>NC_142685.1:512500-5512500 GCF_056320005.1 Nelumbo lutea | reverse complement strand
TGATCAATTAAAATCTTGGTGGGAAAATCAAAGGCCATGATTCCCCATTTTGGGATAAGTAGGCTGTACTAAAACTCACAATTTCAAATTCTTCTACTACAGACCTATAAAATTTAAAAAATTCAAACACTTCCATTTTAAATACTAACATCCGCTCTATAGGGGTGTTCGGTTTTGGTGTTTTTTAAAAAACCAAAATACCAGTTCGATTTCAGTTAACTAATATAGAAAACATCGAATAACCAAACCGACAGGTATATATATATATATATATATATATATATATATATTTTATATATTATAAATTAATAAATATGTATTATATATAAATATATATTTATAATATATGATATATTATTTATTATTTAAAATATAATATTTTATATATTTATAATATATATTATAAAAATTAAAAAATAAAAAAACCAATAAAGTAAATTGATAATTAACCGAACTGATCAACCAATTAACCGATAGGTTTTAATTCAGTTTCAGTTACCAGTTTTACTATCGTTTCGTTTAAAAAAAAATGCCCCACGGTTCGCTGTTCACAACTGTACGGTGCAGTTAAGATCTGTGGGAAGGGTGGATTAAGCCCCTTCATTAGCAAGAGTGAAATCGGTTACGTGGCTATTTTTTAGCGGTCGATGGCCATTCGCTCCTACTCGAACCCGTGGCAAGTGGCAACCACGTGTAAGTTGATTCGATATTTCTTTTATACGAGACTGCATTGCATTCGAGAAGGGGCGAAGGATAAGAAAACATCGCGAGCTCGACGTCCTCAGCTGAACCTGAAGCTGCAGGAGGCATTTACATTGATCCTCTCCAGTTGTAAGCATGGGGTTCACTTCTGTGGTCCACAATGGCGTTGGATCTCGACTGAAATTAGATCTAGGGCTTCATAGACTTTCTCCTCCTTCACCAATTAAAGCTTCGGTTAGATCGTTGGTTCACTTCACACACCAGAACGATGTCTTCCGTGCTGGTATCAACATTCGTCTATGTTTTTTTTTTTTTTCCTGTTGGGTTTGTATTAGTTATTCTTGCGAACTTCTCTATCTATTTCTCTCAAATTTGCAGTGGAGTATCGTCGTCGAGTTCGTGTCGCACCAATTGCTTGCGCCAGACGGACTGAACAAGAAGAAATTTCGTCAGCTTCAGGTGAATTTATTTATTTATTTTTTAAATCTAAATCATGGATTTTATAGGCGCAATTCTCCGTGGGTGGAACATTCATAACAACTAGTCGTAGGTAGGATTTATATTCAGTCCATATTCCACATAGTAAAAAGAAAAATTATATTCTATCAATGAGTACAGTTCTTGTGGATATTTCGTCCACATACCACTCACTGATGCAGTGTTCATTAACAGCTGAAAATTGCATTTTCACTTTTCATGATATTATCCTGGACAATTTTACCACTCAACCAAGAAAATTACATTGTCAAATGAATAAAATGGATACACCCAAAGTAACGGGAGTGGTAGCACAAAAAAGGGGTGCGATTTATGTTGGAAAATGTAAATGAGCAATAACAACCTAATCGGATAAAGTGATACTCCTATCTATGTATAACGTACTAGGGACCCCCTGCATCCAAATTTCTTAGCCTAGTTATTTTCAATTTCTTTAGTTTTTAGTAGACTAGTGGTATGTATCATGTAATTTTACATACATAATTTGATGTGCATTAGTCTCACTGTTGGTAGTGAGGGATCCATCTATGGTATGTTGTTTATGAACACAAATTTGCCTATTTTTCTAATTTATGTAGAGGGGCTTATAATCATGAATATAATATTCTTCAACTAGTTTAGTTTTGCGCAGATGCAGAGTTCCTTGTAAACATTACTGTATGTTTAATATAATGCACATACAGATTGGTTGATTCAAGCCTTACTTGTTTCTAAATACAGCAAATGTTTCTGTAATCTAATTCTAATTACTTCATACATGTCAGAGAGCTCTACGAAACATTTCAGAATCCTGCAGATTCCCTATAGTCTGTCTGAATATAATATGATGGTGAAATGGATCTGCAGAAGAAACCGGAAGGACCAGTTATCAAGCACATGATTACAGTGACAATACTGACAATGCCTCCCACTCCATCTCCTCTGCTGGAACTCCAGGAGAAATTCAGGAGCGTGACCCTGATTATGTGTCATCCATAAGAACTGTTGCATTATGTGTGGGTGCTTCTTAGTTAATAATTATTGGTAACTATCCTGATGCCTTGATTTCTGTTGGTCTTTTATTAAAATATATGGCATACTTCATCTTGCAGGTTTGCACAGCAGTGGTATTTGGTGTTGGTTTGGGCTTTAAAGATGGAGTTGGAAAGGCATCTGAGTTTTTTGCCGGGTATGAAGAGGGCATAAACTTATACTGTGATTTAGATGTTACCTGTTCAGAGGTCACTTCTTCAACCTCTACCTTTAGAACAAAGTGAAGGTGATGCATGGGGGGGGGGGGGAATAAACATACATGCTCTCATCTGGTTACATCATTACCAAAGATATCAAATTATATTAGGACCATGACCTGTGGAAAACGTAAATTTACTGAAGTAACTCCATCCAAAAAGAGGCATAACTACATAGGAACCTTTTGGTCCAAATTGTGAAAAATATTGTATGTTAGGAATAAAAATACAAGTTGTTGAACCAATAGTTGAAACTTGACATGATCGCTAACACCATGGAAACACAAAAGGTGAACAGGGAACAACTGTATTGGGGGCATGTGCCAACCTTACTAGGGGTGTAGGTACGTAGTGGTCGCTAAGACCATCAAAGTATAGCGGGTGTCAAACCAACGCTACATGGACGCCTGCGGTGAATCCATAACTCATCGCACGTTTGTGATGAGTTTATCGCAGATCTGTGATTGCGATGAACATCGGCTAGCGCGAATTTGCGATAAAGTTAAGACATGCGCGGGTTTGCGATGAACCCTGGACAAACACGGATTTATGATGAACCCCGAACACGCATGGAGTTTTGATGAGCCTGACACCATTACAGAGCTACAAAATTACAGTAGATCGGGAATAAATGCTGGTTACACGTGCGTCTTTAAATTACACATGCGGGTTTAATGAAAGTACACCTGCCAAACGATGACGTCACCCACGTCATGTCAGTATAATAGGATTACATACGGAGAGAATCCAGAAGAGATATGATTATCTAATAATGATCCCTTAATAGTCAAACAAAAGAAAATATCTCCTTTCCTAACAGGAGGGATCCTCTTTCCTAATAGAAAAGAACTCCTTCCTTGATAGCCTTAATTCTCTCTATAAAAATGGGAGAGCAATTCTTCCCTGAGAGACAACAGAATACAACATTGACCTATGGTTTCTGAGAGAAAGGCAACTCCCATTCTCTCCTCTCTTCTCTTCCTCTCTATTCCTCATGTCCCCTCTCTTCCCCGTCGCCATCTCTGAACCTTCGGAGAATTGACCAGCTGCCAGGAGTCCACGTTGAAAACAAGGGAAAATTATTCTATGCATGTGATTAACTCGCTATCATTTCTGCGAATAAAAAAAAAGCTACTAGTGTATGTGGCTTTTCTTTTGGTGTTTTCCTGAGTTCTAAGCTAAACATTGATGTTGTCTACTGCTTGGGCTTTTTCTCATGGACACTTGTGATTTTTTTTTTTGATAAATGACACTTGTGATTTGCCACTTATGATAAAAATTTAAAGAAAGTAAAGACAAACATTTTAGCATTTTTTATTGTAAGTCTTGGAATGATTGTAGTAAATGAAAGAAGATTTTGTATTTGGAGGCATAATTTTACTTGTCTTTATCAGATTCTGAAATCTGACTTTTGTGGGAGGTTCTTTCAGCTCAATTTCTTTGTGAAAGGGACTATTCTTGGGCAAGTTGATATGAATTACATGAATTGGATAAATCATAAGATTCACAAATTGAATAGTAAGAGTCAATCATTAATTGTAAGATCTTTCCAGGAAATCAAAACATTTAGGTCATATGGTAGATCATATTATTTTAGCAACTATTTCCTTGTGCCAATTTTACATTTGGTTATTCGTAGAAGCATTTGGCCCCTTAATATCGAGGTTAGTTGCACTTTTTCATTTCTTGAAGCAAATTCAATTCTACCCTTTCTCTTACTTACACAGAACCATTTCTCATTGATAAATTTGTTAGTCTTCACCTGACATGGACAAACCATTTCATTCTACTTTCTTTTGCCTTTTCTTTGCTGCTAGTTTCTATCCCTTTATCCCTTGAGTTTTTTCTATCCCTTGATTACATCCATTTCTAGTTATTCCCTTGTAGTTTCCATCCCTCTATAGTACACTCATTTTGATGATGCATTATTTGCTGATATTGCACAACATTCTGATTCATAAAGCATCGCCACTGAAAGTTTTGTTTGGTCTCTCTTAAATGGACCTAAATGTCTGGTGGTAACATGTCAAATTTCAATACTTATGTACTCTTGATGGTTACTGCTGCACATCTGTTTCTTTTTTCTATTCATTTTTTCCCTCTTTGCTTGTCTGACATCAATAAATACTTAGCTTACGCTATGAAATCAATATTGTTTGGTTTCGATCATCATTGAAAATATTTTGAATATTTTAAGGACTTTCTTCCTCACCATATTCTCCATGATTAGTTTGTTGCTTATAATACATTTAATTTATATAAGGGCTTACTGGACATAAGTTAGGGGCTATTGCTTGGTGTAACGATAAAATGTCTGGTTGACAAGCATGAGAATGTGGGTTCAAGTCTGAGAACAGTCACTTTGTGCAAAAATTCCAATGGTTAGGTCCATATCCAGTTGACCCCTCCCAAAACCTTGCATAGCCAAGACAAAGATTGGGTAATGCCCCTTTATTACTTGATTTAAGTTCTGATGTCATTATCCAACTCCATTCTCACAATGTTATGCTTGTTGGTTTTGTCTCCCTTGACTTCAAATGGATGTTGTTTCTTCTGTGTTACTCTATTATCAATAGCAAATATATTGTTTTATTATATTTTCAGGTATCTGCTGGAGCAAAGTTTGTCAGTAGACAATCTCTTCGTCTTTGTTCTGATTTTCAAGTACTTCAAAGTACCAATTATGTATCAGGTGCTGAGTGGCATGTGGTTTCATGTTTTACTTTCTTAAATCATAATGAAGTTTGATACCCTCATTTTATCTCTTCAGGTTCTGGTTATGGATTCTTTGCTTTCTTAATTACATAGAAAACCATTATTTTTTTTTCTAAGTGATAAATCTCATCCTATCCCAATCCTTGTCATTGAATTTCTTGTTATGTGTCATTGAACTTTTTGTTATGGTGAAATACAGAGTCGGGTGCTCTCGTATGGCATTGCTGGTGCAGTTATATTTCGTTTATCAATCATTCTTCTTGGAACTGCCACCATTCAGGTTGTTAATCTACTTTTTGATGCATACGTCATGTTTTTCTTCTTTTAATTGTATGTTTCTCATTTCTTTGGGTAACTTATTGTGTTGTTATCTAGAGGTTTGAGGCTGTGAACCTACTACTGGCATCAATTCTACTGTACTCATCATTCAAGGTGCAGTTTCTCTTTTATGTTCATAGTTAAACATGAAGATATATTTCAATTATCCTCTTATTTTTGGCTTGCAAGTTGTGAAACGTATTCTGTTGGTGGTTTTAATGAATAAGTTAGAAAAAATCGTAATACAGCTTTCCTGTTACACATTGTGAAAACTCCTTCATTGGATAAGTTTTAATGAACTTAAAGGTTTTTGGTAACCAGATCAAATGAAATTCATTATTAATGGAGAGAAGAGAAAGAATGCAGGCAGCAAGGTACAAGAAGAAAACAAGGACAAAAAGAAAATATAACCTTCAAGGATGATCCCCTGCAGTTCCACTATATATCCAAATATCCAATATAGGATACTCAGGAAGGGTCAAGTCTTATCCTGGGCCCTGACTAAGGAATCAGCTCTCTTGTTGCAAAATTTGTTGTTATCAGAGTAATATACTCCGAACTTTGCATATGAAAGCTCTGCAACTGTTGATGTTTCGAGTTTTAGAAAAATTGCCCTAATAGCGGTTAGCTAAGCAAGGGGCCTCAAAGGAACATTTATTTTGGGCTGCACTGTAATTTTTATTTCTGTTTTAGCTTGATGTAATACTTTGATAGGAGAGGTAACATCTCGTGCCTCTCCATGGGTATCCTGTAATGCTTTAATTTTTCTGGTTTAATAAAATTATCTTCATTCATAAAAAAAATGTCCTAATGGCTTATCAACTATATGCCTTTTATGAAACTGAAAAGTTTTCCCTTGACTTGGTTCCATCCAGCTGAGGAACTGGACATGACAGGTTCCTAAGTTGAATGAGCAATCAAGTCTTCAGAAATTCTCCTGCTTAAGGATATTAAACCATGGGAAGTCTGATGAACGCGGAAGTTTCTCTGCTAGAGATCTTCTTATTTACAATACAAAATTTTGATTCATAGGTAAAATGTACAAGCAGCAATGAGTAAATGAAGAACAGGATGACTGTTGAGTTGAAAGTTGAAACTTCCAAACATTTCAATTATGACATCATTGGGCATAAGTATCCAGTTTAAGGGAATGTATTATTAGGCTGGTTATGAGGATAGTTTTTTGGAGACATTTAGTTTTGTTGTGAAATATATTTTGTATTGATAAACTTTATAGGACCATTTCTTGGCCCATTGTTAAAATCTTTATCATTGAGACCCACGTATAAAAAAATTCTAGAGGAATCAAAAAAGTGGGACACTCCAACCAACCTACCTCATAAACTCAAAACTCATAACAACCTTGTCTCCTTAGCCCAATAAAACTGCTGCCATCTTTGTAGCCAACTCTCCCTGTCTTGACCTAAAAACCCTTTCCTCAATTGAATCAGAAAAAAAGACTTCAAAGATGGGTTTTGCTTTCTCTTCAACCTCTACCACTAGAAATAGTACCTTTACCTCTTTCTCTCTCCTCTTTTGCTCTCATGGTTGAATCAGAGATATTCTCCCAATGAGAAGCATTAGCCAAAACCTTGGTGAAATCTTCCTCTACACTCTGGGATATGCTGCCTCTAATGAATTCCTCCAGTAGAAAGAATTGGTGGTTCCCAATTAGCTTGAACATTCAGATATTCCATTTCCTGTTCCTAAAATATAGTCTTCTCCTGCATGGGAATTTTAAAGGCATTCACCAACTGGTTGCTCCTTCTTTTCTTTACCTTCTAGTGTTTATTATTCCAAGGTATTCTTTCACTTTAAAATCCTCCCCTTCCCCTAATAAAACACTTCCAGTTTTCTGATCAAGGCAATTTTTTTGCCCAGAGCTTCAGCACTTTTTTTGTGGGTTCTGTACTGGGTTTACCCTGACCTGGCCCAGATCTGACCCATTGACAATCCCATCAACTAGAAAATATGTGCCCATTCATATGTGATATCCTTCTACTCAGGATTCTGCTAGACTGAATACTGTGGCTGTTCTGCAGGAAACCTGGACTTCTAGGGCTGGAGATGCTTTCAGCTGTGTCCTTGCCATATCTGGGTAACATAGTTTGAAGGAGAATATTACTATCTATTCAGGATCCAATGGTAAAGGGAGTTCTATTGATGCTAAGTTGTTAATGTTTCTTCATGGTCTGAGAATGCTATCTACTCTAGTCTGTACCAACTTGGAAGTGGAAGGTAATTCCAAACGGTGACTTGCTGAAAGCAACCAGGAGAGGGCCTATGGACACTTTTGTCATGTCCTTAGGAAAGCTATGTCACTAGCCTCAAACCTATTTTCTTGATCTATTACTAATTAAAAAACAGAGATATAGAAGAATACTCGTGTGCTTATATTTTTATCGGTAGATGTGCTGATATTTGTTCTTTTCTAATTTGGGTCTGATTTTAAAGAAATTGATGGGGTGTAAAAGGGTGAATTCTTGTTATAGATGGTGTCCGCTATTGGGTATAAAGAGTAGTATATTCTAGATTGTGTAAGGTCTACATGCCATAGTTTTAATTTGACAACTCAACCAGACCTTGGCTAAGCTGGCTTGACTAGATTCTATGCAACTCAACAAAGTTTCATGAGTCAATTCAGTTTGATGGCCATGTTAGTTGAGCTGAGTGTTGGCTTCTGAAATTCTGGTAGACCTCCTTTTTGATCTATATACTTCTTTTTTCTAGTTTATCTTATTTCAATATCTATTTGCTTGGAAAAAAAGGTACATATTCTACTGAAATTATATGAAGTCGTTCCTGTAGGGCACAAGTAGTTCATGGAAGTTTGTGCCACTAATGGGTACTTCTGTTCTTGTGTACACACATGGTTAGGGGGGATGGTTGAACTGTATTTTCTTTGTGAAATGCAACTGTCTGGTTGTATCTCAGAAATTGTTGTGATCCTCTTTTTATTTGTAGATTGCTCAATTGTTTCCTAGTACAATTTATTGACGTGGCTTATTCTGTATTAGCTTTTTACTGGAGAAGAGGAAGAGGATGATTTGTCCAACAACTTTGTTGTGAAGACATGCCAGAAATTTATCCCTGTCACCTGTAACCTTCTATCTCCTATTTTGCTTTCCTTTTTCTATGTCAAACCATTTGCTTGGTTGGGAATATACTTTTAAAGATCTATTATCGATCAATATGGTCAAAACTTTGACTTCTCTAGATATGTATTGGAAGGAAATATTACTGCATACTACCTATGATGGTACTCTCTTTTCTTATTAAATAAGGTTGACATGTTATTGGTCACTCTTGGACATATAAGGCTTTGTGGTATTGATTGTTTGTAGTGCCTCCTTGCAGATTTTTTTATAAGTGAAATTTTATTAAAATAGCAAATATAAGCAGTACAAGCATCCCTTAGAGAGGCACAAGATGCTGCCTCTCTTCATAAAAAATAAAATAATTGCAATTGAGCCCAATATAACTGATTTTTATTCACCCCTAGCATCACCATCCCATTTGCTGATCTCTTCACCCAATGTATCCTCAGATATGATAAACCATTTAAATTCTTCATCTCATCCCTAAATTATGGTAAACCATTTAAATTTCATCATCTCATCCCTAAAACACCATAATACAGACTCTAGTTCCCTTAGCCCTCCTACCACCAATTTTAAGTCCCCACAATGTCCACATTTACCATATTCAGGTCATATGCAATCTGTAGTCCTTGTAGTGCAGTAAGCAATTCAACTGTAATGGAATCACCTACTTCCACTAGACCAGAAGATAAGGTTATGATGTGTCCTCCATCTCTCATCACCCCTCCTATTCAAGAGGGACTTGGGTTGCCTGGAGGTCCTGGACTACTCCCATCAAAATGTAACTTCACCTAGCCTTCAACAGGAGGCATCCAATGCTAGCTCTTTCCTTTTTGGGTGAACTTCCAGCCACTGCCTTCCAATTTCTCCACCATATACAATAAAAGGAGAACTGTGAGAAAGAGTCCAAAGTTCTAATCTAGTGTATTACCCTGACCATTACACATTCTCTTCTTGCTTCTTTGCTTCTCTCCCTCTTTGAAAAGATCCTAGCATTCCTCTCTTCTTATAGGGTCCAAACTAATGCTGCTCTCACACATCTCCACGTAATTCTTCCCCTTCTCTTAGACCAAACAGTAGAAGGATCGAAAAACTTGTGCACCTTCGTTGGCATATTTCACTTGCACCCAAACCATAGTTTTCAAGGCACCAAGGCGTGTCTAAGTGACAGGAGGCGTCTTGTCGCTTAGTCGCCTAGGCGATGGATTTTTTTAAGTAAAAACATGTATCCTAGGGTAGTTCCCTAGGTTCCATAATCATATTTAACAAATATCCATAATTTTCATAAGAAAAGTATAAACTTCATGTTAAAGTATAGAAAACCAACATATTCCAACATATTCCTGAGAAGAAAAAGAAGAAAGAAAAGAAAATTCAAAAAATATAGGGGCTGAGCCCCTATTTCTGTTATAGGAAAAGAAGAAAAGAAATGGTGGAAGAAGAAAAAGTATATAAACACACAAAATTAGTAATGAAAAGGAAGAAAATGTGTTGATTGGACAACATTTTATGTTCTTCCTTACTTATTGGTTCAGGTTTTGAAGTCTTTGAGGGTTCAATACAGCATTTAGCAATGTTTGTGTTGATTAAACCCTAACAAATAAGAAAATAATAAAAAGAAATTAGCATATAAACATACGAAATGAATATTTTAGTTTAAAAATGTCTATTTTATAATTATAACCTCAAAAAATTAAGAATATAAAAGTTTTTTATAACACGCTATAGAAAACTGCTTGGCGATTAGGTGAGGCGAGCCTCCATATTTTTTTTAAGTAAAAACATGTATCTTAGGTGGGCGCCTGCCTGGGCATCGCCTTGACAACTATGACCCAAACGAAGCGAAAAACTATTCCCATATATCTGTAGCAAAAGGACAGGAGATTAGTAAGTAGTAACACTTTTTCCATTGGATTTACAGAGAATGCACCAATTTGGAGAAACACATAGGGAAAGGTCTTCTTTTTATGCAAACAGTCTATGGTGTTAGCCTTCCCATGAAACACTTAGCAACAGAAAGCCCCTATTTTTGCTAGGAGTGGATAGACACCCAAGGTGCTAAGTTCAAGGTGGAAAGTCTTGAGGGGATCACTGATGCTATCTTAAGGTACTTCAAGGAGTGGATAGACACCCAAGACCATCGATTAATTTTTATGACAGTCCCTTTTTGTCAGAAGAGGTGAGTTCTTAGTTGGAAAAAGAATTCGAGGAATTTGAAACTAAGGAAGAAGTTATGAGCATGGGTGGGGATAGAGCTCCTGGGTCAGATGGTTTTCCTTTGTTGTTCTACCAGCTCTGTTAAGATACCATCAAGCAGGACCTTCTGGAGGTTTTTAGAGACATTTACCATTTAACCATTGTGAATAAAGGTAACAACTCTACTTTTATTATCTTCATCCCTAAAAAGAAGGTATTTTGGAGGTTAAAAGCTTCAGGTCCATTGGTTTAGTGGGAAGTATCTATAAATTAGTGGCTAATGTCTTGTCTCCTCTTCTTTGTAAGAGGAAGGCAGATTACCAATAGCATCTTAGTGGCCAACAAATGTGTTGATGATAGAAGACAAAAGGGAGCTCCAGGTGTGGTAATTAAGCTCGATCTCAAGAAAGTGTATGATGGAGTCAATTGGGACTGCCTTCTGAGAATGAGGTTAAACTTTGATGGATGCTCCTTGGGCAATCCAGGCAAGGCTGGTATTGGTGGAGTGGTTCAGGGGAGTGATGGCATTGTCTACTGGACTTTCAGTGGACCAATTGGGGAAGCTGATTAGGCTTAACCGCTGAAGTGCTTGCTGCCCTAATGGGGCTGTGCTTTGCTAATGACCTGGGTATCTATTTTTTAACCATAGAAGGTGATTCAGCAAATACTATAAAATGGTTGGGAGTGAAGGATAGTGGTCCTTGGAGGCTGACTCATTTCTTGACTGAAGCTAGAGATTTTGAATTCAAAACTCTATTGCTGACGGGTTAGCTAAATCTGGTGCTCTTTTGGATGTAATGTATTGTGAATTGTGATAGTTCTCTACTGGCTAATTTCTGCAGGCCTTCCTACTCCTTTGAGTTGTATATCTTCTCATGTATTTCTCTTCTGCTTCTTTATTTTAATATAATTAGCTACTTTCTTTAAAAAAATAAAGGTCTTTAGCTGAGCTATTATGCCTAGTTTCTGCTGCAGTTGCTAGTATTTATCATTGAAGATCTTTAATGTTTCTCCTCCAACTTTTTCTTCATTTACAGCTGGTTACGATGGCAATCAGTTTGTCACTCTTCAAGATGGTGTATGGAAGGCAAGTTGTTAATAAGGCTACATGTTCAGTTTTTAAAATTCTAACACCTCATCTTCATTCTCAGCTTCTCACGTTTAACTGATTTTACCAAAACCCTTCGTCCACCAAACTGAATACATGAACAGGTCTATATATATATGATGTATGTTTAACCCCCCCCCCCCCCCCCCCCATAAAAAAAAAAAAAAAAAACAAAGAAAGAAAAAGAAAAAGAAAAGACGTACACTCCAATAATGCCCATCTGCATACCATATGTTTAGCTAGTGAAAATATAAGTATCATTATTACTATGTTATATCACTATTGCTTGATTTCCAGTGGCCTTCAATTTTTTTTTGGCAGGCAACACCTCTACTCCTTACAGTAGCCGTTATTGAGCTCAGCGATATTGCCTTTGCTGTTAGTTCTTTTGATTTGTGTTAATTTTTCTCTTTTCCTTTCCTAGAAAACAACTCTCTGGTTGAAGTTGAATTAAAAAATTTAAGATATTTTTTGTTTCTTGTAGGTTGACTCAATACCGGCAGTTTTTGGTGTTACACGAGATCCGTTTGTGGTCTTCACTTCAAATATCTTTGCCATTTTAGGTAGTTCCTCCTCCATCTTATAAGGCTTTGTGTTTTTGTCTTAAATAATTACCCAACCCTCTTTGGCACAAATTATATGTATTTGAATATGTTTGGCTTGGTTCCTAATCTTGGAGTTGGGTGATTTTCTTTTTTCTTTTTGTTGTTTTGTCATTATTGCCTTTATGATCACAATTGTTTATAGGTATTTCTTTAACTAATATGTACAAGAAGAAATATATAATAGTATATCTAATATTTGGTATTGCAATTAGATTGGATTATGTTGAGGTTTTAGACAAATTGTGTAGTCTATAGTGGTAGTTTTTGATTATTTATTTAGATCAAGGTTTTTAAAACCTAACTGGACAATGAACCGGTTAGGGTTTCGGTTCTCAGGTTGAACGGTCCGACTGTTTGAATCGAATGGAGGGCCCATTCTGACAAAAAATAAAAAAATGACCAAAACCGTTGAACGGTTCAAACGGTTTGACCACCTGGGTCAGCGGTTTGTTAACCAAATCAACGTTTTTGGGCAAATTAACCGTTTTGGGGTAAAACGGAACCGACCACCTGATTGGTTCCCGGTTTTTCTGGTCCGACCATCCGGTCTGATCCGGTTTTGAAAACCATGGTTTAGGTAGGAAGTGGGGACCACAACACTCTTGTTGGGTCCTTTTTGAGCAGTTATTATAATTGTTTTATGCTATTTTATGTGTTAGCTACCCTATAAGGGCATATTGGTCTTTGTACTCTTTATTATTTTAGACTATAAATAATAGTGAAGAGGGCGACCAACTTGTGGCAACTGATCCCTTCGATCTTGATCTTCCCATTGCACTTCGCAAAGGGAAGAGAAAGCGTACAACCCATTGCATTTCACACCATCTCTCCTACAGTGCCTTATCACCCTCCTACCGTGCTTTCCTTTCTTCCTTAGATTCTATATGTCTATACCTAGGTAGTGATGGAAATTTTCCCCATCCCCGACGGGGACCTAACTTCCCCGACCCTATGGGGTCGGGGATGGGAACAAGGATTAATAGGAATCCCCGATCGGGGTCGGGGTCAGGGATGGGGATTGAAGTCCTCGCCCCGCCCCGCTCCTGATTATATATATTAAATGTTATTTATATTAAATATATTATTATATTATTTCTATATATCAAAACATATTTAAAACATTATTTATAATTTAATTTTTTTATTTATTTTAAGTAAATTTATTTTCCAAAAAATACTATTGTCTAAAAAAATTTCGGGGATTCGTGTCCCCACGGGGAACCCATCCCCGTTGGGGATTGGGGATGGAGGACAAATCTTATCACCCATAGTGATCGAGGATGGGGATGGGGGTTAATTTTAGAATCAGGGTCAAGGACGGGGAATATGATCCCCGCCTTGAACCTGCCCTGTTGCCATTCTTATACTAGTGATGCTTTCTCCAGACCTGAGTGGAAACTAACTATGCAAGAAGAAATGGAAGCCTTGGTTAAAAATCAAACATGGGAAATAGTTGATCTTCCTACAAACAAAGAGACAATCGGATGCAGGTGGGTGTTCACCATGAAGTACAAGGCTGATAGCATCATAGAGAGGTACAAGGCAAGGTTGGTTGCAAAAGGGTATACACAGACCTATGGTATTGATTACTTGGAGACTTTTGCACTAGTTGCTAAGATGAGCTCAGTTTGGATTCTCTTGTCCCTAACAGCTACCTATTCATGGTCTCTATTCCAACTTGATGTTAAAAAGGTTGCCCTTAATGGTGATCTGCAGGAGGAGGTATATATGGACATTCCAGTTGGTTTTTATGAGAATGTTGGTAAGGGAAAAGTTTACAGGCTGAAGAAATCACTATATGGTTTGAAATAGTCACCTAGGGCCTGGTTTGACAGGTTTAGAGGAGCACTTATCCGTTTTGGGTACACACAAACTTAATCCGACCATACTCTCTTTGTAAAAAGGAGAGAGACACTCTTGTTAGTATTGATTGTATATGTAGATGATATAGTTGTTACAGGAAATGATCTGAAGGAGATTGATGCACTCAAGAAGTCACCACAGTAAGAGTTTGAGATCAAGGATCTAGTTGAACTGAAATACTTTTTGGGGATTGAGGTTGCAAGGTCCAAGTATTGGATTTTCATCTCTTAGAGGAAGTATGTGTTGGATTTACTACAGGAAACTGGGAAGCTAGGGACTAAACCAGCTGATACTCCTATTGGTTCAAACCATAGAATTAATGCTTTGGATGTTGAATTGGTTAAGGATGTAGGAAGATATCAGAGGATGGTAGGCCGGCTACTATATTTATGTATGACACGTCTAGACATCTCCTATGCTGTTAGTGTTGTGAGCCAGTATATGCATGCTCCTTGAGTTCATCACTAGGCCATTGAGAGGATACTTGCATACTTGAAGAAGCATCATGGCAGAGGGATTCTTTTCTCAGACCATGAAAATTTAAAGTTGGATTCC
Organism: Nelumbo lutea; assembly: GCF_056320005.1. Lineage (NCBI taxonomy): Eukaryota > Viridiplantae > Streptophyta > Magnoliopsida > Proteales > Nelumbonaceae > Nelumbo > Nelumbo lutea. The sequence continues at coordinate 5,497,610 of NC_142685.1, read as the reverse complement.
CACACAGATGCAGATTGGGCAGGTTGCTTAGGTGACAGGAGATCTACATCAGGGGTATGCACCTTTGTGGGAGGAAACTTGGTCTCATGAAAGAGTAAAAATAGTCAGTTGTGGCTACATCAAGTGCAGAGGCTGGATATAGATCTATGGCTCATGGTGTTTCAGAACTACTTTGGGTGAGATCTCTACTGAGTGAGATTGGAATAAAAGTTGAGGAGTCCATGATGTTATATTGTGACAACCACGCTGCAATCAATATTCCCTACAATCCAATTCAGCATGACAGGACTAAACACATTGAGGTTGATAGGCACTTCATAAGAGTGAAGTTTGCAATCCCTACAATCCAATCAATATTCCCTACGATCCAAAGGGTGATAACTGGAGAAGTCTGCTTGCCTTATGTCTCCTCTGAACTACAATTGGCTGATGTCTTCACCAAAGGGGTTGCAAAGAACAAGCTTGAATACAATATACGCAAGTTGGGAATGTGTGACATTTACTCCCAACTTGAGGGGGGAGTGTTGAGGTTTTAGACACATTGTGTAGTCTATAGTGGTAGTTTTTGATATTTATTGTTTAGATAGGAAGTGGGGACCACAACACTTTTGTTGGGTCCTTTTTGAACAGTTATTTTAGTTGTTTTATGCTGTTTTATGTGTTAGCCGCCCTATAAGGGCATAATGGTCTTTGTACTCTTTATTATTTTAGACTATAAATAATAGTGAAGAGGGCGGCCATCATTATTGCTCTCTTTTCTCTCTCAAATCTCTTCTCTTCCTTTTCTCCTTTCTTCTCTTCTTCTTCTTCAAAAAATATTCTTTTCTTTTACAGATCTTTATTTCAGCACCTTTCTATTTAACTGTCCAATAAGATGTGCTGAGAAGCACAAAGCACTGGATGTGGAGACACAATTTCTAGAAGAATAGAACATTGGAATTAGTGATCGTGAGATTTAAAGCAATTTATTAACCATGTATCCCAGCCCTAAACAGATTAGTACCATAACTATGTCCTGCTACTTGAAATGCAAGCCTATTTTTAACTTTTTCTATAGATATGCCTGTGAGTCTTGGTTTCTTCATTGGGCCAAGTCAGATTCTGAGATGCATCAGATTCTGATTTCTGTTGTTTGTGTCCATATAACAGTGGCTGGTTGGCAGCACTCATGAATATGTTGATCAGACCCATCTTGAATATTAATGCCGATTCTTTATTTCAATGGTGGAGATAAATGTTGGCCAAGCTCATCTTAACTGTGGAAGGTGACTATTTATTCAATGGGGGCAACACATATATTTAGCCATCCAAAATGATTGGCCGAGTCTTAGCCAAGTCAAGTGGAGTTTGGTTCCATATTTTTGGCTTTGGTATTTAATTTTTGTTTTGAATACTTTCTACGCATTCTGTTATGCTATCAAGGTGCCATTTGTAAGAACAAGAGACAGTCTTAACAATGCTTCACAAAATTTAATTCTTGTTATATTTGCTTTGTCCTCTAAACCTTAAAAAGATTAAAAGAGTACACTTGGATTTGATCATATTACCCTCTGATACAGGTTTAAGGTCACTATACACTCTTATTTCTGAAAGTATGTCAGAGTTGGAGTATTTACAGGTGACTGAACTGTCCTTTTCTGCATGAATTTATATAACATTTAGCATTGCTTTACTCGATAAGTTCTCACTTCTGATTAATTGGTCCTTTCTTTTCCTGTTTATAAAATGCATACTTCGGTAAGGCATTTTATGCCCATTGTAGAACCAGGTTGAAATTACTATCTTGGGTATGATGTTTCATGACTCGTCTTGTTATATGATGCTTCTTTTCGGTGCTGTTTATACTTAAAATATTTCATACAGCTTTCAGAAATGGTGTACTTTATGCTAAGATTTCAACCTAGTATCATCTCTCTTTGCCATGGCTGGGAAGTCATAGATCATGACATTATTTTCTGGGATAATTCTTGATGGGCATGGCCCCTTCAATGTTTTAGATTCTACAATATTCAATTACAAGTATCACCAACCATTTTCCTCTGAAAGTCAATTCAAACTTCAGACACTTTGTGAAAGTTCATGCATCAGTTATTAGAACTAGGTCATTCTAGTAGAATCTGCCTGACTATACGGTTTACATCTTTGCTCTATCTTGTTGTATTGAAGTGTTTTCTTTCTTATTTTTTTGTGTTTTTTTGCTCATCTTGCTGAAATTCTTGGTGTTTTAATGTATAAATGTCATATGATGCTAATGTCTCTTTCATATCTTTTTCCCCCTGGACAGCTGTCTTTATAATATCTTTATATGGTTGATTTTGGATTTGCAACCAAGTATTTTCTTTGTCCCTTTCAGCCTGCCATTTCTATTGTTCTGGGCTTTATCGGGTGCAAGATGATCTTGGATTTCTTTGGTGGGTATCTTCCAACTATAGTATTGCATATTCCCTTCCTCCCTAGCCAAAAAAGAAGGAAAAAATTAGTAGAAGGAACAAAAGGGAATAAAAATGAAAAAAAAAAACTTTATATTTTCTCCCTAATATTTTATTTTATATTTATATATATTTTTGCAGTACAAATATTTGACGTGTCTCACTTTTTTGCAGGGTACCATGTGTCAACTGAGGTTTCATTGGGTTTTGTAGCAACTAGTCTCAGTGCTGGGGTGCTGTTGAGTCTCATGAAGAAGTCGGACTGAAAGAATTGAATCCCTAAAGAACAAAAATATCGGGTGAAAAAATCTATGTTATTATTACCAATTTACTTGGCTTACACGTAGAGGGTCACAAGATCAATTCTGTTTAAAATTTATTGACAAAATCAAAGTATCTACTAACAGAAGGGAAGAAAACTATGAGTACCAAATTCTGACAGGATGGAAATGTAAATTGTTAATAACAGAATTTAATGTGCTATTTAGTTTAGTATTTGTATTGTGCTAAGATTATAATACAACATTTACGAAGAAAATCAATTATATTACTATTGAATAATATTAATAAGAAAATTTAATATAAACCAATGCATTAGCGCTCTCTGAAAGCTATCATACTTTCTTGGTATGAATGTCCCAGAGCGAAAAAAAGGGATAAAAAGGTCAAAATCCATGGTTGGACTGGTTGAAGTTCATTGGGTGTAAATGGAGACGACGGAGAGAATATTGCTGATTGATCTATCTAAAGATGAGGGGGACTCTTCATGGTGTAGTGAGGACTGAGGACTATCATCCCGATTCCAAGCCCTCCAAAGTATTCAGCAGGAGAATAAAGATACGATATTTCAGTCGTCCCCAAACCCGAAGTTGTTGAGAACCTGATTGGTCTTTTATCCCTAGCTGACCTTTGAAAAGAAAAGTGTTTTGCTAGCTAATTCTAATTTTAAAACAGGAACCCTCAAGCAAGGGAGCTTGGATTTCCTAACAAGAGCTCTGCCCACACTTGCCAACATGACATCACATCCCCCACATAAGGAACATCTCCTGTGATTGTATGCTATGGGGAGATGTTCCCAATTCATGGTTGTAGTGTTTTGAAGGTAAGTGGGTAGGAGATTCCGAGTCCGAGCCATAGATCTGGCAAAAAGGCGACCCAACCCTTGAATGACGATGGACTCGGTGTAGGAGCAGGGATGTACATGGGGCTCATTGGTTATTCACTCACTATCAGGGCTGTCAATGGACTCTGAAAGTCTGTTTGGACTCAGATCTTAGAACTTTCCTCCACATAATAATTGGATTGACTTTCATCCACTTAATAATTGTATTAGATGCAGATTTCACTCCATCCGATTTGATTAAGATCTTAATTTGATTAAAATTTAGGCATTAATGATTTAACGGTGAATGTGACTTTAAATATAACAGAATGGCAAAACAGGATTTATGTAACTGATCCCATATATTTGCGAGATAAAGTATGGATGATGATGATGGCATATATATTTAACATAAATATACATTGTGTGCTTTCAATAAACATTTATGTTATATATAAAAGTTAAATAGTAATTGTTTTTTTTTTTTTAATTTTTATGTGTTTTATTTCAAACACAGCAAAACAAACTGGAATTCAAGCATGGTATATTAGATTTTGGATCTGATGTGGGGCAAAATCTTGGTGCATCAAAGGCACTACACATCAAAGACGCGATGATAAGTATATTTTGTTAAATGTGAAATTATATTTTGTGAAATGTAAATTAATGAAAAATAACTTAAATTTAACATGCAATCGAGTATTGTTTGGATTTAAAATTTCAATAATCTGTTCCTGGTTACAGGCTTACAGCCGTATTAACGATGTAAAGAACCTGCCGTTTTGCGAGCTCAAATAAGCGTCCAACAAACCAGTAAAGAGCCAGACCGTGCCTCACACCGACCTTACAGCATGTCCTGGTCGTACATCGGGAACATTTTCCATGCTTATATTATTATTTATAGGGAGATGGTTCCCAATACAGGGTGAGATGTGGCTGTGAGGTCGTTGTGAGGAGCAGATCTCAATGCACCAGTAAGTCAAGAACAAGGAGAACCTATCTAAGAGGACGTGGGATCTCTTGCCCGAGACCGGATCTGCTCCTCACACCTGGTGCCTTTTAGGTGCCTTACACTCACATCTTACCATGCATTAGGAACATCTCCCGTACTTAATAGTTATTATTCATGGGAGATGTTCCCAATGCACGGTGGATGTGCCTGTGAGGCGTCCATTTGTGAAGAGCAGATCCCACTTCCTCTTGCCCAAGAGAACTCTGCCCACATCTACTCACAGCACACTACCCCCATGAATTTGGAACATCTCCCCTTGCATAATATTATGTAGGAGAATGCGATATTCTCTATGTGTGGTTGCAATATTATGTGGGCAAATGTGGGCAGGAGACTTGGATTCATCTAAGAGTTCGGATCTGTTGACTACAATACATTGCCGGCGATGCTCATATAGTTGTACGTTTAGAAGATCGGTGGTGACAATGCAACCAATCATGGTTTTCAAAACCGGATCGGATTGGACGGTCGGACCGAAAAAATCGAGAACCAGTTAGGTGATCGGTTTTGTTTTCCCAAAAAATTGGATTTCCCGCCAAAATTGTTGATTTGGTCAGCGAACCACTGAATTGGGCAATTAACCGTTTGAAAGGTTTTGATTATTTTATATTTTTTTGATTTTCTTGTTAGAACGGGCCAAACATTCCGTTCAAATGGTCGAACCATTCGACCTGGTAACCGGACCCCTGATCGGTTCGGTCATTGGGTCGATTTTAAAAACCATGCAACCAATGTTCCATATGTGCGGCTGAGCGTGACCAACAAGCAGATCCGTACTCCCTATTTAATGGGTTAAGTTTGGCTATTGGGGCCATTCTACCCTTTTATAAATTATTTTACATACAAAGTTACTTAAATAATCCCATTTTAACTCAATAAAAAAACATATTTTGAAATGATCGTTAAAAGATGTTTTTATTGAGTTGAAATGGGGTTATTTTAGTAATTTTGCATATAAAATAATTTATAAAAGGGTAGAATGAGTATTTGGAAAAAATTGGTGCATCAATTTAATGTTTTCCATCTGAAATAATGATGAAAGAGAGGTTTTTATTGAATTTTTTAAAAATTCAGGGGAGGTATTTCTTAAAATGAAACTAAAAAAAGAGATTTTTATGATTGTCAAAAACTTCAAAGAAGATTTTTGTATTTTACTAATTTACACATTCCCATGGTAGCGAAATTCTCTCAACAGCATAGGCTGTTGGCCCGGACAGCTAAAGTTTTCCTCTATCTAATTGGCCAGCTTGTGAAAACCGAAAAGAAGAGGGAGAGACATGTAAGTTCAATTAATACGCCTTTGTCCTACGCGGGTTTTGACTTGTCTAATTGTTTAGCACCAGTCAACACGTGGCTATTCTATATCAGATAACATGGGATGGGCCCAATCAATGAAAGAAAGCGTTGGCCCATTAATTTCTCTTCATTTATTCTTTCATTTCCGGTCACCTTCGGGGTTTCCCCTTCTTTAAGGAAGAGGCTGACTTGCAGCCCCATCCCCCGAGTCAATACAAAGCTTTCCAAAACTTCTGTGGAATGAATATATATTTCTTTCGGTCTTTGCGTGAAGTTAGCAGCATCCGTCGATAGTGGATTTTGACCGTCCACGTGGCACGAAAGCATCCTTTTAATTTATAAAAAAAGTGGACCCCCCTGCATTGTCCCCTCTTTTATTTATTAATCCATCTTCCCTTGATTCAGATGGACAGATCATAACCGTACACAACTATCAATTGATCGGGCTGCTCCCTTATTGCATCGTAGCACGTACATACGTACGATCCTTTAAATACGTGGATAGTGTCCATTCAATGCTCTACCACAATTGCGCGGAGCCCATCAACAGAGTCCGGATCAGCTGCTGACAAAATATATTCCTACAACCTACCAACATGTTAATACACTATACCGTGTGATAGTCTCAAAATCAAATATTAACATAGAATGCTTTCATGTAATTTTATCAGATTTGAACGCAGAGATGAATGAATGAATTTCTTAAACTATCTTTATAGTTGACTAATTTATCCTTATTGTTTATATATTGTCTTGGAGTATTTTTAAATCATTTTACATTTATCTAAAACTGTCTTAGAGTACAAGTACAAATACAAATAGAGAGAAAGAGAAAGTGTATGTATGCGTGTGTGCCAACAGCCAACTACGGCTGGTGGATAATGAAACAAAATAGGGCGGAGGAGGCCATTGAATGGTCCCGTATGTAGAGAAGGTTATCATATCCTCCACTTGATAATTGCTGCTCAGAGGCCGACCTCTTCAGGCCATAGACGTCTTGATGATGTCCTCTATAGTATAGTTAGAATATGGTTGTTCTAAACCCACCCAAATGGGTGCTTGCCTCGTAGAGTTTTTGGCTGTAGAAACAATTGTTCTGCAATGGGTTTATCCATCGGGAGTCCCACTGACACTTGATAGAGGAGCATTGATTTGGTGCTCCATAAGACTATGTTTAGAAAAAACCAAACCCAACATAGCTGACACCGTAGCCCCTTAACGTCATAGCATCCTTCCCTTGGAAAAAATCTATACCTTTTATTGGGTTTTTTCTGTTCGGTGTGAGAATCACCAACATGTCTCGTGCCTTTTGTCACGTAATCATGAGCACTTTCTCATGAATCATGATTATCGGATCACTTTTCCCCTTGGTGTTGGTGTTGGAATGCAAACCATCTGTTTGAATAAATACTTATTAGAATTTAGAAATTTAGTATACTCAACTACTTATTTATTTACAAGTAACACTCTTCGGTGCTATTAATCGGTCACCCAACAAGTATTTATGCACGCACAAGACACTGGCATCAAGAGCAAGAAGAAATAGCCATTTTTATAGTACTCGCGACACTAATAGCTTAACAAACAATTTTACCCATCCGAGAACCCACTTGAGACAGACCCAAGTGGGTTTCAAAGCTATTCATCGTCAGGCGATGTTAGGGGTGTTAAATCTAAGGCTCCAAATGCCCAAAAAAGGGAGGAAAAGCCTTTATTGCCTATTTATCTTGCTTGTGCGTTCTACTCCCATTGGTTTGAGGCTTTGGAGTCTTTGAGCTCGTGAGCCCATCAAGTAAGAGTTGGATGGAATGATCGACTCCTCAGTGGTTAGAAAGAGTCGAGTTCAATGAATCAACTTTGATGGTCCATTACTATTTGCTTCCTCTACCGTAGTGGAGAGTCTGGAGATCATTTATTGTTATGTTTTTGTTCTATTACAATCTACAGTATTGCCGCTGCTGGAAAGGTCTAACATCACTGTGATATCATCCAATGCACCTCTGTGAAGTGCTTGGTTTGCTGCTGCTGAAAGGAAGAAGATGGTGAAGGAGGAGGGAGGGGGAGAGGGGTGAAGGGTGATATTGGGTTTTTAAAAAAATTGTGTCACGTGGTATCACGTGTATGGATTTTGATGGAACATTAACGAATGTTAATGACAGGGGTAGAGTTAGTCAATTGTTAGAAACAGTAGGGGTGGTGTAAGACAATAATTAAACAATAAGAATATAGTTAATCAATTAATTAAACAGTAGGGATAGTTTAGGAAATTTGCTCCAAATTAATTTTAAATTTGGCAAAAAATTTCAACAAGGGTGGAAATGAAAAGTTCTTGGAAACTTTGGTGCATAAGGTATTACTTTGGTTAATAGGTGATATCTAAGCTCGACACCTTGGCTCTTAAGGAGTATTTGTGACCAAAACAAATGTCAGATATTTTGAGAACATGAGCTAAAAATTGAGAAAATGAGCTGAAAAGCTCTGAAATGTGATATGAGATGAGTTGAGGTGTGCAAAAATTTGCAACAAAATCAAATATATATATTTCAATTCAAATCATAAAATTAAATAAATTAATACTCTTCTGGCATTGCAAAATGATTTAATCATAACAATAATCCTGGTAAATATTATACTGTGTTATAAATTTATAATTTATCGGCGTCAAGTCGTTCTTCGCCAACTTCCAAATTTCAGACTGCAGTTCTCTCCTTTGAACTTTGAATGAACGAACAATGGCTGCTCTAACTGTAAATTCATTACATCAAATGCTAATTCGTCACTCGTGACGTCTCAATCGAGACATCACGAGCGACTACTGCCACTATAAGAATACCAGAATACCCTCTCGTCAATCCATTCCTCTTCAATTCAAGTCTTCCTATTGGCATTTCAAACCTCATACACAATTTATCACATCCTCTCTTCTTCAAAAAACACCAAAGCTCGAACACCCACAATGGGAATTGGGTTAGATTTCGAAATTCTATCCTTCGATTCTGCAACTTTCTTTACCAATGCTCTTTATCTTCATTCTGTTGTCTATTGTTGAGGGGTTAATGACGTCTCTCTGTTCTTTCTTTTTTCCTTTTTTTCAGAAGCGTTCAGGAGGTACTTCCCCCTGTCCTCGATTCTACTTCAGCCCCACCTTCTCTTTTCGATGGAACGACAAGGTTTATTCCACATTACTGCATCTTCTCTCTCTCTCTCTCTCCGTCTCTCTCTCTCTCTCTCTCTCTCTCTCTTATTTTACTTTAGAAAGAATAAAAAGATTTAGGTGCTAAATGGACATTTACAGTTCGATCAGTTGATCAATTTCCAATTTGTTCAGTTCAATTGATCTGATGGTGGCTTCTCTCTCTTGAAGGATGTATATATCTTACACATGTCCTTACTCGCAAAGGCTATGGATTACTAGGAATTGCAAGGTTGTGAGCTCTACTAGTAATTTATCTTTTGATAGTTCTTATTTTAGATACATTACTGGACTTCATTTCTTGGTGCTCTTAAGCTCCTAAAATTAGGATATGGGTAGACTCTTTTGGGTGTCCTCTCCTTTCCTCCCTTTCTCAATCTTCCTTTTCAATTTTCTGGGAAGCAGGATTTGCAGGATAAAATAGAATTGGTTCCCATTAATTTACAGAACAGACCCACCTGGTACAAGGAGAAAGTCTACCCTGAAAACAAGGTAATATCTTTTCCAATTGTTTTGGAGATTTAACAAAGACTGTCACCATTTCTGAAACCTCATTGGCACAGCTCAATGATATGCAGTGGAACTCCTTTTTGCAGGTTCCATCGTTGGAACACAATAACCAAGTAAGAGGAGAGAGTCTGGAGTTGATGAAATATCTTGATAGCCACTTTGGAGGGGGCCCCTCCCTTTTCCCTGCAGATGTAAGATTTTTAAAGTAAAATCTGTATTGTAGATGGATTTTAATATATTTGGCTTCAATTTCTTTGACATAATTCCTACTCAATCCAATAATGCAGGATCCTGCTAAAAGAGAGTTTGCAGAAGAGTTGTTATCCTACACAGACAAATTCAATAAAACTGTGTTTGCATCATTCAAGGAGGATGCAGAAAAAGAAGTTGGTAAGATTTGTTTCATTTGGGCTGTGTTTGGTTTTGATAGAAAATACGTGAGGAACATCAAATTCAGGGAATTTTCTTAAGTAATTTTTGTGAAATTTTAAGAACTTTCCCTCAACTTTCTGCTTCTCTCCTATTTTCTGATAAACCAAACATAGCCTTGGGGATTTAATATGGCAACAAATCATGCTATATGTTATAAACCATAGGCTGACTTGCATGGATAATCTCTATATCATCAGGGGCTGCTCTTGATCACTTAGAAACCTCTCTTTCCAAATTTGATGATGGCCCTTTCTTCCTTGGCCAATTCAGTATGGTAAGTAGCTAGGGATTTTACCTTTTGTCAACTAATGCAATCCAAAGTCTGTGAGACTTCTTTCATTGGCTCATATTAAATTTCTATTTTGCTGACTGACTTTATCTTACACGAGTGGGCCACCTCTTGAGTCTTGACTTGGTGTAGCCCAAAAAGTTTGACCAATTATAAATATTTATGCTTTCCAAATTCTATGGATCATTAATTCTTAATGTAAGTTTATCTAAGCCAACAAGTTGTTATAAAATAGAAAATTAATATGGATACCAGAGAACTTGGAAAAGGGTACAAAGGTAAATTCACGTTTCTCTTTTTCCTTGTAGCAATGTTCTGTTAAGATTAATAAGTAGTGATGAATACATTATCAGGTGGATATAGCTTATGCTCCGTTTATTGAAAGATTCCGTCCCTTTATACTGGAAGTAAAGAAGTATGACATCACAACCGGAAGGCCTAAACTGGCAGAATGGATTGAGGTAAAACAAACAAAAGAGGAGCTCTTATGTTTCAATATGCATTTCTAGAATTTCAGGAGTTGATGGCTTTCCTTGATCACGTTGCTTCATTATGTGCATTGTTTTTATGTTTTTTTTTTTCAAAAAAGAAAAACTAAAAACAAAAACACTTTCCCTCTCTCACCATAAATTTTTACTTGAAAATAAATCGGGTTGGCCCAAGTTAGCATTTTATACTTTCCGGGCTCGGGCCTTCGGACTGGGCCCATTCAAATTTTAACAAAAAACCAACCCGGGCATGCTCAAATTGCACCCCTATTCAACTGATGGTGGCTTAATTGGTAGGTTTTCTGACTTGTGGGCACCCCTATTTGGAAACTCTTACCTAGATCATAAAATTTTCTTATCTAGAGGTTAAGATCTAATAGCTGCAATTAAGGGATTAAGAGCTTTTGTGGCTACTTTAATTGATTATCGTTTCCCTTGTCTTTCAAGGGTTATACATCTTAGGCCCCGTTTGGTTCATGGGAATAGGGGTTTAATATCGAAATCGGAGTGGATTATTCTGATTCCAACTGTTTGGTTGAGCAGAATCAGAATCCCATATTCATCCCTGGTGGAATGGCATTCCCCCATTTGAGGGAATAGCCATTCCCTCCCTCTCATTTGGGAATAAAATACCATTTTTGCTGATTTCAATTTCCATTTTCATTCCTATTTGAACCAAATAGACCATAAAAATAGACCCATTTCGATTCCAATTTCAAAGGATTTCGACTCCAATTCTAACTACAAACCAAATGGACCCTTAATTATTTGTGGCTGACACATGAATCCAGTTTCACCATTTTATTTCATTTAGAAGTGTAGAACCACATCTGCCTTATCCATATCCCTTTCAAGTTTCAAGTGTCTTCTCTTCTGGGAAGAACCTCAAACCCATACCAATAAACTGCTTGCACTGCCTGTCCATGATCATCCATGTATATCATATTCATACATGTCCAGATTACTTGAATTGTCTCCTTTTCTTTTAATTAATTAATTGTGCATAACTTTGGCAATTAATTTATGCACTAATAAAGAGTGTATACATGCACAATACATTCATGTGATAAAAAATATCAAAGCATGCATAGATCTGGACTCGTTTACCTTGTCTCAGTCTCCAATTTACACAACCGTGATATAATTTTATTGATTCAAATAAATGGGTGCTTTGCAGGAGATGAACAAGATTGAGGCCTACAAACAGACTCAACGTGATCCACAGGAGCTTGTGGAAATCTACAAGAAACGTTTCTTGGTAGCCCCGCTTGCTACACATTGATATATATTATCCTGATCACTTTGTTAATGATTAAAATAGCAAAGAAGATCAGAACAAAAAAGACAAGAAAAAGCTGTTATCTATTGCTTTTGTAGGCCTAGCTATGGGTATGGTATTGCTTTTGTGTCTTATTTTTATTGTAATGGATGTGAAGAAAAATGGGTCCATGTGTCCTATAAATGTCAAGTTTTTCAGCTATCTATTTATGTGGTAATCTTATATATTTATTTAAAATATTTATAATACCATAAGTTTTATCATTTAAATACATTAAAGGGAAAATACCTTATCAATATTCTTTATTTGACTCAAACTTTTAAAATGTAACAATCCAATATTCAAGCTTTCAAAATGTGATAATCCAGTACTTGACGTTAATCAATTCATTAATTAGCTGTTAAGTGACATTTGAAAAGTAAAAAATGCCCTAATACATCTAATTCTCTTTATCAACCATCTAAACATTGACAATAAAATGAACAATCCGAAATTCTAGATTCTTCTAAACAGTTGCCAACTTTTTTGAAAAGAAGAGGCTAGGATTTGGGATGGTTCAATTTTTTGTCAACATTTGGATGGTTGATAAAGAAAACTAGATGGCATTCGAAGGGTACTTTTGACTTTTCAAATGTCACTTAACAGCTGATTAATGGAATGGTTAACGATAGGTACTGGATTGTCACATTTTAAAACTTTGGGTATTGGATTGTTGCATTTTAAAGCTGGGGGACCAAATTGCCACTCGAGGGTACTGATTGGGAATTTTCCCTACATTAAAATAGGCCTTAATTATACCCATTAAAAAGATGTATCAGTTATTCTAAAAGGTGACGTGGGTTGCATGATACATACTAATACATTACGATATTTTGAACCTTGAAGGCTTGAACTAGTAAATTTTGTGTTTTCAACCTATTGTTGACTTGGCCGGTTGAATGATCGCCTAATGACTCAACAACAATTTCAGTTTGAGTCAAGCTCTAACATGTAAGATCACAAAAATATTGATTTGGTCAATGACTTGCTTCTTTGGACGGTATTTATATTACTACCAAATGTGCACATGCAAAAATGTGGCACTTTTTGATGACAATAAATCAATGATGGTAATGGTGATGATGATGATAGTAATAATATGAGTCTATTTTTTTACAATTTTTTTTTTATATTTCTTTGTGTTTAAACATAATTTTTATTATCATACTTACCATTTGTTGTGTCTCAACCTAGAACATACCACACTACAACATATAGAAAGGGCATGGTGCATTTTGAGATGAGCCACATCTTTTTCAATCACACAAAACAATAGAACAATCCTTAAATTCCTTGTTTTTTTGTTGAAAAACAAGTCCCTTGCCTACATACTTAGAAGTAGACCTGTTCAATGTTTGGGTAGCTCGATGGCATGACCTGGCTTATCTTATAATAAGTCGGGCTTGGTCATAATTTTAGACCTGTGGGATCGAACTTGAACTTTATATGAGGGTTAAGCTCGGGTTCAAGACCTAGGCCTGATGGTTGGGCCAAGCTCGGGCTTAGGCCTGGATGTATTCTATTGATATATAAACAAGGCCTGACTTAAATCCGGTCTGGCGCAGCCCATGAATATATCTACTTAGAAACAACATGGCCACAATAAGATCTATTTAAAATGAAAATGAAAATTGCTATAAGAGGTGTGAGTGAGGACTAAATCTGCCATGTTGGACTCCAACATATGGTTCAGTTATTTTAATAAAATTTGATCACTTTATGGACAAATTGAGGTGGGTATGGCTTTTTGGATCCAACCCTTCAATTGGTCACAAGCGCCTCACTCGCACATCCTACCATACCATGCACTGGGAATATTTTCTGGACTTATTAATTATTATTCCCAATGTAAGGACGATGTGCCTGTGAGGCGGCCATTTGTGAGGAGTATATCCCGCTTCAAGTAGATAAGGTGCCATGCCATACGGCCCATACCTCGAGAATAAACAGTCCCACCATGATACCTGAAAAGCTGATAACGTAGCATAGAAATTGTGACCAATCACTTTTGTTTTTTTATGCCAATCTGACGGTTAATAAGCGACACCATAGCCATAATCGTGATAAAATAGTCATTGGTCATTTTTCAGTCTTCTGTCGCAGACGTCTTTACCCAAGAAGAAACGTCTGTTGCCACCGTACTACTACTACTACTGCCCGCATTCTAACCTCATTTCTTTTGATATTCATTATTCATGCCATCTCTTCTTCTTCTTCAATCTTCACTTGGAGGATTCTATACTCGTATCCCATTTCGTTTCTCCTCCGATGGAAGCAGAGCTCGTCTAGGAGCAATGGCTACTGGGTCATTTTTTTTAATATAAAATGAATCATTTATTTCTTTCTTTTCTGTTTTCCAGAGTTGGGGGGGGGGGGGGGTGGCTTTGATTCTGCATTATTCTTGTTGTTTCGGTTGATGGATTAATGTTCCCTGTTTTTTCCTTGTTACAGAAGCGCTCTGGAGGTTCTTCCCCCTCCTCTGGATTCTACCTCCTCTCCACCTCCTCTGTTCGATGGAAGGACGAGGTTGGTTGTATCTGAATTCATTCTTTTCTCTTTCTACCCTGGTTTCTCATTTCTTCAGTTTATTCTTGATTTTAATGTTTGTTTGAATATTGAAGGAGAAAAATTACCCTCTTTAGGTTCTTTCTTGATTTTCTGATGTTGGGTTTATTGCTTGAAGGCTGTATATATCTTACACATGCCCATATGCCCAGCGAGTATGGATTACTAGGAATTGCAAGGTTATTTCTCGGTTCTCCTCACCATTTGTTTTCTGTTGGTTCAATTTTCTGGGAGTCTCGATCTTCAATAAAATATTTAGCATAGTTCTCTGAGCTTTTCTCGTACAGTTTTACCTTTTCTATTATAACTTTTCGAGAAACAGGGATTGCAGGAGAAGATACAACTGATTCCTATTGATTTACAGAATAGGCCTGCTTGGTACAAGGAGAAGGTCTACCCAGCAAATAAGGTGACACGCTTTGAACCCAGACATGATAATGATATTACCAACATTTTCTAGACTTAAATAAGACAGTTGTTTCTCTCTTTCTGAAACCTCATTGATTCTTGACTTAGTTACATTACATGAAAATTTATAACTTAAAATCAGTGCGTTCATGGTGGTCTTGAAAACATGAATCCTTTAGATAACGAATAGGGTTAAGCTGAGAAATCTTTTTATATTTCCTGTATTTGTTGCAGGTGCCATCATTGGAACATAATAATGAAGTTAGAGGAGAGAGTCTCGACTTGATTAAATACATAGACAGTCACTTTGGAGGACCTCCACTTTTTACTAATGTAAGATTGAGATAACATATGTTGATACCATTTATGAAAACCCATTTCTATAGCTTCAAATTTTTAATAGAGGCTATGCTCAAATAAAAAAAAAAAAAAAAAACTGTAGGATCCAGCGAAGAAAGTGTTTGCTGAAGAGTTGCTGTCCTACACTGACACATTCAATAGAAGTGTGATAACTTCATTCAAGGAAGATATAGGAAAAGAAGTTGGTGAGACTTAAATTTACAGCCTTTTGAGCTCTGATCTTTCAATAAATCAGGATGCATATGACCTTAGGCTAATGTACTAGAAATCTGTATCAGAAACTGCACTTGATTACATAGAAACTGCTCTTTCCAAATGCAAAGATGGGCCTTTCTTTCTTGGACAGCTCAGTTTGGTAAGTGGATATTCCATACATGTCTCCCTTTTTCCATGTTTTCATATTCTTTTTTTTCCGGACACTGCTAATCATAGTTTGATTATAAGCATTAATAAACCAATATCTCCATACCCATCTTATGAAACATTGTATGGATTTTTATATTGCTTTAAACTGGGTAAAAAAGTTCTGCTATTGATCCCCCCCCCAAAAAAAAAACTGGGTAAAAAATGTAGAACTTAATTTGATTCTCTTGTTTTGTGTTGAACTCTGATTTGCAACTGAACATGTCTAACTTCAGGTGGACATAGCCTATGCTCCATTTATTGAAAGATTTCAGCCCTTCTTGTTGGAAGTAAAGAAGTATGACATCACATCAGGAAGGCCTAAACTAGCAGCGTGGATAGAGGTGAAAATTTCTTCTTCGAGTTAGTTTGATTCATATTAACTGTCTTTTTGTTGTACAGTGGCAAATCACATTAAACAGGTCCACCAGTAAAGTTGGATTTTCAAGCTATTGATTTTACAAAATTTTCTTGCGTCTTGTTTAGTATGGCCCTATTTATCTTCTCTTGCAGTTTAGATCTACTAACTGCAGCTTTGGGATTAAAAAAATCTGGTTTTTAGTGCATTCTCATTTTCATTGTCCGTAACCTCGCTCAACCATTTTGTTGGCTCTGTCCACTCTTGCCATTCTATCCAATCAAGAGCTACAATCTCTGTTCATCATGTTCTCAAATCATTGTTCACTACCTAAAACCACATTTATTCCAGCTTATTCCCCCTTCTTATCTGATTATTTGATGTGCATCAGTGCTATGAATGTAGCTGCACATTATTAAACCATCTCAGTACCCTTTATTTTATAAAATTATCTCCTTTTCTTTTCTCTTTCCCACTGTATGCACTGAAACTTCCCTGGGGAATTTAGCACTCGATCTTGGAATATAGAATTTGGCATTTGGATTGTAGAGTTATTTCTTTGGACAAGATTGCATGCATTCTGGTTTATTAGGAATATGGGGGACCAAATGTTGGTAAAAGTTAAAATATATGCATAGAAAAAGGGTTTGAATTTATGACTGTGGATTGTGGTTGTAGGAGATGAATAAGATTGATGCTTACACACAAACCCAGCGTGATCCGCAGGAGCTCATTGAAATTTACAAGAAACGATTCCTGGTATTCTTTTTTTCTGCTCAGTGCCCACTCGTATGAATTAAAATTTTTACACCACTGTCCATTGTAAAATCCCCAAAACAGAAAAGGGCTATTGAGGTTGGCTGACCTTTATGTAATTTTTTCTTGCAGGCCCATCTCTGAAAATTATAATGGATTACTTCAAACAATATCTTGTCGATCTTCTTGATGTTTCAGAGTTTGTTAGCTACATTTGTATGTGGTGATATTGATTCAGGGGCATCTGATCCATCTGTCTTCACATGGAAAAGATACTAAAATCAGTAACACATGTGATGGTTCTCCTACATCGATTGGTTCCTCCATATGTTGAACTCCTAACTTCCTTTCTGAATCCTTCTGAGAACAGCATTTATGGGACTAATTAATTTTCAACCTTGTCACCCTTGCTCACTTGGGTGTTCAAAACTCCAAAGTGTTATATGAATTGGCATGTTTTTACATTAATTACATTTAAAAAATGGGTAGCAACATGTATAAAATGTTTTGCTACGGCTTTGAAATCAAACACATATTCACGTCCACCTACTAATTGACCTCAAAAATTGGGACGCCACATGGTGCATGCTTAGCCCTCAAGAGGCTAAGTCTACATGTGAAAATTTCCTACAGCATAGTCAAGGAGCTACAAATGCTTCCACAAAAAGGTTTTCTGGGAGAAATACCCGGTGTAGGATAGGAGAGAGACTAGCCTTGAAGATAGATCATTCTAAAACAGACTCCAAAAGTAGAGTTAAGCAATCTCTCTCTCTCTCTCTCTCTCTCTCTCTCAAGCTGAACAACAATGTTTTTTTACCTTATGCTTATCTCTGTGTTTCCCTGTTTCATTCAATGCTCATATGGGTGCAAACACAAGCGGCGGCAAAAATAACCACAACAGGAAACCTGAAGACTATGATAATAAGAAACTAGAAACTTGGGAAGAAATGAAAGAAGCACAGCAACGGACATTGTCATCAAGCTTTGGCGGTTCTCGAAACCTCATCACCTTGACATTCTTCGTCATCTCCATGCTCTACATTCTTTACTCCTCCAATTTCCTCCTTGCAAATGAACCTCGAGAATGTTCCACTTCCGCCTTTGCTCTTTCTACGGAAGAACATCTTGTAGCGGTTTCCAACTCTTCTTCCACCACGACCAGTGAACAAGAAGAAGAAGAAGAAGAAGAAAAAGAACCGATACAAGAGAAGGAGGCCCCACGAATCGAAATGCCTCCGAAATCCCACTTTTTCGATACGGAGCTGAAACACATTGTGTTTGGCATAGCAGCATCGTCGAATCTGTGGGAGAAGAGAAAGCAGTACATAAAACAGTGGTGGAGGCCAAGGGAGACCAGAGGAGTTGTGTGGATGGACAAGCCAGTGAGGATCAGGAAGAATGAGGGGTTGCCGGAGATACGAATATCCAGCAACACGACAAAGATGCCATATACGAATCGACAAGGTAGAAGGGAAGCGCTAAGGATATCGAGAGTGGTATCAGAGACAGCGAGGCTGGGGCTCAAAGATGTGAGGTGGTTCGTCATGGGTGATGACGATACAGTGTTTGTGGTGGATAACGTGGTGCGGGTACTCGCCAAATATGATCATCGCCAGTTTTTTTATATTGGGAGCTCGTCGGAGAGCCATGTTCAGAACATATTCTTCTCCTATTCAATGGCATATGGGGGCGGTGGGTTTGCTATCAGCTATCCCTTGGCCAAGGCTTTGGAGAAGATGCAGGATCGGTGCCTCCAGAGGTATCCAGGTCTGTATGGCAGTGATGACAGGATACAAGCTTGCATGGCTGAGCTGGGGGTACCCCTCACCAGAGAAGCAGGGTTCCATCAGGTAAAAAACCAACGCACCAGAACTATTGATTACTAGAATATAGCTAGGGCGGCTTTTGAATCATGAATCGTTCTTTCTTTCCCATTAAGCACTACTGTAATAGGCTCTAGCATCCATCCATCCATCTGGGCTTATACGTATACTGCTTATTTCATGCATGCACTTGCAGTATGATGTGTATGGAAATCTCTTGGGCCTCTTGGGTGCACACCCCGTCTCTCCGCTAGTGTCGTTGCATCATCTGGACGTGGTGGATCCGATATTCCCCCGCATGAGCAGAGAAAAGGCTCTCCAACACCTCTTTCAATCTATCAAATATGACTCGGCAAGTATAATGCAACAATCTATCTGCTATGACAAGAAGCGATATTGGTCAATCACTGTATCGTGGGGCTTCGTGGTCCAAATCCTGAGGGGCACCATTTCACCCAGAGAGCTAGAAATGCCAAGCAGGACATTCCTCAACTGGTACAAAAGGGCTGATTACACTGCCTATGCATTCAACACCAGGCCTGTGACCAAGCACCCTTGCCAAAAGGCCTTCGTTTTCTACATGAGCAGTGTTCGTTATGATCGAGCCAAGAAGCAAACTGTGTCTACCTACTCCCGCAGCAGAGAGAGACAACCTTATTGCCGATGGAAAATGGCTTCCCCAGCTGCAATCGAGTCCATTGTCGTCCTCAAGAGGCCAGACAACCTTCGCTGGCGGAAGGTAATAATTAATTAACTAAGCTCTTCCTCAAGTAATTATTATTCTGTTAACCACCTCCACCTGCAACCACATCTATAGACTGTAGTCTATAGGTGATGGGAGGTGTATTTCTCTGCATTTTGGTTATTAACTAGATATCTTTTTTCCTGTGCAGTCACCGAGGAGGGATTGTTGTAGGATTCTGCCATCGAAGAAGAGTTCCACAATGCACATATCCGTGGGCAACTGCAAAGGTGGTGAAGTAACTGAATCGTAGCACTAGTTTTTGATTCATTAATCTGTATTTTTTGGGGGGAGTGAATTCATGAAGGTAAAATCAGTTTCTGTTCACATTACTATAACTTCTAATTGATATAATACAGCATCGTACTCTTTCTTGGTAGTGCTCTAGACTCCAATATAACAAATATGTAACTAAACAAAATATCAAAATCTCTCTAACTGGTAACAAATTCAGAAATATGTCCAACCCCGAAGAAAACACAACTCAATTACTTTTTTACCGACTGACCAAGTGTATCGGCTTCTTTGTGAGCCTTCAGCTCCTCTGAAACAAAATACTCCTTTGGAGTAGTCAGTGGTGAAGCATTTGCATTATTGGCTTGAGTATCATTTGAAGGCTGCAATGTGATACGATTTACCGCAACGATATTTCCATCCTTAATCACCACGTTAACTGTTGTTCAATAAAGAAATAGTGATTATTAATAGAAAGCAAAGCTTTAACTGGGAATTTAAGCAGGGAACTGAGAAATTTAACTAGAGGTATTCAGTGGAAGGAAGAAAAACCACTTAACGGGTAGGTGAAATACAAGCAGAATGGAGGATTATTAGACCATTTACTAGAAAAAATATTAAACTATTCCCATTTGATGGTTTCTTGGAAAGAGCAAGATGAGATGGCCCATTTTCAATTTTTATCCCAAGAAACTGAAGTTTTCATACTTAACTCAGCCAAGCCGAAACATAGAATCAAGAATTAAGGATATAATTATAAGCATGTTGGCAAGAAAGAGAACAGAGAATTGGACTATGAAAGAAACAATAGTTCATAAAGAAAGAACAAAAAGAACAAAAGAGATCAGTGGCACAGTCTCTCTCTCTCTCTTTGATATTTCTTTCACTCTAGCTATGAGACTTACCGGCCGATTGAACGGAGAAGACGAGACAAGGGGGAAACAAAGAACTCTCGGACCCACCCCTCAAAAGAAAGTCGAAGGAGAAAGAAAGAAAAGAACAGATGAAGCAAAAGAGAAATTTGGTTCTTGAGATCTTTAAAAACGTACCTGGATGAGAGAACCACCATAGTATCAAGATGCAAAGTAACACAATCACAGGAATGATATGGACCCACTTCCCCGACGATCGGTTACGTGGAGTGTTATCCTTCCTATCTACATCTTCGCTTGGAGCAAGGACTGGGAGATCATCGACAGCAGTAATCCTCTCTCGAGGAGATTGCCTCAGTTGCGGCAGTGGTATATTGATGACGAACTCATCAGTAGCTCGAGATGATGAACCTCCTGCTAACCTCTGCATATCGAACAAGATTTTGGGAAAGAATTATACAGGTGCGAAAACACAATCAGGAGTGAGTGATGAAGGAGAGAAAATGCTCGTTAGAGAATTTGGATCTGAGAATTTTGCACTGAGTTCTGGACCGAATCTGTATCACCATTGGAAGCCATGGTGTCTTGGATCTGATACCAAGTTGAAGAAATAAGTAATGGTCGACTGAATTCAAAATGAAAGGGTTGTCATGGCAGGCCGAACCCCTGTGTATTTATAATGTTAGTAATTGTGATTACAACAGAACTCTTGAGAGTTTGAGATAAAATACATCACAAGAAGAAAAGAAGATAGAAAGATAAGAAGCAGCAGAGATAAGGAGATTAGGATTACGAGAGGAGAGAGAGGCAGATCAGATCCAAACTCTCTAACAGGCATTTTTTTTCCTTATATCACTCCTGATTTTGTTTTCGCACTTGTATTGTTCTTTCCGAAAATCTTGTTCAATATGCAGAGGCTAGCAGGTTCATCATCTCGAGCTACCGATGAGTTCGTCATCAATATACCACTGCCGCAACTGAGGCAATCTCCTCGAGAGAGGATTACTGCTGTCGATGATCTCCCAGTCTTTGCTCCAAGCATCAGATCCAAATTCTCTAACGAGCATTTTCTCTCCTTCTTCGCTCACTCTTGATTGTGTTTTCGCACCTGTATAATTCTTTCCCAAAATCTTGTTCGATATGCAGAGGTTAGCAGGAGGTTCATCATCTCGAGCTACTGATGAGTTCGTCATCAATATACCACTGCCGCAACTGAGGCAATCTCCTCCAGAGAGGATTACTGCTGTCGATGATCTCCCAGTCTTTGCTCCAAGCGCAGATATCGTGTTTGGTTGATTGTTTCATAACAGTTTTTTTGGCGCCAATGAGTGAAAATATTTCTGGGAGAAGAAACCCCCACCCACTTTTCCTGTAGCAAAAGTTAACGTTCTTGTATGACTGTGAATGGGTGACAACAGGCATACCGGCCCATGGACCATATGGCCCATTACAGAGGCCTACGATTTTGTCCATTCGGAACCCAGCTATGGTGTCAGCAGCATCCAAATTGTGTTGCTTGAGATATATCTTAATTAAGAAAAGGGACCATAGCCGGAATCCAAATTGATGATTCCCAAATCCCAAGAAGTTGATATAATAATGCTCTGATTAACTTTTAAGGCCCCGTTTGGTTTGCAGGAATAGGAGATTGGAATCGGAATCAGAATGGGCTATCTTAATTGCAACTGTTTATTTGGGCGGAATCGGAATTCCATTCCCATTCTTGCCGGAATGGCCAACCGCATTCCCCCATTTGAGAGAATGGCCATTCCCTGCCCCTCCCTTGGGAATGAAATCTCATTCCTGCTGATTCTAATTCCCATTCCCATTTCTGTCTGAACCAACAGACTATGGGAATAAATCATTCCGATTCTGATTGTGAACCAAATGGACCCTAAGTTTTAACCAACTAACTCCTTTGAAAATCATCTTTACTTTAGTTCTCTACTGCATCCAATTAGAATTTGCCATGCCACTGGGTCAGTCGGAAACTTCACTGAATCAGCGCCTCCACGGAGACTAGATGTGCAACTGTGCAAGTGGGGCAGGTTGGGACGGTTTTAAATCAAGCCAGGCCCAACCCTAAGAATTGGGCTTGAGGCCTGAGTCCAGACTGAGCCTAACGTCAAATTTGATCTGTCCAGTCTAGGCCCTACCCAAACTGAAATTGGACATATTCACGTTGGGCTCAGACCTGTGCCAGACTCAAGTTTGTCAGTTGCGTATAGATGGGCCTATTAGATACAATGCACTGAAAGGTTGTATGAATATTTTGTATACATGCATGTATGCATTTGCATATATATATATATATATAGATGTGTGTAAGTATGTAATGTTATGTATATAGGAAAATTGGACTTGGGCTTGGACGACCTAAAGATCAGGACCGGGCTCAACCTAAAAAAATGGGAAACCAGGGGTTTTGGGCTCAAGCCTAGACAGTTGGTCCGAGATCGAACTGCCCGCCCAAGTTGCACCACAAGCGGAATCCACAGCCTTCTGAATCTAGGCCGAGGTCCTAATAGAATTTAGCAAGCTCAGGATAAATCTCATATTTTTGAGAAAGTAAAAAACAAAATAAAGATCATATAAATGTGTGGTGGATGAGTTGATGGGTCATATCCTGACATCCAACATTAAGGATTAGGGTTACTTGAGTTGAGGATGAACCTACATAATCCATTCCATTGTTGAATAACTTTTAAAAGAAAAGGTACCAGGCAAGCAACGTTTTATGATTATTTCTCACCAAAACAGCAGACAAGCGATGATGCCACTTGCCAGTGGATGATTCCATTACATCGTGGTGAGTGGTGACATCTCTAGCCTAATACAACGTACATGGAATGGAAGGTATGCTTTTTTACTCTCGAGACTCAAGCATTCTAATAGTTTATTTGTTAGAATAATCTCCTAGCTTAAGCTAGGAAACTAAGTACATATAGTGCATGGTGGACTTAAGTTCCATAGACACTCATCTGATAAAAGCTACACAATAACAAAATCAACAAATTATAACTTTTAAAAGCAACTAAACTTGATCATCATTGTGACTGTACGAGGGCCACATTCGAATTGCTAGCCCTTGGCACCTTCAAATGGTATAAATGGGAAGGGTGAGTCAGTTTTGGTATTTTCAACAACAAAGCAGTGATTATTATTATTATTATTATTATTATTATTATTATTATTATTATTATTATTATTATTATTGTTTATTTAGGAGCATTAACTATTAAGAAAGTCTTAGATATGAAACATGACGAGGAATGGTGTGAAAGTGGATATCAGTATCTATTTATTTTTCTCAAAGCTATCAATTCAGACTGTTTGTAAACGGTGCCTTTGAACAGAAGCAGCCACTTTCAAGGATTCCTACTGTCTCCTCCTCTAGCTTTGCCTTTTATCAGAAGAGAATCTGATCTAAAGAGACCTCTCGTGCACGCTATAAATGGACAATTTACCCCACCATGTATATTGGGATAACCAAAGTAGCCATGTTAGGATTCTCCATGAACACCCAAGCCACCATCATCCTAGTCATCTTTGCCCTCTCTGTAATCGTTTCTCCTTTGGCTGACGGGGTTCAACCGGCCAACCCTATGTCCCATGCATCGCAAGCCAATTGCACTTACTCCGTCGTGATTGAGACAACATGTGCACCATCTGCCGACACCAAAGATGTCGTTGGTGTTAGATTCGGCGACTTTGCTGGTAATCTCGTCGTCGTGAAGCATCTGAAGAACCCCAAATCACTGAATGCTCCCAAAGAAGGCGCA
The DNA here is from genome assembly GCF_056320005.1 of Nelumbo lutea. Classification (NCBI taxonomy): domain Eukaryota; kingdom Viridiplantae; phylum Streptophyta; class Magnoliopsida; order Proteales; family Nelumbonaceae; genus Nelumbo; species Nelumbo lutea. Next base: position 5,473,239 of record NC_142685.1, on the reverse strand, counting down.
AGGAAGCAAGGAGGCACGTACCGTGCGTTCGAACGATGTGCGGTGGACGTGTTCGACACAAATGGGCCGTGCATGAGTCGAAGTGTGTGCTCGCTCTACCTCAAGCAGTTTGGAGCAGATAGATGGAGACCCGGTTGGGTGAAGGTTCTTCATCGACGAGATGATGATCGCCTCTCGCTAGCTTCTTACCTTTTCTACTTCAGGACATTTGTTCCTGAAAACGTTTGGTTTGGGTTTGATTACTGTAACTCCCACCAAGGATTTCTGCCAAAGGTCCCAACTCTTGGTGGGGAAGCCTAGTTGGAGGCTTTTCCTTTTCTCTGCTTCAACTTTCAGGATGTAACGAAAGGTTTAAAGGGCAGTAATATCACTTGCAGGATTCCCACGTACCCTTCAACCAAAACAGCACAAATCTGTTACTTTGGATGCCTACTCGGCTACTCTCCTTTGTTTAAACGATTAACATTGGTTGCTTCCCCTATGCCAGCCCAGGAGAGAGTCGACAGACCCTGGTTCAAATATCAAAACTCTTGAAATAGCAATATATTAACGTTCTACAGTAAATTCCAGCCTCTGGTTCAGCCCACTTGTCATACTCTGATGCCTGAGCCTCCTCCATTTACCATATGCAAATACAATGCCTGTAAACATTCTTGCAAGTAAAACCTGTCGATAAAAAACTGGAGCTCGGAACTGTAACCCACAAGTTGTTCCCACATCTCTACCCCACGGGACATTGCAGTTGTGCATTAGGAATATTCCAATACAGGGCGGTGGTGTTCCGTGGGTATAGATGTGGAAACATTTTGTGGGTAGCAGATCCGGAGTGTCAAAACTGTGCATAACTTTGGGAAGATTGTAGAAGTATAAGAAGTATTTACTTGCAAATAAGTTGTGAACCATATGAATTTGAACACTGTAGCTTAAGGAGCTTGTTTAAACAATGGAGACAAAAACTACCGGGCACTGTCTCCTATCCTTAAACACTCGTTGTTTTCATGGCCGATTTGCTCCACTATAATCATTGACCATTCAAAGCTTCACCTTCCCTTGATCCCCAAAAATGTGAAGCACAAAACACAATATCAACTGGTGAGTATCCTCGTACATATTGCTTTGAATTAAATCATATACATGTTTTTTTCCTTTTTTTGGTGGTAAGCACAATTATCTTAAAATCAACCCTTTCAGGACAGGGTTCACTGGTTGGAATCTGGTTCAACCAATCAGTACTAGTGCAGACTATGACCTAATGCCTACAATTTAGTGATTCCACTGCATCACATATTGAGAGATTCACTGTAAACAGTTCCCCCTAAAAAACATTCTTAGTGGTTAGAATCTGGTTCTACCGATCAGTACAAAGTGCAGACAATGACCTAATGCATACAATGAATGAATCCACTGCACCACATATTGAGACATTCATTGTATCTGAAACAGCTTCCCTGAAAAACATCCTTACCATGGTTCAGCCTAATATTCTTCATGGACTTGGAGCTGATTACTTGGATACTATTGACCTTCAACCTATACCTTCCATATTCAAGCATTAGGGGAGGGAGAAGTACTCCAAATGCAACTCATATGACAGATAGCTGCCCATCTTTCATTCTTTGGAAAGATTGAAGGAAAGAATGTGTTCTACTGGTTTCAAAACCAAGAGAACGACAGAAGCCTTCAAGAAAACTTAGTAGACAATAACAACATACCTAAAATCAATGTTTCAAAGGGTGCTGGAGGCATGTACCATGTGAACTGCTAAGAAAACACTGCCTCGTATGCTCTTACCTTTGGAGCTAGTTTATTATAATAAAAATGTCACAAGTATGGACAACCATTTTATTGTTTTCCCTGTTATATATTAACATGATAGAGAAGAAGAGGATGAAAACTCTCCAAAATTGTTTATTGTGATGTTATGATAAAATGATATAAATAGAAGTAGGGGCACTGTAACTTTGATTTCTTTTAATGCATTACATTCATTTGCTTATACTAATATTGTGCAACTTGTGTGAAATGTTAATTGAGAAATTTTGATTTGCAACTTTGCAAGCAAGGTTCAAAATTTCAGTACGATGCACCCTGTGTCAGGCATATCATATCGTATTGGGAGTTCTCTGATACCCCAGATAGGGGGTGTTTTGGATTTTGACCACTTACAGGGGGTATGCATGCCTAAAATCAACCCCCTGAAACAATTTTGAAAAAAAAAACTGAAAAAAAAAAGTTATTATGTATCAAATATGTTGATGGCTGCTGATACTTATATAATTATTGATGGTGATACTTCTAAATGTGATGGTTTTATTATTAGAAATTGCACATATGAATTCTCGTAGATTATCTATTTTTGTTGGATATTTACTACATTCTTTATTTTTTATCTTATTTTTAATTATTCATTAATTAAAAATCTATTCTTGAGAGGCTTATGGCTTTGTGTCCTGTTTATGCCTCACACCTTATGATGGTAGGATGCTTCACGCCACACCTTCGCATTTTAAAACATTGCCCAAAATATTTGTTTTCTGTTAACCCCTTGTTTATCCAGGCTAACAGCTATGCTATTTTCTTATCTTGGGATCCATCTAAAGGTTATTCTCAACTCAAAAGTCATCATTTTGGTTCCCCTTAGGATGTGCCTATATTTCCACAATCCCTCGTAGTTCCTTTTTATCCATCCAATAATGTATGAATCCCCTTTAACAAATATGCCTCTGAAATTTGGAGATTTTGCCATCTGTAGTCCTTATAGAACAGCCCAAATTTCTGCCCTACCTGAGTCACCATAACCAGCCCTGAGTAGATAGCTACACTTACACTTTGTCACCACAAAAGTCACATTCTAAGGGGGAGTGATATATAAGACAGATCAAAGGTTGGGCAAATTCTTGTTAAACAGATCAAGATTGGATGAAGTCCTTGTAGGCGCTTGGGTTCATGTATCTGCTTGTTAAATCAAGATTCTCCAGAGTTTCTTAAACCAGGCCTTTTTCTTCGATCAGCAATTAAACCAGGCCATTTTCCAAAACTACTTTTTCTTTCCAAGGAAATTCTCTACATTGTTGCATAGGATTGATACCTTTAGATGATATAATGACACCCCTCTGCCATACTGTTCCTATAGTAACTCTTCCAGGAATTGTAGCACAAATAACTATAGTCTTCTCCCTTGTTTAGGGACACAATGCTAACCAAGAAAGCTTACAAGATGATGCCAATTCATTCCATGATGGAGATTACATTAGTTATAGTTTAGAATCTGAACAGGAGATGGCCTACTGTTCACATAGAAAAGAAAGAGAACCAGTATTGCTTATCTTTCATACCAAATGTTTCATTGGTATTAAACATCTTAAATAGACCTCTCAAGGATTGGCACCTACCTGTTTTATCCACATCTTCAGATTTTTGACATGCAAGGAATAAAATGAACAATCCCAAAGGTTCTAATTTCTTGTAGATTCACCGAGTAATATCACACTTGAAACTTTATGTAGGAGCATGGCAAGATTTTTTCCATAATAAAGTAAATTCATTAAAACTAAAAAAAAAAAAAAAAAGAGCTACAATCTGTGGAAGTCTTGAAGGGATTTCACTGACAGTGCCAGGAAGGTAAAAAAAAAAAAAAAAAAAAAAAAAAAAAAAAAAAAAAAACATCAAATACAACCAGATCCACTCTCAAAACCATCTAAAAATATCTAATGTTGACTAAAATCAGATCCAAGTACAGATTTGCAGTTTGTCAGACTCAGATCAGACGAAATGGTTGGACCAGTTAACACACAACCCAGTCAGTTTTGTAAATACATTCTCTCTCGAGTTTTTGAAAACACGGAAGAACTGCTATTGATCCAGATGGTTTAGTAAAAATCAGATTTTCAATGACCACATGCACAACCTGATTGAAAGTTGATATACAGACCAATCGAGGCACATGCCACCTTGTGAATATTTTTATTCTTTATAACATTTACATGCATATTATATCTATTTTTATGTTAAAATGCAAATGAGGTGACTTGATCCTGAGTCACAAGTACGCAAAGAAAAGACAACAGTCATTGAGCTATTATTTTATATCATGGTTTTTAAAAACGAACCGGTGACCGAACCAGTCAGGGGTCCGGTTACTGGTTCGAACGGTCGGCCCATTCTGAAAAAAATAAAAAAATGGAAAACGGTCAAAACCGTTCGAACGGTTCAAATGGTTAACTGGCTGGTTCAGCGGTTTACTGACCAAAATCAATGGTTTTGGGGGAAAAAAGCAGTTTTGAGGGAAAACGGAACGGGTCAGGTGACTGGTTCCCAGTTTTTCCGGTCTGACCGTCCGGTCCAATTTGGTTTTGAAAACCATGTTTTATATATGCCTTTATTTTATAACTATGGATTTAAGCATGCTGCCACAGATCACTGGGTCAACCACCAGTGACCTAGTAACCAAAGCAGTTAATGTCCGGTCCGTCTGACAACATTGACCCTTTGGCTAAAATTTGAAATTCAGAATGAAATTGTTGGAATGTCCAATCCAATATCAATGAAACAGATATCTGGTATCGATGATCTATTAGAACAGTTGTCTTTCAAAGATATGTCTTTGCCTTTTTCCATATACCCCAACAGATCACAAATGGAATCATAGTCCATGCTAATTTTTGGCTTTTTTACTCCCAGAAATAGAAGTCCATAAAGAGAAATTTTCTGTTGGGACCCAAATACCTTCCCCGAACCCAACAAAGGGAGTGGAGCAGGCCACTACCCATCAGGGACAGAGCCTCAGGGACAGGCGACAGAGCCTCAGAATTAGTTACACAAAGAGAGGGTGATTCTGCCGACAGAAGATATTCCCTCCATGATACTTCCCAGAGTTAGTTATCCTGCCAATCAGAGGATATTCCCTCTATGATTACACCTGTAGGCCAGCTATATAAGGCCATACTCTTACAATGAAAAGAAGGAATGAATATCCCCTGTTTCTCTCTCACTGAATCCCTGTTTTTCCTACCTTCCCTTCTCTTCTTCCTCTCCACTTTCTGTTTCAGGAGGTTAAGCCACTCTCGAAGGGGCTTCCGAGGTGAGCGGTATTTCACCAAGTTGGTATCAGAGAAAGGTTGCACACCAGCTATGCCACAGACAAGATCCTCTACCATGGAAGATAGAGTCGACCAACTTGAGATTGGGTTCCACCAAGTACTGAACGAACTCAGGGATCTCAAGGTGGTCATCTCTAACCTCGCCTCCCAACAACAGTCCGGCGAGACCAATCAGCCAACAGGGGCCGACGCCTCTGTTTCCGGTAGCCAGGGAACTGGGGGTTACCCCGCCGGAAAGGTTACTAAAATCAATTTTCCAAACTATTCCGGTGTAGATCCCATTCCTTGGATCTTCAGAGCAGAGAGATTCTTCGAGTATCATGAAACCCCTACACACCAGCGTGTCGCCATCGCCTCCATTCACCTAGAAGGAGACGCTATTCTCTGGCTCCAGTGGTATCGACAAACCCATCCTCAGGTAACTTGGGCAGATTCGTGGATTACGACAAACTCCTCACTCGACTAAAACAGACTGGGACAGTAGCAGACTACCAGCTCGAGTTCAAAAGAATGGTGACCAGAGTACATGGATGGCCGGAGAAGGCCTTGGTTGGGTGTTTTGTGGGAGGTTTCAAAGAAGACATCCGCCTGGAAGTGAGAGCTCTTCGACCAGCGACAGTCATGGTGACGGTGGGTATGGCTCGCTTGCAAGAAGAGAAGATTGATAGCATGCGCAGGACCAGCAAGCCATCTTATCCGAATGTGAGGGCTCTCCAGCGGGCCGAACAGCAACCCCAGAAACAAGTTGGGGATTCTCAGAAGCCCATCTTGCCCAGGCCCATTGTGCCTTTCAAGCGCCTCTCGTGGGCTGTGATGCAGGCCCGGCGCGAGAAGGGCCTCTATTACAACTGTGATGATAAGTTTGGGCTGGGCCATAAGTGTTGGGTCCAACAAGTATTTCTCCTTCAAACAGAGGGAGAACCGGAGGGGACAGAACTAGAGCACGTCAAAGACTGTGAGCTGATATCAGGCGAACCAGAACCTGTTGGAGCCGAGATCTCCCTACATGCTCTCATGGGCCTCAACCCTCTTCAGTCCATGCAAGTAGAAGGAAGATTGGTTGGCCGATCTGTGATGGTTTTGATTGACAGTGGCTCTACTTTGAATTTCATCACTTGCCGTTTGACAAAGCAACTAGGTATGACTATACACCCTACTCCTCTCTTTTCAATCCATGTGGCTAATGGGAATCAGATGTTATGTGATGGTGTATGTAAGAAGGAAATGATCCTCATACAGGGCCATAATTTCGTGGTAGATCTCCACCCATTGGAATTCTCGGGGGCTGATATTATTTTAGAAATCCATTGGTTACGTGGCCTAGGTCCTGCACTATGTGATTGGACCAGAATGACAATAATGGACAGACCTGCCATTTGCAAGGGGTGCGGCCCCCTAATCCCTGAGGTGATACTTTAGCCTCTATAATACGGGCCTCCAAGGATACTGGACAGTCCTTGTTTATGCACTTAGGCATTCGGCCCACAGTTCCAATTTTAAACAATTAGGACTGTGACCAACCCACTGAAGCCCAACACCAAACCTTAAGATCGATCCTCGATAAGTTTGGTGACATATTCAAGGAACCAAACCAGTTACCTCCACCCCGGGCCCATGACCATCAGATGCCCCTCTTACCAGATTGAGAAGGCAGTAAAAGAGCTAATGGACAAGGGGCATATATAGACCAACACCAGCTCGTTTTCATCCCCAGTACTCCTAGTGAAGAAGAAGGATGGTAGTTGGCGGTTTTGCGTAGATTATCAGGCCCTGAATCAGATTACAGTGAAGGACAAGTTCCCAATACCCCTCATTGATGAACTGCTGGACGAGTTAGGGGAAGCACAAGTGTTCTCCAAACTGGACCTGTGGTCCGGGTATCATCAGATCTGGGTTCACCAGGCTGATATCCACAAGACAACCTTTATGACCCACGGTGGCCATTATGAGTTTCTGGTTATGCCATTTGGTCTTACCAACGCCCTCCACCTTCCGGGCCCTCATGAATGACGTCTTCATGCCTTTCCTAAGGCAATTTATTCTGGTATTTTTCGATGACATCTTGGTTTACAGCAAAGATTGGTTCACCCATATGAAACATCTGAAACTTACCCTCACAATTCTGAGAGAGCACCAGTTGCATGCCAAATTGACAAAGTGCTCCTTTGAACAAAGACAGATTCGGTACTTAGGCCATGTGGTTGCTGCAGGGCGGGTCATGGCAGACCCAGAAAAGATAGATGCCATCCAAAAATGGCCCAAGCCCACTACTGTAAAGGCTCTCAAGGGTTTTCTTGGGCTTACCAGTTATTATAGGCACTTCATTAAGGGGTATGGGCTTATGGCCGCCCCTCTAACACGCCTGTTAAAGAAGGATTCTCTTGGGTGGGCTGGTGATGCCCAACGGGCCTTTGAAGACTTGAAGACAGCAGTTTCTAGCCCTCCAGTCCTCACTCTTCAGGATTTCTTTCAGCCCTTTGAGATAGAGTGTGATGCATCGGGTGTCGGAGTGGGGGCCGTTCTGATGCAGAAGGGGCAACCCATTGCTTATTTCAGCAAGGCTCTCTCAGCAGCTCACCAAAATCAGTCCACCTATGTCAAGGAAATGATGGCCGTGGTAATGGCAGTACAGAAATGGCGTACATACCTATTGGGACGCCAATTTATCATAAGGACAGACCAACAAAGTTTGAAGTACATAGCAGAACAAAGGGTGCACACCCCGGAGCAGCAAAAATGGCTTAGTAAACTAATGGGATTCGACTACCACATCAAGTATAAACCTGGGCCTGCCAACAAAGTAGCTGATGCCTTATCACGGGTAGAAGAGCTGGCCCAACTAACCTGCTCTCAGCCCAGTTTTCCCTTATTTGAAGCTATACGGCAAGAAGCCAGATCTGATCCACAGCTGCAAGACATCAGGGAAAAGTGGAAACGTGACCCTTCTCAGGTTTCGGGTTACCAAATTGTGGGACCTGATCTTTTCTTCAAGGTTAGGTTTGTGGTTGCTCCAAATTCCACCCACAAAACTGAACTGCTACAGTTGTTTCATGATTCCGCGTTGGGAGGACATTCAAGGGTGCTACGGACCCTAAAAAGACTCAGCAGCCACTACCATTGGGTAGGAATGCGCAAGGATGTGTTGCACTATGTATCAGAATGCCCAACTTGCCAACAGCAGAAATACTCCTCACAGTCACCCGCGGGCCTTCTACAACCCCTCAAGATTCCAGAGCAAGTGTGGGAAGACCTCTCCACGGATTTCATCACGGGACTTCCTCGTTCTGCAGGAAAAGAGGTCATCATGGTAGTGGTTGACCGCCTCACCAAGTATAGCCATTTCTCTGCTTTGCCTAACCCTTACACTGCAGCAATGGTGGCCGACATTTTCATATGGGACGTGGCAAAACTGCATGGAATACCAAGATCCATTGTCTCGGACTGTGATCCTGCCTTCCTAAGTTCATTTTAGAAGGAGTACTTCAGATTGGAAGGAACCCGACTGCACCCATCCACCAGCTATCACCCGCAAATTGATGGACAGACTGAAGTCATTAATCGATGCCTAGAAGCCTACGTTAGATGCTTCATAGGGAAAAGCCTAGACAATGGGTCCACTGGCTTCCGTGGGCAGAATACTGGTACAACTCAACTTATCAGTCAGCTGCAGGGATGACACCCTTCAAGGCCCTATATGGCAGAGAACCCCCTCCCATATTACCCTATGAATATGGGTCGTCCAAGGTGGCAATAGTAGAGACTCGCCTACTAGAAAGAGACGAGATTCTTAGACTGCTCAAGGCCAATTTGACAAAGCCCCAGCAACGAATGAAGATCAGCTATGACTCTCACCACCGCCCATTAGAGTTTCAGGTGGGTGATTTTGTCTACCTTAAGCTCCAACCTTACCGCCAGGTCTCAGTGGTAAGACGGGCTTGGCACAAGCTAGCTCCCAGGTATTATGGGCCCTACAAGGTGCTGGAAAGAGTGGGCCCTGTTGCTTACAGATTGGACCTCCCTGCTACCTCGAAGATTCATCCGGTGTTTCACATCTCTCTTCTCAAGAATGTTGTGGGAAATCATACTCCTATCTCATCTAGCTTAACCCAATTCACTGAAGAAGGGGACATTTACACAAAGCCCATAAAAATTGTGGATTTCCGATGGGTTCGACGAGGTGGGCAGGTTGTACCAGAAGCCAAGGTAGAATGGGTCGGGATGCCCCCAGAAGACGCCACCTGGGAACCTTATCTAAGGCTGAATAAGAGGTTCCCAAACCTAGACCTTGAGGGCAAGGTCAATGCTAAGGAAGGAGGAATTATTGGGACCCAAATACCTTCCCCATACCCAACAAAGGGAGTGGAGCAGGCCACTACCCATCAGCAGTACTCAAGGAGGCAGAAAGGACAGGTGACAGAGCCTCAAGGACAGGCAACTGGTCTAACACTTTTGCCAAAAAGGCAGTCCAATGGGCTATTTACATCAAACAGCAATATCTTAACCATAGAAAGCGAAGGATGTGTCTAACCGAGAAAAAAATTAAGCAAAGATCTTAAAATTGACTATTTTTTTTACCCTAAGAAGCGAAAGGTTAAGACAGGCATAGTTAAACAAGAATGAGAAAAAGAATATTGAGAGATCAACACAATAAAGAAATATGTAAATTATCCGCATTCAAGTAAGAAAATGATTTGGAGTTATAAGCCAGTATTCGTCCATGAAGATAGGAATTGTAGGTTTCGATGCAATCATTCCCCGCCCCCCGGCTGAATTGGTTCCAATGGTAATTTATAATGAGGCAAAGTAGTTTTCTGGTTCAAAGCAGACACATAGAATAGTCATATGTATACAATCTAAAAACTCTTCTATCATATAAAAACAAACTTTGGTGAACAGAACAAAGTTGGATTATAGTGATCTTCGATTACAATTGATGAGGGCGGATTTGGCCCTCCAATGACATTATGACACCTGGCACCTCATGCCAACTAAGTGCAGCCCCTTGACAGCTAGACAGCTTGAGCTCGCTACAGGCAGCTCGCCACTAGGCAGCTCGCCACAGGCAGCTCACCCTCATGTAGCCTAGCACCTCAGAACAACTAGGTGACACCCGGGATCACTTTGGCAACAACTTGCCTTTGCTAAGTTGATGGGATCCCACCAGGTGCAACCTAGCCCTAGCACGAGCTGGTAGCCTAGCCCTGGTGCGACTTGACCCTAGCACGAGCTGGCAGCCTGGCCTTGGCGCGACTTGGCCCTGGCACGAGCTGGCAGCCTGGCCCTGGCGCGACCTGGCCCAGGCATCGACTTGGCGGCCTGACACAGGCACCAACCTGACAACCTCGAGGAACACACCACCGTACCCCGCATTTTACGGGATTGTGACTTGTAACAACTATATTAGTTCACCCACTCCCCGAGTCAGGCGGAAATAGGAAACCTTACCAGTTGGTGGCTTTATCCCCACCTAACACGAAAGTAGGTCCCATCACAACGGGAATCCAGAAACTGCTCCACCTAACCCACGAGGACTCCAGTATATAAAGACCTCACCCCCTAGGGGCAAAGGTATGCAAAAAAGAATGGGTAACCTCTGTTCTCTAGCTCTCTCATTCTCTAATATCATTCTTAGCTGGCTACTAAGTGTCGACTTAGCCATCGAAGTGACCTCGCCGGGTAAACACCCCCGGGTTCTCTGATCTAGTTCGTGCAGGTCCCTCAGTTTCCGTCATCTATAGAGATGAGTAGATCATCTCCAGCAAGAAGTAGCTGGTTCAGTTCCCGTCGCTATTGGTAGCCAGATCACCTCCTGCAGGGAGCAGCTGGGTCGCACTACGCTAGGGAGCTCCACTTCAGCCCCTGAGTCACAGGCCACTTGGGAGCAGACGGGCTGACTAGGTACTTAGCCAAAAAGTGATACGTGACCGGAACCGGTTACATCATTTGGCATCACCTGTGGGAAACGCTACAAAAGCTAAGTTCTCATCCTACAAAAAGCTAAGTTTTTATCTTACAAAAGCTAAGTCCTCACCTTTTTAGAAATTGAAGCTCTCGCTTCATAGCCCTAAGGCGCCCACCTAACGGCCTGGCACGACCTGGCATGGGCGCTGACCTGGCGACCTGGCCCAGGCGCAAACTGATGGATTGACAAAAGACTTCCTCACCCCCAGAAGACCAAAGGCCAAGCTAACAATTGACCTCGACACCTGCATAAGACCCAGTCACCTCTACGGCATGGGCAAAGTTCAGGAACGGACTATGAGTCGCTCCCAAAGCATAAGGGTTGTACTACTGCATAAGACCCATTCGCCTCTTCGGCATGGGCAAAGTTCAGGAGTGGACTACGAGTCGCTCCCCGAAGCCTAAGGGCCACACTGCTGCTTAAGACCCAGTCGCCTCTACGGCATGGGCAAAGTTCAGGAGTGGACTACGAGTCGCTCCCTTAAGCCTAAGGGCCACACCGTTGCTTAAGACCCAGTCGCCTCTACGGCATGGGCAAAGTTCAAGAGTGGACTACGAGTCGCTCCCTGAATCCTAAGGGCAACACTGTTGCTTAAGACACAGTCGCCTCTACGACATGGGCAACATTAATGCAGAAGACCAAGCCGCCTCGTCGGCATGGGCAAAGTCAAGGAGAGTGGACTACAAGTCGCTCCCAAAATCTAAGGGCTAAAGTACCGAACTGGCAGAGACCTCGGCGCCTCACGGGCAGCTCGCTTCCAAGCAGCTCCCAGAGTCTAAGAAACTGAATCAGCACCTACGAGCTCGTCGAACTATGGACCAAAAGGAGAAATCTACTCCCTTCGCCGAGTTACTTTCAGGTCGGGAGTGGGGGGCAAATGATGAGGGCGGATTTGGCCCTCCAATGACATTATGACACTTGGCACCTCATGCCAACTAAGTGCAGCCCCTTGACAACTAGACAGCTTGAGCTCGCCATAGGCAACTCACCCTCATGTAGCCTGGCACCTCAGAACAACTAGGTGACACCCGAGACCACTTTGGCAACAACTTGCCATTGCTAAGTTGATGGTGTCCCACCAGGCGCGACCTAGCCCTGGCATGAGCTGGCAGCTTGGCCTTGGCACGACCTGGCGGCCTGGCCCACGCACCAACCTGACAACCTCGAGGAACACACCATCGTACCCCGCATTTTACGAAATTGTGACTTGTAACAGCTATATTAGCTCACCCACTCCCCGAGTCAGGCGGAAATGGGCAACCTTACCAGTTGGTGGCTTTATCCCCACCTAACACGAAAGCAGGTCCCATCACAGTGGGAATCCAGGAACTGCTCCACCTAACCCACGAGGACTCCAGTATATAAGGACCTCACCCCCCAGGGGCAAAGATATGCGAAAAATGATGGGTAACATCTGCTCTCTAGCTCTCTCATTCTCTACTATCATTCTTAGCTCGCTACTAAGTGCTGACTTAGCCATCGGAGTGACCTCACTGGGTAAACACCCTCGGGTTCTCTGATCCAGTTGCTGGTAGTCGGATCACCTCGTGCAGGCAGCAGCCGGGTTTCACTACGCTAGGGGGCTCCCCTTCAGCCCCTGAGTCACAGGCCTCGGGAGCAGACGAGCTGACGAGGTACTTAGCCAAAAAGTGATACGTGACGGAACCGGTTACATCAACAATCATCTCATATAAACCATCCATGTGATAGATTATAGGCCTTACACTTATCAAAGTAGTGAATTGAAACGTTTTTTTATTAGCTTGATTTTTTTCCTTTTAAGATTTACATTTGTCTTCTTTATATCAATGTCATTTTTCTTGCCCTCTTTTTCCTGTTTCGGTTCCTTTATGATCTTTCATCAATGCAGAAAAGGAAAAGCAAGGAGGGGAAAATCAACGCCAGAAGCAGAAATGCATTTTGTCCAATATAGACGGCTAAAAAGTAAAATAAACAAAGAAAAGCGATCGAATATTGCTTTATGTAGATAACAAATAGATACTTTACTCCAATTAAGAGAGAATTTAAGATCTAAAACGAAAAAGCAAAGAGTATGAGTGAAATATAAGGAACCTTAGAGAGAGAAAAAACCCTAAGAAGGAGTAGCAGGAGAAGCTTCAGAACCTCCACTTTCGAGCCTGGGAAGTAACGAACTATAGTGCACAGGGTTATATAAAATGCAGAGGCCAGAGTGTGAGAGACCCTAACCAATCGTGTAAATCCCGCCCGACGGATGTTGAACTCCAGAGACTTAACGAAGATGAAGAAGGGGAGAGCAGCGAGCTTTGCCTTTTGCCTTTTTGTTGCTCTGGAGATGTCCGGTTTCTCAATCTCAAGCGCCGAAGAAGCTCTCCCGCCAAAACTGAAGGTAAAACGACTAACGAGAATTGAGCCCGGAATAAAATATACGTGGCGACTGGCGATAAACGCTTTTGTTCAGGTTCTACTGTCCTAGCTCCGTTTGTTTGCGGTGCAAATCTGAACCGAATATACGTGGCGATAAACGCTTTTGGTCTAGTTTTGGATCTAAAATAATTTGGTTTTGTGCGAGAATTCCTCGTCCAAACTGCCAATCGTATTAAATCAAATTATTAATAATATGCTTATTAATGTATATACATAAAATGCGGGGCCATTTAAGTTGATGGTTTAGTGATGATATTGCAGGAAAATTGCAATTACACGGTGGCAATCGAGACGACATGCACAAAGGGTGCGGAGACATCAAACGTGGTGAGCCTAAGATTTGGGGACATCCAATCCAACGACGTCCTTATCCGCCATCTGAACTCGAAGCACGTGAGAAGGGTGGACCCACTGTATCCGGCGGTCCTGGACGAGGTACCCAGAAAACCATTCGAAGCGTGCACGGTAGACGAGTTCCGAGTAACGGGCCCCTGCGTCCAGTCACCGATTTGCTATCTCTATCTCAAGTCTGTTGGGGGCGACAGTTGGCGACCAGGTCTTGCACAAGTCCGTGTGTCATCGGCTACACCATCACCTCTCTCCTCAGATTATTTCTACTTCCGTCGGTACCTCCCTAAGCACGTGTGGCATGGATTTGACACGTGCGACAAAGAAATTACCCCCTTTGGGATCAGATATCATAGGAAGGTGTTGGGTGTTGGTGAGAAGAAGCACGCTTGACTTCACACTCGACAGTTTCTTATACTTTCTTTATGATATTGATATGTAATTAATTACTCTCTTTATCATTCCAATAAATTTTGGCAACTTCTATGATGCCCGAAATATATCATACCAATCAGATCACGTGAATTTTTGAATTTTGATTGATTGATTACCAGTTTTTTTTATTATGTATGATACTTTTTTTGGTTTGTAGTTGGTTCATATTCTTCTGGGAGAATGACCAATCAGCCCAGATCAGAATTTTATAACCCAAAGCAGAAAGGAATGCATCTGATCGTGAATTAATGTCATATTTACGGATAAGATGTGGTTTATAAGGGGAGAGGGCTACTAATAGGGGGACTGGAACTCAGAATTCTGCATCGTATGTATCCCTATTTGTCCATATTTTTTTTAGGTCGTCACTCATCAGATTGACGCCAACCCGGTGCACTTGGGTTGGCCTTCTAGCGTCGTGGGCCGTGTCTCAGACTCTCAGCTATGGGTGTTAATGGGCCTATTTTGGATTGGGCTGGATTGAATTAATATTTGGTTTGTTGATATTCAATGAATAATTTAGATTGATATTCAATCAATCTAAATTAACATCAATTTTTAAAGTGTTGAACGATTCAGACAGGCCAAAATGATCTAAATATTCATTGGATGGGATTATACCTGATAATCTGCAATGAATTCATATTGGATCAGATGGGATTGGACCAGACCAAATACGGTCGAATTAACACCCCTAAGTCTCAGCTAGCTTCACTGCTGCGATGCGACATTGTATATATAAGAGAGAGAGAGAGAGGAAAAAAAACAGAAGTGTTGTACAATCTGCACCACTGTATAGTCTGTATTCCGCCTCACCAGCCATGAGCCACCGGCCTCCTCTCCGCCGCCGCATCCCACCCTTTTTTTAATTTCATCCTCGTTCGTTGCACCAACCTACTTCTATATTGATTTTTTTTCCTTTCTCCATGGTAGAGAGGCGTAATGTCCAAGAACTTGATTTAGACGATATGAGCATATTCTCTGAAACTCAATATTTTTTTCTTCTGAAACCAATCTCTATGTGGGGTCTCTCTGAAGTAGCAAAGGGATCGAAAACATGGAGTGATGAAAAGCTAGTTACAGAAGGAGAGAATAGGTTGAAGGCAGAAAGCAGACGAAGATAAGAAATATCATATATACGAGAGAGAGAGAGAGAGAGGGTGGGGAAAGGAGTTAAAAAAGAACGAGAGAGTATTGTGATAATGTGATTCAGAGGGTTTTTTTTGTTTAACTAGTAAAGTGTGATTCGGAGATCGATTTCATCCAACTTCAACATGTCCGACTATCATCACTTTATTTACCGGCCGGCGGCCGGCTCGAGTTGCAGTTACAGAAAATAAAATGGAGGGAGAAGATAAAGCATACGTGAGTGGAATTGACTCGAGTGTAATATCTTGTATAATACGACGGCGGGAAGATAAAGCATTTTGGATTTAAAACAAACAAACAAACGGCTAGTGTTGGTATTTTTCGGTCGCGGCGAGCTCATTCTAGGCATTGAACATCACTCATCAGGTGCCAAAAGCCAGAAGTCCCAAAAGCCCAAAACCATTTCAATCACATAACTGTTCCCCTCAATCTCAAATCTATCGACCATCTTTAGCTAGGACCCTTTCCCACATTGTTACAGCGGATCCAAAGGAACGCGAGATCGATATTGGACGGTTCAAGATGCCCACATGCCCTTATGTCTGGTCACGATCATCTTAGGTGGGTCCCCTCCCCCTTTCCTCTCTCTCTGGTTAGAATTTAGAAATAGATTTTCAGCTACGACAAAAGCGGCAGCATCCCAAGGGCATCAGACACGTCAGTCATTGACTCGGTCCCAAATCTACACCCGGCTTAGATCCATGCAAGGCCGAAAGCCTATTGTTTGCTTCTATCAAGCAAAGCAGGGAAGTTCAGAGTGTAGACTGGTGTGAAAGAGGATAGTCTGCTTCTGGCTTCTGCTAGAGATAGAGAGAAGAGACCCCCCCCCCACCCTCTCACCCCCTGTAAGCGAGAGCTCCCAAACCCAACAAAAGCTGATTTGATTTCTACAAGTCTAGCAACCAAGCAAGTACTGATGTTGCACTTGGCAGCTTTAACAAACACATAAGAGACAAGAGAAAAATCAAAACCAAACAAAATCCAAACTTGAGCTCATAACAGATTTTAATTTCAAACTAGAAAAAGAAAATATATAAATGTTAAAAAGAAAACAGTGCTCAATGTCGTAATGCTGCTGTAGTCATACAAGCACTAGTTAGACTCCAGACATGATAGTTCGACACAGATAACAGAAATCGAGACGAAACGAAACACAAGATGGATAGATAGATAGATATCTAGATAATAGATAGAAGATAGAAGGATAGTTATAGACAGATAGATAGAGAGCAACACCCACACCCACACACAGATGAGAGATGAGCCCCCCAGCCATGCACTTGTAGTAGTTTGTTTGTAGTTGTTAGTCGGTGGACGTGGAGCAGGAAAGGTGGTCGGACGTGGTGCACTCGTCTTTCAGGCTGCTGCTGGTTGTAATAGGGAAGAGTTGTAGAGTTTTCAGAGGCCTGTTGCAACAAGGAGTAGCCGGACCCACGTCCATCATCATCATCATCCAATCACGACCGTACATCCTCGTCGACCTCTCTATGTCGTCGTTTGATGACGACTCCTTTAGTCCTCCAATCTACCCACATCAAAACGTTGCATACAATGAGAACTGTTACTTTCTTGTAAAAATATTATTAGTCAAACACTAAGAACGTGAAGCTTTCGACCATAGATGAAGAAGAAGAAGGAAAACGATGGAGCAGCACCTACAAAATAAAAGACAAAAGGAAAAGGAAGGAAGAACTAATTAACCAAAAAAACTATGAAGAGGTTATGAAGTGGATACCTGGGGAACAATCTGGGTTGAGTTATAGAGTGGGATTTGTTGAAGAGCAGCTGCAGCAGCATCAGAGGGATCGATCTGATGAAGAAAATGGTGGTGGGGATATTGCTGCTGCTGTTGTCTACTAAGTTTTCTTCGAAGTTTCTGTCGTTCTCTTGCTTTGTGGTTTTGAAACCAGTAGAATACATTCTTTCCTTCAATCTTGCCGTAGAAGGAAAGATGGGCTGTTATCTGTTGTATCTGGGTTGCATTTGGAGTCCTAATCCCTCCTCTGTACATCTCCTCCAATATCATAAGCTGTTCCGGAGTCGGACACCATCTGGTTGAAGCTGCCGGTGACATTTCTTCTAACGGTCTTACACCCCCCCTTCTCTTTGGAGTTTAATGAGATATAAATAGGTGGATAGAATGATAGAAACAGTACATATCAGAGAGAGAGAGAGAGAGGAGAGAGGAGAGAGAAGAGGCCAGGAAAGGAGAGACAAAAGGGATGGAGAGGAAGACCAGCAAAAGAAGGGTAGGCAAAAAAGTACCACTGCCTTTGTCATGCTGATGTTTCCCTATTGTGGCATTCAATGTGGGTTTCAGTCCATCCTTTTCTCCTCTATTTCTTCCCTCTCTCTCTCTCCTCTCTCCTCTCTCCCCCTCGTCTTGGATGAGTGAGCAAGGATGAAGTTGGTGGATGATTGAATGATTCCGTCATCATAACCATATTATTTACTTTTGAACAGACTCACAAAATGTTTATACATGGAGCGTGTTACAAACAGCAGCTCTCTCTTTTCTCTCCCATTCCAACCTCGTCGCTTCACCCAACTGGCTACTATGTAAATGCAACGACACATCTCTCTCTCTCTGCTGCACAGCACAGCTGCAGGGGTCAAACACTGGATCGTTGTACACTCATACCATAACTTGAACCCAATGCTCACTGTACATAACGTAACATGTGGACAACCGGCCCATACAATAAATGCATGCAAACCCATAATATACTGTGGTGCAGTTCTACTCTTTTTCGGGAGACGAGACTGCGAGGCTTTGAATGAGAAGTAAGAACTCTTCTGTCATTCTATGACTATTTAACACTTTTAAGAATGAAATGAATTGAACCCCCCTCTCTGCCTTCCTTCTCCCACTCCTTTCCAGCAGTTTCTTGTTTCTACGTTAGCTAGTAGGCAGCCATATAGCTTCGCTACAGTCGGCTGCAACCTGTCTCGCCATCTGAACCCTCCAGCCACATTGCAGCATCATTGGGGACAAAATGGAGCTAGCTCTAGCCATATATGAGTAATTTCATTTGTTTTGATCCATCCATTTATTAATGGATATATATTGTCTCTATTGTGAGGACGACACTGGTCGCACAGAGTCACAGACCGACCAACAATTTGGAATTAATCTACTCTTTAAAATTCTCTACCAAGTGTTGGAGGGTAGTGCTATAAATTTGCTTCTGGTCAGAGGGGCTGCAGTTAAAATCAAGAGACGGGTGCGAGGGGGTCAGGCCTGGCCTGAGTAGAAAGTCTGCAGAAAAAAAAAAAACACTCCCCCATCAATTCAATCTAATACAATAGAGGAATCAAAAACCTGCTAAGGCAGCCGTCTAGTCACACCTCAACACCAAAAGAAGAAAATTTTCAGATATATGTATACAAAGACAGGGACGTGATCGTCAAATCGATGTGAAATTATTTCAAATTAGTGGCTCTACAGAGTAAAACATGTAACCATTTGTTGCATATTTTTCAGCTTGTCTTAATACAGAAATAGAAATCAAAAGAGCAAAAAAAAATTGAGGTAAATTCAATTCAACTTCGTTTTTCGACTACAGATTTGACAAAAAGAGATGATGCCCTCAATTGTCAAATAAAAAGCATTTCGAGATATGTACGGAGAAATCCGGGTGATGAGACCCGTCTGGGCTCTCTTCACAATCTCACATCCACTTGCACGCCATCTCATCCATGGAGACTCTATGAAATGGACCGGGAGTCTGTAACTGGTCCTCTCGTGCAAAAATGAAAAATCATCGGCCACTGCAGTGCAGATAGGAACCTTTTGGCTACGCCACGGGGGTATCGGGTGCCCTGGAAACAACAACCAGAGAGAGTGTAGGCCATGAACGATTTGAAGAATCCTAACCAGATATGTTTTCGAACAACTAGTCTTGGTAGGCTCAAGTACTCCTACCTACAATGAAGCTAATTTTTTACTTCGATATTTGTCACTGATCCCCAGAGCTGGAGACATGGGAATCTTTGGCTGCTTATGCCTTATGGTATGGTTGCTGACAAATTTAGATCACCAAGAAATGGATTAAGAAGTAAGAACAGATTGCTTACTGCTTAGTACTAGTTATGACAATGAGCTAGTTGTAATGGTTTACATATCGTCCATGGAAAATTCTCCAACGAAGATAATTTAGGTGAATTGGGTAATATAAAAGAAAACTCATGTCATCATGTGTCAATCTTGTTGTTACCAAAATGACAAAAGGAAAAATATATAAAAGAGATGAATCACTTTCAACTATAATTTCAAGGTTTGGAGTATGCTTCAAAGACATGGTTCATGCTGGGTCAAAGTTCACTGCCTTCTATAGCTATCTCTCTCTCTCTCTCTCTGTCTCTGCTTTTATTGAGTACAGGTTTTGGGTCAATTCTCTTCTCTAATCTCTACACAGACGCAAAATCCTGAAGAGCTCCTCTATTTGGCGTTGTGTCCGATAATATGCCCAGAAGATCATCCGCCATTGGCCGTGGCACCTTTTCTTTGATCAGTTTTTACAACTTTATAGATTTGTCCGTAGTGCTAGCTAGACTGTATGTAGGTAGAGATAAGGTGGAACGAAATGCATGCAATTGGTTTCATAATCGGCGCTAGCTGCAACCATGTATAAACTATATATATGGTCATGGCTTCTATCTATTCAGACTATTCTATTTGACTGTCAAAGACTCAAAGAAAGCCCTCTTTGGCTCGACTGAGTCTCTCCTGCAACCACCCCGTACCCTTTCAGAGGAGCTCTTGGTCTTGGTCTTGGCTTTGGCTTTGGCTTTCTTTGTTTGAAAATTATTCATCTTCTTGGTGGCTTTGATCGAGTGAAAGCCAGAGGTCTTCTCGGTTATTTGTTCTTTATCCTCCTCTTCTTCTTTTTTTCTTTTTTTTTTTTATTTATATTAATGCGTCTTTCCCAATAACATTCTCTTTGCACAATTTTTTGTGAGAAAATAGAGGAGAAGATACCAGACGAATACGTTACGTCGCCACTTAAATGCAGCAACAGAGACACCACAGTGCCTCGTAACTTAAACACCTACGATTTCTAGGGAGTCGTGTCGTCCTTTCTTTATTTCCCACCGTTGGATGAATTCCCAATTCCATCATCATACCTTCCGTAATCCGACGGTGGTGGATCAAAGCCAAGCCAAGCCAAGCCAGACTCTGCCTAGTCAAAGTTTTGTATCAAAAGGAAAAGGTCCACGAAAAAGGCAGCAAATGCTGACAAAAGTCAGAGAGTTTGTCAAGTCAACGCAAAGCCATTGAGAAACGTCCTTGGCTGCACACGATAGGAATCAAAGCTAGGTTAGCCTAGGCAACCAATGCGATCGAACGAACCGATCTGATTCTGACCCCGTAATTGTGGGTCCTCACTCACACAATGGCTACAGCTAAGCACCCGAACCTGTTGCGATGCCCATTTAAAAAACCTAACTAACTAATTAAGTGATGGCATAGATAGATCAAATCAAATAATTGTGACCATTCAATTTGATTAATTCTGAGCGCTCTGATCAAATAATTTGGATTTCAAGAAGAGATATTGCTTTAAGAAGGATCAGATGAAGAGGGCTGTGTACTTGAGAGTGGAGAGATACTGTACTGGGGCCAAGAGTGATCTCACACACTCGCACTAAATATAAGATGCCAGCCTTTTAGGGGACAACGAATGTTTCTAATTACCTCACTGGCCTCCATCAACGGTCCACGTGGTGCCACGTAAGCTGCTACTGTGTTAAATAGTTAGTTAGTACAATGAAATGAATGACCTACTGCTACTACTCCAAATCCAAAGCCCAAACACACTGGGACTGGGCGCCTTTAAATTCCCACTCTTAGTCTTAGTACCTGTGGTGGTCTGAGATTGCAGAGTCTATAATAAGCGAGGAGACCTCAGGCCTCCTCCTATTTTATTACGAGTTTTAAAAAGAAGGGGGAGGGGGAGGGGTAATTTGAATGGGGAATTGTTTCTCGAGATTGACAAAAATAAAAAAAGAGACCACATTCTCTTCTGGAGTTATTGTTTTGCTTCCCCATGTTCCTTAACTGCCTCACCATTCACTCTCTGTCGTCGTCTGTATCTTTCACGGCCCACGAGTCTCGACAAACCATTCTCTTCTTCTTCTTCCTTCTTTTTTTCCCTCATCTTCTTCTGCTTCCATTCCTGGATGAGTTCGTTGCGTCCATTCGCAACATCTGTCAATTACTCGATGTGACTTCTCAGAACTCAGAAGCCTACCTGGACCTGGACGCTTTACCTGCAGCCTGTGAGCTCTTCTATTGCTATTCGCTAATGGGTGGGGGTAGCACCAAGTGGGCTGACCCAGATTAATTTATAAATTTCAGGGGCCCAAATCTGAATTCAAACTGGGTAATGGGTATTGATTATTGAATGCATACAATATTGCCTTCCATCATCAATTCATTCATGAGATAATGTTGTCGTTCTTTGCTCCTCCAGCGGCCCAGGTGAGGCCCATGAAATGTTAATCAGGCTCGGATTGGGTTCAATCAATGTGGCTCGAGCCGTATATGTTCAGCCTTAGCTCACTATAGAATCCAAATCACTGCCTATACGTGTCTTAACCTTGTCTCTTCCATTAACAAATTAACCCTCCCTTTGTTATTTGGTGAACCCCCGGAGTATAAATGGTTAGGTAAAACTATGGGGTTGTGTAATAAGTATTTGACCCAACCCTGGAGGTATAAGTGATTTACCCTTCATGGAAATGGACAGATGGTAAGTACAACCAACTCCTCAGCATTTGGATGAACTCCAGCAGAGCTCCCATAAATGAATCGTTGCAATACTTCTTCATAGTTTCCTTTGCAAGAGTAAGCTACAAGGTTGCACTTTCTAGGGATATGGGAAGGGAAGCATATTAATCTAAAGGCCAAAGTTTTTGGTAAAAGTTGATTTTAGAAGGATAACAACGAAAGGTCGAATCACTTATGAGTCTGAAGAACCGAAGTACAAGCTTATATAATCAGGTTTATGTGAGCTGAACGCAATAGTAGTTCAACGGGCTGTGGAATTAATGATAATGTTCCACATCAATAATAAATTTATGGGCCCCACGGTAAAGATGTGGGTCCTATGAAATCATGATTTAAAAAAATAATTAAAAAATAAAATCATTTTGGTCACTAGTTTTTGGGTTAATGGTTCGACCATTTGCTTCAAATGGATGACCCGTTTTGACAAAAAATAATAAAAAATGACCAAAACTATTGAATGGATCAACGGGTCAATGGTTTGACCACCCGGGTCAATGAGTCATTGACTGATTCAACGGTTTTTTATTAGGGACCGGGTTTGGAATAAAACGGAACCGATTGCCTAGATAGTTCCCAGGCCAAATGGCCTGACCATCCGGGTCAACGGCGATTCGAAAATCATGCATGAAACATTATCATTGGTTTCACAGCCCATTGAACAGTCATCGAGCTAATCCTTGCTCAACTGAGGCAAAGGAGCCCATGCAAAATTCCACTATTAAACCTAGTGTCAATGTTTTCAAACCACCGTTGACCTGAACGGTCAGACTATTCAGACTGAATACCATTCAGGCAATTGGTTTCGTTTTACCCCAAAGTCCCAAACCCGACCCCCAACCAAAGACCGTTGAATTGGTCAACGGCCCATTGACCTGTGTGGTCGAATTGGCGACCCTTTCAACGTTTTTTGGCCATTTTATTTTAATCATTTTTTTTAATTTTTAACTGTTTTATCAAAATGAATCATCTATTTGAACCAGATAGTCAAACCATCAATCCGGAAAACTGGTGGCCAGAACGGTTCCGTTCCGAGCCAATTTTTAAAACATTGCCTAGTGTTTGTTTGTTTTTCAAATACTGAAGCGGCAATCGCATTACATGTATATGTTATTTATGTTTTATACATCTTTCAAATTAAAAAAAAAAAAAAAAAAAAAAAACTAGTGGTTACATTGATGTGAGTAGGGCTGGGGCGGATTGAGAATGGATCCATCTACATCTGAATATCTTACCCATTTATAAAAAAGAAGAAAGGGATGAATCGTCCAACACCCTGATTTTATATTTCCAATCCTATCCCCTTTTAAAATGCTTGAAAATAATATTAAAATCAGGGTGTTAGATTATTCATCCCTTTCTTATTTTTTTATAAATGGGTAAGAAATAAATAATTAATTTATTAATAATATTAATATTTCTGAAAATAAATACAAATATTTAATTTATAAACAAATTACTATTAATATTTATCAATAAATCATTATCAATCATTTCTAAAAATTTTAGTATTTGGTTGTTGGTAAAAGATATTGATATAAATACATTTCTAATCTAAAAATTATAATTATGATTTCAGATAATTATAAATTATTGATTAATTTCATTCAAAATGAAAGATAGTTTGGTGTAGTTTTTGGAAATTATGGATAATTTATTGATTATTCAATAGATTACTGAAATTATTGAAAATTTATTGATTATTCAACCAATAAATAATAATTGAAAATTAATAACTGATTATTCAGAAAATTAACGTAATTCTCATTATTACATTTTCAGAAAATTATTGATTAATTTTAATTGAAAATAATAGATAAGTTAGTGCAATTTTGTAATTTTATGACATTTTTTATTTTTTGGAATATTATGGAAAATTATTGTAATTCTTGAAAATTTATAGTTATGTTATCATAATTTATAATTATTGAAACTTTTATTATTATCAATGTAATTATAATTATTACAATAAAATAATTGTTAGTGTAGTTTAACTAATTCCCTTTTTCATAATCTCAAACAGTAATTCCCATTATCTAATCATTTTTGAAAAATTAATAATAGAAAAAAACTGTGAATCTTGATTTAAAATAATGGAGATTAATAGTAATAATTATTGTTACATAATTAACAATTTTCCATTTTGTATCAATTCCAATAATGTAATTATTAAATTACACAATTTTCCATTATTTAAAAATAATAATTACTACAGAATTACAAATTACAATAAAATATGTTATTTGAAATTACTGTAATTACAGTAATTTTGAAATACAGAAATTCCAACAATAATTATTAGTGTAATAATTACAGTTTGTTTCAAAATAATTTTATTACACTAATAAATCTTATTGGAGTTTTATTGTAATAATTCAATTACAATAACTATTGGAATGAAAATGTTAAGTCTAATTACAGATTTGTTTTTCATATTAACTTTATTACAGAAATAATTATCTTTGAAATTTTAATGTAAATTATTATTTTACGGAAATTTATAACAATAATTATTATTGGAATTTTATTGCTGATAATAATTACAGTAATAATTATCGTTGGAATTTACATTTTCAGATATTTATTAATGTAATTTTATTAGTGCAATTTTATTATTAGTGTAATAATAATTATTAATTTACATTAATTATTATAGTAAAATTTGTTATTTGAAATAAATGTAATTCCAATAATAATTATTGGTGTAGTTAAATTAATTGTTTTTTCAAAATAATTATTACACTAATAATTATTATTGGAATTTTGGTGTAGTAATTAAATAGAGTAATCATTATAATAAATATTTTACTATAGTTACAGTTTCTTAAAATTAATTTTATTACACTAACAATTAAATTGCGTTATTTTCCAAAAAATTTACTAGAAATCAATGAATATACAAAATTTTCAACCAATAATTTCTTTGTAAAAGTCACTTAAAATTAATTAAAATTTATAAAATTGAAAAATAAATTCAAAAATTATAGCTCCAGGAAAGAGTTGGTGGAGTTTGCAAATTGGCAAACAAGATATCACAATTTTTGGAGAAGAAAATAAAAAATATATATTAATGTAATTTTGGAAATTTTCTTTAAAATGTAGTAAATAATTATTGAAAATTATTGGAATAGTTTGGAAACTTTGGAATTTTTATTACATTTGATAGATTTTGGAAAAGTATTTAAAATTTGTTTGATTTTCATTTTAAATTATTAAAGATAAATTAGTATTGGTAAAAGAAAACGGTAATTTGAACCAATAATTACACAAATTATTTCTGTTATTTATATAAATTAGTATAATATTGGAAAATTTTAGAAAAAGGAAATTACTAATGAACTTATATTGAAAAATAAAAGATAAATTTGTGTAATTTTGTAAATAGTATATTTAAAAAGAAAACAAATTATTTAATATATTTAAAAAATCATTAATTTAGTATATATACTTTTGGAAATTTACTAGCAGTCGACATTTAATATATCCTTTTGATTAGACTTGTCAAAAATTTGACCCAAACTACGAACCCGACCCAACCCAACCCAAAAAAATAGGGTTAGGGTCTTATATTTTAGCTACCCGAATGTGAAAATGACCTGACCCGACCCAACCCGAAAAAAACTGGGTTGGGTTGGGTCATGGGTCAACCTGCTGACCCGATTGTCAAGTCTAGTTGGGATTATTTATGCATTGTTAGAAGTTTCCAGTCTTTAATTTGTTCTATTTAGTCTTTACTTTTTATTGTTTACTCTTTAAATTGTTAAATGTTAAAGTTTTTTATTTTAGATTTAAATTTTTAAGGTTAATTCTTTTAATTTTGACATTTTCCATGTAATTTTTATTTTTTTTTAATTTTAATTATTTTTGGGGATGACCCGAATTGACTCATGGGTCAACCCTAACCTGAACATTTAGGGTTAGGGTCTAGCATTTGACAACCCAACTTAAAATCAACCCGAAATATCTTGACCCAACCCAAATCCAATCCACCCAACCCAATTGCTAGGTCTACCTTTGATCCTTTTTACGAGCAAATTAGACATTGGGTTTTTTTGATCCTTTTTACGAGCAAATTAGACATTGGGTTTTCCCGTGCATCGCATGGGTCCCCTACTAGTATTGTAATAAAATGTTAAATCCTCCGACCCCAAAATCCAAAGTATTTGATTCAGATTTAATCTGTCCCACTATCTAAAATTAAAAAAAAATGTTTACTTTGACTTTTAAGTATGTTGTGGATTTATATGAACATATAATATTCAATTTATTACTTATAAGCTTCATATAATTGTGGGTATATACATAATTATCTTACAAATGTATAAAGTAATAATATCAAGTCAAACTCGGATTTCAAACGAAGTGGATGGGTTAAATTTGCATCAGATCCGATTATTAATCTAATGCAAGCTTCTAATATCCAAATCCAGAATAATTGGATTGGATATCAGACTTTCTGAATTTGTTTACAGCCTTAAATGTGTGAACACTTGTAAGTTTTGTTAGATTTTGAATTCGGTCTTATTTATGTTTTTATTATTGTAGTTGTTTTGATAATGAGAAATCACTAAAAAAACAAGGATACATTAGGAATCACCTTTTACTGATAAAGGATTGCTGAGTAGAAGTGGGGAGGGGTGATAACAAAAGACAAAAGATTTACTGCTTCTAGATTTACGAGCTAAGTTATAAAGAGCAACAAAAAGAAATAACAAGTCTTTGATGTAGTCAACAAGAGCTTCTTCATTCCATCCGGTGTTTTCCATGGTTCCTTTAAGCTTGAAAGGGCCTTCTAGTTATGTTTTGTTATTGGGTCCATTCTTTCGGTTCAGATCAGGTAGGGACAATGTTGTAAGTATTATTGAGCAATTGAATTTTTTTTTTACACTATTTCTTAAAATACCCTTACCCTGCCTTTGAAAAAGATTAAAACAAACTTTTAACAATTGTCAAAATGTTTTTTCAAGTGTTCATAACATGCTTACTTATATTGTGCCTATTAAATCCGATCCCCCATTCTTTATGGTTTTACAATAAAGTTGGGTATTAACATTAGAATATTTGCATGTGTACTAACTCTTATGCATAGATTCCACTTAAAAGGAACTAGAGTGCCCTGTTTGTATTAGATCTTTTCATGCGCCAGCTTGGGCCCGGTTCAGGCCGGACCTGAGCCCGGCCCTACTATTGGTCTTAGATCTTCAGCCAAGCCTGGCCCATGTATAAGCTTCAAAACCCAAAAATATTAAAGGATATTATTATTACTTAAAAAAAATAAGAGGAATAGAGAAAAATATATATTAGTTATTCTTCAACATATAAGATATGCTCTTAATTGTATAAAATATTTTCATGTCGGATTTGGGCTTGGGCCGGAATTTTTTGAGAAAGACTGAGCCCAAACCGAAAAAAATTAGGCTTAGTATTTTGGGCCTAAGCCTAAACCCACAAATCTAAAATCTTGTCCAATCCCGACCATAAAAAGACGGGATGGGGCTGGCCCTTTGGTGGGTCTAATCTGTACAACATTGGGCTAATCTGAGCCTAACTTAGCCCATTCCAAGTTTTTGCATGGATTGACTTGAGTTTTCTGGTTACAAATTGGGCTTACGACGGAAAACTCAATCTTTGTTTGGTTATGGGTTGAGGTTTCAAGTAATTTGAGCCCATCTGAATAAATACACATGTATATATATATATTCAATCATTTCTATTCATAAATTCGACCAAAAAAACAAAAAATAAACAAATAAAAGATGAATATACAAAATTATATTAAAAAATTCCCCTAAACCTGTCCAAGCCTACAGGCCTAACCCATCCTGAGCCTCAGTTTTATTGGATTAAGGCCGTTTGTATCTTTGTTGATAAACTTATCCTCGGGCTAGGCCTGATCCCGAAGTTTGCAGTTTGCACCTTTGGGGTTGGGCTGGGTTTAACTTCAACCCGACCCAACCTGCCCAATTTGCACCCCTGGTTGATCCGGAGCTGATGCGTACATGCACGTGAAACTTGAAAGAATTTGGAGTTCAGAGTGCCCATATGCGCACATTAGCAGGGGTGGTGATGGGTTTATTTATGTGTCTGTTCGAGGGTTTTTCGCCTCTGCTACTTGTTCTTACCTTCTACAAATGTCGTTCGAACAATTGAAGTAGGGCCATCAAAATTGATTTGCCTTTGATTGATTCCTGTAAGGTAAGCGTTCGAGAAGAAGAAAAGAACCGTTAGTTATTACTTCTTATTTTGTGTCATATTTCTTTTCTGGGAACTTATATTACTTATATATATGCCGTTAATCAACGCCAAGGGTTCTATATTATTTCGCTTGCTTCAGTGATGAATTTGTCATTTGTATTTTGTCCATTAAAAAAGTCATGGATTGGTGTTTAGGTTTTGGAATTTATGTTGAAACCAACAAAGTATAGTAAAATTTTATTGATTTTGTTTATCGGCTTTTTTTTTTCTGCAAGAATTCAGATTTATTTCCTTTTTGTGTGTTGGTGTTCATTGTGACCATAAACATCTCTGTGTGGCATCCATTATTTACTTGCTGGTTTATTGCTTTTGCTGATCACCCAGAAACACCATGTTTTTACCCTCAACCTATAATCACCAATTGAAGGCAAAGCATTATATTGTAAGAATTTAGAGATTTGCTTTGTTTTGTCTTTGAGCAGTTTGGGATGCGAGATGTAATATTCTTGGTGCCACAGACCTGCATTTATTCACCACTCAACATACTAACCACTAACCTACTTGCCTAACTTCCAGACACATCTCAAGCTTTCCATGGTTTTAAATTATATCAAATTTTCGCATGTCTTGTAAAACTTCAGTATGTTGAATTTTTTTTTTTTTTTAAGTTTTTGTTTTTTGTTTTTGATCAGGATTAAAAAACAAAAGCCAGATATTGAAACATTGCTTGTGCTTGCAGAGAAATGGGTTTTTATACATTAACAACTCATTTTATTGCTGGAATGGATTTATACTATAAACATAGGACTTACCAACAATCAGCATTTTCATGTAGAGCATCACATGCATAAAATAATTGATTGTTTCATCACTAAAATATACTGGGTTGTGTATTCTTGTGAAGGAAATGGAGAAGGCAAGCAAAGAGCAGGAGCTAGAAGATTTATCTGCAAGTATTTATGAGATACCCGGAGAACCTGCTGTTGTTATCAATGGGGTGCCAAATGTGACTCAGAGTGAAAACGATGTCCTTAATTTTGATAGTTTACATAATGCAGAACCAAAACGAGACATTGGTTTGGGTGAATGGTTGGAAGGTAGGGAAGTTCGAAAGCTATTTGGTGAGCAGTTTTATTCTGGCTCAGTGACCAAGTTTGACAAGGAAACGGGTTGGTATAGGGTAGTATATGAGGATGGTGACTTTGAAGATCTTGAGTGGCATGAATTAGAGGAAGTTATTCAACCACTTGACATTACAGTCCCATTGAAAACATTGGCTTTGAGGATTTCCAAGAAATGTGAAAAATCTATTTATAAGTCTGAGAACAATGCAATTGGATCAAGAAGGCGCAGAGTCAAGAATGTTGGGTGCGAGGGGAAACCAATGCAGGGGCTTCAATGAGCTTCAGTAGCTGATTTCAAAAGTGCGCATATAAAGGAAAACATGCTGCTATGGGCCTACAAATTCAAAGAGTTCATCGGGAAATACATGCAAAATTGCTACATAAAAGTCTGAACGTGAAAGAAGCTCAGAACAGAATGTGCTTTTTTGAGTACTTTTCTTTTTTTCTAAGCAATGTATTTTCTGTTCAAGTTTTGCATATGACCTCATTTTTGTATTATATTTGCTAACAAATCAGTGTGGAATTTGTGTTCTACGGAAGTTCTAATGACAAAAAGATATTTTTCCCCTTTTGAATGTATGTGTGTATCTGTAACCTATTTGACCATGTTCTGTCCTAGAAGTTCTCCTTGTGGAAATGGAAGCGGGTTGTGGACGAATAGCTGAATTCCTGGCAAAGCTGCTTCAGCTGTTTGGTAAGCGTTGAGCTTCCACAGTAGAAAACACCTGCAATGACACTGCTAAGTAAATGTACAGAAAGCACAGATCGAGTCTCTTGGAAAAGAACGTCCGGTTAGATGTTTCCTTCAATTTCTTTTGTCTGAAACAATCATGTTTTTGTAATCCGATTTGGAGGCTCTATAAAATAAACAATTTTAAGGATTAAGAGGAATATTAGGAAACAATGCAAGGGTGTATCACTCTATTCTATTTGCTACAGACGTTATGGGGGACCCCTACGCAAGGTTCCACCATTTCTGTAGCATGTTGAAGAACAATGATGTGCCAAAAGTGCAGCTGGACTAGGTTTACCTATTCGAGAAGATTTGTGGGCATTTGCCAAGTAAGTGAACACCTTCCTCCAGTTCGGTCTTGCAAAATGGGTTCGTATCTGTTTCAATACATGTTGAAAGCAAGCTAAGTAGAGGACAATTTATTTTCAAAGTATATCTTCCATAAGAGTAGTATATACCCGACTCTCTGAAACGATATCAACTCCATTCTTTGCATGTTGCAATGACTGCAACATGGCAATGAGTGCAGATCGTGCATCACCTTCTTCATAGACGCTAGTCAGATAGTTGTGCATTTCTATGACGTGCTGAAATGTCCCATTAAGGAATTCTGAATCACTGTATCATATAAGGAAGGAAGGAGAGAAACAGAGACAAGCAACACGATATCATTTATTTTGAGACTTACATCATGATCATGCTCAGTGACATCATCCATAACACCCTTGAACCACTCAAAGGAGCTTTGTTCTCTTGTAACCCAGTAGAAGTATGCCCTTCCTGGACCCTTTTCTTTTCTAGCTGTTCCTTGTGTGTTTGGAGGTACCTGTATTGGTTTAGCATATAGCAAATTTGACTTGTTCATCAATTCAAGCAATTACTGAGTAAGCTTAGTCTCTTACAAGGTTGGTATCATTGGTTTTGATGTGATTCAGGAGATCCTTCAGAATGCTAATAAATGGAGTTGCCCCAATTCCCAAGCCAATTAGCATTAAAATGTCATACTTCTTGTAATTTTGAGCTGGGGCTCCATAAGGTCCATCGATGACAATCTTGGGGAAGCTGCAATGTTTGGAAGTATATTCAGTCGTTGAATTGGACCTTGATGAGCAGCTAGAGATAGATCCTATTTACCCAAGTTCTTGATAATCATAATCTGTCACTGCTTTGGTTTCTCTTCTAGCTAGATGGCCCTTTCTCGGTGGAACAGTTGGAGCTTCACAGACCTGAAAATCATAAAGGAAAATTTCATCACGGTCACTCATCCTTTTGAAGATCTTAGATCCCCATGAAGAGAACTACAAGGATGGTCTTCCATCCTTGGACCTGTACACGTCGCCCATGTCTAGGGAAGTAGTCCACATAGGTGATCCCTCAAGACAAAATTCACCTGATCAGATGATCATGACCATTCTATTTAGTGTTGTTTGCCATGGGTAAGTAGAAAAGATGTGGCAAGCTACCCATCCTTAAATTCAAGGATGGGTGGTTACTGTCACGATGGCATATGATTCTTTACATGTATTCTGTAAGTAAACCTGTAGGGGCTCAAGAATTGACCTCTGAAAATCGGTTTCTAAGTGCTGTTGTCCAATCTCCTAGGGTTCTGATGTGAGCACTCAAGTAGTCATCTCCTGGTGCAGAAGTAATGGAGAACGGATGCCTGTAAGGATCAAATATGGATCTGAGAGTATAAGTTGAAAATTCATCTGTTTCCATCTGAAATGTTACTATTATCATTACAAAAAAAAATCATTATAAGCATACCATTCAAAGGGTGATATGTCTGGACACTTGACAAATAAATACATTCCACTCTTGTACTTGAACCCTGGTGGTTTGCTCATGTACAGAGCTAGAACGTTTCCATCATATGTTATGGCCTGAAAAAAAAAAAAAAAACTGTGAGTGAGAATATAGTCAATAGAAGTAACTTGACTGAGCTTTCAACTAGTCAAGCTGATCGAGATTTTGGATTTAGCACAAGTCAACAGAGTTTCTAGCGGACTTAAAATATGGATCAAGTTCCCAGTAAAGTGAACTTTGATGCCACTCATTTCAACTTAAAAGTTATAATAATAGACAATTACAAACCTTAATAATGCTAACATCATCAGTTCTTTCATGGATCGCTCTGTGCATTCTCTCGCTAGCATAAAAGAGGACTGGAATACTGACATACATCCATGTCTGCAGCAAATACATAAATTGTCTAGCTTGTGCATTACTTTTTAGTCTATGGATTGTAACAGTGTTAGCAGGATTTACATGTATAAGGAGATACGAAGCCTTACCGTCTTTTTATACCATTCCTTGGTGAGAAAAATGAAGTAGCCATGAATAAGGAGGAGGATATAGGCAATGGTTAGCAAATGATGTGCATACCAGAAGGCATTAAATCCTGCCAAATGGTGAAAGGGCCAACGTAGTTTGATAACATTCCTCCTAAAAGAGTGTGTTGCCAATGTGAAAGAGAATGCCATTATAATGATCATAATAATGCCAGTGACTCCTACAGTGCTGGCTAACAGGTCACCATATGTTGGTTGCTTGTAACCGAAATTTGATCCAAGAGTCTCCATGAAAATTATTTTTGGGCATGAAGTTAATCTTGGGAAATCACAAGTGATATGCATGAATACATGAATTAAAGTGTCAATTACAATTGTGAGTGCGATCAACTTGTGGAAATTGATGTTGTCATCAAAAGGGATGAAGCTACCAAGAAATGTTGATCTGAGCCTGGTAAGGGTTTTTCTGCATACTGGAAGTAGAATGAGAGCCATATTGAGTTTGAGTCCTTCAGCAGCACCTTTGGCAATGCATACACAGTAACCCATGATGACAAACACAGATCGGTGTTGATATTGATAGGCTTTCCAAATGAAAAGTATCAGGTTCGCAATCAACCATAGTGCAATGATCCATATCCTCTTCCAGTTGTCGTGGATGAACTCAGAAGCCTTGGTTAGATACTTGCTCACAGGGGTTCTATATTGTTTTGGGATCATTATTTTGGCGAGTGTATGGGTTTTCTTAACAAAATTTTCACCTTCTTCAGAATTCACCATCCCTTGTAGTAGAGTTTCTAGTTGCCAAATCTATAAAAAATCGGAAAGAAGCAAGGGATAAAATAAGATCTAGTTTTTAACTCTTCTTTATTCTGGTGAAAATAGAAACGAATCAAATCATGCATATCTCCTCACCTCTATGTAACCCAGATGGTCAGGGTCGAGCTCCTCCATGATTAGAGCTGCATAGGTCGAAGCATGTTCTTTCAATTTTGTTAGCTTGTTTTCCGAGGCACTTAACATGATGACCTTCTCAGTTCTCAACACAAGAATGTCAGAAAAGATAGTTCACAAAAATGGAAGGTGAAGAAGAAGAAGAAGAATCTAGTCCTCACCTCTTTTACCTCGTCCTCTGAAAGCTTCCCATCACCATTTTTATCACACCTATGTGTTAAAAAAAATGTAAATGAAAGAATTTGTGCAGTCACTAATCAAAGGAATAGAGTGAGGTTGCCATTCACAGGACATGATGCAGAGGAATGTCCTCCTACATTAGCTTAAGGTAGAACATGGAGAACAAAACTTTTGTAGACCAATGGTTTGATCAGGTTCTTCCATCTTTGGCATGATAACTCATCATCCTAATTGATTGTAAAAGAAGAGACTCTTTCTAAGCTCTATCCATGCATTTTGTCAGTTAAGTTTCAGGCGGAGATTAAAGCTTAATAGCTTCAGTCCCGTACATGACCAACTGCCACAGGCTCAACCCCATTCTAATTTACAAAATACTATTACTATCTTTAGAAGTGTAATGTATGAGCTATTATACAAAACAGAGGGAACAATTAGAGAATTTCTTACATATCAAAGAATATCTGCAACCGAGAATCAAAGTCCCGACTGATCATGTCCTCCCAAAAGCTCTTCAGCTGTTCCCTGGTTATGCCATTGGTAGTTTCCAAGTTCCTACGCCTAGCTAGGGCATCGAAGAGCTCACCGGCGAATTCCTTGGAATCACCCATGCCTTTATATGAATAGGCAAAAAATTTGAAAAATGCATGATACTATTTTTAACCAAGTAATTGATTGGCACGGGGGAAAAGAAAAGAGACAGGAATTCTAAGAGAATGAAGACTCTCACCTACGCAACGCCCAAAGTTATCTCTAGAGAGATGCCCGTCGACGGCAAGCTGGTTAAACCTCTTTTCAGCGGCCTTCCAGGCATCGTCTTCCTTTTCTGTGGTCGTCCTATCTAGAAACCGCAAGCTCTTAAGCCCCCTGGAGGCAGCTGAGGCTGTCCGAGTCCCATTGGTTTCTTTCGGAATGCTCTTGTTCCCATCGACCTCCGTCTCCGGTGATTCATCTTTGGAGGATTCAGAGCCATCGTGGTCGTGGATGACCACATCTACCATCTGCTCCATTTCTTCAGGAGCCACAATACTGTCGAGCGTCCATTGTGAAGAAGTAGAACCACCGTGACTTTCCTCACCTTTGGTTAACATTACCAGGAGGGTAGCCTTCTATCGTCTTCTCAGGTGAAGATTTGAAGCACGTACGGGTGGGTATAGAGAGAGGAAGGAGAAGAGTTGCAGATGGGATGTCTGGAGAAGCAAAGACAATGGGGGATGGAATGAGACAAAGAGGAAGAGAAGACACTGTGTCAATTTGGGCAAAGGAGGGAAGGGTTCATATTGAATTGCTTTGTTCGGTAAGTTCGTTGTCTAAAAATGGTCCCCACAATTATCAGGTGAGACCCTTTCCCGTGTTACCCAATACTTTACGCCCCTATTAGCCATCTAAATGGAATCTCATCATAAAACTAGATCGTCTGAGTGAATGATCTTTTTAGCAATGATTATGGGCCAGGCTTGGGCCGAGTTTTAATACAAAGTGTAAGAACATTTTGTGTCTGATCCACACCCGAGCCTGATAATATATGTTTGGAGATTTGGACCAATCTTTACCCAATGGGCCAAAGTATTTATTGAATTAGATTGGAACTGGTTCACCCATAATTGGATCGGATTGAATCAATATCAGGTGAGTTGAGACCAATCTATATTAAAACCAATTTGATTAGATTAGACGGTCCAAATATTAAACTGGACTGATCCAAAATGGTATAAAATAGTGATGAGATTGGATTGGACATGATCTATCTATAATAAATCCATATTGTATCGAATCGGATTAGAACAAATCTGGTCCAATTGATACCCCTAGCTATGGAAGGTCAAATAGGAATCAGTTCCTACTGCCACAAATGATATTCGTTTTGTAGTTTATACATACTCAAACGCAAAGTTGAAATGACTAAAGGCAATTCGAACCTATATATTTTCATAATTGAATTGAATATGGATCCATCCCTATCCAATAATACACACGCACAAGTGGTATGATGGTATCATTTTATCCCAATTCAAAATCAAATTTGATCTGGTTAAGGTATATATATATATATGTTTTTGTTTTTCTCTTTACTTTATAACAAAGGCTCCTATTTCGATTTATTTAATAAAGCTTGTGGCATCGGGGCTTGACTAAGGTATGAATATAGGGCCCGTTTGGCAAGCTTTTTGAAATATCTTTTAAAACTTTTTAAAGACCCTTAGACCAGAAAAACAGCTTTTTTTTTTTTTTTTTCGGGAAGCTGGGATGGCTTATATCCTAAAAAGCTTGTGCAAACCCGAAGCAACTGAAAATCAAGAAGCCCATATTTCCGCACCTAAGATTAGGCTACAATTGACCATGATGTTTACCAAATGATTTTGATATGTAAAGACAATATCCTAAAAGCTCAGTATATCTTTCAGCCATCTGTACTATCAAAAGATCTTCGTAGAAAGATTTGCCAAACGACACCATAATAAATCAAATTTGGGTTTAGAATATATGATTGGTTCAGTTGTACCCATTGCAGTGTTTTTAATTTGTTGTAGTGGCTAGCTGAAAAGTTGGAACTGTCACCTGGCCATAATTCCTAGTTTGAGTCTCCTACAATATGAACTTTGGCAAAAATTCATTGACCTAATTAAAAATTATTCAACTCAATCAATTGGACCGTTGACCTGTTTGTCTTAATGGCCGCCAAATCACGAATTACACGAAAATGTGTATACAAACTTTTAAAAGTCATAACTTTGTATTCGGATATATTAGTAGGATGATCTTTTTTTTGGTGACTTTTTGAGATATATAAATTGGAATGTACCAGCAAAGACATATTGCCCTATTATTTTGGTTAAAACCCTAAGTTTGACCTTAAATCACAATTTTTGTATTTTTTATAAATAAAACATTTTAAAAATAAATTTAAAAATATAAATTAAACATAAAATAATACTTATATATTACATATAAAAATAATAACATATTGGATCTCTATACGTCCCTCGTACGAATTCAGATATACTCTTGCGCCTCACACTGTCTCCCTCACACCGTCACCGTATTGCAGCTGAGCAAGCATTGCAAACATTTTCCCACGAATGATGATAAAATCAATTAAGGAAGAATGCGCTGAGGTTGGTGTGCGTTGCGCTATGTTAGTAGCAAATCCGATCTCCCCTCGTACAGAGTTACACACCGTCTCCCAGCTCCCTCACGCATTTCTCTGTCCTTCTCTCTCTTGTGGGGAAAACAGCTAACTTCTGGGTCCGACAGGCGACAGATAGTATTCGGCTATTCGGTCTCGTCACTCGTGTCCTAGACTAGATGTACGCGATATCGGGTCAGGCCCGACTTTCCAAATTAAGCCCATTCCGAAGAAGATACCAGGCCCAATTCTTAGGCGCGCGCGCGCTCAGTATTACTGACACACACACTATTTCCGGTGTAAGGAAACATGGTTCCAATGCCACAGTGCCACTACGCCATCCTCGTATTACTTGGCTCCCAGGTGTTACTGTGTTAGTATTGCCAATGGTTAAATTACTAGAAACTTCCTACTCTCTAATTAAATGACTGACGCAGAGATCAATGAACATGGTCTTAGTTTGGAAATTCATATTTCACAAGGGTATTATTACGAAAAATTATTGTCACGTAAGCTTCCTAAAACAGGGTATATTCGTAACTTCGAATTTATAATAGAACAACAACGTCGGAGTTTAGACCACTAGCGGTTATTGTGGGTCAGATCTGACGGCCGGGAATTAGAAATCCCGGCCGTGATCTGACCCACAAGACACCAAAGAAGAAGTCCCTGAAACGGTATTCGGCTAGGGTGCTGAGTCGCCGTCTCTCTTCGTCCAACACAACAAACCCTTCTCTTTCCCTCTCCCTCTGTGGCTACTCTTCCCTCATCTCTCTCTCCTTCTTCTTCTCTCTTTCCTTGCCTTTATTTTCGTCCCTTTCAGCTGTCTCTCTCCCGATCAGACGAACGATAATCCTCCACGTCCACGTCGTCTTCTTCGACTCATGCTCCCTGTTATATAACCGCCTCGTTCGCTTCTTCTTTCCTGTTTCTTCTGTTTCTAGGGTTTCCTTTCCACAAATGCGAGAAGAGGAGGGAGAAATCGATGACTCCATGGTGCCTGCGCTTGTTGATCAATCGATGCTCATATTTTGATCGAGGATCTGAACTTATTCGTGGATGTAGACGGAGAAACTGTTTTCAGTGACGAATTAGGTATTTATTTGATTCACCCCTTCCTTCCTCTTGTTTCTGCGTGTGTGTGCTTTTCTTTTTTTCTTGCTCAGTCAAGAGTTATTTTTTTTCTAACCAACTTTTTTTTTTCTGCGTGTTATTCCCCTTTATTCAATTTATATATGGTGGTCCTTCCTGTAATCGGCTCTCCTCCTTTCCCCATTTTTTGAGAGATTTGTATTGGTTTCTTTCTCCTGTTTTCTTTTTAGGTATGGTCGTTTTTTTGTTCAGATAGAAGCTGAGAATTTGCCGTTTTGGGAGGAGGAAGAACTGAGATTGCACCATCTTCTTGTAGTTCGGATGGCGATTGTAAAGAATAACTTTAGGGTTTCGAAAATTGATGGCGAGTTTTCTCCTGGGAGTAGAGACAGTATGTCGACTGAGGAGGATGAGCTTCCAAGGCGAAGCTCTGCCTCCGAATCTGACAATGATGAAGAAGAAGAAGATGATGGTGCTGACTCGGGAGCAGGTTCTGATGACTTTGATATGTCAGAATTGGGTGAAACTGGAACAGAATTTTGTCAAATTTGGAACCAGAACTGTCGTATACCGTTTGAGCTCTATGATCTTCCAGACTTGGGGGAAGTTTTGACATTAGATGTGTGGAACAACTGCCTGACTGAAGAGGAGCGCTTTAGCCTTGCAGAGTACCTTCCCGACATCGACCAGGCGACTTTCATGCGTACCCTGAAAGAGCTCTTCTCTGGAAGCAATTTTCATTTTGGAAGTCCGGTTGCTAAACTCTTCAATTTGTTGAAAGGAGGACTATGTGAACCGAGAGTTTCCCTTTATCAGCATGGTTTGAATTTATTCCAGAAGCGCCAGCATTACCACCTGCTGCGCAAATATCAGAACTCCATGGTCAGTAATCTTATTCAGATAAGGGATGCTTGGGAGAACTGTGTGGGATACAGTATTGAAGAGAGGCTTCGTGTTCTGAATATAATGAGAAGTGAAAAGATTCTTATGTACGAGAAGATGGAAGACATTGGACTAGAGAGTGGCTCCTCAGATTGGGAGGAATCTCGTAAAGGCTTCTGGGGAAAAAGACCAAAGGACATTAAACTTGGGCCAAAAGCAGAATGTGGTGCTGTTTATACAGTAAGTCCTATGTTGGGTGTTTCTTCTCAAGGGAAGCTTATGACACTGAAATCAGCAAAATATGGAAAGCAAAACCCTAAAGGAATATTGAAGTTTGCTGGATCAAAAGTTCATTCTACAAAAGACATGGTGGGTCGTGTTCCTTCCACTCAACATGGTTTGGAAATGAAGTCTAGGTCATCTCTTCCAGTGTTAGCTCACCCTCAGCAAGAACGGGTGGTGGGATATGGATATGGAGCTGCTCACTGGTCAAGGGGTCAGGTAGGAGGTGAGGAAGATATCGATGATGCAGCATATGATTTGGCTCTCCAGAGGGATCGACATGGTGCACGTGGCAGTGTTATTGCTAAAGTTGGCACGTTAAAATCAGGAAAGAAGTCTGATTCTTTCAAAAGTGACTTCTATGTTGGCAATTTTATGGGTGAAAATTGTAATGTGAATCAGAGGGCAGATATGGAGTTATTGACAGAAAAAATGAACAACCAAAGAGCTTCTGGGAAGAAGGCTAAGTATCTTGGGAAGCCTCAGAAATCTGTGGTAGGTCAGATGAAGATCGCAAAAGACAGAGCACAACTTCTGTTATTGAAGGGAAGTCATCTTGACTGGTCTTCTGGAAGTGAACCCTTTAGGCATAACAAATTACAAGGAGAAGCCTTTGAGGCTGATTATCCAGTCAATTTTGATGATTGGAGTGTTAGAAGCAAGAAATGGAAGATGGGGAAGGATTTTCAAACTGGTAAAAACGGTGTAGGTTCTGATTCAAAAATTAAATATAGAGCATTCCCAACCCTTATGGATGATAAATTCACTTACACATCAAAAAAACTACAAGAGAAAGTCAAGCAAAAATCTTCTAAAAATGGAGGAGTGAAAATGGAAAAACTGAGAGGCATTAATATGTTTGGCCAGAGTGAGGAGACAGAGTCAGATTCAGCAGAACAGGGAAATGAAGAGGATGATATTAATCTTCTGCGAAGTAATATGGCCTATCCTGGTGGTACCTTGGAAGGTCATAGGTCCGCTTCTGTCAAATATTTGTTAGATCCTAAAAGATCCAATAAACTTGTGAGAAAAGATAAAAAGGAATATGCTCAGGCTCTTGATGCAGTCACATACTCATCCAAGAGGGCAGGTGATTTTGATGAGCAGATGCATACATGTGATGTAGAAATTTACTCGTCCAAAGGAAAACATAAAAATAAGGTACTTGATCCCAGTTACTATGCTGCTGGAATCTTGGCAAGCAATTTTTCTACTTCAACTAAATGGTCTGATGATGATTGGGATCAGACTTACAAGTTGGGGAAGAATGGTCAATTGCAGGATGAACCTCATGAAAGGTCAACTCCACCATTGTTGAAGGCCTACCCTGCAGAAAGGAAGAAAAAAGGAAAAATTAAACCTGATTATATTGTTTCTCAGTCAAACTACATGCATGATTATGTTAGTGATGATGGTGATGATGATGAGGATGATTTGCACTTGACACATAGATCAGTGGATGATCACAGGCAGACTAATAGGTTGTGGAAGAAAGGGAAAAACGTTGGAACTCATTCAAGCAATAATCATGAAAGGTCGAGTATGTCATTGTTAGGGTGTGGCTCAGTGACAAAGAAGCGGAAAGGCAAGGGAGATGTGACATACATGGATGAGCCAAATGAATCTGGTTACATGCAGTCAAGTTCTCACCAACAGATTGATGGCACAGCTTCCTTGAAGAAACGGGGAAAAAGGAAAGTGGAGCCTGAAACTGGCTCTTTGGCAAAGTTAACTTCTGAGCCACTTGTTTCAGAAAGGGGAACAGTAGATGTAGAGCCAGAAAAAAAACCAGCAAAAAAGTCATTTCCTCTGATCACACCTACTGTTCATACTGGCTTCTCATTCTCCATTATGCATCTTCTTTCAGCTGTTCGCTTGGCAATGATTACTCCATATGCAGAAGACACCTTGGAGTTTGGCAAACACCTTGAGAAGAAAGTTGGAAGACAGAAGCCTTATAAAGGAGAGGCTGCAAAGTATGAAAGCTTCATTGGGAATGAGAATCTGGATATCGATGATTCGGCACTTGCAGCACAGAAGAATTTGCCTTCTCTCACTGTTCAAGAGATTGTCAACCGTGTGATGTTGAACCCTGGAGATCCTTGTATTCTTGAAACACAGGAGCCACTTCAGGACTTGGTCAGGGGGGTACTGAAAATATTTTCATCTAAAACAGCACCTTTAGGTGCAAAGGGTTGGAAACCACTCGCATTTTATGAAAAATCTACAAAAAGTTGGTCATGGATTGGGCCGGTTTACTCTAGCTCATCAGATAACGAGGTTGTTGAAGAGGAGACTTCTTATCATGCCTGGTGTCTTCCACACAAGATGCTTGTGAAGTTGGTTGATTCATTTGCTAATTGGCTGAAAAGTGGTCAAGATACACTTCAGCAAATAGGATGCCTTCCTGCACCACCCGTGACACTGATGCAACCCAATTTGGATGAGAAGGAAAGATTCAGGGATCTAAGAGCTCAGAAGAGTCTCACCACTATCAGTCCAAGCTCTGAAGAGGTAAGGGCTTATTTTCGTAAAGAGGAAGTCCTTAGGTATTCTGTTCCAGACAGGGCCTTTTCTTACACAGCAGCTGATGGTAAAAAATCAATTGTTGCTCCTTTGAGAAGGTGTGGTGGCAAGCCAACATCAAAAGCCCGAGACCATTTTATGCTTAAACCTGATCGACCACCTCATGTTACAATCCTTTGTCTTGTAAGGGATGCAGCTGCAAGATTGCCTGGAAATATTGGCACTAGGGCAGATGTTTGTACCCTGATAAGAGACTCACAGTATATTGTTGAAGATGTTTCGGATGCACAAATTAACCAAGTAGTTAGTGGAGCACTGGACCGCCTTCATTATGAACGTGATCCTTGTGTCCAATTTGATGGAGATAGGAAGTTATGGGTTTATCTACATAGAGAGAGAGAAGAAGAAGATTTTGAAGATGATGGCACCTCATCTACAAAAAAATGGAAAAGACAAAGGAAGGATGTTACGGAGCAAACAGACCTTGGAATAACCAATGTGGACTATCATGGGTCTGGGGAGCAAATTGCAAGCAGTACAGCTGTTGGACGTGATTTGAGCTTTGATCCAAATGTTGAATCCTCATCGATGCATGAAATGAAGGAAAAGGAACATGATTGTGATGATTTGAGGCAAAATGTGAATGGGGATTTGGAGACGTTTGATGGCTCAGCACAAGATGGTATTCATCATGGTCACACAATGGATTGGAACACTATCAATTTAAATCCCATGCGGGATAGCAAAATGCTGTGTCAAGAAAATTCCATGAGTGAAGATTTTAATGATGAATCATTTAGCAGAGGAAGGCCTCTTGGGATTTTAAGTGCAAGCTTATTGTGAGGAATAATAGATTAGTTGGACACACCTTGTTTTCCAGGAGTGGTCCAGGTAGCTTTTAATATTATTATACATTTTAAATTTTCTTAGCACCCTCTTATCATTGTAGTCTCATGTTGTTACTGCAATTAAAGTTGTGAGATTTGGATAAAATAGATGATTATCCTAATTAGTGTTCTGTAAAATGAGCTTGACTTGTTTATTGCATTTTATCAAATTTTTGTCAATGTAATGTATTAAGTGTTTTATTTGTTGCAGTTTTTTTTTTTTTATTAATAACATGGAATTCAAAACTTGTTATGCTACTTCTTTTATGACTTATCTTTGATGGGGATCTGGAGATTCGAAGATGCATTTTTAGTGTACTCTGCTTAAAAACATTTTGTTTATAGATTTCGTAGGTTAATAGATGCCTGGTAACATTTCTAGAGTTTCATGTATTCTCCAATTTATTTGCTGCATTCTTTTATCTGATTGCCTCAGTTGTGTAGGTTTTACAAGTATGCTTAAGGGTTCTTTTATTTTCTTTTTTTAATAAATTAGTAGAGAATTGTGGAATAAAATGGTTCTGTTTGGAAGTATTAAAGTCATGTAAAAGATGAGATACAGGATATCTTCTTTCAGTTCCTTCAGCTGAGAGAAATATTTTGCAGTGGAAACAGCAAACATAGGTGCTACAGTGGGGAAAAGAGTACATTGTACAAGCATCTTAAAAAGGAATTATTTTCATATCACTGTTAGGTAGCAAGGTTGAGTAATGCCATGTAAAGGGAACTGCCTCCTCCAAATACTCGCTTTCTGGTTCTGATGATATTGCTATGCCCCCATTTAAGATGTTGTTGACATAACTTTCCTGCTCTCGAAGTTTTTTTTTTGTTTTTTTTTTGATTGGTAGCAGGTCATTTTATTAATTGAAGTAAGAACTTTCCATAAGCATTAGATTCCCTGCCTGTAATTCCCCAATACAAATTTTCCCTATTAACCCCTTGTTTGGCTAGAGAATCAGCCAAGCAGTTTGGTTCTCTCTTTGCCCATAGAAAACTGAAATTCTTGATTCTTCTGTGCCAGTTTCCTTATTTCTCTTAACATGTGTC
Organism: Nelumbo lutea; assembly: GCF_056320005.1. NCBI lineage: Eukaryota > Viridiplantae > Streptophyta > Magnoliopsida > Proteales > Nelumbonaceae > Nelumbo > Nelumbo lutea. Next base: position 5,429,733 of record NC_142685.1, on the reverse strand, counting down.
GATATTGCATTCCTGCTCCTAAAGATAAAAGGCTTGCGTTGGGAAGCGGCAAATGGGATATTCCAGGTCAATGAGCACAATCAAGAAATTTCTGATCTGTATCCTTTTAGAGGTATCTTAATTGACTACATGCCTTGGGAGTGGCAGGTCACTGCATAATCTGGCCTAGCTAGGAACTTCATTTGCCACTGCTAGTATGCCAAATGGTGAAACCATCAACCTAAACATTGATGACTGATCACTGGGTAACCTTGGGCCATTGCCGTCTATGTCCAGGGAATGGGTAATCCTCAGTGGCAGCAGAATGGAAGTATGGGTGCAAATCAGGTGCCCATTTGAAGAATTTCAATTGCTTCAGGGCTTGTGCTGTTTCAAAATTTAAATCCTCAACCTAAGCCAGCCCAGTTGCAACCCTAAGTGGAATTTGTAAGGCAGTGGTGTAGGTGGTCTGAGATGGAAACTGGGGCAATTAGGGTTGGGTTTTCAGAGAGACTAGGTCTCAACTCTCAACTCAGGAAGATGTTGGGGAAGGGGAAGGATCTTGGAACCCCCCTGAAGGGAAGGGTAGGGGGACTATGCATGCATGCATGGAAGGAAAGATTCAGCAGGGACACGTGTCGAGTTGTAGAGTGGGGACCAACCACCGGCCTGTGCAGGCTGTCATTGTCACCTCCTCACGATCCCACCATGTGTCACTCATAGAAGCCTTGATGGTAGGTGTGATCATGGGTCGGGCTGGGCTGGGCTTAGCACCAATGATAAGGGCTTTAAGCTACGCCTGGGCTCAGCCTAGCCCACACCCCAGGCCTATATTGCAAGCCCAAGTCTGGCCCTACACAAGCCTGGACCGGGCTTATGGGCTTTCTGGGCCTAATGAGTAATGACTTTGGGCCCATGACAGCAAATAATAAATATTTAGTTATTTAAATTTTGTAAATTAAATAATATGTAAATGTAATACATAAAAAAATTACACAAGTGAAAGTTAAATTGGGCTTGGCTTGGCTTTACGCCTATGGCACAAAAAATAAGGCATGGGCCTCATTCAATTGCTATGCTTGATTTGGCTTAGGTTACCTATCCTTTTATAGATGAAGGCAAGACCTTCATTCCCATTCTTCAGCGATGTGGGACTTAGAGCAACACTAAATAATTAGTGCAACCATTGAGTGTTTTCCCAAGTCCCACATTGCTTAGGGAATAAGAATTCCCTAAAATATAAGGCCTTGCTTAGGAGGACAATTCCTATACTTGAATCAACTCAAGTATTGACACGTGTTAACACGTTTCAATTCATAAATATTTATATATTATAATAAAACTTAAGACTTTTATGTTTTATATAAAATAATAAACATTTAATATAAAATTAAATATACTTGTATATTAACATGTAATATATAATACATATAATATATATGCCCAACCTTGGTCCAGAATTTTCTGGGCTTGATGCAGGCCTGGGCCCGGGTTGGGCCTGCCCACAAAAATCTGGGCCCAGGCCCAGAAATTTGCGGGCTGGGCCGAGCCGGTCTGGATTTCCAAGCTGGGCCAAGAATTATCACCCTTACCTGATGGATCATGCGTGCTGTATGGGAATTGCATGTCTTGTGCCTGTAAACTTTTTGCAAAAGTGTATAGGTGATGTGCTGCAGTTGGTAGCTGGGTTCTCCACATTCCGCAGTGAGTAAGCAGATTCATTCAAAGAGGATGCTTCCTTTCTTCAGGGGTTGAAATAATTCTTGTACATGGGATTTGTGGGGATTCTTCTAGTCTAGAGGATGGCGTAGATATGATGATTAGTTGGATTTTAACATCTCCTTGGATCCTCCTTAAAAATTTAAGAAATGCTCAACCCTATCCCACCCAAGTTGCAACCCTAAGTGGAAGCAACCTATAGGTCAAGTGATTCAGCTAGAGAGAGGACACTTCCTTTTTCAGGGGTAGAGGTGTTCCTTCTCCATGGGATTTGTGGTGATTTTTGTAGAGGATGATTCACAAATCATGATTAGTTGGATGTTTAGCACCTAGTGGGATCCTTGGAGCTTGAGCGATTAAATTGGAGAGTTGGCATTCATGGATTATAGGTTGAATGCATTGTTCTGTTGATCTTTCTGGTAACTTGCTCACTGGAAAGGGAACGAGTAAACTTCTTTGCCTTGGGGTTCTATCCTTCATTAGGGGCCATATGGCTTTTATTAGGTGATCCAAAGAATACTGATGTTATGCTTTTCCTTTCCATTGTACAAAAGATGATAGAAAATGACATCCTGAGATCTAACATTGCAGGTCTGACCATTTAACAATATCCAGCAAAACAAGGGCCATCTTTAAGGTATCAAGTATATTATCAATAAGTTAGAGATGGTTTGCAATTTTGAATTGTTTTAGGCTCCTCACTTGTGTTCCTATTGCTCTGGTTGTCTACATCGAGGGGGTTCAATGTGTCCTCAAATGGGTCACTGTTTTAATCTAAATGGTGGATATTGCCTAGAAGTCAGTTAGGTCTGATTTTTTTATTTTTTATTTATTTTTTAACAAATTCGGATGCAGGGACTCTAAATTGCCTTTAACATAATTGACATTCAGGTAGTGTTGCAGTCCTCAAGAATGAGGTTAAGTTTAACCTTCTAGATTATTCTAGGGAAAGAGGTTGCCTGAGATTGGAGGCTGGAGGTGACCAGTTTTTTTTTTTTTAATCAATAACTGTAACTTTCATTAATTAAAGATTAGTTAAAAAGAGTACAAGTATAATTGGAGATAAAACAACTTATCTCCAACACTTAAAACTTTACAATTGAGCCTTACAGATTTGATTTCTCTCAACCCCTTGTTTTGCCAAAAAATCAGTCATGCTATTAGCCATCCTTTGGACCCATTGAATTCTGATATCCATACCCATTTAATTTTTGTACACCCATGACATTTAACCACTTGACCACGTGTTGAGAACCACTTTTTCAATCAGTTTATGCACATCTAACTCCTTTGCTTTGACTATCCCTTCCACAACTTCCATTACCTCAGCCCTCAATTAATCCCCATGCCAATTGGAGCTGAGAAGAGTGCCACCACATGACCTGACTCATTTCTTAAAATGTGTCCTACACTTGAAGGGCCTGGGTTCCCCATACTACTGCCATCAAAGTTCAGTTTTATGTGCCCCTCATCCAGTGGTGTCTAAGACATACTAATCCTGAATTTCAAAGATGATGGAGTTGGCCACTTCCAACCATTTCCTATAAAAGTCATCCACTGAGAAATCTGAAAACAGCTCTAGACTTTAACTAGTGAACAACTCTATTAGTTATGCATTCTATCAAGGCCTTCTTGCTTCTCTCTCGTTCAAAGAAAATTCTTGCATTTCTCTCTTTCCAATGTATCCAGGTTACTGCAGCCCTTGTACTTCTCCACATGATTCTACCTCGCTTCTTTAGCCAAACAAACAAAGTGGGACCGTAGAGGCTTGACACATTGGAAGGGGGGATCTGCTTACAACCAAACAAAGCAAGAAAACAATCCCAAATACTAGTAGAAAATGGATAGGAGATTAGTAAGTGAAACCATGATTCACCATTTGCCTTGCAAAAAACACACCAATGAGGAGATAAGCATGAGTGACACCTCCTTTTCTGTGGTGAACCATAGGTGTTAATTTCCTCACAATGAACCTCCCAATTGAAAGCTCCTATTCTAGGTGGAATTGGGTTTGTCCAAATCTCTTTCACTGGAAAAGATTCTAGAGGAATCAAAGGATAAGCTAGAGCCTAAATGAAGCACACGAAAAAGAATCCGAAGAAGAGAGTTCAAATTTGGGTATCAGATTTCAAAGGATCTAAGAAAATTAAAAATACCATCAAGAATATTTAAAAGATTTACACGAAAAGAAACTAAGAATCTCTTAGTCCTCTTCTGTTCTGAAACTCAAGTCCTAACCAAAACCAATGTTTGAATTTGAAGGAATTGTTGAAGATTAATTAGTTTTATGATGTTTTTCTGAGTAGATGTTTCATGTTAGTTGTTAGATAGGAGGTGGGGACCACAGTAGTTATGTGAGTCCAAATTTTTATGTTTTTTGAGTGTTATATATGTTGTTTTATGTTTTGCCGCCCTATAAGGGCATAGTTGTCTTTGTACTGTTCTATTATTTTAGTATAAATAATAAGTGAAGGGGGCGGCCAGATTATTGCTCTCTTTTCTTTTCAACTTCTCTTCTTCTCTTCTTCTCTTCTTCTCCTTCTCTCTTCAAGAAACTACTTTCATATTTTTTTCATTCAGCAGATTTCTACTTGGTATCGGAGCATTGGCTAGGGTTTCTTGAAGCATTCTCATGCAGCCCTAGATCAGCCGATTGCATGAAGTAGTAAAGGGCTGATCGATCTGCTATAGATTGCCCAGTTCTTGGAGTTTTTGGTGGGATTTAGACATCAGGAAGGTGATCTACTGTTCAACATCAAAATTAGGAAGAACTAGAGTACGGGGAAAAGTTCTAGAAAAGTTGGACTCTTTGTTTTTGATATGATTTTGGGTGCCCAGATATTGTTAGTTTTCTTTTGATTTTCTGAAGAGGGCAGTTTGGTTTCTTAAATTTTCTAGGCCTCCCGGAGTGATCGATTCACTTTTCTCTCTGTTGGGAGGCGTGGGGAGGAGAGAGATTTCCCTCAAGCTAGGGTTTTCTTCTTCCGGAAGGGTTGGTTTCTTTGTGTGTGGTATTAAATTTTTTTTTGAAGGTCTTCAATCTATTTTTTCTTACTGTTGATCTGTTTGAAGTAAAATGGAGAGTTGGAATACCGAGGTGAAATATACCAGTACTATGGGACTGGGTGTTGGAGGTAGTAGTGATATTTTTTTGTCTGGGATCATTACTACAGTAAAACTTGATGGTACAAATTATTTGGAGTGGGCACAATCAGCTAAGATGGCTATTGGTGCCCGTGGAAAATTAGGGTATCTCACTGGGGAGGAGAAAAAACCTGATACAGACTCTTCCCAATGGGTGCAAGAGAATTACATGATAATGTCCTGGCTGTGTAATTTTATGTTACCTCATATTGCAAAAAATTTCCTATGGGCTAATACTGCTAAGGAGATTTGGGATGGAGTGACTGAAACCTACTCTCAGAAGCAAAATGAAGCCAGAGCCCATCAGTTAAGAAATCAGGTGATAAGTATAAAACAGGGAGAAAAACCTCTTGCTGTGTATTTCTCCATGCTGAAAACCCTATGGCAGGAAATTGATCACTTAGAAACTGTGGTATGGGAAAGTGTAAATGATGCAGCAACTTATCACAAACTAGTAGAGAGGAATAGGGTTTTTGAGTTCTTGGTACGGCTGAACCCTGAATTTGACATTGCTAGGTAGCATATTCTTTCTAAGGAGGGTGTGACACTCTCTCAGGCCTATGCTTTTGTCTCTGGAGAGGAGAGTAGGAGGAATGTAATGCTGAGACAGCTTGGGACTGATCAGTTGGCTATGGTTGGTACAGCAAAACCAAAGCCGAATGGAGACAGGGAGAGTAGTGAGACTAGAAGGGAAGATAAGAAGGACTTGGTGTGTGATTATGGAAAGAAGCCTAAGCATACCAGGGACACTTGTTGGAAGCTTCATAAGATTATCCAAATCTTATGCCTGCTCGGATAAGAAACAAGAAGGGAAATGCAAATGTAGCCACTACAGGAGACTCTTCAGCCCCTCTCCCAAACTAATTGGGAATCCATTGTAGTAGCAGCAGTGAGAACATAATTGGAGAGGTTTGGATAGCTTATGAGTAAGAAAGATTCACCTAGCTCTAGCCTTCCAGATGAACAACAGAATGCATGAGCCAACTATATCACTTCATTTGCACATACAGGTTGTTCATATGCAACTACAAATCTTGCATCCACTTCAGGTAAGGAGGGACCTCCTTGGATTATAGACTCAGGAGCATCTGAGCATATGACTAATTCCCCTACCATTTTCAGTTTCTATCTGTTGTGCTCTAGTAGAGGCACTCTCTACAGCAGATGGTTCACATATGCCCATTGTTGGGAAGGGGACAGTTAGAGTGACCAATGATATAACTCTTTCTTTTGTTTTACATATCCCTAGACTTCATACCAACCTACTGTCTGTTAGTTCTTTGACAAAAATTTTGAATTGTTCTGTGACCTTTCTTCCTGGTAATTGTGTTTTGTAGGATCTGGAGTCAAAGAAGATGATTGGGAGTGGTCATGAGGTGAATGGAGTTTACCTTCTAGATGAGATTCCGAGACATCAGGGCCATCATGTTAGCAGCAGCAGCAGTAGTGAGTCAGAGTTAGTGAACCAGATTATGCTTTGGCACAATCGCTTGGGACATCTTTCTTTTAGTTTTTTGAAATGTCTTTTCCCAAAGTTATTTGAGTCTGTTCAATTATCTACTTTGGGAGTGTGAGAGTTGTCAGTTAGGAAAGCATTGTAGACAGTCTTTTAAACCAAGTAATAAAAGAAGTACTGCTTTTAATATTGTTTACGTTGATGTATGGGGGCCATATCAAATCCCTTCAATGGGAGGATTCCGTTACTTTCTCTTGTTTGTGGATGATTATACACGATGTTCTTGGATATATTTGATGAGATCACATGATGATGTTCCTAACTTAGTACGACAATTCCACTAGATGGTTCTCACACAATTTGGAGTGAGAACTAAGGCTTTTAGATCAGATAATGCCAGAGAGTACTTTGAGAAGGACCTAACCATGTATCTCTCAGAACATGTAGTTCATCAGAGCAGTTGTGCATATACACTGCAACAAAATGGAGTTGTTGAGAGGAAAAACATACACATTGTGGAGGTGGCAAGGAGTCTTAGGGTGTGTGCTTCAGTTCCTGTGCAGTTCTGGGGAGATGCAGTTCTTACAGTCGTACATGTGATCAACCGTGTTCCTTCACAGACTTTGGGGTTTAAGGTGCCATTTAGCCTTCTTTTTCCAGATGGAGAGATATTTCATATACCTCTGAGGGTTTTTGGTTGTGTTTCTTTTGTTCACATTCTTGGCCCTCATCGCAAGAAATTGGATCCTAAGGCCAAGAAATGTGTTTTTCTTGGGTATGCTCAGAACCAAAAGGGGTATTGCTATTATGACCAAGTGTTGAGCAAATTTGTCACTATGGATGTTACATTTTTTGAATCTACATTCTTCTTCTCGAGTGGCTCTTCTTAGGGGGAGAGTTTTGGGGAGAACTCACAATCTATTCATCTTCCTGTTTCTGTGGTGCCTCCATCAGTTCAGGTAGTATCTACATTAGTTCAGCCACCACCTGCATCATCAGTTCAGCTAGCATCAGTTCAGTCAGCACCTGCACCTCCAGTTTCATTACCTGAGCCACTACGGGCAGCCTCACAGCAATACCAATGCCGACAGATGATGGTTGACTCCACACATCTTCGACCCACACCACTCTCTATCAGTCCTTTTGAAACTCCAGATTCGGCAGATATAGTTCCAAGTATTCCTTTTGAGCCTGAGCCTGTTATGTTTTCTTATAATAATGTTTCTGTCTCTAACACCATTGTTGCAGTTGATCCCACTGACCTTGATCTTCCCATTGCACTTCGTAAGGGCAAGATAAAGTGTACAACCCACTACATTTCACACCATCTTTCCTACAGTGCCCTATCACCCTCCTACTGTGCTTTTCTTTCTTCTCTGGATTTTGTGTCTATACCCAGGAATGTTACTGAGGCTCTCTCCAAACCTGAGTGGAAAACAGCCATACAAGATGAGATAGATGCTTTGGTCAAAAACCAAACTTGGGAAATAGTTATCTCCCCTCAAACAAGGAGACAGTTGGATGTCGATGGGTATTTACAGTGAAGTATAAAGCCGATGGCAAGATAGAGAGGTACAAGGCAAGGTTGGTAGCAAAAGGGTATACTCAGGCCTATGGTGTTGATTATCTGGAAACCTTTGCACCAGTAGCTAAGATGAGTTCAGTTCGTATCCTTTTATCTCTAGCAGCCACCTATTCATGGTCCTTGTTCCAACTTGGTGTAAAAAATGCTTTCCTCAATAGTGACTTACAGGAGAAGGTATATATGGACATTCTAGCAGGCTTTTATGAAAATGTTGGTAAAGGAAAGGTGTGCAGACTCATAAAATCTCTGTATGGATTGAAACAGTCACCTAGGGCTTGGTTTGACAGGTTCAGAAGGGCACTCATCCGTTTTGGATACACACAGACACAGTCTGATCACACCCTCTTTGTGAAGAGGAGAGATGCTTTGGTGTCAATTCTGATTATGTATGTGGATGATATAGTAGTGACAGGTAATGATCTGGAGGAGATTGATGATCTCAAAAAATTATTGCAACAAGAATTTGAAATCAAAGATCTTAGTGAGCTCAAATACTTCTTAGGGATTGAAGTTGCAAGATCCAAGCATGGGATCTTCATTTCACAGAGAAAGTATGTACTTGACCTACTGCGAGAGACTGGGAAGCTCAGGACCAAACCAGCAAATACTCCTATTGATCCAAATCACAGAATTAATGGTGTGGATGGTGAATTGGTAAAGGAAGTGGGGAGATATCAAAGAATGGTGGGCCGACTGCTGTATTTGTGTATGACACAACCAAATATTTCTTATGTTGTCAGTGTTGTGAGTCAGTACATGCATGCACCTCGGGTTCAACACTGGGAAGCTATTGAGAGAATACTTGCATATCTGAAAAAGCACCCTGACAGAGGCATTCTTTTTTCTCAAATCATGAGAATCTAAAGCTAGAATCCTATACAGATGCAAACTGGGCAGGATGCTTAGATGACAGGAGGTCTACATCAGGAGTGTGTACCTTTGTAGGTGGAAACTTGATCTCCTGGAAGAGGAACCAATTCAACATGATAGGACCATGGCTTATGGCTCATGAGGTCTACATCATGGCTCATGGTGTCTCAGAACTTCTTTGGGTTAGATATCTTTTGAGTGAGATTGGGGTGAAAGCAGAGGAACCTATGATGTTATACTGTGACAATCAGGTTGCAATCAGTATTGCCCACAATCCAATTCAACATGATAGGACAAAACACATTGAAGTTGATAGGCACTTTATAAGAGAAAGGGTAACAACTGGAGAAGTTTGTTTGCCTTATGTCTCTTCAGAGTTGCAGCTGGCTGATGTTCTCACTAAAGGGGTGGCAAGGAACAAGCTTGAACATGATCTACGCAAGTTGGGAATGTGTGACATTTACTCCAAACTTGAGGGGGAGTGTTGAAGATTAATTAGTTTTATGATGTTTTTCTGAGTAGATGTTTTATGTTAGTTGTTAGATAGGAGGTGGGGACCACAGTAGTTATGTGAGTCCAAATTTTTATGTTTTTTGAGTGTTATATATGCTGTTTTATGTTTTGCCGCCCTATAAGGGCATAGTTGTCTTTGTACTGTTCTATTATTTTAGTATAAATAATAAGTGAAGGGGGCGACCAGATTATTGCTCTCTTTTCTTTTCAACTTCTCTTCTTCTCTTCTTCTCCTTCTCTCTTCAAGAAACTACTTTCTTTCATATTTTTTTTAATTCAGCAGATTCCTACTAGAATAATAAATTTTGACACAGGCTCCCCATTGAAAGAAGATAAAGCAAAAAAGGGAAGGAAATTTATCTTTCAGAGGAGTTGAACCCCGCAGGTATGTTCCCAAAATCTAACTACATTACCCAAATCTCTTAGTCCTCTTTTGAAACCCAAGTCCCAATTAAAACCAATGTTTGAATTTGAAGGAACAATAAATTTTGACACAGGCTCCCCTTTGAAAGAAGGCAAAGCAAATAAGGATGGATATTGATTTTTCAGTGAGGTTGAACCCACCCAGGTATGTTCTGGAAATTTAACTAACTTGTCCGAGCAAACATCATACCTGATAAAAGGAAGACACTGTGGGAGAACTTTGCAGTGAACAGTTTATTGTGACCCTAATTCTAGATGAAGATGAATATGCTACACAATGCAACCCTCTAGTGATGTTATCCATTGAGAAAGGGTTAAAGATGATCAAGGATTTTACACTGTCACTCAGACATGTTTTTGGTACTAGCTTCCTTTGTTTTGACCTCTTCAAAATTTATGCATCTCTCTACTCCCATGCTGTTCATAATATTGCTTCCCTTGTGCATCTTCACATATCTTCCATTTCTTTTTCGGCAAAGCGAAAAGGAGCTCTCGAAGAGACTTCCAAATCTCCTGAAGGGGTCCACTTACAAGTTACGACCAAATAGAGAAAAGAAACACTCTTAAATACTAGAAACATGGTGGTAGGAGATTAGTAAGTGGAAAGTAGTTCCGCCATTTGCTTTGCAAACAAAACACATATGAGGTGATAGACACCAATTTAGGTTTTCTCTCTTGGAGTCTTACAGGTATTGATTTTCAAGTGTATTGCATCCCAATAAAAACCCTCATTTTAGGTGGTAGCAGCCCATTTCACAGTTTGCACTGGGATCATTAGCCATCTGTTTTTGTTGAGCTGAGTTTTCGTTTGAGGATGTTAAAACTTATTTTTTTTTTCAGCTATTCTTCTACATTTGTTGTAAATATTGACTTGTTTTATGGTGCATCCAATTTAATCTACCTGCTTTACATTGCATTGTCAAACAATGAAGAATTCTTTTTGCATTTTGCAGGTGTAGAAGTCCAGCAAATATTCATCACCAAATATGCATGGCATGATCATCCCATTTGAGGTGCATAGCTGTACATTTAAGGTGGACATTTTATGTGTATATCCTTTTAACTGCAAAATTGTACAATATCAAGTGATCTTCTTGAGTTTCAAAATATTTTTACAGACAAGATATCACTGTTCTATTTTCTTTAATGAAAATATTTAAATCATTTTCATCACATAGTGATTTATTTCTTGTATTGAGCAAGGCTGGCATTTTTTCTGCATTGATGTAATTTGACTTAAAACTAACTTTGATTCCTGCAGAACAACGTTACATATTAGCTATGGAAACTAGTAGGCCTGTTCTGGTAGTCTTGTTCATGTTCTCAAGTTGATGTACAACACTTGAGACATGAATTCTTCTTCCTGGGTAACAGAGATTCCCTAATTTCTTGAATTTGTTCTGTTTCCTTTGCAAGTCTCAGCAATATAATTGGAACTCTTAACTCTTTATTGACTTGTGAAGACAAACCTTGATAACAGAGCCCTGAGCCCTCACAATTTGCTTCACAGTTGTGAGCATCTAGAGGTTGCACCTCAGTCCATTTTCTTGTACTTGCCTGGAGGCAAAAGCCTTAAAAGCTGTTTTCCCTCTTGATGGACAACGATAAATTTGTTGAAGAGAAAGCGAACGCAAGGATGGAATATGAAGAGGATCGTACCAAAGGGAAAGCAACAAGTCAATTGAAAAGCAAGAAATCCGAACACCATAAATGGATAAAACCCAAAACCTGCTTCCTAATCTGCTTAGAGACAAGATCGTTCGTAAGAATGCCTGCAATCGATTTGTTGATTCATGGACCCAAGAGAACAAGATGTTCAAGCAAGTGTCTCATCCAGATAGAGAACAAGATCGTTCGTAAAAATTTTCCATTAGAAGCCTGCTCCTTCTGTTGTGTGGTCTTTCTAGTGTAAGTGCTGGGAAATAAAATGTACTTGAGGTCAGGAATTCCAGAAAATAATGAACTTCCGTCTGATTAGTAAGTTCTGCTGTAATTTTTTTTGGTAAGTGTCATATTACCATAAAATCAGTTAATAAAATGAACCAGGGGTCCCGATTACGGAGCTGTTGTATATTTACATATATGATGGATGTCTTTGGTGTGATTTTTTTCTTTTTTTTGAGAAAAAGGTAAAGGTACGGTCTAGTATTTATGATATATACATTCCCAATAGTAGATTAGCCTCACTTTTCCGGTTCCAATGCTCTGTTTCTTCCGTATGCACGGTGCAAAGTTTCAAAGTTTTGAAGTATACAGTCCCTGCCTTAGATATTTTTTTTACAATTTCTTAGACAAGCTTTTTGACCAACCACCCATGACAAATTAAAAGTTGCAATTCTGTTAGTGTTGATGGAAAAGATTATTTTATTTATCATTCTTTATATTAATGAAATATTTGAATAAACTTGTAGCATTTGAATAGAGTTGCCGTTGATGGAAATACAGGCATCAAACCTCCCACCCCACACTCTGATGGTCATATCTTCCCGAGTCCCGTTTTATTATTCAGTTTTACCGTCAATTTTGCCGAATGATAAACATCAAATGGCATTTGAAACTAGAAATACAGTTCAGACTTGTAAACAAAGCCCATAAATGCTTAAACCAAGAAAAACACAGAAAAGGGATCGAGGTGTTAATAAATGCTCAAACCAAGCTTTGGGATTATCTATTAATGGCATTCCAGATTTGTAACGGTAGAAATTTAGATCTGTTGAGTTTTGTTTTGAAAATTTGAAAAATAATGGACAAATCAATCACAGAAGGATAATTTTAGGATATAATAAAAAAATTCTATACATCACCTGGTGTAACATGTGAATGTATTGTGATGCAATCACAATAATAAAGGTAGAGTAGTCAATTATAAGAAACTTCGGAGTATTTTAAGGTAATTTTTAAATAATAAAGGTAGAGTAGGTCAGTTTCCCAAAACTAAGGGATACTTTAAGACTATGTTTGGTTTGAAGGAAAAGGTAGGGAAATCTATACAAAAGTACAAAACCATTCCCTACCTTTTCCTTCAACCCAACACAGCCTAAGAGATTTGTCTAAATTTAATTTAAATAACATCATATGAAGGGGGAATTTTCTCTTCTTCTTCTTCTTCTTCTCTCTCTCTCTCTCTCTCTTTTTTTTGATACATAGGACTACTAGCAACACCTCGGCGCTCGGGGTAATGCAACCTCAAATGTCCTCAAAGCTAATTTTCTCTACGAAAGCTCTGTTTTGGTTAATTACAAGTCTTATTTCCTACCTCTGCTTGTTTCTTGGATGTTGTCGTGGATGATGCTTCTTGTAGTCCGGGGGGCGTGGCTGTTGATGCATTAAATTGTTAGAAGAGAATCTCCTTTGATGATAACTTCTTCATACTGGTATTAATAATTTTACCAAAGCAATCCCTAGTCACCCATGCAAATGGTTGTGAGTTACCGATACATCAAAGTTTATTTTGATTTGATGCAGTTGGGGCGATTTCCATCAAACAAGAAGGATCAATGATATCCTTTCTCTTGTTTTCTAGGTTCTCCAGCCCTTCAAATACCCAATTATTTTGACATTTCCATAAATTCCATATAATATATAAGCCATCCTTTCTCCATTTTCCTTGTCTTTTGGATTTGCCATGATTCATTGGAAGCATTCTTTGATATTTTCATGGTTTCTTGGTCCATAATTTTGATCACTTAGATGCCAACGCCAAACCTGGTCTGACAAGGACACCTAATTAGATTAGCAGCTTCTGGGCTTTGTCTCTTCCTCAACCCCACCACAGATGGGGGAGGGGGGTCCATGATGCATCCCTTTTCCTTTAGCCTATACTTGGTCTGAGCTTTGTCCATAAACAGGAACCAAAGAAATAACTTCACTTTTGGTTGGATTCTTTATTAACTTCCGGGAGAACGTTGTTGATTGTAATTACTTGGGGCATCTTCCTGTGGTTGATCAGTTAGCATCCAGATAGCTGATCCAACAGTAATTAAATTCTCCATTATTGAAGATTTACATCAAATGTGGACCTCACCTAGCCATAGCCAAGAGGTAGAGTGGTGGTTACTTTGACAAATTTTGAACCCCGATTCTCTCATCTGCCCCATCTTTTCTTGAGTAATGGCTAAGCATGCTTGTTTATGCCACACATCTCTCTCTGTCTGAGAGCTGACTGGATTTGGTTGGTTTCACAGGTCGGAGTTGGTACGACTCCGCCCCATACCGAACCCGATCCGTTGACATCCCTTAACAATACTAATCAAATCATCACATCAGTACATCACATGATGACAAGAACCCCTGCTTACGTTTTGCCTCTTGTGATCTAAGGTCTCCAGGGTCGTCCGTGACCACGATTGAGCCTTACAAAGCCAGGTTGGTAGAATGGGCCCACCACAAATCTACAAAAAGATTCCCGGGAGACCGGCATCACATGGCCAAGAAATACAAAAGTCCACTTGGCGGCCTCTAAATTGTCCATGTGTTTTATCAGAACACTCTCTTTTAACCTCCCACGTGCGGTAAAAACAAGAAGAGGTTTCCTTGTGGGCTCAACTCTCTTGTTTTAATCCTGAATCAGTCTTTGACTGTGAACTGCATTCCATGTTACGCTACGCATTAAACACCTTCGATGTATTTAATTTAACTGCAGGGTTTCACCCAAAAAGATAAAAAAAAAAAAGTATTGAACTGCAGGCCACCCAAGTAAATAAACGATACTCTGAGCAGTCCAAGAGAACTTCACGTGGAACATTTATGGAGGAAGAGCGTTCTTGGACTGAAATGTTCTAGTTGATATATATATATTGAAATAAGATGAGAAACTTCCAAACAGCTTCCAGGATCAAATTCATTTTTGTGGATCGTCTAGGCTCTAGCTAGTAATAAAATATATGAAAACCTATCCTAAATAGTGAATACAATGATAGCACGAAAAAAAAAAATCTTATTGGTAATCCTACTGCACTCATTATAAGCAGAGGATTTCAAAGAATTGAAACTCCCCCACAAAAAAACAAAAAAGAATAAATCAAACTTAGATCTGTATATATCTATATACCCCCATGGACATATGTATATTTCGCCCCCAAATTGGCGATACTTCTTGAACAACTAAGGTAGGTGAGTACAGGCTTAAGCCATATATATACATGCTTCATAAACCACCATCCCCCTCGCCTTAATTTATAGCAATGAGAGGAAGTCTTGAATCTCTCAAGGACTGAGCTGCCTCATAAGCCCCTGATAAATGTTTTACATCGCCATTGGCTTGCTTTGGAGATCTTGTTTCCCAGAATGACTTCAACAGCTCCTCAAATGATGGAGTTCTAAGTTCTTCAATGGATGCCATGCTTGGCAAATTGAATGATCTCCTCCTTGGTGTTGAACAAGTTGCTTCATCAACCTGGGAGGAAAAAGGAATGGATCAAGATACCAGATACGTACTTGAACAAGGGAGAAAAACAGAAAGGGGCAAGGAAAATTCATTCTTTTAGGAACACAAGAGTAACCGATTCAAACCATACCATATATTCCTCTAGCAGGCATTTCCCTGCATTTTCCGTAACGTCAACAGTCTTGTGATAATGACCACTCTTCAGTTCCCTTAGATCCCCACAGCAGGGAACAATCATAGAATCAATGTTTTCGCATGCATCATGGTCGAGTTTCAAAGAATCTGCAGTACGTAATTATGAATAAGAATAAATCGCTATATGTGACCTGGAAAGTCTCTTACATAGCTTGCTAAAATGAAAGCAATATGGGTTGGAATCTAGAAAAAAAAACTCACATTCAATAGAGGAAAGAAGGTTCTTGTTTGCAAGATCAACATCTTCAAGAGCAGATGCAGCAGCAGAAGACAACTGAGCACGTAAGCGCTGATTGGCTTCCACTCCTCCCCTGTGATAAAAGCAAGAAAAAAACAAAGGCAAAAAACGAACACATCAGATGCACCTTCAAACTGAAATATTGATGCCATCAAATTTATGATTAACTTACTTGATGATGGAATCCATAGATGCAACATTATTGCTTTCTAGGCAAAGCAGAGAATCTTGGGCCTTCCACCATTGTTGGGTACTCATTCTTGTTTTTGTCACACTGCATATTTTAGCAATAAAAGGTTCAGGGAAATGAATAAAAGCATTTTCTGCGAGAAATTTTAACTAAAAGAGACTGCACTTATAAGTTAGCAATTTCCCATACCAGTGTTGGAGACCTTCTTCCAAGTCATTTTTCCCACTCTGCACTGCAGCAGTGTCTTCAAGATAGTGGGTTTCAGTTTTCTCCATGTAAGTTGCCCATTCTTCTTTGACAGAGAATGTAAAATCTTGCATTGTAGACATTTCTTGTTGTAGCTTACTTGTTCTGCTGGCTGTGCTCTCACGAAGGCCATCTACTGCTGTTTGAACCTAAATAAATAGGAAATGTATGCAGAATTTATAAGGAAGCCATTCATCTAAGTTGATTTGTCTTAGCATAGCTTAGTGGTTGAAAGACTTACATGAATCTCTTGATCAAAATTAAAACATTTCCTTTTCGCTTAGATGTGGTTCAGAGAAGAGATTAGATTAGAATTTTTTCTTGATTTAAGAGCCTAGGTTAGATCAATAAAAGAATTAAAGACTTAGAACATCCTAAGCTGGTTATTTATCATTTACATGTTGCAATTGTTTCAGGAAATAACAGAAACATTGGACTGTAAGATTGACATTACCCTAAAATTAAAATTTCAGGAAGGATCACCCAGAAGACAAATTGTTGGCAAAGATGTTGAACAGTGACAGACTGAAAAGCAACCAGTGTAAGACTTTGCGTTCTACATTTTGGAAGAGTGTAAACACAAACATGTTCAGTGCAAATATACAAAATACAAGGTTTTTCACTCTACATATTTGTATTTGTACTCTTTCCAAACTGAGCCTCAAGAAGTTTTCTTTTATAGCAAAAAGTAGGTTGATATTCAATAAATTGACTATCTTCAAGTTATACTCTCTGCCTTTAGTTGGCTAGCAAGTACTAAAATTTGTAACTTTTGAAAACTCTTCCAGTGAAGTTTGAACCTCTTCATAAACACCCATGGGTGAAACATAAACATATTTTTATCAAAATTTGAATAGTTTATTTGAATGCAAATATAAAAGAGCAATTTGATCTGAAGTTAATGCCCCTACTATGGCAAGTAACCAGTGGACCACTGACACAAAAGACTGGCTGATGGACTATGCAGGATCTAGACAACCAGATTCATATAGAAATGTAGCATCTATGGCATCATATTAATACATTTTATGCTTCACGTGTAACAAAAAAAAAATCTAGTTGACTGTAGTTTTGATAAAAGATTACTTCAGCATACTCCTAAAACTATAGATCATTATCTCCCAAACAATAGGAAAGGTTATATTTCCATGAAAGTCAAAGAACAAGAATGCATACCAGCTTCTTTTTCCTAGAACTCGAACTTGCTAGCAGCTCTGCTACTTTTTCTAACAGTTGTCTTTCTTCATAAGCAGCACATTCCTTCTTATGCAAAATAAAAAGGTTATAAAACAAGCAGGACAGATCTTTCAATGGATAGGACTAAAGTGGAAAGCAAGAATCACCTCAAACTTCTTTTCAAGTTCACATAGTTTTTGGTCATGGATGGTTTGTGCTTCTTCCACAATTTGGGTCAATTTGGATGCATGCGTGTCCAATGTCTTGAAGAAGTTCACTGTAATTTTAGAAATAGATCTTGTAGTTTCCACTGTTCTAGAGTGTCCCTACATACATTAAAGCAATCAATTGAATTAGAAAAGTGAAAGCGCCCCTAGTTGCAGTTGATTAAACATAAGAATTAGCAATAGCCAACCTCACGCAGTTGTTGTGCATATGTAGCTAACTTCTCCTGTTGGTTGGCAAGGCTGCCTTGAAGCTCATTAAGTATCATATCAGCCTCTGAGGCAATTCCCTTGAAAAGCTGTAGCATGGAAGAGGCCAAACAACAATAAGGATGATACTGAAGAAGAAAGTCAATTAAAACAGAATAAGCAATTCTTACGTCCTCAAGGGCAGATGAGTGTTTAGAAACTTCTGAGTTCAGATTTCTGAAAGTTGACTGAGAGTTCCCATCAAGCTCTCCTGCTAAATCATCCAAAGCCTTTATACCAGAACCATACATGGCTTTCAGATTTTCAACCCTTTCTCGAAGTTCTTCTGTGGCCTACAGAAAGACCAGAAGTATAAAGAATAAGCACAACCCAGCTTGTCAATTGAAGTATAAAAATGACTTGATCATCTTGAGGACCTTTTTTTTTCTTTTTACCTCTGCCTTTGTAGAGACAAATGATTGCATATCTTCCTCCATTTCTTTCAGTTGATGCTCCTGTTGTGTTACCGAAGATGCAACAGTCTTATGCAAGATATCAAGCTGATGGGTAAGTTGGGACTGGAATTTCTGGATAAGAATTCTGTTTCCATCTTCTATTTTATCCTTCCGCTCTACAGACCAACCGTAGATAGCAGAATCAGCAGAAGAAAATGTGCAACCTTGTACCCTTAAGAAGGATAATGGCCAAAACATTGTCTATTAGTTGAACATGGGTACTGACCAATTTTGGCGAACAAGCCAGATACATCTGATGCTGCATTTTCTAGCTCTGCTCGGAGCTCAGTTGCCCGCTCTATAAGCGCTTTCTCTAAAAGATCAACAAATACATTATCAATGTGGGAAATCAAATTGAAATGTAAGAAATTCAAAAGTAAAATATACCATATCCAAACTACAAAATGCAAATAGATAATGTCTGGAATTTTAAGACATCCATAGAGATCAATTACCATGTTAATGATACATGATATGATAGCCAACCATATTAAAATATATCCAACATACTAACACGATTGCTATATTATAAGAACAAGGGAGAATTTGATGCACTTTCTTACCAGATCTTAGGAGATTGGAGATTAAATATTCCTTTTCTTTTATTGTGGCATTTGCTTGTCTATATCTTTCTTCTAGATCAAATAGCACATGTTCAGTGTCTTCAAGTTTTTTCTGCAGTTAGTTTGCAAATAAGAAATTTAATTTCTCTCGGTAAAGTGAGAAAAGATAGTGGATAGTTTGATTGACAAGTGGCAATAACTGGAACATGATTGTGATTGTTGAATACATGTTACCTGAGTCCTTTCAAGCTTTTCACTTAATTCTGCAGTCAACTGTTGCTGGGAATTATAAAGCCCCTGAAGCTCCAGTAGTTGCTGCCCACAATAACTTTAGTTAGTTCGGCCTCTATAACCAGCAAA
Organism: Nelumbo lutea; assembly: GCF_056320005.1. Taxonomy (NCBI): domain Eukaryota; kingdom Viridiplantae; phylum Streptophyta; class Magnoliopsida; order Proteales; family Nelumbonaceae; genus Nelumbo; species Nelumbo lutea. Next base: position 5,410,762 of record NC_142685.1, on the reverse strand, counting down.
TCTGAAAGGTAAAGATCTGAAGAATCTCAGTAGTGAAGAAACTACCTTATCCTTAGACTCTGAATTAAGTTCCATGCGTTCTATCTTCTCAGCCATTGCCTGGATAAAGAGAAATGGCAAAAACAAATGAAATAGCTAATAATGACTGAAAGCAACATTGATTGGAAAAAATTATGCATAATTCAACTTAAAAAAATGCAAGAACTGAACCTTCTTCTCAGCCTCTTCTTGGAGGTAGCGATCCCGTGGTATATAGATGCCATTCTTTTCCCTTGCGGCATATACCTCTGGTCAGAGATGGATAACAAGATATAACATTAAAACATTAGATGCTGCTTCTTTTACATTCTCAATTTTAAGCATACAATCCGTTGAGAATAAGTTAAATATTTATATAATAATACATTTCAATATTTTATTAGGAGTATGAGCAAGCCCTCCAACTAGGAAAATAAAAGCAACCTTGCTTAAGGCGGTCAATCTCAGAATACAGGTCCTTTATCAGCGCGGATTTCATCATCTTCTGATTAATCTGAAAATATTAATAACACAACTAGAACCATTAAATTAGACTCTAAGGGAACATATTTCAACCTAAACAAATGCAAAGAAAAGATGGATACCAAACAATGACAATTAGATAACTAATCTTCAGATTATACATCTCATGTCCACCTTTTTGTCGTATCTGATAGAGACAGACTGTTACTTTCACTGGAGAAACACTAACCTCTGGTTTGTTTTTGATATTTTTGGCACGGTGTGCATAGTCCAAGGTGCTCAGTGTCTCTTCCAAACAGTGGATAGAAGGTGATATTGTAGCAATGATGCATGTCTTAGTTTTGCCTCCCAAAGAATCCCTTAGTAATCTGGTTAATTTGCTATCCCTGGCAGACCAAGCAATGCTTTCAGCACTTTGTTGCACATTCTAGTTTTATTAATATATGCTACATGCCAGAAAGAAATTGTCAAATTTGAGTTACAATACATACCTATATGGCACATGACCAGAATGCTCAACTAGTGCATTAATGACACGACCAAGTGTAAGCAAACTTTTATTAATCTCTCCAGCTTCTCTTGCTCTTCCCTGTAAACATAGGTCTACTTACAATTAAATAGAGAGAGAGAGAGAGTGAGAGAGAAAGGTACTACTGGAGTGGACTTAATTAATGTTACTACATCTACAACTACAAGCATGCCATTTTAAGTGCATGTGCGAATGTGAATATATGCAGTTGTGCACTTGTATGTATGTCTGAACCTATGCTAATAGCGCATAGATTAAAGGGCTAGAGTACATATGTTAAAGGATGACCAGTATTAGCCCGCATACCTCTCTTGCACCAGAACGTGATATGTTCTCAGAGCCAGCAAGGTCAACAAGATTAAGTTTTCCACATTTAATCATCTCTTCTCCCTCAGGTGTACACTCCTTGATGTGGATTGTGATAGAAAATATTGAGTGGGAACGACTGCTTTGCTTGTTAAGCAGGGTTTCTGCAGTACGTCTTTTAGCAGACCCTTTCTCCAAGATCTTATATATTTCATTTGCAGTACAGACTATCTCCTCTTCCAGGCCTCTCACAAAAACACCCCCCTTTCCATCTTCCATGAGGGCTATTGGTTTCTTTGACTTGTCATCAATGAATTTTGTGCATTCTTCGGGAGCCAAAAGATCGGTTATTTCCTCATTGTACAGCTCTAGAAATGTAACCTTCATGCTGTACTCGGCATTTTGAGCTTCAAGTATGTCAAAAATTTGTCGAACAGCTCTAGGGATAACACCCGCATCACTTGGTAAATCCCCATTCTACAAAGACAGAAAAAAACAAGAAGAAAAAGGCTCTCAAATTCACAGAAAGCATGGAAAGACCAGTGTTACGTTAACTCCTGGATAAGTAAAACAACGAAAAACCTTTGATTTTCTTCCCCCTCCTTCCATTGTGTATGTCTTCCCTGTACCCGTCTGACCGTATGCGAAAATGGTGCAGTTATAACCTTCAAGAACTTCATTGACAATAGGAGAAACGGCTTGATCAAACAGATCCTTCTGTTGAGATGCCGGACCAAAAACCTACACAGATAAGTGTACAGTTATATAATACGTTATAAAACAGATCAGAAGTTCTAATTCCATAGTTGTAAAGATCAATACGGGAGTTGAGATGAATGGAGAACGATTCAAGTGCCAAACCTTGTCAAATACAAAAGTTCTATCAATCTGCTTGTTGGCTATGTTCTGTATGGCAGATACTTCTCGTCTATGCTCGTTGCAAGAAATCACCACAGGTGTATTGACCCTCATTTCATCTTCGCTCAAGGGTCTAGAAAAAAAAAGTCATTATAGTCTGAAATTCATAAAATTTTCTCCATTAACCAGAAATTCAAGGAAAGATCAGGTTTGACCAACCTGCAACGGAGAAGAACCTGAACATTAACACCTTTATCCTTGTCATGCTTATTATTTGAATTTCCATCCCCAGATCGTAGATCTCTTGAAGCCTTGTCATTTGACCGTGGAGTTTGAGAAGGCGAAACGGGGATAAGCCCCCCTCTCCTCTGCTGTGCAGAGTCCATAATAAATCTCCAATTTTCCTGCAACAGGAAGCGAGTGAGAGGAGAATAATTTTCTGTTAAAAGATCAAGTGTGGATCTCAAATCAAGAACTGTCAAGTCCAAAAGGGCCAGAACTCCAGATTCATTTCTCTCCCGAACCAAGAAATCCGAAAACCCACCTAGGAATACCAATGCAGCTCGAACGATCAAGAAAATCTATTGAAACATCCAAAAATTGAAACTTAAGAAATCCACTAAGAACTCTTGACATGAACAAAAAGGACAAAGAAGAGAAGGAAAACGGACGTAGTGAGAAGAGAAGAACAGAGAAACCGATTGAAAAATGTCAAGCTTCGTCAACAGACTAAAATGCAACAAAAAGTACTACAGTGCAGAATGACGACTGAAGCTTAATTATGAAATAAGAAAACAAAGGAACCCTAAAAACAAAGAAATGCAGTTTAGTCTCACAGTTTGATCAACAGCGATCGATGAAAAACTCGCATCTATGACACAGATTATGCGAATGAGTGTTAAATCCAGCTAAAAGACTTACAGTAAATCAAAAGACCGGCCGACCGAGTCCTCAAAATGTGGAACGAAAGTTCAATAAAAATATGAAATCTCCGGAAACAAATCTGTCGAAGAAAAGATTCCAGAAACAAGGGAGATTATGTCAAGCAACAATCTGTTCCAGTGAAATTCGTTACGTCTCCTATTTTAAGCTCAGAAAAACGACGAGGAGACGAGCAAGAAATGAGAAATAGAACTCAGTCCAGAGGCAGACAGACAGTATCAGAGTCTTTTAAACGGGGGAGAATATAATTTTTTTTAAAATTAAGAAAAAAGGTGCAGTAATGCGGGAAAAACCAGAAAAACCCGCTTTGGTAATTAACGTTGACGTCGTTAGTGAACCGTTCTCTTTCATTTCTGACCGTTAGAAATGGACGATGCTGATTGGATTAGATGAACTTTTTCTATCTAATAGTAGATAGATCTTAGATATAAAGAAGATAGAGATATTACACTTTTTCCAGTTTCACCCTCATATGATTCAAATTTTAAAGAGGAAAAAGACAACTGGTAGAAGTAGGCCCCTGCATGTTCTTAATATTACGAATCTGGTCCTCTCCGCTTTCTGAACCGTCCCTGTTCAGTTCAGCGGGTGGTAATTTTATAAATTTTCAAAAATACCCCTATCTATTTAAAGTAACGAGTAATGTCTGCCCTATGACAGCTAATAATAATAAAATAAAAGAAGAGTTTAGGTTGGTTTTGAGCATGGAAGGAAGCATGATCGTAGGATAATAAAGCCGTGTAATGTTGTAGATGGGAGTGCGTCCGATTGATCTGATGGGTCCCACATCCAAAATAGTAGGTGGATGGCCATACCATCGTCCCTGTTAAATGAAGAAAGGTTTTTGAATGGACATTTGGAGGAATGGGCTAAAAGAATAAAAGGCAATTTCTTGCTTGGGCCATGCGATGGGTAAGGTGGGGTCCACGGTTCCAATTAAAATGGTGGTCCTGGTCCAAATCCAAAATTGGTTTCTACAATTAGAGTTGGAGAGAGAGAGAGAGAGAGAGGGAGTATATCCTGTATAGAGAGGGGGGCAAAGCCATTCGTATCCCAAGCAAATAGGTCCAAAAGTGGTGACAATTTTGATTTACACCAAATTGGATCCAAATGATCCAAAAGCCAAAACTACATTGAGTCACACCAATTAGAGGTTGTTGTTGTTGACGCCAAACTTGGATATACATATCAAAATCACTTTGGACCATCACCAATGCCTATAAGGCTGTGTTTGGTTGAAATGCAAATAAATTTATACTGATGCAAAATTATGTCAGTGCAAATGATTCGAGTGTAAATTTTGATCTATTTTATTTCAAATTTTAACTTAAAGCAAAATAAAATAAAGCTCAAAATAAAATTAAACAAAAATTTACATTTTTTCATTTGCATTCTCATGCATTTATATTAATGCAAATAAAATTACACTGCAACCAAACACAGCCTAAAAAAATCTTCTACCACCAGGATCTAGACAACTAGAGCTAATTAGACCATTTATTACGCTCTGATGCACCCAGTCCAACCGACCGACCCGGGGAAGGTTGTGAGATATATGATGAAGTACTTCAACTTTAGGGGAACTCCATACATGCCAAATATGAATGTTTGTGTGTGCCCCATAAGTAAATAACGGCCCATGGGCTAGAGCCCAGAGATAACCTTGTCATGCATGCGGTTGATCGTCGGCCCATGTATCAGGGGTAGCGGGTGATGTCGTGCCATGGCCCATGGATGGCCGAGTCACGGCCCCACCACCGACGTATTCGGTGATTGAATAACACACACAGTGGCATTTTGGTCAAAATTTTGAAAACTCTGGGGACAGTTGAGTGAAGCGGATGCTGGTGGAAGATGGATAAAAAGGGTGACGACGAACGAGTGGTGTCAAAGGTACCCCACGTGAAAGAGAGTGATGGGAGCAGGCACGTGCCATTTGTGCCTTTCTTTTACTTTATTTGCCTTTATAAATAGGCAATTACATGCACGACGAAGTAGATCTGTTCATGGGCCGGATCGGGCTTTTACTCTATATAAATAGGATTTTGTTAAGCTCAATCTCGAGCCCGGCCTGACCAACAGACCTATAATTTGGGCTCGAATTTGTCTCTCATAAAAAGCTCGAAGCTTAGGCCCAAGCCCAAAGTCCAATCAAAAAGCATTAACCCCCACTCATTCTAAAGATGACCGAAAAGCAACCCCAAGCAACTCTACTGACACCCCTGAAAATTCAGGAAGAAACAAACACAGTCCAAAACTTTTCTCCTGATGAGGGACAGGGTTCCTTCTTAGATCTTGCCTTGTCCGCAAAGACTCTTCTATTTCTCTTTGTTCTTCCAACAAACCACATAAGAAATGCAGAACCACAATGCATCAGGTAGTTCTTTTGGCAAACGAAATAGGCATAAGGAAAAGGAACGACTACCAAATACAGCATTACCACAATGCATCAGTTGTCTAAACTTGTCTGAAATGAGTTTTCATTAATTTACAGGATAAACAAAAAGGGGAAACTAGAAGAAAAATCCCCATAACGATTTCGTAATAGGCTAATAGTATACAGAGAGAAAGGGCAAACAATAATTTCGGAATAGAACAAAAGGGTAAATTTAACAAGAAAGAAAGAGAGAGAAATGATTCACCATCGGTGCCTGAGTTCACTGGTGTCTGAGCTCATGTCTAATAAACAAGTCTGAGCTGAGATTCTGAGAGTGAGAAGGAGAAGTGAGAAGAGGAATAATGAAGAGAGAGAGGGAGAGAGGACTCACCACCGGAGTCCACTGGTGGCGCTGGTGAGAGTGTTCGCCGGACTCACTTTTGAGAGTGTTCGTCGGTGAGATTCGGTAAGTGAGAACTGAGAGTGTTTGCTTGTGATTGTGAGTGAGAACTGAGAATGAGATTCGGTTAAGTGAGTGAGAAGAGAAGAGATTCGGTTTAATTCGCATAAGGCTCGGGCCGAACTATTTTGACAAATCCCAAGCTCAACCCGAAAAAAATTCGAGCCAGGCTTTTAGGCCCGAGGTCAAGCCTGCAATCTCAAATCCTTGTTCAAGCCCATCCGGGGGTCAGGCCGGCCTATCGGGCTGCCTAGCCCATGAACAAGTCTACCCACAAGTTGTCTCTCTCTACTTGCGCGACATCGCAGCTGCTTATTGAGAATATCACCATGTCATTCATGGGAGATGTTACTAGGTTGTCAATGGGTCAGTTCCAGGTAGAATCAAAATCAATCCAAAATCGAACCAAACCTTATAAAGTATGTAATTTTACACTTATAACTAAATTGATTAGTTTTTGAAATCTAATGGATGTTGGAGAAAATGGGGTCACTGTAACTTTAGAGGAGAATTTTTTAGGCGCATTTGAAGACATTGTCTTTAGAACGTTATTTGCCCCCACTTAGTTTTACTGAGTTTGCTGTTGGGTTATAGGCAAATTCGTTCCCAGGATACAACAGAGCCTTGGGCGAGAATCTGCAACCAGCGAAGTTGAAGAGTCTCCAAAGAAACTTTCTGTAAGACTGTAGCAGACCGGATTGAGAGAGAGAGAGAGAGAAAGAGAGAGAGAGAGAGAGAGAGAGAGAGAGAGAGAGAGAGAGAGAGAGAGTGAGTGAGTGAGTGAGTGAGTGAATGAATTTCGAAATTGTGTGTTTTGGAGTCTGATTCATGCTCCTTAAATAATTTGTGAAGAGGTATGAAGAAAAGGTAGGTGTTGGTTTAGAGAAGGCACCTTGAACAGTCACAATTTCAAACATTGTGACTTTAAAAAGTAGTTAATAGTTAGTGACTGTTAACTTTGAATTGTGCCACTTGATCACACCCGATGAATCGTTATCGTTGATCTCATCAACGGTGATCAACGGTCAACAATGCACCAAAACTATACCTGTTCATGGGCTGAGTGGCCCGACTAAACATGCTTATAGGCCAACGGGCTTAAAGTCTGGCCAAAAATCCCGACCCGCAATAAATTCGAGTCGAGCTCGAGTTTTGTCAAAATAGCCCGACCCAAGCCTGGCCCGGCCCGACCTAATATTAAACTTAAAATTAGTTATGTGATTATGTCCATTTGAATAAATTTTTTTATTTAAGAATGTAAAATTGTGTTTTAAAATATAAAAGAAAGGGAAAAATACCATCTTGTAGGCCCATTGTTCATTTAAATAGAAAAAAAATACTATATGAATTTTTAATTCTAATTTGAATAGGGAAATTTGTTTTTTTTATTCAATTAGGTCCAGATTCAGGCTCGGGCTCGGGTTTTGGGCTTTTTACCAGAGCGGGCTGGGGCTCGGGCTTAGTATATTTTCATTAGTGACAAGTGAAAGCCCGGCCCGAGCCTAATCCGGCCCATCTCATGAACAGGTCTAACTAAAACCAAAGCCGCCCATCGTGAGCCACACGGGTGCGAGCAAAGTGCGCTTCTAAAACGCCTCATTGCGCTGCACACACGCGCGCACGTGTGTGTACACACGTTGCATGGTATCGAATCCCCATACTCTCCTCTATTAATTCTAAGGAGTATAAATCAACTCCTATTGAAATACTGAAAACAAAACTTATAATTTTTCAATGTGGGATAAGTTCAAAACTGGGTTTTGTAAGAGAAAAACTGATTTTTCAATCAAGTGTGCATGTGCAATTTCTCATGTAATTGACCAATCAAACCCATTAGATTTAATCTCTTATGAGATTAAAATCCAACAATAGATAATTCAGATCAGGTCTGAATCAATTTGGAACTGAATAAAACTGGTTCTAAATCAATAATAATCAAGGCAATATATTAAGAACCGGAACCGATCCATTGGTACCAGATCCTAGAGTCATAATCGACTCAATTGGTTTGGGTTTGTTAGATCCCGACCCATTGACAACCGTAGATCTTCCCAATACACTTTGGTTGTGTCCAATGTAGCGATGTGGGAACAATCTATGACTAGAAGATCCAAAGTGGCATGAATCCCTATTTGGATTATAAGAAATTTACAAACAGATGTGTCACATCATTCATTAAACGGAATTGGAAAAAAAATGCATTTGGTAATCTAGTTTTTCAAAAAAAATTTATTGCAATGATTAGTTTTGGGATTAGGAAAGGAGAGGTATCTTGAAACGTTAAATTTCCGTTTATTGAACCGCCCAATTGACATGATACATTGAAATTTGAAAAAACTAAATACTTTAATAAAATTTTACAGAATTATCATTATAAATATATTATAATATTAAACCAAATCATTTTAAATACACAGTTAGCATGCATCCTGATGTTTTTCTTTGCACTTTTCATAAAGAAAAAAAAAAAAAAACAGATGAAATGAATCATTAGTGAATGAGGGCCCACTTATGAAATAGAACGCTTGTCAAACGCTTCGATGTAGAACACCTACAAATTTGACCAATATTATTTAAAAGAATGGAGTAAATAACGACAACAGTGACCTTATGTAGTAAATAAAGGAGTATTTTTCATCTTTTCACAGTAAATTTGCCCAATGTTATTTAAAAAATGGTTATTTATTAAAACACCCTTATAATTTTTTGGATTTATTAAAACTTACCCTATAATTTGTATTTTACTAAATCATTCTTTATAATTTACAATCAATTTACTTAATCAATCTTCCATCAAATGGAAGCGGAAAATGATAGTTTTGACCTTAACATCTACAAATTTTTACCTACACTATCATAATCACGTGAAGGAAAAATTACCATCACCAACTTTTTTCTTTTTAAAATGTAGGGGTACTTCTGGAATAAACAACAATAGATTCATTCCCTCAAACATTTTCCACTCACTTTAGGTGGTCATGTGACCATTTTCAAATCTCAATACAAGTGGTACTTAAAAATAAAATACAAATAACAGAAAAAAAAAAGTCAATTAAATAAAATCAGTTACAAATTATAAGGGGGTGTTTTAATAAAATAATAAAATAGGGAAATTTTGAATTAATCTATGAAACTTAAGAGTGTTTTAAAAAATTGGATGCGTCCAAAATCCAAAGCAACCCTCAACGAGACTCATTGGCTCCGGGGATAAAAGTATATTAAAGAATATGACAATTTCCTGAATATGCGGAAGGGAAATTGGAAATTGTCATCCACCTACAGAATTATAATGCCTATTACTACTACTGCTGGCATCATATCCTACCATAATCCAGTACATCCTTAATTAGGACAAAGGGTTTCTGTGAGTAAGGACAAGTTTTTTATGCCGGTAATGGCATCATCCAACCTTTCTCACGAGTTTTGGACTATTGTGTCCGTCCTTCATTCCAAGAGACGGTCTCCGCTTCACAAGGGGCTGCTCCACAGTACATCCTCCCTGTGTATTGAAAATATCTCCCAATGATAATACTTTTATGGAGAAAATGTGCTGTGAGGACGTTGTGGGGCGGCCGCTTATGGGGTGGAGATGTGAAGTCAGATTTTAATGGATAAAAAGAAAGGTGGGGTCAGGGGCTCATGGGTCATGTACAAGTTACACAGGATCATTTCATGTTTCACCAACACAAACCAACTTACCGTCGGCGATAAAGCAATATGGAGTGAGTGACTGATTCTTGCAACTCAAACCACGTAAGTACATGGTAAGTTGGGAGACCAACCAGTCCAACGACTGGTGAATACGAAATCCATTCCTACACAATACTTTTCTTTTAATTTCTTACATTTTTTTTTTCAGATAAGAATTCATACACTTTTGTATTGTTTGTTGTCTTATTTTTCTTAGTTTGTTATAACCAGAGGAATCTGTTACTTGGAACATACTCCATGTAATTGCTGCTGCGTATGCTTTACTTCACTCCTTTGTTCCACATAAAAGACAGCAGAGAGAGACCTATTTCTGACAAAAAGGGGGAAATTTGAACCACCCTTTGGTCCTTTCTAATTTCTCCTAATGTTCTTCAATTATTCCATAAAACCCATCTAAGTTCGGAATTCACATTGGCACCCCACATGCAAGGCGAATTCATAAGTTTGGGCCTTTGACGGGCCCATTGATCCTAGAGGAGCAGATTGAACTGCCAATGCCAAGCCCGGTAAAGGGTGCTGTCCAAAAGGTTTGTTTGAGATGCCTTCAGTTCCACATGCACATCTACACAAACTTGTCTCTTGTTCTGCTGCAGCGAAGCCAATATTTTCATGCTGTCTGAATGTTTTTAATCTTGAATCGGGCAGGAAATAAAGACCAGATTAGTGGAAAGGGAGTCATTTTCCTTAGCCTTAATACTATTGGTGAATTGAACCACCAATCGGCCAACCTTCTTTTCTATCTATCTAGTTTGATCAAACCAACGGGGCCCAATACTCAATCTATCTTTTGGGTTCGTATTACTGTCAAGGTCGGCCCAGTTCAGCTACGGGTATGGATGGTGACCCGCCACACTTGCCGAGTTGGCATCCAGTCTAACTAGATTTCTCAACAACCTTGAGTACATATCACGAGGTAGGCATGAGATGGAACAAAAATTAATGAGCTAGTTTTACTTTTTTTAAGTGCACTAATTTAACTTTAGGCTCAATTTGGAAGGAGTATAAATACAAATATGTACTGCACATAAAATACAAGGTTTTGCACTCTATTTGTATTTGTACTCCTTTCAAATGGATCATTAAGGAGGAAAGGAGACCAATTGCTTTGAAGAGAAATTAAACAAAGTATAATCCCATGGGCTTCATCCTAAGCTCTCTTCTAGAGGACCCCTTCATCGATGTAAAAGTTCATTATTGGTTCGGTTTTATCATATTTTGTTTGCAGTGTAGATCAATATCGATGTAAAACTTCACTTTTGGTTTAAATTTGTTGGTGTTTGGATGAAGTAGAGTTTTACATCATAAATCGATGTAAAACCTCACTTATAGTAGGGTTTTACATCAATAAAATCGATGTAATATTATATCAATATCATGTTTTCCAAAATTCAATGGTTCAGAGATTTTAAACCATTTGGTGTGAAACTCCTTCAATGGACCTTTACATCGATGAAGTTTTACACTGCAAACAAATGCAGCCTTAATTTATAGTAGATTAGTAGTCCCCATTACTCAACCAAATGTATGTTTCACTTTTTAGTTGGGGGATTAAGGATGAAGTATGAACAGAAAAGGAACAAAACAGAAGATAAAGATGGAAGAGGATGCTCATGTGACAAGTAACCAAACTTTGTTGTCAAGAAATTAGAATCATGGTTGCATGATGTTGATGGTTTTTGTTCGGGTTTGATGGTTGTTGGACTGCTGTTTGGGGTCTAGCGACAGAAACCACAACTTGAATGTTTACTTACCTGGATCGCCACATGTCAAACAGTTCATACAGTAATAAATGACAGAGTTTGATGGGATGAACTAGTGAACTTTGGAGTTGTAGCTATTGGGCCACCACAATTTAAAAATTTCTGTCCCTATTGTGAGGATTCCTCTCATTAGGGCTGCAACTTGGGCTGATTTAGCTAGAATCCAACAACATGAAAATGTAGGGCTGGGCTCAAGTCTTGGGCGACCCAACCCAATCCAATCCGACATGTGTGAATAACTTTGAATAGCCTCCTAAGTTAAAGAAAGTTTGAGATCTTTTTTTTTTTTTCAACAGCAGAAAGAACTCAAGAAGTGAAAAAAAATTGGACTAACTCAAACCCCATCTTGAAATCATTGGGTCCAAATCAAGGGATGCAATCAAATCGAATTTCAATTGAATAATTCGGACTAAAATTTAATTTTAATCAAACTTAAATGTTAAAATAAATAAGTGTGATTAATTATTCAAACTTGAATTCAAAAAATAAAAAGTTTGGCTTAAAAACTGCAGAGTCTGGGTCAGGAATGCCAATACCTCTCCTCCAACCTCAATCCTTTATCCTAGATGCTTAGGTGTCAAAAAATGTTCACTGAGTTTGAAAAAGAAAAGAGGAAGATTTCGAGTCTACTAAAGCGAGTAAGCTGGTGGGGCTCACACGATATGATATCTCATATCTGCCACCCCATGTGATCATGATTCACTATTCTTTATATAACAGGCCCAAACAAACCCTAGATAGAGAAGAGCATGCCCACATTGCACAAAAGTTAGGAATGGCCCAACAAGGCAACACCAATTTTGGTGGGCTACTGATGATTCTGATCGGGAATCCGAGGCAAAGCATTTTTTCAAGTGACAACTTCTCCGCCCCTGCTTAAATTATGAGGGAGGTCCAGACAAAAGATTTGGACGCGGTGGAAGACTGGAACTTGGCTAAGAACTGAAACCCCAAATCGGAACAAGTGCTAATCCAGCCAAGCTAAGCAATTCCTTAAACATGACCTGTGAGAAATGTAGCGCCATGGAAGCATGGGTGGTTATAATTGCTAGCTTTGCACAACAATGACAGGCTGAGCTGAGATGTCCCCGCAGCTATATGGAGGCATTGATGGTAGAAATTGATAAGGCTAAAACTGGCCATCAGTTAGAAATCGAAAGTATCAGCATGTTGGGGGGAATAATTGTCAATTGATGAGCTAATTTATCTTGGCGAGCTGACCTAGTCATGATGAGCTACAAGCTGATCTGGTCCTGACGAGCTATGAGCTGATTTGGTCGTGACAAGCTATGAGCTGACCTGGTCTTGACAAGTTGATCTGGCAACTCATAACATGTACAAGTAACACGTGACTTAGCTTATTAGCATATCAATGACAGTGCATTCCATGCAAGCCCATTGTCTACCACGTGCATACAACATGTCAATTAAGGGCGTGGCAAGTGTATTAAGCCCCGATCACGTCTGAAAGATGTGTTGGTTCTTGGATGAAACCCCTCTCCTATAATAGGTGAGTCCCCCATTCATTCAGACAATTGAACATGGTAGTACGCTATCATGAACAAGGCATGTTGGATACTTCAGCACATGGAGCTCTCAAGCTTCCCTTACGAGCTCTTCAACTCATCACATGGAGCTCTCGAGCTCTCCTACAAGTTCTTCAAGTTATTACGTGGAGTTCACCAACTTTCCTTACGAGCTCTCCTTCTCTCCTTATGAGCTCTTCAGCTCATCACATATAGCTCTTTAGCTCTCCTCATGAGTTCTCCAACTCTTCATACGAATTCACTATCTCTCCTCACAAGCCATCTTACTCTCCACACAAACTCTCACCTCAATTCACCAAACTCTCTAACTCATTTTATTTTTACTTAGCGATTACTGACTTAACTGTTGGAATTCACGTCCCTAAGATCACCGGGGGGCCTTTGACATCTCTTATGATTGCAGGTCTCTCTTAATAGTCGATGTACTGAACCGAGGTGACACTCTACTCCAACAATTTTCCATCATTGTATCAATTTTGATCATTATCAAAATAAGAAACCCAATGATGTAAACTTTCACCAGTGACCAGCCTTCATGGACAGTGGGTCACTTGAAAAGGGAATAAAGTGCCCAATGTCAAACAATTCAGACGGGTTTCCATTCGTACATTCAAGTATGGGAGCAATGATTCGATGAGGAAGCGGTTTGCGTCCTTGAGAAAATGCAAAGAAGAGAAGATCAAACCCGATGCCATTACTTTCTTTGGTGTTCTTTCTTGATGTCGCCATGTGGATTTAAGGTCGGATCAGCTTCAGTTCTATCAAGTCGGATTTAGGCCACTATTCATGCATCGTGGATCTTCTTAGCTAATCCGGATTACTAAAATTAAGATTATTAATGCTCGAAATGGTTGAGGGTAACACTGTCAGTTCGCTCTTAAATCGAAATTAAGCCGAGGTATCCGTAAAGAGTATTTAATGGGGAAAAAGAATTTGGGCTTAAATGAAATAATTATTTTTTAAGAAAAGGTTAATTAATATTTGAAGAATTGATATATTTTAAAAAGAATATTTAACGGAGGGGTTAAACTCTTGGTTAGTTGTTACACCAAAATGGACTCATTTTATTGGGTTAGTAGAAAAGGGAGTAGAGGGAAGTTAGTAGGAAATCCGGACTGACATCAAAGATGCTCCAGAACTAATCTAGAAACTCTAATGCTGTTACGAATTCTGCCGGAATCCACGTGCAGCTAGCGAATATGTATGCCAGTACGCCACTACTGTGGGGCGTTGCGTTGGGATTATACTGCCGAAGCTGGCGAAGGATAGAAAATTAAAAACAAATTCTGGGTGGAGCTGGATTGAGATGTTGACGGATTTAGAGCAGAAGACAGATCAAAATGGTATAGGATGAATGAGATCCTCGTTGCCTGAGTGAATCACATGAGAGGGCTGGCAAATTTGTGATTTATTTACTGCAACATGTTCACTCGGGCAACGGAGGGCTGGCAAATTTTGATTCAGTCCACTCGATCGAGTAGTTGAATTGGCTTCTGTTGTTTGAATCTTTTGATTTATGGGTGGATAGCAAAGATGATGGATGATCTAAAGGAGAGAAGCCCAGATCCAGAGTCTGAGAGGCAATCGTACTGCATCCATGTTGATGAGAAGTGAAAACACCCCTTATTTAGTTGTAAAGATTGCCAGAGAAGAGATTCCGCAAGGTTAATTAAGGGTTAAAAGAAATCAGAGTACAGAAACCGGGAGTGATGACGACGGGTCGACTGGGAAATAAAGGTAGAGTCGTAGAGATAATGTGACTCATCCCTCATCCGATCTGAACCAGATGGCTGGAGAGGAGGAGCTCGCATCCTCTGGAAATTTTCCGTCCCAAACCAATAGCAATCTGCCTCATCATTAAAAAAAAAAAAATCGCTTCAACTTTGAAACTAGGCATGACTCAAATTTAGGTTAGGTTTTTCATTTCTTGTTTTGATAGATTTTTATTTGACTCCATTACGGGGCAGTCGCATATATGTATCGTTTTGGTTTTTATTCTTGATGGTATGCGATCTGGTCACTCTTAACTAACAGGGGCTATGCTCCTAGCTGGCGCTGGACGAGATATCTGCAAAGAAGAAAGTAAAGGATTCATAGAGAGTTCATCCGGCGGGAACACTCCGATGCTTAAGTTAGAATTCGATGGAGAACTAAGAGAGTTGCGAAGAAATAAGAGCTAAGAGTGAAGATGCGCAATTTTCGATTACCTTTTCCCTTGGGATTTGCAGCCCTTATATATTAATGCCCTGTCAAATTGGGTGTAACCGTCACAGGGTACGGCTCTATCAGTCGAGAGACGTTTTTTGGAGCTGGCAGGCACGCCGCCGCCTGATGAGAGATGTGGGCGCAATCCTCTGGATTGGCAGGTGTTGCGCCATCAGACAAGGGACGTGGGAGCAATCTGATGGGCACGATCTTGTCAGATAAGAAGTTTCCTGAAACCCTCGGATTGCTCAATAGCGAAGTACTTTGTAGCGAGCTGCCTGATAATGAGCTGCCTTGTAGCGAACTGCTTTATAGCGAGTTGTTAGGTTGGGTTTTAGTGAGCTCCTTACGCCGAATTGTAACCAGACTGTCATGCTAAGCTGTCACTTACGTTGAGTCATGTCCACGTGTCGCATAGTCAAGCGGTAGGGTCAAATCACCCTCATCAATTCTTTTTTGTTTTCATAGTAATATTATTTTATTTGAGTTTCACTATTTGTCTAATAATTATATTTATATTTGAAATTCAAATAGAACTAACTATTGAAATTGTAGAATGTAAATTAAGTGGTTGTGGATAACCACTTCTATATTTCCTTTATTTTTTTTAGGAATGGATGAGAATGGGAGTTTCCCACCTCTCATGTATTTCTAAATAACTATTATTGAATGTACGACACTGTCTTAGAGTATCACATGTCTGAGTTCAAAAATTTAAATGTGATTAAAAGTAATTTGTGTATATGAGGAATGGGTTTTCCCTTTGAAAATGTGAAACCAACTTCTGTGATGTTTTTACCAAAAAGTTGATGTTGTCACGTATCTGAATGGTGGGGGGCTATGGCCTGAAGACATTGGAAGAAGGGTATCATCACTCACCAACGCACTTGGAAGAAGGGAGCGAAATTGAACTCGGTAGAGTTTTATCTCTTAGGTGGCGTTTGGTTAATTTATTAGTGGGTTTATAATAAGTTACCAATCAATGAATCAAATAAGTAATCATCACAGTATCCTTAGTTAGAGTTTCTTTTGATTATCTTAATAAGCGTCTTTGTCATAATTATTTTATAATTTGGTAGAAAAGTTGCTTATTTGTAGCACACCAAACACCTCCTAAACGAGTTGACTAGAAAATATAACAAATAATGGAGGCGGCTTTGGTAGGTGAACTTAAAAAATAATAGTTAAGTTGGGCCTAACATCAGCATTTTGGTCCAGAGTTGTAAAATGGAAGCTTGAGACTTGCACTCACTACTCAGTGGACTAGTGGGTGTCAGTAAGAACTCTGGTGTTGGTGTGGGGTGCACATGAGGCCCACGGACCATACCCACACCAAGAGAGCCTGCGATTACATGGGCTTGATCCAAATGTCTCCACTTTAGTAGTGATGCTAGCATTTCAAAGGTCAGAAGACACCTCATCTTCTCAATACATGACCCGATGCATAATGTGGTCAGAGTTGAATCAGAATCAGAGCAGATGATTGAACTGGGGTGATCCAATGAGCTTTTTGGGTGCCAGTTTCTAAGTTTTTTTTTTCCTCTTTTTAATGAGTGAATGATTGAACCGTGGTTAAACCAGTAAAGTTGTGAACCATGAGTCATCGAGTCATGAGCCCGCTCAGTCTTAGTTATTGGTAATGTAATTGTAACCCCACAACCCTACCTGTTCAGTGTACTGTATGGCCACCAACTCCACACGGTCCACCACAATTATTAAAGATAAAAAGAGTATTGTATTGCTAAGAATTTATATATAAATGTGTAAATGGGGCACCTGTCACAGACTAGACTGATGGAAGTGTAGGTAAAATTGCAGGAGATCATCAAGATCTTCCATGGCGAGAAAAGACACGAACACCATTGATATGAATAGGTGTAAAAACAGTGGTAAAAGAACATTACAAAACTAAACTGCCTAAAGAAAGAAAGAAGGGAATTGGAATGGTTAATGGCCAAACTCTAGATGCATGCCATTCTTTCTATAAATTTACTTTTTAGGCTCTGTTTGGAAAGAGTATAATGAGTGTAAAATCTTATATTTTGTATTATTTTGTATATATTTATACTATACATATTTGTATTTATACTCTTTCTAAATTGAGCATTATGAATATTGACTTTTTAACTGCAAAAAGGAAATAAGTCTTTAAAAAATAAGAGATGCCAAATGCAGCCTAAACCACAATCTTAATGACAGAGATCTGCTAGTTTGATCAAATAGACAGGGTTGTGTTGGGCCCCAATTCCCTAATCAAACCCAATCACTTTGTTCTGCCGTTTGAGCAATTGATTTTTAACCACGCTCAGTACTTGGGCTTTAGCACATAGTCTCATACTGGTTTCTACTAGGCCCATGTCTCTGTTCTAAAAGTAGAATTCTTCAAAGCCTAACTGGGCCTGGCCGAATGGATGTCAACTGAAATCGTCCAATATTCACGTGGGCGAACTCCAATCAATACGATGAGTAGGTTCCATCAAGCAGAGCGGAAAAAGGACGAAAAGATTTGATGTTTGCAGCCAAAAATGATGCTTCTATCTTTTAGACATGGCTAACTAGCTACCAATGATTCAATTCCGAGCTTTTGAGAGGGTACATAAATTGAGTAGCACTGGGGCTGGAAATGGTAATGCCTTCTTTCCCTTGTCAACTAATAAAATTGATCATTTTGCATCTGACTGAATAGGGGTGGATTAAGTTAAGTTGAGCTAAATATTTGTTTATTTAAGCTCTGTAGAAAAACAAGGGGTTTGAGTTCGAGATTGAGCTCAGTTTGAGGTATAAATATGAACATGAATATGCCAACTGAGGGGTAGTCCAGTTGATGCGTTGGATGAATTGTCCCAGTGGTGGTGCGGTTCAAAATGTCAAACACTGATTAATACCAAAAAAAACCTTGAATATGACTCAAAAGTTTATATATTTGAGCTAGTTTGGCTCAAATTCAATAGTGCCAAGCTTTGAATAAAAAATAATATATATTTAAAAATTATATACAAAAATTAAAATTATTATATATAATATAAGTCTCATGAATTTCATGAGCTAAATTTTATTGAGCTCAAACTCGACTTGATTACCAAACGAGCCTATAGAATGAATTCAAGCTCGATTTGAAGCATGGATCCCACCTTTCTCAAAACTTGTTTCGACCATTGAAACTTTAGATATGCATTCATGCAATGAACAGCTGAAACAACTTTGGAGAAAGTTGAGATCCCAGCATCTCGTATTCTCATTTGCTTGTATCGCTCCCTATTAGAATGGATCGGAGCCCGTCTCCAAACCCATTATTAGTCCAAACCCATCATTGGGTTGTGTAGAGAAAATAGGCACGCCATTGATTATGTTTATAGCGACACAGTTCTACGCATGCCAATAAAGGCATCAGTGTTTGGAAAGTTTAAGATTCTATAATACCCAATCGTAAAATTAGGAGGGAGGCCAGAAGCAAATTAATGTATATGCATAAACATTAGTTAATCTTTTTCAGCTTCTTATTTTCAGGGACAACCCAATTAAGGGTGGTTTCTTCTATGTTATGAGCGAGCCCGAATCAGCCCCCCACAATGGCCCATACCACATCTCCACTGTGTATTGGAAACGTCTCCCAATGATAATATCAGGAATGATGATATCATCATCGAAGATGTTTTCAATACACGGCAGGAATGTGTTATGGGACTTTGTGGGGACAATCTTGTGGGGGGTTTATTTGAATTCGATATGAACTGGGGAAGATGGTAAATTGAGCACCTGTTTAATCATGGAGTCAAGTAAACCTTTTACTCTTTGTATAATAGTATTAATGTTTTCCCCTAACCATATTGAGTTAATGTTTTGATTGATACTTTAGCATATATAAGACTAACCTGAAAGACAATAGTTATATTGAACACTTGGAAAGGGCATTTATACTCAAATTTGACCCGATGATAGAAATTTTAAAGTGGAGCCATTTTGGGTCGAAGCTCATCATATGGAAACATTCTTTATTCATTCAACCTTCTTCACTGAGGTTGTATTTGGTACTATTGCCATTTCTACTTGGCAAGTTTTATTATGGTCAATATAAATTTTATGAGAATATTTCTTTTCCTACCACAAATGTTTGGAGTAATCAATACAACATGGGGTAACATTGTTGCTTCTACATGAAATGTCAAAGTTGGTATTTCTACTATAAATGCCAACACTTAATCCAATGCCTATATTTTTTTAGTGGATATCTGATATGATGTGATAAGACAATTTCCTAAAAATTTGTATTAATCAACACAAATCTTTGCAAGTAAAAATGACAATAGTACCAAACACAACCTAAATGACCCAATTAGCAAACTTGCTTCTACCCATGTAACCAAAAAAAAGGTTCATTAATTCAGTCAATTTGAATCTTTTCCTATAACCCTTATATTTGAATACTATTAACTCTCTTAACCCTTTATATATATTATATCATTTCTTATTTCTTATAAAACATATAAGATATATTTATTAGAGTTTGACTATGATACCAGAAATTTTTCTTGTAACTAATCAATTGGTATCATAAGATGGAAGCGAATCAGATGATTTTATTAAAACTCCACAATGTGGGGGTTGATTGGTCAAAGATCTTCTAGTATCATATATCTCCCACATCATAGATTTATCTTCCCACACTTAATAATGAAAGTGGGTACTTGTGTTAAATATAATCTCATTAGGGTATCAGGTAAACTAAGGTGAGAGGTTTATTTTATATAATAATAATAATAATAATAAACCTCTCACAAATATCATTATTCTCTTAATTAATAAAGTGGCCCAATTGCTTGTATTTGATTAACGGCCTGTCTCCTAATTACTGCACATCTAAATAAAACAGCTTTGCCATTCTGGCACTCTATCAGTGCACTACTGCCCATCTTATTAAGGCTCAGTTTGGAAGGGGTATAAATACAAATATTTAAAGTGCAAAACCTTATATATTATTTTCTATATATTTGCACCGTAGATATTTGTATTTGCATTTATACTCCTAAACTGAGCCTAAATAAACACCTATAGGGTTATACAGGATTTTTAAGACATTTCTTAATTAGTAACAACCCAATGAAAGAGAAAGAAACTAAAAGGATCCCTTCCATCAATTTTAAATAAGTTGATCTTCGTTTTGCTAATTAATCATTGACCCAACAGATTGCCATGTCTCTGTTGAGGTCTAAATCCCCATAAGCTTGCTTCATTCATTATATATCCTGGCCTCTGGTCTCAACTCTCGACCCCGTGGTTATTGTAAGATCTGAAATATCTATTTGATACAAATCTCTGAAAAAACAATTAAGAAGTGGACTAGATTGATTTAATTCAGCTTTTGTAACAGAGCCATTTCAACAAACTTAAACCGAATCCATATTGATTTGATTGTCTTCTTGTAACAGTACATGACTGCAAATGGCATTATAGAAATTCATCCCACTGTAACCAGCAATCCCGATAAGGTTCCATTTGATCACACTGTCCTTTCTTTCTTTCTTTAAGTCGTCAGGTCCCAATTTCCACGACTTTAATGGATGTTTTATGACGATTCGGTCTGAGTGTAATAGAGCTACCCATACCCAGTCACCTTTCAGTACTGCTGTTCTTAAAATTTTCAGTCCTTCTGGTTTATCTTGGGTAAATCAGAGATCAGAGTATAAATATATCTCTTACCATGTGGATTTCTCTCAGTCTTCGGAGTTCGGACACGTATCTAGCTAGCTAGCTACTCTTGAGCAAAGATGAAGAAGTCAACCTCCAAGCTTCTCCTCCCCCTTCTCATTCAAGCTCTCTTGATCACCTTTCCTTCGTCATCCCATGCAATAAACTCGAATCTCTTCCGGGAGTACATCGGAGCTGAGTCTAAAAACGTCACCTTCTCCGACGTCCCCATTAATCCCGACGTCAGATTCCACTTCATTCTGGCCTTTGCCATTGACTCCGTCCTAGACAACTCTTCTTCTCCCTTCACCACCAACGGAAACTTCAGCGTCTACTGGGACACCGCCAACCTCGGCCCTTCCCAAGTCTCCTCCATCAAGAGCAGCCACCCAAACGCGAAGGTGGCATTGAGCTTAGGAGGCGACAGCGTCGGAAATGGCCTTGCTTATTTCAACGCCTCCTTGGTTGATTCCTGGGTCGAAAATGCAGTTTCTTCGCTCACAAAGATCATCAAGGATTATAAATTGGATGGCATCGATATCGACTACGAGCACTTCGTCTCTGAAGCACAAAGCAAGGGGAGTCATCTCATTTGCGTCAATAGCTCCCTTCGATGACGAACAGGTGCAGAGCCATTACTTGGCTCTGTGGAGGGAGTACGGATATCTCATAGATTATGTCAACTTCCAATTCTATGCGTGCGACGAGGGCACAACCGTGTCGTTGTTTGTAGAATACTTTGAAGCTCAGAGATCTAACTATACGGGAGGTAAGGTGTTGGCCAGCTTCATCAGCGATGGCAGCCGTGGAATATCGCCGGACGGCGACTTCTTTACTGCGTGCGACATCCTTAAGAGTCGGCGTGAACTTTATGGCATCTTTGTGTGGTCCGCAGATGATTCCAAGGCGAATGGCTTCGTTTACGAGATGCAATCGCAAGAACTGTTGGCTACTTGGTCTTATTATCACTACGTACGTACTAGCTCTAGTATTTGTGATAAAAATAAAGAATTAATAAAGAAAGAAGCCTATCGCCACGCCACGTTAGGCCAAATTAAAATTGGTCAGGTGGTATACTTTCAAATCGAACGTTTCGCTAGATTTGGCTAGGGGTATCAGTTATACTGGATTCGGTCCAATCCGATCAGTCCAATGTGAGTCCATTATGAATTATAAATGGACCAGGTCCAATGCAATTCAATGTTTGGAATTTGGACTTTCTAATCTGTTCAAATTTATTTTGATTTAGATTGGTTTCAACCCAAATCCGGTCCATTGACACATGTATTCTTATCTTATATCAATGGACTAGATATTAGTTTAATCCAATAATCCAATCCAATTCAATATAAATTTGTTATGAATGGATTCGGTCTAATCCAATCCATTTTGAATTATATGTTTTGTTGGTCTGTCCAATCCATTCAAATTGATTTTAGACTTTTAGAGTCCAATCCAAAACCGATCCAATGACACCTTTAGATTTGGCCATCTGACAGATACTTATTAGGCATATCCACCGCCTTCTGACCTGTAAGCACCGCAGTTAATATTATCTGACAGAATTCTTTGAATTATTAACTAAAAGGATTATTATCTGAAACTTTATTCAAGGAGTAAACAAGTAAGATAACAAGGTAGAAAATAATACATTCATATTTAATATGTTGCAAAAGTCGAATTAAGACGTTGAAAAGAAGCATGATGCCGGCCGGGATTAATGGCTGTTAGATTAATGCTGAAGTGGCTGAATTTAATATGTTGTTTAACCAGGATGCCGATAATGTGGGTTTTCATCAGGATGCCGGCCAGGAAGACATGCGGAAAAACCTATAATCAATCAACTGCCATTATAACAGTGGGAACCGATAATGTGAGTTTTTATCAAAATTGAAGGAGGGTTTTGATTGGTCAAAGCTTTTTGCGGTATCATAGATTTTTCCTATATAAAGGAAATTTTCATACAAATTGGTCTTCAGCCGTGTATTGATAATATCTCTTCATGAATAAAAACATACAAGTATAGAAATATTTCTGCTATACCATTACAAGGGTGTGAGGATAATAATCAACAAACTTCAAATTCAGGTGTGAGGATAATAATCAACAAACTTCAAATTCAGCCACTTAACAGCTGCATCCCTCCTCAATAACTTGTGTTTGGATAAAATTTTTCTTTCTGAGCTTTGGGATATCAAAGCGCACATAACATTATATGCTCCAGATGGCCAGACTTAGTGTTGATTTCAAAGAGTACACGGTACCCAAAATAAAGGGTGTTTCGGAATTTTAGCACTTTCAGGAAGTAGGCAAGTCTAAAACCATAATACCTCAGTGTTGGAAGTGAAAGTACAGAGCAGGGTACCTCCCTTCAGTATTGATTTCTGAAAGTGTTGGTCACGAGTCGAGCCGAGCCAAGTTGAAGCTCGAGCTTACGAGTTCTTGGCTCAAGTCAAACTCAAGTTCAAGGTTTTAGCTCGAACTGAATTTGAGCTTGAGCTCGAGCCTTGTACTTCCTAGGCGAGTCGAGTTCAAGCCTCATACTATTCGGCTCGAATCCACCTCTACTTCCATGTAATTCTCGCTTTTTTATCTTTGCTTTGTGACTTTCAAGATTTTTTGGAGTCTCCCACCGTGTGTGCCAAGGATCTCCACATTTGCATGTGAAGATTAGGAATCCTCGGTAGAGACGAGATGTAATTTTCTTTTATTTGTAATGTGTATCTTGAAATTCAATTTAATTTCGGGGAGATAATCTGAAAATCGAAGGGCTTATCAACCTATTCAATGACCTCACCTAACAGCTTATGCTTTTAAGTTGAATGGTTCTTTTAGATGGTATCAGAGCCACTTTGACCAAGTGGTTTAATGTTTGACCCTCATTACCCCATTATAATTAATTAAGTTTCAGTACAAGGTATGGGTGGGCCTATGCTTGTTCACACTTCAAGCCCAATGGACTTTTGTGTAAGGGGGCTTGTTAGAGAATATCAACCTATTCAAGAACCTCACCTAATAGCTTAAGCTTTTAGGTTGAATAATTCTTTGAGAGTTATAGAACATTAGTACTACTCCAACCAAATGATGAAATAGGAATCCTAATTAGATGATTTCTCTCTATATATCATCCAATAATCAAGTTTGGTGAGTTTTACAAGGATTATGAGGCATGCAAGAAAACACTAAACCTTATCTATGCTTTTTTTTTTTTTACCTTTGCTTTTGATTTCCGGTCTCAAATACATAGGCCCCATTTGTTTGCCTGTATTTAGCAGGGGTAAGTTGGTCAAATGGGCATTGACTACGATTCCCATATTGGTATGTCGCTATATTGGGTCTCACAGTAGGCTAAGATACCAGAAAGCATGGTTCTAAATATCGATGCGCCAGTAGAGGCGTATCGGGCAGTATCAATACTCTTTTTTTACTTTTTTTTTTCAAAATTGGTTCAAGAGGGCCAATATAAGACTCCTCCGCCCCCTGAACCGATCAGAACTCCGATACATCCTCTGTAGGGACATATCGGGTGCTCTCGATACGATACAGGCCGATATATGTCAATACTTTAAACCTATCAGTTATCTGGGTAACTCATACCGGAGGGTGGATAAGCAAAATACCTACACTAAAATAACGCTCTCTCCCTCCCATCTCTCCCTTTGCCTGCATAACTTTCATTGCACAAGAACACTGAAATCAAACTAATTCAGGCAAGTTTTACTTAACTCACATACTCAAGTAATTGAAAACGAACAGGGCCATAGAATCAGACAAAGTAACTCAAGCCATTCAACTCAACTAGAGGTAAAGGATCGAAACTGAGATGGTCCATTGCAAGAGTTGCCCGACTTCTTCTAGATCCACTTCAAAGAAATTAAATTTCCAAAGTTGCCAACCTCACCTCATTTGGGACATAGACTAGTAGACTGGATTTCTTTCTTTTACGTGACAGGTTGTGTTACAGCAGTGGAGACTGAGATATAAATGGTGAAAGACTTTTTGACGATGAGATTGAACAGGTAACCAATCCAGTGGTTTCCCATGCATCCTATCTAGATAGGGGAACATAATTCAACTTCAATCAATACACCCACTCTACTGGAGATCAGCCATTTGAAACTTTTTTTTCTCCTTTTCAACTGCTGACCCGCATGCGATTTATGGATTGACAATTAGGTACGCAGCAGTGGCCATTACCTAGTGTGGGGTGATCATGAACCGCACAAGGATGGATTCCGGGCCTAAAGCTTTATTTATAAATATTAAATATATATATAATATATAATATGTTTATGTATATATGAATTTAAGTGTTATTTTATATATAAAATATAATCATAAAATAACATATATACGTATATGTAAAAAAGGGCTGGACCTGAGAACAAAACTTAGGCCCAAGCTTGAAATTTCTGGGCTGGCACTGGGCTGAAATTGATCACCCCTAATCGTAATTCTACAGTGCAAGGTAAATATTAAATCCTAGAAAGAAAAACCAACAAACAGGAAAAGGAGACATTAGAAGAACAGCTACAGCAACAGCACATCGCAACCAACCAAACCCTTTTTCTTATCCATCAGCCTTCTCAAAATTGGTTCTCTTCGTTTTAGGTTCAGTTTGGGAATAGTGTAAATACAAATATGTACATATTCTAATAAATCTATTTTTCGTTTCCTTTCTCATCTTTCAAACACTCTTCAATAATATATATATATATATATATATATATATATATACTACTTATAAAAGAGCGAATGCCCCTTTTTTCTGAAATTTTCATTGGATATTTTCTATCCCTTATCTAGATAGTATATAACGGGCATAAAGATGGCATATATGTCTTTTACTCTCACTCCATAAATTGCCCACTTATAACTGTTCAAAAGCTACCCATGAATTGAAAATAGCTTTATCTTGAAAATACTGTCACGTGCAAGTACACGTACATATTTACTAGTGTGTGTATATATATATATGGGGGAGGGGGCGCTAGGACTAAACCTTAAATTTCTGGACCAGGCCAGGCTGAAAATGATCACCCCTGAATTCGAAATTCTACAGTGAAAGCTACATTTTAAATCCTTTGCGATGTGTTTGGTTTTAGTGCAAATAAATTTGCACTAATACAAATGCAAAGGAGTGGAAATGTAAAAAATACAAATTCTTGTTTAATTTTCTTTTGGATTTTACTTTATTCTCTTAATTTACATTTGTACAGTAATCAAACAAAATAATCTAAAATTTATAACAAAAATAGGTCAGAATTTACACTCAAATCATTTGCACTGACATGGTTTTGCATCAGTGCAATTTTTTTTGCATTGCAACCAAACACAGCCTTCAAAGAAAAATCAACAAACAACAGACAAGGAGACATTAAAATAACAACTACAGCAACGGCACACCACAACCAACCAAACCCTTTTTCTTATCCATCGGTCTTCTCAAAATTGGTTACGTCTCCTTTTTTTCCTTGCTTGTTAGCTTTCGAACTGTAAGGTCTGACTAGAAGTATATAAAATATCTATTGCGGTGCCAACTTCTCCCCTGCGATGAATCAAATACCTATCTATTCTTCAACAATGTTGAGGGAGTGCTCTAATAATCTATTTCTCGTTTCCTTTCTCATCCTTCAAACACTCTTCGTCTCTCCTTCATCAACCCACGCAGCTCCAACAAACTCCAATCTCTTCCGAGAATACATCGGAGCTCTGTTTAAGAGTGTCAGATTCTCTGATGTCTCCATTAATCCCAATGTCGATTTCCATTTCATCCTGTCCTTTGCCATTGACTACACCACTTCTTCTCCCTCCCCCACCAATGGAAACTTCAACATCTTTTGGGACTCTGAAAACCTCAACCCCTCCCAAGTTGCTTCCATCAAGAGCACCCACCCAAATGTTAAGGTAGCTTTGAGCCTAGGAGGGGATAGCGTCGGTGGTGAATATGCTTACTTCCAGCCTTCCTCAGTTGATTCTTGGGTTCAAAACTCTGTTTCTTCACTCACGAAGATCATTAAGGAGTATCACTTGGATGGTATCGATGTCGATTATGAGCACTTCAAATCTGATCCTGCTACCTTTACTGAGTGCATCGGACAACTTATAACGATCCTCAAAGGGAATGGAGTAATTTCATTCGCTTCTATAGCCCCCTTCGATAATGACCTGGTTCAGAGCCATTACCTAGCCCTTTGGAAGAGGTATGGGCAACTAATAGATTATGTCAACTTCCAATTTTATGCATATAAAAAGGGCACAACCGTATCCCAGTTTATACAGTACTTTGAGACGCAGAGCTCCAACTACAAAGGAGGTAAGGTCTTGACCAGCTTCATCAGCGATGGCAGCTCAGGCTTATCTCCACATAACGGCTTCTTTACTGCATGCAGTAGTCTCAAGGATCGCCATGAACTTCACGGTATATTTGTGTGGTGTGCGGATAACTCCAAGGCAAATGGCTTCCGTTATGAGATGAAATCCCAAGAACTGCTGACAACTTGACGAGCTCTTGCTAGTCTTTTCGATCTTCTCATGCCCAATTCCATGCTATTTAGTTCATTGTCGTCAGTGCTGTATTTGTATCTCTGAAGAGCAGTCTAATGAACCGAAGTACCAATCTGCTGAAAAATATGCATCTAAAGTGGAAAAGCAGTTCATCAATGAAAGAATTCTGTCAATGAAGCATGATGAGCATAAGCAATTAGCTCATGGCACAGTATTGCGAGAGTTTTTATCATTATTTTTCAAAGAAAACACGAAAGTGAAAACAAAGAGTTAATTAGATGGTTTTTAATAGCATTAGTTGCTTCTATAGGTTCACTAGACCTGCAACAAGTGGCAGGACCTATTTTCTTCAGCCTTTGCACGACCATTGATGCTGCAAGTGAAAGGCTGAGAGCAATACCATGACATCTTTCAAACACCATGACATCAAATCTGCCAATATAGTTGCCTAGATATATTGAAAACAGATATGAACAAATTGTCGTTTGTCAATAAGATAGGATAATGCCAATCAGAAATCATAATCTCAGTATACTACAATACTTGAAAAACTTTAAAGTCACATGCTTGGGGATAAAAAAAAATCAAAATTCCAGTATCCGGGGTTGCATGTTGGTGAACGATGTCTGCCAATAACCCAGGAAAACGGAAGTCTGCTTACTGAAGAACTCGCATTAAAATTTGATTATTGAGACAGAAGCTTCTGTTCTTCACAAGGACAGCATTCATTGCCTCAATTTGTGAAGGAAATTCCACAAGTGCCAATCTTACCGGATCTGGGAAAGCGGGCCTGCAGAATTTTTTTAAAACATTCACCCTATCAGATACTAGTAACAATTTGGCAATGTAGAATCTTGATGCATATTCGTTAATCTAACCTCACAAATGTCTGGATGCTGGAAGAATTGTAAACACAACCAGAGAGGACACGCTCAATGTCTTCTGGGAGTGCATTGCGAGGAACTCCTTGCATTAATACCTGTATCAACCAAATAGTAAACACCTCTAATTATGGAATATTGGGTGGCACTCCACAAATGCAACCAAATACCATAATTTCCCATTGCTAAAGAGAATTTTCATATGTGATTACTAGTTATTACATTTTGCAAATTTGTTTCTCCTATCCATTACCAGTAATAAAAATACCAGATACAATTTTAAAATATAAATCTCAGAAAGAATACGTAGAAAGGAATAGCATGCTTCCCAATGTCATTATTACAACAGTAACATGTTTGACACGCCTAGAGCTCAGTTTTTGACCAAAGGGTCACGACCATCAATCATCAGAAATATTTGTAACTCCCTCACATGTTCACTTATGGGGTCAGGCATACTTCACTTCATACTCTTATTTTCTTCAACGGATAGATATGATGGGTTAGATGGACCACTACCTGATTTTAGATTAGGGCTACTACCTAGTGTTGGTCCCATTCATCCGGGGTCTTGGGAGGAATGGACTGGATATGGAGACCTAATCATTAGAATTATATGGCACAAGATGGCCACTCTCGAATTTACCATATTCTCATGCTTGTAAGCCAGAGATTTGCACCAAACAATTGCCCCAACCCCAATCTGATCTTAGACTCAAAGCCCAAAAATAAGTATAGACATTTTTTACAACCCTCAACAAGAAAACTCTGTACTGAAAAAGTTGAAAACCATTTTACTGCGAATCAGGAGATAACATAATTTATGGTGCTTCACTGAGAAGCAGATATGTCTACACTCCAACCCCCTTTCCCCCTCTTTCTTATCCAATCATTACCTTGATCAGATGCAGAAGTACTAATTGCTCCCTCCTTTACAAAGGGCCTTGATTTTGTTTGGACCATGATTATATTCTCTTATGTGAATGCATATGAATAATCTCTCCTTGGACCTGATATTTTCAAGTTTTTTCTCCTTGAGATTCTGTTAGGCCTGTCAATAGGACAGATCAACCCAACATATGATCTGACCAACCTTGTTAATGTGAGATGTATTGACTTTGTCAATTTTAGTTGACCAGATAATAATTGAATTTGTTACCAGGTCTACTTTGATCCAGCCTGATAAGAATCTGAATCAACTAGACAAAGACAGACATATGTGAAATGTTGTGAGACCCAAAAGGCCAACTTGGTCACCTGTTTACCAGATCAATTTGATTCTGACAACACTGGATTTGTATGACAAAGATAACCCTCCCTCATTCTTTGATAAATAGGATTAGGGACCAGATTTCAAAATCTTTTTATGACTTTAAATTAAAGTGAATATAATCATATGGGCTGTTCTGAGACATCTAATAAAATTGAAATATGTTGAACAGGTTAGTTATACACTTTTATAGCAGAATTCTAGCTGTATGGATTGTTCAAAAACACATTTAAATATGTTATCCTGAAAACTGTGGATCTGATGCAGTACTTTTGGTTTTGGTTCTAGACACTGGACCCTGGATGATGTAACAGATCCATAGTGCTCAAGACACCTTATTCAAAGATCAGTTAACCAACCAGTATGGGGACATTACTCAATTTTAAATGAGACTTTATCTACTAAAAGAATACCAGGCCTATTACCCATACTAATGTGTAAATATAGGTTTATCAAATTGGTCTAGTTACAATGGGGTCTCATCAGACCAGACCCAGTAAGTTCAATTGGTAAATGAATGGATTATGCTAGGAGTGCAATTTGGACCAGGTTAGCCCAAACCCAACCCAAAAACGTAGGGTCAGTTGAAGATCAGGTTAGAGTTAGGATGAAAAATAATGAACCTGACATACCTTTGGGGTGGGTCATTGATAGAGGCTTTGGGCAACCTGAAACCGACATGTCTTCATATTTGCATGTATATATGCATGCATGCACATATGCATGTATATGTATATGCATCAATAATTTTAAAGTTTAAATCAGTGCTTAAAAGTGCAAGGTGCAAAAAGCTTTATGCACCCAAGGCAAAAGGCGCATGCCTTTTCAAAGCAAGGCATAAATTAAAAAACAAAAATAAATCAAAAAAATATTAAAAATAGTATTATTTAAAATGCAAGGTTTAACTTTAAATTAATTATTTTAAAAATCCTATTAGCTCAAATTCAAATACATAAGCTAACATATAAAACATATTCAAAGTGAAAATGCAAAATAAAATCAAACATACATATATATACAAAGTGCCTTATCATTAAGGCCCAAGAACTATGGTTATCATGTTTGAGGAAAAATTTGCCTTTAAACCTAAATTTTTTGCCTTTAAACTTAAATTTTTTATATGCAATATCCATACATACCTACATAAATGCATGCATACATACAGACATACATAAAGATTTGCAGCAAAAACAAAATACATACATATATACATTCATGGGTGACAAGGTGCTCATGGAAGATCATTTCGCTTAATTGCCAAGCTAATGTTGTACATACCACTATGAAATGCTTTTATATTCTTAAATTTTTTAAAATATAATAAATAAAATAGACATTCTTCTTCTTCCACCTTTTCTTTTCTTCATTTCCTAGGACAAAAATAGGCGCTCAACCCCTATTTTTCCTGAATTTCCTTTTCTTTCTTCTTTTTATTCTCATAAATATGTTGATTTTCTATATTTGAATACGAAGTTTATGTTTTTATGAAAATTATAGATAATTACTAATGCATGATGGTTGCTAGTTGATATGGAACGTAGGAACTACCCTAGGATTCATTTTTTTATTTAAAGAGCAGGACAGATATACGCAGCCTTACCCCTGCACATACAGAGGCTGTTCCCAAGGTTTGAACCCTGATCACCCAGGTCACAATGGAGCAATCCAACCATTATCCCTCCACATACACAGAGGATTCATTTTTTATTTAAAAAAAAATCATCTCACAGGCATCACGCTCACCTAAGCTCACATTGGTGCCTTGAAAATTATGATTATTATGTATAATTAAAGTATGAAACTTCTATGACTCACTGATTTTTGTTGGGAAATGGGGTTTATATTCTTTTTGTTTTTCCTGTATATTCTTTCATATGCACAAATCTTTTAGCATTGCTAAATACAAGGCTACTTCAGTTTTTTTTTCTTTTTTTGGAAAAGAAAAGGAAATTTCATTTAGGCTTTTAAGGCAACCATAAGGTTGCAAAATGAACACAAAATACTATAATGCCTAATTAAATTGAAGAAACTCATATTGGTAACTGGATATGTAACGCACAGAAAATCTGAAAAATATAAAATAAAAATAAAAACACTAGTTAGTAGGTAACTGTTAAAACAATTAGTTCTTTATGTATTATGAGTCACAGGGGTACTGTGGTCTTTTTACCTTTTTTGTGTTGCCCTATTATATAAGAAAAAGCTGGCGCCGCCAGCACAACTTTTGCCTCCCCATTTTTTGATTCTCTCTTCTTTTCTCTTCTCTCTCTTCCTGTCTCTGCTTCTTCCCTTCTGTTCTTCTTTCTCTACCCAGAAAACATGGTATCAGAGCGGGTTCTGTGGGCCTGAAGACAGATTGAACCCTGTTTCTCTTCCTCCTCTGCTGTTTTTCTAGATCGATCAAAGGAAAATCAGACAAAACTGATCTGAGAGTTGTTTTTACCTTTTTTTTTATTTTCTTCTTGGCGGTGTGCCAAGACAGAGCTGTTTGCTCGTGGTGACAAATGCTGTGAAGATTTTGGGTGGTGTTTTACACCTGTAAGGATCGTGTGATCCTTCCTGTACCCATATGGGCGATGTTTACTGGTCAAGAATGATTGGTGGTGACTGCAACAACAGAGGTAAGTCCAGTTTGGTGGTTATGGTCATTGTGTGACCTTTCTTGAATGAATAATTGTGACTGAAGGACCTTCTCCTTTGTACTGTGACGTTTTTTTTGGGGGGATAACCTAGCACTGTGGTTGCACTCTTTTCTGGTGTTGGATTGTTGTCAGATGTGTGCATTTTTTTCTGGTAAAGTTTGTCTCAGTGCTGTCCGATACCAGAACCTACTTTTGTGTGTTTGAGACATCTGGTCTGTAGTTGGAAGTGCTTTTCAGTTGTCCTTTTTTTCCATGAGCTCTGAAGATACAGCCACCTCGGTATGTCTTCCAGCTATAGTGAACTAGGTGGGAATATTGACATGACCTTCCACATGGCTGCTGTTCCATTAGATGGCCTCAATTATTTGGAGTGGCCAAGAGGGATTAAGCTTTACATTACAGCAAGGGGAAAACTTGGGTACACCAATGGAAAAATTAAAGAACCAAGGTCTGGGAGTGCTGAACACGACAACTGGATCCAAGAGAATAGTATGGTAATTCGTGGTTACTTGTATCAATGCTCCCACAAGTAAGGAGAAATTTTATGTGGGTTGAGACTGCTGCTGAAATTTTGGAACAAGCAAAAACAACCTATTCAGAATAGAGGCACTATGTGAAAATATATCAACTGCAAGCTGCATATATCAACTGCAAGCTGCATCTACTACATGTAAGCAAGGGGAAAGAAGTCTTTCCATATATTACTCAAACCTGACTTCAGTTTTGAAGGAGCTGGATCACTACCAGAATGTGAATTGGAAATGTGAAGATGATGCCAAAGCCTATAAGACTCTAGTCTCCCAACAGAGGGTGTTTGCCTTTCTACTGGGACTGAACCCTATGTATGAATCTATTAGGGTTCAAGAAGTTTATGATTTAGTGCAGTTAGAAGTAAGTAGAAGAAATGTGATGAATATTTCTGAGGGAGGGGGGCCAGTTGCCTTGATAGCTAGGGATGACACTAATGTGAATGGCGGCAACCTTTTTAAGAAGGGTGATTCCAAAAAAGGGGTGGAAGATAAGGACAAATTGTGGTATACTCACTGTCAGCGACCTAGGCACACTAGAGAGACCTGTTGGAGTCTTCATGGGAAGCCGAAGTGGGCTCTGGAGTTGAGCAAAAAATCAACTGATCAAAATAAGAAGCCAATACAGCAAAGCCAAAAGAAGTACAATTCAGCAAATGTGGCAACTTAAGAGACTTCATCCCCCACTGTCCCTCATGATCGCCCTACTGGTTTTGATCCGAAGGAAGAGATTATCAATTCCTTCTGTGATCATTTGGAATTGTATGGTAGGACACTTCGTCATATGGACTCAGGTCTTACACCATCTACCTCTTTTGCATCTACATCAGGTAACTCTGCTACTGCCTTCCATGTGTCATCCCACTCATCTGAGTCCCCTTGGATCATTGACTCTGGAGCCTCAAATCACATGACAGGTAAGTCCAATTTGTTTCAGGCATATAATCTCCTCTCTGGGAGAGACAAGGTGAGACTAGATGATGGGTCCCTCTCTTCCATTCCTAGTCAAGGAACCATCTCTCTGCCTTTTGGCCCCATTCTCTCTAATGTGTTACATGTTCCTAAGTTACTTATCAATTTACTTTCTATTAGCAGTATTACTCATTCCTTAAATTGCTCAGTAACCTTTTTCCTTTCTTATTGTGTCTTTCAGGATTTGACCTCCGAGAGGATGATTGGTAGAGGTAATATGGTGGATGGTCTCTACATGTTGGAGAATAAATCTGGTCTTATTTCTTCAGAGTCTATGAGTCATTCTAGTAAATGAGTTGTATTTCTTCAGAGTCTCTACATCTCTCTGCCTTTTTCCTTTCTTATTTCTTCAGGATGATTGGTAGCCGTCTTAGTCATTTGTCTTTTGACTCTTTGAAGATTGTGTTTCCAGAGTTATTTAGGTCTTTGTCAGTAAATGAGTTGCAGTGTCAAACGTGTCAGTTGAGTAAACATTGTAGAAACTCTTTTCCAGTGAGAAGTAAAAGATCTAATTTTCCTTTTCATATCATCTACTCTAATGTTTGGGGCCCTGTTACACTACCTTCTGAGACGAGATATAAATATTTTATCACATTGATTGATGACTATTCTCAATACACTTGGGTTTATCCAATGCGATACAGGGATGAGGTACCACAGATTGTGCACAATTTTTAGCGCATGGTACTTACCCAGTTTCAGACTGAGATCCACATCTTTCAGTCTGACAATGCAAAAGAATATTTCCATAGTGACCTTACATGGTTTTCTACCTCATGCAGTTCTCTTCATCACAACTCTTGTGCTAAAACACCTCAACAAAATGGTGTTGTTGAACGAAAGAATCGGCATCTTCTTGAAGTTGCTCGTGGGTTGTTATTGCACATGAATGTTCCTAAATGTTTTTGGATGGAAGCCGTTACATCTGCTGCATATATTGGTGTTAGGCTACAAGGCTCCACATCAGTTGTTGTTTCCCAAGGAACCTTAGTTCTCCATTCCTATGTATGTTTTTGGTTGTCGATGCTTTGTCCATAATTTATCTCCTACTCGTGGTAAACTTGACCCCTGTGCTATCCCATGTGTCTTCTTGGATTATCCTTCCTCTCAGAAGGGCTATCAGTGCTTTGATCCGGTTTCTCATAAGTATTATGTTTCCATGAATGTCTCCTTTTTTGAGAATGTTCTTTTTTTTCTTGTTTCTCCTCAGGGGAGAGTAGGGTGGAGGAGAAACGTGCTCAAGCACAAGTTCAGCTCCCTCCTCTTCTTGACCCTCCTCCATTTCATGCCTTCTTCCATCGTCATAAGGGT
Organism: Nelumbo lutea; assembly: GCF_056320005.1. Classification (NCBI taxonomy): domain Eukaryota; kingdom Viridiplantae; phylum Streptophyta; class Magnoliopsida; order Proteales; family Nelumbonaceae; genus Nelumbo; species Nelumbo lutea. The sequence goes on along the minus strand of NC_142685.1, from coordinate 5,375,771 downwards.
CAGCAAAGTTCAACAAATGCAGAACAACCTGAAGCTATGCCACCAATACCATCAGACTCTCCACAGGCAAATCTTCCTCACCTAGGTATTCTTGTTCCTATTGATATGTCTAATCCTATTGATGTTGATGATTCTGCTATTAATAATTTGGATGTTCCTATTGCTAAGAGAAAGGGTGTTAGATCTTGTACTACTAAGCATCCTATCTCCCATTTTGTTTCCTATGATCATGTTTCACCCTCCTTTCGTGTTTTTCTTACCTCCATTGGCAGTGTTTCTATCCTTAGGAATGTGGCAAAAGCCTTATCTATACCTGAATGGACAGATGCAATGAAGGAAGAAATTGATGCCTTACATAAAAATGGCACTTGGGAGTTGATTGATCTTCCTAGAGGAAAAGAACCAGTGGGGTGTAAGTGGGTGTTCACAGTTAAACATAGGGTTGATGGTAAAGTGGAAAGGTACAAGGTGAGATTGGTAGCAAAAGGGTTTACTCAAATGTACGGTGTGGATTATGCAGAGACTTTTGCGCTTATTGCTAAGATGAATTCCATTAGAGTCCTCCTATCTTTAGTGGCTAATTTTGACTGGGATCTTCTTCAACTAGACATTAAAAATGCTTTCTTGAATGATGATTTAGAAGAAGTGTACATGATTCAGCCCCCAGGCTTTTGTGCAAAAGGTAGTGAGCATAAGGTATGCAGGTTGAAAAAATCTTTGTACGGGTTAAAGCAATCACTACGGGCCTAGATTAGCAAGTTTCACTTAGTTGTTCAACAGATGGAATTTAAACAATGTCAGTCAAACCACACATTGTTTGTGAAGAAAGGTGAAGGAAAAATTGCAGCCCTAATTGTGTATGTTGATGACATAGTAATCACCGGTGACTGGACAACAGAAATACAGAAATTGAAAGAGTTATTGGCCACACAATTTGATGTGAAAGATCTAGGTCCCTTGCGCTATTTCCTTGGAATTGAAGTTGCTCGCTCCAAAAGGGGGATATTCATCTCTCAAAGGAAATATGTTCTTGATCTATTGGAGGACACTGGGAAGTTAGGGGTGAAGCTGATTGATTCACCTATTGATCAAAATCACAGGTTGGATGACAGTCAGGGAGAACCTATAAAAGATGTAAAGCAATTCCAAAGACTTGTTGGCAGGCTTTTATATTTGTCTATGACCAGACCCGACATTGCTTATGCTATGAGTGTTCTTAGTCAATTTATGCATAATCCCAAGTTTACACATCTTGAGGCTGCTGAGAGGATTCTTAGAGACTAAAAAAGTTCCCAGGTGTTGGTTTGTTGTTCCAGAAACGTGTGCATTTAAAAGTTGAAGTGTACACAGATGCTGACTGGGCAGGGGAAGTAGATGACAGGAAGTCTAGAAGTGGATATTGCACTTTTGTAGGAGGAAACTTAGTCACATGGCGAAGCAAAAAACAAAATGTGGTAGCTAAATCCAGTGCGGAAGCGGAGAATAGAGCTATGTTCCATGGAGTTGCTAAGGTTATGTGGATAAAAAACCTGTTAGGTGAACTAGGATTTACAGTTGATAATCCCATGTCACTCTATTGTGACAATAAGGCTGCTATCAACATTGCAGCCAACACTGTTTTCCATGATAGAACTAAACATATTGAGGTTAACAAGCATTTCATCAGGGAGAAAATCATAAGTGAAGAAGTGTGTACTCCTTATGTTAACCTTGAAGAACAACTTGCAGATATCTTCACAAAGAGCCTTCATCGTCTGCGGCACAATAACTTGTGTGTCAAGTTGGGCATAATTGACATCTATGTCCCAAGTTGAAGGGGAGTGTTAAAACAATTAGTTCTTTATGTATTATGGGCCGTAGGGGTACTGTGGTCTTTTCACCCTTTTTTGTGTTGCCCTATTATATAAGAAAAAGCTGGCGCCACCAGCACAACTTTTGCCTCTCCATTTTTTGTTTCTCTCTTCTTCTTTTCTCTTCTCTCTTCTCTCTTCCTGTCTCTGCTTCTTCCCTTCTGTTCTTCTTTCTCTACCCAGAAAACATTACCAAATAAATGTCTTTGCAATCCCATAGTGTCAACTTTTCCATATAGAAATATAGGTATTTCTAGATAAGTCTATTGTAACTATATATTGTCTAGCTATTGGCTCTGATAGTTTACAACATTAAGTTCTCAGAAGAGCAACTCAAGTGCTTATTGATTAAAAAAAAAAAAAAGCAACTCAAGTGCTCCAAAGATCTGTAATGTTTCAATTGTCAAACTTTAAACTCTATATGGTTGATCATCTACTTACAACTTTTCCATCGTATGATTTTGCAACATCCCATTGACTACGATCTGCCTGATATCCAAGAGATTAGGTAATTAGCCCATATGTATCTTCTGAAAAATAACAGGACAACATTATTAATCAAGTATTTCAAAGCTAAAAGTGGCATACCCTCTCCAACTTGTACAAGCGGCCATTTCTATTCATCAACCTAATAGCAGAATCAAAAGCAATGCGAGAAGGGAATTGCAATATCCTGCACGCAACAATAAAAAAAATTGGATGGGTTTTCACTTCTCAGTATCTCCAAGATGTGCTATCAATTTACCCATAATAGAAATTAAAAGAATTAATGCTGAATTGAAGGCAGAATGGAATGACATCATTTCACTTTGATTTTCGTATCATCACCAGAAATGTTAACTAAAAACTGATTCCTTGAGTTCCTAAAATAAGCACATTTTCATTTTATATATTATCAATATTCCATGTTATTATATATTAGAATAAGCCATTGGTACTCCAGTTGAAATAATGACCTTAGGCCTTAAATTTGTTATGAAAACTAAATCGAAATGAATTACATGTTCTGAAACATTTCATGAAGGCACACGGGAAATTTTACAAACTTGTAGGACAGCATATTGTTCATGAAAAAAAGAGAAGTTTCTTTTGACCAATTAATCATTGTATTATTTAATCGAGAAAGATTCTGGAAATGGAAACCGTTCATTTTCATTCCTAAGCTGCAAGAAACACTATCAATATTACAATAATGATATTTATTTTTATTATATTATCAAAAAACTCAATTATATATTACAAAAAAAAATTAATAAAAAATCCCGAATGGAAAAATAAAAAGAGATGACAGCGTGCAAGAACAATACATGCCAACTGGAGTAAAAGCACGGTTGTATTCGACTTTCACATCCTGCGGAGTCAAATTACACCCTTCCAGGAAATTGATAATATCAGTCTTCAATGTGTTTCTTCCAAAACCAATCAGCCTTCCATAGGCCAAACCTGAATCCAAGAACAAATCGGAAAACAAATGTATTTCATCAGTCTAAGCCAATTGAAACTAGCAACAAAAACTATGGTGCGCATAACTAAGCAGATGATGGGTGAACGGCTGGGCAAGAATGAACATATCCCATAAGTCAAACACTTCAATACTAAAACCATGATTTCAAACAACTATCGTCGAGTTACAAACTCATTAGGTTTTCTAATGCTAACAAACAAGTGTTGTCGAGGAATCAAAACTACATCAAACCTTAAACCCTAAACCCTAACCCTGGGTCTTGGGCTCATATTACCTGTGCTAGGTGGCCGAAGAAAGGGGTCGAGAGACGAATCTTTCTGCTCTGCATCAGTCGCGAAATGCCTCGTTGCTTCTCTCTGAAACAGCGGAAGAAAGATTTGGTTCGATCTAGTACTGCGCAGTAAGCCGTTCAATCTGCCCAGGTTTCCAATAAGATTCAATTTCGACATTCTGTGAGTAATGACAACGAATGAAAGAAATTTTCAACAATGGGAGATGCACGGAATTCCAACTTCCAGGTGACAAAAATACTCCGCCGGGCTTCGCTTAGTGTAATGGAAGATGCAGAACTGGACTGTTATGTTGGGGCCGGCGCCCAAACTGACCCTAGAACTAGAAACCATGCATCAGGCTTTCAGCCTTAAGCCCATGGTACGTTGCACACCCAAGAAAAAATGTCCATTGGACTCGACCATGGAATCAAAGCTGGCCCATGGGCTGATAGACTCTATACATGGCCTCACTAAAATGGAGTTCGGATTAGCTGAACGCTTTGGCTGTGTATTTCATGGCCTATCAACAGTGTTCATGGGCCGACAAGGACTGGGTTTAAGGGGATATCCTGGGCCTGGCCCGTTCCATCAAGCCTGAAATGTAAGGTGGGATGGGCTTCCAGCCTACGATCTGAATATACATGTTATGTATATTTAGATTTTAGACTTGGCAAAAAGTCAATCCAACCCGAAAAGTATGGATTTGTCCGATGCAAATTTTTTATTTCACTGTATAGCTATAAACATTTAAAAGATCAACAATTCACATTTTATATATCAATGCTCGCCTGTGAATTGGCATCAATTCCAAACTGACATCTACCTCGACAGTACTTTAAGCCTATAAATTCTGATCATGGGCTGATCGGTCATTACCAAGTACAAACCTGACATTTTGGGTCGGGTCAGATTGGGTCGCAGGTCACCAATGGGCCACCTCCTACCATTTTTTTTTTTAAACTGGCGTTGAGCCAAACAATTGAGTTGTTCGAACCAGATGGTTAAACCTAGATTTTTGGTAAATAAACTGTTCATTTGGTCAAATACCAGCTGCGCCAGGTGATTGAACCATTGACATGTCTGACCCACAAGTCAACCCTATGAATATTTAGGGTTAGAGTGAATTTGATCCAAAAAAGAAAAAAAAAATAGTTCACTAATTTTCTTACGTCCAAGCATAAAATTGATGCTTACAAGTAGGAAATCAAGAAAGATAAATAAAGGAATTAAGTCATTAACTATATTTCCGCCTGCAAAAGACGAAGCCTATGTAGACCGATGAAGAGAGAAGAGAGATCTGCAAGATTAAAACTAGCTTTAGGCTATGTTTGGTTTGACTGAAAATAAGATAGTAACAGAAAGTTGAGGGAATTTTCTTAAGAATTTGTACCCCGTTTCTCGGTATTTTCTGTTAAACCACATATAGCCTAATAATGAATGCCTCTAACCATCAAATAAATGGACCCATTCCCAGAAAATGGCTAGCATCCAAGACTTGTCCTCCATTAAAAGCTAACTGAATTCAATCTTGTAGTGAAGGTTCAAAGTATTGATACGACACAATCCACATTAGGTGTATCATATCGTATTGGCAAGGTTCTATAGGGTGAGTAAAAAAAATCGAAAAATCAAATCTAGTGAAATAGTTGATCGAAACCGAATTGAAAAATCGGTTAATTGAACTGGTCGGTTTGGTTTTGGTTCAATATTCTTAAAAAATCGATAATTTTGATTCAGCTTCGATTAACCATTTAAAATCGAATAAAAAAGCTTGGCAATCTCTCAATCTCTTCAAAACCTTTCAGCCTTTCTCTGTTTGTCTCTTCAAAACCTAAACCTAATACCCTTTCACCCTCTCTCTATTTGTCTCTTCGAAACCTAAGCCTAATACCCCTTTAGCCTTTCTCTCTTTCTCACTCTCTCAGTCTCTCTTCGAGTCTTCGTATGCCCCCAAGTGGCCAATTCGGCAACCAGTGTCGCAATTCCCCTTGCTTTCCTCTAGTGCCAGTCGTCCTTTGACTAATGGCCTCTCTGGCTCTCCCCCAGTGTCTCTGTCTCTGTCTCTCTCTTGTCTGTGAGTGAGTGAGTCTATGTTAGACATGTTCATGGGCCGGCCCGGGCAGGGCTCGGGCCGGGCTTTCACTTGTCACTAATGAAAATATACTAGGCCCGAGCCCAAGCCCGAGCCCGGCCCGACCAACGGGCCTATAACTTGGGCCCGAGCTCGACCCTGGTAAAAAGCCCGAAACCCAAGCCTGAGCCCTAAGCCCGACCTAATTGAAAAACAAAAAAAAAACAATTTTCCCTATTCAAATTAGAATTAAAAATTCAGATAGTATTTTTTTTCTATTTAAATGAACAATGGGCCTACAATATGGTATTTTTCCCTTTCTTTTATATTTTAAAACACAATTTTACATTCTTAAATCAATTTTTTTTTTCAAATGGACATAATCACATAACTAATTTTAAGTTTAATATTAGGTCAGGTCGGGCCGGGCTCGGGCTGGGCTATTTTGACAAAACCCGAGCCCGGCTCGAATTTATTGTGGACTGGGCTTTTTGGCCCGAATTTAAGCCGGTGGGCCTATAAGCATGTTCAAGCCCGTCCGGGTGTCGGGCCGGGCCAGGTCGGCTCGTCGGGCCACCCGGCCCATGAACAGGTCTAGTCTGTGTCTCTATCTCTCTCTTCTCTTCTATCATCTCCACCGTGCGGCCCGCAGCAACATCGGTCGCCGCCTCGCCAGCAAGTAAGCACCAATGCCATGTCTTTGTCTCTTTCTCTCTCTCTCTCTCTCTCTCTCATCTTTCCTCTCTGCAACTCTGCCAGACGCCACCTCTCAAGCTCTCATGCCTGACAACCAACAGCAACCACCAGCACCAACTAGTCCGACACCGACAAATTGCCACCTCTTTTAGGTAATTTTTTTATTTTAAGTGCATAAAAATTTTGAAAAACCAAACCATGGTTAACCGATGGACCAGCTAACCAATTGCATCAGTTCGGTTTCAGTTCGAATATCTAAAAAACCATTCACGTTAGTTGAATTTTAAAAAACACCCCACGGTTCGATTAACCAAAGAGTGAGCCCCCTAGATACACCTATTTAAAGATGTTTTTAGAAACACATTTATTTTATTTATTAAATAAAATATTAATAATATTTATTTTATTTAATATTATTAAATAAATCTTATTTATTTTATTTATTTATAAAAATAAAATTTTGGAAAAAGATAACAAAATTAAAAAGCGCATTGTTTAAAGCACAAATACACCTCTACGGCTCTACCTATGTATTCAGACTTTGAACCTTGTTTGTAGTTAATCAATTGATTTTATGCCATCATGGGTGGTACGTAGGACAGGAGTGTTTCTTTCTATTGGTAATAAAAGAAATCTCTCTCTCTCTCTTTCAGTAGGTTCTCTGCACCTCAAAATTGAACAAAACTATTATCCCAAATTCCCAATCAACTGGCCTTGTTTCATATCAAAAAAGAAAGTATATACTGTCCCAAACCAATAGTATAATTAAGGTCTGATAAGTTTTAATTTACATCAAATGTACAGAAACAGAATGTATCTTTTCCTTTCCCTTTAGCTTGGTTGATTCAGGCTATCTATTGGACTTGGATACAGACCCTATAAAGTAAAAATGAGTTCAATTCCCTGTGTCAATGTCAGCTTTATACCCCACCTACCCTGTATTGGGCTTTTCTCCAAATGATATTAACCACCCAAAGTTCCAATAACTGATGATTTATTTATTTATTTAATATTTCCTTCCAAGCAAACCCAAATTAATCTTACTTGAGGCCGATTGATCATACAAAAACAACTTTTTTATGGGAAAAGGAATTGTTTCCCAACCCAACCCATTTTAAATTTGAAGTAAGCTAGGGATTGAGAGTGTCAGTGACCAACCCAAACACGAAAAATAACAAGTCTTTTTGGTCGGCTAAGTCAAGAATTGTGCGCCCTAGTCTTTATAGGAAATTAGCCCACTGCGCTGCTGTGCTGTACAACTTCATCATCTGTATCAAACATTCCATCAGGCTACCTTTTTATTAATTTTCAGTCACCATTAACGACTTTTTGCAGCTGCAGTAGCTTTTCCAATCACCTCCCAATTCATGAACAAATAAACAATATTTTTCTTCTGTTTCGTTTCTTGATTTCTTCTCTCCATCCAATCAGGTCAATTTTAATTTCAAAGTGGAATTCTTTGATGTTTTATGCTGTATTTGAGAAACCATGTATACAGATATATTGCGTGTCAAGTATGCCTTAATATTTTTTTTTTTTTGAAGGGTTAGGCGTGCTAGCAAGAGGGTCTACAATTTTCTCCAACAAATCTCATTTTGATTCAACACTTGATTTTCAAGGTTGCAGCAATATATAGCCATCGCCTGCTTTAAGTTTCCAACAGAAACATGAAGAAGATGGCTTCTCATTATCATCATTCTCTGTCAATACTTTTTCAACCTCCCACCATATACCGAGAGAGATTATCCACAACTCGACAACCTTTTTAATGGAAATGACCACTAGATTGGAACGATATCAACATACATTGCATGCTTGTACAGGAGTCAGAACTCTATCACCCAGTTAGATCCATGGAGAGCAATTTCAACCCAAACCCCAAATGGGTTTCATTTTCAACCTCCTTGGGACTAGAAAAATCATAATCTTCTAATTGAAAGAATGAGAAAGAATTCTAGCTTGTTGCTGTGGGAGTTGAAAATAATTAAGCAGATCTGCATAGGAGATTCTTGAGTAGGTCAACTTAGTTTTCTGATTACTGTAAAACTCATGAGCACGGAAAACAAATCAGTTAAGAACTGAAACATCTCGACAAGCATGGAAAAAGGAAGTGAAAGCGATTCTGGTGATGGTAACAACGATGAAATGATAGTTGCCTAAACCATGAAATAGGATTAGTATGTATACCCACAAAAAAGATTATGGAGATAAGATTCTAGGAGTGTAATACAAGCTTCATGTTGTTAAGAGAAGTGGTAGAACAGTGCAGCTTTGATGGTGAGGTGATGTCCAGTCCACACCATCTAGAAAATCATCACTAGCTAGCTTACCTTGATGAACCCAAATTTGAGTTCTCTTGTGAATCAGAAAGGACCACGTAGCAGCTAAGTAGTAGAAATGTAGAATGAGTGAATGACCTATCATGTCAGCAGAAATTGAACTACCACTACTGAACTGAACTGAACAAAGACTCACTCTTTCTGCTACATGCGTAGGTATTTCATCAGACTTTAGTTTGCCCCATGTGAACTACCAAGAGGGGTAGGTTGAGTACTTGAGTTGGAGCGATCTGTGAAACAACTTTTCTCTTTCCCATCACTCGGTGGAGGTGTAATCCAAAGCCACTTGATTGAAAAAAACAAAAAAAAAAACTACTACTCTTTTACAACTATGGAGAAAAGTAGACAATAGCAAAGTCACTGAACACACAGAGCTCTGGGTGCCCACATCACCTTGAGCTCTTATCCTTCTCAACAATTTCTTGTTTCAAACCAGAAAAGTCGACCTGATGATAGGACTAGGGATACATAAAATTAACTACAATTGTAGTCTTAATTAGAATCAAATTAATATGGTTCTCAAGTATCAACATATATCTGGATATCGGAAAATGTAAATAATATATTGGGTCCCTAGAGAACAGTGTTTTCAAAACTGGACGGGACCGGATGGTTGAACTGGATAAACCATGAACCGGTTACCTGATTGATTCTGTTTCACCCCAAAACCGTTTTTTGACCAAAAATCATTAATTTAGTTAGTAAACCACTAACCCAGATGGTCGAACCGGACTCAGATAATGATTTTTGGCCGTTTCTTTTTTTTTTACCTTTTTATCAGAACAGGTTATCCATTTGGACCAGATGGTCAGACCATTCGACCTGGAAACCAGACCCCAAAACAAATCCATGTTCAGTCCAGTTTTAAAAACCTTGCTAGAGAATATAACAAAGTTGCTCACATTTAGCTAAAAAGGCTCTTTCAAATCCCTAGAATTTTATGACTGTTTGGGTGTTCCACAGCCCTCTATACAGCTATTATGTTCAGCGAATTCGATCTCAATTGAATCAACTCAATCGAGTTCTGAGTCAACTCATTGAATCTTAAAACCATGTGACCATGTATAACTAACATAACTCCTACCCTCCAATGACCAACCAAATAATGAAGAACATTCAAGTTTTTCTAAGTCTAATATTATTTTCCACTTATAGAAACCCATTAGAAGATGTTCAACATTTTTTTATTTGGCAAAATCTAAAACTCAGGACCTAATAATATCCAACCCACTTAGCCACTCTAGTGGTGAGACTATTTATCTTGTTGACTCCATTGATAAACCAACGAGTCTACATTGAAAATTACATCCAGTCGCAATCAATTTCATTATCTTTGTAAGGCAATAAATCGGCCTTTTCATCTTGAAAATAACAGACGTCTCGATCCATTTTCCCCACTTTCTTGTATATGTTCCACACAAGAAATGAAAACATCATTGCCTACTAACTCATGTAGGTCTGCATTATTATTGTTTAATAGTTTTCTTTTCTTTCTTTTTTTCCTGTACACTAGAAGGGTATTTTTTTTTAATTTCTGATAAAAAAAAAAACAACTGTAGGCTTCCCTTTTGAAGGGTGGATGCCCAGAAGAAAGAAGAATCTAGTTTAAGAGGTTTCTACCTTATAATTGTGGTTTACCTAACTCAGAAAGTTATGTCATAACAAAGGTCAAATTTCATAGCGTTTGCAACTCAAGTGCTATCTCATGAACTCCACAAAACTGAAAACCCTTACAGTGACAATTCACACTAGTTATGAATCCTGACATGGGCCGGTGATGAGCCCCATTGCATGAGAGCTAGTACTGACATTTGATTTGATACGGTCTTAGCCATAAGTGGCCTGTTTTCTAATCAGATATGGAGGAGCGTGGATTCATGTACGTTCATGCCAATGGTCCAATACAGAGGTCCTGCAGCTTTCCGGGCATGGGCATTTAGTGGGTTCAGATTGGACTGACTATTCCAAAGCTGATCATTAGGGCAGTAATGGATCAGGTTAAATTTTGTTGATCGGATTGAAAATGGCAACCCAGTGACCCACCCAAATTGGGATATGCAATTCGGATCAGTTGGGTCGGCTGTATCCGTTTGGAGAAGGTGAAATATGTTTTCTGTTTTCAACTGGGAGATAGAAAGAAGGGATGGAATAAATGAATGATTGTATGTTGTTGAACCCATAAGTAAGTGTGTCAATGGTATTTGAAAATCTGATTTGAAGATTGAATGGTTAATTGAGTTCAAATTCGAATGTGGCCTATTTTGATTTGATAAATATCTGAATTCAACTGATTATTTAATTCATATATATATATATATATATAATATTTTATATAATAATTAAGTTATATAAATAATTTATATACTTCATATAAATACAATATATATATATATTAATTACCTTAAATAATTAATTGGTCAAATTCAAATCAAATCGAATATTCGAATATTTAGTCGAATTCAAATTCAAATATTAGTTTTCAATATCCATCGGATATCAAATCATATTCAGATATCGCATTTTCTAATTGGATTCGAATTAAGATATTGCCTGATCTAATTCAAACTATCCATTTACACCCCTACCCAAAAGGCTAGAACTACGTACCAGCTGAAGAATTAATGCCACCCTGTGGATTTCTGTATAAGAAGAAAGTTGTATTGAATCCATTGCCAAAGCAATGGTGTCAATTGGACCAGATTTGGTTGGTCCAATTGGATTTAGTCCAATGCTAGTCCATTACAAAATGGATCAGGTCCAATCCAATCCAATGAATATTTTGGATTGGTCCAATTCAATGTCTAGACCATCCAATCTGCTTAAATTTGTTTTAATTTAGATTAATTCTAACCCAAACCCGGTCCATTGACACCTATATTCTTATCTTCTATCAATGGATTAAATATTAGTTCAATCCAACCTAATCCAATATAAAATGACTATGGATAGATCAAGTCCAATCCAATCTAATAAATACTCTAGATCATCAAGTCTAGATTGGTCCAATTCAATATGTCTTGTTGGTCTGTCCAATTCGTCTAAATTGGTCCATGAGACAGGGTCCCTCTCTGCCACCAATAATAATTGTTGGATTGTTTACTGGGTTGCATGTGATGTCTAATGCCAAGTTGGGTTAATTTGTACTCCACACAAACACAAGTTGGTGAATGGTGAGTGAGTGCACAGTGTAGAGTTACGTCAGTATAGGTAGCAAAAGTGGGCATGAACCCAACTAGGTGAGAGCTTCATTCCAAATGGCTCGAAATTGAGCCTAATCAGGAGTACTCAGGAGTTAAAAACTCCTACTGAATAGCCAATAGGTCAATACCGATGTTTTTTATTCTCTGTGATAATCATTCGGTGTTTGAGTTGCTCTCAAAAATCAAAATCCGTTCCATCTCTCCATCTGAACTGATATAGAAGATTCTCTCTTTCTTCTCTCTAGCTAACTTTAGTTAATCTTTTATTAGGTACTTTAGAAACATTTCAGAGAAAAGTAGCTAGCCATCATCATGAAAGACATGAACCGAACTTCTGTTATTAAGAAATCAAAAAAGTTGGGGGACTAATGGAACAGACCTTCTACACCCGGGGCTCTAGACGCTACACCATTGCTATATATCATTAAAAATCAGAATCATTTTGACAAATTAGACTAGAGTTGGAGTCACTTTGACAAGGAATAAAAGGTAAATCATTGGGCTGAATTAGTCTGAAAATCTCACCTTTCTTTTTCTCTCTTCTTCTTCTCTTCTTCGATGGATGGATTCTTTATGTTTGCCTCAAACCCCGTAAAATAATGATCTCAAACCTAAAATAAATTTATTGGAACTATATGCACTTCACATGATGTGTATTAAATAATGCAAAAGTGATGTGTTCGGTTTAAATGTATGATTAATAAAAAGATTAACTTGGTCCCCTGTTGAAACCCAAATGTATAGACTCTCTTCACCTCACAGACTGACAGACACCGGTACAGTTTGGAGTAGGGGTCTACTCCTTATCCCTTTTCCGTCAAAATGCAAGTTGGGTAAGAATAGGAATCAATGTCTTTAAGGCAATAGAGTTTATACGTTGGACCACAGTGAAGAAAAGTGCATCCCCTTCGCTGTCCATCTGTTTGACCGAATGTCTATGTGAAGTTCGCAAATACTTCCTTCATCCCCAACGACATAAATTTAATTTCATAAAGGTCCTCTCGTCTTTCAATGTTACAAGGTCATCATCATCACGTATGTCCCTCTGTCTCCTCCGATTACCCCCCAGCATATCCCAAGTAAACTCTGTTGCGTGCACTGAGCATTGTATATGTCAGGCAGGAAACAGGATTTAATCAATGCAAAGTGTCTGTTCGAACAACCATCGTAACCTTTGCATTGGAAATATCTTCTCATACCGATCTCGGCAGACGGAGGCAGTGGGTTTGAGACCGTGACAGGGTTTTGGGTTGCTATAGGCCTCTAGCAACTACACATCCTCTTCAGTCCCTGCCAAGTCAACATAATCTCAAACCCTAAGTCGGTGGGAGATGATTTATGCTTATCAGACAAGGTTCATAATATGACAATGTGTTGTGTATCCCCTTTCTGTCTTACCAAACCCTGAAATGATAACTTGAAAAATTAAATAAAAACTACATATAATATTATAGATCATCATAGTGGATCATTCTATCCATTTTAAATCGTAGGCCACCTTTCTTTCTTGTATCTTGAGATAAGTTCAGTGGTGTAAATCCAGCCGGCATGGCACGGCCCACGAGCGGCCAGTTTTTTTTGGTGGGTCGTGTCGTTATGGCTCGTTGGTCATGCTGTATAAGGTCGCGTTTGCTATCTTTAGGATACTTTAGAGGTTTGACCTGGGCCAGGTGGTCCATGAGTCAAGTCTTGGGCTAGGCTGAGTTAAGTTATGAGAGGTTTTTTAATTTTAAAATAAATTAATAAAATAGACAAAAAAAAGTTAAAAAATCTTAAAGTTTTATTTTATATAAATTATGATGTAACATTGTTTATATATGAAATAATAAAATGAAATTAAAAAATTACAATACAGTTGAAATAAAATAATATAATAAATTTAAAAATAAATAAATATATTATATTATTTATAATTATTATTATATATACATATACATAATTATAATTATATTATTATATAATATAATATATATGGGTCAGGCCACATGCTATATCGGCCCATGGGCTTGAAAACTCAAGTCTAGCATGGCCCATACCTTTGTTCTATGCCTGGCATGGCCCACATATTGTCATGCCAAACCCGACCCAAATTGTGTTGAGTCGTGAGTGGTATGGCCTGATTTACAGCTCTAGTTAAGTTAGTCAACCGGGTAATTTACCAACTTTCCACATTCTTGTATCATTATAATGAGTTCTACGAAAGTGAATTTTTCCGAGATTATCACTCAGATGATCAATACTCTCATGAAGGGTGGATAAATTACCTACATAACTGCCAAAACATGTAAATCCTCGCTAGTGAAGGCATGTAAAAATTCTGGCACCAAAGTTATTAAGGCAACTTTTGCCCGAATAAATGTGTTTTTCGGGTACCCTATTACTTAAGATTTAATAAATAAATAAAAATTATATTATTAAAATTTAAAACACTGTTTTCGGTTTGACAGAAATCAAGAAAAAAACATCAAGTTGAATGAAAGAAATTATCTAAATAATTTACAATTTAACAGAAAGAAAACATGACTTTTGATAGAACAAAGTGACAGGATAAGACTCAAGTATCCAACCCCAAATAGTTGGGATTAAGACTGAATTGAGGTGAGTAGTGGAGGATCCTGATCATTAAATTTACCAAACAACGGAATATGGTTTGATTGTGACCCAAGGTAAAAAATCACCGATCCCTGCTGAACTTAATAATCCAATCTTCTTTGTAAAAAAAATGGATGTTTCATGCTAAATCATCTAGTTTCCAGTTTCCACCAAGAAACTAGATTCTATTTTGGGGAAGCACGGATTAATGCCAAAGCCCAAAAAAAGGTCTAGGTTGGAAGACATTTTTATATGGAAAAATTAGATCTGGGTTTGGTAATGGTACTGTATGGCGAGGCGAGGGGTGAGGAGGGCCTTAGCATTTAGGGTCCACGGACATGATTGTCATTTTTCAGAAAGTTACGCACATTTTATCCAACACAGTGACACTCGGGGGTGGGCCTGGTTCTGACAGCGAGTCAGCGCTTCCTCTAAGAGGACGTCAGCATCCACCTCATTGTCCAGCTCAACCCGTCTCTTTGATCGTGCATAAAAAGGCAGAAGGGTCGAGCGAGTGGCGAGTGCTTTCGATTCAACTCGCCAATCCATTCAATTACGACCCCCCCCCCCCCGAGCGCCATGTATGACTGTGGAGATCTGTTCGCCCTCAGTTGCAATTCCTCCATTTTCAACGGCTATCCGCCGGAATTCGCAGCGACACTTTTTCCGGCACTGGTGCCTCCTCCTGCAACACTCGCTCCAGCCAGACTCATAAACAACGAGTTTGACTCAGTCCGTGAGGCTTTAGCTGCAGTGAGCAGTAGCAGCAGCAGCAGCAGCAGCTGCTGCTATGGGAGTGGGACAGCGAGTGCGGGAACGAGTTATTACGTTCAACAACCCAACCTCGTAGAAAGGAGCATGAGCAGCAGTCATTCACTTCAAAATAACGGGTTTCATCACCACCAACCCATATTCTCGACGGTGGATGAATCTTGTCCAGAGGCTCTGGACTTGGAGACCAGCGCCATGAGAAAGATGTATAGCTCCGGCGACTTGCAACAGGTGCCTTTTTCACCACTTAGAGCTTACACTCTGTTTTTCCACCTTCATTATTTGAGCCCATAATTAGTTAATTGGGAGTTGTTCTGTAACTGCAGGCAATTTTGACGATGCAACAGAGACAGAGTCATCATTCCGAGAGCCCATTGTCGCATGAGAACTGTTGTAGTGGCGAAGGATCAAACAAGGCTGTTCGGTACAGTGCGGAAGAGCGAAAAGACAGAATAGAGAGATATAGAAGCAAGAGAAACCAGAGGAATTTCAATAAGAAGATAAAGGTGGATGCTCTGTCCTGTATTCTGTATTCTGTATTCATACTGCTCTGACTTTTCTCTGTGTTATTTAATTGGGCAATTATTTTTTAATTTGGTGATTATTTTTGAAAAAAGGTGAAGAAAAAATTAACAGGTGTGTCTCTGTGTGGTTTTATTGCAGTATGCATGCAGGAAGACATTAGCAGACAGTAGACCACGCATCAGAGGGCGGTTTGCAAGGAACGAAGAGGTAGGAGAGAGTTCCCAAACTCATTGCTGGAGTCAAATCATGGGGGACGTTGAAGATGAAGATGAAGATGATGTTTGGACCAATTTCCTTGATTCATTCTCCACAAATTTGATGCCTTAACTAAGCACACGAACCGGCTGCAAATACCAAATTCCAACTTTAGATTGCATTTTTTTTGTTGCTTATAATAATAATAATCATTGCTATTATAATAATGTTGGAATGTATGCGTTAAGCCTTTAACATTGGATGTAAATATGCTTATGTTTGGTTGTCAAAATGACAATCCAATTCCATTTCATGCCAATCAATAATTGAATATAGTAATTAAGGCTGTGTTTGGTTGCAGTTCAATTTTATTTGCATTAGTACCAATGTTTTTGAATCGTTGTTGATCCCAATGGTCGGACCGTTCGGATCAGAAATCGTTCAAGGGACCGGTTCTGTTTTTACGCTAAACCCACCATTTGGTCAAAAACTATTGAATTAGTCAACAAACCGTTGACTGATAAACCATTTGACCCGAAGAACCGGTTTGCTGCTTAGATCTCAGACCGAGAAATCTCATATTTGTCTGTTTCGCGCAAGAAGGTGAGAGAGAGTGAGATTTGAAACTGAGAACGCCGCCGTTGTTGCTGCTGTAGTTCGCCATCGCCATTGTTGCTGCAAGCCTGCAAGTCCTCCTCCTCCTCTTCTTCTTCTTCTTCTTCTTCTTCTTCTTCTAAGCTCTTTCAGTTCAGCCCACAGCTTTCAAGTTTCAAGTTTCAACCCTTATTTCCTATATATATTATGCATTAATGCATCTTACCCTAATCTTCCAATCTATTGGGTAAGATGCTCAAATCGTTCGAACCGTTTGACCATCTCCGGTCGAACCGCTGACCTAAAAACCGGTGGCTAGAATGATTCAGCTTCCAAGTCAATTTTTAAAACCTTGATTAGTACAAATGCACGAGAGTGCAAATGAAAAAGATGTAAATTTTAATTTAATTTTGTTATGGGTTTTACTTTATTCTGCTGCAGGTTTTATTTTACTTTATTTGAATTACAATTAAACAAAATAAGATAAATTTTGAAACAAAAATTAAATATTGCACTCAAATTATTCGCCCAACAACAAAGTTTGTGAGTATCATCCCCATCCAAATTAAAGGCAATTCAGATCTTTTGCCCACAAGAGTCATGCCCACATGACTACTACAGGCTATAGGTGTACATTGGGAACATTTACCCTTGAATTGTAATATGTCTCCACACACTAACTTCACATTATATCTCACTATGTATTGAGAACATCTTCCATAAATGATAACATAGAGGAGATACTTTTAATGTGCGGCTGATACATATAATGAGATTAATGTGAAGAACGCTCTCAAAGGAGAAAATTAAGACTCTAACATACAAACATGGGAGATGTTCTCAATATAAACTGTAATGACGAATGAATAAGTCTGGATTGGATTCTTGTGGGCAGAAGATCCCAACTCATTCATGACCATATTCTTTTATGGTTTTAAATAAAGTCGTCCACTAGCGTGTAAAACAATTGTTTCATCCCGAACGCGATATAAAATTATAAACTATACAAAGCTTGATGTACCAAAACAAATTAAAGCAACCTCTGAAACGTCTCCCTGACTTAGGCTTTAAGAGCAAGAACAATTAATAAAACTCCCCTCTTCTCTTTCTCTCATACAAATACAGTGATAGTGGACGTTCAGGCTATTGAATGATATGATTCTTTTTTGAAGGTTTATAATAATCGAGATAAATGAGTCCTACGAAATAGAATCTGACTTTATTGGGTAAAGACTACTACTACTCTTGATGCAAAGGACCGTCCTCAAGACAAGGCTAGTGGTGAGGAAGATGGCAGTGTTCATTCCTGTCGGCATTACTTACATGGCTAGCCATCCCACCAACTTGATTATATGGATCTAAATAATGTGTTTGTCTGTTGGGAAGAGCGTCTCAGCAGGGATTTAAATGAATCGGTATATTTGAATTTGATCCGATATTGTTCGTGTCGGGTCTAATCTAATCTGAAGATCCGATCAATGTTGATAGGATTCGATTTGAATTTGAATCTTATCGGTAAGTCAGATCTTCAGATCTGATTCAATTCAATCTATTTTTTTAATTAATAAATTATTAAAAAAATAAAATATACTAATTTAAATAAAATAAAAAACAAAAAATACAAGTACTTTTTAATTATTTTCATCATATATATACATATTTTTATAAAAAATAAATAATATAATAATATATTTATAAATAAATAACTAGCATATATATTTATAAGTATATAATATATATTGGATCAAATCTTCTAAGATTAGATAGGGATGACCCAAATTCGACCAAATAGGGTTGGATCTTGGATCGGATAATCGAATCCATTTGCACCCCTACATCTCACACCAATCTCACTGTTTTTAGTCATCCACTGGGAATATATCTCGTACTTGTATATTATTTTTCATGGGGAGATGTTTCCAATGTAAAAATGCGATGTACTGTGAAATTAGTGTGAGACTCGCTCTTTGATGAGCAAATCCGATTATGGAGAAAGAAAATGGCTTCAAAACACTAACCAGTTTTGGACGGGCAGTGTCCTGCTGCTGGTTGAACCTCGACGAGTTGCATGGGGTTTAGGCCGCTAGGGCCTATACCTACATAATAATCCAAACAACGTCGGGGCTAGAATTATTGGTCCTAGGCCTGATCCAAAAACTTTATAGTTGCAGCCCAT
This sequence comes from Nelumbo lutea, assembly GCF_056320005.1. NCBI lineage: Eukaryota > Viridiplantae > Streptophyta > Magnoliopsida > Proteales > Nelumbonaceae > Nelumbo > Nelumbo lutea. Next base: position 5,357,025 of record NC_142685.1, on the reverse strand, counting down.
GATCATAAAAATTAGGCCCAACAAATGATCTTCCCGTGGGCTCAGTTTGGTAAGAGTATGACAAAGGGTAAATTTCTTAAATTATCCTTATTATTTACTTAATTGATAAATTGTATTCTTACTGTTTAATTATTTTTTTAAACCATCTTTACTGTTTTTTATAATTGATTAGTTCTACCCTTATTGTTATTGTCCGTTAATATTCCGTCAAAATCCATACACATATGACATCATGTGGCATATAATTTTTTTTTAAAACCCAATATTACTGATGAAGGAAGATTTGGCCCGACCTCTTTATTATGTGACACGTGGCAGAAACAACAGCTCGGCAAAAGGGGCCAAGCCTAGGCGGGAACAAGGGGACACACTTCGCCGAACTGACCCACCTTGTAAACAGCTCGGGATGGACTTCGTCGAACTGCCACCTTGTAATAGCTCGGGATACACTTCGCCGAACTGACCCACCTTGTAACAGCTCGGGATACACTTCGCCGAACTGACCCACCTTGTAACAGCTCGGGATAGACTTCGCCGAACTACCACCTTGTAACAGCTCGGGATACACTTTGCCGAACTGACCCACCTTGTAACAGCTCGGGATACACTTCACCGAATTGACCCACCTTGTAACAGCTCGGGATACACTTCGCCAAACTGACCCACCTTGTAACAGCTCGGGATACACTTCGCCGAACTGACCCACCTTGTAACAGTTCGGGATACCTCCGAGCTCAAGACCGCCTCGCTCAGCACTTCGCATCATCTTCTGGGCACCAAAGCCAAACAAGTCATACCATGCCTGACACTAGGGAAGATCGTGCCCGAGGGCGCCACGCCTGACTGACTTGGGATCTGACGTTTGGCAGCAGCACTCTAAACGGCCACCTGCCACCACCACTAACGCCGCCATCTCCAGTTAGACAGTTAGGCAGTGACGGTTCTGTCTCAGTAGAAAGGACGACGGCCGAGTTAACAAGCACAAGGGTAATAATACCCGATCTGACAAGGGCCTCGGGACGAGTACACGAAGTGACTATAAGAGCCCCCTGCCCCCCGACAACGGAGGTATGCACACTTTGCGCTATCTGGTATTACCTTGCTTTTGAAGGATTCTAACTTGAGCTTCGGAGCCTCTACACCGAGTTCCCCCGGAGCTTTCCCATCTCTTCTGTTTCATGTTCCCTGCTACCCCGTTCGGAAGCAAGGCAGCGGACAGCTAAGACAGTCGGATCGCGCTCCATCAATTACCTTTCATAATATTGGCTGGTTGCCCCATGTTTTTAAAAACCGCCATAACAGTCCTGCTCACTGGCTTCCAGAAGAGGGACGAAGGGTAATATTAGGTTTTTTTTTTTAAATATGTCATGTAGTATTACATGTGTGTGGATTTTGACGAAGCATTACTGAATAGTAATGGTAAGGGTAGAGCTAGTCAATTGTCAGAAACAATAATGGTGGTTTAAGACAATAGTTAAACAGTAAATATATAATTTGCCAATTAACTAAGCAGTAGGGGTAGTTTAAAAATTTTGCCTTAAATACAAATATGTAAAGTACAAATCCTTATATTTTGTTTGTACTATTTTGTATGTATTTACACTATATATGTTTGCATTTGTATTCTTCCCAAACTGAGCCTTAGTTGAAGTTGGCAGCTGTAGGTGTATGACATGGGTGTACAAGGGGTGTAATCAAGTTGAAACGAGCCAAGCCCAACTCTGGCATATCTTACATTCATTTGGCTGATATTATTAGGTCTGAAATCGAGTTTGAGTTTGATTCTAACTCTATTTTCCGAGCTCAAATCAATTAAATATAGTATAAAATATATTTTTACATTACTAATATTAATCGAGTTAGGGTCACAATCTTTCAAGCCAAACTTTTTTATTGATTGAACTATAATTTGAATAACTAATTGAGCTTACCTTAAGACTCGAATTCAACTAAAATCAAACTCAAATCAAGCCTAATTAAACTTGAGCCCAAATTATTCGATTAAAACTCAATTTAATTGCATCCTAATATGGGGTCATGGACTAACAAGACAAGCTTATTGCAACTTCTTGATCATGACTCATGAGGGGTTGTTTGGTGATATGGTTCAATAAAATGTGGATAGTTTTAATTTAGTGAGCCCCATTGTAATGTACTCCGGATTTCCTTCACTTGGTTATGTGTGTGTTGTGGTGCACTCCCAATTACCTTGAAACACATCAGATTTTGCATGTAGCGAATCATTTTTCAAACTAAAATTTTTAAAGAAAGAATAAAAATAGATACTATGACCGCCCAGCTCGACAGACGGTAAAAAATATAGAGAAAACTATTCAGACCTGGCCCTTCCATGGAGCAGATGCCGTTAACGAACGATTGCAGGGGAAAAAAATTCTGGTGTTGAATTGTTATTCTGAAGTTCTAGCAAAGCTCCTCCATGGTAAATTTGCTTTCTCTAAGTCAATGTTCAATGTTTCTTATTCTGCAAATGAGAACTGAAGCAACAAACCGACAAATCTTGTTGTTTTGATGACTTTATGGTGTATACTCTATCCAATTGATTGAGGTAAAGATTCAGAAATCTTCAAGTTGAGATAAATTCAAAAGCAAAATTAATAAACATTAATTACTCTGTAACATGCCTCCTAATTTGTGAAGTCTCCATTGTCTTTCTGTTCATGATTTTTTTTCTCAATACCATCATTAGAAAATAAAGTCGACATTTTTATAAAATTGACTTAAAAAGGGAGTCATTACCGAATCCAGTTCATAATGGGTTGCAAGTGTTTTGAAAAAAGCAGAGTACTCAAGTGATTAAGAAACGATGGGCACCTGAAACAATTTCTTGCAAATGACGTCCACCCTTATTTGGTCTACAATCGTTTATTAATGCATTTGCACCGGGTTAGAGCTGGTTGGGTTTGCAACAGTTTTCTTTGTTTTCGTTTTCATATGCTTCACTAATCCCTTGATAGTTTTCCATAGCAATGTCTTCATCTGTGGAGATCGGCATTCATGGAGTGATAGATTTGTGCCCATAGACAATAAACTTTTCTATTTTCTTTATCCCATGTTTCATGAGATATGTAGAGTAGAGTGTATATCTCTCTATTTGGAGTTCTGTTTTTTCCTTCATTCTTTGCTAAACGAAGAAAAAGAGATTAGGGTTTTATAGACAATATTAAAGTTTGTCATGGAATAGTCTTGCGGCTGCGGAAAGTTTGACCCTTTCTTTTATTTTCCAGTATTATTAAAAAAACTAATAGAGGCAAACTGGCCGTTTAAATGGCTCGCGTATTTGAGTTGGAGTGCTATCCAAATTCTAACGTGTCCCAATTTGATTAGGACAATACAAGATAGAATGGAACATTGGATTGAAAATGCAAACGCTGCTAATAGCATGATTTAAACCTAGAACACCTTGTGCATAGCTTTTAAAGCCTTAAACTCTCCATCAAACAATTTGGCCATGCTGTGCATTGTGATATTTAATGAAATAATATGATTTTTATTAATGTCTATCCAAATAAATAATCAGTATTTATGTTTAACAACTTTAATTAAAAGTTAAAATAAATAATATTTAAATTTATTATTTTATAAACAAATGGAATCAATAATTTATCAATTCTATATTTACATCAAAAGGAGTACCCAAAAAATATATTTACATTAAATATGATTTTAATCTCAAGAAATTTATACAAATAAAAAATTAATAGTAGAATAATTACCTTACTCCTTAAAATTTATAAATTTGCACGTGATGTATATCATACAAATTTTATATATTTTTGTAATTTTCAATTAATATTTTAATTTACATTAAATGCCAACATATTTATTATTTACAAAAAATAAAAATCTATTTGAAAAATGTTCAATAATATAATATTAAATTAAATTTATCAAATCCACTAATTTACATTTATATGAAAATTTGATTTTTAATATAAAAAATTATACAAATAAAATTTTTAATGATGAAATAATTATTTTAGTAACTATAATTTATGAATTTTCATATGATATATATATATATATATATATCTTAGAAATTTTAACCAATTTTATATATTTTAATTTAAAATTATATATTCTTATAAATTATTAAATGATGATTTAAGTTATATTTGAGAATTTAATATTTGGTTAACTTTTTGTTGATGTTAAAATGTAAAAATAATAAAATAGAAAATAATTGATATAATAATTAGGATAAATATAATAAGTACATCTTGGACTCTTAATTAATGCATTGTATGATATATGTGCATTATGCTATTAATTATAATATATTTTTATGTACACCATTAAATATATATTTCTTATATATTTATACATTATTTATGGTTATTTGACCATCCATTTAGTGTAATTAATGTATTTATGAAATTTGCATGTGTTTCCCTAATGTATTCGAGTTTTTCATATTTTTTTGTGTGTCTCCATGCGTTTCCAAAGCGTATACATATTTGTATCCGTATCCAAGTTGTTTGATATGACACTCGATACCGATACTTTAACCTTGGTTGGGATGGTGTGAATATTTTGTTAAATAAAACTAGGAAAAAAAAACCTTGGAGTCCAAGTTTGGTTATGAAATTTTTGGACAAGACGAAAGAGGAAAATAGAAAACAAATTTGAGAGATGAGAGAGGGAATGAGATTTTTGGGTTTTGGGAGTTAACGGGATGAACTAACGCTCATTAGCTCTGCATGCATTAAGGGAGGTGTACAAGCGGGAGGAGAGGTGGCTGTTTAGGGGTAAGGCTGCAACTTGGGCCATGTTGGCCTGAACCCAACCCCCCCAAAAAAAGCCAGGTTGGGTTGGGTTAGGTTGATGCTCAGGTTAGGGTTAGGGTTGACCCATCGAGCAATCTAACCCAACCTAAACCCGACTCTATAGTACATATCATATATAAATATTATATATATATATGATATTACACATGATTTGTTTATATGCATGATAGTTGTATAGCCCCTACTACATACTATCATTTATTTCTTTTAAGATACTCACTTCACTTAATCATAATTGTAAATACCAAAACCTTAATAACATTTTTTATGTTTCTTGAATATTTTATTCTTTATCTCCTATTTGTTGTTTGCCACCATAGCTTACTACCCATAAAAGATCTATTATAAGCTATAACTCATAATAAACTATAATCATTTCAAACACTTTTTTTTTTTGAATTTTGTACTTAAGAACCAATAAAAAACATCAACAAACAAATACTAATAAAACATAGGATTAACATATGTAGTGAAAGTTGAGTTAAGATCTGAGATTAAGAAGTTCTACTAGATTTTAAGGGATGGGAAGAAGGTTGGGTTGGGTTAGGGTTGAAGGAATTTAGTTAGGGTTAGAGTTAGGGTTGGTTAGGTTGAGTTGAAGGTTGGGTTGGGTTAGGGCTAGGGTTGGCTTCAACCTGACCTAACCTGGCCCAACTTGCTGCCCTAGTTAGGGCTTAACCGAACCATGGGCATTTTTCCAAATCAAACCAATGGTACCAATTATTGGAAAACTAGTAACCAAAATCGAATCAAAGCCGATCGGTTCTATTGACCACTGATTTAGTTTGCCAACTTTTTCGTTTTTCTTTTATTTTTATAATATATATTATAAATAAAAATGTAGTAAAAATTAGAAATACATATAAAATATTATATAACAAATAATAAATAATATATTATATGTATATCAGTGATTTTGATTAATTCCATTTTTTGTCATTTTGATTTTTCTTACTCACCCTAATCACCTGGTGGTTGTTTGCTATTTTATCGGGCACCTGTGGGCCGGCTAATGATGCAAATTCGGTATAATGTGGAATTGTGGACTAAATAAGCAAAACATTATTTACATTGTAGTGTGGATCAGAAGCAAACATTTTCGAACAACCCATAAAGTACATATGGGCCATATGGCATCGACGAGAGATTATCTACAAACAGGATTTGTCTAAGTCACTTATCTTTTTGTTCAAGTTGTTTCTCTTTTTGTCTAAGTCACTTCCTTTTTTCTTTGTGAGTTTTGAAAATATCTCCATTATTGATATAAGGAGAAAAATGAAGAAAATAATAATAAATTCTTCTTTTTCTTGGCATCTCACAAACACATCCACCGTGCATTGGGAATATCTCCCGTGAATAATAACTTATAACTATGGGAGATGTTCCTAATGCATGATAGGATGTGCGTGAGGTCCGTGTGAGGCGCCCTGTGTGAGGAGCAGATCCGGTCTCGGCATGGACAACTTGGACTATGGCCTGTAGGTTGAACGAGTGGTAAATCCAATACGAGGCTCTGCCTCTGCCTCATCCCATCGTTAATAGGGTCCACTCCCATTATAATGCAGATTTTGAGGTAGGCCATATCGAGACCGAATCTGCTCCTCACAGATGAGCGTCTCACAAGCACATCCACTATGGATTGGGAACATCTTCCATGAATAATAAATACAATTACAAGACATATATTCCCAATGAATGGTAGAATGTGCGTGTGAATTCGGTGTGAGTTGCCTTGTGGGAGGAGCAGATCCTCCTCGGCCATATCATACATTCACTTGGCATAAATAGGACAGTCGTGTGGTGCAGGAAATCTCCATGCTCCAGTTGAATCGACATAAATACGGGAGATGTTCTCGATATGCGGTTGGGAGGCGTTGTGAGAATGGAGTATGGAGCAAATCCGGACTGTTTCAGTTCACCCGATTCAAGAAAACTTTTTTCAATTTATTCATATTTAAAAATGTAATTAGGAATAATTAGTAATGGATGGATATGATCCTTCTGAACCCCCTTCTCGTTTGGTTACGTCATCGACTTGGGTCCCGTGGGCCGCCGTGAGAACCAGTCTTTCTCTCTTCTGCGCGTAAGGTGCCCCTCCCATGTCCTGAACGCGCTAACGAGAGTCAGTGCTCTGACCGGCATTAGGTGTTCCTCGGAAACCACTATTCTCTCATATCGCAAAATAAAACCCACCCCGGCATCTCCCTTCCCAAAAAGGAAAAAGCCAGTGCATCCTTCGAACTGTTATCTTTCCGGATCAATTTAATCAGTCAATCAGATAACCGATCTTGCGAGGAACAACCGCTATGACGGTTCTAGTTTTGCTGAATTCTGAAGCATCTAGTCTCTTTCTCATCTATTCTGTCTTCCTTTGCTTGTTTCCAGGTTTTTTTTTTTTTCCTGGCCATATTCGAATTGTTGATTGTTTTGTTTTTCATGCCCTTTTTCTTTTCATTTCATTTTTTGCATGTTTTCGTTTCCCGCTTTCGTAATTTTTTTATAAGCAATGATAATCATGAAATATGACTCCCCAAGTTTATCATCGAGGAAGAGGGTATATTAGAAAGACAAACAGATTAACGGAAATTGAGGATCATTTAAGATAGGAGGGATCCTAGGCCTGAAGATTAGAAAATAATACCTTTCAAACGTGTCGAATAGGTTCTTTCGGGTTGGATCGTTACGCACAAGGGAATGAATGGATAGAAGGAATGTGGTCGTCTGAAGGATCACGGTATCTGTGTCATAAGCAAATCAACGAAATTGAATCCCCTTTGGTTGGATCACCTGGTTTTGGAAATATTGTGTAGCCTGCTCAGCTTGATGTTGTTTTGTATTGTACCTGCTGCCCACCTTTTGTGCAGCAGGATTCTTCTATAATGAATGAACTTCATTCTGTTGATTATCAGACATATAAATAAATAAATAAATCCTCCATGGTTGGAGATGAAAATGATCGACATGTTAGGAAGAATAGGAAAACCAAGTTATCTCTCCCCACTGTAAAGCAATGGTGTTATCTAATCTAAGATGGTCTGAAACTCTAATATGTGCTTCATGTATTTTGTTGTTGCATAAACTTTTTTTTTGTCAAAAAAAAAGTTTGGGGGTATGTTTTTCTGTCCATTTATGCTATTAAATTGTGTTATATGAACTGTTAAAATTCTGACCTTGCTGAATTGATGATAGTTACTAGTCATTGCAGCCATGACCTTTGTTATGAACCTAGTGCATCTGATTTAGCTGCCAAAATATCAAGACACTGCATAAAAATTATAAAGCAAAAAGTTATAGTTCTTCTTTTTCCATTGAAGTAAATATTTTTGCTTTCAAAAATGCCACATCTCCATAGGATTACAAATTCAAAAGTTAACTCTTATCAACTTCATGCTAGTGCCCAAGTTGTTAGTCTCCTGAACAAACTAAACATGAAGATAAATTTAGAGTTGTTTGTGGCTGAAATTAAATGGTGCTGCTGATTTTATTGGCTCTGTATGTGGTATGAGGTAGTCTACTCTGTACTCAAATGCTCTATGGATAAACAGTGGATTTATTATCTTTTCTAAAGACTTGAATGGTGGTGTGTTTCTTTGCAGGAGCCTTTTCATCTGGAACTGTTACGCTCAAGTCCATTCAAATTTTTCAAACGCATGAATGGTTAGATGCCAAACCAACAGTTTATTTTCATTGTCAAGGGGAGAACAAGACATCTTTACCAGATGTGAAGGAAGCACACCACATATATACCTTCAAGGGAGAAGAATCCTGGCAGGTTCGTACCAGGTTTCTAGTACAATTTGAAACCCTGTGATTAGACCAAATGTTATTTGACTTGCAAAAATCTCTTGAAAAACTGTGCTGCATAGCATAAGTGCAGCTTTTACGAATGGATGTTGTGGATATCTGCCACGATTGCATTCTGGTGGTTCTCCAATCCCTTGTATGGTTAAGTGGACTGCTTGAAAAATACCCTAGGTCTAGATGCTATTCCTTTGATAGTTTCATATGACAAAGCTACTAGTTTAAATATAATCAGATTTACACAGAATCAACTTTCTAAGGCCAACACTTTGGGAAAAGATCATGTGTCTTCACAGGGCATTCCATTCTTATCTCATTTTATCATGTCAAGTTTATTCATGTCCATCTGTAGTATCTGTAGCAAGAAAAGTAGGAAGCTGAAACAAGGCAGCCTTTGCTGGGTAGTCTTATCCCTAGGTGAATTAGTGGGTTGCTGTTAGCCTTCTATTAGTTTTGTTGTTGTCATTTGAAGCTGTATTTTATGAAATATAAACTTGTATGAAGTTCCCAAATCCGAGATCAATGCACTGCAAATTGATTGGTTTTTGCAAAACCAGTGAGGCAAGAATATCAACCCTTAATTAAAAAGAGTTTCCTAGTATAGTTACAGAAAATCTTTTTCCCATAATCCAAATAGCTTGTAAAAGATATATGTTTCCCAGTCAATTACTATTCCGTATTTTGGAGATTCTTGTTATGTGTCTATGTGAGAAATGGGAATTTAGTTTAAACTTTAGGAGAGTCATTACCACCTGCAAAGAGGATCTATGTCTTCCCAAGGAAGCTTTCTTCCTTTTTGCAAATAATGGTGTTCTGGAAGGTTTCAACTCGTTAAAAGCAATTAACTCATTGCCAATGGTCATCCACTCATCCTCCACTTTAGTCCTTCAGCAGGTTCTGGTGCAGGAGCAGACACTTCATTTGTCAGGGAAATCAATTATGATTTTGAGGGTTGCTTGATTGAGGAATCCAGATCCCTCCAGTGTCTGAGGTACTTTCACATGTAGGAAATAGAGATCATCCTTGTTCCTTCCACCTTGACTGGAGATGGTAGTTTCAATGGAGTTCAGATGCCTCTTCTTCCCTGGGGTCTTAGGTTGAATTGCTCCTTGGTGCTTGTCTGGAGAAGTAGTCGAGTTACTCTTTGGATTTTAACTGTATGGAAGAAGGAAACTGTCAAATGATAATTAGCTAGATGAAAAATGGCTATTTATCCTTTGGGGCACTATATTAAGGGATGAGGTGGGAACACCCCATTCAGGTTGGATCCCTATATCTGCTAATTTGTATGCATATAATCTCATTGTCTTTCGCTTAAATTTCTGTCTGACTTGCTGAGTTGCAATAATATGCCATTGCTTAATTAGATATTTCCAGCTCAAGCCTTATCAAGATCTTTCTAATGTTCTACCTGTATCTTAGTTTTTCTGCAAAACTCTGTTCAAGGCATCTGACAGTGAAAATATGATGATTCTGTTGCAGCCTCTGACCATACTTGCAGACAAGAAATGTAAGAGATGTGGGTTATATGAAGAGGACACCATAAAATCAGATGATGTATTTGATGAGTGGGAACTTTGTGCTTCTGATTTTATAGCTCCCGATGGATATTATGTGCATTTCAAGGACAAGGAATTCAATGCTACATTTTTATGTCCCCAGTGCATGCTTCTTGAAGATGGTTAGTTGTTCTATAAAATGTCAATTTGTTGTGAGCAATCAGAAGCCAATCTTCATGCTAGCCTATGTAAATTAGAACTTTTTGTTTGTGCATTATCCAAAGTTCATACAGAAAAGCTAACTGTATTGTGCATAACAGAGATGAAATGACAAAAATTTTGACAGAAAAAGAAAGTGATTTAATGGTCCAAATATAAGTCACTACATTGGATGAATGATAATCTTAAGATTATAATATTTATATTATGTTATAGCTGCAGCCCTTCCAAATATAGGGGCCCTCGGTGGCATCAAATTGTCCAAATTGAAATCCAAAATCCAGTTCAGTTAAGCAGGATACATTTTTCAATTATCGGATCCATTTGTAATCAGATCAAACTTTGATCCAGTGCAACATTTATTTATCAGCAAAGTTGGTTTTAGTGTTGCCTTTTGTATTAAAGGTTCATATGTGTTATTTTAACTCAATTTGTTAGTATGCTAGTTCATTTTATTATTCGTGTATTGTATTCTGAACCATTTCTAATGTATTCTACTAATGATATATGATATCTGAATTCTGAGTCCAATGTGTAACCTGGTTGAATTCAAATCCATATATTGATAGAATCAAATTCAGATTTAGGTATATCTGATCTAAATCCAATCCATTTGCAGCCATATCCAAGAATTGATCCACCAATAGAGTGGCTTGAATTGATCTTACATGTTGACTGCATAGTTGTATATACAGCATAACTTTTCCTTTCATCTCTGTCTGTACATTTGAATTTATAGTGTTAAAATTTTAATGTTTCTGGTGTTCATGCGATTGTAGGTTCTGATCATATTTCTGGCTCACATGGTGGAGTGAATGCGTTTTGGGTGATAGTGATCGGTGTGCTAATTTCCATTGTATCTATTCTTGGAGCAGTGGCTTCCTACAAATACTGGAAGAAGAAGAAGAGAGAACAAGATCATGCACGCTTCCTAAAGCTTTTTGAAGATGGGGATGAAATTGACGATGAATTGGGCCTTGGCAATCCAATATGACAAATCATGTATTCTATTCATTGTTTGAGGCTTTCCTGCCCTGTGTATATTAGTATAGTTGTGTACACTATGAGCTAGCACTCTCTTAAGTTTTGATGTAAGCAAATTTTGGAATACACAAGGAAAAGGTTGCGCTTAAAGAATGAGAGATGTGCCCTCCCTCCATTCCCACAAAAAAATGCATAGCTCATGTCTATGGATGAAAAATGTTGAGACACAAATAAAGGGAATACAAGTGTACAAGAAAATGCCACGCCAGCCTTTAAAGAATGTAACTAACTACCAACCATTAGAACAAACTAACTAACAAACTGGACAAGTGGAGAGGCGGGTATAACAGAATTGTAATAGCAATATATAAATAAGGAAAGGAAGCTAGGAGGGGATTATAAATTTGGGAATACAATCTCTCTCTCTCTCTCTCTCTCTCTCTCTCTCTCTCTCTCTCTCTCAGGAGGTAGGAGGTAGGCTCCTTCTAAAGAGTCCCTGAGTTAGGCATTTCCTAACAAGTTGGTATCAGAGCCAAGATCCCAAGCACAAGGTCATCCGCAATGGAGAACAAAGTCAACAACATGGAAGGAGAAATGCAAGGAATATCGGCTGACGTCAAAGAAATTAAAGAAAGCTTTGCATCCTTGCTTGAACAACTGGTACAGGCACCACCTGTGTCGAATCAGGAAGAGTGCAGTGACACCAGTCATCAAAACGGATCAAGAACAACAAGAATCGAGTTTCCCATCTTCGCAGGGGGAGATTCCACATCTTGGCTTCTGCGAACAGAAAACTACTTCGATTACCACGACACATAGGGACCTAATCGTGTCCCATTAGCTTCTGCACACCTGGAAGGAGAGGTGATTGCCTGGTACCAGTGATACCAACAACGACACCCAAGAGCCACATGGGCAGACTTCACCGATGCCTTAACCATGCGATTTGGAGTCATGGCCTTTGAGAACTATGATGAAAGCCTCGCTAAGCTACGACATACCGGCTTTGTCCAAGATTATCAGATGGCGTTCGAAAGATGAGCTGTGCGCATGCAAGGCTTGTCAAAAAACACGCTTGTCGGCAGTTTTGTTGGTGGATTCAGGAAAGAATTGCGGCTGAAGGTAAAAGCCATGCAGCCCACCACCGTTCTTGAAGCAGCAGCATTAGCTCGACTACATGAAGACAAACTGAATCGGGCAAGAAGGATTAATCAACCTCTGGGAGCTACGATCATACCAAGTATACCAAACCCAGAACCATGTATCTTGGGTAAACCAAAGCCCAAATCAGGAGTAGGAATCACAAGCAATAACACCAACTTTGGTTCAAGCCCCGACTCAGCCAAGAGGTTAACCTGGGTTGAGATGCAAGCCCGACGAGAAAAGGGCCTTTGTTATGCATGTGGAGACAATTCGGGCCAAGCCATCGCTGTAAGATCCCTCAAGTTTTCTTCCTTCAACCTAAAACCGAATATGTCGAGCAATCAACAGACATTGAAGAGCCAATGGACAACCAAGAATGGGGGCAATGGACAGAGGAATACCCGGAAGTATCCCTGCAAGCTTTGATCGGTCTTGCTTCTTCTCAAACTATGAGAGTAATCGGATTAGTACAAGGGTGCCATGTGTCAGTTCTGATAGACAGTGGCACGTAGCTAATGGGAGCAACCTGGTGTGCGACAGTACATGCACAGAATTAAAGATGAAGATACAAGGACATGAGTTCGAGGTAGATCTGCACCCCCTAGAAATCAATGGAGAAGATGTAGTTCTCGGAGTCCAATGGTTAAGGCAACTAGGGCCGGTGATATGTGATTGGGCCCGCCTCACCATGGATTTTCAAGTGGGCAGCTCACAGGTGCATATTCAATGGCAGTTGTCCAAGGGTCCAGGACCCATTAGTCTCGCCTCCCTAAGGAAACAGGCAGTAGACCCAATCCACATCATATTAATGCAAATAGACTCCCACCGGAACGACTCCATTCTAGCCCAAGGAAGCAGATTCGAAGGCCACATACAACTACAACAGCTACTTCAGAAGTTCTTAGTGATCTTCCAAGACCTAAGGAACAGATTTCAGGTGGATATGCAAAGGGAATCACATCGAACCAGAGGCATTGGTGGTATGGTCAAGTCTCCCAATTGAGGATGCAACTTGGGAACCTTACTTCGATTTACAAAATAGATTTCCACATCTTGACCTTGGGGGCAAGGTCGCTTTCAAGGGAGGAGGGACTGTTGAGACACAAGTAAAGGGAATACAAGTGTACAAGAAAAGGACACGCTAGCCTTTAAAGAATGTAACTAACAACCAACCACTAGAACAAACTAACTAACAAGCTGGACAAGTGGAGAGGCGGGTATAACAGAATTGTAACAATAATATATAAATAAGGAAAGGAAGCTAGGAGGAGATTATCGATTTGGGAATACAATCTCTCTTTATCTCTCTCTCTCTCTCTCTCTCTCTCTCTCTCTCTCTCTCTCACACACACACACACACATTCAGGAGGCAAGCTCCCTCAAAAGAGTCCCTAAGTTAGGCAGTCCCTAACAAAAAATATGACAGATTTAAAAGAAGAATGTCTTAAGCAATCACCTCAGAATTTGTGGAGATTTCATAAAGTTTGGAGAAGAAATCGGCAATATGGTTTGTAGTTGGCTTAATTTTCTACATGTGATCTTCACATGTTGCAGATTCCTAGACTGGAATAGTCACTTGGTTTAATGGATCTCGAGCATAGTTGGTAGCCTAGCGTATGACACATGTATAGGTGTAAAGTGGCCCGTGCAAAGTGCAGGTTGTGCTGTGATGGCCCGCATGTCATCACAGGCCGTGCTGCCCTCCCCAATGAAAATTTTGGGGGTTGGCCCGGCATGGCCCACGGCCTAGGCCCATGCCATGCCGTGCCACGGACCTAGGCCGGATGAGGTTGTAGTCCAGGCCATGGGCTTGGGCTGGGCCTTGGGCTTGGGCCAAACTAGGCTAGACTGGTTTTTTTTTTGACATTTTTTGTGTTTTTTTTTGAAAATTTTGATTTTTTTTCTAAGTGTAAAAGTAAAATATTTAACTTTCCTTTGAACTTTGGGAAATATTTGAAAAATTAAGAAATGAGAAATCTAAGTTATCTGACACATAAATGAAAAAAAAAAGTACTTAACCAAATAAGAATAATGGAATAACAAATTGAAAGAAAAATAGGAATTTTATTTCATTTAAATTTGAATGGTACAAATTACAAATACAATGATTGCTTGGGTGAATGAAATATGAAAATGGAATAAAATAATAAAATATTAAAAATATAATATAGTTACAAATTGAAAATACAAAATTACGTTGTTAAAAAATAGATAAATTAAATAAAATTAAAAATTTTACAATAATATGAAAAAAAAATCTATACAACTAGTCAACTTCATGAATCATGACTTTCATCATCTGCTTTAGGTGAAATATCCAGTGTAGTATTATGTCCTCCTTTGTTTATGCACATCTCTATACTTTCATTGTTTATGCAGCTTCCATTGTCATCCAACACCCCGGTACCTGCACTAAAACAAGACTCAGATGGAACTGTAGACACCAAAGGGATTAATAGAGCACACACCATGGTGACGAGAATTGGATAATTTTTTGAATGTTCACTCCACCAGGCTAAAATATCAAGATTATTTGTTCCCTCACCTAAACTAGAAAAAATTGCTTTTAATAAAAATTAAATTCAGTAAATGAACTTGTAGAAGTAGCAGATTCCTGCCTTCTACTTATTAAAAAAAAAGTTGTTCTCTTCTACTACTGGCCTCAAGATCAGAAGTAGAAGATGTTGTACAAGTTGTAGGAATATTTCCTATTGTTTCATATTCATATAAATTATACATTTCAAATAACAAATTATTAATTTTTTTTTATTTTCAAATTTAATATTCATATTTTCACAATATGTTTCAAGTAAAATATCTAAACCATCTTTTCTAATCCTAATGTCTAATATTGTAGCTAAACAATAAAGGGGAGAAATGTTCTCCCAATATTTTTTAAATTTATTTTCCATTATTTCAACAATACATTTAAATTGTTGATTATTTCTATATTTAGCAAAACAATCACTAATTACCACTAATTGATAAAGTAAATTACATCTAATTTGATAATAAATACTTGATAATTCATAAGTTGCATCATAAAAATGTATTAAAAAATCTCTTATACAACATGCCATTTCTCAGTCTTGCTCAAATATAATATCATTAGGCAATTTTGCATTATAAAAATCAGCAAGGATTTGCTTATGAGAAATACAACTTTCTAAGATAGCATAGGTAGAATTCCACCTATGTTTTACATCTAATATAAAATGGTTATATTTTAAACCATAATTTTGACATAAATATTTAAATTCATGTTTTCTTGCCCATGTACTTTATATATATATAACAATTTCTAATTTTAAAAATATGAGTAGAAACAATATTCAAGGCATCTTGAATATATAAATGTAAAATGTGACATGCACATTTGATATGAAATAATTTATCATTTAAACATGGCTTTAATTGAGATTTTAAAATATTTATTGCAAAATCATTATTGTTGGCATTATCAAAAAAAAGCATGTAAAGTATTTAAAATGCTTGTAGCAATAGCTGAGCTAGTATGTGGCCATTCAAGCCTAGTAAAACTTAAAATTCTTTTATTTAAAAGCAAATTTTCATCAGTAAAATGATTGTTGGCACAAATATAACTTATGTTAAATTTAGATGTCCAAACATCAGAAGTAATTACAACTTTAGAATTAAGATTTGATAACAAATAAATTAAAATTTGTTTATATGAATAAAAAAATTTAAAAACATCCAATCTAACAGTTTTCCAATAAACTTTTTTATATTGTGGATTTACAGAATTACACAACCATTTTTCAAGCTTAATATCTTCAGCTAACATAAATGGTTGTTTTGCATGTACAATGTATTTTGCTAATTCTTGTCTCATGTTTCTTGTGAATATTTAAATGTACCAAAACTCCCCCTCCCAATTTGTGTTTGTGTTGTTTCTTTCCCTTCTTCTATTTCCTTCTCATGTGTAAGCAAATTTCTGCTCAAATGGCCAGTACCACCCTTGCTACAATAGCTAGAGTCTTTTCTACATTTTTGGCAAACTGCTCTTTTTCCCTTCCCCTCAATATCCTCTACTTTAAATATTTTCCAAACCGGGCTACTTAACTTAGAGGCCCTCTTTTTCTTTTCCCGAATATCAGTACCAGGGGTGAAAGTTCCACTTCCATCAATATCAATAGCATCAGTGCTAACACTATCATGATGCTATTGAATATCGTCAACAATAAACATAGAAAGATGGACATAGTTGATGAAGAACAAAGAAGAAGAAGAAGAAGGAAATAAAAACCGAGCTTCTTTTCTCTTTCTTCCATGGGCAACATCGAAGAGATCTCCACCTCTCTCCTACCTCTGCTCTCCCCTGTTCCACCGTCCACCAACGTTTCGAAACTGGCGAATGCTATCAAAATGCTTCTTCCTAATCTCTTTAGCATATTTTTGATAAAGTTGATTTCAAAATCGGACTTGTTAGCTGGAAAAAGAAGGGGAGGGTCAGATCCTGACAGAATTGGTGGAAGGAGACGAGAGAGAGGGGGTACATAGTGGGGTGGTTTCCCCAGGAGGAGGTGTTGGCTCACACAATTATCGGTGGCTTTCTCACCCATAGTGGGTGGAATTCGACTCTGCACCGCTACCAAAGAATGAATTTCATGGCTAAAGGTTTGTGATATCCAGACTAACCAATGCATTCGAAGCAACTTCATTGTTGCAGATATGAGTAGCTAATGGTGGGTTCTCACTTAGAAAGGTAGTATACCTAATGAATACTAGAACAAAGGCAAGCCCTTGGATAAGATCATCTCCACTGTCATCACTCATCAGCTACAGAGATGAAAGGCTTCATTAAATGCCAATTTTACGTCTCGACAAGGGGAACCCCAGTGAAAGCAAGAGGTCTAAGCTTATTCAAGAGACAACAAACGTGAACACGTTGTCTAATTCATTAGTCCATGCAACCAGCAGCAACAGAAACACTACTTGATGATGCGCGTTTCGACAACTCCCGCGCTGGATAGTGAGTTAGAAGTCGAGCTAGAAGTTCCCTTGCTAGGAGGTGATTCTATTCTTGAGCTGATTAGGTCGAGCTAAGAGATCGTTTGGGTGCCAAGCTGAATAATTTGGTGGGCGGTATATTCCTCTAGAGAGGCCTGCAAGGGAGGAATGTCAGAGTGCCCGGGCTTCTTTACCCAGGGTGGGCACTCCAATGCGTTAGCGAATGCGGAGATTTTGTGAGAGAGCTAGAGAGTTACGTTGTGCATCTACCTTGTGAGGTTGGAGGTGAGGCCTTTGTATAGGTGTTATTTGGCGTGGGCTTCATGCATCGCATCCGAGATCTCCAGGAGGTCGTGCCTAACCAGCCCGAAGTACTCAGAGGTAGCCGTGCACATAAACCAGTCTTCGTGCCTTGCTCAGTCTCCCTCAAAACATTTGGTATAGGGGCCAACTTCCAAGAGACCCGGGAGTTACGTGTCATGCATGCAAAATTTGTCAGTGAGCACATCTCATAGGTTGCCACCTGGACCTCAAGGGAGGTCGCTTCTCACGTTGAGGGCACTTCGGATGGTGACAAGGTGCTACAGGTTGGCCTTAGGCGAGGTGCTAATAGCCGCCCTAAGTTGTGGTCAAGGTCGCCAAGTCGGTGGCAAAGGCAGGTCGCTAGGTCAGTGGTGAAGACGAATCGCGATCTAGGATTCCATCACTTTAGCTAGGGCAAGTCATTGCCTAGGTGGTGCGTGAGTGTCATCTAGCTATTTCGAGATGCCATGTGCCATGATGTCACTGGAGGGCCAAATCCGCCCTAATCACTACTCTTAGAAATAAGGAAGATGAAGCCAAAAGATGAGAGGTTATGTTGTCTGTATGGCTAACAACCAAAGGTGGGCTCCCTTCCATCCAAGCTCCCTGGCAGCTATGAAGCCTGTAGTTGGGTTCTCACCTAATATAAGTGCTAGATTGACAGCTTCACTTCTACAGGTTCTGTTTGTCGGTATGTTTCATTTGGTAGAAATACGATCAATATCAAAGAAACCAACAACTATCAAATACGCTTAGTTTCATTTTGAAATTTTGAAGAATAGTTGATGGCAAAATTGATCAATTGTCACATGTGCACGGATTGTGACGGAACATTAATAGATGCTAACGGCAAGGGTAGATCTAGCCAATTGTCAAAAAACTTAAGGGTGCTTTAAGACAATATGCAAACAGTAGGGGTACAATTAGTCAATTTGCTAAACTATAAGGGTAGTTTAAGAAAATTTCCCTTGAAATTAATAATATTTTGAATTTATGTGAAAAATAATTGATAGTTTATGTATTTTTACATGTTTAATTGAAAGTTTTGTTGTTTGTTCATGTTATTTTACTTATTTATTGCTTATATATAACAAAAATAAAATAAAAGAAATTATATGTGGGTTCTAAACACAACCCACTCTACCATTGAATATGGGGAGGGTTTTGCATTTTCATGTGCTGGGAGGGTTTGGATTTGAAAAACCCAACCCACTACATGTTTTGGGGCAGGTACAGGTTGAGAGGGTTAGGGTCTAAATTTTACAAAACCCACCCCATTGCCATCCCTATTTAATACATTATAAAATTTATTTATTTATATATGAAATACTCTGATTTTTTTTTCATGAGAACATAATAAACACAAGGTTCAAAGCATTGGGATACACTAGATATGGTGAAATGATTAGGATAACATGAATACATTAGGAAAACTCATACAAATCCCACAAATGTATTGGTAACACTAAGGCTCCAATAACCAAAAACAAGGAAGAAACACATTTTATCAAGGAGTATAAACGAGAATAATAAACCAAAGAAAGGAAGAAAAAATAGTGAAAGTACCAAGATTTACATGTGGTTTGGCTCTTGATAGCCTGAAGAGAGGAAAAATGTCCACTAAGTAAGAGATATATGGGTGACTTCTCTAAAGTCTAACAACATAATGTCCATTCTCATTCAACTGTAATCCCACATAACCAATGACTTAAATAAGTTAAAGACCCAATTATATCAGAATTAGACATAAACCCCTGACTTATAAGTCTCTAAAAGTTTACCAACATTACAAATATACCCCCACAACAGAAAATCTAAATACATTATATCTCTCAACATCCTCCCTCAAACTTGAGATGGAGAAACCAACTTGAATTTGCAAGTAATCATGTCAAAATAACCTTCATGAAAGTTGATGTATTGTTGAAGCAAAATAAAATAATAACATGATATAAAATCATTTCAAAAAGCTAGGGCGAGGCTGTAAGCCAGTCATGATCCAATAATCACCAAACTAAAGCTAACCAACAGAAAACCAACAAATGTCATGCCAAAAATGAAGTTAACCATTAAAAGGCCAATCACAATCACCAAACTGAAGAACCAATCTGTCACACTATCCAACAGATAACCAACTAGAACACTGAGTAGATTCATTGATATCATGTCACCTAAGGAGATAAGAACTACAAGGATTTCCTCAATAATACTTTAGAACTAATAAGCATAACAAAGGATTGTTACCAAAATATTTCAGCAAACGTCTTTCATGCAAAACAAATATGAGCTAAACAAACCAGATATTTGCTGATGTTACTAGACACCCAACATCCACCAAAATAGTCCAAATACTAAATCAAGTCATAAGCAAGAACAGATCAAAACTAATCACAACCACCGAGAACCATTGTAGAGATTCTGCGCCATTGAGACATCTTTCCAAACACCAAATACTCACCTTGAGATTCAATGCCACACACTGGTATAAATAATCATAAATAGGTCAGAAGTTGTAGAACTTCTATATCAATTATTTGAAAAAATAAAACTCTCAAGAAAACACCAAACTTAACCAGCCTTTGAGACAATTAATCAAACAACTGATATACAACATAGAAACCAATGTTTGCTTGAAAACATGAACTAGTTAAGATGCTAAGGAGCATAACTCACAAAAAAAGGAAAACAAACATAAATCCTCCTAGAGAGGGAGTCCTAGAGAGCGAACAAAATAGGAAATCCAAAAGAAGCTTCAACGACATTAAAATAAGGATTGAAAGATGCCCTAATTTACCAACTAGATCAGGTTTCTTTGCATAAATGACCTTATAATATTTTTTTCTCATTAAAAAAAAAAAGAACAACCTAAACTCTATAAGCTCAAGTCCAGATTCAAACAAGTATGAGTGGGTGGGGGTGGGGGTGGGGGTGGGGGGGTGGGCAATTGGTGTTACATTTTCCTAATTTTCAACAGAACCAACCAGAAGCAATATCACCCCCTTTAGGTGCCTAGAAAAAATTGATAAAATATACTCACAAATATTCCTCATTAAATGGTAAAAGTTCCTATAAAAGTTTGCTTTGCAGGTTCAAGCATCACAGATCTTGCATGAACAATAACTTCATTGCTAGTCTTCCTTAGTTCTATTGATTTTCATACTAAATTTACTCTAATACCATGTTAACCAGCATAAAAAAAATAGTAAACCAAGAGGAAAATAAGAAGAAAGAGAGAAAGAACTAAGATTTAATGTGGTTTGGCTTGATAGCCTGCATCCATGAGAAGAGAGGGAAAAATATCCACAATAAGAGTAAGAGAAACATAGCTGACCTCTCTACAATCTCATAATAAAATGCCCACTTTTACTCAACCCTAATCCCACATAACCAATAGCTTAAATAAGTAAAAGAGCCAATAACATTAAAAGTACACCCAAGCCCCTCTTCCTCCCATAAATCATCAAAAGTTTATCAGCATTATAAATATACCCCTATAACTTCCAACAATTTCATCGGGTTATGTGAGGTGTAAGTTGCTACGATACACTTAAAAATGTTGGGAAATGAAAGAAGAATTAAGATCTGTATGCATACCTTAAGATGTAAAATAAATTATATTGATGCTTAAACAATACTAACTGTAAAGTTCATAAAATTGGGTTAAAATTGAAAACCCATGTTATTTTAATGTAATTGTGTAGTGTGATGTAGTGGCAAGGCTCTTGCTTATCTGTTATGGTCCCGCGCGTAGGATCCCGTCATGGGTCGGTCCACGGTGCGAAAGCCCTGTTTCCCCTTGCGCCTTCCCTTGCGTGCAGATCCTATTGCGGAAACTGAATGGGTGATTTGTCCAAGAGACCACCCGAACTCTCCCTTGGGGTGATTTGTCCAAGAGACCACCCGAACTCTCCTCACTCTTTTCTTGGCTAGAAAACTCAATGTCCTTTATTTCAATTCATAACTCTTTAAATAGGATATTACAAAAGAAAATTCCTAATTAAACTCAAACTCCAACTTGAACTCAAATTCCTAATTACCTACTGTAATTGGTAGCACACTCTTACTTAAGATAAGATAAGGGATGAGGATAAGGCTAGCGGTGAGTTCTTTTGACGTGTCAGATAAGGGTGGGCCCACCCCTATGAGCTGTCGTGTGAGCCCCGCTCCGCTGCTACCGGGTATGTGCGTGCGGCTCATGGTGCCCCGCTGCTGTGCGTGCTGCTGCCTATGACTGCGCCGCAGTGCACTGTCGAATGATGTGACCATAACATTATACCCCTCCCGGACTACAAGCTTGTCCTCAAGCTTGTGTTCCAGATACATGGCTTGGGCCTCTGCGAATGGATCAAACGGCTGCACACTATTTCTCGGTCCACCAACAGTATGAACAACAGTGACTGCCCCGTCTCTCAGTGCATAACGCTAGACTATTTGATGCAGACCCCAGCCACCTTCTTTAGTTTCCAGCTCCTAGGCGTAACCATGGCTTACAGTGACTACACGCTCTGCTGCACTCAGGCCAGCCGCAAGGATATTGAAGTGTTCCCTACCTCCTGGGTCATATAGTTTGAAGTAGTTTTGTGGAAGATCCACATAAGAAATCACATATTGGACCATGACCCCAGTGTGCTATGTTGTGGATCATAAGAATGCACCAGGTATGCTTACAGTAGAGGACCTCAAGAGCGGTCTTACCGAAGAGAACCATGCGTTTTAAAATATCCTCTCGGCCTTCCCCATATATATTTTCCTCAATATTACGAAACATAGGGCTGTCCATGAACACAAAATCTATGCCATCAATATAAGCTTGGAAGAAAATTACCTCTATATCCTGCCCCTCCACCTTACATCTCTTGCGCACTCATGTTTCTTGGATTTCTATATAGTTACCATACGGTGGTGTCACAACCATAACTTTATGTCCACGCCGAGCCAAGGCCTTCGGTAAAGCCCCAGCAACATCGCCAAGCCCACCTGTCTTCGTCAAAGGAGCGCATTCTGCAGGTTCTACTATAATGTTCGTGACATCGTCCCCGGCCAAAGGAGGAGACTTTAGAGTTTCATCCTCCGTGCGCTGATCCTTGGAAATAACTGCGGCTATAGGGGCAGCGATCTGTTGTTCGCTGCATGCCTCTGCCCAGTTCGGACGACGTCTGTTCGTGTTGGTGATTCCCTCCGAACTCATTTCTTTGTTGGAGAGGAATGCTTCCAGCAGGCGTCGCATCTCCCGGGCGTCTTCCCTGACTTCACGATTCTCCATGTTGGTTTCTACAAGTTGGTGTTCCAATTCGTGGACCTTGGAAGACAGCTGCTCCATATCGCTCGTGACGTTTGGCTCTGATACCAATTTGTTATGGTCCCACGTGTAGGATTCCGTCACGAGTCGGTCCACGATGCGAAAGCCCTGCTTCCCCTTATGCCTTCCCTTGCGTGCAGACCCTATTGCAGAAACTGAATGGGTGATTTGTCCAAAAGACCACCCGAACTCTCCTCACTCTTTTCTTAGCTAAAAAACTCAATGTCCTTTATTTCAATTCATAGCTCCTTAAATAGGAGATTACAGAAGAAAATTCCTAATTAAACTCAAAACTCCAATTTGAACTCAAACTCCTAATTACCTATTGTAATTGGTAACACACTCTTACTTAAGATAAGATAAAGATAAGATAAGATAAGATAAGATAATGGATGAGGATAAGGCTGGCGGCGAGTTCTTTTGACGTATCCAGATAAGGGTGGGCCCACCCCTATGAGCTGTCGTGTGGGCCCCGCTCTGCTGCTGCTGCTGGGTGCATGCACGCGGGTCATTGTGCCGCCGCGCGCGGTGCGTGTGCACGCGCCTCATGGTGCCACTGCCGTGCGGTGCTGGGCATGTGCATGCTGTGCGCCCAGGCGGTGGTTGCTGCTATGCAACCTGTTATGCATGCTGCCGGATGGTGTGACCATAACATTATCATGTGAGATGACAGATGCAATGGATTTACAGGTAAAAACTGATATTTTACTAGTATTTATTCAACAAAATATTTAGCCCGAGTCCTTTTGTTCTTGGTTTTGAATTTGCCATGAACATTCTTTTATCATATTTGTTAAAAACAATAATGGAAGTGAAATTATTAGCTCTTTTTAGTTGCTGTTTTTTTCTTATGCTTCTTATTTAGTTTACAGACTTATCATTATTGGGCCATGGGCCTATTTTAGTTTTTTGTAGGTCTTTTGTTACTGCCACCTTATTAGGGGCAGTTTTGTAATTTTCCACATATTTCCAGCAGCTATATTAAGGGGTAGGAGGGAGCTCATTATGAGACCCACGATCTGATTTTCTCTTCTTTCTCTTATTCTTCTCTCTTTGCTATTTTCTTCACCAGATATTATTTATTCTTTAATTGATTGTTACCTATTGGACAAGAAGATTTAATGCCATGAACATCTTAATTCTTGAGCTCAAAAATTATGATAAAGAAGCCATCTTCATTGTTGGATTTGCCAGTGATATTGGTCATAATGATGAAGATGATGGCCTGAAATAAATAAAAGAATTTAATGAAAATCAATGACCGTGAAGAATTACAAGAAAATGACACTATAAGTTCCAAATTCCTGCTAGGTCCCACATAACTAGCATGGTGGGTATTTTCCACATTTAAGCTCGCATTTTGGTGACAATAAACTTGCAATATTTAATAGCAAAAGGTAATAATTTTGCTTCATCATGTCCCATCCTCATTCAAGCACTGAAGCATAAGCTGTGGAATTTTTATTAGTTTCTCCAGCCATCATATTGTCCTTTTCATATTTTCTTCTCTTGAACTGGTAAAAAATGGAAGTATAGGAAACACCCAATATCCTTGTGAGGCAGCCTGATTTCCATATGTATGATACACAGACACGAACTTGTGCTAAACATCAAAATATCATCTAAAGTGTGCCCCAACATAGAATCTTACTCCACAATCTGCTGATGTAGATTCATGACTTCCATTGCATCCAAAAGCTTGTCGAATAGGAATAAGCTCCAAGCCCAGGCTTAATCATGGACATGAGAAGACCTAGTTTGCCGCAAGAATATAGCCAGTATCAGCTCTTAATACATAACCATAGTAAATTAGAAACCAAATCTTAGTTCTTGAAATATGCTTCATAACAGTTAATCTTAGTTCATCCATTATCTGGCAAGTTGGTGAATCTTGTCCAAGTTGATTATTTAAAGAATTCTTTGACTGAAGATCATAGAGGACCAGATTCAAAGAATTTATTAGTCAGAATCTGCTAGGATGTTTCTAAATATAAAATCATTCCAAATGCATACCAAGATTAAATGCAGGTCAAGCCACAGAAAAAGAAGTCTCATCAGTGATTCCTTGAAACATTTTTCAGTTTGAATAAGTGCATAAATCATATTAAGCAATAAACACAAGCATCATGTGAGAGTCAAAACATAAAAATATAGTTCAATTATTCAAAGAAAAAGAAAATTAGTTTGTACCATGAAATTTAAGTATTGAAGTACAGAGAGAATTTAAAACTGAGAGAATTTTGAAATGCATACCAAGATTAAATGCAGGTCAAGCCACAGAAAAAGAAGTCTCATCAGTGATTCCTTGAAACATTTTTCAGTTTGAATAAGTGCATAAATCATATTAAGCAATAAATACAAGCATCATGTGAGAATCAAAACATAAAAATATAGTTGAATTATTCAAAGAAAAAGAAAATTAGTTTGTACCATGAAATTTAAGTATTGAAGTACAGAGAGAATTTAAAACTGAGAGAATTTTAACAGAACTGAAATTACTATGCATGTGTGCATGTGCTTTTGTGTGTGTTTAGAGAGAGAGAGAGAGGTACAAGAGAAAAGGCTTGTTTGTTTTCTTTATATTAGACAAATAGGGAGGCATGTATATTTTAGGTGGTAAATAGTGGAAAGAAAAGATAGAGGTTCTCTTTATATGTATTCTTTCTGTGTGACTCAAAGAAGTAATGTTTTCACTTTATAGTAATATAAGCAGGAAATCAGTGTTTTTCTCTTGTTTCAGTTAGAGAAATATTGATTTTACTTGTCAAGGCTTCCTATTACAATCAGCTCCAAGACATCCTTGCTTCACCAGATATATAAACTAAAACACACACACACACACACACACACACACAGGACAAGAATATTCTAGTCATAGAAATCCTGAAAAAAAAAATGAATTTAAAGAAATTAAGTGTAACTATAGGAACACCATTAATCTTTACTTGAAAAACAACACAATTTATAAATTAATGAATCATTAGGAATACTGAATCTAAAATAAGTCCCTCAGAAAATAAAAACAATTTATCTCTGTAACTTCTGGGTGGCTAATTCAGAGCTGTTCCAAGATCTCTCAAATGATGATCTTAGCAGAAATATTCAAACCATTCTTTTTCTTCCACACTCCACTCAGACTCCCATAAGACAACCGGTAGTATTCAGGGATGGTGGGATGATCTTACACTTCGACGGGAGTGCTGCAGGTAATCCAGGTTTAGCTGGAATTGGGGGCATCTTAAGAGATGAAAGAGGTGATACTCGCTGGGTTTTCAGTGGGCCAATTGGATTTACAGATTCAACCAAGGCTGAAGTGCTGGCTGCTCTAACTGGAATCAGAATAGTAAAAAGTTTGGATATTCAGAATCTCTCCATAGTAGGGGACTCAGCAAATACCATCAAATGGCTAAAAGATAAGGAAGGGGGTCCTTCAAGGGTGATCCATTGCCTGGCAGAAGCAAGGGACTCCTTGAATTGTCTACATGCAAATCCGATCCCGAGGGAGTTAATTCCTATTGCAGATGGCTTACCCAAGCTAGGTGCTCGCTTAGAAAATCTGTACAGTGACAGAATTCCTCCCTTGTAATCTCTTTGGGGTTCTCCCCTGTTTCGCACATCCTCTTCTCTTCTAGTTTAATGAAATTTGGTTAAACTTTTCTCATAAAAAAAAAAAAACAAACAAAAGCAAACTGTTTAAGGATTCAGTACTTGTGCAAATTGTATAGATATATAAATTACACATGAATCTTCTTCTTTTTTTTTTTTTTTGATCAATAACTGGAATTCATTAGATTAAAAGAATTTAGTTACAGCTCTCCAAAGCTTAACTCTCTCCAGGAAGATAACAAAAAAGAAAAAGTTACAGAACAGCCCAAAACATTTGATCCCTTCCCACCCCCTGCTTTTCCAAAGCATCAGCAAATGCATTTGCTGTTCTCTTGACCCACTGAAACTTGATTTCCAATTCTTTAGTTAGCCACTTAATCTCCCTCCTCTCATTAGCATATTTCCAAAGTCCACTACCTTCTTGTAACCAACTTAAGACCAGGTTTGAGTCCCCTTCATGACTAATTTTTGTATATTCAGTTCTTTAGATTTCCTTATACCCTCTAGTACTGCATAGACCTCAGCTTTAGAGAGTCTCCAAACCCAATGGAACCTGAATACAAAGCGAGCACCTTCCCATCCTCATCTCTGAAAACCCCTCCTACACCTAATGGACCTGGATTTCCCTCACTACTTCCATCAAAGTTTAGCTTTATAAGTCCACTTCCTGGTGATGACCACACAGGACAAACTAAAGAGCGAGCAGGAGCAGAATTTGCCACCTCCGGCCAGCTATTCAGCAACATATCTGTAGAAATATCAACAAACAGGTCCAAGGATTTCAGCTAATGTACCACCCTCACTGCTACTACTTCAATAAGGCATTCTTTACTTCTTTTAACTTAAGAGAAAATTCTGGTGTTCCTTTCCTCCCAAAGAGTCCAGCAAACAGCAGCCCTCACACACCTCCACATTATCCTTCCCCTTTTGTTTGGCCAACCAAAGAATGAGGGGCTAAACAAGCTATGAATGTTTGGCGGTAGGGTCCACCTGCAATCAAAAGAGGAAAGAAACCATTCCCAAAGATCAGTAGCAAAGGGGCAAGAAACTAGTAAGTGGTAGGATCTTTCACCATTAGCCTTGCAAAGAACGCACCAATTCGGAATCTTAACATATAGAGGATCTTAACAAGAACCAGTAAAGCTCATGCGAATGCATATGGTGCAATAAAATTTAACATAATATAAAGAAGCCACAAATTAGAACAACTCACTGATCAGGAAAATTCAATCCACATGCTCCACTTCCCAAGGCTTGCAGGTTCAAATCATATTACTATAAAATCCTCATTCACTTGGAACTTCTTATTAGGTGTATAACCAGCTTTCTTCATTTCCATGTGAAGGTTACTTAGTATAGAATAAATAATTTTAGCTTGAATATGAGATTTATCACCAACTACAAATACATTGACTCTATTATCCACCTCAATCCAACTACACCCAGGTTGTTTCTTCAATCCTTTGTCTTTCATCTTCAATCTCACTCTTGCCGCTTCTCTCCATCTTCCAGCAGAAGCATATATGTTAGATAGCAGTAGATAAGTCCCTGCATTCCCAGGCTCCACCTCTAGAAGCCTCTCTGCTGCTAATTCCCCTATTTTCACATTCCCATAAACACTACAGCCTCCAAGAAGAGCCCCCCATACGCAAGCTGATGGTTTAATCCTTGAACGCTCTACAAAATCAAAGGCCTCCTCAAGCCGACCAGCTCGCCCACAAAGATCAACCAAGCACGCATAGTGGTCTTCTCTCACTTCAACGGATCCATCTGTGACCAACTCACCAAAGTATTTCAACCCCTCATCCACCAAACCAGAGTGGCTACAGGCAGATAGCACCCCAACATATGTAACATCATCAGGTTTGAACCCACACTTCTGCATTTCTTCAAACAAGCGGATTGCCTCTCTTCCATACCCATGGTCTCCATAGGCCTGAATCATTCCATTCCAGGAAACAATATCTCTTTGGCTTGACCTGTCAAACATCTGTCCTGAAATAGTTATCTCCCCACATTTAGAGTACATGCTTATGAGTGCCGATTCCACAAATACATCATTCTGATAGATTGTTTTGCTTATAATCTGATGTATTTGCTTCCCCTCACCAAGACCAGCTAAATCACTACAAGCCCTCAATATGCTCACAAAGGTTCCTTGATTGGGCTTGATCCCATCAGCCTGCATTCTTGAGAAAATCTTCAATGCTTCCTCACTCTGTCCATCCCGGACATATCCTGTGATCATTGTCGTCCAAGAAACAACGTTTCTTTCAGACATCTGATTGAATAGTTTCTGGGCTCTCCTTAGACCTCCATTCTGAATACAACCCGTAATAATTGCATTCCATGATGGTATATCCCTCTCAGGCATTCTCTCAAAGAGGTCAACAGCTTCACTCAGCCTCGAGTTCTGTGCATAACCAGTGAGCATGGCATTCCAAGAAACTACGTTCCGCTCGGGCATCTTATCAAAAATGCACCGTGCTTCATCAATCCTCCCATTTTTTGATAAACCATCGACCATGGCTGTCCAGGAAATAACGTCTCTTTCTGGCATCCGATCAAAAAGCTGCAATGCTTCATTTATTCTTCCAAATTGAGCCAGAGCTTTCAAAATTGTGTTCCAAGAAACAACATTCCTCTTAGGCATTTTCTCAAATATCTCAATAGCAGAATTCATTCGTCCATTTTCTGCATACCCAGATATCATAGTATTCCAAGAAATAACATTCTTGTGGGGCATCTGTCTAAAAAGCTTCTCTGCTTCCAAAATCTGTTTGGATTGGAAGTACCCATTGAGCAACGCCGTCCAGGTGACTACGTTCTTCTTGGCATCCACGTGGTCAAACAAAATCCTTGCTTCTTTGATCATTCCACATTTAATGTACCCAGAAATAACATTCGTCCACGTAATAACATCTCGCTCGGACATTCTGTCGAATAGTCGACGAGCTTCGTAGATTTTCCCTTCCCTGCTGAGCTTGTTGATCAGCCAATTTGATCGAGCTACATTTTGATCAACGGTGTAATCTCTTTCTGATGTCATAATTTTGGAGAATCTCTTGTCGGAGTGATAAAGGTGCAGCCATGTGAGCTTCACGCTGAGTGACCTGGGAACGAGGATTATAAAAGCCGTTGGAGAGAGCACTTTCGCGGGAGCATCAAAATGCGCTGATGCAACCGTCAACCGAAGTAGCGCTAACATCTGAACGAGGCTCTTTTCTTCTCCTTCCAAACTTATAGTTAAAAATTAGGGTAAATTATAGATAGGTACTAAAATGGATTACAGATAGGTACTAAAAATGGTACCCTAACTTTCAAACAAGTTTCTGCAATATCTAAATTTTCAAAAAGTGTTAAAGGACAAAAATGCCCTTCACCTATCCTCTAATTTTCTGGCCTCAAGCTAGTTATGGATTCAGGTATTCACGCCAGTGATGGAAATACAAAAATGAACAAATATTTTTTTTATTTGCAAACCAAACGCCTAGAGAAACTACCATGGCTGCTGATAGAACTCTGTTTGTCAACAAGAAGACATGAGCAGGGCCGAAGATCTAGGGAGAAGAAGAAGAAGGAGGAGAGAGAGAGAGAGGTCGGAGGTGGAGGAGAGTTGTTGCCATTGTTCGGTGCTTCAGGAGGCCGAGGACGATGAACAGTGGTTTTCGGTGATTAGCTCGATGGAGGAGAAGGGAAAAGGGAAAGAGAAATGGAGAGGGAGAGAATAGGGGAAAATCGGTAGGATTGATTGATCGGGAAGGAGAGATACTGTTTTGTCACTGTTGTTCGGTGTCGAGTGGAAGGGGATAATGAACAAGAGATGGCACTGGCGACGCTAATAGAACTCTGTGTGTCATCAAGAAGTGAATAGGGCTGAAGATCTGGGGAGAAGAAGAAGAAGAAGAAGAGAGAGAGAGAGATGGGGGTTGAAGGGTGGAGGAGAGCTATCGCCGTTGTTCGATGCTTCGGGAGGTTGAGGACAATGAACAGTGGTTTTCGGTTCGGTGATCATCTCAGTGGAGGAGAGGAGGAATGGAAAAGAGAGGTGGAGAGGGAGAGAGTGGGGGAAAACCGGTAGGATTGAATGATTGGGTGGCTAGGTTTTGGTTCGATGGATGAAAGAGACTATGGGGTGGCCAAGAGAAAGGGAAAGAGAGAAAAATGAAGAGAAGATGAGAGAGGAGAGAACTGGGGAGAAATTACACCAATGATCAGCCGTAGTGAGTCAAGAGGAAGAAGGAAATGGACAGTAAATTTTTTGGGTTTTCCATTTTAGGTGCAATACCAACACGAACATTTGGATTTTTTTGGATTTTCCATTTGAGTCATCATTCACCACCTTGCTTTTTTTAGGCAGCTTTTATAATTTTTTAAATTTTAAGTTGCACAAGTCATCACTCATCACGTGATGAGATACTGACACGCGGGAACCAATTTACACTTTTAAAAGTTTGGGTAATGCATTGACATGTTTAAAAGTTCGGGTATTAAACTGAAAATTTCTCAACTTTTAAAACATACACTTGTTCCGTAAAAAATAAGGTTACAATGATGGTAAAATTACAAAAACATTCATATTCAAGTTTTTTTAATTGTTTTTCTTTGTTTCATTAAAATGCTTTTATTCTTTGTTAAAAACAAGTGTGGAGATGGTTTTTATATGGAAAAAAAAAAGTAAAATAAATGTTGAGCGAGTAAAAGAACATCTAATCATGGGCATTTTTATAATCTTATCCTTATTGTAACCTTAATTTAACATAATTGGACTCAAGTGTATATTTCTAAATGTTGAGGATACTAAAATGGTGCATTTGAAATTTCAGGTCATTTAAGTGTCATTGCCCCCCAAGTTAATGGAATTTATCTGTAATTTACCCTAAAAATAAAAACGGAAAATCTATGATACTGGAAAGATATGGTACCGAAAAGAAATTTGATCGATCAATAAAAGCACCTGTAAGTTGTGAATTTTGATGAATACCACCACGTTGGTAAAATCCGTCTTATTTTTATTTATTTATTTATTTATTTTTACCTTGAATTCAAGTTATCCAAATCTATTGATAATTTGAAGTGTTTTAAAAATCATACTATCCCTCCAAGTCACAGGGGCGAAATCGGATTTTCTCCTCGTACATCGTGTGACATACACCAACCCCACTGCTAGTACTAGTTAGCTTGTGAGATTTAGCATGACCAAATAGGCAAATAAGCATTCTCGTTGTTAAACAGTCTAAATGAATAAATATTCTCGTTGTTAAACTAAGGGCTTGTTTGGTTTACAAGAATAAGAGTTTGGAATGAAATTCTAATTATTTGGTTGGTCATAATCAGAATCACATTCCCATTTTTGCTATAATGGTACTTCTCCATTTAAGGGAATGGTACCCCCCTCCCTTGGGATTGAAACCAATTCCAGCTTATTCTAATTTTGATTTCAATTCCTATATGAACCAAATAAACTATGGGAATAGACCATTCCAATTCTAAGGGATTTTGATCTAATTCCAATTATGTATCAAATGGATCCTAAACTATTCCTGCTAATCAAAATGCTAGGTCTCTTTATCGTCCATCCATTATCGTTTGGTACTTATTAGACAGTAGTCTGCCATCTCATGCACATGGATGTTGTAGCAAAGTAGTTTATACTCTTGCCAATTATAATATATATCTCTCTAGTTGTCACACACTTGACCCTCTTGTCCATATCTTCTCTGATAACTAGATTATCTTAGGCCATTCATGCTAAGACACATCAACTTTGAATGCTTGGTCTGCTTGTGTAGAAGGGATGTGGTGCATCATAATTGGCCCGCTATTACCAGTTGAGTTGTAAAAGAGTATATGTGAGCTTGAGTGCCACAAGAGGAGCACTCATTTCTCACCTCACATCAATGTTCACATAGACCCTTTTCCCTCATTTCCCACACATGTGAATGTGATTACTTGTTTTTTTAAGAAATGATTAAGGGGTTGTTTGGTGCTATTTGTATTTCAAATATAAATGTCACCACAAGTATTTTGAGTTCAAGTATCAATTTTGTTGTTGTACATGTTTGGGTTGAGACATTTTATTTTACAACAGTTACAAAACACTTCACATGAAAATCCATAATAGGGGATGTATCAAGAAACATCAATTTGAGGGAAACAAAGTCTCAAAATACTGACTGGTGTAGCACTGATGTGGTGTTGACGTGGATAAATGACACACATTTTCATCAAATAGGATTCAAAGTACAAAAAATGGTGTTTGTTTTTCAAGTCTAACGAGTGTTTCAACACAAAACATTATAGTGGTACCAAAGACAACCTAAAAAATATGCAAATCATAAATCATAATAAAAAGCTTCACATAGATCAATTATGTCCCATCAACTGATGGTAGATCAGATAGTAAGTTCTATGGTCAATTGTAATGGAGGCTTGGGATCAAATCCTAAACAGAGACCTTGGCCTAGATCCAAATTGTGTAGGATATGGTATTTAGGCTAAGCATGTCCCTCTTCTCGGTCAGTATATTGAATTTTGACCCTCAAATTTTTATTTGGTATATATACATTTTTACATATTTTAACAAAATAGTTAAAATTTCTGATATTTTTATATTAATTTATTTTGGGTAATTTGCTGAAACCTCTCCTAAAGTTTTTCACTAGTGTTGAAACATCTCTTTAAGTTTGGTAATTGCAACTATCTTCCCCTAGGTTTTTGACATAATTGCAAGTAGACCCCTTTGTTAAAATACTTTAATAAACATGGAAATGTTCAAAATATTCATGCAATTATTACTAAGGCTGGTTTATACAGTAAAAATAATACAAACTTTATGAACAACGATAAAAAAAAAGAGAGTTTAAAGTTGCACCTTTGCCTTTGAACAATTTGAAAGACAAATTTGGGAAATGAATCAATTTTGTAAAAGAGATTAGAAAGGCTTGGGTAGAGATTGATATGAAGAGAAAATTAGAAAATAAACATTTTGGTCAAAGTAACTATATGGGTATTTTAGACATTCTTGTGACTCTTGTTAGAGGATTTTAACAAGGGGTCTATTTGAAATTACGTCAAAAAATTTAAGGGAGATGATTGCAATTACCAAACTTTAGGGAAAGTTTCAGCAATTTACTCATTTAATTTATTAAAGGGAATTTGTCTAAAACTCACCGGGTCACCATAACTTTTCATGAATTATAACTCACCATAAATTTTCAAGATGTCTAAGGAGCCCTTTGTTTTTCAAAACTCACTATCCATTAATGTTCATTGAGAAAAGTTATTCATGTCAACACAAATATAATTTTTATAACCAAACTACCCCTGAATGGTGAATCAACCTTGTTAACTTTTTTATTTTTTGGATTAACTAGAACAGTCGTCGTTCAAGCTGAAAACTTCGATTGAAAGTGAAAAAAAAACAAAAAATCGGAGTCCGAATTTCCTTGACAGACCAGGTGAAACAAAGGTGAGCCACTTGCTGGTCTCAATCTTCATTTGATTCCTATTACGAGGATTTTAAGCCCTCCAAAGCTTCTTGTGAGTTGTGTAGGGGTAAGAACTAGGAAATAGGAAGGCTGAGAACCTGTCACTGTCACTATTCTATCAAGGGAGTTCGTACTTCGTAGTCGATTCCCATTGTCTTGGGAGATTGGAATAGAATGGCGGGTTTGGATTCATTGGCCACATATTTCGATGACTTTGAAATCTCTGAAGTTGCCTCCTCTCTGGGGATTTTATTCACCTCTGTAGGCTCCAATAAAAGCATCGGGTTCATTCGTTTAGCTTTTCGAACCAGAATTAAAATAAAATAAGGAGAGATAAACATTAAAGAATATCTGTTTTGGAGGCAAAGCTACTTGCGGTTTTTCGGAGGTGGGCAAACCACCAAATCAGCGACAAAGCTCTGCCTCAGTAGGAGACTCTGAGTTGTTAATCGCCTCCTCTTCTTTTTTAATCTCCTATGGTTCTTGCATTTCAAGTTTTTATGGGTTTATCGTCATGGCTTCTTCTTCGTCAGCTCTTCTGTCATCGTTGTTTCTGCTCCTTTTTATTCTTCTCTTCGGATTCACCCAAGTTAGAGACATCTTGGTTGGAGGCAACGATAACGCATGGAAAATTCCATCCAATAAAAAGGGCATCCTTGAGCCTATGGGCTGCAGCAACTTGTTTCAGAATCGGAGACTCTCTAGTTTGGAAGTATGACCCCCCAGAAGGACTCTGTGTTGCAAGTGATGAAGGAGGCTTACACGGCCTGCAACACGTCGATCCCGATTGCTGTGTACAAGGACGAGATCACTAAGGTTGAGCTCGACCGGTCTGGGCAGTTCTACTTCATCAACGGTGAAAAACTAAGGTCAAATATATGTAATCTTTGATGATAAGAATCTCAACGATCCCGAAACACACACTTACACAAGCAAGAGACAACCGGAGATTACTTAATCTGAATAGGGCCACACATGAGGCTTTTAGTCCATCCAAAAAATAATGTATCTAACTTGTATCTTCATGGGGCTGAGAGAGCAATATTTATAACAGTATCACCCAACGTTAGCTTCCTTGTTTCCAGGAATGAAAATAACCGGATAGATTGTGGATTTTCCATCATGTGGGTCACTTTCAAAATCAGCATCACAATAATTCAATAACTCTAAATCATTTGCATGACAAGTTAATTTGAAGTGTTTTGTTAATTGTAGATATCTAAATATTTTTTTAGCAGTCTTCTATTGTGTTTTATTTGGGTTACTTTGATATCTACTAACAAGACCTATAGCATATGAATATCTGGTTTTGTGCAAAGCATTACATACATCAAACTACTAATAGTTTAAGCATAGGGTCTATACTTCATTTTCTCTATTTCTTCATCACCACTGGTGGAAGCTATATCCCTACTTAATATGGTTCATTTACAAATTGGAGTTTCAACTCCATTACATTCTTTCATATTAAATTTTCTTATAATTTTATCTAGGCAATGCTCGTGTGAAAGACTTAAGGTTTTGGTCTTTTTATCTCTTTCTATTTTGATTTCAATCACATAACTAGCATCATCTATGTCTTTCATTTCAAAGTTGGTTTTTAACCAACATTTAATTTCATTAATCATAGACACATCATTTCTAATAATGAGAATGTCATCTACATATATTGAAAGACCACAACAAAACTACTCCTACTATTCAAAGAGTAAATGCATTGATCAAACCTGATGTAGTGCGATCTGACTGCTCCCTGTTGGAGGATGATCTGGCTTCCAATCGGACGGTGATCTAAACGGATCTACGAAATAAGATCAGAGAACCCGGGGTGGCTAGCCCGGTGAGGTCACTCCGATGCTTAAGTTAGTAAGTTGTAGCGAGCTGATATAGCTTTGAATGTAGAGAGCTAGAGAGCTAGAGAGCAGAGAAATCACGCGTACCTTGAGCCATTGGGGTTGGAGCCTTTATATAATTGAGTCCTCGTGGGTTTTGCGGATCAATTTCGGGATCTTCATCACGATGGGATCCGTTTCGGCTTTAATTCGAGGATAACGTTATCAACTGATAAGGCTTATCAATTCCGCCCGAACCGGGCGAGGAGGAGATAAGGCTTGCCGTTACGCAGCGTGATCCCGTGAGGTTCGGAATCAGTTGGAGAGATTTATGGGATCATCACGTAGTGGTCTGAGTTGGTATCCCCGAGCTGATGCTTTTAAGTTCCGAATTGGATTGAATGCCAAAGTGCTTTAGGGTCGAGGTGATCCTGTTGCGATCTTGTACCTAGGTGATCTCGTCCCGAGGTGACCTTGTCCCGAGGTGGTTGAATATCCGAGCTCGATCTGTTATAGACTAGGCACGTTAGGCTGAGTTGTCATCTTAGTCAGGTCATGTCCACGTGTCCCCTTTTTACTAGGTTAGGCCAAATTGCCCTTCATCAATTGCCCCCCACTCCCTAAGCCAGGGGTCCCGACCTGGTGCGGGGAGTTCATGACGAGTCCAGGTGGATTTGGCCTGAGGTCCAGGCAGCTTGTTGGGAGAATCGCTGGTCGGACCTGTTCGGCCACCCAGGTCGCGTCTAGTCTATGCGCGGACTTCACGCGATCTAGTCTACGCACGGACTTCACGCGAATCGCTGGTCGGACCTATTCGGCCACCTAGGTCGCTCCAATCTCAACCGTTGATTCCCGAACACAG
This sequence comes from Nelumbo lutea, assembly GCF_056320005.1. Classification (NCBI taxonomy): domain Eukaryota; kingdom Viridiplantae; phylum Streptophyta; class Magnoliopsida; order Proteales; family Nelumbonaceae; genus Nelumbo; species Nelumbo lutea. The sequence continues at coordinate 5,320,211 of NC_142685.1, read as the reverse complement.
TGGCTATAAATAGGGGGCCTGAGACTCATTTGCTTCACCATAAATTCGCTAGCCTTCGATCTGAGGTCGCGTTCAAGTTCCTTAGCTCGGTTTCTTTAGTTCGGTGTCTTCCTTCAGTTTGGTCTCTCTTTGGTGATTCTTCCCTAGCTCTCCTTTTTTATTCTATGTCTTTTCCATGTCTAGCTTTAGTTTTGACAGTCTTTTAGATGGGGGCGGTGAATCCGCTAGGGCCGAAGTGGGTACCTCGGCTCAGGTCGTAGATTGCCATACCAAAGAAGCTACTTCGAGTCAAGATGCGATCTGTGATCCTCCCGAGGTGGAATCACCCTGGGAGGCTCGAGAGGCCTCGGGTGATCTGGCGTCCACCTCACATCGAGGTCGGCAGCCAGATAACTTTGGCCCGTTAACAGTGACGACGAACAGGATCCTGTCCATAGTAGCTCAGTATAGGCTTCCGAGCAACTTTGTCTATAGTCTTCCCTTAGGTAACTTTCCTTGGGAGCACAGTCACGACGAGATCATGATCTTCGAGGAGCAGCTCGCAGCTAGTCTTCGTCTTCCAGTTCACCCCTTGATAGTCGAAGTCATAAAACTTTTTAACATTACAATAGATCAGCTGCACTCGAACTCCATTCGTAATGTAGTAGGAACTATCTCACTCTTCCATGACTATAACCTTCCTCTTGACCTTGATATCTTTTCTTCCATTCTCTCGATAAAGAAAAACTCATCCTATGTTCTACCTGAACATAGGCGAACTTACTATCTATCCTCTCGTCCGGGCTATAAACTCTTGCACGAGCTCCCAAATAAGGTCCCAACCTGGAAAAGGCATTACTTCCTAATCTGTAACACTAAGGGGTGGCCTTTCCCAACCCACTAGAGGGTGACCATTCAAGATCCCGGTGTCAGGCTGGACTTGAAGACAAGGGAAGCACTCTAATCTAGGGCGGAGCTCGGTTTCAAGTTCGTGGACTACGTGACCGAAGACAAGCTCATGTTGCTTTTGTTGCAGCAACAAAGCAAAAGAGCTCGTAATGAATCTCCACAGGTTGTTGTCCCAGAGCCCGAACAACCCTCAACTGAGCAACCTCCCGTGATCGATATGGTCGAGGAGGAATCTGGGAAGGTCTCCCCACCCCACGCGCCCGAGGAGGCAACATCTTCAGAGCCCGCTCCTGCAGTTGCCGCCTCTTCAGGTAGCTCAGAGCATACTAACTTCGAAGTATAACCTTCTCAAGAGCCAAAGTGCAGTATACACCGAGGAGGTTGCTAGCTGGGCCGAGCTATCGGTCGCTCAGCTCGGAGCGCGAGCGGCTACCCATTGCACGGTGGTAAGTTATGTCTTAACTTCTTCAATTTTGTACTTAAACTTTTCTTGTACTAACTCTTGTGTCATTCTCTTGGTAGGTGAACTTCGCTATACATGCCCTGACTTACCAGTCCGAGGTACATTTGAAGCGAGCTCTTGCCGCTAATTCTTCTTCTCACGAGGCTCACATCGAGCTAAACTTGGCCTGCAACAAAGTTAACCAATTAAAGAAAGATGCATGGCCTAAAAAGGAGTTGATCACATTGCTCATGTCCGAGAAGGAGGAGCTCGCGGGCAAAAAGCGGCGCTGAAGAGGGAGGTGGAGAACCTCGAAGCCCACGTAAAGGAGCGAACTGAGATACTCCTTCAAGCTGTGGAGGAGGCCAAAGTCAAGGCCATCGAGGTGGGGACGGAGAGCTACCGCTAAGGCTTCAAGCTTAGTAGGTGGCTGACTCGACATGAATTCCCTCAGCTCGACCTTAGTGCCATCACTACTTCGAGGGTCACAGAGGAAATGGTTGTCGAAGCTGCTAAAGATCCGAACTCTGAAGCGGAAAGCGACAGCGAGTTGCTCGGTGACGTCGAGGAGACCGGTGCTGATGAGTGTACGGACCCTCCTGTCGAAGCCTCGGACAAGGGCGAGGAGCGGCTATGCGGCCATTCAACCTCTGAACCTCTTTTAGTTTGCGAGGTGGTCTCATATCTAAGATGGCCTTTATCTTTTTCGGGTTGGCTTCGATGCCACATCGGTTGACTATGTAGCCCAAGAATTTACCTGAGATGACCTCGAAGACACACTTGTTAGGATTTAATTTCATGTTGTACTTTCGTAAAATTTCAAAAACGTTTTGCAAATCATTTAATAAAAATTTTGAAAATTGGGTCTTAACGACCATATCATCTACATAACAGTCAACTTTATTGCCGATTAATGGCTCAAAAATTCTGTTTACATGTCTTTGAAAGGTTGCCCTGGCATTTTTTAGTTCGAAGGGCATAACCTTATAGCAGTACAATCCAAAATCGGTTACAAATGTTGTTTTTTCTTCATCAGCAGGGTCCATCCTGATCTGGTTGTAACCAAAGTATGCATCCAAAAAGCCCAACAACTCATGCCCTGAGGTCGCATCGAGTAGGCAGTCGATCTTGGGCAATGAGAAACAATCTTTTGGACAGGCTCTATTCAGGTCGGTATAATCGATGCACATGCACCATTTATCGTTGGCCTTTTTTACCAGAATTGGGTAAGCTACCCAGCTCGGGTAATGGTCCTCGCTGATGAAGTCCGCCACTAAAAGCTTCGTTGACTATCCTCCAGCGCTCCATTGGCCTTTTTTACTAGAACTAGGTTAGCTACCCAGCTCGGGTAATGGTCCTCCCTAATGAAGTCTACCGCTAAGAGCTTCGTCGACTATCCTCCAACGCTCCGGGGCGAGGTTGCATTTTTTCTGTCTAACAGGCCTGACTAAGGGATCAGTATTTAGTTTGTGAGTTAGGACTTTAGAATCTATTTTGGGCATTTCTGTCGTGGACCAAGCAAATATATATAAATTTTTAAATAAAAAACTTACCAGCTGAGAGCGAAGTGATTCCTCGATCGAAGCATCGATCTGGAGGGTCTTAGCTGGATCATCTTTTGAGACCGGGATGTAAACCATCTCCTCTGTCGGTGTAGCTCACTCCTTGACATACTTCGTAAGTCGCTCGAACTCGACGCCAGCCGCTAGTTTGGCTTTCCCTTTGAGGGTGGCGACGTAGCATTTGCGAGATTCGAGTTGGTCGCCTCGCACAACCCCTACTCCATAGTCCGTAGGGAACGTCATTGCCAAGTAGTAGGTGGATACTACCGCACGTAGTGCATGCGTAATGGGCCGACCTACTATAGCATTATACGGGGAGGGAATTGCGACCACTAAGAATGTGTGCTCGAACCTTACAATATTTGGCCACGTACCGACCTCTACAGGTACGGAGACTCGCCCTAGAGGTCTAACCTCCTCACCGCTGAAGCCTACCAGGGGAGTATCCATCGGCTTTAGATTGCTTGTCTGGAGCTGCAGCTTGTTGAAGGCGTCTTTAAACAGAATGTCAGCCGAGCTACCCGAGTCCACTAGGACGCGCTTGACTTTGAAATCATTTATCCTCAGCTTTATCACTAGGGCGTCTTCGTGAGGATATTGGATCCCGCACGCATCATCCTCCGTGAAGTAGATAGGGTCTTCAAGTCTAGGTCTCTTCGGCGGGTTCTGCTCCTCGTTTTCTAATTCGCAAACTGAAGTTTGACCTGCTGTTGAAGTGCAGCCCGCGATGATGGACCTGCTAGTAATCATGTTGATTACTCCGTGGATTGGCTTTTCTTCGGGTAACTGCCGTGGCGGCTGCTCAATCTGTCTGTTGTTGGACTCGGGAGCATTTCTTCTCTGGTCCCCCTGTCGGTCTGTTTGCCGATCTACTTGGTTTCTTTCTTCTCTTTGTATGAAATTTTTTAGATGCCCGTGATGGATGAGCTCCTTAATCTCGTTGTGGAGGTTCCTACAATTCTCTATACTGTGTTTGTGGTATTTGTGGAAGTGACAGTAAACATTCCTGTTCCTGGTGGCGGGATCTCCCCTCAACCGAGGTGGCCAATTGACATAGGAGTCTTTGATTACCATCAAGATTTCTCCTCGCTTCGCGTTGAGGGGTGTATAGCTCGTCCTTTCAACAAGCGGAGTTCTGTAACGCTGACCTGACTTGCGAGATCGCAAAGGAAATCAGCTTCCAGACTCGTTTCCTCCTTTGGTCGGGGACTTACTCTTTCTTCTCTTGTTCCCGTCATTATTTGTGTTGTCACCTTCTCTTTTTCTCTTTTTTGTTGGATTATCAATCTCCATATTCATTTCTTCCTTGGTCCTGATGAACCTATCGGTGAGCTTGAGGAATTTTGCGATGTCTTTCAACTTGTTGGCCACCACATGCCATTTGAACTCCCTATGAGTTATGTTCTTCTTTGCTGCCATGAGCCTCACTGCTAGATCTAGATCGGGGATCTGCAGGCAAGTGTCATTGATGCGCTTGATGTAGCTTCTGATGGACTCCCCTTCTCTTTGAACTACATTGAGGAAGCTTTCCTGGGACCTCGGGCACTTCTTGCTGGTGATGAAGTGCGAGGTGAACAACTCCACGAACTGCGCCCAACTCTTGATTGTTCCTGGCGCAAGGTTCCGGTACCATGTGTGAACTACTCCTTTAAATGTGGTGGAGAAAGCTATGCACATGCAGGTCGGCCCCAGCTAGGTGCATCTGGGACTGAAAGGAGTCTACATGGTCGTTAGGATCAAAAGATCTGTCATACTTGTCAAGGGGAGGCATTTTGAAGTCCTTGGGCATTGGGGTTGCCAATAGCTCGAAGTACAGAGGGAATGACCCAGAGATGAGAGGAGCGGTCTTTGTGGCTACTGATCTCACCTCCTCTTTACCTTTTACTTGTTCATGCTAGTTTGGCCTTGCAAGTTGGTTGTTCTGAGCTGAAGTTCAACGTGCTTTGTGACACCTTCGCTGCTGCTTCTTCGTCGGCTCTGCATTGGTACTACTAACCTCTGTGTGGTCTGGTACTGTTTTTCCGTGAGGTAGCTCTTGGTTCCCTGGATGTTGAGGTTGATTGCCATGGATGGAAGGTCCTTGCCTTGAGTTCGTGGCCAAAACCCTTAACCGGTTACCTGTGAGCGAACCACCTTCTTGATGCGAACGCCGAGGAAGAATGGCTCTGGCAGGCTGAGTGTCTCCGGACCTGTTTCTGAGGTTGTCTTGCGAAGTAGGCAGAGTGATGTGTTTGTCCCTCCTTCCACGAGGCGAGACTTGGCTCCTTAGAGGGACTGGGACCTGTGAAGTCTCCTCGCCTCGGTGGGGAGATCGAGTGATGTCCTACACACGAGATCGGTTCTACTGAGATGCTGGGTGCCGAGGTGGAACCGACTGCTGGCTTTGCAGCAGTGGAGGGAACTACTGCTGGTAGAACTGGTAGAACATCTATTGTTGGTATTGCTAGAATTGATGGACCTGCTACATTTGGACCTGGATGGCCCACACACAGTGTATCAGGTCGTCGAACTGAGATTGCCCAACTCCAGGGGGAACCACAGACGGTTCAGCGAAGGTTGCGCCAACTACAGGAGGGAGTGGTGCATTTACCTGCATAGAAGCTTGCGGCATGGTCAGTGTTGCAACCCCAGCCGCAGTAAGCAGTATGGTGAACTGACCGATGCAGATTGATGGAAGTTGAGGTTGACCCCCAAAGACGTTCATTTCAGTGCTCTATCTGACATGACTAGAGGATACCATTGATTTCATATGAGCTGTTGAGTGTGAAGAAGGTTTTTTGTAGCGTTTCCCACAAACGGCGCCAACTGATATAGTGCGATCTGACTAATCCTTGCTAGATGATGACCTAGCTTCTAGTCGGACGGCGAGCTAAGTGGATCTGCGAAATAAGATCAGAGAACCCGGGGTGGCTAGCCCGGCAAGGTCGCTCCGATGCTTAAGTTAGTAAGTTGTAGCGAGATGAGATAGCTTTCAATGTAGATAGCTAGAGAGCTAGAGAGAAGAGAAATCACGCGTACCTTGAGCCATTGGGGTTGGAGCCTTTATATAGTTGAGTGCTCGCGGGTTTTGCGGATCGGTTCCGGGATCTTCGTCACAATGGGAATCGTTTCCGCTTTAATTGGGGGATAACATTATCAACTGATAAGGCTTATCAATTCCGCCCGGACCAGGCAGGGAGGAGATAAGGCTTGCCGTTACGCGGCGTGATCCCGTGAGATTCGGAATCCGTTGGAGGGATTTCCGGGATCATCACGTAGTGGTATGAGTCGGTATCCCCGAGCTAATGCTTTTAAGTTCCGAACTGGATTGAATGCCGAAGTGCCTTAGGGTTCTGTTGCGATCTTGTACTGAGGTGATCTCGTCCCGATGTGACCTTGTCTCGAGGTGGTTGAATATCCGAGCTCGATCTGTTGTGGACTAGGCGTGTCAGGCTGAGCTGTCAACTTAGTCAGGTCGTGTCCACGTGTCCCCTTTTTACTAGGTCAGGCCAAATCGCCCTTCATCAAAACCGATTAGGAATAAATCAAAGTTTAGATATTGTTTCATGAAAAGTATGGTACCACATCCTAGAGGAATGTTTTAAACCATATAATGATTTCTTTAATTTATACACTTTATTTTATTGTCCCTCTTTTTACATAACCTTTGGATTGAGTCATGTATATTTTTTCATTCAGATTTTTATTGAAGAAATAAGTTTTAACATCTAGTTGACATAACTCTAAGTCCAAAAGGGCAATTAAGGACATTCGGATTCTAATAGAGGCAAACTTGGCATGTAGAGAATAAGTCTCTTTATAATCAACCCCTTCTACTTGGTGTACCCCTTTGCTACTAATATTGCCTTTTATTTTTTATAGACCCATCGACATTGAACTTTATTTTCAATATCCATTTACACCTTATAGGTTTCCTATTATTGGATAAATTAAATAATTCCAAAACCTGATTTTTACTTATTGAGTCTAATTCTTCTTGTATGGCTTCACACCATTTTTCCTTATCAGGTGCTTCCATGTCATCTTCAAAAACAATTGGATCATCAAGAGATTCTTCATTCAAGTATATATAATAGTCTTTTAATCTTGATGAAGGAAATCTTTCTCTCTGAATTCTTCCTAGGGTGTCATTATTAGATGAATCCTGTTTTTTAGGTGCATTTTTAAATTATGTAATTTCTTTGTTTATTTTAAATAGGTATGTAATTCTTTGTTATCCTCAATCTGGTTTTCCAGGAATACAACATCTATGGTTCCTATAAATCCAACTGTTTCATTAGATTTATAATTTACAAATCTATATCCTTTGTTATTTTCACTATACCTTATGAATGTACATGTAAGACTCTTATTATCTAACTTGATTCTTTACTGACTTGACACTCTTACATATGCACTAGTCCCCCAAATTTTGATATCAACTAGGTATTGTTTTCTACTGGTCTACATTTCATAGGGTGTTAAGCTATTAACTTTAATTGGAACATTGTTTAGAATATATACAATAGTATATAAGGCTTCTCCCCAAAAGTGTATTCCTAGATTTGAGTGAGATAAAATTGATCTCACCATATTCAACAAAGCCTCATTTCTCTATTCAGCCACTCCATTCTGTTGTGGCGTGAAAGACATGATTAGTTGGTGTGTAATTCAATTTCGTATACAAAAGTCATTGAATAGGTTGGAAATATATTCCTCACCCCTATCACTCATAAGAGATTTTGTTTTTCTTCATAACTAATTCTCTACAAGTGTTTTATATTCTTTAAATTTTCTTTAATACTTATGATTTTCTCTTAATTAAATTCACAAAACCAAACATGGATAAATCATCTATAAAAGTCACAAAGTATTTCATACCCCTATGTGTTTTTACATTTAGAGGGCCATAAACATCAGAGTGTGTTATTGCTAATAATTCATTTGATTTCTTTCTTTTCTTAAAAAGGAGTCTAATCATTTTTCTACCGAGGCATGGTTCACAATATTTGAATTTTGTTTCTATTTTGGGAATTAATTCATTGGAGCTCATTCTCATCATTTTATCATTATTTATGTGGCAAAGCCTCATGTGCCATATATATGCATTATCATCCACATGATAAACACAATTAACATAGCCGGAATGAGCATTAACTTTATTAATAGTCAAACGATACAACCCATCAAATTTATCCCCAAACTTTAAAAATCTACATCAAAACCCTTTTCATCTAACAGAGGTATAAACAATAAATTTTTCCTACAATTAAGTGAACACACAATACATCAATAAGGATTAAATTAATGTTCTCATTTGTAGGGATCTTCACTTTTCTGGTTCCAAGTACATCAATGTAGGTGTTGTTTCCCATAAAAAAATTGTGTTCTCCTATCTTCATTTCCTTAAATTCCAAGAACATCTCTTTAGTTTTGTAAATGTACTTAGATGAGTCAGAATCTATGCATAGTCAGAAAAACCATAATCAGTAAAGTAGGATTCAAGGACTACACAAACTATGTCCTTTTTTTTTCAGTTTTTCCTTTTTCATTATTTGACTTATTCTTCTTGCATTCAGGGCATTTATATTTTTGTGTAGCCTTGTTTTCCATAGTTAAAGCAATGTTTTCCCTTAGTCTTCTTGAATTCGTTTAAGAATTTAAACTTTTTTTATTGAATTTCTTTCCATTATTATTTTTGAAATTTTTGCCTTTAGGCTTTTCAACCATTTGTGAAGTTTCAGTTGGTTTGGAAGTAACCATTAAGGATGAATGTTGTGATTTATTCCTCTTCCTTTCAACCTCTAATCCTAGCAAAGTATGTAAGTTTTATTATACTAACTTCTCTTCCAGATAGGTCCAAAGTAGGTAAGTTTTTCAAACGAAAAACAATCGAAGAAACTCAAACTTATGACTTGTTGTTGCCCTAAAGAAATAAAGGGAGGAGTCACCAAAGCCTGAAGCCAGTGTCATTGGATATGAGAGAATAATCTTGAACAGAAGCTTCTTGTGTGGAGTAGGCTTTGGTGTTGATATGAGTGCAGATCAAGCTTTTTGTAATATTTTCAGCAAAAAAGGAGGAACGCCCGAAATGGGGTTTCAGTGGAGGATGAGAAGAAGCCTTCAAGTTGAATAAGTTATATTCTCTCTCCTATCCCTTTTTTGAATCTTAAAAGGTGGGATGCGCGTCGGTGTGGCACGACTACACTTAGAGTACTATACCAGTAAAACTTGGCTTTGATACTAGTGAAAAACTAAGGTTAAATACCTGTAATCTTTGATGACAGGAATCTCAATGATCAAGAGACACACACTCACAGAAGCAAGAGACAACGGGAGAATGCATAATCTAAATAAGCCTGCACAGGAAGCTTTTAGTCCATCCAAAAAGCAATGTATCTCACTTGTATCTTCATATGGCTGAGAGAGCAATATTTATAACAACAACTCCCAACATTAACTTCCCTGGTTCTAGGAATAAAAATAACTGAATGAGAACGTTGGGTAGATTGCTCCCTAAGAGATTGAATGAAGCCCCATCAGGTTGAGACAAGTGTCTCATATTGACCAAGGATCTAACCACTTGCTCATCCAGTCTAGACTAGGTCAAATGGATATCCATTAACCCAATAAGAGCTGGAATCAGGATCAGAGAAATCCAACAACGTTGCGATCTCTATGCATAAAACATTTTCAAGTAAACAATCAAATAAAATTTCTTTCAATAGAAAATAAATAAATAGGTAATAATTAAAGAAAATGATGATTGTGTGCGAAAGTGTTGCATAGATATAATTAGAAAAATAGTCGTCTTCCATCAACATGTGACTTGTCACATGGCCATTGGATATTCCGACATATTGAGGATCAAATGAGGGCCTATGGCCACTCTACAATCAAGTGGGATTGAGTATAACTGTTATAAGGGAGAGAAGATGACTGTGGTCATGTTGTCACCGAGACACCATGGGTTTAGCTTGTATGCTTTGCTCATGCTCTTGTAGTGGTACAAGAGGGACTAGCGTTGGCTTTGACTAGACTTGTTCATGGGCTGGGCTCGGGCCGGGATTTTAATCTTCATAAACAGGATTTTGTTAGGCCCAAGCCCAAGCCCGGCCCGACCAACAGGCCTCCGACCTAACAGAAAAATGGTCGCCGGTGCTGAGTTCGCGTGACTGTTCGCCAGTGTTGAGTTCGCATTGAGGTGTTAGCCTAAGTTTACCATAGAAAGTAATGAGAAAAAGAAGGGCTACATCTGCTAGCCTATGTTCGTTGGAGATCACCGAAGAAGAAAAATGATTGAGAGGGAACAAGGAACTGAGAATGAGAAGTGAGAACTGCTGGTCCGTTTATCAGAGAAGAAAACACTTGAGAAGACATGAATAAAGAGGGAAGGGGAAAGTTAGGCTTGGGTAGGGTTTTGAGAGTTTAAAACGACAACTGTTCATTGTCGCCGCCGATGCTTGTGTTCGTCGCCTCGCCAATGCATGCGTTCACATATGAGATTTTGAGAGAGAGAGAGAGAGAGAGAGAGAGAGAGAGAGAGAGAGAGAGAGAGAGAGAGAGAGAGAGAGAGAGAGAGAGAGAGAGAGAGACTCACCACCTGTCTGCCAGAGTTCACTGGTTGCGCTGGTGAGTGTTCGCCGGTTCTGTCTGCCTAAGAGTGTGAGGTTGCAACTGTGAAAATTGAGAAGAGAGAACTAAGGTTCGACAGCTAAAACTAAGAGAAAGATGACTAAGAAGAGAGGGGTTAGGATATTTAGGGCTAGGGTTTTTGGTTTAACCTATAGGTCGGGCCGAGCTGGGCCGGGCTTTTTTGACAAATCCCGAGCCCGAGTCCGACTAGCCTGTCCCGCCACATAGTTGGGCTAGGGCTTTTAGGCCCGAGGACAAGCCCACAGGCTCAAGTGTGTGTTCAAGCCCGTTTAGGGGCCGGGCCAACCCGTCAGGCTACCCGTCCCGTGAACAGGTCTAGCTTTGACTAACCGTGTGGATGGCTTGAGGTGTGCACGACGTTGGCTCTGACCAATAATGGTCAGCGAACCATCAAAACGTTGGCAAGGTTATGCTTCCCAATAGTCGACGACAAAGCTATGCCTTGGTAAGGCTCCAAAGATAAATGACGGCAAGGTATGTCTCAGCCCACAACAATCCTTGGGTTTTTAGAGGTTGGCAAATCATCAAATCGCCAATCTCATTTCCTTTTATTAGCAATATGGAAAACATAGTCACCATGATCAGATACTGGAGTTCATTCGTTATCTTACAATGATTATCTTCGTCTTTGGTGATGTTGGAAAATGCGGTGATGGTCGTTTTTCCCCTTTCTCTTTCATTGGTTCAAACCATTAGGGTTTTAGGTTGAAGAATGGTAGAGGTATTTTTGGTATATTGTAAAATGGGTCAAATATAATAAAGGGTAAAGCAGTAATCTATCAAAATTCGTTAGACCATTTGCCATCAACTTACTAGGGTTCTTTAGATGTTTTGGAAAGTTGAGAAATCGTGAAAAATAACGGTGAATGGTTTGAATTTTGAGAAGATGGAAAAGAGATCGTATTCAGTCATCAGAAGACGATGCTCACACCATCTCCCAGCCAATTGCAGCTGTGCATCGAAAATATTTCTCAAAAAATAAAAACTACAGTACGGAAATATTCCTAATGCACGATTACTAGTGGTGGCTGTGAGTAGCAGTTGTGAAGACTGAAGACTGATCCGAATTCGATGGTGAGGGTTAAAAATTTACAAAAGCCGCCGCGTTGCCATCCCTTGTCTCAATCACCCGGCCAGCGGCCACCCGGGAAGAGAATGGATATGCGGCGATCCACACGCGTTGGCTGAACGTGTGGTCCGGTTAGACCAATTAATGAAAGTACCCAAAAAAATGAAACCAAAGAGTCCCGGACATTAGCTCTTCCGGTATCATGTATTTTCCGGCAACATAAATTTATCCAAATAACAAATAAATCTGGTGAGTTGTCACGGACAGGAAATAGGCCACCAATCGGCTGCCGTGTGTAAGGTTTACGGTCGAGATAATGATTCAGTAAACTTTTCAGACCGAATTCGGATCAACTACCAGACAAATGGTAGCAACAAATTCCCAACAAGCTATTGTAACCGTATGTTGGGAACATCTCTCCAGAGAGATGTACTCAATGTGCGGGTGCAGTGGGCTGTTGGGACATCATTGATAGCGTTTTGTGGGTAGCAGATCCCTGCCCGTTGATATCACTAGTGTCACGTGCCTGTGCCAGATGGAGTACAATCTGTCATTAAGAGGTGGCATCCCAATCAAGAGGAATACTATCCAACGAGAATGCTCACATGAGAGGGTTATCTTTAAACGTTAGATTAGAATCTTCTGAACATGACACTTGTTCAGAAACCACTGAATCCTATCAAAAGCTAATCCAACGGTTAGGTTTTTGTAGGACTATACTTTGTGTTACTCCTCCTAAGAAAAGTCCATCACGAGTCACAATTCAGAACCACGAAAGAAAATAACAAAGCAGGCAGAGACATTTGGAAACTGGAAACAAAAGAAAGACATGCTGATGGGTAAAATTGAAAATACAGACAAAAGCAGAGGAGGTCGAAGCATTCGATGAGTCGAACCTTTGTTCCCCGAAGTTTCTTTTCGTTCCGTTTATCAATTATTTTCAATTGATCTTCTCTCAGCTTCCGGCTTCGGTACGTGCATTAGAGAGGATCTCTCTTTTTCTTCTGTTTTCCCTTGCTAGGAACAGGTTTTCAGATTGTTTATTTTTGTTATAGGGTTTTAATTTCCATTTTTCTTTGCCATTGATGCTTTTGTTTGGTCTTTTTTCTGTTACCTTTTTATTGGTTTTTTCAATCCAGAATTTGGATGATGTGAGGTCGCATATGATTGGTTTTGTGTCTCTTTGACTTATTTTGATTTAGACAAGTCGGTGTTTCGGACTGAAATCGGTGATCTGAGGGGTATAGCTGTTCATAGTTTGAAGCTTATTACTACTGCGGAAGGCCTGCTGCTTTGTTAATTTTTCTCTTTGGGGCGTATTCCCGTGCTCGAATACGCTAGGAGATGGATTTGGTATCTAGTTACAAGGTACGCGTCATTTACTTATTTGTTTAGTTTGGGTTTAATTTGGTCAACTGGAGTCCGTGGTAGGCCTGTTTAAATGGCGACATCGGCTTTATACTGTTCAATGCATAACTTTAAACGTGGTACTGATAAATTTATGCTATGCTAGTTTGGATATAGTTTAGTTTTCGAGTTCTTATTCTTTTATCATTTATTTATTTAATTTCAGAATTTGTTGGAACAGTGTAAGTTGTTGCAAAGCGTCTTTGCATTGTTACACAGTAATGATATGATGGTTGTTTGGTTATAAAGACGGGCATCCATATATTGGTTGGTTAAGATGGTAGCTGAAGTGTGTCATATTTATTTTTGTAGCAAACATTCCTTAAAAGTGCAGTAAAATTATTAACGATTTTATTTGCTTGTCTATCTCTATCTGCATTGCGATTGGAACTGCTTTGACACCTCCTGAATTACATGAAGTGGTTTAATTCTTCTATCAACTAATGCAATTTGATTTACTAGTTAATTAAGTCCTTTTTTTACTATGTTTTCATCGTTATAGTGGTTTGTTTTTTATCATATGAAATTAAGTTTGCAATCTTGTGCAGGGAGTTGTTGGTCTTGTCTTTGGAAATGACAATTCTGCTTCTAGTGAGGATAGGTAAGTTCTACTCACTTTCCTTTCTCTCCATGATGATAATAATGGTTCAAGGAATATAATTAAGTGTGCAATTGATGCCATATTAGTTTCAAAGTATCTCTGTTAGTCTGTTTTTGTGTAAATATATTTTTCAATCGACTAGGTTATTTGCAAAAATATAAAAAGTCATTTTCTGATGTTAGTCACAGATATTGGGTTCTTGGGAGGGGTGGACTGGATGCAGACCTAACCTTTGACATTTTTTCCTCAACATAGATACTCTCAGAGACTCAGACATGAACCTGTGTTATCATGCTTATCAGACCAAGATTTTACCATTACACCAAGAAATGGCCCCTATTATTTGCATGGATATTCCTTTTGAAAATTAGAATAGGATATGATTTGATATTCTGCCTTCATATGGCAATTTATTGATAGTAAATAAAAAAGATTCACTAAAAAGGAAAAATAGAAGATACAATATCAACCTTCATATTTTAATTAGCAAGCTAATTTTTCTTTAACTAGCTTCAGGTCCTTGTTTGTTATTCCTGAATTCATTTTTTCTGGTTTATCTACTTTCACACTTGCACCATATGCTTTGGTTCACAAGTAGGAAAATTGTTTTATTAATGGTAAAAAAGATCTACAGGGAGTCCCACCCATACAACTACATATAGTATAGATTTTGTAGCTCATATACAACATCTATGGCTAATCGTCACTATGACCCAAAGATAACTTTTTTCCCAATAATTACAAAAATTGACAAAATCCACCCCTTCAAAATCTGTAAGAATGGAAGTGTAAGGGACTGTTGGATAATGGATGTAGTAGCCAAACAGAATGACTTATTGCTTTGTCTATTTTTTTTAATAAGTACTTAATGTTTTGTTTTTAGTGATTCATCAAAAAAACGTTTTGTTTTTAGTGGGTAAAATACTTAATACAATATTCAAGTGTATTGTAATTAATGTAACTTGAGCTTCAGCTATTAGGGAATTCACAAATGCTCCAATTTTGTTTTCCCTCTATATCATTACCATGTAACAAGAGAGATGAGATTCCATACTATGTGATCTTGTTCACTGAAACCGTTCACTGGCCAAGACTCAATTAAAGACAATAGATTGCCTAGGGGTATCCATCGTCTTCCAAGCAAAATGGTAAAATGATTGCATGCTTTGGCTGAAAATTTACCATGTAATGTGAGACTGATTATGAATATCTTTTGTGATTTTTTTATTGTTTCTGTGTTTTTTCTTTTTAAAATTAATATTTATGGTTTTGCTTGTTTGAATAGCTATGTGGAACGCTTGCTCGACCGTATAAGCAATGGTGTCTTAGCAGATGATAGGCGTATAGCCATAACTGAACTTCAGTCTGTTGTCGCAGAGAGTGGTGCTGCACAGCTAGCATTTGGTGCAATGGGTGGGTTTCATTATTAATTCTTTCCAAAAAAGAATGTTCCACATGACCTCTTGTATATCATATGTGTTATATTCCTGTTATTCACAGGCTTCCCCGTGCTTATGGGTGTCTTAAAGGAAGAACGTGATGATGTAGAGATGGTCAGTTCTTCTTTGCTTTATATATATATATATATATATATATATATATATATATATATTTATGTTAATAAGTGCTTTGATATCCTCATCTGTTTCCAATTCTGTTTGATGTTTGATACCTTTGCTGAAACACGTGTCTAACTTAGTCCCTCAGTCCAGGTTATGTAAAATGGGTTCTGATGCAACAGATAAACTTTGCTGCAAATATTTAATAGAACACATTTTTAAACCTCTCCTTGTGTGGGAATATGAGTATTTTTAGTCTATTCAGAATATTAAAAACTAATTTTCTGGTGCATGTAATCTTACTATAATGCAACTGATGGGCAAGATCACATGGATATTTATTGCTTTGCTACTTGCTAGCTATTCTTCATTTGCAAGGATGGGCTATCATGCCTTTTTTTGCCCTTTTCTCCTTCCAGGGCCTTTTTTCTTTGTTCTTAGTACTGCTTTCAGAGCATTTTTTTTTGATGAATTGCTTTCAAAGAATGTTTTGCCCCTATTATTATTTAGTGACATGCTGATCTTTTCTTTCATTGAATGTATACAGGTTCGAGGTGCCCTGGAAACTCTTGTGAGTGCTTTGACTCCTATTAGTCATGCACCGGGGCCTAAGAATGATGTCCAGCCAGATTTAATGAATTCTGATTTGCTTTCTAGAGAATCAGAAAGCATTTCTCTTCTTATAAGTTTGCTGGTGAGAGTTCCCGTGGTCTATTTACTCTATAGATCCCACATAATAGTTCATGATTAGATTTGGTGTTTAAAAAGCTGCATAATTTTGTCTGTTTTGGCACTGTGGCAGGCAGAGGAGGACTTCTATGTCCGATATTATACTCTTCAACTTTTGACAGCCCTCATTACAAAATCTCCAAATAGGTATATTATGAATAGCTGAAAAAATTACTTTTAGTCCATGGATTCTCTACTCGTCCTGAGATGAAGTTTTTGCTGAGATTCCTGCCTCAGATTACAAGAAGCTATTCTTTCTATTCCTCGTGGGATAACTCGGCTTATGGATATGCTCATGGATCGTGAGGTATGAGCTTATTAGGATACAGAAGCAAAGAAAAAATATCTTCTAGTTAGAAACTAAAAGGCATCTTATTTATCTTTATGAATTTTTAGTTCCCTGAATTGTTAACCTTTGTTCTTCAAATATATATATATCATACATATATAAACTTTTTTGTTAATTAAATTTACAAAAATATACAACAGAGTAAAGGCCAAAAAAGTAAAAAGTCAAAAACCCAATACAGGAAAAGCCATCAAAGGAAAAACCCAGCTATTTCCCCCAGAAACAAAAATTACAATTCAGCTCAGAAAACCTGATTTGTATTTACCCTTTGCCTAGCCAAAGAATCAGCCATGTCATATTTCCTGGTCAAGCATTCACATTTCTTCATAAGATTTCTATACATCCAAGTTACTTTTTCTCATTCATTAACAAGCTGGTTATCACTTTTGAATAAACCTTCTATAATTTAGGTTGGGCACCCATTTCCACAGCCTTCTGCACACCAAACACAGCTGCCATAAATTCAGCTTTTGTCAAGTCTCCAAAGCCAATTGGACCAGAGTACATTGCACCTATGTTACCTTCATCATTTCTGAACACACCCCCTATACCAGAAGGCCCCAACTTCATTTATAACAAGCATTTTGCTACTAATGAGTGGTGGGAGGATGAAATTATCATCTTTAGTGTCCCTAAAAGCAACATATAGTGGGTTTGAATGTAACTAAGCATCACACATTATTCACTTTATATCTTGCTATAACAAATGACATTTACGAGAACTTTTTCTCCTCTTACTTTTTTCCCTAATTTTTGAGACCTCTAAAAGTTTTGTGCACTTGTGCCTTTTGAGCTTAAGACTGATTGTTCTGTTTGTTTGTAGGTTATACGAAATGAGGCTTTGTTATTTCTTACTTACCTAACTCGTGAAGCTGAGGTTGATTTCCTTCCACCCTTACAGTCTTCACAAATTTCTGTCCAGGTGAAAAATGTTTTGTTTTGTACTAAATGTTGCTCTTCTTTAATTTCAGGAAATTCAGAAAATTGTAGTTTTTGAAGGTTCATTTGATAAGATCTTCAGCATTATTAAAGAGGAAGGAGGTTCTGAAGGTGGTGTTGTTGTCCAGGTGATCTTCAGAATTTCCTTTTCTTGTTTCAATCAATTTATTTTTACAACTTTGATTTTTAAATTTAAACCAGTTCAAACAAAGAAGGGGGTCCAACTATGATACCAGAGAGGCATGATATATAAAAAATTTATAACTAATCAACTGGTATCACAACAGTGGTAACCAATCATTTGGTATTCATCAAAATTCACCTGGGGCGGGGGGGGGTGATTTGGCAAAGCTCTTCTGGTATCATACCATTCCAGCATCATAGAACACTAAACAAGGGTTGACTTTGATAACAAATGGGAGACTTTGATGTTATTACTCTTCTGGTATCATACCATTCCATATACACATAGTCATCCTGTTTCTGCACATCATTTATATTTACATCTAATGAAACTACTTTTATTGATTAAGAAAAGAATTTTTAATTAAAAAAAGGAAGAAATTTTGTCGTGGAATAAACATATATATATATATATATATATATATATTGAAAAGGTAAGGTAATTTATTAAAATAAGAACCAGTACAAAGGAGCCTAGGCCATTAGAGGTTGCCTAGAGCCACCACAAATTACAGATACAACCAGTTCTGAGATCTAAACAACAGACTCAAATTCTGATTTTTAAACAACTCCGATGCTGATACCCAGGACAGAAGTTTACCCACAGCTTTCTGCACCATTTCCTCTGAAGATTTAGCTTTGCCCTGAAAAATTCTGTTATTTCTTTCAATCCAGATAGTCTAAAGCACAGCAACCGGGATAGTCTTCCAAACCAAGATACCTTTCTTGCTGAGACCCTCAATCTACCAACACAACAGCAGATCCTTCACAGAAATTGGCATTACCCAGCCGATTTCCAAAGCTTGGAGAAAATGCCTCCAAATATAATTCGAGACTGGGCAATGTAAGGGCAGATGTTCAGTAGTTTCTACTACCCCACCACATAAGCCACATGACATGTCCGAAATCTGAATGCCAAGTTTCACTAGATTAACTTTGGATAGACATTTATTTAAAGCCATTGTCCAGAGCAAAAACTTCACTTTAGAAGGATTGAATGAGCTCCAAATCTGCCTAGCCGGAAAGTTTTCCCGACCTGAACTTATCAACTTACTGAACATAGACTTAACAGAAAACATGCCATCAGCTTCCCATTTCCATCTCCAAGCAACCTCCATGTTTGGGTCAATCCTCTGGTTCTGGAGCAGGCCCAACAGAATTGCATACTCCTCAATTTCCCAGTCAAAGAGGTGCCTCCTACAAGTTAGGTTCCAACTGAAAGAGTTACCATCCACATTGAAATTCTCAGCCACCGAAGAGTCCTGATTTACAGAAATTTGATATAAGAGAGGAAAGGCATCTTTCAGACACACTTCAAAACACCAAGAGTCTTTTCAAAATTTGATTCTTTCCCCATTTCCCAAGTTGTAACCGATTCCTTCCTCAAATAAACTAGCGTTCTTCATTATACCTGTCCAAATGGAACTTATCCCTCTTGAAATGGGAGAATTGGATCTCCAATCAGCCCAGTCCACTCCATATTTGTCCACAATATCTTTCTCCACCAAGCATTTCTTTCATTTGCAAATCTCCAAAGCCATTTACACAGGAGGGCAGAATTGAATTTCTTCAATTTTCTTATTCCCAACCCTCCAACTTCCTTAGGAAGACACACTTGATCCCAGTTTACAACATGAACCTTCTTCTCCTCCTCCCAACCTCTCCAAAGAAAGTTTTTCTATAGTTGCTCCACTCTGTTAGCCACTTTGGAAGAAATAGAAATAGGGAGAGGTAGTAAGTAGGTAATTTAGAAAGAGTACTCTTAATCAAAATCACTCTCCCCCCAAAAGAAAGGTATTTAGCTTTCCAGGAAGCCAATTTCTTCTCCATTCTTTCAACCACTAGATTCCAAATCTGAGAGGAAGTATATTTAGCTCCAAGAGGGAGCCCCAAGTACTTGACCAGAAGTTGGGCAGTTTGACAAGCCATAACTTCTGCACAAACTTCTAGATTTGTAACAAGACCTACAGGGATAATCTGAGATTTACTCAAATTAACCTTAAGGCCAGACACCACCTTAAGCCAACTCAAAATTCCAGGCACCACCTCCAGTTGATTAGGGGAAGCATCAACAAAGCATAAGGTGTCATAAGCAAATTGAAGAATATTGACTTTTTCTTTTTCCGGAGCAATTGCAAAGCCCTCCCAAAGCCCATTCTCAGCAGCCTTCTTGCTAAAGAGATAAAATTTCCATGACACAAATGAAGAGTAGGGGAGAGAGAGGGTCACCTTGCCTCAAACCTCTTGAACTTCCAAAAAACCCCGTCGTTTGCCCGTTAATTAAGATGGAGAACTTAGGAGTCTTAACACAAACTCTGATCCAGTTTCTCCAAAGCTGCCCAAAATTCATTTTCTCCAAAACCAGATCCAAGTAGTGCTAGTTAACATGATCATAAGCTTTTTCAATATCCAGTTTACACAGAACACCTGGGGTCCCCTCTCTTCTTCTGGACTCCAACAGTTCATTAGCAATGAGAACAGAGTCAACCATCTGTCTACCCAGGACAAAAGCACTTTGGTTACAAGAGATAACACTGCCTAACACACACTTTCATTCTTTCAGCCAAAACCTTAGCCAAGATTTTGTAGAAACTATGCAAGAGACTAATGGGCCTGAAGTCCTTTATATTGACAACCCCCTCAATTTTCGGAATAAGAGTGATGAAAGTTGTATTCAGACTTCTCTGAAAGGAGGCATTAGTGTGAAATGCCTGAAACACCTGCATCAGATCACTCCTCACAATACCCCAACATTTTAAATAGAATAGATTAGAGAACCCATCAGGACCCGGTGATTTATCATTTTCTAGCTTCTTTATTGCACCCTTAATTTCCTCTTCTGAGAATGGTCTCTCTAACCAGATTTTCTGCTCTTCATTTATCTGAACCCACTTCTCTTTGTAAAGGTTCTTATAGAAAGAAGTAGCTACAGATTTGACTTCAGAACTAGACTCACCACACCTGTCCTCCCACACCACCTTGCTGATTGAAGAGAACCTAGCACGGGCATTTGCCATTTTGTGAAAGAACTTTGTATTTTTATCCCCCTCTTTAAGCCAAATGGATTTGGCTCTTTGTCTCCACTTCCTCTCTTCCTCAACTGCCATCTTATCATATCTGATTTTTGCAATTGACCTCTTAAGTCTCAGATCTTCAGACAAGGGACCCGCCTCTTCAGCTCTGTCAATCTCTACAATGGTGCTCAACAAAGCCTTCTTATCAGTAACCCACTTCATATTCTTCTCCTTACTCCAAATTTTTAGTTTACCCTTGACAGCCTTTAATTTTGATGCCATGACATAAGAACTAGAGCCCTCCACTTGCAACTCATTCCACATAGAGCTGATTAAAGGGATAAAATTTTCCTCCTCAAACCAAGCATTTTCAAACTTAAACAGGGATTTGACTGTCTTACAGAGACCACAAACAAGCTGAATAGTAAGTTGTCTGAAATCAGGAAAGAATTCATCCCAGTTTGAAGAAACCAAGAATCTGTCCAGCCTAACCAGGGTCGTGGAATAAACATATATCCCTACAACTTTGTGGGGTCTTTTGCATATTGGGGTATTTTCAGAGCCTAGAACTTCATACTTGTGCTGTTTTTCTAGCAAACCAAGTGCTGTTAAAGTTTTTATGATTCCAGATTTATTTCTTCTTAGTGCAGGTTGTTTGTTATATCATAGGTGGTCGTGTTATGCCTCAAAAACAAAGCACAGTAATACTGTCAAACTTGGTCCTGTTCACTAGTGTGATTCACTCTTAGAAAACAAAGAGGAACAAATTCTTGGGTGATGTTTAGCATCAAACAGAGAAGTAGAATGCGAGGTCATTTTTTTTGGTGAGAGTTATAGCTAGAAAAACATAACTTCTGGTGTGAACCAACAGTTAACAGTTGATAAATAACTTGAAGAAGGTTCTTAGTGTTTACAAGAGAGTACAAAAATAAACTTGACTCAACTAATTTGTCTCAACTATATGGGGTTGACAACATGAATTCTGTTCCACCATTCAACTCTGTTTGGTGCCATACTCTAGTACAAAATATGTATGCTGTTTAATTTTCTGTAACTCTTTCTTTTTTGTTTTTAACCTGCAACAACCATCAAAGGTATTTTATTGTTGTAAGGAAAAAAATAAGTTTATCTGACAGCCCATGGAGACTTTATCATGTGAAATATTATAAAGTAATCTCCTCTCGTTAAAGCAATGAAAGGGTGACAATACATAATATGCCCAGTATCAACCACTACATAATACCAGAACATTACAAAAGAAAAGCAGTATGCAAAAAGAATCTCTTCCTCAAGCAAGGCCATCAGCAAAGGCATTAATGTACCTTGGAATCCACTTGAATAAGCTGTGGATTGTAGAAGCATTTGATTTCTTTTTAAAGTCAAGACATTGTGAATCTTGTGTTGAATTTCAAATAGGATTGGGAGGGAGGGAGGATAGGACCAACTAAATTTTGGTATGAACCAAAGAAGGGGTATTTCTTACAGAAGCTTGATGTTATGGTTATCTTCTCGAAAGTATTGGATTGGATTTTGTGGGATTTTGTTCCTTTGGCTCAGTTTGGAAGGAGTACAAATACAAATATGTAGAGTGCAGAACCATGTATTTTGTATATTTTTTTATGTATTTGTACTGTACATATTTGCATTTTTGCTCTTTCCAAACTGAGCCTTTGGTAGTGTGTTGGTGTTACAGAAATGCTGAACGAGTGGAATAACAAGTCATTTTTGTGCTAGTTGGCACTGGCCTAAGACTTGTTATCTTATGTTGAGTTGGTCCATTGTATTGAAAGAGTAATGGATTATGCATAGACTATCCTAAGATAAGGATTTGTCCTTAACTCGAAAGCTATTTTAGGTCCTTTATTTTTTAGAGGTTCGGGCTCTTTTTTGTGTGTCGATACTTGCAATATTAGTAGAAGTTTAGTGTAAATTTTTGTATGCTCAAAAAAAAAAAAACATCAGGCAGGGATTGAAATTCAATTTGAGAATGTATGTGATGCTGATAAAAAAATTGAGAATGTATGTGATTTTGCATGGAGAATAATCTGATTTTGGTTTTCTTATTTGTATGCTTAAGAAATCTGTTCCTCATGCCTTATACAGATCTCTTGGTTACAATGATTCTAATTTGTTTGGTTATTGATTCAAGAAGGGAAAAATGTTGTGTTTTATTTTATGATTTTGCTATCAGATCATGATCTCTGTATCATCTTTGCATCTGATTTTTCAAACTACATGTAATGGCTGACATTTGATTTCTTTTTGTGTTTATTTCTAAGCAATGAATTGCTGACAAATGAATACTATGAAACTTTAATGGTATCACTGATACTTCTGTTACTGTACAGGATTGTCTTGAATTGTTGAACAACCTCATTCGCAGCAATGCATCAAATCAGGTTAGCCTTCTTTGTTATTTCTTTAATCAGGAACAGATCAACACAAGTTTCATTAAATTTAAATATAGAAAAGTGAAGTACCCAGAGCAATTGCTAGACTAGGACAAACCAGCAGTTCCCAACAAGCAAGGATACAATGTGTATAGTTATGTAACCCCTTTGGGAGGACCCAGATTCAACTTGTCCCTATTCAATGATGGTAACTGTATCTCTTGCATGTTTCAGATATTACTAAGGGAAACAATTGGTTTTGAGCCTATAATATCGATTTTGAAGCTTCGGAGTAGTGTCTACAGTTTTACCCAACAAAAGGTGAGGTACTCGTGGAAAAGGTTTACTACTTTATTGGGTTGGTATAGTTTAAATGCAGTTAGATCTTCTATTGTTGGGTGACCAAATATATTCCGTCTTAAAACCTTACTGTTGAAGTTTTGTTGTGTCTAAAACCAAACACCATGCCAGTAGACAGTGAATCTTCTCAGTGCGTTAGAAACTATCACGTTGCTACTGATGGGAGGTCGAGATGTTGAACCTGGCAAAGATAACAATAGGCTGACTAACCAGACTGTTTTAGCTCAGGTTTGTCTTAAGCCCTCCATCTATGTTGAGACGTTTGGCTTAGAAGATGTCTCATTTATTGTCATCTTGTAAGAATTGCAGAAAAAAGTTTTGGACCATCTTCTAATGTTGGGAGTAGAGAACCAGTGGGTTGCAGTTGCTGTGCGTTGTTCGGTAAGATAAGCATTTCTTTTAGGATTTATTCCCTTGCCCTTCTTGTTTTCTCATAGTGATTGAAGGATGGAAAACATTTAAATAGAAAGAATACAAATGAAAGGGGGTACCTAAGGAGTTTAATGCCTGGTTTACAGAGTATGCCTCTCATGTAATTGAGGTAGTTTCTATCATATGATAAAAATAGAAGTTCCTTTCATGTCCTGGGGCAGCTAAAGTGGCTGCCTGAATGGTTTCTAATGCTTACTTGATGGAAAAATGGAAAAGAAAGAAAAAGCTAGCTGTTTGACAGTCTCTGTCTGCTACATCTTAAAACTTGCTCATATCAAAAGAATTAAGGTTCGGTTTGGAAGGAGTACAAATACAAATATGTAGAGTGCAAAGCCTTGTATTTTGTATCTATTTGTACTGTACATGTTTGTATTTGTACTCTTTCCAAACTGAGCCAAAGAGAAAAAAAGTCGAAGACTACTATTTTGGGGTAAATGTGAAATATATAGTGGATTATGTGCTGATGTGGACAGGAAGATTGTACTCATGGCTGATAGGCAGAGTCTGGTTCCCCATATTGGCCTACCACTAGAGCAATTCCACCCGATACCACAGCCTTGAAAGTCCATACTGAAAGTGTAGTGTAAGTAACAACTGAAGAGAGATGGTGACATTGTTTACAAAATCTCAGTTGTTATATACCACTAAAATTTGTATTTCTTCAGTTGTTATATACCATACATGTTCAATTTAATTCTAGTTGGTTGCCAAGTTATATTTTTTTTATTTGATGCATTACACAAAGTTCTGAATGATGATCTTCCTGATACTGATTTCTTACATTCGAGATCTAGTTTTTCACTTTTTCTTTCTTGGTTGATTTTTCTTCTTTACATTATTGTATTGTTTCATTAGATCTTTTACCTGGTATGGATCCAACAATATGGTCTATTGGGCATTTTTTTTTAAGATTTCATGATCCTTTTAGAACTTGATCTTCCTTCCAACCTATTTATCTTATTGGGTAAAGTCTTCACTATCAGGACATTTAATTGTTTTTTGTTTTTATATCCTTATTTTTTTTTATTTAATTTTTGGCTATGATCATGATTTCAACTGTCTTGTCTTTTTTCTTGACCTAAATTCTCTCTCTTCCTGTCGAACAACCTTTCTTTTTCCTATGTCTTATGTTTCAGTGGCTAATGTTCTTGAGGCTGAGTTAAAATGACACCTCCATTGCCAGCACCCTGTGGGTTCTCTTGAGATCTTAGGCTACCATCTTCAGAGCACAGAATAAAGGTGTTGGGGGGGGGGGTCTTGGACACAAAGGAGGGTTGATTGCAAGGTATCCAAAAGATTCTTGTCTAGATCTGCAAAACTGAAGCCATTAAAGGACTTGTGACTTAGCATCCAGGAATTGATGAAGACCACTACATGTTCTCTCAGGTTTTCTAAGGATGTGCATTCGTTCTCAAATATTCTTTTGTTCCACTCTTCCCAAATGCATCACATTACTGTATGTGTTACCTCCTTCCAATAGAGGCTGCCTCTTTTTCCTACTTTTCTGCTCTGCCATTGAATAATAAAATTGCAAACAGAATTGGGGGGAACCCTGTAAAAGCTGCTATCTCTTATCACAAATCCTGAAAATATTGCCATAAACTACAAGCCACTTGGCAATTAATGAGGAGATGTCTAATGGATTCACCATCCTGAAGGCACAGAACACAACCATGAGAGGAAATGTATAGCCACCCTTTTCTTTTTTCTTGGATATGATCATAAGTGTTTCTTGACAGTGTAGCCGGCCAGAGATAGGTGGAAGAGGAGAGAAGAGAAGAGAAGAGAAGAGAGGAGGTTTGCAATGTAACAGTGCTGGCGGCGCCAGTGTTTATTTTACTATATATAGGGTGACAGAAATAACAAGGGAAAAGACCCTTGTGCCCCTGAGTACAATAACAGACATAACAGAAATAAAAAAACAAAGTAAAAAACACTTTAATTAGCCAAACATGCCCTAACAACTGCAACTAAGTTATTTTAACATTATTCCAACACTCCCCTTCAAGTTGGAGCATAGATGTCAATCATGCCCAACTTGTCACACAAATCTTTGTGCCGCACATGATGAAGATCTTTGGTGAAGATATCTGCAAGTTGCTCTTCCGAGTTGACATATGGTGTGCACACTTCTCCACTTTCAAGTTTCTCTCTGATAAAATGCTTGTCCACTTCAATGTGTTTCGTCCTATCATGCAGAACTGGATTAGTAGCAATATTGATGGCAACTTTATTGTCACAGTAGAGTGACGTAGGATTGCTTATGCGAAACCCAGTTCACCTAACAGATTTCTTATCCACATGATTTCCGCAACCCCATGAGCCATCGCTCTATACTTTGCTTCAGCACTGGATCTAGCCACCACATTTTGTTTTTTGCTTCTCTATGTGACAAGGTTTCTTCCTACAAAGGCACAATAACCACTGGTAGGCTTTCGGTCATTGACTGCTCCTGCCCAATCTGCATCAGTATATACTTCCACTTTTAAGTGACTGTGTTTCTGGAACAACAAACTAGCTCCAGGAAACTTCTTGAGATATCTCAAGATCCTCTCTACAGCCTCAAAGTGAGTTGTCATCGGGTTGTGCATGAATTGACTAAGGACACCCACTGCATAGGCAATATTAGGCCTGGTCATAGACAAATACAGAAGTGTCCCCACGAGTCTCTGGAACATCTTTACATCTTTCAAAAACTCTCCCTGACTGTCTCCTAGATGGTGATTAGGTTCAATAGGTGAATCAGATGGTTTTACCCCCAACTTGCTTATATCTTCTAGTAGATCTAGTACATACTTCCGTTGGGAAATAAAGATGCCCTTGTGAGAGCGGGCAACTTCAATTTCAACAAAGTATCATAAGGGGCCTAGATCCTTCACCTCAAATTTAGTGGTTAAGAATTTTATTAGTCTTTGGATTTCAGCCTCCCGATCTCCTGTGATCATTATGTCATCCACATACACAATAAGAGCTGCAATTTTACCTTCACCTCTTTTTACAAATAGGGTATGATCTGATTGGCATTGTTTGAATCCCATTTGTTGGACTGCTAAATGGAACTTACTAAACCAAGCCCGAGGTGATTGTTTCAACCCATATAGGGGCTTTTTCAACCTGCACACCTTTTGTTCACTGCCTTTGGCACAAAACCCTAGGGGTTGGGTCATGTACACCTCCTCTTCCAAGTCACCATTCAAGAAGGCATTCTTGATGTCCAATCGGTGAATATCCTAGTCAAGATTTGCTGCCAAGGAAAGGAGAATCCGGATGGAGTTCATCTTCGCTACTGGAGCAAAAGTCTCTGCATAGTCCACTCCATATACCTATGTGAAGCCTCTTGCTACCAGTCTAGCCTTGTATCTTTCAACAGTTCCATCAGCTTTGTGTTTCACTGTGAACACCCACTTGCACCCCATTGGTTCCTTCTCCTCAGGAAGATCTACCAACTCCCATGTACCATTTTTGTGTAAGGCATCAATTTCTTCCTGCATTGCATCTGTCCATTCAGGTTTTGAAAAAGCTTCTGCCACGGTATTAGGGATGGGAACACTATCCACAGAGGAGAGGAAGGCACGGTACGAAGGTGAAACATGCTCATAGGACACAAAGTTAGAGATATGATGATTAGTGGTACAAGATCTAACACCCTTTCTCTTAGCAATAAGAATATTAAGATCACTGGTGACATGTGAATCAACATTTAAAGGAGCAATGGGAGCAAGTGTACCTGGCTGATGAGACGGATCTGCCTCAGGTGAATCCGATGATGTTGGTTGCATAGTGTCCGGTTCCACGGCTCTTGAACTCTGCTGGCTCTTATGGCGACGATGGAAAACCCGGAATGGAGGAGGATCGGGTAAAGGAGGTAGTTGAATCTGAGTCGTCGCCTGTTTCTCCTCAACCCTACTCTCCCCCTGAGGAGAAACCGAGAAGAACGGTTGACTCTCAAAGAATGAGACATCAATGGAAACATAGTACTTGTGGGCAATGGGATCATAGCAACGATACCCCTTTTGAGATGAGGGGTAACCAAGAAAAACACATGGAATAGCCCAAGGGTCAAGTTTACCACGAGTAGGTGATAGGTTGTGGACAAAACGACACCCAAAAACACGCATCGGAATGGTGGACAGCGGGGCTGTAGGGAACAGGAGCTGATGTGGGGCCTTATACTCTAATAGCCGAGAGGGCATGCGATTGATGATATATGTCGCACACAATACTGCATCTATCCAGAACTGTTTTGGCACATTCATATGAATCTGCAAGCCACGAGCAACTTCGATAAGGTGACGATTTTTTCGTTCAGCTACACCATTTTGTTGGGGTGTCCTGGCACAAGAGCTTCGCTGAAGTGACCCACTCGAAGCAAAGAACTTCGTGAGATCACTATGGAAATATTCCTTTACATCGTCCGACTGGAAAATATGAATTTCCGTTTGGAACTGAGTGAACACCATGCGTTGAAAATCTTTCACAATTTGTGGCACTTCATCTCGAGATCGCATAGGGTAAACCCAAGTGTATCGAGAATAATCATCAATCAAAGTAACAAAATACTTATAGCCAGCTGCAGTAGGTAGAGTAACAGGGCCCCAAGCATCAGAATAAACAATATGAAATGGAAATTCAGATCTTTTATTTCTTAAAGGTAAAGAACTTCTACAATGCTTACTCAACTGACAAGTTTGACACTGTAACTGACTCACTGACAAGGACTCAAACAACTTTGGGAACATAACTTTTAATGACTCAAAAGAACGATGACCTAAACGACAATGCCATAAATAGGCCTGACTCTCACTCGACAAACTTGTGGACTCAGTCGCCACTAGACCAACATTATTCTCCAACACGTAGAGACCATCCACCATGCTTCCTCTACCAATCGTCTTCCCCAAGGTCAAATCCTGAAACACACATGCAGGACATTAGGAAGAGTAAGGCCAAGTGGGAGAGATATGGTGCCTCGGCCAGCTATGGTAGAAAAAGAACCATCAGCCAGTCTTACCTTATCTCTCCCAGAGAGAAGGTTATTTGTCTGGAACAAATTTGACTTATCGGTCATGTGATTTGAGGCTCCGGAGTCAATAATCCAAGGTGAATCAGTAGTATGAGATGACACATGGAAGGTTGTGGCATTACCTGATGTAGACGCAAATGAGGTGGAAGGAGTAGGCCCAGAATCCACCTGGCGGAGAGTCCTACCATACAATTCCATATGTTCACGGAAGGAGTTGATAATATCTTCCTTAGGGTCAGAACCGGGATGTCTCTCCTGAGTTACGGAAGGACTAGTCTCTGCCGATGCCAGATTAGCTGAGTTATACCTTTTTTGATTCTGCTGGCCTGGTTTCTTGCCCTGATTCGGTGCTGACTTCTTACCCAAATCCTGTGCCCATTTAGGTTTTCCATGGAGATCCCAGCATGTATCTTTAGTGTGTCGTGTCTTCTAGCAGTGAGTGCACCAAAGCTTGCTTTTATCTTCTGTTTTTTTTTTCCTGAGTGTCACCCCTTTTAAAGCCACCTCCGACATTTGTATCTGAATTTCCCCGGACCGCTAGGGCAACTAACTCCCCTTCTACACCATTCATCACACTTCTTCTGCTTTCTTCTGACTGCACCAAGGCATGTACCTCCTGGACTGATGGCAAGTCTTTACTACCCAAGATCTGTACCCTGATGGACTCATATGACGGATTCAGCCCTAAGAGAAAGGCAAACACGTGTTGTTGTGATACAAGTGACTTATAGGCCTTTGCATCTTCATCACACTTCCAGTTCACATTTTGATAGTGATCAAGTTCTTTCCATATTAATGTCAAATCAGAATAGTACATCAAGAGACTCCTCTCCCCCTGCTTGCAAGTAGAAGATTCAGCTTGTAGTTGATATATCTTGGCATAGTGTCTCTGTTCTGAATAAGTGGACTTCGCTTGTTCCCATATCTCACAAGTAGTTTCAGCCCACACAAAAGTCTTCCTTACTTGTGGTAGCATTGAAACCAAGAGCCAAGACATCACCATACTGTTCTCTTGGTTCCACCTATCATGCTCAACACTTCCATACTTCGGTTCCTTTACTCTCCCATTGATGTATCCTATTCGCCCCCTAGCAGTGATGTAGAGTTTTATTCCCCTAGACCACTCAAGGTAATTCAGACCATCAAAGGGAATGACAGCCATGGGAAAGCTCATATCCATTCCCCCACTCACTCCATTGTGGCTCCCTGAGATCTCTGAAGTAGCAGAATTCTTAGTCGACATGGTCAAGCAGTTAATCAGTCCCACACACCGGACTTTGGACCCCTCCTTACTCCACAAAGCAATGCTCCACTCAGCTCACACCCACACACTCGGGTTTACCAACCAGATTGAGCACAAACAGTACCAAATTCTGGACAAAACTGAGGTAATATTTGGCAGTTTCAGACCTGTATAGTTTTATCAGTCCCCACCTACCAGAATTCCAGAATGGCTAACAGCCACTAATCAGCAGGAGAGATCCTTCTTACTTATAGTCAACTCAAACCATTGAGAAGACAGGTCAGCATTGACCTACAGTTGTCTTAACACATGAACAGGATCATACGATCCAAGAAAACTAGGATTACACAGGTTCGACAGCATTCAACCGCCCCAGATTCATAGGGTTTTCACTTGGCACATGACCAAGGAGAGTAAAGAAGAGAAAAAATAGGGAGAACTGTACCAGTCGTAGCTATTCTGTAGTCCAGAATCAGATTTCCTTTCTGCTAGTCTATTCGATCTATTCTTTGGGTTGATCGATCTTCTCTTGACAGTGTAGCCGGCCAGAGATAGGTGAAAGAGGAGAGAAGAGAAGAGAAGAGAAGAGAAGAGGTTTGCAATGTAACAGTATTGGCGGCGCCAGTGTTTATTTTACTATATATAGGGTGACAGAAATAACAAGGGAAAAGACCCTTGTGCCCCTGAGTACAATAACAGACATAACAGAAATAAAAAACGAAATAAAAAACACTTTAATAACACGCCCTAACAACTGCAACTAAGTTATTTTAACATTATTCCAACAGTGTTTATCTTGTCACAAGATGCTTCCCAATATAAAGAAAGCAATTGTGGTAGTGACCGGAGAGAGCCAGATACTTATGTTTGGAAAGGAGTAGGAAGCAGAATCAGCTATCAGCCCCTTGGAGGTAGGATTTGGTCATGAAAATTCCATTAGGGGTGAGGGACCAAATTATTTTATCTGGGCAGGTAGGTGAGAGGTAGATGTCAGAAATTAGGGGAAGTTAGGGAGATCTCAGTCGTTGAACTTCTGTGAGGGCTCTACGGAAATTAAAATTATAGTCTAGACCATGTCTGTCTCTAATGAGGGTTGACGATACCAAGGTGTGGGTAAGACACATAAAAAGGTTGAGTCCCCACGAATCTAAGGAAGGAGGAGAAAGGAGGCCGCCTGAGGACTATACCTTTCCAAGGATTGGCCGAAGAGAACCTATTGAGATGTTGAGTTCTGCCCCTGCTCAATCTGCTACTCTCATATTTTCTGCGAATTACAGTAGCCCAAAGATAATTTTGAACATTCTTGAATTGCCATAACCACTTGCCTAGGAGAGCAGTATTCATCTCATTAATGTGACCCAACCTCAGTCCTCCCTCCTTGTTCTTGTGGACTTCCTTCCTACTAGCCAAATGATCTCTCTTCTCTCCTGCACCATCCCAAAGAAAATCACTTTGAAGCTTCTCTGCCTGCTTTTTCACCTTGGTCGGCATCTTGAGCACTGAAAGCAGATATGTTGTGAGGTTTGGGTGTGTAGCCTTAAGCGAACCACCTTTAGAAGTGCAATTTTTCTTCCAATTAGCCAATCCTCTTTCGCATTTTTCAATCACAAGATCCCAAAACCCGGCAGACTTTGGGTAGGTGACTCCCATGCAGCAATCTTCACCATCACAGTCTCTGATTGCAAGAATACCATATTTGTGTTTTGAACAAATATCTTGTACATTTTGATCTGTTGCGATAAAAAACTTGCACATTTCTTAAATATTGTAGGGAGCTTTATGAGCATTTGAGCCATACATCCTTGATTTTGTTTTCCCTAAAGGGGAGAATGGACTGTTCATGGGAATAAAGATTACTTGGCTTTTCTTAAATTTTTTCTATCATGCTAACCCACTAGAATTAACTTGAAAGTGTATGATAAGTAATAACTGAAGAAGATTGTGATTTGTGACATTGTTTCATACAACAAATTTTCACTGTTTCAGTTACTGATTGCAGGAGTGTTGTACATTATCCTGAACAAATATCTTGTGCATAATTTAGCTGCTCCAGAAAGTACTCTGTTACTTGTAATATTACTTTAGTGTCTATTTCTACTATGATATTGGTTTTGTCCCGCCATCCCTCATCTGACCAAAAAAAAAAAAAGAGAAAAAGAATGCTTGGAGAAGAACCACATGATATATTAACTGTTTCAGAGGTGAACATGACATTTAAGTTTTATATACTATTGCAGGCTCTTCGATGTATAGGTGATTTAATTAACCGGCATCCTCAAAACCTTGACGCTCTTGCCAGTAAAATGCTTGGAGAAGAACCACATACTGAACCGGCCCTGAATTCAATTCTTCGTATAATTTTGCGAACATCTAGTGTGCAAGAGTTCATAGCAGCTGACTATGTTTTCAAGTGTTTCTGTGAGGTTTGTCTTTTAGTTCAAAATTGGAAATTGCAAGTTCAGTTAACTGTTCCTACATATGCACCAAGACTGTATTTCGGTGTTATAAACTCTCTATGGACCAATAAAAATAAGGGGAAAAGGAAAACAAAATCCTCCATGGTTGAACTATGTTGTTTTTGACACCTTCGGAAATAATCAGGAAGCATTGAGAATGTAAGCCTATCTGTTGGAAATTTGCTATGATACACAGGATACTTCTCCCATAGAATTTACAGTGTTGGACAAATGTTGACACAAAACACATGTCAATGTGTGTTTTAGTGACACAAGTTACTCAGGACAAGAAAACAAAGGGGAAAAGAGGCAAAATGAAACATGACAGTATCATAGACTAGCCCCCTGGAGAGATTGCATTACAGAGATCTGAAACTGTTGTCAGTGCCTAGGAACATGTACTAAGGTGTATGTGCAAGTGCAACTCGTTCAGATCATAAGGTAGAATAACTTTCTAGTATCCGGGACCTGTACCACTTAACAGATATAATGGAAAAACCCCATTCCCTACCTTGCTGGTTTATCCCCCATTACTTCCCCCTTCACCATTTCCTGCATTTACCCCAACTGTCATCCCCTTCTGTAAATTAATTTCCTCAACTTCAGCCAGTAAATTCTTTATAATTTCCAAAATTCTTTTATTTCTTATTGACCCCTTTTTTGTATCCTCTCCTAACTTCTGAACCCCCTAGCACATCTGCATAGTTGCTATTATTTCTTCTATGAATGGGTGAGAAAGCATCAAAGCTCTCTACCTTCACTGCTAGGGAAGTTTCAATTTATTGTGGACTGCAGTCTGACAGCCTCAAGACATGTCTATTGGAACATATATATATGATTACTTCTTTGTAAAATGTGCATAAATCTAGCAATTTGTGTGGTAAGCCTTTGCTTTTCATTACTTGGTAACATGCAACATGTAGACATGCATGAAGGCTCTTGAGCAAGAGGAAGAACAATAAGAGAGTTCAGAGAATTGGTGGCATCTTGGTTTCTGATCAGCCTTAATTGATATATAAAATTATATACGAGTGTTTAAAGATTACAAAAGTACAAAAATGCCCCTGGTGGGCGGAACATAAAGAATTAAAAGACATGCTAGCCCAGGACCATTCAACCCAATAAGAAACAAAGAAATAAAAATGAAACAGAACAAGATACAGCCCAGTTTAATAATAATTAAGCCTCACAACAATGTACGGGAATGCACATGTATACTTAACACTGTGAGCTAGGTATGCATGCATACAAGTGCATATGCACGTAATAAGCTGAGTCCATGTTTCTGGATTTTGAAGGCTTTAAGTTTGAAATGGTAGAAATTATGCATATCTTGTTTATATTCTCTTAATTATGTGACTGTGTATGCATTTTGGAAACTGTCTGCCTATTTTAGAAATGCTGTTTTCACCATACTCTTGTTTATACCTTTCCCCCCAAAAAATTATGCAGTCAATTGTACGCTTGAAATCTTTTAAAGTTATAATCACACTCACTCTTTTATTAAGTTATGCCACTGTTTCAAGCAGAAAAATACTGATGGTCAAGCAATATTGGCATCCACAATGATTCCTCAACCACAGTCAATGATTCATGCTCCTCTAGAGGAAGATGTTAACATGTCATTTGGAAGGTGTGCTTATGTTTCAACTTAGTTCATAGTTTACTTCTTAATGTAAATGTACTTGCTTTGCTTCATAGGTTTTGAAATTTATTAATAACTTTCCTAGATTTTTGTGTTTTATGGCAGCATGCTTTTACGTGGTTTCACTTTGAGTGATACTGATGGGGACCTTGAGGTAAAGCAGAATTTTGAATCTTTTACTAGTCATTTGAAGGGAGAGGTTGAGCATTGATACTAATAAGAGTCCTCTTGTCCAGTATGTCTCAGAATTTGACCTAGAATGATTAGGTTGCATCCTAACATTCTCTTGATTATGTAATTGGGTACTAGTTATTTGTTTTTTTTTTGGGGTGAAAAATTAGGTTCTAGTTTGAAGTGTCCATTCTGCATCTGGAAAATGAAAATATTTCCAATTTACTTGGTTGGCAAATGCATCTAAATCGAAGATGTTTTCTCAAATCATCCTCTTGTACTTATTTCGTGCCCTCAAAGTTGCAGTTCATCATTGTGCATTGCATCAGTCATTGATCAGGAGCATGTAGAACATAAGTTGTAGAAATGTTTGCTCAGCTGCTAACTATTCATCTATTGTTCTTAATTTGCAGACTTGTTGCAGAGCTGCTAGTGTTCTTTGCCATATACTGAAGGACAATGCCCAGTGCAAGGAGCGGGTATGTCATTTCATTTCCCTTTCTTTTCCATAAAACAGGGAAGGATGGTTTAGGAAGTCATCAAGCATCTTAAACTGAGGGTCACATTGTTACTTAATGTTTCCAGAAAAATAAGACACACGAAAGAGCTCACCAGTTTTCGTTAATTTACCATCTTTCCTAGTTTCAGTTTGATCAGTTGGTAGACAATGCATATTGATGACATTACAGTTTGAAGTGATCATACATATGTGCTATGTAAGATATGCTCCTCTTGTATTAATATGTACTGGAATGTTGCAGGTCCTAAAAGTTGAGCTTGAAGCACCCTTGCCATCATTAGGTGCCCCTGAACCACTCATGCACCGAATAGTGAAGTACTTGGCTCTTGCCTCCACAAAAAATAAAGACGGTGACCACAAAAAATCAACTCTGATTGGAGATTCATATATCCAACCTGTTATCCTGCAACTGTTAGTCACCTGGCTGGCTGACTGCCCTAATGCGGTCTGCTCCTTTCTAGAGCTAAAGCCCCATCTCACTTACTTGCTTGAGTTGGTGTCAAACCCTTCTGTGACTGTGTGTGTAAGGGGTTTGGCGGCTGTGCTCTTGGGAGAGTGTGTTCTCTTCAATAAATCCAGTGATAACAAGGATGCTTTTATGGTGGTCGATGCCATTAGCCAGAAGGTTGGGCTTACCTCATACTTCTTAAAGTTTGATGAGATGCAGAAAAGCTTTCTTTTTGTGTCTGCAAAGCCTGCCCAACAGCGTAAGCCTCTGACAAGATCTAATGCTGCTAGCATGGCAGAGGTTGAAGATAGTGACACAAATGATGGAAGTGATGAGAATCATAATGTACATCCAGTTCTTGTGTCATTGTTTGATGCCCAATTTGTTAGTTTTGTTAATAGGCTGGAGGCAGATATTAGAGAAAATATTGTTGAAATATACAGTCATCCAAAGAACAGGGTGGCAGTTGTGCCAGCAGAATTGCAACAAAAGGGTGGGGAAAGTGATGGAGACTACATAAAACGTCTTCAGTCATTTATTGAGAAGCAGTGCAGGGAGATTCAGGTACCTTTTAATTTGTTTATAGCTTGCTTTCTCTAATAATTATTTTGCTGCGAATGTTCTATATATCCTAACTTGTGAAATGTTTGGGCACTCGATTTTTGTAAGGATCTTCTTGGTCGTAATGCTATTTTGGCTGAGGATTTGGTCAAGTCTAGTGAAGGTGGTGCTCGTGGGTCTGATCAGACAACTTCAGGTGGAGGCCGGGAAAGAGTCCAGACTGAAACCCTCCGTAGGGATCTCCAAGAAGCAATGCAACGGATAGAGATGCTCAAATCGGAAAAAACGAAAATTGAAGCCGATGCATTCATGTACCACAATTTAGCTGGTAAACTGGAGTCTGATCTGAAAAGCTTATCAGATGCTTACAATAGTCTTGAACAGGCTAACTTCCGGCTGGAATCAGAAGTGAAGGCTCTGAAATTAGGAGGGGGAAAACCCTACCCGGATATTGAAGCTGTGAAAGCTGAGGCAAGGGAAGAAGCTCAGAAAGAGAGTGAAGCAGAATTGAATGATCTGCTCGTTTGTCTTGGACAAGAGCAAAGCAAAGCTGAGAAACTGTCTGCAAGGCTGATTGAATTAGGGGAGGATGTGGACGTTCTCCTAGAAGGGATAGGGGATGATGGTGAGCTTCCAGATGATGGTGAATACGAGGACTGACTGCTTGTAATTGTAATGTTGTCTTTCAGGCTATGTTCAACTTGTACAGTTATGCATGCCATATTGCCTTTGGTATATCGCAATAACTCTCTGGAATACTGGATAAATATTTATTATTTAATTTATTTTCTCTTATTTAGTGGCACTTGATGAAGAATGACGGACCTGGGGAAATATCCTCCTAGGCTCCTATCAGATAACTCTGCTCCTCTTAATGCTCCATTTACTCTAGTTGTTCATACGTTCGTCAAATATGTTGAATCCAATGCTAACCTGACGGTCGAGGTTAGTAGGTACTAGGTAGGGCTGCTGCAAATGTCTGTATTCTGTAATTAAAACTAAAAGCTGATGGAAAGCAAAGTGACTACTTTAGTCAAGGCCCTCGAATCAGTGTCATGGCTTTCTAAATGGGGTCATTAGCTACTAACCATGCATTTTAAATGGGGGAGGTTGGAATTGGACATGTTATTACAACCATGGTTCAAAATATCGATACAGTCGATATGCCAGTAAGGGCGTATCAGACCGTATTGTGTATCGCACTTTGTTTTTCTTTTCAGCTTAGTTCAGAGGGGTTGATTTAAGGCTCATCTACCCCCTGAACTGGGTTATTCCCCAAAATA
Organism: Nelumbo lutea; assembly: GCF_056320005.1. Lineage (NCBI taxonomy): Eukaryota > Viridiplantae > Streptophyta > Magnoliopsida > Proteales > Nelumbonaceae > Nelumbo > Nelumbo lutea. The sequence goes on along the minus strand of NC_142685.1, from coordinate 5,283,302 downwards.
TCCCTTATAAAGGCATATTGGGAAGCTCCTGATATGATAAGTATCAGCCGATACCTATTGGAATTTCGAAGCTTGATTACAACATTGCAAGAAACAATCCCACAGGAGAAGATACTTGGTCTCGGGTTTTACTTGCCTTTGGCATGCATATATCTTCCTCCTTTCTACTATGTTTCATCTGAAAAAAACACGTAATCACGTATCATCTCAAAGCAATAATTTTTTTTTTCTCTTCTCACACTGTTGGCAAATCCCTTTTACCAAAAAAAAAAAATCATACAAATATGGAAATATTCTCAATACGAAAAAGCTGTGCGAACGACATGAACAGTCTTTGTGAGCACTAACGTCGATCTCGTAATTGTCTCTGACCCTATGATATGAAGTCTTTGTAATTTACCCTCTTAATTAATATACGGCAATGGAGTCGCTAATCGACGGTGATTCGGCTGCAGCAGCAGCAAACGCAGCTATGGCTCCCACATCGATTCCTTCGTCTAGGCTGTCTCGTCTGGTGGAGTCATTGAAGCTGGAGCAAAAGTTCCAGAGGATGCGTTTCGAGTGTCTCAAGAAATCAACGAAGCAAATTACCGGATCATCGAGAAAGAGAAGTCCACGGTAATCCGTAGTGTCGCTGCTTCTGCCGACCGCAATCTGTCCAAAGAAGAAGCGGTTCAGCACCTCACTATTCTTGTTTTCAGATTACAAGGACCTCCAAAGGAGAAACTAGAAAGTTCACATTCACACTCCTCTCACCTTCTGGTCCTTCTATTATGATAATCGACAACACAGTTATATAGAAAAATGGCGGAATTCGAAACTCCTATTAAATTAGTTATGTGGCTTCCCTTAATCAATCAGTTTGAAGAGGGTTGTAACTTGTAAGACGGAAAACTTGCAAGCTCAGAGATGTCGAGCTTGGCTGGATCACTGGGAGTGGAATGATTAACCTGGAAAAGCGGATTCTCGTGGACTAAGGAACTGAATACGAGAATTTAGAGGTTTGGCATCCTATATGAATTTGCTTGTTCAAATGGGTGCCTGTTAATAGTGTAGCAGCACTACCAAACGCCCTCTAAGACTATAACCATCAAGTTTATCATGTTTGTTATTACGCCCATGCCCAAGGAGGCAAGGACTGACCCGATCTCAAACCAATGAAATCTACCGCTGGCGCTGGGCAATTAAAATCCCTGCTAGGATGTGCACAGTAAACTCAATAATCGTAGAGGAAAATTAACCCTTTTTAATAACAAACAAAAGCAGTTCATCAGAAAAAAAAAAAAACTCGTGCCAATAACAAAATAGCATTTCATTTTCATATAAAAAAACACATGAAAACGATATCATGGTTACGTTCGAATTCAAATCAGCAGTCCCTCACAAGATTTTCCCTCATAACATCCCACAGTACATCCTCGCCATGTATTGGAAATATCTCTCTGATGATAATATTATCATTTCTGGTATTATCATCCGGTGATGATCCCAATACATGATAAGAATATGCTGTGGGATGTTGTGGGGAGCAATATTGTGGGTGGCTGATTTGATCTCGTTACATTCCTATAAGAAATCTGCATCGAAAATAGGCTCAATCAAAAGGTCAAGCTAATGCTATTGGTCAATAAACGATACGAGTCAACCCAACTCACAAAAGTAATACAAATAATTAAAGGGTATAATATAAAATCCTCGCCCAAGTTTTCTGACAATCATAAAATCCTCTCTTATATATCTTTTCACTTTAACAAAATTCTTCCTATAGTTTTGAAAATTCATGCATTTAACTCCCTTCTGTCATTGTCCTGTTGGGAAGGTGCAGACCTATTCTACCCTTATATCTATTAATTCATATACAGATCATTAAAATACCCTAAAACACTATTCATGAACCAGAGGTGTCAAGACAACCTAACCGTTCATCCCCCCATCTTTTCCAGCTCCCTCCCGAGTTTTACTTATTTCCCATATCTTGAACCAAGCTTCGGTCCATTTCTTGTGAGAAGCAGCCAAATAGCCGTTGCAAAAACAGCCCAAATTCAATAGGAATTTCAGATTCATCATTAGTACTCTCCAACTTTAAATGACAAATCCTGCAATTCGTGTCCACTTTAACCGTACATCACTTTACAAATCCACCTTGATCGAACAATTTGATGTCGAAGAATTCTCGTACATCACTTTATAAATCTACCTTGATCGAACAGTTTGATGTCGAAGAATTCTGGTGGTGGGCCAAAGTCCCCCAGCCTTGAGATCAGACACGTTGGAGAACTTATGCTCTTCATCCAACCCAGCGGTATCGGAACCGAACTGGGAATGCCTTGATCTGTCATCAGCGGTATCGAAACTCCCTGCGTTGCTTGTAATGACAAAACAACGACAGCCTCCTGAATCAAAAGTGAAGAGCTTTTGATTGCCATTTCCACAACCCAAGACCTAAAACTTCATGTAAAAGAGGTCAAGAGCTTGAGATTCAACCTCAAGCTTCATGTAACAATGGGAAGACGGCGGATGATAAATTCCTATCCCGCATCAAGTATTTACAAATAAAACAGCCAATAAAACCGAATAAATGAAATCCCAATTTGATTTTATTGACAAAATTCCCATTTATTTAATTAAAACATGCATTTGCGATACTAGATTATCTTCTAGAAAGTAGATAAGTCCTATAAAATTAACTCAAGATAGATAGCTTTTGTTCCCGATATTCCTTCTAATTTATCCCAAGTCAAATGTTGCATCATTAATTAATAGCTACGTAACCATGGAAAATCGAAACAAGTCTTGTAACTGCAGATGTGAGCGCCAAAGATGGATGATGGATGGGGATGGCAGGTTAATTTTAACCCCGAGCACTTGGAGACTCGCTGCCACGTGGAGAACCACGTTGGTCATCATCGTCATCGTCATCAACAGGGCTCCTGTCATTCCTGGGACTAGGGCTGCGGCTGCGGCTGCGGCTGTGGCCATTTGTTTCAGGAGGGCTACGGTACCCCCTTCCATTACCATTAGGGCTACTATCCCTGTCGGGGCTCATGGGGCTTCTGCTCCTGGCTCCCCCCCTGGGAGGACTCCCACTATAGTCGTCTGACCCACCGGATCGTATACGGTCCCCCCTGGAGGGAGGACTTGCCCCATCACCTGGGCCATAGTCCTCGTCATCACGTCGATTGGCTGATTTACGATCCCTTTGAGGCGGAGGACTTGGTCCATCACCAGCGCCATAGTCCTCATCACGTTGATTCTGCTGCTTACGATGATCCCTGGGTGGTGGTGGTGGGCTCGATCTTTCTCGTGGACTGCTCTCGTCAGGTGTTACACTGCGCTTCCTACTTTTGGGTGGAGGACTACTCTTCTTTGGCTTAGGACTCCTGCTGTAACGAGGGCTTCTTGATCTCCTCTCCTCGCGCTCAACACTTCGATCTTTCCTTGGGGGTGATCTAGATCGGCTGGCAAAGGCAACAAAACAAATGACGTAATGTAAAGGCATTTTAAAATTTAAATGGGAATGTAAACCCATAAGTAAAACAAATATCACTAATGAGAATTTATGAAAATGCCGACTTGCAATGCATACCTATTTGCTATCAGTCTATGACCACTCTCTCACTCTAGTCAAAAACAGGAATAACTGATTATAGTTAAAATAGGGCACACAACGGGGCCAGGAATTTCAGGTCACCAGATGATTGTTTCGTAATGAGCCGCTTTAGGATCAGCATCATGCTGCACATTATTCCCATACCTCTGAAATCTTCAAGTATGGGACATGGGTTTTTTCCCTAAAGAAATACTAATTCAGGCTTAGATGGCTTCAAGAATACAAATCAAAACCCCTTGTACAACCTGATAGCTTATCACTTCTATGATACCCTAGTTGATTGATTACAACTTTTTCTAGTATCACTTTTGGTTTGGAGGGTAAGATAAGTCTTAAAATGTAGTTGCAACAATGACCTTTCTAGTTTCTAATCAACAATGGAAACTCAATAATTAATAACAAACCTGTAACTATGGCTCCTGCTGTAACTCCTACTTCTACCTCGTCGAGGCGGCGGTGACCTTGATTGTGACCGAGAATAACTCCGTCCTCTTCTATAACAGAAGATGTTCTTTTTTCAGGAAACAAATAGTTTCTAACGAAGGAAACATTGCAATTCTATTAATTAAAAATAATAAATACAAAGTATTCAGAAAGTGAGAATACCTGAGGTTCTTTGGACTATTCTTGCAATTTCTTTCTATGTGCCCTCTTTCTCCACAACGGTAACACTTGTTTTTCCAGTCTCCAGCTTTGCAATCTCGAGCCCAATGGCCATCAATACCACAATTAAAACAGCGGCCAGACCCCGGAGGAGGACCTCTGCCCAGATACTCACGAGAACCACCTGGGCCACGTGGTCCCTAGATTCATATATAGAATTGTATTATTAAAATGCAATTAAAATTCAATTAATGCTGAATAACATAAACTGTAAATAATTAAAGAAGTCCCATTAAACAACTTAAGATTTAGCAAGAAAGAAACCTGAAAGGGAAACCAATAATTTCAGGCCACTGCAGTAAGAAACATGGAAGCTAGAGAACTCCAATTTTAGCCAGGCCTTCACCAGCAATAATGACTAAATTTTTGGATTGGCTGTGTACATGTTCAATGTTTTCTACACACTATTAAACTAAAGACACTCTTGACATTTCCACAAAGCTCTCCAAATATAAGTGAGATGTTAATACCAAGACATTTCGATCAATAGTTAAAAAGAAAAAGAGGAGTCTCCAAGCTTATATTGAAGCATTTATTCAGCCAAGAGACAACCAAAAATAACTGCTTGTAGAATCTACAAACTCACCCCCTTTGCAAATTCCACAATGATACGGCTTCCATCAAATTCACGTCCATTTAAGCTGTATCTAGCATCATCAGCATCTCGGGGATCACTAAATTCCTGTGCACCAAAGTTAAGAACAAGACACACAAAAAGCTCATACTTGCACAATAAAATACTGGTAGAAAAACTAATGTACATTATTGTGCTAGGGGCAGAAACTGAAGAAAATTTAGAACGAAGAGAACTGAAATACATACAATGAAGGCAAAGTCGTGCTTCAAATCCACATCTCGTACTCTGCGGAAACGGTTGCCATAAACAGTAAGGCCATCATGACTTAAGTACCTAAGGGTCTGATACTTCGCCCCTCAGAGATGAACTAAACACCACTTTGAGATTGTTGCCATTTCCATAAAAACACGCAATAACATTACAGAAAGTATCGCCAAAGTCTCCTATACACTCTGCAAGAATAGCCACCAATTCCACCAAGGGCACCCTCTCACCATAAGACCTCCAGGTTAGGCAAAAGCCCAGAAACCTTCAACAAGATCATTCAAGTTAAAACAGACGACACGTGGGGGCTCAACGTTCTCACGCAGATAAGAGAATGAATAGTGAACGCAAAGCCAAGCACATAATAGGGCTTGGTAAAGGCCTCGATGTCTTCTAATCACCTTTAAGGGAAACACACCCCATCACCCACACTGTATGACCACTAGTCTAGAACAAATGTCATTAATCATTAATAAAATACTATCAATTCTGGCCTATAATATGTGGCTCTAAGGTACTTCAATCGCCCAAACTCACAGTATCTATAGGTTAATGCAAGATCAAACAAAATCAAGAAGGTAATCGGAGTTGAATTTTTTTCTAAAAAAAAAGAGAAAAGGGTATAGAACAAAAGAGACATGCAGATGCAAATATGCACGAAAAACAAGACCCCACGAAGCATTTAGTGATACAGACTAGCATCCATTTTACGATATGGCAAAATTCATTAATTACCTTCCATATTTGTGATACAGACTAGCAACCATTTTATTGTACGATATGGCAAAATTCATTAATTACCTTCCATATTTGCTGAAGAGGTCCTCCAAATCTCGCGTCCGTGTCCTTGAAGACAAGCGACCAACATAGAGGCGGGTGCTACCATAGCGATCATCATGTCGCGGCATCCTGTGCTGCAGCAATCAAGAAAAATTGTTAAAACCTCACATAAACCATGTGAAAGAAGAAAAATCAAATCAATTGAAATGGAGATGGAAAAACCACATTTGTCACCATGATAAACAGAACCACCTACAACAAGAAATTATGTTTATTAAGCCCAATCAACAAAAATCTCGACGACTCAATTCGTGATAATGGCTAATGTTATATATGATATTTCAACCAAACATTACTAAGCACAAGTTCCTCAATTACCTACCAAAATCTACCTTTCCATAAGACCATCATGGTGGCTGCTTGGCAGAAGTTTCATGTGCTATCGGATTATGTTAAGCTACAAGCCTACAAGAATGCCTTGCCTCTTCCTAATGCATGTTGATCTGGCTCAAACCCTTTTAGACAATGGAAAATTGCTTTTTGACTTACTTAGAGGTCTGCTTTCTCCCGAGGGATAATGGCATATTACTAAACCCGAAGCTTTAACATACCCAGAATGACAAAAAAAATAGGGGAAAACTGGAGAGTGCTTTATATGAATTAGGGTTTCAATCAGCATAACCTACTGAGACGATGTCCACCATGGAACCAGACTTTACACATGAAGTCCTAAGAAATAAGGCATGCTCTTAAGAATCTCTTTCAGGAAAACCGCCGTTGCCCCTGCAATCGAAAAACCGCTAACAAATCCCCGGGGAAGGGGGAGATTAGGTGAATCGAGATGATCGGAGAGAAAATACAGTAATTAGGCACCAAATAAAATCAGATGCGTCGAAGGAACTCTCCGAAGGGAGATCCAGAACCAAAAACCATCCAAATCTATCCGAAATATCAAAGTTGAGAAATCCTCAACCAATCACGCATGCAAAATATAATTTTATAAAAAAAAAGAAAATTAAAATCGAACAATCGAACAGACAACAAGGGATGATCACATCCGAGCAAAAATCAAAATTAGAAAGCAAATCCCTAACCTGAACAGCATCCTTCTCACAAAACCAAAATTTTACCGAAGAAGAACACCAATTTCGATTGGGAAGAAGGGCATACCTGAAAATTTCTTAAAAGTCTTCTTTCGGATAAACCCTAAACTTCGTACCGAAGGAAAGGCTGCGGCATTCCCCTCATCGCTCAATTTATAGCACAAAGTAATAGACTTGGACGGTCTAGATTCATTTTCGTAGATCACAACCTTTGCCAGATAACGACAAAATAAGTAAATACCCCCAAAATTCGCATTAAGGTTTCTTATTTATCTGCTCTTTTAATTTAACTTTAATCAGGTGTTTTTTGTAGTTCCGTTCTATCCTACACAAGACACTATCCTGCTGCAACTGCAAGCTGAGCCTTTGATTCTATGGAGTTCCGTTCCCTTCCAGTCCATCATGGTGGGACCGTCTTGATTATGCAGTTACGGATGTTAGATGTGTCATGGGGCCCATAAATGTGATACGGACTAATCACAGGCACCCTTGGTCCCACTTAAAGATCGCGATTTCCAAAAATCGGCCCGATGATGACGAACCAATCGCCCGATTTGTGAAGTGTGTACATGTCCTTACGATCTTAATTCTTAACAATATGATTTCATTCCACCGTCCAACAGGATTAGATGCGCAATCTGATGAATCAGATTTCTGTATCAGTGGACCCCAATTTGAAATAATCTATCTATCTGATGCACAAATCTCAAGTTGGGGCCCACTGTATATTAAAAATCTCGGATCAGGTTTGATCCGGGTCGGAGTGGATTCAATTCCGAAACTAATCCTCGCAGATCTATCCCATGGGTTTTTCTTTTTTATAAATCATAATACGCTATAATCAATCGGGCTTTTATCGGGTATGGCCCGATTAGACATGTTCATGGGCCAGGCTTCTGCCTCAGCCCATTGAATTTTTTATACTGCTTGGACACAGGCTTTAGGCCGGGTCCATTCGAATTTTAACAGAAGCTAAGCCCTCGTCCGGCCATGTCTAGGCCCGATGGAACCTGGTTATGACTTATGAAGCCTGAATAACATGCCTTTAGCTTCTTAATTTGACAATAAAGCCATTAGAGTTTATTAAAATCAGATGTACAAATTTATAAAAATTTATAAGATGGAGAAATCAATACAAACCTTTTTTTTTGTGGAATATATACAAACCTTAACTACACCTATGAAAATCTGAAAAATTAAAAAAAAAAAAAAAAAAAAAAAAACCTTCCTTCTGAGGCCTATGAAAATATACTCAGAGCATTGGTTCGATAGGCCTAGACGGTTAGACCATTGACAGCCATAGATGTAATGAAGTGGGTAATGATCTGATCGTCCAATATGTGCATGCCTAAGGAGAACATTGCTATTTCTCATGTGCAAAGCATCGAGAATGCAAGGCATTAAAGGCTGCTCAAATGGATGTTGCCCTGACTGAAGCCAAACTCCAGAGTATCAATACGTATCAACTTTTGGACCTTGCAAAACCTTTTTGGTTTGAAGGAAAAAGTAGGGAAAGGAAGGGAAAGTTAGGAAACTTTTACAAACCTTGTATAGATTGCCCTATTTTTTCCTTCAAACCAAACATAGCCTAAATGCTAGGAATTAGGATATATGGCCATGTTCATTGCTTAATACCCTTCTTAGAGATAGGCCATGTTCAAAGCTTCACACCTGAAACCATTCTTACCAGGGAGAGTATCACCCCTTTTGATTTGTGTATTTGCAATTTTTGTATTTCATACATGCTGATATTTTGAACGTTGCTCCTAAATGTGAGGAGTAAGATTTTTTTTACCATCACTGTGTTGGATGAACTAATTTCATTTGTCATGTATTTTTATCCATGTTCCTGTTTAACGAAACAAATTAAATAAGATAAGTTTTCTTTTCAAAAAAGAAAATGGTCAGCTGTCGCTAAGAAAAATCATGAAAAAAAAAGAACTACAATAATTAGGAGGATAAATCTATTAACTGATAGTGCCTCAATTGGTAAGTTTTTTGACCAGTTATAGCAGAGACTTGAAATCAAATCCCATTGAGACCAGGATTAGGGGTTATGGGGATGGGGAAGGGCTACGCTTTGTTGTGTAGCCACATGAACAATTATATAGATAGACAGATATACCCTAGGCTCAAATTTGATGCCTCAAGGAAGAATGATGGAGGAACTGCCATTGGTTTTATAGCCGGAAATGGTGAGGGTGAGAAGTGAGATCTTACAATGAAGGTGTAAACAAGTGGGTAATTGTTCCATCAATACGGTAGAGGCATGGGCTGCCTTAGAAGCCCATGAAATAGCCAAAAAAATTCCAGGTTCAAATATTATCATTGAGGGGGGACTCTAAATTGATCATTGACTGTCTAAGGGGTCGAAATGCAGCTCCACGGAACTTGAAGAATATCATAAAAGAATGCTAACCATATGCAATGCATGCATGTCTTCACGGAGGCCAACCAAGCTGCTGATTGTCTGGCGAATGCTGGACATGGAGGAAGCAATAGCCTAGTTGATTCAAATATCCGAGAGTTGTCCTACCAGTGTTTTGCTATGTTTGGGAAAGGGCTACCCTCCAATCTTTGTATTCTTTGTGATTGTTTTTCTTTGTTGTGTCATTTTTTTCCTTCTTTTTTGTAATTTCCTCTTTATAAAAAAAAGGTAGTGCAAAACCTTGTATTTTGTATGAATTTGCATTGTATATATTTGTATTAGTCAAGGTTCAAAACATTGTTAAATATTGGCCCGTATTGACCAATATGATAGGGGCCTTCCTGATACACCCCTATAGGGGGTGTATTGGGTCAGGCCATGGTTCAAAGGGTAGTCGAAACTTAAACCAGCCCCTCTGAACCGGTTTTGAAAAAAATAAATATAAACATTGATATAGGTCGATACGACCGATGTATCAGCCTATATCAATATTTAGAACCTTGGCATTAAGGGTGTCCATGGTTCAATAATCGAACCATGGGCATATTTTGCAAACCGAATCGGTGGTATCGATTTTTTCGTTTCTCAATACTAAAATCGAACCAGTACAACTAGTTAGCCGGTCCACCGATTTCAATTTTTGACTAGTTCGGTTCTTCGGTTTTTTATATTTATAATATATTATATAAATATAGGTATAATATTATATTATAAACAATAAATGATATATAATATATTATAAATATTTAAAAAAATACAATATATAATATATTTATAAATAGATTATTATAAATATAATATAAGTATATATTTATATATAATATATAGAAAATATGTGACATATATTAAAATATATATATATATATATATATATATATATATATATATATATATAATATACATATAAATATATATACCAATCAGTTCAGTTAACCACCGATTTTTTTGTAGGTTAACTGAAAACATAATCGATCCTTTGATTTTTCAAAAATTCTAAACTGAAACTGAACCGATCAGTTCGGTTAACCACATTTTACGTTTCGATCTTCTCAAATTGGTTCGGTTTTTCATGGATACCCCTACTTGGCATTAGTACTCTTTCCATACTACATATGATTGCACTGGAAAAAATCCTCAATGTAAAAGTCAGTCAATGGGTTTTAAATTTGAATGGATCATTCGGGGGATTTTTTATGTGAGTAATGTACAATAAAATTGATGTATCATTTACATCCATTTACGATGGAAAATTTTGATACTTAGATGCCGTTTACATCGATTTTCAATGTAAACTTGACATTAGAAACAAATGTATGAAAAAGTGGATCAGGTGTAGAATTTTACATCGATTCACTTTTAGACTAGAAACAAACGCATGTAAATATAAACCAACGGTGTATATATATATTAAAGGAATGTTAAGTTTTCAAGCTACAACCCCCACCATTCAGACAAGTGGGTTTCTTATTTTCTAGAAAACTAGACACATGACAATTTATGAGAAATTCCTACTAAAACCTACAACCCACTACTAGGCTACAACTCCCCACCATTCTGTAAGACTAGACACATGGCATTTTCTGAGAAATTGCTATTAAAACCCACACCCCACTACCACCATTTTCAATCAATTCTTAAAAAAAAACAAAAAACAAAAAATACAAAAGTGGTTATCCACAACCACTTCTGTCTACGTTCTATCAATCTCAATTTATCATTAATCCTCTACGTATCGTAACAAAAGAAAACTATACATATTCTAATAATTATTAAAAAGCTATTTTTCGAAATAAATATTTCTTAAAATTTTAATAATTATTTAAAATATTAATAAATATAAATTTAACATTATTGATTCTCCATATCTAATACGAGGTCATTCACTAGTATAAACATGAAAGAACGATAAACAAATGCATGAAAAAGTGGATCAGCTGTAGAATTTTACACCAATTCACTTTTAAACTAGAAACAAAGGCGTATAAATTATAAACCAACGGTAGAATTTTACGTTAATTTAGATTTACACCAAAAACAAAGTCATCCTAAAAAAATAAAGGAAATAGGTGGCGGAGAGAAACCCTGAATCACAGGGTTGATGGTGCTTGTACGGAGAGAAGAATCCACATCAACTGCAAATGCAAACTCAAATTATGCATCGTGTGTATCCGTACTTCTCTGAAACAAAAACTCTCTTCACTAACTCATTAAACAGCAGGAACCCATAAGAAACTGTCTTTTCTTCTTTTTCTTTGACCCATAACGATTAACGAGATTATATTAATAGATCAGAGAAACATGGAAAATACAAGGATAAAAAGCAAGATAGTTTGAAGAGACAAAATGGACACCTGGCAACCCAACATGGCTCATCTCTATTCATCCCTGATCCGGCAAGGACTACCTGCTAGAAAAATAATCAACTAATAGAAAATAACGAAACAAATAAAATACAAAAAAAAAAAAAAAATCTCTGAACATTTTCTAGAATATTCTCTTCATCACCTCCAAGCGAGAGTAGGCATATTCCTGGGCTCATAAAAAATGCCCAGCAGCTTGGCCCCATAAGGGAGAACCTTGAAGCTAAAAGCTAGACCAACTTACCCACCCGGAATGGTACTTCTGGGCTTGCAGTCGATCTGTGGACCATTCCACCATCTTCCTCTAGCTTTTTTTCCTGAAAAGCAAATTTGTGATGTTCTTTAAGCATGATTGTTTCCTCCAGATAATGTGGCACAGTAGTTCTTCAGCCATGAAGATGCTGATCTCAAGACACGAAGCTCGCCTGTAAGGAGATCTAGGGCCATTTTCCTTCGGAGAGCAAGTACACCAACAGAGGAAGCATAAGTAGGACCCAGTGACTGTACATACACGTGATACACACAGAAACATTGGTTAACTTCATTGACCTAGAAAAACTTAGACCGTAAGCATTTTACAATTTGCATGTCAAGAAGTAACCAAAGTAGTAGTTTTTTTTTTATAAGTAACCAAAGTTGCAATTGATTTCAATAAATGAGCATTTCATTCTTATTGCTCAAGTCCAAATGGATATGATTAAATTTACAAAATAACAAATAAGCAATGGCTTTCAAGGCTATCAACAAAAAAAAAAAAGGTAAAGCAAATGGCCCAACTAAGATTTTTCTCAACATTCCACAGGTGGGATGGATTGTCAATTGTGTGCCAAATCCAGACCATCTATCTTGTAAGGAACCTTATCTTAATTGCCATGATCAAATTATAACCCCGACCCGATTTGGTAGGGAATGCTTTGAGTGCCATAATCACATGTATCATAACCCAGACCCGATTTGGTAGGGAATGCTTACCATTGGATAATAGCAGATAAAAAAAACACTCGTTTTCATTTTTAGTGAAAAGATTGAGACTTTTCCGATAGATGGAATCATAGAACAAGTTAAGTGCTTTGAGAGCAAAGCTCTCAGTTGCATGAAAGTTTGTCAATTGCATGGGCCATCCACAAAACCATTCCGTCCAATAGCCTTAAAAGGCATAATCTTGTTATTTTCAATTTGAGTGTGGTCTTAAGATTTTTTTTTTTTTTTTTTTTTGATAAATTGTGGTCTGAAGATCTTTTTTCCTTCTCATTGGTCATTAGAGTTATTACATAGACTTGCCATGGTACACTTGGAGGGTGCAGTATAGTGGATGGTTTCTTTCTGCATTCAGAAAGAATGAATCAATCCCAAACTTTCATCCTTCTACATATAATAAAATAAGCATATGAACATTTTGAAAACTGGACAACTTGTATCAATAATTTGGTCAATTGTACCCTAAAAGGAGAAAAGAAAAACCGTCGATAGGCCAACGTAAAGCCCGTGCCCAGTTTTTTTGCCTGCTTCTCTAAGACTGCGAAAAAATTTGGGTGCATTCATTAAATCATAGTATTAGGCTACAAATTTTCTTCATCTTATATGAATTTTGAATTGGTACTAACCTTTTTCCACTTTGATAAAAATTCTGAAGGGGTTCCCATAATAAATGAACCAAGTAAACATAGGTCAAATATTTACCTCAATGGATGCACCGTACTCCTGAATCAAGTTGGAAACTTGTAAAAGTAAGAGCTTATGAGCTTCAATTTCCCTACTCCTGTTCTTTAAAGGCCGTCGAGCAAGCCTTCCGTCATTCTGTGCAGCTTCTGTGACCAATTCTTTAAGTTCTGAAGATGAAAGCTTCAATCAAGAACTTGTGTGCTCGAAAGGATATAATTTCCACATCCACCTATTCACCTAACTATGCATGCATGCATGCACATGCGCATGCACACACACACACGATGGGAGGGAGGAAAGAAGCACCTTGAATAGAGGTAGCAGATAAAATACGAGCACATGCACGGAGCGATTGTGGAATTCCTCTCCCTTTCCCTTTAGCAGACCGAACTTCCCTATTTTAAGGTAAACATTTTCAGAAAGAATAACAAACGTGAGAACATAGATAGGAGAAATAATGTCATGCATCTTTATTCTTCTTAACATAAAAGATTTTTACTAAAAATTAAAAAAAAAAAATGAGATCCCCCCTTCCTCTTCATCCTCTTCCCCTTCCTCCTAACCCCCTCCTCTTAAGGAGGTTTACGTCTCCTTGTGTTCGGAAGGCTTACGCCTCTTGCATTCTTAAGGAGGCTTACGCCTCACGCCTCTAGGTAGTGGAACGCCTCGCATCATGCCTCCACGTTTTAAAACACTTCAATTTTTTGGTTCATTCTCGGTCTAATTTTGGGTTTGATTGGGATAAGAGACTATGGACCCTCTGAGAGGGATGTAGAGGTTGAAAATGTCATGAGTCTAGTTCAAGTCTTAGACCGGGTGGTGTTGGATCCCTCTGAAAAGGATAAGAGACTATGGACCCTAACTCCCTCTGGGACCTTCTCTTGTGCCTCCTTCAAGTCTCCCTATTTTCAGGATCAATGGGAGTTGGGGATTCTACAAGGGCTGAGATACTGGCTGCAGTACAAGGAACATAGGTTGTCAACCAACTAGGAGTGGAAAATCTGATAGTTGAATGAAACTCTAAGGTGGTAGTGGGTTGGTTGTCGAGTCCAGAAACAGTTTTCTGGGGCTATAGGGATCTTCTTAAGAAAGTTAATTGGCTCACAAGGAATATGTCAATCAGCTTTCAGTGGGTTAGCAGATCGGCAAATGCCATGGTTGATTCTTTGGCCAAACAAGGGGTCTCAAGGGTTGAATAATTTTGCGCTACCTTATGATTGTATTCTATTAAGAGTTTGGTTATGCTCTCACCTCTAAGGGGAAGTAACATCTCATGCCTCCTCTTAGGGTGGATGTACACTTCCTTTCTTATTAATAAAATCATTATTCATTTATCAAAAAAAAAAAAAAAAAAGAATGCAGATAGGATCAAAAACTTGTGGGCTGCTCCACATGTATCAAGTAGAGAAATTCCGCATTCTTGGGTCAATGGGTGCACCTTCTGATTCTGAGGTCCAAGGGTCTCCGCACTGGGTTGTCAGTGCATCTTAATGGCATTTTACTACTTTCCTTCAGTTTTGGAAGTATATGCTGCATTTTCAATCTGATGTGGCTTATTACTGTCATTATCCTTGTTAATTTAAAATTAGGTATTAACCCCTCCCTCTACCTATCTATCTTTAAAAATTTATTTAAACAATTACAAAGAAAGTCCAGTAGTGAATTTAACAACAAATGAAATCCAACTCCGTGTTGTTAATAGAAGGGTTTAACATAAATAACAGTAAAGATCTGTTAAGTTAGTACCAACTTGATTGTAAAAGAACAGTTAAAAGAGTTGAGACCATGCCCATCAGTGGGTGTTGGCATACAATATTTATGCAGAAGTTCCAATTTCATCACATGCAGAGGATCACCTTGGGGGACACTGACACAAATTTGAACCTGACAGTAATTACAGATCATTTTGTCAATATTGAGGATGTAATTTGGAGTATATAAAACAAACACTGACAACAAACTTAATTAGAAGATACAATCCAAACAAATGTAGAACATATGAAGAATACCATGTAGTGAACTAAATTAGCTAATCAATGTTGTACCGAGAAAGAAGATGTCGATGTACAGAAAATATGAGAAGGAAATAAAGATAAACCACCAACATTTATCACTTAATGCTCTCTTGTTAAGAGGTCTATAATTTTTTTCATTGAACTCTCAAAATTGAAACAGTTAATGAAAGAAACAAACACTGTGTAACCCAAGTTCTATACTGTTACATCTCTATTACCTTTAGCTAATAGATAGAACTTGTGCACTGAATAAAAACAGAATGGAGAAACAGGATTCATGTAGCAGACCCCATATAGTTGGGACAATACTTAGATGATGATGATGATGATGATGATGATGATGACGAATATAGTGTAATTATTGTACGAATAAGTGTTTGTTTCTACATTATGTAGATTTAACGTCAAGTCTAGAATCCTAATTAAGATTAGTGAAGCCATGGAATGGTGGGGACCATATGGGACTTGTAACAGACTTATGCCCTAAGTTTGACTTCCCTTACTTTTTTATGGTTTTATATTTTTCCCAATTTTCCGCATTTTTAGTCTTTTGCCATTTTTTGCAATATGCTCATTTTAATCTACTTATATTTTGAACCTCTTCATTCCACCACCAAGTTTCTTTAGCACTTTTCCATTTTCCTTTAGATTCTCCCAAGGCATCATTTGCTACTATATCCAGTTTGCCATTTCAAGCCATCATTAGCCTTTCCATCTAAATTCTATTTACTCTCTACTATCAATCTATCTCTAAATTGAGTTAAATTTTTGTCCTTCTAAATTTTCCCAAATAATTCTTGGACACCTATTTTCTTCCCCAAACTCTCTTTTGTTTCCTAATATGCACATCCAGTACCACAAATGTATATTGTGTGGTCAAACTTTCCCCTGGAATAACTTTGTAATCCTTACAAATCGTTGTTTAATTCTCATAGTGAGAAAAAAGATCTATTTGACTTATATTTGATCCACTTTTAAATGATATTAAGTGTTCATTCTTCTTTTTGAAAAATATGTTTAGAAGTGTCATATCAAAAGCATAACCTCTTATAATACGTGGTAATATAAAGAAAAAAAAAGTTTAAAAAAGTCCCCCTATGAACAAAGACTGAAGAACAAGAACAGCACATGTCAAATCACCATACATGTTACATATATTTTATATCATTTTGACCATTATAAAAACATACAAACTGACCTGGTCATAAATGTTGTAAGGAAGTGTAAAACCAAAATCCATCAACAATGTAGCATTTGGAAACTTTCCATATCTTATTAGGACCTGAATGTAATAAATGCATCGAGTAAACCTCTAGTACCATGAACTACAAACTGATAAAAGCAAATAACAACAATGACAAAAACAGATAAGCAAGGTCACAAGCAACTAGGTTGAAAAGTTGTTCAGATGGGTTCCAAGGTCTGTCAACACCCTAAGTGATATTCCAGCTACAAGAAGGGTATAGAGTGACTTGAAATCAGGGAGTGGCATGTCAGGGTAACAATTATTGTAGTTGTTTGTAGATTGGACTGTCAGCCATAATAGCTGCTGTTTAGTCCTTCCATTGATAGGGGAGGAAGGTCATTCTCTCTTTTACAATCTTTTGAATCTGTTATACATTAATAAATGCATTAGATATTGTTTTGGATGAAAGAAAAGGGCATGATATGCAGGACGGATAATTGTTTTGAATTTTTCTAGACTTTACAGAGTAATAAATTTGAAGCTTTTGTATAGTATTTAAATTTGAAGAAATACACTATACTAACCACTTTTTCATTTATCTCCTCATATCAAGTATTGTTTGTGTGTCACAAGTTCTCTAAGGGATAAGATGTGAATTTCTTCTTGTTTTGGGCTATCGTCACTCCTGGTTGTCATTCTCAAAGACTTCTAAGGAACCCCCTTATAATTTGTTTTTGTGATGATGTTCTACCAATGTACATTCTCAGGGTACAGAATCTTATGTACAGTAATGTCAGTCCATTTTAAGCAATGACTACCATACTTACCTTTTACAAAGAAAAATATTTTATCAAATATTATATTACTTTTATAATTCATTACAGGAAATACCCATGTACCGAAATTGAAGATAGAAAACATGAGAGCTGGATTACATCTTCGATATTGTAATGTTTGAACAGTTAAGAGGAATCCAGTTAACCCACAAGCAAGATATTTGCAAACTGAAAGTGGGAACTAGATGCTATGGGGCCTTGGACATGCAGACCTAGATTGAGTTCTACTATTAAACGGGCCCCTTTTAGGAATTATGATTACATGGAACTTTTACTCTTTGGAGGGATGCCAATCAGGCATCCAACTTCCATGACTCTTATAATATGTGAAATTCATAAGTGCTTCCATACCCTTGCCATTCTCGCCTGTATTGTGTACTGTTGTGAAGAGACATATAGATCAAATTCTAAATAATCTATTATCAAGTTTTTTTCTGTTCAAAGAAGTCGATAGTTTTTCTGATCAAAAGAATAAAGAAAATACCATCCAATTTCACAACAACAAAGTGTCATTTCTGAAATAGGAAGATAAAACTGCCATTCTCAAAAACAAGGTGCTATTATTTAAAGGAGAACAAGAAATATTCAAATAAGTTGTGCCTGACCTCTTCACCAGGAGCATAATCCCGATCAGCAATAACCTGCACACACAGTAACAGTGTATAAGGGGAAGAAAATTTAGTGAAACTAGAAGTGGATGTGCCCACAATCTCTAAAAAGTCCATCCCCTATGGCATGCGAAGACATGTTAGACAATGCAATCAATTGATAAGAATTTCCATTCACATGAGAGAGATTTGAAATTTCCTTATTCTGGGAGGCCGTGGATGGTTGAGACTATCATAATATCACTCGGCAATGCTCTTAAGTAGCAATTTTATAATTTTTGGGTTGACTCCTCTAAATATAGATTTTTTCTTCTTAGTGTGTCAATGGGTTTCTTAGGTCGTCTTATCATGTAGGTCCCACTTAAGACAATTCTTTTATTGAAATTGTAGGTTTGTCGCTTTTCTTTTAGCCAATTTTTAAGGACCAAAACTTTTCTCTTTTTAATAACTATTCAATGAGACCAAGATCTCGTAAACCCAACATATTTTGAAAGGATTGTAGTCATTTTAGTGAAAATAGACAGTGTCTCTAAGGGCTAGTGAACCCCTCTCTTACATAAATAAGTATTTGTAATGCCATCAGAAAATAGACTGATTAATTTATCCAATAATAATTGAATTTTAGATTCAAGAGTTGGTGTCCTTGAAATGTTTTCTATTTTTTCTTATTGCTTCTTCTTAGGTAAAGTCTAAACTTTATTACTCGTTTCTTGCAGTCAGATTTAATTTCTCTGTATTATTTCTTGGATCTTGGACTGTTCTTGTTATATCTTGATTTAGTTCTTGATTTCTTGCATTTTTATTGGATTTTCTTGCCTATCTTGCAATCTTCTAGAATCTCCTTGAATCTTTCTTGATTTCTTACAGTTATTCCTATAAAATTCTTCTTTCTTGAAGAAATTCTTGCTTGTTGAATTTGATACCTATTTTGCTTCTGTACCATTGAATCTTGCATCCACATTTGACACTCAAGATTTGTCCCGAAGGTAAAAAAAGAGGTATTCTTTTATCACTAGGATGAATAGCTCCATAGGTCCATAGCTATGATAGGGGGGACTCACCTTTCTTTTGAAGAGTAATAATAAAAATTTTATTAATAGAAAAAAGATTACAAAAAGGAGGTGACAAGATGTCACCTTGACAAGACACAGCAGCTAACAACTAGTCAAAATACATACTAATGACTGTTACAATTCTGGATTTCAAGTACATTCCAAAAATTCTCCCCCAAATTTGAGCTACTAATCAGATCAAACTCACCAGAACCCACTCCGAGACAAAATAACCTACTGAGGCCACCAACACCTCGATATTTGGATTTGTCTTCAAACAGTCACCTGTTCCTCGACAAAACACTAACACCTCAGGAATGCTATTTCTCTTAATTAGGGTCATTCCCATTTCCCACAACCCTAAAGCTGCCCTAAACCTGTATGGAAGTTACCCTATGGTTGATGCCCAAGGTCTTTATTAGTTTTTTATTACATAATCCACAAATCATTCTAGGGGCAATTGACGAAACCCCAAAACCCAACCCTAGAAATCCCACCTCTCCCTTGTGTCACTAATATTGCTACTTTTATGTCACCAACTGATGTTAAAAAGAAGAAAGAAAAAGAAAAACTAACAACAAATAAAGCATACCTCTGAGGTTTGTTTGTCTTCATCACTTAACAGCAGTGCCTCTGAAACCCCATCATGATTCAAAAAATCCGCAAAAGGAACCTACAAGTTTTCTGTGACTTAGTAATTACTAGGCAAAAGGTCCCATCAGATGTTATCTTTTTGGATGTAGGTGGACTGTGCAACTGCAGATTGGTGGACTCTTCAACCCAACTGCCTTTAGGTGGCCTAAGAGGAGAGGAAGAGTGTTGTGGAGATATGTTAGGGATGCTTTGGCATGGACACTTGGGAGGAAAGAAATGGTATCATTTGGGAGGAAAGGGATGAAGCTACTGTTTGGGAGTGCATTTTGAACAGTACCATCATTTGGGCCAAAAGCATTGGATCTTTTTTGAGAAACTGGGAATTGGTTGCAAAATCTTCTTTGGTCAAGAACAAGCCTATAGCAGATTGGAAGCCCCATGAAGAAGGCTTTATCAAGCTAAACTTTGATGGTAGCAGCCTCAGTAATCCTGGGCCTTCTGGTATTGGAGGAGTTTTTAGAAATGCAAAGGATCAGATTGTTGCCTTTTTCTGGTCCAATTGAAGTGGGGGATGCGGTTAGTACAGAAATTCAAGCAGTTCTACGGGGAGCACAGATTACTAGAGGGCCGAACTGTGGGAGGTTGCTAATGTGATTCTAAACTGGTAGTTGGGTGGTTGAAGGAGCCAAAGACTGTAGCTTGGTCCTTTAGGGGGGCAATGAGAAGATTCAAGTGGCTAACTTCCAACATATTAGTGAGAGTTCAATGGGAGAAGAGATCAGCTATGGGCTGGCAGACTTTCCAGCTAAGCAAGGGTGCATAGGGATCATTTATTCTGGGCTCATTTGTAATCTTGTTTTGTTTTTGAGGCTGCAGCTCGTGCCTCTTTATGGATATTTTATGTTGTATCCTCTAATAGTTCTAATTCAATCTTTAATAAAATGCTTATTATTACTTATCAAAAAAAGAAAACAGATGTTATCTTTTGCTGCCAATTGAATATATATGAAACAGCACATGAATGATAAATATACAATTACAAGAAGAATACCAGAGATAAGCCCTTCGAACTTCCCCATGCACGAGATCCAACTGGAAGGTTAGCAGATAATTAATAAAAATAAATTACTAAATCAGGATTCATTCATGCAATAAGTGCACATTAGTATCATCTCACTAACATATCTACAATAAAAACCAAATGAACAAAATACATTGCATTATGGAATTTAGGCATCACAAATTAAAAAATGGCTTTATAGTCAACTGTTAAAGAGTCAGACCTAATCACGAAAAACAGAGAAGGGACATCAATAGGAGAATACCAAATACAGATATCAAAGTTTGTCTAGTTCGTTACATCAACTGTATGAGAAAAATGAGTGCACCAACTGAATCCAAATGCACAGCCTACATAAAACAAAACTAGTTAACTTAAGTACAGCCCCTAAGGAACAAACATAAATGCCATCCTATGGAAAAAGTTTATGATCCAATCAAACACAAATAAACAGATCCTCTGAGCTTTAACAACTGTTATGATGAACTTTGCAATGTTAGTGTGAAACTGTGAATAATTCGATTAGCACTAGTTCAGTCCCATGTCTGAGATAAGTAAGAAGGAAGGAAGAAGAAGAAGAGAAAGAAGAGAGGAGAAGAAGAAACGGTTCGGTCTGAGAAGAGGAAAAGTCAATCCCTCTCAGCCAACCCACCTTATATTTATACTCTTTGTATTAGATTACAAAAGACAAATCCGTCCCTCTTTAAGTATGGAACAAACAACTTAAACCCAGAAAAAATAGACAATTCAACCTTAATTAAATAGACAAATAACCAAACTACCCTTGTACTGTCGATTCTAACAGTTAGAAAGGAGTCTACAATCTCAAGCTCTGTTAACTGGTACAAAAAGTTCAATTTTACTGTTCAGCCAAGGTATTTACCAATTACACGTTTCACCAGGGTGAATATTCTCACCATGAAGAGAGGTTTAATGAGCTTGGTCTTGGCATCTACTCAGCACCTCAAGCACAACTGACCAATTTCATTTGATGAAATTAATGAGGTTTCAGAAATGTTAGATGAGGTTCAGTGGCAAGACCAACTTCTAAGAAAATTTATTACACTGCCCATAAAAGTGGTTCATTGAAGATTATTTGGTCAAAGACGTGATTTGCAGGAGTTGACTCAAAGTTGGTCAATTGAGTTATTAAAGAATGAGGCTGCAGAAAAAGGTGGGATTCTACTAAGAACGCTTTTCAGATTTTCATTATGCAATAAAATTTGGGAGCCCATTTTCAAGAGATCTAATGAGCAATGAAATCTAATTACTTCTTTTAAATGATAACAAAGATTTTTTATAGGAAACAGTAACTTTCATTAAATTAACTTAATAGTAAGAATACATTGGTTCAGTCCCTAGATTTAAGGAACCAAACTCCCAAAAGAGTTCAGTATAACAACTCAGCCCAGAATAATTCTCCCCTGTTTACCCTTGTTTGGCTAATGTATCAGATAAACCATTTACCGACCTTCTAACCCATCTAACAAGTAGACCAATCTCTCTTGAAAGTCTTCTGATCTCCCTCATGGTTAGAAAATTATTCCAAACAAAATGTAATTTATAAAGTATGACACCTTTTTGATGGATTAATGAAGTATGACATCAAAGGGAAAAGGAAAGAAAGAAAGAAAGATTTTTTTTTTTGATGAAAAAGATTATTAACAATCAGGTCATATCAAATTGCTTACCTATAGCATGTGCGTGCATGAAATCTTTAAGTGTAATATCTTCAAAAAATTCTGGGAAGTGATCAAGAGCCTGGAATCATAAGAAACACAATTATTATATCAGTGTAATTAAAATTTTTCCTTTGGAAAAAGAAGTCAGCAGAGACTATAGATATTATATGGAAAATTCCCAATCCCAAGTGAAGAAGAGATGAACACTAATGTGGTATTTGGAACCTTGGTGTTGCATCAGTGCTGCATTCCCACTTAAATTCCAGCTAGGCACCACGTAGGCATTTTGGTTTTGCCTTCCAAAAATCCTGTTTGGTTGGGCAGAATCAAGTACAAATGTTTGTACTACTCTTTGCATAGAGTTATGTGCATGGAGGTGTTGGGAAGAGCTTCAAAAAGATATTTAGTAAAGGGGCATTTCCACTCCTGTGTGGAACCTAGTGGTGCTTATGTGTTTAAAAGTGCAATAAATTATTATGTATTAGATTATGTACCAAAACATCTCACTCTCCCAAAATTTGATGCAAAAAATCAAGTGAAAACACTTAGACTTAAAACGCAATGTAAGCTTAGTTATGTGATATTTCTCAAGAGACCTTTTTTCTTGCAAAGTTGAGGAAAATGTTTAATGGCATTCATCATGATTAGACAGGTTAGTTCAAAATCCTTGTTTGAACAGCAACATGATCAAAAAATAATTAATAAATAACAAGAAAGATATATTGCCTACACCCTAACTAGCAGATAAGGAGATTATGGTTTTCATGCTGACTGGATCAGACAGTACCAAACCAAATACAATAATCAGAGAAGACTGG
Organism: Nelumbo lutea; assembly: GCF_056320005.1. Classification (NCBI taxonomy): domain Eukaryota; kingdom Viridiplantae; phylum Streptophyta; class Magnoliopsida; order Proteales; family Nelumbonaceae; genus Nelumbo; species Nelumbo lutea. The sequence goes on along the minus strand of NC_142685.1, from coordinate 5,260,004 downwards.
CCCAGCTGCCTTCCCACCACCCCCAATAGAAAAGAGCCATCCCCACCCCCTCTCTTGCTAAACTGTAGTGTTATCGGTATCACATGGACACCCCACCTTTGGAGATGTCTGACTCTCCAAAATACATGTCTGACTCAGCTATAGTGTGGACTAGGCAAATTTACCAAAATGATCACCATGTTGACTCTCCAAAATAACAAATTCTCACTTTAAATGCCTCTATGTAGTGATGATCCAACCATTTGAACTGTTCAATAGGAGACTCCGGTATTTTGTATATTCCAAATTTACACAACTTATGACCCATTGTTCATTGGATCTTTTCTAGTTAACACTGAAATTAGGAAAACAATGAAAAACAATTAGTGTGGCCACATGGCAGATAGGCGAAGGCTGTGATTTTAATTCATCAATTGGAAATTGTAATTTAACTCTTTAAGTTATTACTTTCACATAGTTCTATGAGTTTTAAGAATAATATTAAAAATTGTAATATTTAATACGTATATAAGTAAAATAAATATTGTTCATGTAAGATGCGTAAAAGAATCCTAGTTTTTTGGATTCACCAAGTCAGACTCATGAACACGTCATATTCCAATTCCCAATTTCACATCCATGCAACACTCTTCAACCAATGTAATTTGCTGACCTTGGGATCCATCTTACAAGATGTTCCTCTTGGAAACCAGCCAAAAACAGTGTAACTTAAATAGCAATTTGTTGCAAATGAAACCACAAATCCGAGGGAAGCAACCTAGAGGCCCAAAAATGGTAAATTCCTATATATGAGAAAATCCTTGAACACCGTCAAACAGGTTCTTGCTCAAAGAAACCCAAGGGATCCTAGCCCCTGAGGCTCATGAGGAATGGAAATCAAAAAATGTCATTTTGATGGAGAACATGTACAGATTCCAACAACTTCTAAATCTAGTGGTGAGCTTTGTAGGATATAGGTGAAGCAAGAAAAAGCTGGCTATCCACCAAACAATAGGCAGGAAATTAGGAAGAAAGAGAAGTCTTGCAGTTAGAGCTAAAACAAAGGGATAGAGCACTTAGAAGAAGAAGTTGTTTTCACTAAACTAATGTTCTCTTCATGAATAATCTCTTCTAATTTTCAATAAAAATGACTAAATTTGTATAAGGGCTCAGACCAGCCTCTACAAAACTAATTGCCCAATTAATTTATATAGTTCAAGAAAATGTTGCATATTCTGGGAAAGGGTAAAGTTGTTTCTTGATTTAGGAGATCAATATTAACATTGCAATTTCTAGAAGACTCACCAGGAAAACTTAATGATTCAGTTTACTTGAACCCTTGAGTGTTATAAAATTGGTAGAGTGATTTGTCTTATGCCTCTAAACCATCTAGGATTATGATCCACCACTATTGGGATATGGTAAACAGCATAATGAATATAAGCATTTAAGATAAAGGATAGGAGGAAATTACATACTGGTCTAACTGACAAATATTCTTTCTCAATTTGAGCTTGTTGATTGATAGTTTCCTGATAGACTGCACTTTTTTTAACCATCTTCAGATCATCCTTAGTCCAAAATATCTGGAAACATAGACTGAAAAGTTAGATATTCATTGAATATATTATTCAAAACCAATATAAAGATAATGCTCAAGGCCTGATACAGTGACATCAAGGAGCTGAACTAATAATATTGATAATGATGACAATTACAGTTATAGTTCACTGTACTTAAAACAAAGAACTGACTCATGGTCATCACCATGCCAACAGACATTTGTCAGGATGTTACAAGTTATAGCTCTCTGTGCATCAGTCTACACTGTAGTTATAGAAAAGGTCCTTTCACAAGAAAAGGGAAAAAATAAATACAAGTCAGGAATCTTGATGTCAATTTTCCTTCCTAGTTCAATGAATAAATAAATATAAACCAGGTTCACCAAACCTATAACCACCTTTCCTCTTTCAATCTAGATGTTTCTCCCTAAATAAATTCCATCAATTTGATTAATTTCATTATTATTATTGATCCTTTTCTTGATTAGTTAATGACTTAATGCATTGCACCTCAACCATGACATTACATATAAGTTCCAGCCTACCCATAGTACTAGAAAAGATGCCACTTGGCATCTGAGACTCCTAATATTCATCTCTTCTGGTTTTTTTATAGTAAAATAAAAAGGAAATCATTAAAAGAAAAGATAAATAAGCAATACACAACATAGTGGCCCCAGCAAAACACCAACAACAATAAAAACACCAACAAGTACAAATGCCAAATAACCAAAAAAAAAAAACGAAAAAAACAAAGACAACCCCCAAAGCAACACTTCTACCTTCACTCCACTCCAGGACATCTTTCTTTTGCAATGCCTTAAGAAAACAGACCCCAAACAATTGAAACATCAGAGAATACAAAAAAGATACAAACAAGTCAAGGCACAAGCTAAGGAATCACCAAACAAAAACAGAACTCATAGCCCTTTAACTGCTACTTACACTAGCTTAAAACCAGCCTCCCACCATAAGTATGAACTTTTTAATAAGTAAAACCTAATTTTATTAATCCTTAACTGAAAGCATTACAATCAATAGAAGCATCCCTTAGAGAGGCATGAGATGCTACCTCTCCCAAGAAAATCACATATTACATTTGAGCCCAATACAAGCTATTTCTATTCACCCCTTGCTAGCTAAAGCATCATCCATTTCATTAGCCGATATTCTCATCCACTGTATCCTCACAATCAAATTTCTAGTGAGCCATTTAAATTTCTTGATCCCATCCCTAAAGCACCATATTATAGAATCTGGTTCTGTCAACCATCCCATCACCAGTTTTGAGTTCCCTTCAATCACCAAAACTGTGTTCCTTGTATTGCATCCAACAATTCAGCTCTGGCAAAATCACCATTCCCACTGGGCCTGAGAATAAAGCAAATAAGCAATAACATTAACTTCTATATTTCTCATTGCCCCTTCTATACTTGATTATAAGTTTATGACCAACTTATTGAATCAATTCTTGATTTTAACAATCTTGGTACTCAGGATACAAGAGAAAGCACCAATGCAACCAGCAAGATTCTGCTTATGGAAAACACAAATAACTAATTTTACCATCCCATTCCATGTTTCATAAACCATTGGTTCTCTTCTTATTTTCTTTTAGATTCAGTAATGATGAGATGTTATCTGATGAACATAGTCATTTTCCTGTGGCAGTGCTCCATATTTCATCTTCTATGGTTAGTTTTAACTTTTTAATTATATGTGATATTTGAGGTAAATGCTTCTGGTGAGTTTATATGGGTAAACAATGTAAAGCACCATCAATGTCTTCGACAGTTTATTAAGGTTTAGTCAATGAAGTGCAAATTCAATGATAAATATATGTTTTCATAATGGTGTCTAAGACTGGAAGGCTCCATAAAATTTGACCCATTCAATTCATGAAAGAGAAGAGCTTCCGTAAAGCAAACCAGTCTTATATAACCAGAATGCATATCTAAATCTTTGGAGTCAAAAAGTTGACCATTTATATGTTCATGCACCATAAATGCTACTTGGTGAAGCCCAATTGTGGCTTAAATGGTTATTAACCCCTTGGCAATTGCAATGGATTTTTATAAATGGTAAGATAAGATTTCATTGATGAACAAAGGGAGAGGTTCCCTAAATAAAATAAAATGAGCAAAGGCCCAAAAAGCTGAAAGGCACCACAAAAGCAAAACAATAGTTACATCAATAAACCTTCATTGCACAACAAAAGCAGGATTACAAATAAAGACTGTTCCACAGACTAGAATACAGCTCTTCCTTAATAGCATTGAATTGTTTAAGGATCCACACCCATCTTACAGACACTTTCTCAATTTTTCCTGTCAAAGGTTCTGCTTTGACTTGACTCAAAGATTCTGCTATTATGTTCTTCTCTTATTATCCAGAATGAGATGGACAGTTAGCATCATGGGGAAAATTTTAGCAGCCAATCAGTCTAACATTTACATGGGTAAATGTCTTAGTGGCTATTAGCAAGTGAATAAATGCACTTCATCAATTACTAACTCATAAATCACAGTACTTTGCAGGTGCTGCTCTGTTGGTTTTTGTTATAGGAAGGTATATGCAATATGTATCCATTTATCATAAGATTATGCAGCTTTGTCCTTCTAAATGTGAACAACTTAATGCACAGAAATGCACTTTCACTGGTAGATATACAATCAATATAAGAAGAAAATACAGTTCTTTTTTTTCCTTTAGAAGCCCTATTATATAACTACCACTGGTTAGGAAATTCGGAGTTCCATTTAAGTTTGTTTGCAAGATAACTTCATATCCCTTTATACCAAAAGATAATTTACCGTGCTATGCATCTCTCTAACTCGTGGAAGACTGTTGATATATGGGGCCCATTCAGAGTCCTGTATGAAACCCAAAAAAAATAATGAACTGCTCAGATATTTCATAATTCTCCAGCATTCCAGTTTTCTCCAAAACAAGACATAGCCTAACGTACAAAGACACTTCTGAAGATGTGCATCATGTACCCACCAATCATTAAGCTTATCAGATACCTATACAGTATAGAAAAACAAAACTAGTAAATGATTCATTATACCTGACCCATCTTCTTCTCGACTAAAATGACAATAGAAAGCCGTGCAGTATTTCCGATGTCCTTGCCTAAGAAAGAATTTATTTCTGGAAGTACATTGTCCGGTGTTATTTGCTGCATGAACAAATCGAGGAAAAAAAACAAGATCCCCATAAGATGAAAACATTAGCAAGATCACCGGTCTCATGCAATGCACATGAAAATAATTTTGCAGATTTAACTGATGATAGCATACAACGTTGAAAGGAACTTTCAATATGCAGTCTCCAGCTTGTATGAACTCCGATGCAAACAGTGACCTGCGCATTTGGATCACAAATTCTTCAAGAAGGCTGACATGAGGTTTATAGAGAATATTTGAATACAAGCACGAAGCTATTATTTACTGTTTATAATTAAGCAGTCACTCCAGACAAATATGCAATCAATGAAAGGTAATAGTTGATGTAGAGTTGTGGGCAACTCAACTGAATTAACTCATCCTTAATCCCAACTGATGAAGGAAGATTTGGCCCGACCTCACAGTTATGCGACACGTGGCAAAAACAACAGCTCGGCAAAAGGGCCAAGCCTAAGGCGTGAACAAGGGGACACCAGCGGATCGAACTCCCTACGGGGGGCCCGAACTCACCCTTGGCCCAAAACCAGAGTAATCCGAACTGGCCAACCTTGTAACAGCTCGGGATATACCTCGCCGAACTGGCCAACCTTGTAATAGCTCGGGATATACCTCGCCGAACTGGCCAACCTTGTAACAGCTCGAGGTATACCTCGCCGAACTGACCTGCCCTATAGATACCTCCGAACTCAAGACTTCGCCTCGCTCACCACTCCGCATCACCTTCTGGGCACCAAAACCAAACAAGTCGTACCATGCCTGACACTGAGGAGTCCGTGCCCAAGGGCGCCGCACCTGACTGACTTGGGATCTGACGCTTGGCGGCCGCACTCTAAACGGCCACTTGCCACCGCCATCTCCAGCTAGAGAGACGGTTAGGCAATGACGGTTTTGTCCTAGCAGAAAGGACGACGGCCGAATTGACAAGCGCAAGGGTAATCATACCCGACCTGACAAGGGCCTCGGAGCGAGTGTGCGAAGTGATTATAAGAGCCCCCTGCCCCCAACAAAGAAGGCATGCAAACTTTGCGCTATCTGGTTTTATCTTGCTTTTGAAGGATTCTAACTTAAGCTTCGGAGCCGTTACACCAGGTTCCCCCCCGGAGCTTCCTCATCTCCTCCGTTTCAGGTTCCCTGCTATTCAGTTCAGAAGCAAGGTCGTTGACAGCTAAGACCGGCCGGATCGCGCTTCATCAATTGGCGCCGTCTGTGGGAACGCTTCAAAAAGCCTCCCTCCAAACTTCCATAACCCCTTTCCTTCAAAAAACCCAGCACTCATGGCCTCCTCCAGCAACGCCGGACGTGGCACAGAGACAAACACCACCGGGGAACAACTTCAAGTCCCCGTGGTGTGCGTTGGACAGTTCACCATCCCCCTTTCGGTGGATGGGATCCCCGGCTTGAACGCGCCACAAGCAGTGGCGCCTGTAAACCTTCCTGCCACAAGCATCCCCTTTCCTCCCCCTATTGAGACAACCTTTACTGAACCGACTGCCGTCCCCCTGGCAGCAGCAGCACCAGCTTCACCAGCACCAAGTGTTGCACAACATCTCCCGGTATCACTATCAACAGCAGTTCCCCCAATTGCCACTGAACCAACCACTACTTCCACCTCCCCACCCCGCTCCGAGGCCGGTCAAGGCCTCCCCGCAGGATGGACGCACCCACCAAGGAAAGGCCTCCCGGCCCCAGAACCCCCCCTAACAGCCAGGCCTCGTCCCCGGGTCGAAGAGAGAAAAAAAAATCATCCCCGCCTCGCAGCTCGCAGGGGGTCGGGAACCTCGCCCGCGAGATCGGCACCTCGACGCTCCAAACCCGAGTTCCCGCTCACAGAAAACCGATTTGGCGCCCTGGTGGCAGACAGCATTTCGGGCCCATCGAGCTCGGCAACACGGAGGCCAGCAGTGCCAGTACAAGGCCCACTCAACAACGAAGGTGCCGGCGAAGTCGTCGAACTGCCACCCGTGTCTTGTCAGAGCTCAGAGGCAGAGAGACGAGCTCGGCGGAGGTAGGAGCTGCCCCGATTCCCTCGGTTCCTTCCCCCCTCGCATCAAAACTCCTGGCGGTCCCCTTACCCAGAAATTTCAAGCTCCCACCTCTGGACAAGTACGACGGGTCCTTCGACCCCAACGACCACGTTGACGCTTTCCAGTCCCAAATGCACCTCGCCAGGGCCAGCGAACCATGCATGTGCATGGCCTTCACCACCACCCTCAGGGGGGTAGCCCGCACCTGTTACAGGAACCTGGCCCCAGGGTCGATAAAGTGTTGGGCCCAGTTCATGCAGGTCTTCACCGCACACTTTGTCACCAGCCAACGGTGCCCCAGAACAGAGGAAAGCATCTTCGGAGTAGTCCAAAGGGAAGGAGAATCCATCTGGGGCTACATCAAGCGATTCAACGAAGCATGCTTGCAGATACTACGGTTGGACCCCGCAGTGCAGCTCGCGGCGGCCAAAAGAGGGGTAACGCACAAAGAATTCAAATGGCACATGGTGGCTAACTAGCCTGCAACCGTGGCTGAATTCCTCAAGCTCGCAGACAAGTTCATGAGGACAGAGGAAGAAATCAACCAACGAACCGAAGGCGGGAACGAGAAAAGAAAGAGGGAATGCGAGCTCTCCAACCCAGTCGATAGGAAAAACCCGGCCCGGGAGCCGAAACCGAACCAGTCGTTCCGAGCTCCCCTAGCAGTTCGAACGGATTACACGTCATTAAACACAAGGCGGACCGAGATCTTAATGACGTCCAAGGATGCCCCATACGTGAAGTGGTCACCTCGCCTAAAGGGAAATCCGAACGAGAGAAATAAGAATTTGTATTGTAGTTTCCATAGAGACCATGGTCATAGCACCGAGCAGTATAATGATCTCCGGGACGAGATAGAGGGGCTCATCCATCATGTATACTTGAGAAACTTTGTACAGCACAACAATAATAACAGTAAGGCAGGTCGGCAAGGGGAGCACGAAAAGGATGCCCCCGAGTCTAGCAGCAGACCTGCCGAGCCGTTGCAGCGACAGCCTCCGGAAGAGAGGCCAGTTCGGGGAACCATCCATGTAATTGTGGGAGGTTCGGTGGTAGCAGGGTGTACCTCGGCAGTGGCCCGGACTTCAGTTCGCAAAGCGGCCCTCGAGGAACGGAACCCCCCAAAGAGGCCAAAGACCGAAGAACCAATCTTCTTCACGGAGGACGACGCGCGAGGGGTCCGCTACCCCCATGATGACGCGCTTGTCATTAAACTAAGGATCAGCGACTTTGAGGTCAGACGCGTACTCGTAGATTCGGACAGCTCAACGGACATCCTCTTCAAATCAGCGTTCAACCAGCTACAGTTACAGAGGAGCAAGCTGAAGCCCGCGAACACTCCCCTGGTGGGTTTCAGCGGAGAGGAAGTCAGGCCCCTCGGAAAAATAACAGTACCTGTGGAAGTCGGCACATGACCTTGTGCGGTCAGACTCAACCATGATTTCCTGGTGGTCGCTACCCCCTCCCCATACAATGCCATAATAGGGCGGCCAATCACGCATATCCTATGGGCGGTGGTCTCCACCTACTATTTGGCCATGAAGTTCCCTACGGACTTTGGTGTGGGGGTAGCGCGGGGCGACCAGCTCGAGTCCCGCAAGTGTTATGTTGCCACCCTGAAGGGAAAAACCAAGGCGGCCGACGACCTCGAACTAGAGCGGCCTACGGAGCAAGGTGAGGAACGAGCTTCGCCCACAGAGGAAACGGTCGCAATCTCGACTTCGGCCACGCACCCAACTCGCACACTTCAGATTGAAGCTTCCGTCGAGGAACCCCTACGAACCAAACTGGTGAGTTTTTTACTTCAAAATTTAGATATTTTTGCCTGGTCCGCGGCTGACATGCCCGGCATTAGCCCTGGCCTGATAACTCAAACTTAATACTGACCCTGTAGTCAGACCCGTTAGACAGAAAAAACGCAACTTAGCCCCAGAACGCTGGAGGGCGGTCGACGAGGAGGTCGAGAAGCTCCTCGCAACAAACTTCATAAGGGAAGTCCATTACCCGAGCTGGGTGGCCAACCCGGTGTTGGTAAAAAAGGCAAACGGCAAGTGGCGCATGTGCGTCGACTACACCGACCTGAACCAAGCTTGCCCGAAAGATTGTTTCCCCCTCCCTAGAATTGACCGCCTAGTGGACGCGACCTCGGGACATGAGTTGCTAAGCTTCCTGGACGCCAACTCGGGCTACAACCAAATCCGGATGGACCCATCCGATGAGGAAAAAACCAGCTTCATAACCGAGTTCGGCCTATATTGCTACAAGGTCATGCCCTTCGGATTAAAAAATGTCGGGGCGACTTTCCAAAGACATGTAAATAGGTTGTTTCAACCCCTGATTGGCACGAAAATAGAGTGCTATGTAGACGACATGGTCGTCAAGACTCAGTTTTCACAAGAATTAATACAAGACTTAGATTCTATCTTCCAAATCCTGCGTCAGTTTAGCATGAAATTGAACCCCAAAAAATGTGTCTTCGGCGTCACCTCGGGCAAATTCCTAGGGTACATTGTCAATCGGCGCGGTATTGAGGCCAACCCGGACAAAATAAAAGTCATTCTAGATATAAGACCACCTCGGAAAGTAAAAGAAGTTCAGAGGCTAAACGGTCGCATAGCCGCTCTAAGCCACTTCATGTCCAAATCGGCAGACCGCTGCCTACCTTTCTTCAAAGCAATCAAAGGCAAAGGGTTCGAATGGACCCAGGACTGCCAGCTCGTGTTTGACAAGCTAAAAGGTTACCTCGCTAGTGTGCCGATCTTAGCCCGGCCCGAGGAGGGCAAGGTCTTAGAACTGTACCTCTCGGCAAGCGACGAGGTGGTCAGTTCGGTATTAATAAAAGAAACAGACCGGGTCCAGCGACCCATCTATTATGTTAGTAAAATTTTGTAGGGAGTAGAGACAAGGTACCCGCAGATAGAAAAGCTAGCATACGCACTGGTGACAGCAGCTCGAAAACTCCACCCATACTTCCAGGCTCACACCGTCATCGTCCTGACTGACAAACCTCTGAGACAAGTTTTACTCAAACCCGAGGTTTCCGGTCGACTGACGAAATGGGCCATCGAACTCAGCGAGTACGACCTCCAGTACAAGCCAAGAACTGCTATTAAGGCCCAAGCTTTGGCAGATTTTATCGCCGAGTGCACTTTCAGCCATGAAGCCCTACAGGTCGAGCCCGAGGTCCCCAGTTCGGGCGAACCCGGAGCTCCCGAGCCAATAGAGTCTGAACCCCGTGAAGTAGCAGCCAGTGTGGCATCTCTCCTCGTTAGGTGAAACGCGAACTAGGATGAGGAGCCCTGGATCCTTCACGTGGATGGTTCCTCGAACCGGCAAGGCAGCGGAACTGGAATAGTCTTATGCGGCCCGGGCGGCACAAAATTAGAATACGCACTACGCTTTGAGTTCGCGGCATCCAACAACGAAGCGGAGTACGAAACATTGATAGTTGGGCTGGACCTAGCGCGAAAGGTAAAGGCAAAACACTTAGTCATCTGCAGTGATTCCCAACTCGTAGTCAACCAAGTTACGGGCGAGTATGAAGCACGCGAGCTCTCCATGATCGCATATTTGGCGAAAGTAAAAGAGGCCCTGCTCAACTTCCAGTCACACTTCATCAGGCAAATCCCGAGGTCAGAGTACACTAAGGCTGATGCTCTGTCCCGGTTAGTCAGCACAAGTCACAACAACATGAGAACCGTGTACATAGAGGACTTACCTCGACCTAGTATTCTCGGGGGGACAGAGGAGGTCGCTCCCGTCTTGGAAGCAGAGCCGAGCTGGATCGACCCACTCGCAAGCTTCTTAATAGACGGAACCCTCCCTGCAGAACGCAATGCGGCCAAGAGGGTGCAGCGCCAGGCAGCCAAATACGTCATAATAGACGAACGGTTATACCGACGGTCCTACATGCTCCCCTACTTGCGTTGCCTGCGACCTGCCGAAGCCGAGTTCGTACTCCGCGACACTCATGAAGGCCTATGCGGCGAACACTTGGGGGGCAGAGCACTCGCCCAAAAAGCACTTCGACAAGGATACTACTGGCCAACGATGAAGGCAGAAGCTGTCGAGCTCGTTAGAAAATGCGACAAGTGTCAGAAGCACGCCAATATCCACCATCAACCTGCCTCCGACCTCAAATACCTCGCCAGCCCGTGGCCCTTTGCACAATGGGGCATCGACCTCCTGGGGCCATTCCCACCAGCAACAGGTGGAAGAAAATTCCTAGTCGTTGCAGTAGATTACTTTACGAAGTTGATAGAAGCCGAACCTCTGGCAACTGTTACGGCCTGAAACATACAGAACTTCTTTTGGAAGAACATAGTATGTCGCTTCGGGTTACCTCGGGTACTAATTTCTGACAACGGCAAGCAGTTCAAGGATATCAAGTTCCAAGAGTGGTGCCAGAACATGGGGATTCGGCAAAACTTCACATCAGTCGCGCACCCGCAGGCAAATGGTCAGATGGAAGTAATGAACAGAGCCATCCTGCGCGGACTGAAAGCACGTCTGGATCGAGCTAAGGAGTTGTGGGCCGAAGAGCTACCAAGTGTTTTGTGCGCTCACCGAACTACAGAAAAAACTGCCACAGGAGAAACCCCCTTCAACCTCACCTACGGCACTGAAGCGGTTATCCCGACGGAAATCGAAGTACCAACATTGCGACTAGAAACATACGACGATCGGACAAACGGAAATGAGTTACGTACCAACCTTGACCTATTGGATGAGGTAAGGGACCTCGCGCACATCCGGACAGCGGCATACCAGCAGCAGGTAGCTCGCTACTACAATGCCAGAGTAAAGCAACGAAGCTTCCGAGTCGGCAATCTGGTCCTTCGTAAGATTATGGTGCCCGAACCCGGCGTGGGCAAACTTGGACCAAACTGGGAAGGGCCCTATAAAGTAAAGAGAGCGCTCAGGGGGGCATACGAACTCGAAACATTGAAAGGCAAACAAGTTCCTCGAGCGTGGAACATCGTGAACTTAAGGCGATACTACCTATAAACCGCCAAGCGAAGTGGACAAAATCAGGTCCTATGGGCCACGATGCAAAGCCAGGAGGAACCTCGGCATAAACAAGCAAAGAAAAGTCGGGCATATTATCAGCTCGGCAAAAAATCAGTTTGCGGCAAAACAGGTCGCGAAAGTATAATAACCTGGACAAGAAAGTGGCGTATTCAATTCGACAAAGAATCAGTTCTTGAAAAAGGAACACGGGCAAAAAGATTATCTATTCCGTTGCAAGAAACAGGAGTACATTGGCCATCAGAAGGCACTTCAAAAAAAAAAAGATTATCTTTACATGCCCGGAGCTACTTCTTCGCCATCAGAAGGCACTTCAACAACACCCGAAGGCCTTGCCTCTCCTTCAGAGTCCGGCTCGCCATCGGCAGCATTGGCCATCTCCTGAGTTATACGCGAAGTGGATATGGCACTAACATCGAGGTCGGGGTACGTGTTCCAGATCATCCACCTACTCAGTCTGAACCCCCTTTTGTAAGAATCCACCATCAGATCGTCAAAACGCGGAGAGGCAATGTAGTCTTCAACAGCCTTTTTCTTGGCGTCTTCAATGCCTTGGGAAAAAATCTTTGTTCTCTCCCTGATGTCCTCCTGAAGATATTCGACTTGATGCTGCAAATCCAACTTCAAGTCCGCCATGTGCTTGACAACTACTCCCATGGCCTCGGCATCACGCTGAGACCTTGCCTGCCTGGCCATTGCGACGCGAGCAGCCTCTTCAACAGCATAAGCGGCCGCCTCAGCAGCTCGGGTATTCGCCTCTGTAGCACGAAAAGCTTCTTCAGCAGCATGAGCGGCAGCCTCAGCAGCTCGCGCCTGTCGCGAGCTCCTCTCCCCTTGGGCCGCTAAGGCATGAATTGAAGAATTCACCTACCAAAAGAAACAAGTGAGCAATAACAGCAAAAGCAACAGAAAATGAAAAAGGCAGACGAAATCTAACTTACCACCATAGCATGTGTTACGGCACGGCAGGCGACCAAATTCAAAGGAAGATCGGTCCACGTCGCGATCTCCTCAGGGAAAGTAGCCTCCCTACTCTTCTGAAGAGCGTGGTTCGGCGTTAACACGCTCCTGAAGTCCCCTTGAGCTCCCGAACCCGAGGGCCCAGCCCGCGTATGAGCGGACCTAGAGTGAGCAGGAGCACTTGAGTATGCAGGAGAGCCCGTATGAGTAGTCACAGCGTAAGGCTCCCCGGCAGTTTCATGCATCGGTGGAGTCACCTCGGGCTCCCTGGGCAGATCCTCCAGCTGTGGTCTGGAACTTGGGGCTCCTCATCCAGGGGCAGCTCGGTACGAGTTCGCTTGGCGACCCGCTTCCTCCTCTTCATACCTTGGAACAGACGCCCCCCACGAGTCCTCTCCGCATCCATCACACCTGTAGAAACGAGTTCGACATCAGAAAAAATGAAGGAACAAAGCAAGCAAGAAACCGCATAGCTAGAAACCTACCCGAACTCATGCCGGCCGCAATAAGTTTGGCCTCCGTTAAGTAGTGATGGCACTTTAAACATTGTCGTGCCCATTGCCGGAGGCCCTTAACCGTCTCTTTGTCAAGAGTAACACCTGAATCAAGAGCGGCCTCACCCCACCCAGTCTGAAAGGGCCATTCTTGTGCAATTCGCACACCGAAGTAGTCCCGCTTCCACGCCGGGACCTTATTAGAAAGATCGTGCAGAAGTTTAAAGCCCTGGCGAGGAGAAAGGTAATACGCCCGTCTTCCCCCAGGAAGAGAACTCGCCCGTCTCTTGAGCATCAAGATGGAGGAGAATATCTCTAAGTCTAAGGGGAAATTCTGCTCGCAAAAAAGGGAAACTGTCCCCACCATGTTCCGAATAGAGTTCGGATGAAGTTGGCCAATGGTGACACTGAAGTGGTTTATGACTTCGACGAGAAGGGGTGGAAAGGAAGTCGCAACCCCGCAGTGAGCTGCTCTCGAAAAATCACTATCTCATCAAGACCGTGTTCCCAAGGAAAGCTACCCGAAGGAATAAAATACGTATACCCCCCAGGAAGATTGTAAGACATAAGTATAGATTGAAGCCCCTCCGGCGTCATGGTCGAGGGACCAAACCTGTCTAGCATCCGACCTCGGCGAGAGGTAGACGCCAAACTGCCCGAAGCGGCTCGGCCTATTGGTTCATAGTCCTCGAGTTCCACCTCAGGATCACTGAGGCAGTCAGGGGATACGGCTCGGTTAGTAGAACCTATGTCAGCCCTACTTGAAGAGTCGTCTGAGCTATCAAAGCTAGACATTGAGGAAAAGGTGGATTCAGGAAGGTACTCACCGGAAGAAAGTTTTGAAGGCTCTGGAGACGGGAACAAGCCAAAGAACCTTGAAGGCTATGTAACCAGCCTTGACGCGAGCTGGAAAAAACTTGGGCGCGAGCTGAAAAGTTGGACGCGAGCTCAGTAGACAAACTGCAGAAGTGACAAATCGACTGAGGTCCCCCACTATTTATAGCTACAGTAACCAAGAATCGACCGTGCAGATCAAAGACGATCCGACGGCCCACGTTTGCACTGACCGCACGTCCCATAAGGTCAACACGTGATTGACGCACGTCTTTCCGAAAAGAGCGAAACGTCAGCGCACGCCTTCTTGAAACCGACGTCGCGCCGACACGCGTCTTTCTGAAACTGACTGCGTCGCATGTCTCCCTAATAGCCGCCCGCGCACGTACAGCAGTGGCACGCTTTTTTCAAGTTTGAATGACCCGCTGTCACGTCTTAGCGACGCGAAATTTTTGAAATTTAAAAATGCACGCTGTCACAACCATCAGCATTTATGAGTATGCACGTTTCCAGCCTTCTCAGAAACCGAAGAACCCTGGCAAAAGCAACTCGCGCGGTCAAGATTCGAAGGACAGGACAAATCCACCTACTACCTCGCGAAACTCCCCGCACCAGGGCAAGACCCTTGGCGCAAGGAGTGAGGGGCAATTGTTGAAGGAAGATTTGGCCCGACTTCACAGTTATGCGACACGTGGCAGAAACAACAGCTCGGCAAAAGGGCCAAGCCTAAGGCGTGAACAAGGGGACACCAGCGGACTGAACTCCCTACGGGGGGCCCGAACTCACCATTGGCCCAAAACCAGAGTAATCCGAACTGGCCAACCTTGTAACAGCTCGGGATATACCTCGCCGAACTGGCCAACCTTGTAACAGCTCGGGGTATACCTCGCCGAACTAACTTACCCTATAGATACCTCCGAACTCAAGACTTCGCCTCGCTCACCACTCCGCATCACCTTCTGAGCACCAAAACCAAACAAGTCGTACCATGCCTGACACTGAGGAATCCGTGCCCGAGGGTGCCGCACCTGACTGACTTGGGATCTGACGCTTGGCGACCGCACTCTAAACGGCCACCTGCCACCGCCACTGACACCGCCATCTCCAGTTAGAGAGACGGTTAGGCAGTGACGGTTTTATCCCAGCAGAAAGGACAACGATCGAATTGACAAGCGCAAGGATAATCATACCCGACCTGACAAGGGCCTCGGAGTGAGTGCGCGAAGTGATTATAAGAGCCCTAGCCCCCAACAAAGAAGGTATCTGATTTTATCTTGCTTTTAAAGGATTCTAACTTAAGCTTCGGAGCCGTTACACCGGGTTCCCCCCGGAGCTTCCTCATCTCCTCCGTTTCAGCTTCCCTGCTATTCAGTTCAGAAGCAAGGTCGTTGACAGCTAAGACCAGCCGGATCGCACTTCATCACCAACTATTGGAGTAGACCACACGAACCCCTTGAATTTGTTTAGTAAGAGATTTATTCAGATTTATTCGGAGTATAGTTTGAAGCAACTCCCAGATCGAAAAAGATAAAAATAGTAAAAAGTAGCTTGCACTTCAGAGCTTTTTGAACGGTAAAGAAAATAACAAAACCTTCCATATACAGAGCTCCCAATTGAAAGAATTGACGAAATTTCGGTTCCTGATTTTCGCCGTAGCCACGGCAAAAAGTCCTTGCACTCGTCTTGCAAGCACGGTATAACCTGAAAACGACGATATGTTCTGACGTTCTCGACTGCAAAGTCCAAACACATACAATATAAAGCAATCAAGGATGAAGTATAAACGGGCGGAAGCAGAGCTAAAAGCTTGTCGTAATAGAACCTTAGAGTACGATACAGAGCTTTGGAGTTTGAAGCGGAGGTGTGAGGAGTGTAGAAAATGAGGGCCCTGAAACCAGGCGCCGGTGGTGTGAATCCCTATTCGCATATCTTTTTCCTCTTGATATCCCTGAAAACTTACAGAACCAGTGCGTGTATCTTTTCAAGTTGCAACGGTCAGTGCTATAGCAGAGAAATGTTCGGTGCCGGTGTAACATATAGCCTTTACCTTTGCCTAAATAGCTCAGAGCAGAGAAACACATTGCGATAAGGAAGTGAATGAACAACGGAAAAACCCACCGTACCGTTCACTTCTCCACCGTACAGTTAAGGTACGTGCCAATTCGCAATTAATGTTAGTGGAATTTTGAATTTTTGAAGGTATACATTTGAATTCAGAATTTTATGGTGGAGTTGAGTTAATTTATCCCTTTACTTTTCTTTTAGGTCGGTTGGCCTTTAGATAAAGTTATTTATCGTAAATGCAATTATCTCTGTAAGGTTTTGGAACATTTATTCGGGTAAATGCATCTTTTATTTATGGGGTAAATAAGGTAATGATCATTTTAGTCTTTAAAAAACAATTATTAAAATGGGGCATTTTTGTTTCATTCAATTATTAGCAACTTTACTCCTAGGTGATAAATTTATTTGCCCACTTAGGAGATGGGTATCACTTACTTGATCTTCACATTAATCTAAAAAATGAACATGGGATTCTTGTTTAACGGGAATCAAAGTCCCATTGACTAACTTTCCCTCCTCTGAAAATCAAAAAAAAGAATGCCCCCTTAAGTGAAAATATTTTCACTTATCATGTTCAAAAAAAGAGCTTGAATCTTGTCACATCTAACCACACATCATAAATATCTTTCGCATACATTATTAGTGTGCGGCTTGACACTCTTTTTTTTTTTCGAGGGGGGGATAGATAAAAGCAATGATATATCTTGATTCTCTTGTCTGTGACCACAACCTGACTTCCGCTTTGGATTGTTATATAGGAGGAATTGGGATCTTCTCCCAAAAAACATTCCAACCCTCTACCAACATGATCAAGTAGCACATCTTACCATGATACTGGACTCTCCATGTATGAAATGTGTGGTGTTAGATCTTCTTGGTAGGTTGTTGGAACTTTACTCATGCCTACTCGCAAAACACTACACCTGTGAACTGTGGAAATGTGATGTCAAATGCGCAAGTGTGAGAAAGAAACCAAAATTTCTTCCCAAGAGATATCGCAATGATAAGTGGAGTTTACTTGACCCAATCGTCACAGCCCATGGTGGGCTATGCATGGACGGCGACTAACAATGCTCATAAATGAAACTACTATTGCAAAATTTTACATACATGTAGTTCCCCTCCCAACTTAAATTAATTCATTTTATATGAATTCACCTCAAATGCTTCTGATATGATACCAAGACAGTCAGTAGGATTTACTTGACCCATTCGTCATAGCATTGTGACAAGATATGCATGGATAGGGGTAGACAATGCTCGTATAATCAGATTATCAGCTATAATTTTACGTATACCCAGCTTTCACTTAATCTGATTTCTCCATCATGAACTCACCTCCAATGCTTATAACAAAATACTGGGATAGTAAGTGGGGTTAATTTGACATATTCATCATAACTATGCGACAAGATACGTACAGTCAATGCTCACATAATTTGATCACCAGTTATATTTTTTTGTACATCTAGCTTTCACTTAATTTAATTTTTTATGGCATGAATTTACCTCAAATGCTTCTAAGATGATATTGAGATGGTAGATGGGGTTTACTTAACTCGTTTGTCACAAGCCTATAGTGGGATGCACGCACATGGCAACGGACAACACTCACAGAATCAGGTTAGTGGTGCAAAATTTAACATAACTCCAGTTTTCCTTTCCACATAATATAATTTACCTGGTGTGAATTCACCTCCAATGCTTCCAATAAGATATCAAGAGGGTAAGGGGGTTTATTTAACCCATTTGTCATAATCCTATAGCACAATACGCGTGAATGACGGTAGACAATGCTGACAAATTCATACTATTGGTGCAAAATTTTATGCACATGCAATTCATTTCTCCAATTAAAATGATTCATTTGACATGGATTCACATCCAATACTTCTAATAGGTTATTGAGATGGTAAATGGGGTTTATGTGACCCGTTTGTCACAACCCTGTATTAGCATACATGCGGATGGTGCAAAATTTTACATACATCCAGCTTCCACTTGATCTTATTCGTTTGGCATGGATTCACCTCTAATGCTTTTGAGAGGATACCAAGTGGTAATGGTGTGAACAAATCGTATGTGACTAACTCTTAACAATTAAAATTGATTAAACCTAATCAGATTATTGTACTTAAGAGTAATAAACACTTTTTTTTTTCAGATAAAAAAGGAAATTATATGAAAGAATACATAATAAATCTCGAAAAAAAAAAGATTTCATGTACATATTTTAGCTATACCACCATAAATATAACTCAACTTTACTGAGATCCATCTAATACGGGTTGAAATGGGGAACGAGTGCTTCCACTTGAATTTCCCAATATGCCTATTGATCCTAGAGAATTATGCTCCTACCAAGGGGAGGCTCACACAGGAGCATGCTAGGTCTCCCGCACTTGCGTATGCCTCCCCCTTTGCACACTCATCGATGCCCAACCCACATGCCCACTTGCGACCACATACTCAGCCTGCCCTCTAAGCTACAACTTCCTTGCCTAGTGCACTAGCTTAATTCCCCCACCATGGACCCTAACATGCTAAACCTAAGTGTAAATCCTAATGTCTAGACCCTATACCTCAAATGTTTGATGTGGTTCTTGTTTGGATTTAAGTTGTAATATAGGTGTGTTATGCATGTACACAATGAAATTGAGCTGCAACAAAAAATGTGTCGTCAAAAATTATTTATATGTGTTTGATGTTTGTCCTCAATCACGTGTGTTTTGTGCATTCCTCCAATGAATATGGTTGTTAACTTTCACCATCCCATATTAATTAATGGGGCATTTTTAATCCAATAGCCATTGTTAGGTTGCTTTAATATTAAAACTTTGAAATATGTATTCTAGCATTTAACGTTGAATATGGATAGCCATACACGTTATCACCTCAAAACTTTCTATGTAATCACATTCTCTCTCTCTCCACATGTAATTGGAAATATTATCTCGATGCGAAAATGTATAGCAAGCTGAAATTTAAAACTGTACCAGGTGCATAACGTGCAATATATTCATGTCAATATAACAAAGGGTAAATTTCTTAAATAAACTTTATGATTTAGTTAATTAATCAGGTGTATCCTTATTGTTAGAAAATTGACTAACATTACTCTTATTGTTTAAGATAATTGACTAATACTTTCTTTACCTTAGCGTCTATTAAAAGAAAGATAAAAAGACTATTTTACCTTTTATTTTACTTCAAATTGTCAAAATAAAATAGGATTACAAATATATAAAATATAACAATATGCTACCCATCTCTAGCAGTTGCAACAATTCAGATCACCACCTTGTGTATATACAAAAATCTTCATTCCTCATGCTAAACCTGCTGTAATTAGGGCAACGGATCAAACACATAAGTGGTTTTGAAATCAAGATGTTTAATAAATAAACAGAAAATGCAAAGATGGAGTAGTAGATCTCGTCTCAGAACAGTTCCGACGGCGAAACACAGTTCGTCTCCCAACAAAGCACTAGAAGACAAACTTTGTTATGCTCTCCCATCTCTATTTTCTTCTTCTTCTAATCTCTCTCTCTTCCCTTCTTCCCTCTTCTAAATAGTAGGAATGACAAGATGCAACAATGAGTGAATTGAATTAAATCAAGAAGAGAATAACAGAGTAGATCTAGACGGCAACGTTCTCCGACGATAGTAGATCTAGACGGTGGCGTTCTCCATCGTAGCCTCACAGAGTTACACATGGGTTCAGAAGAGGGCAGAACGAAGTGTTTCTAATCGGCAACAACAACACCAACTTGCGATACCCAACGACAAAGACGAAGCTACATTCTATTCCAAGAAATTTCATCGTGAACCAGCACTAAAAAATTGCGATACCCAAAAAAACAAAGAAAAAAGTCAACACCAACTTGTACTTTTGCTGACCATGTGCTTGAACTTCAGCTTGGTACTTGGTTTTACAGGTATTGAGAGGACATGGAATTGTTGTGCTTAACAGAGCTTCAATGGCTCCTGAGGTTGCCTCTGTTATGGACTCGAGATTAATGACCAATTGACGAATTTCGAGAAATCAATAAAAAAAATACGAGAATTTTGTAGGAAGAGACGGCCAGTGATTCCACAATCTTGGGCCCCAAAGGAGAAATGAAGAGAACCTCAGCAAGTCGGAACGTCCATGGTGGACAAAAGAAATCTTGGGTTTGGTTTTTCTTTCTCTCTAAAGAGGTAGGTGGAGAGGGTAGATACAAATTACAAATGCAAAAGAAAGACTAGCAATTGAAAATGACAGAGACACATACAATACATATTTTTGAAGTGGTGGCATGGCATCATTATTTATAGGGTAATGCTGGTTTGTCGATGTGCCGAGAGTGGAAGAGAGTATAAATAGTATTTTTTATTCTATAAAAAATGGATTCAAGATGAGGGAGGGGTAATATTGGGTTTTAAAAGAATTTTAAACACCATGTGGTGTCAGGTGTACATGGGTTTTGTTTGACGGAATATTAACAGATGTTGACGGTAAGGGTAAGGTTAGTTAATTGCCAAAAACATTAGGGGTAGCATTAATAAATTTTAAAATATTAACTAAACTATAAGGGTAATTTAAGAAATTTACCCTATAACAAAGTGGTCGATTACATGTAGGGTGGGGAACAATTGGCTTAGATCCACATTGAGTGAACGACATAACTCCATATAACATACGAGAAGTATGTGTGACACAGTTAATTAGTGCATTACAAACAACAAGTTAATAGAAATTACTAGACACGGTTGATGTTAGACAGTGTATGTCCTTAGCTCCAATCAGAATGATGTACATTATGACATTTAATGTAACTGAATTTTGTAGGAAGAGACGGCCAATGATTCCACAATCTTGGGCCCCAAAGGAGAAATGAAGAGAACCTCAGCAAGTCGGAACGTCCATGGTGGACAAAAGAAATCTTGGGTTTGGTTTTTCTTTCTCTCTAAGGAGGTAGGTGGAGAGGGTAGATACAAATTACAAATGCAAAAGAAAGACTAGCAATTGAAAATGACAGAGACACATACAATACATATTTTTGAAGTGGTGGCATGGCATCATTATTTATAGGGTAATGCTGGTTTGTCGATGTGCCGAGAGTGGAAGAGAGTATAAGTAGTATTTTTTATTCTATCAAAAATGGATTCAAGATGAGGGAGGGGTAATATTGGGTTTTAAAAGAATTTTAAACACCATGTGGTGTCAGGTGTACATGGGTTTTGTTTGACTGAATAATAACGGATGTTGACGGTAAGGGTAAGGTTAGTTAATTGCCAAAAACATTAGGGGTAGCATTAGTAAATTTTAAAACATTAGCTAAACTATAAGGGTAATTTAAGAAATTTACCCTATAACAAAGTGGTCGATTACATGTAGGGTGGGGAACAATTGGCTTAGATCCACATTGAGTGAACGACATAACTCCATATAACATACGAGAAGTATGTGTGACACAGTTAATTAGTGCATTACAAACAACAAGTTAATAGAAATTACTAGACACGGTTGATGTTAGACAGTGTATGTCCTTAGCTCCAATCAGAATGATGTACATTATGACATTTAATGTAACTGAATAAAGTACATATTTGATTCATATTATTATGGTGTGTTTCTGTGTAATAACTTTAAACTGAACACATATGAGGCTTGTGTTAGTTTATAATTTTCACAGTTGTTTGATAGATTTTGGGAGATTTATCCTACTAAGGTTGACACTGATGTGCCGCCAAGTTGGTTGGGGTGGCTTGTCTAAGCTGCCAGGGTGAGACCTGAGGTACATGTAGTGTGGGTTTTCTTGAAATCCTGAACCGGACAAGAATTCCAGTATTGCCCTAGACCTTGGAGATAGATGGAAAAAACTATAATGTTACACTTAACCCCTAGGCTCAATTATGATACTACACTAGGTGTCGGATTGGGTTGTCTTTGATATGCCAATCAATGAGATCCTTAGAAGGGGTCAAAACCTGGATATATTAGGATAGCTCGAGAATTCATCTGAGTGAGTGATCATAGTGACAGGATCAACCCATTTGTCAGACAAAGTGAATGATTGGGGATGCACTATCTTTGATGGAAACCAAAACTGTCGGCAGTCAATTTCAACCGTTGAAATTTGTTTTTGCAATATATATATGGTTTCAAAATGTTTATAAAATGTTTTAATTCTCGAGATCCATGTGAGTAGAGAGTGCAGCACTGTACCTTGTAGCCGAGGGAGATGTTATCTCTTATTAGGCAGTGTTTGATCATTACGGGCTGAGAGGTTAAGTGTAAAACCATTGAGGATAATACCTGATGGGCTAGTTTTGCATCTGCCCACAATTCTTGGGTTTTTATAAGGTGACTTTACCCAATGACCATTTATATATATATAGATATATAATTTCAAAATGTTTGTAAAAGGTTTTAATTCCCAATATCCATGTGAGTAGAGAGTGCAACACTATACCTTGTAGCCGAGGGAAATGTTCTCTCTTATCAAGTAGTGTTTGATCATTACGGGCTGAGAGGTTAAGTGTAAAACCATTGAGGGTAATACCTGATGAGCTAATTTTGCATCTGCCCACAATTCTTGGGTTTTTATAAGGTGACTTGACCCAATGACCATTTAGTGTAAATGTTGGGCCCATTAAGAGCCCAGGTGATGGGCTCAGGGGTTCACTGTCACTTACAGTGAATTCGACCAGACCTTATAACAAAGTCTGGGCTGAACCCATGTGGTTGATGTGTAGATTAATGTTTGGGTCCCACACCACACAAGGATATCCAATTGGGCAGCAGTTTGGATGATAAGTGAGCACATGGACTTAATGGGCCTAAAATCCAATTCGAACTAGCTTAATTAGATTAATTAAAGAGGGGCGGTTTTGGGATTTAGATCAACAGATAGGATAAGGGATTGTCTTTATCCATTCAGAGAGTCTAAATTCAAATAAAGATTTGGATTAGGAAAACTCCTAAGTGGATTAGGAGGGCTGATCTTTATCTTCAGATAAGATAAGGGATTATCCTTGTCTCTTAAAGAGAATCCAGATCCAAATGCAAAATTTGGATTAGAAAACTCGTAATGGAATTAGGAGAACCTCTCTTTAAGGCTATAAATAAAGGATAAGGGCGAACCCCAAATCATCCTTTAGTCTTACTGATTCAAGAGAGAAGGTAGCATACAGTTGGACTAACACCATCTTCTGCTCTTGCCTTCTCCTGCTATTGGCGCCATTACCAGTTCGATTTCTACCTGTAAGAGCGATAAAGAAAGGGTTCTTGATATCACCTTTTGGTAAAAAATGTGATCTGAAGTGTGCTCACTCGCCTCCATTAGATTTTTTGTGAAGAATCAGGTTCTTGCTGAAGAGCCATCCTACTGATTCTGTTCCACCCTACGCTGTGTCATGTTCAGAGGGAGCAGTCTTTGGTAATCTCCTTGGGTGTGAACACCTTTGTTGGGGGTTACTACTACTCCATATCAGGTATATCCCTCTCCTACCTTTTGGTTTTAGATATGGTCCGATTTAGGTTCAAGATTAATTATTGAAAATGCAGTTTTCTAAAATACAGAATGTGATTCCCACATGGGTGAGAGAAATTTTTGAAATTTCACCCAACTTACTTGTAGGGTTCGGCCATCCATATGATGAATCTCTCATCCCTTTCAGTTAATGCTCCCACATTTTGTGTGCGGTTAACCTTTGCAAAGTAGCTACATGTTTTTGTTTGTCAATTCATTATTCTCTACTCACTATGAGGTTATAACTAACTGGTCACATAAACCCCACTTACTATATCGATATCCTCTCAAAAGCATTGGAGGTGAATTCATGCAAGAGGAATTAGATCAAGTGGAAAAGGGGATATAGATTTTTTTTTTGTCAAATTTTGCACCCGTTAATCTAACTTTGTGAGTATCATATGTGCATATCCATTCGTGGGGGTGTGGCAAACGGGTCACATAAACATTCTTTACTATCTGAATATCCTATCGGAAGCATTGGAGATGAATCAACGCTATAGGAGAGGATTAAGTTAAATTAGATGTATATAAAGTTCTATACGGGAATCTGATTATGTGAATGTTGTTTGCTACCATCATTGCTTCTATCATCACGAAATTGTGGCAATTTGATCAACTAAACCCTACACACCATTTTGCTTTCCTCTCTGAAACAGTGGAGTTGAATCCATGCCATAGGGAATGATTAAGTGGAAGGGGAAATGGATTTACATAAAATTATAATTGGGAATCTGATTCCATGATTGTCATTTGCCACCGTTCGTGCTATAGTCGACTTGTGTTTCTACTTACAGGGTGGACTAAGTCTTACATTGCCAACTTTAGCCCCACTAAGGGGGTAAGTTGAAAGTTGGGGTCACCTATGGCTTTATTAAACCCGTGTTCTGTTACACCCAATGATATCAATTCAACTTATTCTTGTTTGCTATGTGAGCACGATTTGAGGTACTTCGTGGTCCACCCACTCAAATATAGCGGCATCAATTAACCTTGTCATCATCCACAAGATCAATGACAACCGCAAACACATATGACATATTGCTATGTTTCGAGGGCAGGGTTAATGTTATTCAGTTATCCGCGTTATTGGCCCAAATGGCTCCCTCATCCACTATCCAGACATTAGAAGGGTATGCATTTGCAAAAGCCCATGCAATATATGTCTCATTTCCCTAATCTCATATTCGTAAATAAAACTGAACTCCACTTCTAACTATATCATCTATTAACCCTTTTATCATACTTACAAGGTGCTAAACGAAAAAATATGAATTAGAGACACACATAAATGTGAGATTGTTAATAGAAAACGCTTCTAAAAGTAAGTATGAAGCAAAGTAGGTAGTTACCACCACCCACTGAAATGTTACAATTATAGGATATTTGCAGAATAATTAGATTTTGTGTTCAACTAAAATTGTTAATCCACCAAGTTGACCTTACTCATCCAACATTGAAATCTGAATAATGGATTATTAATCATATATTTGTTTCCCACAACAAGAAAAATGAATAAAACAAAATACAAAATGCATTACCTACATGTCAATCGAAAGCTTACTACATGTTCAAAACTTAAGTTCAAAAAAAAAAAAAAAAAAAAGAACATAAACCCTGCATAAATAATTGGTTATGCATCGATCATATGTGTATTATGATTCACCTTCAAAAAACATTGAAATCTGAATAATGGATTATTAAACATACAAAATAAATAAATAAATACAATAACATAAGAAATAACTATAAACATAATTGTCTTCATCTCTTCTGGTAATAGGTTTTGAGATAACACCATGGACCCCATTTGCTTGCGACAATGCTAATGTTCATCAAACAAGTAACTTCATATGTATAGTCAATGTTGCAACAACTATAGATATGCTATTTTATTTAACTTAGGTTCAACTATTTAGGATTTGGCAGGTTCCTTTATTCACATTCAAAGAAAAAAATGTCAATACGAATATTGAAACTTTGAATATTTAAGCGATGAGTTACATTGGGTTACAACAAGATTTTCGGGGCATGTGTGAAAGGTCCTATTGGGAGGGCAACCTCCTATTGGTTGAATACTCATAGCTCTAACACAAACAACATGTTACTTAACTATAATTTACATACTATTAAAAATATTTCAACGTATAGTCCACTTTGGAACGGTGTCATGTAAATCGCATACTTGAAAATAGAGATTTAAAATGCATGAATCACTTTCTGCCATATAAGCCATGTAACATTTTCCCACCATCAACATATCACAAAAATACCCACATGTAAATCAATCAACCACGCGTTAGATACTATAAACAAAAAAATATTCAAAATAAACTCACACTAATAAGTATAACCATGAAGCATAACAACCGGACTACACTAACATGTACATAATAAACATTGCTATACAAGGTACAAATAAAATTTCAATACCATCACACAAGAATATAAGTTTAATTATAAATATGATTTTTGTTGTTGGACAAATTCGTATTATGTGTAAGGCATGCAAAAGTTTCAAACAGTTTAGTGATAATGATATAGCTTGGCTTAAATTTAATAATTCATGTGCGAGGGTCACATGGTCAATGAAAATTTTAGATTTCATTATAATTCTTGCCATTTGAGCCACTTAGATTAGTCACTAAAACTACTATAGACATTTTTGCCTATCCGACGTTAGTTTCTTGGGACAAGAATTCAATAGAAGAAACAGAGATGAACAATATATACTGGCACTGGGTGAATACCACTTGATTGAACAACGAATTCATTTCATTGATGACTAGATGTACAATCAATGCCAAAAGCCGAACTTGAACATATATTCAAATCCACCTATTATTTAAATGAATTCGACATAAATCCTATGTGGCAAAATTTTAAAATACATGATGTTACAAAGCTCACACTTATATGTTCGTTGTCTGACTAGGGGTTTAGCGTAGAAGACACAACAAAGGAAGGAAGGAGGGGATATATCTCTGCTTCCGTCAATGTGCATTTTGATGAAGGTGAAAATGAAGATGTGAGTCAATGGGAGGAAGAGTAGATATCTCTGCTTCCATTGATGTGCGCATGTGAAGAGGATCAAAGGCACTATGCTGTAGATTTTCCAATGAATGGGTTAAGTTGTTGAAAGGAGGTGAAAACGAAGGTGAATGTGAACAATGGAATCAAAAAAGGAAATTATTACCTGCATTTGAAAGGGGCATTTTGGGTATTTTAGAATGTGGGGTGAGGTGGCATATCTCAATGGGCATTTTAGGTATTTCAAAAAAATATGAATGGCGTGGCATTTCTGTAGGTGGACCAATGGAGTAAATTGAGTTTTAATATCTCCATCCATGGAATGGGGATATTTCAATTCTCATACACCACTTTCAATAAATATTTTTGTAGAGACTTTGTGCCTAATTTCGCTTTTTTTTTTATTTATTTTTTATTCATGGGGCTACACAAACAAGTAGGCTAATTTTATTCGAGTCTCCACTAAAACCATCCAAAACCTCTATACACGCTTTCTAAAGGTTTCCTTACATTTTTCCTGGTTTTTCCTTTAAACCAAACACAGCATTTAGTGTGATCATCCAAGATGCCGTGCGGCCTGGCCAATGGAAGTTGTTTTTGTTTTTAGCTTCGTTTTGGTTTTGCTTCACTTAAAGAGGCTCCAGAGTTCATTGAGCAATTCCTTGAAGTGGGCCAACAGGCTAATAAAAAATCTAATTGGGAGGAGGTCTGCACTTACAGCTTTTGATGATCGAATTTTAACGTAAAAAGTGTGAACAGGGCTGACAACTTTTTACACCTTTACAATTGGGGTAGTGTTTGGTGCCTGTTTTAAGCTTAAACACTGTGTTTCAAGCTAGAAAGATTTGGAAATGTTTTACCCTAAAACATGAAGCAGGTCAAGCGCGAGAAATCCAATACAAACTATCATTCAAGCATCCAAAACTCGTTGATTCAAGCATACCTGCGATTCAAGCATCCAAAACTCCTTGCGCGAGAAATCCAATACAAACTCTGTTGTTTCTATTTTAAGTCAAAACGGGAATGCAACACCATGGAACCAACAACCGTTTGTATTTTGTGCCGGTGCGTAGTAGGACTGTAGGAGGTCAAGCGCTGTTTTGTGTTTTGTACGTGTAGATGCGAAAGTATCGAGATCCAGTCTTGGAGTAGACCAGTCGCTGCTGGTCTCTGCTCGTAATTATGGGCCAACCGTGACACACCACGTCAGATCCATACACGTGGGAAGGACTGCATAATTTAGCCACGTCATCATTCCACTTTGATAAAGGAAAGGATCGCCCCGAAGGGGGTTTTTGACGTTCCGCCTAGAAGAGCCTTTGATCTATCCCAGATATCTTTTCTATTGCTACCGTTCCAAAGCCAAAAGGGCAAACCCTGAATCCGGACCCAATCAAGGCGTTGGAAATTGAAACACTCGCATCTCTCGTTTTCCTTTACCATCCCCAACTCTCTCTGTCTCTCTCCTCCTTTCTGTACAAATAAGAAATCTGGATTGACTCTACGATTTTTTTTGGTTGCGTTTAATCTTTCTTTTTTATTTCCGTTCTTGTAATACTGTATTCAATTTAGAAAATAATAATAACGATTCCTTTGTTTGCATTCGTTCATCTCTTGTCTATCGTGATTGGGAGTAGTTCTCTCTCTTCTCTTCTTTTCTTTTATTTTTTTGTTTTCTTTTTCTTTTCTGTTCGTCATCGGATCTCGAATCAGCGGCGAAAAAGAGTAGATATTCTTTTTGAGGTCAAAAACAAGTGCGTGCCCGGGCTTTTTGAAGGTAAGAACTAAGAATTATTTGCACATCTAGCAAGTGAATGGGTCTAGGGTTCTGTTTATATTTCTACAATTTAGTAAAGTCTTGGTAATTTCAATGAGGACGTCACAATATTTTGATTGGTTTCTTTTTATTATTTCGTTTTAATTTATTTTTGAAAATGGATTAGATTATATGTATTTTTGGCTTGTTGTTGGTCGAACTTTTGTTTTTATTGTCTTACAATTCATGTGTGAAGAATTGACTGGTTTTTGATGAATTAGGATGTACATGAAATGATGAACCAAGGAAGCAGTACTGATACAGTAGCTCAACTGGATCCAAATCTGCTTGAGGTAATTGCTTTGCCGATTGCATTCCTCTGCTAATTTTAAAGTTTATGTTTCTGAATGCAAAAATAGTCTATTGTATTGTACTTAATTTGATTACTGTGAGTTGAAGCTTGAAGTTTAATAGGTTTGATACATCAGTATTTTGCTAAGTGGCAGTAGATATGATTTCTTGTTACGGACATGGAATTGAACTTTTTATTTTAGTTGGTACACTATCATAACTTTTGTTACTTCAGTGTTAAGTGGTATAGATTATTCTTTTGGACCTCTCTTCTCTTGGAAAGGTTAAACCGGGATTTTTGATAACAATTGAGTTCTAAAATGTATCATCGAAACAAAATATATTGTCTCAATTTTTCTGATGTATCTTGTGCAATTTCTTTGAGACGTATGCCAGTTGGTGAATTTGAAACAACAGTATTGTCTCAATTTCTTTGAAATGTACCATAGGATTCAAGGTTGTTTTTATATTTTGGGCCAATTGGCTCATACTTTTCCTACCACTGGAAAAGCGAGGATTTGAAGTCGTTGTACACATACATTTAGGCTGTCTTTAGTTGGGAAATGAGTGAGAAAAGAGAAGTTGTGGGTAAAATCCATTAGGTATTTCTAAACTCTGTGGTGGTTACATATTTACTGTATTTGCTTACATTGCATTATATGAGCGGTAGGTTCTATTTTATGCCTGTGAAATGTATTGCAAGATAATAATTGTAAGCCTGTTTATGTACTGTTCAATGTATGGGTTATTAACATAATGCCCCACCATTTGGTTGCTTCCTTGAACAGCCACGTCAAACTGTGGATAGCAGTGAAGGACATCCATCTTCATATGGATCTTCATTCACTCTTGGGCATGCCCCTCTGCCCTTGGCAGAAGGATCCAATACTGTATCATGGACCATGCATATGACAGATAACAACTCATCAGAGAATGGAATTTATTCAAATACGACTTACCGCCATGATCAGCAGGCAGAGACACTACCAAAGAACATGCAAGATGGCTTGAATTCTGTGCCGCATGCTTCTACTTCATCTAGTTTTGGAACAGCAAATGTCTCCCAAGAATATGCTAGCTATTTGTCATACCCAAATTCAACTGACCCTTATGGTTATGGAAACACGGGCTATGCAAGTTATTATTACAACTATTCACAGCAAACCAACCATCCGTACCCTCAACAACCAGGAGTGTATCAAAACTCAGGTGCTCCTTATCAGCCTCTTACCTCATTTCAGAATACAGGCTCTTATGCGGGTTCTACAAGTTATTCAGGAACTTATTACAATGCTGGTGATTATCAGACAGCTGGAGGTTACCCGAGCAGCGATTATAGTAATCAGAATAACTTGTGGAATGAAGGGAACTATGCAAGTTATTCCTCCCATCAGTATCCAAACTATACTCCTTCAGATTCAAATGGTGCTCATAATTCTAGTGCTGTAGCTGCAACACCACTTCATTATCAACAAAACTATAAGCAGTGGGCAGATTATTATAGCCAAACTGATGTAAGCTGTGCTCCTGGGACAGAGAATATGTCTGTTTCCAGTGCAACTACTTTGGCTTGTCCGATTCCTGGTGTTAGTGCTGGATATCCAACTCCAAACAACCAGCCACCACCACCTGGCACCACATCCTGGAGACCAGAATCTGGTTCATCTGAATTGCCTTCTTTTCAGGTCTGTGGATTTCCATATTTGTCTGCATTTTAGCAACCCAGTAAGTTGGCACACCCTTGTGCAGATGCATATGCTAAATGGGTAGAGTAGATTGGGCATGGTTCCTATGTAATTTGGAAATGCAAAATGTTCATACAAGGAATTCATGCATTCTTCCCTTGCTTTAAGTTATCCTTAGCTTTTCTTACCTAATTGTGTATACTGATTTCTTACTAATTTGTCTCATGGTTCTCCTTTGTTGTTTGTTTTTAAGCTTTATGGCTTTATTGACTAGTGTTATTGCTTTTGACATGCTTTAATCTTTTACTTATATTATAGTCACAATAATTTGTATGCCCTATTTGAATATCGTGATTCAATTTGTAGCTTTTGACAGATTAATGTTTCCTAGGAAAGGTGTCTGCTTTTCACACACTCAACTCAGCAAACTTTTCCCAACTAATTGGTATTTTTTTTTTTATCAGAAACAGTGAGTTATATTAAGATAAAATACAGGGAGATCATAATATGCCAAGCATCCCAAATCAATGGGTAATGGCCCCAGTAAGAAAACAATATTTTACAAAGCCACCCAAAAATAGTCATTATTGGCTATATGAATCCTGTTTAGTCATTGCACTCCATCAAGGGCCATGTCTTCTGCCAAATCATAGGTCCTTAGGTTATTTCCTATTACTCAATTCCACATTTTCTTTGGTCTTCCCTTTACTCTTTTAGAATCTTCTAGTTGCAATGCCAGCCCCACTGGTACAGCTAAAATATTAGAAATTAACAAAAGAAATAGAGTGTTCTTATTCGAACCGCCTCGTGATCTTCCACCAATTATGCGCTTCAATATAATTACCTGGAGTAAGCACTATAGCTTGTTTCCAATACTCAGCAGCTTGATCGGACCAAGCCTCTGCAATTTCAGAATCTCCCTGTTGAATGGCCCATTAGTTGTCTTTGAACACGACCAAACTATCTCAGATGACTTTCTCTCATTTTGTCATTTATAACCTATTGGGGCTACTCTCAACTCTCAAGTGGTTCCTAATTCACTTGTTCTTAATTCTATCTTCCTAGAGTCTTGCAACCCATGACCATCTATGGGTGTACTTTCCTCCATTGCCAAGACAGTTATCAGATATGAGCATACTTTTTTCTTTTTTGATCAGCGGCTTCCCTGGATCTTTGCATGAGACATTGCCTATCTGGTTTGTTAAGAAAGTTAGCCTGCAATCCATCCCTTCAACATTGATTTGGACAGTGTGTAACCAACTGAATTTGAGGTTTTTTGATAACAAAGATACCCAAGATGATGAGATCCTAAGGAGGAAAGATGGTTTGCTACATTCTTGGCTTTCAGTGATTTGAAGCTTTTTAGGGATGCCTCTTGGTTCTCTTTCTTTTCTGTGGATACTCTGTCTAGAAGTGATATTTGTGTAATGTGAGGTTTATGGTTGGTACCTTGTACAGCCATTTATATACTTCTTAAGTGCACCTTGCACCTGTTAACAAAATGTCTTACTTTTCTTCCAAAAAAGGCGTTGTTTACATCAAATTATACTGGTTTTGTTTCTTTATTGAATATATTCAACTTGATGTCTGGTTTTGTTTTACACCAAATGTTTTAGCGTGGAGGAGCTTTCATCTTATTTTTTTGAGAATAGAATTTTTTTGGGGGGGGTCCTTAGAGAATGTATATGATGTACAGAAACTTTTTGTACAGAGGACCATGTACATCTTTTGTTATTATATATTAATACTTTACCTTCTTCATAAAAAAACCTTGATGTATGAACAGCAAAAAGAAATTCTTATTGGCCGATTAAATATTGTAATAATTAATATAAGAGTTTAGGGGCCATTTCTTGGTGCAATGGTAAAATCGTGGGCTGGCATTTGTGATAACATGGGTTTGAGTCTGTTTGCGGCCACTTTGTGCAGAAAATGCCAAAGGTTAGGCACGTATCCAGTCCACCCCTCCCAAGATCCTGGACAACCAGGATCAACATTGGGTGATGGCCCTTTTTTATTATTGTAGGAATCATCAAGATCTTGCCATTGCTGGTGGAGTGTCATCTGCCATGCTGTTGAATGTCATATCTCTGTATTGAACTGAACACTTCAGAATTGCTGGATCTTTATGGCAGGCTGGTGCTGTAGTTGGAAATACCCAGGATGGTTACTGGAAACATGGCACTTCGGTGTTTCAGAATCACCATGCCACTCCAACTCCATACTTCCAAAAGCCTTTGGACTCCAATCCACTTCCATATGATGACCGTCAGGACCAACAGAAGACTGCCTGTCCTCCAGGACCTAATGTACAATATTCCACTACTCATCAGGTTCCTCAAAAGTATCAGTCACCGATGCAAGCTGTTCCATCCTTGGATGCACGGCGGGTAAGCAAATTGCAGATCCCAACGAACCCTAGAATTGCTTCAAATTTGGCCTTGGGCCTGCCAAGAACAGATAAGGATAGTTCTACAACCAATGCAGCAGCAAAACCGGCATATATCAGCATTTCAATGCCGAAGCATAATAACAAAGTGCCCTCTAATGAAGTTGCTGATTCCGTGCTTAAGGTGAGTCTTCTTCTTTTTCCTCTTCTCAGCCTCTGTGCAAGTTGTGGGCTCCTTAATGGATGAGACTAGTTGGATAGATTACTATACCCTTCAATAAGCAATAAGTCTTTCAGTTCAGCAGCTTCATCTGTTACCAAACAGTTCCTTAATGTAATTCTAATGCTTGTATGTGCTTAGCTTTCTTGTATTGACATGATTCAGTTACTGATCCAGGTGCTTGTGATGGCATTAAACTTGTAAACAACCTCTTCCCTTGATTGGTTGGGCCTTCCCTTTGTTGTATTCTGCTCCTTTTTTTTTTGTTTCAATAAAATTAATTTGTTATCAGATAAAAGTATACAACAGAACTTGATAATTTGTTATCTGTAAAATATGGTATTACAGAGACAAAAATACAGCAGGATATAGTGCTGCAGCAAGACTAGAACAAGAGAGAAAGAGAGGAGAGAAGAGAGAACCACTGAATTGTGTTTGAGAGAGATCGGAATGACTTAATCTCCTCATAACAGTCGGCCCAGTTTTATATTAACATTAAATGAAGAAAAAATTACAAGTATGCCCTTAATTATCAAAATGACAGTGGGCTGGTGTGTCCTTATTCTAAACACATAATTACTTAATTACCCTGTCACCCAAGTACACCCAATATAATAATCTTTCAACATTATCAACTAAAAGTTGTCAAATAAAACTAATTTTGTTCTTTATTTACCTTAGAAAAAGTATACAACAGAGTTTTGTAGTTTGTAATGTTCAACAGAATTTTGTCCCAACTATTTGGAGTTTGCTACATGAGAACTGGTTTGCCATTGTAATCGTGAGATCTTCTGTTAAATTATTACTCCTTGGTTCATTTCCACTTTCTCATGCCCTTTTTGAACTTTCTTTAGAACCCTTCCAACTCAGCAGCAGATCATGCACATGCTCAATTTATGTGTGTTAAGTCAGCAATATAGTATTAAACAAGCAAGTGGGCTGGACCAATGCTTCCTTGATTTTAGGAAACCAAGATTTGATTGCAAAGAAACCACAAATAAATCCAGTGTTTCGTTGGGCAATGGTTGTATTCGGAAATGATTGTGTAACACATTTCCATACACTATTGATATCATCTTTGTAAAAGGGAGAAAAAACGTTTGAAGTTTTCTTTTCCCCACCATTGCTCCACTTTCACCATGATGTCCGTTCGTTCCTACTTCTCATATCTTAATGGATTTGATAATCTTGGATGCATAGGTTACTTGGGTTCTGTACCTTGTAACAGTATTAGTGTCCATAAACATGACCTAAAGTTTGATTTTGGGACTTTAGAGATTTTAAGGGGCAATTGCTTAGTGCAATTGTAAAATCTCGTGTTGACAACTGAGGGAACATGTGTTTGAGTCTGAGAGTGGTCATTTTATGTAAAAACTTTGGAAGTTTGGTCCACATCCAGTACACCCTTTGCAAGACCCTGCTAGCTTGGACCAGCATTGGTTAATAACTTACAAGGTTTTGACTCTACATATTTGTATTTCTACTCCTTCCAAACTGAGCCTTACATATTCTTTTCTTTCTCCAGATCAATATTATGTCTTGATTGGCTCCTTGAGAAATGATCTTTTCTTGCATTTTAATTTTGGATGCAGCCTGGAATGTTCCCTACATCACTTCGTGCATATGTAGAAAGGGCTTTGGCCCGGTGCAAGGATGATTCACAAAAGGCAGCTTGTCAGAATATAATGA
This sequence comes from Nelumbo lutea, assembly GCF_056320005.1. NCBI lineage: Eukaryota > Viridiplantae > Streptophyta > Magnoliopsida > Proteales > Nelumbonaceae > Nelumbo > Nelumbo lutea. The sequence goes on along the minus strand of NC_142685.1, from coordinate 5,225,234 downwards.
AAGAGGTGAGGCCACAATATCTCATTTGTTTTACTTCGTATTTTGGATGCAATAGGAATATCCTATTTTCATTTGTCTTGTGTCTTGCTTTCCTTTCTTTGACCTTATGTTACCTGCATCCAGGTCCCTATTCATTTCTCTTTCTGTCCTCATCTTGTTTTAAAGTTGCCATTGATACTAATCTGGCCTTTTTAACCAGCCCATCATCACTTTGGTAGTCTCTTTCACTACCAAATTTCTAAACCTGAAAGACCTTGCTAACCTTAAACCTTGAAATACTGCCATGAATTCTGCTCATATGGAATTACCCTAACCTATGGGTCTGAAGATAGAGCTATGATAGTCACTCTATTGTCTCTAGAAGTGCCTCCTATACCAGGCGGGTCTGGATTACCCATGCTGCATCCATAAACATTCAACTTAACTAGATGAGAGCGGTGGTATGCATTGTGTGTGGATCAGAGATCTAGAAAATATGAGGCTATATCCAGTGCTATCCTCTAATGATGTCCTCCCTAGTGAAAGGAGTGAAATAACTTTACTGTTTTGTGCCAATGGCCCACCTTGAAAGTAATGCCTTCAAGTATTGTGCTTCTGTGCTGCAACTTGTCATTCAAAGTTTTTTTTTTTTTTTCATTTCTCTTCTCCCATATCATTCAATGTATAACTGTCCTTGAGCTTCTCCACACTATCTTGCTTTTTTCCTTGGTGACTTAAAGAAAGATTTGAAAAAAAGACTTTCCAAAACAAATGGAGGAATTTGCCTGCACCCAAAGAGATTCCAGCCGCAAGAGATTAGTAAGTGGTAAGCAGTTTCTCCACTTGCATTGCAAAGAAAGAAGATGTGTAGGGATAAACATCAGTTAGTCCTTTTTCTCTGGAGCCAATCCCAAATTTTAATTTTCAAGTGATAAACCTCCCAACAGAAGGCCTTCACTTTTGATGGCACCGGTTGACTTTGAATTGATTTGACTTGACTGGGAAAGTCTTTGGGGATTAGAGAAGACAAGAGAAAAGTGTAAACAAAGTACAAATTGAAGTTTCTGGTAGGATTGGGGGTCTAGGTTCTATAATTGACTTTACTTAGATCAAGAAAACCCTGTTCTAAGGAATTTACTTGACTCAAGGCAAAAGATCTTCCAAAGTTGAAGGGTTTAGTTTAAAGTTTTAGAGTCTGTGCTTTTTGCTTTTCCTAGTTCTAGTAGGATTGGCAACCTCTGTACATATGTACGTGTAAAGTGCAAAAGTATGGAGGAACAAGTAGGATTTATTTCAGTTCTTATAGCTTATGCTAAGTGAGTGATCTCATGCCCTAGAGTGTCTCTGGCATGTATTAATCACCTTCATTACTATTCTTACTCTCCTCTACTTTATTTTAGCGTAGAGTCTTCCATCTATAGAATCTGTTGGTTCAACATATGAGATTGTTGAGATGTTTCTTGTCATTTATTAATGTGGTATCAGTGCTATGAGAATTTGTAATTGTGATTTTATATTGCAGTGCATCTTAAGTTCATCTCTTTTCTTTTCTCCATTTCAGATGATTACTAAGGCATCTGCTGATGGGACACTTTTCACACGAGACTGGGACACAGAACCTCTTTTTCCATTACCAAACATGGATGCAGTTAATAAGAAGTATGTTTACTTTTACCTGATCTTCCAAATGGGATAGTTCAATGATGCAATCTATTTATTTATCAAAAAAAATGATGCAATCTATTTAACTATTGTTGCCATTACTCCCCCTTTTCTTTAATTGATTAGAAAGCTCAAGTTTTCTAAGTTGGTGCTAATGCCAGAGATGGTTACAGTGAACTTTGGTACTTGTGTGCTTTCCTGGTTCTCCAACTATATTTAAAAGTTCTATAGTTGGGACCTATTCTATTTGTCAGGTTTCTTGAAATTGATCTTGCTCGGGGAAAAGTACAGTCTAGACCAACTTTTCAAGGTTAACTGGGAAAGTTAACTTGCAATATGCTAAGACATGTCAGAACATACAGTCAACTCTAGTTTGGTATAAAATGGTAAATGCAGAGCTCTCTTTACATTGTGTAATATGCCTATTAACAGCTGAGATAAACAAATTGCCAAGCTTCCCAGTCTCCAGTCTGATTGAATGTGAATGTGAACAGACCATGTGAAACTCCAAAATGCTGACACCAGAGCTCTGGATATCTCCTTCATATTCTTCATAGATGCTGTTTTTTGAACTCACTAGTGATTCATTCTGGTTTTATGTAACTGATGGTTCCTACAGAGCAATGCTCCAGCTGACCCTAAAACCTGCGAACTTGACTTTCTGGGAGAGTTGATGAGGAAGTTCAAAGGCTTGATATTGTGGTGCACGATGTTGTGAAGGTTAAGTCAGCAAGGCTATGGATGATCTGGTTGGCAAGATTAACGAGAGATGGTTTGTGGAGGATGCGCGTCCCTTTAAGAGATTCACCATCCACATATGCCAAGATCTGGTTCTTACCAGTGAAATTGAACATGCCATAACACTTGAGGGAGACTTTGGGGTTGCCAACCTGCTCATATGATATAGTTAGAAATTTGAAGACTTTGTACCATTTTGTCCCAAGTAGGAATTAGGTTTCAAAACAGGGGATGCCCTAGCATATTGCAAATTGGTTCTCTGGAGATAAATTTGACTTCAAAAGTTGGTCCACAAAATATTTTCCTCCCTTTCTTTTTCTGCACCAAGGGAAAGTCTCTGTGTACTCTGAAAGTCTTTAAGAACAAATATGTACAAATGCTTGGCCTAAACTAGTCATGCAGAAAGCTAATATGGATGCCTAATTGGTTTGTATGCTGTTTTGCAGCAGCATACAGAGTTCCACTATTGCGCCATCGTTGCCGAAGTTCAAGAGGAGTCCAAGTAGACGTACCAAGAGTAGGTGGGAGCCTGTACCAGAAGAGAAGCCAGTTGAGAAACTGGCATCGGTTAATTATGTTGCTATGAAAGATGTCAATTGGGATAAATTCAAGGAAAAGGATGGAACGGTAAGCTTTTCAGTCTTTCTTATGAAATTTCAAAAATGGTATAGCGTTAATATTTAGGACTGTCAGTGAGTTGGGCATGAGCCTGATTGGGCAGAACAAATGTAATCTGGAGATAACAGGTCCAGAACCAGTTACTGACTTATTGGAATTGGAACTTGTCCCAGACCTTTTTCGCTATGATTATGAAATTTCCAGTTATATTTGTATCCTTGTTGGTCTGGGTCAATCTAGGCCCTGCACCAATCCAGTTATTATTTTGATCTAAAAAAATGGGCCTGTAACCGGCTTATTGGAACTGGAACTTTCCCCAGATCTTTGTAGATCAGATTGGGTCGACTAGGTCAAAACAGCCCCTTGACGGGCTGGGGCAGACCCTGAGGGGCTGAGGGCCACATAATTTTAAAAAACAGCCATATGGAAATAGAACTTTACAAAGTGACTCTTGGAAGATAAGTGTGTTTGTCTTCCTCTGTAAATTTTCTACTGATGATTAATGAAAGTGTTATTGATAAAAAAAAAAAATAGAACTTTACAAAGATCATATGGTTTTCTGTGCACTGGGGCCCCCGTGGGAAAATTTCTGGGTCTGCCTCTGAAGGCATGCCCATTAATGTTGGAGATGACATGATTCTTTGTTTCTTTCAGGGGAATTGTTTTACCAGGAAGGTTTTGCTGCATTCTTTACCTACTTACCTATTTTTTGGTAGCTTGTGAGAAGTAATAAATACCTGCATTATATACTTAATCTGCTTTGCTCTAAATGAAACCTTTGCAGATTTCAAGTGGAAAATGTGAAAGCAAGGAAAATAATTGGAGCGGTGTGAAATTCCTTCCACAACAGCAGACTCCAAGTAAAGGTTCCCCGAGGCCAGTGAAAAAGCAGCGGCTTAGTGATAATTCCAATCTTGCTGAAAATGGTGGTACTTCTAGTGATAGTGACAAGGAACAGAGTTTAACAGCGTACTACTCAAGTGCTATAGCACTTGCAGATTCACCTGAAGAAAGGAAAAGACGTGAAAATCGTTCTAAGCGTTTTGAGAAAGTTCATGGTCATCGAGCAGAAACCAAGAACCTAAGAACAAAAGATGTTGGAGCTGGAAATTTGTACACCAGAAGGCTTACTGCTCTGGAACTTGGCAAAAATTATGAGGATAGTGGCAACAGGGCTGTGGAAGATATTGACTGGGATGCCCTTACCGTCAAAGGAACCTGCCAGGAAATTGAGAAACGCTACTTGCGCCTTACTTCTGCACCTGATCCTGCCACTGTAAATACATCCAGTTCCATTAAATTTAGGACTGTTTTCTCTTCCATGTTTAACATACCTGAACTTCTTTGTGAAATGAAATTTTTTGATTTTTTACAGGTGAGACCAGAAGAAGTGCTGGAAAAATCTCTCCTAATGGTTCAAAGCTCACAAAAAAATTACCTGTACAAATGTGATCAGTTGAAATCCATTCGTCAGGATCTGACTGTACAAAGGATACATAATGAACTAACAGTCAAGGTACTGGTATCTATTACATCTACATTAGTTATATTTCATTATGAGCTTTTGTTTCATAATTAATGCCTTGAAAACAACTATGTTCTTCGAATTTTATCAGTTTAAGCACACTTAAGAGTTTCTTTCTTCTTCTGTCACCTTATGAGTTCTGTTACTCTTATGTTCTTTTCTTCTCCAAAAAATAGGGAAAGAAGGAACTCCTGTCTATCCTTAAAAATCCTTGCTGAAAATGATGCCTATTTCTAACGATATTCTTTTGCTTTGAGAAATATTCTTCTTGGAAATATCTATATTGTTTTAGTTTTTTCTTGTTTTAGGTCTATGAAACTCATGCACGATTAGCACTGGAAGCTGGGGATTTGCCCGAGTATAATCAGGTCAGTATAAATACCTCTATTGGAAATTACTTTAGTCTTGAGATATTTCTTTGTGTGTAAGCTTGCTACCGTTCAAATTTTTCTTGTGGCTATTACTGGTTACCTGTAATGAATATTTGATTGATGGGAAGATCTTTATTAGGAAATAGCAAGATTGGAAGGATGTAAAAATATGATAAAAAACAAGAGTAGACCAGGCTTTACACAGTTGCTATTACCATTTATACCTCAGTCTCTCTCTCTCTCTCTCATTTTGTTAATGTAAAAAGGAGTTTCTCTCTCTCATTTTGTTAGTGGTAGATTTCTTTCTAGCCAGTAGGGGTATAAGACAAGGAGACCCCCTTTCTCCTTTCTTGTTCATTTTAATTGCAGAGGTTTTGGGGAAATTGATTCACAGAGCAGATTCTATTGGGCTCATTAGAGGCTGGAGGGTTGGGAGGATGGAAACCCCCCTCACACATTTACAGTTTGCTGATGACACAATTCTGTTATGTGAAGGTGGTAATGTGAAGTTTATCAGGAATTTAAAGTTGGTGATACAACTGTTTGAGCAACTGTCCAATTTGAAGGTTAACCTTGGGAAAAGCTGTGTAGTGGGGGTGAATTTGGAGGAGGGAGAGATCAAGGAGAGTGCTGAAGTGTTGGGGTATGAAGTCACGGGGTGGCCTCTGAACTATTTAGGATTACCATTAGGTGATAATCCCAAGAGAGAGAGAGAGCTTCTGGAACTCGGTGATGAAAAGGTTTGAAAAAAGATTGGTATCCTGGAAAAAGAATTACCTCTCTCTTGGCGGGAGAATTGCATTAATTAAGGCTACGCTTGCTAACTTACCGATCTTCATGTCGGTGTTTAAAATCCCAGTGAAGATTGTTAACAGATTAGAGAAGTTAATGAATGATTTCCTGTGGGAGCCTGGAGAAGAGAAGAGGGATCATAGAGTTAGCTGGGAAATAGTGTGCAGGAGTAAGTCGTGTGGTGGTTTGGGGCTTGGGAGTATTAGGAGAAGGAATATGACTCTGCTGGGGAAGTGGCTGTGGAGGTTGCCTATGGAGAAGGAGAAGCTATGGGCTAGAATAGTGGCAAGTATTCATGGGCTGGAGCAACGAATGGGACGTTGGAATCAGAGCTAGGATCACAAGCAACTCTCCTTGGAAAGCCATTCATGACCTGCTTCCAGTTTTCATTCCTAATATCAGGTATGACTTGAATTCCGATAACTCCATAAAATTTTGGGAACAAACCTGGGAGGGGAGCGCCCCTCTAAAGGATTAGTTTCTGTCTTTGTATGCTCTTTCTGATTTGAAAAATGAGCCGATCTCGTCTTTCACCACCCTGTCCTCTTCCACTTCTGGGATTGGGTGGAACTTGTATCTAAGAAGGGATTTGAGGGATTCGGACTTCAACTGTATTTCGAGCCTTCTTGCATTCTTGATAACGTTGCCTTAGACCCCACTAGGGCGGATTCTAGAATTTGGACACCTAACCCCAATGGCATTTTCTCTTGTGCTTCGTTTATCAAAGTCTTAAGTCAGTCCACCAGTCCTACCCTGTCCCCTTTTCCTGTTGGTGAGGTTTGGTGCAGAGCTATACCTCTAGGGTTGGTAGTTTTTGTTGGGAAGCCTATCTGGAAAGAATCAACACTGGTGATCTACTCCAAAAGAAGAGACCCAATACTTGCTTATCACCTCCGTGGTGTGTTCTGTGTAAAGCAGATGGGGAGACTGGTTTTCACCTAATGGTGTTGTGCCACTTCGCGAGGTCATTGTGGGATTGGGCTTTCCTATTTGGATGCAGTTGGAATCCCTCATCAGACATGCAGGGCCTTTTTGCCCCTTCCTTCTTCAGGTGGCGATTAAAAAGGGGAAGGACAATGTGGAGAAGACTAAGGGCTGCAGTATGTTGGACACTGTGGGAAGAAAGGAACTCTAGGATATTCTCAGAAACTCAGAAAGGGACAACAGATTTGAGGGCTATCATGCAGTTTAGGGCAGTACAGTGGCTGAAATTTCTGGAAATATTCACAGATTACACTGTGGATGACATGTTGAGGAAGTGGGGTGAAATTGCAAGTTGCACGCAGACCAAGTCAGTAATGAGTGTGGCTTGGACCCCCCCACCTAGTGGATTCTTGAAATTAAACTTTGATGGATGCAGTAGGGGAAACCTGGGACAATCAGGGATTGGGGGTGTTTTTAGAGATGAAAATGGGGTAATCTCTGCTATGTTCTCAGGCCTAGTTAGAGTGGGTGACTCCCTTAGAGCTGAGATATGTGCAGTTATGGAAGGAGCCCGGAAAGCTAAGGAATTGAACATCAAGAAACTTATAATTGAAGGGGATTCAGAGGTGGTGATAGGGTGGCTGACCAAAGAACAAAATGATCTTTGGAAGTATAACAATGAGAAGAGGAAATTCAAATGGCTGGTGCGGGAGATGGAAATTAAGACATGTTGGATTAAGAGATCAGCTAATTCCCTAGCTGACGGTTTAGCAAAACAAGGGGCAGAAAGGGATTCCTTGTTTTGGGCTAAGTTGTAATGTTAGTGTCCTTGTATCTTTGTATTTTCTTCTTTCCTTTCTTGAAGTTCTTTGTGACTCTTGGAAGATAAGCGTGTTTGTCTTCCATTTGTAAATTTTCTACTGATGAATTAATGAAAGTGTTATTGATAAAAAAAAGGAGTTTAAACCAGACAGATGTGGCAGAGCTGTTAAAACTAGCCTCCTTTACCTTGAAGAAGAAGGGGGTAGATTTTGTGGAGCTATGCAAGGACAGCAGTGGTTTGGACAGTATGGGAGGAGAGAAGCACAAGAATCTTTAATAGGACACAGCATGTAGCAAGGAAGCAACCATCAAAGTCATTGCATTGAAGTTGTGCTTTAGGTGAAAATATTGGAAATCTGTCCTCTATTCTTACAGATGATATCCTTAGAGGATGGGGATGGGTAGCATCTTTATCAACAAGGAATATGACCCACCTCCCAAGCGTATAGGTGCCATCTATCCACCCCTGAAGTTCCTTGCCCTACCTTCTCTTCCTAATGTAAACACTGTTGATCCACCCCAACTTTTTTTCTCTTCAAGCTTCTAGCTCCATCTGTGGTTTCTAAACCAACTCCTGAATTGTCCCTTTCCTTTGCACTACTTTCCAAACTGGAAGGAGAAGATAGGTAAGGTGTAGAAGAGATACACCCTGAACCTACCTCATTGTTCAGCTGTGCTATGATATTCAAAGTTTTTGATCCAACCACTGCTACATTTATTCCTTATTCCTTATTCACATCATAACCACCATTATCTATGTCTTCCTCCTCGCTAATCAGTCAAGAAATGGTTCCCAAAAGGTTTACCACTTCCGGCAAGCCAGAAGTCTTTTGAACACCGCTCACTTCGCCTCTTCCTTTCTGCAAAAAATCATCAAAAATTCCACTGCCCTTCCCATTCCATCTGCTAATCCACGTAGACATTTCCTATGCTCCTGAGAGGCAGAACCTCCAAATGGCTTTAAATCTTTGATCTTTTGCACATTTGGGATCAAATTGTTTCCGCTTCACTGTTCTTCTATTGCTGTTGCACCTCCTTCTGGGCTGAACCGGGTGGTATCACCTTCTCCTGCAACTCTTTTTGGATGGTGGTCTTCCTGCCGCTCACAAACTGTCACGATCCAGACCCATTCATCGTTGATCCAGCTCCTCTTGGTTTTTATTCGCTTGGACCTAAAGGGGTCCAGCCCAACTTTCATCGAAGATAAGTTCTTTCCTAAAATATCCCTCAACCTTTTGGACCTTTTACCCTGGTTGCCCTTTCTAAAATTAAATCTTTCTGTTTAAAATGTTGGACCCCACTCCTTTTTTTTCCGGACAATTACCTTCTACTGCCTGTTTCCTCTCCTTCTCATTTCCACCTCAAACTCCTGCCTGTTGGCCTTCCACTGACTCCTCTCTAAATCCCTTCTGTCCTTCCTCATGTGAGCCAGTTGGCCCAGTTTTTGGGCCACCTGAACATCACTTGTGTTGTGAGGTTCCGCCTCACCATCTCCTCCATCCAAACGAGTCTTTGGCTTCCCTTTCAGCTCTGCCTCCACCTCTGTTCTGCAACTAGATGGCCTTTCAACTACCTCAGTTGCATCTCCAAGACTCCAACCTCTTTCACCACCATTTCTTCAATATCTCTTCCATCCATCAAATCCTCCAGTTCCAATATGTCTGGGATTGCCACAGCATCCATGACTTCAACCTAGTCTCGTCATGTCAAGCTTCTCCCAGGTTCTATTCCTGTCATCAAACTTCAAGAATCTACCACAACATCTGTCAATTTCTTCAAACACAGACGGAAGCTGATATAATCTAAACTTCTGAATCTCTGAATGCTCCTTGGGTCTTCAGAGAAAATTGAAAACCTGTTTTAGAACTTTGAGAAAATGAGGTAATTTCTAGAGTGGGGCAAATAAGGTGGTTGACACAGGAGTGGGAGAACCTGAGAAGTAGCTTATTTTCTCAATTTATTTTCTTGCTCTGATCCTTCTTCAAATAATAGGCTCTTTTGCTTGATCTGACTTGTGCTATTTTAGATAGAATGTTGTACATTGGGAGTTCATGAATTAGATCTGTTAACCTTATTGTCATGTATTAGAGAAACACTTAAAGAAAAGAGGAGAAAAGAAGAAGAACGATAACCAAAGAACACAAAGGAAGCTGATTTGAACGTTTAATAGATGAAAATTACTTTGGGATTGATGATACCAAGTCTTGGGAAATAAACAGATGAACAAAGTTGTTGAAAGTAGTCATCTAAGATCATGATGGACAGATTATTTACTTATTGTAGATATTGTTGCAGAATTGGGTAGTGAAGTTCTTTTAATTGTAGTGATTTTCAGATGTATTATTGTTGTTTTCATTGGATGAATGGTTGTCATGTTTATTATAAACATAGATTGATTCTTCCTATGTTACTTGCAGTGCCAATCACAGCTGAAAACTCTTTATGCTGAAGGGATCAAAGGATGTCATATGGAGTTTTCTGCCTACAACTTGCTATGTGTTATCATGCATTCAAATAACAATAGAGATCTCTTATCATCAATGGCAAGGTTAGTCACATGTTTCTAGACACTTTTTTTATGCTATGATGTATATTTTCTTCCTACAACTTATGTTGTCCTTGTTTTTCATGTTAGCCGTTAAATGTTTATGACAGAGAAAAATATAGTGGTATATAAATCATTAATTGAAAGACCCTTGTTTGGTTGGCTAAAACAATCCAATCACCCCGTTTTATACTCAAAAACATCATAGAGATGTAACCACCAATTGTCCTGTTCACTGCTTTTTGGCTAAAGGTTCAGCCAAACTATTTGCTTTCTTTGGTTCCAAGTAATTGTGGCATTTAACTCCTTGACAAGTGTTTGATTTCCTTCATCGAATGACAATATCAACCATGATCCTTGACTATTATTCCTCAGCCATCCTATTACTACCTCGGGATCCCCTTCTATTGCTACATTTCTGAAATTATTAGTTTTTCCCAGCCTCAACCATTTTAGTACAGATAGCAGTTTTTCCCTTGTAGAATCTTCCAAACCTATGGGACTTGGAAATATGTTCAAGAATGGCTCCAACCCAAGATGCACCCCTAATTGGATATGGTTTGGCACAAAAAAGATGAATATTGGCTAGAAAGGTAAAATTTCGGGTTTTGATGAAAAATGAAAGAAAGCTCATCTATATTAGTTCCAGTCCATCGAGAATGTTAAATGAATTTCTTTTGAACTTTTGGTTGTTTATGGCAGTAATAGTTTTTTGAAGGATTTAAAATAAAATGGAGAGAGAAGAAAGAAAACCCAAAGTCTTGCTTTAATAAAATTCAAGTTATTTATTAAAAAAGAAAAGCCCAAAGTCACTCAATGAGGTACCTAAATTCACTCTAGGGCATAGGAATCCCTCACCATGTAAAGTATAAGCTGTAAAATCTAAAATCAACTTTATTCATCCTTGTTCAAAAATGTCTGTACACATTTAGACTGTTATAATATGTCTACTAGTTATATTTGCCACATATACACTTGGTAATTGGAATTACTTTGGCAGAACCATTCTATTGCAAGCATTTAGCAAGATATGATGCTTTAGACACATCTGCAAATAGAGCTATGGCATCGGGATAAAGCCAGAAGTTATAAAATGTGTACCTAGCTTGAGTTTGTCCAAACAACCATAGATAGATTTACTGTTTTTCTCTGTAGACCTTTGGCTTCTCTATCTGAAACACGTACTTAAAAAATTAACATATATGGGGTTCTAGATGTACTCTTTGGTTTCATTTCTTGAAGGAGGCTCATTATAGAATTGGCAAGTAACAAGTACAACTTACAGAGAACCAGTCTGCTGTTTAGCATCCTATCATCAAATTGGGGAAACTTTAGCTGTCTGAAAAAAAAAAAAACAATAGCCTGGGCTGTTTGGGAATTTCCTTTGCATGATATGTTGTCCCAATCAGTACCTTGTTTGTCCTTTTGGCTAAAAGAATATTGATTGCAAATTTTCTTTTACCCCACACCCATCCTAATATGTCATGTCCAGGTTGCTCCCAAACAGCCCAGGCTGTTGTTTTTTCAGAGAGCCAAAGTTTTTCTATCAAATTGTGCAAATATGCCTGTATTTTGGAATTTTTATCTAACATCTTCATATATCAAATTTTCCTTAACTCTCCTTTTGTTGCCAGATTATCACACGAAGCAAAAGAGCATGAGGCTGTAAGGCATGCTCTTGCAGTTCGTGCAGCCGTTACATCAGGGAACTATGTCTCCTTTTTCAGACTGTACAAGACAGCACCTAACCTAAACACCTGCCTTATGGGTGGGTACTTAAAGAATTCTAGAGTTAGCTCAATTGATGAAATATTTTGTGGTTACCTCTCATGGAAAAATTAAAATTCCTGCTGCAGATCTTTATGTTGAGAAGATGAGGTTTGAGGCAGTGAGATGTATGTCTCGTTCGTATCGCCCTTCTGTCCCTTTGGCATTCATTGCTCAAGTTCTGGGCTTCCCGAGTGTATTGTCAACAACTGAAGGTGGCAATGAAAAAGACACGGATGGATTGGAGGAATGTGAGGAATGGTTAAGAGCACACGGTGCATGCCTAACTGTAGACAACAATGGTGAGATGCAGTTTGATACAAAGGTATGCTCATAACTTGCACTTATTGCCATTTGGAAATGTTAAAATGAAATCTTCTGTAGATTTCCATTGTGTTTGGAAATGGAGCCCCAATGTTTTCACTCTGCCGTTGATCTGGATGATTGAACCATTTGAACTGTCATCCGACCCTTTTCTAGTTCTGGTTTTTCTAAAACCCAGAAACTGGTCAAACCTGTTGACTTGGTGAAAACCCGTTTGATCCGAGTCGCTGTAAGCCTGTACTGTTGATCTGCTCGCAGGTCATGGATTATAAATTACAATTTATATTCAAACTTTTGAGATCTATACGGGGTAATCTTTTATTTTTTAATTGATTTTGGGCAACTTTTTATGTAAAACGGTTCAGCCTCTGGGCTGGTTTTTAAAACATTGTATGGAACAATATTTTGCTAATTATGGTGGCTATTTGGGACATATTAACTTCTGAACGACATAAGTTTTGGAGTTTGTAAATTCCGTCCTTGACTGAAATGGGTTTATGTGCAGGCTTCCACTTCCAGCCTTTACATTCCAGAACCAGAAGACGCGGTGGCACATGGAGATGCAAATCTTGCTGTTAACGATTTTCTGACTCGGACATCATAGAAGGATATTTTGCTTGTAACTTAGTGTATCGGTATGGATCAGAAATCCACCCACCGCCATCTGTTAGAGATCCATGGATCAAATGGAAAATAGTTTTGCAAAATCAACTTGGCAAAGGTCAAGTCAACCATCATCATACCTGTAATATTTAACAGGGTATAGATGGATGTATGAACGTGAAAAGGCGAAGGTAAAGAAATGGGAAATACTGCAGTGTCATTGGTAAAGCTGCTTTAGGCTTTAGCTGTTGTATTTGGTTAAATCTCTCTTTTTATTTTTATTTTTCCTCATTGCTTGTAAATTGTCTTACCTCTTATTTATTAATTGGGTGCCCAACGTAGATTGTAGGATTAGGATGCCATGTAACACGCAACATCATTTGCGCTGAATAGAAGGGTTTCTTTTTTTATTTATTTATGCTATGTTGCTAACAGAGGGTTGTGATTGGAGCGGTAGAGAGATTAGCATCGATGGTTCCTATTGGTTGGGCGTGGGCCCGCTATGATGGATGATGACAATGAACTCGGAGGTGTAAAGTGGGCTGTGCGGGGTCGGCAAGGCATAGCCTGTGGGCAGCTCGCACTTTTTGCGGGCTGTGCTGTGTTGTCTTGTGGGCCATCACGGCCCATGCTGCACTCCCTGGTGAAAACTTTGGGAGTCGGCCCGGTATGGCCCACAGCTTGGGCCTGTGTTGTGCTGCCCTGTGGATCGAACTTTGGATCAGGTCGGGTTGTGCGTCGAGCCAAATTTATTTAAAAAAATTGACAAAATTTAAAATTTTAAGTTTATATGAATTTTGTGTATAAAATTACTTATATATATATATATATGCAATAATTAAATAAGTTAATATAATAATATTAAAAAAATATTTATTTTATTAATATATTATATACTATATATTATTATATAATTATAATTCATATAATATTATATAACTATATATATGGGCCATGCCGTGGATTGTGATAGGTTGTGTAGTGCCGGTTTACATGCCGTGGGTGGCATGGCCTGTTTGGTCATGTCGTGTCATGTTGGCCTGTGGACCTAAAATCCTAGGCTCAGCACGGTCCGTGGACCGTTGTGCCGAGTCAGTCCAAGTTTGTGTCGGGCTGTGGGCGGCACGGGTTGATTTACACCTCTTGGTGGGATGTGCAGTGAGGTCGATGTGAGGTGTGCTAACAATATTGGAATAAGTTAAGGCTCATTTGGTTTGCCAAAATAGGGATTTTGAATCAAAGTTGGTTTGGTTTGGAGTTAGAATACAATTCCTATACTTGGTGGAATGGTATTTTCCATTATATGGAATAGCTATATTCTCTACCCCATCTTGCGAATGAAATCCTTTTCCAGTTGATTCAAAATATGTACCATCAGCCGTATCAGCGCTGAACTCTCAAGAAAATACTACTGGACCGTCTTTTATACTTTGTTATTTATGGTGGAGATGTTTTCAATACATGGTGGGATGTGCAATGAGATCCACGTGAGGTGTACTAATAATATTGAAACAAGTTAAAGGCTGGTTTGCAGAAATAGGGTTTTTAAGTCAAAATCAGTTTGGCTGGGTGGAGTTAGAATACTATTCCCATCATTGGTGGAATGGTATTCCCCATTTGAGGGAATGGTCATATTCTCTACTCCATCTTGGGAATGAAGATTGTGACTTGTGAGCCATGTATGGTTAGTAGTTACAGACTGTGTATGTAGATTGTCGGCTATAAAGGCCGACCCTCATGTCAAAGCAAGCTAAGCTAAACTAAGCCAATTTCGTCAAGTTCAAAATATCCTTATTGACCCGTATCAGCTGATATATATTATATTGAGACCTTATCGGTATCTCCCTATAAGGATTGTATCAGGTCAGGACAGCTTTTAAGGATAGTCGGGATTTAAATCAATCTCTCTGAATCGATTTAAAAAAATAAAATAAAATATAAAAAAACATCGATATAGGGTATCAATATTTTGAACCTTAACCTCGCCACGCCAAACGGTAGATCGGGGTTCCTTGTGCTAATTAAAAATCTTTAATTACGACCGTAATTTATCATAAATAAATGTTTTTCAAGTAAGTAGGTCCCCCTTTCAATCTACGAAGTCCGCGCTAATCAGGCCAGTCGAACAGGATGGTACGTGGCCAATCAAGTTAGTATGGTGGTCAGGCTCTCCATGTCCACGTTAATTGATGGTTGCTTGTACCGGTCCAAAGGGACGTTTGGAAATGTGTAATCGTGTCTTACTGTTATCGGGAGATAGGACTTTTTTCTTTTTTTTTAATTTCCTCTTCAACCTTACATCACAGATACTAAAGCGTCTGGATTAAATATCTGATGTTAACCGGATTAACCGGCTTTCCTATCGCTAGCATTGAAAAAATTGAAACCAAAGAATTTTCACCAGGGGTCATGGAAATTGGCCAGAGTCCACAGTTTGAGTTGAGTTGTTGAGACACTTGGTTTAAACAAATTGAGTTTGTAGGGAATTGGGGAGAATTGGGAAAAAAAGAAGACGCAATTAGGATGAAATTGTAAAATTTATGGGTAGTTGGTATTGCCGAAATCCCGGTTGGGCTAGAATACAAATACAATACAAGTAGGATTAAAATAGAAAATCCATACTTGCAACAGAGTCATGGGTAACTGTGATTTATGAATTGCTGCATGCACGCAAGCTATGATTTATGAATGGACTAATGACGATAGAACATAGAAGAAGAGTCAAGAGACCAAAAAAAAAGAATAAAAATTAGAAAACCATCCATCGGCCCGTCAAATCCTCTATCCAAAAAAAAAAAAAAAAACCCAAAGCAAAGGAAAGTCTCTTGGTCGTTTAACCTCTCATAATTTGGTTCTCGTCATTTTCAAAACCGAATTTTATGGCAGACACTCTCTCTTCCATCTTCAGTCATTTCCATTTTCAAATTGTAATTTGAATCTACTCTTTCTTTCTTTGTCTCTGTGCATTTGATTTAGGCCATTCATGTTGGACCTGGACAGCAATAATAGACTGCCAATTTACTACACGGCATGAGAGATGGGCTTTTTCTCTCCACGTGGAGAGAGTAAATTCAACTCGTCGAGAGGGGAATGTCCTAATTGTTTTTTCTCTTTTGTTCTGATGCTTCAAACTCAAAGGAGTCTTTTCACAACTCCTGAACTCGAAGGGTGTAGTAATTAACCCTAGCCATTAAGGACACTTACTCCTTCCACACCTCACAAAAACAGAAAAAAAGAAAAATCACGACTTCTTGAAGTAGATGTAAATTCATAAAACCAGAAGAATTTCTATTATTTTTTCTATAGAAACACAAAGGAGTTAGGAAAAAATTACAAGCATCGTATCGAGCAGTAGCTTAATACAAAACCAAACCCAGCTGCTAATACAATATAATTACAAGAAATTAAAAAAGATTTTTATTTTTGTATTCATTTCTCATTTCCTCTTATTCTTACTTCCCAACAACAGGGTGAAGTAAAACAGAGTCCTAAAGAAGAAACCCCAAGCCACGGTAGCCCACAAGCAATTCCACTTACTCAGATCGGTAGTCCCCTGCATCCTCAATATGTCCACTCCCGTCGTCACGCAGGTGTTGCTGCTGATGTTCATCCCCAACGAACTGCTCATCTTCTTCAACAACCCTACCTTCATGGCCTCCGGCACCATCCCAAGCGGCGTGTTGTCGAATATCTGAACACCCTTCACGAAGCATTTCGCCGGGTCGTCGAATTCGTTCTGCAACACCCCCTGAAATGGGTACTTCACCAGCGATATGTAATGGTACCATATCCAGTACGCCGGGATTCGATCCCTTGTGATGAAGAAGCCACTGAAGAGCACGAAGTATGCCAGCATCGACAACACCACCGTGTACCCCATCATCTCCTGTGTGATCACTCCCGACAGGAACGTCACAAACGAGTTCCCAGCCCAGAAGGAAGCCACAATTATCAAGAAATAGAACAAGAAACCTGACCATCCCCCTGCCAGACCCACCGTCCAGAACGTTACCGCCGCGAACGCCAATGACAGCAATATCAGAGAAGGTATGGACACTAGAGACTGAGATAGAACGTAGGACGATCGACGATATGCGTTATAAGCTGTCTCTCTCATGAAGATGTATCGCTCATGCAGGAACACTGGCATCGCCTCTGCGCAGGTGTAGAATGTCGTCGACATGGCGAAGGCGAAGAATCCCAGTCGCTCTTGGATGCCCTTGGGAGAGTTGTCTACATGCCAGAATATGGTAGCCAAGATGATACCAGTTACCAAAACTGCTCCTAAACGGACCCCAACCAGCTCCGGCATCCGTTTCGCGTTCGTCATCGACCGATTGGATAGTACCGCCACCTCAGTCCAGAATGGATTAGCGAACGTTGGCACCGACGATGTACCGCTCGCATCGTTCGTCGCTCCGGAAACCAGCTTTCCTCTTGAAATGCTGGCAGCGATGGCGTCTTTCAGCGTGAGACCCTGTCTATCGTATCCACAGGTCGATGGGTGATTCATTTTCTGCTGCCATGACTTGTGGAATTCAACCAAGCTCTTCGTTCCCCCGGGCAATCCCTCCAGTTCCTGAATGTAATCGAGAGCAAATTCGGTTTTGTTCTCGTTCTGTGGAATCGGGCGTCCGAATTCGGAGAAGAAATTCGGCATATCGTCGGGGGTGCCACTAAACACGGTCTGTCCACGTGACAGGAAGAGTAGACGGTCGAGTAAGCCGATGATTCTGAAGCTGGGCTGATGAATGGACATGATAACGATGCTGCCGCTCGCAGCGATGCGCTTCAAGACGTTCACAACCATGAAAGCACTCGTGGAGTCGAGTCCCGACGTCGGCTCGTCGAGAAACAATACGATTGGGTCGTGAATGATGTCGATTCCAATGGAAACACGACGGCGTTCTCCACCGGAAACACCTCTGTGGCCCTCATCACCGATCACCGTATTGGCAGCGTTTGTCAGACCCAACTGTTCGATCAGAGCTTGAACTCTAGCTTTCTTCTTCGATTTAGAGAGCTCGCGTGGAAGCCTGAACTCGGCAGAGAACATGAGCGTCTCCTCCACTGTCAACATTGGGAAGAGCAGATCATCTTGCATGACGTACGCAGATATCACTTTACGAAGTCGAGACGGTATAATTTCGCAATTCAAGGTTATACATCCCCTCAAGCTCCCCTTGGCAATACGACTGGCTAGAGCATCAATAAGAGTTGATTTCCCCGATCCACTGGCACCCAGAACGGCAAGTATTTCTCCTTCTCTGGCATAGCCGCAGATATCATTCAAGAGAACCTTGGTATTTGAATTTAAAACCCTAGGGTCGTTATGGATTGGACCCGCCGCTGCTCCGAGACTCTTGGCCCGGCCAAAACACGCACGAAACGAAATCTTACGGCGAGTCTTCACGCTGTATGTCAAATTATTGAAGGAAAGAATAAAAGGAAGATATCTGGAGTCAACACCGGTGTCGTTAATGTCGAGCGACTGGTGCCGGGGAGTCTCATTGCGGGTGGCTTCGTCTTGGGCGTTCTCCACTCGCCAGAAGAGTTCACCGAGGGTCGGAGACGATCCAGTGTTTTGGACCCCTCGAGGAGCAAGGCCTTGAAGCTCCATGGCTGGCCTCGGCTCGAAAACTGGTTTGCTATCGACGACCAATTTCGCCGGGATATGTTTATCGGGTCCGACGGGAGACATTGGAAGCTGGGGGGGCTTGGCTTTCTACAGCTCTCTGTCTGTAACCCAAAGCTGGTCTTATATAGGGACTGGTGCGAGTGTAAGAGCCTAAGGGGGAAGTAAATAGCTAACGTTAACGGCGGAATTGGAGAGGAAGGAAGGTAAATGGTTAACATTAACGGCGAAAATGGAGGTCAATGTATTCCTTTAATTAATTACATTTTTCTACGTGTACGAGCGTTCCAAGGTGACGAGTGGTGACCTACGCCTCCTAATTTGATGTCTGCACGTCTTGTTTCCAATTCCTGTTGAGGGGTTGTTAGGTACGGGTGTTTATCTACTGGGAACTGGGCAGTGGGGAAACCCAAATTCTTGTTCAGTTGTTTGTTGAAGAGAGTTGCAAATTTCATCAGCTTCAGCCTTCAGGTCTGAGAAATAGTTCATTAAAGAGTTTACTTCAAGCTGGATTGAAAATTTGAAATGAAAAACTTGTTTCTTATTTCTTATTATTATATATTTATTATTGGCCTATTGGGCAGTGTTGTATACTTGTATATGAATTTCAATTCATATGACTCATGGAAACAAATAATAGGCAATGCATATATGCTATTTTTGTTGCGTAGGTAGTTGTTTTAGTTGTGCCAAAAGATCTACCAAATTTGGAGCTAACAAAACTACACAACTGGTGGCGGAGTGGAAGAGCCCAAGAGGGGGCCATGTATATATGTCGTAACTCGTAAGCAAACGTAAAATGCCTACGTTTTCAATTACTACTACTACAACAACAACCAATAGGTCCAATCATGGTTTTCAAAATCGGATTGGACCGGATGGTCGGTTCTGGTGGTGCTGGACTGGACCGGTTCCGTTTTTCCAGAAAATTGGATTTTTCCTAAAAATCATTGATTTTGGTCAGCAAACCGCTGACCCAGGCAGTTAACCGTTCGAATGATTTTGATAATTTTTCTTTTAATTTTTAAAATTTTTTGTCAGAACGGGCTGATCGTTTGATTCAAACGGTTAGACCATTCGACCCAGGAACCGAACCCCTGACTGGTTTGTTCTCTGGATCGGTTTTAAAAACCTTGGGTCTAATACAGAAGGTGAAATTTGGGGTTTGGGTTGAGTTGAAGGATCATTTGATTTGTTTTTGGAATTGGAATCAAAATCTCTTAGAATTAGAATCTGAGTGGTTTATTCCTATAGTTTAGTCTGTTTGGTTCAAATAAAAATCGGAATCAGAATTGGAATTAGCTGGAATGAAATTTCATTTCCAAGGAAAGGTCTCAAATGAGGAATGCCATTGATTCTATCAGGAATGAGAATGAAATTCCAATGCTGCCCATCAGATGGTTGAAATCGGAATGATTCATTCCAATTTCGATGCTGACCCTATTCCCACAAACTATGCAGGTCCTCGTGGATGGGTCCAAGGTTCAAAGTATCAACACAGGCTGATATGCCGGTAGGGTGTACCGGCCTGTATTGGTATTTTTTTTAAATTTTATTTATTTTTTTCGAAATTGATTCAGAGGGATCAGTTTAAGGGCCCAGCTACCCTCTGAACCAGTGTCTAACCGATACAACCCTTGGAGGGGCGTATCAGTAGGCTATCAGGCACGTATTGACCAATACATGTTGATACTTTGAACCCTGGATGAGGCAAACTCAATGTGCATCCTTCTAGAACAGCATGTAAAGGTACTGGTTACAACTTACAGACCGGTGGTTGAGGGTTGGAACTTGGAACTCTAACAAATTTGATCAGGACTACTTCCCTTCTTTCCTTCAGGCTCTTTCTGTTTGCACTGCAAATCTCTAAATGAGATATAAATTTTGCATCATTTCACCTTTTGTTTGTAACTATAATTTGCACTTTTATCTGATCCAAATCTATAATTTTATTCTCATTTACATTCGGGGCAACTTTTTGCCCTGAATATCAATAAAAAGTAATGATAACTTTTTTATAGAAATATAAAAAAAAGGCAGTAATACTGTTCATCATCTTCCTCTGCTCTCAAGAGGAAGACGATTGATCCATTTATACATTATTTCTGTTGTTTTCTCTTTTGTTAGATTATTCGGAAGCTTGCCACCTGGGAGCATGATAAGATCGATCTATTTTGCATTCACTGCCAGCGAGACCAATCAATCTTGCTACACTTCTAACCGTCACAACTCAGAAGTTCAGACCAAGTACAGAAAAAATTGCAGCATTTTAATACAGAGTCCTCAAACAAATACAAGATCAACAGCCCACTGCCCTTAAACGAATTGGGATTGGGATTGCTGTAAACTATTTTCTTGGGTGAGAAAAGAGAAGGAAGACGATGAACACAGAGCCACTGCCCTTATTCAGGGCAAAAATATCATTCCATCGTCTTCCTCTTGAGAGAGCAGAAGACGATGAACAGTATTATTGCCCTTTTTTGATATTTTTTCTAAAAAAGTTATCTTATTTTAATTATTTTATAAAAATATTACTTATTATTGATATTCAGGGCAAAAAATTGCCCTTAACCCCAATTTTATATCCCGGTGAACTGAATGCCATAGCTTTATTAGAGGCTGTGCAACGGATGATCACACCCCACATCAGTCATACAGCGTATATACCCCATTACACTCCACAGTAGTCCCGTATCTTCATCTTTGGCAGACTTTATAGTATTTGTATTATGTAGAATTGATCTCTTCTTGCGTTTTATATTTGAATGCAAACTGGAATGTTCCCTACATCTCCTATATCGTATATATCATTGAGAGATGTTCCAGTAGGCAGCTTGCCGGAATATAATGAAAGAGGTGTAGCCACAATATCCCATTTATTTTGGGATGCAATAAAAATATCCTATTTTCATCTGTGTTGTACCAACCCATCTTAGTAGTCTCCTTCCACTACCAAATTTATAAACCTGAAGATAGAGAGATGTGATTATGATAGCCACTCTAGACTCTACTATCTCTAAAAATGCCTCCCATACCAGATGGGTCTGAAGATAGAGGTATATGATGGATGGACCGTTCAACCACTTGACCGTAAAATCCAAGGCTTCTTGGCTAAACATTCCAACATGGAGGGATGATTTGGTAATCAACCATCAACTAGATTGGTTGACCCCTGAATTGGTTATATGGTTTACTCCCACCCTACGGGGCTTAAAATGGAAACATGGAAGACCCGAAGAGCAAGAATTCATCTCGAAGCAATATAATGAATGAAATACACATCTGAGTTGCTCAAACTTAAAATTTTGCCTATTATTTGCATTTAATGGGATCATGGAAACATGCAAGTGATTTCTCCCGCAAAAACTGGTACAAGTCTTGAAGTTGAAACAAGTATAGCAACTGCTTCCATGTTTGCATCGTTTAAACATCAAAATTGAGTTCTGGGTTTCTTGGATGAATTGGAAAAGAGAAATAAGTTCAATATAATAAAAAAAAACAAAAGTGAAGTTCCCCAACCAAATTATATATTAGGGAAGTCCCTCGTTACTCGGATCTTCAAGCTCCAGGCTAAGCCTTCTTGTATAACAGCAGCAGATTTTAAGGTGGACCAAGCTTACTAGCCAACCTGAAATGCCCCCGGCACCAATTCCACCATGGTAATGGTTCTATTAGAGACTTGGAGAAGCGCCAACCCCTTCTCTGCTCCTCACTCTGCTTTTGTCTTGGATGATTTCCTTGAGTAAGATGTTCGGTACCCACTTGTACACCTCCCAACAAATTTGAGAATCTCATCAATCAAGACAACGGGAAATGCTACCGCCAACACCAACAACCACTCGTTGAGGCTAAGAGGCACAATCCCGAAGACTTGGGCAAGGAAAGGAACATAAAGGATCAAGAAATGCAGGCCGAAGGAGACTGACATGGCCAACAGGAGCCAAGGGTTAACCCATGGGGGCATTGTCAAGAGACTCCCATCCTCAGACAAGGCATTGAGAGAGTTGAACATCTCAATAGCCACCAGGACAGAGAGGGAGAGAGTCATGGCCTTAACTTTGCCAACCTGGAAATAATCACAGGGATTGGCATCAAATGAGAACACCTGAGACCCTGCTGTAAAAGGAGAAACTGTGAACCCTTCCCAGGAAGGACACTGTCCCCAGTTGGAGAGTTGGGAATAGGTGACAAGAGTGTGGCCGTCTTGGCTCAGGTCAATACCCAAGAAAGATCCATGTGTATACCATATAATGAACACACCCACGGTTGCTATCCCTACATAGGACCCAATGACCTGCACAAGTTTGAGAATAAAAGAATTATACATGGACTAAATCCCAAAACATATTCAAAAGACAAGTCAAGAAGAAATGGTTTTTGGCATCGAGGAATGAAGTACCAGGTAGCGGAATAAAATCCAGGCAGTGATCAAGGAATCATCACTTCTACGAGGTGGTTTCTTCATTATGTCTTTATCAGGTGGATTGAATCCCAACGCTGTTGCAGGAGGGCCATCAGTGACAAGATTGACCCACAGAAGCTGGACAGGGATCAACCCTTCCGGAATACCTAAAGCTGCTGTTAGAAATATAGAGGCAACCTCGCCAATATTTGAGGAGATCATGTACCTGAAATAATGTCACAAATACATAAAGCATAACTGTCAGATAGCAATTGGGACCTCAACGATTACAAATTATAGATGAAGATTTTAAGACCCCGCAATATAGAGAATACAAATTGAAGGAATAATAATATGTTTATTTCCAAGAACCGACTGTCATATTCAAATTCATCAGCTGAACCCTGGACATCTTTCTAAAAAGCTTTGTTTTTAAACTCACTCAATATGCATCTACCGTGGACTACAAATTTTGGAGTTAAATTGCCATTTGGTTAGTAGTTGAACAATGAAATGGCATTTTAAAATATCTCAGCAGGCACAAGAGTTCTACAAATCATACTAAAACAACGTAAGTGGCTGTCAGGGATTCTTTCCAGAATTCTGTTTCTCAATCCACTTCTAGCCACTCTCAATGTCCATATTTAAGGCAGAAAATTTCACAGCAGAGGATGATGAGGATTCATGAAACACATCTAGAGATTTATCATTTTTAATTAAGTTCTAGAATGTATTTGACATAATCCCTTCATATTAATGACATAGCAAGTATGCAAAAAAAAAATATTGTTATATACATCCCACAGTTTGCAACTTGCAACTTTAGTAAATAAGTACAAAACAAAACCATTTTTTATCAATGACAAAACAAAACCAATTTTAAACACCATAAATGGAAAAGACATGGGGAACAGAAAAGAAAGAGCAGTGAACCTGATGAATGCCTTCATATTGTCATAAATAGATCTGCCTTCACCCACTGCAGCAACTATTGTACTGAAGTTATCATCTGCCAACACCATGTCAGAAGCTTCCTTTGCAACCTACAAGAAAGGAACAATCATTAAGATGGCATTCAAGAAAATAGTGATATAAAAAGAGCAAAAATGATAAACAGTTTTAGAAGGGCATAATTTCAGGAACAATAGCAAAAACCTAAAGAACTACATTGATTCTAGAAGCTTTGTTAAGCATTGCAAAGACATGAACTGCCCCAAGAGAGCAATTAGAAAAATGCATCTAGAATGGCAATGTAGCACCAATGTGAACATCTTCTCATTCACTTGAACACCCCAAGAATTTGCATGAGCATCTGAATGTTACAAATCTTCAAATTTTATAATAGGAAATTTTAAAGACAATAAACTGTGTTTTCCTATCCTGAATCTCATGCTGCAATGCAAGTTAACTGATGTCCTAATATTGATGCTTAAGGATTGTAGTTAGAACTTAGAAGCTTAGGTGAAAACAAAATGATGATATAAATACAATGATATGATCTCAAGGAATAACATAACTTACAGCTTATGCCTATCCAACACAGGAATCCTAAAGCAACAAATCATAGAAAAACAATAAAAAATTATCAAATCATCCTGTTAAATGCACAAAAATATTGCAACATGACAACCAGTAGAAAAAGTACCTCAGTTCCAGTGACACCCATTGCAACTCCAATATCAGCCAATTTCAAAGCAGGGGCATCATTGACCCCATCACCAGTCATCGCAACCACTTCCCCATCTTCTTTCAACAATTTCACTATCTCTTGCTTATGCCTTGGTTCAGCCCTAGAGAATAGAAGCCCACTATTTTGATTCAAATGCCTCTTCTGATCATGAAGACTACGATCCATAAATTCCTTGCCTGTTAAGCTTTTCAAACTAATGTCCTCATAAGGACCAAATACACCAATTTCACGACAAATTGCTTCTGCTGTATTCTTGTTATCTCCTGTTATGACCATAACACGAATACCAGCTGCTCTGCAGTCCTCAATTGCTTTGTGAACTTCTTTTCGAGGAGGATCCTACGATATGTTGATTACTGTTAGCTCCTCAAAATTGCCTAACTAGTCATTACAGTCAATATATATCAAATGAGTGTAAAATGGCACATGTGTTGACTCACCCTTAATCCAACCAAACCAACAAAGATAAGATCACTTTCAATGGATGAATAATTTGATGGTTTAAGTAAGAGGTCATGGGCTGGATGATTTTCATCACCATCATAAGTTGCAAATTCAGAAGGCTCCTTGTATGCAAACCCAAGACAGCGCAGTGCAGTTGTTGACATTTCATTAAGGGATTGTAAAATAAGATCCCTAGAGCTTTGATCCAATCGCACAACAGTGCCATCACACAACTGCATATAGGAGCTCCTCTCCAATACATTCTCTACTGCACCCTGCCATATGTAGCAATTCTGTCAGAAATGCTTTGTCACAGCCAAAAGACACCTTGACAAAGAAGAAAAGCTATAGATAGTTGGGAGGTAGCAAATGTCACGCTCCATCCAGAATTCATTGATAACGAACAATAACAATCAAGAAAAGAACAGCTGTGAGAAAAACCATTCTGCCCGTACTTAGTCATAATAGTACAAAGCTTCAATGAATGAAAACGGAGAGATATGTGAATTAGTCTGACTGAAGAAAAAACTAAAGTGACAATAGGATGGGCCATTGGAATGCCCTTGTCCTTCATCTCCCTGTAACCTAACCCTTCATATCCTTAACAAACTTCATTCGTAAGCCAAAGTATAGAATTTTACTTATTTGCCTTACTCCATTGGAAGCAAATTAAGACAATGACACAAAAGTATAGAATTGGTATTTCCAAAGTTACCTTCACCAATAAAGTATTTCTATTTGATTCTGACGTTGCAATAACACCCATTGACTTCCGATCACGATCAAATTCAAGAGTTGCAATCCGACATTCTACAGAATTCCATAGCTGGCAACAACCTTTAACAACAAAAAAATAAAAGTAGAAAAAGGAGAACATGAGGTCAATTATTCATGTTTGTGAAAATGGAATACAGCTAAAAGAATTAATTTTTCCATGTTTTAACGTACGTAACACATCTTCAGTGCTCAAAGATAAGTCCTGAAATCCTTGAGGAGGTCCCATCTTCTCAACTAGGACCTGAAAGTAGAGAAATAAATGGTTCAGAGAGGAATTTCAACCACACTAACTTGCTTAATTGACCTGGATGAATGAAACAAGGTAGGAGTCTTATTGGCATATGCTTCTGAAAAGATTAATTACTAATTGTCTAGCATCAACTGGCAACAACCTATTAGTGGTCAGCCAAAAATAGAAAAAGAGCAAGGAAAATATGTTCCCTCATTGTTTGTGGGTTCTCGAACAGTGGTGTTTCCCTCCTAGAGCATTTCATTACTGGAAGAATATTGTGAATACTACATCGAACCACCACCACTCCCCAGAATACACAAAAAATAAAACACATAAACCCAAGTAATGATATAAACATGGTTTCATAATTAAGTGAAAAACCTCCCAAGGCTTAAGGATAGAAGCCTAGAAGGCTAGTCCATAAAATGGGGCTTGGCAACTTGTATATTTTTCATTATTTACCATTACCTAATAAAATCATATCTATTACAGAACCAAATAAAAGAGTGAAAAAACTCCCGAATAATCAACATGCACAACCAAAAATAAGTGGGGCACATTGTTGTATACTTCCGGTTGAGAGGCTAAGCTTACTTTCTACAAGAAACAGAACCCAATCATCAGTAATTTGTTAGCCATTAGATTCGAAACTATGGTTTTGAATTATATGCTCCTCAGGCTGCGTTCAGTTTCATTTAACGACTAGATTTCCGCCAATCAAATGAAAGGGTACAATTGCTATTACATAATAAATAAGAACAAAGGAAAAGAAAACAAAATATAGTGATTTTACCTTCAATGCTGCCTCAGTAGGCATTCCGTTAGCGACGTAGTGATTCCCCGATTGTGCAACACCTGCATCATTGCAGATAGCAGCAATCTTTGCAATCGTTTCAAGATTGGCATCCATAGGACCAGTTGGCCAGTCATGTATTCTGCCATCGGAAGGATTGTACGTGGTCCCGTCTACCTTGAAAGTTCTGAGTGAATCTTTACGAGGACCCATGGTCACCAGCTTTGCTACTGCCATTTGATTGGTAGTCAAGGTACCTGTCTTATCAGAACAAATCACTGTTGTACAACCCAGAGTCTCGACGCTAGGCAACTTTCGTACAAGAGCATTCTTCTGAGCCATCTTTCGGGTGCCGAGCGCCAAGCAAGTTGTAATAACCGCCGGTAAGCCTTCCGGAATGGCCGCCACTGCCAATGCCACAGCAATCTCGAAGTAGTAAGTACACTTCTCGAAAGAAAACTTAAAATTAGCTGGCCGCCCATCCACGTAATCCCAGGTTAGAAAGTACTTAAAATTGATTAGCCACACCAGTAAACAGATCACTCCGATTATGGCAGTGAGAGTTTCTCCAAATTCGTTAAGCTTCTTTTTCAGGGGGGTATCTTCATCCATCTGCGCAGCAGCGTGTATCTGAGAATGCACCTTCCCGATCTCCGTGTTCATACCCGTTTGCGTAACCAAGCAGAGGAAGCTTCCGTTGACAACAGTAGTCCCCGCAAAAACCATGCATCTCTTCCCTTGAATGTCAGTGTCCTCTGGAACGGCTTTATTGTTCTTGTTAACCGCTTCACTCTCACCCGTCAGTGAGCCCTGCTCGACCCTCGCAGTGGAGCTTATCAGATGCAAAACCCGCATATCGGCTGGAACCTTGTCGCCTACCCGAAGTTCAACGGTATCGCCCGGGACGAGCTCCCTCGCGGGCAAACTGGAAATCTTTTTCCCATGACGAATCACGTTGGCGTGCTCGGATTGAATGTCCTTTAGAGCTTCTAGGGCTTTCTCGGCGTTATTCTCTTGCCAGACTCCAACTATGGCGTTCACAATCAAGATCAAGAAAATCACGAGAGGCTCCACGAACGCCGTAATTCCCATCTCGCCCCCCTCATCGCCATCATACCAAGCGAGGACAAACGATACAACTGCGGCAACGAGTAGAATCCGCACTAGAGTATCGTTGAACTGTTCGAAAATCAAACTCAAGATTGACGGGCCCTCATGCTTTTCCAATTCGTTCCAGCCATAGATCTGACGCCGCTTCTCGACTTCTTCAGTTGACAATCCCCGGTCCTTGTCGACGTTGAACACTTTCAGACAGTCCTCGACGTCTTTAGCCCACGCCGGACAGATTTCTCGGTCTGAGGGCTTGGATCCACCGGTATCTCGTCTTCCATAATCTTGCCCCCCTTTCCCCATCGAGATTTAGTAAAATAGCGCACTCGAGAAGAGTAAAGATGCACAAGAAAGGAGTTAATCAAATTTCCAGGTGAATTCACCAGAAATCGACGAATTAATCAACATATAAATCTCATGATCAATCTATCAAAAAACGCAGAAACGAATCTTAAATAAGAATCAAATCCAAGAAACCAATCGTAAATTCCAAATAAAATATGAGCTTCCAAGTCCACGAAAATAACAAAGGAAATAGGAAGAACAGAGAGAGAGAGAGAGAGAGAGAGAGAGAGAGAGCAGAATGAGATCTTTTAGGGTTTCGGGAAGCTGAAGAGCAAAGCTATAGGAAGATGCCGTGCAACTTCCCTTCTCCTCTCTATGATGGTCTCTCTAACTAAAGTGAGAAGCAACCTCTCTCCTCTTGCCTCTTGTTAGAAAAGGAGAGCGCTTCTATCGCTTTGGCGACTTGCTTGCCTTCTCCTCATTGAGAAACGTGACCCCCTCTCTCCCTTTTCGGTCCTCTTCTTCCCGGTTCCCCCTGTACCCGAGTCCGGATCTGCTCCTCACAGAGCGCTCCTCTCAACATCTTTCAGCCGCACATCGGAAACATCTCCCGTAATTGTATGTGATGAGAGATGTTCCTAATATACAGTGGGATGTTGCTGTTTGATCGGTGTGAAGAGCTCTCTATGGCAGTAGATCCCAATTCCTCCACGCCTCCACTACTCCACCTCCACTTTTTAATTTTCCTGTTATATTCTCCTACTTTGTTTTTCAAATTTCAACAGTGAAAAAAAGTAGAGCATTCTTTAATTTCGTGGCTCCCGAGTCCTAACTCTTCGAGTCTTTGTATTGGAATATAACCGATTCTGAACCGTCGATAATTCACATTTAATCAGTTAATTAATTAATTAATTATTTATACTCAAATCAACCTGGAGCTGGAGGTGCCGGTCCCTTTGGATCTCTCTCCGAAATTTTGGCTGAATTTGATGATCCTCACCGTCCGAGCAGTTGGGGGCTTAGATATGCCTAACTAATTGGGGCCCACGACTTTCAAGGTTATTATTGTAATTATGCATAGGGAGTTGGTTCATTGAAGTTATCGAAATAGCCCTTCAGCCAATCAGAAACTGGGTTGATATAGCACACACCATGGCCCCTGAGCTTTCATGGTCCATTGCACTCCGCCACTCCCAGCCCAGCCCATAACTGAAAATGACTTTTTTTTTTCATTTTGGATAAATAACACTGTAAAAGTGAAAATGACTGACTATTGGGGGCTTAAAAGTTAAAACAAAAGAAAGAGGGAATGGGACGTACTGACTTCTGCTGTGTCCTCACTAGGAGTACAGTCTGCATTATTCTCTTTGGACTGAAACCGTTGGATTGGGACTTTACACTTTACAGGGCTTCATCGCTGTGATCGTACTCCTTGCTAGAGTAGAGAGCCGTACATAGGTAGACTAGAGACGCACAAATCGGCCTTTACCTATCAGGCAACCACCCACGGATCAAAGTACGAAACTAGACAGTATATTCTATTGTTCCGTTACAAGTTACAATAGACTGGGCTATGTTTGGTTTGATAAAACATAATGACGAGAGAAGCATAGAAAGTTGAGGGGAGTGAAAGTCTCTCTCCTATTTTACATCGAAAAGTTCAGAACTTCAAAC
The DNA here is from genome assembly GCF_056320005.1 of Nelumbo lutea. NCBI lineage: Eukaryota > Viridiplantae > Streptophyta > Magnoliopsida > Proteales > Nelumbonaceae > Nelumbo > Nelumbo lutea. The sequence goes on along the minus strand of NC_142685.1, from coordinate 5,195,522 downwards.
CAAACACAGCAACTTACAGTTGGAGCCTAGGAATTACACTCAGTAGTCAGCTGTCTACCTTTACTCCTTACCCTCTAACAGAATGTCTGACACCTCTATATACCTGGCTCCATGGTGAACTCCAATTAGTAGACAACCAGCCCTAATTGGCGCATAGCTGGATCCCCTTAAGATTGTTTTATTTTAAGTGCATTGGAAACCTATTCGAAATTTCACTGTTAGATTCTGTTTTGCCATGGAAGGAAAACATAGGATCCCGTGGTTTATGGCTCTCGTGCTTTGGAAAACGGAGACACGTGCGAATAAGCTGGACACGAGATCAGTTACCGTACTTGTCCTTTCATTTAGAAATAAATAAATAGTTAAATACTCCCTTAGACCTTTCATTTCTTCTCAATTTTGGCCTCGCCGGACGCCGGTCTCCCAATCAATACTTATTTATTTAAGTGATCTCCAATCTCGAGGATGTCCCCATGTCCTTGTTCTTTTTCAAAATTGATAAAAACGAAAACTAAGCGGAGTTTCGTCAATGTGAATGCATGCTTTTGCTTTTTGTTGTGTAAGTAAGACAACGGCAATCGTTTTTGCTTCAGCCCGTTTCACATTAGGCAGTTTTGTTTGGATCAAATTAACGATAAAACGGGTTTTTTTTTTTATTGTTGAGAGGAGATCCGGACTCACTCACCCGGCAACAGGGACAGCTGTTCCCCTGATCTAATCTAATAATGTATCATGTACTTAATTCCATATCTACCGTAGTAGCAACGCTTCATAATAAAACAAGCGTTACGTATTTGGACGGACTACGAGGACATGATGAAAGAATCAATGGATCCATAGCCAAATACTAAAGTAGGGCCCCACTGAAGTTAGGCTTTTTCTGTTTGATATTGTTACGCAGTATTTGTCTCTTGTCTTATTATTCTACATAAAGCTTCAAAAGCAAGGGATTCGACAGGCCAGCCTCGCAGTCCACAGTCCCCATCGTCGGGGTCTGACTGCAATTTGCAGGTGCTGGTATGTGCATCGGACGGAAGGGACGTTTATATGCCAAAGGATTTAGTGATTTTGTCTATTCTTCTACTCGTGTGCTCAGTGCTCACGTCCACTAATGGGAACGCCCGTGAGATCTAACATCGAAGGGTTTTATTTTCTATATAATAAGAAAACAATGAAAATAATGAAGTGATTTAAATATCATACGGGTGTTAAGACTTAAGTCCAACAAGGGTTCTACACTTGTTGAGCGGATCAGGATTCTAATCCGACATTGAAGGGCTAACTTTGGGTGAGGGACCCATTTCCGGATCCACCATCGTGTATGGTGAAGATTATTATAGACGGAGAAGAATCCTAAAGTCCTGACGCGACGGGAAGATGCCTTTGCTAGTTGCCACGTAAAACAAGACATAGAGATATTTTGAGATATAAGCCTTTCAAGGCGCACGGTTTACAAGGTGCCAGCTGGCTATGAAAAGGTGTATGGAAGCCTTTCAAATGGTCCCATTTCCGGTGGATGGAGCCCCTCTAGACCCGAACCATTTGGCAAATTTGAAATGATTATAATGGAAAAGCCGGCTAGGCCAGTTTGTTGTTATACGCTGATATCTGAAAGTCTTCTACGGTCTAACGAGTCACGCGTTGCCTTTTTATTCAACCTGGTGAAAATTAATAGTGTTTCGCTCTTTTGGGCTAACGCTACAAGATTCCATTATCGCTGGCCCCACTTAGCTTACCATGTGTTGGTAGTTAGGACTAGACCTGTTCATGGGCCGGGTTGGGCCGGGCTCGGGTCATGCTTTTGCTCTTTATTAATAGAAATATGTTAGGCCCGAGCCTAAACCCGGCCCGACCAATGGGTCTACAACTTGGGCCCGAGCCTGGCCCTAATAAAAAGCCCAAAGCCCAAGCCCGAGTCTGAAACCTGACCTAATAAAAAAAATAAGAAAATTTCTCTATTCAATAATCAATATAAATCAAAATTTATTTATATTAAAAAATTATATAAATTCAAATTTTATTTATATTTAAAAAGGGAAAGAGGATGTGGAGAAGAAGAATTTGGTTGGAAAAAATAAGGGAAAGAGGTGAAAAAAGAGGGGTATTCAACTAGGGTTTTTAGGTTTATTTATAGGTCGGGCTGGGCCGGGCTATTTTGGCAAATCCCGAGCCCAACTCGAATTTATTGCAGGCCAGGCTTTTTGGCCCGAGATTAAGCCCACAGGCCTATATGCCTGTTCAAGCCCGTTCGGGGACCGGGCCGGCCCGTCGGGCCACCCAACCCATGAAAAGGTCTAGTCAGGACTCAGGAGAACTCGTGAGAAGACTGACGAGATGACATATGTTGCAGTGTTGGTAGTCATGTGGACATCAAAACCAAAACCCGGTTCAAGCCGGATGTGCCAATTGCCAAATCATGACTTACAAAAACGATCTTTACTGGGAGGATCGACTCGAGATAAATGTACTTTTGATTTTGTTCAGGTTGTGGTTGAGTTGGCATTAAACGAACGTGGCCACCCAATCATCATCTAGTCACCCTGGCCATGTCGGTACAGCCCGGTTGGCTCTACGACCATGACCGCACTACGCTATTCCCATAACCCCCCACCTTATCCTCTTAGCCACATCAGCGCCACATCAAAGCAGATAAGCACGACCAAGAACTGGAGAAGAGATGAGGACAATTCCACTGGGGATTAGGACTCTATCCCAGGGATCTCGACAGTCAACCTCATCCCAGCAACCCTAGAAGCCTAATTCGACTAGGACACAGACATTCGATTATAAAAGGGCATCTTCCACTCAAGGTAAGGGATTCTGGTTTCTAGCACTCGTAATACTCTCTGGCTCAGACCAACACCCTCTCTGCTCGGCCTGACCATCTACCACCTTCTACTGTCTTGAGCGTTGAAGTGCCTACACAGGAATAACTCCTTGAGCCTCTGACATCTTTTATTGATCACAGGTCTTGAAGTGTGGCACTGTACTTTCGCCTCGGCTTCACCCTATTGGCAAGGACTGTCTGACTACAACTTCGATTCGTGCACCACTGCAGCAATAGATTTAATTTTACAAGCATTTGGTAAATCTACATTTATATTAATAATTACAGCTATCACAATCATTTGTATTCACAATCGATGTAAAATTTGTATCGATTCTTTGGAATCAAACTTTGCACTTTTTGGTTGGGTTAATGTAAAAAGGTGAATTTCGGTCTTGGAATCCATGTTTATACTCATTACAACCAAAAACTGTGTTAGAAAATTAAAACCTATTCAAATATCTCACTAACAATTTAAGCTTTTAGCTTAAATGAATCCTGGCTCAAATGAGTACAAATGCAAATATGTAAAGTGCAAAATCTTTTATTTTGTATTATTTTATATATTTTTGCATTTGTACTTCTTCCAAACTGAACCTAAGAGTTGAGATACAAAATTTATCAGTGCAAAATTAAATCAATTTATATTAGGGAATCGGTGAGAAATAATTTTTGAATGGTACATATTTGTTTTAGCATAAGAAACAAACTCAAACTCAGCCCCGAAGATCGTGAAGCCTCAGCCCAAAATCTCTTTCAATTTCGAGGTGAGAAAATTACTTTAGAGGACGACAAGAAGGATATGTGCAATCATTATTGCACAAATTCTTGCTAGTCCAAATACGCGGACATTATCCTTTTTTTTTTTCAAAACATAAAAGGGATCTGCTTTAAATTTTGGTTCTATCTCAAGTATGGGCATATTTGTTAGGCAGTGGCAAAACGTTGTTGTTCACACGTGTACCTGCTTAACTAATAAAAGAGTTGTGCCTTCCAATTAGACCTACCTTGTTTTCTGTTTTTTAAAATTGGGATTTTGGGCTGTGGAGTGGCCTGAGCGGCACATGTAGAAGACAGAAGAACAAGACAGGAATGGCTGGCATCCCTTTGATAATGTTTATTTATGCATGTATATTGAGTAGCAACTTTCCATTGAAAAAAATTATAAATAATAAAATTTTAATTGATTTATTCTCCTCCCATTTAATTTAAAAAAAAAATAAATAAATTGAACCTCAATGGACACTATTGCTTAATTGGCTCAACATATGAGCAGGAGTGGGTTGCTTGAGAGATTCCAAGCATATACGGAAGCAAAGTTATAGTGCACGGGCACTGCATTCTCCAGTTGTTTATTTCCCTGTTGTTATTAACTAATGTCGATTCATCTCGGATACATGAAGTTAAATTATATGTGAATGAAGGAAAATAAGAATATGAAATCACTTAACATCACGACCGTGATGATTTTGTACTTCTTTCATTATTTTAATGGCTTTGAGAAACCACACATCAGAAGGAATTTTCTGGGAAGGTGCCGTATATTAAAGAAAATGGAAAATTATAGGAAACTACACTGAACTTTGGGATTATGATGATTAAGGGCCCGAGCTTTTACTTGTGATAGATAATTATTCTGTCATTTCAGATTTTAATATGCAAGTTCAATTTGGTTAATTGACGTTACAATAGATGTTTATTTATCAATTGGGCTCCACTATGCTACCCTTAAATTGTTTCACATACCAAGCATCACCACCTTTATATATTGGGAACATCTCCCATAAGAGAGATTTCCAATGTGCAGTTATAATTTCTTGTGGGTAGAGATATGGGAACAGCTCGTGATTCGAGTTCATGATCTGGTGAGGATTTGATACTAGAAGAAATCTATATCTTGGTCTTATAAAAGATGTGATCAATCAGGTGGTATTGATCAGGACAAGCTCATGCCTATACTGTTCCAACTGATTGTTGCAACTTTGCATTGGAAATATAAGATTGTAAAGACTGTTCAAATGGAATTTGCTCTGGCGGAAGCTGAACTCTTGATTACAATGACACGGGTGCTTTGATTGGTTGTTGGATCTAAATTGAGGGAGTTGATGAATTTTATTTGAGTTGTTAGTTGTTGGTTGTTGGATCTAGGTCCATATCTCTAATGACATCTTTGCATAACAGCCTCACCTACTTAACGTTCTTACTATTGCTGTTAACGGAGTCATGCCCCCTATTTTTTTTTTCTGAAAGATTAAATCATATTTCATTCATTCATTCAAAATAGTGACACAAAGAGATGCCAACAAGGCTAATTAAAGTTAATATACAATTCTCAAGAAGAATAAAATAAAGAGATTGATGTAGTAAAATCAAAATAACTTTTGCAACCAAAGCAAGGTGATTTAAAATCACCAACAAAAGTGGATAAGTGCATCTCTAAACCACCATAATTGGTGAGCATAACTGACAAAGGAGGTTTCCAACAAAAAACGAAAACTGCCAAAGGAGGTTACAAAGCCAAAAGCTATGATCTGTAACTTCCAACCACTTCGAACCAATCCTCAAAAGACAGCATGATCTGAAACTACTATCCAACACACTGGATAACTGTCCATTGTGACATACCATCCAAAAAGATGCCAGAGAACTGAAACGTTCATCTACAACGTCGAAAAACTGTACCTGGTATTTGAAATGTTGGAGAACTGTAACGGCCATCCAAAACACCCAGAGAACTGTAACTACCTTCCAAAACACTGGAGATGGCAACGCAAGTGACAACTTCCACCAGTGGTTATCGCAGAAAGGATTCTAGAGAAAAAATTTCCCACTTATATATTAACCTTTCATATATGTTTTTCCCCTCCACGACTCCCCACCCTAATGGTTTGCCCCCTAAATGGTCCATCTGTCTTTATTCTCCCTCTTCCCCCACCCATTTTAGTTTTTGGCTCTCTCATAAAAAAGTTCTAGCTCCGCCCCTGCTAAGCATACACCTACAGCGTATGAGACCATTAAGACTGACTTCTTCTTGGATCTTCTCCCAAAATGGTCCTCGGTCACGATTTGGAGACCATTGAAAACTACCGGCAAGTTTTCTGCATATTTGAATGGAAACACAAGGGTTTGTACCAATTAAAATACAAGGCCCACCATTAAGGGCTATATCTCCCAAGACAAGCTCATCATGCCAAGTGCCCTTTCTTTTGGGTGTCGAGGTAGCAATTAGGGTGGTCAACGGGTTTGGTCTGGGTCCGTTATACTGGACCCGATTTAATGTAACTGAACCAGACTCGACAGGGTTTGTAATCTTCAGACCCAGAACCGAATCGATCGGTTTTTTTTGAAATAATTGAATCCAGCCTGATGGATCCGATTATCATTAATAAATAAACATGTTTAATATATATTAAATATTATATCTAATTTATTTAATATATGATGTATTATATGAATATAACTCAGGTCGAGTCTAAATTGATTCGGGACTGAGTCAAGCTGGTCTGAATGGATAATAATCAAGACACTATATCAGCACCCAGAACCGATCCATCAATTCCAGTTCCTGTAACTAGAATCGGCCCAATTAGTTAAAATCCATCAGGTCTGACCCGACCCTTTGACAACCATAATAGCAGATCTATAGGTTCTCACCATTTGGCAGTGCTAATTTTAGAGGTATAAATCGGGCTGTGCTAGGTTTGGGTTTCCAGCCCATGGGCTGGTACAACATGATACGACCGAATGGGCCATGCCGCTTGCAGCTCACATGCCAGCCCAACTGTGTGTGTGGGCCCACAGATGTAGAGGTCTATATTGTTCACACACACATATATATATACATGTGCTTTATATTGTAACTTTTAAATAATTAATAATTATTAATTTCATCTACGGTTGTTCATCAAACCAATGAAACTGACCAAATCGACCAACTTGACCCAATACGACCCGAGTTGGTTGGTTTTTTAATATTCTTTATTGACTTTGGTTCAGCTATTTTCCAACTCGATTAAGTGGGGTCAATTTTGGTTTGGCCATTTATAAAGTAACCAAAACTGAGCCAACCCATATATATATACATCAATATTTTATATTTCAAATATAAATTTTTTAATATGGGAAAGTGGGAAATTCCCATATTTCTGAGTCTAAAATATTTTATATTGTAAATTTAAAATTAAAATTTATTTTTTTAATAGTACCATTGTAATTTTTTACATTTAAATTTTTAAGTTTAAATCTTTTGAACCGACCAATAAAATAAAAAATTAATCCAAACTCATACAACTCAAATTGGCCAATTTTCACTAATGGCCTATTGGTTTCGGGTGACCAACTCCCTAACCCAACCAAGTCAATTTGGTTGGCCAAACAATCTACAACTGAACTGACCCATGAACATTCATAGTTTCAACTAAATTAGTAGTTAAATCTCTAATAAATAACAATACTTTAACCCCCGATAGTTATTGATAATTTATAGAAAAAATACACAATTATTGAAAATTAATTTATAAACATAAATATAATAAATAAATAATTAAACTTTTAAAATTACAAGAGAAATTTCATCGTAATTAAATTTGAAATAAAATAATATTAAAATTAAAAAAATAGTATTATCTCGTTATAAAAATAAAAGTATCATTAGTCTTTAACCATTCCCCAGGGCTTTGTTTGGTTCATAAAAATAGTGGTTTGGAATGAAATGGCCCATTCCAATTCAACTTTTTGGTTGGATGGAATTGGACTTCAATTTCTATTCATGGCAGAATGGCATTCTCACAGTTGAGCGAATGGCATTTCCCTCCCCCTTCCTTAGGAATGAGAATCCCATTTTAATTTATTAATTTACTAATTATCATTTCAACCAAACAGATGTGGTAATAGACCATTCTGAATTCTGATTCAGATGGATTTCAATTTCGATTCTCATTCCCATTTTGACTGAAAACCAAGCCGACCCTTTTGGTTTATTGATTTATTTATTTAAATTGGATTTCTTCGATAAAAATTACTTGAATAACAAGCTGAACTGTGCACTATATAACCCGCCCCTCCTGTATTTACATTGTACATATTTGTAATTGCACCCTTCTCAGTGTTTAACGGAATAAGTTGAATTACCTAAATAACCTAATTATTTCACACAGGAATATAATTTCTTCCCAAGCCACCCCCCCCCCCCCCAAAAAAAAAAAAAAAAACAATTGAAATTATTTGAACTATCGTCTCTATCAGTGAAACTGAAGAAGAAGGCGTCTTTAAAAAAAAAAAAATGAAGATTCACGTATTTACATGTGATACACACGTCTAAATCAGCGGTTATACACATCAATATATATGTTTGGCTCTTGTGAATTTCTTTCTCAAGTTTAGTCATTTGATAAAGAGTCTAGATCTTCTGGTCACACAAACTCTATCCATGTCTACCCACATGACATGGCAGTTACACATGGAGAACATATCATCCTCCTAAATGGTATTATACAGGGGGAGATATTCCCAATTCACAGGAATAGTGTATTGTGAATAGACATTGACAGAGTTCTTGTGGGCAGGTGATCCAGAGATGAAAGATCCACTCTTTGCTAGGGTTAGGGTTTGAATTTCTTAGAATTTTTTGATAGATTCTAGGTGTAGAACTTTATAGTATTGCCTTGTTGGGAATAAAATGAAAACATATTAGTTGATTTTCAATTTGATAGTTGTTTTGCCAACCGTGAGAACCAATGTAACCATAACTCAAAGTGAGAGATTGAATGGTTTTGGCCTTTGGGCCATCTTGTGAGACAATTGGAACCGTTCTAGAGTGCAAGGTTTTAAAACCGAATCGGACAACGAACCAGTTAGGGTTTAGTTCCCAGGTCAAATGGTTCGACTGTTCGAACTGAACGGACAACCCATTCTAATAAAAAAATAAAAATCGGCCAAACCGTTGAACGGTTCAAATGGTTCAACAGCCCGAGTCAATGTTTTGCTGATTAAATTAATGGTTTTTGGGGAAATAACGATTATAGAGTAAAATGGAACCGGTCACCTGACCAGTCCCATTTTTTGGTTTGGCCATCCAATCTGGTCTGGTTTTGAAAACCATGATAGAGTGTTGTAATGTATAAACATGCACAATGGGGATAACCCATTCCATCTCCTTTAACCTTAACCCCCAACCCTAGTCCCTGGTGGTAGTAAGATTTGACCACAAGTTTCTATTACCAAGGCTTTTTAAAACCAAACTAGACAGGGAACCGTTTTGGTCTGGTTCTTGGGTTGAACGATCTGAACGGTTGGCTTGAATGATGACCTATTTTGACAGAAAAATTAAAAAAAAAACAGAAAAATTGGCCAAAACCGTTGTTTGGGTCAATGGTTCAACCACCTGAGTCAACAACTCACTGATCAAATTAATAATATTTTTCCAAAAAGCGGTTTTGGAGTAAAACTGAACAAATCACATGACCGTTCCTAGTTTTCCAATCCAACCATCCGATCCAGTTCAATTTTGAAAACCATGTCTATTGCAATCCTACAACAAGTGTTATAGCTCATCCCCCAAACCAGGTGCAGCCGGTACAATCCTATAACAAGTCAAATATTCTCTTTTTTTATTTTTATTTTATAAATAAAGGAAATAATCAAACAAGATGTGGGAGATAGGGGTGTTCACAGGTCGGGTTGGGTCAGTTGTAAGCTTTTTTCTCAACCGAACTGACCTAGTCGGTTTGATAAACAACTAATCCAAAACCAACCAATTATAAGGGAAAACCAATCCAAACATGAAGGGTCGATTTGGGTCGGTTTTTCAGTTTGGTCAGGCCATTTTGGTGATGGTCAATTAATCATCCTAGGTGATTTATTGATTTGCAATATCTTTTTCCTATTTTGTATATGGCTCTTATTGGCTGATTTGTCTCATTACTTATTTGAGTCAAACACCATCTTTTTCTATGTCATATAGGCTGTAGAGTTTTGTGTCTATACTACCCCAAACCCAAAGATACTTGTCATTTTTGTGTAAGTCTCTTCAACTTCAAAACTATTACAAAAAAGTAATGAATGAAAAGGAGCCCAATTGTCTCCAATTTTAAGATTAATGTAAAAAAAAAGTAATAATTAAAGTGGAGTCCAACTGTCTATATTTGTAAAAAAGTATTGTGTAAAGTCTTAAAAGTGGAGAGAGTCTCATTGTTTTTATACCAAAACCAGAATCAGACTTCTATCCATAATCAGTTTGGTTCAGGTTAGTTTCGGTTTTCAGATTGAAAAATCAAAACCAACCCAACCAGTCAGGTTGTTTATATTTATAAATTGAGACTAGCCAAAAGTTTTGAGAAATCGACCAGATCGGTTTGGTTCTTCTTGTGAACACCCCTAGTGGGAGAGATCTGCCAACTAAATCAAGAAGAGAGATGAATTGCAAATCCCATGGGAACTTCATCCCTTTGCTGCCCTTGCTTAGCTAATCAGTCAGTTGCGTTATTTTCTTATTTGCAACTGTGGATATACTTGAATCCAAGGCTGTGTTTGATTGCAGTGCAATTTTATTTGCACTAGTACAAATGTATGAGAGTATAAATATAAAAATTATAAATTCTTGTTTAATTTTGTTTTAAATTTTATTTTATTTTATTTCATGTCTTAATTTACTTCATTCTTACTGCAATCAAATAAAATAAGCTAAAATTTAAAACAAAAATAAATCAAAATTTATACTAAAAAAACTTGCACTACCATGGTTTTACATTGGTTATTTGCATTGCAACCAAACACAGTTAAGGGAATGCTTCGGAGTTGGGACGATGATATTGCAGTCCTCCAGCATCACTGTATCCAAATTTTAGATTGGAGCGAGTTATGAGTCAGCCTCTTTGATTCGTGAGTCAAGCGTATTATCATCAAGTTCACGTCTTTTTGTTGCACAAACCTCTTGCCACTGCCCAACAAAATATGGTCATACTTGTGATCTATTTGTATTTTATTGGACAAATGCAAGGATTAATTTTTGCAACAATGGTTGCACTCATTCTCCAACGTCTTTCCCTTAAAATTGAGAGAGATTTTGGTCTAGGCCTCCAAAGATCTTTAGTTCCAACCCAGAGTCGGATCTGTTCTTGTCTCTATCCAGTCCTCCCATTACGACCGTTTTTACAAGGCATTATTTGGCACATCCGGCTTAGCCCGGGTTTTGTCCGTAACATCTATACTAAAAACACCTCTTAATCTATCCTATATATCCACATGGCACCACTATCCTCTATTTTTTCCTAAATTATTTTTTATTATCTTTAATTTCTATTTAATTTATTTCTTAAATTATCTATAATTCGTATTTATCATCTCCCCTATTTTTCATCCATGTCTATTTAAATAATGTTTGAATTAAAATATTTAATAGTTATTTAAATATTATAACAAAATTATGTAATAACTTTAAAATATGTATTAAAAATAAAAAATAATTATAATAGACTTAATAATGTTTAGATTATTAATAAGTTTATATTTTTATGAAATTCATAATAAAATTATGTAATAACAATATAAATTAGAATTTTATGGATTAAAAAATTTAGTAATAAAATCATTTAAATTTTATTTAAATAATAAAAATTTAAAATATTATTTAAATATTTAAATAAATTAGAATTTTATGGATTAAAAAATTTAGTAATAAAATCATTTAAATTTTATTTAAATAATAAAAATTTAAAATATTATTTAAATATTTAAATAAAAAAACTAAGAATATAAATTAATTATATAAAAACATTTAATATTGTGTAATAAATAATATTTTTTAATTCAATAAAAATTTTATTCAAATTTATTTTTAAATGATAAAGTGTTAAAAAATAAAATATTTATTAAATATTTCAAATAAAATATTAAAAATGGATAAATAATTATATAACAAAACATTTAATATTGTGTAATAACTTTCAAATAAAAAAAATTAAATAATTAAATTTTAAATATTTTATTGTAATTTTTTTATTTTTATTATGAATTTATGAGAATGAGATATGACATCAACTTCAACGGTTCGGTTTGAACCGGTGGATTACCCGAATTACGGATCGACGAGCATCCTCTGCGCGCGCTAACCGCGCGGCCGCGTCGAACCCGCGATCGGAAAATACAAAACACGTCCCAATAAGCGAAAGGTATAAATATAATCTGATCTTGTTCGTCTTATCTCTCATGAGAATGTAACACTGTAGAACTCAGACTCTTAGAAGAACATAAATAATGGCGTCAATTTGGGGATGTATCTGTTGATCAGAATCTTAAAAAAAAAAAAAAAAGAAACCTAATGTATATACCCTCCCATTCAAAAAAAAATGTATATACCCGACTAGGTTTTGTGCAATCTAGTGTCCATCTGTACTCCTCAGCATTAGTGCAGCGCGCAAGAATCTTATTACTGTGACTCTGTCAATTCCATAAATGGATATTCTCTTCGCCCAAATACAAGCTGATCTCCGCTTGAATGACTCTCCGCCAGTGCGGTGCTCTTCTTCAAGCTCTCCAACAGTCCGCAGCCGGTAGAAATATTTCCGTCATTGCTAAATCTGCCTGTGAAGAGATCGTCGCGTCTCCGGCCTCTGCCGTCTGCAAGAAGCTAGCTTTCGATCTCATCCGATCGACACGACTCACCTCCGATTTATGGGAAACTGTGTGCACTGGCATCCGAACAGATTTCGACTTCCCCGACCCTGATGTCACTTCTGCCGCTGTCTCCATTCTCTCTGCAATACCATCTCATCGTCTTGGTAAGCTCATATCAGACTGCAACAGGGAGATATCGAATTGCTTTGATTCTCCCAGTGACAATCTCCGCTACTAGATTACCGAAACACTGGGGTGCATTCTAGCACGGGATGATCTTGTTATTCTTTGCGAGAACAATGTCAATTTGCTGGATGGGGTCTCAAATTGGTGGAGAAGGATTGGGAAGAATATGCTTGACCGATCCGACGCAGTTTCAAAGGTTGCGTTTGAGTCTGTTGGGAGGTTGTTTCAGGAGTTTGATTCAAAAAGAATGAGCCGTTTAGCTGGGGATAAACTTGTTGATAGTGAGAATTCGCTTGCCATCCGTTCTAATTGGATCTCCTGGATGGTTGATTTTATCTAGAAGAAGAGGCATGCCTTGATGGCGAGGTCTTTGATTCTTCCAATTGAGAGCTTTAGGGTTACTGTGGCATCTGGTGCAGTTGATGTTTTTCGGAAGCTCTCCAAATCTTCTGGAAATGCTAGTAGTAGCGCGAATATGAAGGATTTGGGTAATGCGGAGAAGGTTGTAGGAGTTTCAGATGTGGTTACGCATCTGGTGCCATTCTTGGCGTCACTGGATCCAGCCTTGATATTTGAGGTGGCAATTAATATGTTGCGTCTAGCTGATGTGCCTGGAGGTAAGCCTGAATGGGCTTCAGCATCAATCATAGCAATTTCACTCTTTGGGATAGACAAGAGTTCTCTTCTGCTAGAGAAAGCATCGTTAGAGCTGTTGTAACAAATCTACACCTCCTGGATCTTCATATGCAGGTTTCCATCCCATCAAATTGTCTTCTCAAGTGATTGTTTGCTTGATTACCCAAGACTACTTTGGACCTCAAATTTTATGCCACGAGTAACTATATAAACTTTAGATAATGACCTGCAAGTTGGTTCTATTCAATGCAATAATAGTTACAAAAACTTTGAATGATGGAAGAATTGTGAGCTCCTCTTATTGTGACTAAGGAATAAACTGATATGATTGAACTACCGATTAGAAAAATGATACAATTAAACTGAAACAAATAACATTAATACACAAAGTACAATGGTATTTCAGAAAACATCTTGGAATGTGAAACCAAGACATGGCCAATGGAGTATCTTGGGCTTCCCCTCGGGGGAATTGCAAGAACGGAAGGATTTTGGATATCAGTGTTGGAATAATTCTCTTAAAAATTGGCATTGTGGAAATGGAACTATATTTCATTGTGGGGGGATTACTCTAATCAAATCTATAATGGCCAACCTTCCCATCTACTTCCTTTCCACCTTTCGATAAAGATGGCAAGGAAAATAGAGAAGTTTATGTGGGAACTGGGTGATGATGGGAAGGATCATTTGATAAAATGGATTTTTGTGTGTAAGTCTAAAGAATCGGGGTGGGGGGTCTAGAAAACTCATAAAAGAAGAAACAGGGAGGTTTAGGAATAGAAAACTTGGTTCATAGGAATATTGCTTTGCTTAGCAAGTGGCACTGGTGATTGCCCCTACAAAGGGATGGACTATGGCATAAAGTCAATGTAAGTATTCACAGTGTGAACAATGGCTGGGATGCAATGGCTTCTCAGAGTATGCCTTCAGCTTCTCCTTGGAAATCTATACATGAGGTTCTTCCTACTTTCTTGAGCTTCATTAGGTATAATGCAGGTTGTAGTAATAGGGTCCTCTTCTACAGGATCTCTGGTTAGGTAACTTTCCACTCAAAGATCAGTTTCTATTGATTTACTCCATGTTTTTTTTGGTAATAAAAGAGGGGAGCCTACAAGTAATTCTGGTCTGTCTCTGGTCTCTAGAATGGATTGGGACTTGGGTTTTAGAAGGGGCTTAAGGGAAAGGGAATGTGACTGTATGATAGATTTGTTGGTTAAACTTGGTGGTCTTCTTTGATCCCCATATTGAAGACAGTAGGGTTTGGTCAATCTCTCCTACAGAGCTATTTTCTTGTGTCTCTTTTTCCAATACTCTTATTCAACCCAACAGTTTGGGAGAGACATTCTTGGTGAAAGACATCTGGAGCAGATCTGTCCCACCTAGGATCTAGGCCTTTTGTTGGGAGACGTTACTTGGTAAGATTAATACCTATGACATGCTCCAAAAATGAAGGCCCAACAAATGCCTTTCTCCTTTTATCAAAAAAAAAAAGTGTTTCTCCTCGCATCTTCATTCTTTGCAAAGCAAGTGATGAGACCATTGCTGATTTACTAATATCCTATTTTTGTGAATAATAGTTTGTTTGTGATTTTAATTTCTCATTGGTTGCAGGTGGGACCTGGCTCAAGATGTGGCAAGCTTGTTTAGCCCCAATTTCCTTAGACAACCTAAACAGAGAGGAAGAATCGTGTGGAGGGCAGCTAGAGCAGCCATAATTTGGGCTATATGGGAAGAAAGAAATAGAGGGTTTTTAAAGAGAAATACAAATCTGAAATGGACTTAGTGGAAAGCATAAAAGTGAAGGTTTGCTCATTGGGTGAAAACAATAGAGACGTTCAAAGATTTCTTGGTGGGTGACATTATAAGAGCTTGGGGTGGTGGCAAGCTCTTCAACAATTAAAGACAAGGTATACTTGGAGTGGAAGCTTCCGTCAAATAATAGAGTGAAGTTGAATTTTGATAGAAGCTCTTCAGGCAATCCAGGCCTGTCAGGGATTTGGGGTGTATTTAAGGATGCTAAAGGCATGGTAGTGGAAATGCACTCAAGTCCGATTGGTATTGGAGATTTTTTAAAGATGAAGTAATGGTGCTATTACAAGGGCAGAGAATAGCTAAATAGGCGTCTGATTGTAAAGTTAAAGGGTGGGTGGATATTGTTTTCCAGCTCTGGTTTGTACTCTTTTTACTTTAATTAGTTAAATGAAAGTTTCTGTTATTGATCAAAAAAATATAATCAGTATTTTGGTTTTATTCACGGCCTAACTAATTTATGTTCTCAAAAGACCATGCTTCTGCAAAGCCAGCAGGTTTTATATCCTAATTTCTAGATTTTCTTCCAATACTCCACAAACATATTAAAGTTTTTCTATAACATTGTTGACATTTGCAAACTGGCATATGACTGCATTTTGATCCTTTTACTTTCTCTAAGGGAAAATGCTGGCCTTCATGATGAATTCAAAACATTAATATTGTTGCTGCTGTAACTGCTTTTTTTATTATTAACTATTTCTTTATATGTTGATCTCTATTTTCTGTCATTGTTATCCTGTAGGATTTTTTGCATGCTTCAGCTTTATGGCCATTGTAATGGCCTCATCTATACTGTATCTCTTAAGAATCCAATAGATAATATGAAAAGCAGTCTTATTTTTCTAAGGTTGTTACCTTTTTTCCTGAAGTTTATTGCCTTTCAAGGTGCTCCTAAGGATTTAGCAAAGGTTCTGTTTTAGCTGTCAACTGGAGGCAACCCTTATTCCCTTATCCTTCATCAGAGCTTTGGACTGACTCTAAAACATGCTCAACAATCGGGGCTCAGTTCTATAACTATTGAGGCTAAACTATGACTGATGTACTTCATATACCTGTTGATTGGGCTCATCTTTTACGGTGAACCAGAACTCTTAGAATAGGCTCAGTTCTATCAGCATTACCTTTGAAGAACAGGCACTTGTTGATTAATTTTTTGGCTTTCAATTAATTGAAGTTTAACCAACTATCTATTAGCTGTTATAGTTTAGTGTCTGTTTATTAATTATGCTTTTACCCTCCTATCCAAACAGTATTTTCTATCAGTTCATCTATATTTATGTAGGTGAGTTTGTTAACTAGCTTCATTTTTTTTTTTGTATACTTGCACTCCTAGTTGGTTGTTTCTTTGTTGGGATGCTTTAAAACTCACTGCTTTGTAATCTCATTTTCTAATCAGTACTCCTATCATTGTCCAAGAAAAAGAAGTGGAAATAAATATGAAAAAAAAATAATGTTGTTACTTCTTCAAAACACTGAAGGTTATGTCCATATCCATTTGACCCTTCCCAAGACCCTGGATAGCTGGGACCAACATTGGGCAATGTCCTTTTAATGTTGTCACTTCTTAGCACTTACCAAGTTGTATTACACAATTTGTCCACCACTGTTGAAAACTTCTTTGCTGTAATTGTTAAAGTCGGTTTGTTCTTGTCACGTTAATTTCCATTAATTGATGCTTGGAGACATAGCTGTACCCTAATATCATATTCATATCTGTTATGCTTTTAGGTTTCATTGTTCAAAAGGTTGCTTCTTATGGTCAGGAACCTGAGGGCAGAGTCAGACCGTATGCATGCTCTAGCATGTATATGTCGCACAGCCTTATGTGTTGATCTTTTTGCAAAGGAGAGTGTCCGAAGAGGGCAAAAACCCCTTCGTGGTACTGATATTGCTTCACTTTTTGAAGATGTGACAATTAAAGATGACCTAAACTGTGTGACGAGTAAAAGCTTGTTCAGAGAAGAGCTAGTTGCTTCACTAGTGGAAAGTTGTTTCCAATTATCTCTTCCTCTCCCTGAGCAAAAGAATTCTGGTACAGAAAGCAGAGTAATTGGAGCTTTGGCCTATGGAACTGGCTATGGAGCATTGAATTGGACTGAGCCAGCACTGAAAGTGGTGGAAGTCTGTAGGCCTTGTGTTAAATGGGACTGCGAAGGACGAACCTATTATATTGATTGTTATCTAAAGTTGTTGGTGAGATTGTGTCATATCTATGATACTAGAGGAGGTATTAAAAGGGTTAAAGATGGTGCTTCTCAGGATCAGATTCTAAATGAGACGAGACTACAAAAATTGCAGCACGAGCTTGTTAAAGATTTGCATCAGGTTCATTAGTAATTCTTTTAGATTTTTAAATACTGTTCTTGGTTTCTTCCTAGCATATCTCATTCTGTTTCTTTGAAGAAAACTGAAACCGCATCCTATATCAAGGAAACTGAACATTGAAAAGTTGCTTTATTGTTGCTCAGACATGTTCACTAGATTATTTGATTTTTTACTGCTTATAATGCATAAATATTTTCTATGATGCTCGTGTGTAGTTAGTTGGGAGGTAGGATGGATATAATCATTGGTTTTCCAGATTGTACATCTCATCTGTACTACCATAATGGATTAAAAGAAATAAATAAATAATTAAATGATTTTTTATCTAATCGATGAGCTCATGATGCTTATATCAATTGTTATCTTTTTTTTGATAGACTACATCAGTTGTTATCTTGTTTACGACCTAAAGTATTCTTTCTTACCTTTTTTTTGAACGAGTAACAGATAAGAAGTTCAGGAACAAAAGGTCATTAACTCATCTACTTTAGTCTTTTGAGTACAGTCACTACCACAACTATCATCATCATCATCCAAGCGTTATCCCAACTATATGGGGTTGGCTACATGAATCTTGTTTCACCATTCCTTTTTATTTAATGCCATGTCCATTGTTAAATTATGAGCACCTAAATCATTTCTTACTACTTGGACCCATGTCCCTTTTTGGTCTACCCCTGGCCCTTCCAGTCCCTTCAACTTGCAACATATCACTTCTTCTTACAGGTGCTATCTATGGTGTTCTATGCACGTGATCAAACCATCTTAATCATTACTATGATCAATGCCATTATTATCTTTGGCATCATGAGAGCCTTTGCCTAACTATTTGTCTTTATAACATCTCCTGTTATCTTGGTCCATTCTGTTCAGGGCTACATGCTGAATTGAAGGGTTGTCAGACATTTTCTTATTACCTTAATGTCCTCTCAGATTTCTGTTTGTTCTTTAAAACCTTCAATTTGCAACAAAGTACTCCTTTCCACTAGTGCAATTATTGTACCTTGTTTAACAATTTGATTTCATGCTTTGACTTTGTAACTTTTACCTCTTCAGGTTTCATTCAGTGCAGTAGAATTTGTTTTAAAAGGTTTTGTTGGTCATATTACTAAGGTTGAACTTCAATATGAATGATCACGTGACTAGACTGTTTCTTAATTCCCTCAGAGAGAGAAACTAAAATGAATACTGCAGAAGGATCTCTGAAAGGATTTTAGGAAGCGTACTACCTTTTTGTTGCTAGGGTCTATGGGTCCATTTTGTGAAGAAGGGTATAAGTTGGTTTAACCGTTTTTCCATAGATGCAATTGCACTCCCTATACCATGTACACAGTTCTATTCATTGTGTCTAACAAATTCCATTTATTAGTCATTAAAAAGAAAAGAGCATAGAATGTTAAAATTGGTAATTGCTTGTATTATGATGCAGTTTTTAGGTCTACTTCCAATTGTGGCTTTTCGTTGTTTTTCTTGTTCCTATATATTATTTTTTTTTTCTTTTTTATCTTGATGTTACTTTTTTTGTTGTTTTGACTTCTGGTATAACATGAAATGTAATTCTTAGTAACTGGTCAAAATGATGCAATTCTTAGTTAAATAATAGTCAAATCCTACCAATGTCCAAAACTTAGCAGCATATGGCTTTCATTGTTGTACTTAATCTATAATGACATTCTACCAATTCTTAGTTAAATAAGTTTCTCATATATTCTTTTTTCTTTTTTTTTTTTTATATCTTGATGTTACTTTTTTTTGGCTTCTGGTATAACATGAAATGCAATTCGTAATTACTGGTCAAAATGATGCAATTCTTAGTTAAAATAATGATCAAATCCTACCAATACCCAAAACTTAGCAACCTATGGCTTTCATGTTGTACTTAATCTATAATGTCATACTGGAAATACCCTCTTTCCCTGTTGTTATTTAACATTTTAAGTATGTTTCTTGTTCTAATGTGTTTCTCTGCTAGTTTTTCCTTTTTCTAGTTTACTTCCAGTGCATCTACATCTCATTCCATGTGGTGTTTTCTGCTTGAGTAACAATTTCAAAGTTTCTTTGTTGTCAAATAAACACCCCGAGAATATCTGCCCACCTTATATGGGCTGTTGGAGAACATATCAATCTAGATGGTCTAGATCCACTTATGGCTGATGATCCTGAGGATCCGTTGAACATCATCATATCCAATATCCGCAAAGTATTGTTCAATGTAGATTCATCTGCGACCACCTCAAATAGGCTCCAGGATGTGCAGGCAGTTCTTCAATGTGCTCAGCATTTGGGATCATGTCACCCTAAGGCTGGGCAGATGTTGACTAAAGAGCTGGAAGATTTTAGAAATAATGGCCTTGCTGACTCTGTAAACAAGCATCAGTGTCGTATTATATTGCAGAGACTAAAATATGTTGCAGGCCATCCTGAAAGCAGGTAAGCATTTTCTGATTGTTTTGGTGAATCTTGGAAGAAAGGGGTTCAGTTGATGATATCTGCCATCCCATACACTTTATTATTTATAGTTTTGGTTCCTTACAAGAATAGGAGATACAACAAACAATCCTAGTCCTAATAATAAAACAAAACATAAAAAGGATAAACAAAATATGGATAAGGATATGGCCATCGACTCAATTTTAAAAGGAATTAAAAACAACTAGATGTGGGTATGGAACCACACATACTAGAGCCTAAGTGTGGGTATGGAACCCCACACTCATGCCTTACTAACTATTTCTACACTCCCCCTCAAGTTGGGAGTAGATATGTGTCATGCCCAACTTGCGTAAATCTGTCTCCAATTTGATTTTTGTGACTACTTTGGTGAAAAGATCAGCTAACTGCATGTCTGAGGCAATGTAAGGAAGGCATACTTCTTGAGATATGACTCGCTCTCGGTTAGAATACCTGCCAACCTCGATATGCTTAGTCCTGTCATGCTGAATTGGGTTGTGGGCAATATTAATTGCAGCTTGATTACCACAATACAGCATCAGAGGCTTCTCATAATCAATTTCCAACTCATTAAGCAAGGATCTCAGCTATAACACTTCTGCAACACCATTGGCCATGGATCTGTATTCTGCTTCTGCACTAGAACGAGAAACAACATTCAGTTTCTTGCTTCTCCAGGAAACAAGATTCCCTCCCCCCCCCAAATGCACAATATCCAGAGGTGGACCTCCTATCATCAACACATCCAACCCAATCCACATCTGTATACACTTCTATTTTCATGTGACCATTATTCTTGAAGAGTATACCTCTCCCTGGACACCTCTTTAAGTAGGCAAGAATCCTTTCTACTGCAAGGGGGTGGGCGGTCCTAGTAGTATGCATGTATTGACTGGCAACACTGACAGCATAAGAAATATCTGGCCGAGTTAGGCAGAGATAAAGAAGTTTTCCAACCAGCCTTTGGTACATAGCCCTATCCTCAAGAAGTTCTCCACTTTCTGCACTTATTTTATGGTTAAGCTCAATAGGAGTGTCAGCAGGTTTTACTCCTAACTTTCTAGTTTCTTCCAATAAGTCCAGAACATACTTCATTTGAGAGATAAAAATGCCATGCTTAGATCGAGCTACCTCAATTCCTAGGAAATAGTGTAATTTCCCTAGGTCTTTCACTCCAAACTCCTTGTGAAGATGTTGTTTAAGAGTTTCAATTTCACTGATGTCACTCCCTGTTATCACAATGTCATCTACATAGACTGCAAGTAGAGTCAGGAATGACCTATCTTCTTAAAGGAAAGAGTGTGATTTGACTGAGCCTGCATGTATCCGAATTTGTCCAAAGCCATTCTAAACCTATCAAACCAAGCTCTCAGAGATTGTTTCAGCCCATACAAGGCCTTTTTCAAAAGGCAAACTTTCTTTCCTGCTTCTGTATTATAAAAGCCAGGGGGTAACTCCATGTATACTCCTTCTTGCAAGTCTCCATTGAGGAAGGCACTCTTAACATCCAACTGAAATAGTGGCCATGAGAAGTTTGCAGAAATGGATAGAAGAACTCTGATAGTGTTCATTTTTGCAACAGGTGCAAAGGTTTCTGTATAGTCTATGCCATAAGTTTGTGTGAATCCCTTTGCAACCAATCTGGCCTTATACCTCTCTACAGTACCATTAGCATTATATTTCATAGAAAACACCCATCTGCATCCAACATGTTTCTTCTCTTCAGGCTGGTTAACTAGTTCCCATGTTCTTAAAAAGGGCATCCATCTCTACTTGCATTGGTTCCTTCCATTTTGGTATCAAAAGGGCTTCTTGTACTTTTCTAGGTATAGGAATAGCAGCAATAGATGCCAAGTAAGATCTATAGGATTCTGAGAGACTATTATAGGAAAGGAACTTGGAGATGCAATCGGCAGTGGATGAGGTGCAACGACGCTTCCCTTTACGAATAGCAATTGGAAGATCAAGGTCATCTGACGGTGGAGGCTGAACATCTGTAATAATGGGATCAATAGTGGGAGCAGTAGTAGTGTCTGGATTTGGGGCTGTAGAAGATGTTGGAATTGACCTGGTTTGCTATTGAGTATGAGAATCAACCTGCCTGCACCACTTTCTATGATAGACCCTCAACTCTCTGCATTTTTGACAACCCTCCTCACAACTATCCCCCTCAGTAACTGGGATAGGTAAAGGAACTTTTGGGGCTGAAACTGAAATCCCTTCCACTGTTATCCCCTTGAGGAGAAGCCCTATGATAGTAGGGCATATCCAAAAAAAAAGTGACATCCATGGACACAAAATGCTTCCCTGAAACAGGCTCATAACAACAATATCCCTTTTGGTTTTGTGCATACCCAAGGAAAATACATTTAGTAGCTTTGAGATCAAATTTGGAGCGATGAGGTCCAAGGATTTGAACAAAACAAGTACACCCAAAAGTTTTGAGGGGAATAGTGAATAGGTCCTTATTTGGATACTAGAGACTGAACAGGGTTTGCATGTTTAGAACTCGTGAAGGAACCATGTTAATAAGGTACACGGTTGTACGGATTGCATCCCCCAAAAGCGTATGGGAACATTAGAGTTGAGCATGATGCTTTTGGCTACCTCTAAGATATGCCTGTTTTTTCTCTCAACAACCCCGTTTTGCTAAGGTGTACGAGGACAGGCGCTTTGATGAATGACCCCATGATCAAGGAGATAGGATGCCAAGGGTTTTGCAAAGTATTCCTTGGCGTTATCAGATCTAAGAGTTTTAATCTTGGTTTCAAACTGGGTTAGAACCATCTGATGGAAAGCTTGGGTTAGAGAAGGGACCTCATCTTGAAAGTGCATAAGGTAGACCCATGGAAAACGGGTATAATCATCAACAAATAATAAGAAATATCTGTACCCCCCATGGTGGGAGTATGATATGGCCCTCAAACATCGATGTGCACAATTTCAAAAGGAATGTTGCTTTTTTCATTACTCAAAGGATAAGATGATCTACTTTGTTTTGCAAGCTCACGATTTTCACACCTTAAACTAGACACTTCTACTGACTCAAATAAGTTTTGGAAAAAGACTTTTCAAAGACCCAAAAGATAAATGACCTAAGTGGTTGTGCCAAAGCATAATCTTACTACAAGACTGAGAGACAAGCAATTTCCCTACTTCACTCTGCTCCCCCTGTGAATGTTCAAGTAGGTAGACTCCATTCATCTCATGGCCAATCCCAATCAACTTCTTTGTTTCCAGATCCTGTAAAACACACCGATCAGGGAAAAGGGTTACTGAACAGTTTTGATTTTTAGTAATACTACTAACTGAAAGTAAGTTAGCACTAAGCTTGGGAACATACAAAACTGAGGATAGGGTGATGGCATCAGACAATCTGATGTCTCCCTTGCCAGAAATTGGTACAAGGGAGCCATCAGTAATAGAAACTTTGTCTCTCCCAGAATAAACAATAGGTTCTAGACAAAGTAGATAAGCTGGTCATATGGTCTGAAGCACCTAAATCTATTAACCAAAAAGATCTAGTATTACATGGGACAGAAGCATGGCATGCAGTAGCTCTTGTACCTGTATGAGCAAGGGCTGAAATAGGCTGAGCAGGTGTAATAGCTGAAGACTGAGATGTAGATCCAGAAATGCCAACTTCTTTTTCTAGTTGTGCCAGTGCAGCCCGGACAGTTGCTAAGGCATCTAAGGATTGGTCCTTTTGCTAGAAGAGGATGTATTGTTAGTAGTAGTTGTTGTATTAGCACTTTCCTTATTGTTTCTAAGTCTAGCTGGCATTAGATGATGATGCAACTTCCAACAAGTGTCCCTAGTGTGTTTGGGCTTCTTGCAATGATCACAAAAAATATCTCTTTTGTCCTCCATCTTAACTTCCCTTTCCTTTTCCCCTCTAGCCTTGAATTTTGTTGCTGCCAAGGCTGCTTCTATGGGTTGAAAAGATAGCATTGCCTTCCTCATACTCTTCACTGTGGACTAATGAGTAGGCATGAGATAGAGTCACGCTCTCCCTAGTGAGAAGTTGTTGTCTTGTAATATCAAAATCTGAGTTTAGACTGGCTAAGAACTCAAAAACCCTATTTGTTTCTGTTAGAGTTAGCCGAATAAGGGTAGATTAGTCATCTCACTTTGGTTAAGTTATGAGCTTATGTGGCAGTCTTATTAGAGGTTATCCGTCCCATACTTAAGTAGGGGCAGTTTAGTCCTTGTACATTTAATTAGAAGCCTAATCACTATTAAGAGGTCGACTGATAGGGTTTAGCTATCAAGTTCGACATTTCTTTCATCTTCTTCTTCTTCTTCTCCTTACTGGTTCGGACTACTGTAGCTACAATAGCTACAGTAGCTACAGTAAAAACATGGTATCAGAGCGTGACAGCTTCAGTTCGTGACCTGTTTCAGTTCGTGACAACTTCAGTTCATGCTTCATTTCTCTCCTTTTCTTCTCTGGGCTGTCAATGGAGAAAAATGGTTTGTCCCAGGCCTGAAACATCACAGCTCTTTTTTTCTGGTGCACAGAACCTTCTTTCCTAAGAAAACAACTTCAGCAGTGAATGGTTGGCTGAAGCTCTCAAACGAAGGTTGGTTATCTCTCCTCTATGTGCTGTTGGTATTTCTGGGTTGAAAATCTTCAAGAACTTGAGAGGACTGATCAGAACCTAGAGAACTAGGTTGGTTGTTGCCCTGGTTTTTGGAAAAATTCCAAGAACAGGCTGTGTTTACAGTGACCAAATGTTGTAAGGGCTGCTACTGTAGGTGGCCGAATGGTGCAAGGTGTAATGCAATGGTACTAGTTGAGTTTTTGTTGGTTGGTGGTGCCCTCTTAAAAGCGTTAAAGCAGGTCTGTATTGTGTGTGACAGCTATGGCTGTGTGGTGGTGCTTGTAATGCATAAACTCTTGACAGCAGTAGTGGTGTGACAGCTAGTTGAGTTTTTGTTGAGTAGTTGTAAGAGAGCTTGCATGTGGTTAGTAAGTGTTGAATTAATGTCGGTGTAGTCTGTGTTTTTTTTTTGTGAAATCAGTAGTGGTGTGGATAAGAACAAAGGCGCGTGTATCTATCATTGTGTTTAGGGACTGCTGTAGGTTCCGAAACATCAAACTCTTGACAGCAGCACTTAGTTGGTGATTGGGAATTCAGATTAGAGGCAGCATTGAAAGAGTATCATGGCAGCAATGGGAGATGGCTGTAGTGATCAGAAACCTAGTGTGGTGGTTTCCTCTGACTATCTAGGTGTACAAATGACCTCGATTAAACTGAATGGTGAGAACTATGTTCCATGGGCCAAGTCGGTGGTAGTTTTTCTCAAGGCAAAGAGAAAAGTGAAGCATGTGAAAGAAGATAAACCACCGGCTGACTCTCCAGGGTTTGGTGATTGGGAACAGGAGGATGCTCAAATCATGACATGGCTATGGAACAATATGGAACCCAAAATTAGTACCAACTTCATGTTCTTAGATACAACTAAGGACATATGGGAACATGCCAAGAAGCTGTATTCTGGGCAAGATAATACTACAGGGGTATATCAGCTCTATCAGGAGTACTTTGGTCTGCAACAAGGAAATAAAACCCTAGAAGAGTACTATGTCAGTATGAAGAACCTCAGAAATGAACTTAATTTCTATCATCCTCTCACTTTAGATGTTAAGGTACAGCAACAACAGAGGGAACAACTAGATGTCACAAGGTTCTTAGTGGGGTTGAATCACAAGGTTCTTAGTGGGGTTCAGAGTATGAACCAGTTAGAGCCCAAATATTGGGGGGCTCTACCCTTCCTACACTTGAGGAAGTGTTTGCTCGGCTTCGTAGGATTTCTTTGGGACAGATAGAGAATCCCACACAGTCTGATAGATCAGCTTTTGTAACAGCCAGAGGAGGTGGACGTGGTAGAAAGGGGAGGACATGCCTCCCGAGGAGGTCTTGGTGGTTCCATATTTGGCCGTGGTGGTGGTCGTGACTCAGGGGGAGGCCGTGGCAAAGAAAAAGGCAGCTCTACAAGGAAGTGTACCCACTGTGGTAGGGAAGGACATTCCGTAAATTTCTGTTATGATCTCCATGGCCGCCCTCCCTCTAAATTGGCCAATCATGCTATTGCTTGTGGGGTTGATGTCAGTGATAATCAACAGGTAGACCTAACTCCTTCCACATCTACATCTGTTTCCGAAAGGGAGATGGTGAGTGTACCGCGTGATGAGTATGAGCGGTTCCTTTAGTCCACTTCACAGCGCACTACTGCTACTCTTGCCCACTCAGGTATAGCTTGCCTGTCATCTAAAACCTCTCCTTGGATTATTGACTCTGGAGCCTCTGATCACATGACCGGGACTCCAGATGTGTTCTCTTCTCTCTCTGAAACTTCCACATCTCAAACTGTTACCCTTGCAAATGGTTCCTCCTCTCCCATCTGTCGTGTTGGCAATGTTGACATGGCTTCTCTTTCTTTATCATCTGTTCTATATGTCCCTAAGTTTCCATTCAATCTTATGTCTATTAGTAAATTAACCAAGACTCTTAACTGCTCTGTTACTTTTTTCCCTTCCTCTTGTGTTTTTCAGGATCTTAGGACAGGGAAGAAGATTGGTGGGGGGCATGAAGCTGGTGGATTGTATTACCTTGACGGTGGTGGATCGTCAGTTGCACTTCAGACTTCACTCACTCCTCTACAGTGGCATTGTCGACTGGGACATCCTTCTCTCAAGGCACTCAAGATACTAGTTCCGTTTTTGAGTCATTTGTCAGTGTTACAGTGTGAGTCGTGTCAGTTTGGGAAACATCGTCGTGTTTCCTTCAGTCCTAGAGTTGAAAGTCGTATGTTTAGTCCTTTTGCTTTGGTTCATTCAGATGTTTGGGGCCCGATCAAAATAGAGTCTTATAATGGTTACAAGTATTTTGTCACTTTTATTGATGATTGTTCAAGAATGACATTGATTTATTTAATGAAAGAAAGGAGTGAATTATTTTTCATTTTTCAAAAATTTCATGCTGAAATACGTACACAATTTGGTGTTCCAATCAAAGTTCTTCGTTCAGATAATGGTCGTGAATATTTTCTAACTTCCTTTCAACAGTATTTGGAACAGCATGGCATCATTCATCAAACTTCTTGTGCATCCACTCCTCAACAAAATGGGGTGGCTGAACGGAAGAACCGTCATCTCCTTGAAACAACTCGGTCTATTCTTCATCATATGAGTGTTCCTAAAAGGTTTTGGAGTGATGCTGTACTTACTGCGTGTTTCCTCATTAATTGGATGCCCTCCTTTATTCTTCATGATCGGTCTCCCTTCTGTATCTTGTTTCCCACCTTGTCTCCCTTTCCATTAACACCTCGTATCTTTGGCTGTGTGTGCTTTGTTCACAATCTGAGTCCTAGAATAGACAAGTTGGATGCACGCTCCATTAAGTGTGTCTTTCTTGGCTACTCTAGGACTCAAAAAGGGTACAAGTGTTACAATCCCATTACTCGGAAGTGCTATGTCTGTCATGATGTCACCTTTTTTGAGTTTGTTCCCTTCTTCTCAGGAACTGAAGCATCTTCGTCTCCACCTTTACTTCCTCTTCCTCTTCCGGTCAGTGATCCTGTTCCGGGTGTTCCTGTTGGAGTTGACTCATCATCTCATCTAGTGCAGATCCCTACTGAACGACCACCAATTCGGCAAGTGTATACACGTCGAACGACACCGGCCCCTCCTCCAGCTTCTACCTTGTCCGCGGATCCTGTCATTGCTCCTGTTGCTGAACCTTCAGGACTTGACCTACCCATTGCCTTACGGAAAGGTAAACGTAGTTCTACTCTCCTTCCCATTTCTAATTTTGTTTCAGTATCTCACCTTTCCGCCTCACATCGCCAGTTTGTTTCACTATTGTCATCTATTTCCATACCTAACAATGTTCAAGAGGCTCTTAGTTCACCTGGGTGGAGGCAGGCAATGGAGGAGCTCTCTGCTCTTCAGCATACTCACACGTGGGAGCTCACTACTCTTCCTCCTGGTAAGCATGTTGTGGGTTGTAAATGGGTGTATATTGTTAAATACTTGCCAGATGGTAGTGTGGAGCGTCTAAAAGCCAGACTTGTTGCTAAAGGGTATTCACAATTGTATGGAGTGGACTATATGGAGACCTTCTCTCTAGTGGCTAAGATTAGCTCTGTCCGTGTGTTAATTTCCCTAGCAGTTATGTATGATTGGCCCTTATTTCAACTTGACATAAAAAATGCCTTCCTTCATGGTGACCTTATAGAGGAGGTACATATGGAGCAACCACCTGGGTTTGTTGCTCAGGGGGAGGCTGGTAAGGTGTGCAGACTGAAAAAGGCAATTTATGGGTTGAAACAATCGCCTCGTGCTTGGTTCGGGAAGTTTAGTGAAGTGGTGAAGAATTTTGGAATGAAACAATGCCAGGTTGATCACTCAGTGTTCAGCTATGACTCAGAAGCTAGAAAGATTTTATTAGTGGTCTATGTGGATGATATTGTCATAACTGGCAGTGACAAATTGGGATCGACAAACTCAAGACCTTGGGACATTGAAGTATTTCTTGGGTATAGAAGTTGCTAGATCAAGACAAGGTGTAAACCTGTGTCAAAGAAAATGTTCTCGATCTATTGGACGAAACAGGACTGTTAGGTGCAAAACCGGCTGAGACTCCTATGGAACCAAATGTTAAGTTGAGCGGTGATACAGGGGAAATATTTGATGATCCTAGAAGGTATAGACGACTAGTGGGGAAGCTGAACTATTTGACTATCACGAGACCAGACATCTCCTTTGCAGTCAGTGTGGTGAGCCAATTTATGGAGAACCCTCGTATATCTCATTGGGATGCAGTTCTTAGAATTGTAAGATATTTGAAGGGAGCTCCAGGCCGTGGGCTATTGTATAAACCAGGAGGAAAACTTGAAGTAGTTGGGTACACGGATGCAGATTGGGTAGGCTCTGTGTTTGATAGAAGATCTGTTACAGGTTACTGCACATTTCTTGGAGGAAATCTTGTGACGTGGAAGAGTAAAAAGCAGACGGTTGTGGCTAGAAGCAGTGCTGAAGCCGAGTACAGAGCCATGACACACACTACATGTGAATTAGTGTGGTTGAGAAATCTCCTACAAGAAATCGGGTTCCACATGGATAAACCTATGAAGTTGTACTGTGACAATCAAGCTGCGCTCCATATCTCATCCAACCCTGTTTTTCATGAGAGAACAAAGCACATAGAGATTGATTGCCACTTTGTGAGGGAGAAGGCTCTTACTGGAGAGATAAGCACAGAACATGTAAGCTCAGGTGATCAGTGGGCAGATTTGTTTACAAAAGCCTTAAGCTCAGGGAGAGTGAACTATATATGTAACAAGCTGGGATTATATGATATATATTCTCCAGCTTGAGGGGGAGTGTTAGAGTTAGCCGAATAAGGGTAGATTAGTCATCTCACCTTGGTTAAGTTATGAACTTATGTGGCAGTCTTATTAGAGGTTCTCTGTCCCATAAGTAGGGGCAGTTTAGTCCTTGTACATTTAATTAGAAGCCTAATCACTATTAAGAGGTCGACTGATAGGGTTTAGCTATCAAGTTCAACAGTTCTTTCATCTTTTTCTTCTTCTCTTCTCTTTCTTCTTCTCCTTACTGGTTCGGACTACTGTAGCTACAGTAAACACAGTTTCAATCAGTTTTCTATATGTTGCTGCATCCTTCTGGCTTTCCCATTCAATAGTTTCCAAGTGATCAATTTCATACCAAAGGGATTTTAGAGTAGCAAAATATACTGAGACTGGCTTCTCTCCTTGCTTGAGGTTTTTCACCTCACATTTCAGCTCATAAGCTCTAGCAACATTAAGGGGTTGGGAATAGGTTTCCTTCATGCTGTCCCAAATCTCCTTGGTTGTTTTTGCCCAGAGATAGTTTTGGCTGATGTGGGGCTGTATAGAGTTGCATAGCCAGGTCATTACCAAGTAGTTCTCTTTATTTCCTTGCTTGAGGTTTTTCACCTCACATTTCAGCTCATAAGCTCTAGCAACATTGAGGGGTTGGGAATAGGTTTCTTTCATGCTGTCCCAAATCTCCTTGGCTGTTTTTGCCCAGAGATAGTTTTGGCTGATGTGGGGCTGTATAGAGTTGCATAGCCAGGTCATCACCAAGTAGTTCTCTTGAACCCATCTTGGATGAGATATATCCTCCTTGGCTGGTTCTTTTGTGTCTCCGGTTACATACCCTGATTTCCCTCTACCCCTAATGGCCATCATTGCCGATTGGGCCCACTCCAAGTAATTTGTTCCATCAAACCTAACAATGGTAATCTGGAACGAATTTTCAGTCATGTTACCAGTCTCAAAACCTTCCCCTTGTGTTTTCACCTCACTTCCAACCATTTCCATACTATGTAGATTGCAAATAGGTCACAAAACTCCAAGAAGAATTGCTGAAATACTAAATGAGAAAGAGAAAAGCAATCCAGAAATTGATCTCAGCAAAGAATAGGTGCCTAGAACTTAATTTCAGTCGACAGTTTCTTCTCAAAACTGTAACTTCAGTAAAAATCAGAGCCCTAAATTAATATCAGTAAAGAACAGATCTTGATTCCTCAAAAAGAGATCGAAGGGTTTAATGACAAGGAGACAACAGCAAGGTATTCTCAGATATTGAAAAACAGCAAGTTATTCTCAGATTTATTATGTTGCTGCTAAAAAGAATTCTTGATAACTTCTATCTAAGGTCGAATTAGCTTAAATGTACCTTTCTCAGAAAAAAAGATCTCTTTGGTTTGAAACCCTGATCGTCCACTTAGGTTTGAAACCCTAACCTTGATCGAACCTGAATTCTTTCTCAGAAAAAGAATTCTGATTGTCCACTTAGGTTTGAAACCCTAAACTTGATCGAATCTGATCTCTGATTCTTCCTGGTCACTGGGTAAATTCTCCAAGAATCTTTCTTCGGCAGTTTTCAGCACTCCAGTAACCTCCAAGAACCAGGAAACTTCTGTAGAAGTCTTGATTTAATGGATTCTCATGTAGCCAACAAGATCAGGCTTACATGAAAAACCTAGTTTTTCTCGCCAATTGCTCTGATACCAACTTGAATAAAGCAAGTAGATTTCTGTTCTACTGTAATTCAGAAAAGAGAAGAAAAGAAAAGAAGAGTAGAGGAGAAGAAGAAGAGAAGGGAAGAGAGGAGAAGAGAGAAGAAAGGGGTTCAGTTGATAATATCGGCCGCCCCATACACTTTATTATTTGTAGTTTTGGTTCCTTACAAGAATAGGAGATAAAACAAACAATCCTAGTCCTAATAATAAAACAAAACATAAAAAGGATAAACATAATATGAATAAGGATAAGGCCAGCCGGCCCAATTTTAAAAGGAATTAAAAACAACTAGATGTGGGTATGGAACCACACATACTAGAGCCTAAGTGTGTGTATGGAACCCCACACCCGTGGCTTACTAACTATTTCTACAACTTCCAAGTATGAG
The DNA here is from genome assembly GCF_056320005.1 of Nelumbo lutea. Taxonomy (NCBI): domain Eukaryota; kingdom Viridiplantae; phylum Streptophyta; class Magnoliopsida; order Proteales; family Nelumbonaceae; genus Nelumbo; species Nelumbo lutea. The sequence goes on along the minus strand of NC_142685.1, from coordinate 5,164,209 downwards.
CCACTATCTCCATCTCCCTGGAAGTATTTTGAATGACTTAGACTCATTATAAAATGAGATTTCATAAAAATTCTTACCAACCGAAAAAAAAACAATTCATAAAATCCATTTAGGGAGACTATCTTAATCTCTACAGATATAATTGGCACTTCTTTTCTAACTACAGCCATCTGGAAGAATTTGTGTCAATTTCATTAAACTTGGAGCAAATTGTGAAACAACTAGGTTAAATAGTTCCAGATTATGTTGAGTAGCTCCATTATTTTTCAACTATAATTTGCTAACAAGAGTGTACAATAACAAATTAACAATGTGAACAAAGTATCTAATTAATAAGCATGAATATGGACAAGAAAGATCCTTATCTCATATGCTTATATAATGTTTAATTAGGAAATAAAATATTAGAATCAAGGTTCTCTTTATGATTATGTCCATTTGTACTAGCTGCCTAATTAGTAACAAATAATGCCTAGTGAAATTAAATATACACTAGGAGTTCTAGCTCTAAAAATTCTAATGCTTGTAAGCCCAACACAACTGCATGGGAATGTGAGATTGGGAATTTTATGTATTTCTTTCTACACCTTAATAAAAATGTTTTGCCTTCTATTTCATCTCCACCTCTATCACTGATAATTTTTCTGTGAAAAAAGTTGGAGAAGAAACGGGTTGGAGGAAAATCTAGTGATACAGATATGAAGCATAAAAATCGGGAGAAATCCCAAAAGATTGTGACAAGGATGCACAGAGGTTTTCATTGCAATGGCTAAGGAATTGGAAGATGAGGAGAACAAACTGTTATTTCAAAGAGGGATCATGAAGGAGGCATGTTAAGTATGAGATGGCTCTCAAATTGCTTTCAAGAAACCACACATATGTTTGTTAGACAGTTTTGTATGCCCTTAGCTTCAATCAAGATGATGTACTTTATGAGTTTATTGTAAATGAATAAAAGTGCATATTTGATTCATGTTCCCTTGGTATGTTTCTGTGTAATACCCTTAAACTGGACACTTAATGAGACTCGTGTTAGTTTAGAATGTTCACAACCAGTAGGTCGGTCTGGGGATACCTATCCTGACAAGGCTGACACTGTGGTGCCACCAAGTTGGTTGGGGTGGCCTGTCTCAGCTGCCAGGGTGAGACCCTAGGCACATACAGTGTAGGATTAATTGAATCTATGAACTGGACCAGATTTTCAGTATTGCCCTAGACCTTGGAGATTGATGGGCAAAACTGGAAAGTTACACCCAACCCCTAGACTCGATTATGATGCTGCACTAGGTGTCGGATTGGGTTGTCTTTGATATACCAATCAGCAAGATCCTTAGTGGGGGTCAAAACCTGGGTATGTTGGGACAATCTGAGAATTCATCTGAGTGGGTGATCATAGTGACAGGATCAGCCCCTTTGTCGGACAAAGGTAATGATCGGGGATACACTCTCACCGATGGAAACCAAGACTGTCGGCAGCCGATTTCAATCGTTGAGATTTGTTTTGCAAAATATATTTTATATGGGATATAAAAGTATATATATTATGGTTTCGAAATGATTTGCAAAAGGTTTTAATTCCCGGGATCTATATAAGCAGAGAGTACAACATTGTTCCTTATAGCCGAGGGAGAGGTCCTCTCTTGTCGGGCAGTTTATGATCATTATGGTCTGAGAGGTTAAGTGTAAGACCATTGAGGATAATACTTGATGGGCTAATCTTGCATCTGCCCACAGTCCCTGGGTGTTACAAGGTGGCTTGGCCCAGGGACCACTTAGGGTAAGTGTTGGGCCCATAGAGCCCATTCGATGGGTTTCAGGGGGTGCACTGTCCATAACAGTGTATTCGGCCAGGCCTTGTAATAAAGGCTAGGTCGAACCCATGTGGCTGATGTGTAGATCAATGTTTGGATCCCACACCATACAAGGAAGCCCAACTGGGCAACAGTTTGGAAGGCTAAGTGAATACATAACCTTAAATGGGCCTTAAGCCCATTTCGAACTGGGCTAATTTGATTAGTCACTTAAAGGGGCGAATTTTGAGATGGATCAGCTGATAGGATTGGGCCCAGACCCTATCCACTTAGAGAGTCCAAGATCTAAATAAGATTTAGATCTGGAAGCCTCCTAATTAGATTAGGAGATGGCTGATCTGATCTGCAGATAAGATAAGGGTTATCCCTTATCACTTAAAGGGACTTCTTATCCAAATATGATTTGGATTAGCAACTCCTAATGGGATTAGGAGCTGATCCCTTTAAGATTATAAAATGAGGAGGGGGCGGCAGCCTTTAGACATGCAACCAACACATTCTTGTCTTCAGAGCTGAAATCACAAGAAGAGAGAATTCTGCACCCTGCGAATACTCTCTTGCCGCCTCCTTCCTGCACCCGCCGCCTCCAGCAGTTCGACCTCCTCCTCTCTATAGGAGTAATCAAGATTCGATCTTGATTCCAATCTTTTGGAGAAAATATTGGTTGGAGCTGTATTCACAAGCCATCCAGTTGATTCTTGCGAAGGGTCAAGTTCTTTTGGAAGAACACTGTTGATTCTGCTCCACCCTGCACTGTGCCATTTTCAGTGGGAGTAGATTTTGGATCCTTCCTTGGGCGTGAACACCTCCATTGGGAGATACTATTTCTCCGTATCAGGTATAATCCCTCCCTACTCCTTTTCGTACAGATCTGGTTCAGTTTATGGTTCAAGAATGATCATTGAAAATATGATTTTCTAAATAGGGAATGCGATTCCCAGTTGAAGGGAGAGAAAAACTTTTGAAATCCGCCCCCTTATTCCGCAATCTTTGGGCGTCCATGTGAAGGATATCCTACACCTTCAATGTTGCCTACCTTTGTATTGTTTTACCGTAGGAATATGTACGTGTTTTATTTACTATAAAAATCATCTCTGTGGTTTTTTAACCTGTTATTACCCGAAACACTTGATGCTGTAGATGATAAAATATTTGCTATCATTATATATTCTATGCTTAATATCTTTTGGAATAAATCCATAGTTCTGTGTATTTGTGGTTAATCATGTATCATTTTTAGGTGGGCTGGAGTTAGTGAAGCCAGGGGAGATTATCCATTCAGCCACCACAAACTCACTGCTCAGTTTTATGAAGCTTCTGCAGCTCAGGACAGGAAGTTGGAAGGACTGGTTCATAAAGCCATTCAGGAGCTTTGGAGGCCAGATCCTAGTGAATTAACTCTTCTATTGACAAAGGGCATTGACTCTACATTCCTCAAAGTTCCTCCAACTGCATATACTTTGACCGGTAGTAGTGATCCTTGCTATGTTGAAGCGTATCATTTGGCAGATTCAAATGATGGAAGGATCACATTGCACCTTAAGGTAAGTTTTTATTCTTGACAAAACTATCATGGATGCTTTTCTAAGTCCTATAGGCTGTCATTTTCACACACATTAAACTTACTGAATGTTATGCATTGCTTGACTTCTCTAGCCCACAGGGTGGGTTAGATGATCAACAGACTACTTGGTAAGGGTAAACACAAATATACATGAACTCTACTTGGTCTACACCCTTCCTGGGTTCTTGTTATTCTCAGAGTCATAATGGATGCTTTTCTGAGTCCTGTTGGCTGTTTCTTGCAAACACATTAATCTTACTGCATATTATACATTGCTTTGACACTTCTTAGCCCACAGAGTGGGTGAGATGGTCAGCAAACTATTTAACAGACTAAATGAAAAGGGCAGAAGCAAATGTAGATGAAATCTACTCAGTGTCTATCCTTCCTGGGGAGTGTATTTCAAAAGAGACCAAATATCATTGGTCTAGGATTTTTTTTTTTTTTTTTGAGTGTCATCACTACAGATTGTATGTCATGGTAAGGGGATTGGATCTCCTCAATCTTGTTGGTTTTTCCATACAAGACAACTCCACCAACATTGTCACCATGGATGGCTGCAGTCATAGTAAAGTTATATTTTCATCAGCTGTGCTTCACAAGAGAACTCCACCCTCTTGGCTGAAGATCTACATTCAGGATTTTGTGTAGTTGAAGGGTTTTATACTTTTGTTTTGTATCAAATTCTTAGATCAACCCTAGAATTCATGGGATCCATACCGCCTCATCAAGAAGGTTTGGGTTTTGTGTTGGAGAGAACATGTATAAATTAGTCATACCTGGGTTTTAGAGCGAGGATTTGTGATTTTTTTTATCAATTTTCAAAACATTTTATTAAATTAAAAGGAGCTCATTTAAGAAATACAACCTCCATCTTCATAGAGCTGGCCCAGCCTTCAAACATCACTCAAAGCAGCCCAATATAATTGATCCCTAGAAACCCCTTTGTTTGGCTAACGCATCAGCCAAACCATTTTCTGACATTTTAACCCATTTGAAAGAGGCCCCAACTTCATATGCATGCTTTCTGGTTTCTCTTAATTCTTGTCTATACACCCATCTTCCCTGACTGTTGTTTTTAACCAACCCATCACTAACAAAGAGTCATCTTCAACTAGAGCTGTAATGTGGGCTGGGCCAGTGGCGGGCCAGCATGGCCCAACACAATAGGGGTTGTGCCTGGCATGACACAGGAATCCGGGCCTCCAAGGCCTGTCACAGCATGGCACGCATGCGCATGTGTGCGGCCCGCGAGAATATAGCTATTGGAGGGGGGCAACAGCTATATTTGTTTTTTTGGGGGTATTTTGACTAAAGTACCCCCAGCAGCTATAAACTGCCACAAGGGGTATTTATGTATTTTGGATCATGGGGGGGGGCAAAAAATTTCTTAAATGCCCCCTAAGGCCCTAACATCTATACAACAGCCAATTTAGGTCCTTTGGAGGGTATTTAAGTCAAATAACATAAGGCCTAAATGACCAAAATACCCCTCCCAACAGCCATAAACAACTAATTTTGGAGGGTATTTTGGTCAACTTTATCCCCCAATTCCTATAAATACCCCTACCCCCCACTTTCTCATCACAACTCTCATACTCTATTACTCTCTTCAATGGCCAACTCTTCTTAAATCCTTTTCCTTTTGTTGATGAAGCCCAATCCAATAATACCAAGTCCCGCTCTAGTAACAGAAGGAGCGGAGTCTGGACTATGTTTGAGATTGTGAAAATCCCTAGAAAGGGAAGAAAAGCAGTTTGCAAAAAATGCATACATGATTTCCGTTGCCATAGCAATGACCATTTGTTTAGACACATGGCATCTCACCTGAAACAGGGAAGAGGAGGAGAGTAGCTTGAATGATAAACTTCATTGTATTATTTTTTCAATGTATTTTTTTTGTACAAATTAGATTTGAAATGACAATTTTTTCTAACTTATTGTTTACTCATGTTAATTTTCTGCTATTATATGTTATTTTTTTATTTTTTCTAATTTTTCTTAGTTTAGGAAAAGTGGAAAACCGGAAAAGAAATAAAGTAGGCCCAGCCTGCCATGGCCCGGTTCCTCAGGCCCAGCCCAACACGGATGGGAACTAGGCCACTAACCATGCCCAACCTAACCTCGGAGGAGGACCATGTTGTGCCCGCCAAGGCCTGAGGCCCTGCACGGATGGCATCCGGGCCACCTACAATCCGTGTTGTGTCAGCATGGCACAACCCACATTAGAGGTATACCTTCAACCTCCACCTGCCTTAGGTTTAGCTTCTTGGAAATCAATTTCCATCCCTAAAGACTCCTCCAATTCCTAAGGGACTCAGATTACTACATGATCTGCCTTCAAAGTTAGTTGCACCCTGTTACTGCTAGGAGGAACCCATTGCTCCTTATAACTTGGCTTCAAGGTAGAAGAATGTGCCACCACTTCCCAACCTCTAATCAATTCATCTAAGTCTTCACCAAATGAATTACCTTTAAAGTAATGTTCTCAATAATAGTCTTCAAAGACATATATTGCTCATTAAAAATCTGTTATTTCTTTCCTCTCAGATTCTCTATACGACAACAGCTCTAGTGGCTCTCCACATTATTTTGCCTCTTCTCCTTGGTAGACAATTGAAGCCAATGGTAAACAAACCCATCATGTCCTGAGGAGGTTCCCACCTGCATCCGAAGAGAGAAAAAATGCTCCCAAACACAAGACACAAATAAACAAGAGATTATAAGTGTGGAGTAGTTTCACCATTGGCTTTACAGAGTAGACAGTATGGGGTGAGAGATTGCAATAGTGCCTTCTCTACTGGAGCATGTCGTAAGTGTTGATCTTCCCAAGAGTCTCTTCCCAACAAAAAAAAAACCTTGATTTTAGGGGAAACAGGGTTAAAACACATTTCTTTCACAGGGAATGAACCCACTGGGCCTTGGGAATCAACAAGAAGATCAAAGTAGGAAGCATGAGAGAACAGATCATAATAGGAAGATGGTCAAATCCTATATCAAACCAGAACTGAGCCGATTTAACTGAGTTTAACAGATTAAGTAAATCCAATAAGAAAGAAAACTCACACTCCCTAAGGCCCCTCCTGAACCCTAGATCCTAGGCCAATCTAGAAGTAGAATGAACCCAACATTTGGCTAAAGAGAGTAAAGAGAAAGAAAGTGATAGAATTCAGGTCTGCCTTAGAGTTCGGGCTGACTGAGTTCAGTTATGTAGAAGAAGAAAAGCTGATAGAGAGAGAGAGAGAGAGAGAGAGAGAGAGAGAAAGAGAGAAGTGAGAATTCTGGTTCGAACTGAAAGAGTCAACTTGACTTCTCCCAGTCGGCCAGTAAGTATTTATATTATTATTAAAACATAGCTGAAAAGACCTATGTGCCCTTACTTAAGTTAAGAGCACTTGTTCCAATACAACATTACAGATCAGCAACATTAATCAAGGTATAAAGACAGAAATACCCCTACGCTAACACTCCCCCTCAAGTTGGTGAGTATATACATATACTCCCAGCTTGTTACATATGTAGTCCACTCTTCCCCGACTCAAGCCTTTTGTAAATAAGTCAGCCCACTGATTTCCTGTATTAACATGTGTAGTGTCTAGCTCTCCATTCAGCACCTTCTCCCTCACAAAGTGACAATCAATCTCAATGTGCTTGGTTCTTTCATGAAACACTAGATTAGAGGAGATATGAACTGCAGCCTGATTATCACAGTAGAGCTTCGTTGGAGTGTTAATGTTGTACCCTACTTCCTGTAGAAGGTTCCTTAGCCACACTAATTCACAAGCGGTGTGCGCCATAGCCCTATATTCTGCTTCTGCACAGCTTCTTGCCACAACCGTCTGCTTCTTACTTTTCCATGTCACCAGGTTACCTCCTAGAAACGTGCAATAGACTGTAGTAGACCGCCTATTAGACATAGAACTGGCCCAATCAGCATCAGAATAACCTTCTATTTCAAGTTTTCCCCCACTCTTGTATATCAGACCGCGACCCGGAGCCCCTTTTAGATACTTCACAATTCTCAGAACTGCATTCCAATGAGAAATTAGAGGTTTTTGCATGAACTGGCTTACCACACTAACTGCAAATGAGATGTCTGGTCTGGTAATGGTTAGGTAGTTCAGTTTGCCCACAAGTCGTCGGTATCTACCAGGGTCTTCAAACACTTCACCCATATCACTGCTTAGCTTGGTATGTGTGTCCATGGGTGTTTCAGCTGGTTTGGCACCCAACAGGCCTATTTCTTCCAGCAAATCAAGCACATACTTCCTCTAGCACAGGTTAATCCCATACTTGGATCTCGCTACCTCAATCCCCAAGAAGTATTTCAGTTTACCCAGATCCTTTGTCTGAAAGTGATCCTGCAGAGAAGTCTTCAGCCTGTCAATACCAATGTTATCATTCCCAGTAATAACAATATCATCTACATACACCACCAACAGTATTTTTCCTCCCGGAGAGTCATGACTAAATACAGAATGGTCAACTTTGCACTATTTCATACCAAACTTCTTTACCACCTCACTGAACCTACCAAACCATGCTCGAGGAGATTGTTTAAGCCCATATATAGCCTTCCTTAGTCTGCACACCTTACCATCCTCCCCCTGAGCAACAAACCCTGGAGGTTGCTCCATGTAGACCTCCTCGAGTAAGTCACCATGCAAAAAGGCATTCTTGATATCAAGCTGATATAGTGGCCACTCATGCATGGCTGCAAGAGAGATCACAACATGAACTAACCCTATCTTAGCAACCGGTGAGAATGTCTCTGTGTAGTCAATACCATAGGTTTGGGAGTACCCTTTTGCAACTAATCGTGCCTTCAGGCGTTCAACACGACCATCAAGCAGATACTTAACCGTATAAACCCATTTACAACCAACAGCTTGCTTCCCGGGAGGAAGAGCAGTGAGGTCCCAAGTATGACTATGATGAAGGGCTGAGAGTTCTTTTTCCATGGCACGGCACCACCCTAGAGAGGCAAGGGCTTCCTGGACATCTTTAGGAACAATAATTGATGATAACAAGGTAACAAACTGGCGATGGGAAGAGGAAAGGTGAGTAAGAGAAACATAATTAGAAATAGGATGAAGAGTGCAAGTACGTTTACCTTTCCGCAAAGCAATGGGTAGATCAATCTTAGATGCTAAGTGCGGGTCTGGTTCTGGATCTGTCGACGGAGATGTAGCCGGAGGAGTAGTAGCTGGTGCATGTGGGCGATGTGTATACACATGACGGATAGGTGGGCGTTCAACAGGTGGTGGCACCGGAGGCAAGGATTTGGTCACGACTGGAACAAGGAAGGAGGATCAACAACAGGAAGTGGAAGAGGAGGAGGTGATGAGGAAGAAGAATCACTAGACCCCAAAAAGAACGGAGTAGACTCAAAGAAACTAACATCAGCACACACAAAGGACCATCGAGAACCAGGATGGTAACACCTATACCCTTTCTGGGTCCGAGAATATCCAAGGAAGATGCACTTGAGAGAACGGGCATCGAACTTGTCGTTCCCAGGACCCAGATTATGGACGAAGCAGACACACCCAAAAACTCTCGGCGTAAGAGGGAACGGAGACAAAGTGGGAAACAAGACCTGAAACGGAGAATGACCATCAAGGATGAACGTGGGCATCCGATTAATCAAAAAACAAGAGGTAAGCACTGCATCACTCCAAAAAGGTTTGGGAACATGAATGTGATGCATTAGGGATCTTGTTGTTTCAAGGAGATGGCGATTCTTTCTCTTAGCCACCCCGTTTTGTTGTGGGGTGTAGGTACACGAGGTCTGATGTATAATGCCGTGTTGGTCCAGGTATTCCTGAAATGATGAGGATAAATATTCGCGGCCATTATCAAAACGAAAAACTTTGATGTGGGTACCAAATTGGTTACGAATCTCAGCATAAAATTTTTGAAAAATGGTAAACAATTCACTTCTTTCTTTCATTAAATAGAGTCACGTCATCCTTGAAAAATCATCCACAAAAATGACAAAATATATGTCTCCATTATATGACATCACTTTATAAGGACCCCAAACATCTGAATGAACTAAAGAAAAAGGACTCGACACGCGGTTATCAACCCTAGAACTAAAGGGAACACGATGGTGTTTCCCAAACTAACACGACTCACAATCCAAAACAGAAAGTTGACTCAAGGACGGAACCAAGGACTTCAAGACTTTTAGCGACGAATGACCAAATCGGCAGTGCCACTGGAGAGGAGAAAGAGATGACTGGAGAGTTGTTGAAGTTCTACCACCACCACCGTCAAGATAATACAGTCCACCTGCTTCATGCCCTCCACCAATCTTCATCCCCGTCTTGAGATCCTGAAAAACACACATAGAAGGATAAAAGGTAATGGAGCAGTTAAGTGATTTGGTCAGCTTGCTAACAGACATAAGGTTAAAAGGCAATTTAGGAACATACAGATCTGATGAGAGGGATACAGGATCTAGGTCAACATTACCAACACCACAAATTGAGGATGTGGAACCATTAGCAAGGGTGGTAGATTGTGATGTTGAGCAATGAGATAAGGAGGAAAACACACCTGGAGTTCCAGTCATGTGATCGGAGGCTCCAGAGTTAATGATCCAAGGATTGGGTGTAGATGCCAGACAAGCCATACCTGAGTGAGCAAAAGTCGTCGTGTTCTGCTGTGATTGGATAAACCTCTCATATTCACCACGAGGAACACTCACCATCTCCTTCATGGGACCATCTGTGGATGTAGGAGGCATCTGGTTAGATGAATGATTCTTCTGTCTAAAGTTGGAACTTGAGTCACCGGTCGCGGCATGATTGGCTCAGGTTGAGGGAGGACCATGTAGATCATAACAATAGTTGATGGTATGTCCATCCATACCACAATGAGTGCACTTCCTCGGGCCTGAGCTACGTCCTCTACCACGGGCTCCCCCTGAATCTCTGCTCCCAGTACGACCACCACCATGATTATGAGTAGACCCACCATTGCCACTTTGGCCATATGCAGAACCACTACCACCACCACGGCCAGACTGAGCTCCCCAAGCTCGACCTCTAACACCATGGCCTCTCGATGCAACAAAGGCATATCTATCTGAGATATTAGAGTTCTCAGTAGAACCGATAGAAATCCTCCGGATTCGAGCAAATACCTCTTCTAGGGACGAAAGAGCTGATCCCCCTAATATCTGGGCCCGCACTGGTTCATATTCAGACTTTAGTCCCACCAAAAATCTAGTCACATCAAGCTACTCTCTCTGTTGTTGCTGAATCTTGACATCAGACGTGAGAGGATGATAGACATTCAACTCATTACGTATGTTCCTCATGTTGGCATAGTACTCCTCAAGACTCTGATTGCCCTGTTGCAAGTTAAAGTACTCTTGATAAAGCTGATAAACTCTGGTTGTATTGTCCCGCCCCGAATACAATTTCTTCGCATGGTCCCACACATCTTTGGCAGTATCAGGGAAAATGAAGTTCACACTAATCCTGGGTTCCATACTGTTCCACAACCATGTGATAATCTGAGCATCCTGTTGCTCCCAGTCTTCATACTCGTGAGAGTCAAAGGAGGGTTTCTCCTCTCTGATGTGTTTTACCTTCTTCTTTGCCTTCAGAAAGACTTCAACGGATTTAGCCCAAGGCACATAATTCTCTCCATTTAATTTAATGGAGGTCATCTAAACATTCAGGTAGTCTGTAGGCACCATCACACTAGGTTTATAATCATTATTGTCTCCCATTATGTTATCATTGATTCTGCACACTTGCTGAATTCTACTATCACTGAGATCTGCACACTACACACCACTAGGTCACACCTGTCACACTGATTGCAACACTTATTGTTGCTGGAATGTGTGCTCTTTACACCACAAATCCTAGATCACACCTGTCACACTGATTTTATCACTTGTTGTTGCTGAAAAGTGTGCTCACACCACAAACCCTACTCCTACAACTACCTGAAATCTCACCACTATATGATCATATCTCTTCCTTCAAAATGCACAAAGAAACCAGCATAAACCCTAGCATATGGTTTGAAACACACCTCCTATTTAATCCATAACAGATATCATGCACTGAAATCTCTTACCTTATCGCTGAAGTAACACCCATACGAACAGGAAAGCAGTCCACACACAACAGCCGCTGCACACACAACAGTCACTGCCCACACAGTTCGGCCCTCTATTCTTCCTCTAGTAGGAGAGGGCAATCTCAGAAATCACAGCAACCGACCACATACGACCTGACTGGAGGAAAACCCTAGATAGGGTGCGCAGAGAATGAACCCTAGGCAAGCAGAAATCTAGGCAGATTCAAGAAGCTCTGATACCATGATAGAATTCAGGTCTGCCTTAGAGTTCGGCCTGATTGAGTTCAGTTATGTAGAAGAAGAAAAGGTGATAGAGAGAGAGAAAGAGAGAAAGAGAGAATAGAGAATTCTGGTTCGAATTGAAAGAGTCAACTTGACTTCTCCCAATCGGCCAGTAAGTACTTATATTATTATTAAAACATAACTGAAAAGACCTATGTGCCCTTACTTAAGTTAAGAGCACTTGTTCCAATACGACATTACAGATCAGCAACATTAATCAAGGTATAAAGACATAAATACCCCTATGCTAACAGAAAGGATGTTATGAATAGATTTCCGAGGAGAAGCAAGATAAGTCTCTGGGGATAGCTTTGCATCCTAACATTTTTTTTTATCAATAACAGAAATCTTTGTTGAATTCAATTAAGAGTAAGTTACAGAAAAGCGGAGGGAGGTAAACTATCTTAACTCCCCCAAAACAAGGAAAAGAAAAAGTACAGAGTTAGAAATAAGCCCAAAACAAAGAATCCCTATTCACCCCTTGCTTAGCTAGCCCATTGGCAAAGGAATTTGCAGTTCTTTTCACCCAGCTGTACTTTATCTCAACATCCTTTGCCAACCAGTTGAACTTTTTCCTCTCATTGTTGTATTTCCACATTCCTATCTTATCTTCCTTTAACCAATTTATAACTACCCCCGGATCACCTTCAGTAATCAGTCCCCTAATATTCAATTCTCTTGACCTTTGAATCCCTTCCAAAGCTGCTAAAATCTCAACCTTAAGAGAATCACCCTCACCAATTGGGCCAGAGAAAAGGGCTAAGGCATTCCCTTCCTCATTTCTGAAAATTCCCCCTATACCTGACAGCCCTGGATTTCCCATGCTACTGCCATCAAAATTCAGCTTTATATAACCAGCAGGAGGGGGAATCCAAGAAGGATTTATGACCCTTTTAACCTGGGAAGAACTTGCAATTTCTTTCCATCTTCTCAACAAATCATCCACAGTAAAGTTTGAAAACAGGTTCAAGGATTTCAACCAATGTGTTACCCTTATGTGGATCAACTCTGTTAAGTTCTCCACATTCCTCTCCTTATCTTAAATTAATCTGGACTTCTTTCTTCCCACAAAGACCAACACACAGCTGCCCTTATACTCTTCCACATTATCCTTCCTCTTTTTACTGGCCAGCTGAAGAAAGATGGAGGAAACAAACTTTGTAATTCAAAGGAGGGTTCCAACTACACCCAAAAAGGGATAAAGCCCAATCCCAAACAGCTTTTGCATAATGGCAAGGCACTAATAAGTGGTACCCATTCTCCCCATCTGCTTTGCAAAGAATACACCTGTGCAGGGATAAACAAGTCTTGGATCTTTTTTTTCTGGAGAAGATCACAAGTGTTGATTCTTTCCAGGAAGGACTCCCAACAAAAACTCCCAACCCGAAGAGGGATAGGTTTGCACCATATCTCTTTAACAAGGAAAGACATGCCAAGGGAGGTAGGTTGCTGAGTTAGGTTTTTAAAGAAAGGAGCACAAGAGTAAGAGCCGATAGATCCATGAATGCTCACAATCACCTTATGCTACAATGAGGATTTGTAATTTTGGCTAAGTTGACCCAGTGGGTATTTTGGTAAATTTGCCTGATTCATACAATAACTGAATCAGAAATGTATTTTGATGAGTTCTCTGCAAGTAAACTTGTGGACACATGTAGACTCACAATTACTCTCCAAAGATAGGATGTGCATTCAAGAGGCATCACCATTGGTATAAAAGGTGAACTACATCTGGCCTGCCTGTATAATAATAACAGAAGGTTCTGGCAATACGAAAACAAAAGAAAGACTTAAGAAAAGAAGAGACATGAAACTTCTAAAAGATTTCCAGAAAACATGAAATTAAAAAATAATTCAGAAAAAAACAGAACTTGAATGGGAATAGGCATGAAACTAAAAAAAATATTTCTTGTCTGTTACCATAACTCCTCTGCCAAGATGTCCATGTCTGTTACAACTTCTCTACCTCCTGCCAGGGTATGATCAAAATTAAGATAATTAATCTGACTACCTCTCTATTGGGTGATGAAGTATTTAGTTGTAAAGTGATTGTTTAAACTTATCTTTTAGGATTGGTATTTGGTTTATCGGGTGATAAAGTATTTAGTTGGATGAACTGCATGGCATATGCTTATCAGTAGACACTTTGCAGGTTTTAAATCTGACAGAACTAGAACTTAATAGAGTGGATATACGGGTTGGCATATCTGGTGCACTAGATTTCATGGACGGATCTCCTCAAGCAGTGCGGCAGTTGTGTAACCTTGTATCACAGGTTCTATTTCAGCACCAATTTGTATAGGTTTTATTTTGAAAGTTCCTAAAAGTGTACATAAATTTCTGAAAATAACTTGTACAATGAGGTTTGATGGTCCATTTACTTGCTGTGATGTCTTCCTAGGATCCAGTATTTTGCAGTGTGACTGTTGGTGCCTCCAACTTTGAGAGGTGTGCCCTTTGGGTTCAAGTATTGTACTACCCCTTCCACGGAATTAGTGCCCGAGGGGAATATGGTAACGGTGATTATACTGAAGATGATCCTCAATTCATGAGACAAAATGGAGCTCAAGAACAGAATTTGGAGAACCTGTAGTCTTGAGGTGTCAACCTTACAAGATACCATTAACTGAGCTTCTTTTGCCCCATAAAATCTCACCTGTTGAATACTTCCACCTATAGCCTAGTTTACCTGCTATTCTGGAGTACTCAGGTGCATATACCTACGAAGGGAGTGGTTTCAAAGCTACTGCTGCACAGCAATATGGAGCTTCTCCATTTCTGAGTGGTTTGAAATCTCTTTCTTCAAAGCCTTTCCATAGGGTTTGTTCTCACATTTTCCGAACAGTGGCTGGTTTTCAAGTAGGTTTATCCTCTTCTTTCTTCATGTTGATATCCTGCTATGGGTGTTTTTGACTTTTGATCTTTGTAGCCCCAGACTTGATGTTAATTCAACTTTGGTTCATTGTTATTGTCTTCTCATTTCTGGAACAGCTATGCTTTGCTGCAAAAACTTGGTATGGGGGTTTTATTGGCATGATGATCTTTGGTGCCAGTGAAGTGAGCAGAAATGTTGATCTGGGAGATGAGACAACAATCATGATGTGCAAATTTGTAGTCCGAGCCTCTGATGCATCAATCACAAAGGAAATTGGATCAGATTTGCAGGGATGGTTAGATGACATTACAGATGAGGGTGTAGAATACATGCCCGAAGATGAAGTGAAGTTAGCTGCTGTGTAGAGGCTAAGGATCTCAATGGAACGAATTGCATTGCTCAAAGCAGCCCAACCACCACCTCAACCTACAAAACCTACAGAAGAAGAGGGAGAGGAAGAAGAAGAAGAATCAAAAAAAGAAAGCAAAGAGAAAACGAAGGAAAATGGTGAAGAAGATGGTAAATCTAAGGGTCCTTCAACCCTTTAATAGTTGACAGCTGAGGAGGCTGAACAACATGCACTTCAGGCAGCAGTGCTGCAGGAATGGCATATGCTTTGCAAAGAGAGAGGGATAAAAGATTATCATATAAGTTTTCTCTCTTTTTGCTGTCATTCATACGGATTTGGCTATATTTCTTTGTATTCTCTTGCCTCTTGCGTAATCTCATTATGGTACTTGAGCCGAATATGTTATCATGCGAAGTATGATTTAATTTTTCTTGTATATCATGTAATGGCTATAGCTCACCGCTAGCATTCCATGGCATGGATCAGAAGGGGGGTTCTGATAAAACCCACTTTTTCACTACACAAGCAGATTGCTCAAACAAAATAGTTCATAAATCTATACAAGGTCCAAATACAAAATTGAAGAAAGTGACGCTTTGAACAGAACCAGGGTCTTAAACACAAGACCTCTCTTTTCTCATCAACATGGCCGCAATCCCAACATGGAAAAAAGCTTCAGATAAAATAAGAACTTCTGCAGCCCCTTTTAACATAATATACCCCAAGAGACCATTATTAACTTGGTTATCAACATCATTGCCTGGATCATTCGGCATTCTTTTTCTGTTCCTTCTGTGGGCTTTACATACAGAGAAATCTCCACAATATGTGTTGCCATTCAGTTCACATTACAAATTGAATTTCTGAGGGACAGTATCAAAGTCATCAAAATCGAATCTCTGCCGCTCCTTCCCAGCCTGGACGCAAGCAAAATTTGATTAGCAGCAAGGAATGCAAGTCATTACAGAATTGGCAAGGAAAGAAAATTCATGATGGGACATACCTTTGCCAGATAAGCAGGATCATATGAAATGAGTTCATCTACAGCACTCAGCTTCTTGGACAATGACATTATCCTGAGAAAAAGGTGAAGTCATTGATCCCTTTATAGGTACTTTCAGCTGCTAGACATACTTTAATCCAGTTCTCTTCTGATTATATTGATTTGTCAAAGAGATTTCATGAACGGCATCCTCTGAGTGCACCACTCTGCCCCAAAACAAACACATGTACAAAATACAAATATAATGAAAAAATAAGGAAAAACAATTATTGCACACTGAGCCATAACAACCCAGAACATATGATTTCAGTGTACTGCTTAAACTAACAGAAGATTCATGAGCCAGCTTTTATTAATGTTTGCAGGATTGAATACTGTTAGTGTCGAGTATGTAGGGGTATTTCTGTCTTTGTGCTTATGGTTAGGTACTGATGTGTAAGTTTACGTAAGATCTAATGTCCCTAATTTAAGTAGGGGCACATGTGACTTTTTCACAATATTTTAGTAATATAAAACAGATCCGGCCGAATGGGAGGGTTGATTTTTCTCTCATTCGAACCATTTCCTCCTTGTCATGAGTATGATGATTGGGAGCAAGCAAATGCACAGATTATCACATGGTTATGGAATAGTATGGAACCCAAGATTAGTGTAAATTTCATGTTTCTTGATACTACCAAAGAAGTGTGGGACCATGCTAAGAAACTGTATTCGGGCCAAGACAATACAACCAAAGTATATCAGTTGTATCAGGAATACTTTAATCTACAACAGGGTAATCAGAGTCTTGAGGAGTACTATGCTAGTATGAGAAACACTCATAATGAATTGAATGTTTATCACCCCTCACTTCTGATGTCAAAATTCAGCAACAACAGAAGGAACAACTTGATGTGACTCAATTTTTGGTGGGGCTGAAATCTGAGTATGAACTAGTGCGGGCTCAGATACTAGGAGGGTCAACTCTCCCTTCCTTAGAAGAGGTGTTTCTTGACTTAGGAGGATTTCCATTGGATCTACCAAGAACCCTAAAGTTTCCGATAGATCAGCCTTTGCAGTATCCAGAGGCCGTGGTGTTAGAGGTGGAGCTCGAGGAGCTCAGTCTGGCCATAATGGCAGCAGTAGACTGGCATATGGCTGGAGTAGTGGTAGTGGACCTACATATAACCATGGTGGTGGTTGTACTGGAGGTCGAGATTCAAGGGGAGCCCATGGCAGAGGATGTAGTTCGGGTCCGAGGAGGTGTACACACTGTGGTATGGATGGACATACCATTAATTATTGCTATGGCTTGCATGGTCCACCCTCAACTTGGGCCAATCATGTCGTGACTAGTGACAATAGCTTCAAACAGGAGAGTCATTCAGCTGACTAGATATCTTCTACATCCACAAATGTTACTGGGAAGGAGATGATGAGTGTTCCCCGTGAAGAGTATGAGAGGTTTGTTCAGGCCACATCTCAACAAAACACGGCCACTCTCGCACACTCAGGTATAGTTTGTTTGGCATCCACACCCAATCCCTGGATTATTGATTCTGGAGCCTTCAATCACATGATTGGAACTCCAGGTGTGTTTTCTTCCATCTCTCATTGCCCAACATCACAATCTGTTACCCTTGCTAATGGTTCCACATCTTCCATTTGTGGTGTTGGTAATGTTAACATGGACCCTTTAACCTTATCCTCAGTTTTGTATATCCCTAAATTTCCTTTTAATCTTATGTCAGTAAGTTGACCAAGTCTCTTAATTGCTCCATTACCTTTTACCCCTCTTCGTGTGTTTTACAAGATCTCAAGACGAGGATGAGATTGGTGGAGGGCATGAAGCTTATGGATTATATTATCTTGATGGTGGTGGAAGTACGTCAACAGCTCTGTAATCGTCTCTTTCTCCTCTCCAAGGGCACTGTAGATTTGGTCATCCTTCACTGAAAGTTTTGAAGTCTTTGGTTCCTTCATTGAGTCATCTGTTTGTTTTGGATTGTGAGTCATGTCAATTGGGAAAACATCATCATGTTCCCTTTAGTCCTAGAGTTGATAACCATATCTCGAGTCATTTTTCTTTGGTTCATTCAGATGTTTGGGGTCCTTATAAAGTAATGTCATAACATGGATATAAATATTTTGTTATTTTTGTTGATGATTATTCAAGGATGACGTGGCTCTATTTAATGAAAGAAAGAAGTGAATTGTTTACCATTTTCCAAAAATTTTGTGCTGAGATTCGCAACCAATTTGGTGTTCACATTAAAATTTTTCGTTTCGATAATAGCCGTGATTATTTCTCTTCATCATTTCAAGAATACCTAGATCAACATGGCATTATCCATCAGACTTCGTGTACCTACACCCCACAACAAAACGGGGTGGCTGAGAGAAAGAACTGTCATCTTTTGGAAACAACTCGGTCCTTCATGCATCACATGAATGTCCCCAAATCTTTTTGGAGTGATGCAGTGCTTACTTCTTGCTTCTTGATTAACCAGATGCCCACGTCTATCCTTGATGGTCATTCTCCATTCACCACATTGTTTCCTATCTTGTCTTCGTTTCCTCTTTCTCCTCGGGTTTTTGGGTGTGTTTGATTCGTTCATAATCTGGAGCCAGGAAAGGACAAGTTAGATGCACGATCTATTAAGTGCATCTTCCTTGGCTATTCTCGAACTCAGATAGGGTATAAGTGTTATCATCCCAACTCTCGACATTCCTTTGTGTGTGCTGATGTTACCTTCTTTGAGTCTACTCCACCTTTCTTGGGGTCCGATGATATTTCTTCCTCTTCATCACCTCCTCCCCTTCCTCTTCCAATTGTGGATTTTGTTCCTCTTGTTCTAGTTGTGACCAAGTCCTTGCCTCCGGTACCACCACCTGTTGAACGATCACCTATCCATCACGTGTATACACATCGCCCACATGTATCGGCTCCTCCTTCAGCTCCATCATCGTCAACAGATCCAGTAGTTGTTCCCACACTAGCACCAACCCTAGTATCTGATCTTGATCTTCCCATTGCCATGCAGAAAGGTAAAGGCAGTTGTACCCTTCATCCTACTTCTAATTATTTTTCACTAATTCACCTTTCCGCTTCTCATCGCTAGTTTATCTCTTTGTTATCCTCTGGTGTCATCCCTAAGGATGTCCAAGAAGCCCTTGCCTCTCCAAGATGGTGTCTTGCGATAGAAGAACTCTCAGCTCTGGCCCATAATCATACATGGGAACTCACCACTCTTCCTCCCGGTAAGTAGGTTGTTGGTTGTAAGTGGGTTTATACGGTTAAGTCTTGATGGTAGTGTACAGCAGTTGAAAGCTAGACTGTTTGCTAAAGGGTATTCCCAAACCTATGGTATTGATTACACAGAGACTTTCTCCCCGGTTGCTATGATTGGGTCAATCCGTGTTGTGGTTTCTCTTGCTGTCGTGTATGATTGGCCCCTCTATCAGCTTGATATCAAGAATGCCTTCTTGCATGGTGATCTGCTTGAGGAGGTCTATATGGAGCAACCACTGGGGTTTGTTGCTCAAGGGGAGGATGGTAAGGTGTGCCGACTACTGAAGGCCATTTATGGGCTTAAATAGTCTCCTCGAGCATGATTTAGCAGATTTAGTGAAGTGTTAAAGAAGTTTGGTATGAAACAGTGCCAAGTTGACCATTCAATCTTCAGTCATGACTCTCAGGTAGGGAAGATCCTATTGGTGGTGTATGTAGATGATATTGTCATTACTGGAAATGAAAAAATGGGCATTAACAGGATAAAGACTTTTCTGCAAGAACATTTTCAGACAAAGGACCTTGGTTGGGGATAGAAGTAGCAAGGTCTAAGCATGGTATTAACTTGTGTCAGAGGAAATATGTTCTTGATTTGTTTGAAGAAACAAGTTTGTTAGGTGCTAAACCAACTAAAACACCTACGGAAACAAACACTAAGTTGAGCAGTGATATGGGTGAAGTGTTTGAAGACCCTGGTAGATATCGATGGCTGGTAGGTAAACTGAACTACCTAACCATCACTCGGCCAGACATTTCATTCGCAGTTAGTGTGGTAAGTCGATTCATGCAGAAACCTCTGGTTCCACATTGGGATGTGGTTCTAAGGATTGTGAGGTATTTAAAGGGGGCTCTTGGTCATGGTTTGATATATAGAAGTGGTGGAAAACTTGAAATAGAAGGATATACTGATGCTGATTGGGCCAGTTCTATATCTAATAGGAGATCTACCACAGGTTATTGCACTTTTCTTAGGGATAATCTGGTGACATGGAAAAGCAAGAAGCAGACAATTGTGGCAAGAAGCAGTGCAGAGGCAGAATATAGAGCTATGACACATATTACTTGTGAATTAGTGTGGCTAAGGAACCTTCTACGGGAGATGGGATACAGTGTTGATACTCCGATGAAGATCTACTGTGACAATCAGGCTGTAGTTCATATTTCCTCTAATCCGGTGTTTCATGAGAGAACCAAGCACATAGAGGTTGACCGTCACTTTGTTAGAGAGAAGGTGCTGAGTGGAGTGATAGACACTGCATATGTCAACACAGGGAACCAGTGGGCAGATATGTTTACTAAAGGATTGAGTCGGGGTAGAGTGGACTACATATGTAACAAGCTGGGATTATATGATATATACTCTCCAGCTTGAGGGGGAGTGTTAGTGTCGAGTATGTAGGGGTATTTCTGTCTTTGTGCTTATGGTTAGGTGCTGATGTGTAAGTTTATGTTAGATCTAATGTCCCTAACTTAAGTAGGGGCACATGTTGACTTTTCTACAATATTTTAGTAATATAAAACAGATCTGGCCAAATGGGAGGGTTGATTTTTCTCTCTTTTGAACCAGACCTTTTCCTCCTTGTCCTCTCTTCTACTCTTCTCCTCTCTCTCTCTCTCTCCTCTTTTTCCTTGACTGTTATCAGTCTAATAGGCAGGCCAAACTCTAATAAATACCTCTGAATTGATGAGTCGATATGCTCTATCATCTCACATGTCTTATATTGCTCAGGATCCTCATGGAAGCTGACCATCCCGTCTTTCTGGTTGATTGTTGCAAATATTTCACCATCTTGGATCTGAGGATTGAGAGCAAGAAATCGTGCTCAACAGAAAAGCTCTAAAATAAATGACAAGTTAGCATGGAACAAAGTCCCAATCTTTACCATCCGAAGAACATGCATCTCTACTTCCTTGGGAGTATTCAGTTGCACTGTGTTGGCAATATCTTGAAGTGAAAGAGTCAAGTATGTCAGCGTTAATCTCTGGATGTTTCTCTTATATAAAGATGATACAACCTGCTTTACTAATCCAAGGTTGTTGTCCTGGGAAGAAAACCAAGCATTTTAGATGAAGAGAAGATTTCCAGCAGTAAGATGTCTGTGGTTCAGAGGAAAACAGTAGCCTTTCTGTTCCCAGAACACTAGAAATTTTCCAATGGAATGTCACTAAAGGTACTCCCAATTTGTCTCAACAAGGATCTCATAATTCAATGTTAAAGGACTTGCCGAAAATATAAAACAGAGTAAAATAGAAGAAGGCTCACGGATTCAAATTTCTCTTTGTTTGTCTCAACACAGCTCTCTAATTCCGAAATTGTACCACTGCTATAACTATTTGCCAAGTCAATGTAAGGCTGCAAAAGAATTTGAGTGGTTATGTAGTACAATTTAAAAAAAAAAAAAAAAGTCAATCATCGTGCAAATAAAGATAAAGGGCTCATATATGCACAACACTAAGTTCATGAAAATACAAAATTACACATTGTGCATGGAAAGGGCCACCTAATATATGTACAAAGGAGAAATTTCGATGTAATAACAGCCATACAAAACACTGATACAGCCTACCAAATTGGTAGGGCTAAAGCCCAAAAGTTATCTAGCCTAACGACATGATCATCCAATACAGAGTACTGGCCATAAATTTGACAGGACTTCATAAGCAAGCAAACCCATGGCAGTTAGGACCACTGAAATGATAATCAGACTGGCAAATTGATCATAATATAGGATTGGCCATGTATATGACCATTGTTGGAGCCAACATAGGACCAGTCAACCACATGTCTAGTTGGGATTATTAGTTCACATGAACTTTGGTCACCCTTTATCTATGTAATGCACCAAAAAAGAAATTAAAGATTAGCCTCTTGGTTTCAATGTGAAACTTGGTGGTAAATACTGAACTCAAATATATGCAGGTATTAATATGGATCACAGCCAACTTTATCCAAAATTGAATCAAAGGGTCAAAGGGTATGCAGCTTCACTGTGTTGCTAGGCTAGCAGACTAGTAACAACTGGCATGTAGATAAATCAAAGGAGCCACAGCTAACTTGGTTCAAAATTCAAATCCCGCATAATATGGGCAGTGCATGAAAATCCCTCATGATATGTAGGTACTAATGTGTTTGTATCTTATATCACAATAGCACCAATATAACAACAAAAAGATAGATTGCAACCGGGCCTAAAGAAAGATTCTATTGGGCTAGTCCCATATGGAAACGACATTTGCTCCTTCTATCTGGAGCCA
The DNA here is from genome assembly GCF_056320005.1 of Nelumbo lutea. Lineage (NCBI taxonomy): Eukaryota > Viridiplantae > Streptophyta > Magnoliopsida > Proteales > Nelumbonaceae > Nelumbo > Nelumbo lutea. Next base: position 5,141,693 of record NC_142685.1, on the reverse strand, counting down.
AAACAAACACCGTGATAGCAAAGCTGTAAGAAATATGTTCCTTAGGAACAGAATGGCCCCAAGAAATATATTCATACTGTCAAATGCAAAAAATGATCTTTCATGAAAAGGAAGCTTGCAATAAACTAATGTGCATACATGCAGTATGTTAGAATCCAAGATCACAAGCAGCTCCAAGCCCAGGACCCTTTTTTTATAATAACAGAAAATTTTCATTTAAATAAAACATCAAAACATACAGACTGGTGTTGAGAAGACACCAAAGACCAATTACAGAAAATTACACCCTAAATCTGACACAGACACTTGAGCAAACTCAGATAAGATGAGCATCCAATCAGTAACAGCCCTTCCAATAGACACCAAAATCTTCTTAACTTCCACTGATTATCTTCAAACACTCTCCTGTTTCTTTCTCTCCAAATGGACCAACACTCTGTTTCTTTCTCCAACTCCCACTATTTTAGCTTTCTTATTACCACTAAAAGGCCGCCACTTGGAAAAGATTTCAGCAGGAGAGCCAGGAAGAAACAATTGCATGCCGAACAGAGTTGAGTAATATCTCGGGCACATACTAACCAACCTGCAGGAGAAGAACAAATGGAGAACTGCTTCCTCACTTTCCCTGCATACAAGGCATATATTTGCCAAACAAAAGCCTCTGGATTTAAAATGGTCAGTGGTAAGAACGTCATCCATATCCACCAACCATGCGAAAGCTTCCACCCTAGGTGGGACTGGATTACCCCACACACCTTTACATCTATCTTCACCCAACTGATACTTTATCAAAACTAAATAGAAGGACTTCACCGTGAATTTCCCATTCTTACATTCCTTCCACCACAGCTCATCCCTTGAAGAACTATATATCTTTGACTTCTTCAAGACTTCCAGCAGCCTAAGGCATTCCTCCACCTCCCTATCCCAAAGGGGCCTCCTGAATTTAGGGCTCTAAATCACCTTATCCCCCCTCATCTCATAACAATGGCTAATGGGAGCATCATGATCAACCAGCCTGTAAAGTCTTGGACAAATCTCACACAACCTACCCACTCCACACCAGTCATCCCCTCCCAGAACTTTATTCTAGCTCCATCCCCCCCTAAGAAGCAAGTGAGACTTTTAAATTCTTGGTTAAACTTCATGGTTCCTTTCCAAACACTCACCCCAAAAGAGGACAATACTTCTCTTGATTCCCATCCAAACCAACCACCCCATACTTACCGATCACCAACCCCCTCCATAAAGATTCCTTCTCCTTCTCTAAGCCAAACCTCCATAGCCATTTACCCAGCAAAGCCCTATTGAAAACCTTCAGTCTTCTAATCCCCAAACCCCCACTCTTCTTTGGCCTGCCTACCAAGGCCCAATGATAAGATGAAACTTCTTAGATCCCCCCACCCCTTCCCATAAGAACTCCCTCTGCATTCTTTCAATCGTATTAGCCACTTCAGCTGGAATTTTCAGGAGAGAGATGTAGTATGTTGGCATACTAGAAAGGACACTTCCCACCAAAGCAATTCTGCCCCCTCAGCAACAAATACTTAGCCTTCCACCTGTCAACCTTCTTCTCCACTCTTTCAATGATTAGCTCAAAATAGACAGTGCAGAGGTCTTAGCCGCAACCAGCAGCCCCAAATACCGGAAAGGAAGTTCTCCAACTTGGCATTCAAATACTACAGCACAACTCCATAAAACTTCACTGCTAACTTCCTCAACTCCAACAATAGTACTCTTTGCTAAGTTCACCTTTAAACCTGTCAACATCTTGAACTTGACCAGAATAGCTCTCAAGCTAAGAACTTGGTCGACTGAAGCATCCAAGAATCTTAAGGTGTCATATGCTTACTGTAAATGAGAAATACAAGGACCATCAGTCCCTACTTTGAAACCCTTAATTAGCCCAAACTGCACTCCATTACTAATCAATAGATTGAGAGTTTCCATTACCAATACAAAAAGCAGAGGGGACAAAGGATCACCCTGCCTCAATAACCTGGAAGCTTAAAACAAATATGAAGATACTCCATTCATTAGTATTGAAAAAGAAACTAATAACACATGCATATATCCAACTGCTCCATTTTCCCCCAAAGCCCATCAGCCTTTGAACCTCCTCCAAGAAGACCCACTCGACATGATCGTAGGCCTTCTCAATATCAATCTTACACAGCAGCCTTGGCCTCCTAGATCTCTAAGGCCAGGACCCTAGCCCTTCAGATCCAGCTCATTCAGCTCAGGGCCATGATCCAGCAAGCTGCAGCTATGTTCCTTTTGTGACGCTCATCTGTCTATGTTAGAAGGCCACATCAAACAGCCTAGCTAGCAATCGTGATCAGGAGAAGCCACTATAAAATGGTTGTTATGTAATGAATTGCTCAGAAGAATAACAACCGAATTTCCCTTTTCCTCTCTCCTCTCCTCTTCCTTCTCCCCATCTCCCTTCCCGCTTCCATTGTATCCATTTCAGGAGGTTAAGCTCCCTTGAAGAAGCTCAGTAACAGTCCAAACTTATTATTTGGTATTAGAGTAGTGATTCAAGGGATGGCCACCACCCAATCTAATGCCATGGATGAGAGAATGTCATATGGAGAATGAGATCCATAAAGTCATGGTAGTCCAATGAGAGAGACTATCTTCTTTCGTGGTAGTCCAATGATGGTGAACGTTTGAGCAACAATACCAACAAGAAGGGAGGAAGCTTCACCGAACAGTTTGCCAAGTTGGATTTCCCCATGTATTCAAGTGAGGACCCCATCCCATGGATCTAGAAAGATGAAAGGTCCTTCAAGTACCATGAAACCCCGATCAACTAGAGACTAGAGAGCGCCGATTGCTTCCATCCGTCTGGATGGAGAAACAATCCTCTAGTACCAATGGTACTAAAGAACTCACCCCTAGGTCACCTAGCAAGGTTACACAAAAGCACTCACCATATGCTCCGAACCATCAGGCTTTGATGATTATGATGAAGCCCTCTCAAAACTGAAACAAATTAGCACAGTGAGAGATTACCAGTTCAAGTTTGAGAGACAAGCCACGAGGATTCAAGGATGGCTTGAGAAGGCTCTGACTGGTTGTTTCATCAGAGGGTAAAGAGATAATATTCGAATCAAAGTCAAGGCTATGCAGCTGACTTCAATCTTGGCCACAATAGGCCTTGCAAAATTATAGGAAGAATTTTTTTTATCAATAACAGAAATCATTTTATTAATGGACAATAATATTACAACATTCCGGGAAGAGGTAAAGAGGCTTAACTCTCCCAAGAAAGGAAAGAGAAAATATGATTACAGTACAGCCCAAAACATATGTTCCCTTCCCACCCCTTGTTTTTCCAATGTATCTGCAAAAGCATTTGCAGTCCTCTTCACCCATTGAAACTGAACCTCCAACCCCCTAGTTAGCCATTTAGCCTCCCTTCTCTCATTTGCATATTTCCACAGTCTATGAATATTCAACTCCTTTATCTTTCTTAAGCCTTCCATTAAGGAACATATCTCAGCTCTGAGAGAGTCACCATTCCCAATGGGGCCTGAAAACAATGCAATCACCTTTCCATTCTCATCTCTGAACACCCCACCAACACCCGAGGGCCCAGGATTACCTTCACTACTGCCATCAAAGTTCATTTTTATGCACCCTGGGCCTAGTGGGGACCACAAAAGAGAGGCAACTGATGAAAAAGGAGCAGAATTTGCCACTTCCAGACAGCTATTCAGCGGCATATCTGTAGAGACATCAGCAAACATATCTACAGACTTCAGCCAATGCACCACCCTAACCATTATTGCCTCAATGATAACTTCTTTGTTCCTTTCCTTATCAGAAAAGGTCCTAGAGTTCCTTTCTTCCCATATAGTCCAGCAAATGGCAGCCCTCACACACCTCCACATAACTCTACCCCTTTTCTTAGGCCATTTAAGGAAAGAAGTGACAAACAAGCTTTGTATATCTGGTGGAGGGGTCCACCTACAATCAAATTAACCGATAAACCATTACCATATATCAGAAACAAAGGGACAAGAAATTAGTAAGTGGTAGGAGCTTTCACCATTAGCCTTCCAGAGGGTGCACCAGCTTGGGGATAAGCACCAATTTGGCCTTTTCTTCTGGAGTAAATCACATTGTTACATATTTCCAGGAATGCCTCCCAACAAAAAGCTCCAATCCTTGGAAGGATTGGCTCACCCCATATTTCCTTGACTGGGAAAGACCGAATAGAAATGCTGATCTGTCATGCCAAGGATTTAAAGAAGGAAGCACAAGAGAAAACCCAAGAGGAGGATAAAGTCCAAATTCTACTGTCCCTTTTTGACGGGTCCAAAACCACCCCATCCAAGATCTGAATTAAGTCAACAACCATTCCTAATTCTGACTCCCTAAGGCCTGTTCTAAGACCCAAATCCCAATCATACCCGAAATTTGACTCAAAACGGACCAATAAGTCAGCCTCACACTTCCCTTTGAAACAGGAGAAAGAGAATAATGAGGGAAATTGGTCTTTCAACAGTACATCCCCCACCCACAAGTGTTCCCAAAATTTAACCTGATTCCCATAGCAAAGATCATACCTGATGTGCTGCAAAAAGGATGGAAGAATGGCATGTATGGATTTCCAAGGAGAGGCCCGCTTAGTCCTTGCCACAAGCCTAGAGTCCCAGCCATCATCCGCCTGTCCATGAAATACTCAATATAACCTTGGTCCACAGCTTATCCCTATCCCTACCAAACCGCCACAACCATTTACCCAACAAGGCTTCATTTTTCTTCCAGATATTGCCTAATCCCAAGCCACCCTCATCTCTACTCTTGGAAACTAACTCCCAATTCACTCTATATCTTTCCTTTCCTCCCCTGGCTCCCATAAGAAATCTCTCATAAACTTTTCCAGCACTCCACTTATTTTTTCTGAGATTCTAAACACGGATAAGTAATACACTGGCAAACTAGCCAATGTAGACTTAATCAGAGTGATTCTGCCACCCAGAGATAGGTAATTCTTCTTCCAAGAGGCTAACCTTTTTGTGAACCTATCAATTACGAGGCTCCAAAAACTGTTATTATTCGGATTATCCCCTAAAGGCATCCCCAACTAAATCATAGGCCACTATGACATCTCACATACCAAAATTTCAGCCCTATCCCTCATTTCTCCTTCTTCCATGTTCACCCCTACCACACAACTCTTATCAAAATTGATCTTCAAATTTACATTTTTTCAAATAATTGCACTACTTTCATCAAATTCCTAACCCACCTCACATCCTCCCCTCCGCAAAATAGAATTGTGTCATCAGCAAACTGTAGATGTGTGATAGGCAACCCGTCTCTTCCAACCCTCCACCCCCTTACTAGGTTCCTCAAATCTGCCCTCTCTATTAATTTCCCCAACACTTCTGCTATCAAAGTAAAGAGAAATGGGGAAAGGGGGTCTCCCATTGTCTAATTCCCCTAGAAGATGGAAAATGATCCATTACAAACCCATTCACCAGGATTGAGTAATGACAAGTCTCTGTTGTCAATTGTTTATGTATTCAGGTTTAGTACCATAAGGGCACTGTTGTAATTTCTCCTTTGTTTATATTGTTCGACTGTACTAGTATAAATAATTATATATCATTCTTTCGCCCCGGAAGTTCTGAAGGGGCTTTCAGTCCTCTCGGCTCTCCTCTCCTCTCTCCCTCTCTTCTCTCCTCTCTTCTCTTCTCTTGCTCTTGTTCAACATGGTATCAGAGCAAGTCGTCCAGACCTGAAGGGTGGTGTCAAGCAAACCTGTTGTTTAATGTCGAGCAGATAGTCTCTTCATCTCCCAGAGCTGTATCCGTCGAACTGCTAATCAGTTGTATTCAGTTCGACCCAGAAGTTATAGAGACTTTTCATCTTCCAGCCCAGAAGTTCTATTCATTGTCTGTTCGACTGTAGAGAGGCCATCATCTGAGGTTCGTAGAGGGAGTTCTAGTTTATAGAGAGGCTATCATCTGAAGTTAAAGAGAGGTACTGTTCATTTACTGTTCGGCTGCCCTACGGATTGACTATTCAGCCGATTGATGGACTATTGATGGACTGTATTTCTTTAACAAAGCAATTGTATTCGACAATTTTTTTTTTGTATTTCTTTACCCCTATGATGGACTGTTGATGCCCTAAAGCAGATGTTGTATTGATCTCAGTCATTGACTGTTCGGCTACCAGGCCTGCCGATTAGGGGTGTGGTGAACTTCACCTTGTATTTTCCATTCTGTTGGGGGGTCATATGACCTCTGTACAATTGTAGGTCATACAGACCTGGTTATGTACTGCAACTGCAGTGTTGTTTTTTGGATTCCTACAAGACCGTAGGTTATACAGACCTGCTCCAATACTGCAACAGCAGTGTTCAGTCTTTGCTCCCAGTGAAACCGTAGGTCAGAAGGACCTGTTTCTATAATTGCCTTGTACAGAAGTACCCCTTTGGTGGTTGTTTTTTTCTTAAACCCGAAATCATGAGTAGTGAAGATTCACCCACATCTAGAGTTTCCTCAATGCTGAAAGGAATGGGTGAGGGTGACCTATCCTTTCCTATGGCTGTTGTCCCTCTTGATGGTTTAAATTACCTAGAGTGGTCAAGAGGGATCAAGTTATACATCACTACAAGGGGGAAGATAGGCTATATTAATGGAAGGATAAAAGAACCATCCTCCGGGAGTGCTGAATATGATAGATGGAATCAGGAGAACAGTATCGTTATGTCCTGGCTCTTGGTTTCCATGCAACCTCAAATCAGGAAGAATTTCATGTGGGCTGAAACTACGAATGAAAACTGGGAACAAGCAAAGTCTAGATATTCAGAATTGCGATACTATGCCAAAATTTATCAACTGCAGGCAGCATCTTCTACTTGTAGACAGGGGGAGAGGTGTTTATCGGTCTATTACTCTGACTTAACATCTGCCTGGAAGGAGTTGGATCACTACCAGAGTGAGGATTGGAAGTGTGATGAGGATGCTAAGAAGTACAAACAGCTTGTCTCCCAGCAAAGGGTGTTTGCATTCTTACATGGTCTGAATCCTATGTATGAATCTATCAGGGTTCAGATTCTCAGCTCTAAGGATCTCCCTTCTGTTCAGGAAGTCTATGCTCTTGTACAATCTGAAGAAAGCAGGAGAAATTTGATGAACAGCCCTGGTGGGGATGCTGTTGTGTTAGTTGCAAAAGGGGGTGTATCTACTGGTGTGGGATCTTCTTCCCGGAAAGGAGATCTCCAGAAAAAAACAGAAGATAAGGAAAAATTGTGGTGCACTCATTGCCAGAAACCCCGACACACCAAAGATACCTATTGGGATCTTCATGGGAAACCAAAATGGGCTCAAGATCTAACTAAGAAGCAAGGTTCAGAGGTGAATAAGAAGTACGAACAGCAAAGTACAAAGAAACATCACATGGCCAACATGGCTACTCAGGAGCATCAGCCCCCCATTTCTACTGTGACTCAGACACATCTCACTGGACTTGACCCGAGGGAGGACATTATGAATTCCTTCCGTGACCATTTAGAGCTCTATGGTAAAGCAATTCGTCAGATGGATACTCCTCCCTCAACCTCATTTGCATCTACATCAGGAAACCCTGCCACTGCTTTCCATGTTACTTCTCACACCCCTGACTCTCCATGGATCATTGATTCTGGAGCATCAAAACATATGACTGGTACGTCCTCTTACTTTCAAACCTATCACCCTCTTTCTAGAAGAGACAAGGTGAGACTAGCCGATGGATCATACTCTTCCATAGCTGGTCAAGGAACTCTCTCTCTTCCTCTTGGCCTTACCCTTTCTGATGTTCTTCATGTTCCAAATTTTCCCATTAATTTGTTCTTTGTTAGTAGTGTTACTAATTCCTTGAATTGCTCGGTGACTTTTTTCCCCTCTCATTGTGTGATTCAGGATCTGGCCTCGAGGAGGACGATTGGTAGGGGTCGTATGGCTGATGGACTTTACATGCTGGAGAATAAGGTTGGTCTTCATGTTACAGAGTCTATGAGTCAGTCCTGTAAGAAAAAAATCTATTTATGGCATTGTCGTCTTGGTCATTTGTCTTTTGAGTCTTTGAAAGTTGTATTCCCATAACTGTTTAAGTCAATGTCTGTTTCTGATTTTTCTTGTCAAACGTGTCAGTTGAGTAAGCATTGTAGAACTCATTTTCTCCAAAGAAATAGTAAATATGAATCTCCATTTCACATTGTTCATTCTGATGTGTGGGGCCCTGTTACTTTACCATCTGAGAGTGGCTACAAGTATTTCATTACCCTCATTGATGATTATTAGATTTTCTTGGGTATACCCGATGCGAACCAAGGAAGAAGTACCAAAAATCATTCAAGATTTCCAGCGGATGGTCTTCACTCAATTTCAAACTGAAATCCAAATTTTCCAATCAGATAATGCAAAAGACATTTTTCATAGTGACCTCACGGAATTTTTTGCTTCGCATGGTTTCCTTCACCGTAGCTCTTGTGCCCGCACACCACAACAAAATGGTGTGGCCGAACGGAAGAACCGACATCTCCTTGAAGTGGCTCGAGGTTTACTACTTCATATGAATGTTCCCAAACGGTTTTGGCTTGAAGCTGTTCTTTGCTCCACTTACCTTATAAACCGTATGCCCTCTCGTCGGTTAGAGTACAAAGCCCCACATCAACTTCTCTTTCCTAAGGCTCCCCTTCTTTCTATTCCTCCTCGTGTCTTTGGTTGCCGGTGTTTTGTCCAAAATCTGTCTCCCACCAGTGGGAAATTGGATTCTCGTGCTATACCTTGCATATTTCTTGGTTACTCCTTCACTCAAAAGGGATATCGTGTTTTTGATCCTGTTTCTCGTAAATTCTAGGTCTCCATGGATGTTTCTTTCTTTGAAGATGAGCCTCTCTATCCTGTTTCTCCTCAGGGGGAGTGTAGACATGAGGAGAAACTGGTTCAACTTCCCTCTCTCCCTGACCCTCCACCTTTTCGTGTTTTTTCTCGTCGTCGCAAAGGCCAGCCAAATCCAAGAGTTGTAGAGAATCCGGAAGTTGTACCTCCAGTGCCACCAGACTCCTCGAGGGAGGATCATACTCACTCAGGTATTTTGGCTCCCAATGATGTCCTTGAATCTATTGAAAATGATTCCTCTACTGCTAATGATCTTGACCGCCCTATTGCTCACATGAAGGGTGTTAGATTGTGCACCACTAAACATCCCATTTCCAACTTTGTCTCCTATGAGAACATTTCAACCTCATTTCGTGCCTTTCTTACCTCTATTGACAATGTTCCTATCCCTAAGAATGTGACGAAAGCTCTTTCAGTTCCTGAATGGACAAATGCCATGAGGGAAGAAATTAATGCCCTTCACAAAAATGGCACATGGGAACTTGTTGACCTTCCTAAGGGAAAGGTTCCAGTTGGATGTAAATGGGTGTTCACAGTCAAGCATAAGGCTGATGAAACAGTGGAAAGGTATAAAACTCGCTTAGTGGCAAAGGGATTTACTCAAGTGTATGGAGTTGATTATGTAGAAACTTTTGCCCCCGTTGCCAAGATGAATTCCATTAGAGTCATTTTCTCTCTTGCGGCCAATCTGGATTGGGTTTTACACCAGCTGGACATCAAGAATGCATTCTTGAATGGTGACCTTGAACAGGAAGTGTACATGATTCAACCTCCTGGGTTTCTAGCCCAAGGCAATGAACAGAAAGTGTGCAAGTTGAAGAAGTCCTTATACGGGCTGAAACAATCACCAAGAGCTTGGTTCAGTAGATTCCATGTGGCAGTTCAGCAGAAAGGATACAGGCAATGTCAATCAGATCACACACTGTTCGTGAAAAAAGGAGAAGGTAAAATTGCTGCTCTAATTGTATATGTGGATGACATAATTGTTACTAGTGATTGGGAGGATGAAATTCAGAAATTGAAACTTTTTCTTGCCACTCAGTTTGAAGTGAAGGATCTAGGACCTGCCAAATACTTCCTTGGAATTGAAGTTGCCCGATCAAAGAAGGGTATCTTCATTTCTCAAAGGAAATATGTCCTAGATTTACTTCAGGACACTGGAAAGATGGGGGTGAAGCCAGTTGACTCTCCCATTGACCCCAACCATAAATTAGGTGACAACTGTGGTGAATCGCTCAAGGATGTGAAACAGTTTCAGAGGCTTGTAGGGAGATTATTATACCTTTCTATGACTCGCCCAGACATTGCATATGTTGTTGGTGTCCTCAGTCAATTCATGCATGCTCCTAGGTCTTCTCATCTTGAAGCAGCAAAGAGAATCCTCCGATATCTGAAGAAGTATCCGGGTACTGGTTTGTTGTTTCAAAAGCACGGGCATTTGAAAGTTGAAGTTTATACAGATGCAGATTGGGCTAGATCCCAAAGTGACAGAAAGTCTACCAGTGGCTACTGCGCCTTTATAGGAGGGAACCTTGTTACATGGAGTAAAATGCAAAATGTGGTAGTTGGATCCAGTGCTGAAGCTGAATATCGTGTTATGGCCCACGGGGTTGTTGAAGGCATGTGGATAAAGAATTTGTTGGGGGAGTTGGGTTTCCCAGTGATCAAACCTATAACTCTATTTTGTGATAACAAAGCAGCTATAAGCAATGCTGCCAATCCGGTGCTACATGATAGAACAAAGCACATCGAAGTTGACAAGCATTTTATCAGAGAGAGTTATCACAGGCGAAGTGTGTACCCCCTATGTCACTTCTGAGAACCAGCTTGCAGACATCTTTACAAAGGGTTTAAACCTTTCCAGACATCATGATCTTTGTGACAAGTTGGGCATGATTGATATCTATGCTCCAACTTGAGGATTGTCAGTTGTTTATGTATTCAGGTTTAGTACCATAAGGGTACTGTTGTAATTTCTCCTATGTTTATATTGTTCGACTGTACTAGTATAAATAATAATATATCATTCTTTCGCCCCGGAAGTTCTGAAGGGGCTTTCAGTCCTCTCGGCTCTCCTCTCCTCTCTCCCTCTCTTCTCTCCTCTCTTCTCTTCTCTTCTCTTCTCTTGCTCTTGCTCTTGCTTAACAATCTCAATACATCCTAGGATCCATTTGCACCATTTTACCCCAAAGCCAAAGCAGACCATCACTTGCATTAAGAATGACCAATATACCATGTCATAAGCTTTCTTAAGATCTAACTGACACAAAATCCCTTTCTTCTTTCTTCTCCTTAGAACCTCCACACACTCATTAGCAATTAAAATTTGATCCACAATTTGTCTATTTCCCACAAATGCCCTTTGATTCTGTGAAATTAGATCTAGAAGCACTTCTCTGATTCTTCTAGACAAGACCTTAGCAATGATTTTATACAGACTATTAACCAAATTAATAGGTCTATAGTCTCTCGTGTGACTTGCTCCAACTCTCTTTGGAACCAGTGCAATAAAAGTTGAATTTACCCCCGGGTTAATCACCCCCCTTTGATGAAATTCATTGAAAACTTTAAGGATGTCTTACTTCAATATCTCCCAACGATCCTAGTAAAAGGCCATAGTGAAACCATCCGGACCTGGTTTAGGGATGTCTTACTTCAATATCTCCCTTATTTCCTCCACCTCAAATTTTCTTTCAAGCCACTCCTTTACCTCTTCCAAAAGTTTTGGCCAATCTAAACCTTCCAACCAAATCCTCTGGTTTAGGGGCCTTCTATATATTGATTTAAAATGCTCCACAAAAGCCCTGCCAATCTCATCCTGTTGAGTAAGGGGCGCCCCATCAATTTCCAACTTTGCAATCAAATTTTTCCTTCTCCTCCCGTTGGCCATTGCATGAAAAAAATTGGTATTTCTATCTCCCTCCTTCACCCACTTATGTCTAGATTTTTGTCTCCAACTAACTTCTTCTTTATACAGTATGTCCTCTAATTGTTTCCTCAGCTCCCATCTCTCTTATTTATCCCTATCACCAAATGTGCCTTCATTTTCCTTTGCATCCAACCCCTCAATTTGACTTATCATAGCCTGTTTCCTTTCCTCAATTCTGCCAAAGTGGAGGATATTCCATTCCTTAATCTTTGCTTTTAACTCTTTCAATTTCCAATGAAATTTCATACCCTCCCAATTGGCCCTTGGGGCACTACCATTCCACCAATTCTAAACTAGCTCCATAAAACCCGAGTGGGACAACCACATATTCTCAAAGCTACAGGAATAATGGCTCATCCATCTCAAATGGCTTAGCCGACCTGGTGGACCCATACTCAAATCCCCTCCACCCAAGGTTGAACCTAGTTTAACTAAGGCCAATCCTCCAACTAGCCTACCCATGAAGAAGCTATCTTGGACAGAGATGCAAGCTTGCCAGGAAAGGGGTCTATGTTATAACTACGAGGAAAATTTTGCCCCGGGGCAGCATTGCAAGACCCAGCAAGTTTTCCTTCTTCAAATTGATGACCCATCGGACGAGGATGTTGAACCCAGTTTAGGCTAGACCGACATAGAGGAGGTGGTTCCTTAAGAGACTGAACCAGTTGAGATCTCTTTGCAGGCCCTAACTGGGCTACAGTCACACCAAACTATGAGGGTTGATGGGCTCATATTGGGCCAGAGAGTCTCTATCCTTAATTTCATCAATTCCACACTGACCAAACAAATGGGTATGCCAATTCAGCCCACTGAACCCTTCTCTGTTTGAGTAGCTAATGTACATTACATATGATGTGATGGGCTTTGTAAGAATGTGAGCCTCAAGATCCAAGACAATTTGTTCCAAGGGGAATTATACTCATTAGAGTTCAATTGATCTAATTTAGTCCTAAGGATTCAGTAGTTATGTCAACTAGGTCAGGGGACCTGCAATTTGGCCCACTTGGCAATGAACTTATCCCTAAATGGCATCCATAATCACCTCCAGGGCCTATGACCAATTTGGCCCACCTCCGACTCCACCCAGGTGGTCCTTAAATACTATCAGAACCTAGAATTTCCCACACTGGTCCACTTAGGGTCCATGTGCGCAAAACCCATTCTCATAACCCCAAAGGATCCCCTAGATTCTTCGAGGTATGATGCCGTGAAACAATTGTTGGCCAAGTACGCTGATGTATTTGTAGAGCTTACCTAGCTTCCTCCTTCTCGACCCCATGATCATTGGATTCCTACTCAAACAGGAGCCCAACCCACCAAGGTTTGGCCCTACCAATACCCTCACTGTCAGCGGGTCAAGATCGAAATAAGTGTACAAGAAATGCTTGACAAAGGCTTGATACAACCCGGTAGATCTCCAGTTTGGCTACTACCAGATCTGTGTCCATTTGAAAGACGTGCACAAGACAGCTTTCCGCACTCATGACAGACACTACAAATTTTTGGTCATGCCTTTCGGTTTGGCTAACACTTCGTCAACGTTCCAAAGTTTGATGAATGAAATATTCAGACCTCACCTACATCGATATATCTTGGTTTTCTTCAGCGATATCTTTTTTTTTATCAGCAACACAGAATTTATTTATTGATTAGATTAAACAAAGCATATACAACAAGAAGTTGTGAGCAGAAGGATAAGCCCGAGAGAAGAAAACCACTAATTACAAATCAGCCCAGAATATAGATTGTCTTTGAATCACTTGTTTAGCTAGCCCATCAGCCATACTCTTAGCTGATCTCCTAACCCATCTAACTTGGATCAACATGTCTTTAGATATCTGCTTGAAGCGCCTGAGTTCATTTCTTAGCTTCCATATTACTCCTTCCCCCTTTTTCAGCCAGTTTACAACAATTTGAGTCCCCTTCAATAATCAGCTTGTTAATCCCCATTTCTTTGGCTTTTTCAACACCAACACTGCTGCCATCAGTTCTGATCTCACCACATCACCATGCTGAATAGGGCCTAAGTATATGGCTAAAATATTCCCATTCTCTTCCCTTATCACCCCACCGATACCCGATGGTCCAGGATTTCCCATACAGCTACAATCAAAGTTTAATTTCCTCCATCCAGCCGCTGGAGGGGACCAGACCTCATTTGTTCTAGATTTTCTAGAAGCAGTGTTAACAATTGTTCCCCAAGATCTGAAGAAGTCTTCTGTCTTAAAGTCAGCAAACAACTTTAATGTTTTCACCCAATGTGCCACCCTTAGAGATATCACTTCGATATCTTAGTCTACAGCCCTACTTGGGCCCTTCACATGGAGCATCTCAAGTGTACCTCGGATACCCTCAGGAAGAACCAACTGTTTGTCAAGCTCTCCAAGTGTTCCTTCGGACACTATTTGTGCCACATCATCTCAGGTAGCCAGGTCAAGACTGACCCTGAAAAAGTGGATGCAATGGCCTCTTAGGCCTAGCCCAGGTCTGTAAAAAGCTTGCGTGGATTTCTGGGATTAATAGGCTACTACCGCTGATTTATTAGGCATTATGGAACCTTGGCATCCCCACTGACTCAACTCTTAAAGAGGGACTCCTTTGAATGGACTGCACAAGCTGAGCAGACTCTCATTAGCAAGCCATTACCTCCCCACCTACCCCAGTTCTTCCAGATTTCTCTAAGGAGTTCGTTGTAGAGTTTGATGCCTCAAGAAGAGGCATTGGGGCCATTCTCATGCAAGGTGGCCAACCAGTGGCCTACTACAAGGCCCTTCTCCTTTGGCCCACAACAAGCCCACATATGAGAAGGAACCCATTGTTGTGACCCTTTCAGTGCACAAACGGAGAGCTTCTTATCTCCTAGGGAGGAAATTCATAGTTCAGTCAGACCAGAAAAGTCCAAGACATCTTTTGGACCAGCAGGTTCTCACCCTTGAACAACAAAGTGAGCATCAAAGTTAATGCGCTATGATTTTGCCATTGAATACAAGTCAGACCCATTGAATATAGTGGCAAATGTGCTTTCTCATTCCAAAGAGCTAGCCCAATTGCATGCCTCCAGGCCCAGTTATGCCTTGGTTGATCAAATTAAGAGTGAGGCCCAAAACAACAGTGGGCAGGGCCTGATCAAAACAAAGTGGTAGCAAGATCCTTCTCTGATTCCAGGTTATTCTGATGTTGGGCCCAATATATTCTATAAGGGGCTCCTAGTTTTGGCCTCTCAGTCCGGACACTTTAAAGAATTACTTCAATTATTCCATGAAACACCACCTGGTGGTCATTCAGGTATTTTGAGAACCTACCGTTTATTATTGGCACAGCATGAAGAAGATGGTTCAGGACTTCATGGCAGCTTGCACCATTTTCCAGCAACATAATACCTTACACAGGCCCTGGCTGGACTGCTACAACCACTTCCCATTCCGAACCAGGTGTGGAACAAAATTTCAATGGATTTCATTTCAGGTTTGCCCAAGTCGGCAAGTCCTTAGGAAAATCAGTGACTTAACAGTGGTGGACAGGCTGAGCAAATATGCTCACTTCATGGTTTTATTCTATCCTTACAGGTGTAAGTAGGGAATAGTGTTCTCGTTGGTGGGTGGTCAAGTCTCCGAAAGTCTGGAGATGGCAACGGGGATGAGAAGGAATGTGGAGAAGAGAGGGAAAGAGAGGAGAGAAGGGAGTTGCCCCTCTCCCAGAAACCCTAGGTCAAAGTTGTATTATGTTGTCTCCCCCCAGGGAAGAATTGCTCTCCCCCTTTTATAGAGAGAGTTAAGGCTATCAAGGAAGGAGTTCTTTCCTATTAGGAAAGAGGATCTCTCCCGTATCTGACCCTGTTATACTGACGTGGCTTGGGTGACATCATCGTTTGGCGGGCATACTTTCATTAAACCCGCATGCGTAATTTAAAGATGCTCGTGTAACCAGCATTTCCCGAACTACTATGATTCCGCAGTTCCATAATGGTGTCGGGTTCATCGCAACTCCACATGTGTTCAGAGTTCATCGCAAATTTGCGCGTGTTTGGGGTTCATCGCAAACCCGCACGTGTCTTAGCTTTATCGCAGATTCGCACTAGTCGAAGTTTATCGCCACCTGTCCCGGACATTAGTTCATCGCAATCACAGATTTGCGATGAACTCATCGCAAACGTGCAATGGGTTATAGATTCATTGTAGGCATCCATGTAGCGTTGGTTTGACACCCTCTATACTTTAATGGTCTTAGTGACCACTATGTACCTACAACAGGTAGCAAAACTTTTTGTTCAAGAAATAGCCAAGCTTCATGGCACTCCTACAACAATTGTGGCTAATCGTGATCCTATATTTATGAGCCACTTCTGGCAAGAATTCTTTTGCCTATAGGGCATTAATTTATGTCATTCCACTAGTTACCACTCCCAATATGATGGACAAACGGAGGTGGCAAACCACTGCCTTGAAACTTATTTGTGCTGCTTCATGGGGGAGAGACCCACTCAATGGGTGTAGTGGCTTCCCTGGGCTCAGTACTAGTACAACACTACGTACCACATTTCTACTAGCACTAATCCATTTCAAATCCTCTACGATCAAAAGCCCCCTTCAATCCTCCCTTATGAAAAGGGATCCACTACAGTAGACCTATTCATGGGCTGGGTAGCCCAACAGGCCGGGTCGGCCCCTGGACAAGCTTGAGCATGCGTTTTAGCCCACGGGCTTGAATCCTAAAGAGATGCAGACTGGGCAGAATGCTTAGATGATAGGAGGTCTACATCAGGAGTTTGTACCTTTGTAGGTGGAAACTTGATCTCCTAGAAGAGTAAGAAGCAAGCGGTTGTGGCAAGGTTTAGTGTAGAAGTTGAGTATAGATCCATAGCTCATGGTGTCTCAGAACTTCTTTGGGTTAAATCTCTTTTGAGTTAAATTGAAGTGAAAGCAGAGGAACCTATGATGTTGTATTGTGACAATCAGGCTACAATCAATATTGCACACAATCCAATTCAGCATGACAGGACAAAACACATTGAAGTTCATAGACACTTCATAAGAGAAAGGGTAACAGCCGAAGAAGTCTATTTGCCTTATGTCTCTTCAAAGTTGCATTTGCCTGATGTTCTCACTAAAGGGGTGGCAAAAAACAAGCTTGAACATGATCTACGCAAGTTGGGAATGTGTGACATTTACTCCCAATGTGAGGGGGAGTGTTAAAGATTAATCAGTTTTGTGTTGTTTTTCTGAGTAGATGTTTTATATTAGTTGTTAAATATGTGGTGGGGACCACAGTAGTTATGTGAGTCCAAATTTTATTATGTTTTTTAGTCTTATATATGTTGTTTCATGTTTTAACGCCCTATAAGGGCATAGTTGTCTTTGTATTGCTCTATTATTTTTAGTATAAATAATAAGTGAAGGGGGCGGCCAGATTATGGCTCTCTTTTCTTTCAAAATCTCTTCTTCTCCTTCTCTCTTCAAGAAACCACTTTTCTGTTCATATTTTTTTGAGTTCAGCAGATTTTTACTGTTTCAAATAAGGATATGCCTTAAAAAAATGAAGTATCATTTGTTTTATGAATAATAACAAAATTTCCTTGTTTCCATCTGTTGCAATTTATACATAACTCTACTTTTTAAAAAGTTGGGTTCATGAAAACTTTAGACAACACTTTCTCAAAGGTGATTTCCTGGCACAAATTATATATTATAATAAACAAGGCAACAAAACTAACTGCTACCCATAATAGCGATGTAGAAAAAACTAGAGATATTACCCATAATAGCAATATAGGAAGAAGTCCCTCGGTTGATCAATCTCAAAAATATCCTCCTTCAAAATGCCTAATCCAGTTTTATAGCTCTTTGCCAATAAACAAAGAAGGAGAAAATCCGGATGCAAAGCAGTTAAATGTTCAGAAGAAGACCGAAGCTTTTGTACAGCTGTACGCATGGGAGCTACACCCCATAATGGTTCTTGAAGCAGCACAACTTGATCCTTGAACCTCTTGCAAACAGATACAACTGCATTTATAAGAAATTAATTCTTAGACCAATTAGGAGCATTAGGAAATCTGACAATGGTGAACAAATTTACTTTGTTGTGAACAGTAGAATACATTTATCAGGTGCCAAACATATCTGCTCTGCTAAGCAAGAATTGATAAAGGTAGAGACGGGCATAATGAATTCACTAGGTTGCTCTCTTGATATTGGAGCAGAAGTATATGCCTCCCTGTCAAACCACAAACACCAGAAAGGTATACAGCTTGATCAAATAACCAGATAACAGAGCTGAATATATACATCGATTCATTTATATCCAATGATTTTCTCAACTTTTCCTTTTCTTTCCAAACACATTTATTGTTACAATTTCTTAGGAAAAAAAGGAGGTCACAGAAACATGAATAAAGGCGAGAACTAAGAAGCCAAATTTTTATACAGCAACGAAGAATGGAACTGAAGCAATACCGTTTACAACCCCAAATGATTATTCATATTTAGGCTACAAACCCAGCTATAGTAGGTCTACCATGATAAAAAAGTAGATTACTTTGTACCAATATTACATGTATCGAGTTCGGAATCATCACAATCGGTATCACTTCTTCAAACAATAATTCTCTGCTTATATGACTTAATTATAATGCCATATCATCAAGGGCATAAGACCATGCTCTTTAAGGTACCATAACCCTAGAATAACATGACTGGTGCTTACCAAAACGAGTCATCCAAAAATCGACTCGAAAACTTTAAAGAAAGTCAAAACACAAAATTCAGCAACGTAACGATTCCATATCCAACTGAACGGAAAGAAAGGTTCATCCATTTAAAATTTAACAGAAACAGGACTATAATGTGCCCATGCACTTCTTTACACTATCAAGGGAACAAAACCCATTCCATAGTTAACCCAATTAGTTTGTTAAAATGTCGATGCATCAAAACTCACTTCCAATAAGACTAGAAGTAATCGGATGTCACGAAGATCCGGACAAAACGTGTAAAACCCCATAATTCAAAGAGGATAAAAGAAAAACACAATGTAGCAGGAAGTACAAATGCGGGAGAGTTTGGAAGGAAAACAACTTTTTTTCTTTGGTAAAAGAAGGAAAGCAACTTACAGGATATAGAGATAGCCAATAGATTGTTTAGCGGGGTCGAGCTGCCACAAGAAAGAAGCTAATCGTGGCGCCTCAGATTGGAGAGATTCCTCGGTCAGTTTCAAGAGATTGTGAAGATGAGATATATCCTCCACGCTACCCGAAAGCCCTTGTATTTGAGTGATCAAAGCTTCCATGTATTCCATGTTAAATTAAATTAATCGAACGATTTGACAAATGACGAATAAGCTATAATCACTGACGAACCGAGCAGATTTTACGAAGAATAAACAAGCTCCTTCCCTTCTTCGTCGGGAGTGGAGAGATTGCCGACCAAGTGACTGTCTTATTAATACATTCGGGCTGTTACTCGTTCAGTCCATCGGCCACAGAGCCTCGCTTGGCCAGAAACCGGCCTCGCTTAAGGGACGGGATCTGCTCCTCACACATGAGCGCCTCATATGCACATCCACCGTGCATTGGGAACTTTTTTCGTGAATAATAATTAATAAATACGGGACATGTTCCTAGTATGTGCGTGTGAGGCGCTAGGTGTGAGAGCCGATTCGGATTGGAACCGCGCGATTTCCTGCCAATAAGACCTGACACCGCGCGATTGGAACCTACTATTGAAGACGTCGTGTATAAGATGTGTGGTGTCACATACGTAATTTATTGGCATATGATATGGATCATAATTAGTAATTGGTCGAATGGGATATGCTCCTCACATAGGCGTGTTGGGATAGTATTGACAGTTGGGAGTGCTTGTTAGAGCATATCTGAATTCTGAATGGGATATGCTCCTCACATAGGCGTGTCTCACATCTCCCATGAATAATAATTTATAAGTAGGAGGGATTTTCTGAATGCATGGTAGGATATGCGTGTGAGGCGCCTTGTGTGAGGAGAAGATCCAATCTCTTTGAATTCTTGGGCTATCAAGGGAGTTTGGATTTGCTCCCCTAAAGCCTCAGGATACATCAAATGCTAATATAGTCCCAATAGCATAAGATGGTGACATGTATATTTTAGGGGAAAATTCCCAATAGGTGCCCTATACTTTAGGCTGAGTGCCAATTTAGTACTTGAACTTTAAAACGCAATAATTTAGTACCCAAATTTTTGAAATGCAACAATCTAGTACCTATCGTTAATGTACCGTCAGTTATGTATATCACATGACCTCGTGTGTGATTTAAAACTTTTGAAAATGTCAAAATTACCCTAAAAAATAAAACACGTTGTTCATCATCTTCTTTCTCAAGAAAATGAAACAGAGCCCAAGTTCTCAATAGTCCATACCATCTTTGTTTTATAATATAAACCCTATAAATGTGGTGTTTATTTTGCAATTCACTCCGAACTTGACCCTAAAAGTCCTAAATTTAATGGATGTGGTCAATATAAATTTCCATTATTAGTTGTACATTTACCCTTTCGTTTTCATCGCTATGGTTGGGAAATACGGTTTCTAGGGTCAGGTGTTTGAGGCTATTCAATGCTCCTTTGAACTAGGGGTGGCCACGAGCCAAGCTCTTCACGAGCTACTCGAACTCAGCTCAGCTCGATTTCAACCAAGCTTCGAGCTGAGCTCGAGCCCAATTTACAGGCTTGCTTATTAATCGAGTTGAGCTCAAGCCTAATAAGGCCCAAAATTTGTATCCAAAATTGGATGGCATCTCTCAAATGCTGGCCACATTTGACGTTTATGTTGCTTAGGAAATTCAAATCAATGGGAAAATTGATTTTTATGTAGTTCTTGGATAAAATCCATCTATAGATGAATATGCAATTAGGAAACAGTACATGAAACTGGCGTTGATGCTTCACCCTGATAGGATTAAAACTATAGGTGCTGATGGGGCATTCAAGCTTGTATATGAAGCGTTGACTCTCTTATCAAACAGTGGTAAAAGATTCTCTTATGATTAAAGGAGAAACAAACCATCCTTAGCAAATGTCGTCAAGACAAACTCTCCGACAGTTCAGAAGCCCATAGCCAATGGCTGTCATAACTATACTAAAACTTCATCTCATGACCAGCCCAAGCCTCAAAACTTTCTAGACAATATGAGAACCTCCGCAAGACCGGAGCTGTTTTGGCCACCGGTTTTTTGGTCAATGGTTCAACTATCTGTAGGTGCTCGGCCTCCCTCTCTATAGTTGATGGATACTTGTAGGTTTACAGGTTGGAAATGGTTGATAAAAAAAATTAGATGACACTTGAAAGGCATTTGCGTCTTTTCCCATGACACTTAACGACTGGTTAATACCAGGTACTGGGTTGTCACATTTCGAAAGTTTGGGTACTAGATTGTCACATTTTAAAGTTTGAGTGTTAAATTGTCACTCGGCCTAAAGTATAAGATACCTATCGAGTGTGCAAAACCTAATACCTAAGCCCATTCCCTTTCGAAGAAATAAATAAAAATTTTTCACAAATGTGACTCCAAAGTCTTCAATATTGCTTTCTTTAGTAGGGAGTTTATGATTAAGGCAAATGCTTTTGCTTCTCTCATTTATACAATGCTTCGGTTTAAGCTCCCAAAAGATCTTTGCAAAAACCTTAATAGTTTTATGGCAAACTTTATGTGTGGTCAAAAAATAGGGGAACATAAAATTCATTGGATTATTTGGTCAAAGTTGTGTAAACCCAAACCTAACTAGGCTTTAAGCACATGGATAGGTTTATAAAGGTTTCCCTACCTGTTCCTTCCTTTCCCTACTTTTTCCTTCAAACCAAACACAACCTTAGGTTCTTGTCCCTCTTGGGCTTAGAGAAGCTTGCTAAAATGCAGATATTTGTTATTAAAAGGTATTATTTGGGAGGTGGGAGATGACTCCACTATCAATATTTGGGAAGACCCAAGGGAAAATTTTGCCAAATTTCAAAATCCAATAAGCCCAACCAGAGAACTATGATATATCCATAGTTAGTGATCTTATAAATCAAAGGTCAAGAACCTGAAAGGTTCAACTCTTAAGATCATTGTTCCAAGAAGCAAAGTGTGAGGCAATTTAGAGAATTCACCTAAGCCGGTCAATGGATAAGGATTAGATAGTCTGGGGTTGGTCGAAAAGAGATGAATTTATTGTTCGATCAACATATTATCTGGCTTTACAAAGCTCTTCTGTTGGGTCAAACTCAAATGGGCATTCTTTAAATCAGCTGCCATGGAGGCAGATTTGGAAGATTGAGGTCGTGCCCAAAGTTAGAATGTTCATTTGGAGATGTTGTCACAATGCTCTCCCAACCTTGGTCTAAGGTTGCGTTTGGAAATGATGGTAATAAGTGTGAATGCAAATATGTAGAGTGTAAAACGGTCCATATAAATTGTAAAGTTGGGTTAGTTTTGTACTGACAAATTTACCTTTCTACCAAACAGACTTTTAGTTGTAATGGATGCAAATACAAATTCCAATATAGCAAACGCCTTTTTATCAAAAACCCAGTTGAATGCAAATTTACTTATTTTTTATTGATGTACTTTTACATCTTATTATCAATGTAAATATATATTGAAAAATATGTTTTCTTTTATTTGTCAATGCATAAATGTAATGTTGCTAAATACAGGCAAAAGTGAACCAGAGTGCAAATTTACCCAAAACCGGGATTTACACTCTATTTGCATCGTTTCCAAGCACAGTCTAAAGGAAAGACATCTAGAAGTTTTAGATACTTGTCCAAGATGTATTAGCACCCCATAATCACTAAATCACATTATTTTTCAATATCATTATTCTAGAGTTGTGCGGTTTGGCTTAGGGATTGCAATGGAAGAAGTAGAAGATCAAGCAAACTTCATAGACTGATTGTTGTATTGGTTGGAAAAGAAAAGAAGTCTTGGCATTTCCAAACTTTCTTCTATAATTGCTAACTCAAGTTGGATGCTTTGGAATGCAAGAAACGAGTTAATCTTTGAGAACATTTATATATCTGTAGTATCCTTGGTGGAGAAAGCTAAATGATGGTGGAACCTCTCTTCTTTTCAAGAAAAATGAAGAAGATGTCATTGCTGCCCCTGCCAACCCCCCTTGTCTCATAGATGGGAAGCCCCTCCTAGTGAGGTGGCCAAGATGAACTATGACATTTCTTTGTCTCAAAGTAGAAAAAGAGCTTCGATTGGCTTCATAATACATTAATTAGGAAATATAGCATTTTAGAATAACAATAAAGGCATGTGCATCGATTAAGAAACATAACATTATAATCTTAATGAAATAAACACGTGCCAAAATCAGTTAAAAGGCATCCCATAATAATCAAGGATAAAATTAAAATAGTAAATAAGAAAAATCTAAGAAAATTATAAACTATTCAGCTTTATATATAAGTAAGATGGTGTTTGGTATAGCTTTTGCTTATTTGAAAAAATAGTGTCAGTTCATCGCCATGTAGGCATTTATCCCAAAATGCTATTTGGTGAGATTAAGTGTCAAATAAATGTTTGTCTCATTTTATGTGAGCTTAGGAACACAAAGGTGTTTATTTACTGTCTGGTTATCTAGCACCTAATTGCCAAACAACACATAATAAACATTTATTAATCACTTTTTCTTAGTTTTGAAGATAAATCAAATACATACGTTTTTTCAAATAAACTGAAGCCATACCAAACATTCCCCAAGTAACCCACACCTAAGTTCAAATTCGCTTTACCATTTATTATTTCATATCCATTCCCCAAGTAACACATATCTCTCTCTCTCTATATATATCCCCTAAACCACCAATAATATACTTCTCCTACATTTGTGCTGGAATTACAAATTACAAAGGCCTAATCCATTGTTCGAGGGTATGTGGGCAATCCCTCCAAGGGTCCGACCACCTCTTTCAATGCCTTCATCCTCATAGCAATTAGATCACTAACATTGTTATATCATATGTTGTATCTTGTGTTGATAACAGTGGTAACTATTGATATGTGGTTGCCCAAGATTGCTCCACTTATTTGATTGATCCCAACTATCCTGATTCTTCGAGGTGCTTCGCAAAGTGACCAAAAACTTTTGAATCCCCACACACAATATACAGAATTTGTACTTTAACCAATCAAAATTCCAGGGGGTCTCGATATAAAAATCCGTGGTATGTTTTGGGGTGCAAGTCGACGTGGGCTGCCCCAAGTTTAAGCTCAAGCCAGGCCCAACCCTATGAATTGGGCCTATGGATGGAGCCCAAGGTCAAGCCCAAATAGTCAAATTCGACCTGACTCAAAATAAAATGTGATCCACTCAAGTGGGGGTGTAAACGGTATTTGATAATCCATTTTAAATTTGACATCTGAGGAAAACGAATTGAATTCGGATTATTCGATCAATTTAAGGTTGAATTCAAATCAAAATTTAATACCGATTAATTTATCAAATTGAATTAGAATATAGGTTGATTCAATTGATAAAAATCAAATTCGATTAGAGAGAGATAGAGAGAGAGAGGATTATGTGTCTTATGCTCTTAATACTCTTACACCATTTTCATAAAAAATGTATCGAGACAATTAGATATACACAGTCCCTTTTCAGAAAACTGAAAAAAAAAATTATAAAACAGTTAATTGATTATTATATTATTTTTTTCATTGAGGCAATCTCCCATTAACCCATCCCTCTTCATCGAGACATTAACCCTCCCTCTTCCTACTTCACTTTGACAAGACATTTCTTCTCCCCATCTCATAACTTGTTACTCTCAATGTTTCTAACATATTGGTCCATTCTTATCTCTGCCTCATCTCCCTCTCCCCTTGTTGTTGTCGTTCTTTCATTTACACTGCTTTTAAACTTGCAGTTGGAGGTAGCATGGAGAAAAAAAATGAGTGAGCACTGGGTTTTGTTGAAGACAAATGAGTTTCATGGCGTTCTAACTTATTCCATTCAAATCTTAGCTTCATAGACATCCAAAATCTTTTATCTCTTTATTTGTTACTTCTTTATATATTTTTTTATTTTTTGATTTTTTTCAGGTGTTTTTTCCTATTCTTTTCTTCTTATTATATTATTTTGAGTTTTTCTTTTCTTTTTACTCACAAGCCACAACAATTTATTTATTTATTTATTTATTTTTACTCACAAGCCACAACAAAGTTTTTTTTTTGTTTCTTGTATAATCTGATTTATAGATTTAGGATTTCTAATATTTATAGAATCAGTCAAATTCAAATCAGTTTGAACATGCCTCATTTTAAACAATTTCAAATTCAATTTACATTATTTATTATTCAACAGATACCGAATCGAATTCAAAGCAACTACTCTTTAATCGGAACGAATACAAATATCATCTGATTCTATTCAAATTCGCTCCATTTATAGGCCTTCTTGGGCCAGGGCTGAGTCGGTCCATCAATGCCCATTAAAATTTAATATATATATATAAATGCTATGCTATTGTTTATCAAAAACATAACATGTATTTGCATATGCATGTAGGCAAGCCAAGCTCGTATTAGGATAAGATAGGATTGGGCTCCACCCAAATTCTGGCTATCAAAGGGCTAGGTCCAAACTTGGCCTGATTTTTCTTTCTTAAACAGACTTTTAGGCTTAAGACAAGTGAAGGCCATAAGGTCCATGCCAAATTCATACAAAATTGCGGGCTAGATTGGTTTAGACTGGGATTGGATCCGCCCAAATTGCACCCCTATAACACAACAAACGTTAATATGCAAATGTCAAGGAAAATTTTTTACCTTATATATAGAAAAATGGGAAATATTTAACAGAAACACACGTCCATTTCTGTCTCAAAGTGGGCATTGTCTAGACAAGCAAATCCTCAAATGAATTTTCCATGAGCATAATCGAGACAATCAGATAGCAACCATGGTGAAGGTCTACAACACGCATCATGTTTTTTGCATCCCACATCTGATGTGTTAGCTCCAACACAGTAAGTGAGATATTGCTAGGATCCACCAGAGGTTAATGAAAAAAAAATCTGAAACTAAGTTAGCTAATAATGGGAAGGGCTTTGGGCACGAGGAATAGGGGAGAAACTAACGGGATGAACTTATGCATGCTCATAATGTTTGCTTGTGGTTAAATATATGTAACACCATTGTTGGGACTAGATCCGGACTCTTAACACATTTGGGCGAGTTAGGATCCACTCACAACAACATATACTTTTTCTAACAAGTTTAAATATGACGTGTGGAACATGTTGATAAAAGCGGCAGTTTGGCATCGTTGCCGTTTTCTAGCGCAACGGCGTCATATCAGTGCTACATCAGAAAAAATGGTGTTCCAGGAAATGGGTATTTGTTTGGAACTGTTTTTCAGTAAAAAATGATTCTTTAAGTCATGCCTCAAAAATCGGAAAGCCATAGCTTGGAACAATGTCAAATTAGGCGTTTCCTGGAGTTGCAACTCTTTGTTGCCAAAAGGGCAATGATGTAGAACTGATATGGCACTGGATAATGGGTATCAATGCTGAAAACATTTCTTGGAGCATTGGTACCAAATAGAAAAAGTTGTTGCTCCAAGAAACCTATCTATCAACAACGATTCCAAACAAAAATAAAGGCAAACAGTGCTTCCAACCACACATCAATAATACCGTTTTCTCAAAAAATGGTATTGCAACTGCAGCATCGATGCCAAACATAAACAAAGTAATTTGTTGTGAATAGATCCGATTCCCATTTGACTATTTGAACATGCAATGGGAATATTTCTCCTGGTTGTTATAGAAAATGTTTCCCATGCAAGGTTGGGATGTGATATGGGGTGTTTATGGGAACCCAATGCAAAAAATTAAAAAAATATATAAAGAAATAAAAAGGCATAGCCTTATAGCCCCAGTCCCCACTAAGGTTCAAAATATCCATACACCTAATATGTCAGTAAGGGCGTATTGAGTGATATCAAAAATGTTTTTAATTTTTTTTTTAAATTTTGATCAAAACTAATTCAGAAGGGATTTATTTAAGATTCTTACACCCCTAAACTGGTAAGAACCTCGATACACCTCTTGTAGGGGACATTTCAGAAAACCACCAGCATGATATGGGTTGATACGTATGGATACTTTGAACCCTGAACTCCGGTACACCCCCTTTGGGCCTTTGGCCTCGGGAGTCGGGATCCCGCTCCGTTGCCATTTACCTCTCCAAAAAACTTGAAACAATTTCTGATGTGGCACACCGTGGAATCAATTCCTTCGAGTTAAAACACAGATGATGTGAAGTGCTCTCAGGCTCTTGGGCCATGGCCCTTGGATAAAAATAGGTAGGCCTTTAGCCTTCCTCTCGACTGAGAGCAGGAAGAATCGAGAACCTGAAACCCTAAGCCAGGATGGATAGGGTTCACGAGAGAGAGGCATCGACCGGAAAGAGCAGAGAAGAAAGGGAGAGAGACAGAGATAGGGATTCCACCAAAGATCATTACAAAGACGTTGATCGTCATCGAGATCGAGATAGGGACCGTGACCGTGAACACAAGCAGCGAGCCAAAGATGGTCGATCCAGGGAATCCGAAGAACAGTACCATAGTGATAAACACAGAGATGTTCGATCGAGAGAGTCCGAAGAACGGCATCACAGTGATAAACATAGAGACGTTCGATCGAGGGAATCCGAAGAACGGCATCTTAGTGATGTACACAGAGACGTTCGATCGAGAGAATCCGAAGAACGGCTCCACAGCGATAAATACAGAGAAGAGAAACGTTCCTCCAGGGATGAGAAGCATCGAGATGGAGATCGGGGCCGATTGAAGGACCATTTGCAGGATTATGAGTCGAAGCGCGAGCGATCTCATGAACCCAGAGAAGGGAGAGAAGGCAGCCGGGATAGGAATTTCCGGGAAGGATCGGTGGAAAAACGATCGTCGTCTTCGCACAAGAGAAAAGAGCGCGAAGGAAGCGAGGATCGGACGGATAAGAGTGACAAGAAAGTTAGAGTTTCGGATGGAGCGAAAGAAGAGAGGAGAGAGAGAAGGCGATTTGGAGAGAAGGCTGTCGAAGACTCCAAGGGTATGAATGGATTTAGTAGGAAGGAGAGGGCAGAGGATCAGAAATCCCATGATAGATTTAAGGAAGAAGAGAAGAAAGATCTGATTGGGAGTGTTAGGACAGAGAAAAGAGAGAGACGGAGATTCGAGGATCGAGCCAATGAAGACGATATGATTGCTACTGAAGAAGGAAAACATCCCGTTTCAGTTGGGGCATCAGAAAAGAAACAGGGAATGGCCGAACAGGTAAATAATGCTCAGAGCAATGTTACTCCAAGTGGAAGCGATTCCATTGCTCAGGTTAGTTGTTAATATTTCCCCCATTCCCATGCTTCTTTTGCATGATGCTATTGGCATTATCTTTAGAGAAGTAGATAAGAGTATATATATATTAATTTTTCCTGTCATTTTGGTATTTTTCTTTCGTAACGAGGATAAAATCTATAATAGCTAATGCATAAACTATGATACAACTCATAAAGATCTTTATAAAGTTTCAGTGCACTAGTTGATTGGAACTGAGTTGCTTGTTATGTGGTTTATTTAGCGGGAACTAAGTTCTCAATAACAAAAAATATTTATTATGTATTTAGTATTTTGAACAATCTTGTGTTCCATTTTGTAATGTAATATACGATGGAGTTGTGGTCCCAAAAGTTTGATAAGTTTTTTTTTAATGGTTTTTTATCTTCAACCCCATAGTTGTGCCTAGAATATCTATGAGGCTGAACGGAAGATGTATCAGTGGTTTACTGGTTTATATCCTTGGATCGTGGGGAAAAACCAATTTATCAAGGAAATACCGAAAATTCAGTCGACAAGTCCTTACATCAAATCGTCAATGACTTGGATCTGGTTTTGAGAGCCACAGCCTAGCAACCTCTTGAAAGGGTGATCATAGGTTATATCCTCTTCAACACACACAAACAACAGGAAAACTTCTGTTATTAATGCTAATAAAACCACAAATTTCTGATCTTAAAGAAAGGGAAAGTCTGACTGAAAGGTTGACCAAATCCTGTGGTTTTATATTATTCATTAGTGGTATTTCATTGCTTTCAGGTCTTCTATTTCCAAGATGACTGTTGACACATCACATTTTTATATTGACCTTCTTTTTGTAGGCTATCCTGTCATCCTCTTTTACACTCTTTGGCTTGACCATGCAACTTTCTTAACAATTCGGAGGGCCAAAATGCCCTTTCTTTTCTGTCTTCTTTGATCAAGGATAACAGAATACTTGTATGATAACATTTGCATTTGGCTGGATTTTTATCACAGTGGTATGCTAACATGAATATACAATGTGTTTTTTTTTTTTGACACATGGACATTGCTCAGTTTTAAGTTGAGGACCTTGAAGATTTATATTTGACGATGAGCATGTTTGTGAAGGGTGGTAAGTAATGTCTGATGTTCCCCATTCTGATAGAAAAGCTTGAAATTGCATATGCAAACAGCCAAACATTATAAACCACAGTGAATCTTGTTGAGAATCTCCTTTCAACGAAACTATATCTTGCTAGTTTGAAATAGTGGTTAGCAGATAGTTTCCTTTCATAATTTGTTCTATCAACTTTTTTAAAGCTATGAATTGTTTCATAGGGTCCTTGGGCTTTTGTATACACTGAATGAAATGCAAATTCATTGCTTTTAATATTTCCAACTGTTTTTCTGCCATCTCAACTACTCTGATGAGCTACTTTTACTATATGCTTATCCATGCTTCACACTTTTATTATTTTTTCTAATCTATGCTACTTTTTCTCTTGCAGGATTCTTCTTTGGAACCACCTAATCAGATATCAAGGGCCATGCCTGAGAATTCTGTCCCCAATCTTCCCACAGCCACAAAGGTATCTTCAATTTCTACCACCAATGAAAATAAGGGAGTTAGTATTACCAGATCTCATGAGGTTCATGGAAACTCCAGTACAGATGGAACAGCTTCAGCTGCTGGCAAGGGTGCAAGTCTGTCTCTTGATGCTTTAGCAAAAGCTAAGAAAGCTTTGCAGATGCAGAAGGAATTGTCTGAAAAGCTGAAGAAGATACCACAGGTATGTTCACTAGTGCATCTTTTTGCTATCTCTCTCTCTGAGACACAAAGATAATGCTTTCTGTTGGAGTCAAGTAGACTGTTTACCATTTCATTTTTTGTTTCCTATTTGGTTTTTGTTGTGCAGTTAAATAAAAGTGGAAGCTTGGATGGTGGCCAGCAGCCAGGGTTAAACAAAGAGGCATCAAAAACCCCATTGTCAAGCATAGGGAGGCAGCAAGGATCTGTACCACCTATTACTGCTGCTGTAGGTGTGTCTGCTTCACCTGCTGTATCTGTGAAACCTCCTACAGCTGGCATGGTTACTCTTGCTGGGCTAACAGCACCCAACTATGAAGCTGTAAAGAGGGCCCAAGAACTTGCTGCCAAGATGGGATTTCATCAGGACCCACAATTTGCGCCTTTGATAAACATGTTTCCTGGGCATACGACAACAGATGTTGCTGTTCAGCCAAAACCAGCCAAGGTTCCTGTTCTTCGTTTGGATGCACTTGGCAGGGAGATTGATGAACATGGAAATGTAGTCGATATGCCTAAACCAACAAATCTCAGTACCTTAAAGGTATAAATCATTCTTTGCCAGTCTTGGTTGCCTCTTTCACTTCAATAAGGCACTACATTCTTTGCCACTTCACCTGACTATCTGCTTTATATATGTTTCATTTATTTTAAGAAAGTGATAAAAGGTAAAAAGTTGATTTGGTGGGAACTGGAAGGGATTTGCACCACCTACCAATGCCAAGATGGGATTGGGTCACTACCATATGGTTGCCTTGGCATGCTATTCTTGTTCATTGATAAAGTACTGTTTTATGTTATTTTTTCCAGGTCAATATCAACAAACAGAAAAAGGAAGCATTTCAAATTCTTAAACCAGAGCTGGATGTGGATCCAGAAACTAATCCTCATTTTGATGCAAGAATGGGCATCAACAAGACCAAGCTTTTGAGGCCTAAGAGGATGTCATTCCAATTTGTAGAGGAAGGTAAATGGTCAAAACAAGCAGAGATTATTAGATTTAAGGTATGGGTCTCTCTAGCAACTTGCCCATTTTGCTAGGTTGTTTTCTTCAATGGTTTTCTTGTTTGGGTAATCCTCACAACTCTTTTTTCAGAGTCAATTTGGAGAAGCACAAGCTAAAGAGCTGAAAACAAAGCAAGCACAGTTGGCAAAAGCAAAGGCAGAGCCTGATATCAATCCGAATCTGATAGAAGTATCAGAGAGAGTTGTCACTAAAGAAAAGCCAAAGGATCCAATCCCTGATGTGGAGTGGTGGTATGTATGCTTTTGCTTATCATGATTGGACAATTTAGGACAATTTTGGCTTTTAGTTTTCACTTGTCTGAGCAGTCTGTATCTAATATGATAGTAAGATATGAACAAATTATTCATGCTTATCTTACGATTTATGCTTTGAATAATCAGGGATCTGCCACTTTTGCTTTCTGGAACCTATTGTGATGTCATTGAAGGTAAAATTACTGAAGATAAACTAAAAATGGACAAGATCACAATTTATGTTGAACACCCACTCCCTATTGAGCCCCCAGCTGAACCTGCCCCACCACCTCCACAACCTCTGAAGCTGACTAAGAAGGAGCAGAAGAAATTGCGGACACAGCGTCGTCTAGCTAAGGAAAAAGATAGGCAGGAGATGATAAGGCAAGGTCTAATAGAGCCTCCAAAGCCGAAGGTTAAGATGAGCAATCTTATGAAAGTTCTTGGCTCTGAAGCGACGCAGGATCCCACAAGGCTTGAAATGGAAATAAGGAGTGCAGCTGCTGAGCGTGAACAAGCTCATGTTGACAGGAATATTGCGCGCAAGCTCACCCCAGCAGAACGCCGTGAGAAAAAAGAGAGGAAGCTCTTTGAGGACCCAAATACACCGGAGACTATTGTTTCTGTTTACAAGATCAATGATCTCTCACATCCCCAAACCCGCTTTAAGGTTGATGTAAACGCCCAGGAGAACCGGTTGACAGGTTGTGCTGTGATATCAGATGGCATTAGTGTGGTGGTTGTGGAAGGTGGCAACAAGCCTATTAAAAGGTATGGGAAGCTTATGCTCAGGCGAATAAACTGGGCTGCATCTGTGGTGAATGAAGACGATGATGGTGATGAAGACGAGGACACACCAATCAACAGGTGTGTGCTTGTGTGGCAAGGTAGTGTTGCTAAACCGAGTTTCAATAGGTTCACTGTTCATCAGTGTAGGACTGAAGCTGCTGCAAAGAAGGTGTTCTCTGATGCAGGGGTTGCTCATTATTGGGATCTGGCCGTTAATTTTACAGATGACCAAATGTAGATGAAAGAACAGATGAAGCGAAAAAGGGGCGGGGTTAGGGTCTACAATTTTTTTTTGGTGGGTAAGCGAATTTCGGATGTGACGGACTGATCGATCATATGTAGTTAGCCTAGACCGGAAAATTCTCATTTCGAGCTCTTGCCTTCTTTGAATCTGAATTGGTGTGTTCATTACCTTCTCTCATAATTGGTTTTCTGGTAGAGATCAAGCACATTTGCTTTATATATTGATTTATTATGTTTCATACTATTTTTATTATTCTTTGGAAGTTACAAGGTGAAAGAAAGATCGATTTTCGAATGTTTGAGATAGGGGTATCGAATATGGACCTTGAACTTAAATGGATAGGTTAGAGACCGTTAAACACGATTTAGCCATGTGGATTATCTGCCGTAATAGTTTAGTATTGATTTTCAATTGCACCATGTGTTATTAGATCGAAGATTGGTAGATGTGATACTGTGGTGATTACTTTTATAACTTGCTTTACCCCTTTACCGTGCATCCGAAACTTTTGTAACTTGTTTTATTCCATGGATTAGTTGGTGGGTCGGTGGGATCTCTTACGGGTATGCGGGATACGATCTGTTCACGGGCTTTTTCGAGCTGAGCCTCTATTAGCATAACATGTTCAGGCCTGAGCCAAAGCCTAGACCAATTATTGGGCGTAGATCTTGATCCAGAATCCAACCCTCACATAAAAGCCAAGATTTTTTACTCAACAATGCAATTAGATGGGTAATTTGGCTTGACCTAGCGATTGAGATACACGTGGATGTGATCAGCCAGTAGGGTGACAATTCAGCAAGGGAGTCTTGCCAACGGTTCAGGAGTTCGGGACCTTGAACACCTTGGCACCTAATTCAGTTTGGGGCCAAAGGACTGAAGTGCCAGTTTAGAGCCAAAGAATCGATGTGCCAGTTTGGGACCAAAGAACCAAAGCGCCACGTCTAGTAACAAAGCTCATCCTCACCCCATTCGAATCGGAGGAAACTAATAAACCTTATCAATTGGCGCATTGCCCTTCTTCGGAAACGGAACTGATTTTATCTATGCAGCCCGGAGATCTCGAAGCCTTTTCGTAAGGCTCACGACTACTTAACTATATAAGGGCATCGATCCTCAAGGTGAAGGTGCGCGCAATTACTCACATTCAAACTCTCTAGCATTCATACTTAGCTCGCAAACACACAGAATACTGACTTAAGCATTGGAGTGACCTCATCGGGTCTTCCACCATGGTCCTAAGCATTGTTTTGCATATTGGTCCAGCTTTCCATGCGAGTACGTCCAGGCAGTTTTCCAACTGGGAGCTTCCAGATCACGCATCATCAATTGGCGTCGTCTGTGGGAAATGATCAAAAGGCCATCCTGATCCCAATTGTAGTTCTAGTTTTCGCTCAAACCTCAATGGATTCTTCCAGAAACACTAGGAAAAGCATCGAGTTGAATGTCATCGGAGAGCAAGATCAGAGATCAACCACACCCCAAGGCCCCATGGTATGTATCAGATAGTTTACAATTCCCCTTACAGCTTCAGGGGTCCCGTCACTATTTGTACCACAGGGCACCACGCAAGTGAGCGTCCCGCTCCCCTTAGTGGGCGTGACTTTCTCTGAGCCATCTGTGGTCCCCCTTAGAGTCGAGCACTCCCAATTTCATGACCTTGTTCAATGCGTCCGAATGATACAGATTCATATGCAACAGGTCCAATAGTTTCAACAATATCAACAGTACTACCTGTACCAGTAATATTAGCAGCAGTTCCCACCACTATAGCCGATTCCACCCCGAAACCTAGGGTTGCACCAGAGCTCGAACCAAAACCGACCCGAAACTAACCAGAACATCTACCAATCCCCCAGCGGGGTGAGGGGACCTCATAGGTGCCCGCCCCTCCTAGTGGTCAAACTCCACCTCGTGAGAGGAGGGGCGATGAACACACTCCCCCAGTATCACAAGGAAACCTTAGAAATAGGCCTGAGGATAGCTATCTCAACAGGGCCAACCCGCTGCAGCACTCATGGTCTCCATCGAGTCCATCTCAGCTCTCATGGCCTCCACCCACTTCTGGGAATCTGTCTAACATAGCTTCCGCGTAAGTCACGGGATCCTCTTCACTAGTCAAGGCTTCCACCAGGTAGGTATCCTGGTCATAACCATATCGGACTGGTGGTCTGGATACCTAGGTGAACCTTCTAGGTTGGTCACTACCTGGAACTTGTGGGACATCTCCCACTGCTCGTGAACTCTCCTCATCAAGAACTATTTCCTGACGGTGAGTGTCCATGATGTATTCAAATTCTAAGAATTGGGTGTTTCGACTGCAGAACACTTTCTGCTCACTTGGGTCATAGAATAGATAACCCACTGAATCCTTTGGGTAGCCTATAAATAGGCAACAACTGGTTTTGGATTCCAACTTGTTCACACTTGTTCTTTTAACGTGTGCAGGACAACCCCAAATCTTCAAGTGTCTTACACTTGGCTACCTTCCGGTCCATAGTTCATATGGAGTTTTCGAAACTGATTTGGTTGGAACCCGATTCAGCACGTAGATAGCAGTCTCTAATGCATATCCCCAAAAGGATGTGGGTAATTCTGAGCGTACGAGAAGTGACCGGACCATGTCCAGCAATGTCCTATTCCTCATATCTGAAACACCGTTGAGTTGTGGTGTAGCAGGAGGAGATAGTTGTGACACTATCCCATTGTCCTTTAAGTAGTCCCTGAATTCGTCAGAGAGATACTCGCCACCTCAATCCGATCGAAGGGCCTTAACTTCTCTCCCTAATTGTTTCTCGACTTCCTGTCTGAACTCTTTGAACTTTTCAAAGGATTCAGACTTGTGTCTCATTAGATACACGTAACCATATCGTGAAAAATCATCTGTAAAGGTGATGAAGTACACGTGTTGATTCCGTGTCCTAACACTCAGGGGGCCACATACATCAGTATGTATTAGGTCAAGTGTGCCTCCAGATCTTTCAGGCTTACCGTCAAATGGCCGCTTGGTCATCTTACCTTGAAGGCAAGGCTCACAAGTGGGAAGATTTTCTATGCTTAGAAAATCCAAAGGACCATCCTTTACCAGTCTTGTGATTCGGTCAATATCGATATGGCCAAGTCGGTAATGCCAGAGGCACATGGGATTAATTGTATCACGATTCATTTTCTTGGGATTTTCGACCGACGTAGTTTCGGTTATGTTAGTTTCTAGAGAAGGATGTAGAACGTAGAGACCATTCTCCAGTTCCCTGCATGCGATGAATTTGTTATTCCGTTTAATAGTAATCATATTACTAAAATAAACAGTATATCCATCAGCACACAGTTTAGAAACAAAAATTAAATTTCTTCTCAAGTTTTGTACATAAAGACAATTTTTAAGTACAAGGACTCATTCTCTAAAAACCAATTCTACGGTTCCTATCGCCGCAGCTGCAACACTTGCAGACATTCCCAAGAAAAGTGTCACTTCGTCATCACTCAATCTTCTGCTAACTTTGAACCCCTGTAGTGAGTTACACGCATGAGTTGAAGCCCCAGAGTCAACACACCAGGACACAGAAGCAACTAACATATTAGTTTCTATGACACAAGTTTCGATGTTACCTTTCTTAGATTCCAGGTAGACAGGACAATTCCTCTTCCAGTGGCTGGTCTGTTTGCAGAAGTAACAGACATCAGATGCCTTGTTCTTCTTCTGCTTCTTGGGTTTGGCAGCTTTCTTCTGGGGATTCTTTGCCATTTTCTTTTTCTTGCCTGATCTGTTAGCTTCAGCAAGCATAACCACAGGCTCATCCTTCTTTAAAAGATGCTCGGCCCTCTGCAACATATTGTTGAGTTCCTAGACGCTGACATTCAACTTATTCATATTGTAGTTCATAGTGAACGCATTGAAGGAAGAGGGCAAAGAATTCAGGATGTCATCCACTTGCATGCCAAGATCTAGCCCCGATCCAAGAGCTTCAAGTTCATTAATGCATCCCATCATCCGAAGACAATGGTCATGAACTTTCTGCCCCTTGGACATTTGCGCGGTCGTGAACAATTTCAGGACCTTCTGTCGAGTAGAACGGTTCTGCTCTTCATACATTGTTCTTAGACTGTCCAATATGTCCTTGGCTAGTTCGATCTGATCGAACTGCCTCTGTATTGAGTTGTCTAATGAGGCAATGACAAAGCAGCGGGCTAGGGGGTTCTTATCCTCCCAATCTTGGTAGTCCCTCCTACAGGCCTAAGAAGCTCTATCACCCGGACGTTCTGGGGCAGGATTTTTCACCACCTTATCTAACTTTTAAGAAGTTAGGACCAGCATAAGATTTCTGTACCAGTCGGCATAGTTTGGGCCCTTAAGCTTGTTATCATTTAGAAGCTTTGCAAATTGACCATTTGTCATTTTTTGATAAAACAACAAAAACGTTAGTCCACAACCTTAGTTTGATTCATGTTACCTACATAGATATGGCTTTTAATCTATGTTTATTCCCATTTATTCATCTCTGAGATTTTCCCTCCCTTCTCAGTGACGGAGACGACGGAATGTCTCTGGAAATAAATAAATAATAATTCTAAATAAATTTTTGGATTTAACAAAATTAATTTCAGATCAAACGCCCTTAACAAGAAACCATTTCTTGAAAAAAAAGGAAAGCAATCTGCGTAGATCTTGGCAGAACATTTTCTATTCATCTGCGCAGGGTCAGATCTGATTTTCTTTTGGTTCAAGATTCGAACATATGGCTCTGATACCACTGAAAGAATGGTATGATCCATCTAATGGACGCCAAGAAGGGTGCGGAAAGGGGGGCGAATTTCAAAAAAAAAAATTTCCACCTTCTTCCAACTGGAAACCTTGAACACCGAATCCTAGTGTCTTTCTTGCAAGACTATTGTCAAGAACTGCTTTCTTGACTTCCTGTTGCTGCAAAGATCCAATCTTCCAACAGGTAGTGGCGGCGGCTGAAGGAGGAGAAGTCCAGGGACGAAGAGGGCAGAATTGTCTCTGCTCTCTGGAGTCTGTGAGAGATCAAATCTCAGATTGTAGGATGTGTTTCTTGCTTACTCAAACCCCCTAGTTCGAAATCTGATATTTCTGCTAGGGTTTTCTCCTCTTTCTTCTTGATTAAGAAACCTCCCAATATTTTGGGAGTTATCCCAATCCAAATCAGTATTTGGATTGAGGTTAATCTTAATCCTATCTGCATATTAAGTTAGTTAACTCCTGATCTTATCAGGAGGTTACCAGATTCAAATCTAATTTGAATTTGGTCTCTTAGAGTGGATAAGGTCAAAGACCCACTCCTTCTACTAACACTAATCTTAGATTCGCCCTATGAATTGGTGATCATATCAGCCAACTCGAAATGGACTTTTGGCCCATTAAGTGTTCAGTGTTTAACTAGTTTCCAACCTGCTGCCCAGTTGGGCTTCTTTGTTTGGCGTGGGACCCAAGCATTGATCTACACACCAGCCACATGGGTTCGGCCCAACCTTTGTTACAAGGCCCAACCGAATTCACTGAAAGACTTAGTGACCCCCTTGAGCCCATCACATGGACCCTATGGGCCCAACACTTACATTAAGTGGTCCCTGGGCCAAGCCATCTTATAAAAACCCAGGGACTGTGGGCAGGTGCAAGATTAACCCATCAGGTATTATCCTAAATGGTCTTACACTTAACCTCTCAGCCCTTAATGATCAAGCACTGCCCGACAAGAGAAGACCTCTCTCTCGGCTGCAAGGAACAGTGCTGCACTCTCTACTCACATGGATCCCGAGAATTAAAACCTTTTGCAAATCTTTTGAAACCGTACATATACATACATATATATATATATATTTTGCAAAACAAAATTCCAACGATTGAAATCAACTGCCGGTAGTTTGGTTTCCATAAGAGAGAGTGCATTACCGATCATTACCATTGTCCGACAAAGGGGCTGATCCTGTCGCTATGACCATTCACTCAGATGAATTCTCAGACTACCCCAACATGTCTAGGTTTTGACCCCCACTAAGGATCTCACTGATTGACACATCAAAGACAACCCGATCCGACACCTAGTGATGTGTCATAATCGAGTCTAGGGGTCAGGTGTAACTTTCCAGTTTTGCCCATCTGTCTCTAAGGTCTAGGGTAATACTGAAAATTTGGTCCTGTTCAAGGGTTCAAGCAATCCCATACTGCATGTGCCTTGGGTCTTACCCTGATGGCCGAAACAAGCCATCCCAACACTTGGTGGCACACCAGTATCAGCCTTGGCAGGATAAATCTCCCTAGACTTATCCAATGGCTGTGAACATTTAAAACTAACACAAGTTTCTATAAGTGTCCAGTTTTAGGGTCTTACACATAATTATACCAAACAACATGAACCAAACATGCACTTTAATTTATTTCCACTAAATAACAAAAGTACATCAAATCCGATTGAAGCTAAGGGCATACAAGACTGTTGGCGACCTCGTTCTTCGGGAAGTTATGGTACCTGAGCCCGGTGTAGGTAAGCTCGGACCGAACTGAGAATGTTTGTACCATATAAGATGGGTGTTCAGGCAAGGCACGTTTGAACTCGAGACTTTGGAAGGGAAGCAATATCTCGAGCATGGAACATCGACAACCTAAGAAGGTACTACTTATGAGTTCATGACTCCAAGGTAAAATTCCCCTAAGTCCGTGGGACCACCGAACTGGTAAAAAAGATGACGAGCTGGAGAGAGGACTATGAGTCACTAACAGAAGCCTAACGGCCACGATGTCGAGCTGATAGAAGATCTCGACACTGCAATAAGTCCTAGTCTCTTCTTCGGCATCGGTAGATAAGTCCTAGTCGCCTCTTTGGCATGAACAAATAAATCCTAGTTGCCTCCTCGGCATAGGCATGACAAGTCCCAGTCGCCTCTACGGCTTGGGCAAGAGAGCAGCCCATGCATAGACAAGTCGGGTACATACCCTACAGTGTCCATTCACCTCGACGTACAACAATACTGGGTTATTCCTACTTGGAGTCCAACTCGTTAGCTTGGCACTTCGGGATAACCAACACTTAGAAATTTTTTTTTGACCACAAAAGGTTCTTTGAATTAGTATGCTTCATTAACAAAAAGTTTCGAGTACATGGCAAAAAAAAAAAAAAACAACTACAACCAAGCTTGGAGGCCCAAGACATACACTATATACGAGGGGTCCAAGAAAAGAGGCAAGAGGTATCAATCAATCTAGGGCCTTTCGTCCCCAATAGTAGCGTCAGTAGGCTGATCGGTCTCCATGTGGTCATCGGCGGCATCACCTCCCTCTTCCCCTTCCATAGTCTCTTAGTCGAGGAGGTCGTCGCTCTCCTCCTCCTTGGAGTCAGGGTCCTTAGCTGCCTCGTGAGCCATCTCCTCGGTGATCTTTGATGTTGTGATGGCGTTGAGGTCGAGGTGAGGAAACTCACGTCGGGTCAATCACCTGCTGAGCTTGAAGCCTTTGCGGTAGCCCGCTGTTTCGGTCTTGAAGAGCAGCTCACATTGTTCCGCCGAAGACTTATACTCCTCGACGGCCTTGAGCTTCGCTTCCTCCATCGAACGAAGCATGATGTCAGTCTGCTCCTTCACCAGCTCCTCGAGGTTCTGGACTTCTCTCTTAAGGGCTGCCTTGCACTTCTTCAGCTCCTTCTTCGCCATCAGAACAATCAACAATTCTTTCTGAGCTCGTGCATCCCTCAATAATTTGTTATTCTTGTTGCGAGCCAAGTTCAATTCGGAGTAAGCCTTGCGAGATGACTCCTTGGCCTCGAGAGCCCACTTCAAGTTCATCTCGGACTGGTAGACCAGGGCGTGGATCGAAGAGTTCACTTGACAAGAGAAGAAACGAGACATAAGTATTGAGAAAAATATCTAAGTATAGAAGGATTGAAGTTGGGTACATACCATCATGCAGTGTGTCACCGCTCTTCCCCCGAGCTAAGCATCTAGTAGTTTGGCCCACCGAGTGACCTCTTCAGGGAAGATCACGTCTTTGCTCTTGAAGAGACCAAGCTTCGGGCTCAAGACGCTCCGAGTTGGGATATCGCTGCCCAGTGGGGCAGCCTCCTGAGCTTGCTGGGCCTCGGAAGATGTAGTTTCCTCGGGCAATTGGCGTGGGGAAGCCCTATCTTGGTCCTCCTCTACCAGGTCGATTACTAGGGTCTGTTCGGTATCGACTGGGGGTTTGGAGGTGGTGACACCAATGCCCGAAGTGGGAACCTCCTCTTGAATGCGGGCCTTCTTGGAGGCCCTCTTCTTCTTCTTGTCCTTCTGCATGACTTTGAAGAGCTAGTCGGTAGAGAAGTCGGCCATGATGACTGCAAGAAAGCAACGGACAGAGTCAGATACAACATCAAAGTAAAACAAAATAAGAAAAAGAGTACAACAGTTAGTGACCTACCATGAGGACTTAGGCTGGCTTGCACGAGCTTCTCTTCGGTCACGAAGTTCTCTAACTTCAAGCCTAGCTTCGCCCAAGGCCGGACTTCCTCCCGCACTTTTTTATCCAGCCTAACGACGGGGTCCTGGATGGCGGGTCTCCAGTGGGTTGGAAAACGCCACCCTTTTGCGTTACAGACTACGAAGTAACGCCTCTTCCAGGCCGGAACTTTGTTGGGGAGCTCGTGTAACAACTTGTACCCGGGGCGAGGAGACATGTAGTAACTACGCCTGTGCTCGGGTAGAACACATGTATAATTCTTCTTGATGGAAAGGATCGAGGAAAAAATGTCGATATCAAGAGGTTGATTATAGTCATGAAAAAGGGAGATGGTACCTACAATATTGCGAATGGAGTTCGGGTGGAGCTGTTCTATGGCGATGTCAAAAAATTTGGTGATCTCGATTATGAAAGGGTGGAGTGGAAAACGAAGGCCAGTTATGAGTTGTTCCTCGAAGATCATGATCTCGTCGTGACCATGATCCCAAGGAACATTGCCTAAGGGGATATTATAAACGAGGTCGTTAGGAAGTCTATAGCGATCAACTAAGGAGAGGAGCTTGTCCGTTGTCATTGTAGACGGACTGAAGCTGTTTGACAAGCGACATCAATGTGAGGAGGAAGCCAATTTTCCAAAAGCTTCTTGCTCTCGCTGAGGTGAGTCTACATCGAATGGATTGGGGTCCTCATCTTGTGCCGAAGTGCCCACCTCGCCAGGATGAGGCCCCACAATTTGCACTAAGGTACCCACCTCAACCCCAGCGGACTCATCGCTCCCATCTAGAAGGCTATCTAAACTAAGGCAAGGCATAATGAATAAAATGGAAACAAAGGAACTCACTGAAAGACGAAAGAGGAAGCGAACTACCTCGGATACAAGACGCGTGCTGAAGAACGGATGCGTGACATCAACTCTCGGATGCACTTCGAAAGACGAAGTGACGCGATCCTACGACTTTCGTGAAAATCGGCCACACTCTCTTTGAGGAAAGATTTCAGTTGAGCGCGATTTTTGGCGTTCGTAGAGTTTATAAACCACGTCGCATTCGCGTGTCCTCGACACACGACTTGGTTTTTCCATTGAGCCACATGGGTTACATCGATCTGACCATAAAACCAGGAGGTGAGCCAAGATGAAACCGGGCCAACCTGCTTGCACTGACTGTAAACTCCTCGCACCGGGGTTGCGACCCCTAGCACGAGGAGTGGGGGGAAATTGTTGAGGGGTAATTTAGCCTGACCTAGCGACCGAGGTACACATGGATGCGATTGGCCAGTAGGGTGACAACTCAGCAAGGGAGCCTCGCCAGCAGTTCGGGACTTTGAGAACCTCAACACCTAATTCAGTTCGGGGCCGAAGGACCAAGGTTCCAGTTCGAAGCCAAAGAACCGATGTACTAGTTCGGGACCAAAGTACCACGTACCAGAAGCTTCCCCAACAAATTCCGAATCTCCCGGGATTACGACATCTAGTAACATGGCTCATCCTCACCCCGTCCGAATCGGAGGAAAGTGATAGACCTTATCAAATGGCGCATTGCTCTCTTTCGGAAACGAAATGGATCTTATCTATGCAGCTCAAGGATCCCAGAGCCCTTTCGTAAGGTTCACAACCATTCAACTATATAAGGGCATCTATCCTCAAGACAAAGGTACGCGCAATTACTCACATTCAAGCTCTCTAACATTCATACTGAGCTTGCAAACACACATAATAATGACTTAAGCATCAGAGCGACCTTACTGGGTCTTCCACCCTAGTCCCTCTGAGCATTGTTTTACAGATTGATCCAACTCGCTATGCAAGTACGTCCAGGCAATTCTCCAGCTAAGAGCTTCCAGATCACACATCATCACAACTGATTTATTTATATTATAACCATTTTACTGTGACTTTATAAAAGAGAAATAAAGAAAAATAAAAATATATTCT
This sequence comes from Nelumbo lutea, assembly GCF_056320005.1. Lineage (NCBI taxonomy): Eukaryota > Viridiplantae > Streptophyta > Magnoliopsida > Proteales > Nelumbonaceae > Nelumbo > Nelumbo lutea. Next base: position 5,099,061 of record NC_142685.1, on the reverse strand, counting down.
TTATCATAAAAATCTTGAGCTTGGCCCAAAAAATTATAGTATTTTTGGCCCGAGCCCCCCAAGTCCACAGACCTAAAATCATGTCCAAACCGGATGAAGAATGGGCTTACCTATTAGGTTACGAACATGTGTGGGGGATGGGCTACCCGGCTACCCCCTGTGTAGCCCTATCATGCCATCAGGTCATGAATCGAAAAACAAAACTTCAGCCGTGCCATCGGGCCATGAATCGAGAAACAAAAATTAGGCAAAAACTAGATTTTTTATTTTTTATTTTTATTTGTATTCGTACTTATGGTTCAGTTTGAAAAGAATACAAATATAAATATGTACAGTGCAAAACCAATCACTAAATTTTTGGCTCCAAGTCGGCCGAGTTATTGACTACCTACTCGTGTTTAGTAATAAAATAATACGGAAATAATACTATATTTAAGTTTAAGCTCCTTTGTTCCTTCATGTCTATTAATTATTTATGATCTTGCATTTTAGTAACCTTTGATGGCAACTCGCTTGGAGCCGTTGGAAATGGTAAGGGTTGCATGATTTTATATATTTGTAATCTTTGCAACCCGTGCATTTCTTTCTAAAACAAACTTAGCTGGGGTAACTTTGTTATAAGGGAAGTGTTGCCTTATTTACTTTCATACCAAATAAATAAATAAATAAGGATAAATTGCTGAAAAAAGTTTAGTAATTGTAATCACATGTTCAAAAATACCCATGCAGTTATTTTGATCAAAATGTTTATTTTTCAATTTTTTTTTTGTAAGTTTGAACTCTTTTAATTTCTTTTCTAAAATTGATTAATTTTTCAAAACTTTCCTTCATATCAATCTTTCAAATGTAAAGTTGTGACTTTAAGTTTCTCTATTTTTTGTTGTTTATAAAGTTTGCATTGTTTTGTTTTCTGTAGAAACCAGCCTCAAAAGTAATTATATGGGTATTTTGGATATTTTTCGTCCTTCTTTTTAGAAGATTCTAATGAAGGGGGTTTATTTGCAACTATTTAATAATGTTTAGGGGAGGTGATTGCAAATACCAAACTTCAGGGGAGGTGTCATTAATTTACCCAAAAATAAATAAAAATAGGGCAAATTTCTTAAAGTACCCCTATTGTTTAGGAAATTGACTAATTCTACATTTACTGTTTACATATTGTTTTAGAGTACCTTTAAGTTTTTTGACAATTGTCTAAAACCTCCATTGCTATTAACTATCCATCATACTCCATTCACATGTAACGTCACATGGCTCGTATATATATATATATATGGAAATCCTAAAATACCATTTATTGGCATCTTCCCAAAAGAGCTTTTTTATCCTAATTTCTTCATGGAGCTTCGGGGTACAAATTTCTTAGTAGAGTTTTGTAGCCTAGGCAAAAAGTCCAACAGTTGCCGAAAAAGCCAAATAACGTATTCTGGTTAGAGGTGTAAATCGGGCTGTTCCGCCCATGGCCCGACACGGCCCGGCCTGACTTTGGTCTGGCCTAGAATGGCTCATCACGTGGGCACGTGGGTCGTGTAGGCTCGGTATGATCGTGTGGGCCGTGTTGGGCTTGGGGTTTTAGGTCCACAGGCTAGGCTGACACGGCATGATCGAGCGAGCCATACCACCCCGGCCCGACCCAACACGACCCATATATATTATTTATATATATTTTATATATTTATATATAATATTTATATAAATTATAATTATATAATATATTAATAAAATAAACAATTGTTTTTAATTTTATTATATTAATTTATTTAATTATTGTATATATAAGCAATTGTATACATCAAAATTCATAAAAAAATTAAAATTTTAAGTTTTTTTTTAAATTTTAAATAAATAGCTTTGGCCCAATCCACGGCCCAGCCTAGCTAAGGCTTGGCCCACGAATATGCAATAGGATTGATTCCATTATTACCATCAAGCCTTACACAGTTAGTATTACACCCCCTATTGCTCCAGCCTTGGTGTGCAACCATCTAATCTAAAAATCTTTCTATAGCTATCCAACAACCCATCCTTTGGACTTGCAAGACATATGAAGACTTTGTGTTGAAAATCACAAATGTTTCTTCTTCTCTGGAAAGTGGGGCATGTAGCTTCACTAAGGTTCAAAATATTGATACGCCCAATATGCTCAGCGTATCGGGTGAATCGATACTCCTTTTGGTGTTTTTTTTTTTCGCTAATTAGTTCACGGGAGCCGGTTTAGGTCTTCGCCACACCCTAAACCGGTTAGACCACTGACACACCCACCGTAGGGGCGTACCGATGGGGTGCCAGAACGATACGTATAGGGTAATACGGCCAGATACGTGTCAATGCTTTGAACCTTGAGCTTCACAATAGACCCAGGGTTGCTTGCAAGGAAGGTTGTACAATACTGAGGGAGTCTTGCATATGATTCAACTAATGATCCCCTGATTTTATCAACAACTTTAAGACTGGCTTTGTGTATTTTCCTCCAAGAGGCATCTATTTCATACATCCTCCTAATTTCAGACCTAAGCACATGGCTTGACATATTAGGATCAACTCTTAGCAGCCCTTCAATCTTTGCTAACAACTGAGCATTTGTTTCTTCCCTATTTGTTGTCAAATTCAAACAACTATGTGTATCGTTGAGGGTCTTCACTATGAAGTTGCCTCCATCATAGTTAAGGAATGTATGAATCCTCCAATCAAGGTCAACTATAGAGCAAACCCTAGTAAATCTACTATTCTCATTTTCTTTTCTTTTGATCTCTATACCCTCCACCACACAATAATGTCTCAATGCTTGCCTAAACTCTTTTAAAGTGTCAAGCTCCATACCAACCCAAAATCCTGGTTTGGAAAAGTCAAAATCAAACTCACCCCCTGTATTGCCTCAGAGCCTTGGACTGTCATAATCACTGGCAGGCTCATAGTTAGACAAATCAACACCACCTCCTAGACCACACTGTACACCCTCACCACTCTCACCACCACCATCCTATACACCCTTATTGTCAACACATTAATCATCAAACACCTGCATGGTTCATACCCTCATGATCATCACTATCCAAGTCATCAACATGATGATCATCTAATCCCTCATCCACCCCATCACTATCCAAACCCTCAAATTCACCATCATCAACATCCCCATCACAACCCAACTCATCACCACCATCCTCATCTAATCCCTCATCATCAGTTACACCTCCTTCAACTTTAACTACATAAAAGTCATCATCATCATCTTGCAATTGATCATTTCCCTTTACAATACACCCATCATCCATACTAACACACTTAGGCTTCGGTATATGTAATATAGAACATTATCTCATAGAAGTCCCTGTGGGTGGAAAACATAACTATTACATCATTTTCACAACCAACAACACCTAAATGCTCTTCTAACTTCCAACCCGATATCTTATAGTTGATAGTCACCATTCTTCCAGGAGGTACACTAGTCATTAAACAAAAGTTTTTTTTTTTCCAAGCCCCAAAATTTACTCCTGGTGGTGGGGTGGCCACCGAAACTTTATTGATATGCAGAAAACCTTGGAGGGGGGGGCATGAAGCCTTACCCCTCGCTCTATACAAAGGAAGCCTAGCTCATATAAATATAAAGGGTCCAAGCAACCTAGAATCAACGAATTCTCAAAAAAGGAAGACCTAGACCATCTACTGTAACAAAGTTCATGATTAAACAAAAGTCATTCAAGATGTCTAGGTAACATATTCTGTCACTATCCACATTATCTACAAATCCAACCTGACCATCTACGTATTATAATTTACCATTTGTGGTCTTCTAATGACCACCATAATTGATGATGAACACGTATCTAACACCACCCACTGCCTACATCAAAGAAACAAACAAATACTAGCTACATCATAAGCTACACTATGGGCTCCACTTTCAATTATAAGCATACACATGCTATAAGGTATAGCACATCATATATTGAAAACTAGCTACATCATAGGCATGGTCCCTACATTCAATTATAAGCTACACTGTAAGCATGCACAAGCTATATAGCATATCAGAGATTAAAACCCAACTATAAGCATATACATTATATTATAAACTATATTATAATATAGCACATCAGATATTGAAAACCAGTTACATTATAAGCTAGGGCCCACATCCAATTATAAGCTACACTATAAGCATGCACAGTCTGTAAGGTATAGCATATTAGAGATTACAACTATAAGCATACACAATATACACTATAAGCTACATTATAAGTTACACTATAAGCTATACTATGAGCTACATTATAAGCAATAATATAAAAGTTAAATTTTAAGCTACACATATAGGTTTCAAGCATTTACATAGGTTTTAGGCCAACCCATATTCACGTGTCAGAAATCAAGTGGAAACAGTGTTTCAGGCATTTTGTCAAGCACATGAATCCTCTTACCCACTTGTGGATCTCATGTGTATGCATTGAAGCAGGCACATGGGTCCAACACTGTACAAATGGTCTCCAACGCCATTTTCTTGACCAAATGGGGTGTTGACGTTTAGTGTGGCTAAGTAATTCAACAACCTCAATTATACCACCAAAACTGCTACATTTATCTTTTGGTATAAATGTTGTAATAGTCTCAATTACACCACCAAAACTGCTACATTTATCTTTTGGTATGAATGTTGTAACAATCACAATTACACCACCAAAAACTGCTACATTTATCTTTTGAGATGAATGTTGTAACAGTCACAATTACACCACAAAAAACTGCTACACTTATTGTGATTTCTCCACTTCCCTATTTTCTTCTATAAAAGGGATGCCTCCTAGGGGTAGTATGTGTATGGAGAGAGAGCATTAGAAGGCTGAAAAGATTGGGAGAACTTCATCACCATCTTCTGACAAGATCTGCTCCTACTCTGTTTGGATCGTTCTTATTCTTCTCTGCTGCCATTAAGGGTTTCTCTCACACCATCTCAAAGCAGTCATCTATGCCCTTTTTTGAGTGATTCAATGCTTTGTTAAAGGCATTTTGGCACTAGTAAGGTGGTCATTTTGTAGTTTTCTCATCAAGGACATGAATAAACATGTTTTTCTTTCTTCACCCGTGGATGTAGGTCTCTTTGACCGAACCACATAAATCTGGTGCCATCTTTACCTTTCTTTTGCTTTTATTATTTGCTTTATAATTCACATTTTCCTCAATTATTTTTTCTTGTTTGCCATACTAATTAATCGGTAATTCAGAGTTTAATCCTAACAAACTGGTATCAGAACATTGTTTTGGGATTATTTACCGATTAATTTTGTTACTAATGGCATCAATGAAGTTTGACATTGAGAAATTTGATAGATCTGTGAATTTTGGTCTTTGGAAGCTCAAGATGAGAGCAATTTTGATTCAGAACGGCGTGAAGAAAGCTTTGGCAGGGCAAAAGAAAAAGCCAGAATCCATGTCTGATGAAAAGTGGGAGGAGATTGATATGAAAGCCATGTCGGCTATTCATTTGTGCTTATCGAACAAGGTTCTTTGTGAAGTTGCTAAAGAAACCTCTACCGCAGAATTGTGGCTCAAGTTGGAGTCACTCTATATGACAAAAAGCGTGACCAATCGGCTTCTGCAGAAAAGCAGACTTAAGGACCTTCGTCTTCGGGAAGGTAACTCGATTAAAACCCACCTTGATGAGTTTTTCTCGATTGTCATGGATCTACAAAATATTAATGTTGTAATTGATGATGAAGATTTGGCTATCACTCTTTTATGTTCTTTACCTGCATCATATAAGCATTTTAGAGAGACCTTATTGTATGGGCGTGAGGAGATTACAGTTGAAGATGTAAAGAATGCATTGTTACAACGTGAACTGATTGATAATCAACTGACCAATAACCCAAGTAACTCTACAGCCGAGGGTCTCATTGTTCGTGGTAGGCCACCTGAAAGAAGTGGCAACAATAAGTCAAAGGGTCGGTCTAAGTCAAAGCATCGTAATTTGACTTGCAACTATTGCAAAAAGAAAGGTCATGTTAAGGCTGAATGTTTCAAGTTGCAAAATAAACAGAAACATCAGGCAAGTAGTGACACAAAGAAAGATCCACATGCCGAAGCAAGTGTTGCGGCGGATGAGTCAGGGAATGATCTTCTGATAATTGTAGATGCAGTTGCAAGGAAGGGTTTAGAATGGATTATGGACTCATGATGTTCTTACCACATGTGTCCTGACAAAAGTGCATTCTCCACATATGAAAAATTTGATGGTGGAGTTGTTTCGATGGGCAACAACGCAGCTTGCAAGGTTGTCGGTAAAGGGACCGTCCGGGTGCGTATGCATGATGGTATTGTGAGGACATTAAATGAAATCCGCCATGTTCCTGATCTAAAGAAGAACTTGATTTCTTTGGGTACACTCGAATCCAAGGGTTGCAAATATTCAGCTGAAAGGTGGAGTTCTTAAGGTAACAAAATGTGCTTTGGTAGTTATAAAAGCTAACAAGGTTGGTAGATTATATGTATTGCAAGGAAGTACTGTGATAGAATCTTCTGCTTTGGTCTCGTCATCCATGTCCGAGGAAGATCTTACAAAGATGTGGCATATGAGGCTCGGACATATGAGGGAGAAAGGGATGACTTTTTTGAACAAGCGGGGATTACTTTGTGGGCATGTCATAGGTACTCTTGAATTTTGTGAACATTGTGTGTTTGGTAAGCACAAAAATGTTAGCTTTGCCAAAGGGATACATATGACCAAAGGTACACTTGATTACATCCATTCAGATTTATGGGGCCCTTCTCGTGTTTCTTCGAAAGGTGGAGCAAATTATCTTCTGTCATTCATTGATGATTTTTCTAGAAAGGTATGGGTGTATTTTCTCAAAAATAAAAATGATATGTTTGAAGTCTTCTTGCAGTGGAAAACTATGATCGAGAAGCAGACAGGAAGGCAGATTAAAAGGTTGAGGACTAATAATGGGCTTGAGTTTTGTGAGTCTGACTTTACAAATTATTGTTTGAAGGAAAGTATCATTAGACACTGCACCTGTGTTGGTCGACCACAACAGAATGGTGTGGCAGAGCGGATGAACTGCACACTCTTAGAAAGGGCTCGTTGCATGTTGTCCAATGCAAGTTTGGATAAGTCCTTTTGGGCCAAGGCAGTTTCCATGGCAGCCTATTTGGTGAACCGATCTCCGCATTCAGCTCTCGAGGCTAAGACTCCATTTGAGATTTGGTCAGGTACTCCTGCTGACTATTCATCTTTAAGAATATTTGATTGTCCTGCTCATAATCATGTTAACGATGGAAAGTTAGAACCTATAGCCAAGAAATGTATTTTCGTGGGCTATGGCTCTGGTGTAAAGGGTTACAAGTTGTATTGCCCTTCGAGCAAGCAAATTATTATTAGTCGTGATGTTATGTTTGATGAATCACACATGTTATCTCCAAGGAATGAGGATTCTGTTGGTGGTGATTCAGGTACATCACAGGATGACCAGATGTAGGTGGAGGTGGAGCCCAGTCCATCTTCACATCCTTCTCAGTCTATTTCAGATGAGCCAATCACATCGGATGATGTTCAGCCTAGTCAGGAGTCACATACTATTGCCAAAGATAGACCGAAGCGATAGATAAGACCACCAAGCAGATTTGATGATTGTGTGTCTTATGCATTGACCGTCACTTGTGAGGTAGATAGCACTACCATTCCGACCACTTACGATGAAGCCATATCCAGTCCAGATAGTGATAAGTGGTTAATTGCCATGGAAGAGGAGATTGCATACCTCGAAAAGAATGGCACATGGGAGCTTGTATCATCACCACCAAAGAAGAAAATTGTTGGGTGCAAGTGGGTCTACAAGACTAAGGAGGGTATTCCTGGTGTTGAGGATGCTCGACCCAAAGCAAGGTTAGTGGCATAGGGTTTCAGTCAAGTTGCAAGTATTGACTATACCAAAGTCTTCTCCCCTGTTGTTAAACATTCTTCTATTCGTACCTTGTTTGCTTTAGTATCTATGCATGACATGGAATTAGAGCAATTAGATGTTAAAACTGCATTCTTGTATGGTGATTTGAAAGAAAAGATTTATATGAAACAACCAGATGGTTTTGTTGTAAAAGGAAAGGAAGACCATGTTTGCTTGTTTAAGAAGTCTCTGTATGGCCTTAAGCAGTTTCCAAGGCAATGGTATAAGTGCTTTGATGCTTTTATGACTTCTAGCGGTTATCACAGGAGTGTCTTTGACAATTGTGTTTATTTCAGGAAGCTCTTTGATGATTCCTTCATTTATCTGTTATTATATGTTGACGACATGCTCATTGCTTCTAAGAATAAGTTTGAAATTGTGAAATTGAAGTCTCTCTTGAACAATGAGTTCGAGATGTAGAATCTGGGTCTAGCGAAGAAAATTCTAGGTATGAAGATTATTCGTGATCGCGAAAACGGGAAACTGTTTCTCAGTCAGCAGAACTATATTGAGAAAGTTCTTGATCATTTTGGCATGTTAGATGCCAAACTTGTCTCCACTCCTCTAGTAGCTCACTTCAAATTATCGGCGAAGCAGTCACCGAAGTCTAATGAGGAGAAGGTCTATATGGCTCATGTGCCTTACTCTGGTGCTGTTGGTAGTATCATGTATGCTATGGTATGCTCGTGTCCAGATATTGCTCAGGCAGTCAATGTTGTGAGCCGTTATATGTCCTATCCGGGGAAGGCTTATTGGGAAACTGTGAAGTGGATCCTTAGGTATTTGAGAGGTACATCTAATTTATGCCTTGAGTTTGGAAGATCCACAGAGAAGCTTGTCGATTATTGTGATTCTGATTATGTTGGAGATCTTGATCGGAGGAGATCTCTCACTGGCTATTGTTTCACTTTGGGGAGTACCTCTATTAGCTGGAAAGCTTCACTTTAGTCGACTGTTGCTTTGTCTACGATTGAAGCTGAGTATATGGCTATGGCTGATGCCGCTAAGGAAGCTTTATGGTTACAAAATCTGGTTGGTGAACTCATAGGTAGATAGGAGGCTACAATGATCTATTGTGATAGTCAGAGTGCCATGCATTTGACTCATGACCAGATGTTTCATGAGAGGACCAAGCACATTGATGTGCGTTATCACTTTGTTTGTGATACTGTTGAGGATGGTCGTGTTTTGCTCAACAAAATAGCTTCCGTTGAGAATCCTGCTGATATGTTGACAAAGCCATTACCATCATCCAAGTTCGATGCTTGCATCGACTTGGTGGGTCTTGTCTCATTTGATGCTTAATGCCCTTGGGGCATTTGGAGAGGGAGATTTGCTGTTTGAATTATCACCAATGTGGAGATTGTTGACGTTTGGTGTGGCTAAGTAATTCAATAGCCTCAATTACACCACCAAAACTACTACATTTATCTTTTGGTATGATTGTTGTAACAATCTCAATTACACCACCAAAACTACTACATTTATCTTTTGGTATGAATGTTGTAACAGTCACAATTACACCACAAAAAACTGCTACATTTATCTTTTGAGATGAATGTTGTAACTGTCACAATTACACCACCAAAAACTACTACACTTATTGTGATTTCTCCACTTCCCTATTTTCTTCTATAAAAGGGGTGCCTCCTAGGGGTAGTATGTGTATGGAGAGAGAGCATTAGAAGGCTGAAAAGATTGGGAGAACTTCATCACCATCTTCTGACAAGATCTGCTCCTACTCTGTTTGGATCGTTCTTATTCTTCTCTACTGCCATTAGGGGTTTCTCTCACACCAGCTCAAAGCAGTCATCTATGCCCTTTTTTGAGTGTTTCAAGGCTTTGTTAAAGGCATTTCGACACTAGTAAGGTGGTCAATTTGTAGTTCTCTCATCAAGGACATGAATAAACATGTTTTTCTTTCTTCTCCCGTGGACGTAGGTCTGTTTGACCGAACCACATAAATCTGGTGCCATCTTTACCTTTCTTTTGCTCTTATTATTTGCTTTATAATTCACATATTCCTCAATTATTTTTTCTTGTTTGCCATACTAATTAATCGGTAATTCAAAGTTTAATCCTAACATGGGGGTTTGTCAATGAATCTCTATGCGTAATCGCCCATAACCTAGACTATACCTCAGTGAAGATAGGCTTTTAATACGCAAGAAACCTACAAAACAAATCAATAGTAAGATAAAGCTCATAGAAAAGAGCAATGAAGGACAAATATCATCCTTCCATTGAACAAAAAGATTAGAATATGGTTTGCTATTAAGGGTTCAAAGGTATCAAACAAAAAGATGAGGATAGGGTTTGCTATTTAGAATAGGGTATTTTATTTAGGGTTTGCTATCACAAACCTTGTGCTGCCATACAACTGGCTAGATTATGCAGTGGTAGTCATCGAAGACTATACGTTCCTTTTCTGTTGCGCTCTGTTGGAGATTTTTAGGAAATGTTGCTAAATGGGCGATAGACTTTTAATCAGTCCCTTTTTTATTCTAATAAGAGGGTTTGAACATTTTGAGAAACCTTACTAGAAGGGTAAAAACGTAAATTCAAGATTTTTGTCCAGACTTAATGATGATGGTAATTGTGAGAAAATTTAAGGGTAGTTTAAGACAATATGTAAATAGTAAGGGTAGAATTAGTCAATTTCGCAAACAGTAGTGGTAGTTTAAGAAAATTGCCCTTAAATTAATTAAGCGCATGCTCTTTAAGATCAATATTCTTTGTGTGCAATAAATATAATAGGATTAGGTCATATGTAGTAGCGGGTAGGTGGCGGTGTGCATTACCATTGGTTGTGTGCTTCACTGTGCGATTCCACGTGTTAGAGGATGATGAGAGGAGGGCTTCTCCACTTGATCAAAGCCTTTGATTTATTGTTACAAAATTAAAGGATTTGATTTTGAGTCATTTTGTAGGTGTTTGGCATCGGTGTTGGGAACTTTGCACTATTTTCTCATAAAAATGGTGCTTGGTTTGTGGAGTTGTAAGCATCGTTTTCTTAGAAAAGGGTGCTTATTTTTTGTTTGGCACCAGTGTTACCACAGGCTTTTTTTGAGAAAACAATGTTGGTTATGTTTGGTATAAGTGCTGGCAGCAACATTTTCAATATTGATCTATATTATTCAATGTCAAAGATGATGCCACATCATTGCATCGCTGGCAGCAATGCACCGTTTTCTTAGAAAACATTGAATTTAGCATTGCTCCATACCACACTTTCCCAATTTCCAAGGCATGGTTTGGAGCAACACTTTTTCTAGAAAAACGGTACCAAAAAGAGGGTGTTGTTTGAAGCACCGCTTTCTCTAATGTGGCACCATTTTTCAGAAAACGACATTGGTGCCAAACACCCACTATTGTTTTGGCTCAACATTATGATATTGTTATAGCAAATGTGATTTGATTCGAAGCACGTTTAGGAGATTTATCAAGAAAAAACAACAAATACGTATTTTCTTAAGGCTGCGTTTGATTGAGGTGTAAATGTGAATCGACGTAAAACTCAACCGTTGATTCACATTTACATCTTTTTGTTTCCAGTGTAAAAACGAACTGGTGTAAAAGCTACATCGAAAATTGATGTACTCTTGTTTTTTGGTTGACTTTTACATCGTTAACTGATGTAAATGATACATCTATAAAATCGATGTACTTTTACATCCATTCTCTCTTAAAAAAATTCCCAACGGTTCAAACGGTTTTAACCGATGAACTTTTACACGATGGAGTTTTCCATCAATTGACTTTTACATGATGGATTTTTCCACCGCATTCAAACACAACCTAACGGAATCCTGTCTGCACCAAGGCTGGGGGATGGGCTACCCTCCCAACTCCCCCTTGGCCATTGTGTAACCCCACAGAGGAAAAAAAATATTGTCATATAGCAAGTGAGAGATCGAGTTGTATGGCTGGTGTGGAGCAAAATTATTGGTCTTACAATCTATGAAACAGTTACCAAGGAGTTCACATCAACCTCCCACAAGACAAGCCCAACAATGTCCCACAACACATCCCAACCATGTATTGGGAACATCTCCCGATGATGTATCATCATTTCTTGTACTATCATCGATAAATGTTCCTAATACACGATCGAGATATGCTGTGGGATGTTGTGGAGCACCCCCTTATGGGGGGCTGATGTGAACTTGCTATCAAGTTAAGCAAATCCATTTTTCATTCAACTAGCTTCAATTTTTTTGCTAAGGTGTCATTTGATAACACTGAAGTCTGGTATTTGAAAAGTATAAAAGCTATTATTTAGCTCTGAAGTCTGAAAAGAGATATACATGCTTTTCTGATTTTTAGAGAATAAAATTGTTTGAGATAGATAAATCATTCAACATCTGAAAATGGTGGATTTTACCATTTTAATCCAAAGGGAAGAGTTCATCCTACATTTACCGTATTGAGGTTAAACAAGTCAAAATAGCATATAGTTGGTGGATGCACCTTCCACAAGGAACCATCGTCGGTGTCATCGGTAGATGCCGCCGGTTCTACAAAAATGAAGTGAGAGTTCCCAAAGGTATTGACACCGGGATGCATACTTTGCCCATGCTTCTTCAGCCATAGGAAATTCGTGCCTTGAAAAAACGACTGGTTGGAAGCAGAGGGTCTGAACGATTGCTCTCTAACGTTTACAACTGGCCAGGATCTTGGTAGGAGAAGGTGTTCCTTGAGTTCCATCATTAATGGAGAGCTTTACAAAGTGAAAAATGGAAATCATTGCTGGTAAAATTCATTGTTTTTTTTTTTACATCGTGAGAAATGGAAACAATCGATGGTAGAGTTGTCGGCATGGAGAAGGAAGACAAAAAAAAAAACAAAAAAAACAAAAAAAACTAAAAAACTAAAAAATATGTTGTTTTTACTTGGAAACTATCCCTGGTAGAGTTGTCGGCATTGGAGAAGGAGCCTTGAAGCTTTAACTTGGGAAGTGAATTGGGGCTTGGATTTGGATTAAAAAGAAGCAAATTTTGTCATTTGAAAATTGATAAGAGGGCATTTAGGATATTTTATCAGCTCTTAATTGCCTTTGACCGCCTTAAGTAACTGGGCGACCTCTTAAAGTTTTAGTTCTAAAACTGACATCCAATCCTACTTTTTTTAGACATGACCCCAAACGTCTATTATACCTCTACAAACAAATTTCTCAGAGATAAGAGGCGAAATTAGTATTATCAAACGCGGCCTAAGACAGGTGGCTTCATTTGATGACGTCCCGAGGCCCAACTGCTCAAGTATTGATTCGCAAACTGGTCCCCGTAAGATAAATACACATATATTTGCATCTTGCAATGAACCAACGAGACTTGTATGATAAGTCTTGTGTTGATTAGATAAATGTATCAAGTATGTGGTGGTTGGATTGATGAGACCTAGAATAATAGATGCCTCAATCAATCATCATCATCTTCATCACTTCATCGCTTTTCTTCACTATTTTTCCCTACCATTGCTGCTGTTAATGATGCTCATGATTCAGACTCTGAGTCACATCCACTCACTCTTTCTCTCAAACTCAAGCACACCCCCATAATGAAAGATTTTAGATTCTCCTAATGTCTCAGCTTAATTATATTCATTTTATGACTATAATAATACATGATTTACATGTAATTAATGGCTTTATACAAGATTAATCAACCGCCACTTGCATTTGCTCCCGTATGAAGAAGAGGGAAAGGAGAGTGGATAGAGGAAAATAAACGGTTGTCTTGACGTGAAGATATTGAGGAGGTCTAAAATTGTTGTTTCATAAAGGATAATTTAAAATAGGGAGAAGTATTTAACCTTCCCCTAACTATATATTATTTAGGCAATGTGCTTGTCATGACCCCTTATATAAGATTAGATGTATAATAATAGTAATAATGAGTAAGTTAATTAATTTGACTAGCTAATTCTTAACCATAATATTTTATATTGTAGATTAGAAGACACCAATTATCTCAAGATTTAATTTTATATTAATCCAATTTCTATGCCTTTTGATTAGAATATTAATTTAACAAAACAAATATAATGGTTAAGGAAAAAGAAAAAAAAAAGATTCATGGATATGATTATAAATGTATAATTTATTTAAATAGTCCATATTTTTAGAATTCTAATATTGCATAAATTAAAGTAAAGAATTAACATTACATTAATTTATGTCGAATAAAAAAAAAGGATTAAGTCCATGTAACAATTCAACTGTACTGGTGTGTGGTAGATGAACAGTTCAACTATAGAAAAATAGAAAAATTGTATGCTTATCACGTTAAACTATAGAAAAATTAGCATGCCTTAATATTGTATGCTTATCACGTTAAACACAAATAATATACATTAATATTTAGCCTATGACCCATTGACCAAGCCAAATGGTTCAATGGCTCAAGCAAATGTATCACTAGGTCCCATCATAGCTGTCAAATTAAAAATGGGATAAAAATATTGATATGCGCGTGGTAATACTTTTGGCTATAAAACCAAATGAAAAAAAGTGGATCAATTTATATTAGGATCTAACCAATATAAATGCATTTACAGGATGATAAGAGGGTTGGAATTGGTTTGGGCTATATTGAAATGGACTAGATGTGGATTTTATCTATTAATCCACTCAAATTCGAATCTAGATTCAGTAGGTTGTAGGGCATGGAGGCTAGGGGTGAGCAAGAAAATCCGATTAACTGAAAGTTTTGATTTGGTATTTTAAAAAAAATTGAAGGTATCAGTTTGGTTTCGGTAAATCAATATAGAAAATTGGTGGTTAATCGAATCAATCGGCATATACATTTTATATTATATATATATGTATATAATATATTTTATATTTTATATGGGTAAATCTATGATGCCGAAAAGATATGGTATAGGAAAAATCCTGGTTTGGGCTATATTGAAATGGACTAGATGTGGATTTTATCTATTAATCCACTCAAATTCGAATCTAGATTCAGTAGGTTGGTAGGGCATGGAGGCTAGGGGTGAGCAAGAAAATCCGATTAACTGAAAGTTTCGGTTTGGTATTTTTAAAAAAATTGAAGGTATCAGTTTGGTTTCGGTAAATCAATATAGAAAATCGGTGGTTAATCGAATCAATCGGCATATATATTTTATATTATATAATATATATTTTATATATTATAAATTAATAAATATGCTTTGTAAATCTATGATGCCGAAAATATATGGTATAGGAAAAGTTTTAACCAATCAAAACCCACCCATGCTTTTTATATTTCTATTTTTTATTATATATTTATATATTTTTTATAATATATATTATAAATATAAAAAAAACTAAAAAACTGACAAACCAAACCGGCAGTTAATCAAACCGATCAAACAGTTAATCAATCGGCTTCAATTCAATTTTAATTACCGGTTTTACAAAAACCAATAAAACTGGTTTGATTTCAAAAATAAGCCCACGGCTCGATTAACCAAACTGTGAGCAACCCTAATGGAGACGAGAACATTTTAGATGTGGAGAGTACCATTTTGGTAGATGTCACAATGCCTTTATGATTTTTATGATTCTTCATGTTTTAATTGTTTTTTTTTTTCATTTACAAATACAAAATATCAAATCCAACGATGACTGCGACTGGATGAAGGTAGCCAACAACGCTTTATGGTCTCAAACTTACACCGTTACACAACAATTACAAATTTACAATGTCCTTTTTGTATTCGGAATACGATTTTAGTCATATGAGGCACATTGTCACCAGTCCATGTTCACTTGTAGTACTTTCTGAAACAAGGAACTGAAGTTCTCTAGTTATTAGTCGTTCCATGTTCTCCCATAATCTGAAAACTCTTTATTGAAGAATCTCCGTAGAAACACAAATGGAAACATCCACCCTTCCCACTAAATGAGATAAAGTTTTCTTTACAATCAAAGTACTAAGAATACCCTAATTGGTATATCCATTACTTACAGACCCTATAATGGGGCCAAGACTTATCTTAAAGCGCCGTAACCCGATCCATTCACAGGATTAAGCTTAATGAATAATGATTGGAGTTTCAAACTACCCAACTTTGTGTTTGGGGGATTTTTATAGATTTGTAAATATCATAAATGGATTTAAAATAATATATTAAAAAACAATAAAAATTTACAGGGGAAACAAATCATAAAAATCCTTGCATAACCCAGTGATCGGGTTATCACCTGTTATTTTACTACTCACCAAATACATAGCCTAACATGCAAGCCAAACAAAAAAAAATTAAATAAATAAATAAAACAATAATACAAGACTTCTATTAGGTTTTGTATAAATAGAGTTCGGATTTCTTTAAATGGGGCAATAATCAAGTAATTAACCACGGACCTATCTTTGCTCTGCATAGATGAGTGGCCTTCAAATTTTCGCTGACAAGTGACTAAATTGTGTTTCATCACAGAGAGAGAGAGAGAGAGAGAGAGAGAGAGAGAGAGAGCCATGACTGCTGAATGAACAAAATTAGTACTATAAACTCATCATTTCTGAGAACACCCGGAATTAAAGAAGAAAGTAAGTTTGACAAATTTCTAAGCCAGCAAGTCCTCACTCTTTCCACACTAACTTTTCATTCCATCTTCCAAAGAAGCAATTACAGAAGATTAAGAAAAAGAACCCTGATGGATAAACAGTAAGAAATACAACCTAACTTTTCGATATAAATAAAGAAGAGAAAAGAACTTTTCGATATAAATAAAGGAGAAAAGAAGAAGAAGACAACGATGATGAAACTAAAACTCACAAGTACTCAACGATCCACCACATCTACAGTGGTAGTACAGGATAACAGCCTGTGAAAGATGGAGAACAACGCGGCGCACGATACCTCCTTTACCCTTCTCATCACAAAGTACTTCCTTCCACCGCTACCTCCACCATTACCGTTAACCTTTCTTCTCCTGCAAACCACCCTTTCTTTAACTCTGCCCAAACACTTCTTCGTCTTCTCGGGCATGGTTTCTTTCCTTGAAAATGTATAGCTCCTCAAGTACATCTGTCTACACGAAATGCTGTCTACCACCCTCGGGTGTCCACATTTGCGCGCATTAGAGCTCACCGATTTCACGAACTCAGCGTCAGATTCCGGCCACTTGTACAAGTTGACGTACGTTGCCCTCACCGGAACACGGGCGTCGTTGACACAGCTCGATATGCAGACAGAACTCATTGTCTTCTTTTTCTCGCTTTCTCCGGCGAGTGGGAGGACTGATCTCTGTAATGGGTTATAGAGGAGATCTCCTCTATAAATCCAATCAAGGCTTAGATTACAAGGAAAGATATTGACTATATTTAACTCGGTAGAGTGCGAGAAAGAGAGAGAGAGAGAGAGAGAGGGGGGGGGGGGGGATAAGTAAATTTTTTGGTTGGTGCTTTAAACGATAACTATTTTTTTCATAGGTGAAGGTGTGAGTAAAAGCTAAAAAGTTGAAAATGGGTTTACGAAAAATAAAATAAAATGAACTTTTGAGATGATAAAACTATATTTAATAATATTGTTAAATGAGGGTATTTTGGCAAATTTGAAATATATATATATATAGAGAGAGAGAGAGATGTAAGATAAATCCCCTCAGTAGCTCTGTTTTCATGGTGAAAGGAGATGTAAGATATTAGGTATAGGCGTATAGCTAAGTTGGTATAAGTATTTCATGGAAATCATAAAGGATGTATAAGTAAATTACTCTTGTTTTTATAAAAAAGTTTCTGGTCGTTTACACTGTAATATATGGGACTCGAGGAATGGAATGATTTATCATCATTTGTAATGACTGTTGTCTTTGTTTTATAGGTATTAAGCAGAGAGTAAACTAAAGCTAAAATGCAAAGAGTAATAAGAGCATATAAGTTGAAGCCTCGAGAGAAGTTCACCAGCTTGACGGAAATAATCCTCGATGGAATGAATGGGCAATGATGTGGATGTCTTGTGGGCTCAGTCGGAGGGTTTGTCCGACCCGTCTTAGACTCAAAGCAACCCGATCTAATTGGTCCCTGGGTCTCAAGTACTGAATAGGACAGGACTGGAGGCAGGTCCTTACTCCTTAGTCCTTACTTCCATCACTGTTTTGATTTTGAACCTGGAGTTGACTGTTGACTCACTCAGTCGGAGCAGTGGTCTAGTCACTATCCCGGTTGGGATTAATCCATTGAGCTGGAGCCGGCCTGGAGGGAAAATGGTTGAAATTCGAGGCCGGATTTTAAAACAGTAAATGCGTTTCAGATGATTACTAATTATCAAGTGGTAGTGCCGTGTGTGGATGTGGAAAGAAAAAGTGATTGTATAAGTGGATTGATAGGAAATTAATTACGGGGAGCTGTCTCTTGTATGGATTGAGTGATTGTTAAGACTTAGAGATGAGGAGGAGTTGATGAAGTCTCTACCTAATTTTAGGGCTTGGTTATGTGTCGTCTGCCTTGGAAAAACATGGTCCATGGCCGGTTGTTGCAATTAAACCACCAATTGAAGATATGGAGCTTACGTCTCTCGTTGCTCTTATCTCAAATCTTACCAAAGAAAAATATGATTCTCTGTTTTTTTTTTCAAGTTTTTGGTGGGGGTAAATTGCAAACAGAGAGGAAAAGCATTGAAGACTATAAAGACTAACATACAAGGCAAGCAGCAGGGGCAAACACATGTGCTAGTGTCGAGGGAATCGCGTGTATACATGTGCCCTTTTTTGGAGAATATGTGGAGACACACAGAGAGAGCGCCCTGTCCTGTCTTGTCCTGTCTTCTCTCTCATTCTCTCCGAAAGGATGGGTTCAGTAGGGTTGATTAAAAGAGGGGATTGTTTGTTGTTTTCATTGTTGTAGATACTTGTAATTGCATGACCCATGTGTATGTATTGTGTAACATCAGATGAGAACACTCTTAGTCTCTGTTACCTAGAGATTCTTCGATGGCCTAGATGGGATGTCTTCATCGTCCAAACAAGCTTCACTTTTGCAAATTACGACTTTGTAGACACCTGCTTGTAGGCATGTGTGGTACATGCCACCTGACCCCTCACATATTTATTAAGTGGCATTGTGTAATGTGCACAATTGAAGGAATGGACCCGGTCGGGTTGCAGTTGGGTTTGGTTGGAAATGCAGCATCCCAACACATAAGAGTCAAGAGATAAGACTCGAGACATTCCTCCCTTTTACGCTGGGATCTGTAGTCAACCTGTTACCTCCACACTTCACATGGAGGCCCCCCCTCTGGTTTTGTTTAGTAGCCATTAAATTAAGGGCACTTGAGAA
Organism: Nelumbo lutea; assembly: GCF_056320005.1. Lineage (NCBI taxonomy): Eukaryota > Viridiplantae > Streptophyta > Magnoliopsida > Proteales > Nelumbonaceae > Nelumbo > Nelumbo lutea. The sequence continues at coordinate 5,079,848 of NC_142685.1, read as the reverse complement.
TTCTCCCTCTCTTCACTCTTCGTTCTCAGAGACCCAAGTGTCAAGTTGCATAGTTAAAAAGATACTTGATGTTCTTGACTGAACCACCGACTTTTTCATGTGCAGGAAACCGATTACATGAACTCAGCCTCACACAGATTTGAACAGGTGGCGCTCGTCAAGGTTCATTATTGCCATGAAGAATAGATGGCGCCCATTAAAATTGCTATATCGCCCTGAGTTTTCATCTTCTACACGACATCAAGAGCTTGATAGAGACCTTTTGGCTCTTGGGTCTCACTCCTAATTAACTACATGACTGTAATATAGCCCTGTTGGCAGAGTTAAACCGTAAAGCAGTCCTCCCCACCCAGATATCTAATATCTTCCATGAAGCCATAAACCCAGGCCCATAATATGTAGGAGACTGTGTTAATTGATTTACTCCTGTATTTGTTTCCTTTCTCTTCTTTTTCCCCAATAGAATGCAAATTTGCAACTTCTGATACCTGACAGGTCATTTTTATATGCAATTACAGGTTGCAGCCGAGGTGACCACCACTGCTAGAGTGCTAGATGGATAAAGACGAGTCCCCTGTCCCTTTGCAGCCTGGATTGTTGTTACTTGTTTGTTGACAAATTAGAAAAAGATTGAATCTCATTCCTTGGATTGAAAACACGAATATTCTATAATGGCTCAATAACTGAATCTACTGATTACAATTACAACAAGAATACACTCAACTGGATGGAGATGGATGCATTGTTTATATGAAATGAAACAAATTACTCGAACCCTCACCCTGTACAAAAGAAAGAGCACTACTACTGCACAATAGAACATAGATAGAATGCCCCTTTTGATAATCCTTGGCTAGAGCTGCATGTGTTGGATCACCTCCCTTCGGATTTCACCAGCTGAGAGAAAACCCTACTCATGGAGACACCCGATAGATCACCCAATGTCGACCCTCCCAACCTCTCAGTTGTAACACTGTTCTCCACCGGATTCACATTGATAACTAGCGGCGACACATCACCAATCTGATTAATACTGTCTTCATCAGTTTCATTTGCTTCCTGAAGCTGAAGTGCGTACTCCAGGTTCCATAGCACATCCCCGATTGTGGGCCGATCAACGCCATACTCGGCCAGGCATTTCTCGGCAGTCTCTCCAAATTTCCTCAGAGAAGCAGACCTTATCTTACCCACAAGGTTAGGGTCTATGATTTGCTCCAATTGCCCTCTCCTCTGATGAATTATCGCCCACTCGGCCAAGTTCACCATCTCCCTTGGAAGGGATGGATCGATGACAGGTCTTGCACAGATGACTTCAAACAAAACTACCCCAAATGAGTACACATCTGACTTCTCCGTCAGTTGTTGTCTCCTGAAATATTCGGGATCAAGATACCCAAAACTCCCTTTCACAGCAGTGCTGACATGGGTCTTGTCGATCTCGGGTCCTGTCTTGGAAAGCCCAAAGTCTGCAACTTTGGCCATGAGATTCTCATCCAGTAATATGTTAGCAGACTTGACATCTCGGTGGATAATTGCCTTCACAGAACCGGTATGAAGGTAATGTAGTCCCTTGGCTGCTCCAATGCATATCTCAAGCCTCTGTTTCCAACTCAAGCTTGGTAGATTTGAGCCATAAAGATGACCTTTCAGGGTCCCATTCTCCATATACTCATAAACTAAGATCATTTCTTTCCTCTCATCACAGTACCCAATCAGCGCCACCAGATGGCGGTGGCGGAACTGAGATAACATCTCGATTTCAGTCCAGAACTCTGCAAGACCCTGCTGGGAATGGGGATTACCCCTTTTCACTGCAACCTTGGTGCCATCTCCTAAAACTCCCTTGTACACCTTGCCAAACCCACCGACCCCAATAACCCAACTCTCGTCAAAATTGTTCGTGGCCTCCTGCAGCGCCCCAAAAGGAAAGCGGTATCCAAGGTTTGGGGCAATGCTCGTTGCAGTTCCATTAGAGAACTTGCTCCCCATGCTGTGGGAGTTACCTCTTCTATTGATGGGTAATGGAATCCACGTCTTTGAACCATGATGCTGTGCCAGTCGGCGTCTCCTGCACAAGAAGAACAGAACTACAACTGCCAATGCAAAGAACACCCCAAGGGCGGCACCCACCACCAGGCCCATCTTCTTGTGCGAACTCGATGGTGTGAAAGTGGTTGCAGAGACATCCCCATCAAGGCTTCCCATGGAATTGTTCATCTTCATAATCTCCAGCCCATTCAAAATGCCATTTGGGGGAGCTCCACCCACCGTATTAGGACCAATACTGACCACGATCTTGCTATCGGAACTTAACCCCAGAACGAAGTCCATAAAAACTGGAGCACCCAGGACGTTAAATGTTTTATCGGAGAGTTCCAGAGCCTGTACAATTAGTAAGGAGTTAATAAATACATTGAAGACGAGCTGATGAGCAGCTTTACTCACTATATCGCAGAAGTGAAAGCGAATAAGGTACTGGAAATCAGGTTCGACATTAAATTTCCATGTCACATTGAAATTGCTGTTGGGATCGGCCGACGAGTTCATCGCTTTGCAGGTGCCATAGACAGCAGTAGGAGCAATGTCCCGAGAGGTCCCGCCATTCACATAATTGACGGCCGGAATATTCGACACCGCCACGGCCAAATTCTTGTTCACTAAAAAATCTTGATCGGGAATCCATGTTCGACCTAGAGTATCGTTCAGAGGGGAGACAGCTAGGTCACCCATGTTCACCCTCCAAACCGTCTCTAAAGCCTGTGTTAACAGACCTTGATAACCCATCGAACTCTTAACTTGAACGGCATCATCAACAATGAGATCGTCGGGGACTGAAACAACTTCTAAAGCATTTAAGAAGGCGAACGAATTATCGGAAGGAGTGAAAGTGAGGGTGAGCCTGTCTGAAGTAATGTTCACAGAATACTCTTTCATTAGAGAACCATTCTGTATTTGAAAATTGCTGAGGAGGACGGAATCTTGAGTTGAAACAGAGAAGCTTGCCATGCTCATGTTGTAGCTTTGGTAGACAAACGGGAAGAAATATAGTCGAATCCAATGCCTTCCTTGCTTTTGGATTGGAAAGCTGTACATAGAGGACCCATCGAGGATTCGAGCTGTTTGATACAGAGGCGAACTGGTGGTGGAGGAAGCGGTGTTGTTGGCAAAAATGTTCCTGGAGGTCGAAAGGAATCGGGGATTGGAGATATCGGACACATAGACACGATTTCCCACCGATGTATTGGTGGATGATCCACAGTCTATGAGGTAATTGTCCACAGGAGTAAATCCAACAGAAATACATGCCAAAGACAACAGGGATGAAACCCAGATAAACAATTTAACTTCAACATTTGTCATGAAAACAGAGAGAGAGAGAGAGAGAGAGAGAGAGAGAGAGAGGAATAAAAAGAAAGATATACAAATCGATTTCAGCAAACTCAATTCTAGGGTTCAAAAGAGCTGCAACACAACTTCATAACCACAAACCGAACTGAAATTGAAGACCTTTTTATGACATAGAAAAATGAGAAAGATGGCACCTTTGTAATCGTTTGAACTCCCACAGAGAGAGTGGCAGATTCTCCATCACCAACCTAAACGGGAAGACGGACCTGTTTCTTCCTTTTATGAATCCTCAAGCTATTCAGTTAGAATAAGAAACAAAAAGGAGAACAATGTTTGCAGTGATATATTGGCCAAAGCATCCTGTGCTCAATATCGAAACTGGGTTATATATGTCGACTGCTAGATTACGAAGCTAAAAGAGTAAAATAAAAAAAATAAAAAAAAAGAAAGAAAGAAAGATGGGTCGATGGATGAAATTGGAACGGACAGAAATCAGGAATCCAGCTAAGTTTGGAGAGCTAACCTTCTCACTGTGAAAAAAGAATTAAAAAAAAGGAGAACGGAACAGAGTTTTTTTTTTAATCTGGTGTGTCCTTACAGTGGTGAGAAAATGAAAGAAACTTAAATAAGCCAGAAGATAGAAGAGAATAAACTAAGAAGAAAATGAAAGTGAAACGGAGAGGTTGTTGTTACTTGTGAGGGGAGGAAAGAGACAATAGTTTTACCACAGTATCGCCATGAATGGAGGAGAGACAGGCCCTACTTTTCGAATAGAATAATTGGGATCTTTACAAGTGTCTCTATCTAAGAGCGACAAGTGCGGATTAATACACCGCTCTCTACCTTCCCATGCTCCGCATCACCATTGAAACTTGGAAGGCAACGTAGGCAGCTCATCTCAAATGTTTTGTTTGAGTCTGAAATCTGAATGCTTATTGCTTTTCAAGTTTCAACTTTGAAGGGGGCATAGAGAATCCCACATTCCCACTTCAAAAATATCTAAATCAATGGCACACCAATTCTTCTGAGAGTGGGTTTGAGCTTGAAGAAATGGCAAGTCTTCTATGAAGAGGAGTATAAACCGTAGGATTGAAATCACTAGTGGGTGAGGGTGAACCGTTAACAGGAGATGATTGAATCAATATGTATTTGGACCGATGGAGACTGTCCTGTCAACGATCAGGATTCAGGATTCGAAAAGAAAGAAACAAAAGGCCGTGTGCAGTGTAGCAGGCAGTATACCAAGCCAAAGTTACCGCTGTTGGGGAGCTGGCATTTGGAAAATGACATCGTCATGATGTAACCTGTATCATACATATATATGATACATTGTTTGACTGTTTTGAATTATATTTTTTTCCCTAAATTGGAGGAAGGAAAGAAGGAAGAAAGCTGAAACAAAGGAGTTGATGAGTTGATGAAGATGAGTGTAGGCGGAGGCGCCAACCAAACGCATAAACGCGCAAAACCAAACTTGCAGCAGAGAATACGTGTGGGGTCTGGGGACAGTGGTGAGTGCAGGCAGCAGAGACAATTAGTAGCTAGGTTAGTGGTACTAACTACTAAGGAAGGTGGGATGAAGGTTCTTGATCTTCTCTTATGTTCTGGGCTTGAATTTGACTTTTCTTTTGACTCTGGATACGACAATCGTAACAGGCGGAGCAGGAGAGGGAGAGGAATGGAGGTGCCTGGTCTGCTGCCATTGGAATTGGGAATAATATCATCGTACAAATTCACTGTTCCAATTGAAAACATCGGAAAGAATGTGAGATATTTAAATCCAATAAATCTGGGGGATCAAATTAGCATGATCTTACAAAACTAAATGCAAAACAATTACTTTGTCTTATAGGGTCAGACCTAATAGTCTTCTGAACAGAAACTCTATGGGGTCTGGTTCGGAACTAGTTTTGCACTTTTACTCTTTGGGTCTATCCTAACCCAGACCAGACAAGACCCATTGACAGCGATACCCAAATTACAATATACATGGTGGAGTGGAGGTTGGGGCTGTGTTGTATTGGAGGATTGCAAGACTTTGCTGCGACTTTGGCCTGGTGGGTGTTGAATGACAAGAATGAACTTTTTTTGTTTGCTTAATTGTTCAAGCTAAACTTGCATTGATTTGTTGAAGTAGAAAATTAAGTCTTATTTCTCTATTTGTGGCGATTGGCCAACGAGAAAAGATGCGCAATGATATTGTCTTCGAGGCCTAGCATCACTTGGCGTATTGGCTACTTTTTTTTAGCATGAAAGATGAAATTTTATATCATAGTAGTGTGGGTATACGTCTGTCTAGAACTACCAATGGATCAGATCTTTTCTAAACCAAAATCAATTTAGACGGATTGGACAAATTAACAAGACTTGGACTTGTGCAGACTTAGTGGTCCAAAGTATTTATTGAATTGGATTGAGTTGGACCGAATCAATTTATGGTCCATTCATACAAGATAAGTGTGGGTATACGTCTGTCTAGAACTACCAATGGATCAGATCTTTTCTAAACCAAAATCAATTTAGACGGATTGGACAAATTAACAAGACTTGGACTTGTGCAGACTTAGTGGTCCAAAGTATTTATTGAATTGGATTGAGTTGGACCGAATCAATTTATGGTCCATTGATACAAGATAAGTGTCAATGGATCAGATTTGGATTGGAACCAATCTAAATTAAAATAAATTTGAACAGATTGGACTAGTGCTGTTCATAAGAATGCCCAACCCGAGTTGGGCAGGTTTTCATCCGTACCGGTCGGTTTTGGGTTGGGCACATACATAAATCGAAATCTCGGGTCGGTTTCAGTTTTTTTGCGTGAAAACCGAAACCAACCCGAACCGAACTAGTATTCTACTAGTTTGGTAGTTCCTACTTCATAGTTTGAGTAGTTTCTTAATTCCTAATAGTCTTCTACTTTTAGACTTCTACTAGAACTAGAATTCTAGAAGGCTCATTAGGCAATTACAATTAGAATTCATTTAGGTGTCATTTTTTAGTTTTTTACCTAGATTAGAATTTAGAAGGTTTCTAAATTTTTATTTGATTGATTTACCTACCTAAATTTACCTAGTTTTTTACTCTAGAAGGCCCATTATTGACACTTGTTTTTACATGAAGAATTTATTGATTTTATTCTTTACCTGAATTAAATTTAGATTTATATTGGACTCTTGAATATCAAATTATCAACTAATTCAGATTTTATTTGGCTTTGTACAAGAGCAAAAGCGAAACCGACCCAAACCGACCCAACCCGACTCAAACCGACCAGGTCGGTTTGGCCTGTCAGTGGGTCGATTTCGGTTCCCACCTTAGCTAACCCGACCAGGTCGGGTCGGTTGGAAAAATCTCAAAAAACCGACCCAACCCGACCCGTGAACACCCCTAGATTGAACAGTCTAGAGTTTGAATTGGACCGGTTCGAAATATTCATTACATTAGATTAGACCTGATCCGTTTGTAATGGATTCACATTGGACTGGACTGAATTGGACCAAATCCAGTCCAATTGATGCCCCTACATTTAAAAATATAAGTAAATGATATAAAAAATAATCAAATTTAATTTTTATGGCGTACATCAAAATCAAGGCAATTATCTGTTATAAATTATTAGCAGTGAATAAGTATGTTGACAAGATCAAAGATCATATGCTATTATTATTCCTATGTATGATTTGAAAAATCGGGCTTTGGTCTGCCAAGGGTTGGGCCGTTTGGGGTTGAGCCTTTGGCAGTATCCCTTTTCCTAAACTCCATGTTCATCTGAGGTTGGTTTCATTTTCTGCTATTTAGGGAGTCTCGCTTAATGGGATCGATCTCTATTGAGGTGTTGTCCCTCCTTTTGGGTGTTATTTAACTCATTGTACCATTTGCAAACGTCTCATATGTTATAGTATATATTTGGTTCTACAGATGTTTATAGATAGTCATTTATAAACGTTATTTGTATTTTACTTTAAATGTTTTTTTTGTTTTTGTTGTTTGGTTGAGTATTATTTTAATTATTTTTTGCCTTCTACAAACACCACATAAAAGTGTGTCGCATGATAATTTCATTTCAAGAAATGTTGGGGCATTGGGAGAAACGAGAATATGACGTTTTCCATGCCCCATTCACAAAAATCAATACATTTCAGTTTTTCGTTATTTATTTGATAAAAGATAAAACCAAACAATAGTTTCAAATGCAATAAACGCTAATGCCTTTCTGACATTAATGTAGCAGTGTGTTTTTAATAAACGTCCATGAAACCAAACATCACCGGTCTCTCTGTGCTCGATGTTTTTTCTCTCGAAAAATAGTATGGTCTGATGTCTAATGTTGTTTCTGTTCCCATCTTTTCTTGCTGCATGTTTATTTTCAAAATTCAAAATAAAATTATTCATATCAACAAATATTTCAATCCTTATTTACAAGGCCAGCTCATCTTTTTCTAGTTTACTAATTGAGGATAAAAAATTGGCCCACATGAAATTTGAAACGTCTTTGGCTATCAAAAGCTTGACACAATGCCAGGTGGATTTTCAATAAAAATCAATTTGCGCCTTATTTGTAAATTGTAATACATGAGTTGGCTATTGCTTAGCTTAAATAGTTAATTCTGCCTAGGCATCGTATACGCCCACACTAAACCAAACCTTTTTTTTGGTAATCTAAACCCAGCAGATTTTATTTTCAAAGTTGAAACCACAGAATAATGGACCCACAATGAAAGCAAGCAGATGGGATGATCACGGGCATCGCAAATAATCCAGTAACAAACAAAACAAATTGGGACAACAGACACGTATTCTAGCCTCTAGTGGACTGAAGGGTTGCTGTATTCTCTTCAATCACAAAAGTTGTCCATGCCAGCCAAACATCATGTTTCAATGGGGATTTGGGACAGAAATGATTTTTAGGGTCCGTTTAATTAATAGTCAGAATGAGAATTAGAATCAAATTTGTTTGAATCGATATTAGAATGGCCTATTTCCATAATTTGATTGGTTCAAACAAGAACTAAAATGAAAATTGAAATCAGTTGAAATTAGGGCTATTTCTTCGAGGAATGCCATTCTAACAATAATGGGAATGGAATTTTGATTCCATCCAACCAAATAATTAGAATGGAATGAACCATTTTAATTCTGATTCTAGACTCTTATTCATGCGAACTAAATGGACCCACAGAATTAAAAAACCATAATGCTTTTCCTTCAAGTGATACACAAATCTCTCTGACATCACCAACAACTATTAGCAAGGCCCAGAGGAGTGGGGTCTACCTTCATTGATACAATGTTACAATTAAGCTGTCAATTTAAAGCTATCGTTGGACTGGATTTTGATTCCAACTAACATCGAATCCGAAGTGATTCAAACCAATCACAGTTTATTTTCTTAGTCAAAAATCTAATCCATTTCGTTACAATATTTGAATATCCTTTTTAATTATTCTAAAATCTAAACCAAAGGGTCTTTTCTCCTTTTTATGAGTAATTAGGGCTTCTAGTCGATAATGGCAATTTTTTGCCTTTAATATCAATTAAAATAATAATTTTCATATAATAATTAAAATAAGATAAGCTTTTTGCAAAATTATCAATTAAGGGCACTATGCAGTACTGTTGCGTCTTCCTCGGCTAACAAAGAAAGAGTTCCATATGCCAATGGCGGTGGGGGTTTGGAGGTTTCCATGAGAGAGAGAGAGAGAGTGGGTGAAGCGAAGCCAGGAGTCAAATCGATGAACTGTGAGGAGTGCGGTTTTTGTTTTCCATCTCATTGACTGCTTTGAGAGAGGAGATGGAGAAGAAAAGAAAACAGGAGTGGTTTTATGGAAGTTCATTTTAGGCAGTTATCACCGAGAAATTCCTGATTTTCCGTCGTTGGCAAATTGTTAAATGAGACCCAATGGGTATCATATGCTTAGGATGCAACTTGGATGTTGGATGGGCTTGGATTAGGTTTTTGTCAAAATTGGAATGGGGTTGGCTCGTAGGCCTCAGCCTGAAGCAATGTAAAGGCTAACTTAGGCCAATCCGATGGGAAGATGAAAGCAGAAGTCGACAATCTTTAGAAAGTAGCATTTGGCTTGAACAAAGCTATGCCGAGTTTCCTATATCTTATTACCCAACCTAATGGATTATCAAGATGGTAGAGATGTGGGTTCAATACAAGATGTGCAGAAGAAAAGAAGGAAAAATCTATGATGCTGGAAACACATGGTACTGAAACTGTTTTTTTTTTTTTTTTTTTTATGCCATCAAACAAAGGATATCACCAGTACTATTTAAGTTGGTTTTTGAATCACCGTTGACCTGGACAGTTGGACCATTTGGCCCCAAAATCGTCTAGGCAACTAGTTCTATTTTACCCCAAATCCAGTGCCCAGCCAAAAACTGTTGAATCGGTCAATGACATTTTTTTAACATGTTAATACTCAATGAGGGTGGGCTCAAGAGAGTGCCATGTGTTTGGTGCAATGTTTTAAAAAATGACCCAAACCAGAACCGTTTTGGTCATTGATTTATGGGTCAATGATTCGACCATCTAGTTCGAACCGATGACCCGTTCTAACAAAAATTAAAAAATAAAAAACAATAATTAAAATAAAAACGACCAAAAACCATTGAACTGGTCGAATGGATCGACGATTTGAACACCCAAATCAACAAGTCGTTGATCAATTCAATGATTTTTGGCCAAGCACCGGATTTAGGGTAAAACAAAACCAGTTTCTTGGATGGTTTTTCGGGCTGAACGGCCCGACCGTCCAATTCAACGGTGGTTTGAAAGCATTGGTTTGGTGTATACTAGACCTGTTCATGGGCCAGGTAGCCCAATGGGCTGGTCCGGCCCGGCCTGTTATTAAGTCGGGCTTGGTCATAATTTTAGGCCCGTCAGCTTGAGCTCGAGCCTAAAGCACCGGGCCCAATTTAATTTGGGCCGGGCTCGGGCTTTCCCAAAAAAGCCCAGCCGAGCCCGAGCCCGACTTGATACTATATATTAAATAATAAAAAATATATTTTATTTGATAAAAATATATATAATATTTTTTATTTGTTCTTCTCTTTTTTTTTCCAAGTAATAGTGAGATGTTTATTACTTTTGAGTTTTGAAGGTTTTTAATATAAATAAAACACTTTTTTATTGAATAAAAAAATTATATTTTCAATTTTTTGGTCAGACTCAAGACTTAGGCCCGGTGGTCGGGTTGGGCTCCGGCTCGGGGCTGAATGTATTCTGTTGAAGTGTTGATATATATACAAAGTCCTACCCGAACCCAGCCCGTCCGAGCCCATAAACAGGTCTAGTGTATACTGAACGAGTGAGTTGGCATGATGTCAATGGGCAGGTGGAGGATCCTTTCCTCACCAGGCTGGAGAGAATTCGGAATATCCTATTCATGTGACAAACTGATAATCAGTTTTAGCTGGGACAGCCTATCACATAAATTTATTTCCTAATTTCTTGAAAAATCACCCAAATTCTTTGTGAACAAAGAATTCAAGGATTCGATTATGATATATTAAAAAAATAAAAACCTTATAAATCTACAAGGTGGTAGTCAATCAGGGGGTATTGGGGGTGGATTGGTCAAAGTTCTTTATATATGATATATTCTGGCAGCATAACAAAAATTAGGGGTGTTTGGTCAAAATTCTTACGGTATCATACCTTTCAGTATCATAGATTTATGCATTAACTGTATCGATTTTTTTAATACTCTTCATAAATCATACCGTAGAAGGTGGGAAATGCCGTGTTGGATCGCAAAAACATGCGTCGAATTACTGGATTGAAGTGACAAAGCTTATTCCATGGATGGATAGATGGATAAGGTGTAAAATACGCGAGAACCTTTTCGGGGCCCAGCCCAGAATTGCATGGGCTCTATTATGGTTTAGATGTATAATATTCCTAAAGAGGACCCAAAACTCAAATCCAGCTTTTCAGTGTTCAATGCTAACCCAAGAACGGAGCAAATTAGATTTCCAATGAAGACCAAACAGCTTTCTGATTCAGTGCTAACTAACCCAAAATCCAGGTTAAAGCTCAGGGTATGTTTAAGAATTTTGCCCTTTTGATCTATTGTTGTTAACATGTCAATACTTAAATAAATTTGGAATGGGATCAAAAGAGTCCCATCCCATGTGTTTGGAGCATACTATATGAATTGGCATAAAATCATTTTTGGGCCAGTAGAGGATATTCTCCGCACTGATCTGGAGAGGATTGTTTATTGGGAAATGGGAACCCCCTATTCATTTGACAAACTGACTGTCAGTTTTAGCCGATACACCCTATCACATAAAATTATGTCCATCCTTCTTGGGCTTTTTTTTGGAATTAAAAACCATGTGATTAAAAAATAATAAAAACTGATATTGTTTATTGAGAAGTCCAATGAACAATGATGGTCATTCATGTTGAATCATGATATACCATATCCACGGCGTTGAAGGCAGATGTTTGCCACATTACCAGATCTTTTGATCCAACCTCCTTGTACGGCTTAAATGGATAGACTTGAGTATGATACCTGAAAAACTTATAATCAACCCACGGGTATCATAAAAGTTACAATCAATCAACTGGTATTCATCAAAATTAATTCATGAGAGAGAGGTTTTGATATTCCAATCGTAAGACCCTTCATTTATCTATTATTAACGTATTATTAACTTATATTTTTATCTTTATGACACATATGCTTCGTAAGTGCCCAGTAATTTATATTTCCAACTTCCATGTATTCCCCCAACAGGGAGAGAGATCCTTTTGGGCCCCGGCCCAGAATTGCGTGGGCCCTATTATGGTGTAGTTGCATTATATTCCCCCAACAGGGACCCAAAAGTAAAAAATGGCGGAACAAAGGTGGGTTTAACATGCTGGAGCTTATCCATTAACACGCAAATGTTATGAGCTTATGATTAGGTTGATAGGTCAACACCCATGAAAGTCAACTCTCCATTACAGCACTACCACTTACAAGCCGTTGATTTTGACTAAAATACCACGCGTAAGCGAATCAAGCCAAATCCCCCAAAGCCGCCCTACATGGGACACTTTTTGTCATATTAATGCAGAGTTTGTGAATTGTGAGCAAACACAGCTTGGGTAGCATAGTTGCACATTAGGGTCCGTTTGGTTTGCAATTGAAATTGGAATCGAAATTTTTTAGTTTAGACAGGAATATAAATGAAAATTGAAATTAAGAGGAATAGGATTTCATTTCCAAGAGAAGTAGATGAAATGGCCATTCTCTCAAATGGGAGGATTCCCATTCTACCCAACCAAATTGAAATCAGAATAACCCATCCGATTCCAATTCGAGACCCTTATTCCCGCGAACCAAACGGGCCTTAATTCTCCCTCCCCAAAAAATGTTGAGTTGTTGACCAATTGGCTTGGCCATTCATGCGTATTCTCATCTCTGACGCTGCTTCCCTTGGGACCCACACCCAATATCTTCCTTGACCGCTACATCCCTGTTGACCTGTTCGAGACCTTCAAGTGAAGGTGGGCCCAGCCCATGGCCCATGTGTTCGTTTACCATGAAAGATTTCAGTCGGAACTCTCATTATTCTCTTTGAAAAATTGTCTCTATATTTTGTTCTTGTACTCCTATACTAGGCTTCCTAGTAAAGGATCTCACTACTGTTCTTGTCAAAATATACCAATCTAAGCAAGCTAGGACTCCCATTCCATGAACGAATGATACAAATAGAAAATAATTAACAAAGTCAAAGTCAACCAAAAATAAAACAAAAATTAGCAAAGCACATGAACATCCTGTCAACAATGCTCTATATCTCCAGGGCAAATCACAGTTCATAGTTCAAAACAACCTATAAAATGGGTTGTAATTCCTCTCCTCGATAGTCTTGATTCATAAACGGAGCGGAGCAAATTCAAAATCCCTACTAGCTGCTACTCTCCTCTCTTTGTTCCTTCTTTCAAAAGTTTCATTACTGCTGCCATGGCTAAGGTTCACCATCTCTTCATCTTATTACTTCTAACCATGTTAGCTATATCTGTATCGGCACAAGGTGAGCGTTAATTGCATCCAGATCCAATACTTGTTTTTCTTGTTTATCAGTTAAATTTCTGTACGTATATGCATGAATGGTTTATGATCGAGCACTCACAGCTTTCCCACGTTATATATCCAAATCCAACTTGCAGTGTTTGTAAGCATAGACTGCGGTTCTACGGATAGTTACGTGGATGACAACGGGATTACCTGGAGCAGCGACGATCTCTACATTCAGACCGGCGAGAGCCAAACCGTGCAAACGACTGCTGCTGCTTCTGTCTCCAAGGAGATGACCACACTGAGGGTGTTCACGGCTCGCAAGAAGAACTGCTACTCGTTCGGGAGTGCTAATGGAAAAAGGCATCTTGTGCGCGCAAGCTTCTACTATGGAAACTACGACAAGAAATCCTCCCCTCCGACCTTCGATCTCCATTTGGACGGCAACCTCTGGGCCACCGTGGTGACGACGGCGAGCAGCATTAACCCGATTTATTACGAAGCAATATATGTTCCCAAGGGGGATACCATAAGTGTGTGTCTGGCTCAGACCCAGCCCAATCAGTTTCCCTTCATATCGGCACTTGAAGTTAGGGAGTTGGGTTCAGAAATGTACAGTCACGTCAATTCAAATCATGCCTTGTTCTTGAGAGGGAGAACTGCTTATGGAGCCACCGATATCATAAGGTAATTAAGTGCAGACCAAATTAAATGTACGTCGATTCAAATTAGGCTTTGATTTATCGTCTTAGGCATGCTGAAAGTGAGAAATCGTTCTGATGTCTGTTGGTAGGTCTCCAGATGACTTATACGATCGTATTTGGGTTCCAGCCAAGCTTGCTACTGGTTTGAATAATGTTACGAATGAAGCAATATTCATTGCCACCACCGATGCTGCAGATGAACCTCCAAAAGCTGTGTTACAGACTGCAGCTACAGCTGCAAACGCATCTTTCTCCATTATCTTAGGCACAAACCTTCCAAATGCTCAAGTCCCCACCTACATAAACTGGTACTTTTCCGAGGTGTCTCAGCTGGATTCTACGCAGAAAAGGTCCTTCCGGGTTTACATAGACAACACGCCTATATCTACCCCCATAATTCCTCCTTTGGAGAGTGTCACTGAGATATTCATCGGCAATATAACTGCTTCTTCAAACACTTCGGTTTCTTTGGTACCCACTTCCGACTCCACACTTCCTCCACTGATAAATGCCATGGAGGTCTTTCAAATTAGCGATCCACTGACTGATGGAACCAATAGCAAAGATGGTGAGACTCTTATCGATCTTCAAATTCAACTCATAGCTACAGACTTTGACCCTACAGCGTCATGGCTTTACTAACCTGCAGTTTCAATTCTTATCCAGTGGAAGGATTGGCCCAGTTGCAAACTCAATTTGACGTACTCCAGGGGTGGAGCAGTGATCCTTGTCTTCCTGCAACGTTTAGCTGGGACTGGGTTACTTGTAGCTCTGATGACAGGCCTCGCATAACAGCACTGTAAGCAGCAGCCTCCTCTTCTTGGTCCTAGACTTCTATAAACATGACTTCTGGTTCTGGATCAAATTGGGTTTCTTCACGTAAAGTCGTGTAACAGGGAAAAAAAGTATTGTTCTTCAAAGGTCAAAGAATTATCTGCATTTTTACTGATTTAATGATTTATCTGGAATCACCAGGAATCTCGGTAGTTTTGATCTGATCGGGTTTCTTCCAGATTTCAGTTCCATGGATGCACTAGTAACCATGTAAGTGAAAATGGGTAAGAAGCACCTGCAAGTACAAAAACACAAACGTTTTGGATATCATGTTCTGAACCGCTTTATCGTTTCTCATCTATCACAGAGATTTGCACAACAACAGCTTGACTGGAGAAATCCCTGCTTTCCTAGGGACCTTCCCCAACCTCAAAGAGCTGTGAGTTTCTCTTTCTAATTCCTTTTATCCTGGGGAGACCATTACAATTAAGGGTCCGTTTGGTAGTAGTTGAAATCGGAATGTTCCATTCCTATTTTTTGGTTCAGACATGAATGAGAATGGAAATTAAAATCAGCACGAATAAAATTTTATTCCTAAAGAAGGGCAGGGAATAGCCAATTCCTCAAATAGGGGAATGCCATTCCAGATGGAATGGGAATGAGATTCCAATTCCACTCAACCAAACAGTTGGAATCGGAATAGCTCATTCCGATTCCAAACCCCAATTCCTGTGAACCAAACGGGGCCAAGTGTTCTTTGTATTAATTTATGTCAAAAAATTAAACTAACCGTGTGCCCCTTTTTCCTCTTGAAGTAACTTGGCAGATAATGAATTCAGTGGGTCCATACCTTCTTCATTGTCTAAGAATAGCAAATTAAAGTTGGTGTAAGTGACCCTAGCTTTATCAAGATTAATTCAACTCTTCCCAAAATAAATTACCAAAATTCAAGAGACTATATTGGGTTTTTAATTGTTTTCTTTAACCCTGTAGTGTGTCAGGCAATAAGGACTTGTGTGTCTCCGGCCGGTCATGTCAGACTTCCGGCATCGACACCTCTACTGGGAGCTCAGGCAGCAGCAAGAAGAGTAAACTACCGGTAATTCTTGGGGCCACAATCCCAGCTGTCGTCATTTTCTGGGTGATTGTAGGAGTTCTGGCTATCTTGCACCACAAGAGAAAGGCCGCTGCTGTAGCAGGATTGACTACAGGTAATTAGCAACTTTAAGTTGAAATATTGATGGACTTGTCAAGATGTGAAATTGTTTGGTATTGGTCTTATCTTCTAACCAGTATGCTGCTCGATCATATCTCCTCAGGACAAATGGGTGGGCCTGGTAAGCCTTATGGACAAACAGCGCCAATCCTATATAATGCGCAGATGGCTTCTCCTGCTAGTGTGAATAGTCAGCCTAATATTGCTAATGACTTTGCTGTAGAAGTGGCGCAGCAGGTGAGATTGGAGCTCTCTGGTATGGACCAGCAAGCACAAGGCGAATACCAGAACCAAAGAAATGATGGAAACCCCTGATTATTAAGCTCTCTCAAACTCGCAAAAAGAAGAGTTTTAATTTGCTGTCCAATTTGTGTAATGTATTCTTGATTGTATCATGCATGTTTGGTGTGGGGGACTATTCAAAAACAGAATATATATATATATATATATATACCAAAATGAGAAATTCCTTTTTTTTTCCTTTTATACAAGCTTCTTGCAAATTGAAACAAAAATCGATTAATTGTTTGATTAATGGTTATAGCTTTCTTTATCTCATTCCCCAACTCAAGAAACATGAAGATTTACATGGTTCAGCTTATAGCGTACATTCATGGACATAATAGGAGAAAGAAAATTCACTAAAAACAATAGATATTATAGTCATACTCCCTAACCAAATCCTAGCATCCAGTACACCCAAAGTACCTTACTTTATTCAATTATCTCACAAACTCCGAGTCCGGATTCAGTGGACCCCTGTGTTCACGGAGTGCGTGAACCCTCCAATGAGAGACGTGCACGTCGCCCTCTTTACTGCTAGCTCTTCCATTACGTTAACAGACATGTTAATGTTAACGCTTGTTAGCCCAGTTCAACCCATTATGTTAAAAACAAAACCCGAGCCCTGTACTCTCTTTCTTTCCCCCTCATTCGTTTAAAATCTATTTCTCCGGTTCATTTTCACCGAGCCCTAGCTCAACAGCAAGAGGCCATCAGCAGTGATTTTAACGAGTCCGATGGCGTGGAGACAACCAGTGACAAGTGTAAACCGATGATTTCTCTGTTGTCAAAAGAAGATGACAGATGCTTACCATCGGTTTACACTTATCGCCTATTGATTCCATGCCGTCAAAGGTGGATGGAATAGAGAAATTGCCGCCGGTGGTCTGTAGAAAGGAAGAATATCAGATTTTGGAGTAGAGTAACCGGTTAGGAAGGACAATGAGGAGAATGGATACTTACCGCCGGTTTACACTTGTCGCCGATTGATTCCACACAACCGGAGGTCAGTGAAATTGAGAAATCGCCGTTGGTGGTCTGTAGAAAGGAAGAAATCACATTTTGTAGTTGAATAATAGGCTAGGAAGGACAATGAGGGGAATGGATACTTACGGCCTGTTGTCTCCATGCCGTCAGACTTGTAAAAATCATGGTTTTTAAAGTCGACCCGGCGACCGAATCAGTCAGGCCAAACGGTTGGCCCCTTCTAACAAAAAAAATTAAAAAATTAAAAAACAGTTAAAATTGTTCGAACGATTAATCAGCCGGTTCAGCGGTTTATTGACCAAAATCAATTGTTTTAAGAAAAATGAAACCGTTCAAGTGATCAATTCCCGATTTTTCAATCCGACCGTCCGATCCGATTTAAAAACGATGATAAAAATCATCGCTAGTGGCCTCTTGCTCTTGAGCTAGGGCTCGGCGAAAATGAACTGGGAAAATAGATTTCAAACGAATGAGGGGGAAGAGAGTACAGGACTTGGATTTTGTTTTAAGATAATTGAACCAGGCTAACAAACGTTAACATGTTTGTTAATGTAACGGAAGAGCTAACTGTAAAGAGGGCGACGTGCATGCCTCTCATTGGCCCGTGAACCCAGGGGTCCACTGAATCCGGACTCGCCTTCTTTCTTTTCTTGATTCTGAAAATGGCTGAAGGCACAAGTTATAAGAGAGATTTATATGAGAAAACCCTAATCGGGTTGACAATTGCTAGACTGGGAATTGTATGCTAGTTACTGACAAGTGAACACATAACTTGTAAAACCAACGAGTCCCTACTATGAACCAAATACAGAAATCCCATCTGTGAATTGACCAATTGTGAATCAATGCACTTTAGTGAAACAATCAACTACAAAATAGACCATCAATGTGAATTAAGTCATTATCTAACTGTGAGTCAGATCCATTGGCCAACCGATAGTCCCACTATGAATCATTTTACAACTCATTTCATGGTTCCATCACAAAATGTTATGAAAGTTTTTTCTCAACTTAAATCAACTTAAAACCAGTTAAATCATAGATTCAAGGCATCAACACAACATCAATTTCTTATCAACATTAACCTGACACAAATACTAACTCAACATTAACCTGTCACAAATACTAACTCAACAAGGTATGTGTAAAAATAAAAAATAAAAATAAATAAAACATGGCTAGAGTTCCTTGTCAAATGCAAAGCAATTCTCGCTCATAGTAGTAGCAAAACTAGACCTGATGAAAGGGTTGACTAGTAATTACAAGCTAGTAGGTGGGATTCTCTTTTTATTTCATTTTCCATGTAACTTTGATCTATAAAGGAATGGAATATAATTTGGAGTATAAATCTCTTTCATTGGGTTTAGCCCCCATTTGGGAGTGCTTATTGGATACGTGCTTATGAGTGTTTGGTGAAAAAGCACTTGTTTCAAATAGGGGTAGTATAAGTATTTTTAAAATGATGGCAGACCAAGATGGGCCAAAAAAGAAATAAACACTTAAACATTGGGCTCTTGAATAAGTGCTTATTTTCAGGAATAAGCATTTATTCAAGCTTATTTTCCAAATACAAACAAGTGATTATTGGTGTAGTCCCAGCCCAAAATAAGTGCTTATTTGAATTAGCATGCCCAGATATGGGCTTATACTGTATATCTACATACAATTACAAATTATGCTTGATTATAAAAACCAAACAAATAACAAAGAGTCGCAATGATGTAGGAATCCATGCATAGTCATGCATGAGTCTTCTTATATAGTAATTGTTAAAGTGGCTTTGTTGTTTAGGCCTTGTATTAACTGGGCACAGGTTTCAATTATGTCCAATACCCTCGTTAGGCATAACCATGTTGGGCAAACTATTAGCTTGTGACATTATGGCCCTGTTCGTTTTTTGGTAAGTTACTTATCCGGGTAAATGCAATTACCTAGGTAAGTTTTTCCTAGGAAACATTTACCCAAGTAAGTGCATTTACCCATGTTCTTTTATTTTTCAGGTAAATAAGGTAATGACCATTTTAGTCATAAAAATTCATTATTAAAAGGGATATTTTTGTCTCATTCGAGTGTTAGCAACTTTCCTCCTAGGTGGAAAATTTATTTACCCACCTACGAGATGGGTATCACTTACCCAAGTAAATGATACACAGGAAAATAAACTTTTTCTGGTCCCAACATTAATCTAAAAAATGAACATAGGATTCTTGGTCAGTGGGAACCAAAATCCTATTGACCAACTTTCCCCCCTCTCAAAATCTAAAAAAAAAAAAAAATGCCCCCTAAATGGGAAACCAATTGTTGGAAATGAGTTATGTAAAATATCAGCCATCAAGTGAACCATATGCACTAATTAAGAGAGACATTTCAACAACCTTCTCTCTAGCAAAATGCAGTCAAGGACAATATATTTGGTGCATACATGAAATTTATGTTTAGTAATAAATGTTACTCCCAAATTATCACACTCTATAGAGTAGGCCGAGAAACATGAGAAAACCCAAGTTCCAATAAGTATGATGACCCATTTGAAGCCAACAGAGGTAGACACCAAGCTGTTATACTCCAACTAAATACTAGACCAAGATACGATGGATTGTTTGTTGGAACTCTAAGAGATAATATTGGCTCTAAGAAACATATAGAGCCTAAGATTCCATGAGTAATAATGTCTTTTAAGTATCTTAATTAATATGTTTTTCATGTAGTCAAGTGATATGAATTAGATAAAAAAGACATACCTTGGTTATATTTCATCTCTTTAACAAGTTTATTAATGAGCATAATGGCCCTATTATTCCAATGGGGAGGAGAATCTATATGATTGGCTTTTTACGAAATTTCCACATGAACAATTTCAGTGAAATCTTTCAGTTTCTTATTTTACTATGTCCAACTCTCTATATTCCACTATTTGTGTACTACATTGAATGTACAAAAATGGTTATAATAGAGTTTCTATTATTCATATTAATAAGTACTCTAGGAGGACTTTTTTATGCATTGCTAACGATTTAATAACTATCTTTGTAGTTCCAAAATGTTTTATTTTAAACTCCTACATATTATCTATATATACTAAGAGAGATATACGATCTGATGAGGCTACTATAAAATATTTACTCATGGGTGGGGAAAGCTCTTCTGTTCTGATTCATGGTTTCTCCTGGCTATATGGTTCATCTAGGGAAGAGATTGAGCTTCAAGAAATAGTGACTGGTTCTTATCAATACACAAATGTATAACTAGGAATTTCAATTGTGCTTATATTCACCACTTTAGGAATTGAGTTCAAGCTTTCCCAAACCCCTTTTCATTAATGAGCTCCTAACATATATGGAGGAACATGACTCATTTGAAAATTTTCTACCTCTATATCTATCTCTAAAATGTTTGGATTTTTCAAAACTCTGTAGACATGCGGAAGAGAAATGCTATCCCACTCAGACCAAGACATAATTTTTACCAAAAGTTTATCATGATATTTTTGTTCAAATAACAATTAAGGTGAAGGAGGGTTAGAAACAATGTTTCTCTTTGTGATAAATAGATCCATTTTGCAAGTTCGTTATTACCGGTAATTCCTACGAAGGATCAGACTAATGATGTATACAATACTTGAATTCTTGATGGAGATGCTACATAGTTGGTTCTCATCCTTCAAAGACCAGGAGTGTAGTAGGAGCATGGATCACCCTAAGATGATTATCCCATAGCTATTGAAAATATATCAAATCAGATGGTTCTATTTCTCAATCTTTTTGGCTTGCTCCTATGGAACCAAGGTCAAAAAGATTGAAAAAAAAAAAAAACATTCATTCACAACAATTGATGAATGATCCCTCGAAAAAGGATTAGTAATCCTTTTTAGAAATCAAATGGATTCAGTCTTTTATATATATAGATTTAGTCTTATACATATACGGGGAAGATAACCAAAAAAAGAAGATGAGTTCTTTTTCTTTAATCACTTAGGAGCTGTGTGAGATGAAAGTCTCATTCACAGTTTTGAATGAGAGAAATAAGTGAGAAATCCCCATTTCAACTGTGACTCCCCCACTTTAGTCATTGCTTTTCTTTTTGTTACTCCAAAAGCAGTTGCTTTAGCTTCATCCACTCGAATTTTTTTATTTCTCATCAAACGATTCCCATCTTCTTTTGGAAATAATACTAGCCATTCTTAGCATGATATTGGAGACCTCATTGCTATTACTCAAATAAGAATGAAACATATGCTTGCATATTCACCCATAGGTCAAATAGAATATTTGACGTTCCCGTAATGAGAATGTTTTTGAGCAAAAAAAAAATCTAAACCAATCATTCATTATTAAGAAGGGTATGGCTCTTGGAGAATTCTTCTTATAGTACTTCCATCATATTAATCTTACATTGACAAAGATGATGGTTGCAGCTCTTGATGCTGGAAGCACACCACAATCCATGTGGTCAAAACCTCACGTGGATTGGTTGAAGACTAATATTGATGGGGCAATGAGAGATAATAAGGCGAGTGGTGCTATTGTTAATGGGATCATAATGGGAGTCATGCATATTCTCTTGTTGTTTCCCTCCCTTGTGATTCGCCTATTGAGGTGAAAAGCCTGGGCCTTTTTCCATGAAACCCAGATTTCCTATTCACTTTTCCAACCCATTCTCTATTTGCTGTGAATTGCAGCCACACATCTCTCAACCCATAATAGAGATGTATGGCTGCAATTCACGGCGGGTAGAAAAAGTGAGTAGTAAATCCCGTTTTTTTGCATGGTGTTAAGTTTACAACCGACTTGCAATTGAACTCACTAGCTTTTAAGGGCGATGCTAAACAAATTATTGAACTCTTGTTGGTGAATTCTTCTCTACCGTGCTGTATCAACCGATCGTTATTGCTTATTGTAGGAATTTGTTATCTCGCTTATATTCTTTTTCAGTTTCTCATGTTAAGTGGCAAGCAATTATAGCTGCCCATAAAGTCTCTAGAATGGCCATTGGTTGTAATTCTATAGTCTCTAGGCCGATTTGTCTAGATTTTTTGGAAGCCTTTGTATCTTCTAATATTGGAAGCTGAAATGAATGAAAGTCCTGTTATTATTCCAAAGAAAAAAAAAAGACACATGATGCCAAAATCACTTATAACCAAACAATTAGTGCCATAAAAATGATAACCAATCAAGTGGTAGTGCAATGTATGGAAGGATAATTGGCCGAAAGATAGCACTCGGGATTTCCTACTCACTCTCCAATTCATGATGGGTAGAGAGTGGGTAGGAAAAGTTTGTAGGAAATCTGGACTCTAAAGATAAACCTCTAATAGATATAATAGGCTCAAATAGTGGTAATTAGATAAACATGGAGCTCAAGGTTGAGGATCTAATTAATAGCCAAAACAAAATTTGGGATCGAAGGAAATTAGATGAGAATATTCCCCATGAATTCATCCCAAAAACTAAAGCCATTCATCTCCTGAGTGACAATAGAGATGATCTAGTTTGGGGCTCGGACACCAATGGCTCTCTTACTATTAAGTAAATGTTTGGCATCAATTCTGCATATACGACATCGTTTTTTGAGAAAACTGTGCTATGTATGTGTGGGTTGGAATTGGTAGAACATTTCCTAAGGCAACAACAGCACATTCTGTTTGGTACCAATGCTTTATATCTGTTTTCAGCACCGGTACCCATTATAGAAAATCCACGTCACTGTCACATCATATCATCGTTGGTAGCAATAAGTTCTAAATTGAAAAAAAATGTCGAATTCGGCATTTCCTCAAATCATGCCTTTTCAAATTCCAATGCTTGGTTTGGAGCACCGTTTTTTATAAAAAAAATAATTCCAAACATGTTACTGTATTTTGGAGCACCGATTTTTCCAACGTGACACTGTTTTATGGAGCAACGACATTGATGCCAAACACCGCCTTAATTGGCTTATAACTTAATATGACCAAACCAAACCCTGAGCCCATAAAAGATAAGTCTAATCAAAGCATGTAAGGGTCTCCTCCCTTCGGAAAAAAAAAAATTAAATTCTTCCTTTGGCTAATGATCTTAAACAAGTTAGCAACAAAGAAAACCCTCTAGACCCAACCTACACCTTTTGCATACAAGAAGAAGATAGAGATCATATGATAGCGAAATGCCCAGTGGTAATCCAATGTTAGGGCCTATTGGACCAAGAATTACAACACCAAATGACTGATCCAAACTGAGACCTAGAGAGCTAGTGGATAAGGTTCTTAGATGAAAACAGAACAAAAAAATCCATAAAATATTTGAATTTGCTGTAACCCTTATATGTGGAAAAATAGAAATGAAAAAATCTTTAAAAATAAATCTAGCCCCCCCCCCCCCCCCCAGCTTGAATTAGTCTACAAAGGCAATAATTATTTGTGTGAATACATTGGGGCGAATGAACCATCCAGAAAAGATCAAAGGAAAGATTCCAAGAACTAGATACAATTAAAATAATGACGCGTTAGCCAAATAAAATAGAAGTTGTGCATTTGGTTGTATAGTTGGCAACCATAAAGGGGAAATGTTAAAAGCAAAATGGGCTTCATGGGATGGCTGAAATGTGGGTTGGTCTTGAAGCCCACAAGTTAGCTAAGTAGGGGAACTACACATCAATCATCATCAAAGGTGACTCGCTCCTAACAATTAAAATGTCTACAAGGCTGTTGGAATGTTCTGTGGACGTGTTGTTCGCTTTAGAAGACTGCCTTTAAATCGCCATCAATCTCCCAACAAGGGTATCCTACTTGCATACTCTCAAAGAAGGGAACCAGGCTTGGCAAGCAAAGGTCTTGATTGGGAGGATAGCTTTTTCTCACTCTAGGTCGTGGGACCTGAATTTCTCCACTCCTTTATACGTGACAATCTAATTGATTAGAAATGTTATTGTTTATATCGTGATTATTAATTATCAATTTAGTAAGATTAAATGTTGGAAATCAAATTTAATACATAAGGATAAGTATTTACATATTTAGTATTGGAATTATTCACTTCACTAATAAGATAATCACCAGTAATCATTCACTTCCATGAAAGGAGTATAAATACAAATATATAAAGGGCAAAATCTTATATTTATATTATTTTATATGTATTTGTGTTGTACATATTTATACAATTGTATGGAAGGCGTAAGGATTTTTTTAAATTTAAAACGCGGGTTTGGGTTATAAATTCGATCCGATCCATTACTGTTTTATATCCGACCCATTTGATCACATTCATAGTCCACATAGTCCATGAAGCACGAAGAGCAGCTTGCAGCAACCCGTTGATGCGAGAATACATTTTTGACCCTGAAGTGCAGCCATCGGTGGACCGTCAAGGTTGAACTTGTCCGTGAAAACTGAAAACCCTCCCTCGATAAAGCTCTCTAATTTCTTTGTGGCGCTCCTTTTCTCCGTCTTCTCACGTTTTGGGGCAGAAACAGAGCCAACCTTTTCTTTCACTCTGAAACTAAGATCCCTCAGTTGCCTGCTGCAACTCAGGTACCGATCTCTATCATCTCATCATCTCACCGCATTTTAGTGCTGTTCATCCTGATTTTACTGTCATCAGTTTATCTCTGTACCAATATCCATCGACTCGTAATTGGGGTTTTTGCGAGATTTCATAGATTTGAGGCCCCGTCCCCACCCCGAGATTTCATGGAAATTATCGCACTGTATTTAGAGATTTTCCATTCTTCTTTTTTGGTTCAAGAAGGTTGTTCTTGTTCATGCTTACTATAAACGGTATATATGTTATTTTTTAGATTTATTGTTATTGTTATTATTATTTTCCGGGGGTTGGGGGGTGTGGGGGAGGAACAATGAATGTAGTTTGGTAGCTGATAGATAAGACTTTTATGTAAGTTTATCGCCATACCGCTTAGCATTGTTTCCTCTCTATGTGTTGAGCTTAAACTATCTACTTCTGTAGTATAAATGTAATTTGATTTTCCAGAATTAACAAAACCAAGTCTATCCTTATACAAGAATTTTAGAAGAGTATGGGTGGCAGGCAGGACAGTCCTCTCATGTACTCCTTTTGCACACACAGTCTTCCCCCGATACTTGCTATTTTACACCGTAGAGTGTTGTCATTCCAACTAGTTTATACTCCTCTCTATTTTCTTAGTCTACTCCTTGGAGAATTATAGTTGTTGTCACCAGTAAAGATGTCAGAGTGAAGGGAAAGTTTCTGTTTCCCCTTTTTATCAAACGGATACCATGTTTCATACTATCTGCATATGGCCATATACATGACTTACGGGTGTTCCATTGAACTTTTATACAATTTGTGGTAGTAAAATGAGGAAATTACTTGCAATTAGTCACCTGTTTGCCTCAACAGATTTTGCTGCTCAAGGAACATGTTGATCTTTCACATTAAGCTGTATCTGCAACTTAGCAGGAAGACAACTTGGATAGAGGCCCAGGGCCCTAGTATATTAGGTTTACCCAAGCCTTAATGGTTCCAGAGGGGATTCATACTCATTAGTGAAAGAAATCTCATATTGCCATATAAGGAAGTGAAATAGGTGGGTATATGAATCTTGAGTGCTCAGTTCATGTAAAAAACTAGTGACCATTCGATACCAAATTCAGGCATAGGATAAGAATGAAAGAATTAAAGTTGAAATGCCTAATCGAGAAATGCTCAATGATGCTTTTTGATCATGAATTTTCAGAGGCCAGTACACAAAATATTACCTCTTGTTTCTGAATTTCTATTAAGTTCTTTTTTGTATATACTGTTCTTCTAGTGTAATTGGACATACAAATACAATGGGGCCATTGGGTGTGTAAATGGAACTACATTTTCTTTTATTAAATATTTTTTTATTAATATGTGTTCCATTGGAAACTTCTGCCCCAAGTTTAGGGCTTTTGATTAATCTTGATTTACATTCTGTCATTGGCAGAGAAAAAGAATTTCCCAGCTGAAAACCTTTAGTGGCAACAACAAGGGCGAAGAAGGGCTTGTGCTTGGCGAGGGATGATTTACTGCAATTCCTTTTGATTTTTCTGCAATGTCTGGGTTAATTAATGTATTTTCCCATCTTTACAGTACCCTGTACACATTTTATGATACAAGTATAGTATACATCTTGTG
The DNA here is from genome assembly GCF_056320005.1 of Nelumbo lutea. Lineage (NCBI taxonomy): Eukaryota > Viridiplantae > Streptophyta > Magnoliopsida > Proteales > Nelumbonaceae > Nelumbo > Nelumbo lutea. Next base: position 5,053,396 of record NC_142685.1, on the reverse strand, counting down.
GTAAGGTCATTAAGGAATTCCTTTGTTTTGGATGAATAATGGAAAATTGATTCATGCATGCCAAGCTTCATAATTTAATATTATTTATGATTTTTTTTGGTTAGCAAGTGTATTCGTGAGAGGACTTATATCTTATGAAAAATTGAAGTTTGATCCCTTTTTCAACAAGGAAAAAAAGATGTGTCCGGTTGTTATCCTATCATTGTCTTTCCAGTGTGTAATGTGATTTTCGAGGTTATTTGAATCCTTGTTATTAGATGAACAGGTGCAGCATGCAACAGAGTGTAGTATTATGTTTTTTTGTGCAGCTGAGCAAAATTGGATATTCTTTTGTTTGTAAGATGTAATACACTGTCTTAAAGCAAGCATCGCATGAATTATTTGACATTTCTAAATTCCAATATGCTCAGAGTGCTCTGTTCTGAAGCAACATTTTAAAAGGCATTAATCAAGGCTTCACAACCTCCAAACGGGAGGGGTATATTTTTGTGAGTCTCAAAATACAGTACATTTGCATAGAGTAAACACTTGTGAGCTATTGCAGAAGAAAAATAACACTTGTGAGCTATTTGCATCACAATCTGGTGCAAGTTTGTCCCTCCAGAGTGAGTTTCTTTGTTTGGGAGGCTTGTCTGCATAGAGTATAGTGAGCTATTGCAGAAGAAAAACCTTGGAAGGCTTTTTATCTCCCCTCACGCCTGTATCCTCTGCCTCCGTGAGGGTGAGACAACTGACCACCTCTTCATACACTACCAGGTTGCCAGCAACATCTGGAATTTCTTCCTACAACTAGTTGGCTATAGTTGGGTGGCTCCTAAGCACCTTCAGGATCTGATTTCTCAGTGGCAAGGAAGAGGCCTGAGTAAGAGAGGTAAGACTTACTGGCTAATAGTGCTTCATGTGGTACTTTGGGGAATTTGGGAGGAAAGGAACAACCGACTGTTTGAAAATAAAATCAAATCAAAGGGTGAGCTGATCAACCACATCTCCTATCACTGCAATTTGTGGGCTTCCAGCTTAGAGGAGTTCACAGGAAACAATGTTAACGACCTTAACAGAAATGTGTACAACTTTCTGGTCTCCTCCCCCTCTATCCCATCTCCCCCCCCCCAGAGTTCCCTATTTAAGAGGGGAAGCAATTTGGACTCTAAGCTTGGATGGCAGTGCTTTTAGTAACCCTGGAGCAGCCGGCATAGGGGTAATCCTAAGAGATGAAAATGGTCTCACTTGCTGGGTATACAGTGGACCGATTGGGATAGTTGACTCCACAAAGGCAGAAGTGTTGGCAGCTCTCACAAGGATTCGCTTAGTCAGCAAATTGGGTATTCAAAACTTCTCCATCAAAGGTGACTTAGCAAATACTATAAGATGATTAGGACAACAAGAGACTGGACCTTGGAGACTTAGTCACTTCTTAACATAGGCAAGGGACCTATTGGCTCATACGAACGTTTCTCTATATTGGATCCCAAGGGAGCTAAATGCCATTGCAGATGGTCTAGCAAAATTAGGAGTCATTTTGGAGAACTTGTACTGTGATAATTTTCCTCCTGTGTAATTCTCAGGGGTTTGGCCCTTGTTTTGTATTTGTACACCTTCTTGTACCCCTTTTTCCTTTAATGAAATCAGATAACTTCTTTCAAAAAAAAATTTAATGTTAATTCTAGCACAAGTCTGATGGTGCTCCTTTTCACTCTTTTTTTTTATTTAAATATTATTATTTTGAAGTTTTATCAACAAAATAATATTTTTAAATATTTAATTTTTTTTTATTATTTTACTACCATTTTATTAAACTTAATATTTGTTGATTAGTATTAATTTATCAATGCCTTTTTTTCAATATATTTATCATATAATATGCAAAAAGTAGACATTTATGATCAACTGTGTAGATCATTCATAAAATGTATATGAGATACATGGAATCAAAAAGTGTGGTGTGGACCTACAGAATGCCACTATGGGTGTGGACTGGTCCAATCCACATAGTTTATCCACAGTTCAGAATAGCTGTGGACTGTGGTGTGGTGTGGATTGGTCCCTGCCACAGGGTGTAGTGTGGACTAATCCACACCCACCAATTTCTCATCCACACTACAGAACACCCCCTAAGTAACACCTAGATTACTTTTTTCTTCTCCTATGTAGTGGCTTTATATCACCTTTTCTTTTGTATACATGTTAACACTTCCATATGAGAGGAAAAAGGCAAAGTAGACTATTTATATATCAGTATGCTGTTTATTACTTGTTTGTTGGGATTCTTGCTGCATTAATCCGTTGTTTAGATTCAATGTGCTATTGCTTTGCTTATTTGCATGGATTCATGATTTTAGCTATGTGTTTATACCTTGATGAATAATTGATTATATTGTATATGGAATATGGAAACATATAGTTAAAAGTGATATTTTTCTTACAAAACTAATTATATTATGTGCCTTAGATGCAATATTTTTTGGTTTTTAGCTTGCTTTTGGTATTTTTTAATACAAAATAATAAGAAGAAATTAAAAACATGGGACATGCTAACATATGTTCATACCTAATATATTATAAGCCCCATCTGTCAAAAAGCCACTGCCTACTGGGAGTTAGGTAGGCAACCTGTCTAAGTTTGTAGGTGATAAAGTGGTACCCTGTCAGTCAATTTTGCATTGCCACCTCAATAGCTTTGCTCCCAATCCCAGTTAGGATTGATCCTTCTTTGCTTTGTTATCATTTATCAAGGGACCATTACTTGGTGTAATGGTAAAATCTTGGGTTGACAAGCATGATAACATGTTCATTTTCTCAATTCTCTTCTAGCTTTCTTCAAAATGGCTGGATACATTAGCAGCTTAGCCTGTCTCCAAATTATGCCATTCATTGCTTGTCTCTTTTGGTATCTAAGATGCTTGATATTTTTTTATCAATATCTAAAATGCTTGCTTTGAGAACTCTGTTCCTTGCTGATCAAAAGAAAAAAAAAAAAAACAAAGAAAACTCTGTTCCTGTAATAACAGAAAAAACTTCTTTATGTCTTCCCTGCTCCCTGTTGCCAGAGTCTTATATATCCTCACAGTGCATCTTTTAGCTATTCATGTAAAATGTGTGAAACTTCTGATTGCAGCAATCTCTCAATGGGTCCACTTCAAATATTCCTGACTCTACAGGCCGATCTTTTGCAACATCTTTTTCTGCTCAGTCTGCTGCAGCATCTCCTGTTTATCATCACACTGGTGGGAGGATTTTGATTAGTCCTTCAAGTTTCAAGTTTCAACCTTTCAATTATCACCGGTTTACTGTGCGGTGAATAATTGCAAAAGTGTTTTGTCAATACATGTAGGTACCATACAAGGGCTGCATAGCATTCATGGGAGTTTCAATGTTCCCAACATGCCAGGATCACTTACATCAAGGAATTCAACAATGAATGGTGTTCCTGCAAGTGGTGTCCAGCAACCCACAGGAAGCCTTTCTAGTGGAAGATTTGCATCAAACAATCTTCCTGTTGCTCTTTCTCAGGTGTTTCGATTGGTTTTTTTCAATGCTGCTTAACATTTAATCTACTGATATTGGTTGTAACGTTATGAATTGTTCTTTACTTTGGTTTTGTTATCCTTTTGATATTCAGATATCTCATGGGAGCGCACATGGGCATTCAGGAGTCACAAATAGAGGAGGTATAAGTGTTGTTGGAAGCCCTGTATTTAGTAGTAGCATGAATGGCGTTGGTGCTTCTATTCCTGGGATTCCCCCAACATCTTCTGCAATTGGTAACCGGAGTGCTGTTCCAGGGTTGGGAGTATCTCCAATTCTGGGAAATGCGGGTCCTCGGATTACAAGCTCAATGGGAAACATTGTTGGTGGGGGCAACATCGGAAGGAGCATAAGTTCTGGTGGGGGTTTGTCTGTGCCTGGTCTTGCTTCACGCCTAAACTTAACTGCTAATAGTGGGTCTGGAAGTCTGGGTGTGCAAGGGCCCAACAGATTAATGAGTGGCGTACTTCAACCAGGTACTTGCTTTAACATCATGAGATGTTAGAACACTTATTATTTAACTGGAGCCTTTGCCCTTCTCTTGTTTTCTTGTTTAAATCTAGTTGATGGAATTTGCATCCAGTAACTTTAGTTATCACTATAATAAAATATGTTGAATACTGTTCCCTTGTGCAGGTTTTTTATTTTTTTCTCTATGCATGGGCAATTACTAGAGTTTCAAACCATTTAAATGGAGGTTATATTAATATGTTTTTATTATTTATGTGTCGGGGAATACTGGGTGGCAGTTATAACAATCAACATTTGGGATTTTTTAGCTAATTGCTTGCAGTTGTTTGTAATTTATGCAATATGACAAAAAAAGCAGGCAACTTTTCATGCTACACTAGTAGGAGCAGATCTTATAAGCACAATTTTTGGTGAACTAATCAATGCACTTTGATAATTTTTAAATAGCATTGGTTAGTTGCTAAACCAAAGTGGTGCTTGGCACTAGGGGCACTCACAGTTTGGTTAACCAAACTGTGGGCCTTTTTTCTAAACCAAACCAGTAGTACCGGTAACCGAAACCGAACTGAAGCCAATCAGTTAACCGGTTGATCGGTTTGGTTAATCATCGGTTCGGTTCATAGGTTTTTTGGTTTTTTGATTTTCCATAATATTATATATAATAAATATAAAATATTATATTACAAATAGTATTATATATATATATATGTATACCGATCGATTCGGTTTACTGCTGGTTTTTTATATTGGTTAACTGAAACCGAACTGCTATGTTTTTTGAAATACCGAACTGATTGGTTTGGTCAACCGGAATTTTCGGTTTGGTCTCATTGGTTTAGTTTTTCATTTTTTCATGATCACCCCTACTTGGCACATGTATCTAATCTTTTTTTTTCCATAAATTAATAACATTTCTGGTTCCGACTAAAAAAAAATTATATCAAGGAGTGGGGGTGGAGAACCTCAATGCCTTATTCTGCAGTGCTGTTAGGAGTTTTGGTTACTTGACAAAAACCTCACAGGTAGCTCTAATTATGTGATTTTCTACAAAAAAAATCCATAAATTGGAAGAATAAGTTCAATTTCACAAATGCATTATCCAACATATGAAGAGTATGATTAGGCTGCTCCAAGATGGTCATTTCAATTTGCCTTATAAAATGTTTCAGTGGTCTTTCTTTGTGCGCTTCTCTCTTTTTATCCAGGTCTATCATGTTAATTTGAAGATGGTAGCAAACTGGTAAATGTGTCGAGGTTTCTATTGCTTATCTTGGTAGAAAACCTGTCTGCTCTTGCCAAATGGTAAACCACCAACCTGCATGTTTTCCCATAAAAAGCTCCATCATATCAAGTGGCTATTCCCACTTCTCACCTTTGTCTTTCCCACATTGATGCAAGGTGTGCTTGTTAAGTTGTCTAGTTTTTGTTTCTATTTCTATCATTTTCTGCTTCTTAAACTACATTGTTTTCCTTGGACATTATGTTGACATTCCATTTCATTGATCCCAGGCATGCTACATCCTGCTTATTCAGCATCATTTGGTTGCAGACGTTCTGATGATTTTAGTTTGTTTTATGCTGTCTGATGCCAGAAACTGCACTTTCATTTCTTTACTTTCTTTAACAAACCTAGGGAAAGATATGTATAAAATACAAAGCGACCACTGACTAGATTTTATGCCTAACCATCTGCCTAAACCGTATATTAGAAATTGTTTTTTTGAAAAGTAAAATAAAATTTCATTAAACTAAAAAGAAGAATACTTAAGGAAGGTGATAAGATATCACCTGACAGAAAATCTGGCTGCTGACTTAGAACCTCCACCAACTACAAGACATTAAAATAAAGAGGAAGACTACTCCATATAGCGATCCTAGTGGAACCAGGGCCCTACTCTTCCCCTATATTAGAACATGGAGAAATGGCTTTCCTTCTTGATGCCATCATTGGAACATATTGGTTTGATTCATATCACACTATCGTGTGCATAGAGTGCATAGGGCAACTCATCAAATTATTGGTTAACCTCTTTATTCATAGCTCAGGTTTGTTGTGTCATGTGAAATCAGTGCAGTATCACAAGCTATCAAAAAAGATTAATCTCTCTCCTATGCAGTTATTTTTTTGGGGATTAAAATACTACTTCTTTAGATGCTTGTTTTATGCAGTCTTTACAGTTCAAGTTTCTGCATTTTAATTAGCCTTTCTTTCTATTTTAGTTTTGGACTTTTCTTTTAGTTAGTCTGTCACCTTTAATTAAATTATTACCCTGGTTCTTTGCGATCCTTGTATTCAAGCTTAGTTTGTATTTTTGTCTACAGATATACGTATACTATGTATGCGTAATTAGGCTAAAAATCTCTATGTGGTCAGAATTGAAGATGGATTGCCTCTGTCAACAAGACTGGCCCTTGTTCATCTGCTAGACCAAATAAAGCATACTGTATTTGGCATCATCTAAGTGTTGTTTTTGTTTGCCACTTAAATAACATGTAATGTGTTATTCTTGGGAGGGTTAAGAGTTTTTACCCCTCCTTTTGTATCTTTCTTTATTAATATCTATTAATAAAAGTCTTTGTTATCTATCAAAATAAATAAATAAATAACATGTACCGTGTTCAGCATCACCGCAGGTGATTTCTATGCTAGGTAATTCTTATCCTGGTGCTGGAGGTCCATTGTCTCAAAGCCAAGTTCAAGGAGGGAATAGTTTAAGTTCAATGGGAATGTTAAATGATGTAAACTCTAATGAAAATTCTCCTTTTGATATAAATGATTTCCCTCAGTTGACTGGACGGCCAAGTTCTGCTGGAGGGCCACAAGGGCAATTGGGTAATTGAAGAGCTAACCTGATCCTATTTAGATGTTTTTTTCCCAAGTGCTTAATGTTGCTGCTGGGACATCATTTGACCCACAGATTTGCAGGTTCACTCCGAAAGCAAAACATTGGTGTTAGTCCTATCGTCCAACAAAGCCAAGAATTTAGCATCCAAAATGAAGATTTTCCGGCTTTACCTGGATTTAAAGGTGATCATCTGTTCTTGGGACCTAGATATGATCCAATACATTTTTCTTAAGTAATTATCATATTATGAATGCTGCACTTTATGCAAGGAATTGACTTTCACAGTGGCTCATATAATGGGCAGTCAGTGGTTTATGATTAACTTATTTTTCTTTTCATGATTGATTTGGTGTTTATTCATATTATTTATATTGATATGTATCTGTAGTTTGTTAGTGATTTTTTTATTTTATTTATCTGGTAATGGATAGAATTCTGTTGCAATATTTTGGAACCCAGATCAGGTTAGATGGGATATGGATATAAAAACTAAAGATATTTGTTGAACAAGATGACCCATCTGAGACAAACATATGAACCTTCTCATCAAACAACAATTCAACAATGAATCCCAAACAAAATAGCTGATGGACTACTAAAACAAGGGGGAAACAGAAATCTTTTGTATTGGGGTTTGGTCCCCTGAGGTGATAATAATGCAAGAGAAAATCAGTTGGGGGACTAGCTGAGGCTTTTTTTTTATCAATAACAGAACCAATTTCATTAATTAAGAAGGGGAAAAAGTTACAAGAACAACAAGGGGAGAGACAAACTCTCTTAGCCCTCCCCAAAGAAAGAAGCTTCTACAAAATAGCCCAAAACAAACTATCCCTTCCCACCCCCTTGTTTAGCAAGAGTGTCAGCAGGTATATTGGCATCCCTTCTCACCCATTTGAAGTTCACCTCCATCCTCTGAAGCAATCGCAATACTTTTCTTTTTTTCAAAGATATAGGACCACTATCCCTCCTCTTCTCCTTGGAGCCACTCAACCACAAGCATTGAGCCACCTACAATGACAAGCTTACTAACATTCATCTCCCTAGCCTTCTAAACACCTTCCACCACAAACATAATCTCTGCTCTCAAAGACTCACCAATTCCAATCAGTCCAGAATAAATCGTAATTATTTTTCCTCCCTCATCTCTGAAGGCTCCTCTGATTCCAGATGGACCCCGATTACCTTCACTGTTACCATCGAAGTTAAGCTTGATGGAGCCTCTAGATGGGGGGGGGGGGAGAGAGAGAATAGGCCTAGTAACCTCCCTAAGAGGAGAAGGATCAGCCACCTCCCTCCATTTTCTCAATAAATCATCCACAACAATATTCTTGAAGAGATCCATTGTCTTCACCCAATGGACAACTCTAGTGAAAATGGCTTCAATAATAGTGTCTCTGCTTCTTTCTTTATCAAGAAAGATTTTGTGATTCCTTTCTTCCCAAATTGTCCAACAAACTGCCGCTCTTTTGCATTTCCATAATATTCTGCCCCTCTTCTTTGGCCGACTGAAGAAAGTAGAGGCGAACAGACTTTGTACGTTTGATGGAGGGTTCCACCTGCACCCAAACAAAGAAAAGAACCATTCCCAAATTGAAAGAAAGAGGTCAAGAGATTAGTAAGTGAAAGCAGTTCTCACCATTAACCTTACAGAGAGAACACCAATGGGGGGAAAGACACCCATTAGGTCTTTTTCCTTTGCATTAATTCACAAGCATCAAATCTCTCTAAATAAACTTGCCAGCAAAAACCACCCACCCTATGCGGAAGAATAGGTTTGCTCCAAACCTCTTTCATTGGAAAGCAATGTTTTTGAACCGTCATTGACCCGGATGGTCGGACCGTTTGGACCGGAAACCGTTCAGGCGACCAGTTCCGTTTTACCCCAAACACAGTCTCTGGTAAAAAACCATTGAATTAGTCAACAAACTGTTGACCTGGACGGTTTGACCATTGAACAGTTCAATTCGGAGAATGGTTTGCGGTTTATTAACTTGTAACAACAAAATGAAAAGGGAAGAACGTCTCTCAGATCTGAGATCTACTGAGAGATATGTGAGACAGTGAGAGAGATCTCACATTTAGAGATCTGGGAAGAAGTTTAGAGTCTTTAGACTCTAGATGACAGATCTATGAGAGAGAGAGAGGTGAGATCTGAACAGAGAAATCTCAGATCTACTCTCATTTTTCACCATCACCGCCGCTATTGCCGCCATCACCGCCGTAAGTCACCGCCGCCGTCACCGCTGCAGCCTTCAAGCCCTCCTCTTCCTTCTTCTTCTTCTTCTTCTTCTTCTTCTAAACTCTTTCAGCTGACAACTTCTCAAATACCTCTCATTCCATCTCTATTTTCTCTTTATATTTATATGCATCTTACCCTAATATTCCAATCTAATGGGTAAGATGACATGTCATTGTTAAAATACTCAAACCGTCCGAACCGTTTGACCTGGACGGTCAAACCACTGACCCAGAAACCGGTGGCCAGAACGGTTCCGTTTCCGGGTCAGTTTTTAAAACCTTGCTGGAAAGGACAAACCTTGACCATCTCTTGGCTGAATAAGGGAAGAAAAAACAGAGGCACAAGAGAAGGAACCAGAAGGGGACAAAGTCCATATCCTCCTATCCTTCTTGAATCATCCAAGCATACCCCTTCAAGGTTTTGAAGCAAGCCAATAACACTTGTAATTTGAGACTCCTGAAGACCCCTTCAGAACCCCAAGTCCCAAACAACACCATTACTAGAGTTAGAAGGGCCATAAAAGAAGAAATGGGTTCCTCCCTATGATTGGACAAGGCATAAAATGAGGGGACTAACTGAGGCTAGCCACTAACAATGGTTGTTTTTAACATACGTTTTATAAAAAACAATAGAACACTTTCTTTTGAGCTTTTTCCCACTTCAATCCTTATTTTTCTCTTTTGGATAAGTAACTTCAAAATTTATTGATGTTAAAAGAACGCAAAGATATACAGCATTTATATATGGTACAGTATCTGTCTATACCATGAATGCAAACTTATTTGTAGAAACCTAGGAATTGCTCCAATAGGTGGTAAAATGAGTTAAAGCAGACTAAGTTGGTTTGGGCACATGTAGAGAAGACCATCTACAGCACCAGCAAGAAGTGAACTGTTACAAGTCGAAGGGCTAGAAGAACTAGGGGCAGGCTGAACAGTATTCATGTGGCTGACCCCATATATTTGGGACTTGGCTTTGGATTATGATGATGGAGGCAGTGGTTGGGTTGAGTCAGGGTCAGCGTATATACCCAGTCATGACCCACTAAGTAAATGTGCAGTATCTGTTCCAAAGCAGACTGTTAGGATCTGCAATCAGGACTATTGGGTCATAATTGATAGCTATGCTTTTTAACCTGTAACAAGCATAGCTATAGTTGGTTAAGCATGACAAGCATCATCATCATCATAATGTGATAGTATGACAAGCATCATCATCATCATCATCAAGCTTGGGGCAGACAATCCTCCTGTAATAAATAAGCTAGGTTTGACCACTCATCACATAATATTACAAGTATATCATGAGAAAAATATATAAAAATATGTATTAGACTGGGGGTATCTTTGTAATATACAATATGCATATACATGGTTATAGATATAGTTGGTTAAGATCTTCATCAGTTTGGAACAATCAAAACCCATCCCAAGCCAATTATAATTGGGAGACATATTGATTCAGGTCTGTTGGACCTGCCTGACCTATTGACAACCTTGTGGATAACTCTGTTTTGATCATTCCTATAACTGCCTCTCCGAGCTTGTCCAAGAAAATTCTGGCATTCCTTTCTTCCCACATTATCCATAGAATGGCTGCTCAATTACGTCTCCAACTGATTTTCCCTCTTTTCTTATATGGATAGAAAAAGTTGGTCAAAGAAAGGTATCCAAGTCTAATGGGTGTGACCATCTAAAACCTAAAAGTGCAAAAAGTGCTTCCTGAATACCCTTTATGAAAGGACAAGAGATAAGCAGGTGACACATGATTTCACAACTTGCCTTGCAAAGAAAGCACGTGTGGTGATGGTGGGGGTGAATTTGGAGGAAAGGGAAATCATTGAGAGTGCAGGTATTTTGGGTTGTTTTGTGTCTCAAAGGCCTTTGGTAGAACAGTTCATAAAGAGGTTGGCCTTGTGGAAGAGTAGTTATTTGTCTTTAGGAGGAAGAATCACCCTGATCAGATTTGCTCTGACCAAACTACCTGTCTACTAGTCAGAATTTAAGATTCCAGTTGGGATAAGCAGAAGTTTAGAGAAACTGATAAGGGATTTCTTATGGGAGCCAGGGGAGGAGAAGGATCATCATCTGGTGAGTAGAAGCAAGAAACATGGAGGATTAGTCCTTGGGAGTATCCAAGAGAGGAACATGGCTTTGTTGGGAAAATAGTTGTGGAGATTGCATTGGAAAGAGAAGTTCTGGGCAAAGGTGATAGTTAGTATCCATTGGCTTGTGGCAAATGGTTGGGACTCTAGAACTTCGGCTAGTATTCATGGGTGGTTTGTGTTAGGAAATCTATCTGGAAAGAATTATACTTGTGAGCTGCAAGGAAAAATTCCTAATTGAAGCCTCTCCCCCCACTGGTGCCCTCTCTGCAAAGTTAATGGTGAGAATTACTATAACTTACTAATATCATGCCCTTATTCTTCTACAATTTGGGAATGGTCTTTTTCTTTGTTTTGGTGCAGGTGAAACTCTCCGCCTAATGTACAAAGCTTGTTCTCTCTTGCTTTCGTAAGTTGGCCAAAGAAGAGGGAAAGATTGCTTTGGAGGTGCACAAGGGCAGCGTTGTGTTAGATGATTCGGGAAGAAAGGAATCAGCGAATATTTCTTGGTAAAGAATGAAGCAAAGAAGCTGTTACTGAAGCTATTTTCATCAAGATGGTTCACTGGGTGAAATCGTCAGAGCTATTCAAAGATGTTTCTGGGGCTGAGATGCTGAGAAACTGGAGAGAGATTGTTAGTTCTTCCCCCTTTAGGGTGGTGCCATGGTGATCAGACCTATATGGTCCCCATCCCCTAGAGGTGAAGGCAACCTGGGCCCATCTGGCATTGGAGGAGTGCTCAGGAATGAGGAGGGAATTGTCATTGCATTTTTCTCAGGCCCAATAGGAGTTGGGGACTCTTTAAGGGCTGAAATTATGGCAGTTATGGAAGGGCTTCAAAAGGCAAAGGAGATGAATATTAGGAAGCTGTTAATTAAAGGTGATTCAAAGCTTGTAATAAGCTGGCTCCAGAAAGAAGAGGAGGCTGGATGGTGGTTCTATATTTATGAGAAGAGGAAAGCCATGAATCTGTTACAAGGGATAGACGTGAATTGTAATTGGGTCAGAAGAGATTTAAATGCCTTTGCCAATACACTTGCTAAATAAGGGGTGAGGAAAAATAGTTTATTCTGGGCTGTGTTGTAATTTTTATTTGGGGAGGGGTTAAGAGAGTTTATCCCTTCCCCTTTCTTTCTCTACACTTGTACTATTTTCTTAATATTGAATAAATCTGTTTCTGTTATTGATAAAAAAGCATGTGTTATGATAGGGTCCAGTATGACCTTTTCTTAAGGATGTCTAAAGTACTTCTCTTCTGATGATAAACTGTAAGGTGGCTTGTCAGCTTTGGCAATCTCTCTTGGACCTCATCCACTGGTGTAGCTTCCACTGGGTCCTCCGAATTCTGTTATTGATTTTATTCTTCAATGGCCTCATGCAAGTTGGTTGAAGAGGCATTATTTTCTGGAAAATGCCTATCTATGCAGTAATGTGGTGTATCTGGGAGGAATGGAATAGAAGAATCTTTGATATCAAGTCTTCAACTTTGGAAGGACTTAGAGGCAGAGTAATATCTCTGCTTTTTTCTTGGCTGCTGGTTTGTAATCAGTTTAAGGGCTAACACTTAAGTGATTTTGACAGAAATCTTGTTGAAGTGCTGTAGTCCTCACTTTATACTCCCCATCCTTTCCTATGCCAGTTCCAAGACAGGAAGCTTTTTTTATCTTGGTGTTTGATGGAAGTGGCAGAGCTGTTTCTAATCACAGGGGCCCAGCTGGTATTGGTGGTCTAGTTCCGAAGGCTGATGGGAGTGTGTTCTGTTCTTTTAGTGGACCAATTGGGACTGCAGATGCTTCCGAACCAGAGGTTAGGGCTCTCTTCTGTGGCCTCAGGATTGCCAAGTCCCTAGCCATCAGTTTTCTTGTTGTGGAAGGAGACTCCAAATTAGCTGGGACCCTAATAACGTTTCAGCCCTTGGAGATTTGCTCACTTTCTACATGAGATTTGGGATATTGCGGCCTCTTTGTCTTTCTCTTTCAGATGGATTTCTAGGGTTTTAAACTTTGAAGGCTGATGCTTTATCTAAATCTCTAAATCTGGGGTGGATAGGGTTTTTTTTGTATAGAGCCAATTCTCTGCTGATTTAATTCAGGGTGGCTTCATTTTGTTTTTTTTTTTTGTTTTTTTTTTTTTTTTTTTTTTTTGCCTCCTTGTCTGTAGACTCTGTACATTCTTCATATACATACCCCTCCCCTTGGAATGAATTCATAGTTACTTTTCTCTCAATCACCTTAGAAGCCCCATGCTTAATCACCTGATTGGTTTGTTCTAATTTGAATTAAATTGTTGCTGCAAATTCTCATCCTTCAATAGATGAGATTTTAGGTCGTGAGAAGTACATGGAATGTTACACTTTGACATGTTTATTATGTGATGGCTTTTTAAACCTGACTGGCATGGTTATTTGATGTTGCCTGATAAATATTATAGTGCACGAAGATAAAGGATAGAAAAACTGATAAAGAAGGATAGAAGGGGGAAGAAAAAAGGATTTCTACAAGTTCAATGCATGTTACAACCCCCACCCCCCTCTCTCTCTCTGGTAGTGGTGGTGGTGGTTTGGGGGGGGGGATATCTCATGAAGACATGATTTCACCCCCACTGGCACTGCAAATGATTGCATGGCTCAGTTTTAGTCTTCTGGCTTTGATCACACTACTTGATGTGCAGGTGGTAGTGCAGACTATACCATGGATTTGCACCAAAAAGAACAACTTCATGACAATGCTATGTCTGTGATGCAATCGCAGCACTTTTCAGTGAGTTTCTGTCTTAACACTTAATGGAAGATTGATTTCCTGATTTCCTTTACAGTAGTACCTAGGCCTCTTGTTTTTTATCTTGACTTCTCTTCTATGTACAGATGGGGAGGTCTGCTGGATTCACTCTAGGGGGAACATATTCATCTCATCGTCCACAACAACAGCAACATGCAACATCAGTTAGTAACAATGGGATCTCTTTTGCCCCGGGAAACAATCAGGATCTGCTCCATTTACATGGGTCTGATTTGTTCCCATCTTCTCATGCAACTTATCACTCACAGGTGTGGCTCCGGGGTTCCAGGGGTGCTTTTGTGTGCGTTTTGGGATCATGTAACTGTGCTTAATCTTAGACTACCAAGAATCTCAAATTGATCAACCTCCTGATTCTTGTTTCCCTTTGTTCATCCAGGTACAGACCAGTGGACCACCCAGCATTGGATTGAGACCTCTAAATTCTCCAAATTCAGTCTCTGGTATAGGATCTTATGACCAATTTATTCAGCAGTACCACCAGCACCAAAACCAATCCCAATTTCGCTTGCAACAGATGTCTGCTGTGGCTCAGCCATATAGGGATCAGGGCATGAAGGTCATGCAAGCTGCCCAGCCCATCCCTGATCGATTTGGCTTGCTTGGCTTGCTAAGTGTAATAAGGATGAGTGATCCTGATCTGACATCCCTTGCTCTTGGTATTGATCTGACAACTCTTGGACTAAGTTTAAACTCAACAGATAACCTGCACAAAACATTTGGCTCCCCATGGTCTGATGAGCCTGTAAAGGGAGAACCAGAGTACAGCTTACCAGAATGTTACTTTGTCAAAGACCTTCCTGTGCTACATGTGAGTTTGAATCTGAACTCGAGTTTACTCTAAGCTCCTGCTAGCCACTTACATTCTCACCCCAACCTCTGTTTGATTGATGCAGCAAGGCTACTTTTCAAAGTTCCAGTTGGAGACATTGTTCTATATCTTCTATAGGTGCTTCACTTTCTTGGATCTTGTGTTTTGGTTGTTTCCAAATAATTTCTAGAGCTGTAAAATGATATAGGATCTCTTTCTTCTATTTGCAGCATGCCGAAAGACGAGGCCCAGTTGTATGCTGCTAATGAGCTGTACGCCCCTCATCAAGACTTTTCTTGATTGATTATTTTTCTTTTCTATTCTATTCCCTTTTTCTTCACAGAACAGTGCTAGCATGAAAGGAGTGAGCACCATGGAGGGCCTCAAATCACAGGACCATTGAAAACAGGGAGAGTTCTGTGCAAATACATGGTGTTACAGGGTTGTTATGCCCTGTCTTGTGATTTTAAGGCCATTGTCTAACTCACTTCTGCAACCTAACCATAATAAGAGAGGTATCTACTATCTGGAATACCATGGAAGATACCAGCTAAAAGATGTAACTTATAGCAACTCCTTGATTGAAATTACTTCTAGTCAAACCTAGAGGAAAATCACTTATCTTTTATTTCTGATCAAACTTGGTGTAAACAATAATACATCATTCAAACTTAAACCCAAGCAACATGGCACATTGGCACCATGCAACAAGGGGTTTAAACAGAAGCTGTTTAATAATTAAAAAAGCATGGTACAGAACCAAGTCCCAATCAATTTGATAGTAAATCATATAATTCAAACAACTGATTTTTTTTCAAGAAAATGAATTGATGGTAACATGAATTAGAACCCAAGTTACACATCCAATAAGATTCTTGAGTTTATGATGACTGTTTTTTTGCTCATCTAATCTACTCATCAGTTCTGCCAAATTGTAGATCTAGGAGCATCTAGTCACTTGTTATTTGGACAAATGCTGCATTTAAGAGGTTAACTCCTAAGAACCATAGAAAGGAAGGGAAAGATGGTTCATGTTAATAAACTTAATCCAAGGTCCATGCATAATTTTCGCATTGGAGTCGGTGTTATCAATGTGGTAAAGCGATGACTAGTTGGTGCCTAGGCCCTGACTGGTCAATAAAAGAAGATATGTTTTGAATTTAGGGTATTGATGCAATCTACTAAATGAGTTAATATAGAGTTTAATTATGCAAGAATATTTTGTAAACAAAGGAAAAGTTTAAATTCATTTTCATGTGCTGAAGATTATGGGTGGTGTGGCAGATAATGATATTCTTTTGCCACATGAATTTGACTAATACCTTACAAGGGGCTCCAAATCAATAACCCATATCTTCTCTCTTATTGGCTTAATTCTAGGCGCTATCCTTGCCTCAGTGCCTCTTTTCATATATTGTTTTTTGTCTCTGTTGGTAAATCTTTTGGGGATATATTCATGCTCTTCTCTTGGGTAAATCTGTGAAACTGGAAGAGCTTTGACCAATCAAAATCTCCCTGTGATTTTTTGTGAATATCACCTGATTGGTTACCATTTTTATGATTCCAGTTGAATGGTTATAAGGTTTTTTTTTTTGGTGAATTGATTGGTTATAAGTTTTTCCGATATCATATCTTTCCGCTATTATAGTTGACCCTTTTTATCTGCTCTTGATTGTGAAGAGTTGGGCCTACACCTACCTTTCTTTAAGAAACAATTTGTCTTGGATTTAGCAGACAGGATGAGCAGGATTTATGTTTGGTTGCGCTGATGAAATTTATGGGTGTGCCACCCATTGGTTAACAGGCATAATAGAGGATGGTTCTATCACAGAGAACATCGTTTGTGGTTCATAAGGGTTGCGAACATGGAGCCACTGGTCAAGACAGGCACATATGAGAGGGGATCGTACCTTTGCTTTGATCCGAACATGTGGGAAACAGTACGCAAGGTTCTCTCCTCTCTGCCTCTCACACACTGGTTTATTAGCAAGTTTACTTGCTTTGTTTACCTTTTAATCTTTCCTATGAATACGATTTGGTGCAGGATAACTTTGTTCTACATTATGACATGGTGGAGAAGAGACCGGCACCACCTCAACGTTAAGAAAGCATTTTTTTATGTAAAGTTTCAGCCCATGGGGCTCATATTCCCATGTAAATTAACTCAGTTATTGTTTCATTTGGCAGTTGTAGTCAATTGTTGCATCTTTCCTGTTATTCGGGCTGTAATTTGCCTGTGTAGTTGTCTTACTTCGCATCCTCAACGTGCACCCTGCATAGATTCAATTTAAGAAGCACCAGCAAGAAAAAAAAAAGGAATATGCATTTATGGATGCTCTGGAAGGGCTCCCCTTAAGATGCACCATCGATTAACAGCATGTTTCAATTTACTTATAATTTTAGGTCTAAATGCTAATTCAATGAGTTAGCCCTCATTGAATTAGCCAAGAAATGTGAGTATTGTATTGTTGGCCCCAATCCTTTGTTTTAAATGTTCCTTTGCCCCTGATCTCCCTTTACAGTGGGTCTTTTATATTTTGGTCTGATGCAACTTGTTGTAGGTTATATGATTAAACTGTGTGCAAGTGGATCTTTTTTCTCTTTTTTTTTGGTAATGCTGAAATTGATATTCGATCATGCATCTTTATTCGACTGATAATTCTTAGCTCAAGTCTTGCTTTGCATACAAACCATCTTTTATTGGTGAGACAGACTTGTATCTATATGTTAGCGGTTCAACTATGATACCGGGAAAACTTATAACGTACCATAAAAGTAGTATCAGTTGGGCTTTCATCAAAATTCATGGGGTTGTCATTGGTCTAGGCTGCATCAGGAAACAATGCAAATAAGTGTGAATGCAAATATGTAGTGTAAAAACGGTTCATATAAATTGTAAAATTGGGTTAGTTTTGTACTAATAAATTTACCTTCTTATGCAAATATGAATTCTAATAAATCATATGCTTTATTTTCAAAAGCTTATTTTGATGCAAATTTATTTCTTTTTATTGATCTACTTTTACGTCTTATTATCAATGTAAATATGCATTGGTCTATCATTTGTGAATGCATAAATGTAATGTTGTCAAACACATACCAAAGTGAATTAGAGTGCAAATTTACTCTGAATCGGTTTGCACTCCATTTCAATCGTTTTAAATGCAACCTTAATGTATGGAGAGTCCAATATTCATACGATAATGGATTAACCTATCAAAGGTAAAGGATTTCTTATTACTATGTTAGGTTTTTTCTTCATTGTTCGTTCAATTTTCAACTTTTGAAACTTTCCTCTTTCCACATTTTGTTCTATAGTATATTATAATGCTCGTATTCATGAAGTCTTCATGAGTTCTCTCTCAGGGATCTTTTATCCCACCTGGTAGTTAGGTTTTAGATATTCAGTCCCAAAAATTACAGCACCCGTTTAATTGGTGGACGGTAGACCATGTGAAACTCATAACTATAGGATTCCACCCTATGTTGAAACTTCGTAAGTGATGAAGTTGAACGTGTCCGGAGTTCACATCACGATTTACATGCACATTTTAACGTGTATTGAGAACATCTCACGTTCTTGTCAGATATTCACAATACGTTTTTGGGGCGCATTAGGAGCAGATGTGACTTCGTCTCCGTCAGTGGAATCCGGAGTGCACTGAAGCTGAACGCTTGCCTCCTTGATTTAAAGTGCGAAATAAGCATAAGCTCTTATCTTGGTGCCGACTTGTTGGTAAGGTCTCTTCTGGTTATCGGAGGCTTGAGATTAAATTCTGCTTGCACCTAGGTTTGGGATGAATGACCCCATTATTGTGAAGCTCTTTAGAGTAAAAAATAAAAAAACCAAAATAATTGGAAATTAAAAAACAAAAAATCCATTCAAATCAAAACAATTTTTTTCTTAATTTTACCAACTAATGGTCTCAATCGGATGGTTAGCACTCACCAATTCCAAGTTTGAAAAGAGCTATGACTAATCACAGTGGTTCTGAAGGTAAATTTATAACATACTCGCAAACACACAGATAAGGAAGAGGAAGAAAGAAATGGAATAGGAATACATAGATATAGTAATCTGAAGCTTTTCAATTTCCATCCTTCGATTTTTTATTTCAATAATAATAATAACAATAATACGATGGCAGTGGCATCAATGGAGCATCCTAATTAGCTTCTCAACATGTTCGGTAGCCGCCGAGCCAAGGATCGCTTCGTGGCAGGCGACACCCCATGTCGGCCGATTACGGATAACAGGTAGGCTTCCCCGAGGGCCTTGTTCTTGATCACTGCCGCTCCCTTCACTGGTATGAAGCTCCAATTCGAGAACGCCACCTCCACACCCACAAATGACAAATTTAACACAAGCTTTCAATTTATATCAAAAAGGAAAAAACAATCTCTATCAATTAAGCTCAATAAAATAAATCAAATCAAAGCAGATACCGTGACAGCTCCTGAGGCGGTGTGTGTTATGAGAATGGATGATCCCGAAGGACAATTTCGTCCCTTGAAGGCCTCCTTGAACTTGTGTACTGCAGCCTCCTCTTTTGGACCATATTTTCCATTGGCCTTCATTATATTGACGCAGTTCTCCGCCACCTTCCTAACGAATTCTTGGCCGCTCAGCGTCACAATCAGAGCCACCCTTGTGAACTTGTCAAATGGCCCTGTCGTGAGATGGATTTATTTTCCATCAAAAAATGGGAACCGATCGAAACAATTACACCAATTAAAGGTAGCCACCCCTCGAACCCGGACCCGATACATACCTGTAGCGATATCCTGGAAAAACTTGACTGAGCTTAGTAACTTGTTGGCTGGTTTCCCTTTCCACTTGACGGAGAGAAAGGGAACGGCTTCTTTTCCCAAGTAGATGCCGGTGACGGTGAACTTCACAAATGTGCCGTTTATGATCATTCCCCTCACACCTACATAACTAATTAAGGTTAGTTATAACTTAACAACAAAGTGGGATATGCGAGTGGAGGAGGGACATGATGAAGATGAACTCAGAGTACTACTTAGTGAGAGAATAAAAGAGTTTGTTTCTTTATCAGAGCAAATTAATATATTAAACTACCTGCCCCTCCAAGGAAGAGAGTGTTGGAAGAACCAGGTGGTTTCACGAACGGAGGGTAGACGAAGCCTTGGACGCTCAAGCCGGTAAGAGTGGTGGGTCTGGTCATGTGCATGGTGGCTCTGCATTGCCATGGTTGAATGAAGAGATGGAGAGAGAAGAGAAGGCTTGAGAACAAGACTAGAGGTAATTGGTTTGTTAACAACAAGAGCCGAGGTGCCATCGATCAGTCGAACCAAAACCTTCCCATAAAATATAAATCCGGTTTCAATTGTATGTATGGTCTTTTAGTTTTAATAGCTTCGGGACGTGGCTTTACCATTTTTACTTGTTAGAAGCTAGCTACCACCAGCAACAACAGTCGTTGGAAGGTAGCCACCATGTTTATTTTTGATTTTGACGTAAAATTTGTTCACTCTTTTTTGAGAGGACGGGAGGGCAGCCACGTGCTTGAATTTTGAACGAGAAATACAGATTGCCGTGTAACTAAATACAATTAATAATGCTGTATAAGCATTTCCGTCGTCAGAGATGATCTCAGCTGATGCAAGCCTCATTAAGATGGTTTGGTTTAGATTGCGTAACCATTATAGCTTATAGGAAGGGGCTTTGATGAGTTCTTTGAATGTCGTTACCTACTTACCTGAATACCTTCTCTCTCTCGGTTTGCTGTTTCTCAATTCATGTAGTAGGTAAGTCGATTGAACCATGGTTTTTAAAAACGAATCGGTACCGGTTTGAACGGTCCGATCGTTCGACCCAAACGGCTGGCCTATTCTAACAAAAATTTAAAAAAATTGAAAAATGGTCAAAACCGTTCAAATGATTAACTGGCTGGTTATGCGGTTTACTGACCAAAATCAATGGTTTTGAGAGAAAAAACAGTTTTGGAAAAAAACGAAGGTGACCGGTTCCCGGTTTTTTCGGTCCTTGATCGGTTGATCCATTGAACATGGCAGTGGAATGGACAGGGTCATTAATGTTGTGGGTGGTTAGAGAGAGAGGGGACAGCTGTGTGTTGATGAACTTAACAAATTCACCATCGATGTTCACCCCTTCAAATTCTATGCTTTCGCAACCCTACAACTAATTTTTTTCATGTTTTATGCACAATATATTCTTACATTTTTACTTGTTTATGGCTTTGGCATTTCTTATTTTAAGTTTTTTTTTTAATTTTCTTCTTGCAGTTAAAATGCCCCTGTGAATAATGAATCTTTAACTGCAAAAAGTAAATAACTCTTTAAGTTCAGTTTGAAGGAGTAGAAATACAAATGTGTAAAGTGTAAAACTTTATATTTTGTATCATTTTGTATATATTTAGACGGTATATATTCGTATTTACACTCTTTATAAACTGAGCTTAAAATTAGAAATGCCAAATGCAATTTCATGTTCTTTAGGTCATTTTACCCCAAAAAAAAAAATTATGGAATCATTCTTTTTTTTTTCGGGTAGGAAAGGAGGGTCTGGTTAGAGCAAGGTGCACCTAAGATTCATGACGTTATCACAGAAAACTGCAGTTACTTGGATTTGATCCCAAAAAAAACTTTGGCTGTTGGAAATGTTCGTGGGGATTCCTTATGTGATAAAAAAATAACTGCCCTCCATTTTCTTTTGGCCAAAAAGATAAACAGGGGATTGAATGGATTGATGCATCATTGTCCAAAATCATTCCCAACAGTCAAAGTCTTCTCATTTGATACCATGCATCCATACACAAAGGGGCCGAGTGACCATCTCAGCTACTGGATATTATATATATATATATATATTTTATTTATTTATTTATTTATTTATTTATTTGTATTATTCAGCCCATTATGCCCCTCTCTGAAGCGCCATATGATATCATCTGCAACAACGTAGATTGCCGAGAGTTTTTTCTCACTAATTTAATATTTGAAAAAATCTATGCTGCCAGAAGATATGATATCCAAAGGGCGACCAATCAGCACTCTCCAAGTGAATTTGATAAATAATCAATTGATTGATTACCACTTTTAGATTGATATTATAATTCTTTGAGTCCTTCCTCACCAAATAAAGTAATCTTATTTTTGGAATAAGCCTTATGCCAATTATACTGCGTACGGGGTGGGTTATGTGAATTCTTTCTCACCATTCTATTCTTCTATTCTGTTGAAGGATCAAAGTATCAAATACATATCAGTGTATCATACGATACATTTCATTTTTCATGGTCCTTGGTACACTAAAACAACATTAAAGTATTTTTAATTGAGACAAACTCTCGATATGTAAAATTTTCCTATCAGGAATATCGGTATTTTGAACCCTGGTTTTGTTCAATATTGATGGTGTGCAATCCGATCACTCCTATCTGGCACTCGCGTGGCTTCCTAAGAAGTATCTGAGATGAGGAAGAAGAAGAATCCCCGGGGGGTTTGTCCAACGGAAACGCTCCGATGATTAAGTCTGTATTCTGAGTAAGAAGCAAAGAGTAGATAAAAACTAAGAGTGAGGTAGCACAAGAGATTTCAAGATACCCGTTTTTTGATAATAGGCTCCTCATAACAGAATTCCATTTCATCGGGCCTACTGGCCTCTGACAGGGCAGGTACAACCGCCACTGTCAGCCTGCCATAGCCGTTACAAGCAGGGATGAGGCGGCATGTGTGGGGTTGTTACTGCTGGGTCCATGCCTGTCAGGTGTACGATACCCTCTAAAGGTGGCAGTGTTGTAGACACAGAAGCAGTAGACACACTCGTAGGCGAGCCTAACCACCACAGCCGACAGCATAGCGAAGGGCAGCAGCACTTAAGGGGGCCCACACGATAGCTCATCAGGGGCCCGCTTACCTTGCCACTCTAGCCAACTCACCGCCAGCTTACCTTATCCCTTATCCCTTACCGTATCCTTTATCCCATCTACCTATCCCCTGTTCCTAGTAGGAGTTGTGTTACTAGTAGAAATAGGAAGTTAATTACCATTAGAAGTAGGAGTTTGAGTTTCGATAAGAGATAGACTATCCTAGCCGAATACAATAAGGAAACCCTCTTGTAATCTCCTATTTAAAGGAGCTTGGAATTGGAATAAAGGCATTGAATTTTCGATCAAGAAAGAGCTTAGGAGAGTTAGGGTGATCTCTTGGACAAATCACCCCCTAGTTCGCCACAATAGGGACAGCACGCAAAGGGAAGGGCAAGGGAAGGCTAGGAGTTTTCCCTGTGGATCAACCCATGATGAGATCCTACGCCCGGGTCCAAAATAGGCAGCCACGACCCTCCCTGGCGAGGGACATGGCGGCAGTCCCAGATTTGTCGAGTACACCGTACCACCCCTCCGTGGTTACCTTGTGCTGGACTATCCCGTAATCGGCGAGCTGCCTGTGGCAAGCTATGCCGAGCTGGCTGACCCGAGGTGTCTATACCTCAGTGCGTCCAGAGATGGATCGGTGCATTCCTGTCTGGGAGTGGCTCGAGGTCCATTGGGAGGAGCTCGGGCCTTAAGAGAGGTAAGGGCGCCCTGAAGTGCCTTAACCGTGGGGAGGAGGTGCAGGTAAGGTGGCTCCCGGCGAGTAGTTTGTCCGCCCAGTTGCCGAGCTGAACTCGGTGGGACCTTCCCTCCGAGTTGTGGTTGCATCCGTTGCACTGTCATGCTAAGTCATTATTTGAGCAAGGTCACGCCCACGTGTACCCGTGCTGCGAGGTCGGGAGAAATCACCCTCCATCAATTGCCCCCCACTCCCTGCGCTGGCGGCGATGACCCAGCGCGGGGAGGTCATGACGCGCCGGGTGGTTGGCGTTGGTACTTATGCCACTCCGTTGCGCGCTCCGTCCAACTGGACCGGTCTAGTGCCCGATTTGATCAAGAGAGACCCGAGTCGCGTCCAGTTTACGCGTGGACCTCACGCGATTTGGACTTCGCGGATGTCAAAAACGTGCTTAATTGTTTTCGCCTTGAGGAGCCCGCAGTTGTGGCTATAAGTAGGGGGGACCCTTGGCCATTTCTTCGCTACAAAGCTTTAGTCGTCGGTGTTTGAGCTCGTGCTAGAGGTCTCTTAGCTTGTGTCTTCCAGTTCGTCCCATTCTCCCAGTCTAGTCGCATTCCTTTGGTGAGTTCTCCCGAGCTTTCTTTTCCCTTCCAGTTCGTTTCTTCCCTTTTTGCCTGTCATGTCGTCTAGCATAGGTAGCCTAGCCGATGAGCCTGGGGTGGGTACCTCAGCCCAGGGTGGCTCTTCGGCTACTCCGCCACCCAATGTGCGGGTGGCTTCGGGTAATCTGGCGTCTACCTCCAACCGAGGTTGGGTGCCAGACCAGTTCGGCCCTTCCACCATGACCTCAGAGAGGCTCCAGGACCTCAAATAGAGGTTCCACCTTCCTAGGGAGTACTCATACAGTCTCCCTACCGGAAACTTCCCATGGGAGCACGGTCCTAATGAGATCGTGGTTTTCAGGGAACAGTTGGTGGTCAGACTCCGACTCCCTCTCCACCGTTTGATTACCGAGGTGCTAGTGCACTTCAACATTACTTTGGACCAACTTCACCCGAATTCCATACGAAATATAGTTAGGACCATTTCTCTTTGCTTTGACTGATCTCTCCCTATCGACCTGGACATTCTTAGCACCATTTTGGCCATAAAGAAGAGTGCTTCGGGCACTCTCCCCGGGCACAGGCGGTCTTACTACCTGTCTCCCCACCTGGGTTTCAAGCTCATGCACAAACTCCCAAGTAAAGTCCCGGCCTGGAAGTGGGACTACTTTATAGTTCGGAGCAGCACAAGGTGGCTCTTCCCTACTGACTGGAGGGTGGCTGTTCAAGACTCTGGTGTCATCTTAGATGGGAAGTCCAAGAAGGCACTCCAGATGCTAGCTCAGCTCGGGTTAAATTATAAAGACTTCACATCCGAAGAGAAGCTTGTCCAAGCCGGCTTGAGCTCGGGTAGCTTTTGCTTTACTTCATCTTTTTGTATGTATGTTTACTTTGGGATTGCTAATGTTGAAATTCACTGCAGGTCCCATGGAGGCAGAGAAGATTGACAACCAAAGACTCTTCTGCCAGATGAAGAGGAAGAAGCGTGTAGCCAAGAAGGCACGCGTTGAGTCTCCCCAAGCCTCAGTCGAGACTCAACCTCCACAGGCTTCAGCTTCGAAGCCCGAGCTCCAAGGCACTCCACCTGTCATCAACCTAAAAGGAGACACGGTGCCTCAGGGGCCCGAGGTGGTAGCAGAGCCCTCTGCTAAGCCTACCGGACCTGCTGCTGAGAGCGCTGCCGAGGCTTGTGCTATAGAGGCTGCTACCGAGGCTCATCCTGTTGAAATTGCCGCTGAGGATTCTGAGGAGTCAACTCGTGATGTAGAGATGACAACGTCCAGCTTGGAGGGTCAAGGGAGCCAAACCGTCTTGAATCCCCAGTGTAGCCTGAAGAAGAGCAAGCTGGTTGCATACCCGGGGGAGGTCACCGAGTGGGCTGATCTCACTCCTAGTCAGCTTGGTGCCCGAGCTGCCACCCATACTATGGTGATGGGTTGTTTTTTTTTTTTTTTTTTACTGGTTTTCCTTTGGCATGTGAACTCCGCCATTTGCGCTTGACCCTTCAATCAGATCGGCATTTGAGGCGGGCTATGGAAGTTGAAAAGTCATCTGCCCATAATCCTTTAGCTCGGTCCAGCCGCACCTTTAGTCCGCGGAGGATGGCTCTATTCGTGACTTCTGCCTGGCCGTTTGCTTGAGGGTGTGCGACTGAAGTAAAATTCTATCGGATTCCGATGTCTTGGCACCATATTTGAAATTTGATGTCCTCGAACTGCTTGTCAGAAATCAATACCCGAGGTAATCTGAAGCGCACACGATGTTCTTCCAAAAGAAGTTTTGAACATTTCGGGTTGTGATCGTCACAAGGGGTTCGGCTTCTACCCACTTGGTAAAGTACACTGCTACTACTAAGAACTTCCTCCCACCCATTGCTGGCGGGAATGGACCCGAGTAGATCGATGCCCCACTATGCAAAGGGCCACGGGCTGGTGAGATAATTGAGGTCGGCGGCGGGTTGGTGGTGAACATTGGCATGTCTCTCGCATTTGTCACATTTTCTAACGAGCTCAATAGCGTCTGTCTTCATTGTTGGCCAATAATATCCTTGTCGGAGTGCCTTTTGGAAGAGGGCTCTGCCCCCCAAGTGCCCGCTGCACAACCCCTCATGAGTGTCGCGGAGTACGAGCTCGGCTTTGGTAAGTCACAAGCAACGCAGGTAGGGGAGCGTGTAGGATCTCCGGTACAGCCGTTCGTCTATCATGACGTATTTGGCTACCTGGCGCTGCACCCTTCTAGTTGCATTGCGATCTGCAGGGAGAGTCCCGTGTAGCAAGAAGCTCGCGAGCGGGTTAATCCAGCTCGACTCTGCTTGAACGACGGGAGCGACCTCCTCTACCCCCCCGAGAATGCTAGGCCGAGGCAAGTCCTCTATGTGCACGGTTCTCATGGGGATGTCGCTGGCACTGGCTAATCTGGACAGGGCGTCAGCCTCAGCGTTCTCCGACCTTGGGATTTGCCTGATAAAGTGTGACTGGAAGTTGAGAAGGGACTCTCTGACTTTGGCTAAGTAGGCGATCATGGTTGGCTCGCGAGCTTCGTACTCGTCGGTGACCTGGTAGACCACGAGTTGGGAGTCGCTTCAGATAACGATGTGCTTGGCTTTTACTTCTCTGGCTAGAGCTAGTCCAGCTATCAACGCTTCGTACTCCACTTCATTGTTAGATGTCGCGAACTCGATGCGTAGTGCGTACTCCAGTTTCGTGCCACTTGGACTGTGTAGAACTATTGGTTCGAGGAGCCATCTACGTGAAGGATCCAGGGCTCCTCATTCCAACTCGTGCTTGGCCGAATTAGGAGAGATGCCACACTGGCTTCTACCTCACGGGGCTCGGACTCGACTGGCCTGGGAGCTTCGGGCTCACCCGAGCTGGGAGCCTCATGCTCAACCGGCTTGGGGACTTCGGAGCTGAATGTGCACTCAGCGATGAAATATGCTAAGGCTTGGGCCTTAATGGCAGTTCGCGGCTTGTACTGGAGGTTGTACTCATTGAGCTCAATGGCCCACTTCGTCAACCGACTAGAGACCTCGGGCTTGAGTAAGACTTGCCTCAGATGTTTGTCGGTGAGAACGATAATAGTGTGAGCCTGGAAGTATGGGCGGAGCTTCCGAGCTGCAATTACCAAGGCATATGCTAGCTTTTCTATCTCTGAATATCTCGTCTCTGCTCCATGCAATATTTTACTAACATAATAGATGGGTCGTTGGACCCGGTCTACTTCCTTTATTAGTACCGAACTGACCACTTCATCGCTCACCAAGAGGTACAGTTCCAAAACATCACCTTCCTCGGGCCGGGTTAAGATCGACACACTAGCGAGGTATTTCTTGAGCTCGTCAAACACGAGCTGACAGTCTTGGGTCCATTCGAACCCTTTGCTCTTGATTGCCTTAAAGAACAGCAGACATCGGTCCACCTATTTGGACATGAAGCGGCTCAGGGCGGCTATGCGGCCATTCAATCTCTGAACCGCCTTCAACTTTCGGGGTGGTCTCATATCTAAGATGGCCTTAATCTTATCCGGGTTGGCCTCGATGCCGCGCCGGTTAACGATGTATCCTAGGAACTTACCCGAAGTCACACCGAATACACACTTGTTTGGGTTCAGTCTCATATTAAACTTATGCAAAATTTCAAAAACATAATGCAAATCTTGTATTAATTCATGTAAAAATTGAGTTTTGACGACCATGTCGTCTACATAGCATTCTATTTTTCTGCCAATTAATGGCGCACACAACTTATTCACAAGTCTTTGGAAGGTTGCCCCTGCGTTTTTCAACCCGAAGGGCATAACCTTGTAACAGTATAGACCGAACTCCGTGATGAAGGCAGTCATTTCTTCATCCACCGGGTCCATCTTGATTTGGCTATAGCCCGAATAGGCGTCTAAGAAACTTAAGCAACTCGTGCCCTGAGGTCGCATCCACCAAATGGTCAATTCTGGGGAGCGGGAAGCAGTCTTTTGGACAAGCCTGGTTCAGGTTGATGTAGTCAGCGCACATGCGCCACTTGCCGTTGGCCTTCTTTACCAGGACGGGGTTGGCCACCCAGCTAGGGTAGTGGACTTCTCTTATGAAGTTAGTTGCGATGAGCTTCTCGACCTCCTCGTCGACCGCTTTCCACCGCTCTGAGGCTAGGTTGCGTTTCTTATGTCTAACGGACCTAACTACAGGATCTTCAGCTTGTCAGTTATAAGGTCGGGGTTTATACCGGGCATCTCTACCGCGGACCATGCAAAAATATCCAAATTTTGAAGTAAGAAGCTTACCAGTTCGGATCGTAGAGGTTCCTGGACGGAAGCACTGATCTGAAGTGTCCAAGCTGGGTCGGCTTCTGAGGTCGGGACTGCGACTGTTTCTTCCGTGGGTGTGGCTCGCTCTTCGCCTTGCTCCGTAGGCTGCTCCAGTTTGAGGTCATCGGCCACCTTGGTCTTTCTTTTTAGGGCGGCTACATAGCACTTGCGGGACTCGAGCTGGTCGCCCCGCACTACTCCCACACCGAAGTATGTTGGGAACTTCATAGACAAATGATAGGTGGAAACCACCGCCTGCAAGACATGGGTGATCGACCGGCCTATTATGGCATTGTATGGGGAGGGGGTCGCGACCACTAGGAAGTTGTGGTTGAATCTGGCTATGCGAGGTCATGTGCCAACTTCCACAGGTACTGTTATTTTTCCAAGGGGCCGGACTTCTTCTCCGCTAAAGCCCACCAAAGGAGTGTCTGCGGGCTTCAAGTCACTTCTCTACAACTGAAGTTGGTCGAACGCAGCTTTGAAGAGGATGTCGGCCGAATTGCCCGAGTCAACGAGTACGCACCTGACCTCGAAGTCGTGTATTCTTAGCTTTACTACAAGTGCATTGTCGTGGGGTAGTGGACCCCTCGTGCATCGTCTTCCGTGAAGAAAATTGGCTCCTCTGTTCTCGGCCGCTTTGGAGGATTTTGTTTTTCCCGGGCGGCCTCATGAACTGACGTCCGAGTTGATGCTGAAGTACAACCCGCAGCGATCGAACCTCCCACTATCATGTGGATGGTCCCCCGAACTGGCCTCTCCTCCGGAGGCTCCCTCTACGGATGTTTGGCCAGCCTGCTGCTAGACTCGGGAGCATCCCTACCATGCTCCCCTTGCTGACCTATTTTATTACTATTATTATTATTATTTTGCACAAAGTTCCTCAAATATCCGCGATGGATGAGCTCCTCTATCTCGTCGCGGAGGTTTTTACAACTTTCAGTACTATGACCGTGATCTCGGTGAAAACTGCAATACAGATTCTTATTTCTCTCATTGGGATTCCTCCTCATATGGGGTGAACACTTCACGTACGGGGCATCCTTGATCACCATCAGGATTTTGACCCGCTTTGCGTTCAGTAGGGTGTAATCAGTTCGGTCTGCCACAAGAGCTCGAAACAACTGACCCGGCTTTGCTCCCAGAGCTGCATATTTTTTCTTTCGACTGTCCCCTTGGCTGGGAGGCTCTCCTTCCCTTTTCCTCTTCTCGGGTGCGCCCTCGCCCTTCTGGTTGATCTCTTCCTCTGTGGCTATAAACCTGTCCGCAAGCTTAAGAAACTCGGTTATGGTCGCCGGTTGGTTGACGACCATGTGCCATTTGAACTCTTTATGCATCACGCCTTTCTTGGCTGCTGCAAGGCGCACAGAGAGGTCCAGGCATGGTATCTACATGCACGCATCGTTGAACCGCTTGATATAGCCCCGGATGGACTCTCCCTCTCTCTGCACTATGTTGAGGAGGCTTTCTTCATTTTGCGGGCATCACTTGCTGGTGACGAAGTGGGACGTGAAGGTTTGCGTGAACTGCGCCCAACTTCTTATCGATCCAGGTGCCAAGTTTCGGTACCATGTACGGGCTACTCCTCTGAAAGTGGTGGAGAAGGCCAGGCACATGCACGACTCGTTGGCTCTCGCCAGGTGCATCTGCGACTAGAAGGCATTTACGTGATCATTTGGGTCAAACGACCCATCATACTTGTCAAGAGGGGGGAGCTTGAAGTCTTTAGGCATTGGGACTGCTAGGAGTTCGGAAGACAGAGGGGGATGGAACTAAGAGGAGGGGAGCTTTGACTTCAGCCGAGCTTACCTATTCTTTGTCCCCCGAGCTCGGGCAAATCGCGGGTGACAGATCGGGAGCTCGGCGGCGGCATCTCTGCTTCTTGGTGGGCTCGGCGTTTGTGCCGATCACCTCTGTGCTGTCCGGAATGGTTTGTGCAGGAAGTAGCCCGGGCCACTAGTGATGGCTGTGGACAGAGGGGTCTTGCTTGGAGTCTACTGCCAGGATCTCAAACTGGTTCTCAAGGAGAGGGGTTTCAAACTTCAACTACCGAGGTGATGTAGACTTGGCGAGCTGGGATCCTCTCGACCTGACCGCTCGCGGCGAGACCGGGGTAGCCAGTCTCTCTTGTCTGCCGCGGGAGGAGGCCTAGCTTTTAGGAGGGTTTTGGGGGGCCTCTCCTTGGCCAGAGGGGCGCTCGTCCTGGCGGCGAGACCTAGCTCGCTGCGAGGCTGGGTGTCGAGGCGGGAGCTGCGACTACTGAAGCTGAGGTTGAGGCAGCTGGGGGAACTGCTGCTAGTAATGGTACCGAGAGACGTGGTGCAGCACTTGCTGCTAATAGAGTTGGTGTTGCTGAAGCTGTTGCACTTGGGCTTGCATGGCCCGCATGCATTGCATCAGGTCATCGAACTGGCTCTGGCTGGTCGCTAGAGGAACGACAGTCGGTTCAACAAAGGTCATTTCTATAGAGGAAGGAAGGGAAACACCCATAGGCATCGTTGCTCGCGGCACGTTCAAGCTGGGGACTCCGTCCACCGAGAGAGGAATGGTGAACTGCCCTATGCAGACCGTGGGAACCTGGGGTTGTTCCCTGAATTTATCCATCTCCATGCTTCATCCAACGTTGCTTGAGGAAGCCATGGGTGTTGAGTTTTTTCAAGGAAGAAAGAACTGTGAAGGTTTAGAGAAAGGCCTTTTGAAGCGTTTCCCACAGACGACGCCAAATGATGGTGCGCAATCCGGTCACTCCTAGGTGGCACTTGCGTGGCTTCCCAAGAAGTACCTGAGATGAGGAAGAAGAAGAATCCCCGGGGGGTTCGCCCGGCGGGAACACTCCGATGATTAAGTTAGTATTCTGAGTAAGAAGCAAAGAGAAGATAAAAACTAAGAGTGAGGTAGCACAAGAGATTTCAAGATACCTGTTTTCTGAGAATAGGCTCCTTATAACAGAATTTTGTTTCATCAGGCCTACTGACCTCTGACAGGGCAGGTACAATCGCCACTGTCAGCCTGCCACAGCCGTTACAAGCAGGGCTGAGGTGGCATGCGCGGGGTTGTTACTTCTGGGTCCGTGCCTGTCAGGTGTACGATACCCTCTAAAGGTGGTAGGCACGACCCTCCCCGACAAGGGACATGGCGGCAGTCCCAAATTTGTCGGGTACGGTGGTTGGGTAGGAGATCTTCCTGTGGTACGCCGTACCACCCCTCTACGGGTTACCTTGTGTCGGACTATCCCATAACCGGCGAGCTACCTGTGGGAAGCTATGCCGAGCTAGTTGACCCGAGGTGTCTATACCTCGGGGCATCCAGAGATGGACCGGTGCATTCCTGTCTAGGAGTGGCCCGAGGTCCATTGGGAGGAGCTCGGGCCTCAAGAGAGGTCAGGGCGCCCCGAACTCGAGGCGCCCCGAAGTGCCTTAACCCCGGGGAGGAGGTGCAAGTAAGGTGGCTCCTAGCGAGTAGTTTGTCCACCCAGTTGCCGAGCTGAACTCAGTGGAACCTTCCCTCCGAATTGTGGTTGCATCAGTTGCACTGTCATGCTGAGTCACTGTTTGAGCAAGATCACACCCACGTGTACCCGTGCTGCGAGATCGGGCTAAATCACCCTCCATCAAATACCATATCCAACATTAAATTATGGGCACTTAAGTCATTTATTATCATATCCAACATTAAATAGCTTCTTTCATCCAAACAACGTATTTTTTTCAAGCTCTAGTTGTTTAACTATTTAGGACTGCAAATGGTATCCAATTGTCCAAATTCTAATTTAAATTCGATCCGTTTATAAATGAAACAAATATGAGAACATCCTTATTTGATTTAAATATGTATGCTCATATATACTAAAATTTATATTTATAAATATTGGTAAAGATGGTTTGATGTTGTGCTTTTACTAAATTGCCAAAAGTTCATGTTTCATTTGAGTAAATTTTTATTCATTTTGTTACTACATTCTTTACTTTAGGTATGGACCCATCTTTAACTAATCCAATCTCCAGGATAAGAATTAAAAGAAAACAAAAAACCAAACAAACAAAATTAAGAACAATAAGATTATTAACAAAGCTTAATAAAGGATGAACTAAGGTGCACATCAAGACTCCATAACTAGGGGTGTCAATTGGACCGGATTTGGTCCAATATGAGTCAATTATAGATGGACCTGTTCCAATTCAATCCAATGAATACTTTAGACCACTTTGGCCCAGTTCAATTCAATGTTTGGATCATTCAACTGTTCAAATTGGTTTTAATTTAAATTCCAAGTCAAACCTAGTTCATTGACACCTGTATTCTTATTGTCTATCAATGAACTGAATATTAGTTCAATCCAACCTAATTCAATATAAATCCATTATGAATGGACCAAGTCCAATCTAATAAATACTTTGGACTATCGTTTAATCCATCCAAATTGATTTTAATTTGGATAGGGTCTAACCCAAAATCGGTCCATTGACACCCTTACCCGTAACGTTGTCAATTGTCATTGACACTTTGAAGTGAGTCACTGTCACACCAACCGTCGTCTGTCCAGGACAGGACTGAAAGGGATTAGTGTGAAAACAAGAGGGTTCCGCCAAGGGGAAATTGTAAGTTTTCATCCTTCAAGGCCTCTATGACCTTCTCCGCAGCCTTGGCTTATGCTTGTGCAAACTGCAAATTCGCTTATATCTCACTTCTCAGCAATATTGTCAGATGCGGACCTGATTGGGTATGTCGCCTTTTTTCGGTTCAGATTTTTCAATTATGTCTTATGTAGGTAAAATTTACAAGTCTATTTGGGGGTCTAGGCCTGGTCCCCGCTAGTCAGGTGCTGAATCTTCAATGGATGCATAGACCGGGTTGGGTTGAGCCAGGTTAGCTTAGATATGTCATACGTCAGTTCCACACCCAACCTCTTTAACTCATTGTATGGAAGTTTTGCCCAATTGGCAACGTATTTTTCTTACTTAGGGTTAGGGACTTGGGGTCTATTCTTATTTGGGATGTTGAGAGAAGGAAAAATTGGGGTCTTCCAGGTGCGTACGTAATTTTCCCACCTAGGGAAAAAGTTGCAACCACTTGAATAGGACAAAATTACCTCTTTTAATAATATCCTTTTATGACTAAAATGGTTATTATCTTATTTACTTGGAAAATAAAAAAACGTAAAGGCCCCATTCACTTTTCGGTAAATTATTTGCCTGGATAAATGCAATTAATTGGGTAAATTTTTCTTGAGAAACACTTATCCAAGTAAGTACATTTACCTATGTTCTTTTATTTCCTAGGTAAATAATGTGATGACCATTTTAGCCATAAAAATCCATTATTGAAAGAGACGTTTGTGTCCCATTCAAGTATTAGCAATTTTCTCCCTGGGTGGGAAAGATATTTACCCACCTTGGAGATGGGTACCAGTAAAATAAACTTTACTTGATCCCCACATAAATCGAAAAAATAAATATGAGATTCTTGATCAATGGAAACCAAAATCCCATCCACCAACTTCCCCCCACTCAAAATAAAAAAAAAAAAAAGAACACCCCAAAATAGTAACCTACCAAAAAAGTGAACAGGGCCTAACCTTTTGGCGTCGGGGTTTAAAGCGTGGTGTGCCGGCAATTATTGGATCCAGAACACAAAATATTACGAGGTGGTGTTTGGTTTTATGGTTCCAAAGAGGATGTTTTGTTCTTGATAAATTTTTTAAACCATGGTATATGAGCATTGATTGTATAATTTATATCTATTTGTACTTGCACTGTCTAATTTTGATCGTCATCGTCAAACCATTTGGTGTGCCTAAAACATTATGGCTAAACCATATTGGTGTGTGAGAGATACCATGTAATTACCAGTCTACCATGTTATGTTTCATAAGCAAGTCATGTTTCTTTGGTTGAAAAAGCTATAAAAAGTTGTATTTGCTGGAAGGCCATTTAGCTAGTTCTGAAACCATCATATGAATAATATAATATTTATAAAGAATGCAAACCATATAAAACAATAAAACATGAACACAATCATGAACTGAACACACCCTAAAAATGATTATTTCTCGTTTATCAAAACAAACAAGCCACACTTTATTGCCTTCAAAAGTTCAATACAACTGATTCAATCCATTTCATTTGAGAGCCAATACATTTCAAATATAACCTGGGAACACACCACACCACCACAATGCATAACATTTCAGACTTTCAGTTCTATCCTTTGTGAATCTCCAAAATTTATGTCCATTTCACAACAGAGACAGGTTAGTATTCCAAAAAACGAGAATGCAATTCCCCATTCTAAATGCCGTCTAAGTAATCATTCTAATTCGGGGAATCAATTTGAGAAGAATTGAATTCAAGTTCAAATCTACTCACAAAATCCTATGGCTGTGATTGATGAATAAGGGAAATGGATTTGAGGTCGTTGAACTTGCACAGTTGCACTTGCATGGGACTAGAAAGAATACCCCAGTGCACAGATAGACAAAGGTTCTCTGATAAATTCAATTGGACAAAGATACCGAAAAGGCATGATACCTGAAGAACTGATAACCAATCAACAGGTATCATAGAAGTGGTGATCAATCAAAATTGACGGGGGTTTCTGATTGGTCAAAGATTTTTTAAAACCATACCTTTCCAACGTCATAGAAATTGCCCAACAAGTAGTTGCCAAAATACATTTAACTAGATGAAGATACTCTTCAATCAAATGAGTTCAGTTTACCAAAAAGTCTAATAAGTTCAGGCAGCATGTGAAAATGACTAATTGATATTGTTCAAAAAAGGACGCAAATGGAATTAAAAATTTCGGAAGAACTTTTTTATCTGGGTTAAAAGAACTCTGTACAAATCAAAACTGAGGTTTCTATGAATGCCTAACGGGGAAAAGGGCCATTTTCTAGATTCAACGTGGGGTTTTAAGGATGAAATTGTAACATTCCAGATGTAGATGTGATAAGCAAATCAGTCTAAAAGGAGTAAAAATTAAGGAACAAGGATGAAATAAAGGGGAAATATGGGCTGATAAGATCTATATCAAGTTGGAAATAAGCCACAAGGTCCTCAGATTGCTTGCTTGTTTGCTTGCTTGAGGGTTCACAAGCATTGGGAACATCTACTTGTATATTTTCATTCATGGGAAGATAATGCACGACTGGAAGTGTTGTGAGGACAGCGTAAGGATCAATTTTGTGAGGATGAAACCTGGATTCCACCTAAGTATACACAACAAAAAAGCCAGGCAGAAGATAAAATTGCTCAATAATTAAGAAAACAAAAAGGGAACAGGTCTGGGCTACACTGTTTAGTGACAAAAAAATAACTTAATAAATAATAACACGAAAAAAATATATATAAAGGAAGAACATAGTGAAATATTTAGATAGGAAATAAAGGTGGATGAATGATTCAACGATGAAGAAAGAGAATGAACTAAAAATAGGTCCTTGTAGTGTTGCCCTAGCACAAGAAGGTTTTTCTATGAGTCAACTAGTCAATGCCTCTATAAGTTGGGAGTAAGCTCCAAACACATCAGCAGAGAAAACTCTTCATTCGTTCACTCAATTAAATGCTTAAAAGAGTGTTTACATTGGTTTATATAGAGGATGAAAAATAGGGTATAATCCTTGAACACATCCAGAGGTTTCAGAAATTGACTTTTAACATACCCTGAGGTTCTAAATGGACTAAAGCATACCTTGTTGGGTGGCATCACTGGTCTTAAAACACACCCTCTGTTAGTGAAATGTTACATGCCATTGGCATGTGATGTCACATGATTAGTTTAATATTTCAAAAACCCTATTTTGCCCTTTCTCTTGCTTCCTTCCAAAACTGTGAACCCAAATTTCTCAAGGTTAAACCAGAGAATGAACAGAGTGGTGGTCTCAGATCTCCATTGAAGAGCCCATGAATTCCCCATCAATGAGGATGAAACAACCCCCACTAGATTGGCTCAGACTAGGGAACATTGCTCTGACTCTTCCTCATAGCAGAGGTGAAGGAAGACCAGTCTAGCTCAATTTGGAGGATGGCACTTGAGGTCTTTGGTGCTCTACACTTCTACAGAGAATAATCTCCGGTTAGAAGCTAAGAGGTGATTAACAGATTTGGAAAAACCACATTTCCCACCAAACCCAGATAGAGTATACCAGTTTCTGGAAAAGTTGGACTTTTTCTGATATGATTTGGGTCACAAACAGTAGGCTTGAATAAGAACAGAGAACATGACCTCAAGAAGTCTCTGAAAATGGGGAGGTGGAAAAGAAAGAAAAATGGTGAACTATAATTGCTGCAATACTTATTGCATGATTGATACAAGAATTGTAACAGAATCTGACACAAACCTGCACATATAAATGGAATCTCTCTCTCCCTGACCTTGGGATTTTTTTCTGTTCAGAGCAACAGAAGACCTCAAGAAGCTGAAAGGTGCTTTACAGATAATCTCTGGTTAGGAGAGCTCATAGGTTTCTCATTGCAGAGTCCAAGATCTCCTGCTGCTATTGATTATTAAAATTCATTCCCACAGAGATGATTGCTCCGAGAGCTTTGAATCAGCTTTCTGAGATGCCACTTCTGTTGTGCCAGCGGTGACCAAGGTTCAAGGTATTGATATGATATGCCCCATATCAGGTGTATTGTATTTTATCTTTGAGTTACCAATACGGATTTCAATGGGAGTTCTGGTATGTTAAATTTTTAAAATGTTAAAAAATGATGTGACAGGGCCACTGTCAAAACATCAAATTGAAATATTAAAAAATAATAATACTTTTCATCGGCTGAACTCTTGATATACAAAAAATAAAAAATCCATATCGAGAGTACTGATACTTTGAACCATGGTGGTGACAGGAAAGGCTCCAAGAAGTCATGCCGATGGAAGGCATAGAAAATTTTGGGTTTGACTCCCAGGCACAATGGTACCAAAGATGAGGATGAAGAGAGATATTAGGGAACTTCTTTGAGTATTTTTCCAAAGTTGTGGAGATATGCCAATGGAGAAGCAAGAGGGGAAGAGTGAATGACCGACATTAACATCTACATTCTACAGTGGTAAGATGTTGCAGACATTTCCGTTTATCATAACAGGGACAAGGTATGTTTAAGTCCTGTCAGAAACCCTAGGTTATATTTAAGGGTTTTTAACCTGAAAAATATCCCTTTTGAGATATACAGTATATTTATTTGATTTCCCTAAAGAATGAAACTAAAAGGAGAAAACTTGCTAGAAAAATATCTTAGAAAACCCAACTATCTAACAAACCTTAAGGATCTAAATTGGCAACCAATTTAGCCCCTGCATCAACACCCCCCCCCCCAAAAAAAAAGATGTCATCCTGAGCTACTTCAACCACAATTAGGACCCATGAAGATTGAGAACCTTGTGAGAGGTCACCAAAGAAGGTCAAAGTAATGGCTTTAAATCTCCATGTGAGGAAGAGGATAACATAAAATTATAACCTTGTTACTGTATGAAAATATCAAGCCTTCATTGAGCATGATATTTCCAAAAATTCCTCCAAAGATGAAAGATCCAACCCATGGAATGAATCAACCAATCTATTGGGATTGGTATATCTCCTAGACCTACATGGCATCCAACGTCAATAAAACCATTAGTTGACAACACTAGATATTATATGGAAAAAGAACATTTTTTCTGGGTACAGAAATTCCTCTAGAAGTTCCTATCTCCTGAAACAGTAATAACAGAACTGTCAATATCAAGAGCCCCAATGCACCAAACCTCTTATCAACAAAAGGTTACTCCGATAAAAACCATAGTTTTGTTTCAAGGGAGATTCCCACACAGATAACATGTTTTAAGATGCTTTAACTTACACTAAAAAAATACCATCTCCCATGATTAATGGTATCGTTCTCAATCCCCAGACAGATACAAATCTCTTAATCGAATAATATAGTTTCCTATCAACCATCCAAACTGACCCAACCCCATATCCAGGATGGCAAGTAGGAGAGGGTCGAAAAAAGGATCTGGTTCCACATGATACTCTAGATAAGGAACAGATAAAAGATTGTACATCAGACCAAAAAAAATCACTTTAAGTAGATGGAATATTAAGTCAGTGATCAGATATTACACATAAATTGGCATTTTTCCAAAAAAAAGGCTGAAGGATAGGATAGGAAAATGAATGAAAAGGAAACATGCTAGAGAAATTTCCAGAGAAAGCTGCTTCCAAACCATATTTGTCTTACAAACTATATGTTCACAAGGGACCAGCTATTACCAAAAAGAAACAATTAAGGAGAAAAAAACTAATGATAATTTTAGAGAGAAGAACAGTTCCTTCAATTGGCACATAACCCAGATGTTAGGAAAATGAAAAGCAATATAAGAGTAAAATGCAAATACTTACTTTGTACTTCAGTAGCACACCTATCAATGACATCCGAAATTCCTATAGCCTCAAGAGTCAAGCCAGACCACAAAACTTGAAAAGGTATTGTTATTATTACAGGAAAAAGGAGACTAAATGGGAGCAGCAGCACCCAACAAATCTACTCATAAATCCGTCGGTGAATTCTCAAAATGTTACAGTGAGAGGAGTAAAAGATAAACGACGGACCACGAAATCCTCCCCACGGATCAAAAGTTCAAGCCCCACTTCAGAGCTCAAATTCTTCGTCCCTAAGAGCAGCCTCTGCGGCTTCTTCTTCTTCCTCATTGAGAACGAAGTATTCATTCCTTTTAACTGGCCGAAACATATAAAACATTACCAAGTAAAAAACAAGACTTGCAATCTCCTCAGCCGCATTGCTTACCCATTGGTACTTGTAAGCAGCAATTGTTCTGAGTGCAAACACAACAATTCTCGTGAAATATAAATATCCAATTACAACCATATAAAACTGCCGGAAAAGTGTCAACTTGGCCAAATTCTTTGCAGCCTTCCCATCTGTCTTAGAGGTCTCCCTCAGTGACCTGATCGACCACACAATTGGGAAGATAATTGCACAACAACAGATGATATCAACCAACAAAAACACTTGATTCCAAGTTACCCAATCTTTAATAAAAGGCCCCGTCTCCCCAATCACAATAGAAGCCAAATTGGCAAGAACCTGAAGTGGGATCACAATCATCAAGACTTTCTTCTCTCTTTCTTGTAAGAACGGCTTCAAGAACGACCATCCTGTCCCGATCAAGACTATGACCGTGAAAAGTAAGACAACCCTAAGAAACTGGAACAAATAGAACAGAACATCCCAACCGTGAGGAGTCCCAGTGACCTTGATATAATGCTTATCCTCAGCAGCGCAGATCAAATTCAGGGCTTTCATTAGGAGCAAACCAGCCATCAATAGATGGATCCGGTGAGCAGAGAGACGGTTCGTGTAGCAGAAGTAGATCCAAAACCCTAAAAAGGCTAAGTAGGACAGCGAGAACAAGAAATAAAGCATGGGAAGTTGGGTCTGACCTGCAGGGAGGTAATCTTTGACGCCGTTGTCGACGTTGTACATCTCGGTACGTACTGTCATGGTCACCTGGCTTTTCGGTGCGCAGTTAGAGAAGAAGAGACTGTACTCATTAGGTTCGGTGACTGGGTACGAATTGTTGAAGGAGATGTGCTTAGGCGGTAAGAGGTCCTTGAAAGTAAAAAGAGAGATGATATAGTGGCTGTCGAGGACACAGAAATTAGAGTTCTGCTCGGCTTCCAGGAGGACTTGGATGAGGGCCTCTTCGGAGAGGAGGAAGAAGCCGAGGCGAGAAGGGTCGGGTTGGGATAGAGAAGACGAGTAGGAGACATCGTTGACGGAGACGGTGACGTGACCAGTGTGGGTGAAGCCGAACTTCTCGAGAAGGATCATGGAGCGAGAGTCAAAATTGATCTTCAGGTTTTTTATCTCTGCAGAGGAGAAAGGAAGAAACAGAGATAGGAACGTAAAGGAGAGGAAGATGGAATAGAGACTTCTGTCCATGGTGTAAATTTCATACAAAGGGAAGAAGAGAAGATTTGAGTCCTTAATTTTGCTGCTACGCCGTGGTGGTGCCGTGCCGATGCTGGTGCCTGGTGGTGGTGGTGGTGGCGGTGGAGAGTACTTTACTTTGTTGCTCCGTTAAGAAAGAGGATGACACTATGTCAGACAGTGGACTGAGACATTAGATTTGGAAGGCTTCTCCATTTGATATACCTAAGATACCCCTACTTTTCTTGTCTTTTACCCCGTAAGACCTTGAGCATGACCCGTCACCCGTGGTCTGTGTG
This sequence comes from Nelumbo lutea, assembly GCF_056320005.1. Classification (NCBI taxonomy): domain Eukaryota; kingdom Viridiplantae; phylum Streptophyta; class Magnoliopsida; order Proteales; family Nelumbonaceae; genus Nelumbo; species Nelumbo lutea. The sequence goes on along the minus strand of NC_142685.1, from coordinate 5,012,937 downwards.
AATTGTGATGTGTGAACCGTAAGGAGAGAGTAGGGAGCCGGAAAGGGACGCCTTCTCTGTCCCGTAGGGGTGGCCACGAGCCGAAATTTTACGAGTTACTCGAGGTCGGCTTTTACGGGCTCGTTTATTAATTGAGCCGAGATCGAGCCCAATATAACTCGCGTTTATTAATCAACCCGAGTTTGAGCCTAATATAACTCGGCTTTCAAGATTCGCAAGATGAGTTCAAATATATATATATATATATATATATATATATATATAATATTTTTTATTTTTATATATAATAATAATTAATTATTATAATTCTTAATTTTTAAAATATATAATAAAACACTTTCTTTTCAAATCAAGCTTGAGCTTACGAGTTTTTGATTTGAGCCAAATTCGAGCTCAAGGTTCTAGCTCGAACTGAGATCAAGCCTCATACTATTCGGCTCGACTTGGCTCAAATCCACCTCTACTATCCCATACTCTCCCCTTTGTAAATCACTTACCCTACATGATTTATACAAGTAGGGTAAATGGATGGAAATGGGGTGGATTCAAACAAGGTTTTGTATATTTTAGACCCTACGTCCCTACCCCGCCTCTGAAACCTCATAGCTCATAACAATTTCAAAACCCGTAGTGGGTTGGATAATCCAAACTTTCCCCGTACACGAAATGAAAAACCCTTTTCGACCTTATAGGGAAAATTGGATTTACAATTTGTATTTAATTTTCTACTATTTCTTGTTATATATAAGTAAAAAAATATGTAAAATAACACAAATAAAAAACAAAATTTCCAATTATTTGATTAAACATGTAAAAAATACATAAACTATTTTATATAAAATTCAATATATTATTAGACTCAATACTTATGGGTCATTTGATTACACTTTTTAGAGGTCTAAATATGAAAATGCTACTTTTCAGACCTCACCCCTTGTTTGGTTTTACCTCTTTAAACTGGGTTTGAATTTGATTTACATATCTAAAAATAATAGACCTTGGGCCGACTCTTAACGCGCTCAAACATGTTTCATAGCTGGTGCATAGTCCAAAATATCCTTACAATATTTTGGAAATGACATGCACTACCCTTGTCTTCTCACGCACGACTCATTTGCTCTCTCTCTCTCTCTCTCTCTCTCTCTCTCTCTCTCTCTCACTCTTGGGGGATTGAGGGTTTTATCGTGCTCTTGGAGACGGGTTACCGACAACCAATCCCTCGAGAGGGCTTCCAGTCCTTACGGTGAGATCACCGGAAATGATATGTGTTCATTTGTATTATGTGAACACAAATGGCTTCATCGATGGGCTCGCAAGGCTTCTACTGAGAGGGCTTTCGCAGTGTTCATCTATATTATGTTACCCTTATCTCTGTTACTCCAATTGATCACCAAAAACTGTAGGTGTCTTCGTCTTTTCAGAGGTGTAGATCGATCGATTTGGGTTTAGATCTTATGTCTCTCTCTCTCTATCTCTCTCTCTCTCCCATGTCTTTCCACCACCGCTGCAAGATGCAAGCACCAGTGCTTTGGTGAATAATAATAATGATATTTTTATTTTAATTAATTATTTTAATATTTTTATTAAATTTATTTATGTTATTTATTAATTATTAATTATAAAATATTTTTATTGATTATTAATTATTTTAATATTTTTTATTAAACATTTAATTGTTTTTTATTATATTTATTTGTGTTATTTATTAATTATTATTTATTTTAATATTTTTATAGTCATTGTTTTTTTAATTGTTTCATTTATTAATTAGTAAATATTAATTTATTATTTTTTATTTGTATTGTTTCAAAATTATTTTGAGGTTGAAAATTATTTTTATGAAATAATGCAAATTGAACTCAACATTTCCAAATAGTATGCTTTAGGGGTAAAATAGTAAAATCAGTAAATTTCATATGGTAAAGGTTGATCCAACACAAACAAACTTATGGATTTAGATCCTCTAAAAAGTAGAAAAGCATCTATGCCTCTTTTCATATTTAAGACAATGTTTAATATCTTTTTAACTTTTCATATGTAAATTTTCAGATTTATCAAACGCCACCTTAATATGTAAAGTTTATATGCTTTTCAATAATATGCAAGTTGGGGAGGGTTGGGCTAGGCCTAATACCATATCCTATTCGTACCCGTGCAGGTTATAGAATCCCTAAACCTATCATTCAAGAAAATAGCCCACCCCATTGGGGTGTGTACCCACCGGTTAAGGTATAAATTGCCACCCCTTAGGGTAAGTGTTTTCCAAGTAGACTTGAGAACGAGTAGCTCGTGGAGTCGGGCTCGGAAGTGAGATCTGAACACTAGGATTGAATTTTTTGGGTTAGGTTTGTGTTTTCTCAAATGAGATTGCCCGATAATACTATAATATATATATATATATACATAAATACTAAAACCTCCCCTTTCTTTTTAAAATGGACTAACCTCCCCCCTACTAAAGTTATATTTCACTAAATTATCCAAATGTCTTTTTTGCCATTGCTAATTCTTCAAATTTTCAAAATGAATTTGTGTTATTAAAAATTGTGTTGGGCATTTATTTGACTTTTCCTCATAACTAGAGGTGTAAAATGAGTCGTGCCATGCTGGAATGGCCCGCCTATGTCCCGCACAAAGTGATTTGGGGGGTTGGCCTGGCACAGCCACGGCCCAAGCCCGTGTGGGCCCATTCTGTGCCGCAGGCTAGAGGCTGTGTTGTGGGCTTGGGTCATGTTGGGCTAGGCCCTAGGCCGAACGAGCCAAATTGTTTTATTTTTTTACATTTTTTTACCTTTTATTTCTTTGCTAAGTAAAACTAAAATATTTAACTTTCCTTTGGGAACTATTTGAAAAAATAAGAAATCTAACAAATAAATGAAAAAAAAGCTTAACAAAATAAGAGGTCACAAAGACAAAGACTCAAAGTGAATAACAAATTGGAAGAAAATAGGAATTTTATTTCATTTAAATTTGAATGATACAAAGCATACAATGGTTTTATGAATGAAATACGAAAATTGAAAATTGGAGAAATTAATAAAATATAAGAAATACAATATAGTTACAAATTGAAAATAAAAAATTACGCTATTAAAAATATCAAATAAATTAAATAAAATTAAAACAAAATTTACAATAATTTAAAAAATTGCTATACAATTATTGAATATACAAAAAATATTGACTTCATCACTTTCTCCTATTGTTATTGACTTTGATCATCTATTTCAGGTGAAACATCAAGTGTAGTGTCATGCCTTTGTCTTATAATCTATATTTAGCATCAAACCAATCTTTAAAGCAAATGCACATTTCTATACTTTCATCATTCATACAGTTTTTTTTTGTCGTCCAACACTCTACCTGCACTAAAACAAGATTCCGATGGAACTTTAGACACCAAAGGGGTTAGTAGATCATGTGCCATGGCACGCAAGAATTTGATAATTTTTTACATGTTCACTCCACCATGCTAAAATATCAAAATTATTTATTCCCTCCGAGGTGAAGGAAGAATCACCTAAAGTAGAAAAAATTGCTTGTAAATAAAAAAAGTTTAGTAAATGAACTTGTTGTTGAGACAACAGATTTCTACCTATTACTTATTAAATAAAAAAGTTTTCTCTCTTCCACTACTAGACTCAAGTTCAGAAGTCGAAGATGTAACTATACAAGTTGTAGAATTTTTATTACTCCCTGCTATTTCAGATTCATATAAACTATACATTTCAAATAATAAACTATTAATTTATTCTTTTTTATTTCCAAATTCAATATTCATATTTTCACAATATGTTTCGAGTAAAATATATAAACCATACTTTTTAAATTTATTTTTCATTATTTTAATAATACTTTTAAATTCTAAATTCTTTATATATTTTGCAAAACAATCACTAATCATCATTAATTGATAAGATAAATTACAAATAGTTGGATAATAAATACCCGATAATTCATTAGTTGCATCATAAAAATGTTAAAAAAAAAATCTGTTATACAATTTCCCATTTCCTGGTATTCCTCAAATATAATATCAATAGGCATTTTTGCTTTATAAAAATCACTAAGAATTTGTTTGTGATAAATACAACATTCTAAAGTAGCATAGGTAGAAATTCATTTATGTTTAACATCAAATATAAAATGTTTATATTTTAAACCATAATCTTGACATAAATATTTAAATTATTATTTTTTTGCTCCATAACTTTTAATATATATAATACGATTTCTAATTTTAAAATATTTAAAGCATCATGAATATATAAATTTAAGATGTGCATGTCACATCTGATATAAATTAATTTATCATTTAAACATGGTTTTAATTAAGATTTTAAAATATTTACTATTGGATCATTATTACTAGCATTATCAAAATTAATAGAAAATAATTTATTGTCAATTCCATAAGCATGTAAAGTATTTAAAATACTTTCAACAATAGTTAGGCTAGTATGTGGCCATTTAAGCCTAATAAAACTTAAAATTCTTTTATTTAAAAGTCAATTTTCACCAATAAAATGACCGATGACACAAATATAACTTATGTTAAATTTAGAAGTCCAAATATTAGAAGTAATTGCAACTTTAGAATTAAGATTTGATAACATATAAGTTAATTTTTGTTTATATGAATAAAAAAAATTTAAAGCATTTGATCACAACTAACAAAATTATGTAACCAATTTTTCAAGTTTATTATCTTCAGCTAACAAAAATGATTGTTCAATATTCATAATGTATTTTGCTAATTCTTGGCTCATTTTGTCTTAAGAATATTTAAAAGTACCAACCCCTGTGCCCAATTTGTGTTTGTATTGTTTCTCTCTTATGGATGAGCAAATGTCTGCCCAAATGGCCAATACCACCCTTGCTACAATAGCTAAAGTTTTTTCTACATTTTTGGCAAACAATTCTTTTTCCCTTCTCTCGAACCTCCTATACTTTAAATATTTTCCAAACCAGGCTAATTAGCCCAGTGGCCTCCTTTTTCTTTCCCATAGTATCAGTCATAGGGATGAAAGTTCCGTTAATATTAATAGCATCCATATCGGTGCTAATACCACAATGCTGCGATTGAATATCATCAACATTGGACATGTTGGGGAATTGGTCTCAAGAAGAGCCAACCATTTTTTAAATTCTACAAAAATAAAAATTAGTTTAGTTGCACTTACCCGGATTGTCGATTCGGAGTCCCAACTTGATTTCAACGGTTGAAGTCTTTCAACTCCAAGAGTCCAAGTCTCCAAAATTGCTAACTTGAGATACTTGAGCTATTGGGCAAGACTTCTTCTTGTTGGAACTTTAATAAAATTGAGAATTGGAGCCAGAGAATGTATAAGAAATTGGGATATTGAGACTTGAGAGAGTATGAGAACTAAAGAGATTAAGAGAATTGTTGAATTGGTGTGATGAAAATGGTGGAGGATAGGGATATTTATAGGAATTGACAATAAATCAATTTCCCAAAATACTCTAAAAAACTAACCATTTTTTAGTTATTGGGAGGGGTATTTTGGTCATTATAAAATTATTTATCACTTTACTCAAAATGCCCCTCAAACTAGTTGTTATATAGCTATTTGGGGGCATTTGTGTCATTCTTTTCCCCTAAACCAAAATATATAAATAAGTTGTTTATAGCTATTGGGGGTATTTTTGTAAATTCCCCCAAAAATTGAAACTAGACATTGGGGACCCCCCCAATGGCTAATTCATCGGGCGGGCCGAGCGTGACTTGCTATGTGCCCATGAGTCGACAAGCAGCACGGCATGCTCAGCCATGCGGGCCCGTAAACCTAGAACCCCAGGTCCAACACGACCTACGTGCCATCGTGCTGGGCCAATCCAAATTCGGGCCGGACCATGCTAGGCTGTGGGCGGCACGATTCAATTTATACCTCTACTCATAACCAAGATGTTGTGTGGTCATTGAAATTGAAATCTGGGCTATAATTAAAGATTTGAGAAAACTCCTTTTGACAAGTTGGGAAAAGGTGTGTTATTTTCTGATGCTAAAGTGGCTTTGGGTAAGCTGAAAGGAACCCGGGAAAACATGATATATAACCTTATTATATGTAAATAGGAATGATGTTGTAAACTTGTAATAGCCCATATGATGGCAAAAGAAAAGCAACACAGTCAAACTCTTTTGCTACTTTTGAACAACCCCCTCCATCTTATTTGAATATTTTGGTGAATTGTAAGAGATTGCAGATGTATCCTTAATGTTTTTAGTGGTTTTTTTTATTTAACTATAAAAATAATAATAAATAAATAAATACTATTAATGCACAATTTATGTTGCAAGATAAGACCAATCAAACTCCAAAATAATAAGCGGGAGTCAGATATCTTTTTAGTTGTCTGGAAATTGAATTCCATTGGTTAAGGTGAAATCCATGACTTGTAATGTCCTTGCTTCATTCTCAGAACCCTTTTCTTTTTTCTACTACGGATGCCTATCCAATATTTCATCATATGGAGAAATATGAAAAGAAACAAACATTGGGAAAACAAAGAAATGGAGATACATAGAGAAGACAGTCCAATAAAACCCGTTACAAGGAATGAAGTGTTTACACAGGTTTTGAAGAAAAAAAATAAATTAGAAAAAAGGCTCAAAAGAAAATTTCTTTTGATAAATTATATTTTTAATCTAATTAAGATAACAAGTTGTTAAGATTTAAACTTTCTGCAACTACTATGTTTTGAACAAAGTTCAGTCAACCAAACCCGCTCCCCACTTTTTTCTTGTTTTTCTTTTTATTCATCTTCCTAATATCCTTTTTATCTCTTTCTCATCCTCCTTTCTCTTTTTCCTTCTTTCCCTCCTTCTCTATTGTCATCATTGAACATGGAACTTGATTGAACACGTTGGAATTTCTCGGTTACAACCTGTTCTAAATCATTCCTAGGTTGCAACCTGGAATTTCTCAATATTCACTTCTTTTTCTTGCACTAGTAAATCAGATTTGATTGAAATTCCCATCAAAAAGAGGAAAAAGTATTTTCCACTAAATTTTCCATAAAAAGGGCAAAACTGAGGTTTTAAAAATTTTCACCCAAACATAAGGTCACAAGTAAACAAATTGCTAAGCTAGAGGAGGGGAGATCTTTGTCCTATGAATTACCCAAGAGGGGAGGCTTAAGTCCATTTTAAAAAGATAGGGGAGGTTTTAATATTTAGGTCAAAGATGAAGGGTGGTTCGAGTCTTTTGCCCTATATATTAATAATATGTTATAATATATCTGTCCAAATCAAGCTTTTAAGCTTGGGTCTAGGCTTCGGGCCTTATATAAGGGTCAAGTTTGGGTTTGGGCCTTGTCATTTTCTCTTAATAAAAAGGCAAAACTAAGCCCTGTATGTGAATAATATATTCTCAAGTAATACTTACCTGGTTAAATGCAATTATATGTCGTTTTTCATATTCAAGTAAGTTTTTTTTCCTGTTTCTATTGTTATCCCTATACCTTTTTTTACGATTTTTTAATGGGCATTTTTGTGTTATATTAAATATTAGCAACTTTCCCTTTGGATGGGAACCCAATTTTCCTAGGTAAGTTGCCAAAACAAACTTACCCGATGGAATGTTGTTTTAGTTGGGTGATTGGGTCCCATGTTTAACAATAAAAAACCTGTTTGACTTTTTTATTGACCAACTTTACCCTAAACTTATTGAGGAATGGGGCCTTAAGATGATGGGTGGGGGGGTGAGGCATGTTTTGTCATGTCAGTTCCATGTAGGCATTTTCTAAAATGCCTAGAAGTGCTAGAAAGTAAAAAATTATGGCATTCAATGGTGCTTAATTAACTCTTGGGAATTAAGGGATATCCACATATAGATCCGGAAAAAAAAAAAACATACATACAAACAAAAAAATCCAAATTAGAGATCAGCAATTCATCACTATGGGCAAGCAAAATAAAATGAAATAAATAGATATTACATCCATATCATTTCCGTAGGCAATGCTTGGCTCCTACCTTTTTAGAGGACATGTATACTACCACCTTCTGATTTTTTTTTTTAGATCTAAATACTATATCCTAAAATTTAAACTTCAAGCCTCAAGTCTAAATCTTATATCCAAAATATAAACTCTAAACTCTTAAACCCTAAATTCCATGCCACTATATCTTAACCACCCTAAACCTTAAATTATAAACCCTAAATGCCAAACTCTAAATCATAAATCTTAAAATTAGCACATAAAATGGCTATAGTAGATGCATATAATCCAACGTTGTAGGAGACAAGTATTTTCCCCATGCAGCTTCCTCCACACATTTTTTTTTCCAGAAAGATCCTTGCCTTTGAATATAGTACAAATGCTATCTCTTAGGCTATATTTGGTTTGAAAGAAAAAGTGGGGAAAGGTAGGGAAACCTTTACAAACTTTGTATAGATTTCCCTACCTTTTCCTTCCTTTCCCTACTTTTTCCTTCAAACCAAACACAGCCTTAATGTTATTTATTTACCTTAAAATAGAAATGATAATCTCTCTCTCTCTCTCTCTAACAAACACACATTTGGATTTAACTTTATAATTTTCATGGAGCCCGAGGCAAATATTTTATTTATAATAATATAGATATAGATATTTAAGGGGTGTTCCAGAACATGAATGCTTTTGTTTTCATTTTCTATTTAGATTGCCAATACATCAACCCCCCCCCCCAAAAAAAAAAAAAAACAAAAAAAACAAAAACAAAAACAAAGACATGTTTTTTAACTTATTTTCTTTGTTTTTAAAAGGAAAAAGTGATTTTATTTGAAAACCAGTACATGTTTTTAGAACCATCAAAATAATGTTTTTAGAAACAAGAAAAAAAGAACAAAATTTGTGGAATAGAATTTATGTGATTTATTGAACATGATATTAAATAATTAAATAAGAACATATTTTTGAAACTAGAAGTCTAAGAACATATATTTTAGTTTTAATTTTGAAAACGAAAAAGACATACACAACCAATAACATCGTTTTTTGTTTTTGTTTTGAGAAATAATTTGTTTTCAAATCAGGTGGTGTTCATTTAATTTTGGAGCCAACAAAAAATACAATACATTTTTTTTGGCTAACAAAAAACAATTTATGTTGTGAACACCCCTTAATGTATATGCTCACATCTACATGAAAATGATTTATATATTATTAAAATTGGATTGGATGTTTTATATTTATTAATGTAAAGTTAATTTATCAGCCATTCCATTCATAAAATCAGAATGTTTATTTTGGCTTTAAAAAGAATAATGTTGTTGCTGCCTAGGATGGGGCCGAGGGCAACAAGGTAACTTTGCTTTTGTTTGAGGTCGATGTGTCCAACTTGAGAGTGAGAGGAGAGCACATGTCAGAGGCCCCAGGTGTTATCCTAAGGGCGAAGACTCCAACGGTCAAGTTAGTTAAGCGCTTAAGAGGGGTCGGACTAGGCTTGAGACGAGAGCTCAGACAATGTCACTCGAGAGTAAGAATGCAAGAGAGCAAGAGTGAGTAAAATGGGTTTAACTTGAGCTGGGCACATCCTTTTATACTTAACCTTGCCATGGAGTAATTGGAGGCAATTAGAGGTGGACGGCTAGGATATCATCCGATCGATGCCACGTGGCATGATCCTGGGCATTGCCATGTGCGCCTACATCAAATGTTTATTTATTTTTATAAGGGGAATTGTCTAAAACTCACCATGAGTTTTCAACATTTCTCTTAAACTCACCACAACTTTTCAAAACGTCTAAAACTCACCATGTCATTAAGTTTTTACTTTCCAAAACTAACCTTCTGTTAGTGCACCGTTAATGTTTCTTAATAGAGGTGTCCACATCAACATAAATAACAAATTTTATGACCAAATCACCCTTGAATGTCGGGTTATAGGAAAATGGTCTTTTCATTTTTCATTTTTTTTTACATTTTAGTGTTTTGTTATAATTTCTAATGTTTTTTATAATTTGTGTTTTTTTTTTTACATTTTTCTATTTTCTACAATCTATAAATTTTCTTGTATTTTTTGTCATTTATTTGAAATTTCTGTGTTTTTCTATAATTGTTGGTTTTTTCTATAATTTTTATTTTCTGATTTTGTTTTTCAATTTCTATAGTTTCTATAATTTAAAAAAAAATATATTTTTTATTTTGTGTGCAATTTCAATAATTTTTTATATTTTTTGAAATTTATGTGTTTTTTATGTATTTTATATTTGAAAATACTTTTTGAACTTTTTCCTTTTTTTCATATCTAAATATTAAAATATATGTATATATTTTATATTTTTCTATGAATGTTAAAATGGTAATATATTAACAGCCGCTAATCCCTTTAACGTCAAGTTAGTGACATAGTGAGTTTTAGATATTTTGAAAAGTTGTGGTGAGTTTAAGAGAAATGATGAAAATTGATGGTGAATTTTTGACAATTTCCCTTTTTATAAATAGTAACACATAATATTTTGATCATTTCATTTTAATTCATCAATGACATTTAGTACAAATATTTTGATCATTTTATTCATGCATGATATTTCGTGATCTTCTTGTTTATGATCTTGAAAGTTAGCCTATCAAAACAAAAATATGCAATAATCACATAATTGGAGTCAGAATTGGAATGATCCGTTCCCATAATCTATAAATTAGAATGAGATTTCATTCTTAAAGGAATGGGAGGAAATGACCATTCCCTCAAATGAAGAAATGCCATTTCACCAAGAATGAGAATATAATTGCAATTCTATCCAACCAAACATTTGAAATAGAAATGAGCCATTCCAATTCTATACCCCTTTTCTCACAAACCAAATGGGCCCTTACTTTTTTTTTTCTTGCCAAATGACTGTAGAAGGATTCGCATTTAATTTATTGAAATGGTGATTTTGTCAATTTAAACTTGTTCATGAAATTTACTGGACAGTGGTGGTCTTCCACGAGTCAAAATGATATAAGCAGATTCGATAAATACTTGACACAATAGCTCGAATATATACGCATTTACGCAAATACCCTTTTCTACATCCAATATATACAAGTCAGTATAAACGTAAGTCCGTTGTTATAGCACACTGAAGGGGTATTTAATGTCGATTTACTCGACGAATACCAAATTTATTACTCTTTCCTTGGGCAGTCGGACTGATCATATTGTATTGATGAAGGAGGGGGGATTGACAGATATAACATAGATAGGAAATGAAAGAAAAACGGGGAACAAGCGGGAAAGTCGTCCAAGTCATTAGCTATCAGGTTAGTATGGTTAATATGTTTTTCGGTGGGGATCGTTCGAGCCCGAATTCCGCCATTTTTAATCTGTAAGTGCACTCTTTTTTGATTCTATATACGACTATGGAAATCAATATCTCCTCGATTCTCTCCCTCTTTTTTTGGTTTTCTTTCGTTTCCGTTTTTTTTGGTTTCCTTTAATTTATCAAAGTCTGTTTACGAAATGTAGGGTTTTCAATTATCAGTTTTTTCGATTTGATTCGAAAATGATCATTTGCTAATCCTTTTTTCACGTAATTATCTGTGTTTAGATTTTGTTTTCTGTCGCGGTTTCATCTGTTGATTTAATCGCTCATTTTGTGTAATTACTCGTAATCGTATTCGATTTCATATCTCATGCAGATATCACGGCAGAATTTGGAATTGTAATCGAGCAAAAATAAACGAAAAAAATGCACTCTCCTGTTGTTCTGGTTGTTGTAAAGATTAATTTATTTTATTTTTTCGCACATATGTGAAGGCGAAGAGTTGAAACTTGTGGGTTCTATTTAGGCTTTTGTATTCATTTTTTTCCTAAGTTATTTTCTTGGTTGTTAGTCGGGAAAGATGAATGTGGTCGGTAAGGTTGGGAGCCTCATATCACAAGGTGTTTACTCCGTTGCCACCCCATTCCATCCTTTCGGCGGGGCTGTTGATGTTATTGTCGTCGAGCAGCAGGATGGAACCTACCGGAGCACGCCTTGGTATGTTCGCTTTGGTAAATTCCAAGGTGTTCTTAAAGGTGCCGAGAAGATTGTTCGCGTCTCTGTAAATGGTACTGAAGCCGGTTTCCATATGTTTCTTGATAACTCGGGTGAGGCTTATTTCATAAGAGAGGTGGTGTCAGGCAAAGATAACAAAACCGAAGATTCTGTTAAGGATTCTGAAGCTACACCACTGGATAAGAACAATAATGACAATGGAGGCATGAGTGATGATAATAACAATGACAATACTAGTATTTTTCTGAATCAGAGCACTGTATCCATTGCTGAGGAGGTAGCACAATTTTCTGTTGAATCTGTTTCGTCAAACTTGGACCAAATTGACAGTATTGAGTCTGATAATGAGAAGCAGTCGTATGAACCCCAAGACGAGGAATCTCCTGGAAGGGGTTCTGTTGAGTCATCTGGTTACGGAGCTTACAGCTATGAGAGCTTAGATCATGTGGAAGACGTAGTGGAGTCTCAGGGTTCTGACTCAGAAGTAGTCTTGGTGAGTGTTGATGGTCACGTGCTGACAGCTCCTATCTCATCAGAAGAGGCCATGGATAATGATAATGTGCAATTAAGTACACCACAGTTCCATCTTGGTCCAGGTGAAGGGTCCGACTTCAATGGAAGTAATGAAGATTTTGGTACCAGTGACGATGCATGGTCTGTACCTAACACTGCATCAGAAGGCAACTCTCCTTTTTGTGATAATGGTAATGCTCATGGAATTTTAGCAGAAGTTTGTGAAGATTCTACAGTAGATGTAATCACAACTCAAGAAACTTATCATATTGATAGCATTGAAGGAGATGAAGTTGGTGGGATCAGTAGGAAGGATATTTTCAGCAGCCACTTGAAACTTTCAAGATTAACCTTATGCATTGGAGGTGTTGATTCACAAGGTGCAGGTTCTCCTGGCATGGAATTGATGACAATAAAGGGCTCTGAAGATTTGGAAGAGAATAGTCTTTCCAGTTGTTCAGCAGAAGAGCAGAGTGAAGTCACCGGTGATCTTAAATTTGAGAATGGTGCTGAGTTCTTTTCTCCTAGCTCAGATTTTCTCAACAACATGAAATCTAGAATTTTAAGCATCGACATTGAGGCTTCCAAGGACAATCCCGAAATTGAAAGTTCAGATGGCATGGCTGTCCAATCTTTAAATAGTGATCCCAGGAGGAAAGATGAAAAGTTTGGTTTTGCAGGAGAAGATCAAAGTACACAAAATGGCCTTGGAAGACCTGAACCCGAAGAAGTGTGCAATAGAAGGAAGATAGCACAACATCAGATGGAAACAGGTAGTTCTGAACCTTCAGCTGAAGGGATAACGTCTGGTTCAGGCATGGGTAAGGACCTCCAAGTGATTTTCAATCACGAAAATGGACTTCTCTTGTGTTGCTCAACTCTGATGTGTTATTATTCTGTTTTATCCATGCTTATCGCTTACAGGATTTGAGATCTCTCTATGTGGGAATTCACTTCGTGCTGGTATGGGGTTGGGTCCTGCTGGTGAAGTTTTTGATGCACATCGCATATCTGAGGAACAATTTAAAGCTTCTTCAGCATCAATCATTAAGAATGGAAACCTTGTTATCAGATATAAAGATAGATACTTACCATGGGATAAAGCTGCTCCTCTGATTGTTGGAATGACTACATTTGGTTTAGATTTACCCATTTCTTCCAAAGATACAATTCCTGTGGAACTGGAGGAGGCACTGAATCCCAGGGATGAGGCACCTGGAACCATGTCCACCTCTTCTAGCCGTAGGTGGAGGCTCTGGCCAATTCCATTTAGAAGGGTTAAAACCCTCCAGCATACAAACAGTACCTTATCAAATGAAGACATATTTGTTGATTCAGAGTCAGGTTTGCAAAATGCACTTGTGGAGCCTAGCCAAACATTCAGTGGTGACTGTGAGTCTCCTCACAAGCAGTTAATAAGGACAAATGTTCCCACTATTGAACAGATTGCCTCCTTGAATCTGAAAGAAGGTCAAAATATGATAACCTTCAGTTTCTCTACCAGAGTTCTAGGAACCCAGCAGGTTATATTCATCTTTGCTGTACAGTATTGTAGTTTTAGGATGATAAATAGGGGTTTGGTGTATTATACTTTCCAACTGTTTATTCACTGTCTCCTTTCATAGGTTGATGCCCATATTTACCTATGGAAGTGGAATGCAAAAATTGTTATCTCTGATGTTGATGGGACGATTACCAGGTAAGTTTTTGTAGCATCTAAGGCCCTAATGCATGGTTATGCTTGAAGGAACTGCTGTTATTGTTGTCATGGATCCTAATAGCCTAGGTATGTCAATGTGGTAAAAAAATCATATAAAGGGACCTGTTTTGCTTAAGGATTTGGACCCTAGACATATGAATTGTGGCTAGGAGATGAGCATTCAGTGTTGCATGGACATGGACATGAGAATCAGAATCTAATTGTGTCTGGGAGTCCAACTTTTGGCAATACGAAAAACAAGGACTTGTGGACATGTCTATAGACAAGTATAAAGTATAAACTATTAGATTATTCCATAGTTTGTTGAATTTTAACATTATAAACCTATAGAAAAAAGTTTTTAAAATATTACTTAATAACACTTTGCACAGAAATGGCATTCATTGTGTATATTAATGGTTCATTTATGTGAAATAAGAGATGAGAGAAAGAAAAATATCATATTAAGTGTATCACAAGAATCCATGGAGTGCTGGAGTCTGAGACATGTCCAGCACAGACACTTCATCCATCTAGGGGAGTGTCCATGCAAGACTGCAAACACTCCAGATGCTAGAATTCCGCAATAGGTTTTTTTTTTTCAAAGGCGACAAAACAGTTTATTGTATTACTATATGGAGGGAAATACTAGGAATGCTCACAGTTTGGTTAACTGAACCGATAGTACCGGTCAAAAAACCAGTAACCGAAACCGAACCGAAGCTGATCGATTAACTGGTTGATTGGTTCGGTTAATTGCCGATTTGATTCGTTGGTTTTCCGGTTTTTGATTTTTATAATATATTATAAATAAAAATGTACATATATTTTTTATAAAAATATTATATTATAAATAATAAATAATATATTATATATAATGCATATATATTCATTTATAATATGTATAATATACTACATAACTATATAATATATATAAATATATGTATACCGGTTGGTTCGATTAACCAGAAGTTTTGGTTCGGCCTTGTCAGTTCGGTTTGGTTTGATTTTTTGGTTTTTTGATGATCACTCCTAGGCAACACACCCTCTCTAATAGGCCAGTACCTTTTTTAATGCTGAAATTTAGTGAGAAAAATTCAAAAAATACAAAGAGACTGCTGAAGCAGAAATATGTATGTGGGAAAAAAAACAATAAAACCTAAGCTGGAAGCTTGGGAATCAATAGGTGTCTTGATACCTGGCTCTTTTTTTTTTTTTTTGGGTGGTAGGCCATGTGGTTTTGGCCCCAAGAGGGGCTAAGGGCTATACCCTAGACCTGTAGTTAGCAGGTTAGTGGGGTTAGGGTAGCTAGTATTACATGGATACAGACATGGGAATCGGAATATGATGCATGCCTAGGAGTCTTGACTTGGCAAGACAAAGAAACAAGGATTCTTCTCTATGAAGTATGAACAATTTTTCCTTTTTATTTATTACCAAAAAAAGCATCTATAGAAAAGTATAAACTTTTAAATTTGTTCATATTTTGTTGGATTTTAACATTATAAACCAACAGAAAAGGTCTAAAAGATAATCTTTGTTACTTAATAACATTTTATAGGAAAAACTATATTCATTGTGTGCATTGGCTGTTCATTTATTTTGAATAATCAAGGAGAAAAAAGAAAAATGTCATGTGGAAGTGTTCTTCAAGAATCCAAGTGTTAGAATAAAAAATATGTCCAATACAGACACTTATATCCATTTAGGAGAGTCCATGTAACACTGAGGGTAGAAGGGATGCATGCGAGGCCAACGGTTTCACACAATGCAGATAGCCTGCTTTTTTGTGGGTTCAAACCCAAGCGTTCTTAATGGTAGGGATTCCAACTGACCACCTAGACTACGTTGCCATTGATGATAAGATAATAAAAATGGACCGCATGAGGCTCTTTCTTATCTTTTGTATCATTGTAATGATGGCCTTCCAAAACACGTTTGTAGTGGCTCTACAAGCATGGCCATTTTACACTTCACAGTACATGTACACAATGTTACCTATAATCCACAGTATGGTAATAAATTATTTTTGGTAGTGAAACAAAAACCATGAGGTTGTTATTGGGTTTGATAGACGTCATGTCTGCACCTGGATCTTCTAATCTGCCTTCTCTATTCAAATCTGTTTCTTTTTCTGTTTGCCAAGTTGTCAAGTTAAATAGTTAATTTGAATTCCTAATTGTCTGTATCAATTTCCTGAATCACTTCTTTGCATGAACCCTTTGCTCTCTATTGTTACCTATCAGCCTCCATTCAAAAGCTTACATTGTTCAAAGTGCAGTTCAAACTGTGTGCCTAGGTGGTATTTCACATGTTTTTTTTCCTGGTGTATCAGTCTCAGGTTCTCTAATAAGCACATAGCATTATTATCTAAAACTAAAAAGAATTGAAGAAATTCCAATTTGGACATTGTGCTAGTTTCTCCATACTCCATACCTGAAAGGCCTAAACTTGTATCAAGTTTTTGAAGAGTCCTATTGTCACTTGACATAAAAGTAAACTATAAGACATCCAGAATTTGATGGCTGCAGTTTTGGTAATCCAGGATGGTGGGGGCATTCTGGAATCATGAAAGGCATTTCTTGATAGCCCACCTATTGGCATTGGAACCTCTCTGATCTATTATCATTACTGAGATATGAAAGCTTGGAAATTGAAATAGACCAGGCGTTTTTTTTTTTTTAAGTAAATTAAAAGAACTTATTAAGACTGCCAAGTTAAAATTGGATGGATGAGGGATGAGGAAACATGTCCATGGTTCTACCTCCATTCTGTTATGGAGGAACAGTTTTTGGCATGGAGCATGAACACTTTGTTTAAATGTGTATAGTGATCTGCTAATTCTCTAGCACAGTCTTTAAATAGGGAAGAAACTGGCAGGACTGGTTTGTATTGGGAACTAGCCCTGTGGGATAGGATTGACAGATTTGTTCTTGTATCTAGAAGGATGTGTGTTAAATCCTCTACGTGCAAGAATGGTAAAATGAAAGAGTGGGATTTCCGAGATTAAAGAGACAAGAGATGGGACAATGTTGCAAATAATAGCATTTAATTTGCTATTTACATTGAGGAGAAAATTGTAACAAATTTACAAGCATAATCAGTGATTGTATTATTGGTTTATATGGGCAAAATTGTTCTTGAGAAATCAGGACACAACCAATTGTCTGACACTTCTTTTTTTTTTTGTTTTTTCAATTTTTTTTAAGCCATTACTCAATGTTGGTTCCGGCAATCTGGGTCCAGGGAGGGTGGACTGTATACAGATCTCAGCTTTGACATTTTTTGGCACATAGTGGCTGCTCTTAGACTCAAATCTGTGTTCCATGCTTGTCAGCCCGAGAATTTACCATTAGACCAAGCAATGGCCCCTAAGGCAATTATATATAAGCGGTTTAACTACCCAAGATGGGGACAACATCCAAAACACATAGCACACTTCCTGACACATAATGGTCAAACCATATGCACTTGTCTTTCAAGTGTGGTAGTTTTATGGATCCTTAGTATGTCACATTGTGGGATTGTATGCTTTATTAGGGCATATTTGAAGAATTCTCTAAGTCATAGGTGCATTGGAGCTTTAAGCTTCTTTAGGACACATTTGCAGCAAGTTTGAAGTGCTTCCATTTTTGTTAAATGACAATGTTATTTTTTGTGAAAATGAGCCATTGGTGCAGCCCTTGACTTTACTTGAACGCATGTTTTTCAGGTCAGATGTCCTGGGCCAGTTCATGCCTTTAGTGGGTAAGGATTGGACACAGTCAGGGGTAGCACGACTTTTCTCTGCCATTAAGGTATGCTTAGTCTATGTCTATTCTTTTTGGCGTCCATTACCAGTATTAGTTTACAAATATACTGAGTTTTTTCCTCACAATTTATTCCAGTTCTTTGTAAACCCACACTAGTCCTACAACTAGTGGAGCTAGTGGTTCATGCATAGGACTTTTGTCTTGCAGGGTTCCTAAACAATAGTAAAAACAACTTGGTTCGTTTCTTCTTTTTAGCAGTTGCATGTATTTAATCCACTTTTTTTTTTTTTGGGAAAAGATCACTAGTGAACTTTTTAGTGATTTTTAATCATTAAAAGTTCCATGAGAACTGTATTAATAACGAGGAAAAATAAAACAGAATATTATTAAGTAGGATTCTGTAATTGGAGTCCACTCTTTCATGTCAACTAGCTGGGGCCAACATTGGGTAATGACCTTTTGGGGTGTTTGTGGTTATGGACTTAGGGGATTGAAAACCAGTCCAACTAATTAAATTGGTGGACCAGTCAATGCATACAGTTGAACCACTGATTGAACTTAAATTATTATTTTAATTTCTTATGACAGTAGATACCAACAGGTAACAGGTTAACCTTGATCACCTCCTGCTGACAGGGTTGGACTTACTTGCCTCATTGCCAGTTCAAATATAACATTAATGAATTCTTTTCTGATAGGTTTGATTATTAGGATCATCCAATTGGATTACTCTTTCCCAACCTCTCATTGAGACAGATCTCTTATTTATCTGCTTAGGTTTGACAGTTCTCTGTAGGGAAGAGAGAAGCCCTCTTCCCAGATTCTTTGTTTTGATATTAATATATACATGAGCTTTTCTAGCGATCTGGAAAGTTTGGCTTCTTTTAAGTTTGATGTATTTTCTCTTTTACATCAGACAGTCTAGGTATAGTAAGAACATAACATATTTGATGGGTGTTCAATTTCTTTTCAAACATGTCCCCTTTTGCAGTCAAAGGTTGGAGCTGATTCTGGACTGTATTCAAATGTAGGAAAACGGTTATCAACTGCTTTTTCTTAGTGCACGTGCAATTGTTCAGGCATATCTAACCAGAAGTTTTCTCCTCAATCTGAAACAGGTCGTGATATACCTTGCCTTTTGTTTTTATTCTAATGCTTATTTGCTTTGTGTTTGGGATGGTGGATGTGTTGGTATTTTCTTTTTCTTTTTCTTTTTTTTTTTTTTGGGGGGGGGTCCTCATTCCTTTGGAAAGACAGGAATTATGATCTGCTATTTGTGAGGGCATATCAGTCCTTGTTTGCATCAAGTGTAGCTCTGCACCAGTTGTTTTTTTTTTTGTTCCATTTTTATCATAACAAAGTAAAAAGAGATTTTTTTCTACAATTAATAATATTGTTGAGAAGAAAGGTAAACTCCCTTCACATGAAAGGATTTCAAGTTTGTGGTAGCACACTACACAGCATAGAGCTGACCAATAATACTGATATAAAGGGAAAAAAATGAATCAGCATGGTAACCTTGGGCCTGGTCCCCCTCACTCAAGAACAGATTTGCCTACAAGGAGTCAACTGTCAACCAAATCATTGTCCATCCTAGGTATCCATCTGAACAGTCTGTTCAGCCTGATATCCATCTGTGCTCTAGTTATTTATGCATCTCATATGTATTCATTTGAGCAAACCAGAGTATGTTAGGTATTTCATGCTTCCTTGGCATTTTATTTGGTAAATTATTTTGTAGCTGAAAGGGAACAGGATAAAAATACTAAAATAATTGCAGCATTTATTTTTTCCTACAAATTGATTATATGTTTCATGTTTGCCAGGATGGTAAAGCTTTACCAAATGGGCCTGTTGTCATTTCACCTGATGGATTGTTTCCTTCATTGTACCGAGAAGGTGAGTTCTAGTTACCAAGAGGGTAGTTTCTACCTTATGATTTGCATGGGATTCTATTAGTTGATGCTCAACTCAGCACAATGAACCGTTTATTCATTGTTGCATGCTTACAGCCTTCGGTTGCTGAAGTAATTAAGCCTGCTTAATGAAAGATATGTTGGTTATCTTTAGTTATCTCCTTTGACCATACTGACAAGGGAACATGCCTTATCTAAATAAATTTATCGGAGAAGTATTGATAGGCCCAATGCAGATTTCTGATTTCCACTGCAGAGTTATAAACATTCAAAAGGTAAAAAACCCACACTCTATGCACTCACCCTCCTGTGAATTGGCATCAACTCTGAGCTGGCACTTACCCCAAATGTACTTTGAGCGTACAAATTCTGACCCTGGGCTGAATCGTCATTCTCCCTAAATTTATTTGTCGCTGTTTGATACTTGGGGGTATGAAATCTCATCCTATCGTTATTGATAAAAAAAAAATCTCATCCTATTGTGAGTCATAATATTGTTACCAGAGAAAAATTAGTTTTAGTGCACTTATTTAGAAAGTAGAAGGTCTTGACTTTAATCTGAGTTAAAGTTGCTGTATCCTATTTTTGTCTGAATGTAAGTGGTATTTAATGTTGTTGAAGGTAACTTTACACAGAGACTGAAGGTAGTTAAACTTGATCACTAAGAGATACCCCACCAAAATGTTGTTTCTTTGGGTCATCTGGATGAAGGGGTTGTAACTTGTAAGGACAACTGATGTTTGCTCTATACAGAATTTGGGCCATTTGGATACAAGTGTTGTTTAGAATGATGAGGAGGATAGGATTCTTTATGCCATTTTGGGGGTAATTGCCGAAGACATTTTCAAGAGGGCAGGGACTTGTGATCTTGGTCTGAATATTTTGGGGGCTTCTAATATCCTTACCACATGGGTGTTGAAGATATCTGTTGTCTGAGTTGCTAATGATTCAGACATTCCTTTTTGCCTTGGTCAGACCATAGAAGAATTCTTTCCTAATTAAAAATGCAGCACCTTTTTTTTTGGATTCTACCAGCTGGTGGATTAGAAGATTCTCTAGTCAGGAATGAAGTATTAAAGTTGTGCATCGGTCCAGGGCTTCCTTTGTAGTGGCATTTTAGGTGCTTTCTTTTCATTGTTGCTCCCCCTTTCTCCTTGCTGATGGGTGACCTCTTCTACTTTCTTTTCCTTTTCCCCATACTTCCAGCAAAACCTTCTCTATTAAATAAATTGTTAAGAAGTTGATAGTTACATAGACCCATTGGAGGAAGGGCACAGACGATATTCCAGAACCTGTTTTTGATATTGCCAGAGCAAGAGTGCATGTTGAACTCTTAATAAAGTTTTCAGACAAATAATGAGAGTCTTGATTACGTGGGGTTGTGTGTGTGTGTGTGTGTGAGAGAGAGAGAGAGAGAGAGAGATGGAATAGGTTCCCGGAGCTTTTGTTTTGTGCTGTGTGAATGCACTCACCATATTGACGTGGCTCCTCTAATTGGCATTTGCTTTCTCTTATTGATGACAGTAATAAGAAGAGCGCCTCATGAATTCAAGATTGCGTGTTTAGAGGTAAGTATCACAACCGGTCGAGGCAATTCTCTAGAGTCTTGTTATTATCGAACACGATCATTTTGACCATTTTCTTATTAGCTACTTCTCATTTTTTGACAGGACATCAAAGCCCTGTTTCCATCTGACTACAATCCATTTTATGCGGGCTTTGGGAATAGGGATACTGATGAACTCAGTTACAGGAAGATTGGGATCCCAAAAGGGAAAATTTTCATCATTAATCCTAAGGTATTATTTTTCTCTCCTATTATGTTTTTATTACAAAACACATCATATATATGTATATGCTTTTTCCAACCATATTTCCTCGAAAAAAAATGGTAGGGTGAAGTGGCCATTAACCACTGCATCGACGTGAAGTCGTACACTTCCTTGCACACGCTGGTCAATGACATGTTTCCACCCACTTCTTTAGTTGAGCAGGTGATGACTTCTTATTTCATAAAGCAGGAGCACAGAGGATCAGTTTCAATTTTACTGCTTATGTCGTTTGTTAATTATTATCCCTTTAAACAAGTGATCTGATAATGAAGCCCTTGATATTCAAACCTGTGCAGGAGGATTTTAACTCATGGAATTATTGGAAAATGCCTTTGCCAAACATTGATTGATGGCTTTACTGACATGTGCGATTAGACAGACCTGGGAATCCAGAGAATGTTTTCACGGCCAACATCCACTAATCGGTTTCAACTTCTGGTGTCATCTTGATCCCCTTATAAAGGGGGTGCATGGTACAGTGGCAATGGGTCGCTGTTGCATTTTGGGTGGGTCAATACAAATCTGTGAGAAATGTATTGTATTGTCACTTCATATATGATTGTCAATTGTCATTTCAACTAGAAAAATGCATGTGAGAAGCATCAAATTTGACGTTTAGGTAGAAATATCAATATTTATTGATCAATAAAAAACATTTTAAGTAGAAAGATTCCTCATACAAATTTGTATCATTCAATCCAAAATGCAAACCAACACTGCTGTAGCAAACTGTTACGTGCCTTAGGAGAACTCGCCCTAAAAGCTAGCTGTTAGATGGAGGGAACCCAAACACATATACACTACAACAACATCCTATACTACTGATGTGGGATCTCACATTAGCATCCCATACTATCAACATGGGACAAATGGATCATAACATCCCATCACGCTTCTATAGTCTCGGTGCCCATGCAGGTTGGCTTTGCATTAATCCACCTAGTCTCGGTTGAACACTGCAATATTGATGTCATCACTTGCGCTGTACGATTGCAACTAAGGTTCAAAGTATCAACATGTATCAGCCCGTATTGGTTGATTCATATCGTTTCGAGACCCCTCTGATACGCCTCTACAGTGGATGTATCGGAGATTTGACCAGTTTAGGGGGTAGAGGAGACTTAAATCGGCCCCTTTGAACTGGTTGCAAAAAAAATAAAAAAAAAAGCCTGAAACACTATATCAATTCGCCTATCGATATTTTGAACCTTGATTGCAACTGGGAGGCATAGTGTAGGCTCATACCATTTGTTATGTGCCTTAGGAGAATTCACCCCTAAAAGCTAGCTATTAGAGGGAGGGAACTCAATCACATATATACCTTGCAACAACATCCCATACTACCGATATGGGATACCTCACATTAGCATCCTATATTACCAACATGGGACAAATGGATCGTAATACAAGCACCCCCAAGGTTTTGGACATACACGATTGTATCTAATAGAACAAATGCATTCTTTCTTGATAACCGCGTTGTGAGATAAATTCATTAGTTTCTTGAGGATGCTGAGGAAAGGCGTGCAGGAAGAATTTGATCGGGGTGCCCAGACATGGACTTTTGATCGAAATGGATTTGACATTCATAAGCCACTTTGTGTTGCATAAGAGAGAGAGAGAGAGAGAGAGAGAGAGAGAGAGAGAGAGAGAGAGAGAGAGAGAGAGAGAGAGAGAATATTCCCCATGCTTGCATTTTTTAGTTTATGTAACTTTTATGTGTAATGTGAGAAAAGATATTTCACCAATTTGTATCCATCATTTCAGCAGGTAAGAAAATAGTAATGGTACCAAATAGAACCTTAATTTGCTATTTTGTTTTCAGAGTGCAAAATAAGCTAATTTGGTTGATTTGAAATTGTAGATATTAATATATAAAGATTAAAAGAATCATCATTTATAAACACCAAAAGCATATGCAATCTTGTCATCTCAAACTTTATTTTATTTATAAGGAAAATGAGCACAAATCTGCAAATTTTTCTTGAACTTTCTCTATTATAAGTACCTAGAATTTGGTGTAAAAGTTTTGTTATTTTATCAAAACAATTAGTAAAAAGGTACTTTATATTGCATTAATGAATCAACTATAGGCATGTCGCATGCATATGCATTAATGAATCATGTATAGGCATAAGTTAGGGGTCTACCATAAGTTCCTTTTTGATTACTTATCTCCTTTTTAAAGAGTCATTTAAGTTTTTGGGGATTTGACATTAGGATATATCAAAATATTGATACAATATTACCATTGGCACCCTCGCAATGCAAAATTTGTACAGTGCCCCAGTTGACACTCCAATGACATGTTGCTGGTGTAATTGATGAAATCGATCATAACATGATGGCATTTTAAAAGAAGGGTTGGAAAAGTAAAACCCTAAACTCCAAATGATAATCGGGAGGGATAACACAATAAAGTAACCATGAAGGTAGGTTGTAGAATTTTGCTATATATGTACCCAATTTTTTTAATATAATTTCCATTTTATCACATATAAATAATATACTTCACGATCAAGGCAAGAGTTAAACTGTAGCCTGATGCGCCATTTGATTGATATTGACCAATATATTTGATACATAGTTAAGTCAAATTCGATATTAAATTATACGCTTTTAAATTTAAATATGTTAATTCATAATAGTGAATTCATGTATGTGTTTTTGATTTGTGTGAGCAATTTGTAAAGTAATGGGAACTAGCTCTAAAAAAACTCAAGCACTAAACCATTAGCAGACTGATTTGGTGGCCTAGCTGGTAGGATATTTGATTCGTTTGAGTGAGTCTTTGGGATCAAATCGCATTGTCACGAGGGTTGGGGTGGTTAAAAGAGAGGGGGGTTGCAGCCCCACGAAGCAAAAAAAAAAAAAAAAAAAAAAGAATTTAAGTTAACATAGAGGATAAGATATAATCAGATCCATCATTTGATTGTAAAATTCTGCTTTTTACAAGCTGCAACATTACCCGTAATGGAATAAAAGTCAACAAGAAATTGGAGCTCCTTTTGGATTTTATTTCTTTATTTCTTTAGATTTTAGAATGATGAGCGACGTATTTATTTCGTTAGTGACGTGTTTACTTTTGATTGGGTGTTAGTAGCAAATCCGAAGTCGAATTGTCGATGTTAAGTACAGTAGAAGTTTGCGCGAAGTGTTTGTTTATAATTAGCTAGCCAGTGAATTACTCGAATCGAAATACAAGGCCAAGGCACTAACTCCCAAAGCCCAATACGTTGAAAATATATCGGGGAAGCGAAGACGCTGACTCTTTCTCTCTCTCTCTCTCCCTCTCCCCCCCAAGGCCCCAACCCACACGCCAATGCCATCTGGATTTCTAGATGGCAGATGCAATGCAAACTCACCTCTTCTCCCATCACACCGACCCCACACTTCTCCCTTGCTTGTTCTCATTTGACAGTTAGAAATCCATCACTGCCATCAATCTACACCAACAGACTATTTCTTTCCTCTCGAGCTCTCCGTGTTACCTAATCACCCCTCTGCAATTTAATCGTTCCATAGACAAACCCTAATTTTTCCCATAACACTCAGAGGCTACTATGTCGTGGTTGAGATCCGCAGTGAGCAAAGCTGTCGAGGTCGGCGGCAAGAACAACCTTACACGTACCGTCAGGAGCTACGCCGATTCCGTCGTCCAACATGCCGGTCAAGCTGTTGCTGAGGGTGCCAAGCTTTTGCAGGATCGCATTGTAATCTTCTAATCTCCCTATCGCTAAGTTCCCTATTCTCTGCTTCTTGTTTTATTTTCTGTTTATGCTTTTACTTAATCTCTTTTGTTAGACCAATTTGAGCTCACTTGTACTCTTAAGTTTTAAGCCGTCAGTTGCTGGTGAAATTAACAATTTTGCCACAATGTTATGATATTTTTTTATTCAATTTTATATATCCAAATTTGTTTTGGTAATTTGATGAAATGCGCGCGCCGTTTTCAGCTTCGGTTATTCAATTTCTTGCTGTTAGGTTTTCGTATTTGATATCTTTTGTTACTTCTCGTCCTATCACAGTATTGGTTCATGATAAATTTTCCCACGTTTCTTTTGAAATTCCTTTCGCTTTCTTAATTTATGGTCTAAACACATTGATACCTGTATTCTTATGTTATTTATGTAAAGTCCATTAATTTTGATCCGTATTCTCAAATTATTTATCTGAAGTCCATTAATTACTTCCATTTTTTACATTTTCAAAGCATTTAAGTGATACTATCAATATCTTTGTCATATCTGATTAAAGATCACTGCTGCAAGCACCAAAAGAAAAATGATCCTTACCATTTAGGTGATGAACCGTGTTAATAATAACCATAAATCAATCAATTAAAGGCCACCTACCTCTCTCTCTTTCTCTCTCTCTCTCTCTCTCTCTCTCTCTCCCCACACACACACACTTTAGGACAACTTCCACATCAGAGGGTCTCCTTGCCTTTCCCTATCCCCTCAAAGTCTCCTACTTGTTTGGATTTTTTTTAGAAACAAGTTAAGAAAAATCTCACGTGGGGAATCACATTTCCATCTAAGCCAATTTATCCTCCAACTTGTGCAAACTCTCCTCTGTCAGTTTGTTTTCCAGTCCAATAGGGAAACTGAATAAGACCTCCCCACTTATTTTGCGAAAATGAGACTTTATTTCACTATGGGGAACTGAAGGAAATTGAATGAAGATAGGCATCTCCAAAGCAGAGAACTAGTTATCTTCCTTCCATATCAGTTGAAGGTTTCCACATCAGTCTCTCTCTCTCTCTCTCTCTCTCTCTCTCTTTCTCTCTTGTGTTTCCTCATGAAAACTAGGACTCTACCACTCCTCCACCTTATTCTTGCATTATACTGCATTCTATGTTTGTAGTCACTTGATGACACCTTCATATGAATTCCAGATCTTGAAATACTGAAGCTATTCTTTTTATTGACAGAACCTTGAAATATTCCTGGTCAATATTTGGCATGACATAGGTTATATTTAGCTTCTAATACAAGCCCAGAGATGTTGCAATGAATTGATCCTCTTGGATTGGCATAAGCTGAAAGTTGGAGTGGGTTTTGAGTCTTTGTCTTGTTATGCGTCTTTCATCATGACAGATGTTGTGAATACCCTTAAATTATTTAACAAATCCATTCATAGTATAGCTTGGGATTTCTTGAAAATCTCTCTGTCACAAGTTTGGTGGATCAATTGTTTGTTATAGTTCATTTAGTACATCCATTAAGGTTGATTGACAACAGGTATATTTTATGTTTTACTGTACTAATCTCCACTGCTATTCTGCCTAACTGTGGTTACCTTTTAGCATAGTGATGCCAAAGTGTTAACTAGAACCTGTAGTTAAGTGAGACGGATGTGAAATGGTAATTTTGTATGTAAGGACAATTAGTTGAGTGATGAGGGAAAAGGATGCCAAGCAAACACGAAGATAATATCCACTTGGCGATATTCCATTATAACTTATCTAAGCCCATGGGTTAAGATTATTATTTAGGTTTTAACTTGAACTTGCAGACTTGAGTATTATTGGAATGTTAATTCTGAAACTATCATCACCAAAAAAAAAAACTCTGAAACTATCATCCTGTTCATGATTTTATTGATTCGGCTTTACACCTTACTTTTTTACTGCCTACCTGTTTATTCATCCATGTGTGAAACATCAAGGATCTAAACAAATTCAAATTGGCTGATTTGATTCTCTTCGAATTTTGTTTATGATAGACTAGGTGCTTAAACATACCCATATCTATCTAGTCTGAACCATACCAATCCAGTTTATGATAATGATATCTGTGACCATAAGCTAAATTAAAAGGATATTTATAAATGGATGAAAAAGCATACCAACTAGGATCAAGAAACACCCCTGCAAGGATTTGCACAAGATCAGACATGGATGTGATTTTACAATCTCAAAGATTCTTTTTGTGGTCCAAATTCCAGTCAAATCCAGAATAAAAGAATTAGATGGGACAACAAACTCAGATATTGACTTACCTTTAAGGGTAGAGAGCGAGAAAATAGAAGGGTATAGTCCTTTAATCGAAAATTTTCAATCCAAAGGTTTTCTTAGAATCTAATTTTATTATTAGGAAAGTGATCATACCTAATGTGATTAAGAAACGGAGGGATTTGTGTTCCATTTGCAATATGTTGGGGGATTTGAATTAAAAAGATATAGAAAGACTCTTTGATAACAACTGTTCTGATCTAGCTTCAGTTAGAAACAAGGTTATAGGCTTTTTGAGTTCTGGTTAAGTGTACAAAGGGCTTCCAATGGTGTCCAGCTTTTATCTTTTTGCAATCTGGACCTTTTTTCGTTGAGTCTTTTTGTATATCCCCAATGTACAAGCTCTCATTGTACATGGGCTGATGTTATTGGTTTTCATCATAATTCAATTCAATACTTCTTCTTCTTCAATCAATGAATCAATCAATCTATCAATCAATAAATAAATAAGTAAATAAATAAAAGGAATAATGACGAGTGGTGTGCAGATATTGAAACATGATTATAGATTGGTTTTGATGTTACCAAATTTTTCAGGGGTGGAGAGAACTTATATGGAGAGGGCTTCTTTTGGGATGGGTTTTTTTGGGAACTATAGAATTGTATTTTGATGGAGCAAGTTTAAATATTTAGTTATGTCAATTTTCTTTTTTCTAGCTTATTTTGATGTATAGGTGCTAGTTCATCACCCTATACACTATTATAATCATTTTCATTTAATGAAGCTTTTCATTGATTTATTACAAAAGATTTATGCATGTTTTCTATGCTTCCCCTGTATATTTATTGCATGTACTGCTTCAGCATTATATGCAGTTGTCTAATAATTCTTTCACAAAAATATTCCCCACTTATGTCTTGCATGTCAGAGAAAAACCACAAAATGCAATCCTCTCTCTCTCTCTCTCTCTCTCTCATATGATAGAATTTCCCATAATTTACAAAGAATCCTCAATTGGACTGGTATATTTGCCATTTTTTGTTTAACTTGGTATAGTTAAATCAATCCTTCCTGTAGAGGGAGAAGAAACAACTCCAAACCTATGATGCCATCTGCCACCTGGTTAAAGTATGTCCTCTCTTATGAAAAAAATTTGATCTTCTTTATTGGACATTTCACATTTTCTAATTATAGTGAATCCTCAGCACCATAGATCTATTTCTGTGCTACCTTCTAAAAGGGTGTCTTGTGGCATCATATACAGGAACTCTTTCTTCATCCACTTGAGTAATTGAGATGATATGCAGATACAATTTAGTCATTAATTTTGTTTAAATTTAGCAAGTTTTTAATTATATTAGTTAAATTTGTGAGCATGCGGATTTAGAAGTGTTCTGTGGCTTGTTATGTTGTTTCCTTACTTGAACCACTGTGGCAAGTAGCATGCAAAGTAATATGAATTTTGTTTATCATATAGGCTAACTTGCTCTTAGTGATGTATTAAGAATGGATTCATATTGAAAACTTTCTCTTAAAATTGTTTTTATTTGTTTAAAGTTCTATGGCCACTGATATCCTCCCTCAAGCACTAAATGTGCTTTTTTCTTGTTAATGAAACTGATTTGAGCTTTTATTTAAGTAAGCCACCATGATGGTCTCTTTAAACTGTAACCTGATTGAGCAAGCTGGTCCAAGAACCAGTTAGACTGTTCTAGTGGAGGGATTTCAGAAACTTCAAACAAGCTCATTGTTGGAAGGTGTTCTAGTCTCTCTTTGTCTGGTCTATGTTGTTGCATCAGTTTGCTATTAAGAAACAAGAAGGTTAATTGGAGATTTTCTCATTCACTAAAGAAATTCATGACTTGTACATTGTGTTAATGTCTTGCACCCATGTGGCTGAATGGGCAGAATCTTTTGCAAAGGGTGGGATTCTTAGGAGAGATAGTGTGGTACTATCCTCTTTGTATTTTTACCCTTCAGTTCTGTTCTTTGGTTGATTCTATTGGACTATGCTTTTTATGCATCCTCCTCCTCCTCTGTCTGTCCGTCTGTCTATCTTTTCTTTTCTTTTGATATAATTTTGCTTGTATTTTCAAATCTATGTAATATTTATCAGCTTTGCTACTATCTAAAATTTAAATAAATTGTTCCTTTCTTAATCAGTCTTTTGTATTTTTGCTTTGTTCTATTGATGACGGTTCTCAGTTTCGATATCATGGGTATTGCCATGCAGAGATTGGGAAATTTTGGGGATATTTTGCTGATTTTGCTAAGATATTTGGAAAATCTAATGAAATCAGGAATTTTTTTTAAACATGAAATAAGTTATAAGCCTTCAAGTAATCACTAGAAGAAGCATAATTGCACATTTAAGGCTAAAAAAAGCATAGAAAAAATGGATAAATTAAGTAAGAGAAGATTAAGTGACTTAAATAGGTATGTTTCTCTTTGTCTCTCTTTTAGTCTTTTAACCATCTTTTCTTCATTATGTATGTCATTTACTTGCCAGAATTTGTTCTTTTTTTGTTACCATACTTTTTCATTAGATTGAGATAATCTTTTGTTGTTTTGTATCATTTTTCCTTTTTCTTTTGAATTGTAGTGACTTGGCAAATGAATCATATCAAAATAGTAAGCCAAATTATTCTTTTAGTTAAAGGTTTTTAAAAAATTATGATGATTTCAAAGAAATATTGAAAAATTTCTTATAATATTCAAATATTTAAACCTCAAATATATAGTCTATCAATGAAATTTGAAATATTGCTGATATTGGAGATATTAGGAAAAAAAGATTCTTGGCATTCATATCTCCCCCTAGCAAAGTGAGGATGTTCCAGGGAAATTTCACCAATCTTGCTGATATTTTTTTGATGAGTAAAAAGATAATTTATTAATTCAGAACTTTAAACTGATACAACAGCCCTTGAAGATGTGCGAGCTGCAGCCTCTCCCAACAGATTACAAAGAGACTATAAAAAAAGAACAAACATTACAGCTGAGCCTAAATCATTACTTCCCTATTTGCCCCTTGCTTAACTAAGCCACCAGCCAAAGATTTTGCTAATCTCCCCACCCATTTTATTGTTACAGACATATTCTTTCTGATGTTGTGAACCATGTTATGACTAGTGTTTTTTAACTTATACTTGGTTAGTTTCTTCAATATCTTACCTTTGTAATATGTCTTGCAAATTTTTCAGGGGTCCAGGAATTTCAAAAGCTTTAAACATACTGTGAAAAGATTGGAAGAGGTTTCTATTTCTTGTAGGGGGCTAGAAAGAATTCAATTATTGAGAAGGTGGTTGTTTGCACTTAAAGAAATCGAAAAATTATCTGGAAATTCTATTAATGACAAAGAAAAGGTTCTTGATCAGCATCTTGCTTCTGATGAATCCAGCTCTCCAAAAAACCCCCCCATGGTGAGCAAACACATTTTGCTATTTATTTATTTATTTTTGACTTTGCCTTTTGAACTGCTACTACAAAGTCAAAGCGTTTTTTACTGGCTTAATTTATACTTTCCTGATGTAAAAACTTTGAACATGTTAATATTCTGTTTTGATTTGTATATTCCATCTATTCCTTAGTTGTCTTTATCAGCTGAAATAGAAACTATGTACAAATATACAGAATAATTTGTCAATGAAGCCTATACCTTGTCAGAAGAAGGGCTTTTTTCTTGGGAGATGATACTGGAAGTCAATACCTGTGATGTTCTTCAAAGGGGGAGACCTTGATATCTTTCACCCCACATGTGCTACATTATGAAATAAGTAACGATTCTATTTGTCACCTGCTAATTTCTGGTCCTTGAGTCATCAACATTCGGTTGCATTTGTTTTCCTTGTTTGGTTCTAGGTGGTTGCAGCTTACAGATGTAGATAGCCTTTTCAAACAAGATGTTTTTCTCTAGTAAAAGAAGGGGGAGGATATTGTGGGGGTATTTGATGGTTGCTCTGTTGTGGGCAGTTTGAAAAGAAAGAAAATATGGATTTTTCATAGACAAGGAACAGCCCCAAGAGGTGTTGATTGATTTAGCCACTATAAGACTAGTTCATTGGGAACGTGCCATGAATAATTGAAGCACTGTTGTTTCATCCTCATCCCATAGGGTGAGGTTTGTACAGTAGTGGCAGCGACCCTAGTTTTGTGTCTTGAAGCTAAATTTTGAAGGATGCAGTCTTGGCAATCTGTGCCATTGGTGTTCGAGGAGACCTTAACAGCTATAAAAGGACTACTATCTTGGCATATTGACGGTCCAAAGGCATGGGAACCTCAGTAAAGTTGAGATACTATCCTTATTCTTGGGTTTAAATTTGCAATATCATAAGAAAGCTGTCTTTGGAAGTGAAGGAAATTCCAAAGTGGCCATAAGATGGATGAAGGGGAAGATTTGACCTTTGGTTCTTAAACATCATATTACAGAGACTATATTTTTGGCCTCTAGAATGAACTTCTCTTTCTGGTGGGCTCCAAGGTTTATAACCCCGTGGCAGATACATTGGCTAGGAAGGGGGTTGTAGGGAAGCATCTTTCAGTGGTCCTGTTGCATTGAGGCAGTAGGGGGAGTTGATGTTTATCATTGATGGGTGTTGGAGAGGGGTTGTTCTATTGACTGGCCATGGTTGTCAAGACGTGCCTAGGCGACAAGGTGCCGTGACGTGCTATGAAGGGTCACCTCGCTTAATTGCCAAGCTAATTTGTACATGGCAGATGGCACTATAAAATACTTTTATATTCTTAATTTTTTGAGATTATAATAATAAAATAGACTATTAAACTATATATTTATTTTGTGCTTTTATATACTGGCTTCTTTTTATTATTTCTTATTTGTTAGGGTTCAATCAACACACATGTTCTTATTTGTTAAGGAAGGAACGACTTAAAATTTTGACCAATCATCACATTCTTCTTCTTCTTCCACCTTTTCTTTTCGTCTTTTCCTAGGACAAAACTCAGCCCCTATGTTTTCTGACTTCACTTTTCTTTCTTCTTTTTTATCATGAATATGTTAATTTTCTAGATTTTAATATGAATTTATATTTTTTTGTGAAGATTATAGATAATTATTAATGAAAGATGGTCGCTAGTTGTTATGGAACCTAGGGAACTACCCTAAGGTTCATGCTTTTTATTTGAAAAAAATCCATTGCCTGGTTGACTAGGCAACAAGGTGCCCCCCTGTCACCCAGCCTTGCCTTGGCTCTTTGAAAACTGTGACTGACTGAGGGTTGCATTATCTACTTCTGTACAGTTCATCTTGTTATTAATTGTCAGTTTTGACATGCTGCTCACGGGTGTAAACAAACTGATCTAACTTGTACCAGATCAGGGAGGCTAGAGCCTTTTCTTATAGTTCAATTGCTAGTTTCTACTGGGTTCCTACTTCCTATATCAACAAATGCACATGCAAATGCTCTAGCTGGACTGATGGAGGAATCAGTAGATGGCCTTTCTTTTGAGGAACTCACCCTGATCTAATGTTTTTCTTTCTGTTGATTATCTGAGATCGGTGTATGTGGGGAAGAGCAGCAGTGGGGCTATTTGCTCTCTTTTCTCAGTCGGCGGAATGGGTGATAGCTCTCTTTTTCTGTAATTCCTTGTACACCTTTATAATTTCTGATTTAAACAAAATTATGATGTTACTGATCCAAGAAAAGCACTTGACTACAATGAGTTTAAAAGGAGAGATATAGAATTGGAGACCTTGTAGTTGTTACTCAGTTTTATGAACACTTATTTGTTATCTCATGTTTCATTTTGATGACACAAAATGTATGAAAACCACATAATAAAGTTTCAGTCTTGTAAGAAGCTTCTAAGTTTTTACATTCTTGTATGCATTCTTAAATGCATTGGTCAATGACTTATCTCTAATTCCTGACTTTTTTTCTTGGGTCCATAACGTGGTCTCTGCCTTGTGGATAGTTAAATCAGATTTTAGTGGACATAGTCCAGTAAAATAGAGCTTGATTCCAACACTCAAGTGGAATCAAAGAATATTATCCTTGTTGGATAACGAGGTTTGCTTTGCCTGTCATGGACGTCTTACAATAGTAATGCAATCTCTTTTTGGAGTAATTTGTGCATGGCGTTGTATTATGCTTATTGCTTGTTCATTTGGAAGAGTATGAAATTTTAAAAAAATTATGAATTTTCTTCATCCCTTTGTTTAGGCTGCTGATCCTATGTACTTCATTCATTGTCATAGGTTCTGTTTTATGACTCTGAATTGGGTGGTGAGCCAATGAATTTTCGTGATGTCTTCCTTCATAGTCAAGCTCTGGAAGGCATAACATTGTCCATGGTGAGTTAGATGAATTTAAACGATCTATTTTATTTGATGGATGAACTTCAGCAGTCTATCATTGGATGTGCTTTGACTTGTACCCTGTAAATGTTAAAACTTAGATGCAGCATGCTGGAGTTTGAAGCTCTTCCATAAGGCTGTGTTTGGTTTGATAGAAAATAAAAGAAAAACAGGAATTGGCAGAAAGTTCAGAAGGACCCAACTTTCTATTTCTCTCTTATTTTCTATCAAACCAAACATAACTTAAATGTCATGAAACCCTGTAGGTCTATATGTGAGCATTTTCTGTAAAATCTGGAATTGTATCCATAATTATCTGGTCCTTGGTCTTTATCTCTACATATTGGACAGAGCTTGTAAAACTTCCTCTTCCACAAATGGCCTCTAAAGCCAATCCAAATCTTGAAATTTGACTAAAAGACACTTCCTTCCAGGGGGAGAGATGTTAATGATATATCTTTGTTGTCTGGCACCTCCCCTGAATTGGTGGCTTATTTGTTGTTTCATTACCCTTTCTCTACTGCGTTATAGTGGCATGCCAGTGAATATTTCAAGTAGCATCTCATCCCTCATTAACATGTGGCTCTTAAAGGGGTTTGACAAGCAGCGGAACAACCCAAGGAACTTCATGCCTTTTGTACTGTGCTGTTGCATATAGAACAAGAGAAACAACTGGGGTTTTAATGAAAGAGGTGGTCAGTTAGGCAAAGCAGAATATCTCATCTAATTTTGATCTTCTATCTTGGAGGAATTCCAAGGCCTGAATTTGATCAATGTTTCAATTATTGGAACAACATTATCTTTTTACTTGTTTTGTTAACAAGGTTTTAAAATATTGATACACATGATATGCAAGTGTTGAATATCATGCAATTTCCAAGGTGCAATACTCTTTTTTATATATATTTTTTCAGGATAATAACTCACAGATGGATAACTGATGATGGGCATTAACATTTAAAACCATTTAAATTTCCAAGTTGGTCACCTCCAGAAGAGGGTTTCTTAAAATTAAAATTTGTGGAAGCTGCCAAAGCAACCCGGAACCATTGGGGGAGTATTCAGAAACAATGAAGGAAGCATCATTGCTTTATTCTTGGGTCCATCAGGAGTAAGAGGTTCCATTAAAGCAGAGTTCTAGGCAGTTGTGCAAGGGGTTAAGTTTAGCAAGGGATTGGAGCTTCAACAGATTGATCTTGAAGGGGATTCTAAGCTGGTAGTTGGCTGGCTGAAAGACCCAGACTCAGTAATTTGGACTTTTAGAGAGGACATAAAGTGATTTAAGTGGCTAACTTCCAATATGGTGGCGAGGATCCAATGGGAAAGAAGATCGGCAAATGGATTGGCAAAGATGCTTATATTTGTGCGAGGCTGCACCTTGCGATTCTACTTGCAATGCTTGGATTGTTTGTACTCTTCTGATCTTAATTTTATTAACAAAGTTCTACAATAAATACTGATATGGTATGCCTGATAGAATATGATACACGTTGATACTTCAAACTTTCTTTGGTAATAGTATAGATGGTGCTTATATCCGGAGGCTTTTTTTTGGTAATAAATAAAAAAGAAAATTTATTTGTAAAAGAAAGAAGTACATCTTTGAAATTTGCAGAGAAGTTGGGAGTAAGAGAGATGGAAATTGAAGGGGATTCACTATTAGTCATAAATTGGGCAAAACAAATCAACTTAGCACCTTGAAAGTTGAGGCTCATCTTCAGAAAATTGGTTCACTAGCAAGAAAATTCAGTTCCAGCTTTGATTGGGTCAAAAGGAAAGCAAATAGCATGGCGGATACTCTAGCAAAGCAGGGAGCTGATAGATCCACTTTATTTTGGGCAATTCTGTAATATGTTGTAACCTGGGCCATTTAAAGATGACTTGCTGTTTTGCTGTAATATGTTGTAAGCAGGGAGGAGGCAGGACTCTGGAAAGCTTGCTGTTTTGATGTCGGGAGTGGATCTCCGTGCGGATTTACAGAGGCTGGAAGGTGGTGGAGGGGGGGGGGGAGAAGTAGATTGGGGAAGGACGTGTCTCTGTAGGTGATGCACATGAGAAAGATTGTGAGAATAAGGGGAAAGAGGAAACAGGTGATGGAGAAGGCATGGGGAGTCTGGAGGGGAGCTGTGATAAGGATGGTTTTAAATCCGAGGAGGTGACGACAGGTAGATTGGGTGACGATCTAGGCTGTAGGAGCAAGCTTGATGAAAAGGAAGAGAACCAAATAAGCGAGGCGATCAACAAGAAATCTCATAGTTTGAAAAATCTTAATGCAGTGCATGTGATGAAGATATTCTCCCGGCTAAAACTTGGTCTGGCAGGGGCAGGTCCCATGAAAAACTTGGGTTTATAAGAGAAAAGATTAAGAGGCAGTAGGTCATTTGGCTCTGAAAACAGGGGGACAATAACGCAATGCCAATCTGTGTCCTCTCATTCAGGAAAGGAGCAACAGAAGGACAAAGAGAGTGTTGATGACTCTGCTTCTGGCAAGAGCGGGACAATGCAGAACAACAATGGCGTTGATAACAAGACAAGGTGTGGGACTCTTCAAAACTTGGTGAGCAGAGAGGTCACAATTGGAAAGAGCCTGGGTTTATTTTTCTGGGGTGGTGAGGAGTTCACTAGAAGGGCCTTTGAGGAGTTTGAAAGAAGGAAAAGGAAAGAGAAGATGAACAATGAAACTCATTGGGAAGGTGGCAAGCGTTAGGTCAAAGATGTTTCAAGCCGGGAGGATGAGTTTGCGGTGGAAGATTGAGGCTTTGGTCGTGGAGCAAGGAGGGTTTAAGTTTCTGTTTAGAGGATTTCTTGGTTTGTGCTTGAGATTGTTTTGAGAAAAGCTTTAAGTTTCGCCAGTTTTGGTTTTATGGGTTTTAGTTTGGGACTTTTGAGATCTTTGTTGGGTTCTTTGGGTTTATTTACTCTTCGGGTGATGTCTTATCGCCTTCCTGTTGTATTCTATTTTCTTTTTCTAATGAATTTCTATCTTATTCTTTTTCTTCTTCTTCTTCAAAAAAAAGATGACTTGCTTTGTACTTTCACAGTAACTTCTAATAAAATAAAGGATTGTATTTACTGATAAAAAAAAGAAAGAAGTACATCTGATAGTGATGAGATATCCCTAGAGAACAAATCTACAAAGGAGATGAAGAAAACATAAAGGAGACACTGAATAGAAAAAGGAGGAATACATAAATCAAACAAAAGGGAAATTATTAAGCCAAAACGGATGTTCCAAAATCAGAACCAAGGTCTTCTTTTGTGATTTCTTCATCTGGGAGAATAAGAACCCAGTCTGTAGTTCTTTATATCTGGAGGATTAAGGTCAATTAAGTGTGGACAGACTCTGTGCTGATCTTGTAAAGGATTTCAGTAGTGAACAGTAACCTAAGTAAAAATTGATTGGGTAGGATCAAATTGGAGGAGGGTACAATAGGGTCTTAATGCTAGTGGCCTTGGCTTTAGTATTTTGGGATAACATATAAATTCTTTAATCTTTCCTCCTGGTGGAAACCTTAGAATCACTGCCTTTTGGAGCCCATTTTTTGGATTAGATTTGCTAGAATAATTTTGATTGGAAAAAGAACTAAATCTCCTTAGGAGGTATAATCACCTTAATGAATTCCATATTTATTTTTTCAACTTTCATGTGTAGTTTTCTAATTGTTCCATCATCCATGCCCTAATGAGTGCAAAAGGTTAGAAAAGGGATATTTCCAAGGAGCTTGGAAATTCTAAGAGCAATCATTTGATCAGTTGGGAGATTGTGTGTCAACAGAAAGCAGACAGGTATTAGGTATAGGTAGAATGAAAGATAGGAAACCTGTTTTACCGGGCCAGTGGTTGTGTACGTTTCTCAATGAGGTTGGGAAACTTTGACATTTTATGATAGGGAATATCAGTGTTGAGGGTAATGGATTGAATGCGAGCCTAAAAAGATGAGTTACTCATGTTTTCCCATGGACATCCATTAAAAAATATCTTGTGTCTCCTTTGTTGTACTCTTCTTGATTTCTTCATCGTTAATAAATAAACTTACTGTTACAGGTAAAAAATTATCAAATTTTATGTAGGGGGCTTCCATTCCCCTTCCATATTTATGGAATTAATATATACAACATTTTCCTATAAAAAAGATTAAGTTGCATTTTTAGTTGGATTTGTACTTGCTGATCATGGAGGTTAACCGCAGGTTGACTCTTTTCTATGACTCAGATTCTTGAAGCACCAAACGAGGAAGAAATTTCTTTGCTTTTGGAGATATTTGGGTGAGTCTCTTCACTCTTATATCTATGGCAGGTCACTTCACTTCCAATTATGTATCCTTTAATAAGGCTGAGTTTGGAAGGAGTACAAATGCAAATATGTAGAGTGCAAGACCTTATATTTTGTATTATTTTGTATGTATTTACGCTGTACATATTTGCATTTGTACTGCTTCCAAACTGAGCCTAAGGAAATGGATAGTTCATAAAGTATCCACCATAAAGTAAATCTTCAATAAGCTGGTTTTGTATACTTACATTTGAATCTGTCTCAGATGTTGGTTTGATCTGGATTTAGATGTTATGTATCTGTTTAATCTTTAGCATGTTTGTTCTCATCATATTCTGGATTTAGTT
The DNA here is from genome assembly GCF_056320005.1 of Nelumbo lutea. Lineage (NCBI taxonomy): Eukaryota > Viridiplantae > Streptophyta > Magnoliopsida > Proteales > Nelumbonaceae > Nelumbo > Nelumbo lutea. The sequence continues at coordinate 4,974,343 of NC_142685.1, read as the reverse complement.
TTATAGGGCATTTGATCTGTTGAAATCTTGTAATGCTTTTGTCTGACATGCACATGATAGAACACATAAAGGAATTTTTCCATTTTGTCATTGCAAGCAAGCCTTCATAACTTTTTTTTTATGGTAAATGTAAATTTATTGAAAAAACAAAGAATATTTACAAGAAGTAAATGGACCCTAGGCCCAAAAGCAAACAAAAAGGAAAGAAAAAAAACCCCCACAGGGAGCAGCATAAAAAGGAATCAACCCTGGGCATCCATCTGGTTATCTTATAGGCTGCTTCTCAAGGAGCCTGAAACTCCTTATTTACTTCTCCAACTCGTATCAACTGGGAAGGTTGCTTTCCTCAACCTCTGAGTTTCTTAATATTGAATGGCCCTATCTTGCTCTTCCAATTGCCAAAAAGTGGCCTATGAGAAATCATCTCCTCCCAGTAGAAGAGGTGACAACTTGTACTTCTTTTTTCTTTTAATAAAATTTTCTTTTTATCTTCAAAAGAAAAAAAAAAGAGGAGGTCACAGCTTCTTTTCGACTTGAACCTCATGGTGGACAATCTGATCAACTGGAAGAGACCTATGCAGCTGGTAAACCTCACCAATTGTAACCCTCTATATCCTTCTTGATTGCTCCCCTTTCTCACTCTGACCCATCAACACTATGCCCCTTCAATGAGGCTATTTCCACACCTTGAAATATTTTCGTTCATTAATTGGTAATTTGGTATAGGGGAAGGAATGGACATTCAGGATGTCCTTGACCTGATATGTTCAGGGGTTTTACAAAAAGGTTGATGCCATCACTATTTGTCTTTTTCCCTTCTTTTCCTTATACATTTATACATGTATATGTCTCTATGGGTTACAAGAGGATTCACATAAGGGGAACTGGGGATCGGATGGTTGAGGGACAGTACAAAGGTGTGGAGATTGCACTATCAGATTGAAGGGGTTGGGTTTTTGACATCTAGCGTGAGCCTTTCATTCCATTAAGTTCTTACTTCCTAGAGCTGTTGATTTGGCTGCAAATTATTTAATGAGAGAGGGAGTATTGAAGAGCAAGCTATAATGGGAAGTGTACTACCAACCTTATTTTAGAAGGAAAAAGAGAAATATATAAGGGAACCGGGAGGCATACATAAATAGAGCAGGATGGGCAAAATGAAAGGGGGTGCATCTGGAATCTCATGTGATAGGAGGAGAATACCAATTAGGCCAAAAGGAAAATTTTATAAAACGGTTGTAAGGCCAGAAATGTTGTATGGAACAGAGTGTTAGGTAGTCAATAAACAAGACGTGCAAAAAAGGGTGTGGCAGACATGCAATTGTTGAGATGGATGAGTGGGAAAAATAGAATGCGTTAGGATTAGAAATGAACTTAGTCAAAGAAGTGATTTGTTACAAGTTGAAAGGGGCTAGAAAGCTAGGGGCAAACCAAAAAGGGCATGGGTTGAAGTTGTAAGAATTGATTCAAGGGCTCATAATTTAACAGTGGATATGACACTGAACAAAAAGGAATGATGGTACAGGATTTATGTAAGCCGGCCCCATATAGTTGGGACAAGGCTTAGAGGATAATGATGAATTGATGATATGTACACTGAAGAGTATTTTTTTTTTCTATCAATAACTTCAGATTTCATTAAGACAGAAAACATGAATTACAAGGGGGGAGAGCTAAAAACTCTTAACTCTCCCCAAAGATAAAACAATTTTTACAACTGAGCCCAGAACAATTGATTTCTTTCTACCCCTTTTTTTGCCGAAGCATCAGAAAAACCATTAATGATTCTTTCCACCCAACTAATCCTCACTTCCATGTCTCTTGTCAACCATTTGAATTTCTTCCTTTCATTGCAATAATTCTCACAGATCAGCTTCTTCCTTTTGCAACCACCCCACCACCAGTTTTGAATCCCTTTCTATGATCAGTTTACTGATATTCATATCCTTTGCTCTTTGCACTCTTTCCATCATAGCCAAGACCTCAGTCCTTAAAGAGTCTTCTTCACCCATTGGCCCAGAAAATATGCCAATAATGCTGCCCTCTTCATCCCTGAAAATGCCACCAATCCCTGCACTACTCCCATCAAAGTTCAGCTTTGTGAAACCATGGGTCGGTGAGAACACTGAAGAGGTATGCAGCCAGAAGCATCATCCATATTATTGCCGGTTTGTGACAACAAATTCCACCAAATTCTTGCTTACATAGCTTCCTTATTTCTGGCCAAATCAAAGGTTGTTGGGTACAAATTTGAGTGATTGATCTCCACAACAGAGGTCCCTCCAAAAGTTAGTTCTTCTTCCATTTTCTACCATAAATCAAACTCCCTTCCTAAAAGCTAAATGTTCTTTATCAATACTTATTCAAATGGCATGGCCGTACGGAGCAGAAAAATGCAGTCTCCAATCAGTGTCTATGGCCCCATTAATAATCTAATCTTACAATTACAAACCTTTTCTTAGTGATTTTGCTTGAAACTTCTGGGTCAAACATTATTGTTGTAAAGCTTCTCTTAGTGATTTAACATGCAAATCTTTTCTGATGGATAGATTCATGTAAACTTTTTCACGTATCAGCCAATCAAATGAGCATCAGAAGAACTAAAATCTTGAGCAAGATAAAGAAACAAATTTAATATAAGTTGGATTAAACTTCTCTATTAGTTTCCCCAAAATATTGTGAATAACTATTTAGAAGTAGAGGCTACAAGATCAACTAACTGTGATTAGTAGACCTGAAATTAATCAATCTTGGAAGGGCTGCACAGGCAGACAAAACTTCCAAAGACATAGGTGAATTTGCTAGGGACCTCACATATGGGGTTGGCTACATGAATCCTTTTCCCCAATCCGTTCTATTTAAAACCATATCCACTGTTAAATTATTAGTGCTTAAATCATTTCTTACTACTGCCCATGTCCTTTTCGGTCTTGATTTTGCTAGGGACCTCATATATGGGGTTGGCTACATGAATCCTCTTCATCCATGCCTTATCCCAACTATATGTATATGGGGTCGGTTACATGGACCTTTTTGTCAATCTGTTCTATTTAAGGTCATATCCACTGTTAAATTATTATTGCTTAAATCATTTAATAATACTTCTATCCATGTCCTTTTTGGTCTTGATTGAACCCAACTAGGGTCCTCAAAAACCTATTGCTTTGGTTCAAGCGAGTGACTCTGTGAAAAGATTCCCAGAAAAGATTTGCATGTTAAATCATCGAGGGAAGGGGTCAGCATTCAAAAGAAGAACTGATTTAGTCCATGAAAAGGAGGATGAGGAGAAAAGAAGTAAAGAAAGAAAATAAATAAATATACAAAACATACCTGTAGTGTCTGTCCATCTATTCTCTGAGACTGACTTCAGTCCTTCAAACAGTTCAATCAAAGGAGAATTTGGTGGCTTCTTTGCTTCCATGTGCCTGATTGAACCCTAACAAAAGAAGAGGGACAAGATGATTAATATAATGTGTTAAAATAGTAAATGATTCAGTGCACCATTCCTATTTTAATACTGTAAGACATATATATATATATATATATATATATATATATATATGAACTTATATAAAGTGCTTGCCTGGTCTTTTCAAGTTGCTTAAACGCCTTCCTTGAGCACCTAACGATTTTGGCATGTTCCTTTGTCAAATTATTTGTGGTAATTCATTGATGCAGGCACCTAAAACCACTTAGTTGCCTAGGTGTGACCTTGACAACTATGCCAAAGCCCATTCTACTGACTTGGAACATCTGCCAGTTTTCTTGAAGACCTTAATTTTCCTAAAAAAATATGTCTGTTCCTCTCTTTCCAAATGCCAAAAAAGACTGCAAAAGGGATGATACTCCATAAAATTTTACCATTCTTTCCACCTGGAAATCCTGGCCATCTGGTAAAACTTTAGATGTAAAAGGGACTAACATTTTGATATATAAAAGTTGTAAGTACAGATCTAATCCTCAATCTGATAAAAAAAAACTTTGCAGGAATAGGGCTGCCACTATACCAAGATGCCCTTTTGTACCACTAATCTTATTAATCAATTGGCCATTGAATTATGCTGGGGTAATAAGGATTAAGATTTCTAATGCTCAAACGTCTATGCTGAGTTGATCTTAATTTGAAAGGCCTCCCAGCAAAAAATCTCGATTTATTTATTTATTTTGTGTGTGCGTGGAGTAGGATAAAGCCATACAGTTATTTCTTGAAAAAAACAAAGGAATAAATGCATTTGGATCCGGGACTCCATAGAAGGATAAGCAGAAAAGAACAATTAGATTCAAAGAACAGATCTTATTATTATCAATGGGCTAAGAAAGACATTTGGTAGAAGATTAGGTGACAAGATTACTTCAAAAGCTTCATAGTCCTGTAAAAACCTTTCTAAATCCAAATTTCAATATAAACTAGGGAATGACCAATTAGAAATTAGTGAAGTATTAATAAAATTTTGGTAGTGGTTCTCACTGTTTTTATAAATTCAGAAAGCTTCAATACTTGGGACCAACTAGAATTTTCTCTAAACCTCTTTTTGTTGTGATTGTTTTCAGCCTCTGTCTTACAGGGGGAAGGGAAGTACATAATGCGATAGTGAGCAGTATACAAGATTTGGCAAAATCATTCTCAAGCTACCAAGATGAAGTATTGGTAAATAACTAAACTTCACATGGCTTTTAGAAATTGGGAAAATCTACTTATGTTTTATTATTTTCTCTTGGTTGTTTTATCAATATCTTGTGCATCTTATTGTCAATGGATGTTTCATTAAGTATTATATGGGGTTAGTTGTACGATCTATTAGATGTGTGACAGTACCCTATAGATTTTCCTTATAAATTATGAAACTTCACAAAAGCCAAGGATCTGGGGGTGAGAAAGCTTGTTGTGGAAGGTGATTCCAAAGTGGTGACAAACTGGCTAAATCAAGTTGAAATAATACTCTGGCAATTCAGAAATGAAATCATGAAATTTAAAAATCTATCCAAGGATATGTAGTTAATAATTCAGTGGACCCCAAGAGTGGCTAATGGATTTGCAGACCAGCTAGCAAAACAAGGGGTTAACAGGGATCATTGTTTTTGGGCTCAGTTGTAAAGGTGAAGTACTAAAATTGAAAGTTGACATGTCAAGTTTAGTGGGGTAGCTGAGGCTACTCAGGATCTGTAATCATAATTTGCACCTTTTCCTCATATTAATGATTTACTGATAAAAAAAAAAGGAACTTCACTTAGTGCTGTATCTTTTTTCTTTTGACTGGAAGCAGTTACTTCATTGATGTTGTATAATTGTCCTTCTGCCTGTCTGTCGATTACAAGAAGGATATAGGTTCCCCCTTCTGCATGTTGAGCCCTATTAGACCTCTTTACCTTTTTTCTAATGGTTATGACTAATATTGCCATTGATGTTTTTTCTATAATAAAAATATATATTAAAGGAATATAAGAGTACAAGAGGAAGGTGACAAGCAGTCACCCACAAGAAGGGAAAAAAAAGACCTCAGAACTAACAAGAATCAAAACAAGACTACAAAAAACCTCCCCCCAAATCACCCTCAACCACCTCACCCCTGACCCTCGCAACTACAGGCATTCATCAACTAACAAATAGGGACAGCCAAAAAGAAATTCACAAAACCTCCATTAACCCTCCCCCTCAAACACTTCATCTCTCCCATCATCTGCTTCGTTCCAGACTTCTCCTTCCCCCACATAAACTTTTCTCAAGCTCTCCTTCCTCCTCTCAAACTCCTCAATGGCTCTTCTAGCAAATTCCTCATCTCCCAAGAAGAACAAACCAAGGTTCTTACCATCCTCAATATTTTTCTCTGTAATTTTCTCAATAGACAAACCACCTTCCTTCTCCATTTCTTCTTCTGGCCTCCCACCATCCATTCTCAAATCAGCTACCACTCCTTCCACAATTTTCTTCCTCTCCTGCTACAAAATTTCCAGCTGCCTATTTGAATTAGTGGGGATGATGAGATCTCCCCTACCAGTGCAAACTGAAGCTGAAAATACTTGTTGGACTTGCACCAACCAGGCCAAGCTTCAAAATTGAGAAAATACTTTAGTAACGTGGACAATGTGCATCTTACCAGGAGCCCGAGACTTCCTAGGGACTGAATCAACAACAGCAACCTCAAGACTTTCCTTAGATGGGCCAAGGGACCCTTTAAATACTCACTTGACTGGGAGGGGGGATTAGTTGATGGACGATAACAATCGTCTATCTTCTTCTCCTTTGAATCCCTCCTTTCGATCGAACGTTTCAGGCACAGGGCCTCAAGATTCTCGACCCCGAAGCTCTTTACAGTGGGTCCCTTCCAACATGGTGAACCGTCTCTCACCTGATAGGCACAATCCAAGGTGTCTGAAATGTAGTGATATTAACAGAACAGAGATCGAAGACTGGCCGAGTGAACAGGATAGCAGTGACGATTTTGATAGTGATGGAACTGTAAGTTTGGGAAGTGTGCTTCTGAAAAGCAACAATAATCTACTTGAAACAGAAAGTTTGCACACAGAGCTGCTGTTTATAGAGGAAGAGTTCGAAGATGAAGGTTGCGGGAAGGCTAGAAATGGTGAAGAAACTGGTCCTGAAGCTGTGCAAGCTCCTCTCCCCTCCACCGAGGGAGCCGATCCTGAGTCTAACAAATTGCAGGATGTTGGTGGAGAGGGACAAAAATCTGCCGTGAGGGTGATGTGGGTATTCTAGTGTCGGAAACACATAGAAAGGAATTCCAAGTGGGTAGGTAGTCTGAAAGTGATACTTTCACTACGTCTACTTCACAACTTTGTCCAGAAAGGGGAAAGACCTTAAAACCAAACAAAACCTGTCAGCAACTCAAATCCAGTGATCCTAGTCCTCCCCCCGTCCTACCATGTATGGGTGTCATTTCTTTTTTGGGTACTGGCTTGTGTGCTATGCCTGTAACAGATACTCCAGCTTCCCATCTAGGAGGGTTTGATGTAAGAGAGAGGGTGATAGTGGAAGGAGGAGAGAGGGTGGTGGAAGGCAGTGGTAAGGGGACAAGTGAGGAGGTGGATAGAATCTGGAAATTGATTTGTACAGGGCTGGTGGAACTTAAAAAAGGAAGGAGTCATAGAGAGCCGTTGCAGCCAAAATGAGTGCGAGTGGTAAAGATCTATTTTAGACATTGGGTGGAAAGGATGTAGAGAAGGAAGAGTATGCTTATTGTATTAGGAAGGGGGAAAAAGGAAAAAAGAAGAAGAAAAGATCTGAAGTGGAAAGGCTAATCTCGGACATTGAGGGAGATTTAGAATTTAGTGGTAGAGGGGATAGGAGGAAGGGCCTAAAATAAGGAGACAAAGGCTTCTTCATGTGTGTTTTGCTATTTTTGTCTCGATGAAAATTATTAGCTGGAATGTAAGAGGCCTAGGGAGTGCAAGAAAGAGAAGGGTGATCAAAGACCTACTCTAAAGGGAAAAACTCAACATTGTTCTTTTACAAGAATCCAAACTGATGGAATTAGATGGGAGATGGGTTAGGAGTTTCTGGAGGTCTAGAGGTGTAGGTTAGACTTTGGCTCCTTCTTGGGAAGCCTCGGGGGCGGGGGGGATTGTAACATTGTGGAGGGAGGACGTGGTGTAAGAATTGATAGGAGGATATTCTCCATTTCCAGTAAGTTCAAGAATGTAGAGGATGGGTGTGTATGGGTTCTAACCAATGTTTATGGCTTTAACTCCTATAGAGAGAGAAATGAAATGTGGGAGGAATTATATGCAATCAAGGGGTTATGGGATGGCCCTTGGTGCCTGGGTGGGGATTTTAACGTCATTAGATTCTCTGAAGAAACCAGTAATCTCCAACAGGTAATCACAACAAGCATGAGGAAATTTAATGGTTTTATTGAAGATTGGAGTTGAAGGAAATACCAGTTGTACTTGGTCCAACCTTCAGGAAACCCCTTTGTGTTCGAAGTTGGACATGTTTTTATTTAATCTAGCCTGGGAGAATAGTTTGGAAAACTTGGTTGCTAGAGCATTACCTAGGGTCACCTCTGATCACTGTCCTATCTAGATAGGCACTAAGTCTTTTCCTATTGGGTCCAAACCTTTTAGATTTGAAAATATGTGGCTTACCCATCTAGATTTTGTAAAAAAGTGAAGGAGTGGTGGGGTGAGGAGGTGAGGGGGGTAAGGTGGAAGGGGGTCAATTTCATAAGAAGTTAAAGAGGTTGAGAGTCAAAATAAAAGAGTGGAATAGAGATCAGTTTGGCAGAATTGAGGAGAAAAAATGAGCCTAATCTCTCAAATAGAAACTTGGATGTAAAAGACTCCCAAAATGGTTTGACAAATCAAGTGGATTAAGGAAGGCAATGGGAACACTAGATTTTTCCATGACTTGGCCAATGGGAGACGAAGGAAGAATTTTGTGACCAAGCTAGAGATAGAAGAGGAGGTGATTACCAACCGGGATGAATAGCCAGAAAATTTGTGGACCACTTCAAATCGATCTATAGAAGACCTTTGAGTGAGAGAGCAGTCGTGGGAGGGGTGGAATGTCCAAGACTTAAGGACGGAATGGCAAGGTGGTTGGAAAGGAATTTCAAGGAAGAAGAGATTAAGAAAGCTGTCTTTCTAATGTTTAGATCCAAGGCTCCAGGTCTAGATGGCTTTATAATGGCTTTTTATCAAGACTGCTAGGAGGCGCTAAAAGAGAATTTAGTTGAAATATTTAAGGAATTTGCAGACAATCATGTAATAAGCCTTGGAATCAATGCCAATTTTTTGCCTTGATCCCTAAGAAGATTGATGCCAATCACCTAAAATATTTTATGCCTATTAGTTTGGTGACAAGCATCTATAAAATTCTAGCTAAAGTGCTTTCTTTGAGGATCTAAACAGTTCTCCCTAATATCATCAGTGAAACTCATGGGGCCTTGATTTAAGGGCGACAAATAACAAATCAAATTCTAATTGCGAATGAGTGTGTGGAGGAAATGAAAAGGTTCAGGCAAAAGTGATTTTGTTTGTTAATTGGATCTTGAAAAGGCCTATGACTTGGTGGACTGGAAGTTTTTATTAGAGGTGATGAGAAGCTGTGGATTTGGGGACAAGTGGTGTAGTTGGATATTTGGGTGTATTAGTACCTATCACTACTCTATTCTGGTAAATGGTGTGGTGAAGGATTTTTTTCTAGCTTGCAAGGGCATCGGGCAAGGGGATCCACTCTCTCCCTTCCTTTTAACCTTAGTAGCTGTTGTATTCAGTAGGATCATTACTAAGGCTGATAGAGAAGATGCCATTAGGGGTTGGAGAATAGGGAGATACCAAGTCCTAGTCACCTGCCTTCAGTTTGTAGATGACCTAATGATCTTTTGTGAAGGAGGTTTTAGCAAGAAGGTGGCAAACCTAAAGGAGCTAAACAAAGGATTTGAAAGGGTTTCTAATTTGAAAATAAATTTGGAGAAGAGTTGCATAGCGGGTATAAATTTGGAGGTTGGGGAGATTGAGGTTATTGTAGAGTGTCTTGAGTGTTCTATCTCTTCTTGGCCTATGCCCTTCTTAGGGCTTCCATTAGGGGGCAAATCCTAGGGAGAGCAGATTTCGGACCCCAATGCTAGAAAAGTTTGAGAAGAGATTAACTTCTTGGAAGAAGAATTACATCTCTTTGGGAGGGAGAACACCTTAATAAGAGATGCTTTGGTTAACTTACCTATTTACTTTCTGTTTGTTTTTAGGATACCACTTAGGGAAGCTAGGAAGCTGGAGAAGTTGATGAGAGACTTCCTTTGGGAACCGAGACAAGGAAAAAAGGATCATTTGGTTAAATGGGAAATTGTTTGCAGAAGTAAAGAAGAGGGGGGGTTTGGGACTTGAGAGGGTGATTGAAAAAAATCAAGCTCTGTTAGGGAAATGGTTGTGGCGATGGCCATTGGAAAGTGAGAGGGTGTGGCATGAGGTGGTGAGAAGCATTCATAGGAGTTCAGAGAATGGATGGGATGCTAGTGTATCAAGGCAGGCTAACCTAGCAACACCTTGGAAGGCCATACACAACACCCTTCCTCAATTTCTCAATTTTATCAGGTGTGAAGTTTGTTTTGGAAATGCTGTTCGCTTTTGGTCTCAAAATTTGTCTCACCCTCAAGAACACCCTTGGCTCCTAATTGGGGTTTCGGGTTTCGTAGGGGACTAAGGGATATGAAATTGAATCTCTCTCTGACTTGCTATGTTGCCTTAATCAGGTTTGCTTGGATCCCTCCTAGCTAGATAAAAGTGTGGGCTCCTAGACCCAAAGAAACCTTTACTTGTGCTTCTTATTTCAAGTCCATCTCTCAGTCTTCTGCTCAGCAACCTTTTTCGTCAAAGGAAATTTGGTGTAGGCCAGTTCCCCCAAAGATTATGGTGTTTTGTTGGGAAGTATTCTATGGGAAAGTAAACACTCTAGATAACCTACAAAAGAGAAGACCTTTCCTCTGTATTTCTCCCAAGTGGTGTATCCTCTGCAGAGCTCATGGGGAGGATTGTTACCATCTACTAATATCTTGTCCATTTTTTGCAGACCTTTGGGCTTGGTTACTTTCATTGTTTGGGAGTAGTTGGAACTTACCAGTAGAAGTTCGCATGATCTTTGACCATTCTACTTTCTCTTGGCTTACAAAAAGAGGGAGACTTATGTGGAGATGCACTTGCGCTGCTCTGATCTAGACTCTTTGGGAAGAAAGGAATGCTAGAATTTTTCAAGAAAAGGAAAGGAGCAGTCAAGAACTGAAAGACTGTGTTGCGTGGGGCAATCCTTTGGCTGAAGACTTTGGAAATCTTTCATCAATTCTCTTTTAATGACCTTTGGAGAAACTGGTCAGCAATATAGAGGTGTTCACCCTTAAAGGACAAGTTAATTACAAGCTGGTCTCCTCCATCTGAAGGCTCACTGAAGTTGAACTTTGGTGGAAGTAGCATGGGTAATCCAGGATTATCTGGAATGGGGTGTGTTCTGAGAAATGAGAATGGAGAGATTGTCTTGCTTTACTCTGGTCCTTTAGGAGTTGGAGACTCCATCAGGGCAGAGCTATTAGCTGCTGTACAAGGGGTGCAATTTGCAAACCGATTGGGTGTACAGAATCTGATAATTGAAGGGGATTCCAAGGTGGTGGTGGGCTGGCTGAAAAATCCTGAATATGCTATATGGTGCTGCGAGAACGAAGTGGAGAAATTCAGTTGGTTGACAAGGAATATGTTGGTCTCTCTACAGTGGGTGGGGAGATCAGCAAATACTTTGTCCAATGTGTTAGCCAAGCACGGGGTAAATAGGGAATAATTGTTTTGAGCTCAGCTGTGATTTCTGTATTTTTTTCCTAGTTTAATTGTAAGATTCTAGGAGGGGCTGCAGCTCGCGCCTCTTCCTTGGATGTTGTATGAAATCACAACTCTAAATCAGTTTTTGAATTAATAAAATTTTACTATTGCTCATCAAAAAAAAAAAAAAAAAAACCTCAAGACTTTCCTTAACCTTCCTCCTGCAGCCCACTACTTCCTCCAAGAAAAGACGAGATCAGATAAACTATCATCCAAAGAAAGAATCGTTCCCTTTGCTTTTCCGACGGATCCTCCCTCTTCATCTTTGACCTTTTCTTTGACTTTCAGAAAATCTTCAGCTTCTCTCTCTGTCTTCCTTTTCACCTCCAACCCTACTCCATGCCTTCAGATTCATCTTCTGTGCCTCTCAGGTGAAACTCCTCCTGGGGTCACACATTGCCTTGGCAGAGGAGAATCCTTCTGACCAACAGAATCACTGCAAACCTCCAAATGACCATTCTCATTGCCTCTTCGATCACCACTTGACCCAGAGTCAAATGAACTCCTTACCATTGAAAGAAAGCTGCCATTTGCTTCTCTGATGGATCCTCCAGCTTCATCTTCTACAATTTCTTTGAGTTTCAGAGGCTCCTCCTGAGCAGGGCCACACACTTGACTTGGCGGTGTAGAATCCTTCTGATCAATAGAAACATAGCCTACCTCCAAAGACTTACAGTTCCTAAAATTGCAAGTCCCAGAAGAAAGATCATTCTCATCACTTCGATCATCACTTAATCCAGCAGGCTTTTCCACTTGGACATCTTTAGTCTGTTTCTTACCTTCCATGTCGTAGCTCGTAATCTCCATGACCTTTTGAGGTTTTTCACTATTGTGAATTCAAGTATACTCATGTTAGATTTCATTTATCTTTATATGCATTTTACTTTTAAGAAAAATTCGAAAAATACCTTGATTCTTTTACTCTGATGTTTAAATTCTGAGCAAGTGCATGCTACATCCTCATTGCTTGTGCTCTCATATTTCTGGATGGCCTTAAGTCCAATTGACTTACATATGTCAGATTCTGACCATTGCATGCCATATCCATATTCATTTAAATCCTTGACACTTATCAGGAAAAAACAGTTATCCCATGGTTTATGCTTTGCTTATTTATTGGCATTTATTCTGACATTCGTGTCTGCTGTAAGTATTTATTCAAATGAAGCTGCTTTATTAGGAGCCATTGCTTGGTGAGAGGGAAAAATCTTTGGCTGACAAGTGTGAGGACATGAGTTTGAGTCTGAGAGTCACCACTTTGTGCAAAAATAACCAGAGGTTAGGACCATAAACAGTCCACCCCTTTCAGCATCCTGGATTACTGGGACTATCATTGGGTAATGGTCTTTTAGTAGTTGTCATTATTCATGCCTTCTCATATCTATTTGGGTTAACCTTTTCACAATATGGGCCCATAGCAGTAATCCCATGCTTTTTTTTTGGGGGGGGGGCGTGGGGGGGTGGGGACTGCCAAATGGTTAAGAAAGGGATCTCATGCTTTGAATTTTTCTTTTTCCCTTGTACTTTCAAGTATCTTGGGAAAGTGAGGGCGTTTTTATCATTTTTTATTTATTGGTAGTGAGATCTGGTCACCAGCATCATTCATCTACTTAGGCTATGTTTGGTATGAAGGAAAATGTAGGGAAACCTTTACAACCCTTGTATTGGTTTCCTTGTCTTTCCCTTCCTTTCTCTACCTTTTCCTTCAAGCCAAACATAGCCTTATTGTTTAGTTAATTTTCAGGTTTCATAGTTAATGGTGCAGTAGATAGGAGGTATGGATGTTTTTCTCCTACCTTTGTGTGTATGACATTTCCGTAACTATGGTGAACAATATTCTACCCTATACATCTTCACCTATAAAATTTTCTTTTCTATTCTCTTTGTTTCATTATGTTGTAAAGATTAACCTGTTTTAGAGGTTAATCTTATGACGGTGATGCTTGGAATATTAATTTAATGTCAAAACCAACATAAAATCATTTGGTAGATTAAGATTAAGATTTGTCAGTTTCTCTTACTGACCAAAAGAAAAAAAAAGATTAGTCAGTTCTTAACATTTGGGGAGTTTCTTCCTTTTCCAGGTAAAACGAGAAGAGTTGCTCCAATTTGCACAAGGTGCAATTACAGGGTTGAAAATAAATGCTGATCTTGCAAGGTGGTTAACAGTCTGTATTTTTTGTTTTTCGTTTTTTGTTTTTTCTTATATGCATTCAGCCTCAAATGCTGGTCCTTGCTTTCTTATATGCTTTTCTAAGAGTAATGCATATATTATTGATAAAAAAAAAGAGTAATGCATATATTAAGTGGTCTGATACTTTAATGTATCTATATGAAGCTTCGGCCTTTATTTTGAGTATGCTAGGTGGAAGTAATGTTATGATTGCATTTGGTACCTTTCCCTTTCTTGGAACTTGTCTGTTTCTGATTGAAGTTCGAACCTTATTAAATTTGACAGAATGAATCTTAATAGACATAGACTGAAAGCAAAGTTTCAGGAAGAGAGGTAATCTGGTAGAGAAAAGCCATGAAATAAATGGATAAAGAAAGGTTTTTTTTGTTATTTTATTTCAGGAAAAAACAAATTGAAGAAGCAACAACTCCATTTCGTGCATAATAAAGAAAAAGGTGACAGGATAGATTGAGGGATCAACTTATTTACATTATGGGGAAGGAAAGAGTTGAGATCAAGAGAGTGATCCTTTTGTTTTTATATGCAACTGGACATTTGGTTAAAAAAGTAATAGGCTTAAGAATAAAGTACAAAACAAGGGAGAGTAACCAAACCCTCTCCAATGTAGAGAATGAGAGCTAGCATCACTGCGACCTCCCCCAACTAATATTTGTTTACAAAAGGAAACATAAAAAGCCATCATAAAAGCTAAATTCCTGGGGTTATGACTGTTTTTTCTTTAACTGTTTGGGTAGCCGAGGCTATTCACTGCTGTAAATTCTGTTATTCTTTATTAATATAAGCTTGTTCTTTTTGCTGATCAAAAAATTTAAAAACAAAAAGCCACCATATGAGGTACTATACTACAAATTTTGTCTATGAACTCTCTATCTCTCTCTAGCAAGTGAATCGACAATTGAACCTTTCTTAGTTGGATAGGTTCCTCTTCAACCCAGCCTGGGAGAATTGCTGGGGAAATCTGATTTCTAGAGCTCTGCCTAGGGTCATTCTGACCATTGCCTAATTAAGATTGGTATTGAATCCTTGATTAGTAGACCTAGACCGTTTAGGTTTCAAAATATGTGGCTAACTCGTTTGGACTTTGGGGGTAAAGTGAAGGAGTGGTGGAATGAGGAGTTGGGGGGGATAACATGGAAAGGAATTAAATTTCATAAGAAGTTGAAGAGACTGAGGACCGGGTTGAAGGGGTTGAATGGCAATCACTTTGGAAGGGTTGAGGAAGAAAAATTGAATCTAATCACACAAATTGAAAAGTTGGATGAGAAGGAATTCCAAGTGCTATCGAGTTAATAAGATAGAGAATTAAGAAGGCATATGAAAAAGAAATTAGAAGATGTCTTATTCAGAGAAGAGGTTTGTTGGAGGCAGAAGTCAAGGCATAAGTGGATTAAGGAAGGTGATGGGAATACTAGGTTCTTCCATGATCTGGAAATGGGAGAGGGAAGAACCTAGTGGCCAAATTAGAATTAGAAGGGCAAGTGATTACCAATTAGGATGAAATTGCTAGAATTTTTGTGGATCATTTTAAATCTATATTTAGAAGATTGTTGAATGAGTAGTTACCAATGGAAGGGTTAGAGTAGCCAAGTTTGGGAGAGTAAAAAGAAAGGTGGTTAGAAAGGAACCTTAAAGAGGAGGAGATTAAGAGAGTTGTTCCTGATGGATAGATTTAAGGCACCAGGCTCGGATGGTTTTACAATGGCTTTCTATCAAGATTGTTAGGATGTACTGAAAGATGATTTATGTGATGCTCTTAAGGAATTTACAGAAAACCATATAGTGAGCTCGGGTGTCAATGCCACTTTTTTGGCCTTAGTTCCTAAGAAGCCTAATGCAAATAACCCTAAGGATTTTAGGCCAATTAGTTTGGTGACCAACATTTACAAAGTCTTAGAATTGGAATGAGAACAAAGTGAGCTACGACGCCCAGAGCTTAGAATTGGAAGGTGGTCTCCCATGGTTGGCGTTATTAGAGACATGGGTCTAACAAGCTTGGTGTGGATTGTGATCTTCGGCATTCTTTTACACGTTTGGACTTTGGAGCTTCCATACGTTCAAGGTGGTGGGAGATGTCTGCGGCAGTTTCAGATTTGTAGATGCAAGAGTAAATTCTTGGCAGAATTTGAGTGCTGCAAGAATCTTGGTAGAAGTTGCAGAGGTCCACGAGGTGTTGACTCTGTTAACTCTCTGCTTCATAGGGGAAAGTTACGAGTTAAGACTTGTGGTGGAAGGCCCCTACCCTCTAAGATGGTTGAACCACTTAGAAGATGGGAGGGGAATACAAGACCGGAAGGAGCTATGTTGCAAAAAAGCTTTTCGTTTTTGAGAAGTCGAAGAGACAAGGAAGGTCAGAGGTAGGCAACGAGGGCAGTTTTGGCATTTTAGGAAAAACGAGGGGGTTTTGAGGGGCTTTAATGATGGAGGTGGCTGGCAGAACTTGAGAAATGGAAAAGGGGGTGAGACCTAGGTAGAGGTGGTTGAAAGAGATAGAAAGAAGGATTCGGGTACTGCAGAGGATGGTGGAGTTAGTGAGAAGATTGGGGAGGTGGGACACGTGGACAACTTTGAGAACAAAGCAACAATGGTGGAAGCTGAAAACCCGAATGAGAAGAATAGATCCTTTGAAGAAACAGGTGGGGCCTAAACTTTGAATTTCAATTGCGTTATTAGGGCTAAGGTCAATCGACTTAATGAGGTGAGAATTAATAGAAAGGAAAGGTGGATTTGGGCGATTACCAAATTCGACAAAAATGGAATTAAGAAGCCAGATGGATGCATAGGGGAGGATCATGTCGGAAGTCAGGCCTCTTCTGCGGTTGGAGGAGAGGGTCTGTTCGCTCAGGTTGAAAGAAATACTGCGGTGGCCTGGATCACACTGGAAACTAAGGTTGATCTGTCGACTCTTCAAGAAACAAGAAACAAGAAACAATTTGGTTTCAGTCGACCTTTTGGCCTCTGAGAAGATTTTCCCCAGCGAGAGTGGGGGGTTAGAAGAGGGGACTGAGGAAGTTGGCGAGATCTTTGTGGTTTCTGAGTTTGGGGAAGTAGTAGGAGGAAGAGGGCTGAGATAAGATGGAGATAACGTTGGTGTTTAGGATGAGAATCATGTTGGAGACGCCTTTAGTCTTAAGAAGGTGAAGGTCGGAAGTTTGGGTGTTGACTTGGGTCGAAGAAGCAGGAATGAAGAGAAAAATGAGAGGTTCAACGAAGTGAATGGTAAGAAATCGTGTAGCCTAAGAAACTCTAATGTATTGCATGTTACAAAAATATTCTCCAGGTTGAAGCTCGATCTGGCAGGGGCAGGACCCACAAAAAACTACAAATGGGTATACAAGAGAAGAAGGAGGAGAGGCAATTTGTCTCCTAGAGCTGAGTCTAAAGGAACAATGATGGAGGAGTAACTACTAGATTCTCTTTTGGGGAAGGATGTTCAAGCCATCAAGGAGGGCAATGAGGGTTCTGTTTTTGGTATGAGCACCAAGGTGCAAAGTGATGAGTTTAAGGATAATGCTTCAGGCGGTGTGACTCTTCAAAAGTTGGTAGACAGAGAGGTTATGATCAGAAAAAGTTTGGGTCTCTATTTTTGGGGTGGTGAAGAAGAGTTTGCTAGGAGGGCCTTTGAGGAATTTGAAAGGAGAAAAAGGGAAGAGAAGTTAAAGAAAAGAGCTTTGTTGAAAGGAGGTGAAGCTTGGGATGAGGAAGTTTTAGATCAGGAGGATGAGATCGTGGATGAAGATTGAGCATCTCTACCAGGTGTTTCAAGGTTTTTAGCTTGAGCCCAGTTTAGTATGAGTCGTTGGCATGTAAGTTGCATGCTTGTTTGCTGGGTCATTTAGTTGTTCTCTTCTTTCGGATGATATCTTATCATCTTCTTTCTGTAATTATTTTTCCTTTTATTCTTCAAAAAAAATTACAAAACCTTAGCTAAGGTTTTGTCTCTAAGGCTTAAAGAAATTCTCTCTTCCTTAATCAACCAATCCCAAGGGGCTTTTGTATAAGGGAGACAAATAACAAACCAGGTTTTGATTGCTAATGAGTGTTTGGAGGATATGAGAAGATCTAAAAGAATAGACTTTGTTTGTAAGTTAGATTTGGAAAAGGCCTATATTTCGACTGCTGCTACAATAGTCTGAACAGGAAGAGGAGAAGAAGAAGAAGAAGAAGAAGAAGAAGAAGAAGAAGAAGAAGAAGAAGAAGAAGAAGAAGAAGAAGAAGAAGAAGAAGAAGAAGGGTCAGTAAAAAATCTGATGGTTAACCCATCCAGTCGACCCCCTTAATCTATATTATATTCTAATAATGTTTACAAAGACAGAAATGCCCTTACTTAAGTGTGGAGCAGAGTAACTCTAATAACACTGCCACATAAGCAAGTTACTTAATAAACAGAAGAAGACTAAACTACCCCTATTCGGCACATCTTAACACTCCCCCTCAAGCTGGAGAATATATGTCATATAATCCCATCTTGTTACATAGATAGTTCACTTTCCCTGAGCTTAGAGTTTTTGTAAACAAATCTGCCCACTGGTCATTGGAGCCCACATGTTCTGTATTTATCTGTCCAGCAAGAACCTTCTCTCTCACAAAGTGGCAATCAACCTCTATGTGCTTTGTTCTCTCATGAAAGACAGGATTGGATGAGATATGGAGTGCAGCTTGGTTGTCACAGTACAATTTCATAGGTTTATCCATGTGAAACCCAATTTCTTGTAGGAGATTCCTCAGTCACACTAATTCACAGGTAGTGTGAGCCATGGCCCTATATTCGGCTTCAGCACTGCTTCTGGCTACAACCGTCTGCTTTTTACTCTTCCATGTCACAAGATTTTCTCCCAGAAATGTGCAATAGCCTGTAGTAGATCTTCTGTCACTCATTGAGCTTGCCTAGTCTGCATCTGTATACCCAACTACTTCAAGTTTTCCTCTTGGTTTATACAATAGCCCACGACCTGGAGCTCCTTTCAGATACCTCACAATTCTAAGGACTGCATCTCAGTGAGGTATACGAGGGTTCTGCATGAATTGGCTCACCACACTGACTGCAAAGGAGATGTCGGGTCTCGTGATAGTCAGATAGTTCAGCTTTCCCACTAGTCGTCTATTCCTTCCAGGATCTTCAAATACTTCTCCTGTATCACTGCTCAACTTAACATTTGGTTCCATAGGGGTCTCAGCCGGTTTTGCACCTAACAGTCTTGTTTCTTCCAATAGATCAAGGACATATTTCCTTTGGCACAGATTCACACCTTGTTTTGACCTGGCAACCTCTATTCCCAAGAAATACTTTAATGTTCCAAGGTCATTTTTTTGAAAATGATTTTGCAGAAATACCTTTAGTTTGCTAATCCTCAATTTATCACTACCAGTGATGACAATATCATCCACATAGACCACTAAATAAAATCTTCCCAGCTTCTGAGTCATAGCTGAACACTGAGTGATCAACCTAGCATTGCTTCATTCCAAAACTCTTCACCACTTCACTGAACTTCCCGAACCAAGCACGTGGAGATTGCTTCAACCCATAAATTGCTTTCTTCAGCTTGCACACCTTACCACCCTCCCCCTGAGCAACAAACCCAGGTGGTTATTCCATATATGCCTCCTCCACTAGATCACCATGGAGGAAGGCATTCTTTATGTCAAGTTGAAGGAGAGGCCAATCATACATAACTGCCAAGGAAATTAGGACACGAACGGAACCAATTTTAGCCATCGGAGAGAATGTCTCCATGTAGTCCACACCATACAACTGTGAGTAACCTTTAGCAACAAGTCTGGCCTTCAGACGCTCCACACTACCATCTGGCAAGTATTTCACAGTATACACCAATTTACAGCCCACATCATGCTTACCAGGTGGGAGAGTAGTAAGTTCCCACGTTTGAGTATGTTGAAGAGCAGAAAGTTCCTCCTTCATTGCCCGCCGCCATCCAGGTGAACTAAGAGTTTCTTGAACATTGTTAGGTATAGAAATAGAAGACAAAAGTGAAACAAACTGGTGATGTGAGGTAGAAAGACGAGATAATGAAACAAAATTGAAAACGGGTTGGTGTGTAGAACTACGTTTACCTTTCCGTAAGGCAATGGGTAGGTTAAGATCTGAAGGTTCAGCAATAGGAGCCATGAGAGGATCCGCAGATGAGGTAGAAGCAGGAGGAGGGGCCGATGTCGTTCGACGTGTATACACTTGTCGGATCGGTGGCCATTCAGTGGTGACCTGCACTAGATGAGGAGATGAGTCTACTCTAACAACAGCCTCTGGAACTGAATCACTGACAGGAAGAGGAAGAGGAAGTAAGGGTGAGGACAAGGGTGCTTCATGACTGGAGAAGAAGGGGACAAACTCAAAAAAGGTGACATCAGGGCAGACATAGCACTTTCAGGCCATGGGATTATAACACTTGTACCCTTTTTGAGTCCGAGAGTAGCCAATGAAGACACATTTAATTGAGCGTGCATCTAGCTTGTCTATTCTAGGACTCAGATTATGAACAAAGCACACACAACCAAAGACACGAGGAGTTAATGGAAATGGAGATAAAGTGGGAAACAAGATGGAGAAGGGGGACCAACCATGAAGAATAAAAGAGGGCATCCGATTAATGAGAAAACATGCAGTGAGTACAACATCACTCCAAAATTGTTTAGGAACATTCATGTGGTGAAGCATAGACCGAGCAATTTCAAGAAGATGACGATTCTTCCGTTCAACCACCCCATTTTGTTGAGGGGTGAAAGCACACAAGGTCTGATGAATAATGCCATGCTGTTCTAAATACTGTTGAAATGCAGTAAGAAAGTATTCACGACCATTATCTGAATGAAGAACTTTGATTGGAACACCAAATTGTGTGAGTATTTCAGCATGGAATTTTTGAAAAATGGAAAATAATTCACTTCTTTCTTTCATTAAGTAAATCCATGTCATTCTTGAACAATCATCAATAAAGGAGACAAAATACTTGTACCCATTATAAGACTCTATTTTGATTGGACCCCAAACATATGAATGAACCAAAGAAAAATGACTCAACATACGACTCTCAACTCTTGGATTGAAGGACACACGACGGTGTTTACCAAACTGACATGACTCACATTGTAAACCTGACAACTGACTCAATGATGGAACCAACATCTTGAGAACCTTGAGAGATGGATGTCCCAGTCGGCAATGCCATTGTAGAGGAGTAAGGGAAGTCTGAAGTGCAATTGAAGATCCACCGCCGTTAAGGTAATACAGTCCACCAGTTTCATGCCCCCCACCAATCTTCTTCCCCATCTTGAGATCCTGAAAAACACAAGTGGAAGGAAATAAGGTAACAGAACAATTAAGAGCTTTGGTTATTTTAGTAACAGACATAAGATTGAATGGAAACTTAGGTACATATAAAACAAATGATAAGGGGACAGAAGCCAAGTCAACATTACCAACACCACAGATGGGAGATGAGGACCCATTGGCAAGTGTAACAGTTTGTGATGTGGATGTTTCAGAAAGAGAAGAGAACACACCTGGAGTCCCGGTCATATGATCTGAGGCTCCAGAGTCAATAATCCAGGAAGGAGTTTTAGATGACATGCAAGCAATACCTGATTGGGCATATGTGGCAGTGGTATGCTGTGAAGTAGTTTGAAGGAACTATTCATACTCATCACGCAAAACACTCACCATCTCCCTCCCAGAAGTAGATGTAGATGTGGGAGGTGTTCGGTCTGCCAGTTTACTATCACTAATAGCAACCTCGCCTACTACAGCATGATTAGCCCATTTAGAGGGAGGGCCATGTACATCATAACAGAAATTCACTGTGTGTCCATCCCTACCACAATGAGTACACTTCCTTGTAGAGTTGTTTTTTCCTCTGCCACGGCCTCCCCCTGAGTCACGGCCACCCCAACCAATCATGGAATTGCCACGGCCCCCTCTGGAATGACCTCCCCCTCTTGTACTATGTCCACCACCTCTAGCTGTCACAAGTGCTGATCTTTCATACTATGTGGGGTTCTCTGTCTAGCCCAAAGAAATTCTATGAAGTCTTGAGAATACTTCCTCTAGTGTAGGAAGAGTAGAGCCCCCCAATATTTGAGCTCTAACTGGTTCATATTCCGACTTCAGCCCCACTAAAAATCTTGTAACATCTAGCTGCTCCCTTTGCTGTTGCTGAACTTGAATATCTGGAGTAAGGGGGTGATAGACATTGAGTTCATTCCTTATATTCTTCATGCAGGCATAGTACTCTTCTAGTGTTTTGGTTCCTTGTTGTAAATCAAAGTACTCCTGATACAACTGATATACTCTTGTTGTGTTATCTTGTCCAGAATATAGCTTCTTAGCATGCTCCCATATATCCTTAGCTGTATCAAGGAACATGAAGTCGACACTGATTTTGGGTTCCATACTATTCCACAGCCAAGTCATGATTTGAGCATCTTCTTGTTTCCAATCATCAAACCCTGGAGAGTCAACCGGTGGCTTCTTATCTCTTACATGCTTTACTTTCTTCTTTGCCTTGAGAAAAACTTCCACTGATTTAGCCCATGGAACATAATTCTCCCCATTTAGCTTAATTGGGGTCATTTGTACCCCTAGGTAGTCGGAGGAAATTACTACACTAGGTTTCTGATCATTGTAGCCATCTCCTATTGCTGCCATTGTACTCTTTCACAGTTGTCTCTAACTTTACTTCTCAGCTACAAGCTGATTGATGTTGTTCATAGTTTGATATTTCAGCACCTATTGTAGCCTCAAAACACCACAGTGGAAGCACACACTTGTTCTTATTCACACTACTGCTGACTTCACACACTTACGTCCCACATAAGCATCAGTTTACCATTCACTAATCACAAGTAGAGGCCCTCTTACAACCACTCAAGCACCACAACACAGCCAAATCTGCTGCACCCAATTCAGACTTGTTTAACACACTTGAGAGGGCATTACACAACCACAAGGAGTTCGGCAAGGTCACTGCATTCTACCTTACACCACTCGGCCACTTGCAGCAGCCCTAACACCATTCAACAACTTACAGCAGCCCTACACCATTCGGCTACTGCACACACAGCCCTTCCTAGGGCAACAATGAACCTAGTTCTCTAGGTTCTACTCAATACTAACAGCTTCTTATAGGGTTTCTACCCAGAAATATAAGTAACACTAGAAGAAGAGAGAACCGACCTTCCTTTGAGAATATCAATCAACCATTCACTGCTGAAGTCACTTTCCTTGTTGAAGAAGGTTATGCGCAGCAGAGAGACAAGCTGTAATGTTTCTGACCTAGGGCGAACCAGTTCTCTCCATCGACTTACCAGAAACGAAGGTGAAGAGTCATGAACAATGCTGAGGTGCTTTACCAACTGACGTAGGTCAGGAGCATGGCTCTGATACCATGTTTCGACTGCTGCTACAGTAGTCCGAACAGGAAGAGAAGAAGAAGAAGAAGAAGAAGAAGAAGAAGATGAAGAAGAAAAGAAGGGTCAGTCGAAAATCTGATGGTTAACCCATCCAGTCGACCCCCTTAATCTATATTAGATTCTAATAATGTTTACAAAGACAGAAATGCCCTTACTTAAGTGTGGGGCAAAGTAACTCTAATAACACTGCCACATAAGCAAGTTACTTAATAAACAGACGAAGACTAAACTACCCCTATTCGGCACATCTTAACAGCTGATCTGGTGGTCTAGCATTTCGTTTTACAAGTTTTGAGAAATTGTGGTTTTGGGGACAAGTGGTGTAATTGGATCTTTGGTTGTGTTAGTTTCTGTCATTATTCTATCTTGGTCAATGGAGTGGTGAAGGATTTCTTCCTAGCCTATAGAGGTATTACGCAAGGTGACCCTCTTTCACTTTTCCTTTTCACTTTAATAGTAGATGTGCTTAGTAGAATGGTCTTGAAGGTTGGCAAAGAGGATGTAGTAAAAGGGTGGAGAATAGGCAGAGATGGTATTCTCTTTACCCATCTCCAATTTGCAGATGATTTGCTGATTTTCTATGACGGGAATGATCTTGAGAAGGTGAGAAATCTTAAGTAGTTGGTTAGAAGCTTTGAGAGGTTGTCTAATTTGAAAATCAACCTTGGAAAGAGTTGTGTAGCTGGTGTCAGCTTGGAAACTAGTGAGGTGGAGGCTATTGCAAGAGGCTTAGAGCGCTTCATTTCTTCCTGGCCCATTACCTATTTGGGGCTTTCTTTAGAGGCAAACCTTAGGGAGAGTAGTTTTTGGCACCCAATGGTAGAGAGGTTTCAAAGAAGTTGGCCTTGTGGACAAATAATTTTATCTTGTTGGAGGGTAGAATCACTTTGATTAGAGCTACACTTACTAACCTACCAACCTACTTCCTGTTTGTCTTTAGGATTCCACATAGGGAAGCCAATAAATTGGAGAAATTGATGAGAGACTTTCTTTGGGAACTAGGGGAAAGTATGAAGGATCATTTGATAAAGTGGGAGGTGGTATGTTGTAATAAAGAGGAGAGGGTTTGGGATTAGGGGACTTGCTTCAAAAGAATACAACGCTACTAGGGAAGTGGCTATGGAGATGGCCCTTGGAGAGGGAGAGAGATTATGGCATAAGGTGGTAAGAAGTATTCATGGCCAAGGAAAAAATGGGTGGGATGCTGGAGTATCTCAGCGGGCAACCTTGGCAACACCATGGAAAGCGATTCATGGTATTCTTCTTCAATTTCTTAGGTTTGTCAGCTATGATGTTTGTGTTGTTAACTTTGTCCTCTTTTGGGAGGATATTTGGGTTGGAGAGGCTCCTTTGAAGGATCTCTTCCCTTCTTTATTCTCTGTTTCTTGGTATAAAAAGAACTTTGTATCAAAATTTTTCTCCCCTCTAGAAAATCCATTGGCACCAAACTGGGGTTTTGGGTTTTGTAGAGGTTTAAGGAAGGAGGAAATTGATTGCCTAATTAGCCTGTTAAGCCTTCTTGATAAAGTTTGTTTGGACCCCCTTTTGAACTAGATATGCGCATTTGGACGCCTCGGTAGAATGGGCCTTTTTTCTTGTGCCTCTTTTTTCAAGTCACTTTCTCAGTCTCCTTCCAACTAACTCTTCCCCATTAAGGAAATTTGGTGCAAGCCTATTCCCTCTAAGGTTTTGGCTTTTTTCTGGGAAGTGCATTATGGGAAAATAAATACCTTGATATCCTACAAACAAGAAGACTTTTCCTTTGTATCTCACCTAATTGTTGTGTATCCTTTGCAGATCTCATGGTGAGGTTTGTTACCATTTACTAATATCATGTTCCTTTATTGCAGAGTTATGGGAGTGGCTCTTCTTGTTGTTTGGGTGCAGGTGGCATAGGCCAGCATAAGTAAGCTTGCTTTTTGATCCTTCTACCTCCCCTTGGTGTCAAAGAAGAGGAAGAACTATGTGGAGGTATGCAAGAGCAGCCTTGATTTGGACAGTGAGAAGAAAGGATTGCCAGGATTTTCCAAGAGGAGAGGAACCTACAAGAATTGAAGGAGTGCATTTATGGTAATTTTGTGGCTAAAATCCCTGGATTTGTTCCACCAATTCTCCTTTAATGATATCTGGAGGAATTGGTCAGCAGTAGCAAGCTGCTCTTCTCTAAGATTAGAGAGTATGAGTTGGGAACCCCCTCCTGAAGGTTTCTTGAAGCTGAATTTTGATGGCTGCAGTCAGGGTAATCCAGGCCCTCCGGATGGGAGGGGTGTTGAGGGATGAGGTTGGTATTGTGGTTCTCCTTTACTCAGGTCCTCTAGGAGTTGGGAACTCTACTAGGGCAGAATTGCTAGCTTTCATCCAGGGTGTACAGCTTGCAGTTCAGCTAGGTGAGGAACAGCTGCTAATTGAAGGGGATTCCAAGGTGGTAGTGGGTCGGCTACAGAATTCAGAGTCTATAGTATGGTTCTTTAAGAATGGAATTAAAATATTCAAGTGGCTGACAAGGAGCTTAACTGTAAGAATACAATGGGTGGGGAGATCAGTAAATGCTTTGGCTGATTGCCTAGCAAAGAAAGGGGCAAACAGAGAACAATTGTAGTGGGCTCTGTTGTAATTTGAATTTGGTTTCTGTTTTCTGTTTCTCCTTGTTGCTAGGAGAGGATGCAGCTCGCACCTCTTAATGAAATCTTAATTTTATTTATAAAAAAAGACTTTTTAATAATTTAAATAAAAGAATGAAGTAAATTGAGATTTTGCCAAGCATCCCTTTTGATAGGCTAGCATTTGCTACTCACCCCACTTGTATCGGTTATCTCTTATTTATCTTCACAAAATTACTTTCATCCGCTTGGGATGCAATCCCTCAATACATCTTTTATATGAACCCCCTGCCTTGCTAAAGCCTCAGCCGAAAAATTAGCTCTGTATCCAGTTGTAATTTGTCATTGGCTCCACAGCTAGAAATTTTGCCTTCTTTGGTGCCAAAGGCATAGAGTGCGTTAGATTATCCAGGGATAAATCCAGGTAGACAGGTGTAGAGTTTAGTTTCTATTTTCTACTTGGAAATGCATTGTTTTGTCTTTGCCAATAAAATGCATATTATATGTCTAGCTTGAAGTGGGTGGAAAAACTAATATTGTTAGTGCTATTCTATTTGTTGTTTTCTGGTCACAGAATAGATGCTGAGATTTCAAAACTGCAACAAAAAATTGATGAAATGAGAGCATCTCGTCTGTCTTCAAGCAAAGCAGATGAGAAAACATCTGAAAAAACAACCATTGCAACACTGGAGGTGAGTTGTATTTTATTATTCCCACAAATATCTCATCTAATTATCTTAAGATGACATGTGAGAATGCTGGTTTGAGTCTGAAATCAGCCACTTTGTGCCAAAAAATGCCAAAGGTTAGGACCATATCCACTTCACCCCTCCCATGACTCCAGATAACTGGGATCAGCATTGTGTAATGGCCTTTGTCTAATATTTAGTTGGATTCTAAATACAGTATTAAGCACTAGTTTTTTAGGAACAAATTTAGCATAGTTGTCATTGCTCTTAGGTTATTGCAAGGTTTATTAGGAGTGCAAATGAGACAAGGCGCAAATTATAGTTATTAATAATTATAATTTGCAAGGTCTATTATGCAAGAAATTTTCTTCATTTATGAGAGCAGTTTATAGGCCAGATCAGGTTAATATGACAAAAAATGGATTGGAGTGAACTGGATATACCCAGATCTAAATTTGATTCATTAATATTCGGATTCAAGTAGAATCTTATCCATTGGATTTAGATAGGACTCGGATCAGCTTTAGATATTAAATACCATTAATAAATTAAATTAAAATGATCATAATATTTTATATTATTAGTAAGATAAACCAAAAATGACGTTGGTAGTGTAATGTCATGGATACAATGACTTGAAAATAACTTATATGAGACTTGAACCTATGATTCTAGACATGCAATATTCTAACCAACTTTACTAATAGATGCATATTTAAGTTTATGTACATGTATATAATGGCTAAGTTTTTTTTTTTTTTTTTTTTTAATTTTTTATCAATCACCAGATCAAAGTTCTTTGTTAACAGGTAAGCAATATGCAATCCTCTAGTTTCCAAGATAGGAAAACCAGATCCAAAACCTTTTAAAGAAACACAAACTAAAATATAAAATGCATTAGAGATTCTTCAGTGAGACAAAAGCAACTGTTAAGGCTACATTATTCTTCTATGGAGACACCCCAATACATATTACCCCTTCCCGATCTACTCTTGCTAAATTGTCTGCTACAGAATTTGTTGTTATCAATACACATCTGAATGAGGTTTTTTCTCCAGATGCAAGAGCTCTAGCCTCTCTAGCACCTGTTCTGGAGGAGCCGTGGTCCTTTACTAGCCATCCAAAAGCCTAAAGTTAAATGAGAATCTCCTTTTATCTCCACTTTCTGAAAATTCATGAAAACAATTAGTAAGCCTTGTAAATCATCTTTTGGTCAAGAGGAGTCTACTGAGCCTATAGGACCTTTTAATGTTAATAGGATCACCTTTTGAAATCTTCTATTCAATCCATATACATGTTCTTACTTATTTCCTGACTTTGTTCTCTATCTGTATTCATGCTTTTTGCTTCATATGATAATGGTATATGCTCAACTTTGAGCTTGCAGTCTCTAAAAGACGCGCTTGCAGAAGTTCGACTTTGTTCCAAATTAGAAGCACTCTTGCTAAAGAGGAAATCACTAAATAATGGAGATTCACCGGAGATCCATTCTCAAAAGGCTAGCTTTAATCTCCTCTCTTATTCTTGTCATTGTTTTTCTATCTCTGAATCTATGCCTTTATTATGTTGGATCTTTTTCTTATTGATTTCTGTACTATTGGGTGTTTGAGCCATGCTCACATTGTGGTTATGCTTTTGCATACCTTAATCATTCCTAGACAAGTGGCAATTATTGTTTGCTTTATATCAAGTGCAACATAATGAGATGCTGTAATAGTCTTGTAGTCTGGGTAGGTTCCTATGTTCATACTGGCTGCTTCTTATGTCTGGGGCTACAGGCATGGAACTGTCTGTGCACCCCACAACTCACTATATTTGGACCTTTCTTCAGTATAAAACTGTGGCTGCATGCTACAGTTTGGGCTCACACTTCTAAAATGGACATGAAATTTCTTAACCTTTTGTTTGGTTGTTGGGCTAACACATCTTGATGATTGTATACCACTGACAGACCTTCAAATATCAAAACCTTTGCCAGTTTTTCTGCAAGGTTTTGTAAGCAGCGAGGTGATGGTTCCTTGGATGAAACATCTCAATAGTCTTCTATCTGTTTGTACATTGACATGTTGCTTGCTTCTTTGCCCAAAGCAAGGTCTAAAATATCAACACACAATACACTAAAGTTGCGTATTGTGTGTTTCAAAGGTGCAATGCTCTTTTTCAGGATGATAATTCACAGATGGATAGCTGAGGATGTGCATTAACATTTTAAACCATTAAAATGCCCAAAGTCTCAGTATTTTTTTTTTTTTGGTATCTTATAGTCTCAATATCAATATGATGCACGTGATACAATGTGATATATGCCAATACTTAAAACCTTGGTTGAAAGTCCACATGACACCAGATTCAAAACATGCTGCATTATTTTCATTAGAATAATTTAAATTTAGCTGCCAATTTAACCTATTTAATTGACATCCAGGTTGATAAGTTGAAAGTCTTGTCAGACTCTCTTGCTAACTCCACCTTGAAAGCCGAAAAGCGCATTTCAGATCACAGGTTAGAAATAGCATCTTCTGATAGTTTTATTGCTTATGCTTTTGCCTTCCTAAAGAAAACCTTCATTGGCATGTGTATGGAGACCTATGTCATGCTATATACTAGTAAGCTACTGACATGCTAGGGGTAGAAGCATTGGGCCAGTTCTCAGTCTTTGCTTTGGACAGGGTCTTCATACTTAATATAAGTGCCTAATCAATTACTATAGGAAAAACTAAAGACAAACTGGATGTGTTGGGCTCTGACTTTATGGTTGGTACTTGTAGGGTATATTCAACCAGAGAAGCAGAGAGAGTTGAGTATCATTTGACAAGTTATGGGGTGCCTTTGTTAAGATATATTTTAAGCATGCCTGCAAGTACTTAAATGTTAGTCCTTGCCATTAAAAAAAATTATGCAAGATTGATGTTCACATGCCACCTTCAGAATGACAGTGCAATCCATAATGAGTATATATATAGTTATATACTACTCAGGTGTAATATTAGTTTATTTTCCCCAAGTTCTTCTATTCATCCTGTCCAAACACAAGACTGAAAATGAATGACCTTCTATGGTTGGTGGGAAGATCATGCCCTCCACTAGGTTCTTGTTGCTAAAATCTGAATACAGCATCATTTTATTCTATTTCAGATTGATGATTTGTCTCGATTTCTGTATAAGGAAGTTTAGTATTCGAAATTTCTAATTATTCTTCGTGTATACTAAACAGGCACCAAAAAGAAGAGGCTCTTAAATTTCGTTTCGCCAAAGCTGGTGAGGTTAGCGAAATTGAGAAGGTATGGTGCTTCTAGATGATCTACGATTCATTTTCTTGTTAAAAAAAATTCAACTGTTTGGGAACTGGTAATTGATATTACTTATTTTGCATGTCTAGATTAAGATGTTCAACTTTGGCATCTTTAATATTATTTTAATTTTTAAAGAGTGAGTGAATCCTATACCTTGGTGATAGGGGTGTCAATAGGTAACCTGATCACCCAGGTACCTGGCATACTTTTACTGATCATTAGGGTTTTTTGATCAACATACTGGTTGTTAGGGTTTGGGTCCATAAGCATTTGTCTTCATCATAAGAACATCCAATTTGGATTCCATATTTAAGACCCATGAGAATCTAGGCTGTTTCTAGGCACATACAGGATAAAAATATGGGTGTGTGGATCTTTAAGTTTATAAAGGGAAGTAAACTATTTATTTCCATTTTCTTTAGCTAAGTGTGTGCAATAAACTAAACTTTCTAGTGTTTTTATATAAAAGTCAATTTTCATATATCTTATGATTCAAGGAACAAGGCTTGACTATAGGGGTAAGGTTTGTTGACATGATAATACATTTAGACATGGTGATGATCTGAGGGTAAAATTAATGCACATAAATGGAATATTCTTTTTTTTTTTTTAATTTTTTGGGCTTGCATGTATGTGTGTGGTGTTGGGGGGGGGGGATGGTACAATAGCCGCCTCTGGTAAGCTTATTTAGCGAAGCAAGTATGTGCACAAGCCATGAAGTTCACTGTGGAAAAAAAACATACTTGAATTAGTGCTGCACATCAACCAAAGATGCCATGATCTAAAGGTTATTTCTGCCTTTATGATAGTGGGGAGAATGGAAGAACCATAAGATCTGGACTTCTCCTCAACCATATTTTCCCTGGAAAATATCTAGGCTTATATCTATTAAGAGGGTTTTATACACTTATGCCATATTTATCTCTTATCACTTTTTCAAGAACATCTATCCCAAAGTTACCAAGTGTATGATATATAAAAGAAGGGCTTTAAGTTGGTACACTATATTACCAGGTGGGGTAAAAGACAGGGTTAGTGAAATAGTTCATATATCATATATCAAAGATCTGGTATACCACCTTTTGCTTGCATGTAAGAGAACCAGTAGCTGTGTAAGTTTCACAAAAAGGCTGAGGCGTTTTAACCTGGCTAGATTTTAAGAGGTTGGCCACTTCTAGCACAGTATTTCAATGTTCATAGATCATGCCATTTACCTGATTACCACTGATTATTTGGCAGGTTTGATTGGAATCCCCTGTAACTTACCCAGACTTTGGCAAGATAAGACCTATAACTGATGAGAGTCAAGGTCTATATATACTGCCTTGGACCTGAACTATTTACCCCCACCCCACCCACTTCGTGGAGGTTCAAGGACAATGTCTAAATGTGCTTAAGGTCCTCATGACGCCTTTTAGATGCTAAAAACTTAATATTAACTGTGAGCATTGGTCTGGGGGAGGGGTTTGGGCCTGGGATTAACTCCATATAAAGTTCCAGCTTGAGCCTAAACTCAGCCCAAAGTGTTGTGCTGAACCCAGCTCAATTTAGCAGACAGGCCTTGGGCTGGCCAAACTCAAAATTCTTATGCATTTAACATATCTTAAAAATATATATATATATATATATATATATATATTTATTTATTTATTTATTTACATACATGTTATTTGTATATCACATGTTTATGGGTACTTTATTCTATGCATTATGCATATGGTAAAAAAAGATATTGTATGTATAACTATACATAATATATTTTCTAGTCAGGTTATTTAGTGAGCTTCTGTAAATGACACTGGGATCTCAATGTGGCAATTTTAGGATCTCCATAGGAGTCTCCATGTTCCTCTCCCCAACCTTTATTAATGGAAAATTTTCAGCCCAACAGGCCTTGCAATGTATGACTACTATTGATTGGGAAAATATCCAATATAATAGTGGGTATAGGCTGATATGTACTATGGGATTGAGTACATGGCCAATTGGATTGTCTACCAATAAAGAACGTCTAGAATGCCCACAATGTCTGCCCTCACATGGCAGAAATAGGTATATATTCGTGTATGGAAGCTAAATATTGTGTGTGTGTGTATGTATGGGAACATGTCTGCTAATCAGGTCATTTAGTGGAGTCCAGATGACCTAGGAAGCTTCCGTGAGGATCTACTTTTCAGGCCCCAGAAAAACTCCAATTTTTGTCCCTTTAAGCTTATACGGGGGATAAATTTCAATAAAAAAATTGACAATATTTACAAGTTTTCATGTGATATATTTTTTTAAACCAAAAGATTGAGGATTTTAGATGGTTAGTGTTACTTGGGGGAAACTCCAATACAAAAGTAGGGATAGGATAGTGCTGATGTGAACTGGGTGAATGAAAACATAGTTGATCAGAGGGTGCCAATGGTGTTCATATTGGCCAAAAATTCATTCATGTGGGAAAAAAAAAGATCTTAAGTCCAGAAATCATTTCTTACTACTACAATCCATGTTCCTTTTGGTCTTTTCCTAGTCCTAGGTTCTAGCCCCTTCAACTTGACTGTTTAATCTTACAGGTGTTGTAGATAGTATTGATATTCTATGTACGCGACCAGGCTTTTGAGTTCAATCTTGTTCTGGCCCGACCTGCAATATATTTATATTATATAGTAAATTATATATATTTAATATTAGATATTTTATATAGAGTTGACATATATATTAACTCGTGAGTCAACTCAAATAGGAGAGAACAACTTGTTCTAATGTATATAAGGATAGACAACCATGTGTTGAAGCCCATGCCCCATGGCCTATTTTGTGTGTCATAGCCTCCCAGCCCAACTTGGGCCTATGTAATACATATATATGATATAATTTCATTAAATTTTCATTATTTAATGCTTTAGGCCCAAAGCCCAGCCTGGCCCATGATGACCCCTACCATCTTTTTAATTTTTCCACTCATCTATCTCAGCATATGCATTTTTGTCACACACATTTTTTTGGACAAGTGGTTACTTGACTACTCAAAACTATGCTCCACACAGCATTGCTGGTTATTCAACTGTTTTATAGAATTTTCCTTTTAACGTGAGTGGTATTCACCTATTCACATAAGACTCTAGATACATTCCTCCATTTTGGCCATCCTGATCTAATTCTATGGGTGACATACTCAATCTCTTGTATTGTATTGTTAAACCAAAGTAATGAAGAAGGTCACATTAGGTTATTATTATTATTAAATTTACATAACCTATATTTTGTTTTGCCCTAGTTATTTTAAGATCTCTTGTTTCTAAGCAAGGTTTAAATGTTGATGTCAGTCATCCAAATATAAGAAACATGTCGGAAATGTTAGAAATATCATATGGAAGTATTGTAAAAGTTATGACAGTTAGGTTTCAGTGGGTGGGTAGATTGGCTAATGCCTTGGCTGATTATCTTGCTAAACAAGGGGCTACTCAGGTTACTTTGTATTGGGCTTCCTTGTAATTTTCTTTGTCCTTTGTTCTGTTTATTCAACTAAAGGGTTGATGGAATCCTCCATCTCCCCTTCTTTAAGGGGAGGTAACATCTCATGCCTCTCCCTGAATTGTACTCTCTTCTTTGGCTATGATTTAATAAATCTTACTATTCAATGATAAAAAAAAATATTGTAAAAGTTATAGACATGGTGGAAACATTGTAAAATATACAAAATGTAGAATTATATTTTATGAAATGATAAAAGAAGCATACGAACACCTCTTTAAATTGTTTTCTTGTTCCAAATTATTAAACAAGGCTAAGAAACTAAGGTTACAGACAAAAGAATATGTTCTGAAGCTGCCCTGTAAACCTTAAGATTCAGAGCTTCATGACAGAATGAGTTAAAGCAAAATTTTATCTCATAGAAAATGTAAATGGTTGTAATAGATCAACCAGATAATCTATTACACACACACAAAAAAAAAAAAAAACTAATATTTAACTTCATGTTTGAAATGAATATTGAGCTAGCTCCAAGTGGTAATCATGTAAGTTAGGCAGACAATGACATTGTTACTTCACATATCTACAATATTGTCACCAACTTATGTTATAATACTATCTCTTAGACTCCACATAGTAGTAGTAGTGTTCACTGGGGAATATGTTGATTCTAGTAAAATTTCATGTTGCTACCCATGGAAGTGGACATGGAAATATGTTGTGGAAACTATCTCTTGTACTCCACATAGTGCTGCTAGTGTTTATTGCGGAAATGTCGATTCCAGTAAAATTTCATGTCACTGCCCATGGAAATATTAGGGAAATTGGGGACATTTTAAACCATCTAATATATTTGTCCATAAATTTAATTTTACATTTAATTATTCATTAATTTCATCAATTAAGTTAGAAGTCTTAATTCTTAAATATAAAGATTGTAAGAGGAGTTACTGATGTGGCACATGTTTTGGGGTTGAAAGTTTCCCGAGTGGGGTCCTTTTGGGCTCTCATGCACATATACTACATAGATACATACATAGACTTGGCCTTAGTTTGAACTCAAGGTCAACTTCCTATCTGAACTAAATTGCAGGCCAATTCTTGTCCCAATTCTGGCCCTAGTTTCTGACATAATGGTTCTTTGGCAAGGCTGGATCTTTAATTAAATTTCTCTTATAAGTATTGAAGGATTTCTTAATGCAACACAGTTTGTACTATGGCTTCTTTTGAAATTAGTATTGAAATCTGCTAACTTTTCAGTCCAATGTCTAAATAAATAGCAATACAAATCTTAATTCAAATTGTTTTTTCATATTAAACTTAATTTATGTGATCATTTTTTGGTGATATTAATTATGTGATCCTTGAATTTTTTATGCTTTTTTCTTCTTGTTAAAAGTGTAGGCATGGTGGTGTGGTGGTGTTTGTTTCACTTAATTTTAAGTTATGTTAAGTTCTGTACCACAGGCCTAGCAGTCATATGTTTGTTTATGTTCTATTTTGTATAGATCCGTCCTAACTTACATGGGGCAGACTGGCAGATTAGACACTCTACACATAACCCCTATTTGTAGTGGCTGACTGGGAGAGGGAGACTAACTTTTTCTTCCCATAGGATCACATTCAAACTCTGTTCTTCTGCTGCACACACTTCAAGACCACCATATTCTGATTTCAGAATACTTCTAAAACACAGTACTCTTCTACATGAATATTCGACTCCACTATGGTTTGACTCTTTTTCCCAAAAAAGAAAAGGTTTTCTGTGGTTCCAGTTTATATTTTAATAAAATGCATTGCTTTAGTTAGACATTTTCTGAATCATTTGGAGAACCTTTCTAAATCAAAATTCTTAATTATGCAGCTTCATGTGTTTGTACATATGTCCGTTAGGAAGAAATGTGACTTATGTTCATTAAGTGGTTCTTTCTGGTTCATGGATTTGCTTGGCTTCACCATATGCTAATTTAAAATGGCATACTTGGCTTACTTAGAATAGGTCCTTTTTTCTTTTTCCTGTTCTTTTTAGAAGGAAAAATGTAGGTAAGCTTTTAGTATTTGACTTTCATGTTCGTTTTCCAGGAATTAGCTATGGAGATTTCAAGTCTAGAGAGGCAAAGAGATGAACTTGAAGCTGAATTGAAAAGGGTATCTCTCTTTGATCTTTTCCCTGCATATGTACAAGACCATAACCTAAACTTCTGGATGACAGATATCGGATAAATTTTCAGCTTTGATGATTGCTGAGTTCTGTACTACTAACTGGTGAATTGTTGTTGACCCTTGTGTTATTTCATTTCAAATACGATGCCTGTTTACAAGATCCTCAACAATCCCAGAAGTATGAATACATCTACACTCATGACACAGTTAAGCCTAAGCAGTGATTCCTGAACTTTTCCAGCATTTGGAATACATTTAAGCTTATGACAGTTTTATACCTTCCATGCAGTTGCTGTTAACAATCCTGCACTCAGCACTGCAATCAATCTCCATGGTATAGATTTATATCAATAGTCTAAAGGCTTGTAGAATCCCATTATTTCCCTTTTTTCTGTAACAGAAACCTATACTAAGAAGAAGAGCAAAATACAACCATCTGGCTTAAGGGAAGGGAAAAACAAAAAGAAAAAAAAAAAGCCTTGCCAAGTTAGGCTATGTGACAAAACAAAATCACATGTGAGAAGCTCATATTCCAGGAAAAGTACTCCAAATGGCACCATGCCCTCCTAATCCTGCCCCTGGCCAGAGAATCTGATAGCTTGTTGGCTGATATCTAGATCCATCTAAACAGAAATTATGAAAAAATCTAGCCCATAGTTTTCAAGGTGACTAGGCGAGGCTAGGTGACCATGGGGTGCCCAAGCACCTAGGTGCCTAGGCGGGCGCCTAGGCGATGGAATCTGTAAATATATTAATTTATAGATTTCTATACTTCCTAAAGGACCCAATCAGCCAAAATAAAAGAAAAAAATAAATAACAAAACTGATAAAAAATCAGCCATATAATCAGCCAAAGAAAACTGATAAAAAATCTGCCATATAATCATCCAAAATAAAAAAAATGAAAAACAAAACTGATAAAAAATCAGCCATTTCAAATTTTCAAAATAAAGCATTTCAAACATTTTAAACATATATCAGATTTTCAATTCAGCAATCAGCATACAATGATACAATCAAAATAAAACATTTCAAAAAAATAAAAAAATAAAAGAATGTACTCAAGAACTCAAGGGGCTGACGACTGTTGGACACTTGGACAGTTGGACTCATGGCCTCATGGGGTGGAATGGAATTTTATATCAAGTCTGGAGATTGAAGGGGTTAAAATTTCCACCCAAAGAGAAATAGCAGGGGCTTTTGCAAATCACTTTAGGTCTATCTTTAGAAAACCCCTAAATAGTAGGGTGTGGATTGAGGGTATGGAATGGCCAACTTTGTAGATAGAGGATAGGGAATGGTTGGAAAGGAAATTTGAAGTGGAAGAGATAAGGGAGGCAGTGTTCTCTATGGATAGATCAAAGGCACCAGGCCCAAATGGTTTTACGATGGCTTTTTATCAAGATTGCTGGGAGATATTAAAAGAAGATCTGTGGTCTGTGTTTGATGAATTCCATTCTAGAGGGGTGATCAACCTAGGGCTGAACTCCACTTTCATTGCATTGGTTCCTAAGAAGAGGAATGCAAGTCACCCGAAGGATTTCAGGCCGATCAGCCTAGTTAACAACCTCTATAAGATCATCACTAAGGTGCTGTCCATCAGAATAAGGAAAGTGCTCCCAGCAATTATAGCAGATAA
The DNA here is from genome assembly GCF_056320005.1 of Nelumbo lutea. Classification (NCBI taxonomy): domain Eukaryota; kingdom Viridiplantae; phylum Streptophyta; class Magnoliopsida; order Proteales; family Nelumbonaceae; genus Nelumbo; species Nelumbo lutea. Next base: position 4,937,564 of record NC_142685.1, on the reverse strand, counting down.
TCAACGAGCTTTTGTGAAGGGGATATAGATTACAGATAAGATTCTGATAGCAAATGAGAGCTTGGAGGAGTTCAAGAGATCCAAGAAAAAGGGATGATTTGTAAATTGGATTTGGAAAAGGCTTATGATTTGGTGGATTGGTCTTTCTTGATGGAGGTGATGATCGATTTTGGTTTCGGAGATAAATGGTGCAAATGGGTCTTGGGTTGTATCAGGAACTGCCATTACTCCATACTGGTAAATGGGACAGTGGTAGATTTCTTTCCAGCCTTGAGAGGGATTAGACAAGGAGACCTCCTTTCCCCCTTTTTATTTACATTGGTAGCTGAAGTTCTGGGGAGACTAATTTATAGAGCAGATTCTAGGAGCTTAATAAGAGGTTGGAGAGTTGAGAGGGAGCATGTGCCACTCACACATTTGCAATTTGCAAATGACACCATACTCTTTTGTGAAGCAGGGGATCTTGACAGGATTAGAAACCTGAAGCTCACTATATGACTTTTTGAGCAAATGTCAAACCTTAAGGTGAATTTTGAGAAGAGTTGTATAGTTGGGGTAAATATGGGCGAGGGGGAGATTTCTAAGTCCGCAGACATCTTAGAATGTGCAACAGCAAATTGTCCCTTAAATTACCTCAGTTTGCCACTAGGTGGTAACCCTCAGAAAGGGGAGTTTTGGGTTCCGGTTGGGGAGAGGTTTGAAAAGAAACTAGCAACTTGGAAGAAAATTTATTTGTCTCTTGGAGGGAGAACCACTCTAATCAGGTATACTTTAGGTAACCTTCATGTCTACTTGTCAATCTTCAAGATTCCGACAAAGGTGGCTAGTAGATTAGAAAAACTAACGAGAAACTTTCTCTGGGAGCCGGGGGAGGAGAAGAAGGATCATAGGGTGAGGTGGGAGATGGTTTGTAGGAGTAAGAGAGAGGGAGGTTTGGGTATTGGGAACATAAGGAATAGGAACTTGGCTCTACTTGGGAAATGGCTTTGGAGATCCTCATTAGAGAAGGACAAACTTTTGGTGAAGATAGTGGGCAATATTCATGGGGTTGCAGCCAGTGGATGGGACTCTGTGATTCTGGCAAGGAGTACAAGAGCATCTCCTTGGAAAGCTATTCAAGCCATTCTACCTTTGTTTTCTCCATGGATCAGGTATGGCTTGCACTCAGGCAATTCATTAATTTTTGGGAACATGTTTGGATTGGGGAATCCTCCCTAAAAGACCAATTCCCAAGCCTTTTTGACCTTTCCACTTTTAAAAATGAACTGGTTTCTTCATTCCTTGTTCCTTCTAATTCTATTTCTGGGGTTGGTTGGAACATGGGCCTGAGAAGAGATATTAGGGACACAGAGCTTGATGGTATCTCATCACTGTTATCCATTCTTGAAGGGGTTTTCCTAGAGCCAACAAAGGCAGACAGTAGAATTTGGACACCCACCCCCTCTAGTTCCTTCACTTGTGCCTCTTTCTTTAGAGCTCTCACACAATCTTCTTCCTCTGGCTTGTCTTTCCCTATTAAATAGGTGTGGTGTCATCCTATAGCTCCTAAGGCTGGGAGTTGTGTTGGGAAGCTTTTCTGGAAAGAGTTAATACAACAGATTTACTTCAAAGAAAAAAACCCAATAGTTGTTTTTGTCCTCACTGGTGTGTCCTCTGTAAAGCTGATGGTGAGTCTGTATATCATTTACTGATCTCTTGTCGGTTCACTAACGTCATTTGGGAATGGTGTACTTCTTTGTTTGGGTGCAGGTGGACCCCCTTTCAAATGTGCAAAGCTTATTCACATCTATGCCGATTCAGCCAACAAAAAGGGCCAAGTTTATGTGGAGGTGTATTAGGGCTGCAGTCTATTGGACTATTTGGGAGGAGAGAAATTCATGGATATTTACAGATAAGGAGAGAAGTTTGGAAGCAATACTGGAGGTCATCCATATTAGGGTTATACACTGGCTGAAAACCTTGGATCTGTTTGCAGAATTCTCAGTCGATGAGTTGCAAAGAAAGAGGAAGGAGATAGCAGAACTTTTTCCAATGAGGAAGGCCTCAAATGCTTGTTGGATCCCCCCACCCCATGCCTTTACTAAACTGAATTTTGATGGCAGCAGCATGGGTAATCCACGGCCATCCGGAATAGGGGGAGTAATAAGAGATGAACAAGGGAATCTGTTAGCTATGTATTCTGGACCAGTAGGGGTGGGAGATTCTTTGAGAGCTGAGATATTTGCAGCTCTTGAAGGGGTACAAAGAATCAAGGATATGCACATTAACAAGCTGATCATAGAAGGAGATTCTAAAGTGGTGGTAAACTGGCTGAAAGAGGATAGTTTTAGAATTTGGAATTACAGTAATGAAAAGAGTAAATTTAAGTGGCTGACTAAGGACATGGAAATCCAATACAAATGGGTAAAAAGAAGTGTGAACTCTTTGGCAAATGGTCTAGCTAGACAAGGGGTGAACAGAAATTCTATATTTTGGGCTGTTTTTGTAATTTTTGTTTTTGATGTTTAATGGTTGTTCTTGGAAGCTAAGATTGTTAAGCCCCCTTGCCCTGTAACTTTTTCATATTATTAATAGTAATACAATCCACAATTATTGATCAAAAGAAGAAGAAGAAGAAGAAGAAGAAGAGTGGAGAGAGGACTGACTACTGAGAGGAGCATAGGGGCGGAGCCCCTGTTTTTTCGGCAAAAAAAAAAGAAAAAAGAAAAGGAGGTTTGGTGGAACCCCAGTTTTTTCAACTGAAATTTGAAGAAGAAGAGGTTTGGCGCCTGGCCTGCGGGGTGCGGACGTATTTTTGAAAAAAAAAGGAGAAAATGTTGAAGAAGAAGAAGAAGAAGAAGAAGAAGAAGAAGAAGAAGAAGAAAACTTACCTGCCGCTGCCAGAGGTGAGGTGTGATGGAGTTGGGCTGGGGCTTGAGCTCGAATTGGTGTTCGGTTCTCCTCCCTCTCCAATCGAAAGAAAACCCTTTGATTGAGTATTTAATGTAACTTGTCTTAATACTAGATGATACCATGTAGCAGATTGTATTTTAAAACAATACAACGATCAATAAAATTTCAAAACAATTATTAAATAAAAAAATAGTTTTATTATATATATAAATAGGCGCCCGCCTAAGTCTCTGGGCGGGCGCCTAGTATGTAAAACCTGGGGCGTTCGGGCAAGATGACCATGACAAAGCGCCTAGTCGCCTAGACAACTATGACCTAGCCTTCTCTAAAAAATTATGAAAAGCTCATGGAACATTTGGAAGCCACCTCATCCAAGCAATAAACCAGCTGAGCGTTGCTCAACACATCTACTCTGCCAAAATCCAAATAAAACATCAACTTGAGTCGTTGGAAGAATGCATGAAACACAGCTTTATTAACTGTAGGACCATAATATTCATCCTTGGGTTCCTGAATCCCCCACCTAGTCACCAGCACTCAAATGTCCTGGTTTCCTAAGAAATCAAAATTTGGCTTGATAGCTCCTCTGAAAGAAAAGAGAAGAAACTAGGGTAGGAGAGTATGGTGACAAATCCTGTGCTACTGTATCTATGTTGTGATGGGCTGCCCCCAATCTGCCAATCTCTTTGTCATCAATGTGGAAGTCACAGACCTCCTCTCTAGTCAATGGTACTCATGTGAGCTACATTGATGGTAACCAAGTCACTTTTGAGGTTTGATTTGTGTTTGTGAAGATTTGGCAATATTCTCCTCCTAAATGCTTTGTAGTATCACAACCTCATGTTTATGTTGCCACATAATTTTCCTTCTCTTTGTAAAAGCGAATAGGAAATTAGAATCAAAGAGGTGCGTACCTCAACAAATGGTTGCCATTGAGATAAAAAAGGGGAAATGAAATGTCCCCAGAGAACTGCAGAAAATTTACAGTCAATAACGAATTGGTGGATTTTCTCTCTACTAGCCTTTGATATGGTACACATATGAGATAAAAGTTTCCATGTTTTATTTTTATGTATCACTTCATAGTTGAACACCTGGTTTTTGGAGTTGGACCCCAGCAGACAGCTTTAACCACTTAATAGGTGCCGATTTGTGCATATATAAATCCTTGAAGACGGCGGATCAAGACAAGGCATCAAGTGAACCAGAATAAATGCCTAACTCAACCATCTGCACCAGAGGGCTACAAAGTAAACCAGATTGTAACTCTAACATGGAATTTACATCAAGAGTTCCAAGAGTTGTGAGCAAGGAAAACAGAAGGAAAAGAGAGAATGGGACAGGATTCGAAGTCTGAGATTTGGTAGAAACTGGGAAACCAAGAGTGGAGGGCACAGTACTCACACCACATAAATCTAATATTCTAACTTCGGAAGAACCATATTTATCCCTTTTATAACTACCTTCCCTACCTACATTATCCTGTAGATGATCCTGTATTCTTGGCTTCTCTATTTCACTAAATGGATGTACATGCTTTTTCTATTCCAACAAATGTTGCAACTTGTTCGCAAATAACCACATGCTAGCATAGATTCGATACGTTATCCCTAAAATATCTATGTATAACCTGAATTTTGGTCTCTGATGTTCTTAAGAAGGTTACACTATTCCAAAATGGTTCTTCGGAATTTCAAAGTTCTGCAATTAGAAGTTGAATGCATTTCAATGATCAATGTCCACACTCCATGCAGGCATGCATTATATATTTCATATTTATTTATTGCATTATGAGTTTGCTTTTTGTCATTTTTCAAGTTCATAATTGTACTCTACTTCTGAATGTTCCTTTTAGAGATTATTAGAATGAACCGATGTTTTTTTTTTTGATTAATAACACATTTCATTAATTAATCATAGAAATAATTACAAAGGGGAAGATAAACTTTCTTATCTTCCAGCTGAGGCTTGAGCTCCCAAGAAAGGATAAAAAGGACTACACCTGAGCCCAAAGCATAGACTCCCTCTCCACCCCTTGTTTAGCTAACCCATCAGCAAAAGAGTTGGCTGATCTTTTCACCCAACTGATCTTGACTTCCATCTCTTGAACCAGCCACCTAAATTTCCTCCTCTCATTGCTGTAATTCCATAACCCACTGTTGTCTTTATTCAGCCACTCTACCGCCACCTCCGACTCCCCTTCAATTATAAGTTTTCTTATATTCATCTCCTTAGCTCTCTGGACTCCTTCCATAACTGCATAGATCTCGGCTCTGAGAGAGTCACCCACTCCAATTGGGCCTGAGAACAGGGTTGAAACAATCCCATTCTCATCCCTAAACACACCCCCAATCCCCGAGTGCCCAGGATTCCTCTTACTCCCATCGAAGCTTAGTTTTAAGAAACCAGCTGGTGGAGGGGTCCAAGACACTCATTACTGTTTTGGTCTGGGTGCAACTAGCAATCTCACCCCACTTCCTCAACATTACATCCATTGTGTAATTTGTGAACAGCTCTGAGGATTTCAGCCACTGTACAATCCTTATATGGATCATTTCTTTCAATTCTTCAGCACCTCTCTCTACTTCAGAGAAGATCCTGGAGTTTCTTTCTTCCCATAAAGACCAGCATACCGCAGCCCTCGGGCATCTCCACATGGTCCTACCCCTTTTTCATACGCCATCTAAAGAAAAAAGGGGAAAAAAGACTTTGCAAGTTTGATGGAGGGTTCCAAATACACCCAATAGGTGAAAACCAGTCTCCCCATCAGCTTTACAAAGAACACACCTGTGAGGGGATAAACATGTCTTGGATCTCTTCTTTTGGAGAAGATCACCAGTGTTGATTCTTTCCAAAAAAGCTTCCCAGCAAAAACTACCAACCGACGTTATTAAATATAAAGTTCATGATTATTATAAAATTTTATATTTATTCTTCAATGTACCATATGTTCATGTATCCATTGCACCATTTTGTACTAAATCCCATTTCAAGAGACATCCATAGCCCAGCTCCAATATCGTAACTAATACACAGCAACAGAAGAAATGCATGAAGCTGATTAGGATGGAGGAGAGAGGGTTGTTCTGTAAGTGTCATTCAGACATTGTTAGAAGTATCCCAAGAAAAAGGACAATTTAGGAAAATGAAGAGGTGCTTCCAATGCACTGAATAAAGTCATCAACGATGTCATCTAAAACCAATAACTAAATAACAACTTGTACATTGTTAACTACTCTGAAAGTACTGATGAGAATTTTACATTTTCTGATTTTCCAGAGGATTTTCTTTCACATAAATCTTTGTGGTTGTTATGTTTAGATCTTCAGTTATCTGAGTGCTAACCTTCTCTCAATAAATGGTTCTGGTGACTGCTTATCTTTCCAAAGCATCCATTTAGTACTACAATGAAGGTGCTTCCCAAGGCATTAGTATGCAATAGAGCTGAGCGTTCTCTTCAGAATGTTCATTTGATTGATTGATGCATATTGACTTGCTAGGAAGCACTTCGAAATGATAGCATTCCATTGATATGATATCATTTTCAGCATTTGCAGTGTTTTACTTCAATGTATAAATCAAAAGGCTTATTCATAGTAGTTTCCCCTGGTGGAGACCAAACTGGTTTCCCTGTTTTGATAAACAATGGATTTTTTCTTAATGATGGGGGCAACTATTGTAGGTTAACATCTCCTTGGCTGCTGCTCTTGCACGCCTTCGCAATACCCGGGAAGAGAGGGAGCAGTTTGATGAGGCAAGCAATCAAATTGTTGCACACCTGAAAACGAAGGTATGTAATTGTTACTTACAGTTTCTGTGCTGGTACCAGCAGATTAATCTGTCTGAAATTAATATATTCTAGATCAATATATTTGTCATCATTTATATGCCAATAGATTTTGCTTGCCTAACATTTGTTTAAATTATAGGAAGATGAGCTATCAAGATCCATTGCTTCATGTAGAGTAGAAGGAGATGTTCTTCATACATGGATCAACTTCCTTGAAGATACCTGGGTTCTCCAATCCTCCTTTATAGATCAGAAGGAAAAGCAGACCAGGTATGTATCTCTGTGTTGTATCTGGCTTATGAAATTTTGTGCGCTTGTTGTGTATTTGAAACCTTTGGGGGGGGGTGAAATCTCTTCTACTCTTTAATGAGTTTTGTATGCCTATATCATGGGTTCTTACCTTGATGCTTGAGTACTTACTTTTCTTACATGTTCAAGTGATGAGTTAGAGAAACATGAGGACTACTTTGTGGAATTGATCACTTGTCACCTCTCTGCTTACAAGGTATTGATTCAATCATCAAAACAATAGATGTATGAACATCCCCACACTTGACCATAAATTCTATAGATGATATTCCTTTCCATCTTGTACAACTCATACAGGAACAGTTGGGTCCTTCTATCAACCGTATCAGGATACTTGTGGAGAATTTGAAAAATCTAAATGAAGGGTAATGCAGTTTTTTTGCATTGAAGAGATTGTTACTTTCACTGTAACAAGTCTTTTACTACTTTCCTTGTTTCACACAACAGGTTAGAGATGGCCTCTGGTTTAGATGCCAATGATTCTAGAGAAAGCCCAAGAAGAAATCTTGAGGAGGAATACCTGAATTGTGAAGCGAAGGTATGGATCTGTCTGCATGTGTTCTCTTTTTGGTTCTGCCTACCTTCACATTCAAAATTGTCTTAATTTAGATTTTGTGGAATATCCTGCTTCAGATGGAAGAATTAAATAAAGTTGAATCTTTTTTGCATTCCATTGTTTCTTGTGGTGTGGTTTTAAATTTGATTTTTTTTATTAGTAGTGGTCCTTAATTTGATGACAACCAAACTTTTGTAATTTGTTTCTTTCTTTTGAAATATGCTGTGGTTTTGATTAAGAATCAGGTTAGGGATATGTTTGGTTTTATAGAAAATAAGGGAGAAACAGAAAGTTGGGGGAAAGTCTTAACGAATTTCACAAAATTTGTTTAGTAATTTCCCTCAACTTTCCGTTTCTCTGATTTTCTATCAAACTAAACATAGCCTAAGATGATTAAAAGCAATGCATTTTAAGGATACATTGACATCTACTTCCCTCGAGTGCTCTTGTTAATGGCATGCTTCATTTTTTGCAGATTATAACCACCTTTAGTGTAGTGGACAACATGAAAGAACAGTTTTATCCTAAACATGGGAAAGTCTCCAGGTGCGATTGTAGTATTTGTTCCCACTTTGCCCTTGTTACACATGAACTTGTGCAGTTGTCATGTTAGGTATATACCTGATCCCACTGAAAATATGACACAAGGTCACTAATAATGCAGGAAAGATGATCTAGGAGTGAAAGAGCTATTTGATGCTATTGAAAAAATGAGAGAGGAATTTGAATCCATTGAGAGACCAAACCTAGATATTGAGACTCCAACAACCCCTAGTGCAGAGACGCCATCTATCAATATGCAAGAGAAGGTTTCATCTCCTCCCTCCACACAGACCATTGAGTCACTGCTATCTAAGAATGATGAACCTTCGGAACCACCCTCAGCCAAGGAAGAACAGTCATTGGACCCTGAAGCGGAACTGGCAAAGCTGGAGTCAGAATTTGGTAAAGTTAGCAGAGACTACTCAACAGAGGAGATTGGTGACTGGGAGTTTGATGAGCTTGAGAGGGAGTTGAGAGGTGACTCGGCAACAAACAAATAGATCAGATCTACCCTTCTGCTCTGAGTCTATAGAAACTTCTGGTATCCGTTAACCATGAACAGCTTTGTTGTATGTAACTATTTAGCATCTAGGCGCCACCTAATGAAAAGCCAGATTTTAGCTAGGTTTATATTTTTTAAAGTGTGGATCCAGATGAACTTGTATCCATTGGATCGGATGTAAATTTGCAAACTGTGATAATATAACATGGGTTCGTTGAAATAAATGTAATATTCTTGGTTTACATTTATGTTGTCTTTTGGATGCAAGTATTTCTCTGGGTAGAGGTCTAGTTGGAACATAACTAATAACGATCAACATAGCCTCCATTTACGCTTAGGTTGTCAATAAGAAGCCGATTAACTGATGGATCCCATTCTTCATCTCTCTGAGTTTCTTAAATCTTTCGTTGTTATTTGGGGTGGACGGCCCAGAGTGCCCTCGTGTCCAAACTCTTCCACTCAACCCAACCATCTAAGTACTCTGGCGTTAGCAGAGCTGAAATATGGTGCAGATTGGTACGAGACTTCCACTTTGACGACTAACGCTTCATTACTGATTAGTTCAGGAGTAGAAATTGATTGATTTGCAACGAATCAGTCGTGTTCAAGGCCCTAAACTCGGTTAAGAGTTTAAACCTTGGAGGCTGTATAAGTTAGGAAATAATTATTGTGATGGCATGGCGTGTGCCCATATGCCACTTTGCTCAAAGTGGTGGTGACGAGGAATGAAATATTTATTTTATATTTTGAAATTATGTGCATTCCAACCACGGCATGGAAGGAGAAGTAAAGAAAGAGAGGTGTGGAGTGAGATTTTTCTGGTTTGAAAAATGGTGTCCTATTTGGGAAGTTGGGAAATTGCTTCAGCTTTTGAAGGGCAACATAATTGTCAAGGGCTCCCATGTTTTCAGCACTAGGGTACAAAGCTTAGTGGTGTTAAAAATCTCCATACCAAATTTCATCAATAGGCAGCTCCGAGTTCCAACAATGAATAATGATGATGACCAAGGGATTAGCTGAAAACCATTTCGCTGTAAAATGCATTATATTTACCACTTCCTCCATTCCATATGTGCCAGGTAAGCCACGAGACCACGGGCACGAGGCATGGGATTCCCCACTTTAGTTCAACTTCTAGAATCCGAGACACTCTAAATTGTCTTTCTTTCTTTCTTTCATTGAGCCAGAGTCGATATCTTTCTGGTTTTCTGGGTTGGTGGGTCAGTTCAGTTCTATGGACGCATTCAGCCTCTAAAACCTTTTTAGTTTCTATGTGCCTATTCCTTTTGTTGGGAGAAACTGTTGGTTCTCTTCATCGTCATCATGTTGATGCATGATTCATTTACTATAGTGATATTAGCATTTAGTACCATACAAAAGAGTGTGAGTGTGGGCCATTCAATTAAGTTGACCTACTACTCAAGACTGGAGAATAAAACTGGGTGGATGATCTTTCATGGCCATCCATCCTTTTTTTTATGGCATATGAATGAATATATTATTTCTATTAACAATAATTGGGAACTTACGAGGGTAGGGTAGGTAGCAAAAGGCTCAGGTTCAGGATTCCAGCGGGAGCGGTCACATTGGTTGAGTAAATGGGGTAATCCCTGCCCCACCGTGTTCATCACTCAATACTACTCTCATCGTCATTGGTGCAGAATTCAAGTGCCCTACCCTGCTCATCACTCATTGAACACAGTAGGGATCACAGTTTTTGCTTACTCAGCGTGAGCAGTTCCACTCAATTATCACCCTTCTGGGAAAACTTATGAAGCCGTTTGCCTGCTCTCTGCTTCTCCTGCCTAGTGCCTGCTGCATGTGGAACTTAATTGGTTTTTTTTGGGATTCCATTGGTGACAGTTCTGTCACGCCATCACTTTCTTAAGTTTTATCCTTTGGTTGGATAAGATAATTTATCTGATGAATGAATGAATGAACGATGATCCACCGTAAATTTCGCTCTTACCGCTTCAAAATCATCCCCAAGAAAAAAAAAAAAAAAAGAGGAAAGGAAACCCTACGAAGAAGAAGACGACGACGAAGATTTGTCCCTCTTAATGTTTTATCGACTTGGCCCAGATATCTGTAGGGTGGCTCAGGATTCAGGAGGCACTGATGCTTTCTCGGTCAGAAGTCACAACCCACAAACACGTACCCTCACAAGTCAGGGTCCTACAATTTACAGTAAACAAATAATGGTTTGAGACCATGGGGAGTTAGACTCTGTTGAACAGTCTTTGACAATGGCTTGAGACCTTAATCAGGGTCCTACAATTTACAGTGGTGCTCTTTCCTTCTACATTGCTTAAAATACCAATTGATAGTAGCCAAAGCAAAGCCAACTTATGTTAGTGTCTGTTTAACAACTCTCTCTCTCTATCTCTCTGTTTTCTGTTATGACTGAGCATTGTGTTTTATCAACTTATGTAACGAACTATTTTGAGGGAAGAAAAACTACTTCTTTCTTTCTGAATTCTGTGAGGGTATCAAGACTGAGTTTTTAAAAAGGTGCACAAAAACAAGGCCTCGAGCTGCGCATGCATCTCTCCCTTCAATGTAAACCTCCACCATGAAATGTCGGATGGTGTGTTCCTCACTTCTTAGAGAGAGTGATGCCAACAGCAATAATCAATAATATCTAATCTTAAATATAAATTAAAAGGAAAGGAAAGGAGATAAAAAGATGCCCAAATGCCAAACAACATTTTTATCTCTCTCTTGCCAATCAAGTCAAATGAAGGGGGAAGATCACTAAAGACTGTTGAGATAAAAAAAATAAAAATAAAAATAAAGGAAAAGAATAAGAAGACCCAAAGCCAGGAATCCAGTAAAAGTAGTGAAGTACTTCAAGTGTGAAGTGACCCTCTAGCTTCCTAGATTTCATTAAACAATTTTTGTATTATATGAAACATTAAATCAATTACTACTGGTACTGGATAGCAGAGCCCAGAGTCTTAGCCAAAGGTTTTGTATTTAATGGAATACAATAACTGGGGAATGCAGAAAACCAGCTTTTGAGACATGGGCTGCATTCAAATACGTATGTTGCTTGCGTAAGTGGGGATTAATTGTTTCAGAAAATATAGAAATAAATCTATTCTAGAGAAGTATATCTTTTTAATTAATTGTTATACATATTAAAAACATAAAATCGAATTATACCTGAGATATTCCCATATAATACCTTCTTTCTTGTGAGGAGGGTATGGTCCCGTATATTCATTCAATTAAACTTTATAAATTGTTAAAAAAAAAGGCAAATCAGGGAGAGACGAGCCACACAATTTAGTTGGAGGGAGAGAGATGAAGCACATAATTTGGTTAAAAAAACAAATAAAGAAAGTTACGGGTCAGTTGGCCATTATAAGTTTATGAACGTGATTATTTGGAGGCATTCAAAATTCCCAAATCTCTGACAGTGCCTAATCCTTATTTACTTTTCTATTTTCGTTTTTCTACTTTGGCACTTTCTGATCCCCACCTTTAAAGTTGGCTTAGCCCTTCTCCTATCTTGCACAAACACCAGGTTCCATTAAGCTTCTATACACATTGAGAGAGAGAAAGAGAGGGAGAGAGAGATCAGCAGATCAAATAAGATGGCCATGAACTCACCTCCATGCGACCATGCAGATGAAGAATACATAGACATGGAAGTTGGTTCCTCCGCATTCTTCTGCTATTCCGTCAACTCTCCGCCACATCCTAGAGAGTTTGAGTTCCATATGTCTTCATTAACCCCCATTGATAGGGAACCTACAACCTCTCCAGCTGATGAACTCTTCTACAAAGGGAAGCTTCTACCTCTCCACCTTCCTCCGCGTTTACAAATGGTTCAGAAACTCCTCCAGCACTCCAACACCCACTTCGAGGAAAATACAGAAGCCTTGGATGAAAATTACACCACTCCATTCTCCACCACAACCCCTACTCCCACCACTGCCACCCCATTCGAATCCTGCAACATCTCTCCCTCCGAGTCTTGCCGGGTCAGTAGGGAACTGAACCCAGATGAATATTTCGTCGAGTGTTGTACTGATGCAAACGGTTTCATCAGCGACCAACCCAAGAAGTCTTGGTCCAAGAAGCTCAAGCTGATCAAGAGCTCTTCCTTGGGTCTGAAGTTGAAGGCTTCTCGTGCTTATCTTAAGTCTTTGTTCAGTAAATCCGGGTGTTCGGATGAGTCCTCCGCAGAAGCTGCGAGGAATGGAGACGAAGGGACCATTTCGAAAGCCAAGGAGTGTTTAAACAGGTATATCAAGGTGTCAAGGAAAAACCCATTTGGCCAAATCCAAAAGGGGAGGTGCCAAAATGCAACTACTGTCATGAGGGGCTTTGATAAAGAGAAGATAATTGAGGATGGTAGTGGCGGTGATACTGGCCATAGAAGGTCCTTCTCTGGGGCTATCAAATGGCATTCGACTATCAAGTCCTCTTCTTCTACATCTTCATCTGGTTCTTCTTCTTCATCATCACTTTCGAGTAATTCTAACGGCCATTATGGGGTACAGCTGCTCAAGAGGAGCAGCAGTGCCAATTCAGAGATTGAGAGTTCAATCCAGGGAGCAATTGCTCACTGTAAACAGTCTCAGAAGCTGTTTGGTTCGAGAAATGCGATGAGTGAAGTTGGGTTTTGTTCATTGTCTGCTTCAAGGATTGGAGTTTGTGAGGAACAAGAAAGGCCAGCACTTTGTAGAGGATGATCATTGATCATTAGTAGATAATGAAAAAATAAGTAAAAGAAGAACCCCTATTAGGTGAGGGAAGGAGAAAGGGGATGAATAAGTACATATATTTGATTGATTTAAGACAAATTTCCTGTTATTTTCTTCTTTTTTGATGCTTGGTATGCTCTGATTCAGTGCAAAGTCCTGTGAAACTGAAAGGCTGTCTGTCCTGTACTCTTAGATCAGACCATCCTGTGGCAGTTTGTGTGAACTGTAGAAATACCCTCTAAAAAACTTCCAACTGTAATTGCTTGAATAAAAAAGAACAATCGGAACTCTCCTTCCACTGGTTTTATTAATTTTCTTGGTGAGCGCTCTCTGAATGTAGAGGGAGAAAAAATAAAAATAGATGACTCGCGCGTTTTCTGTTGCATTTTGGACACTATAAAGAAGTTCTAGGTTACGCTGCAATGCAGCATTGTTCCAAATCGGTTAACGTGGTTCAGTTATTCTTTTTTTTTTTTTTTTTTCAGTTATTCGATGGCGAGCTTTTGGTAGTCACCCGGAAAAATAGACTTGAAAAATAGTTTTTTTTTTCAAGAAAAAAAAGAAAAAAGAAAAACTTAGAGCTTGCATCAATTGGGATGCTTTTAAATATGACAAATTTGGGTCATTTTAAACCATTGGAAATTTTCCACAACTTAGAAATTTTGGACAGAATATTTTGATAAAATCTAAACATTTTTAACCTTTTACAATATTTTATATTTTAGTTACATTATTTTAATAATATTTTGAAATTACAGGCTAAATAAAAATTTCAATCTAAACAAATCTGCCAAAAATATTCCAATTTCATCATCGAAGTGACTCTGTCTGAAACTGAAAATCTTGCAAAATTTCATGAAAACCATGACTGGGACCATCATGTCAGGGTAGCTTTTGTCTTTCAGCAGGAATGTGCCCAGTTAATAAAAAATGGGATGTATCCAAACAAGTCCCCTTGATTTTTACAGAGAAGAAAAGAGGGAAAAAACAACTTTCACATCCCTTTATATGATACCAAGCTTTCCAGGGAAGTTGACATGATCACAAGTCAGGCAGAGAGAGATACTGCAAAAAGCAACCAAGGAAGGCTTTTATCAAAGATAGTCTTACAGCTCTACCTCCCTGAAATGGTTTCTTCTATTTGGGTCTTTCAGGCTTTATGGATCCATCCATTTCTAACAAGGGCCCGTGTCTTGCTTTTATGAGTTTATCTTTCCACTTGTTTTCCCCCCTCTCTCTCTCTCTCTCTCTCTCTCTCTCTCTCTTCATGGCTCGATCTTCAGTAAAGAAAAAGAAATAGATTACTGAACCTTCTTTACAAACACACACACAGAAGAAAAAGTGTTTAAATAAAAGTTGGATCAGTTCCCCTATCCCTCACCAATGAACATGATATCATGAACCATAATACTACAACCCAGCAAAAATGCTTTTACCTTTTACGGTTCCTGTAAACAAAACGTTTAGTGTCCTAATTACAGCATTTATAATGTTACTTGTCTGCCTCTTAAGAGTACAAGTGGGACACTTACATTAATCATACCACCAAAAAAGGCCATCCATATAAAAATGCAGTATAATTACTTGATTGATAATATAAAAAAAAAACGATAGAGGAAATCTTGAGGTGCAAACAAACAGCCTTTCAGGTGCCACCACCCTTCTTTTTCTCTTTTTTCCTTTATGATTTAAGGAGTGGAGGATAAACCTTAAACAAAAATGAGCATGGCATCCATATATTTGACAGGATTAAAGCCAAAGAAAGCAGCAAAGGGGACCCATTTGAGTTTTGATGTTATTGAGCACTACGGACTAAGGATTATTGTTAATAACAAAGCCATCACAAGCATTTGTTTGTTTATTCCAGAAGCAGAAAGGAGGGCACTCCAATTGGGTCCCTCTTGAAAGTTGAAACCGTGAGTGTGAATCCATCAGAGACACGCGTATGCTTGTATTAGCGATTTGGCATTAATCATTACGTGTGAAAATCCAATGATTTTGTGATTTTGAAACGCCAAGTGCATATGCAGAAGCTATATTATATACTGTACTGAATTGCATCTCCATTTTACTTTTCTTTGTTTGCTGCATTTTTGCATCAATTAGTTTGTCCTTCTGCTGTCCAGGTTCTTAATTCAAGCAATCCGTTGTATCCTTCTCTCAGATTCTTGTACATGGGATGGGATATAATTGCAGATATCCAATTTTACAAGGGTCAAATTGCTCTCCACTCTTCATGGTTTAAGTGTATGAGAGTATCTATTATTCTTAAGAAGAGACATATTTGCTGTTAATATATATAGATAGATAGATAGATAGATAGATAGATAGATATAGACATTTGCTGTTAATATATATAGATAGACCACCCCTGATTCTGTCATATGGAGGGATGATGTGGCCAATCTGAGCCATCCACCATGTGGGGGACCCTCTGGATTGACCAACAGTTCAATCCTCCACTCAAAACCAGCCCTATGCTCCCACTTCTTATTGACAAATTATTGGCCATTTCTTCAATATTTTAATGAATTGACTCATAAACAAGGTTTTTTTTTTTTTTATTACATGGCAATGGTGTGGTCTCAAATTTTCCCTGCTAAGGATAGCAAGAGGAACTAACCAAGTTTACCACATGGAGGATTCCTTCGTTGTTCAGCCTCCTTTGCTGAGTGACCTGACTAGCAGACCCACTCATCCCTTACGATAAGGCTGTCAATAGATTGAATTTTTGTTCCAATCTAATTCGATTCGAATCAAGTTAACATGGATTTGGACAATCATCAAGTTCATCAGATTGATTTCAATTAAAAAGAAAAGCATTCACCATCATCATCTAGGCTTTGTCCCAACTCCCAACTATATGGGGTCAGCTATTTAAAAAAAAAAAGTATTATTTGATTGAATAAGATAATCAAACAATCATCTAATAGATCAAATTACAACAAAGAGAGGGCTTTGGTAGCTGAGGTATGGCGTTTTGTTTGTCATTAAAATAAAATAACAAATACAATTGCAAATGTATAAAACATGCTTCAATTAATTACTCTATTCTAGTAATAATTACCTAACCTAGCATGCTGATGTCACTTTGGTACCGCGATGGGTCCCGATATGAATTACTCCCCCTGCTTTAATAATCATCACCTGGCATACTAATATCAGCATTGGTACTAAGTGACTAACAGAATCCTTGGATTGAATTAGATTCAATGGGATTTGATGGATATCCAAAAGTACTGTAACTAATTGGATTGGATTTTCTAATAACAAGTTTGATTGAATTTAATTGGATCATTTGATTGGAAATCAAGTTCATTGACAGCCCTACCTTTGGAACATGCACAACAAATTGTCCTAATCTGTTGATTCTTCCTGTTTCCTATCACATAAACCGGAATCAATTATATGGATCAGTCAATATTGTTTTGTTACCCTCTATGTAGTTCCACTTCCAGTGAAAATGAAACTGGCTTTTGTACAGATATGCCCCGAGGAAATCCAGGTGCCACTGCAACTATTTAACATTTTGACAAGCTAAGGTTACCGAATAAAAAACAAACCAACATCAAATTGGGTTGGTTTGTTTTTTATTCGGTAACCTTAGCTTGTCAAAATGTTAAATAGTTGCAGTGGGTTGGTTTGTTTTTTATTCGGTAACCTTAGCTTGTCAAAATGTCAAACCAACCCAATTTGATGTTGGTTTGTCGTCCTCTATGTCAAGTTCCTTCAAGAATTCAATTAGCTTTTGTATGGGTATGCCCTTGTGAAACCCAGATGTCACCACTCAGCAAGCCCAAGGTTACAGAATATTGCTTTCCATAACAAACCCAAACAGATAATTCATATCTCACCGCTTGAAATGATCATTGAGTAGTCACTATTGTTTGGTGAACAGTTTCTTCAGACATGGTTTTTTCTTGTGTTAATTCGTAGAAAGTTCCCTTAGTTGCAACTGTTTATCGCTCTTCATGTCCATTACCTTGTAGAATTGTACCAATCCATGCTCCTTAAAACCAACCAATTTGATTGTAGTCTTCCCAAAACAATTATGCAAATTGCATCCCATAATAAACCCAGAAGGATGTTTGTGGAGTTGCTTGAACCAATCAGAAAAGGGCGCATGTGGGTTGATGTCAGATATTTCTGGACGAAGACTCCGTAGGGAAATTTGTCATTTTTCTTAGACTTTTTCCAATGCATGTCTTCTAGTATCACGGCCAACCATAAAATGGGTAAAGGAACAGATAACAAGAAAAACAGGCTTCGCTTATCCGTTCAGCTTTTGCCATGCTGTTCTATCTCCTTCCGAGTTTATTTCAAATTGATACAAAAGAAAATGCCGCATCACTTTTTTTAATTTTTGTTTGGAAAAGAATGCTGGCATCATGTTAAATCTACCACTCTCCGGACCCCCCCCCCCCCCCTCACCCCTCCCCCCTCCCCCAAAGAAAGAAAAGTTAAAATGCCATTACTTTTTTATTTGTCATCTTTATACACTGGTTTTCCTTGCCCACCATGTGATAACAGTGATTTTTATCCACACACGAAAGGGGGTCAAAGTTATAACCATTCTTTTTCACTTGTTTCTTTTATAAATCTGTCATACAAGCCCAAGAAAACCCAAATCTGCCATAATATTTTTTGCAGTAAGCATCTATGGAAAGGGCAATCTTGGGACCATAACAGTTTACTTCACAAGGATAGTTGGCAGCTTACCGGAGTGCAAAGGACCTTCTCTTCACTCGAAACACATGAAAATTGCAGGACCATTGGGAACCTCAGACTCTATTCACGAACATTTTTTGAAGAATCAACCAGAATTGCAGATTCAATGTTCCATCCTCATTCTTCTCATGTCAACCTACCATGGTTGAAACAGGGAAACGAATTGGAAATGAACAAGAGAAGAGAAAGGTTACAGCTTTAGCTGCATGGTCAATGTTGGCATTGATAACTTGTTCGAGTGAAAATTACCTTGTGCTCTTTCAGTTGGCCTACATTCATTGCTACTTAAAGTTACTGCAATCATCTTGAACATAAATAACAAAAATAGAAAAAAGCAATTATAAATCAATCAGGAGGAACTTTGAGGTTTGATTCAAAAAAGACAAGCAAATGCAGCCAAAATATACTAAGGATAAAATTAAACATCTAATTTGAGAGCTTCTAATTAGTCATGAATATCTTGTAACTTACAGAATGACCTGGATCTGAGGCAGGCAGCTGCAATCGGATCATGATCTGTGATCAATGGGTTAAAGTATTGTTAAGAGGTTCATCCTGGAGGGCGAAGGATTTCAACTATGTTAATGTAGAATTCTTTTGATCCATCAAAGTAGATACCTTTGTTTTCTCATTTTCACCAATGTAATCACAGAGTCGTTTATTTCTCATTAGCTCTTTCCCCGCCCACCAAAGTTGGGTAGTATCCTCTTGCATAAGTTTCAAGTCTGGATAATTAAATAGAATGAGATATTTTTGTACATTAATTATATATGTGACATTGTATATATTTACTCGATTGTCATCCTTGAAACATCATCAATTAAATATGAAAAGCCCATTATAGGCATAAAGAAAGTCAATAAGCTTCAAAGAAAAAGAAAAAAAGGAACTAGTAAGCACATGATATATGTTTTTTTTTTTTTTATTGATAAATTAAGCACATGATATATGCTCAAGAAAAAAGAATTAGGGGCCATTTGATAACAGTTCGATTTGCCGAACTGAATGACTTATTGCTTTTATCTTCTAGTGCCAGGCATGCAATAACATTTTGGTTATAGTAATCAAACCAACATGCCATTCAGACATTAAAGAGCTCACAACCTGCTTAATGACTTCACTAAAAGACAAAGCAATAAGCTATTTGGTACAGTCACTCCACCATTATCGAATGGCTTTTTACTCTCACTACAAGGTGCTAATTAAGGCACCATTGTTAACAACTCAATGGCCTGAACTAAAAAGTTTATTGCTTTGTCTTTTAGTAAATAAGTTTTTAAGGAGGTTATGGACTCCTTATCAGCTGAAGCTGAATTTATGTTGATTACTATACCCTTGAATATTTTACTATTTGATTATTTTATCCACTAAATGGCAAAGCAATAAGTCATTCAATTCAGCAACTTCAGCTGTTACAAAATGAGTAAACGACCCTAAGTATATAAAACCAATATTTTTTTATTAGTAGTATCTAAAACCAATATTAGTAGGATGTCAATTTCATGAAGCAGAGGTGACGCAGGTAGTGGTTCTGTGCTAGTAGAAAAAGGAAAACTCTGTAGTCCAGAAAAGAAAGGGGCTAGATCATTTTACTTTTATCACATTTTGAACAATAATGACATTAATATAACAAGGAAAATGATGTTTGTCGAAAGGTGGCATTATCATGGCAAATACCAAGGTTTTAAACATAGCAAAGAGCAAGAATGTCCTCAATGATTGAATTAAATCCACTGTCACAAAAGCAAAGGAGCTTAAACAAGGTGTTCTCTGACACAAAAAGGAAGTAGAGCCTGTTGGTAAGTAGAGGCAGTAATCTTGCTTAAGCCCCTTTTCTCTTTTATCATGAACTGAAAAGATCAAAGTGCTACACAATAACAATATATAAAGAACAACCCCTAGCCAGAAAAGGTTAGCACACTTTACAATATATGATAAATATATGCCTTCACTTTTTTTCTTTTCATTTGACAGGGAGGGATGCTAATTGACCAGGATGAAAACGGCCCGGCCCCCCACTGGTTTACACAATGCAGAGAGCCTGCCTTTCTTCAAGTTTGATGGGAGGGATGCTAATTGACCACTTAGACTACAGGTCATTGGCACATTAGTTATATCTCTTGAATTCAACAAGAAAAGTATACCTCTTAAATAAAATGGCCAACAAAAATTAACAAGACAAACAAACGTTTGAGACAAGCTGATATAAGTACAAATAAAATAAAGGATCATAATTCATAAGTACAAGCTAGTAAAGGCCTTAGATATCAGGTTTTTTTCTGTTCTAAAATAAAATTTAAGGATTCTGTTATTCTTTATATATA
Source organism: Nelumbo lutea (assembly GCF_056320005.1). Lineage (NCBI taxonomy): Eukaryota > Viridiplantae > Streptophyta > Magnoliopsida > Proteales > Nelumbonaceae > Nelumbo > Nelumbo lutea. The sequence goes on along the minus strand of NC_142685.1, from coordinate 4,917,205 downwards.
ACAAAATTTCTATTTAAGAATTCATCAATGCGATACTCAATAATTATGTTAACAATTTCCAACAACTTCCAATTTCCAAAATCCTTTGATCAAGTAAATATCACCCCTTCCCCCCCCCCCCCAAAAAAAAAAATAAAAAATAAAAAATAAAAAAACAAAACAAAATCCAATACCCAATCATGTACAGAGTGTAGGTACATAGTGCTCGCTCGGACCCTCATAAAACATCAAACACTAAGATTAACACCACAAAGTTGCGTGCGAACAACCTATAGTCAATCCCTATGCTACAATGAACCCGCAACACACCATCAACCCTACGATCACAAGGCATATCGCGAAACTGCGATAAACCCACGGTTCACCAAGCCCAATCGCAAGCCAAACCGATAGAAACCTAGGCTGAGCCCATGGCGAGGCGCGCGTGGAACCATAGCCACGTGGAGCGCATACCATCAAATGACGTGGCGAGACACCATGTAGGGTTAACATGACGCCACTCGCCAAATGGTGACATCATTAAACGCCATGTCGGTTAAAATAAAGTGCACAAAAAGTAGTACACGTGAATAATGAGGGATCTTGGGGAAAAGGAAAGCCGATCCTTGAGAAAATCCTCATGAAACACGTGGCGTAACCCCAGTAGCATGCTTAATAATTGATAGCGGATCCAATATCCCCTTTCCCGATACGGTGCGAATACCCTTATCTCCTACCTTTTAGGATCTCGGGACCTCCCCCATAAATAAAGGTCCTCTTCGAATTGAAAATCATCCAATCCTTGGCATTTGTAACCCAACACTCCCGAGTACTCTCTTTCTCTCTCCAATTCCCCCATTTTCACACCCTTAATCCAGAAAACTCATTCCCTACTCACAGGCCTCTCTCTGTCTTTGAAAGAGACCATTCCCCAACCGCACCTTACCCCGCCTACACAGAGCATATATATCTAACATAGGCTTCACATTAAATATTCTTCTATACCTTTTCTTCCAAATACCAAAGCAAAAGATGAAGGGGATGATACTAATTTTTACTCCATAACTACCTGAAATTTTCGGCCGATGCTCAAACAGCTCAGTTGCATTCATTGAGATGGAAAAAAGCAATTTCCTAAATATACTCAATATTTAAGCAACTTCATCTGAATTGGTTTAGTTATTTTCAGCGTTTTAAGACTCGGACTGGAGTCAAAACCGGAATGCTCTTTGGATCCCAGCTTTACCAGTTAACCGGATGGTATGCCTCAACCCGCCAAAACCATCATTTAACTAGGACCCAGAAAGGCCAAAGGTTCCCAAGTTTCACGGTCGAACTATCTAGTCCGGCCTAAGTCTTAAAACATTACCTACACCAATAATTGTTGATGCATGCAACCATTTGATTTCGTAAAGGTGAAAATGTAGTGGGAAAACTCCAATTCAATGCATTCCTATAACATAATGTATGTATAAATTCATAAACAAAGGGCATTATCTCAAAAAAAGAAGCTTTACATATGACATTAACCGATAGCATAGATAAATTTCCAGAGATTGAAGCCAAGGAGCAGGCATTAGTTGTATTAGAACAAAATTAGCAACAACACCGCTCTATAAATCCAAGAGACAACTCTCATTGAATAAGACCATGAAAACCTGATACAGATTAGATTAAATGAGAATAAAAAAAGAAAGAAAGGACGATGTAGGTGGTAGTCTAGAACATTCAATTCCAAACGGCTGTAACAAATTGAAGAATTCTAGTCTTCCAGGTGGCAGCACATAGCCATATGTCGAATTTAGTTTCTTTTTTATTTTTTTTGAGAAAAGGTTAACTTTATTCGAAAAAAGAAGAGATGATGTCTCTCGCTTAAGCCAGGTAGTGAGCTAAGGCCCAAAGCCCACTGCCAGGATTAGAAATCCAATTAATGGTGTTGGCTGAATCTCCTTTAATGGTAATATTTAGTAAGCCCATGTCTTTTGCAATCCTGATGCCGGTTAGAGCTGCCATGTTTGGCCTTTGTTGAGGAGGCTATCCCAATCGGCCCACTAAAAGCCCAACTGATAATAGTCATAATACCATTTCTATTTCGAATTACACCTCCAATACCCGCTACACCTGGGTTTCCAAAAGCACTCCCATCAAAGTACAAGGTCGTCTCACCTTCCACATCAGATCTGAAATTGCAGGGAGTGATGAGTTGTATTTGATTAGAGTGAAGAAAATTTACGGCATTTCTTTGGAGGTCGTCAAAGGTGACACCTTTGAAGTGAGTTGAGCTAGAAGTCCACAAGAAGCATCTGTAACATATTAGAGAAATCAGCTCCTCAAAGCTTTTTGTACTGTTGGTAAACACCCAGTTGTTTCTCTCTTCTCAAATGCTCCAGAAAATAGCATGTGCAGCAAATTGCCATAAAGTTTTCTCTCTTTTGCTTAATTCTCTTCTTGACCATTGCCCTAAGCATTCAACCACATTTTATGGGAAAACTCAGCTGTATTCAAATAATGATATAAAAAAGTTCCAAATTTTTCTAGTTTCCTCACAGTGAAGCAGGATATGGTTGGTAGATTCCCCAGCTTTAAGGCAGAAACAACAAACATGAGGAGATAGATAAGACCTTCCATGGTTCTTTTTCTGAAGGAGGTCATAAGTGCTGATTTTCTTTAAGCTGGATTCCCACACAAAAAAACAGACCTTCCATGTCTAATTTAGTTTCTCATTGTATATATAAATGTCAAACATTCCTAAATGAAAATACGCTTTTCTCTTCTGCCTTTTTCAGTTGTTCCTTTGTTTACACGGTATCAGAGTGTGGGCTCTACGTCCTTATTCCCATTTTCTCTAAAAGTATCGATCATGGCAATGCAATCGAATTCACGTCTTCCGACTGCTGGAACTGGAACAGAGATAGATCTAGGATTTGCTGTTCTATCTTCATCCTTCAGACAATCCTGGTTCGATCCTTGTTTCATCTCCTCTCACTGGAGAAAATTTCCCAATGTGGCAGAGGGCCATGACAAATGCATTAATGGAAAAAAACAAGTACGTCTTCGTCAACAGTTCTCATCCATGACCAGCAAAGTCAACATCAGAAGAAAGAAACTGGATTAAATGCAATGCAATGGTGATTTCTTGGTTTGATTAACTCCCTGGCCAAGGAACTACATGAAAGCGTGGGATTTATTGAAATAGCATCAGAAATCTAGCGTGAACTGGAAGAATTCTATTCACAAAGTAACATCCCTTGCTTGCATCGATTGAAACGAGATCTAGCCATACTCCAGCAAGGTAATCTCTTTGTAACCGGATATTTCACAAAGTTGAAGGCCCTGTGGGATGAACTTGGATAACTCACGACCTTCCTTAATTGCAATTGTGGCAGAGCCATGAAGCTTCTCATTGCTGAAAGAGAAAAAGATAAACTTCATCAATTCTTGATGGGTCTCAACGACTCTTATAATGTTATAAGATCCAGTATTCTTGTTTCTGAACCACTCCCAAGTCCGAATAGAGTGTTCACTCTAGTAACCCAAGAAGAAATCCATTTACTCAATGCTTCTCTTCGTGGACCAACTGCACCAGAAGCAGCGACACTGGCTGTGGCATAGAAACCAACCACTACATGATCAACAAATAGAAGTAAATATTTTTGTGACCACTGCAAAAAGCAAGGACACACCAAAGATCACTGCTATGAATTGGTCGGCTACCTTAATAACAAAGACAAAACTATGAAATAAAAATTGGCTTAGTGGTTAAAGATGCATTCTCCGGTAGTGGAGAGGTTTAAGAAGAGGCTAGCGGCCTGGAAGAAGAGTTATCTTTCTTTAGGTGGAAGAGTCTCTCTCATTAGATCTACCCTAGCTAACCTTCCTGTTTACTTTTTGTCAGTGTTTAAGATCCCCTCAAAGGTTTCAAATCTTTTGGAAAAATTAATAAGGAACTTTCTCTGGGAGCCTGGAGAGGAGAAGAGAGATCATAGGGTGAGTTGGGAGGTGGTCTCTAGGTGTAAAAAACTAGGAGGTCTTGGGATTGGTAATTTCAAGAAAAGGAACATGGCTCTTCTGGGGAAATGGTTGTGGAGGTTCTCTTTGGAAAGGGAAGGGCTTCAGCTGCTTCTCCTTGGAAATCCATTCACAATCTGCTTCAAGTTTTCTCCCCTTGGATCAGGTGTGGTCTAAACTCTAGTAACCGAATAAATTTCTGGTAACATCTTTGGGTCGGGGATTTTCCTCTGAAAGACAAGTTTCCTTCCTTGTATGCTCTTTCAGACTTGAAAATAAACCCATTTCTTCTTTCTTAGTCCCTTCAGCTTCCACTTCGGGCTTTGGTTGGAACCTTGGCCTGCGTAGGGCAATTAGGGATACAAACTTGGATAGCTTGGTAGCTTTGCTAGCCTCCCTTGAGAGTGTCTTCCTAAACCCTGCTAAGGAAGACACCAAATTTTGGACCCTTTCAAGCTCTGGTACCTTTTCTTGTGCTTCTTTCTTTGAAACCTTAACTCAGCCTCCTACCCCCTTGGGGTTGTCCTTTCCAGTTAAGGAAATTTGGAGCAGACCTATTCCTCCTCAGGTGGGGTTTTTTTGTTGAGAAATTTTCCTGGAAAGAATCAACACTTTAGACTTACTCCAAAGAAAGAGACCCAACTATTGTCTACTTCCTAATAGATGTGCTCTTTGTAAAGCTGATGGGGAATCTGACTACCACCTCATGGTCTCTTGTAAGGTTGCTAAAACTGTTTGGGAGTGGGTTTTCTCCCGTTTTGGGTGTTCTTGGTATCCTCCGGAGACTGTCCAAGGTTTGTTTTCTCCTTTTTTCAGTTGGCCTAAGAAGCGAGGGAAGACTATGTGGAGGTGTATTAGGGCAGCGGTTTGCTGGTCTTTGTGGGAAGATTTGTTAGATCGAATCCTTTTAAGAGCGGTCCACTGGCTAAAATCTTTGGAGTTGTTTTCAGATTGTCCTATGGATGACTTGCTAAGAAACTGGAAAGATATTGCTTCCACTGCTAGATGCAAGACAACTCTTTGTCCGTTTTGGTCCCCTCCCCCCTCGGGCTTTATAAAGCTGAATTTTGATGGCAGCAGTGTGAGGAAGGGATTGTTACTACTTTATTCTCTGGCCCTATTGGAGAAGGTGACTCTCTTAGGGCTAAGATCCTTGTAGCGCTTGAAGGAATTTGAATAGCAAAAGATTTAAATATTAGCCGTTTGATTCTGGAAGGTGACTCGAAGGTGGTGGTTAATTGGTTGAAGACAGAGGACAGTGGCTTGTGGAACTTTAACAATGAGAAAAAACAGTTCTTATGGTTGGGTAGGGGTATTGAGATTCAGTACAGCTGGGTGAAGAGGAGTGCCAACTCATTTGCGGATGGGTTGGCCAAGCAAGGAGTGAATAGGGAGGCTGTTTTTTGGGCTAGTTTTTAATTTTCTTTACATTCCCTATGTTTTCTGTTTTGGGGGAGCTAAGTTATTTTATTTCCCTTTGTATTCTTTTCCCTCTCTTCTCTTAATTTAATGAAGTTGATGTTATTGATCAAAAAAAAAAAAAAAGACAAAACAAATCGTGGGAATCAATCCAAATCCGGATGATCTGATTGATCCACAACATGTGCAAATGTCGAATCACCAATCACCACAAGCCCCTCACCAATTGCTGGTCTGAATTCTCATCAGTATGCCCAACTTCTCGCTCTGCTTAGCAAAGAATCGAATACATCCCCTGCTACAGCCAATGTATTTGGTAAGCCGTCTGGCTCACACCTTGATTGGATTATTGATAGTGGAGCATCTAATCATATGATCTCCACTTAGAATGCTTACAGTAGCTCTTGTTCATTGGAAACCACTAAGCCAATTTACTTGCCAAATGGAACCATCACTTATGCAACTCAGTAAGGGACTATGGTTCTTGGTCCTAAACTTCATATTCACAATGTGTTATATACACCTTCCTTTCATTGCAACCTTATTTCAATTAAAAGAGTAACAGAACAGCTCCAATGCACTGTTATTTTCTTTCCTTCCTTCTGTGTAATTCAGGACCCAACCTCATGGACAATGATTGGGATGGGTCGGCTTGAGGGAAGTCTCTACCATCTGAATTATTCTGTTACTACATTCATTGTTGCATCTACCATCAATTCAGAAACATGGCATAGGTGGCTTGGCCATGCTCTAATAAGAGTTTAGCACCCGTTCCTGGTGTCTCGACTACTGTTGGCTCCTGTTGTGATGCTTGTCACTAGGCAAAGCAAACCAGAATTCCCTTTCCCATCAGCACTACTCGTGCTCAATTTCCCTTTCAACTAATACACTGTGACATTTGGGGAGGTTATCATACACCTTCACACATAAGAGCTCACTATTTTCTTACAATTGTTGATGCTCATACAAGATGTACATGGGTGTATTTGCTAAAATTCAAATCTGAAGTAGTTTCTTCTTTGTTATCATTCTTTGCCATGGTTTCTCGTCAATATGGTTGCTATATTCAGCAAATACGATCTAATAATGGTTCTGAATTTATTTGTGGACCACTCCAAGAATACTTCAACACTCAAGGGATCATTCATCAACGATCTTGCATTGATACTCCCCAGCAAAATGGCGTGGCTGAGCGAAAACATAGCCATTTGTTAGAAGTTGCTCGAGCACTCAGATTTCAAGCCTCTCTTCCAGTTTCATTTTGGGGTGAATGCCTCCTCTCAGCAAATTACATCATCAATAGGCTTCCCACAGTAGTTCTCCATGGGAAAACCCCTCTCGAGGTACTATCCAAGAGCCCACCATCATACAGTCATATGAGAGTATTTGGATGTTTGTTATGTCCAAATTCGACCTTAGCTACGTGACAAATTTGCAAGTCGAGCTATCAAATGCATATTTGTTGGGTATCCTCATGGACAAAAAGGTTATAGGGTATTTGATTTAGCCACCAGGGTTGTGTTTACTTCATGGGATGTCATCTTCTATGAGGATCAATTTCCATATCAAAATATTCCTGACATCACTTCAACCCTAGTTGTACCTATTCCAGCACTAGATACCACTGTTGAACCCACAAATAATGCATCCACTGCTGTTGAAACCATTCCCTAGACAGTTTCTCACAATTCAGCCCCTGTAAATCCGTCCCTACCTTGACCACACCGCATTAGACAACAACCAGCTGCTCTCCGAGATTATGAATGCCAACTTCCACCTTCCTTGGCCAACCCGGCCTCTACCACCTTACCTGTGGAACCCACTTCTTACCATCAAGCTGCTCTTGATCCCAAATGGCAGCAAACCATGAATGAAGAAATTGAAGCCTTAGAACGGAACAACACATGGTCTTTAGTGCCACTGCCCCTGGCAAAAGGGCCATAGGGTCCAAATGGGTATACAAGATCAAACTTAAAGTTGATGGAACCATAGAACGCTATAAGGCCATATTAGTAGCCAAAGGATAGAACCAAGTCGAAGGGCAAGACTATCATGATACCTTTGCTCCAGTAGCAAAACTAGTAACAATGCATTGTTTACTTTTTGTGGTTGTTGCTAAAGGTTGGGAGTTACACCAACTTGATGTACATAACGCATTTTTTCATGAGGATCTTCGTAAGGAGGCTTACATGCAAATACCTCAAGGCTTTGCAAAAGATGGTGATTCACGAGTATGTTGACTACACAAATCATTATATGGCTCTCAGATGTAGTTCGAGAAGTTCAGCCAGTCACTCACATCTATTGGATTCATCCAATCTACAACGGATTACTCTCTATTCACTTGCAACACAGGCTCTTCCCTTGTGGTTTTTCTTGTCTATGTTGATGACCTAATCACCACCGGAAATAATCGAGTCAAAATATCTTCTCTTAAACAATATCTCAATGACCGCTTTCATATTAAGGACCTTGGACCTTTATCATATTTCTTGGGCATTGAGGTGATCAGAACTAACTCCGGAATATTTCTCAGTCAACACGAACATGCTCTTGATATCATCACTGAGACAAACATGTTGGACCGCAAGCCTTGCCTCTCCCCAATGGAGCAGCAAAATCACCTTATTGATGAGTCCAACCCACTTTATTCTGACCCAACTCGATATAAGCGGCTTATGGGACGGCTGGTCTACTTAATTGTCACTAGACCTGATTTGTAATTTGTTGTTCATTGTCTCAGCCAGTTCATGCAATCTCCACGTCAAGAACGCTTTGAAGCTGCCCTATGGGTTGTTCATTACTTCAAAGGTACTCCTCATTATGGCATACTCCTTCCAGCCCAAAATGATTTCACACTCAGGCTTTTGTGACTCAAATTGGGCTAGCTGCCCATTGACAAGAAGATCTACTTCTGGGTATATCACCTTGTTGGGAAATTCTCCATTGTCATGGAAGACAAAGAAACAACTAACAATTTCTTGATCATCTGCCAAAGCTGAATATCGAGCGATGGCCATCACCACTTCTGAATTACTGTGGCTTCAACGAGTTTTTTTTACCTCTCAGTTCAGCTTTCCTCTCCCATGCAGCTATTGTGACAGCAAGGCTGCCCTACACATTGCAGCCAATCCTGTCTTTCATGAGAGAACTAAGCATGTCGACATTGATAAAGGGAACATATTCAACGTTGGCACATTACCACGTTCCACATTTCCACTCATTTACAGCCCACCAACATACTCACCAAGGCATTGAGTGTCGAAAATTTTCAACAGCTATGATCTAAGTTGGGCGTCGTTTTCGCTGCTCCAACTTGACGGGGGTGATAATCTAGAACATTCAATTCCAAACAGCTGTAACAAATTCAAAAATTCCAGTCTTCCAGCTGGCAGCACATAGCCACATGACTAATTTAGTTTCTCATTGTATCTATAAATGTCAAGCATTCCTAAATGGAAATACACTTTTCTCTTCTGCCTTTTTCAGTTGTTCCTTTGGCTGCGTTTGTTTGCAATGCAAACACAAATATGTACGCTACATATTTACTCATTTTTTGGTTCATGAATACAAACACGGTTCACATTTTAAACCGTTTATGCATTCATCTTGTTTGTTTTAAATCGGTGCAAAATGTGGACCCATCATTAAATGCTCCAACTATCTTATGTTCCAATGCCTTAACTTTGGTCAAAAAATTAAGCACAAAATTGTATCCAAAAAATAGGTACAGTAATGTTGCGTACAAAAGTGTCAGAAAATACATTTTTGCTCTGATAACCATTACTTTTTTACGTATCAAACAAACTCTCGCAAACACAAACCAGAGTACATAAATACCCCGGTTCAGCGTTTGTATCACAAACAAACGGAGCCTTTTATAGTAGGCCAATTGCTAATTTCCAACTAAAGTATAGGTGCGTTTAACATCGAAGAATAACTTCATTCTTGCATACCAATATATACAGTGATCGATATCTTCTAACCTGAGGAGGAACCAGAAAATAGTCGCTGTAGTTGAGTGGAATCTGACAAATCCAAAGATTGGTTCACCATGACTTCCCTCTCTATTGCTTGTATATGGTCTTTCAAGACATGAGGTGATAAAGGCTTCTTATTGAGAACTTGGTCCTGTGGCACAGTGCAAAAGTATTAAGCATCCCCTCTAGAAACACAAAACCCCAACAGCAATCAGTTAAAGGATTAGTAGATACAGAAAACAAGTTTCAGTCCTGGAATACTATATAAAAAGGCATAAAGAGAGGGAGTCTGGTCCAAAAGCCATTACGAAGCTATAACCGACTGGTAGTTAGGGTAATAGAGAAACAATTTGGAACTAAAACTGAAACGTATAAATAAGGGGATTCTATATGAAACCTTAGATGCATATGTCTTGGCTTCTGACAAGGCTCTCCTTAAAGGTATTGATGCTGCATTTAGATAACCTCCTGAAATGTCAAAATACGCTTCTGTTACTCAGTCAAGTGCGAGGACGAACCGTTGCATCTTGGTTTGCAGGCAAGTAAGGGGAGAGAGAGAGAGAGAGAGAGACAAACCCGCCACCCCAAGTTGGAGGAGACGCGGCTCAAGTGCGAGGACGAGCCGCTGTGTCCTGGTTTGAAGATTGGCTATCTCGATCACGTCTTTGGCAATCTCGTCGACCCCTATAGTGCTCAGGCAGTGGTATAGGAATTGCTTCTCCTCGTCCTGCTTCACCTGGATTTGCACCATCCTTGTCTTGTTTTGCTTACCAGACGAAGTCTTTGTTACATTTTTCAACACAAACAATCTGGGCTTCGCTCTAAATTTTCAGTCTTCTGGACGGAATGCCTAACATCCACGTGGACATAGAGAAATAAGTTGGAACATCACGACCATTTATCAAGCAGACGGCCCTTTGCATCAATCGACCACCTAGAGCCAGAAAGGATATCGTCTAGTTACAGTTTTCCTTTTCCACTCATGAGGTGGGGAATCCAGCATCCAGATGAAGGGAACGTCCTTCTCGTTGTGGTGACCTGTAATAGTTAATGAGAGATCGTATATTTGATTATTGAAACCAAACAGACAGTAGTCCACACTTGGAGTCTTCTGATTTCTCTGGACTCACTCGTCCGAGTTCAGATCTGCGCCCCTCAACGTCTCAGAGCACATACCCACCGTGTATTGAGAACATCTCCCGATGATGGTGATGTTCCTAATATATGGCGGGGATGTGTTGGCGCAGATGTGAACTCCGCTCGTCTCTTATTGAACCTCCCACGTAGTCCATTCCTATTGGCAGACCAAGATTAAACTGGTCCAAATTTCAAAGCCGCACAGTTCTTGTAAATGGATTAAACTTGTAAGTGTCCTCAATCAATCCTAGCCTAGCACATTGTTACTTGTTAGGCAACCCATCAAATAAATAAATGACATGCCAAAGCTTCTTGGGATGGGTAATTAATTGCACGCACTCCTTGGCTTATTGGGGTGGGGGAAATAGGAATAGGTCCGACGACTCCAGAGAAGAGGAGTCTAGTAATTATCTAGGACTATGAGTTTGCATCTGCTACGAGCCTACGACCACCGGCCATTCGATATTTTGAAAACTGAACAAAATGTTGTCTGTTGACTCGCATGCCCTCTGATTGGCTGTATATATACAGTTTAAAAATTATAGCCGTCCTCTTTAACTCTTTAAGTTTAAACCGTCCAAAAATACATTATAAATACTAAAACTAAAAAAAAACAAAAACAAAAAAAGGAAAAATTAGTAGACAGAAATATTTTGATTTTTGACTGAAATATTCCACATAAACCGTTTATGTGGATGCTTGAATAATTCAACGCCCTATCCAGTTTCTAAGGGTAAGAAAGAAAGAAACGAAAAAAAAAAAAAAAAAAACAAGGGCAAATATTTTATGCTCAGTTCATTTCATAAATAAAGATGATAATTATCTCTCCAGAATCAGTACTTCATCAGATCAACTTAACATTGTATATGCATATGAGCGCAACAGAGTAAGCTAAAGTCTACACTCTACAGCATGTAGAGGCAACTAAAACAAATGAACAAAAAAAGATTAAAAAAAAATACCAATGCATCTTCAGTTCATCCTAACAAGTCCAAATGAATTGCAGGTGCCCTTAACATGTTTCAGTTTAAAATTGCTCTTTGTTCCACAATTTCCATGTCAATTGATCACCATATTCAAATTCAATAAGATGCTCTTTCTACTGTTCGTTTCACCTAGTTAGGATTGAGTTGTATTCAGAACCAAGCCTTTCAAGTCTGGCATTAGTCCCTCCAGAAACTCCCTTTTACTCAGAATTCTATCAGAAGAACAGTCTTGTTCCTACAGAAGAATGAAGAAAAAGGATTTACCAAAATTTGACAAACAATAGCTAAAAGGTTAACGATAATAAAAAGAGAAGGATAAACGATGCAAACTTCATTTATCACGTCCATAATCAACTGCTACTTGGTATAGACCAATCATACATCATAGTCCATGTATTTTATTTTTTATTTTTTTGATAAGCAGATTATAGTTCATGTATAAGAACATAGAGAACACCTACCTGACCACAGAGTTTAGAAAAATAATTCAGCAGATAGCGTCCCTATCGTACCACTCACTTTCCAAGTCAAAAATAATATTTGCAGGGTTCTACATTTCCAGCAAATATCATGGAAAAAATCAGGAGTCTCTCTTCCCAAGTCACATTTCTTTGACCCAGAATACAGGTGAATCAATGACTGGCATTCTAGAACTACAGTAACATCAAACAAGTAGAGGTAATATTTGAATTGTTATCAGAAAGCTCAGTTTGGAAGGAGTACAAATGCAAATTTGTAGAGTGCAAATACATACAAAATAAAACAAAATACAAGGTTTTACACTCTACAAATTTGCATTTGTACTCCTTCCAAACTGAGCATCAAGTAACAGAAGTTCTTCAAGGCTCAATTCGGAAATTGTGCAAATACATACAAAATAATACAAAATACAAGGTTTTGCACTCTACATATTTGTATTTGTACTCTTTCCAAACTGAGCCTCAGGAACATTAACATAGAAGTACCAACTGAAAGGAAAAAGAAACAAACATAAAGATTTCAAAAATAAAAAACACAGAGAACTAAATTATTATTAGTAACTAAGGCACATGGAGTCCAGAACAAATTTAGTAGTTTTTCTTTTTGGATCAGTACTCACGTCATCAGTTGCAGCCGCTAGTAGAGACAAAAGGGTTACTGTAGCAGTCTGGTAATCAACTAAGATCTTATACGCCGAGCTTTCCAATTTTTCCTGGCATATTCATATACATTTCTAAGAAAACTAGAAACAGAAACATCATAAAGAAGGAAGATGATTAAAAATATATATTTCTTATTTGATGACTAAAAACATGGTAGAAGTAGTAAGAAATGATTTAAGTGCCAATAATTTAACAATGGATATGGCATGAGATAGAATGGAATGGTGAAACAAGATTTATGTAGCTGACCCATGTAGTTGGGATAAGACTTGGATGATGATGACAATGACGACTAATTAACCAACTAGATAAGAACCAACAATATTAAATAAAAGGCACTGTAATGTACCAAGGCAGCAATCTTCTGCAGGGATGTCAGTAGGTCAGGTTAAGTGTAAACCTGCCTTGAGCTGACCCCATAGGATTGGGCTCGAATCGATCTTGATTGGGTTTCAGGTTGGGCTTGGATTGAGGCTGACCTGCACTGAGCCAGATACATTGACATAACTTCTGCTAAGAATAGCCGTTCTGTTCCTTGGACAGGTCAGGTTGGGTTTGACTTTGGGTCAAAGGTCTGGCTTGAGCCAAACCTGACCCATTGACATTTTCTTGTGGACAATTTTGGCAAGAGAGGAATGCAAAAAAATTTCAAGACAGAAGGTTAATCCAAGGAGTTAATGACAGAAAACACCCTGGTGAGAATGGTGTATTGGGTAAAATCATTGCTCAACTTTATCTTGATGACAACATTAGAGAATGGCAGATTGTCACTTGTTCTTTCATTGGCTAGAGTACCTACAACCATACTTTCATTACCACTCATGACTTCATCTGCAATCCTGGGAGTTCAATAGGGGGAGTTGTTCAAGAATCGTTATGGTGCAAACTTGGCACTATCCTCTAGACCCAATAGGACATAGTGGCTCTACACAGGATGAATTACCAGCTGTATTGCAAGGGCTGAGGCAGGGTAAATCCCTAAATTATGGAAATGTAGTAATGGAGGGGGACTCAAATGTGGTGGTGGGCTTGTTTAAGCACAACATGATGGATGCTTGGAAATACGAGCATATTATATGAGAGAGGCCAAAAAACTGGATAGGGACTCCCCTAAATGGATGAAGTGTTTGTGTCAAACACATATTGGAATTTGATACTCCATGGATTCTTGAATACTTCTATATGGCATTTTTCTTTTCCTCCTTGATTATTCAATGTAAATTAACAGTTAATGTATACAATGAATGACATTTTTCAATGATATGTCACTAAAAAAATCTTTTAGACTTTCATGTTTGTGATGTTAAAATACAAAAAAGTATGGACTATTCTATTAGCTTATACTTTTCTACAGATGTGTCTCTTGGTCCCTGTTTCTTCTTCTTGTCAAGTCAGACTCCAACACATCTCATTCTGATTCCTTGTGTCCATGTAAACTTCTTTCTGCTAAACACAGAGAGCTGCCAATAGCATCACTGATGCCTTGGCAAGACAAGGGATAAATAGAGACTAACTTTTGGCAATGGTCCTCCAGGCTAACTTATTGTAGCATAATGATTGAAGTGGAGTAAAGGTAACAAGAGCTACCCTACCAAATGGGGGTGCTCGACACATTTACTTCCCTGTATATCATTCTCTCATAATAAATCAATAAAATTCACAACTTTTACCGATCAAAAATAAATAAATAAATAAATAGATAAAAGGTACTGGATCCCCCAAAATGCATAGATGTTTGCTCTATGTTAAAATATGTTGAAGTCACTCAGTAACTGGTAATTGAAACTCATATATTTTACCAAAAAAAAAAAAACAAAAGAAATTTGTATCTACTTATTTGCTTTTATGATGCACGGACTAGAGTGAAATGCCTTCAACAATCCGAAGTGAGAATTCTGAATTAATAAGCGGAAAATGGTTTTGAAAAGTCATAATACATGGGGCAGATTCAGGAATCTGTTTCTATTTTTCAATTTTTGGAAGGAGTAGCATTAATTATAAGCTTAAAGGTTACCCAACAACTACTAAATTCCAAACAAACAAATGATAACCCATGGTAACTCTTTGAATAATAGCCTCCCAATAGAGCTTGGCTGTATACTCCTGATGTTGATCTAGCAAGGCTACTTGGTAAAGAATGTAGCTGAATGAGGTGTTCTACCTTGTTTTTTTTTTTTTTCTTAAGGTTCTAGGCCCAAACATAGACATGTTTCCTCAGTCACAGCATTTGTTGAATCTCAAACAAACATTCTGTTTTGATTTATCTCCAATGGTATAAATAATGTGTTTTAGCATCTTTCTCAGAGAACTATTGACTTGAATATTCTTAATTTCTATCATTAATTTATCAAAAAGAAGGGAAGGCAAAAGAAAAGAATAAACATATATGGAAGTTGGGAACATCCAATTAGAAACATATAGGCTCATATTCATGACAAAGAAAAAGGATAGGAGATTAGTTGTTGTTACCCGCCAAGTGCATTTATTTCCCTTCTTGTAAAAATATTCAAGCTACAATTCATGAATCCTGATGAAAAAAGTGTATAGATGCACGATACTTTCCAACAATACATGTAAGAAGCAATACAAAATGCATACCCTCAACCGAGAAACAGCAGCAGAAATGGCCCTTCCAGGGGCTTGGAGAGCCTTATTATGCACCTAGGAAAAACATGAAAAGAAAGAAAGATTGAAAAAAAAAACAAAGAAAAGATCCCTTCATATGAGGCAGCATTAATTGATAGAAATGCAAAAGAATAGCAATATGAACACACTAACCTGAAAATAGAGTAGAGAAACAACCTTTGGCAGAAGAGCAACTGGATCAGTTTCAGCGGAAACTTGAGACGTCAGATCCTGACAGTCACAGAAACAAGGCTTAAATGATGATGATGATATAGATAAATACAGGTATTCCTTTAATCATCCAATTTCCAGACACTTCCCAGAATCCAAGAGAAGGCATACCTTACGATATGAATGCAAGAGTGTCCTCTCCAATTTCTTATTGAGTTTCTTTAAGAGAATTCCACTGCAAAAAAAGCAAAAGTGTCAAACTTATATCAGGTTCTAGACAAAGATGTGACAGAGACGGGGATAATAATGAGCATCATTACCTTTCCTCTGCAAGTGTTCTGAGCATAGTCATGAATGTATCCACTTGCTGTCACATAAGGTTTACATTTATTCAAGTTATGTAAAGTAGAGAAGTATGAAATTATATATATGTATGTATGTATGTATGTATGTGTGTATGTGAGAAGTATGAAACTATATATAAATAGCAAAAAACACAAAAGAAAATATTTAAATTGTTGCAAATAATTACTGTGATAAGAACTTGTCAGGAAACACATATATAGAGCCGTTTAAATTATCAAAGTATTCTAGGTCCTTACAAGTGAAAGCTAGACAGCTTCTTACATAGAAACAAAGTATATAAGCACCGGTTACTTATAGGAATCATAGGGAAAGAACACTTAGTGGGACTCTACAGTAAGCCACAACTTAATATCATAAAAACTTCAATGAGGGATGAATTACGTCATTTTCTGCATGTTCACTTACCTTTCCTTCTAAAGCCTCGATTACAGCAAGAGCCTTAACTGAAAGAGATCCATCTAAGCTCTTTGCCTGCATTTAAAAAATGAAATAAATGAAGGTGAAACAATCATAGCAGCATTTCACTCTTAACCATGAATATCACAAGTTCACATGAGAAACTGATTTTCATACAAGGGGTATTCTTTCACCAGATCCCAGTGAAGCAGACTCTGGATTTTGAGATTCATCAATTTCAATTCCACTCTTCAGTTTGCTGTGCATGCCCTACATGGGATTGGTTATATTCTTAATCAATCAAATTCTAGAGTCAATATAATTCTAACACATATAAATTAAGACCTCTGAATATAAACATTACCAAGTTAAGTAAAAGCATGTCAACCATTGGAGTAGCAGTTGTTCTCAGCAGATGCCTGTGTAAAATAACCTGTGAAAGAGAAGTCAGCATCTACTTTAAAAGCAGACAACTCAAATATGTATATGAATGGAGGACTTCCTTTTCTAAAGAGAAGAAAGCCATTAGTGGGAGAAGAGGCTTCAGAAAACCATCTGCCATAACCTGAATGGAGGACTTACTGAGGTTGATGGATCATCTTCAAACAATTCCAAAGCTTTTTCATATAATTGCATATTTAAGAAGGCCTAAAAAGGAAAGATGACCAACTATTCAGTCCAGCAATATCCACAATCCTATAACCAACTATTCACACACACATGTATATATGAATACATGCATAGTTTCATACATCTATACAAAAATATGCAAGCCCTTGGAGATAGGAGATCAGATGCCTCTGTTTATGGACAACTGTAACTTTTATTAATACTGAAAAGAATTGGTATGCACAGTATGCCAAAGCATCTCTGTTACAAATAGGCTGGTTTCAGCCACCTAACCCAAATTTGGGTTTTACATTCATTTTACTAAACCCCAAAACAACTACTTCCTATTTACTCCTTGTTTGTCTAGGGTATCTGCCAAGCCGTTTGCTGATCTCTGCACCCAAGTAAAAATGGCACTTATCTCCTTCCAGTTATGTGCAAAATGTATTAGAATGGATCTTCACCTAGGTTCAACATTTGGTCCTTATTCATTTACACTAGTCATGGATAAATTAGCTAAACATATTCAAGAGGAGGTCCCATGATGCCTGATGTTTGCTGATGAAAAGGTATTAATCGATAAAACTATATATAAATTAAATACAAAATTAGGTTTATGGACAACTGCATTAGAAACAAGAGGTTTTAAAAATATGCAGGACTAAAACAGAATATATGCAATGTATATTTAATAATTACAAGATGCAATACTCTTAGGCCCCATTCGTTTTTTTTTTTTTTTTTGATAAGTCATTTACCCGGATAAATGCACTTACCCAGGTAAGTGCATATTTACCTGGGTAAGTGCATTAAACCATTTCTTTTGATCATAAGTGTTTACCCAAAAATGAACAAGGCCTCAGGATTAGAGACCAAGAGATAACTCAATGTGACCTCCCCCTTTACCTTGGTTCAATAATTCATAACAAAGGAGAGACTGAGGATGTTGCAATAGAATTAGAGTGGGATAGGCAAAATGGAGGGTTCACCCAAAGTCTTATGTGAGAGGCAAATACCACTTTGACTAAAGAGAAAATTCTATAAAACAGTTGTAAGGCAGCTACATTGTAGGGAGCAGAGTGTTAAGCAGTTAAGAAACAGCATGTCCAAAAAGTGTGTGTGGCAGTAATGTGAATGCTTAGATGTGGATGAATTGTAAGGACAGGGCTAGAAATGAAGTCAATAGAAGGAACGTAGGAACTCCAATAGATGATAAAATGAGAGAAAGTAGATTGATATGGTTTGGTCACATGCATAGAAAAGCATCTACAGCACCTATTAGAAAAAGAGATATGTTACAAGTTGAAGGGGCTAGAAGAGCTAGGGGCAGACCAGAAAGGACTTGGTGGAAGCAATAAGAAATAATTTAAGTGCCCACAATTTAACAATGGATATGGTACTGAACAGAATGGGATGGTGAAACTAGACCAAGGCATACATCCAAAGTAGTTAAAACATATTGCTTAAGACTTAGAAAAAGTCAGGGTTGATAGGGAAAGGATGGATAGCAAATCCTCACTTTTATTGCAAAGCCTTTGTAGCTTAAAGCTTGTAAAGCTTTCCCGTGGAGGCGTGGATTCATGGTTTTTTTATTGGTATGCAAACTAAGTTATGGATCCAAACCACATTCTAAATAAATTGGTGAACATGAAAAGGTAAAGCGAATATTGACACCATTGAAAGACAGATAAAGGCAGGACATGGTAAAAAGATGCAGATTATTAGACAACAGATATAAGTAGGCTAACCTCATCTAATTTCTTTTGCAGATTATCAAGCAATCGCTTAATTTTCTCTGTATTTTCCGTAAGTAATGCCTTCCTTTTCTCCTTCCATGCAGTAAGCAGCATAGGTCTCAAATAGTTTGCCAAGGGTCTAAGAAATGTATATGGATCATCCACAACTATCAAATCAAACCATGTCAATTGTCAAAAATAGGATCTCAAGCAAAAATTCAACCAAGAGAACTAAATATACTCATTGTACAACAGACCTTGTCCTTCAAGATCTGGGCAAAGCATCAAGATTCTTTGCACTATCCATTCTTCAGAAGGAATAAGGTTGTCCTCCTTCATTTTATCCAAATCCTTTTTCGCACTCAATTTTGCCTCTTGCACTTGTGAAGAACTTGACTCCTTGTTTTTCCGCTGGTTTTTCTTCGCTTTTGTTGAAAGATTTTCCTGGTTATCAGGACTACTTTCAGCTGTCCCAATCCTTGTATTGCCTGTTGGTTTTCCCTTCTTCTTCTTTGATCCTTTCTCAGATGCATTTTTATTACTTCCCTCATTACCAGTTTCATTCAACTCACTGAACTGACCAGAATCATGTCCAACTTTAGCTTTGCTGACCAAGTTTAAATCTTCATTTAGCCCTTGACCAGGTCTTGAATAATTGAAGGCTTCTATCTCTTTTTCCATTCGATCAAGCACATCCTAGCCAAATAAAGAGACACAAAGTTACTGCAAGCATTAGAGTTTTAAAGAAAAGAAAATAGTAATAAATAAACAGCATCAACATAAACTTTTGGAGGTGCCACTTTTGTAACTGAATATAGTAATAAAGGAAAGGTGCATTTTACAGTATGCACCTCACCTAGGTCCTAGGTGCAGCACCTTCAAAAAGGCATGCACCTGGTGTAACTTGCGCTTCAGCCCAGGCATATGCCTTTTTAATTTTTTGCTCCTTTTGCTCTTTATTGAACCTAACGGCTGGGCCAGGGGCTTTGCCCCTGGACCCCTGACCAAGCTCCTTGAGGCAAGCCCAAACAAATCCATGTTAGGGTCTTAAATTCTTAATCCTTATGCAAAAATAAAAGATTTTATAATATTAATTGTCTGTTAAAAATATATTTTACTAGGTTGAATGAATGAACAACATTAGCAAATAGAAAGATAAGATTAAAAAAAAATGCATTCATGTGAAACTTGAGGCGACACCAATAATGACAAAACTTAATCAATTTTTTTTTTTTTATTTTAACATTCCATTCTATTTCTTTGGTAATCAGAATGAAATATATAAAGACCTATTGTTTCTGTTGAAACAGAGAAAATAGGGGGAAAAAAGAAAGGAAAGCAATCAACAAACTTTTGTTTCAACATACAATACGGCCCTAGATAAATTAAATTGTGGAAATGAGATTCATTTAGCAAACCCCAATAGATAACAATGCTTTTCCATATAGAGATGGTACGAAATTATGGATCATACATTAATAGAATTAATAATAGCATTTTTAGTCCAGAATAATACTGATAGAAAAGGTCAACAGGCCAAATCAATCAAAAGGGATATAGCTTGCATTTCACTGTGGTTCAAATAATATCATGGAAAGAGTCGAAAGACAATTTTAAAAATTAGACAATTTGGAATATAAATAAGATGTAGGCACAAAGAGGACAAGAGGCAAAAAAGTTGACAGACACCGCTAAACATTTAGTGTTTGTTTCTAGTAATATTGAAAAGCATTAGAATATCTGTTATATAGGTGGTGTCATAATATTTTTAAAGTGCCACTAAACCAAGCATAACAAGTATCACCATTTCCACCCCTGCAATTTATACATTACCGCTAGAAAAATTCTACAATACTCCAATACCCCATTAAACAGTTCAATTTCACCTCTTCAAAATAATATCTACAATATATCATTTTTTTCAAGGTAAAGTATATTGTATTAAAACAAAAAAGAGATTGCAATACTTGGATCGTGGAGATCCTTAAAAAAACACTTCCACTCTCTTCATTGAATATAATATTAGCATTGGAGATCATGTGAAGTGGAAACATCTTTGATGGAGTAAGAGATTGTAATACTTGGATCGTATCTTTTACCTTTGCTTGCGTGTAGGCTAGCTTTATCACTAATGGTTAAACTTGTAAAACTATTTCCTTATCTCAATTGAATCCTTTAGACTCCTACATTTGGTTAGATCTTACTTCTTAGAGACTATAAGCTGGATATAAAGAACAAGGCTTTTGTGCCAGGGATAGATCTCCTAGGTGGGACCTAATTAATACCTTAACAGGTACAATGTATTCTGCCATGTGATTGGTAGTATCATTTTATCTTTCATAAAAGTTACAATCTTCTTTTCAGCTTAAATCTTGGATGCCATTTATACCCAATTGGAACACTATTATGCCACCTTAAACCAAAGCCAAAAGAAAGGGATCATCAAAACAATGAATTTCAGAATGGAAAACAAATCCAAGATGTCTATCTGGAAGTTACAAATTGTTTCCTACCACCAATGCAATCCTACCAACGACATGCAAGAGGTACAACAATGCCTAAAAAACATTCAGATGCACCTCAACTCAGAAATGCCTTTACCCAAGCCCAATTATATGGGGTAAGCTTCAGATACACCTTTTTTATCAATAACTTTGAAAAATTTTATTGATTAAAATGCTTTAGGATACAACAAGAAGTTGCAAAAGAAATCAGCATAGTAAGCTGACCCAGTACAGAATTACAAATGTGCCCAAAACATATATGTTCTTTGAACCCCTTGCTTTGCTAAGCTATCTGCCAAACTGTTGGCAGATCTCCTTACCCATCCCACCTGAATTGAGTCAGCTTCAGATACACCTAATAGCCTAGCTAGATAACTCTTGACAATGCTGGAATGAAAGCACACAAGCAATAAATGGTTTACAAAGAAAGCAACTCATTAAGAAGCATTTTCCTATAGCAGCACATCATAGAGCTTTACCTTTATGAACGCATTGCTAAATAGACAGGACTCCCCAAAGATATGTGCCTTTGCAGACTGAAAAGCAACATATTAGTGATCATTACTTTAACTCGAATGCATGTGCGGTTAATGGTGACAGTAAAACAGAATACTACCTTAAGAGCCCTCTGAACAGATGGACAAAGTGATAAAAGTTTAGATGCATCTTGTGATCCAAAAGATGGAGGTAAAATTGAAAGAGAATCAATCCTGCAATTAATCAGAAATTATATTAGAAAAAAAAAATCAATTCCAATGCTTCATTTAAATAGCATAGAAAAGAAGGGGGAGACCATCCAAAGTTACATCTCAGTTTTGCACCCTTATTTAATTAATATAATAAGGGGCAATTACATGGTGTAATGGTAAAATCTCAGGCTGGCAAGCATGAGAACGTGGGTTCGAGTTTGAGAGTGGCCAGTTGGTGTAAAAAATGCCAAAGGTTAGAACCGTTTCCAATCTACCCCTCCCAAGACCCCATATAGCTGGGATCAACATTGGGTAATGGCCATATATCAAAAATATTGGGTAATGGCCTTTTTATTTAATTAATACTAATATAGTTGAATATTAGACTGGAGGTAGGAGATTTGCAATTTGGGATTGCCTGGATGAGGAGAGGAAATACTCCCTGGATATAGGCAAAACATTAGGAAAGCAATGCCTTTCATCCCATCCAATGAATACCTCATTCAAATGGGTTACAATAACAGCAAAGTCCATAGCTGGCTTTCTTTCTAGAGAAGGGATAGGCAGAACTGTATTGGAGGCCAGCAGTAGGCTAGGCCTAGGTTTGGAAAGATTATGGGTTGTGGAACTAAGGGCTCCATTGCTACAATGGGTTCTGATCTTAGGAAAGTGCTACTATATACATTATAATAAATGATAAAAAATATTAATATAGTAGAATAGTTTTCTGCAAATTAAAAATCAAATACATGTCACTTTTGATGTGGGATCTGAAGCAATGAAAGTTTGAACTATAGATCAATCACTTAATAGCAACCCAAAGCCAACTTATGGATTAAATTTGCAGTGTCAGAACTTGTCCTTTCTGTGTGATCATGTTGCATTAGAAAGGTTATTCAATTAATTAACAAACCCAATATTGCACAAAATGAATCGAGTAATTCAGTAGGCCTTTGACATTTTTTTATCAGTAGACATGTATTTTATTTTAAAGTTAAGAATGAAACAAGTTTGTACAACTTGGTGGTGGGAACGTTATTCCCAGTTTAGCACACTTTTCTGTCCCAAATTACAACACAGCCCAAAATAATTGCTGCCTCAGTTCCCCTTCTAGGTCTTTGACATTCCTCAAATTAAAGTACTTTCTTTTTAGAACTTTTGTTTCTAGGGAAGGTTTTAGAAGTGGTTTTACTTTTCAAATGCCAGGATAATAACTATGAGTTAACCCTACTGAGAAACCAGTTTTTTTTTCCTTGGAGAAAACTACAAATAGAGTTTTCTTACCATAGATTTTTTTATTAGTCGCTTTCAATTTGTATTGCATAAGATAAAAGAACGAGATTATACACTGGAGAAGATGTGCCAAGCACCCAAAAAAGAAGTTTAGGCTAGCTTTTGCTACATCCTACATCATCATCATTTAAGCCTTGTCACAACTATATGGAATTGGCTACATGAATCATGTTCTACCATTCCATACAATCAGGTTTCCCAACTTATAATCCATTAATCCTCCAATACAACTGGTTCCTGGTCACACCCAGTCTTGCTAATGCATCAGCAATTCTTTTTGCTTATCTTTGGGTCCATACAAAGGATGACCTCAATTGTCTAACCAGGCATCTGACTTCAATGAATTTGTACGCCCAAGTTTGGCACTTTTTTTGGAGCCATCCAATAACTACCCAGGAGTCCCAAAGTGTTTACCAAGCCTTAATCCTTGGAGTACAGCTAGTACTTCGTTTGTTGAGTCCCCTTGGCTAATTATTAAAATTATTTGAGTAGATGTTTGAGAGTAAATAACCAGGTTTGCAGATGATTGGTAGGGAGGAGGTGGTGGTCACACACTTACAATTTGTAGATGACATCATCTTGTTTTGTGACGGAGAGGAAGGGGAATTACGGAACTTAAAGAGTCTAGTGCTTCAATTTGAAAGGAAGTCCAATCTTAAAGTGAATTGGGGAAAAAGTTGTGTGGCAGGGCTCAATCTAGGTGGAGAGGAGGTAGATTCCGTAGCTAAGATTTTGGGGTGTGAAGTGGGGGGCTGGCCTTTGCAATATTTGGGCCTACCACTGGGAGGGAACCCAATGGTTGAGAGTTTTTGGTACCCTGTAATTGAAAGATTCTCCAAGAGGTTAGCAAATTGGAAGAGGAATTACATCTCTTTAGGGGGTAGAATAACCTTAATCAAGTCAACCTTAGCCAACCTGACAGTTTATTTCCTATCTACCTTTAGAGTAC
Source organism: Nelumbo lutea (assembly GCF_056320005.1). Taxonomy (NCBI): domain Eukaryota; kingdom Viridiplantae; phylum Streptophyta; class Magnoliopsida; order Proteales; family Nelumbonaceae; genus Nelumbo; species Nelumbo lutea. The sequence continues at coordinate 4,893,216 of NC_142685.1, read as the reverse complement.
CAATGAAAGTAGCTAACCAGTTAGAGAAGATAATGAGGGATTTCTTGTGGGAACCAGGGGATACTAAGAAAGATCACTTAGTGAAGTGGGAGATGGTTTCTAGGAGTAGGGATGATGGAGGCCTTGGGTTAGGAAATATAAGATTAAGAAACATGGCTTTGCTGGGGAAATGGATTTGGAAACTACCGATGGAACAGGACAGACTTTGGTCTAGAGTGACTGTTAGTATTCATGGATTGGCATATAACGGCTGGGATGCAGAACTCGACCCTGGGGCTTCTCAGTGTTCTCCTTGGAAAGATATTCAAGGTATTTTGCCTCTTATGCTTCCTTATTTCAAATATGATGCTTGCGTTGGAAATAAAGTCGTGTTTTGGGAAGATGTTTGGGTTGGTGAAAACTCCCTTAGAGATAGATTTCCTTCTATTTACTCCTTGTCTGAAAACAAAAGAAAAGTGATCTCTTCGGTGTTTGTTGATAACTCCTGGGATTTGGGCTTGAGAAGAGGTCTAAGGGATTCTGAAATGGAGATGGTTGATGATTTGATCACTCGGTTAGGGGAAGTCTTTCTTGATCAGTCCTGTAGAGATAGCAGAATTTAGAAACCTTCCCCTTCTAGTTTTTTCAATTGCTCTTCTTTCTATAACATTTTGCTTCAGACCTCTAACCTTGTAGGGAACTTTCCTTCAAAGGAGGTGTGGGGTAGCCCTGTACCCCCTAAAATTCAGGCCTTCTGTTGGGAAGTGGTACTCCAAAAAATCAACACCTTGGATTTATTGTAGAAAAAGAGGCCAAATATGTGCCTCTCCCCCCATGTTTGTTGCCTCTGTTTGGGTTCTGGTGAGACAATTTCACATTAACTAATCTCATGTCCCTTTGTGTTCTTTATTTGGTCTTGGTTCTCTTCTCTCTTTGGCTACAGGTGGACTCCCTCCTCAAGCGTGGTGAACCTCTTTGATCCAACTTTTTACAGGCAACCAACGGTTCGTGGAAGGATTATGTGGAGAGCCACTAGAGTTGTTGTATTGTGGTCAGTGTGGGAGGAAAGAAACAATAGGATCTTTAAAGGTAGATGTAGATCCAAAGAAGAGGTTGTGGAAGGAATAACTACTAAGGTTATCCATTGGTTGAAATCTCGTGATCTTCTTAAGGATTTCTCAGTTGAAGACATTTATAGAAGTTGGGGTATTGTGGCATCTACTACTACTTCCAAAGCTATGATACAGGAAGTTTGGTCCCCACCGGCACAACAAAGGGTGAAACTGAACTTTGATGGAAGCTTTATAGGTAATCCAGGCCCATCTGGTATAGGAGGTGCTTTCAGAGATAATGAAGGCAAGATAATGGCTTTGTTTTCAGGTCCAATAGGAGTTGGAGATTCCTTGAGAGCGGAAATCTTGGCACTACATCAAGGTGTAAAACTGGCCAAACAGTTGGGGCTACAGCAGATTGAGATAGAGGGAGACTCCAAGTTGGTAATTGGGTGGATAAATCAGGGCAGCTGGGAATTTGGCAATATAGACAGCTGATAAGGGAAATTCTTAGCATAACAAGGGAGGTGGGTGTTTGGTTCAAGTGGGTAAGGAGATCAGTAAATGGTTTTGCTGACGCCCTAGCAAAACAAGGGACTGCAAGGGAGAGTCTTTTTTGGGCAGTGCTGTAATGTTTGATGTTTATTGGATCAACCTTTTCTAATAAGGGTTGAATTCTGTATTTCAGGTTAATTTATCTCTAATGAAAGTTATCATTTCTGATAAAAAAAAATTGTCATTTTGTTTTTTGGGAGTATATAATCATGTATTATTCTTTTTAGGGAGTAAAATCTCTTTCACAAAAGCATCCCCTCATCCCAAGAACTGGAAGTAGCTATTATTTTAGAGGTTATTCCTCTGTGTGAACTTTAGTTTCATCATCATCCAGCATGTGGGTACATAAATTTGTTCATGTCACATGGACAAGATATTCTTGTTTACCAGATAAATCATTAAACAAGAAGAACCAGGATAATGTTGTGCAATCCAGAACAGAACAAAACAAAATAAAATGCATTACTGTAGTCCTTACCAACCGGCATGTTCAATAGCATCCTCTGCAGCAGCATCCAACATCTCAATCATTGAAGGGTGAACAAAAACAGTATCTAGTAGAATACCTTCGGGATATCTGGACTAAATTGGAGTGCATAAACACATTTTTTATTACATAAGGATCAAAAAAGCATCCTTGAGCAGAAAGTTCAACAATCGAAATGTTAACAATTATTTCTTGCAAAAATAATATAACATAAATAAAATACATTCTGCTACCTGTAAGTATTGCTTAGGCTGGGGTATTGCAAGTTTGTAAAGAACTTCATAACTGATAAAAGAATTCTGTAGTGCAAAAAAAGAAAAAGTTTGAATAAAGAAATAAAAATAACAGAATTTGGAATTTGCAAGGCACCAAACCATTATTCAACAGAAAAAAAAAATGACAGTAACAAACAAAGTAAAAGGAAAGATCTTAAAGGACCCAGTAAAAACTGCAAGGAATGCTGAATAAACAACTAACAAGGTCACAGTCTGAAGGGATGAGTTAATGACTTTTTTTGTGAAAAGAGATTAATGGGATAAAGTTGACATAGGCACGGAAACAAACAGACAGAAGGAAACAAAAAGAAGTCTGCTAGAGAATGGATGAGTGAATCTGAATATGGGCAAGGGTGTATGACATTTCTAGCAAGAACGTAATCTAGCAGCATCCAATTAGCAAATCCTCTAAACACGCTGTAGTTTCGAACTTCCAAAATTAAGAGTGTGATTGAAACTTCAATTATCCCTGACCAGTAACCACCCATAATTTAGATCTACACTTTGTTTGGTTTCAGCTACAATCCTTAATTTCACATCTGCTGTGACTCACCCAAAAGAATTCCATATTTGCACCCCACATCATGCAATATCCATCAGCCTTGATAAAAGTTAATAAGGCCAAAGCTCCAGAAAATTTTTGACCTTATTACAATATCCATTAGCCTCTTTGAACATTCTCATAATCAAGCAGCAAGTAATCATCTGGTATCCAAGATTTTTTTGAGTAAATTCACAAATAATGGACATAAATCCTGAGAGTGCCCTTATATGGTACAGTTGTAAAGGATAGAATGATACAAGATTTGTTCATGTAGCTCTAAGCTCTAAAACACAGGATTTGTCTTCTAGCCAAGTAAACTACCCAAAATCCAAAAGGCTACAAATGCATTAAGGATTAAAGGTTCAAACCTGTGAGAAGAAAGAATCTACACTCTCTTTTTGTGCATGGGCAAACACCTGTACACCCAATTGTACAAACAATTACCATTACAGATAATATATGTATATGTATGTATATACTAAAGAAAAACAGAAGGAAGATTAGATCCAATACAGCTGGCGTCCAATGAACTCCTGCACGAAGTGATCCAAGGATCTCGCCGCCTTTTACAAGCCCATTAAACAAGGAATGGAAAAAGGCAGATTCAACAGCCACACCATTGGCTCCATCTATTTCCTGCAGTAGTTGCTGTAAAGAGCTCCAGACCGTTGACAAATTAGTTGGAACTGTTATACCCCTGGCAGCTCCACGAACCATGGCACTAACACGTGTGACATACATAGGTGTATACAGTTGCCCACCCTCCAATCTCCCCTTCACCTGGATGTTAGGCAGTACAATAAAACTTACAAAACAATCCACTACAAAACTGCATACGCATATATCCTAAGAATCATTGCAAGTATCAACAGAACTTACAATGCTCCCAATGCGAGGCTCCAACACAGTTGCCACCAATTCTGAGCCCACATGCAATTGCGCAGCAAGTTCCGCCAGAGCAATCTGACTACACTCCTGAAGCCGCTCGTTGATTTCTTCCGCTACAGTATCCCAATAAGATTGTGATATAATTTCTCCCTGTATCAGCATAAGACCGGAATCATCCGAAACTATTTGATGAGCTTGCTTCTCAACATGATATAAGTCCACCCCAATAATGTCAGCAAGTTCAATCAGAGAAACACGTCCCGATTTCTTAATCTCTGCCACCATTTCAAGCTTTAATTGATCCTATTGTAACAGATCACCAAATTAGCATTAATAATGTAGAATAACAAGTAAAACCCTAACACGAGCTATTAGAGTTTGCTAGGAAACCATGTGGTAACATCTAAATCATGAAATCTATGTAATTCGATCAGATTGGCATAGAACGAACGTGAAAAAATAAAAAAGACGAATTGAAAACCATCAAACGAAAATCAGATAAGAAAAGAGGTAAGCATACAGGTGTTATATATTCTTTTCCGGTGACAGTGTGGAGAAGCTCGAAATCGATGATTTGAAGCTCTTGAAGCTTTTGAACTAATTCAACTACGTTTCTTTCCGACAATCTGATGCTCGATTTTGCTTGTTGAGCGAATTCGAACTGTCTCTGCAATTCCAGCAATTCGTCATCCATCTTCTCTAATTCGAGCTTTCGGCGGGAGATCGGATGTTGTGTGTGTCCCTTACTCCCTTTTCTTCTAATTCAGTTTCAGTTCAGATCATAGCACTAACGTAGAGTTCAGCGCGAATACGTTTTGTGGGTTAACGTTTCGTGGACGAATCATATATAAATCACCGTCAATCCTCGACGATTTTTGTATCGATTCGGACAGGTCCGACGATTAGGTTAGGGCTGCGAAGTGCAAACTGCAATATGATAGGATCCAGTTATATCTGAACCCGAATCACACCCCGATAGATCGGATCCAGATGACAATCATAAAAACCTTCCCTCAAGTTTTACTTTAACAAAAACCTCTCCTAAACTTTTGAAAAACTCTACGAATATCTCCCTTCCGTCAATGAGCCAGACAGAAAATGTTCAACGATGCATTAATTTTTCAAAATGGCCATCTTACCCTTTTAAAGGATTCTCGAGCCCCAGTTATCATTCTCGCATGACATGAAAACGTCATTCCCACAGATTAAAGATTTGAAGTATGTAGACTATAGGCAATAGCACCAATAGGCAAAAGCACGTGCAATTCAAGATCCTCATGTTGGTAATCTGAAAAGTATGTAAACCATTCCTGTGTGGTAGTGTCCCTCTTTCTTTCAACCTCCTCCTCTATTTTTTGAGAGAGAGATTGAGGCCAACCTCATTAGGCTCCAATGGGAAGACTTTGAATAATACATGCAAATGCATTCCAAAATCCTTGGCTAGAACAACAAGAAATCAACTGTCGACGTCGACCTCGCTAGCCTCGGCGGCGGCGTGAACATCTCCCACACCTTCTACGATTTCCAACAACATTGCTTCGCCCTCAAAGTCGTTGGGAAGAATGGATGCTTCGTCGAAGGTGTCCTCCACCTCCTCAGTAACCCTCCTGTCAAGCTTGACTCCCAAGACCTTCTCCAGATTGATAACAATAAATTCCACCTCCTCCTTACTGTCTGCAGCATCCTTGGAAGTCTCTGCCAACCACATCCCTCATGCTCCTCCACCCCTTCTGTCGTCCGCTACACATCTACCCTCTGCATGGGTAGCGCTGCCTCCATCGCCGCATCACTCTTCCAAGAAGGGGCGGGGTAGGGCATTGAGTGATTATTTGGACGATGACGAGAAAGACAACAATAGCACTGTTGTTGCTGGTGCTAGCAAGAAATTACAGAGAGAAGGGAATGAGATGTTTGGATATGGTGGATCGAGAGGAAAAACAGGGTCATCTGGACAATTAAAGAAAAAGTCAGAAACCAGGTCAAGAGCTACTGTGCTTTCTGATCTTTGTAGTCCAGTAGAATGGATACCCATGGCAAAACTTCATTTTGAAATAGTAGAGCAACATGGAAATAACTGGCCTGTCAATGAATCCAAGGGAAGGCCATGGTTTGGATCGCTTACATTGCTGAGGAACATCCATAACATTTTGTCATCGACACATGGTCCAAGGGGCGTGTAACATTAGAGTTTGTCTCCTTGGTGTCCTTGCATTGATGAGTAGTTTACTTGCATGGTTGAGTATTTCCAATGTGATTCTTCTTGAGGCATGGCACTGGTGACCCTGAACCCCTTTTCTCTGTTTTTTCAGTAACAAGTATTCTTAATTTATGGGTTGCTTAAAGGAAAAATCTCCTCTTCAAAAAAAAACGTGTAATTAATTATGATGGGTAGCAAAACCACAAGTGGTAAAGAGAGTAAGAAATCATCATCACTAATTCCTTGCTCTCCTCCATCTTGAGCATCTTCAAGTGTTAGAAGCCGCACAACAAGGACGATGTAGGTGTCAAAGCAAGAAACAAGGGACAGCTGCATCGCAATGATGAAGACAGAGGGCATTGGGTGGGTGAACCAAATATAGACGAGAAAGCCACACAGTTCATTATAAAGTTGTATACAACCCACATCTTAGATCTCGAATGGCAAATTGTTGAAGTTCGATGGGTTGACTCAGCAATCAATGGAAGATTGAAAGAAGAGGAAGAAACCGGCAAAGAAATAATATGAAAAAAAAAAAAACGGAAAGAAAAAGAGGATAAAAAAAGGCTCCTCTTTGAATGGATGGAGTTTGGATGATAGATTGCGTCTTACGTTCCTCCTCTTACCGGATAAATTGGGATAGGAAAAGAGGGTGAAGAGGTCCATAGGAGAGGAGGAAAAGAGGATAACACGTCGATAGGGGTATTTTAGTAAAAACGGATGCAAACCATTTGCAAAAGGGTAAAATATGTATTTGGGGAAAAATTGATTCACCGGTTTAACATTTTCTGTCTTGGTTATCAACGGAAGGGAGGTTTTTGTCATATTCTTTAAAAATCTAGGGAAGGTTTTTACTAAAGTGGAATGACAGAAAAGTTTTATGATTGTCAGAAACTTTTTAGGAGAGGATTTTATCAAAGTAAAATTACAGGAAGGTTTTTATAATTGTCAGGAGAGCTTTTTTGTATTTTACCCTTTTTTTTTTAATAGAAAGGTGCTATAGAAGACGAGGAGTGAATGAACCGGTTTTGAATTGGACACCATCCAATCCAAAATCAATTTGGATGGACCAACAAGACATATTGGATTGGACCAATCCAGTCCAAAATATTTATTAGATTGGATTGGACCTGGTCCATTCGTAATAAATTTATATTGGATTGAGTTGGACTAAGCCAATATCTGATCCATTGACATAAGACAAGAATATAGGTGTCAATGGACCGGGTTTGCATTGAAATTAATCTGAATCAAAACGAATTTGAACAGATTAGATGGTCCAGACGTTGAATTGGATTAATCTAAAATATTCATTGGACTGGATCGGACCTGATCCATTTATAATGGACTCACATTAGACTGGACCCCTACCTACACAAAACCACAATGCCCAAGACACCCTTGTATCGTGTTTGGTTGTGATTATTATAAATAAACACTAATCTCAAGACCAGAAAACCACCTATTTTTGTATTTGCAATCTTATTAAATGCAGCCCAAAGAATTAGGGGGTTTTTACCTTCCACTCCACCTCACAATTCATAATTTGATCGTACAGTTTGGATCAGTGTAAGTGGAAAGATGCCAAATTCATGGGGATGGTATTTATAGGGGGAGCTGGGAATAAATACAATTGAGAAAATAATTTCCTAATTCTTAGGTGGAGTAAACACTAAAAATCCCAAAAATTAAAAGCAAATTTACACTCTCAAAGTTTATCAATATTAAAATAGGTAAATCTCCGATTTGCGTTTGTTCTTTCTGACCAAATTTACATTTACATTGATACATGTAAAACATGAGGTCCAGTGGTCCACCCACCACCAACTTGAGCACGCACACCAGTCAAGGAAGTGGGTTCAGGGGATTGCCAGGTGGCTAAACAAGTTGCATGCAAAAGGTCTCAACAACGCAATCAACTACAGTTGCTGTCCCCGTAGCTATTGTTGCTATATTCACCATCCCTTGCCATTATGTTGATGACTCATACAATATTCCACGTGGCTTCTCCCTTGGGGAAGCAAATACTGTTCCAAGAGCACCATTCAACTAGATGGGTTCGAAGAAGGTTTTGTAAATTCAATTAGACGTTATCCACTTCTCCAAAGCTCCCAACCCATGCCCTCCACCAAAACTTTAACGGGTTGGATTGTCAAAATACAAACCCTCTCTACACATGAAAATATAAAATCTTCTCTGATCTATATTCAAATTAGCTGAATGCAATGGCTGTTCAGCAGGCTGCGGAACCGGTAATGATGTTCCATGCCTATAATAAATTCATAGGTCCCAGTCCCACTGTGCATGAAAGGCACAGGTCCGCATGTATTTTATTAATGGCGTAGAATATTATCATTGGTTCCACGGCCCACTGAATAGCCATTGCGTTCAGCTAATCCTTGCTCCCTTACCCTACCCTCCCTACATTTGAAGTGGTGCAAGTGGGGTTGGTAGGTTGAGTCTAGAACCCACATCTTATTTTCTATTAATTCCCATAATATATAAGCAATCAACAAGTATTAACAAACATCAAAAATTTTAATCATTTAATTAAAACGGGTAAAAAACATGCAAACTATCAACTATCCTTTACATAAAATTCAAAATATTATTAAATTTAACACCTAATACATAAATTCATATGCGTTTCAACAAAATGCGGGTAAAATAAGGTCAAATTTAGCCTAATAACATATTCTACCCGCACCCATATGAGTTATAAAATCCCAAAACCTGTCCTTACCCCAAAATCCATTTTAAAAAAAGAAAAAAACTCCCATGAGATTGGTACCCGCTGAATAGGGTAGATTTAAATTGATGAGTTTCGATATAAAGTGATGATAACGTGATTATTATCTGAAGTTTTAACAAGACAAAGTTTCCTTTAGTTTAATCACAAACACTGTACTTTTATGATTTCATCCTTTTCTACATGATCTTGGAGCAAGAGACAGTTGCTGCATCAATTGTTAAGGAAGAAAATATACATACAGGGAGAATACATATAATTATCTAAAGATGCAATAGATCTGAGACGCCATACAAAGAAAAAAATTACATGGCGTAGTATGTCTCAAATTGCATACATCTTATACTCGGTGTCTGGGTCTGAGACTACTGATATAGACCAGGAACGAGACCTGCTATCAAGTGATGACCTCCGAATGCTCCTCTGGTTGGAGGCCTCAATGCGGTGCATCACAATCCAATAGCACATTGTCCCCAATGTGGTTGCTAGGATTGTTGTCCCTATAATTGCCACCCCAATAGCCAACCATCTCTCATTTTTACCCACCACTATAAATGCAAGTGCCAAAAATGCAACTGAGACAAGTACACATGCCAACCACATTAGTTTGTTGATGATTGCCATCATTTGTTTCTTTGCTTTGCTCTCTATGACTACAACTGAGGTCTGTACTACTACAACAGCCAGAGATATGAAGAGTGCAACAGAGTCAAAGATGAAGAAGATCATGAATGGTGCTTTTGGAGCAATATGTGCTTCTCCAAGGGAGAGGCCAGGTGGAATATTTGTTGGGTCATCAACATACTGGCCAGGGACGGTGAAGATAGCAGCAAAAGCAACAGTAGCAATGAGGACAGCAACCACGGTTGTGGAGTTGATTGCGTTGTTGAGGCCCTCTGCATGCATCTTGTTGAGCTGCTTGGCGATCCCCTGAACCCGCTTCCTTGTCTGGCGTGTGTGCTCAAGCTGGTAGTGGACCTCATGCTTTATGTCACTTACGGTCTGCTTCAGTTCTCGTGCTGGGTTTGGTGGCAACTTCATAGCCCTGGCACTCTGGACACCGTACTCCTCCAAGAGTGTCACAAGTTCAGAGTACCCCATTTTCTCAGCTATGTCAATTGCAGTTTCCCCTAATCGGTTAACAGCTTTTCTATCAGTATCTGTATAGTCTAGAAGCTTCCTTACAATCTGCAGAAAAGAATAGGAGTGTGGCATGAGTGATTCTATTATTCTTCCAAAATCTGTGATTAGATGTTTCTGCACTACTTTGTTAGACCTAAGGAGTAGAGAATTTAGAATGATAACACACAGTTAAAAGTTAAAACTGGCTTATAATATAAGTAGAATATTAATTAGCATTTAATCCGTGACTCTTTTCTAGCAAATCAGCGTATGTTATTTCTGTACTGAGGGCTGAATAGGAAAGAGTTAAGTCCATTTGATTGAGTTTTCTTTTCTCATGTTTTCTTTGTTTAGTTTTCCCCAGCTGAAATTCCAAAACCAACCATGAATACGTGCATGAACAAGAAGAGCAAAGCAGAGAGAAAAAACTTGTGCTGACTTACATGCCCGAGACATGGGCAGTTCTCTTTATGCAATAAGCATATTTAGCAAACGGAGGCAGAAATTGCAAATGCTCTGTAGCAAGCTGTTCAATTAGTGATGCCAGCTACATCACAGATCTGTATTTGAAAGCCATTTTAACTCGCCAACATATTATAACCAAAAAACCTGCTTGCCACCCTTCTGTCACAAAAGAGGGGGAGAGGGGAGGGGGTGATCATAATAAAGTTTTGACACAAGATTAATGAACAGGAAGTGATTTAAGGTAGCAGGAACTTTAGATGTGTCGTGCTACTGGCATACTATCTTCCTGAACTTACAAATACAATTTACTCCTTACCATGAGGTGGCACTAGTACATTTTAAGATCCATTTATAAGACAAATGCAATAGCCATTTTTTTGTTCACAGTAGTTGTCTGCAGTGTTTTATTTTTATGTTTGGTATGAAGTTGTCGGCAGGTCAAGAAATGAAGGTATCTCACCTTCTAACATGCGAAGAATATAATTAATTCTATAGGATAACAACTTTGTGGCAAAAAACTCACAATTTAGGCTAATCTCATAGTCCATTTACATTGGGAGGAGATTTATGTGGAAGAACACACTTATTCATTTAGCCTTTATGAATGTGTTGAATGGGCCGATTTGTGTTTAGTTTATTTTCTTTTAAATTAAGAAGTTGTTGGGCCTTGGGCCCATTAGTTTTTATTTTTAAAAGAGTTGTAACTATTTAGTTTGAGTTGCCGCCCTACTAAGGGCATCTTTGTAATATCTCATATTTAAGTTAAATATAAATAGAACGAGGGGCTGGCGGCTAGGGTTATAACACACAATCTTAGTTGACCTTCTTCTCCTTTCTTCCCTTTTCTCTTCCTATTGTTGAAATCTACAACTTTCTCATCTTCCTTTCACAAGAAGCTTGACCGAATCAATAGATAGTGGTTCCTACTTGGTATCAGAGCATGTTAAAGGTTTTGGAAGTGATTCTCTCATGCAGCCTTAGATCGGCCGACTGCATGGAGATTTAAGAGGCTGATCAAAGCTCTCAGGTAAGCCCAGTTTTTGGATTTTCTTGATGGATTTGTATGCCCTGTAGCTGGTCTAGGGTTTCTCATCAGAATCAGGAAAAACTAGAGAGAGAAAAAGTCCTATTTTTGTTGGACTCTTCAATTTTGACCTAGGTAGTGGTGCCCTAATTTTTTAGGGTTCCTTGGAGTTTTTTATAAGGGGGGATTCAAGTCCCACGTGGTTTGGAGGCTCCTAGAGAGGGTGGTTGCTTTTTCTCTCTCTTCTCCCATCCTACAGAAAAGGAATCTTTCGTGGGAAGAAAGTCCAAGACACCAGAGTGTCGTTGGTTCCAGAAGGTGTTTTGTTTGTTCCTGCTGCATTTTTTTATTTGTTTCTATACCCTTTTGAGAAGCATGGAGGGACAAAGAGTTGAATATAAGCCCGAAAATGAAATGGGACCTGTGGGAGGAGGTGCTGGAGACCCCTTCGGAGCTAGGACCATTACTACAGTTAGGCTGGATGGTACAAACTACTTGGAATGGTCCCAATTTGCAAAGATGGCCATTGGAGCTCGTGGAAAATTGGGGTATATTACTGGTGAAGAGGTGAAACCTGAAACTGGCAACTCTCGGTGGGCGCAGGAAAATTATATGGTAATGACATGGCTGTGTAATTCCATGTTGCCACATATAAGTAAAAATTTTTTATGGGCAAATACTGCTAAGGAGATATGGGATGGAGTTGCAGAAACCTATTCACAAAGGGAGAATGTTGCTAGGGCTTATCAACTGAGAAATCAGATTATTACTACAAGGCAGGGAGATAGATTTGTTGCAGCCTATTTTTCAGTCCTTAAGACCCTGTGGCAGGAGATCGACCATCTAGAGACTTTTGCTTGGGAAACCACCAAGGATGCAGCTACCTATCAAAGACACTTAGAGAAGTATAAGGTGTTCGAATTCCTTGCTGGCCTTAACCCTAAGTATGACATTACACGACAGCATCCTCTTTCCAGGGACAGTGTCACTCTCTCCCAAGCATATGCCTTTGTGTCAAGAGAGGAGTGCAGGAGGGATGTAATAATGAAGAATCTCATTTCTGATCAATCTGCTATGGTAAGTGTTGTGAAATCTAAACAGAATGGCAATGAAAACAAAAAGACAAAAGGGACTTGGTCTGTGACTACTGTAAGAAGCCTAAGCATACAAAAGATACTTGTTGGAAGCTTCACCCACATCTTGTGCCAACCAGATTGAAGAATAAGAAAGGAAATGCGCACATGGCAGTTACTGGTGACACTCCGGGCCCCCCTACTACAGCTGCTTTGGAGTCCGTTGCAGCTGCTGTAGTAAGGGCTGAGCTTGAGAGGTTTGGGTTACTTCTGAATCAGAGGGATACACCTAGTTCCAGTTCAGCCGCAAGCGGACAAGGTACAAGTAGCACAAGTGGAGCTTACTCTACCTCCTTTGCCCACACAGGTAGTTCACATGTCACTGCAAACTATGTTTATGCTTCAGGTAAGGAGAGATTTCCTTGGATTATAGAATCAGGAGCCTCAAAGCACATGACCCATTGCTCCACTATTTTCTCCTCTTACCAGCTCTGTTCTGGCAGAGATAGGGTCTCCATAGCTGATGGATCCCATGTTCCTATTACTGGGAAGGGATCTGTCAAGATTAATGATTCCATTTGTTTACCCTCTGTCCTCCATGTTCCTAAATTGAGCACCAATTTATTATCTGTTAGTAGTTTGACTAAAAATCTGAACTGCTGAGTAATTTTTTCTCCTGGACGCTGTATTTTGCAGGATCTAGACTCAAAGATGACGATTGGGAGTGGTCGTGAAGTGAATGGAATCTACCTCCTAGATGCTCTTCCTCTTCACCAAAGTAATCATGTTTGCAGGGACAGTGAGTCAAAATCTGTGGATCAGATTATGCTTTGGCATAATCGTCTAGGTCATTTGTCTTTTTCTTCTTTGAGTTCTTTGTTTCCAAAACTGTTTGAGTCTGTCAAGTTTGAAGTGTGAAGGTTGTTAACTTGGAAAACATTGTAGACACTCTTTTAAACCTAGTAATAAAAGATGTTCTTCTCCTTTTGATGTTATTCATTTGGATGTGTGGGGCCCTTATCATGTTCCCTTTATGGGCGGCAATCGCTATTTTCTCCTATTTGTGGATGATTTCTCTCGATATTCCTAGATTTACTTGATGAAATCCCGCACTGAAGTACCATCCTTGGTGAGGCAATTCCACCAGATGGTACTAACACAGTTTGGAACGAGAATAAAGATGTTCAGATCTGACAATGCTAGGGAATATTTTGAGAAACATCTTGCCTCATATCTATTGAAGTATGGTGTTGTCATTTAGAGTAGTTGCTCCTACAGTCCACAGAAGAATGGTGTTGCAGAGAGGAAGAACAGACACATTGTTGAGACGACAAGAAGCATGATGATCACAGCTACAGTTCCGGTTCATTTTGGGGGTGATGCAGTTCTCACAGCAATATATCTGATTAACAGGGTGCCTTCTCGTATACTTGGATTCAGCACTCCATTCAGCCTTCATTTTCCTCAGGGGGAGATGTTTCATATTCCTCTAAGGGTGTTTGGGTGTGTTTGCTTTGCACATATCCTTGGTCCTTACCGTTCGAAGCTTGATCCCAAGGCAAAGAAATGTGTCTTCCTTGGATATGCAGAGAATCAGAAAGGGTACCGCTGCTATGATCCGGTCTCTGGGAACCGGTATGTTACTATGGACATTACCTTTTTTTAATCTACGTACTTCTTCTCAAGAAATCCTTCTTAGGGGGAGTGTTTTGGGGAAGTAAGTCAGAAGTCTATCCCTCTCCTAGTTCCAATCCTTGTGTCTACTCCTGTGCTTGACCACCACCCGATGTCACCTACCTTGCCACCTCCTTTCGTTCTGTCTCACAGTATTACTCATGACAGAGACTTCATAAGGCGATTGATTCCACTACAGCAGAACTCACACCACTTCCTGTCAATCCCTTGGAGACTCCAGATTCGACTGATACGGATTCAGGTATTCCTCTTGATCCCACTACTATTTCAGTTCCCATTGGTCCTACTAACACTATTACAGATAATCTTGCTCTCTCTATTGCTCTTATAAAAGGAAAGAGAAAGTGCATTGCTCATTGTATTTCACAGTACTTATCCTACAGTGGACTTTCTCCTTCCTACCGTGCTTTTCTCTCTTCTCTTGATTCAGTGTCTATACCCAAGGGTGTTAGTGAGGCTCTCTCCAAACCTGAGTGGAAGACAGCTATGCAGGAAGATATGGAGGCTTTGATTAAGAATCAGACATGGGACCTACCAGAAGGCATGGAGACAGTTGGATGCAGATGGGTTTACACAGTAAAGTACAAGGCATATAGAGAGGTACAAGGCAAGACTTGTTGTGAAAGGGTACACACAGACCTATGGCATTGATTATCTAGAGACATTTGCGCTAGTTGCAAAGATGACCTCTGTTCAGATACTCCTTTCTCTTGTTGCCTCATACTCTTGGCCCTTGTTTCAACTGGATGTGAAGAATGCTTTCCTAAATGGGGATCTGCAAGAAGAGGTGTATATGGATCTTCCAACTGGTTTTTATGATAATGCTGAAAAGGAAAAGGTATGCAAGCTGAAGAAGTCACTATATGGCTTGAAAAAATCTCCCAGAGAATGGTTTGACAGATTCAGAAAGGCCCTGATTGTTTTTGGCTACACTCAAACTCAATCTGATCACACCTTATTTGTGAAGCGCAGGGGATCTTTGGTGTCAATCCTAATTGTTTATGTGGATGATATTATTGTCACTGGGAATGACTTGAGTGAGATTGATAGTCTGAAGAGGAACCTGCATAAGGAATTTGAGATTAAGGATCTTGGAGAACTGAGATACTTCTTAGGCATCGAAGTTGCAAGATCGAAACATGGAATTTTTATCTCTCAAATGAAGTATGTCTTGGACCTTCTCCAAGAAACAGGGAAGCTTGGAACAAAGGTAGCTAGCACCCCCATTGATCAGAACCATAGAATCAGTGCATCAGAAGGTGAACTAGTAAAAGACTTTGGGAGATACCAAAGACTTGTGGGTCGGCTACTATACTTGTGTATGAATAGACCGGACATCTCCTATGCAGTAAGTGTAGTGAGTCAATACATGCATGCTCCACGAGATCAGCACTGGAAGGCAGTTGACAGGATCCTTGCTTATTTGAAGGGACATCCAAGCAAAGGCATATTGTTTACTGATCATGGACAGTTGAAGCTAGAGGCTTATACAGATGCAGATTGGGCTGGATGCCTTGATGACAGAAGATCAACTTCAGGGGTGTGCACCCTAGTTGGGGGTAACCTAATCTCATGGAAGAGTAAAAAACAAACAATTGTGGCAAGATCAAGTGCAAAAGCCGAATCGGTGTACAGGCAGAAGAACCTATGATGCTATATTGCAATAACCAGGCAGCAATTAATATTGCCCATAATCCAGTCCAGCATGACCGAACTAAGCACATTAAAGTAGATAGACATTTTATTAGAGAAAGGGTAACTTCTGGAGAAGTTTGTCTTCCATACATTTCTTCTGATCTGCAACTTGTTGATGCTCTCACAAAAGGCGTTGCAAAGAATAAGCTGGAGCATGATCTACGCAAGTTGGGAATGTGTGACATCTACTCCCAACTTGAGGGGGAGTGTTGAATGGGCCGATTTGTGTTTAGTTTATTTTCTTTTAAATTAAGAAGTTGTTGGGCCTTGGGCCCATTAGTTTTTATTTTTAAAAGAGTTGTAACTATTTAGTTTGAGTTGCCGCCCTACTAAGGGCATCTTTGTAATACCTCATATTTAAGTTAAATATAAATAGAATGAGGGGCTGGCAGGTAGGGTTATGACACAATCCTAGTTGACCTTCTTCTCCTTTCTTCCCTTTTCTCTTCCTATTGCTGAAATCTACAACTTTCTCCTCTTCCTTTCACAAGAAGCTTGACCAAATCAGCAGATAGTGCTTCCTACTGAATAAAATGGAAAAAGGTTAACATCTTTGACAAATGGGAGGGCAATTCTGAGTTCAGATTGACCAACATGAGGATGTTAAAATTCCTTTGAAAGAACAGAAATGTAAGTTAACCAAATAAGGATTAGAGTGAGTAATAGTTTATTGCCTCATCAAATCCTGGATACTAATTGACAAAGCTATATAATCTTATTTGTAATTTTAACTTTATAAAGATGGCAATGAGGCTATCCTTGCTGGAATGGGAGGTTACAAAATAAATGAGACATTAGATCAATGAGAAAACAAATTGATTTCTTGGGTATAAAATGATATATCAGAGACAAATGCACATTATAAATGGAAAATGAGAAAAACATGTTTGAAGCAAAGTTGTCAAGATAACGCCTAAGTGATTCTTTGGAAATAAGGCATTTTTTGGTTTGCTTGAGGCCTTACTTTGGTATTTTTGTATGGGGCTGTACAAATTTTAGGCGTAGTGCAGCTAAAGCATATGGTATTGTATAGACAAGGGAAAAGGGTGTGAAAGAGCATCATAATAGATCAGTTTTTAATTTAGAGGCCCATAAGAAGGGTTTGGGGCAAAGATAAACAGAAATATAAAATAAGTGTTCATTGTAGTAAGGATTTAGCCAGTGGTTTTCATCATGGTATTCATTATAAGGAGCCTCTTCTACTTTCCTCTCAATTTCTAACAGAGTATTCTCTCTCTCTCTCTCTCTCTGTGTACATACATTTTCTCTTGTATATCTTTGTCAAATTCAACATGGTATAGTGTTGATGCCCTGTTTGTTTGTTTCTTCATTCTTTGATTTATCACATACATAAATATGCATAGATATTTTACTTATATCTCCTCACACCAATAGAATAAGGCCACATATCTGCTAAGTTTTGTATAGAACAGAAAACCATGGAGAAGTTGGCATGATAAACACAAGGATAAAGAGGAAGAATAAGGGGTATAATGCCCCTTCAAACAAAGATTTAAAGTCAAATAAAATGGGGATTCGAATAAAGGAGCAGAAATGGTTAATAACAAGCACTGAAACTTCACTTCAAATAGAGGAAAACCATGAAAAATGCAATGGTATAAAAAAAAATAAGATAAAAAAGAAAAGCTCTGATATCCTTGCAAAGACAGATCTGCTTCAGGATCCAATAAAGGAAGGTGGCCAAGAATTATTGGTCAGAGGAGATCTGGATTCAGTTTTATGAAGAGAAAATCATGAAGGAATTGTGATGGCCAAAAGGGGAGACATGGGAGCATGAGCTCTAATGGCCTTGAAAATAAGCTGCTGGAAGAATGTAACTTGGAGTTGCCAGAGGGGGGCACACATCAGAAAAGGAGAGGATGGAAGAAGAGGGTTGATGGCCAAAAGCTTCTGGAAACATGTAGCCCACATGAATAAAAGGTGGAAAGTTTTGAACATCTTGAAAAAGCTGGATTCAATTGCTGTTTAGAAGAAGCAAGAATGGATTCTATTGGAGGGAAGGAACATGGAGCGCTTATGAATGGTAATCTGGCATTGAAAAAAACCAGTGGTCCATCAAAAAGTTCAGATGCTAATTCAACTCAGAAGTGTGACAAGTTAATTGATGGTAATTCCTCCCTAGTGTAAAGTGTTCAAGCATATAAAAAGCAGGAAGGAAAGTTGTTTGGGTCCTCAGGAGATGGTTTGGAACCAGAAAAAGACAAGTATGTTAGCAGCTCATTGCAGATTGTACAAATTAGCATGGGGAATATTGCCGTTGCTTGTTCAGACAGTGCACATGAATTAGAGAAAAGTAAGAACAAAATAAAAAAGAACGAAATTGCGAAGAGGGATAACACTCTTATAGTTATTTTTCTGAAGAATGGCTACAACAGAAGAATATTCTTGAGTTTTTATAATGGGCAACGAAAAGCATCAGAAGTTAGAGTTTGCATGGAAAGAAATGAAAAGAAGTTTGGAAGAGTGTTCACCAATATCTGTGTCCGTTGACTGTTTAAACACTCCAGCTACCTTGGTGAACAGCCTTGAGGTGAACAATTCAGGAAAACCTATTGATGGAGATGGTTCTTCTAATGATATGTATATGCTTATCCATCCTGATGGATGCCTTGTACAGAAGAGGAATGATGAGTTCAGGGAACTCTGGAAAGTTGTTAGAGAAGTGGACCCTTATGGGGAACATGATATAGAGGAACTTGGGAAGAAGTCTGGCTCCTCAAGTAACACATCGGGGATGATTAACAATGAGGGTCTTTGTACCTAACTGCAGGTTATGCAAAACCTAGAAATGGGAGATGCTACTGCTAGTGATGATCAGTCAATTAAGGTTCAGATGTCATTATATCAAAGTAAGAACTATGGGGAGCCAAATTCAAAAGAGTTGTATCTCCTTGACTTTACGGATGATGTTTCTGTTAACCATCCTGACAAAACAATTGCTGTAAAAAAATGTATAAGGGGAATCGAGATGACTTATTTATGAAGAGAACGATTTAGATATCTCCAGATTTAGCATTTCTGCTGTGAAACCAGAAGATATGACTAAGAAAGACCTGTGTACAAGATTGGGCTTGTTATCATTCTACCAAACAACTGGAACAGAAGAAAGAGGGAAATGCTGTAAGGAATTCTGTAAAACTAAGGAGGAAAATGCTGTAAAACTAAGAAGAAAGAGGAAAATGCTGTAAGGAATGTAGTTTTATAGCAGTTAAGGAATGTTGTAAAATTGAGGAGGAAAATGTTGAGGCATCTCCAAGAGATGGCAAGGAGGACAAGATGGTTCTTTCTACATCAACTACAAATGCCCTAACGGATGTTCCTGTAGGTGAGATGCAAAGAGGGGATAAACCAATACAGAGATTTTTTTACCTCATTAGAGAGAGCACCCATTACTTGCAGAAGAAAGCTTTTTATTCTTGACATGAATAGGCTGCTTGCCAATATTGTTTGTTTTCTTCCTTCTGGCTACACAGAAGAGGAAAAAGCAGGTGGGGATTGGATCCAACTTTTCTTTGTTTAGTTTGGAGTTATTCTTGATGTTTTATCTGCTTAACTCTTTTTGAAAGATTCAATGTGGATGTCTGGTCTTCAAGAAACAAGTATTCTTTAAACCTATAGATGATGCTATTTCCCTCTCCATTGCCTATTTCATTGGTTCCTTAAATTTGATTCCTGTTTAGTTATTGTTTCCTTAGCTTAATATATTTCTGGTGTTGCTTCTCTACAACATGGGGTTTCATATATAGTGTTTCTTATCTGCAGATAGAATCTTAATGGTGTGGTATGCCATCTTATGGGAGTCATGAGACATAATCTATTATTTTGCTAGGTAAGACATAATTCATTCTTAGTATTGGAGAATGAATAAATATTCTGTATGTCATAATGCCACTAAAACAGAATGCACATTAAGTAGTTTGCTTCTCACTTATTTGAAGTTCTTTATTATTTTTTTCAGGTACAAGAACTGTGATATTAGTTCTTAGTTTTTGTCTTTTCATATCTGACCCTTCTTTAGCAAGATATTACCTACTGGAATAGTCATAGAGTTGATACTTGATCTATCAATTTGAAACTTCTCTTATCCAATGATTGATGATGGAATAGAAGTTGCAATTGCTTCTCTTTAAATGTGTTGATTAGAATCTAACTGATGTGTTGTTTTCTAATTTAAATGCAGGATATTTGCTTCTAAAGAGTGGGCTGGTTGTTTGTTTTTCTTTATTTCTTTTACACCTTTTTTCTAGCTTTTGTTTCAATTTTCAATGCAATTAGGAACCTTGGAGAGTGGAAATTTCTGAGTTTATTTAGGACAGGTCAGCTAGTTTTTATTATTTTACACTATAGTTAAGGGTTTTGGTTTATAAACATTGCCCTAATATGAGTTGGCCAATGGTATTCTGAAACTTGTTTTGAAGTCAATGGCGTAGAAAATTTAACAAATTTGCCTTCAAAGTCCCTTTCTATTTTTAATGTTTAATTCATTCACTTTAGATCACATTTAATGTTTTCAAGTTGCTACTTTGACTAGGAAAGGGTAGCAAGCTATCCATAAAAAAAAAAAAAAAAAAAAAAAAAAAAAAAAAGCAGCAGCTAGAGAAACAAGCAAATTTAAGCAGGTTTTTATGTAAAAACTCGTTGCCTAAGTAACAAGGAGATCCCCTGTTGCCTAGCCTCGCCTTAGCACCTTGACAAGTATGGTTTGAAGAGAAAATACTAACATTGACTTGATAATTTTCTTTTTCTCCTTTTGAATAAGGTAAAGTATGATTTGTATTAATTAATCAAAAAGATATATAAAGGACCTTTGTGCAACAAGTTTCTGCACATATAGAAACATATTCTATGTAAAGAAACACCATAATTGTAAGAACAACCAAATACTTTGTATTCATATATGGAGATCCTTTATGCTACCTGTTACATTAAGATTTGCAGAGGTCTACCTTTTGGAACAATCTTAAATACAAAATTTTCACCTTCTACTTAATTACTTTCTAAACCCCTCAATATCCTTGATATACAACACCTTTAAAAGAGATAAGCAAGATAGCTGTTTTTCAGTAAGTTGACATCTCTTTGAAAAGGTTATCCAATGGGGTTCAAAGGCTGTAAGCCTTGAACTTCAACGTAATTCTATTGACAAGGAAAATACCACTCTCAAGAAAGGACGAGAAAATATTTGCTAGCATTGGTCTTACAATAAGTGAAAAGGGAACCTTCAGCCTCATTGTTTTCACAAAAGATTAATCAAACTAGGGAAAAGGGCCGACTCAAGGCCAATAAAAAGGTTTATGTGATATGCAGATGAAACTTTTAAACAATGGAACTTTATCAGTATAGTATAAGGTGAATGATTAACAGGTGAAACTTTAAACAATGGAACTTTGGATAGGTTGAATCAGGACTCTAAACTTTGCTTTACCCATATTATCATCATCTTTTTTCTTCCTCGATAATTTAGTATTTAATCTTTTCTGTGCCTACCTGTTTTCATTTCCAAGATTAGCATTTTTCAGAGGAAAAGTCTGCCAAACAATTAATAGCATCTCATCTTGTGGGCTATACACAAAGAAATGGCTTCTTGCTTATGAACAGAAAAATAAGTCATGAAAGTAAGTAATCCAACCTGAGGTCGATTCTTCCTTGTCGCTATATGCAATGCTGTGTTGCCCTTGGTATCAACCATGTTGATCAAAGAAGGGACTGAGTTGACCAACTCCTCCACCACCTCAAGTTTCTGCCCCTTCACTGCCATGTGGAGTGCCGTCTGCCCCTTCTTGTCATTCCGTTTGGCAATACTAGGTTCTTTGCTTAGAAGGGCCTTTACAACCTCCACGTTCCCATTCCTTGCTGCAGAATGCAAGGCAGTTTTCCCATTGCTTCTTGCTATTGTGGCCAGGCTGCTTCTCTCCTCCAGGAGGAAATTCACCACTTCAACGTGGCCTTGTGTTGCAGCCGTATGCAATACTGTAGTATTAGATAGATCTACAGTCATTAGTAGCTCTGGAAGAACCTTCAACAGCACCTTCAATACCTCTGCAACATGTTCAAGAGATATGCTTAAGCCAATAAACAGAAACCACTACGAGAAGAAGAAACGAAGAATTCTTCAGGGCCATACCCAAGTCCCCTTGCTTGGCAGCGATGTGGAAGGCATCATAGCCATTCTTGGCTTTGATGCTGGCGGATACAATATCATAGTATTTGATCATCTCCTCTACAACATCAACATGACCGTATTCAGCAGCAGCGTAGAGGGCTGTTTCTCCCGACTGGTTCTGCTTTGACAACAAGCCCTTCAACTCATCATCTCCGGTCCCAGAGAGGATTTCTTTAACCGCGTCTAGATGTCCCTCTCTTGCTGCCGAGTGTAAGGGAGTGTCTTCGCGTTTTCCTGTCAATTGCTTCGTCATCTTCTTTGGGCCTATGTTTGTCTGCGTAGTTGGAGACTCCATGGAAGCAATTACAGAAAAATAAAAGCCTCCTCTTTGCTAATTTTGATCTCTAGGTCAAAATCTTTTCTTTCACGATAATCCGGGATTAAGAGGCAATCTTAATTTCAGACTACATTTATCTATATCTACCCCAAGCAGACCTTTGGAGCACTTCAGAAGTGAACCGTGAGAAACAGGGGGTTCAATTATGATTCCCGTATTCAGTGCCTTGTTTTGACATCTCCTGTACCTCAAATCAATGTCCTGTACATGGTAACACCCAGGAAATTATTTCATTTTAGATGAATGCCAATTCCGATTTCTTTCACTTAATTACACTATCTCTATCATCATCACGAGTTCACGTTATTAATATCATCACCACGACCATTGTCATCAAACAATACCAAAACAAAACCAAAAAGAAGATACTATTACATTGTAAATGAGATAGCTAGCTACCCTTACCAAATTGAAATTCTAACATCTACTCAGTCTAACACTGGAATTTGCACTCTACACCACGAGACTAAAATTCAGGGGAAAAAGAAGATGATGATGATAGAGACAATTACAGGAAAATAAAACATAACCAAGCACCTGTGCTTTGAAGAACAGAGCCTCTTCTTCTTTTTCTTCTTCCGTCCATCTTCATCAGAAATACAGGAATGAGGATGAAGAAACAATATAAAAGGAACAACAAGTACAAGGAATCATGGGATCGTCAAAGCAGAGCTGAAAAAACCTTCAACTGACAGTAAAACTAACTTTCTACCTGTCATTCACTTATTAAGGTGATGAGGAAGCAAGGTAACACAGGCACGAAACACACATGCGTGAAAGATGTTTTTGTATATATAGCGACTCTAAACCTCACTAATGGCTGCCCACCAAAAATCACAAAGCTCCTAAAAGGAGAACCTGTTGCAAAGCTGATGAGGATCGAGGTGTAAGAACAAATAAAAAAGTAGAAAGGGGAAAGAAAGAAGAAAAAAAAAAGGAAATACAGTAAGAAAGCAAAAAATCAATGGGTGAATGATCAACTACCCTTCAGCCAGTGAAGGGAGATAAAGGATCCGTCATCTCTGTCACCCATTCGGAATAATGTGGGTCGGTGGTGACACCACTACCACCATTATCTAAATTCTAAAAAACAGCATTGCCATTCAGCAGGGAGATCATTTTCAAAAAAAAAAAAAAAATTCAACAGGGAGATCACATCTGCGCCCCATAAACGCCTCATGTGCACATCTCAGCGTGCATTCGGAATATCTTCTGAGGTTGTCGTTCTCAGTGGAACACACGATTGGAATATATTATGGGACGCGGATGTGAATTCCTCAGGCCATCCAGAAGGTGATGACTGTAACTGTGAAAGAGACGTAGAACAGGAATTTATATTCCATCAGGGCAACGCCCGTCCAGGCTCCCAGCAGCCTTTACAGCCTTGTATTGAGAATATCAACATTGCAAAAGGCTGTTGGGGGCGGTGTGAGCACGGACTTACCCTGATGCAGTGATGCTGATGGAAACCGATCTCCGTAGACTGACCGTTGACCCAGGCACTGGGCCTGAGGCAGGCAGGCCGCACAAGATGTTGGGCTCACATGGGTTGGTGACTTGGTGGACCGCGTCCGTGGACGGACGACGACGACGATGAACACTACAAGACAAGTCCCACGTCCATAATTAGCGGCACTTGTTATTCTAATCCTTCTCTGACAACTACCGCATGAACTTCCCTTTAACTTTTAATATTGCAATAAATACCTCTTTTATTAGATTTTGATCTTTAAAAAAGATTTTCATTCCATTATTTAAACTTTTTTAAATCCTTGTAATCCTTTTATATTTATTTGAATAATTTATGATTCAATTAGTTTTTTAAATATAATATTGAAGCTCTCTAGATTGCTCTAATAGATTCTTGTAGGTTTTTATTAGATTTAATATTCAAATGAAATGGTATAAATTTCTTTTTTATAGAAAAAAAAAAGAATATTTTAAGGTGAAGAGAGATATTCATGTTAGTGAAAAAAAACAAGAATTTAAAGAATTTTGTTTTTCTATATCAATAGATTATTTTTGTTATTTTAGTGAGTTTCCTTTATAGAAAATGAATGTATTTTTAGGTCAATTAAGATATAAAAATAAGAAAAAATAAGAAAAATTCAAGTGAATATTTTGATAATTTAACACATTCCTTTATTTGAGGTAATTACCGCAAAGTGAAAGTTCAGGAGCTCCTTTATCGCAAATGAAAATTAGAGGTAATTGTCACTAATCCATTACAACCATTACAGGGAATGTCTTTATAATTTATCCTTTATTTAATTTTATAATCATGCTTGGGTGTGAGTATGAATCTAGCCACACGTCCTATACCAAAAGCGAGACGGGATCTGTTCCTCACAAATGGGCGTCTTACATGCATATCCACCATGCATTGAGAACATCTTCCATGAATAATAATTAATAAGTATGGGAGATGTTCAATGCATGGTAGGAGGCGCCAGGTGTGAGGAGCAGATCTAGTCTCATCAAAAGCAACCAATCCGAGTCTCAACGGTCCCACAATGGAGTTTTGGTGCGGACTAAATGGTTTGAGCATAATTTTTCAGAGAGCAGATTCAATCCTCAAAAATTGTGCTCACACCATTCTCAGAGCTATTTTCAGTTGTGCATTGGAAACATCTTCATATTTATATCTTTTTATTTATGGGGAGATGTTCTCAATGCAGGGCTAAAAAGGAGAGACCAGATCTGCTCCTCACACCTGGTGCTTCACAAGTGCCTCACATGCACATCTTATCATGCATCGGGAATATTTCCCATATTTTTTAGTTATTATTCATGGGAGATGTTCTCAATGCATTGTGGATGTGCCTGTGAGTCGCCCATTTGTGAGGAGCAAACCCTTTCACTAAAATGGATTGTAAGAATCGTGTGAGCACCAAATCTGATTTCAGATTTTGCCACAAACCAATAGTATGGAGTTCAGCTTAGGTCAGTGCAAGTTTGTGCTCACACCAACAGCCTCTTGCAGTCTTGCATTTAGGGGTGGATTCGAGCCAAATACTTGGCTATTCAAGCTTAGTTGGCAAGTATAGTACCAAGCTCGAGCTTGAACTAGAGACTTGAGTTAGAGCCCGGCTCAATTCATAGCTCGCAAGTTTGAGTTCGTCTTAGCTCCAGCTATAAGCCAAGTTTTTTTTTTGAAAAATAAAAATTATACGTATAAAATTATTTTTTATTTTTTAGACAAAAAAATATTTACTATTATACATAAAAATAAAAATATTATTATATATATATATTTATATATATATAATAAAAATTATTTATTTAATACTAGACTCCCAAACCTCACAAGCTCGATTAACAAACAATCCTATATATCAAACTCAAAACTCAGTTTAAACCGAATCGAGCCAAACTTTTCATAAGCCGAGCTTGAATAATTTGTAAAAGGCTGGGCTCGTGGCCACCCCGTTTGTAGTGAGAATCTCTCTTCATGAAATAAAGCACGTAAATAGGATGATATTCTCAATACAAGGCTATAAAGACTGTTCGGACGGGCATTGCGTTGACGGAAACCGAAATCAACAGTATGCGGCTTGGCCGTGTGAACACGGTTCCTTCCAAATTCCAATTTCTAGGGACTGATAACGACCAGAACTAACAAACAGTTGTCCCTCTCTTTCGTAAGTGGTAATCCACACACGTTAGTACGCTACCGGACTAATCAGGCTGACGTGTGAAACCTACGTGGATAGAGCTGCTGCAGTGTATAGCGATAGACTCGATATTACGCATAGAGCTGCATAAGTGCGAACTTTTGGGTAAATTACACTCCACTCTGCAATTAGTTTGCAGCAGTGAGCCAGTGACAGTAATCTCCTGCACTTTTGCAACAAAGACCCTATACTTCTAGATTCCAGCATTTTTCCCCGTTTAGCATTCGTCAGCCATATTCTTTTAATCATTTCTAAAACATATTCCTATGTTAGGATTCCTAATGCGTATGGCACAGGATCAAATCCATGGAATTGCAAATTCTCTATGATATGGCTAACGGAGTGGGGCTCGTCACCCTAGGATTATTTCATGATACTATTTTTGGTCTTTTGTAATTTAGGTTGTGTTTGATTTTATTGTTGTTTCTTGCGTAGGATATGAACAGGTGTGAAATGAATTGTCATGTTACATGAACAAAAATGCATGTCTCAATTCTAAGGCCCTGTTCGATGCCTCTGAAGAGGTGTTGGGTAGCTAAAGTACAAATGGCTCTTATCACTAGTCTCCTACATGCATTTTTTTGGTTGAAGTGACAATTTATCTTTTCCACATCAACACCAAATGTTTAAAAAAGAAATGGCATTGGTACTAAGTACAACCTTTGTTTTTCTGAAATCCTAATTCTTCTTTATTCTTCTAAAACTTTGTCTAACAAAGTTCATGTTGAAAATACCTTGATATAGTTCCAACAAGCGGGTAGGTAAGGTCTCATGTTATTCACAGTGGAGACTTGGGATTTAATCCCGATTGCACTTGGATTGGGGGATGGGTTACCTCCGCTAGTTGTGTAGCCCTTTAAAAGAAAAAAAAAAAAAAAAAATCTCCTCTCAAAAGAAATGATCAAAACAGAGATGCATCCAATATAGAGGTGATCATTTCAGTTCGACTCAGAAATTTTAAGCTTGAGTTTAGGTTTTGTGTTCAGGCCCAGCCCGAGCCTAAGCCCACATTAGGCCCGCAAATTTTAGGGCCGAGCTTGGACTTAACACTTTATTAAACCCAATCTAGGCCTATTCTGGCCTACATATATTTAAACTTACACATTTTGTGTATAATGTATACATGCTATTTTACATTATATTATATATTTTATATATAAATATTACAACGTGACATGTATAATTTATATCATATGTAATATTTTATATTATACAATATATAAAATAAAAGTTTATATGCATGTTATATAAATATAAAATACTATAGATATATAATGTTTTATATATGAAAGACATTAGCCTGGCCTGGCCTGGGCTTGTGTAGACCTGGGCTAGGGCTTATGTTATAGACCCAAAACCCTGGGCCGGGCCGGGCCTAAGCTATAGCCCTTATCATAAGTGCAAAGCCCAGCCCAGCCCATGATCACCCCTAATCCAATATCAACAATTGGGTATTGGTTCATATGATAAGGGCCTGTTTGTTTCACTCTTACTTCTTAAGAGGAATCTTGCAACTTCAAAAGAAAAATGGTTGTTCGTTTCTTCTTATCTCTTATATTTTAAAGTTGAATCTTATATTTTTTGTTTTTCAATGATATCCACAGAACACAAAACACTTCCCCCTCCTTATAACTCAAGAGCCTCATATGCAATAATAATTATTATTAATTATAATTATACTTTAATTAATAACTAATAATTAATTAATACTTATTATTATAATATTTAATCATTAATCATTATTCATTTATTACTATTATTATTATTACTTGTTAAAAAATAAATATTAGTAATTATTAATCATTATAATAATTTTTAAATTTTTAATACTATTTCTTTATTGAATTATATAGACGAATAAAACCCCTCATATATGAGGTTAAAATGGATATTTGATAATTTTTAGAATTTAGAAATCATAACAATATTCTTTGCATTCAAAATTCAGAGGAAAGAAAAGTTCACCAATATCAATATACCTCTTAATGTAATTATTACACTTCAAATATCAGGCATCAGAGCAAATAAACATGCCACAATGCTTTTTTTCTTTTTTTTCTTTTTAACTTTATTAGTATTAGAGGGATGCTTTCTATCATCCCAAAGTTTCAAAACCCCAAACCTTACATGTATCGGTATTCATGCATCTCTTAACCACTAAATATGTGGTGTTATATATTGATATGTTGATCCTGGGAGGGGTGATCACACATAGCCATATTGAGGTAAGACTTAGAAGTTAGATCTGATCTCTGTTTTGAGACAAAACAAAATTCACGACCAAGTCTTATCATTGGTCATCTTCATTTACCCCTTCACCCCAAAGCTCAAACTATACAATTCTATTATTTCTAGGGTAAAAAACAGATTGATATCCTATACTTTAGGGGAATGATTGATAGGTACCCTTAACTTTCAATTGTAACACTTGAGTATCAGTTAAACATTATATAATACCAAAAATATCATTTTCAAGTATTTCTGAGATCACTTCCAAGTAATCGAACGTCTCCCCATGATGATGTTCTCACATAGACAGTAAATAAAATATTCAAAATTTTCTATCCCAACATTTTTTGGTGATAATTTTATTTCTCGTAAAAATACATGAAAAAGATATTTTCGACATTATATAATTGATGAGGGTAAATTTGGCCCTCCAGTGAAATTGTGACATGTGGCACCTCGTGACAACTAGGAAAACACCCAGCCAACAAACTTACGAAGTTGGTGACCCACCCAGGCACCAGTCTGGCCGGCCTGGCGTGACCTGCGCACGACCTACGCGACCTGGCCGACCTGGACTAGCCTAGCGCATGATCCGGCCAAGGCGCCCACCGACGAACCTAGCCTAGACACTGACCCGCCGACTGACACAGGCGCCAGCTTGACGACCTGATCTAGACACTGACCCGCCGACTGACACAGTCGCCGACCTGACAACCTGGCCTAGACACTGACCCGCCGACTGACACAGGCACCCCTCTGACAACCTGGCCCAGGCGCCGACCTGGCCGCCTGACACAAGCGCCAGCCTAACAACCTCGAGGAGTTCACCACCGTACCCCGGTTCTGACAAGATGCGACGAGTCTTACCGTTTGGAGGCTTTTCACCCACCTAACCCGCGAGGACTCCGGTATATAAAGACCTCACCCCCCAAAGGGGAGAGGGATGAAAAAAAGGGAAGTAACCCTGCTCTCTAGCTCTCTCATATTATCTTCAAAGCTCTCTACAATAAGAGTGCTAACTTAAGCATCGGAGAGCCCCCATCGGGAAAATACCCCCGGGACCTCTGATTCAGTTCTCGTAGGTCCTTCAGCTCCCGTCGCCTACGAAGAGGAGGAAAAGATGGAGTTCTCGGAGGTCCCTCAGCTCCCACCACCTACAAGGAGGAGGAAAAGATGGAGTTCTCGGAGGTCCCTCAGCTCCCGCCACCTACAAAGAGGAGGAAAAGATTTAGTTCTCGCAGGTCCCTCATCTCCCGCAACCTACAAAGGAAAGAAGACCACCTCATGCTGAGGGCAGTCGGATTGTGCCGCACTAGGGAGCTCCAGCATTCTCTGAGGCATCGGCCACCTAGTAGGGAGTTCACCCCCAGGCAGTTCGCCACCAGGGAGTTCGCCACCAGGTAGTTCGCCACCAGGGAGTTCGCCACCAGGCAGTTCGCCACCAGGCAGTTCGCTCCCAGGCAGTTCGCCCCCAGGCAGTTCGCCACCAGGGAGTTCGCCACCAGGCAGTTCGCCACCAGGCAGTTCGCTCCCAGGCAGTTCGCCCCCAGGCAGTTCGCCACCAGGGAGTTCGCCACCAGGCAGTTCGCCCCCAGGCAGTTCGCCACCAGGGAGTTCGCCACCAGGCAGTTCGCCCCCAGGCAGTTCGCCACCAGGCAGTTCGCCCCCAGGCAGTTCGCCACCAGGCAGTTCGCGCCCAAGCAGTTCGCCACCAGGGAGTTCGCCACTAGGGAGTTTGCCACCAGGAAGTTCGCCCCTAGGCAGCTTGCCACCGGGCAGTTCGCCACCAAGCAGTTCTCCCCCAGGGAGTTCGCCACCAAGTAGCTCGTCACTAAGGTACGCCACCACCGGGTCAAATAACGAGGTACTTCGCTAAAAAATTTTTACATCACAAAACATTGGTACGTGGCCGAAAACGGTTACATCAATTGGCGCCGTCTATGGGAACATGCTACAAAAAGCTAAGTTCTCATCTTGCCAAAACTAAGTCCTCACTTTTTAGAAATTGAAGCTATCGCTTTATAGTTTACATTTTTTATGAACTCAGAGACTATGCAGGGAGCTAACGGACTAAGTAGCTCTACCAACCTTACTTTCAATTCAGATAATGTCACATCAGTCCTCTCCGCAAGGTCCCCCCTACAAAGATGAACTCTTCGTGGCTTCCGCGAGAGTTGGTGGCCAACTGACTACATAGGCGCCCTTATTGGTCGAGCCTTCCAAGGCTCCCGTGTGAGCTGGCAACCTAAAGTTAGTAGTGTTGCCCCCGAAGGTCGAGCCCCTAGTAGCTTCTTGTAGGAGTAGGTGACCGGCATTACGAAGCTGATGTAGGCCAAGCCTACGGGCCACATCACTACTTAAGACCCGGTCGCCTCTCCGGCACGGGCAAAAGTAAAAAAAGAGTAGACTATGAGTCACTCCCAAAAGCCTACGGGCCACATTACTACTTAAGACCCGGTCGCCTCTCCGGCACGGGCAAAAGTCAAAAAAGAGTAGACTACGAGTCACCCCCAAAAGCCTACGGGCCACATTACTACTTAAGACCCGGTCGCCTCTCTGGCACGGGCAAAAGTCAAAAAAGAGTAGACTACGAGTCGCTCCCAAAAGCCTACGGGCCACATTACTGCTTAAGACCCGGTCGCCTCTCCGGCACGGGCAAAGTCAAAAAAGAGTAGACTACGAGTCGCTCCCAAAGCCTACGGGCCACACTAGTAATTGGATCAGCACTTACTAGCTCATCGACTTACGGGCCAAAAGAAATCTACTCCCTTCGCTGAGTTACTATCAGCTCGGGAGTGGGGGGGCTATTGATGAGGAAAAATTTGGCCCTCCAGTGAAATTGTGACATGTGGCACCTCGTGACAACTAGGAAAACACCCAGCCAACAAACTTACGAAGTTGGTGACCCACCCAGGCACCAGTCTGGCCGGCCTAGCGCGACCTGCGCGCGGCCTGACGCGCGACTGCGCGACCTGCGTGCGGCACACGCGACCTGCGCGGCGTGCGCGGCCTGTGCGACCTGGCCGACTTGGACCAGCCTAGCGCATGATCCGACCAAGGCGCCCACCGACGAACCTGGCCTAGACACTAACCCGCCGATTGACACAAGCGCCAGCTTGACGACCTGATCTAGACGCTGACCCGCCGACTGACACCGGCGCCGACCTAACGACCTGGCCTAGACACTGACCTGCCGACTGACACAGGCGCCGACCTGACGACCTGGTCTAGACACTGACCCGCCGACTGACACAGGCGCCGACCTAACGACCTGGCCTAGACACTGACCAGCCGACTGACGCAGGCACCCCTCTGACAACCCGGCCCAGGCGCCGACCTGGCCGCCTGACACAAGCACCAGCCTAACGACCTCAAGGAGTTCACCACCGTACCCCGGTTCTGACAGGATGCAACGAGTCTTACCGTTTGGAGGCTTTTCACCCACCTAACCCACGAGGACTCTGGTATATAAAGACCTCACCCCCCAAAGGGGAGAGGGATGAAAAAAAGGGAAGCAACCCTGCTCTCTAGCTCTCTCATATTATCTTCAAAGCTCTCTACAATAAGAGTGCTAACTTAAGCATCGGAGAGCCCCCATCGGAAAAATACCCCCGGGACCTCTGATTCAGTTCTCGTAGGTCCTTCAGCTCCCGCCGCCTACGAAGAGGAGGAAAAGATGGAGTTCTCGGAGGTCCTTCAGCCCCCGCCACCTACAAGGAGGAGGAAAAGATGGAGTTCTCGGAGGTCCCTCAGCTCCCGCCACCTACAAAGAAGAGGAAAAGATTCAGTTCTCGCAGGTCTCTCAGCTCCCGCCACCTACAAAGAGGAGGAAAAGATGAAATTGTCGCAAGTCCCTCATCTCCCGCAGCCTACAAAGGAAAGAAGACCACATCATGCCGAGGGCAGTCGGATTGCGTCGCACCAGGGAGCTCCAGCATTCTCTAAGGCATCGGCCGCCTAGTAGGGAGTTCGCCACCAGGCAGTTCGCCACCAAGCAGTTCACCCCTAGGCAGTTCGCCACCAGGCAGTTCGCCACCAGGCAGTTCGCCACCAGGCAGTTCGCCACCAGGCAGTTCGCCCCCAGGCAGTTCACCACCAGGCAGTTCACCACCGGGGAGTTCGCCACCAGGCAGTTCGCCCCCAGGAAGCTCGCCACCAGGCAGTTCGCTACCAAGCAGTTCGTCATCAAGCAGTTCATCACCAAGCAGTTCTCCTTCAGGGAGTTCGCCACCAAGTAGCTCATCACTAAGGCATGCCACCACCGGGTCAAATAACAAGGTATTTCGCCAAAAAATTTTTACATCACAAAACATTGGTACGTGGCCGAAAACGATTACATCAATAATGTTTAACACTTTAGCTATTGGATGAACCCAAATCTATACTTTTGAGAATTAGGGTATTCAAATATTACAATCGAAAGTTCAGGATACCTGTCACTACCCTCAAAGTATAGGATATCTATTATTCACCCTATTTTTTAAACAGGCGTCAGGGTGTGACAGAGAAAGTGCACTGAAGTCCACGCGGTGGAGTGTATATATCCGTAACATTGACCCCATACCTCCAAAATTGATTCCCAGAATCTTCTGCGAATACCGACATGTGAACCAGGCCACATGATCAATTACGAGTAATCACACCAATGTTTCATACAAAGGGGCCCTACACCATGGGCCTTGTGTATTGAAAACACTGTCATATTCACTTGTGAAGTGATTGGTCATATAGCCCAGTTTACACACTTATATACGTAGCATACTAGTATATCCTTGTTCCCAAAATGGAGAGGATGTCATGTGACCGTCTCAGTTGCTAGCTCATCGGCCTGAAAGTATACGATTCCAATTTACTCTTTTAATTTTTAATTTTTCACCTTAAAATCATCTCAAGCGGTCGGTATGCTTTTGGCTTTATTTGCCAAGATGATGACTTGCGCAAAACAAGTAATCTGGCTTTTTCAAGTTGACTGAGAAGTCTTTCATGGAGTCTTCGTGCTGCTAGTCTTTTTTTTTTTACAGTTCAAAGATTCCCCACTTTATGGATCTCTGATCTCTCATCTTTTATCTCCACTGCAAATGGACTTGCCTTTTGTTTGTGTATATAATCACAAAATCATGTAATGGTTGGTGGGTTTTGCTCATAAAAGCTGGCTCTGGGCAAGAACCCCTCATCTCCATCCTTTTTATTTTAAACTGTAATTAGCATTCAAGGTTCAAAGTATTGATAAGTATTGGCCCATATTAACTAATACATATTATTTTGGGATCTCTCTGGTATGTCGTTACAGTCAATGTATCGAAGTTCTGACTGGTTCAGGGGGTGGAGGAGCCTTAAACTAGCCCTCCTGAATCTGTTTTTGAAAAAAAAAATAAAAATAAAAGTAAAAACTAATATCAATGTTGCCTGATATGCCCCTACCAGCATGTCGGATATATAGATATTTTGAACCTTACTAGTATTAAAACTCTTATGGTGTCTACGATTTAATCTAAATTTAGTAAAAGAAGCAATGGAAAATAATATTAAGTGCATAACAACTAAGCTGCGAAGTGACTGGATTAAATATACTTGTTGCTTTGTCTTTTTTAGTGAAAAAGTTATTTGGGAGGTTAAAACAGCTTCCTTTGATAGGCAATTTGAAGCTGGATTTTTACTATACTTTTAAATATTTTATTATTTAATTATTTTATCCACTAAAAAACAGAGCAAGGAATCATTCAATTTAGCCATTTCACAAGCAACTATGAGACATATAGAGTGAAAAAAAATGATAATAAATATTTAGTATTAAAATAAACAAAAAGTCAATAGTCAATTCAGCTCAACCCAACAACCCTCCTTTATTTAAGCTTGTGACCAATATTGTAAGAAGTAAATGTCAAAGAAAACAAAAGAGAGAAAGCATCATTCATCACAAATAACTTGAATACAGACTACAGTAGTTGAAATTGTAGTAGAATCTTTATTTCTTTTTATGAGAAATCAAAATGAAAAAGATGCCAAGGATCCTAATAGCATGATCTTCATTCCATGCTAGCCATTGTGGTAACCAATTTTTGTAGAAAAGAATGAAAAGAAAGAAATTAAAGAGGGATTTGGCTTGCTATATAGAAGATGAGGTTAGACTGAGGCCTCAAGTAGCCCAATACTACAAACACAATCAAATACCAATAAAAAATACAAATCTTGCATCGGTGTCATCAACAATTTAAAGTTAATATTAATAATGTTTACTTTAAATACAGGTTTTTTGGGCTCAAATTTTCGTTGATTTAGAGGAATATGTGATGGGCCCTTTCAGGTCCAAACTGACTCAGCCATGTGGAAAATCCCTTGGTCGTTCAGAGTTCTAATCTGAACAACTCGACTAGCAAGCTAAGCTTGCTCTCAGAAAAAGAAAAAAAAAGGTGAATTATTGCGATCTTTATTGGGATTC
Organism: Nelumbo lutea; assembly: GCF_056320005.1. Classification (NCBI taxonomy): domain Eukaryota; kingdom Viridiplantae; phylum Streptophyta; class Magnoliopsida; order Proteales; family Nelumbonaceae; genus Nelumbo; species Nelumbo lutea. The sequence continues at coordinate 4,858,553 of NC_142685.1, read as the reverse complement.
CAGACTAGGATAATGGAACTAATTACACGGAACTGATGGAATGTATTTTGTCAAATCTTAGTTTCCCCTAATGAGATATGGGATGGGATGGGATCATGGGATACTCAACAATCAACATGCTCTGAGCCTCTGATAAACATTTTTTTTTATATATATAGAAAACATGTGTTCCCGAGGGGAATTTTCAATTAATCTGCTCAGAATATAAATCCAGCAACACCCGACTTATTTACTGCCATAACCACCACCTGGGGGAGCGGGGAATCAATCATCCACCGCAAGTCTGTCCCACGTGTAATGCTCCCAACAATATAGAATGGTTGGTCCCACGGCTTCATCCAAAGGAACATTATCCTGCGTAGATGAGGGGAATGATTCCAGAACGTGCCTATCCTCCTCACTCCAATCAATCACCATATTTATTTTATAGGTGCTAAGAATAATATAATAACACTAAGAACCATGAAAATGGTTGCACTGTGTTTGGGTTGAATGATGATTCGATTGCTCTCTGATGATGCCTTATTGTGAACCATCAATCGTGAAGAAACTAATTAAAAATTTCTGCTTTACTCTACCATCTGGATTAATAAAGGGTCAAGATTCTTTCTACAAGAGCGGACAAGAATTTTCTTCACCCACTCTCGCATTTATCTACCAAGTCAAAGAGGTTAGTTGCAATTGTCAATAACCAGTAGCAGAACTCCTTTGTTCCTAACAGATTTGACTGCAAGCCTGTAAGAAATAGTTGTTGTACCGTCTCTTTTAACCTTTCCTTGGAATGTACTAACTCGCTTCAGTACCTCCTTACTTTAGATGTCATTCTCCCTTCAAAACCCCATCCCTTTCTTTACCTTAAGAAAGAAGACTTTTGAGTTTTGGCTTGGATCACCAAAATCTAATCTCACTTCCTCCTCTAACTCCATGCCTCCTAGAAAATATCCTTTTCTTCGATACCTAAGTTCCATGTAGCTGTAGAACCTTTATATGCAATTAATTATTAAGATAAAAAAAAAAGAAAAGAAAATATCAACTGACCAAGTCTTTCAACACTAGAGCAGGGAACCACACAATAAATTATAAATGCAAGGTAGGGAAAAGGATTGGTCATCTATGGCCTTATCCTAATATGCATATGAGATAATGAAAATAGATAAAAACACAAGCTCTAGCTTTGACAAGGATATACTAACATTAACAATTTCGACCGCATAAAACAATCTGACTTGATAGTTGAATGAAGAAAAATATAATATGTTACCATTCTATAGTTTCAGCCTGGGGTCATTTATGAAAATGCTCTCCATAGTTTCACATATTCACTAAAACCTATACTATAGGTTTTATTTTACTAAAATACACCTATGGTTTATGAGCAATTTACTAAATTGGCCTTGCGTTAGATGAAAGTGGAAAATTTAACTCCACCGTCACGATTCACAATGAGATTACAATTCTGTTCTGTTGTTGAGGGAGGGTTTTCTTTCTAAAAGCTCGATATGAAGTGTGAAGGGTATTTTTGGGGTAAACAACCATGAATCCATGCCCTTTGTAATTGTTTAGGTGGTCATTTGACCATTTTCAGATGGCAATACTAACGGTGTTCTTAATGGAAGGTTGGTTAAGTAAATCAGTGGCAAACTACAAGGGTATTTGAGTAAAACACAACAATGTAAGGTAGGTTTTATTAAATACATGAAAATATGGGGGTGCTTTAATAAATGACCCTTCAGTCTACGTAACATGATTCAATATGGTAAGTGGAGGAACAAATCAACAGTATTGTTTCTGTTAGTCAATACCAATTTAAATCAACGCAAATCAATGATGGTGCAAAACCGGACTCTTTCTTAACCAATCAAATGCTCATTTAATTGCTTTACAACAGAAGTCAGTTTAGGTCCGATCATAAAATTTTAAATACAACTACATTAATTTAAATCCTCACTTCCTATGCTGATTTGAATCCTTGCAACCTCCAAAAGTCAGCTTTAACTTCTATAGCCAAAATTTTCTTACCCATGAAAAACCCAGCCAATTCTGCAAAATTTTAGAACATTTCCACTCTAGTTCCTGATCCATTGGTTTCTCCTACTAAACTTTCAAGAATATATAGGAATTATAAACAACTTTGGATCAACAAAATCATGGCCTCAATACCAGTTACAGATTTTGCATATAATAGAATGAAGTACAAGCAATCTGATTAATAAATAAATAAGAAGAGGTAAACTAATGATGGTGACATGAATAGCTACCCTCAATGTTGGTAGTGCACGCGAGATGTGACTGAAAATTTTGGAGTTTGAAATCATCATTCAATGGGTCTATCAATGAGACCTAAATCAAAATTGCATACCATTAATTACCTATCAAAAGAAAAAGAAAGGATATTTAGCTGAAATTTGATCCCATCTAATCAATAGGCAATGTTTTGGACCATGAACCACATTTTCTATAGATCCATAAATAACAGATTGAACTATCAGAATCATTTTGACTGGGACGACTCTTGAACTAAAAGATATATTAGCAGCAGTGTACAACGTGTCCTGACCCTCTTGCATGTGCACCACCATTATGCATGCCTCAAGATGACTTCTCCTGTACAATACATCCTCATAATCCCATTTCTTTACAGAGCAATAAAATACTCAAAATGAATAGCTTTATGAGAATCATGTAGATGACTAAGACTGAAAACCTTGACCAAAGTAGTAGTTCTGGATTCCTCATTCTATCAGATTTGCACAGCTTCTGTCATCAACTTGTAAAGAGAAAATCCACCTCGGTGGCAGCCAGGCATTTTTGATTCCATAGTTTCTAACTCGATCTGATAAGCAAGTAGAACATCAATAAGAAAATGTAAAGTAGTAAAGAGTTCAAATTATTCCACAAAGGAATTTCATATCAATACTCTTGGATGGAATATGCACTAACCCTTGAAACAGTATAAAGCTGCGTAGACTCATAGCCATCTTGTGCGCTAGAATATAATTGCTGAATTTTCTCTGACTGAAGATTACATTTAAGAAAGAAGAAGGCTGTAGGTCTAACATTCAACTCCCTACGAGATATACCAATGAAGACTGGATCACTCTGCATGTGAAGTCAATAAATAGAAAGAACATCAGATAAACATTTCTCCAAATTACTAGACTGGAAGTCCAAACTGTCTCAAGATGAGTTTGAATGCATGGCATTAAACATAGCAAGTATATAGTGTTTCAGCAAGCATAAGTAATTTATATGGGATACAAAGAAAAGGAAACCATGACTCACAAGGATAATCTATGGCATCCATGCATGACATAAAACGTAGTAAGTATATAGTGTATGCATTGCATGTATATTCTGTGAAGCAATGGTATCCATTGTATTAAGTACAAAATTAAGTTTTACTAGAAACCCGGGGGTGGGAGCCCAAACTAGAGCTTTACAATATCTTAAGACTCGTCACAGTGACAAAACAAGATAGGGTAGAAGATTTTATACCCCTAATGCAGTGACTCAACCACCATGGTCCAATTACCTTATCCCATGAATTAGCCTCCATTATTAAAAGCTGCAAAGCTCTTCTCTTCCATCAAGTTCATTTTTGCCTATTAATAAAATGCTAGGTCCATATGATGAGATAGTAGATCATTGTGAATTAAGGTCTATAAGGTTAGGTAGAGTAGGAAGCTGATTCATTTCCCTAAATCCTCTTCTCTTCCATCAAGTTCATATGCTAGGTCCATATGATAGACAAAATAACCTGTCTTCAATTTGTTCAAATTGATTTCCCTAAATCCTTGTGAATTAAGGTCTATAAGGTTAGGTAGGTAGGAAGCTGATTTTCCTTTAAGGTATGGCAATTCCTCTCTTGCTACAACCTCCAAAAGCCTGACAAATGAGTTCACATAAAATTCTACCATTCTTGCCACCAACACCCTGATTTAATGGTGCAATAAATTAATCAAGCAACTTTGACGGAAGCTCTGTAGGTAATCCAGGCCTCTCTGGAATTTTGGTGGGGAGGGGGGGATCTTTTTTTTATCAATAACAGTGAATTTTATTAATAATTTGGAAAATCTGAATTACAAGGTAAGGAGCTAAAAAATCTTAACTCCCGAATACCCTATAAACCCCAATTCATGGAACAATTACAAAACAGCCCAAAACATAGAGTTTTTGTTCACTCCTTGCCTAGCTAGACCATCTGCCAGTGCATTAGCACTTATATCCATGTACAACGAAATTCAATATCCTTGGTGAGCCACTTGAATTTCCTCTTTTCATTGCTGTATTTCGAGAGCATAGAATTGTCCTCTTTTAGCCAATTTACTACAATTTCAGAATCACCTTCTATGATCAACATTTTAAAGTTCATTTCCTTGGCCCTTTGTATCCCTTCAAGAGCTCCTAGGATCTCAGCTCTCAAGGAATCTCCCACCCCAATTGGGCCAGAATACATAGCTAACAGGTTCCCTTTTTCATCTCTTATCACTCCCCCCACTCCGGAGGGCCCTGGATTACCCATGCTGCTGCCATCAAAATTCAGTTTGGTAAACCCATGAGGTGGAGGTGTCCAGCTGGAACTTGAGGTCTTCTTGATTGAGCCTAACTCCACAATCTCCTTCCACTTTCTGGTCATCTCATCAACTGAGAACTCTGCAAACAATTACAAGGTTTTTAACTAGTGAATCTCCCAATGTGGATAGTTTCCAGGATTACTTCCAAGCTTCTCTCCTTACTAGAAAATACCCTTGAATTTCCCTCCCTCCCAAATAGTCCAACACACTGCAGCCCTACCACACCTCCACATGATCTTGGCTCTTTTGGTTGACCAGTTAGGCATGGAAGTATCTTTAGAGATGGGGAAAGATGAGTTATGGCTCTGTTTTCTGGCCCGATAGGCGTGGGAGACTCTCTTAGAGCAGAAGTTTTGGCACTCCTACAGGGGCTCAAACTGGCTAAACAACTAGGTTTCCAACAATTGGAAGTAGAGAGAGATTCGAAATTGGTAATAGGATGGATGCAATCAAACAATTTGGGCACTTGGTCCCTTAGACAACTTGTAAGGGAAATTATGCACCTAAAAGGGAGCTGGAGGTCTGTTTTAATTGGAATAGGAGATCAGCCAATGCAATGGCTGATACTTTAGCAAAGCAAGGAGTTGGTAGTGAGAACCTTTTTTGGATGTGTGTTTAATTTTTGTTGAGGGGTCACCTTGCTTATGAAGGTGACAGTTGTACTTAATCTCCTTAAACATTAATGAAAGTTACCATTTCCCATAAAAAATTAATTAATTAATTAATCAAGCAATCTGGAGCAGAGAATCCAAAGCAAACCAACCTTATAAAAAAATACTATGCATCTCAAGTCATTGAATGAAATAGGAAAACATGGCAATAAAATCTTTATTCCTGAGACAAAAGAAGCAAGCATATCATTACTTGCAGGGCTGATAAGATGTTTGAGAGCACAAAGTGAACATTTCCAAAGCTGCTTTCCAATTAAAGAATATGGTGGCTACATAACAAATTATGATTATGCAGATATGCATGTCAAGGTCATTGTCATGAGAAGAAACTGTTTGATGAAATCCATACTCATATATTAGTGATGTTTCTCTTAATGACAAGGCAGAAGTTTGCCATGTATTGCACCCACAAATAGAAAGGAAGGTACTTTTATTATTATAGCAGCACAATCCAGTTAGAACACAACCGCACAACCTTACCTCTGCTCATATGTGAGAGAACAAAAGGGAATGAATACTGTCATGAAAGCAATAAATGCATGTGCAATACAATTCCAGTAAATAACAAGAAAGGGAGAGATAAAGATGAAACCACAATCACCATTGATTTAAACAATCAGATATTAGAAGCGGCATAAAAGACAATTTTATTGCAAAGAATAAAGTGAAAGAAGTTATTCCCCAATTCAGCAAAGTTGTTGTAACTTAACAAGAGAAGCTGTGGGTACTCCGATTTCTTCAATTACTTCTCGAATAATTCCATCAAACATTTCCTGAGAAACCTTCCTGTTTATATGTCCAGAGTCTGTCAAGTCTTTGTCATACTGATGAGATGCTATTCCAATTTCTTCAGGCTGCCAATCATGAGAAAGAAAAAAACAACTATTAACAATTTCTGCTTTAAATGGACATTACTTTTCTGCAAGAGAAAAAAAGTAAAAGAACTCATGGGGCAAATAAACATTACACCTATAAAATAACCATTAAGGACAAATGTTCAAGTTCCATGGGAATTCAGATCACTGGTAAGATAGGCTCACTCGCTAGGCAAAAATTTAAATAAAAAAAGGAGCAACCACCTATAAACAAGTGGAAAATTGGAAATCATAAACTAAACAGGAAGAGCACACATTCCAAGTTCTAAGGCCCAACGGAAAAGGAAGACTATTGCCACTGGAAAGATTGGTGGCAAAAAAGTGCAGATACATGAATCAGAAAATAGAACATAAACTCTTGACCAGAAAAAGTTAAAGAGAAATCAGACAACTATGAAAACTATGAAACTATTTTTGGTGATAGATTTTAAATTTTACAAGTGATACCTCTGAATGGCCACCAGGAAAAACAAAGTATCCAGGAAACTCCCCCACATTATTGCTTCTTTGCAGCACAAGGATCCTTCTATCGGCTGTCTCTACAACTGCACCATTACCCAAGGGAGTTGAGCAGTGTTGACATCGTATGGAGTCATCTGCAAAACAGTAAAACCAGTGAGTTTAAACAGCATGCATCATCAAGGGCTAGAACTATATCCACACCAATGTTTTAAAATGTGGAGGCGTGAGGCGAGGTGTTCCACTACCTAGATGTGTGAGGCGTAAGCCTCTTTAAGAGGAGGGGAAGAAGAGGAAGGAGGATCTCATTTTTCTTTATTTCTAATAAAAATATTTTATATTAAAAAGAATGAAGATGCATAGCACTTGTTTATATCCATTTCCCCTTATCTTCTCTTCCCTTCCCTTTCTTTTCTTTTCCTTTCCTTTCCCTTTTCTTTTCTTTTTTCTTGTCTTTTTATATGAGGTCTGCATGGGGCGCATGAGGTGTATGCCTCTAATGCCTCATGAAAAAAAAATATATGAGGTGTACACCTCAAGGCATTTTGGGGGTGCTTCGCCTGGAGGTGCGCCTCCAGGCATATGCCTCCCACACCTTTTAAAACACTGATCCACACCATGAATGATTAAAAATCCTAACTAGAAGAAGCTCCAAGAAATTTAGGCAGACTGATAAATTAATCAAATAGACAACAAGGGAACTAAAGTCTCGTTAACAATTAGGATTAAGAAATACACTGTCCAAAATGTAAGCTGTTGTAACTTTTATGAAATAAAAATATATGTTGTTTGAGAATTCAATATGGGATTGGGACCAACAAGGTGACTTGTCATGTAATACCAAGCATTTAATTACCATATCATTGTCTTAAAAGACTAAAGAAAGTATGCATAATACTTTCTCAAGATGGCAATCTTGAAATCTGGATATGTGAAAATCTGCAATAAACTGGTTGTTAAAGGCCAAATGATGATATCACAGACTTAAACCCTATCACTAAATTGACCATAACTTTCTTGAAACATGTCATGTCTATACTACATAATGCTGATACTTACCTTGGTTTCCATGCAGGTCACAAAGGTTAAATCAAAGTAATGTAATGTTAATACTTACAAAGAGCAGTTCTCCAAATATTTTACACTTGCACACATGCATAGCACGTGCCCTTACACCAGTTTATACAATCTTGGTCTTGTTGGATAGATTACATGATAATCTATCTAATAATACCAAATTCATGCAAAACAGACAAGATTTAACCTCTAATAAATAGGTTAACACAAAAGTGACGTGATTGCACTTTCACCATTTCACAACTCTACAAATTCTCTAATAAGACTCTTTGAACTATTCCAACCTTTTTAAGGTAACTAGCCTTATTCCTAGAGACACTAGTAATCTAGAAAATAACTTTTTTAAAAATTATAATATCCCAAAATCTACGAAGACTGAGTTTCTTCTTCAATGGTTTCTTTGTTCCTCACCTTCATCACATGGTTGGCATGGACTGTTATTGGAAGGTGACCGACCGCCAAGGTCTTATTGGCTGGATAGATTCTACAATTGAGGAACCATGGGTGCTAAGACACCTAATAAAAGAGGCCAAAGCTTTGTCTGACAATTTGAGGGTCTCAATCATTTGGTCTCCTGGAACAGCTAATGGCATGGCAGACATAGTAGCAAGAGCTGGAATGGTGAAACAAGAGTACTTGCCCCTTATTGATCCATGTGCTGATCGATATGGAGTTCCTTTCTATTTTCTCCATTATTTTTTTTAAGTTGAGTTTGTATAAAAGTATATGAGGGAGTGATCCCTCAAACCCAAAAAAAAAAAAAAAAGATTACAATTTTTCACTATATCCACAAGTATTATTTACATCACCTCTCAATTCTAGGCTCCATTCCATATGATTTGATGCCACTCATTGCTAAAATGATAGTTATTGAGCCCTGCAAACTCCTTGTGTGTGTGTGCCAACAGTGTCTCCACCCTAGCTATCAAAGCTTCCATCAACATGCTTTTGCTTTCAAATATCCTCTTGTTGTGTTCCAATCAAATTGACCAACAGATGGATGCTGGTGTCAACTTCAACAGGGCTCTGCCCCTCTTGCTTAAGCCTTTCAATATTCAGGAATAGAAAAGCATTTTAAGTTTTTTTTTTTTTTTTGAGCTGCCCACTGATACCCAAATAACTTCAAAAAATAGGTCCATATGCAATACAACACCTTGCAATGAATCAGAAGATGATTGACAGACTCTTCTTCCTTCCACATAGGCAGCGTCTGTTCTCCATCACTAATCCTTTTGACAGAAGATTATCAATTGTTAAGATTCTGTCCAGAATTGCATTTCAAAGGATAAAAGCAGACTTTGGATGGGGCACCCAATCCCCAAATCCACTTCCAACTTCCAAGGGTATTCTTCTTCATGTTTCATTGCCATCACATTATAGGAAGATCTGGCAGAGAACAAGCCAAAAACCATCAGCCATCCACCACCTTTTCCCTTGTTCTTGTACTTTTAGGGCTGTTAATGGGTTTGGTCCACCTGACAGAACTAAACTGACCGGACTGCTTACATTTTTTTTTTGATAAATAAAGAATCATATTCCATTAATTCAAAGATTGGTTACATGAACAACCCCTTAGAGAGGTGCAAGGTGCCGCCTCTCCAGACAGAAAACACCAGACTGATTATGTTGACTCTATTTCTGTTGTTTTTTTCTAGATTAATAATTGGTTTGGGACTGTTATTTCTGTTCTGAACCAATTCAGATCCAAACTGATTATATAGTTAATAATATTTAAAAGCCTCCTGGTTTTCTTGTAAATTTGGTTATATTTTATGTCCAAAAGGGTAAATTTTATCAATTGTATATATGGCAATTTAGGTTTAAAAACTTGTTTTATCAACAATCATTTTTATTAAGGTATTATAAAAAAATAAAGTTTTAAATTGTTATTATATAGGTAATTATGGATCTCAAGAATAGCTCGGCCTGACCTGATTGTCCCAGACTCCCAATTAATAAATGGGAGATGGGACGGTTCTGGGTCTATCATATGGAACCAATTAATACCAATTGACAGCTCTATGTACATTCAAGCTCATCCTATTGATCTCTGTCGTCAGAGATAGTAGTTCACCAGCCTTCCAGTCATGAGTGCTTCTTTGAAGTCTTGGTATTGAAATTATTCAACCCATTATTTTCTCCATTGTTTATTTAAAAAGAAAAAAAGAAAACTCTTGATAGTTGTTATGAAAAGAAGTACACATCAATTCTCTGAACCCGCCTCTAGCTAAACTTTCTGCTTATGGAAACATTAAGAAACATGTTGACATTTTAAACCAAGATCATACCTATCACAAACAAATGGTTAACTTTCAGCAATGAAGTTGCAATGAACCGGCCGGAGATGTTATTCTAAGGTTACATTAGAATCAGAGTGGAAATGGAATTAGTGACAGAATTGAGGGATCATGAGGGACCAATCCCATGAGTCTCCAGATTCCATCATCAGAGCTAAACTTGGCAAAACACCTGTTTTTTACTTTTTAGTCTTTGGAAGTTTGGATGCCACATTCTACCTGATGTTAGAAACAACTGGGGGGGTTAATCATCTAAATTCCAAAAAATTTAAACCGGAAACAAAATACAACTACGAATCCATTCCCACTATCCAAAGAGAACCTAGTAGTGCTCAAGAAATTGGACTTTCTTGGACCTTAAACATTACTGATAACCCTGATGCCCATAAATATCCAAAGACACCCAAACATGCACATAATCCGCACCCAAACTAATACAAGTAATTGTTGGTCACCAAACAAATGTGGTCTCTGGCTGGTTGAGAAAGAACCTTATTTGCAATCCAGGCCATGAGACTCAACAGTAAGGCTACTGTACTTCACACTAATTTCTATCAATAAATTATTTTTTATCATGAAAAATCAATTGTGATCTCTGAAGTATAAACAGTCGAAAAACAAAATTACTAAATAAAATGCACATAATTTATGAACTAAAAATTATTTGCATGCAACATTACCTTCTGAAGGAACAAGAAATTTCTCCCACAAAGGATTTAAGTTTGTACCTACAAATGTCCTGAAAAATAAGTAGATTATCTGAATAAAAGAACATTGAATGAAAAAAAAAACGAAGAAAATATCATCTTTACATTTGAGGTGCAAGCCTAATTAAATAGAATTTGGAATAAACAGTATATTATTGGTATCTAGTTCTGATAAACACCAGAAAAAATCTTGCAACAATAATATAGAGATAGGTAGGGAAATATGAGGTTCTTCACCAACAAATCACAAGCCAAAAATGCATTGGTTGAACAAAAACCATGTACATCAAAATTATGATCAAAGATAAATATTCCCATTGCCTATGGAAATGCTTATACTTAAAGCCAAAGTTTTCAAGGTGCTGAGGCGAGGCTAGGTGGTAGGGGAGCGCATCGTCACCTAGGGGGGACCTAGGTGATGGGATTTTTTATTTTGAATAAAAACCATGAATCCTATGCTAATTCCCTAGGTTCCATAGCAATCAGCAACCATCTTTCACTATCAATTGTCTATAATCTTCATAAAAAATGTATAAACTTCATTCATAAAAAATCAACTTACTCATGAGAAAATGGAAGAAAGAAAACAAAAATCAGAAAATAGAACTGTTGATTCTCTATTTTGTCCTAGGAAAAGAGGAAATGAAAAGCACTGAGCAAATAGCAATTCCTATTTACTTGATGGGTATTCCCACCAAAATGCTTATGTTTGTACTGTGGGCCTAGTTGGAACCAAGTCTACCATTTAAAATAAATAGTGATTCCTATTTTCCCTTGTATTATTTGTAACCAAAAGTTGTGCCATCTTATCTACCCATTCTGAGAGAGTTTCACTGATAAAAAAAAAAATATAAAAAAAAAAAGACTGAGAGAGGCCACTTTGTGCACAGTGAGAGAGAGAGAGAGAGAGAGAGAGAGAGGGAAAGAGCAGACCTGTAATCCGTCAAACCAAGGTGGAGACATACATGGGGCTCATGGTTAGAACCAGTAGTACTTTGCAAGAGATAACCTCCATACTGTAAAATATATAGAGAGACCAAATTATAGGAGTTACTAATGCTCAGCATGTCAATAAAAGTAAATTTCAAGGTAAATCATGCATTAGAGTGTCAAATTTTAAATGCCTGTGGATATAAGTAAAGATGTATTAATGGAGAAAAGATGACAGAGAGAGAAAGGTGTGTTGAAATAGACAAAAATGGAAGATAGCCAGCCTTCTGACTAATAAAAAAAGCTGATCTTCTGGAAATATCTGCAAATCTGTATCTCAAACTGTGAAAATTCCTCATACCCAAAAAAATTAAATTTGGCACATCTTTATTATCTTCCTTGTTTGTATCTAAGAACATATTTGGAATATGTGATTGAAATAGAATGTTCATGTAAATCTTTCACATTTTATAACCACTCCTATTCATGTGTTTCCCCCTCAACTCCTCATACTTCCACTTCAAAATCCTTTTTTTTTTTAGTCTTCTGTGCTAAATTACATCCTAGAAATATTCTATCCCTTCTGTAGCAGTAACTCTTATGATTAGCAGCATGTCTCTATCCCTTCTGTAGCAGTAACTCCCTATTCATGTGTTGAATCCTGGCATCCAGTATTGATGGATAAACCACCAGAAAGGTACTTCTACAATCAACTATCACTCCTCTAACAGTTACTGTGCAGATCCTAAGAAAGATAGCATCTAATAATAACTTAAACCCTTCCCATCACCCGTTTTGTTTGCTTCCCAATAGACAAGCGTTGATCACCAATCTAATGTGTATATTTTAGTTTCTTCCTTCCTTCTTCATACATTGAACACAAATATACCTCTCTTACCAAGAAAGTTTTCGTGTCTTCCAAGCAATTCAGATTTTCTATTTCCATTATCAAATGGTGAACAATGGAGGTGCATGAACAGAAAACCAAGTTCAAACAGGCAAAATTGGTGTGGAAGAATAGCATACCCTGAACTTTTTGCCATTATATAGAGATGGATTTTCTTTAAGACGTCGATCCCAAATCTATACAAGAAAAAAAAAATGTAATAAACGCATTAAGCTGAGTAGTATACTCAAGGGAGTGCTCCGTAGAGCATAACGAACTTTACCCAACTAATGAGGTAAAGTTAATAACAACTTAGAATTCAAAAACAAAAGAAAAAGCATAGGTATGGTATGTTACCTCAGAAATGGAGTTCTCCAAGTAAATGTCAGGGTGGGGAATCCGGTCGTATGAAGAACTGAAATCTACAGAAACCTTCATTCAACAGGAAACATAAATTTTAAATAAATCAAGGGAAAGCGTCAAATCAACTGGATCCAGATTACTGAATCAACTAACGAGTAATATCTGTAGCCTGTGACGAATCACGGAAAAATTAACCAGGATAAACAATAATCAAAGGAAAGAAGTTGTAAAGCTAAGAAGGTGAAGAGACTAACCTGCGCCTGGGAGAGCCCAGAGGGGCACGTTAGCAGGAGCATGTATGAGGGAGGATGGACCTCAGTCCTCACATCAGCCTCCGATTTCTCCATTAAAAAAAAAAAAGCGCGTTTGTAAAGCAACAGGTTGATGAATTGAGATCCGGGCGCAACGACAGTCAGAGAAGTTTTACTTTCAGTTTCAGCGACCCGTTCGATTCTACACCAGTAGTACGCCGTGTCCGTCAATCCGTCTGTCCGTGGAAAATATCAATGTATACGCGAGGGGTTCGCATCTGCCCCCCCACTTACTTGAGACCGGATCTACTCCTTGGCGCTTCAGACGCACATCCTATCATGCATTAGGAACATCTCCCGTATTTATTGGTTATTATTCACGGGAGATGTTCCCAATGCATGGTAGATGTGCCTGTGGTGCCCATTTGTGTGAAGCAGATCCCGTCGCTACAGCCTTGCCCCCAAAAACATCCCCCAAAATCTATGCGCGACGCGTGTCATGACACACGCGCAATAAGCGCGACGCGTGCGGACTCCATTTCACGTCGTTTCCAGCACTTCGGTTAATTCTTCTCTCGCCCAAAAGGGTTTCTTCTCCCATTCTATTTCGAACTGAAACCCTTGGCGCCCAAAACGGTTTCCAGCACCTCCGGTCGAGTTCCGCCGGCCGACGCCGACAGCCATACCGGCCGCCAGCACCTCCGGTCGATTAGCTCAGACCTAATTGATTTGCTTGGCGTCCGAGTTGATTGTGTTATCTCTACATCACTACCTCTTGCCCCTTCGGTTCATGCTTTGCCTACAACCTGGACGAGGCCTTACGGGCTCCATTAAAATTCATTTTGATAGCACCGCTTGTTGGGGGATTCTTCTCACTCACCTTAGCTTGTCTGAAGCTATCCAGTTTGCAATTTCTCTTGGTCTCTCCAATGCTATGTTTGAAGATGATGCAGAAATTATCGTAAAACTCTTGCTGGGGGATTATTCTCACTCTCCTTGGACTTAGAGCATTAATCTTAAGCTCATTTCTAGTTGCAGGTGTATTTTGTCGCATCACCCCGATTCCTTCTCAGTTTCTTTTGTTCCAATTAAGATCTTACAATCAACTTTGATTGTTGAATGAATTAGTGTGGGCATTTTCCCAAAAAAAAATCACCGCCTGGGCTTAAAAAGCATATATATATATATAGTATTTTTTTTTTTTTTTTACTTCTTAAAACAGCATTAGTTGCATAACAAGGTTACGTCGTCGAAGTTTTCGTGGGAAGTAGTTAGGAACCCGAACACTTATTAATCGAAACCGGCTTTCTTTCATTTTACTTCTTAAACAACAAAAATCTACTTACCTCCTGCCAGTATGGCCGTCGGCGTCGGCCGGCGGAACTCGACCAGAGGTACTGGAAACGGAGGTGCTAGAAACCCTTTGGGCGTGAAAGGTTTCAGTTCGAAGTAGAATGGGAGAAAAACCCTCTTGGAAGAGAGAGGAATTAACGGAGGTACGGGAAACGGCATGAAAAGGAGTCCGCACACGTCGCGCTAGTGCACGTGTATCATGACACGCGTCGCACATAGGTTTTGTGGGACGTTTTTGGGGGGCAAGTCTGTGGGGGGCAGATGCGAACCCATACCCGAGCGGAGTTGAAACAGAGGCCCATTTTCATGGTCTCACGGTTTAACATTAGAATCCGAGGGATTAAGTGGTAAACCCGCATATTAAAATAAATGCTACCATCCCAAAAGGAGAGGAGGGGCAGGATCCGGTGAGCTGTGAATCCTGTGATAGTTGTTTCAATGTCTGTTTGTCGACTCTAGTTCGACTATGGTTACCAGTTGTTTTACTTGGCTTGAGTTGAGTGATTTTTTAAACTGCGAAAACTGAAGCAAAAGGTTAAGCGGTTGAAGATAGTTGAGTCATTAAGCTGTCAAACTCGTTTTTTCTTTTAATTTGTAGCTTTTGACTTGTTAAATCTGAGGTCATCCTTTGCTACAAATGGAAGTCGACCATAGGCGACAAGCCCACAAGTGAAATTGCAAAAGAAATGCCCTGTCGTTGCAAGCTGATTGAATACAAAACGTGACTAGGTCTAGGTAGATGTTTTCCCCCTTAAGGCATGATGCCGTATAATAAATGTGTAGAGTGCAAAACCTAATACGTATAATAAATATGTAGAGTGTAAAACTTTATATTTTATATTATTTTCTATATATTTGCACTGTTCATATTTGTATTTGTACTGTTTTCAAACTGAGCCTTAAAAAATGAAAAAGATGAAAGAGGTAGAGGCGGAAGACCAAATTCCAGTAACATTTTATGATTTTCATAAGATTTTAAATCATAACAAATTCGTAATTGCAGTAAGACCATGAGATGAGCCACATTGAACAGCAACAAGGAATATCACAACTCACAAACGAGAGGAGAACAAGTAGTTTGATAGTATGGCTGACAAGTTCAAAGGAAAAATAAAAATTTTCAGGACAAGGAAGAGGAAGGGAATGTGTTTCGTTGACGTCCTCGTCCTGACACCTGAGCTGGTTCCGGCATTTTGTGACAAGAGGTCACAAGCAAAAAGCACCCCAGAATTTATATGTACAAGAAGCACTGAAGAAGAAGTACATGGCCAAAAAACCTCATACAGAAATCGTTTGTTCTTGTTTTCATTCTGTTACATACTAGAAACACAAGATAGAACTTAGAAGAATACTGCCTTTGGGGAGGTGGGTTGGTTGCCTATTAATTAATTAGCCTATATTATATGGCATAAATAGGGTTGACTTCGGAATCAGAAAGCTCTGATTGAGGCCACGAGTTGGATGCGCTCCTTTTAGAGTATTTCTTCTCCTTCCTCCTGATCTTCCGATTCCGTTTGTACTTCACCACATAGTACGTCATGGTGCCAAGAACTCCTGCCATTACCACTCCACCTACAACAGTAACCAGGATGGCAGCCCATTGGTTATGTCGCCCCACTACTATGTAAGCTGAGGCTATAAATGCTACAGAGGTGCACACCGATGCCAACCACATCAACTTGTTTATCACTGTCACAACCCGCCTCTCTGATTTTGTCTCCCCCCTAACCAGAGTGATCTGTACCACCACCACTGCCAGCGACGTGAAGAGCGCAACAGCATTAAATATGAAGAATATCTTGAAAGATGCATGCCCCACCACCACTGCCATCCCTTCATCAGTGTCCCCACCAGGCACTGTGAAAATAGCTGCAAAAGCCACTGTAGCAAACAGCACTGCAACTACAGTTACCGAGTTAGTAGCATTGTTAATCCCTTCTCTATGCAGCTTTCTCAGCTCCTTAGCAATCCCGCTTACATTCTTGTTCGTTTTCCTTGTCTGTTCTAGCTGAGTATGGACATCTTTCTTAATCTCTGTCACTGTCTTCCTCAACTCATCTCTTGGCTGGTTAAGTTCGTTTGCCCTTACCGCTCCACAGCGGGCCAAGCACTCCTTTATATCAGAGGATTCTTCAGAAAGAGGGAGTCCTTCTGCTATGTCAAAGGCTGTCTTGTGCTCTCGGTTTAATGCATTGACATTGGTGTCGGGAAGCTGCAATAGCTCATTCACTATCTACAAGAGATGAAAGGGAGAACAAGACAAGGCCATTACTCAATTTATACATTTTAAGATTCTAATGCAGTTGTCATTACTCAATATTAATACAATGCTGAATTAATGGAAATAATGATAGTAACTATAATCATGATGATGATAAAGGAGTACATAGAAGATGGGAAGTAGAGGGAGAAATATATAGAAGCCAAAAGACTGATTAGAAACTACATGAAAACATTGGAGTAATCCCCTAGCAATCATTCTCACAACCTTGCATGCCTACTTTACTAATTAGTTATATATAGAAAACCAATGAATGATACAGTACGGTGAAGTCAAGAATGGAGATAAGCAAGGAAAATGTTAAGGTAATCAAACCGACTAGACAACAGTAAACTCCACATAAAACCAACAAATGTATCTCCTGTCTCCCCCCCCCCCCCCTATGAGGGGCATTCACCCTTCTTTTGCACTCGACTTCTCTGGAGGTGGATGGTAACTCTCAGGTAATGGTGGGTTGGATGAGAGAGGAATGAGATGGTATTGGGCAACCAGATGGAACATCTCTTTCCACTGGATTAGGAGTAGGGCTGGGTCTGGGCCAGGTCAGGGTAGAGACAGTCCCAAAATGACACAAAAATACACCATTACCAGCCCAGACGTACAATTTTTTTGGTAGGAAAGCACAGACCCTATAATAGGGTTTGTAAGTAATAGACCAAGAACCAACTCTATTATTAATTGAGCTTATTGGCTCTGACCCAATAAAAAACCAGATTATAACCAATAGGCCTTTAGCATGGTACCTTGACTATAAAGTTGCCAATTCAATTCTCTTGTTGTCTCTGCTAAAAATCTTGCATACCCCTATTAAATAACAATTTTAAAAATCTTATATGAAATTATTACAAGTAAACCATGAATATATATCAAGTGTTGGGAGGTATCTTTTTCATATGCTAATACACACATAGATATACCCAATCATATATGTATACATTCATGTATCTTTTACATAGACACACACACACACACAGCTACATGTGTGCATATACATATGTATGTATGATCAGTTTGACCTGGACAATCAACAGCCTCAGGTAGGAGATTTGTTAATGATCTAGCCTCAGTTCCCATCTAGAAAAAGGCTTGCTCGAAGTGACTTGTATCTAGGTTCCACATTAGAAGATTAGGTAGCTTTTTCTAGGGATGCAACTTGGGTGCGCTCCGGTTGGGTATTTGTTAAAATTTGAATGGATCCAGACCAAAAGCCCAGGCCTGATGCAGTGTAAATTATTCAAATTTGGTAGCCAACTTGCACCCCTAGCTTTTTTCATTTTCTTTGAGAATATGTTGGGTATGCAGCACAACAGCTTAAAGGTCTTGTGAGACCTTATGGCCTTGGATCTCTCTTTTGTATCTCTTTTTTATCTTTTATAAAAAAGTCATCATTTCCAAAAGTGATAAATGGTAAACAATGTCACAGAACTAGGGCAGAAGATTACCAAAAAAGAAAATCTATAGATATAATGATTAAGATGCATCAAACTCACAAAATACCTCTGCTCGCTTTTTCCTGGTTGCCACATGTAATGCTGTGTTACCAGATCTATCAGGGAGCATCACAATAGCCGCATCTGCTTCAAGAAGCAACTTTACAACTTCACAGTTGGTCCCTTTAACAGCCAAATGCAATGCAGTCTGCCCTTTCTTGTCAGTCCTTCGAGCCAATTGTGGATCCTTGTCAAGCAGTGCCTTTACAATGTCAACATGCCCTTGTCGAGCAGCAAAATGTAATGCATTTTTCCCATTGGAACGGGAAATCTCTAGTAAGCTTGAATCTTTTGATAGCAACTCATTAACTACTGCTGTATGCCCTCTGGTAGCTGCAGTTATAAGAGGCGTTGCATTTGATGGAAGAACTGTTTTGCTTAGCCCTGGGTCATGGTCTAGTAGCACCTGGACAACAGCTGTATAAAAATAGTCACTACAACAGTCATTTACCTGGTTTTGTTTAGATATATCAAGTTCACAAACAGAAAGGTTTTTTGAAAACAGTAAACTATTCAAATGGTCAATGTATTTTGCTTTCCTACAATAGTACAATCAATATTCTAGGATTTGCACAAAATTAGTATCACAAATTGCAGCATTAAGACTGGGATATAAAAGCTTTCTACAATACAGATAGAACAATTCCTTCTTCGGTTCCCATAAATTTATTATATATAACAGCAAGAACAGACCAAATATATTCACATGTAGAACCATTAACCCCCATAATGGAGAAAGGGGAAATCTCATAGAGCCAAAATCATCACTAGTCTAAACTAATCCTCTCTTCAAGAGTAAAAACCTACCTCAACTCCCAACATCTACTCACAACTCATGAAATGGCTTGAAGCCATACCTTATATGACGACCAGAAATCTTAAAGAAAAAATAGCCAATCCATATCTTGTTACAGCAAGAATAGACTGGATATATTCACAAATGGAACCATTAACCCCCACAATGGAGAAAGGAAAACTCATATAGAGCCAAATTGATCCAAAAAAAAAAAAACTCATATAGAGCCAAAGTAGCCTAAAGTCCTAAGCTAACCAAGTCTTCAAGAATAAAAACCTAGCTCAAAAGAACATCCACTCACAAGTCACAACTCCTGAAATGACTTACAACAATATCTTATAAAAAAGGCAAATCCATACTCTCAAAATCCAATTGTACCATCAGAAAATCCATGATGAGTGATCCAGCATCATCAACCAATCACCAAGTATTTAATTTTTTCCTTCAAATATCCTTTATACTTCAATCCTTCGGCAGATGCAAATGATATGGAAATCCAAGATACTTTTACCCTTTTTTGCCAATAGAAAACCAAGTCCATAATTAAATAAAAGAACCTCTTTTGGATGATAATATCTGTACTTAGGAAGGCAGATTAGCACAAATAAGTAGGTCCAAACTTATGCAAAATGCATACTTATACTCATCATATTTTTTTAAGTTTTAGGAAAGCAAAGAATGCTTTCTGCATAGGTACAGGGATCTTTTACGTAATGACCATATTAAGGCCATTACTAAATGTTTTTATCAGAAACAAACATAATTCCATTAGTTTATAGGATAAAAATAAGGTACAAACATGGGATTGTACCAAGAACCTCTTTTGGTAGACTAGCAGCCACTACCTACTCCCTTCTTTTTTTATTTCTTTATTATTGCAGTGCAAAGAACTATCTCCCAATCTCCCATACATCTATTTCTATTAACCTCTTGCCATGCTAATGCACCAGCCATACTGTTGGCTGATCATTTTACTAGCTCCTCAGCCATACTGTTGGCAACCCAGGAAGAACTGGAATTGGAGTATTTAGAGATGACAAGGGATTGTAGTGGGACTGTTCTCAGGCCCTATTGGCATGGGTTATTCCACTACAGCTGAACTAAAGGCAGTGGTATTTGGGATCCAAAAAGCTAAGGTGCTGGGGGTGCAAAAGCTTGTTGTGGAAGGCGACTCCAAAGTAGTGATAAGCTGGCTAAAGCAAACTGAAAAGATACCCTATCTGCATAGAAATGATATCAAGAAGATTAAAAGCATCTCCAAGGACTTGCAGCTATCATTTCAGTGGACTCCAAGAGCGGCAAATGGATTTGTAGACAGCTAGCAAAACAAGGGGTAAAAAGGGATCCGTGTTTTTGGGCTCAGTTGTAAGGATGAGAAATCAAAAAGTCATAGGTGGCAACTTAAGTTTTAGTGGGGTGGCCGAGGTTACTCATAATCTATAATTTATAATTTCTTATCTTAATGAAATTCTCTTTTACTGATAAAAAAATGCATCCTAGCACCTAAGGCTGTGTTTGTATGCAATGTAAAACCTCATTGATATAAAAGTCCATTGGAGTCACCGAACGGTTTAAAAATTTCTGAACCACTGAGCTTCAAAAATTGTGATTAATCGATGTAATACTACATCGATAAAACCGATGTAGTATTTACATTGATAATCGATGTAAAACTCCACTCCATCCAAACACTGACAAAACCAAACCGGCAGTGAACTTTTACATCGATGAGGTTTTACACCGCAAACAGATGGAGCCTAAGGTGTTGTCCTTCAGCCATACCACTATAACCTTTGAATCCCCTTCCACCATTAATTTTCTGAAGTTTTGGGATTTTTTATTTTTCCATCCTCAATCCCTGTAAGGACCATTACCCAATGTTGGTCCCATCTATCTGGGATCTCAGCCTATGTTACCATACCTGATATAACAAGGGCATGGATGGATATGGTATTTTTTTATCAGTAAATATGTATTTCATGGATGGATATGGTATCAGATACCAAATTTACACTAAACATGATATGGCATCCTTGCACGGATATCACAGATCTCAGGAGAGTGGATTGGATATGGAACCCAACCTTTGGCATTTTTACATAAGTGGCTTCTCTCAGACTTGAGCTCATGTTCTCATGCTTGACAGCTTGAGATTTTACCATGGAACCAAGCAACGGTCATTTCCCTCTGCATCATTACAGATATTTTAAATAATCTAATATACTTTTTGCATTGATACTAATCTCAACTGAACTCGACCTTAATGACAACCATTTGGAGTTGGCTATTTTGCACTACTACTACTGTGCAATCAATTGTGTCCCTAGGAGATTTGTAGAGGCCGGAACCTCAAAAATATTTTTTTTTTTAAGTCTTCCTTTTCCTCTGGTAAAATATCTAATTTACTAATTTGTTTTCTTGCAAAAATAAACTAGAAGGTGCTACCAAAAACAGATGAAGTAGAATCTGTCATCAATGTCGAATAAGTAATAAAAATCCCTATACGGTGGGGGTCAGATTTCTGAGGTGGACTGAACTATAAAAACCCCTAAAATGAATACCCTGACATATAAATGTAATCATAATGCGCGAAAAGAAAGTTGAACACAATTACTTTTCAACCGATCGTTTGATTGAGAGAGAGAGATGGAAATAAATCAATATCTCAGTTACTCAGTAGTCATCAGTCAGTAGACTCAGTACCACTAAATCCCTTCTCATTACTCTAATTTCTTAGGGCCTTTTTTATGTTTATGATACTCGCCTCCTCATAAACGGACAGAGAGCTAAAAGAAATATAAATCCCACTAACTAAACGAAGAGAAGAAAAATAAAGGCAGCGGATAAAAAAATCCCACCTTGATGACCGTTACTAACAGCTATATGCAACGCATCGAAGCCAGAGTTATTTTTCCTCGAAGCACTTTCCTTGGTTGAATACTTCAATAGCTCCTTCACCACATCGAGGTGTCCCTTCTCGGCTGCGGTAAACAGGGCAGTTTCTCCTAATTCGTTCACCTCGTTCACAACCGCCGACCTTATTTCCGCCACCTCAGCATCAAAATCTGCTCCACTAAGCGTACCGACCATCTGCGCATCGATGTCATTGAGAATCTGTTTCACCGCTACCAGATCGCCGCGCTGCGCAGCCAAATGCAGGTCGGTGTCATTGTGACGACCGGTCACCTGCTTCACGTACTTCTTCTTCCCCGCTTGATCGATCCTCTTACCGGAATTAGAAAGAACGAGAGCAGGCGCCGGCGCCGTCGACGTAGGGGATGGCGAATGCAAAGGCTCGGCTAAAGGATTCGGGTTCAGCCCTTGTCCTTTCTCCAAGTCCCTCTCACCTACTGGATAATAAACCATGAAGAATAGACATGATCAGAGGCATCGATGCAAGATTCCAGGATAAAGCCAATGATTAATATTGGTATATTTGGTGCCAATCGATGTTTTGATCGATCCCGAAAAAAAGGTAGAAAAAAAACTACATCTTGTGCTCTAGGAGAAGGGAAGAAGCTAGAGACAAGCGTACCTTCTTCGATCACAGACCCCATCTTGTGCTCCTCGAACCAAAGCCTACAATTTCATCAGCAGAGGTCCAATTTCTAGGGTTTTTGTGGAATGAAGTGAAAGGAGAAGTGACGATGAAGATGATGATGGTAAGGAAAGAGAGGAAGGCGAGAGGAAGGAACAGACGAATAAAATTAAGAAGATGCCTTGTTTTGTTGCTAATATTATTGCTTTTGTTTTGTTTTTCACTCACTCTTGTTTTTCTATTTTACCCGCGCGAAGTGCAAGAGTGAAGAGCCAAGAGCCGCCCCTAAAAATCTAAAATTCCACCACTACTTAGTTGAAAGTGGTGCTCTTTTCTTTTATGGGTTCTGCGACCTCACTGCTGACTCTGCTTGCTTTTCCGCCTTGCATTTCTTTAAGGTAAGAAGGTCATTGTCGTCGCTTGCTTTGTCACTGGTCACTGGTCACTTTGTATGAAAAACGGTGCCCTACATGGCCTGGCCGCTGCAGTTAAATAACTTTAAGGAAAATTCCATTACCTTTAATTTTGGGGTAATGTCAAGTTAGTACTCCAATTTAGCTGTGCACTATTTAAAATATCAAAACTATCCTTCAATATAATACAATGTTCATCGTCTTCTACGTTGAAGTTGAACCGGTTGAGGTGTTTGAGATTCTAGATTAACTAATTCATTATATTCTACTTTTAACTCTAAAACGCATTCTTGTCTACTTATTTATTTGCTTTGAGGTATTGTTTTCATGTTTCTCTTTATCATATTTCATTTTTTCTCTTTGTTTTCCTCTCAAGCTAAAGACAACAAACAATGTAGTCTTTTAAGGGGTAGTTTTGATATTTTCAATAAATAATTGATGGTTGGTTAAAAGTAGAGACTAATTTGACACTTTTTGAAAGTTCAAGTATTACAGTTGATGGTGCGCAATCCGGGCGGTCCTAGCTATCAATGACCTTGCCTCTGACTAGAGCAAAGGTGCCTGAAACCGGAGAAGAAGGTGAGGAATCTCCGAGGAGGAATCCGGTGAGATTGCTCCGTAGCTCAAGTTACTATTCTCTCAAAGGCAATATCAAAACCAGATAACGCAAAGTTATCACATACCTCCTTCTTGGGGGGAAGAGAGCCTTTTATAACCACTTCACGCACTCACTCCCAATCTCCTGTCAGGTCGGGTATCATTACCTCTGCACTTTTGCCAGTTCGGGTGTCATCACATCTGCCGGGGCAGACAACCGCCACTGCTCTCTTTGTCGGAGCCGTCTCTGTGACTGGAGGTGGCAGTAGCAAGTGGCTGTTGAAGTGCGACTGTCAAGCGTCAGATCCTAAGTCAATCAGGTGTGCCACCTTAGGGTACAAACTCCTTTAGTGTCAAGTACGGTTGTTCAGTTCGGCGGCCTGGAGACGAAGTACTGGAGTGGTGTGCGAGGTGAAGTCTTGAGTTCGGATAGGGGTGTGGCCCAAACTGCCCTGGGGCGGGCCAATTCGGGTTGTTGCCCTTTGTGCCCGTAAGGCCCAGGTTCAAAGGGAGAGTTCGGGCTCCTTGTGGGGAGTTCGGACCGTTGGTTCCTCCTTTCGGAGCTCGCGCCTTGGGCGTACTGTCGTGCCGAGCTATTGCCTTTGCCACGTGTTGAGTGGTTACGAGGTCGGGCCAAATCTTCCTTCATCAATTGCCCCCCACTCCTCGTGCAAAGGGGCTTGCCCTGGCGCGGGGAGTTCGCGAGGTGGCGGGTGGATTTGACCCGTACTTCGGACTGGTTTGATTGATAGCGCGAAGTGTGTGTTCGTCAGGATTTTTTCGGGTTTCTCGAGCGCCAAAAAGTCGGGAAACGGATCAATCCATCTATAAATGCTGATAGACGTGATAGTGCACGTTTATTTCAAAATTTAAAAAACGTGCCACTGGGAGACGTGACAGCGGGCGTTATTTCAAATTTGAAAAAAAAAACGCACCGCTGCTGCCTTTAACGCGGGGAGACGTGTGCCGGTGCTCTTTCAGTTTCAAAAGACGTGCGGTCAGTCATCTCGGTCTCAGGAGACATGCGGTCAACGCGACTGCGGGCTATTGGATTTGCCTTGATCAAAGCCGTTGATTTTCGATTACTATGAGTATAAATAGTGGGGGACCCCAGTCGCTTTTCATTGCCATTCTCCCGCGTTTTGCTTCTTGAGCTCGCGTCCAAGTTTCTGTAGTTCATTTGCCTTTTCCGGGTGAGTCTACTTTCTTCCTGGCATCCTTTTCCTCTTGATGTCTAGCTTGGATAGCTCAAACGATTATTCGAGGGGTTCAGATGCAAGTTCTATGAATCGAGCTGCATCCCCCGACAGCCTTAGTGAACCTGAGGTAGAGCTCGAGGAGGATCTTGAACCCGTAGGCCGAGTCACCTCTAGTAGTTTTCCTCCTCCCGTCGAGGTCGGACACTAGACAAGTTTAGGCCCTCGACCATGATGCCTGAAGGGCTTCACTCCCTTATTACCCAGTTCAACTTGCCTAGGGAGTACACTTACTTTATACCCTTAGGCAATTTCCCTTGGGAACACGGTCCCGATGAGATCGTGATATTCCGGGAGCAGCTTGTCGCTAGGTTGCGCCTGTCTTTCCACCCCCTCATTGTCGAGGTTATGAACCACTTCGGCATTACTGTCGGCCAGCCTCACCCGAATTCCATTTGTAACTTGGTGCGGACTATCTCTCTATTTTGCAAACAGATCTTGCATTTAGACCTGGAGATCTAGTGGGTCCCCTTCCCGGGCGTAGGCGGGCATATTACCTGTTTCCTCTCCCGGGGTTTAAGCTTTTACACGATCTTCCCAACAAGGTCCTGGCGTGGAAACGGGACTACTTCGGGGTGCGAAGTGCATTGGGGTGGCCGTTCCAAACCAGGTGGGGGATGGCTGCCCCTGATGCCAGTGTTACACTTGATAAGGAGACGGCAAAGGGCCTCCGGGAATGGGCACGGCTTGGGCTAAAATGTCACCATTATCTGACGGAGGCCAAGCTCATCGAGGCTGGTCTGAGTTCGGGTAGGTTCCTTAGAGGCTTGCCTTTTGTTTTACTCTGTTCTTTCGTTTTCCTGATGTCGAGCTCTATTTGCAGGTGCAATGGACGCAGAGAAGACTCGTGGCGGGAACCTGTTTCAAGTCATGAAGAGGAGGAAGCAAGTCGCCAAACGAACTCTACCGAGCTGCCCCGAGATGCGGAGCCCGAGGTACTAGGCTACCCGCCAGTGGATCCTCCCAGGGAGCCCGAGATGGCCCCTCCAGTACAAGAAGCGACAGGGGCCCCTTACGCCGAGGCTGCTTATACGGGGGCTCCTTACACTGAGTCTGCTTGTACGGGGACTCCTTACACTGAGTCTACTTATATGCGAGCTGGGCCTTCAGGCTCGGGAGGCCAAGGCGAGTTCAAGAGCGTGTTGTCGCCGAAGCATGCTCTTCAAAAAAGTAGGGAGGCCATTTACCTTGAGGAGTTCGTGGCATGGACCAAGCTTCCTTTGAACCAGGTAGCTTGTCATGCTGCCACTCATGCCATGGTGGTAAGTCAACGATTTCTTGTCGGGCTCTTTGTCATCATCTTTCTTGCCATTGCTCTTTTGAACATTTGTTATTTTTTCTTTTGGTAGGTGAATTCTTCTATCCATGCCTTGGCGGCCCAAGCGAAAAGGAGCTCGAGGCAGGCACGGGCTGCCGAAGAGGCTTCCCAAGGTGCCGAGGCGGCTTCTTGTGCTGCACAGGCCAGCCTGGCGAGGTCTCAGAGAGATACCAAGGCCATGGGAGTGGTGGTGAAGCATATGGCGGACCTGAGGCTTGACTTGCAGCATCAGGTTGAATACCTTCAAGAGGATATTAGGGAGAGGACATAGATCTTTTCTCAAGGCATCGAGGATGCCAAGAAGAAGGCCGTCGATGAATATATCACCTCGTCGCACTTTGACGACCTGATGGTGGGCTCGTACAGAAGGGGCTTTAAACTGAGTCGGTGGATGGTCCAGAATACGTACCCCGAGCTCAATATTAGCGCCATAACCACTTCGCGCATTACTCAGGAGATGGCCAATGCTGCTGACGGTGAGCCGGATTCTGAGGATGTGGCAGGACCTTCGAGTATCGTTGAAGTGCCTTCTGATGGTGAAGAAGTACCTCTGGGCCTGTGAGCTCGCTTTTGTTTTTTGTTTTTTTTTGAAATGTACACAAAGTATTTTGCAATGGAATGATTTTCTTTTGGTTAAGTGTTGGTCACTCTTTCTTCCGAATTGACCATTTGTCGATGCCCCTATTAGTTCATTGTTAGCACTTTGCCTGAGCTTTTGGTTGGCTTTTTTGCCTTTGTTTGCCCATGCTGAGGTCCTTGTTAGCTCGGCATCCTAGCCCTTAGGCTCTAGTAGTGACTTAGTCCACTTCGCTTGGTGATCTATAGGTAGTATCATCTCAAGTTAACGACGTTCCACGCTTGAGGTACTTATTTGCCTTCTAAAGTTTCGAGGTCGTATGCTCCCCCGAGCACTCTCTTTACTCGGTAGAGCCCTTCCTAATTCGGTCCAAGTTTGTCCATGTCGGGCTCGGGTTCTATGATCTTACGGAGGACCAGGTCGCCGACGCGGAAGTTCCGCTTTTTTACTCTGGTGTTGTAGTACCGAGCTACTCTTTGCTGGTAAGCTGCGGTCCGGATGTACGTGAGGTCTCTTACCTCGTCCAGTAGGTTAAGGTTGGTATGTAACTCATCTTCATTTGTTTGATTGTCGTATACTTCTAGGTGTAGGTATTTCGATCTCAGTCAGGATTACCGCTTCTGTGCCATAGGTGAGGTTAAAGGGGGTCTCTCCCGTGACGGTTTTTTCTGTAGTTCGGTGAGCCCATAGAACCTTTGGTAGCTCGTCCACCCACAACCCTTTAGCTCGGTCTAGTCGTGCTTTCGGTCCACGGAGAATAGCTCTATTCATTACTTCTGTTTGACCGTTTGCCTGCGGGTGTGCGACTGATGTGAGGTTATGCCGAATCCCCATAACTTGGCACCATTTCTGAAATTTGATATCCTTGAACTACTTGCCATTGTTGGAGATCAGTACCTGAGGTAACCCGAAGCGACATACTATGTTATTCCAAAAGAAGTTCTGTACATTTCGAGCTGTAACTGTTGCAAGAGGTTCAGCTTCTATCCACTTTGTGAAGTAATCTACCGCCACCACTAGGAACTTCCTCCCACCTGTTGCTGGCGGGAATGGCCCTAAGAGGTCGATGCCCCATTGTGCAAAGGGCCATGGGCTGGTGAGATACTTGAGGTCGGCGGCAGGTTGATGGTGGATATTGGCATGCTTCTGACATTTGTCACATTTTCTGACGAGCTCAACGGCCTCTGCCTTCATCGTTGGCCAGTACTACCCTTGTCGAAGTGCCTTTTGGGCGAGGGCTCTGCCCTCCAAGTGTCCTTTGCACAGCCCTTCATGAGTGTCTCGGAGTACGAGCTCGGCTTTGGCAGGTCACAAGCAACACAGGTAGGGGAGCGTGTAGGACCGTCGGTACAGCCATTCGTCTATTATGACATATTTGGTTGTCTGGCGCTGCACCCTCCTGGTTGTATTGCGGTCCGTCGGGAGGGTTCCATCTAGCAAGAAGCTCACGAGTGGATCAATCCAGCTCGGCTCTGCTTCAAGGACGGGAAAGACCTCCTCTACCCCACCGAGAATGCTAGGCTGAGGTAAGTCCTCTATGTACACGGTTCTCATGGCGTTGTGACTGATGCTGGCTAACCGAGACAGGGCGTCGGCCTCAATGTTCTTTGACCTCGGGATTTGCCTGATGAAGTGTGACTGGAAGTTGAGCAGAGCCTCCTTTACTTTTGCCAAATGGCGATCATAGTTAGCTCGCGTGCTTCGTATTCGCCTGTAACCTGGTTGACCACAAGCTGGGAATCGTTGCAGATAACTATGTGTTTTGCTCTTACCTTTTACGCTAGGTTCAACCCAGCTATCAATGCCTCATACTCTGCCTCGTTGTTGGATGCCGCAAACTCAAAGCGTAGTGTGTATTCCAATTTTGTGCCACCTGGGCTGCGCAGGACTATTCCAGCCCCACTGCCCTGTTGGTTCGATGAGCCATCTATGTGAAGGATCCAGGGCTCCTCATCCCAGTTCGTGTTTGGCCTAACTAGGAGAGATGCCATCCTAGCTGCTACTTCACGGGGTTCGGACTCTATTAGCTTGGGAGCTCTGGGCTCTTGGGCCTTAATAGCAGTTTGTGGTTTATACTGGAGGTCGTACTCACTGAGCTCAATGGCCCACTTCATCAGTCGACCGAAAACCTCGGGCTTGAGTAAGACTTGTCTCAGAGGTTTGTCAGTCAAGACGATGACAGTGTGAGCCTGGAAATATGGGCGGAGTTTCCGAGCTGCAATTATCAGTGCGTATGCCAGCTTTTCTATATGCGGGTATGTTGTCTCTGCTCCCTGTAGAATTTTACTAACATAATAGATGGTTCATTGGACCCAATCTACTTCTTTTATTAGTAACGAACCGACCACCTCGTCGCTTGCTGAGAGGTACAGTTCTAAGACCTTGCCCTCCTCGGGCCTGGTTAAGATTGGCACACTAGCGAGGTAGTTTTTTAGCTCGTCGAATGCGAGCTGGCAGTCTCGGGTCCATTCGAACCCTTTGCCTTTGATTGCTTTAAAGAAAGGCAGACAACGGTCTGCCGACTTGGACATGAAGTGGCTTAGAGCGGATATGCGGCTGTTTAGCCTCTGAACCCCTCTTACTTTTTGAGGCGGTCTCATATCTAGGATGGCCTTTATCTTGTCCGAGTTGGCCTCAATACCGCGCCGGTTGACGATATACCCTAGAAACTTACCTGAGGTGACACTGAAGACACACTTGTTTGGGTTCAGTTTCATGCTAAATTGACGCAGAATTTGGAAGATAGAATGTAAGTCATGTATTAATTCATGCGAAAACTGCATCTTAACGACCATGTCGTCTACATAACATTCTAGCTTCGTGCAAATTAAGGGCTGAAACAACTTATTCACAAGTCTTTAGAAGGTCGCCCCCGCATTCTTCTGTCCGAAGGGCATGACCTTGTAGCAATACAGGCCGAACTCAGTTATGAAGGTGGTTTTTTCCTCATCGGACTTGTCCATCCTGATTTGGTTGTAGCCTGAGTAGGCGTCCAAGAAGTTTAGCGACTCATGTCCCGAGGTCGCGTCAATTAGGAGGTCAATTCTGGGGAGGGGGAAGCAATCTTTCGAGCAAGCTCGGTTCAGGTCGGTGTAGTTGACGCACATGCGCTACTTGCCGTTTGCCTTTTTTATCAGTACTGGGTTGACTACCCAGCTCGGGTAATGAACTTCCCTTATGAAGTCTGCTGCGAGAAGCTTTTCGACCTCCTCGTCGACCGCCCTTCAACGCTCTAGGGCTAAGTTGCATTTCTTCTGTCTAATGGGTCTGACTACAGGGTCAGTATTAAGTTTGTGAGTTATAAGGTTGGGGTCAATGCCGGGCATATCGGTCGCGGACCATGCAAAAATATCTAAATTTTGAAGTAAGAAGCTTATCAGTTTGGATCATAGAGGTTCCTGGAGGGAAGCATCGATCTGTAGCGTCTGTGTTGGGTCCGCAGTTGAAGTTGGATCGCGACCGTTTCTTCTGTGGGCACAGCTCGTTCTTCGCCTTGCTCTGTAGGCCGCTTCAGTTCGAGGTCGTTGGCCACCTTGGTTTTTCCCTTCAGGGCGGCAACATAACATTTGCGGGAGTCAAGCTGGTTGACCTGCGCTACCCCCACACCGAAGTCTGTAGGGAACTTCATTGCCAAGTAGTAGGTGGAGACCACTGCCCATAGGACATGCGTGATTGGCCGCCCTATTATGACATTGTATGGGGAGGGGGTCGTGACCACCAGGAAATCGTGGTTGAGTCTGACCGCACAAGGCCATGTGCCGACTTCCACAGGTACTGTTATTTTCCTGGGGGGTCTGACTTCTTCTCCGCTGAAGCCCACCAGAGGAGTGTTCACGGGCTTCAACTCGCTTCTCTGCAACTGAAGCTGGTCAAACGCCGAGTTGAAGAGAATGTCTGTCAAGTTGCCCGAATCGACAAGTATGCGCCTGACTTCAAAGTTGTTGATCCTTAGTTTTATGACAAGCGCATCATCGTGAGGGTAGTGGACCCCTCGCGTATCGTCTTCCGTGAAGAAAATCGGCTCCTCCGTCTTCAGCCTCTTAGGAGGGTTTTGTTCTTCTCGGGCAGCTTCGTGAACTGACGCCCGGGCCACCGCCGAAGTACAACCTGTTACCACCGAACCTCCCACTATCACGTGGATGGTTCCCCGAACTGGCCTCTCTTTTGGAGGTTGTCTTTGCGACGGTTCGGCCGACTTGCTGCTGGATTTGGGGGCGTCCCTACTGTGCTCCCCTTGCCGACCTGTCTTATTATTATTATTATTATTGTTGTTGTTGTTATTATTATTATGTTGTACAAAATTTCTCAAGTACCTGCGATGGATGTGTCCCTCTATCTCGTCCCGGAGATTATTATACTATTCGGTACTATGACCGTGATCCCTATGGAAACTGTAGTACAAGTTTTTGTTTCTCTCGTTTGGGTTCCCTTTTAGGCGAGGTGGCCATTTTACATATGGGGCCTCTTTGATCGTCATCAAGATCTCGACCCGCCTTGTGTTTAAGGGTGTGTAGTCCGTTTGAGCTGCTAAGGGAGCTTGGAACAACTGGCTTGGCTTCGTTTCCCGGGCCAGGTTTTTTTCTTCTATTGTCTGGGTTGGAGGGCATGCCTTCCCTCTTTCTTTTCTCGATCTCGCTTTCGGTCCTTTGGTTGATTTCTTCATCTGTTCTCATGAACTTATCCGCGAGCTTGAGGAATTCGGCTACGGTCGCGGGTCGGCTAGCTACCATGTGCCATTTGAACTCCTTGTGTGTTACTCCTCTCTTGGCATCCGCGAGCTACACCGTGGGTCTAGTCGCGGTATCTGCAAGCACGCGTCATTAAACCGCTTGATGTAGCCCAGGATGGACTCTCCTTCCCTCTAGACTACTTCGAAGATGCTTTCCTCGGTTCTGGGGCACCGCTTGATGGTAACGAAGTGTGCGGTGAAGACTTGCACGAACTGGGTCCAGCTTCTTATTGACCCGGGGCCAGGTTCCTGTACCAGATGCGGGCCATCCCCTTGAAGGTGGTGATGAAGGCCACACACATGCACGATTCACTGGCCCTTGCTATGAGCATTTGGGACTATAAGGTATCGACGTGGTCGTTGGGGTCGAAGGACCCATCATACTTGTCTAAAGGGGGGAGTTTGTCTCTTCTTTACCTCTGAGCTCGGGCAGGACATGGGTGGCAGTTCGGTGACTTTGTCGGCGTCTTTGTTGCTGAGTGGGCCTGGTACTAGCACTGTTGGCCTCTGTGTTGCCGAGCTTGATGGGCCTGAAATGTTGTAGTCCGCTGCCAGGACGCTGAATCGGTTCTCTGTGGGCGGGAGCTCAAACTTGGGGTGCCGAGGTACTGACTTGGCGGGCGAGGTTCCCGACCCACCGGCGAGTTGCGAGACGGGGGTGTTTCTTCTTTCCCCTTGGCCCGGGGATGAGACTTGGCTCTTGGGGGGGTTCTGAAGTTGGGAGGCTTTTCCTCGGTGATGGCGTCCACCTTGAGGGAGGGCTTAACCGGCTTTGGAGCAGGGTGCCGAGGTGGAAGCTGTGGTTGGTTCAGAGGAGGCTGTTCGGGGAACTGCTGCTGATAGTGATATTGAGAGAGGTGGTGCAGTACTTGGTGCTGCTTGAGCTGATGCTGCTGGAACTGCTGCATTTGGGCTTGCATTGCTCGCATGCACTGCATCAAGTCGTCAAACTGGCTCTGGCTAGTCGCCAAGGGGACAGCAGTTGGTTCGATAAAGGTTGTCTCGACAGGTAGAGGAAGGGGGACATTCATAGCGGAAAGGTTCACTGGCGCCACTATTCGTGGTGCATTCAGGCTAGGGATTCCATCCACCGGAAGGGGGATGGTGAACTGTCTGATGCACACCACGGGGAGTTGAAGTTGTTCCCCGGGGGCGTTCATCTCCGTGCTACGTCTGGCATTGCTAGAAAAATCCATGAGTGTTGGGGTTCCTTGGAAAAAAAAGGGTTATAAGAGTTTTAGAGGGAGGCTTTTAGAAGCGTTTCCCACAAACGACGCCAATTGATGGTGCGCAATCTGGGCGGTCCTAGCTGTCAATGACCTTGCCTCTGATTGGAGCAACAGGTGCCTGAAACCGGAGAAGAAGGTGAGGAATCTCGGGGGAGGAACCCAGTGAGATTGCTCCGTAGCTCAAGTTACTATTCTCTCAAAGGCAAGACAAAAACCAGATAACGCAAAGTTATCACATACCTCCTTCTTGGGGGGAAGAGAGTTTTTTATAACCACTTTGCACACTCACTCCCAATCTCCTGTCAGGTCGGGTATCATTACCTCTGCACTTCTGCCAATTCGGGTGTCATCACCTCTGCTGAGGCAGGCAACCGCCACTGCTCTTTTTGTCGGAGCCGTCTCTGTGACTGGAGGTGGTGGTGGCAAGTGGCCATTGAAGTGCGGCTGTCAAGCGTCAGATCCTAAGTCAATCAGGTGCGCCGCCTTAGGGTACAGACTCCTTTAGTGTCAGGTACGGTTGTTCAGTTCGGCGGCCTGGAGACGAAGTGCTGGAGTGGTGTGCGAGGTGAAGTCTTGAGTTCAGATAGGGGTGTGGCCCGAACTGCCCTGGGGTGGGCCAGTTCGGGTTGTTGCTCTTTGTGCTCGTAAGGTCCAGGGTCAAAGGGAGAGTTCGGGCTCCTTGTGGGGAGTTCGGACTGTTGGTTCCTCCTTTCGGAGCTCGCGCCTTGGGCGTACTGTCGTGCCGAGCTGTTGCCTTTGCCACGTGTTGAGTGGTTACGAGGTCGGGCCAAATCTTCCTTCATCAACAGTGACACGCTTGAAAGTTCGGATACTAACTTGACACTACCCCCAAAGTTTAGAGTACTGAAGTGAAATTTTCCCATAACTTTAACAAAAGTTATCCAACCCAACCCAATTCTCAATGCTCATTAGGATGAGGGTAGGCCCTTCTCAAACCGGTGGGCTTTACTGAATTCACATCATGCCCCACAGTATATCCCGACTATGTATTGGGAACATCTCCCACTAACAACTTTGAGAGATGTTTTCAATGCACACTTAGATGTGCATGTGGCCATGTGGGGCATTTGTGAGGCACATTATATGTGCTACAGATGTGATATCAGCTTTACTGCCATTTTTTTTATAGAATTCATATTCAATGCCCCATAATGCCCCATAACACATCCCAACCTTGTATTGGAAACATCTCCCCATGAAGTCTCATTATCTCTAATGCTATCATCTAGAGATGTTTTCAATATAAGATAGGGATGTTGATACGCTCAAGTTATCTAACAAGAGGGAGAATGATTTAGAATAAGGAGAAGAGAGAGACAGAGAGTTTGTTTGTAGAAAAGCCAATGCCAACTCCATTCATTAAGACTATATTTATAGCTTTATTGTGCTACCTGGGAGTAGAAATAGGAACTACTGCCCCTTAATCTTAGGAGCTTATCAACAAAAAAATAGAATGCACTTATGTAGGAACAGAATTGAAGATTTATCTAATGCACTTATCTAGGAAATAGAATGCACTTGTCTAGGAACATAATTGAAGACTTATCTATTCTAACGGAATTAAAACTGAATGACTAAGGCTTATCCCAATTAAAAGCTAACATGACCGGGTCTTCTATTGTTATCCACTTTGATCGGGTCTTCGGCTGCTGTGTGCCTAGTGCATGCATGCACATGCACGTATTAGATGTTATATGTGTCATTGTGAGGCGCTAATATGAACTCTTTTTTATACCAAATTCCCTTATGCTCTTAGAAGACAAAGCAAATGATTTGAGACTTAAGAGGAGGATAACCCCATATCCAACGGTGATTTTTACTTTTATCATGCTCATGTTCATGTTGGTAACTGTCTCCAAAAAAAAATGGATTGTTGTGAATTAACCGGGGAAAATCCATCTTTTGCTATTCGAGTTATATCCATATATGTGTATTTCGCTGCTTCAAATAGTCCAAACATACAACCACCACATACCCAGAAAAATCTTTGACCGTCTAAATTCAACAATTTGAGCTGACTTCCCGTTCCCACGTGACACATTAGTTCACACTTCACACAATTTTCTTTAACACGCATTTCCAAGAAACCTAGATGGCTTTACAGTTTACACACAACCTGAGTATGTTTAGGGTAAAATACAAAAAACCTTCTCTAAAGTTTCAGACAATCATAAAACCTCTCCTATAATTTCATTTTAATAAATATCTTTCCTAAATTTTTGAGAAATTCAACAAAAGTCCCATTTTGTCATTTTTTCCAGATAGAAACCGTTAAATTGATGCATCAGTTTTTTTTTTTTTTAAATACTCATTCTACCCTTTTATAATTATTTTACATATAAAATTACTGAAATGACCCTATTTTAACTTGGCAAAAACCTCTTTTAACGGTCATCTTCTGAGCAGTAAATTAACATCAATCCCGAGCTTACACCTACCCCAATTATATGATGGAATTAAGATTTTTTGAGTGGACTGAGCAGTAAAAAAAACACTTTTTTAATGCAGGTTAGAATCTATTTGAGGCGAACCATAATTGTGTCCTTTAATTTCTTCTAAAAAGAAAAAACCATAATCGTGTCCGGATTCCAGAATAATTGTTTCCTAAACAATTGATAATTAACCTATCAATCGATATTCATCCAAATACCAAATTTATGTGAGATCTTGATATGATTCATGCAACATGAAGTTTAATAATTCGAGAACACATTTTTATATTTTATTTTTAAAACAGAAAACAAACACTAAATCGATAACATATTTTTATATTTTTGTTTTGAGAAACAACAATTTACGTTGTAGAACGCCTCTTAAATGATTAATTCGAGTTGATATTCAAAATATATTTATAATTGAATTAACTGAACTTTGAGCAGCATTATCATCTTCACATTTTCGAGGGTGGATGGGGTCTCCTCTAATGGAACAATTACTTCGAAAATGAGAGCACCGAAGAAATATTAAAAAAAAAAAGACCTTAATGATTTCTAGATGGAACTTTATTACTTGGGGGAAGTTGGAAATGACATATGTAGCGACTTATAAACCTGATATTCCACAATGCAAAATAAATAAATAAAATAAAATAAAACATCACTGACCGGCAACGACAAATGAGTAAAATCTCCCATAAAATGTATAAAGTAAACAACACTATCACCAATTGTGAATAATAAGCATTGGAAAATCCGAAATATAAGATATTTTGGCACATAACACAATGTACAGAACTTATAACTTTCTCGATTTAACTCTACTTAGGAATCGCAATGGGATGGGTATGGGGTGGGAAATCCCCACCCCATCCACACTCCATAAACAAAATCCCCTACTCTGCTCCTTGCCTCATCCTTAGTTGCAGGGCAAGGATTCAACCCTTGAAACAATTATCTAAAAATACATCAAACCTGTATCGTATTTTAGAAATGAGATTATAGAATGATGGAATCCCTAAGTCATATTATATATTTAGAAATTAAAATTAAATCTAAGGATATTTTAATAATTTATTATTGGATTTGGGGCAAATTTGAGTAATTATATGTGGATTTCATTCTGGGTTTGGAGAAAAAAAAATTCTGTCCCGTCCATTCCCATTTAAGATAAGGAACCCCCCTGTCCTAATTCTTAGGGGAAAATTGCCCTATTAAAACTATCGGGTGCAGGTTGGGTAGGCTGGGCTGGGGTTATGATCAACATAAGCCCAACCCTAAGATTTGGGCATAAGGCCCAAGCTTAGACCAAGTTTGAGGTAAAGCTCAATCTTCCCAATCCAGGCCCAACCCTCTTTAAAATTTGATGCAATAAGGTTGTATTCAGACTCATGTTTAACTCACTTTGGTCAATGAATCTATTTTAAAATTTGACATTCGTGTATATATATATATATATATATAGTCGGACCATGCTGAGATTGGGTTTATATGAAAATAAAGTTAGGCCGGACTCAAGCTAACTAAGGATTAGGCCCGGGCCCAACCTGAAAAAAATAAAACAAATAAAAAAGAATGAAAGTCATGGGCCCAGGGCCAGCCGAGGACCGATAATGTAAAACCCAGCCCGTGTAAATTACGGACTGAGTTATGAAAGAAGTTGGAGTTGAGCAAGGCAAGAGAGCGTGGAGGGAGAAACGAAACCGTGTCCAAGCAACTTTCTCACTGAACTGTGAGGTGTGAGCAGAGCAATAAGTCATCGATCGGGGTTACTCGATTTGGGAATTAATGGGTACCGTCCACGGGCGTTGCTCGACCAAGCTTCGCAATAGTCGCAACGGCATAAACGGATCTTTTCCCGATAGGAGGAGGCCGGCCGTTGCAGGTTTTGAAAATAAAGATAATACCCCGCCAAATCAAGCTGCCCATACCACCCCAATTGGATCAGCTCAGACGAATATGGCTTCGCTGCCTTACGCTCACGTAGATTGCAGCTTGAGAGCTTTGGCCGGACAGGCCGAGGGTTTTGGTCGATTCGCCATCGGCGGTCTACATGGACCACTTTATCATGTCACTACTTTAGCAGGTTCACTCATTTCTTTTTATTTATTTATTTTCGTTCCTTTCATTTTAAACTTTCTCGGTTTAAAGACGGAATAGTTTTGGTTGAATATATTTGTCAAATCTAATGCTTTGGTTGAACGCTAATTGCCTCTGGTTTTCCATCTGAATATGTTGGATTTTATTTGGGTTATTGTTTTTGACCTTTTCGAGCTCTCTCGATTTTGTTTTATTCCAGAGCTTTCTTTGCGATAGGTACGCAATGTAAAACTGTGGAATTGGTTTCTGTGCATGTGTCGGTTTGTTTACAAAGATCCACTATGGAAGCGTGTTTAGTAAGTTGCAACTTATAACCTGGGTAGTTAGCTGTTGTTGCTTTGGATTAAACGAACTTTTTACAGAAATAGGTAAATGGGATGGAGGCATATTACACTTGATCTCCCCGACCAACCTTCTGTGGTTTTTGGTGGATTTAGTTGATTATGTTCTCAATCAATTCAATTTGGATCTATTTCTACCTTCCATGCGGATTCATCTCTGTTGTTGCTAGAATTGCCAAGGTAGGGTTTCAGATTCAAAAGTTATATGTTGAAAAACCTCAGAAAACGCTAGCGGTGCATAATTTACCATCTCATTCAGCTTACAAATTTGATTTGGATTGGCAATTCACTGGCATTGTGGAGGACATGTTAATTGGTTTTTAGATGCTATTAATTGTGTTAAGATATGCCTGCTTATTGTTATCAATATTCTGCCAAAATAACTTCCCCCTTCTCCT
This sequence comes from Nelumbo lutea, assembly GCF_056320005.1. Classification (NCBI taxonomy): domain Eukaryota; kingdom Viridiplantae; phylum Streptophyta; class Magnoliopsida; order Proteales; family Nelumbonaceae; genus Nelumbo; species Nelumbo lutea. Next base: position 4,820,591 of record NC_142685.1, on the reverse strand, counting down.
GCCTGTAGATGATGGTCTTGGATCACTGCGTGATGGTTGTCGCAGAAAAGAACCACTCTGGATTGTTTTTCAAGTTTCGGGCACCATCCAACTTTTATCTTACCTGAGTGTAGCATCTTATAAGACAATTGATGGCCGGGGCCAAAGGATAAAACTCACGGGAAAAGGTCTTAGGCTGAAGGAATGTGAACATGTGATCATATGCAATCTAGAGTTTGAAGGTGGTAGAGGACACGATGTTGATGGTATTCAAATAAAACCCAAGTCAAGGCACATATGGATAGACCGCTGCAGTTTGCGTGATTATGATGATGGGCTGATTGATATTACACGAGAAAGCACTGATATTACTATCTCTAGGTGAGGAGATGATTGTGCATATTACTCGAGTAGGAATATTTTTTTGTGGACTATGGTTGATTGATAATCTATGAATCACATTCTTTGACTTTCATCAGATGTCACTTTTCACAGCATGACAAGACCATGCTTATTGGAGCAGATCCCACTCATACTGGTGATAGATGTATCCGTGTAACCATTCACCATTGCTTTTTCAATGGGACCAGACAGCGGCATCCTCGTGTTAGATTTGGAAAGGTTCATTTATACAACAATTACACCAGGAATTGGGGTATTTATGCTGTTTGTGCTAGCGTGGAGTCGCAGGTACTGATACGCCTATGAATTTGTTTAGTTGATGATGGGCACAGGCTTATTATGAATTTTTCTGGAATGTGAACTTCTTTAGATGGATCTTCTTTTATTACATGTGCAGAAAGAGGTGTCAGTCCAATGTCCAATGCAGTTTATGTATTCTCATTCCTTTCCCCAGCCCAATGACCTAAATTACATGACTTAAAAAGTTATTTTCTCTTATTGATCTATTTAGCAAAAGAAAAAAGAAAAGAAAAAGCTAATTGACTGCTGTCACTGATGGAGGTAAAGTTAACTGCTTTCTAGGGAGCAGGGTTGATCAGACAAGATATACCTATGTGGCCAATCCAAAGGACTGGCTTGAAGATGGACAGATTAGATTGGCAGCTCTGCTGTTCATTTGACTAAAACATGACCAACTATCTAGGGAATGAGTGTGGATGGATTTCTTTAGACCTTTAGAATTTACATATTTGTAATGCATATAAATCTTTGCTATAATTGTGAAATTATGTAATGCCTTTTTTGTGCACCAGATATACTCCCAGTGCAATATATATGAAGCAGGACAGAAGAAGGTCACTTTTAAATATATGACTGAAAAGGTATGCTTTTTTTTTAATTCTTTTTTTTTTCACAAAAATTGTGTCTTGTCTCATTACTTGGGAGATTTTTGCAAAGCCAGTGTTTTATGTGATGACTTGGGAGAAACTCTAGGACTATACCTATCTAGAACCTTGATACTTTCTTTTCAGAATATTATGTGTTTTGTCTTAGTCTCTGATGAAAAAACTATTATGCCATCATAACATTAGCAAGGTGATGAGAGAAAAAGTGAACAGGGCTGTGGATCCAGTTTGAAAACCTATAATATACTTATTAATAAAAAATTATAATATACTTGGCAGATACTGTTTAGACCCTAAGGTTAAGCACTTAAAGTTTATTAATTTAAACCATTATAGTGAATCTATAGTTTTCTTTGAAATGGTAACATGTAATTGTATTGATATCACCCAAAATCCAAACGTGTTTACAAGTATGCTCCTGTACAACTAAGTACTATAAATTTAGAGCTAGGCTATACCATGCATAGGCAAAAATCATTAAAGCTTGTGGTAGGATTCAAAAGGAAAGAAAGAAGCAGGGGATGGGGATACTTCCCTGCATACTTGTGAGCAGAGAACCATGAGTTTATAGTGGCTACTATCCTTCTAAAAATTGACTCAACTAAGGAGCACCACTTGATGCCTAAAATATCAAGGTAATTAACCCGCAACACTTTCATCGTCATAGGGTTGGCTACATGAATCATGTTTCGCCAGTCCATTCTGTTTAATGCCATATCCATTGTTAAATTATTGGTGCTTAAATCATCGCTTATTATTTCTACCTATGTCCTTTTTGGTCTACCTCTTACCCTTCTAGTCCATTCAACTTATAACAAATCACTTCTTCTTATGGGTGCTATTGATGGTCTTCTATATACATGGTGAAACCATCTGTTATGGATGCATTCGCAGGAAGGACATACAGCCGCCGCCGGCAGCAGCAGTGAGGAGGGCCCACACAACAACTTATCTTGCCACTGCCAGCTTATCCTGCCAGCTCTCCATTAGCTTACTTTATCCAGTTCTGTTCTTACTTATCTATTAGAAGTAGGAGTTTGATTTAAAGTTGGATTGTCCTAGCTTAGCCGAATGGAATAAGGAGTCACCTCTTGTAATCTCCTATTTAAGGAGCTGTGAATTGGAATAAAGGCATTCCGTTTTCCAGTTAAGAGAAGAGTGAGGAGAGTTCAGGTGGTCTCTTGGACAAATCACCCATTCGGTTGCCACAATAGGGTCTGAACGCAAGGGAAGGCGCAAGGGGAAGCAAGAGGTTCTCCCTGTGGACCGACCCGTGATGAGATCCTACGCCCGGACCCATAACATTCTGGTATCAGAGCCTATCGTCATGGGGGATCAGGAGCCGCTGCCATCCAGGGTCCACGAAATGGAGCATAGGCTCGCAGAAACTAGCATGGAGGTTCGTGAAGTCAAGGATGATGTCCGGGAGCTGTGACGCCTGCTGGAAACGTTCCTCTCCAACAAAGAAAGAAACTTCGAGGGAACCGCCATCACCAACAGTCGCCGTCCGGACTCGGCAGAGACGTCCAGCGAATAGCAGATTGCTGCCCCGACAGCCGCAGTTATTCCCAAGTATAGTCGGCTAGAATTTCCGTCTTACAACGGCACCAGAGACCCGTTAGGATGGTTGTATCATTGCGAACAGTTCTTCCGTAATCAGCGCACTGATGACAAAGACAAGGTCAGTCTGGCCACTTTCCACCTATCGGAAGAGGCACAACTCTGGTTCTACCGTTTGGAGCAGGAAGAACCCGAGCTCAGTTGGGGTCAATTTAAATCCTATTGCCTCCTCAGGTTTGGACCCCCGTTGACAAGCAACCCGCTGGGCGAGTTAATTAACCTCAAGCAAACTGGAACAGTGGCAGAATACCAACGCCTGTTCCAAACCCTTCTCGCCAGAGCAACCTCGGTTCGCGTAGATTGGCAAGTCGATATGTTCACCGCGGGGCTGGCAGAACCCCTAAGGGTGGATGTGGGGATCCAACACCCTCCCAACCTGGTCACAACGATGAACCTCGCACGCGCCTTCGAACGGAAACTGCAGCTCACCCACGGAACCCTCAGTGTAGGTCGGCCAACAATGACCTGGGCTCCTTTAAAGGCAGCAGGAGTGCCTCCTTCTTCAACTGCCAGTAGGGAACCAAGGCTTCCTACCGGTAAACCTTCCAGATCGGCATCAAGTATAGGGAGTAGCAGGACAACACCCCTTATTAGACGACTATCCCGAGCTGAGATGGCAGAACGGCGCGCAAGATGGCAGTGCTTCAACTGCGATGATCTGTACTCCCCCGAGCACAGGTGCAAGAAGCTTTTCTGTCTTCTGGTAGACGAACCCGAAGAGGACGAGGATGAACCTGCAGCATCAGACCCTAAGATCTCCCTCCATGCAATCACGGGGATCAAAACCTCACAAACCATGCAACTAAGGGCGCTGGTAGCAGGGAAACCAGTACATATTCTCATAGACTCCGATAGCACCCACAACTTTGTCAGTGAACAGGCTGCCTGCCAGTTAGAACTACCGATGGAAATCAGGCCGCAGTTACAAGTAGCTGTGGCAAACGGGGAAAGAGTTCACAGCCCCGAAATCTGCAAGGACACCAAGATTCAGGTTAGGTCAGAATCTTTCCTTGCTGATTTATTCTTACTCTCCTTGGATGAATTCGGCATCGTCCTGGGAGTCAAATGGCTGATCATTCTAGGGCCAATCCTATGGGATTTCAGTGCCCTGACTATGACATTCCAGTTGGACGGAAAACCAGTTACATGGCAGGGAACTAGGATAAGATCAAAGACGCAGTTGCATACACTTCAAGGTGAGAACTTGCGCACCACAGATATGGAGAGGCTTCTCACGGATTTTTCTGCAGTATTCCAAGAACCCAAGGGGCTTCCACCTTCCAGAGCTTGCGATCATCGGATCCCTCTGATAGCCGGATCGGATCCCGTCGTCGTCTGACCCTATCGCTACCCACACCGACAAAAGGATGAAATAGATAGGCAGTGTGCAGATATGTTACAGCAAGGGATCATCCGTCCCACCTGCTCCCCTTTTTCCTCTCCGGTTCTGTTGGTACCCAAGCAGGATGGGACTTGGAGATTTTGTGTGGACTACAGAGAGCTTAACAGCCGAATGGTCAAGGATAAATTTCCTATCCCCATCGTAGATGAGCTGTTGGACGAACTCCATGGCGCCCAATACTTCTCAAAATTAGACCTCCGGTCAGGTTACTTCCAGGTCCGAATGACTCCCGAAGATATAGAGAAAACAATCTTCAGGACACATCATGGCCATTTTGAGTTCCTAGTCATGCCATTCGGCCTCAACAACGCTCCTTCCACGTTCCAGTCCCTGATGAACGAAGTGTTTCACTCCCACCTCCGCAGATTTGTCTTGGTATTCTTTGACGACATCCTAGTCTATAGCAAGTCGTGGGTACAACATGTTTAACATCTACGGATCGTTTTTGAACTCCTGCGACAACACCAACTCTTCCTTAAGCGATCCAAATGCTCCTTTGGGGAATGACGGGTCCTTTACTTAGGACATGTGATCAGTAGGCAAGGGGTCACTGTGGATGATTCCAAGATTCAGGCGATCAAGGAATGGCCCAGACCGCAATCCGCCAAGGCTCTCTGCGGATTCCTAGGATTGACGGGTTACTACCGCAAGTTTGTACAAAATTACGGACTTTTGGCGGCACCACTAACCAATCTACTCAAGAAGAATGCTTTCCACTGGGATCATACAACCGATGCAGCCTTTGCGAGTTTAAGAGAAGCCCTCTCCTCCACTCCGGTCCTACAACTGCCAAACTTTGAGCTCGAGTTCACTGTCTAATGCGATGCATCCGGTACTGGCATCGGCGCCATACTACAACTGCCACCTTATGGGGAAGGTCCTTCGTTGTCAAGACGGACCACTACAACCTCAAATATTTGTTGGAACAACGGCTTACCACTTCGCCGCAACAACATTGGGTCAACAAACTACTGGGTTTCGATTTTTGGGTGGACTACAAGGTGGGAACCTTGAACCGTGTAGTAGATGCCTTATCTTGCCGAGCAGAAGAAGACAATATGCTCCTCCATGCGATCTCCCAACCCCGAGCCACCCTGCTGGAAGACATCCGGAACACGCTGCCACAATCACTAGAGTGGAATGATCTTGTCCAGAAAATACAGTCCGGAACGACCAACCCAAACTGGTCCATGCACGACGGGTTAGCACTCTACAAGGGACGGATATATCTTCGAGCCGACTGTCCCTTAACCCCCTCCGTCATCTCTAGCATACACAACTCCATGCATGAAGGTGTCCAGAAAACATTGCACCGCATCCACGCTGATTTCCACTGGCGGGGCATGAGGGCTTCGGTGCGGGACTTCATTCAGAATTGCTCTATGTGCCAACAACAAAAGTGGGAAAACTTGCACCCAACAGGCCTTCTCCAACCGCTTTCACTCCCAACTCAGATCTGGGCCGATATTTCCATGGATTTCATTGAGGGCCTACCCAAGGTTGGCGGGAAATCGGTCTTATTCGTGGTGGTGGACCGTTTTTCCAAGTATGCTCATTTCCTTCCCTTATCCCATCCATATAGCGCGGTCTCAGTCGCCCACACCTTCTTCACCCATATTTTCCGACTGCATGGGCTACCTGAATCCATCGTCAGTGACAGGGACCTGGTTTTTACTAGCACCTTCTGGAAGGAGCTATTTCGACTGCAGGGAACAGCCCTAGCCTTCTCCTCCGCCTACCATCCACAGACGGACGACCAAACGGAGGTGGTAAACCGAACGATAGAGATGTACCTCCGCTGTTTTGTGGGAGACCAGCTACGGCATTGGGTGGAGTACCTCCCGTGGGCCGAATACTGTTACAACACATCTTATCACTCCTCTCTTGGCATGACTCCCTTCCGGGTTGTTTATGGTCGGGACCCTCCCCGTCTATTGTCTTACGAACCGGGTTCGACACGGTTGGAAGAAGTGGATCGAGGCCTGCAAGACTGCGATGCCCTCCTCGCCGAAGTCTCCCTACGCTTATAGCAGGCTCAGGCATGCATGAAGAACGCCTACGATCAGCACCACAGAGAATTAACCTTTGAACCCAGACAGTTCGTATGGATGAAGCTCCAACCCTATCGGCAACACTCCCTCATATGCAGAGCTTCCCCTAAACTAGCCCCCAAATTCTACGGGCCCTTCAAGATTTTACGGCAGATCAGGAAGGTTGCATATCAACTCGAGCTACCAGACCACATCAGACTCCATGATACCTTCCACGTGTCCTTACTCAAGCCATTTACAGGGACTCCTCCTGAGAAGATACCTCCCCTACCACCCTTAAAGGACGGCAGACTCATTCTCCAACCTCAAGCTCTTATCCGGTCCCGCGTCAATTGAGGGACCTTAGAAGTGCTAGTAGAGTGGGACGAACTACCATCAGCTGAGGCCACCTGGATTCCCTGGTCTGATCTTCACAGTGCTTATTCGGATCTCGAGCTTGAGGACAAGCTCGTTGCCCAGGAGGGGTGTGATGTTATGGATGCATTTGTAGGAAGTACATATCGCCGCCGCCAGTAGCAACAGTGAGGAGGGCCCACACAACAACCTATCTTGCCACGTCAGCTTATCCTGCTAGCTCTCCATTAGCTTACTTTATCCAGTTATGTTCTTATCTATTAGAGATAGGAGTTAAGTTCAGTTCTTAGTAGGAGTTTGCTTACCTATTAGAAGTAGGAGTTTGATTTAAAGTTGGATTGTCCTAGCTTAGCCGAATGGAATAAGGAGCCACCTCTTGCAATCTCCTATTTAAGGAGCTGTGAATTGGAATAAAGGCATTCGGTTTTCCAGTTAAGAGAAGAGTGAGGAGAGTTCGGGTGGTCTCTTAGACAAATCACCCATTCGGTTGCCACAATAGGGTTTGCACGCAAGGGAAGGCGCAAGGGGAAGCAAGAGGTTCTCCCTGTGGACTGACCCATGACGAGATCCTACGCCTGGGCCCATAACACCATCATAGTCTACTTTCTTTCATTTTATCACCTATTGGATCTACTCCTAAATTCCTATGAATGACCTATACACTTTGCTGAAGTTAAATTATATGAGTTGATGAAATTGTGCCATTACCCAATGTAAGTCCCTGCTATCTGTCAGCCTGAGATTTTTTGTACAAAGTTGCCACTCTCTAACTTGAGCCCTCATTCTCATATTTGTTAGCTTGAGATTGTACTATTATCCCAAGCAGTGGTCCCTTGTATATGAATCATGGTTTAAAGTATCGATACACCCAATACGCATGAATAGGTGTATTGGGTGTTTCACTATTTAATAACTTTGCTTTTTTAGTTTTTTTTTAGTTTTTTTCTTCAAAATTGCATAAGGGGTTCAGTTTTAAGCATGCCTACCCCCTGAAAATGATCAAAATCCAAAGCACCCCTTATTTGGGGTTTTGGGCAGCTCCCAATACGATACAATGCGCCCGATACAGGGTGCATCGTATCGAAATTTTGAACGTTGATATGAATAGATGGCTTGTATTGCCCCCTCAATTTCTTGATACAACACGTGGTCCATGACTCCATGTTTGGTTGATCTACATATCATCCTTGCTGAGGCATTTTCCCAAGGATGTTTAGACCATAAATGCCACTTCAGATGAGGCAAGTGTTTCTCATATCTATCGACTTGGGAAATTTGCTCCCTCCAGCATGGATATGTTTCTGAAAAAAGGTCAGGCGGTGAACTTCTCCAATGTGTTCCACAACCACATCCTTGAATTAGCATTAGCAGGCCTGATCAGGTTTCCATTTCATTTATTTCTCACTTGTTCAGGTCTCTTCTGAATATAAGGGTCCACACCATTATTTTGCAAAATATTGCATGCAAGCAGGGTAACTGTTATTAAGAAGTCAAGAATTGGATCTAGAGCCATTTACTAGTTCATAGTCAATTTCTTTGATGAAGTATTCTTTTGCTCTCTCGATTCCTGTCCATACTACATAATCATAGGTGAATTGTACCCTTGTCCCTCCCATACAGTGTTTTAAAAGCGCAAGGGCCAATTTGTGCCTGAGGTGCAAGGCATAAGGTGAGGCACGCACTCACGCACCCTTTTAAGCAAGGTGCAAAATTACAAAAAAAAAGCTAAAAATAAAAAAAAAAGTCAGAAAATTAAAAAAATTAAGAAAATGCAAAAAATTCAAAAAACATTAAATATAATGTTAATAAAAAATATAAACTTAAAATTTAAAATAAATGTTTTAAAAACCTATTATCTAAAATTAAAATACATAAACATAACATGTAAAGCGTATTCAAATGAAAATTAAAAAATAAAAGCAAACATATAAAGCATTTTCAAGCATGTAAAACCCACAATCTCTTTTTCTCCTTAATGTGATGTAGAACATATTGCATTCTTTTTTTTTTTGATGAATAATAATAAGTTTATTGATTCATAAGCAAATTAGAGTGAGTTCATACATCATCCCAACGAGAGGTGCGAGCTGCAGCCCCTCCTTGAAACTTACAAGTAAACTATGAAAGAAAAACAAGAATCACAACTGAGCCCAAAATAATTCTTCCCTATTTACCCCTTGCTTAGCTAACACATCTGACAAGGTATTTGCTGATCTCCCCACCCACTGTACAGTGACCGACATATTCCTTGTCAACCAACTAAATTTCTTCATTTCATTCTTGTATCGCCACATAGCCTCCTCAGAATTTTTTAACCAATCCACCACCACTTTGGAATCCCCCTCGATTATTAGATGTTGTACCCCCAGCTGGTTTGCAAATTGGACCCCTTGTACAGCAGCTAAAAGTTTTGCCCTGATGGAATTCCCAATTCCCAAAGGACCTGAGTAGATCTACAAAATCTCTCCCTTCTCATTTCTCAAAGCACCCCCACTCCGGATAATCTTGGATTACCCATGCTGCTTCCGTCAAAGTTCAACTTAATTGAGCCTTCGGGTGGAGGAGACCAGTTTGTACTTGATTTGGCCTTTAAAGATGAACACCTTGCTACTGCTGACCAATTTCTCCAAATGTCATTAGAGGAGAATTGATGAAAGATTTCCAAGGTTTTCAGCCAATGTATTGCCCTGTTTAACACACAGTCTTTCAAATCTTGGTTGTTCTTTTCCTTATCTTGAAAAATTATGAGATTCCTTTCCTCCCAAAGAGTCCAAGTCAAGGCAGCACGAGCACATCTCCACATAATTCTCCCTATTATGTGAACTTCTGCTGGTAGACTCCAACTACCCCCTAACAACGGAAGTAGCCAAGCCCAAAGGTCTGTAGAAAAGGGACAAGATACTAATAAATGGTAACAATCCTCACTGGAAGATACACCAATTAGGAGAAATACAGAGAAAAGGTCTTCTCTTTTGTAGGTTGTCTAAAGTGTGTACTTTCCCATGGAAAACTTCCCAACAAAAAGCCATAATTTTTTTGGGGACTGGCTTACACCAAATTTCTTTTGACGGAAAGGGTTGGTGAGTAGGAAGTTGAGAGATGGACTTGAAAAAAGAAGCACAAGTGAAGGTTCCATTGTACCATGCCCCTCGAGGCAAGCCCGAACAAGTCTATGTTAGGGTCTGAAATTCTTTTTTCTCATATAAAATGTAATGATTTTAAAACTTTCATTGCCTTATAAGAAGATTTTTTATTGCAATGAATGAATGAACAACATTAGCAAATAGGGGGTTCTCGGATTTCAAACCCTAACATAGACTTGTTCGGGCTTGCCTTGAGAGGTGTGGTCGGGGATCTAGGGGGCAGAGCCCCTGACCCAGCCGTTAGACTAAAAAGAAAAGGAAAACGTGCAAAATTTTAAAAAAGGCGCACGCCGGGTGCGCCTGATGCGCCTTGCGCCTCAGCCTAGGTGTGTGCCTTTTGAAAGGGGTGCAACCAGGACCTGGGCGAGGCGCATACCCCAAAATGTGCCTCGCCTGTGCTCCTAGGCTTGAAGGGCCCACCTTTTAACTGCTCCCATATCGTATCTTTGAAAAACCGATACAAGATATGCATGGAAATTAGATGTTTCGTCTTTTTTCATGCGTACCGGACCCGTATTGGGGGCGTATCAAGGGTGTATTGGGGGCGTATCGGGGGTGTATCCGGGCGTATCAGTAGCGTATCGATGAAAAAGATACGGCCAAAAACTAAAAAAAAGAAAATTAAAGGGGAAAAGCAAGCTTCTTTTCCCCGAAATAAGCCTTTTTTCACCCCCAAATGACTCTAAAACTCCAAACTTCATTCCTAGAGTGCTAGATTTGCAAAAGTTTGCAAGAAACAAGTGTAAATCGTTAATTTTTTAAAGATTTTTCAAATTTTGAAAAAATATGGAAAAATAAGTAATTTTTTTTTCAATCTTTTATAATTTCTTGTGATTTTTTTTTCTTGAATGTTTAAACTTATGGTGATCTACATTTCTTACATTCAATATCACAAAATTTTTGTGCTATTAGTAGATTTATGGAAATTTCATGAAGATATTCGGGGAAAATATAAATTAACAAAAAATCTGAAAATGTAAGTTTTTTTCTCTACCTATAAAGACTAAATTTGTTTTAGATCTATGGATTTATCTATCATATCCATAGAGCAATTTAAATTTCTTCTTTAATATTTTTTTGATTTTTTTTATATTTTTAGAATTAAAAAAATAAATAATAATTAATTATATTTTATCATTTGGTCACAACAATTGAATATATTATAATTCTATGGATGATCTATCATATTCATAGACCAATTGAAATTTCTTCTTTAATATATATTTTTTTTAGAACTAAAGAATAAATAAATAATTAATTATATTTTATCATTTGATCACAATGATTGAATATACGGAGAAGTACGGAAACATCCGATGCAGAATTCTGAATTCCAGTCCCCCTACTGAATAAATACGGAGAAGTACGGAAACATCCAATTCACGGTCAGGATGCATTCCCCCTGTACTATGGGGCTATAAAATTCTGATCTGGGCTGATTAGTCATTTTCCCTTGAATATATTATAATTCTATGGATAATCTATCATATCCACAAAGCAATTGAAATTTCTTCTTTAATAACTGTTTTCTGAATATATTATATAATGTTTATTTGTTGTTTATAATTTTTGGAAATGAATAATAAGTAATAATTATTTAAACAATAAATAATTATTAATTATATTTTCTCATAGAGTTGTGTCAATGCATGTTTTATGGTTGGATAGGAGAGTTGGGTTTTTTCTCATCCCATAAAACATTAAAACTTAAGAATTATAATTTATAAATTATAGTTAAGCATGGGATTTCTAATGAAATTATAATTAGCTATAATGTATTTGTTCATAAAACCATTAAAATATATTAATTTAATGTATATACACCTCATTGAGGTCTTATATTTAATGCTGTTGATGTATTTTTATGATTTATTAAAGTATTTATATTGTTTCCAAGTGTATCTTAGTTTTTCTCCGATACGCATGCATATCCAAGGCGTATCCCGATGCATCTCTTAAAATTGCCTTTTCGATACACTTGAAGTTTCCGATACTTTGAACCTTGCATATAATGCATGCCATTCTATATTTGGCAACCCTAGCTTATCTCTGAAGTCTGTCTAGTTCTTGTTGTGCCTTCACACCATTTTCCACGCAGAGAAGTCTTAACACCATTTAAAGATGCTTCAATCCTAATACCACCTATAGCCTTCAGGATAAACTTTGTCCCGATGCACCGAGTATAATGGGAAATCATCTCTTCACCCTTGCCAAAGCAAATACAATGAGAGTTTTTCCAAGGTGTGTGCTGTTTTTTTTGTGAATGGAAACAGAGGAAGTATGTAGGTGCCTGGGTGGATTTGGTAGACTGATTTTGATATGAATGAGATTACCTCCCTTGACAGGAAACTCGCTTTAATGAGGCTATACTCTTTCTATCTGTTAGATCATATGATCCTGAATTTGGGGATGCACCTTGTTTCCAGTTATAGGTCAAAGTATTTGAAAGCCAATCTGCCTAATTTGCAGCCCAATGCCAAGGCTAGATCTTCTATGTTTGCACTATCCCACTGTTATTGTCTCACCTTTGCGTTTGTTAGGTTATATATTTTTATTAGGGAAGCTGGTTGGTGGTCAGTAGAAGATGGTTTGTAGCCTATATCTTTAGTATTCTCTCCCACTTTAGAGGACCGGAATTTTGTGTTTGACTTTATTCACTTATCATATCCTTCATTAGTTTTGATAAAATAAAACCATATCCTTTATTGAAGCCATGAGAATGTTTTAGTATGTGCGTTTTCAATTATTGAGGTTGATAATATCAAATTTGCTAGTAGAAATGCTTGTCCAAAAAAAAAGCGCTAGTAGAAACTGTGCTGCAATGATAATGTTCCACTTTGAGGAACTACAAAACAATCCGATGTTTTTATCTTTTCAATTAGTACTGGTCCATTTTGTCCTGGACATGGGATTCTCAGAATGGCCCATCTACTTGAAAAATTTCCCAGACCAACTCTTGTTAGATGAACGAAAAACATTAATGCTTCTGTTTGCTGTTCCAAGGTCTGTTAATATGTTTGTGTTGGTGGATGGGTGATCAAACTGTTGATATTGCACTTGATTCCCAGTTGAACGAAGTTCTTGCTTCAACTTGTTAATGACCCCGCCCCCCCACCCCCAACAAAAAAAAAAAAAAAACATGTAGTTACATGGACTGAAATGGTGGTTTATCATGCTGGTTATGTAGGCTGCAGACAGGGAACAGGAGAGGTCTGGTTGTATTAGATCTGAGGGTGACATTTTCCTGAATGGAGCTCAAGCTTGTTTATTGACCGAGACAGCTGTGGAAAGCATGTTCCATCCAAGCGAATACTACCCAACATGGACAATGGAAGCTCCTTCAGATGCTCTGAAAGAGGTCCTCCACATTTGTACGGGATGGCAGTCCATCCCAAAACCATCAGAACAAACAGTAATTGCATAGGAGCCTCAAGATCACGTACATCCTTTTTTTTATATTTACCTTGTATTTAAAATAAAGTTGCTTTTTCTTTGCAGTGTCTATTTGAGATTTTACCCGAAGACGTTTGAATAGCCCTTGAAAGATATATAAGAATACAAGTAGGTTATGCTATTTATCTTTTTCTGATTTTGTTTTTTGAAGCCATAAATGGCGAAATTCGTTGATCCATGCTCGGATTGATCAAACAATCAGAAAAGCAAAGGACCCAAACAAAAAGACCAGGAATGAAATGGGCATAGAATTTTTTTCCTTTTGTCAATAGACCATCATCATCGTATTCCTATCCTGGGCTTTGAAGGGTAATATATGTCGGTGTAAGTACATGTTCACCCCGACTGCCTTGGCAATGGCAATAAAGTTACTAAATTGGAACCAAAAAAACACCCACAATGACGATGTGGATCCGCAATGAGTTCATAGTTCTTCATGAACTGCGATGAATTTGAGACCATCACAGACCTGCGATGTGAAAATACATCAATTAAAGTCGCTGGTAGTAGGACATCTAGTAGGATTAAGCGTCAGACTAGTCCTAATGTCACCCGTGTAATGTCTCCCGCGAAGGGAAGTAACATATGTCTACTATGAGATCTTTAGACAAAAAGAAACTTCATCTTAAAAAGATTTCATGAGACACGTGGCAATTTTTTTAAATTTTTAATACCTCATCATAATTCTTTTGACAATTGACTACCTCTGGCCATTAAAGGATTGGCTACTCTTTTTTTATAACTTAGATGAACGTTATGAATTAACTCTGGGAGACTACAATCAACCCGAGCTTCCGATTAACTGAATTCCGGCCTCACGTTACTCGCGTACACCTTTCTGAATGGGGCTGAGGTTCTGTTGGGAGAAACTCCACCTCTTAGCAGGCGATGAGATTCCAACAGACCCACTCCTTCCTGAAGTTGGGGTCAGAGGCCAACAAGGGTATGTTGTTCGCTGTGCCAATGTCGATGTTGGTTCCGGTGTTAGCTAGGGCTTTGATAACAGTTGGATCGATGCCGTGTTTGAACGAGGTGGACTAGAGCAGTTTTGTCATCGCCGCAGGTGGGGGAAGTTTGTTGGTGACTGAAGAGCAGATTCAGGGTGTTTGCGACCTGGACCTTGTGGTCTTCTTCCAATAGCTCGGGGACAACAAACATCATGTCCTCGTTCTAGAACAGCGGTGAAGAACGGATATGTTCGTCATCGTGGTTGGTGAAGAACGACAGTGAGGACAATTTGGTCTTCATGGCTAGTGAAGAATGGTGAAGGCAACCAGTGATAACTCCCGACTGTGAACATCCTCGCGACTATGAACTAGCGGCAGCAATAACCCCCTCCACTTCCATCTCTCTCTCTCTCTCTCCCTCCCTCCTTCTTCCCCTTCTCTCTCGTTCCCTTCCCCTATTTCATCACTGCCCCTGCACGGATTCAAACTCATCAATACCTCCTCCTTTTGCTTTTCTTTTCTTCTTCCTCTCCCTCTCTTTCTCTCGATTCCACTTTTCCTCTCCCCCTTCTCTTGTATCTGATGGAAGATACAGAGAGGCTGCTGATACTTCCCTATTAGGGTCATTTCAACTCGATTATTAGGAGAGAGAAAATTACCTAAGGGTAAAATGGACATTTCCAACCCTTTGCTTACGATTTAATGGCCATGGTAATTGTTTGGAACAATAAGGGTAGTATAATACAACATTTAAACAATAGGGGTGTAGTTAGTCAATTAGCTAAGTAGTTGGGTAGTTTAAGAAATTTGCTCTTCTATAATTTATTGATTAATATTTATTAGAGATTAAACTATTATTTGAGATTACACTATTTATTGACTAATTCAATATATTTTCAGTATTTATTGTATTTTTATTAGATATCTATTGTACTTTCATTATAAATTTATTTTCAATAATTGTGTATTTTACATTAAATTTTCAATAATTATTGAAGATTAAATTATTGTTATTTATTATAAATTAAACTATTAATTTAGTTGAAATTAAGAGTGTTCAAGGATTTCTCAGTTTGATTGTAGGCTGTTTTATGAACCAAATTGACCTAGTTACGTCGGGAGTTTGTCACCTGAAACCGATTGATCATTAGTGAGCCCACCAACTCGGGTTGTATTGGTTTGGGTATATTTTCAATTTAGTTTGTTTGTTCAAAAGATTTAAACTTAAAAATTAAATTTAAATTTAATAAATTATAGTGGTATTATTAAAAAATAAATTTATGATATAAAATATTTTAGATTAAGAAATATGGAAAATTTCCCATTTTCCTATATTAAAAAATTATATTTAAAATATAAACTATTAATATATATCTATGGTCGGGTCGGTTCAATTTTGGTCAGTTTACAAATGGTCAAACCGAAACTGACCTAACTTAGTTGAGTTGGAAAATTGTTAAACTAATGCCGATCTGAAATACTAGAAACCAACTAACTTAGGTCGAGTTCAATTGGATTAATTACTAAAAAGTTAAAAGATAAAACAATTATATACTCTTATATATTTCTATTGTTTAACTTTCATTTAACAAAATCCATGCATTGCACGGGTCCCACTAATTAGAAATATAACAGGTGGGGTAATGAACATGCAGGGATTTAAGACAATATATTTGATGAGTATAAATCCGACCTCCAAATTACTGAACACGTGGCATGTTTGAGTGAACTAACGACCTTGCCTTTAGCTTGGAGAACACCGTCTTGTTGCCATTTCAAAGGATAAGATTCACCTTGGACTCCTCAGTTTCTGCTTGGATATATGGGCTTCACTAGCCTCCAACCTCCGAAGAGATCTTCCTATTGAGACGAGCTCCCATATGGAGAGCTTTTACATAGTAAGACAAGCTCCCTTCTAGGAGAGCTCTTCACATTTGCCCATTGAATGACTACTTAGCAGTACATGCAACAAGATCATTGACACGTGAGGTAAAATTGCCAAGTAACCAATCTTGGGCCCACCACATGCACTGAAGACATGGAAGACAGATCGACATTGCATGTCACAGCCATACACCAAGTGGCTAATGCTTGTCGCACCAATTGGGCTCCAGGTGTCTCAGTTGGATACTGGTTAGCTTGAAGTGGGCCACATGTGTCTAGGTCGAGCATTATGTGGCCAAGCTCGAGTAACAGTTGTCCTGATAAAGCTCCACCACCGCAAAGCAACCTTTAGGTGTTCCAAGACTACAACAAGTGTCCTACATTTGCCCAACACATATACATCCTGATAGGTATACCGGAACCTATTTAAGGGGTGGGTGAACATTTAATTGATATTTTATGAATTCCTGAATTCTCAACCATCTCTAAACACTTGATACTAATTTGATCGTCGGAGTTACAAGATCAGGACATCACCACAGGCTCTATTGTTTCCTCCTACAGGATATCACCGAGTTCCACCACTTTAGGGCGGCATCAATATCAAAAGGTAAAAAACACACACTATCCATCCATACCTTCTTCGGATGAATTGGCATCAATTCTGAGTTACCCAAATGTACTTTCAGCCTACAAATACTGACCCTGGGCTGAGCAGTCATTCTCACCGTTAACAAATTATAAATGGGATTCTCTCGTTGTGTTGTAATATAGATTGCCCAGCATCCTCGCGGTCTTGATTACGTAACAAATTAGAGTTTTATTGACTTTCTTTTCTTCTCCGGTTAAATCCTTAGCGTAGCAATCGATAATTACGTTACGACTAGATTGCTTGACGAAAAGAAGATAAGAGCGACAACTACAATTCCAAATGCAATAATGTTCTTGTCTTCGCTATTCAACTATATTATTTGAGATTGTTTCGTCATCAACTCTCTCTTTCCGCCTGCCGGCCGACCGGTTTTCTTTCAATAGCGTTTCAAACCTCTGAACACTGTACCCACGGCCACCGGCCACGGGCCACGGCAGAGGCGGTAAGTTGGATTCGCTAGGAACTGTATAGCAAGTCAACCTCTGAAATCTAATAGTCTATGTCGTATCGTCTCTATATTG
The DNA here is from genome assembly GCF_056320005.1 of Nelumbo lutea. NCBI lineage: Eukaryota > Viridiplantae > Streptophyta > Magnoliopsida > Proteales > Nelumbonaceae > Nelumbo > Nelumbo lutea. Next base: position 4,803,278 of record NC_142685.1, on the reverse strand, counting down.
TCATTTATACATCATTTGAAAAAGAAAAAACTCGCCGGCATTTTATTTTCTTTGTTATTTACAGTAAAATAAATAATAAATAGAAATAAAATGCCGGCAAAAGACTGATTCCTGAAAAAAGAAGAAAAAGTAAAAAAACCCCTCAGACTCAGAGACTGACGGTCGGTTTAGAACCGGAAAAAAAAAATCGCCCCGTCTCATTGAGAACGCCACCCACGGGAACGAGAGGAGGACGACGACGAAGTACTTCCTGATGCTCCCGTCCCGTAAAACAGATCCGATAGGTAATTCTCCAAATCATCTGGGGCAAATCTGACCACACCGTGTACATTCTTTTCATCGCTCAACGCTATCCGATATCTGTCGTAAAGCTCCCGATACGCCGGTACCAGTTTCTTGGCGATGGACAACTTTATCTCGTCCCTTAGTCTCCCGTCCGTTACAACCCACGACGACTGCTTCCGGTAAGCTTCTTCGAAAGCTGAACTAAACCTCTTGAAATGCTCCTTCGCCTCCTCCTTCGACGCCACTGCGCCCGGATTTTCAGGCAACGCCGAGAACACATTGTTCCACCCCATTCGTTCGTAACTTGCGGCGTATTGTTTTACCATTGCCTCGTGATTGCTTATCCAGTCCTCCCCCAGGAGGTACCGAAGATTCGACGTGCGTACTTTTGACACGACGTATTGGAGATTGTTAGCCAGGAAGAGATATGATAGAGAGACATCCTTGTACAACTCGGCCTTACCATCGAGTTTGCAAAGGACGACCAGTATGATCCATACCAATCGGACGGAAATCGCCGATGACTGGTTATCCACCCAGCTTGGGCTCGAGTGGTAAGACTCTGGAAGTGGAGATTGTACCGGCGCAGGTCCATTGGCAATGATATCGGAAAGACTTCCACTGTAATCGGCCAATAAGCTCAAGTAGTTCATCACGTATCGAGTAAGAGGGTGCAGTCCACCACCAGGAACAGAGGATCTCGCCGGATCCTTCTGAATTGCCGATTCGAAGTCCGATAGCATCGTTCTCACCGCGTCACCGAGTCTGATGAGTGAGGAGAGGGCTTGTGATCTTACTGCGGCGGTCGACACGAAGAAAAATATTGTTTCGATCTCGGGCCACAGATTAGAGATAGCGTCGTAGAGGTCGAGAAACCGGAACATCTTTTCAGAGGATCTCTTGCTTTTTGCGATGGACTCGGCGAACCCGAAGAGATGGATGGCCCCTTCTCTGCAAATTTCCGAGAAACAAGATTCTCTGATTGACTGGGAGGTGGAGAAGACGTAATCGCAAAGAATTCTCTCGCCAGAGAAGAGAGTCTTCACTGCGACCCTGATAGCATTGAGCCAATTTTTTATCTTGAGCTCGAGAACCTCCCAGTCCATTTTATGGATTTGAGAGGAGCTGAGCCGCTCGATACCGAGACGGTAAAGGCCTTCGTCGACGATCGATTTTCTGACGACCTTGTAGATCCTGACGCACTCGCTACCGTAACCAGAAGAGATCATACACTCGGCAATAGACCTAAGGTCGGACATAGCGAGAGTGGAGGCTTGCTCGACCTCTGAGATAGAGTCGGTGGTGACTTGCAGATCGTCTTCGGAGCCGTCGTCGTAATCAGAAGTGCTGGAAGCAGTGGAGAGGGAGGAACGGCCAGAAATGGATTCAGGGTCGAGATGGTCGCGATTGGCGGAGAGAATCTGAAAGAATTCCTTCTCAAGCCTTTTTATGGCAATCTGCATGAGGGTCTGGGCGCGGACGAGCAGATGAGAAGAGGAGTGGTGGGAGAGGAGGTAATACATGGATCTCTGCAAATCCTTGACAGATTTGAGGAACTCCATGGCTTCGGTTCGGCTCTCGAAGAAGAGAGAGGTGACTTTGGCATAGGTGGAAGAGTTAGGATCCCATTTAGTGATGACAGACTCTGCAACTTGGAGGTTCTCGGTGATCATGGTTTCGGATAAGGAGTGGAGGGGAGTGGAAGGGCGGCTTGAGAGAGAAGGGGGTGGGGATGAATCCTTGGAGGAAGAGAAGAAGACGGTGCGCATTCCTTTCCTCGGCATCAACAATATTGATTCAATCGTCTTTCGAAGTTGTGGTGAATACAGAAAGAAGAAGAAGAAACAAGTAAGCAGCTGGGGTCGCTTGAAAGGTTATGTGAAACTTGGGAATTCTTGAGGCTGCAGCAGAGCAGAGAGGGTTAAATTGAATAATCAAATTGGGGGACGAGCAGGTACTGACGAACTCTGTATCTCCGTGTCTGCTATGGCTATTGATATGGTGGCCATGGCGAAATCACCACCGGGATTAAATAGGGAGAGAAGGAATGGGAATGGGCCCTGTGTGTCCACACCACTGTGATTAATTAGGTTGATTGGGATTTGGATTTACTCGTCAGACGTCACCTTGACCCAGCCATTGAGTTGACTGTATACGTTCCGCGGTCCATCCATCATTGTCATCATCCCTGTCGTAACCATTTTTTCAAAATTTTCGATTTTTTGATAAAGTCAATATGTGTGTGTAAGTAATAACGGTTTGGGAAGGGAAACAACCAAAGGGTCGGACAGGGGCTGAGCGCCTGAGCCGCAATCGCAAATACCCGCGCGTTGCTTGCGCTGGAAATAGTGAAAACACGCTTGCCTTCTGGGCTGCTGCTGATCTAGCTTTGGAAGCAACGCGGTGCGCCACCTCTAGCTGCTTGCTATAGAGAAGGAAGGGTTCTTGAATTATGTGGAACAAGCAACATCCGGCCTGTTTATTTTATTTTATAAGGACAGTGGTTAAAAAAAATAAAACAAATAGTAGAATGAATGAAGAATGAAGAATGAAGAATGGGGGTCTCACCTCCTAGACCTAGACCCAATCAAATGCAACTTTTTCAAACTTGACAAATTAAAGCATGTAATGTAGATACTAAGAAATCAGAATAGCACCCTCCCCAGTGAACAGGATGACAAAATACGCATGCCACCAAAACTTCACAGTTAGAACTCAAAGTCAGGCTTTCCTGTGAACAACTTAATTAATGTGGGTTGTGAGAATTCAAGCTTTCCTGGAAACTGACTAATTAATGTGATCTAAACCAGTCACAACCTGGCCCCTGTTTTTTGAAAGCCCCATGACTTTTTTTTTTTTTTTTAATAAGCTAGTAGGCTTCTGCAATATATTACTGTCAGTATGCCAATGGAGTGGCCAAAGGGGTGTTCAACCGTCGAATGTCAATTGTATATGTAATAAGGATTGAACACTAAAACCCTTGTTCAAATAGTCTCTGATCCCATTAATTTTAAGGAATTGTGTAACCTGAAAAAATCAAGCTATTAGGTGCTCACCCCTTAAAGAACTTTTATTCTTAATAATAATAAATAATAATTATGTATTATGTATTCTTAAAAAAGAACGACATTCTGCCGATCATCTTTTTTTTTTTTTTCATTTGCTCATGTATTATGTATTATATCAGAATTATTTATTATAAATAGCAACGATTTAAGAATGTTTATACTTAAATCCTATCCAAAATTTTAAAAAATATAATATATTTTGCCATATAAAAGAATATTGTCACATTATTCATCATCTTCAACAAATGCAACACTAATTATTTATCATATCTAATAACACCATAAAATGGATGTATACATGAAAATCCCGAATATTCTATATTAATGTTGCTCTGGTTCAAATAAAATTGGAATTATTTAAAACTTCCCCCTCGACTTTACTTTCTCTTTTCCAGACTTATATAGATATATCCAACCCAACGGTTTAATCAATGTTTCAAAAACTTACTCGGAACTAAAATTGCTTTAGCCATCAGTTTATAAGTCAGTGGTTCGATTCGAGCAAACGGTTTATTCCAAATTAAAAATAAATAATTAAAATAAAAATAGTTCAAAACTATTATCTAGGTCGAACGGGTCGATGATTCAACCATCCAAACCAATAAACCATTGACCAAATCAACAATTTTTGACAAAAAATGGGCTAAGAGTGAAACGTACAGAACAAATTAGCTGGATAATTCCTAAGCCGAACGATCTAACCGTTTGAATTAACGAAGGTTTAAAGACACTGGGCCTAATTTATGAGTAAAACAACTTAATTTCTTGTGTAAACTTATCATCTAGTTAATAACGGAATTATCAGGGCAGTTGATCAGATCGATGATGTCCAACAGATTAAGGGTAATGTCGTGACATGCGCCGGTTGGAATTTGTTAGGAGGTATTTTGTCATGTTAAAATTGGATGAGATGATATCAAAAACTGGTTAAGGTCATATTTGTTATTTAATAATATTTAAGTTTGAATGAAGTGTCATAATTTTGCAACAGCCAAAAATAATTATTATTAAAAGTTGGCAGTAGTTGGGGCATTTGTTAATAAAGTTAAGAGAAGTAGGCTTTAGATATATAGTCATCATTGACAATACAGATATAGGAGCTAGTATGGGTCATTTTGGTTTCAAGGTAGACCCCAAAGTTTATCTATGAAACTTGTTCTTTAATAAAATAATAATAATATATTGTTTTACTTTATTTTTCTCCCAAAGCTTTTTGACATTGGCCAATTGATCATAAACAATCGGTATTTCAAATCCATATAGTCAATCTCAAAGAGAACCTTACCAAGATTGATTCGAGATTGGCTACCAGATAGAGTCCATCCATTTTCTCACCCATATGATGTATGATGATAAGGCCCACAATTTAATTAAGATGAATCAAATGGGTGATATTAATCCGAGATCACATATCTGCGCCCCATATGCTCACTTCAGCATGCATTGAGAACACTTGTCGAAATTGTTTAGTGAGAGACGGTTGAGATATGCAGAGATGTGAATTTTACCAATCCATGCCATGAAGAGCATTCAGTATTGAGGGGTCTTGCAATCTTGTGATACTCATCTGCAATGAGGGCGTGGAACCAATTGCGTAAACAAAGAAGATAAGGAATGGCCGTAGCTATACGATATATATATGTATGTATATATCTTGGCGGTGAAAACAGAAACACATGCATGACAAAGTTTGGTTTTTGCCGTTTTGGTGGAATATGACGATGGACGACGGTAGGACTGGTGAAAAAGAAAATATGATGATGATTACGATGAAAATGATGGAAATAGAATAAAAATAGAAAATGACACGCAAGATGGAAATTACGTTGCAGGTTCCATAAACATGATGAACTCATGTATGACGCGGAAAGGTAAATCGGTAAATCCACACCGAAACATTCCACCGATGAAGGCACAAAGTTTTTGGAGTGCGAAATGCATGCAAATATAAATCTTGGGTGCATTTTGACTTTACTGTCGTTCAATTCTATGGTTAGAGCTTCCTGATTGATATACGATATGTTTTGTTTGGTAACAGTGTATGATCGATGAGGAGGCGTGTATCAATTAGTTCTGGAATCATATGATTTAGCATCTTCCTTTACTTTACATATATGATTTGATTTGAGAGAGAGAATAAATGACAAAACTAGATTAGCTCTACACAACCGAGTATGACTATTAAGTTCAAATTCAAATTTGATTGACCAGTGACCACACTCTGTTTTTTTTTGCCACGTACACGTAGTGTGACTATATAATAACCTTTCCAACATGTGGTACACCACTCTCGTCACATTAAATACATGCTTAATTTCTCTTTGATTTTAAAAAAAAAATGTATTACAAGGGTCCACATCCCCTACACTTAAAAACCTTGTAGGGAGTGCGTGTCCCGAGTTAGCATTTTATATAGATCGGAGTAGGGAGGATTTGAGTCAAGCCAAATTAAATATATGGTCATTTAAATTCGGTTCTTATAAAAATTATGAGGGTTCAGTTTGAGCTTGATTTAAATTAAAGACTTGAATGTTGATGTATCAATTTTTTGACTAAATAACTCGTCATTTGGTCTATTTTCAAGTGGTCGATGATTCAAGTTGAAGTGGAGGACTTTGGCTGCTGAGCTGAGTCAAGCTAGGCAGGTAGGTGGCGAGCTGACTATAGTGCCAAGCTAACCAGGTGGCGAGCTGTCTGTGAGGTGTCGGGCTGACTAGGTGTCGAGCAGCTTGTGAGGTGTCGAGCTGACCAGGTGGCGAGCTGCCTGCGAGGTGCCAGGCTGACCAGGTGTCGAGCTGCCTGTGAGGTGCCGAGCTGGATTGATGAGATTCGTTGCTCTTTAGAGACCTGTAAGGAACCAAATGTCAGAGGACCCAGGGTGGTTAACCCGGCAAGGTCGCTTTGATGATTAAGTCAGTACTCTCATAGTAGATTGCGAGCTAAAAATCACAAAGTATGAGAGTTAGAATTTGCTTACTTACTTGCCTACTTGCCTCACTTGCCATTGGGGTTGGTGCCTTTATATAGGCATTGCTTGGCGTGGGCTTCATGCGCCATATCCGAGATTTCTACGAGATCGTCTAAGTGGTTCGAGATTCCCGGAGGTAGTCGCCATGCACGTTGACTACCCTCCAGATCGTTCAGCACATGGGCCAACTTCCAAGGATCGTGGGAGTGTTAGGATATGCATGCTGAATTTGTTGGTGAGCATGTCTCGCAGGTTGCCAGGTCGACGCCTGTGCTAGGCCGCCAGATCGGCACTTGGGCCAGGCCGTGCCTGTGCTAGGCTGCCAGTTCATGCCTATGCCAGGCTGCCAGTTCGCGCCAGAGACAGGTCGCATCTGTACCGGGCCGCCAGGTGGGACACCATCAACTTGGCTAAGGCAAGTTGTTGCCAAAGTAATTACGGATGTCACCTACTTGCTCCGAGGTGCCATGTGTCACAATATCATTAGAGGGTCAAATCTGCCCTCATCAAATGTAAATACGGATTTGAGTCAAGCTCAACTCAAAAGTTTGTAGGTTATAATTTTATTGGTTTAAGCTTGATTATGAGCTAAGCTTTTTATAAAAACAAAAACTTATACATATATATATATATATATATATATATATATATATATATATATATATATATATATATATTTAATATATAAAAATTAAGAATTATAAAAACTATATAATCCAGTCCATTAAAATGTTAATAAAAATTCAATCCAAACTCACCCAAGTTGACCCCTACTCAAATATGAGTATGAATGGGTATGATTCTAGCTAGGAGATATGACAGTCAAGCATTTGACCATTCAAAAACACCCCCGTTAATTTTGATGAATTTTCATTCGTTAGTATATATATATACTCGCTTAATACATGAGACAATTGTTATAGAAAATGTTGAATGCAATCTGTTCCTCTACTTAAAAAAAAATGCATTCACTTCTGTTCTCGAAAGAAAAAAGGAACACTAGTGGGTCTTAAACAAAATACGTAACAGCAGTTCTTCTTTACTCGTGGGGATGGGGTGGTGATTAACTATTTCATATTTGACTATCAAAAATAAAAAATGAAAACTACTTCATATTTAAATTGGAGTTAATTTTCCTCTATACTGCTATTATGGCTTAGGTTGAAAATATAAAATAGGGACCATTCATGTTACTTCCTATTTTACTTCTCACAAACAGATACGTCCAAGATAGATTTTCTGAAGAAAAAATTTAACTATAATTTACACTCAGCTTATTTTCCAAGCAACACGTTGCAAATAAAATAAGCCCATTGCCCATAGGTATTAGGCCATGTTTGGGAGTGTTTATGTTAAAAACAAGTGTTTATTCAAATAAGCACTTATTTGCATTTGACATCTAACTTTTTTAAGCACTTGCTTTATATTGAGCGTTTGGTGGTCTTTTTCTCCAATAATCACTTGTGATCCTTTTGTCCTTCATTTTCTTTCAAATTGTCAAAATATCCAATCCAAAATTAATGAATAAAAGTACTTTGATAGAAGTGCTTTCATAAAAGTACTTTGATAATAGTATTTTCATAAAAGTGATTTTGTAAATGTACTTTTGTAAATAAAAGTTCTTTTTAATAAAATACTTTCGTAAAAGTGCTTTTATAAAGTGCTTTCATATAACAGTACTTTACTTTCCTAAAAGTAACAAAATTGTTGCTAAAAGTAACAATATTGAAAGGGTATAATTGGTAGTCTAAAAATTTACCAGAGACAATTTTGGAAGAAAAAAAATTGAATAAGTGCTTATTGTATGATCACTTAAAAAAGCTGGAAATTTGGGCTTAAAAAATAGGTCATTATTTTTAAAATAAGCATTTATTTCAGACTTATTTCTCAAATACCAATAAGTGTTTAATGGTGTGGTCCTATGCCAAATAAGCACTTATTTTTAAGCACTCCCAAACATGGCCTTAATAAGATATGCAGGTAAACAACATTTTGTGGATCAAGAATTCAGCTTTGGTCAGGGCAAAGCCCATTCGAGCAGCCCTTACAGCATTGCATTGAGAATATCTCACTGCTTATGTGCTTTATTTCATGGGGAGAAATTCCTAATGCAAGGTTGCAAAAGGCGGTTGGAACGGTGTGGGCACGGGCTTGCCCTGACAGAAACTGATCTTGTGAATCAGAGGGTGGGAAGATGATAGGAAATTTAAGAGGCCATAGATAAGGAAACTATTGTATGAATTGGAATAGGAAAATTAAGCTAGTCATCACTTGAAAGTAGAAAGAAATCTCTAGGCGAACTTATTATAGTTTGATTCTTTTGTTAAACTACTTATGATACTTAGAAATTTGGGTGGTTTCTTTCATTCCACTACTTGAGTTTCAGTATTTTAAGCATCAATTGCATGAGAAAGAAATCCTTTCCAATTGGTTTTGGGCTGAAAAAGGACTCAATCACCTTTCATGCCAAAGAAATCTAGACCAATTTAATTTGTTGTGCAGCAGCAACATTCTACCACTTGTAATCCGGTACATAGTTTAAAGGTTGGTTAGGTTCTGAACATTATCACTAACATCATGTATGAGAAATTTTAGGAGCTTTTCTTTTGACCGGAAATTTAAAAATTTAAAAATTTCAATTATTTATTTTACCCAAAACTTTGTAATATTAATATAGAATCAATAATATAAATATAAGTACATTATAAAATATTAAAAATGTAATTAAAATTATTAAAACTTAGAACCCTCTCTCGTGTTCCACTTTCTCTTGAGTGAGTCACCATTGAAATTGGCATATATATATATATTTTAAATTAAAACTAAAAAAATTCAGAACTTGTGGTTAATTGAAAAATTCTCTTTTAAACAGTAGTTGTGTAAGGCTAACATGGACTTGCTATGATAGATCAAGTTCAGCCAAATATTTCTTCAGCTATGATAGAAATAGGGATCATATTTGATAATTTTCAATGAAAGGTCAAGTTCAAAATAAATATTTGATAATTTTTAGAATTCAGAATAACATTTTCTATATTTAAAGTTCAGAGGAAAGAAAAGTTCACAAATACCAATATACCTCTTAATGTAATTATTGCACTTTCAGATGTAGACTTCAAGTAAATGAAGAGGCCTAGAGTGTGAGAGTATTCATCTTCCTCTTCATCATCCAAACCTTATCCCAACTATATAGGATTGGCTACTTAAAAACAATTTATTAAAAACAAAATGAGGGCATTGGATTTATACTTAAAAACAACTATATAATTTTTGAAGTACATAACCATACATGAATATATACTTTAAAAGATTCAATTAAGCTGGTTCCACTGCTTCGAAGCACCATGGATAAGGATAAAAAGTGGCCCTTCAAATGACACGTATTTGGTTAAATTACAAGCACCCCCTTGTCGAAAACAGACCCCTTTACACTTTTTTTTGTAACAAAGGCCCTCCTGAACTTTGACCTTAGACAAAGACTCCCATTTGTTAGGTTGGATAATAGAATGGATTAAATTGCCAAAATATCCATCAAAACTTTTTGTATTTTCTTTTCATTGCCCTTTTCTTTTAAAAAAACACTATTTCTCTTAGGAAAACCGTTTTCTCTTAAATTATCAATCCAATCCAATACTTCTTAAACTACTCACCGGTGGTGGTCATACATTACAAAAAGAAACCGCTCCACCAAATTCAAGATATTAAAAGAAAGTCCTATCAAACAAACCTTTAAGAGAAAAGGTTCCCACTTGAATCTTCAGGGCCGGTCAATTTGAAACCACCCCACACCAAGTTCTATCTTACAGAGAAAACTGTTTTTTTAAGAGAAAAGGGCAAGGGAAAGAAAACACAAAAAGTTCTAATGGGTAACAAATGGGATGGCCTTTGTCGCAAAAAGGAAAAAAATAAAAAATAAAAACATGAGAAAGAGAAAAAAATACTGTGTTTCAGGCTTTCAGCTCCGCCCCCTCCCCCTCCCCGAGGGGCACTTTATCCTAACCCAAATGAAATTAAATATGGATTCATATTTTCAACGAAACTAATCGATCCGACGTTGAAATCAATTGAACTCCACATTTTGTAAATGGTTTCGGCCCAAAACCAAACCAATAAGTTGCAGTGAGTGCAAAGACTCCACCGAAGAGTTAGTTTATATTTAAAAATGGGAATACGTAGTAGACAGGGACCAACCGTAAGAGCGTTCGAGTCAAAAAAGGCTTTGCTCTAGTTTAAGAAGGAAAAAAAAAAAAATTATATTAAAAGATCTTACCAAATAAATATTTGGTCAAGCAGCATTCTATTATTTATTTATTTTTTGTTTTGGTAAAAAAGCAGCACATAGAGCCCCAGAAACAGAAGGAGAGGATGCGATGCGTACATGTCCTTTATCCCAAGCCCGAACGAAATAAAGCATTTTTATTCTTTATATAACTAATTACATGCGTATGCTTACAACACGAGACCGCATAGCGCAGTGGATTAGCGCGTTTGACTTCGGATCAAAAGGTCGTGGGTTCGACTCCCACTGTGGTCGCTTGAAATCTTATTTTGAGTTTTGACCCCTTCTACAGTCGTACTTCTTTTCTACAAACCAGGCCCAAGGCCCAAGCCCAGGATTGATTAAATTTTCAGTTTTTTTCCTCCTGCCTTTGCGCTAGGCTGTTCCAACTTGCAAGTTGCAACCTGGCAGCCCTAGGCCACCGGCCACCGGCCCACCGCACACTACAAAATTATATATGTTTTATTTCTTATTTTTTGATAATAAGAATGCCATCTGGCGTTCTTTCTTTCTTTCTTTCTTGTCTCACCGATCAGGCAGGATTCATGCATACATTAGCCAGTCGACATGGTCAACCAAATTCCATGGAATGTTATAAATGTTTGCTCATGCAATTAGGTTGATCTTACGAAAAACATGCACTGGGTTTGATTTTGAGTTGAACCAATTAAATATGGCAGAAAGCAGCAGAGCAGGCATCGTCTAGAATGTCATGTAATTCAGATTGCTAGTCGATCTGGGTAAGACCAAGTCCAAAGTCCAAGTATATAAAATATTAAAATGAGAGGAAGAAGAGTCCAACCAAAGAAAACACAACCAGAACATGGATTTTCTAATACTAATAGCTTCTTCCATCTGGGTAAAGACTAAAACTCATTTCTGAGTCACAAGATCTATCGACCCATTTGGGCGTCATCTTTTTCAGCATTAATTAATCAGAGAGAGAGAGAGATATGACGCTATCAAAAGTCTTCATTTTACCATGTCTCCAGACTCCATGCATTGCTTGATTTCGTCAATCATGGCTTTCTCAAAGGGGGAGGAGGCTATCGGGTGATTGAATGAGAAGGAGACATACAGTAGTCAGAACTCAGAAGATCTACTGAGCCAAGACCCAGACCCAATCAGGGCCTTGATATGGTGGAGCCCTGCAGCAATTGGGAAGCAGAATTAAAGCAAAGGCCCACACCAATTATATAGCTTCGGCATATTCAGATTGGGCTGTCCATGCAATCCACGTGAAACCAATTAAGGAGGTATTATATAACCTAGATGAGAAATTGGGTGATGGTTCTCATTTACTTTACATCTTAATTCCCTAGTTGTGCTGAACTATGAATAAAGAAGTACGGATTGAACCACACCATACCTATATAAGCATTCTAAAGTGTGGTGTATTTCATTCCACACCTTTGTTTTGATTCCATGTATTTCACCTACAATTAGGCTTGTAAATGATACTAAAAAATCTAAGACCTGATTTGACATACGATCTGATTATCTCGAATTCGAATAATGTATTTATCTAATCGGATTGGATTTTGATGTTACAATCTACATCTGATTAATAATCGGATCATATTCGAATTTAACCCCATCCAATTCGATTAAAATCTGAATAATCCAATTATATTATAATATTATATATAAATTCATATATAATAAAATATATATAATATATTTTTTATAATTTAAATACAATTATATAAAATTTATATATTAAAATCAACAAATATTATAATTTAATCGGATTCGAATTTTAATAGGATTGGATGGGGTCAAATCCGAATCCAAGATAATCAAATCGGATGTCGGATTGGACCTTGAATTTTTGAGTATCATTGACATGCCTAATTACAACACTACCTACAACAAGTGAGGTGATCTATGTTGTTAATCAGAGAAAAAAACAATATTTTATTTTTTTTAGTAATAAACATAATAAAATATATCAGTAAAATGCTAACAGTAATTTATGAAGTTATTAAAATTTCTAAATTTAAATACAATTGAAAATTTAATAAATATTATAAAAATAAATAAAATCATTAAATTGTTAAGAGTACTAATTTTATATAAAAATAATAATTAATAAAATGCACACATATTTAATTAAAAAGATAAAATATACACATATTTAATTAAAAAGATAAAATATACACATATTCAATTAAAAGTGTATATAACATTAAATATTATATAACAAGAAAAATAAATATTTTATTTTTTTAATAATATACATAACAAAAATATAGAATAGATTTTTAAGATAAAACATCCCATGCAAAAAAAAAAATCCAAAAATTAATTCCAGGTAAAAAGTTCCATGGTAGACTGAATCAGTCCATAATAAAAAATCATGGACGAAAATTTAGTCTGTGGTGTGGACCGATCCAGAAGATAAGTGATTTCAACAAAACTGGGTCCGCAAATGGTTTGAGAAATATGTTATTGGTTGTGTGGTGTTTTTTCTTTTACCAAAAGCAGAGAGAGATACATTCCTTAATTTTAATTTATGGAGATTGTTTGTTCTTATCCAATTTATTCTACTTTACAATTCTTACTTCCATTTTTTAATTTATTTTTATACGGACAATTCAAACCCATTTAAGTATGGATGGATTGGTATGAAGTCTCTGAACCATAAGAGCTTACATATAAGCCTTGTCCCAGAAATATGTTTTTATTTTTCAAAGCGTTGTTTTTTTTTTGGATTCAGAAACATTTTTTTTAATCAAACTAAAAACATTTATCCAAAAATACATGTTTTGCTTCGTATTGTTGCTGATACGGCATTTTATTTTATAGACAAGGGTGGTGTTTATATACGCACATCCCAAAATACATGTTTCCATTTGTGTTTGTACTTGATGTCCAGCTAAGCACCACGTAAGTCATTTTTTGGCTTTTTATCTTCCACAAATCCTGTTTGCTTGGACACTTTTATAGAATTATTATGTATTTGTGTTGGAGGAAGCTTCAAAAAATTGTTTCCCCCAACAGAGGCATGTTTCCGCTTTAAAATGACTTATGTGGCGTCTAATAGAGCCAAGTGGCATCAATGTGTTCAAAGCTATAATAAATTATTAAACACTGTATCATATGCCAAAACACCTCAACCTCCCCAAAATCGAATAAAAAAAATCAGCTACACACACCAAAACACCCAAAGGAACGCAAAATAGTTCACGTTTGATAATACTTTTGAAGAGTTAGCTTGTGTCTCAAAGCTTGACTGGAGATTGTGTACGGATAACTCTGGTCTGTGGGTTAGAATCCTAAAGGCAAAATATTATAACAACTCTCATTTTCCCCATGCAAAATGTTCAAGGCTGGAGGAGTATCCTTGTCGGAAGGAAAATCCTGCAGAAGCCATCTATAGAAAGTCAGCAGTGGTTTAGATGTAAAAGTCTGGCATGACCCTTGGATTCCAGGCTTAGAAGGGGTGGTCCTACACCTAAGATCTCATCCCAGGTAGTAATAGTAGAGCTTATGGATCAAGGATTGACCTGTCGCCCAGTCCTTGGAATAATAAACTGTGTTGGGTTGGAAGCAAAAATGGGAAATTCTCAGTCAGATTTGCCTATTTCATTGCACAGAAAATGCAAGAGAGAGAATTCCTGGAGTTTCCCAGTCCAACACTTGATAAAAGCTACTGGAACTATTTGTGGCATGGTTTTAAAAACTGGACCGGAAAACCGTTTACTCCAAAACTGGATATTTGCAAAAAAACATTGATTTAGTCAGTAAATCGCTGACTCAGGCAGTTGAACCATTCAACGGTATTGATCCTATTTTATTTTATTTTATTTTATTTTTTTTATCAGAATGGGCCGATCGTTCGACCCGGGAACTGAAACCCTGACTGGTTCGTTCTTCGAATCGGTTTTAAAAACCTTAATTTGTGGCACCTACCAATTAAACCAAAGATAAAACATTTATTATGGAGATGTAGTGTAAATGCAATAGCTGTTGAAAAAAGAAAAAAAGTGGTTTTGGTTTAATCTGAAATCTGTGACAGGTGTGGAAAAAGAACCTCAAACAATCTTGCATTCTCTCTTATTATGTAACAAGGCTAGATGTATCTGGCTTTAGAACCTGGTTTCTTTGCTGGGGAGAGAAATTTTGACGGATACGGCAAATATAACTCTGGCTTTGTGGGGAATCTGGAAAGATGGAAATAAGTTTTGTTTTGAAAATGAAGATGTAAGCCCTTTTATTGTTATTAATGCTATTTACAGGTCAATATTGGAGAGATCTTTTCACTAGCAGCAGAAATTTAAAGTCTCTTACAATCCTAACCCCAAGAATGTTGCAACTGCTAAAAGCCTCCACAGCAGGGGATTCTAAATTTCAACTCTGATGGGAGTTTTTTGTCAAGTTCTAAAGCATCTTTTGGTTTTGTTTTGCGGGACCATATGGTTTTTTCTGGGCGACTGGTTTTGGATCAGTAAAAGCTTCTTCTCCTTTGTTAGCAGAAGCCAAAGCTCTTTGGAAGGAGGTTAGGTTTGCTGATCAGCTGGAAATCTCCGAAGCTCTTTTTGAATCTGATTGTGCCAACTTAGTGCAGTCTGCCAATGCTCCTGAGGTAGATGTTCTGCCAGAAATTCTCTTCTACTGTCAAAATATAAGAGAAGTTGTAAGAAGACTCTTCAGGTTTCACTTCTGTTCAAGGAAAGCAAATGATGCTGCTCATGCTGCAGCGAAGTTTGGCTTGAAATCTAGTTTTCAGTCAAATATTTCTCTTTCTTTTGGTCTTTCTGATGTTTAAGTTGGACTTTGTAGGCTGTAGTTAGTTTTCTGTTCTGTTCTTTTTATTTCCCTCATTTGTTTCTTTCGTTTAATGAATACTTTTTTTTTTGTTTACCAAAAAAAATATCCTTTTTAAATGTATGCTGCTAATAAAATTAGGAATTCTGAATAATGCATAGTTCAAAATTTTGACATGTATATCTACTTTTAGACCCGACGAAACACCAAATATTAGGAATTTCCAAATTAGGAACATATGTCACACGTTTAAACAATAAGCTCTCACCACCTTTGAGAATGGTTATTAGTGTTGCTAAAAAAATATTGTATTATGTCAAGGAATACTGAAATACAGCCCCTGTGGAGGAAAGGTGAGTGATTTAACTTTAGGAAGTATTGGCCTTATTGATTTTCTTTTCTTTTGGATGAATGCATCAAATAATTTGACATCATAATGCTTCGCACGCTTCTAAGGTTTATTTGCTACTTATCCATTGAGGTTGTCAACCTTACCTTCATCAAATAATTCAAACACCATGCCGACAGGAAAAGAAAAATACGATTTTATTTTTGCTTTCAGACAGCGAGACATACAAATCATAATTTCGAATTGCTGATATAAACCTGGTTTCTTAAGACCCAGGCACATAATGCCCTCGACTAGGTTGCAAAAAGCTTTATGGCTGGATGTTTCTGTGTAATCGGTTGAGGGCCATCTGGACTTTACAAACCCCAAAAAAGAAAATCTAAAGTCCTAAATAGATCTGACCTCCGGAAGGGTGAGCCGTAGGCAAATAATGTTATAGAACGCAAAGTTGAATCATCATCAATCGTGAAACAGTCGATTAAAAAATCAGTAATGACTGTAGGCAACAGTATGAAAAATGCTTGTTCCTACAAGAAACTGTGTAACCAAACAAGGCAAGATTACAGCAACGAAGGCAGGTTAGATGCAAACCCTTGTTATTCAAGGACGACAAGATATGAATAATAAAGAAAAAAAAAGCATGTTTCCGTATGTATTAAATAACCTGAGGATGCCGTGTGATGAGTCAAGTAAAAATGGAAATGCAGCTTGAGCAGACCAAACCCATTAGCCATGCCCCAATCAAGAATGAAACTGCCATACGTTGTGAGTGAAGCAACATTGTTCCCTAGAATTCCAAACAACTGACAATGAGCAAGCCCAAACTTGTGCCTATGACAAAATATTCAAACATAAATGTGGTCAAACAAATGGTAGTCTGCATAAAACCGAGATTAAAAGGGGCAAAAATTTTGAAGTTTCTATCCTTAATTGATTGCCAAAGGTTATGGTTATCTCAATCTTCATTAGAACCCACTCTACACCTTGATGGCATACTTTCTCATTGGAAAATACCTCTCCCTCTTCTGTTCACGTTCTGTCTTCAAAGATGCCTGCATATAGATGGACATTTAGATATTAGGAATGTGAGCCACAAGGATATGGGGCTAAGCTATTACAATAAAATAAAAAGAAAAGATTGTTAAAGCCAAACTAAGGAACCATTTAGAGAATCATTGCAATGAAATTGAACATCTTTTAGTCAAAGCCCACAGAAAAAAAGAGCCAGCAGATGATTCAAGAACCCCCTATAAGACCACCACAAGGACCTAAGAAATTACCTCAAGTATGTAGCAGACAAATTACCATATTATCGGGCTTCATTTCCAACAAAAGCACTTTTTCTTTTCTTTTTTTTTTATCTTCTTTGTTTGGGGAGGGGATTTAGATAATGGACAGAAAGAAGGAAATGGACTTTCTCTCAAATATGATTATTATATGAAGTATAGACCTGTTCATGGGCCCGGGCTGGGCCGGCCCCCGGATGGGCTTGAACACACAAATGAGCCCACGGGCTTGACCTCGGGCCAAAAAGCCCGGCCTGCAATAAATTCGAGTCGGGCTCAGGATTTGCCAAAATAGCCTGGCCCGACCTATAGACTAAACCCTAATATCCTAAGTAACCCTTCTCACTCATCTCGTTCCACAGTTTCTGATAGCTGAACTGCCCAATGCCGAACCTCTCTTCTCTTCACATCCTCCTCACGCTCTCAAGCAGCTATAGGACCGGCGAACATTCACCGGCGCAACAACTCCGGCAGACTGGCGGTGAGTCTTCTCTCTCTCTCTCTCTCTCTCTCTCTCTCTCTCGTCCCTCTTCTCACTTCTTCTCTTTCAAATCTCAGACACCGGCGAGGCGGCAAACACAGGCACCAGTGGCGACAGTGGCGAGTCCTCTCTCTCTCTCTTAGACACAAATTGGCTCCTCTTTTCACTGTCAAAATCGCATCTAACTGCGAACTGAGCACCGGCCGGTGAATCCTCTCTCTTTCTCTCTCTCACGGACGTGAACTCAGCACCGACGAAGACAGTCACTGGCGGTGAGTTCTTTCTTCTGTTAGGTCGGGCTTCGGGCTTTTTATTAGAGTCGGGCTCGGGCTTGGGCCTACCAAAATCATGTTTATGAAGAGTAAAAGCCCGGCCCGGCCCATGAACAGGTCTAATGAAGTACAAATACAGAAAACTTAGACCACCAAAGAACCAGCTAACCATCAACAGTTTGGAGACAAGATCACTAGATAAAAGAAGCAAAACACTAACAGAATATTGGTAAAATTGCAGTAATCATCATTGTTCTTCAGTATACAAACAAACGAAAAACATGAAGGATTCATAGACAGATGCACTTAGGAGTTGGGGCCCTTTCATTAGAGAATAAGCATGAATCATTGTTAAGAGATCAGAGGTAATTGTCATTTGAAACATATATATTGAAAGCATCATGCCACCATTAGAAATGCTAGTAGTTCACACCCATATAAATCAACGTTACCAGAAATCTTCAGTACCTTTGTAACCTAAGGAGTAGGTTAGAATTGGGAACCCTATCCCCCAACCTAACATGAACAAATCCCATTCAAGCATAGTCAATGGAAATCACAGGTTACCAAAAAAATGTTAGTTGGACCAACAATGCAATGTCAAAATGCCCAACCAGGAACTACTACAGTAATAAGAGATTTGAGGATTTAACAGGGTGATCTAAGCAAAATTGTTGATCCCGTAATATTCAGCATTGAAAATCTTAGAGACATTTCTTTTCCAACTATACATTACAAAACATCCGAATTGCTGGAACTCAAATGCAGAATCCCAGTACTCTCGTACCAGCTTCTAGGACACTGGATTAAAGTCATTAAACAAAATCCAACATTTTACAAATTTCGGAAGAAAAAGGGGAAGAGGGCAAAGTGATACCTAAGATCCATAAGTTCTTATTCCATAGCATCGTGCCCATATGGCCATATGTCAACATGAACAATGACATTCAATTATCTTATTACTTCTATTCAGTCATCACCATTAATAATTCAGTGCAATGTCTAGACAAAATTTAAGACGTTTCAATATGACATGTAACCATTTATCCTTCTAAAAAAGCCAAATAAGAAATGTTTAGCAATTCAACTCAAGAAATTAAGTTAAGAATAAAGGGATGGACAGAAAAACCAAAGCATCAAAGAGCACCTGGTAGGCTGTTAGGCGTTTTCTTATGGCTCTGGTTTTCTTTGGACGAAGATCAAGCGGCACGAACTTCTTCTTCTTGTAGGCTTCTCTCAGAGCCGCTTTTTGTTTCTGAGAAATCACCGTCAAAACCCGTGCAATTGACAACCTTACTACCTTTCTGTATCCAAACAACAACCGAAACTGTAAGATGGCATAAAAAGGCACCAACCAATCTAAGACACCACAATAACATCAAAACTATATGTTCTAAAAATACAGAGATTTTTTACATCTTGGATAGCTTGTTTGGTGCTCCTCCAGTGACCTTAGCTACTCGAAGCAGCGCTAACTCTGCTTTCAGATCGTTTAACTGGTTCAAGAGCTCGGCCTTCGGCTTTCCTCTGAGCTCATGAACCTTGACCCTCGCTGGAAAACGTAAGAGCAAGAGATAACAAAAGCAGGCCAAAACACATCAATCGAGCATGAGAGATACGGAAGAAATAAAGAAAAACGATGGATCAGAGAATGTTTCTGTTCTACTTAGTTCTTACCCATGGCTGTGAGAGCCGCCTGCTATCTTCCCTCCTCCGTAGGTCTTCTGAAACCCTAAAGACGGAAAGGAGTTGAAGTTAGGAGTCAGGCGAAGTTTTTATTGCTCGTCCAAAATCCGAAGCCCGGCACCAATCCCCTGTCCTTGCACGGTTACATTTCACGTGCGAATTTGGTAATGGGCTGGATATGTCTCGCTCATCTACCTATGGGCTTACGGTATGTGCGACTATGGCCCATCACAAGAGGGATAGAATCTACCTATGGGCTTACGGTATGTGCGACTATGGCCCATCACAAGAGGGATAGAATCTACCGGGCACAACAGAATAAGCACGTTTAATGAATATTTTATAGATATTCTGAAAAGTGGGTTTTAATTTTTTTCAAGGGTAAATTTGGGTATTTCAAGGGACAGATGCCAAAAAAGTTTTTAAGTGATAATTGAACGTGTTTACAACGTTATGCCTCATCCTAAGAGGAAAAAATATCGATTCCTAGAAACTGGATCATAATAACAGTATCCCTTTTGATTTTTTTGTATATCCAATGAAGACAATTCTTTGCCTTTGGGTTAAGCTTCCAGTAGTGAACTGCCTAGTGACGAGCTGCTCGGTGGCGAGCTGCTCGGTGGCGAACTGCCTGGTGGCGGACTGCCTGCTAGGCAGCCGATGACTTAGAGAATGCTAGAGCTCCCTGGTGCGGCGCAATCCGACTGCCCTCAGCATGAGGTGGTCTTCTTTCCTTTGTAGGTTGCAGGAGATGAGGGACCTGCGAGAACTTCATCTTTTCCTCCTCTTTGTAGGCGGCGGGAGCTGAAGGACCTGCGAGAACTGAATCAGAGGTCCCGGGGGTATTTTCCTGGTGGGGGCTCTCCGACGCTTAAGTTAGCACTCTTATTGTAGAGAGGTTTGAAGATAATATGAGAGAGCTAGAGAGCAGGGGTTACTTCCCTTTTTTCCTCCCCCTCCCCTTTGGGGGGTGAGGTCTTTATATACCAAAGTCCTCGCGGGTTAGGTGGGTGAAAAGCCTCCAAACGGTAAGACTCGTCGCATCCTGTCAGAATCGGGGTACGGTGGTGAACTCCTCGAGGTCGTCAGGCTGGCGTTTGTGTTAGGTGGCCAGGTCGGTGCCTGGGCCGGGTTGTCAGAGGGGTGCCTGCGTTAGTCGACGGGTCAATGTCTAGGCCAGGTCGTCAGGTCGGCGCCTGTGTCAGTCAGCGGGTCAGTGTTAAGACCAGGTCGTCAAGCTGGCGCCTGTGTCAGTCAGTGGGTCAGTGTCTAGGCCAGGTTTGTCGGTGGGCGCCTTGGCCGGATCATGCGCTAGGCTGGTCCAGGTCGGCCAGGTCGCGCAGGCCGCACGCTGCACGCAGCTCGCGCAGGCCACGCAGGTCGTGCGTGCCGTGCGCAGTGCGCAGGTCGCGTGTGCCGCGCGCGGTGCGCAGGTCGCGTGTGTCGCGCGCAGGTCGCGCAGGCGCGTGTCAGGCCGCGCACAGGTCGCGCCAGGCCGGCCAGACTGGTGCTCGGGTGGGTCACCAACTTTGTAAGTTTGTTGGCTGGGTGTTTTCTTAGTTGTCACGAGGTGCCATGTGTCACAATTTCACTAGAGGGCCAAATCTACCCTCATCAATAGCCCCCCACTCCCGAGCTGATAGTAACTCAGTGAAGGGAGTAGATTTCTTTTGGCCCGTAAGTCGATGAGCTAGTAAGTGCTGATCCAATTACTAGTGTGGCCCGTAGGCTTTGGGAGCGACTCGTAGTCTACTCTTCTTTGACTTTTGCCCGTGCTGGAGAGGCGACCGGGTCTTTAGTGGTAATGTGGACCGTAGGCTTTGGGAGTGACCAGTGGTCTACTCTTTTCTAACTTTGCCCATGCCGGAGAGGTGACCGGGTCTTAAGTAGTAATGTGGCCCGTAGGCTTGGCCTGCATCAGCTTCGTAATGCCGGTCACCTACTCCTACAAGAAGCTACTAGGGGCTCGACCTTCGGGGGCAGCACTACTAACTTTAGGTTGCCAGTTCACATGGGAGCCTTGGAAGGCTCGACCAGTAAGGGCGCCTATGTAGTCAGTTGGCCGCCCACTCCCGCATAAGCCACGAAGAGCTCATCTTTGTAGGGGGGACCTTGCGGAGAGGACTGATGTGGCATTATCTGAATTGAAAGTAAGGTTGGTAGAGCTACTTAGTCCGTTAGCTCCCTACACTGTCTCTGAGTTCATAAAAAATGTAAACTATAAAGCGATAGCTTCAATTTGTAAAAAGTGAGGACTTAGTTTTGGCAAGATGAGAACTTAGCTTTTTGTAGCGTGTTCCCACATACGGCGCCAATTGATGTAACCATTTTCGGCCACGTACCAATGTTTTGTGATGTAAAATTTTTTGGCTAAGTACCTCGTTATTTGACCCGGTGGTGGCGTGCCTTAGTGATGAGCTACTTGGTAGTGAACTGCCTACTGGCGAACTGCTCGGTGGAGAACTGCTTGGGGGTGAACTGCCTGGTGGCGAACTGCCCGGTGGTGAATTGCCTGGTGGCAAACTGCCTGGTGGTGAGCTGCCTGGTGGCGAACTGCTTGGTGGCGAACTGCCCAGTGGCGAGCTTCTCGGTGGCAAACTGCCTGGTGGTGAACTGCCTGGTGGCGGACTGCTTGCTAGGCGGCCGATGACTTAGAGAATGTTGGAGCTCCCTGGTGCAGCGCAATCCGACTGCCCTCAGCATGAGGTGGTATTCTTTCCTTTGTAGGCTGCGGGAGATGAGGGACCTGCGAGAACTTCATTTTTTCCTCCTCTTTGTAGGCGGCGGGAGCTGAAGGACATGCGAGAACTAAATCAGAGGTCCCTGGGGTATTTTCCCGGTGGGGGCTCTCCGACGCTTAAGTTAGCACTCTTATTGTAAAGAGCTTTGAAGATAATATGAGAGAGCTAGAGAGCAGGGGTTACTTCCCTTTTTTCCTCCCCCTCCCCTTTGGGGGGTGAGGTCTTTATATACTGGAGTCCTCGCGGGTTAGGTGGGTGAAAAGCCTCCAAACGGTAAGACTCGTCGCATCCTGTCAGAACCGGGGTACGGTGGTGAACTCCTCGAGGTCGTCAGGCTGGCGTTTGTGTCAGGCGGCCAGGTCGGCGCCTGGGCCGGGTTGTCAGAGGGGTGCCTACGTCAGTCGGCGGGTCAATGTCTAGGCCAGGTCGTCAGGTCGGCGCCTGTGTCAGTCGGTGGGTCAGTGTCTAGGCCAGGTTTGTCGGTGGGCGCCTTGGTCGGATCATGCGCTAGGCTGGTCCAGGTCGGCCAGGTCGCGCAGGCCGCACGCCGCACGCAGCTCGCGCAGGCCATGCGCAGTTCGCGCAGGCCGCGCGCGCGCCGCGCAGGTCGCGCCAGGCCGGCCAGACTGGTGCCCGGGTGGGTCACCAACTTTGTAAGTTTGTTGGTTGGGTGCTTTCCTAGTTGTCACGAGGTGCCACGTGTCATAATTTCACTAGAGGGCCAAATATGCCCTCATCAGATGTGATCATCATGCTCCTTGCAATCTCAACAATATGTGTTTGTTCTTCCTTTCTACAACACCATTCTACTATGGACTATAGGAACAATTGCTATGATGGACAACACCATATTCTAACAGATATGAAGCAAGGTGTTTTTCAAAATATTCCTTGGCATTGTCTAATCTGAATACTTTTATTCGTGTTCCAAACTATGTTAGCACTATCTGATGAAATTGCCTTATTAAGGATGGTACCTCATCTCGGGATCTCATCAAATAAACCCAAGCCACAAATAAGAGATAATATCGATAACCACTCATAGAAGGAACATGATAAGGTCCCTACACATTAGAATGAATAACATGAAAAGAAGAAGAACACCTTTTATTATTATCTTTAAAAGAATGTCTACAATGCTTTCCAAGTTGACAACCTTCACACTCTAGACTTGATAAACTAACAGACTCAAATAGCTTTTTAAACAAAAGACTCCAAGAAAAAAAGGCAAATAACCAAAGTGATTATGCCAAGCATAATCTGACCCATAGACCTTGACTCACTATCCCTGTTGACATGATGACTCTGATGAGGAGGAAGCACATCCAGGAGGTAGATTCCATTCACTTTACGACCACTCCCAATCATCATCTTTGAATCCAGATCCTACAAGATACAATGACAAGGAGAAAAAATTATTGAACTAATGATGGGTGATTTGGCCCGACCTAGTAAGTAAAGGACACGTGGACGTGACCTGCCAATAGGATGATAACTCAACAAGGAGAGCCTTGTCAGCAGTTTGGGAGCCCGGGTGTTCAAGCACCTCGGCACCAAAGCCATTTTGGCATCCGAGTACCGAAGTGACATGTAATCGACTCTAGAAGCTTCTCATCGGACTCCAAATCTCCCGGGATCACGCCGTGTAATGACAGGCCTTATCCTCTCCCTGCCCGTATTGGACGGTAATGATAGACTTCATTGACTGGTACACTATTCTCCTTCTAAGGCATAACAGATCCCATCTACATGGGTCGAAGATCCCAGAGCTGTTTCGTGAGACCCACCGCTGCTCAACTATATAAGGGCATCAACCCCCAAGACCCAGGTACGCACGATTAAGTGCATTCTAGCTCTCCTATTTCTCAAACTCTCAACTCGTATATTACTATTACTGACTTAAGCATCAGAGTGACCCCATCGGGTTAGCTACCTTGGGTTCTCTAATTCCTCCTTTTTTGCAATTCAAGCGACCTACTTGGCAACAAGCGTTCGAGTTGACCTACAGTTAGGAGCATCCAGATCGCGCACCATCATGAACAGTTCAGGTTCTTAATCAAACTACTAATAGATAACAAATTAGTGCTCAGTTTGGGAACATGAAGGACAGAGGGAAGGAAAATGGAATCACTAATCTTGATAGACCCCTTCTCAACAATGGGAACATGAGATCCATTAGCTGTGGAGACCCTGTCTTTGCTAGAACAGAGCTGGTAAGAGGAAAAAATAGTGGAGCTATGGATCATGTGTTCTGAGGCTCCAGAATCTATAATTCAAAGATGTCCCTCCTTACCTAAAGTAGAAACATAATTTGCAATGGCATGTGAACTACTTGTGCGAGCAAAGTAGAATGAACTCCACCAGAACCACCTGTACCTTGCTTTTCGTCTATTGCTGAACTAGAACTAGTTGTATCCCACTGGTTCAGGAACTGCCCATACCTTTCAAGTTCGGCCCTTACTACAGCAGCTGCAATAGACTCCAGAGCAGCTGTAATAGGAGGGGCCGGAATGTCACCAATGACTGCCATGTGAGCATTTCCCTTCTTATTTTTGAGTCTATTCAGCATAAGATGTGGATGAAGCTTCCAACAAGTATCTCTTGTGTGTTTAGGCTTCTTATAATGGTCACAGATCAAATCTTTTTTGTTTTCCTTCTTGATTTCACTACCACCCCAGTCTCCACCTTGTTTAGGTCTTACAGTGCTAAGCATGGTTAACTGATTAAACCAAGAAATTTTCATCATCACATTTCTCTTGCTCTCCTCCCCTAACACAAAGGCATATGCTTGGGAGAGGGTAACACTATCCCTGGAAAGAATGTGTTGCCTTGCAATATTATAATGGGGATTAAGGCCAACAAGAAATTCAAACACCCTATACTTCTCTAGGTGTTTCTGGTAGGCAGCTGCATCCTTAGTAGTTTCCCAAGCAAATGTCTCTAAATGGTCAATCTCCTACCACAGGGTTTTAAGGGTTGAAAAGTAAACTGCAATAGGTCTATCTCCCTGCTTTATAGTAATAATCTGATTTCTCAATTGACAAGTCCTTGCAACATTCTCCTTTTGTGAATAGGTTTTTGCAACCCCATCCCATATTTCCTTAACTGTATTTGCTCATAAAAAGTTTTTACTTATATGAGGCAACATGGAATTACACAACAAAGTCATCACTATATAGTTCTCCTATACCCACTGAGAGCTGTTAGTTTTGGGTTTCACTTCTTCACCAATGATGTACCCTAACTTTCCACGAGCACCAATGGCCATCTTTGTAGATTGTGACCATTCTAAGTAATTCAAACCATCCAACTTAATTGTAGTAATGGGTTGCAGCCTCGAAAAGGTCTTCAACACCTCCTCTCACTGGTCTCATTTCACTCCCGGGCTTGTTTTCAACTCTATGACCATCCATATTTCTCAAAAGGTGCAAAGAAAATTAATATAATATGCAAGAAGATCAAATGAAACACTTTTGGAACTAACAACACCTTTTTGGTGCCTTAGATGGTCCTCCCACAAAAGATTCATTTTCTACAGGACAGGAGAAGAGAGAGAAGAGGCAACCACTCTCTCCAAAAACCTCCAAATCAGATAGGACTTGAACCTCCCCCTACAGAAAACTCCAAGGAACCCTAAAAAATTAGGGCACCACTTCCTAGGTCTAAAATGAAGAGTCCGGCATAAACAGGATTCTCCCCCTTTCTCTAGTTTTTCCTGATTTTGATGAGAAACCCTAGATTAGTTATAAGGCAAAACATATTCACCAAAAAATCCAAAAACTGGACTTACCTGAGATCTTTGATCAACCTCTTAAATCACCATGCAATCAGCTGATCTAGGGCTACGCGAGAAAACAACTCCAGGAACCTCCGGCCTTGCTATGATACTAAGTAGAAATCACTGTTTGTAAATCAGGATGAATTCCTTGTGAAGAAAAAGAAGAAGAAGATGAAGAGTTTCAGCAGTAGAGAAGAAAAGAGAGAAAAGAAAGAGTGGGATGTTAACCATAATTGAATTAGTTTTGACCGCCAACCCCTCATTATATTTTATACTTAACTTAAAAGAATGAAAGATTACAAGAATGCCCTTAATAGGGCGACTACTAAAGCAACTGAACAGTCACAACTTAAAAAAACATAAGCTAATGGGCCTAAAGCCCAACAACTTCCTAACTTAACAACTTAAAATAAGAACAAAACATCTAAGCCTAATAACTATAAATTGGCCCAACTCAACATGAACTGATCACAAGAAAGTGTTTGTTTCCTCACGTAGGCCCTAATCCTCAAATTCAACCTGTTGTTTTTCAACAATGATAAGGTCTAATTTGTTTGTTTTTTTTTTTTTAAGTTATTTTATCTAGGTAACAAGTGTTTCCTGGAAATATTTACCTGGCATTTATCAGTGTTTTTTTTTTTATTTTCACTTAAAATTATCATAAAAATATCATTATCATGGTTTTCAAAACCGGATTGGACCAGACGGTTGGATCAGAAAAACCGGGAACCAATTAGGTGACTGGTTTTGTTTTACCCCAGAACTGTTATTTCACCAAAAACTGTTGATTTGGTTAGCAAACCGTTAACCGAGGCAATCAAATCATTCGAACCATCCAATGGTTTTGGTCGTTTTTTTTATTTTTTAATTTTTTATTAGAAACAGATCATCTATTAAGTTCAAACTATCGGATCGTTCGACCTAGGAACCAAACCCCTAACCGACTCATTGTCCAGTTCGGTTTTAAAAACCTTGGTCATTTTTTAAGGAGAATCTTGTCCCATCAAACATTAACAATTTTCCGTGCCAAAATGAAAGTTAGGTGGCACTTGATAAATCTAAAAATTCAGATCTGAAAAATTAAAAATATATTAAATGTGTCTGAAATATGAAAAGAGGCATAGATGTTTTTCTAGTTTTTAGAAGATCTGAATCCATAAGTTTGTTTGTGTTGGATCAACCCTTTAGCATATGAAATTTACTGATTTTACTATTTTACCCCTAAAACATATTATTTGGAAATGTTGAATTCAATTTACATTATCTCATAAAAAATAATTTTCAACCTCAAAATAATATTGAAACAATACAAATAAAAAATAAAAAATTAATTATTACTAATTAATAAATTAAATGATTAAAATTAAAAAATAATTAATGGCTATAAAAATATTAAAATAATTAATCCTCAATGTCTGATTTGAATAAATTGCCACATTTGAAGCCCACATCCACTGTGGTAAGGTAGTATGAAGGTGTGGTGGATCACTCTCAGATTCTATGTCCAGTAGTGAGCTGTAAATAGATTCATCTTCCTCACTTCCTATGGAAAAGATACTCCCTCTAACTGGAAGCAATGGCGTCACAGCATCCAGTTTTAACCTGCGGGCATGTTTCCTCAAGATCTCATTTGCAGCAACAGAAAAAGCATAAACAATATAGACCGAGACGAAGGCAACTGCTCCACCAACACTCACTTTACCAATTTGAACCCTCTTCTCTGATAAAGCATCTCTATCAATTTGAACCCTCTTCTCTGCAACACAAAGCAAGACAGTCCCAACAACAACACAAGTGACTAAAACAGCTCCACCCAGAACACTATTGAGACCCACTTCACCTGTATCCGTGTCCACAAAAGCGGCAATGCTAGCAAACACATCAGGAGCTCCATTTCCAAGAGGGAGTAGAGAAACACCAGCAACCGTTGGGGGAAGCTTCAAGAGACTTGAAAGCTTCTCCAAGGAACATCAAATGTAGTCAGCTGCAGTATTACCCAACATATAGAATAAAGCAAGAAGCCATGTGCCCAAGACGGAATACCCCAAGATCCTAAAGTTTTGACAGTCGTAGTAGAAGAACACAATGTAATTAAAGAATCCATCTGATGCGCACTGCGATTGAGACTGCATACACTTTGGACCATTGTTGGACTTCGCGGGGGAGAGAGAGAGAGAGACAGCGGCAGTGGCGGTGGTGGGAAGACATGGGAGGGGGAGAGAGAGAGCCGCCGCTGCAAGTTGTTGCGGCGGTGGTCAGAATACAGGGCAAAGAGAGAGAGAGAGTGTGTGGCGGCGGTGGCTGGAAGACAAGGCGAAGAGAGAGAGAGAGGTCAGATGTTTTGGTTTTCTGGATTTGGGGTTATCAGAGGTAATTCATGTCATTTCCAAAATATTGTAAAGATATTTTGGACTATACACCAGCTCTGAAATGCGTCTGAATACATTAAGAGCCAGACCAAATTCTATTATTTTCATATCTGAAAATAAGATTCAGACCAATTTTAAGAGGTAAAACCAAACAATGGGTGACGTTTGAAAAATAGCATTTTCAGATTCAGACCTCTGAAAAGTACAATCCAACTACACCTTATTTATTCAATTTAAAAGTTACTTATCCAATTTAAAGAATGTATTACTTATTTAGATATAAAAGCAGCTCAAGAATCATTATTGTGTGTAGGATCATGATACCGAAACATGAATGCGTGTTTCTTTCCTTTTTTTATGAGATTCACCAACCTAACCACCCCAATTACTCCTAAATGGATGGCCCCTAAGTCACAACCATGGTGATGATATTAGGAATAATGAGAAAATACCGTATTATACAAAAATCAAAATGATTATAATATAAAGGCCTTGAGAACGTCTTTTTCACAAAAAAAAAAAGGCGTTGAGAAGGATGAAAAGTTGGACGGGTCCATAATTGATGGATTTTAGGGTCCGCTTGGTTTGGAGCTGGAATTAGAATCGAAGTTAGAATTGAAATTTTTCGAAATTGGAATAAGAATGGTCTATTCCCGTAATCTGTTTGGTTCAGACAAAAATGGTAATGAAAATTGAAATCAGCATGGTGGAATTTCATTCCCAAGAGAGGGGGTAAGGAATGGTCATTCTCTCAAATGGAATGGTTGGAATGGTAATATCCCATTCCTGCAAACCAAACAGGGCCTGTCCTGGAAGTATATATTTCAACTTTTTTTTTAATGTGGATGACAAGCCCACCATTCCTTCTTACTATCTTGAAAATTTTTGAATATTGAATGAGGTATTTTTAAAGCTTGCTTAATATCTGTTGTAAAAATAATAAAAAAGAAGGTAGAATGGCATACACTTTCCAAACCCGAATTACAGAAGAGTTGTGGAACTGTTGTTCAGAACCGAGAATTGCAGTGAATAGGATGGCTGAGTCGTGTCACTGGGTTACTCTTCTTAAAATCGTATTTGCCTCCTAAAGTGCAACCGAATCAATGCAAATCGGTCACCAAGATAAAACAACCCATAGGCTATTGGTAGGCGTGCACTTACTTACCAGACCTCCGCAAACCACCAAAGAAATGCTCAAGGAAGACGAATGACAAAGAAGATAAAAACTATGTTGTGTGTGTTATGGCGTGGTTATTGGGTTGACCAACACTCTATTTATAGAGTGCTTTCAATCACTTGAAGACATAAAAGATGTCTATACACCCGTGCCACACCATGACACACCATGGCCAGACTTGGCCCGGCGCAGTGCATGCATGTCTGAAAAGTAAGGATGAAACTTGGGTGGGCCCAACCCGAGCCCGAACTGACCTAGTTCGAAAATTTACACAGGTTGGACTTGGATTTTCAGTCCTTGGGCTAGGCTCAGGCCCAAGAAATCGAGCTTTTTAATTTTTTGGGTCAAGCCCAAGCTTAGCCCTTAGGTAGCTCGGACCCGGCCCAACTATACACATGTATATATATGTTAATTTTGCATATATATTTATGTATATGTACGTACATATTTGAATATATATACATTTGTATATATAATTATCTACTTATATATATATTTTGCATACATATGCACAAGTATATGTATGCATATTTGCATAAATGCATATATGTGAATAATTTTAAAGTGGGTTCATTGGCCAACCTAAGCCTGGCCTGAGTGTATCAAATTACAGTATGGGCTGGGGTTAGGTTGGGAAAATCGGGCTTGACCTTGGGCTCGATTTACGCTCGGGCTTAAGTCCAAGTTTTAGGGTCGGGCCTAGGTTGAAAAGCACCCCTAACCCCCCACCCCCACCCCCACCCCTCCACATTATTAAAATTAATGTGTGCCTTTATTATGTGGCATATTTGGAAAAATAGAAGTTAATTAACTTTCAACAATAAAGAGGACCCTCCGGCAATTAGTTATGGATAAAGACTTGAGGGCCTTTCTTGAATATGAGGGGATATCTTAAAAATCAAAGTCCATCAAAGAGTTAAGAAGTTGGAAGCCATCTTTTGGGCCCCTCCAAATCATGGAGAATTTAAAATTAATTTTGATGCTTCTTGTCACACGAATGGTGCGTGTTCTGTTGCGGCCATCACAAGGAACCAATGAGGCAAGATTTTGGACTTCAAAAGCTACTTCTTAGGCACTTCCATGATAAACTCTGTTGAATGTGAGTGTGGGTGGCTTCGGAGTATTACAATTTGGAAGCCAACTTTTACAACCACTCGATCATCATTGAAGGTGATTCGAACATTACCATTCATTGTCTTAAGAGATTGTCCTCTCCTCCTTGAACTCTTAGTAATATCATTTTAGATTGATTACAGATGAAGAACAGGTTGGAGCGTGGTATTGTTTACAAGCATGTATACAAAAAGGCAAATCAAACTACTGACTGGATTGCAAAGCCTGTTTGATCGATTTGATTTACTCCGGTTTGTGTAGCACTTCTTATTTCTTATTGTTCATTAAAAATTTGAGCAAAGGCCTTAAAAACAAGCTGAGATATTATCTCTTTTATCATTCTCTCTAACACAGATTCAGATTGATTATTATGGTGATTCGGTGAATCACAAAGTCAATTACAAAATTTCCACAAAAAAAAAAGTCAATTACAAAATTAAATCCCTAAATCAAAATTCTTCGTTTGCAAAAGGGTACTTAGACTTTAGAACTACCCAAGTATTACACGCCAATGTCCTTGTCTCGTATTTAACTTTGAAAGGGATGACGTAACTATTGCTGGATGGAACTCAAAGAATCAATTAAACACGTGTCCCAAAGTCAAGATTAAGGGTATGGTAACGGCTGAAGTACTTAACTCAATGGTTTTAAACTACAATAATTAACCCAATTTCAATTTCAACCATTAAAGAGTTCACAAGATTCTCAATGCCTTATTGACCGAAAGAACGTAATTAAATGGTGATGTAAAAATATCTAATCGATCTGTGGACCTTGACACGTGGCATCAATAGGATGCATTTTGGTTGTCCATCATCAACTATTATCAATTGTCACTACCAGTTCTCAACATTTCCTCTTCTCCGACTATCTCGGATTCGGATTGAGGTAAAGACAGAGACTTAAGTTCTAAGTTTCCTCTTTAACTTGGTTTGACCCCTCGGCTAATTTGACCATTTGAGTTTTCATCCTTGTCATAACCCCCGAGACTTCTGACGTATTCTTTGTCTCAACAAGTTGGAACCGTCACCCCCAGATACCATAAATTATATTGTTGCCCTTAGTTTTGTATTTAACAGCAACAATTGTCACCAACTGTGGGAACGTATTCAAAACTTTCCCCTAAGAAAAACAAATTTGAACTAATCAGCTAGTGTCTCTGAAATGGCCAACAAGCAAGACATCATTCCTAATATTCAAAACTTAGTCACGATTGACTAGTTTGAGCTAGTCCTGAATCGATTGGACAGCTTGGCCCAATGATTGGACAATATAGGGCACCTGACAGGAGGCCACCTACGAGGTGGCTGCCCCGTTGGAAGCCATGGACAACACAGCAGGCAATCCGCCCATACCATGCTATGCCAGTGCTTAGGTGGCCTGGATGGGGCCGACCTCGGTGAATCCGATAACAGAAGTCGATGGGCTAGCAAGCCTCATTCTAAGACACCTCGGCTTCCCAACCGAGGGGGAAACCCTGTGGAGTCCCACACTAAGCACAAGAACCACGACTGTCAACACCGTCACGTAGCCGAGACGATGGCGGCTGCTCGGGCCACTACAGTCCCCCCAGGGGCATGAAACTGGCACCGTGCCTCTCCCCTGCCAGTTTTTTACCTCCATGACCTCCTCAATGGTCGCCGCACCCGCAAGGCTTAGGACGTGCCAATGTTCGAGCACTCTAGGAATAGGGCTGGCCCATCCTACGTGAGAGAGAACTAGGACCACTTCAAAGTGATAATGCCATACATCGACCAATGCCTTAGAGATATTCAAGTGCATATTTGCGCCATTTAGGATCAGCTTTGGCAAGTAAAGGAGGGTCGAGGTGACGCCTTTGCCAGTTGCCATGCCTCATTCAGTTGGATGGAGGCTTTTGTGGATTCCATCATCTCCGAGCCCTTTCCGTTGAATTTCAAGGCCCTGATGCTAGAGATCTACGATGGAAGTATAGACCCCAAAGACCACTTGGAAAGCTTCTGGGCCCTCATGCTCCTACACGGATACTCTAACGCATTCATGTGTCGAGCCTTCCTAGCCACATTCAAGGGAGTAGTATGCCGATGGCTCTCGATATTGCCTCCACACTCCATCGACTCTTGGGACCAATTTGCGAACCTCTTTCTAGGTTACTTTGTGAGCAACTGATGGTGTCAAAAAATTGTTATCTCCCGGATGTCCATCAAATAGAAGTGCGGGGAGAGACTTCGGGCATATATGAAGAGGTTCAACAAGAAAGAACTCAAGGTCAAGTACCTCAACCCCTCGATTTCCATGCATACGGGCATCAATGGCCTCCGGCCTAGACCCCTCAGTTTGTCCATTTCCAAGACTCTGCCCAAGACTAAAGTCGAGTTCTTGAAGAAGGTCCGAAAGTACATCGTTGCTAAGGAGGCCAAAGCTAATAAATGCCTTCAAGATCCGAAAGCAAGGCCCGATGATAAGAAGAAGAAGGAAAGGGACAGCTGTTGGCCCCTTCCTTCAACAAATATGTGCCACTAAACTCCTCCCAAATGCACATAATGGTGCAAGTAGGGAAGGAGAAATTCATGAAGTGGCTAGCCAAGTTGAAGAGGAACCCGAGAAGGGGAAACTCCAAGAAGTACTACAAGTACCACCGCGGCACCGACCATGACACCAAGGACTGTTACGAGCTCAAGTCCCTCATCTACCACAAGCACTTAAAAGATTATGTTGAGGGTGACACCCCGACGTCATCCTCGCAAAAACTACAACCCGAGACCCATACCCATCGTCCTCTGGCTGGAGTCATTGAAGTCATAGATGGGGGCTCGGCCTCGGGGGGAGCATCCGTCTCATCTCAAAATGCATACACCCTACAGTATAACATTCAGGGCCAAGCACCAAAGAGGCCAAGGCCAGAGGACCTCATATCCTTCTTAGATGATGACCTACAGGGGGTTTCTATGCCCCACGATGACGCGTTGGTGGTGTTAACGATCATCGCCAACTACATGGTGAAAAGGATCCTCATAGACAATGGCTCCTCAGTCGATATCATGTTCTATGAGATATTTGAGAAGATGCAGTTGACATCAGACCAATTGCAGCCCATTGACGTGCCACTCGTTGGGTTTTTGGAGCAGTTGTCAGGCCAAAGAGAAAGATAACCTTATCGGTCACTACAAGGACTGAACCTTGGCACGACACTCAGATGATTGAATTCTTGGTTGTGAAGATAGGCTCACCTTACAACGCCATCATAGGGAGGCCGACCTTCACACGCTCAAGGCAATCATCTTATCTTACCACATCACCATGGAGTTCCCCACAAAACATCGTGTAGGGAAGTTAGGGGAAACCACCACGCTGCTAAACAATGCTATGTTGTAGTTCTAAAAGAAAAGAACAAGGAAACCCTACCATTAGAGGGCTCGACCTTAGGGAAGAACCACCTAGCCAAGGCCAATCGACCGAGGA
Organism: Nelumbo lutea; assembly: GCF_056320005.1. Taxonomy (NCBI): domain Eukaryota; kingdom Viridiplantae; phylum Streptophyta; class Magnoliopsida; order Proteales; family Nelumbonaceae; genus Nelumbo; species Nelumbo lutea. The sequence goes on along the minus strand of NC_142685.1, from coordinate 4,769,215 downwards.
CCTCATCTCGGTTCCCCTAGACGAGGCCGAGGCCGAGCCCGAGAAAACAATACAAGTCGGGGCTCGCCTCCCTCAGGACACACTTTCCAAATTGGTAAGCTTCTTTAAAGACAATACCGATGTGCTTGCTTGGTTCGCCACTGATATGCTAGGAATTGACCTCTTGATCATTACTCGTAGGTTGATCGTGGACCCGATTTGTAGGCTGGTTCGACAAAAGAAGAGGAACTTTGCACCGAAGTGTTGGAAATCCATCGGAGAGGAGGTGGACAAGATACTCGGTGCTGACTTCATAAGAGAGATTTCAACAAGGCCTGTCCAAAAGACAATTTTCCTTTGCCGAGGATTGATTACCTCGTTGATGCCACCACAGGGTATGAACTACTATGCTTCACGGACACCTTATCTGGATACAACCATATAAAAATGCACCTTGACAACGAAGAGAAGACCTCATTCATCACTGATCACGACACCTATTAATACAAGGTGATGCCTTTTGGACTGAAGAACACCAGGGCTATTTACCAAAGACTGGTGAACATGATTTTCAAAGAGTAGACGGGGAGGAACATTGAGGCCTACACCGATGACATGGTTGTGAAGAGTCTCTGGGCTAGCCAGCACACTTTGGACCTCAACGAGACATTTGGGGTATTGAGATAATACAACATGAAGTTGAACCCCACTAAGTGCACCTTTGGGGTCACATCGGGAAAATTCCTAGGGTTTGTAGTCACCCAACGAGGCAGAGAGGACCATCTTGAGAAAATACAAGCCATACTAAACATGGAGCCCCCTTGGTTAATTAAAGAAACCTAGAGGCTCATGGGCCTAGTCTAAGCCCTCAACCCATTTTGACTTTCATCCAACATGACCATCGGAGTCTTTGCCCCTAGGATAACCCCATGGCCTCTGACGTCTTCTTTGTCTCAACAAGTTGGACCCATTAGCCTCGAATACTAGAAATTACATTGTTGCCCCCGGCTCCGTAATTGGCAGCAACAAATGGGATTGAGAGGATCAGGAAATCCTTCCAACTCGTGATCACATAGCCAAGGTCCGATCTTGGAGTGATCATTGTGGTTCATTTTGACTCTGGATCTCTTAGCCACAAGAACTTTATTGATACCTAAACAAAATACTACCTCTAAGCATTGGGAACATCTCTCCATGCATAATATCATATAAGAGTATGAGATGTTCTCTATGTGTGGCTGCAATCTCATGCAGATAGGTGTGGTAAAGTGGTCATGGGTAAGAGATCCGGACTCATTCATTTCATTTGGTCAAGCGTTGTATGGCTTAATGATCACAAAGTATATGTATATTAATTGGCCACTTCAAAATTCAAACTCCATCGGCCACCAATACGATGCCCAAATTCAACATTATATAACATAATAATAGCTAGCCAACACCATAAAATTGACATCCCGCCCATCGATCGATTCGATTTAAACCTCCTACTTGGATAGAGGGTCCTAAGTTCTAATCAAAACCAACATTTTTTTCTAGTTTTATTTATAAATAGCGGGAACCTGTGAAATGCATGAGAGAATCTTAAAGATTGAATAATTTTATTTACCATTAATTAGTTGATAAATTAATAATCAAAATTTCCTGTTAATTAACTAAAACTATTCAAAGTTATTGTTAATATTTAAAATTTTAATAATTGTAATTTTCATTTAATGTTGATTTATAGAAAATAATCATTGTTAATTTAATATGGACAAATATTTTTTAATAAAATTAAATTTATAAATCATTTGTAATAATTTTAATAATTGTTATTACTATCATTATTTTTAAATGAAATTTTGAGTGACTTTAAATAAATGAAAATAATTACAAAAGCTAATATTTTTATTAATTTCACTAGTAATTAACAATTATATAGGAATGACAATGGGATGGGGCACCCCATCCCTGTCCCCAATGTTGGGTGGGTTTAGGGCAAGGCACCCACTCCCCATCAACCCAATATTCAATTTAATAACCAAAATGATCAAAATCATATATTCAGTATCAACCACACGTTAAATTTCTAAAAGTACACAATTGCCTTTAATTTTCAAAAATTTAATTTTATGAAAATTTTAAAAAAATTATTACATTTGTGTAACTTTGAAAATGTATTTAATTTTTTTTAAATCGTTATTAAATAATTTATTTTATTTTTAAATGGTTTACTTACAAAATTATACTAATTTATCTTATATTTTCTAATATAAACTAATCAATAATTTCCTTTTTCCAATATTATACTAATTTATGTTAATTATTTGTTCAAATTATAATTTTCCCTTTCTCATACTCATTTATCTTTAACAATTTTCATTAACTTATAATGAAAATTACATATTTTTCAATACGTTACCAAAATCTATCAAATGTAATAAATTTTCCTAAAATTTCCAAAGTATTAATTTTCAATAATTATTTAATGTGTTTTAAATAAACTTTCAAGAGTTTTATATCTTTTAATTTCCAAAATATTATTTTATGGATATGTAGTTTTTGAAAATTTTTGAAAAATTTACTACATTTGTGTAATTATGGAGATTTATTGAAAATTATCTTAAATTGTTATTAAATATTTATTTTTATTAGGTAGTTTACTAACAAAATTATACTGATTTATTGTTTATTTTCCGATATAAATTAACTAATAATTTTATTTTTCAACATTATAATATTTTATTCCTCCATCTGCATTTGGTTGTTAACTATAATAATAGCAATAATTAAAATTTTATGCTTTTTTTATAATTATTAAATATAACTTTCAATTTTATAGGAATTAGTTAAACCGTTTTCAATTTCTATAAAATGTTGTTAATTAACATGAATATAACGATATTTACCGAAGATACTTTAAAAAGTCATGATGAGTTAATTAATAGCAATATTTATTAATTTTTGGTAATTTATAAACCTTATTTATTAACTTTTGATAATAACACTATTTAATACTCATTGAATATGGGTTGGTTTAAATATTAACCATATTTAACTATTTATTAACTAATATGAATATTTTAAATGAGAGAGAGTGGATATAGATTGGGGGAGAGATTTTAGAAATTGATTGGGGAATTGGGTGATATGATAGTTCCTAATGGCTTAGAGGAGATACCTTAGGAAAGAAATTCTAGAAATATTTTTAGGCAGTTGGGTTAGAAATGTGGCTTAACGGGAGTGGTGAGAAGGGGAGAGGAGAGAGAGAGAGTCAAGGAGAATGCAGAGTGGGGTAATGGAGTAAGGAGAGGCATGATAACGTGGATCATCTGCTATATACGTAGATATATTATTATTTATTTATTACTAAATATAAGATTTTAATAACGGATAAGATATAAAGTGAAAAAAAATAAAATAAAAGATAAATCTCTCATGTTGACTTCTATGGCAAATAAAAAATCAGGCTTCATTTTCTGCCAATAGTTGTTGTTGGCATCTACATGACATCCAAGCTTTGTTAAAATCTCAATGGCTCCTATTCAATTTACCTTATAAATTGAATCGACCAAAATGCCCACAGGTTTTACAAAATTCAAATTCACTAAAGCATGCATCTGCCTTTCTCTAAGCGAGCATAATCAGAGCATCTTATAGGTAGGGGGTGATCATAATTCATCAGCCCAGTCCGGCCAGAGCCAGGTTTAGCACCTATGACAAGGGTAACAGCTCCACCCAGCCCCAGTTTGCCCCTGAACCTAAGGTATAAGTGCAGGTCAGACATGTTTTTTAGGCTTATGCCATTAATTAAATTAAATTATAAAATTTAAGTATTTACAATATTTTATATCATAAATTGAAGGGGGAGTCAATCAATGGGATTTTGGTTCTCATTGATCATTTTTGCTATGTTCATTTTTCACATTCATGAAAGGCACGGAAAAATCATTTTCTTTATGTATCATTTGTCTAGGTAAGTGATACCTACATCGCAGGTATATAAATAATTTTTTCATAATTGGAGAAGAATTAACAAAACATATCGATACAAATTTATTTATTCTAACAATAACTTTTTATGAATAAAAGAATCATTATATAATTTATCTGAAAATCAAAAAATCAAAAGAAGATAGATAAATTTATTCACCCGAAGGCAATGCTTTAATTTTCATAATTAGACTAACCACCCAATTTTGTATTCTTCCATAAAACCTTACTTTTCACAAGTAACCAATGTCCCACATTGCCTTGTTATGAAAACTAGAGGTTTAAATTCATATTAAATAAATGGCAAAGCATGATATTGTATTCTTGTAGATGCAGGTCAACCATTCGCTAATACTTAGTCAATTCATGGATGCATTTTGACTTGCAAATATATGCTATGAATACAAATGTTTATAAATATGTATCTAGAGGGGCGGACCGGGTTGGAAATGATCTTTTTTTTTTTTCTTGAAAGCCGGTGGAAAGGATCACCCATACCTTAGGTTATGTAATGTGACCAACAGATTAATTACATTTTGGATCAAAATTGTTTGCTCGAGAGATCAATCATCAAATATTTCTACTACAACTACATTGTTTGTTAGCCACATGTCGGTCAACAAATTTTGTCGATTGAAATTTTGGACTTTGGTTGGACCCAGAATTTGAATCATGTACTGTCCCCTGATTGAACCCAAAATTTACTGGTTAACAGAAATCTCAATCTGGGGCGTTTTTGACATTAAATTCAAATATCCAGAACCAATATAAAGGCATTCTCGATCAATATTTCTGATATTGTGCCAAGGTCGAATTTGTAGATTCCTTTGATAAGGAACACTGAAGTTAGCAATTCCAACTCTCAATTAAAGCTAAAAAGGAATCTTCATAAAATAGGCTTAGACAAGCCATAAAATCTATTATCTTGAAATTTACCCTACGATAGTGAACGGTTTAGAGAAGATCATTTAATAGCAATGCAGAAGGTTTCTGAATAATCCAGATAGAAACAAACCAAAAACTATTGCTTAGTTTGGAAAGAGTATAAATACAAATATGTATAATATAAATAATATAAAATATAAAGGTTTTGCACTCTATAAATTTGTATTTCTATTCCTTCCAAACTAAGCCTAAGGGCATAAATAACAACCATGCAATCTCCAATGTTGTTTTATATCAAATTTACCAGTTTCTATTAGCTACATGAGAAAGTTGTATTTATGAAATTGAGGCCATAATTATTGGACGCCATGTGCAAGTAGGGGTGTCATTTGGGCTAGACTTGGACCAATGTGATCCTGTCGAATGCGAGTCCATTATAAATGGACCATGTCCAATCTAATCCGATGATTATTTTGTACTATTTTGGATCGGTCTAATTCAATGTCTGGACTGTTCAATCTATTTGAATTTGTTTTGATCTAGACTGGTTTCAATCCAAATTCAGTCTATTGACACCTATATTCTTATCTTATATCAATGGATCAGGTATTGGTTTAACACAACCCAACCCAATATAAATTTATTACCAATGAACCGGGTCTAATTCAATCTGATAAATATTTTAGACCAAATTGGTCCAATCTAATATATCTTATTGGTCTATCCGATTCATACAAATTGATCCAATCCAAAACCGGTCCATTGACACCTTTATGTGCAAGTAATACTCAGCATCTAATCTCTTAATTCATGTTCAAGCTTGAGTATGCATATACATAATCTTTTGTCGTTCTCTTGAGGTGATGGCATGTGGGATAAGACAAAACATGTTTAAGCCCCGCTTTTGCCATTTAGACTTGTAAGGGTTAGTTTGGAAAAAGTATAAATCCAACCATATAGAGTGTAAAATCTTGTATTTTGTATCATTTCGTATGCTATTGCATTTTATATATTTCTACATGAATGTTCATACTTCATTGATAAGGACTCTTACGTTGATATGGACTGCATGAAGCCATGAATTGGATTTGCAAGTTGTGACATGATGGATATGAAATATTGTATATATGGCCATATCTATTGGTTAGGTAGATATTAATCAGGGAGGAAGACATGTTAACCAAATTAGGTTATTCACAAAATAGTATTAGACATATTTGTAGTTGGTTAATAATTAGATTGGATATTGTTAGCTAATTCACAAATAAAGAGTGTGAATGCAACCAACCTGCCCATTAATTAAGAGGAAAGACAAGGCAAGTGGGTGTGTGACTGTGTTTCACCCAACAATGAACAATGATCCTCTGCCTTTATTCAGGGCTTATTTAGAAAGGTTGAGCTGAAGATTTAGTTAAGTTGGTTCACAGGTATTGGAGCATTGCTCATCTTAGGCCATGTTTGGGAGTGCTTAAAAGTAAGTGTTTATTAAAGTCATTAAGCACTTAAAAGTAAGTATTTATTAAATGAGTGCTTATTTAAAAATAATGGATTATTTTTTAAGTCTAAATTTCCAGTTTTTTTTTTAATGCTTATTGTATAAGCACTTATTCAATTTTTTTTTCTTTCAAAATTATCTCCGGTTGAATTTTAAAATACCACTTATAAAGTTATTTCTAGTTGAATTTCATGAAGAAATCACTTTTAAGAAAGTACTTTTACAAAAAAAACTTTTATAAAATCTCTTTTATGAAAATACTTTTATGAAAGCAATTTTTATTTGAAAGTTCATAAAAATACATCCAAAAAAGTGATTTCGTAAGGATACTTTCTTAAAAGTGTTTCTGTAAAAGTACTTTCATAAAATGTATTTATAAAACTGCTTTTATAAAAGTAATTTAATAAAAATGCTTTCAAAATGATATATTTTTAAAACTTAAAAAGAAAAAATAAAGGACAAAATAGTCCTAAACATGGCCTTAATAACCAATTCTTTATTTTTTCTTGTAACTATGCAAGGGTTGGACTATATATGATCCAAAAAGGCATGGTACCGAAAAAATTTATAACCAATCAGCTGGGATTACCGATCATGTGGATTTGTAATCAAAATTCGGGGGAGCGGGGGGGGGGTGTGATTGGTCATAGTCTTTTTGGTATCACGTCTTCTGGCATCACAGATTTTTCTAAGGCGGATAACTTTACTTTCTTCTAATAATATACAGTATAAATACATATTAAAATGATATAAAATAAAGCTCAGTTTGGAAGGAGTAAAAATATAAAAAGCCTTTTGGAAAGGTGCAAATGCAAATATATACAAAATAAATACAAGATTTAGAAATAGCATAGACAAGGGCTTGCACTTTACAGAACAAATACTAAACTGTTTATACGTTGATAAAACATACTCTTTGGTTATTGTACAAGTCCAATCCAACCTTACAGCTATCTGTATGGGGCTCACTTACAGATGGCAATTTTCCCCATCTTCGAAGAGGACCCGACTTCCCCGACTCGATGGGGTTAGGGATGGGGATTGCTTTGGTGGGACAGGGACAAGGATGGAGATTAATAGGAATTTCCGATCGGGGATGGGGATTGAGGTCCCTCTCTCGCCCTAACCCCGATTATGCATATATATATATATATTATTATATATAAATACTACTTATATTTTGAAAATTTTATTTATTTTAAATAAATTTATTTTTCAAAAAATACTATTAACTAAAACGTTTCAAGGATTCGGGTCCCCGTGGGGAACCCATCCCCGTTGGGGATCAGGGATGGAAGACAACTTTTATCCTTGACGAGGATCGGGGTTAGGGATGGGGAATATGATCCCTACCTTGTTGCCATTCCTCTTACCTCAAAAAAACACCCTTCAGTTAATCAAAAACAAAAAATCAAAAAATAAAAACAAAAGAAAGCCCTCCTACCTCCCATACTTATTAATTAAAAAGAAAAGATAATCATATGGTCATACCAAGCCTCGCTATTGATGGCTCACTTTTCGTTTCGGACTTATCCATGAAATGATGCTAGACCGCTCTCTAGGTGGGCCAATGGATGGAAATGGGGCGGGTTCAAAGAGGGTTTTGTAAATTCTAGACCTTACTCGCCTCCCTAAACCTCCCAATCTGTACCTGCCCCAAAACCTATAGCGGGTTGGATTTTGAGAATCCAAACCCTCCCCGGCCCTACCCTCTTAGCATTTAAAGGCATTGGCATTTTGGGTTTAAAACCTGCATCTAATTTCCTATTATTACTTGTTATATATAAACAATATATAAATAAAATAATACAAATTAATATGAAGATTTTTAATTATTTGATTAAGATATATAAAAAATACATAATCTAACAATTATCCTTCACATAAAATTTAAAATATTATTAAATTCAACATCTAATATAGAGTAAAAAAAGATTAGATTTAGACTAATACTATACCATACCCATACTTATACACCTTGTGTAGAATCTCAAAACCCCTACCCACCCAAAAACCTCACCCCATCAAGCTGTACAAGATAGGGCCAAGTCCCAGCACGTGTGGGATCCCACATCATGATTGATGAGTTTCCACTCTCGTTTTAAATGATGGCATGCGCGTGCTTTCTTGAATAACTGCTCAGCTTTTCAAGATAGGGTCAAGTCCCAGCACGTGTGGGATCCCACATCATGATTGATGAGTTTCTCCTTTCGTTTTAAACGATGGCATGCGCGTGCTTTCTTGAATAACTGCTCAGCTTCTCATCTATCTTATTCAATCGGATGGTCAACTACGACCGAAAAGAAAGGCGTAACCAATTGATAATGTATTATTTTTAGAAATCACTTGGGGCAACAGGCCACTGATGGGCCTTTACCTCTAGGAAGCGTTATTTCTCATCAAGCATGCGTTTCTTCTACTTTTGTCTTTTGTCTTAAATCAATTTCAATTAACAGTTAATAATCGTATTTTTCTTTCCATCTTTATTTATATAAACAGGTTTAATTTGGAAAAAGAGTACAAATATAAATACGAACAATGCAAAATCTTGTAATTGATATTTCTAAACCTTATATTTGCAATTTGCATTGTATATGTTTATATTCATATTCTTCCCAAACTGATCCCAAGGCTGTATTTGGTTGCAATGCAAATAAATTTGTACTGTTATAAAACTTTAACAGTGCAAATGATTTGAGTGTAAATCCTGACTTATTTTTGTTTCAAATTTTAGTTTATTTTATTTGATTAAAATATAAATGAAATAATTTAAGATATGGAGCAGAATAAAGTAAAACCCAAAATAAAATTAAATAAGAATTTGCATTTTTGTTTTCATTTGCACTCCCATGCATTTGTACTAATGTAAATAAATTTGCACTACAACCAAACACAACCTAAATAAAAATAGGAAAGAAAAAAAGAAGAAGAAAGATATGGATGTTGGAAGGAGTACAAAATGCAAATATATAGAGTGCAAAACCTTATGTTTTATATTAATTTGTATGTATTTGCATTGTACATATTTGCATTCGTGCTCATTCCAAACTGAGCCTAAGTTACATACTTGCAAGGCATTTGGTTTGAATGTATGAATGTATCTATGCAAGGTGGAGATGCTAAGAAAATGATATGAACTTTTCAATCAGTTTCAGAATCCAAAAAGATTTCATTTCTAATTCTATTATCTTTTGTGAATGATTTGATTTTAAATGGCATTTATGTCTTCAAGTGGGCTGGAACTATGTGATTTGGGGGTCCCTTTTTACCTTTATCTTCTTTTTTGTTCAAAAGGGTCCTAATATAACCGTTTCTGGTCACGTACCATTTTTTGTGATGTATAAATTTTTTTGGCTAAGTACCTTGTTATTTGACCTGGTGGTGATATACCTTGGTGATGAGCTACTTGGTGGCGAACTGCTTGGTGGCGAACTGCCTGGTGGCGAGCTCCCTACTAGGCAGCCTGTGACTTAGAGAATGGTGGAGTTCCCTGGTGCAGCGCAACCTGACTGCCCTCTGCATGAGGTGGTCTTCTTTCCTTTGCAAGCAGTGGGAGCTGAGGGACGTGCAAGAACTCCATCTTTTCCTCCTCTTTGTAGGAGGCGGGAGCTGAGGGACCTGCGAGAACTTAATCATAGGACCCAGAGGTATTTTCCCGACGGGGGCTCTCCGACGCTTAAGTTACCACTCTGATTGTAGAGAGCTTTAAAGATGATATTGGAGAAACGAGAGAGCTAAAGAGCAGGGATTACCTCCATTTTTTCCATCTTCCCCCCCCCCCCCCTTGGGGGGTGAGGTCTTTATATACCGGAGTCCTCGCGGGTTAGGTGGGTGAAAAGCCTCCAAACGGTAAGACTCGTCACATCCCGTCAGAACCGGGGTACGGTGGTGAACTCCTCGAGGTCGTCAGGCTGGCACTTGTGTTAGGCGGCCAGGTCAGCGCCTGAACCAAGTTGTCAGGGTGGCGCTTGCGTCAGTCGGCGAGTCAATGTCTGGGCCAGGTTGTCAGGTTGGCGCCTGTGTTAGTCGGTGGGTCAGTGTTTGGGCTAGGTTGTCAGGTCGGCGCCTGTGTCAGTCGGTGGGTCAGTGTCTAGGCCAGGTCGTCGGGTCAGTGCCCGTGTCAATCGGCGAGTCGGTATCTAGGCCAGGTCGTCAAGCAGGAGATCTTCCTGCGATACGTCAAACTACTCTTGTATCGAGCTACCCTACAAGTGGGGAGCTGCTTAGTGGCAAGCTGCCTAGTGGCGAGCTGCTTATGCAATGACGAGTTGTCTAAGTTGTCAAGCTATGAGGGCGAGCTGCTTGTGGTGAGCTGCCTATGGCGAGCTGCCTGTGGCAAGCTGCTTATGGCGAGCTGCCTATGGCAAGTTGCTTATGGCGAGCTGCCTATGGGGAGTTGCCCCTGGCGAGCTGCTTGTGGCAAGCTGCTTTGCCCATGGTGAGCTGCCTGTGGCAAGCTGCTTATGGCAAATTGCCTATGGTGAGCTGCCTGTGGCGAACTGCCTGTGGTGAGCTGCTTATGGCAAGTTACCTATGGCGAGCTGCCTGTGGCAAGCTGCTTATGGCGAACTGCCTAAGGGGAGCTGCCCATGGCGGAGGTCACACTTAGTTGACATGTGTCACAATTCCACTGGAGGGCCAAATCTGCCCTCATCAGGTCCTGTTACAAATGAAGTATTTTGTGCATTCAAATTGTCTCTTAGCTTTTGATTTTATAAATATATTTAATTAAAGAAAATTCTAAATTGTTATTATGTTGATCTTCTTCTACAATTTAGGGGTGATGGTCAACTTGGGGTGATTCTGGTTTCGTGGATTTAAAAAGTTGGAATCACTGCAAAACATCAAAATCCCACAATGAATTAACCATTTTGATTCATGCCTTGAAATTGAGCCATTCCTACCAATGCTTTGAAGTTTGAATGCTCCCTAGTTTTAAAAGTCACTTTATTATTGTTATTCTTATTTCTTTTGAAGCTTTTGAAATTGAAAAATCTCCATGACATACTTTCTCTCACATTTAAGATGATGATAACTTGAGATAATGTGTAGGGTAGGGCACAGATGAGGAAAAAAGAGAAGCAGTTTAAATGTTCTTTTTCTTTTAATCTTGAGAAAAATCTTGAAATGAATTACTTTTTGGGACCCACTTTTCCAGAAAACATCTAAGGAGAAACAGTAATTATAAGGTGTCGAATAGCCACCTTTTAATTTGGTTTCCTCTTTTTCATCTCACAGACACCGACCAGAGGCCGCTACAGCCGGATCCTATAGCTTGCATAAATGTTTATATGTTAGGCCAATGCAAATGTACTAGAAACCACCTAGCTTAGAATAGAATAGCAATGAGCAGTAGCATTGGTAAGTGTGCTGATGCCTGAAACGTAGATGTCATTAGAGGATCCTAACCCTAAGTCTAAGCACCAAACACCTACCTGTTGGAAGTTATTAGTTACTATTAGACTATCATTCTGCAAAAGTACTTTCTAAATCATGGTCTTGGGAATATTTTTTCCTTGGAAATGGGGCTTTTTTGTCTAAGTGTACTATTTGTTTCACAGCTAACATACAGTCAAATTCCTGCTTAACAACAAACAAAACTACTTTGTCTGAAACCAAAGCATTTCTATTCTATGCACACGCACATGAATACTCACATCCAAATTAACAAGAGATGGAAGAGTTGCGATGGGTAGGTGTATCTTTCAGACATACTGAAAAGGAGATTTTATGAGTATTCTATGAAGGTACCTAGCAGAGATTTTTTTTTTTTTTTTTTTTTTACTTTGGTAAAGGAGCGTTTGGCATCAAAGGAAGAGGTGGATGTGGTGTGGTGCTGCGTATGGACCATGTGATGTGACTCCTGACTGGTTGGATAAAGGACAAGCTTTACAAAAGGATGGTTGGTTTTCAATTTTTCTGGCATCATGTATGTCTTTTTAGCATCATATTCAAAGTGCAATTAACATAGACATTGTTTTTCTTCTCTCTCTCTTTATATATATATATATATATTAGAAAGAAAGGGGTAAAAGAAAAATATAAATAATTACATTTTTACAGACAATAACTTGCGTGTTTTAAAAAATATAAAAGAGAAATGAATAATCCAGAAAAAACATAACATGTAATTTTAAAATTGCTTACAGGATAAAATTTCATAAATTTTAATTTTATACTTTTAAAATTTAAAAATATATCTTTATATCTTTGCATTTACATAATACATAAGCATATGACACGTGGCAAGATAATTAGTTTTTAACATGATTTTCAAAATCGGATAGGGATAGATGGTCAGACGGGAAAAACCGAGAACTGGTCACCTGATCAGTTTTTTTTCCCCAAAACTGTTGATTTTGATAAACAAACCACTGAATCAACCGGTTAATTATTTGAACAGTTTTGACCATTTTTTAATTTTTTTTAATTTTCTTTTATTTTTTTGTTAGAACGAATCAAACAATCAGACCATTTGAATCAATAGCCAGACCCTGACCGGTTCAATTTTAAAAACCATGATTTTTTACATGGAGTTGAAAAGATACATACTTACCGCATATAATATCTAATGTTTTTGCTTCGTAAACGGTCATATATTTGACCCTTTATAAAGGGGGAGAAAAAGGGGACGTGCCTAATCAGAAACCCTTGCCTTCTAAAAGGTATTAAGTCTATTATTCCACTAGACAAGATAGCTTTGCGGCTATGCTCGTGATAAAGTCAAATCTTGTTCCTTAGGCTTTCTACACATGAAATTTGTTTTTTTTTTTTTTAATTAAAAAAAAAAACATTGATTATAATTAATCATCCTTTATCCAGCACCCAAACGAACGTGTCAATGTGTCATGTATGTGTATGGAAAGCCGCATTCCAAAACACAGCCCAGTCCAACCCGGAGAGAGTAAAGCTGTGGACCGTGGTACCGTACCAACAACCTTTAGATCGTTGAAAAATAGCTGGATCTGCCGATCTGGCGAACGTTGCCGCCGGCGCCGATCGATCCAATATGCAATCGACACGACAAAATGAAGCCAGAGAAAGTTGTTGTTAGTCTCTTGTACATGTAGACGGGAGATTTTACTTTTGACCGTAACAAACAAACGGAGCTCAAGCGCGTTGGCTATATTAAACTGCTAACGTGCACATAGCGGGGGGAGAATGCGCACCCGGCCCCAACGCAGTCCAACTTCTTCCCAAGCCCAAATGACAAATAACCTAACAACTTACGGTATGATTCACATTCAAATTAGAAACAACCTAATTTTGGGAATTGGGAATTGGGAATTGGGACCCGCGTCATTCATTTCCTCTCTTCTTCCCCTCTCCCTCTCCCTCTCCTCAGTCCTCACCTCACTTATCTCCTCGCCCGCCCGGCCAAGTAGTTGTCTTCTTTTGTGTAAATTGTAATTGAGAGAGAGAGAGAGAGATTTCCACTTCCTCTCTATTTATAACTATATATACATAAATCAAATGACGTCTACGATATGAAATCCCAACTATTCATTCCTTCCACGCTTTCCGTATTCTTCGATTGCGTATTCCCTGATTCCTCGACTCCACGCAGTCTCATCGGTTCCTCGTCCCAGTAAACACTACTCTTGTTTCTCTCAGCCTTTTTCCTTTCTCTCATGGTTAGTTCTCTTGTTCACTTCTTATTTCGCTTTTAATCCTCACAACATATGAAGCTATCCATGGTTTCAGTTCTCTCTCTTTCGCTTCATTGTTCAGTTTTTTTTCTCTTCTCTTTCTCCTTTGACGACAGACTTTAATTTTAATTTCTCGTTATGCAGGCGCAAATAATCGGAGATAGGATCAAATATGAAGAGGTTCGTTTTATTCAGTTTTAGATGAAGGAAGACTTATTAGGTTTTGTGAATTTCCGATTCTCTTTCAATGAATTGATACCAATTCTTTTTTATCGATTTTACAGGAGTTTATATTGAACTCCCGAGGAATGAAACTTTTCACATGCAGATGGCTCCCTACAACACGAGAACCAACAGCCTTGATCTTTATGTGCCATGGTAATTAACCATCACTTTTCCTTTTTAATTTAAAATCTATTACATGTGAAGTAGGCTTCTCGACCTTTTTATTTTATTCTTTTTTTTTTTGGTATTTCTCTCTGGAAATTTACGTTCGATTGGGATTTTGGCAGGTTACGCTATGGAATGCAGTATCTCGATGAAAGGTGAATAATATAAGAATCTCTCTGTTAGTTTTTAAAATTAAATAAAAAGAGTTGAATGACTGATCGGTATCTATTATGATACAGATACTGGAATTCGACTTGCAAACGCCGGCTTTGCGGTTTACGGGATAGATTACGAAGGCCATGGAAAATCGTCCGGCTTGGACGCTTACATTCCTTGCTTTGATGATCTCGTTAACGACTGCTCCGACCATTTTACCAGCATTTGTGGTCAGATTAATTCTCCTTCTCTGCTTTCTTCCTTCTGTTTGCTTTTTTTTTTTTTTTTTTTTCCTTTCCCCCATAATTTGATTTCGCATCCCTAATATCAGAGAGGAAAGAGAACAGTAAAAAGCTGAGATATCTCTTAGGAGAGTCAATGGGGGGTGCTGTGGTTCTCCTTTTACACAGAAAGATGCCAAATTATTGGGATGGTGCGGTCTTGGTTGCTCCCATGTGTAAGGTATGTCTCACTGTGCTTTACCTTTTCTCTCTCTCACACACACACAAAAAACAAAAGTTTAATAATTAATAATTTTCTTCGTTGTCTTTTTTTTTTGTTTATATTTTTTTAGATTGCTGATGAAATGAAGCCTCATGCGGTGGTTATCAACGTTTTAACTCAACTCTGCAAGATTATCCCCACTTGGAAGATAATCCCAACAAAAGACATAATTGATATTGCCATTAAAGAGCCTCAAAGAAGAGAGGAGGTAGCTTAATTTTTTCTTTCTTTCTTTCTTCTTTAAATAAAAAGTAAAACTTTATTTTGGTTAATTACAATGTAACTAATTATGTGTAGGTTCGATCAAACCCATATTGCTACAAAGGAAGACCTCGCTTGAAAACCGGCAACCAACTACTGGCAGTCAGTTTAGATATAGAACAGAACCTTCACGAGGTCAGTGCTTTATTTTATTCTTTTTTTTTTTTAATTCAGTAGTTATTTGATGGGGTTTCTTGTTGTCATATATTAAAGTCCCCAGCTATTAATCAGCCTATCACATTCTTTCTCCAGTAGCATCCTAAAAATAGAACAAAATACCGAACTTGGGATGTTTCGGTTGTACTTTAGCTGCCTCGTTTGAGTGTCTATTCTATTGCAGTTAAAAAGGAAAACAAAAACAACTTTAGGGCAAACTTGTCAATCAATTACATTGACCCTGTAAGGCTGTAACTCTTGGAATAGAATTAAAAATCTTCTTTCATTTCCATATATAGCCCGGCCCGGATGCAAATTTCTAATTTCATTTGCTATCTGCCCGACATAATTAATTTAATATACTTGTGCTTTTTATTCAGCTGCGTTCAATTCAATCTTCTTGCCTTTCATGCTATTAGGAGACCCCTACCCCATGGCCATGTGCAAATATTCTGTGGGAATCCGTAGATTTAGTTTGCTTGATTATAAAAATAAAACTGAATTAATTGTGGCTTGCTGGTCAATTTAGACAGTCTTATATTTGGGTTTTATTTTTGAATTTTAAAACCCCAAAACAAAATTGAGGGATTGACTCTGAAAGGATAGAATAAGCTGATGTATGTGACATCATCATCAAGATTCTAGGGTTTATCACAACTATACAGGGTTCTGCTACATGAATCCCATGCCATATCCATTATTTCATACATCATCATCATGTTTGTATGATGAAATGATGCATTTACCCTCATTCAGTTGATTTGGCATCCACCACAATTTAAATGGGTCCTCGCTCATTGTGGCAGGACGATTTTTATTTGAATTTGATTTGATGAATGAAAATAATATTATAGAGATGTGAGAATGGATATGTGATTACTTGAATAAAGGTGTCTTAGCTAGTTTTGAGCTAACAACTGTTGACTGTGTGACTTAACTTGATATCTAAATAGGTAAAATTGCCGTTTCTAATCGTGCACGGAGGGGATGATAAAGTGACAGATCCATCTGTGAGTAAGTCATTGTATGAATCAGCATCAAGTTCAGACAAAACATTCAAGTTGTATCCTGGGATGTGGCATGCGCTCACGTCTGGTGAACCTGTGGAAAACATAAATATTGTTTTCGGTGATATCATAAACTGGCTGGAGGAGAGAACCACCCACGGAAATTCCAGATTAGAGATGGAGCAGAAGCTTGCCTGTGATACTAAGTCAAAATCCCTTCAACTTCGAGGCAACAAATCGGTTGTGGAACCCTAATCAATTAATGCTGGAATGGCTACCATAAATTGTTTTCAACTTAATTTTAGTTTAGCATCTTTGTAGGATATAAGTTGGAGATATGTGGGTGTCATGGAAACAGAAGAAGAATTCTATATATAGTTCATCCTAGCTACCTGCTGTGAATGTGAATTACATATATAACCAAATTTCATTATGATAATCTTTTATTTATGAATTAGGAGCTTATTACCTAAAGCCAATATTTTTTTATTTAAGATCGTTTAGGATGTTTAAATACAAAAGTAGTTTACACGTTTGGCTGTAAATGCTTCATTCTCTTAGGCAAGGATTAAAATTTTGCAATGCATCAGGGACTCAGGGTGCATCATATCGGTGCCCCTAATACATTTTCCCCCTGTAATATGTGTTTCAGGGTCTGACCTGGTTCAGGGGTAGATAGGCCTTAAACCAATTCATCCGATTTCTTCCTAGTTGGTTGATACATCTTTTATTTGATAGTTGTTTGTATTATGGGATCTGCTCCAAATTCAATCCATTATCTATGAATCTTTCCATATCCCATAATCCAAAGTTATTAACTTGAACTTATAAACTTAATTCTATGAATGTTGTTTATTAATTAAAGAGTTATAAGCATTGGTTCAAGTCTCATCTGGACTGGACTGGGGGAGATTTTGCTCTTTTTGGAATCTTTGAAGCTTGCCATGGATCGCAACCTCGTTCATATATAGATTGAAGGGGATGCACTTACTACTAATCAGGCCCTGTTGGGACTTGGGAGAGATCTCCCATCTCCTTAGCAAGTCCGCACCATTTTTTTGCCAATTACTATAGGACATTGAATACCAAATAAAAAAATAAATTTATTGTAGGGCAATCATTTGAGGAAAACTCTATCTTTGCCTTACCATTTCACATGGTCTTGGGCACCTTCCTTCGCTATGTTTTACCGAAGTGATGTTAACCCAGCAAGATGCTATTAGAAGGAATCTGTGTGATCAAATGTCTCATGTTGAATTTAGACAACTAAAAATTTTAACTATAGGCTCAGTTTAGGATGAATATAAATACAAATGTGTATCAAGGTTTTGCATCTGATCCACGCGTACCGACCCATTTGGCATTCAGCTGTTTTGAGGCTCTCTGGATAAGCAATTCCAATGGGTTAAAGTAGACAGCGTTTTAAAAGTTTAAATGAGTGATAGAGAACCATTTGGGCTCTAGATTTTTTCACCCAACATAATTTATAGGCTGTCTTTATGAGGTTCACCTAGGACTGTCAATGGGTCGGGTCTGGGTTAGAACCAGTTGGAACCGGAAATCGATTCAACACAAAAGGTTGAGGACCCGAACCTGATAAGTCTATTTGAACTAAATTGATTGATTCCTGAAACAGTTGGGTCTGATCCAACAGACCCAATTATAATAAATAAAAATAAATGTTTCTGTTTAATATATATTAAATACTCTATATATATTATATGTATAATATATATAATTTATTTAATATATTACACATTTTATTTATATATTATATATTATGTTATATATATTGGGTCGAGTTTGAATCAATTCGGGTCCATTGAGTCCGTCCATTGACAGCCCTAGGCTCACCTTGGAAAGACAAAAGCTGCTATGCTTAGGCCTTAGGAGTGCAAGTTGGGCCAATTAGGTTGGATCATGGTTTTCAAAACTGGACCGGACTGGAAAAACTGGGAACCGGTCACTTGACCGGTTCTGTTTTTTCCCAAAACCGTTGATTTTGATTTACAAACCGCTGAACCGGCCGGTTAATCATTTGAATGCTTTTGACTGTTTTTTAAATTTTTAATTTTTTTTGTCAATGGGCCGACCATTTGGATCGAACGATTGGACCGTTTGAACTAATAACCAAACCCCTGATCGATTCGATCACCAAGTTGATTTTAAAAACCATGAATCGGATTGAGGTCAACCCTAACCCAACCTGATCTATTGAATTAAATCCCCATCCAATGGGTTGTGTTTGGAATTGGATAGGCCCGACTGCTTTGCCAAGTGTTCCCATTTCCTAGACCCAAAGGTTGAGGTTAATTAAATTCTAAATTATTATATATAAAAGGACATAATTCTCATGCTTTAAAAAAAATTGACTTAAAAACCTAAATTTGTTGAAACACATACAACATTCAATAGATTATAGATAGATAGATGAGAAACATATGATGCTTGAAGAACATGATATCGAAAAGGGTTTGACCAATCAACACCGTGAATTAATAATTGGTTACTGCTTATATATTTTTTTGGGTATCATGTCTTTTCGGCATAATGGTCGAACCTACCATAAATACTAAATACAAAGTTAAATGGAGACCAGATTAATTAATAAGTTGGGTTGGCATTAAACTCAATCCATCCCCACATTTACGGATTGAGTGGCTTTTTCTTTATTTTTATTTTCGATACATGGAGATGGAGAGGAGTAAGAGAAAGAAAATGTTGAAGTGGTGCTTATTTGGCACCGTCAATAAATGTAAATAGAACTAAATAC
Source organism: Nelumbo lutea (assembly GCF_056320005.1). NCBI lineage: Eukaryota > Viridiplantae > Streptophyta > Magnoliopsida > Proteales > Nelumbonaceae > Nelumbo > Nelumbo lutea. The sequence continues at coordinate 4,749,985 of NC_142685.1, read as the reverse complement.
TACCCTCAAGCATGGCCGCCGTTTGCTTGCTGTTATATTTGGTGGGCCCTGACACCTGAAAATGTATAGACAGTTTAAAAAGAGGACAGATTGTAAGTTATGTTTGGTGAAATTGGCTGTCAGTCAGGCTGTCCGCTTCAGCCTTTTTCAATAATTTATCGGTTAATCCGGACCGCTTCAAAAGCAACTGAACCAGCTTAGCTGAATTATCAGCTCACCCTCCCACACGGTCCCTTAGGCTTAAAGCCTTAAACCAACCGCTTTTCTAATATATTTTCTATAACTGATGCTGATTGCCTGATACTCTCTCTCTCTCTCTCTCTTTCGCTTAAGCGTCAAGAGAACACACTCAGGCAAAGAATTTTTCTCAATTATCATAGTATTTGTTATGAATTCTTGAACTCGATCGCGCATCAAATTTAATAGATCTCTTCCTCTTTTTTCATTCCCAAAATCACTAGAAATTCCATTTAATTAAAGCAACACTGGAGAAACTGTGAACATGAAACAGCTTCACAAGCAATCAAGCGTCGTGAATTACAGAAGAGATGAAGAGAACCCGCCAACCACCTCAACCCACCCATCTACTTATCCCTCCAAAACCCAAAAACAACCAAGATCCCTCCCCAGATCCATCAATTACCTCATGAAAGAACAGAGACTCCTCTTCATTCTCGTCGGTATCTTGATCGCATCTACCTTCTTCTTTCTCCAGCCCACCCTATCGAGGCTTGGCCCTTCTGAATATATCTCCGTAGAACCCATTGGTGTTACCAATCATCATAACGTTTGGAACCCCTCTTGGAGTTCCGCAAATCGTCAAGTGGGTAAGGTCGGAAGAGTGCCGGCCGGGATCCAGAGACGGCAGTTGCGAATTGTTGTGACCGGAGGTGCCGGATTTGTGGGTAGTCATCTTGTCGATAAGCTTTTGGCAAGAGGGAACAATGTGATTGTGATCGATAATTTCTTTCCAGGGAGAAAAGAGAATGTGATGCACCATTTTGGGAATCCAAGGTTTGAGCTGATCCGACATGATGTAGTGGAGCCTATACTTTTGGAAGTCGATCAAATTTATCATTTGGCTTGTCCGGCTTCACCTGTACACTATAAGTATAATCCCATCAAGACGATCATATCCTTCTCAAAGCTATTATAGCTCTGAATTTTCTTCTGCTATTTTTGGATTTCTGTTATTTATCAAATTTGGAATACTTTTAAATCCTTGACTGTGATTACAAGACAAATGTGGTGGGCACCTTGAATATGTTGGGCCTGGCAAAGAGAATTGGGGCACGGTTTCTGCTCACGAGTACAAGTGAAGTGTACGGTGACCCGCTTGAGCATCCGCAGAAGGAAACTTACTGGGGAAACGTGAACCCAATAGGTAAGCTTTAGTCATTGTTTACGATCAATCCCATCTCCCTATTTCTCTGTTTAAATCCATTTTTTTTGTATTTCCTACTAATTTTCTGAGTTCTTGGTCTTGTTTAGGTGTCAGAAGCTGCTATGACGAAGGAAAGCGGACTGCTGAAACTTTAACGATGGATTACCACCGAGGTGCAGGTGTTGAGGTAGGTAATTCTGATATCAACTTATGGATGAGCTTTTCTAGAATGTTGATTCTGTGACATACGAGACACAGACCGAGGTTTACATGATATTTCTTTTTCTATTAAATGCAATTACTATTTGCCGCTTAATGTCTCAATCCCAGTTCTGTATACAAATGGGTATGCTCTTCTATAATGTTTGATTTTTCTTGATTTATGTTGACGATAACATCTCATCAAAGTTTTCTCCAACCCCATAATGTTTGCTCATGCGTCTAGTCGGCAAATACGTTCCCTTCATGTTTCCTTGTCTAAAACTTTGCTCTCATGTCTAGAGAACCAGATATATTTATACCCAACTTATATGTTTACTTGGTCGTTTAACTACCTTTCCAAATCTGAAACGCCTTTCTGTAGATATTATAACTATTTTCTAATTTCTAGAACGCCCATTTTTCCCTTTGTCCACTATGGTTGAGTTTAAACCTTGAAAGTTATTCTATCAATGCATATGTCGGTGACATGGCATACCATTTATAGATACTTTGCTTCTGCTTTAGCTTCTGAAATCTGATTTTTCTTTTTGACCACTGTCTACAATTTAGTTTCTTGATTCATTATTTTTTAAGTAGACCCAATTGTCTGGATAATCATGTTATTAGTTACGAGTATTAGTGCCAAGTATCAATATCTGTGTTGGCAATCCCATGAAAAGAGGGTTATGTAACATGGTATCATATACTAGTCTCTTGAGTGATATCATTCCTGGACAAGTTATACGAAAACTAAGGGAAAAGGTTAGGTAATAATAAAAGTCTAGAAATAAGAGCATGATTTTATATATCAACATTTGAATCTTAATAATAGAATTTATCAAAAAGTGAGAATACTACATTCCCGACTGGTTTTAGACGTGGTTATACAATGGTATTATGGACTTGTAGTAATTGGTTTAGCAAAACAAACTTTGCTATTGATTCTTCATTATGTTTTGAGCACCCCATTTTAGGTTATGGCTGTTTTTGATGCTCAATGGATGAGTATACAACTCCTTATCTATCTCTACCGGCCAAAAGGCACATGAGATAAACTGAGTACTAAAAATCAACCATTACTTTGAGCATGCCTTTAATGCAAAGATTCTAATTTAAACTTATTTACAATGACCCTAGGGAAATTATAAATTTATATTTGTTTACATTTTTTAGTACGTAATTGACACAATCAATTATAGAATTGCTTTCATACCATTCAAGTAGTACTTATACTTCCAAATCTACTTACCTGGCTCTTAAAGGTCTGTTGTTTCATTATCAGCAACTGGTAATGATTACTCGATGTTTGAATGCAGAGGAGGCAGCTTATATGAATATGTTGCAGTATGTTCTATGAGATGATCATATACTGGAACACCCTGCCAAATTGTAAAGAGGAGTACATGGTTAAAGAAAAAAAAGTATAAACAAATATGATGCTCATGGTTAAAGAGGGGTACATGCTGAATTTTCTTGTAATTGAACCTATATTTCATTTTCCTAGATTTACTGTCAAGTAGGATGGATTGAAATTGGAAGATCCTCATGTTTTGTGCTCTTTTGTTATACTTTTAAAACCTGAAGGTTGAAATAGCATGGCCTTATGATTATGATGTGATGTTTGATGGGTTTGACTAGATTTTCTTTATTGGGATAAATCCCCCTAAGAAATCTGAAACCCCTTTTTTATTTCTTTTTTCTTCTATAAAAGTGTGAATGATAGTGTGAAACTTTTGTTTAACTAAAATACACCAATTTTTTAATTTAGTCCCTCTGTAATTGTGAAGTCACAAAATGTAATTCAAACTACTACACTTCTCCTCATTCAATTCCCTCTCATTAAGTATTATATTTATATTTAGGGTATTAACTCCCATTATTTCATTGAATCCTATATTAATTAACCAAATTAAAGAAAAATAAGTGTGGCAAAGAATAATTGTTTGTATTGATGATAGAAATAAAATATAAATTTAAAACCAACCCAAAAGTGTAGTTGTTTTCCTATTTGGTGGTGAGTCAACAATTCAACTTTTTTACTTAAATAATAATAAAAATTAAAATAAAAAAGATGAAAACACATAAAAAGTATAAAAATACAAAAAAAAAATTGTAGAAAAAATACTTGGCACATCTCTAATATGTATATTCATTATATTAAATAAAAATAAGTGTGGCAAATAAGAATAATTTTTATAGATATAGAAATATAAAACATTATAGAAATTTTTAGAAACATTATTTACTATCATCATCATAAAAAATTGCCATGTGCAAAGCATGTGTACACTTATATATCTTTAGATGGAAGTGACCTTGGGATGTATTGTTTACAGGTGCGTATTGCACGCATTTTCAATACATATGGGCCCCGTATGTGCTTAGATGATGGACATGTCGTCAGCAATTTTGTTGGTCAGGTTTGCTCAGCCCCCATTTGATGGGTTTGTAGCTTTTAATTCTTTCCTAATGCTTCAATTTTGAAATCAGAATGATAGGACATCATAGAATTGAGAGGATCTTCTAACTGTTTGTGTAAGCTTTTTCAGGCCCTCCGCAAACAACCTTTGACAGTTTATGGTAATGGAAAGCAATCACGAAGCTTCCAATATGTTTCTGACTTGGTATTCTACATATCTATCATCCTGTGTATTTGTTCTGTCTATGCTACTCCTTTTGTTTTTTTTGTTTTTTTTTTTTTTTTGAGATGTAAGGTCTTTGCAAGGTAAAAACTGTTTCAAGGCATTATACTCCATGCACATTTATTAAGTGATTATTAGCTTTGTATCTTTTTTCCTAAAATCTGTAGCAGCTATAAGTTGTTAACAAAATATTGGAAGAGTATTCTAAGTGCCACAGCAAATTGCTCTCTTAGACGTGAAGCTTGTGTATAAAATTTCATAAGTATTCATGATGCACATTATCTCCAAAGGTTTTCATGGTGAACCTAGAGGGAGACTGAACCTATGTTGTATTCAATTCCACCATTGCTGAGTTGGTTATCATCTTATGCATTATTGGGTGATAGTAGGGAAAAATCTACTCCCCTTTCTTGGCATCTACTACTACTTTTTATTGAACTTAGCAGGTTGGAATCTGTTTTAACCCCTGCTAAGCTTTTCCCAAGCTTCATGTGGTAGGAGAGAAAGTGGTTTGTCAAAGGACATGTAAGTGTAGAAATAAGATTGAAAAGTAGGAAAAATTTTAGTAAAACACAATTAAGGGAGTATATAAATCTGTCAAAATGGGCTTTGATAATTTATGTTTTGCTTTATTTCATAGGTTGTTTATTTTAAACTTAACAAGAAAGAAGAAAGAAGATGCTGATGGTAAAGTTGCATCTGAATATGGGAAGGAAGACAGTATTTGGCCTTCATTTGAGTAGAAATACAAAAAAAAAGGCAAATAACCAGACTTTGTTGGACTGGATTGAAGAAATTTATTTATATGGTAAGATGAACCATGCAAAAGAATTGAACTGTGTTAGATTGTGCATGGTGTGTATTTGTGTATGTGTGTATGTAATGATTGTCACTGTGCATGGTCTGTCTTCCCCATGTTTTGGATCAGGACAGTAGATGACATATTCATTAATACTTGTATGACCAAAATACGATACATAATTGATAGGTGTTTCTATCTCTTTTATGTTGACACAATGCATTTGAAATTACTTGCTTAATCTTTAACGATGCAGTTTTATAACCTGTACTTTGATGGAATATGTTCATCTTCCTCATCTTTGGGTATTTGAGCAAAATTAGTTGGGGATTCTAGAGACTGATTTTAGGAGATGCTTAGGGCCCTGGAATCTGGATCCGCTTATAATGGATGTGGCTCTTGCTTCATCCTTGATTATATGGTTCCAGGAACCTCATTCCCATAAAGTTGGAAATGTGAATCCTATCTTCTACATCACTCTCCGAAAGTGGAAACAACATCCAATCCCGCTTCTCTTCATGGGGGTGTTAGAAATATTTAATTTCATACTCCAGTATCCCCTATTTCAATCCTGCTCCAGCTTATGCTCTGGTCATCTAGGCAAGATTATATGTTCTAACCAGAAATGTTCATAGAAAAGAGATACTATGGTTGCCTTAACCAACATTGAGGTCTCTAGTGAGGCAAACCCAACTGGTTCAATAGATGGGAAGTGGGGTCTTAAACAAGAGATCTTGTCACTGTCGGTTCTTCTAAGATCTAACTGCATAGGACAAGGCAATGTAATAATCTAGTCATCCACAAAGATCTGAGATCCATGAAAACATAGACTGCAGCCACAGGATTCAACACAGCCATTTATAAATATTGAGTCTTTTTTTTTTTTTTTGCATGTGTCCGTGTGTCACGAGAGAGAGAGAGAGAGGTGCTGGACCACCAGTAATATGCATCACAAAATTTTCACAAGTACAGCTTAGGATGGGAGAATTTTTCTTGCACAAGTGCGTGCATTTATTTAGTGAACTTTCATGTTGTTATGGGAATGATTGATTCTCTCTCTCATTTTAGGTTGATGGGTTGGTGGCATTAATGGAAAATGAGCATGTTGGGCCTTTCAACTTGGGTAACCCAGGAGAATTCACCATGCTGGAGCTTGCTGAGGTGAGGAATTCCCTGAATTCTATACATGTATTAGGTGTGCACAAATGATGTGTTTCTCAACTGTAAAATTTTCTTTTCATTATTTCCATCAATAAGGTTTACCTTGCATCGCTTGGCATAGGTTGTCAAAGAAACAATTGATTCCAGTGCAACCATTGAATTCAATCCAAACACAGAGGATGACCCACATAAAAGGAAACCGGATATCTCCAAGGCAAAGGAATTGCTGAATTGGGAGCCGAAGATATCATTAAGGGAGGGATTGCCATTAATGGTGACTGATTTCCAGAAACGCATCTTGAATGATGAGGAAGGAGGAACACTCAAATAAGATAGGAAGTAATTCTCTGTATAGTATGAAGAGCATGTCGCATATTCCACCTATCAGTGTTTTTATTTTATTTTGTTCATTTGGCGGCTAAGATCTTTGATTAATTTGTTGTCACCTATTCTACCATCATCTAAATATCTACTTGGAAATTTTGGATGCATTCCACATTTGTAAAGAAAGAGGCATGTATCCTACAGTTTTGTAATGCAAATTCTGTGTTCTGACATAATTAAGAGTGCAACCCCACTACAATATGATTGAGCAGTAGGCAAGTTGCGCTTGGTTCCATTGGCCAAAAACTTTAAATTTGTTGTATTAGCAGACATGGCGCATAAGTTTTCGTTTTTCGATCCATTGATCATGGGAGATGCCAACATTTGGGAGCCACTACTACGATCTCCTCGCTGTAACAGGTTGCTGTAGCCGTATCTCAGAATCTTTAAAGTCAAGTGGACGTCCCACCTCATTGGTTAATCCACAAGGAATTGTCAGCTAATTTTTTATGGTTACGGCCGTAATGAAACTATGATGGGGTTGAGATCAGGCTTATATGTGATTTTCATCTACAGGGAAAGGGAAATGCTTTCTGAAAGTCAGGCAACCACTTGGCTCGATATCCATCTGTGAAGAAAAACAAATTTCCCTTATCAAAATCTCCAGATCTAAGAATCTCTGGGAGAGGGTATAGAGTGGAACCTGATTACTCCCTTACAAAATAGGACAACTGGTAACTTCTGAAGATTTCTGATCGGCTTCATTTAGGGATATCATCTGGAGGAAAAATCGGTTTCAAGGCATTGCTATGCTAGAACTTTAACATGAAATGCTTAGGGTTTAGGACCAGTCTCGTAAACATTCTTAAGGCATTTGTGTGGAAGAACTTACCGAAAGCTCGTAATATAGCTGCCTTCTCCTGTCCAAATCCCTGGAGCCAATGGTTACAGGAGTGGACTGGGCAATGAGGTCCAATTCTAATTCGTTTTAAATTATTTCATGTTACTCAGTAAAATACTAAAATATTAAGCCGACAGTGACAAGCATGCGATCCAACACTTGGATTGCTGGAGTCGTCAATTCTGTGTAATGACAAAGCAGTCGTATGATATCCATGAGATGAAGCCTCATTTCATGCCCTCAGGTTTAGACATAAAAGGACTTGAGTTTCAGCAACAAAACATGGGAGATGAAATGTCATGCTTGTCTGAGATGGGTTTCTCGGGAGCCACTGCAGATCGTTAGCCTCAAGATAGCTACCAAATAATGCCTACAACTTTGTAACAATCTGGAAATTTCCAAAGATGAACCCTATATCTATTTTAATTGTTCCTGAATGACTTCAATGACTCTAGCAAAAGTGATTGGCGAGAGGATTAGGTAAACATAAATTGCCAAAAAAAAAAAAAAAAGCTCAAATCCAACGCCACTGAAATTCCAACTACTACAGATTTCGTGCAGGTCATTTTCCCAAGTTATCTCCACCGTTGAAGCAGACGACCAAGAAAATTACATCCAGACGCCAAATGGGCCAGAAAAGGGCTTCCAAGTTAAGCTCGTTCAGTTCTGCAAGTAATTGAAATGGTGATCCAAATCCATCCTTCCTAACAGGTACCAGGTTGTTTACCAGCTTGCATGACATTTATACACCGAGAGCCCATTTGTTGCCCATTAATAAGATCAAATAGATAAGGCCTCTCAGATGATCTTGTTTCTAACATCTTCAAGTTTCTTCATTATTTCCCCTGGAGTTCGATCCAGTTCATCTGCAATCTTCCTCTGCAAATCTGGAGGCAATGTTGGGAACTGTTCGCAGAGATCTCCATCAATTACGTCCTGAAATCATTTTGTCACATCACTCGCAGGATTTTGTAGAAAAGCAATACTATGAAAAAGGAAGGGACTGTATGTGCAACTGTTTCTTTTCAACAAGATTCGACTAAGGTTCCTGGAGAACTATATGCATATCAAACACTCACTCGAACCACAAGTGTTATCCAAACAAACATCAAGCCAAAGCAGAATAAGAAATAAAATATATTTAACACTGAATCTCACTCTCACCTCATTTGGTGTTCAAGTCAAAGCAAAATAAATGAGGAAATATGATTAACTGCATTTAATTTTGCTTGCATGGATCATCAGTATTCCTTCCATTAATGACATGGAAGATATGATCACAAGCACTTTTTTCCATTAATGGATTATCAGTAAACATGCAAATCCATTGTGATCATATCTTCCATGGCATGGATTACCATATCTTTCACATTCCTAATGGTCACGTGCCACATCCATTGTGAGGTAAGAGGGAAGTGGAACATACAATCACAAGCACTTTTTTTGTTCACCTTACACATATTTACTGCAAAAGAAAACTGGCTTTTTGGGTATATATGAAACAGAGCATGTATTACAGCAATAAGTGTATCTACAAGTTCGATTTCAGGGCTTTACCTTTACTGGAAAGTAGGCTGATCTGTAGGCCATGTGATCTCTTCCACATAGAGGTGGATTCTCCTGCCTCATATGCATCTCCAGATGAGAAAAGAAATCAACATCCTCCCTAGACGTGAAAGGAAGAAAAGCCCCCAAGCTCCCCATTACAGTCCCATAAATGATGCACTCTCCACCACCTGGTATGAGAGATGCCTTATGCAAGGATGTGACCACATCACCCACATGGAACTGTACGATTTCTTCTACCTTATTGGGGGCACCATTCAGCTTTCCTTGCTCCCACTTAATTTTGCCTCCGGTTGGATCTTCTTCAATCTCATCTGAGACATCCTGTGGTAGTCGCATAAAATATACATTCCCAAATTTGTCAGCACCAGCCATGGTATCGAAGTCTACGTGGTGTGATGCTGTAAGCCATCTGGGGACACAATCATCTGCAAATATATATAGTTGATTTTCATCCCTCCTATACTTGCAGTAATGGAATGACTGCAAAGGAAAGAGAGCAGTTAGAAATAACTTGACAAATGAGAAAAAATAACACCATTGAGCAACAAGTTCGTATAACAAAAAACAAATCATGTATCCTACTGCCATAATTAGGGGTGTCAATGGACGGACCGAGTTTGGGTTGGACCTCTGAATCAAAATCAGTTTATAACGGACTGGATGGACCAATAAAACATATTGAACAGGGCCAGTCCAGACGTAATGGTCCAATGTATTTATTGGATTGGATTGGACCTAGTTCATTTGTAATGGATTTTTTATTGGACTGGGTCAGATTGAACCAATATCCGGTCCATTGACAATAAGATGAGAGTGCAGGTGTCAATGGACCAAGTTTGTGTTGGACCCCCAATCTAAATTAAAACAAATGTGAACAGTTTGGACGGTCCAGACATTGAATTGGACCAGTCCAGAATGGTCCAAAGTATTCATCAGATTGGATTGGATCAGTTCCATCTGTAATGGACTCATATTGGACCAGATCAAAATGGACTAACATCCGGTCCATTGACAGCCCTAGCCATAATGTTGTCCCAACTTCCAGGGTTAAATAGGTACTGTCTGTTCTGTGTTCCTCATCATTATAGAGTTTTCACTCAGGTTGGTTGTTCTGTCAACGAGATTTTCTCCTGTAAGGGGGTAGCTTTGTTTGGAATCCAATTTTCAGGCATCCTCCTCCTTTGGATTGGGAAATGGAAGAATATTTTGCTATCCTTCAAAGATTTAGAAGAAACTACTTGTTTGGAGAGATAAAGAGGATGAAATCATTTGCAAATAGGACCCTAAAGGAACTTTTTGGTCAGATAATTCTCTATGTTGCCGTGGCTAGAAATAATATGCAATAGGCAGAGGTCAATTGTGTTCACTCTGTTCCCCCAAAGAGTAAAGGCTTTCTTGTTTCTGGTTTTATCCCAGCAGAATATTTTTTTTGGATATTAGCACAATAAATTTAATTTCCTAATTCAAAGCATATTACATGTAATTATGGCATATGCAACTATGCAAGCTATGCTTGAACTGATGTTCCTCGACATATTCAAGTTATTCTATTCTTTTCATTTGAAAATGATTCAGTCATAGAAGAATGCCTTAACCAAATCCCAAATGAGAAAATGAAATTTCCAACATAAAGATGAAAAGAAGGGCTCATATATTGCTAAGTCAATGGATTTCAAAGATGTTATGGTTGAAGGGTACCTACACATGTTTGTAGAGTTGCTAAAAAAATATGAATGTGCCCTTCTATATTCTCCTGGCCCCATAAAAGAGGAAGGAAACTGTGGAGGTGTGCACGAGCAGCCTTGATCCGGACAGTTTGGGAAGAAAGGAATTCCAGGATCTTCCAAGAAAAGAGGAGTCCTTTACTAACTGTTGGAGGAATTGGTTATCAGTAGCAAGCTGTTCCTCCTCAAAGGTAAGCGTATTGACAATCTGCACCCTCCCCCCCTCAAGGCTCACTGAAGCTGAATTTTGATGGGAGTAGCCAAGGCAACCCAGGGCCCTCTAGGTTGGGAGGTGTACTAAGAAATGAGGCTGGAGAGGTTGTTGTACTCTATTCTGGCCCATTAGGTGTTGGAAACTCTATTCGGGCAGAGTTGTTAGCTGCAATACAAGGAGTACTCGCAAAAGAAATGGGTGTGGAGCAACTTCTGGTTGAAGGGAACTCTTAAGACAGTGGTGAACTGGCTAAATAATCCAGAGGGTTGGGAGATCAGCTACAAAAATGTAACGTGGGGCTACAAAAATGAGCTAAAGAAATTCAAATGGCTGACAAGGAATATGTCTGTAACAACACAGTGGGTTGGGAGATCAGCTAATGCATTTGTTGATGTCTTGACAAAACAACGGACAAATAGGGAAACATTGTTCTGGGCTCAACTGTATTTTTTGTATTAACATTCTTGTACTCTTTGCTGTAGTTTATGTGTTCTCTGTTTAAAGAGGTGGCACCTCGTGCCTCTCTAAGGGGATATTCATGTAACCAGTCTTTGAGTTAATGGAAATATGATACTTTATCTATCAAAAAAAATATGAATGTGGGTCATGGAAATACAGGCATGTAGTGAAGGAAATCAATCTCAAAGCTGCCTTTGGATTTGAGGACAGCATATAAGTGAACTCACAGATTGGCCAGTACTGCTGCTGATGGGCTTGTCAAACAAGGAGTAAGACAAAAAGAAATGTATTGGGGTCAAGGGTGAAGAAATTCTATCATATTTAAGATGGCTAGTCAAAGCTAGATACCATACTTGGGTCTTGGGGGCATAGCACATGTTTTTGTATACATTCCTAAATTTATTAATGAGTGTATTTAAAAGTTGCTGATAAAAAAGCATAGAGATGAGAAGAAACTCAACAGTTCCTTCACCCGCTAAACATAATTATGTGCACATTCTGGAAATAATAAAGCTCTATCAAACCTTAGAAAGAGTGCACAAACTTGTAAGCACAGTAAAACTTACAAAAAAATATAAATCATATAACAGCATTCATGACAATAACTCTCTTGAAAAAAGCATTTTATCATTCAAAGAAAGTATATTTATATTCCTTATAAAACATACCTCTTGCATGTCACCAACATAAATCCGGTCCCTATATGTGTTGATAGAGATGATTGTGTTGGGGAAGAGCTTATTCTCACATTTCCTAAGCAATCTTCTTTTCCCTAAATCATATAATCGGAGTACTGATCCTATCCCAGCAAGCAATCTTCCTTGAAACTGGCACAAAGCGAGAGGAATACCCTCTACTTGTGTTTTATGCAAAAGCTCAAGAGATTTTCCATCTTCCACAAACCTATAAATATGAATAAAGCCTGCCGTGAACTTTCTCTTGGGCCAAAACTGCAATCCTTTTGCTGTACCAACAGCCAAAAGAGTTCCATATTCCTTGTCATGAAAGTTCACAGTGCATACACTAAATGCAGCCTCATTGTCCTGAAGCTCTAAAAGGCATGTAGTGCTTGATGTCCTAGGATCAAGAACTCTGATGCAAGACACCCACTTGTCTGACTCTGCTTTTGGGTAACCATACTGCTCATCAGATAGAGGATCATCTTTCTCCTCATCATCACCACCATTTTCCATCTGCTCCATGTTACCATTTCCATTCTCCCCCACTCCGGCAGCCTCCAGACATTCCTTTCTTGCAGCTTCACGCTCTTCTGCAGTGAATGCTCCCTGATCACTCTCAATCACCACCAGCAGTTTCCTCTTGGGATGAAAGACAAACTTCCTTGGAGTATATCTCAAAGGAATTGTAGTTTCATTGAATGTCTCTCCTAACCGCTCAATTGTGAAAACCCTCAATGCATCCCCAGCAACAGCAACCACACCTTCTGCACACTGATCAGAGGAAAACGAAGCAGCATATTCGAGAGTCTCATATGAAAGAGGAGTTAACAAGAAGTGTCCTTGGTGAATATAACCAAGCCAAGGCCGACTAGACAAGCAAAGCATTGCCCTCCTACCTCTTACTATTGCAGAAAATAGTTTTGGGGCTCTGAGTCCTAAGAAACGGGAACGGGTGTCAGAAAGTTGACCTGTCACCATATCAACCATAGTTCTGAAGAGCACCCCATTCTGTAAACCAGCATTAAGAAAAACACTAGCAGGGTGATCAGCACCATCCTCCCCACCCACTGATGCTTGAACTTCAAGTAAGAGAAGAGATTCTGGAGGTGAAGATACACTCTGCACACTCAGAATCTGCATGCAGTCATCAGGGTCCAAGGATAAGATGCGGATCGTGTTATCATAGGACCCTACAGCAAGAAAACGGGACCTTTGCCTCCCTTCGGGAACTGGGGCAATGTCCAGACAAGCCACATCCCCAGACATTTCATGCTTCTCAACCTCCATCAACTGACCCGTCATGTCCATCTCAAAATAGATAAGCTCTCCTCCACTCAGAGCAATAACCACCTGTAGTCTATTAGAGGCAACCTTCACAATTGTCCTCTTCCCAGGTGTTTTCCACTCATTAATACGGCCATCCTCTCTTATATGCCTGATACCATTTGGATGGACTTGCATTAGAGAATCATCCCCTAAAAGAGACACAGCAAGTGATGGAGTGGTATCAAGGAATCCACTATCACTAACTTCTTCAACTGTCTCACCAATCGAAAGCACTAGTGTAGCATTTGCAAAGGAAACAACAATGTATGCATCAAACTCATCATTAACATTTTTCTTCACCGTCCAAACAGCACTTGGGATACCAGGGAGCTGTGAGACAGCCATCTCACTAATGGCTAAACCTGGTCTTAGTATCCGTAGAGACGACCGTGGGCCCCGGCCACAAAGTGTAAATATCTGAGGAGTCTCTTCCTCAAACAAATTTATAACTTTCATGTCCATGATTGGCATCAAGCTCTCAACTTGGTCAATCCTAACAAGATTCTTAAGGCCCCTAGGCTGGAAAAACACTGGCTGAAAACCTTCTTCTGTTTCCATCAGTGTAGCTGATGATGATTCCACATCCTCATCCTCTCCTATTGCCTTAAACTGATATAAAGCATGATTCCCAAACTCTGAAGCAGCGAATAGAAGCCCTGATTTCAAAACACACATAGAAGCAGTAACAGGAATAGTGTCAAAATATTTTATCTTCAACTCTTTCACGCGTTCATTCTCATGATCCAATGTAACCTTGAATAAATCTCCATATTCTGTCTGCAACAGAAAGAAGAACATAGACTTCTGCTTGTGTGTGGCAGCAGAAACTATGAGTACCCCACGCTCTGCAGGCAAATCAGCTCGCCTAGGAATGACAGCTCGTACATCAGATTGGCCCTGGTTCTTATAAATGACAAAGTTCTCCGCACACACGAGGACGCCACTGGGCCCATCCCCACCTCCAGGAACTGTGACAAGCAAGTTGGCACCATTGTCAATTGGCTCTGACCATTTCCGGGAGACATGATTCAGCCCAAGATCAAGCTCGTAGAAGGTAACATGTTTCTGAGCGTCACTTGCAGCCACACCAGATGAATCCTGATCCGCTTCCGAGTAATCAAGCTCAATTGCAGCAAAAATTGGATTGTCAAAGCCGCAGTCAACCCCAGCAATAGAATACACGATGGTGTGAGACTTATGCGCTTCCAATGGCGATGAAATTGTCAGCCTCGCAGCAGTATCTCTGTTCAAAACGTAAACAAGCTTCTGCTTTTCACATGCACCAATCATTACCGCACGACCCTTGGGATCAACGGCCACGTACTGCCCTGGAACAATTCGACGACAACCCGATTTCCCAAACGTCTCCTGATGAATTTTATCAAAAATATTTTTCTCTTTGTTATATTCAAGAATCACGATTCGACCGGAATCAGACCCAACAACAATATAGTCTTTCTGAGAACCAGTTAGCCTAAATTGAGCTAATGAACGGATTGTTCCAAATACCTCGACGGATAAAATTGTCTGGATCTTACCGTTTTCATCGGGGCGCAACAGATCAAGAACTTTCCCTCTAGCCACAACAATTTCTTGGGATTTGCCACCGACGAAGCTCCCATTAGTAGCACAGACGATACCGGTGGCTCGTTGCAGAGTTAGACTGTAAAGATACATGGCGAAGTCGTTACTGAAACCCTAGAAATCTCTGCAGGAACACCTCGTTGAAACCTTAAGCAACACCTAACATGTAAGGGAAGAAAACCCTATCTTTTGGGGAAATAGAACGAGGGTTTATGGTTTTACACTCATTTCAAGCTGCATAGTAAGAAAGGAACGACTTCAGATAAATACATGTCGAGATAATATCTACGATTAGAAAATCAAAGAAAAATCAGTGTCATCGTCCGAAGACTCCGAACTAACCTGAATTGTGCGAATTTGCTTCCCGCGACCGGAAGAGAGAGAGAGAGAGAGAAACCCTAGTTAACCGCTTCGATTGTCTCACCCAGTCTCCCAGGGGAAAGTCACGTGAGACGAGCTCCATTCCTCCATTTTTTTTTATTTTTCACAAGTGGTGTTTTAGTAATTACACATCTTTTTTGAACACGTGTAAAAGTAAAAGTGTAGATCTCCGATCCCTTTTTTAATTTTTTTAGTAGAATCAGAGGGAGAATTCCGATCCCACTATGGTGTAAGATTTTATTCGATAGGTATGAATTACCTGTTTTTTGTGGTAGAAACAGTTAGAAAGATTATATTAATTTATCAAAAAAATTACATCCATCCCATTTTCTTAGGCACCCCTTATGCAGAAAAGATATGGTATGGGAAGAGTTTTGATCAATCAAATTCCATCCATGAATTTTGATAAATAACACCTAATTAGTTACTATGACTTCTCAGATATCATAACTTTTCCATTTATAGTTGAATTATGTATTTATTAAAATTTAGCCCCTAATTTGTATTTTACTAAAACACCCATCTGCAATTATTTATTCAACCCTTTCACACAAGACAGTGGTTTGGGGGTAGCACGTCCCCACAAATCAGCAAAACAAATAAAGGAGAGAGAAAAGGGAAACAGGCGAAATTGAAAGAGAAACCATCCCAAGAAGACGCTAGAGCTTCATGCACAAGCCAATCAGTAGCTTGATTTGCTTCACCATAGATATGGCGAAACTTCATTCACTTGAAAGCAACGTAATATGATGGTCTTTAATCTTCATGGATGAACAACCTTATTGTTCAGGCAGGAGATTACTATATTGGAGACTCTTTGAAGTTCAATACAAGGTTGTTGGCTTTCCACGTTGCCCACGCCTCCACTTGGTTGATGGTAGACTCCCCAATTTTGTACGCTTTAAAGTTCAGGATCTTCCTGCAAAGTCACGAGCTATAGTGGCTAACCGAACACTTGTTACTAGTGTTGCAAGAAGCATCAAAGTTTTCTTTTTTTATGCTTCCAGGCCTTGTTGGGTGCTTCCAAATAATCTGAGACCAAACATGGTCAGGAACCATAGAACAAACTTTGTCTCTGTTCCAACAACGTCTCTCTTGGTAGCGGATGTTATTATTTTCAATGGGGTCCTAGTTTATTTCTGCACTTAGAGGTTTCCCATTAACCCATTGATTGAACCAAAGTTTATTTTAGGGAAATTTCTCCATTAGTACCTTATATTTTGGGTCTAGTGTTACTTTGGTCCTCAAATTTTAAAATGTGATAATTCAGTATCCAAATTTTTAAAATGTAACAATCCAATACCTGTCGCTAACTAGTTGTTAACCAGCCATTAAGAGGCATTTAAAAAAAAAACACAAATACCCTTCAAGTGTTATTTAATTTTCTTTATCAACCATTTAAACGTTGACAAAAATTAATAGTTTCAAATCTTTGTCTTCTTTATTCAAGAAAGTTTGGGTCACGTTTGAGTGGAAATTCTACCCCAACTTTCTTGAATAGAAAAGGCAAGGATTTGAGACCGTTAATTTTGTATCAATGTTTAGATGGTTGATAAAAAAAAATTAGATGACACTCAAAGGGCATTTGTATCTTTTTCAAATGCCACCTAACAGCTAATTAAGAGTAGGTACTAGATTGTCATGTTTTGAAAGTTTGAGGACCAAAGAGGCACTTGGCCCAAATTACAGGGTATTAATCGAAAATTTTTACTTTATTTTATCATCTTTGCCTACGGACCAATGAACACCTTTATTTAGAATATCCCTGGCTTTGATAATGCCTTGCTAGGCCCACGAGGACCCCTTTTTTGCCTTTTCCAAAAGTTCTCTTTTTTTTTAATTTTCCTTTGATGACTTTGATGCCCATAAAATGTGTGGAGAGGGTTATAATGTGTGGCCATAAAATATTTTCCTTTGATGACTTTGATGCCCATAAAATATTTACATTTGGGTATGACCGCTTGATTAGAAAGGGCTTGCATCAAAGGTTTTTTTATTTCAAAAATAACCCTAAAAATTCTCGTATATAACATGTAGTCCACCCCTTTTCCGAATAAAGTTATAATGTGTGGAGAGGGTTTATTTGTTTTCTATAGGTTGATTAGAGAATTATTAGGGTTATTTTTAATAAAAGGGCTAATGCCCCATCATATTTTCAGCATGCCTTAAGTGTTCACCTGACCATTCCCATATAGAAATATAAATGTTTTTTATGGAGGGTCAAATAAGTAAAGCATATGCAAATTGTAAGCAATGTTTTAAAAACCTACTCGAAGATTGAATCGTTGTTGCCTCTAAGTCATAGGTCATTGGTTCAACCATCCGGATTATACGGTTTAGACTGTGCCACGCCAATAATATAATATTATATCATATTATATTATATGTGTGTGCGGGTGTATATGAAGGAATCTGGAATCCATCATATCGATAGCCGAATTATACATGATATGGATTCCTAGTTTTAGAAAAACTACATTTTTCTATGATCGATCTTACACTGAAACCGGATAAGATTTAAAACCAAATAAGAGGGAGAGTATACATGATATGGATTCAAATATAGCTCCCAAAGTGATAGTTCACACCCAAATCAAATCTCAAAACCAGCTTCCATTGAAAATGGTGCAGCTTGGATTGAAGTCGGTTCAACAACGCAGTTTTTCAGCAAAATTGCAATCCAACACCTTGAATCGAACTAGGGAGGTGAGCATAGTTTTTCTCTGTATTTTTCTTGCAAAAATCAAAGAGAGAATTGATCAAGATCAATCCCAAAAGTGGTGGTCAAATTAGGGTTTCTTGGGCGGCAAGAGCAGAAGAGAGAATTGAAAACAGAGTGATCTAAAGCAGTTTGATCTCTCTTTCTCTTAATCCTTAAGCAGCACCACTCCTAACCGAATTAAGAGGTTGGATCCAAATCTTTATTTGGATATTGACTCTACCAATAGATAGGTCTTATCCTCTAATGAGAATGAATGCTCCAAACCCATATCCATACCCATATTCGCCCATGTCACATGATAGTTTAAGCAGTCATGTGATATCTTGATTAACCATGGGCTTTAAGCCCATTAACTAAGTGGCTCACGTCCCAAGTGTGTTACTGGCCCATTTAGGTTTGATTTGTATGGTGTGGGACCCCAATAGTGACCTCGCATAATCTCACATGGGTTTGGCCTAGCCTCTATGAAAAGGCTTTGCCAAATTCACTACCAAATGTAGTGAACCCCTGAGCTCATAACTATAGGCTTAAAATGGGCCCAACATTTACAATTAAATGATCCCTGAGTCCAACCATCTTATGAAGGCCCAAGGATAATGGACTTAAGTAAGATATAGCCCATCATGTAATCAGCATTTAATGGTTTCTTACACTTAACCTCTTAACTCACAATGATCAAACACTACTTAATGGGAAAGAACCTCTCCCCTGACTACAAGGTGCAATGTCATACTCTTTGCTGGCAGCTTTGGTTTCCATCAGAGAGAGTGTAGTTCCAATCATTCACTTTGTCCGACAAAGGGGCCGATCCTATTACTATGATCACTCACTCAAGTGAATTCTCAAACTACCCCAACATACCCAGGTTTTGACCCCCAAAGGATCTCACTAGTTGGCATATCAAAGACAACCCAATCCAACACTCAGTGCAGTACCATAATCAAATCTAGGGGTTATGCGTAACTTTCCAGTTTTGTCCATCAGTCTTTAAGGTCTAGGGCATAATTGGAAAATGGTACAGGTTCAATGCTTCAACCAAACACACATTACACGTGCTTCAGGTTTAACCTTAGTAGCTGAGACAAGCTACCCCAACTTCTTTGGCAACGACTGAGAACATTCTAAACTAACACAAGTTTCATCCAATTTAAGGGATAAATTCGTAAAAATATATCAATGACAACATAAAACAATAATATATTTTTATTCATTTACAATAAATGTATATGTACATCAATTTGATTGGAACTAAGGGCATACACTGTTTAATAGTATATGTATGTATAAACATGTATTTTATTAATAAAAATGTATAATTATTTTTTAGATACAATATATATATATATATATATATATATATATATATATATATATATATATATATATATATATATATATGTATGTATACATATATATTATTTTATGTTTAGTTTATATTTTTAATTTAATTTTTAATTTTTATTTGTAAAAATTCTAAGAATTGCAATTTAAAGCCTAAAAAAGGCTTTTTTTTTTCAAAAATAATAGGGCAAGGCACCTTTGACACCTTGAAACACATAAATCTTGAAAAGTTACAAAAAAAAAAAAAAATCCCAATTGGACATAAAAGTGCAAAGCTATGGCCTCTAGAAGTTTGCACATACATTGAATGTACAACATGTGACCCAATGACTTTATTGAACGAATCAATAGTCAAAACCACTTGGGTTAGACGATTTTGCACTAACAGATGGGTTTTAGCAATCAAGTCCAAGTGACAATTCAAATAGTTCAACCGGACAGGTTGAAAACAATGTTTGTAAGTGGTGCCTTAGTAATATGCAAAATAGAGGATAGGTTTTAGTAAATGCATGAAACTAGTGCAAAATGAGAAAGTTGTAAATGTTGTTTTAGTTTTGCTAGCTTTGAGGTTTTATTTTGTTTTACTTCAATTTCAATTTTTCTTCGTTTTTATTATAAATAGATAGAACAAAGTAAACTTATAACAAAATCAAACCAAAATGTTGACTCAACTCATTTGCAGTCCCACACATTTGCGCCAATGCAATTGCAAGCAAAGGAGGAGTTAGTTACATTAACTTATTTGTATAATAAATTTTTTATAAATATATTTTTATAATAATTATTTATTCATTTTAATTGAATGTTATTGAGATGGTTGTAAGTATTTTTAATCATGGTCATTTTTAACAGAGGCCCTTATATATGGCTCCAAATTATTAAACATCTAATATCATAAGAGACTAGTGGGGAAGTTAGAGGATTTTAGGATTCCTCCTACTTTGAATATAAATCCATATTTTGACTCTAAGGGACCGTTAATATATATATTTTTTTTGGATTTTAAAGGGTGAAAATTGGTCAATAGGATTTTAGTTCTCATTGATCGAGATACCCATGTTTTTTTTTTTAGATTTATATGGAGTCTATGAAAAATTTATTTTGACTTGGTATCACTTACTCCCAAGTGGGTAAGTAACTTTCCCACCCAGGGGGAGAGTTGCCAACACTTGGATAGGATAAATTTGTAACTTTTAATGATGGTTTTTAATATCTAAAATGGTCATTGTCTTATTTATATAAGAAATAAAAAACATGAATAAATACACTTACCCGAAAAAATGTTTCTTAGGAAAAACTTACATGAGTAAGTACATTTACTTGGATAACTAACTACCCAAAAAAGCAAATGAGACCTAAGTTGTGATTCAATTAATAATGGGGGAAAGGTATTAAAGGTATTGGAGAGCACATTTGATGGACCCTAGATCTAGCGCTTAAGGTTGGTTAATAGACCTGGCAATTGGGTTGGGTGGGTCGGGTTCAAATTGGGTCAAGGTACTTTGGATTGATTTCGGGTTGGGTTGTCAAATGGTAGATCCTAACCCTAAATGTTCGGGTTAGGGTTGACCCTTGGGTCAATTCGGGTCATTGCAAAAAAAAAATTAAATTTAAAAAATAAAGAAAATTTACATGAAAAATATCAAAATTAAAAGAATTAACCTTAAAATTCCAAATATAAAATAAAAAACTTGAACATTTAACAATTTAAAGAATAAACAGAAAAAATTAAAGAATCGAAACTTCTAACAATGCATAAATAATCTCAATTAGACTTGACACTCAGGTCAGCGGGTTGACCCATGACCCAACCCAACCCAACCCAGTTTTTTTTCGGGTTGGATTGTTTTCACATTCGAGTAGCTAAATATGAGACCCTAACCCTATTTTTCCGGATTGGGTTGGGTCGGATTTGCGGGTTGGGCAACTTTTTGCCAAGTCTATTGGTTAATGACACCATCGACAAAACGAGCATAGAACCCACCAACTGACTACCCCGTTTCCTCTGTCTTTCCATTATTTTCATTCTTTCTTACTGAACAAAGCCAGCCAATGAGAGAGAGATCAGCGTTGTACTTGAGCAAGGAAGAAATATGGGTGAAGAGAAACTGCCCATACTCTGGTTTGGTCATTGAATGAAAAAAGATACCATGGGTCCAACATATGCATTTTCAAGGTATTAATGGACTAATTTTCTTCCAACAAAGTGTTTTTATAATTATCAAGAATGCATAAACGATAATTTGGCTTGAGTTGAGGATAATTTAACAAAGATATGTGAATAAAGGGAACGAAATGTCGAAGCAGGATTCATGTAACAGACCCCATTGAGTTGGGATAAGGAGGCTTTGATGTTGATGATATATAGAGTAACCTGAACCCAAATCCAATCTGTAGGTTTATTTTGTAACTTGATTCCGTTGAGGTTACATGCAAAAACTATAGGCTTAAAAAAAAACACGCTAAAAGTAAAGTTAATTTACAAATTGTTTTTGGTAATTCAGTCATACATTAGCGAAAACAAAACAGAGTCGGCCCGAGAGGGTACTGATTAGTGATTACTGAAGAGGTTTAAAACCCAGCAGAATAACAGCAGAGGGGCAAGGGTTAGTATTCTCAAAAACCATAAACCAAGAAATTGCTACACTTATTTCCAAATGAACTACAGACAAAAGGCCGTGTAAGAAAGAATATCAGCAGCTCTATCCTTGGAGAGTGAGTTTTCTCTTACACCAATTCAGCATGCAGATGTATCCTTGCATTAAGGTGGCAATTAACGTTGTTGTTTCATGTAAATAGCCAATTGAAATAAACATAGATACTACAATGGATGGCTAATAGCCTAATATTATTTCGAGAATAAAGTCAATGCATACATACATTTGAAAATTATCCAAAAAAAAAAAAAAAAACTAAAAATTATTAAAGAAAATGCTGAACTTCTTTCGATACTAATTGGATATTGTATTTTTCTGTACATTGTACATTGAACGGGTTCTTGCTAGTAAATGAACAATTACATACAATAAAACTAGAAGTAGGGTCAAGTGTTGATTGAGGGATTGAAGAATCCTCCGGTTCACGTCCTCATTCCATTACTGCAAATTTACAGACTACTCCCGCCATGTAGCTATTGTACGGGAGCTTCCCAGTTCCCACCCCAGCCCAATTTGGAAATTATATTTAAAAATTAAAATCTTGCACTCAGCAATGTGGGCCGGCATAATGATGTCTGTATAAACTATGGACACTGTTTTGGGTTTTGGGCCCAATACAAAATTCCAGCCCAGTCTAAGCACACAAAATGGCAAAACTTAGGACGGATGATCAGAAGATGCACAGAGTCACAGACCAATTAATAAACCGAATCAGAAAAAGGAAGAGAGTATCAGTCAAGTTGGAGAACAGACTCAATGCTGACATATAGAGTTCGGATGTGTTAAAAGAAAATGGGATGATGGAGGGAGGATTGGAGCAGTCGCTATTTATATCTCTCCCATTTACGTGCCGGGTTGCCCCCCACAATTGTATCCACATTCACCATCTACAGTGTGTATATGTATAACAAACTCCATTGAACAAAGTTTTAATTAAAAATTCCTGAAGCCAGAAGATGAAGGGTTTAGCTAACTAGGAGGTTCTGGCATAGGTTTACGAGGAGAAATCTGGCAATTGGGATCTATATTTAAAGAAAGAGAGTCGGATTAATCAGAGAAAACCCAACCACACCACAGTAACAAACCAACAGGCTTGGACATTTCTGCTTAATTGTTGGTTTATTAACCAGATAAAAAACAAAACACTGAAAGAAGCCAAATTTCATATGAAGACCGGCCAAAACCCAGAAAAGAATAATGACAGAAATTAAAGATTTTTTTAGGGTTACTTAGGAACATTTTGCCATAATCAAGATTAAAGGTTCATTAACAGATTATTCCTCTTTGCCAAATTA
The DNA here is from genome assembly GCF_056320005.1 of Nelumbo lutea. Lineage (NCBI taxonomy): Eukaryota > Viridiplantae > Streptophyta > Magnoliopsida > Proteales > Nelumbonaceae > Nelumbo > Nelumbo lutea. The sequence goes on along the minus strand of NC_142685.1, from coordinate 4,726,621 downwards.
TTAAAGACGCCCTCAGGACTCAGGAGTGTTACTGTTACATGGACACAGACAAAAAATCTGATGCGTGCCATGGTGTGTCATTCAGACACACGGAAAAACAAGGACTACAAGACAAGTCTATTGGAAAAGTATGCACTTTTGAAAACAATCCATATTTTGTTCGACTTTAACATCATCAGACCAAAGAAAGAAAAGAATTCTAAAAGGACTGTATATATTTCTTTTTGGACTCTGCATCTCCTGCACTCACTATTCTATACATGCGTGTGGTTTCTTTACTTCCAATGGAAGTCAAACATGTCAGCAATGCAGAAGAGTGTAAGAGCTAGTGGACAGACAGGTTAGTCCCTCCATTATTATAAGCTTCAACTCCTTTGAAATTCAGAGAACAAAAAACCAAACAAAATGATACAAACAAATAACTGACATTTTCTAGGAAACCACGGCATTTATTGTACACATTAACTGTTCCTTTAATTACATTTATGTCTTTTTACCAAACAAAACATCAACTGTTTACTTATATTGAATTATCAAGCGGAGAGGAACAAATTAAAATGTCATTGTCACATAAAAGTGTATACATGAATTGTTGTTTTAAGTTACATATATATATAATTAACATAAACACTTCATCAACTTGTGATGTCTAAGAATAATAAATACATTAAGCGAGAAATAACATGATTGCCTCAAGTTGAATGGAGAACGGTTGTATTTCTTGGACGCCCTTATTAGGGGTGGCCACTAACCGAGCTTCGAGATCAACTCAACTCTTATATATAGGTTATGTTTATTAATCAAGTCTAATAAGCTTACAAGCCTGATATAATAAATAAATAATTTATTATTATTATATATATATATACATATACATACACATATATATAATATATAATGCAAATAATTTTTATAATTCATAATTTTTTTGTATATAAAATTAAAACATTTTATATGTATAATAATAAATAATTTTTATAATTCTTAATTTTTTGTATGTAAAATAAAAAAATATTTTTATATGTATATTTTATTTTTAGAAAAAATTGGCTTGCAGTCGAACTCGAGCCAAACCGAACTCAAACTTGCACGCTTTGAACCAAGCTGAGCTCAAACTCAAATCTCTAGCTTGAATCGAACTTGACCCTAACATAGTTTCAGCGAATTGACCTTGAATAGCCAAATATTTGGCTTGGTTCAACTTAAATCCACCCCTAACCCTCATAATATTTAAATTGGGATTTACTCCTCATGCCAGCCTCACAAAATATCTCACCATGTATTAATTAAGAACATCTCCCATAAAAAATAACATACATTGACAGAAGATGTTTCCAATGTGGGGAGGAGACGTGCTGTGAGAAAGGAGCAAATCTGGACTGTTCGTATTTATATATTCTTGTTGAACTCTGTAAGAAGGGATCCTAATGTGTAGTTGGGCTTGGGCCCCCATTAGGTCTTGGCAACTAATGAACGGTATTTTACTGCAGAAGGGGGGAGTGGGTCCCCAACCTCCTCAGCCTCATGTAAATTTGCAAGCACATGTAGTCCATACTAGAGGTCATCATATGAGCATGTGTAAACTGGGTCGTGCTGGGCCGGTATGGCATGGCTTGCGAGCGGGCCGTGCCGTGTTGGCCCCCAGGTTGTCACAGGCCATGCCACCCTCCCTAATAAAAATTTTGAGGGTCGGCCCGGCCATGTGGGCCCATGCCATGCTGCAGATTGGACTGGCCCGTGCATCGGGCCAAAGCTATTGATTTTAAAAAAAATTGACAAAAAACTTAAAATTTTAATTTTATATGAATTTTGTGTATACAATTGCTTATATATATAATAATTAAATAAATTAATGTAATAAAATTAAAAAGTTATTTATTTTATTAATATATTATATAATTATAATTTATATAAAATATATAAATAATATATATGGGCTGTGCTGACTTGCGGGCCATGGATGACACAGCCCGCTTGGTTGTACCATACTGTACCGGCCCATGAACCTAAAACCCCAAGCCCAACACAGCCCACATTGATCATATTGAACCTGACACGGCACACAAACTGTCATGCGGGACTGTGCTGAGCTGGTCCAAGTTCATACTGGACCGCAGGCGATTTACACGATCATTGAGCAAGAGATTCCTGCTGTTACCCTGTCTTGCGTTTTTATTTTTCATAGTAATTGATTGATGGGTATGTGAGAATCAAGCCGCTTAATTATGTTGTGTGTCAAGTGTCAACTATGGGAAAAGGATTAGCTGGAGAAAAAAACATACACCCCCGGCTGGACTACCTATCACGGTTGAAAACAGCAGAATCCCATCTATGTCGTTCAATTTGTTCATATTTTTTTGGGATGATGTATAAGACTTATATACCATACATGAATGATAAATCTCTCTTCTTTCTCTCTTTCACCAGTCTCTCTTAAACATGGTTTTTAAAAACGAACTGGTTAGGGGTTCGGTTATCGGTTCAAATGGTCCATCCATTTGATTTGAACAATCAGCCCATTCTGACATAAAAAAAAATTAAAAATTGGAAAACGTTCAAAATCATTCGAATAATTAACCAACTGGTTCAGCGATTTATTGATCAAAATCAATGATTTTAAGAAAAAAACGGTTTTAGAATAAAATAAAACCAGTCAAGTGATCAATTCCCGTTTTTTCCAATCCGATACGGTTTTGAAAACAGTGCTCTTGAATTGTCAAAAAGGAAAAGCAAAAAAGTTACAACCCACCTAACCTCGCAATATCCAGTCCAACTCATCATCAAATGCCATGCTTATGTGCTTTTTTCCTCCCTATCTATATGGATAGAGATTGATGTCTTTTATATTCAAAAGAGAGTTTTGCCCCAACTTAAGTTTAGCCCATGAGGCGAAAGAGAAAAGAAAGAGGTAAGCACAGCTTGGAACTAAATGGGTGCAATCAATAGAATTGGAAGAATGGTAAGTTAAAAATATAAAAGGAGAAAGAGAAAGATAAGAACTCGAAGGCCTCCATAATCCTACCACTAATCAGGAAGAACCCCACCTCTTTAAACGTATGATTGAAACCTAATGAGTTCATTAAGACCCACAAAATGTTATAAATTTATTGAATAGACGAGAAATGGTTAAAAAGAAAGTTGGCCTTGGTATGTGTGGGTATTAGAGAGAGAAGAATCAATTAGACAGTGGGCATGGTTGAGACAAGTACGAATGGATATAAAGGAAGGAAAAAAAAAAAAAAAAGGCAAAAGCATGTCAAACGCATCGGATTCGATAAGATTGTGGAGGGGAGAACCTTTGAGAATTGAGATAAATGGAAGGAGGAAAGTGGCTTTGTGTCTCATTCATCCAAAATAGAATCTCGTATGTTATGTAGTGGGAATTTGTTCTCTGCGAATCTATCTGCTTAATCTGATTGATATCAAATTTAGCGACCCCACCATGTGTATTGTGTAATCAATTACATTGATTAGTTAAACCCTGATTGAGCACTGTTGCATCATAAGTCAACTTTTAAAGGATTTCCCTTACTAGATGGAAAGATCGTAACCACCCAGTCTTATATTGTCTCAAGAATAGAAAAGCGCGCACAAATAGGTTTGGCAGAAGGGATTATATATAATACTATAAATTCAGTTTTTTACTTTGTGAATGGAGAAATACGGCAGCCACGATTATGGATCCTTTCTAAACAATTGAACTCTATTATTGATGATGTGCAATTTAGTTGCTGTTTGCTGGAGATTGGTTTGGACGCCGTGTCAATCTGTAAAACAAGATAATCAAAGTGTTTTGGGGTGCTTTACCTAGTATGGGCAGTCCAATGCTTAAGTTAGTGATGGAGATTTTGAGAAAACTTATGGCTTGAAAATAAGAGAATGTGAGAGCTAAAATGTATGTATCTTGTAAGGCTGGAGCTGAAGTTTTTATATAGATAAACTGCCATAGACTTCACCAGCACATCTACCCGAAATTAATTTTGCACCCGAAAATGAACTCTGAATAAGCTGATAAGGCCTATCCAAGCCTGTCCAAATCAAACGAAGTCATAAAGATAAGACCCGTTGACGTACACTATAATCTCAAGAATATTAGAAACAACTGACTGACTTTTATAAGGAGGTTACATGACACCTCCATTGGTCGTTGAGTCATCCGAAGTAATCACTAGGATTGCTGAGATATCCAAGACCGCGGAAGTATCACCACATCATTCGATCGCTCCACGCATCAACTCATCATTTATCTCCAACCAAAATACGAAAGTAGTTAATTAAAGCCGAGTATATGAGCGTTGCTTTGTCCCAACTACCAAATCTGTCTCCAAAAGAAAAGACTCTGTGGGAAGTGCAATTAGGAATTTTAAATGTATAGGCCGTACCATTTAATTAACAGAGATCCGTCGAAAGATGTAGCTGCGTTTCATGTTTAAAACAGAGGTTTTTACTTAGAATTATATTGTGTGGCAACTTGGAAGAAGTTCAGATACCAATCGTTTGGGAAACATGGTGTGAATAGAATCTGATTACCCCATTTGTTCAACGGTCGAACAATAGACCACTTGTTCAAATAGACTTTTAACATCATTTCAAATAATCATTAAACTTCAAAACTTAAACTAAGAAAGGTCCTTGGAATAGGTTTTATTCTTCAACACTAAAGATTCAACCCTACCACACCTTTTTAACAATACCAAATTGAGAACAACTATAATAATTAACGCCATTGTCCTCTTCCAAAAACAAATTTGAATTCTACATCTAATTCTTGTACAAGGTGCAGGCCAGGGAGTTCCTCCTCACCTTCCTTATTTTTATTTCATTTATAAATTAGCGCATGTTAAATACTAAAAATCAATGTTTTAACACCCAACCTGGACTGGATGGTCAGACCATAAAAACTTGGGAATCAGTGTTTAGAAACCAGTGTTTTGGTGTATTCTGATTTCTAATCCAGTCTAAGCCTTAAAACAAGTGTTTAGAAAACTGGATCAAACTGGCTGGTTGGACGGGTTGAACTGTGACACGGGACCTTGGTTGAAAACTAGCTGAGCTGCCGGTTTAATAAGAAAACTAGTGAACTGGTCCTGGTTTCGTGAAACCGCCTAGGTCTTTAATCAATTTAAATTTTAAAATGTGGTTAATAAGATTTAAACTCATGGCCTATTATTTTCATATATTTCTTAATTACAAATACACTACCTCTTAACTTGTGTTAATTAATCACTCTTTCTTGTATATATTACTTTATTACATATGTATTTTAATTTTTAAAGAAAATACAAATTAAGAGACTTGAACCCTATTTATTTGTTTTAAAAATTATGGAACTTGCCATCTATACATCATATTTAAATATATTAACATTTATAAAATATTATATATATATCACATCATCACATCTCGATTCCATTGAACCTTTGACCTATGAACCACTCCCTTCTCCGGTTCCATGCACAATTCAATTCTCTCAACATTATTTAAAATAATGCTATATAAAAAATATTCACTGTGGTGAATAAGAAGAGCAGTAAAAATTAAGAGTCCTTTTCACACAACTTGCACTTGGTTGTTCAAACTTACAAGTGTTTAATTGACTAACAGATATGTACATGTACATGTACACACTCACATAAGAACCTTCCACGAATAGGCCGTTTAAAAACATTTTGGACATATATAAAAATATATATGTAGATGCATACAATTAATAAATAGGTGTTTCACATGCACAATTTATTAGGTGGGACCATTGTCAAAGTACAAGCCAGATATATCCATCATGTTATATATACATTTTGCATTGATAGCAAAAAAAGAAAAAAAAAAATCCCTGATATATACCAGAAATTAAAGTTGTCATCAGCTGATTTTCAATTGTATACTAAGAAAATATCAAAAAGGATTGAAAATACAAAAAACAAAAAGAATATTATTGTATTAAATAGTCAAAAGATCATCAAATCAACCCCTACAACATCCCACAATACATTCTTAATGATAATATAAAAAATGTTGATATTCTTAATATACAGTAGAAATGTGCTGTGAAAAGTTGTGGGGGGCAATCTTGGGGGGAGGGGGGGCTGATTAGAACTCCTCAAATTAATTGAAATATTATGAGGAGCATTAAATGAATAAATAAAAGTCATAATTGACGACCATGCAACTATGAATATGCAGTCTTGCTCGTGCATTACCCTGTTCATATCCCAAGCTTGCCTTTAAACTTTCTCAGGCGCTAATAATAACAACTTCCGTATGAACTGTGAAGAGAGCCAGAGAGGAGACACAATTACATATTGCACGTACAGCACATTACCTGCTGCTGCTTCGTCTGTTTTAAATACCTTCAAACTTTCTAAGGCGCTAATAATTTCTTCATCTTTCTTTCTCTGCAACCAACCAACAACGTAGCAAACAATCTCCCAAGTAATAAGTTGGTTTTGTGTTATTTTTAATGGAACACTAACGACGAACCTTCTTGGTAATTAATTAGCTAGCGTAAGTATGACTATACTTTCTAAAACATGATATATTAAACAATTTAAACTATTCATCTATTAATTAATTTTGGGTGGATGATTAATTGGTTGGAATTTGGAATAAGGAAATGGTAAAAGAAAGAAAAAAATGATGCATCAAAGCATGGGGTTCCAATTCCATCCCCCCTTTATTCTTTTTACCTACCATGTTTATAAAATTAAATAATGCCGGCAATTATTGACCCATCGACCAACATACTGATCGTTTGGGGTTTGGGTTGGCTGGTTTAAATCCGGACTGGTTTGGAATTTGGGGTTTCCAATAGCTGACTTGGTTTAACCACGGCAGACCCAATCCAGACACCGCCTCCTAAATCCTAATGAGAAAATACAAAGAGCTTCAATAGAAGTAGAAGCAGAAATATAAAAGGGTTTTGATGAGTTGGTCAAGGTAGCTTTCTGAAAAATCCCCTACCAATTTTGTAAAGCAAACTTGTGGAGATAGTAGTAATAGCAACATTATCGCATAAAGCTAAAGTCGAAGAAAAACATTAACATTCAAAACCCCTGTTTTCCTTTCTTCAATTGCAGTGGGCCTAAGCTGTCTCTCTCTCTCTCTCTCCATCAAGCTTAAAAGCACTTCACGCGACCTAAGTTGGAACTTTCTCTCTCTCTCTCTCTCTCCCTCTCTCTCTCTCTCTCTCTCTCTCCCCGTCTATCCATCTACAGCAGATGCAGATTCATTGAACCGTTAGTTCCACTCTGTGTTATCAGTGAACATTTTCAGAGATGAAGGGAATGGATCTCTTCTGTGCCTCTCCAGCTTCAACAGCAATATGCGTGAGCATGGATCAACGGTCCATGGTTCGCCATGGCGGACGAGCCATCGATCGCCACAATCCTCACCTCAGAGACGGAAGAAGAAGCATGGGCCTAGTTCCTTGTTCCTCCCAACCATCCACCAAGCCCAAGCCTTACCATCAAAAGAGTAGGAAGAGTTCTGCTAAGCCAACTGATTTCAACAGCCCTCCTGGTTCGTCCAGATACCTCTTGAGTAACACCGCTTTCTTCGACGTCTTGTCGGATTTTGACCCCGTCTCCGCATTAGTTCCCATCCATCCCGTAAAACCTCGGTCTGTAAAACCAGACGAATCTTCTGGCTTAAAGCATTCTTCTTCAGCTCGCTCTCGTAACCAGGTTTACCATGTCTCCCCCTCGCTCTCTTCTTCTTCTTCTTCTTCTTCTTCTTCTTCTTCTTCTTCTTCTTCTTCTTCTTCAATATGATGATGGGTTGAATGAGATTTGCAGGTTGTGGTTTTGAGGGTGTCATTGCACTGCAAGGGCTGTGAAGGGAAAGTGAGGAAACATATTTCAAGAATGGAAGGTAAATCACTCAAACATCTTACGTTAAATTACAACAGCATGGATTTCTTTTTTCTTTCTTTCTTTTTTGGAGATTAGAACGAGGATTTCTAAATGCTATCCCAGATTGTACTAATTTTGGGCAATGTCACGCCCACTTCTTTTCTGAATTAATGACCATTGACATACATACATGATTAATAATTGATGAGGTTCGGGGTGGTTCATTATATATCAGTGGCAATAGTTTACTTGATTTCAGCTCAGCTAGCTGCTGTGTGTATTAGCAATTCGATGGGGATCTGATGAATCTGATGATCTGAAAGTGAAAGAGTAAATTAAGAGTGTTAAGTAGTTGACTGATCGACTGTGATGGGTGTTGTTTTTCTTTTTTCCCTGGCTTGTGAGAGCAGGAGTGACATCATTCAGTATAGATTTCGCGACGAAGAAGGTAACCGTGGTCGGCGACGTGACGCCTTTGGGAGTGCTGGCGAGCGTGTCGAGGGTGAAGAATGCGCAGTTATGGCCGTCATCGTCGTCATCGACATCGTCCGTTGGGCTCGAGCTATTGACAGAGAGGCAGACAAAATTAACGATCAATTAGATTAGACATTAGAGGAGGGAAACGGGAAAATATGAAAAATTCTTCCATTGGGGGTTGGGGGTTGTTTTCAACTTAAAAGATGATGGTGTGGTGTGGATATGACATTTGAGATGTCAGATGTGTGTGTTAATCTAATATTATCTTATCTTGTTGTAATCAACTACTACTCATGTTGACCCGAATATCTGTCGTTCAAAACTCAAATTAAAACAGATCAAAGGAGAAGATGTTCCTCATTGGTTGTCTACTTGTCTCATGCTCTCTCTGGTCATCATTTCTTGGAAGAAACAACGGTGTCTTTTTCGGTGCTCTAAATAAATAAATCCGTTTCCGTGCAATTTTCCATGATTTTGCTGCAACAAATACCACGCCTTCGTACCTCCCCAGAACACCCTCCCCCCCACCCCACCCAAAAAAAAAAAAAAAAAAAGCTTTAATTTGTTCTGTATTCTGGTTTCTCACAATAAGTTTATATCTCTCTTTTCTCTTAATTTCTTCGTGTTCATTTCTCTTTTGCCTCGATCTCTCTCATGCTAGCCCCCTACCCTAGTCCCCAGCTGCTACAACTACAATTGATTCTAGACATTAGACATGGTTGCAGTATAACACACACATACACACTCTAGCGGCTTGCGGTATGCCGGTATTTGTATTTCTTTTCTACATGCATATCATATGTGCATGTGTTTAGTTTTCTAATTAGTAGTATATAAATAGCATCCACATACATGTGTATATGGCCGACACAACGAATTTGAACTGCAGACCTCCTCCCCTCACAATTGAGAATTGGGTCGATCTCTGGGTCCCACCCTGACTTTTTTTTTTTCACACGGGTTTGATCTTTAGCATTTTCGTAACCGTTGGCATTAAAAATATACTAAAATTCAAGAGGAATACCAAATACCTACATCTGTTCTGAATCCGATTGAAAATGGTCCATCAGAGATGGACTCCGAGAGTTGCTGAAGCAAAGCTGACTGAGGGTTTTGTGTTTGGTTAGTAACGCGTGCAGTGTGGTTGGATATGTTTCAAGTTGTCTGGTCCATCCATGATATGTCCATGGTCAATAATTCAATATCCCCTGTTTTTTTTTTGGTGGGTGCATGTGGTGGGGGGAGGGGGTGAAGTTGGAAAGACAATGATGACCAGCTTTTTCTCTGAGTGGTGTGGCTTCTGTTTCTCTGGCATCCAAACTGCACACTCAAGTACTCAATAACACAAGTGATCGATCGATGAGATGAGATGAGATGACAGCAAGGTGAGTGATCACTACTTTTACTGGTAGTCTATTCCTTATTCTTCTTTTTATTTTTTCCTCTTTGATGGTGGGGTTGTGACCGTCCTTGGCTTCCCCTTCTTTTCTGCTTTTTAGATAGTTTGGAAGGTTTAGAGGATTGATGAGAGGACAAATACAACCGAAATATGAGTGAGTTATCAAAGGCATAGCTTTTTAGGTCTAGAAGCAAGTAGAACTCCATTCTCATTTGATTTTGATGCCTTAATGACTTTAATCTCTTTGACTAAATTAAAAGACCTGAGCGGCAATAAATATATCAATTTAATTTAAACAAGATAAAGTTGAGATGATGCTCCCCATTATTATTATATATATTATGGGCCTGCGTCGTTCAATTTCAACAGACGTCGGTCGTCCTCCTCACTCCTCATCCTCAAGGGATCCACCAGAATTAATTATAAGGACTAAGAAGAGGCGATGATTTAAAAATAAAGGGAATTTCTTTAAAATTCATCATAACTTTTCACTAATTCTCTTAAACTCATTATAACTTTTCAAATCCATCAGAAAGCCCCATGTCAGTAAGTTAACGGCAAATGGTCTAACGGATGTTAATTAAATAGTTCCAAGCTCAAAGAAGAGGTTCAGAGTGCCCATTACTTTGCTAATCATAGGTGTTAAGAATTTGGGGGCAATTTGGTCATGAAAATTACATTTATGCTGATGTGGACAATTTTTGCCAATGAGTGAGTTTTGAAAAATAAAAGCTTATTAACGTGGGGCTCCTTAAACGTTTTGAAAAGTTAAGTGAGTTTACGAGAATTGGTAAAATATCATGGTGGTGAGTTTTAGACAATTTCTCTAAAAATAAATTTATATATTATCTTTTTCTTAGGTTTAAACTTTGACCACCATGTCGGCCCTTTTCCAAGTATCTTTTTTTATCCCCTTACGGACTGTTTGGTTGCATAATAACCCTACAAATGGAGAATAGATGTGAAGACATTTGCATACACAACTAAAGCTGATTCTTTGATCATAAGGCTTTTAACTAGAACTTACTTACATAGGGAGAGAGAGAGAGAGAGAGAGAAATCAGTGGCTACAAAGGAAGGATAAAGGCATTATAAGTGGCCAAATCTCCTCTGGTCATTGTTCAGACATTCTTTTGAATTTTCCACCAATATATATATATATATATATATATATATATAATAGATAATAGCTATATATCCTCTGGCCTTTCGATCCCCTGATAAATCAAAAAGTTGAATAACACTTTCTTTTTGTTGGTAAGAACAGTTGAATAACACTTGTGTGTCACAACTCTAAATTGGGAGAACGGGCGTGTTGCAGAAACTCGAGTAGCACTGTACACCTGGGAAAAAGACAAAACATTGGGCATTTTCATTGACAAAGTGATTCTGGTTCATTGTCTTTTTTTTTTTTTTTTTTCAGAGCAATGACAGGAGATGCTCACTATAGTCGTGCTAAGCTGGTGACTGAGTGTACTTGGTTTGTCCATTATCATTTAGCTTCTATCTGGTTATACAGATGTGAAAAGTAAAACCAAAAACATAAATAAATAAAAACTGAGTGTTTTCCAAATACTGCATAACTTAACTGTAGGAAAATTCAAGATTGTCATTCTTTTTAATAACTTTCTGGTATTGAAACGGCAGAAGAATTAGGACTGGCTAGGAAATCATTCAATTTCCTTTATTTGACATGCAACCAAACACTGAAGGGGGGTGGGGGGTTCAAGCACTCCAGAGCAAAGCAAATTATGTTAATGGTCAAATGAGTAATGAGATGGAATTTGTTATAATTGTACAACAGGCCTCTAACAATAATGTTATAGTTTTTGTTTTCCCATTGTATATAATTATTCTATTGTTTGTGTACTGAAAGCAAGTAAAACGAGAGTCCTAAGCTGGGAGGCACAGACACAGTGCTGTGTCTGTTCAGACCTGGGCGACAACTTTAATTTTGAAGGTCTTTACTGTGCATATCAATCAATACGCAGGGTAAATAGGGTATAAGACTGTTAAATTAAAGGGACATGATATGATCGAGCAAATGCACATGGAGATAGAGGACCACCTTCATCAACTCAATTCAAGGCATTATTCGTTCACAACTATCTAAGTTATATGGATTCGTTTACAACCTTCTACATTATTCGTTTACAACAATGTAACATTCTTCTTGGATAAATAATAGAATCACTTCTTTACCCATATAGAGTTAGTATTAAAATGGATAAAATTGTCTCATTATGTTGTATATATGTTTCTCTCAAATGGGAAAGTTATTTATCCACCTAAGGGATGGATAAGTTTTATCCGAATAAGTAAAGGTGATTTAATTGTAAGACCTACTTAATGCAAAAAGAACATTATAAAATTGGTCAATAGTAAAAAAATGGGTGTAGATGTAGTAGGCACATTAGATAAGTACAATGAGTGAGCATGTAATAGCTGTGTGATACATGTCCCGATTAATGTGCCTTTCATCCAAATATTTTTGTTCTGTTAGACAGAAATTATTCATTATTTTATTATCCTTGTCAAAATAATTAAAAGTAAAATTGATGAAAAAGGAAAACGTAAACGTCTTGGGAGTTGGAATTCATTTATATTTTCCTTTTTTATTATTTTTTATTTTTAATTATTTTGATAAAGATAATAAAATAATAGATAATTTCTATCTAACGAAATAAAAATGTTTGAATAAAAGACACATTAATGTGCTCACTCATTGTGCTTACCTAACGTGCCTACTACATCCGGACCCTAAAAAAGTACCATTAATCAATTTAACCATGCTTATTTAGGAGTAATGGAATGAGGCCCAAATGCCAAAAAAAAATAAAAAAGAAGGGTCTTGCATAAATCACACAACTTATAAAGGCCCAAGCTATAAGGTAATGGTGAAGAATTCTTGGTCAAGAGTCAAATACCCTACTGCGTGAAAAGCTTTGACAGTTTTTTCACTTTTTTTTTTTCAGTACGGCTGTAGGGGTAGCCAAGTGCATGTTGGTTTGGGTGACAGCATAAGCGTTCAAAAATAAAGGAATTCAACGAACAACGTAACTCCCAACTATCAATCATCCCTATCAACACTGCACATGCACGTACGCCACTTGAAAAAGAGGCCAAGCTCCGATTTCCTTTCTTTAATTTGTCAAGCAAGCACTCGAGGATAAGACATAAGACCACCTCAACGGCTTAATTTCTCTTTCCGTTTTTACTCTCGAACTTATGATGATATGCTAGTTCAGATCTGTTCCTCACAAAAGGCGCTTCACTCGCGTCTCACACGCACATCGTACTATGCATTGGGAACATCTTCCATACTTATGAGTTTCCAATGCACAGTGGACGTGGATGTGAGGAGCAGATCCCTAAGGAACTGATCAAACCTCAGGTCGAATACTGGACCGGGGGTTGAGCAATCAATCAATTGTCACATTCATACATTCATGTCACCCAATTACCTCCTTTCAAGTTTCAACAACTAGGGCGTACGATACGTGTTAAGTGGCAGTGCCACCAGCTTTCCACTCAAAACCTCTTAGCCCAATCCAACCCATGTTTTTATGTCAGAATTTTGGGGCCCAATCCTAATCCCGAAATCCGACATAAGCCCAGTATGTATGGTGCGCCTTACCCTTACGAAAAAAACAGGGAGTTGGGAGTTTACATTACTCCTCACAAATAGGCGCCTCACATGCACATCCACCGTGCATTAGGAGCATTTAATAAGTATGGAAGATGTTCCCGATGTATGGTAGGATGTGCGTGTGAGGCGCCAGGTGTGAGGAGGAGATGTATTCTCGTACGCGCTCAGTGGGAGTGGGGCACTGAGCGCGTAATGTTCGATCTTGAAGTGTCTTCAAACTTGCATGCTAAGGTAAGTTGTGATTCCATTGCATCCCTACTAACCCCATGAACCCATGCTAAATTATTGCATAATGTTCGATCTTGAAGTGTCTTCAAACTTGCATGCTAAGGTAAGTTGTGATTCCATTGCATCCCTACTAACCCCATGAACCCATGCTAAATTATTGCATAATGTTCGATCTTGAAGTGTCTTCAAAATTTTTCATGAGACGGTCAGAGAGAGATCATTTGATCTGGTCCCCAACTGCTTCCACAAGATAGAGATTCGGTCTACAACCAAACAAACACAGATTAATTTATATGAAAAGGAAAAAAAAAAAAACTAAATCAAATTTACCAAACGACTCCATTTTTAGCATTCTCCACTAGCGCCACTCTACCATTACATTAGTGTGGTGTGGTGGAGACAAAGCACAGCCCGTACTGTATATATACACCTCCCTTGCCGGTGTCTTAATTTTCATCCTCACACCAACAAAAATCACTGACAACAATGGCCGCCAAACGTCTCTCACTGACACTCCCTCCTCCCATTAAGATCCTTCGGGTTAGCGATTTACTCACTACCTGTAGGGAACATCTTATTTTAATTACCCATTGTAATTATGTTATAGAGGCGAGTTCACACATATGAGAGAGAGAGAGAGAGATGTCGTAAAGTCACAGAAACCATAGCATTCATAAAATTTGAAACACGGTCTCCCTCGCAAGTTGCAACAGCTATAAGTTTGGCTGGTGCAATCAAGATTTAAGAAGGAAGTAAGCAATACAAGTAAGGGGGAAAAACAAGCGAGTAAGGTAGACACTGAACTGAAGGAGGGTCTCGACGCCATCGGTCGTGTGTTGATCGGACGGATGAATGGTCTCTATGGTGGCATACCCTCGGGCGTTCTCATACTTGCCGATCCCTCCGCCAATGGCGATCTGAGACTCCACGGCTGCGGCTCGGTGGACACCAAAGAAGCTGATGGTCATCTTCATGATCACCTCCATGGAACAACGCTGTGAGTGCCATTGTGTGGCTGCTTCCATCTAAGGAACTGACCAGGTGTAGAATCCTTGCGCCTTCCCCAGCACCGAGGAACCGAGCTCATGTCCTTGGGCTAGTTCATCGTCAATCACGGTGATTCTCCCAAACATGAGCTTCTGAAGTGTGGCTCCGGCGGGTATCTGGCCGGCAGCAACGAAGGGGAGATTGTTGCCGCCATTGACTACGTTGTTGCTACAGTTGTTTTGAATGGTGGTATTAGTGGTTGTCCCGCCAAGGCCAGCCAGGAATGGAACGTTATTGCTGTTGATAACGCCGTTCGACGTTGCCACCGACGACACCATTATTTCCGTTAAAGAGTGGAAGTCCACCGTTAATAGGGAAGACACCCCCGTTGGGTCTGGAGTATGGGATTCCAATTACCATTGACTCCTGTGGTTGCAATGATGCCTGTGACCACCCTAGCCGATGGGGTTGATCCGCTCATCCGCCTAAGATATCATGCATGAGTTTCACTTTCGCTCATTCAAGGACGGACGAAAGCATCCGTCCCAAGATTTTTATTGGGCCAGCTGGATCTATTAATCCACGTCAGAGTTGCTTGTCCCAACGTTTAAATAAGAAACGATTGGTTACGGCGTTTGTCTACAATGTCAGGTTAGATCTAATTTGAATAACTCCAACTATTTTCAACTTTTACGGCTTACATCTTTACGATTCGAGTTTTTTTTTTCCCAAAATCAAAAAGCAGAAAGAAGAGAGAAGCCGAACTTACTCCTCCCCATCACATGAAAAGCACACCTATTTCCATATTTCGAACCGATTGGTTTTTATTTTTCTGTTTTATTTTTTTATTGTCCAATTTTTTTTTTTTTCATTCTGGTTTTTGTTAAGCCAATAAACCTTTTGTCTCACCATTGCAGAGAATAAGAAAGGACGACCATTGTTTTTGGTGGTGACGAGAACAAGCTTCTATTATTTTTGCTTTTTCAATCCAATTCTTTTTTTCTGTTCTGCCCATAGCACCTGTCATTTTTTATGTTTTTTTTTTTTTTCATTCTTACTTTTCTTCCACCATTGACTCCTTTCTTTCACCAGAAGAATCACATCCATTCCCGCCAATAACCCCTTTGTTTCTATTATTAAAACAAGTTTGCTTTAAGCCTTTAAACAAAAATTCTTCTTTCTCGTTCTCTGCAATGGTGAGACAGAGTTATTGACGTAACAAAAATCAGAATGAAAAAAAAAAAAACAAAATAGACAACAAAAAAATAAAAATTAACTAGTTCTTATTACGGAAATGGTTGTGCTTCCTTTCTTGTTCTTGTTCTCTGCAATGGTGAGACAAAGGAGATATTGGCATAACAGAAACCAATTCGTATTACGAAAACGGTTGTGCTTTTCATGTGCTCAGCAATGGTGATTGGGAGAAGTAAGGTCGGTCTCCCTCTTCTCTTTGCTTTTGATTTTGGGAAATAAAAACTCAAACCCTAGTAGATGTAAGTAGTAAAAGTTAAGAATAGTTGGAGTTGATTGAATTAAATCTGACATCGTAGACAAACGCCGTAACCAATCGTTTCTCATTTAAACGTTGGGACAAGCAACTCTGACGTGGATTAATAGCTCCAGCTGGCCCAATGAAAATCTTGGGACGGATGCTTTCGTCCGTCCTTGAATGAGCGAAAGTGAACTCTGCTGCATGACGAAGGTTAATGCAGTATTTGCCACGGGGGCACTGTTAGTGATGACAACCCCAGCCGCAGCAGGTGGAACCGCCACTGGTGCCATGTCAGGGACAGCAGGAGATAAACAGGTACATCAGGAATGGGTGGTGTGATGGGTTTGGTTACACCAGACGTGGTGGCAGGGGCAGGTGGTGTGATATTCCCCTCCACCAGGGTCCCAGCTTATTATCAAGAGAAAGTATTAGACTGTTAATGTAATCAAGGTTATTTCTAATATCCGTGGTTTTGGGGTCAATTACAGGTTCTACTTGTGCAATTTATTCTTTCTTTACTCTCCCCCTTAAAAAAAATTTAACATGTCCTTCAAAAACTTGATTTTCAATAATAATAATAACATATAGTTTAAAACTTATATTTTCTTTATTGATTAAATTGAAAATTTTAGTACTAAGTATCATAATATATTATACAGTTGAAAACTTGTCATTATGATTTCAATTTTGCAAGTACTACCTTTTACATTATTTATTATACACATACAAATATTAAAATGAAAACAAATGATAAAATCACTTAAGAAATTAGCTCCATGGCCAAGTTAGACATGTTTCTTTTAACCATGAGTACTTGGGCTCAAATCTTCAAATCCTTAAAAAAATTTTGGGGTTATTTAAAGACAAATTCAATTCCAAGGCCAATTCCACCAAGACCAACCAAAGCCGATTCGTTGAGTTGGTTTAGATAAGGTAAACCCTAGACCCTGAAACTGACTTGGGTGAGAATTAATTCCAAGAATTTGAAACTAAACCCTATCCTATAACAGATGAAATAAGATCGATTTAAGAACGATTCAAAATCGGGTCTATTCTATTCCGTGTAGAAACTATCCATTTGCTCACCCGATTACAAAATACAAAGTTTTCACATAATAATTAATAGATCATTACCTAAAGCTTGACCTATTTACTAAAAATCTACCGTATAATTTACCATCCATCAACTGTTTGTACTTTGTATTTTGGGAAATGATCATGCAACCTATTAAAAATTTATAACTAAGTAGAAAATACATAAGGGAATGGGCCAATGTTTTTTTTTAAACTCCAAGAAATACTCGGTACCGCTCCCATTTCAATAGTTGGAGTAAGGTCGATTTAAGACCGGTTCAAAATCGGTTCTATTCGATTCCGTGTAGAAACTATCCATTTGTTCACCCTATTACAAACTACAAAGTTTTCACATAATAATTAATAGATCATTACTTATAGTTTGACATATTTACTAAAAATCTACCGTATAAATTTGCAAGCCGTGGGCAGCATGGCACAAGCTATCGTGCCGTGACGTGCCAACCCGTGGGCCTTGAACCCTCAGCCCAATACGGCATGGACTTCCATGCCAAGTCTGGCATGGCCCGTAAGTCTTCGTGCAATGTCGTGCCTGATTAGTCCAAAATCGTGCCGGGCCGTGGGTGGTCCGGCCTGATTTATACCTCTAATTCAAATGATAAATTTCTTAAATTGTCTTTATGGTTTAACTAATTGAGTAGTTATATCCTTATTGTTTAAAAATTGACTGATGCTACCCCTATTGTTTTTGACAATTAACTAATTCTATTGTTACCGTTAACCTCCGTAAAAAACAATGCAAAATGCCTAAACTACTTCGGAATTTAGATGTTATCGCTGCTGAGTGGAGTTACAAGGCACTGCCGCCGCCGTCGCCCAGGAAGAAGAGAGAGAGATCATACTTCAGATGTTGTCGTCGTCACCTAGAGGAAGAATGAAAAGGACGAAATGTTTGCCTTTAAGTTAAAAGAAAAACTCCTTCCCTAACCTCTTCTCCCCTATTTTGAATGTCAAATATTGAACCAGCCGGAGGTTGATTCTTCTCGCATAGATGAGTTTGAGTCTGAGATCTAGAGTGGCATGAGTTTGAGTTGTGATGTGCAAAAGCCAACTAAGTTTTGAGTCTGAGACTTCCAGCAATGTGTAGCATGAGTCGGATCTCTAGAATGGAGGTTGAGATCTAGACTATATCTGTTGCGATGTGCAGCATGAGTCTAAGTTTGAGATCTGTAGGCGAAATACCTCCGTATCGAGATCAGCCACTCGAGCCTTCTTCTCTTCTCTAGATTCATCAATTTGCCTCTGCATCTCACTTCTATATCCTCTTGATTCTTCTTGAATCATTCGATATCCTCCATGAGAAACTCGATTTTCTCATCGTTCTCCCCCTTATCGCGCAACAACCTAGACTTCTCCTGCTCTAAAACTTCAATCCTCTTCAACTCAGAAACAACACCACCACCAACTTAGTTGGTATGTATCTAACTAGAGATCCCACACCTACTTATAAGGGTCTTTGTCACTGACCTTATGTTACAAGAGAGGTGATTGTAATTTACCCTGTTGTTCATGGTTACGATCAAAGTCACCTGAGAGGTACTCGGACCGGATACGAGGATAAAATGTGCAAAAGGAAAACTAAGAGAACCAGAGATTTTATAACTCCATAACCGTACGTAATTTAAGGCTAATAAAGAAATGTCACTACAAATGCATTTGATTGGGGTTGTTCCTTCTTATTTGATTTCAATATTTGACAGCAGTAGCTTTGGAGATCACATCTGAGTTGTGGGGCGTTTGTGGGACAGAGGGCGCAGGTGTGAATTCATTTAAAGTTCTTTTTTTTTTTCTTTTTTGTAAAAGAATTCATTTAAAGTTCAAAAGCAACAATTTATGAAATTAAGAGGGAATAAGAATTTCCAAGACCCCAACTCCATACATTCAAAAGAAAAAAGAAAGACGAACGTCCCAATAATCCAAACTTTACCTATATCCACATAATCAACAACACCAAGAAGTATAGGTACCGACCCTTTGATGTCGCTTCTTATATAGACAGAGAAGATGTTCGACATATTTCACAATTCACAGGCAATTAATGTTTAAATTTAATAGGTGAGATAGACAGTAAATTCCAGCAAAGTCTCCGCTCCATCGGTCTCATGGTGGTTCACGGAAGGAATGGTCTTCACCGTGGCGTATCCCTTGGCATTTACATACTTTCCGGTGCCACCCATAACGGCCAGTTGAGATTCCGAGACGGCGGTGCGATGGACCCCGAAGAAACTCAGGCTGTCAGCGTAATTGCCGCTTTGAAACATGGCGGTGAATGCCATGGTCTGGCTGGTACCGTCCTCCGAGCTGGCCACGTAGAACCCTTGTGCCTTTCCAACCAAACCGGATCCTAGCTCATGACCTTCAGTCAGCTCATCGTCGATCACAGTCATCGTCCCGAACATGAGCTTCTGGATGGTGGTCCCTGCAGGAAGCTGGGCTCCATTCACCAAAGGAACCCCGAAACCACCATTTATGACGCTGTTACCATTGTTCTGAATTACAGTTGATGAACTGCCTCCAAGGCCGGTGAGGAATGGAATGTTGTTGTTGTTGATAATTGCGCTGTTGTCGCTGTTGAGGGGAATGCCATTGTTGACGGGGAGTACCGCACCGTTTGGCCTGGCAAAGGGAACCTGACCGTTCATCGCTGGGTTGTTTGCAATTCCCGTCACGGCTCGGGCAGAGGGGTTCGACCCACCAAGTATGTCATGCATGAAGAACGACAATGGGTGCTGGGGGTCCGCATTCACCATGGTGGCACTGGTAGATGCAGAAGAAGCAACATCTGGTTGTTTGATGGCCGGTGGGCCCCCAGGTGCCACATCAGTAGTGACAGAAGTGGACACAGGTGCTATATCGGGGACTCGCGTTTCAACTCGATCGGGTATCTCCGGTGCTGTTGCCGGAGCCACTGGAGCCGGAGGGGATAATTGTTCGTCCGGTATTCGAGCTGAGGTGGCACATGTGACAGCGAGGGCTAGTAACAGTAGGTAGGCAGTAATCCTGACTGTCCTGGAGAGGGATTTGGGGAATTCCATATTACTTGTTACAAATTGCAGAAGATATCCAAAATTCTGAATTCAAGATAAGATCCTACTGAAGGATGGGTTAAGAGTTTCTATATATATACTGATGGATGGGAAGAAAGAAGAATCAATGCAGCGGTGGATTTCATGAATTGGAGTTGGTGCTTGTGGTTCCTCCATCACTGTGATGTTTTAGTTAGAACTACGAAACCTAAACCATCATCTTTAAATATAAACTAGCAAGTAAAGGCATGCAACGCAACGCATGGGGTTAAATGGAAATTTGGTTGTTTAAATTTGGGTTTGGACAATAGTTTGGGTTAACCATTCCATTTATTACACCCACTTAAAATTGGTTGAGAGATATAAAAAAGGGGATTTAACGGGGAGGGGAGATGTTATAAATTATTTTAAAAAATGATCTTATTAAAAAGAATTATGAGAGATAATAAAGGCCCATAATTTTTTTTTTGTTTACTTGTTACATTTTTAATAATTTAATTTAAAAAAATAACCACATATGTGAAAAATGAGAAGAGGAGGTCTGTGGAAAAGATTGTATCAACCGCCAAAGCACCCAAATAGAAATTACAAAACTCAAGAAGTCTGATCTAACGACTTCTTTTTGTGACAGTTTATAGTGGGCTTGGATTGGGCCTATTACATCTAGGAGTCCAAAACGTGGGCCGGGATGAACAAAGCTCGGAAGGAAATTAAACTAGTCAATAAAACTAACATAGACGAGCCACTATTGATCTCTTTGACATTAGTAAGACAATTAATCTCGACAAAGGACGTAGAGAATGCACAGAATGGTTGTGGTATCTGGATTCAATTAAAGGAAGAAGATGTAGTGAAAAAGATCAATGATGAATGATGAGAGCAGATTTGGCCCTTCAATGACAACATGACATATGGTATCTTGGAATAGCTGGATGACATTCAAACACCACATATGTGATGATTTGCCTTAGCCAAAGTGATGGAGTTCTTCTGTCGACCTAATGGGAACCTATTTGGCAGCCCCATCCCATCCACAACTTAGGGCGGCTAGCAGCACCTCATCACCAGCCAAAGTGACCTCAACATGATTGAGGTCTAGGTGGCGACCTGCAAGACGTGCTCGCCGACCAATTCTGCATGCATATCCCGTCACATCTGGGTTTCTCAGAATTTGGACCACACACCAAATATTCGAGAAAAAATCGAACAAGGCACGAAGACTAGTCTACGTGCACGACTACTTCCGAGGAATTCGAACCGGTTAGGCACGACCTCCTAGAGATCTCGAACAGAATGCACAACCTCCAACCTCAGGGGAAGCATGCACGATTTAGTGACTCTAGCTCTCTTACTCTCAAGATTACTATCTCGCACAACCAGATACTAACTTAAGCATCGGAGCGACCACACCGGATTAGCCACCACAAGTTCTCTGAGCTCTCCTATCTTGCAATTCGATCGGCCAACTAAGCAACCGACATCCGAGTTGCCATCCAACTAGGAACAACCAGATCGCGCACAATCAATGACCACTTAAAAAAAAAAAAAAACTAATTCTCTATAAAGCTTGACTAAAAGTAATAAAGAGGGTCCCTTGGAAACTTTGTTATCAAGGAGGGATTCAACACTTCATCTGCTTTGGATTTGGGACAAGAAAGCTTGTGGACTAGAGCAATGGGTGTCATTTTCTAAATCGTGTTCAGATCTCCCACCCACACATAGTGTGAAGTTGTTTTAATCATGTTTGGATCTCCTATCCTCAATAACCCTACCCTACCCACATCACTACATCTGCACATTGAAAACATCTCATGTATTTGCATGTGTTAATCACATCTATTGACATTCATCAGCTAGAACACCATATTTCAAGTTTACGACCATCTGGGTGTCTGACTTCATGCGAACTTTTAAGGTTAGTGCAGGAAATCACTAGAATTTTCATGGTCTTTGTTTTTAAAAACAAAACAATCCATGTTGTCCAACACCCCAAAGTTGTCCGTACTTGGTTTTTCGCGGATACCATTCCTTCTTTTGCTAGTTTAAGCCACTCTTGGTTTTCCTCCCACTACAGAGATAAAAGAATTAGTCTTTGACTTGAATCTAATATCAACTAAACATAAAACCTTCATATATTAACATATATGCAAAAGATGACAATTCAATCGTTGAAGATGTTACAAATTACAATTGCTTAGATTTTTTTCCTTTGCATTATATTCCTGATTTGCTTATTATTCCCTTCTTAACTGAGCTCTTTTTGATACATGTATATTTTACTATAAGCATACATGTTGTATCAAATCGGTCTAGAACAGTCCTGGCCTAGGGTTTCTTTGCACGCTCGTGAACTCTCCAATCAACTCATCGAATAACCACCTCTCAATTTCTGTACCCACCACCTCAATATCATCCCCAAGCTCCAAGCACACGTCTCTACCTAGAATTTTCTCGGGTGAATCAACACTGACGTCTCTTTCCTGGCAAACCAGCCACTTCCATAGCTCTTCCACGAGTGATTCTCTGCCCCACCCAAGGCAAACCATTTTAATTGATGATTTCACCCAGGGATGTGGGTCTATCTGTGGCCCTAAAATCTCCATCAACCCTTCGTTTATACGATCAAACAATAGCCTTCTATCTGACCTCAACCATGTCTGCTCGTCATACTTCTTCTCTAGCTTCTCAAATACCAAAGGACTGACAGGACATTCTGAGGAGTACCAGGTCGATAATGCCAATTCACGGTCCACATCACGTAAACATAAATCTGAGTCGAGCAACATATCAACTAGGTAACTAAAGCATTTATTCTCTTCAATTCTAAACTTAACTGCAATTTCTTCCGCCCCCATAACACCGAAGGAGCCTTCTCCAGTCTCTTCATCACTTGAGACAGCCACTTCAAGTCCCTCGTACGTATCTGATGACTCTAACTTGAGAAGTTGAAGTTGCAGACGAAGACCTAGTAGGGAGAATATGGGAAAATTAACATGTAGAAATGGTTAAAATCATATGATAAATGAATTAATTTGAGTCACTAACCACGGAGGTCAGCACTGATTTGCTCAAAACACTCAGAACCAGATGTTGTCTCTTCTGCAAATGGTGGTTCCAGAACTGAAATAGGACTAGGTTGCTCAACCCCTTTGGAACTTGCAGGAGATTCAGGTTCAGGAACAAGGCACTGTGCTGGAAGTAAACTTTCTTTATGACTCTTCTTCATTGTTTCCTGAAAAATTATAACGGATCAATTTTCAAATAAAATGATTTAGGAAACATGAAACCACAACAATTTTATTAAAGAGGAAAACCCAATGGAAAAGACAATAAACTGTTCCAAAGCTGAAGTGAGAAAAAAAGGAGTCATCTCTAATCTCTACAATCACCATACAACCATAGAAAAGAAGAAGAGTACCAAGCACACGACACAAGCAAAATTATCATCACCATTATCATGTGCCACTTGATGATTAAACCATACAACGCTTGTTAAGTCTAAATTCTGAAAAGGTTCCAGGGTAATTAACCTCAGCTGTGCATTCAGTAAAGATGCCGATACTGATTGGAGTTCAATTCATCTTGGTAAGTCAAATACATGCCAACCTTCAGACACTTGTGCACAATCCAGGCAATAATAGTGGTGTAAGAAAGAAGTAATGACTTGAATAGATTAAAAAAATCTTTCTCTGCATTCATATACAAATGCAAGAACAAAAGGCATAAAAGAGATCACAGTCAAAAGAGATACGCAGCCCAAAGGTAAGGTGAAAAACCTAGGGGTGTAAGAATGTAGTTATGACTTGAGTAGAGTAAAAAACATCTTGCTCTGTATCACTTGTATATAAATGCAAGGACAAGAAGCAAAAACAAGAGATATCACAACCAAAGGACATAATACTGCACAAAGGTAGGGTGAAAAACCCAGAGGTGTAAGAATGTAGTTATGACTTAAATAGATTAAAAAAAGAAAATCTTGCTCTTATATATGGATGCAAGGCAAAAAAGTGATATCACAGCCAAGGGAGAAAATGCAGCCCAAAGGTAGGGTGAAAAACCTTCCTAAAGTGATTATTCGGAAAGTGGTTTTACAACCTTTTGGACAAAGCTCTTTGGATGGATGTATGTTTAAGCATTCCGTGTGGAAAGCAGGAAAATAAAGAAACTGGTTCTGAAACTTGAAATTTTAGTATATTTTGAAAAACTGTTAGAAAATCCCTAGCAAATAACATAGCTAATACGTTCAATTCTAATTGCATCTAGAAATATCCAAATGCAATCTGCTGAATTATTTTCTAGTATATTTTATTAAAACACCAAAGATACCAAGCCCCCATAAAGAATGTTAAGCAGCAACATTTTAGTTCGATCAAATCACAAAACCTACAAGACCAGAAGGTCCAGAGCCAATATACTAGTTTAAGCTTGCACTAAGATACAAGGATGGAGACATTCAGAACAAATTTGACAAACCAACCTTTCAGAAAATCACCCAGCCCCTGGGCTGAGTAATAAGTTACTGGTATTTAAATTGTTCGAATTATAAAAGTCTCCATAAACAAAAAACATACCGTGTTAGTATGTTACAATATATATTGATACAAAATAGGTCCAAAGGATGAGTTACAAGTTTCAGCACATCAAGCAGGCCGATGTCCAGTTCAGTCCAGTGTTTAAAAAACTAATCAGGAAATGGAACCACTTTTCCATCTTGGTGAAAGATCAGCAGTTCTACAATCTAGGTCCACCCAGGATATCGAAAATCAAAAAATAAAAAAAAATATATAGACGTGGAAAAATAAAGAATATTAAAGAAAAGAATAAAAACTGGAAATGTATCTAACAATATATATACAACATTAAGTAAAAAGAGTGACAAATGAGAACTATTGTTATTAATATAGAAATGTCTAAAAAAATAAAAAGTCTGGGCCATGACTCATTGACTGGGTCAAGTGGTTCAGCTGTTCAACCAGATGGGTCACCAGGTCATTGGTTTAGTTTTGACAAAACTGCTAATAACTTAGAACTTGAGATAGGATGTTCTCAGGTTCCAACAAAAGCTTGCAATGCTGCAAAATGTTGACGACTGGTAGAGTCTAATTTTAGTGTTTCATTTGACTGCAGTGGTTTCAACATGGTGCATGATGTTTACTAATTACGTTGTTTGATAATTCAAAAGGAGGACTATAACATGCACCTAGGATTGGAGATGCTGGGATAATTAAGCACGACCTTTTCCGGTACCCTGTTTGATAATTCATAACAAAGGAGAGATTGGGGAGGATGTGCCCATGGAATTAGAGCTGCATAAGCAAGACAGATGGGTGCATCTGGAGTTTAATATGATAGGAAAATACCAGATAGATTAAAAGGAAAGTTCTATTAAACAGTTGTTATCCAGCTATAATTATGGAGCAGAGTGGACAACCATGAAACATGTCCAAAAAATGAATTTGACATAAATGTGTATATTGAAACAAATGAGCCATTCGAAAGAAGACCAGTAAGATGGTTTGGCCGCATGCATAGAAGACCATTAACAGAACCAATAAGAAGTGATTTGTTGCAAGTTACATGGGCTAGAAGGGCTAGGACTAGGAGTAGACCATAAAAGACATGGATAATGGTAAGAAATTATTTAAGTGCTGATGATTTAACAATGGATATGACAGTAAACAGAATGGAATGGCAAAACATGATTCATGTAGCCAACTCCATATAGTTGGGATACGGCTTAGATGATGATGTGTAAGATTGGGCGTGTAACATTGTGGTGATGGTGGAATTAGATAATACTTCTGACTGACGCTTTAATATCTTCTTCATACATAGTTACAGTAAATAGTGATTGATACTGTGAGTGTTTTTATAGGAGAAATGGCAGGAAGGAAGGTGTTCAAGATGCTAAAGGGAGAGAAAATAGAGCACAACAATGATGTTTGAATTTTAACCAAGTTAGTTGTGTTTAAGGCTAAGTTGACTTTGAGTCTGAGAGCAAACGATAGCAAAGATTAGGTGAATATCCAGTCCATGCCACCCAAGACCACAGATGGTTGGGACCAACATTGGGTAACAGCCTTTAAAGCTGACTTTAGATGAGTTGGGTAAAATTTGTCAAACCTGGATGATTCTATTAAAACCACCATTATTTCACAAAGTGTCTCGGTAAAAAGGCATTTTACTGGGTTTTGGAATTTTTGAAACTCCAAGGTTCGAAAAGCCATAAATGGAGATGGGTCATGAGTTGAATGGTACAATCATCCAGACCAGGCTTGACCATGTCTATCAACACTGAGTTTGATTATGTCTTAATATTGATATTCTACTGTTGGAGTTAGATAAAGCCTCCAATATCCCCATACCTTCATTCTACATGTAACTAAAGGTGGCTGCCTTTATTTACAGAGTAACAATTAGGATTAGATTTGGAAGATGCATTATAATAGAATACGAAGAAAACAAAATAATAGATTACAAATTAGAAATACATAGGAGTATAAAGATTTGCTATAAAGAGGTTAAATCCCCAACCTCCAAAGTCTCAAAGAGACCATAGATACTACACTTCTAGAAGTGATCTTGTCAATAAAATGATTGTAAAGTTTTTTTGTCCTCATTATTTTTCAGGGTGTTCATAAGATGAACTCCATCTACCAAGCACCTCAAGATTGAAGCCAGATACAGGAATTGGAACAGGATCGTTTACGATATCACATCCAAAGGAATGAAAATATAATACAAAACAAAGCATTGAAAAATGTTTAAAGATAGGCATCGATCAGAGTAAACAAACCTTCGGAATTGCTTCCTTTGGATCATGAGAAGAAAAATCTGCTTCTTTCTCTGATATGACACAGTTAAATGGTTTAGGCAGCTGCTCCATCTCCTCAGCAGTATTAGAAGGCATGGATGAACTCTCAGAGTCAGCAACAGCCTCCCTTTCAACAACCAGCCTTTTATCTGTGATATTAGCGGCCAATGGCCCAAGAGCCATAGGATTTTGCTCTGCTACTTCAAGGTTGTTCCTCAGTTCAACCAGGCTCTGACTTTCTTGTATAGCATGACTCATCTCCCCATTTGTCGCAAGAGAATGCTGAGATTTTTTACTGCTGCATCTGAGGTTTCTAGGCAAGGAATTAACTTTTTTTATGGAACTTACCTTTCTTGACCTGTAACTTTCCTGGTTGACAGTACCTCTTAGCATCAAAAACCCATCCTCATTGCCAATAGATTCACCTCTGGTGCTCGATGATAGACTTCCAAAGGCAGTAGATGAAGTGGGAACAGATCTAGACCTTGGTAGACTTCTGTTATACACATCCTTCCAACCATCTCTGCTGCTAATTCCCAAAGGACTGTTACACCTTGCAAACCCATCACTCCTAAACCAGTCCTCAGAAGTCAAGGTCATTGATCTGGTTTCTTTGTCAGACATAGCTAGCATTTCACCCAGAGTACTGCCCTTACTAACTAATCCCACTTCTTGAAACCTATGAGTCATCTTCCACCGCTCTGAAAGTCGTTTCTTCGCCTCCTTGGTCACGGATGACTCAGTTGAATATGAAGATGATGGGGACAGGCTAGATCTTTCTTTGCATTGATGAGAATACCTTGAGGTGGGTGTGACAACCTCAGAATCATTTTCTGAGTCATTTCCTGACATGCTATATGAGCTTTCATCTCCAGCATATCCTCTGAGAACTGAGTTTGGTACCTTTAAGGAGCTGTTGCTTACATTGTCCCTCATTTGCCTAGTGATTTCTTTAGCAATTTCCCTGGATCGCCTGGTCCTATGCCTAGTATGTTCCACATCACTCGATGAATTTTTGCGCTCATGAACTTCTGAAATTAAGTCACAGTTCCCATAATCTCGAACTTCTTTATGCTGCCTGTAATTTGGTTGCAGACCTCCAGAAGAACATGCCGAGGAGAGGGATCCTGTTGTATCTGGTACCTTTCCCAGATTCGGCTTCAGAACAACAATCCGTGTAGGAAGAAGGCAAGTCTCATCCTTTCCTTCGTGACGGGAATTTGATAACTTGTAAGAATTATGAACACTATGTCGGTTGTTGCAGTAGTTAACATTGACTTTATCATGCCTGTGATGAGAGTCAATAGCATTCTTCTGTTCAGTTTTTTTCTCTGATTTTTGGAAAAGATCACTTTTTCCATGCTTTGGAGCATTTGATGGCTTTAAGATTGTTACATGAGCAGACAGTTGAGCAGGTGGAACGCTTTGCAAATTATGGAGATGCTTTGCGAACAAAGAATCTGGTTCTTGGAGAAATTTCAGTAAGAGATCCTTGTTGGAATCTAATACTTCTAATGCATCTTGAAATTCCATCGAGTGTTGAAGCTTTTCATCAGTGGAGAGACATTTTGCATCCATGAAGTTCTCACGTATAAGTGCCATTTTTTCATCCCTCTGCTTCAAGTGTGCTTTCTCCTTCTGAAATATTAGGTTAGTTTTCTTTGCCACTTTTGACGCTTCTAAGACTTCAAAGACATCCTTGAATTCTTGCTGGTCGTTAGTACCCAATCTAAGTGACGGAGCATCATATGGTGGGGTCTTCTCATTCGACCCTATAGATGCCTTTCTCTGAAGATAGGTTTGTGAGAACTTTTTCTGTTGTTTATGTACAGGATGTGGAGATGGCAGTGCATCAAGGCCCATTAATCTAGCAATAACACTTGGAGTTCGCCGCCTGGATTCCATTTCTTTAGACAATTCTTCGGCCAGTAGCTTCTTCATTGGAGTTCCACCAGCTTGTTTCAAAGAATTACACCTCAGCTCAAGCGCATGCTACACGATAAAAAAAATACACTTGCAAAATGTTATGCTATTCATTTTTTGCAGAAATCATAGAAGCACATAGGCATAATTCACATACACCACTACAAAATAATTTTTGATATTTCAGAAAACAAATTTGAACAAAAAAATAACCAAGTTAAAGGACTCCAACAAGTACAAAAAGGAAAATTTCCTTACAGGGCCTTCTTCTAAAAGAACACTGCTGCAAGAACTGGAATCAGATGCAACCTTCAAAGTGTCTACCAGTTTTTCGTTCTGTACATTTCCTGGGAACAGAACGCCATGATATCAAGATGAATTCCCAGGAGAAAGATACACAAAATGGAAATGAAGAGAAAAAAATAAATAAAAAATCAACGACTTACAGTAATAGATCATAGGAAAAATAAGTCAGAACCATGAAATAGTTAAGAGGGTTTCTGAGCTCAAAATTTACGCATGATAGAAACAATCTAAGTAGGAAAAAGCATGCTTTGGAGGTAATATGTTACAACAATCTAACATAGGAAATCACATTCCTAAATAGTTTCTTTTTCTAAGTGATTCTCACCTTGAAACTTACAATAGGTGACAAATTAGTAGGCGAAATGAAATCAAAAAATGTAAAGCAAAAAGAAAATGAAAAGAAGGAAGAAACATAAACACCAGAGCAGCTCTTTCACAAAAACTTCACGTTAACTTCTATAAAGTAACGGGGAGAAATCAATCGCGAGAAAAAGTAAATCCACAAACGAAGCAACAAGATGCTTAAATTTCAGAAAAAGGAACAAGTTTGGATGGTAGGGGTGGGAGGAGAGTAAAAACAAACCACGGCCATCATATGCCATCATAAACCAGGAGTTCATTAAAACATAGACATAATGATACCAATACCACCGCAACAATGTCCGCACCTAACTTTATGTCGAAGTAAGGCTTACTACAGCACCACTAGAAGAAAATCAAAAGCATAACCTAAAATCTAAAATGGCGAACTCTATGTACTATAAAAGAAAAAACAAGACGAGAACCTAAAGTCTAACCTTGATTGAGAACCCTCTCCGTTAGGACAAGATTAGTGCCAGGATTCTGATCAGAAAAGCTTCTGATCTTGGCCGAACATCCGTGATATGGTTTCTCCTTACCAAGCGATCTCTTGTGCTGAAACCTCTCCATTTTCAAGCAAGCAAGGATAAAAACAAAAGCGCAGGAAACGAACCTAGAATTGAAGCATGGGAAACAGGGCAAGCCGCGGAGATAGTAAGTAGAGGTAGCTCAGAAGGATCGCAGAAAACCATGGTTAGAAACCCTCGAATTTTACGTTATTTAAAATCCGGGAAATACAGAGAAACGAATCTCGCATCTGATGAATCGGAGTGGAATGGAAGTAGAGAGAAATGAGATAAGAGAGTAGAGGAAGAGTGAAGAGTGAAGAAAGGGGTTCCCGATCCCCGTCCCCTGATCGCCTCTCCTTCCGGCTTCCGTGTGTGGTTCGATTTGCGTTTTTTTGAAACTGCGACACGCAATGGCCAACATTAATATCGTTCTTTTCTTTCTCACTAATCAGCTATCAGTAGTCCCCCTCATCCTCATCCTCAGGCCTCAGGCCTCAGCTAGAGCCTAAGTTAGCCACCCCCCCATAACTTTCGCCCCCCAAAAACAGTTTTTGAACTTTCAATTCAAAATGCCCAATTGAATTTGCCCATACATACCATCCAATCCCCAGTCACCACACGGCCACACTCACACACACTCTCTCTCTCTCTCAGTCAATTCATCCTCACCCTTGAGAGTTGAGGCCTTGACCTTGAATTCCGCCCACTTGCCCTGAACACCGCCGCTGCCAATCCACCTGTCCCACACTCCCACTTGTGACTTGTCTCATGCCGTAACATGCCACGTCAGATAATCTACTTTATTTATGCAAAATCAGGGGCATTCGCGTCATTGCGTAGTATGTTGTCCCCAACCGTCCGATCGTGACAAGGACAAACCTAACTAAAAAAGTCACGGGCCCAAGTGAAATAAAGTGCCCAACTGACCTGACCTGGCCGCCGGAGATAGGTGGAGTTTGGAGTAGGCTACGACGGTCTACTATCTCCAAATGATTTTCTTCCGGTACTCCTTTCTCCCATACATCTAGACCACTAATTTCACAGAAACATCAAGAGGTTTACGATATCATCCGTCCAAAGCACTCGTACTGAAAAGAAACTCAACTCCTACTACGAACACGAGCAGAAACGAAGAAAACCGATTCTACCTCTTGTTTGTTTGAACTTTGAACTTACAAAAATAACAACAAAAAAATGGTTGGGCACCAAGGTAATAGGAGTAGGCCAATAAGTATTGGGCCAGATTTCTTAAGAAATTGACTAAATATGCCCTATTGTTTTAGCATTATATTAAAAGTATACCTATTGTTTCTTACAATTGTTTAAAATCTTCCCTACCTTCAACTTTTCCTCACATTCCATCACATATGACCGATTTTTTTCAAAAATACCTTTTCAAATGTTTCTCACTCTTGTTCTCCCCCAGTCTCTCTCTCTTATCCTCTTCTTTTTTTTTTTTTTGCTATACTACCGCTTTTCTGGAAGAACGAGGGGTTTGAAGTAGAAGAGGGATCTAAGGCTTCCAAGATATGATTTATTTCTTTGCAAAATCTATAACTGAATAATATTTGAGGTTATTTTCTTAGAAGAAGGAAGCTGGAGGAGAGAGAGAGAGAACGGTGGAGAGAAATGGTCGCCACTCTGCATTCCCCTTCATGTCGAAGACGATGAAGTCAACCACGGCTGAGAGAAATCGCCACCGCTCTTCTTCTGACAATCCCATATTCTTAGATTCTTTGAAAAATTCGGCAACCATCGGAGCTTAGAAATTAAAGCCTAGTTACGACGTGCTTGGCCACGAATGCTACAGATGTGAAGTCGACCATTGCTGAGAGTCCTTTGAGCAATGGCCACAGATGTTGCATATGCGAAATCTTGTTCTCTAGATAAGTTTTTTTTCTTTCTTTTCCATGCCAAATCTAGTAGGAGATGTAACTGTTGGAAGAGTGGCCATAGGCCCCTCACTTATCAACATGTTCGAGAATACAAAGGACATATGACAAGCCACAAGTTGATGGATTTTTCCTTATATTATTACTTATCTA
Organism: Nelumbo lutea; assembly: GCF_056320005.1. NCBI lineage: Eukaryota > Viridiplantae > Streptophyta > Magnoliopsida > Proteales > Nelumbonaceae > Nelumbo > Nelumbo lutea. The sequence goes on along the minus strand of NC_142685.1, from coordinate 4,694,461 downwards.
TTTTCTATAAAATAAAATCTTTTTGGTTGTTTTCTACATAAGTATTTCTTGCGTAGAGATATTATTATTAGATTATTAATCAGATTCATTCTAGCTCTATTAGGTCAATGGTGGACCATTTGGTCTAATATAGACTGGATGGTCAAGTGACAAGATCCTTGATCAATGAGACATTTGTCTCAATCCAGAGGAGCTTTAACCTAGTGAACCAACGGTTCTTTTATAATGTTTCTGTTAGCATTAAATGCGTAAGGAAATGTTAGAGAATGAGCCTCATATATAAGGGGTATGCGGCTTATATCCAAAGCATGAAAAAGTTTTGTGTGAAAAAGAGTGAAGATAGGTCAAAGTTCGTTTCAGATTAGCTAGTCCCTCATTGCACCCTGCTTCAAGGGCTTGTGTCTTGGATAATTTTCTATTGCTTATTTTTGCAAGTTGGATCAGCAAGTTTCATTCATTGATATTTGGGTTACGTCACGAGATCGCTCATCGATTAGATCTAGCTGGGTTTATAGGCACGTTCAATAAGAAGATGAAGGAGATTATATTGAAGAAGAGGAGGGAACATTGGTGGATGAATTGTGTACAAGTAGACCTATTCATGGGCCGGGTCGGACTTTTACTCTTCATAAACAGGATTTTGTTAGGTTCGAGCCCGAGTTCGGCCTGACCAACGGGCCTACAACTTGGGCCTAAGCCCAACCCCAATAAAAAGCCTGAAACCCGACCTAATAGAAATATGGTCACCGGTTCTGAGTTTGCGTGACTGTTTGCCAGTGTTGAGTTCGTGTTGAGGTGTTAGCCTAAGTTCACCAAAGAAAATAACAAGAAAAAGAATGGTAGCAGCTGCTAGCCTATGTTCGTTGGAGATCATCAAAGAAGAAAAACGATTAAGAGGGACAAGGAATTGAGAATGAGAAGTGAAAATTGATGGCCTGTTTGTCAGAGAAGAAAACACTTGAGAAGACATGAACAGAGTGGGAAGGGGAAAGTCAAGCTCGGGTAGGGGTTTGAGAGTTTAAAACGATGAATGTTCACCACCACCGCCGTCGATGCCTGTGTTCGTCGCCTCCCCGGTGCCTGAGTTCGCATCTGAGATTCTAAGAGAGGAGAAATGAGAAGAGGAACGAGAGAGAGAGAGAGAGAGAGAGGACTCACCACCGGTCTGCCGGAGTTCATTGGTTGCGCTAGTGAGTGTTTGCCAATTTTGTCTGCCTGAGAGTGTGAGGTTGTGACTGTGAAAACTAAGAAGAGAGAATTGAGGTTCGGTGGCTAAGACTAAGAGAAAGAAATGACTGAGAAGAGAGGGGTTAAGATATTTAGGGCTAAGGTTTTGGGTTTAACCTATAGCTTGGGTTGGGTCGAGCTTTTTTGATAAATCCTAAGCCTGGCCCGCAACATAGTCGGGCTCGGTCTTTTAGGCCCGAGGTCAAGCCCATGAGCTCAAATGTGTGTTCAAGCCTGTCCGGGGGCCAAGCCAGCCTGTCGGGCTACCCGGCCCATGAAGGGCTGAGCAAGGTACACATACAGGAGGTGGAGGGGTCTGTTGTTGCTTGCGGTGATGAAACATATCGCTCCAATGGTTGCAACAATGCCTCGCATCACCGTTGTTGCTTGAATATTAGTCTCTTCGCTGCCACATATCACCACCCCACTTTATTGAACCGAAGACCCACCTCACACGCCCAAAGCCCTTCTTCCCGAGTCCCTCAATTTATGGTAACCCTTCGGGTCTTGTTTGGACCAAAACAATGGGGTTCTCATTGGATTAGGGTGGAGATATGGGGAGAGTTCCCACCGCTGCTAGTTCGATAACGATGAGTAGAAAGCAAGGGAGACAAAAAAAAAAAAAAATTGATGGGAATAAGAAGAACAAGGAGGAGGAGGAGGAGTTTAAGACAGTAGGGATACTTTAAGAAGGACCAAACCAAGGATCTCTTTCTTCTCCCTATCTCATCTTTAAAATGGTGGAAGGACTGAAGAGCGGAGTAAACCAAGGGACATCTGATGACAGCGATGAAAAAAAGCAAATGAAAGAGAGAAAGAAAGCCTTCGAAAATCAAGCTTAAGCTTCTTCAAGTTGTCCAGTACTTACCCAAATAGGCGATAACAATGACGATTCTTGGAACTTACATATTTGTTGCATAAGTGAAAAATGTGAAAAGGTGCTAGATAAGGAGGAACTAAGGTTTATGGGTTTCATTTCCAAGAGATGATGCCATAGTGATAAGGGTTTAAACAAAATAGGGCTGCTGACGATGCTGACAATGGGATTGCCGGTTGAGCTTGAAGATCATTGATGATGTCTTCCATTGATCCAGGAGTTTAAGTTTTCTAAATGATGGATAAAATCATCTTTTTAATCATTTTGTTAAGCGAATACTAACAATAAGAAAAAATTAACCAATTGTCAGAAACAATAAAGATACTTGAAGACAATACTGAAATAATAGAGGTAAATTTAATCAATTTGTTAAACTTACATATAGTTTAAGAAATTTGCCCCAAGTATTATGAATGATAGGTGGTAGGAGTAGGATTGGGGGTTTGAAAGGGATAGTTTGTTTGGTTGCGGAGAAAGTAGAGGACGAAGGGTATAGGATTGATGGGGGTTTCGGGGAATTTTGTCTTTGGTGTCCAAACTTCAACTTGGGTCCCCCGTCCGACCGTCCGGTCCCTACAACTTTATGTATTCTATTATTTTATCATTCAATCAACAAAGTCGTACTTGTTTGGCAAATTGTAATTGGCTATTTGGCTCATGTTCTTCCTCCACCTAAATGGCTCAATCTAAATGATTGGCGTCACACGTTTCCCGGTGGAACGGCGCTGGGCTAAAACCATCAATCACATCCCTACATATGGAATTGTGGATGTATTGATATGGATCCATGTTGAATGGACGCAGTGATTAGAGTAGAGTGGAGTCACAGCAATACACATCAAATTACGTCAGCGCTGTTGCAAGTGGAATTGGGAACATCCCCCTGCATAATATTATGTATAGGATGAAATGTTTTCGAGTTAAATAAATGTGAGATCTCCTGATTTGATTTCTCCATCATCAATCAGGGATTCACGGGAAGTGATATATGTATATCCCATCCATGGCTCTGACTCATCTGTATTGTCCAGTATTATAAATCATTACCTGCCAATTTTTGAATTTATAGGTTGAAAGTAGTGTTAAATAAATAGGTGCTAATTCGAAATTGATGCCAATTGAAGGACGGGCGTTGATGAATAGAATGTGAGTTATGGAGCTTTTGAATGTATAGAGGTATGCAGCGAAAATAAAAAATGTGCACTTCTCCGTTTTTTATTCTCCCCTGTTTTCAGGTTTGATTGACTAGGAATCCGCACGTGAGGAATGCTTTTTGACTTTGGATTCCACCGTGACCTCACTGATCTGTGAGCCTGTAACCTGCCCCGTGATGCCCCAGGTATTGTATTGAATATATTCTTATTAACTTGTAAATCCTGTTAAAACTTGTATACAAAGAATGACGAGTACTTGTAATTTGAGACAAACAATGGAAAAAGTGGTATATTTTAATTTTAGGCCACCTCCAAAGAAAAAGTTGCAGTAGCGCCTACCCTAACCCTAATGCTAATGAGCTGCCCCATTTCCAATTTTCCTTGAGTCTTATTCATTCAGCATTAGTCAATTGGAATCTTGGATGTGATGGAAATGGAATGTATTCAAGCATGTGGCCCCCATTGGACATGTCGGGAGATGTTTTCAATACAGCGTAGGATGTTGTGGGGTTGATTTGATGTCGTATTAGAAATATCTTCCAACTATCCATCAGCTAAGTTTTGAGTTTTTTAGCTGACCATTAATGATCAAGATCAAACTACACAAGCACATGGAAACAATACACATCTAGTTTACTTTGCTGACCTTATTGGGTTTTCAAAATGGAGTGATTGTAAAACCCGAGGCATTCAGATTTCAGAAATCAAAACATTCATTATGATTTTTGGGAATCCAAAATCCAAAATATGCGAGGCGAGAGGCGAGAGGCGACGTTATCAATGAGAAAAAAGAAAAAGGCGACGGTGTCCATGTTTTCCTTCCTGCTGTGATTTCAATTTCAAATGCATAAATAACACGATTATCGGCCCGAGTTTTCATGAAGGATGTGGTAAGGAAAGGTACATAGAAAATCGTTCAAGTTGGGCTACAAAGAATGGAATGGTTGCCAAAAAAGAGAACAATTTTCATGCGAGAAAGACGGAAAAAAACCTGTAACAAGGACCAACTGTGAAGTGGGAAAGCAAGCAGCGGTCGGACTGTCCAGAGTCCAGACTGACTCAATCCAATAATAATAATAATAATGTCAGTAGTCAGTTGAGCAGGCATACTTCTAAATTTAATGAACCATGCATTTGGGAATTGGTGCCTGGTGGTCATGAACTCAAGCGGTCCAATCGGACAGTTGGACTGAGGGAGGCTTTTGTGGAGGAATAATGTTGTGTTGGTTGGGAATTGATGGAGGGATGATATGAAATCCAATTGGAATACCTGTCTGTCTTATTGAGCTGCAACTGGAAAGCTAAGCTTTACTGGATTTCGTGTTTTTCGAAGGCTGAAATAAGAAACTCTGGTTTATTTGATTTTCACTACTTTACTTCTGTATGATGGAGATGGACCCAAATAGCAAAAATTTGGTAAGTCCAGTTATTGAATCCGGGCGAGCAAATTTTGCATTCCTCAGAAGTCCAGGCAACAGATTGTTGGTGGAAATATAAATACACCGGAGATTTGCTGAAATCAGAAAGCAAGGATATTTCACCCCATTCACTGTGCTCCACATATGAAGCAAAGTTGTAGTGATGTTTTGCCATTATTTATGTTTCTGCTTTACTTAATCCAGTTATTGAATCCGGGCTTATTTTATTTACCACCATTTTTTGTATTTTGATTGCATTAATACGACATGAACCAAACAAAATGATCTACATCTACCCACTGAATTGAAGAATAGCATGGGAGTCATTCATCATCGGATTGGACTTTAAAAAAAAAAAAAAAAAAAGGGAACAAGGTCTGTGGAAATTCCCTATGCAACCGTCACATTACCGTAAGATGAGGAATCATGCTGACATAAAGCCCATCTATTTGTCAAAAATTGTGAAGTTTGACACGCCAACCCCCTGCTCAGTACTCACCTATTCGCCTTCTCACTTTCTCACCTCCTACGGCCTATGCCATGATGTAAAAGGAAATTCATCCGGTCGGCCTTCTTTACTAAATGCATACTGGCATGCAAATCATACAACAAAGATTAATGATTTTCTTAATAAAGTTGGTTGGACCAAGTATTCAAAAAATAGTCTATATCAAGCTGTTCCCTGGTCTAGATATCTCTAGAAGTGTCTACAATATCTATCGCTTACTTTGTAAAGGTAGATGTTCAACCAATCGGGAACTATCACTATCATATTTACAGTACTACTGAGGTCAATGAATCTGTCTCCCTCTTTAATATACTAGGATTTAGTGTTGCCATGGTCTGATTTTAATATTTCTATATCAACCAGTCATAGTATTATAACTTACCCATCATACTTCTAAACGGATCGAATTCGAATAGAATCTTATGAATAAAATAATATTTGAATTCGATTTGATATCTAATGGATATCAAATATTGTAGTTCGAATCTGATTTTGATTATTAAATCGAATATTTTATTTAATTCGAATTCGATTGATGCGAATGCGATGATAGTATTGGACGGTGATGTTGGACTATTGGCACAATGACATTCTTGCAGTATTAGTTTGGGTTGAGGGCTTTGAGGCATTGAGCAGCTGTGAAGGAGACAGTAGTGGCCGATGACCAGTGCTCGACCACTATCACTAACGTTGCCGTTGATGATGGTGGTTGCTTGGGCGATGACAATGCTGAGTCTCAATCTCGAAATATGAGAGATAGAGGAGAAGATGAGAGACGAGAGAGGACTAAGGAGAGGCGGACAATGTGGGGCAATGGCCAATGATGGGTACTCGACCATCGATTGCCAAATCATTGATGTGGCCGGTGATAGTGGTTGCTCAGGCGGCAACGATGAAGGGAGGGTTAGGGTTAAGGTTTGAAAGGAGAGGGAGACTGGAGGAGAGGTTCAAATGTTCATCAATTTTTATTCATTTGATTCAATGAGATTCGAGAACCTAGAATCTCAAATTGTTTATTTACTTTTTTTTAACCTTCTTTATATATATATAATCAATTCGGATATGTATCAGATTGGATCAATGTATATCCAGATTCGGTCCAATAATTTAATCGATAAAAATTAGTTGAATTCGATCGAATATCCAATTCGAATTATCTGAATTTAATTCGATTATGCCAAATCTAAGATTCAAATTCGGATTTTCGAATACAGTTCACATGCGTATTCCTTACTAAGAATAATTATATCAAGAAAGAGAAATATAAATATGTCCACTCAGTATTGCTTGGGAGGAGGGGGCGGTCCATCCCTCGTACTAATAAACCCTCCAATCCTAGTGTCAAACAGGATTCAATTCCAAGTGTATGCTATAATCAGTTAAAGCAGATTAGTTGGGGTAGGGGGGGGGGGGTGTTTCACCAATGTACATATATAGTTTTGTTTTATGAAAGAAACATAATTGCTATATCAGAAAAAAATGTATATATTTCCCAATATGTTATTTTTTTTTATGGGGGGGGCGGTGTTTAGAGTGAGAAAATAAACACACAATAAATAATGAATGTATAAAACACCATAAAACTAGTTGGTCCGGTATGAAAACGGAATTGGATTTGTCCAACCCCATGTAACAAATTTAGCTCTAGCATTAGAATGCTCTAGAAAAGATCCTTACTAGTCAAAATAGTATAAATAGGGGCACATGCCCAAACGGGGACCTAGAACCCAAACACCTTAAGACTCTCTCCCCCCTCTCTCTCTCTCATCTTCTTTTTTTCAACACCGAAATTTTAGAACCGGTAATCTACAAGAGCATGATCCTTTATCAAAGGATATGTAAATAACCCTTCTAGGGATTCAGCCAATTTATTCTCTCCTGCCATTACGTCAGACCTTTGAAAGCTTGATCACTACCTTGCCACTAGGGGTGGCAACGAATCAAGTTTTTCACGAGTTGTTTGAGCTCGGCTTGTGAAAAGTTCGATTCGGCTTAGTTTCAGCCGGGTTCAAGTTCAATTCAGTGGCTTGATTATTAAATGAGCCGAGATCGAGCCTATTAGAGTTCGGCTCATGAGGCTCGCAAGCCTATAGTTCCTAATTTTTTAAATATAAAATAAAAAAATTATATATATATATAATTTTTATTTTTATAAAAAATATTTATAAAATATTTTTATAAAATATAAAATGAATCGAGCCAAGCCGAGACTGAGCTTATGAACTCTTGACTCAAGTTGAGCTCGAGCTCAAGGTTCTGTTTCGAACTGAGCTTGAGCCTTGTAGAATAGTCTTGAGCCAAGCTTGAGCCTGGTACTATTCGGCCTGGCTTGGCTCGAATCCACCCTACTTGCCACACTTAGGCGGTGTTCGGTTCTGTGTTCACCTCGTGGATGGACCGTTTCGGTCCATGCCACAAGATGAGTAGGGTGTTTGGATGGTCGTGGACAGGACTGGTCCACATTATATCATGGACCAGCCCTATCCATACTATATTGTGGACCTACCTTGTCCACACCGCATATTATTGGCCATGCCATTTTCTTGTGGAGGGGGTCTATCCATGGTTTAACTTTGATATCTTGCTTCACATGCTCCCTGGAAACCCTATCTCCGACTTTGCTTCACATCATTTTACCATTGGAGGTCTCCGTCGCCTGCCGAAGATCTCTGCGACCAAAGCTCTCCACCACCGATATGTTATCTTTCTTTGTTGTTGCTTTTCTTAAGAAGAAAAACATAGAATCGAACTTGTAGTTGGAAACATAGAATCGAACTCAATTGTTAGAAACAAAGAATCGAACTATTAGAAACAATTTGTTAGCAACTTCTTTCACGATTTGGATGCTATCAAGGTTGATCATTAATTTTTGATTTGTTTGTTGAAATTTGCTTGAGGTATCAATATGGTTGTTGATAATGGTGCTTTTATCTTCTCCAAGGATCTAATTAAAAGTTTGAATCTATATAGTATATATCTTGTTGCCACGGAATCCTCTCCATTGTATACCAATGTATACTTAATTCTATTAATTATTATATTTTAATATTTCTATTATTAAACTATTAATTTATTGATGTCTTTTTTTAATATATTTATCATATATAATGCAAAAGTTAAATATTTATGATTAAATGTTTAGGTCATTCATAAAATGCAAATGAGATACATGTAATAAAAAAGTGTAGTGTGGACTGGTCTAGACCATGCCTACATAATGCCACTGTGGGTTGCCACGGAATCCTCTCCATTGTATACCAATGTATACTTAGTTCTATTAATTATTATATTTTAATATTTCTATTATTAAACTATTAATTAGTTTTATTTTTTCAATAAAATAATATTTTTAAATATTTAAAATGTATTTTTTATTTTTAATTATTTTATTATTATTTTATTAAAATTAATATTTATTGGATAATATTAATTTATTGATGTCTTTTTTTAATATATTTATCATATAAAATGCAAAAATTAGATATTTATGATTAAATGTTTAGGTCATTCATAAAATGCATATGAGATACATGTAATAAAAAAGTGTGGTGTGGACTGGTCTAGACCATGACTACATAATGCCACTGTCGGTATAGGCTGATCCAATCTACATATTTTATCTACAATTAAGAACAAATGTAGACTGTGGTATGTTGTGAATTGGTCTCTATTATAGGGTGTGGTGTGGACTAGTCCATACTCACCAATTTTATCATCCACGTTACAAAACACCCCTTAATTGACTTATAGTTACATGCAATTGTGTTTGAATAAATAGGAGCTGGTTTTTATCGTATTTGAACAAGCCACTTTTCCAAATAAATAAATATCTTTATTTCATAAAAAAAAAAGAACTAAGACCTCTTTACATATTTAGAAGATTCAAACACATACACACAAAAACAAAAATCTATTTAAAAAAGGGGTATGTTGTTGTCGCTGAAAGTGCCTTCTGCTAAAACTTTTATAGAGAGAGAGAGAGAGGAAAAAGCCTCCCAAATGCTAGCTTTAACTTTCATCAGTTGCCTCTACCCTCTAGGCATACGAATTCCCATAAAAATTATCCTTATTATTTTTAATGCTCGGAATGGTTATCTTGTGGCTACTGGATTGGACTTGGTGTTGAAAATTCTTTACACCCTATTCTATTCATAGATTTTATGCCATGTCATTGCAATATCTGCTTGGGTGGAAATGTGGAACAGAAACTCTCCCAAAATAACCTAGGATTCTTCCGTGTTGCTACTCTTTTACTTTTTTGACAACACATTACAAGTTATTTCAGAACCTTGACAGAGCACGCTGTTTTCATTTAGCCTCAAAACACTTGCCAAATTTAATATTAAAAAAAAAAAAACTTAGAACAGTCAATATCTCTTAGATTAATCACCATTACAGGGTGGGATGTAGGACTATGTAAATGGGTCATTAACTCATAATAAATTGGGTGACATCTAGACCCAAACTGACTTTATTAATATCTGAACTAACAGATTTAGATTGAATTTAGATCACTCAAGGTTCAAAGTATTGATACGTAATGACCTGTATCAACTGATACGTATCGTTCTGAGACCCCTCCGATACACCCATACAGTAGATGTATCAGGGTCAGACCAATTCAGAGAATGAGACCTAAACCAGCCCCTCTAAACCAGTTGTAAAAAAAATAGAAAAAAATATAAAAATGCAATATAAATTCGCCCGATATATTTTGAAACTTGAGATCAACATAACTGGATCAATTTTAAGTTCAAATTGAGACAAACAGACACCATTTACAGACCAAGGTGTAAAGCTGGTTTGTACTAGAGCGATGAACACCTGGCCAATGAACAAGTGGTCCTCCATGAGAATAATGAACAGTTTATATTCGCCACATCGTCCTTCCTAATGGTAATGATAGAGATTGACAGGTAAAGGGTTTGGTACAAGGAACTGAGGCCCTCCCTGCATGACCTGCCTTATTTGTTATTCGACTTATTTCTGCTTGGTGGTGGTGGGTAAATGGTTGGGCCCATCCAAAACTAGATAATACTCGAAATTTTGTTTGCCTAAATAATTAATTTGACCATAATTTGGTTGGATGGATATCGACCCAATTTTCCAGCCATGCAGCACAAGATCCTTAATGAATCCCCTCATTTACAAGCCATTCCACACTTTCCACGTTTACTGTATGGCAATATGATCATACAGCATGATAAGCATCAAAATTGTTCCAATGGATTGTGGCTTAGGCTGCGTTTTTACACTGAACCTTAAATGTATATATGACCGTTATATTTTGAAATCGATGTAAAAAATTATTTAAGTTTTACATCGATAAAATCAATGTAACTTTTGTAAAACTTTAAATGTGATATGGTTTTTCATCTATAATCGACATAAAACTACACTCCATCCAAACGCATGCAAAACTGAACAGAAATGTAATTTTACGTTGATAATGATTACACTTGTTTACCAAACATGTACAAAAGCAAACCGATGTAAATTTTATATCGGTTCTTGATTTACATCACATCCAAATACAGCCTTATGCTTAGTTTGAAGAGTGCAAATGCATACAAAATAATACAAATACAAGGTTTTGTACTCTACATATTTGTATTTGTACTTATTCCAAGCTGAACCTTAAAAAAAAACAAACAAAATTGTTCCAACAGATAGCAGTATAACATGATCAGAGCAGCCCCTATTTCCCATATCAGCCTTCCATAACTAAATTGCTCCCTTTTATAAGTAGGAGACAAATTTCACATTATGATAATATCATCTGCATAAACCTCTATACTTACAGCCTTGTACACATGCAATGGCAATCTTTCAACATTTACTTCCACTAACATGATTTCAAAGAGACGAGGTATACACTTGACATGCTAACCTGTTTTTCAGCAGCATCTCTAGGTAACGTTCACATTCATCATCCATGTCCAGTAATTAGTAAAAATCTTCTCAAGGGTCGCCTCTATTCGTAATTCTTACCATAGTACCTCCGCTGGCCTACCATGAGAAGTTTAAGGAACCTGCACCTCAACCATTGACTTACTTATTTTTCTTGCTTTCGTTATCTCCACTCCATATGCTACGTTGCAATTTGTTTACCGGTATGATGATGAATTCTCAATTTCATTTTGTCATATAAATTCTCTATCTCATAAAACCAAAATTGCAAACATATATACGCTTCACATAATTATGCCTATTAAATTTATCACTTTCTGCACATTTGGCAGATTTAATTTTCCTGTTCCCACTAGGTAATGCCAATTGTGAACTAATCAAACTAATAAAATGGAGAACCCTTCATTTCCATGGCATGCAGTAAAAGACGGAAAAGTGTGCCATATTGGCACTTAGCTTTTCAGATAAAATAAGTTTCAGATGCCCAAAGCCATGGCATTCAGGTGGGTTTGCAAATGATGGTTCATCTATGGTTTTCTGGGGAGTAATCACAGGTAAATTCAGCTCCTTTTGTACACTACTCCACAGTAAGCTACAACCAACAGTAGAGGTCATGTGCCTTCCTCTTCTTCACCTTTTCTCCCTTTGAAAGTAGGTTAGCTTTTGACACTTCTATTTACATAACTTCACTAATAAGAGAGTGAAGATCATCTGAACCAAATAATTCCAAAACAAAACAACTAAACGAGTCAAAATTAAGGGCCTGTTACCATGACAACGGACAGCCTACTAGGTGAAGAATTTGAATATCTCCACTAGTATGGTTACTACTGAATTCATTGTCTAATAGAAAATTATGGATTGCTATATTTTTTTTTTTGAAACAGCACACTTATGCTCGAAGCCTATGTTTTCATTTTTTGGCAGACATACATAGATATCTATTTATTGGACAAAAAAAAGTCCAAGGCCAACTTCTTAAACCTTGTATATCACAAACATGCCAGTGAAGGATGCACTTCATTCCATGAGGTGTGATACAGTGGGGTTTATAATGGGTCACTGCCAACGGCTTATACCAAATGTCATCAAAACCTATTGCAGAATGATAGAACATATAGATGTTAATTCCAATAGAATAAAGAGAAGAAAGAGTCAAGGAGAATGCAGTAATGTCTGCTGGGACTGAACCTGGTGGGAAGATTGAACTTCCCACCCAACTACAAAGTATTAGAGATCAAGGGAAACTCTCAAGGAAAACAGCATCAAGAGTGAAAACCTCCATATACTTCAGATTCATAAAGATCAAACAGTTAGCAAAATAAATAGCTCCCACCAGATTAAGCTACCCTATTTTAATGAGTGGCAAGGTATGGAAAACAGCATCCTATGTATTTATTTTGAGGGTATCTAATCCTCCCTTTAAATACAAATTCTTATGGCCATTATCCAATGCAAGTCCCATCTATCAGTTTGGTCTGCAGGAAAATAATGTTCTTGTCATCTTGCAAAAGGTATTAAATTTTCATGCCCATGTAGTGAACCATTTTTATGCTCAAGTTCAAAGCATTGAGAGCATGACAAGAGAAATCCAGGTTTAATGGTCCACTACTTTCATCCTGATGATGATTTGGGCAAGACGATCCCCACCTTAAGAAGCTCTGATGCATGATTGTCATCATTTATTTACAAATAAAAGTTCCATAATCACCAATTTAATACAATAGGAAAAGAAACTTTCTGAAAACAAATACAAGAATTTTCTTTGTCTTCTTTGGTTTTGAAAAGAATGAGAAAATAAAAGAAAAGAAAATAGATCAAAGAGAAAAGAGAAAATTTTAACTTCCTACTTTGTCTTAGTTCTTTTCCTCTTCTTACTGCTTTTGTATCAGTGTTTTTTTTCCGTCTTTGGTTTCTCTTGTTAATGAAATTAAGGAAAGCCACTTCTTTTGGATTTTCTTTTTCCTTTCTTCCATTTTGTTTGCAACCAAATGTCATGTTAGTTTCATATCGTCCAAATCATATGCAGTCAAACCTAAAGCTCTCGCCTTTATGTTCAACTAATGTTATTGCATTACAAAGATCCTAAAAACATGATGACCATTTCTAGCTTAAAGCTAGCATTTGCAGCATCACAGCAACTGAAGCGGGCAGAGAACACCCCCTACCCAAAAAACTCAACCCAACTACATCACCCTAGTGTTCTAAAAGTGAAGGGTGCAAGGCAAGGCTCATGCCTGCACAAAGTTAGACGCCACTTGTAAAAATCCAGAGGAAGACATGGGCTCATTCAACATACTAGACACAATGTTGTGTAACTGAACATGAAGATAGCAAATTCACCATATCCCACATCCGATTAATTGACAACAAAGATTGTTTTCATTCTCCACTAATAAGTAATAACCAACTACAAAATTTGCGTTAGGCAGCTACAAATTGAAAAAGGAAACCATAAATTCTTAATAGATATATAAGAAAATTTTACTTAAATAAACCACTCTTACCATTTGCAAAGGCCGAATCCCTTTCCGCTTACTCAAAAATTTGGAGAGTTACTGCACATTTATCAGCTCTTAGAACCCACTCTCTGATTTTCCGCCATTTGCGAGAGCACCTTTGTTGCAAGCATATTATCATCAAAATACCTAACATAAGGGTGCTCCTTCGGGACGAGTCGCCGATACTTCCGAAACAGTTTCTTTGCCTCGTCTTTCTTTCTCAATAAAGTATAGATAATGCCCTGACAGAGATACGGCCGAAAATCCCTGGGTTCCTCCTTAACAAGCTCCTGATAAACCTTCAACGCATCCATATAATTCCCCTCAATAACCCTAACCTGCGCGACCAACAACTTAAAATCCCTCAAATCCTCTTTCTTCTTCTCCTTGCACCTCTCCATAGCGTTCTCAATCCTCTTCAATACAGCTCCCAATTCATCAGACTCCGACTGTGACGTTGCCATTACAAGACCATGGTAAGCTTCAACAAAAAGAGGGTCATTGGATAGAATCTCTTCGAAGCCTAATTTCGCCAATTCGACATCTCCACTGTAATTCTGAAGGTGAGCTTTCAGTAAAGGCCATTCTTTTTCGGAGGGTTCAATTTGGATAAGTCGATCGATGATGGCGATCGCTTCTTGAAGCTTGCGAGTTTTGATCTTGACATCCATAAGGGACCTGAGGGCTTTGACATCATCAGGATGGGAGTCCAGATACTCTTCGATGGTACGCTCTTTCTCTTCATCGGAGACGGCTTCGTTGGATACGTCGGTGGGTGAGGTGGTGGGAGCGGCGAATGAGGGTTTGCTGAAGCGGTTGAAGAAGAAAGCGGCAGCGGTGAGTGTGAGAACGAGGCCGGTGGTTTTGAGGAGAGAAGAAAGCGGCTTTAGAAAATCGAATGGTGGTTCCGGGTGGTGGTCTTGACGGGGAGTTAGAGGGAGAGGAGTAGAAGAGGCTCTGATACAAGTTTTAGGACTAAATTGGTTGCTGATGGTGAAGGAAATAGAGGAGACGGATCTTGAGGATCTTGACAAGGATGGACAGCAATACAGTGGTTGCTGATGGTTGTAGACTTTAGCCAGACTCTCCATTCCTCCTTTCTTCTGCTCTTCTTCTCGGTGTTTTGCCGGGACTGACTAAACTACTGAGGAGGAGTGCGGAGCGAGGGCCGGGGAGGCATTTCCAAAACCCTCACTCCGTCCGTCGTAGTCGTCCCTCCCTCCCAGTTGATGTTGAGCCGAAGCTCGCTTCAGCAGCTTAATACCCAAGTCATGTGGCAGGCGGCAGGCCCAACATGTCAACCTGACAAGTGACCACCAGGTCTACCACTATTCAGGCCCGGCCCACCAGTGTGAAGATGGGGAATTGGGATGTGATGACTGATCACTGAATCACTGATGGGAATGGGATGGGCTTCATTGGTTTGGGTTCAGTAAATCGGGATCCATATCACGTTAAAGTGGGTTTGGTTGGTTCAGTCGGGAGAGATATGACATAATTTTAGCCCATCAAAACCACTTTGTTTAATGAAAAATTCCCGATTAATATCCTATATTTTAGGCATAGAGTCACTTTTGTCTTTGAACTTTAAAATGCAATAATTCAGTACTTTAAATTTTAAAATGTGATAATCTAATATATTTTAGGCATAGAGTCACTTTTGTCTTTGAACTTTAAAATGCGATAATTCAGTACTTAAAATTTTAAAATGTGATAATCTAATATCTGTCGTTAACTAGCTGTTAACCATCCGTTAAGTGGTATTTGAAAAAGACACAAATGCCCTTTAAGTGTTATTTAATTTTCTTTATCAATCATGTAAACGTTGACAAAAAATTAATAATCCTAAATATTTGCCTTTTTTATTCAAGAAAGTTGGGGTCACGTTTGAGTGGGCATTCTAGTGACCTCAATTTTCTTGAATAGAAGAGGCAAGGATTTGAGAATGCTAATTTTTTGTCAATGTTTGGATGGTTGATAAAGAAAATTATATGACACTTGAAAGGCATTTGTGTTTTTTTTCAAATGCCACTTAATGGCTGATTAACAACTAATTAACAACAGGTACTAGATTGTCATGTTTTGAAAGTTTGGGTACTGAATTGTCACATTTAAAAGTTTAGGGATCAAAGTGGCACTAGGCCCAAAGTACAGGGTACTAATCGGGAATTTTTCCTTTAAGAGTACTCCAATGTTCAAAATGTGTCAATCCAATACCTATTTTTAATAATTGTTTAATTAGTCGTTAAGTGACATTTGAAAAGACACAAATGATCTTCAAGTGTCATCTAATTTTCTTTATCAAACATCCAAAGATTCGCAAAAAATGAACAGTCCCAAATCCTTGCCTCTTTTATTCAAGAAATTTGGGGTCACATCTGAGTGGACATTCTGGTGACCCTACATTTCTTGAACACAAGAGTCAAGAATTTTGGGAGTGTTGATTTTTTATCAATGTTTGGATGGTTGATAAAGAAAATTAGATGACACTCGAAGAACATTTGTGTCTTTTCAAATGTCATTAAACGATTGATTAACAATAGATACTGAATTAGCACATTTTGAAAGTTCGGATACTGAATTATTGCATTTTAAAATTCAAGGACCAAAGTGGCATTAGCCGAAAGTAGAAATTTTCCCTTTCTTAAATTTTGATGGATTTTCATTGGTTAGTGTGCTCTTTATGCATACAATGCGTTAAGGCAAAGTAGGCCCGGTCTGTGGTGGGTCAAGGTTCTTCCTGTATCATTAATAACTGGTGCCATATTTGAACTAAACACAAAATTACCTTAATCACTGGGTCATAAATTTAGTGGACTGATTAATGAGTTGATTGACCCAATCTGGTGCCACACTCAAATAGGAGTAAACCCAGAACACACTAGAGACAAGCCATTTCACTAGGACCTTTCAGAATGGTTTTACTTGTTACCTGACCATCTCTCCAAAATGGAGAAAATCTATATGCTCTCCAAATTCCGGGTGATACTATACAAGTTATGGGAAGCAAGGAACCAATGGATCTTTCAAAAGAAAAAAAATTCACCCCTTGAGAATCATTGAATCAACTTGCAACATCCTCAGAATATTCAAAAACAACAAAAGAAGAGAATGAGCACCCCGACACAAAGTTGAATTCAGTCACTCCCTCATTTACCTTGTACACAGACGGCTCATTTAATGAAAAATCAGGTCATGTAGGAATTGGATATGTACTTAAGAGCTCAGAATAAAAAACAATCATAAAAGCGCAAGGAATAGCATGCAAAGCAAATGGGAGTAATGATGCAAAAATTAGGGCTCTAATTCAAGGTTTGGAATCAGCAATCGGTCATAATTGCAATCATTTAATGGTCTGCTTAGACACTGAAGGACTAGTCAAGAAACTCAAGAACCATTCTCTTGATCACTCATGGGTGGATTAACACAGCACTTTCAGTCAATAGAATTTGTATATATCCCTCATACAAAAAACAAACTAGCTCACCTCTTACAAAGTTTGTTTTTATGGGGAAACAAAAAGATACTATGTTCTAGATTATTCTGATGTACAAATAAGCTTTGAATTGATAATAGAGCAAGAAACAAATGATCCATATCATCATCATCTTAGATTATGGGGTTAGCAAGACGAATCCTGTTTGGCATGTCCGTTGCTAAATTAAGGATGTTGATATCATGTTTTATCACCTTTATCCAAATCATTTTCAGTTAGCCTAATTCTTTTACCCTTTCAGCTTCTAATAAATCAATTTTCGTAAGAGGTGTTGTAAATGGTGTCTCCAATGCACGATTGCACATGACCAAACTATCACATTTTATCAACCTATTGGATTTATGCTTAAGTTCATTCATATGATTTCATTTTGGATCCTAGATTTACCACTTGTTCATTTTTGCATTCACATTTTTATTTTGCCAAGCAACATTTTGGTCTATACAACATATTTAGCCTGATAATTGTTTTACAGAAAATTCTTTTTAGCCGAAGTATTCATCTATTATAAAAAGATTCATGATACATCTCTCCATTATGTCTATCCTATTATAATTCTTTAAGTAACATTCTCCTCAATCTCTCATTTGTTATGAATTATTGAACTAAGACAATGAAATTAGTTACATTGAATTATCTCTTGATTTTTTATCCCAAGTTTGCAAATTTGTACTCCTATTATCAAAGTTTGTAAATTATTATCAAATTTCTTAAACTATTCTTATGGTTTAGCTCACTGACTAATTTTATCCTTACTGTTTACATATTGTCTTAAAGTACTACTACTATTTCTAACAATTGACATTGTTGATAAGTACTAACGGAAAGAATTGAAATATTGAATTTACCCTCCACTGTTCTTCAAATTTTAAAGTAAAATCTAAGCGATTTTGTTAGCATTTTAACATGTAGTTATCTGAATGGTGTTGATGCTATGTATCAGAATATTACTATTAGCATGATACTTGCGAAAATCCAGAAACCCCAAATTTATGAAGCATTTTAAGAGATGTGGTATGGTTGTTCAGTCGGGCAGAGTTGCAGACCACGAGAGATGTGGTATCTTCTTGAAATTTTAGAAGGTGCGCTCCATATTCTGAAATGCATTCCTCAGTAGATAATATGCTTCTTTTCTCAAACAATCATTAATTGCATCTTCCAACAGGTTCTATCATTTCCCATTGCTGTCTGGCCTACTTTTACCATATCCTTTCCCAATTGTCCATAAACCTAATTTTACAATTAACCTTTTGCTATTTACATCAATTAATTAGTACCATGTACCAAACCGTTTCATTATTCTGTTCCCAAACGGGGATCGGTTCTATTTCATTTCAGAAGTCTAAAAGTTTGCACTTTATAAGTATGTATAATGCAAATACTAGGTTTAAAAATATCATCTATACTTGAATATATTTTTATTTCTACTATTCTTAAATTTGACCTAAAAAATGGATTTAGTCAATTCTCTAAAACTGCACATAGGGTTCATAAATTTAAAAATGAGTGCCTAAATGATGAATTTATGTAAATCTCCAATAGTTCACTCTACAAATATGGCGAGGGAAATGGAGCGGTTTTGGGTTGGACCCAGTCCAAATCAGAATCAATTTGGATGGATTAGCGAATCAATAAGACATAAGACATATTGAATTGGACCGCCAGTCCAGACTTAATGGTCCAAAGTATCTCTCGGACTGGATTGCATATGTTCCATCCGTAATGAATTTATATCTGATTGGGTCAAATTGAACAATTCTCTAGTCCATTGACAAAAAATAAACATACAGGTGTCAATAGATCAAATTTGATTTGAAACCAATTTAAATTAAAATCCATTTTAGTTCAGACATTAAATTGGTCCGATCCAAAATGGCCCAAAGCATTCATTAGATTGGATTGAATTGGACTCTTGTCAAATTGACACCCCTAGGTTGGGTACATAAAAGGAAAGCTAGTTGGGCACGTTTCATTGTATATAAGGTGAAAACAATAATCTTAAGCACAATATAACTCAAACTCTAGCTTGTTATGAGCCTTTAAAGTTTATGTAAATACTTTTTTTTGACCCAAGACAAGAATTTATTTAAGTATTAGGGGTGGCAATTTTTTACAACCACTTGGATTAATCTCTCTCTTTCTTCGGTTGAGCCAAATGGTACCTTCAAATCATATAAAGTTTAACCTACCCAATTTATAATAAATTAATAAATGGGTAATGATCATGGGACTTCGGGAGTGTTGATGAACTGAATGGTTTTCAAAACAAAACCCCGTTAAAAGCAAAAGCATTCGTATTCAAAACAAAACTGATGAAGGAAGATTTGGCCTGATCTCATAGTTACGCAACATGTGGCAAAGGCAACAGCTCGACACAAAAACACGCCTAAGGCGTGAGCACCAAGGGGAGAAATCGGCTGACTGAACTCCCCTACCAGTGGTCCGAAATCCCTACTAGGAGCGCGAACTCACCCTTCGGCCCCAAACCAAACAGTAATCCGAACTGGCCTGCATGTAACAGTTCGGGACATACGTCGCCGAACTGGCCTGCCTTATAGCAGTTCGGCACACCTCGCCGAACTGGCCTGCCTTATAGCAGTTCAAGACACACCTTGCCGAACTGGCCTGACTTATAGCAATTCAGGACATACCTCCGAACTCAAGACTTCGCCTTGCTCACCACTCCACCACATCGCCCTCAGGACACCAAAACCAAACAAATCGTATCATGCCTAACACCGAGGAAGTCCGTACCCAAGGGCGGCGCACCTGACTGACTTGGGATCTGACGCTTGACGGCCACACTCCAAATAGCCACCTGCCACCGCCTCTTGACACCGCCATCTCCAGTTACAGAGACGGTTCCGACAAAAAGCAGTGACGGTTCTGTCCCAGCAGAAAGGACGATACACGAACTGACAGATGCAAGGGTAATCATACCCGACCTGACAAGGGCTTCAGAGCGAGTGCACGAAGTGGTTATAAAAGGCCCCCTACCCCCAATAACAAGGTATGTGAACTTTGCGCCATCTGGTCTTTACTTTGCCTTTGAGAGAATACTAACTTGAGCTTTGGAGTTATCTCACCGGGTTCCCCCCGGAGTTCACTCATCTTCTCTGTTTTAGGCCCCCCGTCGCTCTAGTCAGAGGCGAAATCGTTGACAGCTAAGACCGGTCGGAATGCGCTCCATCAATTGGCGCCGTCTGTGGTAACGCTCCTAAAAGCCTCCCTCTAAATCTCTATTACCTACCCTTCTTTCAAAAACTCCAACACCCATTGCCTCCTCCAACAGTGCTGGACGTGGAACAGAAACGACCACCACCGGAGAGCAACTCTATGTTCCCGCGGTGTGCATTGGGCAGTTCACCATCCCTCTTTCAATGGATGGGATCCCCAGTTTGAATGTGCCACAAGCAGTGGCGCCCTTGAACCCCCCTTCGTTGAACATCCCTCTTCCACTCCCTATTGAAACGAACTTCGCTGAACCAACTGCTGTCCCACTGGCAACCCGCCAGAACCAGCTGGACAATCTAATGCAATGCATGCGGACAATGCAAGCCCAAATGCAACAATTCCAGCAGCACCAACTCCAGCAACACCAGGTACTGCACCACCTCTCCCAGCACCATTACCAGCAGCAGTTCCCTCAGCTACACCTAAACTAGTCACCGCTCCCCCCGGCACCCTATTTCGAAGCCGGTTAAGGCCTGCCCTCAAGGCGGATGACCTCACCGAGGAGAAGCTTCCCAACCCCAAAACCCCCCTAATAGCCAGGCCTCATCCCCAGGCCGAAAGCAAAGAAAAATCACCCCCGCCTCGTAGCTCGCAGGAGGGTCAGGAACCTCGCCCACAAAGTCACCTCGGCGCTCCAGGCCCGATTTCCCACTCACGGAGAACCGGTTCAGTGCCCTAGCAGCAAGCCAACAGTCTGGGCCCATCGAGCTCGACAATACGGAGGCCAGCAGCGCCAACACCAGGCTCGCTCAAAGAAGGCACCGGCGAAGTCGCCAAACTACTACCCGTGTCCTACCCGAGCTCAGAGGCAAGGAAGAGACGAGCTCGGAAGAGGTAAAAACCATCCCAATTCTCTCAGTTCCTTCCCCCCTTTCATCAGAACTTCTAGCAGTCCCCCTACCCAGAGACTTCAAACTTCCATCTCTGGACAAGTATGATGGGTCCTTTGACCCCAATGACCACGTCGACGCATTCCAATCACAAATGCACCTCACTAGGGCCAGCGAGTCATGCATGTGCGAGGCCTTCACCACCACCTTCAGGGGGGTGGTTCGCACCTAGTACCAAAACCTAGCTTCCGGGTCAATAAGAAGCTGGGCCTAGTTCGTGCAGATCTTCACTGCCCACTTTGTTACCAACAAGAGGTGCCCCAGAACCGAGGAAAGTATCTTTGGGGTAATCCAAAGAGAAGGAGAGCCCATCCGGAGCTACATCAAGCGGTTCAATGAAGCATGCTTGCAGATCCCTCGGTTAGACTCCGCGGTACAGCTTGCAGCGGCCAAAAGAGGGGTAACGCACAAAGAATTCAAATGGCACATGGTGGCCAGCCAACCAGCAACAGTGGCCGACTTCCTCAAGCTTGCGGACAAGTTCATGAGAACAGAGGAAGAGATCAACCAAAGAACCGAAGGCGGGGTTAAAAAAAGAAAAAGAGAAGGCGAGGCCTCCAACCCAGGAAGCAGAAGAAGCTAGACCCGAGAGGTGAAGCCAAGCCAGCCGTTCCGAGCTCCCTTAGCAGTTCGGACAAATTACACGCCGTTAAACACAAAGCGGACTGAGATCTTGATGACGATCAAGGATGCCCCCTACATAAAGTGGCCACCCCGCCTAAAGAGCAACCCAAACGAAAGGAACAAAAATCTATGTTGTAGTTTTCATAAAGATCACGGTCATAGTACCGAGCAATGTAATACTCTCTGCGACGAGATAGAGGGACTCATCCGTCGCGGGTACTTGAGAAATTTTGTACATAATGACAATAGTAATAAAGCAGGTCGGCAAGGGGAACACGGGAAGGATATCCCCGAGTCGAGCAGCAGACCGACCGAAGCCTTGCAGCGACCTCCCCCAGAAGAGAGGCTAGTTCAGTGAACCATCCACGTAATAGTGGGCGGTTTGGTGGTGGCAGGATGCACTTCGAAAGCAGCACGGACGTCAGTTCGCGAGGCAGCCCGAGAGGAGTAGAACCCTCCCAAGAGGCCGAAGACAGAAGAACCGATCTTTTTTATAAAAGATGACGCGCGAGGTGTTCACTACCCCCATGACGACGCGCTCGTCATAAAACTAAGGATCAGCGAATTCGAAGTCCAGCGTGTACTTGTGGACTCAGGCAGTTTGGCGGACATCCTATTCAAATTGGCATTCGACCAATTACAGTTACAGAAAAGCGAGTTGAAGCCCACGCACACTCTTCTAGTGGGCTTCAGCGGAGAGGAAGTCAGGCCCCTGGGGAAGATAACAGTACCTGTGGAAGTCGGCACGTGGCCGTGCACGGTAAGACTCGACCACGATTTCCTGGTGGTCGCGACCCCCTCCCCATACAATGCCATAATAGGGCGGCCAAATACGCACATTCTGCGTGCAGTGGTCTCCACCTATTATCTAGCAATGAAGTTCCCCACGGACCTTGGTGTGGGGGTAGCGCGGGGCGACCAACTCGAGTCCCGCAAATGCTATGTTGTCGCCCTAAAGGGAAAAACCAAGGCAACCGACGACCTCGAACTAGAGCGTCCTACGGAGCAGGGCGAGGAACGAGCTTCGCCCACTGAGAAAACAGTCGCAGCCCCGACCTCGGCTACAGATCCGGTGCGAACGCTACAGATCGGTGCTTCTATTAAGGAGCCTCTACGAACCGAACTGGTGAGTTTTTACTTCAAAGTTTAGATATTTTTGCATGGTCCACGGCGGATATGTCCGGTATTGACCCTGGCCTTATAACTCACAAACTTAACACTGACCCTGTAGTTAGACCCATTAGACAGAAAAAATGCAACTTAGCGCCGGAGCGTTGGAGGGCGGTCGACGAAGAAGTCGAAAAGCTCATCGCAGCGGACTTCATAAGGGAAGTTGATTCCCGAGCTGGGTAGCCAACCCAGTGCTGGTGAAAAAAGCTAACGGCAAGTGGCGCATGTGCGTCGGCTACACCGACCTGAACCGAGCTTGCCCAAAAGACTGCTTCCCCTTGCCCCGAATTGACCGCCTAGTGGACGCGACCTCGGGACATGAGCTGCTAAGCTTCTTGGACGCATACTCAGGCTACAACCAAATCAAGATGGACCAGTCTGACGAAGAAAAAACCAGCTTCATTACCGAGTTCGGCCTGTACTGTTACAAGGTCATGCCCTTCGGACTAAAGAATGCTGGGGCGACCTTCCAAAGACTTGTAAATAAGCTATTTTGGCCCTTAACCAGCACGAAAATAGAATGTTATGTAGACGGCATGGTCATCAAAACACAGTTCTCGCAGGAATTAATAAAAGACTTGGATTATGTCTTCCAAATTCTGTGTCAATATAGAATGAGACTAAACCCAAACAAGTGTGTCTTCGATGTCACCTCGGGTAAGTTTCTAGGGTACATTGTCAACCGGCGTAGTATTGAGGCCAACCCAGACAAAATAAAGGCCATCCTTGATATGAGACCACCCCGGAAAGTAAAAGAGGTTCAGAGGCTAAACGGCTGCATAGCTGTTCTGAGCCGCTTCATGTCCAAATCGACAAACTGCTGCCTGCCTTTTCTTTAAGGCAATCAAAGGCAAAGGGTTCGAATGGACCCGAGATTGCCAGCTCGCGTTCGACGAGCTAAAAGCCTACCTCGCCATTGTGCCAATCTTAGCCAGATCCAAGGAGGGTGAGGTCTTAGAACTATACATCTCGGCAAGCGATGAGGTGGTCAGTTCGGTACTAATAAAGGAAGTAGATCGGGTCCAGCGGCCCGTCTATTACGTTAGTAAAATTCTGCAGGGAGCAGAGACGAGATAACCGCAGATAGAAAAATAGCGTACGCACTGGTGATTTTAGCTCAAAAAATCCACCCGTACTTCCAAGCTCACACCGTTGTCATCTTAACCGACAAACCCCTAAGACAAGTCTTGTTGAAGCCTGAGGTCTCTGGTCGGCTGATGAAGTGGCCATCGAACTCAGCAAGTACGATCTCTAGTACAAACCACAGACCGCAATTAAGGCTCAAGCCTTAGCAGATTTTATCGTCGAGTGCACTTTTAGCCATGAAGCCCCTCAACAGGTTGAGCCCGAGGTCCCTAGTTTGGGCGAACCCGGAGCTCCCAAGCCAATAGAGTCTGAACCCCATGAAGTAGTAGCCAGTGTGGCATCTCTCCTGGTCAGGCCAAGCGCAAACTGGGATGAGGAGCCCTGGATCCTTCACGTAGATGGCTCCTCGAATCAGCAAGGCAGCGGGGCCAGAATAGTCTTATGCGGCCCGGGTGACACAAAATTGGAATACGCACTACGTTTTGAGTTTGCGGCATCTAACAACGAGGCAGAATACGAAGCACTAATAGCCGGATTGAACCTAGCGCAAAAGGTAAGAGCGAAGCACATAGTCATCTGCAGTGATTCTCAGCTCGTGGTCAACCAGGTTACGGGCGAGTACGAAGCATGCGAGCTCTCCATGATCGCATACTTAGCGAAAGTAAAAGAGGCCCTGCTCAACTTCCAGTCCCACTTCATCAAGCAAATCCCGAGGTCAGAGAACGCTGAGGCCGACGCTCTGTCCCGGTTAGCCAGCACTAGTCGCAACAACATGAGAACCGTGAACATAGAGGACTTACCTCGGCCTAGTATTCTTGGTGGGGCAGAGGAGGTCGCTCCCGTCCTCGAAGCAGAGCCGAGCTGGATCGACTCACTCGC
This sequence comes from Nelumbo lutea, assembly GCF_056320005.1. NCBI lineage: Eukaryota > Viridiplantae > Streptophyta > Magnoliopsida > Proteales > Nelumbonaceae > Nelumbo > Nelumbo lutea. Next base: position 4,669,487 of record NC_142685.1, on the reverse strand, counting down.
GAGTTTCTTACTAGATGGAACCCTCCCTGCAGACCGCAATGCAGCCAAGAGGGTGCAGCGCTAGGCAGCCAAATACGTCATAATTGATGAACAGTTATACCGACGGTCCTACACGCTCTCCTACTTGCGTTGCCTACGACCTACTGAATCCGAGCTCGTACTCCATGACACTCATGAAGGTCTATGCGGCGGACACCTGGGGGGCAGAGCATTCGCCCAAAAAGCACTTCGACAAGGATACTACTGGCCAACGATGAAGGCAGGAGCTGTCGAGCTCGTTAGAAAATGCAATAAGTGCCAGAAGCACGCCAATATCCACCATCAGCCTGCTTCCGACCTCAAATACCTCGCCAACCCATGGCCCTTCGCACAATGGGGCATTGACCTCCTGGGGCCATTCCCGCCAGCAACAGGTGGGAGAAAATTCCTAGTGGTGGCAGTATATTACTTCACAAAGTGGATAGAAAGTCGAACTTCTGGCAACAGTTACGGCCCGAAACAAACAGAACTTCTTTTGGAAGAACTTAGTATGTAGCTTTGGGTTACCTCGGGTACTGATCTCCGGCAACGGCAAGCAGTTCGAGGATATGAAGTTCCAAGAGTGGTGCCAGAACATGGGGATTCGACAGAACTTCACATCAGTCGCACACCCGCAGGCAAACGGTCAGACAGAAGTAATGAATAGAGCCATCCTGCATGGACTGAAAGCACGTCTAGATTGAGCTAAGGGGTTGTGGGCGGAAGAGCTACCAAGTGTTTTATGGGCTCACCGAACTATAGAAAAAACCGCCACAGGAGAAACCCCCTTCAACCTCACCTACGGCACTAAAGCAGTAATCCCGACGGAAATCAAAGTACCAACATTGCGACTACAATCATTTGACGATCAGACGAACGAAAATGAGTTATGCACCAACCTTGACCTACTAAATGAGGTAAGGGACCTCGCACACATCCGGACAACGGCCTACTAGCAGCAGGTAGCTTGGTACTACAACGCCAGAGTAAAGCAGCGAAGCTTCCAGGTCGACGACCTGGTCCTTCGTAAGATTATGGTGCCCGAACCCGGCGTGGAAAAACCTGGACCAAATTGGGAAGGGCCCTATAAAGTAAAGAGAGCGCTTGGGGGGGCATACGAGCTTGAAACCTTAGAAAGCAAACAAATACCCCGAGCATGGAACATTGTTAACTTAAGGCGATACTACCTATAAACCGCCAAGCGAAGTGGACGAAATCGCTACAAGAGCCTTAGGGCCAAGATGCAGAGCCAACAAAAGGAACCTCGGCATAAGCAATCAAAGAAAAGTCAGGCATATTATCAACCCGACAAAATATCAGTCAAGCGGAGCAGAGACCACCGAAACAAGTCACGGGAGTACAATAACCCGGGCAAGAAACAGATTGGCATATTATCAGTTCGACAAAAAATCAGTTCAAAAAAAAGAACAACTCTTTAACCGAAAAGATTGTCTATTCCATTGCAAGAAAAAAGGGAGTACAAAAAAAAATTTACAAGCCCGGATCTACTTCTTCCTCATCAGAAGGCACTTCAACAACACCCGAAGGCCCTGCCTCACCCTCAGAATCCGGCTCGCCATCGGCAGCATTAGCCATCTCCTGAGTTATATGCGAAGTGGATATGGCACTAATGTCGAGGTCGGGATACGTGTTCCGGATCATCCACCGGCTCAGCTTGAATCCCCTTCTGTAAGAATCCACCATCAGGTCGTCAAAACGCGAAGAGGCAATATAGTCTTCAACGGCTTTCTTCTTGGCATCTTGAATTCCTTGGGAAAAGATCTGCGTTTTCTCCCTGATGTCCTCCTGAAAATATTCGACCTGATGCTGCAGGTCTAACCTCAAGTCTGCCATGTGCTTGACGACTACCCCCATGGCCTCGGCATCCCGCTGAGACATCACCTGCCTGGCCATAGCAACGCAAGCAGCCTCTTCAGTAGCATAAGCGGCCGCCTCAGCAGCTCGGGTATTCGCCTCGGTGGCACGGAAAGCCTCTTCGGTAGCATGAGCGGCCACCTCAGCAGCTCGCGCCTATCGCAAGCTCCTCTCCACCTGGGCCGCTAAGGCATGAATAGAAGAATTCACATACCAAAAGAAACAAATGAGCGACAACAGCAAGAAGGATAGAAAATGAAGAAGGCAGACGAAATCTGACTTACCACCATAGCATGAGTTACAACATGGCAGGCGACCTAATTCAAGGGAAGATCGGTCCACGCCGCAATCTCCTCGGGGAAAGTAGCCTCTCTACTCTTCTGAAGAGCGTAGTTCGGCAAAAACACGCTCCTGAACTCCCCTTGAGCTCCCGAACTCGAGGGCCCAGCCCACGTATTAGCGGACCCAGAGTGAGCAGGAGCACTGGAGTAGGCGGCAGCACCCGTGCGAGTGGTCTCAGGGTGAGGCGCCCTGGCTGCTTCATGCATTGGAGGAGCCACCACGGGCTCCCTGGGCAGATCCTCCAGCGTGTGGCCTGAAACTTGAGGCTCCTCATCCTGGGGCAGCTCGGCACGAGTTCGCTTAGCGACCTGCTTCCTCCTCTTCATGCCTTGGAACAGGCGCCCCCCGCAAGTCCTCTCTGCGTCCATCACACCTGCCGAAAAGAGTTCGGCATTAGAAAAAAACGAAGGAACAAAGCAAACAAGAAACCTGAGCTAAGAAACCTACCCGAACTTAGACTGGCCACAATAAGCTTGGCCTCCGTTAAGTACTGATGGCACTTTAAACCTTGCCGTGCCCATTGTCGAAGGCCCTTCACCGCCTCTTTATCGAGAGTGACACCAGAATCAGGAGTGGCCTCCCCCACCCGGTCTGAAAAGGCCACCCTTGTGCACTTCGCACCCCGAAATAATCCCGCTTCCACGCCGGGACCTTGTTAGGAAAGGGACCTTGTTAGGAAGTTCGTGCAGAAGCTTGAAACCCGGGCGAGGAGACAGGTAATACGCCCGTCTTCCCCCGGGAAGAGAACCCGCTTGTTTTTTGAGCATTAATATAGAGGAGAATATCTCCAAGTCTAAAGGGAAGTTCTGTTCGCAAAAAAGGGAGACTGTCCCCACCGTGTTCCCAAGGAAAGCTACCCGAAGGAATGAAATAGGTATACCCCCAGGAAGATTGTAAGAGATAAGTAGAGATTGGAGCCCCTCGGGCGTCATAGTCGAAGGACCAAACCTGTCTAGCATCCGACCTCGACGAGAGGTAGACGCCAAACTACCCGAAGCAACTCGGCCTACGGGTTCAAGGTCATCCTCAAGTTCCACCTCAGGATCACTAAGACAATCTGGAGATACGGCTTGGTTCGTAGAACCTACATCAGTCCTACTTGAAGAATCGTCTGAGCTATCAAAGCTAGACATCGAGGAGAAAATGTGGATTTAGGAAGGTACTCATCGGAAAGTTTTGAAGGCTCCGGAAACTGGAACAAGCCAAAAGCCTTGAAGGCGAAGTAACAAGCCTAGACGCGAACTGAAAGGCTTGGACGTGAGCTCAAGAAGCAAACTGCAGAAGTGACAAATCGACTGGGGTCCCCTACTATTTATAGCTACAGTAACCAAGAACCAACAGTGCAGATCAAAGCCAATCCGACGGCCCGCATTCGCGCTGACCGCACGTCCCCTGAGATCGAGACGTGATTGGCACACGTCTCTTCGAAATGAACGAAACGTCAGCGCACGTCTTTTTGAAACCGACGATGCGTCGGCGCACGTCTTTCCGAAACTGACATTGTGCCGCACACGTCTCTCTGCAACTGACAAAACTGCCAGCACACATCCCCTCAAAACGACAGTGGCATGCCTTTTTCAAAATTAAAAGACTCGTTGTCATGTCCCAGCGGCGCGATTTTTTGAAATTGAAAATAAACGCGCGCTGCCACGCCCGTCAACATTCGTAATCAGAAGGCACATCTCCTGCCTTTTTCAGACGCTCCAGAAAACCGAAGAACCCTGGCAAAAGCACCTCGCGCTGTCAAGATTCGAAGAACGGGACAAATCCACCTACCATTTCGCAAACTCCCCGCGCCAGGGCAAGACCCTTTGACGCGAGGAGTGGGGGGCAATTGATGAAGGAAGATTTGGCCCGACCTCACAGTTACGCAACACGTGGCAAAGGCACCAGATCAGCACAAAAGCACGCCTAAGGCGCGAGCACCAAGGGGAGAAACCGGCTGACCGAACTCCCCTACCAGCGGTCCGAACTCCCTACTAGGAGCCCGAACTCACCCTTCGGCCCCAAACCAGACAATAATCCGACCTGGCCTGCATGTAACAGTTCGGGACATACCTCGTCGAACTGGCCTGCCTTATAACAGTTCGGGACACACCTCGCCGAACTGGCCTGCCTTATAGCAGTTCGACACACCTCGCCAAACTAGCTTGCCTTATAGCAGTTCAGGACACATCTCGCCGAACTAACCTGCCTTATAGTAATTCGGGACACACCTCGCTGAACTGGCCTGCCCTATAGCAATACAGGACATACCTCCGAACTCAAGACTTCGTCTCGCTCACCACTCTACCACATCGCCCTCAGGACACCAAAACCAAACAAATCGTACCATGCCTGACACCGAGGAAGTCCGTACCCAAGGGCGGCGCACCTGACTGACTTGGGATCTGACGCTTGACGGCCGCACTCCAAACGGCCACCTGACACCGCCATCTCCAGTTACAGAGACGGTTCCGACAAAAAGCAGTGACAGTTCTGTCCCAGCAGAAAGGACGACACCCGAACTAACAGATGCAAGGGTAATCATACCCGACCTGACAAGGGCTTCGGAGCGAGTGCGTGAAGTGGTTATAAAAGGCCCCCTACCCCCAAAAACAAAGTATGTGAACTTTGCGCCATCTGGTCTTTACTTTGCCTTTGAGAGAATACTAACTTGAGCTTCGGAGTTATCTCACCGGGTTCCCCCCGGAGTTCCATCATCTTCTCTGTTTCAGGCCCCCCGTCGCTCCAGTCACAGGCGAAATCGTTGACAGTTAAGACCGGCCGGATTGCGCTCCATCAAAAGCCATCCATATTAACAACCACCCCTAATAAATTTATTCACCATGAACGTTCTTGCTTGCCGATCCATTTCAATTTATAACAAGTGTCTGAAACCTAAAAGAAAATGTTGAAAGGCTCCTCCGCTCCTTTAAGGATTAAAAAAGTCACAACAGCCATGATTCAGAGATTCTTAAACTTCATATGATAACATGGGTTAATACGTTAATGCTATGTTTGGTTTGAACAAAAAAGGTAGGGAAATGAAGAAAAAAATAGGAAAATCTATACAAGATTTGCCAAGGTTTCTTTATTTTTTTCTTCCTTTCTCTACTTTTTCCCTCAAACCAAACACAACCTAAGTGGCCTTAATTTCCACCTACTGATGGTATAGAACAAAACTGAATCTGTTATATCTATAGTTCTTTTTTCTTTTCTTTTTTTTTTTCTACACAGAATATTAAGTCAAGAGGTCCAATTCATTATACCAAGGGTTCGACTATAATAGCAAACAAATATAATATCAGAAAAACTTATAAAACCAATCAACCAATATCATAAGTACGGTAAGTAATAACCATGTCTTTCCGACAGCATACATTATTAGATTTTCCCTTATTTTAAACCTAAGAATCTTGTCAAACCTAATGAATCCCATGGGCCTAATAGGCCAGGCCTATGTTTTCACTTTTAAACCTTTACCTCATATTGCTCTAGGGCTTGGGGTGTGGCCCTAAATCATACTCCACCTACCCGAACCAGACATTAAGGGCATCCTTGTACTTATATTTTTTCACTTGATTTTCCATTCAAAATGCTGAAGAGTAATATTATCATGCTGGGAAGTGAGTTTGAGACAGGCTGCATTTCCTCCCATGTAAACCCTTTTCTATAAAATTTCAGCACTAGTGCAAATAGCATCACTCTGGGTTTCCTACACTTTTTTTTTTTTCTACAGTTGTTTCTTGCACCTTCATTCAGTGTCTTTTTACTTTATACCACTGTTTTCAAAATCGGACCAGAAAAATCAAGAATTGGTCATTTGATCGATTTCATTTTCTTCTAAAACCGTTGATTTTTGTCAACAAACCATTGAACCGATTAGTTAATTGTTCGAATGGTTTTAACCGCTTTCTAATTTTTTATTTTTTGTCAGAACAGGCCCGAATGACCAACCGTTCAAACTGATAACCAGACCCCTGACCGATTCAATCACCGATTCATTTTTAAAAACCATGGTTTAGACGTATAAATACGAATAATCATATTTAATTTGATTTGTCATTAATCAATAACCATATTGGCACCTAAACAACGAGAAAACTGTGGCTGTCCATGTTCCACAGCCTGAACTGCCCAAAGAGTAGCAAGGAGAACCTTTTGGTTCCGTAGGATCTCTGACTTGTTGACTTGTTGTAGCAGAAACCCATCAAATCTCCTTGACACCAAGGTTGGTTGGGGGTTATTATTATTATTATTATTATTATTATTATTATTATTATTATTATTTAATTTCTTACTTTTTCTTTCTGTCACCTTTATTCCAAAATCTTGCAATGTAGTGTATATGTGGTAGCTTGGATAGATATTGATCACATACAAATATGATTGGTGGTGACAAACTTTTTTCAGTATTTTATTTTTTTATTGGATGGTGGATGCTGAAACGATTATTAAATGGTTCATAGACCCAAGACTGAACCAATTATTAACTGGGAATCTGGGATGATCACGTCAGATAGTTAACGTCAGACTCAACTATCTATAGAATTCACCCTCTTAGATATAAAATAAATACACGGAAAAAATTACAAGAAAAATTAAGATACCTTTGTATTCATTATTTAACTATATATAATTGATTTGAATCAGCAATAACCAATTTTAATACAATTATTCATCAAGACACAAATCATAAAACAAGAACTGATATAACCTATTTGATCGATTCAGTTCCATGGGATAGACCAAAACCATTGACGACTCTATTTTGAATTTGATGAAGTTAGAAAGAGAACTCGAAGATATTTATTTGGTGTAAGATTTTGGAGATGTGGGTCGACCTCGGGGTGACTATAGCTACTCTCCATCATTGTAATTTCACGTAATAAAAAGGGGTGTGCCATTAGCAGTGAGTTTTTATTCTGTTAAATAGAAATTATTTATTATTTTATTATTTTTGTTAAAATAATTAAAAATAAAAACAATGAAAAGGTAAAACTCATTTATGTTTTCTTTTTTAATTATTTTGATAAAAATAATAAATAATTTCTATTTATTTAATATAATAAAAACGTTTAAATGAAAAATATATTAATTAGGACATGTGTGACAACTATTATATATTCACTCATTATACTTATCTAACATGCCTATTACATCGGGACCCACTAACAGTAACAAGGAATCCGGGACAGTTTGTGAAAGGATGAATGGGGGACACCATAGCCACTCCATTTCACATGTCGCTTTTTAATTTTTGGTTCCTTCTTTTTTTTTCTCACTTTAGTTGTTGGAGTGGGGATGGGAGAATAATCATAAATCAAGTAATTTCATAACTATTCTCCCGAAAAAGCTGGAGGCTGGGTCCAACGTGGTGACGCCATACGTTTTGTTTGTTACTTTGTTCAAGTTCACCCTGGTGATCACCTGCGAAACTCGTTCCCAAACATATAAACGTTTACTCAGTCTGAGTTGTTTAGCCCAGTTTTGTGAGAGCTTGAACAGTGAAACAGGTGAGAGGTGACCCACCAAAAATAATAAATCATAGCAGACGTGGGGGCATATGATTCATACCTGTTTCATGATTATTGAATAGGGAAGTTGTCTTAAACTCGTCATATCTTTTCAAAACGTCCAAAATTCAAAACTCCCCATGTCACTAACATGTTTGTATTTTCTAAAACTCACCTTCGGATATATTATTGTTAATGTTCATCGGCCCAAGTTGTCCATATCAGCAAAAATAACAGTTTCATGACCAAACAACCCCTGACTAGCAAGTTAGAGAAAAATGTTTTGAATCTGTGAAGGAATGAAGATTATGGTCAAAGTTCCAGAGATTTCTAATGTTTTGAAATATGTAAATATGCATTGTAAATTTTGCAACTTGTAAATTCCCATCGAGGGCTCTTCAAATTTATGCAAAAATATTTTTTGTAATTTTTTTATCTAATTCTCCAAAATATTTTTTTTGAAAATTTCTTGCAATATTAGTTGGATGCAATGGCTAATTTTTGTTTGATTTTTTTGAAAACTTTTATCACTTTATTAGTTTTTCTGCAATATTAGTTGGATGCAATGGTGACCATTGTCTTTTTGTTGTCACACTTGGTTTCGTTTTGGCTGGTACTGTTCTAGACGGTGGGAGAATCTGTGGCAATGGTTTTCACATTCTCAGATAGTGGAAGAATTAGCAGCAATGGGTTTCATATTCTCAAACGATGGAATAATCAACAACAATGGTTTTCTATTTCTCAGATGGTGGAAGAAGCAGTGGCAAATGGCAATGGGTTTCACTTCTTAGACGATGGAAGAATCAATAGCAATGGTTTTCTATTTCTCAGACGGGGAAGAAGCAACAGCAAATGGCAATGGTTTTCTCTTTCTCAAATGGTGGAAGTAGTGGAAATGGTTCTCTTTCATTCAAACTATTAGGATTTTGGGGTGAAGAATGATGGGGGTAATTTTGGGATATTGCAAAATGGGTCGAACATAAAAAAGGGTAAAATAGTAAGTTAGCATCTATTAGTCAAATTACTGTTATCTCATTGATATGGGGAGTTTTGGACGTTTTGAAAAGTTATAGTGAGTTTAAGAGAATTCATGAAAAGTGGTGGTGAATTTTAGACAATTTCCCTATTGAATAATATTAAGGTTGTATTCAGAAGTAGTATTGTTTTTACCTTTAATTTTATCTTGATTGACTAACTTTGGGCTTCATTTGGAAAGAGTTTAAATATAAATATGCAAGGTTCATGAACATGACAATATTATTTGTATTTGCTTTGACTATATTTGTATTAATGCTCTCCTTCAATGCAAAGTTTGCATTTTTCTATTTGAAACCACACTCATAATGTGATGTGACAATACATGTTTTACATCAATTTTTATTGTCACTCAAAACTTTTGAATACCAAACACAACCCAAGTAAATCATGAGACCACTTAAATTCAAACTCAACTTTATGGCATTTGTTTTCCCTATTTCAGTGTGAGAGCCCTGCCATGGCTGAAGCAATGGCTATATATAAATTATAGGTCTCTCATTAATTCAAGAGTTTCACTTATCAATGTTATTATTGATGATGATGTTTATAGCATTTTCCAACTCATGTTGGTGGATGCTCCCTTTCCGCCATGGTAGTTGTTCTATATAATTATTGCCTACAAGATTCTGTTATCTCACCTTCGTCCATGCTGAGTGAAATAAGTGCACCGGACGGCAAATGTTGCTGCTCCCTTAATTGCTAGCTAGACGGGATTTATCTCTGCCTAGACCTTTTACTTGGCCAGTTCTTCTGGATTTCTTATGTAATACTATTGCAATGCATGTTTCATTGAGCTGATGAAATTTTGCCTACTGGCTCTTCCATAAAAAATAAAAAATTCAAAACCTACTCTCTCCTAATTAATTTAAGACATCTCTCCTAATGCCTCCCATTAATTACTTTATTATCTTTATCAAAATAATTAAAAATAAAAACAATGAAAAAGAATTATTGTTTTTTTATTTTTAATTATTTTTCTCTAACGGAGCAAAAATGTTTAGATGAAATACGCATTAGTTAGGACATATGTCACATAGCTATTACGTATTCACTCACTGTACTTACCTAACGTGCCTAATACATTCAGACCCGTTTCGAATAATTTCAATTAAAAACAAAAGATTTTAGAAGAAATCCATGGATAATTATATGAAGAAATTTTGGCGTATGTTATTATTAACAAGGCCATTTTATAGTCCACTCCGCCTCGAAATTCATAAATTAATTTCTTAAATGTATTCATCTCCAGCCCCTTTGTCAACAACATAACCCCCCCCCGGCATGGAAAATCTTTCTCCCCTTCACTAACCCAAACTATAATATAGCATTACGAATTGTGAGGTGTACTGAATTCACATAACCCATGTTGACGAAGGGAGTACACCTTCCAATATCTCAAAGGTACATGTGTTTTGACTTCTGTAATAACAAACAGCGGCTTGGGATGTGCGCCATTTAAAAAACTATATATGTTTATTCGTTCCTGGTATATCAAAAGACCAATTGAGATTTGAGAGGCACACCAAAACAAATGCGAAAACGAGAGATGAATAAAGTGCACATAGAGGAAAGTAAATGGGGGGATAAATCAACGATTTAAACTTGTTTGTCTAGTTGTAAAGATGCAAAGGAGTGATTTTGACACATCGAGGGCACACCTTTGATCATGTCTAAGGGAATATATTCTTGAATGAATTGATTTGTGGATTCCAATTTGCTCATTTGCTGATGATTTCTGTGATTTGGGACGTTCCAAAGCTTTTAGAGAGATGATTGTTAATTGGGAATGAGTTTGAACTTGAATTTTTACATGACGTTGGCATAGCATATCGATGCTAATAAGTAATAATATTGTTGTTACATCGCATACTTCTGGGTAAGATGGCCTCATTGAGCTTTATTATGTTTTGTTGAAGAAATCAATGATTCCATAGACCTTTCACAATCAAAAGGAGTATGCCCGAATCATTTGTTAAAATATATTAATGGTAAATAAAGTAAAATTAGAAGGGTCTGGATTCAAGTCCGGTGGACAATAGCACTCCAAGTCTCCGACGTTGTCATACACACACTGACACACGCGCTTTAAAACTCCAACCCTTAAAAGAGTGGTAGTGTTCTTTGTTTCCTAGTATTCACTATTCTGTAATCAATAGGAATATCGATCACCGGAAAACCAGCAAAATGACTGTGGAAGTTTGTGTGAAGGCTGCCGTTGGTGCTCCTGATGTCCTTGGAGATTGTAAGATGGATTTCCTTTTCCATTTTTTCTTTCATCTCTCTCTGTATTTGTTATGTGTTTATCCTCTCCCTCTTTTTTACCCTCTGTGTTGTATTACTTAACTATTCACGGGTTTTCTTTGGGATTGATCGGTGACAAGCAGGCCCTTTCAGCCAAAGGGTTCTTCTAACTCTGGAGGAGAAGAACATTCCCTACCAGATGCACTTGATCAACGTCAGTGACAAGCCTCAATGGTGAGAATCTAATCTGACTTCTGTTCATTTTATTTCGCATTTGTTTTTTTTTTTTCCTTTTAGCTTTTACTCAAAAGAATTGATACATTACTTTTTCCCATCATTTGTCTTCATGTTTGGTTGAATCTTGCTTTGCTCCTGCCTCCTTGGAATGAATAAATTTGTAATTGTTATTGTTGTTTTGATGTTTGGTTAGGTTCTTGGAGGCAAACCCAGAAGGGAAGGTTCCCGTACTTAAATCCGACGACAAATGGATCTCCGATTCCGATGTCATCACCCAGATTATCGAGGAGAAATTTCCCGACCCTCCTCTCACTACTCCCCCTGAATATGCCTCCGTGTAATCTCTCTCTCTCTCTCTCTCTCTCTCTCTCTGCTACTGCATACATTTTTGTCTTTTAAATTCGTTTTTAGCTTGTATAGCATATAGTTGTCACTGTAGAGCTCCTTTATTTTTAATAACTGTGTTTTTTCCTTTTTTCTTTTGGGTGTGGGGTGGTTGTTCCAGTAACCTCCTCTCTGATAAATGATAATCCTTTGTTATAAGTTGTTTTCCCCTTCACCAGTCAGAATAGAAATTACTAAGCTTTTCAATCGCCATGGGCAGAAAACGTATATGTAGATAGTCTCAATGTGTACCATCTCTTCTCAATCTAAGTGACAACATGTTTTTACGTGTTATGGTGTTAAAATACGTTTGAGATTGCAGGGTGTCCAAAATATTCCCTTCTTTTGTCAAGTTCTTAAAGAGCAACGATCCCAATGATGGGTCTGAGCAGGAATTGTTGGATGCACTGCGCTCATTGGATGGCCATCTCAAAGCACATGTACCTGCTCCTCCTATTCATGCCTATCTTATGGTCTTCTTCTTTCTACAACGTTATTCATTTTGATAATTTTAACTCATCAATCTCAGGGCCCGTACGTTAATGGAGAAAAGGTTTCAGCTGTTGATTTGAGCCTGGCTCCCAAACTCTACCATCTTGAAGTTGCTCTTGGCCATTATAAAAGCTGGGCCATCCCAGATGATTTGTCCACTGTCAAAACTTACATGGAGGTACGCATATATACCACTGCACGGTAGAATAGAATTGCCTCGAGTCTGTTTCTAGCACTCCTCTTTGGTTACCCACACACACACAGATATAAACATAGATCAAATGCTGTCGCAAGAACTCCAGGAACCAATCATATTGAGTTTGTCCACCCAAAAAGAAAGAAAAAAAAAAAAAAAAAAACATATTGAGTTGAGTTCTGGCTATAAAGAAAAACAGAGTAGACTTTGGTTGCAGAGGAAGTCAGTGATACCCTGCTTTTGGGATCTGAAAGGACCGACCACTAAGGAGAAGTAAAAATTGAACTCTACCTATTAATTATATACATAACAATTCATGTTGCCATATAACTTTGGGACCTGGAAGAACTCCAAGTCTAAAAAAACTCCAAATTTTTTGTACTGAATAAAGGATTCCCAACCATGTTTCCATCCAATGGAGTCTCTAATCTAATGTGTAGGTGCCTGGATGACTTTCAATCTCCTAGCTTGCTCAGAAGATGGAATGATATATATGCATGGCAGTATCTAAAGTCATCTTCCCCTCTTTTTACTTGTGCTTCATTTCTATCTACTAAAATATTTTAATTTATGTCAAACAATATGTACTTTAACTCTTTAAGTTGTGTTCATGCATCTTACTATGCTTATCTTTCCTCCTCTAGGCCATTTCTATAAGCTCCACATCCAATTAATTAGCTGCTTTTATTATTAAGCAAAGGAAAATCCACTTTAATTTCAATGAAAGATATATTCTCTTGTTAGCAATATGACACTTTAGTTGCAATGAGATTCTTGAGGTGTGGTAATTGGCAACTAAGTATTTGTAGTAATCAACTCTTAATTACATTTCCTTTGCTTCAAATAAATATGGTAACAGACATGTCTCGCCTTGTCTACTGACGATGGTCTTATGTTACTCTGTGCAGTCACTTTTCTCTCGGGAGTCTTTCATTAAGACCAAGGCTGCAAAGGAATATGTAATTGCAGGATGGGCGTCCAAGGTTAATGCATGAACAACATTGAACAGTCTCTGTCTTTATTTGAATTTGCATGCAATATTGGATGGTACGTAGTAAGTAGTGGTATTATGTGTTGTTGCTTTTATGGCAAATGGAACCAGAAAAGGGTCATTTGGTGCTTCTTGGACCTGTCATGGGGTTGTGTTTATGAACCTATTTGCTATCACTTTTAATATATATGCCAGCAATTAAGCAATAAATTGCCTTTTTTCTTCTTCTTCTTCCACGTACGCTCTTTATTAACTAAAGACTGCAAACAAACAACCTTCATCAGCCAATCCTGTTAATAGGTCAGTGCTCCAACTTGTGCCGGGTTAGCCTCAATCCAATCCATAGTACCAAACCCAATCTAAGGGGATGTTTGGAACTGTGGCCGTTTAAAAAAAAAACGGTATCATGTCAGATTCACATAGACGTTTCAACAAACGCTCATGTATCTCATTGTTTGGTTCAACCGATTATTAAAAAATCGGGCATTGCCTCGAAAATCAGGACCCCATTGATGCATGAAACGCCAAATTTGACTGTTTGGTGGGGCATTTCAAGAAACAACAGGTTGCATGATTCAGCGTGACATTGTTATTTTCTATTCTGGCAACAATGCCATGATTTCCGATGACAAGAATACTATGGCAAACACTGAAGATGGTTATTCCGTTGTGGGGTTCGATTATATTACGCAAACAACCTCTCCATTATACCAGACTATATACCATGGTTTTTAAAACTAGACTCGACTAAACCGGATGGTCGGACTGAAAAAAGTTGGGACTGTTTTACCACAGAACCGTCATTTCACCAAAAACTATCAATTTGTTTAATAAACCGCTGACTTGGGCAGTCAAACCGTTCGAACCATCAAATGGTTTTGGCCCTTTTTTTAATTTTTTGTTAAAATAGGCCGTCCATTTGGTTCAAGTAGTCAGACCTTTCGACCTGAGAACCAGACCCTTGATCGGTTTGATTTTAAGAACCTTGCTATATACTTAATGAGTAGTCACCAAAAATTTATTTCTACTGGCTTTGAGATAAATAAAAAATGAAGGCTACAGAGTACATCAAGAAAGTATGAGTGAGTGGTATTTCTAACTTTATCATCTTTTGCTTCTTTAGGCTTCAACCCAAGAGCTAAAAGAGACTTCACTCCCCCATCATCATTGGCAGAGATAAGAAGAGAGCAGCCAATAACCATCTTCATTGTTTGTTGTACTATTTTTGTCACCGGAAATCATGACATTGTTGTCTGAATAAAAAAGAAAATTAGAATAATGATAAGGGTAGATTTGGTCCTCTCCTAACATTATGACACATGTCATCTCAAAACAGCTATATGGCACCTCGGCACCACCTAAGCAATAACTTGTCTTAGCCAAAATGATGGAGTCTTATCTGATGACCTACCTCCGCGTTGATACCATATCAGATCTATGTTTTGAGAAATGTCAAGCTATTGGGGGAAACGAGAAATTGTCACTTCCCTCAACCGTTCCAATCACAAAACTAAATTGAAAACAATTCCGTTTTTCAGCATTTGTTAAATAAACTATTGAACCAAACAAGTGGTTCAATCTTCACAAATGAGTATTGAGTGGGGCCCTAGTGGTCTAGTAATGGGAAAACCTAGAGTGCATAGACATGGCAACGTTTTTTCAGAAAATGCCCATGAAACCATGCATGTGCTCAGACTCCTATCTTTTGCATAGATCAGATTGGTGCCTCACCCAACACACCCCACATACACATCTCAGTGAATCAGGAACATCTTTCGTACTTGTCATGGGGAGATGTATCCAATACATTGCTGAGGTGGGATGTGGGGTGCTGATCTAATACACGGGCAGGATTCAGTCCTCCCTTACAAATTTTATCTCCACCCTAAGGATGGACTGAATTATAAAAACCCCAATTCTCTTTTATTATTTTGGCAAAGAAAATTTATCTTTTTTATATTTTTGTATTATAATTCTTTTTTTATTTTTAAATATTTTATTATAGAAAGAATGATGGTTCGGCCCAGGGTCAGAATTTTTAGGCCCAAAGTACAGTTAAAATAGGTGCCAAGCAAGAATTAATGCGTATAAAATGGGGTATTTGACATTTGAATGTTTATAAGTCTGCAATGGAATTCATAAATCTACAATAAACCTGTCCGTATTTTTCCATTTATACAATGGACCTGCCCTTTCTTTTCCGTTTATTATATTGTTTGTGACGTTATGGGTCGAATTATTTGAACTGAAAGGAAAAGCGGTTACGTTTTGATGATATGTGACATTTATGGTTTAACTAAAGCATGGTGTGAAGGTACATTTGTTGTTATCTTTGACAAACGATTAGGGGTTCAAATCTTCTTTTATGTGCGTGTTTTTTATTTTTTTCTAGATCAAACATTATAGACCAAAACTTTCAGTCAACTTCATTGCTAGTAGTATAGAAATAAATATTTCATTGAAAATTTTGGAGGATCATGTACGTAGCTGTAGAAGACTAGGAGGGATGGACTGGAAATCTGGAAACACAAGGTAAAAAACAATAATGAGAAATTAAATATTGTTTTACAACAAGCCATAAATGAAATCAAATTAAATGCGTAGTCCAAGTGATTTAATGGACATTGATTAGATCAGGGGAATAGGACAGTGTTGGCCAACCAAGCTGGAGTCTACCGATGTGCTGGATTGCTTAAACCACTTCAAAAGAGGCTTATGTCTATGTGGCAAACATGTGCAATTGTACCCTTTCATTGATTGCCCTCTTTCTTACCTTACAGTTAAATCAATCTGACAGGCTAACACTCCTTTTTCTTTTTTTTTTACTTATTACACCTGGATGTCGTATAAATTGGATGACAGTTTGATGGTCATTGGATGAGATCGACAGAAAGAGTTTCCAAGACAAGACACGTCAGAGAGCCCGGCAACGGACTCCAACGGTCAAACTACCATTAAGCTGACGGATGGAAGAAAGCTAACGAGGAGGAAATCAGATCTAGTATAGAGCGATTATGCCAAAAAAGCAAGTTTACCTTCTAAGGGTGAGAGGGATCATTTTTTATCTTTATATAGGGTCCGAGGCTCAGTTGTGGCATGCCCCACATGTTTGAAGATGATATGACTTATTCGTCTGTTGCTTAGAAGCATACCCACACGGCGTCGTGGTGCCTCTTATTTCATTTCCTAGCCCTGCAAAGTGGAGGGAACCGGGTTTATTATTGCTAGGTGGGTGTCATGTCTGTACATGTTTCGGGGGTATTAAGTGGTGCCAACAGATATGGAGGGACGTGCCACATAGGCTGAAATTATGATGAGGTTGGTGTTGGGACAATCAATGGACGTCTCAGGCCACAGGTTGCCCATGTCGGAGAGGTAGGTCGGTGTTCAAGAAAGCCAATGGAGGTGAATTCTGTTCCTTAAGCCGATCTGCCGGTTTGCTTTCAAAGTGAGGACGGAGTTAGTGTGGGCGGCATAAGCCGATCTGCCGAGGGATATTCAAGCTTGGTTATGCCACATGTGATGTCTAGGTGTTATATGACGACTTTGATGGCCAAGTGGCATATTATGATTGGAGGCTAATTCACCTCTCATCATATTAGTATTTCTGCCGATTATGATTAATGCTCTCCAAATATATGTTTGGCATCAATATTGCAGTTGCAGCATCCTTTTCTCCGTTGATGTATGGGTTGGAAGGCACTGTTTTCTCCTTTTTCTTTGTTTGGAATTTTTGTTGTTAGGTAGAACGTTTTCTTGAGCAACAACAGCTTTTTCTATTTGATACCAATGTTTCAAGAAATGTTTTCTGTACTACCCATTATCTAGTGCCACATCACTGCCCTGTTGGCAATGCCAACAATGAGCTGCATTTACAAGAAATGTCAAATTTGGCATTGCTCCAAACCATGCCTTTTCGATTTCCGAGGCATGGCTTGGAACACCATTTTCCCTGCAAAAATAGTTTCCAAACAGATAACTATTTCTTGAAGCACGTTGCTCTTGGAACACCATTTCCGAGGCATGGCTTGGCACTGTTGCTCTTGGAAACGGCAACAATGCCAAACAGCCGCCAAGTTAAATCCTTTTTGTGCACACTAGTTGAAGGTTGAAAGTTGAAATCATCATCTTGTTATTGCCCGCCAACTGTTTGTTGAACTTCTTAGAGGGGAAACAATTCTCAATTTGTTTGATCGGTCTGGCTCAACTTACAGCACTTTGTTTGGGCACTTGGAATCTCTGCGTGTTTCATTTATTTTTTGATTTGTACAATCACTTGGGAGTTGGGATACAGAAGAACATCCCTGCAAAACTCACATGCAGTGTTTTACTGTTATTAGAAGCATGACGAGGCAGTGATAATGCTACAATAAATAATCACAAACCGCTAAATGACTAACCTTTTCTTCTTCTGCCGCTTCCATGGTGTGAATATCCAGTCAGGCAACCACTCGTTTTCGCCATTAGCTGGGCTATTTATGATGTTACGGAAAGAGCAGTGGGGAATGGGGATTATTACTTATTAGTGAGTCCATTAGGCCACGACGAAAATTTTTCTAAAGCAGGTGAGATTCGATAGAGTTGGCATATATTCAAATTTAACCAGAGCCCCCTTACAGATAGAGCTTTTAACCAGTGGGCTGGTGTCAGATTCGAGTTAATGCCGGTACAGGTAACAAGTTTGGGGAGTTAACATCCTCTGCCACCACCACCAATGAATTAAAGCCGCGTCACTAGGGGTGTCAATTGGGGGGTTCACATCGTCTCCATCCAAATTGATTTTGGACTGAATGGGTCCAATCCAAAACCGGTCCATTGGCACCCTTACGTGTCACTAGGGGTAAGTGTAACGGAGCGGTGGTTTTTCACTGGACTGATTCCGCAACCCATTTTTTGCACACACTCTCCGCAGGTATTGTTTACCATTCAAGAACAGGTTTAAGAAGAAAACCTTAAACCGATATTATTTATTATTTATTGTTTACTAGTTTCTACCATAGACTGAGAGTCACTTATTCCTTCTCGACCATCTTTTCATTTTTCTCGAACAAGTGTATCATCCCCTTGAAGCCAATATGATCCCCTCCTTGATCGCATTGAACCGGTTAGTGGAGGAAATAGGTCCTTTCAGGCAGCGTATTTTGGTCGAGGCAATGCTACCCAGAGTACAGCAGATCAACGCACCAATGGTGATCTCAGTTTGATTAGGACCAGTATTCCAGAATATAATACCGATCGATGCATTAGAAAAGAAAATATAGAAGCATCTGTTGCCGATGAGCATATTGTACTTGGATTTACGGGAGACAATAGAGTAGACACAGAATGAAAAAAAAAAATTAAATGCATTAACTTTAATTGGGTCTTTTAGGAGTTCTACTGCTATATTTTGCTTAAGTAATGGTTTGTTTTGATGGGGATCGATCGTCTTGATATCAAGTCAGTCAATTTTCTGATGAACCTTGGTGAATGTGAAGCCTTCCTCAACAACTACTGTACTCCATTCTTTAATATTTGAGATGGTAACTCTGGTATACAAGTACTAGGCTACTAGCTAGTGGGATAACCGTAAACCATTCATGGAATTGGAGGCGTACAAGTTACAACCTTACACTTCACAGATCATATAAACCTTTCGGACTTGACTAAAACATACTAAACTGGAATATCTGGCCCAAAGGTTTCTTTCACCGTGTCCACTTTAATTTTGCAACGACAATGTTGTTCTTCCAGTTCCATCTCATCTCATGGACGCATCTTGGGTCCCAGTGTGTCCCACTGCCATTGATGGAAATTCGTTTTTTCTTACCAAAGAGGAGTAGAGGAGTAGAGGACCACCGAGAAATTAATCAGAAGTGTCCTGTACGTACGCCGCTGTTATTTTATATCCAAGGTCCTCGTTCACGTTCCTTCTGCACATGGACGATGGATACCCATTATTGTCCTGGTAATGGGTATCCATTGCATCTCTGAAACTTTTTTACAGAGAAACGAAACAAACAAATTTACCTTTGTTTTAGTTGTATGAAATATTCATGCAGTTAACCCTTAAGCGCGTCTCTTCACATGTGCTACGAACTCATGAGTTTTGCCTGATTGCCTATATAAACTGAAGTGGGCTAAACAAAAAAAAAAAAAAAAATACAGGCTCTCGCTGCCGTTAGATAGCCAGCATTCTCTCATGGAGTTCTTCGTATCGTGTGTGCTTTGTATCATCGGTTTCTTTACTTTGTCCCTGCTCTGGAGGTTGGTTACCCAATGGAGAGATGGGGAGTGCTATATAATGCACTATGAGTGCTTCAAGCCAAATGATGATAGGAAGCTGGACACCAAGTTATGCGGCGACATCATCCTACGCAACGAGAGTCTTGGGTTGGACGATTACAAGTTTCTGTTGAAGGTAATTATCAACTCCGGCATCGGTGAAGAGACATACGGGCCCAGAAATATCATACAAGGCCGAGAGGAATGCCCAACCCTTGGGGATGGGATCCTGGAGATGGAGGAGTTCTTCTTCGACACCCTCGATAAGCTGTTTTCCAAGACGGAACTCTCTCCGTCGCAGATCGACGTGCTTGTCGTCAACGTATCCATGCTTGCTCTGCAACCTTCTCTTACGACAAGGATTGTCAACCATTTCAAGATGCGGGAGGACGTCAAGGTGTATAACATATCGGGAATGGGATGCAGTGCCAGCCTCATTTCCATCAATCTCGTCCAAAACATCTTCAAATCCCACAACAAGGCATTTGCTCTGGTCGTGACATCGGAGGCTATCGGACCCCACTGGTACACGGGTAACGATAGATCCATGATTTTGTCCAATTGTTTATTCCGATCGGGCGGGTGTTGTATACTTCTGACCAACAATCCCAGTCTAAGACATAGAGCCATGTTTCGATTGAAGTGCCTTGTAAGGACGCATCTCGGCGCCAGCGACGACGCCTACGAATGCGCGATGCAGCGGGAAGATGCCAAGGGAAGAGCAGGGTTTTACCTGGGCAAGAATCTCCCCAAAGCTGCCAGTCGAGCCATGGTGGAAAACCTCAGAGTAATATCAACCAAGATATTGCCCCTAAGAGAACTGCTACGATACCTACTCGTATCACGCCTCCTTCCTCGACCACCCAAGAAGGGTGGAGTACTCAAAGCATCATCATCAAGCTTAAACTTCAAGACCGGAGTCCAGCATTTCTGTCTCCACACCGGTGGAAAGGCGGTTATCGACGGGGTGGGGAAGAGTCTGGGGCTGACGGAGCACGATCTAGAGCCAGCAAGGATGACTCTGCATCGGTTCGGAAACACGTCAGCCAGCAGTCTCTGGTATGTTCTGGCATACATGGAGGCGAAGAGGAGGCTGAAGAAAGGAGACAGAGTGCTGATGATGAGCTTTGGGGGAGGATTCAAGTGCAACAGTTGCTTGTGGGAAGTGGTTAGAGGTTTGGAGGGTGACAATGTGTGGAAGGACTGCATCGCCACTTACCCTCTAAATTCTCTGGTCAACCCATTTATGGAGAAATTTGGTGAGATCAACCACTACACAGAGGAGACCTTTACAATTGAAGCTTTCCGCTCTTCTCTTCAACCAATTTAATATATATATATATATATATATATCAATTCTCTTCCATCTCTTTTTCCCCGTATACTTATTTGTGAGGTAGACCTACCTCGACATATTGTCCAAGTATGGTGTTGTTTGGTTAATAAATTTTTATTAGTATTATTAATTCGTACAAATGAATTAACTCCCTCCTTCCGACGGCTTTCTTTCTTTGCCGGTGAAGCCTTCGCCACATTCATTGTTGAAGTTCCAATTTTCTTGTGGTTACTCTTCTGTTTCCATATGTTTCCCAATAGGTAAGAATTAAACCTTCTCAGGAGTCTCATTTAGTATTTGGCCTGGTTATCTATCGTTCATCATTCTCCCAGTTACGTTGTTGATCTCAAGTTTAATTTTATGGTTCAACTGTGCTCCAGATCTATTAATTTGACAATGCAGGAAGATGTGGTCCACGTCCTCTAAATCCTAGTCACAGCCAGTTTATCATCATTTGGTTAAAGGGGTCCCCCCATTCCCTATTACCGCATGACACCCTGTGAAACACTTACCCCCATAAATGCATCTATCCATGTTCCTTTATCTTTTATGTAAATAAGTCAATGACCATTTTATCCATAAAATTTTATTATTAAAAGGGGCATTCTTGTCTCATTAAAGTGTTGGCAGCTTTTTCCTTAAGTTGGAAAATTATTTATCTACATAGGATATGAATAGGAAAATAAACTTCCTTGATCCTCACATAAATTTAAAAAAACAAATAGAATTCTTGATTAATGGAAACACCCTTTAATAAATAATTTAACATCGCTTTCTATACCTAAATATTTTTTTCTCGTTTTCAAATGCTTATATCATGTACAAAACACAATATTCGTACAAGACAGTTATCTCGACACACCAAACAACCGCTGTATGATTTGAGATGATGAAACCAATAACAAATTTGATTAATATACCTTTCCCAGATGCGCTCTACAATATTTATCATGAGGTCCAGAAGGTTAGTCCTGAGTTCAGTCTCCCTAGATGTGGAGTGAGATTAGTTGCTTCTCCTACAACCCAAGATTCTCACGTACTAGTCTTGTGACCCCATTGATCAGCGAGTGGAGTTGCAATTGAAGATGACAACTCTAGACTTTATTGGAGTGACTTTGCCTGGGGCCGGTTTAGACAATATGAGAGATTAGTTACAAACTAGAGGGTTAATAAACCAAGCAGAGCGTCCATGTTTCCAAGATGGTTCACAATGGTGCTTTGATAGTTTAGATTGTCTTCTTGTCTGCCGAAGTTGTGCTCTCTCTCTCTCTCTCTCTCTCTCTAGTGTTGTTTGCTGAGTATTAATGGTTTCGGGTTGTAGTTTGTGTTTGGCTGGTATGGCCTGTGTCTAGTTAGTTTAGATGGTGTTTGGTATCAATATATCTTTTGGAAGAAACGGTGTCAGCTCAGCATTAGAGATGCATTTAGCAGAAAAACTCTTAAAAAGTTATTTGGCTGAACCATTTATCTAAATAACGGCTCTCTCAAAAAATCGTGTGAACCATTTATTAAAAGAGCATTAATTTTGATGTTTTTTCATTTTCAAGATCGATTTTTCACTGTTTGACTTATATAGCACTTATTGGCGCTAAAATATAAAAAAAATCGTACAAAACATTTAAAACAGATATTGTCTCATTTTTCAAGACAAAATCATACAAAAAGTTTATCTTATAAATGCCATCTATACCAAACAACCTCTTAACCTCCTCTTAGTGAGTGTTTTGTTGTGGACTTATGGTTAAGACTATCTTGTCTGTTTTTTCGTATTTTGACTTTGAGTTCATTCTGTTGAGCTTTATTTAAATTTTCTTTGTTCTCTCTATTAATATAATTTTATACTTTACCTTTTAAAAAAAAAATAATGAAAATAATAATTTTGGTGGTGCCTTCAATCCTTTCCTTAGTTGCTGTTTTTAGCTTTTTAATATTTTTAGGAAAGATGGTGGAAATAGTAATGCAGTAACTATGTATATATGTTCTAGAAACAAGGTAAGAATTGCAGCGGTGGGGAAATGAAAACGATTCAAGTGAAACAACTGTAGTGAGACCTAAACCTTTTGCGTAGCGAAGGGTTTTCCAGTTTATTTTTTAACACAGAAGAAAGACGTCCATTTCATAAAGGCCTCCACGTGGCATTTATTGTCCTACTACATTTTTTTTATCCATGTGACACCCACAATTACTTTCTATGGGCATTTAATGCATCACATCGACGTGGGTTCATGTCATGGTTCTAAATTTTGGTCCCATTGGATCCATGCATGGTCAATAATCTTTTTTTCTTTTATAAAATTTTTATAAAAGTTTTGTCTTCACATATATTATATTGTTGACTGTGTTCCAACGTTAAAATTTTGAAAAATTTCACCGACATGCAGCTGAAATCAGGAACAAATCGTACATGTTAGCCCAGCCACGAAGATCCAACCTGTATGAACAGACAAAATTGAATCTTTAGCTGCTGATGATAGTTGAAGATTCAATTAATGAAATGCTGATCTGGCAAACCCAAAATCAGTCCTTTGGTTATACTCGTGCGATTAGATTCCATGTGCGAGCACCCATTTCCAATAATTAGTTATAGTAATTAATTAATAATTAATAATAATAATTACTAACTAACAACAATAATTAATTACAGTAATTAATTACTAATTTATAATAATTATTATTAATTAATTACAATAATGAATAGTGTAATTGTATAAATACTGTAATAATAATTACTAATTATGTTACTAATTAATAGTATAATTATTACAGTAATAATATAATTATTGTAATAATAATTACTAATTATTACTTTACAGTAATTATGATGCACGATCCGATCGATCCTAGCAGCCGGTAACCTTGCCTATGACGGAGCAGGAGATGCCTGAAACAAGGAGGAAACAAGAGATTCCCGGTGGGAATGCTCCGATGCTCAAGTTAGTACTCTTGAGAAGGCAAGGAGGATGAGAGATTCCGAGACCAGAAGGCGCAAAGTATCACTTACCTTTTACTCTGGGGGAAGAGGGCCTTTTATAACCGCCTTGGTGCACTCACTCCCAAGCCTCTGCCAGATCAGGTGTAACCGCCTCTATGGGGGGCAGGCATAACCGCCACTGTCTTCTCTGTCAGGGCCGTCTCTGTAATAACTGAGATGGCGGTAGCAGGTGGTCATTGGAGTGCGGTTGTCATTTGTCAAATCCTTGATCAGTCAGGCGCACCGCCTCAGAATACGAACTTCTTTGTCAAGTACGGTTATTCAATCCTGCAACCTGGAGCTGAAGTGTCGGAATGGTGCACGAGGTGAAGTCTTGAGTTCGGGTAGGAGTGTGGCCTGGACTGACCCGAGGTGCCAGGGTGTGGCCCAGACTGACCTGAGGTGGATCAGTCCAGGCTTCGCCCTTCGCGGGGTTCCTTGTTAGGCTCGGGATTTCTAGGGAAAGCTCGGGTTCTACCTCCTAGGAAGCGTGGGTTCCTTTTGAGGAGCTCAAGCCTCTTCTTGGGATATGGTTGTCGTTGTGCCGAGCTGACACTCCTGCCAGGTCATACCCAGTTGCTTCCACGTGTCGCACAGCCAAAGGGTCGGGCCAAATCTACCTCCATCAAGTAATAATATAATTACTAAGTTACTTTCCAAGTCTTACACCAATTATTGCTTTATAGTTTGCCTGGTTGAGACTTACCTCACAAAGTCAAAACCCGCCATGGGAAAGCCCTCTCTAACGGGCATTGAGCCTAAGTTGATTCTAACAAAATGTTTATGGCCTAAAAAGAGATGTAATTAATTATAGTCTAACAATCAATTTTGACATACCCCCTTATTAATCCTGTGTTTTGATTATAACAAATTCATTGAGAGTATTGATATTGTGAAAAGACAAGTGTGCAATTTTCTCATTTGAATTGAAAAGAATTGATAAAAGGCTCATTGAAATCATTGATGATCTAAAGACACACAGAAGTAACTATATCAAATGATTGATTGAACTCTCTCCAAATAAAAAACCAACACTACTTTGAACAAGAAAAGGGAGAAATAATAAGTTCTAAAGTTTTCAAATTATTTTATTTATTTTAGGCCTTGATGTAGTCATATCAAGATGCACAACAATGGGCCTAACTAAGACCTACCTCAGTATTACCAAAACCTTAAATATTAGGTGATTAGGTTTTTTTTAGATTTTAATGTTAGCTTAATTGTGAAAATTCTAAATATGGAGGCCTAAAAAGTTAACTCCAAGATCTTAGAAGTCATCCACTTAAAGTTTCTAAGGTCGGGCATTGTCAGTAGTTGACTGCCCATAAGGTAATAATCAACGACTTGTAATAGCTAAGCCTAATGCCACACTAGCTATGGCCTATATGGTCAACTATAAAACAAAATTTCACTATGTCAAATAGAAGATAGCAAGTTGCATCAAGTTGTTGACTCTAAGAAAAAATTCTCTCCTACGAGTAATAGTTGCCTATTTGAACCTAGTAATTGATTATTTTACTTTTGACAGGTTGAAACAGTCAACTACTTTTAAAGGTTTAATGGCTCTTTCCTCTTCTTGTAAGCCTTCAGCGATATCGGTAACAAGGTCTAAACATTTCTAAGAATGATTTAATCTTTTTTCAACGGCTCTATAATGGTCACAAGTTCTCTAACCTTGATTCATGTTATATATGTATGAGTTTGAAGTGAAAAACTGAAGATGGTGTATTATGATAAAAAAGTTCTAAATGACAAATAGAGCAAAAGTAAGATAGCAACTTAATTTGTATGAAAAGATTCTAAGCTAAAAGAGTTTCATCATTGGAGAAAAAGCTTAAGAAAGGTATTTGTGCAATATAGATTCTCCAAGAATCATTTGTTTCTTCAAGTGTTTACCTCATATTTGTTTGTGGACATTCTTGTATTTGAATAATTTGTTATGTATTTGCAATATCAACCTATGTCTAAAAATGAAGAGCGTCTTTATCGCAAAAATAAGTTCAAGGGCAATAGTGTCGCAACTCATGAGTGATTGTAATTTACCCTATAATCTTCATTATATATAATAATGATACTTGCATTCGCTTCTATAATCTTCATTATATATAATATCGTTGCTTGCAAATGGTAATTGTTCAAATGTTTTAACCTTTAAATCCAATTGGTGAATTAAGACATTCAAAGAAATGTAGTAAAAACAACTCTTCTCTAAGCCTTGTAAGCGGTATT
Source organism: Nelumbo lutea (assembly GCF_056320005.1). Taxonomy (NCBI): domain Eukaryota; kingdom Viridiplantae; phylum Streptophyta; class Magnoliopsida; order Proteales; family Nelumbonaceae; genus Nelumbo; species Nelumbo lutea. The sequence continues at coordinate 4,643,375 of NC_142685.1, read as the reverse complement.
TCTAAACCTTGTATTTGCACTACTCTTTCTAATATAAACATAGCCTCTTCATTTTTCATCCTTTGTTTTCTAATGTATACGTGCATGGTACCTGCCCTTCTACTAAATGATATAATTACATTGCAGAAGAAAAAAAAAAAAACAGTGAAAAGGCAATGATGATCAACAATTAGGGAAATGCAAAGCAAGAATAATAATATATAAGAAAATGTGGGAGAGAGATCCAACCTCCCCTACCAACACTGCTGCTACAAGATTTTTTGTTTTTGGTAATTCTGCTAGAGCTAGTTATATTTGGTTATTATTTTAGGAGACTAATTGCATAATTTCTATGCGCATAACTGGAGCCAACAAACTATCCTTCTCGCTAGCTAATAGTCTGTCCTCCCCTCCTCTCCCTTCCTTTCAATTTCATAGTCAAGAGTATCTTCATGTATTTCACTATTGGAAAATTCATCTATAAACTGCCTCTAAAAGTTGAAAAAATGACTCTAAAAGAAATAGGAGACAGTCAGGCGAATGCCTCTAAAAGCCCTGTCACTAAATGTTTTAAAGTTGCTTGGTTGAACATTAGAGGCACCTCTAAATTAGACTTTTAGAGGCACATATAATTGCCTTTATTTCACTAACACAAAAACTCCTGTATAGAGGAATTTATAAGTACCTCTGAAAGTTCGATTTAATGGCACATTTGAATGCATCTAAATGATTTTGCAAGAATTTTATATGCCCCTAAAAGAAATCTAAGAAAAGGAAAAATCTCAACTAGAGGCACTTTTGGCTGCCTCTAAAGATATATGCTTTAATATTTAGAGGCACTTTTGGCCACGTCTAAAAAGGTTCCAATTTTAAAAAAAAATGCAATTTATTGTGAATATTATTACATAAAACCTGTATGAAAAATATACATATATAATTATACCAATTGATACACCTGTTCGAAGAATTGAATTGAATAGATTATACTAATAATTCTTGAAAACAGGTTTTAGAATTGACTGGAAACGCAACAAGGGATAATAAGAAGACAAGGATAGTGCCGAGGCATGTTCAGTTAGCGATGAGAAACAATGAAGAACTAAGCAAGTTGCTGGGTGCCGTTACGATCGCAAATGGTGGTGTGATGCCCAACATTCATAACCTCTTGCTGCCGAAGAAGACTGGAACCGGTTCTTCGAAATGTGTTGTTGCTGATTGGAGGTGTGTATAACACACTCCAATTAGTTGGGACCTCTTCTTAAATGCAGAGACTGCTTTTTTATCCAAGGAGGACTGTATAACACACTCAAACCACAAGTTGTCAAAAAGCCAAATTTTACCACCATGACACAAAAACAGTTTGTCCCATCTGAGGACAAACTTGATAAATAGCAAATAACCAATGTCATTTGATGTTGCAGATCTTGTAGCAATTTGAAGGTTCAAGCATAAGACTGAGGAAGACACCAAGTAATGCAAACTCCAAGACACCAAATTTGCTCACCTTTTAATCGAGAAGCAACACTTCCATTTTGACATATAAGGATAGACGAGAAGCCTTTCATTCTGTGTCATACAGAACCCACAAAGTCGAAGGAGATTCCGATGGACAGCCAGGCTTATCATCTCAATTTCTGTTTGGATTTGGACTTCACCACCAACTGTATTGTAGTCTTTCAATCTTTTGACTGCCACAAGAGTCCCATCTTGCAAGCAACCCTTGTAAACAATTCCAAAGCCACCCCTTCCTAGAATGTTCTTTGGGTTAAAATGGTCAGTTGCTGATCGGAGTTCCTTAAACAAGTACCTCTTCAAGTGGCCCAAACAAACCTCTGGATCATATTGGTCTGCCATGAAACATTTTAGCTGAGAAATGCAGGCACAATGTGCATAGATATGCACAGAGAAAAGTAAGTTCTTAAGATAAATAAAGCCTTATCAGCATGGTTAAGGAGTTGGTCATTCAAAAAATAAATAATTAAATCTTATATGAGAAGACATCAAATACTAAGCCATGCACACTTTTTGTATCAAGTAGCCATCAAATAGGTACAGGACAAGATCTCCTGGATCAAAACTAGCATCCTATCCACCACACTCATTTAACAGACCTAAAAAACCACAACAAAGGTTTTGAAATTACCCCATGATATGTTGCTTTCTGGCCAATAAGATGTTTATGTGAAATCTACAATTTTATATATCAATAAAAAAAAATCTTCAAATTTATATCCCTGTGTTGGTACTTCCATGCACAACTCCTGTATTGTCATGTGGCACATCAAGGATCAGATTGCTTAATGGACTCACACCACTTTCTTAATGACTTTATCTTTTAATTGGTCAACCACCTAATAGTGCAAATATAGCTAAAATGCAAACCAATCAAAGATCCCCAATTTCCAAATTTATGGTCCAAACTATAGTTTAAAAAACTCACCCAATGATTAAAACAAGGGTTCATAGATCAGTCAAAGCATGTCCAGGGATATGACCCTATCAGCAATGTACTCTCCAACTGAAATACTAGAATCTACTAAGAAATATTAACTAGCTTCAATGCCTTCTAACTATCGTATCTACATGCACTGATACAAGAAATCATCCTGGAAATAGTATCTTGAATAAGAAGAGGTACTAACCATTAACATCAAAGAAAATCTGCTGGTTGTGTCCGTGCTGCCACCAGAGAAGCAACCCAACAGCAATGATGATAAGAGAAACTGACCCAGTGCTAGCCCCAAATGCAATAGCCACATGGTGGCATTTTGCTACTCCAGATTCTGATTGAGCTGGGAAACCCAACATGCCTATAGCTTAAAATATTCATCCTATTCAAGTGATCAAAGTAATCTTTAAAACTAGTTGATTAGGTACATATATACCTCTTAGAGCATCTGGTGGAAATGAAAGTGGCTCTGGTGACAGAGCAGAACAGTTGTTTTCAGTGTTTGGTCCACAAATTAAAGGGTTCTCAATAATTCTAAAGAAGGATATAAATAGATAGCGTTAAAAATCAAACATAACCAAAAATGGAAAAAAACAAGAGAATGAGAAAAAGAAAATCATACTTGAAAGTTCTGGCGGATGTTTTTGGCAAGGAACCACTTAAATTGTTATAGGAAAGGTCCCTACAGTCAGAGTTCACTTAAACCAGTGAATTTACAGGTTTATGAATCAATATAAAAACAATTTATTGTTAACTTAGAGAAAACAAGAACAAATGAGAGGATATAGACATACACAAGGGTGAGACCTTCCACATTGGACAGAGACTCAGGGCAGGATTCAAAAAGACTGTTATTATTTAACCGCCTGACTTGTTTAAAAGGCCAGAAAACACAAGTGATCATTAGCTTGTCTCTAAGAAAAAAATTTAGCATGAAGGAAAAAAACAGATGCTATCTTCATCACTTTTTTTTTGCTGGGTCTATAGCGACAATTCTCATGTTTTCATTTGGATTTATATGTAAAGGTGCTATCTACATCACTTTTTTAGTTGTCAGGAGGGAATTTGAACTCAAACAATTGATGTGGGTCTCATTTTTTTCAGACAAAGTCTATTCTTTAATTATAAATCAAACTTTAATATAATGTCCTAAATCAGATAAAAAATGGAGTCTAGAAATTTCAAGACTTGTCACATGGATAGTGGATAGTGGGTCCCCAAATAAAATAGGTATATATAGTTCTGTAAATGATTTGAAAATTTTAAAATCTAATTTATGATAAAAGATCAAGGAAGTGATTTGGGGGACTCTGTCTGCTGCAAGCAAGATGTGTAAAAGAGATCATGAAACCCTTTTAAAAGTCCCTACTGTTTTCAACAATTAGTGGGTGTTAAAATTGCCATGTAAGAAAAAAGAACATGTTCTTAAATTGTGTTTTTGTTTTAAGAAGCAAAAATAAGTTGGTTTTGTAAAAAACAATTCATGTTTTTAAAACCATCAAAATGATGATTTAAAAAAAAAAAAATCAAATGTTAGACTTAGAGTACAGATGGTGTGTAATTTATGAAAGTTGGTGAGATATGTTGTATGATTTAAAGCAAAAACATGATATTAGAACCAGAAATTTAAGAACCCGTTTGTGGTTTCAGTAATAAAAGAACATGTTTACAACCAAAAACATGTTTTTCCATGTTTTGTTTTAAGAAACTCACAACAAGAAAAACCTTTTTTTTTTCAAACTAGATAGTTTTAATTTGAACCACACAACAAGAAAAGAAGTTACATTGAAGAACACCCTTTAACATGATTACTTCTGAATAGGTTTCTAGTCCCTGCAGCTACATGTTTGAAAGAAAAAGACACCCATACATATTATGAGAATTTCTTAGTTACAAAAAGTATATATTATGATTGCTATTATTTACAATGGTTTTTTGGTTTTTCACAAGGAATATGCATTTAAAATGGGATGTGCCCAAATAAGTCTCAAGGGTTCTTGAATTTTATACAGCAATAAAAAAACGGAAATTTAGAGTTCAGTCCACCTCAAAGATTTTTATTAGATCTTATGAGTTTTATTTACCAACAACTCTGCTATTTGCTAAATATATTATTCTGAAATTTTGGTTCATTATTCATTGACAATGATCTAATAGTATAAATGGTTTTCACCGACTCCAACTGTTAGATAGCAAAGATGAGATGGGTGTAATTTCTACGTAACAATGATGAACCAGGACAACAATTAACCAGTTTGATAGGATATCAGAATGTTGGCATCAAGCACCATTTCACATTAACCAACACCTCCAAAGATGATTTTCTACCTCTGAAATTTCAAATTTGAACAAAAATGCAGAATTGGCAGCCTTAAGATTGCTATAGTTTCCAATTTTGCATATGCTGGACATCTACACAAATTGCTAAATCCCAAATCTGAAAAAAATTAAATGATTACATCCCTGGGTGCTTTTGAAAATATATGAGATTTTATACTTAGAGTTGAAGAGTAAGTTGGGGGAATTACCTAATCCTACTTGGTGCATAAGACTTCTTATGACTGATTGCAAGTAGACCTGTTCATGGACCGGGATCAGGTTTAGGTTTTGCCCAAATTTGAATAAACCTGAATTAGTGTAAAGCCAAGCACAATGGACTGCCCATGAACAGGTCTAATTGCAAGGCTCATAACTAAGTTCTCCAAACCAAACAATTGACAGCTAACCTGTAACAAAGTTTTAATGCTCACCAGTCAATCTCCAAATAAACCAAACAGGTCTAATAGATCCATCACATGGTTCTTTTCTACCATTAATTAAAATCATGCAAAATATAAGAGAAAAAATAAAGGGATTTTTGGGCTACAATCCCCCTCAGAAATCTAATTTGCAGATCCCTCCTAGTCTACTAATAGCCCCCCCCCTATAAACTACATCCTGCCCGTAAATTTGGCATCAATCTACGGGCAGGATTCAGTCCACCCCTAGTCTACTAGTAGCTCCACCTTAGGGGTGGACTGAACGGTAAAAACCCCAAAAATAAATAACTTTTTATTTTTAGTTGTATCCAATTTATTGAAAAAAACCGGTAATTCTACTTATAAGGAAAAAACATCATTTTTCATATTCATGCATTTCAAACCTTCATACATGAAAATCTGTTAAACCTTCATACATGCATAACATTTCCCTACCTCTCCCTTCAAACCAACACAACCTTGTATAGGTTGTTTTCTCTATCTTTTCCTTTCTTTCCCTACCTTTTCCTTCAAACCAAAGACAACCTAAAAGGATATTGAAAGATCCTAAGTCACTTTGCAGTTGTGGACCTCTGCACCAAGCTTAGGCCAAACATGGGTTTTTAATTGTATTGGTGAGTATCAATTTGTGTGGACTAGTACTCCTTGACAGCATCAGCTGAAACAATTTGATACCTAACAAGTAACAATACGAGCCATGAAATAGCATTGAGACAGAGTGATTCCACCACACATGCAAGCATTATGTAAAACCGATACGGTTTAGAAGCAAATTACTTTGACAAGCTAAAAGAACTTCTCAAGAGTAAGGCTGCCTTGGGTTGCAGTGCAAATCTGAACCAGATGCAAATATTGCATCCAGTTCAGTTTTGTATGTCTGTTTATAGTAACCATGACTTACATCCCTATCTGATATAAAATTTATACTTTTGTTTCAATTGCACTGATTAAGGGTGTAAAATTTGCATCTCAAAAACTGATGCAAAATTTGTACTATATTCTTCATACCTCAATTCTCTCATATAAGTAGGGACAACATATATGCTTCCTACCTCACTCCCAAGGAAATAATCTTCCTACTTCCATTCTATTGGATGAAACCACACCATTTTATTTTCTATTTTACTTTTTACAGATAAACAAGACAAAGGTTAAACCTGAAGCAAAATCAAACCAGAATTTACACTCGGCCCATTTGCACTCATGCATTTAAACTAGTGAAATTTGCACCGAAGAAAATTGCATATAAGAAAACATATAAATTGTGTGCAACTAATGTATATTTAACCATATATGAAGCTCCTATGTCAAAGAACCCATTCACCAATCATCAGCATGAAAGCAAAACTAGAGAGAAATTTCAGATGGGAAAAGAATTATATTGTTTGAGGGCTCATAATTTAACAATGGATATGGAATTAAATAGGGAATGGCAAAACAGGACTTATGTAACTGACCCATATAGTTGGGACAAGGCTTAAATAATGATGATGAATATTGAATAATGGAGGAAAATAAGTATTCATGGAAAAGAGGCCAGCACTCACAAAACAAGTTGGAATTACATTATAACAATAAAGTGAAAATACCAAACGTCATTTGGATAAGGATTAAGAAACAATAAGCAAACATATAAAACTGAGCCATCTATGACAAAGAGAAGGCTCTTACACTATTTCTTGCCCTCCAAAATTTTTTGAGCTAGTCACTAATCTTAATGGATAAATTTTAGAAGTAAAAACTGTGGAAATATTATCAAATGATCAGAATGTAAGTAAAGTTCATTGTCGATGAACTTCAAGGCCCAATATACCACACACACAAAAACTAAGAGGTAAAACACCCATCTTTAACAGTCCAAATTCAATTAAAAAGACTTTATGTTTTCATTTACTTTTAAAATCCACCAACAAAACACAAATTCAAGAAAAATATCACAAAAAAAAAAAAGAAAAATAAACTAAATTAATAGACACAATGCTAGAGCCATTCTCTTCAATGTTATATTAACTGGAATATGAATATCAGAAAATTCAAGAATTTACCATTCAAATCATAAAAGGGAATTGTAATAAAAAATAAAGGAAAAAGAAAAGAATGAAATTCAGGAAATAAGTTTTACCCTTCATCAGTGAATCCATCCTGTAAGGACCAAACCCAAAATATTATCCTTAATATATGATGAGTCCACTTGCAAGAAATCTGCATTATTTACATCATTCAACATTGGGTATGGTGAAAACAAAGATGGAAGCAAATTTAAAGAAAATAAAAATAAAAGAAAAGGATAAGAGTAATAGAAGTCCTAAACAGTTTCAAGTAGTAACTTGGTCAAGTGAGAGAGTAGATACTTCTCGATGTATCTCTGGAACTACAACAAATTTAAAGAACAGCGAGATGTTCGTCCGAGAGAGAAGAGAGAAAGCCAGGTTTGCTTCAAGCGAGAGGGTCGTCTGCCAGTGAGTTTTCTTGTTTTTTTTATTTTTTTAAAGAAAATCATGAAGTAGATACTTCTCGATGTATCTCTAGAACTGCAACCAAAATAAGAGGACATTAAGTGCAAATGATGTGGATGATGAGCTACACAGCAATTTCTGAAAACAAAACAAAGGAAATTGAAGTCAAAAGCCAGCCAACTTCATTGCAAGTAATTGCCTTAACTAGTTCTAGTAATATGATAAAAAGCAGATGACAGTATGTCTTGCCGCCAACAGCTCATCACTCTTACGCATCAGCAAACCCAAGCTCAGAGAGTTTCAGATGAGATCCTGTATAATCAGCGAAGAAAGCATCCTCATCCGCAGCATATTTCTCTACAAAAGGACGGAAGGCAGGATCACTCAGAAGGGCCTTGTCCGATGGCAGCTGGATAAGTCCTTCCTTCTCACCACTGAGGAGCTCCTTGAAGTAGGTGTTATCAAAGATAAGAGGGTTGGAAGCCCAAGCTCCTACAAACCCAGAACGCTCCTTGTGGCACCTTCCCAGGGTGTGGCCGCCAGAGAGAGTAACAATATCCTTGTCACTGAGTCCCATTTGTACAGTAAAAACTTGCCTCAGATGGTCCGAACCCTTAGTGGCATCAGGCAGACGTCCTTCTGGTGGTGGCTCAGGCTTGTCCTCTCTTCCAGGGTGGAATGGAATCTCAGGCGCTCCGGTAATTTCAACAGCAACAACACCGGCCAACTGGTAGAAGTCAGCATACGACAAGGTTGGGAACTGTTCCTTGATGGGCTCCAAGAGCCGAACTATGATATCAAGACCGTTGTTGGCCGCATGACCAAGCTCCGCTGAGTGCTTCATGGTTCCGAATGGACCTCCTGTCTTAGACTTACATCGAAGGTTCCGGCCGAGTCTTGCATTTTCTCGACTGCCTTCTGGTATTCCTCACTCACGGTTGGGTAGCACTTTCCCGTGGCTACAATTCCTTCTCACGCAACAGAAATGGAAGACCAAAACCCTCTAAGAACGGATTGAGAATGGCACGAGCAGACCACCAGAGAGTTTTCTTGTTATGCGCGCAATAGCGTTTGAGCGGCAAAACCTAAATTAGCGATTAATTTTGAATCCGCCAAAAATTGAAAGGGCAAAAGAGGCATTAAAATTTGCCTCTAAAAGTAACTCCATCGATCTGCCTCTAAAGACGGGAATTCTAGTAGTGTCTTTATCAGGTGCTGCACCTATATATATAAATTTAATGAGTTTAAAAGAAAAATATAATTAGATACATATGAAGAAGCACAAAGGATCGCAGAGGAAACGGATAGAGGGAGATGACTAATTTACCATGTGAATATAGGAAGCAGCAGTCCCCCATAATCCTTAATAATGATCTTTGTTTTCTTAACAGGATTCCAAAATGAAAGGAGGAGAAGAAAGCTGTAAAGTAGAGAAAAGAAACAAAGAAAGTAAGATCCAAAGAGAGAGAGAGAGAGAGATGCAGAAGAAAACAGAGAATTCAGACTATAGTATCGTGATCAACCGACGGAATTAACAGCTTATTAGTTATTTTGTATATATGAAAGGTTTAAATAAAAAATAAAAAAAAAGGAAAAGAACAAAGGAGACGTGGTACCGGGAGTGCCACGTGGGAGATGATTGATATTTGGGACCAGATTCGAACTATGGGTTGGACTCCCCACCCCCGTAGGGTTAGGGTTGGATCCAGGACCCACGATTGTTCAAATTTTAAACACACTTTGCTGTGCGTTGGTTGGTTGGTTGGTTGGTTTGCGCCCAATTGTTGTTACACACTTACACCCAGGTGAAACAGGATTCAGCCAGAGCAAATTACATTCGAACAATCATCATAACCTTGCATTGGCCCATAAAATAAACATAAACATACGGAGATATTTCCGATGCAAGGCTATAAATCAAAGAGCTTGTCACTCACGCGACGCGAGTGCCACTCATGTCTGAAGAAGAACGCCGATGCGCACTTGAGCCCGTCCGTGGTCCGTCCCTCCAGGCTCCAGCTCCAGCTGCCGGGTTCGTAGCTCCGTACAGTCACGTGAAGGTGAATCCGGATATGCTTTTCAGTTTTAACAAATCACAACCTCCATTTTAGAAACATTTCGTTTCATAATCATACGGAGATGTTTTTCATTGGCGTGAGCAGTGTCGTTCTATTAGTAGCTAGCGAAAGGCGAAAGCTGGTGGTGGTGACTGCGTCTGCCGGACGGTTGGGACCAGATCCAAATTTGATACTCCTAGTCGTAGGCGCTCAGCCTATAAATGGCTATATGTTTGTTTGTTTGTTTGTTTTCAGGTTTTTTTATTAATTTGTTTTTACTTTTTCGTTGTTGTACGTGAGTTCCACTAAACTCATCCTGCACCTCCTACGTGGGTGGATTTGACTGGTGCCTCCATACGAATATCATATGTCCGCATGGGCATGGTAGAACAGTACTGTTATAAAAGTTTTCATTTCTTGATCAAAAAGCTGGTCAATACTGTAAAAGCTTCTTCATTATCAAAGCTCATTTTTGATCGGCATGCTTCTCATTTCTTCATCATTGGGTGCCTATACAATTTTTTGCTTTCAGAGGACCGGATCCCACTCCAGCTATACAGTCTAATAGGAAATTATTTTTCATTCCCAATCACTGATTCCAATTTGATCTTTTGGCTTCTCTGATTTCTTAATCGACAAGTTAGCAGTGTAAGAACTTCTAAGCTTCGTCAGGGTGTGTAAATAACTCTTCTCTTATTTTTCCTTCCAAAAATCATGTTTATATACACCCTACGGGAAACAAAGACATCCATCATACATGGGGAATATTTTTCTATAAATTTAACATACAAGTATTAAAAATATTTTTAATACATAGCTATCAGCTAGTTAGATGCAGTGTTCTCACGGTGTGCATACGATTTTTTATTTGATAAGATCGGGACTCGACTCTTTTCCATAAAAAAAAAAAATGTCTATACGTGGTCATCCTGTTATTTTGATCAATAGCATTACATTGAGGTAAGGTGATGGAAGCTGTCATGTGTACTGGTAGGAGAGGATGGAAGAAAAGAAACGGGATCTGCTCCTCACACGGGGGTGTTTCACATGCACATCCACCGTGCATTGGGAATATCTCCCATGAATAATAACTTATAATAAGTATGGGAGATATTTTCAATGCATAGTACAATGTGCATGTGAGGCGCGAGATCGGAAGAAAGTCATCATAAAAAAAGAAATTAAGATATCAATTTTTCTTTTTCTTTTTTTTGCCCTCCAGACAAAAAAAATGCTGTGGATATTCCACGGTGGTACATCCTCATTGGAGTGCAGTTCTGGTTGGCCTAAATTAGCATTTTACACTGTTTCAAGTTCAAGCTGGGCCCATTCAAATTTTGATATTCAGCTTGAATATTTCATGAAAATCCTTGTTTGATCGGTTGATCTTCTCTTTCATTTTCTTGATTCCCCCGTTTACATTTGAAGGACAGGGCAACATTTTTGTCATGTTGCATTGTAGCTAGTCAATAATATAGTATATGTTTGGTTTTGTGGGTATTTATTGCTTTAAACATTTATTTTAACAATTTTACTTTAAATGTTTTTTACTTTAAACATTTCTTGTTTTTATTGTTTGGTTGAGAATAACTTTAAACATGTTTTTTTACTTTACATCTCAAATAGACTTATTCATGGGTCGGGCTTGGACTTGGCTTTTGCCAAAATTTCAATGGGCCAGGCCCAAAGCCCGAGCCCGATATAGTGTAAAGTCAGGCCCGAAGCCCAACCCGTGAACAGGTCTAATCTCATATTAGTACACCATAAAGTATGCCACATAAGAATTTCATTTCAAAAAATGCTTGGACATTGGGGGAAACAAGAAAGTATGCCATATTAGTATGTAAAGTCAGGCCCGAAGCCTATCCCATGAACAAGTATAATCTCATATTAGTACACCGTAAAGTATGCCACATAAGAATTTCATTTCAAGAAATGCTTGGACATTGGGGGAAACAAGAAAGTATACCATATTAGTATGTAAAGTCAGGCCCGAAGCCCAGCCCGTGAACAGGTCTAATCTCATATTAGTACACCATAAAGTATGCCACATAAGAATTTTATTTCAATAAATGCTTGGACGTTGGGAGAAACAAGAAAGTATGCCATATTAATATGTAAAGTCAAGCCCGAAGTCCAGCCCATGAACCGGTCTAATCTCATATTAGTACACCATAAAGTATGCCACATAAGAATTTCATTTCAATAAATGCTTGGACGTTGGGGGAAACAAGAATTTAGCGTTTCCCCAAATGCCTCATGCACATAAATCTAGGTGTTTATGCTTTTTAGTGTTTATTTGGTAAATAATAAAATCAAACGGTGGTTTTATGCTCAATAAACACAAATGCCCATGTGGTGGCAGCATTTTTTCAATAAACACCAACGGAACCAAGTGCCCCATAATCTAGCTTGGCTATCATAGTGAGACATTATTAAAGCTGGAACTAATTCCTCTTTCCTATTTATATGTGAATCTTTAAATTTGAAGTACGATATTTTTGTTTGTCTTGTTTTATATTAATCCACTAACAATCTAATATTGCTGATTGTACCTTGGCAAGCTGTATTCTGATAATGTATTAATAAAGTTTATCTTTTAGGCTCATTTGGAAGGAGTACAAATACAAATATATAGAGTGTAATTGTATTTACATTGCACATATTTATATTTGTGCTCTTTCCAAACTGAGCTTTAAGGCTTCAACAAGTAGCAACAATAATAATCTAATCCGGCTTGCCTATCCACACTTAGGTGATGTTTGATAAATCTAAAATTTGAAAAGTTAAAAAGATATTAAAAGTGTTTGAAATCTAAAAATAGACATAGTTGCTTTTCGACTTTTTAGAGGCTCTTAATAAAGAAGATTATTTGTGTTGGATCAAACCTTCAACATCTAAAATTTATTGATTTTACTATTTTACCCCTAAAACAAATTATTTGATAATTTTGAGTTCAATTTGCATTATTTCATAAAAATAATTTATTAAATTCAAAATGATATTGAAAAAAAAACATAAGTAAATTATAAAGAATAAAAAAATTATTAAAATAAGAATAAATTTGAAAAATACATATAACATTATAATGTAAAAATAAATTATTAAGAGTTAAAATAATAGTGAAAATAGTAACAAAGACCATGAGACAATGAGAAAAATATTTAATAATTATCAAATTAATATCTTAAGACTATTAAAATATTTAATACAATTGGAAAAAACCATCGCCATTGTTGAGAGTTGCAACGGCGGTGGCTGGAAGACAAGGAAAGAGAGAGAGGGAGACATGAATCGAAGACACGCCACTTTTGAGAGTTGTAGTGGTGGTGGTGGAGAGAGAGAAAGATCAGATGGGGCTTTTATCAAGTTAAAATAGGAGTATTTTTTACTTTAGGCCATGTCTAAAGCACATCTGAACGCATTAAGTGAAGGGCCTGGCTCTTACAATTTCAGATTTGAAAAAACCTTTTAGATCATATTTCAAATACAATACCAAATGAGCCTAACATCTGAAAAGTAGATATTTCAAACCTAAGACCTCTGAAAAAAGTTATCAAACACCACCTTAGATGCTAATAAAGCTAGAACTATTTTTTTTCCTATTGTAGTTTTCACATCAATGTATGTATAGTCCTTATTTAGTTTGCTTCTAACCAAAAAGATGAATGCATGCGGTAGAAAATGATTATTTTTATTTTCACCAATTTATTTATGTAATTTAGCAAATGAAAATGTTAACGTGAATACGATAAAGGGGTGTTACCATATATTGTTATTATTCAGAATTTCAAATTTCAACTTACTATTATAAGAGTACCTTTATAGAGAAACCAACCAATTTATGAAAACATACTTGACTGACTTTAAATTAATTCGGGTTTAAATGACATGAATCAACTCAGTTGTATTTAGTTACACTAGAGTTTCCCAAAAAGTGAAAAATACTATGCTACATAAAATACTCGCATCTCACCATTCTCAACTACTTAACTAGGGGCCTAGAAATGTTCTTATTTTGAATTTTAATAGTTAGATGTTCAAAGGACCAATAGATCATCCAACATATTTTATAATAAATAACGAATTAAAAAAAAAAGAGATGTTTTGAAAAATTAAAAACTTAGGTAGTATTCGATATTGTGTTTATATTGTGGATGGGACTGTTTTAGTCCAATTCATGAAAATAACTCATGAACAGGGATCCTCTGATCAATTTTTTGTCCATGCTTATTTTTTGTAAATGGCCCCCATCCACCGGTGGACAAAAAGGGGCAGGTGATATTCTACATCACATGCCTTTGTATTTTGTTGTTTTTTACTATTACACCCATGAAGCTATAATTTAATGATATATCTTTTAATTTTTTAGTTTAAGTTCTACTATTTTTATTGAAGTTTTAAATATTCAATAATTGTTTATTGAATTATTTATTTTTTAAATAAAATTATTTTTGTTATTTTAATTATTTTCTCATTTATTTTTTGTTAAAATAATTTTTTATTAGTTAACATGAATTTATCGATTATATTTTCAAGTTGATTTGAATTATTAGGTATAATTAATTATTTATAATCGATTATGTATCTATTTCACAAAAAGTATGTGAGATGTATGAATTTAAAAAATGTGTCTACAATTCTAAATGGTTGTGGATTGGCCCCTACCACTGGAGTGTAGTGTGGACCAATCCACACCTACCATTTTCTCATTCATGTTACAAAACACCCATTAGCCATTTTGATCCAAAATAAAGATGTAACCGCCGGCAACCTGTTAGGAAAGACAAGACAATTTCCTACAATGCAACTTATGGCAATGCACTATAGAATGAGAATTAGATTACAAAATAGGGGTAACCAGATCACCAAAGCAATCGGGAATATTAATGGAATTTTTTATATTGATTATGGCTTATAATTCATAATAAATAATCAAATGACATGCTTCCTTTTGATTATTTTTCACCTCTCTCTCTCTCTCTCTCTCTCTCTTATTACTTTGCCATGTGCTTCTAGATTCCAACACTTTGCCCTTACCAGTTACCATTGCTGATGTTGCGTGATCCAGTCGCTCCCTCGTGCTACATGATTCAGATTACTCTTGGTTAGGGCCAAGCTGGAAGTAGTTGAGCTGATTCTGTTTTGTGAGAGGAAGAGTTAGAGTGCCCAGGTCATCTTTACCCGAGGTGGGCACTCCAATGCTTAAGTCAGAGAGTGTTTTAAGAGTGTTTCAGAGAATGAGAGAGCTTGAGAGTATGTAAATCGTGCATACCTCTTAAGTAGAAATGAGTGTCTTATATAGGTATCGGTGATCTAAGTCCCCTTACAACGAGTCTCCTCTTCTCGCGGAGCCGTTTTCGTTTGATCTGGTGAGTTATTGCATTAGATACATGTCCTGCGTGGGAGTTACGTTCTGTCCGAGTAACTAGGGCATTCAGTGCAGTAGGTCAGCTAAATGGTCATGGCTTGATGCTCCGGAGATCTCAGATCGGTAATGTCTCTTCGGGACAAGTTAGTGAGCTCGCTCATAGGTCGCCATAGACTCTTGTAGCTCGGCCAGTCTTTGAGGCAAGTCACTGTGAGTTAGGAAACCTGCTAGTTTGGTCCAGCCAAGGTGAAGGTCAGTCTGTACGAGGTGCTCGAGACTAACTTGCTGAGTTGGTTTGTCTAGTCAATGCCAAAGTGTCACTTGAAGTCCATGTGTCGCTATTTGATTTAAAGGACCAAATTACCCCTCATCAATTGCGACTATAGTATATGGAATATTCAAATATGATTATTATGTGAGGCTTTATACATTTTCAAAACCCCAAACTAGCCGTATGTTATTTTAAGACCATTCTGCCCTTTTTAGCTTATAAATTCTAAAACCTTGACTCTTACATGTTTCTCACCCGTGTGGAAATGCTGCTACATGAGCAGTTCGTCTTCAACGCCGTAAATGAATGGTTAATCTCCATATTTGGATTCACCCACAGCCACAGATAGTTTGGCACCTTCCTTAACAAGGGTTTCATACAGACCATTTGGGAAGAAAACCTAGTTATATATAACCTAAGTCCACAAAGATACTGTGCTTTAGGGGGGTTGTCGAAAAACAAAGTTCAAAGACTGTCACAAGCCAAAAAATATCGATGTTTGCAACTGATAGTGGTTCAAATAAATTCAATTGATGAATAAAGACATTCAAAGAACTGATATATAAACATCTTTCAAAGTTTGTCTCTTGAATCTTTTTTCTTTTTGTTTTTAATGTATACGCGTGCATGGCACGTGTCCTTCTATTAAATGATATAATTATAATGTAAAGAGAAAAAAAAGGCAGTGAAAAGGCAAGATGATCAACAATCAAGAATTAATTAGAAAAATAAAAAACAATAATATATAAGAAGAAAACGTGGGCGAGGGAGATCAGCCTCCTCCCCTACGAAAGTGATGTCTCTCTCTCTCTCTCTATATATAAGTACAGATTAATTACATAATTTATATGTGCATATATAACTGGAACCAACAAGCTAACCACACTGTGGCTTCCTTCTAGTAGTACGCTGTCCTCCCTCCCTTTCAAAGCCAAGAACAAGAATATATCCATGTTTTTGAATATTAATATTAATTAGTCCCCAGTGGAGGACCGGGAGATCATCTTTTCGATCATCTGCTTTATCTCCATTTCGGCCATCTCGTCTTCCCTGCTCTTCATGTATGCGTCGAAGAACTCCTTGTTCTCTTTCTCCAGTTCCTTCCAAACTGCAAATTAATTATTACATCAATTTATTATATAAAGTTAAAAGGCTGTGCCATACATGAAACTTGAAGGAGAGAGAGAGAACTGTGGAAGTGATTACAGGGTTGATATTTGCATGCCTAGAAAGGGCCTCCATGCACTCTTCTTTCGTCATGTGGAAGAGAAGACACTTCTCTATCAGGTGCTGCACCTATATTATATACCCCCCCACAAAAAACCAATAACCAACTAACAATTCATCATCCATAAATAAACGCAAAGAAAATTTAAAAGAGTATATAAACAGAAAGAACAATCAAGAGAGTTGATTAATTTACCATGCGAATATATGAAGCAGAAGACTCCCCCATAATTCTTATTATAAATCTTCTGTGTTTTCCTTATCAGACTTCCAAAACGAAAGAAAGGAGAAAGAAAGAAATGCTTACTAGTTACTACAGTAGAGAAAAGAAATAAAGGAATCTAAGGAACACCGCAATTGGAGGAGAGAGAGAAAGAGAGAGAGTGATAGAAGAAAATAGAGAATAGCGTTGGGATCAATCAGCTTACATATATTTATATATATAACGAGAGAGGCAAACTTTGAAACTTTTAAATAAAAAGAATAAGGGAGAGGTGGGACCAGGAGTCCCACGTGATAGATAACTGATAATTGGTGGAGAGGTGATTAGGAAGATTTATGGGCGGTAATTCCTTGTCTCTATAGGCGACCACATGGCAGTTGGCGCCACCTTCACGTGACCGTGCGGGTCCACAAACCCGACGGGTTAGCAAGACGGATCCTCGCGCGTCCCTTCAGACGCGACTCGCACTCATGCCACAAGCTCTTTGACTACCTACATTAGTAGCTGGAATCACATCAGGATCAGACGGCTCACAGCGGTCGGTAAAAACCGTCCATACGATTGGCGCATCATGATCCGTCACTGGTCACTGGTCACTCTCTCTAAAAGTGTAAACGGTAAACTTATACCCATTCCCATCACCTTTGCATTTGGGTGTTACGTTTGGGCGCGTATATATGTTTGTTATTTTTTTCGGGTTTATGCGACACAAAATTCATTTTCCTTCCCGACTTCAAATTGACTGATAAAATGTTTTTTGGGTTTTTTCATTTCCAACAAACAGTGTATTAGTGAGGTGATGGATTGAGAGGCTCATAACTGGAACAATTAATAAGTTGCCGCGTGTAACCAACCATTGCCTGATAGGATGGGAGAACATGCCATCTTCCAAAAGGAATATAAAATGATTAAGGCCCCGTTTGGTCTGCAGAAACAGGGGTCTGGAATTGAAACTGGAATGGACAATTCCGATTCCAGTTATTTGGTTGGACAGAATCGGAATCTCATCTCTGTTCCTGCTGGAATGACATTTCCCCATTTGAGAGAATGGTCATTCCCTGCCCATCCCTTGGGAATGAAATCTCTTTCTTATTAATTCCAATTCCTATCTGAACCAAATAAACTATAAAAATAGGCCATTCTGATTCTGATTTTGATTACAAACCAAATGGACCCTAAGATGTCAATTTTCTTGTTGCTACCTAGAAAACGTCTCTTGAAATTAAAATAGGGTGAACTGTGAAAAAGACGGTTGGGCTTTTTTATCCTTGCCTACCAGAAAAATATATTCCTTTCCTCTCTTTATTTTTCTTCTTTATTTTTTCCGTTTGATAATGGCTGAATTTGCATAACTGAAAGATTTGTCACTGTCTTTTAATTGTTTGATGATATCATATAATGCAGCCATTTACAGGAAACTTAGCGGCAGCACCCCATTAGGGGTTCCTAACTTTATTGATTTTCTAACTATATCAATAGAGAGGTGGCTTAGTTGGTATTAGAGATGTGAACGGTCCAATTGTTCAAACCGAACAAATGGCCCATTTTGACAAAAAATAAAAGCCAACCAAACAGTTCAACCGCCTGGATCGGCGATTTACTAACCAAATCAACAGTTTTGGAGGAAATAACGGTTCTGAGGTAAAATGGAACCAGTCCTCGTTTTTCCATCTGACTTTACGGTCTGGTCCGATTTTGAAAAACATGCCCAAAACCACTAACATTGGGAAGGAGGCTTATTAAAGTGGTGCTGCACTATTCAAACGGCTCCTATGGGTTATTCTGACATATTACCAAAATGCCAAAAAAGAAATCTTGGTTAAACCCCTACTTGCTCAGCGCATTGTACTAATGATGCATTATATATTTAGCATTCTCAAGCACAGCTAGTTTTTTTTTTTTTTTTCTCTCTCACTTTTTAATAAACTTTCAGCCCTAACCAAGGAACATGAAATTCTATGAGCACTGACATGTGGGGTTAACAAGCAGCTATTTTAAGAGTGTTAGCACCCAATAACAGTCAGACTTTGGGACTTTTCAACATTATTATATCCTGCTTGCGTAGAACCATGCATTATAGTTGGGTTATATTTTTTAGCCTTCTGATTTCTTTCAAATGTAATAGTTTGTCTTTCCACTATTTGAAACAGTCGAATCAAACTACTAGCTGCAATCATTTCATCAGATTGAGTTTTATTTCCCAAATGATCTCCCAACTATGATCTCCATAAATTTATTAATCCAGGTTCAACACTTGCACTATGAAGTAATTTTTGTCCAAGGTTCGAACTATTAATACTGTAAAGAGTATTAGAAGGCAATTTTAAAAAATGTATCTGGATAGATATGTTTACAAAAAATGCAAAAATACAATAAAATATTAAAATGAGAATCGAAACACTAGGAAAATTTAAATAACTAATATTATTTATTTTTTTGGTTTTTCTGGTCGAGAAAAGATAATATTATTGATGAAGATGCTAAAAAACAAAGCCTTAAGGCAGATAGATAGCTCATAAGTTAACTCAGCGAACGGCCCTATCCATTGAGAGAAATGGGTCCGAGGCATGCAAACAAGTCGAGGGTGTTTCCGCAGACGGACTAAGGGTCTGGAATCGGAATTCAATAACAAACCCACCCATCCAATTTAGCCGTATAAGTACCAATTCTCCTTAAGCAAATATCTTAGTTAATGCTATTATTTATTTCTAACATTTTATGCCCTCTGCTATGCAAACTCTGAATTCCATCCTTTTAATACACCTTTTACAATAGATAACCATGATTTAACATATAAATTTTCAAAAAAAAAAAAAAAAAACAAGCTTATGAAGTCCACATATATGCTGTCTTGACCAAAATGCACATCACTACCATCAGCCAAACACTGTAAAGCTCGCAGCTCTGCCAGAGACCTGAAATTTTTAAATCCAATTCATGGACTGGTGACCAGAGAAGTAGCAAGGCAGACTTTAGGTAGTGGGACCCACACATATACCCACCATACATGCACAAGCCCTTCCACATCCATACCTTTTGTCAAGGCAATAAGGTGCCCATGGAGGGTTGCCTCACATAATCAACAAGGTAATTTGTAAATGGTGTTATTATATACTTTTATATTCTTAATTTTTGAGATTACAATAACAACAATAATACTAAAACAGATTATTAAACTAAATTATTCAGTTTGTGAGTTAAAATACTATTTTCTTTTTATCATTTTCTTATTGTTAGAGTTCAATCAACATGTATGCTATATCTTTAACCCTCGACTTCAAAACCTGAACTAATAAGCAAGAAAGAACTCAAAATTTTGTTTGTTTCTTCTTCCATCCTTTCTTTTCTACTTTTCCTATGACAAATAGGGGCTGTTTTCTGAAATTTCTTTTCTTCCATTTTTTTCATGAATATTTTGATTTTCTATGTTTAATATGAAGTTGATGCATTTTTCATGAAGATAATGGACAATTACTAGTGAAAGATAGTGCTTGCTATGGAACTAATTACCCTAAGATTCATGGTTTTCATTTTCTTTTTTTTTTTTTTTTTTTTGGGGGGGGGGGGGGGGCATGACAAGGCACCCCCTGATGCGTAGCCTCACATTGGCACCTTGAAAACTATACCTTCCAATTAATGTAATCATCCTGATGAGCAAACAACTTCCAACATATGTAAGAGATTGGGCATGGATGAAATGAACATATGCACCTGGCTGCTGATAGATGTATACATAAATCATCACAATACGAGAAACGTAGATAGATAGGACATACCATGACTGGGTGCTTGAGTATGGATATATTGTATGAATTGCTCCTACGATCATGGGAAAGCAGCAGCCGCACGTGTGGAATGCTCTTCCAACTCTCTCCGAGGGCAGGCTTTAAGATGCCTCCTTCACCACCCACCATGTGATTTGTCACCTAAAATATTGCATAAACATTGTTATTGCATAGTCCTAGAACTCTGATGGGCCCAAGACATCAGTCTAGCTAAGCCATCTAGATAGAACTGCAGCTAGAATTGATAAAGATAGTAACACTAGTAGTTTTAGCATACATGACATCCTATTGCATATCTGATTATCACAGGGAACGAAATGTTATTCTAGAGCTAGAAAAAAATTATTCTTATAGCATGATTTTTTAAAACTAGAAATTTATTTAGAAGTGTTAACATTATAAAGTGTATTGTAGAAATGTTCATGCAGTAACCAATAATGTACAGGGAGTACATGTCATCGGTTCCAACAGTGGTATACTAGGTATTTACAGGTGTCCATCTTTGGTTGTTTAGCCTCCACCAAATGACCCAACTAACACATAGGGACAAATGCATTGGGATCTGCTGGTTACCTATTAGTGGGATCCATTGCTTGATCCCCAATAGGATCACACCTTTGAGTGTGTTTACACGGGCTGTATTTTATTTACATGGCACTCGTTACTTACATGATTGAAGGTGTGTTCTTATTGGGGTAAATCAACTAATTCATGCCTGCTGATGAATTCTGAAAAGCCATTCATGCAAACAGCACTCCTTGCTCCCCCTTTCTTCTCTTCTGTGCACAAGCAAGTGTTAAAATCTAACCTCCCCCCCCCCTTCCCCACACACATACTCATGCCAAGACTCTGCCATCTATTCCTTATGTCATATAAATTCACCCCAGAATAGTATACTTCCTGCATCATCATTTGGCCCATAAATACTTGTCATTATACTCTTAAAGCTATCTTCCCAAATCCCAACAGTGTTTTTAAACCATCATTGACCCGGATAGTTGAACCACTCAAACTGTCACTCAGAGGTCAAGACGATTTGGTTTTACCACTAACCCATTAAATTGTAAAAAAAAAAAAAAAAAAAAAAAAAACGATGACTTGGTCAACACTCATTCACCCAGACATTAACCTGCTGAACCATTTGAACCATTTTCCAGTTGATGATTCAAACCACAATAACATAATATTAATCATTTTTAAATGCAGTCATTTTAGATAAAATAAAACAATAAAAAACCTAAAATGATTAAGTGAAAAAAGTGAGAGAAATCAGGAAGATGAAAGGCCCTACATCTAACAGAGCAACACCGGAATCCAGATCTGATCTTACCACTAATGAGTCTCCTCTTCCTCCATTGTTCTCAGCCTCCATTCTCACTTCCCCAATTGTATTGTAAGGGAGGCTGTCAGTGGTAAAAGAATATTTTAGTTAGAATGTAGAAATGTGGGGAGGTGAGAGAACAAAAACAGGGGCTGAGTGTGAAGGTTGCATAAGTTGGTTGGAAGCAAAGAGGGAGGAGTGAGATGTGCATATGTTAAAGAAACTAAGAGGGGGGCATTGTAAGAGGTAGGGGTGGAGAGAGAGCGAGAGCGAGAGCGAACGAGAGAGAGAGAGAGAGAGAGAGAGAGAGAGAGAGTTTAGTGGTGGGAGAAAACAAAAAAGAAAGAGGTTTAACGCCTATGGAGAAGGAAAAAAATCCAGCACTGCAATGGGCATGAAGAAGACGACAGAAAACCAGTCTTCTTCCTTGTGCAAGTTTTTTTCTCCTTTCTCTACCACCTCTCACCCCCTCTCCCCATAACATTATATACTGACATAAGAATGGATGTAACCTAAAATCCCAATTTAACTGTCAGAATGATTGTACAACCCAGATGGTTGAACCAGTGAACCATCACCCAGAAAGAAAAGCAAGTCCACTTCCGGGTTGGTTTTTATAACGTTGTTCCCCAAGTGGCCTCTAATGAAACTGAGCATCTTCCCACCAGCTGATCCGAAACCTGTAAGGATTCTGCACTTCAAATCACTAGATTACCACCTACTGTGCCTAGGGCCTCCAAGCAACTCCAACTGCAATGCCGCTCCCCCCCCCCCCCCGAAATACTTGCCACAGAAACATCGACTTTGTCCAGTTTAGTCTCTTGGATCAACAAAACATCTGGCTTCATTTTTCCAATTCTCGCACTGATTACCACCCCTCTTCTACCAGAACAAAATCCAAACGTTCCAAGATACTATCTTCGATTCTTCATATCGGTTTCAACTTTTTACTCATCTCCCCTTCCTCCTACCCTTGCATCCTTCCTCTGCTCCTCCAACATTATTGTTTAAGCCCCATGCAAGTCTTAAAATTTCCTTATATGTGCCCTTAGAGTTCTTTACTTTTGCATTAGCCCTTCCATGATCTTCCAAGGCTCGTTGCTCAATGGCGATTAATAATTTCTTCATTTCTTCTTCTTAACCTTGAAAGGACATACCACTTGAAATTCTCCAAATTTAAGGTATTTGGACAACACCAAATCTAACATCATTTCTACTTCCCACCTGCTTGGGTACGGGTTTACCCCAGTTTGCAGCTTCTGTTGTTGTGTTTTTCCCCCTCTTCTCCTTATTTTCCTTCCCAAACTTCCTAAATCCTGTTCCACTAAAGTTCCCTTCAACTCCATCTCCATCATGGGTCCTCCAACCATTTGGTCTTCAGGGAGTACCATCTGTAGAGGCGTTACATCCTCCCCCTTGAGGTTTTTGTAAGTTTGAAGCTATAAGGGTTCCTTCCTCCTTCCTTTTGACCAAAGCCATTTCCTTATTTGGAAGTGTTGGCATTACATCATCTTCCACTAGCACCTTCCCTTTTCCCTCCATCACTACTGGCTTTGGCCTCCATTGTCAACTTTCCATTCTCTTTGAACTTGATACCTCCTGAATTAGGGCTTTTCCCATCAAGTGGGTCAGATGGCCTGGCCTTTTTGGAATTTGGATTACTCCCCAATTTGGGTTTGGTCCTTGTTGTTGGATCAGAAGTTTTTCCTGGTTTGCTTCCTTTAGTAAACCTTCAACTTGGGTAGAGTTTGGCAATTAAAACCAGTAGCACGTAGCTTGGGATCATCCATTTCCAGGATACACTCTTCTATTAATTCTTTTAGTTCTTGTTTGGAGCTTCACCATGCATCCACTTCATTTAAATTTGAATTTTGAATTCTTGTCCAACCTACCTGATTTCTTTCTGCAACATCTGATATCGGACGATTGTCTTTTAATCTCTCCTGCTTCTTTAGTCTGATTTAATGACTACTACCGATTTTCCCTGTGGGCACGATTGTCACAACCACAGATTCTATTTGTCCATTGACCACTGCAAACGGATCTATGAAGATGAGCCGCAGGGATTAGCTCCAACCGAATGTGATAGTATACATTATATCCCTCACCACTATGCCAACTGTTTCCGGCACCAACCCTTTTCAACGAACCTGGATTCCCACCCATTCAAATGTGGCAATATCCGGTCCTGAGTCACCCATTTGAATGAAACCACTGCAGTAATCCCCAATTGCTTCTATTACACCTGGGCACCATAACAGCAGAGGAAGACCAAATATTTGTATCCAAATGCCGTCTTCCCTCTCCAGCTTGGTTGTGGGATCATTTGTGTAGAAACCTGCACTACCTCTCCACCAATCCAATGTTGAGAATCTTGAGATTGTGCAAGGGGTCTTTTTTGTTCCTTTGTATTTGGGCACCCATATGAGGGCTTACTTGTAATTCCTCTCAAAAATATAAATTCTCTAGTTTAAGAGAGTGAACAGTAACTCTCTCCATTTGAAACTTCCTTTCTCTTCTTCTCTTCTCTTCTTGTTTACTTTCTCAATAAAACCCTAGATATTAAAATTGCTATCAGAGCAACTAGAAGGTCTTGGGAGAGTCTTTCTATACTGGTTTTTGCTCGGGTGATGAGCTGTTGATGTCAGACCGCCATCGGATGATGTCAGCAGTCCATACAGGTGGCGGCAGCAATCTCTAAAATCTGTATAGTTTGATTCGCCCTGATTTTGGAATGAATTTTGGTATATTCCTCGTTGTGGTTTGATGCCTCTGATTTATTGTGGATTTTTCGAGTAGAAAACCACAGAAATTCCAAATCTGGTTTAGAGGCTTGATTCTCTTGTTTGATGGGTTCTCATCCTACAAAACCTAGTTCTTTTAGGTTGTTTTATATTTTGGGAATGACAGGAAGTGGTCCCATATTTTTCTGAAAGTTTTCTTCTCCCTCTCTTTTACCGCAAGCCAGCTTTTTGTCCCCTTTCTAGCCTTTAACCGAGTTTGACCCTTTCTTTTGGGTTTGCTTGTAAAACAGTTGGGTGTTGGGGTGGTCCTTGGTTGCTAAGATGGTTGTTTGTGAGGTATGACTTGAAAGAAGGAGAAGAAGAACTGTTTACTGTATTAGAGAAGTAATACAGGTTCAAAGAGAAGAAGAAGAAGAGAGAGAGAGAGAGAGAGAAGAAGAAGAAGAAGAAGAAGAAGAGTGAAGAGAGGAGAAAAGAGAGAAGGGGTTCGATGGTTAATGATCTGCCGCCCCATACACTTCTTTAATTATAGCTTTAGGTTCCTTACAAGAATAGGAAATAAACAAAAATTAGAAACAACAAGGCCAGCTAGTCCACTTAAAGAAATTATAAAATTCTAATAAAAGAAATTAGAAACAACTAGGTGTTGGTATGAAACCACACACACTAGAGCCTGGGTGTGGGTATGGAACCCCACACTCATGGCTAACCAATTATTTCTTCACTCCCCCTCAAGTTGGGAGTAGATATTTGTCATGCCCAACTTGCGTAAATCTGTCTCCAAATTGCTTTTTGTGACTGCTTTGGTGAAGAGATCAGCTAACTGCATGTCTGAGGCAATGTAAGGAAGGCATACTTCTTGAGATGTGACTCGCTCTCAGATAAAATGTCTGTCAACCTCGATATGCTTAGTCCTATCATGCTGTATTGGGTTGTGGGCAATACTAATTGCAGCTTGATTATCACAATACAGCATCAGACTCTTCTCATAATCAACCTCCAACTCATTAAGTAAGGATCTCAGCCATAACACTTCTGCAACACCATTGGCCATGGATCTGTATTCTGCTTCTGCACTGGAGCGAGCAACAACATTTTGTTTCTTTCTTCTCTAGGAAACAAGATTTCCCCCCACAAATGCACTATCTAGAGGTGGACCTCCTATCATCAACACATCCATCCCAATCCGCATCTGTATACACTTCTATTTATATGACCATTATTCTTGAAGAGTATATCTCTCCCTGGACATCTCTTTAAGTAGGCAAGGATCCTTTCTACTACAAGGAGATGGGTAGTCCTAGGAGAATGCATGTATTGACTGACAACATTGACAACATAAGAAATATCTGGTCATGTTAGACAGAGATAAAGAAGTTACCCAACCAGCCTTCGGTACATAGCCTTGTCCTCAAGGAGTTCTCCACTTTCTACACTTATCTTATGGTTAGGCTCAATGGGAGCATCAACAGGTTTCACTCCTAATTTGCTAGCTTCTTCCAATAAGTCCAGAACATATGTTAGTGTCGAGTATGTAGGCTTAATTCTGTCTTTGTGCTTGTGTTTAGGTGTTGATGTGTAAGTTTATGTTAGATTTAATGTCTCTAACTTAAGTAGGGTCATATGTGACTTTCCACATATTTTAGTAATATAAAATACATTTGGTCGAATGGGAGAGTGAATTTTTCCCTCATTCGAACCAGAATCTTTGCTCCTTGTTTCTCTTCTGCTCTTCTCCTTTCTCTCTTTTTCTCCTTCTCTCTCTCTCTTCCTTGATTGTTATCAGTCTAATAGGCAGATTGAACACTAACACGGTATCAGAGCCAAACTGAGCAAATCGGATCTGCCCAGAATTCTATTATCTACGCACCCAACCTAGGGTTTTCTCTTGTTTTCTTCACCATCATCTAGAGATAAGGGACAGGGCTGAAAAGGAGTGATCGCCCTCTTGCCTTGGAGGTTTCTATGCGTCCAGTTGTGGTGTTTGTGGTTGGTTGCTGCAGTTCCTAAGAAGCCCTCCCCTAACCGATGAAGAGAAGAGGCCTGATTCGTGTGGTGCAGTGGGTGTCTTGTATGATTTGATTTTCAGTGATCAGGTAAGAGGTTTTATGCATTTTTTTTTTGTGTGTGAATCAAATGATAAGTCTATTTCAGACTGTACGGTGGGATTTCAGATTGTAGTTGTTATGGGCCCGGGCGTAGGATCTCGTCACGGGTCGATCCACGAGGAGAACCTCTAGCTTCCCCTTGCCCCTCCCTTTGCGTGCAAACCCTATCGTGGTGTCCTAATGGTGATTTGTCCAAGAGATCACCCTAACTCTCCTCAACTCTTTTCTTGACTGAAAACTAAATGCCTTTATTCTCAATTCACAGCTCCTTAAATAGGAGATTACAAGAGGTGAGAGCCCCCCTGTAGGAGGACTCCTTGTAGGATTCGACTACTTACAGATAAGGCTAGGATAAATAAAACTCCAAGATCAATCAAACTCCTACTTCTAATAGATAAACATACTCCAACTATTCTTCTAATAGATAAAGTAAGATAAGAGAGACTACTAAGGATAGGATAAGATAAACTGCCACCATGTGGGGCCCTCCTTACTACTCCTGCCAGCGACGGTACGTCCTCCCCACGAATGCATCCCCAACAGTAGTGTGCTAGGGTTTGTGCACCCTTCAGTGTGATTCGAAGGAGGGGTGTTCCTCAAATAGTGTTGGGAAGTTTCAGGCAGTCATGGAGTTGGGTTTGTGGTGTAAAGAGTGAAATTTGCAGTAGTAGTAAGTGCTGAAATCAGGGCGTAGTGTGACCTAGTGTGCAGTTTGCCGAATTCAGCAATATCAGAATTCAGCAATGGGAGACAACAGTGATAGCAAGACTGGTGTGATGGTTCCTACTGACTACCTGAATGTTCAAATGACTTCCATTAAGCTGAATGGAGAAAATTATGTACCATGGGCCAAATTTGTAGAAGTCTTTCTTAAGGAAAAGAAGAAGGTGAAGCACATAAAGGATGAAAAACCTTCCAATAATTCTCCTGAGTATGATGATTGGGAGCAGGCAGATGCACAGATCATCACAAGGTTATGGAATAGTATGGAACCCAAGATTAGTGTAAATTTCATGTTCCTTGATACTGCCAAAGAAGTGTGGGACCATGCTAAGAAACTGTATTTGGGTCAAGACAACACAACCAGAGTATATCAGTTGTACCAAGAATACTTTAATCTACAATAGGGTAATCAAAGTCTTGAGGAGTACTATGCTAGTATGATAAACATTCATAATGAATTGAATGTTTATCACCCCCTCACTTTTGATGTCAAAATTCAGCAACAACAGAGAGAACAACTTGATGTGTCAAAATTCAGCAACCAGTGCGGATCTATCGAGAACCCTAATATTTCCGATAGATAAGCTCTAGCAGTATCCAGAGGTTGTGGTGCTAGAGGTGGAGCTCGAGGAGCTCAGTTTGGCCGTAGTGGTAGTACTGGACCGGCATATGACCGGAGTGGTGGTAGTGGACCTATATATAACCGTGGTGGTGGTCGTACTGGAGGTCGATATTCAGGGGGAACATGTGGTAGAAGACGTAGTTTGGGTCCAAGGAGGTGTACACACTGTGGTATGGATGGGCATACCATAAATTATTGCTATGACTTGCATGGTCCACCTTCAGCTTGGGCCAATCATGCCGTGACTAGTGACAGTAGCTTCAAACAGAAGAGCCATTTAGCCAATCAGGTACCTCCTCATCCACAAATGTTGCTGGGAAGGAGATGATGAGTATTCCCCGTGATGAGTATGAGAGGTTAGTACAGGCCACTCTCGCACACTTAGGTATGGCTTGTTTGACATCCACACCCCATCCCTGGATTATTGATTCTGGAGCCTCCAATCACATGACTGAAACTCCAGGTGTGTTTCCTTCCCTCTCTCATTGCTCAATATCACAATTTGTTACCCTTGCTAATGGTTCCACATCCTCCATTTGTGGTGTTGGTAATGTTGACCAAGACCCTGTATCCCTATCCTCAGTTTTGTATGTCCCTAAATTTCCTTTTAATCTTATGTCTATTAGTAAGTTGACCACGTATCTTAATTGCTCCAAAGGGTATTCCCAAACCTATGGTATTGATTACACAGAGACTTTCTCTCCAGTTTCTAAGATTGGTTCAGTCCGTGTTGTGATTTCTCTTGTTGCGATGTATGATTGGCCCCTCTATTAGCTTGATATCAAGAATGCCTTCTTGCATGGTGATCTGCTCGAGGAGGTCTATATGGAGCAACCACCAGGGTTTGTTGCTCAGGGAGGGATGGTAAGCTGTGCCGGCTACTGAAGGCCATTTATGGGCTTAAACAGTCTCCTCGAGCATGGTTTGAAAGATTTAAGAGGTAGTAAAGAAGTTTGGTATGAAACAGTGTCAAGTTGACCATTCCGTCTTCAGTCATGACTCTTAGGCAGGGAAAATCCTATTAGTGGTGTATGTAGATGATATTGTCATTACCGGGAATGATAAAATGGGCATTGACAGGTTGAAGATCTTTTTGTAGGAACATTTTCAGACAAAGGACCTTGGTAAATTGAAGTATTTCTTGGGGATAGAAGTAGCAAGATCCAAGCATGGTATTAACTTGTGTCAGAGGAAATATGCTCTTGATTTGCTTGAAGAAACAGGTTTGTTAGGTGCTAAACCAGCTGAAACTCCTATGGAAACAAACACTAAGCTAAGCAGCGATATGGGTGCAGTGTTTGAAGACCCTGGAAGATACCGACGGTTGGTAGGTAAACTGAACTACCTAACCATCACTCGGCCAGACATTTCATTCGCAATTAGTGTGGTAAGTCAGTTCATGCAGAAACCTCTGGTTCCACATTGGGATGCGGTTATAAGGATAGTAAGGTATTTAAAGGGGGCTCATGGTCGCGATTCGATATACAGAAATGGTGGAAAACTTGAAATAGAAGGATATACTGATGCTGATTGGGCAGGTTCTGTATTTGATAGGAGATCTACCACAGGCTATTGCACTTTTCTTAGGGGTAATCTAGTGACATGGAAAAGCAAGAAATAGACAACGGTGGCAAGAAGCAATGCAGAGGCAGAATATAGAGCTATGGCACATACTACTTGTGAATTAGTGTGGCTAAGGAACCTTCTACAGGAGATGGGATACACTGTTGATACTCCAATGAAGCTCTACTGTGACAATCAGGTTGGAGTTCACATTTCCTCTAATCCGGTGTTTCATGAGAGAACTAAACATATAGAGGTTGACTATCACTTTGTTAGAGAGAAGGTGCTGAGTGGAGTGATAGACACTGCATGTGTCAACATAGAGATTCCTCTAATTCGGTGTTTCATGAGAGAACTAAACACATAGAGGTTGATTGTCACTTTGTTAGAGAGAAAGTGCTGAGTGGAGTGATACACTGCATATGTCAACACAGGGAACCAGTGGGCAGATTTGTTTACTAAATGGTTGAATCAGGGGAGAATGGACTACATATGTAACAAGCTGGGATTATATGATATATACTCTCCAGCTTGAGGGGGAGTGTTAGTGTCGAGTATGTAGGGGTAATTTTGTCTTTGTGCTTGTGTTTAGGTGTTGATGTGTAAGTTTATGTTAGATTTAATGTCTCTAACTTAAGTAGGGGCATATGTGAATATTCCACATATTTTAGTAATATAAAATACATCTGGCCGAATGGGAGTGAATTTTTCTCTCATTCAAACCAAAATCTTTGCTCCTTGTTTCTCTTCTACCCTTCTCCTTTCTCTCTTTCTCTTCTTCTCTCTCTTCCTTGAATGTTATCAGTCTAACAGGCAGGCCGAACACTAACAACATACTTCCTTTGGGAGATGAAAATGCCATGCTTAGATCGAGTTACCTCAATTCCTAGGAAATAGTGGAACTTTCCTAGGTCTTTCACTTCAAATTCCTTGTAAAGGTGTTGTTTAAGGTTGTCAATTTCACTAGTGTCACTTCCTGTTATCACAATGTGATCTACATAGACTACAAGTAGAGTTAGGGAATGACATGTCTTCTTAAAGAAGAGAGTGTGATCTGACTAAGCCTATATGTATCCGAATTTGTCCAAAGCTAGTCTAAACCTATCAAGCCAAACTCCATGTATACTTCCTCTTGCAAGTCTCCGTTGAAAAAGGCATTCTTAACATCCAGCTGAAATAGTGGTCATGAGAAGTTTGCAACAATGGAGAACTCTAATAGTGTTCATTTTTTGCAACAAGTGCAAAGGTTTTTGTATAGTCTATTCCATAAATTTGTGTGAATCCCTTTGCAACCAGTCTAGTCTTATACCTCTCTACAGTACCATCAGCATTATATTTCCCAGTAAATACCCATTTGCATCCAACAGGTTTCTTCCCTTCAGGTTGGTTAACTAGTAACCATGTGTTGTTCTTGACAAGAGCATCCATCTCTACTTGCATTGCTTTCTTCCATTCAAATACACAAAGAGCTTCTTGCACTTTTCTGGGTATAGGAATAGCATAAATAAATGTCAAGTAAAATCTGTAGGATTCTGAGAGACAATTATAGGAAAAGAACTTGGAAATGCAATGGGCGGGGGATGAAGTGCAATGGCACCTCCCTTTACGAATAGCAATTGGAAGGTCAAGGTCATCTATCTGTGAAGGCTGAACATCTGTAACAGTAGGATCAACAGTGGGAGTAGTAGTAATGTCTCAATCTGGAGCTGTAGAAGATGTTGGAACTGACCTAGATTGTCCACCACTTTCTGTGATACACTCTCAACTCCCTGTATTTTTGACAACCTACTTCGCAACTCCCCCCCTCAGTAACTAGGACAGGTAAAGGAACTCTTGGAGCTGAAACTGAAATCCCTTCCTCACTATTCTCCCCCTGAGGAGAAGCCTTATAATAGTAGGCCATATCCTCAAAAAAGGTGACATCCATGGACACAAAGCACTTCCCTGAAACTAGCTCATAATAGCAATATCTCTTTTGATTTTGTGCATACCCAAGGAAAATACACTTGGTGGCTTTGGGATCAAACTTGGAGCGATGAGGTCCAATGATTTGAACAAAACAAGTACACCCAAAAGTTTAGAGGGGAATAGTGAATATGCCCTTATCTAGATATAGAAGATTGAACGGGGCTTTCATGTTTAGGACCCGTGAAGAAACCCTATTAATGAGGTATATGGCTGTACAGATTGCATCTCCATAGAAGCGTATGGGAACATTGGAGTTGAACATGATGCTTCTGGCTACCTCTAAAATATGCTTGTTTTTTTCTCAACAACCCCGTTTTGCCGAGGTGTGTGAGGACAGGTGCTCTGATGAATGATCCCATGATCAAGGAGATAGGATGACAAGGGTTTTGCAAAGTATTCCTTGGCATTATTAGATCTAAGAATCTTGATCTTGATTTCAAATTGAGTTAGGGTCATCTGATGGAAAGCTTAGGTCAGAGAGGGAACCTCATCTTGAGAGTGCATAAGATAGACCATGAAAAACGGGTATAGTCATCAACAAATAATAAGAAATATCTGTACCCCCCCATGGTGAGAGTATGGTAGGGCCCCCAAACATCGGTATGCACAATATCAAAAGGGATGTGCTTCTTTTATTACTTAAAGGATAAGATGATCTTATGTTTTGCAAGGTCACAACTTTCACACTTTAACCCAGACACTTCTACTTACTCAAACAAGTTTGAAAAAAGACTCTTTAAAGACCCAAAAAATAAATGACCTAAGCAATTGTGCCAAAGCATAATCTTACTACAAGACTGAGAAACAAACAATTTCCAGGCTTCACTATGCTCCCCCTGTGAACATTCCAGCAGGTAGACTCCATTCATCTCACGGCCAATCCCAATCACCTTCGTTTCCATATCCTGAAAAATACACCGATCGGGGAAAAAGGTTACCGAACAGTTTTGATTTTTAGTAATACTACTAACTGAAAGTAAGTTAGCACTAAGCTTGAGAACATGCAAAACTGAGGATAGGGTGATGGTATCTGATAATCTAATGTCTCTCTTGCCAAAAATTGGTACAAGAGAGCCATCAACAATAGAAAATATCTCTCCCAGAGGATAAACAATGGGTGCTAAATAGAGTAGATATGCTAGTCATATGATCTGAAGCACCTGAATCTATTACCCAGGAAGGTCTAGTATTACCTGGGACAAAAGCATGGCAAGCAGTAGCTCTTGTACCTATATGAGCAAGGGCCGAAGTAGGCTATTGAGCTGATGTAGGCTGAGCTGAATTACTAAATTCATTTTCTAGTTGAGTCAGAGTAGCTCGGACTACAGTTAGGGTATCTAGAGGAGTGCCTCTTGTGCCTCATGAAGTTGTACTATTAGTGTTGACAGCCATATTAGCATTCCCTATCTTATTTCTAAGCTTTGCTGGAATTAGATGAGGGTACAACTTCCAACAGGTGTCATTAGTATGTTTAGGTTTCTTGCAGTGTTCACATACTAAGTCCTACTTAGCTTCCTTCTTCTCCTTATCCCCCCCCCCCCAAATTTAGGTCTAACTACTGCCAAGGCTGATTCGGAGGGTTGTTGCTGCAACGTAACCTTTCTCCTGGTTTCTTCACTATGCACTAGAGAATAGGCTTGTGATAAAGTCACACTATCTCTTATCAACAACTGTTGTCTCACAATGTCATATTCAAAATTTAGACCAACTAGGACTCAAAAACTCTGTTAGTTTCAACCTGCTTTCTATATGTTTGTGCATCTTTCTGACTCTCCCACTCAATTGTTTCAAGATGGTCAATTTCATGCCATAGGGATTTTAAGGTTGAAAAGTAAATAGTACATGCTTCTCTCCTTGCCTCAGAATTTTAACTTCACATTTTAGCTCTAAGCCCTAGCAACATTAAGGGGCTGAAGTAGGTTTCCTTCATAACATCCCATATTTCCTTAGTTGTTTTGGCCCACAAGTAGTTTCGGCCGATGTTTGGCTGCATAGAGTTGCACAACCATGTCATCGCAAAAAAATTCTCATGGATCCACCTAGCATAAGTAGGGTCCTCTTTGGAGGGTTCCTTCACATCCCCTAAATAGCCATCATGGCTGATTGGGCCCATTCCAAGTAGTTTGATCCATCAAACTTAACAGTTATAATATGAAAGGTACCTGAAACACCAGTCCCAAAAGCACCTTCCCCTTGGTTCTTGTACTCCATTCTAATTTAAGAAGAGGCTTTAAACTAAAGTGACAAGTAAAACTGTATTTCAAGGCTGATAACAGCTGACCTAGGACAATGATTTTGCAGTTAGATAATAGCCAACTACGGTCCTGGGATTGATATCAATCTTAGACTAATTGATATCAGTCCTAAGATTTTCCATCCGTACCTCCCTGAATGAATAACAAAGTCCTTTTGAGTATCAATCTCAAGAAAAAGCACTTTATGAAGAAAAATGCCCAAAAAGCTTATTGCTACCTTCAGTCTTCAAACTTGATCAACCGATTATTGCCAGCACCTTGAATCTTGATCAAAGAACCAAGAAAAAGCTGATCGGCACCTCCAATCTTGATCACTCAATTCCAACATGATTCTTCCTGATTACAAGAAGCTCTCTCCAATCTTTGGACAGCTGCTAAAGCCTTCTTGCAACCTCCAAGAATCAATCGAAGTAAGGATCGTTGTGAACTTTCAGCCCTAAACAATTCTCATGTTGTCGGCTGAGTTAAATCCACATGAGAAACCGTAGATCTAAGGCTCTAGTACCAACTTGAAAGAAGAAGAAGAAGAAGAAGAAGAAGAAGAAGAAGAGTTGTTTACTGTATTAGAGAAGTAATACAGGTTCAAAGAGAAGAAGAGAGAGAGAGAGAGAGAGAGAAGAAGAAGAAGAAGAAGAAGAAGAATGAAGAGAGGAGAAAAGAAAGAAGGGGTTCGATGGTCAATGATCTGCCGCCCCATACACTTCTTTAATTATAGCTTTAGGTTCCATACAAGAATAGGAAATAAACAAAAGTTAGAAACAATAAGGCGAGCTAGCCCAACTTAAAGAAATTGGAAACTTCTAATAAAAGAAATTAGAAACTACTAACAAAAGAAATTAGAAACTACTAGGTGTGGGTATGGAACCACACACTCGTGGCTAACCAACTAATTCTTCAATATGGAATCACCAAAGGCTGTTAAGATGGGTTCTAGTGTGTTTCTTGGAAATGTTGATGTTTCCGGTGGTATGATAACCACCATAAAACTTGATGGGACCAACTTTTTGGAGTGGTCTCAATCGGCTAAACTTACTATCACAAGGAGAGGTAAGTTGGGATTCATTGCAGGCAAAGAGGTGAAGCCGAAAATTGAATACCCTAAATTTGCAAAGTTGGAACAGGATAACTCACTGGTAATGTCTTGGCTGGTTTGTTCAATGCAACCTCACAGTGCTCGTAACTACGGAATGGGATCTGCTCCTCACACATGGGCACCTCACAGGCACATGAACCATGCATTGGGAACTTCTCCCGTGAATAATAACTTTTAAGAATGAAAGATGTTCCCAATGCATGGTAGGATGCTATTTATCAAAAAAAAAAAACAAAGCATTGTAGGATGTGCGCGTGAGGTCGGTGTGAGGAGCAGATCCAGTCTCCGTAACTACATGTTCCTTTCGACTACTAAAGATATTTAGGATAGGGTTGTCGCCACTTACTCACAAGTTAACAATACTGCTAGAGAATATCAACTTAGGAGAGAAGCTTATAGTCAAAGTTCAAAGTATTGAAAACGCCAAGTGTATCGGAAAGGCAATTTTAAGAGACATATCGAGATACGCCTTGGATACACATGCCTATCAAAGAAAAACTAAGATGCACATAGATACACTTGGAAACACTATAAATACTTTATTAAATCATAAAAATACATCAACAACACTAAATATAAGACCTCAACGAAGCAAATATACATTAAATTAATATATTCTGAAGCAATATATTATAGTTAGTTATAATTTCATTAAAAACCCTATGATTAACTATAATTTATAAGTTATAATTCTTAGGTTTTAATGTTTTATGGGATGGGAAAAACCCAACTCCCCTATCCAACCATAAAACATACATTGGCACAACTTCTAAGTGAAAATAAAATTAATAATTGTTTATTATTTAAATAATATATTTATTAGTAATTTCCAAAAATTATAAAAAATAAATAAACATTATATAATATATTCAAAAAATAGTTATTAAAGAATAAATTTCAATTGCTTTGTGGATATGACAGATCATCTATAGAATTATTATATATTCAATCATTGTAATCAAATGATAAAATATAATTAATTATTTATTTTTTACTTCTAAAAATAAAAAAATAATAATTATTAAACAAGAAATTCCAATTGGTCAATGGATATGATAGATCATCCATAGAATTATAATATATTCAATTGTTGTGATCAAATGATAAAATATAATTAATTATTAGTTATTTTTTAATTATAAAAATATATATATTAAAGAATAAACTTCAATTGCTCTATGGATATGATAGATAAATCCATAGATCTAAATCATATTTAGTCTTTATAGGTAGAGAAAAATTACATTTTCAAGTTTTTTGTGAATTTATATTTTCCCCAAATATCTTCATTAATTTCCATAAATCTATTGATAACACAAAAAAAAATGTGATTTTGAATGTAAGGAATGTAGATCAACATAAATTTAAACATTCAAGAAAATTTGAAATTTGAAAAAAATTGAAAATTTTTCTTGCAAATTTTGTTTTTTTTTTTTGCAAAAACATTCAAGATATTATAAAAATTTGAAAACAATTACCTTTTTTTTCAAAATTTGAAAAATCTTCAAAAAAAGGTAACGATTCACACTTGTTTCTTGCAAAATTTTGTAAATCTAGCACTCTAGGAATGAGGTTTGGAGTTTTTAGAGTCATTTGGGGGTGAAAGAAGCATTATTTCACGGAAAAGAAGCTTGCTTTCCCACTTTTTTTTCAAATTTTTGTCGTATCTTTTTTGTCAACACGCTACCGATACTCCCCGATATGGGTCCGATAAGCATGAAAAAAAACGAGACACTTGATTTCCATGCATATCCCGTATCTGTTTTTCAAAGATACAATACAATACACCCGGCGTATGGTATCAAAATTTTAAACCTTGCTTGTAATATGCTTTAGGGGGATAGAACAATGGCTATGTACTTCTCCCCTTTACAATCTCTTTGGGAAGAAATGGACCACTTGAAAACTTTTTAGTGGAAGGATCATATAGTACAAGAAGTACATTGAGGATGGGGTCTTTGACTTTCTGGTTTGCTTGAATTTAATCTGGAGTTTACTTATACTAGGCAACATATTCAGAGTGTGGGCATTGTTTCTTTGGCTATTGCTTACTCTCTTGTGCAAGGGAAAGAAAGTAGAAGGGCAGCCATGATGCAACCCTCTATGATTGAGCACTCTACTTTTATGTCATCTAAGCCTAGGCCAAGTGGTATAGTAAGCATCCTATCGCTAAGAAATCTAATGATGTCATCTATGAATATTGCAAAAAGTCAAGGCATACTAAGGAAAGATGTTGGCAACTCAATCCTCACTTGAAATCAGACAAGTTTAAAACCGGAAGGAAAGGCAATGCTCGTTTGGCCACAATTGGTAACGAGGGTCAGCCTTCTAATGTGACCATTCCCTCTAATGACTCCTATGAGGTGATGGATAAACTTCAGAGTCTTCTATTGCACTTGGAAAAGAATGGAGCATCCTCCTCATCCGGTTCTAATAATCCATCCAGTGCATATGCTAACACATCTAGTCAAGTACTACACTTGCTTGTTCCACCTCGAACTCATAGATTATTGACTCTAGGGCTAGTGCCCATATGATTGATATGCCTTCACACTCATATAAGTTAAAACCCCTGGGAAGGGCAAGATTACTATTGCAAATGGATCTTAGACCCCTATCTTGGGTCAAGGAGAAATCAAACTTACCCATAATCTTTCCCTTGGATTTGTTCTTCATGTTCTTCAATTGATAAAAGCTTACTATATATCAATTCTCTTACTAAGTCGCATAATTGTTCTTATAACCTTTTCTCCCACCCATTGCGTTTTTTAGGATTTGAGCACGGGGAAGATGATTGGAGGTGGGCATGAAATCGATGGAGTCTACCTTTCATACATAAGTTTGATCCTAAGTCTATTAAATGTGTTTTCCTTGGTTACCCTCTTGTTTGGAAAGGTTACAGATGTTTTGATCCTTAGGCTGGTTTGAGGTATGTTTTAGAGGATGTTACCTTCCTTTACTCCTCATCCCTTTTTCAGTTATCTCGTCTGCCTCTTTAGAGGGAGATTGCCAGTGAAGATTGGACTCCATTCTGCGTTTTTTTCCTGATTCTATGTATACTAGTTCTTCTTCCTCTCATCCTTGTAATGAGGGCATTTCTTCCCCTCCTCCACCTCCTGTATGTCGGCCTCGATCTCGGTAGCAATTCTTCATTAGGCGTAGTAAGAGGGTGGCTCTTGAAGCTAAATGCCCACCACAATTTAATCCCTTGGATTCGGGTAATCCTAAACCTCCTAGTGCTTCTATTGTTGACATTGATCATTAACTTCCTATTGCGGTGTTTTGAGGAAGAAGAGATTAGGAAGGCAGTGTTTTTGATGGATAGATCCAAAGCTCCAAGCCCAGATGGTTTTACAATGGCCCTTTACCAAGATTGTTAGGAGGTGATAAAAGTTGATCTTTGTGAGGTTTTTAATGAGTTTGCACTACAGAGAAGCATATAGTTGAGGCATTAATGCTACCTTCTTGGACCTTGTTCCAAAGAAAGTTGAAGCTATCCATCCTAAAGACTTTAGGCCAATTAGTTTGGTGACTATCTATAAAATCCTGGCGAAGGTCCTATCTTTGAGGATTAAAGAAATCCTTCCCTCCAGTATTAATCAGGCTCAAGGGGCTTTCATCCAAGGTCGTCAAATAATTGATCAAATCCTGATTGCCCGTGAACGTGTGGAGGAGATGAAGAGGTCCAAGCATAGAGACTTTGTTTGTAAGCTTGACCTTGAGAAAGCCTATGACTTGGTGGATTGGCAATTCCTACTTAAGGTTTTGAGGAAGTGTGGGTTTGGAGAAAGATGGTGTAGTTGGGTTTTGATTGTGTTATCTCTTGTCACTATTCCATCCTAGTAAATGGGGCGGTGAGGGAGTTTTTTCCGGCTAGCTAGGGTATTAGACAAGGGGACCCACTTTCACCTTTTCTCTTTACATTGGTAGCTGATGTGTTCAGTCGAATTAACACTAGGGCTAATAGGGAAGATGTGGTAAGGGGATGGGGAGTAGGTACAAACCGAATTCCAGTAACTCACCTTCAGTTTACAGATGACTTGATCTTCTGTGATGGAGGCTTCGGTGAGAAGGTGGAAAACTTGAAAGAATTGATTAGAGCTTTTGACGGAGTTTCCAATTTGAAAATCAATCTAGGAAACAGTTGCATAGTCAGAGTCAATCTAGACTTTGAGGAGGTTGAGGCGGTTGCAAATTGTCTTGAGTGTTCCATTTCGTCCTGGCCTTTGTCCTACTTAGCGCTTCCGTTAGGGGCAAACCCTAGAGAGTAGGTTTTGGACCCCAGTCTTGGAGAAGATCGAAAAGAGATTAGTTGTGTGGAAGAAAAATTATCTCTTTAGGTGGGAGGAAGCTACCCTCATGAATCTACCTACCTATTACCTCCCTATCTTTAGGATACCGCCTAGGGAAGCGAAGAAATTGGAAAAATTGATGAGAGATTTTCTTTGGGAATCGAGAAAAGGTAAAAAAGACCACTTAACTAGTTGTGGGTTGTGGGTTGTGGGTAGAAATAAAGAGGAAGGAGGATTAGGGCTCGAGAATGTGCTTAAAAAGAACTCAGCTTTGTTAGGGAAGTGGCTATGAAGGTGGCCTTTTGGAGCGAGATA
The DNA here is from genome assembly GCF_056320005.1 of Nelumbo lutea. Classification (NCBI taxonomy): domain Eukaryota; kingdom Viridiplantae; phylum Streptophyta; class Magnoliopsida; order Proteales; family Nelumbonaceae; genus Nelumbo; species Nelumbo lutea. The sequence continues at coordinate 4,603,794 of NC_142685.1, read as the reverse complement.
GACTCTAGCACGAAGTGGTGAAGAGTATTCATGGATGCTCAGAGAGTGGTTGGGATGTTCGTGCATCAAGGAGGGCTAACCTAGCTACACCATGGAAAGCAATTCACAAAATTCTTCCATAGTTCCTCAATTGTATCAGGTATGATGCTTGTTCTGGTAATTCTATTCGGTTTTGAGAGGACATTCGGGCTGGAGATCTCCCTCTAAAAGACTTCTTTCCATCCTTGTACCTTGTTTCTTTGTATAAAAAAGAGGCGATCTCAAAATTCCTTCCATCGATTTTAAATTTGTCAACATTTTCTTGGGATCTTGGTTTCCATAGAGGGTTAAGGGATGAGGAAATTGAGTGTTTGTCTACTCTTCTTTGTCTCCTTGATAAGGTTTGTTTGGGTCCTCCGAAGCCTGATAAAAGGATTTGGGCCATTACCCCAATGGGTCTTATTCTTGGGGCTCCTTTTTCAATTTCCTCTACCAAACATCCTCTCAACAAAGTTTCCCTTCCAAAGAAGTCTAGTGTAGGTCGGTCCCCCCCCCAAGGTTATGGCTGTGTTGGGAAGTGTGGCATGGTAAAGTAAACACGATGGATAACCTACAAAAGAGAATACCCATCCTTTGTATTTCACCAAACTGGTGCATTTTTTGCAGATCTCATGGTGAGGATTGTAATCATCTATTTTTATCTTGTAGTGTAACTGTAGAGCATTGGGTTTGGCTTCTATCTTTGTTTGGGTGTAGTTGAGATATGCCAGCAGAAGTAAGCACAATCTCTAACCCTTCTTTTTTCTCTTGGCCCCATAAAAGAGGAAGGAAAATGTGGAGGTGCATGTGAGCAGCATTGTTATGGATAGTATGGGAAGAAAGGAATGCCAAGACTTCCAAGAAAAAGGAGCAGTCAAGCCTTAAAGGATTGCATTATGTACAAGTCAATACACTAGTTAAAGACTCTAGAATTATTTAACCATTTCTCTTTTACTGATTGTTGGAAGGATTGGATGTTGGTAGCAAATTGTTCCTCCTCCAAGGTAAGGGTATTGACTAGTTGGGTCCCCCCTCCTCTTGATTCTTTGAAGCTGAATTTTGATGGGAGTAGCCAAGGTAACCCAAGTCCCTCTTGGATGGGAGGTGTATTGAGGAATGAGGTTTGAGAGGTTGTCTTACTCTAATCTGGCCCTTTGGGTGTTGAGAACTCTATCCGAGCAAAGCTATTAGCTGCAATACAAGGAATACTTCTTGCAAAAGAAGTGGGCATGGAGCAGCTTCTGATTAAAGGGGATTCTAAGACAGTGGTGGATTGGTTAAATAATCCAGAGGAAGTCACTTGGGGCTACAAAAATGAGTTAAAGAAATTCAAATGGCTGACAAGAAATATGTCTATAACAGTACAATGGGTTGGGAGATTAGCTAACGCATTTGCCAATGTCTTGGCAAAACAAGGGACAAATAGGGGAACATTGTTCTGGGCGCAACTATAACTCTTGTTTAACATCAACATTCATGTAATCTCTAATGTAGTTTATATATTTGTTGTATGGAGAGGCGGCACCCCGCGCCTCTAAGGGGATTTTCATGTAACCAATCTTTGAATTAATGGAAGATGACTTTATTTATCAAAAAAAAAAAAACTTCATAACATGTATCAAGTATCTCATACTAATTATGTGCCATATGATGCTCTCTCACCCTCCTATTATGCCTATATTTTTGTCATCTCCTCTGTTTCTATTCCTTGCAATGTAGTCTCCTCAGTAGAAGGAAGCTATGAACCAAGAGATGGAGGCCTTAATAAAGAACCAAACTTTGGAGATTATGCCTCGTCCCAAGGATAAGGTTCCTATTGGGTGTAAGTGGGTGTACATTATTAAGCACAAAGCTAATGGTTCAATTGAAAGGTATAAAGTTCGCCTTGTGGCCAAAGGATATACCCAAATCTATGGGCATTGACTATCTAGAAACCTTTGCTCCAATTGTTAAGATGAATTCTATTCGTGTGATTATGTCACTTGCTGCCCACTTTTCATGGCCTTTATATCAGATGGATGCGAAGAATGCCTTTCTTAATGGAGATCTACAAGAAGAAGTATATATGGACTTACCTCCTGGAGTAAGCTTCCCTAACAGTGAAGGGAAAGTTTGTCATCTGAAGAAATCTTTGTATGGCCTCAAGCAATTCCCTAAAGCCTAGTTTAACAGATTTAGAAATGTTGTTTTGAATATTGGATTCTCTCAGTCTCAAGCTGATCACACCTTATTCATAAGGAAGTTCAATGGTCAATTGACTATGTTGATAGTATATGTTGATGATATCATTATGACTAGGGATGACACCTCAAGTATCTCTCAAAGTCCTTTCTTGCTTCAGAATTTGAGATAAAGGATCTTGGTGATCTTAAATACTTTCTTGTAATTTTTGCAAGATCCAAAAAGGGGATCCTCCTCTCTTGAAGAAAGAATGTTCTTGATTTGCTCCATGAAGTTGGGAAATTGGGATGCAAGCCTACAAAAACTTCAATTGATCCCAATCACAAGTTGAGTACCATTGAAGGAGATGTTCTTCTAGACAAAAGCAGAAAGTGGTTGGCTGCCTTCTTTACCTCTATTTAACTAGACCTGATATATCATATGCAGTTGGGGTGGTCAGCCAATAAATGCATGAGCCCAGAACCTCCCACATGAAGGCTATTAATAGAATCCTAGCTAATTTGAAGGGATATCTTGGTAAAGGGATGTTTTAATCCAACCATGGGTATCTAAAGGTTGAGGCCTACCCAAATGCAGACTAGGTAGGGGCTATTGATGATAGAAGATCTACATCCGGTTATTGTGCCTTAGTTGGAGGTAATGTTGTTTCACGGATAAGCAAGAACAATCAATTGTTGATCGATCTAGTGCTAAGGTAGAATATAGGGCAATGGCCCATGGAGTATTAGAATTACTTTGGTTGAAGACCTTATTGACCAAGATAAGCATCCAAGCTGAACTCCAATGAGATTCTACTACAACAATCAAACAGCCATAAACGTTGCCCACAATCTTGTGCAACATGACCGTACAAAACTAGCAAGAGCCGGTTTCTAGTTTTATTTCCTCTCCAGCTGCTTCTTTGGCCTTAAACTAGGATTTTGGTTTCTGGAGAAGGTTACGTGATGATAAAAGTTCTTGTGTATCAAAAATGTTGTCTTCACTTGAGTTTGTCCTAAATCCTTTCAAACCTAAAACAAGAATTTGAACCCCTAACCCGAAAAGCATCTTCACCTGTTCTTATTTCTTCAAGTCCCTCTACTCCACTTTTGCACCCTAGAACTTCCCAATTAAAGAAATCTGGACAAGACCCATTCCCCCAAATATTGTTGTTTCTGGATGGAAAGTTTATTATGGTAAGATTAATACCTTTGAAAACCTACAAAAGAGGAGACCAAAATGGTGTTTATCCCCTAATTGGTATGTTCTTTGCAACTTTATGGAATTGGATTTTTATGTTGTTTGAGTGTAGGTGGAACTTGTCATCTAATATTAGCATGTTGTTTAGTCCGTCTACTTTTGAATGGCACAAAAAGAGAGGGAGAATTATGTGTAAGTGCATAAGAGCAGTGATGTAGGGTGATTTGGCAAGACCTAGTAATAGGGGGACACGTGGACATGACCTTACTAGTAGGGTGACAACTAAGTCCGACACACCAAGTCTGCAATGGATCGAGCTCGGATAACCAAACCACCTCGAGGCAAGTCCACCTCGGGACAAGTTCACTTCGGTGCACGATCGCATCATGACCACCTCAGTCCCAAGGCACTTCGGCATTTGTACCAGGTCGGGTCCAAAGGGCACTAGCTTGGGTAATATTAACCGACCACTGCATGGCAACCCCGAAGATCTCGTCACCAGATTCCACGCCTTACGAGATCACGCCTCATAACAACTAGCATTATCTCCCCCATCCGATTCGGGCGGAAGTGATGAATCTTACTAGTTGGCAGTGTTATCCCCAATTAACGCGGAACGGACCTCATCGTAACAAGGATCCCGATACCACTCCGCAAAACCCGCGAGGACTCCACTATATAAAGGCTCCAGCCCCCGGGGGTGAAAGGTACGCGTAATCTCTGCTCTCTAGCCCTCTTGCATTCTAAGCTATTATCCACTCGCAACCAAGTACTAACTTAAGCATCGGAGCAACCTCGCCGGGTAAGCAACCTCGGATTCTCTTATTCGCTTTTTGCATATCAACCGAGTTTGTTGTCTACTGGAAGCCATATCACCTCCAGCTAGGAGCAGCCGGATTGCGCTACATCAAGCAGCTTTATTGTGGACTGTTTGGGAAGAAATGAACGCCAAAATTTTTTGTGAAAAAGAAGAAGCTTTTTGGAAGTTAAAGAATGTATTTTGACAAGGACAATTCAGTGGCTGAAAACTTTAAATCTCTTTGATGCATACTCTTTCTATGACCTATGGAGGAGCTAGTTAGTAGTGGCTAATACTTCTACCAGGAAGAACAGCTATGTGGTTGAATGGATGCCACTTGGGGAGGAGTTTATTAAGTTGAAATTTGATGGGAGTAGCCGAGGTAAGCCTGGACCTTTGGGTATAGGAAGAGTGTTGAGAAATAAAGACAATAGCATTACATCTTTGTATTCAAGTCCTACAAATGTGGGAGACCCTTTAAGGGCCGAATTACTTGTCGTTGTACAAGGAATCAAGTTTGCAAACCAGCTAGGAATAGAGCATCTGCTTATTGAAGGGGACTCCCAGGTGATAGTCGATTTGGTTGCAGGATGTATAGAGATCTCCTCAAAAAGGTTAAATGGCTAACAAGGAATACGACAATTAGTGTTCAATGGGTAGGCAGATCAGCAAACCCAATGGCTGACTCACTTGCAAAAATGGGGTTTTTCGAGCTAACTTTATTTTGGGCTCCTTTTAATTTCATTTGAACTTATCATTTGTAACTAGTTTTAAAGGAAAGGTCACATATGGTGCCTTTCCATGGGTTGCATGTAACTTATTTGTTAGATTAATAAAATCTTACTCATTTATAAAAAAAGGATTGTACAAAACATATCAAAGTGGATAGACACTTTATCAAAGAAAGGATAGCAAGTGGAGAGATTTTCTTGTCAACACTCTTGGCCGAATAGAGAAAGAACAAGAATAATCTTAGAAGTGTCAAGAATGAATGACTCCCACCTCAAAGAGTCTCTTATATATTAAAGGATATGTACAATTACAAGAATGCCCATACAGGGCTGAAAGGGAAAAGAAGAAATAAGATGTAAAAGTAATATACAACAAAGACTATAGTAATAAGGTACATCAAGTTATAGTCTCCACACCCCCCCTCAAACCGATGCCTCGACATAAGCATCAGTTTGTCTATAAGAAAGAGATGTCGAACTCTAGTCATAGCTTTGGTGAAAATATCAGCAACCTACATGTCTGAGGCTACATGAGGAAGCAATATAAACCCAATAGTGAAGAGATCTCCGATAAAGTGGCAGTCCACCTCGATGTGCTTGGTCCTCTCATGGAAGAGAAGGTTAGATGCAATCTTGATAGCACTTGTATTGTCTGCATAGAGAGGAATAGTAGGAACCTGAATGCCAAGATCCATAAAGAAAGACTATAACGAAACAATCTCACTACAAACCGAAGATATGGCCCTATACCCTGCTTCAATGGAAGACTTGGAGATTGCTTGTTGTTTCTTACACTTCCAAGAGATGAGTGAATCACCTATAAAAACACACCACCAGACGTGGACCTACGAGCGTCTGAACAACTAGCCCAATCCGCATCAACATATGCTCTCAACTGAATGGGAGAGGAGGAGAAGAACAGTCCTTGGGAAGTTGTGCTTTTAACATATCGAATGATGCAATGAAAAGCAATCATATGAGACTGACGAGGAGCAAAAACAAATTGACTAACAACCTGGACAGCATGAGAAATATCAGGCCGAGTCATAGTGGGATAAATGAGGGACCCCGCAAGCTAGCGACATAAGGCAGCATCAAGAAGTAATGGACCTTTAGATTTAGATAGCTTAAGATTTAGCTCCATAGGTGTATCAACATGCTTTTCATCATTAAGACCAGCAAGTTTAACAAGATCAGAGGCATACTTCTACTGACAAACAAAATACCCTCGATCACTGTGATGCACTTCTAGTCCCATGAAATATGTGAGAGGCCCCAAATCCTTCATGTGAAAGGAATTATGAAGTAAATAGTTTCAATTCACAAATGCCTTCAACATCATTCTCAGTCAACATGTCATCAACAAATAGTAGGAGAATGGTAATACCTTGAGGTCGTCGCCTAACAAATAAAGAGTGATCAGAAGAACTCTGGCTATATCCAACAACAACGACAACATCGCGAAAGCGTTCAAACCATGCCCATGGAGCTTGTTTTAGACCATATAGAGATTTTTTTAGGCAACATATTAAAGAAGGATCACTGCAGTATCCGGGAGGAGGCTTCATGTAGACCGTCTCCTTCAACTAACCATGAAGAAAGGCATTCTTCACGTCAAGTTGGCATATGGTCCAAGACTAAGCAGCAGACACTGCTAAAAGAACACGGACTATGGTGATCTTTGCAATAGGAGCAAAGGTTTCTTCATAGTCAATACCATACTCTTGACTATATCCTTGGGCAACTAAACATGCCTTGTATCGATCAAGAGATCCATCAAACTACAGCTTAATGTTGTAAACCCAACAACTCCCAACAATGGATGCATCTGGAGGAGAAGGCACAAGATCACAAGTGTCATTCTCATGTAAAGCATGAATCTCTACATCCATGGCTTCCTTCCAATGAGGGCTACTATTAGCTTCCTAGTAGGAGTGAGGAACATCTGTGGAGGATAGGACAGCAAACAAAGAGCTATGTTTGAAGGAAAACAATAGCGGTCAGAAGGTCTAGATATACGAGTAGAACGACGAAGATGAACAAAAGTATGAAGAGTGTCTGAAGTTGAGGTATCATTTACAGGAGCAGTGGTAGGATGATGATCTGAACCAAAAGGAAGGAGAGTCGCAGGTGCAGAGATTGGAGCATGTAACCGCTTGCAAGAGAAGACGAGAAAGTCCTCAGCAGAAGGAGGTGGAGCATCCTGTGAATCAAAGTTTGGCAAAATAGAAATAGACAGTGCAAACAATCTAACAATTCCAACAAAAAATAAAATGTTCTCAAGGAAAACAACATTATGTGATATACGAATGCAGCGAATAAAAGGATCATAACAAAGAAATCATTTGTGGTCAAGACCGTAACCCACAAAGGCACACATGACAAACTGTGCAGACAATTTACAACATTCACGAGAGGGAATATGAACAAAGCACACACATCCAAAGACATGAAGCATAGATAAATCTGGAGAACGACCAAATAACTTCTGAAAGGGAGACATATTACCAAGAACTGAGGAACAATGTAGTTGATCAACAACACAGTTGTATTGGCTGCCTCTACCCAAAAGGAAGGTGGAGTATGGCACTCTTGCAATAATGTCCTCACAACACTAAGGATATGTCCATTCTTGCGCTCAGCCACACCATTTTGCTGAGGAGTATCTGGACAACTTCGTTGCACTTGTATTCCATGATCCTTCAAATAGGATAAAAAATCTCCATTAGTGTATTCTTCTCCTGAATCTGAACGGAGAATACGCACTTGTGGTTGAAACCGAACCCGCACCATAGCATGAAACAACTTAAATGTTCGGAACACACTTGTGGTGAAGAAAGTATATCCATGTGTACCTGGTACAATCATCAATGAACGACACAAAATATTTGTATCCAAGCCGAGAAGAGACAGAAGCAATCCAGACATCACTATGTATAAGCTTGAAGGGAGAGGTAGCATGCTTAGATGTGTGAGGAAAAGGTAAGGTACGACTCTTACTTAAGCAACAAGAAACACAAGATGTATCAAAGGTGTGCAAGGAACTTTATTCTTAATAAGGCCATAATCAAACAAAAATTTTAACTTTTCAAAATGTAAATGACCCAGACGCTTATGCCATAAGTCCCAAACATTATTTCTATGATTCAGAAAGGAACTAGAAGTGGAGGAACTGAAATAAACTGATGATGCTGCCGTTTGAAGCTTCTCAAACTTCAATGCAAACAGACGGGGCCCAACCTGCACCCCTTCCCTTTCACCTTCCTAGTGTTCTGGTCTTGAATCAAGCATCCATCCTAAGAGAAAATGAGAATGTTACCTTCATCAATTAATTGGCCAACAAAAATCAAGTTTGTAGTGAGATTAGGAACAATAAGGGTCTTGGTAAGAGGGAAAGATGCAGTGGGTAAAAGCTTAAGAGAAAGATCACTACTACCAATGATGTTTAACTTTTCACCATTGGTAGCAACAATATGTTTGTGAAGGATAGGCTCTTGTCATGTGATTAGTAGCTCCATAGTCAATGATCCAAATATGAGAAGGAGAAGCACAATAACCGGAAAACTCACCAAGTAAGCCAATAGTAGAAAGAGTAGAAGGAATAGCAGATGTTACCAGTTGTCAAATGTTTTGCTCAACCAAAGATGCCAGAGAATCACCTTTAACAAAAGAATCGCCACTATCAGAGGCCATTTTAGCAAGAAAACAACAGTCCATGCACAAGGATATCAGAGACAACCAAATTTAGCAATCAAGAAGATGATAGTCCAAAAAAGGCAAGTTTTTAAGACTATCGAGTCTAAGGCCTTTCAAATATGAATCTGAAGTCTAAATCAAATAAATGAAGGCAAGAAAACCCTAGGACAACACCAAATCTAGGGTTATAGGTTGATCGAGTCAGCTGATTGAGAGATATTTGTGATTTACCAATACATCAGACATCTTCTTCACGAACAGGGAGGTATCTTATGCTGATTGAAGCAGCCCTTAAAAACTCCAAACCAGAAATTGAGTGTAGGGTTAAGGAGAGCTTGAGAGAACCCTTCGATCTGGAGAGAAAACTTAAATTGCAAGCTGATGTTGAAGGCCTAAAGTCCAAAAAAGGTTGCAATTCAAAAATGGAAACTGTAAGTGTTGCCACCCCAAGAAGAAGATCACAACTCTTTCAAAAACTTCACCAAATCAAATGATGTTTGTATGTGGAATAGATCAGGTCTAGGCAACACCAGATCTGAAGTCCAAAGCTGTTGCAGTCCAAAAAAAGAAACTTTACAGTGTTGCCGCCCCAAGAAGAAGATCGGAACTCCTTTGAAAACTTCACCAAATCAGATGTTGTTTGTAGGGAGAATAAATCAGGTCTAAGAGACACCAGATCCAAGTTTGGCCTCAAACCAATGTCTCCCAAGATAGATCTAAAGAAATCTCTCCTGTTGGTTGTGCAAAGAAGAAAGAGCAAAAAAGGGTTGATCAAGACAGCCCTAATACGGCAGGTTTACTGCTTCTAGTAAGGTTCAAGAGAGCGACAAAATAGATCAGAGAGCAACCTGCTCTGATACCATGTCAACACTCTTGACCAAATAGAGAGAAGAACAAGAATACTCTTAGAGGTGTCAAGAATGAATGACCCCCACCTCAAAGAGTCTCTTATATATTAAAAGATATGTACAATTACAAGAATGCCCATACAAGGCTGAAAGAGAAAAGAAGAATAAGATGTAAAAGTAATATACAACAAGGACTATACTAATAAGGTACATCAAGTTATAGAGTCTCCACATTTCTTACCCTTTGTAAGGTCGGAAGACCAACTGACTAATTCTCACTAAAGGCCTTCATCATCCAAAGCTTGCCAAGAACCTAGGCAAGCTGAGCATGATTGACATATATGCTCAACTTGAGGGGGAGTGTTGGGATTGTTTGGGACTTTGGGTGCAAGGGTATTCTTGTCTTTTTTGTTCTTTCGTATTTCGGCTCCCATATGAGGGCTTACTTGTAATTTCTCTCAATAATATAAAATCTCAAATTTGAGAGAATATGCCTAGCTTGTTTGCTGAGGAGAAGATAAATAAAAATAAACTTTGGATTAACTTTTTTATCTTCAAACCCCTCCTTTGGATTCCACTCTTCCGGAGACCACTTTTCAGATGTACTTATAAATGGCCAAATGAGAATATCAAATGTACTGATAGCATGGGAATATCATAGACAATCTAGTAAGGAAGCTTCATTAAATGTAATTATTCAAAATTTATTGCATTACTGATGTGAATATAATGTTTCATTGATATTTTATTTCATCAATGAATGTCTAGGTACCAAAAAGTTACAAGAGTATACATACAACTAGCCTACAACAAAGAATGTCCAATGGTAGTTCATAGAGCCATTAGTAAACTAGTGGTAACTCTTGGGGAGGTCAAGCATAACCTACCAGTACAGAAATATTGTATTCATGTGCTAATTTCTTTAGCAAAAATCCAGCAAATATCATCAAAGAATGTCCTGCATTTTCAATCCAGTATGATAAATCAATGAGAATCAAATTCAGAACAAATTCATCTCCTGCCAAATATGCAGGTAAGAACCAAAAAAAAAAAAAAAACTGTGGCACAAGCAAAAACAAAATGCACCTATACAAGTTTAAGTTCAGTATTGACAGCTGCTGCTTAGTAACCGGGGAATTAATTAAAAAGGGCAACCCAAGAAAAGGGAAGGAAGGAGAGAGAGAGAGAGGGGGGGTCTCATGCACCAATATATAAAATGGTGCATATAGGTGCCAACAGTTGTTCATTCTATAATTTGCATCTTCTGGGTGAGAGTATGCTCTTTAGTCAGTCTAGCAAGACTCTTTCTACTTGTATTCTGAAAAGTTCCAGAGTGATTGATTGATTTAATATACTATATGACATAGTATGTGTATGACTGACATATACTCTCTCTTTGTACAGACCACATTTTCCTCTGATTAATCCAGTTTTTTTTATATTCTGATCAATACAGCTTCACTTACCTACTTTAAAGGGGAAAAATTACTGGCTAGGTTATATTAACACAATACAAGATGCTTTTAAGATCCTATAAAGATACTAAACTCTGATAGGACAAATAGAATGTGCACTGGTCTTTGTCTCCTATTTCAAGAAAGGGTTACTTGGACAGAAATTGGAATATAATGCTAGTTTTTGAATGGATAACAACTTGATGAGATAACTTGTTCTGGGATGACATTAACTAGGAAAATCAACACATTTCTAATGATCTAGTTCAGGTCCCAGACAAACTGTTTACTCCAATTCAGCAGTTAGCACTTACAACTCCACTTGGCAGAAGACCTGTCTCTGTGCACTTCAAAGTTTCATAACAAAACAGAGTACTTTAGATTCAAGCCAAAGTGGCAAATTTGAATATGTTGCCTATCAGTGACTAAAACATATATTCTGGTCAATTCCAAATTTATCTGAACAAACAAGAGAAAAAGATAAAGAAAAAGAAACATAAGAAGAGGAAAGGAGAAGGCAACCAAGTTAATGATACTAAATAAAATTTCCCCATGCAACTCAATTATTGACAAACATCTCTGTGTAAAGAAGATCTGATTTTGGATACTTATGGCACCACTTACTGGCAGGTTTTGCTTTATTCTTGCCTAAACCAAGCTTATTTACTCGGTAAACAAATGATTGCAGCAGCAGCAATAAGAAAAACAATAACATTTTCTGGTAATAAATAAAAAATAAAAATTTTATTGAAAAGATAGAAGGTACAGAGAAGGTGACAAGATATCACTCATAACAAAGGACAAAAACTTATAACCCAAAAAAACCATAACCCTCCAAACCCCTTGAAATACAAAAATTCTTTCCTCCTCCTTAGCCCTAACAAATCAAAACACCCTTGCTGTCTAAATCCACTCCCCTCAAAGAACCCAAAGTTTGCTCCCTACTCCATCCATACACAACCCTAACAACAATCCTTGCTCATCAACACACCATAAAAAACTTCCTTCACTCACCAGAATCTTCTCTAATTCCCAAAACATTTTTCTTGCAAAATCTTCCTCTCCTAAAACAGATTTCCCCAACAAATTGCTTACTTGGACTTCAGTTTCCACTATCTTTTCCAAATTCACCATCTTTTTTCTATTTTTCTAACTCAATCTACAATCACCTCCTCATCTTCCTCTTTCCCCTCCTCAGACTTATTCTAATTCATCTTTCTCCTGCAACAAAGCCTCCTCTCTTACCCCAACACCTAATTTGTGAGTTTCAGGATTAGAGCCCAACTTCAAACATTTTTTATTCTGACTTGAAGGTGCCTTTCCAATATCCACTCTATCCAAACAGACCTTGTCTTCAAACAAGCAACCACGCATTATTCACCACAATAAAATTTCGAGGTAAATACATCCAGTAAGATAACTTGCCAATAAACTTTCCAATGAGAACTTCTCAAGGTAAAAATGTACTACACAATTATATTATCCTTAGAATAACCAATATATATATATATATATATATATATATATAATCCTTGGAACATACAAGGATGTATAATCGTTTACCATGTGCACCATTGCCACCAAGAATTGGGGTTATGAGGGATGAGATGGAGTCAATAATAAGCAACCGCAACTTACAATCTCCAGTATTTACCTGAATCAGTTTTCCAGAATTCAATGACAAGAATTGGTTTACAAGATAATGCCATTCATAGTACTTGGAGAAATACCTGAAATTGCAATTTGAGTTCTAGTTGACGCAACACATCCAAGAGGGAGAAAATATCAAACACAGATTGGCATAATATGCTGCTCATAACTCTTTCAAGACCTTTTTGTGTCACCTGCAAGGAAAAACTAATGAGAAAAACCCCCATACAAGAATGGGGAAAAATAACAGAAATAATAGACCAAACCTCCTCAACAGGTGTGTTGAAATGTTGATTGATAAAGCATGCCATGCGCCTAGGTGAAAAGGAGTTGCATGTATCTAAGAACATAACAACACCCATGAACTTGACTGCAACATTTGAAGCAGCCTGTAGGCAAACCTGAACATATTTGCAGGATCAAATCCGACAATAAGGCTTTGATCTACCAATTTAATGAGTGACCAAAGCAGCATAACAAGTAATATAAAATCCACATAACAACCTGAAATTTAGGACCATTTATAATTGACCAAGTAGAAAATAATCACTTTCAGAACAATGAAATTCTTACTTGTGTTTTACCAGAAGGTGATGGCCCAACTAGTTCTGTTACATGACCCACACGTAATCCACCTTGTAGAAGTATATCAATCCTGACCCACATTAACCATAAAAACTAAGTCTCTTAATAGCAAGATATCCTGGGCGTAACATAAGTACAGAGTTGGATATTGAGTTCAAGTACCCTTCACAACCAGTTGGCAGGACATGCTTATTCTTTTGAGCATCTCCCAACAACTCCACACCATTTGACCATGGCTGATGCTGACTTCCTATGATAGAGATAACTTGACTAATTCCCTAATTGAAATATAGTATAATAAGGGAAAGCACATTCATCATATGGTTAAAGATTATCACAGAGAAACACTAACCTCTCTCAATTCCTCTGAAGAAGACTGTTGTTCTGCAGAAGCAACTAATGAATAGAGGTCATGAACAAGAAAGTCTTCCACTGCATAAGATACATACATGAAACATAAATTTAATAATTCAAGTATAAAATGCTAACCAGACTCCTTGTGCATAGAAACAATTGAATGATAAACCAATCTCAGGCACATACTTTAATTGAACCACCATTTCTCCACACAAAATATTCCTCAGTATTTGTTATTCTCTTGGAGCTTAATACAGATGAGGATTAATGTAATTGACAATTCAGAGAAAATTCTGATACATCAATAATATAGATTAACCCAGTGGTTCAATCTTGTCCTGATATAGCAGACAGCTTGACTTGCAAATTCCCGTCCATCAATAATGAAACAGACAGTATATCAACGTTTAGTTTTTCTGATGGAACCATAACTTGCTTAAGATAAGCCACAGGACCCTATTAACTGCACATCAGTTGGTTTCAATATAATGCAGCGAACCTTCCACTGCACATCAGCAGTTTACTCCTTCAGTCTGCTGATCCTCCTTGTCTAAAGCCTAAAAATTCTAATATGCCCCAACCCATTAACGCAGTTAAGTTTTTACTGGATATTCAGAGTGCAAGACTTGGGCGAAGAAATTGAACCATTTCAACATTGAATCTTAGGGCATTTAACAAAGCCAAAAGTCATTAAAAATCAAAACATTTATTGCACCAATTCAAGTGTTACAAAACAAATTCCAGATTTTACAAAGTCGGTAATAATGAAGTTCAAGCACATGGAATAAGAGGAACCCCAGAGAACCCCCATTCAGTATTGTAGAGAATCAACTAAGTAAAGCTGGGAAGTACTTGTCCCTTTTAACAGTAACTAGTCGGGCCGCCAAATTTCAAACAGAAAAGGAAAATTCATAGGAGTACAAAAAAACGATCTCATAAATGGATCCAAACTTAAAAGCTAGGTTTCTTGCCACTTAGAAATCTAGATAGCAAAACAAAACCCTAAAATGCTAAAAATCTTAAGTTGCGGAGATTGTAGAGGAGCCCTTCAATCGATCACTATTTTCAAGAAATGAAAATCTTAAATGACCCGAAGGCAGAGTAGGACCTGAATAAATGCCGTGAGAAGCACAAAACTGCTGAAAATTGCAGTCGATAATTGGAAACTCACGCTGCAGCGATTTTAATGGAGCCATTTCATTCAGAGGCTCTCGTGCATGCGTTACAACAATAAAATCAAATATTGTAGTTTACTGGTTTGGTGGGGATCCTTTTTTCTGGTAGGCAGTTTGGCGGCAATCCAGATCTGAAAGAGGGGAGGCATTGGGCTTTAGGGTGCCCTGCCCGCTATACTCTATCGAGTTCTGCAAAGTGAGCAGCGTCAATGCTCCGCCATGTTGTGATTATCCCGTATGTACATTGATTTGAAAATCGGCTTTATATTTCAAATTATAAAAACCTCGTAAGATCCGATATGAAACACGTCATTCGTCCCACTTAATATTTCAAACCGACGGAGCGCCCAACCTACTTCCATTTTTTTTATTTTCATTTCCCTCCTGCGTTGTATCCCATTTTTCCTCTCTCGTTCAACCAAGCAGCAAACATGCTACAACCACCGACATTTTATCTCTAATCGTTGAGATCACAAAGAAGCAACCGGAGGCGATTTTTTTAAATCTAATAGATCCCAAGGAAAACAATTGATTTCATATATTCCGATTTATCTATCACATAGGGAACAAAGTAAATGATATAACCAAACGAAAATAATGAAACAAGTGAACTCAGTTTCTAGATTTCCAAATTTCAATTTCCAGGTGCTCTCTCGTTTATCGCGGGGCACATAGTGGCTCTACATAATTGAAATGTATGAAAAACTATCTAACTTTGAAAAAGCTAATGGCTCTTCATCATGTTGCCACTTTTGTTAGCTTGCAAGAACTATTATCGGATTCTAGCATATATGATCTATTAATGTTTCTCCTCGTAAAGAAACGACTTTTCACTTTTCTTTCTTACTAGTGAAGTGATATATGCAGCCTACAAACAGATTAAAAAGAAACTGATGTAGCACGATCCGACTGATTCTCAGAGATGTTCATTTCACCATTCTGCCCGGTGTTGTAGGAGGATGCCATGGATTCTGAGCTTGAGATTTTTAAATGGAGACAAGGGCTTTTAGTAGCAGTTTTCCACAGATGGCGCCAAATGATGTAGCGCAATCCGGTTGCTCCCTGCAGGAGATGATCTGGCTACCAGCAACGATGGGCTCGATGAACCTGCAAAAGATGAACCAAAGAACCTGAGGTTATTTACCCGATGGAGTCACTCCGATGCTTAAGTTAGCACTTGGTTGCGAGCTGAAAATGATATTAGATTGTGAGAGAGCTAGAGAGCAGAGATCACGCCTCCCCTCATCCCCGGGGAGTGAAGCCTTTATATACTAGAGTCCTTGTGGGTTCGGTGGAGTAGTTCCGGAATTCTCACAGCGACAGTATCCGTTTCTGTGTTAGTTGGGGATAACGCTACCAACCGGTAAGGTTGACCATTTCCGCCTGAATCAAGGAGTGTGGAGATAATATTAGTTGTTATAAGGTATGATCCCGTAAGACACGGAGTATAGTGACGAGATCCCCGGGGTTGCCATGCGGTGGTCGGTCAGCATTGCCTGAGCTCGTGCTCTTTAGATCCGACCTAATATGAATGTCGAAGTGCCTTGGGACCGAGGTGGACTTGTCCCGAGGTGGTCTGGTTACCCAAGCTCGACCCATTGCGTACTTGGCGTGTCAGGCTGAATTGTTATCCTACTAGTTAGGTCGCTAGTTCAGCATAAAGGTTGGTCGCCAGGTCAGCGTCAGTGCCAGGTCGCCAATTCGGGACACCATCATCTTGGCTAAATTGTTGCCTAAGTGGTTCCGAGTGTGACCCATTTGTTCTGAGGTGCCATGTGTCACAATATCGTTGGAGGGCCAAATCTGCTCTTATTAGAAATGATGGTAAATCATACGGATTTTGTTCCTTTTATTTTTAAGTGAAAAGAGGAACATGTATCTAAGTTCTAGGTATTGGGAGTCGATGAGGATGAGGAGGATCCCCTATTTCATACATACAGTAGTAGATTAGTGAACTTGGGGAGTTGAAAACTTAGTGAAGCTTGTAAGACAAATTCCATACATTTCTATCACCTGAAAAAAAAAATCACGCCTAATCCATGGGTAATGGAGATTTTGCTTCCCATTTCAACTTTGCCAAACTCCGTGAAGAGCAGCAACAAGGTTGGCGACGAAGCAGAAGGTGATGTGGTCAGTGAGGATCGAGCAAGCACGAGGGCCAGTGATCTGCCCCTAACCAACATTAATTCCTTTTGCCTCTTTTCTTTGACCTTTTGTTCATAACTGATAGCCCAAGCCTCCGAGCTCGGTTTTCTTGGAACTTCTTTCTCTTCTTTTGTTCTTTTTTTTTTTTTTATGAATGTACCTAACTACTCTTTGTTGCAATCAAGTGTTCCCATTAAATTGTTAAATGCAAAGAATTTCCAATGTGATATTAGATCGGCTTATGTACCATGTTCCAAAATTATATGAAAATTCGCTAGAATGGGGTCAAAATAATTCATGAGGTAGTCCGCGCTCTTATATTCAAATATGAGCTTCGAGGTAACCCAGGGAGTTAAAACGATAGTGACCTAGAGGTTGTGGCCGAGGTGTAGGCTCCTGACCGAGATGTTCGGTTGCCTAATTTAAGCGAAGTCATCATGCAAATACTATGAAAACAAAGTTCAATCCCTGCACTGGGTTGTTTCTCAGTGAAATAATGTCAAGATGATGCAAATCAAAGAGAGCTAAGTAAATGAACTTAAAATTCGATGTGTGAATTAAATTGAGGCTTTAGGCTTAATTAAATCGAAGCATTCATGCTGACGAAGTTTCAAAAGTGAGTCACTTGTTACATGATGAGCTCGAAAATTCTAGGCGTAGTATTTCCTTAGGTTCTCGGCATTCCATGTACAGGGTACCAACCTCCTTTCTAGGGTTTCGAGCTCATAGGCACCGAGACCAATGACTTTTTTCACCTTGTATGGGCCCTTCCAGTTTAGCCCGAGCTTACCTGAGTCTGGCTCAAGTACCATGACTTTTCAAAGGAGAAGGTCACTAACTTGGAAATCTCACCTTTTAGGCCCGAGCATTATAGTGAGCTACCATTTGCTAGTATGCCATGACCTTGACTTGAGCTCGGTCTCTTATTTCTTCGACGGGGTCGAGGTTGGTGCATGGTTCATCATCGTTACCATCCTCATCATACGCTAAGTGTTGGTACTTCGATTTCGGTGGGTATTATACACCGACTGCATAAGTGAGGTGGAAAAGGGTCTCGCCATTGGCCATTTTGTAGGTCATTTGATATGCGTAGAGGATGCTAGGGAGCTCGTCTACCCATAACCCATTCACTTGGGCCTATTGAGCCTTCAAACCTTTTAAATATAGCTCGGTTCGTTACCTCGGCCAGCCCATTTTCCTAGGGATGGACCATGGATGTAAAGTGTTGTTTAATCCCTAGCTCGTTACACCAGTTCTGAAACCCGATGTCTTCAAATCATAGATGTACACTTCAACTTTGTTTCCTATTAATTAAAAAAAATATTTACAAGTCTTTGATAGGTTGCCCCCGACATTTTTAAGGCCAAAGGGTATGACCTTGTAGTAGCACAAGTCGATCTCAGTTACAAAAATAGTTTTTTCTTGATCAATGAGGTCCATCGAGATTTGGTTATACCCTGAGTCGGTCTATCTGAGGAAGCAAGAAGTAGTCTTTGGGGTAGGCTCTATTAAGGTCGGTGTAATCTATGCATATACATGACTTTCTATGGTCTAGTAGCTTCTTGACCTCCTCGTCTATGGTCTTCCATCGATCAGCGATGAAGTTTCTTTTCCTCAATTTAATGGATCTAACCAAAGGGTTCACATTCAATTAATGTGTTATCATAGAGGGGTCTATGTCAAACATATCGATGGCCAACCAAGCAAAACATCAGAGTTTAAGGCTAGGAATCTTACCAATTTGATGCGTTGTGGCTTCTCAAGGAGCGACCCGACTTGCACTTTCTTTTCTGGCTTAGTCTCAAAAAGAGGGATCGGGACCGTCTCTTCGGCAGGCTTGCCACGCCCTTCTTTGGGCTGCTCAAGTGGGTTGAGGTCGACGTCCATAGCCAAGGGTTGTTTGCCCTTGCCTTTCAGGGTCACCACATAACACTTGCGGGACTCAAGTTGGTCCCCTCTAACTATGTTGACCTCATGGTCAATCGGGAATTTCATCGCAAGGTGGTATGTTAATCCCACAGCACGGAGAGCATGGAGCAGAGGGCAGCCTACAATGGCATTTGTAGGGCAATGGCGAATCGATGATCAAGAAATCATGTTTTAACCTCTACCTATTTGGGCACACAACATCCCCACTAAAATCGACAAGAGGTGCATTAGTTGGTGTAAGGTCCTTCGTCTCCAACTTCATATTTTTGAAGGCCTCTAGGAATAGGATATCAGTTGAGCTCTCACTGTCAATGAGTATGCACTTTACCCCATACTTGGCGATGATAAGCTTTACGTCCAGCATGTCATATGGGAAATATACTCCCCGTAGATCATCTTTAGTGAAGGAGATGGCCTCTTTGGACATCAACTTCTTTGGAGGGCTTTCATCTTCATGCTACAACTCTTTAATTGAGCTTTTCCCTGTCGATGTATTACATTTGGCCACAATTGACCCTTCAGTAGTAGTAGCTATCACCCCCGCGAACTGCTCCTCTTCGTCTATTTGGTTGCACTATTTCCTAGGCTGCTCAGATGCGTGTTCTTCCTTCTTTATGAATTGCTTTAGGTAGCCCCTTCTGGTTAACTCCACGATCTCATTTCTAAGATCTTGGCAGTATTTGGTGTCATGACCCATTGCTTTATGGAAGTGGCAATACATGTCTTGGTTCTTGTTCTCCGGGTTTCCCTTCATGCGAGGTGGCCACTTCAGGTACTCCACCTTCTTGATCAACATGAGAATCTCTCTGCCTTTTATGTTAAGTAGTGTAAAACTATGGTACTTGGTTGGGGGAGTTCACGATCTCTTGGCTGACGACTTCAATCTTCTGGGCAATCTATGCTTGCGTTGTCCTCTTTTGTTGCTATCCCCATGGTTCTCATCTATGTTTTTTCCTCTTCTTGTCTCCTTGGTCACCTTGGTCCATGTTTCCTCGATCTGCCATGAGTTCTTTCGCGTTCATGTATTTTTGTGCTCGGTTGAGGAAGCTCTTCATGTTTTGTGGGGGATTATTGGCCAGGGAGACTCTGAGGAACCGGTTTTGTACTCCAAGGGTCACGATAGTAACCTTCACTGTTGGGTTGAGGTCCCAAATTTGTAGGCACTCCAGGTTGAATATGTTCATGTACTCCTGAATACTCTCTCCAGAACATTGTTGAATAGATATCAAGCTTGTCGCGGTCTTTGTGTATCTTTGGCTAGTGGCGAAGTGAGAAATAAACAAGTCAGAGAACTGTTTCTAACAAGTGATGGAACCTAGAGCGAGCCTGGAATACCACATCTAAGCTTCTGGTGGAACGTGGTGGGGACACATATTGGCCTCTGAAGCCCCCTAAATAAGCATGAGGGCCCTGAAGCTTTCAATGTGGTCCATAGGATCTGTCATGCCATCGTAAGTTTCAAAGTTCAGTGTCTTGAAGTCCTTTGGGTGTGGCTCTATAATGATCCCGATGGACAAAAGAGAGAGGCGAGCAAGTTTAGGGATGCCAGAGGTTTCCACATGGCTTGCCAACTGAGTAGTGGTGGTATGTAGTTCAATGCAAAGTCCTAGACAATCAAGTATCGAGGTGTGGTGTGGATGTCTCCTAGGTCAGTTGTGTCATAAACGGGCTACAGAGCGGGATGCCTCGATTTCGAGCAAGGTGGAAGTCTTGTTGTGTGCACTGTCAGGAACATATGTGTGGTTGTGTTGCATCGACGTCACTGTTTGGGTATGGCTTCTCAGGGAATGAGCTCAAGAAGGTTGATGGTTGTAGTTCGAGGCAACTTGCTTTGCACAATCCCTCGCGTCGGTGACTTGTGTATTCCGGTTATGGGGTTGGTCCTTGTTATTGAGGTTCTGCTTGTTGGTGGTGTTCGACAGAGGGGTTTGTGTCGGGGTTTACATGAGGGGTTGTTGCATAGCAGCATTGCGTTGTTCTCATGTCTACATCCGAAGGTTAATGCCTCGCACATAATTCATTAATTCTTGAAACTGTTGGGGTTCAACACCCACTAGGACTGTCGAGGGATCAACGGGTGTAGTCCTAGTGGTGTTGGTCTAAGCATCCTTTCCGTTGTGTGTAGTCATGTTGATTAATTAGGGGATTGATACTGAAAGCGGTGGGAGATGATGATAACTTTTTAGTAATTCCCACAAATGATGCCAATTGATGGTCCTCTATCTACTCAGGTCTTTGAGTGAGAGCAAGGAATGGCACAAACCCTGCAAGAGAGAGAATGTCAGAGAGCCTAAGTGATGAGCCCAGGCAAGGAAGATCCGACGGTTAAGTTAGTGCTGAATTAGACAGGTTGAGAAATAACTTTGAGCAAAGAGAGTAGAAAGAGCAAAGAGAACTAGAGTATCTTATCAAAGAGTGTGCCTTGCAAAGGTGAAGAAGTCCCCTTTTATAGTCAGGGGATGATCAAGGTGCTTTCGAGATTCTCGGAGGTGATTGATCTTGGCGGCTGGATTCTTAGGGGCCCATGGGAAAGTTCTTTGGATGGGTTGCTTGCCATTTCCATCAATTGCTCAATACATTCTTGAAGATCTCGGAGGCATTAAGTACTTGGAAACACATTTCTCATGCTAATGTGGCAGGTTGGGGTAATTTTGTCGGAGTGCTAATCCACACCTAGGTCGCCTGATATCCCGAGGTTCCCAAGGTGGAACTGATGTCTTAGGCAACTTTTGGTTTGAATGTTGTTGATGATTTTCCAAGGTCACTTGAGAATACACAGATCCACCATGATGGCAGATGATATTCAAGGTCCCTCATGCGAGTCCCGAGGTCTATGAGGTGACGTGGCGTTAGGTGGCCGATGTGTCGATTTTGGCCATCATCAGTACTTTAAGATAATAGTCAAACAATAGGGATATAGTCAATTAGTTGAACCTTAGGGTACTTTAAGAAATTTACCATAAAAAATAAGCAATTCCCAAGTACCATTCAAGAGAAAATGATTACATATTTCTAGAGAGTGTAACAAAGCTCTTCATATTCATTAGGGTTCTTAGTTGTTCACATTCTCGCCAAAAAAAGCTCTTCATATTCTTAAAATGTATACTTGAGGATTTGTCCACATTTCTTGTTAGACACTTTATCACTTGATTGTAATGAGCGGTCTTAATAAGGCCTATGCTTTTTATTTAGGAACCTCGTTTACCATAAAAAAGAATGATTGCATATGATTTAAGGGTCCAACTAAACCAGTTGAGTGGTGGCTCAGTTGATACATAAACTAGGACTATCCAGAATAGATGAAAGCTCCACTATCCACTCCGACCACCATTTGGAGAACGGGTGAAGAGTTATTTGATACTTTTGTGCCATGAAAAAATAAATACGGCCCCTATGGGGTACAAAGGCGAGTGATTCAATAACTATGATTACCCAAAGATATGGTAATTGTCAAGGAGAGGTAAGCATCCAAGCTCCTTAGCTGAGCTGAGCTATAAGAGAGGCGGAGAGGCCTATGCAACAGCATGTATGGAAATTTAAAGAGAACGGGGAAATGAAAATTTTGAAAAAGGTACGTGGACTGTTGGTTAATACCACAAGTATAGAAAATAATACAATGAGTCCCAATGACTGAAAAAGAGAGAGAGAAAAAAAAGATAATATATAATTAACACCCTAGTTAAGGTTTTCTTGAAATAAGGAAACATAATCATTCCATCAATTGGGGGGGTGGGGAGGAATAATTGAACCTCACATTATAGGAAAAATCGGCAAAGATAGAAAATATAACCAAATCAACAGATCCTCTACTTGCCACATCACCAATTTGATTATTGAAACCAATTCCTAGTTGGTTGGGAGAAATTGGAATCCCATTACCATCCCTAATGGAATGACATTCCTGCATTTGAGGGAATGGTCATTCCTTCCCCCTCCCGTGAGAATAGCTGATTCTAATCTTTATTATTCCAATTCCTATAAACTATATAGGGATGGCAATTTTTTTATGGGTACTTAAGCTCCCCCACCCGACAGGGTCGAATATGGAGAGTACTTTGGCAGGGTCAGGGATGGGGCTATCATTGAACCCCCGATTGGTTCGAGGACAGGGATGGGGAATGAAATCCCCACCCGGCCTGGCCCCGATTAATATACATATATATAATAATATTATATAATATTTATATCATTATATTATTCATTTTTTTGATTAATAAATAACATTATAATAATTTCAATTAATAATTAATTAAACATTATATAAATTATAAAAACTCAAAAAGAGTAAAAATTAAAAAAAAAAAAAAAGATTAAAAGACAAAAACTAAAAAACTCTCAAGACTAGTCTCTTGACTAGCACTCGACAAAGGACATAGAAGACTCAAAGAAGAAAGAACTACACAAACTACAAACAGAGTGGCGACTGAAACTAAAACCCTAGTTCTTCCTTCGTTTATCCTTCGTTTATCCTGGCCAACTGCCATTGTCATTGCCCGTTAGACGTCGGATATCTATCGTCTCCTCCATAACCTCTTCTCGAGGAAATGACATGTAAATCAATTTCCCAAACCCCTCTTGCAAAACACCATCTCCAAATGGGATTTTGTGGTTAAGAGGTCTGAATTTGACTCCTATTCTCTTATAAATTATTTATTAGTCGGCCATGCCCAAAGATCTTCCTAAACTCTTCATGTAATCGGGGATTCAAGTCTTCAATGGGGAATCTTATATTACATTCTTCCATGTTAGGGTCGGGTATGGGGGATGATTTGGGGGTTGGGGTCGGGGATGGGGAATGTAATCCCCACCCGATTGTCATTCCTAAAACCAAACGGATTAAGTATATAGTTATAGATATGGTATGAACCACATGCACCCTAAGTATATAATTATAGAAATTATAGATATTAGATATGCACTATAGGTCAAAATGAGAGCAAAGCTTGTTTAAAAAAATAGATACAAATTTTGCATTCAAAATGGGTCAATGTAAAAAGGTAGATTCGTGTTTGTAGTTGATGAGAGTAAATCCGACCTCTGAACTTGGACCAAACACATGGCAGGTTTAGGTGGACTTGTAGCCTTGTCTTCAGCTTGGAACTCACGATCCTATCATCATCTTAGAGGATAAAAATCACATCAGCCACATGTAAAACCACTTGGGCTTTTTAACTCAACTTATTGTACAAGTAATTCCGACCTCCGCGAGGAGGCCTCTCTGTCGAGATGAGCTTCCCTTCCAGGAGAGCTCCACATTCCAATACTTGTCCATCAAGCGACCACTGATTAGGTTCCAAGTGTCTCGATCAGCTAAACATGTTACAGCTAAGCACTAGGTGGTAGATACATGCATCAGGTGGCTTAATACGTAGCCCTGATTAGGTTCCAAGTGTCTCGATCAGATACCAAATGGTCGAATCGGACCATACATGTCCGGGCCAAGCATTATGTGGCCAAGCTCGGATAACAAGTGTCTTGAGAGAACCCCAGGTGTCCTACCTAACCTCCACCAAGGCAAAACGAACTTCAGGTGTCTTAAGTTGGGACAAGTAAAATACATCTGAACGACACGTATATGCTTTAAAAGACATCCCAAATCCTTTACGCGGCATGCTAGCATTCAATTCATACTTTATCCTTATTAAATATCCAATCAACCTCTACATAACTCGGCATAAATGACTTGATAGTCGGAATTACAAGCCCGTAATATCACCCCTGGCTGGTCCCATAACCTCGTTTTCTCACTCACGAGTCACGCCCAAGCTGCTCCGGGGACTTGATCGCTTTTGATTTGGCAAAAATACAAAATCTATCAATTCTGACCCTGGGCTGAACCGTTATTCTCCCTAAAAATATCTTGTTGAGTCCAGATCTCGTAGGCTTAATCAATATCCATTGCAAGTTTCTAATCGGACCTCAGAGCAAATTTGGGGGCTGAAAACAATTTCTGCAAGTACTCATCTGCCTAATTCCTAGGTTCCACCAATCTGAAGAATTGAATGTGCTTCTTTATTTCCTTTTTCCATTCAAGTAATCCGAAACAAGTGTTGGCAGATCTTCTTTGTAAATAAGAGGACAATGAGACGCAGTTTGAAACTACATACCTTGTTTATAACATGTAATGTAAAGCAATCCCCACCCTCCTCAAACCTTATTCAAAACCCACGGTCTTTTTTGTCATGATCAAACAGCAGAGACCAATTCTCTCCTCTCCTTACCAACTCCCCAACTACTGTTAAAAAATCATTAAAACTACAACCCAAATTGAAGACAACCAAAAACAAACAACAACCATGGCCTCAACACTTATTTGTTCTCTCCTTCTTTCAGTACCTGTAGTGCGCAGGCTTGTATGGACCTTCAACGGGGACACTAATGTATGCAGCCTGTTCGGAAGAAAGCTTGGTAAGCTTGGCCCCGAGCTTGCTAAGGTGAAGAGCAGCGACCTTCTCGTCGAGATGCTTGGGCAGCACGTAGACCTTCTTTTCGTACTTGCCGGTTCGCTTCTCCTTCCACAGCTCAAGCTGGGCGATCACCTGGTTTGTGAACGAGCAAGACATCACGAAGCTAGGATGCCCTGTGGCGCATCCCAGGTTCATGAGCCGACCCTCGGCCAATACAATTATGCCACTGTTGGTGTCGGGGAAGACCCATCTATCCGTCTGGGGCTTGATTGTGATCCTCTTCACACCTGGGAAGGTCTCTAGGCTGCGCATGTCGATCTCATTGTCGAAGTGGCCGATGTTGCAGACAATGGCGTTGTTCTTCATCTTCCTCATGTGGTCGACCATGACGATGTCCTTGTTACCGGTGGTCGTGACGAAGATGTCGGCCTCGGCTAAGACGTCCTCGAGGGTCAGCACTGGGATGCCTTCCATGAGAGCCTGAAGGGCGCAAATGGGGTCTATCTCCGTAACAATTACACGGGCACCGGCTTGCTTAAGGGCGGCAGCACAACCCTTGCCAACATCTCCGTACCCGCAGACAACTGCTACCTTGCCGGCAATCATCACGTCAGTGGCTCTCATCAATCCATCGGGGAGAGAGTGGCGGCAACCGTAGAGGTTATCGAACTGATTAGCAGAAAGAACAGAGCAGTTAGAAAAGGGAAGAACTAGAGTTCAGAGTGTTAATTGATTCGAGGTAGGAAATTGTGCCTCTCAGAATCGGAACAATTAACCACGAATTTGGATTATCACAAGCAATTTTTTATAGTTATTATGATTTGATATTAAAACAAGAAACTTAGATCTAGCAGATTTTGGAATGGCCAGATCTTGAACTCAGGTTTCCTAGTTAAACAGACAGATCTTGGAGATCTATAAGATTCTTCGATTGGAACACTATGAGCTCAAGATATTTCATTTTGCATAAAATCTGAACTAAAATTGAAGCAAACTTAGTGGAAACAGAACTAGATCTGAAGCAAAACATATAAAGGTCTGGATGAAGCAACACTTTTAACAGTACCTTGCTCTTGGTGACAGAGTCGTTAACGTTGATAGCAGGAAAGAGCAAAGTCCCAGCGGCTTGCATCTGATAAAGCCTCTTGACACCGGTGGTTGTCTCTTCAGAAACACCGACCAATCTGTCTTTCATCTTGTGATACTTCATCGGATCCGCCTTCAACCCATCTCTGATAATCGTGAGCACGATCTGGAACTCGGCGTTGTCCGTTGACGACGGATCCGGCAACTTTCCGGTCTTGGCGTACTCTTCCTCCGCCTTCACACCCTCATGGATGAGCAATGTAGCGTCACCACCGTCGTCGACGATGAGATCGGGACCGCCACCAGGACCCCAGTCGAGTGCCCTCTCGGTGCACCACCAGTACTCCTGAAGGGTCTCCCCCTTCCACGCGAATACGGAAGCGCTGTCGCGAGCAATGGCAGCAGCGGCGTGGTCCTGGGTGGAGAAGATGTTGCAGGAGCACCAGCGGACCTCGGCACCGAGGGCGGTGAGGGTTTCGATCAGAACCGCGGTCTGGATCGTCATGTGGAGCGAGCCGGTGATCTTGGCACCCTTGAAGGGCTGAGAGGGGCCGAACTCGGTTCTGCAAGCCATCAGCCCAGGCATCTCGACCTCGGCCAGCTCGATCTCGAGCCGGCCGAAGTCGGCCTGCGACATATCCTTGACCTTGTATTCACGACCGGAGGAGGTATTCTCGACGAGCAGCGACATGGTTGCAGATAGATCTGAGACTGAGATCGACTGTCTCTTTTTTTCTCACTCTACCGCTCTCTCGTCGAAGGCTAGGCTGGAGAGTATGTGTGGGCGAGAAAGTCCCAGAGTTGAGTGCTATAAATAAGTTTTACAACCAATACGGACACATTTTGCATGGGCTGATCAGCTAAATTATAACCGTCCACAAGAGGAGGTGGGACCCCTGTGCGTCTCATTTCTTAGATCCTAATTTACACACGATTTATGGAAAATGACGTAAAAGCCCCTGGTAGGTGAAGATTGAAAGAGATGAGTTCATCGTGACGATAAGTTATCAACATTTGTGGATTTACGTAAAAGTCCTTGTTTAGCTACTTCTCGACTTTTCCGCCGTTAGATTAGAATCTTCTGTGGTTTAATATGGTTTTTTGATGAACTAATATACGGTGGAAAATACAGTAACCTTGAGTCCTTGACCTTTGCTTCTCAAAATCGCACGGTAGGTGAAGAAAACGTCGGCGATTGGGTTAGCTCGTTCCGTAACAGAGTTGGATTTGGTGGCAGATTGTGAAAGCTGAGATCCAGAGACCGGTGCGACGGTGACATTTTCCATCTATGTTCCGTTCCTAACGCCTTTAAACTTAATTAATTAATGTGTTTAATTTTTAGGTTAGAAAGAAAACATTAATAAATTAAATTCTGTGGATATTATTTACCAACCAGCGGTTGGTAAGGTCTCCTCTAGCCGAGAATTGGGAGAGGTTAAAGGATACTGCAGTTCAATGCAGAATTCTGAATTACAATTTCTTTATAGTCTATTAGTAATCCCTATAAACTTTATTTTATTCTTAGATTTGGCATTAATTCACAGTTAGGATTTATTTTTTATAAGATAGAATTAAAAAATTCCAACATGACTGATCAGTTATTTTCCCAAAAATTAAAGAAAACGACTCGTTATTTCTTTTTTTTTTTTTGCATTTCTCTTAAATTTATCATTTTTTTTTTGAAAGAATACATATGTTAGTGAATTTTGTTTTCAAAATCTCACCTTCCGATTAAGATTTATGTTAGATCAGCGTTAATGGTCATTAATATATATATTTAAAAGTTGGGGTAAATTTAAGAGAAATGCAAAATTTTAGATAATATCCTTAAATTTCATAATGCATGTGGGAATATTGAAAGGTGCCCACGTGGCTCACGTTCGCATGTGTTGCCTTTACTACTGGAGAGAGGTGGTGGCCCGCAAGCTGAAATTGGATTGGAAGGTTAGGGTGGGGAGAAACAGGCGGGCATTTGGACCACAAAGGTCGTCTGTCGGTCCTCTCAGCCTTTAGATCCAGGCCGTTGGATTTGTAAATGGTTAATGGGTTTAAGATTACAGTTTGCAGCTTTGGATAAGTAAGCCTGTCGATTTTGGTAAAGAAGGGTTCTGAACTTTCTGATTGGGTGTTACGTGGGGCCGTTCTTATTAAAGGAAACTTTGATTGGATCTGGTTGCCTTTATTTATAACCTTCTAATGTTTTAGGCACCGGAAAGTATCAAGGTGGGAGTAGGAATGGCAACGGGGCGGGGACCCCTCTCCGTCTCCGCCCCGAAGTCAAAGATACTTTGATATTTTGGGTAATTAAAAAAATGGAATTTAAAGAAATTTTAAATATAAATATTAAATCTGAAGATATTTTATTAATTTTACCTTCGGGTTTGAGGTGGATTCAGGGAATTATATATAAAATTCATTCCCGATTCAAGGAAAAAGTATTTTCTTTGTCTCCTTCTCGTTCTCATTTAGGGTTGGGAAAAACCTGCCCCTTTCGGGGCAGGGCCCCAGTTTTACAAGGGAAAATTGCCATCCCTAAGTGGGAGAGTGAGGAAGAAAGAGATACAGGGGGAGATAGGAGATTGATTACATGTTAGGACCGGTTTTGTATCTCCTACCCATGAGAATTCTACCAACGAGCCGAGCTTTTCATGAGCTACTTGAGTTCGGCTCGTGAAAAGCTCAGCTCAGCTCGTTTTTAGCCGAGCTCGAGCCCAGTTCAATGGCTCAATTGTTAAATGAGCCGAGCTCGAGCCTAGTAGAGCTCAGCTCGTAAGGCTCGCTAGTCGGCTTGAATAATAATAATAAAATTATAGAAAATAATATATATAGTAAAAATATTATAATTATTAATTATTATAATTCTTAAACTTTTTAAATAAAAAATAAAACAATTATATATAATTTTTATTTTTCTAAATATTTTTATAAAATATAAAACGAGCCAAGCCGAGCTCGAGCTCAAGGTTCTGGCTCGAACCGAGCTCGAGCGCTCAAGCCTGGTACTATTCGGCTTGGCTTGGCTCGAATCCACCCCTATGTTTAACGAGACAAAATCAGCCTCTTACAAGATTGCCCCCCACAGCGTCCCACAGCACATCCCAGCCATGTATTGAAAACATCTCCCGAAGATGTTCCCAATACACAACGAAGATGTGTCATGGGACGTTGTGGGGGGCTGATTTGAACTCCAATTATATATGGAGAACTTCTCATCCTCCTACATGGTATTGTGCACGGGATAGTATATCATGAGTAGATGTGGATAGAATTTTTGTGAGCAGGAGATCCAAAGTCGTGGTAGAGTGCAAGAGTCATAGCATACTAGCATAGATTTTTTCTTATTATTGATTTTTAGTAACCAAATAGGGTACATATGGACTAAGGACATTCATACTCGAATAGATTGATGAGCTTAAGGCTGTGTTTGGTTGCAGTGCAATTTTATTTGTATTATTACAAATGCATGAGAGTACAAATGAAAAGAATACAAATTCTAGTTTAATTTTGTTTTGGATTTTATTCTATTCCATTTCAAGTCTTATTTTATTTCATTTTTATTACAATCAATCATTATAAGAAAAATTATAAAATAAAAATAAATCAGAATTTGCATCCAAATCATTTATACTATCAGAATTTTGCATTAATGGAATTAAATTTGCATTGCAACCAAATACAGCCTAATAGTCAAAACAGACTCAAAATTCCTAGGGTCCCAACCTAGCTGTTCTGCAGCTTATGCTTCCTCACTCTTCTAATAATTGGTATATGCACAGAAAGTAATTACTTAGTTTTATTAATTTTTATAAAGACGAAAACTAAAATTTCTCTCAAATACCCGGGTCCCATCAATTCCCCCACAACCCCGTTATGAATTTATACAATTATATTTATAAAATTTATATATATTAAAAGTAATATATTATAATGTAATCGGATTTCAAATTTTAATTGAACTGGATGGGTTTAAATCTACCTCCAATCCAACTATTAATCTATGCAAATTATAAATAGCTCATTTGAATCCAATATATTCTGTGACTTGCCCATTAAACTTTGTCAAACTTGGGCCTAGTTTTAGCCCTTAACATGGTGGTATATATATATATATATATATATATCTGAATTTGATTTGATAATTTGATAAATTTGATTATCTAATTTCGTTATGATAAAAAGAGGGATATTTGAATCCAATTTTTACCGTATCAAATTCTGATTCGAAAGAGATCATATCCAACTTATATGTAGCCTACCTACCATTCCCTTACGCTATGTTTGGTTTGAAGGAAAATGTAAGGAAAGGAAGGGAAAGTTAGGAAAATCTTTACAAACCTTGTATTGGTTTTCTTGTCTTTCCCTTCCATTCCCTACCTTTTTCCTTCAAACCAAATATAGCCTTAGTGAAAAGGATAATTTAAATTTGATTGGATTTGAAAATCCTAGTTTGGAGCCAAATCTTATCAGATTAATATCAAATTCAGATTTAATCTGATTCTACTCCATTTTTTAAAAATAAAGAAAAAATTAATAACTTTATATATACATATAATATTAAATATTTTTATATAAATTTATGTAGTATATAAACATATATAATTATATAAATTATATATATTGAACTCAATATATATTATAACATAATTAGATCATATGCGGTTAAATCCACTTCCAATCCAATTGTTAATCAGATGCAAATTATAAAATTTAAATCTAACCCGATTTATGTATATAGCTCATCCAAATTCAATATATTTTATGACTTACCCAAATATAAACTCTACCTAACTTGGGCCTAGGTTATAGCCAGGCTCAACCGTCACCTATACCGTTTCCTTGCCCATTACACCTAGGGCTGTAAAGAGATGGACTCGAATTGGATTCAACAAAATCCAAATCCAATTCAATTGGCAGAGGTGGGAATTCGAATCCCATCTAGTTTCAAGGCCTTAGTTCGAACTCAAATCATATTGGAGTTCATTTTTTTTTAAATAAAGAAAAAATTAAAGACTTTTTAACTTATATATAATAATAATAAATATGTTATATGTAAACTTATATAGTGTAATATATATAATTATATAAATTTCTATATATTAAATTCAATATATGTTATAATATAACTAGATTCCTATATTTGACAGGATGGAGTTTTATCCCATCCAATTTGATTATTAATTAGATATAGATTATAAAATCCGAATCTAATGCGATTATTAAATAATTTATGCAATGAATTAGAGATAATTGGATAGACTGTTGGACTTTTAAAGTTGATAGACCTAATTAAACCCACCCAATTCCAACAAAAGAATTGTCTTTAGTTCATTGGAAATCGAGATATTTTGTGACTTGTTCAAAGCTGAACTCTGATTCTGATATACTTAAGCCCATATTGTAGCCCTTAACATATTTGCTAAGACTAGGGGTGTCAACTGGACTGGGTTTGGTCCAATCCGGTCCAGTCCAATGTGAATCCATTACAAATAGACCTGGTCCAATCCAGTCCAGTGAATATTTTGGACCATTTTGGACTGGTCCAGAGGCTATCCAATCTGTTCAAATTCCTGTTAATTTAGATTGGTTTCAACTCAAACCTGATCCATAGACCTAGTTCAGATTATAATTAGTAATTAATTACAATTATAATGACACATATATAGGGGAGGTTTAAGTGTAAAATATGTTAAAAAAAATTTCCATATGATAATAGTAATTAGGTTGTCATTCTCCAATCTATAAAAGATTGTCTATTACATTTCAAAAAATAAATAATATAATGAAAAAAATAAAGAGCCAGGTAAATAAGAGGTGTATAGTAATTAAAACATGAAAATATGAAAAAATTGAGACAATTGCAAAGTTACAATGCATTGATTAATCAAAATGTAAAATAATATTAAAAACAATTCGTCATAACTTTTTTTTTGAAAAGTGACTAAAATAACATTTGAAAATAGCTCATTTTCTCACTATTTTTTCCAAGCGTTGAATCTTTCTCTCCTTTATTCTCCTTGATTTTCTCCCCCACCCTCTCTCTCTGTACCAATGGGATGAAACATTCTTTGGTTCTATTTGAAACAACTTTTGACTAATGGTTGGATTTGGTGAATATGAGGACTTGAGGAACGTTGGCTTGATTCCCGTGCTTCTAACGTGTTGATGTAGTTTTCTTCAATTCATGTGATTTTGAAGAGTTGGGAGTAAATTTTTTTTTCTCATTATAGGTTTTTATGCTTGGTCGGCCGTAAAAATGCTTATCTAAGACAGACTTCTTTGAAATACATTGATCTTATTGGGAAAGATTGAATTCAGATATGAAATAGAGAACTAAAAGGTTATTTTTCTTCCTTCCGCTTTGAATTTGAAAAGAACTCGTAATTGATTGTATTTCTCAAATGATTTGGTGTGAGGCCGAAAGAGAGCCTCTCAAGTGTACATGTGGGACTGTAAAAAAGAACCCCTTTCTCCCTAGGCAAGGCTATTCATAGCCTATAAGAAGGCTGCCACCTCAGGTCTCTTTGTAATTAGCAATCCACTTGGACTAAAAGAATGTGACCTACATTAATGTGTTAAATAGATATTATCCCCCACAAGCAAAAGCTCTGGACATTACTTTGAAGGCAAGCCATGGATTTAATAAACATGTATGGGAGATATTTCCAATATGCGACTGGATGATATGTGTACAAATTTTTTGCTTTCAGGAAATTAGGGTTCTGTGTTAGAAGCCTTCTAACATTTTTGTACTGTTTTTTTTTCTATGAATTTCTGAGACTTTACCCCTTTTCTAAGCACTATATTCATTCCAAACAAAGACATGTACAACTAGCTACATAACCAATAAATGATGAAACATGCCAATGATCCATAGGTGAAGGGCCTCAGGTGAACATATCAATGGCATATTCTCCCCTAGATGGTGTTTAGTACTGTGGCCACTTCCCATTTTGTTTGGTTATGGAATGTACCATGACAATTACAAATTTTGGAACACACTAAGGTTGTATTTGATACCATTGCCACTTATACTTACAACATTTTAGGTTAGTCAATACAAATGCTCTGAATTAACAATACAACATTTGGTACCATTGCATTTTCTTTGGTAAACATCAAATTTAGTGTTTTAATTATAAATGTCAACAGTCAATTCAGTGCTAATATTTTTTAGTAGAAGTGATTACCTGGTGTGATGTGACAATAATTTTTTATTTCTCAAAAAATTGCATTGACATCAATACAAATGCTCTGAATTAACAATACAACATTTGGTACCATTGCAAGTATAAATGACAATGGTACCAAATACAACAAAAAATATTTTGTTCCATAATACACCACCAAGGACAATGCCTAGGGACACTCAACTTGATATGGCTAGACGTTTCAAAACCATATTATTTTTGAGTTTGGATTTGATCCTCACAGAACTGTTCTCACATCCTTCTGCTGCCATACATTGGGAACATCTCGGTATTTGTATGTTATTTTTCATGGAGAGATATTCTCAATGCACAACTGCAAGAGACTGTGAGGACGGTCTTGTGAGTGCATTATTTTCATTATCTAGTTTAAAGCACCTAATTTTTAAGCTAAAACCAGAAAATCCACTTGAAAACTTGGTTTTTCAATGAAAAGACAAGTTTATTATTTTCAAGGCCTGTAAAACGGATTGGATCAAATTGTCTAGATGCAAAATTGTTTTTTGTAATATTCCGATTCCAATCGAATCTACTGGTATCAAGTGGAAAAGTAAATTTGTTTTTTCATCTATAAAACCGTTTTTAAGTATGATTTGCACCCCTACCTGATGCAAAATTTGTACTTTCTGTTTCTGTCTCTCTTGCACTCGTTAGCAATATATCTTGCATCTCAAACACCAATACAAAATTTATATTTTATCCAATTAGGCTCATTTTGGAAGGAGTACAAATACAAATGTGTAGAGTGCAAAATTTATATTTATATTTTGTATGTATTTGTACTGTACATATTTGTATTTATACTTCTAAACTGAGCCTTATGAACTGATCAAATTCTGATCACCTTAACCAGATCAAATTTGGATTTAAATTCGCAGCCTACTTACCATTTTTAGCTCTATCAATATTTTTAAAAGTCCGGATCTTCTAAAAGCAATATTTTTACACAGGCTAATAGCACCCAATCAGAAGTAACAGTTGCCTTTGCCACACATCTGGTAACAGTAAAGGTTGCTGACATGTTTATTTCTGATTGGTGACACTAGCTCCTGTTACACATCTTGCTTTTAGCATATCTAGAAGGTGGAGACTACAAAGGATGTGGAAATTACAAATAATTAATTTCATTACAACCACATAAATTGATTATAAGAATGTTATCTAACTGAAATTTCAAATGAATGAGGAAAAAAAATACAGAATACAATCACTGGTGTCAAACCTACTCAACATTGGCATTGACACAGGTATAGTAAGGAACTCGACATAGTAATGACATGGATGACTGAACAATAGTCAAGACTTCCGAGACAACAGCGGCTCTGATTGAAGGTTTGTCTCCCCACCTCGCTGTTCCCAGAGCCTCTGGAAAAAGCTTGATTGCATATCAGGTGTCTGAACAACTGTCCCCTCTGTTGCTTCTAACATTCTTGGGTCCTGGCCACCAGACTCTAGTTCAGGGCCAGGTTCATCTTCTGATTGTCGTTTCCATAACCTCTGAAAGAAACTTGGTTTCTTTTGTTGTGACAAGTCTGCTATCTTTGGTGTTGTTTCTTTTAAGTTCTCCACATGTTGAAGGCAGACCTGAACAGCATCATGGACTCTCACAAAACACCACTCCTTTCCAATTAATTGGACTAAATCAGATCTTGATAGAGTCAGAAGAACATCACGATTGGGGTTGGCAATTGCTATCTGCAAAAGAACCCACAAGTTTGATGAGAAACTCTGCTGTTGCAATCCCCCAAGATCCAAAAACTAAAAACCAGTGCTGTCAGATTCTGACCAGTTTGGACAGTTAAATTGGTGACTTGACCTAGTGAGCTTTCAAGATTCCAGTTAATTGATGGTTTTCACTATCAGAATGAACTGACGGCAGGTTAACCAGTAAAATGCGACCTAGTGAGCTTGAACAGCACTAGAATCTATATCCGAGTCTGACAACTTTGCTAAAAACAATCATCCACAATTCTTTACCTGGATGTCCCGTAATTTGTACTCCTGATGCAAGTCCTTTAGAGCTTGAACAGCACTAGAATCTATATATGTAACAGCTACAAGCAAAGACATTTTAACTATCAGGTATTGGTTGCTGTCAATTGTCTTAGTGTGCACAAACTTCTCCTACAAAAACACTGCCAGTATGCAATTGAAAAAAAAAAAAAAAAAGACGGGGGGAATCGTGCAAGAATGCAAACAACTAATCATCATGCAATGCGATGATGGAAGCTCAAAGATAAATAAGAGAGAAAATATTTAATCTTTTGTTGCATGCATGCTTCAAAATGGGTGTAGTTTTCATGCTGGCCACTAAAAATTTAGTCTAAGATCTGTTTCAGACGTTCTTGCCACATCTGTGACAAAGATTTAGATCGATAAAATACATTGCCTATAATTCCTTTGGTTATTGATGATGCGCGATCCGGTCTGTCCTAGCTGCCGGTTACCTCGCTTCTGACGAGATCGGAGGTGCCTGAAACAAGGGAAAAAATGGAGGCTTCCGGGGAGGAACCCGGTTGGAACACTCCGAAGCTCAAGTTGGTGTTCTTCAAAAGGCAAGGGAAATGAGGAATTCTAAGACCAGAAAACGCAAGAATCACATACCCTCTTCTTTGTGAGATGGGGGCCTTTTATAATCACCCTGTGTGCTCACTTCCATGCCGCTGCCAGATCGGGTCACTTCCTTCTGTCAACTGCCAGTTCGGGTATCATAACCTCCACTGCTAGTTGCCAGTTCGGGTGTCATAACCTCCATTGCCAGTTGCCGGGACCGCCTCTATTCGTCTGGGGTGGCGGTGGGAGGTGGCCATTGGGTGGCGGCCGTCATATGTCAGTCCTCTAATCGGTTAGGTGCGCCACCTCCGTGTACGGTCTCCTGGGCGTCAGGTACGGTTGCTCAGTCAGGCGATTTGGAGCCGAAGTGGTCTTTTAATGTGAAGTCTCGAGTTCGGATAGGAGTATGGCCCGAACTGCCCCTGGGCGGGCAGTTCGGGTTTTTTTGCCTTTGGTGCTTGTAAGGCTCAGGACCTCAAAGGGAGAGCTCGGGACTCTTTAGTTCGGAGCTCGGGTTGCAGGTTCCTTCGAGGGAGCTCGACTCTTGGGCATGCTGCCATGGCGAGCTGGCATTTCTGCCAGGTCACTCTCGGTTGCTTCCACGTGTTGCATGGCCAAGGGGTCGGGTTAAATCTTCCTCCATCAATTGCCCCCCACTCCCCGTGCTCGGGGTCTTGACCCGGCGTGGGGAGTTCATAGGATGACAGGTGGATTTGCCTCGGGACACTTTGGCCTTGATTATGAACTTTTCTGGTCCAGTCTGCTTGTGTTCTCGACTCAACCGAGGTTGGCTTGGCTTGACCAGGGGTCAGTCCCGGACTGTGTGTGGCTCACGAGCGCCAACGATTTTCAAATTTTAAATTTTTTTAAAATTTTTGAACGTGCGCGCCAAACAATTTTGAATTTTCGAACGTGCGCGCCAAAGTGTCTTTTCGTTGGGGAATGCGCAGCCGACTTTGTAGGGAGCCGTTGGATGGTTTCGATCCTGGCCGTTGATGCGCGGGTACAGTGGCTTTAAATAGTGGGGGGACCCCTAGTCACTTTCCTCTGTTGTCCTTCAGCGTTTGTTCCTTGAGCTCGCACCACTCATCTGTAGTTCGGTAGCTTTTCCTGGTGAGTCCTCAGCCCTTCTTTGTTTCGATGTCTAGTTTTAGTGGCACGGATAGCCCTCTAGGGGGGCCAGACGTTGGTTCTACGAACCGAGATGCTGCCCCCGACGGCCTTAGTGAGTCCGAGGGGGGGCCCGAGGTAGAGCTCGAGGAAGAGCCCGTAGGCCGAGTCACCTCGGGTAGTTTGGCATCCACCTCTCGTCGAGGTCGGGTGCTAGATAAGTTCGGACCCTCTACTATGACGTCCGAAAGTCTTTGGTCCCTTATCGTCCAATACAACCTACCCGGGGAGTATACTTACTTTTTACCCTTGGGCGACTTTCCTTGGGAGCACGGTTCAGATGAGATCGTGATATTCTGGGAGCAGCTTGTTGCCGGGCTGCGCCTTCTCTTCCATCCCCTAATCGTCGAGGTTATGAACCACTTTGGCGTCACCATAGGTCAGCTTCACCCAAACTCTATCCGCAACCTTGTCAGGACCATCTCCCTTTGCTGTGAGCACTGCCTTCCTTTGGATTTAGAATTTTTTTCCGCTATTCTCATGCTTAAGAAACAAGCGGGTCCCCTGCCCGGGCGTAGGAGGGCGTACTACTTGTCACCTCGCCCGGGCTTCAAGCTCTTAGACGATCTCCCAAACAAGGTCCCGGCGTGGAAGTGGGACTACTTCGTGGTTCAGAGTGCTACGGGGTGGCTGTTTCCTACTGAGTGGGGTTTGGCCGCTCCTGACCCCGGTGTTGTTTTAGATGAAGATATAGTGAAGGGCCTCTGGGACTGGGCCCGACAAGGGCTAAAATGCGAAGCCTATCTGACGGAGGATAAACTCATTCAGGCCGGTATGAGTTCGGGTAGGTTTCTTGCTCATAAAGATACTTTTGTTTTTGCTTTTATTCCTGTCTTCTGATGCCGAGCTCCTTTTTGCAGGTGTTATGGAGGCAGACAAGACTCGAGGTGCGAACTTGTTTGCTGGCATGAAGCGGAAGAAGCGAGCTGCTAAGCGAGTTTGCGCCGATCCTTCCCGAGTGGTGGAGCCTGAGGTACCGAGGACGGAGCCTCCTGGGGAGCCCGAGGTGCCCCCTTCAGTTAAGGAGGCAGCAGGGGCTCCCTATACCCGGGCTGCGCCTTCGGGCTCGGGGAGCCACGATGGGATTGGTAGTGTGCTGACGCTGGGATACGCTCTCCGAAAAAGCAAGGCCGCCACTTGTCCTGAGGAGGTCGCGTAGTGGGCCAATCTCCCTACCAATCTCTTAGGTGCTCGGGCTGCAACTCACGCCACGGTGGTAAGTCGGAGTGCTTTTTTTTTTTTTTTTTTCCGAGTTGATTTGTCCCCGTTCTGGCGGGTGAACTCCTCTATCCACGCCTTGGCGATCCAGGCGGAGAGACGCTTGAGACGGGCAGAAGCTGTCGAGGCTGGGCTATCGAGGTCTCAGAGAGACAAAGAGGCCTTAGGAATGGTGGTGAGGTATATGGCCGATCTGAAGTTGGACCTGGAGCACCAGGTCGAGTACCTTCAGGAAGACGTTAGAGAGAAGACGCAGATCTTTTCTTAGGCTGTTGAGGAGGCAAAGGCGAAAGCCGTTGAGGATTATATCGCCTCGCCACGCTTTGACGACATGATGGTGTGCTCGTACAGACGGGGTTTCAAGTTGAGCCGATGAATGATAAGGAACACATACCCCGACCTCGATATCAGCACCATAACCACCTCACGCATCACTGAGGAGATGGCTGCCGCAGCTGATGACGATGCGGATTCCGAAGACGAAGCGGGCCCTTCGGGTGTTGTCGAAGTCCCTTCTGAAGGCGAGGAAGATTGACCTCTGGGCTTGTGAGCTCTTTTGTGTCTTCTGTTTTTTTTTTTTTTTTAACCACTGTAAAGTAAACATTTAGCAATGAAGTATATTTTCTGTTCAAATATTCTCCATTTGCTGAAGTGACTATACCCGAGTTGCTAGACTTGTGCCCCGAGGCGAGTTAACATAGTAAGGCTATGTGCCCGATCTGTTCTCCGCCCCAGATTGCTTTCGTTGATGATGTGCCGAGGTCATCTTTAGCTCAGTATTCTGCCCCTTTTGGTGTCGGGGTCATTGTTAGCTCGGCATTCTGGGCCTTAGGGTGTTGAGGCTTTTGCTAGCTCGGCAGTGGCTCATGGCCTATTTAGTTTGTTAACTTATAAGTAAAATCGTCTTAAGTTGACGATGTTCCATGCCGGGGGAATCCACTTACCTTCCAGGGTCTCGAGCTTGTACGCTCCCCCAAGTACTCTCTTCACTCGGTAGGGTCCTTCCCAGTTCGGCCCGAGTTTGCCAACGCCGGGCTTAAGTACCATGATTTTGCGGAGGACTAGGTCGCCGACACGAAAGTTTAGTTTTTTAACTCTGGCGTTGTAGTACCGAGCTACCCTTTGCTGGTATGCTGTGGTTCTGATGTATGCGAGGTCCCTCACCTCATCAAGTAGGTCGAGGTTGGTACGTAGCTTGTCATTATTAGTATTGTTGTTGCATGCTTCCAACCGAAGTGAGGGGATCTTGATTTCGGCTGGGATGACTGCCTTCGTGCCGTAGGTGAGGTTGAAGGGAGTTTCTCCAGTGGCGGTCTTCTCTGTAGTTCGGTAGGCCCATAGGACACTGGGTAGCTCGTCCGCCCATAGTCCTTTAGCTCGATGTAGCCTGGCTTTTAGTCCGCGGAGGATAGCTCTGTTTGTGACTTTTGCCTGACTGTTTGCTTGTGGGTGCGCAACCGATGTGAAGTTTTGCCGGATCCCCATGCCTTGGCACCACTCTTGGAATTTGATGTCTTCGAATTGCTTACCGTTGTCGGAGATCAGCACTCGAGGTAGCCCGAAGCGGCACACTATATTCTTCCAGAAGAAGTTCTGGACATTCGGAGCTGTGATGGTTACGAGAGTTTCAACTTCAACCCACTTGGTGAAGTAGTCTACTGCCACTACTAGGAACTTCCTTCCTCCTGTTGCTGGCGGGAATGGCCCGAGTAAGTCGATACCCCATTATGCGAAGGGCCATGGGCTGGTGAGGTACTTGAGGTCGGTGGCGGGCTGATGGTGAATATTGGCGTGCTTCTGGCACTTCTCGCACTTCCTAATTAGTCCGACGGCGTCTGCTTTCATTGTTGGCCAATAGTACCCCTGTCGTAGTGCCTTCTGAGTGACGGCCCTGCCCCCCAAGTGTCCGCCACATAGGCCTTCATGAATGCCGCGGAGTACGAGCTTGGCTTCGGGAGGTCGCAAGCAGCGCAGGTAGGGGAGCGTGTAGGATCTTCAGTATAGCCGTCCGTCTATCATGACGTACTTGGCTGCCTGACGCTCTACCCTCCTGGCGGTGTTGCGTTCCGCGGGGAGGGTTCCATGTAGCAGGAAGCTCGCGAGTGGATCAATCTAGCTCGGTTCTGCTTGGGTGACAGGAGCGACCTCCTCTGCTCCCCGGAGAATGCTAGGCCGAGGTAACTCCTCTATGTACACAGTTCTCATGGTGTTGTCGCTGGTGCTGGCTAGCCGGGACAGGGCGTCGACCTCAGTGTTCTTTGACCTCGGGATTTGCTTTATGAAGTGTGACTGGAAGCTAAGCAGTGCCTCTCTTACTTTTGCCAAGTAGGCGATCATAGCTGGCTCGCGGGCTTCGTATTCCTCCGTGACTTGGTTGACCACGAGCTGGAATTGCTGCAGATAACTATGTTTTGCCTTCACCTCTTGCACCAGAGCTAGCCCTGCTATCAACGCCTTGTATTCCGCCTCATTGTTGGATGCCGCGAACTCAAAGCGTAGTGCGTACTCCAGTTTCGTGCCACTCGGACCACAGAGAACTACACCGAACCAGGGCTCTTCATCCCAGTTCGCGCTTGGCCTAACCAGGAGAGATACCCAACTGGGTGCGACCTCACGGGGCTCAGACATAGCCGGCATGGGAGCACCGAGCTCACCCGAACTGGGAGCCCTGTGCTCAACCGGGCCAAGGTCCTCAAAGCAGAACGTGCATTCTGCAACGAAATCTGCCAAGGCTTAGGCTTTGATGGCGGTTCGGGACTTGTATTGGAAGTCGTACTCACTGAGTTCAATGGCCCACTTTGTCAATCGTCCAGAGACCTCAGGCCTGAATAATACTTGCCTCAGGGGCTTGTCGGTGAGGACGGTGATGGTATGAGCTTCGAAATACGGGCCGCAATGACCAACGCATAGGTCGGCTTTTCTATCTCTGAATATCTCGTTTCTGCTCCCTGCAACATCTTACTAACATAGTAGATGGGTCGTTGGACCCGATATGTTTCCTTTATTAGTACTGAACTGACCACTTCGTCATTTGTTGAAAGGTACAGTTCTAAAACATCGCCCTCTTCGGGCCGAGTCAACACCGGGATGCTGGCGAGGTACTTCTTGAGCTCGTAAAATGCGAACTGGCAGTTTGGGTTCCACTCGAACCCTTTGCCTTTTATTGCCTTGAAGAAGGGCAGGCAACGGTTTGCTGACTTAGACATGAAGTGACTTAGAGCGGCTATCCTGCCATTTAGCCTCTGAACCTCTTTTACTTTTCGGGGTGGTCTCATATCTAGGATGACCTTTATTTTGTTCGGGTTGGCCTCAATGCCGCGCTGGTTGACGATGTAACCTAG
Source organism: Nelumbo lutea (assembly GCF_056320005.1). Lineage (NCBI taxonomy): Eukaryota > Viridiplantae > Streptophyta > Magnoliopsida > Proteales > Nelumbonaceae > Nelumbo > Nelumbo lutea. The sequence continues at coordinate 4,562,067 of NC_142685.1, read as the reverse complement.
GAATTTACCCGAGGTGACACCGAAGACACACTTGTTTGGGTTTAGTTTCATGCTAAATTGACACAGAGTTTGAAAGACGGAATGCAAGTCTCGTATTAATTCATGCGAAAATTGTGTCTTGACGACCATGTCTTCTACATAACATTCTATCTTCGTGCCAATTAAGGGTTGAAATAGCTTATTCACGAGTCTTTGGAAGGGCGCCCCAGCATTTTTCAGTCCGAAGGGCATGACCTTGTAGCAGTACAGACCGAACTCGGTTATGAAGGTGGTTTTTTCCTCGTCGGACGGGTCCATCCTGATTTGGTTGTAGCCCGAGTTGGCATCCAAGAAGCTTAGCAACTCATGTCCCGAGGTCGCGTCCACTAGGCGGTCAATCCTAGGGAGGGGAAGCAATCTTTCGAGCAAGCTCAGTTCAGGTCGGTGTAGTCGACGCACATGCGCCACTTGCCGTTTGCCTTTTTTACCAGAACTGGGTTGGCTACCTAGCTTGGGTAATGAACTTCCCTTATGAAGTCTGCTGCGAGGAGCTTCTCGACCTCCTCATCGACCGCCCTCCAGCGTTTTGGGGCTAAGTTGCGTTTCTTTGTCTAATGGGTCTGACTACAGGGTCAGTATTGAGCTTGAGAGTTATGAGCATAGGGTCTATGCTGGGCATTTCTGCCGCAGACCAAGCGAAAACATCTAAGTTACCGAGTAAGAAGCGTACCAGTTCGGATCGCAGGGGTTCTTCAAGGGATGCTCCGACCTGAAGTAGTCTGGCGGGGTCCTCTGCTGAGACAGAAATGGGAACAGTTTCCTCTGTTGGTGCAGCTCTCTCCTCCTTCTGCTCCGTAGGTCGCTCCAGTTCGAGGTCACTGGTTATCTTGGCCTTTCCCTTGAGGGCGGCAACGTAGCACTTGCGGGACTCGAGTTGGTTGCCCCGCACTACCCTGATGCCGAAGTCCGTTGGGAACTTCATGGACAAATAGTAAGTGGACACCACAACTTTTAAAGCATGGGTGATCGGCCGACCTACTATGGCATTGTAGGGGGAGGGGTTGCGACCACCAAAAAATCGTGACTGAGTCTTACCGTGCTAGGCCACGTGTCGACTTCCACAGGTACTGTGACTTTTCCCAGGGGTCTGACCTCTTCTCCACTGAAGCCGACCAGCGGGGTGTTCGCGGGCTTTAAGTCACTCTCTCGAAACTGGAGTTTGTCGAAGGCCGCTTTAAAGAGGATGTTTGCCGAACTGTCGGAGTCAATGAGTACCCGTCGGACTTCGAAGTCATTGATCTTCATTTTTATGACAAGTGCGTCATCGTGGGGGTAGTGGACCCTGTGCGCATTGTCTTCGGTGAAGAATATGGGGTCTTCCGTCCTAGACCGCTTTGGGAGATTTCGTTCTTCTTTGGTGGCCCCCCGCGAGTTGCTGCCGAGGTGCACCCTGCCACGATTGATCCTCCAATGATCACATGGATTGTTCCCCGAACTGGTTTTTCCTCCGGGGGTTGCTTCTGTGGTTCCGCTGGCCGGCTGCTGGACTCGGAAGCTTCTTTGCTGTGCTCTCCTTGCCGACCTGGTTTATTACTATTATTATTATTATTGTGCTGTACAAAATTTCGTAGATATCCATGACGGATGAGTTCCTCTATCTCGTCGCGGAGATTATTACAATGCTTGATGCTATGACCGTGGTCCCTATGGAAGCTGCAGTACAAGTTTTTATTCCTCTTGTTCGGGTTTCCCTTCATACGAGGTGGCCACTTCACATACGGGGCGTCTTTGGTCGTCATTAAGATCTTGGCCCGCTTCGCGTTCAAGGGTGTGCGGTCCGTCCAAGCTGCTAAGGGAGCTCGGAACGGCTGGCTCGACTTCATCTCCCGAGCTGGATCTTTCCTTCTTCTGTCATCTGGGTTGGGGGGCTCGCCTTCCCTCTTCCTTTTCTCGATCCCGCTTTTGGTCCTTTGGTTGATCTCCTCCTCTGTTCTCATGAATTTGTCTGCGAGCTTCACGATCGCGGGCTGGCTAACTACCATGTGCCACTTGAACTCCTTGTGTTTCACTCCTCTCTTGGCTGTCGCGAGCTGCACCGCGAGGTCCAGTCGCGGTATCTGCAGGCATGCATCATTGAACCGCTTGATGTAGCTCTGAATGGACTCTCCTCTCTGGACTATTCCGAAGATGCTCTCCTCGGTTTTGGGGCACCGCTTGCTGGTAACGAAGTGCGCAGTGAAGACCTGCACGAACTGGGTCCAGCTTCTTATTGACCCGTGGGCCAGGTTCCTGTACCAGGTGCGGGCAACCCCCCTGAAGGTGGTAGTGAAGGCCACACACATGCAGGATTCACTGGCCCTTGCCAGGTGCATTTGGGACTGGAAGGCATCGACATGGTCGTTGGGGTCGAAGGACCCATCATACTTGTCTAGAGAGGGGAGTTTGAAATCTCTGGGCATGGGGACTGCCAGTAGTTCTGATGAGAGGGGGGAAGGGACCGAGAGAATAGGGGCAACTTTTATCTCATCCGAGCTTGTCTCTTCTTTACCTCGGAGATTGGGTAGGATGCGGGTGGAAGTTCGGCAATTTCGCCGGCGCCTTTGTTGCTGCTTAGAGGGCCTGGTATTGGCACCGTTGGCTTCGGTAGTGCCGAGCTCGATGGGCCCGGACTGTTGGTAGTCTGCTGACTTGAGTGGTAGCTCAAACTTGGAGTGCCGAGGTGCTGACTTGGCTGGCAAGGAGGTTCCCGATTCGCCGGCGAGCTGCGAGGCGGGGGTGATTGGTCTTTCCCTCCTGCTCGGGGATGAGGCCTGGCTCTTGGAGGGGTTCTGAAGTTGGGAGGCTTCTCCTCGGTGGAGGCGTCCGCCTTGAGGGGAGGGCTTGACCGGCTTCGGAGCGGGGTGCCGAGGTGGAAGCTGTGGTTGGTTCAGGGGCAGTTGGGGGAACTGTTGTTGATAGTGATACTGAGAGATGTGGTGCTGTACTTGGTGCTACTAGAGCTGATGCTGCTGGAACTGCTGCATTTGGGCTTGCATTGCCCGCATGCACTGCACCGAGTCATCAAACTGGTTTTGGCTAGTCGCTAGAGGGACAGTAGTTGGTTCGGCAAAGGTTGTCTCGACAGGGAGAGGAAGGGGAACATTCACAGGCGCCACCATGTTTGGTGCGTTGAGGCTAGGGATTCTGTCCGTCGATAGGGGGACGATGAACTGTCCTATGCACACAGTGGCGGGCTGGGGGAGGCTAAGGTCTCTTTGAGAGAGAGAGAGAGAGAGAGAGAGAGAGAGAGAGAGAGAGAGAGAGAGAGAGAGAGAGTTAAAGGTTAGGGGAGGCTTTTTGAAGTCTTCCCACATACGGCGCCAATTGATGATGCGCGATCCAGTCTGTCCTAGCTCCTGGTTACCTCGCTTCTGACGAGATCGAAGGTGCCTAAAACAAGAGAGAAAATGGAGGCTTCCGGGGAGGAACCCGGTTGGAACACTCCGAAGCTCAAGTTAGTGTTCTTTAGAAGGCAAGGGAAATGAGGAATTCTAAGACCAGAAAACGCAAGAATCACATACCCTATTCTTCGTGAGATGGGAGCCTTTTATAATCACCCTGTGTGCTCACTTCCATGCCTCTGCCAATTCGGGCATCATTACCTCTGCCAGTTCGGGTGTCATAACCTCCACTGCCAGTTGCTAGGGCCGTCTCTGTCCGTCTGGGGTGGCAGTGGTAGGTGGCCGTTGGGTGGCGGCTGTCATGTGTCAGTCCTCTGATCGGTCAGGTGTGCCGCCTCTGTGTACGGTCTCCTGGGCGTCAGGTACGATTGCTCAGTCAGGCGATTTGGAGTCGAAGTGGTCATTTAATGTGAAGTCTTAAGTTCGGATAGGAATATGGCCCGAACTGCCCCTGGACTGGCAATTCGGGTTTTTTGCCTTTGGTGCTTGTAAGGTTCAGGACCTCGAAGGGAGAGCTCAGGACTCTTTAGTTCGGAGCTTGGGTTGCAGGTTCCTTCGAGGGAGCTCAGCTCTCTTTAGTTTGGAGCTCGGGTTGTGGGCCTGTTGCCGTGCTGAGCTGGCGTTTCTGCCAGGTCACTCTCGGTTGCTTCCACGTGTCGCATGGCCAAGGGGTCGGGTCAAATCTTCCTCCATCAGTTATTTAATTGCATCCAGAAAATAATCAAGCCTTTCAACCTTCAGCAGAATATGGATGGATTAAATTGATTGTTGGGCATGTCAATATAACTCTAATAAAAATCCATCCATTCGTGCATCCCTTGTGGGGTTGTCAGGACTGCTGGAACAGACCAACAGAAGGCAGTTAATCAGTTTTACAAGAGGAGGCCATGTCAGCACAACTAACCATCCACTTGTAACAATTGCCTTGTAACAACTGTAACAATCAAGATTGTAAAATTATTAGTAGATCAGAAAAGGGAATAGGACATTGATTCTTTCAACATTAAACTCTCTCTCTCTCTCTCTCTCTCCTTCCAAGAATTCAGGAGGTTGGCCCCTCGAAGAGCCCTGAGTTAGGCAGGTTCCTAACAATTTGTTATCAGAGCCAGCATGACCAACACAAGAAACACATCAGTAGACACCCGAGTGGATCAGATGGAGGTAGAGATCCATCGAATGTCTTCAGATCTCAAAGAAATGAAGGAAGGCTTCATTGCTCTCCTCCTTCGACTGGAGCAGGGGGCAATGAACATTGACAGAGGAAGCCAAGAAGAGAGCAACAATGAAAATAGCCACAGAACAGGGGCGGCAACAAGAATAACCAAAATTGACTTCTCCATCTTCTCAGGCGACGACCCAACTTCTCAGAGCCGAAAGGTATTTCAATTACCATGAACACTGGGGCAAGATAGAGTAGCTCTGGCTTCTGCGCATCTTGAAGGGGAAGCTATCCTCTGGATTCTCAGAGCCGAAAGGTATTTCAATTACCATGAAACACCGGGGCAAGATAGGGTAGCTCTGGCTTCTGCGCATCTTGAAGGGGAAGCTATCCTCTGGTTTCAATGGTACCAAAGGGGGCACCCTTGTCAAACCTGGGCAGACTTCATGGATGCCATGACTGTCCGTTTTGGATCATCTGGGTTCGAAGATCTTGATGAAAATTTGGCAAAGCTGCGACAGGTGGGATCAGTAAAAGAATACCAGATGGAGTTCGAAAGGCTGGCCGTGAGAGTCCAAGGGTGGACGGAGAAGGCATTGGTGGGAAGCTTCGTCGGCGGCCTAAAAGAAGAACTGCAACTAGAAGTGAAAGCGATGCAACCCACTTCGGTCATCAATGCGGCAGCACTAGCTAGATTGTATGAGGACAAGTTCAGTCGAGCAAGAAAGGTGCAGCGACCATGGGGTCCCGGAGCAAGAAAGGACGACAACACCAGACAAGGAGGAAGGAGTACTGGGCCTAGGCCCACTGGTTCCTTTCAAACGGCTGACCTAGGTAGAAATGCAAGCCCACAGAGACAAAGGTCTCTATTACAACTGCAAAGAGAAATTTGGGCCGGGCCATCGCTGCAAGAAACAACAAGCGTTTCTCCTCCGAACAGATGCCGAAGAGGAAGACGACATCATCGGTTGCGGAGAATTTAACCCAGTGTGGGAAATACAATCCAATGGCACGCCTGAAATATCCTTACAAGCCCTTACGGGACTTGTGTCCCCTTAGACAATGAGAGTTGCAGGGATGATCCTAGGACGCCAAGTGTCAATCCTCATAGACAGTGGAAGCTCCCTTAACTTCATAACTCAAGTCTTGGTGGATAAAATGGGACTTCCGATTCAACCAACAACGGCCTTTACGGTTCATGTGGCCAACGGTAACAGCCTATCTTGCAATAGCATTTGCATGGGCCTACCACTAAAGATTCAAGGTCATCAGTTTGCGGTGGACCTATATCCTCTCCATCTAAATGGAGCAGACGTGGTGCTAGGCATTCAATGGTTAAGACAACTAAGACCCGTGGTCTATGACTGGGCCCGTCTCACCATGGACTTCACATCAGGAAACTCTACAGTCCATCTACAAGGGCAAACATGCAAGGGCCCAAGGCCCATCAGTCTTGCAACACTGACAAAGCAAAGAGGAGATCCAGATCAGCCCATATTCATGCACATGGACTCAAATTGGACCCGGCCATCCTTAGCTAACAGCAGCCCAGATGGGCCTAGAGACTTCCAAAGCCGCCTACAACAACTCCTTCAGCACTATGGCAATGTGTTCAAAGAACCCCAAGGACTGCCACCACACTAGGAGCATGACCACCGCATCCCCCTCATGTCGGGATCAGCCCCGACCAATGTAAGACCCTACCGATACCCTTACTTTCAGAAATCTGAAATCGAGAAGCAAGTTCAAGATATGCTTAAGCAAGGGATAATACAGTCCAATCACAACCCATTCTCGTCACCGGTACTATTAGTCAAGAAAAAGGATGGGACGTGGCGGTTTTGTATTGATTACAGAGCCCTTAACAGCATCACCATTAAAGACTGATTCCCAATACCAGTCATTGATGAGCTGCTTGATGAACTCAATCAAGCCACCGTATTCCTAAAACTGGATCTACGAGCTAGGTATCATCAAATAAGGGTACATAGGGAAGATGTTCACAAAACAGCTTTTAGGATACATGATGGCCACTATGAGTTCCGGGCCATGCCATTTGGGCTGACCAATGCTCCAGCCACATTTCAAGCATTGATGAATGACATATTCCGGCCATATTTACGTAAGTTCATCCTTAATTTCTTTGATGACATATTGGTCTACAACCCCAATTGGGAGGAACATCTGAACCATCTATAGGTCACCCTTGCAACACTTGAGGCCCACCAGCTGTTCGCTAAAGAGTCCAAGTGCTCCTTTGGACAAAACCAAGTTCACTACTTGGGACATGTTGTAGAAAAGGGCACTGTAGCAGCTGACCCAGATAAAATCTCCAGTATACTGGGCTGGCCGCAACCCAGATGTGTGAAAGAATTGAGGGCCTCCTGGGACTGTCCGGGTACTACTGCCACTTCATCAAAAACTACGGCCTAATAGCTACCCCATTGACCCAATTGCTGAAACAAGATGCTTTTAACTGGTCAAACTAGGCCCAACAAGCTTTTGAGCAATTGAAATAGGCAGTTGCGAGCCCTCCAACATTAGCACTGCCCGATTTCACAAAAGATTTCATAATTGAGTGTTATGCCTCCGGTCAAGGCGTTGGGGCTGTTTTCATGCAAGAGGGGCGACCACTAGCCTTTTTCAGCAAGGCCTTAACATTACAAAAGTGGGCCAAATCAATTTATGAGGGAGAATTAATAGCAATAGCCTTAGTAGTCCAATGTTGGAGCTCCTACTTGATCGGTAGACGGTTCACAATTCGGACCGACCATCAAAGTCTGAAGTTCTTATTGGATCAATCAGTTCTACCCCCGGAACAGCAACGCTGGATATCCAAGCTACTGGGGTACGACTACAGAATTGAATACAAAGCAGGGGCTGCTAACCGAGTAGCGGACGCCCTCTCACAGCACCCACAGTCATTTCAGTTACTAGTATCTTCCTCAACTTCTCCACTCCAGGACCTACTGCGAAAAGAAGCCCAATCCTATAAGGAGTTACAGCAGTTGAAGGCCCAAGTATTGGCAAATCCCTCACTGCACCCCGGGTACACAATTAAGAATGATCTACTCTTCCTCAAAGGACACTTGGAAATCCCGACAGCCTATGCTCATCTCAGGAAGCTCCTAGAATTATTCCATGCCTCACCCACGGGTGGCCACTCTAGCATCCTACGAACACAAAAGCGCATCGCCACACAATTTCATTGGAAAGGCATGCCTACATCTATCCAGAACTTCATAGCTAGGTGTGCAGTATGCCAACAAAACAAGTCAGCCACTACAACCCCAGCAGGCCTCTTACAACCACTCCCAATACCAACCCAAGTCTGGGATGATATATCAATGGATTTCATCACGGGATTGCCCGTTTCTGCCGGCAAAACAGTTATCCTTGTGGTAGTAGATAGACTTACAAAATACAGTCATTTTCTACCTCTATCACACCCATTTACAGCAGCCACAGTTGCTGAATTATTCCTCCGGGAAATTGTGCGCCTACATGGGCTCCCTAGTTCAGTTGTATCAGACAGGGACCCTATCTTTATGAGCCGTTTCTGGGCTAAGCTTTTCCGCCTACACGGGGTTAAACTATTCAAGTCAACTAGCTACCACCCCCAATCTGATGGACAGATAGAGGCGGTTAACAAGAGCCTCGAAACATATCTGAGATGCTTCGCGGGAGATCGACCAAGACAAAGGGTGAAGGGGATCCACTAGGCCGAATGGTGGTACAACACCACTTTCCATAGTGCCGCGGGGATGACACCCTTTAGAGCTTTATATGGTTGGGACCCTCCCCCTCTACTTCCTTATGAAAAAGGAACCACCACAGTAGCGGTTGTTGAAGAACAGCTAACGCAACGGGATGAGGTGCTAAGGGAACTGAGACATCATCTCTTACAGGCACAGCAATGGATGAAGCACACCTATGATAAACACCACAAGAATGTCCAATATGAAGTAAGTGATTCGATATTTCTCAAATTACAACCCTTCATGCAGATGTCAGTTGCAAGCTGACAGTGGAACAAACTCAGCCTACGCTATTTTGGCCCATTTAAAATCCTGGAGAGAATAGGATCAGTGGCCTACAAACTGGACCTTCCGCAATATCCAAACTGCACCCTGTATTCCATATCTCCTTACTGAAGAAGGGGCCGAAGTCAGGAGTCATTACAAGTGCGACCCTTCCTATATTTTCAGAAGGACAAGTGCAGACTAAGCCAGCCCGCATCATTGATTTCAGATGGGTGCGCCGGGGAGGCAGAGTCATACCAGAGGCATTAGTTGTTTGGTCTAACCTTCCGGACGAGGATGCAACCTGGGAATCCTACTTAGATCTGCAATCAAATTTTCCTACATTAGACCTTGAGGGCAAGGTCGCTCTAAAGAAAGGGGGGATTGTCAAGACTACTGAAACAAACCAACAGAAGGCAGCTAATCAGTTTTACAAGAGGAGGCCACATCAGCACAACTAACCATTCACTTGTAACAACTGCCCTATAACAACTGTAACAATCAAGATTGTAAAACTATAAGTAGTAGAGCAGAAAAGGGAATAAGACATTGATTCTTTCAGCATTAAACTCTCTCTCTCTCTTTCTCTCTCTTCTTCCAAGAATTCAAGAGGTTGGCCCCTCGAAGAGCCCTGAGTTAGGCAGGTTCCTAACAGGGATTGAGTATTGTTACAGACTGTATAATTAAAATAGGAAGATGTTACAGACTGTATAATTAAAATAGGAAGATGTTACAGACTGTATAATTAAAATAGGAAGTAAATACTAGGGAGATATGATGTTACAGACTATATAATTAAAATATGAAGTAAATACTAGGGAGATATGATTTACCTTGATTGTAGGACTGATTTGTAGGAATTTGATTAGTCTTATTTCCTAATATATTCTTTCCTAACATAGAATTTGTAACTTGTATATATACATACGAGATTGATGAATAATACAACAAATTCTTCTTCTTCCTCTGTTTACTCTTATTTTACATGGTATCAGAGCATCTAGTCTCTGCATGCCCTTTTGTTTTTTTTTTAAGTAAACAGTAGGTAGAGGAAAATTTCTGGGTGCTTCGGGTCACCTCTTTGGAGCAGTCAGAGCATCTAGTCTCTGCAAAGTCTGGCAGTCAGCAGCCTTGCGCGCGTCTCATGCACCGCCTGAAGATTCTGCCACAGTCACGCGCCGACACGTGGAGGCGCATCTGTTGCCCGAAAATTTATTTTCGGTCGTTGTCTTTTGGCTTGCCTCATCCTGTATAGCACATATTTGTGCTTTGTTACGTGCATATCCATTCCGGTGTTTTCAACAGGTGTGCTCTATTGATTTTCGGTGTTCAAAATATTCTGTTTATTTGAATTTTGAGATTATGGCAGACAAGAAATCAGTAGTTATGTCGGATGTTGTTCCAGTGATGTCAAAAATAACTGAGCATAAGCTTAATGGCTCTAATTATCTGGATTGGAGTAAAACTGTTCAACTATATTTGCTGAGTATTGCTATGGATAACCATTTAACTGATGACCCTCCTAATGATGACTCGAGAAAGTCTTGGTTGAGGGAGGATGCCCGTTTGTTCTTGCAGATACGCAACTCCATTGAAAGTGAGGTGGTTGGTTTAGTCACTCATTGTGGATTTGTTAAGGAATTAATGAACTCTCTAGAGTTCTTGTACTCCAGAAAGGGGAATATTTCCCGCATTTATGATGTGTGCAAAGCCTTTTACAGGGCGGACAAAGGCGATAGATCTCTTACAAGCTATTTCATGGATTTCAAGAAAACATATGAAGAACTTAATATGTTGCTTCCGTTTAGTATTGATGTGACTGTTCAACAAGCTCAGCAAGAAAAGATGGCTGTTATGAGTTTTTTAGCTGGCCTACCTTCTGAATTTGAGATTGCTAAATCTCAGATTCTTTCCAGTTCAGAGATCTCTTCTCTACAAGATGCTTTCAGTAGGGTCCTTCGTACAGGAAGACAACAATACAGGAGTGGTAGTGGTAGGTCAAGTAGTGCCCTTGTCAGCCACAATAATACATCTGAATCAGGGAGACAACAATACAGGAGTGGTAGTGGTAGGTCAAGTAACTATGATAGGAATACTAATACTCGTGGACAGAAGTTAGGAGAGATAGTGTGTCATTACTATCATAAGCCAGGACATATGAAGCGGGATTGCAGGAAGTTGGAGAATAAGAAAACTCAGTCAGCCCATATTGCATCCACCACTGATACTTCTGAGAAGTCTGTTATGACATCTGTAGATGAATATGCCAAGTTTTCTCAGTACCAAGAATCATTGAAACCTCAATCTACTCCTGTTACTTCCATCGTCGAGTCAGGTAAACCCAATACATGTCTTGTTTCCTCCTCTCCTGTTACTTTAGCAGATGGGTCAACATCTTGTGTTGTTGGGTCTGGCACAATTAGTCCAACACCATCACTTCCTTTGTCATCTGTTCTTAGTTTACCTCAGTTATCATTTAATTTAATTTCTGTTAGCAAACTCACTTGTACCCTTAATTGTGGTGTCTCATTTTTTCCTGATTATTGTTTATTCCAGGATCTTACGACGAAGAAGATTATTGGTAAGGGACATGAGTCTGGAGGTCTCTACATCCTTGATACACAAGTTCCAAGATCCATAGCCTGTTCTGGAGTTGTAACCCCTTTTGAAGCACATTGTCGGTTGGGCCACCCCTCTCTCCATGTGTTAAAGAAAAATTGTCCTCAATTTCAGAGTTTGTCGTCATTAAATTGTGAGTCTTGTCAGTTTGCTAAACACCATCGTCTTAGTTCGAGTCCTAGAGTCAATAAACGAGCTAGTGCTCCTTTTGAATTAGTCCATTCAGATGTTTGGGGTCCGTGTCCAGTTGAGTCCAAAACTGGGTTTAAGCATTTTGTTACTTTTGTTGATGATTACTCTCGTATGACATGGTTATATTTAATGAAAAATCGTTCTGAGGTGTTTTCTCATTTTTCTGCTTTCTGTGCTGAAGTTAAAACTCAATTTAATGTTTCTGTACAAATATTGAGAAGTGATAATGCTAAGGAGTACTTGTCAGAATCCTTTCAAACTTACATGCTTTAGCATGGCATTTTTCATCAAACTTCTTGTGTAGATACACCATCTCAAAATGGGGTTGCTGAACGGAAAAATAGACACCTTCTTGAAACTGCAAGAGCTTTGTTATTTCAAATGAAGGTTCCTAAACCTTTCTGGGCTGGTGCAGTTTCCACAACATGTTTTTTGATTAACCGTATGTCTTCATCTGTCCTTCAGGGTAAGACTCCTTATCATGTTCTGTTTCCAAATAAAACGTTGTTTCCTATTGAGCCTAGGGTATTTGGGTGTACATGCTTTGTTCGGGATGTTCGTCCTCAGGTTACCAAACTAGATCCAAAATCTTTGAAATGTGTTTTTCTTGGGTATTCTCGTGTTCAAAAAGGGTATAGATGTTATTGTCCTACTCTTCACAGATATCTTGTGTCAGGTGATGTTAATTTCCTAGAAGATACACCTTTCTTTCCATCTACTCCTCATTCAAGTCAGGGGGAGGATGATGATTTGTTAATCTATACTGTCACATCATCTGGTTCACATCCTATTGAATCTGCTCCTGCCAGGCCTAAGCCACCTACAGTTTTATTCTCGGCGACCAACCCCTCCGGATCCATGTCCTGCACCAGCTCCTTCGTCGGCAGATCCAGTGTCAACTGATCCTGTTCCTTCATCATAAAGACCAGTCTCTAATGATGATCTTCCTATTGCTCTTCGTAAAGGTAAGCGTAAGTGTACTTATCCAGTATCTTCATTTGTGTCTTATAATCATTTGTCATCCTCTTCTTGTTCTTTTATTGCATCTCTTGATTTTATCTCTGTTCCTAAGACTGTTAAAGAAGCCCTTTCTCACCCTGGATGGCATAATGCTACGATTGAGGAGATGAATGCTTTAGAGGACAATGGTACTTGGACCTTGGTAAATTTACTTGCAAATAAGAAGACTATTGGGTGTAAATGGGTGTTTACTGTTAAAGTCAATCCTGATGGGTCCATTGCCTGATTGAAAGCCCGTCTTGTTGCTAAAGGATATGCTTAGACTTAAGGAGTGGATTATTCTGATACCTTTTCTCCTGTTGCTAAACTTACTTCTGTCAGGTTGTTTATTTCTATGGCAGCTACTTATAACTGGTCCCTTCATTAGTTAGACATCAAGAATGCTTTTCTTCATGGGGATCTTCAAGAAAAAGTTTATATGGAGCAACTGCCTGGCTTTGTTGCTCAGGGGGAGTATGGGAAAGTTTGCTATCTTCATAAGTCTCTGTATGGGTTGAAGCAGAGTCCTCGCACCTGGTTTGGAAAGTTTAGTCAGGTAGTCAAGAATTTTGGTATGAAGAAAAGTAAGTCTGATCATTCTGTTTTCTTCAAGCACTCTGCTACCGGCATCATTTTGTCAGTTGTGTATGTGGATGATATTGTCATTATAGGGAATGATACTACAGGGATTTCATCCCTTAAATCCTTTCTCCACACTCAGTTTCATACCAAAGATTTGGGAATGTTGAAATACTTCTTGGGTGTTGAGGTAACAAGAAGCAAGAAGGGAATATTCTTATCTCAAAGGAAATATGTACTTGACTTGTTGTCTGAGACGGGAAAGTTGGGAGCTAAGCCATGTAACACTCCAATGGTTTCTAACTTGCAGCTCACAAAAGATGGTGAATTATTTGAAGATCCTGAGAGATATAGAAGATTGGTTGGAAAGTTGAATTATCTTACTGTAACTCGTCCAGATATTGCGTATTCAGTTAGTGTGGTGAGTTAGTACATGTCCTCTCCAACAGTTAATCACTGGACAACTGTAGAACAAATTTTGTGCTACTTAAAAGGAGCACCTGGGCGAGGAATTTTGTATGGCAATCATGGTCATACTAGAATTGAATGTTTTTTAGATGCTAACTGGGCAGGATCCAAGGAAGATCGAAGGTCTACTTCAGGCTATTGTGTATTTGTTGGAGGGAATCTAGTTTCATGGAAAAGCAAAAAGCAGAATGTTGTCTCACGTTCGAGTGCAGAATCGGAATATAGAGCTATGGCCAAGTCTGTGTGTGAAATAATGTGGATATATCAGCTTCTGACTGAAGTAGGTCTTAAAACTTCAGTACCAGCTAAGTTGTGGTGTGATAACCAAGCTGCTCTTCACATTGCATCTAATCCCGTTTTTCATGAACGAACTAAGCATATCGAGATTGATTGCCATTTCGTTCGTGAAAAGATTCAACAAGGTTTGATTTCCACAGGTTATGTGAAAACAGGAGAACAACTGGGAGATATCTTCATGAAGGATCTTAATGGGGTTAGGGTTGATTATCTTTGTAACAAGCTGGGCATGATTAATATCTATGCTCTAGCTTGAGGGGGAGTGTTACAGACTGTATAATTAAAATAGGAAGATGTTACGAACTGTATAATTAAAATAGGAAGTAAATACTAGGGAAATATGATGTTACAGACTGTATAACTAAAATAGGAAGTAAATACTAGGGAGATATGATTTACCTTGATTGTAGGACTGATTTGTAGGAATTTGATTAGTCTTCTTTCCTAATATATTCTTTCCTAACATAGAATTTGTAACTTGTATATATACATACGAGATTGATGAATAATACAACAAATTCTTCTTCTTCCTCTGTTTACTCTTATTTTACAAGTATATTTATATTTATCTAGAAATTAATTAACTTTCTTAATCTTGTTACTGTTAAAAATAACAAGTTTAAACCGTAGAATGGGCCTTTTTATGGCACTGTATTTTTTTTTCAAGTTTCAACCAACTATACATTTGCAAATGGTAATATTTTTTGAAGGGGAAAACATTTTATAACTTACATTTTACTGACATACATATAAAAGTTTTTTACAGGGAACATGACTTTAGAAATTCGGTTACCAACCATTCAAAGTGCAGGTGCACATAGGCCTGAACCACAGCAAAGGTAAGGCCAGCCCTTCACCTTAAGGAACAAAAAAAGGGCAGTGCTGACCTCATCACAGGCCACAGAAGAAGGGACCAATACCATATAAGTGGGCTACTCATTACACTGGAGCTGTTCCTTTACTTCCCCTTTTTGTAGTTAAAAGAAAAGAAAAAGCAAAAGAGAAAAAACGAGACAATTTGGTGCTCAAGATCAAGCCCAAAATTCAAATGACTTGATTGGTCCTTGAAGGTGATTCAGAGGTGGTGGTTAGATGGCTAAAGGAAGACAACGGTAGCATGTGGAGCTATAGCAATGAAAGGAAAAAATTCAAATAGCTTGCTAGGGATATTGAGGTGAAGCTGGGTGAAAAGAAATGCCAACTCACTTACCGATGGATTAGCCAAGCAAGGGGTGAGTAGGGTGTCTTGTTTGTACTTTATTGGTGGGGAGTTAAGTCATTTTACCTCCCCTATCTCTTGTAATCTTTAATAAAGTTTATTGTTGTTGGAAAAAAAAAAAATCAAGGCCAACCTGATATACAATTGTTTGCCCCCACTTAATGTAGCCAAGCCCAGTCTGAAGCAGGATGAACTCAAGCACCCATCAGAATGGCCAAGTTCATGTCAAGCACCCATCAGAATGGTCAAGTTCATGTGCATGGTAATTGAATCAGAAATGTTATTTATCAAAAAAAAAAAAATCAGAAATGTTCAAGTTGATAAATTTTCTAAAACATACATGCTATTTCTATGTTTTTCTAAATTCGGACATAAAGGCTTGACAAAGTGAGACTTACGTGACAACTCTATAATCACAAAATAGACTCTTTCAACTTCTGGTCCACGTTTCCTAGTTCCATGTGTATTGATTTCATACTCCCGCAGCCTGATAAAGAACAACTAAGTGTAAATCTTATTTCTTTAGTCACAGGATAATCAAATAATCAATTAAAATTTATTTTTACAGATGAGTGTCTTTGGTCTTAGGAATTTCTGTTTTCTATTTTTTTTTTGTGCAGTTTTAAAGAAGCATTCATCCTTTACCTGTCTTTTATATAACTTATATTTGCAAAGTAAATAGGTGCATCAATCCGAACAATCACAATCCCATTGTATGTATATGCTTCGGGGTACTGTTGGATGTTTCTATATATAGTGGTTCCAGGAAGACGCCCCAAGATAGCTGAAATGAAAATGGTAAGAACTCAGCGAATCACAAACATATCTTAAATTGTTGATTCTCGTATTCAGATAATGGACATGACATTTCTTGAATTATTAAGTACAAACCATAAAAAGTAATAGATTGACCACAATGAATCAATGTTCATATAGTTGAAAGACTATGGCTAGCAAACACATGATCCTTAGAAGGTAAAATAGTGGCAGCAAGAACCATCCAACATGCATATTTGTTTATTTGGTATTGATCTTACAATGCTAGAATTCTACTCACCAATATGCGGGTTTGCTGATTCATGGATGACGAATGCAAGGGAGACACCCACCTACAATGCCAATATCCTGTCTTGGGTTAGTAAGACTGAAACTTTCTACATTTTCAACAATTGAGACAATCAGGAGAGATGTTCTCAAGCCAAGTATTCAATATGGATGCAAAGCTTTGATCTAGTTGAGTATTCAATTTGGTGTTTAATGTATAATTTGTGAGGCTCCCAATCTAATTGAGATGTTGAATAGTTTCACTCTTGTGCATCCTAAGTTTCAATTGACTGATTTAATATCAATTAGATTTATGACTTTGATCCTGAAGAGTGATGAAGTGTCCAACAAGAAGGCTTTTAATTAGTTCGTGTATTAGCTCCCACCTAGTGTTTTAAAAACAAATCCGGCAATGGAACCACTTTTCCTCCAGGTAGTGGGCAGCAGTTTAACCATTTGGGTCAAATGGATCAACTGTCATAAATTATAAATAAATAATATTAAAATATAAAAATAGATAAAAATTTAGTAAAAAAATACAGAGTAGTGCAGAAAAAATTGGGCATGTTTATAGTATTATATATTCATCATATTAAATAAAAAATAAGTATAGAAAATAAGAATTATTGTTGTTAATGATGGAAATAGCTAAAGATATAGAAAAAGTGCAGAAAAGAAATAAAGGACTTAGGTGCATATTAGGCTTTTAGTATCTGGATGACAGTTCCTCAAAAATAAATGATATTTTATAGTTAAAAAAAGTGGTTTAGTGTCAACAACCCAATGACCCACTGAATGATCGAACAGTTCAGCTGTTTGACCACCTGGATCATTGGGTTGTTGACTCAGTTAACGGATTTTAGTAAGTAAATAGGTCAGGGCCAAACAGCCCAGATTCCTAGCCAGGTGATGTGTTGACTAGTCTGACCAGTCCAGTCAACGACTGGTTTAAAACCTTGCTTGGATAATTTCAAAGGCAGTTATTCATGAGAATCAGGAAGTCTAACTTCTATGGTCTAATTTGAATAAACACCTTCCATAAAATTAAAATCTCCCAGTACCACAAGGATCTGTTTCAAATATCCAAGATGTCATAATCCAAATGGATAGTATGATAAAATAGAACTAAGTATACAAAGTAATTGATAGGAATCCAAATGAGAACGCATAGATAATAGCCCCTCCCCCAGGCGCATCCAATGGCTGAAACAAATACAAGGACAATATTTGCATGATACTATTTGCTAAATTCTGACCCCAACAAGGACACCAATCTCGATTCCAAGGAATAATGTCATAATGAACGTGATGGTCCAAAGAAGGAAGTCTTTCTTATCCACATGCCACAAAAACATAGCTTCACCATAATCCACCTGAAAAAATAAATCAGAAAGAGGAATAAGCACAACAATTGCTTGAAAAGGTGTACACCAGCAGGTTTACTTTATATATCATAGCACAGTAGACATGCATAAGTGGCAATGGGCAAACTATGGATATTAAAAATTTCAAAAAGAAAGAACAGAAAATTAGTTTTTCTTATCAAATGTAGGTTTTCTTTTCTCACTAAATAAAAAATATAAAACAACATTCACAGCATTCAATCTAAAAAGAGCTTCATAACCTCTTCAGAATAGTCCAACTTCCAATGAAACACATGGCAAGGCTAGAACATAAAATCATGAAACAGGGTTGGTCCTCCTCAAGTTGAAACCAAAAAGGGACTACATCTTGCTCAATATGTTCCATCCCTACATTAAGCACAAAAGGCCCTTTCCTGATAACCTGTTTCTGTAGAAAGAGAGAGATCAACTAGCACGGAACCCACGAAGATACATTTTCTTGTATTTTCATCTTGCTTTTTTTTTTTTAATTATGGCATCTTTCCTTTAAAGGTAATCCTATTTTTCTCTACAAATATCCCTTTAATCTCCAATTGCCAAAAGATGATCAAAGTGCAAGCTTTGCA
The DNA here is from genome assembly GCF_056320005.1 of Nelumbo lutea. Classification (NCBI taxonomy): domain Eukaryota; kingdom Viridiplantae; phylum Streptophyta; class Magnoliopsida; order Proteales; family Nelumbonaceae; genus Nelumbo; species Nelumbo lutea. The sequence continues at coordinate 4,544,081 of NC_142685.1, read as the reverse complement.
CTGAAACAAAGTTTTGTTTTCTATGAAAAGTTAGTTTCCCTAAAGATAGGAATTTTTCAAAAGCAAATGGTGAGGGGGAGAGGGTGAGAGGGTGAGAGAGTGAGGAACTAAGATGGGAGGGAAAATGGAGGGGACGGAGTTCGTGCAGGCAGGTCAGTGGAGGAGATCCTTGAAGATAGAAGCAAAAAATCTCCTGTTCGAAGAGATGAGAATCAAGGGGAAGGTAAGCCTGAAGGTAAGAGAAGCGAAAAAGGGTACAATATTGCTGGAAGGATTAGAAGTGATCGAGTGGCTAAGAAAGTTCATAGCTGGAGCCTGTTCAAAAGGTAAGCAGATAAACTGGCAGGATTTTAGTACACTAGAAGGGAGAAGATATGTTGTTGAATGTAAGAGGAATAGAAAGGGGTTCTTCATAGCTTTGACTGAATTTTTTGGGAAGGGACAGAGGCAACTGGTGTGTCTACCAGCAGGAAAACAGAACCAAGGCTGGGGGGAAGTAGACTGGTTGCTCAAAGAGTTCTTAGTTCAAAGAGTAGCAAATGAGAAAAAAGCTTCCATAAGGGAGGAGAAGGCTTATCTCAATAACAGCAGGGTACAACAAGGGCCAGTGGTCATGGCAAAAACGAAAGGCCATTGCAGAATGGTGGGAGGTCTAGAGAGAGAGGAGTGGGATAGTAAGTTTGTGATACAAGCCAAGGAAAAGGTTAATGATTGGAGGAGGGTAGCTGACTTACTGGCAACCAGATTGAAGTTGAAGAGTGTCTTCATAGTAACCCCCTTTGATAACTGTAAAGCCATCCTAGATCCATTAGAGAATGATTTGAAATTATTAGCTATCAATGTTCAGGCTGAGTTCGGACCATTCACAGTCTTCAAATGAAATCCAACATCCAACTCCAAGGATTTTTTTGTTGAAGATGGTGTGGTGGTGCGTGTAATAGGATTGCCATTCTATCTATGGAAACAAGAAATAGCAGAGTCTATAGCTGTGTTGTGTGGAGGAATCTTGAAAGGTGCTTTTTGGGGCGATCTCTATTCAGTAGCATTCCTGCTAAGTGGTGTGAAGCCAGAAGAAATTCCACGAAAGGTAGAGGTACGAACAGAGGGGAGCTTTGTCTATGTGTGGTTAGCTTCCTCCATTGAAGTAGGGCTGTGGAAGGAGGCTCGGTTGGTAGGAGGGGAGAAGGAGGAAGAAGAAGCACTATGTGGACTAGTGAGATTGGGTAATTCAAATGGGAAGGGATGTTTCACTAAAAAGGGCCAACATATTCTGGGAAGCCAAAAAGCTTTGGGGCAGTTGGAAGGTCAAACCTGGAGAAAGCAAGAAGAGGGTATGACAAATGGCAGATCCTTTGCGCAGGTGGTGTCAGGGGAAAAAGACAAAAAGCTTCTACTGTCGAAAGGGAGAAGGCTGAACCAGCAATCTCAGATAGGGAAGGTTGCTGATTCGACCATTAAAACAGGGGCGCATGACTCTTAAAGTGATCACGTGGGATGAAAAGAAGGGCCCAATCGAGTGGATCCCTATTATGGTGGGCCAGAGAAGGCTTTTCAAATAAAGGACATAAAGTTGGGCTCCTATAGTCTTGAGCCCAAGGCCCATTATAAGATAGATGGGCCGAGGGACATGTTAAGTAAGCACGTGACTGGGAGGAGGGATGAGCTGATAGACGAGATAAAGCGTCTATCTTCTTCAACCCCGAACCCTTCCTCTCGACTGAACAGTTCAGGCGCAAAAAAGTCTCAAGACTCGCAGTCTTGAGGCTCTCTACAGTGGGCCCCATCCAACCTGGCGAACCGTCTCTCACCAAATAGGCGCAACCCGAGATACATGAAGCCTAGTGATGAGAACAGAACAGGGCTTGAAGATTGGTTGAGTGAACAAAACAGTAACGACGATTCTGATAGAGACGAAACGCTAAGTCTGGGAAGTTTGTCTCCGAAAAGCAACAATGATCTTCTTGAAACAGAAAGTTTGCATACAATTCTTAGAGGAAGAGACTGAAGAGGCAGGTGGCGGGAAGACTAGGAATGGTGAAGAAATTTGTTCTAAAGCTGTGAAAACTCCTCTTCCCTTCGTTGAGGGAGCTGACCCTGAGTCTAATGAATTACAGGATGTTGGTGGAGAGGGACAAGAATTGGTTGTGAGGATGGATGCGGGTATTCCAGTGTTGGAAACACAGAGAAAGGTTTTCCAAGTGGGTAGGTTGTCAGGAAGTGATTCTTTCACCATGTCTACTTCCCAACGTTGTCCAAAAAGGGGAAAGGCCTTAAAACCATGCGCCGCCTGTCAACAAGTCATTTTCAGTGATTCTAGTCCTACCCCCCTTCTATCAGGTATGGGTGTCAATTCTGTTTTAGGTACCGACTTGTTTGCTATGCCTGTAACAGATATCCCAGCTTCCCATCCAGGAGTTTCTGATGCAAGAGAGAGGGTGATAGTGGAAGGAGGAGAGAGGGTGTTGGAAGGAAGTAGTAAGGGGAAGGCGGATAGAATTTGGGAGTTGATCTATACAATGATGGAGGAACAAAATAAAAAGGAAGGACTTGTAGAAAGATGTTGTAGAAAAAATAAGTGTGAGAAGGGTAAAATTCTTTCTCAAACATTGGATGGAAAGGATGGAGAAATTGGGAAGGGGGGGAAAAGAGGAACAAATAAGAAAAAAAGATCTGAAGTGGAAAGGCTAATCTCAGACATTGAGGGGGATTTAGAATTCAGTGGTAGAGGGGATAGGAGGAGGGCCTAAAATGAGGAGAATATGGCCTCTTATTGGGTCCTTTGCTATTTTGTATCGATGAAAATTATTAACTGGAATGTAAGAGGGTTAGGGAGTGCAAGGAAGAGAAGGGCGATCAAAGACCTACTCCGAAGGGAAAAACCTGATATTGTGTTGTTACAAGAATCCAAACTGATGGAATTAGATAGGAGATGGGTGAGGAGTTTTTGGAGGTCTAGAGGTTTAGGTTGGAGCTCGTCTCCTTCTTGGGGAGCCTCAGGGGGGATTGTAACACTATGGAGGGAGGATGTGGTGGAAGTAGTGGAAGAATTGATAGGCAGATTCTCAATTTCCATTAAGTGCAAGAATGTAGAAAATGGATGTGTATGGGTCTTAACCAATGTTTATGGCCCTAATTCCTATAGAGAGAGGAATGAGATGTGGGAGGAACTATATGCAATTAAGGGGCTATGGGATGGTCCTTGGTGTCTGGGCGGGGATTTTAACGTCATTAGATTCTCTGATGAAACCAGTAATCCCCAATAGGTAATCTCAACAAGCATGAGGAAATTTAATGGTTTTATTGAAGATTGTGAACTGAAGGAAATACCTCTGCTGCAAGCCAATTACACTTGGTCCAACCTTCAAGAAACCCCATTGTGCTCGAAGTTGGATAGATTCCTTTTTAACCTTGCTTGGGAGAATAGTTTGGAAAACTTGGTTGCTAAGGCATTACCCAGGGTCACCTCTGATCACTGTCCTATCCAAATAGAAGCCGAGTCTTTTCCTATAGGACCCAAACCTTTTAGATTCAAAAATATGTGGCTTACCCATCCAGATTTTGTGAAAAAAGTGAAGGAGTGGTGGGGTGAGGAGGAGAGGGGGGTAAGATGGAAGGGGATCAAGTTCCACAAGAAATTAAAAAGGTTGAGAGCCAAAATAAAAGAGTGGAATAGAGATCAGTTTGGTAGAACTGAGGAGCAAAAATTGGGCCTAATCTCTCGAATAGAGAATTTGGATGTAAAGGAATCTCACAATGGGCTGACCGAGGAGGATAGAGTGTTAAGGAGACAATTAAAAAGGAGTTGGAAGAAGTGTTATTGAGGGAAGACATCAGTTGGAGACAAAAATCTAGACACAAGTGGATTAAGGAAGGCGATGGGAACACTAGATTCTTCCATGATTTGGCCAATGGGAGACGAAGAAAGAATTTTGTGACCAAGCTAGAGATAGGAGAGGAGGTGATTACCAACCAGGATGACATAGCCAGAAAATTTGTGGACCACTTCAAATCGATTTATAGAAGGCCTCTGAGTGAGAGAACAATCATGGAAAGGGTGGATTGGCCAAGGATTTGATGAAGGAGTCGCAAGATTGCTGGAAAGGGATTTTGAGGAAGAAGATATTAAGAAAGTTGCCTTTCTAATGGATAGATCCAAGGCTCCGGGTCCAGATGGCTTTACAATGGGTTTTTATCAAGACTGTTGGGAGGTTTTGAAAGAGGATCTAGTTGAAGTCTTTAAGGAATTTGCAGACAATCACACTATAAGCCCTGGAATTAATGCCACCTTTTTGGCCTTGATACCTAAGAAGAATGATGCCAACCACCCAAAAGATTATAGGCCTATTAGTCTGGTGACAAGCATCTATAAAATTCTGGCTATAGTGCTCTCATTGAGAATCAAAACAGTCCTCCCTACCATCATTAGTGAAACTCAGGGGGCTTTTCATTCAAGGGCGACAAATAACATATCAGATCTTAATTGCGAATGAGTGTGTGGAGGAAATGAAAAGGTCTAGTAGGAAAGGATTCATTTGTAAATTGGATCTTGAAAAGGCCTATGATTTGGTGGACTGGGAATTTCTATTAGAGGTTATGCGGAATGGTGGTTTTGGGGACAAGTGGTGTAGTTGAATCTTTGGGTGTATCAGTACTTGTCACTACTCTATTCTGGTAAATGGTACGGTGAGGGATTTTTTCTAGCTTGCAGGGGTGTCAGGCAAGGGGATCCACTTTCACCATTCCTTTTAACCTTAGTAGCTGATGTGATTAGTAGGATCATTACTAAGGCTAACAGCGAAGATGCCATTAGGGGTTGGAGAATAGGGAGACACCAAGTCCCCGTCACCCACCTTCAGTTTGCAGATGACCTAATGATTTTCTATGAAGGAGGTCTTAGTGAAAAGGTAGCAAACCTAAAGGAGCTAATAAAAGGGTTTGAAAGTGTCTCTAATTTGAGAATAAATCTGGAAAAGAGTTGCGTAGCAGGTATAAATTTGGAGGTAGGGGAGGTCGAGGCTATTGCGAAGTGTCTTGAGTGTTCCACCTCTGCTTGGCCTATGTCATATTTAGGGCTTCCTTTAGGGGAAAATCCTAGGGAGAGTAGATTTTGGACCCCAGTGTTAGAAAAATTTGAGAAGAGATTAGTCTCTTGGAAGAGGAACTATATCTCTTTAGGAGGAAGAATTACCCTAGTAAGAGCTACCTTGGCTAACTTACCTACCTATTATTTGTCTGTCTTTAGGATACCGGTTAGGGAAGCTAGGAAGCTGGAGAAGTTGATGAGAGACTTCTTATGGGAGTCGGGACAAGAGAAAAAGGATCACTTGGTTAATTGGGAAATTGTGTGCAGAAGTAAAGAAGAGGGGGGTTTGGGAATTGGGAGGGTAATTAGAAAGAATCAAGCTCTGTTAGGGAAATGGTTGTGGAAATGGCCTTTGGAAAGAGAGAGATTGTGGCATGAGGTGGTGGGAAGCATTCATGGGAGGTCAGAGAATGGATGGGATGTTGGTGTATCGAGGCAAGCTAACCTAGCAGCACCTTGGAAGGCTATTCACAACACCCTTCCTCAATACCTCAAGTTTATCAGGTATGAAGTTTGTTCTGGCAACTCTATCCTTTTTTGGGAGGATATTTGGGTAGGAGACTCACCGTTAAAGGATTTGTTCCCCTCGCTTTTTTCTATTTCTTTGTACAAAAAAGAGGTGGTCTCAAAATTTGTCTCACCCTTGGGAACACCCTTAGATCCTACTTGGGATTTTGGTTTTCGTAGAGGACTTAGGGATGCTGAAATTGAGTCTCTTTATTTTTTGCTTGGGTGTCTTAATCAGGTTTGTTTGGATCCCTCCAAGCCAGATAAGAAGGTTTGGACTCCTAGACCCAATGGAACCTTCACTTGTTCTTCTTTTTTCAAGTCCATCTCTCAACTTTCTACTCACCAACCCTTTCCGTCAAAAGAAATTTGGTGTAGGCTAGTCCCCCCAAAAATTATGGCTTTTTGTTGGGAAGTTTTTCCATGGGAAAGTAAACACTTTAGACAACTTACAAAAGAGAAAACCTTTTCTCTGTATTTCTCCTAATTGGTGTATCCTCTGTAGAGCTCATGGTGAGGATTGTTACCATCTATTAGTATCTTGTCCCTTTTCTGCAGACCTTTGGGCTTGGCTACTTTCGTTGTTTGGGGTAGTTGGAGTCTACTAGCAGAAGTTCACATGCTCTTCAACCATTCTACCTTTTATTGGCCTACAAAAATAGGGAGAATTATGTGGAGATGTGCTCGTGCTGCCTTGACTTGGACTCTTTGGGAAGAAAGGAATCTCAGAATTTTTCAAGATAAGGAAAGGAACAACCAAGATTTGAAAGACTGTGTTAAACAGGGCAATACATTGGCTGAAGACCTTGGAAATCTTTCGTCAATTCTCCTTTAATGGCATTTGGAGAAATTGGTTAGTAGTAGAAAGGTGCTCATCTTTAAAGGCCAAATCAATTACAAGCTGGTCTCCTCCACCCGAAGGCTCAATTAAGTTGAACTTTGATGGAAGCAGCATGGGTAATTCAGGATTATCCGGAATGGGGGGTGCTTTGAGAAATGAGAAGGGAGAGATTTTGTTGCTCTACTCATGTCCAATTTGCAAACCACCTGGGGGTACAACAACTAATAATCGAGGGGGATTCCAAAGTGGTGGTGGGTTGGTTGAAAAATTCTGAAGAGGCTATGTGGCAATACAAGAATGAAATGAAGAAATTTAGTTGGTTGACAAGGAATATGTTGGTCACTGTATAGTGGGTGGGGAGATCAGCAAATACCTTGTCAGATGTGTTAGCTAAGCAAGGGGTAAATAGGGAAGAATTATTTTGGGCTTAGTTGTGATTCTTGTTTTTCTTTCCTAGTTTACTTGTAAGTTTCAAGGAGGGGCTGCAGCTCGCGCCTCTCACTGGGATGATGTATGAACTCACTCTAATTTGCTTCTGAATCAATAAACTTACTATTATTCATAAAAAAAAAGTTAGTTCCCTTATATTCTATGAGATTTCATGGTTCCCCCTCTAAGTGAGAATCCAATAGTATGCATCAATAAAGAGAGATTGTACCCAAATTCTCTCACTTTCAAACAAGAACCAGCATCTAAAATTTTTCCTTACAACCACAAGCACAATTCTTATGATCTTCCTTTAGCAGAGGTAGAACTAGTAGAAGAGACTAAGAAGGGCCATGCCCCGATGATATATAAGGTGGAACCCATCAAGATCCTATGGTTTCTGTGGATTGGTACCCCAGGGAAAGTTTACAGGGTCCACTTCTGTTCTTCATGCTACTCTGGGTCACAAGTCATAATGTTTTAAATTGTATTCTTGTTATTTATTCTATGGTCTTTAAGGTGTTGTCACAAATTTCTCAACAAACTCTGTTGCAACAGAATTTTCTTTCGAACATCTAGTTAGACAATTATGATTGTAAGGGAAATTTCATCCTTCCAAATACTGAATTTTGAGGAAAATTTTGAAATGGAGTAAACTTTCTGAATAATTTTTCTTTGTTCTCCATTTCTTTAGCTACTTTGTGTAGGTGTAATTCTTCCTCTTTTGTTAATAAAATTTTAAGGTCGCCTGCCTCCACCTCGAGTAAACTTAGGGGTTAAAAATAAAAGATTAAGCTTGTTTGATTTCAGGAAAAGATTGTGGGGAATATTGAAATTCATATAATGTAACCAATGGAGTTGACATTCACAAGTGTAAAATGTCAAAATGCAACACAATAGGTCCATTCCAAAAACTAAAAACAATATACTAGGAAGCATTTGAAGTCTATAAAACTTTTTCAAATTTTATGCAACTTCAAGGACCTTTTTAATAGGTAATCTGAAATATGTTAAAATGGGAAAATATATTAGAAATTCTGGTAAATTGTAGCAAAATTGCTATCCATTATTACAAGAACTTACCTAAAAACCTAACTGTTGGGGGTTCTTTTAGGTAACTGGATTTCTCAAGTTACAGAATTTTTGTTTGCCAAAATTTCTCCATAAAAAAGTGTTAAGCTTGATTACAGAAAATAACAATGGTCATATGATTCTTCTAGTTTTTGGTATACAGTTATCCTGCTTCACATGGTACAGGTCCTACAGGTTACAAGACCTATAAAAATGTCACTAATTGGAGTAATTGAAGGACAGTGGATGTACTTGCTTGAAATGACTTTCCACCATAAAACACAGTGCACGGTCTTGATTGAAATGACTTTCAAAAGGCTTAAAAGGGTAAATTCCTTTTCATCCAAACTGGTCTACTCACCAGACCCATTACAGCAGAGATCACGATGGCAGCCAGGGCACACTGCAATAGAGACAAGTTAACCAATAATTACCATTTTAATGGCACTGTTAGAGGTCAAAAACAGCAGAGTAGACATAGAAACAACAAAAAAGAACCACCCAGTAGCTACTAGTTTACCTGCATTATCTAGAAAATGGCAAAACCATGGACTCCGTAACACATGATTTAGAAATCTTAAAGCAGGCAAAGGCAACCATATTTTGTAAATCATAGTTTTGAGCGTTGGAACCAGTGTTGTATGGACACCCCACTTTTGCAGGGGACTTGCAACTTGAGTTGTGTCCCCAAGTTGACTCTTGTCTGACCCTCCAATGTGTCGGACTTTGCTACATTGTGAATCAGGCGAATTTACCAAAATGCCTGCAGTCTCCGACACTCCAAATTACAAACCTTCACTTTGAATACCTCTATTAATAGCGGTACAACCATTTAAATTGTTTAAAAAGTCATTCTAGCATTTGCATTTTTCTAATTTGTACATAACTTATTAGGTGGCCATCTGTCAACCATTGGTTTGTGCCCACACCACTTCCATGACTCATCCTAAATTACTGTCTTGTAAACCAGATTAGCCATTGGACCAAACTGGCTTGGGTTTGGTTCAAGATGGACTGAACTGGGTCTATGGCCTTTTCCATGTCTATGCCTTTACAATTACAATTATTATTATTAGTTATGCCAGTCGTGTCAACAAATCCTAATTTTTTGGGTTCACTAAGTTGGTCTCCCGGACAGATGTCAGATTCTGACTCCCATATCTGAGTCCGTGCAACACTGCTTGGAATCCAGGTGCCAGTTGAAAATCAATAACCAAATTAGATCAATTACTTACTGTTTCATTATAGAAAACAGACCTGAGGTATTTCTGTGAATAATGGTGTCATGAACAGAAGAGCACATCCCATTATGATTCCCATAACAATTCCAGACAAGCCAGTTTTTGCTCCGCTTTCATGATTTACAGCAGATCTAGAAAAAGAGCCTGCATAATTTGTTCAAAGTATTATACTTCAGAATCATTGACATTAAGGATAAAATGTTCAATACGTTATATATAACAAAGAATATGTGTATCAACCTCGATTTATGGTAAATTGTGGACCCAAACTTACAAAAATACAGGCCTCGTGAACATCTCACCTGTTGTGGGGTATGCTGAGAAGAAAGAACCACATATATTTGCCACACCAAGACCAAATAACTGTTTGCAACAAGAGTAAAATATTTTAGAATTTTCATCCAATAAAAATCATGTCTTCCACTAGCTAGTCTTTGAATACATAATGATCAAGTATTAATGCTACATGGCACACTTGAAATACACTACTTCTCCACCGCCCCCCCTCCCAAAAAAAAAAAAAAAATACACTACTATGCTTTGAAAATCTCTCATGCCACCTCATGTGAGTTTGGTACATTTATAAGATTTCAGTTTACTAAAACACGTCATAAATATGTATCTGCTCATGGACCAGTAAAGAACGAGGGAAATTTGGTCCTCTTTGCTGAAGTGAAATAAAAAATATCCTTGGAGTAAGTAAAGCATAAAAAACAGAGATTTTGTTGATAAGGGTTGCGTCAACATGTTTGTAATAGGCATTTATTACCTGCAACAGATACACCATAGATGGCGCCAATTTGGGCATCAAAAGGGGATTGGTGCAAAAAGAGGGTGTCCAATGGATCCAAATGACAACCTCTCCCTCTGCTATTATTAATTGCAGTTATATTTCTGTCCAATAGGCACACATTAATGCAACTCTTAAACACATAAAATTATATTATTAATATCCACAATCTAGATAAAATCTTGCACAGTATAAGGCAAGCTGCCACAGGGAACATTTGCTTCAAGAAAAGGTGTTAGTACAGAAGTAGAGATAATTGTCAATTCGACAGCAGCCTATACATCATCTTCGGAATTGAACTATATATTATGAAGATAAGGGTATGCACATGAGGCCAATGAACACCATCTATGCCTCTGAATGACCTTATTTGTCATCAGTCCATGAAAACTATCAGAACAAGTGCCTGCAAATTACATGTCACATGTTGGAATATCAACCTACCACAGGGGATTCCAAAACACCAAAAAGAGGTGCCTAGGCATTTGCTTGCTCACAAGAAATAGATGAAATAAGAGTGATAAGAAAAAGGAATTCCACTATAAGCTCCACTGCAATTAAATTTTCTCCTTTTAGTGGCCATCTGTTTGAAATGATACAATCACATTTCTTTGCGATCACTACAGAATTTGGAAAAAAATATGTTCTACAAAAAACTTATAGCACAATATATAAATAAATATGGACTTCATTATAGTACTGAGGGCCAAATGTAGACACATTATTTGGACAGAGTTCACAAATCAAACACATACATAGTGAAGAGCAGTGGTCTGAATCAAAATTGTTGCAGATGGGGAAAAAAATTAGAACTCATAGACACTTTGAATCAATTTGTGTACTTATATTTTACTGATTAGATGTGTTTTGTTTTTCATTATCACATTTGTGTCGCAAACACAACAAATGACAAACTTTCCATGCTAAAGTCACTGGACCAGAACAACTCAGTAACATGGCAAGCAAAATAAATATAGATTGTAAGAAGACTACCTGCACTAATAATATAGTTGTCAAGGTGTCCCCTGGTTGACAATACACCCTTGATGGGGCACCCAGCTTAAATGCCCTGAATTATATTAAGAGGGTACCCATCTAGATGACAAGGCATCTGCCTTTTTTCTGTTTTTCCCCTTATATTTCCCCAATTTTCTGTTATTAAGCATACACACATACACACACTCATTTATTAAATATTTTATTAGAAAAGGACAAATCTTTTTTCTAGTTTTCTCATAGTTTTTTTATATTCAATTTCTCTATTAAGTACTTATTATATTGCAAAAATTGTGTTAAAGTTGTTGGTTCGGCTGTCTTAATTTGTATGTTTATCTTTGTTGGGTCTTAAGTCATTAGTTATTGGGTCTTAGTTACTGGGCCTAATCTTATTTAGTGTTTATTTTGACTAGGTGTCCCATCATTAATCAGGGGCATTCTTGTCTATTTATGTAACATTATGTAATGTTCTTATATATAATAGATTAGGGCTGGCTGAGGACTATTCTGCCGCCCATCTCATATCTTCTTCTTCTTCTTCCTCTTCTCCTCTCATTCGACAGCCCTATTTCAGCAAACATGTATCAGAGCACTAATCTTTCGACTGGTTACAGCAGCCGCCTCTTCTTCTACTCGCAGTTAACTCTCTCATCTTTCTTTTTGGTTGCTGCAAAAAAACCCTAGGGTTGGTCGTAGAACACAGCTAGACCTACATCTAGGGTTTCCCTTGGTTGTAGGGCCCAAGGGGAGTTGACCCAGAGGCTGATGCCCTAATAGACGCAGTGCAGCAGACTGTAGCCATTCGGCTAAGATAGATCTGTGTGGAACAGATCTAGGCGGAAGGACTAATCTCAGCAGTCCTAGAACTGTTCGTGGGTGAGGTTATAACCCGCGATAGCAGTGCTTAGCACACAGTAGAAGCCAACACAGCAAGTTGCAGGCTGCGACAGCAGTGATTAGAACACAGCAGAAGTTAGCACAACAGAGTATAATCTGTGACAGCAGTAATTAGGGCACAGTGTGCAGTGTAGTACTCGGCGTTTCAGCTCTGTGTCGGGTTCTCGGGACTGAGTTTACAGTGCAGCAAGTTCCGTAAGTGTGAAACAGTTCACTATATATTGCGTTTACAGTCTTGACATTTACGAGTAAGTGAAGATGTCTTCCATATCCAGGGAAGTGTCTTCTAGAGATGTTAGGTCTTGTGGGAGGTCTCCTAATCTGGAGAATCCAAATCTGCACAGCCTACAGATCACAAGTGTGTTGTTGGATGAGTACAACTTCAGAGAATGGTCTGTCTCAGCCATGCTTTTCATCACATCCTGGGAACTCACTGGTTACTTGGACAGGCAGAAGAAGGAACCAGAAGTGGGGAGTGCTGAATATGCAGCTTGGCGCAAGGAGAATGCTACAGTTATGTCCTGGCTACTTGCCTCAATGACTCCAAGAGTAGCTAGGACTGTTCAACATTTCTCCACGGCTGCCAAGATATGGGAAAAAGTTTCTAAAACCTATGGGCAGAAAAAGAATAATGCCAGAATTTACAGACTGAATCAAGATATTGCTGCCTTGAGGCAAGGAGATATGAGCGTTGCAACATATTTTGCTACACTAGAAGGACTATGGGAAGAGTTAGATCACCACCTTATTATTGATTGGGAGAGTTCCGGAGACAAGGAAAAGCATGACAAACAAGTTGAAGAGGGTAGAGCATTTAAGTTTCTGGCTGGCCTAGATCCTATATATGAGAGCATAAGGTCCCAAATTCTGGGAAGGGATGAAATGCCAGACTTGCATCATGTTTACTACCTTGTGAGGAATGAAGAGGTGAGAAGAAAAGAGATGCAGGTTGATACTCAAACAAAACTAGCTGAACAGTCTGTGGAACATTCGGCCCTAATCTCTACAAATCAAAGGGGAAACAGATACTCTGACAAGAGACATCTGAAGTGCACCCATTGTGGAGGGGAAAGGCATGTGAAAGAGACTTGTTGGGTTCTCCATCTGCATCTGAAGCCAACTGCATTGAGGAAAGATAAGAAGCATCTGAAGGGTCAATCTGCAAGTGTGAATCTGGCTATGGGTCAAAGTGATGATGGTTCAAAACACTCATCTACAATTACTTCCTCTTCCATGGGACAGACTACTAATTCCCCTCGAATCGGGTCCTTGGGTTTTACTGCCGATGTGGTAGAGGTACTTAGCCGGGCCCTAGCCTGTCTAAGGACCAATTCTCTTCCATCCTCCTCCCTTGCCAGATCAGGTATTGTCTCTGCCTTTAGTGCAACTAGTACCATTGATCCTGCCTCTTGGATTATTGATTCTGGTGCAACTGACCACATGACACACATGTCTTCTCTATTTTCTTCCTATCATTTAATGTCTGGCCAAGATAAAATGAGGGCTGCTGATGGTTCTCTCTCTACCATCTCTGGGAAAGGAGTGGTTGACCTAAGCAAGGACCTCTCACTCAAATCTGTCTTGCATGCTTCCAAATTTTTCTTCAAATCTCTTATCTGTTTCAAAGCTTACTAAAAATTTGAATTATAGCATAAACTTTTTTCCTACTCATTGTGTTTTTCAGGACAGATTGACGAAGAGAACAATTGGGAGCGATCATGAGTGTGGAGGTCTCTACTACCTTGATGCAGACATCAGTTCGGCCTTGCAAACATCTGCTACTTGTAGTCAGTCCAATGTGGAGTCAATAGCTAGGTTACATCTGTGGCATGCTAGGCTAGGTCATTTACCTTTTTCATCATTGGAAGTGCTATTTCCAGAATTATTCAAAGGTGTTTCAAGTCAAGAGTTAGTTTGTGAAGTCTGTCAACTATCAAAGCAATGTAGAACTGTTTATTCAACTTCGAGTAATGAAATTTGAGCTTCTTTTGACTTAGTCCACTCTGATGTTTGGGGCCCCTCTCCCATTATTTCTGTTGATGGCTTTCGATACTTTATCAGTTTTATTGATCACTATTCTCGATGCACATGGATCTACTTATTAAAAGCACGAGAAGAAGTGCCGAGGGTAACCATGACATTTTGCAAAATGATTGAAACACAATTTGGTACGAAGGTCAAACAATTCAGGTCAGATAATGCTGCAGAATACTTTGAAAGGTCCTTGAATCTGTTTATGGAGGATGCTGGAATGATTCATCAATCATCTTGTGCTAGTACCCCCCAACAGAATGGGGTTGTTGAGCGCAAGAATAGGCACCTATTGGAGACTGCTCGAGCCTTACTATTTCAGCACAAAGTTCCAAAAAACTATTGGTCTCAAGCAATCCTTACTGCATCATATCTAATAAATCGAATGCTATCCAAGGTATTGGGGATGAAAACTCCTTTCTCTGTTCTTTGCCCTCATCTTCCTGACTTTTCTCTTCCACCGAGAGTCTTTGGTTGTGTATGCTTTATGCATGTCAAGGATCCGAAGAAGACCAAATTGGATCCTAGGGCTACAAAGGGAATCTTTTTGGGGTACTCCCCTACTTAGAAGGGATACAAGTGTTATGATCCAGTCACCAAGAAAAAATGTCACAAAGGATGTGGTATTCTTTGAGTCTCAATCCTATTTTCATTCTTCCCAGAATCCTCTTCAGGGGGAGACTAGTGGTATCCCGGGTGAATCTAGTGAGGCTCCAATTATACCAGCTACTACTAGTGATGTTGCAAATATTACTGAAGACTCCACCAGGCTGCAAAGAGATATCAGAATCACCTACAACAGAAGGAAGAAGGGTCCTCTAACTCATGATAGCAACCAATTGGACTCGGATCAACCTGTCTCAGAAACTCAAGGTAATCCTATCAGTTCCTCTAACTTGGATCTTCCTATTGCCCTTTGTAAGTCTACTCATTCTTGTACTATCAGACACCCCATTGCTGATTTTGTGTCTTACTCACATTCGTCTCCTCGTTATTGTTTTTTTGTGTCTGCTCTCTCTTCTATGCATGTTCCTACCAGGTATTTTGAGGCAGTATCTGACCCAAAATGGAAAGAGGCTATGGACGAAGAAATGAAGGCCTTAATGAAAGCAATAACTTGGGAATTAGTGGATCTACCAGAAGGAAAAGGTATTGTTGGATGCAAGTGGGTGTTCACTGTGAAGCATAGGGAGGACGGGTCCATTAAGAGGTACAAGGCTAGACTGGTAGCAAAAGGGTTTACTCAAAAAGAAGGGATTGACTACAAAGAAACCTTTGCTCCGGTGGCAAAACTCAACACAATCCGAGTTCTATTATCATTAGCTGCAAATTTCTCATGGGAGCTACATCAGTTGGACGTGAAGAATGCTTTCTTGAATGGCGACCTGCATGAAGAGGTGTTCATGGATCCTCCACCAGGTTATGGTTTTGGCAATAAGGTATGTAGACTGAGAAAAGCCCTATACGGCCTTAAGCAGTCCCCTCGAGCTTGGTTTGAGAAGCTATGTGGGGTCATGAAGAAAGGGGGTTATACTCAAAGTGGGGCAGATCATACCCTATTCATAAGGAAGAGAAATGGCAAACTTACGACACTTATTGTCTATGTGGATGATATGGTAATTACAGGGGATGATCAGGAAGAGATTAAAAGACTAAAGGAGGTTTTGGTTGCTGAATTTGAGATCAAAGACCTGGGCCAACTGAGATACTTTCTTGGGATTGAAGTTGCAAGGTCCAAAGAGGGCATCTATATATGTCAGCGGAAATACATCCTTGATCTTCTTCAAGAGATAGGCATGATGGGGTGTAGGCCAGCAGATACCCCAATAGAACAGAATCATGGTCTACAGGAGTCAGTAGGAGAGGACTACCTTGATAAGGAAAGATACCAAAAGCTAGTGGGGAAGTTGATTTACCTGTCCCTCACTCGCCCTGACATTGCTTATGCTGTACATGTTGTCAGTCAGTTCATGCACACTCCTAAAATTCCTCACATGAAAGCTGTGGAAAGGATCCTCAAATATTTGAAGTCTTGCCCGGGGGAAGGGATTCTGTTCAGGAAAAACAATAAAATTGAAGTTAAAGGATATACTGATGCAGATTGGATTGGCTCTGTTGGGGACAGAAAGTCTACTTCTGGGTACTGCACCTTTGTTGGAGGAAATTTAGTTACATGGAGGAGTAAAAAACAGAATGTGGTTGCTAGATCTAGTGCAGAGGCCGAATACCAAGCTATGGCTCATGGTGTTGCTGAACTTTTATGGCTTAAGATCCTGCTTGGTGAACTTGGAATAAAGATTGAGTGTCCTCTTAGGTTGTACTATGACAACAAGGCTGCCATCAACATTGCAAATAACCCAGTGCAACATGATAGAACGAAACATATTGAGATAGACCGTCACTTTGTTAGAGAAAGAATTGTCTCAGGAGAACTCTGCATTCCTAATACTCCCTTCGAGATGCAGATTGCAGAAGTTCTGACTAAAGGGCTAGCTACAGTGAAATTCGTGGATTTACTTGGCAAGCTAAACATGATTGACATCCATGCTTAGCTTGAAGGGGAGTGTTGGTTCGGCTGTCTTAATTTGTATGTTTATCTTTGTTGGGTCTTAAGTCATTAGTTATTGGGCCTAATCTTATTTAGTGTTTATTTTGACTAGGTGTCCCATCACTAATCAGGGGCATTCTTGTCTATTTATGTAACATTATGTAATGTTCTTATATATAATAGATTAGGGCTGGCTGAGGACTATTCTGCCACCCATCTCATATCTTCTTCTTCTTCTTCCTCTTCTCTCATTCGACAGCCCTATTTCAGCAAACAAAAGTATTGAAACTAATAGATCTACCATTTTTAGATATGATAATTTACCATGCTCTGATATGAAATTAATTGTTATTTTGTAAATAAGTAATGATCCTATTCAATTTATATACACTCTGGCTAGTATAAAAACTAGGAAGCTAACCTAGAATTTAGGTTCTCTTTGCTAAGTTTCATCACCAAGGTAATTAGACACTCCACTATTGCAGCATCACCCAGAAATTGTATATATACCTTACAATTGATAAAAAGAAGATAATGTACTAAAATTACAATAAAAACTTTATTATATTTTTATACCTCTTGATTAGCATCCAACTCATATCCATTCTTTGCTGCCAATGCTTTAGCAATCCCCACAGATTCCTGGAAGTCAAATGTAGAAGTTAAGCCTCAATAAAAAAGGCATCATAAGAAAATAGATCAAATAGTATGTCTTACCAATATAGCCACACCCGTGATAAGAAGAGTTGTTGGAATTAAAGACTTTGCATACCCAAAATTTTTAGGAATGGAAAATTTTGGAAGTCCTTGTGGAATTTCTCCTACCTAAACCAACAATCAAGGATTCAGATCTTATCGTTCTTATGATGTTATGTGCATTTCTAAATAATTTATAATTTTTTTATTCTATAAGAAAAAACCCTATCTAAAACAGATGAGGGATGTAATTATTACATTAGTTCCATTCTTCTTTTTTCTTTTGAAAAAAAAGGTCATGAAAGGGAGGAACTTGCAAGAGATGGGCTAATGAGTAGACACTCTTGTCTCTTAACACAACAACCATAATGCTCTATGCTGTCATCCATTAATATACCATGTTCACACGAGTTTCATTTGTCAATTATGTCAATATATGCATAAATGCACATTTTTTGAGTATGCATTCCATTCTTTGTAAGAAGAAAAAAAAACATTTTGCAATTACAGCCTTTTTTCATATTTATCTAACTATACAGAATTAATACACTGCAAATCAATATATAACATTTTTCCTTTCAATATAATAGAATAAAGCATATGTTGATCAAGGAAATACAAACCATTTTATTAAAATGTTCTATTGTCATTCCTTAAGTGCTTGCATTGTATGAAATATCAAGATAAGGTTTAGTTTACAAGGTTTTGAAAATCATTTTTCACCTATTCATTATTTATACCTAGGCTACCTGATGCAAGACGCAAATGAAATTCAGAGTAATTTGTGAGTTATTTGGGCCTTGACCTGAAACAGGAGAGAAAACTATCTCAAGTCTGCACTCAACTTGTGGTCAAAATTTACATGTTTAACTTCATTTTGGTGTCATTAGAAGGTTTATTCAATTATGTACCTGAAAATACCAAGATTATATACGACATAGACAATAATTTAATGACCTAATTTATGAACAGTCAGTGAGTCTATGGCGGGATTTCTATTTTTAGGTTATTTTTTGAGTTAATGCTTTAGGATTTGTTTTGGTAAGCATTAGGTTTAAGTTGCTTATTTATTACAAATTTATGTCAAACATTTAATGCATTAAAATTTCAATTTTAATTATTTTATGAGTTACGACTTCTACTCAGTTTAAGTCATTGCATTTATGTATGTCATCTGGAGAGTGTTTACAAGTCTTTAGATTAGAGATATACATCTATATAAGGTCCATAACATTCCTCTAAAAGAGAATGATGAGCTTGACAATAAAAGTTTGCCCTTGGCTTCTTTTCTTTAAGTATGATGCTCAAGAACTTTTCTTCTTTGGTATGACTCCATCTAAGGCCTCGTATTCTGTTTGGCAGAACTCTATACTTGATTCAGGAAAAGAGATGCAACTCCTGTAGTTTTTTTTAAGATAACTGAAATCCATTAATAGGGAAAAGTACATGAGATGATGTACACAAAAGAGCTAAAAAGATAGCTAATAAAGGCTACACAGGCAGGGAGCTAGCACTATGAAGACAATCTAGAAAATAACTCCTGTAGTTATTTTCTTTTAGCATTTTTTCTTTCTCTTAATCTTTATTTCTGTTACTTTAAGTTTTCCATGGTTTGTGAATTTGATCATTCCAAGGCTATCCTACTTCACCACTTTAATAAGCATAAAATGTAGTAAGAGTTCCTTTCCCTCTTTTTATGTGTTACTTATCACTACCCATTATCTGCTTGACATAACAAAAAAAAAAAAAAAAGACTAGTTTCCCTTAAAGGTAATAGAAGTAAGGTATAGGGTTTTAATTAACCAAATGCCTTTTAGTTCAAATTTTTAACTCCTCAAATGTATACTAACATTTATTCGAAGTAAGTTTTGTCTCTTTGTTGAAGGCTTTGGCTCAACAACTGAAGCCCAGGGCATAGACTTGACAAACTAAGTGTCTTCAGAGAGTATATATGACCCCAAGGCAGAGGATGGAAGCATCAAACATAAAAATCTCTTATATGTAGAGCAAAGGGCTCTACTTTTGATAAGGGATTTTGGCTAGAGGCTTAGAAGACTGCAGTATAATATACATTCGTTGCTGTGGGATACAGGAAAACTTTGCTCTGAATAAGGAAGTCAATGCCCTCAGTAAGGGCAAACCATCCTATCTGCAAGGATTTGGGTGCTAAAACCTAAAGGTTTGCCTTCTGAAAATTGCAATATCTACCTCTCAATATATGTTGTTATTGTTATATTTTGGTAATTGTGTTTTTCATAAAATTTAAATCAAGGATTTGAAAGTACAGGATCCACAATTCAAAATACCACATTTCATAATTGATCTTGCAAATGGTTCACAAGATGTTGCCTAAAGATCAAAAGCTAACCCATTTTCTTATGTGTACATATTAGCTCAAAAATAAGTGTTCCCTTGACACCCCTTGCTTAGCTAAGGTATCTGCCATAGAATTTGATGATCTATTGACCCACTTGAATGTGGCCTTAGCTTCTCTTGCTAGCCTCCTGATCTCCCTCATTTCCTGCCTGTACATCCATGGGCCCTCATTATTATTCACCATCCCGCTCACTCACTACCGCCATGAAATCTCCATCAACTTCTATTTGATCCATATTCATCTATTTAGCTAGTTTTAACCCTTATAGGAGAGAAGTAATTTCTGTTTTCAGAAAGTTCCCAAATTCATATTGGACCTGAATATAGAGCCAAAACATATCCACTTCCATCTCTGAAAACCTGCCCCATACATTAAGGGCAAATATTTCCATAGGAACTGCCATCAAAGTTCATTTTCACTCTATTGCAAGTGGGTGGAATCCAAACTTCTTGACTTGTCACCTTCAAAGTTGAAGAGGCTGCTATTGTATTCCACCCTCTAAGGCAATCATCTACTGAGAAGTCCTTGAAGATCTCCATTGTTTTAATCCAATGGATTACCTTGAGCTTGATCCCTTCTATTAAAGCTCTTACATTCTTAAACTTCCCTTTAAACAGTCTGTTATTTCCTAACTTCCCCCTTTCTTTTTGTCATAGAAATGAGACTTAAGCTGAATAAGTTAGCAACATCCAAAGGAGAAATCCATCTGAATCCAAGGGGAGTCACAAATGAGCAGGAGATTAGTACTAATGGGACAAAGTCTCACCACTAGCATTGCATAGATAACAGATATGAGGGGAAACACAGAAGTTAGTCCCCCTTTTTTGATGCATGTCACTAATGTTTATCTTACTGAGGGCCACTTCCCAACAAAAAAGTACGAGTTTTTTAAGGGGGGATTGGCTCATACCATACTTCCTTAACCAGAAAATCCTGCTATCCAGACAAGAGGGATCAAGACTGATCATTTACAAAGCTGCTAGCAGATCTAGCAATAGGAATAACTTCCCCCTCCTAAGTCCTCTTCTTAGCTCTAAGTCCCAAGCAACACTGTTTATTTAGATGTTTTGAGAGTCTCACCAGGGAGACAAAGTAACTTTCCTGATTAGTTACTTCAGCTAACCATATATGGATAGATCTTAGTTTTTGGAACTTTGTGCATTGTTAATTTTACGAGGGTTAGGATAACAAATATTGCAGTTCAGGAAATAGATTGCTAATCTCTACTTATATATACCTAAATACTCAAAAGAGATGAACAAAAAAAAGTTAACATGAATTACAACATCTCTGTATTGGCATAAAATAGAGCAGAGGATGACCATATCACGCAATAATATAATATTAGTAAGTGAATAAAGTAGAAGTTATTCTTACCACAGAAATGGAAGATGGATGGAATATTTTAACAAAAGTTGTACCAAGAACAACTGCTGTAAGGGGACCTGTAGCTCGTAGGAATCGCAAATGCTCCCTTGATTTTCCCTAAAACATCCATAGCATGAATGCATCAAAAGATGATTAAGAAAGTAGTTTATGCTAAATGTAAAGAAAAAAGACACCAGTAAACTCCTACCAAGTGCTTCATGACCAGAAGAATTGCAAGAATGATTGACCCCATTACGAAGGGGGGCCATGAAAACTACAATAGAAAAAATCCAAGGTCAGTGAAAAGAATATATTCGGTTCTTAAATTATGCTCAAAATTAAACAATAATTGTTAATGTTACAGCACAATATCAGATTCAACCAGTCCAAATATTGAGGCAGTACTTATAGATCCCTTTTAAGCAATAAATTGCAAATTGTACTTTTTTACCTATGGAAAATTTTAAGGGATTTAAAAAAATTTAGATGGTCACCCTCAACCTGGAGTAAATTTTTGGGTTTAAAAAAGTTTTTAGGGGATGATTTGGGCACATCTGAATTTTGATGTGTAAGTCATATCCCAAATGAAAAGACAGGAGATGCTTATGATGATCAAAACTAGAGTATAGAGGGATGTCTTTATTTTAGAGACTCAAACAAGAAAGTACCTCTTTATCATTAACAAGGCTCTTCTCTTGTTCATTAAAAGTTGTGCACTCAGATCACCACCTAGGTTTTCTGGTGGCATATAGAACATTATCATTTCATACATACCCCTGTTAAGAGTAGGTTTGGTACAGGTCAACCCAATCCAACTAAATAAAATTGAATACCAAATCCAACCTGCCCTATCCCATGAATAGTACCCCCATACTTGGTAAAGGATATATCTACAAGTGTTCCAATGCTACTATGTCAATGGGTCAGGTTTGGTACAGGTCAGCCTCAACCCAAACCCAATAGGTTGGGTCAAGGCAGGTTTACCCCAACCCGTTGCCATCCCTAGTCAAGACGTATACAACATAATGAAATATAGAATCATAATAACCAATTTAAATCACATTATGATATGAAAATAACATTGTTTTTTCTAGATTATTGATAACACTGCCAAAAGTACAAACTTATTCTTTGGGGTTCACCAAACTGGATATTCTGCCAATGAGAAAATCCAACATCTATACCAACATTGAACTTCAAAAAACTTGCCACCAATACCAATCATGTTTCATGGTTCCTATTTGTCTATTGCTACATTCTTGTTAATGCTGTTGATGGTTTTAGTCTTGTCCAGTTTAGGATAGACTCGGTCCCACCCCAATAAATAAATGTGAAGAACCAGTTCCAACCAGAACCTAAGACTGACCCAATTATTAATTTGGAACTACTGGGTCTGACCCAATAAGACCCAATTATAATTGACAGATATACTTTTAACCTGTAAGTTGACAATAAACCTACTTATTTTGTTAAGCAGACATAGTTCTGACATCATAATGTGATAATATTACAAATATATCATGAGAACAAAATAAGTATTAGAATGGGGTGTCTTTTTAACATGCTAATACATACATACATAATATGTATGTATGTATGTATGTATGTATGTATTGGGACACACAGTGCAGACCCAAACCCTATATAATTGAGTTGGTTCAGTTCAGTTGGGTCTGCCCAAACCTTTTTTTTAATATAAATAAAGAATAAAATTTTATTACTAAAATGATAAAGTACATAAAACATAGGTGACAAGGAGTCATCCCCAGTAAACATAAAGCCAAGAAAAGATGATAAATTCACTACTCCAACATGCAAAAGTCGTAATCCAAAGTACAAGAAGTCAAATAAAGTACTTAAAGTTTGCCAAAAGTCTGATCCAAAGTCTTCTTTACTGAGGCCTTCAAATTCCAGAAGAACCAGCACCCAAGCAACTACCCTTGAACTGATTGCCGCCCCAACTTATTCTAAACTTTTCATCTTCCCCTCAGACATTCTTTGGTTTCTCTCCTTCCAAACCTCCCAGCAAACAGAAAAGCGAATGCAGCTCCAAATGCAGCTCCAAATGCTTTTAGATTTAGGATTTTCATGGAATCTCGGCCAGCAACCAAAGATCCTCAACAGTATTAGTTGGCACCCATCTGGCCACCTTGAAGAGCTTGAAGAGATAGGCCCAAATGCCTTTCACAAACTTACATTGAACCAACAGGTGTAAAATGTTCTCCTCTTCATCCATACACATAACACATCTATTTGGGAACCGATATCCTCTTTTCTTCAGCATATCTTGAGTAAGAATACTACCCATTAACCAACCAAGCAAATGTTTTTACCCTTGGAGGAACTGGTTTTCCCCAAACACCTTTTATTGGTTCAGCCTCCACCTGATTCCTCATTAGCACATTATAATCGACTTGACTGTGAAACTTCCATCTTTACATTCTTTCCACCATTTGACATCTGAAGCCTAAGGGTCAACTACCACCACCTGCATATTTGCCAACAGCCCCACAAATTACTCCACCTCCCAATCAAATAAAGGTCTCCTAAAGTTAGGGCACCAAACCACTGCACCATTGATGATCTCATAACATTGGGCGCAATAGACACTCATTTTCTTGCTCAAGCTATAAATCTTGGGCAAAGGTCACAAACCCTTCCAACTCCAATCCAATCATCCTCCCAAAATCTTAAACTAGACCCATTCCCCACTCTCCAAGAAAAGAAAGGCTGCATCAATGAATTAAACTTAATGATCCCCTTCTACACACTTACCCCATAAGATGACCTCACTTTCCTCACATCCCACCCAAAGTTTACCACCCCATACTTACATGCTACCACCCTTCTCCATAGAGCTTCCCTCTGCCTCCTAAGCATCCATACCCACTTCCCCAATAATGCTTTATTGAAGACTCCCACCCTTCACTCCCGATCTCCCATCTTTTTTAGCTCTACACACCAAGTCCCACTTAACCAAATGGAATTTCTTTCTTTCCACCTTGATGTTCCATAGGAAATCCCTTTGTAACCTCTCAATCTCTTCCACCACTGATGTCGGACCTTTAACAATGATTGATAGTATATTGGAAAATTTGAGAGGACACTTTTTATTAGTGTTATTTCCCCCCAAATGACAGTTATTTCCCTTTCTGGTCCGACAATCTCTGTTCAATTCTATGATTTCTATCTAGTACAGGTTGCCATGTGGAGGAGGCAACCACCCTAGCCCCGATTGGAAACTCCAGATGGGAAAAAAGGAATTCTCCTAATAAATATCCCATATCTCCACCAAGGTCTGCCCCAACCATTGACAGCCCTAATTATCATCATTCTCTTCCTACATAATGGTATCCATCTAATGGAAATAATGACTTCATCCATTTTTTGGTATAGTTGCATTACATATATTCTTAATTGCAGTTGCTATGAGTAATTCAAACTCTCAACTCTGAAGCATGCCTCCACAATACAAGTTGTGCTTTCCCCAGTATCTGCTCCTCTCAATAAAAACTATATCTTTGGAATGCAATAAGTGGTTACTAGTTAGCAAATTTGTCTATAGAATGCATATATGTGTATTGATGTTTTAACAATGGATATGGCACTGAAAATAGCATAATGGCAGAATAGGACTCATGTAGAAAACCCATATAATTAGGAGAAGGCTTTGTTATATATTTATTGATATCTTTTTTGAAAAAAAATCTAAATTGCATATTTTTCATAAATACAGAAAATTGTGTGAATAAAATAAGGCTTCCGACCAATGTTGGTACCTACTATCTGAAGTCTTGGGAGGGATGGACTGGATATGGACCTAACCTTACACACTTATTTATTTATTTTTTGCACCTAGCAGCCATTCTCAGACTAAAACTTGCATTCTTATGCTTGTCAGTCCAACATTTTTCTGTTACACCAACCAATGGCTCCCATGGAAAAATATGTGAATAATTTGGGAAAATGTATAACACATGAATAATTCATATTTTCAAAGACACTGGTCCAAAAATTAGGGAAATTTTAATTTTATATATACTTTAAAATATTAAAATATATTTATATTTCACATATGCATATATTTAATATATTATACACATAAAATATACTGAGTTTTTTACTTCAAACTTTTCATATGATAACATATTAAACACATAGGATGAGCATGCATACCATAGTATTAAACACAGTATATATGATTATTTCCTGTATCATGTCTATGACATGCACATGTTTACTAACTATGAGCATGCATACCATAGTATCCCATTTGGTAGACAAAGGATAAATCATGTGATGATTTGTCCTCTTACTCTCACACTAGTTACCACTTAATTGTGTCTATGATGATGTTGATACACCCTCTTAAGCCTCTCATACAGCAAGCTAGGTTATCTTATGCTTTATATGAGTAAAAGACCTGTCAAGACTCAAGAATATTCTTCTTTTTATGTAAAATTATCTATTAATTGAATAAACAAGAAGATAGCCTAGTACCAAATATGGTTACCGTTTAGCCCTGCACCTGGCACATATATACTCAGACCATGCATACAGAGGCACAAAATAAAGGTGGAAAAAGAAAGGAAAGAAAGAAAATCTTTATCTGTTGCTTCTCAAGGAGGACTAATGATTCAAAGGAAAATTGGCATGTTATAGCTTTCAGTCGAGCAACTAACAGTAGCACAAGTTATTGCATTACCATTAAGAAACTAAGTTGGTCAAAATATCTTTTTCACCGCTAATTAGGAAGTAAAGGATTACTGAGTATAGTCAGTTAAGTCAAGTTCATGTCCTAGTGGAAATCATCATAATTTTCAAAGGGCTTCTACTTGCATACTTCTGATAATTAAAGCTGATTATTCTACTTAATAATTATTGATATGTGGATACCCAATCCATCAGTTAGTGCATATGGAAGTGGTTGTTCAGAACCCCAACAGGAAGGACTCATCTCTTTTGATTGCTCTTTCCCTCTTTTTGTTTGGTTGAAGATCTTCTTGTTTTCTACATGTATAGGGAAGCAGCTCAAGTTAATTTCTACATATGTCTTCTATTGTCACAATGTGTAGAATATGCCACCAATAGGAATTTTGTTTCTCCTTAACCGGTTGGCATATTGGACTAAGTTTTATCATTCTAATGTTACTTTAGGACCATCATATAAACCTACAATGTTACTATACAACTATTATGTAACCCTATGAATGTCAGGATAACATCAATATATTAACCACAAAGCGCCTGATTAGAAATGGGTAAGAAAAAAAAAGTGGAAACAGGATGATGACAGCTCTATGGGGAAAACTATATCTATAGAAGATCTGCAAATGTGATAATTACAAATGATAATAGGATCAACACAGATTGAATCATATGACAAAAACTTCTTATTCCAAATAGTTGAAATATGAAGTAGCATAAGCAGTTTAATGTAAAAAAAAAAAACTAAAGGGCATGTTAAATAATGAAACCTTGAGGCCCAGTAGTGTAGGAGATTTGTGATCAACATCCATTGAGGTTACATATGTCCAGGCCCATCAAACAAGTACTGAAGTAATAAGTACGGTTATATTTTGACAGTTAAAAGCCTACACAAAATTCTCTTGAATTCAAGGTCAGCTTGCAATGTTACATATTAAGCCCACTAACCAATAAGATCCCAGAGTATGCTATAGCAACAAATAACAAATTCAAATAAACTAATGTATAAAAGAAGTTTCCATTGTAAAGCAATTTTATGATGTTTGCACCGGCACTTATCGATAAATAGCACTATCCAATTTATTACAAGCAACTAAAGAAATCAACAATCACAGAGGTGCTAGAGCATACCTTACTGGCTCCAGCAATAACACTCTTAATGAGTGGCACAATTTTGCTGCTTCGTACAATACTATATCCCAAGAAGTATTTGGCTTGAGATAAGGCAATTACAATGGCTGAAGCAGTTGTAAAGCCAGAAATCACAGAGTGACTGATGAATCGAATCAGCCATCCAAGCCTATAGAGATGCATGAAGACATGATTCAACAAATTGATATCAAGAAAAGGTAAAGAAAGAAACTAAAAGCATACACATGTATGTGCCCAGTCATATTGCCTTAGCATCAATTGTTATCAAGGCACATTTTTTTTTTATAGTGCTGGTAAAAAATTAACAGTTATTCATAGTGAGATTCTTCCTACATTATCATTTCAACAAATGTCCATTTCAGCATCGCCTTTTTCCACCATTAATGGAAAATTTACTCAGAAAGACAAGATAATAAAACAGAAGATACAAAGAGAACACCAGAAAAAGCATCTAGTGCAAGATTCTCACCAAAGAAACACAAAAAGAAAAAGAAGACAGGAAAAAATAAAAGAAAGTAAGAGCAGAAAAGATGGTTCAAATTACATAATCATCCCCAAGAGTCAACTGTTTGCGATGTCATCCCATGTTACCCGGATACGGCAAGGACATATCTGGATATGGTATTGGATATGACATTTGTACTAAAAATTGAAATATCCAACACAATACAACACCCTTGTACAGGTATATGGGTATCATTGATGTCATCTACAGGAAAGAAGCAAGCTAGCCAACCACAGTGTTACTTGGATAGAGAAAACAACCTTAGAGCTTTACTTGGCTAAAGAAAGCTAATGAAATCCACAGAGTCAGCCTCAGCCATCAATTTCTCAACGCCGAAAGAGGTAAATAATCTAAGGCCCAAAAGAAAAGAAAAAACCTTGTCTCTGTGAGAAACCTTGAAACCAGAAAACCCAGAGAAAGCAACATGATCTTGCCCAAACTGTTCCTAAACCATGTTTCAGACCATAATCGATTTCAGGATCCCATCTCCAAAACCTCATATCTATTTCTGGCACACTAAGCATGCCTGTTTAGCCCACAATCCCCACATAGTTCCAAAAAGTGCAACCTTTCCAAGTTGTCTGAACATCTACACATCATTTTATGATATCAAATGTAAATCTGAACTTTTATCTTGGATGAATATATATTGCAACACCTCAACAGTTAAAATAGAAGAACGACCAGAGTTTGGTTAGAAAAATTGGATCCCTTGGATCTCACATTCACATCTAATAGAACACCTCATGAGGCAGAAAGTGGAAGATATAATTGGTAATACCTCAAGAGCCCCATAATGCATTCCAATATTCCAACCAAAAGTGCCAGCAATATTGCAAGTTCCGTGTACAATTCATCAGTAGAATCAACAATGCTACCCAACACATTAGATACCAGGAGAGAAACCAATGCGACTGGACCAATTGCAAGCTGACGAGATGACCCAAAGATGGCATACACAAATACGGGAACTAAACCAGAGTCTGTTTATCAAAAGGTGAATCAGTATTATCTAGAGATGGATATTTATTGCAAAATTCAGATATAATTATTAGAGCATACAAGAACCATTAGGCATCTAATAATGTTATCAGCTGGTTGACATCCAGGTAAATGACGATCAACTGCAAAGCAACTTCACTGTGGTAAAGGGCAAGCAAACTGTTAAACCACAGTGGAATCTGATCCTCATCCAATTGGTGACAGAAGGGTGGTGGCACTATTAGCATTAAATAGTAACCAGAAAGTGGTAAAGAAGAAAAGCAAGTACCTCCCAACAGATTGTACCAATCATATTGCACAAAACACTGCAGAAGCGTAATCTAAATACATGGTAATGGTCTCTGATAAACTTACACAGTCCATATATTGGATGAAGTCCAGCTAACCTTGCATAAGACATTGACTGTTCAATCATGACAAAAGTCAAAAGACAACGGTTAGGCGGCAGAGGTGTTCAAGTGCAGTTGCAGAAAGAAACGACTTTGTAATTCAATTTCAATCTAATATCCAAGAGAAGAACATAATTCACCCTTGTACTAAGAGAAAGAATGATAACTAAACTAGTTCACACGGTCGAGAGGGTATATACAATTCTTAAATAACAACAAATTTGAATAAACCTGGAACAAGAATAAGGGAGCTATATAATTTTCAGGAACTCGGGCAGCTAATGGCATGAAACCAAGCAAGCTATGTATTCATGGGTGAATTGGCATAAATTTAACCAAATTAGGACACTAATCGGCCAAAAATGATGGAACAAGAAGAAGTCGGACAAATTCAGAGACAAGAAACCCCGACAACCGAGAGAGAGAGAGAGAGAGAGACCTGAGGAACGAGCATGACTCCAACGGTGATGCCAGCCATGAGATCGATCTGAAGGTACTCTCTCCATCTGTAAGTACGGATCCATCGGGAGCAGGGGAGGAGGAGGTCAAGCCAATCGATACAGGACAAACGCAGGAACTTGGAGCGCCATTTGGAGAGCAGAGGAGGAATAGAAGCGGAAGGGGCCGTTGAGAATGATGACGAAGATGTGGGGTGTTGAAGAGGGATGACCTTCACCGGCCGATTCGGCATCGCGACTACAGAATAATTATCAGTAGCAGCGGCAGTAAGGTCACTCGAACTCGAGGTGGCATAAGTTATCTCCATGAGCTCCCTCGAGCAACAAGCGAAGCATCATAGCGTCCAGCCGTCCACCCAATCACCAATGGCGATTGTACTGCTCTGCTGCAGCAGCCAGTGCGAGTGGTCCTCCAGCAAACAAATACCAGAATATTTAGAAAGAAAAATAAAATAAAAAATCAGTGAGAAAGAGCAAGATGACGACTACTCGGGAAAAGGAGGACGAAGAAGATGACGACGAAAACGTCTGTAAACCCAAAATGGCCAAAAACTAACGTATCGGTTAATGATCAAGTAAGCAGTTCGTTCGAACTACACGAAATAACTGATGCCGGAAGGACATGATACCGGAAGGATTTGACCAATCAAAATCCCACGTTAATTAATTTTGATGAAAACCCGCCTGATTGATTGCCAGCTTACCACTTTGCCGGTTGATTGGTTATACATTTTCCGGTATTTCCGGCATGATAGGCAAATGCTAGAGAAAAAGAACATGAGATGTGATGATTGGTGATCTCACAAAACGGGGTCCAACGAGGCAATTTCTAAAATATAATTTATTTGGTGTAGCGAAGTTGTTATCAGTGGATGGATGTATGGGGACGGGATCCGAGATAATATTCAATAAATTAAAATATTTGTATTCTTATACAGGATGAATGATGTGCCACATCATCATCAGGAAATAAAAATTCTATCTCCGTTGCATGGCAACAATCTATATGGTATATTATTAACTGCAGAATTCTGAAATTACAGTCCGCATGATCTACTATAAGTCTCCTTATCCTGTCCGTGAATTTAACATCAATCCACGGTTTGAATTCATCCACTTGTACAAGCACGGGACCTACTTGTGATCGTCCTTGGATCCTGCCCGCAAAAAACTCCACAGTAACACACTTTTAGTCTAAACAGGGGACCTACCAGTACCAGCGTACAAGTCCAAAATTGCCCTTCATTAGACTTTTTTACGCAAGTGTTAAATAAGAGTCCGAATCTCCTGCCCATACCAACTATGCCCACGTTCGCAGTTACACAGAGAATATCTCACCTATGCAAGGGGAGGTGTTCCCAAATCAGGGGATTCGGATCTCCTGCTCACGAGAGCAATGCCCATGTATATACACAAAGCACTATCCCTCGTGAATTGGGAACATCTCCCCCTGCATAATATTATGCAGAAGATGAGATGTTCTCCATGTGTGGTTGCGATAAACATGGGCAGGAGATCCGGACTCCAATCAGGGGGTAGTGTGTCATGGATAGACGTAATAGCAGGAAGTTGCATTTTATTTAATGATTCCAAATCTCCTATCCACACAAACTCTGCCCATGTTTATCGTAGTCACACATAGAGAACATCTCAACCTCTGCGTAGTATTATGCAGGGGGAGATGTTTCCAATTCACGATGGGTAGTGTGTTGTGGGTAGACGTGGGTAGGAGATCCAGAGTCGTTAAATAAAACATAGATTCCTACTATTTCGTCTTAATCTATATGTTAAAATAATGAAATACAAACTTTTTTTCTTTTTTTTTGAATTTTTTTAATTCATGTTACTTTCGAAACTATCAATTATAAATTCTACTTTTCCCAAAAAAATCTTCCTAAAATCTCTCTCTCTCTCTCTCTCTCTCTCTCTCTCTCTCCTGTTACAATAACTTAAATAATTTAACATCCTAACATTTATCCTAAACAACCTCTTCGACTATCCCCAACTTTCTCGTAAGTTATCTCTAATTTAGTAGAGAGTCTCTCCTAAAATATCTCTAATTCTTATTTATCTTCTCTCCCACATTTTATCTACATCTATCTAAAGAAAGTTTGAATTAAAAATTTTAAGAATTATTTAAATATTCTAACAAAATTATATAATAACTTAAAAATATTTATTAAAAAGATAAAAAAGTAACTATAATTGATATAATAATATTCATATTATTACTAATACAAACAGTATAAATTATGATTTTCTGGACTATTCACTATAAATTTTAAATAATTATTGGAGATTAAACTATTGTTCATATGCTGGTTCGTTTTAGTTGTAGGTTGTTTGGCCAACCAAATCTACCTAATCAGGTTGGGGGTTGGTCACTCAGGTTATATCAGTTTGGGTCAATTTTTGGTTTGATTGGTCGGTTCAAAAGGTTTAAACTTAAAAAAATTAAATTTATGATATAAACTATTTTAACCTAAGAAATATTGGAATTTTCCACTTTTCTGGATCAATTTTTCTTTGGCCATTTGTAAACTAATTAACAGGGATCCCATGGGGCAGGAATCAGGGTCCATGTGGGGCAGTGAATGCTCTTCTTATCCCCGTCAACCGGGATGAAAATTTCTCCATCTCTATCCCCGCAGGGGGAAAATCCTTTTCATCCCCACCCCATTCAGGGCAAATCCCCACAGGGGTTAGGGAAATGGAGAAAATTGCCACCCCTAAACCTTATTTTAAATAGAAAAAAAAAGATTTACACACCTTGATACATAATATAAATAAGCCTTTTTTTGAAAAAAGCCTATATTAAAGTTAAAACTTAAAAAAATTAATAATAATATTAGGTGGTCTAGCCGTCTTGATGAGCCGCAAGATCCCTTCACATCCGAGAAACAGGTGGGTTCATGTAGAGAAGGTCCCTACTGTATTCAATTTTGGAACCGTTTAATATAGCAGGTTCCAAGAGCTCTCCGGATTAGTTGAGGTAAAAAAAAAATTGTTAAGACAATATCCCTTTCTTTTGGCTACTGTTATGTAAAAAAGATTGAAACTTTGAACGACTTATGTTTGTCTGGATGACCATCATCATGGTTTGCTTCGAGCAGGGTTTAGCTTGTGAGGCCCATGAATTTGTTATTGGCGTGTAAACTCATCATGATTCTACAGTCCGCTGAACAGTTAACATTCAGCTAATCCAAATTCGTTTACTTCAGTGGTTGGGTCTGAACAACAAAATCCAACACCACATTATATCCTGTTGCTTCAAACAAATGATCGGGAGTACTCTAAATATTTAAGCCTTGCAACATTTTAGAGAAAAGATTTCAGTTAAAAAAGGCATAAAAAAGATGACATTTTCTTCAAAAGTGACTCAGAGAACCCGAGAGACTCGGTGTTATTTGAAACAGTTAGAAAATGTTCAATCTAAAAAAAATGTTAAGGGACAATAAAAAAGATGCATACATGGCGCTATCCTGGCGGAAATGCCTTGCAGTGGAAATCGGAAATCTACGTACTTTTCCTTAACAAATTTTGATAAATTTCCCTACCTTTTTCTTCAAACCAAACATAGCCTAAAGTTCGCAGGTAATGTGAGCTCTATTTGTACAGCTTCGCCACTCTATATTAATGTGGCGTTCCCAAAAATGTGCCAACTGATCACGTGCACGGTCGTAGGCAGATAATCGAAGCAATGAACTCGATGTGCTTGGATTCTGGATTTAGTGGTCATGAAGCTAACAATGTGGCGGGACCACACTTGGATTGTCAATTTTAACCTATAGACGACAAAAAAAGAAAAATAACGAACCAATACAACTCAAGAGCAGAAACAGAACTGCAAGCCGGAAAAGGAAAGGTAAATTTGTCACTTCGAAAATTACAGGATTTGGCTCCGAAAATATATATATAGCGTGTTGCAGAATCTACAAAGCAATTAACCTCTTACTACTACGGTAAGAGTGACCGGACACAACCAGAATCTGGTCCGAGTTTTACAACACTCCCTCTTACTGCACCTTACAATGTTACAGTGGAAGGATGAACCCATGAGGACTGCTGGAACCCTTGGATTTTCACTTTCTACTTCCAGCCTTCAAACCGAAACACTGTATAATGTATAATCTATTTATTTATTTTGGGTAAGAATTCATCCTTTTTAATTTTAACAATAAAAAGTGAGCACACAAATTTAACTGATCCATAACATGGAATATCATCATCCTTGTTATCAGCAACATCCAAAAAAGCCCTTGTCCCAGGCCCAAACCAGTTGTTCTTTTGAGACTACGAAAAAAAAAAAAAAGTGGAGTAAAAAGGGCACTTTCCAAACACGTGCAAATAATAGTGGTCGGTCTTCAAGATATTTGCTGCTCCCCTGGCTATGTATAGCTATTTAAACACGCGCGCACCATGCACCATGTAATTAAGACTGTGATTGCGCATGTTCAGGCTTGTGTGTGAACTCATAATCAAGATGAACAAAGGCACGCTCAATCTCAGGAAGGAGCTCAAGCTTCTCCTGCAAGGACTCCCCGATATCATGTGCCTCCCGCAAAGGCATATCCGATGGCAAGACAATATCAACCTCAACAAAGTAATGTGAGCCAAAGGTGTAAGCCCGTACGGTGTCTATGTGCCTTACAGCCTTGTGATGGTTCCAACAAAGATACGTCACCTTCTGTAGAAAGTCTGGTGCTGCCGACCTTCCTACTAGGGAGTTCACATTTTCCAGCACTGTCATGGACCATGTGCGGATGGTATACAGAGCCAGCTGCAGTACATTGAAAATCATATTCATAAATTTACAATAGAAAAAGATGAAACAGTCAAAGACATCTCTCTCTGTGTCTCTGCTCTAATATATGGCATTATGTATAAGGATCTAGACCACAGCAAACGGGACCCACCTATCTTGTGAGACAACTCTAATAACGATGTGATGATCAGATAAGGGCGTTTTCATGGGAATAGCTGTTGATAGTGTGAGTCCCCACGTGTTCACCCCCTCATTGACTAGAGTATTTAAAAATTCTACAATTTTTACTGTCTAGATTCTTGAACCAAAAAATGATTAACGCATTGGGGGTCATACACTTGCTCCCATCTGATCAACATTCTAATATAAATGCCAACATCTGGTTGCAGAAAGGAAGAGTAATAATGATGGTCCCAGAAAAGGTTATCTTGTAAATAGCTACTATAATCCAATATAGTCAATTTCTTGTACAAGGAGATATGAATGCCACCAGCTATCAGTGAATGTATGCGCTGTAGGTCTGTGTTGATCATGCACTCATGTTGTGTAATGCCGTATGTATGATGGTATGGTGATTGATCTCAATGCTAATAGTTGTAAGGACATCCAATCATGAGTTATCCACTTATCCCATCCTAATACAATAAGAATACATGCAAAAAGAGAAAAAGTTGTATCACTTACAATAATAGCTCCAATAGGATCCATCCAGTCATCAATATAATTGGCCAGAAGAGCAGCAATGAGTCCAATGACATTTGTGATGACATCAAAAAAGTGATCCTGAGCATAAGCTTTGACAATCTCATTGGTGAAAGAACGACAGTAGAAAACCAGGAAGAGCTTCACCAACGTTACAGAGAGCATAATACCAACCACCCATTGTTCCTGCTCCTTGGTCAAGTTGAACTCACTCTCCTGAAGTAAGGTTGAGAAGAATATATGTTTTATAAATTAACCATACTATCATGATGGCTCTCAGGCCTCAGTAATCAAATCATAATTCCTCAAAAAAAATATTGGTTTGCTTGGGCTTGAGAAAGAACACTGCCACTTACATCAGATAAAAGTGTGCGCAACGACTCCAATATTATCTGCAGACCAAGTGTAGCCATAACAGAGGCAAAAACAAGAATTCCCTGCACGTTATATTGTGGAGCAGGAACTAAGTATCCAACTCAAGCAGTTTTATTACTAAAAATAGAAATAACAGAGTTAAAACTTTGTAATGTTTCATATTCCCATTAAAATTGCCAATCCAAGCATCAAGCATGTCCAGGTATCAGATTCAACAACTTGGTAAAATGACTTGGGGCATCATTCTGTATCCCTAGCAACGCCTATAGTTAGCACTCAGACAATATGGTGTTCCAGGTGGGAGCAGGAAATGAAGTAGGGATGCTTGTGATAACATTGAACTAAAGAAGATAAATTATAAAAGAAAAAAAGAAGAAAAGGAAGTCAGAACACAAATAGAATGGACTCAAAATGTGTGTGTGTGTGTGTGTGTGAGAGAGAGAGAGAGAGAGAGAGAGAGAGAGAGAGAGAGGAGTAAAGGGATAAGAAATATAGGTGTGAAACAGTGAAAAATGCAGTAATTCAAAACATAGTAGTAACCATATTCACAAGGCCCAACAGAAAATTGACTGAAATATTTTCCCTGAAATAGCCAATTAGAAAGAAACAGTATTAACCAAAACATCATACTCCTGCATCAGCTGCACCTAGATAATACAATTTTGGAGGCTTGAAGAGAAACAAAATGTATGTTGGAGGTAGAATGGAAAAAGACCATATAACAAATTTCTATGAAAATCCATGACTTCTCAAGCAATGGGAGTTTTTTTTCGTTATCACATGATCACTTCCTATTCCTATTCCCGATAAACCATGCACAAAACATGGGAGTTTTTTTTTTTTTTTTTGTTTTTGTAGACATGTATTCTTTGAGTAATTATCCCCATCACCTAAGATGAATGTGTCCAAATCACTCCACCCTTTTTGTAATCATAGTAAACCACAAACACCAAAAAGGCCAAGAATTAGAAAGCATAATCTACACCTTCCAATGACAAAGCAAAAAATAGAAAAGGTTAAACCCTATAAAACATCATCCTTAATCCTTCTTAATGTAAGACAAATAAATAAATATTTGAAGCAATGAGCATTTTATGTGCAAGCACAAATGATAGCAGAAGGGACTGACCAATGGCTGCATCCGCTTCTTTCCAATGGGGTATTGATATGGGTTTGGTGTCTGCATAGAGAATGCTGTAAACCACAGAATAAAACCTGATAAAAGGTCAAGGAGTGAATCTAGTGTGGATGCTATAATCGCCAATGAACCACTCCTAATGGATGCGAAAACTTTAGCACCAAAAAGAATCATGTTTGCAATATTTGAAAGTCTGATGGCAAGTGTCTCACTTCTAGCCATCCTGTCCCGTTCTTCCTGAAACCAGCACAAGGATTATTTCAGTTCAAGACATTTCCATCTAGATAAAGCTTAGAAATGCTCTGATCCTGATTTTAGAGAATAGAGTAACCAATTGCAGGGGTATATACACCTTTGACATTCCAGGAAGAAAACCACGCTCTGCTAAGGCATCCATTTCATTGAATCCCTCTAACATCTCTATCTGTTGTTGGTAATACTCAGCCACAACATCTTCTGGACCTGGAACCATCAAGCAAATCAATTGAGTTCATATTTATGCAATATCTTACCACGCCATATCACCAATTATTAGGACAGTAATATTATAGATTGATTGCATCTATTTTAACCCAGTTCTAGAGCTGTCCAAATTCTTTCAAAAATATATGCTAGAATTTACATAAATAAATATAAGAACAAGCCAAAATACAGGGGGCTCTTATTTCATTGATTTGCTTCCGCAAGCACTCAAGGATTCGACCTCTAAAGAGGTTAGCAAAGTTCTGATCTCAAAGTGAGCAATCAGTTAGGGAAAACCACTTGAAAACTAACAAAGAAGTTTAAAAGGATAAAAGCAGTTTTATGCAGACATTAAAAGCTACAAGGTACAAGTGAAATTTAGAGGATAAATCCATCATTCCGTGGTTGAACTTACAACTCAACCTTTTGGATAGACTTGGAAATCAGCAGAAGGCTACTTAAAGGCTCCAAGAGAAGATATTTCGGAATCAAGAACATCCTCAATCTAAACAAGTGGATTTTTTGCAGGAGATTCAGGAATCAGGACCATCAAAGCAGTCCTTGGAGGAAATGTTTTTCCTATCTCTGCACACACTATTTTTCCACCTAACCAAATAAAAGCACAGCTCAAATGAATCTTAGAAGAAGATAATTGTTGCAAGACGCTACTGACAGATTAAACTAATTCAACACCTAACTTACATGTTGTTTTTATGTTGACTATTACGGCAACAAACTTAACTCGTACAAAGCCTCTTCTTTCTTCTATGAGATAAGTATCAAGAATAAAGAATTGAGTCGGAACCGCGACTAAAATAAGACCGGCATGAATTAGTGAAGGGAAAAGAAAAAGAGAGCAGAAAAAGGCCAAACGCATCAAAACATGCCAAATGAAGGAAATCGGTGACAAAAGGCAAGAGTCAACTGATAATATTTCCATTTAAAAATCAGAGGGAAATGGACGAATAATTAGAAGACGTCTATAGACAATACATGAATATATAAAATAATAGAATTAAAAAGAAATGACCTCGAACACCAAGGCAGTCTTGAAGGGCACGCGGCGGCTTTTCTTTGTGGTCGGAGAGCTGAAAGCCATCGAAGTTTAAACGCCAGGACTTCTCTTCGCTTCCAGATTCCGGCAAGAGCCGCTCCTCCGATCCATCGGGATCACCAGAGTGAGTCGTCGGGCTCATCATTTTCCGCTGAGAGGAACTGACCAAACCCTAGAAAGCTGGAAGGAATATGAGATATCTTGTACGAGAGAACGAGCGAGCGAATGTATAGTTGTAGGATTCCAAGTTTATATCAGAATCGAGTAAAAAAAAACAAAAAAACAAGGAAAACTTCAAGTGCTTACTGAAAGTGCTCATTGTGTGTGCCTACCTGACTCGATTCTGTTCTTTTTGTAGAAATGTCAAACGTTTTGAGAAACTGATCAACTCAATAGGGTGATGTCCCATTCGCGGGAGAAGGTACGTGTATGGTGGTGATTTGGGCAACACGTAACAGATTCCGGATCTGCTGAAAATTATTGTGTTTGCGTATAAACCAAATCCTGAGTTCGGAATCCGGATCACAAGTAAAACGACTAAACGAGCCGATCCGTAGTTCCGTACAACGGATTTGGTGTTGTAGTAGCAAATGTTGCACACAATTGTTTCCAGCCAACTGCCCACCCATAACTTTTTCTATTTAACATATCTGCTAGGAGCCTAAGAAGACGAGGAATATGTATTTGTGTACATTACTTTTCTTCTAAAATTTTCGAAGTAGCACTAGCAGATCCTCTCTCTTTTATATGGAAGTGTAAATGCCTGATGGAATATGGACCCAATCCGGTTCGTCGCTTTTCACCTTTCCGAAAGAAAGCATCTTCTACACTTGAATCCTTCCCAATTTACAAATGAACAACTCAACGCAACGAGACAAAGAAATACTTGTAGATCTGCCCCTGCTCTAGAAAGAAAATGAATCTGTGTGACCGCATCATGCATGATAAAATACACAAATGATTCGTTACTTTAAATATGACGCACCGATTTATCTTTTGAGAGAGGTAGGATTCTCATTCAATTCCCTATGTCGACTAAGGACAGAGTTGGAAGCTTTTATATATATATATATATATATATATTACCAAAATACAATAATAATCAGCTTTATTACAGATCCTTCAAAGCAGGACAGATCCTATAAATTAACTCTGAAATACAAGGGGGAGTGACACCATTCCAAAAGAAATAACCAGATTGATTTATTGATGTGGGTAATTGAGACAGATTCAAAGGAGGAAGAGAGAAACCTCCTGCAGTCTGCAACATACGTATGAATTGACCAAAGCAGGGAGGAAGACTCCTCTAATAGGGGATTGGATAACTTCCAAGGTATCTCCCTCAGGGATGATATGACGAAAATTTAGAGAAAGGGCCAACTTAAGGCCAATCAACACGGCTTGAGCTTCTGCCAGCATAGCAAGGAGCAATACAAGCTAAGCTCTAAAGATGATGACCCATGGAATCTCTACACACCACACCGATACCAAAAGCCAAATCTAAGACAGCAGCATCCACATTAACTTTAATGCATCCAACAGGAGGTGGGGAAGTTGGATCCATGACATAGCTGACCGAGAGGACTGGATCAATGGTTCCGAAATTCTCATGACATCATGATGTGCTTCTTTGTACTGATTAAGTAGAGACATTGCAATCGAAATGATGGCTAGTGGATGGTAAGATTTTTTGTAAAAATACTAACTTGTTATGAGCACACCACAACTGCCACATTAAAGCCGCTACAATGATGAACGGAACCTCATCGTCTGATCATTAGATGTCATAATCCATTGACAGAGCCAATTAAACAAGGACCCACTGACTTCTTCAGATCTTATACAAAAGATAGAACCCCATCATACAGCTTTGACAATAGGACGATGCAGAAAAAAGGTGTTCCAAAGATTCCCAACCATCTAAACAATAAGGGCAAGAAGGATCAATATGGGTGCTTCTTCTTGCAAGGATGGCACCGACAGGGAAGGCATTTGAAAGACATCTCCAAATAAATGTGAGGATTCTTGGAGGGAGAAATTTGAATGTGCATAATTTCTTCCATATTACCGCATGCGCATTGAGAGAAGAGCTTGAAGCCGAGCAATTCGAGATTTCCTTATAAGCTGATTTGGTGGTAAATCTTCCCTTAGGTGTTAAAATCCAGCAAAGAGAATCTTGAACTAGAGGGGCATAGCTTTGTAGAGGTATTTTGATAATCTGATCTACCACTGGGTTACCAAAATGGTTAAGCAATTTATTGGTATCCCAAGTTCGGTTGTTGCTACTAATGAAAAAATTGACTTTGGTTGTAGGAGGTCGGTCTCGAGCAACAATTGGTTTGTAGCTAGATATACTGGGGATCCAAGGATTGAATTGCACATTTACCAATGAGCCATCTCCAATCTACCAACAAGCCCCTCTAGCCAGGATGTGTCTACAACTTAGAATTGCATGTTAAACCTTAGAAGCACCTGCCCTTAATTTAATCTGCCAAAAATTCTATTGCTAGACATATTTATTCTGGAGCACACGAGCCTAGAGTCTATTAGGTTCAGATAAGAATTGTCTGCTCAACTTAGTGACTAAAGCTTGGTTAATCATGGACAAATTTCGAATACCCAACCCACCAAACTCCTTGGGGAGCATGCAATTGGACCAAGCTTTAATATATATATATATATATATATATATATGTGTGTGTGAACATTCATCCTTAAAACCCCACCAAAAATCACGCATAAGAGCATGAAGTTGGTCACAAAAATTTTTGGGAAGCAATGTTTTAGACAAGTAATAAATTGGTAGACTTGCCAATGAGGATTTGATTAGAGTGAGTCGTCCCGCATGAGATATAAGGGGAAAGAGGGTCTCTGTCACTAACAAAAAAAATATAAGGGGAAAGAGGACACCCCTGACAAATGCCTCTAGAAGGTTTAAAAATAAGAAGTAAGCTCTCCATTTATCATAAAAGCAACTGTTGAAGAAGAGACGAACATATTGATGAGAGCACAAAACTCGCTTGAGAAACCCAATAGAGATAGGATCTGAATCAGAAAAGACTAATTGACTTTGTCGTACGCCTTGGCCATGTCGAGCTTGAGCATAAATGAACCCACCTTGCTCTTCTTCCTCTTCATTGTGTGAATAATCTCTTGCATTATAATGAAATTATCAGAGATGTACCTGCCAGGCAAAAATGCATTCTGAAAAGGATATATGATCCTTTGCAAAATTGGTCTTAAACGCTTTGCTACAATTTTAGCAACCACCTTGTAATGGATGTTACACAGCCTAATGGACCTAAAGTCAACCGAAGATTTTGCCTCCTTGGGATCAATGTTAACAAAGTGTTATTAACATTAGAAGGGAAAGCTTTTTCACAAAAAAAAAAAAAAAAAAAAAAATGTTAGATGCTATTACAAAATTCAAGTCCTAACACCTCCCAGATAGACTGAAACAATAGGGTGTTGAGTCCATCTGGTCCTGCATCTTTCAGAGGGCCCAAGCTAAATAAGGTATCGTGGATCTCTTGATGGGAAGGAATAACACACAATAAACTATTTTCCTCAGAAGAAATAAGAGGGGGGAACAAGTTCGTACCATCAAAATCTTCTAAAGGTCCAGACTTCAGTTGTAAATAGATTCTTGAAAAGGCAAGGAAAGAACTTCTAATAGTATCTTGATTAACATACCAAGATCCATCAACATTCTTAATTGCACTAATTCGATGCAATTCTTCTTTCTAGTGGTAGAAATGTGAAAATATTGAGAATTCCTGTCACCTTGTTTAAGCCAATCAGAATGCGCCCGCTGAACCCAGTAGATTTCATCCAACTTAGCAAAGTGAGAATATTCTGTTGTCAATTGTCTCTCTTTAACAATAGGTTCAGAGATTGGTGTGTCCGATTGAACCTTGAGCAACTCCGATTCGATCTCTTGCATTCTTTTTCTGGAGTTACCGATCGTTGCTTGACTCCACCTTTTTAGCTTTTTAATAGTCTCACTGCATTTGTTAGCGAAGGAAAGGTCTTGAGAGAGGTCATCCAACTTAGCAAAGTGAGAATATTCTGCTGTCATTGTCTCTCTTTAACAATAGATTCAGAGGTTGGTGTGTCTGATTGAACCT
This sequence comes from Nelumbo lutea, assembly GCF_056320005.1. Lineage (NCBI taxonomy): Eukaryota > Viridiplantae > Streptophyta > Magnoliopsida > Proteales > Nelumbonaceae > Nelumbo > Nelumbo lutea. The sequence goes on along the minus strand of NC_142685.1, from coordinate 4,502,373 downwards.
TGAGCAACTCCGGTTCGATCCCTTGCATTCTTTTTCTGGAATTATCGATCACTGCTTGACTCCGCCTTTTTAGCTTTTTAATAGTCTCGCTGCACTTGTTAGCGAAGGAAAGGTCTTGAGAGAGGTTATCCAAACAGCGTTTGAATTCATCTAGATAACCATTGCATTTTGTCCAGAAAGCTTCGAATCTATTAACTTTTATAGCTTTCCTTCGGGACTGAGTAAAGTTGACCAAAATAGGAATGTGGTCACTGCCAATGCGAGGGAGGTGATTAACATGTGCCCAAGGATACAACATCAACCAATCTGGGGAATCCATAGCCCGATCATGTCTTTCCATTAAAAGTTCATGAAAATCCCGCTTGTTGGACGAGGTGTACGTTGGACCCGAGAATCCTAGATCCATCAGGCCTGTGACATTAATCATTTGTTTGAAATCCTCAGTATTTGAAGGGGTAATTGGCCTACCTCCAAATTTCTTAGTTGCCGAGAATAAGGCATTGAAATTGCCAAACACCACCCATGGTTTCGTGAAATTGGAAGCAAGATTACAAAGTCTATCCCACACTGCCTTCCGACTCCCATATGCCATATATGCAAACAAGAATCCAAGAGTAATTAGAAGCTGAGCAATTGATATCAACCATTATAAAAGTTATCATCCACATAACTAACAACAATATTTAAATCCAAAGACCACCCCTAGATCCCACGAAGGGATGAAGAACATAGTTAAAAAGTGAAAATCTCTTAAGCAACTAGGAAGACTTGGAAGAAGTACATTTTGTTTCAGAAAGGAAAACAATAGATGCCTTTGTACTCCTAAGGAGTGCTGAAAGATGTTGAATTGTCAAGTCCCTCCCCAAGCCGGCAAGCCCGACAATTCCAAGCAATGAGTCTCATTGATTAATGTGGGGTGGTTGAGGGCCCGCCACCCCAACCCATGTGGAAAACGGGATAGAACTATCAGATGGATTAACAAGAGCCCCTGCAAGCTATTTCAATATATATATATATATAAGACAGTCAAGAAATTTTCTTATTTTTTGGAATTTTTTGTTTTTTGTTTTTTTATTTTATGCCATTTTTTTAAACAACCAATGAGATTCACTTTTCCAAGAACGTAAATAATCTCTTCTCCTAAAATTTATCCTAAACTATCTCCCCCACTTTTTCTAGAATTATCTCTGATTCCTATTTATCTTCTAAATTATATCTAATTCCTATTTATCTCCACAATTATCTTTTTTATTTATATATATATATATATAAAGTAGTCAAGAAGTTCTCATTTTTTTATTTTATGCCATTTTTTTAAACAACCAATGAGATTCACTTTTCCAAGAACGTAAATAATCTCTTCTCCTAAAATTTATCCTAAACTACCTCCCCCACTTTCTCTAGAATTATCTCTGATTCCTATTTATCTTCTAAATTATATCTAATTCCTATTTATCTCCACAATTATCTTTTTTATTTATATATATATATATATAAAGTAGTCAAGAAATTCTCATTTTTTTATTTTATGTCATTTTTTTAAACAACCAATTAGATGCACTTTCCCAAGAACATAAATAATCTCTTCTCCTAAAATTTATCCCAAACTACCTCCCCCACTTTCTCCAGAATTATCTCTAAATCCTATTTATCTCCACAATTATCTCTAATTTAGTAGAGAGTTTCTCTCATAAATTATCTCTAATTCCTATTTATCTTCTCCCCTACCTTTTATCTATATCCATCTAAATAAAGTTTGGATTAAAAAAATTAAGAATTATTTAAATATTCTAACAAAATCATATAACTTTCAAATATCAAGTAATAATTCGAGAAAATAACTTTCAAATATATTAATACTTATTAATAATAATTTTAAACTCTTAGTCTGTATTTATTATATAATTATATATACTAAAATTAATATTTATTGTATTTTAGTTATTATTTATTGTTTTTGTGATAAATGCATTTTCAATGGTTATGCATAAATTTATTTTGTTTTGTTATTTAATAGAAAACTTTCAATAATCATTGGAGATTAAACTACTATTAGTGAAATTTTTAAATTTAGTTTTTTGTATTATTGTATTTTTGTTATAACTTATTTATTAATATTTATTAGAGACTAAACTATTGTTTGAGATTATACTATTTATTGACTAAGTTAATATATTTTTAGTACTTATGTATTTTTTTCATTATCAATATATTTTCAATAATTGTGTATTTTTGCTATAAATTTTCAATAATTAATGGAGATTAAACTATTGTTATTTATCAGAGATGAGACTATTAACTTAGCTAAAATTATGAGTGTTCATTTGTTTGTTCGGTTCAATTGTAGGTTATTTGGCCAACCAAATTGACTTGGTCAGGTTGGGGAGTTTGTCAGATGAAATGGACTCACATTTTTTATGAAAACTGACCCACTCAAGTTGTATTGGTTTGGGTCGATTTTTTGGTTTGGTCAATCAGTTCAAAAGATTTAAACTTAAAAATTAAATTAAATTTTAAAAATTATAGTATAATTATTAAAAAATTAGGTTTATGATATAAATCATTTTAGACTAAGAAATATGAAAATTTTCTCACTTTTTCATATTAAAAATTATATTTAAAATATAAAATATTAATATATATTCATGGTTAGGTCATTCAGTTTTGGTTGGTTTACAAATGGCCAAAGTGAAATCGATCCAACTTGGTCGAATTGGAAAATTTTTTAACCAAAGCCAACCTAAGATACTAGAAAAATGACAAACTCGGGTCGAGTTGATTGGGTTAGTCGGTTTCATCAGTTTGATGAATAAATCTAATTAAAATTAAAAAATTTATTAAAAGTAGTATATAAAATATTATTAATTATTTAAAAAGTTGAAAATATAACCTAATTGTATACTCTTATATGATTCTATTAGGGTCATTTATTAGAACACATCTTATAGTTTTACATATTTACTTAAGAATAATTTATAGTTTTCATTTTATTAAAACATCCCATATATTTTACAACTTGTTTACTTAATCAACCTTTCATTAAGGAGTGTTTGTTTTGCCATTAGGCCCATGATTTTTTATTTAAAAATATTTTTAACACTTATTTTGTACAAAAAACAAAATTAACCAAATATAGGCAATATTGTGTCTTATAAATGACAAAAATGGTATTTTTATTTATATTTTCTTTTGATTAAATTTATTTAAATGAACATTAGGATCAACATTATCATTTTCTACTTTATAAAGTGATGTTTTAATAAAATTTTAATCATATGATAGATTTTAATAAATGACCCTAATAAAACCCGTGCATCACGGATCCCCGCTAGTCACTAGTGAAAATTCACTTTTGTCTTGGGCTAGAGAAGAATAGGCCAGTACGTTTGTTTTTGAATTGAGTGGGCCTAAGCCCAAGGAAACACATGGCTGATTTTCAATAACTTCCGTTTCATTTACTTCCCTTCTATCAATTGATGCCGATTCAGTTACGAGAATCGTGGAATCCTCTAAAATTTCGTGATTGTGCTAGGTTCCCAAATAGTGGCCAAGAAACCCGGGATGTGCAACTGCTTGGATTGTGGGCTGGCCGGGGATGGGACCGACTCTACAACACCGGTCATTTTTCCAGCAACTATGATCTTACCAATGGTATTAGCTGCTGAGCTCTCTTCACTATCAGTGGTTGAAGCCTTGTGATCTTAATCTTCTATCAGAATTAATAGGGGACGCCGACTGCTCTATTTGGGGTGAAATAAGAGTTACCTTTCCCCGAGCTTTGAACACGTAAATCAGGTTCAAAATGGATACGATGTAGTGCCTCCAACTCAGATTTCTTCAGCATCAATAGATTGAATAAGGTCTGCCCTTAAAGAACAGGTATCCCAATCATGATCTAAATGGCCACAAAAATAGCAGAAACGCGGAAGCTTCTCATAAGTGACTCCGATGTCTATAGTGTCTTCGTCGAGGAGTTCAAGAGGCACTGTGTCTTCATCGAAGGCTATAGGAAAAGGTACACCAACCTTGGTTGCCAAAGAGCCCGCCATTGGAGCAGTCAGATAATCAACCGGTAGTCCAGAAAGATATATCCAAAAGTCTGCACGATCCAATAAATATTTAGCAGGTGCCAGATTTGGCTCACAACGCTGTAAAACAATAAGATCATTATTGAAACACCAAGGGCTGCGTTGCAGAATAGATTCAACATCTGCAGTGGATTAACACTTCACCGAGAACATATTTTTGCCGAAATCACCGATTGATTTGACTTTGTGTTTCCAAATCTTCATAATATTCTCTTTTAACCCAGCAAAGTTGATTGTCCTATCTGTAAGGACTTTGACAATAATATTTTTCTGCCATTCATTTGGATCAAGAACATCAGAAACCTTGGATCGTATAGAGGAAACAAAACCAAGGTTTAAAGTTTTGACAAAATTTTCAACAACCGAAGAATGGGTGATTTGATTCGCCATGATCAAATAAGAAAAAGAAAGGGCAGAGAAAAGAGTCAAGGGAGATGACGAAATGATGGGGGTAGGGAAGCAGACACGGAGAAAAAACATACGGAAAAGCCTAAGGGAACTAGTTTATTAAGCTTATTTATATTAATAATGCTTTTTTTTTTATTTTTGCCCATAGGACTAATGTAGCATTAGTTAAAGCTGACTTTTGATTTCAGAAAAACAAAACAATAACTGAGTGTGACTCTAGAGTCTGAATGGCCAAATTCTGCTTCTACCTTTGTTTTTTCAAGAGAGAGAGAGATTCCATATTATGCCAAACACTCGTAGAGGTGTAAATCTGGCCGTGTTGCTCGTAGTCCGGTATGGCTTTGAACCGGCCTGGCCTGATGGTCTGTGTTGTGCTGGGCCTAAGGTTTTGGGTCCGTCGGCCGTGCCACCTGCGGCTTGCATGTTGGCACGATCTGCGACACAACCCATATATACTATTTAAACATATTATATATATATATATATATATATATATATATATATATATATATATATATATATATATATAACATATTATATAGATTATAATTATATAATATATTAATAAAGTAAACAATTATTTTCAATTTTATTATACTAATTTATTTAATTTTTGTATATATAAGCAATTGTATACATCAAAATTCATATAAAATTAGAATTTTAAGTTTTTAATTTTTTTTAAATAAATAGGTAAAAATAGCTTTGACCTGGTTTACGGCCCAGCTTGGACCAAGGCTTGGCCCATGGGCCAGCCCAGTCCACGGCACGGCACAGGCCCGCATGGGCTTGGACTATGAACCATGCCAGGCCAACCCTCAAATTATCCCAAAGGAGAGCAACACAACCCAAAACAATTCACGAGCCAGCATGGCATAGCCCGCACTTTGCACGAACTGCCCGCGAGCTAGACCTCTATACAGTCGTGATGATGTGTAACCACAGATGGATATTATTGGTTTCACATTCTAATTTCCAAGGCACTATAATACTTAGACCAGATAGTGCCGTCCTCTAATCCTCCTACCTAGGGTGCAAGTTAGGCCGGGTTACATCAATCCTAACCCAGTCCGATTTGTTGAATTCCGGCCCCAATTCAAAACGAAATCTACTGCCACGTTGTTTTATGGGGAACTTGATAAAACACCATATCACTAATTTATAATCCAAATTGATTCGACTCTGTTAGATATGTTTCGATTCGGATACGAATTTAAACAAATCAAATTATATCCGATTCGATCCGATCTCTTTGCAGCCTTAAACAATATAGGACTGTCAATGGGTCAGTTCTGCCCAACTACCCAAACTGAACCAAACCAATGGTTCTGGTTCAATGATTTTATCACAATTAATAATTGGGCTGATTCTGGTTCTTGTCTGTCTTGAAACGATTCTGACTAAAAACTGATTATTTTATTAAATATATAAGATTTTCTTACTTTCTTATAATTTTTGTCATGTTTTATGTTTGAAATTAGAGATTTGATAGATAATATTAGTTAAAAATATTTAGTTTATTAACATATAAATAATTTAATATTTTACTATCATTTTTATTAAGGTCATATTATCAAAATTTAAAATTTAAGTTATTATTTAAATAAGTAATTAATTATAATTTTCAATATAATCAAGTCTAGACCTGATAGACATATTTTAGTCCCGATTGATAACTAATTTGAGACTAAGATCACCTTATCATGACCTAGACCCAACTCATTGACAGCCCTAAACAAAAAATAAAAGAGATGTTCCCAGCTATAAGGTGTTGTCCACAACGTTATGACTTATGATGCCAGACTCTAGACCTAGGTGAATTTTGATGATTGGTTCTCCATTATTCAGGTATTTGAGAGCTTTTGGGGGTAGATGAATCATTAAGGTAAATTATAATAGAGTTCGACTATGATATGGAAAAGATATTATAACCGAAAAACTTCTCACCAGTCAATTGGAATTATAAACATGGTAGCAAATTAGGTGTCATTTACATGGTTTTTAAAACCAAACCGATGACTGAATCGATTAGGGGTCTGGTTACCAGTTTGAACAGTTTGACCGTTTAACCCGAACAGTCGGCCCATTCTAACAAAAAAAAAATGAAAAACAGTCAACCATTTGACCGGTTAACCAACTGGTTCAGTGGTTTGCTGACCAAAATCAACGATTTTGGGGGAAAATGGAACCAGACCCAACTTTTCTAGTCCAGTTTTGAAAACCATGGTTATTTATCAAAGTTCATGGGTGGGTTTTGATTGGTCAAAACTCTTATATATATAAGTACGAATACATGTGGCTGGTTTCTTGAATTTTCACTAGACTAAAATGCTCTATCTCTTAAGTTTGAATTAGAAAAGGAGCAATGGTAAATATGTAATTTTGTTTTCTTATTTAATGCTTATTACAAAAGAGACACAAAACTCTATTCTTTTTGTTCATAATTGTAAAAAAGTCAATGGCAATAATGTTATTTAACATTCCCATTTAATGTTAGTTAGGGAAAATGCACAAAAATCCCTTTTTTTTATTAATAATTGAAAAACAGTCCATGGTAATAATTGAAACCTCCCTTGAAGTTTTTGATTGTTGCCCAAACTTCCCTTGAAGTTTGGTAATTGCAACCACCTCCCGTAAACTTCTTGACACTATTGCAAGTAGACCGCCTTTATAAAATCATCTAACAAGACGCATGAAAATGCCCAAAATGCCCATGTAATTATTATTAAGGCTGGTTTATACATAAAAAACAATATAAATGTTATGAAGAACAAAAAAAGAGAGTTCAAAGTTGCAATTTTACCTTTGAGCAATTGATATGAAGGGCAAATTTGGAAAATATATCAAATAAAAAAATATTAAAAGGGATTGTGGTAGTGGTTACTATGAAAATTTGGAAAATAAACATTTTGGTCAGGAGTAACTACATGGGTATTTTGGACATTTTTGATCTTTGTGTTAGAAGATTCTAATAAAGGATCTACTTGCAATTATATCAAAAAGTTCATGGCAATTGATTGCATTTACCAAACTTTGTGGAGGTTTTAGCAATTTACCTTTTCATTTATTTAAATTTAAAAAAAAAAAAAAAACTGAAAGTACATCTTATGTTCTCAATAGCCAATGTTAAGTCACATTAACCAACATGAAGAGATTTTCAACTTGCAAATGGATGAGCAATTTATTCTTTAAACTATTTTCTTGATTTTTTTAAATATTTTTAACCTATTTTCATTGGTTCAATTCTTGATCATTAATGTAACAGATGACTTTATCTTCTTTATTTCCCACCATATAGTGGGTTAATTTTTCATTTCCATTACCTTAAAGCCCACATCATTGGATGGCAAGATATTTGCATGTGTAAGTAATATTTTTTATAGTAGTTCATTGTAAGGTTTCCAGTGGTTGAAGGAGTTGAAGTTGGATTTATCATATAGAAGTTAATTCTTGCAAAGGAACGAGAATTAAAAAAAAATCTAACGAAAGTAATTGATAAAATTTATTAATTTTATTAATGAACCATAATAAGAAAAATAAGAATTTATTAATGATAAATAAGAATAACAAGGATTTTATTAATTCTTGTTACTATTACAAGAATTTTATTTGGACACACCTTTATATTAAAATCAATGTGATAAATAAGAATAATTTTTATAGATGTGAAAATATAAAAAAAAATTGCAAAATATATTATATCACAAAATTTATCATGTGAAAAGTACACACACACACACATAAAAGTTAAATGTGATTATATTTACCATTTCTCCGAAAAAAATAATATTTACCATAACAAAGGCTTCAGTCTAGGCCCAAGACCAACCCACACCCCAGCTCATGTTACAAGCCTGAGACCTGCCCACACGAGCTCAGCCCAGACTTTCCAAGCCTAATGAAAATTTTTAATTGCATAAAAATTTTAAAATAAATAATATATATTAGTGAAAAAATGCACTGCAGAAGCCCAACCTGGGCCTCATTGCTCGATGAAAATGAAGATCATTCCTACAAGGCTTTGCTTAGAAAGACAAATCTAGTAGTACTTGAGTTAAACTCATGTACTAGCACATGCATTGACACGTGAAAACTCGTAAATATTTATATATTAAGCTTTTTTATATTTTATATAAATTATGCATAATATTAAGTATAAATAATTTAAGAATATATATTATATTATATTGGGGTTTGGGTTGGGTCAGGGCCAGGCTTCAAATGTTGGGTCCAAGACTCGTCCAAAAATTTCCACCTTAATATGGACCCAGGCCAGGTTTTGTACACAAAAACCTGGGCCTGGGCTGGAGGACTTCTGGACCGGACCAAGAATGATCACCCCTATTGGGGGACAAGATAAATTCTATCCGAAGACGACTTTATCCATGGTGGAGAAAAAGCTCTCGACTACATGGAGAATTGGCAAAAAAAAGAAAAGAATCACATGGAGAATTCGAAATCCAGAGTTCCAGTTACCAAAAGCTCTCTCGCGCGCGCGCGCTCTTATTTACTTCCAATTTACTTACCTCTTCCCTACTTTTTTAATCCACTATACGATCTTGTATCAAGTTTAGTTTGCTTTACACATCATGAAGCATTTAGTAGAGATAATCAGATTTACTTGGCTGGAGGCAAAAGATCTAAACCCTTTCAAATCTAGGATTATGTATCTTGTTACATTTCTGCACCAATTTCCAATCAAAAAGTGCGTAAGACCCTTTCCGGAACAGATGCCAACTAAAGAAAAAAAAATATTACAGAATCGATTATATTTATCATCTTGATCCAAAAAAAAAAAAATCCCGTTGCATTCCGTTCAGCAAATATTAAATGATTGCACAAAAGGACAAAAAGGAACTTCATAAGGGCAGAAACTCACTATACAGAAATTATGGTCTTACAATTAACCCAGCAGCTGTCAGCATGTAGAATGTTAAGTAAACAGAGTCGCTCATATTTCTTCATAAAGGCCATCTCAAGCTCTTTAGCTTATGAAGAATTACCACACCTCAGGTCTCTTGTGAAAAAGGGATGTCTTAACGCTTCCCTTGCTTTCATTCTCTCTGCCGGGTCATAACGAAGAAGACCTTGCAAGAGGTCAATTAGATCTCCTGCAGAGTGATCCACGTGCTGCATTACCAGGTTCTACGACGCCAAAGAAAAATAATAAAAATTGAATGTACAAGAGGACAGAAAAAATGATGATGCCACAGGAAACTAGATTTTGAGGTGGTTATTAAAGTGAACAATAAAATGAAATTCACAAGCAGAAAACAAGGTTAGTTGGTTGCTGTCTCAATTCGAACTGAAGTCTGAAGATTTATAAGCTTAACAAAATTTACATGGCTAATAAACAAAATTTTACTAAATAAAAAAGTTGAAAATGAATGGTACTTGCTAGAAGAGATCAGAAAACCCCATTTTTTTCAGGTTGTCACAAGTATCGATATAAAAGCCTGACCACATCTTAGTAGCTTTTTGCATAGCATTCTAGTTTGGATCCTCTCAACTCAACGGTTTTTGGGAAAATCTGGAACCAGGTGAATAAAAGGGATATTTGACTGATTCCCAGGTCGAATGGTTTCACCGCGACAGTTTTAAATTACTGGTACATTATTTATATGCTTAGAAACGTGTAGCCTTGGCTAGTTGCCGCGGATGTTAACTTAATTCGGTTTAGAAATTCAGTTAACTGAAAAAACCGAATTAACTGAACTTTATTGTCTATAATATATAATTTATATTATATACTATATTGTCTATAATATAATAAAATATATGATATTATATTATACTATGTATTAAAATATATAATTTTTATATACATTGTATAATATATATTTTTAGTATATTATATATATTAAAATATATATAGTGTTGAAATTCAGTTTTAACTGAAATAACTAAAAACCGAACCAAAAATTTTGGTTTCAGTTATTTCGGTTTTGATTCAGTTTTTCATTTAAAATTTTAATTTATTCGATTCGATTTTTAACCAAATAAACCGTTTGCTCACCCCTACCAAGAGTACGATTAAGTTGCCTTCATTGCTTCCAATCACACCTCCAATTCCTAGGGGTGGCAATCTCTCACCCAACCCTTTGAGCCCACCCAATCCGCCCATTTACTTGGCGGGTTGGAAATTGATTGATCACCCATTGGGTGAATCTAAATGGGTTTGGTCGGGTCGGGTTGGGTGATGAATAACCATTGTGTTAACCACTAATGATACAAATATGATTTCCTTAACCATTTTTCTTTAATTTTCTTCATTTGAGTGAAACAGTTTAAAAGTAATGCATTAATTTTCTATTTATTATTAACTAAAAGTAGTTTTGACTCGAATCAACTTAGTTCACCCAAATCGACATAAACCCAAATCAACAGTGGTTTGGTCAAACTCAAAACCCAAGCGTAGTCAAATAACTTCAAGTGGTTAATTGCTTTTTATTCTCCTTGTAAAAATAACATGGATGTAATGTGATTTAAACCTTCACCAATTATGTAAACAATAGCTTCCATGACCACCAAACTACAACTAACTTATTTGTGGAAGTGAGTTGGTTTTTACTTTCAAGAACAAAAATATAAGATTAATGGGTTTGAGCAGGTTGGGTAGGGTCAAGGCGGGTTTGGGTTGAACCCAACCCATTTAATTTTATATAACTAGGTTGTTAATGGGTTGGTATGTTAGATGGATTGGGTTTAGGGGTTGATTCGAGCCAAACCAAGCCAAATAGTACGAGGCTCGAGCTTGGCTCGCAAAGGTAGTACAAGGCTCGAGCTCGGTTTGAGCTTACAACCATGAGCTCGAGATAGGTCGGCTCAAGCTCGACTTGAGAAAAAAAATGTTTTACAAAAATAAAAATATACATATAAATGTTTTTTATTTGATATTTAAAAAAATAAGAATTATAATAATTAGCTACTATTATATATAAAAAATAAAAATATTATATCTATAATATTTTTATTATATGTATTATTTTTTATAATTTTATATATTATTATTATTATTATTATTATTATTATATATGTAGCTATTCGAGCTTGGCTCGAAACTCAATTGAAACCGAGCCAAGTCGAGCTCGTAAAGAGCTCAGCTCGTGGCCATCCCCAATTGGGTTGAAGCTCAACCCACCCAAACCAATTCCTGATTTCCCTGGGTTACCAAGGCTACAGCCATCAAAATTGAGCTTTGACAAAAGGTTCCGGAGGAGGTCTCCAAACAGCAAGTAAAGACTTCTTTGCAGTGGAAGAATCAGCCACTGATCTCCAATTTCGACAAATATCATATATGGAGGCGGCTAAGATATTCAATGTTTCTACCTAATGATCAAAATCTCAGTAACCATACCAAATAATCCAAATTATATGAGATTTATAGAGCAAGATTTTAGAATACCATCGAAACTGCCCCTTGATAGAAGATATTGAGGGAGAATTCTGGAAGCAACAAGTATATCCAATCTTACCAGTTTAGGGTATAATAGTTGCCCTTTCAGCAGCCGTATGAAAAAGCCTTGAACTGAATTGTGTTTGCACTTGGTGAAGAACACTTCAACTAATATATACTGAAGTTTAGATGGAACTCAAAATAAAGAAGCAGAAACGAAAACATATTAGATCAGCTACAAAAATCTTGTTCACCATTTCAACTCTATCAAGGGACCATATTTCACCATTAAATTATGAATCCTTGATATCTTTCTTCACTACCCTGAGGCCCAAACCAATGTCCTTTTTAGCATTCCCCCAACTCATTCTGAACCCTCAACTTGCATCAGATCTTGCTTTTACCAGTACAAGTTCAACGCAAATGCTCAAAACCATCCAAGTCTATTTTCCCTCATTTTGTCACACACATTAAAGCTCTCCTGATTCCCATGAATGAATCCATTTTTAAATCTATGCTTTGTAGCCTTTCAGTCTTTGTCATTGATCTATCTTTAACATTTTTATCTCCAATACACATTATGGATGTGATGCTTTTTTAGTGTAATCTGAACGGTAGAACCAATCATACAACACTACAAATGCACCTTGACACTTCATTCACCCTATTTCAATTGTGTGACCAACATTCTCTGCAATCTGCCTCCTCACGTCCCTATGGATAATCAAACCATAATAGAAATGGTCACTTAAGGTAACTCCTGGTCGCCAATCTTAATTGGATCCTCAATTCTACTATTATCCTTGTTGAATTTGCAGTTTATAATTTTTTCCTTCTTCCCATTTATCTAAAAAACCTCTGATTCCATATTAATTGTGCACTGAGTCCACTTTACTCTCATCAATCGATACAGATACTATGTTGCCAGGTTGTCAGCAAACACACTACCTCATGCAAATGAGTCAACTTATCCAATAAATTATGAATAGGTTAATTGCTTAAACTTGATGTAAACACACTATACAGGAAATCCATCTTCCAATATTCTCAAACTAATAGCTACATACCAATGTATTAACACATGGAGGCATGATGTGAAGCATTCCACTACCTGAAGGTGTGAGGTGTAGTTCAGAACGAAAGAGGTATATTTGTCTACATTCTCTAAGTCCTCTTCTGCATGCTCAAAAGTTTGGTTGAAAATGACCAAATACAATAATCAATTTTCTTTAACTAAAAGTCCTAAACTTTATTTGTAAAACTCAAAACTCACCCAACAGCCATGACCAAAATTACAAAACACCCACTAGGAAGAAGATGAACTAAAAAACAATAATTATCCTACAATTGATTTCACATAAAGAAGAAATATATATGTACTACATTTTATTCGAATAAAAACTTGCATTCATTCACAGCGGATAATGTAGAGACAGGGATAGTGAGAGCTAAAGCTGTAACTTTACCTCTTATTGTACCATTAATTCTTTATTCTTTTGGTTTGTACATTACTAATTGCACTACAAGGACAGAAGTGCCCTTTTACCTTTCATTAATATAAATATTACTTTCTTGGTGTGTCCTTTTACCTTACTGCACTGTCATTAGACCTGGCAAAAAGTTGACCCAACCAAACCCGAAAAAACAGTGTTAGGGTCTAATATTTAGCAAACTGAATGTGAGAATGACCCGACCCGACCCAGTAAAAACTGGGTTGGGCTGGGCTGGGTCATGGGTCAACCCGCTGACCCGATTGTCAAGTCTAATTGGGACTATTTATGCATTGTTAGAAGTTTCCACTCTTCAATTTTTTCTATTTAGTCTTTACTCTTTATTGTTTACTCTTTAAATTGTTAAATGTTCAAGTTTTTTTATTTTATATTTGGAATTTTAAGGTTAATTCCTTTAATTTTGACATTTTTCATATAGTTTTTCTTTATTTTTTTTAATTTCAGTTATTTTTTGGGATGACCCGAATTGACACATGGGTCAACCCTAACCCAGATATTTAGGGTTAGGGTCGAGTATTTTGATAACCCAACCCAAAATCAACCCGAAGTGTCTTGACCCAACCCAAACCCGACCCACCCAACCCAATTGCCAGGTCTAACTGTCATAGTATCACAGGTTCACAGCAGGTTCGATTCTCTTGGTTTTGATTTCAGTTTTTATTCTCCAATTTTCAGCATCAGATTGGGCCTCTCTTTTGGCATTTTTTTGGACTGGTATATGTTTCTTTCTGGACTGTTCTGATCAAGATAAGAAATCCTATTTTTCCTGGACTGGGACGTCAGTCATGTTAGTATATTGGGATTTTCTCTCAAGTAGCTAATCGGTTTGCTCTAAAATTCTAGATCTGGTGTAGCCCTAGGCTGTTCCTTCAGCCCCAAAAATTTGGTGAAGATTGGACCTGATTTGTAGGGTTTTGATCCCCTATCTTGTTTGATTCATCTGTGAACCTTCCTTTTTTTTACTGTGAACAGAATTGCTACTGGTGTTCAGCCTGTTAGAGGTTGTTTTCCCATTCTTATTTCTTACAACGGCATCCGAACAGGGTGGTGTGCTTCCTATCAAGTTTGATGGAACAACCTATGCATTATGGCAGTTCCATTTTCAGTTCTATGTCGAGGGAAAGGGGTTGTGGGGCTACATCGATGGAACCACTACCATACCTGAAGCAACTGATGCAAAAAGGCTGCAGACTTGGAAGATTAATAATGCTCAGATTGCATCCTGGATCCTTAGCTCAGTCACTACAGATGTTGCTTTCCCTATGAGGGGTCTCCAAGGAGATGCATGAATACCTGGAAAAGGTTTATCAACAGTCTAACATCTCACGACAATATCAGATTAAAACTGAGATATTTTTCTACAGTCAGGGTAAGAAGTAAAATTACAGCTTTAGCCCTCACTATCCCTGTCTCTACAAATAAGTGCTAGATGTATTTATTCAAAGAAATATTGATGAGTAAAGCAGCAACTTCTCAGACCACCTAGTAAACTCTCAAGCATCATGTGCTTCTCAAGGTAATAACAATAACAACATTTCTGACAAAATCTAGAGAAGAATCACAGCAACTCCTAGTTACATTCCTCAATCTCCTCTCAGTTTTCCTAACTGGAACTATGAAGCCAAAGAATTTAGAGATTCGTTACAGAATAAAGGGTTATAAACCATCACCAGAGCATATTGGAGTTTCTTACAATACAGAAGCAGAACAAAGTGGTAAAACAATTACCTGGAGGCGGGGCAATTTCCAAACTGCCCTCATGCTGTCCCTTGAAGTTGCACCTTCAGGCCAATCCAATCGTGCACCCCTCTTGAAATATTTCTCAGCATGGTAGCTGCCAAAATGAATGTCAAAGAAGTAAGACACAAAATTGAGAAGGTAAAACATACAAAAAATCACACTTACTCGGCTCTGGCCACCATATGGTGAGGCAGTGGGCCCAACACTCTCTCCATCATAGCAAGATGTTCTAGATTTTCATGGGTTTGGAATAGGGCCTCTCCCTATACATTCAACAAAGAACATAAGAACAAGATATTCATACCTTAGATTCATAGACTCAATTGGAATTGTCAAATTACCACAGAAAAAACAATTACTCATTGATAAATACACTGTTACCAAGGTTTCAACTAGCCAATGACTAGTTAGATGATGGCCATACAGATTGAAACATCAACCAGTTAGCTGATGGCCATCTCAGCATATGCATTTCTGCCACTCATTCATGTTGGTTCTTGACTGCCCAAGCCCAACTAGGGCTGCAAGTTGGGCCGGGTTAGATCGGGTTGAGGCCAACCCTAGCCCAACCCTAAGTTCTAATCCCCAACCCGACCTTCAACCCGATCTACCCGTGCTCAGGTTGAGCCCAATCCAACCTGGGCTGTGCTCAGGTTGCATATCAGTCTTTATTAACTTCAACGTTGCATCAGTATATCAAAATTAGGCATATTTTTTTGTACATAACATGTAACGTGAAGTGCTGAATGTATTATGCAAGCTACACCATAATGAATGAAGTAAGTGAATTTCAAACATTTTCCAATCAACAGTTTTTTTAATTGTTTTCTCCAATTTACCGTTTAGGAAGTGTTACCCAGTATAGACATCTAAATAGAAACAGTTAAATACAAACTAAAGAGAGGCAACAGTTTTTCCTTCTTGACAAATAAATGACAACTAATTAAACTTTTTAAATTGATTGCAAATATATAAACTCGATAAAGAAAATGTAATCAGTTCAACTTAATTTACCGAACACAGTTCAACAAGTATGCAACCCACACTCCACAAGTCACAAGGATAGTTCCATCCAAGCCCTGCAGAAGAGAATATAAACTGACTGTCAGACCACAACTACAAATAAATGGTGAAATGTAAATCTCAAATGTAGCCAAAAACAATGAACAAACTGTATAAAAAAACATTACCCAAGATAACTTCTGGTGCACGGTAATGTCGTGTTGACACCACATAGCTATGATCTTGATGCTCAAATGTAGTACTCCCAAAATCAATGAGCTTAATAGCACTGCACTTGGGCAAATTCTTGAAATAGGTGCCATCCTTTGTGGGTCGTGCCAGAAACTAGGTCACAGCCAAAAGAAAACACAACAAACACAAGTTATAAGAACTTTAAGTAACTGTACAACTTGATGAGCACAAATCACTCCAGTGACTCCACAATTTGGGAAAATATAATATGTTGCTTAAAAAAACATTAGGTACATTAGTGATTCTTAGGCCTTGTTTGGCTGGGCTATGAATGGGGTCTTAAAAGCCATAAAAGCTCAAAAAAGATCTTTTATGGTTTGGTAAGGTGTTCTTTGAAAGCCACGGCCATGTGGAAGTTAATCTCAAAAAACCAAAATCAGGAAGCTTCAATTGAAGCTTTGTTCCATTCTACAATGAATGTTAAAAAATAAATAAATAAAAATGGAACCGCTTCTTCCTTTGTACAACCAGTGGTTCAACTAATCTGGGTCAAACAGGTTAATCCATAATATAATAATTAAGCAGTATATAATAAAATATAAAAATATATATAAATTGCAAAAAATTATAGACATTTTGCAAAAAAAAAGGACATGAATCTAACATTATATGCATATCATCTTATACAAAAATAAGTGTGATAAATGAGAACTAATTTTATTAACGAAAACGACTAAAAATACAAAAAACTGAGAATCAATGTCTAACTAGTGGCCATTGATTGGACAAATGGTTGATCAGCTGATTAAGCTCAATTGATCAATCACCAGGTCATTGATTGAATCAACATTTTTTTTTTTTGCATCTAAATGTTTTGGTGAATAAACAGACCTGGAAACATAGCCATTTCACGGGTCAATCATTCCAACTACTCAGTTAAACTGCAAGTTGAAAACATTGCTAGAACTTTGAAACCCTTTTTTTTTATAAAAGATAACTTTCATCAACAAAAAGAGGGAAGGATATATAGGATGTATAAGAGATACATCTTACCATTACTTGTGTGAATTAGTTACACATAATTTTGTTAGATTTAAACTGGACATAAACCATTTTTTTTGTTGTTGAGTCATGAACTGAGCAGTCCAACCATGTAGTTAAATTGTTCAACTAACTAAATTAAAAATTCAACAAAAGAAGAAAATACAAAAATAACAATAAAACAATAAATATTATAGATTACAACAGACTTACACATGTATCTAAGGTAGGTACACATGTATCCATGTTTGACGACAATTATGAAGATTTTTTTTTATCAGTAAAAATCTTTCATTAATAACAGAGAGATTAAGATATGGTAACATTGTTTGACGACAATTATGAAGATTGTTATTAATATGGCACCCAGAAAACCTGTTGGTCATTTACCACTGTTACGAGGTGAAAAGAAAGCATTTGGAGAACAACGTTACCAAACAAACTTTCCAAGCTTTTTCTTCATCTTTTGAATCCTAAGGATCCTTTTGAGCTTTGAATGATCTTTTTAGATAGTCCAACCAAATGCCACCTTAATTTTCAATAGAAAGTCCAATTATTCAAAAACCAATACCTACCTTATAATCAGGCACCTTAACATAGTCGGAGGAAACAAGAAGAATGTTTTCTGGCTTGAGATCGGTGTGAATGAGTCTTAGATCATGCATAACTGCAAGGATAACAAATGGAATGAATGAGTCAACGTTAAAATAATGAGTTTACTCAAGATTCTCAACTGCCACACTTGTCCAACAGATATTAACAAAAATTGCAATGAAGGGAGGAAATGAAAATGCTACTCATAATGGAAATGCTTGAATGATGAAATGGGGTAGCACTGATCGACAAGGGCTGCGATTCTTTGGCCGGTAAGGGAAGAAAGAATTGCTAGATTATTCAAGGACGAGAACCATTCTAAAGAGACATTGACTGAGAACATCACAATGGAGGCGGTACATTGGGTTAAAACCTTACCAGTTTTTAACCTCTATTTGGTGGATGATTTGATTAAAGTATAGGAGTTTCATGCTTCATCAACCTTGGCCATTAAGTCAATAGCCTCAATTTGGACCCCTCCTTCAGAGAGCAATGTTAAGTTGAACTTTGATGAATGCAGCTTTGGAAACTGAGGGAAATCAGGCATTGAAGGTGTATTTAGACACCATGATGGCACAATCTCATCACAGTAATTGGCCATACTCTAAGGATTAAGAATACGAAGAGATAAAAATTAGAACCAGCCAGTGCTAGAAGGGGATTCAAAGTTTATTGTGGGATGGCTTGAAAACAAAACTGAGGAACTGTGGCAGTGCCCTCACGTAATGAGAGAAATCTGTTACCTTGCTAGAAAGGTAGGAGCAACAATCAACAAGATTCAAAGATCTATCATTTTTTTTGGCAGATGCCTTACCAAATAAGGGGTGGTCACCAAGACACAAATGTATTTGGGGGATCATTCCTAGGAAGGATGAATGAAAAACGTAAATCAGAAAATTAAAAAGAAGATGGGTTACGTAGTCTTATTATCCAAAACTGAGGGATGCCGTGATGGGATTCCATGCAAGCAAAAACTCTGCATACACTCTGAAAGAATGGGAATCCTGCCGAACATTGGGAACATCTCCCAATGAATTTAACATACACGTATGGGAGATACTATCAATGTGTTGCAAGATGCCATGTGAGCAGAGATTTTGCTAGCAGGAGATCTGGGCTGAGGGATGCCAAGCATTTTCTTGTACATGACATACATTTTTTCAGAAATTAACAAAAGTTCCCGTTACTGAAAAAAATGGATAGAAGTGATATTTAAGACTCAAATTGCCATAAGAAAGCACTCAAGCACCAAATGAGATGCAATATGGGAAAGAATGGTGCAAGTATTGTCCACACACATGCTACAGACTCCAAAAGTTGTCTGCCAAACTCCCGAACAAGATCAATGGGAAATGAACGGTAGCTGTTTTTGCGGAGAAAATCGTATAAGCTTGGTCCAAGCTTCTCAAATACCTGTTAAAACCATTTAAATTCATCCGCAAGTTTTAACTCGCATAATATTCAGTCGTGGAGGAAATGCACCGCCCTCCAAAATGAACCAAAAATACCAATAAATACTTACAATACAAATATGATTACGATAGTCAAACCAATTCCGTATTTGCACACAACTGCAAAGAATAAAACCATTTATACCAAATTCACCTTAAATGGCTACAGCTAAAAAGGGATGGAAAATGATAGATTACAAATGTCCTACCGTCTGCCACCAACATCATGTTTTGCAAGCCTCTGTAGGACATCAATTTCAATCATAGCAGCTTCACGATACTTGTGAATAGAGCGCACTATTTTAATTGCAACCAGTTCTTTGATTTCATAATCCAAACATTCCAGGACTTGCCCAAAAGTTCCTGCAACAATTGCACCATTAGAGAATGAGATAAAGGAAAGATGATCCCAGAAAATGGCGTGAGAACAGAGTTCCCCAGTTTTTAAGTTTAATTGCAATAAAAACATGTGCACGGGAGAAAAAATGAAGTACTTGGCACTGGAAGAGAGTCAACAGGCAAAACAGAGAGAGAGAGAGAGAGAATTGGAAAAGAATGAGTTCAATGATTGAAAAACTAAAAAACCAACCTTCACCCATTTTGTTAAGGATCCTATCTGCATGTACCAAAAGCAAATAATAAGGTACAAAGAATTAATTAACAATACAAGAAAAGTATACAAATTTGTGTATAATTACAGCGTCGGTTCAAAGTCTCCCCAATGGCAAAGACATAATGGCCATCTTTGTCGTCATTTCGCCATGGAGGTGATCCATTGCGAGGCATTCCCTTGTAATACAAAGAAGAATAGGCATAGCTGGAAACGGCCCCCGTCACATATTCTTGGCCACAATATATAGCTGGAAGAACCTGCACAAATCCAACCACTCAATCTAGCAAATGCATCAAACCCCCCACAATTTCCTTTTTTTTCTAACAAGAAATTCAGCTCAAAAACACCATCATAGTTTCATACAAAAAGTTGATAGAATGCATCGGGAGAATGGCAACTTTGAAAAGAACTAGGAAGGCGAGGATAAAATAACGCCAGCAAAAATTCAGATTTAGCAAGAAAAGGCATTCCAGTAATAATATTTAAAATATACAAAGACAGATCCGCAGCAAAATAAACAAACAAAACAAAAGAAAATAGATAACCAAATTGAAAAGATATCATTTATATGTTCAGAAATGAATTCTAAAATTAAATTCGAGCATTATTTGGATCATGAAGGTTTTGACTTCTTAGGGAATAAAACAAAAGAAATAAATAATAGGAATAAATAGAGATCAAAATGTTGAAAACAGAATTCTAAAATTTGAAGTATCATTTAGATCATGAGGTTTTGACGCCTTAGAGGATTAAAATGGGGAAAAGGAAACAATTACCGACAATTTCTTTCTTTTTTTTTTATAAATCGCTGACATGAAACATTAAAAACGAAGAACGACACTTAGGGTTACAAGCAACAAAATTCTACGAGAAGCCGATGATAACTCAGGAAAAATAAAGTAATTTATGAGGAAACAGAAGAGAATCGTACCTTGGAAGGAGGAACCGGAGGCATGTCCCATGTTAATCTAGGCCGTTTTCTTGGGCGCTTATCCATGTTCGACTGAGAAAATCCGTTAATCCATTCTGTCCCCATTAAAATTTGCCCCTTCGCAGATAGAGGAATTAAGAAGTTGCAGAGAGAAAGAAGAGTGACAAATAACAGAGACGAAGATCTGATGAAGAAAAACCAAAACAAAAATTTATTTTCTTTTTTACAATTTTATGTATTAAAAAATATACCAAATAAAATTGAAGGATAAAACCAGCAATAAAGTTGGCTTTTCGTAACCCTAGTTTTAAGTTTTAAGCGAGACGAGAGCTATACCTAACCAGACCCGCAACTAACCGTAGTTAATATTGGACCTTAAAACTTATCCAGACAGTAGATCTCCTACACTTTCACATGTCTAATTTCATGGATGGATTGATGCCGACAGCCAGCCTTGCTGGTCAATACGTGTCCATTTGGATTGCAATGTTGGCACACTCACGTAAGATGGATTCTGATCATACGATCCATCCACTTGAATTGTAATGCTTTCAAGTGTGCCTGGAGAAGGCTTATATTGACACTTGTGATGGTCTCACATAGGCTTAGTTAGGCTTGGTAGGCTTACGTTAGGGATATGTCCGTCATTTTTGTCTGTAAGATTTTTTAGAGAACTGATGTCATCTTCAAGTAGACCTTTAGAAGCTTAATCTACTCTTTGAGGAGGTGTGGTCGACCTCATTGGGTGCCTAACCTTGACACTCCTAGACCATCATCCCCTTGCGGGGCGGCCCTGGTTAACGGCTAGCATGGCTACCAGGGTTCCTCATGGACGCACACTTGCTCATGGGGACAGTGTTGGATCGGCACTGCGCTGCCGATACTCAAGGGAGGCTTGGCATGCGGGCTTGGCTCAAGCACGTCCCTTCACCATGCCAGTCCCTTGCCCAAGCTGAGTGAGCTACCCCATTGCCCTTGGTGCACGGGTGTGTTCCGGCCCAAGCGGTTGCCTATCATCATGGCACACAGGTGCCTGTCATCATCGGTTCACATGAGACCCATCACATCGGTGCCAAGTCACCCCAAGTGCCCCGACCATTGGACTTGAGGTCATGATCCAGTGCTACTGACTTTGGTGGAGCCATCCCATCGGGCAACTCCTAGCCTCTATGCGTTACAAAGGCTTGTTCTGGGCTGCCTTGGCCAGGACGCCGCACGGGTCCTTCCGCTGTAGAACTACCCCCGTGACAGTTGGTATTAGAGCAAGTTGGCCAATTGCAGCCGCAGTTGGTTTTCAGCAGATTAGCCCAGAGCCAGTTGAAGCGGTCATTTCGACAAGCAGCATTTTGTGGGGTGCGGTCCCTAGGCACTTCCACCTAGGATCGAGCAGATTTCAAATCAGGCCTGGCAAGAGGCCATTTCTTAGTTCGTGTCCCCATTCCAATGACACTAAAACAGCTTTCCCTTGTGGTTGCAGACGCATTGGTTGTTGTCCTCATGCGGGGGCAGACGCGTGAGCCTTGATAGGAATGTGGGTACATTGCCTGAGCATATTGCTTATCAGGCCTGGCAAGAGGCCATTCTTTGTTTCGCGTTCCCATTCCAATGACCCTAAAACAGCTTCCCTTGCGGGTGCAGACGCATTGGTTGTTGTCCTCATGCGGGGGCAGACGCGTGGGCCTTGTTAGGAATGTGGTTACGCTGGCCGTTGGAGCATGGCGGCCCTACACCGGCAATGTTTCAGGTGGACATGCTCAGTTTTCAGGTGGATCACTTGCAGCAGCGAAGGCGCATCACAAGGCGAATGCATGTTCGACAACTCATGGGTAAAAGTTGCCACACTCGCACAGATTGCGGTCAAGTCTCCTTGAGGCAGCAACAGTGGGGCCCCCTCAGAGTGAAGATGTAGCCCAAGTCGGTGAGGCGAAGCGTAGTTTCGAGGGCCAGGAGAGCATAAGCCATGGCTAGGTTTGAGTAACCCGCATAGGGCGAGGTGAAGTCTGCAGGCCAACATGGTAAAAGGGTACCCAGGTCATCGCCAACAAGAGGAGTAGACCTATCAGTGTGTTCGGTAGCATCATTGAAAAGCTACCAAGAAGACGGTTGAGTCTTGAGGTAAGATGATACATGGGGCAGACCTCTGCGAAGCACCACACACATTTCTTCGAGGGCCCTTCTTTCACAAATCAACGGCATAGCCATTGCGCGGTTTGAGTAACCTCAACATTGGAGGGGTAAAGTTCAGGCAGGCCGGTATGGTGAAATGGTTCCATCCCCATAAATGGACACCAACATAGGCAACACCCGGGTTGACCAGGTGAGCCCAGGAACTGGTGGAGTAGTGGATGGCATGGGACACAGACGCGCATTCACATGAAGACCATTGTCGAGGTCGACAATGGATTGAGTGGGGGAGCCTGTGATGGTCTGACACAGGCTTAGCCTTGCCTATGCTTGGCAGGCTTACGTTAGGGACATGCTCGTCATTTTTCGCCTGTAAGATTTTTGGGAGAACTGATGTCATCTTCAGGCAGACCTCTAGAAGCTTAACATACTCTTTGAGGAGGGGTGGTCGACCTCATTGGGTGCCTAACCTTGACACTCCTAGACCATCATCCCCTTGTGGGGCGGTGCTGGTTAACGGCTAGCATGGCTACCAGGGTTCCTCATGGACGCACACTTGCTCATGGGGATAATGTTGGACCGGCACTGCGCTACCGATACTCAAGGGAGGCTTGGCATGCAGGTTTGGCTCAAGCACGCCCCTTCACCACGCCAGTCCCTTGCCCAAGCTGAGTGAGCTACCCCGTTGCCCTTGGTGCACGGGTGTGTTCCAGCCCAAGCGGTTGCCTATCATCATGGCACACAGGTGCCTGTCATCATCGACTCATAGGAGATCCATCACATCGGTGCCAAGTCACCCCATCGGCGCATGGTCGCCTTCCATTATGGTTGTCCCCCTTTAGCACGTAAGCGACGCCTCCCATGGACCAGTCTGAGTCAGGAGAGTACCCTGACCATTGGACTTGAGGTCATGATCCAGTGCTACTGACTTTGGTGGAGTCATCCCATCGGGCAACTCCTAGCCTCTATACGTTATAAAGACTTGTTCTGGCCTGCCTTGGCCAGGACGCCGCACGGGTCCTTCTGCTGTAGAACTACCCCGTGACAACCTGGCAATTCTATTAATGCAAACCGCAAGTGTTAGTGTTGGAATTTGCCGAGAAGATAAGTATGTGGGACCTTTCGATTAAAATGTCGCGTAGAGGATTGTTGGGTCGTCTAGGAAAATTCACTAAAATGTTACCTTCTCTCTTCCAATCCCCCTGTTAAATAATCGCATTGGGTGTTTATAATACTACCTGGCCCTGCACGGCTTTACCGAGTACCGCCCCGGGCGGCTTGTTCGGGAGCGGGTCACCATTTCAAAATTTTGCTTCAAAAGCTGAGAGCCTGAGACTGAGACTCGGCGTGATTAAAATCATGAAATGCATGACTTTTCTCCAACTTTTGTAAAAGGGAGACGCTTGTTTGGTTACATAGAAGAATCCGAAGTACGAAAAGCACTCCAATTATACATGCATGTTATTTTCCTTGAGTTCGGCTTCAGTCCAGACACCTTCAGTGAGGGCACCATTCGCGCAATTGGAGGACGTAACACGCATCCTCTAAATGGTTGAAGTATGCGAGGAATGCTTTTCGCCGTTATTGACTCGTTCTCTCCCTCGATTGGCTCGTTCTCTTCTCCCTCTCTCTCCCCCCATCCACCTGGCGGTGACTTAACTTCCATTGCCGCCGGCGATAAACAACCATCATTGGCGGTAATGGATGTTAAGTCGTCGCCGGGTGGATGGGGAGAGAGAGGGAGAAGCAAGTCCGCCACTCGTCTACTCCCCGCAGATCCAATGGCTTCTCTGTGCTGGTCACTGGGGCCGCTGGCTTCGTGGGTACCCACTGCTCACTGGCTTTGAAGAAGCGAGGCGATGGAGTTCTTGGCCTCGATAACTTCAAATAGTTGATGAAGATGAGCTTTCCCCGATCGAACAAGTGCGGTTAACGGTGACCAACACCGACGATCCAACCCTCCCCTTCTGGACCTTCCGGATGTGGTTCCTGGTTTTGATATCATGCGCACTACTGTCATTCCTCAACCAATTCTTCGCCTACCGAACGGAGTCCCTCATCATAACCCAGATCACCGTTCAGGTGGCTACCCTCCCAATTGGCCGCTTCATGGCTTCTGTCCTACCGCGCACCAAATTTCGCTTACCAGGTTTGGGTCGACGGAATTCTCTCTGAATCCGAGACCATTTAACATGAAGAAACATGTTCTCATCTCCATATTCGCTAATGCCGGGAGCGCTTTTGAGAGTGGATACGCCTATGCCGTCGGCATCGTCAACATTATAAAGGCTTTCTACCGAAAAAGCATCTCCTTCTTAGCCGGATGGATACTTGCAATAACCACTCAAGTCTGTGATTTCGGTATTTCTTTTTCTCTTCTTCTGGTCTCCTTCACTTCTGGTTGCTCTTCTATTATTTTATTTTATCAGGTTTTGGTGACAGCTAATACGCGCACCGGTGATGACTGTTTGTACTCTTTCCGCCAGTGACAACAGTCCGGCTTCTATCAGGGCAGAGTACAAAATATCTGAGGGGATCGCCGGTGATGACTGTTGATCGCCGCAGGTTGGAGAGGGAAAGAATGAGAGTGACTAGTGAGGGCAGAGTCCAAGAGTTGAGCGGGAAGTGGGATGGAATGAATGAGAGGCCAACGGCATAAAGGATAGACTCCATTAATTCCTTTCGCACGTATTAAGCCAATTCACGAATTAAAAGACGCGTGGCGCGTCTTCGCGCCGTGCAAACGGTACACGTATATAGCTTGCCTGTACTGAAGCTGAACTCATTTTCCTTACGCACGAGACCCATTGATTTACAAAGTGTTTGGTTCGATGGGCATATAAACGCTGCTATATATGTTTTATTTCAGCAGTTTCTCTCTTTTCTGTAGAATGGTAAAAGTGAATTTTAATTTTTGTACATATTTACCATTTGAGAAAATTATTCTTTAAAGTTTTTATAAACGGTTAGACATTTTTTCACTGTTATACAGGTGTAGAGCCCAATGACGCCTAATTATAAAAAACGGTTACAATTTTTTTAATTTTACAAACAAATAAAACATAAGCATTGAATGAAAAAACATAAATAAAATTAAATACATACTTAGTAAAGTTAAAAATTTCATCGCATATTACAGAATATTAGGTGTATCTTATGGATCCTGCTCAATATTAAGTATTTTAAAATTTTAGTATGATTATAACCAAAGCGTCTTGTCTTTTTTGGTAATAAATAGATTTCAATAACACAAAAAGATTATACAGCCAAATTTGCCACATCTATGTTGATCAGACTCGTAACCCACAGGGGAAGAGCCAACAAAAAACCATCTTCAGAAAGACCTCGAAGGGGTCTTGTTAAGAATCCTAAAACTTTAAAATTCATAGAAACAATTGATATATTTATTAAAAGGCTAGCCTTAGCTACCCTTTAGCAAAGCTGACCCCAAAAACTGATTCATATCAGTCAAATCACAAAGGTTTAAATGATGATAATGATGATTCGTGATGACCAAGACTTACGGGTCCAATTATATTTATATCCTGGATTGAGGATTTTTTTCGGTATAATAAATGTTCCCAATGTGCAACTAAATGAATGTGACATTTATAACGCTAGAAAGAGGTGGTACAAAATGAGATTTGACAAATAAAAACACACCTGTAAATTTAATAAATACCACCTTATTGTTACGTTTATGATGTCAGTTAATTGGAATATCGGGATTTGCTCTTCCAGAGCACTCCCAACGTGTACATATTTGTATCTGTACTCCTTCAAAACTGAGCCAGAATAACAATACAGAGTCCAGAAAATGCTCTCAACGCAGTTGGATGGAGCTGTGAAGTTGGTGTGAGGTGCGTTCCGTTAGGAGCAGATCCGGGCTCCAGAATATTCTCGATCTAATGCTATGAAATCTATGCTAATGCTACGATTAGCCACATTATCACTCGTTAGTAAGAAACCTCTCGACCCATTTAGCATTGCAATTTCTGACTTACTGTTTGAGGATTTAATGATTTAGTATGTTTTTATTTGTTTGCAATGCAAATGCGGTGATGAAATCTGAAGCAAAGTACAACCTGAAACGAACCACAATTTGCATTCTTCACATACACTCCTATGCATCTGTACTGGTGCAAGTGACTTTGCACTCCTATGCATCTGTGCTAATGGGATTTTAACACATTAAAACTCTGAACAACGTCAAAAACCTATACGACGGGAATTTCAATATTACTCAGCCGAAGAAGGCCCAGTCAATCACCTTTAAGAGTGTACATACAAGGAGATACTCTATCTATGTCAGTAGGAAATTAAGAGTTTGCTTAGCCACGCTTGCGAGGCATCTGAGTACTGTACATCCAAACGAATTGCCACAAACGACTTGATTGCAGCCCCCTGTCAAAGAAAAAGGAAAGAATAAAACCTTAAGAAGTAAACAAAAGACCACTACTTTTACATCTCCTTGCTTCAAACTTTCAATGTAAAAGGGGCGGGAAACAATCAAACTAAATATATTTTGTCCCCTTCATGGCAAAACTTGCTTCTGCCCCTTTTATACAGAAGCTTCAAGGAAATTTTAAGTGACTTAGATCAACCACGCTTCCACCAAAATTCAATGGTCAGCATGACAAACTTCACTTCATGGATTGAACCATGACAAAAGTTGAACCATATTGAATTTATTTCAAAATGTGAAAGTTGATAAGGACTTTGAAAGCAGTCTCCAGGCATAGGGTTGACAGAAACAGCTGCTAGATCTGGGGTATAGAGGCCTTCAACTTTTTTGTCATGAGGAAGGGAAAGAAAGCTTTCATGAAAGACTAGATCCCTTCTGAATTTTCCATAATCAATTGAATAATAGGCCAAATAACTTTACCTATTTCATCTTGTTTGGGAAATCTCGTATTAAAATGTATGATACTCGAACCGAGAAGGCAGGTAGAGAATTTCATCAGCACGCAGAAGCTTTTGTTCGTTTTCAAGCTGTGCTACAAGGATTTCAACAATTCAATGAATTCCTCTGGCTCCTTTCCTTCTTTAACAACCTGTCCTCATTCACCATCCAACACGCAGAGTTAGAATCACCATCAGAAACTGCAAAAAGAATAATAGTTAATGGCTCAGCTAACCTAACAGCAAATGGAAGGTACTAAGCATACAACAATGCCCATGAATCCAAAACAATAACCAATCTAAACCAGGTGGAAAAAATTTATACATCGAGGATAGATAAGAAGCACAGAATGGGCAAAAAATGCCAATACATGAAGCATGCCCATACAGCCAGAGTGATAATTTATATAACAATCCAGGGCAAGAAGAAGATACATAGAATTTGTACAGGAAATGAAATACATAAAAACATGCCTATTTTATCCACAGCTGTAATTTATATATTAGAGTCTCCTTAAATGCCAATGCTCTCATCTATTCAACAACCTTAAAATATCTTATTGATAATGATTTATTAAGAATTATATCAAGCCCAAAGTCTAAGAGGTCAGAGCTGGTCTACTAAGGTGGCTAAACATACTTTACTATGTATGTACAGTATAAACATGGTTTGAAACTTTGAACTTCAAAGAATTTATCACTAAAAACTCTGGGTTCAGGTGCAAGCTCACAATAAATGTCCAAGCTATTTCATGCACTGGGTGTTCAAACTTTAATCATTTCTATGACTTGTCAAAGTATACTGCCAGAGTATAGAGTGTAAACACTTTAAGAATATATAGAATTGTAGACTTTTAAACTTTAACAGATCTTACTATAAAATCATGTATAGAAGTTCAGTTGAATCTGGCAAAAAGGTAAGCAGTGAAAGATGGTATTCAATCATCATGTCAAGAAAATCAAGAAGCAATAGACTTGATTAGAAAAAGTGCATTAGGTATCCGATGGTGTTCAGGTTGAACTTTGATAGGATGAAGGTGGAAGTGAGCATTGGATGATGAGAGATTGTTTTGCGTAAGGTTAGGGGGCTTCAGCAGTGTCAGAGACCATGGACCCTAATGGTAGGTTTCATTTGATGAACAGAGGTAATGGTTCCAGTGGTCTGAATCAATGTTTTCAACCCGCTGTTAGACCACTATCCCATTTGTGGTTACAAAAAGATTCTCTACAGCTAACTGTGCAGATGAATAGGATAACAGCTTCCCCACTATTTTCTGTCACACTTCCTCCTCTTGACAGCCTTTGCTTTGGAATAGCCTTAGGTTTCTTTCCTGCCATATCGACCAGAAAAATGCCCATAGAACCAGTTGTCATAAAATTATTTATCAAAAAAACAAAAACAAATGTCATAAAATTTTTTTCTGAATCAAGCCTTGGATCCACCAACCTTTCACAAAAACTTCAACTGAGGCTGGGTACCAACTTTTGATAGCAAAGTTCCTGAAAATTTTCACCCAAATTTTGTAGGTGAAACTGCAATGCAGTAACAAGTTGTCACCCGATTCTTCTACACTGTTACATAACACACATTCAGGTGAATCAATCACCATTCCCCTCCTAATCAGGCTGTCTTTTGTAAGAATATTGTTCAGGTAGGCAGACCAAACAAAAAAAGAGCCACCTTTGAAGGGATATGCTTGCTCCAGATTAAATACAAAGGAAAATTCTGCTCATCCTCTTGAGCGAACTGATTATAAAAGGATTTTACTGTGAACTGGCCCTTGCTATCCATTTTTTTTATCAATAAAGATAAATTTTATTAAGTATCATATAGAAGGAATTACATCAAGGTCCACCAGAAGAAACTTTAGATTTTTGCCCAAAAAATCTGTTGTTTTGTAGCCCCTTTTTTAGCCAATGTATCCGCCAACCCATTTGTTGTTCTTCTTACCCGTCTAAAAGTGGCATTCACCCCCCCTTGCTAGGGATTCTATTTCACGGACTGTATGCCTGTCCATGGAATTTGGGTATTATACCTTGTACATGAGATAACCACTTGAGAATCCCCTTCTACTTCCAAGTTAAGAAACCCAAACTTCTTAGCAAATTTTAGACCCTGAAGAAAACTATACAAGTCTGCTGTCACTGTAATCACCATTGGTTATAGGTCCTGAATATAAAGCAAGCACCTTCCCTTCTGAGTCTCGAAGACCCCTCCCATCCCAGCTATAGCCCGATTGCCAATGTAGCACCTTCCCTTCTAGCCCTTGCTATCCATTGACAACACCCTTCTTGTTTTCTGAGTTAAAATCAGTTTGCATGTAATACAGCTTCTGGAGTAGCTTACCAAATGGTTCAATCTCCCAATCATTCAAAGCTCTTCTGAACCATGGGATCCAAACATACTCCCCATTTTGAAGCCACACAACTTCAGCCACTTTTGCCCCTTTATCAACAGCAACTGCAAAGAGTTCGGGAAATCCATCCTTTAACATATTGTTTCCACACTAGAAATCCATCCAGAATCTGACCCCGGTTCCCCTCACCACTTCAAAATTGATTTCCTTGCTGACAAAAACTGTAGTTCTTTTCAATTCCTTTCCAAACCGAACAACTCCAATTAAAATATATATGACATGTATTAATATCAGTTTATAAATTTATCCTATTTGCATAAGTTAGAAAGTGTTAGATTTCTAAAATGTTCAGTTTTCTCTTTATTTTTTGAATCCTATGGTTTGATTCATGAATATTACAATTTATACAATTCATGTGCTTGAAATCAATTCGCTCAAAACTTAAATTTCTACTTCATCTTATCGTTGCTTCTTTTAATTTTTCAAGGGAGACTTCTTTAAAGCACTCACTAGAAAATTATCTTTTATTTTTTATAGTAAATAAAAAAAATATTAAAAGAAAATTGTAGATTACAAGAAAGGTGACAAGAAGTCACACAAGAGAAAAAAACGCAACCCTAGATCCTAATTAAAAAAGCTACAACCCCCTCCACATTTGTTTCAAAACAAAACACCACCATACAAACAATCACCAGACCAAAAGAAGAATCAACACATCAGCCAGAATCAAAACAGCCAACAATTCAAGAACTCCCATAATTAACAACCACCAAAAATACACTTGACAGACCTCCTAACCCTCCAAAATTTCACCTCAACAACCTCAAACAACCTTTTAGAAATTATCTATTTAGGTCATTTAAAACCTTTTGGAAACCTTTTTTTATTAGCACCTTTTGGAAACCTTATTGTATGTGAATTAGTTGACTTTCAAATCAAACTTGATTAATAATCTTAGGCTTTCAGTGTATACAAGGTATACTTTAATGTTTCAATTAAATATATGGTAGATATGGATTAAAATTTTGGCAAAATTACTCATATTGCTTTTAATTTTATGACAAAGCTTGTAAAAAATAAATAATCTTATTTTTTTATCAATAAAAATAAATAATCTTATTATTTATGAACACAATTTTATTCAAGTTTCTATACAATTTACATTGGATCTGAATCCAATCTGAGAGCCCTAGACCCAATTGGATTCAAATGAGGCTGGATCCACTTCAAATCGGATAATGGCAATGACGAAAATGGACCTTTCCCTCTACTAATTATGATCAAGGTTCCAAGTATAGATAAAGTCCAATATGCCAGATGGAGCGTATCGGACATTGTAACACCATGCATTTTATGTTATTTTTGGTTTTTTTAAACCTATTCAGGGGGATTGGTATAAGGACTGTCTACATATCGGCCGATACGGGCTAATACATTGCAAAATTTTGATCACTGGTTACAGTACCATAAAATGGAGTAGGAAAAACTCATCCTTAAGAAACAAGATGCAACAACTACCCCCTCCTACCTTTTTACAAAGTATTTAGAATATAAAGACAAAAAGGAATTCAAACTTAGCAGACTATCCACTCACATAGGCAATCACCTGAAATGGCAGATGACTGTCCATTGACAGACAAAGCAGTTTATCACCAAGACATTGATTTGAGAGACAGATAGCTAGGTGAACATATTTGGCAACACTTGAACGATGCTACAAGTTAGCAAAGATAAGCAACATAATTTATACACTTCGGCTCAGTTTGGAAGGAGTACAAATACAAATATGTACAGTACAAATACATATAAAATAATACAAAATACAAGGTTTTGCATTGTACATATTTGCATTTGTACTCCTTCCAAACTGAGCTTTCATGTTTCCACAGCAAACAGAGGCAAAAGTGTATCTACTACAATATCAATAACAACAAGGAGAGAGATACATCCAGGCTTAAGATGATAACAAGGTATCATTCAGTTTTTGGCCAGCAGTAAACAGATCTTCAGAAAGAAACAAGGTATAACTTTAACCATAATGAAGATACATTATACGTAGGAATAAAAAATCAATACATATGACCTGATAAAAGGATCAATGGTTTTTCATACCTTAATCAGGATATCCTTCCGCAGTCCCATTTTGGTAAGAAAGTATGAACCAACTTGATGCCAGTCAATCTCTTTTACATCGCCTACATCTCTGCTGTTATCTAGCTGGAGCTGTCTTTTACCATGTTCAAAAGATTTTCCTATCCACAAATATAGAACCCTAACCTTATCTTGAAGATATTTATGCTTTTCTACACCTGTACTTGGAGTTGGAACTAAGAAAAGAAAAACAGCCTCTGAATCCAGATCGCATGCACCAAATGCTGCTACCCTTTCTAAATCAGGCCATCGGCATACTGTGAGCTGCACTTGACCACAAGACTCTGAACCATCATCCATCAATCCAGTTGAGTGTTTTGAGACTTCTTGCGCATGACAAATTTTCACCAAAGCTTCTTGCATGCTGTGTGGATCATCACTGTATAATCCCCTTGAACACAATTCAAATTGGACTCCTTGAACCCCATCTTCCTCTTTAATTGCAATCACCTCACCAGATTCTAAAACTTGTTCTTTCAATTTTCCTAATAAACAAGAGCTGTCCTTCTCATTGTTGTCTCTTTGAGTTACAAGAGAAGCTAAAGAAGCATTTCTCATTCTCCTATATGAAAGTGAGGCACCATCAGTTGAGGTTGGCAGTTTTAAAGATGGTGACGAGCCACCTCTCCGTTCAGCAAGAGATATAATAAATTTCTTAGATGATGGAACTGTTTGAGAACAAGGTTTTGAAGCATGATCTAATCCAGGGGCTTCGGGACTGTTAGGTGAGGGAGACTTCTGCAATGGAAGGAGTGACAAGTCAGACAAGGCAGAGGAAGGAGGTGTTGGTGTAAGAGAACATGAAGATGTTGAAGGAGATAGCGAAGGTGATTCTGAACTAGATTTGGAACTAGCGCTTGAATCAGAAGAGATAGAACTTGGGGAAATATAAGGAGGCAAAAAAGATGATGATGATGATGATGATGATGATGAGTTAGTAGACAAGTTCGGAACATTGTTTACACAACTATTGCAGTCTACTATCAACATGGAATCAGAATAGACTCTACAGAGAGGTACCTTAGAAGCCGAGACAAACTCTTTCACATTGGCAAAGGCAAACTTACGCCTTAAACCACTCCAGTTGCTCTCCCTTGCAGGAAGGTGGGTTTCTTGTCCAGACCCAGAAGATGAAAATGGAGGAACAACACCCCCGGTTATTGCCTTATGGAAAAGCTCAAAATCAATATTGTAGGAATCCACTCTTCTCTCACCTGAGACAATCTTCTCAGCTGATTCAACCTCGACAACATTTTCCGACTTGCTCACTGAAGGCTGTAGATTGGAAAAGGCATCCCAAAAGTCTGATGGTTCTTCCCCTTCCACAACAGTTATTATTGGACCTTGCACTCTCTCATAGCGAACAACTTGAAAAGCCGCCCCCTTGGCATCCCTTTCCATGATGGTTTCACATTTTTTGCCAATCCAGACGTAGATAGCAGACGGCACATGTATAATAAATGCCCCTCTAGAATCCAAGGCAGATGGAGAAGGATCATTCAACATTTTGGGGACCAGATGGAGAGGATCGTATGAAGAATGTGGCGCCATCCTGTACATCCTCAGTACTGAGCTGGGGCTAAGTGGAATGGCGTGGACCCTCTTTTGACACTGTAACAGCTGACAGGCGAAGCCCATATTAGGGTTTGCAATTCCCCTCGCTGCCTTCACATACTGAAAGGCATCATCAAAGCTCTGCCCTTCCCTCCACATGAGATATGCAATCACCAAAGATGTGGAACGAGAAACTCCCTGGCAACAGTGGACCAAAACCCTCCCTCCTTGCTCCCTCACATCCTCAAAATAATCAAAGACGTCATAGAGTATACTGGTGATGTCCTCCGACGGGCTATCCTGCAACCACAACGTCTTGTACACAAGGTCTGACTTGAAGTATTCAGGGCAAACAAAACCAACGCAGTTGAGAACATGGGTGATACCATTCTGCCTTAGAATATCCCTGTTTCTAGCAACTGCATCTCCTCCAAGATAGATATGATCTGCAACCTTGGAGCATTCCTTATCGAAGAATGCAATCCTATCTTTCTTAACAAGAGTGCCGGTTGGATCCTGGTTCTTCTGGAACGAGGAGGGCAAGTCGAGCCTCAATCCGTCCCCTGACTTATTTAAATCTCCTCTACCACTTGGGGTTGGAGGTTGGGGCCACTCTCCGACATCATCCGAACCAGCTTTTGGCCACTCGTCCAAGCTGCGGCGGGAAATCGACAAAGGCTGTAAGGGGGGCAAGCAAGCCCGAGCCTTGCTATTGTTTTGAGACCTCGGAGTAAGAGGAACAGGAAACCGCCGGCACTGCCCAGAGTTCTTGTCGGTGCCATGTGGATCTGCACAATCTTTGGCATTGTCAAAATGTGTAGTGGCCTGCGGCATAGACCTAGAAGACCAGGATGCAGACCTCCAGAACGTTTTGCGGCTACCGGAAATCTGGCACTGCCCCCGAGAACCGGCGGCATCCTCCTCCCCTACCATGCCCAGTACAAAATCCTCAGTATAGAACCCCAACCGAATTCGAACCGGTAAACCTAATTTCCACCGTCATGAATCATTTGCGATCATAATAACTAAGACATTGCGGAGCAGAAATAGAAAGAATGAAACAAACAGAAGCACGACCAATACCCGCTCGCTCCATCCATACCCTTAGCCTACAACCCGGAACAAGAAATCACATGAGATGAAGAAAGGAAGCTTAAAAAACGGAAACCAGAACCGGCAGAAGTTCTACAACTCTTGATTAAAATTTGCATATGGACCATAGAGAAGAGTGGGGAGAGAGATCCAGAGCAGACAATTTTGGCGTCACTAAACATTTCATTCATAAAGAAAAAGCTTCAGATCAAAACGTTCAAAAAGAGATAAATCTTAAAACAAAACCCTAACCGAAAGAGGGTAAACCGCAGAACCAAGTCAGAAAAAGAAATAAATAAATAAAGAAAAAGAATGAAAGATTGTAAAACACAGAAACGTAGAAAGGCAAAAAGTAAACAATAAGTCCATGCCGCTCGATTCGAAAATGAAAAGAAATATAAAAAGATTAAAAATGAGGAACAGGTGGAGAGAGAGAAGGTGGGACTACTGGCAGTAGCAGAAGAGGAGAGAGACAAGAGGAGAAAATGGAGAACACACCAGCCACCACCGCTACCAGCAACACCAGGTCTATTGTCGTTCCTTCTCGTTTTGTATTTTTATTTAAAAATTAACAAATATATTTATATATATAGTGGGAAAATGCTGCTTGAGTTTAATTAACCACAGTTTGGAGTTTACGAGTTTAGACAGTAGACGGTAGAGGAATAATGACTGGCGACTGGCGAGTTTTAAACGCGGCTTAATCGTCAGATTGGTGCATCTATGGGATTCCGATCCGACGTGAAAAGACGAGCCCCCTGAGGAGGTCTCCAACTGTCCCGAGTGAAGCGTGATTGTGAATATAAAATTGGAAGTAGAACTGTAGAAGTGGGTGGAAGGAGCTGCTGCACGTGCACGTGAAGGAAGGAGCGAAGCAAGAAAAGCCCTACTACGCCCCTACGACCAAAGTTTTCAATTTTAATGTCACCCAGACAGATATGATGATAGTAAGGCTGCAATTTGGGTCGGGGTGGACCGAATTCAACGCGAAAAAAAGTTGGATTGAGTTGGATTGGATTGGTTTTATGTTCGGGTTAGGGTTAAAATTCATGAATTCGATTTTATTTTGGGTTGGGTTAGGGTTGATCCCTTAATCAGTTCAATCTAATCAAAACCCGAATCTATAGTATATGTCATATATAAGTATGTGTTATATATAACATGATTTGTTTAGATGCATGATATTTTTATAGCCCTATCATATAGTATCATGTATTTCTTTTAAGATAATAATTCTACTCAATACTAATCAGAAAGACTAAAACCTTGATAACATTATTTTATGTTTTTTGAAAATTTTATGTTTTATCATAAGTTATAACTCACAATAAATTATAGTAATTTCTAACACTTATTTTTTTTTGTATTTTGTATCAAAAGAACAAAAAAAAAAGTCAACAAATACTAATGAAATATAGAATTAATATATGTAGGAAAAATTTAGTTAAGATCTAAAATCGAAAAATTCTATGAAGTTTTAAGGGATGGGAAGAAGGTTGGGTTGGGCCCCCAAATTGACTTTGGGTTGGGTTGGGTTAGGGTTAGGGTTGAAAGAATTTAGTTAATGTTAGGTTAAGGTTAGATTGATTGAGTTGGGATTTAGAACTTAGGGTTGGACTACAGTTGGCCTCAACCCGACTTGCAGCCCTAGATGATACCCGCCATTCTTAAAATGGTATTCCTACTTGGCCTTGCGAGAAAAATCGGCATCATTAGTTTCAATTTTCAATTTAACATCCTTTTAAATCAAGACTTTAGTTTTCTTTGAACAGTCGCAATGGAATAGATTGGAGACATGCCAAGCCACCAAAGCACCAACCACAACACAAAATGTCCTTGACAATGGACATTGAGGACATTAGTTAGTGGACAAACATGGTTGGTTCTTGGTAGGTGCCATTGTTCTTGTGTTATTTAAGGTGTGTCTGCTCAGATGACTTACATTAATTGGTAGCGATCATGGCATTGCAATCCCATAGTTTGTTTTTGGATTGGTTCCGTAATCATCATATATATATATTACAAAGTCGGGTTAGTTTTGCACCGACAAATTCATCTTCTTATCAAATGGATTTTTAACTGTAGTGGATGCAAATACGAATTCCAATAAGCATATGCCTTTTTTATCAAAAGTTCACTTGAATGCAAATTTACTTATTTTTTATTGATGTACTTTTAAATCTTATTATCAATGTAAATATGCATTGGTTTGTCATTTGTCAATGTATAAATGTAATGTTGTCAAGCACAGACAAAAGTGAACAAGAGTGCAAATTAACCTTGATCGTGATTTACTCCCTATTTGCATCATTTCCAAACACAGCCTTCGAATTTCTTGAAAGTGCAAATAAAATAATTCAAAAAATAGGAAAATAACGGATCAAAGAATAAATGCCGATGGTTTACCTCACCATAGTAGAAGAGAAGGCCCTTACCTCACCCTAAATGATCTCAACCTGATTGCCACAGAGCTACAAGATCACAAGTCACTTGCATCGACCAAAAAGAGGTCAAATAATAATAATAAAAAAAAACACAAATAAATTTGATAGATAAAAAAAAGTGGTTTTATACATTGGGATGAAAGGCCAATTGGTTCCCCGTCGAAGTTGTAAGGTTCAATCGTTGGGGGAGGGGGCTAACAAGGGGCAAAATGATATGCTGACTAAAAACAAGAAGAGTAATAAAAAGTAAGGTTATTTTTTCGATAAACCATGGGTCTTATAGTAATAGAAAGTAAGGTTTTATTTTATCATCTCCAAAGTGGATAAATAACATTCGATAAGCTATGTGTCCTACAATAAAGTTATTTTACAACAATGTTAAAAAAAAAATAATTGTATAATTTGCCTGATAATCAAAAGAATATGGATAAGTGAAGTTATTCAAATAAGTGTTTCTTAAGAAATATTTACCTGAGTAAGCATACCTATTTGGGTAACTGGCCTATCGAAAAATGAATGAGGCCTTAAAGATACATTATGATTCTTTTGCCCATCATTTTTTTTCAATTTTTTAAAATATATCATGAACTTTTCAAGCTCATGTAGGTGGTGCTCATCATTTTCTTCCAATTTTTCAAAATATATCATATTTTATCAAGCTCATGTAAGTGGTGGGCACACACTCTCTTTCACACGCACAATCTCATGAGACATAATAGAAAATGTTGATATGATGAAACTATTCATGCTCCAAAAGGGGTGAGAAGAGGCACTTATTTTATTTCGTATGGCTGGGTGAGAAGAGGCAGTTTCTGCTTTAGCACTCAAACCGTCACTGCAAATGATAAAGGAAATTCGGAAAATGGCGAAACAGGAATCAATTTAAAAATAGCAAACTAAATCCTATTGAATTTATTAGCTTGTAGTATCAAGACTTTGTAACATTGTTAATCTCAATCTCTTATTATTGCATCTTTTTTTGTAATAATTATGGTACAGAGGACGTTCCATTTTGGTGATAGTTGCATTTTTTTTTCAACGAATGGAAATTTTAATTATGTAGTAAAAAAATTATACCATAAGCACCGTGTACTTGAATCAACGAGATTTCTTCAAAGCACTAAAAAACCAGAAGCTATGCAACTAGTCACTTGGTTTTAGGTGCTCAAAATGTGGTTTTCTTTCTGGGTGAATTCATTTGTTTCTAGCATCGTTGTTGGTAAGATGAGATTGGGTTTATCACTCTCATGGTTGTCACTGATAATGCCATATTGTAAAACATCAACCTAAATAACCTTTTTCTGTTTCTATTTGGCAGGAATTGGAACCTAGGGTATGTTTAAGTATGTGTTTGTTTTGTGGGCATTTATAGATAGATCGTTTATTTGTACTTTTTTATTTTAAACATTTGTTGCTTTTGTTGTTCGGTTGGCTTTCACTTTAAACATTTTTTATTCTCCTTCACCTTAGGCTAATACCCATTAAAGTGTGTCACATCAGCAATTGATTTAAGAAATGCTTGGGCATTGGGAGAAACAAGAGCTTGACATTTCCCCAAATTCCACATACAAAAATCAAAATGTTTCAATTTTCTACCATTTATTTGACAAATGGTGAAATCAAACAGTTATTTTATTTTGCTTCATATGCAATAAACACCAACGCCTACGTGACACTGATGTGATGGCGGTTTTTTAATAAACACCTAAAGAAACCAAAGACAGCCTAAGTCCTTTACAAAAAGGAAAAGGTGGTCGATGGGCTAGGGTTGACCAACGATGACTTACCTTGTTGGAGTTTGAAGCTTTAGCGTCGAGAGGAGGGGTGCAGATAGAGATGGAGGGAAGGAATGAATGTTGTCGAGTAAAGAGATTCAAATGGCCTCCAATGGGGAAACGTCATTATACCAATTAATGATTTCGATCCTATACATGTATTCCTTTAACCAAATAAATCCTAGGCCTTGTTTGTTTGTGGTACAAATGCTTGACCGATGCATATATGTGCCCCGGTCACGCTCTTGTTTGAGACACATATTTGTATCATCAACCGATTCAAGTATGAATTTTCTGACGTCTTTGCATCCTGAATTAATACAAAAACTGTATCAATTTTCAAGATACACTAACGTTCTCTTTGACCAAGAGGTGTAAATAGGCCAATCAAATGTATTGATAGCAGGCCTCTTCCCCATGCCGTAACTCTCTCCATTCAACGATAAACCTACTCATTGCCGCTATAACTCCAACGGTAAGTCCACCTCTCCAACTCCGCTGCTGTAACTCTTTCCATTAACTCCATCTTCCCCATCTCCGCGATCAAACACAGAGAAAAATCTCCCCCACCATCCACTCACCTGCTCTGTTCCACCAATGCTGCCACTGCTGCAAGTCCAACTGCGGCTCCACCTCCACCAACAAAAACATTTACATCGATACAAACTACCAAATACCAACAAAAATGCATTAAAGTTTGTATTGATAAGAAACAAATGACAACAATACAAGGTGGGTTTTCAATAGTAGGCCCACTTTGTATTCATAAACCGAGCATGACATAAGTTTGAACGGTGATACATATTTGTGTTTGTACTGCAACCAAATGCAGAAGATTTAATACTCCAATAATTAAAGTCCAAACTCGAACTGTGCAAAGTCATGTAGGATTTAACTTGCTGTTTTGGGAGTTTGAAGAAGTTATGAAATTTCGACTTCACGTCGAGATTGATGCTTCTAGTTTCAACCACGGGTTTAAATAAAAGACCCTTGAACTATGAAATTGGTGGCTTGTTTTTGTTTCATCAATTAGCATTACTCTCCTCTCCACTAACCCAATTAAAATACATCAACTGTCCCTATCCATGTCACAAGAGATTTAGTCTTCCAACAACCCACTAATTAAACCTTAACCTCCGTTACTTACTACTTTTTAAAAACAAAATATCTATTTTTTATGCATAAATATGTACTCTCCTTTCCTTTCCTCTCTCTCTTGTGCTTTATATAGGAATTTTCAGAAATGACAAATTTCTTAAAACTTCTAGTCGTTAAACACAACATGAACTGTTATTAACTTTTACGTTTTTCTTCAGTTTTGGATTCTCAAGGTTAAAACTATCTATTGAAGATACGAACTCCAGTTGATTGAATCAGATATTCTTCCCAAGTTTTTGGTAATGTTCTATAAGAAACTATTACAGGTCTCTAATTGAATTCTCCACAATATATAAATCTATTTGGCCCAGTTGAGGAATTTACTCCCCACTTCCATTTCTCAAGCCAGAAATTGATAAGTTTGATAACATAATAAACGATCAAAATGACACATTTTTGTGGATGATGCTAAGTGCAATAATCAAAATAAGCCCTATGAGGTTCCAGTTTGAGGCTCCTCAAACCTATAACAGTGACGATGTTCAATGTTCTTAATTCAAATAGAGATGAACAAGTTGCTTCTTGTGCTAATATACACATTTTAGTTCAATTGAAAGCCTTTTAGGAAAGTCAATAATAAATTCCTCTTTAACCAAGCAATCTTTCCTAAATTGGCAAATGAGAATTTTATTCTGTCAAGCCGCAATGCTAGGAAAGAAAAAGGGTCACAAAATCACCAAATAAATAAAAACAACAATTATTTGATAGTATGAAGTTGGAAGCTACCGAATGTTCAATATTTGGTGTGAATCTATATGACTTGATTTGAAATTTGCATTTCTAGAAACTTGTCCTTAGCATGCAAGAGAGAAAGGGGAAAGGAATGTTTTATGGATAACTAAAAAAGAGGAATTTATTTTAACGGAGGTTAAGGTCTGATGGGTTGTTGGAAGGTTAAACCTCTTGCGGCATGAGTAGTGACAGGTGATATATTTTAATTGGGTTAATAGGAAGGAGAGTACATTAAAATTAATAGGAAATCCGAACTGGCTAGAGGGATCCGATTCTGCTCTACACACAAATTGTCTTACATGAGGTCGGTGTGAGGCGCGCTCAGTATGGAGCAGATCCCAATTCGCAAGAGGAGGAGACAATCAGACAACGCGTTTGACTGTTTTGACTTTTTGAGAGAGAGTGAAGGTTCGTTTAAAAGGGCAAAATAACCTTAGATCCACGTGCGACAAAGTGTACCGTGCAGATACCATTCCCTGAAAAGAGAAGGCATCCACGTAGATGCTCTAATATAATATAGAAATATCTAGAGCTCGTACGATACGACACTTCTTATATTGATCGTGAAGGCGCCTTTGATTTACACAGATAGCATGAGAAGTGTTAATCTATTTTTCTAATTATTGTCAACCGTTCTTTATTTTTGATTAGACACGAGAGAGAGAGAGAGAGGGAAGACAAATGTCTAAACTCATTTCATTATGCAAATGACATTCCAGTATGAAGCAAAAAGTTCCCGCAATAATTGTGATTTGAACTCTCAACTATCTATAACGCTTATGGCTCCAAATATTGTAAAGCTGTTGCATGTTTGGTATCCTAAAATAAACCAAAAATCTATTGCAAAGCTGTTACTTTCTCACTTCAGTGAAGAAGGCTTCACCTTCTTAGAACTTGAGAGTAATTTTCAGAATCCAAAAATCTATTCAAATGTTTAACATATTGACCGCCTAACCTCTTTGAAGTAAAATTTTCAGAGTTCACACATCAATTCAATACTAATTAATGAATGCAACCTCAAAGCTAGTGACATCGTGACAAACTCTGTATATACCTGATCGAATATAGTACCATCAACCAACGGAGGGCTGGCTCGTTGGGGTGTTAGCCGGATTATTCCAGCATTGACGTGGAATCAAATCCCGTAATCAACCAGTGTAGGGTTGAACCGTCATTCTCAAAAAAAAATTCATAAACAGATTAAATAATCTGAATGACAGCCCCATAGTCTACTAGTAACCTCCCTATAAACAGCATCCTGCCCTTGAATTTGACATTAATTCACTGTGGAGCTACAAAATCCTGACCTGGACTGATCAATCATTCTCCCATCATAAATCCACAAAGACCAAGTAGTAATGATTATAAATTATAATCGAATTCAGGACTTTTTGTTGCTCATGGATTTCAGGACTAGTAACGCCTTTGAGTATATATACAAGACACACTATTTCATTCATATGAGTTGTTAGCTGCCCCATAGTACTTGCATTAAAATAAAAAAATAATAATATGTTGGACGACTGATTACATGACTTGTTATTATGAAGCTTCTCTGGAATAGGTGGAGACAAGGCTAAAAATATCAACACAATATGATTGATACATATCGTATCATACTGGTATCCAAGATCGCTAACAAGTGGTGCTCATAGAACAGATCACATTGTATTGCCATGCATTCTCCTCCTGCCCCTAAGGTTGGATCTATGTATTTTGGTGTTTCTACTGCAAAAATTTGGTGATTTATGGTTGGGTTTGTGATATTTTAGGCTTCTATAACTATTAGTAGATCTAGGGATTTTCACAAAAGAAAAAAAGATCCAAAAATTACAAGAATAATTTATTTTGAATGTTAATGATTTCTATTAGTATCTTTCATAAAAATATTTCTGTTAGTAATTTATTAAACTTGTTGATTCATCAATAAATTATGTCAAAATGATATTTTTATTATTTTTTTCGCAATAAGTATGTAATAAAATAATTACATTAGTATTTAGTGACTACTAATTGAAAATTCTGAATTACATATTATATGTATCTTGAAAATTCTGATGGACCAAGACCTAGTGCTTTCAATTAGACTCCGATTGGCCTCAAACCTGCCCAAGTTGCATCTCTATCTTGGACCGTCAATCTCTAGAATTTCTAGGATTTCTCAAGGCTCTGATGCTGGAACGAAAGAATCCAGTGAAATGGTGCTTGCTAGT
Source organism: Nelumbo lutea (assembly GCF_056320005.1). Taxonomy (NCBI): domain Eukaryota; kingdom Viridiplantae; phylum Streptophyta; class Magnoliopsida; order Proteales; family Nelumbonaceae; genus Nelumbo; species Nelumbo lutea. The sequence continues at coordinate 4,458,904 of NC_142685.1, read as the reverse complement.
TGCAAATTGCAATACACACCGACTTGTGAAGCATCATATTCATACCATACCATACCTTAGATAAAAAATCCCAATCCAGCACTTTTATAAACTCGTGAATTCAAACCATCTGACCTTGACACTTTACACATGTACACCAAATATAGCAAACCTGTTATCAAAGGAAACCTGACCTGCCGAAGCTTAGAAAGTTGGTAAATGATAAACTTGGAAACTGGAAGTTATTGGTCATAACATGAGGCTGGACCAATAGGAGGGCTTCGAGCATACTCATTCGTGACTGGCGCTGCTGGAACTCCACGTCTATTCAGCAAACATCTGAAGTAGTGCAGCCTTGGTAATACAGTCAAACTTGTATTTCCCGCAGATGTGGCCTCCCTCCTGCTCCACAGGCGCTCTACAGGGAAAAAGATGCAGGGGTGAATGTCATGTAAGACAAAAAGTGAGACAATATATTATATAAAAGGTTCCTCTTTGAGGATAAGTGTCAACATTGAACCCACTCTAGAAACAAGAATGATTTACATCAGACGTTGCTGACCCCATAAGGTTAGGATAAGGCTTGGTAATGATGGTGATATTTGCTGACCCCATAAAGTCAGATTGTACATCAGATGTTCAATAGGTTTGTAGAATAAATAAAAAAATGAAAATGCTAGTATGTGTGAATACTGTTCACATGAGCCACACAACCCCCTGTACCGCATGCATGTCACTTCATGATCCCAGGTCCCACGTCATGACCTCAGCTCCCATGAAATGAGGGGCCAAGGTTTTCCTATACAGTGTGTTCTCACCAGCTAGTAGTTTCCACTTAAAAAAAAGAAGAAAAAAGGATAGCATACCCTAGAAGTCGGCATTTAAATTTAAATCATCTACTATAATTAGGGCCCATTAGGGAGGGTTTCAGTGTTTATTGAGCTGCTTTGCCTGGGACGCTTCAGAGAAGCTACCAAAACAAGCTTCACCAGAACGTAAATTTCTTGGCTCAATTACAGCATTTCGTGGCTTTCCGGGGTTTTCACCAAACATAGCTTCATGACATTCTGTGTCAGGCCTACTTTGCAACACTATAAGCGGCTTCATGAAAACCCTCCCAAACGGGCATTTAGTCAGTACCTAATGGCTAAAGGAATCTGCACCTTTAAAAATGTCTGGAGTCCGTAACCAAACAAAACAATCAAAGCTACTATTTGCATTCACTAATTATTGAACAAAAGAATCTGTCCTATTTATAGACTCATAGGATGAAATATTTGCTCGTTAAAAGAGAATGTTAGCCTTCAAATTAGAAGCACCATATTTCCTAGGCAAATTCTACAGTGAATGGGTCCTACGGTGATGGGAAAAACTGAGCCACACAACCCATGAATTGGTAAGCTTGCCCACTTGTGACCTTAGCTCCCATGAATTTAGAGGCTGGGATTTTCCTTAAACATAAAGTGACCACTGTCGTAGAGCCCTATTTTCTAAGATTTCCTTATCTTAACAGCAGACATTCTCTACATATGACAATAACAATAAATAAAAAAATATGTAATAATAACTTTTAGAGGATTTATTAGCAAATGCCAGAAGGAGATCCAACACCCAAAAAAAACTAGTGAATGAGGGGCAGCTGATTGAGGAGGAAGACAAGATAAAGGACACCATAGAAATTTCAACGAAAATTTTATATCGATCCCCACAAACAGGACGAAGCTAGATGGTTTACATGTTCAGATGTTGCCAGAGCATCAAGTGGCTAATCTAGAGAAAACTTTTATCAGAAGAGGTTAAAAAGACAGTAGAGGAGCTGGAAGGGGAGAAAGCACTGGGACCTGATGGATTTACCATCAAGTTCTATAAGAAATACTAGGATATTGTTAAACAGGACTTTCTTAATGTAACGAAGGAATTTCATGATTTATGGAGCAGTTGAAATGAAACATTTTAGACCCATCAGCTTGATCAGAAGCATTTACAAGATTTTGGCCAAGGTGCTAGTTACAAGGCTAAGGAAAGTGATAAATAACATTATGGCATTATATCAGTTTTCCTAGGTGCTTTTGTCCACAACAAATACATACACGATGGAGTCCTCATAGCGAATGAGTTCATCTCATTGACTCAAGAAGTGTCGTGATGGGGGGATTCCATGATGGCAAGAATGAATTTTGGGCAAAAGATGGAGGATTGGATAAAAGTATGTTTTACTACTCCAAGCTTTTCAATTCTTATTAACAGTCTGACTAGATGTAAATCAGTCCTCAAATATTAGGTGTAAATTTGAAGATTAGAAGAAAAAGGAAGAAGAGAAGTAAGAGCAGTAACACAAGAGAAGAAGATGGCGAAAAGAGAAGGAAGAAGAAGAAGAATCAAATTATCTTCCCTTTCTCCTTTAATCCTTTTTTTATTAAGAATTAAAGTTAGAGTAATGACAAGTATGCCCTTAAGTGGGCGGCCAGCTAGGCAGTAACATAAAGAGATTAAACAAAAAGAAATAACAGGCTCATTAGCCAACAATAAAAGAAAAGATATTACAAGAGAAGATACTAGGACCCATTCGGCCCAGTCTCTTTACACTCCCCCTCAAGCTGAGCATAGATGTCAATCATGCCCAGCTTGCTTATATAGTGTCATTTTCCCTCTTGGAACTCCCTTGGTCAAGATATCATCCAATTGCTCGTTTGATGTGATGAATGGCAAACAAATTTCTCCTGAGGAAACTCTTTCCCTTATAAAATGTCTATCAACCTCATTGTGCTTAGTTCTGTCATGTTGAACAAGATTATGTGCAATGTTGATAGCTGCTTGGTTGTCACAGTAAAGCATCATTGGCTTCTCGTAGTCAACCCCCAATTCTTCTAGAAGGGATCGTAGCCACAGTAATTCTGACACACCATGTGCCATTGCCCTGTATTCTGCTTCAGCAGAGGATCTAGCAACTACAGACTGTTTCTTACTCCTCCATGACACAATGTTCCCAGCGACCAGAGCACAATAACTTGAGGTGGATCTCCTATCATCAATACATCCTGCCCAATCAGCATCAGTGAAAGCTTCCGGCTTCATGTGTCCATGTTTAGCAAACAGAATACCTTTCCCTAGAGTACCTTTCAAGTAACACAGAACCCTTTCTGCAACAGCTAAATGAGCATCTCTGTGAGAATGCATAAATTGACTAATAACACTTACTGCATGGGAAATATCTGGCCGAGTCATGCAAAGATAATAACAACTTCCCAAGCAGTCTTTGAAACACCCCCTTATCAGATAAAAGCTCACCATCTGTAGCAGAAAGCTTATGATTAGGATCAATAGGAGTGGAAGTTGGTTTAGCTCCAAGTTTACCAGTCTCAGCAAGGAGGTCAAGGACATATTTACGCTGAGAAATGAAGATACCATCCTTAGATCTAGCAACTTCAATGCCCAAAAAATACCGAAGATCTCCCAAATCCTTGATCTCAAATTCAGAGTTGAGAAACATTATTAGTTTACTGACCTCTTGAGTGTCATTACCCGTGACCACAATATCATCAACATAAACTATCAAAAAGGTCACCAAAGAGCCATTTCTCTTCAAAATCAGAGTATGATCAGATTGAGTTTGTGTGTAGCCAAAGGAGACAAAAGCAGCCCTAAACCTCTCAAACCAAGCCCAAGGAGACTGTTTGAGACCATAAATAGATTTCTGCAGTTTACACACCTTGCCTTGCATTTCCTTCCCATACACCCTTGGAGGCAAAGACATATAGACCTCTTCATGCAGGTCTCCATTCAAGAAGGCATTTTTAACATCAAACTGGTGTAGGGGCCAGTCAAAAGTAGCGGCTAGAGATAACAAAACCCTGACTGAGGTCATCTTAGCGACAAGAGCAAATGTCTCAAGATAGTCAATGCCATACATTTGAGTGTAGCCCTTAGCAACCAGCCTAGCCTTAAACCTCTCAATAGAGACATCAGAGTGATATTTAATGGTAAACACCCATTTACAACCCACTGGTTCCTTCCCTTCAGGCAAGTCAACAATATTCCAGGTATGGTTCTTATGCAAAGCATCCAATTCAGCCATCATAGCACCCCTCCATTCAGGTTGAGATAAGGCTTCCGGTACGGACCTGGGTATCACATGGGAAGAAACAAATGCAAGAAAAGAGTAGTAGGAAGGAGAGAGAAGGTTGTAAGACAGGTGTTTGGAGATACAATGGGTTGTACACTTCCGCTTGCCCTTGCGGAGAGCAATAGGAAGGTCAAGGTCTGGGAAAGCTGTAGATGGGTCAGAAGAAGGCTGACCTGGTACCTCAGTAATGATGGGAGGAGCAAGAGGCTCTTCTGTAGGAGTGGAAACAACCTGCCCATGTTTGAATCTCTGCCTTTGGTACTTTGGAGAACAGAAGGATGAGGAATTATAGGAGAATGAGGTGGAGGAGGAGGAGGAGGAATAGGAATATCGGAGGTAGGTCCAGTGGGAGAAGTAGACACCTCATGATAGGACTCAAGAGGAATGGAAAGAAAGATAGCTGGAGACATAGCAAAGGGCTCTTCAGATTTCTCCCCCTCAGGAGAAATGCTAAAGAAAAGAGTCAACTCAGCAAAGGTGACATCCCGAGATACAAAGCGGGTGCCACGAACTGGATCAAAACAGCAATATTCCTTCTGTGTGGAAGCATATCCTAGAAAAACACATTTATGAGCCTTAGGTTCAAACTTGTGCCTTTGATGACTGTGAATATGCACATAGCAAGTGCACCCAAAAACACGGAGAGGAAGAGAAAAATATCATCATCCGGGAAGAGAAGGCTAAAGGGGGTTTTGAAGTCAAGGAACATGGGATGCAAACAAGAGGGATCTGGCAACTTCAACCACATGTCTGTTCTTCCTTTCCGCCACCCCGTTTTGTTGTGGAGTGTAGGAACAAGAACTTCGATGAATAGCCCCAAAAGTTTCAAGATAGGTGGAGAGGGTTCTCTCAAAATACTCCTTAGCATTATCAGAACAGAATATTTTGATATGAGTGTTAAACTGGGTGAGGATGAGTTCATGAATTTTTTGCACAATAGTTGATACTTCATCCCTGGATTTCATGAGATAAATCTAAGTGTAACGAGAGTAGTCATCAATAAAAAAGGATAAAGTACTTGTAACCCCCCATAGTTGGCAAATGATATGGCCCCCACACGTCAGAATGAACAATATGAAAAGGAGAAAGAGATCTTTTATTGCTTACTGAATAAGAATGTCTACAATACTTTGCCAGTTCACACGACTCACAATGAAAACTCAATAAAGACACTCCCTTAAACATATCTGGAAACAAATGACTCAAAGCAGAAAATGACAAATGACCAAACCAAAAGTGACATAACAAGACTTTGTTAACAGACTCTGACAAAACTGACTCTAAGGCAACTCCATGAGGTGGTCCCAAAGCTCGATCCGATGTGTCCAGCAAGTATATTCCGTTCGCCTCATAGCCACTCCGAATCATCCTCTGAGATTGCAGGTCCTGAAAAACACAATGAGTGGGAAAAAAAGTTATGTTGCAATTCATGGATTTAGTTAAGCTTCTAACAGATAAAAGGTTTGTGTTAAGTTTAGGGACATGAAGGACAAAGGATAAATAAAGGGTGTCAGAGGTCTTTATATCTCCTTTACCAGAGATGGGAGCAAGAGACCCATCAGCAAGGGATATTTTCTCTTTGCCAGAGAGAAGGTGGTATGAGCGGAAGAAATTAGACAGGCTGGTCATATGGTTTGATGCATCGGAATCAATAATCCAAGGGATTTTATGATTACCTGAAACTGAAGCATGATTTGCAGAAGCACGAATACCTGAGTGAGCAAATGCTGATGAAGATGATGTGTTGTTGCTGGAAGAGTGAGATGAAGAAACAGTAGCTTCCAAGTGATTTAGTAGCATCCCATACTTTTCAAAATCTGCCTTCATTGCTGCCAACTGCTCAATGGTTGATTTCTCTTCACTCTCCTTATTTTCCTCCTTCAGGTACTGTAGCAACATTAGCTGCCTTAGGCTTTCCTACCTGACTGCCCTTCTTAGAGCTGTTGTTATTCTTAAACCTATCAAGAAGAAGCTCAGGATGAAGCTTCCAGCAAGTGTCCTTTGTATGCCTTGGTTTCTTGCAATATTCACATATCTGCTCCTTTTTCTCAATAGGACCCTTTGGCTTTATTCCAACATGTGCAAAGTGTTCTGTAGGTGGACCCTGCAATTGAACCTGCCGCCTACTCTCCTCACCGTTTATCATAACATATGCCCGAGAAAGAGTAGCCTCATCTTTGGCCAGGATATTTTGCCTAATGATGTCAAACTCAGGGTTGAGTCCAGTGAAAAATTCAAACACCCTATTTCTCTCCACCAACTTCCTATACATTTCAACATCATTCTTACTCTCCCATATAACTGTCTCCATAACATCAATTTCTTGCCAATAGGGATTTCAGTATAGAGTAGTAGATTGCTACACCCTTCTCCCATTGTCTTAGGTTCTTCACATCACTTTTCAACTTATAGACTCTGGCTACATTCAACTTCTGTGAATAGGTCTCAGTAACACTGTCCCATATCTCCTTAGCCAAAGACATCCAGAGATAATGCTGACTTATATGAGGTTGCATAGAATTGACCAACCATCCTATGACAGTATAGTTTTCTTGCATCAATTTCTCAAATTCAAGGTTTGTCTCTTCGGGTTTCACTTTACTACCTGTGAGATACCCGAGTTTTCCTCTACTACAAACATAAATTCTTATAGATTGTGCCAAGCAAGATAATTTGTCCCATCTAGCTTGATTGTGGTTACACCAGTCAAAACGGAATCTACCGAACCAAGGCCTGAAACCGACACTTGCTTGAACTCACTTCCGTATGGCTCCATTAATCAAACGAAAAATCAAAGAACCAGAAATTTTGTCTATATAAACTTACTTGAAGTCAAACCAAAACCCATATGCTTGAAAACTAGGGTTTTACTCCATCCAGCTGTTGGGGAGGAAGAGAGAAGATGCAGCCGCTCCTACCAAAACTTCCCAATCTCTTCCAAAATAGAACCACCCTCCTTTAGGAGTCATAAGACACCTCCCAAGCATAGAGCGCCACACCCAAAGCTTCACCTTTACCTATACCTTCGAAAATCTCTAATCGGCTAGGGTTTTGGGCAACAACAGAACAACACTGCTTCTTGGCAATATCCAACCAGATTTAAACTCTCCAAACCCTCTACCAACTAGGCCAGAGATCCTCTGAACTATAGAGAACCTATCTCTCCATACACTCTCTAAATCTAAGGGTGTATGGAAAAGAAGAAGAAAGAAAAAAAAGGAAGAAACAGACCTGCTCTGATACCAAGATGTAAAGCAGTCATCAAATATTAGGTGTAAATTTGAAGATTAGAAGAAAAAGGAAGAAAAGAAATAAGAGCAGCAACACAAGAGAAGAAGATGGCGAAAAGAGAAGGAAGAAGAAGAAGAAGAATCGAATTATCTTCCCTTTCTCCACTAATCCCTTTTTTTTTATTAAGAATTAAAGTTAGAGTAATGACAAGTATGCCCTTAAGTGGGCGGCCAACTAGGCTGTAACATAGAGAGATTAAACAAAAGAAATAACAGGCCCATTAAGAGAGGCCCATTAGCCAACAATAAAAGAAAATATATTACAAGAGAAGATACTAGGACCCATTCGGCCCAGTCTCTTTACACGGCTCAAGGGAATTTTAAAAGTTCAAGAGGATTGAAACAAGGGGACCCACTGTTTCCTCTTCTTTTCTGAATGGTGATAGAGGGTTTAAGTAAGATGACAGCTAGAGCTTCAGAGATGGGTTTCTTGGAAGGCTTTGACGCAAGTAGCAATGGCTCAAAGGTGGAAATCCTACAGTTTGCAGATGATGCTTATGCGACACATTCGAATCAGGTTTTCAGTCTAAGATGCTTATTATGCTGGTTCAAACTTCAAAGTAGTATCAAGTTTGAAAGTAAATCTGGTCAAGAATGAGATGATGGAAGTGGAGGAAGTTTCAAATGTGGTAGAATTGGCTGAGATCTTGGGCTCCAAGGTTAAAAGTACTTACCACTGGGGGAGAGTTTCAATGGTGGTAGAATTGGCAGTGAGGGAAGTTTCAAATGTATTTGGGCTTGCTTACCACTGGGGGAAAAGTGCACTTCTAAAAGTCTATGGAACCCAATTTTAGAAAGGCTAGACAGAATTGGCATCTTGCTTGTGACCCTCCAATAAATGACAAACATGTTAATAATCAAATTAAAACCAAATCACCTTGTGAGTGCATGCCTAGGTGATTTGGTTTCGATTAGTCCACATGGTCACAACACTTTTTTGAGCCCTTCAATAAAACATAAACATTTTGTCAATCATATTAAAGATGGACTTGTCCAGTGAGTGCATGCTTATTGTTGCTACCCCAAGTGATGCACGAACTATCCACTATCATATGATGAAATGGAGGCTCCCTCTAGGATCCATTACCTTACTAGGAATATAAAAAATACAAAGGTAGGCTAACATGTGGAGCAATGAGTTCGTTCACATAATCGTAATACTTTCTTGTAGCCTCTATAAAAAGCTAGATATCATATAAGTCAAGGGATAAACCAAATCACCTAGTGAATGCATGCTTGGGTGATTTGTTTTTCATAAGTTCATGGTCATAAGAATTGCTTGTGACCACTCAATAAAACACAAATGCTAACTTAATTGCCAAAATATTTTTATTTACATGATGCTCTTGAATACTTTTATATTCATAACATTCTGAGATTATATAAATAAAACAGGCACTATTAAATTAAATTATTCAGTTTGAGTTAAAATACTAGTGTCCTTTTATTTGGTAGGGTTCAATTAAGATGTATATCGTTTTGAATCCTCAAAGGCTTCAAAACCTGAACTAATAAGCATGGAAGAATTCAAATTTTGTCACAATCTCTATTTTCTTCCTAGGACAAAGTTCGAGGCTCAGCTCCTCTGTTTTCTAAGATTTCTTTTTGTTTCTTCCATTTTTTCATGAATATGTTGATTCTCTATGCTTTAAATGAAGTTTATACATTTTCTTTATGAAGACTATAGACATTTAATAGTGAGATACGATTGTTGCTTGCCATGGAACCTAGGGAAGTACCCTAGGCTTCATGGCTTTTATTCAAAAAGAAAACCCATTGGCTAGGCAACTAGACGAAAGGCACCCCCTATCACCTAGCCTCACCATGGCACCTTGAAAACTATGCGACCTTGTTTTACACAAACATGTTGAAACATGATAGCTGGCCCATTATGAAACCAGTAGTCGATCAAGACTACAATCAGTCTTGAATTCAAAAGCAAAAGAAAGATTTCAGAAGAAAAGAAGAAGAAGAGAGGGAGAAAAGAAGAAGCACACAAAGGGTTTTTAGAAAAGAGAGAGAGGGTCAATCATAATGATCTGCCGACCCACTCTTAATATTTATATATGTTGACTAATTGTAAAAGGGCTTAATTGCCCTTATTGCTTACATGGCAAATAAACTAATAAAAAAGCTGAAATAACAAGCTGTAACAACAAACTGAAATAACTACCAACTAACACTGACACAACTAACAAAAAAACATATGCTATGCTGCCATACGAACACAGTGGGGTCCACATCAGTGTTCTCTACACTCCCCCTCAAGTTGGGAATAGATATTTGTCATTCCCAACTTACATAGGTCTGCCTCTAATTTCTTCCTTGGAACAGCCTTGGTGAGAAGATCTGCGACATGCATGCTGGAGGTGATATACGGGAGACACACTTCTTGAGACGAAACCCTTTCTTTGACAAAATGCCGATCGACTTCGATATGCTTAGTTCTGTCATCTTGTACCGGATTATGAGCTATATTAATAGCAGTCTGATTATCACAATACAACACTAATGGCTTCTCATAAGCAATACCCAACTCCTCAAATAATGACTTCAGCCATAGGATTTCAACCACACCATTAGCCATAGATCTATATTCAGCTTCAGCACTAGAACGAAACAACACTTTGTTTCTTACTCCTCCAGGAGACAAGGTTACCTCCTACAAATGCACAATATCCTGAGGTAGACCTTTTGTCATCAACACTCCTAGCCCAATCAGCATCTGTATAGACCTCTATCTTCATGTGATCATTATTCTTGAATAATATACCTCTACCTGGACATCTCTTCAAGTATGCTAATTGATGGTGCGCAATCCGGCCGATCCTAACTGTCAACGATCTTGCCTCGGGCTGGAGCACAGGGTGCCTAAAACGGGGGAGAAAGCGAGTAATATCCGGGGAAGAACCCGGTGAGAATGCTCCGAAGCTCAAGTTAGTATTCTCTCAAAGGCAAGATAAAACCAGATGGCACAAAGTTCACATACCGTGTTCTTGGGGGGTAGAGAGCCTTTTATAACCACTTCGTGCACTCACTCCTAAGCTTATGTTAGGTCGGGTATGATTGACTCCGTGCTTCTGCCAGTTCGGGTGTCATCACCTCTGTTGGGGCAGAACCACCACTGCTCTCTTTGTCGGAGCCGTCTCTGTAACTAGAGATGGCGGTGGCAGGTGGCCGTTGAAGTGCGACTGTCAAGCGTCAGATCCCAAGTCAGTCAGGTGCGCCGCCCCTGGGTACGGACTCCTTCGGTGTCAGGTACGGTTGTTCAGTTCGGCGTCCTGGAGGCGAAGTGCTAGAGTGGTGTGCGAGGTGAAGTCTTGAGTTCGGATAGAGGTGTGGCCCGAACTGCCATGGGGCAGGCCAGTTCGGGTTGTTGCCCTTTGTGTTCGTAAGTCTTGGGGCCTAAGGGAGAGCTCGGGCTCCTTACGGGGAGTTCAGGATCCTTGTAGGGAGTTCGGACCGCTGGTTCCTCCTTTCGGAGCTCGCGCATTGGGCGTGCTGTTGTGCCGAGCTGTTGCCTTGCCACGTGTTGAGTGGTTACGAGGTCGAGCCAAATCTTCCTTCATCAATTGCCCCCCACTCCTCGTGCTAAGGGACTTGCCCTGGCGCAGGGAGTTCACGAGGTGGCGGGTGGATTTGTCCCGTACTTCGAACTGGTTTTGACTAATAGCGTGCGCGCTCATACGGATTTTTCTGGGTTTCTCAAGCGCCAAAAAGACGGGAAACGCACCAATCTGTCTATAAGCGCTGACAGACGTGACAGCGCGCGCTTATTTCAAAATTCAAAAAGCGCGCCGCTAGGAGACGTGACAGCGGGCGTCTTCTCAAATTTGAAAAAGCGCTCTGCTGCCGCCTTTAACGTGAGGAGACGTGCGCTGGTGCCCTTTTCAGTTTCAAGAGACGTGCAGCCAGTCACGTCTCAGTCTCAGAAGACGTGCGATCAACACGACTGCGAGCCGTTGGATTTGCTTTGATCAAAACCGTTGATTCTCGGTTACTATGGGGGACCCCAGTCGCTGTCATTATCCTGCGTTTTGATTCTTGAGCTCGCGTCCAAGTTTCAACTCGCGTTCAAGCCTTTAGCTCGCGTTCACGTTCACGTTCCCGTAGTCCGTTTGCTTTTTTTCCGGGTGAGTACTTTCCTGGAATCCTTCTTCTCCTTCCAATGTCTAGCTCGGATAGCTCAGACAGTCTTCAAGGGGGTCAGATGCAGGTTCTATGAACCGAGTTGCATCCCCCGACAGTCCTAGTGAACCTGAGGTAGAACTCGAGGAAGAGTTTGAACCCGTAGGCCGAGTCGCCTCGGGTAGTTTGGCGTCCTCCTCTCGTCGAGGTCAGACGTTAGACAAGTTTGGGCCCTCGACCATGACGCCTGAGGGGCTTCACTCCCTTATTACCCAGTTCAACTTGCCTAGGGAGTACACCTACTTCATACCCTCGGGCAGTTTCCCTTGGGAACACGGTCCTGATGAGATCGTGATATTCTGGGAGCAGCTCATTGCGGGGTTGCGCCTACCTTTCTATCCCCTCATTGTCGAGGTTATGAACCACTTCGGCATTACTGTCGGCCAGCTTCACCCGAACTCTATTTGTAACCTGGTGGGGACAATCTCCCTATTTTGCAAGCAGGTCTCGCCTTTAGACCTGGAGATCTTCTCTTCCATTTTAATGCTTAAGAAGCAAGCGGGTCCCCTTCCCGGGCGTAGGCGGGCATATTACCTGTCTCCTCGCCCGGGTTTTAAGCTTTTACACGAACTTCCCAACAAGGTCCCGGCGTGGAAACGGGACTACTTCGAGGTGCGAAGTGCATTGGGGTAGCCGTTCCAAACCGGGTGGGGGATGGCTGCCCCTGACGTCGGTGTTACGCTTGATAAGGAGACAGAAAAGGGCCTCCGGCGAAGGGACAACAGTTGGTTCAGTAAAGGTTTTTTCAACAGGGAGAGGAAAGGGGATGTTCATGGCGGGAAGGTTTACGGGCGCCACTGTTCGTGGTGCGTTCAGGCTAGGGATCCCATCCACCGGTAGGGGGATGGTGAACTGTCCGACGCACACCACGAGGACTTGAAGTTGTTCCCCGGTGGTGTTCATCTCCGTGCCACGTCCGGCATTGCTGGAGGAAGCCATGAGTGTTGGGCTTTTTTGGAAAAAAGAGGTTATGAGAGTTTTAGAGGGAGGCTTTTAGAAGCGTTCCCACAGACGACGCCAATTGATGGTGCGTAATCTGGCGTAACACCGTCTCCTTATCACGCGTAACACCGGTGTCAAGGGCAGCCATCCCCCACCCGGTTTGGAATGGCCACCCCAATGCACTTTGCACCTCAAAGTAGTCCCGTTTCCACGCCGGGACCTTGTTGGGAAGTTCGTGTAAAAGCTTAAAACCCGGGCGAGGAGACAGGTAATACGCCCGCCTACGCCCGGGAAGGGGACCCGTTTGCTTCTTAAGCATTAAAATGGAAGAGAAGATCTCCAGGTCTAAAGGCAAGACCTGTTTGCAAAATAGGGAGATTGTCCCCACCAAGTTACAAATAGAGTTCGGGTGAAGCTGGCCGACAGTAACGCCGAAGTGGTTCATAACCTCGACAATGAGGGAGTGGAAAGGCAGGCGCAACCCCGCAACGAGCTGCACCCGGAATATCACGATCTCATCAAGACCGTGTTCCCAAGGGAAACTGCCCGAGGGTATGAAGTAGGTGTACTCCCTAGGCAAGTTGAACTAGGTAATAAGGGAGTGAAGCCCCTCAGGCGTCATGGTCGAGGGCCCAAACTTGTCTAACGTCCGACCTCAACGAGAGGACGCCAAACTACCCGAGGCGACTCGGCCTACGGGTTCGAACTCTTCCTCGAGTTCTACCTCAGGTTCACTAGGACTGTCGGGGGATGCAACTCGGTTCATAGAACCTGCATCTGACCCCCTTGAAGAACTGTCTAAGCTATCCGAGCTAGACATCGGAAGGAGAAGAAGGATTCCAAGAAAGCACTCACCCAAAAAAAAAGCAAATGGACTACGGGAATGTGAACGTGAGCTAAAGGCTTGAACGCGAGCTGAAACTTGGATGCGAGCTCAAGAGGCAAAACACAGGATAATGACAGCGACTGGGGTCCCCCACTATTTATACCCACGGTAACCGAGAATCAACGGTTCTGATCAAAGCAAATCCAACGGCCCGCAGTCGCGCTGACCGCACGTCTCTTGAGACCGAGACGTGACTGGCCGCATGTCTCTTGAAACTGAAAAGGGCGTCAGCGCACATCTCCTCGCGTTAAAGGCGGCAACGACGCGCTTTTTCAAATTTGAAAAGACGTCCGCTGTCACGTCTCCTAGCGGCCTGCCCCATGGCAGTTCGGGCCACACCTCTATCCGAACTCAAGACTTCACCTCGCACACCACTCTAACACTTCGCCTCCAGGACGCCGAACTGAACAACCGTACCTGACACCAAAGGAGTCCGTACCCAGGGGCTGCGCACCTGACTGACTTGGGATCTGACGCTTGACAGCCGCACTTCAACAGCCACCTGCCACCGCCATCTCCAGTTACAGAGACGGCTTCGGCAAAGAGAGCAGTGGCGGTTCTGCCCCAGCAGAGGTGATGACACCCGAACTGGCAGAAGCGCAGAGGCAATCATACCCGACCTGACAGAAGCTTAGGAGTGAGTGCGCGAAGTGGTTATAAAAGGCTCTCTACCCCCCCAAGAACAAGGTATGTGAACTTTGTGCAATCTGGTTTTATCTTGCCTTTGAGAGAATACTAACTTGAGCTTCGGATTCTCTCAACTGCAAGGAGGTGAGTAGTTCTAGGAGAGTGCATATATTGACTGACAACGCTGACTGCATAACTGATGTCCGGTCGTGTGAGACAAAGATAGAGGAGTTTTCCAACCAACCTTTGGAACATAGCTTTGTCTTCAAGAGGCTCTCCACCCTCTGCACTGATCTTGTGATTTTGTTCAATAGGTGTATCTGCAGGCTTAACACCCAACTTTCCAGTTTCTGCTAATAGATCTAGAACATACTTCCTCTGAGAAATAAAAAACCCATGTTTAGAACTAGCAACCTCAATACCCAAGAAGTATCGTAGCTCTCCCAGATCTTTCACCTCAAACTCTTGATGAAGGAGTTGTTTAAGAGACTCAATCCCACTGTTATCATTCCCTGTCACTACAATATCATCCACATATACAGCAAGCAAAGTCAAGGAAGAGTCCACTCTTTTAATGAACAATGTATGGTCTGATTGGGCCTGTACATAGCCAAATTTTTCAAGGGCTTGTCTGAATCTATCAAACCAAGCTCTAAGGGACTGTTTTAGTCCATACAAGGCTTTATTCAACCGGCAAACCTTCTTACCTGTCTCTGCATCATAAAATCCATGAGGTAACTACATGTAGACTTCTTCCTGTAAGTCTCCATTGAGGAAGGCATTTTTAACATCCATCTGGAACAAGGGCCAAGAATAACTGGCTACAAGGGATAGCAGAACTCAAATAGTGGTCATCTTTGCTACTGGAGCAAAAGTCTCCAAGTAGTCTATACCATAAGTCTGAGTAAATCCCTTTGCAACTAACCATGCCTTATACCTTTCAATGGAACCATCAGCATTATGTTTCACAGTAAATACCCATCTACATCCAACCGGCTTCTTTCCTTTAGGCTGGTTAACTAGCTTTCAAGTATTATTCCTCAGAAGGGCATCCATTTCAACCTTCATTGCATCTTTCCGCTCAGGAACTGACAAGGCTTCCTGCACTGTTCTGAGAATAGGAATATCATCAATGGATGTGAGAAATGACCTGTAAGAGGGGGATAGGCGATCATAGGACAAAAACTGGGAAATGCAGTGAGTTGTGGATGTGGTGCAACGCCATTTGCCTTAACGGACTACAATGGGGAGGTCAAGGTCATCCAAAGAAGGTAAAGTAGCAACAATGGAAGGTATCTCAGGGGGACTTGGATCTGATAAAGGGACTGTGGTACTTGGATCTGGATCCGCAGAAGGAACTGGGGCTGGCCTAGACTACTGATGACCGAAATCAACCTGCCTCCACCTGTGATAGACTCTCAAATCCTGACACCTCTGACAACCCTCCCCATTACATCCCTCATCACTCAATGGAACAGGTAAAGGAACTTCTGATGAGTTAACCCCACTCTCATTAAACCCACTCTCACTACTCTCCCCCTAAGGAGAAACCCTAGGGTAATAGGGTACCTCCTCAAAGAAAGTAACATCCATCGAGACAAATCTCCTCCCAGAAGTAGGTGCATAGCAGCAATAACCCTTTTGAGTTTGTGCATAACCGAGAAAAATGCATTTGGAGGCCTTAGGATCAAATTTGGAACGATGAGGTCCAAGAATCTGAACAAAGCAAGTGCAACCAAAGTTTTTAAGGGGAACAATAAATAATTCTTTATCGGAGCATAGAAGGGTAAAGGGAGGCTTTATGTCAAGAACCCGTGAAGGAACTTGATTAATGAGATACACTGCTATAAGAATAGCATCGCCCCAGAAATGGATAGGCACATTGGAGTTAAACATAATGCTTCTAGCCACCTCCAATATATGCCTATTCTTCCTCTCAGCAACCCCATTCTGCTGTGGTGTATAAGGACAAGTACTCTGGTGAATAATCCCATGATCAAGTAGATAAGAGGCCAGTGACTTGGTAAAGTATTCTTTCGCATTATCAGATCTGAAGATTTTGATGTGGATAATCCCATTCTGCTGTGGTGTAGAGAACACTGATGTGGAAGGAGCTGATGATGACTGAGATGATTGAGCCGAATTCCCAACTTCCTTTTCCAACTGAGTTAAGGCAGCCTGAACAACAGCTAAGGTGTCTAGGGGCGTGTCTTTTGTGCCCGATGAGGATGCAGAATCGGTATTAACAGCCATATGGGCATTACCCCTTTGTTCCTCAGTTTTGTTGGGACTAGATGAGGGTGCATCTTCCAACATGTGTCTTTAGTATGTTTAGGTTTCTTACAATATTCACACACTAGATCCCGCTTATCTACCTTCTTTATATCCCTTTCTGTATCACCCCCAGACTTAGGTTTAATTGTTGCCAAGGCTGGTGGGAAGGGTTGATGCTGCATCAAAACCTTTCTCCTAGTCTCTTCACTATGCACCAAGGAGAAGGCTTGAGATAAGGTCACATTGTCCCTTGTTATTACTTGTTGTCTCACCATATCATAGTCAGGATTCATACCAGCTACGAATTCAAAAACCCTATTAGTTTCAACTTGCTTTCTATGAGTCTGTGCATCCTTCTGACTTTCCCACTCAAGTGTTTCTAGGTGGTTAATTTCATGCCACAAAGATTCAAAGTAGAGAAGTAAACGGAGATTGGTTTCTCTCCTTGCTTAAGGTTATTAACCTCACACTTCAATTCATAGGCCCTAGCAACATTAAGGGGTTGGGAGTAAGTCTCTTTCATGACATCCCAGATTTCTTTGGCTGTTTTTGCCCACAAATAGTTCTGGCTGATATTTGGCTGCATAGAGTTGCACAGCCATGTCATAACCAAATAGTTCTCCTGAACCCATTTGGTATACATTTGGTCCTCCTTAGATGGTTCTTTCACATCTCCCAACAGGTAGCTAAGTTTTCCTCTACCCCCAATGGCCATCATGGCCGATTGGGCCCATTCTAAGTAGTTGGATCCATCAAACTTCACAGTTGTAATCTGAAAGGCATTCTCAGACATGTTACCAGAATTGCTAGTCCCAAAAACACCTTCCCCCTGATTCTTGAACTCCATTCTTGGTCAAGAATTAGCAATAAAAAACTTTTGAAGCTACTGTAATAGAAAAACAACACCTAAACAACTGATAGCAGCCAGCCTAGTCTTCCAAAAACAAGGAAAAACAGAATTTTGTATGAAACCAGTTCAAATTTGATCTGAAACCAACGACA
This sequence comes from Nelumbo lutea, assembly GCF_056320005.1. Taxonomy (NCBI): domain Eukaryota; kingdom Viridiplantae; phylum Streptophyta; class Magnoliopsida; order Proteales; family Nelumbonaceae; genus Nelumbo; species Nelumbo lutea. The sequence continues at coordinate 4,441,593 of NC_142685.1, read as the reverse complement.
ATTCTGAACTTTAGGGTTTTCTCTCAAAACCCTAGAAAGAAAAAAGGTTTTCCAGCCGCACCTCTCAGAATAGACCAAGATGATTCTTTCAAGGTTATTCTCAAGCAAAAAAAAAAAAAAAACTTACTTTATGAAAGAAAATCTCTGGCCACCACCTTCTGTCTGATGCAGAACCCTAATCTTGGGGATCCGAAGCCTTTTCTAATTCTTCCTAACTATTGGAACTCTCCCAGCCTTCTACAATCTTCTTAGTAGTAGTTGCACACTACCAGTAGCCTCCAAGAATCAGCTGATCCTCCTTCTTTGTTGAAAAACTTCTAAACCTAGGAAATTCTCATGTAGTCAATCTAATTAGACTAACATAAGACCTCCTTCTCTGCAACCAGTTTTAGGTTTTGAACAGAAATTCTGATCGCCACCTTCAGTCTTGATAAAGAAACTGATCTTGGACTCTTTATCTTCCTCTGATTCTTCCTGATTATCAAGAACACAATCCACTCTTTGGATAGCTGCTACAGTCTCTGATAACCTTCAAGAATCAGCCAAAAAAGGGATCCTCTTAATCTTCCAGCCCTAAGCAACTCTCATGTGGTTGTCTGAATCAGACTCGCATGAGAAACCCTAATCCTTGCTCTGATACCATGTAGTCAATCAAGACTACAATCAGTCTTGAATTCGAAAGCAAAAGAACGATTTCAGAAGAAAAGAAGAAGAGAGGGAGAAAAGAAGAAGCACACGAAGGGTTTTTAGAAAAGAGAGAGAGGGTCAATCATAATGATCTGCCGACCCACTCTGAATATTATATATGTTGACTAAAATTGTAAAAGGGCTAAATTTCCCTTATTGCTTATATGGCAAATAAACTAATAAAAAAGCTGAAATAACAAGCTGTAACAACAAACTGAAATAACTACCAACTAATACTAACACAACTAACAAAAAAACATATGCTATGCTGCCATACGAACACAGTGGGGACCACAGCAGTGGGGTCCACATCAGTGTTCTCTATAAAACCCATTCAAAGGCCCAAAGAAAATGAAATTGAGAAAATAATATACAAGCTCCTATTAGAACCCAAGTTAAGTTTTCACTCACCAAAGCAATATTAAAAAGATGCAAATGGTAGTGTGTAATGTATTGAGTGGCTGAGGTTTTCCCTTACCATTAAATTTTCACACTGTAGTAGAACCCTTAAAAGGATGGTAGGCTTTCTCAGCCTTTTCTCCTATGCATCTCTACTGAAAATAAGAGGTTTTCTCTCATATCAACATTATTACTCCAACCCTCAAGAATTATTTATGGCCTAAAATATCCCAGGTCCCAGGAAGTAATGCATCCAGGAGAAGGATAACTAACCCTAAGAAGTACTGATAAAATCAAATTTTCTTTTAGATATCAGTTATTAATTCATGAGGTAGAGAGAACCCAATAATTATTGAAAGAACATCTTTAGTATCAATGATTTATTTCCATCACATGTATACCTGCAGCCGCTGCAGCACGGGGCCATATTGTCTGCTGGACATCCGAGGTATCAGCAGTCTCACCCCACATGCAAACTTCACCTCCAAGAACAAGATCCTGCTCCAAAGTATCATTTATTCCTTCCAGTGGCTCACTATTGTAGAAACTCTCCCAAGTAATATCCAGATGATCAAGATACCATACACCTTGATTGCTGTAAATGCATCTGAGACCGTTTGCAACAACTTTTGGACAGACTCCCGGACCCAACCTTCCAGAAGAGGATAAGTATAATTGTTTACATGCAAAAGACAATAAGAAATTTCTGCTGGAAATAAACCAAGTACAAAGTATGTGTACTTAACTTACCAGTTATGCACCACTGTCTGTGGATCAAGTCTATCCTTGAATGTGTTGAAGGTTTCTTCCCTGAAATGAGATTTCCAGATAACTGCCTTAAGTATATCCTTATATTGTTGAAATTGTTAGACAGTCTTGTATGCCCTTAGCTTCAATCGGATTTGATGTACTTTTGTTATTTAGTGGAAATAAATTAAAGTGCATGTTTGATTCATATTGTTTGGTATAATTCTGTGTAAGACCCTAAAACTGGACACTTATAGAAACTTGTGTTAGTTTTAAATGTTCACAGCCATTGGATAAGTCTGGGGAGATTTATCCTGCCAAGGCTGATACTGATGTGCCACCAAGTGTTGGGATGGCTTGTTTCGGCCATCAGGGTAAGACCCAAGGCACATGCAGTATGGGATTGCTTGAACCCTTGAACCGGACCAGATTTCCAGTATTGCCCTAGACCTTGGATACAGATGGGCAAAACTGGAAAGTTACACCTGACCCCTAGACTCAATTATGACACATCACTAGGTGTCAGATCGGGCTGTCTTTGATGTGTCAATCAGTGAGATCCTTAGTGGGGGTCAAAACCTGGACATGTTGGGGCAATCTGAGAATTCATCTGAGTGAGTGGTCATAGTGACAGGATCAGCCCCTTTGTCGGACAATGGTAATGATCGGGAATGCACTCTCTCTGATGGAAACCAAACTGCCGGCAGTTGATTTCAAACGTTGGAATTTTGTTTTGCAAAAATAAGATATATATATATATATATATATATATATATGTATATGTACGGTTTCAAAAGATTTGCAAAAGGTTTTAATTCCCGGGATCCATGTGAGTAGAGAGTGCGACACTGTTCCTTGCAGCCGAGAGAGAGGTCTTCTCTTGTCGGGCAGTGCTTGATCATTAAGGGCTGAGAGGTTAAGTGTAAGACCATTTAGGATAATACCTGATGGGCTAATCTTGCACCTGCCCACAGTCCCTGGGTTTTTATAAGATGGCTTGGCCCAGGGACCACTTAATGTAAGTGTTGGGCCCATAGGGTCCATGTGATGGGCTCAAGGGGGTCACTGAGTCTTTCAGTGAATTCGGCTGGGCCGAACCCATGTGGCTGGTGTGTAGATCAATGTTTGGGTCCCGCGCCATACAAAGAAACCCAACAGGGCAGCAGGTTGGAAACTAGTTAAACACTGAACACTTAATAGGCCAAAAGCCCATTTTGAACTGGGCTGATATGATCACCAGTTCATGGGGCGAATCTGAGATTAGTGTTAGTAAAAGGATTGGGCCTTTGACCATATCCACTCTAAGAGACCAAATTCAAATTAGATTTGAATCTGGTAACCTCCTGATAAGATCAGGAGTTAACTAACTTAATCTGCAGATAGGGTTAAGATTAACCTATATCCAAATACTGATTTGGATTGGGATAACTCCCAAAATATTGGGAGGTTTCTTAATCAAGAAGAAAGAGGAGAAAACCCTAGCAAAAATATCAGATTTCGAGCTAAGGGGTTTGAGCAAGCAAGAAACACATCCTGCAATCTGAGATCAGATCTCTCACAGACTCCAGAGAGAAGAGACAGTTCTGCCCTCTTCGTCCCTGGACTTCTCCTCCTTCAGCCGCTGCCACTACCTGTTGGAAGATTGGATCTTTGCAGCAACAGGAAGTCAAGAAATCAGTTCTTGACAATAGTCTTGCAAGAAAGACAAAAGGATTCGGTGTTCAAGGTTTCCAGAGGGTTCTTGTGAAGAATCCAGTGTGTAGGACGCACCCTGCTGGTTCCATTCCATCCACAGCTGTGTCATCTTCAGCAGGAGCGGATCTTGGTTACTTCTTTGGGCGTGAACACCAACTTTGGGAGATATTATTTCTCCGGATCAGGTATAATCCTTCCTGTTTCCTTTTGGTTCAGATCGGGTTTATTCATGGTTCAAGTAGGATAATTGAATAATGTATTCTAAATTTAGGGAATATGATTCCCAGTTGGAAGAAGGTAGGAAATTTTTTTTTGAAATTCGCTCTCCATTCCGCACCCTTCTTGGCGTCCATTAGATGGATCCTACCATTCTTTCAGAAATATCATTACAAAATTTCAATATTTTCAACAGCTTATAAGGACTTAAATCTCTCAAGAGTTAAGAAATTAGATTATTTTGAAAGATTTGATCCTTCAAATTTAATTTAATCACAATACCCTAGGAAGATGTTGTATGATCCAGTTCCTATAAGCATGAGTAAAATTTTAAATCTCAATGGTTTCAAATATAAAATCGCATCCTCCATATCTACCAACTGACTTAGTTTGTTCCTGATAAAACCCAAATACGAAAAGAATGTTCAAAACTCCAAAGAATTTTCTTGCAGAAAACATCCAGTAAAGTTTGTGACAAGGGTATGCATAAAGGTAAATAAAATACAACATAAGATCACATCATCTAAGGATGAAAAATGAAATATACAGATAGCTATTTATTGACAATTTAAAACATACCAGTTCACTGGGATCCAATTTCTTACAATGGCCATCTCTTGAGCTTTCAATACAAAATATTGGTAAGCATCTTTCCCAGTCATGTTATGCTCTTGAAGCCTGAATTCAGACAGATCTCTTCAGAGAACTAATCCATCCAATATGAGCAAGAGAAGTTGCATTGTCTTTGACCAGAAGGGGCAAAAAGTGATATAAATTACAGATAAGATAACAATGATAAAAGTCAACCTTCAACTCTTTTCCTGCCATTTTCATAACTCATCAAGATGCATAAGTTTGACAAATGCATTATAGCATTTTCTGGTAAATCTTATACCCAAAATGCTAAAGAGTTGCATGTTGGCTTCACAAAATAATGGAAGATTAATTAAGCAGAGGAGAGGCATACCATTCCTTGACATGCAGAGTTGAGCTCCAACAATCTGTCAAATATTGGGCCATTTAGAATAATAAATATTTAAAGAAAATAAAAGTAAGATAAATTACAGATAGGTACCCTGTACTTTGGGGGTACTGACACTAAAGAGCCTGAACTTTCAATTGTGACATTTTAGTACCATGAACTTTTAGAAACATACACTTGAGTCCAGCTCACAAAAATGCCCATCTTCAGATTTATTTATATTTTTCACTATTCTTCATTGTTCCATTCAATTGCCTTTATTCTTTGTTTAAAAGAAGTATAGAGATGGCTTCATATGAAAAAAGAGTAAAATAAAAGTTCAGTCAGCAAAAGAGAATCTAAACATGATCATTTTTGTAATTTTGTCCTCATTGTAATGCAGTTTTAAAAGAATTGGACTTCATATTTCTAAAAGTTCAGGGTACTAAAATGTCCCACTTGATAGTTCAAGCCCTAAAAGTAAAAGCTTTTACTAGTGCAATGCTTGGTTCTTTTGCATAAAAGCACAGAGCCCAACTGATTGTCATTACTGTAGACTAGGTTTAGCAGCACCTTGTTTGAGTGTGATATAGACTTCCATTCAGCAACCAAGAGTTTTAAACAGATATTCCAGTTTGTAGTAATCAGGATTGTGAAACAGTTTGTTTGACTTTCAATTCCATCTAATCAAGGATGAAAAGTCCTACAACAACCACTGTATTTAAAGAAACTTCTACATTACTTTCAAAGAAGAAATGTGTCTCAAAATTGTGCAAAATCAATATCATTGGATATTCCTCATAAAGGCTTACTCAAAACTATGGAAATTCTAGAATGTCTACATATACTTTTCTAATTAAAGGGCTAGAAGATGTTTCAGATAGATCCTTAGCCAGCCAACCTAGCCTGGCTGGTTAGGTTATGCCTGGTATATTGTGTTAGAGAGAAAGCTCATATATAATTTTAGATATACAAATCACATATACAGAACTAAATGCCCATATATAGGTGTGAGAAACAGAGATATGACTTAATTTCTTTAGAACCAGGACATGGATGCAGGCGTCTACTTTAATTTTCTGATATCATGCTTCCATATATAGTCTACTTTAACTTGTTCTGAGGGATGGTTCTAGGTGCCTTATGCTGGTCAGTGTTGTTAGAAAGGAATAAGAGAATCTTTGATCAGTTTGGTGGGTGGAAGAAAGGATGACTGGGAAGGTTGAAAGGTGCATGGTAAGATGGGCAAGCATAGAGAAGGATTTTGCTGTTTTGAAAATGACATGTTTTACAAATCATTGGGAGGAAATTGTTTTTGGAGATAATGTATATGCGTGAACAGATGTAGTAACTTACACAATGTATAGTCCTTCGCAGCTGGTGGGGGTTGAGATTACATCTTTTTGTAATTTCCTCTTGAGCAATGAAATTAACAAAAAGTAATACTGTCAATTACCCAGTAGTTGAGATGGCCACTTGGCATCACTGCCAAAACACACGGGATGAACCCCATGGAACTGCAGGCTCTCAGGGTATGGCCAGTGGACCTCACATGCAATCCTTCACCGTCCCCACCCAAGTCCCTACTAACATCTGACCAACTAACCCAACTATTTAGAAACTGAAAAAATCCTCAATACCTATATCTTGCCAAATTTAATTAAATTTCCATCATCAACATTTTTTTTTGAAACTGCAAGGCAAAAGTATTTCATTCATAAAACCAAAAAACACAAAAGACAAACCATGTACAATGAGATTCTGTACAAGGATACAACCATATCAACCATTTTTGGTAAGCCCAAATACAACAAAAAAATCCTACTATTTCCTTACAAAAAGAAAGCCCCGATCAAAAAAAGTATTTCTGTGTCTGTTCTTGAACAAAGAGTGGTTTGCCAACCAAGAAAATACCATGCCCATCACTTTCTTGAAAACCTCTTCTTTTGAACTCTGCCTCTCCTGAAATGTTCTGTCATTTCTTTTGCTCCAGACTGCCCAGAACACAACAAATGAGATGATGTTCCATGCTACCTCTTAAAGAACCATTCGACCTAAAAGCTTAAACTGTTAAGTGAAGTCCTTGAATAGGTTTTATTCTCTAACATGCCTCCTCACACGAAAGCCCATTAGGCTTGAAGCGTGGACAGCACAGGCTTGCCCATACCTTGTGCTGAAACTTAATAATTATATTATAATGGGGTGACGAGAATCGAACACTAGACCACTTGGTCAAAGTGGCTCTGATACCATCTTAAAGAACCATTCGACCTAAAAGCTTAAGCTGTTAAGTGAAGTCCTTGAATAGGTTTTATTCTCTAACACTACCGTACCCACCTTGCTTAAATCCCTTTGATATTGTTGAAGCAAAAATGTTTTTTATTTTGTTAGGGTCTGTTTGGCTGATTAAAGCTTTTTTTATTTTAATCTGTTATTGCAACTTTACTTAGTAGGGGCACAAGGGTCATTTCCCTTCTTATTTTTTTCACCCTATATATTATAATGGAGCTGGCGCCGCCAGCACTGTTCCATTGCCTCTAACCCTTCTCCTTTCTTCCTTCTTCTCTTCTCTTCTCTTCTGCTGTAATCTTCAATCGGATTTACTGTCAAGATGGTATCAGAGCGTGGCCATTGAATCTGGGCGATCAAGTGTCTTCTCAAAACTGCTGAATCAGGGTGGAATGGAGGAGTAAATCTGGATTGATCGAATCAGATCTGCAACTGGTATCGCCCTATTTTTTCCTGTTTTTTTCTTCCCTTGGTCGTGTACCAAGAAGAAAACGAATGGATCTGAACCACTGAATGTCGGCAGACCCTTGTGAGGTTTTTACCTCTGTTTGTTTTGGATCGTGTGATCCTGTACCTGTGAAAGGTGGTTGTAGGTTATGTATGACCTTTTTTCTCTACTTGTTGGCTTGATGTCTTGTGTGTAAGGATCTCCCCTTGTGATTAATGCTTGTGGACCTTCTGGAAAACTAGTAGGATGGGGCTGTTATTCCATACAGGTCTGAAAATCAGATTTGTCATATTGTTTTTTCTGGAAATTGGTACTGATCTTGTGCATAGATTAAGTCCAAAAAACTGAAGTGTGTGTGGACTGATCACTTGTTGTGTGTGGAGCTTTTTGGTCTGATATAAGGAGGGATCCTAAGTTGAGGTTTTAGATTAAAAAAAAAAAAAAAAATCTGTGTTGACCATGTCGTCTAAGAATTCTGCTACTTCAGGGATTTCTGGAAGTCAAAATGGAGTGAGTGGGGGAATGGATATGAGTTTCCCCATGGCTGTTATTCTCTCTGATAGTCTGAATTACCTTGAATGGTCTAGGGGAATAAAATTCTACATCACTGCTAGGGGAAAAATATGATATATTAATGGGAAAGTGAAGGAACCGAAGAGCGGAAGTGCTGAATATGATAGATGGAACCAAGAAAATAGTATGGTGATGTCATGGCTCTTGGTTTCCATGCTGCCACAAGTGAGAAAAATTTTTATGTGGGCTGAAATTGCTTGTGAAATATGGGAACAAGCAAAGTCCACCTATTCAGAGCAGAGACACTATGCCAACATATACCAACTGCAAGCTGAGTCGTCCACTTGCAAGCAGGGGGAAAGGAGTCTCTCGATGTACTACTCAGATCTGACATCGATATGGAAAGAACTTGATCGCTATCAGAATGTTATCTGGAAGTGTGATGAAGATGCAAAGGCATACAAATCACTTGTATCTCAGCAACGAGTATTTGCCTTCCTCTTGGGGCTGAATCCTTCATATGAGTCTATCAGGGTGCGGATCTTGGGAAGTAAAGACTTGCCATCAGTACAGGAGGTTTATGCCTTGGTTCAGTCAGAAGAGAGCAGAAGAAATGTGATGAATTGTACAGAGGGGGAGCCAGTTGCCCTACCTGTCCGGGGAAGTTCAGATACTAATGTCGAAGGTGGTTTTAAGAAGGGTGACTCTCAGAGAGAACAGATGATAAGAGTAAACTTTGGTGCACTCACTGCCAGAAGACAAGACACACCAAAGATACATGTTGGGATTTCCAATGGAAAACCTAAATGGGCACAGGATTTAGGTAAGAAGTCAACAACTGATCAGGGCAAGAAACCAAGTCAGTAGAATTACAAAAAGCATAACTCAGGTAATATGGCATCTCAAGAGACTAGTCCCATGGTAACTCAGGAAAGGCATCCCAGTTCTGACCCTAAGGAAGAGATCATCAACTCCTTTTGTGACCATTTGGAGTTATATGGTAGGACTCTTCGCCAGATGGATTCTGGTCCTACTCCTTCTACCTCCTTTGCATTTGCATCAGGTAACACTACCACTGCCTTCCATGTGTCATTTCATACCTCTGATTCCCCTTAGGTAATTGACTCCGGAGCCTCAAACCACATGACTAGTAAGTCAAATTTATTTCAAGTATACAATCTTCTCTATGGAAGAGATAAGGTGAACCTAGCTGATGGTTCCTTCTCCACCATAGCCGGCCAAGGAACCGTATCTCTCCCACTCGGCCTTACCCTTTCTAATGTACTACATGTTCCTAAATTACCTATAAATTTGCTTTCCATTAGTAATATTACTCACTCCTTGAACTGTTCAGTTACTTTCTATTCGTCTTCATGTGTGTTTCAGGATTTGGCCTCGAGGAAGACGATTGGTAGAGGAAGCATGGTGGATGGTCTCTATGTGAATAAAGCTGGTCTTGTGGCTATAGAGTCCTTGAGTTCGTCCTATGAGAGTCAAACCTATTTATGACACAGTCAGTTGTAGTGTCAGACATGTCAATTGAGTAAACATTGTAGAAGCTCTTTTCCTTTGAAAAATAAAATATCTGAATTTCCGTTTCATATTGTTTATTCTAATGTTTGGGGCCCTATTACTCTACCTATTGAGGCTGGATATAAGTACTTCATTACCTTGGTCGATGATTACTCTAGATACACCTAGGTTTACCCTATGCAATCTAGAGATGAAGTGCCTAAAATTGTGAAAGACTTCCAACGCATGGTGTTCACTCAATTCCAAACTGAAATCCATATTTTCCAGTCGGACAATGCGAAGGAATACTTCCATAATGATCTCACGAAATTCTTTGCTTCGAGTGGACCACTTCAACAAAGCTCTTGTGCTAGGACACCCCAACAAAACGGTGTTGCTGAAAGAAAAAATCGTCATCTTCTTGAAGTAGCTCGTGACTTGTTAATCCATATGACTGTTCCAAAATGTTTTTGGATGGATGTTGTTCTGTGTGCTTCGTACATCATCAACCGTATGCCATCTCGGTTACTAGAGTATAAGGCCCCACATCAACTTTTGTTTCCTATAGCTCCATTGTTCCCCATTCCAATGCGTGTTTTTTGGTGTCATTGCTTTGTTCATAACTTGTCACCTACTCAGGGTAAACTTGATCCTCGTGCTATTCCTTGTGTCTTCCTTTGTTACCCTCTATCTCAAAAGGGGTATCGTTGCTATGATCCCGCCTCTCGTAAGTACTATGTCTCAATCGACATGTCCTTTGAGAATCAACCTTTCTTCTCGGTTTCTCCTCAGGGGGAGAGTAGGGTTGAGGAGGAACAAGCTCAAACTCAACTACCTCCTCTACCTGACCCTCCTCCATTACGTGTCTTTCTTCGCCGCCACAAAAGCCTGCAGAGTTCAAGAGCCATGGAACCTGACACTATGCAACCAACATCATCGGCTTCACCGGAGGTTGATCATTTCCATCAACCAGGTACACTTGCTCCTATTGATATACCTGCTCCTCTCAATGTTGATTCCCCTATTATTAATGATCTTGATGTACCTATAGCTAAGAGAAAGGGTGTTAGATCTTGTACCACTAATCATCCTATCTCTCACTTTGTGTCCTATGATCACATTTCATCTTCATATCGTGCATTTCTCTCCTCTGTTGATAGTATCCCCGTTCCTAAGAATGTTGCAGAAGCTTCATCTAAACCTGAATGGAAAGATGCAATGAAGGAAGAGATTGATGCATTACACAAAAATGGCACTTGGGAGTTGGTGGATCTTCCTCAAGGGAAGGAACCAGTGGGGTGCAAGTGGGTGTTCACAGTGAAACACAAGGTTGATGGAACTGTTGAAAGGTACAAGGCCAGACTGATGGCAAAAGGTTTTACACAAGTATATGGAGTGGACTATGCAGAGACTTTTGCCCTAGTAGCCAAGATGAACTCTATCGAAATTCTCCTTTCACTAGCAGCAAATCTTGACTGGGAACTTCACCAATTGGACATCAAAAATGCTTTCCTGAATGGCGACTTAGAAGAGGAAGTGTACATGACCCAACCTCCAGGTTTTTGTGCCAAAGGCAATGGACATAAAGTGTGCAAGTTAAAAAAATCTTTATACGGGCTGAAAGTGGACATGACCCAACCTCGGGCCTGATTTAGTAAATTCCACTTAGCAGTTCAACAGATGGGGTTCAAACAATGCCAGTCAGATCACACACTATTTGTGAAGAAGGGTGAAGGGAAAATTGCAGCTCTAATTGCGTATGTGGATGACATTGTGATCACAGGAGATTAGGAGGCTGAAATACATAGACTAAAAAAGTTCTTAGCCACTCAATTTGAGGTACAAGATTTAGGCCCCTTACCTATTTCCTTTGAATTGAAGTTGCCCGCTCTCACAAGGGCATCTTGATTTCCCAACGGAAATATGTACTAGATCTACTAGAAGATACAGGCAAACTAGGGGCGAGACCAATTGACTCACCAATTGAACCTAACCATCAACTAGGAGACAGTCAGGGAGAGTTCTTGAAAGATGTGAAGAAGTTTCAGAAACTTGTACGGAGACTCTTGTATTTGTCTATGACCAAGCCCGATATTGCTTATGCAGTGGGTGTCCTTAATTAGTTCATGCACAACCCTAGGACAACTCACCTTGAGGCTGTAGAGAGGATCCTCAAATACCTCAAGAAGTTTCTTGGAGCTGGTTTGCTGTTCCAAAAACATGGACATTTAAAGGTGGAAGTATATACTGATGCTGATTGGGCAGGGGCAGTTGATGACCGAAAGTCTACCAGTGGATATTGTGCCTTTGTGGGGGGAAACCTAGTCACATGGAGAAGTAAGAAGCAAAGTGTGGTGGCTAGATCTAATGCTGAAGCAGAATACAAAGCTATGTCTCATGGAGTTGTTGAAATCATGTGGATAAGAAATCTGTTAGGAGAATTGGGTTTTACAATTAACAACCCTATGTCACTCTATTGCGACAATAAGGCTACTATCAACATTGCAACTAATCCAATCTTCCATGACAGGACGAAACACATTGAAATGGACAAGCATTTTATTAGAGCGAAACTTGTAAATGGAGAAGTATGCACCCCATATGTTAACTCAGAAGAACAACTTGCAAACATCTTCATCAAAGGTCTTCATCATGTGCGGCATAATGATTTGTGTGACAAGTTGAGCATGATTGACATATATGCTCCAACTTGAGAGGGAGTGTTGAAATAAATTGTTTTTTATTTTGTTAGGGTCTGTTTGGCTGATTAAAGCTTTTTTATTTCAATCTGTTATTGTAACTTTACTTAGTAGGGGCACAAGGGTCATTTCCCTTCTTATTTTTTCCGCCCTATATATAACAATGAAGCTGGCGCCGCCAGCACTGTTCCATTGTCTCTAATCCTTCTCCTTTCTTCCTTCTCTTCTCTTCTCTTCGCTTCTCTTCTCTTCTGCTGTAATCTTCAATCGGATTTACTGTCAAGAGATACCATGCACCCATGAATTCCTTCACATCAGCCTGGAAGCACATCCTGATTCCAAACAGATCCAAAATTCTTCCCCAAATCCAGAACACGGAATTACAATGAATCAACAGGTGATTAATAGTTTCCAGACTTCTACTACACAAATTAAAACCCACATTAGCCACTTCTATACCTCTTATAATTCATATCCTTCCACTTGGAAATTCAAAGTTCTCCCTTGATAAGCTGTCGTAAAAGGATTTTACAGAAAACTCCCCTGATTTTTCAAAACTCCACAACCTTTCTTCTTTCCTTAGGCCATTTGTTCTCATGCTATATAAACACTGTAACAAGCGAATTAGAGAATTCACCTCCCTATCCTTCAGTTTCCTCCAAAATTGAGGGTTCCATACACAACCCCCGTACTGATCTTCCATACACTCAGCCACTGTTGCATTCTTGTTAACTGCGATCTCATACAGCTAAGGATACAAGTCCTTAAGGGGACTGTCAACACACCAATGATCCTTCCAGAACAGAACCCTTCGAGCATTGCGAACTGCATATTTATGCCCTTCATAAACTGGGGCCGACTTTTCTGAATCGCCTTCCACACTGAACAACCATATTGGGATCTTACAGCTTCTGTCTCCCAATCTCTGCTACTAGAACCATACTTCGATAGAATTAATCTTCTCCAGAGACTATTCGGTTGCTCATTACTCCACAACCACTCCCTAAAAATGTGGTATTGACCTCCTTCAACTTTCTAATCCCTAAGCCCCCTTTTTCTTTGGATCTGGCATAGTGTTTTCCAGTTAACCAAACAACATTTAGCTCCCTCCTTCCACCCTCTCCACAAAAAATCTCACATCTTTTTCTCCAACACAGCTGCTGTCTTTGCTAGAAGAGGGAATAGGGATATATAATAGACTGGTAAGGATGTCAAAACACTTTTAATTAGTGTGACACTGTGACCTTCCCACCTTTAGAGAGATATTTTGTCTTCCAAGAAGCCAATTTCCTGTCTACTTTTTCTATAATATGCTCCCAAATGGTTTGGAATTACACTTATCATCAACAAATTTTATATTGTATGATTTGCTAAAATATATCATTCTTTATGAGTGTTCATGCCATAAAGTATGATGTAAAAGTGCCCATGCAGTACCCGGTGGCCATATTGGGCACTATATGAATCATGGGTGCACTAAGCATGTATAGGTATCTGTGTTCTAGGCACAAAGAGGATTCTACAAATAAGACAAAAAGGTTCTAAATAGGACCATGTGCTTATGTTGGCAAATACATCCTATATAATGATGCAATCTAGAAATGGGACCTCATGCTGAGTGGGTGGATGTGATAATCCAGAAGAGCCATTTATTTATTTATTTTGATAGATAACATCAATTTATTATATTAGGAGAACAAAGGAGTATTTACTAGCATACCCTAGTATGGTAGCTGAGGAGGCCACCACCAAAATAACTGCCCTCACCCATTGCTTTTAAAGAGCCCTTTATTTTTGTTATGCTTCCACATTATGTCTTTAGCTTCAAAAATCAGTATTTTCTCTATAATGGATAACTGCCCCCCCCCCCAATCGAGCTCATTGTAGTTTGATGGCTACAAGTTGAAAATAAAAATGCATGCAGTTTTCTTGTCACTTTTTACTTTAACTTTAAACAGTAGTAAAAGCATTTTGATCTACCACAAGGAAAAATCAAACTAACTAACCTGTATTGACTTCATCACCCCCCAAGTGAAAGAGCTCAAAAGGAAATATTTGCCTCATATCTGTAGACACAAATTTTAGATCAACATACTACAAACATTGGCCCCCTTTTGTTTCATTTTTTTAAGAGATGGGGAGGAAGATTTGGCATGCAATCTATAAGGACATATAACTTAAAAAATAACTGTTTTGGAGGTAATTTGTGCATGTATGGCTAAACTAACACAAAATTTGACAAAATGGTTGAGCCTCATCTTAGCAAGCAATCAAGAAGTTTTTATCATTAGCAGGTCAAAATACTTCTATTAAGAAAGAACCAAAACAGTACCCAACAGTCTAACCAAGTAGAGTGGACCTAGAGCTGCAAATAAGTCAAATATTGATCTGACTCAATCTGTGATCCGATCTATTTATGAAGGATACAAATATTTGATTATAAGAAACGAATCAAATTTGGATAGATCATGGTTGGATCCAATATCATCTAATTCTATTGGATTAAATATAAAATAACACACACACACACACACACACGTGGGCAACTATACCCTTCATAAAATTTAAATAGTAGAAACTTTTTGAAAGGATTTTTATTGAACACAAGGGTATTAAGATCTTAATAGTTGACACAGAAGACAAAAAAAAAAAATCAATGACCTTGCCATTTTCAATGACTGGGTATAAAAGAGTAATTTATTCATATGACCAAGAAGAAAAATACCTAGTTTATTTGATGATACACCATCAAAAATTAAGAGCCTGTTTGGGAGGGCTTCTGTGTTTGGGGTGTATTGTGTCAATTGAGCTGCAATGGTTGAGCACCAGTGTTCTGGAGAAGTTACTCAGAGTAGCTTCATATTTGAGCAATGGTTTGGGTGTTAGGAAAGCCCATATTGGATTTTTGGATTTTTACCAAACACAGCTTCTGGCGTTCCTGTGTGGGGCCCAGCTTGAAACACCAGAAACCACATCCCGAAAGCCCTACCAAACTGGCACTAAAAAAAAAAGAAAATAGTCTATTCAATAACTGGAAGACAAAAAGGGTGTCTTCTTCCAAACCCTAGTCTTAATAAGAAGAATTGAAAAAGGGGTTTTTCTTCTAAACCTTCTACAGGTGTTCTCTACCAAGATAAAACTAAATGCTTTTTTCTTCCAAATCCTAGTCTTTTCTTCTTTCAATACAAGCAACCTTCTTTCCACTTTCTTTTTGGCCTTCACTAATATTGAGAGGATTAGAAAACTGAATGATTTTTTTTCATAATCCATTGCTAATGCATCTGGCACCACTGCTAGTTGAAATCTGAAGAGTTTTGTTGGTTTTTCAATTTTTAACTTTTGGTTTTTTAGTGGTCTAGTTTTTTAGCAAAATCTTTAAAGGTTTTACCCATTGGGACTTGATTATCTGGATTATTGGCAGGATTGCAAGCCTATAAGAGAGAAACTTTGGTATTATTGAGAACTTGGAATGGCTGGCCAGCTGCTACTCTTTGTTATGTTACTTACAGTCTTTTTTTTTTTTTTTTTTGATAGAAACGTTACTTACAGTCATTGATTCTAAGATTCCAGCCTCTAATCTTTGTTATGTCACCTACAATCTTGACTATAAACAGCAAGATAATAAAAGAAACTTTCTTTTATTTCTTCTTTTTCCCTTTTATGCTTTATCCATTATTCTGCAATTTCTTGTGTGGGGAAGAACAAGAATAATGAGAAAATCAAATTGAATCTAACTCTAATTGGAAATCCAACTATTTAATCAGATTGAATTCAAATATAGGAGTTTCAAAATCTGATGGATTCAAACCAAATTCCGATATCCCAAAACTTTTATTGAATCGAACTCAAATATTCAAATTGGATTCAGTGCGCTTGCAGTCCTACACGAAACTCATATAAAATCCCACCCTCTTTAACTCCCCTCTTTGCCTACAGGCCAGCCAGCAAGATTGTTATCTGATCAGCTAACCTATCTGAACCAAGTTAAGAAATTTTAAAACAATTAATTTGACTCAACAAAACTACTATATAAGCAGTTGGGATAAAATTTTGTTGTCAATTGTTGAGTTTTGGCTGATATAACATGTTTTTTGTTTACATAGCATAGTTAGAGAGTTATTGGGCCTTAGGCCCATTAGTTTATGTTTTAAGAGTGTTTTTAAGTTCTCACAAGTAGCCAACTTACTAAGGGCATACTTGTCTTTGTATTCTCTTTTGTTTACGAGTATATAATCTAATGAAAAGGGCGGGCAGACCTAATTCTGAGCTTCTCCCATTCTCTTATATCTCTCATCTCTCTCTTTCTTAGCTGAAACCTTTTCTCCTCATTCTTTTCTTCTTTCTTTTACAGTTTTTATATCAAAACAGGTTGTCCAAACCTTTCTACTTCAATCAAAAGAATTACACAAATGCAGAAAAAACAGGAACCAAAACCAGTAAGGTCATAAAGAATCTCAACCTGTCAAGATGCCAGAAATCACATCAAAGGTAAAATTGTTTGCGACATCGAGTGGCTCCCTACAGGTGGATGAAGGCCAAAGATCAGGATATCCAATACCCCTGCATTGGTAAAAAGAAAACTAGGCATCTGTAAATCATATCTAGAAGGATGGGAAAAACTTAAATAAAAATTTAGGAACTATAACTGCATGGATTCAAGGACAACAATCTAGAAGATCAAGTCTAAAACAACATTTCCCATGTTTCCCCTGTTCTAGTAAGGTCCATAACTGATAGTATTTGAGATGAATTAACCCAAAAGAAAAATTACTAGAAACAACAGCAACCAACAAGAAATCTGCAGTGTTTTTCTAACCATCAGCAGTCATTGAGAGGGAGAAAAAATAGGAGGAAAATGTCATATAGTAATCGAAACCTGGTTCTATGGTAATACTTCCCCCCTCAAAAAAAAATAAATAAATAAATAAATAACTCTCCCCTTGGTAGAAACTAAGAAACCTTCAGGTTAGGAACTTAGAGACAGAAAAGCACAGCACACAATGGTAAAAATTGACATTATTTGCCAAATAGCATTGGCAAAAAGAAGTAAAAAAGGATGAAAAAAAATAAAGCATTTGGCAGGTTTCCGTCCTTTGATTTTTCAGAGAATGATAGGCCAACATTTAGGCATCTATAACAATCCATAGCCCCCCAAAATAGAGCCACTAAAACCACGCTTCACCAAAAGAAAGAGCATAAAACTGTCAAACAGAAATAACAAGAGAGAAGTCAACCTAAATAGTAAATAACTGCAATGTGATAATTAACTTTCAAACCAGAATGGAAGCTCCATGGGCCGAATGAGCCCTAGTGTTCTTTATTTCTTTTAAGCAGTATTTAAAAGTTACATTTCTTAGTTATGGGCCTTATGGGCCTTCTTTTATTTTCTTTAATTATTTCTTTAGTGCTGGCCGCCCCATTAAGGGCATCCAAGTAATTGTACTCAGATTTAGAATTATTAATAAAAGTGATGAAAGGGGGCTAGAGAGAGTGGTCAGAATTCTTCATTTCTCTCTTCCCTTCTTTTTCTTTTTTCACAACCTATTGCTGAAACTTCTTTTCTTCTTCTTTCTCTCTCTCCTTTCTTCTTTTCTTGCATTATCTGAATTACTCTATGTGTAATTTTATACTTGATACCAGAGCAGGTTCTCACTTTCGACTTTTTTCTCCTTTCTTTGCCCATACATAGTGTGTATAGAGAACTGATCGGTTGATCAATCAGCTACTTATGAAGCTCAATTATGAAGGTTTTTGGAGAGTTTTGTGGAGGTTTTTCATCTTTAGTTGAAGCCCGAGGCAGGTTCTTGAAGATTTTTCCCAAAAACCCTAGATAACTGGAGAAACCATGTTACAGGTCGTAGAGACAGTTTGAACCAGGCGCTTGGGGATCAGAGGTAAGGCTTTTGATTTCTATTAGGGGTGGTTTTGGTTGGATTGAATTCTAGAACCTCTGGAAGGGGCAGTTGAAGTTTCTCTCTTTCTCCCCATCCTGTAGGACCCTGTGAAACCCTAATTTTGGGGGGTTGAGAGGTTGTTTTTTGTTTAGAACTGTAAATCTAGCCTAGTAAGGCCTTAATGTGATTTTCGTTTGCATCCGTTTACTCAATGGAGAAAACTAGAGGAGAGACCAAATATTCCACAAATTTCAAGTTTGGACATGGGAGTCAGTGGAGAATCTTTTTGGGGATGTGACTACTATGAAGCTAGATGGGACCAATTATTTAGCTTGGTCTCAATCTATTAAGGTACATGTGTGTAGTAGAGGAAAATGGGTTTATATTACCGAGAGCAAGAAGAAACTAGAGGATGATGATCCTACTTATGAAAGGTGGATGCAAGAAAACTACATAGTAGTGGGTTGGTTAGTGAATTCTATGCAACCACACATTAGTCAACATTACCTGTGGATGGAAACTGCAAAAGAAGTGTGGGATAGTGTCACAGAGACCTATTTCCAAAAGCTTAATGTTATGGATGCATACTAAACCTGGAAGGCTAGAACTCCATTTGCATTTGATTGGTCTTCTTCAGTACTCTTTGATTGGAAAGTGAGGAAAAATGCAAGGTACTGCTTTTCTTAGCCTAGTTGAGGCATTTGAGCTGCTTATCTGAAGAATTCCATTTGGCCAAAAACTTCTAAAAAAGGGAACTTTTAGGATGGGAAGAGGAAGCGACACAGAGTTTCAGGTGGTGAATAGGCGGGAGTCAGTACTAGACATTGAAGCGAAGAAACTTCTCCTGGAAAGCGGAAAGGCAAGAGGTAGAAATCTCTTAAAGGTAAGAGAAGGTAGGAGGACCACGATAATTCTACTGGAGGAAGCAGTCCTCTGGCTGAAAGGTTTCATCGATGGAGTACTCCAATCCGTCAAAAATGTAAGGTGGAGAAATATATTGGAATTGGAAAGGAAGAAATTTGTAGTGGAACTAAGATGCAACAGGAAAGGATGGTTCATTACCATCACCGAGTATTTTGGGGACCGGAAACAAATGGTCTGCTTACCGGAAGGGAAGAATATACGAGGTTGGATAAATTTTGCGGCTGAGTTACAGAAGTTCCTGGCTACGGTCGATAACCATCTGCAAATGAAACACGAACAAGAACAGAGCAAAGATGAGAGTATCCGTAAGACCTCGAGCCAGGCACTGAAACAGGACTCCTTCAGCTGCGGAAAGGCAATAGCACTCTCAAGCAAGGGTCTGAAAGTCTGGTTTGAGGCTGAGAAGGGTGAGTGGGAGAAGAGGATGGTGATTACAACCAGCAAGGACGTACAGGATTGGAGGAAGGTGTTGAATGCTGTGGTGAACAATCGGAAGCGAGATGCGAAGGTAGCCTTGAAGCCATTTTCAAACCGGAAGGCAGTCTTAGAAATCGAAGACCGAAAAAACAGAGGTTTCACAGCTTTTGGATGGGAAGATGGGTTGGTATACATACAAAACTGGAAACCTCTGTGTAATGAGTTGGTGCCTCCCAGAGGGAGCTTCACACTAAAAATGGTTGGACTCCCATTTCACCTCTGGAACGAATCAAACCTGGACAATATAGTAAAGATGTTGGGTGAGGTGGTGGAGGAAATTAATACGGAAAATTTTCGAGCTGTGGAGGTTAGGGTTAAGGGGGTGGAACCAGAATTGGTCCCAAGGGTAGTCGAAATGTTGGCTGATGAAGTCTGGTATAAGATCTGGCTGGTTTCAGAGAAGGAGGTGGAGCTCTGGGGGCGAAGCACGAAGGAAGAAGATGAAGGTGACGTGGCGGGATGGTTCACAGGTGGCAACCATGGGTTGGAGGAAATGGAGGTTGACCAGCCATGGTCTAAGGAGGAAACTGGAAAGGCGCAGGTGGGAAACCAAGAGACACGCAAGCTAATTAAGGAAAATATTTTAAAAACTTTTTAAGTCACTCGAAGGATAGGGGCCCGCGCTTCTTTTGCTGAAGTGGTCAAGAAGGGGGTTGGACCAACTAAGGGTTTGTTGCGGTCCGGGTTTTCCGAACCGGTAAGAGGAGTCGGCGGGTCAACCATGAGTTCGAACCTGGGGCCACGTGCTTGTTTAAGTAAGCACGTGGCCCATGACGTAACTAAGAGGATTATAGA
Organism: Nelumbo lutea; assembly: GCF_056320005.1. Taxonomy (NCBI): domain Eukaryota; kingdom Viridiplantae; phylum Streptophyta; class Magnoliopsida; order Proteales; family Nelumbonaceae; genus Nelumbo; species Nelumbo lutea. Next base: position 4,421,337 of record NC_142685.1, on the reverse strand, counting down.
CGCTAAAAAGCGTCTATCTTCTTCTTCCTCGAAAAGAACTGTTGATGGTGTATCAGCTGCGAACAGGCTTTAAGAGAAAATCGGCGAATCTCTACACTGGGTTCCCAGACCAGTGCTTGGGCCTTCTGGAGGAAGTCGCTCCGTACAGGACCATCCAAACCCCAGGTATGTATGGAACGGCGTTGAGGAGAAGGAGGAAATCGATGTGGGCTGAGTAAAATGTCAGATGGACGACACAGAGATGGAAGAGGATTCCGATGAATAGTCCAGCATAGGTAGTGTTGAGACAGACAAAGAGTTAGAGGCTGAGATTGCGACAACATTAAATCTTGGCGTCTTGTTCTCAAAAGTTGCAGCAGATGGATCTGATTCAGAGCAACCACTACATCAGGTGACTAACAGATTAGCAGAGCACATCATCATTGATGGGGGCGAAAATGATGACTTGGAACTTAGAAGTTCCATAACCAAACCTTGCTAATGGACAGGAGGTGTGTAAGGAAGTGTCCGAGACTCTCCTGAAGCAAAGCAGGAACAAAGCAGTTAGGAACAAACAGGTGGGTACAGAGAGGGACCAATGTATAACAAGGGAGACAGGAAGGATACCATCTCAGACCCGAACCAAGGGGTTAGGCGACACTCATACACTTAATCAGGACCTGACTGCTCCAAAATCCAGCTCCCCTTTTCACTCCCAGGTAAACCCAGGTAAATGTGTCCATTCAATTTTCGTTACTAATGAGTGCTCTGTGTCTTGAGTGCCAGATTCCAATCCCAGTTCAGATGCTGTAGCCCATGTAGCAGGGGGAGGGGCAAATAGTGGGAGCAGCATTAGAGAAGACTGGGGGAGGGAGGTAGAAGAAGAGGTGGAAGCAAATAATATAAGCAGAATTCTGGGAAATATTGAGAATCTGACAAATGAAATGGAGGAGAATAATTCCCTAGAGGAAGGATAGCTAAATTTCAGATAGAAAGAAGTCAGGAGGAAGAGGGTAGAGGTAGGGATGTAGGCCAGGAGGAGAGAAATAGAAAGATTGACAACAGAGAGCTGGGAAGTGAGGAATCCGTGGCAGCTTTTGTACAGAAGCTGGGGTGTAAACTGAAAGATCCAAATGATCTGAAAGATTCCTAAGAAGCAAAGACTAAAAGGAGAAAAATGAGTGAGGTGGAAAGGCTGGTGAAGGATGGGGTGGGAGACAGGAGCACTGGAGCTAGGGGGAAAGGAGGAAAGGAAGAAAATAAGGGTAATAGGTGTAAGGGATGGATAATAAAGAAATGAGGATTATTAGCTGGAATGTGAGGGGACTGGGTAGTGCAAGGAAGAGAGCAATAATAAAGGAGGCAATCCAGAAAATAGACCCAGATATAGTTCTCCTGCAGGAAACTAAAAGAGTAGAGTTTGACATTAAATGGGTTAGGAGTGTGTGGCGAGGTAGGGGGATAAGTTGGGCGGTTTTACCTTCATGGAGCTCAGCAGGGGGTGTTGTGACAATGTGGAAGAAGAAGGCAGTTGAAGGGCTAGAGGAACTGATAGGACAATTTTCAGTTTCTATCAAACTTAGGCAAGTGAAAGATGGATTTGAATGGGTGATAACCAATGTGTATGGGTCAAATGATTACAGAGAAAGGAGGTTACTATGGGAAGAGCTTGCTGACATAAGGGGTCTGTGGGATGGGCCATGGTGCTTAGGAGGTGATTTCAATGTAATCATATTTGTGAAAGAAACAAACAGCCCTAGACAAAGAACTACCACAAGTATGAGGAGATTTAACCAATTCATTGAGGCCTTTGAACTGAAGGAAATCCCATTATCACAAAGGTGTTATACATGGTCCAATCTCCAAGCCAACCCAATTTGCTCTAAGTTGGACAGATTCCTATTTTTAAATGATCTGGAGGAACATTGGGGGAATCTGAACTCTAAAGCACTTCCGAGGGTGACCTCCAATCATTGGCCTATTGTACTTTGCAAGGAGGTGAGAAATGCAGGTCTTGTTCCATTTAGATTTGAAAACATGTAGTTAAAGCACCCGAGGTTCATTAAGAAAGTAGAAGAGTGGTGGTCTGAAAGTAATCCTGCAGTGGTGTGGTGTGGAATGTGGTTTCATAAAAAGCTCCAATACCTGGAAGGAAGAATCAAGGAATGGAATCTATTAGAGTTCGGGAGATTTGAGGAAAGAAAGCAGAGTGTGATCTCAGAAATCGAAGATCTAGACAGCAAAGAAGGGGGTGGCAGCCTAATTGTAGAGGATAAGGAACAAAGATGGAGATTGCATAAACAGTTAGAGGATTATAGTCTTCAGGAGGAAATAAGCTGGAGACAAAAGTTGAGATGCAAGTGGCTAAAAGAGGGGGGCCGGAGCACTAGGTTCTTTCATGCCTTGGCAAGTGGCAGAAGGAGAAGAAATTCCATTACAAGTTTGGAGATTGAAGGGGAATCTGTCACAAGTCAGAGAAACTGCAGAAGCATTTGCAAATCATTTTAGGCATATATTTAGAAGGCCCCCGAATAAAAGGGTGTGGCTAGAAGGATTGGATTGGCCAACACTGAAGAGAGAAGATAGGGAGTGGCTGGAAAAGAAGTTTGAGTTGGAAGAAATAAAAGAGGTGGTTTTCTTAATGGATAGATCAAAGGCTCCGAGCCCAAATGGTTTTACGATGGCGTTTTACCAGGACTGCTGGGAGATACTAAAGGAGGACTTAATGTTGGTATTTGACGAATTCCATACCAAAGGAGTAATCAACCCTGGGATAAACTCCACCTTCCTTGCTTTAGTTCCCAAGAAAAGTGATGCAAATACTCCAAAGGATTATAGGCCGATCAGTCTAGTAAATAGCCTTTACAAGATCATCACTAAGGTGCTGTCCCTTAGAATCAGAAAGGTGTTTCCAACTATCATAGCTAGAAATCAAGGAGCGTTTGTGAAGGGGAGGCAAATAACAAATCAGATACTGGTAGCAAATGAGAGTTTAGAGGACTATAAGAGATTGAAAAGAAGAGGCGTGGTCTGTAAATTAGATATGGAAAAGGCGTATGACTTGGTTGATTGGTCCTTTTTACTGGAGGTGATGATTAACTTTGGTTTGGAGATATCTGGTGTAAATGGGTGATGGGTGGCATTAAGGATTGCCATTATTCCATTTTGGTGAATGGGACAGTGGTGGACTATTTCTTAGCTTTGAGGGGGATTAGACAAGGTGACCCCTTATCCCCTTTCTTGTTTACATTGGTAGCAGAAGTGTTAGGGGGACTAATTTCTAAAGCAGATTGGGTTAATAAGAGGGTGGAGAGTTGGAAGAGATAGTATACCGCTTACACACCTACAATTTGCAGATGAGACAATTTTGTTTTGTGAATGAGGGGATATCAATTGGATCAGGAACCTGAAGCTCACTATACAACTTTTTGAGCAGATGTCAAACCTGAGGGTGAACTTTGAGAAAAGTTGTATAGTTAGAGCCAATCTGGGGGAAGGGGAGATTGGTGAGTATGCAGACATACTGGGATATGTAGTCTCTAATTGGCCATTAAATTACCTTGGTCTACCTTTAGGGGATAATCCTCAGAAAGGTGATTTTTGGGCCCCTGTTGTGGAGAGATTTGAAAAGAGACTTGCTAACTGGAAGAAAAACTATTTGTCTCTTGGAGGGAGAATCACGTTAATAAGGCCTACTCTGGCTAACCTTCATGCTTATTTTTTGTCAGTTTTAAGATTCCGGCTAGGGTGGCTAGTAGACTGGAAAAACTAATGAGAGACTTTCTTTGGGAGTCGGGGGAGGAGAAGGATCATAGGGTTAGGTGGGAGATAGTATGTAGGGGCAAAAAGGAGGGAGGTTTGGGGATTGGGAACATTAGAACTAGGAACTTAGCATTACTAGGGAAATGGCTGTGGAGGTTCTCGGTGGAGAAAGAAAGATTGTGGGTTAAGATAGTGGGAATTATACATGGGCTGGCAGACAATGGATGGGATTCTAGGATTCTAGCTAGGGCCACAGTAGCTTCTCCTTAAAAAGCTATTTAAGCCATTTTGCCCTTGTTCTCTCCATGGATCAGGTATGATTTGCACTCAAGTATCCTCATTAAGTTTTGGGAACATGTCTAGGTTGGGGACTCCTCATTGAAAGATCAATTTCCAAGCCTTTATGCTATCTCTACCTTTAAAAATGAATCAGTTTCCTCTTTTCTTGTTCCTTCTAATTCACCTTCTGAGCTTGGATGGAATTTGAGTCTGAGAAGATATGTCAGGGACACAGAGTTGGCCTGTATTTTAGCCTTACTTTCCATTCTTGAAGGGGTCTTCATTGAGCCAGTAAAGTCAGATAGTAGAATATGGACACTCACTCCCTCGGGTTCTTACACTTGTGCCTCCTTCTTTAGAGCACTGTTACCCTCTCCTCCGGTTGGTTTGTCTTTTCCTGTCAAAGATGTATGGTGTCAACCTATACCTCCAAAGGTTGGGAGCTTCTGTTGGGAAGCCTTTCTGGAAAGAGTTAATACAAGGGCTCTACTCCAAAGAAAGACCCAACAGTTGTTTGTCTCCTCACTAGTGTGTTCTCTGTAAATCTGATGGTGAATCTGGATACCATTTACTAATTTCTTGTCAGTTTGTTAAGGTAATTTGGGAATGGTTTACTTCTTTGTTTGGGTGTAGGTGGACTCCTCCTTTGAATGTGCAAAGCTTATTTACTTCCATGCCCAACTGACCAACCAAAAGGGCCAAGATCATGTGGAGATGTGGTAGGGCTGCAATATGTTGGACTATTTGGGAGGAGAGAAACTCAAGGATATTCTCAGATAAGGAGAGAAGTATGGATGAAATCCTTGAGACAATCCACATTAGGATGATGCATTGGCTGAAAACATTGGAATTGTTTAAAGTGTTCTTAGTTGATGAGATGATAAGGAGCTGGAAGGAGATTACAGAAACAGGCTCAACCGCTCAAACAGGAAGAACATAAACTTTTGTTGGACACCTCCACCTCATGGGTTCACCAAACTGAATTTCGATGGTAGCAGCATAGGCAATCCAAGGCCATCTGGAATAGGGGGAGTAATAAGGGATGAAGCAGGAAATTTGTTGGCTATGTACTATGGTCCGTTTGGGGTAGAGACTCTTTGAGGGCTGAGATTCTAGGAGCTATTGAAGGGATTCAAAGGGCCAAAGAACTGAATATTAAAAAGCTTATTATAGAAGGTGATTCTGAAATTGTGGTGCATTGGCTAATAGAGGACAGTTCTATGCTCTGGAAATACAACAATGAAAAGAGGAAATTTAAGTGGCTCACCAAGGACATGGAAATACATTGTACATGGATAAAGAGAATTGCAAATGCATTGGCTGATGGTTTAGCTAAACAAGGGGTAAACAGGAATACCATGTTATGGGCTGTTGATGAACTTACAATTTATCTATAATTTTTTAGGACTTTAGCATGGATTTTTATGCCGGTTTTATTAATTTTTGCCTTAATTTAGCTTAATGCTAAGAATAAGTTCAGGGATAATCAATCCAAGAAAAGGAAGGAAAAATGCAAGAAAAGAAGGTTCAAAAAGACCTATTTCAGTCCAGCCCGGTCGTGGAAGCAAGAGAGAGCACTTCGGCCCAAAAAGAGCAAGTGAATTCCTTGAGAAAACCCAAGAAAATAAAGCCTAGCTATGAGGAGAATTCGGCCCAGCAAGGAAGGCCCATTTTTAGCCCAAATAACAGCCTAGAGTGTAGCCCACATGAGCTCAAAAGCAAGCTAAGTTGTAGCCCAAATAGCAGCCCAAAGGGAGCTAGGGGCGGCAACTCCTAGATGTTTCTTGAAGAGAAGGAGGGAGCACTCTAGAAGGTTCATGAGGGGTGTAATATACCCCATTCTAGAGGCTTCAAGAAGGGGCAAGAGCCCCCTTGAAAAACTATATAAGGAGGCCTCTAGGAGGGGAGAAAGTGTTCAATTGCTTGAGAGGAAGGCTCTCCCACTCTTAGAGGTTCGGCCACCTTGAGAGAAGAGAAGAGAAGAAGGCTAGGCGCAAGGAAGAAGAAGAAGAAGGGCTGAAGGAAGTTCAAGACAAGCAAGCTAGAAGAAGAAGGTGAGTTCGAATTGAGGGTTTGTGATTCAAAGATCTTTTGTAATAAATCATTTGTAGTTTCATTCTCTTTTGATTTGAATTCAGTTTCTTAGTTATATTTTCTTTCTTCTTTCTCCTTGTTTCCATTCTTCCTTGATGTATTTCAGCTTGTAAAATTTCAGTTCAGCAATCTAATTCTTTTTTATTCATTCAAATGATCATGGATTGTACTTGAAGTTTCTTGAATAAGGGTGTTATTGCAGATCAATTCGGCCAACTAACCTTCAAAACTCAGATCTGAATTCTCAGATCTGAGATTGCAAGATCTGAATTGCTTGAAAGAGAATTCAGATCTGCAAATTTCAGATTGGGCGAATTAATCTATAGCTTGGAATTCCTAGAATGCTTGAGAGAGACTCTAGGAATTCAGATCTACTATTCAAGAACTGAATTGAGTGCAAGGTTAGAGATAACTTGCACAATTCAGTTGGTGATCAATTCAGATTTGAATTGATGCCTTAGAAGTGTTTGAAGAAATGCATGCATGGGGATTAGATTCTTGCTAGAGATAGAAGAACCATCACTCATGCATAGGATGGACATGCGCTTGAGAGAGGCTGTTCATGACCTTGGGGTTTCACCAAACCAAGGCTCAATCATGATTCATTCGAATGATCCAAATTGATAGATTGCTGAATTCTGAGATTGACATTTACTGCTTACTCTTCTAACCTGAATTGAAGGCAATTGGACCAATGATTTAGATAGATTTTAATTTAGGATTTCTTAGCTTTCATTAGAGTTTAGATTTATTTGTTGATCAGATAAGAAGTGCTCAATTTAGTATTGGTAATTGTTTCCTAAATCCTCGTGGGAACGATACTTCACTCTCTACTTTATTACTTGAACGGCTAGTGCACTTGCTAGTGTCACAATGAGCAACACATCAGCTGTTTTGTAATTGTAATTGTAATTGCTTCATGGTCATAATGTACCTTTAGTTGGGAGTTAAGACTATTTAGCTCCCTCCTTTGTAACTCTGATTATCCAAATCCTTATTAATAAAAGTTCATTGTTATTGATAAAAAAAAAAAAAGCTTAATGTTGCTTGGGCCTACAAATTGAAACACTATGTGAATAATCTTAGACAAGGGGAGAAGCCCTTAGCAGTCTACTTCTCTATGCTAAAGTCTCTTTGGCAAGAGATTGATCTGATGAAGATTGTTGTTTGGGGTTGCACAAAGGACTCACCGGACTCAACTCGAAGTGTGATATTGTGAGGCAGAATGTTTTAGCAAATGATGAGGTGACTTTGTCTCAGGCATATGCTATGGTGAGCAGTGAGGAAAGCAAAAGATAGGTTCAGTCTGTTGAGTCGCAGGTTGATCACTATGCTAATGCGGGGATGAAGCCAAAGGCTAGCACTGGGAAGAAAGATGTTATCTATGAATACTACAAGAAGCCTAAACACACTAAAGACACATGTTGGAAGCTGCATTCAGAGCTCGTACCTACCAGATTCAAGAAGGAAAATGGTGGGAAAAGGGTTGAAACTGGAAAAGGTGGAAATGTAAATGTAGCCACCTTTTCATGAGGTGAACAAAGACAGGGTGGAGAGAAGTCAGAGGGAGAACAGCTTGCAGTCGCCAGGGCTGAATATGAGAAGTATGGCCGAATCATCAATCACTTATCCACTGCTATAGCTCCTTCAGAGACTTCCTTCCTCTACATATGCTCACTCAGGTATTTGTGTCGCTGCACATCATGCTTCTGTCTCAGGTACTCATAAAACCCCTTGGTTAATTGATTTTAGTGCTTTTGACCATATAACCAGTGTTTCACACTTATTCACTTCTTACCAACTTCTTTCTAGCCGGGATAAGATATCCCTTTGAAGGGATGGGAGATCCACCATATGGATAGCCAAACCCTACAGGAAGGTTGGGCGAAATTTCAAAAATTTCCTTACTCTCATCCGGGAATCCTATTCCCAATTTAGAAAACAGCATTTTCAAAGTTCATTCTTGTAACCAAACCGGACCAAATCTGAAACCAAGTTTAGGGAGGGATATACCTGATACGGAATCCATGCAAGAAGCTCCTCCCAACGTAGGTGTTCACGCCCAAAGAGTGTACCAAGTCCTCCCTCTACTGAAGATGACACAGCTTAGGATGAGGTAGGATTAGCAGGTAGTTCTTCACCAAGAACTTGTGATTCTTCAGCAAGAATTGAATGGGGTAGTGAGCACAGTTTCATAATTGTTTCTTCTAGCAAGAAACAATATCAAGATCAAATCTTGATCAGATCCAAGAACTGGATATCAAATAGGGTAGGACGGCAAGAGCAGGAAGAAAAAGAACTGAAGGCAAGATCATTCTAACTGAGTTGTCTTCTCTCAGTGTTGTGTCTGGTGTCTTTTTTAGGTCCACCCTGCTCTCTATTTATAACCTCAAAGAGACAACCCCCTAATCTGATTAGGAGTTTTCTAATCCAAATCTTTATTTGGATCTGGACTCTTTAAGTAATAAGGATAATCCCTTATCTTATCTGCAGTTCAAGATCAGCTTATTCCTAATCAAATTAGGAGTTTCCTTATCCAAATCTTTATTTGGATCTAGACTCTTTAAGTGGATAAGACTTATCTGTTGATCCAAACCCAGATCTGTCCCTATTTAATTAATCCAATTAACCAAGTTCAAAATGGGATTTTACGCCCATTAAGCTTTCAGGCTCACTTCCTTTCAATGTTGGCTAGCTTGGCTCTCTTTGTACGGCGTAGGACCCTATCTTGATCTATACATCAGCCACATGGGTTCAGCCTAGCCTCTGTTACAAGGCCTGGCCGAATTCACTGCTAAATACAGTGAACCCCTGAGTCCGTCACCATGGGTTCTTAATGGGTCCAACATTTACATTAAATGGTCATTGGGTCCAGCCATCTTATGAAGGCCCAAGGAATGTGGGCAGATACAAGATTAGCCCATCAAGTATAACCCTCAATGGTCTTATACTTAACCTCTCAGCCCTTAATGATCAAACACTACCCGACAAGAGAGGACCTCTTCCTCGGCTACAAGGTACAATGTTGCACTCTCTACTCACATGGATCCTGGGAATTAAAACATTTTGCAAACATTTTGAAACCATAATATATATAAGTATATCTCTATATAAATATATTTTGCAAAACCAAATTTCAACGATTGAAATCAACTGCCAGCAGTTTAGGTTTCCATCAGAGAGAGTGCATCCCCAATCATTCACTTTGTCCAACAAAGGGGTTGATCATGTCACTATGATCACCCACTCAGATGAATTCTCGGACTGTCCCAACATACCCAGGTTTTGACCCCCTTTAAGGATCTCTCACTGATTGGCACATCAAAGACAGCCCAATCCGACACCTAATGCAATATCATAATCGAGTCTAGGGGTTAGGTGTAACATTCCAGTTTTGCCCATCTATCTCTAAGGTTCAGGGCAATACTGGAATTTTAGTCTAGTTCAGGGTTTCAAGAAAACCCACACTACATGTACCTCAGGTCTCACCCTGGCAGCTGAGACAAGCCACCCCAACCAACTTAGCAGTACACCAGTGTCAGCCTTGGTAGGATAAATCTCCCCAGATCTATCCAACGGTTGTGAAGATTCTAAACTAACACGAGTGACATATGTGTCCAGTTTAAGGGTATTACACAGAAACACACCACAATAACATGAATCAAATATGTACTTTATTCATTTACAATAAATGTCATAATGTACATCAGGCTGATTGGAGCTAAGGGCATACACTGTCTAACACCCTTATTGATGGCTCACAGCCCCTATCACGAAAGGGAGACATTAAGACCTTTAATGACCTGACCTTATCATCTGTTTTTCATGAACCTAAACTTAATACCAATTTGCTTTCATTTAGTAATTTGACTAAATTCATGAATTGCAGTGTGACCTTTTTTCCTTCATATTGTGTTTTTCAGGGCATGGAATCTCATAAGGTGATTGGGAGTGGCTATGAGGCGAATGGGATCTATCTGTTAGACATGCCTGAGTAGAGCCAAATACAATCTAAGAGAACTGTATTTGTTTCAGAGTCCACTAGTCATATTATGTTATGTCATAGTCGTTTGGGTCATTTGTCCATTTCTTTATTAAGTCAGTTGTTTCCAAAGTTATTTAAAGGAATTAGTCTATCGAGTCTTCATTGTGAGTCTTGTGAGTTCTCAAAGCATTGTAAGAGCATTTACCCTCCAAGTAATAAAATGATCAACTATTCCTTTTAATATTGTTCACTCTGATGTGTGGGGGCCTTACCATTTACCATGTATGGGTGGGTATAAATATTTCATCCATTTATTGATGATTTTTCACGATATACTTGGATTTACCTTGTGCGCTCCCAGGCTGAAGTGCCTAAACTTGTGCAGAAGTTCCATGAACACATACTCAGTTTAATACCTGCATCAAAATATTCCAGTTAGACAATGCTAAGGAATATTTTGATAATGACCTTACCTCCTATCTTGAAAAGTTTGGTGTTATTCATCAAAGTTCTTGTGCCCGCACTGCACAACAAAATGGAGTAGAGGAGAGGAAAAACAAATACATTGTGGAAGTTGCAAGGAGCATTCTTTTGGCTACCCATGTTCTAGTGAAGTGAAGTTTTGGGGTGATGCAGTTTTAACAGCTATATACCTTATTAACCGCATGCCTTCTCGAGTCTTGGGGTTAAAATCTCCTTTTGAAGTCCTCTTTCTTGATGTTGAGATTTTCTCTATTCCTTTGAGGGTCTTTGGTTGCACTTGTTATGTCCAAATTCCCAATTCCAAAAGACACAAGTTTGACCCCAAGGATCAGAAGTGTATCTTCCTTGATTATGCCCCCACATAGAAAGGGTATTGTTGTTTTGATCCCATTAGTGGCACCCGGTTCATTTCCATGGATGTCACCTTTGCAAAGTCAGTTCCTTTTTATAGCCATCCTTCTGAGGGGGAGAGATCTCTCGAGTTGTTTTCTTCATCCCTTCCTTTGCCAACTCCAGTTGAGTCTTGTGCCAAACCCTCCACAATTACCCTCATTCCTGTGGAGGGGTATTTTCCTTTGAGGTCTTCCACTCCTGTTCCTCCCCCTCCTCCTGCTAGTCCTCCAATTGTTTCCACTCATCCTATTCTCCAGATGTTGTACCAGCGACAAAGGCTAAGGCAAACACAGATTGATCCCACACTTCCAGTTGAGACTTAGGTACTCCCGATTACTGAAGAGAGGACATGTCCATCACCTCCCCCACCAGCACCCTCGTTTCCAAACCTTAACCTACCCATTGCTTTGAGAAAATGTAAGAGAAAATGTACAACTCATTGTATTTCCAAACACCTTTCCTACAACTTATTGTCCCCATCCTACTATGCCTTTCTAGCCTCCATTTCCTCTCAATCCATCCCAAAGTTTGTTTCAGAAGCCTTAGCCACACCAGATTGGAGGGATACTATGAGTATTGAAATAAAAGCCCTTCACAAAAATAATACCTGGAATGTTGTTGACTTGCTAGTTGGGAAGGAACATGTTGGGTGCAAGTGGGTTTTCATTATCAAGTATCATGTAAATGGGTCAATTGAGAGGTATAAGGCTCAGCTTGTTGCCAAGGGATATACCCAAGTATATGGGATAGATTACACTGAGACCTTTTCTCCAGTTGCTAAGATGACTTCAATGAGAGTTCTTTTATCCTTAGACGTAATCTATGATTGGCCTCTGTATCAATTTGATGTTAAGAATGCATTCATGAATGGTGATCTCACTGAAGCGGTATATATGTCCCTTCCTCCTGGTATATATGGCAAGGAAATGCAAGGTAAGGTGTGTAAATTGAAGAAATCACTTATGGCCTGAAACAATCTCCACGTGCTTGGTTTGACAGGTTTAGGGCTGCTCTATTCAATTCGGATACACTCAGACTCAATCAGATCATACCCTCTTTGTTAAGGGAAAAGGCACTCTGGTGGCATTTCTTATAGTTTATGTAGATGATATTGTGGTTATTGGCAATGATACAGAAGAAGTTAGTGCTCTCAAGAAATTTCTCAATTCTGAATTTGAAATTAAAGATTTAGGAGAATTGTGGTATTTTCTAGGCATTGAGGTTGCTAAGTCCAAGGAAGGTATCTTTATTTCTCAACGGGAGTATGTGCTAGACCTTCTTACTAAGATTGGAAAACTTGGCGCTAAACCTGCCTCTACCCCTATTTATGTGAATCATAAACTCTCAGCTAAGAATGAAGAACTATTAGCTAACAAGGGAGTGTTTCAGAGATTACTAGAGAAACTTCTTTATCTATGTATGACTTGTCCAGACATTTTATATGTTGTGAGTGTCATCAAACAGTTCATGCATGCTCCCAGAGACACACATATGGCTGTTGCAAAAAGGGTGTTATGCTTCCTTAAGAGAACCCCCGGGAAGGGTATATTAGTTGCTAAACATGGACACATGAAGGTAGAAGCATATATAGATGTTGATTAGGCAGGAAATGCGGATGCCAGGAGATCCACATCAGGATATTGTGTTGTGGTATCCAGAAATATTGTTTCCTAGAGAAGCAAAAAGTAGACAGTGGTTGCTAGATCTTCAGACGAAGCAAAGTATAGAACTATGGCCCATGGTGTTTCTGAGTTGTTATGACTTAGATCTCTCATTAATGAAATGGGTGTTTCATGTGACGGGCCACTGATATTGTATTGTGATAACCAAGTTGCTATTAACATTGCTCACAACCCAGTTCAACATGGTAGAACTAAGCACATTGAAGTAGAGAAACACTTTATATGGGAGAGTGGCTTCAGGAGAGGTGTGCCTACCTTTCATTGCATTAGAAGAGTAGCTAGCAAATTTTCTAACTAAGGGAGTCCTAAAGGCAAAGCTTCAACATTGTGTAAGCAAGCTAGGCATGATTGACATCATAATTTTCAAGGCATCTAGGCGATTCTGAGCGACACTAGGGTGCATAGTCGCCTAGGCGATAAAAATTTTATAATATAAAAAACTGACTTTTGGTTAGTTTCCTAGTTTTGTATACCATTCAACATGTATGTTAATTGAAAAAATAGCAAATCTCTTTATTAAGAACATTAAATTTCCTCTAAAAATGTGGCAAATCATCACATCTAAAAGATAAAAATCTTTTACATATATTAATTTCATTATTTTCAAAAACAATACTACTATAATAAGTATTTAATAGAGCAAATTCATAATAATTTGTAGCTAGAGAAGGTTATTAACTTTATATGATAAATATTCAAGATGGAAAGTAAAATAGAAAAAAAACAAGGATAGAGTTTCTATTTTATTTAATTAGAGAGAGAATAGAAAAAAAGAACTTTATTATTATATTCTTTCTTTCCTCTTTCTTTCTTTTTCTCTTCTCAAAACCCTTTGATCTTTTAAATTTCAATAGTACATCAAAACAAAGTATAATTGATATAAGTGAGATTATAAAAGGCGCCCGCCTTGTCATTTTTGTTGCCTAGGTAAGCGCTTAGTCACCTAGAAGGGCGCCTAGTTGCTAAAAGTCAAGGCGTTTGGGCGAGGTGCCCAGCCAAGGGTGCCTAGTCACCTAAGCGACGCCTAGGCAACACCTTGACAACTATGATTGACCTCTATGCTCGGCTTGAGGGGGAGTGTAGTGAGAATGGGCCAAATGGGCCATAGTGTTCTTTATTTCTTTTAAGTAGTGTTTAAAAGTTATGTTTCTTAGTTATGGGCCTTATTTTATTTTCTTTAATTATTTCTTTAGTGCTGGCCGCCCCATTAAGGACATCCAAGTAATTGTACTCAGATTTAGAATTATTAATAAAAGTGATGGAAGGGGGATAGAGAGAGAGGTTCGAATTCTTCTTTTCCCTCTTCCCTTCTTTTCTTCTTCCACAACCTATTGCTGAAACTTCTTTTCTTCTTCTTTCTCTTTCTCTCTTTTCTTCTTTCTTGCATTATCTGATTTACTGTAGGTGTAATTTTCAACTATTATCAAACCTGAGTTGTCACTCGGGTGAATGCCAAGATAGGGAAATAACAGATGCTCTTTCAAGGGAGGGATGACTAGGGAGAAACTGAATATGAGGGGACCACACCCAAGGTGGACTTCTAATAAGGTGACACCCTTCTAGCTTCTCTTGTAAGTAGTACTTCATCCTCTGGCCAATTCAATCTTCTAGAATGAGACTTTCCACTCATTCCAACAAAATTTTGATTTGCTGTTGCTAAGGGGTCAAAAGAGTGCATAACACTGCATTTGACCCCACTCAACTTGGCAACAACTGACTGCATATATTGTTGTGTTATAACAGTAAATAATTTTTTTTGTCAATAACAGATCAAGCAGATTTTATACATAATAGAGGCACAAGAATGTTATAAGAAAAAGGATAGTGCCTGCAAAAAAGACTATGAATCAATGATGGGGGGGTCACGACATCCACTGATTACAGGTAGCATGAATGAGATAGAGATTGAGATCACAACAGGAGAGGGTTTTGTCCCAGCTACCAGGTGGAAGAGGGAGATCATGATGGAGAAGAAACGATTTCTACTTGAAGAAACAAAAGCCAGAGGTAACATAACATTGAAGATTACAGAGGATAAGAGATCCGCAGTGCTGCTGTGTTGGGATTCAGTTGAATGGCTAAAAAGGCTTCTTGGATGGAGCAGTGCAGTCGGTAAAAACATTAGGGTGGAAGAACAAATTGAGTAGGGATTGCAAGAAGTGTACGGTTTTGAAATGAAATAATATTGAAGGTTGGTTCATTATACTCTGCGAAAGATTTGGTAGAAATAGGAGGGAGACAATATGCTTACAAGAAGGGTGAGAGGGGCACCACTGGAAGATTATGACAGAGGCTCTGGAGCAGTTTATCAGAAGATTTTGGAGCAGCAATAAGGACAACAAGAATTGAAATGAAGAAGAGGTTAGTCAAGTTGAAGCAAGCAAAGAAAGTGTTGAAGAGGAGAAGATATCTCCAGTATGCCCTGTAACAGCACAAACAAACTTCAAAGCCATAACCCCTAGGTGTTGACATGAATGTATAAGATAGATAAGTTGAAAAGGCTGAGCATTTAAAAATCTCCTTCTCCAGGGAATTTACTTACTTCCCAGCTAGTACCCATATAATAATGCTGCAACTTGAGCGGGCTCAGGTTGAGCATAATCTGACTTTCAGCCCTAATATAAGATGGCTACCCCACTGCTTTTCAGCCTTCACAAACTTCCAGGAATGGAAATCTGAAAAGCAATGTTTGGTAGAAAACATGGAGAGCCAGAGGTGGATGCCATTCATCCACTTGAATGTCTCTTACTTCAAGTTTCTTTTTGTAGCTTTGGCTAGATCTTGTGTTGTTTCTTTTAAAATTTTGTAGCTTCTTTTCTTTCCTTTTGTACTGCCATCATCTTTTATTAATAACAAAAGCATCCAAGTTCTCACCAAACGTTGCCTGACTCTTTATAGCTGTTATCATTAAGCAGCTTAATCTTAAGCCCTCCTAATATGCTATTGTGAAACAATCATTAAACAAAAACAAAGGAAAACTGTTTGTTACCATGATTCTGCATGACCAGGAATGTCTATTTCCGCCATAACGTTGATGCCTGTTATACAAGAGCAAAATAATCAAAGAAAAATGCAAGGGCATCTTCTCAAACCAGAAAGATAATTAACTTCAAATTTCTATAATTGATGATAACAGTGATTTAAAAGGCACGCCTAGGCACACAGGTGAGGCACATTTCAGGGTATGCACCTCGCCTAGGTCCTAGGCACAGCCCTTTCAAAAGGCGCACGCCTGGTGCACCTAGGCATGGCACAAAGAATTTAAGACCTAACGTGGACTTGTTTGGGCTTGCCTCGAGGGGCGTGGCACAAAGGTGGCTTGTAGAATCAGAAATGTAATATGTTTTACATTACATAGCTATGTGAAGTACTGCAATTGAGTGAAAAAAGAGATTAGAGGTTTTATATGCTTGAAAGTGTTTTATATGTTTGATTTTATTTTTAAATTCTCATTTGAATATGCTTTACATCTTATGCTTATGTATTTTAATTTTAGATAATAGGTTTTTTAAAGCATTATTTTAAATTTAACTTTATCTTTTTAGTAATATTATATTTTTTTTTAATTTTCTGACTTTTTTATTTTTTAGCATTTTTTTTGTATTTTTGCGCCTTGCTTCAAAAAGGCGCACGCCTTGTGCCTTGCGCCTCAGGCGCAAATTGACCCCTGCACCTTGCGCTTTTAAAACACTGGATGATAAGAATGCTATATAAAAAGATAAGTTAGATTTTGTCATTTTATGTATAAAAATTTTGAATATTATAATTCCTGGATCTCACAACAGGATGCACCATGCACCTTAAAAACATTTTGATTTCAAAAGCAATGCAAAAAGGGAAAACATAGTATGTAAAGAGGTTATGTCACCAAATTGGAAAAGGGTTAATGAACACACCTCTCATTTTGGCAAAGCTTCACAGGATAACATGCATCAAAGGGACATGCAGCAGAAAAAGCACTGTTAGGGATAGCCAATTAAAGAAGCATGAAAGAGGAAAAAGCTTGGAAAAATGCATTCTACAGAAGATTCACTATAATATATCTAATAATCCTAGTATATAAGATAACAAAGAAATGTGTAAGAATTCTATCTTCTCTAAACAGACATAGACATGTATGATTTTAGAGAGGGAAATGATATTATGACTCAGAACGGTGAAACTCACATTAAATGAGAGTATAATTTTCAAAAAGGGAAAAATAAATAATTATACCCAGTTTATAATTTTCCAACCATTGCTTTTTCGCATGGAGAGGATAAACTTATGCTCAGGGAACATTATATACCAAGTAGCCAGATCATGGAATGTATTGTTCTGAAACTTCAGAAGCCACTAGCTTTTTTTGATGGATAACTTGATTTTTATTGATATTGAAATAAAGAATGAATAGAATACTTACAAAGGGAAACCTTCACTTTAGTCTGGCATAGCCATCTAAACCCCACCCTGTTTTCACTTTTTATCCCCCCCCCCTCCAATCTCACTACAAATCCCCAAGAAAATTTGATCCCTGTTTACACACCGGCTAGCCAAAGCATGAGCTATACAGTTGGCTGATCTATGAACCCATATGCTTACTAAAATTCTGCCCCTTCCCAAATCTTGTATTTCTTCCATCATATTTTGGTGTTGCCATGGTATCTGATTTCTGATGTTCATCCAACCTATGACCACCCTTGAGAAGCTCCTAGCTTTTGGAGCATCCATTGAGTGTTGTATGTGTATATGTTGTGCATAATACCATAATTTTGTGAATATATTATATACATGTTGCTACTTACTAGTGTATGTCAAAGTAAGTAAAAGAGGAGAGCTATTTATATTGATTGGTATCACATGAGAGAGAGAGAGAAGTGGAGGTGAAGTTAGAGAATAGAGAGTGTGTGAAATATGGGGTACATGATCGCACTTCAGAAAATTTTCTCTTCCAAGAGGTGGTGATAGGAAATCACCAAGGGAGAAGAACAGAAAGCTAAACTTCAATCAAACCCACCCTAACAAGGAACTCCCGATTAACTAATCTGAATCCTATATCAACTATTAAACAGCCTAGTATAATAGATTCAATGATCAAAAGAAAAGCAACCTCCCTAAACTATCAATAAAACAAAAAGAACAAAACTATATTAAAAAAAAATCACATCTACAGCCCTTATTATCTCTTAGAAAACACAAAACATGGGAAAAGCTAAGATCACAATCCAAATATGTATTTTTTATAGATAAAAGATCATTTTTCCATTAAATCAGAAAGAAATTACATAATCAGTCCCTTGGGAAGGCGCGAGATGCCGCCTCTCCGAACATGAAACACATAAAACACTTAAAAAATCCAAATATGTATTTTATGAAATAAATCATCATCATAATCAAAGCCTTGTCCCATCTATACGGGATCAGCTACATAAATCCTGTTTTTCCATCCTGTTCTATTCATTGGCATATCCATTGTTAAATGATGGGCACTTTATTCATTTCTTATTACCTCCACCCAAGTCCTTTTTGGTCTGCCCCTAGCTCTTCTAGCCCCTTCATCTTGTAACAGATCACTTTTTATAACAGGTACTGCATATGGTCTTCTATGCATGTGACCAAACCATCGCAATCTACTCTCTCATTTTATCACCTATTGGAGCTACTAGTGGAAGCTTGTCCTTCCTTGTAAACATTAAAACAACTTTTTGGAGATCTATCCTAGCCCATGATGTAGAACAAGGTACAGTGTTTGGGAGTGGTTCTAGTTTTCAGCATACATTCAAAAAGATCCAAGTCCCCAGGATGAGCTAGCCTGAAACTAGTGATTGAGAAACTACTTATTTTGTAAATACCTCACTTTCTAATCATTTATCAATAAACTCTAAGTTAACCTTTTCAAAAGCCTAAAAAATGTGTTTCTTTCTCCTTCCAGGTTGGATAAGAAAATGTGGGCACCAAATAGCTAGCAAAACACCTTGCCTGATTGCAGTTGCCTTTGCTTGGATGGCTGAAAAGGACAAACATGGACCAAACCAAGCAACAACAAGCACCATTCCAATCTCTAATAACTGCACCAAAGCTAGCTTTATTTGGGCCCCAAAAAACCCCATCTGTGTTTACCTTAAAGACTCCAAAGTCCAGACTCTGCCAAAAAAGGATTGCTGATACAAGAAGCTTCACTCAGAGTTGGGTGGCTGTGGCCAGCCTATTAGTTAGGTTTTTGAGAGCTTGTACAGTTTTATTTTCAGTTACTCCTCAAGAAAAATAAAATAAAAGTAGAAGTGAACATAAAGGTATTGTCTTACTTAACAACTTCATAAGCATCCTCAACTGTATAGCGCTCCCATTTTGTATAAGCTCCTTTCCACAAATCTGGATATGAAGGTATTTCTAGAGGAAATGACTGTTCATCTATGATGTGCCAATGAAGAACATTCTACTGAATGCGATTCCCAATATCAGAAGTACATGAAGAACAATAGAAGAAAACAAAAGGATCAGAACTAAACTAGTGGATTTTGTTAATCCTGAAAATTTAAACAGCAATAGAGGAAGACCAAGCAACAACAAATAACATTGCTTACAAGTTTAGCATAGGACATGGACTCAATTACTTGTTTTATTACATTAATTGGTAGGTAATGCCGTGAAGTATCTGCAAATGAGAGAATTAACATCCCAAAGATATTTAAAGAGAACCACTTAAACAAAGTTGATGAATGCAAAACATGGTCATCATCTAAGATAAAACTGTATCATACCAAGGAGAAGGCCACGAAATACAAATCTTGGCTCATCATGGATGTACCATGGTGCATTGTATACCTCTACAGTTTTAGTGCCATAGTTGAAACTGCACAATTGGCTGAATGTCTGAAAAAGATAAAAAAAGGTAAATCACTGAAGCCAACATGTATAATATCCATCAAACCTACTAAGAGATGGCAGCCTTTTATAATGGCACAAGAGAGGTATTAAAAACATGCATATTTCATTTATGGCTGCAACACCCGACTTTAGCTATGTATCCATCCACCTAATTAAAGTATATACCTCGTTTACATTTAGAAAAACAAACTAGGTGCATACAGTAATTCAAACGATATATTTTCCCATAGACGTATCCAACAGTCTAAGACTAAAAGGTCAAGTAAGTTTGACACTTAGAAGCCAGAACCAAGGCCCATACCCCATACTCAGGTAACATAGATCTACGTATAACTTTTCCAATAGGATCATTTAGTGATGAAATCTGAACAAAATCCAGGAAAGTTCCATGTGGCAACTTAGTTTGGGCTAACAAAGTTCCTAGACTCCTCTCCTTAGTTCATGGAGTAAATTTCAGATCATAAGATCTCTCCACGTGTTAACTCTTAGTTTATTGGCATTTTAAACCTAAAAATATTAATCATCCAAAACATTAAACATCAATACAAAATAAGGTAAATATATGATTCGGGCACAGCACTTAAATACATAGCCAATGCAAAAGGTCCAGCATTGGATGAATGGTCGGGATTGACCACATGATTCACCTGATTAAAAAACCTTATAACTATTTGTATGCATCACTCTAGTCTCCAATTGATGGCCACAAATACATCATTTTGCATACCTCTAATCCACGTAATGCCCCATAAACAGTATTTGCCTGCAACAAAACCAAAGTAATATATTTAATTTCCAAAAAATAACTAAATGGTGTATAAAACAAACACACTGGCAGTGCTCAGATTTGTGACAGCAGATTATCTAATAATTAGGGAAAGTACATATAAATACAACCAAGGTTCAAAAAATCACAACATATTGGGGTGTGTCAGATACACCCCACTATGCTAAACACTTAAGGCTTTGGTTGTTTTCAGGGGGTAGGTCAAGGTAAGGCCGACCCCCTGTAAAATTCTGAAAAAAAAAAAAAAAAAAAGAGACTCTAGAAAAAGCTCCAGTGCATGCTTGAAACACTTAATATACACATGTGTGTATCAGGTGTCTCAATACTTTGAACCTTAAATACAACTAACAACAAAAATAATTAGTTGTGTGCCGCAAAGGGCACTTTGGTCTTTTCTTCCTTTTTATATTGTATGGTTGCCCTAATCTATAAATATAAAGTCTGGCGCCGCCAGCACAACTTTTTGGGCTCTCTCAATTCTTTCTTCCCTTCTTCTCTCCTTCCTCCTCCTCTCTTCTCTCTTCCCTTCATCAACTGAAAACATGGTATCAAAGCGGGACAGTGCTCTGTAAATATTTTCTCTTCTGATCGAAGCCCTTCCACTTGTTCCTTGGACTGAGAATGGAAGGGACAAGTACGACCTGCATCTGAGAACACTTCAGCTGCATCTTCTTCTCCTATTTCTTGGCTGCAACTGTGTAATATAGATTCCGGAAATCGGTGGATGAGGATTGACTGAGGCTTCTTAAGAGGTTGGTGGTCATTGTGTTATTCATTTCTTTTTTTACTTGAGTTGGAAACTTCAGAACCTCACGGACTGAGCAGGGACAGAAGCCAAACCTTTTTTTTTCTTGGTTCTTGGTACTGCTACCAAGAACAGGTTAAGTTTTTTGCTTGACCGAATGGTGTAAGGGGAGTTAACCCTCTTTGTGGGTCTCAAGACCCAGAAATCTGTATGTATAAGGAACCTGTAGGTCATAAGTGACCTGGTTTGGCTGACAGGTTGCAGCAGTATTGCATGAATGGCATCTTTTTTTGTGGCTTATATTAGCCTTGGAAGAGGTCTATCAGATCTGTGAATAAGTGTGACAGCAGGGGCTGTATTCTGTTTTAGAAGTTCTTTGTGTTAACACAATAAAGTGAGGGCTGTGTGAGTCTCTCTGTGTGTGTGGGCTGCAGAAAAACAGCGTTGTCTACGTAGACTCATTTTCCATGAATTCTGAGGATTCTGCAACCTCAGGAACCACCTCTAATCAAGGTGGGATGAACAGTGGTCACGAGTCCTTGAATTTTCCAATGACTATTACCCCCTGGATGGCAGAAATTATTTGGCTTGGTCCAAGGAGATGCAGCTGTATATTACAGTCAGGGGTAAGGCAGGATATATCAATGGAAAAATAAAGGAACCTTGGGCTGGTACTGCTGAATATGATAAGTAGGACCAAGAGAACTGCATGATTATGTCACGGCTCTTGACTTCAATGCTACCATCTGTCAAGCAAAACTTCATGTGGGCTGAGACAGGAAAAGAAGTATGGGAACAAGCCAAGGCAACATATTCAGAACAAAGGCACTATGCAAGGATTTACCAATTACAAGCAGAATCTCAACATGTAAGCAGGGGGAGAGGAGTTTATCAGCTTATTATTTGCCCTCACATCAGTCTGGAAAGAGTTGGATTACCACCAAAGCATTGAATGTGAGAGTGAGAAAGATGCCAAAGCCTATAAATAGTTGGTCTCCAGCAACAAGTGTTTGCTTTTCTACTAGGCCTTAACCCCATGTATGAGCCCATTCAGGTATAGGTTTTAGGCAGCAAGGATTTTCTTTCCATCCAAGAGGTATATGCATTGGTTCAATCTAAGGAAAATAGGAGGTCTGCTATAAATCCTTCTGAGGGGGAGACCATGGCTTTAGCTGTAAGAGGTAAATTGTGGTGTACTCACTGTCAAAAATCCAGGCGCATCCGTGAGACATGTTGGGAATTGCATGGGAAACCAAAGTGGGCACATGATCTAACCGAGAAATCAACACAAGAACAGAGCAATAAGCCAAACCAAAAGTTCACCTCAGCCAACTTTGCATCTCATGAGCCTCATAGTGGTTCTTCTACCATGAGTTCTCCTTAGGATCCCCCCCCCCAATTTTGATCTCAATGAGGATATTATCAACTCCTTCCGTGACCATTTGGAGCAATATGGTAGGGCTATCAACTAGGCGGTTCTGGATCCACACCTTCTACCTTGTTTGCCTCTTCCTCTCAAGTAACTTAGGGCCTATTCGTTTGCTCTGAAGTTTGACATCTGAAAGTGCAATAATTACATTAAGAAGTATATTGGTATTGGTGAACTTTTCTTTCCTCTAAACTTTGAAGGCAGAGAATGTTGTTCTGAATTATGAATTCTAAAAATTATCAAATATCCATTTTGACCACATATATGAGAGTTTTTGTTTGTCTTTTTGAGAGTATCATTGGAAAACAAAAAGTTGTATGATTGCACTTTAAGAAATAAGAGATAAGAGGAAACAAACAACCATTTTTCTCTTAAAGTTAAAAGATTCCTCTTAAGAGATAAGAGTTAAGAGGAAACAAACAGGCACTTAGCCTCTGCTTTCCATGTGTCTACTAATACCCCGGAATTCCCGTGGACTACTGATTCTAATGCCTCCAACCATATGACTGGTAAGTCAACCTTTTTCCAATCATACATCCTTCTCTCTAGCAAAGATAAAGTAAAGTTAGTTGATGGATCACTCTCCTCCGTTGCTAGTCAGGGATTCAATCTTTGCCTTTTGGCCTTTCATTATCAAATGTTTTACAAGTTCTAAAGTTGTCCATTAACTTGGAAATGGTTGGGATGCAAAAGTTGCCTCTCATATTCTCCTTGGAAAGCAATTTATGAAACTTACCCAACAATCCTTAATTCCATTTGATTTGATGTGGGCTAGGGTAATAAAGTTCGTTTCTGGGAAGACCTTTGGGTCAGAGATAGTCCACTTAAAGATCTCATCCCTGACCTACACACTCTGCCAAACTTCAAAGGGGAAACAGTAAACATTTTGGGTGATCTTGGACCAAATGGGGTTAATTGGAATATGGGATTTAAAAGGGGTCTTAGGGAAAATGAATGTGCATCTTTAGTTCAATTGTTGGATCTATTAGGACAAGTTCATTTGGACCCATCCTTGGAAGATTCCAAAATATGGAAAGGTTCCTCAGATGGTCTCTTCTCTTGTTCCTCCTTTTTTAGTGTTCTTGCCACACCTAATAACCCGGATGGGGACTTCCCTGTAAAAGAAATTTGGAGTAAGCTTATCCCCCCAAAAATTCAAGCCTTTTGTTGGGAAATTTTCTTTGGCAAGGTTAATACTTGTGATATGCTGCAGAGAAGAAGGCCTTTTGCTTGCCTTTCTCCTCACATGTGCTCCCTTTGTAAGGAAAGTGATAAGACCTTGACACATCTATTATTATCTTGTTCCTTTGGGCATCACATTTGGGATTTCTTTTGCTTTTTCTTTGGTTGCAGGTGGGTTTCCCTACAAGATGTGGCGGGACTTTTCAACCAAGATTTTTTTAGGCAACCAAAGAAAAGAGGGAAGGTTATATGGAAAGCTACAAAGGCAACTATTTGTTGGGTGATTTGGGAAGAAAGGAAGAACAGAATATTCCTGGACAAGAGTAGAATAATTGAGGAGGTAATCGACACAATTAAAGTTAAAGTAGCTCATTGGGTAAGATCTTTGCATATCTTTCAAGAATTCTCAGTCATGGACATTATAAGATCCTAGACAGAAGTAGCACAATCTTCAAGAGTGAAAGAGAGAGTAAGGATGGAATGGAAACCTCCAAATGGTAACAGAATCAAGCTGAATTTTGATGGAAGCTCTTTCGGAAATCCGGAACTATCAGGTATTGGGGGAGTAATCAGAAATTCTGATAGGAGAATATTAGCATTATCCTTTGGACCTATTGGTATGGGCAACTCTCTAAAAGCTGAGTTAATGGCAATGCTACAAGGACTGAAGATAGCTAAGCAACTAGGAATGAGGCATATTGAGGTTGAAGGGGACTCCAAGGTCATCATCTCTTGGGCTAAAAACAATAGAACTACTCCTTGAACTTTCAAACAAGTGATAAGGGAAGTGAAAAAAGTCACAAGAGAGGTAGAGGCTGAATTCAAATGCGTTAGAAGGAGTGAAAATGGGATAGCTGATTATCTTGCTAAACAAGGGGCTTTGAGGCAACAATTGTTTTGGGCTACAATGTAAAGAGGGACAGGAATATGTAATAGTGTGGGAGTTCGAATCCCATACACAAAGTTGTAAAATTTTAAATCTAATATCAAATAAATTTTTTCTTTGCTGATCAAAAAAAAAAGGTTGTCCATTAACTTGTTGTCCATTACCAGTATTACACATGCTTTGAACTATTCAGTAACATTTCTTCCTCACTCTTGTATTTTTCAAGACTTGGCCTCTAGGAAAACAATTGGTAAAGGGAACATGGTTGATGGTCTCTATGTTCTGGGAATAAAGTTGGCCTTGCGATCTCAGGGTCTTTGAGTCAGTCAAGTAAGAGTCAAATCATTTTGTTGCACCATCGTTTGAGTCATATGTCTTTTGAGTCCTATTAATATCACATTGTGTATTCTAATGTTTGGGGACCTATTAATATCACAACTGAGAATGACTACAAATACTTTATCTCCTTTATTAATGACTTTTCTCGATATACTTAAGTTTACCCTATGCGCTCACAAGAAGAAGTCCCTAAACTTGTAAAGATTTTCAACGTATGGTCTACACCCAATTTCAAACAAAGATTTAAGTTTTTCGATCAGGCAATGCCAAGGGGTACTTTCATGGTGACCTCACCAATTCCTTTGCTTCCTATGGCTCTCTTCACCAAAGCTCCTATGCTAGAACCCCTCAACAGAATGGGGTTACAGTCTTACAGAGAGAAAAAATCACCATCTTCTAGAAGTTGCTCAGGGACAATTGTTGCAAATGCATGTTCTAAAAAGATTTTGGGTGGATATTGTTATGACTATTGCCTATGTTATCAATAGGGCACCATCTTGATTGTTGAAATATAGGTTTCCTCATCAGCTTCTCTTTCCTAAGGCCCCAATGTTCCCTATACCTATGTGTATTTTTGGGTGTCAGTGCTTTGTTCATGATCTCTCTCCTAATTGTGGCAAACTTGATCTCAAGGCTATTGTGTGTGTTTTCCTCGGGTACCCTCTTTCTCATAAAGGTTATCGTTGCTTTGATCCCATTTTCAAAAAATATTTTGCCTCTATGGATGCCTCTTTCTTTGAAGATGTTCCCTATTTTCCTATTTCCCCTCAAGGGGAGAGTCTAGGTGAGGAGAAACAAAAACAGACACCAATTTTATTGCCTTATCCTCCTAACCCTCCTCCATTTTGTGTTTTCCAGAGACAACGTTACAAAAGCCAAGGCCACAAAGTTCAATAGCCACGGAGCAGCCAGAAACTATGCAACCAATGCCACCAAACTCTCATGAGTTGGTTCCCTCTCCACACCCAGGTACTATTATTCCAATTGAAACTCCTGAACCCATTGATGTTGACACCTCAAATTGTGGTTTGGACCTCCCTATTGTAAAAAGGAAGGGAGTCAGATCATGCACTAAACACCACCCCATGACCCATTTGTTGTCCTATGAGAGCTTCTTTACCTTCTTCTTGGAAAGAAATTCATGAATACCCTACTTTCCTCAGCTTCATTCGATTTGATGTGGGACAAGGTAATAAAGTTCATTTCTGGGAAGATCTTTGGGTAGGAGAAATCCCACTTAAAGATCAATTTCTTGATCTCTATACTCTCTCAAACCTTAAGGGGGAAATTGTGTCTAATTTGGTAACACCTAATCCAAATGGGGTTAATTGGAATTTGGGTTTCAGAAGGGGCCTTGGGGAAAATGAATTTGAGTCCTTAGTTCATTTACTAGATCTACTAGGACAAGTTCACTTGGACCTGTCCTTGGAATATTCCAAAATTTGGGTAGGCTCATCAGATAGTCTATTTACTTGTTCTTCTTTCTTCAATGTTCTTGCTTCACCTAGCATCCTAATTGGGGATTTCCCTGTGAAATAAATCTAGAGTAAGCCTATCCCCCCCAAAATTCAAGCTTTATGTTGGGAACTTTTCCTTGGCAAGGTAAATACTTGTGATATATTGTAGAGAAGAAAGCCTTTTGCTTTTCTTTCTCCACATTTGTGCTTCCTTTGTAAGGAAAGTGGTGAGACCCTTTTACATTTATTAATATTTTGTTCTTTTGTGCATCACATTTGGGAGTTCTTTTGTGTTTTCTTTGGTTACAGGTGGGTTCCCCCTCAAGAAGTGGCAGGCCTTTTCAATAGTGATTTCTTGAGCCAACCAAAGAAAAGAGGGATGGTAATGTGGAGATCCACAAAAGCAGCAATTTGTTGGGTGGTATGGGAAGAAAGGAATAACAGAATATTTTTGGAGAAAAGTAGAGCAGTGGAGGAAGCGATAAGCACAATAATGATTAAAGTAGCTCACTAAGTAAAATACTTGCATAGATTTCAAGTTTTCTCAGTCATGGACATTCTAAGAACCTAGACAAAAGTACCACAGTCTTCGAGAGTGAAAGAGAAAGTAAGGATGGAGTGGAAACCTCTAAAAGGCAACAGGATTAAACTGAATTTTGATTGAAGCTCCTTTGGAAATCCGGGACAATCAGGTATAGGAGCAATCAAAAATTCTGGAAGGAGGATATTGGCTTTGTTCTTAGGACTGATTGGCATTGGCAATTCACTAAAAGCTGAATTATTGGCACTAATACAAGGGCTGAAGCTAGCTAAGCTAGGACTTAGGCATATTGAGGTGGAGAGGGACTCAAAAGTGGTCATTTCTTGGGCTACAAACAATAGACTTACTCCGTGGACCTTCAAACATGTGATTAGGGAAGTGGAAAATATTGCAAATGAGGTAGAGGCTGATTTCAAATGGGTTAGAAGGAGTGCAAATGGGCTAGCTGATTTTCTTGCCAGACAAGGGGCACTAAGGCAACAAATGTTTTGGGTTGCACTTTAAAGTGGGACAGAAATGTGTACTAAATTGGGAACAACATTCCCATCTACAAGTTGTAAAACTTTGTCTTAAACCTATTGTAAATAAAATACTCATTTACTGATAAAAAAAATTGGCAGTGTTCCTCTCCCTAAGAGTGTTGCAGAGGCTTTACTTGTTCCTGAGTGGACAAAGGCTATGAAAGAAGAGATCAATGCCCTACACAAAAACGGCACATGGGAGTTGGTAGACCTTCCTAAAGGAAAGGAGCCCGTGGAGTGCAAATGGGTACTCTCTATGAAACATAGGGCAGATGAAACAGTTGAGAGATACAAGGCTAGGTTGGTAGCAAAAGGCTTTACACAGGTGTATGGGTTGATTTGCTCTAGTGGCAAAAATGAATTATGTCTAGGTTCTTCTCTCTTTAGCAGCAAGCCTTGACTAGGGACTTCATCAACTAGACATTAAAAATGTCTTCTTGAATGTTGATTTGGAGGAGGAAGTATACATGATTCAACCTCCGGGATTTTGTGCTAATGGCAGTGAGTAGAAAGTCTACAAATTGAAGAAATCCTTATATGGCCTAAAACAGTCACCAGGGGCTTGCATAGCCCAATGGAGATGCTAGAGGAACAAAAGATGGTTCCAGATTGTAGTGGAGACAGAACAGTGCAGAAATAGGGTAGATCTGTTGTGCAGTGTTAAGTTGGAGTATGGTGGTCATATGTAATAGGATTTTTTGTCAGCTGTTGGAAGTTTGATGGTTTTGTTGTCAGGTTGAGTGGGTAATATGTCTTGTGGGATGGAGGGTTGAGTTTCAAGTCTGTTGTGATTATAGGGTTATTCACTTATTTGTGTGTTCTGGTTTGAGTGTTTTATTCCTTAATATGGCTTTGAAAGGTTGTGTCCAAAGGTTTTAGAGGAGAGAGGCTGGTTTTGGGGGTTGTTTATTTTCTTTTCTTTTCTTTTTTTTTCTTTTTTTTTTGTGTGTGTAGGTGATATCTAATTGCCTTTGTTGCACTCTTCACTCTTATTTCTTAATAATTTTTATTTTTATTTATTACCAAAAAGAGGAAACTTTTGTTCTTTGCATCTAAACTTCCAAATCAAGGAGATCAATGAACTGGTGGCATGTCAATCTAACAACAACTGAGAATTGATTTACCTTTTGTTATCAATCCCCAGTCCCCCCCCCCCTAAAAAATTCAAAAAAAGAATAAAAGAACGTTTATTCTTCTGATATTTGTAAATATATGTGCTACTTTTTTTTAATTGGAGTATATATGTGCTACTTATTGAAGGGAAATTGCTAGGTCATTCCAGTCACATGATCAATTTTGTCATTTGTGTTTGTTTCCTGGTAGTGCCTGTCTGGACCAATAATCCTGGAGTTATTCCTGTGACTGACAATGTTGTATCCAGTAGCTCACCACGGGCTTGAGGGATGACAATGGTGTCAGAATTACTTGCATAAAGGGTCCAAAACATGGATTGTAATTATTCTTCTGAAAGAGTAGATGTTTTCTTCCCCTTTACCAAAAATATATGTTGGGGAATGGATCGATGGCTTCAAACGTTGTCGCTGCAGAGAACCACAATAAAGAACAACAGCAAAAAAATGATAAAGAAGCATTAAAAAAAAAAAAGGCAACAATTTACATGGTTCGATCTTTTGTCTACGTCCACAAAAGAGATAAATTTGTTCCTCACTATGAAAAAAAGAATGGACAACAATTTAAGATTCCCTATGATTTTCACCAAAACTAACCTTCAACTCATGTACAGAACTCTTCTTTTCCTCTCTCAAACCCCTGAGGAACATACCAAAATCCAATATGGATTTGGCCAAGAACCACTCTCTCCCTAAACATATAACAAAGAGCCTATATTATATTTCTCTTATACTTCCCCCCTTATGATAAAAGAAATAAAATAACCCAACTTTGTAATTAATTGACTTAAAATTTCATAAGTCAAACACTAACTTCTTTTTTGGAGGATTGGTACAAAACAAGACACTATATTGGAATGTTCTAGGACAGTAACAAGAAGTTGAAATGTATTACATATAAAGATTCCCTTGACTGGATAGAGTGGGAAATTAGGACATGCAAGCTTCAAAGCTTAAAAAATCATGAATAATAAATAACAACCGAAAAGGAATAATAAATAAAACAAATGAAGATGTGAAAGGTTATTGATTGATTATTAAACTTCATATAGACATTAATAAGTAGTAAAGGAATAAAACAGAGTTGGTTCTTGTCAAAAATCAATAGAGTGAAGTTACCCAATCATCAAACTGTCACGAAGTCCAAAATCTTTCTATTAATTTGTACATTAAAAAACACAATGAAGTAGTAAATCCAATTTCGAGCATTTTATACAAAGTTGACCAGTAATCACAATAGCCTTTTTAGTCTCAGTTCCATGAAGAGAGTATGACTTCCAAGAATTATTACATCTAAATTTTCACCTCCCTGTGCACGAACTACTGCAATTCTACAAAAACAAAGACAGAGGATGGAAGTTTTCAACTTGCCTCGATTGCAGCTTGTCTCACAATTGAATGACCGTCTTCTCTGGCTACATAAAGAAAATAGCTCTCGTCCACACCTAAATGAAGCTGTTCACACAGGTTTTTGAACAAGAAGCAGCCTCAGTACGGACAGAATAAAGATCTCGCAAGTAAGTGGAGCTGGGAACTGGACTCACAGTTTCATTGTCGGAGACGACGGTGACCTTAATCTTGGTAATGTCATAAACTGCTTTCGTCCTGGACCTACGATCAACAAACCTGAAACTGTGCTTAAATATAATTTCTTTATACCTCTGAAATGCCTCTCGAACAATGGAGGAATTCCCGCTGTCACCTCCAAATTCGAGGGAAAGATCGGGATCGACGGACATCGTAGCGTTGCCATGACTTAATTCCGAAGGCAATGGCCATAAATAAACAAGAGAAACGTCGAGCTTTTCTGAGCTGGGCTTGAACCCTATAATTCGAGCTTCAACTGGATCATTAGAGAATGCAGACAGGAAACAAAGCACGGCAAGAAAACTAGCGAACCCAGTTGACATTTGACGGGCTGGCTGACTTTGTGGAATCCGATTGAAGTTGCTCCCTGGTGCCGGAACTCGACTGAGTACAGATGAAATACTGCTCTGCGTCCGTGGGTCGTCACAGATGTACAGGGAAAGCTAGTGGCCAAAAATTAGTGGTTAAATCAATAGGGCTCCGTTTGGAAAAGTACAAGTACAAATATATAAATGCAAATACATATAAAGATAATACAAAATATAAGTTTTGCACTTATATATACTCTGAGTCTCTGAGTTAAAGCTCCAATTATTATCTCTGCTTGACCGAATGACCGTATCGTCGATTTAACTGCACCAAGTAACCGGGGATTCAGCTTTTAAGTCAGTGCAAAGTCCGTTCAAATAGGCTTTAGAGCCTTGCATTAGGAATATCTTCTTATTTCTTATTTTTGTATTTTATTTTATACGGATATATTATGAACACTGTGAGTACAGACTTGCACTTACTGAAACCAATCTCAGGACTGGGGTATATTGAATTCAAAAAATAAAAAGAAACACAAAATCGAGATTAAAAAAATAACTAATAAAGCTCCAATTATGATCTCTTCTTCGACCGTCATAGTAAGTGGTGTGAATTGAATAAAAAAATGATTTTTATTTATGTTTAGTTTATTGTTTTGTGCCTCACTCTCTTAATTCTTGATTATTCTAATTAAGAATGAGCAAGAATGAATAATAATAGAGTATTTAGTTACAAATTATTTGTCAATTACTACATTTTTTTTTAAATGAAAAATCAGCTCCATAACACAAAAGTTGATTAGTCTATATCATGAAAAATAGTCATGTCCCATCTTGTTCATTTCATTATTTAAGGAAACTTTACGTTCCTACCTACCAAACTATTGTCATATATGTTTACCTTTGCAAAAATACTTTTATGAAAGCACTTTTATAAAAATACTTGTATTTGAAAGCATTTTTATGGAAGTACTTTTATAAATACACTTTTATGGAAGTACGCTTATGAAAGCATTTTTATGGAAGTACTTTTATGAATGTATTTTTATAAAAACACTTTTATGAATATACTTTTATGAAAGCACTTTTATAATAACACTTTTTTGGAATCACTTTTATAAAAGTACTTTACAAAAGCACATTTACGAAATTATTTTTATAAAAACACTTTTACAAAAGTACTTTTATGAAAACACTTACAAATGTACTTTTATAAAAGTACTTTGTACTTTTACAAAAACACTTATATAAAAACACTTTTGCGAAAGTACTTTTATAAAAGCAATTTTATGAATTTATTTTTATAAAAGCAATTTTACAAAAGTACTTTTATAAAAGCACATTTATGGAAGTACACTTATGAAATTACTTTTACAAAAGTACTTTTAGAAAAATACTTTTATAAAAGCACTTTTACAAAAAAAAATACTTTTACGATAAAAAGTACTTTTACGAACATACTTTTATGGACCCACTAAACATCATAGCGTTCAGATAATATTCGTAATAATCTGTCCTTTGCATTTTATCTTTTGTTTTGGGCTAAAAATTGCCCTTATGTGCTAAAATTCCGGATTTTTTTTTTTCAATTCACACTAGTTACTAAAGTTCACACTAGTTACTACGACGGTCAAACAAGATACCATAATTGGAGCTTTATTAGTTCATTTTTTAATCTCGAATTTGTGTTTCTTTTTATTTTTTGGATTCAGTGTACCCCAGTTACTTGATGCAGTTAAATCGACGATACGGTCACTTGGTCAAGCAAGAGATAATAATTGGAGCTTTAAGCTCAGAGTAATAATACAAATGTGTAAGTGCAAAACCTTATATTTTGTATTATCTTGTACGCATTTGTATTGTATATATTTGTATTTGTATTTTTTCAAACTAAGCCCTGTTGATTTAATCTTGAAATTTTGGCCACTAGCTTTCTTGTACATATGTGACGACCCACAGACGCATAGTAGTATTTCATCGGTACTTAGTCGAGTTAAATATAAAAAAATGAAGATAAATTAAATAAATTGATTTTTCATATATTTGAAATAAATGAAATACAAATTATTTCGATTTGAATTCTATTACCCCAAAAAAAAATCATATTCTCTATTGATGGTGTACTTGTTACAACTTAAAGATTTTGATTTGAATTAAAGCCATTGGCTGTATGGTGTGTTCCCGTATTTTAGACAATGATGGAGATCGCTTCATTTTCAACTGAGCTTTGAAAGCCTGATCAAGATAAGGATTTTGCAAGACTTTAAGAGTATTGTTGCTTTACTCTCAAGAAGATGGTATATGTGACTCGTTCTTCCCAAGAGCTTTCTTACTTCACTTAGCTTTTTTTTTTTCTTGACCAATCCCCCCTCTTGATGGGAACCCCTGTTTATAGTTTTTTTGTTATAATATCTTAATTAATAGTTTGATCATATATTCTTACTATTTTCAGAGAGTGAAAAGGTCACTTTTTGAGAGAATAATTTATCATCTATTATTTTCTCTTAAATCGTTGTTTATAATTTCCATTTACGAGAAGATATGCCTTGATTGGCTATAGTTACCTTTTTTGGCTCAGTTTGGAAGGAGTACAAATACAAATATGTAGAGTGTAAAACATTGTATTTTGTATACATTTGCACCATACATATTTGTACTTGTACTATTTCTAAACTGAGCCTTAAAAAAAAAAAGAGTTGGTAATTTATCATTTATAGAGATAATGATATTTAATAAATTATTCAATCTTTAATTATTGATTAGGTTTTTATCATTGGAACTTGAGATGGGTTATAGTTGGATTTTTTCATAAATCAATAAAACTTGTAATTCACATTTGAAATCGAGTTTGAACATAACTTCATAGTGGGTCCCACGTGGACCATTTCATTATGATAATGGACTTACAAATGCAAAGCTTAAATGTTAAAGCTGATGCACATATTTGAGAGCATGGGCATGGTCCAAATAAAATGACTCACACTAAGGTCCACGAGCGAATTTGAGTTTATGGGGTATGGCCCATTTAGGGGCCCATGAAAATTTTATTGTCTACAACTACGTTTGATTGCACTGCAAATTTATTTGTAGTGATATCAAACTATGATAGTACAAATGATTTGAGTGTAGATTCTGATTTTTTTTTTCAATTTTTGTTTGGTTGCAAAAAAAAATGAAGTAAAATAAGATAAGAAGCATAACAAAGTAATACCTAAAACAAAATTAAACCAGAATTTGTATTTTTTTTTTCATCTACACTCTTATACACTTTGCTAATTAAAACAAAATTGAACTTCAACCAAATGCAGCCTTTTAAGGCTCAATTTGAAAAGAGTATAAATACAAATATGTAGAGTACAAAATCTGGTATTTTGTGTGCATTTGCATTATACACATTTGTATTTATACTCCACTCCTTCCAAACAGGTCCTTTGGTTGAGTTTGGCAAGAGTACAAAACAAATGTACAAAGTACAAAATACAAGCTTTTGCACTCTCTAATATTTGTATTTCTACTTCTTTCCGAAGCCTTGGCAACAGAGATCCTATTGAAATTTTACTTTGTAATAAATACTCTTTGTCTTTAAATTAGATAACATAAAATACCCTATCTAACTGTCCTTGTTTTCCTTTCCTCTCCATTTCCTCTTAAAACTCTAATTGACCCAAAATATACCTCTATTTTTCTTTAAATGAAGCCAGCTAAAATAGCAGTAATTCATTTCGTTTCACATACATGAACGTCTCTCTTCGTCCCAAAATATAAAAATTATCCACTCCTTCATGAATGTATCTCTTCATAAACAACCCTCTATTGATTCATTTGAATATTGAATCTAACCAAAAGTTTGCAACGATCTGTTAGACCATTCAAGATGACTTCAATATTATATTATCATAAATTGCTCAAATAAATAAGAAAAATAGTAGTTTGGTATTTAAAAAATTTTAAAAATTTTAAAACATCTGAATGAAAATTGGTGGAGCACGATCCGGTTGATCTTAGCTGTCCGCTGCCTTGCTTCTGAACGGGGTAGCAGGGAACCTGAAACGGAAGAGGTGGGAAAGCTCCGGGGGGAGCCTGGTGTAGAGGCTCCGAAGCTCAAGTTAGAATCCTTCAAAAGCAAGGTAATACCAGATAGCGCAAAGTTTTGCATACCTCCGTTGTCGGGGGGCAGGGGGCTCTTATAGTCACTTCGTGTACTCGTCCCGAGGCCCTTGTCAGATCAGGTATGATTACCCTTGCGCTAGTCAACTCGGCCGTTGTCCCTTCTGTTGAGACAGAACCGTCACTGCCTAACCGTCTAACTGGAGATGGCGGCGTCAGTGGCGGTGGCAGGTGGCCGTTTAGAGTGCTGCTGCCAAACGTCAGATCCCAAGTCAGTCAGGCGTGGCGCCCTCGGGCACGGACTTCCCTGGTGTCAGGCATGGTACGACTTGTTTGGCTTTGGTGCCTAAAAGATGATGCGAAGTGCTGAGCGAGGCGGTCTTGAGCTCGGAGGTATCCCGAGCTTTTACAAGGTGGGTCAATTCGGCGAAGTCTGTCCTGAGCTGTTACAAGGTGGGTCAGTTCGGTGAAGTGTATCCCGAGCTGTTACAAGGTAGTTCGGCGAAGTCTATCCCAAGCTGTTACAAGATGGCAGTTCGACAAAGTCTGTCCCGAGCTGTTACAAGGTGGGTCAGTTCGGTGAAGTCTGTCCCGAGCTGTTACAAGGTGGGTCAGTTCGGTGAAATGTATCCCGAGCTGTTACAAGGTGGCAGTTCGGCAAAGTCTATCCCGAGCTGTTACAAGGGGGGTTAGTTCGACGAAGTGTGCCCTTGTTCCCGCCTAGGCTTGGCCCCCTTTTGTCGAGCTGTCGTTTCTACCACGTGTCTCATAATAAAGAGGTCAGGCCAAATCTTCCTTCATCAATTGCCTACCCACTCCTTGCGCCGAGGGCCTTGCCATGGTGCGGGGAGTTTTCACGAGGTGGTCGTAGATTTGTCCCGTCCTTCAAACCTCCACTGTATGACACGCTTTTGCTAGGTTTTTTTCGGTTTTCGAGAAGGCAGGAAACGTGCATACTCAAGAACGCTGGTGGTTGTGACCGTGGGTTTTTAAATTTCAAACCCACTCGCGCCGCTGGGACGTGACAGCGGGCCATTTCAAAAAGGCACGCCACTGCTGTACGTGCGCCGTCGACTGTCAGGGACGCGTCAGTTTCGAAAAGACGTGTGTCGAAGCGACGTCGGTTTAAAAAAGACGTGCTGACGTTTCGCTTTTTCCGGAAAGACGTGCACCAATCACGTCTCGACTTTAAGGGTTGTGCGGTCGGTAAGAACGTGGGCCGTCGGATCGTCTTCAGTCTGCACGGTCGATTCTTGGTTACTGTAGCTATAAATAGTGGGGGACCCCGGTTGGTTTGTCACTTCTGCGGTTTGTCTACTAAGTTCGCGTCCAACCTTTCAACTCGCATCCAAGTCTTTTCCAGCTCACGTCGAGGCTGGTTACACAGTCTTCACGGTTCTTTGGCTTGTTCTTCAAACTTTCCGGTGAGTACTTTCTTGAATCTATCTTTCCCCCAATGTCTAGCTTTGATAGCTCAGACGATTCTTCGAGTAGGGCCGACGTAGGTTCCACCAACCGAGTCGTGTCCCCAGACTGCCTCAGTGATCCTGAGGTGGAGCCTGAAGACTATGAATTCGTGGGCCGAGTTGCTTCGGGCAATTTGGCATCTACCTCCCGCCGAGGTCGGATGCTAGACAGGTTTGGTCCTTCGACCATGACGCCTGAGGGGCTTCAATCCATACTTCTGTCCTACAATCTTCCTGGGGGGTACACATTTAATTCCTTCGGGTAGCTTTCCTTGGGAACACGGTCCCGACGAGATCGTGATTTTTCGAGAGCAGCTCGCTGCAGGGTTGCGACTTCCTTTCCATCCCCTCCTCATCGAAGTCATAAACCACTTCGGTGTCACCATTGGCCAGCTTCATCCGAACTCTATTCGGAACCTGGTGGGGACAATATCCCATTTTTGCGAGCAGAACTTCCCCTTGGACTTAGAGATATTCTCTTCTATCT
Organism: Nelumbo lutea; assembly: GCF_056320005.1. Classification (NCBI taxonomy): domain Eukaryota; kingdom Viridiplantae; phylum Streptophyta; class Magnoliopsida; order Proteales; family Nelumbonaceae; genus Nelumbo; species Nelumbo lutea. Next base: position 4,384,841 of record NC_142685.1, on the reverse strand, counting down.
TGATGCTCAAGAGACAGGCGGGTCCTCTTCCTGGGGGAAGATGGGCGTATTACCTTACTCCTCGCCAGGGTTTTAAGCTTCTGCACGATCTTCCAAACAAGGTCCCGGCGTGGAAGTGGGACTATTTCGGCGTGCGAAGTGCACAAGGATGGCCCTTCCAGACCGGGTGGGGTGAGGCTGCTCCCGACTTGGGCGTAACTCTTGATAAAGAGACGATGAAGGGTCTCCGACAGTGGGCACGGCAAGGCTCAAAGTGCCACCACTACTTAACGGAGGCTAAGCTTTTTGCAACCGGCCTGAGTTCGGGTAGGTTTCTGGCTATGCGGCTTTCTTTTTTTTTTTTTATGTCGAACTCGTTTCTGTAGGTGTGATGGATGCGGAGAGAACTCGCGGCGGGCGTTTGTTCCAAGGTATGAAGAGGAGGAAGCGGGTTGCCAAGCGAACTCGTAACGAGCTGCCCCTGGATGAGGAGCCCCAAGCCCCAGACCATACGACAGAGGATTTGCCTAGGGAGCCCGAAGTGACTCCACCGGTGCACGAGACTGCCGGGGCGCCTTACGCTGAAACCACTCATACGGGCGCTCCTGCGTACTCAAGTGCTCCTGCTCACTCCAGGTCTGCTCATACGCGGGCTGGGCCCTCAGGCTCGGGAGCTCAAGGGGAGTTCAGGAGCGTGTTGACGCCGAACTACGCTCTTCAGAAGAGTAGGGACGCTACTTTCCCCGAGGAGGTCGCGGCGTGGACCGATCTTCCCTTGAATCAGGTCGCTTGCCGTGCCGTAACGCATGCCATGGTGGTAAGTTAGATTCTGTCTTCCTTTTTTATTCTGTTGCTTATGTTGTCATTTTGCTCACTTGTTTCTTTTGGTAGGTGAATTCTTCGATTCATGCATTGGCGGCCCAAGTGGAGAGGAGCTCGCGACAGGCGCGAGCTGCTGAGGCTGCCGCTCATGCTGCTGAGGCAAATACCCGGGCTGCTGAGGCGGCTGCTTATGCTGCTCGCGTCGCGATGGCCAAACAGGCGAGGTCTCAGCGTGACGCCGAGGCCATGGGGGTAGTTGTCAAGCATATGGCGGACTTGAAGTTGGATTTGCAGCATCAAGTCAAGTATCTTCAGGAGGACATTAGGGAGAGAACACAGAGTTTTTCCCAAGGCATTGAAGACGCCAAGAAGAAGGCAGTTGAAGACTACATTGCCTCCCCGCGTTTTGACGATCTAATGGTGGACTCTTATAGGAGGGGGTTCAAGTTGAGCCGGTGGATGATCCGGAATACATACCCCGACCTCGATGTAAGTGCCATAACCACTTCGCGCATAACTCAGGAGATGGCCAATGCTGCCGATGGCGAGCCGGACTCTGAAGGAGAGGCAGGGCCTTCGGGTGTTGTTGAAGTGCCTTCCGATGGTGAAGAAGTGGCTCTGGGCATGTAATTTTTTTTTTTTGCCAGTGTATTGTTTCTTGCAATGGAGTCTTTTTCCCCTTGCTCACCTTCCCCGAGCTGTTTCTTTGTTGGGTTTTTAAATTTCTGTGGCCTTTTATGTCGCGAACTGATTTTTGCCGAGCTGATAATGTGCTGAAGTTCCTCGGCTTGCCTTGTGGCACATGGCCTGATTTTGTCCACTTCGCTAGGTGGTTTATAGGTAGTATAGCCTCAAGTTCATGATGTTCCACGTTCGGGGTACTCGTTTGCCCTCCAAGGTTTCGAGTTCGTATGCGCCCCCGAGCGTTGTTTTTACTTTATAGGGCCCTTCCCAATTAGGTCCAAGCTTTCCAACGCCGGGTTCGAGCACCATAATCTTACGGAGGACCAGGTCGCCGACTCGAAAGCTTCGTTGCTTTACTCTGCTATTGTAGTAGCGAGCTACCTGCTGCTGGTATGCCGCTGTTCGGATGTGCGCGAGGTCCCTTACCTCGTCCAGTAGGTCGAGGTTGATGCGTAATTCGTCTCCGTTCGTCCGATCGTCGTATGTTTCTAATCGCAATGTTGGTATTTCGATTTCCGCCGGGATCACCGCTTCAGTGCCGCAGGTGAGGTTGAAGGGGGTTTCTCCCGTGGCTGCTTTTTCGGTCGTTCGGTGAGCCCATAAGACACTTGGTAGCTCTTCGGCCCACAATCCCTTAGCACGATCCAGACGTGCTTTCAGTCCGCGCAGGATGGCTCTGTTCATCACTTCCGTCTGGCCGTTTGCCTGTGGGTGCGTGACTGACGTGAAATTTTGTCGAATCCTCATGTCTTGGCACCACTCTTGGAACTTGATATCCTCGAACTGTTTGTCGTTGTCGGAGATTAGAACCCGAGGTAATCCGAACCGACATACTATGTTCTTCCAAAAGAAGTTCTGTATGTTTCGAGCCGTGACAGTTGCTAGAGGTTCGGCTTCTATCCACATCGTAAAATAATCTACCGCAACAACTAAGAATTTTCTTCTGCCTATTGCTGGTGGGAATGGCCCAAGGAGGTCGATGCCCCATTGTGCAAAGGGCCACGGGCTGGCGAGGTATTTGAGGTCGGAGGCAAGTTGATGGTGGATGTTAGCGTGCTTCTGACACTTGTCGCATTTTCTGACGAGCTCAACAGCTTCTGCCTTCATCGTTGGCCAGTAGTATCCTTGTCGAAGTGCCTTTTGGGCGAGTGCTCTGCCCCTCAAGTGTCCGCCGCACAGGCCTTCATGAGTGTCGCGGAGTACAAACTCGGCTTCGGTAGGTCGCAAGCACTGCAAATAGGGGAGCGTGTACGACCGTCGGTATAACCGTTCGTCTATTATGACATATTTGGCCGCCTGGCGCTGCACCCTCTTGGCCACATTGCGTTCTGCAGGGAGGGTTCCGTCTATCAGGAAGCTCGCGAGTGGATCGATCCAGCTCGGCTCTGCTTCTAAGATGGGAGCGACCTCCTCTGTCCCCCCGAGAATACTAGGCCGAGGTAAGTCCTCTATGTACACAGTTCTCATATTGTTGTGACTCGTGCTGGCTAACCGGGACAGGGCGTCGGCCTTAGTGTTTTCGGACCTCGGGATTTGCCTGATGATGTGTGACCGGAAGTTGAGCAGGGCTTCTTTTACTTTGGCCAAATATGCGATCATGGAGAGATCGCACGCTTCATGCTCGCCGGTAACTTGGTTTACCACGAGCTGAGAATCGTTGCAGATGACCAAGTGTTTTGCCTTAACCTTTCGCGCTAGGTCCAGCCCGGCGATCAGTGCTTCGTACTCTACCTCGTTGTTGGATGCTGCGAACTCAAAGCGTAGTGCGTACTCTACTTTTGTGCCGCTCGGGCCGCACAAGACTATTCCAGCTCCGCTGCCCTGCCGGTTCGAGGAACCATCCACGTGAAGGATCCAAGGCTCCTCATCCCAATTCGCTCTTCGCCTAATCAGGAGAGATGCCACATTGGATGCTACTTCACGGGGTTCGAACTCTATGGGCTCAAGAGCTCCGGGTTCGCCGCAAATGGGGACCTCGGGCTCGACCTGTGGGGCTTCGTGGCTGAAAGTGCACTCGACGATAAAATCTGCCAAAGCTTGGGCCTTGATAGCGGTTCTCGGTTTGTACTGGAGATCGTACTCGCTGAGTTCGATGGCCCATTTCGTCAGTCGACCGGAGACTTCGGGTTTGATTAAAACTTGTCTGAGAGGTTTGTCAGTTAGGACGATGACTGTGTGAGCCTGGAAGTACGGGCGGAGTTTCCGAGCTGCTATTACTAGGGCGTATGCTAGTTTTTCTATCTCCGGGTACCTTGCCTCTGCTCCCTGCAAAATCTTACTAACATAATATATGGGTTGTTGGACCCGGTCTATTTCCTTTATTAGTACCGAACTGACTGCCTTGTCGCTGGCCGAGAGGTACAGTTGTAAGACCTCGCCCACCTCGAGCCGAGCTAAGGTTGGCACACTAGCGAGGTAACCTTTTAGTTCGTCGAACGCGAACTGGCAGTCCTGGGTCCACTCGAACCCTTTGCCTTTGACTGCCTTGAAGAAGGGTAGGCAGCGGCCTGCTGACTTGGACAAGAAGCGGCTTAGAGCGGCTGTGCGACCGTTCAGCCTCTGAACCTCTTTTACTTTCCGATGTGGTTTCATATCTAGAATGGCTTTTACTTTGTCCGGGTTGGCCTCAATACCGCGCCGATTGACAATGTAGCCTAGGAACTTGCCCGAGGTGACGCCGAAGACACTTGTTGGGATTCAACTTCATACTAAACTGACGCAGAAATTGGAAAACAAAATCTAAGTCTTGTATTAACTCTTGTGAAAACTGAGTCTTGACGACCATGTCGTCTACATAGCACTCTATCTTTGTGCCAATCAGGGGCCGAAATAGCTTATTTACAAGTCTTTGGAAAGTTGCCCCGGCGTTTTTTAGTCTGAAGGGCATGACTTTGTAGCAATACAGGCCGAACTCGGTAATGAAGCTGGTTTTCTCATCATCGGATGAGTCCATCCTAACTTGGTTGTAGCCCGAGTAGGCATCTAGGAAGCTTAGCAATTCGTTTCCCGAGGTCGCGTCACACTAGGCGGTCAATTATGGGGAGGGGGAAGCAATCTTTCGAGCAAGCTCGGTTTAGGTCGGTATAATCGACGCACATGTGCCACTTGCCGCTTGCCTTTTTTACCAACATCGGGTTGGCCACCCAGCTCGGGTAGTGGACTTCCCTTATGAAGTTTGCTGCGATGAGCTTCTCAACCTCCTCGTCGACCGCTCTCCGGCGTTCTGGGGCTAAGTTGCGTTTCTTCTGTCTAACGGGTCTGACTACAGGGTCAGTATTAAGTTTGTGAGTTATCAGTCCGGGGTTAATGCCAGGCATGTCGGCCGCGGACCAGGCAAAAATATCTAAATTTTGAAGTAAAAAACTCACCAGTTCGGCTCGTAGGGGATCTTCGATGGAAGCTCCAATGCTTAGTGTGCGAGCTGGGTCCGTAGCTGAAGTCGGGATTGCGACTGTTTCCTCCGTAGGCGAAGCTCGCTCCTCACCTTGCTCCGCCGGCCGCTCCAGTTCGAGGTCGTCGGCCGCCTTGGTTTTGCCCTTCAGGGTGGCAACGTAGCACTTGCGGGACTCGAGCTGGTCGCCCCGCGCTACCCCTATACCGAAGTCCGTAGGGAACTTCATGGCCAAATAGTAGGTGGAGACCGCCGCCTGTAGGATATGCGTGATCGGCCGCCCTATTATGGCATTGCATGGGGAGGGGGTCGCGACCACCAGGAAATCATGGTTGAGTCTGACCGCACAAGGCCATGTGCCGACTTCCACAGGGACAGTTACTTTTCCGAGGGGCCTGACTTCCTCTCCGCTGAAACCTACTAGGGGAGTGTTCGCGGGCTTCAGCTCGCTCCTCTTTAACTGCAGCTGGTCAAATGCCGATTTGAAGAGGATGTCTGCTGAGCTGCCCGAATCTACGAGAACGCGCCTGACCTCGAAGTTGCTGATCCTTAGCTTAATGACAAGCGTGTCATCATGGTGGTAGTGGACTCCTCGCGCGTCGTCCTCCGTGAAAAAGATTGGTTCTTCGGTCTTTGGTCTCTTTGAGGGGTTCCGTTCTTCGAGTGCCGCTTCGCGAACTGAAGTCCGGGCTGCTGCCGAGGTACACCCCGCTACCATCGAACCTCCCACTATTACATGGATGGTTCCCCGAACTGGCCTCTCTTCCGGAGGCTGCTTCTACAACAGTTCGGCAAGTTTGTTGCTAGACTCGGGGGCATCCTTTTCGTGCTCCCCTTGCCGACCTGCTTTATTGTTATTGTTGTGCTGTACAAAGTTTCTCAAGTATCCGCGACAGATGAGTCCCTCTATCTCGTCCCGGAGGTTATTACACTGTTCGGTGCTATGACCATGGTCTTTATGGAAACTACAATACAAATTCTTGTTTCTCTCGTTCGGATTTCCTTTTAGGCGAGGTGGCCACTTAACGTACGGAGCGTCTTTGATCGTCATTAAGATCTTTGTCCGCCTCGTGTTTAACGACGTGTAGTCCGTCCGAACTGCTAGGGGGGCCCGGAAGGACTGGTTCGGCTTCGGCTCCCGGGTCGGGTTTTTTCTATTCACCGGGTTGGAGAGCTCGCCTTCTCTCTTCCTTTTCTCGTTCCCGCCTTCGGTTCGTTGGTTGATTTCTTCCTCTGTCCTCATGAACTTATCCGCGAGTTTGAGGAATTCGGCCACGGTCGCGGGCTGGTTGGCCACCATGTGCCACTTGAACTCTTTGTGCGTCACTCCTCTTTTGGCCGCCGCGAGCTGCACTACGGGGTCCAACCGCGGTATTTGCAAGCATGCTTCGTTGAACTGCTTGATGTAGCCCCGAATAGATTCTCCTTCTCTTTGGACCACTCCGAAGATGCTTTCCTCTGTTCTGGGGCACCGTCGGCTGGTGATGAAGTGTGTGGTGAAGATTTGCACGAACTGGGCCCAGCACTTTATCGACCCGGGGGCCAGGTTCCTGTACCAAGTGCGGGCTACCCCCCTGAGGGTGGTGGTAAAGGCCACGCACATGCACAATTCGCTAGCCCTGGCGATGTGCATTTGCGACTGAAAGGCGTCAACGTGGTCGTTGGGGTCGAAGGACCCGTTGTACTTGTCCAGAGGTGGGAGCTTGAAGTCTCTGGGTAAGGGGTAGCCCCTACCTCGTCCGAGCTCATGGCTTTGCCTCTGAATTCTGACAAGTCGCGGGTGGCGGTATTATATATCAAAGAATACCGAAGAATGAATTTTGTATTTAACTGTCAAGGAAAAAAGTAGTGGATTGTAAGGAACTAAATAGATGATTTTATAACAATTTAACATAACTTTCAAGGAAAAAATCAATATTAATACCCTGTATTTTAGGGGTAGTGTCAAGTTAATAAATAAATTTTAAATCGTGCCACCCCAATACCTAATTTTTCAAAATCTGTCAATTATTTATGACGATAGCAGGAACATGTAGTATGTCACCTAGAACCAATAAACGAGTAGGAGGATGAATAAAGGGATTTCTAGTATAGTATGAAGGATATTCAAACTGATCTGGCCAGGTCCCTTGTACTCAAAGTGCAGCTTCATATTTTGAAGATTAGCGTTAAGATGGTTGGTAGCCCCAGAGTCCGGTCGGGTACCAATAGGAATTATCATTTTATGTGATGATACATGATTTGGAAGCTCATAGTTGGAAGGTTGTTTGAGTATGTTCACATGGCGAGCTAGAAAAAATTGTAAAACAAAGATCAGAGAGACCAGGGTGGATGACCCGGTGAGGTTGCTCCAATGCTTAAGTCAGTATTCTTATTGTTGTTGCAAGATAAAGTTTGAGTGATAGAGAGCTTGAATGTAAGTAATCGTGCGTACGTAGGCCCAGAGGGGTTATTGCCCTTATATAGCAGAGTTAACGTGAGTCTCACAAAACGGTCCCAGGATCTTCGGCCTAAGTAGATGAGATCCGTTTTTGCTTTAGTCGGGGAGTAACATATCAGTTAATGAAGTCTATTGTCTCTGCCCGATCCGGGTGGGGAGAGGATAAGGCCTGTCATTATGCAATGTGATCCCGTGAGGTTCGGAGTCCATCAGGAAGCTTTTGGAGTCGATTACGTGTCACTTCGGTTCTTGGGCCCCAAACTATATTAGGTGTCGAGGTGCCTTTACACCGAGGTGACTCTATGCCGAGGTGACTTTATGCCGATATAGTTTTCTGTCGAGGTGACCAAACACCCGAACTCTGAAAATTGCTGACTAGGCTCCTTTTGCCTGGTTGTCACTCTTCAGGCAAATCGCGTCTACGTGACCTTTACTTACTAGGTCGTGCCAAATCACCCATCATCAATTGCCCCCCACTCCTCGTGTCAGAGGTCCTGACCTGGCGCAAGGAGTTCATAACGAAACCATGTGGATTTGGCACGAAGTCTAGGTGATATGGAGGGCAGACTGTTGGTCGGACTTGTTCAACCGTTCGACTCAACTAGGAAGTGACCCAGATCGCATATTAGGTACGCACAAACATCAAGCCGATTATAGTCTCCGCGGATGCCAAAACATGCGCTAAATTGATTTCAACCTCAGGAATCTTGTAGCCGATTTTCCTATGAGTTGTTGGATCGTGCAAATATTGGTCGTTGATTCCCAGATATACTAGTTATAAGTAGGGGCCGAAGGGCCCGTTTTTTTTTGCTACAAAACCATGAATCTAGAGTCCTTGAGGTTGCATTTAAGTATCCCAGCTCAGTGTCAGCTATTCCTAGGTCCAAGGTTGTCCTGTTTCTTCGGTATTCTTTTGGTGAGTTTATCTCCCCTTGCTTTCAATTCTATTAGAATGTCTAGTCTTAGCTTAGATAGCCTTTTAGATGGGAGCGGTAAGTCCGCTGGGACTGAGGTGGGGACCTCGGCACAGACCACGGAGCCTCATCCTGTCGAGGTGGGCACTTCGACATAGGATGTGAATTCCAATCCTTCTGAGGCGGATTCACCTCGGCGAGAGCGATAAGCCTCTGACAAGTCGGCCTCCACCTCACAGCGAGGTTGCCTGCCGGATAGCTTTGGTCCATCTACGGTGACAACGGACTGGATCCTACCTTTAGTAGCTCGATACAGACTTCCCAATGACTTTGTATATAGTATTCCCTTAGGCAACTTTCCTTGGGATCACGGTCATGACGAGATCGTGGTCTTCAAGGAGTAACTCGTTGTCAGGCTGGGCCTTCCACTCCATCCTTTAATAATCGAAGTCATTAAGTTTTTTGACATTGCCATAGACTAGCTACATCCGAACTCCATTCGTAACATCGTAGGTACCATTGCCATTTTCCATGATTACAACTGACCTCTAGACCTCAACATATTTTCTTCGATCATTTCCATAAAAAAGAACTTGTCTTATGTTCTACCCGAGCATAGGCGAAGTTACTATATGTCTCCTTGCCATGGGTACAAGCTGTTGCACGAGCTCCCGAACAAAGTCCCGGCTTGGAAGAGATGCTACTTCGTAGTTTGTAATAACATTACCGGCGTCAAACTGTACCCGAAGACAATGAAGGAGGTCTGATCTTGGGCAAAGCTTGGCTTGAAGTTCTTAAACTTCATGACCTTGGATAAAGCTCGTGCAAGCCGGTCTAAGCCCTCCTAGTAGGTTGCTAACTGTTGTACCTTTTTCCTGTTTGTTTTACTTCAGCGTTGTATATAACTTAGTTCATCACTTGTTGCAGCTGTCATGGATGATATCCTCGTCGATGAGCTCTTTGGGAGCATGCAAAAGGGGAAGAAGAAGAAAATGGCCTCCAAGAAGGTTCGCCTCCATACCGAGACCACCACCTCTGACGTCACCGCCATTGCCCCTGAGTCTATACTTACCAAGTTGCGACTTGTGAGTTTTATTGGAACTTCCAAAGTTGTTCTTCAGATCTAAATGAGAGAGATATTTCAAACTTGCGAATAGATTCAGATCTAGAGTAGATTCTGATATGTACCTGTAATCTGTTTGAAATTTAAAAAATCAAAAATCAAAAATCAAAAGCATGGAGACTGAGATAGAGATAGATAGATAGATAGACAGAGAGAGAGAGAACCGTTGCAAGTTGCGGGCCTACGACATCGATAGACAAAGAACTTGGGTTTTGAGTATTGAAGTCCAACGTTCGGCCGACAATAGGGGTCGGCAACGATAGACGAAGGAAGAACTAGGGTTTACCTCTAGTTTTTCTTCTTTGAGTCTTTCTCTATCCTCTATTTAGTCACTCGAGTGGAAGTCTAGAAGAAAAGAGAGACTCTCGTCTCTTGAGAGTATTTTAGTTGTTGTCTTTTAATTAATTATTATTTGAAATTGTTATAATGTTATTTGTTAATAAAATAAATGGATAATATGTAATATTATATAAATAATATATAATATTATATATATTAATCGAGGGCAAGGCAGGGCGAGGATTGCATTCCCCATCTCCATCCTTGGATCCAATGGGAATTCAACGATAACTCCATCCCTTACCTTGACCCCGCCAATGTACCCCCATACCCGACTCGAGTAAGGGAGCTCCGGTACCCGTTGACCATTGGGAAAATTACCATCCTTGTCTCTCCATCAATAATAAATATAAATATGAAAGACGTTTTTAATGTACGACCATGAATAATAAATACAAACATGGGAGGTTAGATCTGCTCCTCACATGATGCCTCACACCAACCTCACAGGCACATCTCATCGTGGATTGGAGACATCTCCTTTACTTATCCGAATCCGAATGTAAGATGAGATATGCATGTGAGGCGCCAATCAAATCCCAATTTCAAATATAGAAGATGTAATTGATGTACGGCCAGAGAATTGAGGTCAGTGTGAGGCGCGCTTTGTAGAGAGCAGATCCGGATTCTTGATTATTACTTAAGTTATTATCATGACTTTTTTGATATAATAAACGGAACGGGATCTACTCCTCACACATGGGCGCTTCACAGATACATCCACGGTGAATAAATACGGAAAATGTTGTCGATGCATGGTAGGATGTACGTGTGAGATCGGCGGTGTAGGAGCAGATCCGGTCTCATAATAAACCACTTCTTGGTCCGAATGATCTATGATCTTTCCCAGACATGATACACCACGCTATTATCGTACACGTTCCCTTATCCGTATTACGTGATTGGCATATCACGCTATTATCCGTATTACGTGTCATATCGTGATTGGCATTGTAGCCCGAGAATCGTATACGGAGATTGGAAATTGACAAAGCCCGCCTTTAAGTCGCCATTATCAGCCGGGGCAACCGGGGAAGCTGGGGACAAGAATAATACTCCGCTGCCTCCTGTCTCCCAACTCCCAAGTCTCCATTCTCCATGCTCATTGACAGTCTCTCCCCTGCCGTAACGCCAAATACCCTGCACAAAGGAAAAAAACTTGGAGAGGCCCAAAATAACTCGACCATGGCGAAACGCTCTCTAAAGCCCTTCTTTTCCATTATTCCCGTCTCAATCTTCTCTCTTCTATTTTTCGCTTTCAGAACCTCACCTCACCGTCCTCGCATTTTCCCTCCCAATGCAGATCTGGAAAACCCTTTCCCACCTCCGCCGAGGGTTGCCTACTTTATATCGGGATCTGATGGTGACGGTCCCCGTATGGTGAGACTTCTTCACGCCGTGTACCACCCGAGGAATCAGTACCTCTTGCACCTTGACTGCCGCACGCCGCAGCGACAGAGGGAGGAACTCGCCGACTCGGTCAACTCGGTTGACGCGTTTCTATCTGCTGAAAACGTGAATGTCGTTGGTAAGGCAGACTGTGTGAATTCTGGCGGGTCCACGCCCATTGCTTCTCTGCTTCACGGAGCAGCGGTTCTGCTGAGGCATGCCAAGGATTGGGATTGGTTTGTTAATCTTGCTGCGTCAGATTACCCATTGATATCTCAGGACGGTATGTTTCAAAATTCTTTCTTATCTTACTCGTTTTAAAAACATTTATAATTTCTGCTGTTATTTCCTTTCGTAGGGTAGTTTTAATATTCTGAGGCCATCTTCCGGGTCAATTGAATAGTTAATTTGTACACTTTGATATACTGAATACATTCATATTAAATGCTTCCAGAACTGGTTAGCCATTCATTTTATGATATACACTTACAGGATCATCCCATTTAGGGTCGGCCACTTTTCATAGTAACGCTTTGGGCAAACGATCCCAACCATTGGAGTGTGATTCGAGGATTTAGGAAATAAGGTTCAGTTGGGAAGAGTGCAAATGCAAATATGTACAGTACAAATACAAGATTAGAAATACAGTGTACAAGACTTTGCATTGCACATACTTATTTGTATTTGCACTCTTTGCAAAGTGAGCCCAAAGATTTGGTCATATTCTTATGTATTTGTCGAAGAAAATGCTGTTTATGGGATAGTAGGGCCGTTTGATATGTGTAATTCTCCTGGGCTATGGCCAGTTTGGCACTGGATGGACAGTGAGAAGGTAAGTGGAGTTTTATAATAACATGAATTGCTAAAAACTTTTCCTCTTTCAATGTGCTTAAGTTACTACATTTAGTTTAGTATATTTTTTCATTCTTAGCCTATTTTTACAGATTTTCTCCATGTCCTGTCTTTTGTGCCAAAGGACTTTAACTTCATTCAGCATACTAGTAACATTGGTTGGAAAGAGTAAGAGTTAAAACCTTTCATATTCTTGAACTTTTTTTGTTAACAATGATTTTGTCTCGTTACTGATAAAACTTTAAAACATTGAATTGATTCTTCACAGGTATCAGAGGGCAATTCAAATCGTTGTTGATCCAGGCCTTTATCTTGCATCAAAAGGCACAATATTTGTTAGTAGCAGAAAACGGGCACGGCCAAGGGCATATAGATTCTTCACAGGTATGTTTTGCACATTTTACTATACAACTTTTAGACTCAGATTGAAATGGGTGGTCCTAACATATAACAATTGAAATGTAAAATTTTTGAAATAAGCAAATGGTAACCATGCTTTTAGACTCAGATTGGACAGAACTGTTTTGGAGCCTGGTATAATCTTTTTTTGATTGAGGGATCTTCTCCCTCTTTTTATTCTAATACAAATACACACCTTTCAAAACAAAAAAAAAAAAGAGACCATAACTGCCCTAACACATTACAACGTGTGAATTGGTAAGTTTGGCCAAGTCAACATTCTAAGAGTTTGACTACATTGGCACATTGCCTACAACCACAATATGGGGGTGCCTAGATCCCCATTCTAGCAGTCCAACCATCTAGTCCAATATGAGTTTGATAACATTGCCTAGAATCACAATAGGACATGAGAATCACTCACCAGTATTAGCATAAGCTAAGAACTCAATAAACTTGATTCACTCTATGCTTTTGTGCTTTATACACATGCTATATGGGTGGTAAATCTTGTTGAGTTAGGAAAAACAAGAATTATAGAATTGAGCTATCATGAGAAAATTCAATATCTACTTAAGCCTTGTCCCAACTCCCAACTATATGGGGTCGGCTACATGAATCCTGTTTCACTGTTGACCATTCTGTTCTGTGACTTCTGTCCAGTGCCATATCCATCGTTAAATTATGGTGCTTAAATCATTTCTTATCACTTCTACTGAAGTTCTTTTTGGTATGCCCCTAGCTCTTCTAGCCCCTTTGACTTCTAGAAGATAAGTTTTTTCTAACAGGTTCTGTAGATGGTCTACCATACACATGACCAAACCATCTCAATTTACACTCTCTCATTTTATCACCTATAGGAGCTACTCCTAGGTTCTTTTGTATTGAACCATTGATTAAGAAATTTTAAATACAAAATATGTTTAGACAAAATCAAAATCTTAGGTTGGGTTGTAAACAACATATAAAATGTTGTCCCAAAATTACTACTCTCTGAAAGGCAAAAATACATTAAATTAAAAAAACAAAAAACTTGAATCTTCATTTTAGTCCTTTGCTGAAATCTTCTCCAGCTACAAAAGTTCTGCACATTGAGTTACTTTTGGGTAAGGTTGTTCAGTTGTCCAATTTTGTGTATATATTTTCTGTCAAAGAAGTGGCTCATTGAACTATTTCTGCACTTCAGTTGACATTTTAAGTTTTAGGGGCCATTTGATAACAGCTGAAATGGGACTGAGCTTAATAACTTATGTCTTGTGTTTTAGAAATGTAAAAAAGAAAAATAAGTTAAACATTAGGTGGTGATAGCACATTACCATGAGGATCAACAAAGAATAAACAACCCATCTGATTCACATAACCTCCATAATAAGTTATTAAGGAGGTTGTAAGCTCCTTAATGGCTGAAGCTAAAGTTGGGTTGATTACTATGTAATAAGTAAATTAGCTATTTTATCTACTAAATGACAATGTAATAAGTAAATTAGTTCAGCTACTTCAACCATTATCAAAAAGCCCCTTAATCTTTTTCCCCCCTTCTCCCCACCCTTGTCATGTAAAATGAAGTATCAAATAATATCTAAAGTCCGGGTAATCAAAATAGTTCCCTAAGATCAGTCAACATTTCAATGATCCAAGTACCTTAGCAAGATTCCATCTAATCTGGCCCATCCAGATAATGCACCCAATCATGCCAAATAGACCATCAAAATGTTCTCTTAAGATGGATGAATTAATCTCAACCATCCAAGTAATGTACAGAGGTTTCAATTAATTTTAGCTATACAAGTAGTGCATGAAAATAAGCTAAAATTTTCATGTCTTATTTACTTTATTTGCACTGCAATCAAATAAAATAAGCTAAAATTTGAAACAAAAATAGGTCAGAATTTACACTCAAATCATTTGCACTATCATAGTTTTGCATCAGTGCAAATTTATTTGCATTACAAACAAACACAGCCTGAGGTTCAAAATATTGTAAAATGTCGGTGCATACCAATTGACATGTATTGGCTTTCGGGATCATCAATATGCTAAATACAAGGAGTTAAGACATCTGGCCACTTTTTAATGTCAATACCCTTCCTGGAGATGTCCTCTCTCAATACTTGAAACCTTAACTGTAACATCACAGGATTAACAAAAGAAAGATGGTCCTAAGCTGGCCCAATACATGAAGCCCAACACTCAAATAAAACAGAAATAAAAGGACCCAAACTATCAAATAAATAAAATCCCCAAAAAAATGGTCTATCAAATTTTCATCTAGTCTATTCATTTAAATGAGGTACCAAGATGCCAACTAATCTGGCCCATCCAAATAATGTATCAAATCAACCCAAAGATCTAGGCCATCAAAGTGATTTCTTAATATCAATGAATTGATCTTGACAATCCAAGTAACATTACCAAGATATCAGCAAATCCAGTCCCCAAAAATAATGTATGAAACCAACCAAAAAATTCAATTGTTAAAGTGGCCTCCTAGAGTAGTGGATTAATATCATCTATCCAAGTAATGTATCAATATTTTAGCCATATCCTAACATATTTCAAAGTTAAGTTGATACATCATTTGGATGTTTTTTAACGATAGATCTATGGGTTTTTTTGATATACCATTTACTTAAACCCATTTTTTTCTTAGAAAAGTTCATGCATCAATTGAACTAGCGGAAGGGGCCTTGCGTTGCGGGGGCTCGCTCATAAACTATCAGGCTCGAGCTTGACTCGAATTAGAGACTTGAGCTTAAGCTCAAGCTTGGCTACCTTTGATTGCAGGTCTCTCAAGCAGTCGAGGTGTCAAGTCGAGGTTCCAAGCCGAGGTCTCCCTCAATTGCTGAGGTGCCAAACCGAGGTCTCCCTCAGCTATTGAAGTGTTAAGCTGAGGTTTCCCTAGTAGGCGAGGTGTTGAGCTAAGGTCTCCATTAGTTGACAAGGTGCTAAGCTGAGGTCTCCCTCAGTTGTCGAGTTGCTGAGCCGAGATCTCCCTCAGTGACGGAGGTGCTAAGCTGAGGTCTCCCTCAGTGATCGAGGTGTCGTCTAGCTCGAGCTCCATTTGAATTAGAGACTTGAGCTTAAGCTCAGAAATCCGAGCTCGGCTCGGTTCGAACTCAAATACCATTGATTGCAGGTCTCCTAGTAGCCAAGATGCCGAGCTGAGGTCTCCCTCAGTAGGAGAGAGTGGCATTCTTGTAATTTATAAGGGGAGAGAGAGAGAGATGGTGTTGTAGTTTATAAGAAAGAGAGAGAGAGTTAGTAGGAGAGAGAGTGGCATTTCTTGTAATTTGAAAGAAAAAAAAAGCAAGAGAGAGTTGGTAGGAGAGAGCGACATTCTTCTAATTTCTAAGAAAAAAAGAAAAAAAATATTGTTAGATTCCATTTCCCTCATCCTTAGGCCTTCTTACGTACACATTTCAGCTTAATATATTTATTAGCAGAAGGGACCCTGCGTTATAGGGGCTCACTCATAAACTATCAAGCTCGAGCTCAGTTTGAATTAGAAACTTGAGCTCGAGCTCGAGCTTGGCTTGAGTCAAAAATTAGGAAGTTCGAGCTCGGCTATCTTTGATCGTAGGTTTCTCAAGCAACTGAGGTGTCGAGCCGAGGTCTCTCTCAATTGCCAAGGTGCCAAACCGAGGTCTCCCTCAACCACTGAAGTGTCGAGCTGAGGTTTCCCTAGCAGGCAAGGTGTCGAGTTGAGGTCTCCCTCAATTGTCGAGGTGTTGAGCCGAGATCTCCCTTAGTGATCGAGGTGCTAAGCCGAGGTGACACCCTATGTAGACACTCGATTAGGTTTTTGAGACCTTTGATTGCAGGTCTGCCTAGCAGCCGAGGTGCCGAGCTAAGGTCTTCATCAGCTGCTAAAGTGTCGAGTTGAGGTTTCCCTAGCAGGCGAAGTGTCGAGCTGAGGTCTCCCTTAGTTGATGAGATGCTGAACTGAGGTCTCCCTCAATTGTCGAGGTGCTGAGCCGAGGTCTTCCTTAGTGGTCGAGGTATCGTCTATCTCGAGCTTGATTCAAATTAGAGACTTGAGCTCAAGCTCAAAAGTTTGAGCTTGACTACCTTTGATTGCAAGACCCCTATCAGCTAAGATGCTGAGCTGAGGTCTCCCTTAGTTGGAGAGAGAGTGGCATTCTTGTAATTTATAAGGAGAGAGAGAGATGGCAAGAGAGAGAATGACATTCTTGTATTTTATAAGGAGAGTGGCATTCTTGTAATTTGGAAGGAAAAAAAGCAAGAGAGAGTGGCATTCTTGTAATTTGAAAGAAAAAAAGCAAAAGAGAGAGAGTGGCATTCTTGTAATTTAAAAGGAAAAGAAGCAAAATTTACTGTTAGATTCCATTTCTTGCTTTCTCATGCCTTCTTTAGTACACATTCTAACTTAATGTATTTATATTGATGGTTGAGATCAGTTTAAATATTGGTATATAACTACATACTTGGATGGGCATTATTAATTCGTTCTTTCCAAGAAACCACTTTGATGGCATCGATTATTGGGTTGATTCATTTGGATGTGCTCAGATTTATTGAAACCTTGGTACACCACCTGGATGACTGAGGTTAATTCACAAATCTTAAGAGATGACTTTGATGGCATAGATCTTTGGGTTGATTTTGGTACATCAGTTACTTGACCTGAAATGCGTATGGCTGTATGCTGTGATGAGTTGAAAAACTAGTAAGGTTCGGTTAGAAATGAAGTCATTTGAAGAAACCTAGGGGTAGCACTAAGAGGTGATAAAATGAGAGGAGGTATGCTAAGATGGTTTGGTCACATGTATGGATGATAATTGGCATCGCATGTAAGAAGTGATTTGTTGCAAGTTGAAGGGGCTAGAAGGGCCAGTTGTAGAGCAAAAGGGATATGGGGTTGAAATAGTAAAAAATGATTTAAGTACTCATAATTTAACAATGGATATGACATTAAATAGAATGGAATGATCAAATAAGATTCATGTAGCTGACCCTATATAGTTGGGGTAAGACTTGGATGATGATGCAGAAAAGGACGAAGATCATTTGACTGATATTATGACACCACATTGATGGACCATGTATTTAGTTTAATCTACCATTCCATTCCTATGGCCTAGATTAGTTGAAACCTTTGAATGGTACTTGGATTTTCAAGATTAGTGGACTGGTTTTGACGGTCTACTTTGATGGTTAAGATATTTACTGGAGAAGATCATAATTGGAGACATATTTTTAATAGTATATGGAAAAGCGTAAAATCACCCTACAAATGAAGAAAAAGGGATTTCAGGGTATTTAAAATATTTGACAAAGCACATGGGCATATTCTGTCAAATACTTGGACAGAATGCTAACAGAGTGTGTATGTGAAAATTGTTTTTTTTTTTTTTTTTGGTGTGTGTGTTGGGGGATGTGGAATTTACTCTTTTTTTGTTCAGTCAAGGAACAAAGTATTGATGTATATAATAGCGCATTGTACATTGGTTTTCAGGGTGGGCAATGTACAAAATATTGCGAATTTGGGGGAATGAAGATGTTCAAAGCTTGATGTTTATTAGGGAAAATGAAATTTCAGAGCTTGTTCTAAGATATTATCATTTTTAGAGTATTGATGTTCAGAATTGAGTAACATACCGTTTTTTTTCATATTGTCCATATTTGATACTTTGATCCTTTCTCACAATTTATTCAAGGTATCGTGCATGGCTTTATAGGAAAAGATGCTTTGTTTGGTCAAATCTGGCTTCTTGTTAGACTAGAGAGATGAGAATTGTGGTCAACCAGTTACGTGTAGCGGTGCAGGAACAATCTGTGGTCAATCCAGGTTCCAGACTATTGATCTGATTGGGCAACCGAGGGGGGGGGGGGATGGGATTGGCCATTTGAGGCTTGTGAGCAATTCAATAATCTACATTGTCTCCGTACCTTGCTGCATGTAGGAACTTTCCATGTGTGACAGCAATTCAATATTTTGATTCTCTAAATGGAAGGGGTATCCCTCCCCAAGCCCAGAAGCCCGGTGAGAGGGTGTGTTTCAATCTCAAGTTTTCGCTTCAACCAGCCAAGACCCCAGCAAGGTAACTGGTATCTTTCAGGTGGTCGTAGGGCAGGTGGAACTCTTTGGTCGTGCCAGCTTCAGCATGTTATGGTCCAATATGTCACGAAACTTGTGCTTTGAATGCCTTACAAATTCCTTATTTTCTCTTGGTTGATTTATATTCTGTTTTGGGTACTCAAAGCCCTTCTGACCTGACCGTGATTTCCTTGATAATTTCCAGGCTCTCCGTATGTGGTCCTGAGTCGCAAGCTCGTTGAGTACTCCATTTTGGGATGGGACAACCTCCCTAGGACGCTACTTTTGTACTTCTCAAACATGAAATCCTCACATCATGGCTACTTCCAGACTCTCGTCTGCAATTCCGAAGGGTTCCGTAGTACTGTTGTCAACTCCGACTTGCGGTTCATCGCATGGGATAACCCTCCTGGGGAGGAGCCTCGGGATCTCAGGCTGTCTGATTTAAACAAAATGTTGCGGAGTGGAGCCGCTTTTGCAGGAAGCTTCCGCCCAAATGATCCAGTTTTGGACACCATTGACAGAGTGATCTTGCACCGGGGCAGGGATAGGATTGCACCAGGTGGGTGGTGTACCGGTAGGCATGGGAGGGGCAGAGACCCTTGTCAGCTCTGGGGTGACGTTAACATACTCAGACCTGGTCCAGCCGCAAATAGGTTTGGAAAGCTCCTAATGAAATTAATGGCAAACACGACCTTCTGGTCAAATCTGTGTAAACAACGATGATATCTGGCTGTTGTCATCAGAAAACATTAATTTATGTCTCTTGTTTCAACGTTAATGTCACGAAAGTGTACATTATTTGATCTCACTGCCAGCACCTACGGATTGGATTCTGCCTGCAAACTATACAAAGCGCATTGGTGCAAGTCTAGATATCCCATGGAGATGGCCTCTTCATTTCCTATTAAACTTTTATTTTTTAAAAGTAATTTTTTTATTTTAAGAGAAAATGGTTATTTGTTTTCTCTTATCTTTTTTATCTCTTAAAATGCAATTATACATTTTTTTTTGTTTTTCAATGATATCTTACAAAAACAAATAAAAACTCTCATATATAATTAAAATGGGTATTTGATAATTTTCAGGATTCAGAATAACATTCTCTGCATTCTTCGAAAGAAAGAAAATTTCACTAATACTAATATACTTATTAATGTAATTATTGCACCTTTAGATGTTACACCTCAGAGTAAAGAAATAATTCCTCAATGTTCCTTGTATTGATGCAACCTCTACTCAGTTTAGATTTTGGAAAGAGTATAACTATAAATATTTTCATTGTATTTTATATATAAAATACAAGGTTTTATACTGTATTGTACTCCTAAGCTAAGTCTAAGAAATATGCAAAATATAAATAAATAAAATAAGTATTTTTGTCGGTTAAACAAAATAAGCACTTATTTTTCATCATGTAAGCCTTGCCCTGTTTGGGATTGGGTATGCCATTTCCTCCTGTTCAGTATATCTCATTATTTATTTCACAAAGTGAGTGCTCTCAGACTGTCAGACGTAATCCGTGTTTTCACATTTAACAGCCCTAAGCTTCACTATGTCGATTCACTTTTTCGTGAATGAAAAAACATTTTGTTCAAGGACATTTTCCTTTACAAACTCAAACACCTTTATTATCTGTAAGCTCTCCCAATTGTTACACACAGCCATATGTTGGTTGCATAGTTCAAATTATCGAGAGCAATACATAAATTTTATGTATCATTGAACTTTGGTTGGAATGAAAGAGTTCAGTTTCTCACGCACATACAGAGAAATCAATACAAATTTATGTTTTGACACATCATATAGCATTTCAATTCAATTAGAAAAATGTGCAAATACGGGATGGACTACACCCGTTGAGTAATCCTATGAAAAAAACTCCATATTTTCAAAACATTTCCAAGTAAAAAAATCTCTCTCAATATAAATTTGTATTAATCACCCCAAAACGTGGTAACAATAATATAATTCTACCATGCCAAACACCACCCAAATGATTCAACCTGGCTCTGGATCTTACTCGTGATTGCCAAAGTTCGGGTCCGAGTGCAAATACTGATGATTTGAATTTGGATGTAGCTAATTAGTTAACACATGAGGATTCAGGATCCATAGAGATTTATTCAACGTGAGCGGGCCTGCCAGGTCATCACTCTGATGTTCAAACATTCAATACGTCCAATTTTCGTGGATAACATTGTGAGTAATGCAAAATGCAGAATTACAAAACGGCATTACAATTTACAAACAAATCCAGAATTCAGGACAGCTATTTCTTTTATTGTAACTAACGAAAGGGTGGTATACAAAAAATAAAAAATAAAAGGCCCTCATAGTTTGGGGGATCTATCAATAGGATGATTTTACCATTTTTACATTAATATTACTAGAAAATAGGGTAAGTTACAGATAAAAACTTTGTACTTAAGTATAGTGACACTTAACCCCCCAACTTCATTTTGTAATAAAAGATCCCTTAAATTTATGGATTCCAGCACTCCACCCCCACCATTAGCATTCTGTCAAAATAACTTCATAAAATATTGTGGTAAACATTTCTAAAACCCCAAAATTCTCAGTGTTATTTTATGAGGCCATTTTGTCATATTGACTTGATTTTTCTAAAATTCTCAGTCTCACATGTTTCTTCCCACTTTCTTTCAACAAAGTTCATCTATGCATGGGCGATGTATGAGCGAAGAGTCCCACATAGGAAAGAGATAAGAGATGTGAAGGACTTATATACTAGAATTGGACAACCTACTAATTTAAGCAGGGTGATGTCTAATTCTTGTATGGAACATATTCCACGATTTTGGCAACTTCCCTCAATGCACACAATGACACAAAAAACACCTTGAGAATGATCAGATCATTAATGCCTTCAGAGCAATTTGCCCTCTAGAAATGGTTGTTATCATTTTGATATTTATTAGTGTTAAATCTATAGAATCTTGAATGGGCGATTTAGTAGTTTTACTTTCATCATCAACTCCGTTAATGAATCGGGGGGTGAAGTGATAGAGGGCCTTGTTGCAAAACAAAGTTTTGGGGCTAAGTTTTACCACCCCGTAAGTGCAGGGTGGCCATCTATACACCGGTGAAGTAAGACAAAAGTAAACCAAAATTTACACCAAGCCCATTCGCACTGCTATGCATTTTCACCAGTGAAATTCGAAGTGCAAACTAACGAAACCTTGGGACCATAGAAATAGATACATATTACCTTTTCCAGACTTCAGGAAGCATTCTATAACACAACCATCTGCATATGCCCCATATCGATGGCTTATCAGAAGAAACACCAACCTGTGGACTTTAGTAGGCTTCCCTCCTGCATTCCTTTGCTCATACATGTCTGAAGTTTTAACTTTTAACTAAAGCTCGGGTTTAGACTTGAATGAATATGCTTGGGCAAATTTCGTTTTGTTATATTGTAAGTAAATTGGTTTGCATTCTGTCTCTAACATCTTTTTTTTTTTTTTTTTGGTCTGATACCCATTTGGATGGAGAGGAACCCCCAAATCTCAGATGTAGAGTTAGTATAATAAATTTCCTCGGTGCAGAATTTTCATTCATGGCAAACTCAAAGGGATGGGTAGTATAGTAACTTTATAAAAACCGTTCATCTCCTCATGGTACACCTCTGACAGAGGAGTCTCTGGAGAAGTTTAAGAGAAATGGGGAAAAAGTGAAGGTGAGTTTTACATAATAACCCTTTTTCAAACATTTGGTGAAAACCTATCTGTAAGACTGTAAAGCCAAAGTCCCCAATGGTGGGAACCTTCTCCTATATGAAGATTTGACTGTTTACAGAATAAATGTACATCAGCATATATAAAAATGTCCAAAACAATAAGATGATTCATATTAGAAAGGCAAAAATTCTAAACAGCTTTCTTTGTATTAAATGAAACAATGATTGGTGATGCAGATCAGCTACCATAAAACTCACGAAGAATCAACTATCACAGAGCAAAATAGTGCTCGCAATCAGGAAGTGCATTGTACCAAGTTGATCTAGGAAAATTAATAATCACCTCATACATTAAAAATCTTGAAGGAATCAACGATGGCGTTCAATTTATCTTTCATCTTCTCCCACCTCCTTTCATTGGCTCCTGTTGTCAAAGTGTAAAACTTACCTACAGATTACCATGTCTCCAATGAGTAACAAAATATCCAGAGAGGAATTAGGGGAAAATGGACAAGTTGTAGCAGAAAGGGTTAGCACAGAGTTTTATTTTATTTTATTTTTTTGTTAATTGTTTGGTATTTGACCGACACGGTCTAAATTTGTTTCTTTCACCTTATTAATGTCTCTGGGAGATCACACGAATTCTTTCATGTGTTTTTTGCATTTTCTCTGATTGCTCCATACAAGAATGACAACAGCACTCTCAATTTCTCATGTATTATGTTTTTATTACCTCCTCCTACTGCTGGCATGCACATACCATGATACCAAGAGCAGGAACCATGTCCTCTCTAGGGATGTCCCATATTGTAATGATGCAAATGGGTTACAGTACCAAATACATTTCATCATAACTGGTTAATCAATATATGAGGGATATGTAAAACATAAACTTGAGTTTGATCAGTTTATTTATCTGGATATCCTATTTGAATCTGATTTGGTTAAAATATCAGTAAATCTATATAAAATTAGCATAAACTTATAAAATTATACACACACGATAAATGAAAAATAAATTTATCTAAACCTTAAATCCAATGTAATTCTAAGGAATTTTAATACTAAAAAAAATTTATATACATAATCAGATCAGATCGGATCAAGCAATATCCGATTTCAATCCAATTAGTAAATAGAGAATATTTTTAGATCTGATTTGATTCAATTATGGTTTAACAAATATCTGAATCGGATTTAATTGAATTGGATTAAATTCAATCCATTTGCAGTCCTACACTCCATGGAATCTCTTTTTTCAAATTTCATAATTTTTTAATGGATGAAATGACATTATTTGGATATTTCTTTTTCATGCCATCTGGGGACATTTAGGTAACCATCTTTATCATCATCATCATGCCTTGTCCCAACTCTATGGGGTCGGTTACACGAATCCTGTTTTGCCATTCCTTTCGGTTCAGTTTCATATCCATAACTATCTTTATCATAGTAAACAAAGAAAAAAGGGGAAGTAGGAACTACAGATTCAAGGTTCAATTGCAAATTCAAAGTGATGCATTCCATGCATCATTGACCTGGCCATCTCCCTGTCACTACAAATGGAGCATGTTTGAATGATGTTGAAATTCAGCACAAGGAAATGACTGCTAAGTGAAGTGAAAAGAAATTGTAAAGCCTGGGGAACTGATGCTAAAGAAGTTATTTTGTTACACAGCAAATGAATCTTTAGTAACCCACAACACGTGTAACAAAAATTAAACACCAACCATCTCAGTTGGGCAAAGCAAGTTTGTAAGCACTGCAGCCACCTAAGTTCAACCTAGAAGACAAGAAATTGAAGGCCCACCACTCAAAAGTATGAATTTGATAGAAATTGTTCTTGGACCGGCCAACAGAATGCTCTCTGAAGGCACTGAGAATTCAGGCCCTAGTACATATAGGGGTTATAAAGGTTTTACTATTTTGATCCTTGAAGAAATGTTTCCTTTCTTCTTCACTAAAGGCATGTTAGTCATCTAAATAACAACTGAGAAGTCTGAAAGAAAGTATTAACAGATTTATGTAATGACCAGATGCATACCATTCCCAATACATACTGCAGCAAGAGCATGCCGAGTATAATTTGGAGCCTGAGCAATGAACTCAAATGTATAATAAGCTTTCCCGTCAACATCGTGCTGCAGCATAACAACACATTAGAAATGGGATGAGTGATGAGCACACCCCACTGTAGGCAGATGGCTACCATGTATACATGGTCATAAAATTGGTATCTACTTCCTAGTGAGGAAAAGGGAACACCAATCTGATTCTGATAGATTGTTGAAAAAAGACCAAGAAATAACCATCAATGATCCAATTTTTCTTCAGGTTCAGGAAATGGAATCAATGATTTATAATTCTAAAACAATTAAGAGAAATACATGATTAAAGTTGTGATTAATACAATATTACAAACGAATTCAAACCTCTTTGGCCTCAACAAGCTTGGTTTTCTGTGAAGGTGGGGTCAAAACTTTCTTTATTAAGGCCTCAGCAACCTGAGATCATTGTATAATGATTTCCAATATAAGGTTCCATATTATGCATAGACATTTAACCCAAAATAACGAACACCGGAAAAAGATAGAACTGTGTGTTATGCCAGATTGCCAGTCAAATATATAATTATGATAAAAAAAATAGGACAAACCTCTTGTGGGGGACCAAGATCTCGAATATCCTGTCTACTGGTAGGGAACATGTTTACACTGACATTCTCTAATGGTTCAATTACATCCTTGAATACCTTGTCTTGACCTTCAATGTATATTTCCTGGTACAATAAATCTGGCTTTATTAGGAAAGTACTACAATTTATGTAAATGGCCACCACAACTTAACAGAGAAACCCAATGGGTTATACTAACAGGAACATTTGAGCATGGTTCTAAATTATAATCTCAGAAAATTTAGAAAAGCAAACCTGCCACCCAAAAGGGTAGAGAAATGAATATCCATCCTTCTTGTCTAAGACTGCCAGAAATCCTTTCTTAGTTTCTGCAGCAACTGAGCCATATCAAGGGTGTTCTCTTAGGATATGATCCATCATTAAAGGAACCAACGCACTGCACAATCAGCAGGCGTGCTCTCAATGCTACCAAAGCATGAAATAGTAATTAACTTATATTAACCTGCTTAGCTCTTTAATACCAGGGCATACAGAGGGTTGAGGGAATACAAATACTTACATGTCAATGGGGTCTGATTGAACAGAGAAACCCACGTGATGATTGCTCCAGTAGCGAGCACTCCACGTCTCCCATGTCTATCTGTTAAGGGAAAAAAGTTCTCAGATAAAATGTACCTAACCCAGTGGCATTTGCCAGTTCTCAAATCCTTATGAATGGATTTGAAGGTCAAGCAAATAGGATAAG
Source organism: Nelumbo lutea (assembly GCF_056320005.1). NCBI lineage: Eukaryota > Viridiplantae > Streptophyta > Magnoliopsida > Proteales > Nelumbonaceae > Nelumbo > Nelumbo lutea. Next base: position 4,359,371 of record NC_142685.1, on the reverse strand, counting down.
GACATTGTTGGGTGGTAAACACAATTGGAAATTTTGAGCAAATATCACTAGAGGTTAGGCATTAAAAATTTATAATGATCACGCGTACATGCGCGCGCACCCGTTCTGGAATCAGAGAAAATAAATTGAAAAGAAAAATATAAATTCCGTTGCACTTGGTCAGCACTGTGCACAAAATGTATATAAGTTTCTAAAGAGAAAGGGAGGATAAATTACATCAGCTTTTCATTTTGGTGGCACGGTGTGTACTACTGGTCAAGTTTCAGATAAGTTGGCCAAGGGGCTAGGACACATATGCAATTTTGTTCCTTACATTTCTTACACCCAATACAACGTTGTTTATTATTATTTTTTTTATCAATAATACAACGTTGTTTATCTCAGATGAGAAATGTAATAAGGGAAAATATCTTTTATATAGTTGGGAAATGTTTGAAGTTTCAACCACATGCTTCATGCAATGCTTTTTGGCCAGACATCTTTTATTTGACTCCCGCAGTTTTGCTGTTGATGAAGACCTGAATTTTCACTATTTTTTATTGCTATATACTTCACTGGGTGCCCACAAATCTGGAATGATTTAACAAAGCAGTGATCGATTGTGCTTGAAGGATGTTGTTGAAGAAGAAGAGAAAGATTTGGCCAGACATCTCTTATTTGACTCCCGCAGTTTTACCATTGATGAAGACCTGGGTTTTCACTGCTTTTTATTGCTATATACTTCACTGGGTTCCCACAAATCTGGAATTCTTTAACAAAGCAGTGATCAATTGTGCTTGAAAGATGTTGAAGAAGAAGAGGAAGAATATCGTTCTCCCATCTCCCCAGTGGAATGAATTGTCGAAGTAGGCTATCGGATGAGTTTTTTTATGGTTCATATCAGAGATTACTTCATCTGTTTAGCACAAAGTTCCAACTCAATTGGATTCGCCTCTAACGTCAAAAGAAAATTGAAGATCATGATGGCAGTCCTTCTATGGCAACACCAAAGGCCAATTTCCCACATATGATCTGTACCCCTGCGCACCTGTTGCTCGGACCTAATGCTTATACTTCCCTAAAATCTTTTATAAATTTCAACAACCTTGTGGAAATAGACAACGATCCGTTTAACTAGTTCCACCCATCAAAGAGTTTAATAGCTCATGTGATTGAAACCATCATTTCCTCATATGGGTTTCCTCCATTGGAGTTTTAAAAAATCAATCTAATCAGATGACAAGGTACAAAGCAACTTTGTTATAAATGGGAACTGATAACGTACTACTTCAGAGTTCATAGGGCGGAACCGGGAAAGAAAACACATCAGTCGCTGCTGAAAGAAAGATGAATTGGAACGAAGAAGTGGAAATTTTACCTTGTCGAGGAGAAGTTGAGGCAACAGGCATTTGCTCTGCCCGGACGACAAAAGGAGCGCCTCTTCTAGAGCGAAGGAAGAATGCTGGCTTTTTAAGCCCCAACTGAGACAGTAGCCAGTAATTGTAGATTGAGTAATTTAGCCATCTTGAGTGGAACCACAGAAAATAAGTGCAACAAGCACTCTAATAAGGAGTAAGACTGAGACAGAGGGAACCTGAGAAGAAGCACTCAGAAACGATGTCCGATGGGTGGCCGGTAAGCTTTGTAGAGATGCCATTTTTCTGCCGTGAGTCGTGAATTGCAAGAAGGAAAGAAAAATTACGCAGGAAACAAGGGTTTTTATGTTTTTTCTACGGAGAACACTAAACATCCAGCAGAAGCAGCTTGGTATCTTTGTCTTGTGGACACCATCTTATCCGTCTTTCCAAATGGCTTATCCATTTTATCACAGAATGCCAGAACCATAGAACGGGATGGAAGGATCCGCAACATTTTCCCTTTGTTTGCCTTTGTTTTGTTTATTTTATTTTTTTATTTTCATTACTTTAAGCGGGCAAGATATAAACTGGTCGGATTAACCATTGACCCGCATTGGCATTCGGGTCGGATTATTTAATTGGGTATATTGCCGAAACCTCCATAAAGTTTTAGACTATTGCTAAAATCTCCCCTAAAATTTGGTAATTGCAATAATTTCCTATGAACATTTTGACAGATGCAAGTAGGTACCCTTTGTTAGAATCCTCTAAAAAGAGGCATGAAAATGTACAAAATACCCACACAGTTAACATTGAGACTAGTTTCTATGGAAAAAGCAATACAAACTTTATGAAAACAAGAGAGAGAGAGAGAGTGTGTGTGTGTGAGAGAGAGAATTTAAAGATGTTACTTTACCTTTGAGCAATTGATATGAAGGGCAACTTTTGAAAATAAATCAATTTAAAAAAGAGATTGGAAGGGTTTGTGGCACAATTCATACGTAGAGAGAAATTGGAAAATAAACACTTTTGTCAAAGTAAAATTGTATGGGTATTTTATGAACAAATTTGTGCCTCTTTTCAGGGAATTTTAATAGAAGGGGTCCACTTACAATTTTGTTTGAACATGTAGGGGAGGTGATTACAATTATCAAACTTTAAGGGAGGTTTCAGCAACAAGTAAAAACTTTAGGGGAGGTTTCAACAATTTATCCTTTTTAATTTTAGGGAAATTTAGAGTCCAATCCACCTTAGGGATGCGGCTTGGGGTGACACCTCCTTTGAGAAAATAACTCTACACATTGTCAAAGCATAGAAATCGAGTCGCACATTGATAACATGTCTATTTGGCATCAATGTCATTGCTCCCAAAAACGATGATACATCAACGCCACATAAAAAAAAATGGTGCTCTAACCATTTGTTTGTTTGGAGTTGTTTTTCCACAAAAAACGATGCTCCAAGCCATGCCTTGGAAATTGAGAAGGCGTGGTTTGGAGCAATGCCGAATTTGACGTTTTCTCATATTGGAGCTTGTTATTGCCAACAAGGGCGTGATGTGGCAGTGACGTGGACTTCCTATAATGGGTATCAGTGCTGAAAACATATGTGGAGCACTAATACCAAACAGAAAGTGTCGTTGTTGCTCCAGAAAACATCCTACTTGGCAGCAACATTTCCAAACAAAAAAAAAAGACATTGTTTTCTCAAAGAATAGTACTTCCAGCCCACACATCAGCAGATGCCAAACATATACAATATATGTGTATGGAAGACATTCCTAATGTGCAGCTTGATGATGATATGTGAGCATCTTTTTTTGCTTACAAGAGGTCCATGCTACTTATTGAATCCTGTTTTTTAAGTAGTTGGAAGTCATTTGGTTATACCTTCAAACTATTCGTTTGAATGTCAAAAAAATTATGAATCATTCAGCGATTTTTTTTGGGGGGTCAAAAAGGAAAGCAACCAACTTTTCATTAAGGTAAAGATAGATGTACAGATGAAGATAATATTGGGTTGTATGTTATCTTAACCTAGCCTTTACATGCTAGATATGTTAATGTATGAGCAGCCTTGTTGTAGTTTCTATTTTTATGTACAAAATCATGTTGTTCAAAAGTAGATAAAAGTCTTGTCAATTGCGTGCAATGTAAATGTTCAATCCACTTCTTTGGTTGACTTTTATCTTGCAAAAAGTAGATCAGCTGTAAGGAGCCACTGTGTATCCTTATCATTTCTGCATTATAATTGTCGATGGCCCAACATGGTTCTCCATCAATGTGAAGTGAGGTGAGAGTGCTCCTTGTCATACTCATTGGGGTTGTACGCCTTACGGTTTCCATGCACTGTCCTTAAGTTGATTGATACTCCCACATTCAAAGGATGATATCCCTTGGGGTGATGTTTGTGTGTTCAAAAACCAGTTCATTTATGGCTCTCCAAAGAAGATATAGTATAATGTAGCCTTTTCCAATGAGATGATTAGCCTCATGTGATGGTAAAGTCTTTTTTAGTCTTTCCCACCACTTTTTTATGGAAACAAAGACTTCCTCTTCCACATTAATGCCACCTGGGTTCAGTCCGACCTGTGCCTTACACCAGACTACCCTTGTGAAAGAGCATGTAAAGAGAATATGTGGAGTTGTTTTGTTGCTATCTTTACAGAACGAACAATATATTTCAGAAGGGGGAGTCATTTCTTGCATTTATTTCGAGTGAGAAGGCCATTACACACCACTTTCCAAACAAATATTATGCACCTGTAGGGAATGTTCAACTTCCACAAGTCTTTCCAAGGGAAATGTGGTTGAGAGGGTGATGGTTATTTGCTTTCGAAGGTCCTGCATGTAGACTTCACTGTGTATATCCCTGAGGTATTACATTTTCACAAGACAGTACCTTGACTGGACTTCGTGTTGGGGATGATTTGGAGATATGAGAACAGGTTGGCTCATCAAAAAGTTGGGCCAAAGTATGGTGGTTCCAACTCCGGTATGGATTCATGAGGGATAAAACATGTTGATTTCTATGAGTCTCAAGGTTTGGATCTTTTAGATATGGAATTCCACCTGCGATAGTTGGTATCCAAGGATTTGAAAAAGTTGAGATGTCCCTGCTTGAACTGACTTGCCATAATATATTTGGTTTAGCTCTTTTAAAAATTTGAGTGTTGAACACCACCATAGTGATGAGTTACGAGTGTTTTTTACCTGAAATGGACTTTGACTTGGGAAGTACCTTTGTTTGATGAATTAGCTCCACAATTGTGTTGGGGAAGGAGATGAGTCTCCATATCTATTTTCCAAAAACTGTCTTATTCATGTCTTGACTTTTCCAGAAGCCTAGACCTCCTATTTGCTTTGCTTGATTTGCTTTTTTCCATTGAGTTGTGTGTTTTGGCTTGTTTTTTCCCACTTTCCACCAGAAATCTTTCATCAACTTGTTCAGTTTCGAGAGTGTTCCTTGAGGGAGAATTGAGGTCTGCATGGAGTAGATTGGGATGGCTTGGAGGACTGACTAGATCAAGGTGGTACGACCTACTTGAGATAGAAATCTAGAGTTCCAATAAGCAATTTTAGAGATCACCCGATCCACTAGGGGCTGGTGTGTTGATATCCTATTATCTTGTACACCTATGAGGGTGCCCAAATATTTTGTGCCTTGTAGAGGCTTTTTTACCTTCAGAATGTGAGAAATGAATTTTCTATGATGCCTTGGAGCATTGCTACTAAACATGATGGAAGACTTCTTGTAGTTGGCCTTTTGCTCGAAGAGTTGTTTAAATGTGGCTAGGATTTGGCTTAGGACTTTAACTTGTGATAAATTCACCTTGCAGAAAATAATACAATCATTTGCAAATAGCAGATGAGTGATACTCATTCCATTCCTACAAACCTTAGCTCCCTCGATGAGACCTTCACTTTCAGCATACACTAGTAATTGTGTTAGTATCTCCATTCCAATGATAAATAGATACGGGGAGAGAGGGGGTCACCTTGTTTGAGGCCACGTTTCATTTTGAAGTGGCCATAGCATTTGCCACCTAATTTAACAAAGATGGTTGGAGTGGATATGCATTGAGAGATCATTCGGATCCATTTTGTTGGAAAGCCCATTTTGTGGAGTGTTTCCTTGATGAAGTTCCAACCCATTCTATCAAAAGCTTTTGACATGTTTAGTTTTAGTGCAATGAGACATTTTCCCTTTTTATATTTTCTCATGAAGTGTAGTATCTCCTTGGTTAACATGATGTTGTCCATTATTTGCTTTCTTTTTAGAAAACCAGTTTGAAAATGGTAAATATATTTTCTAGAACTGGCTACATTTTGGACACTAACCACTTGAAGATGATTTTGTAAAGGACATAACAAAGACTAACGGGTCTAAAATGTGAGATATCCATAGGGTCATGAGTATTTGGTATAAACACAAGATTTGCGTTATCGGCTTCCTTGGGGAGGTATTTAGAGTAAAAAAATGTAGTATCAATTGGTGTATGTCATGACCCACAATGTTCCAAAAATGCTGATAAAAGAAAGTTGTGTACCCATTTGGGCCTGGTGCTTTATGAGGGTGCATCTGTTTCACCACCCAAGTTACTTCCTTGAAGGTCGGGGGCTGCAAAAGGTTCTCTTTATGTTGGTTTGTGAGGGTTGGGACTGGGATCAAGGAGAGGAGGTTGGTGCTCAAAGTGTTCATCGAGTGCTCCCACATCTTGCATGGAGTTGATAAAGAGTTGAGCAATTTGTTATTTGTTGCATGTCCATTCCCTAGTTGGTTTTCTCAACCACTGAAAATTACTTTGAATTGCTCTCTGGTTTGATGTTTTGTAGAAGTATTTTGTGTTCTTGTCTCCTGCTTTGAGTCAGAGCTCTCTAGACTTCAACATCCAGATTTCCTCTTCTTTTCTTAACCAATGCATATATTGAGTTTGGTGGTCTTGCAGTTTTTTGGGAGTTTTTATTTTGCGTTTGAAGGTTTGAGATTTCTCCTTGTAGTTTATTGAGATGGTCTTGTATTCCCAAAAGTATGATGGTTCAAAGCTTGAAATTTTTTTTTTTTGCACTCTTTGAGCTTTGTAGTTATTTGAAAATGTGGAGATCCTGGGATGTGAGACTACCAAGCTAAACTGATGATGTCTCTACAGTCTTTGTGCTTTGTCCAAAAGGGTAAGAAATGGAAGTGGATTTTTTTGTTTGTTGTGGTCGGTTCTGTGAGTAGCTTGATAGGAGCATGATTCGAGGAAATGATGAGCAGATGATGCAATGTGGAGCCTAGGTATAAATCTATCAAAGAGTATGTGACAAAGGCTCAGTCAAGTCTTTCTATAACCCTGGCGCGTCCATGTTGTATTTTCCCAAAAGTATGATGGTTCAAAGCTTGAATTTTTTTTTTGCACTCTTTGAGCTTTGTAGTTATTTGAAAATGTGGAGATCCTGGGATGTGAGACTACCAAGCTAAACTGATGATGTCTCTACAGTCTTTGTGCTTTGTCCAAAAGGGTAAGAAATGGAAGTGGATTTTTTTGTTTGTTGTGGTCGGTTCTGTGAGTAGCTTGATAGGAGCATGATTCAAGGAAATGATGGGCAGATGATGCAATGTGGAGCCTAGGTATAGATCTATCAAAGAGTATGTGACAAAGGCTCAGTCAAGTCTTTCTATAACCCTGGCGCGTCCATGTTGTATTTTCCCAAAAGTATGATGGTTCAAAGCTTGATTTTTTTTTTTTTTTGCACTCTTTGAGCTTTGTAGTTATTTGAAAATGTGGACATCCTGGGATGTGAGACTACCAAGCTAAACTGATGATGTCTCTACAGTCTTCGTGCTTTGTCCAAAAGGGTAAGAAATGGAAGTGGATTTTTTTGTTTGTTGTGGTCGGTTCTGTGAGTAGCTTGATAGGAGCATGATTCGAGGAAATGATGGGCAGATGATGCAATGTGGAGCCTAGGTATAGATCTATCCAAGAGTATGTGACAAAGGCTCAGTCAAGTCTTTCTATAACCCTGGCGCGTCCATGTTGCCCATTTGTCCATGTATAGGGTGGTCCAATTAAATCTATATTGATCAAATTAAAAAAGTTGAATGAAGTTTTGGGGTGCTTTGATGGTTTGGGTGTTTGATTTTTGTAGTTTTTTTTTTTTTATCTTGGGTTCTAAGAAGGTCATTTACATCATCGAATAAGAGCTAAGGGAGAGTGAATTGTTGCAATATGTTAGTTAATTGGGACCAAATGTGTTTCCTCTGATGTTTTTGAGGGTGGCCATATGTACAAATCAAGATTCAAGATTTGTTAGGGAGGAGGTTTTCAATTTGAAGAATGATGAAGTGTGATTGTATGTGAAGTGGTTGGCTCTTATGTTACCAGACCAGCAACAAAGAAGACCTCCTAATTGGCCTCTCGGTGGTTGTATTGAGTGGCATGAGTATTTTAGTTTTTGAACCAAGCCCTCGACATTGTTCGTGTCCATTTTTGTTTTGTTTAGGAAACATATGTCCGGTTTTTCTTTTTTGATTGTGGTGCACAAGTGTCAAAGTTTTGAGGGTATGTTGGCTCCCTTGATATTCCACGAAAGGATAATCATCTTGGTGAAGGAGTGAGTGCGGTGGTATTGTGGATAATAGTGAAGAATCAAAAAGAAATAGAAGCCAATATAATCTAGGAAGAGAAAAAATACCTAGCTTTTGAAGGTGAGGAAGTAGAAGGGTTCCAGTTCGTGATGTTGGTCCGAGTTGTTGAGTCCTCTGACCTCCAGATTCCCTGTGGGCAAGTTTGGTTCAACCTTGTTGACACCATGTAGCATCCCGAGTTGCACCCAATTTGATTGTCATTTGTTGTGCTAAAACCTGATGCGGTTGATGGTTTGGCAATTCATGCTATGTTATTGGGCCAGGTGAGTAATTTACCAGAGCTCCAATTTTGACCATCAAGATATTATTGGAGGTGGAGGTGGCATCTAGTAAGGTTGTAAAGGGACAACCTCTTTTTTTCTTCTTTGTTGGAAGGTCAATGACACATATTCCTCCTTTTTTTTGTGATGTATAGCGCCCATAGTTTGCTTCCATTGTCATAGACTCTTAACCAGTCTGTTGGCGCAGTTAGATTAATTTCGTTCGGCTCAACCTGATGTCCAGTTGTCATGTTTGGTATTTCCATGTGTTTACTCCACTCTTTATGCAGTTGGTTGCTTTGGGGAGGATTTGGAAATGATTGCATGGTTAGTGTGAATTCCACTTGGTAATCTTGATGAATATGCATTTGCATGGAATGCATGGCCTTTATGTGGCTTATTTGTGTGGTTTTTAATGTTGGTGCATGCATACCATGTGTAACTTGCATGGGACTATCGAAAGGATCAACATTAAATGTTTTTGCATGGACAACCACGTGTTACTTGCATGGGAGTGCTTTCCTGGTGAGTTGACTCATTTGTGGAACCGTCGGACAAGAATCTATAACTGTTGCCGGATTGATCGATGCATCTCCATTTATGTCCTCTGGTGTCGTTTTCTGAATGGGAGTGTTTTTCTAGATGTTATTATGCACGAAGCCATTCTCTCGGGTTGTTTATAGATCGACCCTCCATATAGATTTTGTAGTCTTGAATATGAGTATCCAATCTTTTACAGTTGGTCCATGCATGACCTATCAACCCATAGTTTACGTAGATCTTGGGTAGCTGTTCATAACAGTAGCGAAGCCAAACTGGCTTTCCTTGGTAAGATATGAAACGACTTGTGTATGGTGGTTTACGGAGGTCAACCTTTATTTTTTTTTTCAAACATACAAGCCTCTGATGAGATGACCAGTGCGGATATTCTCTTGGTTTGTGATTACTTTACCGGCATATGCTGCTAGGAAGCTAATGCATGTTTCTTCCACCATGCCTTTTGGAACCATATTTGTTGTGTCCATATCTGGTCTACCATGCCAGTAGTCGAGTCTTTCCATTCTTCGAGCAATATCCAACTTTGTCTATAAAACCATGGTCCACCATTTAAGGCAATGTTTTTGTCATTTTCTTCTTCAAAGATGAATTAAATTCCACCTCCCTCTATAAAGTTTGTTGTTAAGGCATGTGTGATTCCTCATAGGTTTTTCACATGAGTTACAAGATTCTTTGGGCTTACCTATTGTCTACGAAATATACGTCGCTTTACAGTGAGGTTTGTGACATTAACTGCATCTTCTACTGGGTCAAAAGAGGGGTATTCTTGATCTGCTATCATAGTAACTACATGTGCAAAAAAATTTGTGCTATTCGCCACTATCCATCTAGGTGCTATCCGCTACCATAATCTCCTTCCCTTTGTTTTCCTTTGATGACATTTAATGGGCTCACATGCAAAGTACTAAAAAAGCTAGCTTCTTCTTGTTGGGGCCCAAGAATATATAATAGTAGTCAGCAAGGGGATGCAAACAAGCTACAGGGAATCTTCAAGCAGAAGGTGGTCTAGGTTTTGGGGAGGTAAAGTAGAAGAGGTGTGAGGTTTCGTGTTTGTAAAGTGGAAGACAGGATGGAGTTAAGTGAAAACGGGTTGAGGTGAAAGGATCGTGGGAAAGGGGGTGGGGAGGAAGATACTAGGATACAGAGAGTACAGGCTCAAGGCCGGAGGTTTAATCAACAGAAATGGAGGGGTTGAAGGCTCAAAGCCGGAGGTTTAATCAACAAAGCAACAAGGGTTGAACCATTCAGCATTCTAGCTACCTTTGAGTGTGTTTAGAGGTGGAAGCACATGGAATTGACCATCACACTTCTTGTGATTGGCAATGGGCATAATAAACACTTGAGCACAAGTACAGGCTCAAGGCCGGAGGTTTAATCAACAGAAATGGAGGGGTTGAAGGCTCAAAGCCGGAGGTTTAATCAACAAAGCAACAAGTGTTGAATCATTCAGCATTCTAGCTACCTTTGAGTGTGTTTAGAGGTGGAAGCACATGGACTTAGCCATAACACTTCTTTTGATTGGCAATGGGCATAATAAACACTTGAGTGCAAGTAAAAACATCAAATTGCAACTCATCACACTTAGCCTCGCAATAATGCATCATCTTCATCATCACATTTAGCTCTATCGCACTCAGTCTCTCATCACAATTTCTTAGAGGCCCATGAAGGGATGTAACTACTCACAACCTCACATGCACATGTTAGGAAAGGGTGGGAGCCTAAGTACCTAGGTAATTACATGGATATGTGGCACCAATTGAATAACTACAGAACAAACTCAAAAAGGAACTTTCCATAAAAAAAAATTCTAAGAAAAATCTATAAATAGAGGATCCCCAAGAAGATTTGGAGCACGCATGAATAACCCGAGTTCACATCTATGCCCCACAATGTCCCATAGGACATCCCCACCTTGTATTGGGAATATCTCCCAATGATGTCTCATCATCTCCTGTACTATTATCGGGAGATGTTCCCAATACAAGGTGGGGGATGTGTTGTAGGGCATCGTGGGGAGCAGATGTGAACTCGAATAACCCTTTGATTGTGTGAACTCCTTTTGGCTTGAGATTTTTTCCCACATGAAAGCACACCTCTCATATCTCAAATTCAAGATTTGGAACCCTACTCTCTGCAACTTCTCTTAGGCTACATTTGCCATTCCTTATTTTAAGAACTTAACTCATTTTTTCCGTTAAAAATTCATTGTTCACGAGGGCATTTTAACTGCAAAAAGGATATAATTAAGTCCTTAAAACAATGAATGTCAAATGCAGCCTTAGCCTCTCCAACCTCCGTTTTATGATATCATCTCCCTCCCATCCAAATTCTAGAACCAACAAAATGTAGTGGCATGATCCCTTGCCAAAGGGTATGTACACGGTCCCTCCAGGGGTTTGGTCCAACTCCTTTCCTCCCCTTGGTTCAACTCGCCATTCTCCTTTGCCTCTTTTGTCCTTGTGATGGGGGTTTAACATGGCTATCGTAGCGCAGGCTAGGACAAGGGGTATTGTGGTTGGTCTCGCGCCAAGTGGGGATTACAAACTAGTGACCATGGGATTCCGAAGTAAATTGGGTTTGAGAGTCTAATGCCATTAGTATCTATCCATCAAAGGTCTGTAGTGATGGTTGTAGAATCGGCGTAAAGAGCATATCCCAAATTTTTTATGATGGAGAGTCCTGCATTGTCCATTGTCGCTAAGACTGAAGGAGCAAGTATGAGTAGACAGGATGGCAATGCCTCAGGGGTGCCATACCCTTCGAACTTGGTCGAAGATTTTAACAAAGTTTGTTATCAAGTTAGTTAAGCTTGTGCCATGTTGACTAGTTAGGGCTTCGCTACATAGGCCATGTGGTTACCTTGGTCCTTGGGCTCCCCTGCCTTTTCCCAGCATGTGCATGCAAGGACATAGGTATTCATGGCCCTTTCCAAGTTCTTAAGGAGATTGTGATGAATGAAGAGTTAAGTGTGATGGGAATGTGATGAGAGTACAATGGGATTAAGGAGAATGCAATGGAAGGCTAAAATGCAATGTGAGGTTACGACTTACGATGTAATGTGTTTTAATGTGATCGGGTGTTTATCACACATGTTGCATACCGCAACAAGTGTGAATGTGTGATGGCCAACTCTATACACTTACAAGAGGTGGCAGGCAAAACTTCACTTTCCAACCGTGTCCCTTTGTGAAAATTAAAAACCCATAATTGCCCATCCAAAGTGGTTAGTGGTGTCTGATCTCCTAATTAGACCTGTTCATAGGCTAGGCTGGGCCGGGCTTTCACTTGTTATCGACACAATATATTCAAGCCCAAGCCTAAATTCTAATGTGAATTTTCTTTTGACACCAATCCAGAACTAGAATATACATTGCATGAGTTGGTGATATATATATAGATAGAGAGAGAGAGAGCTGATGGACTTGTAATTGGGAATGAGGGATGACAGTATATTAAGGTTAGAAAAAACATATGTATATTATTATAATTTTTAATAATGTATGTATATTATTAATATTTTTAATATGTAAAATATCGGCGGGCTGGGCTGTTTTTTTTTTTTTTTTTTTGTGAAATCCCAAGCCCAATCCAAAATTAAATTAGGCTTAGATAATGAGACTGAACCTGAACCCACGGGCCTAATAACATGTCCAAGCCAAATGGAGGCTGGGCCAAACTGTCGAATTACCCGGGCCATGAACAAGTCTACTCCTAACCATTGATTTTCATCAAAAGCAGCCGATGGTGACTAGTGATTCTCATTAGAAGAAACCGACATGATGATTGTCGTCGTAAGCACAAGGTGGCCACTAGCTTTGCATTTTCTACCACCAAATGAGGTGACGAACAAACTCATTGCCAGTTCCATCTTTTTTTTTTTTAATGTTTCCTCTTCTATTCGTCCTTTTTTCTTTCTTTTTCTACCCTCTTCTTTTCTCCTTTCTTACCTAGACAGGCGGCAAATCAATTATTAGGTTGGCCACCTCCTTCTCCTTTCTTTACTCTTTCTCCTATTGCCTTACCATTCTCTATCCTCTTCTTTCATTTCTTCTTTATCCTATTGCAACCCGTGTTCTTCTACTTTGGTTCCCAAAACTCTTCTTGTACTTCAGTTAATCCTGGTTCAACTCTAGATTTTTAACATATTTTATATTGATTACTACTGGCAGATGGGCCCCTGCTTCATAGGGCGGATGAATAAACCATTTATTAGAACGACAAGTGATAAAAAAAAGTAAAGTTTGTTTTATCTTATTTGTAAATTTTAATGCTCACATAATATAAAATCAAATTGATGCCAAAAACTTGGGTTGGATCGGGCCGGTTTAATCGATTTATTTAATGTGAATACCCTTAGTGTCATTTGATTTTTTTTTATCAACCATCCAAACATTGATAGAAAATTAACGATCCCAAATCACTACCTCTTCTATTTAAAAAAAGTTGGGGTCACCAAGATGTCCACTAATACATGATCCCAAATTTTTTGAATAAAAGAGGCAAGCAAGGATTTGGGGCTATTATTTTTTTTTTGTTAATATTTAGATGGTTTATAAAGAAAATTAGATGACATTTGAAGGGCAGTTGGTATAAAGTACCAACTTAATGGCTGGTTAACTGATGGCTAACGGTAGGTATTGAATTGACACGTTTTGAAAATTCGAATATTGAATTGTCGCATTTTAAAGTTTGGGGACTAAAGTGTCACTAGGTATAAAGTACATGGTACTAATCAGGATTTAAAAAACAAAAAAAAACTGCCCAACCGCTTCATAGAAGTATATAACAAGTTTGCAATATGTGGGGCACAAGATCTTGGTAGTTTTTCGGGGACGACTATGATGGTTATGCCTGTCCCTCTGTTTGCATTTCTCTTCTCATAGTCATTAGTAAGAGTGAGCATAGGATGGTTCGGTTTGGTTTTATGGCATACCAAGTTTTTGAGACCATAACCTATATTGTGAAGGTTGGTTTTAGGGTTTATCCACGAAACATGTTCTTTATTTATTATTCCCTTAAAAAAATGAAAATGTCTTTTAAAAATTTGATTTTCAACAATGATAGTACATAGTTTAACATATATTATCTTTATTGATTAAATTAAATAATTTAATATGTAAATTATAATATTATATTAATATATGGTTAAAAATGTATCATTATACTTAAAATCTATAAATTTTACTTTTTATATTATTTATTATACACATTCAAATATTAAAATGAAAATAAATGATCAAATCATTAAGTAACTCAATAAAATGATACCATGGCTTTTATAACCATGAGCAAGGTTCCAAATATCGATACGGGCCGATATGCCCTGTGTTGGTGCATTTTTTTAGTTTTATTTATTTTTTTCGAAATTGGTTTAAAGAGGTTGGTTTAAGACCTGACTACCCTCTGAACCGGTAGCTGACTTGAACCCCATGGAGGGATGTATCAGTAAGCCATCAGCACGATATGTATCGATACTTTGAATCTTGACCATGAGTGTTTGGATTCAAATCTTCACATCCTTAAAAATATTTTAAGATTTATTTAAAGACAAATTTGATCCAAAGCCGATTCCATCAAAGCCAACCAAGTGCGATTCACCATGTCGGTTCAGTTAGTATAAACCCTTGACCCTATAACTGACTTGGATAAGGTCAGTTCCAAGAATCAAAACTACCCTATAACAATTTTGATAGGATTAGTTTAGGCCGATTCGATTCTAGATGGAAACTACCCATTTACAGACTCCAGTCATTAACCCATCTAAAACCACGAAATTTACAGATTTGGCCAAATGCATCAGAATTCAAAAAATAACAAAGGAGATTGGCGGGAGCCGGGAAGAAGACGATGTTTGTTCGCTGCATCGTGTCTCCCTCCGTTGTACTCATATGCCACAGTGTTTTCCGGCAAATTGGTCCGCGGCCCACGCAATGACGCAACTACGAGTGGGCACTGGGAAGTGGTGGGGCAGTATTATGGAAATTGGGAATTAATCCATATAATCAAATCTGAAAACTCTCAAATCATCCACAAATGATACCAACAACTACGTCCTTCACTGATTTGATTCCTGGGACCCGATTTGGTAAAGACAAACACTGGATTGTGGCTTAATCAAACGGTGTATATGTATATCTCCCTCAGCGAGGTGCTGAACCAATTATTCGATTTTATATCCTACACTTGCATGATACCGACTACTTCCATGTGGGTGGTGGGAGTGAGACACACCAACGCAATTATTCCCATCCCACGGTTGTCAGAGCCTGGTCGGTCCTACAGTCGAGCTTAAACATTTTTGCACATTTATATGTAGTTTAAAATTTGGAAACCGTTGCATCATAATCACTTCTCGCTACCGTTTTTCAGATTCGGACTGAGAACGAAGGCCACCACCTGGGCTTTTCCGTCAATGGATTAAAATACCATAGATTTTTTGGTTAATCATCCAGCATTCCAGCCTCCAGGTAGGGGTGTTCATGGGTCGGGTTGGGTTGGTTTATTGGGGTTTTCCCAATCGACCCGGCCTGATTGGGTTACTTGAGGTAGAAACCAAAACCGATCCACTGATAGGCCAAACCGACCTAATCGGTTTGAGTCGGGTTGGGTCGGTTTCGGTTTTGCTACTGTACAAAAGGACATTTAATTGAATTCTAATTGTAATTGCCTAATGGGTTGTTTATTTGGTGTAAAAGACTATAGAATTATGATAGATTGCCTATTGTAATTGTAATTGCCTAATGGGCCTTCTAGTTCTATTAGAATACTAATTATAATTAAGTAGGAAATTACTCAAACTAGGAACTACCGAATTAGTAGAAGACTAATTTAATTCCAATCGAATTGATTTCGGTTTTCTTATGACCAACTCAGATTGGGTCGGTCCGGATTGATCAATTTGATCGGGTTGGGCATTCTTATGAACAACTCTACCTCCATGTGCTTATTGCCTTTGACTGACTATGATCTCCACATATTCACTCTTCCCAAAATACCCCTAGTTGGTCCTGCTGTGGATATTGGATAATCGCAACGAAGGAGATGAACCTCTTGGATTACCAAAATAACCTGCACATTTCAGATTATTGTCTGTCTTACTCTCTCTCTACATATTCATTCAAATGACAGTTGGAATTTCTGCTATTTATGGTCAACGAAGGAGATAAACTGCCCATCCATATTAAAGACACACTTTCTTCTTCCGTTAGGTACATGATAACAAACGATTCTTTATTCTTTTTTCTTCTCTCACTAATTAAATATGTATTAACTTTCGTTTTAGTTGAAAAGAAGCCATCAAATGAAGTAATAATAAACAAACAGAAAAAACAGAGTGTGAGGGGAGAGAAGAGAGAGAGAGATGAGAGGAGAGAGAAACACAGAAGCTGGACTGGCACACACAAAAAGCGCCCCGTAATGAATAATGACGTGTGCGGGAGATGAATGGTCTCGCAAAGAAAAGAACGCTTCTTTGCTTTTTTTAACTCCGGCGGTGTCAAGTTAGAGAGATAAGGTGGAAGGGACGCGACCGGGAAGCAACGTTGCCCGGAAACCACCGTTTACTCGGAAATACCACCAAATTAGAGATAGATAGTGGAAAGAAAAAGGAGGGGACAGAGTTTAGAGGGGGTAGAGACTAAGTTGCGTATGCAAGTCTTCCTTTATTTCTTCTATCCGCCTTGTTTGACCAACTCAGCAATTTGTGACGGGATTCTTCGCTCGGATTTGATCAATGAAGAGAAGAAGATACAATACCCTTGAGTGGAATAAAAGAATTTGCTTACTCTGAGTGTTAATATTTTTATTTTGACATTTCGTTTGCATCAAAATTTAGCCCTAGATCCGTAAATGTGTGTGCTTTCGGCTTCAAGTACTTTAGGGTTTTGATGAACTAGGGTTTAGGGTTTACGAAATTGTTGCGAAGATGATGCTATCAAGAGGCCTTTTCGGGTGGTCTCCCCCGCATATACAGCCTTTAACTCCGGTTTCAGAGGTGTCGGAGCCGCCGGAGTCGCCATCCCCGTACTTGGATTCGAACCCTGAAGTTGTGCCTGTGGAAGAAGAAGTTGGGATTGAGGAGACCGAGGAGATCGAGCCACCGCCTTCCGCTGTTCCTTTCTCAAGGTTATTTGCTTGTGCGGATAGATTGGACTGGGTTCTGATGGTTGTCGGATCACTAGCTGCTGCGGCTCATGGGACAGCGCTTGTCGTTTACTTGCATTTCTTTGGGAAGGTTATTCAGTTGTTAAGCCTGGAACCTGGAAGTTCAAAGGATGAGCTGTTTCATAAGTTCACGCAGGTATGCCTTTTTTACCTTGATTTTTTCCTTATTTGTTTCGCCAAAAATTATCAAACTATTTGGTCACCGTAGTTTGGGTCATTTCACCACTTTTGGTAGGTTTCCACCCCTCATACGCATTCCTTTTGGTTGATAATCCTAATTGTCGTGATTGGTTTGAATTTCTTTTAGGACTATAGGCGTCCGTTGTGCTTGTTTGGTGCTTGCATTTATTTGCAATAAAATCTTTTTTAGGACATTTTTAGAGAATTATTATTTTTTAGCACGAAATCTGTCATTAGAACTCCAGTGTATCTGGAGTATGTTCTTTCAGTTACACATTTTATAGGGTTTTACGTGGTCTAAAATCTATAAGTCAGTGCACAATGATCGCTTTAATGTATGATGGTTATTTATGCGTTTTACACGTATTTTTGTATGAAAGCATAAAGTAAATTTGTGTTCATTGGTGAAGATTGACAAGTAACTAGCAAAAACTTCCTTTTTGGGATGTTTTGATATTAAATTGTAATTACTGGTCTCATTACGAGACTTGGTGCCATGTGCTGGGATGTTGGAGAACTTTTGTACATTTGGTATTGTTTTCACTTCCAGATGATTTTCAATGTTAAATTGTGCCTCTAAAAAATAATTGGTTTTATGTCAGAGGTGCTGATACCTCCGAGGTATTCGCCTCAGGTGCAAGAGGTGTATGCCTCATGCGCCTCATGCACACCTCATATAAAAAGACTGAAAAAAAAAAGAAAAAGCGGAAAGGAAAGGAAAGAAAAGAAAGGGAAGGGAAAGAATGAGATCCCCCTTTCAACTAGTGCTGTGCATCTTTATTCTTCTCAATATAAAGGAATTTTATTAAAAATAAAGAAAAAATGAGATCCCCTCTTCCTCTTCTTCCTCCTCCCCTTCCTCTTCCTTCTTCCTCTTGACCCCTCTCCTCTTAAGGAAGCTTACGCTTTTAGGTAGTGGAACGCCTTGCGCCTCCATGTTTTAAAACACTGATTAATAGTTACAATCAGTAATTTAGTCCAACAAAAAAGGGTTAAATTATAGGGATCCCCTTGTACTTGGGGGGAGGGTGAAACTTAGCCTCCTGTACTATTTTTTGATGACACATAACCCCCTGTGCATACACAATGTTTTTTTTTTTGATGAATCTGTGCATACACAATGTTGAACCTTCTAACTACATTAATGGCGGATGGGAAGTTATCTAATTGTCAACAACATATATCATTTTTGAGTTTTTAAAGCAAAAATTGAGACTGGTGATGTCTGATGTTGGTTAACAGCAGAAATTGTATATTCTTCCATTTGAAAATCCTGGCACATCATTTAGACAGTTCAAATCCATTGCTTTATTTATGGATATCATTTTGGTGGCCTTGTTTTTTGTGTTGTTTGATACATTATTTGGATGGCTTAAATTAGTTGAAATCATGGCATCATCATCATTATTTGATACATCATCACCATTCGTTCTGTTTAATGCCATATCCAGTGCTGGGTATCAATTGGAGGATTGGGATTAGTCCATTGATCTCAGGAGAACACTTTAATGATTTAGATAAATTATCTCATTTAGTTGGGACAAATTGGTTGAAATCTTCTTACATCATCACCATTCTGATAGTTCGGATCTTTGGTTTATGTTTTGTGCATCGCTTTATTTGACATGGATTTTTCTAGAAATTTTGGTGTTCTTAAATATTTGAGATTAGTTGAAATCTTGTTATGTTGCTTGGATTGCCGAGATTAATTCTTTGCTTTTGGGAGACCACTTCGGTGGCCTAGATTTTGGATTTATGCACGCATATTGTCTGGGAAGCCTAGATTCGTTGAAGTATTGCTACATCACTTGCATTAAGATTAGTCACTGATCATAGGAGACCACTTTGATGCCCTAGATCTTTTGGTTGATTAGATACATTATTTGGATGGGATTCATAAAAAAAAAACATTATTTGGATGGGCTAGATTAGATGAAATCTTGGTACATCATTTGGATGGTTGGAATTAGTGGATTGATCTTTGGATGCCATTTTGATGGCTCGGATGGTTGGAATTAGTGGCTTGAAGCACAATGCTCGAGGTGAGGTGCACTCCTTAAATTTTTAAAAATTTCAAAAAATGCAAAAAAATCAAAACATTAAAAATAATATTAATATAAAAATGCAAACGTAAATTTTAAACTATTTTTGAAAAAAAAGCCTACTAGCTCAAATTAAAATGCACAAGCATAAAATATAAAACATATTCAAGCATGTGAAACTTTCAATCTCTTCATTACTTTCCCAAGCACATTTCTTCAAATAGCTAATGAAATGTCAAACATCTTGCTCTCCTAATTCTATGAGCTGCCTTTGTACCAAGCCCCTTGAAAAAGCTCAAAAAAGTCCATGCTAAGTTCTTCAATTCATAACTTGTATGTAAAACATTGGTTTTGTGATTATAAATAAGACCCTAGCATGGACTTGTTTGGGCTTGTCTGAAGGAGCCTGGTTGGGGGTCTGAGGGTGGAATCTCTGGCCCAGTCACCATGCTTAAAAAAAACACAAAATTGAATTGAAGCACATCCTGGGCTGAGGCGCAAGGTGAACTAGGTGCACCAGGTGCCCACCTCTTCTAAGCAGCTGCGCCTGGACCTAGGTGAGGCACATACCTTGAAATGCACCTTGCCTACTTAGGTGCTCCTTTTAAATCATTGGTCATTTGGTACATCACTTTATTTGGATCACATTTTTTGTTAGAAAATTAGTTGCTTTACTTGAATGGCTGAGATTAGTTGAAACTCTGGTACATTGCTTGGATGGATAAGATTAGTTGAAACTCTTAGGGGAGATCATCTTGGTAGCCTAGATTATTATGTTGATTTGGTACATTTTCTGGATGGACAAGGGATTTATAGGATTTAACTGGGAAAAGGCCAAAATGGTCTTCTGCTGATCCAAAAAAACTGGGAAATGACCAAAATAGGGGCCATTTGGCAAGTATTTTGGGAAGATATTATGGTAGCTCTAACAGTCAAAAGACGCATTGAGGTTTTGCATTAAGATTTGAGCAGCCTGAAGCTCGTTTGGTTAAGGCGTGCCTTTCCACACGAAGGCAAATAGAAAAAAAATGCAAAAGCTCCATTTGGAGCTTCTCGAAAATCGCCCGATTTGGGCTTCTCGTGTCTTTTTGGCACGCCAGCTTTTGGCGGCTAGATCTGAGCACTTCCTGAAAATCTGCCGCAAACCAAATGGGAAAAGACTGAATTGCGGTCTGCTGGGCTTGTAAATAGTTGACAGACCGCACGAGAAGATGCACTGAATGGGGCCATAGTCTTTTAAAGTAGACCAGGAAATTTTAGGATTTTGGAGTTGTCTTGCAATGCACATTTCAGTATGACATATGTATGATATATAACATTTTTTGTAGGGGTGGTTTTTGATTAATCTGTTTTCTCTGTCTTGTTTCTCTCCTGTTGTCTCTAGCTCTGTATGAACTATTTTCTTTAAATGAAATCTTTGTTGCTTACCCTCACCCCCCAAAAAAAATTAACTCCTGTGTCAGAATCATTATGGAAGGGGTTATTTGTCATGATATGAAAGTATAAGTGACCGAGTGTCACAAAAAATAGTACTGGGGGCTAAGTGTCATTCTCCCTAAGTGTAGGGGGGTTCCTGTAATTTACCCCAAAACAAACCTGGAAACAAAAATAGAAGAAAAGGAAAAGGGTATATGAGGAATGTCTATTATTTGGAAGGGGTTTCTTTTTACCATATGGTTTGTTAATATCTTCTATTCAGGGGTATATTTTTATGTATTCAAGATGGTATTGGCCTTTTTCTTATTACTAATTTAGTTTTTTTGGTCCATAAAAATCTGTTTTCTTCTAATTGTTAGGGAAGTACATTTTTGTGCTGAGGGTACTGCTACAAATTCCATTGTCTGTTTAAAACATATTAATGTGGAAGTTAGATTTTTATTTTGTTGTGGACTTTTAGCTTATATGGATATATGCTATTCCCTTGTGGTTGCAAAATAATTACAATTTATAAATGTTAATTATGAAATCTCCTTAATACAATGTTTCCTGTTAGGAACCTGCTTAACTCAGGGCTCTTTGAGGGAGCCAACCTCCTGAATTCGCAGAGAGAGAGAGAGAGAGAGATTAATGCTGAAAGAATTACTATCTTATTTCTCTTTGTGCTTCACTACTTATACTGTTTACAATCTTTGATTTCTTTCTGTTACAGTTGTTGCAAGTGGACAATTAGTTGTGCTAACGTGGTCTCTTGTAAAACTGATTAACTGCTTTCTGTTGGTTTGTTCCAATAGTCTTTACAACCCCCCCTTCCTTTAGAGCGACCTTGCCCTCAAGGTCTAATGTGGGAAAATTTGATTGCAGATCTAAGTAGGATTCACAAGTTGCATCATCTTCTGGGAATTTAGACCAAACAACTAATGCTTTTGGTATGGCTCTTCCACCCCAGCGCACCCATCTGAAATCAATGATGCGGGCTGGCTCAGTCTGCACTTGTCCTTCTTCTGAAAATGTGGGAAGGGTCGCACTTGTAATGACTCCTGACTTCGGCCCTTTCTTCAGTAAGGAGATATGGAATACATGGTGCAGTTTTGATGTTGCCGGAAGGTCCAGCTTGTAGGCCACTGACCCTATTCTCTCAAGGATTTTAAATGGTCCAAAATAGCGCGGGTTGAGTTTGTTCCACTGTTAGCTTGCAACTGAAATCTGTCTGAAAGGTTGTAATTTGAGAAACACCCAATCACCGACTTCATATTGGACATTCTTGTGATGTTTATCATAGATGTGCTTCATCCATTAATGTGCCTGTAAGAGATGATGTCTTAGTTCCTTTAACACCTCATCTCGTTGCGTCAGCTGTTCTTCTACGACCGCTACTGTGGTGGTCCCTTTTTCATAAGGAAGTAGAGGGGGAGGGTCCCGACCATATAGAGCTCTGAAGGGTGTCATCCCCGTGGCACTATGGAAAGTGGTGTTGTACCACCATTCAACCCAGTGGATCCACTTCACCCATTGTCTTGGTCGATCTCCCGCGAAGCATCTCAAATATGTTTTGAGACTCTTGTTAATCGCCTCTGTTTGTCCATCAGATTGGGGGTGGTAGCTAGTTGACTTGAACAGTTTAACCCCGTGCAGGCGAAAAAGCTCAGCCCAAAAACGGCTCATAAAAATAGGGGCCCTGTCTGATACAATTGAGCTAGGGAGCCCGTGTAGGCGCACAATTTCTCGGAGGAACAATTCAACAACTGTGACTGTTGTAAATGGGTGTGATAGAGGTAGGAAATGACTGTATTTCATCAATCTATCCACTACCACAAGGATAACTGTTTTGCCGGCAGAAACGGGCAATCCTGTGATGAAATCCATTGATATATCATCCCAGACTTGAGTTGGTATTGGGAGTGGTTGCAAGAGGCCTACTGGTGTTGTAGTGGCCGACTTGTTTTGTTGGCATACTACACACCCGACTATGAAGTTCTGGATTGATGTACGCATGCCTTTCCAATGGAATTGTGTGGCGATGCGTTTTTGTGTTTGTAGGATGCTGGAGTGACCACCTGTGGGTGAGGCATGGAATAATTCCAAGAGCTTACTGAGATGAGTAGAATCTGTCGAAATTTCCAGGTGTCCTTTGAAGAAGAGTAGATCATTCTTAATGGTGTACCCAAGGTGCAGTGAGGGGTTTGCCAATACTTGGGCATTCAACTGCTGTAACTCCCTATGGGATTGGGCTTCTTTTCGAAGTAGATCCAGGAGTGGAGAAGTTGGGGAAGATACTAGTAACTGAAATGATTGTGGGTGCCGTGAGAGGGCGTCAGCCACCCGGTTAGTAGCCCCTGCTTTGTACTCAATTGTGTAGTCGTACCCCAGTAGCTTGGATATCCATTGTTGTTGTTCCGAGGATAGGACTGATTGATCCAATAAGAGCTTCAAAATTTGATGGTCTGTTTGAATTATGAACCGTCTTCCGAGCAAGTAGGATTGCTAAGACCACTGTTATTAGTTCTTGTTCATAAACTGGTTTGGCCCACTTTTGTGATGTTAAGGCCTTGCTGAAAAAGGGTAGTGGTCGCCCCTCTTGCATGAGAACAACCCCAACACTTTGACCGGAGGCATCTCACTCAATGATGAAGCCTTTTGTGAAATCGGGCAATGCTAAGGGCTCGCAACTGCCTATCTCAATTGCTCAAAAGCTTGTTGGGCCTGGGTTGACTAGTGAAAGCGTCTTGTTTCAGCAATTGGGTCAACGAGGTAACTATTAGGCCGTAGTTTTTGATGAAGCAGCGGTAGTACCCAGTCAGGCCAAAGAAGGCCCTCAACTCTTTCACACTTTTGGGTTGCGGCCAGCCCATTTGGAGATTTTATTTGGGTCGGCCGCTACAGTTCCCTTCTCTACAACATGTCCCAAGTAGTGAACTTGGTTTTGTCCAAAGGAGCACTTGGACTCTTTAGCGAACAACTGGTGGGCCTCAAGTGTTGCAAGGGTGACCTGTAGATGATTCAGATATTCCTCCCAATTGGGGCTATAAACCAATATGTCATCAAAGAAAACAAGGATGAACTTACATAAATATGGCCGGAATATGTCATTCGTTAACGCTTGAAATGTGACTGGAGCATTGGTCAGCCCAAATGGCATGACCAGGAACTCATAGTGGCCATCATGTGTCCTGAAAGCCGTTTTGTGAACATCCTCCCTATGTACCCTTATTTGATGATACCCAGCTCGTAAATCTAATTTTGAGAATATGGTGGCTTGACTGAGTTCATCAGGCAACTCATCAATGACTGGTATTGGAAATAAGTCTTTAATGGTGATATTGTTAAGGGCTCTGTAATCAATACAAAATCGCTACGTCCCATCCTTTTTTTTGACTAATAATACCTGTGAAGAGAATGGGTTGTGACTGGGCTGTATTATCCCTTGCTTAAGCATATCTTGAACTTGCTTCTCGATTTCAAATTTTTGAAAGTAAGGGTATCGGTAGGGTCTTACATTGGTTGGGGCAGCTCCCGACATGAGGGGGATGCGGTGGTCATGCTTCTGGCGTGGTGGAAGTTCTTGGGGTTCTTCGAACACGCTACCATAGTGCTGAAGGAGTTGTTGTAGGCAGCTTTGGAAGTCTCTAGGCCCATTTGGGCTGCTGTTAGCTAAAGATGGGCTGGTCCAATTTGAGTCCATGTGCATGAATATGGGCTGATCCGGATCTCCTATTTGCTTTGTTAATGTTGCAAGATTGATGGGCCTTGGACCCTTGCATGCTTGCCCTTGTAGATGGACTATAGAGTTCTTTGATGCGAAGTCCATGGTGAGATGGGCCCAATCACAGATCACGGGCCCTAGCTGTCTTAACCATTGAATGCCTAGCACCACGTCCGCTCCATTGAGATGAAGAGGATATAGGTCCACCGCAAACTGGTGACCTTGAACCTTTAGTGGTAGGCCCATGCAAATGCTATTGCAGGATAGGCTATTACCGTTGGCCACATGAACTGTAAAAGCCGTTGTTGGTTGAATCGGGAGTCCCATTTTATCCACCAAGACTTGAGTTATGAAGTTAAGGGAACTGCCACTTTCTATGAGGATTGTCACTTGGCGTCCCTGGATTAGCCCTGCAACTCTCATTGTTTGAGGGGACACAAGTCTCGTAAGGGCTTGTAGAGATATTTCAGGTGTGCCATTGGGTTGTATTTCTCACCCTGGGTTAGATTCTCTGCAATCGGTGAGGTCGTCTTCCTCTTCGACATCTGTTTGGAGGAGAAATGCTTGTTGTTTCTTGCACTGATGGCCCGACCTGAATTTCTCTTCGCAGTTGTAACAAAGTCCTTTGTCTCTGTGGGCTTGCATCTCTGCCCAGGTCATCCGTTTGAAAGGAACCAATTGGTTTGGGCCCAATATTCCTTCCTCCTTGTCTGGTGCTGTTGTCCTGGTTCCTGGACCCCATGGCCATTGCACCTTTCTTGCTCGAGCGAACTTATCCTCATACAATCTTGCTAGCACTGTCACATTTATGACCGAAGTGGGCTGCATCGCCTTTACTTTCAGTCGCAGTTCTTCTTTTAGGCCACCGACGAAGCTTCCCACCAATGCCTTCTTTGTCCACCCTTGGACTCTCATGGCCAGCTTTTCGAACTTCATCTGGTAATCTTTAACTGATCCCACCAGCCATAGCTTTGCCAAACTCTCATCATGATCTTCGAACCTAGATGATCCAAAACGGATAGTCATGGCATCCGTGAAGTTTGCCCAAGTTTGACAAGGGTGCCCCTATCGGTACCATTGAAACCAGAGGATAGCTTCCCCTTCAAGATGCGCAGAAGCCAGAGCTACCCTGTCTTGCCCAGGTGTCTCATGGTAATCAAAATACCGTTCGGCTCTGAGAATCCAGGGAGTTGGGTTGCTGCCTGAGAAGATGGGGAAATCGCTTTTGGTTGCTCTCGTTGCCGTCGGCCTTGTTCTACGATTGTTTTCATTGCTGCACTCTTCTTGGCTTCCTCTGTCGTTGTTCGTTGCCCCCTGCTCTAGTCGATTGAGGAGAGCAGTGAAACCTTCCTTCATTTCTTTGAGATCTGAAGACATTCGATGGATCTCTACCTCCATCTGATCCACTCGGGTGTCTACTGGCATATTTCTTGTGTTGGTCGTGCTGGCTCTAATACCAACTTGTTAGGAACCTGCCTAACTCAGGGCTCTTCGAGGGAGCCAACCTCCTGAATTTGTTGGGAGAGAGAGAGAGATTAATTTCGAAAGAATTACTATCTTATTTCTCTTTGTGCTTCACTACTTATACTGTTTACAATCTTTGATTTCTTTCTGTTACAGCTGTTGCAAGTGGATGATTAGTTGTGCTGACGTGGCCTCCTCTTGTAAAACTGATTAACTGCTTTCTATTGGTCTGTTCCAGTAGTCTTTACAGTTCCTAGATTTGTAACTTTTTTTCTTTGGGTCCATGTGATAACAGCTGAAGTAGCTAACTAAATGTTTCGTTGCTTTACTTTTAGTGGATAATATAATCATATAATAAATATTAAGTGCATAGTAATCAACCCAGCTAGCTATGTTAACTTTTGAGGCTTAGTTATCCTTCCTTTCAAGTCAAGGTATTTTTCTTTTCTGTTCCAATATATTTGATAATTGAAAATTCAAGCGTAGGCTTTGTCTAAATTAAATGTTGCTTTTGTTCATTTTGCAGCATGCTCTATACGTTGTTTATATAGCTGCTGGTGTTTTTGCTGCAGGTTGGATTGGTAAGATGAATAATGCATTGCTGTCACTTATTGTTGTAATATTTGCATTTCTGTTTACTCTTGTATACTTCTTGTAGCATCCAATACTAATCAACTCTATATAACAGAGGTGTCATGCTGGATTCTTACTGGAGAGAGGCAGACTGCAGTCATTAGGTCAAAGTATGTCCAAGTACTACTTAATCAGGACATGAGTTTTTTTGACACATATGGGAACAATGGGGATATTGTAAGCCAAGTATTGAGTGATGTACTACTCATTCAGTCTGCTCTCAGTGAGAAAGTATGTTTCAGCCTCAAATGTTGCTTCTCCCTTTGAAGGGGTTATGATTATTTTGAAAATTCTCTTAGCTTCATGCAGCTGACTAGTCTATTGGGTGTTAGTTCTGATGGTGAACATCTTATGTGACAGGTTGGGAATTATATTCATAACATGGCTACATTTTTCAGTGGTCTTGTCATTGGATTGGTAAATTGTTGGCAGATTGCACTCATCACCTTAGCCACTGGCCCATTTATTGTTGCTGCAGGAGGAATATCTAACATATTTCTCCACAGGCTTGCTGAAAATATTCAAGATGCATATGCTGAGGCAGCAAGTATTGCTGAACAGGTCATTTTTTCTTTCTATACTTAATTACTTGCTCTCAGTTTGTGGTGTTTCTGAGCCTGATGTTAAATGAGATTTTTCCTTCTTGGTTAATTGGTTTGTTTTAATGTGTTAAGATTTCTGGTAATTTAACTTGTATTTCTTGGATGAATGTGTCAAACTTGGCCTCTAAGATAGAAGTTATAGAAGAATTGATGCATGATACAGTGCAAGAAGTGGCTATTTTTCGATTTAATGAATAAGATGAATTAAATTTTTGACAATGTCTCTGATGTTCATTCTTTGGTGTTGGAGATTGAGAATGTATTTAAGAAAAAAGGGGAGGGGGTTGCATGAGGCATGAGCTTGATGGTTTAGATGCAGTAACAATTCCTGTTTTGGGAGGAAATGATTGAGAATTATATGGCTAATGGCTTTCTATATTTTAAATATTTGCTACCTTTTTTGAACTCAACTCACCACTCACTGAATAGCATGATAATATATTATTAGTTTTGTGGAAAACCTATTGGTGAATTTACATACTATTAATTAATACTTTGAGATAAAACTATGTGTATTTTGAGAAGAAAGCCACAGTTAATGCCCTATTCTGCCAAATTATTTGTTGTCATTTTTCAACTTAGGTTAACATTTTACTTATATATTACGTTATGTACTTTTTTTGCTAAACTGATCTAAAGTTAGATTTTTTTTTGCTCCAATGGGGTACACAACGGGAGTAGCCCATCTCCCAAACCCATAATCCCCCCCACCCCACCCAGGTGCAGGCGGGATTCAATCCCAAGTCTCCTCTACCACCAGCAGTAGACCTTACCAACCAACCGGTTGGCACCTTGCATTATGTTATGTACTTATTTTTTATGTTATTAACTTTGTGGGAAACTTATTTTTAGATCACAAGAGTTTAGAGATCAATATTTTAATGTGGGTAAAATTGGATCTTTAATTATTTTATTTGTTCAAGAAAATCCAAATTAGGGTTTAGACTGTTATTTAGTGATTTGTTCATTCAATGATTTGTTATGGAACACAACTTTGTTACTTGTGCAGGCAGTCTCTTACATTAGGACCTTATATGCATTCACAAATGAAACATTGGCCAAGTATTCTTATGCAACTTCACTCCAAGCAACACTGAGATATGGTATATTGATAAGTCTTGTCCAAGGCCTTGGGCTTGGTTTTACATATGGGCTTGCAATATGTTCCTGTTCTTTGCAACTCTGGGTAGGAAGGTTTTTGGTTAAACATGGGAAAGCCCATGGTGGTGAAATTATAATATCACTCTTTGCCGTGATTTTAAGTGGCCTGTGAGCATCCGAATCTCATTTTCTTCTTATCATTTTGATGCTTCTTCTCCTTTTTATTATTTATCTTATCTAGGTTATATTGTCTTTTCTAGTGGATTGAATCAAGCAGCAACAAACTTCTACTCTTTTGAACAAGGGCGTATTGCAGCTTATAGGCTTTTTGAGATGATAAGTCGTTCAACCTCTTCTGTCAATCAGGATGGGAACACATTAGTTTCTGTACAGGGAAACATTGAGTTCCGCAATGTGTATTTCAGTTACCTCTCTCGCCCTGAAATACCTATTTTAAGCGGGTTTTACCTCACTGTACCTGCTAGGAAAACTGTAGCACTTGTTGGAAGAAATGGCTCGGGGAAAAGCAGTATAATCCCTCTCATGGAGCGGTTTTATGATCCTACATTAGGTATTTATGGCCAATGAAAATTTTCTGACTCCTGCCTGTGAATATTCTCTTTCTTTTCTTCAGGGTTTTCTTTCTGGAACTCCAACTGCTTTTTTCCTAAGAGCCATTTTTTTTGTTTGGCAGGAGAAGTCCTTCTGGATGGAGAGAATATTAAAAGTTTGAAACTGGAATGGTTAAGAAGCCAAATAGGATTGGTTACCCAGGAACCTGCCTTGCTAAGTTTGAGCATTAGAGATAACATTGCTTATGGTCGATCTGCAACCATTGATCAAATTGAAGAAGCTGCTAAAATAGCACATGCACATACATTTATCAGCTCCCTTGAAAAAGGATATGAGACACAGGTAGAACTCTAGGTAGTACATGGAATATTAAATTTAGCCTTTAGTTTCTGATGAATAGCATTCTTATAATTTTGTGCATTCCAGGTGGGTAGGGCTGGTTTACCATTAACAGAAGAACAGAAAATAAAACTTTCCATTGCCAGGGCAGTGCTTTCGAATCCGTCTATTCTTCTGCTTGATGAGGTCACTGGTGGCCTTGATTTTGAAGCCGAAAGGGTTGTTCAGGAGGCTTTAGATATCCTGATGTTGGGAAGGTCAACTATTATAATAGCTCGAAGGCTTGGTCTTATAAGGAATGCTGATTATATAGCGGTCATGGAGGAAGGCCAACTTGTTGAAATGGGTACACATGATGAGTTGCTAAATCTGGATGGGCTATATGCAGAGCTTCTTAGATGTGAAGAAGCAGCAAAGCTTCCTAAGAGGTAATTATACATGGTTCTGCTGTACATGGTGGAATATTTTGTATCACCTTGTGGCATAGAGATATCTTGTTTGGCTTTGTGGTGTATTTATCTGTATCTCTAACTGGTATAATAATACAAACTTTATATCTTCTGCAACATAGTTTTAGCAAGGATATATTCTCCATAAATTTCTGTTTCATGTGTTCTATATTTTTCTCAGGACACCAATAAGGAATTACAAGGAGACAACAACTTTCCAAATTGAAAAGGATTCATCTGGAAGTCAAAGCCTTCAAGAATCATCATCTCCTAAGATGGCTAAATCACCATCTCTTCAGAGAGTGCATGGAATCTATGCTTTTCGGGCCCTAGATGGCACCTTTAATTCACAAGAATCGCCGAAAATCCAGAGCCCACCATCAGAACAAATGTTGGAAAATGGAGTGCCCTTGGACACAACAGATAACGTACCATCCATTAAAAGGCAAGACAGTTTTGAAATGAGATTACCAGAGCTGCCCAAAATTGATGTTCATAATGCACATCGACAAACATCAAATGCTTCTGACCCTGAGTCCCCTATTTCACCATTATTGACATCTGATCCCAAGAATGAACGTTCCCACTCAAAAACTTTCAGTCGACCCCTCTGCCAATTTGATAATGTGCCTGTGAAGAACAGGGAATCAAGGGATATGCAACATCAGAAGCCTCCATCATTTTGGAGGCTTGCAGAGCTCAGTTTTGCAGAGTGGCTTTATGCTGTTCTAGGAAGCATTGGTGCTGCAATCTTTGGTTCTTTTAATCCTCTTCTTGCTTATGTTATTGCACTTATTGTGATGGAATATTATAGAGAGGGCGAAGATCGTCGTCACTTAGGTCGTGAAGTGGACAAATGGTGCTTAATCATTGCATGCATGGGTATTGTAACAGTGTTTGCGAATTTTTTGCAACACTTCTATTTTGGTATTATGGGGGAGAAAATGACTGAAAGAGTTAGGAGAATGATGTTCTCAGGTAAATGATATCTTCTTGTTCTTTAATTACCTCTTTCCTCAAGCATGAAGTGTTACCATTTTTTTTTTTTGTGTTTCTACATTATTTGAAAAAAAAACTTTTCATTCTGAGCTAATCCATTTTTGTTTCCATGCAGCAATGCTGCGAAATGAAGTTGGATGGTTTGATGAAGAGGAGAACAGTGCTGACAACTTATCCATGCGATTAGCAAATGATGCTACATTTGTACGTGCTGCTTTTAGCAACCGACTTTCTATATTTATCCAAGACACTGCAGCTGTTGTAATAGCTGTTCTTATTGGTATGCTGCTGCAATGGAGATTAGCACTTGTGGCCTTGGCAACACTACCTATACTTACAGTGTCAGCTATTGCACAGGTTTGAGCTTGTGCCCCTTGCTAGCATTATCTTGATGCAAATGTGCATGCACATTTATTATTTATGTACTCTCTATTTCGAAAAGCTTATTTTTTGTCAAACTTTTTAAAACTACTGCTGAACTAGATAATATTAGCAGACAGCAGCTGAGCGATCAAGGAATATTCCATGTGGCAAATAAGTTGGGCTAAAAATGGCCCCAGAAAATTCTTTTTATACCCTTATAAATGAGACAAATTTGAGCCCAACAAAATTCTTGCCATGTGGTCAGAATACTCTTCTTTTTAGGCAAGTTTTATATTAAAATTTGAAGCTTCCCATGTAGAAGACATCAATAAAAGGTTGGGAACAGGATGATGTAAGCTGGAAGATTGTACAGGTGGCTAGTCCAGAGGGTTTTGTCTTCATCATCTCTCCACATGTAAGGAAGCTCCCTACATCAATGTTATTGTTAGGGAGGCTCTCTAATTGGGTCAAGTAGGGAATGTCCATACATGACCTTCTATGTATCTGCTACCTGGAAGGATGAGGCCAATTGGAACCACCACCAACTAGGTGACTCTCTGGATTGGTCAGCTATGAAGATCTTCTGCTCCATTTCAATTTTACTAAATGATGGTAGAATAGAGTCTATACATTACAAAGAGCCCAAGAACTACCCAGTTCATCATCGTATGCCCATAGTTCCCTGCCTTTAGCTTTTATAATATTATGTTTATGTTACATCTGCTCCCATCAGTGTCTTGATACTCAAAAAATTGGATCTTTACTGGTCCCTGTTTCGCTAGTGTTTGTTGTATGACAGGGTAGGGTCCTACAAATTCCAGGTCAGGTAATGGGCTTTGTGGGGTAAAGGAGGGGTTTGGGCTGATTAAGAATGAGGGGTAAAAAGTCAAGTATATAGCTTGCTACAACGCCAAAGAATGAGCAAGAACTTAGAAAGGGAACTCTTTCTGTTAAGGTAAATGACAGAGAGACAGAATTCTTATAAGAAACAGGTGAAAGAGAAAAAGAGAGAATTTCTGGCAAAAACCAGAATTTAGTAACTAAACTTTGTTTCATCAAATCAATCTTTTAATTGCAATTACAATGACTCTATGATAGAACCCAGCCCAAGACTCCCTCATTTCTTGGCATGCAAGCCCACCTCAGGCCTGGGTATCTGCTAGGAAAGGCAACGGGGCGGGGCAAACATGGGGAGACAATCCCCATCCACGTCCCTGCCGACAAAGATAGGAATTTCCCCACCCTCGTCCACATGGGGATTCCTACTCCCCACCATTTTTTTGAAGATGTCAAATTTTGCTTTGTTTTTGATTTCTACTTCATTCCCATTTTTTTTAAATAAAATAGTTGCAAATTACAGTCCTAGCAAAAATATTTCTAAATATATTCAAACATATTCTATCATATTTTTAAAGGTATTAGCATAAATCATTAACTAATTCATAGGAAAAACACAAAAATATTTCCAAATATATTCAAACATATTCTATCATATTTTTAAAGGTATTAGCATAAATCATTAACTAATTCATAGGAAAAACACAAAAATATTTCCAAATATATTCAAACATATTCTATCATATTTTTATATATATCAAAGATATTTTAGTAGTTTTATTAAGAAGGGATCTCATGGGGGTGGGGGGGGGGATGCTCTCCCTGTCGGGGGAATGGGGAAATTTCCATCCCTAGTACCAACTACTCATAACCTATTTGCTTTTAGCCCACCACCCATTTGATTTGTCTATAACACGTTACTTACAATTAGATATAGATCCTAGGGTAAGAATTAGACAACTAACATCTCTTACCACTTTCTTCTTTCTTTCTCTCTCTCCCTCTCTCTTCTTGTAAGGAGGTTGAGTACCCTTGAAGTGACTCATGAGTTGAATTTGAGTAGGAACTCTACGATTTGGCATCAGAACATGGTTGTTTCCATGACCAACACCAGATCTGTGATGCTGGAATGTAGGGTGGTTCATATCGAAATCAGTCTGTACAAGTTTAGGGGGACGCAAGAAATCAAGAAGTGCTCTCTGCCGTGATGTCAGGATGTGAAAGAATGGCGATATCCAGTGCAAGGGAGAGTGAGAATGAAGGATTGAGCAATGGAAGCTCTCGTGAAGGAAGTGGCTGCATTGAAATGTCTGCTAAGCTAGATTTCTCTACATTTTCAGGTGAGGATCCAGTTTCTTGGATCTTTAAGCTACTAACGAGTGTTGATCATGTCAATCTATCTTGACCGTGATGTGATTCATGGCTTCAGTCGTATCAGAGATCACATCCTAAAGTTATATGGCCATACTACATAGGAGCCTTGTGCGTGAGGTATGGATCTTTTGCATGTGAAGATTTATAAAGGGGCATGGGTTGTTGGAAGCCCCACTAATCCAATTTCTTATTCTGGATAACTTCGTGTAAAAGTTGCAAGCCCAGCAAACATTTGAAGATCTCAAACGGGTTGGGACTTCTCCATTTCTAGCCGTATTGGGCTTTTCAAAGTCATTCAAGATTGAATGTGATGCTTCAGGGGCTTGTCAAAAGAAAGTGATGCTTCGGGGTGTGGAGTAGGTACTGTATTGATGCAAAAAGAGCAGCCCTTAGCCTGCTTCAGTAAGGCTCTCTCAACCTAGGCCCAAGCCAAGTCAACTTATGAGCAAGTGGCAGTTGTTTTGGCAGTCTAGAAGTGGTGAGCTTATCTTTTAGGCCATGATTTTATCATTTGGATGGACCAGAGGAGTCTGAAATATCTAGTCAATCAACGAGGTTTGAACAGTGTTCAACAAAAGTGGACTTGTAGGCTCATGGGGTATGATTATCAAATTGAGTATACACGAGACCTACAAACTTAGCAGTGGATGCCCTCTGGGTAGCCTTGAGCTGGGTTAAATGAGTGTCTCTTGGCCTATCTTTCCCTTGTTGGATTACAGCGGAAGAGGCCCAACTTGATCCACTATTGATGCATTAGGGCCCAATGGAACCAGAACCCGATAGCTGTTTATGGGCACACGGTGGTTAACTCAGTCCTGTATTGTCGTGGCCATGTTGTGGTGGTCCCCAAATCCACCCACATTCCTTAACTTCTACAACTGTTTATGGGTACATGGTGGTTGACTCAGTCCTGTATTGTCATGGCCATCTTGTGGTGGTCCCCAAATCCACCCACATTCCTTAGCTTCTACACCTGTTTCATGAGTCCGCACTCCACAGTAGGTGGCCACTCCAAAGTCCTGCACACTTACCATTTAATCTCCGGCCACTACTATTGGCAAGACATCAAAAGACAGGTGAAAGAATATGTGGCAGCTTGCATATATGTGAATAACACAAGTATGACACACAAGCTCTAACTGTCCTTAAGTAGCCACTCCTTCCTTGGCAGGTTTGTGATGAAATCTCTAAGGGCTTCATCACTGGGATTCCCTCTTCAATGGGCAAATCCATAATTTTGGTACAATTACTAATCAAAACATCCACTATCTTGTGGGGCCAGCACTCACTTGGAGTCTCGATGTAATTATTTTATGAACTACTAAATGAAAGTTACCATTGCTAGTTTTTTTTTTTGGTAGTAAACCATTACTAGTTTTGGTAGTAGTGGATAGACTCACTAAATATGCCTACTTCGTTGCCTTGCCTCACCTCAATACAACTTCCTTTCTGGCAAAAATTTTTGTGCAAAAAATTGAAAAGCTATATGACACTCCTATGGCTATTGTCACGGATCAAGACCAGACTTCTATGAGCAAATTTTGGGCCAAATACTTCCATGCTCAGGGAATCAAGTTACACTACTGCTACCACACTCAAATTGATGGTTAATGGAAGGGGTAAATTGGTGCTTGGAAATTTACCTCAGATGTTCTTTGATGGGTCAAAGAAGGCAATAAGGTGATCCAAGAAGCTCTAAACTTTGGACCAACTTATCCACCTCAGATGTTCCCACTTCTCAACCTTGAGGACAAGGTTGATCTCAGAGAGTGGGGATGGGGGAATTGATAAAATCCAGCCCAAGGTTCATCAGTCAGCCATGCAAGCCCACCTTTGTCTCATGAGGGATGCCAGTTGCTCCCAGCTCTATCCATTCAATTTGTCTACAAAAGAAAGCCGTGTCTGCTAGTAAAAATGGCTGGAACTGAGGGCATCATTCAGTTGTAATAAGAAGTTTTTTTTTTTCTTGAAAAGAGGTAAGGTAAATTTTATTAATGAAGAAAAGATAATCATACAAGAATGGGGGAAACCACAGGCCAGTTCACCCCCAAAGGATATGATCACAGCTCCCACAAACTAACTGAGCTAAGCATCACAAACAAGTTCTGATTACAAAACTCAGGGATGATAGAAAGCCAAGAAGCAAGTTTGGCCACAATACACTGGATTAACACCTCACGTTCTTTCTTCTCTTTCATGAAAACTCTGCCATTCCTCTCGGACCATATAGTGCTGATTACTGCTGCTGGTATGGCTCTCCAAATGCATTTGCTGTACCCGACATTACCCAATAAACACCAACAGCATCAAAGAAATGAGACCAGATAGTCCAGGCGGACTTGCAATGAACTCAGAGATGTTCAATGGATTCCTCTTCAAGACCACAGATTCCAAAGCTAAGGTCATCTCTGCTGGAAACCTCTTTTTGCCAGGTTGCTTCTTGTTAGGCACTTCCCTAGTGCTGAGGCCCACATCAAGAAATTGCTTTTGGATGGAGAATGAGGGCTCCACATCTGTTTACAGGGGAAGTCAGTTGCCCTTCTAATAGTCAGACTATCAGCAAAAGATCTAACCGATAACTTTCCGTCAGCAGTCCAATTCCAGATCCATTGGTCTTCTGAATGGGGCTGAAAAGAAAATGTATTTAAGCTATTTGGCTAGTTCACAACTTCATCCACCTCCCAGTCTTGAAAATCTCTTCAGAATTTAGGCTTCCACACTACTTTACCTCAGACTAACTCGAAAGAGTTAGCAACTATTGCCTCTTTATCCTCGGCCGCTGAGGATAGCATAGGAATTTTCTCTTCCAAAGGTACATCATCAAGCCATTTGTCCTTCCAGAAGTGGATTCTTCCCCCATCTCCTAACTTGAAACCCACCCCTTTTAGGACACTAGGAAGAGTTTTCAATATAGCTTTCCATAGCGAGTATCCATATGAAGGCAAGTTGATAGCAGTTGTCCATCCCCCCCGGTTGAAGACCATATTTGGATGCAATGGGTTTCCTCCACCAGCTGTTTGCTTCCACTCCAAATCTCCAGATCCACTTTCCCAATAAGGCTGTGTTGAAAGTTTTGATTCTTCTCAGTCCCAAAGGACCCAAACCACCTGAATTCCGTGGAGTGCAGATCTGATCCCATCCTATCATGTGGATCTTTTTTTCATCTTCCCACCCTTTCCATAAAAAGTCTCTTTGTAATTTTTCTATTCTCTTTGCTATTGTGCTAGGGATGGGGAAGAGAGAGAAAATAAGTTGGCAGGTTCGCAAGAGTGCTTTTAATCAGGGTAACTCTTCCCCCTTTTGAAAGGTATTTTGCCTTCTAGGAAGTGAGTTTCCTCTCAAGTCTTTCCAACACCGGCTCCCATATTGCTGGGAGCCCAAGATAGGTAGTTGGGAGCTTGTTCACTACAGGGCATCTGCCCACACAGCTATGTCCTCAATTCTACCCACCGGAATCAGAGAACATTTTCCCAAGTTCAGCTTTAGCCTTGTTACCACTACAAACCAAGAAACATTTCCCACTAGTGTTTCTAATTGAGCAAAAGAAGCATCAACGAAACACAATGTGTCATCAA
Source organism: Nelumbo lutea (assembly GCF_056320005.1). Lineage (NCBI taxonomy): Eukaryota > Viridiplantae > Streptophyta > Magnoliopsida > Proteales > Nelumbonaceae > Nelumbo > Nelumbo lutea. The sequence continues at coordinate 4,322,749 of NC_142685.1, read as the reverse complement.
CAAAGTGGAGCACATTGGCCCTTTCACCCCTGGCTTAATTTCAAATCCCTCCCAAGGACCAGACTTTCTTGCTCGATTGATGAATTGGGTCAGGACTTCCATCACACAAAAGGAAAAGAAGAGGTGACTGGTGTTTTAAAAGCGCAAGGCACAAGGCGAAGTGTGCGCCTTTTTGATGCGAGGCACAAAAATACAAAAAAATGCTGAAAAGTCAAGAAATGTTAGAAAATTAAAAAAGTAAAAAATGCAGAAAGTAAAAATTATTAAACATAATATTAATAAAAAATGTAAACTTAAATTTTAAAATAATTGTTTTTAAAAAACCTACTTTAAAGTTAAAATACATGAACATAACATGTAAAGCATGTTCAAATAAAAATTTAAAAATAAAATGAAACATATAAAACATTTTCAAGTCCATGTTAGGGTCTTAAATTCTTAATTTTCATACAAAAATAATGATTTTATAATTTTAATTGCCTCTCCTTGGCAAATGCCTCTTGAACTTTTGAAGAAGCCGGATGAATTTCCATTAATTATAACAGAAAATTTTGGTGAAGAAAAACATACCTTCATCTAGTTTCTCCATTTTTGGCTGAAGTTCATTTTCTCAAGAATGAAATTTAGGCATCTCCAATTGACATGGTCATAGGCTTTTTCAAGATCCACTTTACATAGAATTCCTGGTTTTCCTGCCCTCGTTCTTGAATCAATCACTTCATTGGCAATTAAAGCTCTGTCCAAGATTTGTCTTCCACCAATAAAAACACACTGGTTTTTGGAAATTACACTTCCTAGATTCTTCTTTAATCTTTCGGCCAGCACTTTTGCAAGAAGCTTGTAGAAACTATTCAGAAGGCTTATTGGCCTGAAATCTTTCAAGAGTCTCATAACCCCCCTCATCTTCAGTTTGTTTGCTCATCGCCTCCTGAACACACCACCTTCGCTCACTGTTACCATCGTTGCCGCCATCATTCACCGTCGCTTGATTGAGTAATAAGAATTGGACAACTGAGATCTCTTACCACTTTCTTCTCTCTTATCTCTTTTCTTGCAAGGAGGTTGAGTCACCCTCAAGGTGATTCCTGTGTTGAGCAGGAACTCAACACTCTACTTATAGACTCAACTTATAAATTCTGATATCCCTGTAACTCCAATTTGGACTTGGAAACTGATCCAAATCAACTTTTAATTGCTTTAAGACTAAGACAAATCCATAGGTTATAGGGACACTTAAACAAGGACTTGAACTCAACACTCTACTTATAGACTCAACTTATAAATTCTGATACCCCTGTAACTCCAATTTGGACTTGGAAACTGATCCAAATCAACTTTTAATTGCTTTAAGACTAAGACAAATCCATAGGTTATAGGGACACTTAAACAAGGACTTGAACTCCTAAACAACTCTATAAAACCTTACTAAGGGGCCGTTTGGTAACAGCTGAAGATGCTGAACTGAAAAGCTTATTGCTTTATGTTTTAGTGAATAAGTTTTTAAGGAGGTACGCCATCTTCATCTGTTATCAAACAGCTTCTAATGTGAGTTTACTATAAATAGTAAGTTAAATGTTACCATAGATGGTAAATTTTGGAATACATGTAAATTTCTAGAAAACTTAAAACCCTATTATTAAGACACCTATAACTAGAAATAAGAAAAACAATATCAATACCACCCAAAAATTCTGAAATTGGTGTAAGAATTGGAAAACTGATTCAATTCTCCATGTTCTTTCCTTACAAGCAGTAAATGTAAAGTTCTAGAAAACTTAAAACCCTATTATTAAGACACTCATAAAAAATTCCGAAATTGGTGTAGGAATTGGAAAACTGATTCAATTCTCCATGGATTCTTTCCTTGCTTCTTTGTTTACATCAGTTGTGAATACCTTAACATGTTTGGTTACCTGGAATAGGTTTTCTGCATATACATACCCATATGTGTAGTTAAAAATATTAACCCTGGAGATAGTTTTCTGTATGTAATAGAAGAACAGATGACGGGATCAATAGTTAATTGTTTTTTGATAATGATGTATATCAAACTCCATATGTGCACGAAGTTAAACCTTCCATCTTGCATATGCTAAGCCATGTTGGTGACCCCTCTCCCTGGTGGGGGGTGGATGTGGGGATTCATTGCTTTTCACTAAACCAACTATCTATCAGGATTTGTTTCAGGAAGTTGGGTTGTTATTGGGTCCAACTGGAGCCTAACCAATGTCTAATTAACTTAGCATAAATTGTTTTGCATTTGGCTGGTTGGATTACAATATGATATGAACCCACGATTCTTTACTTGTCGGTGTGTACTTTAGTAGGAAGGATTTATTTATTGTGATGCATTTTATTTCATCTATCCTTTATCAAAAACCATGAATATGCCAACTTGTCCCTTCTTTCAAATCTTGAGTGGCTGTGAGTCTGTGCTTTGCAGAAGTTGTGGCTTGCGGGGTTTTCAAGAGGTATACAGGAGATGCACAGGAAGGCTTCTTTGGTGCTTGAAGATGCAGTAAGAAATATATATACTGTTGTTGCATTCTGTGCAGGCAACAAGGTGATGGAACTCTACAGGTTACAGTTAGGGAAAATATTCAAGCAGAGCTTCCTCCACGGAATGGCCATTGGTTTTGCCTTCGGTTTTTCACAATTCCTGCTTTTTGCTTGTAATGCCCTCCTTCTCTGGTATACTGCTGTTTCTGTTAAAAAAGGCTATCTGAATCTGCCAACAGCTCTCAAAGAGTACATTGTCTTCTCCTTTGCAACCTTTGCACTGGTAGAACCATTTGGCTTGGCTCCTTACATTCTCAAGCGACGTAACTCCCTTACTTCAGTATTTGAAATCATAGATCGTGTTCCTAAGATTGACCCAGATGATAGCTCTGGACTTAAACCTCCTAATGTGTTTGGAAGCATTGAGCTGAAAAATGTTGATTTCTGTTACCCAACTCGTCCAGAATTGATGGTATTGAGCAATTTTAGTCTCAAAGTCGGTGGAGGACAAACTGTGGCTGTGGTGGGGGTTTCAGGTTCTGGAAAGAGCACTTTAATATCTCTAATAGTGAGATTCTATGATCCAGCTGCTGGTCAAATTTTACTGGATGGTCGTGATTTGAAGTTGTTTAATCTCAAATGGTTGAGGAATCACCTGGGTCTTGTTCAACAGGAACCCATTATCTTCTCAACCACCATACGGGAGAACATCATATATGCAAGGCACAATGCAACCGAGGCTGAGATGAAAGAGGCAGCCAGAATAGCTAATGCTCACCATTTCATTAGCAGCTTGCCTCATGGTTATGACACACATGTGGGCATGAGAGGTGTAGATCTAACACCAGGACAGAAGCAGAGGATAGCCATTGCCCGGGTAGTGCTGAAGAATGCACCAATCTTGCTTTTGGACGAGGCCAGCTCCTCAATTGAGTCTGAGTCAAGCCGGGTTGTGCAGGAGGCTCTCGATACACTTATAATGGGGAACAAGACGACCATTCTTATTGCTCACAGGGCGGCAATGATGAAGCATGTAGATAATATTGTAGTTCTTAATGGTGGGAGAATTGTGGAGCAAGGGACCCACGATCAACTGGTAACTTTGAATGGGTTATATGTCCGGTTGATGCAACCTCATTTCGGGAAGGGTTTACGGCAGCATCGGCTTATGTAGGCAGGGTTCTGTTGATGTAATTTGTGGGTGTTTCATTGGCGAAGTTCTCTCTTTCAGCCCATTTCCTAAATACGGGAGGCATCAAAGCCCCGCTGGGTTCTTTGGATGGTATCTGTTGGCGAAACTCGGCAATATGGGTGAAGAGAACTGATGGGTTTGTAACAACATTGTATTTGGGTTGGGTTGGTGCGTGGTTAACAATGTTCAAAGTAAGGATTGAAGATTGGGGGTTTCGAGATCTTTTTTTGTTTGTTTGCTTTTGGGGTTTTGGGTTTGGGGGGGAGGGGGGGAGGGGGTTGAAGGGGCAACGCTCGGAGAACAGTAGAGTTGCGGTGCATATTCTTTTGGAGGCACGTGTGCATCTGTGCTTCCATGGTATTATTAATTTGTTAATTAATCAAAAAGAGGGTTGTAGCCTGTTATAATCTCATGATTCTCATCCAGGTGGCAATGGAATTGCCGTGATTCATTCTTTTTTTCCTTCTGGCCCTCGTTTTTTGAAGCTCTTTGGTATTCAGTATTAATTGCTAGTCGTTGCTATACCACTGGCCGTGCCGTGCAGCCTTTAGCGTGGGATTTTTGAAGAATAGAGTTGAAGGTCTGCACGCAGAGAGGATTGTGGATTGATGAATGCCAAACTTGGATGCCCCACACACCTTATGTATGATAACACTAACCTCCACCCTCCGCTTTTTCTCTAATGTATCATACATTTTATTGTTCCGTTTTTGCATAAAATTTGATGGAATCGGATGTGGGAGCCATCCCGTTTCTTCATTCCCTCAATTATTGTGACGATTTAATTGTTCATACATTGATTAAATAAATCATATCTAATAAATCAGCCGGACCCAGTCATGTGCCAAAGATCCAGCTGAAGGTTACAGGCTTACATCTAACATCTGGTGCTTGCATTTTAATCTCATCCGGTGCTTGCATTTTAATCTCATCAGATGTTGCTGTACAGCCTTTACTTGGCCGAGAATTGGCCAATTGGGATTTTATCCTCACAAAATCTGCCCTTTCAAAGTTTTCACAACCTTTAAACTGTGTATTGGGAATGTCTTCATGAGTGAAAAAGTAATAACCCCTATGCACTGTTGCATGGAGTTGAGATTTTCTACCAACAAAACACGTTCCGATCCTTCGCCAATTTCATCTAACATCGCATGACTCACTATGAGACTGAGACTCGCCATTAAAGTGGGATTTGTCATGTATGAGATGTGCGTTTTGAGATTACGTTGATAGAGGGTTGGAAGTTGGAACGTGTTTTGTTGGTGGGTGATCCAGACTCAGTTGCGAGGGCTGTGAGGAGTGAGGACAGTGTGAGGATGGATAATGGATTTGGTGAGGACTAAATCTGGATTTGGCCAGTTGGCCTATTCAGTGGGAGTGAGGATCTTCTCCTCATAGAGCGTACTTCACACGGACCCCATCTCACTGTGTATTGGAAACATCTCCTTATGAAGAACAGAGTATGGAAGATGTTCCAAATACATGGTGGGTTGGGGCTGTGAGGTCCGTGTGATGCGCATTTTACGAGTAGATCCCAATTCATCCAGTGGTAAGATGATTCTTTCCACACGTGACATTTTCTCTTCATTAGGGGTGAACAAGAAAAATCGAATCGAACCGAAAAACTGACCGAAACTGAATAAAAAATTTCGTTAACTATACCGGTTGGTTTGGCATTTTAAAAAAAATCGAAGGTACCAGTTCGGTTTCAGTTAATCAAAATAGAAAATCAGTGGTTAACCGAATCGATATATTTATGTATATTTTATATTTTTTATACATTATAAATTAACAAATATGCATTATATATATAAATATATATTTATAATATATAATATGTTATTTATTATTTAAAATATAATATTGTATATATTTCTAATTTTTTATTTATTATATATTTATATTCCAAATAATTAAAAACTGAAAAACTAACAAACCGAACTGATCAACTGGTCACGGTTTGATTTCCATTGCCGGTAACGGTTACCGAACCGTGAACACCCCTAGTCTTCATTCTAATATCTACCGTTGCCGACCGTTATGCAAAAGGGACGCTTGTTCGAGTGGTTATGATAACCAACCTATGAAATTTGGTTTTCCCCACAACATAACAGTGCAAAGATTATATCCAATCAATGGAAACATGACATTTGAAAATCAATTAGAGGATTTTTATAGGCTGGGAAAACAAATTATCCATGGAAGTAACAAGCTACGGCCGTTATAAATCTATTTCCCCTTGAGTTTTTTTATTTATGAGATGAGAATAATAATGTCTTCTGTCTTGCTTTATTTTTGCCCATTGGCGGGTATTGTGACGTTATACTGGAAATATATAACGTTAAGGGGTTAGCGTTGTACCTGTCATTACTATTTAACTATTTATTCAGTTTAATGGCTTCCAGTAATAAGCAAGGTTTTAATTACTGATACCTTCTACCAAAAAAAAAAAAAAAAAAAAACTGATAACAATGATATATGTTGCATGATATCGTGTGTATTTAGCGGTATTGAAAGTGACCGATACTTGAAATACTGAAAGTTAGGGATATTAACAGTTGAAATTATTAAGACGAAGCTGTTAATATTCATCCTGATAAATTCCTCATTAGTAATCTGTACTTTTGGGCTTAGTGTTATTTTGGTCTTCGAATTTAAAATGTAATGATTTTGTATTTGAATTTTTAAAATATATTACTTTAGTAATTATCATTAATTAGCAGTTAAGTAGCATTTGAAAAGATTTAAATCTCTTTTAAGTGTCATCTAATTTTTTTATTAACCATAAAAAAAGTTGATAAAAATGAAGTCTCAAACCCTTGTCTTTTCTATTCAAGAAAGTTGGGGTCACCATTAAGGTTTTTAAAATTGAACTAGATAGGGAACTCTATTGGGATCTGGCTCCCGGGTCGAATGGTCCGATTGTCTGATTTGAATGGACAGCCTGCTTTGATAGAAAAAAAATAAAAAAAAGGTCAAAAACCATTGTTTGGGTTGACAGTTCGACTGCCCAGGTCAGAAATTCGTTGATCAAATGAATGGTTTTTGGCCAAAAAGTGGTTTTAGGGTAAAACGGAACCAGTCAAGTGATCGGTTCCCGGTTTTTCTGGCTGACAGTCTGATCCGATTCAGTCCAGTTTTGAAAATCATGGTCACCAAGATTTGAGACTGTTCATTTTTTGTCAACATTTGGATGGTTAATAAAAAAAAATTAGATGATACTCGAAAGACATTTGTATGTTTTCAAATTCCACTTAATGACAGATTAACGACAGGTACTGAATTGACATATTTTGAAAATTCAAGTACTAAATTGTCATGTTTTAAAGTTTTGGAGACTAAAATGACACTACGCCCAAATTAGAGGATACAGGATACTAATCGAAAACTTTTATCGAACGTTTGAACGATGATGACATTTGAAGGCTGTAATTGATGATCCTTTGCTGGATTCTAAATAGTAAAATATATATGAAGAATTTGAGGATGAAGGTGAGCACGAAGCGATTGGGCATAAATTTATGAAAATGAGTTTCCCCAAAGCTGCGGCCTATTTCGAGGAATATACACCACCTTCTATCGTTAACGAAACCTGAACGTTATGCGAGAAAAAACAGTCATTTGAGAGAGAAATTTATCAACTGATGGTTGGCATTCCTCATTTTAAGTAATTATTATCTCCATTTTACCATTAAAAATTCAGTGTTAATAGAGGCATTTTAACTGTAAAAAGTAGGTAAGTCCTTGAAATAAGAATGCCAAATGCAGCCTTAGTAAATTCTTTGGCCAGTAATAGTGGAGGCTTTGGGATCGAATTCCATTTTCACCAACGTTTTTTTATCATAGGATATGAATTATCTCCGGTTATATGAATTTGGATCTCCTACCCACAAACTCTTCTTACATCCTTAACAGCAAAACATTCAAGTCATGCATTGTGAATATCTTATCATTCATGGAGAGATGTTCTAAACTGTCCAACCACAATCAGTGGCTAAATTGTTTTACAGTTCTAAGGTATTTTGGTGGTGGGAAGAAAGTGGTATAGTTTCATTAAGTTAGTAGAGAGGAGAGTAGATATTAATTAGTAGGAAATTCAAGAGTTGACAACATGATACATCTTTGGGATCCACAACGAGGATGCTTGGAGTTGCGGAGTGCGCCCTGATAGTCGGTCAGTCACCAAACAGAACCTTTCAAACCACAGTGCCCGTGTGGAATGTCCGCCCCTAAAGGATCCCCGCCTGCCTGAGAAAGAGACGGCTAGAGAATCTTTCACATTAGCTACTACTACTGTCTAGAAACCCTACAATTATGGTATTTTATCTATAGGGATGGAGCTGAGAGAAATCAAAACAAGCAACTACATTTAGAGGAATAGGGATGGAGTTGAGAGAAACATTGTGTGCATAGTTATTTGGCCAGTCTGCAGCCATGTTTCATTCTCTGTAGATGTGATGATACTCAATCATTCCCTCTAATCTTTCTCTTAAAGTGTAGCAATTTTCAATAATTGGGCGTACTCTCCATGGGGGATTGTAACTCTTTTTCAGACACTCAATAACAAGCTTCGAATCTCCTTCGGTGATGATATAATTGTTTGAAAAGTTGAGACTAAGATTGTGGGCCTCCCCCGCCGCTCACGCTTCAGCAACATTAACTGTAGTTTTACCTAGCTTATAGGCTTTGAGATCCAGAATATGACATAGGTGATCTCTGGCAATACAAGCAACTGAGCAATCCCCATTAATACACGTTGCATCAAAATTAATTTTAATAACCTCGAAATCAGGGCTCTTCCATCTAACAGGGATAACATTCTTCTTTCTCAAACACCTATCGTCTCCCTCCTTCACCCCTTGAATCTCCAAAAACACATTATCTATAGAATGGAACGTTCATAAGGGAGACCGAATGAATAAAGGAAAATTCTAATGAAAGGATCCTTCAATTGATGAACTATATATCCATGCATTCACCCATAAAAAATGGAACTAGGACTCCATTATGTATTGATACTTGACAGATTTGCTTTTCTTTAGTACTAGCATAATTGTTCTATTATTAGTCTCATTTTCCAAAGAGTATAAATATAAATACATATAAAATGCAAGATTTTACACTCCTTCCAAACTGAACCTTAATGGCGAAATGAAATAAATATTCATCCTTGCTCCTAAATAATTCACTAAAAAGGGATAAAGGGGTATAGGAGTAGGTGTAGTATTTCTGATTGAAAACACTAGGTGAATTGCTCTTTTGTTGGATGTGGCCTGTTGAGTGTTGGTGACACTCGAAAACTATAAGATTATCCTCCATTTTCCCACATTAAACGTATAATTAAGCTAAATTGGATGCTCACGGGAAGTGCATGCCATGAACTCTTTGGCCATCCCAAGAGCTGTGAAGTTGGTTGCTCAGAGTAAAAATTGATTCGTGAGGCCTCAAGCCTTCCCTAACCTAAGCATCCAAGCCTTGCTTTATCTGTTTACACCCACAGATCATTGCATTCCAAGAAACCGCATCTACTATCTCGGGCGAGTCTTGGAAAAGCTGGCCTGAGGTGTGCACAAATGGAGAAAATTATAAAAAGAAACTAATTCCACATTTAGGGATATTGTTAGTAGAGAATAAGAACTTAATAATGAGAGATTGGGTTGAATGGTTATTTTGAAATGGCATTAAAGCCTATTTGATCAAGTGTTCTAGTATTTAATTTTATTATCCGTAATAATTAATTAATGTCTCGTTTGGTGTGTTTTTTTGTACGATCTATCGGTTATTTACAAGTTTGATAGATTGTGATTTGGTCTTTTTCCGTTTGGTTCATTGTAGATCTAACCGCTAAACACAAAAAACCTAAAACGGACGGTTTTGAAGAAATTCTAAATGAGACTTTTGCGTTTTTTCTCTATTCATCTTTACACAGAAAAACATGCTTTAACCGAACGGGTTTCAAACCACTCAGATCTTAATGCAGAAGCTTAATGCATCTTTTAACTGTGAAAGCTATCAAAAGATTTTCCCAAAAAGCTTATAAAACGGCCCCTAAATTTTAAGACAACATATTAATTGATCAATACATGAGTGAGGGGTGTGTGAGAGAATAAAAATCTATTGATGGGACTCACCTAAGTTTGAACGCTTCCTTTGATAGATACCGTTTGAAGCTCTTTGAGACCATTCATTGGTACCCAATTTGGTAGGGTATTACCATATTAGTGGTGGGAGGGAATTTCCAATAACCTGATACGTCTGCTCACTGCCACGAATGGTTTATGATAAATTGATAATCTCCTCCCATCCCATAGGTCTCCATCATTTTTTTTTTTTTAATTAAGAATTTCATTCCGTATTTTCTTGCGAAAATGAAAATGCTAGTGAGGGAATGAGAATCGCCCAACTTAAAGTCATCAAAACCATTCCATTCAAAGCCTGAAACAAAGTATTCCATTTACACCATATAACACGTTAAATTTGTATTTATACAAGTAGTGAAAAGTTCTGTGGTGTCTTATTGGAGTCTTTGGCGCTTTCCAGGAAAGATTTGATTCTGCAAGGGATCCCAACCAATGCTAGCTGATAGCTGTTGTGCCTTGTTGTTTAGACATGAACCAGAAACGCTGGCAGCACTCGACATAGGCATAGTAGTAGGACAAATCTGGGAAGATATATCGATGTATGAAGAACTTACTGAACTTTGAATAGGGTAATCTGGGATGGAAACTGGCTTCTGATTGATTGTTTCAGGGTCACAACCTTTAATGGAAACGGGTGGAATCTGGAGGGGCTGTAGAGGGGGAGGATTTCGCCACCTAGGTAGAGGTCCTGCAACGAGAAGTGTCTGAAGCAGGGGTCCTGCTTCCATTACAGCCTGCAACAGCTTCCCCTTTTGGGGAAGCTGCTTTCCTTTGACCAGATTCTCAATTACTATTGAAGCCTGATCAATTTTGGGAGAGCCTGAAGACATGGTGGCCAGTGAGTTGACTCCATTTCCCGACGTGACAATACCCATTGGGTTGGAGACATTGCTTTCTTGGGCAAAGGGATGATTTTGCAAACCCATGTTACTGGAATCGGCCATGTTCATATTTGACAGGTCTGAGGATGAAACCGCATCAAAGAAGGATTCTGCAGGGGAGGAACCATAGGAATGGTGATTGTACGATTCAGAGAGGCTGTCAGACTCTGTGATGTTTGAATTCGCCTTATTCGGTTGTACATGAGGGCTTTCAGGCTGAAGCATTGGGAGAACGGGGCAGATTCCATTTGGGCTTGATGGCATCATGACCTTGTTTAGAAGTCTCCGCAGCTGATTTTTTGCTTCATCTCTTTCTTGGCAAGCCACCTTCAAGAGCTGAAGTAATTGCTGTACACTCTCCTCGTTCTTCCTCAGCACCTCCTGTGCATTCATCCTCGTTGATTCTAATTCAATGGTGGTGTAGAGAAGCTTGTGCTTCAGGTCATCAATGCTCTGTTAGATAAGATAAGACGTTTGAGTACATTTAATTAACGAGCTAACTGGGAACAAGAATCATAAAAATGGGCGGCAGAAGTTGCTATTTATTGATCATACTGCAACTACAATACAGGGTATAAAAAAGATAACTTTCCTGAGAAATGACAACGGAAGATATTCATAAATCAAGGCCATGTTTATTTTTTTTCTTGGAAATATGAAAATCAACGTCAGTATTCTAAAGGGAATCTGATACAGTCGGCTCCAAGCAAAGAAATTTACTATTGAAAGGAAGTCCAAAGTTTCCACTTGTGTAAGACTTTCTAGAGTTCATAAGACTAGAAGAAATGCACCAAAATGGGATGGGCCCATAAAGATCCAAGCATCTTTGGTCATATATATAAACTAGAGACGTAGAAATTTCAGCAAATCCCAAAATTTGCATAAATTTTCATCAATACCGACAAGTTCTAACTCCAAAATTCAATTAGAACATGTTTTTCCAACGCAAGAAGGTAAACGAAACGCAACTACATGGGCCCTTCTTGTTTTCCAATGAAATGGACGTTACGAAACTTAATGACCGGTTGCAATTTACAAATGAGAATAGAAAATCCCACTAGAAACAACAAATTACAACTCATCAGTAGACCAGAATAGTTCTTAGCCCGGCTATACAACTGGAGACTAAGTACATGGAGATGCAAGCTAAGAACTCAAAGATGGTTTAAACTGAGAGCCCTAGACATTATTATTATTTACTAGAAGCAAAATAGCTAAGAGCCCTAGACATCATGTGTAGAAACCATGTTAGAACCAAAATAGCTAAAAGTTAGAATGATGGTTTAAACTTTAAAGATTTCTTTCCAAACAACTACCGATAACTAGAACTCAAAGATGAAAGCAGAATGCAGTCAAATGATCCACAAATTAATATTTTATGGAATACCTAAAAGAATTTCTTTCGTTTGTACAAAGAAATCATCAATTCATGGTTACTTTCCTAACTGCAAACGAAGGTAAAGAATCCGGATACTTGTTAAAAGATCATTGTTTGGCGTCAATAGAGATTAGTTGAACTTCAAAATTCTGCTGGAGCAGGAGCATGCGTTACAAAACTAATGAAAGAATGCAAGAGATGCGCCTATTTAGAACTGTGAGTGATGAATCTACCACCTTTAATCTAACGCCAAACTGACCCACCAGAGAGAGATGCAAAATGACAAAATGGTGAAAGACAAGGGAAGCAAAGCTAACAGATATGTTTGATGCAAGGAACTCTGATCGAGTGCTAGATATAGTAACCCAGCAAAACACAAAACCCAGAAAAATAAATAATCTCAAGGAAACTCTGAGATGGCAAATGGGAGTGGTAGAGGTTCACCTCTTGATAATTCCAAACAGAAGCGATTCCTTCCATCTCTCTCTCTCTCTCTCTCTGTTTCTGTGCGCGTGCGAGTCTGCGTTTGTGTGGCTTTCCCTCTGCCTCTTTTCTCTCCTTTCTGGATTGCTGTCCCTATATTTCCTCTCTTTCTCTCTCTGTTACTGGTAATGAGCAGTAGAAGAGTCTAAGCTATTTTATATTTATAGGATGGGTCGTGCATAAAAGGAGAGGATGGGATGACTTGACCAATTTCCAGAAACCCAATCTAAATTTAGCGAAAATAAGGAATGTATTAAAACCTCCCGAATTTCAATCGGAGAAATTTAAAAAACAAAAAAGATGCCATTTTTTCTTCTCGGTAAAAAATCCTCCGCCCTTTCAGGGCGTCCACCTCTATCTCTGCGAAAATGAAAAAGAAATATTCCTTTCCTAGTTTACCCAATCCTTTTCACTCTCTCAGAAGCACAGTCAGTCAGTCGGTCACTCTTTTTTTCTATCATCGTCGTCGTCACTCGTCATTCGTCAATGGAGTTAATTTTCCTTATGCGAGAAAAGCCGTTGGTTTCCTTCCCCTTTTCCTCCCTTTTCATTTTTATCATAAAAAGGTAAAAGAAGCGCTTTGCCCAAAAGTATGTTTCCAAATTTGCCCTTTTCAAAAAGTTTCTACTTCCTAAACATTTCATTTCCCTCTTAAAGGCTAGGGGTATTTTGAGTAAAAAAAAGGCCTAAATTGTTTTCTATCTTCTTCAACCACCATGTCCTCATCCTAACTGGCTAGCAAGTTGGAGTGAGTGACCATAGTCCACTTCTGGACGTACATGTAAAGTAAGAAGAAGTTGGAAAGTGGCCAATTTATGTTGTTTTATTTCTCCGTTTCCCATTTTAAATTTTATTTACAACCACGTCCCAATTATTGGAGGCTACAGTAATCAGTAAGTAGGTAACAACGGCATGTAGCATACGTGGACATCTTTTGCCACGTGTAACAGCGACAAAAATTACATGAATCAATTCCCGAAATGAAGACTACTGGTTAATAATTATTCTATATGCCCTGCGTTAGAAGCCATAGATATCCATAACATGCACTGATGTCTGATGCACACACGTCGAGCTTTAGTCTGTGTATCTCTCTAATCCCAAGAGTCGGGTTAGAATATAATTCATTAAAAATAACATAAAGAATTTAAAGTGTGAGAAACTTATCTCTTTTCTTTGTTCCTTTTATGATTTCTGCTAGATCATCTGCCTAGGGTGTATGCTGCCTGTGAAGTCGGTGTGAACTGCCCGAGAAAACTAAAAACTAAAGCACCATTGTAGTGTTAGGGTTGACCCATATGTGTATCCATCCATCTTTTATTTTTATTTTTATTTTTCTCTGTTCCTATTAGTTTTAATTATTTAAATGTAATTGTATTATTTATGGGTTAATTGGTTCACAAACTATGTATTATTTAATGGTTTTTATAATTTTATCACAAGGAACAAGCTAGGCCGGATAAAAAGCTCGCAGAGAGGGAGAAAAGGGAACTCCATGAGTATGGATCGTAAATTCTCAAGGAGGGAAATCCGAATATTTCTTTGTTTATCCCCGACAAGCGGCTGCGGCACTACTCACTCCTCAGACTTTTATGTTCCTCCTTTTTTTTTCTTTTTTCTTAGTTTATCTACTAAATTAGTCATTGGTTACTTCTTATTTTAAATTGTTAATTTGAGTTCCTTTCTTATTTGTTGATGTTTGTATTAAAAATGACGAGGTTCTCTTTTGTATAAGAAACAGACAAGGTTGCAGGATATTTTAAACACTTTTTCAGTGTCTTACTGTCTCTAGTACAATGCATTTGGCCCTCCCAAACAGTATCCCTGAAAATGATCTCTCTTTCTCTCCGTTGGGTTGGGTTGGATGTGTTGAGTCGGATTTGATAGAGGTGTAATTTATGTTGAAAACAAAAGCTATATGGGTTTCAAATTGAGGTGTGCTGAAAACAAACTGGTATGGCCCAGCCAGATTCCAGATTTCATCAGATAAGTTAGGTTAAAAGCAATTAACCCCATGTCAAGTCAGTTCAACTGCATTCGGGTTGATAGTTAGGCAACCCGACCTAACCGGAAACTGACTGTTGTGTTTGTATTCGTGTATTTTCATACATATAATAATTAAGGAATCGACATGTTACAATAGGTAGTTGACATTTGACAACCCAAATCCAATCTGGAGTTTCGGTAGGTAGTAAGACCCGTTGGGATAGTTTGTTAGAGCTTTGATCAGTGTTAAACGTTTCGGTCCATCCAGCGGTTCTGGGCCCATATGTTTAGAGCCTGTTTGGGAGGGATTCTGAGTTGATTGAACCACTTTGAAAAAGTGCCCGAAAATTAAATTTGCGACTTCTGTAAGCATATTTCCATCTTTCCGGGTTTTTACTTACCTCCCAAATGGGTACTTGGACCAGGATGCATTGGTGCATTATGTGGTCCACAGTCCGGGGTGAATTACACACAATTACATACACAGAAAGAAAAAAAAAAGGGAACAGAGAAGAAAATAAAAAAAGTGGGCGAAACGCGTAAAAGAGGTTGGTGGAAATGCAAACTTTGTCCATCTCGGCGGGATCCCGGATTTGATTACTCACTAGTCACTAAACTATTGCATGATGCTAGGTATAAAATTACAAAGAAATAGAAACCCTCTTCCCTTTGATTTTATTTTATATTTTTCTTTTTCGGTTAAGAGAGAAACATCTTTCCTTCTAGATGGGCAGGTCAGGTATCTCATCGGTTTCTTGCAAATGGACCCACAAAACTTAGTAATATACGAACCCGTCTCTCTGAAGTCTGAATAAATGAATGAAAAAGCAGTCATGTCTATGATTACTTGGATTAAGGTTAATTATATTTGTTACTCAAGAGTGAAGAAACAAGGAAAAGTGTTTTAGCCTTTACTAGTTTACTCTTCACTCTTCAGCTTGAAAAAAGCACTCTCTTCTGAGTTCTGTCTTCTCAATTCGAGTAACACATACACTGTCTTATTTACTACGTTTTTCTCGAAACTTATTTTGAGGAGAAACGGTCCGGAAAAGGGAGACCCCAAAATCCAACAAGATGGATATTAACGGCTTTACCGGTCGACCTAATCATGTGAAGTCGTGAACCCAACATATATATATATATATATATATATTTTATTATGTTTTAATCAAATATTATGTATGTGTTGGAAACTTGGAATTGAAAACAAATATATATTTTATTATGTAATGTGTTTTAATGAAATATTATGTAATGTGTTTTAATCAAATATATATATATATATATATATATATATATATATATTTTATTATGTGTTGGAAACTTGGAATTGAAAACAAAATCAAAAGAAGAAAAAAAAAAAAAAGAAAGAAAGAAGAGAAAAGCAGAATTCAATTCTCACACATTATTGGGCGGTGCCACATGTAGCCAGGTCGAATAATCTCTCTCTCTCTTTCAACAAAAATTCCTTTTTGGTTTCCATCCAAAGTTATCAAAACAATTGAATTGATTAATTAATAAATTAAGGTGTCGTTGTCATGGGCTTGTTGAGGTCCATATATTGTAGCAGCCCAGGCGCTTGTCCTTTACCGCATCGCACATGGGCCGATGGGCGATCAGGTAGCTGTCATGTGAGTCTCTAAATTCTCTTGGTTTTTGGTAATACGTGTTCATGTAGCAATTCCAACAGTTGGGCACGTGCGATACACCACGCGGCGCCACCCCCGCATTCTCAGGCACATGCACTCGTCCCCAATCCAATCCAATCCAATGCCGCCACCCTTTCTTTACCAGAAGCAAATTAATTCATATACTTTATACTTTAGTCATTTACATTTGCCTCTCCGTTTGGCTCCTCTTCAATCTTCATGCCCAAACTTGTGACTTGTGACTTGTGACTTGTGAGAGTGTGAGAAGGGAGATTATCTCCAGTTCTTCACCGGTACTACTACGGCAACCGCAGAGACCAATCTTCATTCTTTTGTGACTTGTGAGAGGAAAACTAAAGAAGAGAGGTCTTTAATCTTAAGACATGCGGCAGAGAGCGATGTGGTGCCATTTGAACTCTTTTGTCGTCTCTACTAGGGTTGGAATTCCTATACGGCAACCGGAGATTTGAACTCCCAATTCTATCCTACAGTACGACATCCTAATCCTTCGCCATTATCAATACTTTCTCTTCAATTTGATAATTAGAGACATAAAAAACAAACATTAATAAGAAGTTACATATGATATTGACAGAACAAAAAACTGTTTGTTGGATTGGAGTTGTGGGAGCAGGGGACGGGGGTGTGGGACCCACATTGCTGCCTTTCAATGTGCTCAAAGTAACATGTCCAACTCGCCGGAAACCCAAAAACCGTCTTGGTATTCCAATTCCACGGCCCTAGCTAGACGCCTAGACTCAGCCCAGGTCGTCGTTTGCTATGTGCGTGCACAGTACATAACTAGCGAGGAGTGGACTGGGATTCACTGTGCTTTGCTTATGCACGAGAAAAAAATAATAATAATAAAAAAAGAACGATTAAGATGAAGAATGATTTCTCATCTAAGAAAGAACATGGAAATATAAACCGCGTGAAGACGTGATGTCTAATGGCGGACCTATACCTCTTGCCCTTAGGCCAGCATGCATCTCATGTATTGACTAAGTTACATTTTCTTTTCTACGTTGGTGGGCTTATTGGCAATAAATTAACTTAATCAAATTGATATGGCCCATATTTCCTTAATTAATTGCTTTTTTTTTTTTGCTTTCCTGATCGCTTCAAATTCAAAACTTTAATTAAATATGCAATTTTTTAGGAGAATTTAGGTTTAATTTGGAAGGAGTATAAATATAATATATATACTGTGTAAATGCAAGGTTTTGAGCCATACGTATTTGTATTCTTTCTAAACTGAGCCTTAGTTTAAAGGTACGAGTTTATGTACATGTACAATAAGGTCGTGTGAAAATATAAATTAACAATATAAATAAGGAATCAACTATAATACTGGAAATATTGAAAAGGTTTATGGTCAATCAACTAGTATCACAAAAATGATGATCAGTGAAGTGGTATTAATCAAAATTTAGAGGGGTGCTTTGATTGGTTAAAGGCTTAAAGCTTTTCAAATATCATGTCTTCCTACAGGGGGGCCAAGAAATTTTTATGAGGGGGCCAAAACCTAAAATCGATTAGGGAGGGGGAGGGGGAGGGGGAATAAATATAAATGAGCCCACAGGGAAGCAACGATTGGGTTAGAGAGTTGGGGATGGGAGAAATTTATATAGAAATTTGTATTATTAGTGGGGGATTTCTGGACTATAAGGGGGGCCATGGCTCCCCTAGCTCCACCCGTCTTTCTGGTATCATAGATTTTTTCTATAAATAATTTAATTTTTATTATCTACACCAAAAAAATAAGACAAATATCCATTTTTTATATGGTAGTAGTGCAAAAGCATCTATGCAAGTGAAGGATAAAAATATAAATTAATATTATATATTAAATTTAGCATTCTTTTTGAGAGAAAACAAAGAGAAGTAGAAACATGGGAACACACATAAACTAACCAAAAGAAACAAAATAACCAATAAGGCAACACCTAACGAGCTATCTAGGAATGTAAATAGATAACAACTAGGAGAAGAACTCCAAGCGGAAAGGACTTCTTTGCCTTTGGCGAGTTCTGATCTGCGTGCCCCACATCACATCCCCACAGTGTACTGGGAATATCTCCCGATGATGACATCATCATTTCTGGTACTATCATCGGAAGATGTTCCCAATACACGACAGGGATGTGCTGTGGGACATTGTGGGGTACAGATTGAACTCGTGTTCGGCAGCAAGAGCATGGGCAGCTGTAAGATACTTCAACTGACATGGAAGAACGTAGCTTCAACCCCAGGAATGTTGTAAACATCCTCCAGCAAAGGCCAAAAGACTAGGGGAAACATAAGAAGATAAAGCCTTAACAATATTAAGGGAATCAATCAAATTTAACATTTACATCCATATGAAAATAAAGACAAGTATCTATTTTATATAGTGATTGTTTTAAGGAAAAATTCTCAATCAGTACCTTCTACTTTGGCTCGAGTGACAAATTGGTCCCTGAACTTTAAAATGCGACAACCCAATACTCAAGTTTTCAAAATGTGATAATCCAGTACCTGCTGTTAACCAGTCAGTTATTCAGCCGTTAAGTGATATTTGGAAAGTCAAAAATGCTATCTAATTCTCTTTATCAACCATTTAAATGTGATAATCCAGTACATGATTTCATGTTAGTGGTCATGGAGATGCATGCATGCATTGATACACACTGGGTCGGGGTTTTTTGAAAGCTTTGCGTGATAGAAACCATCCCTCTCATACTGATAACAAAATAAAAATAAAAAATATAAAAGTTAGGAGTATCGGTCTTATTACACACCAATAAAGGTGTGAATAGACCGGGGTCCAGTCCAAAATGAATTTGGACGGATTGGACGGATCAACAAGACATATTGGATTGGATCAATCCGGTCCAAAATTTTTATTAGATTGGATTGGACCTGGTCCATCCATAATAAATTTATATTGGATTGGGTTGGATTAAGCCAACATCTGATTCATTGATATAAGTTAAGAATATAGGTGTCAATGGACCAAATTTGGGTTGAAACCAATCTAAATTAAAATGAATTTAAACAGATTGAATGATCTAGGACCAGTCCAAAATATTCATTGAATTGAATTGGACCAAGTTCATTTGTAATGGACTTACATTGGACTAGATCGGATTGAACCTAATCCTGTACAATTGACACCCCTATACACCAATAACCGATTGTTGGTATTAATAGAATCGATATATTGATCCTTGAGTGCTGATAACATGCAGCTGTCGAATTTGAGTTTAATCTTGGACTCATTATTATGTGAATTTTTAATTTTTGGCCTTTTCATAGCAATCTAAGCGATTCATCTTCTAATAGAATCATACCTAGATTTTAAATTAGAAAGGGGATTAATCTCCTTGTCACTTTGTCATTCAATTAAGGTGGTGTTCGGAAGTGTGATAAAACGATATATTGGGTTTCAAACCATATCACACCTCATTCAGCCGTTAGGTTGTAGTGTGGTGTGGTTTGAACCCCATCATATCATGGTGTGGTTTTCACCATGCTCAAAATATCAACCACAGGTTTTTCATGTGACCTCAATCACATCATAGGGTAATATAGCCTTAGCGTTGGTTACGTTGCTTCGTAGGCTCATTTTTATTATTTTAAATTATAGTTAATCAAATTTATTATATTATTAGTTCTTTTATGTATGTATTTTATATTACTTTTGATCAATATTAATTTTTTAAATTTATTATTAGTACTATGATTTTTTAATTATTGATTTATTAATTTTATTATTATTGATTTTTTAAAATTTTTAATCAATATTAAATTTTAGTGTTTTCAACCCTCCGTTGACCTGACCAATTGAATCTCTTGAACCATCACCTAGTCAGAATTTCAGGTCTGTTTTAGTAAAACCTGGTGGATTGGGTCATGGGTTGCACACTAACTATTTATGCAAATTTCGGGAGGTCATAACTTTGCACTCCGATATCTAATTAAAGTAATGTTTTTTATTATTATTATTTTGGGTAACGTTTTGAGATCCATGCATTCCAAGGGGCTATAGGTGCCTTGCCCACTATTTTTGCCAAAACACCATTTTTTTTACCTCAAATTGCATTTTTTTTTATTTTTTTACAAATAAAAAATTTAAAATAGAATTAAAAAACATAAATTCAATATAAAATAAAACATATATTACATATAGAACATAATTATACATTATTTATTAACAAAGTACATGTTTATATATAAGGTTATAAAAATCAGACTGAACACGAAACCATTTTGGCCACTAGTTCTTGGGTCAAATAGTCTGATTGTCCAGTCCAAACGATGGCCTGTTCTGATTTTAAAAAATAATTAAAATAAAAGGCCAAAAACCGTTGTTTGGATCAACTATTTGACTGCCCAGGTCAGTGAGTCATTGACCAAATCAACGATTTTTGGTCCAAGAAAAGTTTTTTGGTGAAACGGAACTGGTTATTTGATCGATTCTTGGGTTAACTGGTTCAGTTGTATGTATGAATTAATGTATTGTTGATGCGACACGATTTGATCCGTTCGACCCAAATGGTCGAACCGATGACCTATGACCCAGGGGCAAAACGGTTTGACCTCTGAGTTGGTTTTTAAAACATTGTTATTTTTTTTAAAATTTTTTTATTATATGTTAAATTAATTCATACTATTGATTTGCATTTTTCTTAACCATAGTACAGAATACCTATTCTGCTATGGCTTGGTGTGGTTGAGAACACACCACCCAATTTCTTGACCACACTACAAAATACCCCCTAAAGGGAGCCAACATAGAAGCGTAGAACGGCCAATAGATTGGATTTATCCAATAGAAGCGTACTAGTTATATGGGTTTGGTTCTGTGATTTGTGTCCCAGTTAATAATTGGATTAGACCTAGTTCTTGCTATTCTGAATCAACTATGGACCCATTTAGTTCATGGGAATAGGGGTTCTAGAATCGAAATAAGAATAGACCATTCTGATTTCAATTGTTTGGTTGGATGGAATTAGAATCTCATTCTCATTCTTGAAATTACATTCCCTCTTCATTCCCTCCCCTTCTTTGGGAATGAAACCCCACTCAAGTTGATTCCAATTCCTATTCTGATTTCTATTTGAACCAAACAGATTATAAGAATAGACTATTCCGGTTCTGATTGTTGAAAGATTTCAATTCCAATTCTAATTCCACTTCCAACTACGAATTAAACGGACTCTACATATATAAGGCCCCGTTTGTTTGCAGGAATAGGGGTTTGGAATTGGAATCGGAATGGGCTATTCTGATTCCAACTGTTTGGTTAGACAGAATTGGAATCCCATTCCCATTCTTGTTGGAATGACATTCCCCCATTTGAGGGAATTGCCATTCCCTGGCCCTCCCTTGGGAATGAAATTCCATTCCTGCTGATTTTAATTTTTATTTCCATTTCTGTCTGAACCAAACAGACTATGGGAATAGACCATTTCAGTTCCGATTCTGAAAGATTTTGATTCCAATTCCAATTCCAATTCCGATTCTCACTGTGAACCAAATGGACCCTAAGTGTTTCTTGATTTTTTTTAGTAATTTGTTATATTTTATACAAAGGATAAATTTAGAAGACAATATAAACATATTCTTGGTTAAGAACAGTTGTTTTAACTTGTAAGTTAGAATCGGGTCAGACCTGATTACCCTTTAATTATTGGTTCGGTTCCACTCGATTGGTTCTGGATCTATGTTATAAAACCAATTCATAATCGATTCAGGACCGGCCGACCCTGTCCTGAACCATCATTAATAGACCCTGTATTGGCCGGTTTTTCTAATAGAACCAATTCGAATCCACTTCTAATGTTTATTTATTTAGAAAATTTTGTTTTTGTTGCAGCTCACTTGCTGGAACCGTTAATTAATGGTAGGCGTGGTAAATTGGATGAGTTGGATTGGAAAAATTGCGGATTGAATAGTACCAATCTATCCATTGACCACCATAACCAATAACTATCCATGCCATGCCATGGTTTAAAAAACTGGATCGGACCGGACGATTGGATTGGATTGGTTGATCTAGGAACCGGTCATGACTTTGAGTCCGGTTTTGAATCCAAAAAATGTTCGACCAAGGTTTAGACCTGACAGTCCTACCATTTGACCTGAAAACTGGTGGTCAAATGGTTCTATTTCCAGATCGATTTTAGAACCATGATCCATGCATAAACACATACAAGTTAGGTTTGCCACCCGACCTAATCCATTCTTTTTAACCAGTGTATCCAAAGTAAACAAATTCTCTCTCTCAGGCCTCAGCCAGAAAAGAAAACTATCAAACCGTTTGAATCTACAAATTCAGTCCAATATTAGATTCTGGAGAACCCAGTTACTCTATCAAACCAGTGGCTAGCTTGGGAGCTATCAACTCTGCCTTAAAGCATCCTGTTCGATCGATAGAAATAGCAATATTGTCCCCACCCCTAATTAAAAAAGAAAAGCAGTCATAGTATTGTAAGTTGCACCTGCTCTCAGAAGGGCCAAAGCAAATCTATATTGGAAGGAGTACAAAATCTTATATTTTGTATTATTTTATATATTTACATTTATACTCTTTCAAATTGAGCCCAAATATATATTTTTTTGGTCTTATGACCAGACTTAGTTTGCTGATGACCAAATTAAAGAAAAAATAATAATAAAACAAATGATTTTGTTTGCATGCAATTTCCAAATGTTCAAGTGATTTGTGGGCGATCGATCCCCCTCTCCTTCCTACGTGGTTGAGACACAGACACTGCCTCTCCTTTGGGGGCCAAAGAGGCTTCCGCCTTCCGCGATTGAAGCACTAAATAAAGCCACAAGTTGGAACTTGGAACTTCCAAGTCTAGCAGGCTGCCTACTATGTATAATATATAGTTCGTAATTGGTTTTTCCAAACACAAACAGGCTGCCCAATGCCCACGAAACGTTAACGCAAATTTGTATACATTTGATTTGACTGACCTAATTTGTCCAGTTTATGTATAATACGAATAGCTGAAACTTAATTAGTCCAAATTAATACAATAAATAAAAGGTACCGTTTGGCTTTTATATATATAAAACAAAATAAAAATAGAAATGGCATTAACCGGTGCAATGTTCTTCTTCTGCATCCGCGTTGAAGTAGCTTCCTTGCCGCGTTTGCATCATAAGATAAGCTAGCCAGCATTGCAGAGTGGTCGTGGTCCCAAATGTGACCCGTGTTTGTTGGGATTCCTTTATAATTAGCTACATGGACGTCTGAGATGCATGAAGTCACTGCGTTTTAGGATGACTTAAGCTCTTCAATGGGGACTTGACCTAGCTATGAGGAGAGCGGCGAGTTGATGATAAGAAAGGAAAGCATTGCCAAACTTCTGACTTTGAACGGATGATATGTTGTGTAGCCCCCAGAGAGAGAGAGAGAGATGGTCAAATAGGTTGTCTGATCCTTGGTAGCAACCGAAGATTTGCCTCATCCTCTATCGAAGAAAATGTTGGCATACTTGAACTTGAGTTGAGGTGTGAAGCACCAAATAGGCATAATAGCTCAGTCCAAACAGATTCCAAGATGACTAGCTTTGCATTGGTGGGGCTGCTGCGGCCACAAAAAAAAAAAGACTTTTTTTTTTTTCTTTTTATTCTCTGGAATCTGGACTCCACTAAATATTATATTGTCTATTGGTACCACTAACAGTAAACAGTGATGGAGCTGCGAAGTCTTCATATATGATTGTATAGTAGGAAATTCGTTTGGTCCTCCAAAAGTCAAGCAAATCTTCTAGAATTAAATCATTTGCTCATAGACTAATAGTACTGTGGAGACTTACAAACCCCAATTTGTTATGACCAACTCTGCCTTATATAAACTGATTTTTTAGAGAAAATTTACTCCAAAAGACAAATCAGAATCAGGGTATGAGTTTTAGGAAAGAAAACTATGCTTTGAAAATTTCTTAATTAGTTAACATGTTTCCATTAAACCACCTTCGAGGCTCCATGAATGATTTCTGAGTCTATATCAAAACATCCTTCACATAAAAACCAAAACAAGACTCGAGTGAAGCCAAGAGTGTCAACAACTCAATGTAACGTATGTTAATGTTGCTATGTATCCTTAATTATCTCAATATTTTCATCGACTGATTCTGATCCGATCTATTTGCAACTCTAATATTCACCAAGAGCATGTAAGGCTAGTGTTTGGGTGACGGTTGAGTTGATCAAAGATGTCACGTGGCAACCTTTGCGGTCATCCTATTTTTCAAGCCACATTGACATCATATATGACAGAAAAGTACGACTAAAAAGGAATGTTTTATATGGACAAGGAAGCAGATTCCATTAAGGAAGAGAATCTCTTGAAGACTTTGGTGGACGACTTAATCCTGACAACCCCGGGAGCCTTGTACATCTGGAACATAGACACCCAATTATAAATAGGTATTCCCCACTCGAGCTAAGGGTCTTTTTAGAAGAACACTCTTTAAATACTTTTCTACACTATCTCTTTGGCTCGGTAAATACATTTTTTCGACTTGCTTGGCCCGACCTCTTCTTTCTCTATCCAACTGACTTGAACGTCAGAATACCTACTCAGTCCTCTAACCTTTCTCTTGATTGTAGATTTTAGTACACGGTTTCATCATTTCACTTCAACTTCGTCCAATTGACAAGATTATTTGATTGTATCATCGATTCAGAATACCTCTAATCGAACATCAGCTAGATGTATAATAATTTATTAAAATAATATTCATTGTAAACAAAGAATGCTAATAATTAACAACGAGTATACAATGGGGACCCAGATTGTCTCTTGGGGAGGAGAAAACCAAACAAAAATTGCATTAAATCGTTATTTACTAAACATTCCTCCATGTAAAAAGGACCCAAATTTTCTGTTTTTGAATGAAAACTGCATTCCTCGTCCCAACTTGGAACTTGGAAAATTTACTTAAACATGGGATGGGATGGGACATGCATTTTTAAAATGAACGATGATGATTCCTCGTTTTCCAAGCTTTCTTCTCTTCTCTTGGGTATACCTGTATTGACTATCTATTGCCACGTGGTACTTTTTATATAAGAAAAAAGCATAAAAAAAAGAGAAATAGATATTAAGGCATTTATATTATTTTTTCCCTCCAAATGTGAGCAGGTGGTTGATTCCCTAATTCCCTTGACAAGTTGGCAACCCAGATGCAATAATAAATGATCTAGACGGGACGCATGGTCATTGATCGCCTTCTTTCTTATTCTTCCAATTGCAAGACCTTCAGAACTGAGCTTTGCTTTGCTTAATTAAGAATTAATCAAACCATTAATTAGTATGTATCAGACTGGTTTACGACTATATGGTAACCCAACACGTTGCAACAGAGAATTAATATTTGTGTGGTGTGGTCCCGGCAGCTATGACTTAGATAAGGGTAACACTGTAAGAGGTCTTATACACATTGGCCATGTGTTCATTTCTCTAGTCCACATCAGCTTTATATCTACGGTTGAGTGTTGATGGGACCTTACTTATGTGTCACCAATGATGTTGTTTAAGTAGTTAACTAAACCACGCAAAACTAAAAGCTTGAACATTCCACAACAGCAAGAACCACGACCACGAGTAGAGAATGCAATGCAATGGTGCATAAATGTTATTCTTGGAGTTGGAACTTGGAAGAACCTTTAATTAGGTTGCAACATCTCCAAAGTCCAGTCAATTCCCGTGCTAGACTAATAAGCTCTATATGTTGCCAGGTTGGATTGTTAATTAAGTGTTGAACTAAAAGCCCGTCATTTCCCTTACTTGGATTTGTGGAGGGTTAATGTAGGTTTTATTTGGTGTGTTTTTCTATATGGGCTGTTTGCTGTTTAGAAATCCGGTAGCCCATTTTTTAATTTTTTTTTTTTTTTCATTTGGTTAGAAAAACATCCAACTGTCAAAAGATGTAGTCTTGAAAAATATCCAGCTTGTTTGGAGCTGTTTTTGGAAAGCTCCAAATGAAACTTTAAACTGGTTGTTAAGATCTTAATACAAAAGTTTACATCGTCTTTTGATTGTAAAGTTTGCAGAAAGATCCTTCAAAAAAGACTTATCAAGCGGCACTGTAGTTACCTCAACTCCAACAGTGTATGATAGATGATAATTATATTTAGTGTCGTTTGATTTGCAGTTGGATTTAGAATAGGAATTGGAATCTGTAAGAATGAGATTTCATTGATAAGAGAGGGAGAGGGAATGTCCATTCCCTTAAATGGGAGAATATCATTCTACCAATAATGAAAACAAGATTGGAATTCTGTCTAACCAAATAATTGGAATCAGAATAACCTATACTGATTCTAATTCCAAACCCCTATTCCTGTGAACCAAACGGGGGCCTCAATATCTTTTACTTTATAATGCGGATGCTTGCTTTGGCTTCACGTGCCATAAAAATGAAATCAGAATATCATATAATATTAATACTTATAAATAGTTGTTATATTTCCAAATATTCTAATTTTTAAATCTAATAAATGAGTTAAAACATTTTAAAAAATACAATAAAGATATCCTTCAAAATTTAAATGTCCTTTTGTTTTTACTCAACGTGTATGGCAGGAGCCCTTGTTATAGTTATTATTATTCATTTATACTTGACGTGTATGACGTTTATCTCTTACCACTCATTAGTGGTGGTAACCCACTGCTGTTGCTAAGAGAACTTGCGTAAAGAAAGGCATTTGCATAAGATGGGCTTTACAGAAAATACACAGGCTGAGGCTGAGCTAGTAAGCTGGATGTTATTAGAGAGTTAAAAATAATGGCATCACCCCATGTAATTTAGGGTTGCAGCTTGGATGGACCCAATAATTCAATATTTTGAACGGGTTAGACCTGGATTTTCAGGTTCTGGGCTGGGTTTGGACCACCTCAACATAGTTTGGAGTTTTGGGTGGTCTGAGTTGGCCCAACCAAACTCGAAATGTCTGACCTTGAATAAGCAATATATTTATCCCATGTATTATGTATTTATGCAATGTGTATATGTCTTATTATGTTTATATTATTAATTATCCATACTCTCATGGTATATTGTAATATGTCTTTGAGAGCCATCCCGTCTATAATATTGCACAAACATGTACATATATGCATAAGAGCGAGAAAAACCTTAAAACACAACCAAGCCCAATCCCAGGATCAAGTTCCAGGTCTGGTCTTACTTTTGGGCCTGGGTTGGCCTTAAACCCAAACCCATCCACCCAAGTTACACATATGCATATGGTTCAATATTGATGCAATTACACTATATCGATGCCGCCTCTCACCCACCAATCACAATTAATTAAACAAAATTCTTCTGCACATGACTTCAACCGTGCAAGTGCTTGAACCAACAACTACGCAATACTCTACATCCTGTTAGGATTTTGTGCCTTGAACCCAAGAAGTCATCTGGGTTTCCCTGTAGGTAGTTTCTAGTTTTGATTTCCTTTATTTTCTTGTGATACAAGGAACAGTCCTTCTGCAAGGAGTTGGATCCTGAAAGAACCATTTTGAAAATATCTCTGTAGTTGTATGTTTTTTTCATGGGAAGATATTCTGTACTCTGTAGTCTTACGAGGACTAAGTCCGATTTCTTCTGTAAGAGAGTTTGGTTTGAAATAAGAATCCTCTTGTCATATTGGTGTCAAAAGAGTAAGGTGGCTTTTAAAAAATCATAGTTTTGGGAAAAGAGTTTTCTCTTATACATTTTCATGAAGGCCCTAGTTTCATATTTGAAATTGGCCTTCATTCTGTACTAGTAGGAACCCAAAGGATGGGGAACGATCTTGATATTCCAACCGTTACCAATCTGCCAGTACACTCTTTCAATAATCTCTCTCTCTCTCTCCTAACACTCGAAATGCTAGATCAGGTGGCAGAAAAACAAGTGGTAAGTCACTAAGTCTGGTACTTGCAGCCCATAATGTATCTTCCCTTTTGAGTTTTGATGTATTTCTTTCTTGGAATTGAAGCCCATAAAGAATATCTCTCCTTCTCATGACACCGGCCCAGTTTCATCACATGGGATTTATTCTTTAAAAATAAAAAACAAAAAATTTGGAAATAGAATATATAGAAGCCGTAAAATAAGCAAGTAAATGCTGGTAGAGTGGAATGAATTAAAACTGACCTTCCGGCTTCAGAGAGGCAATTAGATTTTTATCATTTGAGCTTTATTTTGAAGCATTTCAAAAATGAATTGAAAGTCTTGCTTTTTGGGCTTCAACCTTCAAGGGATTCAACGAACAGCCTAAATATAAGTCATTCAGCTTCATGAATTTCACACCAAGGGAAGAAGCTAGCTGAGTTCTTCTCCTGTGAGTACTTCGGCTCAACCAGATGAACCAGAGGTTCTAACAGTATTCACCTCTCGAGAACTTCTACCAAATGAAACCTTGGCTAGGTGGTAGTGGGCATTAAGATCAGAATACATAATAATCCTTCTACTTATTTAAAGAAGAAGAATAATTCTGAGACAAAATAAAGACGAATGGATTATGAAATTAAAAACATGATTACTATTATTATTATTATTATTATTATTATTGTAAAAAGTAATGCTGACAAATGGTCGGTGACAAGAATCATCATCACTTGAAGCTAAATTATAATTGAATTACTCACATATCCGCTTTTGTCCTTTAAGCTTGTTACTAATCATCAGTTTCAGTTTGCACTTCTTGGATTTATTACACGTTGATTAGCAAACTAATTCATATTGGTGGTACGTGTTACTTCTAAGGCTCAGTTTAGAAGGAGTATAAATATAAATATATAGGGTGCAAATACATACAAAATACAAGGTTTTATGTTCTACAAATTTGTTTTTGTATTCTTCCCAAACTGAGCCTAAATAACAGCCAGGGCACTCCCCAAACGACACCTCCTGTTTTATGGTGGTAATACAGTAAAGCTCCTGGATAAGCATGAAGAGTCAAAATTACAAAGGGCTGCCTCATTTCGATGATTATTTTCAATTCATATCTCATAGTCATGACATAGCCTGTGCCTGTTTGGGCTATTCGATGAAAGTTTTTTATGCCCCATTCTTTTAGTAAAGCTTGGATGATTGGTCAATGGGAAAACTGATCAAATATCCTATATTTTTTTTATTAGTGAAATGTGAGATTTATGTAATTAAGACTTTCCTATAGTTATGTTTTTGGCAATTTACCTAAAAAAGTTTAGAAGCTGGGTAAATTAATCATAGGGGGGATTGGCCAAATTGTGTAAAACTAAAATGTTCATGTCAAAACAATTAAGTTAGGGATTTTTGAGAAACTAATTCCTTTACCCATATAACAATTATTATTTGGATAGATGTATATATATCCAAATAAGTAACAAAAGAACAGGATCAAGGGAAATTTATGATTTGCTCTCTTCAGAAATTTTTATTGGTTTTCTGAATATATTATCCCAAATTCCACTTGTATTAACCCCCTTTGAATTGTAATAGATTCTTCCATTTATCATTAATCCCAATTATACAAACTTATACAAATTTATTAAATAAAAGAATTTATAAAAACCTAATTTTAAAAATGGCATTTTTACTGTTAAATTGGTCGTCCATGTGGATTTGAGAATCTAAGAAAAGGATTTCACCGTAAAATCTAGATCCTTCCATGGCTTCATTTTGATACATCAATGGCTTAATTTCGACACATCAATGAAATAGATGATTTAGTAGTGGGTACTGAAGTTGAAGTTGATAGAACCCTATCTATAAAATGACATGGGAGTCGGCACAACCCACCATACCTAAGTTGTATGGTCCTTATCATCACACACTATAATATTTCAATCCTATTTTTATTCAATGGTCGGTTAGTTTACAAAGCAACAAGTCCAATGACTCGGTCAGCCAATCCGGGTCCACCAACTCATTTG
Source organism: Nelumbo lutea (assembly GCF_056320005.1). Lineage (NCBI taxonomy): Eukaryota > Viridiplantae > Streptophyta > Magnoliopsida > Proteales > Nelumbonaceae > Nelumbo > Nelumbo lutea. The sequence goes on along the minus strand of NC_142685.1, from coordinate 4,292,632 downwards.
GTCGGCGATCCGATTTGCCCGTCGACCATTTCTGCTAATACTCTTCCACGTGGCGAAAGAAGGAAGAATCGGAGGCCCGACCATTAGCTGTACATATATTTGACATATAGCTTGGAAAAAAAATCCGAGGACACATGTGTCATCTCTTATCTAAATCCAATTAATAATAGATACTATGATTAACAAATATGCAAAAAGAAAAGAAGAAAAGTCTGCTACAGATGAACCGGTTGGTCCGATTCAATAGCCGTTATCTATTAATTGTGTGTGTATATATAGCTTACTACCAAGTAAAACTAAAGCTCACAGACCAAAGAAACGAGCAAAGCAGCAGCAGTTGCAGTTGCAAAAACTTGCAATCTGCAAATTAAGCAAAAGTTTCAGAGTCAAAGGAAGAAAATGCCGATCTCAAGAATTGCAATTGGAACGCCTGGGGAGGCAAGCCAACCCGATGCTCTCAAGGCAGCACTCGCCGAGTTTATCTCAACTCTGATCTTCGTCTTTGCTGGCGAGGGATCGGGCATGGCTTTCAGTAAGACTTAACACCTCCTCTCCACCATCTCCCAACCAAAATCAGAAAGTTTCTTATCTCTTGATTGAATTTGAAGTTTTATTTATTGGCTAATAACGGTTTGTATTTGTATCTGACCTATATTTTGGCAGATAAGCTCACCAGCAACGGGTCTTCCACACCAGCAGGTCTGGTTTCAGCATCACTGGCTCATGCCTTCGCCCTCTTCGTTGCGGTTTCTGTTGGGGCCAATATCTCTGGGGGCCACGTTAATCCTGCTGTAACATTTGGTGCCTTCATAGGTGGAAACATTACATTGTTGAGGGGCATTTTGTATTGGATCGCACAATTGCTTGGGTCCATTGTTGCCTGCTTGCTTCTTAAGTTCGCCACCGGTGGATTGGTAAGAAGCTACGACTTGCACCCAATTTATTAATTTTGGTCTTTCTTTATTTGGCAACGAAAGACGGGAAGTTGGAAAAACTTATATCCTAAAAAATGATTCCGAATTCTTTAGATGGTAGATTAGAATATTTACCAAATGGTCTAGATCTTTAAAGATAAGACCCCAAAAAGCTTATTATGTTTTTCTTAAAAAGACTAAAAAAAAAAACAGACCCAAATTGATTGTGATTGAACCCCCTAGATGTGATTCTTCACCCTGATTGAGCTTGATTTAGAGTTGAGAGTCGAAAACCAGATGATGATGTCCAAAAAAATAGCATTATGATTTATCTTTAGGACATCTCTTACATTAACCTTCCTTTCAAACCCATCTGTTATTGCTGTTAAAATTCACAACTTGCTCTTACATTTGATTCAAATGTCGCTCGCTTGGTGATTTTGGCTGATCTTTATTCTTCTATCCTCCACTGCAGACAACATCTGCATTCTCCCTATCAACTGACGTGAGCGTATGGAATGCGTTGGTGTTCGAGATTGTGATGACCTTCGGCCTGGTCTATACCGTTTATGCCACAGCTGTAGACCCAAAGAAAGGGAACATAGGGATCATTGCACCCATTGCAATTGGTTTCATTGTGGGTGCCAACATCTTAGCAGGTGGAGCCTTTGATGGTGCCTCGATGAACCCTGCAGTCTCTTTTGGTCCTGCTGTTGTCAGCTGGACGTGGACGCACCACTGGGTCTACTGGGTTGGCCCGCTAATCGGGGCTGCCATTGCTGCCATCGTCTATGACACCCTCTTCATTGGAGAAAACACACATGAGCAACTACCAACAGATTATTAGCAACTCTGGCTAGGTGGAGCTTCCTGTTTCTCTTTGTTGAATAAATTATAGTACAAATGAAAATGTCTTAGCGATAGGTTGAACTGTATCTTGCTTGTACTCCTCTTTTGGCTTTTACATGAAACGAGTGTTGAATGTTGATGTTCTTTGAACGATTGAGTGTTCCGGTCAGTCTAAAATCTGTAAATTTGATTGCTTTTGTCGAATCGAACAAAGTTTGTATTGCTTAGGCTGCGTTTGATAGCAGTGTAAATTAGATATAAATTAAGCCCGGTGAATCGAAACTAAGCTTAAAAGTTATTCTGACATGTTCCCAAGAGAAGCTCTGTTTTACACCGCACCCATAGCACACAGAGAAGTTCAAAAAGTATTGGGCATTTACCAGAAAGTTGTTCCAGATACTTTTCTAAACCTTGTTACTTGAAAGTTGACCTTAGCCTGTCCATTAACTCAAGATTGAATGCTCCTGCCAATCAAGCATAGATTGACCACTACAAGAAAAAGAACAGATATGAAACTAAAACGTGCAAGGAAAACAATGACGGAATGTCTCCTTGTAGAGAACTGAAGGCAGATGAATCTTTCAAATATATGAAATTTTGAATGCACCTAAGGATATCTATACAGCCTAAAAAAGGACTAAAACGTACTAGTTTCCTACTATAAAGTACTCTGCATTGCATCATAGAAAGCAGGCCAATCAGATAGATAGGTGCTGCAGTTACCAATATCATATGAATCGGGTTGTTATCTGCATGGTCAGCCTGTTGATAAAGTGTCATTAAAATGAAAAGTTTTTAAGCATAACAATGATCAATGGATGTAGTTAAAACATTTGTTCCAATATGTAATCTAAATAAAATAAAGTGTGAAATGCAAGCAGGGCGACCCAGTAAGGCCAACTAGCCTTTCATGTCTGCAGAGAACCACATCCATGTCACTAATGAATAGTCTGATAAGGACGCAAATAAATGTTGCAGAGGCAAACATAAAATAAAGGGAAAACTCCATATTAATACCTTGTATTTTGGGTCTAGTGTCACTTTGGTCCCCAAACTTTTAAAACATGTCAATCCAATGCCCAAACTTTCAAAACGTGTCAATCTAGTACCTTCCGTTGACAGACTGTCAGTTATGTGTATCATGTGATGATGTGCGAATTAATCAAAACTAAGTGGAAATTAAGTGGGGAAGAATCAATTCCCAGATTTCCACTTTCTTTCTGTTTTTTATTTCTCTTCCTCTTCCCCACTTATTTCTCTTTCTGTTTTTCACTATTTGATTCTTATTAAATACTTCTAGAGGCATTAAACATAATGAGTTCATGCCAACTCCATATACTTGATAAACTTGGGATAAGGCTTAGATAATGCTGAAATCTCTTTTTAGAGGTTAGCCAATATATGTGTAGATAAATGTGTGGCAAGTTACATCTCACTTCTATGCAACTTAATATTTGGGCCAAAAAAAATATGAAATTCAATGGCTTGAGGCATCCGATCACCTCTAATGCCAGCTATACAAGCATACTTATAGATCTACAGCCAAAAAAAGGCCTTATAGATCTATAAATCACAAGACAATAAAAATAATCAGGGGAACTTTTGTTTGAAGTCCAGTAAACCCCCTCTTGCATTGCTCAACTATGACACTAATCTTCTGTTTGTATACAATATTAATCACAAAATAAATCAATGCCTCTCATTAAACAAATCAACTCAAACAAGAGGCACAGGAAAAAAAACTTTTAGAAACCATATTCCATTGATTTTTCAGAATTTTATTACGTTTAGTAATTAATAAAAAAATTGCTACAAAATATTATTATTATTATTTAAAAAAGCAAGAGAAGCAGCACTGGTATCTTATGGAAGCTGGTGTTTGAGTTTCATAAAGATCAAAAGAGCAGGTGCAGAAGGAAACCCCAGAAATGGTAGTGGTGCATCTCATTGAGAATCCGATGTTTTCATAGACTTGGGAATACTGTCATTTATGAAGAAGCCCAAGTTTGTTTCATTTTGTTGTTGGGGTGGTGGTGGGGGTGAAGGAGGGCAATAAATTACTGTCTTCTCACTGAAAAAAAAAAATTATGGTCAGAAGGGGAAAACCAATTGAATATTTTCACACTCTAGTCCAACTCAACATCTACGGTGAATGGCACCTATTGTTGAGAATGCTTAATAAAAGGAAAGTTATAGAAGAAGAGAGGGTACATTGCCATTAAACTGATGACTAGAATCGGAACAAATAAATAACTTTAAGAACCCCACCTTGCATGAGCCCCAACTAAAACAAGGATTCCAAAGTCCAGGGCCGAATAACTGTGTGTGTGCGTGTGTGGCTAGAGCTTTAACAGGGCACGAATAAATGTAGAAAAGTAGACTAAATTTCACAATGCTCTCAATCAATAAACTAGCAAATAAATACAAAATTAAGAAAAAGGGGGAAATAATAGCTCACACACAGAAGGCACACCATCAACATTTTGTTTTTTCAGAGAATAACCTGCTTTTTCATGGATAATTTGAGCAAACATACTATTAACAATAAAAATGTTTAAATAAAATGCCTATTCTTCATCATTTATTCCCATCAATACATTCATCATCCATGACAAAATGCAAAGGGCCTTCCTTGTGGCCCACCTTAACTTTGCTTCTGCAACACCTCTTTATATTCTGTGCATCCACCTTAAGTTTAGCAGAACAACTTTCACCACCATCCTCTGCAGTCCCAAACTCTGATCTCCTTTCCAAAAACTCCAAATTCTCCTTCCAAACCTCTCCATTAGAATACACCTCCTTCTTCCATATTGGAACTGATGCCTTGATCTCATCAATGACATATTTACATGCATCTAAGGCATCAGCCCGATGGACAGCAGATATTGCAATGAAAACACTTGTTTCTCCAACAGCAACCGGCCCCAAGCGGTGAGAAACAGCGATGGAGTCAAGATGCCATAATGACCTGGCAGATGTGCAGATGGATTTGATTTGGCGCATCGCCATTGGTACATATGCTTCATAACGTAACTCCACTACAGTTTTCCCTTCAAAGGTATCGCGTGTTGTACCAGAGAAGGTTGCAATTGCACCAGATTGTGGGCTATGAACAAAATTCATGTATTTGGTAAGATCAATAGGGGTAGGCTCCTCCAGTATCTCAATCAGAGTTTTCTCCTCTTCACAGGCCATCTTGATTCAATTTTCTAAAAAAGGATTACTAACATATTAATAATTATTTCTTCAAACTAAATTCATATATGAAAAACAGAAAGAGAAATAAAAAATCCATATAATAATCAAATAGTGAAAAAATAAATATCAAACCTCTTTTTTTCATCAGAAACGAGATTATTATGAGAGAGAAAAATACATAGTTATTAGAGGGTTCGACTATGATACTGGAAAACATGTTACCAATGAATTGGTATCATAAAAGTGATAACCAATCAGGTTGTATTTATCAAAATTCACAGGAGGGTTTTGATTGGTTAAAGCTCTTCCACTATCATGTCTTTCCAGAAGCATAATTTTTCTTTTATCAGAGTATAACACAGAACATATCCAAAATGCAAGGAATTTCAAAAATATATATTTTAATTACAACAAGATTCCAAATGCAGTAGAAGCATTTACATTGTAAAGGGGGCAGTAGTGGTCACAAAACAATATTAGTATGAGAGAGGAAAGACATAATTATCAATATTTTCCACAGAACAAGTCGATAAGTGTGAGCGTTAGGAAATGGCTCAGTTGGGCTGATTTGGAGTCGCCACCCATCATCAGATTAGGAAGTGGAGGTGATGGGACCTCCGAGTATCGCATCAAAACTCATTTTGGTTTATTAGTGACTCCAGAGCATGAGGCACCAGTTAAACTAGTCCAGTTAAGACTTGGATGGGAGAGGGAAGGGGTTAGGCACCCCTCTCTAGGGTCCGATAGGTGGGGTCCACATGGCATCCCAAACAGGCACAAACATATAGGCATAATTAATTGACTAAGAGCATATTGATAATCTATAAAGCAATAAAAAAACACAAGAGAAATACCCTAATTAAAATTTTATTTTATTTATTTTTATATATTTTTTGTTATTTTCTTAAGGAACTCTATTCGTTTAATTGTTTTATGGAATTATATTTTTCATTTTCTATTTCTTGAATCTTTTATATTTTTATCTTTTATCTTTCTTTTTATTATTTCTTTTTACTTCATTTTTTTTATTAGTATTGTTTCCATTTTAATAGCTTATTCTCCCAACAAATATATCCTACCTCTCAAGCTAAAAACCCAGATCTGTTGGTCAGGCCCGTTATTATAGATTTTCATTTTTCATTTTTTACGTTTTTTTTTTATTTTTCCTTTATGTATATGTGATCATTTATTATTATTATTTTTTTTTCTTTTCCTTTTTTTTAAGTGTTTCACTTTGTCAAACTGATATCCTTCTCCTTATCTTTCAATCTGTAGATAGGTAAATCCACCTGTTCTGTTATCTCCCCCTAGCTATCACTCCCTTCTCTTTATCATTACTATTATTGTTCTTATATCATATTATCCATTCTTATCTTTCAATTGGGCCTGGATTGGGTATATCTAGAAGGGTTGTGGTTCAATCAATCTAGAGCTTCGAAATGGAATCTTGGTGCGATGAAGGGGCAAACAGAGGTATTTTGGGCTGAAATTTTACATGTGGGTATTTAGGGTATCTGGGATCTGGTGGTAATGTCTGATTAGTTCAGGGGGTCAAGATCATAATAATTTGGATCAACAAGAGGATTCTAGAACAGAATCTTGGTTTGATGGAGGGGTAAACGGGAGAATCTTGGGTTGAAACTTTATGGGTAGGTGTTTTGGGAGGTCTTGAGTCTGATGGTGGTGTCTAATATGAGGGTTGAGGTGTAAATGGGGGTTGATCGGTGTGATTTGATCGGTATCAAGTATGTTTAACAGTGGATCTAAGGGCTTTTAGGGTGAAATTCGAGTTTTTTGGGCTTTAAAGTGTTTCGGAGAGATTGGAAGGGTCTAATCGGGCGTTCAGGGTGAATTAGGGGGTTAAGGCGACAGACCAAGAAAAAATCGGGTGTTGACAATATGCAAGAGGGGAAGATGCTTTATTGTACTTCAAAAGAAGACTTCAGCTTGTTCTAAATGCACACGATGAAAACTAAGACTTTGAATTTATTGTGCTTTAAAAAAACAAAGAATCTTACTAGTGATGTTAGATGTACAAGAACATCTCCAAACAAAACAACAATGCATTCACTTGGAAAATATTCTAGTTATAAAGTCTTTAACCATGAGCCCACATTCCACAACCAACTAAACAAGAATAATGAAATTTAACACTTTAACCTTTAAAGATGAAATGAAATTTGTGCGCAATAAGAAATCTAGATCCTATTAATAATTGCAATTAGATTTTAATCCTTTAGGAAGATTATGAAAAAAATCCCCACCACACTAGCAAAATAAAGTCAAATAATCTAAGTTAACAAGAATCTAATTAAGGATTGAATATCCAAAGATATATATATATATATTGATGTAAACCAAAAGCTCTTCATTTTTATCGGTACCAACACCTTTTCATTTATAACAAGAATTTATGATAAAGAAATAATGACAAGGCAAAGGAAAAAAAAAATTGCAAGGAGATGGGGTGAAATGTGAAACCACGATAGGGGAAGTTGGGATCTGCTCCCAACAAAAAGCTGTTCCAACATGATTTGTGTCCACACATCTCAGACATGGTGGGTCCCACTCACAAGGTGAGTTGTGTGGACACAGGTCATGTTGGAACGGCTTTTTGTTGGGAGCATATCCGGTCTCCGAATGGGGCAGGAAGAAAAGAAAGCAAAACAAATCCAGAAATCCAGATCTTCTCCCAATAAAAAATACTGTTCCAACATGATCTGTATCCACACATCACATACTTGATGGGTCCATTTTGGTGAGATGTGTGGACACAGATCATGTTGGAAGTGTGTTGGGACAATTTCTGTTGGGAGGAGATCCCAACTCAGGCAAAACAACTAAATACTCTAAAAATCGTCCTGAAATCTAAAAATTAGGGCCTTTTCTGGAAATTGATTGACTTGAAAATAAATATTTTTTGATAGTAAATGGCATATTGGTCCCTCTACCCTCATGTGTTCTTCTTATGCAAGCTAGTAGTAAGTATTTTTATCACCTACTCATTTCGTACACCTATATTTATGAGATCTATGAGAAACTTTCATTTCTTTACTAGTTGCTACTTGCTACGTCAACCTACCATATAAAAGTTCTAGCATGTTTGACTCCTCTCCCTGCCCAAGGCAATTAATGTGACTATGTTAACTGCAGAAGTTTGAGAGAAGCTATACTTTGGTATATTCTTTTATTGACAGCTATTCTGTGCTATGTTTAAGAAGATAGAAACTAGATTCTTCTTGGTATATCTTTCCAAGTGAATGCACTGTTGTTTTGTTTGGAGATGTTTTTGTACAACTAACATCACTAGTAAGATCCTTTGTTTTTTTGGCCTATTCATTTCTATTTCATTTATTCCTAATATTAATTTTACTTTTTTATCAATATTAAATTTACATTTCTCTTTTTCACATTCTTCACTCTTTAAAAAAATTATAACTTTTCATGTTAGGCACTTATAGTTTGTCTCATCGTTGGTAATTTATAGTTTTTTTTAGTTTTGTTAATTTTTAATTACTTGATTTGGTTTTTATTATTTCATCTGCAACTAATTTACATCACAACCCATTTTTACAGATTCATTACTGTATTAGATAATTGTTAAATGGTATCCTCTTGAAGCACATCTCTCTAATGTAGGTTCTGAAAGATATAAAATTTTTTGAAGCACAATAAATTCCAAGCCTTTGTTTTCATCTTGTGCATTTAGAACAAGCTAAAGTCTTCTTTTGAAGTACAAAGAGAAAAAACAAGGTGAGAAAAAAAGAAGGAAAAATCTGAACCCTATATAAATCAGCCCAAAACACACTTTTTGACAAATATGTCAAGACATTGTTGAGTGGGGAGTCATCTTGAACAAGGTTTCAAAATGCAAATCATAGTTAAGACAGCACTGCCAATGTGAAAATGTCACAAATTTAGAGTTCCTATCATTAGATAACTACCCTATAACATTATCGGAACCCCCTTCAAAAACCAATCAAGAAAGAAAGGAATACAAGCCATATGCCTCATTGGAACCACCAATTCACCATCACCCCTTGGTTCTGGGATAGCATAAAGCACTTTTCCCTCCTCATCCCTCAAGACTACTTTTATGCCAATGAGGCTGTGTTCCCATTGATGAAAATTAATCTTCGCAGCAACTCCTCAGGGAGGAGATCAAACCACAGAAGACGAATTTGATTAAGAAGGAAATTCACTGCCATAGTTGTTAAGATCTTATGATTTACAATATTATCATGATTCAAATAATGAAACCCATGGGATTCAATCTGAATCTTATGTCATTTTCTTCTTCAGACATACCCTAAAAGTTTGTCATTTTCTTCTTCAGAATAGCCAAAAAAAAAAAAAGAAATACAAAAGAAGGGGAAAATAAACACTTCCTTTGACATATGGAGAGCATGAGTGCAGACCGAGGAGCAAATTACTGCCCTTGAGAAGAAGCCAAGCAGATAGAAAGCAACCCAATGAATCTCTTAAGTTTCTAACTTGAAAATAACAAGACTTACCTCGAATTTTCCTCTCTCACTTTTGCTTTTGGAAATTTGGTTTCCACCGACGCTGTGAGATTTACAGATGAAACTGTTATCAGCGAGCAAAGACGACAGCACAAGAATGTTCAGGTCAGTGTTTTGACGATTGTGAAGAAGATGTGGATAGATACATTAGAGGAGGGACAAATCATAGATGGATAGGATCAGGAAGGTGAACCCCATGGGAACTGAAGGAGTAGTCCTTCCATTCTTTGAGGTCAATGCGATCTGGATTTTGGACTCTCGCTCGATGTTCGCTCTCTCTCTCTCTCTCTCTCTCTCTCTCTCTCTCCTCTATCGAGCAAACAGACCAAATCCAGAAGTAGCGTTTGAGAAGATTGGAAGTTGGGACCCACTATCAAACATTTTCCATCATTGCCTACGTCAAATATCGGATCAAGGGCATTATTTAAAACTTTCCTTCAGTTTCTCCCTTCGCGGGTTTTTACTTTGCACTTTTCGGGTCAGTCATTCAAATTTGGAAAAAGTACGAAAATATACGATGCAGAATTCTGAATTCCAGCCCCCTACAAGTAACCCTCTTCCCCTATAAATCACATCCTACCCGTGAAATTGGTATCAATTCACGGTTAAATACATTCCCCCGTATTTTGGGCCTAATAAATTCCGAGCTCGATCAATATACATTGATGGGGCTTCCGACATGTATATTCACTATACATTTGGAATATCTTCGCAGATGCATGGCAGGTGTAAGACTCCGGATCTGCTGCCCACAAAATGTTTCACGTTACATTCATGAAACACTGTTGCCGTGTATTGGGAATATCTCCCTGTAAATGAAAAGAGTGAAATTCCCGATGCGCAGCTATTATGTGCATGGCAGGGATATGGGAAGAACTAGTGGGTAGCATATTCTAGCACGGTGCGAAAGCCATCCGAACGAGTTTGGATCTGCTCTTCACAGAGCATGTCTAACATCATCCTCACGGTGCATTATAGCCATGTGTTGAAAACATCGTCCCATGAATAATAATATCATGTACAGGAGGATGTTCTCAATACACGGTTGTGATGTGGTGTAAGGTTGGTGTGTGGCGCGCTCTATGAAGAGCAAATCCAAATTCCATCCGAAATCATTTTTAACTTGTCAGGAGATCAACGGTTTTTATAAATTTACCATATTACCCTTCTATTTAAGTTTGTCATAAAACGGTAAAACCAATCAGTAAATTGTGAGATGATGGAATTTATTCCAATGTTTTCAAATCTCTGTTGGCCCGTACGTATGGTTGGGCTGTCTGGTCTGAGAACTGTTTAGGCAATCGGTTTCATTTTATCTCAAACCCGGTTTCTGGCCAAAAATCATTGAATTGTCAATAATCCATTGACTTAGGCAGTCAAGCCATTGACCCATTCGATCCATTCAATGATTTTTTATCATTTTTTATTTTAATTATTTTTAATCTTTTAAATTTTTTTGTTAGAATAAATCATTCATTCAAACCAGATGATCAAATCATCAACCCAGAAACCAATGACCAGAACAATTCTGATTCTGGATAGACTTTTAAAACATTGATTTATTCTATCATCCCTCATTTGAGATATGAGTGTTTCATGAAAGTTATTCCGTATATCGCGTGAGAAGATGAAATTTAAACCAAATAGCTCGTCTTCCCTGCATTGTGGATAGAGTAAAAGGCAGAGACAGCTTATGGATCCGGTGATCAATGGGAGTGTGGGTGAAACGGGTGGCGGTGATAACTGGTAACGCTGTCGATATCCGCCATCATACCAGGTAGGTAGTTACTGGCCTACCACGGGTAAAACGGAATTTGATTCCAACTTCTAAGACACTGGCAGAAAAAGCTGCATGGGAATTTGCAAAATAGAATGGCTTGGATGTAGAGCCGACAATGGTCGGGTCTGGTTTGGAACATGATAGAACTCTTACAAACAGATTATTAAAATATTAGACCCAGAACAGAAATGGAACCAAACCCTCTTAGTGGTTCCATAATGTTAGAACCGATCGTATCTCGATTGATAAACTAAGGATAATCGGGCCTGATGGTCCTGATCCTAAAAAACACGATTACATGGTTGGAAATTGCAGTCTTTACCTACAGACGTTGGCGTTTATATTGGAGATTCAGCAATGAATTACCCAACAGATCGGAGATGTTTCAAGTCAATTAAACGAGGAATCTAATCTTTGATATGATGAAAAACCCGACCTAACAGGTCCAACGATTTTTTATTTGAACATATCAGTGAACTCAATCTTGGGCTTCTTTGTTTTAGGTGATGATGAACAAAGAAATTAAAACAAAAGAAGTAAATTGTTGAAACCTTAACCATTGCTGAAACTTTGTCTAAAGTTCGATAATTGCTATCACATCCTCTTAACTTTATGACACAGTAACATTTGATCAAAAGTAATTGTATTAGTATTTTGGACATTTTCATGCATCATCTAATAAAGGGGGTCCACGCCCAACTATATCAGAAAATTCAAGGGAACTGATTGCAATTGCCAAACATTAGGAAAAGTTTCAGCAATTTACCCAAACAAAAAAGATGGATATGAAACACAATCTCACAGGGCTAGCGGTGCAACTCGGGTTGGCCCAAGATAATATTTTACGCTGCTTCGAGCTCAGGCTTCAGGTCAGGGCCATTCAATTTTTGATAAAATCCCAATCCACCCTGCCCAAGTTACACCCCCACACAGTGAATGTTGGCAATGTTAAAAGGCTGATTCTTTCTTGCGGAATATCAAAATAGAGATGTTACCTTTGGCTTTTGGTCTATTGCGGACCTGCGCTTTTGCCATTAAGCTACGAGGCTGCTCTTGGCCTTGGTCTACTAAACAATAAATACAAAGTCTTGCAAATTTTCATTAGTTCAAGTTCTCAGTGGTGGGCAAATACAGGGGCTTCGAATGAATTAAAAGAAGGGTAATGTGCCCTGTACTTTGGGGGTAGTGACAGATAGCTACCCTGAACTTTCAATTACAACACTTGAGTACCTGGACTCTCAAAAATAGACACTTAGGTCCATCCATTAGTATTCCATCAGTTAAACATTACGTAATTCCAAAAATATCATTTTCATGTATTTCTGAGGTCGAGTAAAATCATCACCCGAGAATGTTGTCATAAAAAAAAATTGAATATGTTATTTTCTGTCCATGTGAGATCATAATGGGGAGATGTTCGGTTACCTAAGAATGATATCAGAAATACATGAGAAGGGTATTTTTGAAATTATGTAATGTTTAACTAACGGAATACTAACGGATGGACCTAAGTGTATTTTTGAGAGTTCAGGTACTCAAGTGTTGTAATTGAAAGTTTAGGGTACCTATCTGTCACTACCCATCTACCCCCAAAGTACAGGGTACCTATCTGTAATTTACCCTTAAAAGAATAGGAAATTATTGGAACAAATTATTGCATGGATTGTTAACAACAATCCATGCAAGGTTATCTTCAGTTTCAGTGGATGCATTTGGTAGAGTGAAGCACCATCTCATTTAAGTCACTTAAGCACGACCATTCTTGAGAAATATCAGAAATTGAGTGATAGTCTACTCATTCATTAAAAGAGGTAAAAATCTCAAACCTGCTAATCTCAAATACATTACCAACATATTTCCAAGAAAAACCCTCTAGAGCTCTTGCTACTGTAGTGGCTAGTAATGTAGAACATGGAAGAATCTAAGAAAGACTGATGGGTTTACCACACAGTTGTTCCAATTCACTTTGTAGAAGCTGATACAAATTTACTTTATTTCGCCTATAAACCCAAGCTTGGCTATTCCTATCCCAGTCAAACCTAGATGGGCCACTGCAAGGAAAACAGAAAATGGGTCATCTCACCTTGATGAATATAAGAAAATTATGGTATCTGATATAAATGATAATAATATTCAAAAGCATCATTTTTATTTGGGTTCAACTATGATACCGGAAAGGCATGATATACAAAAAATTTGCGACCAATCAACCAGTACCATAAATGTGTTAACCAATCATGTGGAATTTATCAAAATTCATGAGTGGATTTTGATTGGTCAAAACTCTTCCAGTACCATGTCTTTCTGGCATTATAGCTGTTCCCTTTTTTATTTTAGTGATCAAGGACAGTCATCTAAACATTGACTTTGGGGCAACTTCCTTTTTATCCTAGTCTTAACCCTGAAGCATGGAAATCTGCTCTAAGATAGGCTCTGGCCTTGGAGTTGCAACAAACAATACATGCTTAACAACTAAAATTATAATCACCCCACAAACAAACAAGTCAAAAGAGCTAGGAGCTAATATCAACATGAGAACAATGAAGCAGTCATTCGCTTGATCCATGACTTTGTACCACTAGATAAAAAAGGTTGAAGCTAATTCAGGGCATTACAATGCTTTAGAAGAGCAACATGATCATTGCAACTGCTCCTCAATTTTAATCATGTGAACAGAGGAAACACCATACCAGTGAAATAATCTTCCCAGATTAAAACAAGAAAAGACCCATAAATCTAAGCAAAATCCATAAATGGATGAAAAATAAATTTGGCACCCATTGGTTCCTCAGCACAAATATACTTCTATAAGTAAGAAATCCCTACCTCACTGGAGAAGACAACCAGATCTGTCTATTGGGCGTCTGCTTGTTCAAGACATAGGTACCCAAGCTCCCAAGCTTCAATGTTAATACTTGGTTCTGCCAAATTCCTATAAACTGTTATATTGAAACAACTAAAACATCTCTCTAAAACAATGAAAGAGAAATCTTTAAACTAATCAATTATCCTCACCCCATAATCTATGTCAAAACCATCAATTTGAATACAATCACCATATTCCTAACAAAAAAAAATTAAAATTAGGGCAATCAGAAATTTGGCTACTGCCAAGAAAGAGCTTTGACATGCACCAAAAATGAACTCACTATTATCTATAGCATCGCGAGGCCAATGTACAATAATATTTCACAGATACAAGACAACCGGTAAATTGAGTGTTGGGAAAAAAAGGGAAACCACAATTATCGAATAAAAATGAATCCTCGATTTATACAACTCTACAGTGATAGGCACCTCGAATTTCTCTTGCAGGTCATGAATTGTGGCATCGGCCAACCTGTGAAATTCATCTTCCTGAAGGAGAGAACTGTGTCCGACGTCAGTTGTTAGCGACAATTGACCACTAACACTCATTAGTTGCAATATACCAAAACAAATGGTAATAATAAATATAATCAACCAAAAATTATCCAATAACCAATACGGAACCAAAATCTCTAAACATTCCCGTAGATAAACCCTAGACATATCTCAGATCCTATATTCGACAAAATCGTGAGAATATTAATGAGAAAATAAACACAGAAAAATGAAAAGGAAGAAAAAAATCGCACCGATAATCTACAACAGCTGGTCCTTGAGCGTCATCAAGATTCAAAGGGCGAGAACAAAAAGAAAACCTAGAAGAAGCTGTAGGACACCCAATAGCATTACTCTCAATGATCTTCGTAGCATGGACAGGTGCTGCAAAGTATCGAGATCTATGGAAGCACCAGGATGTCTTCGACTCTACCAACCTCCTTCTCGCTAAGACCCTCGAACAGAAGAAAGAAGCCATTTGCGAGTCGAAAATCGAAATGTTGGGGCAGCGAAAAACAATACTTGTTTGGAAATTATCTTAGTAAAAGTAAAAGTTCAAGTGTTACCCGAACTTTCTAATCGTCACTGCAGTACCAAAGCTTTCAATTAAATTAAGTTGACTGTCTCAACATTTTAAAAAACGATTCGGAAACGGAACCGTTGTGACCACCGGTTTTCATGTGAATGGTCTGATCGTTTAGTTCGAACGGATAGGCTGTTCTGACAAAATAATTAAAAATCATTGAATGGGTCGACGGTTTGACCACCTGGGTTAACGGTTTGTTGATTTTTTCAATGGTTTTTTATCAGATTCTGGGTTTTGGGTAAAACGGAACTGGTTGCCTAGATGGTTCTCGGGCCAAATGGTCCGACCGTCCAGGTCAACGGCGGTTCGAAAATATTGCTTGCCATTAATCGGCTGTCAGTTATTTGATCACGTGATGACATGCGCAATTTAAAATTTTTTAAAATATCAAAACTATCCTTCAAAAAAAGACATTATTCATTGTCTTCTACCTTGAGACTGTTCATTAGAAATAAACTAGCCTTTGTTCTTCTCTCCGAAGGAATCTCTGGTGTTATCCTGTAGAACCTTTGGTATGTGGATTTGTCTTCCAATGAACTCTCTAGCAAAACCTCGAATAACTTCTCTACAACATCCAGGCTTCAACTCATCAACCTCTCATTCAATCGGTTCACTGGAGAGATTCTGGCTAGCTTCAGGAATCATGGAATATGCTGGTGATGCCCATCATGCACAACTCTAAGGCTATGTTTGGAAACAATGCAAATAGAGTGTAAATCCCGATTTAAGGTAAATTTACACTCTAAATCACTTTTGCCTGTATTTGACAACACTACATTTTTGCATTGACAAATGACATATCAATGCATATTTACATTGATAATAAGATGTAAAAATACATCAATAAAAAAGAAGTAAATTTCCATTCAAGTGAGCTTATGATAAAAAAGACATACTTTATTGGAATTTGTATTTGCATCCATTACAGCCAAAAATTTGGTAAGAAGTTAAATTTATCAATGCAAAACTAACCCAACTTTACAATTTATATAAATCGTTTTACACTCTACATATTTGTATTCACACTTATTTGCATGGTTTCCAAACACAACTTAAGCATTGAAGATGGGATGCTTGTTAAGTTGTAAGCCTTGTGCCAATGTCTGTCATGCCATTGCCTCCGTATCCAAGATGAGCAAACTTTGCTAATTCCAAAGCACTCAATGGTGGGAAGAAGAAAAAGAAAAATAAAAAAGATGCAAAGGGATGAACTAAGACTATTGTGGCTACAACAGAACGATGAATCAGGATCACCTGCGCCAGAACTCAGCCCACGCCTATCCATAATACACTATCCCGTGAATTAAAAATATCTCCCCCTACATAATACTATGCAGAGGATGAGTATGTATAATTCCGATAAAGATGGGCAGAATTCTCGGGCAGGAGATCCGGCCTCGAAGCCGATAGCATGTAACGCTATTATTGTCTTCTTGATTCATGGATGTTCAATAAATAGGTTGCCGGTTGAAAGCGGACACATACGGTGCAGACACATTGGACCTAATAACTGGGTTAACACAAATTTCGGACAATTCATTCCACCTTGCCAAGTGGTAGACTGCATTTTCTTTTTGACCTGTAAACCAAACTACATAGTCAAGACCTTGTCAGTAGCCATACAATGGGTATATCCAAAATCGGCCTGTAGTTCATATTCATGATTAGATAAATGATAGCTAGTGATTTACGCATTCTTTACAACTAAGTGCTAACAATTGAAATCAAATGATTGAAGAATGAGTTATTATTTATACCTTTTTAATAGGTGGTTATTTATACTTACAAAGGATCAACACCATTAAATTAATTGTTTGCGATCTCCACTGGAACCGGAAATAAACTGCACTTTCCGATCTCCACTGGAACCGGAAACAGAACCATTAAATGAATTGTTTGCGAGTTTCAGCTCCTTTAGCATGAAGAGGTTACCGATCTCCGCTGGTAATGTGCCGGCCAGTAAATGAGTTACCGGAAATATATATCCAGCATTGTTAGGGTCGACATATTCGTCAACCAGAGCGGGAAACCCCCACGTATCTGGTTGTTCTGAAGATCTAACAACTGCAAAGCACTAATGTCGCCTTTGATGGTGGAACAAGGCTCGTGAAGGCATTAAATCCAAGCATAATGATTCGCATAGATAGAGGATTAGCTGAAACATTGCAACGAACCAGAGAGGTTATTTTGTTGAAGCAAGACAACCTGAAGTCTAGGAAGAGCTCCTATAGCCGAAGGTATTAATTAATTATACCTCGAAGTGCATTGCCTTGAATGCTCAAATACATTAGCAAAGAACAGTTTGCAAGTGCGGAAGGCAGAGTTCCTCCCAGCATATTCCAGTCTAGCCACAAGTAGTACTGAAGTTGAAATCCCAATCTCTCCGGTGAACCGGTTAAACGAGAGGTTGATGAGTTGAAGCCTGGATGTTGCAGAGAAGTTATTCGGGATTTCGCCAGAGAGTTCATTGGAAGACAAATCCAGATACCAGAGATTCTGCGGGATAACATGATTCTTTCGGAGAGAAGAAAGAAGGCTAGTTTATTTCCGATGAACATGAATAATTCAAGGGTAGTTTTGACATTTAAAAAAATTAAATTACACATGTCATCACATGATCAGATAACTAATGCTTGGTTAATGGTAGGGACCAACTTGACACTTTTTGAAAGTTTAGGTATTGCATTGACACGTTTGAAAGTTCAGATACTAACTTGACACTACCCCCAAATAGGGGTGGATTTGAGTCGAATAGTACGAGGCTCGAGCTCGGCTCGAGACTATTCTACAAGGTTCAAGATCGGTTCGAGCCAGAACCTTGAGCTTGAGCTCGGTTTGAGTAAAAAAATTCATAAGCTCGAGCTCGATTTTGAGAAAAAATATTTTATAAAAATAAATAGTTTTTATTTGATATTTGAAAAATTAAGAATTATAATAATTAATAATTATAATATTTGTATTATATATATATATACGAACCGGCTCGTGAGCCTCACGAGCCGAGCTCTACTAGGCTCAAGTTTGGCCCGTTTCATAATTGAGCCATTGAATTGGGCTTGAGCTCGAGTTCGAGCAACTCGTGAAAAACTCATCTCATTGCCACCCCTACCCCCAAAGTTCAAGGTACTAAAGTGGAATTTTCCCTTTACTAAGTTATAAGGACCTCCTTGTATTTTTTTTTCACTTGAGGACCTGACCTCACTAAATCACTGTATTTATCTTAGAAGCCTATCCCTCCTTATATTTTGTTTTATAGGGGAGAAGAAATCAGCTAGCATTGGGCTAAAACTGTAAAATCATGACCTTCCATTAGTGGTGGCCACGAGCCGAGCTCTTCACGAGCTACTCGAACTCAGTTCGGCCCAATTTCAATTAAGCTTTGAACCGATCTCGAGCCTAATAAAGCTCAACTCGCAAGCCGGCTCATATAGCTAATAATAATAATAATAATAATAAACCTCCCTCTTGTACTTTGTTTTACGACAAAAACCTTGAGCTCGAGCTCGAGCAACTCATGAAAAACTCAGCTCATTGCCACTCCTACCCCCAAAGTTAAAGGTACTAAAGTGGAATTTTCTCTTTACTAAGTTATAAGGACCTCCTTGTATTTTTTTTTTCTCACTTGAGGGCCTGACCTCACTAAATCACTGTATTTAGCAATGGGCTAAAACTATTAAATCACGACCTTCCATTTGGTGTGTCCACGAGCCGAGCTCTTCACGAGCTACCAAAACCCCCCTCTCTCCCCTTCCCCTTTCTCTCCTCCCCTTCTTTCCGATTTCCCCTATTTTCCGTTCCTTGGAGATGCGAGTGAGACCCTTTTTCCGCCACCTTCCCATCGTCGATCACAGCGATGACATAGGCATTCCTTGTCGTTGATAGCCGATGTGCAACCACGATTGTTGTCCTCCCGGAACAAGCACGTTCGAGGGCCTCGTGGATGCATTTTTCTGACTTGGTATCTAGTTCCAAACGGTTCAGTAGCTTCTCGAAGAACCCTTTTTTGATCTGTTATTGATGGTCTTGCAGATAGAATCCACACTCCCTCAATTCTAGCAAATCGAGAGACGGAGACGGAGCTTCTTTAGGTGAAAATTTTGAATTTTCTTCTTCCTTGCTCTCATCATCACCCGCTTCATCTTCCTTCTTCACTGTGTTTTCTTTCTTCCCTCTTTGATTCCCAAAATCAATAAACCGATCTAGTCAGTTCTTCTCTGTTTCCTGGTCTCTTCTCCTCCACTAGCGACTAAAATTGGACTGAACCAAGAAAATAGATATGGGCCAGATCCAGTACTCCGAGAAATACTTCGACGACACTTACGAATACAGGTATCGAAATTCCTCTCTGGGATCATGAAGAAATCGAATCCATTTTACGTTTTTCGCGATGGTTAGTTACGCACCAGGATTACATAAATTTCTTCGATTGTGTCTTTTGTCAGGCATGTGGTTCTTCCTCTTTGAAGTGGCCAAACTGCTGCCGAAGAATCGTCTTCTCTCTGAAGTAAATAGAAACGAGAAACAACGAAGAATCAAATCTAATTGAAGACATGGTTCAAAGAATTCATGGAAAGCATAAAATGAGTGTTGATTTGTATTTTGTTTACCAGAATGAATGGAGGGCGATCGGGGTTCAGCAGAGTCGAGGATGGGTTCACTACGCGATCCATCGTCCCGAGCCATGCATCATGCTCTTTAGGAGGCCATTCAACTACCAACAGTAGCAGGAGAACCAGGCTCAATAGCACATGCTCGCCAAGTGAATGCTAAATTGTTAACCCAGAAAAGCTTCCCCCAGAGGAAGGAAAAGAAACCCTTTCCCTTTTCCTGATTGTACAGGATTCCCTGCGTTTAGTTTGGAATCTTTTCGTCTTGAAAAGAGAAAGAACTAGGATTTCGGATATGAGAGAATATGGTTGTTTTCATTGTAAGGTGGAGTAGGTTTCTTGTTGTCTTTCTCGACTTGGTTTGCAATGAAATTGTTATACTGCGTTCGCTTCATCTACTTCAATTGCTTGGTCTGGATTGATTGATTAGTGAGGGATTAATTGGTCTTGGTTTTTCATTTGCTTTTAATCTATGTTGCTTAGTTTATGGTGTTGGCTCTGATTTTGATCTATACAACATAATTTGCAGCAGAACGCGCCTAGGAAATCTATTTATTTGAATTGTTCATTACCTTCAAAACGGTGGCAGCAACAACAACAGGGAATGCAGCAATGAGAACGAGGGACAGTCGCCACTGCAGAATGAACCCAACTGTGCAAGCAACGAGCATGAGGGCTGAATTTTGCATGATAACTGAAATCCTGTCTCCGATTGCTGATCGGACATTGTTGGCATCAAGAGCCAGCCTTGCTGCAATCCTCGCAAGGCTGGGAAGGTGGCAGAAGAAGAGAGAGGATTTCAAGGGAAGTCCGCTGCCGCTGCAGCAGCTACCGCCCCCGCAGATATTATAAGGGTAGTATGAGGATTAAAAAATTGGGGAAGGGATCTTTGTCTCACGGTGATAGTAGAGGGGGGCCTTTGTAATTTACCTTAATAATAATAATAATATAAAAATATTATATATAATATTTTTATTTTTATATATAATAATAACTAATTATTATAATTTTTAATTTTTAAATATCAAATAAAAAATATATTTTTATAAAACATTTTTTTTCAAATCGAACTCGAGTCAAACCGAATTCGAGCCTAGTACTACCTTGGCGAGCCAAACTTGAATAACTGGCTATTCGGCTCGATTTCACCCCTACCTTTCATGGATTGTTGTGGTCTTACTTTATGTCACTATATTGAGTTTTTTTTTTTTTGATAAATTAAAATGCCAGCTGCGAATATTATCCCAACTACAAAAAAAAAAAAATGGTTTGAAGTTTTTGCCATCGAGAAAGCGGATGGGCAAGCCTTGGAGCATATAAAATATTTACAGATTCCAGATCAGAAATAAGAGTTTTAATTTTGTCTAAATAGTGCTGCAGACCACAGTCAAAAAAATCCAGAGCGCTTTCCACGGCATCAACCAGCCCTTTGGCATCAGTATATATAGTGAGGCTGGTCTAATGGTACTGCTTCACAAAAAGCAGGCTTTGAGTAACTGCAAAAATTTCCAGTTATTATCCAATAAGACAAATATTCCGTAAGTACCATAGTCATTCTTAAGAGTTCCTTCATCACAGATTAGATTAAGGGAAACTTGGGCTGAGGTATTAGACAAGGGGCACAGGCACTATATCGAGTTGAGGTGAGGGTACATAGGGCTGCAAATAAGTGGGATCAGAGCCTACTGGAATCTGAATTCCATCTAAAGTTGGATTCGAATATTTCCTTTCATCGTAATAAATTGGCCAGTTGGATTGGAGAGGATAAGTTAATCCGTTTAGTTAGTCGATTTTAATTGGATATTCGATAAAACATTCAAATCGGATTGGATCAGATAAGTTTGTTTACGCTCACGATCTTTAGACTCTTTATAAATGTTCAAAGTATTGATATGATACGTATATTGGTCATATTGTATTGGTACTTAGAAATGGCTAATATATATATATTTTCAAAAGATATAATAGAATACACCCAACCCATGATGAAATGTTTAGGCCACATCAAGGAATGACTTCACCAAGGACTGTTTGAGATGATGACATGCGTCCCACCAATAAGAGGTACGATGGTTCTCCAAATGTCTACATAAGGTATTGAGATCACATCTATGTCCTACAAAAGGTGCTCCACAAACGCCCCACATGCACATCTCAATGCCAATGTGTATTGGAAGCATCTCTTAAAGTTGTTAATGGGAGATGTTCTCAATACATAGTTAGGATATGCTATGGGGCATTTGTGGGGCACCTTCCATGGGGTGCAGATGTGAATTCAAGGGTATGTCACCAAAGGTAAGAGTCTCTATTCTTTCAACTTAAGCATTTTATCACTTTAGCACTCTTCAACTCATACAGCTAACTCAGTTCTTTAGTGTAACATGGTCTAGTTGACACCCCTTCTTTCACTTAGGCTTAATTTGGAAAGAGTATACATACAAATATGTAGAGTGCAAAATCTTATATTTTGTATGTATTTATATTGTACATATTTGTATATTGTACTCTTTCCAAACTAAACCTTACCGACTTGAGTGTCGGAGTCTTTCTCGACAGGGATTCACATTGAGGCATTTGACCTTTTTGTGTGTGAAGGTTATTAGATCCGATTTAGCTCATCTAGCTCACCAACTCGAGCCGCCTCAACTCATCTAGCTCGACTTGGGACGGTATCAAGTTTATATGCGGATTTGACTAATAATGGATCTTTTGTGTTTGTCTCAAAACTCATTGATCTCTAGCCAATTAAAGTGGACCAAGGAGATTAATAGGATTTTGTTTACAATTGCTTCCGGTAGGGTCGAAGTAATCAGTCCTAGATTCTATAGTGGATTAAGGTGGTGTTGAATGTGGTTTTTCTATCTGGTTGAGCCTGTTTTGAGTTAGAACCATCATAAAGTATTTTTATTTTCTACCAAAAACATTATCCAAGGGGTGAGGAATAGTCCAATGACTTGGCTCTAAATAGGAATTCTATGTGGCAGTGTAGAGATATATTCTACCCATTGGATGTTTCCTTCATCATCTATCCATTTGAAGAAACAATCCAATGGCCAAGCTCTTAGTTGGAATCCTATGTGGTAGTGTAGAGATACATTCTAGTGCATTGCATATTAGTAAAGATGGATACACACCATTGAAAACCCTTAAATTCTTGTTGTTAGAGTGTGTGGCTGAATCCCCATGCTTTTAGAGTGTGCACTAAGTTTTTGCCTATAGAGATCCCATCTAGAGAGTGGCATTGTGTCATGGGAGGTAAAGAATTAAGGTCCAAGTTAGGTTGGGCCTTACTAAGCCGGGCACAATTCATCTAATAAATTGGGCTCAAAATCAACTCTAAGCCGGGCACAATGCCTATAGTCATTTAATTAATTTTTTACTATTTTTAATTGCAAAAACTAGTAACATACTATCAATATAAATTCTGTGTATAAATTCAAATACAAGAAAAAGTGATGACAAATTCAAATAAATTAATTTTCATATATTTGAAATAAATAGAATACTAACTCTTTGCTTTTGGAACTCTCTTGCGAATGAGATAAAGCCTACCATTCTCTCTTGTAGGTATACTTCATGTAACTTGAATATTTGTGTTAGAGTTGAAGCCAGGATTCTGATGGCATGTTCCCATGCTTTAAAAAATGGTGTAAATTGCTTTGCTGAAATGGGCTTAGAAAGTTTGATCAAAAGGAGGATCCTACAAAAACTTAAAGACTAGTGTTGTAGCTAGGTTTACTCGTGAGTGGATGGTATATTGGTATACGTACTTTCTTCTTTTCTAAGAGCCTTCTTTGTCTATTATTTTTTGACCAAAGGTCCCGTTCCTCTTGATGGGAACCCATATTTATATTTTTTCTTGTTCTAATCTTCTCATTCCCTTGATTGATGATTTTATTGTCATTAAGTAATTTTCAAATGTGGGAAGATGTGCTTTATATATATATTCTCCTTTTTTTGAATTTTTTATTCTTTTTATTCCATGCCATTTTGAAACAAACAATGAGATGCACTTTCCCAATAACCTAAATAATGTCTTCTCCTAAAATTTCTCCTAAACTACCTCCCCCACTTTCTCCAGAATGATCTCTAATTCCTATTTATCTTCTAAATTATCTCTAATTCCTATTTATCTCCAAAATTATCTCTAATTTAGTAGACAGTTTCTCTCCTAAATTATCTCTAATTCATATTTATCCTCTCTCCTACTTTTTATCTATATCTATCTAAAGAAAGTTTGAATTAAAAAGGTTAAGAATTATTTAAATATTCTGATAAAATTATATAATAACTTTAAAATATTTATAAAAGGCACAAAAATTAATTTTATATTTTTACAAAATATATCACAAATTTATGTACTAACAATTTAAATTATGTTTTTTCGGATTATCAATTTAAATGATTTTCAAATATTTAATAATATGTAATAGCTTTAAATAAATAAAATTCAAATAACGAAAAAATAAATAATTTATAGATTATTTAAATATTTAAATAACTAAATGTTTATTATAACTATATTTTAAATAGTTAAAATAACAAACTTAGCTAATAAATAATTTTATATTTTTACAAAATATATCACAAAATTATGTACTAACAATTTAAATTATGTTTTTCCAGATCATCGATTTAAATGTTTTTCAAACATTTAATAATATGTAATATCTTAAATAAATAAAATTCAAATAAAAAAATTAAATATTTTATAGATTATTTAAAAATTTAAATTACTAGATATTTATCATAACTAGTTTTTAAGTATTTAAATAGCTGGGTATTTTAATCATTAAGTATTTAAATAACTGGGTATTTTAAATAACAAAATATTTAACATAAATAGATTTTAAATAGTTAAAATAAAGAAGTTATGTAATATATTTAATTTTTTTTGAAAAGTAGAAAAATAATTATAGCATAATATTGAAATTAATAATAATTTAATATTTTTACATAATATTGTAAATAACTAAGTTCACATATAACAAAAAATAATTTGAGAAAATAACTTTCAAAAAAGTTAATATTTATTAATAATAATTTTAAATTCTTAAATGTATTTGTTATACAATTATATATACTAAAAATTAATATTTATTGTATTTCAGTAACTATTTATTGTTTATGTGATAAATGTATTTTTAATTATTATGTATAAATTTATTTATTTTTTGTTATTTAATAGAAAACTTTCAATAATTATTGGAGATTAAACTACTATTATTGAAATTTTAAAACTTAATTTATTGTACTTATTGTATTTATTGTAATTTTGTTATTACTTATTGATTAATATTTATTAGAGGTTAAACTATTATTTGAGAATATACTATTTATTGACTAAGTCAATATATTTTTAATACTTATTGTATTTTTTTCATTATCAATATATTTTCAATAATTGTGTATGTTTGCTATAAATTTTCAA
Organism: Nelumbo lutea; assembly: GCF_056320005.1. NCBI lineage: Eukaryota > Viridiplantae > Streptophyta > Magnoliopsida > Proteales > Nelumbonaceae > Nelumbo > Nelumbo lutea. The sequence goes on along the minus strand of NC_142685.1, from coordinate 4,267,381 downwards.
TAATAATTGAAGATTAAACTATTGTTATTTATTAGAAATGAGACTATTAATTTAACTGAAATTATGAGTATTGATGAGTTGGTTTGGCTCGGTTTGGTCATAGGCTATTTGGCCAACCAAATTGACTTGGTCAGGTTGGGGAGTTGGTCAGCTGAAGCCGACTGACCTTTTGTGAAAATTGACCCACTCAAGTTGTATCGGTTTTGGTCGATTTTTTGGTTTGGTCATTCAGTTCAAAAGATTTAAACTTAAAAGTTAAATTTAATTTTAAAAATTATAGTGCAATTTTTAAAAAATAAATTTAAAAATTAGATTTATGATATAAAACATTTTAGACTAAGAAATATGGGAAATTTTCCACTTTTCTATATTAAAAATTATATTTAAAATATAAAATATTAATATATATTCATGGTTAGGTCGTACGATTTTGGTTGGTTTACAATTAGTCAAAGTGAAATTGATCCAACTTGGTCGAATTGGTAAATTTTTGAAACAAATCCAACCTAAAATACTAGAAAATCAACCAACTCGGATTGAGTTGATCGGGTTCATCAATTTGATGAATAAACCTAACTAAAATTAATTATTGTTATTTTTGTATTATAAAAAAATGTTAAAAGTAGTATATAAAATATGAATAATTATTAATTATTTAAAAAGTTGAAAAAATAAAACAATTGTATACTCTTATGTGTTTCTATTAGGGTCATTTACTAGAACACATCTTATATTTTTACATATTTATTTAAACCTACCTTATAGTTTTCATTTTATTTAAACATCCCATATATTTTATAACGTATTTACTTAACCAACCTTTCATTAAGGAGTGCTTGTTTTGTCATTAGACTCATGATTTTTTATTTCAAAAATACCCTTAACACTTTTTTTATATAGAAAACAAAGTTAACCAAATATAACCAATATAGTGGTTGCCCGTGTCTTACAAAGTGATGTTTTAGTAAATCCATTGCAAATTATAAGTGATGTTTTAGTAAAATTTTAACTATAAGGTAGATTTTAGTAAATCCATAAAACTATAAGGAGTATTTTAGTAATTGACCATTTCTATTATTTAGCTTTCGTTTAATAAAACCCGTGCATCTAATTATCTCTTATAAAGAATATTGGCAAATTACCCTTTATATAAACAGCAACATTCCATCAATCATTTTTCTCTTTAATCATTGACTGTATTTCCTTCTCCCTAGGTATATACGTATGTTGGCTAACCAATCTGGAAGCTTAAATTCCTTCTCGCTAGGTATATACATAACAGATTTGCATGGATTTCGCTTATGCAATAATTTGGCACCACAAGCACAAGGTGAAACATCACAAATTCACTAGTATTACAATGGGATTTAAGGAGTGAGGTCAAAGCAGGGGCACGTGAAGCCCACAGGCCTTAGCATGGAGTACATGAGATGAGTTTTGATCCTACACAACCATATTTGAAGGGACGCAAAGTGACCATCACAGTGGAATTGGATTTCCTCACAAAATTTGCCCTCTTGCAGCCGAATATTGAGAACATGGGAATGCACACGGGTGCAGTGGGTGGGTGTAAAGATCAATTTTGTGGGGGAATGAAAATCTGATTTCCATCACAGCTACTAGCTCATTCATCTCAATAATGTTCTTTGAATCACCCTTCGTGCCTACACCCACATTGGGCCACTCTAATATCTGTTTTCTTTTACTTATCGGCTCTACACTTTCTCATTGTATTAACTATTAATCAATGGATTTGGATTGATACTCCCATCCAACTTATCTTGAAATCTTTAAAATGAAAAAAAAAAAAAAAGAAATTTGGGGATTGACAGGACTAAAACGAGGATTAAGGCCTTAAGGGGGGTGATGTAGGGGCGGATTAATTCCGATTTTGAGAAGTGAGAATGTAACATCAAAATATTGGATGCAACGAAATCTATTTTGTTTACATGCTGGCGTCTATTATTGGGGCTTTTTTTTTTGATAACAACGTCTATTATTGGTTGTTTTTTTGTATCGTGGGGAATGCTTGACGATTAACTTTTAACCTTTTGCAGTGTTAGATTACTGGTCAATGAAAGAGAGAAGAAGACAAATCAGTCACGTGCCCTATAACAAATACAGTTAGAGGTCTCCTTGTTGACGTCCAAATAATTTTCAATTATAGTAATTTTTTTTCCTACTAGTTTCTTGTTTTATTTGCCGTATACAATATAGAACCATATTCTATATTCTCTATTTGGTTCATTGGTTGGACTTCCTTTTCGATGACCATGTTAGTACTTGACTAGCGACAAATCAAAAATGGTCAGTGGGCCCTTTAGTCTAGTCTACAACCAGCCAGAGAATTTACCATCTGGCCCACTTACCACGGAGAAGGGAGAAGGGGTAACTGGGTAAGGCAGGTTGAGAGAGCTTGGCTTCCGAGTTCCGACTCTTATAAGTTCTGATTGTAAAAGGAGCCTGCTCTGACTCTGAGTGTGTCTGACTAGACTGGACGGTTTTGCCGAGAAGGAGCCACGCTTCACGTGAAGGTGGCGCCCACTGTCCACCTATTGCAACAAAGATAAAAGATTGGCCATTTACAAATCTTTCCTAATCTCCTCTCCACCAATTATCATCTATCGCCCACGTGGGACTCCTGGCCCCAGCCCCTTTCTTATTTTATATATTTTCTTTTTTTTTTTTTCTATACTTCATTCTTTTTTTTTTATTCCAAAGTTTGTCTCCTAACCCCTTCTATGACCCTTTATAGTTACGTCCACACTTCAGAGACCAACACAATTCACAACACACACACAGTAGATCTCGTTCTCTTTCCTTCTATCTATCTCTCTTGGTTTCCTTCTTTCTTTCCTCTCCAATCTCCTCTCTCGGTTTCCTTTGTCTGCAACGATGGCGGATTCATCTGCTTCTTATATTCACATGGTGAACAAATTAAGTTCCTTTGTTCCCTTTTTGGATTTTTGAGTTTACTGTGATCCATCATGCTTCTTTGTTTGTGTCTATAATGGACTACTGATGATGATGATGTAGGTGCAACATCTGATAGAGAAGTGTCTCCTCTTCTACATGACCAAAGAAGACTGCATAGAAGCCCTCTCCAAACATGCAAATATTAAACCTGTTATTACTTCTACTGGTGCGATAATTTTTTCTTCTTCTCTCTCTTCACAGGTCCACACACACGCAGTACAGTGCTTTATTTAATCTATTACTAAAATTTATGTATATGCAGTGTGGAAAGAATTGGAAAAAGAGAACAAAGAGTTCTTCGAAGCATACGCGAGGAGCAGAGCGCATCGGGTTGCCGAGGCGGAAACAAAGCAAATGATCCAAAGGATGCTCTCCAATTCCGACGACTAAGCTATTACTATTCCACCAAGTAGTAGTATGAAAGAGAAGACGACGAGATCTTTTCTTCTTCTTGACCCTTTTACATGGTAGTGGGAAAGGAGCATAGACCAACATAGTAATTAATGCTGACCGACAGAGGAGGACGACGACTTTTGAATGGATCGCCGGCTCGTTTCATAAACTACCCTGACTGACTCCACCATCACCGTTCATCATCAAGTAATAATGCAACAAAGCGAAAAGAAAGGAGGCAAGGACCAAGGAGCAGGGCAAATATATTTTCGCCGGGGAGGGAGGGAGGGAGGGGAAGGGAAGTCGTTATCCTATTCCTATCATACTTTCTATACCTTTAAGATTTCAAGTTCGTGTCGTATGTGCCAGCAGTGTTGGTCAGGGAGGTCGGATGTCTTGACACGTTTCGCATGTAGCAGCGCCTGGGTCTCTCGGTGTGAAATAGTCTTTTTCTTTTCTCTTTATTTTTCCACTGTAAATAAGTAATATAAATGCAATAGATGAAATGAAGCAGGAGAGATTGCATGCAGCTTTCAAGCGGCGTCTTTATCTTCCCCTTTTCCTCTCAATTATTTTCAGTTGTTTTTATTATTTTTTAGTGAAATCGTTGCGGACGGCTTTGATATCAACCAACCGATCAGTTGTCAATACCTTTACGATCGACCACCAACTAATTTTCAACCCTACGATCATTCTTCTTGTTTCTTTTGCCTTTTCTGAAATCTGGAGTCTGGACACCTGTCATCACGTGTTATACAGAATGTTAAAAAAAAGTTAAACTATGATATGTAACGAATCAGCTGGAATCATAAACTTAATAGCCGATCAAGTGTTATTTATCAAAATTCATGAATGGTTTTGATTGGTCAAAACACTCGATATCATATCTTTCTATGACACGCTATCTAATCCATATCTTTTTTGTCTTTTTAACACGTCTAAAGAAAGGGAGCTGCCATGCCACGTCCCAACATATCTCCCATGATAATTACGACGAGATGTTCTTAATGCACGTTGAGATCTGCACATGGGACGCGCCTTATAAACGCTTCCCAGAGGCTCCGAAAACAATCCATGTCAAAATTGTTAGTTCGGATCTAATCCCAATAAACTGCTACAGAATATCTTTTCCTGTCTTTCATGAATCATGATGAGATGTTCCGTATACACGTGGCTGCGATGACTCGTTTGAACAATAGATCGTTTATTGGGACCATGAGGTGGGTGGGATCCGGGCTCGTTTGTACCAATCTGCCCAAATCAGAATTTACTATGCCCAAAGTACAGGGGAATGCATCCTGAACGTGAACGTGATTAGACACCACAGCTGGACATTGGTAACATAACTCTATGAATGATGACAAAAAAATACCAAAGGTATTTGCGAGAATGACCGATCTGCCCAGATCAGAATTTTATAGCCTCAATGTACAAGGGGAATGCATCCTGACCGTGAATTAATGTTAAATTCACGGACAGGTTGTGATTTATGGGGGGAGAGGGCCAGTAATAGTGGGGCTGGAATTCAGAATTCTGCATGCATGTATCCGTACTTCTCCAAAGATGTTTTCCATGTATGGTGTAAAGTCTTGCACAGCGTTTTGAGGCCAGAAGATCAAATTCATGTTAAACTCCATTCTTAAAAATGCAAAAGGATCCTATCGAATTGAAATAAGCAAAGTCTAAATTTGATACGGTTATTGAATATCATTGTGTTTGGTTGCAGTGTATAAATGCCTAAGAATGCAAATGTAAAAAATGTAAATTCTTGTTTAATTTTGTTTTGGATTTTATTTTATTCTTCTTATGTCTTAATTAATTACATTTATAGTGCAATCAAACAAAAGCTAAAATTTGAAACAAAAATATGTCAAAATTTACACTCAAATCATTTCATTTATTTGCATTGCAACCAAAGACAGCCTAATGCTCAGTTTAGAAGGAATACAAATACAAATTTGTGGAGTACAAAACCTTGTATTTTGTATTTTGTATGTGTGTGTGTTATAATTTTGTTATGTTATTTATTTTTTTATAAATAACATGTATATATATATATATATAATGAAAATAATTAAAAAATATTTGTACTTTTATTTTTACTTTAATTAAATCAATATATTTTAATTTTTAAGAATTTATTAATTTTTAAAGAAAACAAGTCAGATTGGATCCAATCCGAAAATCCGACTTACCAATAGGATTCAAATTCAAATTGAGTCCTATAAGATCCAATCAGAAATCGGATTGAATCCAACATGAACAGTGTCAGATCAGATTCAAATATACTCTTATTCGAATCCCATGGGATCCATTTGCAACCCTAATATTTGTACTCTTTTCAAATTGAGCCTAATAAACAAAAATAAAAATGACCAAAATATATATGATTGATAAAATGAGTTCAATATTTGTTGAACATCATTAGCAAAATGTATTGAAAATAAATTTTATGAAAATTGAAGTAATGATATAAATTTTACTAATAGATGTAATGTAAATTTTACACATGTATAAATATATAGATTTAAATCAAATGGAATCGGATAATATCACAATCAGATAAATGGATTATCAATGAATATTAGTAAGAGAACCCGACCAATAAGGCCTTTATAGGACCAGGACCAGAACTAGAACAATCTAAGATGGCCAAAAAAGACAGACTAAAGAAGACTACTTATTTGCCTACTCCAGAGTCATGCATGTTAAGTCTGAGACTCTGTCCACAGACCATGTTAATATCACAATCAGATAAATGGATTATCAATGAATATTAGTAAGAGAACCCGACCAATAAGGCCTTTATAGGACCAGGATCAGATCTAGAACAATCTAAGATGGCCAAAAAAGACAGACTAAAGAAGTCTACTTATTTGCCTACTCCAGAGTCATGCATGTTAAGTCTGAGACTGTCCACAGACCATGTTAATTAAAGATTTGGGGTAGAACTGTTCATGAAACGGATGAACAACTAGACCTGAGTTGGTCAGTTTCAGTTTATTCATTTGTAAATCAATCAAAACCAATTATATTATAAATTAAAATTTTTTAATTTATTTTTTAGTAATATTATTGTAATTTTTAAAATTTAAAATTTAATTTTATAAGTTTAAATCTTTTGAACCGACTGATCAAATCGATGCAATCCGAGTTGACTGATTTTCACAAATGGTTGATTGGTTCTGGGTGACTAACTCCCCAACCCGACTTGATTGGTTCTATCTCAGTTTTTATCAAGACAAAATAAAATAGCAGGCTTAGCAGCTTGTGTGTTCCCTTGCATCATCAAATGACAATAAAATAGGATGCATAACTAGTTATATTTGTACTTTCTACTACTCAGACTAGAAACCAGGAGGAACATAGGAGAATGGAAGGTAAACATGCCAGGCCTATGTAAGAGCAACAAGGCCAACTTAGTGTCTTCTACCAACACGGATGGATAATTTCAATTAATCACTCATCAGAAAAAGAAGTAAACCCATTATTACCTCATTTGAGATGGTAAACTGCAATAAAAGGCATCAATATGCTCCCTATCCATAGCTTCCCATCTTTTTCCTCCACTTCACTCACTGCTTTAACTAGCTTCCCTTGACTGTCCTCTAACACCTGCAGGACTTTCCCCTCGAAGCTGTACTTGATAACCATAGCATGAGGCCTGCCTCCAACTGTCAGCAGATACTGAAGCTTGGCTGAAATCGGTAAGTTGAGAAAAAACTCTCTCAGCTTGGGGTAAAGACCATTTACATAGCCATACATAGTCCGACGACTGTGAATTGCTACCCAGAATTCACCATTGTCGTTGCTTCTCACATTGTCTGGAAATCCAGGTAGGATGGCAAATGTATCCGTCGTCCCTGCCTTGTCGCCTTTCAACCAATATCTCATTAATCTAAAGTCAAGAGAAAGGAGAGTTAGAGAGTAATATTTTTGAGAGAAGATAGAGGTATAATTTATTAAAAACCAGAGAAAATCATACTAGTTGTATACTAAAAGAACTGGATCCAGTCCTATAAGGACACCAAGGAACAGTCCAACCAGAATACAACCGAAGCCAAGCGGCGCAAGAAACTCAGACCAAGACCAAAGCAGCTGAAGCTGCTAAACATGCAGCTTCTCACGTTGTAAAACTCAGAGATGCCTTTAGTCCTTCTACAACCAGGGAGGTAACTTAGACTTTCAACAGAGCATCAAAAACCGCACTATCCGGGTCTAAGTCCACCTACATCCTCAGAGTTGGGACTGACAATAAAAGACGGATTCCAAACTGTTTATACGCTGCTCCAACTCTTAACACACTACTGCTATAGAATTGCAATCTTCACGAACCACAGTCTCAGCTTGATCACCACTCACCAGGGACCACGGTATGTTGCTGATTTCTAGGTACATCAGCCTCACAAACCAGACCCGGTTCAGAAGGCACCCAAACCGAGGATTCCTGTAAGCTGGATCCTTCACCCCCTACAAGCAAACCCATCCCTCCTGCTTAAACCTTTTAAAGCAATGAATCTTTTCCACGCAAAACCAAGAGGGACTGGGATGGATAAAGAATTCAGTGTAGCTAGGTTCCCACATCCGGAGAGATTGGAACCAATGTGTTCGGTTCCTCTCTTGGTAGGGACTAGGGAGAGAGAAGAACGTATGTTAGGTTAACTCCAGGAAACCAAAAGCCTCCAAACCCTAAGAAGAGTCCAAATTTGAGAGAATATCCATTGTTCGCATTTAACTCCCAAAATACAACTTAATACATGAATTATAGTCTTCTTGACTACTTCTACAAGACCACATAATCCCTTAGGCTTCGTTTGGATGTGATGTAAATACAAAATTAAACCCATGTATTTGGAAAATGGCCGAACAGGTCAGCACAAAAAGATGAACCGGTCATGTTTAGTTTTACACTGTTGTTTGTTTGGAAGACCGGTGCAAATGATGAGAGTTTTTTTTTTTATCAATAAATGATGAGTAATTTCTAGGTGTGTTTGGAAGATCGGTGTAAATGCTTAAACAAGAACGTTTTCATCTCCTAGACACCAGTAAGTTTTAAATGGAGGTGAATCCCTTTTCCTTCTCTTAGAGACCCAGAGCTTGCACATTGATGGAGGATAAAGGCAAGCGTGCAGTGGTCTAAGCGAAGGCCACGGCAACAGAGAAGCTCTAAGGATTCAACTGCTTCTTTGAGTTTCCCCTCAAAGATTGATCACACGTTGGACGACACAAGGAACAATTGAGTTTTTTCTTTCGGGTTGGAATGGTTGAAAGAATGAGAACGTGATTCGAGGAAGGGACAGAGAACATCACAGAAGAAGATTGTGTGAAGTGTCATCATCTACGATCTGATTCGCAAGCTAACAAATGTCGGACAATTACGCCAGTCAACTCCATCGATTGGCTACGACTGCAATGGAGAACAGGCGATGAGAGAGAAGAAGAAGAAGAGAGAGGGAGTGGAAACTATGGTGGTGGATGGTGCTGGCAAATGAAACTTGACGGTGAGAGAGAGAAGTGGGGGAGAGAAAGAGCCGTTGCTTTTACACTGAAATTACTTTGATCAAGTTTTACATCCAAAAAACGGATGTATTTTATACATCGATTATCAAAGTAAAAAGGCTTCGAAGGTGAAGTGTTACACCGATATTTAGTGTACTTTTACACCACCCAAACAGCTGCAAAACTGGATCGGAGTCTAAAAGTACACCGAAATGGCTTTTACACCGCATCTAATTAGGGGTGTCCACCTAACCATAGACATTTTTTTTCAAACTGAACCGGTCCTACCTGTTTCAATTTCTCCGAACCGGAATTTCACTGGTTAATCGGTTGGTCGGTTTCAGTTTTTGACCAATTCAGTTCTTCGGCTTTTTTAGATATAAATATATGTATAATGTTATATTATAAATAATAAATGATATATAATATATTTATAAATAAATTATTATAAATATAATATATGTATATAATTATATATATATAATGCATATATATATTTATATATAATATAGAGAAAATATGTGATATATATTAAAAATATACATATAAATATATATACTGATCGATTCGATTAATCCAGTAAATTTGACACGCTATAAGATTTGGGCAAGACTAAAACCCAGAATCTTAATAAATTACGATTTTATTGATAAACAGGGCACTTAGTCTGATAAATTCATTAAAAAACATGTTCAGATCTCTTACTCACAGGAATCATACCCACAAAACACTGCAGGTGTTCACCAGGATGGATGAAGAAAGATTTGGCCTGACCTCGTAATCACTCAACACGTGGCAAAGGCAATAGCTCGGTACGACAGGGCGCCCAAGGTGCAAGCTCCAAAACGAAGAACCAGCGGTCCGAACTCCCTACTAGGAGCCCGAACTCCCTACAAGGAGTTCGAAGTCCCCGCAAGGAGCCCGAGCTCTCCCTTAAGCACCGAGCCTTACAAATACAAATGGCAACAACCCGAACTGGCCTGCCCCATGGCAGTTTGGGACATTCCTCTATCCGAACTCAAGACTTCACCTCACTCACCACTCTAGCACTTCGCCTCCAGGATGCCGAACTGAACAACCGTACCAGGCCTGACACCGAGGAGGTTCGTATCCAAGGGCGGCGCAACTGACTGACTTGGAGGCCACCTGCCACCTCCACCTGCCACCGCCATCTCCAGTTGCAGAGATGGCTCCGACAAAGAGAGCAGTGGTGGTTCTGTCCTAGCAGAGGTGATGACACCCGAACTGGTAGGAGCGCAGAGATAATCATACCCAACCTGACAGAAGCTTAGGAGTGAATGCGCGAGGTGGTTATAAAAGGCTCCCTACCCCCCAAGAACAAGGTATGTGAACTTTGCGCCATCTGGTTTTATCTTGCCTTTGAGAGAATACTAACTTGTGCTTCGGAGCAATCTCACTGGGTTCCACCCGGAGATTCTTCATCTTCTTTGTTTCAGGCTCCCTATAGCTCCAATTAGAGGCAAGGTCGTTGACAGCTAGGACCGACCGGATTGCACACCATCAATTGGCGCCGTCTGTGGGAAACGCTTCTAAAAGCCTCCCTCTAAAACTCTCATAACCACATTTTTTCAGAAAACCCCAACACTCATGGCTTCCTCCAGCAATGGCAGACGTGGCGCGGAGATGAACACCGTCGGGGAACAACTTCAAGTCCCCGCAGTGTGCATCGGACAGTTCACCATCCCCCTTCCGGTGGATGGGACCCCCACCCTGAACGCGCCGCGAACAGTGGCGCCCGTAAACCTTCCCGCCATGAATGTCCCCTTTCCACTCCCTATCGAAACAACCTTTACTGAACCAACTTTTGTCCCCCTGGCGACCAGCCATAACTAGTTTGACGACCTGATGCAATGCATGCGGGCAATGCAAGCCCAAATGCAACAATTCCAGTAGCATCAACTCCAGCAGCACCAAGTACTGCACCACCTCTCTCAACATCACTATCAGCAGCAGTTCCCCCAACTGCCCCTAAACCAATCATTGCTTCCACCTCGGCACCCTGCTCCGAAGCCGATTAAGGCTTCCCCTCAGGGTGGATGCCCTCACCGAGGAGAAGCCTCCCAATTTTAGAACCCCCCAACAGCCAGGCCTCATCCCCGAGCCGAAGGGAAAGAAAAATCACCCCTTCCTTGCAGCTCGCAGGTGGGTCGGGAACCTCGCCTGCAAAGTCAGCACCTCGACACTCCAAGCCTGAGTTCCCGCTCACAGAGAACCGATTCAGTGCCCTAGCAGCAGACTACCAACATTCCGGGCCCATCGAGCTTGGTAACACAGAGGCTAGCAGCGCCAGTACTAGGCCCACTCAACAACGAAGGCACCGGTGAAGTCGCCAAACCGCCACCTGTGTCCTACCCGAGCTTAGAGGTAAAGAAGAGACAAGCTCGGACGAGGTAAAAGCTGCCCCTATTCTCTCAGTTCCTTCCCCCCTCTCATCAGAACTCCTTGTAGTCCCTATGCCCAGAGACTTCAAGCTCCCCCCTTTAGACAAGTATGATGGGTCCTTCGGCCCCAACGACTACGTCGATGCCCTTCCAATCCCAAATGCACCTGACAAGGGCCAGTGAGTCGTGCATGTGCGTGGCCTTCACCACCACTTTCAAGGGGGTGGCCCACACCTGGTACAGAAACCTATCCCCCGGGTCAATAAGAAGCTGGACCCAGTTCATGCAGGTCTTCACCGCATACTTCGTTACCAGCAAGCGGTGCCCCAAAACCGAGGAAAGCATCTTCGGAGTGGTTCAGAGGGAAGGAGAGTTCATCCGGGGCTACATCAAGCGGTTCAATGACGCGTGCTTGCAGATACTGCGATTGGACCCTGCGGTATAGCTCGCGGCGGCCAAGAGAGGAGTAACGCACAAGGAGTTCAAATGGCACATGGTAGCCAACCAACCCGCGACCATAGCCGAATTCCTCAAGCTCGTGGACAAGTTCATGAGAACAGGAAGAGACCAACCAAAGGACCAAAGGCGGGGTCAAGAAAAGGAAAAGAGAAGGCGAGCCCTCCAACCCAGGTGATAGAAAAAACTCGGCCCGGGAGGCGAAGCCAAGCCAGCCATCCCGAGCTCCGTTAGCAGCTCGAACGGACTACACACTCTTAAACACAAGGCGGACTGAGATCTTTATGACGATCAAAGACGCCCCATACGTAAAATGGCCACCCCGCCTAAAGGGGAACCCAAACGAGAGAAATAAAAATTTGTACTGTAGTTTCCATAGAGATCACGATCATAGTACCGAACAATGTAATAATCTCTGGGACGAGATAGAGGCACTCATCCGTCGCAGGTACTTGAGAAATTTTGTACAACAACAACAACAACAACAACAACAACAATAACATAATAATAATAATAATAATAATAATAATAATAATAATAATAATAATAATAATAATAATAATAAGACAGGCTGGCAAGGAGAGCACAGTAAGGATGCTCCCGAATCTAGCAACTGGCCAGCCGAACCATCGCAAAGACAACCTCCGGAAGAGATGCCAGTTCGGGGAACCATCCACGTAATAGTGGGAGGATCAGTGGTAGCAGGTTGTACTTCGGGGCGGCCCGGACGTCAGTTCGCGAAGCAGCCCGAGAAGAACAGAATCCTCCAAAGAGGCTGAAGATGAAAGAACTAATCTTCTTCATAGAGGACAATGCGCGAGGTGTCCACTACCCCCACAATGACGCGCTTGTCATAAAACTAAGGATCAACGACTTCGAAGTTAGGAGCGTACTTGTGGATTCAGTTAGCTCGGCGGACACCCTCTTCAAGTCAGCATTTGACCAGCTTTAGTTGTAGAGAAGCGAGTTGAAGCCTGTGAACACTCCTCTAGTGGGCTTCAGCGGAGAGGAAGTCAGACCCCTTGGGAAAATAACAGTGCTTGTGGAAGTCGGCACATGGCCTTGTGCGGTGAGACTCAGCCACGATTTCCTCGTGGTTGCGACCCCCTCCCCATACAATGCCATAATAGGGCGGCCAGTTACGCACGTCCTACGGGTAGTGGTCTCCACCTACTATTTGGCAATGAAGTTCCCTACAGACTTCGGTATGGGGGTAGCCCGGGGCGACTAGCTCGAGTCCCGCAAGTGTTATGTTGTCGCCCTGAAGGGAAAAACCAAGGCAGCCGACGACCTCGAACTGAAGCGGCCTACGGAGCAGGGTGAGGAATGAGCTTCGCCCACAGAGGAAACGGTCGCAATCCCGACTTCGGCTATGGACTCGGCTAGAACGCTACAGATCGGTGCTTCCGTCAAGGAGCCTCTACGAACCGAACTGGTGAGTTTCTTACTTCAAAATTTAGACATTTTTGCATGGTCCGCGGCCGATATGTCCGGTATTAACCACAACCTTATAACTCACAAACTCAATACTGACTTTGTAGTCAGACCCATTAGAAAGAAGAAACGCAACTTAGCCCCGGAGCGCTGGAGGGCGGTCGACGAGGAGGTCGAAAAGCTCATCGCAACAGAATTCATAAGAGAAGTTCATTACCCGAACTGGGTAGCCAACCCAGTGCTGGTGAAAAAGGCAAACGGCAAATGGCGCATGTGCGTCGACTACACCGACCTAAACCGAGCCTACCCAAAAGATTGCTTCCCCCTCCCCAAAATTGACCGCCTAGTGGATGCGACCTCGGGACATGAGCTGCTAAGCTTCTTGAACGCTTATTCAGGTTACAACCAAATCAGGATGGACCAGTCCAATGAGGAAAGAACCAGCTTCATTACCGAGTTCGGCCTGTACTGGTACAAGGTTATGCCCTTCGGACTGAAGAATGCTGGGGCGACCTTCCAAAGACTTGTGAATAAGCTGTTTCGGCCCTTAATTGGCACGAAAGTAGAATGTTATGTAGACGACATGGTCGTCAAGACGTAGTTTTCACAGGAATTAATACAAGACTTAGATTCTGTCTTCCAAATTCTGCGTCAATTTAGCATGAAACTGAACCCAAACAAATGTGTCTTCGGTGTCACCTCGGGTAAGTTCCTAGGGAACATTGTCAACCGGCGCGGCATTGAGGCCAACCCAGACAAGATAAATGCCATCCTAGATATGAGACCACCCCGGAAAGTAAAAGAGGTTCAGAGGCTAAACGGCCACATAGCCGCTCTAAGTCGCTTCATGTCCAAATCGGCAGACCGCCGTTTGCCTTTCTTTAAGGCAATCAAAGGCAAAGGGCTTGAATGGACCCGAGACTGCCAGCTCGCATTCGACGAGCTAAAAAGCTACCTCGTTAGTGTGCCAATCTTAGCTAGACCCGAGGAGGGTGAGGTCTTAGAGTTGTACCTCTCGGCAAGCAACGAGGTGGTCAGTTCGGTACTAATAAAAGAAGTAGATCGGGTCCAGCGGCCCGTCTATTATGTTAGTAAAATTCTGCAGGGAGCAGAGACAAGATACCTGCAGATAGAAAAGCTAGCATACGCACTGGTAATTGTAGCTCGGAAACTCCGCCCATATTTCCGGGCCCACACTGTCATCGTCTTGACTGACAAACCTCTTAGGCAAGTCTTACTTAAGCCCAAGCCTCCAGTATAAGTCGCAAACTGCTATTAATGCCCAAGCCTTAGCAGATTTTATCGTCGAGTGCACGTTCAGCCTCGAGGTCCCTGTGCCGGTTGAGCCCGAGATCCCCAGTTCAGGTGAGACCGAAGCTCCCAAGCCAATAGAGTCTGAACCCCGTGAAGTAGCAGCCAGTGTGGCATCTCTTCTGGTTAGACCGAACGCGAACTGGGATGAGGAACCCTGGATCGTTCACGTAGATGGCTCCTCGAACCAACAGGGTAGTGGGGCAGAAATAGTGTTGCGTGGCTCGGGTGGCACGAAATTGGAATACGCACTATGCTTTGAGTTTGTGGCATCCAACAACGAGGCGGAGTACGAGGCACTGATAGCTGGGCTGAACCTAGCGCAAATGGTAAAAGCAAAGCACATAGTTATCTGTAGCGATTCCTAGCTCGTGGTCAACCAGGTTACGGGCGAATACGAAGCACGCGAGCTCACTATGATCGCATACTTGGCAAAAGTAAAGGAGGCTCTGCTCAACTTCCAGTCACACTTCATTAGGCAAATCCCGAGGTCAGAGAACATTGAGGCCGACGCCCTGTCCCGGTTAGCCAGCACGAGTCACAACACCATGAGAACCGTGTACATAGAGGACTTATCTTGGCCTAGCATTCTTGGTGGGGCAGAGGAGGTCGCTTCCGTCCTTGAAGCAGAGTCGAGCTGGATTGACCCACTCGCGAGCTTCTTGCTAGATGGAACCCTCCCTGCGGATCGCAATGCAGCCAGGAGGGTGTAGCGCCATGCAACCAAATATGCCATAATAGACGAATGGTTGTACCGACAGTCCTACACGCTCCCCTACCTGCGTTACTTGCGACCTGCCGAAGCCGAGCTCATACTTCGCGACACTCATGAAGGTCTGTGCGGCGGACACTTGGGGGGCAGAGCCTTCGCCCAAAAGGCACTTCGACAAGGATACTACTAGCCAACGATGAAGGCAGAGGCCGTCGAGCTCGTCAGAAAATGCGACAAGTGTCAGAAGCATGCCAATATCCACCATCAGCCTGCCGCCGACCTCAAGTACCTCACCAACCCATGGCCCTTTGCGCAATGGGGAATCGACCTCTTGAGGTCATTCCTGCCAGCAACGGGTGGGTGGAAATTCCTAGTGGTGGTGATAGATTATTTCACAAAGTGGATAGAAGCTGAACCGCTGGCAACAATTATAGTCTGAAACATACATAACTTCTTTTGGAAAAACATGGTATGTCGCTTCGGGTTACCTCGGGTACTAATCTCCGACAATGGCAATCAGTTCGAGGATATCAAATTTCAGGAATGGTGCCAAGATATGGGAATTCGGTAGAACTTCACATCGGTCGCACACCCGTAGGAAAACGAACAGACAGAAGTAATGAACAGAGCATCCTTCGCGGACTGAAAGCACGACTAGATCGAGCTAAAGGGTTGTGGGCGGACGAGCTACCAAGTGTTCTATGGGCTCACTGAACCACGGAAAAAACCACCACAGGAGAAACCCCCTTTAACCTCACCTACGGCACTGAAGTGGTAATCCTAACGGAGATCGAAATACCTACACTACGACTAGAAGCATACGACAATCAAACAAACGGCGATGAGTTGCGTACCAACCTTGACCTACTGGACGAGGTAAGAGACCTTGCATACATCCGGACCGCAGCTTACCAACAAAAGGTAGCTCGGTACTACAATGCTAGAGTAAAAAAGCGAAACTTCCGCGTCAGCGACCTGGTTCTCCATAAGATCATGGCACCCAAGCCCGACGTGGGCAAACTTAGACTGAATTGGTAAAGGCCCTACTGAGTTAAGAGAGCGTTCGGAGGGGCATATGAGCTCGAAACTTTAGAGGGCAAACAAGTACCTCGAGCTTGGAACGTCGTTAACTTGAGACGATACAACCTATAGATCACCAAGCGAAGTGGACTAAGTCACTATTAGAGCCAAAGGGTTAGGGCGCCAAACTACCCGAGGCGACTCGGCCTGCGGGTTCAAACTCTTCCTCGAGTTCTGCTTCAGGTTCACTAGGACTGTCGGGGGATGCAACTCGGTTCGTAGAACCTGCATCCGACTCCCTTGAAGAACTGTCTGAGCTATCCGAGCTAGACATTGGAAGGAGAATAAGGATATAGGAAAGCACTCACCCGGAAAAAAGCAAACAGACTACGGGAACGTGAATGCGAGCTATAAGCTGGGACGCGAACTGAAACTGAGACGCGAGCTCAAGAAGCAAAACGCATGATAGTGACAGCGACTGGGGTCCCCCACTATTTATACCCACAATAACCAAGAATCAATGGCTCAGATCAAAAGACAATTCGACGGCCTGTAGTCGCACTGACTGCACGTCTCCAGAGATCGAGATGTGACTCGCCGCACGTCTCGTGAAACCAAGACGTGATTGGCCACACGTCTTTCTGAAACTGAAAGCGCCAGCGCACGTCTCCTTGCCTTAAAGGCGGTAGCGGCGCATTTTTTCAAAATTGAAAAGACGCCTGCTGTCACGTCTCCCAGCAATGCGCTTTTTGAGTTTTGAATTTTGAAGTAAACGTGTGTCGTCACATTTGTCAGCATTCATAGACAGACTGGCGCATTTCCCATCTTTCTTGGCACTCGAGAAACCCAAAAAAATCCTGACGAGCGCACACTTCGCGCTATTAGTCAAAACATGTTCGAAGTACAGGACAAATCCACCCGCCACCCCGCTAACTCCTCGCATCAGGGCAAGTCCCTTAGGGTGAGGAGTGGGGGGCAATTGATGAAGGAAGATTTGGCCCAACCTCGTAATCACTCAACACGTGGCAAATGCAACATCTCAGTACGACAGGGCACCCAAGGCGCGAGCTCCGAAAGGAAGAACCAGTGGTCCGAACTCTCTACTAGGAGCCCAAACCCCTACAAGGAGTTCGAAGTCCCCGCAAGGAGCCCGAGCTCTCCCTTAAGCCCCGAGCCTTACAAACACAAAGGGCAACAACCCGAACTGGCCTGCCCCATGGCAGTTCGGGACATTCCTCTATCCGAATTCAAGACTTCACCTCGCTCACCACTCCAGCACTTCGCCTCTAGGACGCCGAACTGAACAACCATACCAGGCCTGACACCGAGGAGGTTCGTATCCAAGGGCGGCGCAACTGATTGACTTGGGACCTGATGCTTGACAACCGCACTTCAACGGTCACCTGCCACCGCCACCTGCCACCACCATCTCCAGTTGCAAAGACGGCTCCGACAAAGAGAGCAATGGCAGTTCTGTCCCATCAGAGGTGATGACACTCAAACTGGCAGGAGCGCAAAGATAATCATACCCAACTGACAGATGCTTAGGAGTGAATGCGCGAGATGGTTATAAAAGGCTCCCTACCCCCCAAGAACAAGGTATGTGAACTTTGCGCCATCTGGTTTTATCTTGCTTTTAAGAGAATACTAACTTGTGCTTTGAAGCAATCTCACCGGGTTCCACCCGGAGATTCCTTATCTTCTCCGTTTCAAGCTCCCAGTTGCTCCAATCAAAGGCAAAGTCGTTGACAGCTAGGACCGTCCGGATTGCGCACCATACTGCTATAGTGTCTAGTGGTAGAAGATCCAAACTGCTAAAAAACTTCATTAAACTTGGATCAGGAATACCTATCGATTCCTGGTTTTCATAGATTGACCATCCTGTTTGGTCGACAGAGTTACTATATTAAAGTTTTAAAAACCATTTTTTCTTATTGAAGGATGGACCTGTGGTCAACCATCTGAATCAAAGGATCAAGTTATCTAACTAGTTGTAGGCTTGTAGCGGAGACTTGTATCAAATCCCATCCCATCAAGTTAGTGGGGTCATGGACTTGTGGGTACCGGGGATTGGCTACTGCCTATCCTTAGTTGTATAGCAACTTCCCCATGAAGTAAAAAAATAAACAAATTCGATAACTCAGCGAAGGCCGAAGGGGTAGACCTTGCCACCGATTCAACGGGTCTCAAATCTCAATGACCATAGTAAAGATTCCTGGTTTCAATACAAACGTGCACCTCCGTCATGCACTCTCCTCCGTGGACAGTGGACACCCTCCTAGTCCTAAGCACAATAAAGTCGACAAGTCGTGTTCCTAAGCCATGGGCCTCCTAACGTGATCACCACCCATATCAACCCCGTCCAGGTAAGTTCTGCCGTTAAGGTTTAAATATGCAATGTTTTCAATTTCAGACATAGTACTTGAGAAATGCTCAATTGATAAAATGCATTTTGAATTGAGAGGGCACTTACTTGCCAGGGTGTCCGTGACAGAAAACAAGGAAGGACTTATCCTTGCTCAAGGAGACCCCATTTGGGAATTGGAGATTCCGAACAAGAACAGTCGTTTCTTTTGTAACTGGGTTGTACTTCAACAGCCTCCCATCAGGCTCACCGGAGAAAACTAGCAACAAAAAGTTCCTGAAAATTAAGACCAGGTTAATTAGAAACATTGTTAACTTGTATAAAACAAAATAATCTGAGACGAGAGACGGGATTAATCAAGAATTCCAATTTAAAACACCCAACTTCACAAATCACAATCGAACACTGTGCGGTGCATATAAAGTTTCATTAAATGCACATCACAGAGCTCTGCATCCAACCCTTATTACCAATCTTTCCTCCGGCAAACTGAATTCCTGCAAAGTGGGAGAAAGCATGTTGTAGCCAGAATTCATTCAAATCACATCAGACCACCTGTCGCAACATACATCTATGCCATGCAAGAAAGAAAGAAGCTGCCACCTACCTCCTCTGGTATTTGGTGCTGCTATCCGTAAAATAAACATTCCCTTCATCATCAATATCCAAATCGTTAGTGAAGCCAAACGGAATCCCCTCGACTTCTGTGGCCAGTGGTGTTGCCTGCCCACCTTCTGGGCCGACCTTCATCAATCCAAAATATGCATCGGCAATGTATAAATCTCCCGTTCTCTTGTCAAATCGAAGCCCCAACGGGCGGCCACAGATGTGCTCATCCTTCAAGTAATTAAAGATGGACGGCTTCGGGTTACACAAGTCTGACCTGAATCCAAATCGATTCAGAGTTGACACCGATAAAGAATTATCATAAAAGAAATGCACATTCAGTAAGCATTTTAAGTATTTACAAAATTAAATATAAAACAGAACTGTGACTCAGTTCAGGAATCCGGTTCTGCTACTCAAGACCTGGGAGGGGTGGGGCACCTTACGCGCAGAAGAGAGAATACTGGTTCTCACGGCGGCCCGCGGGCCGCGGGACCCCAACGAGAAGGGGGTTCAGAACAGGAGTTCGAATCTGCGCCCCAAAAACGTCCCAGTCCCACACGATAGGGCTTCGCCGCGTGTCCTCCCACACGCATTCCCCTCTGAACTCGTGCGGAGCTAACGGGACAACCGTTATCGTTAGTTTATCCCGTTAGCTCCAAAATACCAAAACGAAATTGTTTCCCCTCTCATCTCTCGACCTTGTCCTCTTCGTATACTGCACCTCCTCCTCCTCCTCCTCCTCCATCCCCGGCGCCGACGCCGACGATATAGGAAAAACTTGTCACCAATCAACCGTCATCATAAATGTTAATCATCAATAGATGGTATTCATCAAGATTCATGGGGTTCTGATTGGTCAAAGTTCGTCCTGTATCATATCTTTGCGGCATTTATAAATTTACCAATGGGCAAAAATCAGAGGGCAAATAAACTCAAACTTCACTTCACTCACCTGTTCGGGGAAGTAAAAGCAAAATCAGTCCACGATTCGCCGTTCCATAAAGCAATCCGACCATCGGCGGTTCCTGTGTATGGCCCTCGACCTAGAGAATCGAACACCACGCTTTCAGGCGCTTGAACTTGGTTGAAAGACCAAATATCTGATTTTTGCAGCAGGTTTTCTCTGTCTCTCTCGGCAGGAATCTCCGAGTACGGAGGCAAATCCACTTTGTGAGCTTTGAACTCTGGGAAACCGGAGATGGCACTATGCTCGAAGGGGTCTACTCCGCAGTAAAGAGCCACCAAAAGAAATATCCCGGCAAAAATTTCCCTCGATGCCATTCCCAGAATTGCTAGTTGATTCAGCAAGAGTACCAGAAGATGAAGAAAGTTGAAGACGATAAAATTGCACCCTAAACTGTTTGTTTGGGAAAGAGGGAAAAACACCGGAAAACCACTCCCGGCAGAGCAGATATCAGCCGGCTTAGGGTTTTATGATATCAACCGGCCCACACCCCAGAGGTACCTCAACTGCTAAACAACTACTTCCTACGGCCTGCAAAATATAAAACAATAAGATCGTGCCAATTCATCCCGTTGATTATATAGTTCTATCGCTCCCTTGGATGGGGGTCCCAGTTGTTTTGAATACAAAACATCAAACACTTGGTGAGCTACCACTGCGGGTACAACTACAATGTTCCTGTTCGTATTGTTTCTCCAATTTTATGGCGCTGTACCGTCCTTAATTCTGATATCTTCCGGAAGTGAACCGTCACCTTCGCTTTTCATTCGCATTTCATGGATCGAACGTCTACACCTACACCTGTAATTACTCGAGCAGATTTTGGAAAGGTACCGACAGTACCGTTGGTTGCTATAAGAGTGGTTGGGATTTGGACTGTCGTATTAAATTGTAATAGCTAAGTTACCTTCTTTGTTTTTTGTGTTTTCTTGTGGTGGAGGGGTCTGGACTCAGACTCTGGATGAGGAAACCGGATTCATGACTCATGAGTGGGAGTAGGGGATCTCAATTGGTTCATCCAGATAATCACCACGTATTCAATGAATCCCACCAAAATATATAGGGGTGTTAATTGGACTAGATTTGGTACAATCCCATTCGGTACCGTCCAATGTGAGTCCATTATAAATGGATCATGACTAATCCAATCCAATGAATATTTTGGACCTGTCAAATCTGTTCAAACTTGTTTTAATTTAGATTGATTCTAATCTAAATTTGGTTCATTGACACTTATATTTTTTATCTTATTTCAATGGATCAGATATTGGCTCATCCAACTCAACCTAATATGAATTTATTACATGAATCAGGTCCAATTCAATCCAATAAACACTTTGGACCATTAAATCTGGATTTGTCCAATTCAATATGTCTTGTTGGTCCGTTCAATCTGTCCAAATTGATTTTAATTTGGATGGAGTCCAATCTAAGACCAGTTCATTGACACCATTACCTAAATGGCTAAATACATGTATCAAAATTCTGGCTAGGACTTTTTTCCCCAAACTTTAACCGAGGTGGAGGGCAGTCATCTTAACCATTAGAAAAAATAAATAAATAAATAAAAGATTACACTCTCAGTCTCAACCTTTCCCCATACAGGTCAAGGAAAAAAGAAAGCAAAGACAAACCTAAATGCTACCATTTAATCCTTGAATTTGGCAAAACCTATTCAATCCTTAAGACTCGGTTTGCAAGGAGTACAAATGCAAATATATACAGCGTTAATGCATACAAAATTTGTATTTCTATAAATTTGTATTTGTATTCCTTCCAAACTGAGCCTAAGTCACCTTCATCAATACTTGTATTTTGCAAGAATATCAGCAGGTTTGACCAGGGTTCAAAGTATCGACATGTATTGTTCCATGACCCCTCCGATATGCCCCTATAATTGGTGTATTGGGGGTTTGACTGGTTCAGGGGGTGGACCCTTGAACTGGTTTCAGAAAAAACAAATAAAAAAAAAAGTAAAAGAAAAATAACAGTATCAATTCGCCTAATATGTCCTACCGGTGTATTGGATGCATCGATATTTTGAACCTTGCATTTGACATTCATAACTGAGAGGATGTATTTGATCTTAACATTCATATCTGGGTATGGCTTTGATACCGTAAAGGCATGATATGAATATAATGTATCATGATATGCTCTCTTTGTTGTTTTAGAATTGTAATAATTCAATTTCCATCGTCCACACATTAATTATTCATCTAAAGTGAACAGATCAAACTTGAATTTTTGGCCCATTCATATGATCTATTAGGGGAAGAAAAACATTTCACAGAGTCTTCTTGCTCTATTGCAATTTAGAAGTCTGTGAACTCGTTCATTTTGCAATGTCTCTCTAGCTAGGCTGTGCCTGGTGTAGAGTAATTTTTTTGATATTACTAATAGTACCCATGTGATGCACGCGCGGGCTTTCTAAAATAAAATTTAAGCAAAAGAACCTCTACATTCTTAATTGAGCAAAACCAATCTATCTCCAATTCAAGTATCATTTTTTTTGTTATATTTAGCTGGTCATATGACATTGGTAATTAGTTAATCAACAAAACAATCAATTAAATTTTAAATAAAATTTATTATAATTTGTTGACCAAAAAAATAAAGAAATTACGGCAAGATGGACTAAGAAATTTAAAACACTCCCCGTTCTCTTATTTGCTTTATCAAAATGCTTTGTCAACCCGACCTAAAAAAAGCATTACCTTGAAATTTTTCAAGTTGGGCTTGGTGTAATACTTCAAGCATGACCCACATAAATAAAGAAATCTAATAAAAGAGTAAATATAACTAAAATATGGGAAAAGTCAACAAACAAAGAGTTGACGGCATTTATGGGACACCCTCGTGAGCACATGAACAAGCAGTCAATCAATATTTTAACAGTTCTGTTAGAAATTTCTCTTGAATTATTTTAAGGATAGGCTGATGGGGTATTTATGAGACAAGAGTTAGAATCCAATAGGCACACACGGTGAGTATAATGAGTAAGCACTTAGAATTTTTTTTTTTTTTTTTACACTTGTCCCTTAAAATATCCTCACACTACCCTTCAAAATCTATATCTATACTACTTTAAAAAGTATAAATAACCCCTAAAATTTTCTGTATTTTAGTTGGACAAATTTTACCCCTTTATGTTAATGCTTTCATATTTGAATTTGAGGACAAATTTGATATTTTGATGATTGTTTTAAATGAATTGTAACTTAAATTTCATGGAATGCTTAGCTAGATGTATTTATCTCTCTTTTAATTAATAATGAAGTATAATTGAAATTTCATAGAGTTTTTAGTTAGATGCATTTCTCTCTTTTAATTAATACTGAACAAAATCATTGGTATTTGGTCACCTTTAAAGTATGTTCAAGTGTCACTATTTAATGATTTTAAAATGTGAATTTTGAGTGTGGCTCCACAATTTTGATTATGATTTTTGGGTTATCGTTTCAATTGGTTTATAAGTAGTTTTTGCCCAATCTCAAGATGTTTGAGAGGGTCTCATTCAAAATATCCATTTCAAAAAGTCAAATTTTCTTTCTAAAAAAAATGTCCGACAGGGTTTAAAACTGATTTATAAGATTTTTAGCATCCCGATATCAACAAACAAAGAAAACTACTTGAGTGTTCCCATTATTCAAGGCATAATTGATAAAAAGGCTTTGAATAACATCACAACTATAACTAAGAAGTAAATCTAGGGTTGGAAATTGAAAACTCTTTATAAAGATGAAAGAATGACTCTTATCAAATAGGTTTTGAATGTAGTTCTTTTATTTACAAGATGCCAACTGGCTGGTTGGTAAGGTCCCTTGATGGTTATAGCACAGAGACTTGGAATCAAATCCCACCTGCATCTAGGTTGGGGTTATGGGTTTGGGGAATGAGCTACCCCCATTGTGTAGCCCCATGAGCAAAGAAAAAAAAGAAGAAAAAAAAATGTAAATCCTCTATTTCAAATGAACATACCTTAAAAAAGATTAATGAAATTCAAATTCAATTCTTTTAAGGCCCAAGAGAAGGCAAGGGAGTAATAGTTGGACAAGAGATGGCTTTACAAATTAATGAGTTTTATTTTTAGGAAAATCACTAAAAGGCCCTAGAGCTTTACAAATTAACCTGGCATAAAAATTAAAAAATGTATATATATCTAAGCCAGCAGTCATGTAACCATCCGATTAGCCATAAACAAGACTTAAGACGACGGTCATCTGGATCTAAGCCGTTGGTTCAGACTAACGCCTAAGAGTTGGACCAAACCTAAGGCAGTGGTCAACTGGACAAAGCTGTTGGTTCGAACCGCCACCTAAAGAACCAAACATTTTTTTTTTACAAAACCTAATCTGGTGGTCGAAAACGCCGCCTTTAATAACACTGGTGGTTTTGACAGATCGCCACGTTAAAGAAGTTTGGATTGCCTTGGACCAACCACCAAAGGCAACGGTCTATTTTATCTAAGGCGGCAGTCTTGATCTAGGCCGGCAGCTACTTAGACGGCAGACCAATAACTACCACCTTAAATCTAACGCAGTGGTTATACCACCGCCATCTTAGACCATTTTTCTTGTAGTGAATGCAATGGAAAAATACCTCCTTAATAATTTATTGCAAAACTATAGAAAATTGATTGCATTCGTCGTGGCCAGTTCAATCCATGAGATTTAGGAGTGACTGCTATTTTGCTATTTTGCATTATGTCTTAGCTCAATCTATGATATATTGTGAATTGAACTCATCCACACTTTAAAGAATGCTCAAAACACCACACTGTAGCATGGATCACAACCAAACAACTCACACTATTTTAATTTGGGCCACATTATCCAACCCCATGTCACCACCCTAGCTAGGCCATCGGCAACCCTCCCTTAACGCCACACAAGTTCAAACCCACGGAAGCGCAGGCTCCCACTGCAAATTTTGCAATAAGGATTCTCCAGGTCCAAGGTGGTTCAATATATCACCAGGGAGTCCGGATCTGCTCCTCACAAATCCTCACACCAACCTCACAGCATGCATCATCCACATATATCGGGAACATCTCCTGTGTAGCTGTGAGGCCAGTGTGAGGAGCAGATCTCAATTCCAAAGCAAGACAGAGAGAGGCCTTCGTCAACCGCTTATAATTCAGTCATTACACCCAACCCAACCCTGGGGTACTTGGTTAGTCCTACCAACAATGAAGGATCCATTTTGAGTCTCTAATGATCACCCCCATTGCAGACATGGATTAGATCTCGGATTAATGTGACAAATAAGTATCAAGCAATAGTGATTCTGGGACAAAAAGTTGTAGCGATGTATCAAATCCTCTGTCATTGCCATTATCCTCTGCTTCTCATCTTTGATTGCCATGTAATGAAATTTGCATCAATTAAAACTAATCAGATTACGGGTGCTTCCGTCACCCCTGGTTTAATGTAATTAAGCAAAGCTCAATACTCAGTATATAATTTTCTGGCAAACGCTTGGCTTAAGCTATTTCGCAACTCTGTTTTTTGCTACAGGAACAGGAACGTTGTATCAGAAGCCTTGTAAGGCTCTGTAATTAGATGGTCAAATTTCACCTGATCATGTTGATTCTTGGTGTATGTACTTTGCCAGGTGGAAGCCATCAGAAGTAAAATCTCGTCTCCTAAGCATCCATAACAGGAGTGGTTGTGACTTTTTTTAGTGCACCAGCTACGAGTTATGCAGCCCCAGATACTACGCCAATTAACTTGCTAGGCCTAGGAAGTAGGAACTATAACAGAACCTCGTGCTTTCTTATTTTCTTATTACGCCAATGAGCTTGAGATATCATGGTTCGGTGAGAGTGTAAAATACGGACTGGCCATTGTGCCCATTTACACTCTGTCCTGTTTGGTTAGGTTACCCTGTTTTTTGGTTTGTTGCAGCGGGAGATTTATTAGAAAGAGAGACAGTGTCTGCCGCTGTGTTTTATAACGATAAACGGCGGCGACTAACTTGGTTTTGAAAGACCCCGCAAAAGACGGGTAGGAGGACCGTATGGGAGAGGACACCTTAATGGCAGAGTCGAGGTTATATTTAACGAGCGCGGCGTGAACGTTGCGTATCGCTGCGACAAGGAACTCGGTTGTATTGTGTGGATCCACGAAGACTTCGTTCCTGACGGCAATGGCGTGGATTTGGGTGGATGGGTAGTAAGCGGCAATGTTCTTCTGGACCCAAGTGTCGGTATAGGACTGTCACTTGGCAGCTGAGGAGAGTTGCTCGTTGGGTAGGGTAACGACGACGCTGATTCCTAAACCGGCAAGGGCCCTGAGAACGGTAGCGTCGGTGTCGTAGAGCTTGACTCGGTTGAGACCCTGAGACTTGAGAAGCTGAACCACATTCACTGCCGAAGGAAGGTCGTTAGCTACTCTGCCATTGTTTATCCTGATTGTGCCTGCATCTGTAGACGTTTTGGTAGCCTTTTTTACCAGCAAAAGAAACAATGGTAGGAAGAAGGGAACTGTGAAACGTTCCATGCCCTGGTTCTGTGAGAAACAGAGCACGAATGAAAAAGAAGAAGAAGAAGAAGAAGAAAAGCGAAAACTTTCTTGTGGCTGGTCTTATTCTATTAAACGCTCTCCCTGAGGGATGGGAGAAGAGGAGGAACAGGTGGGAATGAGTGAGGGTCTCCTCTCAACGGTGAGTGAAGACTGAAGAGTTCAGTGAGGAGGGCATCAGGGTGTAGTGGAGACCGGAGAAAGCATCGAGGCCGGTGGCAGCGGCGGAAAAGGGGAGGAGAAGAAGAAGAGGAGAGAGAGAGGAGAAGAGAGAGAGAAAGAGCGAGCGATGTAATAAATACATCGATTCGATGTAATTTTAAAGTTTACGCCGGTTCGAAATAAATACATCGATTCGATGTAATTTTAAAGTTTACGCCGGTTCGATTTTCCACCCCAAACAAACGTAACCTTATGCGATTAACTGATTATATTCTTAGAACCAAACGAGAAGAAAAAAGATAGGGAGCGACACTTCAATTTGAGGTTTCAGTTCAGACTTCAGAGAGACAAAAATATATAGATCGAAGCACAAGAAAAGTAAATGATAACAATATTGCTGGTTATGGCTTGACATAGCTAATTAAGTTGACTGATCCTGATCCCATCTAAGGAGGGAATAGTCTATCCAGTTCCAACTTGGTCAGCACTCATCAGGATTGGGCTCTAAACTCTTGGCAAAGCGGCCTCTTATCCGTGGCCTCGCTTCTGCGTGAATCTTTCTTGTTGCGTAGCGAATTTGCTTGTCGAACTTGCGTTTTTTCTTCTTTTCTCTGTATCTCATCACCTTAGCTTTTCTCTCTGCTGCTGCGTCGTCTTCTTGGCCAAGCACCGCCGAGTTACTCATGATCTCATTAAAATTATCCCTTGTATTGTCCGTTGGCATGCTTCCTGTGAATAATAATATCTGCCAAATATATAGAACAGGAGTTAGACAAATCATAACAACAGTTATAGTGTTACTCTCCACCAAGGGAGGAGTATGTTACACTTTTACTATCTTGGTGTTGGACCTGGGCTGCTGGCTCCCCATAACTTAATTGCAGTGTTTCATGTTCCAGATGGAACCATCTAATGGTGGGTGGATCCTGATTGATCCCCACATCATGGGATGTGGGGGATATTGGCAAGTATCAAGGATTTCAAGACCATGTACATGTACGTAGTAATCACAATTCACAACCAACTTCGAATGTGCTATCCCTTTCTGTAAAATTTAAGGCTGCGTTTGGTTGCAATATAAACGCAAATATGTACATTATATATTTATCCATTTTTTAGTTTATGAATGTAAACACGGTTTATATTTTAAACCGTTTTTGCATTCATCTTGTTTGGTTGAAATCGATGTAAAAGTGTGGACCCATCATTAAATGCTCCAACTATCTTATGCTCCCATGCCTTAAACGTTGGTCAAAAAGTTAATTATCAGAAGAACACAAAATTGTATTTAAAAAATAGGTACAATAATATTTTATTTTCAGAGTACAAAAGTGTCATAAAATACGTTTTTACTCTATAATCATTACTTTTTTAAGTATTAAACAAACACTCTCAAACATGAACCAGGGTACATAAATACCCCAGTTCAGCGTTTGTATCGCAAACCAAAGGAGCTTAGATGTAAAACATGGTTTCCCTCTCTCAATACTTCATGGCTTTCCCTCCAAAACCTGCCAAAACTAGATTTTGAAATAATCTTGAATTAAGAATAAGTGGTTCAAGTGTTTTTTTTTTTTTTTGTCTGTCCTATAATTCCTTCTTTTTCCCTCTTTTTATTAGTAAGCGACACTTAAGCATAGACTAAGGAGGCATTCGGCAAGTCTTTTCATGTGGCCTTTGGGCTTTTCAAAGCTTGGAAGACCAATGTTTTAAAAAGCTCATGAAAATAAAAAATGGCCAAAAATCTAGAAGCTTCAAATAACCTGTTCTACACCTAAAACCCTGGTTGCAGTGGATTTTTATTTGCACTAATACAAATGCATGGGAGTGCAAATAAAAAAATGCAAATTCTCATTTAATTTTGTTTTGGGTTTTACTTTATTCTACTTCATGTCTTAATTTACTTCATTTGAAATGCAATCAAACAAAATAAGCATAATTTGAAACAAAAATAGGTAAGGATTTACACTCAAATCATTTGCACTACCACAGTTTTGCATCAGTGTGAATTTATTTGCATTGCAACCAAACACAACCTAATATCTCTCTAAATCATGATAAATTAAATACTTAACAAAAAGGGCCTAGATCTTTAAAGACACGCAAGACCCCTGAAAGTTCATTACATTTTTTAACCATGTAGCTGTCGAAAAATCTTCCTAAAAAGACTGGCCAAACAGCATCTAAGATTTTTAGATCTTTGAATGCAATTTCCAAAAATAAACTCAAAAGGTTGCATTTAGGATTATTAATAAAACTGATTAGATAAATTGATTTACAGCTGCATGGAGCGACAAAAAAAATCCAAAGATAATTGGCCGAGTGAACGCTAAACTAGCCACTTGGAACGCTAAACTAGTCCATTCATAGTGAATTTATATTGGATGAATCAATATCTGATCCATTGATAGAAGATAAGAACACAGGTGTCAATGGGTAAGGTTTGAGTTGGAACCAGTCTAAATTAACATGAATTTGAACAGATTGATGGTCCAGACATAAAAATGGACTGGTTCAAAATAGTCCAAAATATTTAATGGATTGGATTAGACGTTTAGTTTGAAAGGATGGTCTATTCTGACAAAAAAAATAATTAAAATAAAAAATGATCAAAACCATTTAACTAATTGAATGGATCGATAATTTGACTACCTGAATCAAGGGATAATTGACCAATTCAACGATTTTTTTGTCAGGATCAAGTTTGAGATAAAACAGAACCGGTTAACCAAATGGTTTATGGGCCAAACAGTCTGACCGTCTAGGTCATCGACGGTTCAAAAACATTGGGTGGGCTGTTATTCATGGACTCGGGAAGGCAAGAACAGTACTGAACATCAACTCAGCAACCCTTGGACTCTCAGGGGATCGTGAACAGTATTAGGATTGATGACAATGGAGATTGTTGAAATGTGATTCATATGAAAGAAGAAGAAGTAATGAAACTGCTAACAATTGTACAAAATTAGGGCAGTAGGTCTTCATCATGTACATATAACTTGTCTGAGTAATGCAGTTTGTTTGCTTTTTTATTTTTTCCCCTGAAAAAGAAGATTTCTCTAAAAAAAAAGAATAAATAGCATGAAAGAGGTGCCCGAATGGCAAATTCGGTTTTATAACAACCCGATCAAGACTTCTCCATTAGGAAGAATTTGTGTCGGGGACATGGGACACGTAAATGGTTTGCGCGTCTTAACCCTCGTAACCGGCTACGTGTATCATTTTGGCCGTTTCAATGGATTGGGACCCACCGTTATAAGAGTCCAAGCCAAACATTGACCTGATAAACAAACTATTAGCATTTTCATGTGGGATCCATCAAGTGGAAGGTTCGGACTTCGGATCATTAACAAGGACGCCGGGGCGCGTGGCATGTGATGATAAGCCTAATAGGAACCTCAGACCCGGATAGGTGTCCTGCGTCGGTGCGTCCTTTGACCCAACTCAAGTAAAGCCTAGCTAGAAGGGAGACTTAAAAGTAAAACCAGAGATTACTCACGGAGGTGGGACTTGAAGCCGCTTGCCCGACGACGGAAACCTCGACAGAAGGTGATGATCCAGACGGAGAAACTGAAGAGCTGGTTGAGCTACGGCAAGCATCAAGTATTAGATGTTGAGTAGTAGACGGGTTGTGCTGATATTCAGTCGTGACTGGTTGCATCACGGGAGTCGCATATTCTCTCGACTCAAGAAAGCGGCACGGTGCTGCGACATTATGTGTCTCCAAGAACTGAAACTCGTGTAAGTGTGATGGCCTTGGGCTGTCCTCTGCCGGAGATAGCCACTTCGACGGCGTGACGGTGATGCCATTCGAGACCTGCTGTGGCAAGCTGGAGAAATGGAGACAAGTAGAATCTAGACTGCAAAAAGCAGTTCCAGAACCAATATGGTACGCATAACATGGCTCCGAAGATGAAAGTGATGTGGTCATCATGATGCCGAGGGCCGGCGTAACAGTGAGGGAAGAAGGGAGGGAGGAAGAGATGGTGTCGTGGAGTGCCTAGAGCTTCATCTTCATCCTTCAAATGGAGTGATCAACCGTACCACTGAGAGATATAAAATGGTGCAACCAAAGGCAATGATTTGAATGATGTATTTGTCTCCAACGTGGCAAATTCTTTGCCACTTTTTGGTTTTCGTCCTTTATTTTTAGTAATAAAGCATATATAGACCATTCAATTATGTCAGTTAGGGGTTATGGGTATTTGGGTTGTGACGTTTTGTTTTGTCGTATGATTTCAGATTCAGAGAGAGATGTTAGGTAGTGATTGGTGAAACTTCTTTCTTCTGTCAATGAGATGAGATGAGATGGGTCCAGACTCCAGTCTCCATTAGACATTCGTTTCTGTTGATGAAAGTGCTGGTATAACTAGGTAGGATAACAGCACGGGCGGACTAGTGATTTGGACATTGGTGCGGGTCCAAAGTTTCTGGCTGTGGAGAGCTCGTAATCCAAATCTTTTCTGCAAGTGTTGATTAGAAGAAGATGGGAGTAATGTCTCTCATAAGGTAGTTAGGCAGCTTACCCATTATGAGAAACACCTAGTTTATTTGCTTCATCCGAATTGCTCGTCTGAGCCTTTTTAGGACTTTTCCTGGGAATTTACTAAAGTTCGTATTCGTTGTATAGTCATCATTGTCATAGGGCAATTGATTTTTTTTTTCTTTTGAAATTATATTGGACCATTAATTCTGAAAGAGGCAGAACTTTGGGGTAAAATCCGTCCTTCACTGTGGTGGTGGTCTAAGTCTAATGGCGGAAAGAGACTGTAACAGCAGAGAACGTTTTCCAAATTACTATTTGAAAGAGATGAAAGAAAGTAACTTAAGCAAGTTTCATAATTCATACAACTGCTTAATTATTCGTTATTACTGCCTCCAAAAGAGTTAAACTTATTCCGTTATTCGTTAACTCTGGTGTTAAAGTAAGCATACTTTATTAGTATTAGGAAAGGATTTGTTGGAAATTGGAATTATAGAAGTGCAGAGACAATTAATTAATCTAGAACAGAAACAAACAAATCATGTAGAATATCCACAAAGAAAAAAGAAAAAAAATGACAAGAAGACGTGACTTGTCGATTTGTAGAATTGAGGCACAATAATCCACTAATGCTGCCGTGGTTCGAATCTGAACTTGTCTCTTCAGCGCACAGAGCTGTTAGTATGAGGATATCAATCAGTCTTATTGTGCTTCCAGCCGGGAGTCTTGGCATATGTACCAAACAAGCGATACCCCGCTAGCAATGGGGTGTCAATCGATCGGTTTTGGTTTAGATCTGATTAGATCTAAATCTTATTAAATTGGATTTGCACAGTCCGTTATAATTATTAGATTGGGTCAATCCAAAATAAATTGGTTCACATTTTTATTGGTTTAAAATATACCTAAATCAAAACTGAAAACAGCATAAAATCACTTTTATGAAAAATGCTTTTATAAAGGTACTTAAGAAAAGTGCTTTTATAAGTGATTTTATGGAAGTACTCTTACAAAGGTACTTAAGGAAAGTGCTTTTATAAAAATAGTTTTACAAAAACAATTCTACAAAAAGTACTTTTATAAAAATGCTTTTATAAAAGCATTTTTCTTAAGTACTTTCAATAAAGTGCTTTTACAAAATGCTTTTATAAAAATACTTTTACAAAAACACTTTTCTTAAATACTTTCAATAAAGTGTTTTTGTAAAAACACTTTTATGAAAATATTTTTATAAAAGTATTTTTTCAATGTTAAAAGTGTTTTTATATAATTTTTGATATTTTATGAATTCAATCCAGTCCATTTACATTTTAATGGATTGGATTGGATTTTATTTGTATTGGATTTGGACTAAACCCAGTCCAGTCCGTTTATAAGTGAACTTACATTGGACTGAACAGGATTGGACCAAATCCACACCTTTAGGATGGGATGTCAACAGGCTGGATTTGGTACGGGTCGGACCTTAATCCGACGCAAACTCAACATGACCATACACGAATTGATTCTCTTTCCATGCCTCGTGAACGTGAATAGAGCAAATTAGAGGTGGTATATATCAACTATCAAAGAATGAAGCGCAGTAATGCGTGGCTAAAATTCTTAAGTATTCAAATATCAATACCGGAACGGCAATTTACCGGTCTTAAGATAAGGAGGGGGTAGGTAGAACCGTTTTTTTCCTCACCACTTCAACCAGCCAGGTCGAACGGGTGAATCTGTTCATACGTCATCATCCTATATATAATATATGTTGTATAATATTTATAATTATATATATATATATATATATATATATATATATATTTAAAAATTTGAAACTAAAAACAGTAAAAATTAATATTTGAGACGAAGAAAGTCCCCCAGTCAGACAACCAAACACAAAGTCATAGCCTTTAAAAGTTTAGATACAAATTAAAAAAAAAAAGCTGGTTTTATGAAACTGGAACTGATCCACTGGGTCTCCAATTAGACCAGTCGGTTGGTCTTTAACACCGCTCAGTTTTTAGGGCTTAATTGAACCGGCCAGTGGCTTGTTCATGATTTTTCGATCAAAATGGCTGTCCAGTCCAGTTCTCTAAACACTACAAATCTATAGTTTATCCTTTTAAGAAATACATTAATATAAACAATTTAAGCGCTAATAATTTAACAATGGAATGGTGAGGAAAGGAGTGATCAAGTTTCACCAAACAGAAGAACATCATGATTGGAAGCGGATAGAAATTGCAATTTGCAAGGGTAAGGGTGTAAAGTTGTGTACATCCTTCCCCCTTCCACCCCCATACCCCGTATTAGCAGGAACCTTGTGCATTGGGCTATCATTTTTTAAGCTATGCATACTGTTGCAAATCAGGTCGTGTCACCCACGGCCCGACATGATGGCACGTAGGCCATTCCAACCTTTTAGGCACAACATGATCGTGTGGGTCATGCTGGACTAGGGGTTTTAGGTCTATGGGCTGACACAGCAAGGCACGACTATGCATGCTGTGCCACCCACAACAGGCCGAACATGGCCTGCCCAAGGTCCCTAACGGCTAGTTCCAACTTTTTGGGAGGGTTTTTTACAAAAATAGTGGGGGTATTTATGTATTTTGGCTTTGAGGGGAGAATAAAATGACAAAAATGCCCCCAATAGCCATATAAGTTAGTTTGAGGGTATTTTGGGTAAAGTAAAATGTCTTTATAATGACCAAAATATCCATCTCAATGACTAAAAAGCAACTAATTTTTAGAGTATTTTGGGCAATTAAATTATTTTTATAGGAATAAATAGCCCAACTCTCCACCATTCTCACACACCAATTCAACAATTCTTTTCTCATACTCTCAATACTCTCTCTCTCTACTCTTAAATTCTCAAGTCTCGACTTTTTTCAAGTTTCAATAAGAAAGCTTGATCAAGTATCTCAAGTTAGCAATTTGAGATGGTTGGAGGCTTCGATCATTAAAATCAAGTTGAGATTTTGAACTGAATGTTGACGATATTCAATCACAATATGATAGCATTAGCATTGATATAGATGCTACTGAAATTGTTAGAATTCCACCCCTACTATTGGTACTACTATTGGGGGTAGGAAAAAGAAAAAAACTAAATTGACTAGCCTGATTTGAGAATTATTTAAAATAGAGGAGGTTGAGGAGAAGGGAGAAAGGGTCGTTTGCAAAAACGTAAGAATGACTTTAGCTATTATAGCAAGGGTGGTACTAGCCACTTGGTCAAACATTTGCTCACCCATGAGAAACAAGAAGGGAAAGAAAAATCCCAAACACAAATTGGGAAGGGGGGTTTGGTATTTTAAATATTCACAAGAAAAAATGAAACAATAATTTGCAAAATATATTGTGCATGCTAAACAACCATTTTTATTAGCTGAGGATGGTAAACTTGAAAAAGTTTTACATAATTATGCAAATACTCAATTTGAAAAAGTTTCTAAAAATACTATTAGAGTAAATGTTTTGAAAATTTTTTATTCATATAAACAAAATTTAATTATAGAGTTGCAATTACTTCTAATATTTGGATTTCTAATTTTAGTATAAGTGATATTTGTATTATCGGTCATTTTATCGATGAAAACTTACTTTTACAAAAAAGAACTTTAAGTCTTACTAGGTTTGAATGGTCACATATTGGCTCGGCTATTGATGTAAGAATTTTAAATACTTGACATGGTTAAAGAATTGATAATAATTTTTTTTCTATTAGTTTTGATAATGCCAACAATAATGATTCAACAATAAACATTTTAAAATTTCAATTCTTATAATAATGGTAAATTATTCCATATTAGATATGCATGTCACATCTTAAATTTATGTATTCAAGATGCTTTAAATATTAATTTTCATCATATTTCTAAAATTAGAAATTGTATTATATATATATTAAAAGTTTTAGAGCAAGAAAACAATAATTTAAATATTTATGTCATAATTATGCTTTCAAATCTAAACATTTAGTTAGATGTTCAACATAGATGGAATTCTACCTATTTTATGTTAGAAATTTGTATTCCCTACAAACAAATTCTTACTAATTTTTATAATTCAAAAATGCCACATGCTATTATACTTGAGGAAGATTGGGAAATGACAATTTAGTATAAGAGATTTTTTTATACAATTTTTATGATGCAACTAAGGAATTTTCGGGTGTTTATTACCCAACTAGTTGTCTTTTGGTTAATCAATTATTCATGATTAGTGAATGTTTTGCAAAATATAGAAAAAATCCATAATTTAAAAGCATTGTTGAAATAATGGAAAATAAATTTTAAAAAATATTGTTTAACTGTAATATTAGATCCTAAGATTAGAAAGGTGGTGTAGATATTTTACTTGAATCATATTGCGAAAATATGAATATTGAAAGTGGAAATCAAAAAGAAAAATGCATAATTTATAATCGCATATGGTAGGGCATAAAAAATCTACAACTTGTACAAGTGCAACTTCCACTTCTGCAACAACTAGTTCCGGTAGTGCAAATGATAAAGTTTGGTCTTTAAAAAATAGGTGGAAGAAATCTGATGCCACCTCATCAACAAAGTTCATTTATTGAACTTAATTTTTACTTACAAGCAAATTTTTCTAATTTAAGTGATTCCTTCAACTCGGAAGAAATGAATGATTTTGACATTTTAGCCTGGTGAAATGGACATGAAAAAAATTATCTAGTCCTTGCTACCATGGCACGTGATCTACTAACCCTTCCAATGTCTACAATTCCATAAGAGTCTTATTTTAATGTAGGTACTAAGGTGCTAAATGACGAGAAGCTGCATAAATGGTGAAAGTATGAAAATGTGCATCTACCTCAAAGATGGGCTAGATGCTAAAGATAGATTATAAGACAAAGGAAGGCATGACACTACACCTAATGATTCACCTGTAGCAGATGATCAAAATTAAGATGGAGATAGAAGTGGAACTTGAAGAAAAATGATGAATCCAATATATATATTTTTTGTATACTCAATAATTTTGTGGCAATTTTTAAAATTATTGTAAATTTTGTTATTCAATTTTATTTAAATCATTTGTTATTTTTTTCCCAACAATATAAATTTTTATTTTCAATTTGTAATTGTATTATATTTTTTATATTTTATTCCATTTTGTTAAGTATTTTTTGACAAATGTATTGTTCAAGTTTCAAATTTAAATGAAATAAAATTCCTATTTTTTCCAATTCGTTGTCCATTTGGCATTTTGTATTTTGTTAAGTATTTTTTTCATTTCTTTGTTAGAATTTTTATTTTTTCAATTTGTTCATAAAGGAAAGTTAAGTATTTTATTTTTACTTAACAAAAAAATCAAAATATAAAAATAAAATAAAAAATATCTGGCCATTTTGGGCCTACAGCACGGCCTACAACTTGCTCGGGCAGCGGGCCGGGCCGACTCCCCAACTTATCCTGGGGGAAGGGAAGCACGGCCTGCATGCTGACACGACGCGGCCAACTCTTTGCATGGGCCGCATGTGCGCAAAATAGAAATTCAACCATCAAATGTTTGCAAGGTTTTAATCAATCAAACTCCCATTGATTGAATCATCACGAAATAAAAGGCAAGGATAATACTTTGATTTAATTGAAGAAATAAATAAAACATACTATGGAACAGAACTCCATCATTACAAAATTCTAATGAAAATTTTGGTGTCTTTTCTTTATGATATCCCTCAAAGAATCTCATGAAAAATAGAGAGATTTACACTTCATAAGGGATTATAATCGGCTGGGTTAAATAACTAGGCTGTCAATAGCATAATCCTCCTACACATTTCTTCAACTTTGAATTGCCATAAGGAACTCTAGTCAGTCAAGTTAAATAACAAGGTTGTTGATGGTTTATTCCCTCTACATCTTCCAAAAATTTGACATTTTGTAAAGGACCATACTTAGACAAGTTGAATGACGTGGCTGTAGATGGCATTTTCTCTCTGCTTCACAAAAGGAGAGAGGGAGGAGGGGGGGGGGAGGGAGATGAATTTACACGTAGGGGAGAATGAAAGGAGAAAGCAAGATGATGGAAGAGAACTTCCTACCTGTAATTCTGGACTGGAAAAAAAGAATTATTGTTTTCCAGAGAACCTCCCAAGCCATGTGGGTATTTTTCTTTATTCTTCCTCTTTCTTTTCTTTGTTCTCTTCTCATGGTTTTTCTCTCTTTCCTTTTCTCTAGTCTCTTCTTACTTGGATACCTCAGGAAACATTAAGAGGTGTGGGCCGGAGGAATTTTATAGAAGTGAAGGGTGGTAGCTGTATAACCAACCCACACACCTAAAAGTTAAAACCCCCTTAACTTGAAGAAATGGACAAGCGTGTAGATTACTTAAAAGGAAAGAAGTGGCACCTACATAATGGATATCCTAGCTATCTATTCAGGATCAGTTACACGGAAGAACTAAATAAAATCTGACTTACCTCTTTTATCACAGATCAATAAAAATTTCAAGTTACCAAGCAAA
This sequence comes from Nelumbo lutea, assembly GCF_056320005.1. NCBI lineage: Eukaryota > Viridiplantae > Streptophyta > Magnoliopsida > Proteales > Nelumbonaceae > Nelumbo > Nelumbo lutea. Next base: position 4,229,588 of record NC_142685.1, on the reverse strand, counting down.
AAGAAAAATCTCCTAAATGTAAAATGGCATGTTTGCATTGACAAAGATAATTTAATGGAAACAAAAAACATTAAAGTACATGATGCATGAAAAAGGGTTACATGGCCATTAAGAAGGTGATGCCATGCCACAGAGACTGGAATTTGCCATGAAATTGAGCTTGCACCAAACCAGTAGTAGTATAATTTTAGTCAGATAGTTACACATGCAATGAGAAGCAAGATTATTAATAGTTAGTAATGGCTGGACTTGCAGTAGCAACACTCCACCAACTAGTAACAAAAATCAAGATCATTGTAGCAATTCAAAGAGTAGCACAACTATAAGCCAAGCAATGTAGCATCCTAGACCATTGGATTCACCATTTGGAACTGCATAAAGGAGCTGATGACAATATATTATGGTATTGCTCTGCTTAAGTTTCAATAGCTTGGGCTCAAAATGAATGGTACTATCCTGGTTGTTGTGTAATTCTTACTTATCCTATTCAAATTACACAATCAATAATGCACCTTGAATCCCAAGGTTAAAGGGAGAGTGAAATGAAGACTAATCCTATTTCTACAACAACTTCTGTAACTACATTAATCTCAATTAAACTCAGACTTAATCCTAACTATTTGGTGTCAGGTATACAAAACCCTCTTGAATGGTGATCCCCAGTAAGTTGACTCACCTTGAAGGGCTACTGAATTTATTTCATGACTCAGCTGCAGGGTGATACTCTGGAGTTCCCAGAACATATAGGTGCATAGCTGCCAACTACTACTGGAAGGGAATGAAGAAGACCGCTGGCTTATGTTAACAAGTGCTCCACTTGCCGACAACAGAAGTATAGCCCTTAGTCACAGGTGGGTTTTCTTCAACCTCTACCAATTCCAGAGAGAGTCTGGGAGGATGTGACTATAGATTTTATCACAGGTCTACCCGGGTCAGAAGGGAGGTCTCTGGTTCTTATCATAGTTGAACGTCTAAGCAAATATGCGCATTCCATCGCCTTCCCACATCTGTATACAGCAGTTTCTGTTGCTAGAGCCAACATCTAGGAAGTGGCCAGGCTGCATGGGACTTCTAGCTCAATCCTTACTGACAGGGATCCCCTGCTTATGAGCAGGTTCTGGGAAGAGTTCTTAAAGACCCATGGAGTTAAGATGCTGCATTCTACAAGCTATCACCCCCAGACAGACAGTCAATCTGAAGTTGTTAATAGGTTCTTAGAGACATATCTTTGATGCTTCATTGGTGAATGACCTAAACAGTGGACAGCTTGGTTACTCTGGGCAGAGTATTGGTATAACTATAATACAACCTATCATATCTCTACAGACCAGAAAGGTACTTCGAGTATGAGGCCCCTGCAACCCAGAGAGCTTCTATTGCATCCATGTATCCTTACTTAAGCCAAGCCCCGCCCCAGCTCTGAAGACATCACCCTTACTGCCTGAATTTACAGAAGGAGCATTACAGGTAGAAACCAAAGGAAGTGTTGGACCTCAGATGGATCAAGCAAGCTAACAAGATTATCAAGCAAGCTCTCATCTCTTGGAAGAACCTGCCTCCTGAAGATGCTACATGGAAAGATTTCTCTAAGGTGCAGCACAGTCCCCTCATTTCAACCTTGAAGACAAGGTGCCTCCAAAAGGGGGTGGGATTGATGAGGCCAAAGGCCCACAACTTCAGGCAGGTATCCAGCGTCCAGCTACATTGTTGAGGTCCCGGGAATAGGATCTCGTCACGGGTCGGTCCACGGGGAAAACCTCCTGTTTTCCCTTGTTCCTTCCTGCTCTTGATGAACCTATCTTGGCGCCTCTGGTGATTTGTTCAAGAGATCACCAACTCTCCTACTCACTTCTTAAACTGAATATTCGATATCTCATTCAATAATGGGGCCTCCTTAAATAGGAGATTACAAGAGTCCTAATCAAGGGAGTCTCCTTGCTGAATAGGGAGACTTCCAGTGCTATCTTGCTAAGGATAAGCTAATCCTAATCTGATAAGCTACTAACAAGATAAGATAAGAGATAAGAACAATAAGATAAGAACAAGCAAATGAGCTAATCTAATCTAGATAAGGCTGTTGTTGCCGAACTGGATAGGATGAGTATCACTGAATCATTGCTGCTGCTGGCGGTGGGTCAGGTGCCTGTTGCTGCCGGCGGCGATGGTACGTCTTCCTGAGGAAGGCGTCCATAACATACATCCAACCATCCAGCCCACAACAGTGATGACTCTGGTTCAGGTCAGCCCAGGAAACCACCTGTCAAATACATATATACCAGAAGCCACATTATCCTGGTTGTGGGACATCAATATTGTTTTCCATGTGCATCATGCATTGTTCATGAAGCAGGGAAATGCTTGAGCCCTTCCCAAGCCAAACCTCTGTAAAATGAAACTGTCTTTACAAGGTTCAACTCAAGATCAACTAAGAAGGAACACAAATGAGAACAATATGATCATAATAGGGCCACAAATATTCAATCTAACTATTTAACAGGTTTCATAAGTTTGGCCACCATTGAGTCATTGACAGTTAATCAACATGTACAACCGAAAGAACCTCTGTCCAAACCTTCAATTTTTCTTCTTCCTATGGAGTTTCCCCAGTTTTGATCGCCGTTGCTTAAACAAATGCAAGTACAGTTTCAACCACAGAAATGGGTAGCATGCAAGCAGAACCTGGCTCAAATAAAAAGAAAATAATGAGACCCAGAAACATAATAAAAGAAAAAACACTAAGAATACATGAGAACCACAGTGGCATCTCTAAGTAGGATAAAAACCCTATTATCATATAGAAGTATTGCACCCAAGGTGACTATGCACCATAGATCTAGAATGCTTCCCTTGATAAGCTTCCACCCAAGAGAGATCTGAAGCAAACATAAAGTGGACTACATGATTGTCACCATCTGATAGACCATATTCTGGTTTAGATAATAAATAAGAATATGGAAAATGTTCCAAAGATTGGCCTGACAGCCAGATGTTCAGAATTGTAAGATCAAGCTAAGTTCCGAACCATTCTGTAGAAACAAATACCAGGTTCTACATCCCTGTACATGTAATTTGAATCGATTTTAAAAAGATTAAGCCATGAGGCATGAGTTGTATGCCTCGAGGCAAGGCACATAATAGCAGACCAGGTTTGAGTTGAGGTGAGGGCCCCAGTCTGATGAGGCATATACCTCATGCCTCAAGGCGTGAGGCTACAAAAGGCATAAGTCTCAAAAGTTAGCAACCTTAGACATTTTTAATGGAAGAAAAAATGTCTTTTTTTTTGTATTTATTTTAAAGCTTAGCATGTATTTGGAGGAATATTTTAGTCACTAATGATGAAATAAAACTAAATGACAACAAAAAGAATTTATATCACCCACTGATGGCGGCTCGGTTGGTAAGTTCTCTCACAGGTTGTAGCAAAGACTTGAATCAAATCCCACTGTGGTGGTATGGGTATAGGGGGCAGGCTATCCCCAATTGTGTAGCCCCATGAAGTAAAAAGAATAAATAAATAAATGTAAAAATTATTAAAGAAAAGCATAAAGGATTTATGCCTAGTGCTAAATATTTGTACAATTTGTATCACTATTATATCGATTTATGTGTCTTCAACTACACATGTTTATTCAATGTGTTTCCATGTTTCCATGAATTAGTTTCTAATTTGTGTCTACATGTTTATTTAATTTGTATATGCAAGTGTTAAAATTGTCTGTTATGTTCCAGTGCATCTATGTATTCTTGTTATATATAATTTTGAGGCCATTGTGCCTCAACTATGCCCTTATCCTTTTAAAACTTTGGTTCAGGAGAGGGCTGAGGAGGATGGCTACCATCATCCAAAGTATAACACACGTTTTTTCAGAGACAAAAATTTGTTGTTTTGCATACCTTGACAAAAGAATAATAGCTAAAGTGGAAGCTGGAAAAGAAGTCCGCATAGAGGTTGTCTTTCTTTATAAATGGAAGTGCATCATACATAACACACTTCATGGAAACAAGCAGTCAACGGAACTTCCCAGACAAATTCGCTATAAATACAAACAAATAAGATAAAACAAATTCATCTGATAACTGGGAAACAGAAAAGAGCTGAATGAGAGTGAATAGTACTTTCTCCAAGAGCCACACCAACAGGATACAACACAATGAATGCAGTGTACCTTATGAAAAGAAGAAAAGGCGATTAGCTTTTGCTTGGAGATGCACTTTTTACTGTTGTAGGTGTTGTATGGATACTGTTGGTTTCTAATTTTAGTGTAACTATGTCATACCTAATGTGGATAGCCCAAGATGGACAAATTCCCACACAATTCAAAGCATAATGTGAGTACCTGATTATCTGTATCAGTCAAAAGGAGACAGACATATATCATTTCTATTTTATACTATAAAAGGTAATGTAATAAGTTGAGACAAACTCAAAGCATCTCTAGAGGAACAATAGTGACTCATCGTCAATGTCCAGAGAACCAGATCGAGCATAGAACCGGAAAAGAGGCTCATGGGCAGAGGTTCAACCAAGGTCAAACCAAAGGTCAAACCATAATGACATGACATATACATATATATTTTATAGGTCATATAAATACTACAAGTATTACTACACTTGCATGTTGTTGATAGATGGTTTTTTCTAAGTTCTTAAAAATAATTGACTAGGGTTCAAGTCTCTTAACTCACATTTTCTTTAAAATACGTGTATTAAAGTTACAAATAAATGCAAAGAAAGAAATGGGTTAATGGTAACAAGACAATACATATAAGAGGTCTTGGGTTCAAGTCTTGTCATCAACATTTTAAAGTTTCTATTCATGTTATGACCCAGGCGATGTCATAAAACCGGAACCAGTTCACTGGTTTTCCTGTTTGGCTGGTTATTCATTAATCATGCTTTGCAATATATGACCAAACCAGCTAGAGTATTGAGTCACGGTTTAACCGGCCCAACCGACCGGTCCAGTCTGGTTTTCTAAACAATGCTCACCATTAAGGCTAGGAAAATCTCAGTCATCCTTTCATGCAAACGGATTTGTGAAGCAAGAATTAAAATACCATAAACTGTCACATGAGCAATTTAAAAGGAGTAGTTTCTGAGGCAAAAAGATGTGATGAGTTGAAACTTTCATGGCTTGACAAATATGATCTAATGTAGGACTGATATGAAAGAAGTTACAATAAGTGATAAAAATTAGGGTTTGGTTAGCAAGGGGGAAGAAAGTATGATGATTATTTGAAGTTGGAAGAGTCTAACAAGAATAAGGATTGGCTTAGGGTGTAGGATTTAGAAATTAGATATCAAGTTGATGAATATTTTACAATGTCTTGCTTCATGGAAACATTGGAATTGGAAGTGAAGTTGAGGGGTCCAATTCCATGAGTCTATGACCTTTTGGATCTGTTTCCATAGTGGAGAAGAATTTAACAAAATACAGACTTTTGACCTGGGAGTTTTGTGGTTTTGCAGAATGAAATATTCCAAACCACTTGGGAACACATGCACATAGGGGCACTAATCAATTCAATCTATGGAATTGAGGTGGAACGGAATCCAATTCTAAATCCATTCCTGCAATCAAAACACAGCCTTAGGGAAAAATTCCAAGTACAGGAAAAGGAGAAAATTGATGAAACCAAGGGATAATGGGGAACTCAGCAAGAGGAAATTGAAAAGTGAAACAGTTCACTTATTTATGGAAGTTAAGTGATTGACTTGTTAATAACAACCACATTTGACAATATCACCAAAAACACAAAGAAGTGAATAATATAGGAGAAAATAGTCCTAATATCACAGTAGAGTTCCTAAGAATCTTTTCTGGAACTAGGGCTCAGTTCTAGAATAATTGCATTACAGCACCAAAGTATTGCAGAAGTAAATCTCATCATCATCATCATCTAAGCCTTATCTCAACTATATGGGATCAGCTACATGAATCATGTTTCACCATTCCATTCTGTTTAGTGTCATATCCATCATTAAATTATAAGTGCTTAAATCATTTTTTATTACTTCAACCATGTCCTTTTTGGTCTGCAGCCCCTTTAACTTGCAACAGATCACTTCTACTTACAGGTGCTGCAGAAGGTCTTCAATGCACGTGACAAAATCTTCTAAGCCTACTTTCTCTCATTTTTTCACCCATTGGAGCTACTCATAGGTTCCTTCAAATGACTTCATTTCTTACCCTATCCTTTCTAATTCTTCTACTCATCCACCTCAACATATGCATTTCTGCCATCATGAATCACATATGACATTTTATAAACAGATAATTTGATCTGAGACAGCACTTCTGAGAAACCTTGGGCAACAAACTATATGATTCATGGATGATAGGAAAGGCAGAAAAAGAATTGAGGAAACATGGTCAACATACCTCACCTAGACTCCATGCTAGAAACGTAATGAAAACTGATGGGAGATCCTGAACCTACAGAGGAAAAAAAAAATGAACCGCGATTCATTGGGAACCCATATATATACTTTAAGAAGTATCTAAGCTATAGCATTTGAGTTTAGAACAATAGATATCTCAACAATTTGACTAACAATTGCCAACAGGAAATGAGTCCTCCCTCCCCATTGCATCAGAGGAAGCAGCACCCCACTGGGAACAAGACCTCAAATTCAACAAAGAAAATCAAACCAATTCCAGTTAGATAACTTATCTTTCCTTTTCGTTTTAATCCATTTAATTTGAGAAATAAGGAAGTGAAATTTAAATAAAAAATTAAACCCTATATATCATACCAATGGCACCATGTAGAACTTCTAGGAACGAAACAGTTTGCAGCAAACCTTAAAAACAGGAAAGAAACAATGAAAACAAATTACTTTCTTTATATGAATCTAAGTGTTGACGGTATCCATCAAAACTCACAAACAAGATCTCCGGCAGAAGCGTATGCTCCTTGAAAGGACTTGGTTGAGGCGAAGCTGCTCAAAACCCTAAAGAGAGAAATTACCCTGCCAAAGCACACGAATAATGTGAGAAAGAAAAGAACGTGAAAAAAAAAGAGAAATGAGAGAGAAGGAGAGAGCACCATCCGAAAGCCTGAAGAGAATTGTAAGCAAAGAGATAGAGGTTAGACAGCTGAGACATGTTTCTAGTGTCTCAGTAACTTAGTTTCTGAGAGGTCTTTTATTCCGTTATAAACGTTCACTCTCTTCCCGCCATCTTATCTTCTTTCCAGAGATGCCCATAAGGGGCACGTGCTAGTGAGGTGACTTGTAACATGGAGCTTCGTCTAGCACAAACGTTGACTTGGTCTAATAATCAATTGGTATTTATCACATTTCACCGGGGCTTCTGAAATCTGATTATTACTCAATTAGTCAATGTCCTTCCGGTGTCATACTATTCCGGCATCATAGATTGCTACCTACTACACAAAATAACCACCTTAGTTCCCCTGACTTCTCTCAATTTCCCCTGGCGAGCAGCGCCGGACCCATTTCCCTCTCCATTTCGTCCTCTCACCTTTCGCGAGCATGTGTTAAATCATTTCAATCTTCTCTCCAACTTAAAATTTCAAATCAGGGGCCATTCTTCGAATTCGAAACCCTACATTTCGTATATCGGCACATTCGATGAAGGATGAACCTCGAAGCTCCCGAGAAAGACCCCCAACATTCTTTTTTAGATTGAAAGGAGAGTGGATTACTAGATTTCATGAAGTACCATGGCCTTGGAAACCATATCATCTCGGTATACATATGTCGATTTCCTCATCTTTATACGATCATCTCTGAGTTACTTTTCTTCTCTTCGTTGTTCTCTGGTAACCCCTATTGGTCCTATTCTTTGTATTTGGAAATACGGGTTGAGTAGGTTGACAATCGAGAGTCGTTAGAGCCTAGGGATAATCCTCAGCAAGGGGTGAAGCTCTGCGATCGAGATTTTGGTATTCTTGCAGACGGAGTAATATTCGTAATGCCGGATATTAATGGATCTGATTACTCCATGAGGATCTTTAATTCCTATGGTTGTGTGCCCGAGGTCACTCCGGATTTCCTGCACACAACCCTCTACCCACCTGAATTGCAGCCACACATCGCCATCTTGTAGTGTTAGATGTGTGGCTGCAGTGCACGGTGGATAGGGTGTGGGTAGAGAAAGTGAATATGAAATCTGGGTTTGCCAGAGGTAACTCTATTATATAAAACGCATGATTTTCCCCCTTGGGAGTTGGGGTTCCTCTTCTGATGGCGATGGCGTCAGCAGTTTCAAGAAAATGTACAACTAGTTGGACACTTCTAACTTCTTCACACGGTTGTTTTCCTGTTAAGAAAAAAGGTTCAAGTGATTTTTCAATTTTGATGAATTTGATTAAAATGTACTTTCTATACTTTCCACATGTTATTTGGTTACTTTTTTTTTGCTGATCAGTAACTTCTGGTTACTAAAACACCTTTATATGTTTATTTATTTAAGCTCCCTCTTTTCTAGGTTCTACTGGGTTATCCAATTGATTGATTGCTCTTCGTTGTGCTATTGTGTTTCGAACTTTCTTTCATTGAATTCCTCGACTTATTCTGATGTGTGGCAATGGAGTGCGATGCTATGCCTGGTTCATTGCGGAGCTTAATAATTTGCAAGGAGAGCAAAGGTATTGTTACCAGAGATTTACAAGTAATTGAGAACTCTAAACCTTGTAATTGTTAAATTTCTAATTGCATATGAATACATGGCTACTGGTTTCTTCTTTTGTCAGGCTATTTATGCAAAAAGGATTATAAATTTTGGGTCTCTAAAGCATTATTATTAATGATAGCCACTTAACCAATTATCATGATAAAAGCTTCTAATTAATTACAAAAACGGTCATATCACCATATTCATGTCAATGATATGGTATTCAAGCTTGTATTGGATGGAACCTTTTGCTATAAAAGGGAAAACTTTGTCGGTTGTGCTTTGAGTTATGACTTTATAAAGAGAATTAAAATATCCATAATAATAATCTGCCAGTGGATAGGAGAAATAGGAGATTATTTGAAAATAAATTTAACTTCATACAGTAACGAAGATTTTTGGGGAATCATATACTCTTGGGTGGCAGAACATAGGCTTTTCTAGATCTTTTTTTTTTTTTTTATGGTAGTAATCTGTTTGTATCTAGGTGAGCAAAATTGTGGTGTACAAAGAGGATGCTATTCCTTGTCCAGTACCATTTTCTGCAGGTTTTTGTATATGTTTTGTTATCAGTTTAATACAATACCTTACCTTTCTTCACAAAAGTAACAATATACCAGTAGTCCATGGTTTTGATGCATTTCCATATTTTCTACACCAAGACTTGAGATTATGGTTTCCATGGATTTTTTTTTTTTATCAGAAACTATAACTTTCATTAGAGATAAATTAAACTGAAATACAGAAGTCAACCCTTATTAGAAAAGGTTGATCCAATAAACATCAAACATTACAACACTTCCCAATAAAGACTCTCCCTTACAGTCCCTTGTTTTGCTAGGGCATCAACAAAACCATTTGCTGATCTCCTTACCCACTTGAACCAAACACCCACCTCCCTTGTTATGCTAAGAATTTCCCTTATCAGCTGTCTATATTGCCAAATTCCCAGCTGCCCTGATTGCATCCACCCAATTACCAACTTGGAGTCTCCCTCTATCTCAATCTGCTGTAGCCCCAATTGTTTGGCCAGTTTTACACTTTGATGTAGTGCCAAGATTTCTGCTCCTAAGGAATCTCCAACTCCTATTGGACCTGAAAACAGAGCCATTATCTTGCCTTCATTATCTCTAAAAACACCTCCTATACCAGATGGGCCTGGATTACCTATAGAGCTTCCATCAAAGTTCAGTTTCACCCCTTGTTGTGCCAGTGGGGACCAAACTTTCTGTATCATAGCTTTGGAAGTAGTAGTAGATGCCAGAATACCCCAACTTCTATAAATGTCTTCAACTGAGAAATCCTTAAAAAGATCATAGGATTTCAGCCAATGGATAACCGTAGTAGTTATTCCTTCCACAACCTCTTCCTTGGATCTACAACTGCCTTTGAAGATCCAATTGTTTCTTTCCTTCCACACTGACCACAATACAACAGCTCTAGTGGCTCTCCACATATTCCTTCCGCGAATTATTGGTTGCCTGTAAAAAGCTGGATCAAAGAGGTTCACCATGCTTGAGGAGGGAGTCCATCTGCAGCCAAAGAGAGAAGAGAACCAAGACCAAATAAAGAACACAAAGGGACATGAGATTAGTAAATGTGAAATTGTCTCACCAAAACCCAAATAGAGGCAACAAACATGGGGGGAGAGGCACATATTTGGCCTCTTTTTCTGCAATAAATCTAAGGTGTTGATTTTTTGGAGTACCACTTCCCAACAGAAGGCCTGAATTTTAGGGGGTACAGGGCTACCCCACACCTCCTTTGAAGGAAAGTTCCCTACAAGGTTAGAGGTCTGAAGCAAAATGTTATAGAAAGAAGAGCAATTGAAAAAACCAGAAGGGGAAGGTTTCCAAATTTTGCTATCTCTACAGGACTGATCAAGAAAGACTTCCCCTAACTGAGTGATCAAATCATCAACCATCCCCATTTCAGAATCCCTTAGACCTCTTCTCAAGCCCAAATCCTAGGAATTATCAACAAACACTGACGATATCACTTTTCTTTTGTTTTCAGACAAAGAGTAAATAGAAGGAAATCTATTTCTAAGGGAGTTTTCACCAACCCAAACATCTTCCTAAAACAAGACTTTATTTCTAGCACAGACATCGTATTTGAAATAAGGAAGCATAAGAGGAAAACTACCTTGAATAGCTTTCCAAGGAGAACACTGAGAAGCCCTAGGGTCGAGTTCTGCATCCCAGCCGTTATTTGCCAATCCATGAATTCTAACAATCACTCTAGACCAATGCTTGTCTTGTACCATCGGTAGTCTCCAAATCCATTTCCCCAGCAGAGCCGTGTTTCTTAATCTTATATTTCCTAACCCAAGGCCTCCATCATCCCTACTCCTAGAAACCACCTCCCACTTCACTAAGTGATCCTTCTTAGTATCCCTTGGTTACCACAAGAAATCCCTCATTATCTTCTCTAACTGGTTAGCTACTTTCATCGGTACTCTAAAGGTAGACAAGAAATAAACTGGCAGGTTGGCCAAGGTTGATTTGATTAAGGTTATCCTACCCCCTAAAGAGATGTAATTCCTCTTCCAATTTGCTAACCTCTTGGAGAATCTTTCAATTATAAGGTACCAAAAACTCTCAACTATTGGGTTCCCTCCCAATGGTAGCCCCAAATATTGAAAAGGCCAGCCCCCCACTTCACACGCCAAAATCCTAGCTAGGGAATCCACCTCCTCTCCCCCTAAATTGAGCCTTGCCGCACAACTTTTTCCCCAGTTCACTTTAAGATTGGACTTCCTTTCAAATTGAAGCACTAGACTCTTTAAGTTCCATAATTCCTCTTCCTCCCTGTCACAAAACAAGATGATGTCATCTGCAAATTGTAAGTGTGTGACCACCACCTCCTCCCTACCAATCCTCCAACTTCTTATCAAATTGTTAGCATCAACCCTCGAAATCATGGCACTCAACACATCAGCTACTAGGGTAAAGAGGAATGGGGACAATGGATCTCCTTGCCTAATACCCCTCTTTGCAGGAAAGAAACCCCTAGCTACACCATTCACCAATATTGAGAAATGACATGAAGAAATGCATCCCTTTACCCAACTGCACCATCTCTCCCCAAACCCTCTCCGCTTGAGAACCTCTAGTAAAAATTCCAAGTCCACCATGTCATATGCCTTTTCAAGATCCAATTTGCAAGCCAACCCCTTTTTCCTTTCTCCTCTTCACCTCAACACATTCATTGGTAATAAGTATTTGATCTACAATTTGTCTTCCTTCTACAAAGGCCCCTTGATACAATGAGATTAGAAATTGGAGGATCTTTTTTAATCTTAGCGCTAGGACCTTAGAGATGATCTTATACATGCTTCCCACTAGGCTTATAGGTTTGAAATCCTTTGGTTGGAGAGCGTCCTTCTTCTTAGGAACCAAAGCAATAAAAGTTGCATTTGCTCCCGAGTTAAATTTGCCTCTCTCATAGAACTCTTCAAAAGCCTCCAACAAATCCTCTCTAATTATCTCCCAACAATCTTGATAGAAGGCTATCGAAAAACCATCAGGCCCAGGAGCTTTAGATCAATCCATGGAGAATATTGCATTTCTCACTTCTTGGGCCTCAAATCTTTTTCCAAAGATTCCAATAAGACACTATCTTCCACTCTCCACTCCAAGTTCTCTAAGCTCTCACTAGGTCTCCCTGGGTTGTCATACACTAATGTGAAGTGATTAACCAAAGCTTGAGCTATATCATCTTCCCTTGTCAGCAATTGCCCATCCAACTCCAATTTTGAAATAGAATTCTTCCTTCTCCTCCCATTTGCCAACGAATGAAAAAACCTTGTATTGATGTCCACTTCCTTTAGCCATTTGCACCTAGATTTTTGCCTCCAACTTATCTCCTCCTTCCTAAGAAGATCTTCCAATTCCTGTTTCAAATTCCATCTTTCCACCCTACCCTCTTCCCCCAGCCTTCTTTCAGCTTCTAGTCCATATAGCTCCTGCATTCTCTGACTGATTTTCACTTTCCTTTGCTCTAATCTACCAAAAACCTCTTTATTCCAAATCTTAAGTCTAGCTTTCAAGAGTTGTAGTTTCTTGTAAAACCTATACCCCTTCCATCTGAATTCCACTTGGTCCACTTCCCACCATTCTTTTACCTTAGCTAGAAACTCTGGATGAAGTAACCACATGTTTTCAAATAAAAGGGTATGGGCCTCCATCCCATCTTTCTTGAGACAACCTGATTAGGCAATGATCTGAAATAGGTCTCGGCAATGCTACAACACCTAAAATCCCCCATTCAGCTTCCCAATCCACTATAAAGAAGAACCTATCTAATCGACAATAGGTAGGGCTTTCTTGGAAGTTTGACCAGGTAAAATTTGCTTGCTGAAGAGGGAGGTCCCACAATTCAAAATTCTCCACAAAGAGATTAAACTTCCTCATGCTAGATGTAATCCTACGACTGGGGTTAATGGACTCATTCAAGAATCTTATTACGTTGAAATCCCCACCCAAACACCAAGGACCATCCCACAAACCCCTAATGGCTGCTAGTTCTTCCCAGAAACCTTCCCTTTCCCTGTAAGAGGTGGGACCATAGACATTAGTTAACACCAAAGCCCACCCATCTTCCTTTCTCTTCAATTTTATTGACACCAAGAAGTTCCCAATTAATTCTTCTTCACACTCCCAGTCTTCATTTCTCCACAAAGTAATAATTTCCCTTGAAGCTCTCCACGATTGTGCAAAGGCCCAACTCAAATTTCTTGTTGACCAGATACTCCTCACCCATTTGTTGTCCACCTCAGTCAATTTTGATTCTTGTATTAAGACCACATCTGGCTTTTCTCTTCTCAAGAAGTCTTTGATCACTCTCCTTTTCTTTGAACTCCCCAAACCTCTTATGATCCAACTTATTAACTTCATGGACAAACATTTCAGGTTGCCCCAACCAAACCACCCTCTTTACACCTTTTTTCTATCCTTCCTACCCCCACTCGCTTTATCATAAACCACCCCACTCTTCAACCTCTCCACCTCACTCAGCTTTTTCTTCCTCTTCTTAGAAAGTTCTCCTGCCTTCTTACTAGACTCTTCCACCTTCTCCTTTCCTTCTAGTTTCTTACCTGACTCCTTCTTTTTCCGTTGTCCTTTTGATTTTCCACTGTATCCACTTTTCTCCACTATATTGGGAAATTGAATAATCTCCTCAACCCTACCCTTCACATTCAGCTCCTCTTCCATTCTAATTCTAAATAGTTCCAAGATCAACTCCCAAATTTTGTCCCCTAGTTCTCTCTCTTCTGCTTCTAAATTTATCTTCCCCACTACCTCTGTCACTTATCCTGAATCAAATGAATTGGCAGACTTTATAGCTGGGCTGGATTCACCTGTAGGCCAGACACACACAGGACTTGGGGAAACAGAGTTACCGGAGAAAACTAAACCTGGAAACAATCCAATCCTTGGGAGGAAGAAGACGCAATATGAGTTGCTGGAATAGCCTGAACCCCTTTTGTTTGACTTTCACTGGGAATAGGACCCTCGAAATCAAGATCTGGATTGATTGTAGTGGGAAACGGGCAATTTATAGCTCTGCTCGGAGGAACCAGATTGCCAACACACACCGTACAAGCACCCATTCCTTGGTATTTACAAAGGACTGAATCCCCTTTTCTCCCTGTTTCGGTTTTCTCCTCACTTGAGCCTGTTTTCTTTCTTTCCAACTCCTTTCTAGCCCAAACCAACTCTCCTGGAAGTGTACAAGCCTCTTCTTTGAACAATAACTTTAATCCTGGGTCATCTTCCTCCCCAATCCTTGAACGACATTTACTTTGTATACTACCATAGCTGGACTCTTCAACATACAACTCCTCTTTCAGAGACTCATCATCTACACTTACCCAGTCTGAAGCAGAATCCTCCTCTCCTAACCTCATGCAATTGTGTCTCGGATTAGGTTTATCTGGGCTAGTAGAGTAAGAGACCAGTCTTGGCTGCCACGCTAAAGTCGGACCAAACAATCGTTTTCCTCTCGAGCCAGTTGCAGACCAATCTGAAGAGGACAATGATATACCACGACGAATGTCCATAGTCTTTTGTGCCTTGTTCCTCCTCACATGCCTATTTAAGTGGTCACCTGATTTATCTATGGGCTTAGTCGCTGTTATAGTCTTATTTCCAGGCCCATCGACTTGAAGTTTAAGACTGGGCCCACCAGTACCCCTCACCTCAACTGTTGGCCCATCTTTATAATTTTGAACCTGACCCAGTCTTTTTAAAAGTTTAGTATTGGTTCCCTGACTGCAGGCCTGGGCCATATCAAATGACAACCCACCTGGTTGCTGTTCCAATCTACCTTCACCTGTCCCCACCTTTGGACACTTGTTCAAATTCAAAAAGTCTTCCGACAACTTTTCTCCACCTTTGGACGTTACTACCTGATCAAAGTCCTAGCCTGATCCTCTGATTTACCAATTAAAGTGGAAGACTGGGGTACTGTTTTCCTATCCCTTGCTTTTCTAGTTTCCTTCCTAGTGTTAACTCGAACCTTGGAGGCCACATCATCTTCTTCTTCCCCAATCACTGGACCCCACTAGGGCGGATTCTAGAATTTGGACACCTACCCCCAATGGCATCTTTTCTTGTGCTTATTTCTTCAAAGTCTCAAGTCAGTCCACCAGTCCTACTTTCCCCCCTTTCCCTGTTGATGAGGTTTTGTGCACAGCAATACCTCCTAGGGTTAATAGTTTCTATTGGGAAGCCTATCTGGAAAGAATCAACACTGGTGATCTACTCCAAAAGAAGAGACCCAATACTTTCTTGTCACCTCAGTGGTGTGTTCTTTGTAAAGTGGATGGGGAGACTGGTTTTCACCTACTGGTGTCTTGCCATTTTGCGAGGTCAATTTGGGATTGGGCTTTCTTCCTATTTGGATGTAGCTGGAATCCTCCATCAGACTTGCAGGGCCTTTTTTCCCTTTCTTTTTTCAGGTGGTAGATAAAAAGGGGAAGGACTATGTGGAGAGGACTAAGAGATGCAGTATGTTGGACACTTTGGGAAGAAAGAAATTCCAGGATATTCTCAGAAGCTGAGAGAGGAGCAGCAGATCTGAGGGCTATCATACGTATTAGGGCGGTATAGTGGCTGAAATCTGTGGAGCTATTCATAGATTACACTGTGGATGACATGTTGAGGAAGTGGGGTGAATTGCAAATTGCACACAGACCAAGTCAGTAATGTGTGTGGCTTGGACCCCTCCACTTGGTGGATTCTTGAAATTAAACTTTGATGGGTGTAGTAGGGGAAATCCGGGACAATCGGGGATTGGGGGTGTTTTTAGGGATGAAAATGGGGTCATTTCTGCCATTTTCTCAGGCCCAATTGGAGTGGGTGACTCCCTTAGAGCTGAGATCTTTGCAGTTATGGAAGGAGTCCAGAAAGCTAAGGAGTTGAACATCAGGAAACTCATAATTGAAGGGGATTCAGAGGTGGTGATAGGGTGGCTGATTAAAGATCACAATGGCTTATGGAAGTACAACAATGAGAGGAGGAAATTCAAGTGGCTGGTGCGGGAGATGGAAGTCAAGACATGTTAGGTTAAAAGATCGGCTAATTCCCTAGCTGACGGTTTAGCTAAACAAGGGGCAGAAAGGGATTCACTGTTTTGGGCTAAGCTGTAACTTTAGTGTTTTTTTCTTTTTCTTTTTTCCTTTTCTTGAGGTTCTTTGTTGCTCTTGGAAGATAAGTGTGTTTGTCTTCCTCTTGTAAATCTTCTATTGATGATTTAATGAAAGTGTTATTGATCAAAAAAATAAAAAAATCTCCACCATCTAGCTTCTGTAGATGTTGCAATCCAAACCCTGAGTTCTACATTATCTGAAGTTAATTCCAAAAACCTTGGGATAAGCTCTGGCTTTGCTCCAGCCATATTAATCTGCACGGCACTCAGGTTGGAAGCATCAAAGGAAACCATCTCGCCACCACATAACTTTGCAACTTTCCTGAACACCTCCGTCTTCCATAGATGGAAAGGCAACCCAATAATTTTCAGATTGATAAGTTCTGTGGGTTCTACCAACTGTTCATTGCATAAAGGCTTCCATTTCTCCAACACCACCACACCTTGCTCTGTTACTGCCGAAACAGTAGCAAAATCCAGAGGAATCCCCTGAAAATACACTACAGCCTTGTGGTTGTCAAAGGGAGAAATCTGCAACACCTCTGTAGTCTTCAATATCTGCTGGACTTCTTTACCTAGTCTCTCCCAATCTTTTACTTTCTTGTTTACCGAGAGGACAAGTTTAAGCTGCCAATCCTCTTTAGGTTTGTTCACCCACAATTTCACCGAACCTAGTCCAGCATCAATCAGCAATTTACTTTCCGTCCCTATCTCCTCTCCTGGGATCTCCCTGAAAACTTTCCCTGATTGCCCTTCAGATTGTTCCTTAATTTTTTGACCTTCTTTTAGGGCACCTTCTCTGTCATTAGTTACCACCATAAACTCCTGAATTGCTTCTGCTAACTGGTCCCATCCCGATGCCTCCCTTCCTTCAGGGAAACAGGTAAACTGCTTCAGCCCCTCACCAAAGTGCTCCTGCACTCCCAAAAACCACCCGTACTTGTTCTCTTTTCTTTCAGCTACGTACTTCCTGTTCTGTTCCAATAGACAGCACCTCCATTCCCTTGTTTTTTCTGTTATTTTAGCTCCATCAGAACTCCTTGGAACCATGGTACCACCCTTCCTTCGAGAAGCAAAGAAGCTTTCCTCGATTCTACAATCTTTAGAGAGAGTCCATTTCTAGTCCAGATTTATTCCAAGATGAAAGTCTTCACTTCCACCTTCAAAACTTTTTTTTTTCGATAAATGATTAAAATTTTATTCAATAAAATCAATAGGATATTACAATACAGCCTTCCCAAAGCTGCCCAGAATAACTGTTCCCTTGGTACCCCTTGTTTAGCTAACCCATCCGCTATGGTGTTAGCTGTTCTACCCACCCACTGAAAAATAACATTCATGTTCCTTGAGAACCATTTAGCTTTCCTTATAATACCCCTGTAGCACCAAATCACTGAATCTGGATTTTTTAGCCAACCCACAACAACTTTGGAGTCTCCTTAAATAATCAAGTTCTGAACTCCTAACTGATCCGCAACCTGAATGCCTTGTACTGCTGCTAGGAGCTCAGCTCTGAATTCTGATAGTCTCCTATACCCACAGAGCCTGAGAACAAAGCTAGAATGTTACTATCTTTATCTCTCAGCACCCCCACCAATCCCTGAAGGCCCCAGATTTCCTTGGCTGCTACCATCAAAATTCAGCTTTGTCCAGTCTTCTGAACGGGGTACCCACACATCTAGTACCCTGTTCTTTCTGTTACTGCTGCTAGCCACAGCCCTCCAGTTCCTCCACATGTCATCAAAATAGTATGATTTGAAGGAATCTATTGATCTCAGCCAGTGGATTGCCCTGGTCAAAATACAATCCTTTACATTCTGCACATTTCTCTTCTCTTGGAATATCCTTGCATTTCTTTCTTCCCAAATTGTCCACAGAGCAGCAGCTCTAATGGTTCTCCACATTGTTTTACCAGTTTTTGTGGGCCACACAAAGAAGGAAGGATCAAAGATCTGATCTATGGCTGTGGCCATATTCCATCTGCAACCAAACAAAGCAAAGATCCAACCCCAAATAGCATCGGAAAAGGGACAAGTTAAAAGTAAGTGAGAGCAACCCTTACCATTAACCCTGCAAAGTAGACACCAATTAGGAGACAAACACATAGAAGGCCTTCTCTTCTGCAATAGATCTGAAGTGTTGATTTTCCTATAGAAAACCTCCCAGCAGAGCATAGTAATTTTAGGGGGTACAGGTTTAGACCAAATCTCCATAGCTGGGAACCCCACTTATCCTGAGGGAAAGCAAAGGGACTTGAAAAAGGAAGCACATGTGAAGTAACCTTTTGGGTTTGGAGACCAAAGTCTCACATCAGAACTGGAAAGGTCCATAAAAACACTTTCAAGCAATGACAACAGGTCTGAAACATAAGATAGTTCATGATCCCTCAAACCTCTACAAAACCCAAAGTCCCAACTCAAAGAAGATGGAGAATTAGGTGATGGGAGAAAATGAGAAATTGTTTTACCCTTGTAGCAAGAAATGGAATAGAGAGAAGGGAAGCTGTCCTTAAGGGCAGAATTGCCCACCCAGATGTCTTCCCAGAACAAAACAGAATTACTAGAATTGACATCATACCTGATACAGTTGAGGAAAGGGGGAAGAATACTCTGAATTTCTTTCCAAGGAGTTGCCTGAATGGCTCGACGCGATACACCAGCATCCCATCCATTGCCCAAACCGCCATGTATGCTAGCTATCACCTCATGCCAAAGTCTCTCCTGTTCTAGGGGCCATCTCCACAACCATTTTTCTAGGAGTGCTTTATTCTTCAAAACCAAATTTCCCAGGCCCAATCCACCTTCCTCTTTCCTCCTACACACAATTCCCCAATTTATTTATTTTTTTGATAATTGAAATGATTTTATAAATCAGCAATAAAAGTAGTACAAAGTCCTCCTGGAAAGGTATGAGTTGCAACC
This sequence comes from Nelumbo lutea, assembly GCF_056320005.1. Lineage (NCBI taxonomy): Eukaryota > Viridiplantae > Streptophyta > Magnoliopsida > Proteales > Nelumbonaceae > Nelumbo > Nelumbo lutea. The sequence continues at coordinate 4,210,372 of NC_142685.1, read as the reverse complement.
TCTCCGGGCTGGTTAAGTACAGATTTCCGAATTAATAACAACTTACATAGAAGCACAAAAACGATCTTCCCTAGAAACCCCTTGTTTGGCTAGAGCATCAACCAAAGAATTAGCAGACCTACTAACCCATTTGACCTCAACTCTAATATTGCTGGTTAACCACTTTACTTTTTTTATGAGATCTTTGTAGCCCCAAATGGTGGTATCCAAGTTTAGGAGCCGCCTGGTTACCACCTGAGAGTCCCCTTCAATTAGAAGATGCTCCACCCCAAGCTGGTTGGCGATCTGAATTCCTTGTACTGCAGCAAGTATTTCTGCCCTTGTGGAATCCCCCACTCCCACATGTCCTGAGAATAGGGAAATTATGTTGCTATCCTTATTTTTCAGGATACCCCCTATACCTGAAGGCCCGGGATTGCCTTGGCTGCTTCCATCAAAGTTCAGCTTAATGACACCTTCCAAAGGCGGAACCCATTCTAACAGAATTCTATCCTTCTTTGTTGAAGTGTTGGCTATTACCAGCCAATTTCTCCACAAATCATCAAAGCAGAAGTCATCAAAGATATCCACAGTTTTTAGCCAAAGGATTGCTCTTCTTAGGATACAATCCTTCATTTCATCTAACCCTCTTTCCTTCTCTAAAAAAATCCTTGCATTCCTTTCCTCCCAAAGAGTCCACAGAGTGGCTGCCCTGACACATCTCCACATGACCTTACCTCTTCTAGTGTGCCAAACAAAGACAGATGGGTTGAATAACAAGCTTAAATCAGAAGGTAGAGACCACCTACCTCCAAATAGACAAAGGCTCCACCTCCATATAGCTGTAGCAAAGGAATAGGAGATCAACAAATGAACACAATCCTCATTCTCGGCCTTACACAAGGAACACCAATTTGGGGAAAGACAAAGCAAGGGTCTCTTTTTCTGTAAGTTTTCCAAAGTATTGATCTTCCCATAGAAGACTTCCCAGCAGAATACAACAATTTTTGGGGGAATAGGTCGCACCCAGACTTCTTTGACAGGGAATCCTTAGGAAGAGGGGTTAGAACTGAGGGATTTTAGAAAAGAAGAGCAAGTAAAAGTAACTTTTGGAAGAGGAGTCCAAACCCGTTGATCAGAAGAAGTGGGGTCCAAGCAAATGGATTCTAGTAAATGAATTAGCTCAATAACACAATTTGACTCACCATCCCTTGACCCTCTACGAAATCCAAAGTCCCAGTTTAAAGATAAGGGGTTTAACAGGCTCAGGAGAAAAGTTGCAATTGGATCATGTTTGTAAAGGGAAAAGGAATAGAGCGAAGGGAAACAATCTTTGAGGGGTTGAGTACCCACCCAAATATCCTCCCAGAAAAGAATAGCATTACCAGAACAAGCATCATACCTGATGAATCTGAGGAAGCGAGGGAGAATACCATGTATAGCCTTCCAAGGTGTAGTAAGGGTAGCTCGACGAAATATCCTGGAATCCCAACCATTTCCTGCACAACCATGAGTGCTTGCCACCACCTCATGCAATAATCTCTCTCTCTCTCTCTCGGGGCCATCTCCATAGCCACTTCCCTAGAAGGGCTGCATTCTTCAACACTATGTTCCCTATCCCTAAACCCCCTTCTTCCTTTGGCTTGTTAACTATCTCCCATCTGATCAAGTGTCCTTTTTCACCTCTCCTAGTTCCCATAAATAGTCCCTCATACTCTTCTCCAGTTTCTTAGCCTCCCTTAGAGAAATCCTCAACATAGAAAGGAAGTAGGTTGGAAGCATTCATGGTGATCCTTTTTTTCCCCAATTTATTAAGTGATCCTTTTTGTCCTCCCCTAGCTCCCACAAAAAATCTCATTAATTTCTCTAGTTTCTTGGCTTCCCTGACCGGAATCCTAAACACAGAAATAAAATCGACAGATTTGCTAAGGAAGCTCTCAATAAGGTAACTCTACCCCCTGAAGAAATATAGATCCTTTTCCACGAGGCTAACCTTTTCTCAAATTTTTCTAAAACCGGGGCCCAAAATGTGCTCTCCTTAGGGTTGGCTCCAAGAGGAAGACCTACTTGACTAATGATGGAAGGTAGCACTACTTTAATCCTTAAGGATAACACTTTAGCCAGGATTTTGTAAATGCTAGTCACCAAACTAATCGGCCTAAAGTCTTTAGGGTTTTTTGCTTCTTTTCTCTTAGGGATTAGAGCTATGAAAGTGGCATTAACTCCAGGGCTTACTTTGCTATTAACTTCAAATTCCTTAAAAGCAGCACAAAGGTCTTCCCTTACCACATTCCAGCAATCTTGATAGAAAGCCATGGTGAAGCCATCTGGTCCAGGGGCTTTGGATCTATCCATTGAAAACACTGCATGCCTAATTTCCTCTTCTTTAAAACTCCTCTCCAACCATCTTGCTTGCTCTTCAGACAACCTGGGCCAATCTAAACCTTCCAACCTTAGTCTATTGTTCAGAGGCTTCCCTGCAATTGATTTACAATGACCAACACATATGCTATCTCATCTTGATTTGTGATTTCCTCCCCATCCACTTCTAATTTGGCCACATAATTTTTTCTTCTCCTCCCATTAGCCAACGCATGAAAAAATTTTGTATTACCGTCCCCTTCTCCTCCCATTGTCCTTTTTCCACCTTCAAAACTTTCTTCCATCTTTTAGCTCGCAGGAACTGACCTTCCCTCCCTCTTTCCATCCAGATTCCCTAATTTGATATAGATATCCTGGTTTCCATGGAAATTTCAGCACCTCAAACATGGGAATTCTTGTTGAGAATTTCATGCAAAGTTTCAAGATGGTGTAAAATTTCCTAGTTTGAAGGACATAGGGAAAATGGAATTTAATAAAGAGGTGATTAATACTTATATACCAAAATATTATGAAAAGTAATCATATATAATGAGTACTAGTATAAACAAGCTTAAGGAGCTGAAGTACTAATTTCTGGTGACATAGCATACATTGTCATTCATAAATGTTGATTCGATTCAATATATCTCTTTTCAAAGGAATTTAGTGGAAATCCTCCACTTATTCCATCCAAACACCTCATCTCATCAAAACTCAAAATATTCCTTTTCATCCAAGATTTGCAAGTCATATCACACTTCACTCTGGCAGTGAAATATTGCATGGTTATGCAGCATAAATAGTATTTAATTACATGTGTAAATTTGAAAATATAGTAAAAACAATAAAGTCAGATGACCATGGCCTCAATGAGCAGCAAATACTTTGGGTGATTCAGTGGTAAGATGAGGGGTCAACAGGGAACAGTTGTATTTTGGGATTACAAACTTACAATGTGTTATCCATTTTTATTTTACCTTAAAAAAATGTATTGTCCATTCATTAAAAAGAAAAAGGAGGTGTTAGGTAGCAGTTGCTAGCCTAAAAGTATGGGTCTTAGTCATAAAACTTATTCTGTCACCATAATGAATAAAATCATCGCCATTGCTCATAATAATAATAATCACACTTAACAACTGAAACTCTTTCTCACAACTGGAAGAAGTCTAGGGTTTTTATAGACGAGGATCCCCCTAGAGCCAGGAGATTCCTTCTTATCTAGGGTCTCTGTATAAGATGCCTCAGTGCCTCCTTATCTGTATTTCCTGTTTAGGAAGAGAATTACGGGTCCTTTTACTATTGGGGAATCTTGCTGTTGAGAATTATTGGTACTTCTTACTATTAGAGATGGTGAGGAATCTTTCTTGTGGGTACCTTTGTCAGGGATTTCAACTATAATTAAATTGAACAGACATCAGGCTGTCTATATCCGAATTGCTAGGGGAATCTTTGCTTTTCTTTTTCATTTTCTCTGTTATACGGAGCGACATCTCGGCAAGTTGTTCTGGAGTTAAATCAGGAAACTTATCGCACATCTGCTGTTTATAGATTCTAAAATTGATTGATAAATATCTTCTTCTGGGACTGGTTTGAGGGCAAGAGAAAGGTCAAACTTATCCTAACACTTTATCTCAACTTCTCTTTCGATTGCTGGAGGGTCCCAAGAATTGTATTTCCAACGTAGGATCCAGAGAAGTTAATAAGTTTGAAAAAATTCGAATTGCTTCATGTGATCAAAGGCATATATGCCTTTGTCTCCTCCAAATTTATCATACTTGTCAAGAAGCTCCTCCTTAGGAAGGACGTCATCCGTGGCTCCCCAAAATGTCCACCATACATAAACCCAATCAGGATATGGGCCTAGGAAGCCTTCTGAGAATCGTATGAACCATGAGTGTTTGAAAACTGAATTCTAGATTAAGAATACCTTATACCAGGCTTCCTGGTAGTCCCAGTAATTAAATAACCGGGGCCTCTTATCAAGAGGCCTTAAAATAAATTTAGGCTTATTAAATTCTCCCCAATCTTCTTTTGAGATAAACTTGTTTATGGCGAGATTAAAATAAGCTACTTCAGATCTTTTTGGGTCCTGAAAGTAGTGTTGGATTCTTGCCAATCCTGTCTGTATAAGGATCTCTTCATAATATTTCTGGTCCTTGTTTGAGGAGTAGATAGGAAAATGATTGTCTGAAAGTATTCACAGCAACAAGGAGTTGGATTGCTCCGTCCAGATTAACGGAGTCAAGAATTGTAGAAGCTTCTTTTAGATTAATTGTCACTAATTCGGTGGTTGAATAAATATAGGGGCTTATCCTTCTGTTGGAGATAATTCTCTTGGATTAAGAGAAGAGAATTTGTTGGTCTGGTTAGTCCTTATCTTTCTGTTGGACTGATTATTTCTTGAAGGAATGCTTCTGCTACTGCTTGCCATGGTCTCCCTGCAAAAATTCTCTAGTTAAGAAGTCAGGGAGAGAGTTGTTAGTACCTTTGATATATTTTATCTCAAAATCAAATACAGATAGAATAGCTTGCCATCAGGCAAATGTTTGTTTTGATACTAAGTTTTTTACGTCTTTTTCTAAAATTTCTTTTGCCGATTTGCAATCTATTTGCAAGACTACTTAACATCTCCCTTTTAATAGTAGAGTAATTATTTTGGGTTACATTCCATGCCCCTGAGGTATACCTTATAATTTCTTCTTTTTTGTTTCTACTTTGTTTTAGAATTCCACCAAATCCTATTTCAGAGGCATCAGTCTCTATAATTTTACGAGTTTCAAGATGAGGTATACTAAGACAAAGAAGAGTTTTAACTCTTTGTTTGATTCTTTTTACTGTTTGAGTAAAATGTTCAGTCCATTCAGGAGGATTATTTTTAAGTCTTTTTAGAAGGAGTTGACGATCTTTCGCCAAATCTTTGTAGTAGTCTGCTAAACTGCTATGTTAGTTAAACTGCCTAAAAACCTCTGAAGTTGATTTTTATCCTTTATTTCATCAGGGAATTTATCTGCAAACTCTATTACTCATTGTATTGGGGCTATTCTTCCTCTAGCTATTTGATATCCCAAAAATCTAATTTCTATTTGAAATAATTTCATTTTCCTAGCCGAAGCAGCCAGTCCACTTTCTTTCATGATTCTAAGGAATATGTTCAAGTGCTTCCAATGGGTTTTTAGGGAAGATGAGTATATTTAAAACGTCATTTATATAGACTATTATAAATTGAGTGTATGGGATAAATATCTCATTCATAATCCTTTGGAACTCAGATGGGGCATTTTTTAAACCAAAGGGCATAACATTCCATTCATAAAGTCCGAAAGGAACCACAAAGGTAGTTTTATATTTATCTTTTTCATTTATTTGAATATTCAAATATCATGATTTTAAGTCAAATTTAGAAAAGATCGATGCATCATATAATCGATTTATTAAGTTTTGTTTGTTTGGAATAGGGTACCTAATCCATCTAGATGCTTTGTTTAGCAGTTTATAGTTTATTACCAATCTTGGGACTCTTTCTATTTCAGCTGCATTTTCAACATGAAATGCTGGGCAACTCCATGGAGATTTACTAGGCCTTATCAGGCCCTTAGATAACAAGTCTTGAATTTCCTTTTTGCATATCTCTAGTAACCTTTTGTTCATCTGAATAGGTCTTGCTTTTGTAGGAATTTTGGATTCATTAAAGCTTTCTTCATAGGGCAATTCAATAGTGTGTTTCTTTTGATGCTAAAATGCACTTGGGTTTTCTGCACATATTTCTTTTTCTATTTTGGTTTGGAAATTCTGTATTTCTATTTGTGTTTTTGGGTTTCTCAGGGTTTTAGAGAGTTATTCTTCCTTTATTTCTTTTTGTAATTCAAAGACAAACCTAACCTTGTTCTTTAGGTCTTCTTTCAGAGAATTTAATGTTGTTATCTTAGTCTTTTGGCAAAATTCATAGATGACCGTTATTTCACCTATAGTGGTCGTAATTGCTAAAGAGGGTAATATTGATAACAGGAAAGGAGTTCCTAGAATTACTTCCTGTCGTAAGTCCTTAACCATGAGGAAAGTAGTTTTTAAACAAGTTCCCTTATTGCATATATGGGCAATAGGGATTTTGTATTTAATTCCTAATTTCCGCCCATCTACTGCACTTACATGTTGAGTGGTTTTTTCAAAATATTTAGAAGGAATGACCGTCAAACAGTTTACGTCTTGCTCCTGAGTCTATTAATGCAATGACCGTCAAACAAAAGTCTTTTACCCTTATTGTTACTTTGGAATACCATTTTTGGTACTGTACTTCCTCAATTGAATAGACAAATTCTTCATCTTCTCCCACAAATTCAGCAGGTTCTTCATCTTCATTCCCTACTTCCGACTCCGAAGGCCTTTCTAGATTTTTGTAGGACTCAAGTTGCTCTACTCGTGTTTTTAGTGATTTTACCTCCTGTTTAAGCGTATTAAGCAGGCCAAGATATTTCTTTCCTTGCTCGCTCCATAATCTGGTCATATGAAATTATATCTTCGAGCTCGAAGGTTCCCTTTCTGAATTTTGTCCTTTTATCCTTTTCCCTGTTGCCTTGCATTGCCATAAGCAAATGTTTTCATTTGGTTTCTAGATCTGGGATATCTTCTAGTATATCTAGAAGTTGTTCTTCATCTATTGAGATCATGTTGATGCTTTCAGATTCTTCTTCGGTACTTGTATCATCTTTACAGGTACAGGGACCATTTTCTCCGTTTCAACAATTTTCATATGATGATGATGAAACTTCTCCTTCATCTGAAGTTGTTTCTTCCTCTTTACTAAAGTCCTTTAATTCATTAATTTTTTAGAACTTTTACTAAAACATGTATTGGCATAATGTCCCTTTTTCCCACATTTATAGCAGGTAGGAATCCTTTTGGTTTTCTTACTTTAGAAGCTTTTTTCTGCTTATCATACTTCTTTTTGTAATATTTGTATTTGTTCTTTCTTCGTGAGATTTTTGGAATAGGTTGTTCTGGTCCTATGCCAAATTGGTAGCAGAAATCTCCTAGCTCCCTTCGCGAGTCAGACTTTTTTCTTTTAAGCTGCCTTTTAAGACGCAAATCATTACATAGGTCTAATCCAATATTTTAAAACGTAGAGGCATGACGCAAGGTGCTCCAGTACCTAGAGGCATGAGGCATAGTTCAGAATGCAAGAGGCGTAAGCCTCTCAAATACAAATCTTTTAAGAGGAGGGGGGTTAGGAGCAGGATGAAGAGTAAGGGGGGATCTCATTTTTTCTTTATTTTTAATAAAAATCTTTTATATTAAAAAGAATAAAGATGCATAACATTAGCTGAAAGGGGGGGGGGGGGGAGGGGGGGGGTCGTCCTATCAAAAGGGGCAGGGGGCAAACCACTTCCTTTTCCCTTATCTTTTCTTCCCTTCCCTTTCCTTTTCTTTTCTTTCTTTTCTCTTTTTTTCTTCTTTTTCTTTTTCTTTCCTTTCCCTTTCTTTTCCTTTCCTTTCCTTTTTTTTTGTCTTTATATAAGATGTGCCTGAGGCGTATGCCTCAGAGGTGTTAGCGCCTCTGGCATACGCCTCAAGGCGTTTTGGGAGCACCTCGCACCTCCAGGCATACACCTCCCACGCCTTTTAAAACACTGGTCTAATCCTACCTGTTTTACCATTTGTACTGGCGGGGACCCGTGCGATGCACGGGATTTGTTAAGGAAAGCTAAACAATAAAACACATAAGAGTACAATTGTTTTATATTTCTAACTTTTAAATAATGATTAATTATTTATATTTTATAATACTTTTAATAACTTTTTACAATACAAAAATAACAATAATTTATTTCAGCTAAGCTTGTTCATCGAACTGATGAAACCAGCCTACTCGACCCGAATTGCTCAGTTTCTAATATTTCGGTTGAAATTAGGATCAATTTCGTTGTGGCCATTTGTAAATTGACCAAAGTTGAATGACCCAATCACAGATATATATTAATATTTTATATTTTAAATATAAATTTTTAATACAGGAAGTGGGAAAAGTCCCATATTTCTTAGTCTAAAGTATTTTGTATTATAAATTTATTTTTTAATAATGTTAATGTAATTTTTAAAATTTAAAATTAATTTTTTCAATGTAATCTTTTAAACCAATTGAGCAAACCAAAAATTAACCCAAACCAATACAGCCCGATGTAGTTGGTTTTCACTAATGGTCAGTAGATTTTAGGTAGCCAACTCCCCAACTTGACCATGACGATTTGGTTGGCCAAATAGCCTATAACCGAACTAAACCAAGCCGTGATCAACATTCCTAGTTTCATCTAAATTAATATTTTAATCTCTAAAAGTAGTTTAATCTCCAATAATTATTAAAAATTTCTAGCAAAAATGCACAATACTTGAAAATATATTGATAATAAAAATAAAATAATTACAATAATTACAAAATACTAAAAATACAAAAAATATACTAAGTTAGTCAATAAATATTGTAATCTCAAATAATAGTTTAATCTCTAATAAGTATCAATGAATAAAGTACAAAAAAATACAATAAGTATAATAAATTAAATTTAAAAAGTTAAATAACAGTAGTTTAATATCCAATAATTATTAACAAATTTCTGTTAAATAATAAAACAAATATAGATTTATACATAATTACTGAAAACATATTTATAAAAAAGCAATAAATAATTGCCGAAAATACAATAAATATTAATTTTATTCCATTAAATATATAATAAATATAGGTTAACATTTTAAAATCATTATTAATGAATATTATTTTTTAAAAAATTGTTTTTCTAGAATTATTAATTGATATAAGTGAAATTGGTTAATTAAAACATTATTTAGTTATTTAAATAATATCCCTATTTAAATTTTATAATTTTAATTATTAATTGAATTTAATAATCTATAAAATTATAATTTGTTCTATTATTAAATAATTTCATTATTAATTTTGTAAAAATTTAAATTATTATTAATTTTAATATTATGTTATGGTTTTTAATTTTAAAATTTTTTAATTTATTGCATAATTTCGTTAATTTAACTATTTAAAATATAGTTTTGTTAAATATTTCGTTATTTAAAATATTTAGTTATTTAAATAGTATATAAAATATTTAAAAATACTCATTATTTGAATTTAAGATATTTAGTTATTGAAATATTTAAATATTATTTTTTATAACATTTAATTTGAATAATCAGAAAATTCATAATTTATATTGTTAGTACATAATCTCGTGATGAATTTTGTAAAAATATAAAACTATTAATAACATTAATATTATTAAATCTATTATAATTTTTTTATGTGTTTTTAATAAATATTTTAAATTTTATACTATTATTACATAATTTCATTATTAATTTTGTAAAAATATTAAATTATTATTAATTTGAATATTATGTTATGATTTTTTTATTTTATTGCATAGTTTCGTTATTTTAACTATTTAAAATATAGTTATGTTAAATATTTTGTTGTTTAAAATACTTAGTTATTTAAATATTTAAATAATATATAAGATATTTAAAAATGCACATTATTTGAATTTAAGATATTTAGCTATTGAAATGTCTAAATAATTAAACATTTTTTCTATGCAATTATTTAGCTATTTTTAGTATTTTATTATTTAAGATATTTAGTTATTGAAATGTTGAAATAATATTTTATATTTTTAATGTTAAATTTCTATTATTTGAATAACATTTAATTTGAATAATCTAGAGTATCATAATTTATATTATTAGTACATAATTTCGTGATGAACTTTGTAAAAGTATACAACTATTAATAATATGAATTATATTAAATCTATTAAAATTATTTTTTGTGTTTTTAATAATTATTTTAAAGTTTATACTATTATTACATAATTTCATTATTAATTTTGTAAAAATATTAAATTATTATTAATTTGAATATTATGTTATGATTTTTTTATTTTATTGCATAATTTCGTTATTTTAACTATTTAAAATATAGTTATGTTAAATATTTAGTTATTTAAATATTTAAATAATATATAAAATATTTAAAAATACTCATTATTTGAATTTAAGATATTTAGTTATTGAAATATTGACATAATATTTTATTTTTTAATGTTAAATTTCTATTATTTGAATAATCTGAAATATCATAATTTATATTGTTAATACATAATTTCGTGATGAATTTTGTAGAAATAAAAAACTATTAATAATATGAATATTATTAAATCTATTATAATTATTTTTTGTGATTTTAATAAATATTTTAAAGTAATTATATAATTTGTTAAAATATTTAAATGATTTTTAAATTTTTAATTTAAACTTTCTTTAGATAGATACAGATAAAAAGTGGCAAAGAGGATAAATAGGAATTATAGATAATTTGGAGAGAAATTCTCTAGTAAATTAGAGATAAGTTAGGAGATAAATAGGAATTGGAGATGATTAGGAGAAAGTGGGGGAGGTAGTTTAGGATAAATTTTAGGAGAAGAAATTGTTGGGGAAGGAGAGCATCTCATTGGTTCTTTAAAAAAATGATATGGAATAAAAAATAAAAAATTCAAAAAAAGAAGAAATTTTCTTTAATGCCTTGTTTATATATAAGATAAACTATTCTTTCCAATAGTCTTCCCTTGAATTATCAAGTCTATGGACCTTGGATAAGAATACATCTTTGTACCATCTAAAATCAGATACAGTTTTTACACTTTAGCTTTATGAGTTGTTCGCTTATCCCTCCTTTCATATCATCAGAGTTCCCTATAAAATGGTTGGGGATATTCAATACTAGGGAGGTTACTACAACCTGGATGGGGAGTCCATACCTATCTACCATTACTTCTCCCTCCTCATCTCTCTTAACCGCACTAAGGATGTTATCCCCCCCCCTCTCTCTCTCTCTCTGATTTAGAGACTCTAGAGAAGTGTATTGAACTGTACTATGAACAGTACCACTAAAAGAGATACTTGCAGATCATGAACAGTAGAACAGTAGAAGTGAGCAGTACTATAATCAGTGAATGAACAAAGCTCAATAAGTAACTTGAAGCATAAGATCTTGCATTATCACTAAAACAGATACTTAGACTTTAGCTGGTACTATTACAACTCGGACTTAGAGATTTCTTACACTCAAAATTTACAAACTGAAAGATCACACTCTCAAACTAGAACATTTAAAACACTCTTTTACACTGAAAAAAAAATAATAATTATAAAGTTGTAATGTTGATTCCTTATTGGATGTGTCTTCTATTTATAGTTCTAAGTGACCAAGTTTTTAGTTTACTTAAGCTTGGAGCATCATCATGATGTTACATGTAGGGTAGTGTCTGGAGCATCTTCAGGCTGGGCTTTAAGGTATGTTGTTTAGTCCCAAAATCAGTTTTAAAATGACCAGAAGTAGTTAAGCCAGTCCCAAAATGCCTTCTTCAACTTTCTTGAGTGATCTCAAATAGAAACATAGTACTCCTTAAGAGAGAGAGAGAGAGAGAGAGAGTTGACCCAATGCATAGTATATTAGCATCTTTCTGGATCATTTCTGCACTCCTCTTTGTGTTTTGCCATATTATCCTTGTTGTTGATTGATTCACTTCTGACCTTTTCATTTTTGGATCTTGTTGTTCATTATCTTCAAAATGATCCTTATACGTTTCCTTTTATTGTTTTTCCAGAAAAAAAGGAGGAAAAATTATTTCAATTTACAGGGGATCATATTGGATCTGAGGCTTCAGAACATGTAGGTGTATCTTGTCCCCCCATAACTTGCCACTGGATGCATTCCCTCCAAGAGATTGCCTATATATAATATCAATGTGATGAGGTGCCATTAGTGAAGGAGAAAATTCCCAACATGCAACAATAAGCAAGCAAATAAAGAAGAGAAAAATAGAAGAGTGTGGTCAGATGCCATTTATTTTATTGTTTGTTTATTAGTTATGCAGTTACAGGTCTAAGCTAGTTGGGCTGGGCTTTGTTTCTTTTGCTTCTTATTGTTTAGTTGTTGCTACCTTATGAGGAACAGACATGTACTTACACATTCTATTCTTAAAGTATAAACAGAAGTTGGTATTCTATTGAAATCCACAATCTGATCTCTCCAGTTTCTTCCCTCCATCTTCTTCTACTTCTTTGATTCTTCCTTACTGAAATCAATCTTTTCTGTGACTGTTACATACAAGACTACAGATTTGAAGGTTTCTTGGATTGATAACTTGGTATTATTTTGATCCAGATTTCTTTTCTCATGCAGTCCTAGTCCAACTGACTGCATGAGATAATCAGAGGGCTGTAGTTTTGAAGCTTTGTTGACCTGGTTTTACAACTTTTGGAGATTGACTGCATCTGCCCAAGAGTCTGACTTGGACAACAGCCCAGAAGTTGAGACAAAGACCAGAGATTGAGGTAAGGGTGTTTAGATCTTGGTTGGGTAACTGATTGGCCATGATTTTTCAGTTTTTCTGGGTTCATTAGTGGTCATAGAAGAGATCAACAGCAGCTGATTTGCTTGTAAAGAGTCGAAGAGAGATTGACAGGGTCTTTTCTCTCTTCCCGGGATCCCAGAAGACACCCTGTAATAGGTGTTTGGGCCTAGATTCATTGCTGGTTGGATTGCCAAGGCTTCTTCAAGCCTAGAAAGGAGATCAGTTTCAGTTTGAGTTGTTTCTTTGTGATCTCAGTTTGATCGATACTCATATTCTGTTGATTGTTGATCCTAGTGATTAGCTTTGGGATAGGGTGTGACTCTTTTAGTTGTAGGTACAATTGCAACTAATATTTTTGGTTGATTTCTCTGTGAAAGATGTTATTTTTGGTGATAAATGGAAGTGTCTGGAGAGGAACACAAACAAGGTACTGATACTTATGGTGGTCCAGTGATATTTAGTGACCCCTTTTCTTCTCAAATGATTACTATCAAATTGAATGGTAGTCGCTACCTCGAAGGCTCGAAAATTTACAAGCTATGAAGACCTATGCTGGGGGTCATGGAAAGCTAGGATATCTTACTAGCATTGACAAAGAGCCAAATGCCCAGGACCCCAAACATGGCAATTGGGTTTAGGAGGATATGATGGTGATGTTATGGATGATTAATTCAATGCAACTTGAAATCACCAAGATTTCTTGTGAATGAAGACATCCAAGGAGATCAAGGATAATGCTTCCAAGACATATTCCCAGGCTCTTAATATTGCTAGAGCATGCTAGTTGAAGATGGAAGTAAATAACCTTAAGTAGGAAGAGCTATCTTTATCTGTTTGTTATTCTAAACTGAGGACTCTATGGCAGGATATAGACTGCCTAGTGGCATTTGAGTGATCATGTACCAAAGATGCGGCTATGTACAAGGAAATTGTTGAATACAGAATACGACATTACTATGAAGAATATATTAGCAAAGGATGATGTAACGTTATCTTAGGCATATTCTTTGGTGCATACAAAGGAGAGTTTTTCATCAGCCCTGTATTGTTGGTCACTCAGATTTAGTTTCTACTGAGCCTAGAGTATAGAAGTCTACAGAGAATGGAGTGAATGAGACTATGAGAGTAGTGATGATGATGGAACTGTTGTCAGTGACTGAGAATGGCTGGAGCTGGTTCGAGGGAGCTCACCCCCCTGAGATACTCAAGAGGAAGAGAGGAAGAGAGAGAGGAAAGAGGAAGACGTTTATTGGATTAATCATGTCATGCTCTCAAGATTTCATTACAAATATTTATAGCTGGAATCACGTCTTCTGACAAACTAACGAACTGAATCATATCTCCTGACGTGGATGGCGCGTGCACACGAACCTCAAAGGAGGCGTGGTGCGCATGATCCGTGGGGCGAACTGAGCTGGGCTTCGAGTGCCATGGGCCTGGACCTCTCCTTCTTGGCTTGCTTCTACTCGGGTCATAACACACCCTTCCCCATCGAGAACGACCTTGTCCTCAAGGTCGATAGGGGGAAACTACTTCTGGAGCTGGGTGTAATCCTCCCAAGTCGCATCCTCCTCCGGTAGGCCCTTTCACACAACTAAGACTTGCTTGTGGACCTTGCTGCCATTTTTCACCCAACAAACATCCTTAATCCGTTGTGGTTCAAACACCACTTCGCCAACTTCTGAGAACGGAGGGAGTGTGGGGCTGGTGATATCAGAAGGAGATAGACAAGGCTAACATGAAAAACGGGATGCAACTGGCACTCTGTGGGGAGGCTGAGACGGTAAGCTACGCTCCCAATTCGTTCAACCACCTGAAATGGGCCAAAGTAACGAGGAGATGGTTTCTGAGATGATCTTCGTGCCAGAGACGCCTCTCTATATGGTTGGAGTTTCAAATTGTCCCAATCCCCTACTGAGAATTCCAACTCCCGGCGTTTCTTGTCATAAGCAATCTTCATGCGCTACGGGGCCCGCTGTAGGTGATACTTGAGGGTCTTGAGTATATCGTCTCTCTTAGAGAGCTGGGCTTCAACTTCAGCTACTGAGGATGTTTCCTTCTTGTATGGTAGAATAGACGGAGGGTTACATCCGTAAAGTACCATGTAATGATTTATGGAGAGTGGGAGAGAGAGAGAGAAAGAGAAGAGATAGAGAGAAAAAATGTACTATTAGCTGTCGCCAGTCTTCTATTTATATTAAATTAACAAAGGAATAGAAATTACAAGTATGCCCCTAGCGGCACATCTTAGAACTAAAAATAAAAAAAAAAAGACAAGTAACTAATTGACAGTATCCTACTAAGAAGGCAACCTACTAACAATAGCTATAAAGTAACAATTAAATAAGCCTTACAACACTCCCCCTCAAGTTGGGTTGAATATGCCTATCATGCCCAACTTGTCACATAACTCATTGTGCCACGAGCATGGAAGTCCCTTTGTGAGAACATCTGCAAGTTGTTCCTTGGAGTTGACATAAGGAATGCAAATTTCCCTTTTCTCCAATTTCTCCCTTATGAAGTGTTTGTCCACCTCAATGTGCTTAGTCCTCTCATGTAGGATAGGGTTGTTGGCAATGTTTATTGCAGCCTTGTTGTCACAGTAAATGGACATAGGACTATGAACAACAACTCCAAACTCCCTTAGAAGATTCTTTAGCCAAAGGACTTCAGCCACCCCATGTGCCATAGCTCTATATTCAGATTCTGCGCTTGACCTTGATACCACACTTTGTTTCTTGCTTTTCCAGGTCACCAGATTTCTTCCCACAAATGTGCAATACCCACTAGTGGACTTTCTGTCATCCACAACTCCTGCTCAATCAGCATCTGTAAAGATTTCCACCTTTAGGTGATTTTGTTTACTAAATAGTAGGCATGTTCTAGGATATTTCTTCAAGTATCTAAGAACTTTCTATGTTGCCTCCATGTGTGGTTTCTTAGGAGAGTGCATGAACTGGCTTAGGACCCCAACGGAATAGGCAATGTCTGGACGGGTCATGGACAAATAAATCAGCTTCCCCACTAACCTCTGGAACTGTTTCACATCTTTCAGAGGTTCACCAACACAGTCACCTAACTTGTGGTCTGCATCCATAGGAGTATCTGCCGGTCTTGCACCTAATTTGCATGTATCCTGTAATAGATCAATGGTGTATTTTCTTTGAGAGACAAAGATACCCTTTTCTGAGCTAGCAACTTCAATCCCAAGGAAATACTCCAGGGGGCCTATATCTTTCACTTCAAATTTAGATGCAAGGAATTGTTTCATGTTCTGTATCTCTGAGCTCCAACTTTCTGTAATGATGATATCATCCACATATACTGTCAATACAGTAACATGTTCCTGACATCTCTTCACAAAGAGTGTATGATCAGACTGACATTGTTTGAAGCTCATCTGTTGAACTGCCATGTGAAACTTACTGAATTAGGCTCTAGGAGACTGTTTTCTCGGTCCCACCTATCATGTTCAGCCATCTCACCCTTGGGTTCTTTCACCCTTCCATTAATGTAACCAGTTTTACCCCTTGCCGTTACATTGAGTTTTACGCTCTTAGCCCACTCCAGGTAATTCGGACCATTTAAAGGGGTAATTGGCATGGGAAAAACCATGTTTTCACCTTCCATACTCGCTGTGTTGCGGGTTGGTGTAGCCCCCGATGAAGCTGATTCATAATTTGCCATCGGATACTACTGAAAACCAATCCAAACACCACCCAACTACACTACAACCACAATCAGAATACCAATCCTTAAGGAATTTACTTCTAGGATGTGAGCAAGAGAACAAAAAACACTGCTGAAAACAACTTTGAGAAGGTTCAATCAACACAACCAGTCATTAAACCAGCCCGATAATCAATTCAACACACCAAGACAGACATTACTATCAGTCTAACTGTAGTTCATACAGTCTATCCATCCAACATCCAAACAAATACCTATATAACCAAGGAATGAGCCCTACACACCATCGGCCAAAGAAGACTGAAACAAAAAAATACACCTGTTTAGTACTTGTACGAAGGTGCTAACCTGAACTTGACTTCACAACATCGAACAGAGGAGGAAGGGAGTCTGTACCAGCATCGCCCTTCTCCAACTAGGGTTTTCTTGGTATTACGACCAAGAAAAAAACACAGGAACTGCCGCCAAAAAGTTGCTAGGGTTTCCACAGAAACTGCCGCCAGAAACTACTAGGGTTTCCACCAGAAATCTACTAGGGTTTCCCTATCTTCCATGTCCAAAACTTTTAAAGAAGGAGACCTTGCTCAAAATAGGAGGGATCGTAGGTCTTACAACCCAAAAAACCTACTCTGATACCATGTAATGATTTATGGAGAGAGAGAGAGAGAGAGAGAGAGAGAGAAGAGAAAGAGAGGTACGATTGAGAGAAAAAAGGATACTACTGGTTGTCGCCAATCTTCTATTTATATTAACTTAATAAAGGAATGGAAATTATAAGTATGCCCCTGGTGGCACATCTTAGAACTAAAAATAATAATAAAAAAAACAAGTAACTAACTGACAATATCCTAAGAAGTCAGCCTACTAACAACAACTATAAAGTAACAATTAAATAAACCTTACAACATACCTTAAAAGGAGTGGTTTCTACCGAAACTTGGAATGTGGTATTATTACCAGAACTCGCTCCATGCTAACCATCTAACCCACTGTTTGGGCTTATCTCCCACAAAACACAGTAAGTTTCCAAGCAACAATTAACTACTTCCGACTGCCCATCAGTCTGTGGATGACAACTGATTGAATGAAGCAGATGTACACCTTGGGCTGTGAAGTAGGCCTGCCCAAAGGAACTCGTGAAGAGAGGGTCTCGGTCTGTCAAAATGGAGAGGGGGTCCCATGGAGTTTGGCCACTTCCCGCATGTAGGCCTAAGCTATGGTGGAGGCTGAGTAAGGCCTGGAGAGTGCAATAAAGTGTTCATACTTAGCCGGTCGACCACTACTAGCACTACCGACTTCCCTTGAGATGTGGGGATCCCGGTTATGAAGTCCATGGTAACTTATTCCCAGACCTTCTCTGTATGGGTGGGGGTTGTAAGAGCCCAGCTAGAGCTCGAGCGCTATACTTCTGCTGTTGGCATGTGGCACACCTTGCCACATAATCTTAAACCATTCATTTCATGCCCCTCCAATAATAATGAGTGGCCAAACGCTTGTAAGTACGGAGAGCCCCAGAATGCCCACCTTGGGCTGAGTCGTGAAAGAGTTGTAACTATTCCTGGTGGTACTTGGATCGGTCCAAGATTACCATCCTACCCTTCTAGAAAAGAACACCACCTTTCACAATGTATCCTGAAGTAAGAGCAGATCCTTCTAGGATCTGGGCCCGTATCTGGGCCAAATGTTGGTCATCTTTAGCTTCTTGCTTTAATTGGTCCAACAGAGAATAAGTTGGCTGTGATACTCCCATTATGTGAAGATCTCCCATCCTGGAAAGTGCATCGGCCACAGCATTAGATGGCCCCGGCTTATATTCAATGCTAAAATCGAACCCCAACAATTTGTAGGCCCATTTCTGCTGGTCAGGGCCCAATATTCTTTGTTCTAATAGATGCTTGATGCTGCGATGGTCCGTCCTAACAACGAACCTATGGCCCAGGAGATATGTTCTCCATTTCTGGATGGCGAGAGCAATGGCCATCAGTTCGTTCTCATACGTCGACTTGGCTTGGGCTTGTGGGGAAAGGGTCTTACTGTAGAAGGCCAGCGGCCTACCCTGCTGCATCAGGACCACGCCAATTCCTCTCCCAGAGGCGTCAGCCTCTACCACAAAGTCTGGAAGGGCCAACGTGGGGGGTGTTGTAACCGCCTTCTTCAGTAAGTGGAAGGCTTCCTCCTCTTGTGAGTCCCACTCAAAAGAGTGCTTCTTCAATAATCTAGTGAGGGGTGCTGCCAGAATTCCATAGTTTTTGATGAACCTTCGGTAGTAACCAGTGAGCCCAAGGAATCCCCTGAGAACTCATGGTGTGGTGGGCCTGGCCCATGTGACCATACAAGCTATCTTCTCCGGATCAGTGAACACTTGCCCGCTTGAGATGATGTGCCCCAAATAGCTAGTTTGGGTCTACCCGAATGAACATTTGGAAGGCTTAGCAAACAGCTGATGGTGGCGGAGTAGGCCCATATGCACTGCAAATGGTCCAGGTGAGTGGCCCAATTTGGGCTGTAAACAATTATATCATCAAAGAATACCAGCACAAACAACTGTAAATAAGGTTTGAAGATATCGTTCACGAGTCTTTGGAAGGTAGAAGGGGCATTGGCTAAACCAAAAGGCATCACTAGGAACTCGAAATGCCCATCCGAGGTCCAGAAAGCAGTCTTGTGAATATCCTCAGGGTGTACACGGATCTTATGATAACCTGATCGCAGATCCAATTTATAGAAGTACTTAGCCTTACCCAACTCGTCAAAAAGCTCTTCAATGAAGGGTACCGGTCCTTTTCAAAGCCCAATAATCCACACAAAATCTCCAGTTGTCATCCTTCTTCTTCACTAAAATAGCGGGTGACGAGTATGGGCTGTTGCTGGGCCGGATAAAGCCCTTGTCTAACAACTCTTTCACCATCCGTTCCACTTCTGCCCTTTGGTAATGGGGGTAACGGTATGGGCTAACATTGGCGGGTGGGGCCCCGGGTTGAATGGGAATTCTGTGGTCATGGGCTCTCGGAGCCAGAAGGGTACTGGGCTCCTCAAACACATCAGAGTAAGCCCGGAGCAACCTCTGAAGCTGTTGTGTCTCACTCGGGCTGAGGTCAGTGGTTTCAGTGAAGGGGGCAGTCATGGGCCCAAGAGAAATTGAGCCCATACTCATTAGTAGTGGGGTAGCAGTGCACTGACAATGTTTAAGGATGGCTTCCAAGTTTTCTTCTGTCACGGGCTGGTTTTTAACCCCTCTTAAGGTGTAGGAACGTCCTTCTTGGGTGAATTGCATGGTTAATTCGGCCCAGTTACATACCACAGGGCCCAGTAATTGGTGCCACTGTATTCCCAAAACCACATCCGCCCCTGTGAACTCCAAGGGATATAAGTTCACCCTAAAGGTATACCCCTGAACCTTGAGCTCCACCGACTTGCACTTCCCCTCACAAGTAATGCGTTGGCCATTGGCTTCAATAATGAGTCCCAGTTGCCAGGCTAATCCAGGAGTTATGAAGTTTAGAGAACTCCCACTGTCAATCAAAACAACCACTCGCCTCCCCAATATCTGGCCATGGACCCGCATGGCCCTCAGGGCCTGATGCCCGGACAGGGCCTGCAGAGATATAACAAAATATTCCACTTCCGGTATGACCTCCATCTGTTGAACCCCAAGGTCTTCTGAGGCCGGGTCAGGATCATCCTCTTCTCGTCACAATTATAGCACAGTCCTTTCTCCCGTCTGGCCTGCATCTCAGTCCATGACAGCTTCCGGTAAGGCAAGGTTAAGGAACCGGTTTTCTTATTGGGTGGTGTGGGTTTAGGGGTAGAGTTCACCAGAATGGTGGGGGTAGGAAGCAAGGGGCCTGGGTTCGACTCAGTCTTAGGATAGTGACTCTTTGGTACTGGGCTTGCCTGAAACCCAGTTTGCTTCCCAATCTTCTTAAGGCAGTCCAACCTTTCCTCCTGGAGCTTTGTTAAGCCAACCGCTGCAATTAATGTAGCTGGTTGCATGGTGTTCACCTCAATTCTGATATCCTCCCGTAATCTCCCTATAAAGCATCCCACCAGGGCGGACTCTTTGGTACGGTCCCGATTTGCTTTACCCGCGAGAGAGACTCATTGAAGTTCTCATGGCCAGAAGGTCCGAATCTTACTCGTAGAGCTTCAGTGAGATCTAACTAAGTGGTCTGTGGGTGGGTCTTACGGTACCACTGATACCACATAATGGCTTCACCATCCATGTGAATGGCGGCAATGGGAACCCTCTGGTCTGCCGGGGTTTCATGGAATTCAAAATAATGCTCTGCATGGTATATCCAAGGGACAGGGTTATCACCTGAGTAGAGCGGAAAGTCTATCTTGGCTGCCTTGATGGTGATAGCTCCTTCTTGCCTGCTCCCTCTGCTGCTGCTAGATCCTTCGACCTCTGAAGCTCTAGGCGCCACTGAAAATCGTTCGAACTGCCCAACCAATGCTGAGAGTGTCTCTTTGATATCTCTCAACTCATTGGTGGTCTGTCGCACCTCCCCTTCAATCCGATCGATCCTTTCTTCTGATGATGTGGCTCTGGTGGTTGGCATCATCGCTAGGCTCTAATACCAGTTGATGGAACTGTTGTCGGTGACTGAGAATGGCTGGATCTGGTTCGAGGGAGCTCACCCTCCTGAGATACTCGAGAGGAAGAGAGGAAAGAGGAAGACATTTATTGGATTAATCATGCCATGCTCTCAGGAGTTCCTTACAGATATTTATTGCAGGAATCACGTCTTCTAACAAACTAACGAACTGAATCGTATCTCCTGACATGGATGGCGCATGTACACGAACCTCAGAGGAGGCGTGGTGCACATGACCCGTGGGGCGAACTGAACTGGGCTTCGGGTTCCATGGGCCTGGACCTCTCCTTCTGGGCTTGCTTCTACTCGGGTCTTAACAGATGATAAGGGAGAGGTGTTTGTAACTATGTAAGAAGCCAAACATACACATGGAAATTGCTGGAAGCTTTACCCTCATCACATTGAAGTGGATTGGTACTTTATAAAGAGAAAGTGGTCAGTGGTAATGTGTGCATTCCTTTTGTGAAGACAGATCAGCAGCGGGCAGACGTACTCACGAAGGGAGTTCCCTAAACATCTCTACAATTTGCATTTGGCAAACTGGGCATCATTGACACATCTCTCTCTGAGGAGCAGATATGTACTTACTGAAAATCAATCTTTTATGTGACTGATACACATGAAACTACAGGTTTGAAGGTTTCTTGGATCGACAGCTAAGAGGGAGCAAGAATTAGTTCTACACTATAACTCTCTAGTTCAACTAAATATGAGAAACTAGAAATTACAAAAAAAAAAAAAAAATAGTAAGCCGTCTTTTACTATTTAATAGTAATGACGAAAAATACTACAAATACTAATATGTAGACCTGACGGGACAGTTCGGCCCAAAACACTAGGACATGATTTTAGGTCCATGTGCTCGGTCTCAGGCCCAAAACACTAGGTTTGACTTTTTTTTGTCAGACTGGTTTTTTTGAGCCTGAGCCCCAGTCCAATAATATTTTATATGGTAAAAGAACATATTAAAATATAGTATTCTTTTTGTTCCTCTTCTCTTTTTCTCAAGTTATAGTGAGATCTTTCCGTATTTTTATGTTGTGAGGACATTTAATATAAATAAATTAGTTCTTTTGTTGAGTAAAAAAAAGAAAATCTTCTTGCCCAATTTCCACGCCGAGCTTCAGACTTTATATGAGGGCTGCGATTGAGCTCAAGATCTAAGCCCGATGATCGGGTCAGGTTCAAACTTGGCCCTGAATGTATTTTGTTAATAAAGAGGCAAATCCAGGCCTGGCCTATGAACTGGTCTACTAATATACTGGTAAATTTGTTGAGTAAGACTTTGACCATGACTTGCATAACCCAAATATCAGCCAAGTGAAAGTCTTTAGTTGGGGCACTTCCACATATTGGATTGATCTGAAATTCTATGGTATTGGATTACTATAAGTGTACTTAAATGCCACCAAATTTCAATCAGATCAAACAAAATTTAACTGGTCAAAGTATCAAACAGTCCTTCTATTTTGGTCAGTAGTGCATTCTGAAAGTTGTGCCATTTGACCTTGCCTTCCATTTCTTCCTTTGCTTCCATATTTTCGCTAACTAGCTATCTAATTTCGTGTACTACTCTTGGAGCTTTTTCTTAGGGAATTATCAGGTTGTAGTGTCACAGGACTCAAAGTTGCGAGTTAGGGCCTAGATAATATCATGATCAAATGTCTTTCAACCATCGGATCTATTCATTGTCTTTCAGAACCTTCAAAGAGTTTTAATACATTTTTTTCCATAATACTTGCAGTAATTGCACTTAATCATGGCTTGAGTTAGTTGTTGGTCCAGTTGGTTTCCACAATGGGACCCATAGAGTGATCTCCCCAAACTGAACATATTGTCGTACTTGAGTTTGTACAATTTTTCTCATTCATACATAGGAATGCAGTAAAACACATTGATGTAATCATTGGTTCAGGCTGATTTTGTTCCAGATAATAGAGCGGAAGATGAAACAAGATTCATACAAATGATCCCAAGTTGTTTTGGATTAGGTTTTGTTCAGCTGATATGGGTTCAGTTTGATCTCTTAGGTCAGATTGGTTTAGTGGTTGAGATTCTGTTCCTTCATGTAAATAACACATGGAGATTTGTATGATCCTTGGAACAGATTTTGCCTTGTATAAATAGTAACCATAATGCATATAATAAGCCATTATTTTATCGGTAGGTAACTAGATTTCAGATTTTGCTAATTTTTCAAATTTATGATATTTTGAGGGGCTAGAATAAAAGTAGGGAGAAACTAGAAGCAGGGAAGATGGACCGAGCCAAGCCATTACAGGATAATAATCAGGCAGGTTCTGACGTTGAAACACTTGAAAGGGAAGATGGACCGAGCAAAATAATGAAGACTAAATTCATGTGGATGAAACTCATGATTGAATAAACAATAGGTTTGGAAAAGATTATGATTACTGAATTTAAAGTGAGTAAAGTGTTTGGTCTATGATTCATAGGAGGAGAGGAATTTGCTAGAAGAATGTTTAAAGAGATAGAAGAAAGATATAAGATGCCAAACAACAGAAATGACAGTGGGTCCTGCACAAGCAAGTTAGAAAAAGGAAAGAAAGGTGTTTGGCAGTTTTTTTTGGGGAGAGAAATAGCAAGACAGGTGATTAGGAAGCTGGAAAAAAGAGAGGAGAAACAGAAAGAAGGATAGTAGTGGATTTTGGAATTAGAAAGGACCAATGATAAATCCAAGAATCCAATGGTTCATGAGTTGATGGTAAACACAGCTAGACAGTTCAGAAGTCAGAAAAGTGATCATACTGTTTAGGTGTCAAAAGTATTTGCCACTGAGAAGGTAAAGAAATCGAAGAAAGTTAATAAGAGAAGAGGTTTCTGTTTCAGTCACTGAATAAGTTGAGTAATCGGGCAAATCTGATGTGCAGATCAAAGGGTGGTTTGTAGTGTTATTTAATTGTAGGGCTTTGCCCATAATTTGTGGCTTGTTTGGAGGGTCGGCTGGATTAGGAATTATCTCTTGTTAGTGAAAGGTGTAGTTTCAAATTTTGTTGTTTTTTGTGTTTTAGCTCAGGGTCGGATGCTTTCCTTTATTTTGGCTTTGGGAAGGTCATGTTTGAAGTTTAAATGATGTTTGGTTTTAGGGTTGTTTTTTTCTTTATTGCAGGTGATTTCTTATCACCTATCTTGTAAACTCTTTCTTTCTTAATAAATTTTCTTATTTATTACCAAAAAAAATATTTTGATAACTTCCTGAGTTTATTACTGTGTCTTCTTCTTACAATGCCACAGGGAGGTCAGTCACCTATGGAGGCGAGCTTTGCAGTGGAAATTTGGGGATTTCTTATGACGGTGGGATGCTGGAAGGTGGACACTTGGTATGGGCCAAAGTATTGCGACCTACTTTTAAGAATCTTTTATTGGGCAAGATGTTTTGTTTGGTGATTGTAACTTTTGGTTTTGGCGGAGAAGGTTTTTGGCTTTCTCTTTCCCCCCATCAGCTGTGAAATTTTGAACTTTGATTGCCTTGGGATGGGGTTGATCTTCGTAATCAGTTGTTCGTACCCCACCTTGTTTCAGCATTAGTGGATGGTGGTTCTTTTTTTGGGAGTCTCTTGTTGAGTGTTAACTCTGTTGGAGGCAGATGGCCGGCCCCTCCCTGTGGCATTTTCACAAGTTTGCACCGTTTGCAAAAGCCTCACAAGTTTTCTCTCCTGGTGCTCAGGATCAGCAGATTGGTCTGAGGTTTGTGAACAGGATTATCTCTCTATTGTTTATTTCACTTCTGGCGATTCTTATTGATTGTAATATCTCAAGCTGTATTCCGAGCATTTGTCAATGATCTTTGCCTTTTTAGACGTCCAAAAAAAAACCCTAGTCCATCCCCTCGTGTAAGCGTGACATGTGATCAATAAGGAATAAGCATATATACAGCACATGGGACCTGTTGAGGAAATTCAGATCCCTTGTACAAAAAAACAGGTTGAGTACCAAAACAGAAAACAAAAAAAAAAAAAAAAAAAGAAAGAAAGAAACATTTCGAATGATCTAAAGATGACCCGGCTGGTGCGTGTGGTGGTGTATAGGTCAATGGAAAAGAGAGCAATGTACATGGGATCGTCGGCTTCTTTTATGTTTCTTTAAGATATCCTCAGATTCCTAGTGGATCTTTTTTTCTTTTTCTTTCTTTTAGAATATAAGTTGGTTTTTGGTGCTGTCGTTTGATATGGAGCCACTACTACCTAAGCAACTGAATTGGATTATTATGACCAATATATATGTTCTATGCCCTTTTATTTTGGTATTACATCACATCAAATGAGATTAAGGAGTGGAGACAGGGAAGAGTGTACCTGAGGTCCACTTGGCCTTGTTGCAGAGCTTGCAGTTACGTAGGTTTGATCCCACGCTTCTATATATGTTCAGAAGAGTGCTGAATGACCATCTCAGCTACTGGATCATCATTCATCAGCATATTCTGGGTTGACTGAAACAAATAGGAGAAACAGATTTTTTTTTTTTTTAAAAGGCAGCAACAGCAATTAAAATATAGGGGATGATGGATTTGAGTGGCTAAGCCACTAAGCCTCATACTTGGAAAAGGCAAAAAGCAAAAAGCAAAAAGCAAAAGAATGAGCTTTTTGATGTATCTATCTTATCACCTAAGTCTTCATGTTCTAACTGCCCATGCAAGTATTAGACCCTCTTCCCCCTTTCCTCTCCTAGCTCCCTCTTTTTGTCACCCAACTTTTAATTATGAATTAGCTAAGGGAGCACCACAAGATAAATTTTAATTGATTCAGATGCATGCGACCTTGACCCCTATATCCTTATCCAAAAGGTAACCATCCTTTCGAACAAAAACAATGGTAAATAACAACGTCACGACAATAACAACAGTTTGATTAAATTAACAAAGTAAATGCACCCATCTTGTTCACATCTTCTAAGGTCACCTAGGACCCTCTGATAACAGGGAGTTGGCTGAACTGAATTGCTTGTCAATTAGGTTATTTTCTTAGTGAACAAGTAAAGTAGTGTGCAACCACTTAACTGCTGAATGGCATGTCGGTAGACTACTTTACCTCTTAATGTTTCTATTTTATTTAAGTAAAAGACAAATCAATAAGCGATTCGATCGAGTAGGTCAAGTTATAAATTATCAATCGGTCTTTCAGAAGCTACCTTCAAATTGAACAACAAAAAGAAAAAGTAACAGTGAGAGGGAAATGGGAATGTTGATGGTGGCGGGAGTTGATGAGCAACTTCTACACGCAAATCCTTTTGAGTATTAAATTTGGAGTTGTAATCTTCTATTGCATTTTAATTTCATAAGAGGTTAAATCCAATGGGTTTGATTGGTCAATTACATGAGAAATTGTACCTATATACTTCATTGAAAAATTAATTTTTCTTACAAAACTCAATTTTGTACTTGTCCCACATTGAAAAATTATAAGTTTTGTTTTCAGTATTTTAATAGGAACTGATTTACACTCCTTAGAAATAGTAGAGGAGAGTATGGGGGTTTGATATTGCAAAACGTGTGTGTGTGTGTGTGTGTGCGGCGCTATGAAGTGCACTTTGGTTTTGGTGCGATGCTGACCGTTGATCACCGTTGATGAGATCAATGGTCACGATTCAATTGGGTGTGATCAAGAGGCATAATTCAAAATTAACAGTCATTAACTACTTTTAAAACAATTGTAATGTTTGAAATTGTGATTGTTCAAGTCTGAACTATCACCTACATTTTCTTCATACCTCTTCATAAACTATTTAATGATCATGAATCAGACTTCAAAAACACACATTTTCGAAATCCACTTTCTCTCTCTCTCAGTCCGGTCTACTACAGTCTCATAGAAAGTTTCTTTGGAGATTCTTCAATTTTGCTAGTTGTAAATTCTCGTCCAAAGCTTTGTTGTATCTTGGGAATGGATTTGCCTGTAACCCAACAGCAAACTCAGTAAAATTGAATGTGGGCAAATAACGTTTTAAAGACAGTGTCTACGGATGCATCTTAGAGCTTCTCCTCCAAAATTACAGTGACCCCATTTTTTAACATCTTCTACGGTAATTATTAAAACAATTTGGCTGTGACACAGATTCTAAAAAATGATATTCTTGTGAACAAAGTTGTACTTCTTTTTGGTAATCCACAATCAGATAACAAGAATCAGAACAAAGAAACACCACAAGCATCAAGCAAACAATAGAATAACAAGTAAAACACAGTTGTACTTGAAGTTGTTCATCAGGGCAATTTGTATAGGAGGGTGTCTAATATATATATTGATCCATTAGTAATTTAGTATATGAAGGTTAATAGAAGTCGTGCAAAGTTTATTGAGCAAAATTAATTAACAAGTTTGCTGGTTATGGATTAATTTGCTGCCATCTTAGGGAGAATCCCCGTTAATCTTTGTTTAAGCCCATTTAATCTATCTATCTATCTAATAGACTAATAAAATCATTAGTTAATGGATATATGATATCTAATTAATTTAGGCATTAGAATATACAAATAAATTAACACACACACAAAAGAAAAAAAAACGCTTTAGAGCCTGCTGGAACATCTCTTTACTATGAAACTGTCTTAGCATGCATGATCATATGTGAATACATAATGGGAAAAGATGAGGAAGTCTCCTATTTGGAGAGAACACACATACAAACCATGGTTTATCACATGCTAGAGAGATTACAGAGTCTGTCTAAGAAGGTCGTCGTATATATGACAGCTATTGATTGGGATGATCAAAATTTTGATCTTCAACACTTATCAGGCATGCCCGATGCCGGAAGCAACATCTTGACGTCTTCTTCGTCGATTTTCCACAGTGTGTCCGAACAACAATAATCCCATAAAGGAGAAGTGACTACTGAAGAGCAATAGGAACTGTACCCTTGGTCGTTACTACATCCCTCGGAAACTACTATTTCACTACTATTCACCTCTTCCAGTGAAGCAATCTCTTTCCATATCTGATCCATGGGGTATCCTATTCCTATTAATGCATGACCTCCCTCCTCTTTCATCTCTCTTGTCTGCACAGCTAAATCGCCAGAAGCACCATAATCCTGCAACCATCCTTCTCCATCTCCAGTAGTATTCTGGGCCGCTTCGGGCAACGAAACCGGCGGAGGTTTAATATTATTTGTGGATGGAGAAGAATATAACTGAGAAGACGATGATGAAGGTGATGAAGATCGTCTTCTCTCTTGTGCCTTCTTCCTCATGTGTGTTCTCCAATAATTCTTTATCTCATTGTCAGTTCGGCCGGGTAATTTCCGAGCAATTCTGGACCATCTGTGAGTGAGTAATTAAGGTCGAAGCTCATCAGTCATCATCAGCAATTAAGTGGAGACATGCGTAGTGTAATTAATTAAGAAGAAAGAAAGGAGGAAGCAACTGATTAAATGGGTTAAAAAATTATGAAGACCGAAAAAAAAAAAAAAAACCTATTGCCCCAAAGAGAGTGAAGTTCAAGCACGAGGCGCTCCTCCCGAGGTGTCATCCTTCCTCGCTTGAGGCCGGGATGAAGGTAATTAACCCATCGTAACCTGCAACTCTTTCCTGTTCTGTTCAAACCTACAACAAAACCATGAGGCGGTGGTTAAAGGTAGGTCCCCCCACCCCCCCTCCAACTCCAAATAAAGCTTACCTAGCTAGCTACTAGTACTACTTACACTACCTACTAGGCTACTACTGATAACTGTCCCCCGCCATCTTCCAACCTGAAACTTTGGCTATGAAATCCCATCGTCGTTCTCCGAATAAGCCAACGAAGCACACCAGCTGCAGGTCCTCCTGCTCAGTCCACGGACCCTTACGCACTTCTTCTTGCACCATGATCACCATCTTCGCTAACTTGTGTGTCCTTGTCCCTTCGCTAACTTGTTTGTCCTTGTCCCTCTTTGAGTTTGAGTTGAGTTGGGGAGTAGCCGAGTAGGAGCTCAGCTGCACTACGTATGGAGGGATTGGGGGTTATTGGCTTTGGCTTCTGGCGTTTGTCTCAAAACAATATAACTGAGCTCTAGACTCCACCACGTACCACCTGCTAGTGCTAGTCTACCACTTGATGTTGTAGTAGTAGTATATAAATATTAACAGATTGATTGGTGGGATTGGGTCCGTGGCCTACGTAGATGTCCCCGTTCTATATATTATTATCTATATATAATGGTTGATTGTTCAAGCCAGCCAGAGCCTTGGGCCCTTGGACCCCATATAATGCACGCTTGCTTTGGCTTTGCTTGCAACCGGTTGAGTGAGACCATCCTAGCTAATAGCTGTGACGCCTACCTCCTGCCCTATTCTCCTCTCCTTCGTATGTGATCCCTCATTAATAAGATATTTAATCAAGCACTCCATGGTACATGCATATATATCCTTTGAATTTTGAGGATCATTAAGAGGTTGGAATTCTTTAATTTTAATTTGTATAGAAGCCCACTAGAAATTCTCAGTATAATAAAAGTGCAAATGAAGTGATTACATTCAACCCCCAAAAAAAAAAATCTAGTGAAAACATGAACATCCAGAGGCTGGAGCTACATTGCTCCTAAATCCTGATCAATGATCTTTATGTTGTATGTGGTTGCTTTCATGGCCATGAAGTTGCAGTAACAAAGCAGCTGCTTAAAGCAAGCTGTATAAATATGAAAAAGGAAAGCCTTATGAAAAAAGAAAGACTTGCTCCGATCAAAAGGAATGAAGCGAGACGTAAAAATCGCTAAGAGCTGTTTGTCTGGTTCCAAGAATATACTAGTGCCCTTAACTTTTAGTAAAAGGCCGGAGTGGCATGGAGATAACAGAGCAAGCCATGCAATTGCAAAGGAAAAGTAAAAGAACAACAAGACAAAGGCTTAAAAGTATGGGCGGCAGAGGAGTGGTGTTCTGGGCTTAGACGTTTCGTGTAAGTAGGGGGTGTCAATGGACCGGTTTTGGGTTGGACCCTGTTCAAATCAAAATCAGTTTCTATATTGGACTGGATTGGATTGAACCAATTAATAAGACATATTTTATGGTTCAAAGTATTTATTATTGATTCATGCACAATAGATTTATATTGGACTGGATTGGATTGAACCAACATCTGGTCCATTGATAGAACATAAAAGCATAGGTGTCAATGGACCAGGTTTGAGTTGGAACCCATCAAAATTAAAACCAATCTGTACGGTCCGGACATTGAATTGGATTGGTTTAAAATGGTCCAGAGTATCCATGGGATTGGATTGGACCTAATCCATCTATAATGGGCTCATATTGGACCAAATCCAGTCCAATTGACACCCCCTACGTGTAGGCAAGCTACTTCTCACAAGTCATAAGCAGCTAGTAAGCAAATCAATCCACCATACCTCTACAAACGTTTTAGGGTCTCTACAGAACCAGTAATGGCCTGGGCTGATCAAGGGTCGGGACTTGAAAAGGCTTTTACATAATGCCAGTGTGCCCAGAACTGGTACCATGAGTCACGATGGATGGAGGTAGAATTTCATCTCACTCAGGACCCATTAAATTTTCTGGAAGCACAGGACACATTAAACAGACCAATTATATTGGGCGTGTGTGTGATTTATAAAATAATCTCCACTCCGTCTCAAATCCCATGGACCGCCTATGTTATGTAGCTAAGCTACTCTTGCGGTTGGCCAATGGCCATGACTCATGAGACTGCTAGCTAGTCTTAATTATTCTCCATTCGGATCGGATTTTGCCTCCACATAATGGGCTGGACTCATCTGGCCCAAGTAGTACTCCTACACTTGCCCAGGTTCATTATTTGGACAATTGGACCCAATCTATTGTTGCTTACATCCCATACTGCAGCTGTTGATGATCCACCTCTTTTATGTGTATAATATGTATAATCATTAGTATCAATATATATAGCGTTGCTGAAAAGGGAAAATCGAAAACATGAAGATATAAACCAATGGGTTTGGACCACATCATCAATCATCATCGCGTTTAGAAGAAAAGAAGCACCGGCGTAAGATCACAATGGTCCACTTAGCAAGTCCTGAGTAGAGCAGATAAATGGAGTATTACTAGTGGGCTATGCACTGGTCAATTCAACATCTGGCCCATCTACGAGCCCTATAAAATAGATTGGTCCAAAATCCAACTCTAAAAGGCAAAAGAGCCAATTGGGTGAACTAAAAAGAAAAGTCTAATTTTATTTACCTGCTTCTCAAAAGATAATAATAATTAGAGCAAGAGGGCATTATTTTAATATGGTTTTTATTTTATTGAAAACATTATTATACACCAGACGTTTAAAATAAAGTTTTTTTTTATTATTTTATTTTGGAAAGGGCTGGCGTCATGTGGCTGGGAAAACTAGTAACAACATTATATTGGTGGTGGTAATGTTAGCACTGTATCCGGCATTGTTCGAGTAGCTCAAAAAACAAAGAATTATAAAACCATGGTTTCGTGTTTGCTTTAATTCAATGGAGCGAGGAAGAGAAAGAGAAAGGAGTAGCTAAAAACATGGACTAATATGGCGTGGATGCCATTCATACTTTTTGTGGCCACCCCACTTAACTCCTATCTCATTCACCCTATCTATCAATCATGTTTAGTGAACTTATAATATCATATCTGAATTTTCCCCATATTGTTGATCTAGAGAGAGAAAGAGAGAGAGATAGAAGATTTGATTAATGCACTAATTAGTTGGGTGGACGGGTATGGTACTATGGGCTTATATTAGAAAGGTAAGCTACTTGACAATGTAAGGTTTTA
Organism: Nelumbo lutea; assembly: GCF_056320005.1. NCBI lineage: Eukaryota > Viridiplantae > Streptophyta > Magnoliopsida > Proteales > Nelumbonaceae > Nelumbo > Nelumbo lutea. The sequence goes on along the minus strand of NC_142685.1, from coordinate 4,178,594 downwards.
GTTTTACCATCCATAGTATTTACATTACTAATTATGGGAAGGACTGATAATCTCTGAATTAAGTTGATGATTATGACTATTGATGTTGATAATTTTATTTCCGTCTGCGTCTATCTATGAACATACTGACAGTAAAGTGCTAGTCTTTTAAGTTTCAATATTCAACCAGAGCCTGGGCCGGGCCTGGGGTTTGCTAACTGCTTACGTTGAGAAAAGCTCTTATGTGATTGATAAGCGCTTGAGCCCATACGTGACAGTGATGCTAGGCTTGGGAGACATTGAGACAGTAACAGACATCTATGGTCTACCTACCTACAAAGGTCACACAAAGGCCAATGTATCCAAACCGGGCGCTCACATATGAGAATTAAAAGATGGGGGGGCGGCAACCAAATTGTATCCACTAAGGTTTTGGAAACAAATTGGAAATGAGCCCACAATGGATCCACTTGCCCAAATAATTTAAAAGAAAACATATTTGCAGAAAAAATATATATCTGAGATTTCTACGAAGATAACACAGGCTTAATATCACTTTTATATATAACATAATTAGCCACGTGGCAGTATTTAGAGAGTAAAAAGAGTGTGATTTGATTAGACATATGTAGCTTTTAATGAGTCGAGATAGAGAGAAAGAGAGTGGGATTTATCAAAGAAATAATATTAGATTTTAAAGATCTTAAGTGGAAAGAAGATAGCATGGTTTCCTCTAAAAAAACAGAAGATAGCATGGGTCCACATTATTTCTTATATTTTTATTTTCAATTAAATCGATTTTACCACCCCCTAGGCCCCTACCCCACCCACACCATTTTAGTTTTGCTTTTATTTATTTAATTATTTATTGCTGTTACGTGAAAATGAAATGGGCTTCTCAACAGGAACTTGCCCTCCCAAACTCCCAAAACCATGGTTTTTAAAACCGAACCGGTCAGGGGTCTGGTTATCGGGTCGGATGGTCCGATAGTTTGAATCAAATGTTTGGCTTGTTTTGATAAAAAAAATAAAAAAACCTGTCAAAATGGTTCAAACGGTTAATCGCCTGGTTCAGCGGTTTGTTAACCAAAATTAATAGTTTTGAGGGAAATGCGGTTTTTGGAGAAAATGGAACCGGTCACCTGACTGGTTCCTAGTTTTTTCGATCTGACCATCCGGTCCAGTCTAGTTTTAAAAACTATGCCCAAAACCTGTATTATATTGACTAAACTTATTGCAATCAAAAAGCATTAAAAAAAGGAGCGGCAATAGCAAAATGTGGAGTGGTTATAGCAAGACTGGATCTGCTCCCCACATAGGGCGCCTCACACCGACCTTACAGAGACATCCTACCATATATTGAAAACATCTCCCATACTTATTACATTATTATTAATGGGAGATATTCTCAATGCATGTGAAATATGCATATTAAGTTGATGTGATGTGCCTTGTGTGATCCCAATTCGGCTATGGCCTATATGCCACTCTACATTCAAGAAAAAAAAAAAAAAAGACAATTAACTGCGGTGTGGACAATTCCGTGGTATCGACGTCAAGCACACATTATCTAATCATGCAGCCTGCGAGTAAAGCCTTAAAGGATGGGGGCCCAACATCTAATCGATCCAAACTCAAGGCAAGTCCAAAAAGAAATGGGCTATATGACATTTATGACAATATGACAGCAAAGGGTGAAATCACATTTCCAACGTGGTAAGAGGCACATATAGAGATATATTCCCCGTTTGGGAGGGATTCAATGTTGATTGAGCCGCTTTATGGTTTTTCAATCATTGTTGATTTGTACTATTGGACCATTCAGCTCAGAAATCGGCTATACAATCGGTTATGTTTTATTTTTAAATTGTTCTTTTTTATCAAGGGGTTTTTATTGTTCAGTCCACCTTAAAAATTTGAATCCCACTGCACAGATGGGATGAATCCTAACCATGGATCGATACTAAATTCATGATCAAGATGTGGTTTATAGGGGGCTATTAATAGATTAGGAGGAGCTGTAATTTCAGTGGACTGCTGTCTATTTATCCCTTTTTCTTCCAAAACCATTGACTTGGTCATGACCTACTAATTCAGACGGTCAATTTGTTAATCCGTTTTACCTGGATCACTTTTTTTTTTTATTTTCATATTACAACAGGTCAATCTATTTGGACCAAACAGTGGAACCATTGAACCAGAAACTGGAGACCAAAGTGATTCTAATTCTGGGTTGACTTTTAAAACATTGCAGAAAACTACCAAAATTAGTTTCGTCATAAAATTGATTTCTCAGTTTAATCTTAGTGTTCTTCTTTTTTTTTTTTTTTTTGACTGTTTGGGTTCTTAGTTTTACAACTTTCCATGTAAAATCTATCTTTGCAAAGCTAGAATCACTGCATGAAAACCCTTCCAACTGACTCAGTTGCTAAGGTCTCTGGTTGGTGGAACAGAAATTTGGGATAGATCATAGAATTACAATCCCACCTTCACCAAGGTCGGGGATTATGTGCTAGCCAAAGGTCTTGAGATAGGCCTTATTTGCTTGCACATAGTGCATTAGTGCTCTTCCATGTTACACCGTAATGTCCAATCTTAAAGCCCAACATGTTTGCATGCATGTAAAAGAAAAGAGCAAGATTTTTTTTTATCTCACAGTTTACATAATTCTGTACCTCTATTTCAAAAGTTTTTAGACCTCATTAAATTGATGAAAAAATTTTCAGGCTGAATACTTAAGAGTTACAACTTACAAGTCAGTCCCTTGTACAATGAAAATTTGTTTTCGTGTCATTTACATCACAACAAAACGCAGGTTAAATATTTCTCTTTTGAAAGCCACGGCTTGAAATATTTCAGCGCTCAGTTTCAGAAGAATGAAAATACAAATAAGTAAAGTACAAAATCTTATATTCAATATTTTTAAATTTTGTATTTACACTCTTTCCAAATTGAATCTTTTAGAGAAATAAGCGCCTAACGTCAACATAAATTCCATTGCTGTAAATAAGAAATAAAAACTGTGTTCTTAAATAATTTCATCCCAGTTAAAGACCAATTACAACTTGGAAATGATCAAAAACTGTGTGTTTTTTGCAATCTATAGGTTGAATCTTTATCTCATTTATTTATCAACTGCCAGTTTTCTCAAACAGTCTTATTCTCAAATCTTTGGAATCTCCATCTCCATAACTTGTTTCAGAATTCTGTCTTTGGATATCAAAAGAATGTACAACCTTATCAATGATCATAATCTTTTCCTGCAAATTCTTAGCTGGTTAGCTATTGCTTGGTACTTCATCTGGCATGCCAGGAACGAACAAGTTTTTCAAAATAACTCTATTGGCCCAGCAAAAGTGTCTAAATTAGTGAACACTCTCTTTCATCTTTCTGTAAACCCAAACCATGATTCCCCGCCCTGCTTGAACCCTCGTGAATAGAGCATCTTAACTCTCAGTTTGGGTCAACAGACTGATTATCTCATATTCAATGATACAGGAAGGATATCAACTTCATTATATACTTTTGGAATCATTATTGTTTCAAAAAATTTATCTTGGAGGTCGTATTTCTGCAGTTAATTCAGTTTTTCAGGCTGAGTTATTTGCTATGATGCTGGCTTTAAATGAACTTCAAAATTGGAGTTTTGGAGAAGTATGTATCTGTGCTGACTCCCAATGTCTGATAAGCCACTGGATGTTTTTGAAATCTCTTTTGTTATTAAGGAACTTAAACTCGGCAAAGTTTTTGTATATAAGTAGGAAATATAACTCAACAACCCATGCGGTATTCCAATTTGTCAAAACTCACTCATCTACATTTTTTTGTTAGTAGCAATTACTTTGATGGGATACCTAGGGTTGAAAACTGTATATCTGTCTCTTTTTGCTAATATAATATTTACTTTTCAAAAAGAAATAAAAAATAAAAAATATTGGATTTTTTATATGTAAACAAATGGTGTATAATACTTCAAGCCTGGTCCAACCAGCATATACTTAAACTTGCACATTTTGTGTATAATGTATACATGTTATTTTACATTATATTATATATTTTATATATAAATATTACAATATGACATGTATAATTTATATTATATGTAATATTTAATATTATATAATGTATAAAATAAGTTTATATGCATGTTATGTCATTTAATATATAGATATATAATGTTTTCCATGAGTGACATTGGCCCGGAATCAAGTCCAGCCTGACCCGGGCCCGTATAAACCATGGCTAGGGCTTATGATTTAGTCCCGGAACCCTGGGCCCGAGCCTAAGCTATAGCCCTTATCATAAGTGCAAAGCCCGACCCAGCCTCGCCCATGATCAACCCTATGGGCAACCCAAAGGTTGGTGAATGGTTGGATTCACCCTCACTAGGGGTGGATTCGAGCCAAGCCAAGCCGAATAGTATGAGGCTCAAGCTCGGCTCGCCAAGGTTGTATAAGGCTCGAGCTTGAGCTTGAGCTCGACTCGAGTCAAAAACTCATAAGCTCGAGCTTGGCTTTTTATTTGATATTTAAAAAATTAAGAATTATAATATTTTTATTATATATATTATTTTCTATAATTTTATTATACATAAATATATATATATATATATATTTATATTCGAGCTCGGCTCACGAGCTGAGTTCTATTAGGCTCGAGCTCGATTCGTTCATTTGTCGAGCCTATAAATAGGGCTCGTGCTCGAGCTCGATTGAAACTGAACCGAACCGAATCGAGCTCAAGCAGCTTGTGAAAAGCTCGAGTCGTTGCCACCCCTAACCTTCACCACATAACTTCCTCCATGTGATGGAAATATGTGATTTCATGGAGAAAAAGAAAAAAGAAAAACTCGTATTGATCCGACTAAGCTACTGTTTTTCTAAAGACCTCGATCTACTGGTGACAGGAGCGCTACAATCTCAAGTTTCTCTGAAACGATGGCTTCCTTCAAAGAGTTCCAACAAACTCTCAGTAAGAGAGTAGCCAAAGCCATTGATCGTGTGTCTAACTCCTTGGAAAATGTTCTTGATTTGGCTAAAGAATCAGTGGTACCAGACACGCCGGAGATGATAACAACTTCTGATGACCGACAAACAACTCATGAACCAAACCATGTTAGTGAACTGGCTTGGATTCAAGTTTGTTCTAAACATTCAAAAAAGATTTTAAAATGTAATGAAGATTCTATTGATAGATCTCCAGTTTTTTTATGATTATCAAAGCTATTTTTTGGAATATTAGAGGCATTAGATGCAAGAAATCTCTAAGAAGATTAAAGAAAATTATAAAAATGCATAATATCTCGTTGCTTGCTATCTTTTAACCGTTGATTGATGCTTCTGAAATTTCTAGAATTAAAAGACAGCTAGGCATGACAGGTTGCTTACCAAATGGAGAGGGAGTGTGCAAGATTTGGTTATTTTGGAATCTTCCAATACAAGTGAAAGTTTTCCGCTTACACCCCCAATGTGTAACTTTAGAAATCTCATGCTTAAATATAGATGTTACCTGTTTTATTTCTGCTATTATGCAAGTTGTGATTATAGACTAAGAAGGAATTTGTGGGATTTCCTAGAAGACTTTGTCAGCACATGTAATTCCCCCTAGTTAATAGGAGGTGATTTTAATGATGATCTAAATCTGGGCGAAAGACTAAACAGACATGGTCTCTCAAGCAATCGAACTCTCTCGATGCAAGACTTTAATGAAGCAGTCAACAAAGCTCAATTGTTAGAGGTGGGTTTTAATGGGCTGAATTTCACCTGGACCAATGGGTCTTCGTGGGCACGCTTGGACAGGGTCTTTGTGAATAGTTCTTGGACTATCCAGTTCCAACAAACAAATTTTGATCATCTTAATAGGACGGGATCTAACCATTGCCCCTTACTAGTGACAGTTAAAGATGGATTATCCTATGGTCCTAAACCTTTCCAGTATCAACATATGTGGGCCACTCACCCAAATTTATTGAAGTAGTAAAAGAAGGTTGTAATCCAAATTCCGATGGAAACGCTATGCAAGTTCTAGCTTCTAAACTAAAGAACTTGAAGGAAAAAACTAAAAGTGTGGAACTAAGAAACTTTCGGTGATGTCTTTCTAAACATTAAATGGGCTGAACGTGTTGTTACAGATGCAGAATTAGCATTAAAACACGATGGCTCAGAGGCTACAAGACAAAATTGTGTTGATGCTAAATAGCATCTAAATCAATTTCTGCTCCAAGAAGAAATTTTCTTAAGACAAAAATCTAGAGAAAAGTGGCTACAAGAGGGAGACAAGAATACTCGCTTTTTCACTATTCAGTTAAAGCCAACCAAATTTCCTCTTGTATAAGGAAAATGGAAGTAGATGGAACTATTACAGATGATATGTCTATAATTAAAAATCATGCTATCCAATTCTTTCAAGATCTCCTCACTGAATAAAGTTGCACTAATCATGATCAGCTATATGGTTGTATCCCTGAGATGATTACAACTGAAGAAAACATTGGTTTGGTAAGAGTTCCGGACTTCAATGAAATAAAAGGCATGGTTTTTGAAATGAATGGTGATTCAGCCCCAGGTCCGAATGGCTTTGATGGTCATTTTTTACTCATTGTTGGAACATTGTAGGTGATGATATTTGTCATGCAACCAGAGAAGTTTTCATTACCAAATCTCTTCTAAGGTATTTTACTTCAACTTTTATCATTCTTGTTCCTAAAGTGAATAACCCAAGGAACTTCGCTGAATACAAGCCAATTAGTCTATGCAATTTTGGCTATAAGGTTTTTGCAAAGATCCTAACCTCAAGACTTGGTAAAATTTTGCCTCAAATCATCTCTCTTGAACAAGGAGCGTTTGTTAAAGGCCAGTACATTGGGGAAAATATTTCCACTGTTCAGGAAATGACAGGCAAATTGAGTAGGAAATCACTTGGGGGTAATGTCATTCTCAAATTATACATGTTAAAAGCTTATGATTGGTTAAACTGGAATTTTTTATGGAATGTTCTCACGAAATTTGGCATTTTAGATAGATGGATTGATCTAGTCAAATTATGCTTATGCAACTGTTGGTTTTTTGGCATGATCAACGGATCTCCAGTGGGCTATTTTAAATCATCTAGAGGCCTAAGACAAGAAGACACTTTATCCTTGAGCCTCTTGATAATAGTTGAAGAAGTTCTCAATTGAATAATTTATTCACAAGCGGTCAAGTGCAATATTTCAAAATGCCAAGGAACACCATTGGAATCTCTCACAATTTCTTTGCAGATGATACAATTAATTTTGCTAGAAACTTAAAGAAAAGTTTACAGAATTTAATGAATTTTCTATCCACTTATGAAGAGAGTTTGGGTCAAAAAATAAACAAGCACAAGTCATGCTATGTGGTTACTGATAAATCCCCATCTCAAAGAGTAAAGATGATACATGAGGTCACTAGCTTCTTCAAGAAGACTCTTCCTTTTACCTATCTTGGAGCACCAATCAGTAAGAAGAGGTCCAAGAGTAGTGATTATGAGATTATTTTAACCAAAATTCAAAAAATAATTAAGGGTTGGAAGTCGAAATTACTATCGATAGGAGGGAAATTGGTGCTTCTAAGACATGTGCTCCAAAGCATTCAAAGTCATATAGTTAGTGCTACTTCCCAACCCAAGAATATTCTCCACTCAATTCACAAAATGTTTGCTCGGTTCATTTGGGGCCATTCAGACTTTGGTCCTTCACATCATTGGATTAGTTGGGAGTGAATGTGTAAACCTCAATCCGAAGGAGGCTTGGGATTTCGGTCCCTGCATGAAGTATGCCTTGCCTATTGCATGAAGTTTTGCTTTAACCTCATAAATAGCAAGTCCCATTGGGCAGAGTTCATGAAGTCTAGATACTTGAATAGTACTCATCTTTGTTCCATAACCACCCTACCTTCTAGCTCCCAGTTCTGGAAAAATTTAATGCAAGTAAAGGACCTTACAATTGACCAAAGCAAATTGTTGATAGGGAAAGGAAATATTTTGTTCTAGTTTGATAATTGGTTAGGCACTAGCCCTCTAATTTTGGATCATGAGCCGATGGGGACTGAAGATCTTAAATTAAATGAAGTCTTAGACCAAAATGGTGTTTGGCACTTTTCACAAGACCACAATATCAATGTCAATATTAAGTCCTTGGTGGCTAGTTATGATTTCAAAATTACTGATTCTGATGATCAATTGATTTGGAAAATTCAGATGGCAAGTTTTCAATAAAATTAGCTTGGAAAATTTCTAGAAAGAAGAACCAGCTAGTAAATTGGTACAAGTTTGTTTGGAAATTAGGTTTGCCTTCTAAAATCTCAGTATTTATGTGGAGATTTCTCCATAAGGCTATAGTTGTGGATGATAGGATCAGGTCTAAAGGAGTTTATCTTGCTTTGAAGTGCATTTGTTGTGGTCAGACTAATACCGAAAATATTGATCACCTCTTTAGAAATGGTGTATTGGCTTATAAATGTTGGCAGTACTTTAATGCTACTTTTGAGCTCCCAATTTTTAGATCCCAACATATAAGGGACCACATCTTTGATTGGTGGAGCCAATGCTCTGTTGACTGTCAATTGAATCAGGTTTTGGCAAGATTACGTTCTCTTATCTTATGGAAAATCTGGGTTGAGCGTTGTAGAAGAACTTTTGAATCAAAGTACATGACTACAACTCATGTAATTCAACGCATTAAATCCTGGATAAAAGAGTTGAATAAACTTGCTCCTTCCCCGAAGCATGTTGATCATAATACTAGATGGCTAATTGACCTCTGCATTTCAATCAAAAGTACAACCAAGAGAATAGTGCTTTGGATTAAATGGACAAAACCTCAAGATGGCACATCAAATTAAACACTGATGGAGCTTCAAGAGGAAATCTCGAGCCTATTGGTGGAGGAGGAATTATAAGAAATAGCACTGGAATTATCTTAGGTGCCTTCTCAAAATACTACGCGTTCTTGATAGTATACAACTTTGTGTGGATAAGTCTCTTTTCAATATAGAGGTGGAATGTGATAATCAGCTCTCGGTGAACATCATGAAAGGTGATATTGCTGCTCCTTGGTCTGCCTATTATACATAACAAAATAAAAGAAATTTCAGTTGGTCTCAACATTGAATTTCATCATGCTTTTAGGGAAGCCTACCGAATTGCTGATTGCCTTGCTAATGAGGGAGTGTATAAAGGTTCTATGACTATCTACAATTATCTTTCTGACTTAACGGACCACATGAGAACTTTGATTGTCAAGACAATCAAGGTCTAGCTATTCCAAGAGTTCGTTTTTGTAATGAAGCTTAAATTCCCTTTTATTTCCTATTTTATTCCTCTTGTAGGGGGATTGAGGTTATGAGAGAGTGTTTGTATCTAGTTGGATTAGGGCTAAGGGGCTATGTCCTCCCCCGCTCTTGTTTAGAATTTTTCTCTCTTTCTTTTTGGGTGGGCCTGAGGTGGTAAGGGAGGGCTATGCATGCTTGGGTCATAGAGCAAGACAGGCTAAGTCCTCCCCTGTTATTACAAATTTCTCTTTGAAAATGATCAATTAAATTTAAGGTTGTCACCCCTCCACCTGGAGTAAAGTTTGGAGTTAAAAAAAAGCTACTGTTTTTCTATTTTTACGAAATAAGCAAAGACATTTTGAGCTAGGTCCACTAGTGACTAGCCTATCCCGAAATATAGTTTGGTGCAATACTGGAGAAGAGTGCAATTGTCAGATTTCTCGAGCAAAATCTATTATGATAGAAAAAAACTTCTTAACAAGATTCTACTAGCTAGGGGTGCAAATCTGTTTGTTGTGCTATGCCTTTCCAACGATAAAGGGTGCTGGTTAGGCTTAATTTGAAAGGAGTATAAATACAGATATATAGAGTGAAAAACTTTATATTTTATATGTATTTGCATTGTGTATTCCTTCCAAACTGAGCCTTACGAGTCCTTTATCTTTTCTATGTAGAAAGGCTTTTTGTAGGAGGGAAGGACTTTCCATATTCCATATTTTAAATCCATGTATTATATTGTATTTATGTTTTCAGCTTTTACCTGTGTGTTTATGGCGCACTGTTTTACTTATGGTACGTTTTGGCTTTTCTTTTTATTGGTTATAACTGATTTGAGGAAATAGATTAAAAACAAATTCTGCAGCTTTATCAAAAGCAAGATGAAACATTTGCACAAGCATATTTAAAGCCGTTGATATGGAGAAATTCCAAGTGGCTCTATGGATAGTGGCGAAGCTAAGAAAGGCAAGGGGTCAAATTGGAACTCTGAATTGATGTCTCTCCACCGAAACTAATCTATTGAGATGATTTGTTTTTTCTCAATCTGATTTTTGTAATGTTTAGATGAAAATAATGTGAAATATGCCACTGATATGTTTAGTCATTCATGCAAGATTGAGCTTTTGGTTAACTTGCTCTTATCTCTGATGCTCATGAAACACACTATTCCATGAGTTTCGTAGGTAAACTAATCTCCTATCACATTTAAACATTAATTTGATCTTCCTTTTCAGAGTTTGAATTGTCTAAGTTGGTGGGCCTAAGAGGTCAACAAAGTTTCAAAGCCAATTGTTTGTAATATGGTAGAGAAAGGGTGTACGTGTATCCATTGAAAAATATGAAAAGTTAATTAAAAATATAATAAACCAAAATAAATAATGCTTAAATATAATATAAAATAATTATTATTAGTAGTAGTATTGATAAAATTGTAATTTTAAATCCATCATATAAATAAATAAAATTAATCAACTTTGTTTATCCTTGTAAAATTAATAAATATAATAGACTATATTATAAATAAAAATTCCTTCAAAATTCATGTAAAAATTAATACAAAATTATCCAACAATAGTAAAATATAAAAATTAAGAAAAATAAGTAAAATTAATTATAAAATAATGCCTTTTTTTAGTTTTAAAATTTGTTTTCGTTAATTTAAATCCTATTGTAAAGTTGATAAAACTAAACATTATTAAAACTTATGTTTGAATTTTACTTGGACCACAAAAAAAAGTTATGAGCTTAAAATAGTAATTATCTTTGGTCACAAAAAGATTGTGGTAGTTACCTCCACTTAAAGGAAAAACACTCATTTCAAATAATGTAAGATCCATAAAGTAGGTTATTATTTAAAAATAAAACTATTTAATCACTCAAATTAAATAACAAATTTATATAAAAATATCAAATAAAATAATAACCTAAATTTATAACATAAAAATGGTGTCAAACAAAATTTATCAGAAAATATCAAAGTACTAGCCACATACTTAGTGTGGGGGTCATTGTCTAGTAAATCAAGCAAAAAGAATAAACAAAACAGTGATATCTTAACATTGATCATAAATGTGTGCACAATATAACGATAATAATAATAATAATAATAATAATAATAATAATAATAATAATAATAATAATAATAATAATAATAATAATAATAATTATTATTATTATTATTATTATTATTATTATTATTATTATTATGATTATTATTATTATTATTATTATTATTATTATTATTATTATTATTATTATTATTATTATTATTATTATTATTATTATTATAATAAAATCTATAATACCAGAAAGACATGATACCAGAAGAGCTTTGACCAATTAAAGCACCCCCGTGAATTTTGATGAATATCACTGGATTGGTCACTTCTTTTATTATATCATTTCATTGGTTGTAAGTTTTTCAGTATCACAATCAAACCCTAATAATAATCAAAGCACATCGAATGATAGTGTAGCGGTAAACTTATTGCATTTCAACTTAAAAACCCAACTTCAAATATTTGTGGCTATAGTCTATACTCTATATAATGCATGGTTGAATAGCTAGACTAATTGACCTATAGGCAGGTTTTTGGGTTTATTTTATTCCAAAATAGAGTTGAGCATGGGCCAATTCAATTTGGTTCCATGGTAGAACCTGGAACCAACCCCTACGGGGTCGATTTTAGGTTCTTGGAACCGGAACCTACCATTTGAAGGTTGGTTCCAGGGTCTACCCATGGAACTTGTACTTTCTTTACTCTCCCCCTTCATAAAAAAATGTTCTCTAAAAACTTGATTTTTTTTAAATATAACATATAGTTTAAAACTTGTATTACCTCTATTAACTAAATTGGATAACTTAATATGTAGATTATCATTATATGGTTAAAAATTTATAAATTAAAGTTTTGTAAATATTATATTTTACATCACTTCTTGTATAAATTCAAATACTAAAATGAAAACAAATGATTAAATCATTTAAGTAACTCAATAGTCAAGTGAGACCATGACCTTTGTAACCATGAATGCTTGGGTTCAAATCTTCACATCCCCAAAAGTATTATGGGGTTTATCTCAATGTAAGTTCAGTTCTAAGGTAGGTTCTAACAAGGCCAATTCCACCAAGGCCAGTTCATCAGGTCGGTTCGGGTAGGGTAAACCCCTAGACCCTGGAACCGGTCTCAATGGGGGTCAGTTCCAAGAACTAGACCCTATCTTGTAACCGGTTGGGTAAGGTCAGTTCAAGGTCGATTTTATTCGGTTCCAGGTATAACCTACTCATTTGCTCACCCCTACTCCGAAGCATTTTTGCTAAAAAAAACTTTAATTTTGTCAACAACCTAATAACTTTACAAGTTGAACTTCTTACCCCTTCAGAATCGGTCAAGTCACATGTTATCACTTTTTTCTATGTATTTTTTATATGTTTTTAGCCTTTCTCAACAACAACAATAATAATAATTTTTATTTACTGCATATATTTTTATTTAATATAATGAATATATAAGACTATTTTTTTAATTATGTATTTTTTATTTTATTTACTCATTTAATTTATGATATTAAAAATTGACTTATTTAATAGTTGAACTGCTGACCCACCACTCAAAAAAAAATGCATTTCTGATTTTTTTAAAACATTGATGTTCTTGAATTGATAGGTTAGGCCGATCAATCTGAAAGACGGGTAAGATTCCGAATCCATTTAATAGTATTGATATAGGTGGGGAAGCCTATACAAGATTTCTAAAGGTTTTTCTAACTTTCTTTTTCCCTACCTTCTATGCCAAACCAAATACAGCCTTCAAGTTGCCAATTGGTTATCCCACCTATGTTCTAGAGGAGATGGTTCGGGTTCTCCTTCTTTGGATCTGCCTCAAGAGCTTTCTCTCTCTCTCTCTTTTTTTTATTATTATTGGAGTTGTGCTTGCCCCGCCTTGTGAAAAAATAAAATAAAAAACAGCATAAGGGTCATCATGTGCCAAGCTATAACTTGTCACATATTATAAAGTATTTAGAGCCCATGACCAATCCAACTCAGATCCCAACACCGTCCACTCAATAAAGTATGTGGCAATTTTTTATGATAACAATGGTGGTAAATAATATGTTTTCAAATTGTTTTATAATTTCTTTTATATTTCTATATTTATAAAAATATATTTTGTGTGTTTTCATCCATTTTAATTTTTATTATACTTAACTATAACATCAAAGGGTTGACACATTTTGACCCCAAAAGTTGAATTTTTGACTTGTCACCAAACAAGAAAACAACTCAATTTTTTTGAGTTGATTTTAAATTTGTATTTTATTTATATCATCAATAAAAACAAAATTTTATTGTCACACTTATTTTTCTTCGATATGGTTAATTAATATATGATTCAATGAAATAAAGGAATTCAATATCTTAAATATAAGACTTAATGGGAAGATTTGAATGAGGATAAATGTAGTACTTCAAATATATTTTGTGCCCTTAAATTAGAGAGGGACCAAATTCAAATTCAAATAGGGGGTATTCTAGTAAAGATTAAGATTCAATGAATATTAATGGGAATTAATATCATAAATATGATTCTTAATGTGAAGGATTTGAATGATGAAAAAAATGATTCTTTAAATTACATTTATGTCATTACAATTAGAGAGGAACCAATTTCAAAAATTAGGATATTTTAATTAAAAAAAATCCTACACTCTCATTCACACTTTTAAGGGTTTGGACTATAATACCAGAAGACATGATTTAAAAAATCTTGTGACCAATCAATCGGTATCATAAACGTGTTAACCAACTAAATGATATTTATCAAATTTCGTTTGATTGGTCAAAACTCTTCTAGCATCTTTTTTTTTTTTTGCATTATTGATTTTCTCTATTTTTAATATTAATATAAATGGATTTGACTATGATATTGAAAAGACATGGTATCTAAAAAATTTCATAACCAATCAACCAGTACCATAAAACATATTAACCAATCCAGTGGAATTTATCAAAATTCACTGATGGATTTGGTTTGGTCAAAACTCTTCTGATACTATGCCTTCCTTGCATCATAGTTAACTTGTTGAATACAACAAGTGCTACCAGCCCAATCTCCAAACATGCAGCCCAGTCCACCTGTGACATTGTCATCGTGAATTGGGATCTGCTCCTAACAGAGCACGCCTCACACCCGCCTAACACATGTTCCCGATGTGCATACGGCCAGCACATTCTGTGAGATCGGTGTGAAAACCTTCGTTGTTAGATCATAGATGGAGTTGCCATGCGTCAGCCTTCGGTCCTGCACGTGGTACTTACTAGCCTCCATTTCAATCGGGTTACTGCCTTGTGATTAGGACATTGAAGTCTGAACCAAGGACTTTGTGTCTTTGATGTTCCACGGTTCCGGTCAGTATTCGGTAGTCGGTTTAAACTCTAAATGCTCCATTTCATTGCCAAAACCAAAAAAAAAAGAAGAGCTAAAAGTGTCTGTTGAGGAATTCAGATCTGCGCCCCACAACGTATGTTACCAATACACGGCGGAGATGGGCTGTAAGACGTCGTGGGGCGCAGATTTAAACTCAAAAGGAAAGGTCTAGGGGTCCGTTTGGTTCGCGGACATAAAAGTGTCTTTAAATGTTCATTTTGAACGTTTATGTTGGGGCCCCCCGATTTTGAAATGCAGAGGAAGAGGGAATTTTCTGCTGCCAACGGCTATTTGATGTCTCCGTCTTCCTTCCAGTCGGTAGCCGTTAGAAATTTGGAGACTACGAACATAACAGCTCAGCTCCTCGTTTGAAATATTGCAGACAGAATAACCAAGGCGGTAAAAGAGGAGAGGAGGTGAAAAGGCGCTATTCAACAGGTCGATCCCTAGATTCTTCACATCAGACAATCTAGGATTCCGATCGAGAAACTCAGGGTGGAAATTTATCAGTTGGTTGTTTAACAAATATTTCTCATTTATCAAAGGGTGGAGATTTGTCTGCTGATGCTGGTGTAATTCCAAGAGCTGTACGCCAAATATTTGATACACTGGAGGCACAAAAGGCAGATTACAGTATGAAAGTGACCTTTTTGGAACTGTATAATGAAGAAATTACTGATCTGTTGGCTCATGAAGAGCATAATAAATCCGTTGAAGATAAACAGAAGAAACCAATTTCTTTGATGGAGGATGGAAAGGGTGCTGTATTTGTAAGAGGCCTTGAAGAAGAGATTGTGTATAGTACAAGTGAAATTTATAACCTACTGGAACAAGGATCAGCCAGAAGGCGCAGTGCAGATACCTTGTTAAACAAGCATAGCAGGTGACCATTATCCTACTGTAATGATAGGTTCATCTCAAGGGCATCAAGCCACTAATAAAGTTTGGCATTATGCAGCCGCTCACATTCTGTATTTTCGATAACAATCCATGTGAAAGAAGCAACTGTAGGGGATGAGGAGCTAATAAAATGTGGCAAACTTAATCTCGTTGATCTAGCAGGCTCAGAGAATATTTCTAGGTCAGGTGCACGGGAGGTATGCTTCTATTATTATACTGTCTAGCAAATAAATCTATTATTTTTTTGGTTATTGTCTCCTTATCTGGAAGCAAATGCAACAACTTAAGCTGCATAGTAGGTAACAAAAATGACCATGCTCAAATAATAATTATGATTTCAGATCTCTATCTCCAAGAGCATGATGAAAAGAAAGAGCCTATCTTAGGCACCTTGAAATCACGAGAAGAAAATGAATAAGATAATTATATATGTTTTTTTATTGATAACATACTAATCATGATCCATCTTAAGAATCTCATTTGAAATTTTTTATCTTTCCTCTTGTTTTCTAAAATCTTGTGAAAATTATTGGAACTTGCATATCAGAGGAAGATCTTCATTATTGGTAACTTCATTTAAGGACAATGGAGATGAACAACTCTGTTTCTTGATATTGTAAACTATATCATACATCAGTCATATAAAGATTTATCTCAACCTGGTAAACAGAGATCATCCACCTTGCGTACCAGTTTACAGAACACTTCATCAGCCTTCCATTTAAAGCAATTCAACAACTTAGGCATGAAATGTTTGAAATTTTTTTAGCATTATCTACATAGTAAGACTAAATGAATATCTTAAGCTGCTGTGTCCATTTTAAATTAAATAGATTAATTCTATAAAATGTCTAAAAGAAGAGTGCAAGCTCATTTTTATTTCCCAGAAGATTCAGATTGACAACAGATCTTCCAGGTTAGATCAAGGGAAGCAGGGGAAATCAACAAGAGCTTACTCACCCTTGGCCGTGTTATAAATGCATTGGTAGAACATTCTGCTCATGTACCATACAGGTTTGAACCAACAGAACTTTTGGCCTATTATCATAATTCACGGCTACCTCTTGAATTGCCTTCTTTACTGCCAAATTTATGCAGGGATAGCAAGCTGACAAGGTTGTTAAGAGACTCTTTGGGTGGGAAAACAAAGACTTGTATCATAGCAACAATTTCTCCATCAGCCCATTGTTTAGAAGAAACTTTAAGTACACTAGATTATGCCTACCGTGCTAAAAGCATAAAAAACAAACCAGAGGTTATGCATTTTTCTCCTCCATAAATCATTAGGGTTTTTTTTTTCTTCCTTCCTTCTGACAAATATATGGTTTGTCTTGTCAGGCAAATAAAAAAATGTCAAAGGCTGTGCTTCTCAAGGATATGTACTTGGAAATTGAGAGAATTAAACAAGGTTTGTTGAATATCTTGCATTAATGTCCACATTTTCCAACTGGTAATGGCTAACCCAAACTCATAAATCTCATCTCCAACAAACTTGATACAGATGTACGAGCAGCAAGGGAAAAGTATGGTGTTTATATTCCTCATGAAAGGTTTGCCCAGGATGAAGCTAATAAGAAGGTTTGTTTTAGCCAGAAGAAGTTCAGTTTCTCTACTATGATTCACATTGTCACTACTTTTTTGTGATAAAACTATATTCTGAGTATTATATATAGTTGGCATTTACTTCTTATATTTCAAATATCACATCTAAAGACCAATAGAAAATATCACATCTAAAGCACATAAAGGGGTAGGGGTGAACTATCATTTGTATACCCAAGTTAAGGAGATATACGATGTCAAAGTCAAAAAACATTCTGTAACTATATCGTCATAGATCTCCAATTTACTCCGTGTCACAACCTGCCTTTACCCTCTTAAAAAGAAAGATGGAAAGGTAAAATACTCAACTTGGATGGTTATGAAATATGATCATCCAATCTACTCTCTTGATTCCAGCAAATTGAAAATTCATTGCCCCTGCACATGTATCGAAATATGATTTAGCCAGTTGATTGATAATCTATATCCAATGTTCATTCAAGCTTTATAACTTTTCATATTAAATGGTAGAAATATCTACTTTATTGCACAGGCAATGAATGAAAAGATAGAACAATTGGAGATTGATCTAGACCTCAAGGGAAAGGTATAATTTTCTCTCTAATTACCCTTTATTGTTATATAATGTATCCATCCATGAAACTAATTTGTGCTAGTTACAGGAAGTTGACACATTTCGAGAGCTCTACCTTACTGAGCAAGAACAAAAACTGGATTTGGAAAGTGAGCTCAAGGAATGCAGGGTAATTATAAAACTGACTATAGATTGCTTCTTTTTTTCTTCAAACAGACATCTGATCTCAACTAAAAATCCTTGTACTTCAGAAAGATCTGGAGAATAATAAAAAGGCCTTGCAAGACCTTGAAGAGAACCACAGTAAAGCCATGTCAATACTGAAGGAGAAGGAGTTCATCGTCTCAAGTCTATTGCAATCAGGTTAGTCAACATATCATGAACTAGATCTTCTTTTGCATACATCCACAAACCATCATATTGTAACACTCCAAATCTTGTTCATATGCACAACAGAGAACTCCGTAATAGAATGGGCAAAGGATTTACATGCCAATTTTCAAAATGCATCAGACGACATAACTGCGCTGTTTGCCAAAATAGGTCTGGATACTCTCTTATCTACACGGTTATGTCACAACATAGTTGCCGATAAAGAGTTACCATATTCTTTTTGCAGATCAGAAAAATAGGATGGAAAAAGAAAACCAGGAATTGCTTCTGACATTTGGGGCTTGTCTTGATCAGAACTTGAAAAGTTTGCACAAGACAGTCCTAGGGTCAGTTTCTCAGCAGCATCAACAGCTAAGATGCATGGAAGAACATATCAGCTCATTCATTGCAAGTAAATGTGATGTAAGAGAAGAAATCATGTCATCATTACTAATGCCATCTTGACTGGCTTTATGTTTAATTAATTTAACTTTCTGTGCTTACAGGCATCCAAGGTCTTGGAATCACGGATTAATAAGACAAAAGACATATTTATTTCAGGACTGAGGGAAATGAAGGAGCTTGTGGCTTCATTGCAGAAGAAAGCTTCTGCTGACCTGGAACAAATAAAAACAACAATTTCTACACAAGCAATTAATGTTGAAAATGTATGAAGTTGGAAGGAAACAAAATTACCATATTTAGGCATAATTATCAATAAACAGTTCTTCATTGACTGAGATATAATACTCGTTTTGTCTGCAGTTTTTGGTCAATGCGGTGTTGGAGTCTGAGGAGGTTATTTGTGATATCCAGAGTTCCCTTGACGAACAAAAACAATTATTGGCTTTCTCTGTTAAAAAACAAGAGGAGGTAGGTCTAATTTGTTAGTTATTGTGATGTCCAGAGTTTCATAGTTGACTTTATCTCATTGGCTTTTCTTTCATCTTTTTATTGTCCCATATTTCATAGTATCTTTGTTATGTACTATGTCCAAATAAATTATAGTATCTTCAATTAATATTACTACTTTTGGGGAAACTGCAGGGACTGCAAAGGAGTTTGGCTTCAACACGAGTAATTTCAGAGGCAACAATTGGTTTTTTCAATAACCTTCATCAAATGCTTGTAACTTAATTCAAGCAAAGGACATAATTCAAAAAGACCGTAAGAGATGATTGATTTTGATTTGTGTACTTTTGGTGCCCACACATGCAGGAAGAGTGTGCTAGGGAGGAGAAACTGGCACTTCAAAACATTGCAGTAACATTAGCAAATTTAACAGCTAAGAAAACAGCTATGGTTAGTCAACTTTTCAATGATTTATCATTATTTCTATGTTTGTTGGGCACAAACAGCATTAGGACATACTCATTTATTTACTGTGAACAGGTTTCAGAGGCTTTGAGAAACATGAGTGATACAAGTATTGAAGAGAAGAAAAGATTGCATGAAGAGATTTTCAACATGCAGAAATTTTCAACTGATGCTAAGAAGGAGTGGATCGAATATGTAGAAAAGGTACAAGATCATTTCCTGGAAGACACATTCTCAGCAGCTGAGACCAGGGCCAGAATGGATCACATGATCCAAGAATGGTAAACTTTTTTTCTCTGTTTACACACTATGAATGAAACACATCATATGCGTGTTGCAGATAAAAAATCAAAGGTTTATGGCCAGTTTCTATACTTGACATATTTTATTTACTATAACATTTAATACTTGTACTTTATATACCTTGGGATTGCTGATAAAGGTGCATGAGTTTGGTTGGCTAGGGCTGTATTATGGATTGGATACATGTGCAAAACTTGCACATGTATAGGTCGTGTAAGTTGTTATTCCCACATCAAATTTCCTATAATTGTCATGTTTGGTTTATGACTAACTTCTCTATTCAACACATTTTATTTACTATACCATTTCATACTTGTACTTTATACCTTGGGATTTTGCTGATAAATAGGTAAGTTGTGTAAAACTGGAACATGCATCAGCCTTGCTGATAAAAAATGTCATATGGGTGTGATGTAGTATCCCAACTTCCCAAGGTGCAGTCAATCCATATAATTAAATGTGTTAATACTTGTTTGAGTAACTAGAAACGCATAATGTTTTGTTAATTTTATGGAAATACACTGGCAGTAAACATGAAAGAACGTATCATGATTGATTAATTTCTGTTGAAAATAATTTATATGAATGACCTGTATATTTGTCTTATTTTTCCGATGAATCGTGCATGATTGTTAAGTTAAAGTTGATTAAACAATCAAAACTTTCTTGGGTGCTGCAGCTTAAAGAGGGTGGGGTATTCTAGACAACAGTGGGGAAATGCTCAGTTATCCATCAACCAACTTAATCAAACAAGTGTTGAAGAGATAGCATCTATCATAAAGTAAGTTATTTTGACATCTTGGCTGCTTAAACTTTTTCCATTCTTTTGTTTTTCTCTTCTTGTTTCACTTTTAATGGAAAAATAAATGCTTCATTTTAACAGGGAAAAGATTTGTGGAAACCACACTGTGCTTGAAGACTTTATCTCCATATCCTCCTCTACTGATGTAAAATTTATTCTAGTGCTTGTGATATGCTGGAATCTGTTAATGGTAATTCTATTTTAGTATTCTTTGATATTTATTTAGGTTATCAAAATCAACCAATTTGGCACAGCCATGATCAATTTAAAAGACATTTATTGCAGATTCCCTGGTGCTGGACCATGAAACTAAAAAGGAGATGGAGTTTATATCAACCTTATGCTTGGATCAGATTAAATCAATTCAAATAAACAATGCTGAAAGCATATCAGACATCAGAAACCAAGCAGAAAAATGCCTGAGGAAAGAATACTCGGTATGTTAATTTTATCCTCATTGACTTTTAAATTCTTTCCAGGAATTTGGAAAACATTCTTAGTGGTTGAGACTGTCAGATGTGCTTCTGCTACATGGTCTCACTCCTTTGAACAGTAAATGTGTTCCATCAATAATAGAATAATGGGAAAAATAGGAAAAAAATATCCAATATAAGTGTAAGCCTCCTTATCGATGATTGGCTTTGTCTCGAATTCATTTAATCTTGGATCAGCTTAAATCAATTCAAATAAACCATGCTGAAAGCATATCAGACATCAGAAACCAAGCAGAAAAATGCCTGAGGAAAGAATACTCGGTATGTTAAGTGTATCCTCATTGACTTTTCAATTCTTTCCAGAAAATTGGAAAACATTCTTAGTGGTTGAGACTGTCAAATGTGCTTCAGCTACATGGTCTCACTCCTTTGAACAGTAAATGTGTTCCATCAATAAAAATAGAAATTTACTAGGTAATGTTGGTCTTCTCTCCTTTAGAATAATGGGAAAAATAGGAAAAAAATATCCAATATAAGTATAAGCCTCCTTATCGATAGGCTTTGTCTCGAATTCATTTAAGCACGCAATGGCAAGGCTCCTTGAGCTAGTAAGAAACAAGTATTGGTAAGTATAAAAATGACTGAGTTTTGCAACTATGAAATTGATGACAAATTTAACAAGTCAACATCTACAAATGAGAAATCCATCAACTGTCATTTATTGGAATAACTACAATTAATGCACTACATGTTTTAAATACAGGTTGATCATCCATCTAGTACACCAAAGAGGCGAGCATTAGCGGTTCCTACTTTGGCGTCTATTGAAGAGTTGAGGACACCCGCTTTCCAAGACCTGATAGCAAAAATGAGACTAATGGATAAATCAAAAGAGTTGAGCTCTGAAGGAAAGATCCAGCAGCGGCACCAACACTCTTACATGGACTCACCTAATAGAACTCCTTTTGCAGCTGTTAACTGACAAGCAGAAAAGGCAGAGATGAAAGCTGCGATGAAGTATCATGAGACTTTGACAACACCCTTGAGGCCATGATGAGAATGAAACAATTCTGACCAACTCATCAACTGATGAGTAGGAAATGGTCGTATGCAATACAGTATTTAACACTCTTGATGATGCAACTTGCTCATTAAGAGCAGAGAAGGATGGTACTGTTGGGATTACATATATGATATTTATCTTTTAATAATTTTGATAATAAATCTGCAATGTGCAACCAAATTTGAAATCACAGTTCCAACAAACATGTCATGGTCTCATGGAAACTAAAGAAATTTATGAACCCCACTGCCCATCTTAAAGGCAATTCTTGCATCATGGGCTTTGCCGTGGAGCCTTTTGAATCACAGACAGACAAATTGAAAATAGGGTTTTTTTATGCTGCAAGTGAACTGGTCAGTTTTTTTTTTTTTTTTTCTTTCCTTTTTTTCTTGAAAGCAAAAATGGGAGCTGTGGGAACCACTACCATCTCAGCTGCAGGGGTGTGGGATGCCCTTGAAGCCCACAAATTAACAAGATTATTGTGTGAAGCCTTCTTCTTGGATTGTCTACAACCACACTCATCGTGAAGGAATACTGCAGTGGTCTGGCTAGCTAACAAAGGTCAATCTAGAGAGGAGACTTTTCCAATACTTCCCCATTGGACCTCTCCTTGGCTATTATTGACACTATGTATAGGTCTCTTTCCCATCGGCTGTATTTTCTGTATACCCTAAAAAAAGGGAAATTATATATATATATATATATATATATATATATATATATATATATATATATTATTTATAATATATATTGTAAATATAAAAACAAAAATCTAAAGAATCAAATCAATCAACTGGTTAACCGGTCAGTTTTAATTCAATTTCAATTCACATTTTTTTTAACATGGGTACAGAAGATGTTTCCAATGCATGGTGAGATGTGCCTGTAAGATCAGTGTGAAATGCGTTGTCTGAAGAGCAAATCCGATTTTCTAAATACCATCTGAACGTTGTACTTAAAACTATTTGTCCATGCTAGCTTATTTCACACTGCTCCCCAGTGTTTGAAAACACCAAACCAATCGATTTGATCAGTTTGGTTTTCTTGCTTGGTTCGATTTTTCGGTTTTTGTTGAAACACCCTAGATGGCATGAGTCCAGGCCTGTGTCAGCCATGGATCAGCACAATTTGTTTTGTTTGTTTGTTTGTTATGTGGTGCGATGCAGTGGAATCCCAACATCTTTTGTATATTACAGGAACCTGAGAGAGAGAGAGAGTAAAATTTATGATACGGGAAAGCCATAATACCAAAAGGCTTTGACCAATCGAAACCCTTCCTGATTTCTATGTAAACGATGTAAACCGAGGTTGTATTGGCCCATGGGCCTTAACCCCTAAGCCCAGCCCAGCTTGAGGTGTGGGTTACACTTGATACGGCACAGTACTGTAAACATGCAAACCGTTCGATTGGTGGGCAGTCCTACCCGTTTTATACATATGACGCTATTCCCGTTGAGTGGGAATTTGGCTTTGGTCAGCGTAAACCCCGTTCTAGCAGCCTTTTTTTATCATGGTTTTCAAAATGGGATGGGCTGGAAAATCAGGAATTGGTCAGGTAATTGGTTTTAGTTTTTCTCAAAACCGTTGATTTTGGTCAGTAAACCACTGACTCGGACAGTTAATCATTCGGATGATTGTTTTTTTTTTGTCAGAACAGTTCAACCATTTGACCTGGTAATCAGACCCCTCATCAATTCGGTGGGTCATTTTTAAAAACTATACTTCTTACAGATTTGCATTGAGAATATCTCCCTACCTATGTATAAGTAGAGTTGTCATGGAGCCAACAGCATAGGTAGTTGAGACAGTTTTTATAAATGATACGTTAACATGAGAATGGGTAAATTAGTAATTCAGGGCGTGAATAGATGAACTGCCCAAAAACAAAATTAACCCGAGTTGTAGGAAATCTGTATTCTCCACATACAGGATTGAATTAAACTTTATGTGGAACACCTTGCAATTTGCAAATGGACTGACGTGCTCAGAATCTATAACAACACATTTTTAGGGGCTACACAACGAGATCGGCTTCCATCAGGGCAAGCCCGTGCCTATAGTGTTTCCAACCGCCTTTTGCAAATAAAGCAAATAAGCAGGGAGATATTCTTAATGCAAAGTTGCAAAAAGGCGATTGAAAACAGTGTGATTGTTGTGTAGGCCCTAAAAATGTGTTGTTATAAATGCTGAGTACGTCAATTCATTTGCAAATTGCAACTCGACTCACTCCTATGACATACCTGTGTGAGGAGAATCCAGATTTCTGACCTATGACAGCTATACTCGCACCTACACAACATGGTAACCACATATGGTAATATCTCATTTACTCCCAATGCACAGAGATAGGACTTTGTGGGTAGGCATGGGTAGTGTTCTTCGAAATAAGACACTCAGAATCTTACTGAATTAGAATCTTTTACCAACAAATCTCGATTCAATACCCTACCAACATGATTCATACATCCTACATATGAGGTCGGCTTGTGACAAACCTGTGCCCATACCATTCTAACACCCTTTCTCCAATCTTGCATTAGGAATATCTTCCCATCAAAATAAAGCACATAAAATACTGAGATATTGTCAATGCAAGGCAGCACTGTTTTTAAAATCGGATGGGACCGGAAAAATTGGAACTTGATCGTTTCCATTTTTTTTCAAAATCGTTTTTTCTCCCAAAACCATTGATTTTGGTCAACAAACCATTAAACCAGCCAATTAACTGTTTGAACCGTTTTAATTGTTTTCTAATTTTTCATTATTTTTTTAATTTGTTAATTTTTTATCAAAATGAGCTGACCATTCGAGTCAAACAATCAGACTGTTCGAACCGATAACCGAACCCCTAACCCATTCCATCACCGGTTCAATTTTAAAAACCATGCAAAACAGTAAAAGCTACTCCAACGGGCTTTGTCCTGAGCCAAACTCCTTAGAACCCACCATAAAAGGATGTGTGATTATGTTGGTAGGGTTTTAGGAACGCGTTTATATCCGGAATCGACAGTGAGTGTTGGACAATCGTGACGAAGCACTTGAATCTAAAATGTAGTGAACACCCACGTAACCATGGACGATTGGTTCGACTATGACACCGGAAAACTGATAACCAATAAACCAGTATCACAATGGTAAGTTGGGAACCAATGGTCTAATATTATTCATCAAAAATTCAAAATTCACCAGGGTGTGTGATTTGCTGTTTTGGTACCATACTTTCCGGCATCATAGATTTAGACTTTATGTTTAATTTCTGCTCCAGTAAATAGTTTGGCGGCATCTCTTTGTATGTATCCTAACCGTTTCAAAATTGACCAAACATTATCAAAGTTTGCAAACATGGACGGAAAAATGTAAAATTACTATTTCACCCTTAATCTAGCTCTTCCCGGTCACAGTGGCCGGAGAATAGAGGACTGACTGAAATGTGCATGCAGAAGGCCGACTAGTTTCGTTACGATGCCGAATGGTTTTGTTACGAAGCAGCTCTTCCCGGTCACAGCGGATGGAGGACGAAGGACTGAGGCGTGCAGAAGACTGGCTGGTTTCGTTACGAGGCAGCTCTTCCCGGTCACAACGGACGATGGACGGAGGACTGATTGAAATGTGCATGCAGAAGGCCGACTGGTTTCTTTACGAGGAGCTCGGCCTTCTGCATGCACGCTTTAGTCAGTTGTGCCTAGAGGACGGGCCAGATGCAGTAGAGCGACGACCCGAGAGCGGATTCCCCATTGGCAGGGGGACAAGAGACGGCCATCTCGAGGCACATCACGACCTACAGGCAACACCGGCGATACCTGGGAAGGCAACCCGATTGGGAGTCAGAGGATCCATAGTACTTGCAGCCTCCCATTCGTTGATGCTTCCAATTGCTCCATGTGACCTTGAGAGAAGTAGAAAACCCTCTCGTTCGTTTGAGGAATGCCAATTGTAACTATCTCCACACACCATGAAATCAGGTGCCAAAGCTCATAGTATATAGTTGTGAAATCACTGAGACAAGGGCTTTGTTCATTCGCTGGCTCCTGAGTTCAAATGCCTGGTAACAAAGTCAAATTGCTTCCATTTGAATGGAAAAAAAGCAGAATCCGCAACTATTGAAGAGCAGATTTGACTGTCTGCTTGGGGGTAAGGGATCTCTTTTCAGCAACGGAAAAAAAAAAGTAGAGCAGATTTGACTCGGCACAACCTAATGTGCTCTGTGAGGAAGTGAATCAGAATTCGTAGCTATTGAAAATAGTTTGTTTGGCTTTCACTTTCCCAGGATCTCTTGTTGCTGGAATAACTGGTGTTTGATGGAATAGACGTTGCCACTGCAAATCTGATTCGGTCTCTCCGTCAGCCATCAATATATCTTGATCAGTAGTCTCTCGTTTCTCCATCAGCCATCAAAATCCAAATTTTCTCCTCCGAGGATTACAATTACACACCTACACGACCCTAGGTAAGAGAGGAAATAGAGAGAGGTAAGAGAGAAGAAACCGGAGGTCTGACGAAGAAGGATTGTCGGTCAGAGAAAGGAGATAAGGGAGGGGGTAATATTGGGTTTTATTGACGGAATATTAACGATAAGGATAGAATTAATCAATTGTCAAAAACGATAAATTTTCATTAGTTAATTAGCTAAATCATAGGAATAGTTTAAAAAGTTTACCCCTAAAAAAAGAGTAAAAGTGTAAAACTGCAAAAAAACCCTCCTCTACATTTTACAACCCCTGTTTCGTGTTTTCCATCATCTGTTCCGCGGCTATAGAGACCTTGTTGCATTCTCGAACGTTTATGGAACTTTGTGTCTGTAATCCCTAATTTCTATTGCTGTTGTTCGTGAATAACAGGAAAATGGTTTTGTCGAACAAAAAGCTCAAACAGAAGCTAAGAGCGGAACTTGCAGAGTCTTTAGCAGCAATAGTAGCTGGAACCCCTTCAAATGGATCCAAGAAACAGGACGCCAAATCGCATTCTCAGTCGTTAAGAGAGCTTTTGGGCTCGGTGACGTATAAGCCTAGATTGTCAAAGAGAGAGAAGAGAAGAGAAACTTTGTCTTTACAGGGTTCAAAACCCGTTGAAGGAAGTAATGGTGATAATACCCAGATAGAGAACAATGGGATTGCTTCAGAGGTTCAAAATGACAAGAAGAAGAAAAGGAAGAGAAAAAGAGATGGGGGTGGGGATCAGGAGCGAGAGAATGGTGTCTCCGAATCGGCAGAAAAGAAACCCGTAAAGAAGCCCAAAAAGAAAAAGAAGAAGAAGAAGAAGAAGAAGAAGAGAACTGAATCTGGAGATGGAGAAGGGAAAGAGGAAACCGTAGCAGAACCGGTGAAGGTCAATGATAGGTAAGGGAAAGAAACAAAAATCCATGCCCACATTTATTTTTTAGTTAAATTTATTTTGACTTGTTGGGAATAATTGAGTATTCTGTTAAATTCATGACTCTGTCATTTTCTTTTTTGCACAGTTTACTGGATATATATTTTCCCTGCTATTATTATGGGATTGGAGTGGATTTAAGTTATGGTCTTATTTCCTTCTTATTATGTGATATAAGCTTTTTGTTCGTTGATTAATTGTCATGTTGTTTTGGATTGACTGTGTGTGTGTGGGTGGGGGGGGGGACTTCTTTTTAATAATCAGGGTTCTGGTATTCATTATTTTCCCTTGTTATGTTGTGACGGTACAGTCAGGAAAATGGTGAGATGACTAGAAAAGTTTATGTAGGAGGCATCCCGTACTACTCATCCGAGGATGACATTAAGAGCTTCTTCGAAAGCTGTGGCACCATAACTGAAGTTGATTGTATGAGGTTTCCTGAGAGTGGGAAGTTCAGAGGAATTGCCATCATTACTTTCAAGGTTAAATTCTCAACTAGATTAATGCATACATTCCTGTCAAATTCAAACTTGCTGTATTTCCGATTTCCATCCATACGTTAACACCATTTTCATGGCCATGCGATGCTTAATTGTCCAGTAGGTTTGAAGTCAATAAACCGAATAAAATGCAGGACTGTAGGAAGGACGCTTTTATGACAAATCATAAAACATTGTTTTTGAATCACACTCTGAAACCATTAGGGACTGCTATAACTCAAGTATGGTGTAAGGGATACCAATGGATCAGCAACCAATAGGCCTTGTTATCCATGGCCTCTAATTATAGGTATTTGTAGCCATTTATCTGACTATCTCTTATTTTACACACTAACCAATGGAAAATTGATAGAAGCATCAGTGTAGTCTTAACACACCAATTAAAGTTGCTGATAGAAAATTTCAATTAAAATAAATAAATAAATACAAGCTTTTGAACTTTCGATGATCAAACTCCTACTTTTTCAGTGAACCAGTTTACTTTTGTGGGAACAGCCAAGAAACCCTCAGAACTGTTGGGCATATGATTTGCATTCTCCTCATCCTCCTTGCACAATGTCCACACAATTGTTATGATGGATTAGCTGCTAAGATCCTTAGTGTTGTATGCCATCAAAAGATCAAGATCTTAATGAGACACCAATTCCATACTCTCCAATCTTGCTTCCCATTCATAAGAGGAACTTCCTTGAGATGGGCTAGAAAACTCATCATTAATTCCAGTCCACCATCCAGGTTTTCATACTCCTCGATAGTTACTTAACAATGCCATTTTACTAGTTACTAGGTCACATCAAGGGGGAAATTTACACACCAACTTCTCCTAGGAGCTTCTCATCACACCCTGCCTTGTACAGTTGTATTGTATATACCTTTGCCAAATGTCACCACGCATATTTTGCTTTGACCACCTTTCTTTATATCTTAATGCTGAATCTCTAGCCTCTTATACAGAACAGCTTGACTCTTGCTTTCTCAAGGGCATTTCCCCAAGTTCCTCTATATTACTTGAGGTACATACCTGTGCCAAATGGATCAAATGATACTTTATCTCATATTTAGTAGGATGATGAATGAAATCATTTCTATCTGTTGATATTTCAACATTGGAGAACAGCACAAAGAGTATGAAAAAAAATAAATAAATCAGAAGGCAAACAAAGGATGCCCACTTTCCACCTTTTGAGGTTGTCCTCTACCATTATCATATAAATTCAATACATAATTTTATCTTTCTCTAAAAAAAGTGTTGATGGACAAAATTTTGAGTTCTTCTATACTTATTAATTCAAAATTTGAAGTCTTTGAGGATTCAAGTCAATATGCATCTTGACCAAACCCAAACAAGTAAGAAAAATAATAAAAAAAAACTAGTGTTTTAACTCAACTTATTTTATCTTTCTCTAAAAAAGTGTTGATTGGACAAAATTTTGAGTTCTTCTATACTTATTAATTCAAATTTTGAAGTCTTTGAGGATTAAAGTCAATATGCATCTTGACCAAACCCAAACAAGTAAGAATAATAATGAAAAAACTAGTGTTTTAACTCAAATTGAATAATTTAGTTTAATAGTGTTTGCTTTATTATTATAATCTCAGAAAGTTAAGAATATAGAAGTTATCCAAGAGCATTATGTAAAAAAATTATCTTGGTGAGTAAGTGAGGCGACCCTCCGTGAGTGCCTTACCGCCTAAACATCATTTTGCATGTTAAGCTACCTTGGTATTACTTGATTGTCACAGTTTGGTAGTATATGCTAGAGGTAGTCTTTATTTTATATGATAGGATTGTTTTGTATCATTTGGTGTAGCAATAAAAGACATGCTTTCGTTGGGTTTGATTTTTCATTTGATCGGTAGCAACATATTTGTGTTTTATTGGATGATTTCAAAAAATTATTAGCAATGTGAACTCATGAAGACCAAATCACCTAGGTATGTACTCATTGGGCGATTTGGTTTATCCTTTAACTTATAGCATATTTGGGTTTCTTTACAGGCCACAAGAAAGTTTTATGATTGTACGAAGTCATCGCTTCACATGTTAAGCCAAGGTTTTAAAAACCAACCTAGAATCAGAACCACTTTGGCCACCGGTTGCCAGGTTGAATGGGTTGGTGGTTTGACTTCCGGTTTGAACATATGGCCTGTTCCAACTTTTAAAAAAATAATAATAATAATTAAAATAAAAACAACCACAAGCCGTTGTCCAGGTTGAATGGGTCAGAGGTTTGGCCACATGGGTCAATGAATTGCTGACCAAGTCAATAGTTTTTGGCCAAGGACCAGGTTACGGATGAAATGGAACCGGTTGCCTAGATGCAAAGTTTAAAATTTTGATACAGGCCGATATGCCAATAGGGGTGTATCGAAGCTCGCCCACCCCTTTTTTCTTTGAAACTAGTTTAGAGGGGCCAGTCTAAGGTTGGTCTACCCCCTTGAACTAGGTCACACCCCGATATGACCCCTGTAGCGGCGTATCATGAAGCCAACGATATGATACGATACGCCACGCCCGATACGGGGCATATTGTATCGAAATTTTGAACCTTGTCTGGACTGTTCTTGGGATGAACTGTCTAATTGTCTGGGTCAATGGCAGTTAAAAAACATTGTGTTAGGATACCTTTGTATTTCTTGATATTTCTAATAAGGTAGTTGATCCTAGTGGTAAACTTCATTCTGTCATATGATAGCGAGTAGTTCATGTATCACTTGGGATAGCAACAACAAACATGTACTCATTGGATAATTTAGTCTTTCATTTGATTAATAGAATGCCTATGATTTATTGGAGGGTTGCAAAAATGAGTTATGGCCATGTGGACTAATCAAAACCGAATCATCTAAGTATGCACTCACAAGGTGATTTGGTTTTAACTTTGATTCTTAACATGTTCGTGATGTATTGCCTTATTGGAGGGTCATAAGAAAGTGCTGTGACTATGTGAACACATCACAACACATGTTAGGCTAACTTGGCATTTCTTGATTGTCATAGTAAGGTAGTAGACCTTATAGGTAGTCTATTTTTTTCATATGTTAGTGGGTTATTTTTTGTATCATTTGGGGTAGGAAAAAGGCATGCACTTATTAAGTGATTTGATTTTTCATTTGATTGTCATCATGTTTGTGCTTTGTTATATGGTTGCAAGAAAGTGTTGTGACCATGAGAATTTATTGAAAACAATTCACCTAGGCATGCACTCATTCAATGATTTGTTTTTTCATTTGATTGATAGCATGCCTGTGCTTCATTGGAGGGTCACATGAAAGTGTTGTCGTGTGAACTTATTGTTCAACATGTTAGGGTACCTTGGTATTTCTAAATTGTCATAGCAAGGTAGTAGACTACAGAGTTAGTCTCTAATTTTCAATATGTTAGCAGGCTATTAGTGTGTCATTGGTTTGCATATAGCAAGGTTTTAAAAACTGACTTGGAAACTGAACCACTTTGACCACCAGTTTCTGGGTCAGCGGGTTGACAGTCTGGGTTGAATGGTTCAAGTGGTTGGACAAATTTTAACCTTTAGATTAGAATATTAGGGTAAAGAGGTCATATATATATATATATATATTATTAATCTGTTATGAGAGAAGAGAGGAGAGAGACAGCTTAGAAAGAAAGAAAGAAAGAAAGAAAGGAAGAAGGCGATGGAAATGGCAGTGGCAACGTTTCTCCTCCGGTCCCTTTTAGATCTCTCTCTTTCTCTCTCTCTCTGATCATGGATTTGAGATCTCTCTTTTTGCTTAGTTTTCTATCTCTCTTAGATCTCAGATTTGAGATCTCATTTCTCTTTCAGTCTCTCTCTCTCTCTCTCAGATCTTAGTGATCTCAGATCTGAGATCTCGTCTTAGTCTTTTCCCATCTCTCTCTCCTCTTTATTTTCTCTGTTAATGCTTCCTTAAAAAATTAAAAGTGTTTTTTTTTATTAAACCACAAACCGTTTCCCAAGTTGAATGGTTTAGTGGATCAGCCGTCCGGGTCAGTGGTTCTCTGACCATTTCAACAGTTTTTCTTAAATAACAGTTCAGGGTAAAGCTGGAAGAGTTACTGTGACCAGTTTCCAGTTTGAATGGTTCAACTGTCCGGGTAGCAGTGTTTCGAAAACCTTGGCTTATGTTATCCTTTCTATTTATCAGAAAAAAAAGTTCTCCCTCCTGTCATTCTCAATTTTAGAACTGTTGGAAGTTAAAAAGAAGTGTATTGAAAAAGAAAATCTGTTAAGGTACAGGTTAGGTGCATTGTTTTTTTTTTTAATTTCTTTTTGAAGGGCTACACAACAGGGGGTAGCCCATCCCCCAACCCATACACCCCCCCCCCCCAACCCACAACCCAGGTGCAGGAAAGATTCAATCCCAAGTCTCCGCTACAACCAGCTGGTTGGGACCTTGCTTAGGTGCATTGTTTTTTTTTTTTGGTATGCCATAGTTTTTATACTTAAACATCATCCTCATTATCATCTTCCACATCCTATCTTCTCTGCATTCCTATATTGTGATTAACATACTGACCGTAACATATTTCCATATATTTATTGTTTATTTTTGTTCCTACATAATGCATATAAATTCTATTTAACCCAACAAAGCCTTATTCTGACTATTTGGGATCAGCTACATCTATCCAGTTTCACTGGGAGCTATACTGTTAAGTTTCTGAAGGCTTATCGGAGAAGGAAACTCACTGAGGGAAAATGCTTGCCCTTCTGCATGGTCTTGGACTGGCATTCTCTTTAAATTATTCCAATTTAATCGTAGAAGGAGATTGTCAGTTGTGATACCATGGTTACATCATCTATTACCGGTCCTTGGATTTGTAAACATCTAATTAGAGAGGCGAAGGCATTACCATCCATCATGAACTGCTAGTTCAATTGGATCCCTAGGTCTGTTGATAGCCTTGCTGTTTCTTTGGCAAGGGCTTGCTAGGAGCCTAGGACAGATTTGGTTTAGGGGGTCCTAGGCCTAGGTAGTGTTGTGAGTTGTGTTCTTCTTCATCCTCCATGCTTTGGGCATGAGATTTCCTTTGTTCATTGACAAAATCTTCAACTGCTAGTCTGGTACTGATAAAAAACAGCAATCCAGTTTTACCATTCCACTTTATTGAGGGCCATTTCCCTGGTAAAGCTATGGGTCTTTATATCTTTTTCAGAACTTCTACCCATGTCCTTGGAACTCTCAAAACTTGCATAAGGTCATTTATGACTTAAATGATAGTGGTTGGGATGCAAGGGATTCCAATGTCTTTCGGCTGTGGAGAGCGGAGGGGAATCTGTAAAGCCTTCCCTGCCTTCTCAAGAGGGATAAATCTCCTCTTGGTCGATGGATCTAGAATAAGGTTCTGGTTGGACCCGTTGGGTGATGAGTTGGCTTTGAAGGGTAAGTTCCCTGACCTGTTTATTTTGGCTGGCAACAAAGAGATAACAGTGGCTGAATGCTTTCAGGTTGATGGATCTTTGTGTGCTTGGAATCTTGCTTTTAGAAGGATTTTTTTTTTTTTTTTTTGACTGGGAGGTGCAATCTATTGCAGAGTTGATGTCTCTTTTGAACAACCAGCAAGTAAATGTGAATGGTCAAGATTTAAGATGGTGGAGATGGTCCAAGTCAGGGGTGTTCTCAGTCAGTTCTTTTTATGCTAGTTTGGTGGGTGAACAGGGTAGTTCTTTTCATTCTAGAGCAATTTGGGGAACTGCAGCTCCCTCAAAGTTGAAATTTTCTACCTGGATTGTGGTCTGGGAAAAATGCTTAACTAGGGATTTGCTGGTCAGGAAAGGAGCTAATTTAGCAAATGTGGATTGCTTCCTCTGCAATGCCCATAGGTGGAGCTAATTTAGCAAACCTGTACCTTTTCTTCTAAAGTCTGGAATCATTTCAGAAATTCTGTTCCAGCTATTGGGTGTTTCCCGATCTCTGTGAAGGACCTGTTACCAAGGTGGAGGATTCATGGAATGTCCAAGAGAGGGAAAGTTTGTTGGGAGGTGTTCCTCTAGCAGCGCTGTGGGCAATCTGGTCTCAAAGGAATAGTAGAATTTTTTAGCAGAAATCGACTCCGGAGGAGGTGGTTATCAATTTGGCAGTTGGCATGTTGAGAGCATGGGCGTCTACTCTTACATGTTTCAGTCCTGATGACCTCTCATCCACCTTCTTTAATGTAAATTTTATGGGGATCCTTAAAGGTGTTTTTTGTATAAAATACTATTGTACCGAGGACCATACTTGTATAGTTTTTCTCAGTTAATATAATTTTATACTTCTCTCAAAAAACAAAAAAAAAAAAAAAACTTGCATAAGGTCAATATTTTACTGGTGTGGTAGGTATTCATATACAATACAACATTAAGTAATCTTCCAAAGAAAATTGTAAATATCAAGTTACAAAATGAACTTATATAAGAATACCTTATTACCAACTTAAATAAACTGAACTCTAATAAGAAAAAAACTGGAAATGTGTAGTAGTATTGGTGTTACCAACTGTTCCCAATTTGAGTGTAGATAGCTAGAATGTCCATTCTGATGCAGGAAAACCTAAAACAGAAGGGATGTATGCACACTTATAATATGATATAAAAATCTTTAATGGGTGTTTTGACAGAAATGGAAGAAAGAAACAAATAAGATGTAAAAGATGAAAGGAAGGATTAGGTAGTGTCTCACCATCCAATCCTTGGTTGGAGAAAAGCTTTAATATTTAATAAATTTGGAAATTAGAAAGTACAAGCTTCTTTTCACGTGATGCCTGGGCCTTTTGGGGAAAAGCCTTGGCTTGCACAATTAGCAAGTACCAGCCAAAATAAAGAAATTCTAAAAAAACAAAGAAAGTGGGAAGTATCTTGGAAATCCTGTTGTCCATGCTGCACTATTACACTCCTCCAAGATTGGGCCTTACAACTCAAGACCCTCTTTGGAAGGCAATATAAGGACTTTTATGAACCTGGGCCTCCAAGCACTTGAGTGAAGGCTAATTTTCTGCGTTACATGTTAAATTGTATTCTTCTAGCCCGTTGCCGTAGCTGTATATGACAATTGACAACTTTTTGCAACTTGTGTGGTGTAGATGGGAGATCAAGATATTTGTATGTGTGGTCACAGATTCATTATCATTCATTTTCTAGTTAAACCCTTTGAGATGGGCCAGTTCCATCAAAACTCAAAGCTTTGGGATTCAAAGCTGTCATGAAGATGATCAACACCTTTGAGATGTTCCAATGACAACAAAAAGACTGTTGGTTCTCTCCTCGTGTGTGTGTGTGTGTGTGTGTTACTTTTGGCGGTGTGGTAAGTAGGGATGTCAATGGGTTGACTTAACCTGCCCCTAAGGGTGCAAGTCAGGTACCAACCCAAGCCCACCTTGTATTGGGTCTGGGCCTATTCAAATTTTAACAAATTACCAACCCAAGCCCACCCTGCACCGCTACCTGACCCATTGATATTAGTGACATTGAAAAAATTATATATAGGCTTCATTAAGAATAGGATTACTTTCTGGGCCTGTTGGCATCCTCCAGGGATATTGTAATCCTTTTTCTTAATCTCT
The DNA here is from genome assembly GCF_056320005.1 of Nelumbo lutea. Lineage (NCBI taxonomy): Eukaryota > Viridiplantae > Streptophyta > Magnoliopsida > Proteales > Nelumbonaceae > Nelumbo > Nelumbo lutea. The sequence continues at coordinate 4,143,161 of NC_142685.1, read as the reverse complement.
CTCTCTCTCTCTCTCCAATACTAGAGGAAAATGTTTGTGAAGGTGCACAAGAGCAGCCTCACTATTGACCACAAAATGAAAGAATGCCAAAGTTTTTAAAAATCAAGAAAAAGGTAGAAAATGTTCTTTTTTGCCTCATCATGGTGAGGACCATTTAATGAACACTCTCTAAAGATGAAATGAAGGGATATCAATTGTCTCCATTTTGAGAGAATGGTTCATAATAGCTGGTTATATTCGACAATGACAGATTAGGCAGTCTTCAGTGGTGGTTCTGGAAATCAGCACAATAAAAGTCAACTTTGATGGACATTCATCTGGAAATCCAGGTCAATCCAGTGCACGAGGAGTCAAGGGGTGTGTAGAGACCATATCGACATTGTATTGTTCAATTATTCAGTTCATCTGGGGAAAACATCTCTTAGGGCTGAACCATCTTTTGAGGCTTAAAATTTGCGTATACCTCAGGCTGGATTTGTGATACTAGTGAAAGGGGACTGTCAGGTTGTTAGATGGAACCTAGGATTAAAATATCGATACGATATGCTCCATATGGGTGTATTGTATCAGTATTGCTGTACCCATATATGTTTGGATACATCGAAACACAGATTTTTTTAAACATTTAAAACGTCTCAGCCCTCTTCCCCAACCCCCTTGATCATTATAAAATAAAAATGAAAAAGAAAAAAATAAAGAGTATTGGCCATATCGATACACACCAATATCCATATTTGGGTGTTGGATGTATCAATATTTTAATCCTTGGATGGAACCAAGAGAGAAAGGCCCTTGGTCCCTAGGAAACTACATGAGGGAAGCTAGAGCTCGTGGTGTCCAATATTGACAAATGGCACTAATGTTTTAAAACATGGAGGTGTAACGTGAGGTGTAAGCCTTTCGAACACAAGGAGGCTTATGCCTCCTTAAGAGTAGGGAGGGTCAGGAGGAAGGAGGAAGGGGGGATTTCATTTTTTCTTTATTTTTAATAAAAAATCTTTTATATATTTATCAAAAAAATAAAAAATATTTTATATTAAGAAGAATAAAGATACATAGCATTAGTTGAAGGGGGGGGGGGGTTCTTGTCGAAGCGGAGGCGAGGAAGCCAGAGCGAAGCAAGACCAGGGCTGCATTGAAAAGGGGGGCATGGGGATCTGGGGGGTGAAGCCCCCCAACTGAAGGGGCCGGGGGCAGACCACTTTCTTTCCCCTTATCTTTTCTTTTCTTTTCTTCCCTTCCCATTCCTTTCCCTTTTTTCTTTTTTTTTTTCTTTTTTTTTTTTATATGAGGTGTGCATGAGGCATACGCCTCTAGCATGCCTCATGAAAAAGGTGCATGAGGCGTACACCTCAGAGATGTCAGTGCCTCTGGCATATGCCTCAGGGCGTTTTGGGAGCGCCTCGCCTGGAGGCGTGCCAGGTAAGACATGGGCCAGGTAAGACTATTTTGGTTTGGGGGCACCAGGCCTGGGGCTGTATTGTAAAAACCTTGTAAGAGTCACAATGAATATGTGGGGTGTTATCAGTTCAGTGCTGCTGTATTGTCCCCTCCAGTCTTACCTATTGGGTTGCTGGGTCTCTTCTTCTATTATATTAACAAAGCCTTTTGATCGTGTCAATGATAAAAATTGCCTAAATAAAATATTAACATAGTGCAAGAAAATGCACCAGCTCAAATGCTTTATAACTAAATATCAGTTCTATTTTTTTGACAGATATCTATAAGGCCTTTATATACTCCTCATATGCCTTATTGCCTTTTTACTTTAGTACCTTATCTGATTTGTTTGTTGGAAAACATGGTTGTGTTTATCTAAACTTAAGTAGTCCATATATCTAAGGTTATTAGCCTTGTTTAAAAATATGAAAATTGGAGAGCAAAAACCTAATTATGATGAGATTTTTATATATTGTTCATGTGAACCATCCTCATTCCCCAAGTATTGAAATGCTTTAATCTATCAAAAAAAAAAAAAAGTATTGAAATGCTTTAGCTGATGTAGAAAATTTTGTTCTTCTTAAGCACCATGCCAGAAGGAAATCTTGAAAGACAAGTCAACCATTTGTACAATTACATATAACATTATGCTTTGGCCATGTCTCTGGGATAAAAGGTGCATCTGAAACATTCAACACTGTCTTTATTTTGTAAAATTGTATAACCTACACAGAGTGGGCAAGTAGGCACTCCATTGCCGCCTAGAATTGTTGATATGCCTTAACAACCATGGTAGATCCTTGAGGCTGTTATGTTTATCTTGAAAGCATTCAAGTCAGCACAATAAGATTGACATGTGAACTTGAGAGTAGGTTGATCTCACATAACTACATTATCTGAGTCAAATTTGATGGGTTTTTATAGAACTATTCATGTGTGGTGGGCGGTTGCAAGTTGCAACCAAAGTTCAAAGTGTCATACACCTTTGTGTATCTGCAGGGGTGTATTGGTACTTTGAACCAAACTCCTTTTATTTTTTTTTTTCAGTTTTTTTCCAAGTTTCAGTTTAGAACATATATATATATATATATATATGTATGTATATTTAAAAAATGGGTTCCCAAAAACACCTGTAAATAGGTGTATCAGGGACCAAAAGATATGATACGATACACCCAATATGGGGTGTATGACATCGATACTTTGAACCTTGGTTGCAACCTTGTCAGTTCTGTATCATTGTCCATTGATTTGGTTACCTAGGCATTTGCTCTAGCACCTGGGTCTTTTGATGTTGGCATTCCATAAGATATCTTTTATCAACGAGCAATTGGTTCACATTTCCAGCTCATTTCTATGCAACCTTCATGCTCTTTTCCATCATGTCATGTCATAATCATAATTAATGGAGGAAGTTTTTTATTTAAAATGAATAAATAAACGAATAAAAAAATATCTTTCTGGTATTCTTTGTATCTATATTTTAACGTCTGAACAGTTTCTTTCTACCTTTACCTTGAATTTGGAACTATACAGTTGCCTGTCTTCTCCTTGTTGCCATACAATGCCATCCATTATCCTTACAGTTCAAATTTGAACTTGTAATTATCTATCCTAGTCATTAAAATGATAAAGAAGCTCCTCTATTACCAGCCAGGAGATTTTTTTTCTCTCCTTGCTACACATATTTGCAATAGACGACCGAAACATTCTTGTGGAGAGTCATCAACCAGGTGCTTGCCGTGGTTGTTTTTAATTAATGAAGTAAATAAAAGCACTTGTGAACTGCATCACAAGAAAACCAGCGTAGGTTCATATTGTAATCATTTTTAATGAGGACAAATATATCTAAATAATGACCAAGAAATGTAAACTTTGACACAAATGCTTGATATGCTGATTTACCAATGAATCCTCCTTGGCTCTGTTGTCATGATTGCTTCCCCGTGCAGACTGAAGCTGCAGCAAAAAGAGCCTTGGCTCTTGATGGAGCTGACATGTGAGTATTGAAGAATTATATTTCCTATATTATTCTTTGCCTTTCTTTTTGGTGAATCCCCACATAATATATGATTGAAAATTTTGTTTCAGGGGTGGACTTTTTCTAAAGATCCAACCTTACAAGACAACTCGGGTTCAGAAGTCATCAGATTTTGCCCCTGAGATTGTAGAGGGCTATAATAGGATCTATATTGGAAATTTGTCTTGGGATATGACGGAGGATGAACTAAGGAAACTTTTCTCAGATTGCAATATATCATCAATACGCTTAGGCAAGGACAAAGAGACGGGGGAATTCCGTGGCTATGCACATGTTGATTTCTCTGATAGTCTCTCTCTAACAATTGCTTTATCACTAGACCAGAAGATGGTGTGTGGAAGACTAGTGAGGATAAGATGTGCAGTTCCAAAGAAAGAGCCAGATAACCATCCAAAATTGGAATCCGGAAGCAAGAAGGCAGAAAAAAGCAGTGTGAGCTCCAGCAATGGGAAAAGGAAGAACAAGAGACGGACATGCTATGAATGTGGTGTTCCAGGTCATCTTTCCTCAGCTTGTCCTAGGAAGAAGGCTGTTGATCAAGAGAATTGTCCAAAATAAATTCCTTTACTGTTGATCAATTTTCCAAATCTGTCACTTGATGAGGATCCTCGAGTTTTTGCTTTGTAGGTCTGTAGTAGAGCTATTCAAATGTATTTATTTGTTCAATCAAATACAAAGGTAGAAGCAATTTATGGTTTTTTGGTTGTCTTAGATACAGATCTTTGATTACCCTGGAATTGACAATCCCCCCTCATTTTTCTCCTTTTAGTAGAGCATTTAAAACTAATGGGTGTTTCTAGCTCCGGCTGATTCTCTTAAGTTAATTTTCCCTTAAATTTACACAAAGCAAATGTACCTGGTTAAATGTGGAGCCAATTTAATGTCATAGTAAATCATTTTTAACTATTTTGGTTTATATCTAGTTTTAGTCCCTTCAACTTGCAATATAAAAGACAGTTCTTCTTATGAGTGCTGTTGGTGGTCTTTTATGCATGTGATCAAATCATTTTAGACTATTTTTTCTCATTTTATAATTTAATGGATCTACTACTAATTTCTTTCAAATGACTTTTAGTTTTGATCTTATTCCATTCATTATCTCAACATACGCAAATTTGCTACATTCACTTTTTAGCCCAACATTATGTTCCATACAACATAGTTGGCTTTACAATTATTATATAAAGTTTTCTTTTTAATCTAAGTAGTATTTATTTATCATATAAGACTCCGAATGCACCATTTCTATTTGGATCATCCCACTCTAATTTTATACCCAACATCTTCAATTGCTCCCTTATAATGAATTATCAGACCGAAGTACCAAAAAGATGACATTACATTATCTTCTAATCTTAAATCCTTTGTGAATCTTCATTTCCACTCCTATAATCATACTTAGTTATGATTAAATTGACTTATTTTTGGATAAATATAAAAGTAAAATAATAAAGTACATAATACTAGTTGATTTATGTATTGGAGTATTAGGTTTATGGATCTGATATAATTTTAGATTAACTATATATTTCTATAATTAATAATTAATAATTTAACTTAAATAAATAGCAACACATTAATAATATATGGTAATTTAAAAAGAAGGTTGTGTGTTATGTATCTTGAATCATTATTAGTAAAGTTATATTATATGAAATTTACGTGTCCTGGTATCTTAATAATAATAATAATAATATTAATAATATATTGAAGTATGTGTTTCTTATGTTATTTGTATCCTGTCATAATCTTTCTATTATATCTATACATCTAAAACGTATCGCATTACTTATTCATTTTCCACCCATAATAATTGATGCTTTGAAGCTTAAACTCTGTCGGGTGGACGGCGGGGATTTATTTTTTGAGCGTAAAACAAGACTGAATGTTTATTTTATTTTATTTTCCTCCCACAGGCCTATTTCACAAGGTCAAATGCGTCTACACAGCAAATAAAACTCGTTGGTCAAGTGCACGTATGAAGTGTGTTTGGGATGACCATTAATTACGCAACTTCACTTTCGCTCCAAATTAATGAACCTGCACATGGGTTGGATTTGGGGTCAAACCACGAGACCAAAGCTTCCGTCGAATTGTATTAAATTGGACGTTGTGGTGGGGCCATAGCGATTCACGGTTGGTGTGGACTTTTGACTGTTTAGCCGATTATTTGGACTAATTAAAACCGACCTCAGCCGAAGTGGAGACTGGAAGCCTATTTTGAGTTTGACTGCTCTCTAGTCGGCCCTCTTGATTTCCGAGCCACGAGCGAATGGATTTGGTGCTGACTGCTGGCTTTGTGGGTCTCTCTCTCTCTCTCTAGTCCCTACACAACACAGAACACACACACTTCTTCTTTCGGCTTCCCTACCCGCGCATCATCCGGCGATTCATCATCCCAATAAAACGACGAAATGTACCGGATCCATCAGTTCAGATTTCAGAACAGATCAGTGAGACAAACGCTATGTGACAACCTCCCATCTCTTGCTTGATATTTAAGTCAACATTGATGGATTGTCTGATTTAACCAACTGCGACGGAATGGATGGATCGATCTCTACCGTCGATTCCCCCCCACCCCCAAACTTCTTTAACGTACCACCTGCTTTATTGCCTTGCCACTCGTGATGATGATATATATGAATTCGGGATTTCGGGATGGACAGATTTTACCCTTGCCAGAGGTTTGTGCTACATCCTTACATCATTACTCTACTCTATCCGCAAAGAAAGGGCAAACCTCCACCTTCATCCTTTAAGGCGCTTATCTTATAGATTGTCATTTTCTAATGAGTTAATTTGGGGGCATTCCCACGTCTGGGCTTGTATTTTCATAAATTCCACTCAAGTCCCTCTCAGACTTTTTGTCTTTTGTTATAAAAAATAAAAAAAAAGGAAGAAAATGTTCTACTTGTTGAAATGGGAAAAGCCATTCCCATTGAGGACTGTCCGATCCCAATCTTATTCTGTTTCTTGTCTCTACTGTGTACGATGTCCTATATCTATCTGGCCCTTCACTCCAGTTTCTTCAAATATAGTTTTACCTAAGCAATTCCAATGCCGTTGGATTGGCATCCGGTTAACAATACCGAAGAATCATTTTATTGGTCCCGTATAACATGATGCTTAAACTCAGGAGCATCAACATCAATCAGAAATTAGAGAATTTCTTTTTCTTTTTAAAGTCAAACCTTAAAATTAGAAAATAGAAGTTGGGGGAATTTCTGTTTCAAACTTTAAATTACTTTGAAAAACAATTTTTTTCAAAGGCGTCCAATTATTTTCCAATCTGATAATCAACTGGGAAAGTGTGATGGGATGATGTGAAGAAGAAAAAGGGAGATGATGATGATGATCTTTCATTCTCCCCGTGCACCTATGACCTATCGAGACTTTTTCAGACCTTCTCTACTCTACTCTACTCTACTCTGCTACATCAAATCGGCGATTATCACAATAGTTTCCTATTTTATCAAATCAACTGAACGCGAGCGCGACACGACTCGCGACTCGCGAGATACAAAATTAAAATAATATTTTAAGTACTTGAAGTCTATGAGACTGTGTTTGTTGGCTTGCTGTTGTTGGGGCATCCCATTTTGAATCTCCCCGTGCCCGCCTCCGTCCACACCTCCCTTTCCGAGCCTCCCTTTCCCTCCTTTATATTTCTTCCTCTTCCCTCCCTTTTCTCTAGTTTCTACTCTCTCTCTCTCTCTCTGTTCTTCATCCAAAATCTTCCAAGGACCGACGATTCTTCCACGGTAAACACTTCGGGTGATTTCTATTTTAAGCTTTCATTTTTCTTTTTTTTTTTTCTTCCGAAGTTTCTTCGCATTTATTGTGTGATTCTTTTTCTTCCAACGATCTTTGATCCATTCCAAATTTGCAGTATTTTTTCCTTGTTTAACCTTTCGAGCTTTCCTTCACATTATTTTGTTCGTACACTGCTGCTGGTGCAGAGTAATGGCTGTCACTTCAAGAGGAAGAACCGAACTTCAGATTCCAAAGAAATGGAAGGACAGAGAGACGAGTCCTGAAAGAACAAAGATTTGGACAGAGCCAAGGCCTAAGACGGAGAGGAAAGTTCCTGTTGTTTACTATCTCTCTAGGAATGGCCATCTCGAGCATCCTCACTTCATGGAGGTTCCTCTGTCTTCAAGCGAAGGATTATATCTCAGAGGTTCGTCTGAACAAAAAAATAATAACTGCTAGTCCTCAATGGTTTCTCAGTGAACATGCTTAGGGTTTTGTAAATTTGTTAGTTATCTGAATGTTTCTTCTCCATTTATGTTCTGTCGTTCCTGATTCAGATGTCATAAACCGGTTGAACGTACTACGGGGGAAAGGCATGCCGTCCATGTACTCCTGGTCTTCCAAACGGTAGATTCCAATTAATCCCTACTTCTTCAGTTCTAATACTTAGAGTATCTGTTTTTGATTCAATGTGTCACTCAGGAGCTATAAAAACGGATTTGTCTGGCACGATTTGTCTGAGAACGACTTCATCTACCCTGCACACGGCCAGGAATACGTTCTCAAGGGTTCAGAGCTTCTTGAATCTTCTTCGAGCTTCAGATCTCCGGGATCTTCAGAAACAGTATCCCCAACCTCCGAAAAGCCACCGGAAGTAAATAAGCCGACCGTCGAATGCGACTTCCCGGTAGTCGTCCGGAGGAGAAATCAGTCATGGAGTTCCATCGACCTACACGAATACAAAGTCTACAAGACCGAATCGACCGGCGAGTGCGCCGGCAAGGCCGCCGACGCGTCGACGCAGACCGACGACAAGAGAAGACGAAGAAGAATAATCAGAGAAGAGGAGGTGCAAGAGAAGGCTCCCCCAATTGAGGAGGAACAATACGAAGATCAAAGTACGGAGTTGAGCAGGGAAGAGATTTCCCCTCCACCATCGTCCTCTAGTCCAGAAACGTTAGAATCTCTGATCAAGGCTGACGGACATCTCATTAGCCGTTCCGGTGGTGTTGAAGGAGCAGATATTCGAGATCAGACGGCTAATATTAGTTCAAGCGGAAGGATGAAGGCCTCTGCGGTTCTGATGCAATTAATTTCGTGCGGCACAATCTCCATCAAGGATTGCAGCACCATGCCTTCATCCGGGAAGGATCAAGGGTTTTCGTTGATTTCGCACTACCGAGCGAGGATACCCCGCGGAGCATCGAATCAAGTAACCAAAGAGGTAGAGTGTTTGATGGAAAACCCTAGTTATGGAGGGGTACGGTTAGAGGATAAAGAGTACTTCAGTGGAAGCTTGGTCGAGACGAAGAAAGACGAGTTTCCAGCCTTAAAGAGATCGTCTTCTTACAATGCAGATCGGTAAGGCCCCTCGCTTACTTTGTTTCTAGCTTTCAATCATACTGTTTTTTTCAGAGTTTAGAGAGTCCCTGGTTTTGGCAACTGCAGGTGATCCTTTTTGTCGTATATGTTTAGGGCATGGACCTAGGTACTAAAACCACACTAAATTTACCAAAGTAGCCCGGTACTTTTTTCTTTATTTCAAAAGCATTTGAAATCGTATACTGGCGTTTCTTCCTGGTAGTCTGACGGAGACTGAGAGTCTCTGTTCGGATTTGAATTTGAGATTCGTACGGCCTTTTCGAAAGTACGCGCTCACCTTTGCCATTTAACCTTTTCATTTATATCTTTCTTTTCCTCTTGTGGTGGGGACTGTGTATGTATGTAGTGGGTCGCTGGCTTCTGGCCACCGGCCAAGCCAAATTTTTAGCTTAGCAAGATGGGCAGCCTGGTGTGATGGAGGGTGCTGATCTAGTTCATGTGGTCAATTGGTCCAGAGAACAGACAAAGTGACACAAGGATTATATGTCCAATACGTAGCGTTCATGGAGTTCATATTGGTGACACTGAATTGGCCATGTGTACGATTTCCTTGTTATTGGGAGAAGTTGTAAGGGCTCTTTTCCGCCTTTTCGGGCCTCAACCCCGACGCATCGTCGTTGCGATGTTGAAGACCGAAGATTCCTCCACCCTTAGAAGGGAATGGGGGAGAGGAGATGGGGATTTTGGCCGGGAATGGGAGGGATAGGGATTGGGGAAGGGGGAAAAAAGGGTGAATTGGGATTATACTAGCAATGTGAGGACTGGGGATCATGGTGTACGGAAAATCCTCAGCTTTTTGTGGAAGCTGAGGTCATCAAGTAGGAGTGTGCAGTGTTTTCCACGTTGTAGCATTTGGCATTGAACAATCAGATGCCTGCAAGTCTACAAGTTACAGTTGTTAGGATATATGCTAGGACGATAGTAGATGATGTGGTCCCGGTCCCGTTCAGATCTGATTGATTGAGGATTACGCCAAGCAATCAATGTGTGACAAGTATTCCAGCCTATTACACGTGTGTAATATCCGTACAGGTGAAAAAATAACAACAGTAGTCTTGAACACCTGTCACACACTGATGGCTTAGTATAGCAAGGAAAAAAAATAAAGCAAGCAGATCCGGACTAGTTTGGTACTCAGCTAATAGCCTAACACTTGTCCTTGTCTTATTTAATAAGGTGGTTATCCGTGATTTGCTCTTATTTCTGCTCCTTTGTTGTTATCTTCATTTGTTGGGTGGACAGAAGCTCCAAGTTGGACCTAGCCGACAAGGAAATTGAGGGAGTCAGAGCAAAATGCATACCGAGGAAGCCAAAGACACCAGGGAAAAAAGAAAACGTCTCACGTAGCAGCATTCACGGGAGCAAAAGACATGGCGACGAACCCGTCATCAATCAAATAGATTAAACAAACGTACGAAAAGTAGGCGTCTGTGTATTTTGTAACTAAAAACGATGTGAAAAAAAAAGGAAAATAGGAGAAACAAACAGAAGCAAAGTGAAGAATGGAGGTGGATGTAAAATGCGAGGGGAAAGATTAGAGATTTCTCCACCTGGATTGCAAGACACGGCACGCAGTGGTGTAAACGAGACAAGCATAAGAGGGGAGGGGGGGGGGTGTGGAACCGTACTTAAAAAGCCTTCACTTTTTTCCCTTGTTTAAGGTTACGGATTGTCTCTTTCGCTTGGAATTTGGAGTTACTGGGAGTTTATTTCTTGGTTTGAGATGATTATCCCAATCTCCAATTTACTCTCACTATATTTATTTTATTTTAATTCACTAGTGATTTTGATTCACGGGACTCGTTTTGACCTTGAGCATAGGAAATTGAATTTTGTCGTTTTTTTTATATTTGCATATTTGCATGTGGAAACTGGAAAGTTGGCGCACCGTGATACAACCATCACCAATAATGACAAATCAAGCGGGGTTGTTTTATTTCTAAATCAGGATAAAAGTAATCTTTAACATACTTAACTGAACTGACTCGACCCTCTTATGGTTGTTAGGTTGGCCGTTGTAAAACCCGTCTCTCGCACCTTTTTTTTTAATCTTTTTCTTGGTTAAAAATGCTAGCCATTCGTTCTGGTGGAAGCATCAATAATTAGTCAGGGGGCGCGTGATATAATTGTAGTTATGACGTGGTCGGGGATGGCGGAAACCACTAGCCCGGTTTTGGGGAAGTCGATTAATGCGTGCCTAACTGCCTGGTTCCATGGTGGATAACTGGATATCCTAAAAATTTTTAGAAGCTGTCGTGTATTATAAATGTTATTGGAGTCGCAGTTGGTAATGCAATGTCTTGGTATTGGGTTCGGAGTCTCGGACGTAATAGGCACGTTGGATAAGCATAATGAGTGAATACGTAACAGTTGTATGATACATATTCCAGTTAATGGAAAAAATTCCAGTTAAGGGTTTATTCTGTGTCTCTCTCTCTCCACAATCCCCTGTGGCCGACTTCCCGCACGTGAACTTAAGAATCGAAAGAATGTTGATTTTGTAACTCTTTCACCTTTACCGGAGAGTGGAGAGGAACGTGCATGGTCGAATCCAATAGGGTGTCACCCAGCATGACAACATCCTGCCGACTTCGTGTATTGTCATGTTGAACGCCATTACTTAAATGTGGAGGTCAACAAGATCACTATTGAGTGGATTTGCAGCTTAATTCTTTGTTTTGTTCAACGGAGAACCCAAAATTTTATAATGATCGGATGATTTTGCAACGTGTCTGTACGTGACAACTTTACAAAGAATTTCCTTTTTTTTTTTGATAAATTTTACAAAGAATTTCCTTATTATAAGTCACTTGGAAAATTAAGGGATGAAGTTATAGAATTATAGAACAGTTTGTAAGGAGGGCATAGATTTGCTTATATATGCAGTTTGTAAATTATAGAATTACAAGTTATTTATCCTAACAATAACAATCCAGATATGAGATAAAACCTTTGCTTGAAGTGTGGCCTAACATTCAATTCAGGAGAACAAAAGACAACTTTTATGGAGTTCTGTTCTCTCGCATTTGGATTTTGGATAGAAAAAGAAAAGAAAAGACCACTTGAGGACAAGATGATGAAAATAGAAAGAATATATGCTGATATATTACAAGTGTGGCAGATGGTAATGGACTGGGTTACTGTTCTTCCAGAATTTTCAGCGTTGGACAGGTCATCCTTCGGACTTTTGGTTCAACTTTTTCAGATACAGTTGAACTGTCGCATGATGATGATGATAGTATGTTAAGTTGAATGTGTAGTTAACTAGTACGAGACAATTAAACTGACATTGATGCTTTTAATTTCTTTGTGTAATTGGTTTTTTATTTAATGAGGGGAGGGGTTGGGTGCAAGCTCATCCCTCTACCGCATGTTGTACTATTTGTTTTATTTTTAATAAGATTCCTTCTGCTTTAGCTTTATTATCTGAAACAGAAAATTAAAGTTGACTAGTTTTGCTCTTGGAGGGGTTAAATTCTTTCATCACGTTTGACTAGTATTGGAGGGTTATTACTTATTCACAGTTGGAATCGGAATCGGAATTGAAATGGAATTCTACCCAATCAAACTTGTGGAATCAAAATGAACCCTTTTTTGTTTCAATTCTAGATCCCAACTCTTACAAACCAAACAGACCCTTATCTCTTGATTGGTACAGCAATTCATTATTGCTGTTTCTAGGTACACCTATAAATATTAATATCCTTGTGGTGTAGCTTCAGGCTTCTTCTTTAAGACAACACACTCTTAATAAATTAACAAACCCGACTTCCAACACATCAACAAACAGGCATTCATTCCCTGAGCTGCACCTTGCACCCTGCACCCACACACGATGAGATGGGATTGGGACTTGGGGAGGGATTAGGGAGTGAAAAACAAGCAACCAGTTGAAAAAAACAAAAAGCAATTTATTATTGTATTTATACATGTGCAGTGAGAGTACTCAAATTTAATAAAGTCCATCAATCGCGATGCAGTGTAGTGTACTATGCTGAAAATGATGGAACAAATTTAATGCTTCTTCATCGTCCCCACAGCTATGATCCATCAACTGACGAGAATTTCTTCAATGTAATTACCCAAATCGCCCACTGATTCGGGTATGGAGTTCTTTATGCCATCCCAAGTAGTTGTTTTTAATGAATTTAGATGGGTGAATAAGTTATCTCTGTTCAGTCGAGTGAGATGAGCTTCATGTGTAAATGGGCAAGGTGTTCTTCCTGGAGTGGGTACAGACGATCCCAGAAGCATTCTCATTTGACAAGATTCAGATAATGGCTCAGCCGCGAGTTATTGACTCTGCAATTGGAAGACACTGATCAGAGCAGAGCGGTGGAAGCAATTAAGGGCTACTGCAAAACCACATTAGATATATCCTCATTCCTCGGGCTCTATGTATTCATATTCATGAATCATGTTGTACGGTTATAATTTGAGATGACCGAAAGTAGAGGAAGATCAAAGCTTTTAATACCTTCAAATTCTTACATTAAAAAGGTACTCCCCTTAACAATTGACAACGTATTCTTATAAAACGGTTTGACTATGATATGAAAAAGATATGATATTTAAAGAATTTCTGATGAATCAATGGAATCATAAACGTGGTAACCGATCACGTGTTATTTATCAAAATTCAGGAATGAGTTTTGATTGGTCAAAACTCTTCCTCTACCATATTTTTTCTGTATCCGTCCAATAAGGCCAGTCTAGTAATTACCCTCCACACTTGCAGTTATGTGGAGGGTAATTACAAGTCTATACCTAGGTGCGGTGCATAATTTCGAGAAGAATGGGTGGGTGGAACGAAGGGGTTAAGCCCAACCGTCTAAACTCATGGGCCAAAAGTTGCTAGATATCAACAATTGCGGAGTAAACCCTTTAAAAAAGCCCATTTCTTTTCTCCTCAAATGATCTCTGTACCCCCCGCCCCCCAATTCCATGCTGTACAGACTTTGATTTTTTAGATTATTTGCATCCCGCCCAATTTGGAGGCTCAGGCACTGGATCAGCTCGCAGAATGGTTTTCAAAACCGGACCGGACCCAACGGTCAGAGTAAGAAAACCAGGAATGACCAGTTCTATTTTTCTTCAAAATCGGATTTTTCTCAAAAATCATTGATTTTGATCAACAAACTGTTGACTCAGATGATTAATCGTTCAAACAGTTTTGATTATTTTCTATTTTATTTTTTATCTTTTGTTAAAACAGCTAATAATTCAATTCGAACAGTCAGACCATTCGACTCAAGAACCGGATCCTGACTAGTTCATTCTCCAGATCAGTTTTAAAAACCTTGGTTCACAGAACCACGCACTCTCCGTGGTATGGCCAGTGGGCCTAACGTGTACCCTGCTCTGTCCTACCCCTGATTTTTTTCTATAGTATATATAATACCAAAAATGGGAAAGAATTTCATTCTTCGAAATTTTGACGCTAGTAGCTATTGGATGGATGGACATGTAATACTTTTCCTACTCAGGCAAATGCTCAAATTGATTGCTTGTCCATCAGTTGAAAACTAAGCTTCAAGTACACTTGCATCCTAAATTCAAGGAACCAAGATTAACTCCCGTCAATGGATTCCATTATTACTACATTTTAGGTCCACAGGCCGGCATCTCATGGCACGACCGAGCAGGCCATGCCGCTCGTGGCCCAGCCCATTATGGCCTATATATATTTATATATTATAATTATAACATAATATATAGTATAAAATATATTAATAAAATAAATATTTTTTTAATTTTATTATATTAATTTATTTAATTATTGCATATATAAATAATTTTATACACAGCCCGACCTGACCCAGGGCTCGGCCCACAGGTCAGCTTGACTCGTGGCATGACACGGCACAGCCCATTTTACACCTCTACTCAAAATACTGCTACATGCATCAGCAATGCCTAGGCATTTTAAGTTTAAGCGTCAGTTTTCTGTTTGGTTGATATTGTTCTGAATTAAAACACTCATAAAACGTTTCCACTACAATTGGATGAGAGTTGATATAGTGGTGTGGTGTCACTTTCAATATAAACATTTCATTTACAAGTAATGTCAACACCAAAGACTGCTTGAAAAACTTATTCAACGCACGCCTGTAGCATGTTAACACCAAATAGACCGCTAAGAAAGCTTAATTCTAATTTTAGTAAGTGATAAAGGGAGATTTGGCCCGACCTCGTAACCACTCAACACGTGGAAAGGCAACAGCTCGGCACAATAGTACATCTAAGGCGCGAACTCCGAAAAGAGGAATTCGCGGCCCGAACTCCCCACAAGGAGCACGAGCTCTCCCTTGGACCCCGAGCCTTACAAAAGGCATCAACCCAAACTGGCCCGCCCCATGGTAGTTCGGGCCACGTCTCTATCTAAACTCAAGACTTCACCTCACACACCGCTCCAGCACTTCGCCTCCGGGACGTCGAACTGGACAACCGCACTGTACCTGACACCGAAGGAATCCGTATCCCGAGGCGGCGCACCTGACTAACTTGAGACCTGATGCTTGACAGCCGCATTCCAACGACCACCTACCACCGCCACCTGCCACCACCATCTCCAGTCATAGAGACGGCTCCGACAAAGAGAGCAGTGGCGGTTCTACCCTAGCAGAGGTGAGGACACCCGAACTGGTAGAAGTGAAGGTAATCATACCCGACCTGACAGAAGCTTAGGAGTGAGTGCGCGAAGTGGTTATAAAAGGCTCTCTACCCCCCCAAGAACGAGGTATGTGAACTTTGCGCCATCTGGTTTATCATCTTGCCTTTGAGGATACTAACTTGAGTTTCAGAGCATTCTCACCGGGCCCCTCCCTGGAGATACTCGCTTTCTTCCCCGCTTCAGGCACCTTCTGCTCCAGTCAGAGGCTAGATCGTTGACATCTAGGACTAGCCGACTTGTGCACCATCAATTGGCGTCGTCTGTGGGAAAGCTTCTAAAACTCTCGTAACCTCTTTTTTTTTCAAAAAAAAAACCCCAATACTCATGGCTTCTTCCAGCAATGTCGGATGTGACACGGAGATGAACACTGCCGGGGAACAACTTCAAGTCCCCGTGGAGTGCATCGAACAGTTCACCATCCCCCTTCCGGTGGATGGGATCCCCAGCCTGAACGCGCCACAAATGGTGGCGCCCGTAAACCTTCCCGCCGTAAGCGTCCCCTTTCCTCTCCCTGTTGAGACAGTCTTTACTGAACCAACTGTTGTCCCCCTGGCAACTAGCCAGAGCCTGTTTGATGACCTGATGCAGTGCATGCAGGCAATGCAGGCCCAAATGCAGCAGTTCTAGCAGCATCAGCTCCAGCAACACCAAGTACTGCACCACCTCTCTCAATATCACTATCAGCAGCAGTTCCCCCAACTGCCCATGAACCAACCGCAGCTTCCACCCAGGCACCCTGCTCCAAAGCTGATTAAGGCTTCCCCTCAGGGTGGATGTCACCGCCGAGGAGAAGCCTCCCAACTTCAGAACCCCCCTAGCAGCCATGCCTCATCCCCGGGCCAAAGGGAAAGAAAAATCACCCCCGCTTCACAGCTCGCAGGTGGGTCGGGAACCTCGCCCGCAAAGTCAGCACCTCGGCGCTCCAAGCCTGAGCTCCCGCTCACAGAGAACCGATTCAGCGTCCAAGCAGCAGACTACCAACATTCCGAGCCCATCAAGCTCGGCAACACAGACCAGGCCCACTCATCAATGAAGGCGCCGGCAAAGTCGCCGAACTGCCACCCATGTCCTACCTGAGCTCAAAGGTAAAGAAGAGACAAGCTCGGACGAGGTAAAAGTTGCCCCTATTCTCTCAATTCCTCCCCCCCTTTCATCAGAACTCCTTGCAGTCCCCATGCCCAGAGACTTCAAACTCCCCCCTTTGGACAAGTATGATGGGTCCTTTGACCCCAACGAACATGTCGATGCCTTCCAATCCCAAATGCACCTAGCAAGGGCTAGTAAGTCATGCATGTGTGTGGCCTTCACCATCACCTTCAGGGGGGTGGCCCGCACCTGGTACAGGAACTTGGCCCCCGGGTCAATAAGAAGTTGGACCCAGTTCGTGCAGATCTTCACCGCACACTTCGTTACCACCAAGCGGTGCCCTAGAACCGAGGAAAAGCATCTTCGGAGTAGTCCAGAGGGAAGGAGAGTCCATCCAGGGCTACATCAAGCGGTTCAACGATGCGTGCTTAGAGATACCGTGACTGGACCCCACGGTACAGCTCGTGGCAGCCAAGAGAGGAGTAACACACAAGGAGTTCAAATGCCACATGGTAGCCAGCTAGCCCGGGATCGTGGCCGAGTTCCTTAAGCTCGCGGATAAGTTCATGAGAACAGAGGAAGAGATCAACCAATGGACCGAAGGCAGGGTCGAGAAAAGGAAAAGAGAAGGCGAGCCCTCCAACCCAGATGACAGAAGAAAAAACCTGGCTCGGACGGACTATACACCCTTAAACACGAGGCGGACTGAGATCTTGATGACGATCAAAGGCGCCCCATACATAAAATGGCCACCTCGCCTGAAAGGGAACCCAAACGAGAGAAATAAAAATTTGTACTGTAGTTTCCATAGAGATCACGGTCATAGTACCGAATAGTGTAATAATCTCTGGGACGAGATAGAGAGACTCATCCGTCACGGGTACTTGAGAAATTTTGTACAACATTAATAATAATAATAATAATAAGACATGTCAGCAAGGGGAGCACGGAAGAGATGGCCCCGAATCCAGCAGCAGGCTAGCCGAACCATCGCAAAGATAGCCTCCGAAAGAGAACCCAGTTCGGGGAACCATCCACGTAATAGTGGAAGGTTCTGTGGTAGCAGGTTGTACTTCAGCAGCAGCCCAAATGTACAGCATAATAATAATAATAATAATAATAATAATAATAATAATAAATAATAATAATAATAATAATAATAATAATAATAATAATAATAATAATAATAATAAGACATGTCAGCAAGGGGAGCACGGAAGAGATGGCCCCAAATCCAGCAGCAGGCCAGTCGAACCATCGCAAAGATAGCCTCCGAAAGAGAACCCAGTTCGGGGAACCATCCACGTAATAGTGGAAGGTTCGGTGGTAGCAGGTTGTACTTCAGCAGCAGCCCAAATGTCAATTCACGAAGCGCCCTGAGAAGAACAGAACCCTCAAAAGAGGCCGAAGGCGAAAGAACCGATCTTCTTCACGGCAGACGATGCGCGAGGTGTCCACTACCCCCACGATGACGCACTTGTTATAAAACTAAGGATCAGCGACTTCGAAGTCAGGCGCGTGCTTGTGGATTCAAGTAGCTTGGCAGACATTCTCTTCAAGTCGGCATTTGACCAGCTTCAGTTGTAGAGGAGCGAGTTGAAGCCCGCGAACACTCCTTTAGTGGGCTTCAGCGGAGGAAGTCAGGCCCCTTGGGAAAATAACAGTACCATTGGAAGTCCACACATGGCCTTGTGCAGTCAGACTCAGCCACGATTTCCCGGTGGTCGCAATCCCCTCCCCATACAATGCCATAATAGGGCGGCCAATCACGCATGTCCTACGGACAGTGATCTCCACCTACTATTTGGCAATTAAGTTCCCTACAGACTTCGGTGTAGGGGTAGCGTGGGACGACCAGCTTGAGTCCCGCAAGTGTTATGTTGCCACTTGAAGGGAAAAACCAAGGCGGCCGACGACCTCGAATTGGAGCGCCCTACGGAGCAGGGCGAGGAACGACCTTCGCCCACAAAGGAAACGGTCGCAATCCCAACTTCAACTACGGACCCGGCCTGAACGCTACAGATCGGTGCTTCCGTCAAGGAGCCTCTACGATCCGAACCGGTGAGTTTCTTACTTCAAAATTTAGACATTTTTGCATGGTCCGCGGCCGATATCTCCGGTATTGACCCTAGCCTTATAATTCACAAACTTAATACTGACCATGTAGTCAGACCCATTAGACAGAAGAAATGCAACTTAGCCCCGGAGCGCTGGAGGGCGGTTGACGAGGAGGTCGAAAAGCTCCTTGCAGTGGACTTCATAAGGGAAGTTCATTACCCGAGCTGGGTAGCCAACCCAGTGCTGGTGAAAAAGGCAAATGACAAGTGGCGCATGTGCGTCGACTACA
Organism: Nelumbo lutea; assembly: GCF_056320005.1. Lineage (NCBI taxonomy): Eukaryota > Viridiplantae > Streptophyta > Magnoliopsida > Proteales > Nelumbonaceae > Nelumbo > Nelumbo lutea. Next base: position 4,124,216 of record NC_142685.1, on the reverse strand, counting down.
CCGACCTGAACCGAGCCTACCCAAAAGATTGCTTCCCCCTCCCCAGAATTGGCCGCCTAGTGGACACGACCTCGGGACATGAGTTGCTAAGCTTCTTGGACGCCTACTCAGGCTACAACCAAATCAGGATGGACCAGTCCAATGAGGAAAAATCCAGCTTCATAACCGAGTTCGGGCTGTACTGCTACAAGGTCATGCCCTTTGGGCTGAAGAATGCTGGGGCGACCTTCCAAAGACTTGTGAATAAGATGTTTCGGCCCTTAATTGGCATGAAAATAGAATGTTATGCAGATGACATGGTCGTCAATATGCAGTTTTCACAGGAATTAATACAATACTTAGATTCTGTCTTCCAAATTCTGCATCGATTTAGCATGAAACTGAACCCAAACAAATGTGTCTTCGGTGTCACCTTGGGTAAGTTCCTAGGCTACATTGGAAACCGGCGCGGCATTGAGGCCAACCTAGACAAGATAAAAGTCATCCTAGATATGAGACCACCCCGAAAAGTGAAAGAGGTTCAGAGGCTAAACGGCCGCATAGCCACTTTGAGCCGCTTCATGTCCAAATCAGCAGACCGCTGTCTGCCTTTCTTTAAAGCAATCAAAGGCAAAGGGTTCGAATGGACCCAAGACTACCAGCTCGCGTTCGATGAGCTAAAAAAGTACCTCGCTAGTGTGCCAATCTCAACCAGGCCCGAGGAGGGCGAGGTCTTAGAACCGTACCTCTCGGCAAGCGATGAGGTGAACAATTCGGTACTAATAAAAGAAGTAGATCGGGTCCAATGACCCATCTATTATGTTAGTAAAATTCTTCAAGGAGCAGAGACGAGATACCCGCAGATAGAAAAGCTAGCGTACGCACTGGTAATCGCAGCTCAAAAACTCCGCCCATATTTCCAGGCTCACACTGTCATCGTCTTGACTGACAAACCTCTGAAGCAAGTTTTACTCAAGCCCGAGGTTTCCGGTTGGCTGACGAAGTGGGCCATCGAGCTCAGTGAGTACAACCTCCAGTATAAGCCACGAACTGCTATTAAGGCCCAAGCCTTAGCAATTTTATTGTCGAGTGCACGTTCAGCCTCGAAGTCCCTAGGCCGGTTGAGCCCGAGATCCCCAGTTCGGGTGAGCTCGGAGCTCCCAAGTCAATAGAGTTTGAACCCCTTGAAGTAGCAGCCAGTGTGGCATCTCTCCTAGTTAGGACAAACGCGAAATGGGATGAGGAGCCCAGGATCCTTCACGTAGATGGCTCCTCGAACCAGTAGGATAGTGGGGCTGGAATAGTGTTGCGTGGCCTGGGCGGTACGAAATTGGAATACGCACTACGCTTTGAGTTCGCAGCATCCGACAATGAGGTGGAGTATGAAGCATTGATAGTCGAGCTGACCCTAGTGCAAAAGGTAAGAGCAAAACACATAATTATCTGCAGCGATTCCCAGTTTGTGGTTAACCAGGTCACGGGCAAATATGAAGCACGTGAGCTGACTATGATCGCCTACTTGGCAAAAGTAAAGGAGGTTCTACTCAACTTTCAGTCACACTTCATCAGGAAAATCCCGAGATCAGAGAACATTGAGGTCGATGCCCTGTCCATGTTAGCCAGCACGAGTCACAACACCATGAGAACCATGTACATAGAGGACTTACCTCAGCCTAGCATTCTCGGTGGGGCAGAGGAGGTTGCTCCCGTCCTTGAAGCAGAGCCGAGATGGATCAACACACTCGTAGGCTTCTTGCTAGATGGGACCCTCCCTGCGGACCGCAATGCAGCCAGAAGGGTGCAGCGCCAAGCAGCCAAATATGTCATAATAGACGAACGGTTGTACCGACGGTCCTACACACTCCCCTACCTGTGTTGCTTGCGACCTGTCAAAGCCAAGCTCGTAATCCGCGACACTCATGAAGTTCTGTGCAGCGGACACTTGGGAGGCAGGGCCCTTGCCCGGAAGGCACTTCGGCAAGGGTACTACAGGCCAACGATTAAGGCAGGGGCCATCGAACTCGTCAGAAAATATGACAAGTGTCAAAAGCATGCCAATATCCACCATCATCCTGTCGCTGACCTCAAGTATCTCACCAGTCCATGGCCCTTTGCACAATGGGGCATCGACCTCCTAGGGCCATTCCCACCAGTAACATGTGGGAGGAAGTTCCTAGTGGTGGCGGTAGATTACTTCACAAAGTGGATAGAAGTCGAACCTCTGGCAACAGTTACAGCACGAAACGTACAGAACTTCTTTTGGAAGAACATAGTATGTCGCTTCGGGTTACCTTGGGTACTGATCTCCGACAATGGCAAGCAGTTCGAAGATATCAAGTTTCAGGAATGGTGCCAAGATATGGGGATTCGATAGAACTTCACATCGGTTGCGTACCCGCAGGCAAATGGTCAAATTGAAGTAATGAACAGAGCTATCCTCCGCGGACTGAAAGCGCGACTAGACCGAGCTAAAGGGTTGTGGGCAGACGAGCTACCAAGTGTTCTATGGGCTCACTGAACTATGGAAAAAACCGCCACGGGAGAAACCCCCTTTAACCTCAACTACAGCACCAAAGCAATACTCCCGGCGGAGATCGAAATACCTACACTGCGACTAGAAGCATACAATGATCAGTCAGACGGAGACAAGTTGCGTACCAACCTCGATCTACTGGACGATGTAAGAGACCTCGCATACATCTGGACCGCAGCTTACCAGCAAAGAGTAGATCGGTACTACAATGCCAGAGTAGAAAAGCGAAACTTCCACATCGGCGACCTGGTCCTCCGTAAGATCATGGCACCTGAGCCCGGCGTGGGCAAACTTGGACCAAATTGGGAAGGGCCCTACCAAGTAAAGAGCGCACTCGGGGGGACATACGAGCTCAAAACCTTAGAGGGAAAACAAGTACCCCAAGCTTGGAATATCGTTAACTTGAGATGATACTACCTATAGATCACCAAGCGAAGTGGACCAAGTCGATACCAGAGCCTAAGGGCTAACAAGGACCTCGACATGGGCACCAAGCAAAGTGCCAACAACGAACTAATAGGGGCATCAACACATGGTCAGTTCGGCAATACAGTCAGTTAGGAAGAAAGAGCGACAACAACACTTAACCGAAAGAAGAACATTCTATTGCAAGATACTTTGTTTACATTCCAAAAAAAAAAAAGGGCAAGCTCACGGGCCCAAAGGTACTTCTTCACCATCAAAAGGCACTTCGACGACACCCGAAGGTCCTGCCTCGTCCTCAGAATCTGGCTCATCATCAGCAGCATTGGCCATCTCCTGAGTAATGCGCGAAGTGGTTATGGCGCTAATATTGAGCTCGGGATATGTATTCCGGATCATCCACCGGCTCAGTTTAAAGCCCCTTCTGTACGAGCCCACCATCAGGTCATCAAAGCACGTCGAGGCAATATATTCATTGACGACCTTCTTCTTAGCATCTCAATGTCCTAAGAAAAGATCCCCGTCCTCTCCCTAATATCCTCTTGAAGGTATTCAACCTGATGCCACAAGTCCAACCTCAGGTCCGCCATGTGCTTCACCACAACTCCCATGGCCTCAGTATCTCTCCGAGACCTCGCCAGCCTGGCTTGTGCAGCACGAGAAGCCACCTCAACAGCTCGGGTAGCCGCCTCGGCAATGCGGGAAGCCTCTTCAGCAGCTCGCGCCTGCCTCGAACTCCTTTCCATTGAGCTGCCAAGGCATGGATAGAAGAATTCACCTACCAAAAAGAAAAATAACAAATGAATGATAGCAAGAAAGATGAAAGTAAAGAGCCCGACAAAGAAGTTGCTAACTTACCACCATGGCATGAGTGGCAGCACAACAAGCCACCTGGTTCAAAGGAAGATCGGTCCATGCCGCGACCTCCTTAGGGTAAATGGCCTCCCTACTCTTCTGAAGAGCGTGGTTCGGCGACAACACGCTCTTGAACTCACCTTGGGTTCCCGAGCCTGAGGGCCCAGCTCGCGTATAAGTAGACCCAGAGTAAGCAGGAGCCCTCTTGTAAGTAGTCTCGGCATAAGGGGCCCTTACCGCTTCTTGCATTGGAGGGGCCATCTCGGGCTGCATGGGCGGATCCATTGACGGGTAGTCTGGTACCTCGGGCTCTACGTCTCGGGGTAGCTCGGCACGAGTACGTTTGGCGACTCGCTTCCTCCTCTTCATGGCGTGAAACAGGTTCCCACCATGAGTCTTCTCTGAGTCCATCACACCTACAAAAGAGCTCGGCATCAGGGAAAACAAAAGAACAAAGCAAAACAAAAGACAACCTCTAAGTAAGGAACCTACTCGAACTCAAACCGGCCGCGATGAGCTTGGCCTTCGTCAGATACTGATGACATTTTAGCCCAAGCCGTGCCCATTGCCGGAGGCCCTTCTCCGTCTCCTTGTCAAGCGTAACACCGGCATCAGGGGCAGCCACTCTCACCCGGTTTGGAACGGCCACCCCAATGCACTTCTCACCCCGAAGTAGTCATGTTTCCACACTGGGACCTTGTTGGGAAGATCATGTAAAAGCTTAAAACCCGGGCGAGGAGACAGGTAATAAACCCGCCTACGCCCGGGAAGGGGACCCGCTTGCTTCTTAAGCATCAAAATGGAAGAAAAAATCTCTAAGTCTAAGGGCAAGATCTGTTCGCAAAATAGGGAGATTGTCACCACCAAGTTACGAATAGAATTCGGGTGAAGCTGGCCGACAATAACGCCGAAGTCATTCATGACCTCGACTATAAGGAGGTGGAAAGGCAGGCGCAAACCAGCAGCGAGCTGCTCCCGGATATCATGATCTCATCAGGACCGTGTTCCCAAGGGAAACTGCCCAAAGGTATAAAATAGGTATACTCCCCAGGCAAGTTAAACTGGGTAATAAGGGAGTGAAGCCCCTCAGGCGTCACAGTCGAGGTCCCAAACTTGTCCAACGTCCGACCTCGACAGGAGGAGGACGCCAAACCACCCGAGGCGACTTGGCCTATTGGTTTGAACTCTTCCTCGAGTTCTACCTCTGGTTCACTAGGACTGTAGGGGGATGCAACTTGGTTCGTAGAACCTGCATCTGACCCCCTTGAAGAACTGTCTAAGCTATCCGAGCTAGACATCGAAAGGAGAAGGATCTCAGGAAAGTACTCACCCGGAAAAAGCAAACAGACTACGAGAACGTGAACGCGAGCTAAAGGCTTGAACAAGAGTTGAAGGCTTGAACACGAGCTGAAACTTGGACACGAGCTCAAGAAGCAAAATGCGGGATAACGATAGCAACTGGGGTCCCCCACTATTTATACCCACAGTAACCGAGAATCAACGGTTCTGATCAAAGCAAATCCAAGGACCCGCAGTCGTGCTGACCGCACATCTCCTGAGACCAAGACGGGAAAGGTTGCACGTCTCTTGAAACTGAAAAGGGCGCTAGTGCACGTCTCCTCGCATTAAAGGCGGCAGCGACGCGTTTTTTGAATTTGAAAAGTTACCTGCTATCACAACCCCCATGGCGCGCCTTTTTGAATTTTTGAAATGAACACGCACAGTCACGTCTGTTAGCATTTGTAGACAGATTGGCGTGTTTCCCGTCTTTTCGACGCTCGAGAAACCCAAAAAAATCATGACGAACGCGCACTTCGCGCTAGCAGTCAACCAATTCGGAGTATGGGACAAATCCACCCACCACCTAGCAAACTCCCCGCGCCAGGGCAAGTCCCTTAACGCAAGGAGTGGGGGACAATTGATGAAGGGAGATTTGGCCTGACCTCGTAACCACTCAACACGTGGAAAGGCAACAACTCGGCACAACAGTATGCCCAAGGTGCGAACTCCAAAAAGAGGAACCCGTGGCCCGAACTCCCCACAAGGAGCACGAGCTCTCCCTTGGACCCCGAGCCTTACAAAAGGCAGCAACCCGATCTGGCCCGCCCCATGGCAGTTCGGGTGACATCTCTATCCAAACTCAAGACTTCACATCGCACACCGCTTTAGCACTTCGCCTCCGGGACGTCGAACTGGACAATCACACTGTACCTGACACCGAAGGAATCCATATCCCAAGGCGGCGCACTTGACTGACTTGAGACCTGACGCTTTACAGCCGCATTCCAACGGTCACCTACCACCGCCACCTGGCACCGCCATCTCCAGTCACAGAGACGACTCTGACAAAGAGAGCAGTGGCAGTTCTGCCTCACCAGAGGTGAGGACACCCAAACTGGCAGAAGCGTAGGTAATCATACCCGACCTGACAAAAGCTTAGGAGTGAGTGTGCGAAGTGGTTATAAAAGGCTCTCTACCCCCCAAGAACGAGGTATGTGAACTTTGCGCCATCTGGTTTATCATCTTGCCTTTGAGGATACTAACTTGAGCTTTGGAGCATTCTCTCCGGGCCCCTCCTCGGAGATACTCACTTTCTTCCCCGCTTCAGGCACCTTCTGCTCCAGCCAGAGGCAAGATCGTTGACAGCTAGGACTGGCCGGATTGCGCACCATCAGTAAGTAAAATCCTGTAATTTTTTTTGTGCAAATTGTAATTTGTAAGTTTACAAAGCCTATAGTTGAGTTGAAACCACGGTTCACAAACATCGAAAAGAAATGAAAGGATTAGCAACATGTTTTAAAGCATCCAAACCTAAAATGACTGAAATCAGAAATCCTCTTCAAAAAATTGGTCTTTATATCTACCTCACAGCCTTTGCTGCCATGCATTAGAGAAATTTTCCCATCAATAAAAACATACAAGAATAAAGATGTTCCCAATATGTGGGTGCAAGGGTAGTGAGGTGGGTGTGAAGACCAATTTTGTGAGGAAATCAGAACTTAAAATGATCAAATTACTCTGCTCTACATAGCTTCGAAGAAATAAAACACTTCAAAAACAGTTACTCTGCTCTAATGCTGGAGATCAGCACTTGGCTGGTTGAGCTAGATAAACGCTGGAAATACCAGCCACGGGCCTTATGCTCAGTTCAACAAATCCTTGTCCCAACTCCCAACTATATGGAGCCAGATAAGAATTCGGATTCAGTCCCAACTACCACCTGACGCAGCGTGGAAGCACTAAACCGGGCTAGCTATGCAAGCACCGGGCGAACACCAGCTTCGTAGCTAAGCTTTTACGTAAATCTCTAGAGGAGAGAGAAAAATTGGCGAAAAACTAAATTGTCTTTATTAGCTTGGAAAGAACAATATTTATAATACATCTAGAAATCGTAGAATAACTAGGAAAGAAAATTTGTAGTTGAACTAAACATCTCAACCTTGTAGCTAGGATCAAGCTCTCCTTGATGTTGCCTTGCTTGGATCGAAATCTTCCACCATTCGATCTCCCTGGATCTTATCCATGCATGGGTTATCCTAATCTTGGTATGAATCTTGGATTATCTTGAACTCTTGGTTTCTTGGATTATCTTGGATTCTTGAATTCTTGATTGATCTTGAATTCTTGAATTATCATGGACTCTTGAGTTCTTGACTTATCTTAAATTCTTGCTTCCTATGGAATGTCACCCATATGGTGAGATGGGCCTCCATCATTCTCCCCCACTTGGAAAGAACTCGACCTCGAGTCGTGGCTAGGATATGCAAGTGTCATCTCTGGTAGGTAGCGATGAAGGTCAACAACATTGAATGTCTTAGAGATACCCATATGATCTGGTAGGTCCACGACATAAGCATTGTCGTTGATTTTCTTCATGATTTTGTATGGACCGTACTTCCGAGGCTGTAACTTGTTGTACTTCCCCACGGGAATCCTTTCCTTCCTCAAGAACACCATAACTTCGTTACCGACATCAAATACTTGGTGCCAACGATGCTTGTCTACTGCCAACTTGTACTTGGTGTTGGTTTGCTCCAGTTTCTGCTTCACGGCTTCTTGGATGGACTGGATCTAGTCTGCCATTTGTTCTGCGGAGGTACTGACACCGGGTACTTTGGGTAGCTTCACTAATTCCAATGCATGATTAGGAACCTTCATGTAGACAATGGAGAATGCAGATCTACTTGTAGAGTTGTGAATCGCATTATTATATGCGAACTCAGCCTGTGCTATGGCGAAATCCCACTGCTTCGGTCTCTCCTGACAGATACTGCGAATCAAATTACCAAGGGTCCGATTCACCACTTATATCTGTCCGTCTGTCTGCGGATGGGCTGTGCTGCTGAAATTTAGTGATGAGTCAAATAACCTCCACGGGGTCATCCAAAAGTGACTTAAGAACCTTGTATCTCGATCTGATGTGATAGTCTTGGGTACCCCATGTAAACGAACAATCTCCCTGAAAAATAATTTGCCTGTCGCTGATGCATCTGTTGTTTTCTTGCATGGGAGGAAGTGAGCCATCATAGAGAACCTGTCAACCACCACGAAGACGAAGTCCATATTTCTTAGGGTTTTTGGCAAACCTAACACAAAATCCATGGACAGGTCTTCCCAAATAGCAGTAGGAACGGGTAGAGGCATGTAAAGACCAGTATTTTGGGTTTGTCCCTTAGCTGTCTGACAAATATAACATCTACTTACAATAGTGGACACATCCCTTCTTAATCTCGGCCAATAGTAACACCCCTTAACTGCTTCAATTGTCTTGTCCCTTCCCAGATGTCCTGCTAATCCACCCCCATGTAGGTTCCTGATGATCTTTTCGCGGAAGGAGGTGCAAGGGATGCATAGTTGTTCCCCTTTCATAAGGAACCCATCATGAATGTAAAAATCGCCTGTTGGCTGTCGATTCACACATTTTTCCCATACTTGTTGGAAGTCCTCATCTTGGGCGTATAGGTCTTTTAAGCACTCAAAACCCACAATCTCAATACTGAGGGTATTGATGAGGGCTACACGTCTGCTAAGAGCATCGACCACTTTATTTTGTTGTTCAGCCTTATACACAATTTTGTATGGGAATTTGTCAAGGAAAGCATACCATCTTGCATGCAGATCACTCCTTAATTGTTTCTACCTACTGAGATACTTGAGGGCTTGGTGGTCAGTGTAGAGAACAAACTCTTTTGCAATTAAATAGTGTTTCCAAGTTTCAATGCTCTAACCACAACATAGAATTCTTTGTCATAAGTGGACCACTTTCTCCTGTATTCACATAACTTTTCACTGAAGAAAGCAATGAGTCTCTTTTCTTGGGACAATACAACCCCTATGCCGACTCCACTGGCATCACATTCAACTTCAAATAATTTATCAAAATTTGGTAAAGCAAGGACAGGAGCAGTGCATAACTTTGCCTTTATGAGAGCAAAACTTTGCTCTTGTTCTTCTCCCCATCGAAATTTTCCTTTCTTCAAACATTCAGTGATGGGAGCTATAATACTGCTAAAATGTTTACTAAATCGCCTGTAGAAAGTTACTAACCCATGTAAGTGTCTTACATCCGTGACGTTTGATGGGGTCGGCCACTCCCTAATGGGTTTCACCTTTTCTTCATCTACTTTAATTCCATCATTGCTTACAATGAATCCCAGGAATAACAAATAATCACTCGTGAAAGTGCATTTCTTTAAATTAGATATAAAATTTATTTTCCCTTAATGCTTTTAATACCTCCCTAATATGTCCAATGTGTTCAGTGATAGATTTATTGTAAATCAGAATATCATCAAAATATACCACAACAAATTTACCAGTAAAGGGACGCAGTACCTAATTCATCGGCCTCATGAACATGCTAGGTGTGTTGGTTAGTCCAAAACGCATGACTAACCATTCAAACAGGCCATCTCTAGTCTTGAAGGCTATCTTCCATTCGCCTCCGGGACGGATCCTGATCTGATGGTATCCACTCCTAAGATCGATTTTTGAGAAAACTGCAACTCCATTAAGCTGATCTAGCATGTCATCCAGCCTGGGAATGGGGAATTTGTAGCCAATAGTAATTTTATTAATGGTCCGGCTATCGACACACATCCTCCAACTTCCGTCCTTCTTTGGTGTTAGCAATGCTGGTACTGCACAATGACTCATACTGACTCAAATATGTCCCTTCTTCAACAATTCTTATACATTTTCCCGTAAAATTTCATTTTCTTTAGGACTCATCCTGTAATGTGGGAGGTTAGGTAGACTAGCACTAAGAACAAAATCAATGTGATGTTGTATATCTCGCATAGGTGGGAGTTCATTTGGTAACTCATCTGGAACTACATCATGGAACTCATCAAGTAGTCCCTGCATTTTCACTGGAATTTTATCTTCCTCTAGTGTTTCATTCATATTTTCTCCCTTCACTACCAACAAATGTACCTCTCAGGTATCATTACATTCTTTTATAAATCCAGCATGATGGTGTGTAATGTAAGGAAATTTTTCTCATCTGTTTTTGGCACCTTTGGGACATTCTTTTCAGCTATGGGCAATAAAGTGTAGCGTATACCCTCTTTTTCAAGTTGGTAGGTTTTCTTCCTACCCATGTGCCTTACATCTGTATTAAATTGCCAAGGCATACCTTACAAAATATGGCAAGCATCCATGTCTACAATATCACAATATACTTCATCATTATACTTACCAATGGAAAATGGTACTTTGCAGCGTTCCTCCACCCGTATGCCGCCTCCTTCCTTGATCCACCCAATTGTGTATGGGTTTGGATGTTTTTCAGGAAGTAGTTGTAATTTTTGTACTACATCCCTGCAAATAATATTTTCTTGGCTGCCACTATCAATAATTAAATCAAATAATTTACCCTTGACAGTACATCTAGTACGGAACAGTCGGTGTCGTTGAGAAGTATCTTTATTCCTCTGGGACAACATTAATTTTCTCACAATGCATGTATATTCTTCATGTTCGTATGGACCTTCTTCATCTTCCCCATCAGGTTCGCAATATACTTCCTCTTCAACATCTTCTTTCTCCTCCCTCTCTATCATATTAACTGCCTTCCTTCTAGGACAGTCACTGGATCTATGCCCAACCTCATTACATTTAAAGCATTTAAAAGGAGTCGGTTTTGCATAGGGATTACTGGTTTTAGGAGGGTTACCTCGAGTATTTCCTCCCGTGATGGCCTTACCGGCATTAGCTATACTTGCCGGGTGAGAAGGTTATACTACCGTGGCTGATTTGTTCCTATCGACAGTTGTCGGTCTGTAGTCGTTCCCATTGTACCGGCGGTTATCACTACGAGCCTTTTCTTGGAACATTAATTCAGCTTTCAAGGCTAGGTTCCTTGTTTCTTGCACACTAAGAACCATTTGGACGCCAAATTTATCTCTGATAGCCGGTCTCAAACCGTTCAGATAACGGGCTGCCTACTAGTTATCACTTTCAGATAGCTGATTTCTTTCAACTAATCTTAAAAATTTAGATGTATATTCATTAACACTTCTTGAACCCTGCACACATCGTTGATATGATTCAAACATATACTGTTCATAATCTGGGGGTAAAAATGTACCTCATATAAGTTGTTTCATGCGCCTCTAGGTTCGAACAATACCTCTTCCTTTTCTGATCCAGGTCTCTCTCGTCCGTTTCCACCAGACAGATGCACCTCCTTTCAGTCGAAAGGCTACTAATTTTACCCTTCGTTCTTCTGGGATTTCCATGTATTCAAACGATTGACCTCTGTGATCTAATCTAGAAGGCCCTCTATACCAAGATCCCCACTAAAAGTAGGAATGTCGACCTTGAGTTTAAATTCATCATTATTCTGATGGGGATTGAAATTACCTGGGTTGCGCCAATTCCTATCATTTCTGTCGTTGTCGGGAATAACTGGTGCAACACCGAACTCTAACTTGTCGTCACTTTCATCATCAAGAATTGGATGTCGGGATGTAGTGTTGAGGGGGGGTCTGTTGTGGTCGTCTCCTTCGATTGGATATGGATTTTCCCAGTTTCGTGGAACAACCTCCCGCAATAAGGTCCGCAATTGTTCAGTCATCTCTGCCAACTGCTGCTCGATGTTATGTGTGGATGTGCGTTGTTCTTCAATTGATCTCCAAACAGTTTGTAACCCCTGATCCCCGTCACGGGGTGGGTTGCGGCTACTACCATCTTGGTTGGCCATCTGACTGGGCGAATTCCCTGCTCTGATACCACATGATGCAGCGTGGAAGCACTAAACTGGACTGGCTATGCAAGCACTGAGCGAATACCAGCTTCGTAGCGAAGCTTTTACGTAAATCTCTAGAGGAGAGAGAAAAATTGGCAAAAAACTGAATTGTCTTTATTAGCTTGGAAAAAAAATATTTATAATACATCTGGAAATTGTAGAATAACTAGGAAAGAAAATTTGTAGTTGATCTAAACATCCCAATCTTGTAGCTAGGATCGAACTCTCCTTGATGTTGCCTTGCTTGGATCGAAATCTTCCACCATCCGATCTCCCTGGATCTTATCCATGCATGGGTTATCCTAATCTTGGTATGAATCTTGGATTATCTTGAACTCTTGGTTTCTTGGATTATCCTGAATTCTTGAATTCTTGATTGATCTTGAATTCTTGAATTATCTTAGACTTTTGAGTTCTTGACTTATCTCGAATTATTGCTTCCTATGGACTGTGGCCCATATGGTGAGATAGGCCTCCATGATGAGATGGGCCTCCATCACCCTTCAACTTGCAACAGATCGTTCCTTTTTTTTCTAGTGTCATAAATGGCCCCTTTTTCGCACATGATCACACCATCTTAGTCTACTGCTTGTTTTATCAATTAATGCATCCACTCCTAGATTTCCACATTCCTATTTTTATTTTTCTGGTTTTTCAACTTATCCATCTCAATATTTGCATCTCTGCTACACTTATCATTATTTGTTTCCTAGCTTCCAATGTAATACTACATGCAACATTATTGATCTTGTAGCTACCTCTTAACCTAAGGGACTAAGTAGTATTCTCCTATGATAGCACTTTGGATGCATCTCTCCATTTTTATCCATTTTATGGATGGAGTATGCTCAATGTTTCGCTTATTATGCATTATTAAACCTAGGTAAAGAAAGCAGTCACATTGAGGTAACCATTGGAAGTTGGTGGCAGATCTGGACTCCATTAATAGTATTGGCTCTTTTTTGCACAATGAAAATTATCCAACTTGCTTATAAACCCTAATAACATATGGGAGAACAAATGGGAAATGACTTTGGTACAGACACATGTGTGTTGCCCATGGTATATATTTTATGAACTATAAAAAAAAAAAAAGATAAAGATTTGCTTTATCTATTATTTCAGCGTGCATTAAAGTCTCTTGCAGAAGTGGGGTATGTGTTTTCATTCACTTGGTCAAAAAAGCATCACTATTTGCATTTATACAATAAGTGGTCCACTTTCTATTATAAGGTACAGAGTTTATGTGCATTAATTCAGGCAATTCAGAGTATTGTTATATATAGTAAAAAAACAAACAAATGGGTATATACTAAAAAATGAAAGCGGACTAAAAAGAATACATGGGTTGAGTAATAAAAAGGGCAAATTTTTTAAACTGGTTTAGATAATTGATTAATTTTACTTTTACACATATTGTCTTAGAATATTCCGTTTTCTAACAATTATCTGGAACATCTTTGTCATTAACGCCATTAATGGAAAACGAAAAAGACTATTTTTAGGCAGCTGTTGAAGCAGCTTACCCATTTCTTAGGCAGGGGACTCTAGAGGTGAAATTTCATCATGTTGATGCCTGTCATGGCTGCACTCACCCCCTGAACTACCACCACTTTCGTCTTATCCAGTCGGAAGATGCCACGGTTGCTGCTGCCCATACCCTCTCTATTTTCCTCATCTTTTTTATAAAATTAGCAATGAATTCCACCCCAGATGAGTCTCTGAGCAGCGGAATATGATACCCACCAGATGACATTCGAGGGTGTGTAGGTTAATATAGATATTCCGAATTGCCTCAAAACCCATCGGCCGTCAGAAACCCCAAACGAGTTGTTCTTCCATGGCTGCATTGAGTCCTGCGGAAGCATTGGCAATTGCTGCGGCTGTTGGCTCCAGAAACCCTAAACTGTGACCAACCCTTGTGGACCTTGCTTCCATTGCTGCGACTGTAATCCGTGACATTGAACAAGCTGAGAATCGCTGGTGGACCCTGCGAATCGATTGCAACTCGTGACGTTGAACAGGGATGAGAATCGCCAGTGATGACATCGGTCTTCTCTGTGTCGTAATCCCATATGTAACGATCGTTCAATTGGGAGAAATCGGACAAGAGATTTTCGCCCATTCCAGTAATACCAGGCGGTGGTGTTTTAGGTACAGGGCCTTGAATACAGGGCGAAAATCACTTTGATCCTCTCTAATCGGTAGTGGCGATGGTGTTTTAGGTACGGGGAAGAGAGGAGATTGAGCACGCCGGTTCCAACCACAGAAGTGGCAGAGGCGCTTGGTGCCGTCTATGCACATGGCTTTGCAATGGCCGTTCCTGAGGATGAAATCGTCGCCGAATCTGCCCAATATGCTGTTAAACCTCAACTGACGGAATCGTCACATCCCTGAATATGAACGGTCGTTCCCCTTCTTTTTCTTCTTCTTCAACCCTTCTTCAACCCTCCAGTAAGAGAGGCGGAAATGGAAAACGGAGATGAAGTGAACGTAAATGAAATGGGTAATTTAGTAATTTTGGAAAAATATATGGATCAGAGGTTTTAAACAATTATCAGAAAATTTAAGATATTCTAAGGCAATACATAAACAGTGAGAGTGAGAGTAGAATTAGTCAATTAATTAAATTATAAAGATAATTTAAGAAATTTATCCTATAAATGAATATGTTGATATAGCACTAAACAAAACCAAATGATGAAATAAGTACTTCAAATTGTACAGGGTGATTAGATACTTGGATAGACAAAATTATCTTTTGAAACGTGTGATGTTTTTGCTCGCACAGGGAGACTAGATACTTCAAATTGCATTAAATGCCACAAAACATTTATGTCAGTTTGGAAGGAGTATAAATATAAATATGTAAAATACAAATACATATAAAATAACAAATTTGTATTTGTATTCCTTCCGGACTGAGCCTTTGCTTTAAATATAGTGGCAAAAAAAAAATGGTTCACTTTATGTTAGGAAATACATGTATTGATTGTCCACAATTGCTCAATTTCATTATTCTAAAATCTTCATAATCCCACCTCGCCGCTACGATGCTAGGAACCATGGTCTTCAAAACTGGAGTGGACTGGATGGTACTGGAAAAACTGGGATTCGGTTCTATTTTACTCTCAAACGGTTTTTTGGTAAAAAACGGTTCATTTGGTCAGTAAACCATTGACTTGGTAGTTGAATTGTCAATCCAGATATCGATTTTTGGTCGTTTTTTGTTTTTTAATTTTTTAATTTTTTCTGTTAGAGTGGGCCATCTGTTTGGACCGAATAGTCAGACTGTTCAATCAGGGAACTGGACCCAGAACGGTTCCCTATTTGATCTGATTTTAAAAACCTTGCTAGGAACAACAATACCATATACAAATCTTAGAAGGGGTGTGATAGAATTAATAAGTATATGGATGATGAAGTAAGGCTAGTGTAGAAATCAAAAATCTATCAACTTCCTTTTCAATGATTTTGCCCGTTCAAGTCTCCAATCCAATGTTGATTTATCTACCAATGCATTAAGAAATTGGGAAATATAAAAATGAAAACAAAAAGGTGTGGGTGTTGGTTGATACTAAGGCTGTGTTTGGGAGTGTTTATGTTAAATGTAAGTGTTTAAAATAAGCATTTATTTGCATTTGGCATCCAGCTTTTTCATATTGGGCATTTGCTAGTCCTTTTCTCCAATAAGCATTTAAATAAGCAATTGTGACTCTTTTATCATTCATTTTCTTTCAGATTTTCAAAATACTTAATTTAAAGTGAATGAATAAAAGTATTTTGATATAAGTGCTTTTATGAAAGTACTTTTGTTAAAGTACATTCATAAAAGTACTTCCATAAAAATATTTTTATAAAAGTGATTTTGTAAAAGTACTTTTATGCCACTTATAAATCTATAAAAGTACTTTTATAAAAGTGTTTTCGTAGAGTGCTTTTGTAAAAGTGCTTTCCTAAAAATGCTTTTATCGGAGTACTTTCATAAAAGTACTTTTATAAAAGTGATTTCGTAAAAATACTTTTATAAAAATGTTTTCGTGAAAGTATTTTTATAAAAGTGCTTTTGTAGAAGTACTTTTCATAAAATTAATTTTATAAGGTTCGATTTTGATATGGAAAAGATATGATATCCGAAAAACTTTTGAGTTTTGACCAACCAACTAGAATTATAAACGTGGTAACCAATCGAGTATTATTTATCAAAATTCAAGGGTGGGTTTTGATTGGTCAAATCTCTTCCGATACCATATCTTTCCCGTATCATAGGTTTTCCCATTTTATAAAAGTGTCTTTGTAAAACTGCTTTTATAAAAGGGTATAATTGGTATTCTAAAAATTTATTGAAGACAATTATAAGAGAAAAAAATGAAAAAGTGCTTATTGTATGAGTCCTTAAAAAAATTAAAAATTTGGGCTTAAAAAGTAAGCCCTTATTTTTTAAATGAATAATTATTTCAAACTTATTTTCCAAATACCAATAAATACATAACGATATGTGATTCCCGCCCAAATAAAAAATTATCTCAAATAAGCATTTATTTTTAAGCAATCTCAAATAGAATTTGGATTAACTGAACCTTTACCTATTCAGCAGACTATGAAACCAATAATAAAATTCCACGCCAGTAATAAATTAATAGGCCCTACCGTAAAAGATGCGGGGTTCCACAACCCGGAAGAGCTAAAGTGGAAACAACTGCAGTTAAACATAAATCTAATTTTAGAAGATTTGAGAGGATAGATGTCACTGATAGCGTAGGTTCAATTTTGCTACGATAGTATCCTAGCGTAGGGCTGAAATGGAGAATGTATTACAGTGGCTCCACCAAGATGCCACTTTATCTAATTCAAGGTGGGGTGACAGCAAAACATAGAATGCCTTGATTTAGTTGTTTTAGCACAGGGCTACGATGATATCGTAGCAAATGAGGCTTATTTAGCCTGATGATAAACATGTCATGGAAAAAGTCAAAGTTCTGTAGATCAGGATATATTCGGAAAATCATAGTCTTGGACTTTTTGGTAAGAGCAACTTAGGTGTTGTTTGAAACGGATGTCGATAAATCACTGATTATTTTGGTGTACTGGTCCAACCTGACCCGACCCGAACCAATCTAAGCTTTCATAGGGGTTGGACCTGAGTTTTTGAGCTTTAGGTTGGGTTTGGACCATAAAATTCAAGCCTTACTTAAACTCAGGTTGGACAAACAATACACTCACTTATGCATCTTATTTAAAAGGAAAATATCTTGTTCCAATTATATGGATACACATGTACTATTGTATAAAATATGTATATACACATTTGTTAATAAGATTTTGCATATTTTTAATCTATTCTATTTCTAAGTCAGGCTTTAAAACCTTATTCACACCTATCCATAGCTAGCAAGGGTGGAGTTGAGAAATTTTTATAAGGGGGGTCAAAACCTAAATGAAGTATGAATGGACGCATAGGGAGGGCCAACCATTGAGGTAGAGAGTGGAGGGAGAGAAAATTTTACATAGAAAATGAAGATTTTCTGAATCATAGGGGGGCGGGGAACATGGCTCCCTTGGATCCCCCTGACTCCGCCCCTGATCCATAAGACATCACAACCACACATTGGAAACATCTTCGGAACTTATATGTAGTCATTCAAAGGAGATATTCCCAATATGTGACCAGAGTGGGTAGCTTTTTGCGGGCAAGAGATTTGGAAGTAACACTGAGAGAGATGTTTTGGCATGAAGATCACTGTACAATATTTTAGGATTCAACTGTGATGTTCGAAAGACATGATAATAGAAAAACTCATAACGAATCAACCGATACGATGAAGGTGGTAACCATTTAGGTGGTTTTTCAGTAAATTTCAAAACGGATTTGATTGATCAAAGCCTCTATCGTATCATGTATCCTTGACATTATAGATTTTTCCTATTTTAATACTTGTGTATTTATCAGCAGGATAATATACTTAAACCTCCCACCTTTCTTCTAAATATTGAAGTCTTCTCTCTCTTTCCAATTTTGCATAATAGATTAAGACCTCTATTTTTGGGTGACGTTATTGGAGTGATACCTCTCCTCAGTTGGTAATTGGTCAGATCAGTTTGCATGTCACGAGTTTGGATCTTTTGCCCACGAGAACTCTACCCATATTTATCGCAGTTATTAATGGAGAACATCTCATCCTCTGCATAGTATTATGCAGGAGAATATGTTCCCAATTCAAGGGGTAGTGTATTGTGGGTAATTGTGGGCAGAATTCTCGTGGGTAGGAGATCCAGAGTCGAATGTGACGTCATAAATGGGTATTTCTTTTAAAAAAATAGAACTTTGCCCTCTTATCGTGCCTTTGCCTTCAAAAGAAATTAGGGTCTGTTTGATTTGCATGAATAGGGGTCTAGAATCAGAATCAGAATGGGCTATTCCAATTCCAACTGTTTGGTTGGGCGGAATCAAAATCCAATTCCCATTTCTGCTAGAATGCCATTCCCCCATTTGAGGAAAGGGCCTCAAATGTGACATCATAAGTGGGTATTTCTTTTAAAAATATACAACTTTGCCCTCTTATCGTGCCTTTGCCTTCAAAAGAAATTAGGGTATGTTTGATTTGCAGGAATAGGGGTCTAGAATCAGAATCAGAATGGGCTATTCCGATTCCAATTGTTTGGTTGGGTAGAATCAGAATCCAATTCCCATTTCTGATGGAATGCCATTCCCCCATTTGAGGAAATGACCATTCCCTGCCCCTCCCTTGGGAATGGAATCCCATTCCTAATGATTTTAATTCTCATTCTCATTCCTGTTTGAACCAAACAGACTATGGGAATGGACCATTCCAATTCCGATTCTGACTATGAACCAAACAGACCCTTAATGGGGGCATGAGATTTGACTATTTGAGTATTTAACCTAAACTACATGGTCTTTTCTAGAGAACGCATCTTTCTTAATCGAGTACAGGATTTGCAAAAATGAATCTTCATGATTGGAGGAAGCTTACTGTAACCCAAGGTTTTAAAAATCAAACCAGACACGGAACTGTTTTGGGGACTGGTTTCTGGGTTGAATGGTCCAATCGTTTAGTTTGAATGGATGGCCCATTCTGATTTAAAAAATAAAAAACAGCCAAAAACCATTGTTCAATTCTATACTTCGACTGCCTAAATCAATGAATTGCTGATCAAATCAATGGTTTTTGTCGCAAGAGCGATTTTATGGTGAAATGGAACCGATTACTTGACCTATTCTCGAGTTAAGCAGTCTGACTATCCGATCTAGTCTAATTTTCAAAACCATGTTACAACTTACTCGGCCAAGGTCATTAGGTTACTGGCTTAGCACAATCAATGTCAAACCCACCTCAAATGCATGAATATTTGAGAGAATGGCCTTTTTCCAGGTTCCAGCTTCCACTTCTACGAGTGCTACTTGGGCGGACTTGGGTTAGGGTTTTGTCAAAATTTCAATGGGCTTGAACCAAATTAAGCCCGAGCTTGAAGTAGTATAAAATGTTAAGTTGGTCCAACTCGAGTTTCACCCTATACCACATCGTTGATATTAGTAGTTAGCACAGATGGATAAAGGTAGTGTTTTATTCCATGGGCGTTTCATGATAGGAGTTTATCAAAACGCCACCATGTCATTGTCAAATTAGCATTTTTCTCATCATGTTCATCTATACACATTGCTATTCACAAAAGTGAATTTTGATTTATATGTGTAGTAATTGTTGAGGGAAGCTTTATTTTAATGCTTCCCCCAACAGTTGAGCGTTTATTCATTGTTCCACTGATGTGGTGCCTATTTGTCAATAAATGGTTTATCAAGTACTTTTCTCGATTTTAAAGATAAATCAAATACAAACATTTATTTAATAAACAGAAGCTATACCAAATACATATAAAATCCCTCCCATTGGACAACACTCCACTTTTGGCTTCTAGAAGAACCTTTATGGACTCCCGTTTTATGGCCACTGCATTAACTCTCAAAGCGTTCTTCTACAAACCTGGTAGTCTATGGTTCAAGAAAGAAAAGAAATTGAATAGAGATAGAGTCATAGAGAGATGCAATGGATGAATATAGAGAGAGATAGAGATAGAGAGATGCCATGGATATTAGGATAGAGATAGAGGAGATAAGAGCTCCGAGTAATTTGAGAGTTGAGAAAACCTTTTGTGGTTTCCACTCTTCAATTTTCAAGATTGAAATCCTTTTAGTCCCTTCTCGTTAACTTAACGAGAAGATTTGCATTTTAACAAGGATTTTGGTCGCTAGTGTTAGTTCACCGCTGTAACTCATGGTTCATCAACTGATAAGTTGAAAAATCTTGATTTTTTTTGCATTGGGAGGTTGAAAAGAGTACCAACATGTCTTTTATCTGAATAATTTAGTATAATCAATGTGTGCGTACAAAAATGTTCTTTACCTGTTTAATACTGTTGATAGTTGTGTTGTTGGTCATACATATAGGTATTTAGACTTTCTAATTTTTAGACATAATGGCTAATGCATTTTAGACAAGAGAGCTGTTAATCCATTTTAAAAAGAGAGGGGTTTTGCCTTCTTACCGCCAAATAAAAGAATTAAAAAAAGAGGAGATTTCAATATTTACAATAAACATCTGAAGAGTTTTGAACACTCGCATGTGATTCCTCGATGAAATACTGGATTCAGTTCTCATAAAATTTGTTTTTACACTGGTCTAATAATGCTTTCAGCTGTGCATTTGGAACGTTTTCATACTTTTTATTTTTTGATTTAGGCTACAATTGTTATGAAAATGGTGTGAGAACAAATTTTATGAGAACTGAATTAGGATTTAGCTGTCATTAGAGGGTCATCAAAACGTACTCTTAGACCCTATATAATTGGAGGGAGCATTGATGGGGACAATGCATGGACTGGCATCCATTTTAAAAAGAGAGGGGTTTTGCCTTCTTACCGCCAAATAAAAGAATTAAAAAAAGAGGAGATTTCAATATTTACAATAAACATCTGAAGAGTTTTGAACACTCGCATGTGATTCCTCGATGAAATACTGGATTCAGTTCTCATAAAATTTGTTTTTACACTGGTCTAATAATGCTTTCAGCTGTGCATTTGGAACGTTTTCATACTTTTTATTTTTTGATTTAGGCTACAATTGTTATGAAAATGGTGTGAGAACAAATTTTATGAGAACTGAATTAGGATTTAGCTGTCATTAGAGGGTCATCAAAACGTACTCTTAGACCCTATATAATTGGAGGGAGCATTGATGGGGACAATGCATGGACTGGCACTGTGTCATCAACACTCAAGGGAAGGTTGACATGCGGGCCTAGCCTAATCATGACCCTTCATCACGCCAGTCCCTTGTCTAAGCTGAATGAGCTGTCCCGTTGCCCATAACGCATGGGTGTGTCCCAGCCTAACGGTTGCCTATCATCATCAACACTCATGTGCCCAGCATCATCGGCATACAGAAGTTCCTCTCATTTGTGCCCAATCACCTCTCATCATGATCGTCCCCCTTTAACACGTAAGAGACGCCTCCCATGGATCTGCTAGATCTAGCAGAGAACCACAATCATACGAATTGAGGTCATGATCCAGTACTACTGAACTTGTTGAAACCATCACATCGGACAACTCCTAGCCTCATAGTACATATAAAGTTTGTCCTGACCTATCTTAGCTTGAACGCTTCATGAGTTTCTTCCGCTGCAGATCTACCCCCATTGCAGAATGGAGCAGACCGCCAAGCCCTGTCTTAGTTCAGTATGTGCTACTTTGCTGTGCTGGGTTTTATTACATTTACATATAATCCCAACCCACTCTCCATTCTCCACTCTTCCCTTCCCTGATTACGGAGGGATGCCTCCAACCTACAACCCATACATCGACAAGGATGAGTTTAATATATATAAACACAGAGACTAGGCCAACACATTGATCGACCTGCTACTTTGGTCTTGATGCAATACAACTGCAATCAGATGCCCTCATGAACCGGGAGGAAACTACCAATCCGTCATCTAACCTTTTTTTTTATCTTTTTTGTCTAAAGAGAGGGTTCTTTCGCCATTTTGAAAATTAATACATAAATTATTTTCCAGTTGACTCCATTATAAGTCTTTAACCATATAAAATATATAATCATGTACTTATGCATGTATACCTATGTTTATTTAAGCCATTCGGGAACCTGTTCATGGCCAGGTTCAGGCTTTATCTTTTGTCAAAATTTGAACGGGCCCGGCCTATAACTCGAGCCCAAAGCCCGACCCGTGAAAGTTATTTTTTTTTTAAACAGGGGAGGGGGAGGTTGATTGATCAAAGTTATTTAGGTATCATACCTGTGTATTGCCTCAGTCAATAGGCAATAGCAGAGAGAAACGTGTATATTGAAATTTACAACTTTACAAAAGAAAAAAAAAATACAAACAAAACTCTTTTTGTATGCATTATTTCCTCTCTACATTATATGCATTTAGTAGATTCGAAGAGAGAGAGAAACTACTAACTAGTAATACCCATGGCCATGTCCGTGTCTTCTTACTTGGCTTTGCTACATTGTCCAGAACAGTAAACAAGCACGTCTTAGACTTAAATTTCTCATTTTTTCTCCTGTCAAAGCTTTTACAAACTCCGCTCATTTCCTCGACTCTTTCTTCCTGCTTGCATGCTTTTAGCGCCACAAACATCACCTCCACCACCATTAATATGCTCTACAATTAACTATATCCACCCGTAAACTTTTTTGCATGCTTTGCTTCTTACGCCCTTCACGACCCACAACTTCTTCCATTATTCTCTTTTGATTTCACCGTCTCTCTATACTCTTGCCGTGGAATCTGGTTTTACGAGCGATGGGTCCTTTCTGTATGAATTCCGTTGTTTTCCTTTAATTTTATTCGGTTGACGTTGGTGGCTCCTCCTCTCAGCTCCCAATCGATTGTGTTCTCGAGTTCCAATGGGACCTGTTAGAGGGTTCAAGAGAAAGAGGAAGGTAGACAAGAAGGCTGAAAGAAAAGCCTCGGCCGCCCCAGCGCCGTCACAACTGGATGAGCCCGTTGATTGGTGGGACGACTTCTCCAAGAGAATTACTGGTATATCGCCTTTGCTTTGTTACTGTTGCTTACTATTTTCCCTTGCCTTTTCTTTTTGATATTCTGTTGTTGTTGTGTTTATTTGTTCAACATATGCATATGGATACTGCTCTTACTGTGTTCGACCAGTATGGTAGTTATTATGTTACTCGTTAGGTTTTCCTTTTGTTTGGTGGAATTTTAGCACATGGGTTCAACCCAGTTTTGGTTAATTAGATCAATTTCCTGCCTTATTTCTCATACAAGCCTGCTGAAGTGCTGATGATGTGTTGAATATACATTTAGGTTCATGTATAGGCTAAAGAGGATCCCCAATATTCCATTTTATACTACTTCTGAGTAATCTGCCTTCTAGCTGACATTCTTGTTTTTTTTTTTTTTCGGTACATTTAGGAAACCATAGGACGCTGCTGTTCAGGAACATTTACTACTTCATTTAGTGAAATTCCACCTTGGGTCAAATCTTCATTTCACCTTCACATTTGAATCACTTAAAAGTAGATTGCCAGTCAAAGAACTTGCCATTGCCTCCCTGTGTTTCTGTTAAATCATCTTACGATCTATCAGAATATGGAATTCATGAATGATTTTGGATTTCATTTGCATTTGGCTTTAGGAATGTGGAACTGTTGTTTATGGTGGACAGTGTATGCTATATAAGGGACAAAATAAAGTTGTTTATGCATGTCAATTGTAGCCAATTTTTTTTCATTTATCTTCGAGATTGGGAAGAAGGGGTTTCAGGTTAATTGACTTTATTTTTTATCAGTTTTATTGGCTTTGTCTGTAAGGATAGTTTTCATTTCAAGTTCACATAATTTGAGAGAACCGACTACAAAGTTCTAGCTTAGACATGTAGAATGTCTGACCTTTTTCTTAAGACTTGGATGTAAGAACATGAGGTACTGCACTTCTGCTTTAAGTTTCCATGATATTATTGTCTCTTACAAACACTTCAAGCCAATATTTTGGTGCTATAATGTGGTATTGGTTCTTCAAATTGCTTTAAATGTGATAACCACAGATGGAATTGTTGGCATCTACTAGTGATTGGGCATTGCCAGTTTGTCTTAGGTGAAATTTTCCATTGTATTTTTCTTGGGCGAGTATTCTTTATTGAAGGATATGCTGGGCCTTGTGGTGAAGGGTTTGAGTTGTAAGGGGATTATTAATTATTGGCTGAGAGGCCGGTGCTTCAGAAGAATGCTGGTTTTAGCCTGGCTTCATATTCTTTTTTTTTTTTTTTGAGCTACTAATTTGATATTAAGTCACTCAAACAATGTAGTAGGTGGATCAAGTAACATTTTATGGGATAAGGTGTTAAAGCACACGTTGATATTTTAGGGCCTTAGAACTTGGGTTGAAGATACAGCCATGTGGAGGAAAAAATGGTACTTGGAGAATTGTCATCTGTAGGAAGCATTTGCACAATGGTTGATGTAACTCAGTTTTTCACCTTTTAGGGAAAAACCTTGCTATCTCACTTCTCATTGAAATTTTAGCCACATCTTAAATGTTAGTCTCAATTTCATTGGCTAAACATGAGTAAATTGGTAATTCTGTTTAGGGGATCCTAGCTCATTTCTTCCCTTTCTATCTTCTCCAATTTCAGCTAGGTGTTTTGCTTCCTTCCTCTATACCTTGGATCAAAATAGACTATATTGAGATTTAGGTTTTGGAAGGTGGCATACCATTTTTTATTGCAAACATCACCCTTAGTGATCTGCTCATATTTTGGGTTTAGTTTATCTCCTGTTCATCTTTTATGAAATCCTAAGGTGCATTTTAGATGATGCCAACAAATAGTAAGTGAAAGAACTTGCAAAATCAACCCTTGGGAACAAAACATTGTTCTATAATGAACACACTGATAAGCAACAGAAATTATGTTTTTGAAAGAGAAATTAAGTTACAAATTAGAATTCCTGCCGGCCAGATAATATATCTGAAATTCATGTTGCAAGATGGAGATTGAGATCCAACTTTTCTGGATCAATCATTGATGAAAATCCACATTCCTTTTATCCAAGAGAATGGACACCTCTACTAGCTTGTCTAAGAATCCGTATTTTTAGATGCTAAACCATGATGCAAGGCTTTCCACTTGTTCAAGGTGTGGTATAAGCCTTACAAGCATCTTACATATGCATATGTTTGTGCGTGTAAGTGTGTGTATAAATCCCATTTGGTGAATCTTGTACCTTTGTCTGAGACAACGAGTTGGTGGTATTCTTCAGATGGTGCTTGGACCTTTAATGGTTTCCTGATGTTCCCTCCAAGCTCCCCTTAATAGGATAGAGGTTTTTTCACCCCAACCCTAAAACGTTAGCTCTCCAATTACTGTTGCTAAAGTGGAAGGGAAAAAAGGGATGATGATTGATATTTATATGGGGATAATAAACAAAAGAATATGGTTAAACAACTAACCAATATCAAAGCTAAAAAATAAAAGATTGTTCTTTCAAATGAGACATAGGTGTATATCTTATGTGAGGTGAAAACATCAGATATAAGGCATGCTTAATGCTTACATCTCACTCAGAGACATCTGCCTCATAAATGTCTCATAGTTTGAGGAGTACAGTCCATGTGCATACTATGCATCAGATATGAGCCTCAGTGTATTTTAGGAACTCCTCACACTGAGGTGTGCCTTGATGCTTATACCTGATATGCATCCAAATCATTGGTTGAGCTTGCTTCTAAATAGAAGTGGTCTTCAAAGTTCTTTTGCTGACTTTCTCCCTTATAATATAGGAATTAAACTCATGTATTTGGGTCATTTCTGGACTGAATTTTTCACTTAGTTATTGGACATCAGTTCAACTTTATTGTAACAGTTTATAATACCTAAATTAGAGTACAGACATGCTTTTAGGGAAATTGATACCTTGGCAAAGAGATTCAGCTCTACTTTTGTCTGGATAAGAAGGACTGCAAACAGAATGGCAGATATATTGGCAAAGCAAGGAGTTGATAGACCTGGCTTGTTTTGGGCAAAATTGTAATCTGATGTACTTTGGGCTGCTGGGAACCTATTAACTTTTTTGGGACTTCTTTGTAACTGTGGCTTAAAAGTTTTGGGGGATGACATCCCTGTCATCACATACTGCTACAGCTTTATTTAATTCTAATAAAATAATTATCTTCTGCTAATCGAAAACAAAAGTACCTAAATTGTTATACTAAGTTTGCGACAAGTAAATGGATCTTTTTTGGATAAGGCCTTTTAGGTTGAATTTTAAGGAGGGGAGTATGCTTTTAGCAGTTATGATACCATCATTATAGAATGATAAATCCCTTCCTCCTATATTTCTTGATGTCTGCTTTACACTATACTGTTAATCTGCATCCTTGCTCTTTGTGATGATCTCTCTTATACTTTTTTTTGTTTTTTGTGTAAACCCTTCCTTAATATATAACCTTGTTTTACTAATTGAAGAATAAAACATGCACTCAATTCTGGATTTCAACACCAAGTCTTTCTTCATTTTCTTCTCCATCTTTCCACATAACATTATGAGTTGAAGGGTATAGAATTAAGGCTTCTTGTATATGATCCATTTTTACATGCTTTCCATGGTGGCAATATGGAATTATGGAAACCTTGTTAGCTGTTTCATTGTGGATTTTGACCTCCAAAAGCCTTTCTTCTCCAATATTGTTTTCTGGATTATCCTGTCTTTGTACGTGTAATTGCAAGTTCTGAGGCTATAGAATTAAGTGTTCTTGTATATAATCCAATTTTACATGGTTGCCAAGATGGAAATATGACCTCAGCTTTCCATATTGTCTCACTGTGTACATGCATCACGGTACTTAAATTCTCATCTTACTGCATTCATAACCATTGTTCTGCAAGTTGGCATTGCCTTTTGCAGATTGTCTCAGTGTGACATGCATCTGGAACCTGTCTTGTAGTGTAGTACATAGTTAAGTAACCTGTTACCAATGTACAAATGATCATGCATACTCAGGCATAGAAGTATCCCTGGAATTGTCATTGCCTTCAATAAATGAGAGTGGGGCAAACACTAATGCATCCACATGAGAAAGCACATTATTAGTAGGTCTATTAGCGGTTCCTTCAATAAATGAGAGTGGGGCAAACACTAATGCATCCACATGAGAAAGCACATTATTAGTAGGTCTATTAGTGGTTCCTTCAAGAAATAAGAGTGGGGCAAGGCACATTATTTTAAAATTTTGGCTTATCGAACCAGATAAACCGAATGCTCACCCTTATGACAAAGGAGCTTGTTTCCTTTATTCCCCATACAAATTGCCTTGCTCCAAGATGAATGCAACTCCCTTTGCCTCATAATCTCTTTTATAATAACCAGAAACTTAAGATTATCACGTTTAGTTTTTTCTTTCTTTATTTCTTCAAAAAATAATGTTGATTCAAGTAACCCATGACATGGTATTTTGTGTGATGGTGAAGTATATGATAATTGTAAAGTGGTTCGAGTTTCTATTGCAAAGTTCTAGGTATCAGTGTCAGAAGATGATGCGACTTCTAGATATTAACCACTGTAAGGTAGTACCTGGAAATCACTAAGTGGATAGGAATCTGCTTTCATGTTTTCTATCTATTTATCATGTGATTATTATTTTGATATAATAATTAGAACATGATTAGTGCAAATGATCATTTTGATTACATTTTCTTCTGGAGGCTAGCCTCTAACATTGTTACCTCGTTCTCCAGGATTCCCAGTATCAGCAAATGATCTAGTTGATGCTTTGAGTATAAGTGGGGTTTGGTTTATTCCTTGAATTGTGGCAACGTTTCCTTAACTAGTCCTTATTTTTCTCTTTTTGGTTCATGAAATTTTAGTCTAGTTTAGCAGATCTGCACTCCCTTTCTTCTCATACTATATGTATATATTGGATCTTTTTCTAGCTGATGACAAGATATGTTTTGCATCTTTGTTTCCTTTTACCATTTACCCTGTAAAGACTTGAGCCAGGGATAAACCCAGTGAAAGATAAGGTTGAATTTTGGCTCAAGAAATTCCATTACAGGCAGTACATAGATTCGGGGCTGAATCACTTCCAGCAAAGTGTGGGGTAGAGTTTGAATAGACAACTGGATTTTTTAAGCCACCTTACTTGCATATCTTTATAATGCAGGAGCTAATTTTGAAAAGGAATCTTGGAGTTGGTTGTAAGGTTGAGTTTCAATCTTCTAGAAATTTATTATTCTTAGTTAAAAATAAAATTACTATTTATAATAACGTTTGGACCAAGGATTGAAATTTTGCAACATATTGGTCTGTATTGGCTGATAAATATTGTATCGGTGACCCACCGGTATGCCACTTTAAGCTTGGTTTAGGGGGTTGACCTGTTTCAGGGGGTAGACAGGCATTATACCAATCCCCCTTAACAGGTTTGGAAAAAAAAAACTATGAATAATAAAAGTGCCCAATGGTACAGACCGATACACCCCATCTGGTGTATTGGCCTGTGTCGATATTTAGAACCTTGGTTTGGACATACTATTTATAGTAGTTTTTGTAATTACTTTTTATAGCAAGATCATAATCTACTGCTTTTAGTAATTTATCTTCTTTATATTAGATTAGTGATTCTTACATGCTTTTAAAGAGTTGATTTGAGAGTAGAAGTTCTTGGGTGTTAATTATTCCTCTTCTTGTTCATTAAATATTTGAGGTTGTTAAGCCTGGGCCTATCCTACTTGACTCTATAAATATATTTTAAGACTCAACTTAAGACATGATTTTGAATTCATTTGAAATTGTATATTTGTGTGCCTTATGAGGCATGTTATCCCCAATCTCTTTCTCTCTCTTCTTGTGTGATATGGCCGCAAGCACCTTGTGCTTCTCTAATAGTTTATAGAGTATTTTGTGCTGCTAACGGTTGCACCTGCAACTACTTTTGTTCCTTGCCTAAACACCTTCAAAACTTCACTTCTTTTCTCCATCCTAAACCCACTGATCTCTTCTCTAAACGTACTATAACCTTCCTAAAATAATTCTCAAGGATTAATTAACTTATTTTCCTTTATAATCTACAAATTTCATCATTTCTCATTTACATACTACATTCACCCTAGTAGGACCTTTCTTAGAGATGGCAAATTGACCCATCCCCATGGGGCCCCGCCTTGATCGAGGTGGGTTTTTTGACTATTGAATAGGGTTCGGGAAAAATGCGAAACTCTAGGGTCGGGAATGGTATTTGTCCACCCTGACTATATTATATAACATAATATATATATTATATTATATATTTTTATATACTATATTATATTACACAATATAAAATAGTTCTAGGTAAGTTTCAAAAAAATTAAAAAAAAAATTAATTAATTAATGAGTATACAAGTAAGAATGACTAAGGCAGGGCAAAGTCGGGGATCACCGTTCCCTGTGGGGATGGGGATGGGGTTAGGATTTTTAGCCCTGCTGGGTTTTGAGGCGGGGAATTTGAATTTGGGGTCGAGTACGGGGCAGGCAAAACCCGGCCCCACCCCGCCCCGCCCCGTTGCCATTCCTAACCTTTCTCCATCCCATCCCACATCACTATATGTTTTCCTGTTGTCCCTTTGTCAAATCCACATGGGTGTTTCTGGTAGTTCAGCCTTTTGGTCTAAAGGTGTTTACATATTGAGGAAAGCCAGTCAATAGTCATGTTAAAGTCTAGTTTCTTTTCCTCTTCTTCTTGCTTAGTTGAAGGAGATAATATGAAGATCAGGATGCTATCCTTGAGGAGGTGACCAAGAGGTAATCATTCACAACATCATCTCTAAGAAGGTTAATTGCTAATGGACTGACCATTGAACTCTATATAATTCGTATACTACAGTACTTTGGAGAAGAAAATTAAGAACTATCGTTTATTTACTTGGATTTAATGCTTTTGTCTCCAGAATTGATTCCTAGAAACACCACTGTGATGGAAAGTTTTCCTTTCTTCCTCTATATGCGATGCCTAGAAAACTCTCAGAGTCATTCTAGTAGTATCTACATTTTTTCCAGTCCCAAAACAAGTTAAAACTCCACCTTCCCTGAGGATCCTTTCCTGCATCAAGCCTTATTTGAGCAAGGACAGCAAATCCCAAGTTATACAATATGAAATGATTATAGCATTTATCTTATATGATTGATGACTTAATCCTTTAACAAATTATTGTGGAGGCAAATTAATAAGGTGTACAATGTGCCAACCCACCCTCTCTCCTCTCCCCCAATGTAGTGAGAGTTATGAATTAGGAATATGTGGTTCTGGTCATTGAAGATAATCAAGTGCACATTTTACATCTTAGGTTTCATTTCTGGTAATGAAACAAATTAGTTTGAAGCATATATTGGGCATTATCTTAGAGGCCATTCCCTCCCAAGATTGATCTTTACTTTTTCTCCTTTTGTTTTGGTTATGGGCCTGTGGTTTACCTCCTTTTCTTGGGATACCTCTCTTGGTCTAGCCCTACCTTCTTTGGGCAAAATATGTGATTGTGCTCCTTCCTTTTCCTTCCATGCTCTTTTTGCGTGGAAGTCTCCTTTTTCCTCCCATTTCCATCTCTTTCTCTTTTTCATATCCTTGTTTAGAATTTTATATATTTTCCATAAATAAATAAACAAATAAAAGTGCTTAATTAATATAACGAAATAGTGAAGAAAAATTGATAACCTGATATACAAGATAGACATCAGTCAAAGAATAAGGTAGAGTCCATCCAAAACTATGCAAACATGTAGACAAGCTTCTCAAGGTAGCAAGGACTATACTATATATGCTTCACTCATTACCATAGACCTTGATAAATCATTAGCTATGGTGTTTGAGCCCCTTGTAACATGCATATGAGCTTCTTAAGTTTCTGAAACTGTTGTGTTCACTTTGGTTCTCTATTCTTACACTTATTTCTTTCCCCACCCCTTTTCTGTTGATCTAGTTTGTTCTGTTACAGACTTATGAAATATTGGTTTCTACAATTAAGATAGTAATTATTTTCATATAACCTAGTTTCAAAGAAGCTGGGGTTCTAACAGTAATATGATTCAGAATTTTTTATTCTGTGGGAATCTCTTTTTTGATTGGTAGCAGATCAATGAGAACTTTGTAGAGGAATACCAGTATTAATGGTTTGTATCCAGAATTCTACTTTATTCTCAAGTTCATAATCCGGCCTCAAAGTTAGTGTGGGAACTTTTAGGACATTTAGTAGATGTCCGTCATTTAATAGATGCTCAATTTAGCATATCAGTAGTACCTTGAGATTGAGACCAACCCAGGGTGATCTACAACTTGATCAGTGCATACTGTAGTCATGGAACAATTTAGTCACTATCTAGGTTGTTTCTATCTCAATCATCAGTCTGTGGACTGGTACTGGATTACCGTATGTAAATCAAAGAAAGAAAAGTGGGTTAGGCAATAGGGACTTGCCTAAGCCATTTTATATGGGGTTCTAGACAAGTAGTTAATTTGTACCTCATTCTTTTTTTTTTTCATGCATTAATAAACTGGGATCAGTTACAATCAAGAAAAGAAAAAAAAAAAAAAAAACCTGCCAACTCCATTGAATTCCTATTTTATGTTGTTTCTATTAATTTTGGAAGATTGGTGCTGGTTCTTAGATCAATCAATCCAGTGTGGATATGGAGTTTGTAAGCAGCACTTCTACTCTTACCTAGCAAGATTTCAGAAGGAATGTTGAATACTAGTATCTGAATAATTAACACTCATGAATGAATACTACTTTCTTTTGCTCCTTTGCAGGGCCTTTATCTCTGTCAAATGGTTTGGATAAATTTGAGTCTGTATTCAAAGTCTCGAGGAAGACCTTCAACTACATCTGTTCACTTGTAAAGGAAGATATGATGGCAAAGCCATCAAATTTTATGGGTACAAATGGCAAGCCTCTGTCAATAAATGATCAGGTGGCTGTTGCTCTAAGAAGGCTAAGCTCTGGTGAGTCGCTATTGACAATTGGTGAATCATTTGGAATCAGCCAATCAACAGTTTCTCAAGTGACCTGGAGGTTTGTGGAGGCCATGGAAGAAAGAGGGCTCCACCACCTTCGTTGGCCTGCCACAGAAACAGAGATGACAGAGATAAAGTCTAAGTTTGAGAAAATCCGGGGCCTCCCGAACTGTTGTGGTGCAATTGATACCACTCACATCATGATGTGCTTGCCTTCAGTAGACCCCTCAAATGATGTTTGGTTCGATCATGAGAAGAACCACAGCATGGTGTTGCAGGCAATTGTGGATCCTGAGATGAGGTTCAGGGACATCGTTACTGGGTGGCCAGGGAGCTTGAATGACTCCATTGTGTTACAGAACTCAGGCTTCTTCAAGCTTTGTGAGAAAGGAAAGAGGTTGAATGGGAAAAAGATGAAGTTGTCTGAAGGATCAGAGGTGAGAGAATACATAATTGGGGATGTAGGATTCCCTTTGTTGCCCTGGCTTGTCACACCTTATCAAGGGAAAGATCTTTCAGAATCCAGTACCGAGTTCAACAAGAGGCATTTTGCAACCCGCGTGGTGGCACATAGGGCCTTGGCAAGGTTGAAAGAAATGTGGAGGATTGTTCAAGGAGTGATGTGGAGACCCGACAAGCATAAATTGCCAAGGATAATTCTTGTATGCTGCTTACTGCACAACATCGTCGTTGATCTGGAGGATGAGGTGCAGGATGAGATGCCTTTGTCTCACAACCATGACTCAGGTTATCGTCAGCAGATATGTGACTCAGTTGACAAGAATGCCTCCATCCTGAGAGATAAGCTTTCCCTCTGCTTGTCTGGAAGATTGCCTCCATGAAACAATAGCTAATTGAGTGATCATTTCCTTCTTTCTCTGGGGACAATGTATTGGTTGGTTTACTGACTGGTTTCTGAGTTATGAATTTGCCATTTACAGGCCCGCAGCCTGCTTGTGACGGGAGCCTCTCACTGGCGACCCTGAAGAGTTTTATTTCCTCTTTCAATTTCAACATGTATAAAATTTAGATGTGAATGGCACGTTGCCATAATGTTTAACAAGGTTAAGAAGGTAATGATGGAAAGGGAAGTGAGGTCTCCCGGA
This sequence comes from Nelumbo lutea, assembly GCF_056320005.1. Taxonomy (NCBI): domain Eukaryota; kingdom Viridiplantae; phylum Streptophyta; class Magnoliopsida; order Proteales; family Nelumbonaceae; genus Nelumbo; species Nelumbo lutea. The sequence continues at coordinate 4,091,023 of NC_142685.1, read as the reverse complement.
ACCACCGATTGTTCGACTCTCCCAAAGCTTTCTTTGTTCATCTCCATCTGCTTGAAATGTAGCTTCATTCTTATGCAGTGATGCACAAGCGTGCTGGTACCAGGTAGATGAACCTGGAAGTTGGAACTGGGTGATGTTTGAACTTTGATGCATTAGCAATCCACTTGTTCCGCCATTAAGTCGCGTCTGGGTTTTCCAGTTGATCAGTGAATCTAACAATTTTTCTGAATTACACAGTGAAAGTTCACCAAAAATGAATCAGTCTGGACGTAATAAATACTCTTGTACACTAACCGATGGAAATTCACCGATATTCTAAGTCTAAGGGGGTGCTTTTGCCTTTTGATTGGAGAGGTCACGTTTGAGAATTTGGCCAGTCAAAATCAACCCTGTGAATTTTGATGAATTCTCATTGATTAATGTAAATCATAAAGTGTAGGTGATCTGGACACAAAATAAAATGTGCATAATGTAGGACGGTAGGTGGATAGGGCAATGAAATTTTTTTACTTTTCGCTGCACTACTATATGACTGTAGGCTGGTTTCTGTTTGGTTAACACCAGGAAGGATAAAAGAATAAAATTAGGGTTATATAATTGAATGACAGACTCAATCATCCAGCTGACTGACTTATTCATTTGGACCTCTGATTGAATGATGGGCCTAGGGCTCTCGTAAGTGACTATAAACAAATACACCTTTAAGCGCTGTATTTCGTTTTCTTTAAAGAGCGGGGCTCGAACCCGCGACCTTGGGCTCATAAGAGCAACGCTCTAACCAACTGAGCTACGGGACCATGTGTTATACCATTATCTACTATTATATATACAATGAAGAGAGAGAGGCTTACGAACCTCGCTTTTATGTTTTCGAGGAATTGTGATCTGCTCTTTGAGAAGGTTCCAATTGACTAGGCAGTTGTTAGGTTTCAGATGAGAATGGAAGCAAAGCAGTTGCTTAAGGACAAGAAATTCTGGTTCGCTTCATTTCTAATTGCCTGGGCAGCTGCTCTTCAGGTAAGTTTCAATTGCCAACAATAAGGCCTTCAGCTTCGATTCCTCTCTATCTTTCTTTGCATTGAGATAGATGAGCTCCAATTCCTCTTTTTTTCCGATCTTTACTTTTCTCACTCTTCAATTGTGCAGGGACACATGATGTGGCTACAGAAGCAGGACTCTTTCAAGCAGAAGTTTGGAACCTTAAATCAAGACGAAGACAGAGATGCTTGAAAATTTTCCTTGTTTCGCTGCTTTGACTTTGCTTGATTGAAGCCTGTTCCATGTTTCTCAGATTATCTAAGATGACGAAGCGTCCGTAGGTCCCAGGGGGCCAAGTTTTGTTCTGTGACTGTGGATTATCAGGGTTTATCATCGACTCGGGCGAAGAGGATGTTGAAATCGATAGATGGCCTCGATTCTGCTTTTTGCTACTGTTATTGTAAGAAACAGAACATTCTTTCGTTTCAATCATGCTTTGTCTGCTTTATGATTTCAACATGACTTGGACTGCGATATAGCAATTACTGCTTATCACATGGGAAAAGGGGTAAATAGAAGAAACAGATTACGAATGAGCATTTTAGCCGTGAAATTTACGGAGTTTAAACTCTTCGACGCTCTTAAATTTGCTTTTTCTATGTACCTTTCCTTTATCACATAGGAAATGAGAATTCGAGAGGAACAAAACTCAGCATACTCGGCATTCAAGTTGCTGATTTTAACACAGAGCATCTTATCCCATAAAATTACTGCATATTTGCATTCCTGGGGTAATAGTTTCCAGTAAATTCGATTCATGTCATCCTGAACCTTACTTCTCTCGAAGTTTGATGTAGTAAGGCTAAGCTTGTAAGTTGTAAGTCCTTTGGAATTGTTCTGTTTGGTTGCTTGCACCATTTCTTCAAAGTGCAAAGGATTCTTGTAGGCCTAGAATATCTTGCTAAACAATAGTACCATGTTTTATAGAATTTCATCAAGATACATTTACAATTTCTTTGTATCAATTCCATATATAATTCTAAGGCAAAACAACTGTCTCAATTTTTTTATATCTCCATTTCTCAAGTTTGCGTCATGTGCAAACTGTGTAATCAGCATAATCACCCAATACAAGGGTTGTAAAGGTTTCCCTTCCTTTGCCTTCCTTTGCCTACATTTTTCTTCAAACCAAACATAGGGTTAAAGAACCAAAATCTTATTCTTGTACTAGACCTCTAACCTCAGGAGCTGGCAATTAATGGATGAGTAGTTAAACCATCTGATCTGTGTGGGTTGAAGAAGGAAAGGCAACAAAAATTGGCAAAAAAACTACTAGACCCTTGACCAGCTGAACCCCCCCCCCCCCCCCATGGTACCTCAAAAGTGGAAGGCCTAGATTGAAGTTTGGAAAAGTAGCACAATGGGAGAACTAATGATGGTGAAAAAAATCCAAACCAAAGCATCTTCTATGTGAAGTTTGAGAAAAGACCATGTTGGGAGAATAACAATGGTGAATGGTAGACACTTATAACTATTTATCAAAAAAAAACGGTACACTTATAACACATCCTCTATAATCATTCATATCTTTCCTCACCGTCCCTCCACTCCCTCTTGCACAACCACCACAATACTGTTTTCTTCTCTCCCTACTTGTTCCTCACTCTCTATTTCCTCTCTTCTTGTATTTGTTCCTGCTTGCCTCATCAACCTCAGTTAGATGATGTGAGATTTTAAGAAGAAATTAGAGTCAAATTTTAAGTATGGAGAAATTATGTGCAAAAACAGTGAGAACAAAAATGTCCTGAGAGGTGCCAGGGACACCTAAATAATCTTAACATCTCTCTCTTCGAGCCTGCTCCTTCATTTCTTTATAAATCTATAAAATGATATGGGTTTGGTTTTTTTTATAAAAGGAGACTTAAAATAAACTGATAAAAAAAAGGGATTTGAAACAAACACGTGGCCTTTCTGAGCCATAAAACAATTCTTATGATTATTCTCCTGTACGGTCTAAGGGGGTTTCTCTTCGTGATGACTTTGATTGCATAATTGTTTAGGTTGATCTTGCTGGTAAAACATAACCAGTTGACACACGTACGGGTTCAAGTGTCTCAAGAGATTCAGTTTACAAACTTCTTTTCTCTGAATCGACAGTATGAATACCAATTCGATTTAGACCAAGGCGAATCAAGCTTCTTTTTATGAACCAAGTTCGAATAGCTTGTGAAAATCTTCATTTGTATCAACCCCTATATCTAAAGGAAAAAATAGAGAAAACTAAGTATATATATGTATATATATATATAGACAGATAGATAGATTGATAGATAAGGCATTTTAGTTATTTTATATTATTAATACCTAATGTGACATGGGAGTATCTAACGAAACAAACACTTGATATGTTGATCTGTCAAATTAAGAGTTTTAATACTTAAAACTTGGTCCCAGCTCTTCATGGCAAGTTTCAACATTTTGGGCCGTATCGGCCGATACGTATCGTATTGGGGGCTTCCTGATATATGCCTCCAGAGAGTGTTTCGGGATTTTGACCAGTTCAAGAGATGGAATGATGAATGGACCTTAAATCAGTGTATCAGTTCAGGGGATTTGACCGGTTCAAGAGAGTTGAAAAAAAATAAAAAAAAAAAAACTATTGATACTTCATACGTATCAATATTTTGAATTGGGAGGTAAATTGGATACAGTCCTAATTGGTTTTTTTTTTCACACAGTGGATGTTTTTAGAGTCAAAATCAATACTGATTTTGTGATGATTAACCATAAAAAATAACATGAAGAATTACTTTCCCCATGGGCATACATGTGTCTACAACCCGAGACCGATTTGCACCTCACATATGACGCCTCACACGCACATCCTACCATGCATTGGGAATATCTCCTCTACTTATAAGTTATTATTCATAGGAAATGTTTCCAATGCACGATGGATGTGCATGTGAGGTGCTCAAGTGTGAGGAACATATCTCATTCCTTACAATCCCATTGGAATGAAGGTTTGAATGAATAGGTTTGACTTGAGTAACTTGGACCCGAAGAGAGATAAATGAGTGGTGTGTACATGGTTTTAAAAATCGATTTGGAAATGAAACCATTTTGACCACCTACTTTTGGGTTGATTGTTTGATTGTCTAGTTTGAATGGATGGCCCATTTTGATAAAAAATTAAATAAAAGTGAAAAAACAGTCAAAACTATTAAACAAGTTGACGATTCAACCGCCTAGGTCAATAGGTCATTAACTAATTCAATGGTTTTTGCCCAAGGAACGAGTTTGAGGTAAAACAAAACCAATTGACTGAACAGTTCTTGGGTTGAATGATCCAATCATCTGAGTCAAAAACAATTCCAAAACCCTAGATGGGTATTGGTTTGGAACTTTGGTACCATTGGTTGCCTCACATTCGAATTCCAAAATCTCTATTGGTTTGTTATGAAACTATGGCTCAATTTGGAAGGATTACAAATAAAAATATGTAAAGCACAAAACCCTATATTTTGTATATTAAATCATTCAAATACAGATATGGATACAAGTTTGAATATATTAGGGAAATATATAATAATCATATAAATACATTAATAACACTAAAATGTCTTCATTTTAATGTATAATCACTATATTTTATATATAATTGCAAAATGAAACACATAATTCATTTAAATAGATAAAATAAATTATTTTTATAGTTTCTACCTTTTACTAAACTTTTAAGAAAATTAAATCTTAAATTATTTATTTTAATTTTTATAATTACATTTTTTCAATTTTTATTAAAATTCAAAAATAATCAATATATAGTTTTAGCAAACCAGATTATTATATCATACTTTAAACCTTGGATGAAACATGCATCTTAGGTTGGGTTAGAGGGTCACGCTGGGGTTCAGCATGGCTTTGGTTCACTTGAACCCATATATGAAGTCACCTCAAGCATCTTGTACTAACTAGCTGCCACCGTTAACCACCAACCATTGAGTTCAACCATTAAAAAATCCCATAAATTGGGTAAAAATTTATCAAAGAGTGATAATTAAACCAAATTCAAAGCAAAAATCACAATGCCAGGGGGATGTGATAAAAGGAGAGAGAAAGCTAAAATGAAACATATACACGATAATAATAGTCAAGAACACCTAACAAGGACTTCATTTCATAATTTACAGCCAGTAACTAATGGATCTGGACAATCCAAGCAAGAAAAAGGAAAAAAAAAATCAGTTCAACTAAACAGTGAATTGAAAGAAAGCCTAGATATCATAAATCTTCCACGTATTAGACACTTAGTTTGCTCTTCTGCCCTAGAAAAGGGAAGAGACTAAAACACTGATCTGCAATTAAGAACTAGTGAACTTGGTCACTGCCTTGGTGCCCTCGGAAACGGCATGCTTGGCCAATTCGCCGGGAAGAACAAGACGAACAGCAGTCTGGATCTCCCGAGAGGTGATGGTGGGCTTCTTGTTGTAACGGGCCAACCTAGAGGCCTCCTGAGCGAGCTTTTCGAAGATATCGTTGATGAAACTGTTCATGATGCCCATGGCCTTGCTTGAGACACCGATGTCAGGATGTACCTGTTTCAACACCTTGAAGATGTAGATCTTGTATGTCTCGCTGCTCTTCTTCACTCGCTTCTTCTTCTTGTCTCCGGAAGCGGCGCCCTCCTTCGGTAGCCTCTTCTCCGCTTTTGGTTTCTTCTCGGCCGGAGCTTTTTCGGCTACGGTCTTCTTCTCCTCTGCCGGCTTCTCAGCCGCGGGTTTCTTCTCAGCGGGCTTCTTCTCGGCCTTTGGTGCCATCGCAAGAGTAAATACAAAGAAGGAGAAAGAGAGGGAAGAGGGGGCTGCTTTAGGCGGGAAAAACTAAATATAAAATCTGGGAGAGACTTGGAAGAGCTTAAAACTTGATATGAATTGATTTCGTAGTTGAGCGGGGTATATATAGAGAAAAGGATCTCGGTAAAGCCTTATTGGAAGATAAGTTTTCACGCGGATCGCTGACTTGGCTACTAAGTTGTCCGTTCGATTATTATTTTATCGTCAAAAGGTGTATGTTTGGACAACTGATACAGATCTGCACTAGGTTCGAGAATATAGAGAAATTTGCAAGTTGCAAAGCTTTCCGGATCTGCGAAGGCACATCTGGGACGTTAAAATGTGCATGTTGGATGTGAATTCCTCCCAGAGGTGCCCCGTTTGAGAGAATTCGGATCTGCCCTTATTTAGGGATGGTAATTTTTCTATTCTCGATGGTGGTCTGACTTTTAAATTCAAATGGGGATATAGACGGGGATCGGGATTAATAGGAATCTTCAATCAGGGTCAGGGATGGGGATTGAGGTCTCTGTTAGGGCTGTCAATTGGACTGGATTTGGTCCAACCCAGTCTAATCCAATATTGGTCTATTTACAAATGAATTGGACCAAATCCGGTCCAAACCTATACAAACTGGATCCAGTCCAATCCAATTGAAATGCAAATGGACCGGATTGGACCCAATCCAATCCAAATTAAATGTTTTTCTCAAAAAATGTTTTCCATACTTAAAAATCAACATAAAAGGATATGATTTCATTTCATTTACTGCGTCATCTGATCTGATTTAAAAGCTATTAAAAGTCAACATAAAAGGATATGATTTCATTTCACACAAGCAGTTTACTGCATCATCTGCAGATTCAGTTGTGGGTCACTACCATTAACGTCTCAGTAAACCTTCTCATCTCTATGGCTCTATAGTAATCAATTATCAGGGATGATATTAGAATCTATTGGGAATTGTACTAAATTGGAAGAACTCTATCATACTGAGAACCAGCTAGTTGGAGTTTTGCCTAAGAACCTAAACAATCTTTAGTTCCTTGCTTACTTGGATGTCAGTTCGAACAGATTTGAGGGCAAGATAAAGTTGGGGGGTTCAGGTAGTTGCAGGAATTTGTAGGAGTTGGTCTTGACTTAAAATCAATTTGATGGAGAAATATCATTAGGCTTGGGCAATTGTAGTGGCTTAAGATTCTTGGCAGCTCTGAGTAATAAATTAACAGGTCAGATCTCCTCTTCCTTTGGATTACTAACTAAATTGGAGCTACTTTACCTCAATGAGAACTCTTTGTCAGGGGTAATTCCACCAGAGATTGGGACCTGTAGTTCCTTGAAGGAATTCCTCTTGCAGAAAAACCAACTCGAAGGCAAAATTCCAAGTGAGTTGGGATCTTTGAGTAAATTAGAGGAACTTGCATTGTTTACAAACAGATTGACTGGAGAGATTCCAATAAGCATTTGGAAGATTCCAACTCTCAGATATCTCTATGTCTACTAGAACAATTTGTCTGCGGAATTACCTTTAGAGAGTCCAACCCTCAATGTCAGTGATGATGAGGCAGAAAAGGGCCCTAATGCCGTAGACGCTTTGAGGGCTCAGGTGAATGCTGAAGAAAGAGATAAGCAGACTTTATGTTCAAGTGGGAGCAGTGAGAACAGCAGTGAGAGTGGGAGTGGGAGTGAGAGTGGGAGCAGTAGCAGTGACAGTGAAGCAGGTGATGAAGATTCAATCAATTCTATCCGAAATATCAAAGTAAGGTGGGGTTAACTTTCATTTAAACACCCCAAATAACAGGTCTTAAGATACAACAAAAACAAAAATGTGCTCTGCAATCGATCAAAGGGAAAAACAGAAAATACAAGTAAAATGTTCCTCCATGTTAGGGAGCATATTTGGATCATGCAGGAATATTTGTGTAGGGTGCTTTAGTGATTTTTACCTGCATTTGTATGGTCTCCAAACTCCCATTAATATCTTTTCATATCTTTTATAACTCTGGCTTGTAGAATTTGACATAGAGCAGTAGTCCACTGCAACCAATCCCTCATATACCATCACATAGCTAATATCTACTTCCACAGGCTCTCTAATGAGAGCAACCCTTCAGAGCTTTTTTTCTATTCTATGTACTTGTCGACACATGAACTTACCTTAGAGATCGAAGTGTAAGACATCATATGCATAGACTTCACTTATAATATAATGAAAGAGTAAAAAGCCCAAATTAAAGTGGGTTGACATCAAAGGCCATAATATAAACAAGAAAATGAATTATTTTAGGCAAAAAAAAAACTTAAAATCTAATTAGTGATGATATTTTTTTGTTAGGTATGTTAAAAAACAAATTTATTGTTCATGGTTCAATCAGTGAAGTGGGTTTTTCAATTACATATCCAACCTAATTTATTGTCCTAAAAGAAATAGAAAGCCTAACCCAAATGATCAAAACCTGGTAATCCCAAACAATAGTTAAATATATGTACAGGGTAGATAACTATGAATACAGTTGGGCAAATGTTCAAAATATCACAATGTATCAGTTAACCCCTCTCAACGTAACTGTCAGTACATACTGAACTGAACAAACAGAAAGAAAAAAATAAGTAAAAAACGTTTCCCTTTGGAAACTCCCATTTTTCATATCATGAGTTTCTATACAATGAATCATGCATTTGGCTTTCTAAAACAGAAAAAAGAAATCTACCACTCTTTTAACTGAATCATGCATTTGGCTAAAATGACTCCCATAGGTACCCATAGTAGCACTGCCGACACGTTTAATGGTGTAGGCCTTGCCACCGCCCGACCGTCGTGGAAGATTAATGGCTTCGGATAATCCTTTCTCGGCAAGGATGGGACCTTCTCCTCCACCGGAACAAAGTATACTTCCTGCAAGTGACAATGGCTCAAATGTAGGGGAGAGAGCAAGAGCACGCGTGAGAGAGAGAGAGAGTGAGAGAGCGCATGGCATCAGGCATGGTGAAATAACAAAATCAGGTGATAAAAAGAAATACCACCGTCCGCCGGCGAGACTGAGGATGGAGCGGTGGAGGCGCAGAGGCGCTGGACCCTAACCTTCGAAAGCTTCCACACTTGATGCTTCAAAGTTCAAACAAAAATGAACATTGAACGGACCATTCAAACTAGTGGCTTTGTCCACTTTCAGTCCATTCTATGAATAGACTATTCATGTTCGAACCGGCCTGTGTCCATATCATTTTTAGGATGTCCAATCCGTCCATGTCACTTTCAATTCGGACGGACGGTGTTCAACCCAAAACCGGTCCATTTACATACTTATATTTAAAATATTATTTATATTTTAAAATTTTTATTTATTTTAAATAAATTTATTTAAAAAAAAATACTGTTATCGTTTGGAGATTCGAGTCCTCACAAGAAACCCATTCCTGTCGGAAATAAAGGATGGAGGACAACTTTTTATCCCCAACGGAAATTGGGGATCAGGGATGGGGACGGGAATATGATCCTCACCCCATTGCCATTCCTACCCCTATCGGTTCGCACCCGAAAAGCATCCCACTTCCAACATCGTCATGTCCTCCCACACGCATTGCCCTCAGCCTCGTGCGGAGCTAAAGGGATGGCCGTAATCAGTCTTGTCCCGTTAGCTCTCATTTCACCCAAAACTCAGTTTTCCTCTTTCCCGCTCTTACTCAGTCTCTCACTCCTCTCGACCTGCCCTCCCTCTGAAACTCAGATCGCCCCACCTCCTCCCCCGCCCAATTTTGCTTGCCATGAAATCTGACGTTGATAATCCTTCTGGAAGATACATCGGAGGTATGTGCTCCTCGTCCCTCTCATCTCATCTATTTTCGAATCTGTTTTTCTGAATTTTTTTAACCTTTTTTCTTTCGCAATAGAAAAAACGCAGAAGGGAAGAACCTCTTGGGTCCTGTTCTCCACTCAAAATCATCATCCATGGATATATCCAAGGGTAAATCGTCGTTGTCATCTTCACTTCTGTACCTCATTTTCTTCAGAACGAACCAAATAATCACACCCAAACCACCTATCAAGACACCTACGCCGAGAACAAATCGAATAACCAACTAACCAAGCCAATATTTTCTTCCTTAAGATGGATTTGAATTTCCATGCTTTGGACTGGACTCCGTACTATTGGTGTTGCTAATCTTCAAGCTTGAATTAAAATCCTAATTCCCAAGACTTAATTACATGAGATTCAACTTTATACAATCCCGAGATCAACTTTGTAGGAAAGGTTACAGTACCCCTGAATCTACAAGCTGTAAGAATATGTTGTAAAGACACTCAAGTTTTGTGTTGTGACGATATGGGAGGTCGTGGACGTTTCGAAAAGTTAGAAGTTTAAAACTCTACGATCACTACCTGATTTGCAGTTCGATTGTATGCACTATTGTTGTGAAAGAGACCAAGTAATTCACCTGGAGAACAAAGCAGCGAGAAAGATCGTCTTTCGAAGATCAGGAAGCGTTGAAGCAGCGACAAAGAAGGCAATTCCATCAGCGGAGTATTTTAGCTTCCATGATAAGGAGAAATGAGTGGAGAAATCTGTGAGATTTCCTGTGGTATTATCGCAAAGGCGTATCAAATTTTCATATCTCACTCGACGAGCACTATACCCACAATACTGAGTAGCAATATTTCTAGTCATTTGCATGACTACATCCGATTGGAAGGCATCTCCATCAACTTCTATACCAGTTGTATTTAAAGGTGAAATAGTTGTGGTTTTCCTCCCAGGAATGGCAACGGGGCGGGGCAGATCCCCGTCCCATCCCTACAAAAATCCCCATCCCCATCTCTGTCCCCATCCCTGCTATCGGGGATAAGGTTATCCCCATCCCGGATCTTCATTTCCCATGATTTTTGATAATGTTAACTATTATGCTTTTGTTTTTTATTTTATTTTAAAAAATAAAAATAAAAATAAAATAATTAAAATTTGCAATCTTATTAAAAAAGATTCAATCATATTCAATCATGTTATCCCCATCCCTGCTATCCGGTCGGTCCTAACTGTCAATGATCTTGCCTCTGACTGGAGCTGAAGGTACCTGAAATTGGGAAGAAAGCAAGTATCTCTAGATATGGGCTCCTTCGGTGTCAGGTACGGTGTGGTTTGTTCAGTTTGGCATCCCGAAGGCAAAGTGCTAGAATGATGTGTGAGGTGAAGCCTTGACTTCGGATAGAGATGTGGCCCGAACTGCCACAAGGCGGGCCAGTTCGGGTTATTGGCTTTTGTGCTTGTAAGGCTCAGGGTCTAAGGGAAAGCTCGGATTCCTTGTGGGGAGTTCGGACCGCAGGTTCCTCTTTCCGGAGCTCGCGCCTTGGGCGTACTGTTGGGTCAAGCTGCTGCCTTTCCACGTGTTGAGTGGTTACGAGGTCGAGCCAAATCTTCCTTCATCAATTGCCCCCCACTCCTCGCGCAAAGGGACTTGCCATGGCATGGGGAGTTCGCGAGGTGGCGGGTGGATTTGACTCGTACTTCGGACTGGTTTGACTAATAACGCGAAGTACGCGTTCGTCAGGTTTCTTCAAGGTTTCTCGAGCGCCAAAAAGTCGGGAAACACACCGATCCGTCTATGAATGCCGACAGACGTGTCAGCGCACGCTTATTTCAAAATTTAAAAAATGCGCCGCTGGGAGACGTGACAGCGAGCATTATTTCAAAATTTAAAAAATGCGTCACTGCTGTCTTTAACGCAGGGAGACGTGTGCTGGCGCTTTTTCAGTTTTCAATGATGTGCGATCAGTCACGTCTCGGTCTCAGGAGACATACGGTCAGCACGGCTACACGCCGTTGGATTGGCCTTGATCAGAGTCGTTGATTTTCGGCTACTATGGGTATAAAAAGTGGGGGACCCCAGTCGCTTTTCATTGCCATTCTCCCGCGTTTTGCTTCTTGAGCTCGTGTCCAATTTTTTTAGCTCGCGTCCAAGTCTTTTAGCTCACGTCCAAGTTCCCACAGTTCGTTTGCCTTTTCTGGGTGAGTTTCTTTCTTCATGGTATCCTTTTCCTCCTGATGTCTGGCTCGGATAGCTAAGACAACTCTTTGAGGGGTTCAGATGCAGGTCCTACGAATCGATCTGCATCCCTCGACAACCTTAGTGAACTCGAGGTAGAGCTCGAGGAGGAGCTTGAACCCGTAGGCAGAGTTGCCTCTCGTAGTTTGGCGTCCTCCTCCCATCGAGGTCGAACGTTAGACAAGTTTGGGCCCTCGACCATGGCGCCTGAGGGGCTTCAGTCCCTTATTACCCAGTTCAACTTGCCTAGGGAGTACACCTACTTCATACCCTTGGGTTGTTTCCCTTAAGAACATGGTCCTGATGAGATCGTTATATTCCGGGAGCAACTCGTGGCTGGTTTGTGCCTACTTTTCCACCCCCTCATTGTCGAGGTTATTAACCACTTTGGCGTTACTGTTGGCCAGCTTCACCCGAATTCTATTCGTAACTTGGTGGGAACAATCTCCCTATTTTGCGAGCAGGTATTGCCTTTAGACCTGGAGATCTTTTCTTCCATTCAATGCTTAAGAAGCAAGCGGGTCCCCTTCCCAGGCGTAGGCGGGCATATTACCTGTCTCCTCGCCCGGGGTTTAAGCTTTTACATGATCTTCCCAATAAGGTCCTGGCATGGAAACGGGACTACTTTGGGGTGCGAAGTGCACCGGGGTGGCCGTTCCAAACCAGGTGGGGGATGGCTGCCCCTGATGCCGGTGTTACGCTTGATAGGGAGACGGCGAAGGGCCTCCGGGAATGGGCACGGGTTGGGCTAAAATGCCACCATTATCTAATGGAGGCCAAGCTCATCGAGGCTGGTGAAAGTTCGGGTAGGTTTCTTACTCAGAGGCTTGCCTTTTGTTTTGTTTTGTTCTTTCATTTTCCTGATGTCGAGCTTTTTTTTGCAAGTGTGATGGACTCAAAGAAGACTCGTGGTGGGAACCTGTTTCACGCAATGAAGATGAGGAAACAAGTTGCCAAACGAACTCGTGCCGAACTGCCCCGAGATGCGGAGCCAGAGGGATCAGACTACTCGTTAGTGGATCCGCCCAGGGAGCCCAAGATGGCCCCTCCAGTGCAAGAAGCAACAAGGGCCCCTTATGCCGAGGCTACTTACACGGGGGCTCTTGCTTACTCTGAGTCTGATTATATGCGAGTTGGGCCTTCAGGCTCGGGAGCCCAAGGCGAGTTCAGGAGCGTGTTGTCGCCGAACCACACTCTTCAGAAGAGTAGGGAGGCCATTTATCCTGAGAAGGTCGCGGCATGGACCGAGCTCCCTTGAACCAGGTAGCTTGTCGGACTGCCACTCACGCCATGGTGGTAAGTCAGCGATTTCTTGTCAAGCTCTTTGTTTTTATCTTTCTTGTTATCGTTCTTTTGATCATTTGTTATTTTTCCTTTTGGTAGGTGAATTCTTCTATCCATGCCTTGGCGGCTCAAGCGGAAAGGAGCTCGAGGCAGGCACGAGCTGCTGAAGAGGCCTCCCGTGCTACCGAGGCAGCTTCCCGAGCTACTAAGGTGGCTTCTCGTGCTGCACAGGCTAGGCTGGTGAGGTCTCGGAGAGATACTGAGGCAATGGGTGTTGTGGTGAAGCACATGGCAGACCTAAGGCTGGACTTGCAACATCAGGTTGAATACCTTCAAGAGGATATTAGGGAGAGGACAGAGATATTTTCTCAGGGCATTGAGGATGCCAAGAAGACGGCCATCGATGAATATATCACCTCGCCGCGCTTTGACAACCTTATGGTGGGTTCGTACAGAAGGGGCTTTAAATTAAGCCGGTGGATGATCCAGAATACGTACCCCAAGCTCGATATTAGCGCCATAACCAATTCGCGCATTACCCAGGAGATGGCCAACGCTGCTGACGATGAGCTAGATTCTAAGGACGAGGCAAGACCTTCGGGTGTCGTTGAAGTGCCTTCAAATGGTGAAGAAGTGCCTCTGGGCCTGTGAGCTCGCTTTTTTTTTTTGGAATGTAAACAAAGTATCTTGCAATGGAATGTTCTTCTTTTGGTTAAGTATTGTTGTCACTCTTTCTTCCGAACTGACCATATTGCTGAGCTGACCATATGTCGATGCCCCTAGTAGTTCGTTGTTGGCACTTTGCCTGAGCTTTTAGTTGGCATATTTTGCTTTTGCTTGCCCATGCCGAGGTCCATGTTAGCTCGGCATCCTAGCCCTTAGAAACTGATAGCGACTTGGTCCACTTCGCTTGGTGATCTATAGGTAGTATCGCCTCATATTAACGAGCTCGTATGCCCCCCCGAGCGCTTTCTTTACTCGGTAGGGCCCTTCCCAATTCGGTTCAAGTTTGCCCACGTCGAGCTCGGGTGCCATGATCTTACGGAGGACCAGGTCGCCGTCGCAGAAGTTCCACTTTTTTACTCTGGCGTTGTAGTACCGAGCTACTCTTTGCTGGTAAGCTGCGGTCCGGATGTATGCGAGGTCTCTTACCTCGTCCAATAAATCGAGGTTGGTACGCAACTCATCTCTGTTTGACTAATCGTCGTATGCTTCTAATCGCAGTGTAGGTATTTCGATCTCCGTCGGGATTACCGCTTTGGTGTCGTAGGTGAGGTTAAAGGGGGCTTCTCCCGTAGCGGTTTTTTCCGTAGTTCGGTGAGCCTATAGAACACTTGGTAGCTCGTCCGCCCACAACCCTTTAGCTCGGTCTAGTCGCGCTTTCAGTCCGCGGAGGATAGCTCTGTTCATTACTTTTGTTTGATCGTTTGTCTGTGGGTGCGTGACCGATGTGAAGTTCCGCCAAATCCCCATATCTTGGCACCATTCCTGAAACTTGATATCTTCGAACTGTTTGCCATTGTCGGAGATCAGTACCCGAGGTAACCCAAAGCGACATACTATGTTCTTCCAAAAGAAGTTTTGTACGTTTCGAGCTATAACTATTGCAAGAAGATCAGCTTCTACCCATGTTGTGAAATAATCTACCGCCACCACTAAGAACTTCCTCCCACCTGTTGCTGGCGGGAATGGCCCTAGGAGGTTGATGCCCCATTGCGCAAAGGGCCAAGGACTGGTGAGGTACTGGAGGTCAGCAGCAGGCTGATGGTGGACATTGGCATGCTTCTGACACTTATCGCATTTTCTGACGAGCTTTGACGGCCTCTGCCTTCATCATTGGCCAGTAGTATCCTTGTCGAAGTGCCTTTTGGGCAAGGGCCCTGCCTCCCAAGTGTCCGCTGCACAAACCTTCATGAGTGTTGCGGAGTACGAGCTCGGCCTCGGCAGGTCGCAAGAAACGCAAGTAGGGTAGGGTGTAGGACTGTCGGTACAACCGTTCGTCTATTATGACGTATTTAGCTGTCTGGCGCTGCACCCTCCTGGCTGCATTGCGATCTGCAGGGAGGGTCCCGTCAAGCAAGAAGCTCATGAGTGGGTCGATCCAGCTCAGCTCTGCTTCAAGGACGGGAGCGACCTCCTCTGTCCCCCCGAGAATGTTAAGCCGAGGTAAGTTCTCTATGTACATGGTTCTCATGGCGTTGTGACTCATGCTGACTAACCGGAACAGGACATCGACCTCAATGTTCTCTAACCTCGGGATTAGCCTAATGAAGTGTGACTGGAAGCTCGCGTGCTTCGTATTCGCTCGTAACCTGGTTGACCACAAGCTGGGTATCGCTACAGATGACTATGTGTTTTGCTCCTACCTTTTGCGCTAGGTTCAGCCCGGCTATCAATGCCTCATACTCCGCCTCGTTGTTGGATGCCGCGAACTCAAAGCGTAGTGCGTATTCCAATTTCATGCCACCCGGGCCGCTTAACACTATTCCAGCCCCACTGCCCTGCTGGTTCAAGGAGCCATCTACGTGAAGGATCCATGGCTCTTCATCCCAATTCGCGTTTGGCCGAACCAGGAGAGATGCCACCCTAGCTGCTATTTCACGGGGTTTAGACTCTATTGGCTCGGGAGCTCCGGGCTCACCCGAACTTGGGATCTCGGGCTCAATCGACATAGGGACTTCATGGCTGAATGTGCACTCAGCGATAAAATCTGCCAAGGCTTGGGCCTTAATAGTAGTTCATGGCTTATACTGGAGGTCATACTCGTTGAGCTCGATGGCCCACTTCGTCAGTCGACCGAAAACCTCGGGCTTGAGTAAGACTTGCTTCAGAGGTTTGTCCGTCAAGACGATGATAGTGTGAGCTTGAAAATATGGACGGAGTTTTCGAGCTACAATTATCAACGCATATGCCAGTTTTTCTATTTACGGGTATCTCGTCTTTGCTCCCTGCAAAATTTTACTAACATAATTGATGGGTCGTTGGATCCGATCTACTTCTTTTATTAGTACCGAACTGACCACATCGTCGCTTGCCAAGAGGTACAATTCTAAGACCTTGCCCTCTTCGGGCCTGGTTAAGATCGGCATGCTAGCGAGGTAGTTTTTTAGCTCATCGAACGCGAGCTAACAGTCTCGGGTCCATTCGAACCCTTTGCCTTTGATTGCTTTAAAGAAAGGCAGACAACGGTCTGCCGATTTGGACATGAAGCGACTCAGAGCGGCTATGCAGCTATTTAGCCTCAGAACCTCTTTTACTTTTCGAGGTGGTCTCATATCTAGGATGGCCTTTATCTTGTCCGGGTTGGCCTCAATGCCGCGTCAGTTGACAATGTACCCTAGGAAATTACTCAATGTGACACCAAAGGCACACTTGTTTGGGTTCAGTTTCATGCTAAATTGACATAGAATTTGGAAGACAGAATTTAAGTCTTGTATTAATTCCTGTGAAAATTGTGTCTTGACGACCATGTCGTCTACATAACATTCTATTTTTGTGCCAATTAAGGGCCGAAACAGGTTATTCACAAGTCTTTGGAAGGTTGCCCCAGCATTTTTTAGTCCGAAGGGCATGACCTTGTAGTAGTATAGGCCAAACTCGGTTATGAAGGTGGTTTTTTCCTCATCGGACTGGTCCATCTTGATTTGGTTGTAGCTCGAGTAGGCATCCAAGAAGCTTAGCAACTCATGTCTCGAGGTCACGTCCACTAGGCGGTCAATTCTGGGGAGGGGGAAGCAATCTTTCGGGCAGGCTCGGTTCAGGTCGGTGTAGTCGACGCACATGCGCCACTTGTCGTTTGCCTTTTTTACTAGCATTGGGTTAGCTACCCAGCTCGGGTAGTGAACTTCCCTTATGAAGTCTACTGCGATGAGCTTTTTGACCTCCTCGTCGACCGCCCTCCAGCGTTCTGGGGCTAAGTTGCGTTTCTTCTGTTTAATGGGTCTGACTACAGGGTCAGTATTAAGTTTGTGAGTTACAAGGCTAGGGTCAATGCCGAGCATATCGGAAGCAAACCATGCAAAAATATCTAAATTTTGAAGTAAGAAACTCACCAGTTCGGTTCGTAGAGGTTCCTGGACGGAAGCACCAATCTGTAGCGTTCGAGCTGGGTCTGCAGCTGAAGTTGGGATTGCGACCGTTTCTTCTGTGGGTGCAGCTCGTTCCTCGCCTTGCTCCGTAGGTCGCTCCAGTTCGAGGTCGTCAACCACCTTGGTTTTTCCCTTCAGGGCGGCAACATAGCACTTGCGGGACTCGGGCTAGTCGCCCCGCACTACCCCTACACTGAAGTTTGTAGGAAACTTCATTGCCAAGTAATAGGTGGAGACCACCGCCCGTAGGACATGGGTGATTGGCCGCCCTATTATGACATTGTATGGAGAGGGGGTCGCAACCACTAGGAAATTGTGGTTGAATCTGACCGCACGGGGCCATGTGCCGACTTCCACTGGTGCTGTTATTTTCCCGAGGGGCCTGACTTCCTCTCCGTTGAAGCCTACCAGAGGAGTGTTTGCGGGTTTCAGCTCGCTTCTCAACAACTGAAGCTGGTCAAACGCTGACTTGAAGAGAATGTCTGCCGAGCTGCCTGAATCAACAAGCACGCGCCTGACTTCGAAGTTGTTGATCCTTAGTTTGATGACAAGGGCATCATCGTGGGGGTAGTGGACCCCTCGCGCATCGTCTTCCGTGAAGAAAATCGGTTCCTCAGTTTTTGACCTCTTTCGAGGGTTTCGCTCTTCTCGGGTAGCTTCGCGAACTGATGCCCGGGCTGCTGCTGAAGTGCAACCTACGACTATCGAACCTCCCACAATTACGTGGATGGTTCCCCGAACTGGCCTCTCCTCCGGAGGCTATTTTGCAGCGGTTTGGCTGGCCTACCGCTAGACTCAGGAGCATCCTTACCGTGCTCCCCTTGCCGACTTGTCTTATTATTATTGTTATTGTTATTGTTATGTTGTACAAAATTTCTCAAGTACCCGCGACAGATGAATCCCTCTATCTCGTCCCGGAGATTATTACATTGTTCGGTACTATGACCGTGATCTCTATGGAAACTGCAGTACAAGTTCTTATTTCTCTCGTTTGGGTTCCCTTTTAGGCGAGGTGGCCATTTCACGTATGGGGCGTCCTTGATCATCATCAAGATCTCAGTCTGTCTTGCGTTCAAGGGTGTGTAGTCCGCTCGAGCTGCTAAGGGAGCTCGGAACTGCTGGCTCAACTTCGTCTCCCGGGCCGGGTTTTTTCTTCTATCAACTGGGTTGGAGGGCTTGCCTTCCCTCTTCCTTTTCTCAATCCCTCTTTCGGTCCTTTGGTTGATCTCTTCCTCTGTTCTCATGAACTTATCCACGAGTTTGAGGAATTCGGCTATGGTCGCGGGCTGACTAGCTACCATGTGCCATTTGAATTCCTTGTGCGTTACTCCTCTCTTAGCCGTCGCGAGCTGCATCGCGGGGTCCAGTCGCGGTATCTACAAGCACACATCATTGAACCACTTGATGTAGCTCCGGATGGACTCTCCTTTCGTTTGGACAACTCCGAAGATGCTTTCCTCGGTTCTGGGGCACCGCTTGCTGGTAACGAAGTGTGTGCGGTGAAGGCTTGTATGAACTGGGTCTAGCTTCTTATCGACCCGGGGGCCAGGTTCCTGTACTAAGTGCGGGCCACCCCCTGAAGGTGGTGGTGAAGGCCACACACATGCATGATTCACTGGCCATTGTTAGGTGATCTGGGACTAGAAGGCATCGACGTGGTCGTTGGGGTCGAAGGACCCATCATACATGTCTAAAGGGGGGAGTTTGAAGTCTCTGGGCATGGGGACTGCAAGGAGTTCTGATGAGAGGGGGGAAGGAACTAAGAGAATATGGGCAGCTTTTACCTCGTCCGAGCTTGTCTTTTCTTTACCTCTGAGCTCAGGCAGCACACAGGTGGCAGTTCGGCGACTTCGCTGGTGTCTTCGTTGCTGAGTGGGCCTGGCACTGGCGCTTCTGGTCTCTGTGGGCGGGAGCTCAGGCTTGGAGTGCCGATGTGTTGACTTGGCGGGTGAGGTTCCCGATCCACCGGTGAGCTGCGGGGCGGGGGAGATCATTCTTTCCCTTCGGCCCGGGGATGAGGCGTGGCTCTTGGAGGGGTTCTGAAGTTGGGAGGTTTCTCCTCGGTGAAGGCGCCCGCCCTAGGGGGAGGGCTTAACCGGCTTTAGAGCAGGGTGCCAAGGTGGAAGTTGGGGTTGGTTCAGAGGCAGATGGGGGATCTGCTGGTGATAGTGATACTGAGAGAGGTGGTGCAACACTTGGTGCTGCTGGAGCTGATGCTGCTGGAACTGCTGCATTTGGGCTTGCATTGCCCGCGTGCACTGCATCAGGTCATCAAACTGGCTCTAGCTAGTCGGCAGGGGGACAACAGTTGGTTCGGTAGAGGTTGTCTTGACAGGGAAAGGGAGGGGGACATTCACGGTAGGTAGGCTCATTGGCACCACTGTTCATGGTGCATTCAGGCTGGGGATCCCATCCACCGGGAGGGGGATGGTGAATTGTCCGATGCACACCATGGGGACTTGAAGTTGTTCCCCGGGGGCATTCATCTCCGGGCTACGTCCGACATTGCTGGAAGAAGCCATGAGTGTTGGGGCTTCTTGGAAAAAAGGAGGTTATAAGAGTTTTAGAGGGAGGCTTTTAGAAGCGTTTCCCATAGACGGCGCCAATTGATGGTGCGCAATCCGGCCGGTCCTAGCTGTCAATGATATTGCCTCTGGTTGGAGCTGAAGGTACCTGAAACGGGGAGGGACCCGATGAGAATATGATGGTACGCAATCCGGTCGGTCCTAGCTGTCAACGATCTTGCCTCTGGCTGGAGCTGAAGGTACCTGAAACGGGGAAGAAAGCAAGTATCTCCGGGGAGGGACCCAGTGAGAATGCTCCGAAGCTCAAGTTAGTATCCTCAAAGGCAAGATGATAAACTAGATGGCGCAAAGTTCACATACCTCGTTCTTGGGGGGTAGAGAGCCTTTTATAACCACTTCGCGCACTCACTCCTAAGCTTCTGTCAGGTCGGGAATGATTACCTGCGCTTCTGCCAGTTTGGGTGTCCTTGCCTCTGATGGGGCAGAACCGCCACTGCTCTCTTTGTCGGAGCCATCTCTGTAACAGGAGATGGCGGTGGCAGGTGGCGGTGGTAGGTGGCCATTGGAATGCGGCTGTCAAGTGTCAGGTCCCAAGTCAGTCAGGTGCGTCGTCTCTAGATACGGGCTCCTTCGGTGTCAGGTACGGTGCGGTTTGTTCAGTTCGACGTCCCAGAGGAAAAGTGCTAGAATGGTGTGCGAGGTGAAGCCTTGACTTCGGATAGAGATGTGGCCCGAACTGCCACAGGGTGGGCTAGTTCAGGTTGTTGCCTTTTGTGCTTGTAAGGCTCAAGGTCCAAGGGAGAGCTCGGATTCCTTGTAGGGAGTTCGGACCGCAGGTTCCTCTTTTTGGAGCTTGCGCCTTGGACATACTGTTGGGCCGAACTAATGCCTTTTCACGTATTGAGTGGTTACGAGGTCGGACCAAATCTTTGTTGATGAGAAGCCATGTTGGAAATAATAGAATTTATTTTATTTAAATTCAAATAATAAAAAAAGAAGGATGTATATGCAGATTTGTTACCTGTGTGAATTGTGATAATGTAATATATAGCGTTAATGATTATTAAACTACTACAGACTACAAAAACAAAATGGGGCCCTCAGAATGAGAATCGAGTGGGTGTGTCTCCCACGGCCATGCCGACAGCTTTGGACTTAGGCAACCGCAAGAGAAGGCTTGACTTTGACTGTAATCGATCTTCAATGGGTGGTGGGATTGATAATATTTTAATTAATTATATTCCTTGTTGCTGTGAGGCGTGTGAGCAAGCATGGCATGACTCACCAGAAAGTGGCTGCTTGCTACTTGCTACACGTCACACTCTCATCATCACAACAAAGCACAAAATAAAAATAAAGAATATTATTATTAATTTCGAAAAGTCATTTGGTAGAATCAGGGCAGGGGATGACCGTTGATAGTTGCAACCGGCCTGCAACATATAACTGGTACTCGAGAGAGTTCGAGAGGCACGTCTAGTCTAAAAGAGAAGGCTAGATAGAAAGCAGAATCGCTGTAATTTAAGTCTAACCAAACCACATTTAATTTGACTTTGACTAAAAGAAGCAAAGAATGGAGGCCGTGCACTGACAGCCTCACGGAGTGCGTTATGTGTCCTTTCTAATATTACTCCCACACCCCAGTAAGTATTGATGGCTCCAACAATTGATGTTGTGCATGGCTTATTCAAGTCTTGCACACCGGCGGTCCGTCGGTCACCATTCCATTCCTAAAGAAATTAAGAAAAGGGAGCTTATTCAACATTATTTTGGGCGGATGTCCGCATTATTAACACACGGCGGAACTAGGATTTTCTTTTCAAGGGGTTTAAAATATAATACACAAAGATAAAGAAGGTCAAAAGTTAGTAAATATAGATAATAGAATCCAAATATACATATATATATATATATATATATTATATATATATATATTCACTGTGATATATTAAAAATTCAGAATTGTTGTGTTGTTGAGTCGTAACTCGTGATCATATTTGTCATGACTCGGTGCAATATCTGAAAGTTGGTATAATAAGATTCAACTACATTGAAGACGACGCACATGTGGATGAAGTTAATCGCACGAGTTTCTCAAGTAGAGTGGAGATAGAGTATTCAACCTATGCGTTCCATCCATTTTATCTTTTTCTTATTTTTGACTTTGACCAATTTACAATGAAAAATATATGCTAGTTCTATTTCAGTTAGTTACTGTGATAATGTGTTGTTTATTCTTATACATACATATATCTCTCTTCAGTCGGTGGTGATTCTCGGTGCTGTCTCCCTACATCTCCCCAATTATAATATTATGTGATGGCCTGATGGGGCGTGGTCGTCTCGTCTGAGAGGGATTAAGTCGACTCTGAGGCTGTAGCTACTAGCTCGGGGGAGGGAAGTAGGGAACCCGAACCACCACGGAAACAAATTAAACTAGTGGGTGCAGTTGGCACACGTACCTTACCCAGTTACCCTCTCACCCCTCAACAACTCAAACTCCTCTGAATTTCTTTTGTGTTACATGTACAGCTCAGCTAGCTTAACTGATTCACTCGAACTCCCTGCTGCCTAGGTTGCTTCTTTGGCTGCCCATTCTCCGTGTTTGGTGCTGACTGGGATTTGGAGTTCCCAAACTTTTCCCTGGGAGTCACGTAATTCCTCTGCCGTTTATTACGGCGACAATCCCGCTCAATAAATTATAAAACAGACTCGCTTACGGTTTCTCTTCTCCATCCCTTCTCTCACCACTGACCACTACTCCACTGCACGTCATCGTCATTGACGAAAGATGGTGCAAAATTAAATGACAAAATGTCATGACCAAGCTTAGTAATTAATGTTTTGATTTAAATAAATAAAATAAAAATACATACATACATCCATACAATTTCAACTGATATGCCAAGTTGTATGTTTTTAACTATTTCAAATAAGGAATTAAGAATATATATACTATCGGAGTCTCTATATACATCCAGCGTACCGAAAATTCTATTCACATTTCACAGTCTTCTTCTACTACTAACTAATTCTTTCATTTTTTAAATTAAGTTTCCCGGCGATCGATTGGGTGGGTCACCACTGTCGAATTCGAGTCATTTTATTTGCTTCATCTATATATATAATGTTTTCGTCTCATCACTCTCCTGGAAGGGGGTTGGATTTGGATCGAGCATAAAAAAATTATGGATTGTTGTCGTAATTAAATAAATAAATAAAAAGTAAATACAAAATTATGGGGGACCACAAGGTGGTTGAACAAGTTTGTCACGTAGTAAACCAACCCTCGGGTCACCTCACCTGTTGTAACTTGTGAAGCCTTCACTTTAACTTGAGTAGATAATTCGATGCCTGTCCTGGTTGCCACGTGTATAATGTTGTGGTGGACCTATCGAGTCTATATTTCTTACCCACGATAACGCTACTAACATAATATCGCAGCCATAAGGAGAGAATATCTATCCTTTTATATACGTATATAGGGAGACGGGAAAATGGAGTCCGAAT
This sequence comes from Nelumbo lutea, assembly GCF_056320005.1. NCBI lineage: Eukaryota > Viridiplantae > Streptophyta > Magnoliopsida > Proteales > Nelumbonaceae > Nelumbo > Nelumbo lutea. The sequence goes on along the minus strand of NC_142685.1, from coordinate 4,067,764 downwards.
CTCATACCCACCAAAACTCTGCTCATATTTATCGCAATTATACATGAAGAATATCTGAGAGATGTTCCTAATTTACAGAAATAATGTAAATAGGCATGGGCAGGAGTTCCTGACTCCTATTTCAATAGTTACAAAGGCCAGTTGCTAATTTGCTATTCTAATGTAACAAAATATCAAATTTGTATATGATGTGATTAGGGTTTTTGGTGTAAAGTGTAAACGGTATATGTTCTTTACAAGTCTTACATGTTGACCGAAGAAAAATATTTGTTTCTTATTTTTTAAAGCACATTTAGAACCAACACACAGATATGAATCCCCCCTCCCCCTCCCCCTCATATAAATCAATGTGTTGACCTGCTGCTTTCATTGTTAGCATACGGAAAATGAAAGCCTTGATAATCTAGCTGCTGCTACTAAAAGAGCAACAGAAATTAATGAAGTGGAAAATCGTGTTGAACTATTTTCCTTCGGATACACTCAAAAGATCAATATCAAACTAACACGCAATATATATTATATATATAACTATGTACGCATGTGTGATAAAAATTTGCTACTTATTATACCCCGCATTTATTTATTCATAGACGATAAGATTTCAGACGGTGGATACACTGCACGGCATCACCACTTATTTCTGTCGCATCGGTTTGTATCGTTATTGATGTGATGAGGGCGGATTTGGCCCTTCAATAATATCGTGAGACTTGGCACTTATAGATAATCTTACATTTATAAACAATCTGGCATTTACAGGTAATTCGTCACAGGCAGCTTATTATCATCTATTACGGCATTTTATAGATAGCTTGTTATTTGGCAGTTTGTCACCATGTAGCATTTACAGGCAGTTTGCCACCATGCAGCACTTCACAAGCAGTTCGTCACCTACGGGTAGTTTGCCTCCTAGTCAGACCGACCACCTTGTGACAACCCCGAGGAACTCACCACTGTACCCCGCATTTTACAGGATTGTGACTTATAACGGCTATATTAGCTCACTCACTCCCCGAGTCAGGCGAAAATGGGCAACCTTACCAGTTGGTGGCTTTATCCCTACCTAACACGAAAGCAGGTCCCATCACAGCGGGAATCCAAGAACTGCTCCACCAAACCCACAAGGACTCCAGTATATAAAGGCCTCACCCCCAGGGGCGAGGGAGGATGGTAACCCCTGGTCTCTAACTCTCCCATTCTCTAATATCATTTTCAGCTCGCTACTAAGTGTTGACTTAGCCATTGGAGTGACCTTGCTGAGTAAACACCCCCGGGTTCTCTGATTCAGTTCGTACAGGTCCCTCACTTCCTGCCATCTACAGAGATGTGCAGATCATCTCCAGCAGGAAGTAGCCGGTTCAGTTCTCGTCGTTGCTAGTAGCTAGATCACCTCCTGTAGGGAGCAGCTAGTTTGCACTACGTTAGGGAGCTCCACTTCAGCCCCTGAGTCACAAGCCACTTGGGAGCAGATGAGCTGATGAGGTACTTAGCCAAAAAATGATACGTGACCAGAAATCGTCACATCAATTGGCGCCGTTTGTGGGAACACGCTACAAAAAGCTAAGTTCTCATCCTAGTAAGAGATGAGTTCTCATCCTACAAAAAGCTAAGTCCTCTTCTCCCAGGAAGCTAAGTCCTCATTCTTTAGAAACTGAAGCTCTCGCTTTATAGTTTCCATTTTTTATGAACTCAAACACTATGCAGGGAGCTAATAGACTAAGTAGCTCTAATGTGCCCACCCGGCGGCCTAGTGCGGCCTGCGCATGGCCTGGCAGCCTGGCGCGGGCGCCGACCTGATAGTCTAGCCCAGGCGCGAACTGACGAACTGATAAAGGACTTCCTCACCCCTAGAAGACCAAAGGCCAAGCTAACAATTGACCTCGACACCTGCATAAGACCTAGTCACCTCTTCGATATGGGCAAAGTCAAGGAGAGAGGACTACGAGTCACTCCCAGAGCCTACGGGCTAAAGTACCAAACTGGCAGAGAGCTCGGCACCTGGTTAGCTCGACACCTCACAGGCAGTTCAACACCTGTTCATCTTGTCACCTCATAGGCAGTTCGGCACCTAGTCAGCCCGACACCTCACAAGCAACCCGACACCTCATGGGCAGTTTGGCACCTGGTCAGCCCAACACCTCACAAGCAGGCTGACACCTCATAGGCAGTCCGACACCTAGTCCTCCCGGCACCTCACAAGCATCCAGCACTTGATCATCCTAACACCTCACAGGCAGCTCAGCAACTGGTCAACCCAGCACCTCATATGCAGTTCAACACTTCACAAGACCCAGTTGCCTCTTCGGCATGGGAAAAATTCAGAAGTGGACTATGAGTCGCTCCCAAAGCCTAAGGGCCACAATACTGCTCAAAACCCAGTCGCCTCTTTGGCATGGGCAAAGTTCAGGAGTGGATTATGAGTCGCTCCCAAAGCCTAAGGGCCACAATTATACTCAAAACCCAGTCGCCTCTTCGACATTGACAAAGTTCAGGAGTGGACTATGAGTCGCTCCCAAAGCCTAAGGGCCACGATACTGCTCAAGACCCAGTTGCCTCTTTGGCATGGGCAAAGTTCAGGAGTGGACTATGAATCGCTCCCAAAGCCTAAGGGCCGCAATACTGCTCAAGACCCAGTTGTTCTTCGGCATGGGCAAAGTTCAGGAGTTGACCATGAGTCACTCCCAAAGCCTAAGGGCCACAATACTACTTAAGACCCAGTCGCCTCTTCGACATGGGCAGAGTTCATGAGTGGACTATGAGTCGCTCCCAAAGCCTAAGGGCCATAATACTGCTTAAGACCCAGTCGCCTCTTCGGCATGGGCAAAGTTCAGGAGTGGACTATGAGTCGCTCCCAAAGCCTAAGGGGCACAATAATGCTCAAGACTTAGTCGCCTCTTTGGCATGGGCAAATTTCAGGAGTGGACCATGAGTCGCTCCCAAAGCCTAAGGGCCACAATACTACTTAAGACTCGGTCGCCTCTTCGACATGGGCAAAGTTCAGGAGTGGACTATGAGTCGCTCCCAAAGCCTAAGGGCCATAATACTGCTTAAGACCCAGTCGCCTCTTCGGCATGGGCAAAGTTCAGGAGTGGACTATGAGTCGCTCCCAAAGCCTAAGGGGCACAATACTGCTCAAGACCTAGTCGCCTCTTTGGCATGGGCAAATTTCAGGAGTGGACCATGAGTCGCTCCCAAATCCTAAGGGCCACAATACTACTTAAGACCCAGTCGCCTCTTCGACATAGACAAAGTTCAGGAGTGGACTATGAGTCGCTCCCAAAGCCTAAGGGGCACAATACTACTCAAGACCCAGTCGTCTCTTTGGCATGGGCAAAGTTCAGGAATGGACCATGAGTCGCTCTCAAAGCCTAAGGGGCACAATACTGCTCAAGACTTAGTCGCCTCTTTGGCATGGGCAAAGTTCAGGAATGGACCATGAGTCGCTCTCAAAGCCTAAGGGGCACAATACTGCTCAAGACCCAGTCGCCTCTTTGGCATGGGCAAAGTTCAGGAATGGACCATGAGTCGCTCCCAAAGCCTAAGGGCCACAATATTACTTAAGACCCAGCCGCCTCTTCGACATGGGCAAAGTTCAGGAGTGGACTATGAGTCGCTCCCAAAGCCTAAGGGCCATAATACTGCTTAAGACCCAGTCACCTCTTCGGCATGGGTAAAGTTCAGGAGTGGACTATGAGTCGCTCCCAAAGCCTAAGGGCCACAATACTGCTTAAGACCCGATCGCCTCTTCGGCATGGACAAAATCAATAAGAGTAGACTACGAGTCACTCTCAGAGCCTAAGAAACTAAATCAGCGCTTACAAGCTCGTCGAATTACGGGCCAAAAGGAGAAATCTACTCTCTTCGCTGAGTTATCTTCAGCTCAGGAGTGGGAGAAAAAAGATGAGGGTGGATTTGGCCCTCCAATAATATCGTGACACCTGGCACTTACAAACAGCTCGCCACAGGACCTACTCTTAGGTGCGTGACCTACTCTTAATGCTTCCCCAAATAACTTGTTTGATTACTGTACGTTGCATGGTGTTAATGGACTGGCTTTGGGTCGGACCCGTTCTGGATTATAATCAATTTGACGATTGGATAGACCAATAAGACATATTAAGAATCAGATTTAGTGGTCCACAATATCAAGTCCATTGATAGAAGATGTGAATATAGGTGTCAATATACTAGGTTTGGATTGGAACCAATCTAAAGGCCCATTTGGTGTGTGTATGTATGTATGTATGTTGTGTTTGTTTTTTAATGGGCCATCGGCTTTTTAGAAGCTCGGTAGCCAGTTTGGGCTATTTTTGGAAAGGTCCAAATGGACCTCTTCACTTTTTTTTTTTTTTTTTTTTAACTCGTCTTCACATGGAAAAACACACCTGAACCAAACGGTTTTCAAATTGTTAAGATCTTAATGTAAAAGTTCATATCTTCTTTCGATTGTTGGAGCTTCTAAAAAATCCTTCAGAAAAATTTAACAAATGACCCCTAAATTAAAACAGATTGGCCATTGTATTAAAGCAACCCAAAATGATCCAAAATATTCATTCAATTGGATTGGACCAGGTCCATTTGTAATAGATTTACATTGGACAGAATCCGATTGGACCAAATCCAGTCCAATTGACACCCCTAAGCAGATTTAGCGTTCCGGATTAAGAATTGCTGAATTGGCATATGGAAACGAGAACTCCGGATCCTCTACAACTACAATACGGTAACCGTAGGATAGTAATTATGGTGTAGTAACGATTATGGAAATTTTTTTTTGGAGGGTTTTATGGTTCAGTCCACCTCCACCTTAGAAATTTGACGCCCACCGTACGAATCCTGGTCATTAATTGATGCTAAATTTACGGAAGGAGGCTAGTGATAAGCTTCAGATTTTTGATATGGATTGCAGTCCACGTATATCATTTTTTTTTTTTGGTAGAACGAGTATGGAGTTAGGAGACTAGTCCGTATTGCGTACACGGACTAGTCTTTATTGGTTGTATTCCCTGGGGGTAGTGGGGTCCGTATTCCCCAATCCGGACTCCGTGTTAGTTGTATTACGTACACGTAATGCTTTACGAATTACGACTCGGTCGTTGTTCATGTTGAACATGTTTTGCCGGCCCCAATTCTGTAACTGGCTTCAGTGAAGCTGTTTCTTCTAAAATCAAAATTGAAATACAAAATAATATTTGAGAAAAAAATAGAAGAAGAAGAAGGAGGTTTATCTTTTAATTTCCTTCTCCATCCAAATTCTAGAAGCAGGAGCCCGTGGTTAACACTTACCTGGCATCGTTAATTGGGTGTCATAATTTATCTTAACAGCCATTACTATTATTATTAACACAGCACACGGATTCCATATACAGTTACAACAAAAGACTCGTAATATAGTGGAGAAAATATATTTGGTTAATAATTATAAATAAAAAAGAAAAGAAAGGAAATAAAACCTAAAAGCAAAAAAAAGCTCAGGCGAAAGGTCGCAACCAATGAACAGTTGACTAGCCCTCCAGGTGCTACTCATCTTTATGATTCTTATCTTCAACAAACTTAGCAACTATAAAAATATAATAATAAAAATACTAAGTCGATCGAGTATACATTTTTCCAAGTGAACAAAAGTGAACTCACACTTTCTCCCACCCGGCCCTTTTGTAATACGGTTATTATAGTTTCTATCAACTCCCAGTGAAGCTTCGCATAAAAGAAAAAGAAAAAAAAAAAAAAAAAATCTCCAAACGGGTGTACGTGCACTCGTGCAGTAAACATGGTATCATCATGATGTCCACACCCCACTCAACCGCACATTTGATGAGATGGTGTCCCAGAGAGGCCAGAGTATTCTCTGGTGGGGTGGGACCCAAACATCTCGATCTGGTAGGATTAATTGTACATCTAGAAAGTGTAATTTCTTTCTAGTTTCTCGCCAAGTGCTAATGTGAAAACACGAAGATGACACTCACGGACTAGACCGCGTGGACACTTGGACTTCCCCTCGCTTCGCTGCTTCATCATGTACTTGTCCGTTTTTTTGGATTTGTAGATGGAGGAAGATTAAAGAGATAGATGGAGATGGGAGCGAGCAAAATAACGTGTGATCCACGTTTCATTCCCTTTCATCCAGATCATCGACTCACCTGGCCTCTCCCCTGTTTCCTTCATCACTTTTTGCTTTCATACTTGTAACTAAAATCTTCTAGAAGTAAATGAAAGAAAGTAGGAAAGTTCTAGGAAATCCTCACTCGGGCTCACCACTCACGACTCGGACTCGTTCGCTCTACGTTGGCTGCAAGTTGGAACGTTGGGCTTCCTCACTCTCATCTCATCACCTATACCGTCACGCTTACGTGTTATTTATACGACGGCCACATATACAAAGTTGAAGTGGGACTAGCCGACTAGACTAGAAGACTGTTAGTATTAGAAGAGCAGCACCCGTTTTGATTGGAATTTACTACGGATATACGCAGCACCTTTCTTAACGCGTACGAAACGAAGGGTATTTTGGTCTTTGTGCATGATTAGTGGTCGATTTGATTTTAAGTCGTACTCGGCAGCTTAAACCTATAAATAGAGAGGCCTAAGCGTCCCAAGTTTCATTCCTTACTTGTCATCAAAGCGCACAAACAAAGCAGACCAGAGAGACAACTTTGTTCAATTGAACCAGAAGAAGATCTTCAGATAAAAGTCAGAGAGAGAGAGAGAGACAGATCGATCAGAGCTCCTCCATCCTTGTAGTCTTGTATGTTGAACGAGCAAGCCATGAAGAGAAGCAGAGTAGAAGGCGAGATTGATAACATCACCATGGCGAATTGTTTGATGCTGCTATCCCGCAGTGGGGAGGCCGACTCCATGGCCCCTCATCGTGTGTTCGAGTGCAAGACCTGCAACCGGAAATTCCCGTCGTTCCAAGCGCTGGGAGGGCACCGAGCAAGCCACAAGAAGCCCCGATTGATGGGCGCGGATGACCCGAATCATCAGGCGCAGTTGCACAACTTACAGGTGAAGCCCAAGACACACGAGTGCTCCATATGCGGTCTGGAGTTCGCCATCGGTCAGGCCTTGGGTGGACACATGAGGAGGCACAGGTCCGCGCTGAGCGAAGGCTTACTGTCACCACCTCCACCACCGCCAGCCCCACAAGTGCCAGCTGTTTTAAAGAGATCCAGCAGTAGCAGGAGGGTTTTGTGTTTGGATTTGAATTTGACGCCTTTGGAGAATGATTTGGATTTGCAGCTTGGAAGGAAGATGCCTCCTGTTGTCGATTGCTTTATCTGATATACAAACATTATCATACCATACCCACTCGATCGTTGTTTTTTTGGCTTTCTCTTCCTTCTCCCCTCATTCCATGTATTTAGATTTTTTGGGGATCTCTTTTTTTTCTTTTTTTCTCTTTTGAATTTGATTTATACAGTTAATTGCGAGGCATAGGAGATTGCTGTTATTATAGGTACTTTGTGCTTATCGGAATTTTATTCATTTATTTATTTGTTTATTTTCAGAAAAGAAAAGAAAAAAAAAAGAAATCTCCGTTTACATCCAATCTCAAATCCAGTCCAGTCTAGTCCATTCCATTATCTATGACGAGAATTCGAAAGACATTAATTAGACGAAAATCTTATCTGTTTGAATTCCTTAATATTAATACCAGTTGCCAGAGGGATTGTAAGTTGAAGTTCCAATGCCATTCGGCTCTGGTCGAAGACGAGAAAGCATGCCATTCTTATCATTGCAAAGAAGATTCGTGTATAATTATAAATCAAGTTGATGGCAAGACATTCTATTGGTAATTTTTTTTTTGGTGGAAAAATTACAAACTAGGAAACAACAGAACGCCACAACCACTGCAAAGAGAAAACTAACTAAAAAGAAAGCGCCTAACAACCAACTACAGAAAGATAGAAACTTCCTCTTCTCTTTCTGACCTGTGCATCGAAAGATCAGACTTCAATAGAGGGAGCATCCAGTCTGGCGAGACTGCCCAGAAATCTTCATCACTAAACTTACCTTTAGCAGCCAAAGAATATGCTGCCTGCACTAACAGAACCACGACTTACACCAATCACCTTAACAATCACTCCTGAAATGGCATACAGATCATACAGCGAAGGCCAAACAACAGGATCACAATCAAAAGACCTCAGAGAGAGAGAGAGAGAGAGAGAGAGAGAGAGAGAGAGAGAGAGAGATTTTTACAACATTAATTAGTTGAGTCACAAATTTGTAAACCAAGTCTTCTATTGGTATTAAGGATGGTCATGAATTTTAGTAGATGCTGAATCTTCTGGGTTTTGTTTGGTGTGGTTTGGTTTGGGTAAGCTCTCGGGAATATAACTACTCACGACAAACGTGGAAAGTGTTGCAGAGTCGGATAGACAAATTAAGAAGGCATTCGTGGATCCTACGCTATAGTGTATAGATATCTTGATGTTGAAGGACTCACAAGTCACAAATACGTACGTAAACGTAGTGGGCACGTGTTCGTAAGAAAAAGTCGGAGAGGTGTTCTATATAATTTGCTCCATTTTCTCCGCCCGTCGTGGTGACAGTAGTCCAAGTGAGGAACCCAACCCAACCTTTGAAGGGGTTAGGGTTTTGTGAGCTGGAATAAGTAGAATCCCACGATCCAAATTGCAGGTGGCAAACGTCTTTCACTATTGTCATTGTATTTGTATGTAGTTGGACGACAGACCTGCGGTTGTGGGCTCGATATTTTGAAAAGACACTAACGCCGTTTGGGTCGAATCGAGTCGCGCAACATGGAGAAGTTCAAGTGTGTAACAATAGATCCCCAGCAAAACCCTAATCCAAGTGTCTTTTTTCTAATCCTAATCCCAGTAAGATTCTTTACGCCACACACATGACATATTGGCATATCCATTAATTGCTTTAATTTACATGTGCCGTGGTGGTTTAATTTGATAATTAATGGATAGGTTCAAAAAAGAACACCCGAGTAATTTTTATAATAATTTTTTTAAGAAGAATACCATCACAAGAATAGGGTTGAGTCGAATAAATTGCAACTGGTTGGTAGGAGAATTTAATGAGTGAAAAATGAGGATATTGAGTTGGAACTGTCAGGGTCTTAAAGTTTAGGACAGATTGATTGCGTGTTTTTAATGGAAACAAAAAACTCCGTTTTGACTTGTAAGAAAAAATTGAAAGTTTTTAAGGATTGAAACTGTTAGGGAGTGGATGCAATTGGACTGAGTGGGGGGTTAGCTCTTTTCTGAAAGAAGGAAATTGAGGCGAAGGTTTGTTATGCTAATAGAAATTTGATACATGTCTTCTTTACTAATAAAAAAAGCAAAGATTGGCATTGTAGCTTCATTTACGGTGAACCCAAGAAAGCTAAAAGAAGAATCTTTTTGCAAATGTGGAAGAATTTGGCGAATTTGGTTAAGGGGCCATGGATTTGCATGGGTGATTTGAACTTAATTCTACGCATCTCTGAAAAGGAGGGAGTAAGACTTATAGTGAGGTGTTTCTACAGAAGTATAGATTGTTTCTAGAAATTTGTGGGCTTCAGGAAATCCCAAGTGCTGGTCCTTTCTTCACCTAGACAAATAAAAGGGAAGGGAATAACTTAATTAGAGCAAAACTGGACAGTGTGGTCTGCAATGAATAGTGGTTGGCTCTTTTTAACAATATCCTTTCAGGTCTGAAGAAATGTGGATAGATCATGATAACTTTTAGGGTCTCTTGGAGAAATCTTGGAGGCCAGTGAGTAAGGGGTCAAGTCAAATCAAATTAGGGATCAAGTGTAGGGAGTTGAAGGAAACTCTAAGGGTTTAGAATAAGAGTAGCTTTGGAAATGTCTAACAAAGGATTTCGGAATTAAAAGCTAAGCTAAGTAAAGAATCAAGTAAGGCTGGGATGAATTATAACCTAAGCAAAGTAAGGGATTTGGAGTCAGAGTTAAACATTTGGCTTAAGAGGGAAGAAATGATGTGGCAATAGAAATTGAAAGTGAATTGGTTGCAGTTTGGAGATAGAAACACTAAGTTCTTCCACTTAGTAGCAAAGGGAAGGAGCAGTCGAAATAGAATTTTGTATCTCAAAAAAACCAATGGGGATTGGGTGGACATTGAAGAGGAGGTATTAGCAGAATTGGAAGGCCACTTCAAAAACATCTTCAAAACCTCTCACTCAATAACCCATGAAGATCTGATAAGCAGTTATAATTGAGTGATATGGACAGAGAACAACTGGAAAAAGACATAACTGAGGAAGAGATAAAGGAGGCTCTGTTTCAAATGGCCCCAAGAAAGGCTCCAGGGCCGATGGGTATCCAATTTTTTTTTTCCAAAAGTTTTGGGGAATTGTTGGCCTTGACGTGGTTAAGGTAGTTAAACATTTCTTTGCTACTGGTGAAATGCTCAGAGAATTTAACGAAACCTACACCGCACTAATCCCTAAAATAAGGAATCCACAACCAACCTCTCATTATAGACCAATAAGTTTATGTAACACAGTGTACAAAATCATAGCAAAGGTCATTGTTAATAGTGTTCAGCCTTTATTGGGGAAATTGATGAGTGAGAATCAGAGTGATGCCTTCACTCTGGGATGATACATTCAAGACAATATCTTAGTAATTCATGAAATCATTGATTTTATGAGGAAAACTAGAGGCAAAGCCCCATGGATGGTCCTCAAATTAGATATGAGCAATGCTTATGATAGGGTAGAATGGACCTTCCTAGAGAGGGTGTTGTTGAAGGTAGTGTTTGGTACCAAGTGGGTTAATTGGGTGTTACAGTGTGTAACCATAGTCTCATATAGAGTGTTGATAAATGGTTGCCCAAGTAATAAATTATATCCGAAAAGGGTTTAAGGCAAGGAAACCCCCATTTCCCCTTACCTGTTCTTGTTTTGTTCAGAAGCCTTGTCTGCTAAACTGATAGTGCGATGACAGTCTCTAAAGCAAACCTCGGGGAGGGGCAGATTCTTTCGGATACTCTCAAGCTCTATGAAGAAGCCTATGGCCAAATTCCTTAAAATGGAAAAAATGCTTACTCCCTCTATATACTTGGGTCTATCTACAAGAATTGGTAAATCCAAAAAAGCCTTATTTATTTTCCTAATAGAAAGAGTGAAAAAATTATCGTCAAAGAGCCATGAATCTTTACTCTCTTGGGTAGGAAAATAAATTCTATTAATGTTAGTGGCTAGTGCAATCCCAAACTATACCATGTCTTGTCTTTTTCTACAACAAGATGTCTGTAATGAATTAAAGAGGACTCAAACCAGGTTTTATTAAGGGGGATCAAAAGATTGGGAGGCTCTCAGTAAAAACAAACTGGTGGGGGTGGGGGGGGGGGTTGGACTTTAGGGATTCGTATAAATTTAGTTTAGCCTTACTAACAAAGCAGGCATGGAGGATTTGTACAAAGGAGGACAACCTTTGGGTTAAACTCATTAAGGCTAGGTATCTTAGGGGTAAGAATTTCTTAACTCCGAGGCTCCCTAAACAGGGATCCTGGGGTAAGCAGAGGAATCTGCTATTCTTCTTTCAATCAGTGGGTTTCAACATGGCTTGATCATTGCATGAAAAAGAGAGATAGAAAGGATGACTTGATTGCTTTTCCTTTTCTAATCCTATGGAATATTTGGAAATATAGACATTTGAAAGTTTTAAAAAATGTTGATCTAGACCCGAGCTCTACCCTTGTTGTGTCTTACAAAATGTGGAGATAGAGAATGAGGATTTTCCGAGCAGAATTGCAAAGTTCTTGTCATCTGCCTCGAGCCAGGTCAACTTAAACTAAATGTTGATGGAAGTTTTTTTAGCCCTGGTTGTTCAGGGTATGGTGCCGTGTTGAGAGAGTCTATAGGAACTGTAGTAGCTGCATCTTTTGGTAAAACTACAGCTTCCTCCCCCATCCAACCAGAAGCTATGGCATTACTCAATAGTTTGAAGAATCTGAAACACTTTGACAAAGATACTATAAAAGTGGAATCAGATTGTCTTTCTCTAGTGTAAGCGCAGAGTTCTAAGAACTTTGACTTAGCGTTGGATGCTCACTTTCTGTGCATGGATATTGATGCCATTACCACTAGTTTTTCTGTATTTCTGTACATGTGAACAAGCATTGTAACAGGGTAATTCACATGCTGGCTAAATGAAATCTAAAAGAGTCTGGATTATTTGTCAAAGAACCATCTATAGGTGGATTCAAAGCCTGGCCAACCAAGACTTACATAGTCCTTATTTCCTTAATTTTGTTTTATGTTTGGATTTTGCTAATATATTTGTTTTCTGTTTTAATAATAATAATAATAATAATAATAATAATAAAACTGGGATGGTAACGGTGCTAGATAGAAGAGTTACAATTAGTCATGGTTGGTTGGAGTAAGTGATGTATATCATGTATGTAATATAATTATGGGTTTAACTTTTAATTCAGGTAACTGTTGTGTGTCATTATCAGATTAGTTTGTTAGTGATTTATAAATTTCCTTGGTTAAATAAGCAATCAATCAAGTATCGTGAGAGTTCCATCAGCTGAGCAATTAAGTAAATGGAGCGTTTCCCGGTCTCTACTCTCTCTACAAACATCTCTCTTTGTTGAATATATCCACCAACATGGCTTTTCAATCTCTCCTTCTAATCAAGGTTGGTGGTAGTTGCATGAAAAGTAGTACATCATATATCCCAATTGAACACAAACTGCTACCTACTGCTGCTACTCTCATCTATGTCACTCTAAATCAAACGAATTATTGCAAAGTTCTCTCTCTCTCTTTATTACGATTAAAAAAAAAGGCCCCTTCAATCCGACTTTAAAAAATTAATTTCGGTTTGCTAATGTTAGTTGGACTCAACCCGTTGATATTGCTTTCAAATATGAATGGCCTAGCTGATAGGCCATGGGACTTTTACTCCTGATAGAGATATAGATTAATGATGAGTAGTGCTAATTCTTTTAGCTCAACCCTTCTTGACCCACCCCACCTACAACTTAAAGTTGTAAAGGCTGCAGGTCCACACCATAGAAGGGAAACCGCATAAATTAACCACCAAGATTAATAATGCGCAAATCAACATTTTAATGACTTTTCTCTTTGGCTAGCTGATGTCCCCAATCCCTAATCTTCATCCAATTTCTGAAACAGGATCCATTCCTCACAAATGGGCGCCTCACAGGCACATCCACCGTGTATTAAAAACATCTCCTGTAAATAATAATTAATAATTACGGGAGCTGTTCCTAATGCATGGTAGGATGTGCTTATAAGACGCCAGGTGTAAAGAGCAGATCAGATCTCCCAATTTCTAAGACACATGCGCTTGGACTACTCCCCAGTCCCCACATAACAAACAGCTAGCCAACCGATGAATATTCAGTTAAGAAACTCATGCACCGAACCTCTCTAAGGTATTAACCAACTATTATGGAGGCACTTGCACTTAAACATGAACTTCCTTTTCTAGCAATTTATGTAATCAACCGCACCATTAATTAATTGTTCTTCCAGAATTCCATCTTTTAGGAATTCACATAAGTTGCCCAATAATTAACCACAACACACATAGCTATTATCATGGAAAAATGGTTCACTGGTAGTCGGGTCAAGTAATTATACGACTTTATTCAAATTCCCACTAAATCGAGGCATGCCTTATGAAACCATCGATCAAGTGGGAGGCTCTTTTTTTTTTTTTCTCTGAATTGACAACCTATTCCATCAATATTACAGACCTCATCAGCCTCTGCTCCTCACAGCACGTTCTAACCGCGTTTCGGGAACATCACCGGTACTTATCTATATATTAATATTATTGTTCACGAGAGATGTTGTGAATATAAGGTGGGGTGTGTACTCTATGAGACCGGTGTGAGGTGTAATTCGTGAGTATCAAATCCTAATTGCATCAGCTGTGCCCAGCGTGTCAATGGATTGGGTTTGGGTTGAATTTATTCAAATCAAAATCAATTTGAATGGACCGGACAGACCAATAAAATATATTACATTGGAGTGGTTCAGACTTTATGGTCCAATATATAACTGAATTGGATTGGACCTGCTCCATTTGTAATAATGAATTTATATTGGCGTGAGTCATATTGAACTAAGATACAGCCCATTGACATATGATAAGAGCACAATTATCATTGGATCAGGTTTAATTCAATTAGACCCAATCTAAATTAAAACCAATTTGAACAGTTAATATCCCATCTATTGATAGCCTTAATTGTGCGTCCCCTCGGCTTTTATTAGTTTATCAAAAAATAGATTTATTTTAATCATGTGGACGATAGCAATTGGCAAGGGGATCTATAGGGCCACATTGGGCCCCAAACTAATTTGCGATATGATGAGGAAAAAACTGGCTCGTCCAATGATGTGACAACACGTGGAGTGACAGAATAACATTGTGACACCTCAGTGATCCTAGTCATCTCCGGTACTTTAGGTCACCTAGCTAGACCGAGGCCAGATTAGCTTACTTGACCCACCAACCTATTGAAAGAGGTGCCACGTAGCCTCTTTTTAGAAGCAAGCCAGCTATCTCCAATCTCCTCGAGATCATGGCATATGTCAACAAATTTTATGTTCAACTCGCCCGATTCAGACGGACTTGGATAAGCCATATATGTTCACTCTGAGTCCATCCTCGGGTGAGAAACCAACTCCGGACTAGACGGGTTGACGATCTTGGACACACATCGTGAGGCCTACGACAACTAATGCCCTTCTTCTTTTTCTTGTTCTTTGTTTCGTTTTTGGTTATTTAAAACTCGGTAAAACTAAGGATTCGTTTGGTTGGCAGTTGGAATTGGAATGGCCAATTTCCATAACCTGTTTCGTTCAGACAGGAATGAGAATGGGAATTGGAATCGGAATATTATCCAATCAAACAGTTGGTATTCTGATTCTGATTCCAAACCCCTATTCCCATCAATCAAACGGGCCTAAGAATGCCAATAAACTTGTGTGAAAGAGGGTTACTTAGGAGCATAGTTTGGTATGGTACAGACTGCAGACTCACGCATGAACATATTGAACAAGGTTTATCTTTCAGATAAGAATAGGGTCAGGTTTGGTCTGGAAGCAATGTTTGTTCTGAAGAAAATGAAGCAACCAATTATTGATCCACAAACCAGTGTGGTTCATAATTGCCCTGGTTTAGTCAAGCAACTTAGCTGCATAACCGCCAAACTTTGAGCTTTTTTTAAGTAAGCACTTATTGAATTTTTTTCTTCCAAAATTATTCCTAATTTAATTTTAAAATACCACTTATAAAATTATCCCTCGTTGAATTTTATAAAAGCACTTTTATGAAAGTACTTTTATAAAAGTAAAAGCATTTTTACAAAAGTATTTTATAAAAACACTTTTAAGAAAGTACTTTTATGAAAGTATTTTTATGAAAGCACTTGCAAAAGTACTTTTCCGAGAGCACATTCACAAAATTGCTTTTGTAAAAGTACTTTCATTGAAATACTTTTATAAAAGTTTTTTCATAAAAGTATTTTTATAAAAGTACTTTCATAAAAGTGCTTTCAATGGATATATTTTGAAAATTAGAAAAAAAAATCAATGATAAAATAGTCACAAATGCCTATTTAAATGCTTATTAGAGAAAGACTACCAAACACCCAATATAAAATAAATCCGTATTTTAAAAAAATAAACAAATAAGTGCTTATTTAAATAAACACTTATTATTAATTTAAACACTCCCAAATATGGCCTAAATACAAAGAATAAAGAAGATTAGGTGGTGGTGGATGGCCAATCTAGTATTAGGCCCCCAAGTAAACATTCTAGATCAGCTATAAGATCTCTCTATGTAGCAGAAATAACATAACTTGCTTCGGGGAATCTTCTTACTTTGGCCAAATAATAAACCTTTTTCTTAATAATATAATGTAATAGTGTATTTTTCAAAAAGAAAAAAAAAAAAAAAACATGTTCTAACTTGGAAGTTGCAACAATATAACGACACAAAAGCAGCCTGAGATAAAGGGGAAAACGAGTAAGAAAAGCAAAAATAGGTGGGTCATATGTATATATATATTCATAATCCAGTAATGGTCTTTCTATGTGTTGGTCTAAACTAGCAGCGGAGCCATCCCCCATTATTAATTAGTGTTTCCACGAAGCAAAAGGGTCACGGACTCACGGTCTATTTTGCTGGCAATCTTTAGAACTTAGAGGTGGGTGAGAGAGGGCCAGAGTTTTAGTTCTCAGATTTCGAATAGGTCTAAAGCTGGAGATCAGAAATACATACAGTCAAATTCAGAGGCACCCTAATTTGACCTAGTAGCTCCAAGTGAAAAAGCCTAAGCGCCCGGCCTAGGAACTGTTGTTGTTGTGGTGAAGACTTGATACCGAGATTTGTATCGGAGAAGTTTCTCAAGGTTTATCAAAACAGTAGAAACTTAGAAAATAAAGTTCCGAATATGGGGTTGGTGACCCATATTCTCCACTGTGGGTAGGGTAGCCTCACGATGGATATCATACCCAAAAATAAAGTTCCAAACAGACTGGATACCTCCATTTCTTTCATTATCAAATATTTCGCCAGCCTCACTCTGGACCCGCCGAAAATCAACTATGTGCTTCAACTTCAATGTTGAGGTCCGCCTGGCGTAGGGCCAATGAATTTTAAAGCTGACATGCTGTGGGTAGTTGAGATTGGAGAATATGCTGCGTTCTCTTTTTTTTTTATCCTGACCATCAAACATGTTCCAACCCTCTACATCTCACTATGAGACTGAGACCCACCATAAAAGTAGGACCCGCCATGTACGAGTAGAAGTATCAATTGGATTAGTTGGTATAATCCGATGTAATGCAATGTGAGGCCATTACAAATGGATCATGTCTAATTCAATCCAATAAATATTTTGGACCTATCCAATTCAATATGTAGACCAAGTTCAAATCAGCCCCCCATAACATCCCACAGAATATTTCCGCTGTGTATTGGGAACATCTCCCAATGATGTTATCATCATTTTTGGGATTATCATACTGAAGATGTTCTCAATATACACGGTGGGAATGTGTTATGGGGCAATCTTGTGGGGGACTAATTTGTTCCCATCTAGATTGTCCAATCTGTTCAAACTTGTTTTAATTTGGATTGATTCTAATCCAAATCTGGTGCATTGATAACTATGTTCTTATTTTCTATCAATGGATTAGATATTGGCTACATGGTTTTCAAAACTGGATGGAACCAGAAAAATTGATAACCTTCAGCCCCTGGGTCTGGTAATACTATAAATCAGTAAGTCTTTAAAACCCGTTAAAAAAGTCAAAAAACCACTGACCTGGGCTCAAACTGCTAAATTGTTCGACCCGACCAGCGGTTCGTGGGTTATCATTTTTATTTTTTGCTGATTAAAATAAATAAAAAATAAAAAACAAAAACAAAATGACCCCCATATCCCTGATCCCATCTCTTACGTTTAGGGATAGAACAACCTAATTTTCGTTCTAACCCTTCCCTCCTCTTAGTCGTCACACCCAACCGACTACTTGCGGTGGCCACAACCTATGATGTCCGACGACAACACACAACGACCGACGGTGATTCACGGTGACCCGCGATGATGGTGACCTTCATCTACGGAGGCCAGCGTTGATTTTCCAGCAGATCTAGCAGTAATAGTTGCGGGTTGCAGCTGTAACAAGTCCGGCGATTGACTTGCAGCGGTGGCCGGTGATTTTGCAACCTTACCTGTAGTGGCGATAATGCTATATTTCCTGCCCACTATTCTCTACCCATGCGTGCGAGAGTAAGTATCATTGTTCTATCTGCAACCTTACCAGTAGCTTGGCAAACTGATGAACAATTTAGTGGTTCCCAATTGAGTGTTAGGCTCAAAATTGGTGGTTCCCAAAAAGTTTCGTGCTTCCGAATTGAGTGTCATGCTCGAAATTGGTGGTTCCAAAAGTTTTGAATTTTATACCTTTAGGCTTGAAGGAGTTGAAGGTATAAAATTCTTTTTTTTTTAATCTTTTTGTGAGTCTAATTAATTCTTTCAATTTTTTGTTTAATTCTTTGTTTAATTAATCTAGCTTAGTTATTTTTTTCTAAATTCTTTGCTTAATTGATTACAAAGATTCACATATTCACATTGGCTTAATTAATTTCGCTTTATTAATTTTTTTTTTCAATTCCTTGCTTATTTTCTATGTGAATGATGATCAAATGATATCAAAGAATGATAAAATCTCTTTTTTTTTTCTGGATATTTTTTGCATTTTCTGCAAACATATGGTTTTTGTATTTTCTGCAAGCAATTTTTTTGTATTTAGATAGTTTCATTTTTCTATATTTTTTGATTTTTTTCTGTACTTTTTAGAATTTTTTGGTATTTTATTTTTATATTTTATATGTGTTTTGTAATGTATTATTTTTGTATTTAGATAGTTTTATTTTCTGTAAATTTCTGTTTTTTATTTAATTTTATGCTATTTTTTATTATTTATAAATATATTTTTTATTTTTAATTTATTTATGGCATCATGGGTCGAACTGTTCGACCTGGGCAGTTGAACCGCTTAATCGGAAACTGGTCCCCTGGCCGGTTCTATTTCCGGTTCTTTTTAAAAACCTTGATTGCCTCATTCCAACCCAATTCAATATGAATTCGTTATGGATGGACCAGGTCCAATCCAATCTAATAGACACTTTGGACCATTAAATCTGGACTGGTCTGGTCCAATTCAGTATGGCTCGTTGGTCCGTTCAATCCATCCAAATTGATTTTGGTTTGGGCGGAGTCCAATTCAAAACCGATCCATTGACACCCTTATGTATGAGATTATATTGGTAGAGGGAGGGTTGGAACTTGTTTTGTTGGCAGGTGATCCCGACTCAATCTCATCATACGGATGTCGAAATGGGTGGGGTGGGGATGGGATCCATTTTACAGTGTATGCATCAGCCTGATAACCAATCAAAGTTGTTCTGCTCCATACCCATCCCCTTCCAAGTTCCAACCTCTTATGCATTTTGTCTTCAATCAGAGATTTCTGGGAGAAGTCTTGGACACCCTCAAACTTATGCAATAATATGAAACTTATGCAATAATATGAACTGCGACTCTGACCTAAGTATTATTCGTTTATCCACACAAATCCGGGTTCGGTTCTCATCTTTTGACCTAATTGGGCAGTCTGCTATCAATCTAGAATCAACCAAGCACAAGTAGTAAGTGTTCTTTTATTTTTTTACTTGGAATTCTGACAATTAGATTTAAAGAATAGGTGGGACGTAGGGGTAGGGCTGAGGCTGATACTTTGTAGACGGTCTCATCTGTTGAGAGTTGAGACCCGATATGCTTGATTGATAAAATGGGGTCAGTTGTGGAGCAATTACTTCTAGTCCCCATTGGGTTTGTTCCTGTTTGGGTGTCTTCTAATTGGGCATAGAGGAACTCCACTCTGACTGGGCCATTTGGCAGCCACATGATCTAACATATGCCTAGGCCCATTAAAATCCAACACATTTAAAATGGGCTACATCTAATGGCCCAGTCTGGCACCGACAAAAAAAAGGCTTATTGCTCACAAACAGGATTTCCTATTCACTTTTCCTATCCATTCTATCCGTTGTGAATTACAGCCACACATCTCTCTTATGAATTGAGAGATGTGTGAGTGCAATTCTAGGCGGGTAGAAAGTGGGTAGGAAAAGTGAATAGTAAATCTGGGTTCGTTTGACAAGACGGAAGGAGGAAGTAAGAGGTTGGAAATAATGAGTAAATAAATTTAGTATCGGAAGGAAAAACGGAAAGCTGTCAGCTTGAGAGGCCTGGCCAGGGATGGAATTGTTCATTTGAAGTTGGACGGGAAAACCGCAAGCACCACAGCAAAGCATTCCCGATCGAGTTAGAGCTGGCTGAGCTAAGATAACTCAAACGTAACAGCCGGAAAGATAAGACAGACAGACGATATTATGAGGTCACATATTTCGAATCTGATGGGAGAATGTTATGGACACCCTTTAAATTTCTTCTTTCCTTGCTATACGAGTATATGGTATATGGTATATGGTATGTGCCACACACAAGACCAAGTGTGGTTGGACAGTCGAGATCACTGATTCCGCTTTTCTACGTTTTGGACTACAACACTGAGAACATGCTAGTATATTAGCCCCACCAACACCAATACTACAAATTTTGGACAAATGTCATACATTGGTATGCCAATTAATAGATATGACACTGTCCGCTTTTTTTCCTTCTTTTGGTTTTGGGGGTCGGAGTCTGGTGTCCTCGCGGATTAGTTGGGTGAAAAGCCTTCAAACGGTAAGACTCATCATATCCCGTCAGAAACGGGTTACGGTGGTGAATTCCTCGAGGTTGTCAGCCTGGCGCTTGTGTCAGGCGGCCAGGTCGGCGCCTGTGTTAGTCGGCGGGTCGATGTCTGGGCCATGTTGTCATGTCAGCGCCTGTGTCAGTCGGCGGGTCGGTGTCTGGGTCGGTGTCCGAGCTCCTTGGCTATGTCGAGCTGCTTGTGGCGAGCTTTGCTGAGCTGCCTGACTCCTTCGAGAGCTGGCGAGCTCCTTGGCGAGCTTTTTGGTGAGCTACCGAGCTCCTTGGTGAGTTACCAAGCTCGCGGGGTATGCCGTTATGGTTCATCGGTGGGCGTCTTATGGGTTGCCAGGTCGGCCAGGTTGCGCAGGCAACGCGCAGGCCGTGTGAAGGTTGCGCGCCAAGCAGTGCGCAGGCCGGCTAGGTCAGCTGGGTCGGTGCCCCGGCGGGACACCAACTTGGTAAGTTGTTGCCTAGGTGTCACCTAGTTGTCACGAGGTGCCACGTGTCACAATTTCACTGGAGGGCCAAATATGCCCTCATCATTTGCCTTCCACTCCCGAGCTGAGAGTAACTCAGCGAAGGGAGTAGATTTCTTTTGGCCCGTAAGTAGACGAGCTAGTAAGTGCTGATCCAATTCCTTAGGCTTTGGAAGTTGCCTGTATGTGGCGAGCTGCTAGTAAGGCGAGGGGGTCTCCGCCAGTTCAGTAGTGTAGCCCTTAGGCTCTGGGGCAACTTATAGTTCACTTTTGCTGATTTTTCTCCTGTTGAGGAAGCGACTGGATATTTAGCAATAGTGTGGCCCGTAGGCTTTGGGAGTGATTCGTAGCCTACTCTTTTTTTACTTTGCATGTGCCGGAGAGGCGACCAGGTCTTAAGCAGTAATGTGGCTCATAGGCTTTGGGAGTGATTCATAGTCTACTCTTTTTTTATTTTGCCCATGCCGGAGAGGCGACTGGGTCTTAAGCAGTAATGTGGCCCGTAGGCTTTGCCTGTGAGGTATCGAGCTATGATTGTGCTGCATCAGCTTCGTAATACTGGTCACCCACTCCTACAAGAAGCTACTAGGAGCTCGACCTTCGGGGGCAGCACTACTAACTTTAGGTCGCCAGGTCACACGGGAGCCTTGGAAGGCTCGACCGGTAAGGGCGCTTATGTAGTCTGTTGGCCGCCAACTCCCGCAGAAGCCACGAATAGCTCATTTTTGTAGGGGGGACATTGCGGAGAGGACTAATGAGGCATTATCTGAATTGAAAGTAAGGTTGGTAGAGCTACTTAGTCTGTTAGCTCCCTGCATAGTCTTTGAGTTCATAAAAAATGTAAACTATAAAGCGATAGCTTCAATTTCTAAAAAGTGAGGACTTAGCTTTGGTAGATGAGAACTTAGTTTTTGTAGGATGAGAATTTAGCTTTTTGTAGCGTGTCCTCGTGGGTTAGGTGGGTGAAAAGCCTTCAAACGGTAAGACTTTTCATATCCCATCAGAACCGGGTTACGGTGGTGAATTCCTCGAGGTTGTCAGCCCGACGCTTGTGTCAGGCGGCCAGGTCGACGCCTGGGCCAGATTGTCAGGTCGACGCCTGTGTCAGTCGACGGGTCGGTGTCTGGGCTAAGGTTGTCAGGCAAGAGATCTTCCTGCGATACGCCAAACTACTCTTCTGTACCGAGCTACCCTATAAGTGGCGAGCTGCCCGGGGGAGCTATGCTGAACTCCTTGGCTATGCCGAGCTGCTTGTGGCGAGCTTTGCTGAGCTGCCTGACTCCTTCGAGAGCTGGCGAGCTCCTTGGCGAGCTCTTTGGTGAGCTACCGAGCTCCTTGGTGAGCTATCGAACTCGCGGGGTATGCCGTTATGGTTCACCAGTGGGCATCTTATGGGTTGCCAGATCGGCCAGGTCGGATCATGTGCCGGGCTGATCTAGGTCGGCCAGGTCGGATCATGCGCATGGTCTGAATCTAAGAAAGAGACCTCTCATTGTGTTTCCTCTCCTTTCACTGGACGGTCGGTATCTATGCCCCGTAGTTTATTAGTTTACTTTTGTTTCTTGCTATCTTTTTGTCCAGCTTATCAATGGTGACCCACAATGTAAAGCCATATAGTGCCAAGTTAATTTGACCATTTGTGAGTTTCAACACTAACTATATATAGAAGCATCAAGATGTATACCCCCTGGTTGATAATGGTGGTTTTCCTGCATCTGAGCTTGGGGTGTTGAATCTTGACCATGACCTGTTCATCTTCACGATCCAAACTGCTATTATTGGAATTCAGATAAAAACTGCTATTATTAGTTGAGGTTTCTCAACTCTAACAAAATTCATTTGATAGCCTCAAGACATGTTAACATTACTTCTTCTCCCCCCCTCTCTCTCTCTCTCCCCCTGTCTTGGTTGATTGAGTGCTTGTAGGCAAAATCATATCACATGGGGAATTGGTTTGTGTGGGATCCCACCATCCCACCCCAAGTAGATAGGGAACCTAGCAACAAGTTTTGTGCCTGTGCAATTGAACTCAGCATCAATAATGCAAATTTGAAATGCCATTTTAGGTGAAGCCATAACATTTGTAATTGTAGCACCACTTCATTTATATTTTTTTTCCACGTACGTATTCCACTGCTGCGAGTCCGCGAGGCGAATCATGTCGTTTGAATTCTTTCACATAGCGTCAGTGCTTAGGCATTTAATTGTATGTGTAAATATTAAATTAATTTATTATCAACTATTTTTTGGGGTGGGGCTGGAGGACTGATTTGGAATGTGCGGCTAAGATAAAAACGCCTACCATTCCATAATACAGACCCAAGCACAGCATCTTTCTATAAACAATATCCAAGAGTAAGGAATTGGGATCTCTTACCCCAATCAAACACGTTTTAACGAGTCCCGGTCTCTTATTCATACAAACTCTATCCATGTTTATCGCAGCCACACTGAGAAAGAAAACAGGGAGACTTTTTTTTATGGAACCAGATAATAGGATCCAACCTCAAAAGTGGTCAATTTTGAATAAAAGAAAGATGGTGAATTGATCAACCATGCATCTACTCAACTTATTTTGCGCCCCTCCTGCCATATAAGTGCTGTGTGGCCTGTGACTGTGAGCTAAGTGTAAGTCGAATGTGGTTAGCTCTTCCTGATCAATAATCTTATTTAGCACGTGTTTAGTAAACAATAGTATATACGGCCCAGATGATAATATATAATATACTCCTAGCCTAGCTATGACCACAATAGTTGGGATACATGTCACACGTTGGTCAACCATTTAATCTGGACCCCACCCAACATTCCGGATTCATGAGTCGCATCACCTGGACGCCCGACCACAGTAGTCTCTCTCTCTCTCTCTCTCTCTCTCTCTGTGTATTTTCCCATTTCTGCAATGCAAGTATGCATATAGTTCCTACTTGCTACTTGCTAGTTCCTCAATCAAACATTGGTTGCTCTCCAACTCATCCATTTTGTCTTGCTTACCGTAACAAAACAAATAACTACTCCCTCCCTCTTCCTCTTGTCTCTTCTTCTCGCTTGCATGCCAAAAAATGCTTCCCAAAGTCAACCGCTCCTTCTTCTCTCTCCCCTCCAGCAATCTGAAGCCTCACGTTTCAATGATTTAATGTGTAGAGTACGTTTGGTGCAATTAACGAGACAAATTCAAAGTCAAACCTTTTTGTACTATTGTTCAGTGTTCACCGCCCCCTTCTGGATGCATGGTCTATTATTAGTCGTCTTTGTTATAGAAATTCCCTTCTTAATTTCATGAATGTCAACGTTTAATATTGTACTCAAATAGCACTCACTAATCACTATTCGCAGTGTGTATGCAAGTGCCCAGCAAACAATACCCGATCAATTTCGAGATGAATGTTAAAACATGATCATCATACATACATGGATGTTCATTCGATGCATGGTGGTGGGCGCGCAGTTTATTGTTTTAGTATAAGAGCCAAAACCATTTAAAAAAGCTATTTATATTTAATGCTTGATAGTAATATCAGTTCAACATCATTCGATTGTCTTTCGAAATTGTCAGTGGAAGAAGTTTAGGGCGTATGTGGGGCACAGATGTAAATAAGTGTCCCCGTTAATTATAAGCTTTCTCTCTCTATATATATATTGATATATACCCATCTGTGATCTGCATGCGCAACAGCAATGAAGACGACAGATTTTTGTTGCGTCATTAATTCATATATACAGGTGTTAACATATAGTGTAATCAATTAACGATGTTAGTGGTTCTCGGAATGAGAAGTTTAACAACACCAAATCTCAATTCAGTAGTGTTTTTACAACTTAAAAGTTTAATTACCTCTCTCTACAACGATTGAATGAAGCGATTTAATTATGTGCCAAACACATTTCGTTGGGTTAACTAAGCAGGCAGAAGGCTCATCTCATACTCTTCTCTAGCATTATTAATGGAAGCGAGATACGCAATCAAATCTCACAAGAGCTGGTCCATATATAACAATATTAAAACAAAAAAGTATGTGGTTAGGGAAATCTAAGGTCCCATTTTGGTTCATGTGAAGGGGCCATACCGCACATGCATGCATGATTGAGCCACCATCATATCATATCGACGTCAGTATAAACCAAATGGTACTTGGGTCGGTTTTAATTTGGATCATTAATCTAAATAAAATTCATTCCTTTTTTTTGACAATCTTGGAGATCTGGCCCAATACATATTACGACATTGATTCATTCCATCAATACCAAATACGATTAAATCAAGATTTATTAATATTGTAATAGTTGGTTGTTGGGTCTAATAAAAGGCACACCAACATTCAAAAGCTAGTTCCCAAACATAGACTCATCTTTGTTTCTCGTGGCATAATTTTGAATGATGACGGATTGGTAAATCATGTACTTTCTTCTTTTTTTGGTAATAGAGAATGAAGCATATATTATTTGGTAAAAAGGGTTTTATTATTATTATTGTTATTATGAAAAGTTTTAAGTATTTAATAAATAAGGTGTTCTATAAGTAGGTTTTTCAATTTTTTTTTTCTTTTTTTGCATATTAGTTCATAGATATAAGAGAATCATAGTTTGGTTTGATCCAGTTGAATACGATTGTTAAAGAGAAAAATAAAAAGAGTAAGATCCCATGGATATATATGGCAGAAAATGAAAGGAGGAAGAGTACTTTGACTAATTGTACACCTCCCACCATTGATCACATGCTACTAATCAAATGACCCAATTTGCATGCTTGTCCCAGTCTCAATCTTTCATGTACCAATCTTGCTCTCATCTTGTTTGCAGTCTTTCCACCCTGGTCCCTTCCCAATTGCAAGCGACGGGCCTCAGTAAGAGATCCGTCTATCTATCAAGTATGAACCCCAAAGGGTGGGGTGGGGAATTGAATTTAACTTAATTTCAAGGCTCTGCTTCTTGATTGAATATAAAATTCCAAGAGAATTATACGCTTTAATAGCCAAAACGACGTTGATAATATGTGGTATCGTGGTCAATAAAAAAACCTGTACATGCTATTTTCTCTGGAAAAATCTATGATACCGGAAAGATTTGGTATAGAAAGAGTTTTGATATATTGTGGACTTTGTAATAATGGTTGGTTTACAACTCAGTTTATTTTTCCCGATGTAGGTACTTAGCTTTTGCTTTAGTGGTCGGCTTCTTTTGTATACTTGGAATATGGTTGGTCCACTACTACGTCTTTTGCTGCAGGATTTATGATGCCAAAAATATTTGATGAGATAAAAACCTTGACCCATCAAACTCACTGCACAGATATTTGATTAATAGCAGATGATTTCATTGTGGGACTCACAAAAGGACAAGCGGTTTTGATTTTGGCAAGTGAATGAGAAATGTGGAAGGGAATTTACAAGTGCAAAAGTCAAAAGAGGATTGGATTCATTGTTAGTGATTGATCATATTCATATGGTGGAAAATAGGGTAAGATCAAGAAAACAAGAATTTGAAGGAAAAGAGATAGATCACACACACGCACACCTAATATTAGGTACGTGTGATTTGAATTTTACAGAAATTTTAAAAAAGTATAAAAATATCATAATTAATTTCTACATTAATTATATATATATATATATATATTCTTAGTGGTGTAAGTACATTTGTGTGTGGGGGGACTGGGGAGTGTCATGTTTCAACTTTACACCCATAATTAGTTGAGTGACAAAGCGCAAATGCACATGCAAAAGGAGAAGCACTTTGAGTAAGTACTTGTCTGGGATCCCGCTATCAGCAACGAAATCAACAAGTTGGAATAGAGAGATCGAAGCAATAATTGTTGCAAAATAAATGTACGTATTAGACTTTTAGTTATAGCATCTGCCATGTGGTCTGAACGTGAAAGCAAAACAACTATGAGTGTAATACACAGTAAAGGTGTAATCACTATCATATACATATAATATAATTATATCCCCCGTCTAGAAACTGAATAATAAATAATAATCAATAATGAATGGATGTGCACGACCACGACGAGTGCAGCAAGATCACCGGCCGGTAGTGGTGTCAATTGGACTGGATTTGGTCTAATTCGATCCAGTTCAATGTGAGTTTATTATAAATGGATCAGCTCTAATTCAATTCAATAAATATTTTTGATTAATTTGGATTGGTCAAATTTAATGTTTGGACCGTTCAATTTGTCCAAATTCATTTTGATTTAGAATGGTTTTAATTCAAACCTATTTCATTGACACATATATTCTTATTTTATATCAATGGACCAGATACTGGCTTAATCTAATTTAATCCAATATAATTATTTAATGGATGGATCAGGTCCAATTCAATCTAATAAATATTTTAGACTAGATTGGTCCAATCTAACATGTTTATTGGTCCGTTCAATCCATCCAAATTAATTTTGGATTGGACCCATCCAATCCAAAACCGGTCTATTGACACCTTTACCGGCCGATGCCGGACTCTTCACTTCACGTCTTCCCCGTAGCTACATCACATCAATGATTTGTTTTTGTGGTGTCAAAAGAAGTAAAGTGTTACTCTTTATTTACAAGTCAACCTTGCTATAAAATTAACTCACAGACACGACCTCCCCGAGTTTCTTCTACCAACTTGGAATGGTTTTATAACTTTAACAAATGCTGTATCATAACTCAAAATTATTCAATTTTGTTGTTATTTTCTTTGTTAAAGAGAGAGAGAGAGAGAGAGAAAAGATCATGAATACGCAATACCTTTATTCTTTATTCGATATTTCGATCTGAATTTTTTCCCTCTATCCCTTCTAAGCCATTCCTCCATGCTAGGTTTGGTAGAAAACAAGAGAGAAAGAAGAAAGTTGTTAGGAATTTTGTTAAATTTCTTTACAACTTTTCATCAACTTCCAGTTTGGTCTCTTATTTTCTATTAAACCAAGTACAACATAAAGGTTTGTTTCCCCCTTCTCTCTGTCTCTCTCTTTCTCTCCCTTTTTATTCATTGTGGGCCTTAAGCAAGACTTTAAGCTATTTTGATTACTGCAGTGTTTCTTTTCTTAGGCTGGTAATTAAGGGTAAGAATTTAGGTTTAAGTTTGAGTTGTGGTCATTTTGTGAAGAAATGTCAAAAGGTTAAAACTATAACCAATCGTCCCCTCCAAAAATCTTAGATAACTGGGATGACCAACATTGGGTATTGATCTTTTAACAGATTTAATATGTCATTGCCATGTAAATAAATAAATAAGGAATTATATAGATGAAAAGAAAAAGGATGACTTCATCAAGTAAGGATAATACGCCCAACTCCATTTGATGAACTGCGTCATTAGGACTAATATATGTATTAACAGATTAAATAACGTCATAACGAGAAAGGATTATGGCAGCAGATTTGGGGCCCATGAGTGATGAACACTGACCACTGTAGGGATAAAACCATCTTACTCAGTTGAGTTCTAATAATTAATCATCACCCTTATAATAAACCCATATAGTAACGACTGTAACAGCAAATCTCAAGGTCACATATGAGCGCAACAGGGGGACCACTCCTTTCTCCTTTAATTAATTTGTATAAATATATATAAAGAAGTGATGTCAACAACGCCATTACCAACCAAAAATTCCAGCAATGCAAACAAAAAGCCTCCAGTCTGGTATCTGTGGAGTCGAGAGAATATACTTACTTTAACTAAGTTTGAATTCTACCATTGAATTAATCCAGCCAAGCAGTATGGTATGAATTATGATTAGGCTAAATTCGGAATTAGGCAAGATTTACAAAGTCTCAGCCTTCTCTAACTAGAGAACTGGGACACTCAATCAAACTCCGTTTCCAAATATCGATCCCAGCACTGGTCTAAATCAGAACTTACATCAAATAAATTGTTAGGTTTGAGGAACAGCTTTAATTTATTTTAACCTGATGGAGTGCATGATTCGGATAACCTCATCCTAGACTACCATAACAAACAATTGATGGTCGGCTTTGGTAGCTAATTAGGATCTTTCACATAATCTAATCCACCTGTGAGATTCTTGGAACCAGATTCACATTTCACAATTCAAGTGGGTGTAGCACGTGTTTTATTTATTCCTGTATTTCCCTTAATTAAACACCATTTAGTGATGAAATTGTGATTTGGTATAAGTTATAAATTGTGATGGAGTTGGCCTGGTCAAGAGGCACCACGAAAGGTAGCTCGATCCTTTTTTTTTTTTTTGAAGTCAGAAAGGTAGCTCCAATTAATAAATACAACTGTCTTCAATTCATATTTGTTTAACCTTTTATCTCCTTCTAATATAATTCTGATAGTGCATGATATTGGAGGTAGAGAATAAGGCCCACATTAAGCACGTCATCTATATATAAATTTGGTCTAAATAAGCAACACACACTCAGAGGGTACCCTATATCCAATGAGAGCCGCTCGTTGGAGAGTGATACTAACATTATTTAATATCATTTGAGTTAGTGAGGAAAGACGCAAGAGAAGCGGTTAGTTAGTTATTTATAACTAGTGATGAGAAGCTGTCAAGTGTGCGGTCCATATATATATATATATTGTTTTAATAAATTGGAGGGGATGATCTTCTTCCTATGTGAACTACTTTAATAATTTCTTAGTTTAATCTATCTAATTTTGATTTTTAAGGGTATCTTGGTATTTTGAAACGAGTGATGCTTGAGATTGTAAGAAATGAAAATCAGCACATGTCGTTGTATATTATCTCCCAGTAGGCTAGTAACCACAATATTCAAATTCAATGCATGGCGAGATTAAGGCCCTGTTTGGATAGATTTTTCAAAAGTATTTTCAACAAAAGTACGAAAAATACCAAATCGTGTTTGAATGGTATATTTCCTATTTTGCCTTTCATTCTTTTTAAAAGTATGAAACTTCCCAAAAGCACAAAATCGAATTTTATTACTCCATGTTTTTGGGGAAGTTTTGCTTCCATTTCGTGTGAAGGGTGGTCACATGTGAAGGGTTTTACCACCATTCAGGTAAAACCCCTTGATTGAGATTCCCCAATTCGCCTTGTAGGTATGGGTCCCGGTTTCATATTTTTCCCCTTTCTTTTAGTATTTTTTTCCATTTCATGCAATATCTTCAAGCTTAATAGTATGTTTATTGCGTGTTTATTGTCACTCGAATCATTGTTGTCGATTCTTCATTTCCTAAACAATTCTTGAAGCTTAATGGAATGTTTATATAGCTTGTTTATTGTAATATTATATATAGCATTACATGATGTGTACACGTAGTGCCAATTCTAAGTGGTTTCCACATGTACATGATGTGTACATGTGGCATGTGTGTATCCTTAGTGTATACAAGTGGCTAATCATGGATAATATGGCCTTTGTCACATATAAGATCAAATGAATCACATGATTGATAGGGTGATTTTACCAAACAAAAAATATTACTTCTGTTTTAAAAAGCATGCTTTTCAAAAAATTATTTAAATGGTTTTCAAAGCAAAAATATCAAAATAAAAGTTGTATTTATACTTTATACTTTCATACTATTAAAAATACAAAAGTAGAAATCTGAAAAAATGAAAAAGAGGGTGGCTTAATAGATCAGAACTTGTATGGTACTTGATGTAGGGTGTTTTGGCCCGACCTCGTACGGGGACACGTGGACGTGTACTGGCATAAGTGACAACTCAGCGATAGCTTGGCCGCAACTCGACGCAACAAGCTTGCCGAAGCCCGACCAAATGACTCGGCGGGTGGGGCAACTCGCCGAGAAGCGAGACCCTACCCACCCCAAGCCTGAGGATGGAGTGCCCCGAGCTCTCCTTGAGACCCGAGCTTCTCATAAGGGGCTCCGAGCTCTCCCTTCTAAGAAGGGAGCACCCCAGCTTTTTGGCTAAGTGTCCCGAGGGAGAAACACCTCAGGGCAGCACCGTCGAAACTCCTGTTCGTACTTGTTCAAGGCTCGCTTCTAGTGCCAGCACCTCGGTGCAAGGCAACCCAGTCTCTGGTGGTTCAGTGCAAAGTAGTTCGACAGCCTGCAGGGAAGATCTGCCTGACGTCCATTCCTGTCGGATCTAGTGGCAGTGCCCACATCTCTTGCCAGGCGGCGTCGTGGCTGCCGTCTCTAAAAAGCATGGAACGCTTGACGAGTCCGTACCCTGCAGCAGCAGCCTGCACTTGCCACCTAAGACCTGGTAGTAATGGCTAGAGCAGTGGTGGTTACGCCTGATGTGACTGAGCTCCGGCATAAGAAGACCCCGACCCTCACGAAACAAAGGTACTAAAGCTAGCACTTTCAGCACTCTTAGCTCTTTGTGTTTCTCTTGAGTTTCCTCAGAGTTCTAACTTAGCCATTGAAGTATTCCCTCCAGGAGAGCTCACCGGGAATCCTTCACCTTCCTCTTCCTCTCAGATATCATCCGACACAATTAGGAGCCAAGTCTCAACGAGCTAGGAGTGTCAATATCATGCATCAGTGCTCTTAGATGAAGCCATTTCTATGCATACTAATAATTAAGCTATGTTTCTAGATCTTCACACTATCAACGTCACTCACTACCTTGGAAGTAAGTCCAACATTTAATGAGGATGCCCTTTTATTTATGAACATTGTCATAGGCCCGGCAGAGAGAGAGATGAAATTAAATCTAAAATTTGCACACTAACAACTCTAAACAGTCAAAAGGGTGGACTCTGATCGAGGAAAGGCGGTCTAGTGGGAGTGAGAATAATGGAGGTTTGGAATTAAAGCATTGACCCCTGGATCCGGATAGTCCTTGTATCTAACTGTAACTGCTAAGTACTCCTCCACAAGTTGTTCGACCCTATGGGCTATGGGCTGGCTAATGGCTTGGCTAGGTTAGGCAGAATAAGGCAGCAAGAGCTTAAGGGCCCGTCTGAGAGGAATTAATGAAAGCTTTGATTTAGCTGTTTTCACTGAACCTGCTCTTTGAAGAAAAATGTTGGGCTTTCTGTAATTTTCACCAATCGTTGCTTATAAGTTGCTGTTCCAGTAAACCTCCTCGCCTCTAAAAAACAACAGAAAAAAAAATAATAATAAAGTTGTCGCCTGAATACTTTCCAAACAGGTACTATATATAGATATATAGATATATATGGTGAGTTGGTGACTAAAGAGAAGCACCAAAGGTCGTTCCCATGTCTTTTGAAATTTGAATCCATAATAATAATAATAATAATAAAAACCAATTCCATAATCCTATATTTAGAATAATAGAGATGCCGAGCCGAATTAAAACCCAACAAGAAATTAGAAACGGAACGAAAGTAACCGACGTTGACTTTGTGAGCTAGATAGAGATAAATGGAGATATTAAATGATTAATAATGCATTCACAAGATCCAAACTGCCTCTTTCAGGAAAAAGAAAAACCTAATAACTTAACCTTGTGCTTGAAACAGTCTTAATTAAACACAAGAAAAAATCATTGTGCTTACTGCTTGGCAAATCACAACTGAATTTGAATTGAGTTCGCACATTTACAATTAAAGCTTATCGTTTACAATAAATTATGAAATTAAAAAGGACTCAGCAGTCGACATGCGTTAATTTAACAACTATCACTGAATTCTGAATACATCAATATATATCTCTAATCACCTCCAGAGACTCAAGTTTTAAGCAAAGAGGTGGAGGTGAGAATTGTAAAATAATTTGGCTGATCGTCATCATCGACTTGTAAATGTCATGTCGCCCCTGGTAACTGACCTCTTAGCTGTAGTTTTGACACTTATCGTCAGTCGCGATGATGAAGACTCTTCCTTCATCTCTTCCTTTGCAACTGCCTACATGTATGCAATGACATTAATAAATATTTTAATTTACTCTTTTCTTTTCGATGAGTAAGAGTTAAAGACTCTTTGTATTAACCAAAAATGATGAAATTTGTACATCAGTAAAGCCTCATTTGTTAAAAACACGGTAAGTCATTTGTATGAGTAAATATGTTTATTTAATTAAATATTCTCTGAAAAACACACTTGTTAGATAATTACATTTACCAAGTGTTCTTTTGTTTTAAATTAATTATTTTATCAATAAAATGTAATTATTGGTGGGATAATATTGTTCCATGATGTATTATAAATTTTATATACAGAACATAAAGTATTATATTACTTATCCAGGTAAATGAATTATTCTAAAGTCGTTATTTTTTGTGGGATCCACTAATACCAAAATACAAATACAGATTTCTTTCTTTTCCATAAAACCTACCAACTTATCCACCCCGTCCCCCATTTACCGGAAAACAAATGTGCCCTTGAGGTTCACTCCCTCTTTCTTAAGCTTTGTACCCCCTACTGATCGGCCAAAAGTTGGGGCTACGACTATCACATGCAAAGTTGATTTTTTTTTTTTTTGAACAAATCACACAGAATGTTGATTAATAAGCCTACAAACCCAATTTGGATTACCCATATAAAAAAATAAAAGAGCAGAAAAAAAAAAAAAAAAAAAAAAACAGACAACAATTTGTGTTCAATAATGCATGATCTACCTAGTAGTTAAAAATTGTCATCTGGAAAAAGTCTCAAAAAACGCTGTTTGATATGTAGATTTGCTTTTCTTTCCATATACGTAGTTATTTTTGTTAAGTAATAAATAATATTACTAAGTAGAGATGTCACAACTCCTTTATCAAAAATAGGATGTGCTCTGGTTGTCCCCGTCTTGAACTGGTTAAAATTTGAAAAACATACAAAGGAAAGACCAATCACAAATGTATTTTATATTATTAGAGCCAGAACACACTTTTACAGGACTATTTTATGTATCTATCAAACTGTTGATAGGAATGTTGATCGATAACTTTTATATAAAAAAAAAAATGATTTCATTCAACGTCCAATGTTCATATCATATGTTTATAAGAGAAAAATAAAAGTAAACTTATTTATATTTAAATGAATAGTGCGTATAGAGCGGTGGGTTATTAAGCTAATTAAGATAAACAAAATTCCACTAAAATAGTTGTCATGTCTTAATTAAGATTTGTGAATGCACCAATCACAACTTATTATTTCGTATATTCAGTCAAAACTTTTGCGGAACAAGCAGAAGGCTGAAAGGAACTTTTAGTTTGAAATAAACAAAAGCTGCAGAGATATTTTTATACTGTGCAGTGTATACAAATATCCGTGAGCAGAAAACTATTTAAGTTATACAAAACGTTGACGAATCGAATAACGTGGGACCGTGGGTGGGACTACTAAACCAAAACCCGACCCGGACAATATTCCAAACACGAAGTGAGACCGGATCTGCTCCTGAAGTATGATATGAACGAAGAACATGGGAGAATGACGGACTTGGATCGACGGTACAGATCTCGACTCTATGATAGTGCGAGCGTAGATTCGTATATATACCGATCTAACAGTGTTAGAAGTTTGACCACGTCTATTTTATTTTGTCCGGCTTATCATGTCCCTTCCCTTGCAATCATATCCCTTCCAAGTTCAATTCCATCAAGCCTTGCTCGTTGTTCATAGTCAAACATAGTACTCTATTGATTTGACGGCAACAAGTAAATAAGGGTAACGATGGTAATTCGTCAAACAAGTGAGAGGCAATTCCGTCATCCTATGAAAGGAATCCAGGGGTGGGATTTGGAATGGGAGAGTCGATGGCTGAATTGAATTGAAAACAAGGGTGAGGAAGATGGGCCCACTGGCCCAGGTTGCGTAGAGACAGACCAGAGAGAGAGAGAGAGAGAGAGAGAGAGAGAGAGAGATGAAGCCATTAGCCACGTCCGTCGACTCGAGAGGGAGGTGGCGTAGTGGTAAAACCTCACACTACCACGAATTATCGGAATGATTTGACTGAGATTCAAACAATTGTCACATGAGCGGACCGCTACCCTCGCAACTTCGCAAGACGCAAGTGGGCCTGGGCCGAGCTTTGTTTATTTAACATGTAAGCAGAGCTTAAATATCGAAGAAAACTTCAATCAATTAATTAATGTTGGGAATTAAGATGGTGGTTTGGCTTTTCTCTGTGTGTGTGTGTGCGGCAGGTCCTTTCTCATCAGGTTATAAATGGAGAAAGACGAGGTCCTTTTTTGCTTTTCCGAGGAACACCTACGACTACGAACCTCCTGTCCTGTCCATTCTGGCATTCTCTTCTCCGCCACTAACAACGAACACCACCCCCCTGAGCCAATACCAATACAAAATATCATAGAAGAGACAGAGAAGGCGCCGATTTCTCACCATCCCTCCCTCTCTGTCACTGATGACTGAACCAAAAGGAAACAACTGCAAAAAGAGTTAAAGACAACCAAAAGCGCTCGTCTTTAGTTTTTTTTTCTATTTTTTTTTTGTCTTCCGCGCAGCAGAAGTAGGTCTCCTTTACGAGTTCTAACATCAAACCCAAAGAAAGATTGGAAGGCGTTGTTGATTCTGTTTCTTCGATTCCTGTAAGTGTTTCTGATTCTTTCTTCTTCTTTTGCCCTCTCTCTGGGCTTTCTTGCAACTAAAGATTATTACTTTTGACCAGATTTAATCCTATTTCGTTGTCTTTCAATCTTCTTCAGTGGATTTCCTGTTGTTCTTACATTCTCTTTTCTCGATTTCTGAGATTATCAAGCAATGTTGCATGCCACAGACCGGGAAACTGGTTGGTGTTCTGGTTCAGTTTCTTCGTTTTCTGCACCATGTTGTTCTTGGTTGCCATTTATTTGACTATCGCTATAATCTCATTTCTGGTACTTCATTTATTTTGACGAATATCTGTCTCTTTGCTAAACAGGTTTTTTCGTTTTTGTGAATAAAGAATGTTTTTTTCTCCTTGGTTTCAGTTCCCTTGTGCCAGGCGAATACTCTCTCTCTCTCTCTCTCTCTGTCTTTCGTTTCCGATTTTTAGAGCCGTCGAAGAAATTTCGGGACTCAAGTTCCTCTTGTTTCTTTCTGATCGTCTTGTCTTTTGTTTATGTATTTTATTTTTCCATCATGGTGATGGAGTTTCTAACTTGTTGATTTCTGCGAAATCTAGGAGATCTTGAGGTGAGAAGGTTGTTTTCAAATGCCCCAGTGATTTGTCGTTCTTTTGATTTCTTATCCACTTCTGCCGGAAACTGGATCTCCAGTTCTGTTCTTTTCCAAATTAAGACGGATCTTGACAGGGTATTCTCCTGCTGTCCCTTACCATATTCTTTACCTTGTTTATTTAATACTTCCGGATTCCTCTCGTTTCTCTGTATAACAAATTAAACTTTTATGCAGCGTTCTTTTAACGAAGAACTTTATTGACTGCATCACCAGATTCCCCATCTCAAGCTCCAGAAAGCTCCCAAGCTTTTGTTGATTTCTGTTTTACCTTTTCGATTTCTCTTCACCTTCCACCATGTTCACGCTGAAAAGAAAATATTCTAACTCTGAAAGAACTATCTATGAAGGAAAAGGATGAACTTGACCTATTCTCTCTCTCTCTCTCTCTCTCTCTCTCTCTCTCTGTATATACTATTATATTGGAAAACTTATTCTATTGGATTCCCTCCTACCTTATTTTCAAGTTTCAGCTTGCTCTTTTATAAATCGGTAGTTAGACTTCATTAAGCACTATCTGACACTAATTTAAAAAAGCAGTCCCTGTTCGAAGCCACGACAAATTTAGCCGAAAACCTGAAATTGGTTATCCATTTTTTCCTCAACTCCCCTTTTAAATTTTCGATTGAAATTCTAAATAAAACATGTGTTTAAGAGAAACATTTCTTCTTCTTATTCTTCTACAGGTTAAAGATACCTACTGCCGGTGTTGTACGCTGGATTTGGTCCCTTTGTGTGACCTGAAAGGTGGAGCAAAATGAGAATAGAGTGTCGTAAGAATTACAAGGTGAGAGAAATCTCCACTCTTTTCTTTTATTTTCTTTCTGAAATTATTATTCATTCAGGATTTGAGAACTTCAAGCCTAAAATGTATGGCAGTCTTCCTGGCCGAAAGTAATTGTGAGGAAATGGTTGAATATCAAGGGCAGAGGTGACGAGTTTCATTCCGATTATGTAGGTATGCTCCTAGAATGTGGTATTTGCACCGGGTTTTATCGGTTTCGTGTCGGAATAATTTCAGGTATCCGATCTTTGAAATTTTCTCCGTTGGAATTGCAGGGGCCTGGGGCACGACCGACAGAAGGAGGAGCTGTTCAGACGAGGACCGATATGTTTTCCTGCCACAAGAGTTCGCAGGTAGTAGTTATCTATCTGAGAAATTCGTATCCTTTCTGTCAGCCTCAACCATTCCCGTCCACGTGATCCACAGATGAGGAACCTCCTAGTCCTCCCTCCATGGGCTTCATTACCTCCTGATTATTCTATAAGGTCAGGCCAAGAGGAAGAGCCCTGCTCCACAGGTTATGTGATTACTGGACCATGATTATATTCGTGGGACCAGTTGATTGGATGGTCGAGATGCCATCGCATATGCCACGTGGACGGAAGATGGAACTGAATAAGAATTGATGGGCATATATTATCTCTCTGGCACTGGCAGAGTGGAGACCGGATCTGCTCCTCACACGCACATCCTATCATGGTATTGGGAACATCTCCCGTACTTGTTGGGAGATGCTCCCAATGCATGGTGGATGTGGCTGTGAGGCGCCCGTTTGTGAGGAGCAGATCCCGTCACGGCAGAGTGGCAGTGCGAAATATGTAATGGGATTTAGCCGTTTTAAAAGTGTTTATTTATCAGTTTATGGTGCTGAATAAATCAAAGTAATAAAAGCCGCGATTGGTAATGGTAGGGTGGGTGATGGAGGGTACTGAAAATCTGAAACGGCCGAGATTCGAGCAGGAAGCGCCAGCTGTTTCTACTACTGATATTCTAGACTTGAGGTATCTAATCGATACTGTTTTTGACCTTTCCTACTCTCTTTCTTTGTTTCTTCTTTCTTGAAAGAATTTTCATTGTTGAACTCTAGTAAACGACGAGATGGTGCAATTCTTCGATTCTTCGCCCTATAGACACTGCACGGTGGGACTCGTATTGGGTCTCACTTTATGACGAGGAAAATTAATTGTAGAAATTGCACAGCTCTTTTCATTTAAAAGAAATTGGAAGCTGCTCCATGTATGTTCCGGCATTACATAAAATGAACAAATTAACCACCCCATTAATGAAGAGAGTAACTTCGAACTTGGATGGATTTCTGGTCGTTTAATTATCAAATATTATGTCCTCCTTCTTAGCATTTCAAATTCTAAGCTGTGATTGTCCTTGCTGGTGGTGGGATGGTTTAGGATGTTTGTGGGCACATGGAACGTAGGAGGAAGATCACCTCACGACGGCTTGAACTTGAGGAATTGGCTACGGACGCCTGATCCCGCAGACATTTATGTTTTTGGGTAATTTCCTCCACCTACCCCTCCCTCTTCCCTTACCTGCACTTTCTTCCTATTCTGATTTTTGTCTGGATCATGGGGTCGGGGTAGTGAACCTTCCTTATTTATTATTAATTTTGTTTTGGGGGGATAGCTCATGGCATGGGATTCCGTCTCCCCCTGAAGCCCTGCCGGGGAAGAGAGAACCTTCCTGTCTTGTTTGGTTCTTGGCATTCGACAAATTGTCATATTATTGCACATTTTCTTTCTAGTTAAGAATATAACTATGCAAAAATCTTGGCTTTTATTGTCTGATAAAATGACTCGGAAGTGGGAAGGACAGTTTTGATATTTAATTTTGCTATAAGTGGCAGCTACTACTGTCTTCATTTCCTTTGGCGGACTAAAACGTGCTCCAGCTCATTATCGACAAGCTTTCTTTCTTTTTCTTTTATCTAATATAAAATAATTGAATCTTTGTTTCTGACGCCGTAGAACCAGCAAGCAAACTGATCAGAGCCCTACAACCGGCTATATGTCCCTCCCAACCTGCCAAAATGGCTGGCTTTACCATGCCAAGCGGTTTTTGGTTGGTAGGCTTCTCCTTCCACCCACCTTATGCGCTGTGTCTGCCCTGGTACTTGGTAGGATTTAGATTTTGGTCCTAGCTAAGCTAATCAGTCCCTATCCGGATGCTCTCAACATGCACAGGAAAGTCCAGAATTGTGGGACCCTAGACACCATTGTCGCTTTCTGACCCGTTACCCCAATCCAAAGGTTCAATGCTTCATATCCAATGTGCAACGTGTGGTTTCCTTTTTCTTTCTTTTTCTTTTCTTTAAGGGATTGCCAGTTGCCTCCTTTTCTAAATGATGAATGTGACTCGGCCTCTTCACTCGTCAATGTGGCCAGATTTCACTTTTTAAGTTTTACCCAAATCACACTGGTCAGGCCCCAGCAAATTGCGGAGTGTGTGTTTTACTTTACCCTTCCCTTTGGGATATTATCAATGATTATTAGAAAAGAAGGTCAAGTCGTCGTCTAAGTGAGTAGTGACTACTGACTATCTACTACTAGAAAGCGAAAATCTGCTTTAATTTCCACTTGTGCGCATATATTTGCGTAGTAATTTGTAAGAAAAAAGATGCTAATCCTAATACTTTCCATCCTATTCCTGCCGTATTATCAGGTTCCAGGAAATCGTCCCTCTAAATGCAGGGAATGTCCTAGGCGTGGAGGACAACGGTCCGGCATCTAAGTGGCTGTCCCTCATTCGGCAAGCTTTGAACAGCAACGACAAAGAAGACCAGGAATTTGGCCAAAACGTCAAAGTTGCCACTGACGACGCTGAGTGGAGAGGGTGCACCCCCACCCCCGTCGATGTGGACCAGCAGTACCCTCGACCTCAAATGAACCAAAAATCAAGAATTAGTTTCTCGGATCTACTATCCATGGAAGATGAACTGGATCAAGAGGATTTTGAAAGAATATGCACTTCATTCCGGGCTTCGAACGCGAGTGAGGAAGGATTGGTCAGCCCACCAGCTTCAGCTTCAGCTTCATCCTCATCGAGAAGGCGTAGCAGTCCCATTCGTGGTAGATATTGCTTGGCCGCGAGCAAGCAGATGGTGGGCATCTTCTTAAGCGTGTGGGTGCGCTCTGATCTTAACCGGCATATTAGCAATTTGAAGGTCTCCTGCGTTGGAAGAGGCCTCATGGGATATCTTGGAAATAAGGTTAGTAAATTCATAAACCAACTGAAATTTATACCAATTTTAGTTGACATACATATGAAATCAAAATTATGCCTTTTAATTTATACCTTGTTCTTATATTTATAAAAAAAAATAAATAAAAAGTTGGGTGTTTTCACTTGCAGGGCTCTATATCCATAAGTATGACTCTACACCATACAACCTTGTGCTTTGTTTGCACGCATCTGACGTCGGGCGAGAAAGAAGGGGACGAGGTCCGAAGAAATGCAGATGTCATGGAGATATTAAAGAAGACAAGATTTCCTGAATCTAGTCACCGTGGACGCCGATTTTGCTATCCTGATAATATATTGGACCATGAGTAAGTTTTAGTTTTCACTCTCATGCCTGCCTCGTTTTAGATTTTTACTACTTATGAATTGATATGTATTGTTTCTCTACTTGTTACAGTAAAATTATTTGGCTTGGTGATTTAAATTATCGGCTCGCGGCTAGCTGCGCTGACATGCACCAACTTTTGAAGAATAACGATTGGCAAGCATTGCTTGAGAAAGACCAGGTGAGACTGATAAGAGGCTTTCCCTCATTGTATGTTTGTACGAGTACCGATCGAGATCGACCCGTGAGTCGTGACCGATAGAATAGGCGGCTCGTCGATTCTTTCCCAAATCAATGTCACATTGTACTTGTGGAAGAAAATAATGAATGTTAAGTTATAGTTTTGTAGTGTAAGGGAAAGAGAAAAAAACAAAACAAAAAAAAGGCCGCTACCTTTGCCTACAAAAGACTGGACAAACTAGTGGTGGGGTCTTGGTTCCCACCCTCCCAACAACGTGTGTTCTGAATCTTTCGATATGTAGTATTCGATGTGACTGAGAGACTGATGAAGAACAACTCTGATACGAATAGGATTATAGGCCTCCTCACACAAACAAACCGCATTTATATTTCGTTCGCTTTTTGAAAATATATATATGATTCTAACTTTCATCTTGTGTGTGTGTGGGGGGTGAACAGCTGAGAATAGAGCAAAGAGCAGGGCGAGTGTTCGCAGGTTGGGAAGAAGGGAAGATATATTTCGCTCCCACCTACAAATATATCGCCAATTCCGACCATTACGTTCTCCTGACGTCCAAATCAAAACAAAAGCGGCGCACACCTGCTTGGTTAGTCTCTCTAATTCTCTATCTGTCTTTCTCTCTCACACACACATATTTTAAGGACCGATTGGTTCTCGGGAATAGGGGGTCTGGAATTTAAATCCAATTCCCATTTATGGTGATTTGAGGGAATAGCCATTCCCTCGGTCCCCCTCCTTGGGGATGAGAATCTATTCCAGCTATAATTCTAATGTTAATTCGTCTAAACCAAAGAAACTAGGGGGTGGGGGATATTAGAATAGAATATTCCGATTCCAATTCTAATGAATTTCCATTCTGATTCTTACTGCAAACCAATGGACTCTACAAGCCCGCGCATGTCGCAGGTGCTCCGCAGTTTGACCTTGAGAAATGAGAAGTCATTAGTTTCTTTTAATTAATAGTTAAAAAATATATATATAAAAAAAAAAAACT
Source organism: Nelumbo lutea (assembly GCF_056320005.1). Classification (NCBI taxonomy): domain Eukaryota; kingdom Viridiplantae; phylum Streptophyta; class Magnoliopsida; order Proteales; family Nelumbonaceae; genus Nelumbo; species Nelumbo lutea. The sequence goes on along the minus strand of NC_142685.1, from coordinate 4,026,384 downwards.
CTTCTCTTGACTCTTGAGGTTTTTAATCACCGCCCATTTGGTTTCACATCTGATAATTAAACTAGTACTAGTACTAGTTGGTTGGCTGGCGTTTGTGGACGGTAGATTAATAAAAGAATATATACAACATATTATATTTAGATAAATAAACAATTCTTAGAGTTGCAAGTGGTGAGCAAAATTATATTTGTTGTTGAAAATTGGAGCCAGCACTAACACTCACATCACATGCAATGTGGGGGACAGGTGCGACCGGATTCTATGGAAAGGGGAGGGACTGAAGCAGATGTGGTACGTGAGAGGGGAATCAAGGTTCTCGGATCACCGTCCTGTCTATTCTTTGTTCTCCCTACAACTCCACCTCCCCAACGTCACCAGCAATCCAGCAGCTTCACTTTCGTCGTGCGTGGCCAGAGTCCAGGCCGAAGAACTTTTGCTTGTAACCAGGGCACGGAGCTGCATAGAGACCGCCTCCAGGTTCTGATCATTTCCTCATTTACAAATCGAGATTTCAAGATATCAGATCCAACACCAGAAGACAACAATGAAAGCATTGAGCTGACTTCCAATTGTTCGTCTCCCAACCGTTTGGAAAGGGCATGCTGGATGAAAGATGATGGCGATCGATGTTTAATGTTCGTTCGGAGGATGATAACTACGGCCAAGGCCGCCGGCGGATTTGGAAGTCTTTCTAACTACTTTCAAGTTTCAAGTGGGGGAACAAGAAAAGCAAAATAGGCGCAAGATCATGCGTCTTGCACTGCAGCAAAGCACGCGCGATGCCTGATGGACACGTGGAACGAACGAAAAGTGGTGTTCATTTGTCAATATATCATTCAGTAGGCCCCTGCTAACGAATGATGCCGTGCGTGCTGGGCCTGGGCTTTAAGGCTTTTTCTTCCCCTAAACAAAGTCCAAGCGCTATGCAGCCTGAACCTGCAGATCAGATGATTGAGAACTGGGAAGGAAACATTAGACAATTTAATGTCTGAACTTTTATTTGGACTTTGCGTCACGCCCGCGCTGTTTCTAAACGTGCTGCGAATTAAAGAATCTGGATTGGCTTTGAATAGTTTGTTAGTTTTTGTCTTACAGTAGCAGTAGGAGAATGTTTCAGATGGAGGAAAAAAACAAATGTATACACAGTATCAAATGACAAAGGTTTATTAAAATGGGGCTTTCAGCTTTGGGAGGGGGAACAAGATTTGCAGGAACCAGGCAGCAGTGTATACGGAAATATGATTTAGGGTTGATGATCATTTTGGTTATTCAGGGGTCCTTTTTCTTTTTCTCCACATCTTAGTTTCATTTTTTTTTTTTATTGCATAATTGTTTGAATCCTTTCCCGGTATCATGTGTTTCCGGTCGGACATTATATATTTTTCCAAAATTAAAAACAACCTCTTCTTTTAAATTTATTGTTATCTCAAAGTTTACGGTTACAACCGATTGGTTACATTTTATCCACCCGTCGTTAATTTTGATGTCATTGTTACTTTATGCAGATATTTTCCCCCGATCAGACTCTAACCTCTAGAAAAAGAATGGTTTTACTTCTTCTTTTTTAATTTCGTAACGTTGTTTAGTTAGAAATCTGGTACCTCAAGGTTTTCATCCTTTCTACATCCTTACCCAATGGCATTATTGGGAATATTTCCCTTGTCATTCATGAGAAGATAGTCAGGGATGTTATAACAGTTTGTGAGCAGCAGATCCAAATCGCTTGGAACCAGACCCAATACGTGAAAAATAATTCAGTTATTATTAGCTGCCATATCGATCAGAGTTCAAAAAATACGCAGCACTTCTTTGTGATGCATTTGTCACCACATGGGTGCTCTCATAAGCTTGGGTATTTAGCACACATGTAATGGTATTCTTATCTTCTATCAATGGACCTGATATTGGTTCAATTCAACCCAACCCAATCCAATAAATACTTTGGACCATTAAATTTGGACTGGTCCATATCAATGTCTAGTTGTCCCATCCGCTCCATCCAATTTTATTTTGATTTGGATGGGATTCAACCCAAAACCGGTCTATTGACACTCCTAAATGGTATAACTGAAGAGGAAAAGGAGGGATTTTGCCCTAGGGCCCGTACTCATTCACAGACTTGAAACATGCATATTGTTTATTTGGATGCTAACACAAGTAAATAGACATCTCAATCCAACCGAGCTTGAAACCAATTCAAGCCTACACAAGCAAGAGCGCATTGCTGAGTTGTGTTACTTTGAGCTTGGGCTGGAAAACTACTGTTGGACCAGGCCTGAGGCCAACGTTTAAGGTTCATATTTCAGTGTTGGGCCTAGATTGACCCTAAACCTGGCCCAAATTACAACATAACTCCGGTTGTGTTTGGTATCATGGAATTTTATAGATATTGTGTTTGTGATTGATATGGACATCAAAAGTGAGGAAAAAAGGGGCTGGGTAGAAAGTCATGGTAGTATATTGTTTATTCCTGTTTTTTTAACAAATGAGTGCTTGGTGCTGGCACCACATAGGAGAAAATAAGGGTATCAATTGGACAGAATTTGGCCCAATCCAACCCGATGAATACTTTGGACTATTTTGGATCAATCCAATTCATTATTTGGACTATCCAATATGTTGGAATTGGTATTAATTTAGATTGGTTCCAACCTAAACCTGGTCCATTAACAGATGTAGGAGAAAATACCCACACAATTCATCCTAAGCAGAAAAAACATCTATAAATAGTGTTGACACACCACTCAAAGGAAAAGATGGATTTATTTGCATGTAATGCTTTAAAACTTTCGTTGTGACAGTAATGCCAGTTATTTGTCTATCTTTTACCATATGTTCATTTGGTTTCTGTAAACTTGATTTTTGTTTATATTCCACAAAATTCTCCATGTAACAAAGAGATGGCCCAGGCAACTACCCAATATAAATAGTACTACTATGATTAGAAAAAAGTAGGCATCTAGTAGCGGAGGATGGCATATCTGTTGCTGCGACTAGTGTCATAGCACTCCCTGACTCTTCAATGCTGCATGAACAGGCTAGCAATGGGAGCTAGTGCTGTAACATGTATGTTTTATTATGTTCATTGGGGATGGTTGGACGATAGCATATTTTGTGTGGCTTATAGAACATATATCCATGGGACGTGATTAGGGGAATATATTCTTTAATTTGTGAATTGTGACATGTACTTCTTGAGTCACTCCTCTATTATTATCCTTCACACAGTCTTCATTTGAAAAAAAGCGGTGTAAATACAAAACTTCATTAAACGCTCAAATGTATCAGGGTAAAAACTAAAGCGGCCAAATGCATGTTTTATACTCTTGTGCGTTTGGAAAAACGGTGTAAAATCATTGGCGTATGAGTATATCTGGTATGCGTCAATGGAGACATTGTCTCTACACTGAACAAGTCTCATTCTGTTCTCCTCTACTCACGCTCTATCCTCTCCATGCTCTTCCTGGGCCACCTCGGTGATATACAACTTACTGCTAGCTCCCTTGCCATAGCCTTCGCCAACATCACCGATTACTCTGTCCTTTTCGGTCAATCACTGGGCATGGAACTCTATGTGCGCAAGCATTTGGAGCTCAGTGTCCCAAGATTCTGGCCCTTACCCTTCATCGCTCTGTAATTTTTCTACTCTTCTCCTCAATTCCCATATCTCCTCTCTGGCTCAGCATGTCCAAGTTGCTTCTTTGTTTACACCAGAATCCTAAAATCACAAATCTCACTCAGAGCTATCTTCTATTGTCTCTTCCGAACCTCCTCACCAGATCCTTCCTGCATCTAGTCTGCATTTATCTCCGGGCGCAAGGATTAACCCACCCACTCACCTTAGCGTCATTGGCCGGGGCGATCTTCCTTGTATCTTGGTGTATCACCTCCAAATAGGGGTAGCCGACGTCGCCATTGCTTCGGTGGCTTCGAACTTGTTTAAACTGCTGTTCCTGGTTGGGTACGTGTGGGCTACGAGGTTACACCTGCCCACGTGAACAACGCCGAGCTGGGAGTGCTTGACTGGATGAGAGCCTCTTCTCCAATTGGCGGGGCCGAGCTACGCGTCCATATGTCTAGAGTGGTGGTTGCTGGAGCCGGTGATGAAGCTTCTACCTCTGTTCTCATTGAACTGTTTTTGCTGAGCCAGTGATGGTTTCCATGGAGCCGGTTCCCATGGAAAACGTAGGTGGGTTCAAATATGCCGCTGCAACTGGTTACATGTTTCCCAGCGGTGGTGACGGAAAGAGAAAAAAAGGGAGGAAGAGAAGAGAAGGAGAAGAGAGAGAGAGCGCGAGCGACGGCAGAGAAGAAAAGAAGAAGAAGAGAAAGATGTAATAAATACATCATGTATTTATTATATCAATTATCGATGTAATTCAACGGTAAAATATAATTTTACACCCTTCAAAATCGAACCGGGGTATAAAGTTTACCCCGGTTCCATTTTACACCTCTACCAAATGCAGCCTAAAAGAAAAAAAAAAAAAAAAAAAGTGATTGACTGCTTCTAGGTGGATCTTGAACCGGGGTATAAAGCCTTTGGCTTTCATCTCACAAAGGTTAAAGAATTATGACTTGCACATGGACTGGGCAAGTCTTGGCTAAAATTCAAAATCACCCTGATGAAGGTGCCTGCATGCTAGCTGGTAATGTCTAGTATAGCTAGGGAAATTGGATTGGATTTGGTCCAATCCTTTCCGGTCCAATGTGATTCCATTACAATTAGACCAGGTCCAATCCGATCCAATGAATATTAGACTATTTTGGACTGGTCCAATTTGATGTCTGGACCATCCAATCTATTCAAATTTGTTTTTAGTTTAATTAGATTAATTCTAATCTAAACCTGGTCCATTGACACCTATATTCTTATCTTATACCAATGGATCAGATATTGGTTCAATCCAACCCAATCCAATATAAGTATGTTATGGATGGGCTAGGTCCAATCCAGTCCAATAAATACTTTATAACACTAAGTTTGGACTAGTCCAATTCAACATTGATGTAACCGTTTTCGACCACGTACCAATGTTTTGTGATGTAAATTTTTTTGGCTAAGTACCTCGTTATTTGACCCGGTGGTGGCGTGCCTTAGTGATGAGCTACTTGGTGGTGAACTGCCTACTGGCGAACTGCTCGGTGGAGAACTGCCTGGGGGCAAACTACCTGGCGGCGAACTGCCCGACGGTGAACTGTCTGGTGGCGAACTGCCTGGTGAAGAGCTCCCTGGTGGCGAACTTCCTGATGGCGAGCTCCCTGGTGGCGAACTGCTTGGTGGCGAACTGCCTGGTGGAGAACTGCCCGGTGGCGAGCTGCCTGGTGGCGAACTGCCTACTGGCAAACTGCTCGGTGGCGAACTGCCTACTAGGCGGCCGGTGACTTAGAGAATGCTGGAGCTCCCTGGTGCGGCGCAATCCGACTGCCCTCAGCATGAGGTGGTTTTCTTTCCTTTATAGGCTGTGGGAGCTGAGGGACTTGCGAGAACTTCATCTTTTCCTCTTCTTTGTAGGTGGCGGGAGCTGAGGGACCTGCGGGAACTCCATCTTTTCCTCCTCTTTGTAGGTGGTGGGAGCTGAGGGACCTCCGAGAACTCCATCTTTTCCTCCTCTTTGTAGGCAGCGGGAGCTGAAGGACCTGTGAGAACTAAATCAGAGGTCCCGGGGGTATTTTCCCGGTGGGGGCTTTCCGACGCTTAAGTTAGCACTCTTATTATAGAGAGCTTTGAAGATAATATGAGAGCTAGAGAGCAGGGGTTACTTCCCTTTTTTCATTCCCTTTCCCTTGGGGGGTGAGGTCTTTATATACGGGAGTCCTCGCGGGTTAGGTGGGTGAAAAGCCTCAAAACGGTGAGACTCGTCGCATCCTGTTAGAACCGGGGTACGGTGGTGAATTCCTCGAGGTCGTCAGGCTGGCGCTTGTGTCAGGCGGCCAGGTCGGCGCCTGGGCTGGGTTGTCAGGGGGCGCCTGCGTCAGTCGGCGGGTCGGTGTCTGGGCCAGGTCATCAGGTTGGCGCCTGTGTAAGTCGGCGGGTCCGTGTCTAGACCAGGTCGTCAGGTTGGCGCTTGTGTCAGTTGGCAGGTCAGTGTTAGGCTAGGTTTGTCGGTGGGCGCCTTATGGGCGACTTGGCCGGATCATGCGCTAGGCTGGTCCAGGTCGGCCAGGTCGCGCAGGCCATGCGCAGGCCGCGTGCCCGCGCAGGTCGCGCCAGGCCGGCCAGACGTGCTCGGGTGGGTCACCAACTTTGTAAGTTTGTTGGTTGGGTGTTTTCCTAGTTGTCACGAGGTGCCACGTGTCACAATTTCACTGGAGGGCCAAATCTGCCCTCATCAAATATGACTTGTTGGCCTGTCCAATCCATCTAAATTGATTTTTATTTGGATGGGATCCAACCCAAAACCAGTCCATTGACACCCCTAATTGTAGGTACTGGTGGATTCGAGCTAAGCCAAGCCAAATAGTACAAGGTTTGAGCTCAGCTCACCAATGTTGTACAAGGCTCAAGATCGAGCTCAATTCAAGCTAGAACATTGAGCTCGAGCTTAGCTCGAGTAAAAACTCATAAGCTCGAGCTCAATTTCAAAAAAGAATGTTTTATAAAATATATATATATATATATTTTTTTTTTTTATTTGATATTTAAAAAATAAAAAATTATAATATTTTTATTATATATATTATTTTCTATAATGTAGATCTTGAAAAATTATCTAAAATCAAAAAGTAAAAAATCACTTTTGTGGACATCAAAGTGCAAAGTTATGACTTTCGAAAGTTTTGCATGCATCAAAGTGTACAACCTATTACCCGATCACAAGGTCAAACTGGTTGGATTGAATGATTTTTGACTATCTAACAGGTCTTGACTGAACTAAACCCGATATCATGGCCAAATGACAATTCAAACAATTTGATCAACTAAATCAACGACGAATTGAAAACATTAGAAATAAATATGTGGGGCGTATTGAGTGGGGAGTTAATATGAACTCCCTACCATTAACGGGGGGTTGAGGGGTTTAAGGGTTTGGAGGAGCTACCCCTGTTGTGTAGCCCAGTTGCCTGCCAAAATAAAAAATTCAGGCTATTAATCCATTACAGCTGAGGTTTTATACAACGTAAATACAATTTTTGAAAAACATCTTCTACTGTACACACCGGTATATACACTCTTTCCAAATTGAGCCTCGAGGACAAAATTTTACTATTTCGGCTAGACACAATGTGGGCCATGGCCCAAATATAGTCATTCTCAATTTGCCAGGAGATGACAAGTTCGTTGAGTGAAAGTTGAAAGTGACCCAACAACTATGACCAAACTGTCTAGGCCTGCTGCCAGTATTTGACGTTATCTACACACTTCAGTGGCTTTGTAGAGTGTTTTTTTTTTTCTGATTATCCACATTTATGGCTGCAAATAAATCGGATCACATACGATCCGAATCGGATACCAATTCCTTAAGAGGCGGATTCAGATATCCCTTCTGATTCTAATAAAATTGGATTGGATTGAAAAAGTTGATCTGTTAATTTAATGGATCGAATTTGAATATTGATTGATTCAATTTACTGTGACCCGATCCAATCCATTAATTATAAAATATTATATATTATATTATTTACATATTATATATGCATATTCTATATATTATTTTTATATTATTATATTTTATATTACATATATAAATATAATTCTAATTGAATTTGAATTCAAATCATGTTTTTAAAAATCCGATGGATCCTTATTGAATTTGGATCAGTCGGATTTTCTTAACGGATCGAATAGGATATGCCCTTACCGAATCCAATCCGATCCACATTAACATTAGACTCCAGATTCTGAATCTGATGAGACTGACCGCTCATCAAGTGCCGCATCAGCCCAATAGGTGGGCCCAACGAGTGGGGGACTCATGCTCGATAGAACTCACGTCACGTGGACCCAGTATTTACAAGCAGAACCGTAGACCATCATATGATTGGGAAGCTAATGAAGCTTCTGATCATTTGTCCAAGAAGGTAGTTACTAGTTGGTACGTGAGTAATACGAAAATCCTCACGGACATTTTTGTCAATGTACATCCGAAACCGACAATAAACCGAGGATTTCTTTGGTCTTGGTGAATAAAAACTAAAAAAAAGGTCCTGATGTTTTCTGATTCTCCCATGTGTCGCTAGTCGCTACTCCCTACTCGCTACTCGAATTTCAGTAACGCATATAAATAATAGACCTTATCACATATTCCCATCCAACAGTTCCTAAGCCCTGTCGTAAGTCATAACCTCAACTTCCCAGTTTCCAAATAGAGCAGATTGGTCTGAAGTCTTGCCTTCCTGCACCATCCGCTGCATGATAATTGGGCTATGACGCTGTGCACCATTCAGTACGTTTACGACTAATGGATGGTCCGGATGAATCAATGTCTTGCATACGTGTACGGTCTGGATTAGAAACTCTTAATTGTAGTCGTGGAGAGTGCCATCTTACATCTTTTCCTCCCAAATAAAACCCACATTCCAATTTCGCATCCAACGATACTTACTTGCTCCGGTTCAAATTCGCCGGTGAAGAGCGAAGGGAAAAGTTCTTCAATCTCTAACCGGAGACTATCTATTTATTCAAATTACCCGCCCTGTATCGAAGGTACAGTTGGTCGACAAACTCTCTTTCTTCTCTATCACCGTTTCTCCACGTTTAGGGTTAGGGCATCACTACTCTTGCCACTTTATTCCAAAAAAATAAAAATAAAATAAATCAATCCTTAAAAATTTCTCTGCCGTTTGACATCTATGATTCGATAAACCCTTCAAAACTTACTGCTATGAAGTAAAACGAGTTGGTTCGAGTTGAAAATGGAATGGTGAATTTACATGCATGGATTAGCTTTTGCAGGTGACGGGGTAGATGGTAAGGAAGATCGGGCACTAGTTCGATCAATTCTCTAAGCTCAACAGTGATCTCGACGAGAATAAGCTCCGATCCTGATGTCCAAGTGACTTCTAGTAGAGGCTGTAGCGGTTATCAGGCCGCACTTACACTATCGAAGCGCAACCCATACTACAACAAAGCTTCACAGCTTAAACGAATTCATTTTTCGAGTTTCCATCGGTCGTCCTGGAGTGCGACTGTGTTGGCCCGAGGGCTTGTGTTTACTTATCTGCTTATCCTTGTCGTAGACTGGCGAAGGAAAGCTCCGGGTTCATAACTTGATTTGATCGTGCCGTTTGGAGTTCCAATCACGCTTTGAAGCAAAATAGTGAAAATGGTATAACACAATTAAAGCTTTCTTTCTTGAAAATGTTGTGTTGTAGTTATGGTGTCTGTATGAAATTCTAGATCAAGGGAGTTTTTTGTACTCAATATTAAGGTTCAGATGGTTCTTTTGATGTTATCATGTCCATGTGGAATGCACCATGCATGTGGCCCAAAAATTTTCTTCTCACAACTGTAGAGCTTAATATGAATTCTAAATCTGATGGACATTTTGTTTCCTTCTCAAGTGTCTTATTATATATTTTATTTAGTAATTCTCCTTTGCTATTACAAGATCATGAGTACAAAATGCAGATACAATCCATGGGGTTTAGAAAATGTGTCATGAAGGGGCAATCGCTTCAGCAGTTCCTAGATCTTCTAGACTTCTTATGGTATTATCTCTTGAAGTTGTCAGCATCTTTGGAGTTTGGGTTTAGCTTGCAAATATACAAGCATATATCTGGACAATTTCTTCTTGTTGAATACCATATTGTTAGTTCCATTGGAGGTGACTGAAGCTACTATTGATTTCCCAGAGACTTTGGTGGGGATAGTTCTTACCATATTGCCCTGATGGATTCTTTGAGCAGCTGATGAGGAATGTGATGTTTGACATCATGCATGATTAGCAATGCTCAGTTGGATTGGATTATTGGCTTTGCCTGTTTTTACTTCCAAAAGTAGTCTTTAACTCAGTGCCCTAATCTGTGGATTTGGTTGGCATTCTTTCATTGAGAGCGTTCATTCATGAATTTAAGGGGAAATAACTACCAAGCACATTCCACAGGGGATGACTTCCAATATTTGGGATAAGGGGACTGGATTTTATTTTATTTTATTTATTTTGTCGTCCATTGTTTGTCCATAAATTTTTATGGTGGTGGTGATGATTTTTGGTTATGTATCTTTCTCATTATAAATTATTTTTGCTTTCTAATTAAGATACTTTATTATGTATCCCCTAATCCTTATCTTTCATGGCAATAACTTTCTCCTTTCTCTTCAATTGTTTAATGATTAATTGTCCCATACATATCTAAAAAGGTAAGTTGCCATAGTTGTCAATTACCTCATCTAGGCATGAAGTGAATGCCATGACTTGTATGAAAAAAAGCGCCTGTCCAGGTGACTACAGAGTAGAGGTTTGAGTTTCTTTGGATTGCATGATGTGGACAACATGTTGGTATAGAAGCAAAATGGAGTTAAATGTTAGGATTATGTATGGACCTCTTCCATTTGCTGAGCTCCTTTATTGGAAACATTGCTGTTGTCAATACCTCTTAATGGCTTTTATAGTTACTAGATTCTTCAACCCATTGAAAAGAAGGAATTAATCAGAATAGTCTTCACAAGGGAGCTTTTTTCTTTGGAAATTTGTCTTGGTATTGAGGAATCTTGCGCAACATGGAAATTCATTGTTATCTAGGGTTATGAGATTCACTTAAGAGCTTGCATTTTGCATAAGCAAGAAATTTGATCATGTTATGGGAGCGTGGCTTTCTATACCTCAAATATGTCCTTATCAATGACTGCTATGAGGTATCGTACATAACAAGGAAATTAGTTAAGGCCATTGAGACTGCATTAGGCGTCTGCACTCTTTTATGAAATGAGGGGATTTTGGCCACATTTTGGAAGATATGGTTTTACATGCATAACAATGTCAACTATTTACAACAAATAAGTTTTCGAAGAAAGATGGATGCACCAGGAAAGGAAATAAGGAGCATTACTTTTTTCCATTTTTTTGTTCTGTATCTTCGTTTTCCCTTTTCCATGTTTCCATTTCTTTTTGGACAAGAAAGAAGAAGGATTTTTGTCATATTGTAGAAGGCTGTATGAGTGGACCTAAATAGTGATTGTATCATTATATTTATTTTTGCTGTGTGGTCAGCATTCATGATGCTTTTGTCTCCATATCTTGAGCCACATAGTTAAGTGTTGGCGTTTTCTATCTCACCCTGGTCAATAACATCTTTCTGATAGTTGTTGCTGACTCAAAAATTAAAATAAAATAAAATAATGGTCTAGGAGAAGCTAGGATAAAGCTCTCTATTAAGTTGTTTGAGTGTGATCCTACAAATAACCTATAGATTGGGTATTAGTCCTGCCACTGGGTTCTGAAGAGTCTTTAGCTATTGTGTAAAAGGAATCGGTGATGTGCAATAGTTCCCAAGCCAGAAGTAGATATAGTTTTGAAGAGCCAAGCAAGAAGAGGATTCACTGCCAGAGCCACCATACATAGAGATATGAATGCCAAGAGATGGGTACAGAGTGTTAGAATGAGTTTGACTGTATTAATAGTGGGATACCTCCTGATCTTATTCTATACTGATAGAATTATAGTGGGACATAATGAATGTGATCTATGCCTCCAAACTTTCTATCTGAAGGTAGTGCTGTATGTTCATGCCATCTTTTGGAAGTATGAAAAGATAAATGGTAAGATGTTTCATGGTGCTTGATCAGAATGATTAAATGTTGAAGTCTATGCATCTGATACAAGTAATCTTCGCATTTTGAAGTGTCACAGTATTTACATTGATCTATATGAAATACAAACTGTTAGTCTCTGTCCTAGAGATAGTGTTTCTGAGCAATGCCTTATGCATCATAAATATCCATAACTACATACTCCTACACTTCATCAAGCTTTTGCAGGGCTGGATGGATCTTGAAGAATTGATTGCTTTGAAGGGTAACTTCGTTATCTGCTCTTTGAGCACTATAATTCTCAATGGTACTTTTTGTTGCATAATGGAACAAATGCAAAGGGTTTACCTTGCAGCCTCCAGGTGTTGCCAGTACCCTCCTCAATGAGGGTTTTAGTGTTTTAGAGTTTCTAGTTTGAACTACATAGTGGAGTGGTTTCTAAAAGCAGAGTCAATGCAAATCCTATGTGTTTCCTTGTTGGTTTGAAAAGAGAGAATATGAAAACATAGACTTCCTGGTTTTGGATGCCAGGATGGCCCATCCCGCACACTCTCAAATGAGTATATGGATTGTTAATTTTATTTCAAATCTGGACACAGATGCAGGAACCAAATTCTGATGCCAAGGAATATGATCCTTTAAGAAGAATAAACAAGAACTTGTGAACATGTATAGATAAGTACAAACTATTAAGTTAGTTCATCATATTTACTTGAATTTTATTGTTATAACCCTGTAGGAAAAGGTCTAAAGATTAGCTTTGCTACTTAATAACATTTTATAGGAAAAATGACATTGCTGTTCATTTATGACCAATGAACAAGGAGAAAAAGAAAAATATCACATAGAAGTATCCTTTAAGAGTCTATTGGATTGTTGAATTCTAACAGATGTATGATATTGTCACTTCATCCATTTAGGAGAGTCCATGCGACACTTCATCCATTTGGATGAACAGGATTGTCGGTGGAGTGATTAAGGATGGATTTTGATACTGGACCACATAATTGACTTATCAGTATTCTTTTAAACTAGCTATGTTCCGTAATCAAGTGACTTGTCTTTTGTGGGTCCTTTATTAACTAATTGTTTATAGCAGTTTTTCCAGAGCAAGGGCTTTTGGATGGCAAAAGGTCCTGGGTGTTTAAATGATGGTGAGATGACTTACGATAATTCTTCCAGAATTGAACCAAAGCGTGCTCACCCTTGGTTTGTAGATCCTACGGAACCGGAACTGTTTCCCAACAAGAAGCAAGCAATAGATGCTTCTAACAGTAAGTCAATTTCGGGAATTTCAAACATAAATGTTTCTCCATGGGATAACACTTTAAGTTTCCAATCAGTGCCGAGCCAGTTTGGTGACCGGTTATTTGGATCTGAGCCAGCAAGGGCTATCAACTTTGGTGCTAGGAACATACTTTCTGTCAATACAGGGCACCTCAATATGGGAAGAAAGGTTTTTGAGGACCAATTTGGACATGATCCTTCTGTTGGCTTGTCTATTTCTCATACAATGGAAGATCCTGCATCGTGCCTCAGCTATGGTGGTATCAGAAAGGTCAAAATTAATCAGGTCAAGGACTCTGACAATGGCATATCTGTGTCAATGGGACATGCATACAATGGGGGAGACAACAATATCATGTCAATAGGTGATGCCTATGATAAGAGGGATGACCATACCATTTCAATGGGTCATGCATATGACAAGAGGGATGGCAATGCTATATCAATTGGCCACACCTATGATAAGAGGGATGACAATCCCATATCAATGGGTCACACCTATGATAAGAGGGATGACAATCCCATATCAATGGGTCACACCTATGATAAGAGGGATGAGAATACAATATCAATTGATCATACCTACAATAAAGGGGATGAGAATACCATATCAATGAGTCATGCATATAATAAAGGTGATGATAATACCATATCGATGGGCCACGCCTACAATAAGGAGGATCAGAATACTATGTCAATGACTCATGCCTACAAGGGGGATGAAAATACTATGAAAATGGGTCACATCTACAACAAAGCAGATGACGGTACAATAACAATGGGTCACATCTTCAACAAGGGGGATAACAATATAATCTCAATGGGTCATCCTTATAACAAGGGTGATTCCACTACTATATCTTTCACTGGCTTTCATGAAGAAACTGACACAAACCCCTCAGGCAGGCTTATAAGCAGCAGCTATGACTTGCTAATGAGTCAATCTTCCGTTCAAACATCAGAGACAGAGACCGTCAATGAAAAAGAATTAGTTGATACAAGTGTAAATGTATTTGTAAATAATGCTCAAAATACATCTGGGGTAACTGAAACTGTTACTAAGAATAAGATGGAGATAAAAATGTCAAAGAAGGTTGCTCCAAATAACTTCCCTTCAAATGTCAAAAGCTTGCTATCAACGGGTATGCTTGATGGAGTTCATGTGAAGTATATTTCCTGGTCACGGGAGGTAAAATGCGACTCTTGTGTACTTTTAACTTAATGTTAGTTTGTGTTTAATAACTTGTTTGTTTAACTTCCTGTCAGAAGGAGCTTCGTGGAGTTATAAAAGGTTCGGGATATTTGTGCAGCTGTCAATCATGTAATTTCTCCAAGGTAAAAGCCAGTAATTGTAGCTTCCATTTCAAAGGATTACAACAGCAGTTTTTACCGTTCCTCTTGAACAAACTTATCAGCCAATTATTTACAGATTTAATGATCATTCAGGTGCTGAATGCATATGAATTTGAGCGCCATGCTGGTTGCAAAACGAAACACCCAAATAATCACATATTTTTTGATAATGGGAAGACTATTTATGGGATAGTCCAAGAGCTAAGGAGTACGCCACAGAACTTATTGTTTGATGCAATTCAAACTGTGACGGGTTCCCCAATCAATCAGAAGTCTTTCCGTATCTGGAAAGGTGATGGAAACTCCTATTTGATTACATTGTTGGTTTAAAAGAAATTTTATATGGTCACTTGTTTTAAGAAAGATGGCTTTCTTACTTGTTCTCACATAGTCACATGCCCATTTGCCTTGCTTTTCAGCATCATTTGAAGCAGCAACGCGTGAGCTTCAACGAATCTTTGGAAAGGATGAAGCACAGCAATCTCAAAGTGAAGTCTTTTAGGTGTGCGTCATGCAAAAGTATAAGGTAGGATAATCCTTAAATTTTGTGAATAGAAGGAAACATTTGTTCCGGCAGTATTATCGAATCAGTGTGGAAATTGAAATGGTTTGGGATATTGTGATGTTTCTCACACTTTAATGCGTATAGAGTTTTGCTGAGACATGGATTGTCCTCGTGCTTCAGCTTCAACTATCAATGTAATTAAAAAGAGCGTTTGTGCTGCACTTGTAGCTACAGAGGGAGATGTCTGGTCTCTCTTCCAAGGCACTGAATGTGTATGTTTTGCATAGTTTATAGTGGTCATATAGAATGAGTTGTTGGCTTCTCTTCCGTGGATGCTCTGGTTTAGTTTCTCTTGTAATTTACCCCTTGCTTTCTCTTTCAGAATGAAGTAGTTGAAAGTTGGGTACGTAGGAGTTGAAAATACAAGAGACCTGAATGGTTGAATGGATGTCACGACGCTGTTTTACTGTTTATGCTTCTTGCTCCCTTAAATTACTCAAAAGAATATACAAAGAAACGTTTAGTTAGCGGTTCCAACCATTTTGCATGCTTGCATTGCAAGTATTCCAAATTTCCAACCAACCAACCTACCTCAGCCCCCAGCCTCCAGGCTTCATTGAGAATTTGATCCCTTCAAGCATGAATACGTGATCATGCTGGTTCTAGTCTCTACTTCTACCCACGGCCCTAAGTGTGCAAGGGCTTTCGGCATTAATAGCGTCAGCACCTGCCACAGCAGCTCCGCATCACCCAGTACCAGTAGGCAAAACTCAAAAGCTTATTTATTTGGCGAATCACTGAACATATGTGGAAGCACCGCGACTCAGTAATTCATTTGGACAGCCAATACTAAGTTGCAAGAGATTCACACTGCATTGAAGTTCAGAGGTCGAATCCAGATCTTAACCATGAATTCATACTATTTGACCTGAGATCAGTTCGATTCCCTTGTGGGTCTAGGGTTGTTTTAAAAAACAAATATAGACGGCAGTGCGGGAATTGCTAGGTTCGAGGCAGTTGGACTTGGCTGGTAGCTTTCCAAAACCATCCCTTCATCTGAGATGAATCCAGAGGAAGCAGAAGCTTGAAAATGTTGCCCTTGAAGGAGATGCAGCTAATGTTGGTAAGTACCTATTGGATAAAGTGGAATCCTCTCCCTGGCAATTAACAAGTCTAATGGCGGATTGCAGGTCTCTCCTATTGTTCTCATCATACCAACTCAACCACATCTCAAGAAAAATAAATCAGGTGGCTCATTTATTGGCGAAACTGCGTTGAGTATCTCCACCACCTCTTTTCGGAGGAATGCTGTTCCTTTTCTTAGAGGAAATTGTGTCATTTGAAGCTTGTAATTTTCAGATTTCTGATGAATGAATTTGCCTAAAGTGCGTTTTCTTTTGAAATTGCTATGATATTCTTCATTCGTTACCAATCCAATGATCAATCTGGTACGATTTGAATCCAAATTCAAATCAAACTCGTTGATGCTCCTAAAATTTACCCCATCTCATCTGTATGACTGTTACTCCATCCATACCTGGCGGGCTGTGATCATACAAGAACCCTCCACAATCCACCTGATCTGATTCCGAATTCCGATGGTGGCTGCATTAATGAAATGGCAAGACCAACTATAAATTGGGTCCAATTGTTCATGAACACTTTACCAACTCTCCACCTCACTATAATTTACTTAATACTTACACATGAACAATGTGACGTTTCTTTCTAACATAAGAGTAGGATAAGGCACACGGCACAGCACACCACACCACGTGTAGGCCCTCGGAGCACCTTTTTAAGGCTAGTCCCTCTTTACAATCGATTTAATCATTTAACCCTCAGTAAAATGCCAACAGGCTACCGTGTAGAATAATAAAAACTCCTGTCAATCGTGTAGAATAAAAATCGTTCCTCAATTTCAAATTTGTGCCGAAATCACTTAGATAGGTTGGCATAGAGTGTTTTTTTTTTTCCTTTTCAACAGAAATCGCTCGCTTTAATACTTAATAAGCTGATGTAGCACAACAATGGTTTTTAAAATCGGACCAGAAAAACCGGGAACCGGTCACCTCACCAGTTCTGTTTTTCCCTAAAACCGTTTTTTTCCTAAAATCGTTGATTTTGATCAGCAAATCGTTAAATTGGCCGGTTAACTGTTTTGACCGTTTTTTAAATTTTTTAAATTTTTTTAAAATATTTTATTTTTGTATCAGAACAAACCGGACCATTCGACCCGGTAAGGGACCCTGACCGGTTCGGTCATCGAGTCAGTTTTAAAATTCATGAGCACAACAACTTCAGTATTTTCCACTCTCAACACCCGTAAGTAAAAGTAGATCCAGTTCATCAAGACATCAAATCGATATGCTGAAAGATGCGATTTCAGCAAAAATAAAAAAAAAAAAAAAAGTGCCGGTATAGTGCTATTCAATTCTGATTAGATCTTTAATTAGCCATGCTTAACACCAACTTTATTAGTTAGAACTGTACTGGTACGGTTACAACTTACAAGATCCGCTACATTAATAGCAAAAAAGGAGGCCAAGCTTTTGCATTCTCTCGCAGAGAATTTTGGGAAAACAAATAACGAAGACGATACTCTATACGGATAACATGAAACTTGGTGAGTAGAAGAAAGAGAAAAAACAAACCCCTTCTCTAACTCTTCAGAGAAGAGATGCCACGATTAAATTGGTGCAAATCATATCAATGCCGCAGCAAATCAAATCAACACACCCCTTCTCCTATACTTGCGCAGCTGCAGCATCGATTCCCACAAACTCATCATCATCGGGGTTGCCTTTCCCAGTGTCGATGGAACTTGCTTTTAGTTCAACTGGTGCAATCTGTTGGTTGGTAGACGGGGAGGAGGGGATGTGATCCTTGCTCTTACCCCACACAACAAGGTAAAGGCCAACCACTATGACGGTTGCTCCAATTACACTGTAACCATGCACATGCATCATAAAAATTAATGTTTTAATTTAGGCAAGCTAGCTATGAATGAATTTTATTTATTTAATTTCCTCCTTGATTATGGAGAGTAGAGGGATAATTAATAAGATATGTATATATACCTTCCTAGATACATCTCTTCTGCTAAGATGAAGGAACCCAATATGGCAACGATAATCATGCAAAGGGGACTGAAAGCGGTGACAAACACCGGACCTCTTTCCTTCATTATCACTCCTTGAACGTAATAGGCAACTCCAGAACACATTATTCCCTGCATCCAATCCAGATTCTTGCGTGAGCATATAAATTAAAGAAAGCTGAAATGTCAATCATATAGTTAAACTTTTTTTTTTTCTATGACACACATAAAGTCATGGGTTCAATACAATTAACTATATATTAAGTCAAATTAACCCATAAACAACAAAGGAAATCGAATCATTAATATTCATTGTTGAGATTGAACTGCTGAAATCTTGATCACTAATCAAAATCAAGCTGAACAGGTAACAGTTTTGTGATGGGTTCCTTTGAATTCATCACTTACACCATAGACAGCAGCGAGGAATTTGGCATCCCAATGAATGGCCCAGGAAGAAGTGTTTCCCCATTGCATGGCAAGCGCCACAACAGCACCCTCTATTGTTCCCATGAAGCACAGCAACGCAGTGAGAGAGAGTCCGGCTGGGTATGCCTTGAGTGTGATTGCCTGTAACAAACATATTTGCATGGCGTACTTAACAAAAGAAAAATACAGAGGAACAATGAATTATTATCAAGTGATCAATGATGATGTGAAAGATCGCACTTTAATTAATTAATACCTGTAAAATTATGAAACAAGACCAGCAGAAGCAACCGGTTGCGATCATAAGAGCACCCTTAATCGGATCTTGTTGGACTGGATGTCCTGTTTGGTTTGCATTATTAACTGTTCCTTTTGTCCAAGGCAGGTCCATCGTGGGGCCTTTGATTAGTGTCATGAGCATGGCTCCCCCAACCGTTACTAGAGTTCCCACCACCTTTGCTTGGCTACGCACGTTCTTAATGTTCACCTTCTCAAGCCTGTGAAATAATCCAAAGAAGCAGCAGCTGGGTTTAATCTCATCGGTTGAAATGTGCATGTCATGAAACGATTGATTAATGGAGAGAATAAATATTTAATCTAGTAGCGTTGGGTGGAAATTAATTAAGGATGCTGGCAACTAATGAAGCAAAGAGAGATACCTCAGAACGAAAGCCAACAAGAAGGTTAACGCAGGAAGAATATTGCACATGGCAGCTGTGAATGTTGCTGTTGTGTAACTCATTCCCGCGTAATACAGGTTTTGGTCGATCACCGGCCTGTAGAGACAAGACAAAATAAAAAAGTTTGTGGTTAGATAGATAATACTAGCAGCTCTATATATCTTTCATCAATGACGATCGAGCTTCAGATAGTTACTCCATTAAGCCTAGCAATGCTATCTTGGCGAAGACTGAGTATGTCATCTTGGGCCTCACTTTCCTGTTAAAATTTGTAAACCGAGAAACCGATTAGTTAAGTGGACATTTATTATATGTACTTATATAGCTAGAAATGCACAGCACAGAGAGAGAGAGAGAGAGAGAGAGAGAGAGAAAGCAACGGACCTCTCCAAGGTGATAGCAAAAGGAGCAATGACACAAGTAGCAACAGCATTACGATAGACAACAAATGTGTAGTGGCTGAGCCCCTGGTCCAAAGCAATCTTAGCAATGATAGCCATACCTGCAAGGCCGAGCTGCAGGAAGATCACCGCCAAGAAAGGCTTTGCCTTGTTGAATAGGCGACAGAAAAGTGACTGGCTTGACACTTGGTCTTTCATCTTGACCAACCCCAACACCTAGACGGTAGACACACTACTGTAGGAATAGGCTCTGTAGCTAGTTTGTATGGGAAATGTATATATGTGACAACACAAAAACACCAGAAATTCTGTCTTAGATAGCTTGGTAGCTAGCGAAAGCTTCTGTGCAAGTCAAACAGAAGCATGGATCCTGTTTATATACGAGTCTGTTCATGCACCAAAAACCATTTCCAACACAGCATCTTTCTTCATATATCCAAATCTAGGGACTCCACTAGCTAGTTTTGTCTAACCTCTCTTTTAATTAGTTTGCCATTCATAAACACCTAAAACAAGTGGCCTTATGCATCTGAAGTCCACTACGAACGAAGAATCATGCAAGCGCCAGAGGAATTGTAGTCCAAAACAATGTCTTCTCTGCATTATTAATTGATACTTTTTTTTTTTCTGAAATATTACAAGGGAGGGACGTCTCAGAGCCTATGCAACATGCATTATCGAGCTAGTGCGGTTCCTGTTTCAACTTTTCAGGATATGTAAGTTTGCTGCAACTCATATATAGTTTTGTGTCATTTATCTTGCTGATGTTGAACTGACGCTACCTCTTTGTATATTTAATATAATTCTCTGCTTGTCCAAGCTTAGACTTTTAACACACTGTCTTCCCACTACTACCCTTAAATTCTTTCTTTCTTTATTTCTTTTAATTATTACAGTAAGGTACGAGTTGACTTTGGGAGAGACACAGGAAATGGTTCGTGCCATGATCACCCTTGAAAGGCCGTCGTCCCCTAAGCCCAAATTAATCCTATTATCTCCCGGCCCATTCAATATTTAAGAGACTCAACTTGAACTTATGCTTCATATACAAATCGATTATTAACTCTGTTTTATTATAACCTCTATGAGTTTAGTCCATTTTATTGGTTTTATTTTTTTTTTCTGTTCATTTCTCTGCAAATTCTTTTTCTACTTGTTATAATCAATGTGAAAACGTTGATGAAGTCACATCTGCTTGTAACCACTGTCTTTCTTTAATTTCTTAATTCAAAAGAATGGATTATGAAATAATCCTTTTTAAAACAACTTAAAGAACAAAAAATGGATTCGATTTGCAAATTAAAGAGGGGTACGTACCTCTGATAGTTTTAAACCTAAAAGACCAGAAAATGGACAACAAAACAGAACCATTCGATTTGGATGGTCCAACCAAGCCCAAACAGCATTCATGTACCATCTGGTCTACTTTATTGTCGATTCCGCTGCTTATTTGAAATAATAAGATGGTTCTTCATTTACTTTCTCAATTCTGTCTACAGTCTAGTTTTTTGGAACGTCATCGGTTTGACACGTTAGAACATCGTTGGCACAATAACTAGACGGTTCCCCCCTAAGAGTAAGATATCGCTTCAAAGCCAAAAATCTTTTGTCTGTTCATTATTTTAATTCAAACCCTTCAAATAAATCTAATCCGTGGATTAGAGTGCTAAAGTTCATTCCATCACCGAGTCACCCAACTCGACTCGTCACTCATGTTTTAGATAAACCCAAACATATATATACTGCCAAATATATAGAATCGATATAAACTTGGGGTTTGAAAAACCAAACAAAAAGAAAAAAAGTTTAGTTAATTTACAGTTTGCGCGCGGCGAACAGGAACAGGATGAAGGTTACGCTTTGGAGATGAGTCATCCAGGTTTGAAAAATAAAAAAGGTTGCAGTTTAACTGTAGTGCGCGCCCCTCGCGGCGAACAGGATGAAGGCTGCACTTTGGACATGAGTCATCCTGAGTCATCCTGTATTCTGTTCTGTCTCTGTGTGATATATCGTAGGATGTTGGCGAGTCGTCCTGACTCATCCTGCCACCCTTATGCCAACATACGAACTTGTTGCGAGTGGATTCGCTGAACTTGATACTTGTGAACGGACTGTGGTGTGATACCAATCATTACATCCCATGCCAGCCATAAATCGAATAAATGGGGAGAGAGGGTAAGAAAAGTGAGTAGGAAATCTGGGTTCATTCAAGTTCAGCCCATATCCGTTCTCATGAGGTGGCAGAAAGGTATATTACGTAGTATTTCGTGTGGTCAACAGACTCAACGCTCAACACAGAAAGAAGATGTATTCCTGTACAAATTATAAACCACCTTTTTAATTAATTGCTTGTTGTTGCGAATTCAAAAAGATGGATCATTTCTAATTAATTAAGAAAATATCCCACATGCATTTTGAGTTTTGACCTCATCTTTCTACCAAACCAAATGATCGACTGAAACGTAGACGGCAACTGCCGCCTGCCTGCGAATGTTTAGGCTTCAACTGATGATCCCGATGCCTTCCATGCATTCCCATTCCTAATTAATTAATAATCTAATACGACTTTCATTAGCTTTAGTCTTTAGCAAAGTCAGAGCACCGCTTGACTAACGAATTACAGATCAAATTAGTGCCTATAAATTGTATGTGTGTGTGAGAGAGAGAGAAACAAAACCAAGTAGCTAATTACGAGGGATGATAGTAAGCAATTAATTAACAACAATGGCTTCCGTTTCAGACTCAAATTTGATGATTATTGTTGTGCTAGCTTGGGAACGCCAGAAGACCCTTCATTTCGTAGTTCCTACGTACGTGGAATCTGACTGTGTGTGTGGTTGAGTTCTGTGTAGAAGCACTCAACTCCAATTACATTTTCATGTCACCATCATTTGCGTGGATGGAGCTCTGGTGTGGTAGTGGTGTTTGTGTTGGGGAGAGAAAAAGCTACATATATTATTATATATAATGCGTTTATTGGAGACGGTGTTTTCGCATTTCTGCCCTTTTCGCCCACCGTTACAACAGGGTGGCTGACTGGCTGTATAACCTTAAAACCAGGTGGTATCTATGTGGTCTGCTACACTATAAGTGTGGTCTGCAGCTGAGTTGTGGGCTCCATATATTTTTATAATTGGCGTTGTGCAATACCACTGGTTCCACATCCTATTAAACAGTTATTGCGTTCAGCTAATATGAAGAAATCTGTTAAGACATTTTTTATAATTATTTGGATTTAACATTACCATTGGAGATCCGGAATGATCATGGGCCGGGCTTGGCTGAGACCGAATCAGCCCCCCACAATGTTCTACAGCATATCTTCACCGTATATTAGGAATATCTCCCAATAATGACATCAGCATTTCTGGTATCATCATTATGTTTCTAATACATGGCAGGAATGTGTCACGTTGTGGGGGACAGTTTTGCAGGGTGCTGATTTGAACTTGGCTTGGCTTGGCATTGATGGCAATGGCTATATCTCCCAAAATCTAGCCCAGGCCCAGGCTAGATTTTGGGACTACGTTATATGAGGGAGAATTGAGGTAGCAGGAAATTTTACCCAATGCAAAATTTGTACTGCCAGCAAGTGTAAATGAGAAAATATGTGCAAATTTTATATACTAGGTAAAAATACAAATCGTAGCCACAAATAAATGGATGCAAAACTGAGCCGGATTGGGGTGGGACTTCCCTTAAAACATAAATACTACAATTGACAAGTTCGAGATGAATAGGAGTGTTTCCAAACGTCCATGTTTGTATGTAATTTTCACCTTTTTACAATAAACATGTAAAGTTTAAGTCTTTGACAACAAGAAGAGCATTCAAAGTTTAAACTGGATTAAAAATCAGTATGAGCAATTAAGCAAGAAATCAGAAGATGGATACTATTCTCATCTTTAAGCGGGCTTTGCTTCTTTTGTTTTCCTGTTATTTACTCTCTTATATCATTCTCCTCCTTTCATAGAATTTCTTATTCTATCCCTAATGTCGATTTGCCAAGTTTTTTTTTTCCTTAATCATCATTCATCATGATTTTATGGATTACTCTTTCATATACTTTGGCAGGTTATTTTAGTTCCTGTGGCCATTTCCAAATGCAAGAAAAAGCATATATAGGCGTACAACTTGGACGGACTGCGCTGGGATTATGGCAAACCAAGGCCCAACCCTAGGAGGTGAACTCCAACCCAATACCAGGCCCACCAATCTGACCTAAACTTAACACAGTTGGGTGGACCTTAGAGTGTTCATTCAGTTTCTTCATATGTTAGGTTTGGTGTAAAAATAGTATCACTGAACAACTGCTTTCTCAACAAACGCTTTGGTCTCAACAAGTTATTACTGTTACCCTTTGGGACATTTTCCTATGAATGACAAGGGAGATGTTGCCACAGCTGCAGTGGCCTTGGGACAGTATAGGAAGCGTTGTTGGTAATAGATCCCTTCCGGATCAGATGAATAATATGTATGCCCTGTGGAAGAATTATAGTAAATCTATTAAGAAAGGAAGGAACCAGGATTTGACCCTCTCCATTGTGTTTCACACATCAACCTCATAGCATACCCCATCGTGTATTGGGAACATTTCTCTATGAATAACAACATACAAGTATGGGAGATGTTACCATTGTGCCGCTAGGATATGTTGTTGAGTAGGAGTATCAAGTATTGGAGATGTTACCCATGTGCTGCTAGGATATGTTGTTGAGTAGGGATATCAATTGGAACGAATTCGGTCCAATATGAATCTATTACAAACGGACAAGTTCAATGCAATCTGGTGAATACTTTGTGCCAATTTGGACTGGTCCAATTCAATGTCTACACTGTCCAATTTTAATTTAGATTTGCTCCAATGCAAACCTGGTCCATTGACACCTATATTCTTAATTTCTATCAATGAAATTAATATTGGTCCAATCTCACCCAATCCAATATAAATCCATTATCGATGAATCAGGCCCAGTGCAATCAAATAAATACTTCATACCATTATGTGTGGACTGTCCCAATTCAGTATGTCATATCTGTCCAATCCATCCAAATTGATTTTGATTTAAACGGGTCCAAGTCCAACACAAAACGGATCCATTGAAACCCATAGTTGTGACTTGTGAGGTGGGTGTGAGGATGCTTTATCAGGGCCATATCTATAAGGGAAAATTCCCCATAGGTACCCTGTACTTTAGGTTGAGTGCCAACTAAACTTTAAAACGAGACAATATATTACCCGAACTTTCATTTTGTGACAATTTAGTACCTACCATCTTCTTTCTTAAAAAACGAAATAGAGCCGGAGCCAGCTCTTTAAGCAATTGAGGGAGGGGGAAAAACGAGAAAACAAGAGGGAGAGAATCCACCATACCCTTTCCTCTTGTGATGTCGTGCTGGTCATCGAATATGTCGTAAGCAAGGGCCCTCCATTTGTCTTTGTTGGTCTGCTTTGATTCATTGGCTTCCGCGACCACCTTGAAGTTTCCCGATGAAAACTTTGGCTGATCGAACCCAAAACTTACCTATTTCAATTCCCTTGTTTCTTCAATCTTTCTTCCTGATGTAACCATTTTCGGCCACGTACCAATGTTTTGTGATGTAAAATTTTTTGGCAAAGTACCTCGTTATTTGACCCAGTGGTGGCGTGCCTTAGTGATGAGCTACTTGGTGGCGAACTCCCTGGGGGAGAACTCTTGGTGACTAACTGCTTGGTGGCAAACTGCCTTGGTGGCAAACTGCTTGGTGGCGAACTGCCTGGGGGCGAACTGCCTGGGGGCGAATTGCCTTGGTGGCGAACTGCCTGGGGGCGAAATGCCTGGTGGCGAACTCCCTGGTGGCGAACTGCCTAGGGGCGAACTGCCTGGGGGCAAACTACCTGGTGGCGAACTGCCTAGGGACGAACTGCCTGGCGAATTCCCTACTAGGCGAACTGCTTGGGGATGAACTGCCTGGCGAATTCCCTACTAGGCGAACTGCTTGGGGATGAACTGCCTGGCGAACTCCCTACTAGGCGGCCGATGCCTTAGAGAATGTTGGAGCTCCCTGATGCGGCGCAATCCGACTGCCCTCAGCATGAGGTGGTCTTCTTTCCATTGTAGGCTGCGGGAGATGAGGGACCTGCGAGAACTTCATCTTTTCCTCCTCTTTGTAGGTGGCGGGAGTTGAGAGACCTGCGAGAACTCCATCTTTTCCTCCTCTTTGTAGGTGGCGGGAGCTAAGGGACCTCCGAGAACTCCATCTTTTCCTCCTCCTTGTAGGTGGCGGGAGCTGAGAGACCTCCGAGAACTGCATCTTTTCTTCCTCTTCGTAGGCGGCGGGAGCTGAAAGACCTACGAGAACTGAATCAGAGGTCCCGGGGGTACTTTCCCGGTGGGGGCTCTCCGAAGCTTAAGTTAGCACTCTTATTGTAGAGAGCTTTGAAGATAATATGAGAGAGCTAGAGAGCAGGGTTACTTCCCTCTCTTTTCCCTCCTCTTCCCCTTTGGGGGGTGAGGTCTTTATATACCGAAGTCCTCGCGGGTTAGGTGGGTGAAAAGCCTCCAAACGGTAATACTCGTCGCATCCTGTCAGAACCGGGGTATGGTGGTGAACTCCTCAAGGTCGTCAGGCTGGCGCTTGTGTCAGGCGGCCAGGTCGGCGCCTGGGTCGGGTTGTCAGAGGGGTGCCTGCATCAGTCGGCGGGTCAGTGTCTAGGCCATGTCGTCAGGTCGGCACCTATGTCAGTCGGCGGGTCAGTGTCTAGATCAGGTCGTCAAGCTGGCGACTGTGTCAGTCGGCGGGTCAGTGTCTAGATCAGGTCGTCAAGCTGGCGACTGTGTCAGTCGGCGGGTCAGTGTCTAGATCAGGTCGTCAAGCTGGCGCCTTGGCCGGATCATGCGCTAGGCTGGTCCAGGTCGGCCAGGTCGCGCAGGCCGCGCGCTAGGCCGCGCGCAGTTCGCGCATTTCGCGCACGCCGTGCGCAGGTCGCGCAGGCGCGCGTCAGGCCGCGCGCAGGTCGCGCCAGGCCAGCCAGACTGGTGCCCGGGTGGGTCACCAACTTCGTAAGTTTGTTGGCTGGGTATTTTCCTAGTTGTCACGAGGTGCCATGTGTCACAATTTTACCAGAGGGCCAAATTTGCCCTCATCACTTCCCATCTTTTTCCACATGCATATTCGCAAGAAACTATAGGTGTTTCTGCTGAATGAATTCCAGCTCTAGAGATGGCGAATAGAGGTAGCGAGGTAAAATGGGTGGCCTTCAATTCCCGTGAAGAAGAAGAACAGGACGAAGCAGACTTATCGCTCTCTCATCTATTGATTATGGAATTCAAGAGAGAGAAGAATTCAGATGAGTAAATTAAAGCTCTTGAAGCCGAAGAGGACTTCGAATTTGGTTCATGGGTGCCTCTCTTTTCACAGAATCAGAAATGTGTGAGCCGACGATGTGTTCTTTCAAGGCCAAATCCTACCTTTACGACTCTCGGTTAGCTCTGGTAGTGGGTTGGCCGGATTCCATCAAGATAGTCGGAATTTTAGTCATTAAGGTTCAAGATCAGAGTCCTTGGAGCATAGTTCTTCTTGTAGTTTCACCAGCTTAAGCAACAATTGCAAAAGCCACAACTCGTCGAGTAGAAGCTCCGTCAACGCCACCAGATTCAAGCCAAGAGTGAAGAACCATTTTCATATCCACCCTAGCCCAAAACCCCAGTTGTGGTATTCGAGTGCTACTGCTCAGCCGGGGAATGTAGGTAATCAAGACAGGCTATTGTTGATATGGGATTTTTCTAAGTGGGTGTAGTATGGACACCGAAGATTGAGTTGTATAAGTGCCCTATTAACAACTCCGACGGTTGGGACAGCGGTAGCCATTTTTGTCGTACGGAACCCGACAGGTAAGATGGAATCAAGGCGCCCAAGAGAGCACGAACGAACTGAAACCACAGGGTTTTCCAGAGTAAATAAAGTAACAAACAGTTATTCTCTTTGAAAAAGAACCGGCACTACAGTCTCTTCGATAAAATTTTGCTTGATTCCGGCCAATGTAGCAAGATTTCTCAACACCCCGGTAATGAAGGCCTGAGAACCAGGTGTCCCGGCGAGAAAAATTTCTAGAAGAGAAGAAATCCCACCTCTAGAACCAATGGCTCTCGCATTCCCCTTGGAGAAACTTCGAGCTTAGAGGGTAATGCAAGCCTTCTCCTTTGCAAACCCACTTCTCGATTCAAGAACCCAAATCAGATGATTCAGTAGTAGAACCTCTTCGGCAATCAAAACATGCTTGCTAGAATCTGCAACCAAAATACTCAGAATATGCCGCAACGAATTTCTCTTTTATTTTTAGGGAGCTCGAATCGAGTAACTGAACAAGAACTAGAACCACACCTTGTGCAACAACAATTAGGGACGTTCTTCTTATCATCTTCATGGTGCAACCCAAGCAAGGAATCCATGGCAGCATTCTTAGACTAACAAATTAAAGGGGCGGAGAGGAGGAAAGAGTGAGGAGAGACGAGACGATGAATAGGTGGCACTGTGGTCTGGTTTTACCAGATGATTGATAAAGAAAATTAGATGAAACTTGAAGTGCATTTTTGTCTTTTTACATATCACTTAACGGTTGGTTAACGTCGGGTACTAGATTGTTACAAAATAAAAGTTTGAGTACTAGATTGTCGAGTTTTAACGTTCAGGTACTAAATTGGCACTCGACTTAAAGTACAAGATACCTATGGGAACTTTCCCTATCTATAACTATAATCTTATAGCATTTGGGAAGATGTACGGAAGACACTTAGGGTTTGACATGTGGTGTATTCTTAGCTTAAAGGACATGGTGTTTCTACCTCCTTTTACCCTTCAACTCCTCACCTTTTCTCTCAAGTTTCTCTCGATTCTCTCCCACACGTTCTGTGGTATTATTTTTTTTATTAATAAAGTAAGAAAAGAGTCCAGGTTGAAAAGGTAGCAGATTGTATTTCTCTAAAATAGCATGTCTATGTATCTTAGGCCATGTTTGGGAGTGCTTATTGAATAAGTGTTTAAAAACAACTGCTTATTTGAATAAGCACTTAATTGTATTTGGCACTTAACTTTTTCAAGTGTTTACTTTAAAAAAATAAACACTTATTTCATCTTTTAAGTTTAATAGTCTTTTTCTCCCTTAAGCACTTCAAAAAATATTTTTTGGCTATTTTGTTCTTCATTTTCTTTCAAATTGTATGAAAATATTTTTATAAAAATACTTTTATGAAAGTAGTTTCACATGAATACTTTTATGAAAGTAGTTTCACATAAATACTTTTATAAAATTCAACTAGGCATAGTTTTACAAGTGGTATTTTAAAATTCAACTAGGGATAATTTTGGAAGAAAATAATTAAATAAGTGATTATTGTATAAGCACTTAAAAAGAAGCCAAAAATTTGGGCTTAAAAAATAAGCACTTGTTTTAAGGCCATGTTTGGGAGTGCTTAAAAATGAGTGCTTATTTAGGTTGGGACTACACCATTGACCACTTATTGGTGTTTGGGAAATAATCCCAAAATAAGTGCTTATTTAAAAATAAGGGCTTATTTTTTAAACCCAAATTTCTAGCTTTCTTTTAAATGCTTATACAATAAGTGCCTATGTATCTTAGGCCATGTTTGGGAGTGCTTATTTGGGCCGGGACCACACCACCAAGTATTTATTAGTGTTTGGAAAATAAGCCCAAAATAAGTGCTTATTTTTTAAGCCCAATTTTAAAGCTTCCTTTTAAGTGCTTATACAATAAGCACTTATTCAAATTTTCTCTTCCAAAATTATCCCTAGTTGAATTTTAAAATACCACTTATAAAACTATCCCTACTTGATTTTAAATGTACTTTTATAAAAGTACTTCTGTAAAAGTGCTTTTATAAAAATATTTTTGTACAAGTACTTTTATAGAAGTGCTTTCGTACAAGTTGAAAGAAAGTGAAGGGCAAAATAGTCAAAAATGCTTATTTAAATGCTTAATGGAGAAAAATACTACCAAACACATAATATGAAATAAGTGAAAATAAGCACTTGAAAAAGTTGGGTGCCAAATGCAAATAAGTGCTTATTCGAATAAGCACTTATTTTTAACATAAGCACTCCCAAACATGGCCTTAGTATGTTGCACATGCCAACACTGGACAAATAAAATCCTACATGGGTCGAATTTGAATATAGGTTGATCTGATTCGCCATGAACCAATCTAATAGTTATGAAATATTGTATATTATATATTATTTACATATTATATATGTATTTTCTATACATTATTTATATAATTATATATCATATATTATGTTATATATTTTAATATATTATTATATTATATAAATAATACAATATATTATTTATATTACATCATTAAGTTTTTTATTACAATTCTAATCGAATCAGATATCCGATAATATATTCAAATTCAAATTCGAATCATGCTATTGAAAATCTGACGGATTCTTATGGGATTCAAATAAATTGGGTTTTCTTAACGGATCAGATCGAACTTACCCTTAACGAATCTGATCCGATCCATTTGTAGCCCTATCAACCCAACATAAAATATTGAGGACCCGACGAACTAGACCTAAAACCGACCCGTTGGGTCCAATTCTTAGAACCAGAACCGACACAATCAGTTCTGGTATGTCGGGTCAAACCGACCCATTGACAGCCCTACCTACAAAGCATGAAACATGAGACATTTCGACAATTTTTCTCATAATGGTTGCACATTAACAAAAAAATTAAGACTCAGTTTGGAAGGAGTATAAATACATACAAAATAATATAAATTACAATGCTTTACACTCTACATATTTATATTTATACTCCTTCCAAACTCGACTTAAGAAACAAAAATTGTGATGGACACTTTTATGCCCAAACCTATTACCGAGTATCCTAAACAAAAAGGATTTCATGTATATATATATATATATATTAAAAATGTTTAAGTTATTATTTGAATAAATAACTATTGTTTAAGTTATTATTGAATAAATAATATAATTATAGTATTTTATTTAACAAAAATAATCTTATTTATTATTATATCTTGGAATGGCATTTTTCTATCTCGTCCCTGCGACTCTGCGAAGCAGGAGGTTCCCGCTAGTCCGGATTCAAAAGAATGCGTAGGTGGCCCTCTTGAGTAGCAATGTAGCACCAGCACTTGCGATACAGCACCCGCACTGTGGATGCTGACATGGCAGCCATCATTGGCAATATTAAAATTCACACGTGGTCGTAGCTGTAAACTTGTCTACATTTATGCATAGAAATTAAAGAAGTTGGACGATTTTTAATTTTTAGGCCCTATAAGGCTCCAAAAGAATAAGTACTGGGGGGATTGAAATTGATTCACTTTATATTCAAATTTGAATCTGATCCTACCATCAGATTTTTATCGGATTCTAATTGAATTTGGATTGTAAATAGTATAAATAAATTAAATTAATAATGATATAAATATTTTATATTATTAATAAGGTTAAATCTTTTAAACTATCCGTACTGCTTGTTAAATTGAAAAAATGTACTTTTACCATTTAGATATTGTCTTACGCTATCTTAAGTTTTCTAACAATTGTCTAAAACTTCGTTTACCCATAATTATTTTAAAATTCTTAAAATACTCTTATTGTTTACCGCTATTGTTGGAAGTTGCAATGGTGACCGTGATTTTGGTATCAACGTCACAGGTGACGATGGCCACTGCAACTTCCGAATGAAACTCTCCTCTTAACGGTGATGGTGGTTGGGGAGAACGATTGTAGAGGCAGAAAACAAGTGATTCCCGTGGAGCCGACTTTGCCTAACTATAGAGGCGTCAGAAAGCGAGCATGGGGAAAGTGGGTCGCCGAGATTCGAAAACCGAACTGAGGAAGCCGGCTTTGGCTAGGAACCTTCTCCAATGCTCTCGAAGCTTCTCTTGCTTACAATGAGGCTACCAAAGCCATGTATGGTCGTTGTGTACGTCTCAACTTTCCTGAAAGCTCCGCATCGATGGAATCTTCATACTTAGCTACCACTTCATCCAGCTATTCTGGAGTTTGCTTAGATGAGGAATTGAAGGTGAATCTTCCAAAGGTAGAACCTAAGCCAGAGCAGTGTGAGTCGGGGATTTACAACCAGTCTTGTACTGCAACGGAAGCAACTACGCCAGCACCAATGCATATTGTTAAGCAAGAGCCAAAGGAAGAGCAGCCTGTGGAACCCATGAATCCTGATCAGTTTAGAGGGTACAAGATCACCCAAGGACCAATACATTCTAGTCACTTGACTCAGTTTAGTGAGAGTGGATGAAATCATTTTGATGATGTGCTGAACTTTTCATTGGAACAACTGTTTAATATGGAGGAGCTATTGGGGATGCTGGGTCCAAATACTCCTGGGACAAGACTGAAGAATGAGTATGATCAATTAGGTGTCTCTGATCAATTGCAGTGTGATAGTCCATCAGATTTATCGTATCAGCTGCTAAATCCCATTGAACTGGAGGGAGATGATATGTATGGGCTATAGAGTATGACGAGCAGGATTGCTTCAATCCTGATTTGTGGTTTTAAGTAGTTTCTTGGAGGGCTGAACTGATTCTAAGGGAGTAAGGGGGGACTCTGCTTCAACTTCTGATCTGTACTGAGTCTAGGTGTATATATTTTCTTTTTGAGTCTTTCGCCAACTGTTGGAGTTGAGGGATGTAAGCCGATTGAACTTTTTGGGGTGTAATCACGAATTCAGAGCTTATTGTCTATGGTAGCAGAAGAGACGTCGTGAGACGACAACGCGATATCAGATAGATTGAAGCCTTGCAAAAGAGACATAGTGAGTCTCTGGTAGCCCACTTCCCTATTGGTAATCCCAGGACTTGATCCTTCGACGGCAACGCGAAGCGGAAGAGACGAACGTCGTGAGAGATTAAAGTCTTGCAGATGAGCTTGCATGGAATTTTTTCATGCGGTATCAGAGAGCGAGAAAATCTGGCGAAACAGATGGCTTCTCCAAAGCCGTGCTCTCCGTGTCAGAAGCGACAGAAACAAGGCTGAGCCCATTACCAGTTTGTTCTCTGCCCGTGAATGGCTGACTTCCTTCTCTGTCCATGAATTTGAGGCAAGAACTGTTGCATTTTTCGGCAAACCCCGCTTACCCATCGACTCTTTATCTTCCACTAAATTCGCCATTGCTTTGACGTTGGGCGAGGTGTAGGATGAACAATCGCTCGAGAACAAAGAGGCACGGATTTCTTTTTTGAAAAAAATTGGAAATCAGGGGTTTTCATCAGCTGGGTTTAATTTTTAAAATTTGATAAATAATAAAGGACAAATTTGACATTTTATTTTCTTCTGTTAGCAGTTTACGATAAATTTGAAAAAATTGTCAAAAAAACTTAAGAATAATAAGGGTAGTTTAAGAGATTTATCCTATTAATAAATTGAATTAAAATTGGCTGATATTATAACTCAAAAAACAAATTGAATCAAATTATAAATCACCCCCTATGGAATAGTATTTGAATTCGAATTGGGAGTTGGGACAATCAGATAGATACTTGTGCAGTCCTACTCCTATCTGGTTGTCCCGTCCGGCCCACATTTAGGGGTACACTTACCTGGGCCGGGCCTTTTGGCTCCTTGTTGATGCCTGTACTCTGGACTGAAGGCATACGCTGCCAATTCTCCAACATACGGATACGGTTATTGTTAGGAACGACGGTGGAAGTCAAATCATTGACGAAAGGAAGGTCTAAATGGTGACTGCTGACTAGTAACTGACAGACGAGCGTTTTGAGAATTTTCGCATATTCTATATTATTAATATTCAGTAGTAGAACGTATGTATGTATGTATCGCTATCGCTATCAGAATTCAGAAACCAAAAAGACGCGCTTTCTGTATCGTTATCACAACATACGGCTGTGCTCCTGTTAGGTTAGGGATGGGATGGGATGGTCTGTTCACTTTTCAGTGTTGAGTTGGCTGACTCGATATAGCTTTGAGTTGAATATTCCCACCGCCCGCCCCCGTTGCGCCTTGTGTGTCTTACGCACGGTGCTAGCTCTAACTCTAAGGCCACAGGATGACACCATCCTCTCACCCTGTGATTTGCCACACTTGATACGTTGAGAGCCAATCGAGAGCAACAATCAACTCTGCACAAATTAACCATTGAATGAATATCATCATGGGGATGAGTTGTGGTTTCTTGAAAAAAAAATGGAAAATGGGTTCCGTCCGTGAAACTCATTTATGATAATGCTGATGCTTCTGGTTCTGGTGCAGGCTCTATTAGCTTCTTCTATTTGATGGGACCCCACCAATGGCGAGCATGAGTTGTGGATTGATTTATGGAAACCGCGTTAGCCGGTCTACACACTACCAGACTTCAAACAGGGAGATCTAGAATGGACAGAGTAGAAACGCAGACGCTTGTTATTGTCAACTTAATTTTGGCATGCTGGGAGTTCACCGTCTTGGTTCTATTTTATTTTATTTATTGGCACCGGCGCCCAGTTTTAAGTTTTTGGCCTTGTTAGTTTTTCATTTGTTCTTTTTTTCATTCTTATTATCTTTTAAATCTTTTTAGCTATACTAGATAGGGGCTCAACTCTCCCCCCAGCCTGTAGTTTGAATTCGACGAGGAGGATTTGATATGAGACTTAGATTTTGACTCGCCTAAAAAATTTCTTTTCTTTATTAGACTAGTATACCTGGCGGTATCTCACAATTCACAAATAAAATAGTTTTTTCTTTCTTTCCATCACTTTCTTCTAAGCCAGTAGAGTTTTCAATTTTGTATTCATTAGACGACTTGCCACCTGTGACATGTCTCAAGACTCAAGACTCAAGAGTAGGAAAAATCAGCATCTGATGGGACTTAACAATCACTATGTTAATAGCCAGCTGGATTGGTCATTATTAATCATATATAATTTGTAGGCTTGTTAATTTTAAACTTCATTAGAAACTTCTACTAAGGCCCGGCCCGTACGTTCTCTAGCACATCCGTATGGCATACGGTCATCCCAAAACGAAATTTTGCATGGTCCAGCCAGAACAGGTTCAATTGAAACCTGAACCATAAACAAAATTGGATTTTTTTTTTTTTTCTCTCGACGGGGCTATAGTATACAATGGGCCAAAATAAATAGCGCTTTGGCTTCTGCAAAAATGAGAAAGACCAGATGATTGTATTCTGTGCTGTTAGAGAGTTAATGTAGAATGTAGATGGAGATCGACGCGCTTCTGCGTGGTCCTAAGTAAAGTTTGACCTGAAATATAAAACAAATTGACATTTGCATACATATGCGTATGGCTTAATGCAACCACCTCTTTGCATCTCTCTCTATATATATTGGCCTAACTCCTACCCCAATTCATCAAATTAATCCCGTAACAGCCTTCTCAAGTCAAGACTCAACACCAATACACCATGGCTTCCTCCTATCTCTATTCCCTCCCTCTCTGCATTGTCATTCTCTTTCTCTTTTCCTCCTCATCACTTGCCCAAGATCCCTCGTCCACCCCAATTGCACCTGAAAATGCTTGTAACTCCACCCTTTACCCTTACCTCTGCAAGTCTCTTCTTCCACGCAACCAGTCGGGCAACATCTACGACTACGGTCGGTTTTCTGTTCGGCGCTCTATATCCGCGGCAACCAAGTTCTCGTCTCTGATTGATCGGTATCTCCGAGGCCGGTCAAAACTGTCCACAACTGCCGTTCGGGCCCTGGAAGACTGTCGACTCCTTACGGGACTAAATTTGGATTTCTTGTCAAGTACAATCAATACGATCGGTTCTGACAAAGCTCTCCCCAGCTTGCAGGCCGATGACGTCCAGACCTTGCTTAGCGCCATAATGACTAACCAACAGACTTGTTTAGATGGCCTCCTGGCAACTGCATCAGCTTGGAGTGTCAAGAATGGTATTTACACCCCTCTCTCCGATGGAAACAAACTCTATAGTGTCTCTCTGGCGCTGTTTACTCGTGGTTGGGTTCATAAAAAGAACAAATCCAAGGGGAGGAAGCTCATGTTCTCCGACACGAAAGAAGTTCGAGACGGCCGCCTACCTCTGATGATGTCGAGTCGTATCCAGAAGTTGTACGAGTCGGCGAGCAGAAGGAAGCTAGTTCAGACAACCATACCTAATGTCCTGGTCAGTGATTTGGTGGTGGTGAGCCAAGATGGAAGTGGAAATTTCACCACCATCAACGACGCTGTAGCAGCAGCTCCAAACAACACCAAAGCAAGCAAGGGCTACTTCGTGATATACATTGCTGCTGGGGTCTACGAGGAATATGTATCCATTGCTAAAAATAAGAAGAATTTGATGATGATCGGTGACGGAATTAACCAGACCGTGATCACAGGCAACCGAAGCGTGGTTGATGGGTGGACTACATTCAACTCTGCAACCTTGGGTAAGCTAGCTGACTAATTGCAATATTCTTAGATATGCAGAACTATTTCGTATTAATGGTTTAATATTTTTCATTAACGACATTGACTGGATTCATTCTTGGTTGCAGCTGTTGTTGGACAAGGGTTCGTCGCAATAAATATAACAGTTCGCAACACAGCGGGGGCAATCAAACACCAAGCAGTAGCCGTCCGGAATGGAGCAGACCTGTCGACCTTCTACAGTTGCAGCTTTGAAGGTTACCAAGATACCTTATACGCACATTCTCTCCGGCAGTTTTACAGGGAATGCGACATATATGGCACCGTCGACTTTATATTTGGGAATGCTGCCGCTGTTTTCCAAAACTGCAATATCTATGCGAGGCTGCCGATGCAGGGACAGTTCAATGCCCTCACCGCCCAAGGTAGAACAGACCCGAACCAGAACACCGGCATTTCAATACATAATTGCAACATCAGAGCGGCCCCAGACTTGGCTTCCAGCAGCGGCACTACTAAATCCTACCTCGGACGACCATGGAAGGAGTATTCTAGGACTGTGTATATGCAATCCATCATTGATAGCTTGATAGATCCCGCCGGTTGGAAGGAATGGTCCGGAAACTTTGCGCTTAGCACACTCTATTACGCTGAGTATAACAACACAGGAGCCGGATCAGTGACTACAGACAGGGTTTCATGGCCAGGCTACCACCTGATAAATGCTACGGATGCAGGCAACTTCACAGTTTCTAATTTCATATTAGGGGATAGTTGGTTACCCGCCACCATAGTGCCTTACAGTGGTGGCCTACTGTGAAAGCCATCTTCACCCTTCCGTCCTTGCTGATTTTTATAATTAATCTTTTTTTTCTGTAACTGTTTTATACACAATTTGTTTTCGTTCATCCATTTATTGTATTGTTCAGTAAGATGGAATTGATCTAAGCTTCCCAATTCTTCTTCACTTACATGCAGTGTTTTCAAAACCCGATGGAATGGTTGGACCAGAAAATCAGGAACCAGTCACCTGACCGGTTCCGTTTCACCTAAAACCGCTGTTTGGCCAAAACCTGTTGATTTTGTCAGCGAACCATTGACCCGGATTGTCAAATCATCAAGTTGGACAATGATTTTTGGCTGTTTTTCATGTCCGGTTTGGTTTTAAAAACCTTACTTACATGCAAGTTCAAAGTATCAACATATATCAGCCGATACGTGTCGTTCCAGGGCCCCTTTGATACGCCCCAATAGTGGGTGTATCGGGAGTCTGACCGGTTCAAGGGGTGGAGGAGCCCTAAACCGGGGCCCCTGAACCGATTTCATAAAAGATAAAAAAAAAGTAAAAAAAATAGCATCAATTCGATACACGCCTATGGACGTATCGGCTGTATCGATATTTTGAACCTTACTTACATATAATGTTATAAAAGAAAATTGTTAGAGGAAAGGAGTATAATACATTGGATAAAACAAAATCAAACTAAATGGAAGAATCTAATTTTTCCTTCAGTTGGGATCTGCTACTCACACCGATCTCACAGCCACATCCCATCGTGTATTGAGAACATCCATCTCCCATAAATAATAACATATAAATACAAGAGATATTCTTAATACACGGCTAGAACATGCTGTGAAGTTGGTGTGAGGAATAATAGATCCAGACTCCTGATCATGATCGAAATTTCAAGTATGGGATGGATCATGGTGTGGATTTTACAGGTCA
Organism: Nelumbo lutea; assembly: GCF_056320005.1. Lineage (NCBI taxonomy): Eukaryota > Viridiplantae > Streptophyta > Magnoliopsida > Proteales > Nelumbonaceae > Nelumbo > Nelumbo lutea. The sequence goes on along the minus strand of NC_142685.1, from coordinate 3,988,813 downwards.
GCCCTAAACATGGTAATGGTAAAGGACCCACTTGACTCATGACTGCAGTCTTCAAAGCCCTATCCTAGTGCGCGAAAAATTAATATCATTATTTTTTGTTTAATTTTAGGGGGTTGAACATGCATGAATGTTTTTGTTTTCATTTTATTTTTGAAATTGCCACATCAGAAAAAAAGAAATAAGAACATGTACATGAACTATATTTCTGTTTTGAAAAGCAAAAACAAGGTGATTTTTGTTTTAAAAGAAAAAAAAAACACATGCATACATGTTTTTGAAACTGTCAAATTAATGGTTTTGAAAACAATTTAAAACTGGTCGAGGAATTGCATTATGTATGGAACATAACATTAACTAACCACATGAAAACATGTTCTTTAAACAAGAAATTCAATTATATGTTTTTTTATTTCAGTTTTGAAAGAAAAATAAAACAAATATATAATCAAGGACATATTTTTTTGTGTTTTTGTTTTAAGAACCAATTGGTATTCAAGCCAGCTGGTTTTGTTTTGTTTTTTGAACTCATAACAAAAAAAACAATTCACATCGGAAGTAACATCCCCTTGCCCTCAATGACTCTTTTCAAGAAAATTTAGATACTCTCTGTCCACCATCCTTTTTTAATGGTTTTTCTTCTGGTCTCAGTCATGGATCGTTCTTTTTCCCTTCCTTCAATCAGTTTTTTTCTGACTCCTGGTCTTGTCCTCGTATCTTTTACCATTCTTCGGTTAAATCACCAAACCGGATCGATCGATGATAAACACTATATTCTGGTTGAAAATTTGGGCATGAGTTAGGGAAGTAGTCAGTGTACATAGAACAAGTGAATGTTGTGATTGACCCAGAAACAGAGAAAGAGAGAGAGAGAGGGGAGGGGGGGGAGACCGTTGGCAATTACCAGCCTAACTTGGAATTTTGTATTTAGCGGTCAGCATTCAGCAATAAGCAACCCCATGCTTCAAGTTTCATGGATCATGTTGACCAAAATTAATGGAAGTCCACTTACCACTACTCAGACTCTGCTTTTATAACAAGTAACTTAACAAACATCACTAATACATGCAGCTGTAGCCTCACTTTTGACTTTCTACGTAGCCGTCCGATTGGTAACAGAAGACTGAGGGTCTCGTCTCGTCTATCGTGGTTAGGTCGAGTTGACTGGGATTTGCTCAAGTTAGGTCAGGTTTGGCAATTGGCACGAATACAGACTCCAGCCCTTTACCTTCTTCTATATACAATTACCCCCCACTAGGCCACTGGCCCACCAATGACCTAAACTCACTTCCATCCTCAGCCTCGGATTTACCAAGGCCTCAGGCCCAACTGCCCAAGTCACACTTAGATTGGATTGGCTGTTTTTAGGCCCAAGCCCAACCTTGTCTGGACCAAACCAGGCCTGGCCCAGCTTCTAATTTCTCCTCTAAACTCTAAAAGTCTAAAGTGACTCTGGATCTCCTGTCCACAAGAACCCTGCCGATGCCTACTTACAATACATTATCCCGTGAATTGAAAACATCTCCCCCTGCATAATATTATGCGGAGGATGAGATGTTCTCCATGTATGAATACGATAAATATGGACAGAGTTCTTATGGACAGGAGATCCGGACTCGTCTAAAGCACCCTGTGATCCAAATGAAATGCGGATAGGTTTATAGAAACCGTGTCAACCCATCCCACAAGGCCACAACTCAAAGGTTACTTTGGCAGCAAGTTTCAATCCAATGGAAAAAGCCTAGGAATATGGCAGAAGCCAGAAGGATGAGTTCTATGGGAGAGCCGGTATTACTCATGTTCTTTTATTTCTCAAGTAAATAAGACAATGACCATTTTAGCCATAAAAATTCATCATTAAAAGAGGTATTTTTGTCTTATTTAAGTATTAGTGACTACCCCCATGTGGGAAAGTTATTTACTCACCCAGAAGATGGGTATCACTTACCTGGGTAAGTGATAACCAAGAAAATAAAGTTTCCATTGTCCTCACATAAATCTGAAAAAAAAAAAAGAATATAGGTTTCTTCATCAATGGAAATCAAAATCCAATTAACTAACATTTTCTCTCTCAAAATCCAAAAAAAGAACGCCCCCCTAAAGATGATATTTACCGGCTAAATATATAACTATTCAAAGTTCAAAGTATCAATATGTATCGGCCGATATGTATAACTCTGGGACACCTGCAATACGCCCCTACAGTGGGTGTATCGGAGGTCTGACCAGTTTAGGGGTAGAGGAAACCTAAACCAGGCCCCTTGAACCAGTTGAAAAAAAAAATAAAAAATAAAAATAAACGCAATAAAAATATGTATCGATTCATCCAATACGCCCCTACCTTGTAACTATTATGCATTAGATTAATTAATTCTTTTGCTTTGCAATCCAAGAGAAACTACGTTATTTGCCCACAGCCACCTCTCAAACTCAGTTATCGGGACACCAAAAACTTCAATAAATTCATCGGTTTAACACCTCAGATCCACCAGACGACCCAGGTTAACCCTTACGTACTTCAATAACTTCATTAATTATCAATGACAAACAGGGGTTTGTGATTATAAATTCCTGTACGTCTGATATTTATATTTCTTTACGCTGTGTGACTTGTGAGACTTAGGACAGATATTTTTGAAAGAACTAACCACATCTTCTACCCAAATGCCATCAAGAGCGTTGTCAATCAATAAATGAGTTCAATCCATATTAAGTGTGTATGTAGTAAATATAGATGATAAAATAATTATTATATTCTTTTTCAAATAAAAATAAATAAATGTTAATTTTAGTCTACAAAATTCATTTTATATCTACACTTCATATATAGTATGAGTTCGACTATGATATGAAAAAGATATGATAATCGAAAAACTTATGGTAACAAACTAGGTATTATTTATCAAAATTCATGGATGGGTTTTGATTGATGGGTTTTGATTGGTCAAAACTCTTTCCATACCATATCTTTTCCGCCTTGTATGCTTGTATTATATTGACCTGCTAGATGAAACTCAAACAGCCAGGATTCAAAATATCGATATGCTCGATATGCCAATAGAGACATATCAAGCAATATCGGTAGTCTTTTTTTCAAATTCGATTCAGAGAGACTGGTTTAAGGACCATCCACCCCTGAATCAGTTAAAACCCCAATATACCCTCTATAAAAATGTATCAATAAACTCTCAATATGATACGTATCAACCGATACTTTGAACCTTAGTGTAGGAGTGAGTGAATATTTCCTCTTCACCTATCCACGCTAAGCTAGGCTTGGACCAATGATCTCCTGACATGAGTCATATCTTTTAAGTTTTAACTATTAATGCTGAAGTCCAAGCCCTTTTTTCACAACCTTGCACAGATACAACAGACCAGTTCTTAACAAATTCCATTCTTTTATTTTATTCTTTCTTTTCGTTTTCTTAAATTACCTTTACTTGAACCCCGCCCATCAGCCGCTATACTCTTTCATTGGTTTTTAAAGTTTAAATTATAATTAAGTTCATAAAATAATTGCGTTGCCTTCTTTTATTCATGTAGAAACCTGCGGATACCGTAGAACTGAACTGTATGTAGATGGGGTTCGACGCGCTTTTGCTACCCAAAAAGTGGAGGTGTACAATAGCATGGCACAGGCTTAGAAGTGTAAAGTGGGACATGCCGAGTCGGCATGGCACGGCCCGTAGGCGGTCATGGGTCATGTTGTCTTCTCCGGAGGAAATTTTGGGGGTCGGCCCGGCACCGTTTAGACCCAAGCGGGCCCTTGCCATGTCGTACCAGCATGTGGGTCTGGACCGTGTCGTGGGCTTGGACAGTGCCAGGCTGGGCCACAGGGCGGGCCGTGGGAATGAAAAAAAATACTTAAACAAATTAAAATAAGAATGATGGAATAACAAACTAGAAGAAAAATAGGAATTTTATTTCATTTAAATTTGAATGGTACAAATTAGTGAATTACAAATACAACGATTTGATCATTGCATACTTGGATGAATGAAATATAAAAATGGAATAAATTAATAAAATATAAAAAATACAATATGGTTACGAATTGAAAATACAAAAAAAAAATTAAATATATATATATCAAATAAATTAAATAAAATTTATAAATTTTACAATAATTTGAAAAAATGAAAAATTCTACAAGTAGTCAAATTCATGAGTCATCATTCATGACTTTCATCATCTGCTTCGGGTGAAATGTCTGGTGTTGTATCATGCCCTCTCTTGTCTTGTAATCTACTTCTGCATCTAGTCGATCCTTGAAACTAATACACATCTCTATGATCTCATCGTTCATGCAGCTTCTTTTGTCATCCAATACCCTAGTACCTACACTAAAACAAGACTCCGATGGAATTGTAGACACCGGGAGGGTTAGTAGATCACGTGCCATGATGGTGAGAACCGGATAATTTTTCGAGTGTTCAGTCCACCAAATTTCTGCCTTCTACTTATTAAATAAAAAGGCTTTTCTCTTTTACTACTGGGCTCAAAGTCAAAAGGAGAAGAAGAAAATGATGAACAAGTTGTAGGAATACTTCCTACAATTTCAGATTCATACAAATTGTACATTTCAAATAATAAATTATTAATTTCTTCTTGTTAATTTCCTATATCAATATTCATATTTTCATAATATGTTTCAAGTAAAATATCTAAACCATCTTTCCTAATGCTAGGGTCTAATATCGTAGCTAAACAATAAAGGGGAGAAATGTTCTCCCAATATTTTTTAAATTTATTTTCCATAATTTCAACCATACATTGAAATTGTGGATTATTTCTATATTTGGCAAAATAACCACTAATCACCATTAATTGATACAATAAATTACAACTAATTGGATAATAAGTTCTAGATAATTCATTTGTTGCATCATAAAAATGTTTTAAAAAATCTCTTATACAAATTGTCATTTCATAATCTTCCTCAAATATCATATTATTAGGCCTTTTTAAATTAGAAAAATCAGAAAGAATTTGTTTATGAGATATACAACTTTCTAACACAGCATAGGTAGAACTCCACTTATGCTTTACATCTAATATAAAATGTTTATATTTTAAACCATAATTTTGTCATAAATATTTAAATTCTTGTTTTCTTGCCCTTGAACTTTTTATATATAAAATACAATTTCTAATTTTGGAAATATGATTTGAAATAATATTCAAGGCATCTTGAATACATAAATTTAAGATGTGACATGCACATCTAATATGAAATAATTTACCATTTAAGCATGGTTTTAATTGAGATTTTAAAATATTTATTGCAGAATCATTATTGCTAGCATTATCAAAACTAATAGAAAATAATTTGTTTTCTATTCCATAAGCATGCAAAGTATTTAAAATACTTGCAGCAATAGTTGGGCCACTATGTGACCATTCAAGCCTAATAAAACTTAATATTCTTTTATTCAAAAGCCAATTTTCATCAATGAAATAGTTGGTAACACAAATATAACTAATATTAAATTTGGATGTCTAAACATCCGTAGTAATTGCAACTTTAGAATTAAGATTTGCTAACAAAGAAATTAAATTTTATTTATATGAATAAAAAAAATAAAACACCAATTCTTATAGTATTCCTAGAAACTTTTTTATATTTTGGGTTTACAAAACTATGCAACCAATTTTCTAGCTTTGGATCTTCAGCATGTACAATATACTTAGCAAGTTCCCCTTCCAATCTGTGTTTGGGTTGTTTCTCTCCCTTCATCATCCTCTCGCTCGTGTGTGAGCAGATGTCTGCTCAAATGACCCATACCACCCTTGCTATAATAAGTAAAGTCTTTCCTACATTTTTGGCAAATGGCCATTTTCCTCTTCCCCTCAATATCTTCTACTTTGAAAACTTTCCAAACCGGGCTACTTAGCTTAGGAGCCCTCCTTTTTCCCCTAGTATTACTACTACTAGGGGTGAAATTTCCACTTCCATCGACATCAAATGCATCAGTGCTAACACTAATACTATCGTGATATGATTCAATGTCATCCATGGTGAACATGTTGGAGAATCGGTTTTGAGAAGGGCCAATCATTTTTTTTAATTCTTAAAAGATAAAAATTAATCTAATTCGACTTACCCATATTCCCGGTTCAAAATCCTAACTTGATTTTAATGGTTGAAGTCTTTCAACATCCAAGCCTCCCGAATTGAGATACTTGAGCTGGTTGAGCAAGCCTTCTTGTTGAAAGTCAAAACTTCGATAAAGTCAAGACTTGAGAATTGGAGAATGCAGAATCAGACAATCAGCTAATCAAAATTTCTCATATTGCAAATAATTGAGAATGTATTAGTATGAGAGAGAGAGAGAGAGAGAGAGAGAGAGAAAATTAAGAGAATTGTTGAATTGGTGTGATGAGAATGGAGGATAGGACTATTCAATTGCCCAAAATACCCAAAAAACTATTTGTTATTTATTTGTTAGGAGGGGTATTTTGGTCATTGTAAAGTTACTAATAACTTTACCCAAAATGCCCCCTAAAATAATTGTTATATAACTGTTGGAGGGCACTTATGTCATTTTTCAATTTCCCATAAACAAAATACAGAAATACCCCCTAATATGACTGTCGCGGGCGGCATGGCACATGCTGTCGTGCCGGGCTGGACCTGGCACGGCCCGTTAGTCATCGTGTCGAGCTGGTCCAAAATGTGCCAAGCTGCCACACCTCTAAGCACAACCCACCAGCTATAGTGACAGGTCGTGGCATGGCACTACCCCCGAGGCCAGGCTTGGGGCCAAGGGTTTCTAGCCTGTAGGCTATTCTGGCCCACAGCCCGTGAGGATTCATGTTGGCATGGCACCAGGTCTATATAATTCAATTTTAGTATTATTTTATTTTAATTTTGATGTAATTTTTTAATTTTATTTTATGATTTTATATATATATATATATATATATATATAAACAATTATATACATCAAAATTCATATCAAATAAAATTTTAAAATTTTCTCTCTTCCGAAATTTGTGCCAAACAAGCACAGCCCGCTACAGTGCGATAGACCCACAAAAGTGGGCCCGGCCCATCCTTAGTAAGAGTTTATCATCTGGCTTCTCTTCCCAGCAGAGTACAGACACAATGCCGGATTGACCATAACTCCACAAGTACAAAACAAATGATCATCTACTAGGACAAGACTCATCCCTCTTCTGCGAATATGCACCGACCATCTGGTTCCACCTAGGGGTGTCAATTAGACTGGAGTTGGTCCAATCCAATCCAATGTGAATCCATTATAAATGGACCAGTCCAATCCAATCCTATCAATATTTTGAACCATTTTGTATCAATCCAATTCAATGTGTCGGTGCTTCTTTTTTTTATGTTTTACTTTCTTATTTGAAAACAGTTCAGAGGGACCGGTTTAAGGCCTGACTACCCTCTGAACCAATGGCTGACCCGATACATATCAGGAAGCCACCAGCATGATACATATCAGCCGATACAAGCCGATACATGTCGATACTTTAAATCCTGGATATAACTAGTGAGATTAACAACCACCTCTCTAGTTTCTACTCCAAATAATTAGTAACCAATAAACAAATTGTACAAATGAAACAGTCGAAGGGATTCATAGGAGAAAAGAAAGGCTGCTTCTATTTATATTTCTACATTAAGATTTAAGGACAGCAACAATATTAGGGTTTTTAATCCCAAACCGAAAAAAAAGGAAGGAAATGGAAAAAAAAAAGACAAAAAAAGGGAGAAAAACAAGTAATGTCTGTTATATCATAAATTCCTCAAATAAGTGAGAAACTACCTTTCACACTCTAAAAACAAGTAGTAGGTAAAAAGAATGATGAGGAGAAAAATACAAGCACCCGTCAAATATTGTAAAACAATTAGTTTTTGCAACACTACTAGTGTCGCCACCAGGACCTGCCCTCTCTCTCCTCTCCGGTCATCATACTATAATTCTCTTAACCGCAGCAGGTAGATTTTTGAGGAGTTTGACCAGATCCAGCCGCTTGGTCCGTTTGATTAATCCTGATTGTCTGGGGCTGCAACCATCCAATAGAAGGAACATCTTAGAAAATTAAATGTCTAGAATAAAGACTTGACCGATTTGAGTTCTACATCCACTGCAACACAGGCACATGGTAGATGTGACCCAGTGCGGTTAGATGTGCAGATCCCATATTTTGATAGGATGACTACAATTGAAGAAATGGCACACCACATTATAAAAATTTATCTCACAAAATGAAACGGACGAATGTTATACCTCAGCCCTTGAGTCACTTTCTGCAAGCCTTTGCTTTATATCCCTTGCTATTGAAAAGAAAACTTGCTCCACATTTAAGTTTGTCTTTGCACTCTACAGAAAACAAAGTACATCCGAAATTTTATAAAGATCCAATAATTCTGGAACAGAGGATCAAGATCAGGAATCAATCTCTACTTACAGTCTCAAAGAACTTGATGCCATACTCATCAGCAAGCGCTTGGCCCTTTGAAGTGGGCACAGCCTAAAAAAGGACGGATCTATCTTATTTCAATATATTACTTGAAAATGATGAAGACAAGAGAAAGCCAAATTCGAATTATCTTTATTTCAACCATATGGAAAAACAGTACAGCAGGACCATGTAATAGCACCACACAAGTACCAGATTAAGGTGACTGATTCTATCAAAAAAAAAAAAACAGATAAGGTGACTGATTCAATCAAAACTTTTCTTCTTTTTCCTTTTAAGCATGATACATGGGCCCAACAATGTAACCCAAAAGCAAGCACTTCCACAGCCAGTGAGAGAGCTCACAATCCATCTTTAGAGCCTTTTAAAAGCAATAGGAACAAATAAAGCACAAGCATAGAGCCTGAGGTGAAGACCTGAACCAAAGTTAAGTGCCACTTATTGGAGAAAAAGTAAAACACACACACACACACACAACAAAAATAAGTTTAAGATCTAGATTCTGAAAAATAAAGCATGTCAGGAACCCATTAGCTTAACAAGTTGGAGTGTCACGTTATTAACACAAAGGCTGTAGCCTCATGCATTAAGGTCCTACATAGGCAAACTGCTTAGGTTCTAATCAATATAGGTACAACCAATAATTTAGTAAATTACATGTTCAACATCAATTTCAAAGTTAATTGATTTTTTCATTGTAATTTCAAAGTTAATTCATCAAAAGATAGCATAAGCCAATTGGTATGCACCTGGGTTCAAGCAAGGCACACTCCCACAAAATGAGCCTTGCCTGTGAGCCTAAGTGAACCAATGCTGCCCCTAACCAAACACTGCTGAACCACCAATAAAGACATGCAAATCCAAGGACAGAAAAACATAGCAGAACCTTACCCTTTTGCTTTCATCCATATCAGCCTTGTTCCCCACAAGTATCTTGTTCACATTGTCAGAAGCATGTTGTTCAATGTTGCGAATCCAGTTCCTGATGTCTGTAATCATGGTAATAAGCCAACTTTAACGAAAACAAGAAGAAAACTGAAGATTAGAAATCAAAGATCCACTATTAGCAGTGAAACAACCTCCTCCATAAAGTAGATTTACCCATCCACCTCAGTTAAACGAGATATCCAAGCACTGGGAGGTGCATAAAAGTCAAGGGGGGGAATCCCAACTTAAGAGAGCAAATGAAGTAGATGGTTGATCTTCCTTCAGTAAATAGAAATTTCAGGATCTTTTTTTGGAAAAGATAACAGAAGTTTCAGGATCTTATGATTTCTAAAATAATAGATCCAGCCATCAAATCACAAAATAGAAGGAAGAAAAAAAGGAGATAGCAATTACTGTTGAATGAAGACTCATCAGTAACATCATAAACCAGCAAGATACCCATGGCACCACGGTAATAAGCTGCAAAATACCAAGAGAAACAAAGAAAACTAAATTATTAAGAGGAATCTTAATACACCCACCCTACATATCTCACAGAGATCAAGAAGTATAATGCAAAGGAATTGAGCAAAGACTATAAGAAAAATGTAGTGTATATCATAGATCAGATATCATTTTTCTGGACTGGTCCTACATATATGTTCTATTTTCTTTTTTATTTCTTTTTTTTCTTTTTTGAAGAAAGATAGCTTGTATTATAAACAAAAAGGCAAAGGGTGTACACACAGGGCCTTAAGAGAACAAAAAGAACAAGAGCCCAAAATGACTAACATGGCATTATATTTGCACTAATACAAAACGCCACTTCCGAAACCAGATTTTGCTAATCCATCAGCCATTTGCTCCATGTATATTCATTTCATGAACTGAAAAATTCTATTTATCCAGGCCAGCTGCCCAGCCAAAAACATAATGGATAAGTTGCCCTTTTTTTGGCTACAGGTAACTAAAGGTGAAGACAATGAAATTTATCCCATCACACCATTGCCAGCACCAAAAGGGCAGCTTTTACTCGCATCTTTTATCTGGCAAAATTATGAAATTGCACAAGAAACTCATACATCTATATATCTCTACCTGTTGTGATTGTCCTGAACCGCTCCTGGCCAGCTGTATCCCAAATTTGCAGCTTGATCCGTTTGCCATCAAGTTCAATGGTTCTTATTTTAAAATCAATACTGCCAAAGAAACCACAAGCTTGAAATCAGAAGTAAATTTCTAAAGGAGTATACAGTGCAATGGGAATTAGGATACTAAAGATTAGAGAACACACCCAATGGTAGTAATGAAACTGGTGGTAAAGGACCCATCCGAGAAACGCAATAGAAGGCAACTCTTACCCACACCTGCAAAGGAATGTGAAAGTGAAAAACCTAAATGCTAAAGATCCATATGTAAGAATCAACTAACTAGAACCTAAAAAGAAGAAATTGATTTTCCAATTTCCGTTTTACAGAAATTAAAACTAGTAGCTCAGAACTATAAGAACCCTTGTAAGCTAACACAATCAATGTCAATGGTGCAAATGGATAAGCATCGTTGAATGAGTTTAGACTAGTTTAAAATGTCTCTACAGTTTCACATTTGAGTGTACGATGGTGATATTTTCAAACAAAGTCAACTCATGACAAATTTCCTATGCAAATGGGATATTTTGCCAGGATGGGGTGGACTTATTTTGTGGATTGATGATCTTATAGATCCCAGAAAAAGAGAAAGAGAGAAACCATGTAGTAGGCGTTACTAACAAGAATTTGTCCATCATTCTCAATCATCAATAATTGATCCTTTGATAGAAGTCATAGAACATTGAAGACTCCAAAAAAAAGGTAAAAAGATATAGACCCCATGGCACATAAAATCAAGATACTTCCCAATTAATCCAGAACATGCTCATGCATTACTTCAATGCACAACCTCTTTTGATCAATATTTCTTTATTATGTCAGTTCCTAAATAGCCCTTAATGTCACTTAGAGACCATACCCCACCCTCCAATTTGAACAGAATGTTCTATATTGGCACAGCAGAAAATCTAGCCCTTTTACGAGTAAGCTATCAGACAGTAGACAGTTTCCACTCAACTCTACCCATTCATACTGTTCTTAAAATGAAATCCAGACCTTAGTAGAAACAATCCAAAACACCACTGGAATAGCCTTCCAACTGCTGGATATTAAATGAACTGTACTCCCTGTTTGAATGAACTATCCCTTCAACTACAATGATCAAAGTAATGCCTATTATTCTATACATAACCATCATCATCATCATCTAAGCCTTGTCTGAACCATATGGGGTCAGCTACATGAATCCTGTTTCACCTGTCCATTCTATTTGGTGCCGACTGCCATTTCCCCTATTCTTGTATACATAAATGTGATAAAAAACATAGCAAATCCCCATAAACTTGCCTTCCCTCAGATTGACAAGATACAGACAAGACATTGGCAAATAATGAGTTTTTTGCTACAAATAACGAGTATTTTTGGCTGCAAATAATGAGTTTTTTCGCTGTATTTCCTTAACATTATCATATGTGGCATAATGTAGTTAACAGTAAAGACCAAATAAAAATAAAACTAATGCCAGAGGAAAAGAAATATGCAGTGTTTTAGAGGCAGATCATTCATGTTTTTTTATCAGTAATAAGCAGATCATCTGTGTTAAAAATGCATCATCAAATGAGCAATTGGAAATTTTTATTATGGATTAAAAAGGCCGTAAAACATTGGTCCAACCAGCACAGGTGAATATAATCACCAGCAAGATCCTGTCCCAATTATGCAAGAAGAAAAACATGAAGGAATCTGATAAAGAAATCTTCCCAGAGTTCAAAACAACTAAGAGAGACAGGTAGTTATTTGTTTATTTCACCAGTTTTGCAATGGGAAAATTTATTATGAAAAAAAAAGATCGAAAAGGTCAAGAAATCTTTCCCGGGTCCAAAATAACTAAAAAAGGCAGCTAGGGTATGAAAACAAACTCAGGATGCTGAAATTATGCACCGGAATTGTTGCTGAAAACAGACTCAGAACCAAAAGAGGCAGCTGAAATTATTTGTTTATTACAGGATCTAGGGGTTATGTCAAACGACCATGCAAGGTGTGAAAACAGACTGAGTTGATATATAACTTATTGCTGAAATTATGCACCAAAATGCAGAATCAGACTCACAAGCATAGTTATGAAGATTTTGGTGTAAATAAGCAACTTAATAAAGGCTTGGAGGAAGCATGTAAAAGGGGTATTGAATAACAACTTGACAAAAACTCAAAATAATCCCTTCATCATGCAATGCCATTATTGAACACGAAAAAGTAATGCCATACAAGGAAAACAATCATGTCGTATTACCATTACCAAAAAAAAAAAATATTTACTATCAAAACAATTAGCTCGACATTAATGCCAAGAAAAGGCCATAAGAACTTTTTTAAGGAAACAGATTGCGTCAGCAGTGAAAGGCACATAATCTCATAATTCTTCCAAATTCCTTCAGGATCAAATCTTAGATCCATGATAATTTCCAATGTGAACTGGGGAATTAAACAAGGTCCACAGGGTGATCGGTAAGACTTGAAAGAATCAGGTATCCATTATAAGCCTAAAACATGCCTAACCAAATAATTTCCGATAACCTTTCAATCATAGTTTGCCGTGCGATGTTTGTCCAGAAGTAAATCTCCATATGTCTATTAAGGGGAGAAATTCAAATTTGAATAACCTCCATTATGAAGAGAAAAAGAGGCATCATTTCGAACCAATGCCTCTTCATGAACGAATTATCTCAACGCAGAGTAAATACGTTCTTTAAAAATCACAAGACAGTAATCTGCTACAAAACTGGGTTAATCCCTCCGTAGCCCCAGACGAAAAATATATGATCTGTGAAAGCGTAAAACAGAAACCGAACCGAGCATCGTAAACCTTTTGGACTCTCCGATCCGCATAGGCGGAGTAGCATCAAATGAAAATAATAGGATCACAGTCGTAGAACTCTCACCATCGATGCCGGAAGATCTTAGAATTCCAAATCTAAATCACGATCCGGAAAAGTAAAAGAAAATGACAAGAAAAAAAAAATCGAAATAAAATGCGTTACAGAGGAAGGGACGAATGCAAAGAGCAAATCTCTTACCGCTGTCGCCGATCAGGAGAAGCTTTATCAAGTAATCGTAATCGGCTCGGGCCCTAGCAGGTGGAGCAGCCATCGAAGAAGAGAAAGAAAAACCTAGGAAAGCTTTGTCTCTGCGTGTAAGAAAATAGATAATAGATTAAAGATTAAAAACATTAAGAGAGAGATTGAGATTTACCAAATAGGGGAGGGAAAACTTTGATTGGTTCTCGTGCAAACCAGCTAGAGACTAGTATGATGGCTGGAACTGGATGCGCACTAGGCTTTCTTTTTTTAGAGGCGCCGGTTGCTACCGTGCGCACGCTAGCAGGTCGTCGGCGACGTGGGAAGATACAAAAATGAATGCGCTCCGCGTAGATGCAACCTCCTCCTCACTTTATCACTCTCCCTATAAATATATCTTATTCTTATTAGCTATTATTATGTATGTCATGTATAATATTGCGCTTCTAGTACCAGCCTTGTAATTGAAGGATGTTTATCTGTCGACTCGATATTGAATCGATTATCAACTGTTACTTCTTTATTTTCCCTCGTCAGTTGATAGATATAGATATTTTAATATCAATGATCAATAGATATATATATATATATATATATATTCATATATTCTTTTATATATATTCTTGCTCCTTGGAAAGCGAAAATATCAATCACGATTCAACTTTAATCAGACGAGCTGTTTTTCGTCTGTCACACAGGTGAGGTGACTAATATATTGCTTCAATCAGAACCGTCCAAACTGGGCATTGTCTCGTTTTAAGATTGACCAGTATATATGGAAATTGTACGACACCAAGAAGTTTAACATATCCTATGTGGGCCCCAGCCCAATTCAAGCCAGGGGATCCCTTGCCTTGACTAGTAAAACAGTAAAAAGCTTCAGAGACTAGTTTTTCTTTCAGAAATCAAAAGTGAAAAACGGACAATTTGCAATTTTTACAGTGCAGAAATAGCTAGGTTCCAGGACACAGCATCGTAACACGGTCTGGGCCCCTACAACTTACCATAATTGGGACCAAATAATCAATAGGTCCCACTATGGAGATTAGCTGGAGTCTGGAAAACAACAGAAACCTGCTTAAATTATGGGATCACCATAAAAAATTCGCGTTTACTGGAAAGCAGAAAAGTTCATATTACAACTCATTTTCAATTACCGGCATACGCCACATGGCATCGTTGAAAAATCTCTCTCTCTCTCTGACAAAGACGAATCCAATGCTGGGTCATGATCCTACCAAATATCCAACACTAGTCCAGTTCTAAAAGTGGTCTTAATACCCAATCACAAGCCCTGTGGACCCATAGGCCCAGACCCAAGAAGCCGAGACGGTTCCCAACGTAAATTACATTAGGATTTACATTTTAAAGTTTAAACAATGCTTTGAGAAAATAAAGAAAACAATCACTACATAGCTTGTCCTCTGTCTTATGGAATGAGGCATTGCCATCATCATTGGCTTCATCTGTCCGGGATGAATTGGGATTGGGACCTACAAGTTGTTCTTCATGGATCGTGATAAAAAAAAAAAAAAGGGTATTCATATACGTTGTTAGAAATTCTTAAAAAATAGAGAATTAATTCACTTGTTTTCTGGTAATTAATAAGATCAACCCTTTATTGATATGGCCCACCAGAGCAGAAACCACATTAGATGGGCTTGTCATTGAAAAGGCGAAAAAAGGATAGTGCAATTCTGCTTCCCTGACTGTCAAATTTCAAAAATTCAACTTCCACGGCTAGCATCAAACATATGGATATGGACACACAGCGATTTCAGTAGCTACCTCAATGAATGTCGGCCTTTTCCAGACATTAAATCGGAGGCCAATGCTTTGTTTGTAGTAGAGGGCTAGAAGGTCACAACCGCAGACGCGTCATCCATAAATACGACTAGACAACCCTTGTGAATTGTGACCCTAGCCACCCTTCCGTCCATTACTTCAATTGCAAAATATATGAAGAATTAATGTTGTTTCAAGCCTCCCCTACAATTATTATTACTTGTTTCTATTTTCTTTCTCCCTTTTTAACCTCTTCAATCTTTTTACAAAATAAGTTCTAATCTCCTAGTTCTCAGTGGTCAGTGGGGATGGATGTGAGAACAGATTGTGGGTAGAAGTGAAAAAAATAGGATTGATTAGTTCCAATCAACGTTCAAATTGATGCGCCTCCATATGTCGAAACGTATTTATTGGGGTTTTGACCAACACATTCCCCCTTTTTAAAAAAAAAAATTATAAGGGCACGTTTTCAGCAAGGCCTGGTTATATTAAAATACATTTATATTTATATTACTTACCATGAATGTTCATTCTTTCTCGAATTTTCATTGGATATTTTTTATTCCTTGTTCAAACATATAATGGGCATAAAGAAGACATATATCTTTTACTTTCATTTCAAAAACTGTCCACTTATAAATATTCAAAATTTGTTTATAAATAATAAATAATTTTATATTAAAAATACTGTCATGAGTAAATACACATATACATTTACTAGTAATATTTTATGTAGTAATATACAGTTGATCCTTGGATCCAACTGTATATTAAAATAAGTCATGCTCTTACCATTTAAATTTTGGGTAATATTGTCTTATTTCTCTTCTTTCCTTTCCTTGCAATTGAACTTTTATTTAAAATAACACACTTTAGGATCAAAGAGGACTAAATTAAAGAATTGTTTTGCATTGGAAGAGTAACAAGTGAATTGATAAAATTGCAATACATATAAATCTGAAAAAATATATCGAATTGATTGAATGGGATGATGGGACCGATTCTTACACTTTTGACCATTCTTAGAAAGCAAGCCGGTAAAAGGTTCTTCTGATTTCTTGTGCTGGATAGAAATAGAGGACAGATGCGGCCAGATAGACCAATTCGCTGCATCCAAAATGAAAATATTAAAAAAAAAAAAAAAGAAACAAAAGGAATTTGTGCTTGCGAGCACGACGATCCATATCCAACAACAACTACCCCCTACCAATTCAACATGGGCCCAATTCCTCGGCCGGATGACCAATTCATTCCTTCTTTTGTTTTCTAAACAAGATGGCCATCATCTAACCTCGCAATTCATTAAACCACAAATGGAAATTCTTACAAACAGATTAAAGTCATTCAACCAACAGGTTCACCAACTGACCAAGTCATCTTAAACCAAGTTTTGTAGATATAGTATTATCTTTTGTAAGACCAACATGGGAAATAAAAAACAAAATAAGAAATTCTGGACCACTTGTTAGAAATCAAAAACAAAATGGTAGAAGCTGACTTTTTTCAAACCGTCTTGACCTGGGCCGATGAACCAATGAAACCAATAACTTAATCAGGCTACAATGTCCCAGTTTTCGGACACCTACACAACAGGCAAGCTGCTCGATTGAATCGCCAAGAACCGGGACCAACAGATAAGGACTCAGGAGGAGATATTTAACTGGATGCCTTACTCTCAGGGTGTTGGCATGGTTTTTGTTTTGATGAAATACCATCTCATCAAAACGTCCGCGACCATGGTTGTACGTGATAGTTTATTGCTAAGTTGTTGAATTCACATCTGCGTCCCACAGTACATGTCAAGCATGCATTGGAAATGTTCGTAATGCCTGCTGAGATGTGTTGTGGGACGCAGATGTTAACTCTAAATTGTTGGACTTGGACTTTTATTCCTAATTATTTGTTCCAAATTCAATAACTACAATATGAATTCAAATCTGTGCCCCACAACATATTTGAATTATGTATTGAAAATGATGTTACTCAATCCAAGGTAGTGCACTAATAAGGTGGGGCTGAGTCAAGAAAAAAGTCAAAGGTTCGAGGAATTATTCCCAGGTAAGTACTACGACACTCAAATCAGTAAGAGGTGGTGAATATTTGGATTGAGCTATAGGGATGCTGGTCCAAACTAAATAGCAGTATTGGTGTCCAAAGTCCCTTACCTCGAGCATGGAGTACATTTTTACAGTCAGGGGGTATGTATCTTGGTTGGAATAGGGTTCTAGGATAATCAGGATAGAGTTCTCCGCTGAGGTTACTGGGGGTAGAGTCCTACTTCTCAACGGAGTTGTCTTTCCATCCTTATCCGCTAGGCGAGCTTATGCGCATGGCATGTAGCTGACATGGCCATCGAGATTAGGCAGGGGACCACGATAATAACGTGGCTTGACCGGACTATACCGACGTAGCCGAGCTATGACAGGTGGTTGTGGGCCTCTCTAGGCTAGTTCAGCCATGCCCCCAACACCACTCCCCCAGTTCCAAAGTCGATAGATGAGATCCTCTAGGTTTGTTGCCTAGCTGAGGAACTTTCGGGTGTGCATATCATCTGTGTTGTGTCGATCATTGCCGAGGAGTCCTCCGATCATCGGCTGCAGGATTTAAATGGGAACCAAAATTTCAGTTCCTGAACCACTCCCCAAGTTCTACTGTCAAGGAGGGGGAATGCTCGGCTGGACTATTGCGCAGCCTTGTAGCCTTGTTCGGTGTTGGTTGGGGTCGGTACCAGGCATTCCAGTTGGGCTTGCACCCTTGTGCGTAGACCTATTCATGGACCGGGTAGCCCGATGACCCGGCCCGCACCCCGGTCGGGCTTGGTGATGTAATTAGGCCCGCAGGCCTGACCCCGGGCCTAACATAGTAAGCCCGACTGTGTTTTGGGCCGGGCTCGGGATTTGTCAAAAAAGCCCAACCCGGCCCGACTCAGCATTATATATTTTATAAAATATATAATATGTATATTTATATATTATATAAAATATATAAATAATATAATATTTATTAAAATATATATTTATATTTTAATATATACATTTTTTATTCTTTTCTTTATAATCTCTCTCTCTCTCTTTAGCCGCTAATTGTATGGACTAAATTTTGGGCTCGGGCCCAGGCCCGGGCTTTGGACTTTTTATGAGAGTCGGGCTCGGGCCCAAGTTGTAGGCCCGATGATCGGGTTGGGCTCGGGCTCATGCCTTAGAAAATTTTGTTAATACAGAGTGAAAGCCCGACCCGAGCCCAACTCATGAACAGGTCTACTTGTAGATCAAATCGACACAATTAATGGGCGTAACCGATGCCTATTGAGAGTGATGCTTTGGTTTTCGAGATTTCACATTGTACGTTATTGAAGCATGGCCTCGCCATTGTGACTCAGCCCCATCCTCTCAATAAAAATTATCTAGTTACTCTCCTCAATTAGTGCATGTTGGGCGCCCTCTCTGCGGCGCAGCCACCTAGGTGTGATCTCCTACAATATAACTATTCTATCGTATTTGAGTTTGAACGAGTCACAATTGCTTGTGTGAAACGTGAAAAGTCGTGATGTGATTGAAGCGTTCAATTCAATAAGAAATTTTCAAAAAGAAAAGGGATGCATAGGGTAGCAGATCCCACCCTGGAGCCTTGATGTTACAAATTATAATATATGTGGGACGAAATTTTGCAATGAATTGGAGACTTGCCTTTCCTTTTCCAGAAGGCGGGGTGGATGACACAGCAGGTTACAGCTTGGAGATGCTGATTCCATAAAATTGGGTATCAACAACTATAACATTGAATATAAAAATGAATGATTTGACTAATCATATAATTAATTTGTTATATAATTGTTGTTGGTGTCAATATTCCATTTTGTATTGATTTAGAAATAATTTATAAATTAGGTTTTTTTTCTCTTTTTGTAGAGGTGGGATCCATTTATTCAACCAAGAGAGATAGATAGCATCAATGTTATAAAAACCGATTTAGAATCAATGAATTATTATCCGGGTCAAACAGGTTAACTGCTTCGACTGTCTGAATCAACGAATTATTAATCGAATCAACGGTTCTTTTACCAAAATAGGGGTAAAGGATGAAACAAAACCAATTGTCTAAACTATTTGCAGACCCAACGGTCCAACTAGCATCATATAGCATCATAGATGACATCGTATGGAG
Organism: Nelumbo lutea; assembly: GCF_056320005.1. Lineage (NCBI taxonomy): Eukaryota > Viridiplantae > Streptophyta > Magnoliopsida > Proteales > Nelumbonaceae > Nelumbo > Nelumbo lutea. The sequence goes on along the minus strand of NC_142685.1, from coordinate 3,969,324 downwards.
GAAGGGACCTATCCATGGGCCATGCATGGGTCAACAGTCTCGACAACGACGAACTGTTGCATGGGCCACTTGATTTGCATTTCCTCCCTGCTCAGAGTAGTGTAAAGAAACTTGCTATCTTCAAGACGTACGGACGGATAAAAGCCTAATATCAGAGATGACATGGAAGAGCGAATAATGCCTTGGCACATCACACAGTCACAAGGCATAAAATCTGGCTTATGGATCAGCATTAATGGTAGTGCTCAAGCCTCTTTTTGAAGAACAACATTGATAGGGCCCTCATCATATACGTTTACGGGCTGCAGCTAATCGTGGAGTGGCCGTTTATTTGTCGAGACAGACGTACAATAATGTCTTTAACGCAGTTATATATGCTTGTTGGAAATGCAGCCAAGGCAACATCATCACGCCTAATGTTACTTTAGAAAGTGACACTCAACTTCACGTAACATCACATTATTTCGGGAAGCAGAATACGTTGATACCAATACAGTTTTTTTATTAAGATAATGACGTGCGGGAACATTGAAATTACAATTTATAAACATAAGTTCTACTCACTGAAAATAATGAAATAAGTTTTTGTTGCCATTAAAAGCCTCAGGCTCGACGAGTGTAGAAAAGTCTTATTTTGGAGAGTATGAACAGCTAGTTGGGAATCCTAATATATCAAAAGATTAGTTTTAGCCATTTGAAATATTTGATGAATTCACTGTTGTATGATATCAATACAGTTGATATCGTTGTTGGTGAGTGTAAGATATTTTTTATTGCTATCTGATGAAGAAGGAAGATTTGGCCCGACCTCTCTATTACGTGACACGTGGCAAAAACAATAATTTGGCAAAAGGGGCCAAGGCAGGAACAAGGGGACACGAGCAGACTGAACTCCCTACCGGGGGCCCGAACTTACCCTTTGTGATAGCTCGGGGTACACTTCGCCGAACTGACCCACTTTGTAACAGCTTGGGATACACTTTGCCGAACTGACCCACTTTGTAATAGCTCAGAATACACTTCGCCGAACTGACCCACCTTGTAACAGCTCGGGATATACACTTCGTCGAACTGACCCACCTTGTAACAGTTCGGGATACACTTCGCCGAACTGACCTGCCCTATAGATACCTCCGAGCTCAAGACCGCCTCGCTCAGCACTTCGCATCACTTGGCACCAAAACCAAACAAGTCGTACCACACCTAACACTAAGGAAGTTCGTGCCCAAGGGCGCCGCGCCTGACTGACTTGGGATCTGACGTTTGGCGGTAGCACCCTAAACGGCCACCTGCCACCGCCACTGACACCGCCATCTCCAGTTAGATGACGGTTAGGCAATGACGGTTCTGTCTCAGCAGAAAGGACGACGGCCGAATTGACAAGCACAAGGGTAATCATACTTGACCTGACAAGGGCCCCGGGACGAGTGCACGAAGTGACTATAAGAGCCACCTGCCCCCCGACAACAGAGGTATGCAAACTTTGCGCTACCTGGTATTACCTTGCTTTTGAAGGATTCTAACTTGAGCTTCGGAGCCTCTACACCAGGTTCCCCCCGGAGCTTCTCCATCTCCTCCGTTTCATCCCTGCTACCCCGTTCGGAAGCAAGGCAGCGGACAGCTAAGACCGGCCGGATCGCGCTCCATCAATTGGCGTCGTCTGTGGGAACACGCTTCAAAAAGCCTCCCTCCAAACTTCGATAACCCCTTTTCTTCAAAAAACCCAACACTCATGGCCTCCTCCAGCAACACCGGACGTCGCACGGAGACAAACGCCACTGGGGAACAACTTCAAGTCCCCGTGGTGTGCGTTGGACAGTTCACCATCCCCCTTTCGGCGGATGGGATCCCCAGCTTGAACGCGCCACAAGCAGTGGCACCCGTAAACCCTCCTACCACAAGCATCCCCTTTCCTCCCCCCATTGAGACAACCTTCACTGGACCGACTGTCGTCTCCCTGGCAGCCAGCCAAAACCGGTTGGAGGACTTGATGCAGTGCATGCGGGCAATGCAAGCCCAAATGCAACAATTCCAGCAGCACCAGCTTCACCAACACCAAGTGCTGCACAACATCTCCCAGTATCACTATCAACAGCAGTTCCCCCAACTGCCACTGAACCAACCACTACTTCCACCTCGCCACCCCGCACCGAGGCCGGTCAAGGCCTCCCCGTAGGATGGACGCCCCCACTAGGCGAAGGCCTCCCGGCCCCAGAACCACCCTAACAGCCAGGCCTCGTCCCCAGGCCGAAGAGAGAAAAGTGTCATCCCCGCCTCGCAAACCGCAGGCGGGTCGGGAACCTCACCCGCGAGGTCGGCACCCCGGCGCTCCAAGCCCGAGCTCCTGCTCACCAAAAACCGATTCAGCGCCCTGGCGGTGGACTACCAGCATTCCGGGCCCATCGAGCTTGGTAACATGGAGGCCAACAGCGCCAGTACAAGGCCCACTCAACGGCGAAGGCGCCGGCGAAGTCGTCGAACCGCCACTCGTGCCTTGTCGAAATCCAGAGGCAAAGACACGAACTTGGGCGAGGTAGGGGCTGCCCCGGTTCTCTCGGTTCCTTCCCCCCTCGCATCGGAACTCCTAGCGGTCCCCTTACCCAGAGACTTCAAACTCCCACCTCTGGACAAGTACGACGGGTCCTTCGACCCCAACGACCACGTTGACGCCTTTTCAGTCCCAAATGCACCTCACCAAGGCCAGCGAATCGTGCATGTGCGTGGCCTTCACCACCACCCTCAGGGGGGTAGCCCGCACTTGGTACAGGAACCTGGCCCCCGGGTCAATAAAGTGCTGGGCCCAGTTTGTGCAGGTCTTCACCGCACACTTCGTCACCAGCCAATGGTGCCCCAAGCATCTTCGGAGTAGTCCAAAGAGAAGGAGAATCCATTTGGGGCTACATCAAGCGATTCAACGAAGCATGCCTGCAGATACCGCGGTTGGACCCCGCAGTGCAGCTCGTGGCGGCCAAAAGAGGGGTGACGCACAAAGAATTCAAATGGCACATGGTGGCCAACCAGCCCGCAATCGTGGCCAAATTCCTCAAACTCGCGGATAAGTTCATGAGGACAGAGGAAGAAATCAACCAACGAACCGAAGGCGGGAACGAGAAAAGAAAGAGAGAAGGCGAGCTCTCCAACCCGGTGAATAGAAAAAACCTGACCCGGGAACCGAAGCCGAACCAGTCATTCCGGGCCCCCTAGCAGTTCGGACGGACTACACGCCGTTAAACACGAGGCGGACAGAGATCTTAATGACGATCAAAGACGCTTCGTACGTTAAGTGGCCACCTCGCCTAAAGGGAAATCCGAACGAGAGAAATAAGAATTTGTATTGTAGTTTCCATAGAGACCATGGTCATAGCACCGAACAGTGTAATAACCTCCGGGACGAGATAGAGGGGCTCATCCATCGCGGATACTTGAGAAACTTTGTACAGCACAACAATAACAATAAAGTAGGTCGGCAAGGGGAGCACGAAAAGGATGCCCCCGAGTCTAGCAACAGACCTGCCGAACCGTTGCAGAAGCAGCCTCCGGAAGAGAGGCCAGTTCGGGGAACCATCCATGTAATAGTGGGAGGTTCGGTGGTAGCGGGGTGTACCTCGGTAGCAGCCCGGACTTCAGTTCGCGAAGCGGCCCTCGAAGAACGGAACCCCCCAAAGAGACCAAAGACCGAAGAACCAATCTTTTTCACGGAGGACGACGCGCGAGGAGTCCACTACCCCCATGATGACGCGCTTGTCATTAAACTAAGGATCAGGACTTCGAGGTCAGGCGCGTACTCGTAGATTCGGGCAGCTCAGTGGACATCCTCTTCAAATCAGCATTTGACCAGCTGTAGTTATAGAGGAGCGAGCTGAAGCCCGCGAACACTCCCCTGGTGGGTTTCAGCGGAGAGGAAGTCAGGCCCCTCGGAAAAGTAACTGTCCCTGTGGAAGTCGGCGCATGGCCTTGTGTGGTCAGACTCAACCATGATTTCCTGGTAGTCGCGATCCCCTCCCCATACAATGCCATAATAGGGCGGCCGATCACGCATATCCTACGGGCGGCGGTCTCCACCTACTATTTGGCCATGAAGTTCCTACAAACTTCGGTATAGGGGTAGCGCGGGGCGACCAGCTCGAGTCCCGCAAGTGCTACGTTGCCGCCCTGAAGGGAAAAACCAAGGCGACCGACGACCTCGAACTGGAGCGGCCGGCGGAGCAAGGTAAGGAACGAGCTTCGCCCACGGAGGAAACTGTTGCAATCCCGACTTCAGCTACGGACCCAGCTCGCACACTAAGCATCGGAGCTTCCATCGAAGACCCCCTACGAGCCGAACTGGTGAGTTTTTTACTTCAAAATTTAGATATTTTTGCCTGGTCCGCGGCCGACATGCCCGGCATTAGCCCCGGACTGATAACTCACAAACTTAATACTGACCCTGTAGTCAGACCCGTTAGACAGAAGAAACGCAACTTAGCCCCATAACGCTGGAGAGTGGTCGACGAGGAGGTCGAGAAGCTCCTCGCAGCAAACTTCATAAGGGAAGTCCATTACCCGAGCTGGGTGGCCAACCCGGTGTTGGTAAAAAAGGCAAGCGGCAAGTGGCGCATGTGCGTCGACTATACCGACCTGAATCGAGCTTGCCCGAAAGATTGTTTCCCCCTCCCCAGAATTGACCGTCTAGTGGACGCGACCTCGGGAAACGAGTTGCTAATCTTCCTGGACGCCTACTCGGGCTACAACCAAGTTAGGATGGACCCATCCGATAAGGAAAAAACCAGCTTCATAACCGAGTTCGGCCTGTATTGCTACAAAGTCATGCCCTTCGGACTAAAAAATGCCGGAGCGACTTTCCAAAGACTTGTAAATAGGCTATTTCGGCCCTTGATTGGTACGAAGATAGAGTGCTATGTAGACGACATGGTCGTCAAGACTCAGTTTTCACAAGAATTAATAGAAGACTTAGATTCTGTTTTCCAAATCCTGCGTCAGTTTAGCATGAAGTTGAACCCCAACAAGTGTGTCTTCGGTGTCACCTCGGGCAAGTTCCTAGGCTACATTGTCAATCAGCGCGGTATTGAGGCCAACTCGGACAAAATAAAAGCCATTCTAGATATGAAACCACCTCGGAAAGTAAAAGAGGTTCAGAAACTAAACGGCCACATAGCCGCTTTAAGCCGCTTCTTGACTAAGTCAGCAGACCGCTGCCTACCCTTCTTCAAGGCAGTCAAAGGCAAAGGGTTCGAGTGGACCCTGGACTACTAGTTCGCGTTCGACGATTTGAAAGGTTACCTCGCTAGTGTGCCGACCTTAGCCCGGCCTGAGGTGGGCGAAGTCTTAGAACTGTACCTCTCGGCGAGCGACGAGGCGGTCAGTTCGGTACTGATAAAAGAAACAGACCGGGTCCAACGACCCATCTATTATGTTAGTAAAATTTTGCAGGGAGCAGAGGCAAGGTACCCGGAGATAGAAAAACTAGCATACGCCCTAGTAATAGCAGCTCAGAAACTCCGCTCATACTTCCAGGCTCACACCGTCATCGTCCTAACTGACAAATCTCTTAAACAAGTTTTACTCAAACCCGAGGTCTCCGGTCGACTGACGAAATGGGCCATCAAACTCAGCGAGTACGACCTCCAGTACAAACCGAGGACCGCTATCAAGGTCCAAGCTTTGGCAGATTTTATCGCCGAGTGCACTTTTAGCCACGAATCCCTACAGGTCGAGCCCGAGGTCCCCAGTTCGGGCGAACCTGGAGCTCCTGAGCCCATAGAGTCCGAACCCCATGAAGTAGCAGCCAGTGTGGCCTCTCTCCTGGTCAGGCGAAGCGCGAATTGGGATGAGGAGCCCTGGATCCTTCACGTGGACGGTTCCTCGAACCGGCAAGGCAGCGGAGCTGGAACAGTCTTGTGCGGCCCGGGCGGCACAAAGATAGAATACGCACTACGCTTTGAGTTCGCGGCATCCAACAACGAGGCAGAGTACGAAGCACTGATCGCCGGGCTGGACCTAGCGCGAAAGGTAAAAGCAACACACTTGGTCATCTGCAGCGATTCTCAGTTCGTGGGGAACCAAGTTACCGGCGAGTACGAAGCACGCGATCTCTCCATGATTGCATATTTGGCCAAAGTAAAAGAAGCCCTTCTCAACTTCCGGTCACACATCATCAGGCAAATCCCGAGGTCAGAAAACACTGAGGCCGACGCCCTGTCTCGGTTAGCCAGTATGAGTCACAACAATATGAGAACTGTGTACATAGAGGACCTACCTCGGCCTAGTATTCTCGTGGGGACAGAGGAGGTTGCTTCCGTCTTAGAAGCAGAGCCGAGCTGGATCGATCCACTCGCGAGCTTCTTGATAGACGGAACCCTCCCTACAGAACGCAATGCGGCCAAGAGGGTGCAGCGCCAGGCGGCCAAATACGTCATAATAGACGAACGGTTATACCGACGGTCATACACGCTCCCCTATTTGCGTTGCCTACGACCTACCGATGCCGAGTTCGTACTCTGCAACACTCATTAAGGCCTGTGCGGCGGACATTTGGGGGGCAGAGCACTCACCCAAAAGGCACTTCGACAAGGATACTACTGGCCAACGATGAAGGCAGAAGCTGTCGAGCTCGTCAGAAAATGCGACAAGTGTCAGAAGCACACTAACATCCACCATCAACCTGCCTCCGACCTCAAATACCTCGCCAGCCCGTGGCCCTTTGCACAATGGGGCATCGACCTCCTAGGGCCATTCCCACCAGCAACAGGCGGAAGAAAATTCTTGGTTGTTGCGGTAGATTACTTTACGAAGTGGATAGAAGCCGAACCTCTGGCAACTGTTACGGCTTGAAACATACAGAATTTCTTTTGGAAGAACATAGTATGTCGGTTCGGGTTACCTCGGGTACTAATCTCCGACAACGGCAAACAGTTCGAGGGTATCAAGTTCCAAGAGTGGTGCCAGAACATGGGGATTCGGCAAAATTCATGTCAGTCGCGCACACGCAGGCAAACGGTCAGACGGAAGTAATGAACAGAGCCATCTTGCGCGGACTGAAAAGCACGTCTGGATCGAGCTAAGGCATTGTGGGCCGAAGAGCTACCAAGTGTCTTATGGGCTCACCGAACTACCGAAAAAGCAGTCACGGGAGAAACCCCCTTCAACCTCACCTACGGCACTGAAGCAGTGATCCCGGCGGAAATCAAAATACCAACGTTGCGATTAGAAACATACGACGATCGGACGAACGGAGACGAGTTACGCACCAACCTCGACCTACTGGACGAGGTAATGTACCTCACGCACATCCAAACAGCAGCATACCAGCAGCAGGTAGCTCACTACTACAATAGCAGAGTAAAGCAACGAAGCTTCCGAGTCGGCGACCTGGTCCTTCGTAAGATTATGGTGCCCGAACCTGGTATCGGCAAGCTTGGATCTAAATGGGAAGGGCCCTATAAAGTAAAAAGAGCGCTCGGGGGCGCATACGAACTCGAAATTTTGGAAGGCAAACGAATACCTCGAACGTGGAACATCGTGAACTTAAGGCGATACTACCTATAAACCACCAAGCGAAGTGGACGAAATCAGGCCCTATGTGCCACAAGGCAAGCCAAGAGAAACTTCGGCGTAGACAAACAAAGAGCACATTATCAGCTCAGCAAAAAATCAGTTCACGGCATAAAAGACCGCGGAAATTTAATAACCCGGCAAAGAAACAATTCGGGGAAGATAAGCAAGGGGAAAAAGACAATACTCCATTGCAAGAAACAGTACATTGGCAAAAAAAAAAATTTGCATTCCCGGAGCCACTTCTTCGCCATCGGAAGGCACTTCAACAACACCCGAAGGCCCTGCCTCTCCTTCAGAGTCTGGCTCGCCATCGGCAGCATTGGCCATCTCTTGAGTTATACGCGAAGTGGTTATGGCACTTACATCGAGGTCGGGGTACGTATTCCGGATCATCCACCGGCTCAACTTGAACCCCCTCCTGTAAGAGTCCACCATCAGATCGTCAAAACGCAGAGAGGCAATGTAGTCTTCAACTGACTTCTTCTTGGCGTCTTTAATGCCTTGGGAAAAAATCTGTGTTCTCTCCCTGATGTCCTCCTGAAGATATTCGACTTGATGCTGCAAATCCAACTTCAAGTCCGCCATATGCTTGACAACTACCCCCATGGCCTCGGCGTCACGCTGAGACCTCACCTGTCTGGCCATCACGACGCGAGCAGCCTCTTCAGCAGCATAAGCAGCCGCCTCAGCAGCCCGGGTATTTGCCTCTGCAACACGGAAGGCTTCTTCAGCAGCACGGGCGGCAGCCTCAGCAGCTCGCGCCTGTCGCGAGCTCCTCTCCACTTGGGCCGCCAAGGCATGAATTGAAGAATTCACCTACCAAAAGAAACAAGTGAGCAAATGACAGCAGAAGCAACAGAATAAAAAAGGAAGACAGAATCTAACTTACCACCATGGCATGTGTTACGGGGCGGCAAGCGACCTGATTCAAGGGAAGATCGGTCCATGCCACGACCTCCTCAGGGAAAGTAGCGTCCCTACTCTTCTAAAGAGCGTAGTTCGGCGTCAACACGCTCCTAAACTCCCCTTGAGCTCCCGAGCTTGAGGGCTCAGCCCGCGTATGAGCAGACCCGGAGTGAGCAGGAGCACTTGAGTACATAGGAGCGCCCGTATGAGTGGTTTCAGCGTAAGGCGCCCCGAAAGTTTAATGCACCGGTGGAGTCACTTCGGGCTCCCTGGGCAGATCCTCTGGCGTATGGTCTGGAACTTGGGGCACCTCATCCAGGGGCAGCTCGGTACGAGTTCGCTTGGCGACCCGCTTCCTCCTCTTCATACCTTGGAACAAACGCCCCCCACGAGTTCTCTCCGCGTCCATCACACCTGCAGAAATGAGTTCGACATCAGAAAAAATGAAAGAACAAAGCAAGCAAGAAACCGCATAGCTAGAAACCTACCCAAACTCAGGTCGGCTGCAATAAGCTCGGCCTCCGTTAAGTAGTGGTGGCACTTTAAGCCTTGCCGTGCCCATTGCCGGAGACCCTTCACCGTCTCTTTATCAAGAGTTACGCCCAAATCGGGAGCGGCCTCACCCCACCCGGTTTGAAAGGGCCATCCTTGTGCACTTCGCACGCTGAAGTAGTCCCGCTTCCAAGCCAGGACCTTATTAGGAAGATCGTGCAGAAGCTTAAAACCCTGGCAAGGAGAAAGGTAATACGCCCGTCTCCCCCCATGAAGAGAACCCGCCTGTCTCTTGAGCATCAAAATAGAGGAGAATATCTCTAAGTCTAAGGGGAAGTTCTGCTCGCAAAAAAGGGAAACTGTCCCCACCAGGTTCCGAATAGAGTTCGGATGAAGCTGACCAATGGTGACACCGAAGTGGTTTATGACTTCGACGAGAAGGGGATGGAAAGGAAGTCGCCACCCTGCAGCGAGCTTCTCTCAAAAAATCACGATCTCGTCGGGACCGTGTTCCCCCCAGGAAGATTGTAAGACAGAAGTATGGATTGAAGCCCCTCAGGCGTCATGGTCGAAGGACCAAACCTGTCTAGCATCCGCCCTTGGCGGGAGGTAGACGCCAAACTGTCCGAAGCGACTCGGCCCACTAGTTCATAGTCCTCAAGCTCCACCTCAAGATCACTGAGGCAGTCTGGGAACACGGCTCGGTTGGTGGAACCTACGTCGGCCCTACTCGAAGAATCGTCTGATCTATCAAAGCTAAACATTGGGGAAAAGATGGATTCAAGAAAGTACTCACCGGAAAGTTTGAGAACAAGCCAAAGAACCGTGAAGACTGTATAACCTGCCTTGACGCGAGCTGGAAAAGACTTGGACGCGAGCTGAAAGGTTGGACGCGAACTCAGTAGACAAACCGCAGAAGTGACAAACCGACTGGGGTCCCCCACTATTTATAGCTACAGTAACCAAGAATTGACCGTGCAGATCAAAGACGATTCGACGGCCCACGTTCTTACTGACCGCACGACCCCTAAGGTTGAGACGTGATTGGCGCACGTGTTTCCGGAAAAAGCAAAACGTCAGCGCACGTCTTTTTGAAACTGACGTCGCTTCGACACGCGTCTTTCCGAAACTGACGCGCCGCACGTCTCCCTGACAGTCGCCCGCGGACGTACAGCAGTGGCGCGCCTTTTTGAAATGACCCGTTGTCACGTCCCAGCAGCGCGAATTGGTTTGAAATTTAAAACGTGCGCTGTCACAAAGATGAACTTACAATTTATCTATAATTTTTGAGGACTTTAGCATGGATTTTTATGCCGGTTTTATTAATTTTTGCCTTAATTTAGCTTAATGCTAAGAATAGGTTCAGGGATAATCAATCCAAGAGAAGGAAGGAAAAAGGCAAGAAAAGAAGGTTCAAAAAGACCAATTTCAGTCCAGCCCGGTCGTGGAAGCAAGAGAGAGCACTTCGGCCCAAAAAGAGCAAGTGAATTCCTTGAGAAAACCCCAGAAAATAAAGCCTAGCTATGAGGAGAATTCGGCCCAGCAAGGAAGGCCCATTTTTAGCCCAAATAACAGCCTAGAGTGTAGCCCACATGAGCTCAAAAGCAAGCTAAGTTGTAGCCCAAATAGCAGCCCAAAGGGAGCTAGGGGCGGCAACTTCTAGGAGTTTCTTGAAGAGAAGGAGGGAGCACTCTAGAAGGTTCATGAGGGGTGTAATACACCCCATTCTAGAGGCTTCAAGAAGGGGCAAGAGCCCCCTTGAAAAACTATATAAGGAGGCCTCTAGGAGGGGAGAAAGTTGTTCAATTGCTTGAGAGAAAGGCTCTCCCACTCTTAGAGGTTCAGCCACCTTGAGAGAAGAGAAGAGAAGAAGGCTAGGCGCAAGGAAGAAGAAGAAGAAGGGCTGAAGGAAGTTCAAGACAAGCAAGCTAGAAGAAGAAGGTGAGTTCGAATTGAGGGATTGTGATTCAAAGATTTTTTGTAATAAATCATTTGTAGTTTCATTCTCTTTTGATTTGAATTCAGTTTCTTAGTTATATGTTCTTTCTTCTTTCTCCTTGTTTCCATTCTTCCTTGATGTATTTCAGCTTGTAAAATTTCAGTTCAGCAATCTAATTCTTTTTGATTCATTCAAATGATCATGCATTGTACTTGAAGTTTCTTGAATAAGGGTGTGATTGCAGATCAATTCGGCCAACTAACCTTCAAAACTCAGATCTGAATTCTCAGATCTGAGATTGCAAGATCTGAATTGCTTGAAAGAGAATTCAGATCTGCAATTTTCAGATTGGGCGAATTAATCTACAGCTTGGAATTCCTAGAGTGCTTGAGAGAGACTCTAGGAATTCAGATCTACTATTCAAGAACTGAATTGAGTGCAAGGTTAGAGATAACTTGCACAATTCAGTTGGTGATCAATTCAGATTTGAATTGATGCCTTAGAAGTGTTTGAAGAAATGCATGCATGGGGATTAGATTCTTGCTAGAGATAGAAGAACCGTCACTCATGCATAGGATGAACATGCACTTGAGAGAGGCTGTTCATGACCTTGGGGTTTCACCAAACCAAGGCTCAATCATGATTCATTCGAATGATCCAAATTGATAGATTGCTGAATTCTGAGATTGACATTTACTGCTTACTCTTCTAACCTGAATTGAAGGCAATTGGACCAATGATTTAGATAGATTTTAATTTAGGATTTCTTAGCTTTCATTAGAGTTTTGATTTATTTGTTGATCAGATAAGAAATGTTCAATTTAGTATTGGTAATTGTTTCCTAAATCCTCGTGGGAACGATACTTCACTCACTACTTTATTACTTGAACGGCTAGTGCACTTGCTAGTGTCACAATGAGCCACACATCAAGTTTTTGGCGCCGTTGCCGGGGATTTAGAGAAGCAATATTAGGAAACATTGAGCATTCTTAATCTGATCTCATTCAGCATTGCATTCATAGTTGGGTTAATTTGCTAACTTTTTCATTTCAGCTTGGACTGCAACTGCTGTACTCATGTAGTTATGTTTCTTCTTTCTTAAGTAGATTACTCTCTTTTTCTGGTTTCAGTTTCATTTTAATAAAGGCATATTTGATTTCTATTCAATCTTGATGTTGTTCCCTTCAAAAAGAAAAAAAAAAGAAAAAAAAATTTCACAAAAAACATGAGTGTTGCAGATCTGAGTTGCATTCGGCACTCAGATCAGCAGATTTCAGATCTGCAGCACTCAGCTGAAAAGAATTGCTTGTGTTTCAGAATTTTATTTCTTTTTCCATTACAAAAAAAAATATATATATATATATATATAAAATGAAAAGAAAAAAAAGGGAGATCTTTTGAACAACCAGAGGAGCAATTGAGAATTCGGATCAGAACTCAGATCTGAGTTCAGATCTGAATTCTGCTATTGCAGATCTGCAACAGTTCAGATCTGAGTTCCTCTGAACTCAGACCTGAACTGATGAAATTTTGAGGGGAATTAGGTGTCATCACCACCCCAATTCACCCTAGGGCACTTCTTCTATTCCCCAAAAAAAAAAAAAACAATTTGGTAGCAATAACTGAAGGTAAGGCAATTGAGATTTCAGATCCGAACTCAGACTTGAGTTCAGACCTGAACTCTGCTATAGCAGAACTGCAATACTCAAAAAAAAAAAAATCTGTTCTCAGCCCTTTATTATTCTTTTCTTTCGTTGCAAAAAGAAAAAAAATATATATTTAGATAGTGAAAAAAAAAAGAGAGAGAGAAAGAACCATGGAAACCAAGGATTCGGATCAGAACTCAGATCTGAGTTCAGATCTGAGTTCTGCTGTAGCAGATCTGCAACAGTTCAGATCTGAGTTCTCTTGAACTCAGACCTGAACTGATGTAAATTTAAAGGATAATTGGGGGTTATCGTCACCCCAATACACCCTACAAAAAATCTGCTATCTCCCAAAAAACAATTGGATAGTCATGGTTGAAGAAATTCGGATCTGCAACCACCTAGATCTGAACTGGGGTTGTGAACAGAGCAGGATACAGGGCATACTTTGCTGTATTAAATAACTTGTACTCCGATCTATCTAAGCTGATTTGGTTGAAGAAAAGTATATTTAATCTGAGAATTTTTTTATGCCTCAAGAGATTTCATGAAAAGTGGCACTTCCACACCATTTTTCTATTAGAGTTCAGACCTATAGCAGGGCTACTATAGCAGACCTGCTACAGCAAGACTGAACCAGGGCAGGTTTTGAACAGGTTTGTATTACAATTAACATTACTAAATTGGCATTGTGAATTGTCCTAGGCAGATCTTTGAAATTTTTTTTTCAAGATAGATAGCTCTGATTTCAGCTGTGCATGAATAGAAAGTCTAACAGATCTGAATGGGTGTGTGCAGCCGTGTGTACTACATTCCAATAAGTGTATACTCCATCAAGGGCTACATTGATGGAGCCATGTTTCTTCTCTTGATACTTGATTGTTCCATCCTTAGTTTCAGTTTTAATGTAGCTTATGCAAATCAAATTTCTCTTCTTCTTTTGGTTCTAAAAAAAAAAAAAAATACAAATAAATAAATAAATAAATCTCAAAATGAGTTCAGATCTGAATTGCATTCATCAATCAGACCTGCACTCATCCAAAAAGATTTTGGTTGCATTGCTGTATTTTGTTTTAGTTTTCTTCCTTTAAAAAAAAAAAAAAAAAAGAAGGAAAGAAAAGAAAAATAGAAAAAGAAAAGAAAAAGAAAATAAGATCCCAGCATCCACACCATGGTGAATACAGGTCTGATTTCAGATTATTTTTTTCTACTGATTGATTTCGGTTTTGTGCAGATCTGTATACAGCATGTTTCATTGCTAATATCAGTAGGTTATCCTACTGAATTGCTCAGTTTTAGTATGGCTACTCCATCTGGTGTTTGGTGATGCATAGCTCATCAAAACAGTGGGCTCAGATCTAATATTTAGTAGCCTTCCAATATGGAAATCAGACCTGAGCACAACTGTACTGTTATCAGCAGCTGCTATTATATTTATTGTTGTTCTTAGTGGCTTCTGAGATTTCAGAGCTGATCTCAATTTTGTGTAGAACTGATGTCTGAATTGCTATCAATCCTTTGTACATTGACTTCAGTTTAGTGTATTGACCTTCAGTAGCACAGAAGAGCCTTTTAATATGAAACTCAGACCTGAACACAATCACTGCTGATCCGCACTTGGCTGTCCTCAGTAGCTGCTAAGATTTCATAACTGTATATTACTGTTCTCAGTAGCTACTGAGATTTCAGCTCTCAGCAGTTTAGATCTGTGTAATTAAATCCCGTCCCTGATTTCAGCAATATAAAGAAGAGGAATTTGTAAACTGTTGTTCTACTCAGAGATTACTGAATTCAGACCTGTTTGTAAATTGCTACTGAATTCTGTATATTGAATAAAATGTTGATATGCTTTTAGTTAGCTGCATTTATTTATTTTAGGATGTAGGTTTGTATATTCCAATACTTCACTTTACATTTTCAGTTGTAATAGGATTAGTTATTTATTTTCTTTTGTGAATATTGGCCTTTTTATTGCTTTGACCTTTACAGTTTATGACAAGCAGACCTGAACTGGAAGAGATCCTTTACGACCCGGAGATTGAACGGACTCTCCGTGTCCGTTTGAGAGCTGCTAAGCAAGTCAGACAAGAAGCACAAGAAATGGCTGAACAAAGAACTATGATGGATTATGCCAAGCCTACCCTCACCGGGACTGTCTCCAGCATTATCAGGCCAACTATTGCTGCCAATAACTTCGAAATTAAACCGGCCATAATCCAAATGATACAAAATACGGTTCAGTTTTGTGGTATGGCCCATGAGGATCCGAATGCCCATATTGCTAACTTCTTGGAAATCTGTGACACCTTCAAACACAATGGGGTAAGTGATGATGCCATCCGGCTGAGGTTATTCCCATTTTCTTTGAAGGATAAAGCCAAAGCTTGGTTGAACTCATTACCGGCAGGATCTATAGCCACATGGGACGAAATGGCCAGCCGTTTTCTCTCTAAATATTTTCCCCCTTCTAAAACTGCTAAAATGAGGAATGACATCACTACTTTTTTCCAGCAAGAGGGGGAATCTCTCTATGAGTCCTGGGAACGTTACAAGGAGCTACTAAGGAGGGTTCCTCACCATGGCCTTCCGATTTGGCTGCAGGTGCAAACATTTTATAATGGTCTGACCGATTCAAACAAGACCATCTTAGATGCAGCAGCTGGGGGCTCCATAAACAATAAGACTCCCGAGGTTGCCCATGCACTCATCGAGGAGATGGCAGCCAATAACTACCAATGGCATTCAGAAAGGACACCAGTTAGAAAGCAGCATGGCCTTCATAATGTGGATACATACACAGCTCTCTCTGCACAAATAGGAGCACTTAGCAAAAAATTTGATGAGATGCAGATGGAAGCTATGCATATACAGTATGATAAGTGTGGGGGAGGCCATGATAGCACTGAATTCCAAGTTGGCAGTCAGACTTTTCAGTCCACAGAACAAGTAGACTTTGTTGGCAACTTTACAAGACAGCCAGGAAATCAGTACCATCATGCCCATAACCCCGGATGGAGAGGCCACCTGAATCAGCATGCACCTAAGCCTTTCCACCAAAACTTCTATCAGCCGGAACCAAAATCTAACTTGGAGGAGCTGATGACCAAGTTCATAGCTAGTGCGGAAAATAGATTTCAGAAAAACGAAACATCGATAAGGAACTTGGAAACTCAGGTTGGGCAGCTGGCACAGATGATTTCAGAAAGGGCTCCGGGTACCTTACCTAGTAACACCATGGTAAACCCAAGGGAACAAGAGGCTGTTGGGAGAATTCCCAATTCAGATACTTAGTCATAAACTGTCTTACTTGCTTTTTGTTTTTATTTTTCATAGCATTTAAGTTTAGTTAGTTTTTCTTAGAATTTAATTGAATAAAGATACTGATCTCCTCTTCTAGTTTGCAAGTGATTTCTAGCAGAAGAAGTTTTCCACCGACAACATATTGCAGAATTTAAGAATGAATTTAGACTTACCACCTATGAGAATGCCAAAGTTTATAAAGAAAGAATAAAAAACTGGCATGATAAGAACTTGCTGAGACGGGACTTTTATGTAGGCCAACAGGTATTGTTATATAATTCCCGTCTCCGCTTGTTTCCAGGTAAGCTGAGATCCAGGTGGTCTGGACCCTTTACCATTTCACAGGTTTTTCCCCATGGGGCTATAGAACTCACCCACCCAGTTCAAGGCACGTTTAAAGTAAATGGTCAGCGCCTGAAACCATATTTAATGGGCAGTACTGTACCCCCTCCATCCACTGTTTATCTAGATAACCAATAATCTCTTATGCTTGCTCATGAACAAGTTAAGGAATCTTTTTGTCATTTATCTTTTTAGAATATTAGTTAGTAAAATAAAGATCTTTTTCTCAAAATTCCAATTCTTTAAGGACTCAGTTCATCATTTTCTTTTCTTCAGTTTGCTCTAGCAAGTGTGACTCCCTAACACTACGAACATTGAGGACAATGTTCATCTCAAGTGTGGGGGAGTGAGCCCGAGGCTAGGGTATGGGGGTTGAAACCATGCACCTCATGCACCCCAACACACATATGCAAGCAATGACATCACAAAAAAAAAAAAAAAAAAAAAAAAAAAAAAAAGAAAGACTGGAACCCCTCAAGTTCATTACTATTTATTTGATGATTTTTTTTAAGAAGGAATTCAATGAGTTGAGGGAGACTGATGTACTTGTTAAGTTTTTATTCTTGTGAATGACCCAATTTGATTTATGCAGGAGAAAAGGGGAGATGAATATGCCTTTCAGCATGACTAGCCCTAACTTCCTTCATGTGTATGGAAGCCCTTGATTTCATTGTTAATGGTCAAGAGAGCTAGTGCACATCTGAAGTGCTAATTCTTGAGGTTCAATAATTGCAAAGAAGGACAAAAGCCCAAATTGACTCCGCTATTCTGAGCTGAATAGTAAAACTAGCAGCTTAGAACATGAGTCCTATTTACCTACCTCAAACAAGTGACCAGTGTGAGATGGAGCATAAGATGCACTCACACCAAAAAAAAAAAAAGTGTGAGATGGAGCATAAAATGCACTCACACCGAAAAAAAAAAAAAAAAAAAAAAAAAGGTGAGATGGAGCATAAAATGCACTCACCCTTAGAAATAAGTAATTGTGGTGACAACCGAGGTTCAAAGGGGCACTCTAAAGTTGAACTCTCATAGAGATTTAGTTATAGATGTGAAACTTAGTGAAATTTGATTATTAACCTTGACAATTAAGGAGCTGATTTATATATGAATTAGGAGTGAAGGCTAGACTATGATGAAATTCATATTCTCCTTTCCTCGGATCTGATACATATCTTAAATGGTAATTTACAAGAATAAGAGTTGAGCACTTACAAAAGTTCCCCGACTACTCAATGCATTTCTATCTTAAAAAGTTCACCAGGTAAATGGTGAGAACAGAAGGGGGGAATGTTAAGTTTATGGCTGATGTCTTTGCTTGAGGACAAGCAAAAGCTTAAGTGTGGGGGTATTTGATGAACTTACAATTTATCTATAATTTTTGAGGACTTTAGCATGGATTTTTATGCCGGTTTTATTAATTTTTGCCTTAACACCGCCATCTCCAGTTAGATGACGGTTAGGCAGTGACGGTTCTGTCTCAGCAGAAATGACGATGGCCGAATTGACAAGCACAATGGTAATCATACTTGACCTGACAAGGGCCCCGGGACGAGTGCACGAAGTGACTATAAGAGCCACCTGCCCTCCGACAACAGAGGTATGCAAACTTTGCGCTATCTGGTATTACCTTGCTTTTGACGGATTCTAACTTGAGCTTCGGAGCCTCTACACCGGGTTCCCCCCAGAGCTTCTCCATCTCCTCCATTTTAGGTTCCATGCTACCCCGTTCGGAAGCAAGGCAGCGGACAGCTAAGACCGGCCGAATCGCACTCCATCAGTATCAATAATCTGTCTCCCTTGTTTCCCAGACTACTCTTTAACTTGGCCGAATAGATCCCATGGGCCAGCCATGGTCGTGGTTGTTGTGTGGCACCCTTGGCCCCTAATGGCTTTGAATCTCTATTCTCTACAGTAGACCAGTATCCCACCATTCAAACTGCCCACCCCACTCCACTATGAAAAAGCACAAACTAATTAAATAAGGTAAATTAAATGAAACAATCACTAAGGGGTGTCCTGTACTACATATGCAAAAAATGTGGTGTGTTCTCTAAGTTAGTGCATGCTACTATGGTGTAATCAAAATGGTAGGGTTTGAAATTCATCACTGATTTGATAGTGTTATATGCCGAAGTGGTGAAGCGTGTTGAAAGGCATTAAGATTTGAAGTATAAGTATTTTTATCAAAAATATTATCAAATCAATGTTTTATCAAGTGTTGTTAGGTATTATTATATGTTCTAATTTGTAATACCTTGCATTTCTAAACTGAACTCATCAGCCAGTTCCAAAACACTACTACATGACTAAAAAATGCATATGCCATGGTGCATTTTGAAACCAAATGAAATGGGAAGTAGCCACACAGCACCACCGAAGAGTACAAGTTCTTTGCCAAAGCTTCAACAAAACAAAACATTATGCTGAAATGTTGTGATTTGATTGAGATGGAATTGCTGACAGCTGAAAACATAATAACAGGCTGACATAAGAGATGTTCTGAATGCACAGACAGGTGCATTGCTGTCGGTGTGTTAATACGTTAAGTTTGTGCTTTCAGCAGGCATGGGCTCTATTTGTTGAAATGGAAGCACTGCATATAGAATCCCGATAGAGTCTGAGCACACAGCTGCACCATAAAGATCCATACTCAAAGATAGCATTTAATTTCAGTATCATTTATGAGGTAAAGGAAATATTTTTCTAGGGTTGTATGAGAGTCATCCATTGAAGAAGGAAGATGTCAAAGCATTTCCCCCAATCGTAAGGTATTTCTTCACAGATTGGCACGTGTGATATGTAATAATAAACATTTTTAATGATTTTTTTCACTTTTCAAGAAAAGTAGCTACAGAACACTTATTAGTTAAATAGCAATGGGAACTAAGTAACTTCTTAAATTAAATCAAGCCTGATTCCAAAAGTGAGGATCTAAAAACAATCTGATAAAGGACTCCCCATAGGATCCTGATAGGGTCTGAACCCACATTCGAATTTTCTTCCCAAATCATGGATACGTAGACTGAGTACACATCTTCACCCCACATCGTCCCACAGGCCACAGCACATCCCGTCTTATTGGGATCCCGATGATAATATCAGAATCGATGTCGGGAGATGTTCTTAATTCATGGCGGGAATATACAGTAGGACGTTGTGGGGGAAAGATTGAACTCATGGATTCGGGTGAATCCATTTCATGCCCTAATGGCAACACTTTTTCTACAAAATCTTGTAAAGCAAAAAATGATAATAAATTAATAACAAAAAGGTCGTATTTTACCGATTTACTCATTTGAAGTAAAAAGGCTCACATAACGCTGTGTGTTCGGTGCATGGTTTTTAAAATTGGACCGAACTGGAAAAATCGGGACTTGATTGGTTCCGTTTTTCTTTAAAACCGTTGATTTTGATCAACAATCCGCTGAACTGGCTGGTTAATCATTCGAATGATTTTGATCATTTTTTAATTTTTTTATTTTTTTGTCAAAACGGTCTGATCGTTCATGACCCTGACCAATTTGATTACCGGGTTAATTTTAAAAAACCATGGTTCGGTGTGAGAAAATAAGAGAGAAATTAAAATTTTGTGAAATTTCTTAAAAGCTTTCTCTCTACTTTATGCTTTTCTATTGTTTTTATTACACAAAACATGACCTAAAAATAACTAGGTGAGAACAGATATTTTAATTAATCAACGGATGGCAGTTCAGCTGATAAGCCTTCCTGAAAGCACGAACTCTAGTTGAACCGAGTTAGTATTTTATACTGTCTTGATTCAGGCCATTGAACCAGATTTTCATTCCAATTTTAACAAAATTCGAATCCATTTTCTTGAAATGGCAGTTGCTTTTCTATTGTTTTCATTACACAAAACATGATCTAAAATAACGTAAGTAAGAACAGATATTTTAATTAATCAACTGATGGCGGTTCAGTTGTTGATAAGCCCTCCTGAAGAAATGAACTCAAGTTGGCCCGAGTTAGTATTTTATACTGACTTGACTCAGGCCATTGAATCGGATTTTCATTTCAATTCTAACAAAATTCCAATCCAATCCCGCCTAATTTGCACCCCAAGTATTTCTGAATAGATGTATTGCAGACTTGGGATCAAATCCTGTTACCAAAGCCCAGATACTGATTATCTAATTACTTTTATTACATAGTAAAAAATAAATGTTTCAATAATAACATACTAAAAACCATATATCGAGAACATTTTGGGGGGATATAAAGTCATTCATACCGATGAACACTCTATATGTAAATAATGAATATGATTATCAATGACTAAAATAATCGTATTTTATTCATTGAAGTAAATAAAAAAACAACTAAATATAACTTGGCTTAGTGTCTATTTATTGAATTCAGCTATGAAATTGTTGGTTCCATACTTCGTAAAGTAGGTCGAGGTTGGTACGTATTTCGTCTTCACTTGCTCTGTCCTCGTAAGCTTTTAATCGCAGCGAAGAGACTTCAATCTCGGCTGGAATGACTGCTTTGATGTCGTATATAAGGTTAAAGGGGGTTTTTCCTATGGTAGTCTTTTCCATGGTACGATAGGCCTATAATACATTAGGCAGCTCATCCGTATACAGCCCCTTAGCTCAGTTTAGGCGCGCTTTTAGTCCTCGAAGGATAGCCCTGTTCGTAACTTCCGTTTGGCCATTTGCCTAAGGGTGCGCCACCGAGGTGAAGTTCTGTTGAATTCCCATGTCTCGGCACCAATTTTGGAACTTGATGTCTTCGAAATGCTTACCATTGTTGGAGATCAGTACCCGAGGTAATCCAAAGCGACACACTATGTTTTTCCAAAAGAAGTTCTACACGTTCTGAGTCATAATTGTTGTGAGAGGTTCAGCTTCAACCCACTTTGTGAAATAGTCCACTGCCACTATTAGAAACCTCCTCTGTCCTGTTGCTATTTGGAATGGCCCGAGTAGGTCAATTCCCCATTGTGCAAATGGCCATGGTTTAGTGAGGTATTTTAGGTCGCCAGCAGGCCGGTGGTGGATGTTAGCATGCTTCTGACACTTGTCGCATTTTTTGACAAGCTCGGTTGCATCTGCTTTCATCATTGGCCAGTAATACCCCTGTCGTAGTGTTTTCTGAGCAAAGCCCTACCCCCAAAGTGACCGCCACATAGGCCTTCATGAGTATCGCGGAGGACGAGCTCGGTTTTCAAGGGTCGCAAGCAGCGCAGGTAGGGGAGCGTGTAGGATGTTTGGTATAGTCGTTCGTCTATCATGACATATTTGAATGCCTAACCTCCACCCTTCTGGTGGTGTTACGATCTGCAGGGAGGGTCCCGTGTAGCAGGAAGCTCGTGAGCGGATCAATCCAGCTCGGCTCTGTTTGAACGACGGGAACTACCTCCTCTACCCCCTGAGAATGCTAGGTCGAGGCAAGTCCTCTATATACATGGTCCTCATGGTGTTATCGCCAGTACTAGCTAAACGGGATAGGGCGTCGGCCTCGACATTCTCTGCTCTTGGGATTTGCTGTATGAAGTATGACCAGAATTTGAGTAGAGCTCCTCTTACTTTGGCTAAGTATGCTACCATAGTTGGCTTGCGGGCTTCGTACTCACCCATAACCTGATTTACCACGAGCTTGTTGTCACTACAGACGATGGTGTGCTTGGCTTTGACTTCCCTTGTTAGGTCCAGCCCGGCTACCAGTGCCTCGTACTCTGCTTCGTTGTTGGATGTCGTGAACTCAAAGCATAGCACATACTCCAGTTTCACACTGCTTGGTCCGCACAAAATGAGCCCAGCTCCGCTGCCCTGCCGGTTTGACGAACCATCTACGTGAAGGATCCAGGGTTCTACTTCATGGGGCTCGATTTCAACCGGCTCGGGAACCCCAGGCTCACCCACACTGGGGCCTCGTGTTCCACCAGCCTAGGGACCTCAGAATTGAAGGTACACTCCACGATCAAATCTGCTAAGGCTTGGAACTTGATAGTAGTTCGCGGTTTATACTAGAGTTCGTACTCGCTGAGTTCGATGGCCCACCTCATTAACCTTCCTGAGACCTTAGGCTTGAGCAAGACTTATCTCAAAGGTTTGTTGGTAAGGGTAATGATGGTGTGAGCTTGGAAGTACGGGCGGAGCTTTTGAGCTGCTATCACCAGTGCATAAGCTACCTTCTCTATCTCGGGGTACCTCGTTTCTGCTCCCTGCAACAATTTACTAACATAATAGATGGGCCGTTGGACCCGATCTACTTCTCCTATTAGTACCGAGCTGACCACCTCGTCACTCACCGAGAGGTACATCTCTAAAACATCACCCTCTTCGGGTCGGGTTAAGACCGGGATGCTGGTCAGGTGCCTTTTGAGCTCGTCAAACGCGAGCTGACATTTTTCAATCCATTCAAAACCTTTGCTTTTTATGGCCTTAAAGAAGGGCAGGCAGTGGTCTGCTGACTTGGACACGAAGCGGCTCAGAGCGGCTAGCCAACCGTTCAACTTCTGAAACTCCTTTAACTTTTGGGGTGGTCTCATTTATAGGATGGCTTTGATTTTGTCTGGGTTGGCCTCAATGCCTTGTTGGTTAACGATGTACCCTAAGAATTTACCCGAGGTGACACCGAAGACACACTTATTCGGATTTAACTCCATATTAAATCTACACAAGATTTCAAAGACTGGGTGTAAATCTTGTATTAATTCATGTGAAAATCGGGTTTTCACGACCATGTTGTTTACATAACACTTTACTTTTTTGCCAACAATTTGCTTAAACAACTTATTTACAAGTCGTTGAAAAGTAGCCTCAGCGTTCTTCAGCCCGAAGGGTATGACCTTGTAGTAGTACAGGCCGAACTCGGTTATGAAGGCAGTTTTCACCTCATCAGCTGGGTCCATTTTGATTTGGTTATAGCCCGAGTAGGCGTCCAAGAAGCTCAGCAACCCGTGCCCCGAGGTCGCATCCACTAAACGGTTGATCCTGGGAAGATGAAGCAATCCTTTGGGCAAGCTTGGTTTAGGTCAGTGTAGCCGGCGCACATGCACCAATTACCGTTAGCCTTTTTCACTAGAACGGGGTTGGCCACCCAACTCGAGTAATGGACTTCCCTGATAAAATCGACTGCAAGGAGTTTCCTGACCTCCTCATCGACTGCCCTCCATAGCTCTGGAGCTAGGTTGCGTTTCTTTTGTCTAACGGGCCTAACTACAGGATCAATATTAAGTCTATGAGTGATAATGTTGCGGTCTATGCCGGGCATTTCTGCTGCCGACCATGCAAAAACATCTAAATTTTTGAGTAAGAAGCTTACCAGTTGAGACCGCAATGGCTCCTCAATGGAAGCTCTGTAGGTCATCCTAGCTCGAGGTCGTCAGCTACCTTGGCCTTTCCTTTGAGAGCGGCTACGTAGCACTTGTGGGACTCGAGTTGATCGCCTTGTGCCACTCCGACTCCAAAGTCTGTAGGGAACTTCATCACCAGGTGGTTGGTGGAGACTACCGCTCGCAGGACATGGGTGATGGGCCAACCTACTATTGTGTTGTGCGGAGAGAGGGTCGCAGCCACCAGGAACTCATGACTGAGCCTTACCACATTGGGCTAGGTACCGATCTCCACCGGTACAGTGACCTTTCCCAAAGGCCTGACTTCTTCGCCGCTAAATCCCACCAGTGGAGTGCTTGCGGGCTTCAAGTCGCTTTCTGGGAGCTAAAGCTGATCGAAGGCTGCCTTAAAGAGGATATCCGTCGAGATGCCTGAGTCTACTAGAACACGCCTGACCTTGAAGTCGTTGATTTTGATCTTGACGACAAGCGCATCAACGTGGGGGTACCGAACCCCTCGCACATCGTCTTCAATGAAGAAGATCGGTTCCTCCACCCTTGGCCGCTTTGGGGGGTTTAATTCTTCTTTGGCGGCTTCGCGGGCTAATGACCAAGTTGTTGCCGAAGTGCAGCCCACGATAATCAATCCTTCGACGATTACATGAATGGTCCCCCGGATTGGTCTCTCATCTGGAGGCTGCTTCCGTGGATGTTCTGCCTATCTACTGAACTCGAGGGCTTCTTTATTCTGTTCCCCGTGCCAACCTGCTTTATTATTGTTATTGCTATGTTGTACAAAATTTCTCAAATATCCGCGACAGACGAGCTCTTCTATCTCATCGCGGAGATTCTTATGATTTTCGGTACTATGATCGTGATCTCTATGGAAACTACAATACAAGTTTTTGTTCCTAACATTAGGATCGACCTTGAGCCGAGGTGGCCATTTTACATAGGGGGCGTCCTTGATTGCCATGAGGATCTCTGCCCGTTTTGTGTTGAGGGATGTAAACACCCTTTCTGCTGCTGGAGCTCGGAAAGGTTGGACTGGTTTTGCCCCCCGAGCTTGGTCCTTTTTCCTATAGTCACTTGGAGCTGAGGGTTTCGATTCCCTTTTTCTTTTTTCGAGGATGTGCTCGCCCTTCTGGTTGATCTCCTCCTCTGTTCATATGAACCGATCTGCGAGCTCGAGAAACTCAGTCACGGTCTTGGGTTGGTTGATGACCACGTGCCATTTAAACTCTTTGTGAGTGATGCCCTGTTTGGCCGCAGTGAGCCGAACTGCAGGGTCCAGGTTGGGTATCTGTAGGCAAGCGTCATTGAACCGCTTGATGTAGTTCCGGATAGACTCCCCATCCCTCTGGACTATGCTGAGGAGTCTTTCCTGAGTCTTCGGGCACCTCTTACTGGTGACGAAGTGGGAGGTGAAGACCTGCACGAATTGCGCCCAGCTCCCTATTGACCTCGGCGCAAGGTTTCGGTACCAAGTGCGGGCTACTCCCTTCAATGTAGTAGAGAAGGCCACGCACATGAAAGATTCACTCGCCCTTGCCAAATGCGTCTGGGACTGGAAGGCGTCGACGTGGCCATTGGGGTCGAAGGACCCGTCGTACTTCTCCAATGGGGGGAGCTTGAAGTCCCTAGGCATGGGGACAGTGAGGAGCTCCGAAGACAGAGGAGAGGGGACTGAGAGAAGTGGTGCAGCTCTTACCTCTCCCAAACTTATTTATATTTTGCCCTTGAGCTCGGGAAGATTGTGGGTGGTGGCAGTTCGGCGAGCCCGATGGTGTCTCCGCCGCTTCTTGGTCGGCTCGGCGTTGGTGCTGCTGGCCTCAGTATTGTTGAGCTCGATGGGCCCAGGGGGAGACAGGGATGATTGTCGGTAGCTGCGGACAAAAGGACCTTGTTCCAAATCGTTGGCTAGCACTTTGAACCTGTTCTCCGCAAGCAAAGGCTCGAACTACGGATACTGAGGTGACACCAGCCTAACCGACTAGGAAGCCCCCAACCTGACTGCGGGCAGCGAGGTGGGGGTAGGGAGTCTTCCCTTCCTTCCATGAGATGATGCCAAAGTCTCTACCCAACGGGAAGGGAGTTCACTGCGGCGATGAGGCTTAGTTGGTTGTGTAGCCGGATGCCGGGGAGGGAGTGATGGGAATTGTTGCTGGTACTGATACTGGGACACTTGGTGTAGCACTTGTTGCTGGTGGAACTGAAGTTGTTGAAACTGTTGCATCTGGGCCTACATGGCTCGCATGCACTGCATCAGGTCTTCAAGTTGACATTGACTGGCCACTAGAGGGAGGATGGTGGGTTCAGCGAAGGTCATCCCGACTGCAAGGGGCAGCGAAACACTCAAGGGTGCCACCATCGTAGGCACATTCAAGCTAGGAACCCCATCCACAGAGAAGGGGACGGTGTACTGCCCGATGCAGATGGTGGGCAGTTAGAGTTGCTCCTCTGGGGTGTTCTGACGTCCGAAGTTGCTGGAAGAAGCCATGGGTGTTGGTGATGCTGATGAGTTAAATAAAGAAAAATTTCACAGAAGTTAGAGGGAGGCTTTTTGAAGCGTTTCCCATAAACGACGCCAAATGATGCTGCACAATCTGGGCACTCCTAGCTGGCTGTGACTTGGCTTCTAGCTCGGACGGGCGGCACCTGAGAGGAAGAAGGTGAAGGATTCTCGGGGAGCTCTCTCGATGGGAACACTCCGATGGCTAAGTTAGAACTGGAGAAATCTCAAAGGAAAAACAGAGAGTAAGAGTGTTGAAAGTGCTTAAGCTTCAATACCTTTGCTTTGTGAGGGTTGGGGTCCTTTTATAGTGGAGCTCAGTCACATCAGGCATAACCGTTACTGACTGGGCAGAGGTGGCATGTGTAGGCTGCCGCCACAGGCTGCTAGTGTAGGGTACGGACGTCAGGCGGGCCATGCTTTTCAGAGACGGCAGGCAGAATGCCGCCTGGCAAGGGATCCGAGCACTGCCACCGGATCTGGTAGGTATGGATGTCAGGCAGATCTCCCTACAGTTTGCCGAGCTATCGTGCACCGAACCACCTAGGGCAGGTTTGTCTTGCACCGAGGCTTCGAGGTACACCGAGGTGCCCATACTAGAGGTGAGCCTTAAGCAAGTACGAGCAAGAGTCTTGATGGTGTTGTCCCGAGGTGTTTCTCCCTCATGACACTTAGCCAAAAGTTGGGGTGCTTCCTTCTTAGGAAGGGAGAGCTCGGAGTCCCTTAGGAGGAACTCGGGTCCCACGAGGAGCTTGGGTCCCTTTGCACGGGGGAGCTCGGGGGCTCCATCCTCAGGTCCGGGGCTAGCGGAGCCCGGCTTCTCGACGAGCTGTCACACCCGATGAGTTGTTTGACAAGGCCTCGACGAGCTTGCTGCACCGAGTAGTGGCCAGGCTGTCACACTGAGTTGTCACTTATGCCAGGTCATGTCCACGTGTCCCCATGTCATGAGGTTGGGCCAAATCACCCTACATCATACGGTATAAATGATACCAAACAACAGATTTTGGTAATTTTTGAAAATCACCAATTTTAGATAATCGACAAAGAAGAATCATCATCGATGTCAAACATCACCTTATGGGAATTTGACTCTAGTTTGTACATCTTGGAAGAGAAGATGAAACTTGAAGAAGGAAAATAAAGAAAAAAAGCACTTCAAAATAATCAACCTTTACCAATCATGATCAACTAGAAAACGCAAATGCTAGTGTTAAAAAAAAAAATGAATACATGCCAATGACAAAACCATACAGCCAATTATTACCCATGAATTTGATAAATAATCTGCTTCTGATTTGTAATAACAGGTTATTAATACAGTTGTGGCCCATCATTCTTAAAGATGATTGCCTTCATTTTGGATTTGTGGTATCGTAATATTTGTTTTTGTTGGGATTTCGTCTTATTTTACAATCGCTAGATTAGTTTTAATATAATGATTGGTGTGGTCTTCTTTTAGGTTAAAGATGTTTTACATATAAAAGCTTTCTTTTGTATGTGCTTTTTGGGGAGAAAATTTTGGAATGCTCTTGGTGTGAGAGTGGGTTTTTTCTCTTGTTTTGTTCTTCAGGTTGAGAGGAAAGGGAGAACGGGTGTACAAGGGTAAGGGCTAGTTTGGGCTACAAGTTTCAAGGTACTTGTATTGTTCTCAATTTTTCTTTCATAGTGAAGAATATATTTCGTTTTTCCTGTAAATGTAGGCAATAAGGCCAAACCACGTAAATCTTTGCATTCTTTGCAACGTATGTTTTTATTTGTCTTTGCTTAGATTTCATCTTTTTTGTTGCTATTAGATTTCCCGTACTTGTTATTTCAAAAACGTTGTTATTATAACGCCAGGGTCATCTTTTTTGTTGCCCAGGACCACAGCCTACCAACAAAGGGTAGCTCGGTATTATAACGCCAGGGTCAAAAAGCGAACTCTCATCGTTGGCGACTTGGTTCTCCATAAGGTTATGGTGCCTAAGTCCGGCGTTGACAAGCTCAGTCTGAACTGGGAAAGACCCTACCAAGTAAAGCAAGTACTCAATGAATGAACATACGAGTTCGAAACTTTAGAAGAGAAACAAGTACCTCGGGCGTGGAATATCATCAACCTACGACAGAAATACCTATGAGTAACGGAGTAAACCGCGGGTCACTCTCAGGGCTCAAGGGCCAAAAGGCACTTCGGGCAATTCGGGCTCAAGTGGCCACTATGATGCGAATGAACTTAAAGGGTTGAAACGAAAAGCTGACCATGGAGATCAACACCATAGCACACTGCACCGAGGGCATGGGCAGACCAGTAGACCCTATGGCGTTAAGCCCACCTCAGTGTACATCACAAGGTAGTTCGGGCATACGCCTTACTATGCCTTACTATGTTAATCACCTATGTACGTCACAAGGCAGTTCGGGCATGCGCCCTACTATGCCCTACTACGTCAAACCACTCCGCACACA
This sequence comes from Nelumbo lutea, assembly GCF_056320005.1. Lineage (NCBI taxonomy): Eukaryota > Viridiplantae > Streptophyta > Magnoliopsida > Proteales > Nelumbonaceae > Nelumbo > Nelumbo lutea. The sequence goes on along the minus strand of NC_142685.1, from coordinate 3,940,882 downwards.
ACCATGATAAGCTCGGATAAGACAGTACTTGGAAAGATCACTTGGAAAAGGGTCATTCATTAATAGATAAAGTTTGTACAACGAGTTCAAGAGAAAAGAAAAACCAAGAACTCGCTAGCTCAAAGTACAAAGGTAATTACTTCAGGGTCTCTCCACCCCCGCGTGAGACTTCCTCAAGAGCTTCAGGTTGGTCAGGGGCATCTTCTTCGTCACCACCCTCCTCCTCTAAGTTCGGGTCCTCCGCGGCTTAACGAGCTTTCTCGTCCGTAATTTGCGAGGTGGTGATGATGCTTGTGTCAAGCTTGGGGTACGAATGCCTTATCAGCCACCTACCGAGCTTGAACCCCTTGCAGTAGGCCTCCCCCAGAACGACATCAAACTTATCAGACTGGATGTAGTCAGCAATGGCTTTGGCCTTCGTCTCCTCTATTGCCTGAATGAAGATCTCTGTTGTCTCTGCAATGTCCGCCTTGAGGAACTCCACCTCGTGTAGAAGAACCTTCTTAATTTTCTTAAGCCCTTCCGCCTCTGCTCTAAGGGCATCCAACTCGCCTTTCAGCACAACCTTCTCACGTGTCAACTCTGCTTTAAGGGCCTCCATCTCGCCCCTCAGCTCGTTATTCTCACAGGCCAACTCATCCTTTTCCACCGTAAGTGTCGTGATGACGCCCCTCTGGGCCATGGCACCACTCTCCAACCGATGGATCTGCTCACGAGCTATCCTCGGTTCAGTATGGGCAGAGCGGGAAGACACCTCGACAGTCAAAGCCCGCTTCAGGTTCCTCTTGGACTGAAGGGTAAGGGCGTGCACGACGGAGTTCACCTGACAAAGAAGATAGTTAGTACCGAAGAAGCACAAATACAAAAGGAAAAGAAAAGGGAAGGAAACTTACCACCATAGTGTGGGTGGCAGCCCGGGCTCCAAGCTGAGCAGGGTTGAGCATATTGGCCCAAACCAAAATCTCCTCGGAGTAAGTGGCCCCCTTGCTCTTTCGAAGACCGCATTAGGGGAGCAAGATGCTTCGACCCCCATCCGGGCTCCCCAAACCAGAGACAACCATCTCGTCTGTGTGAATGGGCTCGGTAGATGCTCCAGCTGCAATGTTAGCAGCTCCGGTGGCAACCTCGGCCTCGGCTACCGACCTCACAACGGCCTCAGGCTCCCTAGGTGGTAGAGACTCCTCCAAGCTGATGATCGGAAGAGCCCGAGGGAGCTCGGGCTTAGAGACTGGAGCCAACGAAAGCTGGGGCTCGGGAATGGGGGCAAGTGGTGACTCGATACAAGCTCTCTTGGCAGCCCACTTCTTCCTCCCATTCATATGCTTAAAGAGCCGGTCTCCCTTGATTTTGTTTGCCTCCATAGGACCTGCAAAAGTGTTCGACATTAGTATTCAAGTAAAAGAAAGAAAAGGAGAGTAGACCAAACAACTAAGGTACTAACTACCTACCTGGGCTCAAGCTAGCATGGAAGAGCATACCCTCTTTGATATAATCTCTGAAATCGCAGTCGACCTCAGCCCATGACCGGAATGCCTCCCTGGTCTTCCTATCGAGTATGATGCCAGAGTCTTGGATAGCTGCCCTCTAGTGAGTAGGGAAGGGCCACCCCGTGGGATTCCGGACTATGAAGAGTCCTGCTTCCAGGCCGGGACCTTACTAGGAAGCTTGTGCATGAGCTTAAAGCCCACGTGGGGGGACAAGTAGTAAGCCCTCCTATGCTCGGGGAGAACACACAAAGCGCTCTTCTTGATGGTGAGGATGGAGCAGAGTATGTCCAGGTTAAGGGGCCTGACATATTCATAACAAAGAGAGATGGTCCCGACCACGTTACAGACCGAGTTCGGGTGAAGCTAGTCTATCATAACGTTGAAGTGCTTCAGGACCTTCACTAAGAGTGGGTGGAAGGGAAGGCATAGCCCGACTATAAGTTGCTCTTGGAAGATCACGACCTCATCAGGGTCGTGCTCCCACGAGAAGTTCCCCGCAAGTAAACTATAGGTATACTCCTTTGGCAAGTTATATTGCCAAATGAGATGGCGGAGCCTCTCCAAGGTCATGGTGGAGGGCCCGAACCTATCTGACATCCAAACTCAGTGAGAGGTGGACGCCTGGTGACCAGAGGCCTCCCGCACCTCGAGAGACTGGACTTCGGTAGGGTTACCCTGAGCTGAGGTGTCCACCTCGGGCTCATCTAAAAGGCTATCAAAAGAAGACATAATTGAAACTAAGGAAGAAGCTAGGGTGACTCACCAAAGAAAAATAAGACCGGACTGGAAAGGAACTAACCCGAGCAGAAGGCTTTGGACGCGAGCTTAAGACTACAACTGAATGTTTGTGGCAAAGGAAAATGACCAGGACCCCCACTATTTATAGCCACTATCCGTGGGCATCAACGGTTGAGATTGAAGCAATCTGACGACTCTCATAAAAACCAATTGTGCGACCTTCAAGGCAAAATCAGTTTAGCTCAATTTTTGATGTCCGTGGAGTCTATAAGTCGTGTGACATCCGCGCGTAGGCCATACGCGACCCGAGTTGCGCCTGGAAAAACCAAGTAGAAGACTGGTCCAACCTATGAGTTGGCATACAAGAAAGTTTGGACTCCGAAGCCAAATCCACCCGGCATACTGCGGACTCCCTGTGCTAGGTCAACACCCCTAGCACAGGGAGTGGGGGCAATTGATGTAGGGTGATTTGGCCCGACCTCGTTGCATGGGGACACGTGGACATGACCTGGCATAAGTGACAACTCAGTGTGATAGCCTGGCCACTACTCGGCGCAGCAAGCTTGCCGAGGCCCTGTCAAACAACTCGTCGGGTGTGACAGCTCGTTGAGAAGTCGGGCCCCACTTGCCCTGAACCTGACGCTGGAGCCCCTAAGTTCCCCTGTGCAAAGGGACTCGAGCTCCTCCTGGGACCCGAGCTCCTCGTGGGACCCGAGTTCCTCCTAAGGGACTCCGAGATCTCCCTTCCTAAGAAGGAAGCACCCTGACTTTTGGCTAAGTGTCGTGAGGGAGAAACACCTCGGGACAACACCATCAAGACTCTTGCTTGTACTTTCTTAAGGCTCGCCTCTAGTACGGGCACCTCGGCACCTCGGTGCAAGGCAAACCTGCCCCAAGTGGTTCGATGCACGGTAGCTCGGTAGACTGCAGGGATATATGCCTGACATCTGTACCTGTCGGATCCAGTGGCAGTGCTCGAATCCCTTGCCAGGCAGCGTTCTACCTGCCGTCTCTGAAAAGCATGGCCCACCTGACGTCCGTACCCTGTAGTAGCAGCCTATGGCGGCAGCCTGCACCTGCCACCTCTACCCAATCAGTAACGGCTAGGGCAGTGACGGTTACGCCTGATGTGACCAAGCTCCCGTATAAAAGGACCCCGACCCTCACAAAGCAAAGGTATTGAAGCTTAAGCACTTTCAACACTCTTACTCTTTGTTCTTCCTTTGAGATTTCTCCATTTCTAACTTAGCCATCGGAGTGTTCCCATCGGGAGAGCTCCCCGGGAATCCTTCACCTTCTTCTTCCTCTTAGGTGCCACCCGTCTGAGCTAGAAGCCAAGTCACAACCAGCTAGGAGTGCCCAGATTGTGCAGCATCACCGTATAAATCAATTTTTGAGAAATCGATTTGAATCTCTTTGATACTGATTCTTATCAAGGGTTGACTATTCTTGCATTAGAATTACGAGGCTATGTTGGATGTCATGTCATCCTCAAAAAATAAGAGGGATAGTAATAAGGAAATCACCAAAAAAATGTGATATCTGATTTCAATAATCGATTATTGGCTGATTTCTTAAGAATCACTAAAATTTGCCAACCATACAGAAATTTCAATGTCAATTTCTCTAACATTTGACATTACTTTGACATAGTGGTGATTTTCAACAAATCATCATTGATGCCAAACATCACCTAAGATGATATCTAATTTGAAATCAAAAGGTTGAGATAACATCACAGGTACCATTCGTATAATGTTTCACTACCTTACCAACATGATCTAACACCGCACATCTCAATCATTTGATTTATAAACTAAATAATGGTACTTTGAGATGTGTGGTATCAAATTATATTGGTAAGGAGTTGAAACATGCTCTGTTGATAGGAGATCCCAATTCAACTTACTTATAAGGTAAAGAATTTGATATCCTTGGACGAAGGTCCCAATCGAACCATAGATCAATCAACAAAATGGAGTTTGGATTGGCTCCCCCACAAAGTGCGCCTATAGCATATCCCAATCGTGCATCGGGATACACACAACTTTCATAGATCTTGATCCACTCAACTTGCATTTGGCTATGAGATCCAATTAGGTAGGGATGCAAACAGATTGGATTGGATTTGAATCAGGACATATTTGAATCAAATCTAGTATTGTTCATGTCGAATCCAATCCAATCCTAAGATCCGATCGGATCTAATAGGACTCGATTTGAATTTGGATCCTATCGGCAAGTCAGATCCGATCCAATCCAACTTCTTTTCTTTAAAAAATAATAAATTATTAAAATAAAATATATTAATTTAAGTAAAGTAAAAACAAAATATACAAGTATTTTTTAACTATTTTCGTATATATATACATGTTTTTATAAAAAATAAGTATTATAATAAATTTATAAATAAATAAATAATATATATGTATTATATATATTTATATTTATAAACCTAATACAAATCGGATCGGATTTTGTTAGATCGGATAGGACGATCCAAGTTCTATTCGAATACTATTTTATGATTTGATAAAAAAAATCCGAACAGTAATAATTCGAATTCCATCAAATAGGATCGGATGTCGAATCGGTTCAAACCCATTTGCACCCCTACAATTAGGCTATTGATGTAAAAAGACCGGTAGGTTTGTTATAGTCAAAAGTTCCTAGAGCGGTGGAGATGAGATCTCAGTGTCAGTGGTGTAAACTTCTCTCGGACGTAAAAGCCAGAGAGAATTATCCCTTTATCCTAGGAATAATGCCTTGACAGAGCCAGATTCAGACTCGACCTCGCTTCCACGTTACCTCACCACACACACCGTCCCCCAGGTGTCGTTAACATGTCTGTCATTCCACCATCTGATCCGCGAAACCTAACGTGTGACTAAACTGATCGGGTGAGACCGTTAAGAACTCCGTCTCTGTCCATGTGGGTCCTAAGCAAACCAGCCAATTAAAACCTCATTCGTGTCACCACTGGCACCGACTACACAGCTGGAAACAACGTTTACAAAACTCGGCTTTGATAACCTACCGAAGGAGCACTCCGGATCTCCTATTGATAATAACTCTCAGAATACACTACCGTGCATCCGTAACATCTCCCCGTGTATAATAACATGTAAGACGATGAAATGTTCCCATGTATGGTTGCGATGTAATGTGGGTAGGTGTGGATAGAGTCTCGTTAGCAGGAAATCCGGACTCGGACAAAAAAACATACCTCCTCCGTTCCATCAGCAGCGTAAGAAAAGGCGGCGGCTTTAAAACGGCAAAGAAGAAAAGAAGCGGGAATGCGCACATCATTCGTAGCACAGCTCTCGACTCGTTCTATTTAATTGCATTACCCCCACGGGTTTCTTTACACATTCCTTTGCCGTTCTTCTCACTCATTCTCTCCTTTTTTCGAGATCTGAGATTATCTTCTTGTTCTTCTTTGGTTTTCGCCTCTGCTCTCGTGCCCGCACTGCTTCAGGTACGTTGCAGATTCAGTCTCATTTCTAGGGCTTTTGATCTCTTTGTTGAGATGCCATTCTCCATGTTTGATTCTAGTTTAATTAGGGTTTTTCAATCTGTTGACCATGTTCTTTCTGTTTATGGATCTCTTTCTTCTGTTCACTGCTAATGAGTGTTGTGGACCTTGTGGTAATGTTTAGTCGCTCGCATTTCGTCTTTGTTGTTACGATCTGTATAACCGCCGTTCCTTCTATGTTCGAAATTCTCGCACTGATTGGGACTGCGTTTTGTTATCTTTCTTTCCATTTCGATTTTTTTTCTTTTTCTGTTTGTTGTTACTACAAGATATTCCGCTTTGCAATTGCACAGATTGTGCATTGTTCCTTTGGTAGATCTGTAAGTGTTTAAAATGCAGTGATGAATTCCTGCCGGAATTATATTATCTTCCGCAGTAACATGCTTCAGACCGTATAGCTAATATACCAGCTTGTCTAGCTACCTACAAGGGGAAAACGATCGAAGTTCTATCCTTGTTCTTCTCTTTGGAATTTGGGAGGGGGGATGGAGACTATTAGAGAATCTACAGTGCCTAACTTTTGTTATTTTGGCATTGTGTTTCAGCCAAATCGAATCTTATATTTGCATAAATATTTGGTAGTCAGGAATTCAAGATCCCTGAGGGGGTTACATTTGCTGTTATTTAGCCACAAGCAGAAGCTTATGGCCTTTATGGTTCTCTAGGATGGTTACCTTTACTGTCCTGCAGTTGCAGACATGTAGAGATATGAATGTATGCAATTAGTATGTAAATCATTTCCTTCAGGGTCGATATAGATTTGAAATCATGTTTGCTAATTGCACCTACCATGGTTGCAATACTAACTTATTGGAGAATATCTTGACTCTTGATTTTCTACTTGATTGTAGAATTGACTATAAATTTTGAAAATGATATTGAATGTCAATTGCAAGAAGCACTGTTGTATAAATTTTTAATACTCTTATTGACAACTTCCTTATCACAGATGTTTGAATTGCGCCATGATTTGAATTTCCTTCTCGTCCACTTTATGTTTTGCACTTTGTTTCCAAGTTCAATACCTTGACATGTTCATGTCTAAGTTACTAGAGGTGCAACTTGGGTCGGGTTGGGGTTAGGAATTTGTTAAATTTCCAATTGGCCCAAACCCTAACCCGAGCCCAATGTAGTTGAAATTATTCAAATCAGGCAACCTGACTTGAAGCCCTACAAGTCACAAGGCTTATTTTTACCAAAAGTTCTACTGGTAGTCTTATTAATCATCTTCAATTTAAAGCAAGAAGTTTCTTTTTTTCTGAAATAATTATACTGGAAGTTCTTTGATTGTCGGAGAAAGAAAGTGCAAGGCTTATGGAGTTTGTCAAATTTTCACATATTCTGTTCTTTATGTTTTAGTTTTCCCTTTTTTTTTTCCTTTCTTCTCACACCATCCATCTAAAATAATAGTATGAGGGCTCCCAACAAACCCCTGACAAGGGGTTGATTGGGGACTTCATCCTCAACAATAACAACAACAGTAATAATTTGTCAATCTAATGAACGTTAATGTAATGTTGGATTTCTGTACACCATGATGATCAATTTAAAGGCCTTACTGTGTCTTGCAAGGTTCTATTTTTGCATTTTATCTATCAACTTTCTAAGTTGTCACGTGCTACCCATAGAACGTTAGATGTTATGAAAAAAGAAAACATGGCAATTATTATTACCTTGCTATTGATCAAAAGGGAAAGGTGAAAATAGTATAAAAGGTTCTGTTCAGACTTCATATACTCAATTCAACTAAGCCTTAATTCCAACTAAAGAGGCTTTTCTAAAATCATGCCCACAAAAATTTAGAAAAGCTATTGCAAACAGTGGCATAATCATTGATGCTAATTCAGTTCACAGGGGTCTACATTTGCCATTAAGCAGCTTGTATCATTTTCATGCTTGGCACTTAAGCAGCTTGAAGGTGCACCGTGCACCTATATGAGAGAGTATCTCTTCCCTTAATAAACATGGTGAGAGGGCATAGCCATCTAATTCTTTTTACTTTTTATCTATTTATTTCTGGACCATCTGTTCTAGTGTTGCACACATGTTGGTGGTTACAAACTTACAGTTAATCTGATTGGATGTTTGTCACAGGATTTGGTAGGTGTTACCCATCAAATTTTGCTCACCCCCAGCATGTTTACCCCGAAACAGCTATAAAAACTGTAACCAGTGGTGTTTTAAAAGCAAGAAGTACAATTAAAGTGCATTTGTGCAAGGGGTACCTAGAGCCATGGTTCAAAGTATCGATACGCCTCTGTGTGTCGGCAGAGGCATATCGGTACTTAGGTACAAGTGGAAATACCTTTTTTTAGGTTTTTTTTTTCAAAATTTGGTTTTTGGGAAGATATTTAAGCATGTTTTTTTATTAAAAAAGAGTGGGGTCCCGAAACACCTGTAAACAGGTGTATCGGACCCTCAAAGATATGATATGATACGCTTGATACAGGGCGTATCGTATCGAAATTTTGAACCTTGCCTAGAGCCTGAGGCACAAGGAACAATGCAAGGCACACACACCTGAATGATGTGAAGCGCCATTTTAAAAAAAGGAAAATAAAAGAAAAGCTTCATATACATGGAGTGTTTGTGTGTGTGTATATGTTGGTTAGAGTACCATGTTATTAGCACAAGTATTTAGCCCTAGCTCATTTAAAAATCATTTCTCATTACTTCCACCCAAGTTCTTTTTGGTATGCCCCTAGCATTTCTAGCCCCTTCAACTTGTAACATATTACCTTTTTTAACAGATGCTGGCAATCATAGTGTAGTAAACTTGTTTATTAATCTTCTTATCTATAACTTGTACATCAGTATATATAAGTCAAGAGGCTTGGCCTATTTCTTATACACATCATTCAGAATTATCTGTACTTACCTAACAAATACAATGGGTTAACAATCGTTGGAGACTTTTCTTTCATGTTTCTTGTTCATTATGATTTCAATGATAACATTCTTGTATTTGTATTACTTGTTTTATGAGAACCTTATTGGTAATTTTGTCTTCATTTGTGCATCCATTTGATGAAGTAGCTTGCAAACCAATTTCCACAAATAATTTTTTTCTCCTTTAGAAAATGTTCTGGAAAAGGAACTTAAACAATCATTTAAAACAGTCAGCCATATGTATTTCAGGTTGCAGTTATGTCTCCACCTATTGAAACTCCAAACAAGGCAATTGCATCAACCCAACAGCTGCATCCTCCTCTCAATGAAAGGATACTCTCATCCATGTCTAGGAGGGCAGTTGCTGCACACCCCTGGCATGATCTTGAGATAGGTACACGATTTCAATGCTACATGACATCACTTGATAATTATTTAATCAGTTTTATTTGTTAACTTCTATTTATTTTAATCATGGTATTCAAAATCAAACATGGAATTCTTAGTGCTTAATCTTTCAATTATCTGTGCCAATGTAATGACATCACAACTTATTGTATTGTATCTTTGGATTCAGGACCTGGAGCTCCAACAATTTTTAACTGTGTAAGGATACCACACTTGATTGATTGATTTCTGAAACTTAGTTTTCATGATGAGATGTGATTAATACCCAAATATTGCAATTCCTGTAATAAAGGGTTTTCTACCCTTGTAAAAAAGGTTAAAGAATGCAATCTTCTGGTATGTGTTGTCATAAAAGGTTTTAGTTTTCATTAATTGTTCACAGGGGGGAGAGTCAAATTTTTGAGTTTTATGATGGATGAGGCTCGTTCTGCTTATCGGGTTTTACTAAAGAAACTTCCAATTCTTGCAGGTGGTTGAAATAGGAAAAGGGAGTAAGGTGAAATATGAACTGGACAAGAAAACTGGCCTGATCAAGGTAAAGGTTTTACTAAAGAAACTTCTAATTCTGGCATATTTCTTAGTTGACCTCCCCTTCATGTTCATAAAGGTTTTCATTTACAGGTTGATCGTGTACTTTATTCATCAGTTGTATATCCCCATAACTATGGTTTCATCCCACGAACACTCTGTGAGGACAATGATCCAATGGATGTTTTGATCCTCATGCAGGTATTTGCAAGTGTCTATGTTGAATTCCTGCTCACAATAGTATGTGTTTGAATGATAGTAATGCATGGTATACAAACAGGGTTGCATGAGCACCCCACCTTTGGAGGGGACTCATGAGTTAAACCTGTGTCAAACTTGGCTACAGTGTGAATCAGACATATTTACCAAAATGGCAGCCACATCAATTCCAAAACTATGAAATCCTCACTTTAGATGCCTCTATATAATGATGGTGCAATCATTTAAACTGTCCAACAGGGCACTCTGGTATTTGTGTTTTTTAAATCTACATACAACTTGTGATTCATCATAATATTAATTATGTGAGACATCCTCAAATCTTACTTTTTAGGTTCACTGACTCAGACTTCCAGACACATCATATTCTGGATCCTGTATCTGAGTCCATGCAACACTGTATACAAGCGAACAATTTATTCTTACAACACAAGTATGATTAGAATGTCAAAGATCACGTGATAGAAATAATATATTGGAAGGAGATTACACAAGTGTGTAATGACTAGGGTTATACACTGGCTACAAATGGTGGAACTATTAAAAAATTTCACATTTAATGATATTTGGAGGAATTGGTCTTTAGTGGCTTCTAGCTCAATGCAGAAGGTTATGGCAATATTGGCTTGGGCTCCTCCCATTGAAGTATTTCTGAAATTAAGCTTCGATGGGAGTAGTCAAGGCAACCCAGGCCCAGCTGGAATAGGAGGGGTCATCAGAGACAAGGAAGGAAACTTAAGAGCACTCTTCTCAGGACCACTGGGGAATGGAGACTCCTTAAAGGCAGAATTGTACACAACCCTACAAGGTGTACGGATTACAAGAGAGTTAGGATTGGAAAATTTGGTGATCGAAGGGGATTCTAAGGTGGTGGTGGGTTGGCTAAAAAACCCGGATTCAGTGATCTGGGTTTACAGAAATGAATTGAAGAAATTCAAATGGTTAACTCAGCAGATGGAGGTAACTATACAGTGGGTGGGGAGGGAGGCAAATGCTTTTGCTGATTCTCTCTAGCTAAACAAGGGGTAACTAGGGAACAGTTGTACTGGGCCCAATTGTAACTTTATGATGTCTCTGTATCAATGAGTGAGGCTGCACCTCGCACCTCATATTGGGATGCTTGTAACGAACTATTTGTCATTTGCTTCCTAATGAAATCAATTGAATTTTATCTATAAAAAAAAAAAGGAGATTCAAAGCTAATTGTTTCATGGTTAGTGGTAGCAGTCAGACTCCGTGGACTCTTAGACATGCTTTTAGGGAGGCAGAAAGTATTGATAAGGACAGCATTTGTTTTGGGCTGCTATGTAATATTGAATGTAGCATTTTGGGATGGCAATCTTTCACCTTTATTAACTTTAATCTTCTTTGAATAGAATTGGTATCTCTGATGCTTAAAACATGGGTTGGTGTCTACTCCACTTATATTTCATAATGGAATATCCTAGTTTCTCATTGATGGAGACTGGCTTACTGCCTGTTTGTGGTATTGCAAATGATTAGGAACCAGTTCTTCCTGGATGTTTTCTCCGGGCTAAAGCCATAGGCCTCATGCCTATGATCGATCAGGTATAAGATCCCACTTATAACCAAATTTTGTCATTTAGCCTTTGAAAGAAACTCCAGTGTAGTTTAATCAAAAGAAGTACAGGGAGAGAAAGATGATAAGATAATTGCGGTGTGTGCTGATGATCCCGAGTATCGACACTACACTGATATCAAGGAGCTCCCACCCCATCGTTTGGCTGAGATCAAGCGTTTCTTTGAAGATTGTATCCTTGTTCAGTAGATGCACTGATTTCATGTCATGCATTAATTGGTTTTCTCTTTCTTCGCTTTTGATGGTTTGTTACACTTTTTATTTATACTCTGACAAAGTCAGGAAATATTGTCTGTTAATATTTTCTTGACATATGGGGAATCAGACAAGAAAAATGAAAACAAGAAAGTTGCAGTTAATGAGTTTCTGCCGGCATCTACAGCCTATGAAGCCATCCAACACTCTATGTAAGTTTTTCTTTCAAATATCTTGTATTATTCTCATTTTCCCCTTTATGGATAGAGTTCTGATGACATGTGCTAGCATAAAATGGCCGAAGAGAATAGCTGTTACATTAGCTTATTTATATGAGCTACCCTATCAACAGGTCCCTGCTAATGTAATCTGTAATCTTTGTGGAGAAAAAGGAAAAGAACAAAACAACCTATGTTGTTTGATGGGTCCCCTAATCTTTGTTTTTCTTCTTTTAGGGTAAATTACTCGTACATTTCCTGGTGTTTTTGTCAAATATTAAGGACTCCCCTCAGGTTTATTTATTAGCTTATACTCCATCTGATCTCAAAATTACAGGGGCTTTATTACAGAAATAGGTATTTTACCTAAATGCGCTAAAATTTTTAGTTTTTCTTTTAAATATTTATTTTGGATTTGATGAGAGTAACCTCGTTTATAGACACTAAGTAGGTACCATCTCATATATATATTTTTTCATTTTATATTTTTTTTCTTGAACCTGTTTTCAACTTTTTATCCTCACCTTAATATTATGGCAGAAAAAGAGTGTCCCTTCAAGAAATATAAATGAGGGAATTTGGTCCATATAATATACAAGAAGATACCATAAAAGGGTAAAATAGAATTTTGAAAAGTCACAAATATCATTTGGACACTTGGTGACTAAAACTGAAGGGAATTTAGCAGTAAGGTGGAATCAAGGTTCAAAATATACGCCAGCCTATCGGGCGAACTGGTATTCATTTTTATTGCTTTTTTTATTTTGCAACCTGTTCAGCGGGATTGGTTTAGGGCTCCTCCACCCCCTGAACCAGTCAGATCTCCAATACACCCACTGCACCCACTGTAGGGGCGTACCGGAGGGGTCTCATAACGATGTGTAGGTGTCAATACTTTGAACCTTGGGTGGAATAAACCAACTCTTTTTTTTTCAACCCCAGACTATAAGGGGTGAATAAGTTGCAGTCCTGGATGATGAAGATTCCCCTATTCATGAAGTTTTCACAATATTTTAACAATATCCTACGATTATACTGATCATTGAAAATGGAAAGTTGATGAGACGATATAATCATTTTATCGATATACGTTTAAACTGGTGTTTGGCTTAAACAAATTCCAATTGCTTAGAATGTTAGCGATTCACTTGTTTTATTTTAATTGTCGTGAAGGAATCTTTATGCTACCTACATTGTGGAAAGCCTGAGGAGATAGGCAGGTTCATCACAGTAGAAGTTGGTTTCATACAAGGTTGATGCTCATATATGGATTTTCATTTCTCAATATTAAACGAATGTATAAATCTTTGTATTCACGTTTCTGCCATTGAATGTGCGTGATCATAATACATTTTCTGATTATTGGGTTTGTAATATGCTTATGACAGGGCTTATCTGATTTTCACACGAATGGATGTCAATAGGGAAAAAATCAAAGTACAAAGAAAACAACCTGCCCATAGAATAAAACAATTGTCTAGCCTTGAGTTGTTATTCCCCCCTGGTCTTACAAAATCATAATTCAGAACCACTGATTCACTATAGGGAAGGGGACGGATTTGCTACGGGAAGATTCCTGCCAACCAGCCAATACAGGGTCTGCAGATGTTATGTGGATTCAATCCAACGGGCAACAGTATCCAAGCTGCCTATTTGTGCACGTTCTCATGTCGAGTCCTTTTCTCTTTCCTGCATAAATACATTGGATCTTTAACAAAGCTGGATCGTTTGTTGGGTTCCGTAGCATTGAAATGGTTTGGAGTGGTCGAATTGGAGTCTACACTGTTTATGATCATTGATCAGCCTGCTGCTATTGTATTACATTATTACCCGAGCTTACAAGCCTCTTTCTGTGAATAATGTTAAGTGCTCTGTTAACGATGTCGAGCTTCACCACATTTTTTTTCAGTGCGATCTTGTTAAACAACTGAACAATATAGAAATTACTACAAAGGGTTGTGTCCAAAGAGAACTTTTGTTGTTTAGAGAAAAAAAAAAAACAGTTGGGCTTTTTTAAAAATTCCCTGTGCATTACACGTTAGCATGGGCTCCGTGTAAGAGTATTTGCAATCTATGATGCCCCAAAAAAACATGACACTTGCAGATCCTTGAATTTTGATAAATACCACCGGTTACCACTTTTGTGATACCGGTTGATTACTTGCATGTTTTACCGGCATCATAAAGATGTTGGTCACTGTCATCCACTACAAATATAAAACGCAAATAATATGTTTTCGGAAACATATATAAATGGACTAAAGCAATTATAAAGGATTAAGAATAAAAATACATTTCTCAATGATTATATATATATATTAAATTCTCCTCATAACTGCACGTATGGGTTACCGACTTACAGTCTGTTCTGAACCATCAAGAATCCAGAACAAATACAAATATAGGCTCAGTTTGAAAAGAGTATAAATACAAATATATACAAAATAATACAAAAGGTAAGATTTTACACTATATATTTGTATTTGCACTCCATCCAAACTGAGCCTTTAGAACAGACTTGGATGGAAGTTACATGAGTTCGTGATGAATGAGAAGGCCCATATTTGTTAGAATTTGGATGGAAGCTACGCATGATACAGTGTTGTGCCAGTTTGAAAAAACGAATAACTCCAAAATCAAAAGGGAGAAAAAATGAACAGAGTGAAAGATCAATAGGACAGTCTAAAAGAGAGTCATACTTAGAAGATTCCCCCAATTGCTTTTTAGAAAGAAAATATATAAGGTAAATCTATGACGTGGAAAAGATATGGTATGGAAGGAGTTTTGACCAATGAAAATCTATTCATGAATTTTAATAAATAACAACTGATTGGTTAGCACGTTTATGATTCCAATTGATAGGTCAGAAAATTTTCAGATATCATATTTTTTTTATACATGATCGAACATATATATATATATATTATGAGAATAAAGAGAACGTGCGACGGTGCGAGGCAGTTTGTGCTTCGAGTATATGCCGAGAAGATCCTCTCTTCCTTTACAACACCGCACCCCGGTTCCTTCAACCAACAGCAACCCTCAAAACGAGCCTCCTCTTTTTAAAGCCCAAACACCCTCCACATCTTTCTCCATCTTTCATTTATATGCTAGAAGATCATCCCGTCCGTCATTTACATCTCAACTGTTTTTCACTTTTTCTTTCCTTGTGGATTCTCATGGAGTCTGAAGCCTTGGTGGACGACGTCAACGGTGAAGATGATAACGATCAAAATGCGTGGGGGTGATGACGACGTTCATGTTCCGATGGTAATTTGATTTATTACCATTTGGGCAACTTGAGATCCTTTGGCAATGTCTCCTCTAGCTGACATGTTTGTGGCTGCTTAATCATTATCAAGCTTTTTAAGTTGTTATATTAATGGAGGAAATTTCTTTCTTTTTGAACGGAAAATACCAGGAGCTCTTCTTTTCTTTCTGTGGACAGGTTACTATTCATTCTTTCATTTGTTAATCTCTCTCTCACTCTCTCTCTCTCTCTCACTCTCTCTCTCTCTCTCTCTCTAATCTCTATATACATATATTGCTACATGTTTTTCTTTTCCTTTCTCAATTTGCATTCCTCTTTTAAAGATGTACCGATTAATCAATCAATTGGGGTCAGTTTGGGCCGTGGAAACACAAAATATAAGTGTCGACAAGAACATCATCTTGGCATAAACAATAAAGATTGGGGAGGGGGATTCATCATTTTCACGGTATGTGTGGAAACTCATTAAATCATTTTGCAGAGTTAATGTGGAAACCTCCAAAATCAATACCTTTAGCTATCTTTTTGACTATTCACTTCGCAGATCTACCTGTTCAGATAACTCCATTTTCTTCTTTTACTTTATTCGATCAACTGGATGGTGTTTGAAACTACTTTCTGGTATCATATTCTACAACTTGAGAATTTCTTGGCGACCCCGGCGCTGGCCAGTGGGTTCAAGTGAAAGAGACAAACGACAGGCCTTTGCTTTAAAGTTTTTTTTTTGTTCTTGATATTTTTTTTTTCCTTTCAAGGAATAAATAAATGTCAACATTTCTTCTGATTTTTGCCAAGCGTTCAACCTATCAAAGGTTTTGTTTATCTTACAATATATCGATGTGTCGAAGTCTCAAAGATTGAGTGGATACTTAGAGGAAATCACTTCGACTCTTCGAGTGCAAACGCATTGTGGATCCGGAGTGACGAATTACGTGTGCGGATCAGATCGTAACTTATCTCTGATTTGTTTCAGATTTCAGGGCTCAAACGGTTGAGAACTTGTCATTAGAAATGATGGGCGATCGCCAATCGATTCATCCTATATACATGAATATATGAGAAAATCTATAGTGCCGGAACCATAAGAGTGACCAATCAAAACCCGCCGGTGAATTTTGATAAATATTTGCTGATTGGTTACCTTTGATACCGGTTGACTGGTCACAAGTTATTCAAAACCCGCCGAGGTTTCCATTTGTATGATACCGGTTGACTGGTCACAAGTTATTTGGTATCCTAATCAAACAACCAAGAAAAGATACCATAGTATATTAAGGCAATAACAAACAGTCCAGCAAAACCATGGTATTGAAAACCGGACCGGTTGACTCGGGAACCGGTTAGGCACTCGATTCTTTGTTTGTGGGCCAAAAACGGTTGATTTGGTCAGTAACCTACTGACCTGGGCGGTCCAAACTGTAGACAACGGTTTTTAATTGTTTCTTTTTTAATCAGAACGGATCATTCATTCAAACTGAACTATTAAACCGTTTGACCCAAAAACTGATAACCAAAACGGTTATATATCCGATCCGGTTTTTAAAAACTTGAGCACTACAGTGAAAAGAAGGCTTCTAATTGGCTTACTAATTGGCTTACTAATTGGCATTGAGGAGTGAGGGCCAGAGGAGCCAACGAGGGAGATGGCGACTGGCGAGAGATTGGCACAATGAGTTTGACTCTTGAGGATGCCCCCATTGGACAGTATTGTCAATGCCAATCTAATCAAACTCTCCTCGGTGGCTACCACTGTTACCCAACCTGTCAAGCACAAATGGTTCTCTTTGAGTCATTTCTCAGTTTTCTTGTATGTTACTGAGCGATGCAACCTAAACAGCCCCCGTGAATTACGAATCTTTCCCCTTCTTAACACTGACCCCAAATGTATGAATTCTATGCTTTTCAAAACCGGATCAGACCGGAAAAACCAGATTCCATTTTTTCTCAAATCTGCTTTTTTTCTCAAAACCATTGATTTTGGTCAACAAACTGCTGAATTAGTCAATTAATCGTTTAAACTGTCCCAATCGTTCAAACGGTTTTGACTATCTTTCAAATTTTTTTATTTTTTTGTCAGAACAGGCCGGTCATTCGAATCAAGCGATTAAACTGTTCAAACCAATAACCAGACCCGGTCACCGATTCGGTTTTAAAAACCATGATGAATTATGGGGTGGATGATTGTAGCTTTTTACCTTGGACCCTTCAAATCTTGCTTTATCCCTTTTGTACATCTATTTTTCCGATTTATGGGGATGTGGCGAAGCACTGCCCGTCTTGTTTTAGTGTAATCCCTCTATTATCATTTTAGGTGGTGTTCGCTAGTATAGTGAACCCATTAGATAATAATGGGTTTCAAACCACACCACATTCAGTTATGGTGTGGTCTAGTTTGAAATCCACACTCAGGATGTGGATTATACCACAATCCAAAATATCGGCCGGCCCTGTGGTAGAAATTTGCACCGGTATAAATGCATGGAAGTGCACATTTTGCATTAATTTTCCCTTGGTGGTTTACTAACCTATGCGGAAGACTGACAGTTCGATTGAAAAGCTAAGAGGGTTGTTTTTTTGGAAATGATATAAGAAATAAGAAGTCATTTTAGGGAGGAAAAAATTGCACTGCTAGTGAGTGCACATAACTACATAAGACGAAATAGTGAAATACAAATATTGTATGCTTTGCATCAGATAGAAATACAAATTATAGGCACAAACAAACAGATGCAAAACTGAACCAAGAGCCAAAAATTGTATCTGATGCACATTTACAGTACAACCAGACAGCCCGTGGAAGATATCCAAGCAACCCCAAGTTTAGGAGCTTTATCTTCAATGCCATTTGGATTTCCTTCATTTTATATTAAGGTTAACGAGGCTATAAACATTAACGGGAGAAGAAAACAAACAAAACTCTGGCCTACAAACCTCGTTAAAATTCAATTCACCATTCACAAAGTTGGTGCAATTTCCTTCACATGATGCGTCGATAAAGTGAATTCACAGCCAACCTATATACAAAAAGGTTGGTACAGTTCACAACAAAGTGAATTAGGTAGCCAAAAGGTGAAGTGTATTTAGCCAGTAAATGTAAATATTTGAATAGCACATTCAAGAGAGAACACGAGGATGTATAGTCTGGGTTGAAAGAAAGGTTTGTATTGAAACTTGAAACACCCTTTGAAAATGCTCGATGCAAGTAAATTTGAGTAACCATCCATGGTAACAAGAATAACAGGATTGAACGAGAACTAGAATTTTACCTTCCAAAATAGCTTTCTTTTCTAATAATCTCCAATAAACTTCATAATAAAAAACAAAATTCGCCCAAATTAAACATAGAAATAATTCAGAGTATAACGTTTCAAAATGCACCCAAAACTCCTCAGAATGCAGAAAACCGAATCTTCATCCTGAGTGAAAATTCGGCTAATGGAAACAGCTGATTCACCGACTCCTCGACCTAGTAGAAGAAACCAAGTACTTTACCACCTACATTCTTTCTCCTAGCCTCTTCATGATCCATGATGCCAGCAGACGTGGTCAGCACAATGTAACCAAACTGCAGGGTTTTAAAAATCCATCAAAACAAGGCAAAAGTCACTATAACGTGGAATTCACCAAGAGGTACGATTTTGTTTTTCAAACAAAAATTGGCACACCAGCAAAATCAGGTTCGAAACCAATAACCAACTGCCCACCACCACAGAAGCATACAAGCTCCGAGGCAGAAATCACTAATACCCAGCAAATCTTACCGGTGGACAGTGATACAAAGGCAAACAGCCTATCAATAGAACTATCTAGAATACACAAAAAAAAAAAGTTGACTAGTCACAGACTCAGTGGACATATGATCTACTGAAGGCATGGCAGCAGGATCCTAACAACAATTTTGGTTCTAAAAAGACGATGCAATCAGCAAGTTTCTAGAACAATTAAATACAAGGCTCAAACCTGTCTTGAGGGAAGCAATCTTGCAGTCCAGTTCTCAATGTCCTTGACACCAAGGTCAAAACGAGGGCTAATAACACCACACTTGTTCAACCTTCCATTCAGTTCAACCACAATTTTCCCGGCCCTATGGTCATCAACATACTCGAACTCTCCAACGTATCCTTCATAAGAAAGGATGCAATAAATAAACAAATAAATCATAAAGCCATAAAAAAGAACATGTCACTGATAAAATAGGAAAATATCTAAATGAATCATATAAAAAGTCAATAAAAGGAATGAAAGAACAGGGCAAACCATGCTTTTGCATCACAAGGAGGAACTTAATGATCACTTTCGAGGATGGTCTGATCATAACCTGTCGCTTCCCACGCTTCTCTGCATTGTACATGCTTTTAAGAGCATCGTTTAAAACGCTAACTCTCACCATTTTTCCCAAAGCTTGCTCCTGCCAGTAGTTAACAACAGGGATTATTGTCTTTGTCAGTCTCACAAGTGTGCTCAAGTACTTTATATTGAACAGTTAAATCATGCCAAAAAATAAAGAATAGATAGACAATTCTGCGCTGTTCAAGCCATACATGTTACAACACTCATTCAATCTGGTCAATTTTTGCTCATGTACATATCAAAACATGAATACGGAATGGGAAAATAACAACCATCAAGAATAAATCACAAACATGTTGGCCCAACCAATGTAGGAAGAGCTTAAAATATCATGGTCACAATTTTTCCCATGTATGAGGTGTGACCATGCTAGCAGAACGTGTTTAGATAGTCAGAATGCCAAAACCAAATGACCAATGGAGATACATCTAGCAGTAGCATGGCCATACTATTTTGCACATACTTGTGGGGTATGAACATTCTACTGGAATATGGACGGATAGTTACAGAGATTTGTGACAAAAAAAAGCATATAGGTATCAAAATTAGACCTTCCAAATATTGAAAATAAAGAGTGCATGCAGAAAAATAGATTCTACAAGTACTGTTAATGTGAGATTGCTAATATTAACTCTCATTGCATGTCTAGACTCAATAGAACAAATAAAAATCCCCAATAATATCTCTATAAAAGTGTAACAATGGACTTCCTAACACTCATAGTGATTCCAAGTTGAATGAATTTATATAGCCAATGGAACCTTTGGTGGGTTAATTAAAGCAATGAAAGAATAATAATGATATAAAGTGAACTACTGTATCCAATGAAAATTAAGGAATAGTGAAGTTGGGGAATAATAATGAAATTGGGGTATCAAAATTCAAGGAGCTACTTGATAGCAACTAAAGTTGCTTAACTAAATAATTTACTGCTTGTTATTTAGTGAACAAATTATTAAGTAAATTGTAAAGTGTCTGAAGCTGAACTGCTGAAGTTAGAATGATTATTTTATTCACTAAATAATGCTGCAAACAGATTGGAATTGAAATCAAACGTTATCCATTGTTATTCACTAAATGGTATATTTTATTCACTAAGGTAATATCAACTTTTAATTCATTTATACTCAAACAGAAATCAAATGTTATCCATTGATAAATCAGATTGAAATTGAAATCTGATATTGGATAGCATTAATAAATTAAACTAAATACGATCAACATATCATATATTATTAATAAAATGACATAAAAATGACTTTGATATTGTATGTCATGAAAAAAAATATATTCAAAATAAACTTTATGAAACTTGAAAAAAAAATTACTCTTTGGTAAAAACAGAACATTCAAACCAGTTTTAACTGTGTAAAGCAGGTTAAATTTTATAGGTTTCTACATTTAAATATGATATGTATTCAAATCCGATTGTATAGGGATGGATGCATTCAGATCAAGGTATAGCAGAGTAAATTGGATTGGATTAGGGTGGCCCATAATCCATATTATAATTATAAACAAAAGCACAAACCAACAACAAATTCAACTGAACCTCTTCAGTGTTATCAAACAGTTCCTACGTATTTCTTCCAGCACAACAGTATGACCAAACTATTGACAACCAAATTTTTAGGCAAGATGCCGAGTATAACAAACTGTACCTATTTATTGTTATCAACCACAATCCCTAAATTTTTTATCCTGAATCTTCCGGTAGCCATAGTGCTATTTAGGATTAAGTGGAATGCTCCAAATGTTGCTGGAAGCAACCGTAAGAAGTCTCTAATCACACCAAATGACAAGTTAAGATATATCTTACAACCTATGCTTCAATATAGAGCCAAGCTGATGAGGGCAATGCACATGTGCACCGTTTAACAACTAACACTGTCCGGGATGTAAATGTTCAAGAGGATCCGGTTTCAGGTTGCATACTCATCTGCGCAATTCCAATTCAAGTACAAGCGAGGGATTTTGGTGGCCCTGCTTAAAATGGGACCCAGCATAATGCAATAGAAACTCGATCACTTAAGAATAAAATAAAGAATTAAATGTTGGCTAACAACGTCCCTTCTTAATGGATCATAACATTATATCAAATCAGACAGTTAGGTCTATTCAACCGGTAAAATATGTTTACACCACTAGCGGCCGGCTCATCTAGATATGTATACAAGTTGAGATAAGAGGAAACAAAAGTCTGCCTTTAACTGCCACACAATTACATAAATAAAGAAACAAAATCATCACTGAAAGTTAGACCACTCCTCCCAAACAACATAAGCAGAACGAAATTAGATGAACACATTTGCGTTCCATGCAGTGAAGGAACCTAGAGAAAAAGAGAAGTAGAACAAAATTGAATAACAGATTCATGGCTGGGCTTTTGTCAACCGAAGTATAAACACAGAAAATGAACAGATCGGAGATCATTAATCGAACCTATAAGAGTAAACCCTAACAAGAAGGGTAATGGAGAACGAACTAGGCTCTTCGTTTAGTGGTTTAAAACGGTACCTGTAAAGAGAGATCTGCGGCGGCCTCCCTGAAAGCGTAGAATATGGAGAGCAGGAGCTAGGGTTTTTGGCCTCGGAGGGTGAAATGGAGAAACCCCGGTTACCTATTATACAAGGATCTCTTCTGTAATTACGGAACTGCCCTCCTTTTTAGGTTTCGGATTACCATTGCCGTTAAATATTGACGGAAGGGATAAAATATCAATTTTACCCTTTCGTTAAATATTTCCTTTTGTCTCTCTCACTTTACCTCCGTACAACGAAGGCACCGTTGCCACGACTACGCCCCTTCTTCCCCCTTCGTTTTCTCTCTCCGCCAACACACTTTGTTCTCTAACCCGTTCAAATCCTCCCTAAGAGAATCGAATGTTGCAAAAATAGAAAGGGAGGGAGGCACTTGAAACACTGCCCATATATGCTTAGAGGGAGATGGTGGTGGAAAAGGCTTCTTAAAAAACCTCATTGGCATAGAATTAGAGATCGGTGCCGGAGATTTCTTATAGAGTAAATAATGAACAGTACTTGTACCTGAGTCGTAAAAAGGAAAATAAAAGGAGATTTTTTTTCCCTACATTTGCCTATGCTTTTTGCTACTATCGTTGTTGGTGGTGGTAATGCTTACTACTTTATACTTTCTGCAAATTAGAGCTATGCTTGCTACTTCTACCTTCTCTATTGGCATAAAGATCAAGTCTTGGGGGGGTGGAGGGGTTTCGAAGTGTAGAGCCTCATTTCCCTGTTAATAGAATTCTCAAAAAGCTTAGGGTTTTCCTGCAATCGCTCCTCTTCTCTACTGGCATAAAGATCAAGTCTTGGGGGGGTGTGGAGGGGTTTTGAAGTGCAGAGCCTCATTTCCCCTACCTAAACCCTAATCTAACACATCTCTCCCCAAATCAAATCATTTCAATCAAGGATCTCTATCTCTCTCTCTTGTACTCTTAGCTTTTTTTCTCTTATAGAAAGAGAAAGGGGGAGAGGGAGATTGTGAGAAAAGAGTAAAAAGAATGATGAGGAAGAGATCCGGGGTTAAGATCATGGAGAAGATAAGTGATCTCATCTAGGGTTTATAGAGATGGAAAAAAAAAAAGAAAGAAAGAGAGTTTAGAGAACATCTCATCGTGAGAGGATTTTTCCAATTCGGACATGGTCTTCACGATTTCTTCTCCACTATCGTCGATCTCTCCGGTGGTTCCATCTTCTATGGTTGTTATGAAAGCTATTGTTTTTCTTCTATCCTACACAAACAGATAGGAGGAAGAGAGGTCAGAGGAGGGTGTCTTGTTTTAGAAAGAGAAGAAGGAGAAAAGGAAGAAAAAGGGTGAAAGAGAGAGGAGAGAGAAGGAGGAATGGGTGCCGAACCTACTGGTCGAGAGGAAGGGAACAAGGGTAATATTGGGTTTAAAAAAAATTAAATGTCACGTAGTATCACGTGTATGGCTTTTGGCAAAATATTGTCATATATTAACAGTAAGGGTAGAGCTAGTCAATTGTCAAAAACATTAAGGGTAGCGTTAAACAATAGTTAAATAGTAAGGGTATACTTAGTCAATTAACTAAACCATAAGGATAGTTTAAGAAATTTGCTCCCCCCCCCCCAAAAAAAAAAAAAGAAAAATGTTGATCGGGCCGAGCCAAACAACTGGGCGGTTTTGACCTTCAAGCTATTACTCGATTTGGATCCAACCTCAAACATGAAATTAGGGATCCTTTAATAATAGTTGAGGTAGCTAAAGTGAATGACTTATTATTTCGTTTTATTATTTTTTTTAATAGTGAGGTGGTGTCATCATATAAGCATATTCATACTCTTTAAGGTGGGCTACTTTGGCTACTTTGAGCCACATTACATTAGATATAGTATTCATATAAAACACCTTATACAATTATATTTTTATCATCTACTGGTAAATATGTATGTGCATTTACATGTGGCATTATCTCGAAGACAAAACTATTTATAATTCATGGACAGTTTCTAAACAGTTATAAGTGAACAGTTCTGAACAATTATAAGTGGACAGTTTATAAAATGAGAATAAATGACATATATGCCCTATTTATGCCCATTGTATATTTAGACGAGGGGAATAGAAAACATCCAATGAAAAAGGGACATTCACTATTTTATAAATAGTATAGATTTCTTTTTTGATTTTGATAAACCGTTCAGTCCAATCCACAAACTGTGTATGCTTAGTAATTTTGCACACCACCTTTTGAACATTCAGAAAGAACTGTGAACATTGGGAAATGGATGTATCTATATCTAGTGCTTGGAAAAGAGCCTAAGCCTACCACCACTCAGTGAGCATGTTTCGCATTGATGGCATAGGTTAACCGTGCTACTGCAATCAATAAAACATTTGATGGATGATTTCCTTTCATCTCGCATAAATCCTAAGTTTCGCGCTTATGGTCATCCTTTATCAAACTCCAAGACGATGGCTTCCGCTATTTTGAAAAATTCTTCATAATCTGGGTTTCTACCTGATACAAATGGCACCCTCTACCAATGAATTTCTACGGTCATCTCTCAAAAGGGCCTTGATTTTGCCAATGATGTATTCATAGAGAAAACAATTGCATCCTTTACACCTCTTAGCTTGCCTCGAGTCTAAAAGACTACGAAAATCCCTTGAACAGTACCAAATTATAAAGTATAAAAAAAGTTTGTACTTTGATGTTTTCTTTGAAAATCGTTTGGGTAAAATATTTAGTAAAGTATGTTTTTTGAAATAAAATAACAATTTTTTGTTTGGTAAAAGCATGTTTGTCCATACTTCCGGTGATGGTTTCCAATGGTTTCGTGGCTGAAACCAGCGGCGAATGGAAGTAGGGCTGAGAGTTGTATCATAAAGTGGTCAAATTTGACCACCTGTTCACAAGAAAACGAAAGTACTATTTCACCAAAAGCACGAAGTATAAACACGGACTTGGCGGAGGTTTTTGTACTTGTGCAGGAGCATTAAGTATAAAATACAAACACTATATTGTACTTTTATACTTTCAAAAGTATGAAAGTAATTTATAAAAGCCTACCCAAATAGGGCCTATCAAACATCACAAATCTATTGAGTCAATGTTTCTACATCAACCATAAAGCCCGGTGGCACATTATTGCATCGGGTGTAGGGCTGTAAATGGGTTTGGGTTGGACCCAATGACCTTAATTGATTGGGTCGATTATGGTTTCAGGAATTTGAACCGATGGGTCATTTTTGGCTCTTGATATATTGTTCTGGTTCTTATTGGGCCAAAATCGGTTCCATCCAATCCCGAGCTGATTCAGACTCAACCTGAGCTATATATATATATAATTTAATATACAAATAAATTAAATAAAAAATATTGTATATATAATATTTTCAATAGGTTTATTATAATTGGGTTCATAGGGCGAGATCCAATTGTCTCGATAACCAGTCATTTTGGTTATGGGTCTAAAATTAAAGACCTTGTTAGGTCCAATTTGGTTAGTTCAAATTGAGGCCCAATCCAGACCCGACCTATTGGTAGTCCGAATCGGGTAGCACCGCTGATTTAAGTATGAATTCATATTATTGTTTACTCTTTATGGTAGTTGGCTCGTCACTACTGTCACCAGATAAAGCGCTCTCTCTCTCTCTCTTATATCTCTTAAAGTGCTACACAGGGTAGCCCATCCTCCAACCCAGGTGCAGGTAGGATTTGATCCCAAGTCTCTGCTACATCCAACTGGATACCTTACCAACCAACTAGTTAACATCTTGCTTTATCAGATAAAGGTCACACCATTGTATATGATGCGTTTGGAATTGGTGTAAAAGTACATCGATGATGTTTTTACACTAAACCGTGAACAAGTAACTATTGCACTTTTGAAAAGTGTGATGTGACCGACGTAAAGTTTTACATTGATTGTATCAATATAGTATTTACATTGATTTTATCAATGTAGTATTTACACCAATAATCGATGTAAAACTTTATGTTTGATGAGGTTTTACATCGAATCGCTACGTAAAACTACATTCCATCTAAACGCACGCAAAACTGAATTGGAGTGGAATAAACTGAATTGGAGTGGAATTTTATGTCGATCATGACTACACACACCTTCAAAACATCGACAAAAACGAACTAGTGTAAACTTTTACACCATTATTGATTTTCACCGATTTCAAATGCATCCTTAGGTATACACCATCATTGGTGTGTTTTTGGATGAAGCAAAACGCTGCATATTCAAACCTTGCCGTTGTAGCTCTTAAGAGTTTTTTTGCCTATTGTGGTGACCATGGTGACTAATTCCAATTTGTATTAGCTGAATACTTTGGCTGTTCAGCAGGCTGTTGAACAAATGATGGGGTTCAACGACAGTAATAAATTGATGGCCCTGCTGTAAAAGGTGTGTGCCCCATGTATTTTATTGTTGGTGTGAAACCTTGTCATTGGTTCTAGTTATTGTCTATCGGAATTCACATGTTTTGATTGCCAACATGTCCGAACTTTCTCAATGACAGATCTAGTTATTGTCTATCGGATAAACAATAGAGAAGACAAAAAATGTTAGACTAAGGTTATGGTATATTGTAACTCAAAGGGAATATACCCATCGTGAATTGCAGCCACACAACGCCATCTTTCATTGCGAGGATAGGGTGTGGGTAGAGAAAATGAGCATAAAAATAGTGTTAACATTCTTAACAAGCCTAACCATTAAGAGAGAGCATTGTCGTTTATTTTGAATGAATACAATTGAGTGACATGGCTTAATTGAAGAGACTATGTAAAACAATTGACCAAATGGTCCATATAGTTCCAAAACAATTTACTATTTTTTTGGGTAGAAATAGGAGGAGCTACACAAGACAGGGGGTAGCTCGGCCCCAAGCATCACAAAAACAAATAGAACTTTAAGTCTATAAGGATAGAGAAAGGGTAAAAACTGAGAGTGCTGAGAGGAAAAGAAAGAGGTTGGTTTTTCATCCAATTCGCAACTTGATTGGCCTCTCTATAAATATGGTTGTAGGTAACACCACATTCCAAATCTCCATCCAGTTTCAAACACTCATCGATGATGGTCTTCGATATCCACGGGCAGTCCACTTTGTTCTTTAAACATGAAATCACAATAAGAGAGCCTCCCTCAATGAAGATGGGGAGAGTCCTATAGTTAAAAGCAATATTGTGGGCCTCCCATTATTGTCATTATTTTGTTGATATGGGGGGTTTTTAGTGTGGTGCTGTGCTATTCAATGGCCCATATGGTATATTTACGGGTATCACCAAAAATACCAAAAGAATATTATATCATAGGCAATTATAGATGTCAAGTCTAATTGGTATACCAATTATCACAATTAATAATTGGTTTGGTTATGTATCTATTTTATAAAATTGATTATTCTGATTATCTTCTCCTGAAGTAGACCTGATCATTTGCCAACTCTATTATTGAAGAAGTTGTAAGCTATTTACTTACTGAATTTGGAGTAGGATTGAAAGTAGCAGCTAGAATGTTGGTAAAATCTCTAGCTGATTGTAAATTTGTTTTGGGAATTGATTATTCGCTTTTGCCCCATAGGGGCTGTAATTCAATTCTCCTTGGCATGGTACCACATTTTTCTAGCAACATTAACAACTTTTCTCAAAGGTGGTGAGAACAGATAGTGGGGTTCGCTCATATTAGAACCAATACATACCGGCTAGTATGTATAGTACAAATACATACAATATAATACAAAATGCAAACTTTTGCATTCTTTAATTAATACCCCATGAGATTTTTTTTTTCATGTAAAGAGCTATGAAAAAGAGGTATTTGTACCATTCTTCCAAAATATTTATAGGGTAGGATTTTGTTAGAATCAAAACTTGGGAGAGGATTTATAATTGCCAGAAATTTGAAAATTCATTAAAGTTTTTAGAATTTATCCTTTATTTTTATTAATTTAGATGATCAAGACTCTGTTCTTGGAGGTAAGATGAGCTTCATGTGTGAGTGTACAAGTGTCTTTTTTTCAAGTGAAAGGTTACCAAATAGATAAAGATGGGCATGAGTACACCAAATGGGTAAATAAAAGGTGATTCCACTTTAACTAGCCCTCTTCACAATTGACAACACAAGAGTGAATTAGGGTAGAGTTTTGGAAATTCTAAAGGTTTCTTGTTGGTCATAGGGGAGACTTGGGGTTGAATCCCAAGTAGGGGGCTTGGGTTGAGTCCCTTTGTGTAGCCCTTCAAACTATATAAAAAAAGGGTAAATTACAGATGGGTACCCTGTACTCTGAGGGTAGTGGCAGATAGTTATCCTAAAATTTCAATTGCAACACTTAGTACTTTGAACTCTAAAAAATATACTTTTGGGTCCATCTATTAGTATTCCATCAGTTAAATATTACATAATATCAAATATACCCTTATTGTGTATATTTGAAATAATTCTATCTTAGAAAATTTGAATATGCTATTTCCTATCCATGTGAGAACGTCATGGTGGGGAGACATTTAGTTACCTAAGAATGATACCATAAATACATGATAAAAGTATTTTTGGCATCATGTAATGTTTAATTAACAGATATACCTATGTGTCTATTTTTTAAATATAAGGGTACTTAAAAAATAATTAAATTAATAAAATAAGTTACATGTAAGCAATAAACAATAAAAATAATTTGAGCATGTAAAAATTTTTAATAATTAAAATATTTTTCAATGGTTTAAATATGTACAGATCGGGTTTGTCCAAGAACCCGCACCTTATCCGTACTTATACGAGTTTTAAAATCTAAAAAACCCGTCTCCACCCCCCAGATTCCGTTTGGTCGGGTGGAACTTGGAAGTTCCCTTCCCACCAGAAACATGCAATCAACACCAGCACGTGTATCGAACGGTTTTCTTCGAGTAAAAAATAATCTCCGCTCTCCAAGCTTTTTGTCCTTTGCGCGAACGGGTTGTCGGGTTTTCTTCCGATTACCGTAACCACCACCAACGGGCGAAAGCGCGAAACCAAAACAAGTTTGCATCACAATCCCGCTCCATGTAAAAACCCCAAAGTGCCCACCCTCCCTTCCACACATATGATGCATATCCCATAGGCCGGCCACAATCGGCCCATAGCTCTAAACCCTCGTTAAAACCCTCCTCTCTGAATCGCTCATCCCCATTTCCCTAACTTCCATTTCTACATATTCCCTTCCGAACCAAAAAACAAGACACAGAAGATGGCTTCTCACAATAACAACTTCGACAGTCTACTCCTTCAAAGCCTGATGGGCAGATTGCAACTCCGATCTCCCTACCTCCACACAAACTCTTATCTCTCTCAAAGTTTAGAAGATTTATTGCTCGACAACAATTCCTTCAATGACGTCGACGACGACGACGCTGATGAAGGCAAGACCCCGCTCGCCAAAGAGGAATTGAAGCTCGAAAAGGAAATCATCCGCATCATCCTCAGTGGCAAGACCGAAACCCTAAAGCCTAATTCCGGACAAGCCGTCACGATTGGCGACCACCACATCTGCGTTGGTTTCCATGAAGAGACGGGATCGGACTATCGTGTTTGGGAGTGGCACGGTCATATCATGTTGTTCGATGAGGAGAATGGCTATACGCCCGAGTATATATACGGGAATTACTTTGAAAGGGCGCCCTTGAAGCGGACTGCACACGGCAACAAGGAAGAGGAGAAGAAGGATAAGGATAACGATGCTGATAAGGAGGAGGACGAGGAGGGGGAGGAGGAGGAAAAATCTGGGACTTTGGGGCTGAGGGAATTGATTGACGGTGGAGATTCGGTCAGCGGTCGTATTCTTCGTCGGAATTTGAACACCGGATCTCCGAGGTAAGATTATATTGGCTTTTATTTATTTTTGTCATTTTCTAATATTTCCCGGTGACAAGGCTTACTATTTCGTCATTAATTATTCAAGACGTTCAGCTTTGATCAGACATGATGCCAAGGTCTCGTACACGATAAATATTTTCTGACATAATTCGTAGTTGTTCTATCCGTGATTGTTTTTGATGTTATCCAACGAGATGTTTCGTGGAATGGTTGGACAACTTGGACTTAAATCGTATGCTTTAATCCTAACTTGCAGAGGTTTAAAATCAGACGTACTGCCAATATTTTCTGCTTATTTGTTGTTGTATTTGAACCTGGATATTGGACATGCCCATGATAGTTACCTGCTGTTGAAATTGGATTTTCTTTATATGCATTCTGACTAAGTTCATAGTCTCCCTCTCTGGCACAGGGTAAGTTACAACTTAAAAAGAAAGCTACTATTATTGTCAGCATATATTATTGCGTTGCATAGAAGCATTTCATTTTTTTCTTTTCACGTTAAGTCTACATGGAAAAATAGCCTTAGACGTTGACACACGTCTGATGCATTTCCATGTTTCCTTGGATGCCTTTTAACATTGATTTTCTTTAAAAGCTAATTGATAATATGAGAATGGTATCTTA
This sequence comes from Nelumbo lutea, assembly GCF_056320005.1. Taxonomy (NCBI): domain Eukaryota; kingdom Viridiplantae; phylum Streptophyta; class Magnoliopsida; order Proteales; family Nelumbonaceae; genus Nelumbo; species Nelumbo lutea. The sequence goes on along the minus strand of NC_142685.1, from coordinate 3,910,467 downwards.
TGATATGACGTGTTACATTTTTCTTATGAAGACATGAGAAGCTCTATAATTATTTCTTAACTATTTCTGCCATCCCTGGCCCTTGCTATTTGTGGTTAGTGAGTTTTTATTTTTATGATATGATTAGGTTTATGATTATAACAAATATTTACCATGTAAGCGCTCATTGTTACTATTCATTTTCTTTCTTCAATTTTTATAAGAACATTGGAGGCTTGTATGTTCTAGTATTAGCCAGAAGTCTTGACTTTGGTAGAAGCAGACTGATGCATAAGTGATAGAATCTTGGTAATGTTCTATGAATGATGAATCCATGGGTATGCACTCCATGGTCTGTGTATTTTATGTTTATGGATTTGGTTGCCTAGGATGCCTGAGTTGAAAGATATTTTGATGTGTTATAAGTACGAGCTTAGTTCAACATAAGGATCAAATTACCATCAGAATTTTTTGAGATGCCAAGATGTCACTCTGATTAGGGTTACCAAAATGAAAGGTATGCATGACTCAATGTAGTAGGATTAAAGATAGGATAGAGAAAAAATGGGAAAAAGGAGAATACAAGTTGGGGTATGTGCAAACACTGTTTAAGGGAACATACTTGTTTTAGTGAGGTTTCAAACAGATTGGTAAAAACTTTGTTTCCTAGTTGGGAACCCAGTACAAACTCAAAATTTTAGTCCATGGACGAACCATGTTGTCAGTGAGAAAGATATCTGCAATTTTGTTGGTATTCATTTCTTTCTTTAGTAATTTCAGAAATTTCAGAGATATTATGCTGTGTTAGTGCTGCTGGTTGTTAACAGTGGCATCATATTGGTTTTCATCTTGCTGTATTTTACTATATGCAGAAATACCATAATGTGATGGCTATTAGTTCAACTGATCTCCATCATACTCACCATGCTGGAATTCTGTTGGTAAGCAAGAGACAAGAGTAAATCCATTTGCAATTTGTAACCTTAAGACTGAGTCTTGTAAGCTCCAGACATGCACTATCACTGCCATTTCAGTGTATCCCTGCTTCTGATTATCTCGTTCTGATGTTGCTCCTCCCAGTCAATTTTTTGGATTCTGGGTATAGTGTTTTTTCTCTCATTTTTTACAAATGCCAAAACTTGCACCTGGTCACCATTGCAACCACCATCTTTTACAGGTTGTATAAAACAAAATCAGTATTTTCAATTTGTTGATATATGTGCCTCTTCAAAAGTCTTCTTAAAACCTTTTAACATTCTTCTACTTCTATAAAAGTGTGTTCATTTTGTTTGTATGAACTTGAACATTAATCTAAGTAGGACTGCAAAAAATCTGCTTATCCAATTCTGGACCTGAATATGAACAAGTAAAGTTCTTTGAATGTAACCTGTTTATGAATTTGAATATGAATGCACACACACAAATTAGTATTTATCTATTAGTAAAGTTGGCTTGAATGCTGTATGTTTATAAAAGGAATCATAGGTTCAAGTCTAATACAAGTTATTTTCAAGTAATTTCATTCATGATATGTAATATTCTATTGTTTTAAATCAATAACCAAATCCAATCAGAGTCCAATCTAGATCCAATGGATAAGATTTGGTTTGATCTTTTTGCAGTCCTACATCTAAATCTACTATTTCCTTTCTGTACAATGGGTTGTTAATCCAGCAGGAGAAGTGGCCTTCATGAACCAATCATTGCTTGCGTGTAAAAAAATTGATGTGGTAAAATAGGTAATCCTAGTAAATCTGTATGAAATGAGTATTGATTAATTTATAGCCATGTTCTGCTCATTAAAAAAAGTTATGGTGGACTATCAGGTCCATTTGTCAGTGTTGATGTCAGGATAAGCATGTATGTTGACACTCAACTATGTGCGGAAATGTTATAAGTGAGCTATCTATAGAGAAACCACATGGAAAGATACAGGAATACAGAAATACAGAAATACAGGATACAACTGTTTAAACAGTCTCTCAGTTTAACAGGGATGCACCCACCCATTGGACAGTTCTCCTATTTAGTCCAATCTAATACCATATCCTTTTTCCTTGTTGGTAGCAAATGTCCAGTAACTTATCATATAATAAGTTTCTTTTAAGATTCATGACTTGTTCTTCTTGAAAGGGTCTTCTGTGCCTCCATTTTGGTTCTTTCCAGCCACTAGTTAGGGAGCTGATATGGTTGAAGAAGCATGAGTGCCAAACCTTCTCTTAAGAGCTCTTTTTTTTTATCCCCTTGAAGGAGCAAAAAGAGCATTCTTAATTCCTAATAATGACGCCTACCAAATACCAATCTTATTCATGCTGTGTTATAGTTATTTTATATAATGAGCTTTCTGACAGCTTGTTTTTGTATGCGGTTTTATTCCATTGATGCCTTTTAAGTTCTACAAAATTACCTAGACAGGGCACTTTTCTAGTATCTATTGGCTGATAACTCATCACCTTCCTTTTGTACTCTTTCTTTTTTCTTTAATGAATTTTCTTTTTTACTTTTCAAAAAAAACCTAGACAGTGTAATATGGCCTCAAAAAGGAAGGTTATCTATAGTTTCTATACAAGAATATGTATGCCTTTCTCGATGGTCTGCCGCATAAAAGGGCAGCATAGAGAATAATTTAAAGAAATATAGCATAGGAAGAGACAGGGGAAGTGGTAAATCCTCATGTTCTGTCCATTATGCATGTGATAGAGAATAATTTAAAGAAATATATCATAGAAGAGTCAGAGGAAGTGGTAAATCCTTAGGTTCCATCCATTATGCATGGCCAATCTGGTTTTACCACTGATATGAGGAGTCAAACCTCCCAAATGTCAGGAGAGACAAAATTCTTTCTCTGAACTTGAAAAAGAAAAATAGCAATTTATGGAAAAAAAATACAAGTAGGAAAGGGAAAAAAAAAGTACTGAGAGTGCATTGGATATTAGCTATCTTCAATTATTTCATCCTCCAAATGGGCCAGATTGGGTAGATACTGTTCATGGACTCAGTTTGGTACTTCCATGGCAATGGTTTTCTGGAATGGCACCACCAAATGTGCAAACTTGCCTCCATACTGCTTAAATAACAAAATCTTTTTTTTTTTTTTTCCTGTTTATGTTATTTAAGAGGAAGAATCTGGATACATAAAAATTTTGATAAAGTTGGTATGACCTGAATACTTTTTGTAAATCCTACAGCACCTCTATGTATTAAATATCATCCTTAGAAGCAGGGATGCTTTGTGTCTTTTCACTAGGGATGCTCCATGATTAAAAATGAGATATGACCAATCCAGTGTTCTTATTTTAAATAGGCACGCTTTCCCCTTCAGGTTTGGAGATTAGTTTTTACTAGACCAGCCATGCTTCCTTAAGTTTATTTTGACATATTCCTTTTACCTTTATGTGTGCAAGTTTTCCAGCCTCATGCACTTAGCTTCATCATCATTATCATCATTGCTATTAAATCTATTTTGTAATATAAAACGAAGTGCAAGAGGCACAAGCTTTCCAATATATAGCAAGTCATTATGTTGTGCTCTTGTACACCTGCATGTTTTTTAAGGAGATAGTAACTTTCAATAGATTAATTGGAATAAGAATTAAACAGGTTCAGCCCCTACATTAGGGAACCTGAAACCTAAGTTTTTGTTTTTGAGAGAAGATAACTGAAATCATTAAGTAGTCAAAAAGGAAGGGGGGGGGGGATGTACATGAGAGGATGTACAAGCCTTTTAAGCACAACAAAAGCAAAGAGACAGCCCTCAAGGAAGGCAGCGTATTGGAGCTATACAAAAAAACCCTTCCCAGCCCAGATTTAGCTAAATTATCAGCCACATGATTTAATTCTCTAGGAATTCATCTAAAACTGCAGTGTAAATAAGAGGCAAGCTCCCTGATTTCTAGCAACAGATGGGATAGCTTCCACGGGTCTCGAATCTGTCCTGATGCCCAGTTAATAACATTTCTCGAATCACCTTCCACTGCAATGCAGCTGAGCTTCTGTGATTTGGCAATTCTGAGGCCTTCCAAGAGGGCCCTTGCCTCTGCATCAGATGCATCTTCTGCCTTGGCTGGGCCACCATAGGCCCAAATCAAATCTCCATTTGCTCTTTGAATCAGACCTCCAATTCCATCCTTTGATCTGTCCTCAGTGGCTCTCCTAAAACTGCCATCGAAGTTTAGAAGAAATTTACCATCTTGTCTTGGGGTGATTATAAGTGGAGGTTGAGGGGGAAAAGGAGAGGTTGTTAGTAGAGCAGGGAAGTTACTATGTATGTCATTCCGATTGATACCCTCGAAGTTTTTCTATTCACCATCCAGCTGCTAATGTTGGCTAGAATACGATCTTGAAGAGCCTCCAAGGAGGAGTAGCTCTCCCAAATAATCTCCTACTTCTTTCTTCCCAGATATTCCACATGACAGCATGAACAATTGCTTTCCAGAAACAGCTTCCTCTCTTGCCCAAAATCATCTTTAGCCCTTTCCAAGAATTGATAAACACTATAACAGAATTAGGGGGAGTCAACTGACCTTGCCTCCAGCCGAGGAATCGAGAAAGAACTTCCAAAGATTTCTGGCCACCACACAATTAAAAAATAGGTGACTGATAGATTCTCCATCCTTGTAGCACATCAGACAGATATTAGGAGAGACAAAACGATGACCTTGAAACTTCTTTTGGAGATTGTCACAAGTATTCAGCTTTGAGCAAGAAGCCTTGAGGGGTTAAATCTTTTTGCTTGGAAAAGGAGAGGGGGTGGGTTTGTGGGTAAGTGCTGAAAGGAAGAAGAGGTTGAGGGTGCATTTTCATAAAAAAAAAAGAAAGAAGAGGTAGTGAAGGAGCCTTGAGGGGTTAAAGACCAAATAAGCTTGTCTTCAGTGGAGTGAGAGACTGAGAGCAAGGAGAGTAAGGGGGTGATTTCCAAAAGTTCAGAATCTCTTAGCTCTCTGTGAAAATTGAGGTTAAAGAAAGGCCTTCTGAATCTCTTTATCAAGGTTCCAGAAATTAGTGCATGCCTATCATGCCTAAAGAGAGAGGGAAAGGCTTCACAGAAGGGAGTGCTTCCCCACCAAAGTTCTGTCCAGAATTTAATAGTATTTCCTTTTCCTACTTTCAATCTAATAAGGGGAGAGAAGGAATCAAAAGGATGAAGGGTACCTTTCCAAGGATTTCATGAGGAATGAGTCGGTAAAGGGAGAGAGTTGCCCCATCCCCAACTGCTTCTGCCATATTTGCTGCAGATTACAGAGGCCCATAGAGAGTTTTGTTCTGTTTTGAATCTCCAAAGCCACTTCCCCGAGAGCCTGATTTCTTTCGGAGATGTGACTCAACCCTATCCCACCATCTTTCTTGGCCTTACACACCGTTTTCCAGTTTACAAGGTGGCAGCCCTTCTCTCCTCCCTCCCAAAGGAAGTCCCTTTCAATTTTTTTCCAATCTATTTCTGATCTTTACTGGAAGCCTGGAACTTTAAAGAAGGAGATGAAATAGATAGGGAGATTTGGAGAGTAGCTTTAATGAGGGTTAGTCTACCGCCAAGGCCGACTAAACCTAAGATGGATTTTGCTATTATAATTCATCTGAAACCTAAATAATTCATCCCTGTTTATCCCTCAATTGGCTAACGCACTGCCAAACCATTAGCTGATCTTGTAACTCATCTAACATGTATCCATTTTCTTCTGAAAGACATCTAGCCACCCTATCAGCAACTTCGAGCCCCCCTCCACTTCAATATGTTGAAGGAGGGCCCATACTTTTAGCTCTTAGAGAATCACCCACTCATAGTTGTCAAGGTGAAGCCTAGGCAAGTGCTTAGGTGACTCCTAGGTGATAAGGTGCTCATGGAGGGCCACCATGCTTAGTTGCCAAGATATTTTTTTTTTACACAGAGCTCTTTGATACTTTTATATTCTTTACTTTTTGAGATTACAATAATAAAATAGACTTTATTAAATTAAATTATTTAGTTCAAGTTCAAATACTAGTTTCCTTTTATCATTTTTCTCATCTGTTAAGGTTCAATCAACATGTGTATTGCTTTTAACCTCAAAGACTTGAAATCTGGAACTGATAAGCATGGAAGAACTCAAATTTTTATCCAATCAAAACATATTGATTATTTTCATCATCATCATCATTTTCTTCTTTTCCTAGGACAAAAATAGTCTCAGTCCCTCTATTCTCTAAAATTTCTTTCACAATTAATAATAAAAGATGGGTTTTATTCAAAAAAAGGAAAAGCTTAAGATGTGGGGCAATGGCTACACATAGTCACACCACTTTCTTTTGACCCTCCAATAAAACATGGCATGCTATCAACCAAATCACTTATTGAGTACTCTTCTGAGTGGTTTGGTTTCAATGTGTTCACATGATCACAACACTTGTGATCCTCTAATAAAATGTAGGCATGCTATTAATCAGATGAAAAACCAAATTATCTAGTAAGTGCATCCTGGTATTGCTACTCAAATGCCACATTAACAATCCGCTATCATATGAAAAATAGAGTTTGCAGCTAGGGTCTACTATCTTACAATTTAAAAATATCAAGGTAGCCTAACATGTTGAGTGGTTAATTTAGACGACTATGGCACCCAGTGAGTATATGCCTTAGTGATTTGGTTTCAATGAGTTACATAAATCCGCAATACAACTCTTTTTACTCTCTCTCGTGTACACACACCACTTAACATACACATTATTGTCAGAGAGTTGATGCTTGCAATTATGCTGTGTATTCTGTTTTCCTGCCAAACAGTTAATTCATGTTCACAGCCCTGGCTCTTCTTCTTTCCTTAAATTCCAGGTTTTAGGTGGGGACACGGATTCTGGAGGCTGGCATGGGTTGGACAGCTAAGAAGCCTTGTTATGCATTTATATATACCTTCAGTATTTGAAGATTTGTGATTGATTCGGTGATTCATATGTGCTTTTTAGTTGTACCTCTCCGATATGGCTCCCGAGGTAGGATTTTACCCACCATCATCTGATAAGTATAAACTTCAAATATGAATTGTCGTTGCAATTGCAGAACCACCTGTACTATCTCTTATTCAGGACAGATGGAAGGAAAAGGAAATGAAAAAAAAAGGGAAGAGAATTTAAAATATTGTGCTTGGCAATGGTATCCCAATATGCCTTATTAATTTTTTGGTGAATCTTCAATTTAAATGTATACAGTTCTTGTCTGAAATTGTGCAAACTGGTTGGTATATGATGGGGGTAGGAATTTAGATTTTCAGCCGTTTTCTCTTTTAATAAAATCGCAGGATGATTTATTGGTTAATGGTTAGTAACGGTGTGGGCGAGGTTCACTCCCCGGCTGTTGTTATGCAATTAGTTGACTGTTTATGCATATTGCTTCACTTTTAGGTTAAGAAAAGGCCTTGTTATGTTGATTTCTATCAACTAGAAGATGTTCTCTACTTCTATTTTTTAGTATCGAGATCTGTAAAATAGGTTGTAGGTTAGCTTCCATATTAGCTCGTTTGCAACGTCAAACTGAGGTTGCTGTTGGTTTCTAAATGCTAACTTTTTAGCATTTATTTTATTTATTCTGATAATGAATGCTGTCTGTATTTTTCCACGGCTTTAAAGGATCATAAACTGGAATAGACCATGGAGATCTAAGACAGAACTTTGAGCAACCAAAGCTTGGTCCAATTAGGGGTGAGAAAACGGTTTATTCAGTTAAAAAACAAACTGAATAAACTGAAATTTTAAATGGAAAACCAAAATGAAACTGAAATTTTTGGTTTGGTTTTCAGTTAAAATTCAATTTCAACTTTATATATATATAAGAGAATAAAGTTAGGTTGATTTGGTTTTTTTGGTTAATCGAATTCCCAAACCTGAAAATAGAAACTGAAATATTGTAAAATTGAAAAATTAAACCAAAATAACAAAAAACTGAACCGGAAAAACCCAAACCAATTTTTTGGTTTTAACCCAATAATGCTAACCCCTAGGTCCAACCATTGCATTTGCATCTTGAGTTCAGCCTCAGTCAGTACTAGTCCATGCTCACATTGTTCGAATGGCCTCTTACAAACTTTTGAAGTATGAACTCTTGCATCCCTAGGTCCAACCATTACAAGCTTTTACAGCTTGCATCCCAATGCAAGCTGTAAAAGCTGTTTCAACGGGTGTTGCACTGACTGAAGCTGAACTCTTGCATCCCTATATTGCATAATATTGGTTGTGTTGGATTCTTATTTGTCTGAAATGCAAAAAAGATAGACGAATGAAAAAATTAGAAAGGATAAGATTATGTATGTATTCATCTGTACGAACCTAGGAATAGATCCTATTTAGCCATGGATGATTTATGTAGCCAATCCCATAATTGGGATAAGACATGAATGATAATGATGACGAGGAGGCTGCGTTAGACTCTTGACACTACTTTATTAAAGTTTTTGCTTAATTTCATTGAAGTACAATTCAAGGGTACTATTTAGCTTTAAAAAGACCAAATAACCAAGGGTTAAAATTTCACAATGCATTGACCTGTATCAGCCAATCTGTATCGTATTTGTGGGCTTTTCATATGCCAAATGCTCCAAAGTTTTTAGGGTTTGACCCTTACATACATATATAGGATCACATCAATGTTCGGAACCTTGTGAATGCCTTGTTCATACCAACGTAGATTGACCATTTGGTGGCCATGTGATGCATTCAAATAAAAATATATCAAGCCATCAAGGCATTAATCCTGACTTTTGACAAAAAAATGTTGATTTGGTAAAAAAATCATTTGGCACATAGGCCATAATTTTTTATATTGGGGTGATTTTTATATTGATGGGGCAACTTTTGATATCTATGTGTTGCAAGGTAATTCATTATTTTTGCCCAAAAAAAACATTTTAGCCTCAAAACCAATTTGTTTGACATAGACGGTTGAACTGGTGATCCATGACCCAGAGGTAAAAATGGTTCAGCCTTAGTTAGATTTTAATATATTGGAAAAAAGGAGTTTGCTTGGACCAATTAATGATGATATTTAAAATATAGATTTCAAATTATTCGTAAGTTCATAATAATGGTTGAAAAACAACTAAAATGAAGATATAGAAAAATGGATAAAATTGCAATTAACTAAAATTAAATAGAGATAATATGTTTTAGATCAATTTCATCTAGTAAAACTTCTTAATCTAAATCATCCGGTCACCTTCTCTTGGGGGTGGTCATGGCTGGGTCGGACCTAGCTTGGGCTTAGCAGTCATGAACAGAGGCATAGCCTAGGGAAAAAAACAAGAGGCATAAAATATTAAGGGTTAATCCCCTAAACCTCCACCAGTTTTCAGAAAAGCTCTTAAGTCTCCCCTCTACCAGGGCATACCCTTAAACCTCTCGACTTTTAGTGGTAAAGTACTTATATACCCTTTCTGTTACTTTTATCGTTAAAAATCTAACATGTCAACAACTAATGATTTCATTGATTTAAACTTTAAACATATTATAATGCCAAACTTCTGCCCTTTTGTCACGGGGATAATTGTTGGGGCCCCGTGCGGCACTCGAAAGGGGCGAGTAAGCCTATGCAACAAAGCAAACACACACAAAAAGGCAACAAGATGGAACGCGAATTAGCAAAAGGTTATTTGTATTGCAATAATCAGTGGCAAACACAAGTACACAATACAGTGTCGAGGGGATCTTGTGCTTAACCTTTACACGCTTATGAACTCACTCGACTACCTACCTTCCCTCAAAGAGTACATTAAGCTTTTGGGGGAGTGACAATAAGAAACATTAAAAATATGGAAAAGAATACTATAATATTACAATAGTGCCATTGGCAATCCCCCATACAAAAGTACATGCATAGTCCACCCATGGCACACACTTGGACGCTGGAGCGGCGGCTGTAGGCATGGTGGTTGGCACTTGAAGGCGTAGCGAAGAGAACACTTGTTACAGTCTCCCCCACTCAATTCAGTCTTCGCCCTCGAAGACTATCTTCTGTTTGAGGCTTGAACTTGTTGTTGGTGAAAGAAGGTTCTTCGACTGCTCCACGAACCGGGTTTCTTCCAAGGCCCAGATAGTAGGTTGGGTAGATTGTTAGTGGATGTTCTTGATGGTGGGAAAACCTATGACTAGTCCCTAAGTTAAGTCCCTGCTTGGCTGCTTCAAGGTAGGATTTTGACTTGTTCCTGATGGTGGTAGGAAAGTTGGTGGCCAAGGCTGGGTCAAAATGGTATTTTGGATTGTTAGGGTATTGGTTCCCATGCATTTTTCCCCAAGGGTGACTCACAAGGCTACTACGGAATTTACCTTGAGGGATGATGTGAATGTGGTCCCTAGATAGCTCGGGTGGCACTCGCTCTCCCCGATGGTTGTGGTAGTAGGTGTGGGCAAAGTTTGATATGGCCTTGGGTTTTCTATTGGGCCCACCAGTTGTGGGTGTGTGCGGCTTCTGCTGCAACGGTGGCTTCCACTGTTGTTGTTGTGGCGGCACTGGCATTGACGTTGACTTCTTCCCAGAGTTGCTGCGATCACTTCCTGTTGAAGTGGTGGTAGTTGTAGATCTCTCTACCAACAATGGTGGAGGGTGGTGTTGGAGTTGTAAGGCAGAGACGTGCTTCTTCTTGGTGCTGGTGGTGCCGATCATGTTAACCATGCAAGGTGATTGCTCGTCCAAGATCATCAGGGTGTTGAGGTGAGGCGCCGGTGCAGCTTTGGCCTGTATCATGAAGTCCATTCCAAGGACAATATTGAAATCATCTATGTGGATGACAAAGAGGTCAATCTCTCCATCCCAGGTACCGAGTTGTAGTCTTACTCGGCGGGCCATGCCTTCAATAGGTTTGGCACCTGTGTTAACTGCTTTGAGCTAGTCAGGCTCTTTGGAAATGGCTAAGTTTAGTCTCTTGGCCTCTGCAATGGATATGAAGTTGTGAGTGGCCCCTGTGTCAACTAGGGCCCTGGTTGGCCTCCCGCCAATGGTTACATCAACATACCTTAGTCCTCTTTTGACTGAGGAGGGTTGTTTAGAGGTAGCCCCTTTCTTCTTCATGGCATTGAAAAGTTGGAGTGCGCCCACTCTTGGCGCCTGGGTATTCCGTTCCCCATCACTCTGCTCATCATCACTTAGCTTGGCAATGAGGGCATTCAACTTTGCTCGCTTTGGGCAATTCCTGGTGAAGTGCTCCTCCCCACAAATGTAGCAAATGGGAGGACGACTTGGTCTCCCTTGATATCTGTTGTTGTAGTAGCTTTGACTTCCTTGTGGCTGCTTCCCCTTGTGGTGCTCGACTGGTTTGTGGTTGAAGGGTGGCTTCTCTTTCGGGTGACTGGGTTGTCTATCTCCTCCACTCAAATGTGTGGTACGCGGGCTGGCTGGTCTGCTTCCTTCGTCATCCGACAATCTCTTTTCACTAAGTTGTTCGACCACAGCCATGGTAGAGGCAAGGTCCTGAACATTGCGTCGTTGGAGCTCGAGCTCGGCCCAAGGTTTTAGACCATCAATGAAGTTGAACAATAAGTTTTTGTCTGACATATCATTGACTTCTAATATAAGGGCTGAAAACACTTTGACATAGTCACGGAGGGAGTCGTCGTGCTTGAGAGTCTTTATCTTGCGACGAGCGAGGTATTCCACATTCTCTGGGTAGAACTGTCTCTTCAACTCTCTTTTAAAGTCAGCCCAGGTACGGATAACACACGCACCACGTTCTATATCAACACACCTTCTGCGCCACCACAACATAGCGGCATCAATCAAATACATAGTAGTAGTACGTACCTGAGTCATTTCATCAATCACATTGGCGGCGGCAAGGTATTGTTTCATTTGCCACAGGAAGTTGTCAAGCTCTCTTGCATTGCAGGTTCTCGAATAGGGGGTTGGCTCCCTAATCTTGATGTGGGAGGGAGTATGTGTAAAGAAAGTGCTGGTTGGATTAGCGACGTCCCTCTTCAGGATTGCACATTCTGCTTTGAGCTCCTCTAATTGAGCTTGGGTGTCGGAGGAGGAACATGCGGCGGACTTCATTGAGGCCCACTCCGCTTTCATTTCATATAGTTGGGCCTGGACGGCCATTGATGTGGAGGTGCTTCTTCTCCACGTTGCCCACTTGTTCTTCATCTCATCGAGCTGGGCTTGAAAACTATTAAGCCTGTCTTGGACCTGCGAGTTGGAGGAGCTTGCTTCTTGTTGGCGCGCAGTGCTACAAATTTGCTTGAGCGTGCCATTGATTATGTCTCGGACCTCGTCCACGACTCTACTCAAGCGACCTTCAATCTCGACTAGTGTGTTGTCCATGGCTTCCATGTTTTGATGCAACTCGTCTATCAAGTCTCGCATCTCACCTACGGTGGCTTCACAACGTAGCATGCGCAACTTAACGACTGCATGCTTGTTGGAAGATTTCTCACGTTTGCTGGGCTTTGGTTCCTTGTCCTTGCCGATGTCATCAGCAGGCACATCATCGGCCTCATGGGCTGTGGAGAGTCCATGCTCGATCTCCGCCACGATGTCCTTGTTGTGCTTCATGCTGTCACTCACGTCGCGGGTCAAATGGCTTAAGAGGAGCTCCTGCTCTGATACCAACTGTCATGGGGATAATTGTTGGGGCCTCGTGCGGCACTCGAAAGGGGCGAGTAAGCCTACGCAACAAAGCAAACACACACAAAAAGACAACAAGATGAAACGCGAATTAGCAAAAGGCTATTTGTATTACAATAATCAGTGGCAAACACAAGCACATAATACAGTGTCGAGGGGATCTCGTGCTTAACTTTTACACTTTTATGAACTCACTCGACTACCTACTTCCCCTCAAAGAGTACGTTAAGCTTTTGGAGGAGTGACAATAAGAAACATCAAAAAGGTGGAAAAGAATACTACAATATTACAATAGTGCCATTGGCAATCCCCCATACAAAAATACATGCATAGTCCACCCATGGCACACACTTGGACGCTGGAGTGGCGACTGTAGGCATGGTGGTTGGCACTTAAAGGCGCAGCGAAGAGAACACTTGTTACACTTTTGTAAAATCATCCAATGTTTGATGATTGAAATATCCTTAAACACATATTAAAATATCCTTTTAGCCCATATATTGAAATACCCTTAAACACATATATTAAAATATCTTTTAGCTCATATATTGAAATACCCTTTAACCCCAAAAACCCTTAAATATTTAACTAAATAAACTAAATTAAAATATCCTTGCACCTCTTTTTACTCAAACACATATATTATAAAAACAACTTAAGGGTAAAATCAGAATTAGAAAAAACCTACTATGAGGAATTAGTATGGGTATAATTGACATTTAATGTCGCTGTCCACTTAAAAGTAACGGAAGGGGTCTTTAAGTTCCTTTATTCCCAAATATAAGGAAAGTTTTAAGGGTATGTCAAAGTTTTAGGGGAGGATTAAGGCTTTTTCAAAAAATCTAGGGGGTTTAAGGGAGGGGTTTAACCATTATTACGGTTAACAAAATTAAATAGGGGATAATCATTCGGTCAATTTCAACTCATAAAACTTCTTAATCTAAATCATTGGGTCACCTTCTCTTAGGCTATGTTTGGCTTGAAAGAAAAGGTAGGGAAATGAAGGGAAACCTATATAAAGTTTGTAAAGGTTTTTCTATCTTTCCTTTCATTTTCTTACTTTTTCCTTCAAACAAAACAAAGTGTTAGGGTTGATCGCGGTATATGTTATCAGAAAGACATGATACTTGGACTTTAATACCACCTTATCTACCACATTTATAATACCCATTTATTGGTTATAAGTTTATAAGTTTATTTGGTATGTTCCTACCCATTTGGATTTGGAGAACATTCACCTTACCAAAATCATTTTAAGCACCAATTTTAGGGTTTAAGGGTTTGGGTTTAGGGTTTAGGAATTTAGGGTTTAAGATTTAGATTTGAAAATCACGAGATGGTTGGACTAAGTTGACTAACATAGGATCCAATTATTGCTCGGAAATTGTGGTTTGGGTAGGAGTGCTAGTTGGGTGGGTTGGGTTGGATTTAAGTTCAACTTAGGCCCAACCCAGGCCTAAGGTCTGAGCCCAAACCAAGCTCAAAGTCAAGTCGGATTTGCCTAACCTGTCAGTCTAACTGTCGCCCAACCATGATTTCAAGCCTGGAACTAAGGGGATTGGTAAAAAATTATCTGACTTGGGTGGTTGACCGCTGATTTGGTTAGTAAGGATTACAGGTTGCACATTAAACGTAAATACAAACTTTTGGAGGTCATAACTTTGTGCTCAAATGTACAATTTTGTATAACTTTTTGAGATCTATGCATTCCAAAGCACCTTGTCCCATTATTTTTTCCAAAGAAAATTTTGACCTCAAATCCTAATTTTTTTTATTTTTATACAAAATTTAAAAATTGATAAAAAATAATTTAAACATAAATTACATGCATAATATAATTATATATTATTTTATTGATATAGTACATATTCTAATCTGTCCCGTCCAATTTGGACAATCAAATCGATGACCTATGATCCAAAGGAAAAAACGGTTTAGATTGACTTAACGCCGAAGCTAGGCTCAGGTTAATCAATCAAACCTTACTAAAAATTGTATTTATGTATGCAGGTATATATCTATGCATGTATTATATATAACAATGTAATATGTTTTCAACTACCAAACTCTTGCCGAAGCAAAACAAGCGGGACATATGAAAACACAACATTCTTAATTTAATAATTTACTAATATCATAGAGCAGCGATAGAGAAGAAAAGGATACGTTCAATAAAGGAATCTTATTAAGAGCTATTCGATTTGAATTGTTCATACTAATATTCGAATTCACATGAAATAGTATCCATGGGATTCATGTCAGTCATGAGATCTGAGTTCATGTATCTTATACCATTAATAAATTAAAGTAAACACCATTAAATAATCATATATCATAAATAAAATAGATTACAAGTAAACTTAAGGTCTGTTTGATTCGCAAGAATAAAAGTTTGGAATTGGAATTAGAATGGGTCATTCTGATTCTAGATGTTTGGTTGGGTGGAATCGGAATCCGATTCCCATTTCAAGCGGAATGATAATCCCCCATTCGAGGGAATGGTCATTCCCGACTAGACCTGTTCATGGGCCAGGTGGTCCGATGGCCCAGCCCGGCCCGGCCCCCAAACGGGCTTAAACATGCTTATAGGCCCGCGGGCTTAAAGTCAGGCCAAAAAGCCTGACCCACAATAAATTCGATTCAGGCTCGGGTTGTCAAAATAGCCTGGCCCGACCTAATATTAAACTTAAAATTAATTATGTGATTATGTCCATTTGAATAACTTTTTTGATTTAAGAATGTAAAATTGTGTTTTAAAATATAAAAGAAAGGAAAAAATATCATATTGTAGGCCCATTGTTCATTTAAATAGAAAAAAAATACTATCCGAATTTTTAATTCTAATTTGAATAGGGAAAATTGTTTTTTTTTTCAATTAGGTCGGGCTTTGGGCTCGAGCTCGGGTTTCGGTCTTTTTACCAGAGCCGGGCTCGGGCCCAAGTTATAGGCCCATTGGTCGGGCCAGGCTCGGGCTCCGGCCTAGTATATTTTCATTAGTGACAAGTGAAAGCCCGGCCCGAGCCCGGCCCATGAACAGGTTTATTCCCGACCCACCCCCCCGGAATCGGATTCCCATTCCAGCTGGTTAAATCAATATAAAGGAAAATGACGGAAAAAGCCCTCAAACCCTCAATTCCCTCTTTCTCCTCTCTCTCCACACTCCAACCCTCTTTCTCCTCTCTCTTGACACTCCCTCCTTCAAACCTTCTACAGTTTGGCGGTTGGACTCTGAAGATTCGACCTGTATTACTCCGGGTAGGTCATGATGGATCTCTCTCCTTTTATCTCTCCCATTTTGCAAACCCTTCAACCAACTCCCTCCCCTTCTGCAAAACATCTCTACCCATCCGTCAAAGAGTTAAAGACCTGACTCTCGTCTTACTTTAGATGAGAAGATCTCTCAACTCGTTAACAATGTGGCGGCGATTCCCAGACTTGGTATTCCCAGCTATCAATGGTGGTCGGAATCGTTGCACGGCGTCGCCGATGCCGGACATGGCATCCGATTCAACGGAACCATTCAACGTGCTATGAGCTTTCCTCAGGTCATCCTCACTGCCGCATCGTTTGATGAACGTCTCTGGTATCGCATTGGACAGGTAAGCGAGTATTCACTGTAACAACTCTGCTCATGAGAAAAGGGCAAAATCATTTGAATCTGTATCCCCTGCGCATTGTTTGATTCTTCAATTTACTTTTATTTTGAAAGCTATTGGTACCGAAGCTCGAGTTGTATACAATGCCGGGCAAGCCAAAGGAAGGACGTTTTGGGCTCTGAACATCAATATATTCAGGGACCCCAGATGGGGTAGAGGGCAAGAAACGCTAGGTGAAGACCCATTGGTTTCTGGCAAGTATGCAGTTTCTTTTGTGAGAGGGGTTCAGGGGGATTCATTTGAAGAAGGAAAACTTGGCAATCATCTTCAAGCTTCAGCTTGTTGCAAGCACTTCACTGCTTATGACTTGGATAATTGGAAAGGAATCAATCGCTTTGGCTTCGATGCTCGTGTAAGTTGCATCTTTCCTCCTAGTGCCTGGAATTTCAAAAGTGTGGTTGTCACTTTGACAAAGTGTTTTCCCCTAGAAAACTTTTACTAGTGAACCCCACTGCTCAAATTTCCATAAACATTGATTGGCTGGTGGAGATGCTTTTTGGGGTTTTGGTTTTGTTTAGCGGCCTTTCGAAACTGTAGCAGAACATGCCTTCCTTTTCTGTCTGTTACTGTATTTTTCAGTAATATATAGGTGCTTTAATGGTGGAAGTGGTTTCTTTTTTTTGCTCTCGGCTGGGATTCTGGGAAATGGAGAAAAGATCATCCAATAAAACTTGTCAACAATAAAAACATCACACTTATCAATGTTTTTTGATGAATCGATTTTTGTTGATGTATCGATTTTTTGGCTAAGTACCTCGTCATTTGGTCTACTTCCAAGTGGCCGATGACTTAGAGGCCGAAGTGGAGCTACCTAGGTGCCAACCTGCTTGTGAGGTGCCGAGCTGCCTGTGAGATGCTGGTTGACCAGGTGGTGAGCTGCCTGTGAGGCGCCGGGCTGACCAGGTGCAGGGCTGCCTGTGAGGTGCCGAACTGCCTAGGTGCCGAGCTGCCCAGCTGACGAGCTGGATTGATGTGCTTCGTTGCTCTTTAGAGACCTACAAGGAACCAAATTGCAGAGGACCCGAGGTGGCTAACCTGACGAGGTTGCTCCGATGCTTAAGTCAGTACTCTCATAGTAGATTGCGAGCTAAAAATCACACAGTATGAGAGCTAGAATTTTCTTATTTGCTTCCCCTTGCCTCTGGGGTTGGTGCCTTTATATAGGCATTGTTTGGCGTGGGCTTCACGCACCATATCCAAGATTTCTGCGAGGTCGTCTAAGTGGTTCGAGATTCCTGGAGGTAACCACCATGTCTGTTGACCACCCTACAGATCGTTCGGCACATGGGCCAACTTCCAAGGATCGTGGGAGTGTTAGGATATGCATGCCGAATTCGTCGGCGAGCACGTCTTACAAGTCGCCAGGTCGGCGCATGTGCCAGGTTGCGCCTGGGCCAGGCCACCAGGCCGCCAGGTCGTGCCTGTGTTGGGCTACCATCTCGCGCTAGGGCAAGGCCGCCAGGCCACGCTTGTGCCAGGCCGCGCCTGGGCCGCCACGTGGGACACCATAAACTTGGCTAAGGCAAGTTGTTGCCAAAGTGGTTCCGGGTGTCACCTAGTTGTTCTGAGGTGCCATGTGTCACAATATCATTGGAGGGCCAAATCTGCCCTCATCATTTGCCCCCCACTCCCGAGCTAAGAGTAACTTGGCGAAGGGAGTAAATTTCTCCTTTTGGCCCGGAATGAATAATTCAATGAGCTCGTAAGCATCGATTCAATTCCTTAGGCTCTGGGAGCGACTCGCAGTTCACTCCTTGATTTTGCCCATGCCGAAGAGGCGACTGGGTCTTATGTGGTGAGGAGGTCTTCGCTAGTTCGGTATTTTGGCCCTTAGTCTCTGGGAGCGACTCGTGGTCCACTTTCCTTTATCTTGCCCATGCCGAAGAGGCGACTGGGTCTTATGTGGTGCCGAAGTCTTTGCCAGTTCGGCATCTTAGCCCTTAGGCTCTGGAAGCGACTCGTAGTCCACTCTCCTTGATCTTGCCCATGCCGAAGAGGCGACTGAGACTTGTATGCCCATGCCGAGGAGGCGACTGAGACTTATCGTAGTGTCGAGGTCTTTCATCAGTTCGCCAGTTCGCGCGTGTGCCAGGTCGTGCTAGGTTGTGCCAGGGCTAGGCCGCACCTGTGCCAGGTTGCTAGGTCGCGCCTGGCCAGGTTGCTAGGTCGCGCCTGGCCAGGTTGCACTACATCAGCCTCGTTAGTGACGTCGGTTACCACTCCTACAAGAAGCTATTAGGAGCTCGACCTACAGGGGCAACACCACTGACTTTAGGTCACCAGTCCTCGCAAAAAGGACTGATGAGGCTTTACGGAGTTGAAATAAAGTTGGTAGAGCTGCTTAGTCTGTTGGCCATCAATTTCCTACATAGTCTTTGAGTTCATAAAAAATGAAAACTAAAAAGTGAGTGCTTTTAGTAGAACTTAGCTTTCTGGAAGAAGATGACTTGGCCTTTCAGAGGGTGAGAACTTAGCTTTTTGTAGCGTTTCCTACAGACGGCGCCAATTGAAATAACCGTTTCTGGTCATGTATCATTTTTTCATGATGTGTCAATTTTTTGGCTGAGTACCTCGTCATCTCGTCTGCTCCCAAGTGGCCTGTGACTCAGAGGCTGAAGTGGAGCTGCCTAGGTAATTTGGAGCGGCCTTTTGTTAAGTATTAGTTATAAAAACTTGCATTGCAAATATCATGCATCTTTGTATTTTTTTTCTTTTTTTGCTTGCAAAAATGTATCTTTGTTATTGATAAGGATGAAAGTGCTCTTTGTAATTTTTGTACGTGACTTCTGATAATTTTAGAACTTGGTTTTACTGTTTTAGTGCTGCAAATTTGTAAGATCAAATTGTGGATTTTATTATGGTCACAAGGTTACACTCTTGCCTCTCAGCTTGGTCAATCAATTGTAGACCCAGTTCCAAGCTTATTCACCTTCAAGATTGAGGACACACAATTAGCAGAGTTGTCTGGGGTAACATTCTTCAAAATTCAACTACATACTTTTTGTTCTTCACAACATATTTATGGAAACAAGATATATGTTAGGTGGCTCTTTATCATTTTACCTCCTTTTGAAGATTGGCATTCTTGTCTTTGATCAATGCATAAAAAATTACAAATAGAAAATAAGGATGGAAACTTTTAAATATGAGAGGAAAATAGATAACACCTTTACATAATGAAATCCATACTAGTAGGCCTAGGCAAGTTGGTCCAGCATTGGACAACTAGAATATGAGTGCATAAATTGTTTCTTACAGGAAAGCTCCTCGGATAGACCTCCCTGATCAATTTTGACTACAGAAGACATGAATGCATTAGCTTCGGCAGCGTCTCCAAACTGTGGAAAACCAGTTTTTGAGGTTCTTTTAACAGGGGCAGAACTAGAAACTTTGGCTGATTCCGATTCCAGCTTTTAGTTGAATAGGAATTCTGATTCCTGACTGAACCAAACAGATTCTAGGAATGGAGCATTCCGGTTCCAGCTGCAAACCAAACGGACCCTTAGATATTATCTATTATTTATAAAATTATTTAAAAATATTCTATGATACTTTGAATTTGAATCTAGGACTATTTAGTAAACATACAACATTCAAAGCCAGCTATAATTAAATGGATCCAATTCATCATATGGGAACTGGGACAATAACTGTGTTTACAGCCTCTCACTGTTCTTATTATCTTAAGAAAGGAATCTTGATTTCGTAATTAAAAGTACAGGTGAGGAAGAAAATCTCTCTCTCTTAATTAATAATATCTCCATTTTCTTTGTTTCTCAATTAACAAAGAGACTAATAGTAGATAAGAAAATGCGTGGAGAGAATTCTTAGTTTACTAATTTATTTGAAATTTCTAAAATAAAATTTAGTTAGTGTTTAATTTGATATTGAGTGAAAACTGGAAATGGGAAGGATGAAAGCGAAATCAAACGGACGAGTTTCTAGTAATGCAAAGACCACCAAGTATGAAATAAGAATAGCCGCCTTTCTCTTACACTTTTACTTCATCTGCTCACAACGCCGTTCCATTTCCATCTTGTTGCATTCAATGACCTCGTGAACAGAAAGCTCCTCAGAACAGAAATGAGTCATTCATGCACTCAAACTGCGATCAATAAGCTTAACTGCTTAACATAGAAAGAGCATCGATCTCTTGCTGGTTACTGCAACCCAATCACCCCATCCCGGCATTAGCTGAGCTGGAGAGTGAGTAGCTTTCTTCATCTCTTCTCTTCCTCCCTACAGAGCAGAGGTTAAAGGGAGAGAAGTTAGATGAACAATGTTGGTGCTTTCTCGAGTATATACAGGCTTTTATCGCGGTAGGGTTCTGAAAGCTAGCCGCTCTACATTCCTTTTATTTTCTTCCCCAAACTTCATCAATTTGATTATTACTATTGTTATTATTTCTGGATTCGACTCGAAGGAAATTTTACGTCAAACGTTTTTGTTTATATGTAATTCTATTAGTTTCTTCTTTTATTCTTCCCAAATCGCTTATTTTCGGTTTCTGAATGTCGAATCCAGTACATACAACGTCCTATTTGTTTTATGCTTTATGCACGTCGAGTGATACAAGAAACAGTGCTCCTGTCGTCCTAAGCTAGTGCTGTAGTGCCTAGCTATAAACCTCTGATCCCGCGGCCTTTTTGTTTTCGAATTCGGTTCCTTAAATTCGACTTGCCGATATTTATGGTTCTTGATTTGAACAGTAGTAACCTTGTGTTCTCTCGACGTCTGAGAATTTTAATTTATATAGTAGAAGTTTTATCTTCATTGTATGCATGCAGGAGACTGAAAACAGAGAAGCCACAATCACAAAGACAATCTCAAGTTTTTTTCGTGAATGAGATACGCCATTTTTCCATTCTTCTCTTCACAGCTTTGCAGCTTCGGTATTTTAAAACCCTAATATCAAAGTTCTTTTTGTAACTAGTAACTATAAACTACCTCTAAGTTGCGCTTTATTTTTTATTTTTATATGTAGTAAGTAGGTTTAGCAACGAGTCGACGAACTCCAGATGCCATCCACCTCCAACGTCTCGATGCAGCTCGGTGGATTGTATGTGATTTCTCTCAATACGTTTAAGCTTCTCTTCCGTGTGATTTGATTTCTGAAACATATGTTGTTATTATTTTATTTATCATTATTAATGCAAGTTGAGTTATTCGCTCTTTACACTTGCCAATCATTCCGGGTCGCACAATTAAGTAATGAGGTGGCCCACAAAAGAGCATTTAGATTAAATTGGGTATCCCCGATCCCATGACCCATCCACCGTAGGATCAGATGAAGTATTGATAGACTCTACTCTAGGCAGCAACCTCTACATGGGACGAGGGTGTTGACCATTGAAAATAAAAAGAAAACTAATTTGACCGATTCTTATTATTATTAATGCTTCTCGTTAACACGAGTTTCTGTGATGCAGCAGTAGATCTTTTGCAGATTCGCATCTCTCCAACGATCATCATTTTGGATGCTTCGATCCACTTTCAACGATAGAGATGCCCCAGACCCCTAATGATAGCAGCAGTATCAGCAGCTTCCTCCCAGGTTGATCTGAAGAATCAAGAATAATCCCTCCCTAAATTTGAAATCTTGATGATGAGAATCCAATTCCAATCTCCATATGATTTTGGCTTTTGTCCATGTGATCATGAACATGATAAATGAAATGCATTTATCTGATCTATTACGCATTTATTAATTTTTCTTCTTTTCTTGTTCTTGTTTCCATTTAAGAGCAGTTTTTCTGAGAACTACCGCTTCCCTGCACGAGAATACCACCTCTCAACAGAGGCTTCCGGTTTCATACACTGAATTGGTAAGTTATTCCTCTCCCTGATCTTGCAAATAATTAAAGCTTAGCAAAGAAAGAAAGTTCCATCTGAATTCACCATTCCTTTTAACCTTTAAAGGGAAATTGACAAAACTGTCTCCTCCTGCTGTTGCTGCCGCTGCTGTGAAACCTGCACTGTTCATACTGATATGGTTTATTCCCTACTCTGTCACAGAGTTTTCATCAAGAGCTCGTACCGAACGAGAGAAAACGGACTCTTACGGTCGGTGGAGGAATCAACAACAACAACAACAACAGCGCAGCTAAGAAAGATGTCAAGAGAAAGAAGGCTGTGTGCCTGGAGTACCCGCAACATCGCAATTATCAAACTCCTGAAGAACTACTACGATCTAATACTCAACAACAAGTACGTAAATAAAAAATTTTCTTTTCTTTTCTTTTCTTTTTTTTCATACGTTGAGTCCAAATTACAAAGTACTTATTTAACTGTTTTGTCATTTACAAACTCTCTCTTCTCCCGGCCGTGAGCAGCTGCCAGCAGTGAGGAGGACCCAAAAGCTAGGAGACAGAGTAACAGCTCTTCAAAAGCTGGTTTCTCCCTTTGGCAAGGTGTATACCAATGAAAACCATCTAATGTTTAACTTTTCTTATTTTTCTTTCCGGGAAGAGCAAATATTCGGTTTCACATTTTAGTAAACTACATGTGGAATTTGTTGGTTGGTTGCAGACGGACACCGCTTCAGTGCTTCAAGAGGCCTCTGTTTACATCAAGCTCTTGCATGAACAGATTTGTGTATGACATCACATTTACTGATATGCCTCTGTTTATTTCCAACTCCTACCTTTCTCCAGTTAACTTCCACTGTTTACTAGAAACTCCCTCATCGCTTCAAAAGAGGGAAACTTCAGTTTAATAATGTTCATTGATCTTATTGGCAATATGAGTATGACGTATGTTCTTTTGTTTCAGACGTTAACTATCCCATACTTCACCGCCGGACCTCTTCTTCCCCAGGTAAGAATTAGATCACGTGCATCAACCAATAAAAAGAAAAAAAAGGGTGAAAGTTCCTATTACTACTCTGTATTTTAGGTTTAGTGTCAATTTGATGTTAAAACTTTAAAATGCAATAATTCAGTACCCAAATTTTCAAAATGTATTAATTTAGCACTTGTGGTTAATCAGTCTTTAAGTAGTATTTAAAAAGATACAAATGTCATTCAAGTATTATCTAATTTTCTTTATCAATTATCCAAACGTTGATAAAATATAAATAATCTAGATAACCCCAATTTTCTTGAATAGAAGAGATAAGGACTTGGGATTGTTCATTCTTTGTTAACCTTTAGATGATTGATAAAAAGAATTAAATAACACTCACAATTGTATATTTTTAAATATCACTTAACAGTTGTTTAATAGGATTATTAACGATAAATATTGAATTAACACGTTTTAAAAGTTGAGGTATTGAATTATCGTATTTTAAAATTCGACACTAGCCCTCAATCACAGGATATTTAATGGGAATTTTCCAAAAAAAAAAAAAAACACACACACAATGATACCCCAAAGTATCTTATAACCAATCAATAATCAATCAGTCATCAGACAGGGAGGCACAGAAGGGTTGGTTGGTCTACAATTTCACGCATCATAGAGCTATTTTCTGGTGCATGTACATGTATTGGCAGACCAACTGCAATGGCTGTTCACCGGCTGTAAAACCAGTGGTAACACGTAGTACTCTGCACCAGTCATGAAATACATGCGGCCCACAAACTGTTTCATTGAGTCGTGTATCAATCACTGGTGTATGATACTATCATTGGTTTCACAGCCATGTCTAATTCAAATTACAATTGCACACAAACTAAGCTGATTTTTACGCCAAATTAAAAAAATCAAACTTGACCTTGGATTCAGGTCTTAGGCCCAAATCTTAAGATTGGGCCTGGGTTGACAATTACCCGGCCCATCTGCCTGACTTGCATCCCTAGACCTAATGAGACCTAATGGTATTATTATTCATCATCTCATAGTTATATAAAGTGACGAAAACACCCTTCAGTAACGACTGTATTATTCTCTGGCAACCGAGCATGCTTTGATCATTTCAATTCAGAATTGGCATGCTCATCTTGTCTAAAAATGGAACTGAACTCATATATTAATTATCAAAAAACTGTCATAACTCATAAAAAACTGGAAATTATCAGATTGAGTTCAAGTAGTGTTACTGTCGGCAAAACCATCTATCAATTGCACAAAGCTAAAAGCTTCCATAAAAACTCCTTTCTCACCCTGTCTCTCCTTTTTTTTCCCTTAATTTGTTTATTTTCCATATAGGGCTTTGAAGAAAAGAAAGGGGACCTGCGCAGCAAAGGACTTTGCCTTGTTCCTGTCTCATTTACTCAGAATCTGAATAAAGAAGACAGCGTTGGTCAATCTATTTCGAGGAGAACCTGCCTGCATTTCCCATAGGCATTAATACCCAAATACAAGCACCTATTGAGTATTGACAGAAAGCTTCTCTCAAATCGGCTTTAATGTCATCATATTCAACCCCCACCCCCAAAGAATAAAAAATCTGTAATACCTTTTTTATATTTACACAATTTGATCAAATTGTTACTTTTAATAAGTACTGTTTTATATGTTTTTTTTTTATAGAAGACTGTTTTATATGTTTTTTTTTTTTTTTTTTTATAGAATGTTTGATCAAATTTCCTTTTATTTTCAATGATGAGGGGTAATTTGGTCCTATTAATCATATTGTGACATGTGGCTTTTGAGTAATATCTTGGCACTGAGTAAACAAACTAGTTCGAAAAATTAGTCTGAAACACCTTGCTTAGGCCGACCTCCACCTCGGCCAAGATGAACTAATAGGCTCCTCATTCACGGCAACCTGCCTTAGAGACTAATCGAGCTGTAGGAGTCAAAGGTGACTTACGAGGAGAACCCGCTGACAGCCCGAGATCTCTGGAGCATGTATACCTCGATCTTTAGACCAGCCTATTGCATCGCACGCCTCAGAGTTATTTGGGTAGTTCGTAACCTCCACACAGATCCCGTAACTAGTGTATTAATGCGCCCAACTAAGCAGAAACAATTCCGCAAAAGGGTGAGACCCATTGTAAATGGGCTTTGACCATCGAAACCTATATAAAACACTTGTTTCTACTTGAGAAGGTAAGCGCGATAATACACTTTCAAGTTCTCATTCTCTCAAGAATTCTCTAAACACCTATTTACTTAAGCATCGGAGTGCCCTCCCTGAGTAAAAGACAACCTGGGCACTCTAATATTCTCTCTTACAGAAACACATCACCTCGGCCCTGACGAGGAACCTTCCGAATTAGAGTACGTATCACCTCACACGAGGGAACAGTCATATCGCACATCACTTAATTTCCATACAGCTATGTGGACAGGCTTTTTTTTTTTTCCACTTCTCTAGTGATGCTTCCCAAAGAGGAAGTGTGTTTGGGTTGAATTGCTTCAACCAACTATTTGAGACCTCCATGAAAATAAAATTCAAAAAAAAAAAACCCTATTTTCCACCCAATTGCATACAGCTTAAATGCTGTGCCCAACCCATTCCTCCTCTATTGTTATAAAAAGAAAATGACAAATTTCTTAACTATACCCTTATTCTTTTATTTTAAAGTATTCCTAATTTTTTTTTACAAATGTCTGAAACTTCTCTTATGTTAATTTTCTGTCACATATGATATCAAAGTAACTGATATATTTTAAAAAAAAAATTAAACTATTCTTTTTGCCTCTATTCCTAAAATACCATTCATAAAACCCATCTGTTCCCGTTTCCAGGTCTCTGTCTCATCTCTATATCTATAACAGTAGGTGGAGGACACTGCTACATACAACCACCATGAATAAAAATAAGGGTAAATTTCTTAAATTACCCTTATGAATTGTACCAACGAAAATATTAAAAAGACTATTTTACCCTACAATTTTCTTTAAATTTTCAAAAAATGTATCTCTCCCTTTCCTGTTCGTTCTCTTCTTCGGAACTGCAGATTTCTCCCTTTCCCTCTCGTTTTCTTCTCCGGAACCGTTAGAACCGCCAGAAATGTAGATTTTTCAATTCCCTCCATTTCCCTATCGTTCTCTTCGTGGAACCACAAGAACTGCCGAGTCTGTAGATCTCCCAGTTCTCTTCTTGGTTCCAACGAAGCCAATGACGGAGAAATATTGGTTGTTCTTAGCGGTTCCGGCAAAGTCGGTGACGGAGAAATATTAGTTGTTCTTGGCGGTTTCGGCGAAGCCAGTTTCTCTGTTATCAATTCATTTGTTCACTCCATTTCAGATTTCTTTTAAAACCCATTAAAAGACGATCTCCTGTTTCAAATCTATAAAAACCTCAAGCTCCGTTTCAGATTTCTTTTAAAACCCTTTAAAAGACTATCTCCCGTTTCAGATTTCTTCGTTATCATCTGTTCACTCGATTAGACCTTGGATGTTATTGGCGGTTCCTCCGAAGCCAAGGAGGATCTCCCATTAGATTTTTAAAACCCATTGAAAGACTAACATTGGGTAGATTGTACCTCTCAACAATTAACCGAAACCCATTAGATCTTTTAAAACGAGGGAGGGGGTACTACATAACCAGCATGCTGGTTAAGATCGCCGGAACTGATATCAAAATCTTGCTCCTGAGTCTTCGTTTGAAACAGATATGCTGGTTAAGATCGCCGGAACTGATATCGAAATCTTGCTCCTGGGTTTTCGTTTGAAACAGATATGCTAGTTAAGATCGCCGGAACTGATATCGAAATCTTGCTCCTGGGTTTTCGTTTGAAACAGATATGCTGCTTAAGATTGCCGGAACTGATATCGAAATCTTGCTCCTAGGTTTTCGTTTGAAAGAAGATTAAGTAATGAAGAAGAAAGCCTTTGAGGATGTTGGAACTGAGATCTATTCTACACATTAGCTATGTCGGAAGCTTTTAAGTTTCAGAATGTCGGAATTGACCAGATGAGACTGAGAGGAGACCCAAAGATGGTGGAAAGGGTGTTTTAAGAATTTTTAATAAATATATAATAGTCAATTTTTAAAAACTCTTAATATTGAAGGTACACCTAATCAATTAGCTAAACAACAAATACGACACCAACGGGCTCTTGTGGTCCGCTGGTACCATTACTTGCTAGAGCCAACAATATCCGGCCGCAACATCGTTAAAGCTGCTGCATTAGAGTCAGAGCCTCAGGTTTTAGTTTTCGAAAACTCTGATTTCGGAAGATGTAGGATCAAAGCTTAACCCCCGCCGAGCTATGATGTTTTCTTTTGGGACGAGATATCCCCAAACTAGTAAGAACTTTCTGCAAAGAGCAAGTCTCTCTCTCGTTAGTGAGAATTACAGTAAACAAAGTCTGAACGAGAATTAACAGAAATAGAGTTTGAATAAGGGTAAAATACAAAAACCTCTCTAAAGTTTCTGACAATCATAAAAAGCTTTCTTAGTTTTACCTCAGCAAAAAACTTCTTTTTATTTAAAAAAATCAACAAAAAGTCTGTCCTTGGCTGTTTATCTTCTTTTACCTTTTTATAATTAATATACATCTGTTTTTACTAAAATAATCCTATCTCAGCAACTCCATAATCTAAAACTGTTTATCTTCTTCCTCACGAGGCACAGCGGCAGGGGAACCATAAGTCTGTCCTTGGCTGACCCATCCCCATATTGAACAGATTCACAACGTGAGGCTTGCATTCCAATACTTCAACATTTGAATCATTATCAACCCCTTAAACATCATACTCATTACTGTCGCTAATGGCGAAAGATCCGCTCCCCGCTGTTGATGACACAGGAGGGCAGCTCTCAGGGTGGAAGCCTCTGGTACCATGTAATTTCCACAGTGAAAACACAGATTAACTTAGGCATCATACTGTACTTTACTTGGGTCCTCAGCCCACATCGATCTAAGCAACTTAAGCAACATCCTGGCCTTTGTTCTTGGCCCTGGAACTACACTGGCTCTGAAGTAATAGTAGCAGTTGTTCCAAGACTCCAACGCTTATTGCTTCTTCTCGCACCCTCAACAAGTCGTAGCACATGATCAGCAGAGAGCTGACCGCATTCTCACTGCCTTCATGATCAGATACTCTGAAAACCATCTTAACAAGAGCATGAACTGCACTTGTGTTCTTAATTGCAGCCTTTTGCCGCTCTCTAGTCCTAATAGAAGCTCAAGCGTGGTCAATGTTGTCGATGCTTGGCGTATGTTGGCAGTAGAAATATAGGCTATAAGGTCGTCCACCTCACCTGCCTTAACAATATTTCCTTGATTCAGGTCTAGAGAACACAGAGCCAGATATGGCTTTAACTGTTGCATAAGAGGCTTCTGAGTTATGATGCAGGAGAGTTATCAATCCTTGCAAAAAATTTCGGGTTTTCCCAGGCTTCACGCAAAGTTCTCTGGTTTCTGAGGACGATGCAACTGCCTCTACTATCTGACACAAGTGAGAGATTGTTCTGCGAGCTCTGAATAATCTCGGTCGAGTTTTTCTTGTCGACGACTACCGACGTTAACGAATAACAGTGGCAATAGTAATGGGAAGAAGCCTAACTGGATCAAGCCATACCTCCAAGCCAAATCCTTGGATAGAATTCCGAGTTTCCCGAGTGTTTCTATCTTTGTTGTCAAGGTTACTTCGTGAGATTCAAGCTTGTGATTGAGGGCGGCCAAGGACAGGTCTGGATAGATGGCTTTTAAATAATCAGGGTCAAAGCCGTAGTCCATGCAGAGCCACTGGTCTATCAGATGTCGAAGCGTGTGATTGGGGACTACGGAAGTGATGTAACCGTTTTCGGCCACGTACCAATGTTTTGTGATGTAAAATTTTTTGGCAAAGTACCTTGTTATTTGACCCGGTGGTGGCGTGCCTTAGTGATGAGCTACTTGGTGGTGAACTGCCTACTTGTCACGAGGATAGTTCTACAGCGGAAGAACCCGTGCGGCATCCTGGCCAAGGCAGGCCAGAACAAGCCTTTGTAACGCATAGAGGCTAGGAGTTGCCCGATGGGATGGCTCCACCAAAGTAAGTAGCACTGGATCATGACCTCAAGTCCAATGGCCGGGGCACTCTCCTGGCTCAGACCGGTCCATGGGAGGCACCGCTTACGTGCTAAAGGGGGACAACCATAATGGAAGGCGACCATGCGCCGATGAGGTGACTTGGCACCGATGTGATGGGTCTCCTGTAAGCCGATGATGACAGGCACCTGTGTGCCATGATGATAGGCAACCGCTTGGGCCGGAACACACCCGTGCGCCAAGGGCAACGGGTAGCTCACTCAGCTTGGGCAAGGGACTGGCGTTGTGAAGGGACGTGCTTGAGCCAAGCCCGCATGCCAAGCCTCCCTTGAGTACCGGAAGCGTAGTGCCGGTCCAACACTGTCCCCATGAGCAAGTGTGCGCCCATGAGGAACCCTGGTAGCCATGCTAGCCATTAACCAGGGCCGCCCCGCAAGGGGATGATGGTCTAGGAGTGCCAAGGTTAGGCACCCAAGGAGGTCGACCACCCCTCCTCAAAGAGTACGTTAAGCTTTTGGTGGTCTGCCTGAAGATGACATCAATTCTCTCAAAAATCTTACAGGCAAAAATGACGGGCATGTCCCTAACGTAAGCCTACCAAGCGTAGGCAAGGCTAAGCCTGTGTCAGACCGTCACAGGGTCCCCCACTCAACCCATTGTCGACCTCGACAATGGTCTTCATGTGAATGTGCGTCTGTGTCCCGCGCCATCCACTTCTCCACCAGTTCCTAGGCTCACCAGGTCAACCCGGGTCTTGCCTATGTTGGTGTCCATTTATGGGGACGGAACCGTTTCACCATTGTCGTCCTGCCTGGGCTTCACCCCTCCAATGTTGAGATTACTCAAACCGCGCAATGGCTATGCCGTTGATTTGTGAAAGAAGGGCCCTCGAAGAAATGTGTGTGGTGCTTCGCGGAGGTCCGCCCCATGTATCATCTTACCTCAAGGCTCAACCGTCTTCTTGGTAGCTTTTCAGTGATGCTACCGAACACGCTGATAGGTCTACTCCTCCTGTTGGCGAAGACCTGGGTACCCTTTCACCATGCTGGCCTGCAGACTTCACCTTGCCCTGTGCGGGTTACTCAAACCTAGCCATGGCTTATGCTCTCCTGGCCCTCGAAACTACGCTTCGCCTCGCTGACTCAGGCTACATCTTCACTCCGAGGGGGCCCCACTATTGCTACCTCAAGGAGACTTGACCGCAATCTGTGCGAGTGTGGCAACTTTTACCCATGAGTTGCCGAACATACACTCGCCTTGTGATGAGCTTCTGCTGCTGCAAGTGTTCAACCAGAAAACTGAGCATGTCCACCTGAAACTTTGCCGGTGTAGGGCCGCCATGCTCCAACGGCCAGCGTAACCACATTCCTAACAAGGCTCACGCGTCTGCCCCCACATGAGGACAACAACCAATGCGTCTGCACCCACAAGGGAAGTTGTTTTAGGGTCATTGGAATGGGAACACGAACATTGAATGGCCTCTTGCTAGGCTGGATAAACAATCTGCTCAGGCAGTGTACCCGCATTCCTATCAAGGCTCACGCATCTGCCCCTGCATGAGGACAACAACCAATGCGTCTGCAACCGCAAGGGAAGCTGTTTTAGTGTCATTGGAATGTGGACACGAACACTGAAATGGCCTCTTTCCAGGCCTGATCTGAATTCTGCTCGATCCTAGGAGGAAGTGCCTAGGGACCGCACCCCACAAAATGCTGCTTGTCGAAATGACCACGTCAACTAGCTCTGGGCTAATCTGCTGAAAACCAACTGCGGCTGCAATTAGCCAACTTGCTCTGATACCAACTGTCACGGGGGTAATTCTACAACGGAAGAACCCGTGCGGCGTCCTGGCCAAGGCAGGCCAGAACAAGCCTTTGTAACGCATAGAGGCTAGGAGTTGCCCGATGAAATGGCTCCACCAAAGTAAGTAGCACTGGATCATGACCTCAAGTCCAATGGCCGGGGCACTCTCCTGGCTCAGACCGGTCCATGGGAGGCACCGCTTATGTGCTAAAGGGGGACAACCATAATGGAAGGCGACCATGCGCCGATGAGGTGACTTGGCACCGATGTGATGGGTCTCCTGTAAGGTGATGATGACAGGCACCTGTGTGCCATGATGATAGGCAACCGCTTGGGCCGGAACACACCCGTGCGCCAAGGGCAACGGGGTAGCTCACTCAGCTTGGGCAAGGGAATGGCGTTGTGAAGGGACGTGCTTGAGCCAAGCCCGCATGCCAAGCCTCCCTTGAGTATCGGAAGCGTAGTGCCGGTCCAACACTGTCCCCATGAGCAAGTATACGCCCATGAGGAACCCTGGTAGCCATGCTAGCCGTTAACTAGGGCCGCCCCGCAAGGGGATGATGGTCTAGGAGTGCCAAGGTTAGGCACCCAAGGAGGTCGACCACCCCTCCTCAAAGAGTACGTTAAGCTTTTGGTGGTCTGCCTGAATATGACACCAATTCTCCCAAAAATCTTACAGGCAAAAATGACGGGCATGTCACTAACGTAAGCCTGCCAAGCGTAGGCAAGGCTAAGCCTGGTGGCGAGCTCCCTGGTGGCGAATTGCCTGGTGGCGAACTCCCAGGTGGCGAACTGTTTGGTGGTGAACTGCCTGGTGGCGAACTGCCTGGTGGTGAACTGTCCGGTGGCGAACTGCCCGGTGGCGAGCTGCTCGGTGGTGAACTACTTGGCGGAGAGCTACCTGGTGGCGAACTCCCTACTAGGCGGCCGGTGACTTAGAGAATGGTGGAGCTCCCTGGTGTGGCGCAATCCGACTACCCTCAGTATGAGGTGGTCTTCTTTCCTTTGTAGGCAGTGGGAGCTGAGGGACCTACGAGAACTCCATCTTTTCCTCCTCTTTGAAGGTGGCGGGAGCTGAGAGACATGCGAGGGTATTTTCCCGGCGGGGGTTCTCCGATGCTTAAGTTAGCACTTTGATTGTAGAGAGCTTTGAAGATAATATGAGAGAGCTAGAGAGCAAGGGTTACTTCCCTTTTTTCATCCCTCTCCTCTTTGGGGGGTGAGGTCTTTATAAACCGGAGTCCTCGCGGGTTAGGTGGGTGAAAAGCCTCCAAACGGTAAGACTCGTCACATCCTGTCAGAACCGGGGTATGGTGGTAAACTCCTCGAGGTCATCAGGCTGGCGCTTGTGTCAGGCGGCCAAGTCGGCGCTTGGGTCGGGTTGTCAAGGCGGCGCCTGCGTCAGTCGGCGGGTCAGTGTTTGGGCCAGGTCGTCAGGTTGGCGCCTGTGTCAGTCGGCGGGTCAATGTCTAGGCCAGGTCATCAGACAGGAGATCTTCCTGCGATACGCCAAACTACTCCTGTACCGAACTTCTCTACAAGTGGCGAGCTACCTATAGCGAGCTGTCTGGGGGCGAACTGCTTGGGGGTGAACTCCTTAGGGGCGAACTCCCTGTGGCGAGCTGCCTAGTACTTTGGCGAGCTCCCTAGTGAGCTACCGAGCTCGTGGGGTATGTACGTCGCTGAGTTTATCGGTGGGTGTCTTATGGGCGGCTTGGCCGGATCATGTGCTAGGCTGGTCCAGGTCGCGCAGGCCGCGTGTAGTTCGCACAGGCCGCACATCAGGCCGTGCGCAGGTCGCGTCAGGCTGGCCAGACTAGTGCCCGGGTGGGTCACCAACTTCGTAAGTTTGTTGGCTGGGTGTTTGCCTAGTTGTCACGAGGTGCCACTTGTCACAATTCCATTGGAGGGCCAAATCTGCCCTCATCAATAGCCCCCCACTCCCAAGCTGATAGTAACTCAGCGAATGGAGTAGATTTCTTTTGGCCCGTAAGTCGATGAGCTTGTAAGCACTGATCCAATTACTAGTGTGGCCCGTAGGCTTTGGGAGTGACTCGTAGTCTACTCTTCTTTGACTTTTGCCTGTGCCGGAGAGGCGACCGGGTTTTAAGTGGTATTGCGGTCCATAGGCTTTGGGAGTGACCAGTGGTCTACTCTTTTCTAACTTTGCCCATGCCGAAGATCCGACCGTGTCTTAAGTAGTAATGTGGCCCGTAGGCTTTGGGAGTGACTAGTGGTGTACTCTTTTCTGACTTTTCCCGTGCCGGAGAGGCGACCGAGTCTTAAGTAGTAATGTGGCCCATAGGCTTTAGGAGTGACTAGTGGTCTACTCTTTTCTAACTTTGCCCGTGCTGGAGAGGCGACCGGGTCTTAAGTAGTAATGTGGCCCATAGGCTTGGCCTGTGAGGTGTTGAGCTATGATGAAGCTGCATCAGCTTCGTAATGCCGGTCACCTACTCCTACAAGAAGCTACTAGGAGCTCGACCTTCGGGGGCAGCACTACTAACTTTAGGTTGCCAGCTCACACGGGAGCCTTGGAAGGCTCGACCGGTAAGGGCACCTATGTAGTCAGTTGGCTGCCAACTCTCACGGAAGCCATGAAGAGCTCATCTTTGTAGGGGGGACCTTGCGGAGAGGACTGATGTGGCATTATCTAAATTGAAAGTAAGGTTGGTAGAGCTACTTAGTCCGTTAGCTCCCTACATGGTCTTTGAGTTCATAAAAATTGTAAATTATAAAGCGATATTTTCAATTTCTAAAAAAGTGAGGGCTTAGCTTTGGTAAGATGAGAACTTAGCTTTTGTAGGATGAGAACTTAGCTTTTTATAGCGTGTTCCCACAGATGGCGCCAATTGATGTAACCGTTTTCGGCCACGTACCAATGTTTTGTGATGTAAAATTTTTTGGCTAAGTACCTCGTTATTTGACCCGGTGGTGGCGTGCCTTAGTGATGAGCTACTTGGTTGTGAACTACCTACTGGCGAACTGCTTGGTGGAGAATTGCCTAGGGGCGAACTGCCTAGTGGCGAACTGCCCGGTGGCGAACTGTCTGGTGGTGAACTGCCTAGTGGCGAACTCCTTGGTGGCGAACTGCCTAGTGGCGAACTGCTTGGTGGCAAGCTCCCTGGTGGCGAACTGCCCGGTGGCAAACTGTCCGGTGGCGAACTACCTGGTGGCGAGCTGCTCGGTGGCGAACTGCCTGGCGGAGAGCTACCTGGTGGCGAACTCCCTACTAGCGGTCGGTGACTTAGAGAATGGTGGAGCTCCCTGGTGCGGCGCAATCCGACTGCCCTCAGCATGAGGTGGTCTTCTTTCCTTTGTAGGCAGTGGGAGCTGAGGGACCTGCGAGAACTCCATCTTTTCCTCCTCTTTGTAGGTGGCGGGAGCTGAGGGACCTGCAAGAACTGAATCAGAGGTCCCAGGGGGTATTTTCCCGGCGGGGGCTCTCTGACGCTTAAGTTAGCACTTTGATTGTAGAGAGCTTTGAAGATAATATGAGAGAGCTAGAGAGCAAGGGTTACTTCCCTTTTTTCATCCCGCTCCCCTTTGGGGGTGAGGTCATTATATACCGGAGTCCTCGCGGGTTAGGTGGGTGAAAAGCCTCCAAACGGTAAGACTCGTCACATCCTATCAGAACCGGGGTACGGTGGGGAACTCCTCGAGGTCGTCAGGCTGGCGCTTGTGTCAGGCGACCAGGTCGGCGCCTGGGCCGGGTTGTCACGGCGGCACCTGCGTCAGCCGGCGGGTCAGTGTCTGGGCCGGGTCGTCAGGTTGGCACCTGTGTCAGTTGGCGGGTCAGTGTCTAGGCCAGGTCGTCAAACAGGAGATCTTCCTGCAATACGCCAAACTACTCCTGTACCGAACTTCTCTACAAGTGGCGAGCTGCCTATAGTGAGCTGTCTGGGGGCGAACTGCCTAGGGGCAAACTCCTTGGGGGCGAACTCCCTATGGCGAGCTGCCTATGGCGAGCTCTGCCGAACTGTTTGTGGCGAGCTTTGCCGAGCTGCCTGGCACTTCGGCGAGCTCCCTGGTGAGCTACCGAGCTCGTGGGGTATGTACGCCGCCGAGTTTATCGGTGGGTGTCTTATGGGCGGCTTGGCCGGATCATGTGCTAGGCTGGTTCAGGTCGCGCAGGCCACGTGCCAGACCGTGCGCAGTTTGCGCAGGCCGCACGCAGGTCGCGCCAGGCTGGCCAGACTGGTGCTCGGGTGGGTCACCAACTTCGTAAGTTTGCTGGCTGGGTGTTCGCCTAATTGTCACGAGGTGCCACGTGTCACAATTCCATTGGAGGGCCAAATCTGCCCTCATCACGAAGGATCGTGGAGCTTCTGCATTGTTAGAGGACAAGTGAGATTCCCAGCTGCAAGCCATTTCTCAATGCTGGGTCGATCATAGGTCTAGCCTGTACATAGGGTGACTGGATCTGTGAACAAGTCTAAACTAATTGGGCATCTGAACAAGGGAGGAATGGTCATCTGATCATCCCAAAGATTGTCGAAATCGATACAGTAAGATCCAAGTCGAGATCCCGTAGAACCAACACCTCAATGTCGGAGTGCGGCGAAGACCCAACTTATCAAATGGTCTCCTCTCCCCTTCCATGCTAGATTCCTGCTCGTCTCTCTATACCGGATTGCCGTAATTTCCAGGACTTCGACTGGAGCCTCACCGGCGACGAATGTAGGTTCTCCACCGCACAGAGCACCCCTCGGTTTGTAAATTCTGGTGGGTCCAATGCACCCGTTACTCCTGCTAAGAGCGTGTGCGGCGATAGCTTCTTCCTCGGACCCAGCTCTGGCCTTTGCTTTGGAGCACTGTATGACCTCACCTTTGGAGCACAGTTCAACCTCGGATGGGTTGTGCTCAGATCGTAACGAGAATCCGGATGGATTGTTCGTGTAAAAGGGAATCGAATGTAGAAGTTGCTGATATTTGATTTCCTTTTCGGCGTTCCTCCCGTCGGCCTTCTTTTGCCTGAAAAAAACATAAAACCACCACTACAGAAGTTGATCGGCCTTGTCATTTTCAGGCAAATGGAGGAAGAGTTTCATGCTCAATACAGAGGGCAAAGGGTATTTTAGTAAAATAAGTATACAATAACTCATACAGAGGTTTAAGGGTATTTTAGTAAAAATAAGTATACAATAATTCATATAGGGGTAAAATAGGTATTTTGAAAAAAAATATATATATAACGATTTAACGTTTATAGTCTTATTCATTGACGGAAGGGAGGTTTTTTTCGATTTCTTTTGAAAATAGAAAGAAAAATTTTGATAAAATGAAATTATAGAAGAAGTTTTTATGATTGTCAAAAACTTCAGGCGAGATTTTTGTATTTTAGCCTTTGGATAAAAGAAGAAAGGAATGCAAGTGCACCACGATACGTACCTCGACTATACGTCACGGGAGCAATTCAGCAGAGTAGGCAACGCCCTCGTTCTGGTTTTCATGTCGCCAAAATGTGCTGATTCTCGAAACCCACTTTGACTTTAGGGACCTCCAATGTCCAATCCCACCCTGTTTTTCAGAATTACGTACAGAAAGTTTTAGATTTCTCCCTATCTCTTTTTGCGTACAAAGAGGAGAGAAGGAATAATTCAAATTTTCAATAAATTAAACAAAAATGTAGACAAATGAAGACCGATAATCTCTTGCATTAATAATCCCATCAACGGTTGATGGTTGATGGCTAAAGAAGAAAATGAGATTGGAGAGAAAACAGAGATATAATCAATATCTGCACCAAGTACAATACTTATTTAGACGTTCTTTAACGGCCGACAAGAGCTTGTAATTATCTTGCTCTTCTGTCGCAAAAGCTCACTTGGGGACGAGTTGACGACTGACGATCAAGTTTCCTGACATCGATCGTCTTCGCCTGTCCTCTTCGTCTTTAGCAAGCATTCAAACGTTCGAAGGACGAATAAATGAGTCATTTCCGGCTTCTAATTCGATCTCGAAGTATTCACTTCCATTGGTGTAGGCCACCAAACTTAACATCCTTGATAACATCAGTGGTTTTGTGAAGTCAGGAAGATAAATCCACCATTGGAGTTCTTACGAGTTTTTCTGCGTTGGGGATGGCGTTGGTGGTTCTCGGAAGGACGATTGACAGGGGAGAAGGAGAACCTTGATTTTCAAGCAATGTTGGTGGTTCCCAGAATTCGTTACCTAAGTTCTGATCGGAGGACCGATAAGGTACGGTTACGTGATCGATTTACTCATCTTGAAAATTTTCAACAGGACACATTTGACATTTTATTTTCGGGAAAAGTATGGAAACACACGATACAGAATTATGAATTCCAGTCCTCTATAACTAGCTCTCTCCCCCTTATAAATCATATCCTGTCCGTAAATTTGGCATCAATTCACGGTCAGGATGCATTCCCCTGTACTTTGGGCCTAATAAACTCTGATTGGTACTTCTTCTTTTATTTTTTTGGTTTAAGAAATTTAAAAAATAAAAACCACTAAGCTATCTCTCACCGTCGAAATATTTCAATACTTCTCGGCTTTATTTTAATGAGAGATATTCTGAATGCAAGGCTATGAATTGATGTCAAATTTACGGGCAGGGGGCTATTAGTACAATATGGAGGGCTGTCATTCAGAATTTTGCATTGGGTTGTAAAATCTCTGACTAGGATTTGCAGTCAGTGGCGGGAGAATCACCACTATAAACAGTGAATAACCGGGTGGTGTAAATTTTTGCTTGGTGAAACCATCAATCTTTATCGAAAACAATTGAAAGAGGAGAATTCAGCAGTGAATGTTTGCCTTTGATTTCTTATTGGTATTGCTGATGGCAACCTTCCTTGTGAAAAAGATGATTCGCAACCCCTCGGTTGTCGTTGTCTTTCCCGAGGACATTCAGCTTGCAGTTCCTTATAAGCAGTATGTTGTTGTGTCACGTAAAACCCTAATTCTTTATTTGCTAAATTTTTATTTTTATTTTTATGTTTGAATTTTAAATCCTTTCCTCCTTGAAAGTGAAACATCATCATTGATGCAGGAGAAACTGTTACTATAGGCTATGCTCCAGCCTCTTTTTTATAATTTATATTTCCTATAATATGTTGTAACAATATATTGTTTGCCGAATTTGCTTGGTTAATTTATATTTCCTATAATTTGCTTGGTTAAGTCTATTGTACAATACGGATAAAGAATTAGGGAAGTTATTTTTTCGCTCACCCACCTGAACCAGCAATTCAAGTTGGTTCCCAATGGTCTCATGTCTTATTACAAAAAAACGCAAGTCCCATGGTACAGTTGGAACTTCTCTCCCAATTTTCAACCAGTTGAAGACCTCAATACAGTCTCCTACTTGAATCTTTGCCCAACCAGTTGATGATGAAAACTTTAGTCCTTGTAGAGCTGGAAGAAGCTCTACTTTAGTGTGCTTCCAACCCATGCTGCCCCTGAGAAGCTTAAAATAATGTTTTCCCTATGTCTAATGAACCCGGATTACTTAGCAACCATAAAAGTTAAGATTTGCCACTTCATAAAAGTTAATTATGAAAACCCTCAATTCAAAATGGAGCATATGGGTGATATGTACGTGCTGTAGGATTAAACATGGTCTGGGTATATGTGTGTGTGTACACAAATCCTCAGCACTTGAAAAACAATGCACAGCTATTAGCTGCCTAGCAAAACCTCAAAATCATAACTTGATTACCTTCATCCTTCTTGCTGACCCCTTGAGCCTCATGCCTACCAAAATAAGTCAGTTACTGTTCCTCCCTTGTCTTGAAAGTGAATCAGCCAAGGCATTAGCTGATCTAGAAATCTGAGCAAAGATTGGTTCCCTTTAAAAAAGACCACAAAGCTTGTTTGCAGATTTTCTGAGAGAAATAACTCAAGAATATGCCATTGACATTTTTTCTCATGTTACCTATGCAAAACACATTTCGACCGATATCCATACCCACCAATCAATCTTGAGTAAAATATATTTTACTAATGAAACCAACTAGAGAAAATCAAAGAAAGAAGATTCCACCAAGATTAATGAGCAGAAGTCAGTAAATTGAAATCCTTTTTTCCCTTTGACAAACAGTTTATTACCTGGTATTAATAAAAACAATTAGGTTGAAAAAACTGCTAATCAAAGTTGTGTGGGATTGTTTTAGATTGGATTCTTAAAGGAATACTTCGCTATTGTCTAATTAATTGATGACAAGAAGTAGCAACAGTCCATTTCAATATCTAAAGTGAAACTAATTTTCCATAGGTGCTATGGTTGTAATATCTAAACAAGGAGATACACTTATTTTAGATATTTGTAACGAGTTAAGTCAAAACCAGTTTACTCCCCAATTTAAATTTCCAATATATCTGATCATTGGTGGAGGGTTTAGATGGATGGCATCTAGTCATCTTCCTGGGTATAATGAGTGAATTATTCAGGATGGAAAATAGTGGAAATCTATCACAGTTAGGAAATGAATACTGATGATCAAAACAAAGTAGATAGCGGGTCAGATGTTTGAAATAAAACCAGTTATGTAATCAACTGGTTAAATGTATTAAATAGAGGATATATCCCAGCTTTGTTGGGCGATGGATGATGGTGAATGTTGGGGTGACTGCAGGGGTGATATTAGTGAAGAAAATCCAGTTTGTTCAACTGGTTCTAATAGGGTTTATCTTAATACCGGTTTTATGTTGAGAAAGAGAAAAATTTTCTGGTGGTTATCAATGTAGAACAATGGAAATGCTTGCACTAAACCTGAAAATAGATATCCGGTCTTGATCAGTGGTTAATGGCAACCAATGAAGGAGATTCAAGGGGTAGTATTTATTGTTTGGCATGAATCTTTATAGGAGTGCATATTTCTTTCTAGGAGTTTTACGACCTTGATGAACAATAACCTCCCAAAGAGCAAGTGTATTGCCCAATTCTTATTTCCTATCTCTATATATAACGACTTTGAGTTTAATTCTAGTTTTGCTTCATTTTTTTTTCTGAATTTCTGTCTTTTAATTTGCTTGCACGGAGTGGATGACCTTCATATAAAGCTAAATTATTTAGATAGAGAAGCTGGCTATAGCTTTCTCAGATCTAAATTGAGCAAAGGTCTTTTTCCCCCTCTTTCTGCCTCTCAATAAAAAAAAAATAATAGTTTTTTTTTATTATGAATTTGTTATTTTTTTTATTATGAATTTGTTACATTTGGGTGGGTTTGGGTTGGACTTCATTGCTTCAACCCACCCATTTAACGCCCAACTGCAAACAGCCTAAAAGGGTGTGTTCGGCCCACTCCACCTCTAACACAACCAATAAGCACTTAAATCCTATGCATTTTCAAGTTAGTTGTAAGCTTTAACAGGTTAGGTTTGGTGCAGAAAAATATTTCCCATTGCTTTAATATCAATTTAGGCAATGCGTACTGAGATGTCAATGATCTTGGATGATTCACTATTGCCAATTCTTAGGGCTAGAGTACGCATTCCATAACTATATATAAATTTTCAAAAGCCCTTGATTAGGATTGTGTTTCCAAATAAACTGTGGCAAAAGAGTAATTGTTGTCTAATTACAATTTTAAGGTCACCACTTTCATTACCTTAGTCTGATAATCCATAATAAGGGAGAGACTGAAGAGGAGGAAATCACCCATAGCAAGATGGGCAAAAAGGAGAGGCGAATCCAAGGTCTTACGTAATGGTTATGTGCACTTCCTATCTAAATAATGCTCTTAACGAGATCATCTGAAAATAATTTATAGTACTGACTAATTAGGTTCAATCAATCATGTACCACTAATAAGGTACTAAATAATATGTGTGAAACATACAAATACAAAATAAATTCCATTCATTTCCTCATTTGAATTGGGTTCACAGCCTTCAGGGAACTATTCCCTTCATATCCTTTAGCAATAATCCCAATCTCATGTATTGGAAGAATCTTAGCTCAGGGTAATCGAAATGTCATCTCATAGCGAGTTGCCACGTTGGATCTTGGCAAACTGGTCGCGTTGAGTTGTCACTTATGTTAAGTCACGTCCATGTGTCCTCTTATGATGAGTTCAGGCCAAATCACCCTCCATCAAGAACCATGCCCCAAGTCAAAATTAAATTGATTAAAATTTGTAGACATTCTGTAGACATTCTGCAATGGGATATTTGATGAATAACATCTGATGTCTTTTATTTTAACCTCACAAAATGCTGTGAGATTTTAGTTCTAGTTAGTTTATCCTTAGCAGCAATTTCCATAATGCTCCAAATAATCCCCTTGGGCTGTTTGAAAAATAAAAAACCCAGCAATAGAACTGGTAAAGATAAAATCACTTATGGTTTTCCATTTCCTTTAAGCACAAGTTTACCATCCAAAGGAAAGATGATACCAGTTGGCACTTGCTAAGACAAGATAGAGATTAGGTCCTTTTAGGATGAAAGGAACAGATTCATATTCTTTCTTCCTTCAAACTGAAAATGACTCCATTTTTTGAGGTCATTGTGGCTTCAAATTATATTTCAAATTGATATTAAATATTTAAATTCAAATAACATCCAAACACCATGCAAATGAATGTTTATGCTACCCCTTTTGTGATTGACCACCATATCCTTGGTATTCCGGCTTGTATTAATTCCTTCCAAATAGGCAAAGCACTAACAGTCTCAATTTCTTATTGTACCATTGCAATCTATTTCTCATAGTTGAATGGATTTTACCTTTCAATGCTCCATGCCATTCATTTGGTTGGTATAACCAAAAAGATCTTTCTAGGTAATAATCAAATTTGTAAAAACTATTGTATTTAAATGTCATCATGTGATGAGGAACAGACCTGAAAGTGTATTCATTTCTGGCTCATGAGCATGAAAATGTATTTTGTTAGTTCTCATTAGATAGATTGGTTAACAACAGCTTATCGGTGACAGGATTATTTAGCAACTTATCAGAGAGAAGAATCATGAAACAAGGCCAAAGAGTGGTTACCAGTGCAAGTGTTTCAAGCACAACCATTGAGGAATTGGCTTTAATGGAATAACAAGGGCAGCCCTGTGCATGAGGTTCCTACCAATGCAGGGTCTGTGGAGGGATAGATATATGCAGTCTTCTCCCTGTGCGTACAGAGAGGCTATTTCAAAGACCTAAACCCTAGTCACCTAGGTCTCAGTTGCGCCAAAACCCACACCCAGCCTCATCTGCTTTAATGGAATAGTTATAAATTTTATTCCTCATTGTAGAAAGCATAACGAGAATTATTTATGTATATAAAAAATAAGGTACACATGAAGATGTAGATTAATGTTCAAAAATGTGCAATAGCAGTCCTCCAATATGGAAACTAGCCAGATAACAAGCTATGTAGATGTTTGAGAAACTAATTTTTTAGCTCATTGATTTCTCATAAATCAGAGAAATTGTTTGTTTGGTAATGATTATCAGCAATGGTTTTTGTGTTTATAGGAATCGTTGAATTTGCTGATTTCTCTTTTCGGTTCAATTTTAAAAATTGTTTTCGGACCGACTTGTCCATTTACTGATTATCATTGAATTTGTTGATTTCTTAGAAATTGGCCAATCAAACACCAAAATGATCAGTAATTTTTTTAACCAAAAAGTACAGAGGCCCATTGCAGATTTCAGAATTTCACTGCACACCTATAAACATTCAAAATGTCAAATACCCCCACTCCATACACACACCAATGCCCCCCCCCCCTTGAATTGGTATCAATTCTAGATTGACACCTCCAACTATACTTTGGGCCTAAAAATTCTGACCCTGGGCAATTTATGAGAAATTGGCATCAGTCCCAAACACCACCATAATAAGTCTTTATCCGAGTTTTAGGCATCTAGCTAAAAAGCCCACCGAAGCCCAAAACCATTTAACTTGGGCTCCATGAATTTTGCTTTATCACTTCCCAGCACATTTGTCCATTTTCATTACATCAAATAAAATCATCTCGTGTAGTTAAGGCTTAATTTGGGAGCCAAGGATTTCGGACAAATAACCATATATTGGCAAAATCTTGGTTTCTTTTTCACTGATCAAGTTTAAGATGGCGATTGGCACAGGGGAGAAAAAGTCGGTACTTGCTTTGAATAACTGTTCCATGTTCATGTGTCTTGATACCATAATATTCGTGGAGGTGGCAACTTAAAAGGCTAGAAAAAGACCTGAAGACAACAAGAGGGTTACCTCTTAATGGTGCCTGCTTTGAAGTAGATATTTTATTGTTCCTGTGGCAGAGGCATTTTATCTTCAACATCTACTTCTTTCCATAATTCTTGGTGATTGATAGCCAAATGAAATAAAAAATTAAAAAAGAAGGGATGCCCCATACATATTTTGCTTCCCATCAATATCAATATGGACCAAAAGTGGAAACTGACATTTCTGATTGATCACTCTCACACCCACCTCACAATGCTTCCTAATATATCAAAAATATATCCTGTATTTTGTATAAAGAAATTTCTCAATAAGTATAATGTACTTTAGGCTTAGTGCTAAGGTGAGGTGCAATTTAAATGTTTTCATAATGCCAAAACTAACCCCCATAATAATTTTCAAACCAGTTTACCCTTTTCTCTTATTTTTTCCTTTTCCCCTTTCTCTTTTCAATCTAGGTTGAAGAAGGATCAAGTGCAGCCCTTCATTACGAACACAGTGTTCATAGGTGGTAAGCGTAGCCTTTGATTCCGACCTCCACGGTAATTTTCTGACCTCCTCCTCTTGCTCGCGTAGGTGGTAAAATTCGATCAACTCCAACTTGAAGGAACATAGAGGAGAGGAGAGGAGACTGTTCACGTGCAGGTTGAATGAACGTCAAAGAAGGTGGTAAGCTTTAAACTCCTAACGTCTGATCAGTTTCACAAATTAGCTATCGTGCTAGAGTGGCTGAGTAGTTGCCTGTCAGGTCGTCCGTTATGAGAGAGCGCAAGGTCAATTCTGAGAATTGATGAGGGCGAGGAGCTTGCCGACTTTTGGGATTCTCTAGCTAGTGCTCCGCTTCTTAGTGAGGATCTTGACAAAGTGGCCGGCAAACTCGATTTTTCTGCCGGTAAGGATCAGGTTGCAGCGCAATTCG
The DNA here is from genome assembly GCF_056320005.1 of Nelumbo lutea. Taxonomy (NCBI): domain Eukaryota; kingdom Viridiplantae; phylum Streptophyta; class Magnoliopsida; order Proteales; family Nelumbonaceae; genus Nelumbo; species Nelumbo lutea. The sequence goes on along the minus strand of NC_142685.1, from coordinate 3,866,508 downwards.
TCTTGGGGTTGGTGGGAAGAAGGTGGATGAATATGATTTGGACTATGAGATTTTCCAGAAAGCGCTTTCGGGTGGTGTGGTTATACAGAGAAAAAGAACCTAATTTTTCAGGTTGAAAAAGTCCCTTTCCCTAATTTTCTTCCTGTTCTTTTCATTTGATTTGTTTGGAGGGGCAAGGTGGCTGTTTATGAAGTATATATGTAGGAACATAAATGGATGTGCAGCAAGAAATGGATGGGGATTGGAACATTGTCTAGGAAGAAATGGATGTCCAGCAATAAATGTCTCTGCTTTTCGTCTGATCAGTTCTGGCCATTGGTACGTTGCCCAGCAAGAAATGAACGGGGATTGGGAAATTTTGATTTTTTGACAAACGATTATGAAGTATATATGGAAAGAAAGTGTGACTTACGGCTCTCCATCACTTCGTAACGGTCTCACCTGTGTCTCTGTAATTCGATCAGTTTGTTTACTCAGATTCATCTGGAGCTCTCTACAGAAGCTACAGCCAACAAGTTAACAGAAACAGCTTGGCCAAACCCAGTAGTTGCACAGCTAGACCTTGAACCCTCTAAGAAAAACCAAATTTTGCCGGAGGCATCAGAGATGGTGGGACCAAAAGGTTCAGTAGCAGTAGCTTCATATAGGCTGATCAGAAAATCCCTAAAAATCTTGCATTAAAATCAACCAGAAGTCAATGTAATATAAATACATTTAAAAAGCATAGAGAATAATATAAAAAAGCAAAAAAAAAAAACAAAAAACAAACCCTGGTCGTCTCTTCCGGCACCGACAACAAGGGGTCTTCTTTTCCGGCAACGGTTGAGTTAGAAAAAGGGGTACTATTATCAGATGTGATTTCTTCCGGCAATTTCTTCCACAATACACGGAGCAGATCTTCGAACGACGTTGTCTGATTGTCATTCGTCGATTTCAACTTTTCCGGCGTCACATTCCGCTTGACTTTACTGACGTGTGGAACTGGTTTCTTCGAAACTTCAGGTAATAGAATGGGTGAACAATGATTCCCACTTGCAGACAAACGATTATAGCTGGGTCATTTTCATCATTTCGAAGTGGGTAATTATGTCTTTTTGCATTTGACTGATGGTGAGTTAACGCCAGGTATTGATTTTAGTAAATTGAAAGTTGGGTATTAAATTGTTCGTATTTTAAAATTCGGATATTAAATTTACAATAGGGTTAAAATACAGGGTATTTATCGAGAATTTTCCCCTTATATTATTATTCATCGAGAGATATTTCTAATACACGGCGAGATAAAGCTGTAAGGTCAGTGTGAATTGCGTTCTGTGAGAAGAAAACCCCGATTCATTCAACTGATCCAATTTCCAAATTGTGATTGCTCCACCTGCAAGAGATGGAAGAGAAAACTTTGAATGTTTATGTTCGACATAGTGTGTTATTCATAGGCTCCCTCGGTATGACGCACGTTGACCATACAGGATACAGTCATGCCTTTAGCCCGGCTACTGTTTCACAGAGTCTCCACTACGAACAGGGGGAGCTTACTAACCCTGTTTCTTTTGGGGAAAAAAAAGGTTCACGCATCCAACTCCAATATTGTTGCAAGGTTCCAACCGACTGGTTAGTAATTTCTATTGCTGATCGTACTGGAGACTTAGGATGGAACCCGTAGGGGGATGGGCTACCCCGTTGTATAGCCCTTAAAAAAAAAAAAAGAAATATTGTTAAGGAATATATTTAGACGGCCAAAATTTTCCCCATACAATGCCCTCCCATTCAGGGAATCATACTTGTCTATTCACACGTTTCACTAATGCTCCATGCATATTCAACTTAATGGAGTTCTTTTAACAAAACAAAAACCAAAATAATAAAGAAAACAAAACAAAAAGGATTATCCAAAACCCTTCTCTTTCCTGATTTCCTTTGTTACTATTCCATTTCAGGACCTCGCTGAGCTCCTTTCTCACGCGGGCCACACCCCAACCCAAGCCACTCTTCAATCTAATGTGCATTGTGGGGTACGCACGGATTAAGCATATGGGGGCATTTGGAGTCTTTTTTATTTTTGCGGGCATTTGTAGTCCCAAGTCCTAACCAAATTGAAAATTTAAACTGTTTGGGAATCAATTTACCCTAATTTGGTGGGAAACATAGAAAAGCTACTTGGGCCAAATGATTTTCCATCAAATTTCGCCACCAAGTTGACAGAATCAATAGTTTGGGAAGAGTGCAAACTGCAAACACCAGATGTGTTTGGTACAAAACCTTATAGGCTGTGTATTTGTAAAGTATTTGTCCTTTCATCCTTGCAAAATGGAGCCCAAGGCTCAGCTTCCATGGAGTAATGCAACATACAAGCTTTGCACTCTACGTATTTGTGTATTTGTATTTGTACTCAATCCAAAACTGAGCCTAAAATTCTGGATTTGTACAATAACAATTGCATAAAGGTTTAACACCATACCACTTCACTTGGGCTGAAACGCGACCAAGACTCATGTGTCAGCATAAAAATCTTTAAATTAACAAAAGCCCCTACAATCATTTTACTTTACGAAAGAAATTTTTATTTACAAAGCCACAAAAATGTTTGGAGACATTTTCTAACGTTGCTTGGCTCACTACAAATGGCAAATGGGAAAGGAATCCTCTATCCGCCCTAGAAGGAACAGAAAGCATCATTGAAAACATCTGGAAACAGAAAAACATCTTAGCTCCCTCCATCCACATCATCAACGTCCAGGATAGGGAGGACCTCGGAAGTAGTTAACAAAGAAAACTATGCCTAAGGTATGAGTAAGGAATGACTGCATCAAACGCATTCACCATTACCCAATAAAATCAACAGGGTACGTAAAGATCAGCAGTTTTGGGTTCGCCATATTTGACTTGCACTGGTGCATTTCCGACTGCATTGCCATGCGGTGGGCAAGGATTGACTAATTACAGGAAATACAACAAATGGGAGTTCTTTAATCTTGGTTACAAAATATTCAGATCCCCCAAGAGCCCACAGTTTCCATATCAACCGGGGTGAGAAATCCACCTCCCGATTCAAGGGTTGACTAATTGGATAAATCATAACCAAAGCAAACAAATTGGGATTAAGCTACCGACAACTTTCATTCATTGATCCAAATACATCATCATCACAGAAAGATAGGGTAAGATGGAATTGAGTACAATGTTTGAAATCCCAAGAGGAGACGAGTATCCCAAACGTGAAATAAACAAAATTACATACAGACAAGAGAGTAAGAGAAGGGAAGGGGGGAAACAAGAAAAAATGAGTCTTTCTGGCTTTCGCCAAAGCCATTCAAGCCTTCTTGGGAGATTTGACGGCCTTTGTAGGAGATTTAGGCTCTTTAGCTGCCTTCTCGGACTTCTTAGGTAAAAGCACAGGATTGATGTTGGGGAGAACTCCTCCATGTGCAATTGTCACACCAGCAAGAAGCTTTCCCAGCTCTTCATCGTTCCTCACAGCCAGAAGAACGTGCCTTGGGATGATTCTGTTCTTCTTGTTGTCTCTTGCCGCGTTGCCGGCCAACTCCAGCACCTGAAGCCAAATCCATTAACATCAGAAACCGCAATAAAACTTCCGAGGGAAGAAAAAAAAAAGGCGCGATGCAACGAAGTCAAATGCGAGTCCGATCCTGGTTGAACTTAAAGACTTGTTGTGAATTCAGCATTTCGACGAGAAATTCTAAAGTTAGAAGAAACTATGAACAAAAATAGCATTTCCCTTCAAAATTTTCTACTACGTTTTTTGTTTATAGAAAATTAAAGAAAAAAACAAGAAAATAAAAGCTCGGACATTTTGAAATCCAGCCAAATTACCAGATGGTAGAATAAAAATAAATGTTCAACGAAAAAAAAAAAGGATTAAAGAAAAAGTTGAAATAAGGGAATCTAAGAAATGAGACACATAAAAATTGAGACAAAGAGAAGGACACTACCTCAGCTGCAAGATACTCGAGGACAGCGGCCAAATAAACAGGGGCACCAGTTCCGACACGCTGTGAATATCGGCCTTTTTTCAAGTACCGCCCGATCCTTCCAACAGGGAACTGCAAACCAGCCTTCACAGACCGAGAGACTGGCTTCTTCTTTGGCCCACCCCCTTTCCGTCCTCCAGCACCTTTTTTCACTTTTCCAGTGGACTCCATCGCTCAACCTTCTCAACGGAAGAAAAAAAGAAACACGAGATCACGCCGGAGTAACGACTCCCCCACACCGGAAATACGACCGTCCACACTTGTCCGAAGAGAATGAGGATGTGTTGGGTGGGGCTTGTGTGGCCAGTTTTATATGGTCTTGTTGCCCGCACTTAGTTTTGGGTGTGAAGGGTTAATACCGTTAGATCTTTATTTTAATCGACGGCCTTGGGCTTCTCATGTTGCGATCCGTGCATTTAGAAACGAACCAATGGGGTGCGAGATTGGGTCACTGCGTTTTTTGGCGGGGAAGTAAAAGTGGATGACTGGAGGATAAAAGGAATGAAGATAAGAGTGGGACCCGATCTGACTCATTGGACGGGTAGATAAATCTGAAATGGGTCCCATTATTTTCTAATAATAAAATAAAATGATCTTATGGACGGTATGATAATAAAATGATAATATTAATTATATTAAATTAATAATCAAAAATTGTTATTAATTAACTAAAAGTATTTAAAGTTATCATTAATATCTAAAATTTTAACAATTGTACTTTTATTTAATGTTGATTTACAAAAAATAATTATTGTTAATTTAATATGAACAAATATTTTGTAATAAATTTAATTTTATCAATTATTTATAGTAATTTTAATAATTGTTATTATTTTATTTATTTTTAAATAAAAAATAATAATTAACTTTAAATAAATAAAAATAATAACAAAAATTAATATTTTTATTAATTTCACTAATAATTAACAATTATATAGAATTGACAATAGGGTGGGTTCATAGGGCAATCCATCATGTCCATGCCCTATAGTCAAGACAATTTATCCCATCCCTAATGTCAGGCGGGTTTAAGGCAAGGCAACCACTCCTCAATGTTGGACGAGTTTAGGGACAAGACACCCCATTCCTCATAAAGGAAGGGGAGTCCTCAAATTTTCCCATCTTGTCCCTAGTATTGGGCGGGTTCAAGTAGAGGTGTAAATCAGGTTGTATTGGGTCAAGCCTTGGGCTAGGCCAGGCCGTAGACCAAGCCAAGCTATGAGAGGTCCATTTAAAAAATAAAAAATAAAAAACGATGTTTAAAATTTTATTTAATATGATTTTTGATGTATACAATTAGACCTATTCATAGGCCAGGTAGCCCGACAGCCCGGCCCGGCCTAACCCGTTATTTTTCAGGCTTTGACAAAAATTTAGGCATGTGGACTCGAGCTCAGGCTTTCCCAAATAAGCCTGGCCCGATACTATTATATATATATATATATATAAAGTACTTATGTTATATATATAAATATATATATATATATATATATATATGCTTCTTAAATTATTAATAAATATAAATTTACTAATATGAAATATAAATTAGTTTATTAATTTATATAAATTATTACTAAATTAATATAATATTAGTTTATAAAAGTATATTGAAAATAAGACATTTTCTGTACAAATCGAGCTTCGGGCTTGGGCTTGGGCTTTATATAAGGGTTGGGCTCGAGCTCAAGATCTAGGCCCAATGGTTGGGCTAGGCTCAGGCTCGAGCTTGCACATTTTCTATTGATAAAGAGGCCTGTGTTAATTATAAAACTATGTTTTTTTACAAATTACAAAATTTTTATTTAATTATAGTCTATTATAAATAAATATATAAATGTTATATTAATATATATATAACATTTAATTATAGTCTAGTATAATATATATATATATATTAATATAAAATTTGTTATTTAAATATTATACAATAATATTTACCATATATGCATATAAGTTCCAAGTTGAATTTATTAGGGGTTTTTTAGCTTGAGTCCTATCCGCTAAATCTTTCATTGAACTCCAAAAGTTTGATACCCAACTAGACTTCGAATTAGATTATCCCTAATAATTTGTGGGCATGGTGCATATATCACAGCTAGACCTAACTCAAAAGAAAATAATTACTTGAGCCTGCAAATTTATAGATTTAATCGAGTTAGGTTAAGTTATAAATGATTTGTTATTTTTTATTAGTATTTATTAAAATATTGTAATTATTAAATTACTATATTTAAAACATAGTAATTTATGGAAATTATCATATTTTCAAGAATATTGCTAATTTCTTTGATAAAATTAATTAAGTGTACTTTTTTTGTAATTAAATATAACTTTTTGGTAATTAAATGTAATTTTCTACTATTTATAGCTTAAATTATAGTTACTGTTAATTACCATTTAAAATAATTATTGTTAATTACATTACTATTAATAATTAAAATACATTATTTTTTTCATTATTATTCAGTATTCTTTGCAATGAAATACAATTAATTTAAATTTTTTTAATTATTTATAGTTCTTTAATTAAGCTTTGGGTTTTTCATAATTTTTGGGCTTTTAATTAATTTTTTGTGTTTTTTTCATTATTATGCAGTAATTTTTGCATACGAGCATTTTTCAATAATTTTTTAGTATTTTCATTTTTTTTCATATTAGTCACTACAAAATTAATTTGCATTTGCTTTCAATAAAATAAATTAAATAACTAAATAAATACCATAGTCAATAAAAAATACATCTATTTTTCAATAATTTTTAGCTTTTGTATTTTTTAATAATAAAATACTATTAATTATATTTTTTAATTATTTTAGTAAATACCCTTATTAATATAAAATATTGTTAATTTTCAATATTTTTTAATTATTCTTAGTATTTCAATTATGTTTAGGTTTTTTAGAAATTTTTAGATTTTTAATTAATTGTTGGTATTTTAAAGCTATCAATTAGTATTTTTATTAGCGTTTATTAAGGCCTCAACTCATAAATTATCTAATAACATCATTAAAACTAACAAATAATATTTTTATAATTAAATTTCTTACTTTTATTAGTGTTTATTAAGTTGGATTTTTAAGTGGAATAGAACAGAACCATTATATCGCCAAAAACCATTGATTTGGTCAGCAAACTGCTAACCCGGGCAGTCAAACCATTTGAACTGTCCAATGGTTTTGGCCGTTTTTATTTTTTTTTAGAATTGGCAGTCTATTCTATTCAAACGGTCAAACCGTTCAACTTGGGAACCAAACCTCTGACTGGTTCGTTGTTTGGTTCAAATTTTAAAAACTTGATTTATATTATTACTATTCTCTCTATCTCCCACTCTCTCTCTCTTAAATGTAACAATAACATTCATTAAAATAATAGGCCTTGGAAAACTCAAATGTCTCTCTCTAATAATGTGTACATTTAATCTAATCAATATAAGCAATGACTAATGTTTTATATTTTTAAAATAAAAGAAAATAAGAAAAAAAATACAAAAATTAAGAAAATGGATAAATACCTTATCTCAAAGGAGAGACGTGATGACATGGACAGTCCAATTTTATTATACATACATACATACATATATATATATATATATATATATATATATATATATATATATGTGTGTGTGTGTGTGTGTGTGTGTGTGTGTGCGCGTGTGTGTGTGTGTGTATGTGTGTTTGTGTGTGTGTTGTTTGGCAAGTACTTTTTAGGAAGATCTTGGGACAATTTAGATGGCTGAAAGATGTATGTCGCGTGATAAGCTATTGGGGTCTTGTCTAGTTTTTTTAAGGTTGTGTTTGGTTGTAATGCAAATAAATTTGCACTTATGCAAAACTATGACAATGTAAATGATTTTAGTGTGAATTTTGACCTTTTTTTTTCAAATTCTAGCTTAGGCTGCATTTGAAAGCGATGTAAACCAAGAACTGATGTAAAATTTACATCAGTTTGATTTTGTAAGCGTTTGGAAGGAGCGCATAATTATGATTGATGTAAAATTCCACTCCAGTTCAGTTTTGTGTGTGTTTCAATGGAGTGGAGTTTTACGTCAATAATCGATGTAAAACCTCATAAAGCATAAAGCTTTACATCGATAATCGATTTAAAAACTATATTGATTTTATCGATGTAAAATTTTACACTCTTCCACCCATCGCATTTTTCAAAAAGCAACAATCACTTTCACAGTTCGGTGAAAAATGTTATCAATGTATTTTCACACCGATGACAGTTTACATTGATTCCAAATGCAGCCTTATTTTGTTTGATTGTAGTACAAATGGAGTAAATCAAGACATAAAGCATTGTTCATGCTTTTAATATAATTTATAAAATATGTTAACTTTTTAAAAAATATATCAAATAAGGGCAAAAGCATTGTTCGCCTTTTTCTTCCTCCAAACCATCGAATAAATCTCTTTCAAGATTAATAAATATTTTTCCCATCTGGCTTCCACCCCAGCCCCGCAAACCTTAATGACCACCATCCACCGACGTCATTGCTGCCTTTGCCCACCTCCGACAATGCCAATATGATGATATGACTCTACTACACTAGCCAGTGGCGGGATTAGGATGCATACACTTGAGTGGAAGAGAATAAACAGAGGCTTTCTGAAAGATGACGAGGAGATCATCGTTGGCTTCATCTAGGTGCAGCATCAGCGGTGATGGAGTGGGCTGGGTTTTGTTTGTTGGTTTACGCCTAGAGGAATTAAATTAAAAATCAATTGGCGCATCCTCAAATTTCCTTTCTAGTTTCTCTCTGTATTGTTTAGATTCTTAGATTGATTACTAACTCATTTATTCATGAACATATACCATAATAAAATCAGTCAATATAGCCACACAAAAATAGAAGTTCAGATTTCATACTACAGTGTGATAGATTGATTTAGAAGACTAGAACCATTCTTTACTATGCAATCCTCACTTTTTCTGTACTCTTTCTTGTTTGATTCATGGTTGAGCTTGGTGTGGTGGGTTTGGATTAATTTTTCTTGTGAGAAAAACTAACTGAATTTTTTTTGAAGAAAATCGGGAAAAAAAGGCACTTTTCTTCTTGTAATCTTGTTCTTGTATGGTTATATTCAAAGAGCTGTAGTTGTATAGTCTTGTAGTAGAGACGTTTTGTCATTAGTTCATAGCTGTTTCGAGTTTTCAGATCAGAGGGAAAACAATATGGAAAACGAGGCATGTGAAAGTGTGAATGGAACTTATTAGTATTTCTTTTTACAAGAGTGAACAAAAAAGTTGAGATCTATGTTTGAGAGAAATTTACTCAGTGGTTTGGAGGAGGAAGAAGATGAACTGTTTTTTGCCATTTTTGGTATATTTTTGAAAAAGATAACCTATTTTATAAATTATATTAAAATGATTATTTTTATTGATATTAAGACCCAAAAGTTGCCCTTATCAACTATAATCTCTGAAGTAGAATACAAAACAAAATTAAACAAGAATTTACATTTTTTACATTTGCACTCCTATGCGTTTATACTAGTGCAAATAAAATTGCACTGCAACCAAACAAAGTCTAAAGATTTAGACCATTTGATTTTTCATTTGAATTTTCATATTCTTGACGAATTCAGTTGTAAACCCAAAGAAGACTACAAAAAATGGTTTCAGTTCTCCTTAGTAAAGGAAGCCATTGGTCATATATTGATTGACCATTGAAGCTTGACTGGATGGACATCGATTGACGATGCAACGAGCCTAACAACCAATCAACCATTAGTAGTAGTAGATGTATGCTGTAACTTCATGATGGTAGTGCATGCTTGAACAATAAAGCTTGAAGGTAGTGCCAGTGCCCGTAAAACGTCAGACGATTCGGGCTTGTATCAATGGAAATTTGAAGAGTTACTGGTAGTCTATTTAAGGCTTATTAGTTGATTTGAGTAGTTTTGTTAGATTGTTTTTGAAGGGTATAGGTTATGTTTGGGAGTGCTTATTTGGGGCATTAATCACTTATTAGTATTTGGGAAATAAACCCGAAATAAGTGTTTATTTTACAAATAAGGGCTTACTTTTTAAGCTGAAACTTCCAGTTTTTTTTTAAGTACTTATTCAATTTTTTTCTTCCAAAATTATCCCTAGTTCAATTTTAAAATACCACTTATAAATTTATCCCTAGTTGAATTTTATAAAAGTACTTTTATGAAAACATTTATACGAAAGCACTTTTATGAAAGCACTTATAAAAGCAAATTTGTAAAAGTACTTTTACAAAGCACTTTTTACAGAAGTACTTTTACAAACACTTTTATAAAAGTTCATAAAAATGTTTTTAGAAAAGTACTTTCATAAAAGTGATTAATAAAAAAAATGTAATAAAAGTGCTTTCAAAGGGTATATTTTGAAAATTTGAAAGAAAATGAAGGACAAAATAGTCACAACCAAGGTTTAAGATTTCGATACGACACGCCCAATACGGGGCATATCGTATTGTATCTTTGAAAAACAAATACATGATACACATGAAAATTGGGTGTCTTGTCTTTTTTCATGCATATCGAACCCGTATCAGGGTGTATCGAGGCTAGGGTTGTTCACGGGTCGGGTTGGGTCGGTTTACTGTAGTTTTTCCAACTGACCCGACTTGGTCAGGTTACCTAACATAGAAATTGAAACTGACCCAATGTTAAGCAAAACCGACCTGGTCGGTTTGAGTCGGGTTGGGTTGGTTTCGGTTCTAAGTTCATCCTTGTGATAAAATTTTGCTAATTTTAAAAATAGTCATAAATTGAACATCATTTCAGCAATCTCCTATGATAAAATTTAAATGAAACGTTAATCACAAAAGTTGTTCATTAATCACTATTCACTAATCCAAAGTTTCTTGCAACCATTCAAAAACTAAGTGGCCTAATGGGCTTTGGAACTTCATGTTTGAACTGGGAACTAAGTCGGTTCATTTCGGGTTGGTTCTGTTTTCTTATGTGAAAACTGAAATCAACCCGAATCATTAGTTTAAGAATTTGCACAACCCGAAACCGACCCGTGTTGATGGAAACCCGGTCGACTCGGGTTGGATCGGTTCGGTTTGGTCGGTTTGGTCGGGTTGGGCCTTCTTATGAACAGCCCTAACCGGGGCATATCGACGAAAAAGATATTGACCAAAAACTGAAAAAAAAAGGGGAAAGCAAGCTTTTTTTCTTGAAATAATGCTTCTTTTACCCCCAAATGACTCTAAAACTCCAAACCTCATTCATGGAGTGCTAGATTTGCAACAAACAAGTATGAATCATTATTTTTTTTTTGAAGATTTTTCAAATTTTGAAAAAAATATTGCAAAGATAGGTAAAATTTTCAATTTTTTATAATATATTGTGATTTCTTTTTTTTCTCGAATGTTTAAATTTATGTTGATCTACATTTATTACATTAAAAATCACATTTTTTTTGTGTTATCAGTAGATTTATGAAAATTTCATGAAGATATTTGGGGAAAATATAAATTAACAAAAAATTTGAAAATGTAATTTTTCTCTGCCTATAAAGAGTAAATGTTTTAGATCTATGGATTTATCTATCATATCCATAGAGCAATTGAAATTTCTACTTTAATATTTTTTATTTTTATATTTATATAATTAAAAATAAATAATAATTAATTATGTTCTATCATTTGATCACACCAATTGAATATATTATAATTCTATGGATGATCTATCGTATTCACAAACCAATTGAAATTTCTTGTTTAATATATATTTTTTATTTTTAGAATAAATAATTATATTTTATCATTTTATCACAATGATTGGATATATTATAATTCTATAGATGATCTATCATATCCACAAATCAATTGAAATTTCTTCTTTAATAATTACTTTTTGAATATATTATATAATGTTTATTTATTTTTTTTATGATGTTTGTAAATAAATAAATAATAATTATTTAAATAATAAATACTTATTAATTATATTTTCACTTAGAAGTTGTGCCAATGCATGTTTTATGGTTAGATAAGAGAGCTAGGTTTTTCCCCATCACATAAAAAATTATAACTTGAGAATTATAATTTATAAATTATAGTTAAACATAGGATTTTTAACGAAATTATAATTAACTACAATGTATTTTTTCACAAAACCATTAAGATATATTAATTTAATGTATATACACCTCATTGAGGTGTTATATTTAGTGTTGTTGATGTATTTTTTATGGTGTTTCCAAGCATATTTATGCGTATCTTAGTTTTTCTCCAATACATATGTGTATTTAAGGCATATCTTGATATGTCTCTTAAAATTGCCTTTACGATACACTTGGTGTTTCTGATACTTTGAACCTTAGTCACAAATACTTATTTAAGTGCTTACTAGAAAAAAAGACAACCAAACACCAAATATAAAATGAGTGATTATTTTAAAAAATAAGCACTTGAAAAAGTTAGGTGTCAAATGCAAATAAATACTTATTCAAATAAACATTTGTTTTTAAGCACTTATTCAACAAGTACTTATTTTTAACTTATGCACTCTCCAACATAGCCTTAATCTAATTTAAAAAGAGATAGAGGTTTTAGTATTTATATTTAATTTCAAGGGAGGTCTTGAGTCTTTAACCCTAATTTAATATGGATAAAGTTTAAAGATTTTATCATTGGAATAATGGTTTTTTTTTGGGTAAGTATTGGAATAAGGGTTTCTTTTTCAATGTCATTTTACAAGAAGTTTTAAAATCAATTTACATTTTAGGGAAAATTCCCTAGGTACCCTGTACTTTGGTTAGTAGCTGAATTTTAAAATGCAACAATACCTGAACTTTCATTTGCGACAATTTAGTAGCCGACGTTAACTTACCATTACTTTTCGAGTAATGCATATAACTTAATCTCTCTTGACCAAAAAGAAAAAAAAGGAAGAACGCTCCCCACTCTCTCCTCCGAGCCCTAACCCGAAACACCCCACCGGCTGCTCACCACACACCAGTGTCCATGATTGTGGAACGACGACAAAAACTCTAATTGAAGAACCCTTGTAACTCACGCCGACGGTTATCAGTCCTCAGAAACAAAGCAAATACGACCAATAACTAGCATAATGGTGATTGAAGATCTAGCAAGTTCATCTGATGGAATGTCTGATCTTGAAATTACATCAGAAGAGTTGAATGGTGAAGAACTTGAATATACATATGGTTCTATCCCCAAATTGCAATTCAGAAAATATACATCTAAGGCTCGTTGGAATGCAGAGAAGGGAATGGCTGAGGTTATTGAAAAGAAGGGCAAAATGTGGATAACAACAGGAATAGTTCGAAGAGGAAAGCTCTACTGCACAATTGAAAAAACCTTGTTTTTGGCTGAAATAGGGGCACTACATCTGTGGATGTTGATGATACAACACTTTTCCTGAAAGATTTATATGAGAAGGTTGTAGAAGGAAAGAGTGGGTGCTGTTGGGTGACTTTTGAGGTTTACAGACACCTAAAGTCCCTTGGGTACATTGTTGGTCGGTATGGTGTCCCTTGGACCATGAAGAGTAATAATGGTTGTAACTCTGCTCTTCAAGGAACAACAAAAACCAGTGTAGTTTCAGACAGTGAATTGTTGAACAGGTTTTCCTTCATCAACCAACTTAAAAATTTGCAGGTTAGTGATTTGAGACCGGATTTTGAAGTTTACCTTCCTAACAGCAAGTTTAGAAAATCATCTCCTGGTGTCCAAGTTTTATGCTCTATGTAAATAGGGCTCATCCACAATCAAGAAATGAGATGGAAGAACTAGAGAGGAAGTGCAATGGCATTCCCTTAAAATTCTCTCATGTAGAGCATGGGCGAGTCAGTTTCTTTTCCACCAACATAGTGGAGCTTCCAGTCCTACCCTAACACGTACAAGTAGGTGAATTGGCAAGAAATGGGTAGGGAACGTTTGTTTGGATTGGGGATGCCCAGGTTTGGCTGTAATTTATAAATTAAAGCTTTCAGTTTTTTATTTTCTTGTGGGATTCAGTGAAGGGAAGCTATTGTAGTTAGAAGATCACCCCTCATCCCCTCCGTACCGCGCCCGCCATTCGTTCCCGTCTCTCTGATCTTCCTGCTGCTCACATAGATCGGATCGGAGAACAGACACTGCATAATTTTCGCAACTTTTCTTCCACAAATCCCTAATAATCCGTCATTAGGGCTTCCGAGGTGCTTACATGTCTGATCTCTGCAAATTCGGTGTTCTGATGGGCTGATTTGAGAGGGATGGTGGTATTTTAGCTTTTCTTTTTTGTTCAAAGTGATTAGGGAGACCTCTCAACATCTGAGGTTGATTTTGTATCTTCTTTTGAATCTGGTGGCTTTGATTAGGGTTCTTGATCTTCCAGCTTAGGGTTTCAAAGAGCATCGACCATGCCTTCGGTGCTCGGAGAATTCATCCACCGGCGTGAAACGACGATTCCCTCGGCGACCTCTTTCCATGGTGGTTCATGTTCTCATCGCCTGAAACAGCTTGAGAAATGGAATCGGCGTGGTAATTTGAGTTAACGTTCGGCCTAATAATGGTTATCTTGTTATTTTAGGGTTTCTTCTTCTTTTCTTCCCGTTTTCGGATCTGAACGAGATAAAAAGAATTAGAGATCTAGAAATCACTCATTGAACAATCACACTCCATTTCTTCTTAAATTGGTTGGGCCAGCACGATCTTTCAAGGAAGTTGGAATTTGTGGCTGTTTGGGTGGATCCAGGTTACCGTTTGGACTTCTCTCTCATATAAGAGACCTCTTTTCTTTTTTAACTTTAGAGGTAAACGTTCTCAATGATTATTCACAATATTATTCTCTTTGGATCCCAACGTGTCAATTGCTATGTTTGCTTTATTTTTATCATACTTTTCTAAAAATTATATTCCTGCTGTGCTTTGTGCTTTGATGTTGCCGTATTTAGATGAATTGTTTATATTAACGTGTAAAAATTTGTGATGTTTTAACCGAATAGCGTACCATTAACATGCTCGCGAGTCGCGATCTTATTGTGGTTAATTCTTCCTTTGTTTAATTCTCTTCACTCAGAGATAGGAAGACTAGATAGAGTTTAAAAAGAAAGAAGGAAGCAGAAAGACATCTGACATTTTAGAAAAAAACGAATGATCTCATTCAGTACATGCAGAGAACAGGAAGACATGCTGACATGCTCGCGATCTACTGCTCGACTGTTCCTTTTTGCTCCTTTCAGATCTTTTATTTGTCAATACTGACCCTGATCCCATTCCTCTGCCAGGAAATGAGCCCTGTTAAGTACTCATCATCCTTTTGGGTTTTGTGCAAATTCAGTAATAGTAACTATGACTATGAGCTCAATTACTTTAACAACTGGTTGTTTTGTCTGGCGATATGATTCTTGCTTTGGGTGCTAGAGTTGCTAGTTCAATTCTCACAGTGCCCTTTCAATGTTGTATTGCTAGAACATGGGCATGAAGGTGTAAAAGTTGCATCTAATCTGCACCTCGAACATCGGAGGCATGATTTGTGAAGAGATTTGAATATCTTAGGCGGCTACTTATTACCCTTCTTAAGGTCAAGGCAACTAGGCAAGGCCTCAGCTTGCTTCCCATTGTAAACTTTCTCAAAAAATGATGTGGTTTGCATTGCGGAATTCTATAGCAGTTCAAGTTTTTATGTTTAATTATATCATCCTTGTTTTCTTTTCAGCACATTTTGGTATTCCCTTAAATGCAACTGCATGATGAAATTCACTATTCCATGCCTTTTTTTTTTTCCGCAGCATTGTCCAATTTTCTTAGCAGTGTTCAGATGCACTTTTCTTTCATTTAACTGTACCCACCGTAGACTGTATCTGTGGAACAAAATTATCTTTTATGTTAATTTCTCTTTTAATGCCCTGATTCTTATGTCAAGTATTTTTCCCCAATTTACTCGGGCAATTAGAATGACTTGTCTCTGTGAGTGTAATGTATTTTTGTGCCTGTTGCATGCATAGATGCATAATTGTAAATTTTAGTCCTGTACGTCATAACAGCCACCATCGTTGTCTTAATCATGTTTATGCCATTGGATTGGATGATACATTTCAATAGGGGTGGGCCGGGGGGTGTATAATATTGTTGTTGGCTCGTTTTTCATTGGATTATGTCTTAGTGAATTATATAGATTTTTGTTTCCCTAATATGAGTCCTTTTGGCAGTTCTATCATCCTAGTACCTTGTATTATTGATGGATGTAGCGGAGAGTGGAAATTCAGCTTCTAAATATGTGGATAATCTTCTTGAACTAGAGAAATCATGTTTGAATCTTAACCAATGCCCTTATGGTAGCATGGAAAACAATTTGGTAGAGGAACTTGAAAATGCACCTGGGGTCTTACATAACGATGATCAAGAACTGGTACCAGACAGCGGTCCACTTTTAGGTGGGGATGATGAGATATACCATGCAGATGGCAAAACGTGGGGGGAGTTGAAAATACACCAGCTCCAATCCTCAATTTCAACGACCCAGAAGGGTTTGACAAGATTTGCAACTTTTCCATGTTCTGGAATGACATGTGCTGCATCTATGAATGGGAGAGAGGAAATACCTGCGCAAAGTTCTACATCGTCTGGGAATCCAACCTGTACTCGTTCTATATCTCTGCCCGTAAGTATCCCACCTACCTAGTGTCCTACTAGTCTGTGTGCGTTGAAGTCATTCAAGTTTATACAACTAATCCCCAACTTGTTGACTTGTATGCTTTTTTGCATATGGGTCTCTCTATTCAAGAGGAGGGATTTGTTAGGAGATCTTTTTTTTTTTTTTTTTGCTTCCACTTTTTGCACCACCATTAAAGTTTATTGTTTCACAAGCTTGATTCTTGTTGTTGCATTGCGTAATACAAGTGCGTGTATCAACTTCATTGTGCTTATTGCAAACCATCTGATACTTCTGAGTCACAAGGTTTGGACAAGTACCCTCATATTTACCAAGATAAAGAATGTTGGGTGTAATCATCAAGAGTTTGACTTTTTGTCTACATCGTTGGAAGTTAAAACTTTAGTGCTAAAATAGTTTGTGAATTTTTCTTCCTATGTTTCGTTTCTCAGTACTTAAAAGAGTGTTTGGATCTGTTACCAACAAACACTCCCAACTCTGTCCTAACAAGCCAATATGGTGGTACAATGGGAACATCTCCCATGGCAACTGGCCAGGGAGATGTTGCAGTGTCCTGTTCGAACAGTGTTGAGAGCGTTTTGACCCCAACTCTATTTTGTTTTGATCCTCACCACCTATGAGGCAGAAACTCCCAACTGAATATGTCTGATTACTGTAGTAAATACTACGATGAAAGGGCGTCCCTGATATTTGATCGGAATAAGTGAGACTTCACCTGGTTTCTTAAGATGTGAAAAGTTGATTCCTTAATTACGACGTTTTGCCAAGCTTTGTTCCCCAGTGTGAAGTGTATTACCAGTGATGAGTTACTTGCTTTGGTTGGTTAATTCCTTACAATATCCTTTTGTTTTCCTGTTCCATGTGCTTTCTCCTCTCAGACTCCTTTGAAGCTTGTGTCTGCAATGAAAGGTAGCCGCGAGAAGCAGGGGATGCCTTTGAAGAAGTTGAATGTGACATGGGCTCCCGATGTCTATGATCCACCTGCGACGTCCCTATCTCACACAGTGAAGAGTCACAACCAACATCGTTCCAGAGGGAATAAGAAGAATGGCAAACACAAGCACAAGAGCAAATCTTCTCGGGGTAGCGGCAGTGACAAGAAGCCGTCACGCAAAGTTGTCTCAAGCGCGGATACACGTTCGAAGTTGCCGACTAGCAGTGAAAGATTACTCATAGGTGGTCTGAGGCAGTCGACTGTGGAGACGGTAGATTTCGCTACAACTGGTCAGGACACCAAGTGCGGCAGTAGCTTCCTGAGGACGTCGCTAGCTAAGATGCACATTTCAGTCGCGGAGGCTACATAAAAAAGGGCACCCAAGTTCTGTTTCCCTATGCGGATCTA
This sequence comes from Nelumbo lutea, assembly GCF_056320005.1. Classification (NCBI taxonomy): domain Eukaryota; kingdom Viridiplantae; phylum Streptophyta; class Magnoliopsida; order Proteales; family Nelumbonaceae; genus Nelumbo; species Nelumbo lutea. Next base: position 3,848,569 of record NC_142685.1, on the reverse strand, counting down.
TGTAAATATATATAAACAATTATAGTTTGGGCGACTATGCTTTTCTTCACTGGTTGTTATCATAACTATTTGCTAATACTCGCCCCTACACCATTTTGGTTGTGGATGGTGAATTGGTGAATTCATTCTGTAAGATCATAATGGTAGAACACTAGAACTCAGATAGGCTATGTCGTTTTTCGACCAAAGTTTGATCTTTGCTCGGTTACAAGGGTTTATTGTGTTGTAAAATTTCGTTTCGTATGTATGATGCATCTCTTTCGTCCTTTACATGGGATGGGGTTATTGTTTTGTAGGTTTTCGTTTAGCATGCATCTCCAATTCACAGCTAGTCTGAAAAGGGAATTGAGATCTCCTCACTGAGTGCGCTTTACACAGACCTCACAGCCACATCATGAATAATAATTAATGCAAGTAGAGGTTCCCGATGTGCGGTTCGGACAGGCCGTGAGGTCAGTCTGACGCACGCTGTGTAAGGAGATCTGGACTCCTAAAAGGGTGGCTCAGGGGGTGGTTTGTTCTTCCATCCATGCTCTGTTTACGTAGAATCTAACTGCACATTGGAAATTGTGTGCATATAACAGCATCCATCGGAAATAACTCTTGTACATGCATGTTAAACTTCGCAATGTGCGATTGGATTCTCATTTCAGATTGCGGCTGGAGTTTTTTGCTTGCAGAAAATCCTGATCAGTAATGTGATGGGTTTCATTTTCGCTAGAGATTCCGCAAATAAGCGTATCTTCATTTTCAACCATTTGTCATTTCCGAGCATTATCTAATGTATTTATAAGAGACGAAATCGTCCGTATGATCAAATCTAATTTTTGTATGCATCTCCTCCTGATTCCTGAGCAACACCTCTCCACTCTTTTGAATGCATTGCCATTTACCTGCAATGATGCTTGTACAATAGTTACTTCACTATGCTCCGTGATTTACGACTAGTGCATCTTATTTTATTATTATAACGCATCTTTTGCTATTTTCCCTTTTTAGGTAAATCATCTTTTGCGACCCATGCCCAGAATATCTTAACCAAAACATGAGCGCGTGGCCACAGTGAAAAGGCCATAACGTTTTCAAGAATGACCAACTTTACGATGTCACAAGTCGTATTAAAAAATATGATCACCCTTGTGATGTTGTAACGAGATTTACTGCACCTTTTCGAGCATTACTTGTGTTTTCATATTATTTTTTACACACGTAATAGAGTCAGACTGAATCAAGTGCAGCAAATCCCGACCAATTAATATTAGCCTCAAATAATACATCAAAGATTTCGACCTCAGAAACGAAAGTTTTCGTCAAAATCTTCATTTGGAGATTCAGTAAATGCTACATGACTTACTGGTTGGTTATGACTTATGAGAGGTTAGTACTGTTGCCTGGGAAATATAGGGTCTAGTCAACGGTCTTTCTGAGCTACAGATTCATGAATCCTGGGTCATGGTGTGCGAAAGAGCACTCTTGGAGTTTCACCTTGAAGATTGAAGATAACGAGTAAAGATGCGGAGCTTGTAGTTGTTTGAATGGGATCCACCTGTGAACTTGATTTAGGTTTTAACCCTAGAGATAAGGAGCAGCAAACAAATCTGCAGGCTATTAACCAGACAATTAGAATAGGATTAGAGGCTTACCGAGAACGAACAGATACCGATCAATCATCAATCGTTAGTCACGGGGATAATTGCATCCCTGGGATCTGCTGATACCAAGAAGCTATTCATTATTCTTCCAAGTTCATACTCCATAAATAGTGTAAAAACAAGGTAGATCTAAGGTAAACTTCATAATCCTCTTCAGTTTTCCTCTCTGGTCCTTCCACTGTCACTGACACCGTCATAGTCCTCATGTGGCAGTACTTTTCGTTAATTTTGACGTAGTCGTGACTTAAATCGTAGCCTTAAGCCTTCCCGGATCCTTGGGCTCTTCAATTTAATTTATTCTTCCACGTCGATATATAGTGACGAGACAAAGTAGTCTTGGTTAAACTTCACAATCCTCTCTTTGATTTTCCTCTCCGGTCCTTCCACTGTCAGTGACACCATCATAATCCTTATGTGGTGTACTCTGCGTTAATTTTGACGTAGTCGTAACTTAAATCACAGCCCCAAGCCTTCCCGGATCCTTGCCCTGTTCCTGTTGACGAAAGATAATACAAAATAAGAACCTTGGGTAAGAGTTATTCATCAAAAATAAACTATCCAGCATAATTAAAAATGAATACATGTCTAATACATTCTTTAAAATATGGAATGATAATTTATCATATCTTTTGCATGTAAATGTATGTATAATCTATTAAAAATATATACATTAACAGATAATAATATTTTTATATTTACGAAAATATCTTAAAGATGACAAATCCTCGTGTTTTTATCCTGTATAATTACATAAACATATTATCTCTTTATGAAAAACTCCTATATTTTTCCATATTTTTAAAATATTCAGCATCTAATACTTTTTAGTAGGGGTTCAACTATGATATGGAAAGGATATGGTATCTGAAAATTTCTGGTCCCAGACCTATGTTATTTACAAGCACGCATTAGGCCCATACTGCATTCTTATTTTTTGTATTTCATTTCCATCACTGATAAAAAAAAATATATTTTTTTTATGATGGGTATATAATATTACAGATTTTCATTTCTATGTTCTGTAAGATTTTTGTATTTTTATCTGTTTTACAAATTTTCATTTTTTTATTATGACATCATGGGTTTAGCCATTTAATCCATACGATTGAACCATTGTGGCTTGACTTGGATGAAAAAACGACTTTGATGCCATTAAATTTTAAATTTTGTAATATATTTCCATTTCGATCAATTTGTATTATATTTCCATCACTAATAAAAATAGTTCTTATTTAACACACTTATTTTTGTTTAATATGATGAATAAAAATGTCCAAAATTTTCTACAGTTTTTCTTTTGTATTTTTATATGTATTTTTATGTTTATTATCTAATCATGGCATTGGCCCATTTGACCCAGGTTCAACTACTGACCCACCACCTAGATGGGAAAATAATTTCATTTTCGGGTCACTTTTAAATTTTGTATTCCATTTCCATTTTCAATAGAATACTTTTTTTTTTTTTTTGTTTATAGGATGAATATATAATGGGTTCAACTATGATGGTTGAAAGACATGATACTGGAAAAATTTACAACTAATCAACCAGCTTCATAAAGGCGGTGGTAACCAATCAGGTGGGTTTTCATCAAAATTAACAGGGGGTTTTGATTGGCCAAAGCCTTTGTGGTATCATGTCTTTCTGGCATCATAGATTTTTCCATATATAATATTAAATGTCCTTACATGTTTCTACAAAATTTGTAATAGCTCTAGCTAGCTTAAATTTTTATAATTTAATTATGACATCATGGGTTGAGTCGGTTGACCCATTTGGCCTGGATGGAAAATGGTTTTATTTCTGTGTTCATTTCTACCATCAATAAAAATAAATCTTCTTTATGACAGTTTTTTTTAATTTTTCATTTTGTTTAATATGATTAATGTATAATATTAAAGGTGTGCCCAACTTTTTATAAATTCTATATTTTTCTATAATTTGGTGTGTTTCTGTCTATTTTAAATTTTTATTATTTAATTATGGCACATGGGCTGTCCTAGATGATTGAACTGCTAACCTGGTACCTAGACAAAAAAATCAAATTTGGTTCCAAGTTTTAAATTTTGCAATACATTTTTTGATCAATATAAATTTTGCAACACATTTCCATCATTAATAAAAATAATTCTAATTTACACCTGTTTTGTATAATGTGATGAATATATAATATTAGAGACATGCTGTACTGTTATTTTACAAAATGTCTATGTTTTTTGTACTTCTATCTATTTTTCAATTTGCCTAATATTGCCAGCTAGCAGATCAGCCCATTTTGTTTTGTCTAAGTTTTGTTTTCTGGCTAGTTTTAAATTTTGTATCCCATCTCCATCATTAATAAGTTATATATCATGCTTATCTTTGTTTAATATGTTGAATATATAATATTTTAATATTAGTGATATGCCAGCATTTTTTACAAAAATGTTTGTATTTCTATCTTTTTTAATTTTATTTAACTATGACATCATGGGTTAGCCAATTTGACTCAGATGGTTCAACCACTAACCCGCTATCTAAATGGAAAGGCAATTTCATTTTTAAGTTGGTTTTAAAAACATAGGTTTTTATACCATTAAAGTTATGGGTTATAGAGGTATTTTATTCAATAATAAGTCCCAGACCCATTCACAGTATATATTCAACATAGAAGCATTAATTAAGCTCAATGCTGGTACATCACACTGTCAACTATCATATCTTGAGTGCACGTCTTAACACCAGAAAATTGCCTAGAATTTACCCTAAAATATATTGAAGAGATGGCATCCTTAGAAATGTTTCAACATGTTTTTTTTTCAAAAAAAAAAAGTATTCGACATGTGCATGAATTTGAAACATGCTTACCGACAGAAATGTGAATTCCAACCGTACCATGGGTCTTACCAGCATTCTTCAGATAATCACTAGCTGCATTCCTGAAAAGGCTCCATATATCAAGAAAGAACAATGAAAGAATCGGAGAAAATGCAGTAGGGAAAAGAGCTAAGTTCCATTGCTTGTAGATATGAATGTGTGGAATTCCTCTCATTGTTTACAAACTAGATATTGTAATGAATACTGTGAAAATTGCTAAACAAGTCCAAAAATCAGTTATTGTGATGCTAGAGTATTATAGGGGTGTAAATGAATACCGTGGAAATTTCTAAACAAGTCCAAAAACCAGTTATTGTAATGATTAATGAATACCATGGAAATTGTTAATACCTTGTGCTAAGCCTGGCCAACTATGATGCCAAGGAATTCGCACCGACTCCCCCAAAGCATGCCCCACAGCACATCTAACTGTGCATAGGGAACATCTCCCCATGACAAGTACAGCAGACGTTCCCAAAGCACACTGAGGTGTGCTGTGGGGTGCATGTGGGATGCACTCTATGGAGAACCAATCCGAACTTGATGCCAAAATAAGGATATAGGGGTGTAAATGGATTGAACTTGAATTGAATCAACCAATATCTGAATTCAAATATTTGATTTGATTTGAATTCAACAAAATGATTACTTTAGGAAATTAATATATAATACGAATACTTTATGTATATAAAATATATAAATTATTTATATAACTTAAATAGTATATATGTACATTACCTAAAATGTTTAAATATTTAATATATTATATAATTGACCAGATTTGGATATTTATTGAATTGAATAAAGTCACAATCTGAATTCAACTCGATTATGTTGAATATCAAATTCGAAATCGGATTTCTGGATACTGTTGACACCCCAATATGGGTATGGACACAAGATATTGATATGGGAATGGGGATATGACTCCATTTCCTAAAATCCTGGATACAGACGTGGACAAGGACATCCCATGTAATATGTACATATTATGCATTTATTTTTTCCTAAAACAAGTACATTAGGAACAAAAAAATTAAAAATAAGTAGAACTAAAGTAGAATAAATGCAATGTAAGTTTAATAATAGTGGGAATGTAAACCAGTATTTAGGATTGGAGACCAAGAGATAGCTCAACTTAACCTATTCCTTTATTTTGAGTCAATAATTCATAACAAAGGGGAGATCGAGTTAGATGTCACTCATAGAATTAGAGCAAGATTGCCAAAATGGAGGGGTGCATTTGGAGAATACCAATTTGGCTAAAAGGAAGTTTCTGTAAAACAGTTCAGAGGTTAAGCTTAACCTTGTCCTAGTTGGGTATCTTCTGAAGCAGGGTTCATAAAGCTAAATTTTGATGGAAGCAGCCTTAGCAATCCAAGGCTTTCAAGAATAGGGGGTTTGTTTAGGAATTAGAAATGCAGAAGGGCATACAATTGCTTTATATTCAAGTCCTGTAGGAGTGGGGGACTCCATACATGCTTTATATTCAGGCCTTCAAGTATTGCAAGGAGCACTGCTTGCTAGAAAGCTGAACGTGGACAGATTGATAATTGAGGGGTACTCAAAGCTGGTAGTTGGATGGCTGACAAATTGACCAATGGGATAGCTAATTACTTAGCTAAGCATGGGGTGTATAGGGAGCACTTGTTTTGGGCTCAATTTTAATCTGTGCATTGTAATTGAGGCTGCATCTCACACCTCTCTATGGGAAAACTCTTTTTTTTTTTTTTTTTTTTGTATTCCTATGGGAAAATTCATTGTATAACTACTATTTGATTTTATTAACAAAACTCTTTACTTATAAAAAAATCTGTAAAACGGCTGTAACGCCAGCTATGTTGTATGGAGCAGAGTGTCATGTACAAAAAAAAAGCATGGCAGATAGGTGGACGAGTGGTATAACAAGAAAGGATAGGGTCAAAAATGAAGGTCATATGAAGGAACCTAGAAGTAGCTCAAATGGATGATAAAATGAAAGCAAACTGAGGTGGTTTGGTCACATGCAAAGAAGACCATCTACAGGCAACTTTTTTTAGTATAATTTGTTAAAAGACACCATGATACATATTTTAAAAGTATCAGTGTATAACATACATCTAGAAGTTACTTTTTTTTCCCTTTTCAAAAAAACGTAACTTGTAAAAAAAGACTATACATCTAGAAGTATCCATGCAGTATCCAGTATTGTATCTGAATCTGACATTGGTATGTTAACATGTATAGGTATCTGAGTATTATAGCTGGCCAAGCACCACTAGATTAACATCCCCAAATTGCATATGTAGCCGCCATAAGTGAAGTTGGTTCCCGATTTAGTGTTTTGATATACTAGAAAGATTCAATTTTGAAAAGAAAACAACTAAAAGAAATATTGAAATCTAGTACCTTATTTCTGGTTGCTCATAGATAACTTTGCTATGAAACATAGCTATCTCACCTGTCGAAAGGAAGGGGTTGCCCACCATCCATGAGCAGAATATCTCCAAGTGATATGCGAAGCTTATTTGGCTGGAAAGGAATCCCTGAATAGCCAGCAGCACAAGCAATGCGTCCCCAGTTTGGGTCTCTGCCATATACTGCTGCCTAAAGAGAAACAGAAATAAGAGAGATGGCTTGATTAATAGTTCATACATCATACTAGATACATTACCAATTAGGATGTTACATGTTGAGAGAGCGGATACCTTGGTAAGTGAAGAAGATGCTACCGAGCGTGCAATTTTTGCTGCTTCAGCCTCATTGTTGGTGCCAGTTACCGTGACCTACACACTTATTAAGATTTCATTAGAAAGATGGTACATTGTTTTGAAAAAATATGATGTAATGGACCCTGGTACTAAATTTATCTTCTTATCTTCATAACATATGGTTAGAAAGTCTACACCTTATTGAGAAGAAACATGCTGGACTCGGGTAAAAAAACCCTAATTTCATAACATCTGCATCATTCACTATCCCCTACTTAGAGGTGTAAAAGGGCCGTGGACCTGGCCAAAGTTATTTATTTAAAAAATTGAAAAAAACTTAAAATTTTAATATTATATGAATTTTGATGTATACAATTGCTTATATATACATTAATTAAATAAAATAGTATAATAAATTGAAAAAAATTGTTTATTTTACTAATATATTATATACTATATATTATTATATAATTATAATTTAAATAATATATTATATATTATATATAAAATATATAAATATAAAATATATATGGGCCGTGTCGGGCTGGCCAGCTGACTTGAAACCCCAAGCCTGGCATGGCCCATACAAATCGTGCCGGGCTGCGGGTGGCACGACCCAATTTACACCTCTACCCCTACTTGAACTTTGAATTTAGTGGGCCACCTCTTGAACAGAGTGTTGCTCAAAATCAGGTTTTATAGGGGTATCATAACTTTGTTACCTGGATAACTGAATCTAAAATGTAGAGGGCTACAAAATCCAGGTAAACAATTGCGAAGTAGTCTGTATATTGGAAAATTTTCTTTCAGTGTGTATATGGGACGGTCCACTGATAGGCTATGATACTCGTATACTTGTCTCAGATATGACACTAATCAGATGCATTACCAGATACTGCATGGATGCTTTCTAGATGTACTTAATAGCATTAACACTTTTAACATATGTAAAATGGGGTGTGTTTTTAACAAATTATATCATAAAAGATTTATATTTGCTTGAGATTTAATCAGAACACAAGTCTTGAGAAATGATATTTAGCATAAAAAACTAGATATAAACACATAGTAGAAACATATTATATAGATACCCATATCCATATATCCCTGTTTCCTACATCCATGTCAGTGTTTGTGTCTGTATCTTTATCAGGGCATTAACACCTATATGACTGCCAGGATGTAAGAGTCTATTGAGAAACATGTTGAGTTCATTTCTGAAGGTAGACCATTACAGACATGCAAATAGTTGCAAAAGACACAATAGTTACTACATCCAACGCTTGAATTTCCTTTATAGATAGAAGAGCTTCAAGAATTTAACTTTGCAGTCCAATAACGAATGAATGTATTCTGTTATTTGTTCAAACTATGCTTGTTCTGACCATAACATAGTTTCACTCTATGTCCGAAGGAATCAGAGAAGATACTGCCTCATTTATCAAAGTTGAAAATTATACAATACCTCAATTAGACAAGTTGCACCTTCTCCATCCCATGCTATAGATTTTGCAAGACCCTGCATTACCTGAAAAAGGAAATATTGTCTCATTTAAATTATTGCCCTTCAAAATCTTGCAAATTCTAGATTACCGTTATTTTCACAATCAGCACCCAAGGCAATTTGGGTTCAACTACATGAATACCATCATTGACTAAGATATTTTGAATATTCAATTCATCACATGGGAGCATGCATTGTTTTAAAAGGCTTAAGCCTTGAGGCATGATGCATATGCCTTGACACAAGACAGATTTTGCCTCAAGGCTAAAGCTTCGCATCAAAATTTTGAAGCTTGAACCTTTGTCAGAATGGGACCTAAGCCTCAACCCTCAAGACGTGAGGCATAACTTGAGGCGTACAAAGGTGTAAGCCTCAACTATCAATGATTATTTAGTGATTTAGTGCAAAAAATATAGATTTTATGCATTTTTGTAGTTCAGATTCAGAATATATGGGAGAAGCACATCAATAATTGTGGGCCAAATAAAGAGTAGAAATGAAAAATCAACAGGGCTAATCAAATTCTTAGTTTCTCTTGAATAAATCAAGTAGGATTTTTTTCTTATTATCATAAATCTAACATCCCAAGTATGTTAATTTTCTAATTTCTTTGCCTAATGGATTTATTCTTTTATTGAACTTTTTGCATAGGTCAAATCAACTAAGTTGTTTACATTCTTCTAAATTGTTGGATCACCACAAATATAATATCAATTATATGGATGATTCTTCATATGTTTGCTTTCTTTTAAATTGGTCATTTGAATCATTTGAGAACTTTGCATTTTGAAACATGAAATGTAAAATGTTTATAATTATTAGTTATAAAATTTTATTTTATGGATATTTGTACCTTCTATCATTCTAAATTGGTATATTATATGCTATTTTTATCATTTATAAACTTATAATTATTTTTTTCTTAATTTTTGAGGCTGCCCTGAGGTTTATGCTTCACCTTTTTGGGCTATTACACCTCAACTATGCCATTGACTTTTTAAAACCTTGGAGTGTTCAGGTTAACCAGTGTCAACATGCTTCAGGTTTGAGAATTGAATCAACCCGTGAACAGCCCTAGTTCAAGGTATCAATACCCTTGATATGCAAATTTTGTGTATTGAGAGTTTCAGCTCAACAAAACAATTTTTTTTTTTTTTAATATTTTGGTCTAACAATTTGACAAGAGACCTTGAAGATCCTTGAAGGGAATGGAGTTCGTGCAGGCAGGTCAGTGGAGGAGATCCTTGAAGATAGAAGCAAAAAATTTCCTGTTCGAAGAGATGAGAATCAAGGGGAAGGTAAGCCTGAAGGTAAGGGAAGCGAAAAAGGGTACAGTATTGCTGGAAGGATTAGAAGTGATCGAGTGGCTAAGAGAGTTCATAGCTGGAGCCTGTTCAAAAGGTAAGCAGATAAACTGGCAGGATTTTAGTACATTAGAAGGGAGAAGATATATTGTTGAATGTAAGACGAATAGAAAAGGCTTCTTCATAGCTCTGGCTGAATTTTTTGGCAAGGGACGAAGGCAACTGGTGTGTCTACCAGCAGGAAAACAGAGCCAAGGATGGGGGGAAGTTGACTGGTTGCTCAAAGAGTTTTTAGCTCAAAGAGTGGCAAATTATAAAAAAGCCTCCATCAGGGAGGAGAAGGCATATCTCAGCAACAGCAGGGTAGAACAAGGGCCAGTGGTCATGGCAAAAACAAAAGGCCAATGCAGAATGGTGGGAGGTCTAGAGAGGGAAGAGTGGGATAGTAAGTTTGTGATACAAGCCAAGGAAAAGGTTAATGATTGGAGGAGGGTAGCTGACTTACTGGCAACCAGGTTGAAGCTGAAGAGTGTCTTCATAGTAACCCCCTTCGATAACTGTAAAGCCCTCCTAGATCCAGTAGAGAATGAAATGGAAATATCAGCTATCAATATTCAGGCTGATTTCGGATCATTCACAGTCTTTAAATGGAAACCAACATCCAACTCCAAGGATTTATTTGTCGAAGATGGTGTGGTGGTGCGTGTAATAGGCTTGCCATTTCATCTGTGGAAACAAGAAGTAGCAGAGTCTATAGCAGTATTGTGTGGAGGAATCTTGAAAGGAGTTTTCTGGGGTGATCTTTATTCAGTAGCAATCCTGCTAAGTGGTGTGAAGCTGGAAGACATTCCACGAAAGGTAGAGGTATGAACAGAGGGGAGTTTTGTCTCTGTGTGGCTAGCATCCTCCATTGAAGCAGGGCTGTGGAAGGAGGCTCGTATGGTAGGAGGGGAGGAGGAAGAAGAAGCATTACATGGACTTGTGAGATTGGTTAATTCAAATGGGAAGGAATGTTTCGCTAAAAAGGGCCAACAAATTCTGGGATGCCAAAAAGCTTTGGGGGAGATGGAAGGTCAAACCTGTAAAAAACAAGAAAAGGCTATGACAAATGACAGATCTTTTGTGCAGGTGGTGTTAGGGGAAATTGACAAAAATATACCAATGTCTAAAGGGAGAGGGCTGAACCAGCAACCTCAGACAGGGAGGGTTGCTGGTTCGACCATTAAAACAGGGGGGCATGACTTGTTAAGAGGTCACGTGGGAGGAAAATACTTAGAAAATGGGCCCAGTCGAGTGGATCCCTTTTCTGGTGGGTCGGAGAAGGCAACTCAAGTAAAGGTTTTAAAGCTGGGTTCTTATATTACAAGTTTTGAACCCAAGGCCCATTACAAGACAGATGGGCCAAAGCACCCTTTAAGTAAGCACGTGACTGGGAAGAGGGATGAGCTGATAGACGAGATTAAGCGTCTATCTTCTTCTACCCCGAATCCCTCCTTTCGGTCGAACAGTTCAGGCGCAAAATCCAAGACTCTCAGTCTCGAGGCTCTCTACAATGGGTCCCATCCAACCTGGTGAACCGTCTCTCACCAGATAGGCGCAACCCGAGATACTTGAAGCCTAGTGATTTGAACAGAACAGGGTTTGAAGATTGGTAGAGTGAACAAAACAGCAGTGGCGATTCTGATAGAGATGAAACTACAAGTTTGGGAAGTCTGTCTCCGAAAAGCAACAATGATTTACTTGAAATAGAAAGTTTGCATACAGAGCTGTTATTTTTAGAAGAAGAGATTGAAGAGGCAGGTGGTGGGAAGACTAGAAATGGCAAAGAAAATGGTCCTAAAGCTGTGAAAACTCCTCTTCCCTTCGTCGAGGGAGCTGACCCCAAGTCTAATGAATTACAGGATGTTGGTGGAGAGGGACAAGAATCGACCATGAGGGAAGATGTGGGTATTCTAGTGTCAGAAACACAGAGAAAGGATTTCCAAGTGGGTAGGTCGTCAGGAAGTGATTCTTTCACAATGTCTACTTCACAACTTTGTCCAAAAAGGGGAAAAGCCTTAAAACCATTTGTCGTCTGTCAGCAACTAAATTCCAGTGGTTCTAGTCCTACCCCCGCCCTACCAGGTATGGGTGTCAATTATTTTTTAGGTACTGACTTGTGTGCTATGCCTGTAACAGATATGCCAGCTTCCCATCCAGGAGGTTCTGATGCAGGAGAGAGGGTGATAGTGGAAGGAAGTAGTAAGGGGGAGGCAGACAGAATTTGGGAGTTGATCTGTACAATGATGGAGGAACTAAAAAAAAAAAGGAAGGATTCTTAGAGAGATGCTGTAGCCAAAATAAGCGCGAGCAGGGTAAAATTCTTCCTCGGACATTGGCTGGAAAGGGTGGAGAAAAGAAAGAGGATGATTGTTGTATTAGGAAGGGGGGAAAAAGGAACAAAGAAGAAAAAAAAAAAAGATCTAAAGTGGAAAGGCCAATCTTAAACATTGGGGGAGATTTAGAATTTAGTGGTAGAGGGGATAGGAGGAAGGGCCTAAAATGAGGAGATTATGGCCTTTTCATGGGTGTTTTTGCTATTTTGTCTCAATGAAAATTATTAGCTGGAATGTAAGAGGGTTAAGAAGTGCAAGAAAGAGAAGGGTGATCAAAGACCTACTCCAAAGGGAAAAACCCGATATTGTGCTGTTACAAGAATCCAAAATGATGGAATTAGATGGGAGATGGGTGAGGAGTTTTTGGAGGTCTAGAGGTTTAGGTTGGAGCTCGTCTCCTTCTTGGGGAGCCTCGGGGGGGATCGTAACACTGTGGAGGGAGGATGTGGTGGAAGTAGTGGAAGAATTGATAGGCAGATTCTCAGTTTCCATTAAGTGTAAGAAAGTAGAGGATGGGTGTGTATGGGGTCTTAACCAATGTGTATGGCCCTAATTCCTATAAAGAGAGGAATGAGATGTGGGAGGAACTATATGCAATCAAGGGGCTATGGTATGTCCCTTGGTGCCTGGGCGGGGATTTTAATGTCATTAGATTCTCTGATGAAACCAGTAATCCCCAACAGGTAATTACAACAAGCATGAGGAAATTTAATGGTTTTATTGAAGAATGTTAATTGAAGGAAATACCTCTGCTGCAAGCCAATTACACTTGATCCAACCTTCAAAAAACCCCTTTGTGTTCGAAGTTGGACAGGTTCTTGTTTAACCTTGCCCGGTAGAATGGTTTGGAAAACTTGGTTGCTAGAGTGTTACCCAGGGTCACCTCTGATCACTGTCCTATCCAGATAGGTACTGAGTTTTTTCCTACAGGACCCAAACTTTTTAGATTCGAAAATATGTGGCTTACCCATCCAGATTTTGTGAAAAAAGTGAAGGAATGGTGGGGTGAGGAGGAGAGGGGGTAAGATGGAAGGGGATCAAGTTTCATAAGAAATTAAAAAGGTTGAGAGCCAAAATAAAAGAGTGGAATAGAGATCATTTTGGTAGAATTGAGGAGCAAAAATTGTGCCTAATCTCTCGAATAGCAAAAATTGAGGAGCAAAACTTGGATGTAAAGGAATCTCAAAATGGGTTGACCGAGGAGGACAGAGTGTTAAAGAGACAATTGAAAAAAGATTTGGAAGAGGTGTTACTGAGGGAAGAAATCAGTTGGAGACAAAAATCTAGACACAAGTGGATTAAGGAAGGCGATGGGAACACTAGATTTTTCCATGATTTGGCAAATCGGAGACGAAGAAAGAATCTTGTGACCAAGCTAGAGATAGGAGAGGAGGTGATTACTAGCTAGGATGACATAGCCAGAAAATTTGTGGTCCACTTCAAATCGATTTATAGAAGACCTTTGAGTGAGAGAGCAGTCATGGAAGGGGTGGAATGGCCAATAATTGATGATGGAGTGGCAAGGTGGCTAGAAAGAGATTTCGAGGAAGAGATTAAGAAAGTTGTCTTTCTAATGGATAGATCCAAGTCTCCAGGTCCAGATGGCTTTACAATGGGTTTTTATCAAGACTGTTGTGAGGTGTTGAAAGAGGATTTAGTTGAAGTCTTTAAGGAATTTGCAGACAATCACATTATAAGCCTTGGAATTAATGCCACCTTTTTGGCCTTGATACCTAAGAAGAATGATGCCAACCACCAAAGATTATAGGCCTATTAGTCTGGTGACAAGCATCTATAAAATTCTGGCTAAAATGCTCTCGTTGAGGATCAAAACAATCCGCCCTTCTATCATTAGTGAAACCCAGGGGGCTTTCATTCAAGGGTGACAAATAACATATCAGATCTTAATTGCGAATGAGTGTGTGGAGGAAATGAAAAGGTCTAGGAAGAGAGGTTTCATTTGTAAATTGGATCTTGAAAAGGCCTATGGGTGGACTAGGAGTTTCTATTAGAGGTTATGCGAAACTGTGGATTTGGGGACAGGTGGTGTAGTTGGATTTTTGGGTGTATCAGTACTTGTCACTACTCTATTCTGGTAAATGGTATGGTGAGGGACTTTTTTCCAGCTTGCAGGGGTGTCAGGCAAGGGGATCCACTCTCACCCTTCCTTTTTACCTTAGTAGCTGATGTGATTAGTAGGATCATTACTAAGGCTGACAGTGAAGATGCCATTAGGGGTTGGAGAATAGGGAGACACCAAGTCCCCGTCACCCACCTTCAGTTTGCAGATGACCTAATGATCTTTTGTGAAGGAGGTTTTAGCGAAAAGGTAGCAAACCTAAAGGAGCTAATCAAAGGATTTGAAAGTATTTCTAATTTGAGAATAAATTTGGAAAAGGGCTACATAGCGGGTATAAATTTGGAGGTAGGGGAGGTCGAGGCCATTGCGGAGTGTCTTGAGTGTTCCACCTCTGCTTGGCCTATGTCATACTTAGGGCTTCCTTTAGGGGCAAATCCTAGGCAGAGTAGATTTTGGACCCCAGTGATAGAAAAGTTTGAGAAGAGATTAGCCTCATGAAAGAGGAATTGTGTCTCTTTAGGAGGGAGAATTACCCTAATAAGAGCTACCTTGGCTAACTTACCAACCTATTTTTTGTCTGTTTTTAGGATACCAGTTAGGGAAGCTAGGAAACTGGAGAAGTTGTTGAGAGATTTCTTATGGAAGCTGGGACAAGAAAAAAAGGATCACTTGGTTAATTGGGAAATTGTGTGTAGAAGTAAAGAAGAGGGGGTTTGGGACTTGGGGGGGTAACTAGAGAAAATCAAGCTCTGTTAGGGAAATGGTTGTGGCGATGGACATTGGAAAGAGAGAGATTGTGGCATGAGGGGTGGGAAGCATTCATGGGAGGTCAGAGAATGGTGGGGATGCTGGTGTATCAAGGCAAGCTAACCTAGTAGCACCTTGGAAAGCCATTCACAACACCCTTCCTCAATTCCTCAATTTTATCAGGTATGAAGTTTGTTCTGGCAACTGTTCATTTTTGGGAGGATATTTGGGTAGGAGACACACCTTTAAAGGATCTATTCCCTTCGCTATTTTCTGTTTCTTTGTACAAAAAAGAGAAGGTCTCAAAATTTGTCTCACCTTTGGGAACACCCTTAGATCCTACTTGGGATTTTGGGTTTCGTAAAGGACTTAGGGATGATGAAATTGAATCTCTTTTTGTCTTGTTTGGTTGTCTTAATCAGGTTTGTTTGGATCCCTCCAAGCCAGATAAGAGGGTATGGACTCCTAGACTCAATGGAACCTTCACTTGTGCTTCTTTTTCAAGTCCATCTCTCAACTTTCTACTCACCAACCCTTTCCGTCAAAGGAAATTTGGTGCAGGCTAGTTCCCCAAAAAAATATGGTGTTTTGTTGGGAAGTATTCCTTGGGAAAGTAAACACTCTAGATAACCTACAAAAGAGAAGACCTTTCCTCTGTATTTCTCCTAATTGATGTATCCTCTGTAGAGCTCAAGGTGAGGATTGTTACCACCTATTAATATCTTGTCCCTTTTCTGCAGACCATTGGGATTGGCTACTTTCGTTGTTTGGGAGTCACATGCTCTTCAACCATTCTACCTTTTATTGGCCTACAAAAATAGGGAGAATTATGTGGAGATGTGCTCGTGTTGCCTTGATTTGGACTCTTTGGGAAGAAAGGAATGTTAGAATTTTTCAAGAAAAGGAAAGGAGCAGTCAAGAATTGAAAGAATGTGTTAAATAGGGCAATACCTTGGCCAAAGACCTTGGAAATCTTTCATCAATTCTCCTTTAATGACCTTTGGAGAAATTGGTCAACAGTAGTGAGGTGTTCATCCCTAAAGGACAAATCAATTACAAGTTGGTCTCCTCCATCTGAAGGCTCACTGAAGTTGAATTTTGATGGAAGTAGCATGGGTAATCCAGGATTATCTGGAATGGGGGGTGCTTTGAGAAATGAGAAGGGAGGGATTTTGTTGCTCTACTCAGGTCTCTTGGGAATTGAGGACTCCATCAGGGCAGAACTTTTAGCTACTGTACAAGGGGTACAATTTGCAAACCAGCTGGGGGTACAATACCTAACAATCGAGGGGGATTCCAAAGTGGTGGTGGGTTGGTTGAAAAATCCTGAAGAGGCTATGTGGCGTTACAAGAATGAAATGAAGAAATTTAGTTGGTTGACAAGGAATATGTTGGTCACTGTACAGTGGGTGGGGAGATCAGCAAATACTTTGTCAGATGTGTTAGCTAAGCAAGGGGTAAATAGGGAAGAATTGTTTTGGGCTCAGTTCTGATTCTTGCTTTTCTTTCCTAGTTTACTTGTAAGATTCAAGGAGGGGCTGCAGCTCGTGCCTCTCCTTGGGATGTTGTATGAACTCACTCTAAATCTGCTTCTGAATTAATAAATTTATTATCATTCATAAAAAAAACATGCTTCAGTTCATATTAATTTTTAAATTTACATTTTAATATGACCAAACCCAGTTGGCCTAGTGATTGGTAAAAAATGAGAGAAGAGGGGAGGATAGGAAGATCCAAGCCCCTTCTGATCTGCAGATTTTTAAAAAATTGGTAGTCTTTTTAACAACTAAAAGAAGATGTGTAAAGCCACAAACATAAGAAACAGCAATGGTGGGGGGTTCTAAGAACAAAGCAGATGGAAACTCATCTCTCTTTGGATTTGTTGGTGATTCCAGTGATTAGGGGCATCTAATCACTGCATTAAGGCAGAAAAAAAAAGTTGCAAGGGAGCGTAACTCACTGCATCAAGGCACACTTGGAGCTTTTTTGCCTCATAACTATCCAAAAAAGATATCATGTTTGATCCTGACATTCCACTAGCCAAAGCAATGACAGTATCATTGGTACTTGTATCCCCATCTACCTGCATTCCCACCATACCTGAATCAGTAATAGGATAACCTGAATTCATAAACCTAAAGCATGATATCAATTAGAAGATTATAGATGCTGACTCCAAGCATGCTTTTAGACATTGACAATATCATGTATAGAGTCCTACTATGGTGCAGAAAATGAATATTTGCAACAAGTTAAATCTAGATATCAAGCAATCATGTTAAAGCTGTTACATCGTTACTTACCTTTCAATTGGTTCATGTTTCACAAGGTTTACTTGCCAATCAAGTTAAAGACCCCAACTATGTTAAACATGACAACTGTGACGTCTCACTTTATCACTGGTTCATGTTCTTCACAGTGCAGTTTATGCACCATAGCATTTATCTCATGTATATAATAATTAGTTGATATGATATAAGATGCATGCATATTCCTTCCATTGCTAACCCACCAGCCAATACACTTCCAGATTTGAGGATCTAACCAAATGAACAATTCAAGTCAAATGCTAATGCCATTACTTCCCATATCATAAATCTTAGTGCAAGGTCCTTCCAGTCCCTAACAGGAACCAAGTTACTACTTTACAATCCACTTCAACTATTATGTCACATCTGCCACATCTGCTAATTTAAACTCTTGAAGAATTCCCTGCTCCAGCTGGGCCTGAAATCTTGTAGCTATATTTCTGGAAAAATCTTTCAGGTGTCTTCCATGGCTGAAACAAAACCTATCTTTGATGAGAAAAACCACTATGGACCATCCACTCTCACCATACACAGGTCAATAATGGCATTTAAGTCTTATTTTTTGTTTTCACATGGTTTAAAATGTTGACATATTTCCATTTCCATGGATACCGACACGAAATAGTAGTAGAATAAGCACTATGTGGAGTTTATGAGACAATATTATAACATAATGAGTAAGCAACAATTTTGCAAATATATGGAGCAATATTATCAGTCTCTCTTCTTTCCTTCCGCCTCCACTTTGTTCATCAGATAATAAATAGAAGTACAAAAATAAGATAAAAAAATCTCCTGCAATAATCATTCCAAAGAGGTGTTAGAACCGAGAAGAAAAACAGCCTTTTGAGAAGAAAGGACTGTTTAGAAAGTTGCAAAAATTCAAAAGAAAGTAGCAGAAATCAGAGTTCAAGAGGAGAGAAGAAGAAGAAGAAGGTGGCGGCAACTTGGGTTCAGAGAGAGAGATTTTCGAACATAATCTCTTCTCTTACTCCCTTAATTCTATTTCATTAAGTTAAACTTTAGTAATTTACAAAGAAGCCCCTAGTTGGGCAGAAAATTAAAAAGACATAACATAAGAAAGAATAAAGCCCAGATTAAGGCCCACTACAGCAAAGAACATAAAAGATAAAAAAGGATAAACAGCCTATGGGCCATTCGGCCCATCTTCTCTACAAACCGCAAAAGAGAACAACGGAGAATTCTGCTTCTTTAGAAGTTAGGCACTGATTCAAAGAGGGTGTTTCAGAGACGTTGAAGAATTATATTAGGTCAACTGGGTTTTGTAGAATCCGTTGAACCAAAGCTTCTAAACCTGGATTTGAAGTCTGTTGGGAAGAAGTTGATACCCATTCTGTCTATGAAATCAACCTACCTTCAAAGGCCTAAAAGTTTTTCATGTGAACAGAGAGTTGCAAACATAGGAGCTTGGATTTTATGAGAAATTTGAGGGCACCAGCAGAAATGGTGAGAAAAGAAAAGGCTTCAGCTGTTACCACGTTGCACCTTTAGAAAGAGATTGAACAAAGACCACCTTTCTAACCTGTTTTCATCTCCTTTTCTGCAAATTCTTAGTATGAACCCCATTTGATTATAGCTCTGCACCTGCTCTGCAATGGGAACAGTTCATTACACTTTAAATTGTGATTCTCTGCAGATTCCATTTGAACTGTTTTCTTGACACCTAGCTATTTGATTATTTATTAACCATTCAATCAAGGCATCATGTCACAAGTTAGTCCAGGATGATTGATTGATCGTATGTTCTCTTGGAGCTTTGAAGCCACATACTTGACTATGAAGTCTGAACAGTGAGCATGGTGCAACCTTTAATGCAAAATGACTCATTACATGACAGGTTAGACACAGATCTCTCCTTCCCTCTCTCTCTGAATCCTCTGTCGTCAATGTGCAAGGATGCCAAATAGGAAGACGATGACCCTGAGCTGGGATCCTTTGGAAAACGGTGGTTGCAACTGGTTCTTCAAGTCCCAGGACAACATCTCCTCTGCAGTACCCCTCAACTTGGTCTCTTCAGGATTGGATCACCTTCACCTTATCATCATCATCACCACTACCCCATTGACTGCCATTGATGTCAGCCATCACCAATAACTACTGCATCATCTCAGTCAACAACTGCTTAACCAAATACCCGTCCTCCATTTTTTTTTATGAATGAGTATAATTTATTAAATCAGAAATATGAGACAATACAGTAGACCCAAGAGGAGGCACGAGTTGTTACCTCTTCTAACAAGTATTACATCAAATTAAAACAGAATTGACTAGAATTAACCACAACTAGAATTACAAAGCAGCCAAAATAAATGTTCCCTTGAAGCCCCTTGCTTAGCTAACCCATCTGCTAAGGAATTTGCTGATCTTCCCACCCAAAGAAAGGTAACAGTCATGTTTCTTGTGATCCAGTTGACTTTCCTTAACGTATTTCTATGTTGCCACATAGCTGAAGCTGGTTCTTTGAGCCATCCCACAACAATCTCAGAGTCCCCTTCAACTACCAAGTGCTGAACTCCTAATTGTTCTGCAATTTGAATACCTTGCACCGCCTCTAATATCTCAGCTCTATTGGAGTCTCCTATTCCCACGGGGTCTGAAAACAATGCTAATATTTTGCTTTCATTATCTCTCAGCACCCCTCCTATCCTCGATGAGCCTGGGTTTCCTTGGCTACTTCCATCAAAATTCAGCTTTACCCATCTTTCAGGTGGAGGCATCCACACTACAGATTTCCTGTCCTTCCTTGCACGGCTGCTGTTAGACACCATTATCCAATTTCTCCAAAAGTCATCAAAGGATAATGTATGAAATAAGTCCATAGTTCTTAACCAATTGAAATAAGTCCATAGTCCTTCCTTAAAAACCCTTGCATTTTTTTTTTGATCAATAACACCAGATTCATTAAATTAAAAGAAAAGAGGGAATATGGATACAAGAGGGGAGATAAAATATCTTAGCTCCCTAAAAACAGAAAACAAAGGGAGTGCAAGGAGAAAAGATTAAAAACTAGCCCAAAATACAGACTCCCTATTCACTCGTTGCTTGGCCAACCCATCCGCAAATGAGTTGGCACTCCTCTTCACCCAGCTGTACTGAATCTCAATGTCCCTACCCATCCGTAAGAAATGTTTTTTTTTTTATTATTAAAGTTCCACAAACCATTGTCCTCTGTCTTCAACCAACTAACCACCACCTTCAAATCACTTTTCAGGATCAAACGACTGATATTTAATTCCTTTGCTCTTCGAATTCCTTCAAGCGCTGCAAGGATCTCAGCCCTAAGTCACCTTCTCCAATAGGGCTAGAGAATAAAGCAATAACAATCCCTTCCTCATTCCTGAAAACTCCTCCAATCCCAGAGGGCCCTGGATTTCTTACACTGCTGCCATCAAAATTCAGCTTTATAAAGCCCAAGGGGGGAGGGGACCAAAATGGACAAAGAGTCCTCTTGCATCTAGCATTGGAAGCAATCTCCTTCCAGTTTCTTAGCAAGCCATCCACAGGAAAAGCTAAAAACAACTCCAAAGATTTTAGCCAGTGGACAACCCTTAAAAGGATTCGATCTAATAATTCTTCCAATGTTCTTTCCTTGTCGAAAAAAATGCGTGAGTTTCTTTCTTCCCACAATGACTAGCATACCACTGCCCTAATACACCTCCACATAGTCTTCCCTCGCTTCTTAGGCCAACTGAAAAAAGGAGGAAACAAACCTTGGACAGTCTCCGGAGGATACCAAGAACACCCAATGCGAGAGAAAATCCACTCCCATACAGTTTTAGCAGCCTTACAAGAGACCATGAGATGGTAGCTAGATTCTCCATTAGCTTTACAAAGAGCACATCTATTAGGAAGTAGACAATAGTTGGGTCTCTTTCTCTGCAGTAAGTCCAAAGTGTTGATTCTTTCTAGAAAAAATTCCCAACAAAAAAAACCAACCCGAGGAGGAATAGGCCTGCTCCAAATTTCCTTAACCGAAAAGGACAGCCCAAAGGGGATAGGAGGCTGAGTTAAGGTTTCAAAGAATGAAGCACAAAAAAAGGTACCAGAGATAGAAGGGGTCCAAAATCTGGTGTCTTCCTCAGCAGGGTTTAGGAAGACAATCTCAAGGGAAGCTAGCAAAGTTACCAAGCTATCCATGTCTGTATCCCTAATTGCCCTATGCAGGCCTAGGTTCCACCCAAAACCAGAAGTGGAGGCTGAAGGGACCAAGAAAGAAGATATGGGTTCATTTTTCAAGTCTGATAGAGCATACAAGGAAGGAAACTGGTCCTTCAGAGGAGAATCCCCGACCCAAAGTTGTTCCCAGAATTTTATTCGGCTACCTAAGTTTAGACCAGATTGTCCACAAGGCGGCTGCTTTAATACATTTCCACATTATTTTTTCCTTTTTTGTAGGCCACACAAAAAAGGAAGGATCGAATAGCTGACTTAAATCTGTGGTCAGATTCCACCTGCACCCAAACAAAGTGAAAATCCAACTCCAAATAACACTAGAAAAGGAACAAGATACAAGTAAGTGAGAACAATCCTCACCACTAGCCTTGCAAGGTACACACCAGTTAGGGGACAAACACAAAGAAGGCCTTTTCCTCTGCAAGCAGTCTAAGGCATTAATCTTTCTATAAAACACCTCCTAGCAGAAAATAACAACTTTAGGTGGAACTGGTTTAGGCCAAATCTTCTTGGTTGTCTTGACACTGCAACTATGACTGACATTTGTGATTTGAGCATAATTTTCAAGGTTCCAAGGCGAGGCTAGGCAACAGGGGAGCACCTTGTCACCTAGTTGCCTACATGGGAACCTAGGCATCACCTAGGTTTCATAACCATATTCCCTTAATATTATCCATAACTTTCATAAGGTTTGACTTCTTGACAGAACAACGAGCATCAGATTTGGAGAAGCCCTTTTTAGAAGAGGAGGTAAAGAAGGTTTTAGACGAATTGGAAGGGGAAAAGGCTCCAGGCCCCGATGGTTTAACTTCTTCAAGAAGTTTTGGGAGCTTCTTAAGGTTGATGTTTTAAAAGTTCTTGAGGAATTTCATGATTCTGCAGCCTTGGAAAGAAGCTTGAATGCAATGTTTATATCCTTAGTTCCAAAGAAGAAAGGGGCCTCTGATTTGAAGGATTTTAAACCAATAAGTTTGGTAGGAACTAGGAAGTATGTACAAAATCTTGGCCAAGATTATAGCCACTCAGTTAAGAAAGGCGATAGATTCCTTGATATCCAAATACCAAGGAGCTTTTGTTCACAACAAGCATATTCATGATGTGGTTCTCATAGAAAATGAGCTAGTTGATTCAAGAAAGAGAAATGGAAGAAATGGTTTGGTCTATAAAATAGGTTTAGAGAAGGCTTACAACCATGTTTATTAGTCTTTTTTTGGATTATTTGATGGAAAGAATGCACTTTGGTTCAAAATGGAGAAGCTGGTTGAAAGTTTGCATCTCCACTCCAAGATTCTCGGTCCTTGTTAATGGAGTAACTAGAGGCAATTTCAAAAATTCGAGAGGTTTAAGACAAGGGGATCCCTTATCCCCTCTCCTATTTTTAATAGTAATGGAAGGCCTCCACAAATTGGTGGATAAGGCGATGGACTTGGAGCTGTTGGAAGGTTTTGAAGTGAGCCCAAATGGTACTTCCATTCCTATTTTGCAGTATGCTGATGACACACTATTTTTTTGCAAGGCTTCGGAGGAACAAGTGCTTAATCTAAATGCCTTTTCTGGTTTGAAATTGTTTCTGGGTTAAAGGTGAACTTAGCAAAAAGTGAAATGATTGCTGTGGGTGAAGTTTCTAGCATTCAGAGGCTGGCTGATCTTTTGGGCTGCAAAGTAGGACTTCTACCCACAAGTTATTTGGGGCTGCCACTTGGTGCCAAGTGCACATCAAAAGCCATTTGGAACCCAATCTTAGAGAGGATGGATAAAAAACTGGCCACTTGGAAGGCTAGGTACCTTTCCAAAGGTGGGAAGATGACTCTCATTAAGAGTGTTTTAGCCAGCCTGTCAACCTATTTTATCTCTTTTTCCAATCCCTTGGAGGTGGTGGAGGCTTTAGAAAAAAAGATGAGAGTTTTTCTGTGGGTGGGATGGAAAGACTCACACAAGTATCACCTAGTGAATTGGGATCAGATTTGCAAACCCCTTTCACAAGGGGGCTTGGGGATAAGAGATCTAAAGTCCTTCAACACAGCCTTATTAGGCAGTTGGCTCTGGAGGTTTGATGCTGAGCCAAACAACCTTTGGAGGAAGGTAATAGCTGAGAAATTTGGGTTGGATAGTGGGCCTCCTCTTGGGACTTATGGATGCAGATTGCAGCCTATGGAAAGGAATATGTAGAGACCCAGTTCAGACATTGTATCAGGTTTAAAATAGGAGATGGCAGAAGGATCAGGTTTTGGCTGGACCCTTGGACTGGGGAGAGTTCCCTCAAAGAGATGTTTCCAACTCTATTTAATCTGGCAGTTGACAAATATGTGATGGTAGCTGATTCTTATGTGCAGAGGGGAGACAACATTTGCTGGACCCCTCTTTCAGAAGGGACTTTAATGATTGGGAGATTCAGCATGTAGGAAATCTCCTAGCTCTGCTCCAAGAGCAGACTCTGAATTTGCAAAGTCAGGATTCAAGAGTGTGGAAGTGGAATAAATCAGGAGAGTTCTCAGTTAAATCCTTCTACAGTTTTTTAGTCAAAGGAAATCAAGTTCCTTCTCCTAGCTGGGCTATTTGGGAAACAGTGGCACCCTCTAAAATCATTTTTTTTGCTTGGGTGGCAGCTTTAGAGAAATGCCTCATAAAAGAGATGCTGCTGAAGATAGATTACAAGTGTTTTAGCTACTCTGTAGTCCAGAGAACATCCAGATGCAATTTGCCCCAGATTACAAGGATCCTCATCTCTGTTTTGCTACAATCAGCTACAGCTTTGCTCAAAATAAAGTAGACCTGTCAACTCCCTGTTTTGCTAGAGTATCTGCCAATCCATTTGCTGTCCTTTTAACCCAACCAAATTTAGAGTTAAAACTCTTTGCAAGAATGTCAATCTCCCTGAATGCAAATTTATATTTCCAGGGTACTGAGTTTACTTGCTTAGCCCAAGGGATGACCAATAGTGAATCCCCTTCTACTTCCAGCTCTCTCACTTCTAATTCTACTGCTAACTTCAACCCTTGTAAAATCACCATAATTTCTGTCTGAACCGAATCTCCATACCCAATTAGTCCTGAGAACAAAGCCACAACTTCTCCATGATGATTCTAAAGACTCCCCCTACACCTGCCCTCCCTGGGTTTCCAAAAGAGCTACCATCAAAGTTCAGCTTCAATTTATTTGGCCAATCCCCTATTTTTGTTATAGGAAAAGAAAAGAAAAGGTGGAAGAAGAAAATGCACTGATTAGACAAAATTTTAAATTATCCCTTACTTATTGGTTCAGCTTTTGAAGTCTTTGAGGGTTCAATACAACATTTAGCAATGTGTGTTGATTAAACCCTAACAAATAATAAAATAATAAAAAATTAGTATATAAACACACAACATGAATATTTTAGTTTAATAATGTCTATTTTATAATTATAATCTCAAAAAATTAAGAATATAAAAGTATTTTATAACACAATGTACAAAACTGCTTGGCAATTAGCAAAGTGAGCCTACAAGGGCGCCTTGTCACCTCGGCTCCTGTCTAGGCACCGCCTTGACAATTATGGAGTTGAGCACCATCACTGAATCTGAGCACCACCCCTGCAACATCAGCTATTACCACCCCCTTCACCAACTTTTGTTGCATCAGTATCCTAAGCATCCGCTCTGCCAGAGCCATTTCAAAGTCATCGAAAACACAGTAACACACTTGATTTTCTCACACATGGCATCGAGCAACATCAATTTTCAATTAAAGGCTACATTGAAGGAGGTAAATCCACTTCCCGAATTCATTTTATACTGTTGCTTTTTATTCAATAAAAAGTAGTCATGCCTTTATTTGAGGGAAATTACTCTGGTTGTATCTCTCTGTATTCTGGATAGGTAGGCCTCCGTGTCTTTTTCTGCTATTCTAACTTCAATAATGGATGCTAAACAGAAGGTTGTGACAGGGTTTTTGGTATTATCACTCATGGGTTTCTTCACCTTTCTCTTCTTGGTTACTGATATATTTATTCAGCTGCTATGACTCCATGGCAGTGCATCTCACTCATATTTACTTCCGCTGACAGAGAGGGTTCGTGTTCATTCTGCTAGCCTTCAGCTTGCCTCAAGGGAGGCTTCAGCAACAATGGAAGGCCATTTACAAGGCTGACTTGCATTTGTCATTGCCATGGAAGGAGAGAAACGGGAAAGAGAAAAAAAGAAAAAAAACAAAAGTCCAAGTTCACTTGAAAAGAAGTCATGTGATGTCACAACTCACATGCAAACAGAATGCTATGGACAACTAGCGGAGGGGTAGTATTTGTTATATTACATCATACCATAAGGACCTTTAAGTAGGTTTTGAAATCTTAGGAGTACATCAAGTATTTGTCAGAAACCTCAGGGGTACTTTAAGTAATTTACCCCAAAACTAGGAAATGCAAATGGGTCGGACCATATTTGAAGCAGGGTATATCCCGAGTCCGATCTGATAATACAAAACCTAGACCTGATCTGATCCAAATATCTGATCGGATCTTACAAATGGCGATTCGAATCCAAATCCATTAAGGATGTCAGATATCCGAATTTGATCCAATTAGATTTAATTTCTGAAAAATTTAATAAATTATTAAAATATAAAAACATAACAGTTTATAAAAAGAAAACAAAAAATACAAGTATTTTTCAACTATTTTCATCATATATATTAATATATGCACGTATTTTTTATAAAAAGTTACAAAAAATGCAATAAAATATATGGGTCGGATCGGAGCAGATCCTTTCAGACCAGATAGTGGTTATCCAAATTTGATCCGATTTTCAATTAAATCCCGTCCAATCCAAAAATCCAACAAGGGGTTATACAAATCCAACAAAAAAAGGATCAGATTCGGATCGGATCAGATCATGATCCCCATTTGCACCCCTGCAAAAAACAATGAAGCAAGAAAATCCTTGACATCTAATGGTGATGAAATTTTTTTTCCTTCAATTTCTTTTTTTATAATAGCTAAAAGCTACTAATAGTCTAGTCAAACCAACCTGGAATCCATGTCAAATAATGGCCTAGATTAGACCAACCCTCAGTCCCATGAGCTAAATTTAAGCCAGATGGCGGCCCAGATCAAATCTAATATGGCTATAGAACATTATTATCTCTTGCTGCCTCATTGAACATTACAAAGATGTCAACTTCCTACTGCCTTCTAGTCTAGAAAAGAAGACATGTAACTGCCAAGACTTAAGGTTTTCATGATGAAAAGGTTGATATTGAGAATCCCCAGTTCATGAGCTAGTTCCAAAGTGAGTTCAGAGTAGGAATATTTGAAAGAATATAAATATATTTAAAATGAGCAAAAGAAATTTGTTTTTTATTTTTCCAGAGAAGTTTAGATTCATATCATTTCTAGGCTCTGATGTGGCAGTATCCAGTATGTCAGCATTTCTGTGACAGGCTGTATGCAGTAGTATTCTCAATTATACAAGTAGAAAGTAAACTGACTTGACATTCTCATAATTCAATGGAGCTCATTGCACATATTAAAAACACAAAAAAAGGTAAAAAATGGAAACATCATAATTCAATGGAGTTCTCTAATAGCTTAATAGGTAGTATTCAGTAATGTTCCCACTTATACAAGTTGGAAGTAAGTTGATTTCACAGTCCCATAAATTCAATTGAAACATTCATCCATGCCTTACCCCAACTACATGGGGTCAGCTACATGAATCCTGTTTCACCAATCCGTTCTATTAAAAACCCATAAATTCAATAGAATCAATTGCATATATGTAAAAGCACAAGGATATCAAGAATCAATTGCATATATGTAATAGCCACAAGGCCCGCAATATTCACTGACTCGATAACAATATGTTTAGCAGCAGACAGGAGATTTAGCAATCTTATTGATATCACAACTATGATTTACCCAGCAAGGTTCCAGACCTAGGCAAGATATTTTCTAATTCAAGAACAATGTGCATTTAGAAGCAAAAAGGTTGTATATTAGTTATAGCATTTGCACTGCTTTGTAAGCTTCTATGTCCCTTGGTCTCATTTTCAATAATAATAGGATATGGATACTCACTGTGATTTGGTTAAAACTCCGGTTGACTGCAGTCTGCACCATCTTCCTCCAGACATCACTGGTCACCCATGCATCTGTTGTTATCACCTGGAGCAGAAGTGATAATTCATTGTCATTTGTAAAACTCAATTTTCAATTTGAACTTTCTGAGATTATTAGAGTTCATTGAACAAGACATACACCAAGCATGGTAGCCATATTTGGGTGGATCATGCCAGAACCTTTTGCCATTCCCCCAATTCTTATGCAAGTTCCTCCAACCTATGCAACCCAACAATTGCGATCATGGATATGACATCATGTTAAAATTGTCAGGAGCATGAAAATTTAGTGCATACAAAATAATGCTCCCACAAAGTGCTTTTTTTATGTTACCTCTCCGTTCAAGTAATTAAGGTGTTATGCCAGCATGACTTCTTTTATTGAAGATGCAACAGAACTCAGAAGGCACAAGAAATATCATAAAAATGAATAATATATCTTGGTGCAATGCTTATGAGAATGGATGGATTTTCTTTTACAAAAGAAACTGCAAGCAAAACTTCTTCAAGGTAGACATTAGAAAATATATGTATACAGCACAACTTGACTGTAATTTTGTATCATAGAAATCCGGTCTTTCAAACTTAAACTAGACACTAAAGTGAAATCTTGAAGTTTTTTTTTTTTTTTTTTCCTTTGCTTTTGGGGGGCAAATAACAGTTCTTAAACAATTTTATCAAAGAGCTTTTCACAAGTAACAATAATTCAATAGTTTTTTTAAAGATAGGGAAGACAAAGCAATTCACACTCAAATTACACACTAGAGCCTAAGCTGCCAAATCATTCAACTCTACACTGCAATTTTTTATTTTTACATTGTTTGCCTCTTTCCCTGGTTCGCCCCAAAGAGCCCACTAAGGGACTGTTTGTTAATTGCTGAAGTGGCCGAACTGAAAAGCTTATTGCTTTGTCTTTTAGTGAATAAGAATGAGGTTATGAGATCCTAAATGGATGAAAGCTGAAGTTGGGTAGATCATTATACCTTGATATTTTAGTATTTATTTCTTTTATCCACCAAAAGACAAAGCAATAAGTCATCAAGTTTAGCAAGTTCAGTCATAAGCCATTATCAATGCCCCCCCCCCCCTTTTTTTATCAAACACTTTCATTAATTTACCATAAGAAAAGTTACAAAAGGAAGACAAACACACTTATCTTCCAAGTACAACAAAGGACCTCAAGAAAAAGGAAAAAGAATAGGAAAAGACACTAAAATTACAGCTTAGCCCAAAACATTGAATCCCTTTCTGCCCCTTGTTTAGCTAAACCATCAGCTAGAGAATTGGTTGATCTTATAACCTGACACATCTTAACTTCCATTTCTTGCACCAGCCACTTAAATTTCCTCCTTTCATTGTTGTAATTCCATAAGCCGTTGTTGTCTTTATCCAGCCACCCTATCACCACCTCCGAATCCCCTTCAATTAGGAGTTTCCTGATGTTCATCTCCTTAGCTTTCTGGACTCCTTCTCAGGCCCACTCCAATTGGGCCTGAGAACATGGCAGAGATGACCTCATTCTCATCCCTAAAGACACCCCCAATCCCTGATTGTCCAGGATTCCTCCTACTACTCCCATCAAAGTTTAGTTTCATGAATCCAGCAAGTGGAGGGGTCCAAGACACACTCATTACTGACTTGGTCTATGTGCATTTTGCTATTTCACCCCACTTCCTCAACATGTCATCCACTTTGTAATCTGTGAATAACTCCAAAGATTCCAGTCACTATACAGCCCTAATATGTATGATAGCCTTCAATTCTTCCACCCTCTCTCAGCTTCTGAGAATATCCTGGAATTTCTTTCTTCCCATAGTGTCCAACATACTGCAGCCCTCAGTCCTCTCCACATAGTCCTTCCCCTTTTCATACGCCACCTGAAAAAAAAAGGGGAAAAAAGGCCCCGCAAGTCTGATGGAAGGTTCCAACTACACCCAAAGAGAAAAAAAGCTCATTCCCAAATTGACCTCGCCAAATGGCAAGACACCAGTAGGTGAAAACCAATCTCCCCATCCGCTTTACATAGAATACACCAATGAGGTGACAAGCAAATAATGGGTCTCTTCTTTTGGAGTAAATCACTAGTGTTGAATCTTTCCAAATAGGCTTCCCAACAAAAACTACCAACCCTAGGAGGAATTGCTCTGCACCAAACCTCACCAACAGGGAAAGGGGGGGATACAGGACTGGTGGACTAGCTTAAGACTTTGAAAAAGGAAGCACAAGAAAAGGAGCCATTGGGGGTAGAGGTCTAAATTCTAAAGTCCACCCTAGTAGGGTCTAAGACAACATTATCAAAAAGTTCAATAAGGCTCGAAATATTGTCGAAGTCCGAGTCCCTCAAAACCCTTCTTAGACCCAAGTTCCACCCAAGCCTAGAAATGGAAGAGGACGGGGTGATGAAGCATAAAATTGGCTCATTTTTAAAATCAGATAGAGCATACAAAGAAGGAAACTGGTTCTTTAGAGGGGCATTCCCCACCCAAGTTTGTTCCCAAAATTTTATGGAGTTATTGGAATTCAAATCATACTTGATATTAGGGGAGAATACTGGTAGCATATTGTGAATGGCTTTCCAAGGAGAATTGCTTGTTGTCCTAGCTCTGATTCCAGCGTCCCATCCATTATGCTCCAACCCATGTATACTTGCCACTATTCTAGCCCATAGATTCTCCTTTCCAAAGGAAACCTCCACAACCACTTCCCCAAAAGAGCCATATTCCTTCTAATATTCCCAAGGC
Organism: Nelumbo lutea; assembly: GCF_056320005.1. Taxonomy (NCBI): domain Eukaryota; kingdom Viridiplantae; phylum Streptophyta; class Magnoliopsida; order Proteales; family Nelumbonaceae; genus Nelumbo; species Nelumbo lutea. The sequence continues at coordinate 3,818,024 of NC_142685.1, read as the reverse complement.
CCAAACCACCACAAGTTTTACTCTTGGACACTATCTCCTAGCTAACTCTATGATCCCTCTTCTCTTCCGATTCCCACGGGATATCTCTCATCATCTTCTCCAATCTGTATGAAACTTTCACTGGGATTTTAAACACAAACAGGAAATAGATGGGTAAATTAGCAAGCGTGGCCTTAATCAGTGTAATTCTTCCACCAAGATAGAGGTCATTCTTTTTCCAAGCGACCAATCTCTTTTCAAACCCTTCCACCACCGGGTTCCAAAAGTTCTCTCTCATAGGATTATCACCTAATGGCAACCCTAAGTAATTCAATGGCCACCCTGAAACTTCACACCCCAGCTTGTCTTATACCCCTATTGGCTGGAAAGAAATCTATCACTGTCCCATTCACTAACACTGAATAATGACAATTCCGAACACAACCCATGATCCAATTGAACCATCTAGCCCCGAACCCAAATTTGATCAAAACTTTCCTAAAAAATTCTTAGTCCACCAAGTCATAAGCCTTTTCCAAGTCCAACTTACAGACCACTCCCTTCTGTTTATCCTTCTTAAAGTTCTCCACACTCTCATTAGCAATTAAGATTTGATAAGTGATTTGTCTTCCACTCACAAAAGCTCCTTGATTTTGTGCAATGATGTCTGGCAATACCTCCTTCAGCCTCAAAGACAACACCTTTGCACCAAGCTAATTGGCCTAAAATCCTTCAGGTGGGAAGCATCTTTCTTTTTTGGAATCAAAGCTATAAATGTAGAGTTCACACTCGGATTGACAATTCCTCTCCTAAAAAACTTCTCAAACACCCGCAGAAGATCATCTTTCAAAATATCCCAACAACCCTGATAAAAAGCCATTATGAACCCATCCAACCCTGGAGCTTTTGTTCTATCCATAGAAAACACAGCTTCCTTGATCTCTTCCAAATCAAATCTTCTTTCCAACCTTCTCCTGTTCTCCACCCCTACATCTAGCCAATCCAATCCTTCTACCCACACCCTTCTACTTACTAGCCTTCTTAGAATAGATTTAAAGTGGTCCACACATGCCCCGACTATCCTTCTTGTTGTATTAACACAACTCCATCTACTACCAATTTGAAAATAAAGTTCCTCCTTCTCCTACCATCTGCCAAAGAATGAAAATACCTAGTGTTTCTGTCTCCCTCTTATAACCATTTACACCAAAAATTTTGCCTCCAACTTATTTCCCCCATATGCAATCAGTCCTCTAACTGTCTTCTCAAACCTCTCCTGAGTTCATTGTCTTCCTCTCCAAATTCTCCCCTTTCTTCTTTACAGTCAAGGCTTTCAAGTTGATCCATCAGAGCTCTCTTTCTTTCTTCTATCCTCCTAAACTCCAGAAGATTCCACTCCTTGATTTTTGCTTTCAAAAATTGTAGTTTCTTATGGAATCCCATCCTCTCCCATTCCACCATCGGGTTACATTCATACCACCACTCCCTTACTTTGTTGGTAAACCCGGGATGGAGTAACCACATATTTTCAAATCTAAAGGGGGCAGGTCCTCCACTCCTTTCCTCCTTGCATATCACTATGGGCCAATGATCCGAGGTCACCCTTGGGAAAGCTCTAGAAGCCAAATTTCCCCAATGTTCTTCCCAATCCAAAGAGAACATGAATCTATCCAACTTAGAGCAAATGGGTCTAGATTGGAGACAGTGTCTTGGTTTATTATTGTTAAAGTCATTTTTTTTATTCAAATAATTTGTAATAAGTGGGCTACCTAGCCTACTAGCCAAATCATTAAAATTATAAAAAAGTATCCCGTATGGGAGTTCCCTCTCTTAAGTGGAGAGTTCTCTCTCTTTAAGTGGGGAATTCCCCCTCTTTAAGTAGGAGGGACAGGTGTCCTTCACCTAGGAAGAGAGAGTAGTTGCATAACCACCCCACTTCCTATTTAAGCTCCTTAAGGGGAAGCTAATTACACACAGAGAGACTCTTAGGAGAAAATTTTCACAAGAGATTCTTAAGAAAAGCAAAGATAGGGAGAGAAGAAAAGAGAAGTTCTCAAGGGAAGGCAAGGAAGGAAAAATCTCACTAATACAGGTAGAGAATACTTGCTATTTATGTCTTCTACTATGTATCCTTCTTTCTCTCTCTTTTGTTATTACTTTTGAGAAAGGAAAAAGAGGGAAATAAACCATCTACAACCAGGTGCCTTTACTTGGTTGATTATGGTCCCTCTTTCAAGACAAAGCTAGGGATTAAACCATCTATAGTCTAATTCTCAAAGACTGATTATGGTTCCCTTCAAATGAAAATGAAGAGTAGGGGGGAATAAACCATCTACAACTAGGTGCCTCTACTTGGTTGATTATGGTCCCTCTTTCAAGACAAAGTTAGGGAGTAAACCATCTACAGTTTCAATCTCAAAGGCTGATTATGGTTCCCTTCAAATGAAAATGAAGAGCAGAGAGATGAAAATCGTCTACAATCAAATATTCAAATTGATTGACTACGGTTCCCTTTTTGTATGCAAAATTCCAAGGAGTAAGGCTGTCTACAATCAGAATTTCATCTGATTGACTACAACTTATTATGAAGAAAGGAGTGAGAAGGAAATTTTCTTTGTATTAAAGAAAACAATGTATTGCTGTATAGTTTCTCAATTGTATTTTCTTCTTCTTTCTTCTCATTCTTGTACACCTGGTGTAAAAGAAAAGCAAATGAAAAGTTCTTTTTTAAGTATCCTATTGTTCTTTTCTTTTGTTCTATGCGTTCTTTTCTCCAAGTCAGAATCAAAAGGTGTTCTCTACTTTCTTGTGGGGATGTAATTAAGGGGAACAATCCGTATGATTCCCTGAATGTGCCTTACCCAAAATAATAAAAACTCAATCACTTGATTGAGTGAATTATGTTGCATGAGAATTTATTAAAATTTTCACACCAACATAATTTTGGCACGCCCGGTGGGACCCATTTTCCTTTTCATCTTTGACTTAGAGTATAGAACAAAAGTGAAAAAAAAGAATGTGTAAGTCTTATATCAATATTATCTACTTATAGCAAGAAATATCTCAGACATGGCACCTAAAGTGGTTGTCTACTACCACAAACTGACTGCTACGGAGAAGGAAAAGATAGGAGGCTCTAAGAAGCCTTCCTACAAGACAACATTTACTGTGGACGTGAATCCTCTTTTTGTTGTTACTATGTCTTCTGTCACTAAGGTGGAGAAAAAAATCAAGAAGGAGAAAAAAAGGAAGGTCATTAAGACCTCTCCTGTGAGGAAAAGTCTACATTTCCAAGCCATGTTCAACACTGCCAGGAAGGAAGGTTTCAACCCACCAAGGGCAAACTCCTCCAAAAAGATTGCTTTGTCAATCTTGAATATCACAAAATCAATGATGACTTCCCCAAAGAAGTCTACTAAAGCAAAAGCTAAGGTTATTTACCCAACCCAAATCATGATAGGAACCATTCCAATGAATATTTCGATTCCTCCTACAACATTAGTCATGATGGTGACTATTTCTGAAGAGAAATCTACTCTTCAAACCTTCAATGAGGCTATAGGAGAAAAGGAAATAGATGTTCCTTCATCTACACAAGTGAAGCCCCGAGTAATTAAACTCGGAAATTCAAGTGGAAAAGGTTCATCCTCTTGTGGAAAAAAAATTATTTGTAATCAGAAGCCTTCAGCTAGAATTGAAGGATCTTCAAAACAATCCCCAATTCCTGTTCGTAAGCCTAGATCCAAGAGACCTCCAAAAGCTAAAAAGCTACAAAGTAGCACTCCCATTTCCCTTGTTGATTTTGCTGCAGAAAAATCAAAGAAAGCAAAATAAGACATGGAAGCTAGAAAATGGGCTTTTATTATTGGATACATGTTTGCTAAACAAGCAAATTTTTACTTTGCACCGGGGGCATATACTATGCCCAATGAAGAACTTAAACCTTATAAAGGCCCTATCACTAGAGCAAGAGCTCGATTGTTGCAAAGTTCTGAAGACACGTCAATTTCAAGTTTGACTGGTGAGTCTATCACTTCCAAAGTTAAACTAATCCAAGAAGATAAATCTTCAATTCAAGAAGATGAATCTGTGGATGAAATTACTTCACAATTGCAAGGAATTTCTATGTCCTTTGGAGAAGACCAAGAGCCATCTCCTATGACAGTCATGGTGACTGGGACCTCAAATTTAGAAGAGCAAATTCAAGAGATGCAACGAAAGATCACAGAAAAGGATGCAGAAATTGCATCTTTGGTTGCTTAGTTGGCGGCTCAAGCAAGCACATCTGCTAGAGAGTCATCTCAACAAGCATCAACTTCTTCTCCTGCTCCTCAAATAGATCTAAATACACTTATTGCAGAGGGAATAAAGGAATTTCAAGCATCTCTCACACCACCTGTCCTTGGTTACAGGAAACCATATCCTGCCCATTATGATACACTCCCATTTCGTTGAGGATATCAAAAGCCCAACATTGAAAAGTTTGATGGAATAAATGGGTCTCCCCATGAACATTTGGCCCATTTCTATTCTGCATGTGGTGAATCAGCAATGTCTGATGCCTTATTAATAAGGCAATTTGTGCAATCTTTAAAAGGAGCAGCTTTTACCTGGTACACACAATTAGCACCAGGATCAATCATCACATGGGATGATATGCAACGTGCTTTCTTAGCACAGTTTGCAAGCTCCAAGAAGAAATTATCAATTAGACCTGGCTGAAATGAAACAAAGGCCAAATGAAAGTGTAAATGAATTCATTACACGATGGAGAAATATGAATCTTCAATGTGTTGAACAATTAAAGGAAACCTCGGCAATACAAATTTGCGCTAACAATCTCTTGCCAAAGATTGCTACCTTTGTAGGCACAACAGAACCTCAATCATTTGATGCATTGGTTCCTAAAGCCAGCAATGTGGAAAGGCAAATTGCCAGGCAAAAGACTAGCACGCAAGCCCAATCCTCCTTTAGAAGTAAAAAAAGGATGGAAAAAAGCCTGTAGGCAAAAGGGAGGCCATGACCACCTTTGTTAATATTAAAAAGAAGGATAAGGCTAAAGGAAAGGATGTCCCTAAGCCTATAACTCTACAAGAAAGAAGGGAAAAGAAATACTCATTTGATAATGAGAATGTGGAAGGAATTTTTGAAGACCTCTTAGCAGCAAAGGCAATTGAGTTGCCAGAGCCAAAGAGACCATCTGAGGTGAGCAAGACAAATGATCCGAAATATTGCCGGTATCATAGGATGGTCAGCCATAGCATCAAAGATTGTTTCGTTCTCAAAGATATCATCCAATCAATGATAAATAGGGGAGAAATTGAAATTGCAGAACCTCCTCCTAAAGAAACTATTGCAACTGCAAATAATGTTTCTCTATTAGAGGAAGAGGGTCCTACCCTCCCTTCATTATATGAATTGATGCAAGAACCAAGTATGGTGTGCTTCAGTGATTCTTCTAAGGATGAAACAAATTGGCAAACTGTAGTCAAGGAGGCAAAGGGGGCAAACAAGCCCATACAAATTACACTCTCCAATTCTACGGGCAATAAATTTCAGGGACAAAGAGCCTCCACAAAGAACAATAAGAAGAAAAATAAGAGGAGATTTAAGAAAAAGGTTCAAGTTGATTTTGAAGAAGAGTATGAACAACCTCCAAGGTTACTAGTCACACTGAAAGAGTACATCCCAAAAGAAATCTTGGGAGAAAGTTACGATGAATTGGAAGTAGCACCATGTCATGTGGCTTCATTCAAAGAAAATGAAGAAAGAAAAGAAAATGAGGTGGATCAAATTACTTTGCAATGTAGCCGAAAACACAAGAAAGAAAAGGATATAGATGATTCTATCTCAAGAGTAGAAAATGAAGAGCCATGAGAGAAAAAGGAGTCAGAGTTGACTCAACAAGTTCAACAAGACAAGGAGGAAGACCATAGATTAGAGAATCTAATCAGGGTCCGACTCAAGTTCAGAAGGCATTGCAAGAAACAAAATTGCGCATTAAATATGACATTCTTGCCCAACTAAAGCGCATTCCTGCATTATTAAGTGTTTATGATGCTCTCAAGCTTTCTCCAAAATTGAGAAAGGCATTAATCCAGGCATTGCTTAATCCTGAACAATTCAAAGATGAAGTCAATCAAATTGAAGTACAACTAGAGTCCCCAAAGGTTTGTGCTTCATGTATGGCATGCATATCTTTTGATAATGAAGACTTACAGCTTGGGACGAAATATCACAACCGTCCTTTGTATGTATCAGGAGCAATTAGTGATACTCCCATCAATAGAGTTCTCTTAGATTGCAGATCTGATGTTAACCTTCTACCCTTGAAAACTCTATTGGTTATGGGTATGACACCTTGCTAATTATCCCCTTCATGTTTGACCATTCAAGGGTTTAATCAAGAGGGGCAGAAGGCAATGGGTACCATTGCTCTGAAGATTGAAATTGGGGAACTATATTCCAATGCTTTGTTTCATGTTATTGATGCAGTTACTTCGTATAATGTCCTTTTAAGACGTCCATGGTTACACACATACAAAGTTGTCCCATCAACACTTCATCAATGCTTTAAGTTTAGCAAAGATGGAGAGGTAAAAAAAGTGGTTGCAAATACGGATCCATTCCAAGGAGAAGAAGTACATTATGCGGATGCTAAATTTTATAAATCTGCTAATTTTCATTCTTTTCCTTCTTCAAAGGAAGAAGTTAAAGAGAATGTTGAAAGTAGTCTTCAAGAATGCAAAGAACCATCAACTTCAAAAATCAAGATTGTTGTATCATTGCGACAAGAAGTCAAAGGGAAACAAAAACCCCAAGTTGACTCAAAACCTAAAGGTACTTTTAGGTACATTCCAAAAAGCCAAAGGAAATTGGGGCAAAAGGCTCTTACTTCATTGCAAGAGACTACAATGGCGACATTGATGACAAGTTATACTTGTCCACTTAGGAAGATTGACCAATCCATCCCATACACTCAATTTATTGTGTCAACTTCCCTTCCAAAAAATGGAAGAAAGAATAAAAGGTTAGTTCTCCAAAAGTTCAAGCCATTGAGTCACTACCATAATCCTACATGTAGTGATGCAGAATCGACCTCAGCAATCCCTATGTTCACAGAACGTGAAAAGGCTATTTTCAGCCAAGAGGAGATAATGCCATGAGTCTCTGTGTTCAAACGACTTAGAGGTTTGAAGAATATACAGAAAAATGAAAAGAAACGAGTCTCTGTTTTCAAGAGACTTGTAATTCCGAACCAAAAGGTGAACAAGGTTGTAAAAAAGAAAGAGCAACCCAACATTATCATTAAAAAGCTAGAAGATGGTGGAGAATTCAAAATAGAGGTCAATTACATCTCCACCAAAGAGCATGAATCCTCATTGGAGGATCAAGGTATGAACCCTATCCAGGATTCTAATACTTCAATGGCGCTTCAAGGTACAAACCTTAATTGTAATAATTTGCAACAGGTAATGCCTCAAGAGGATATCCCTCAATCAGTTAATCTTCTCCATGAAGATGAAAAAATAGAAGTCAAAGAGGCTCAACCTACACTGTCAAAGCTTGAAGATGGAGGTCAAGCAACAGTAGATGACCTTCAAGAGCTAATAATGTATGAATCTTTACTGAAAGAATACAAAGATGTTCTTGCTTGGGGATATAAAGACATGCGAGAATTGGATCCTAAAATAGTTGTACATAGCTATTTCTAAGGATAAATGTCCTATAAAACAAGCTCAACGTCACTTTAGACCAGAGCTCACTGTACAAATTGAATATGAGGTTGATAAATTGATAAGTGTTGGTTTTATCGGGGAAGTTAAATATCCTACATGGCTTGCTAATATTATTCCTGTTAAAAGGAAAAATGGACAAGTCCGCATCTGCATAGATTTTAGAGATCCTAATGATGCATGTCCAAAAGATGAATTTCCACTACCCATTATAGAATTGCTAGTGGATGCTACTACCGGATTTGAAGCATTGTCCTTCATGGACGGTTTTTCAGGTTATAACCAAATTAAAATGGCTTAAGAAGATGAAGAGCTAATTGCTTTTCGAATTCCAAAAGGGATATTCTGCTACACAGTTATGCCCTTTGGCTTGAAAAATGCTGGAGCTACATACCAGCAAGCCATGACAGTCATATTCAGTGATATGCTTCACAACACTGTGGAATGTTATGTTGATGATTTAGTGGTGAAAACTAAGGAAAGAGAACACCACTTAGATGATCTCAAAAGAGTTTCGACAGACTTCGAAACACCAACTTAAAATGAACCCCTTAAAATGTGCATTTGGGGCAACTTCAAGAAAATTCCTTGGATTTATTGTCCGACATCGAGGGACCCTATAAAAATTAAGGCAATCTTAGAAATGCCTCCTCCCCAAAATTTGTGAGAATTACGCCGCTTAGAAGGGAGACTTGTTTATATCATCTCCAACTTGCTTGGTAGATGCCAATCTTTCTCCAAGTTGATGAGGACGAATGCACCTTTTATATGGGATAAAGCATGTCAAAATGTTTTCCAAAGCATAAAAAATTATTTGTTAAACCCACCAATGCTTGCCGTACCAATAAAAGGGAAGCCATTATTATTATATATTTCAGCTTCACCAAATTCTCAGGGGCATTGTTAGCTCAAAATAATGATAAAGGAAGGGAAAAATGCCCTTTATTATCTGAGTAGAACCTTAGTTGGGGCTGAACACAATTATTCTTCAATTGAAAAGATGTGCTTAGCTTTAGTATTTGCTGTCCAAAAGTTACGACATTATTTGCTTGCACATCCAGTTACCTTAATTTCTAAAGCTTGTCCCCTCAAATATTTGCTCTCTCGGCCAGTTCTAACGGGTAGACTAGCAAAATGGTTACTTATTTTAGCTGAGTTCGAGATAAAATATGTTCCTTTAAAAGCAATAAAAGGGCAAGCTTTAGCTGACTTCTTAGTAGCTCATTCTGTGCCAGATGACACTAAGCTTTCAGAAGACCTTCTAGACGAAAAGGTCTTATACATAGAAACTGAAGGACCATGGCAACTCTATTTCGATGGAGTTTCTTCAAAACAAGGCGCAAGAGAAGGGATTGTGTTCATCACTCCCACAGCCGAGTATGAAGCAATCATTATCGGTTTAGAAATGGCTCGGGAGATGAATATTAAATATTTACAAGTCTTTGGAGATTCTCAATTGGTGGTTAACCAATTAAGTGAATTGTATGGGGTTAAAAAATTAAGTTTAATCCCTTGCTTTAATAGAGCTAGAGAGCTGATATCTCAATTCAGCAGCATACAAGTGAGCCACATTCCAAGATCAGAAAATGATAAGGCTGATGCCTTACCTAAGTTGGCTGCATCTCTTAGTTTACCTGAACAAAGACAACTTCAGATTGCAGTCGGTGAGGGACATGTTCTGCCCCCCATAAATGAAAGAGTTTGGGAAACTAAGTTTGTGAACTTTGTCACAATTCAATTGGAAGAAGCCGCCTCAGATTGGAGAATGCCCATAATTAATTATCTACAATATAGGCTCATCCCGATAGATCCTAGGAGTACCGATGTGCTACGCCAAGCTGAACATTACACATATATAAATGGCATTTTATATAGAAAATCCATTAATGGAATTCTACTTAAGTGCCTTTCTGGAAATGAAGTCCAACAAGCTCTCCACGAAATACACGCAGAAGAGTGCAATGTACATTAGAATGTCCCTGAAATGGTAGGGAATTTAGAAGAATTGGGCTATTTTTGGCCCACTATTATCTTAGATGCTATCTGCATCTTAAGGAATTGTGTTAACTGCCAAAATATAAGGGGTGTGTTACCAAAAGTTGTCAATGTTAACATGGTCACAGTGTACCAAATCGAAGAAGAAACAAATAAGAGGTTACATACAAACCAAAAGAAAAGAGTTGATATACGCCGACGGGCCCCACGCTTCACTTATTTCGGCGACACCTTATATAGAAGATCCTCTGATGGAATCTTGCTAAGATGTCTATCTAATGAAGAGGCAAGAAGTGCATTATATGAAGCCCATTCAGGCACATGTGGAGCCCATCAAGCCGGACCAAAAGTTGTAGGCCAATTAAAAAGGTTAGGTTATTATTGGCCTACTATGATTCGAGATGCAATACAATTTGCTTCTACTTGCAAAGTATGCCAACTTCATGGCAATCTTATACATCAACCGCCCATGCCTCTTCATCCTACAACATTATCATGGCCATTTGAGGCTTGGGGCCTAGATGTCATCGGTCCTTTTAAACCACCATCTTCTAAGACACATTCATATATTTTGGCTACCACGGACTATTTTTCCAAGTGGGCAGAGGCAATTCCATTAAAAGAAGTTAGGGCAATAGATGTTGCCAACTTCATTCAAAACCATATCATATACAGATATGGAATTCCCTCCAAAATTATATCGGATAATGCCTCGTACTTTAAGTACAAGACCATGATAAAATTAGCTGAGAAATATAAATTCCAGCATGCCAAATCTACAGCTTATAACCCCTCGTCAAATGGACAAGTAGAAGTTTTCAACAAAGTTCTTTGCAAAATACTTAAGAAGATGGTATTGAAGAATAAAAGAGATTGGCACGAACGCCTCCCTGAAGCACTTTGGGCATATCGAACAACAATGCGGACAAACACTAGATGCACACCTTATAGTTTGGTATTTGGAGCAGAAGTTGTTCTTCCTCTAGAAGTTCAATTGCAACACAACTCATACATCCAAAAGAAAATGTAAAGATAAGGCTTGCTGAACTTGAGGCTCTTGATGAGAAGAGACTCATAGCTCAACAAAGACTTGAAGTCTACCAAGCCCACGTTGCAGGCGCCTTTAATAAAAGGGTGAGATATCGGTCATTTGCGGTAAGAGATTTGGTCCTAACTGTCAGAAGACCTATTGTAGTCACAAGGAAAACTTCAGGGAAATTTGAACCTAAATGGGAGGGTCCATATGTAGTCACTAAAGTCTTCCCAAAAGGAGCATATTAACTCTCTGACTCTGAAGGTCAATAAAGTACCATTGTGTAAATGGTAAATTCATTAAGCGCTTTTATGCTTAAACAAAAAGAAGGCCTAAATGATGAGACAAACCACCAATTGCTCTTATGTGGCTAAATTGATGAGTAAAACCACTATGTCTGCACGTGGCTAAACTACTTAGATAAACCACCAATCGCTCTCATGTGGTTAAACTGTTGGAGCGGCACATGAACTACGTTGGCTTGATCCCTAAATGGGTACGTAGGCAGCCTATTATATAGGTCCAACCACAACAATAATGTAAAACATATATTCATTTGAATATCAATGTTATTATAAAAGTTTCTAAAGAATGTATGAACAAATCAATACATTTCAAATATCTTTAAAGAGTTGTGAGCCTTCAATTGAACTTCTCGCTCTTTACATTCCATGAGCTCACGGTCAAGAGCAGATTTCTCTGCTTTCAAGGCCTCATCCTTTTGTTGTTCTTCAACAAGTTGATGTCTTTGATTAGCGACATGGCATACAACTTCCTTGAGCTCAGCAGACAAATCAATCATTCTTGAAGTTATCTCAGAATAGTTCACAACCATGTTAGCCTGCCTCTCATGAATAGCATCAATGCGGTCAAGGCATTTCTTATAACGAAAAACGGCTTCTCGGTATTTGAGTTCATCTATACCTAAACCTTTTGCAATTTCAGCCTAGTAGGAAAGGTCTTTAGCTGTAGATAAAACTTTGGTCACAACATGACAGAAATTTTCCACCTTTGTCCGAAGATCGGGTGCTAGAGTCACCATTGATTGAAGTACAGAAAGGTTGTTATGAATATCCTTACTTTGAAGGATTAATTCACTGGGGGAGGAGTTATTTACAATTTCCAAAATTTCTTGGAAGCTGTGATTTACAAACTCCATCATACGAGACACCATGTTCCCGGGAAAGGTAGCAACAGGAACACCAATACAGTCCTCATTACCTTATGAGGTAGGTAAACTATCAACAACAAGCGAAACATTTTCAACCTCAATATTCTTCTCATTACCTTCTAAGGAAGGTAACTCATCGTGGATACATGAGGTTTCTTGCGCATGGCTAGTTTCAAATTCAACATTCTTCCCATTAACCTTCCAAAGAAGGTAATTTATCAGAAGCACCATCCATCACCATTATACCACCAGAAGGGTCAATCTAATCTTCAAACATTTTGATATGATCTCCTTTAAATCCTTCTCTCTTTATGAGGGCAAAAGTTCAAATCTGAAATTGAGAATATATCAGCCTAACACCAAGGCAATCTTCAATGAGGTCAACTTGGCCTAATCTTTTATGAGATCAAAATGATTTTCAATTTAAGGTGTATTTTAAAAAAAAAAAAAACTTATTTCTTTGTGAGATCAATTTATTCTTCAGATCAAAGCAACCTCTTTATGAAGTCAAACACTTGGCTTAATCTCTTTGGGAGATCAAAATGATCTCTTAAAATTGATTTCTGCAGTCCCCAAATCAAATCCTTCTCTCTTTTCAAAGCTGAAATTGAGAACATATCAGCCTAAGACCAAGGAAGTCTCCAATTAGGTCCACTTAAAAAAAAATCAAAATGATTTTCAAACAAAAGAAAATCTCCTTAAATTGATTTCTGTAGTCAAATATTTTGATATAATCTCTCATATGATATCGGTCTTTGATCTAAGAGAAGAGATCAGATTTTCTTATGATTGATTTCTGTCACTGATTCTCGTATGATACCATCATTGATTTCTGTAGTCAAATATTTCTTCTTTTTCTAAGTTTGATCTCTTTTATGAGATCAGATGTGAAATTGATCCCTGTAATGAGCAAGGGGGTCACGTGTGAGAAGCCCTTAATCAAAAGATCATCAGTACTAAAAGAAGCTTTAGTACTAAAGACAGAGTGAACATACTTGAAAGAGAGAGATTTTAATTAGCTAAGAGATTTTCACTTGATAAGGAAGCTCTGCTATATTTTATAGCAGACGTGTTTCTGATGCAGTGGCTATACTGCGATGTTGGTTTTAGATAAACAGCAGATAGGCTGCTGCAAATCTTGACTTTAATAAACATCAGATACGCTGTTTCAACAAATATGCTGATGCAGTGATTATACTGCAAAACTAGTACACTGCTTCAGCAATATGCTGATGCAGTAATTATACTGCAAAACTGGATTTAAATAAACAGTAAATACACTGTTTCAGCAGGCATGCTGATGCAGTAATTACACAGCAAATCTTCTTTAAATAAATAGCAGATACGCTGTTTCAGCAAATATGCTGATGCTGTGATTATACTGTGAATCTTGGCTTTAATAAATAGCGGATACGCTGTTTCAGCAAACATGCTGATGCAGTAATTATACTGTGAATCTTGGCTTTAATAAACAGCAGATATGCTGTTGGCTAAAAAAAAAAGAACAGCAGACATGCTGATGTGGTACTGCAAACTTGGCTTTAAATAAACAGCAGATACGCTGTTTCAGCAGACATGCTGATGCAGTGATTATACTGAAATAATCCATTGAAGAAACAAGTGAAGCTTTCTCTTGATAAAAAATAATATATATATCAAACCTGGTTTAGGGATTTTTTTCTCCCCAAGAGAAGAGGAAAAAAAATCTCTCTTTGTTCGTCCACCACTTCAGAAAACAAAGAAAACTTTCTTTGTTCAATCACAGATTGTGAAGAGAAGACAAAAAGTCTCTCTTGTTGAAAGATTTCAGCAGCTCCTTGACTTGAAAACTGAAGGAGAGGTTTCCCTTTCTCTCATGAACCGTAGAGGGCTTGTGAAACAAAAAAAATATATATAGAGATTGGAATGCCAGCCCATGCCTTTTATAGCCAAAATCAGTCTTACAGTCCTAATATGATTAGGATTGTTCACTAGGGTTAGGGTTAATAACAAAGGCTGGGGAGTGCAGCCAACAGCTTTATAACAACTTATTTGTGGGCCTATTTTAAGTATAAATAAGAAATTTTATGATAGCCCACTTACAGCTTTTAGTTGGGCCCAAGTACACAGCCTTATTTAGCCCATTTAGTGGCTTCACAGTAGGCCATACGTGGGCCTCATAACAACTCATGATACAGCAGCCCATTTAGGCCCATTAAGTTTAAGCCCAAGCCTCTTTAAATAAATTAAGAGGCTGGGACCACTTCTAAAAAGGAGTTAAATGCAAAGAAAGTTAAACCCAAGCCCTCTTAAATACATTAAGAGGTTGGGACCACTTCTAAAGAGAGTTAAATAAAAAGAAAATGTAATCAAAACCCTCTTAAACATATAAAAAGAAAATGTAATCAAAACCCTCTTAAACATATAAAAAGAAAATATAAGTCCAAAATCATAATAAGCCTTCAAATTTTGCCCCTTACAATATCTCCAATTCAAAAGGATTCAAATTGACCATTAATACCCTTAAGGGCCCACCTGATGTTTAATTAAAATTATTCATCAACTAAAACGAAGTAAAAAAGAGAATAAGAAAACGGGAGTAAATCACATCCATCTTTGGATGCTATAAGAAAATAGAGACCTATTCAGAATCCTATTCAGATTAGGACTCTTCTGTTCCAAAAATGGAAAAAAACTAATTACATGATTATTTAAAAAAAATCCTACTAAAGCCAGGATTCCTCCACGAATCCTACTTAAATTAGGACTCCTATTTTATGAGCCTATAAAATGATTGTCTTGGTCAAAAACAACTCAAGATCAAGATTTAAGGGTGGATCAAAGATAATTTGATAAAACCAAAGAGTCCCACTTCAACCAAGACTCTTCCAATTGTGAAAATCTGTGATTAACCCTCAAATACTCAAATCAAATCACACAATTAATAACATCAAGCATAACAAAATAAAAAATCCTAGTTGCACTAGGACTTCTCAATTTAACAAGATGAGTAACTACAAAGCCTCATCAAATCAATCAAATAGTTAGATTATATCAGATTTTGTCTAACAAAAGATATTGCAAGAGTCCTGATCATACTAGGACTCTTCTGATTTTGGCTCAATTCTTTTCTAACGAAAAAACTTTCATAAATTTTGACTTTAACTGCTTTTTTGAGTCCTATATGCCCATATTCTAGGATTCTGGGCCCACAGTGCTCAAGGGGGCATTGTTAAAGTCATTTTTTTATTCAAATAATTTGTAATAAGTGGGCTACCTAGCCTACTAGCCAAATCATTAAAATTATAAAAAAGTATCCCGTATGGGAGTTCCCTCTCTTAAGTGGAGAGTTCTCTCTCTTTATGTGGGAAATTCCCCCTCTTTAAGTAGGAGGGACAGGTGTCCACCTAGGAAGAGAGAGTAGTTGCATAACCACCCCACTTCCTATTTAAGCTCCTTAAGGGGAAGCTAATTACACACAGAGAGACTCTTAGGAGAAAATTTTCACAAGAGATTCTTAAGAAAAGCAAAGAGAAGGAGAGAAGAAAAGAGAAGTGCTCAAGGGAAGGCAAGGAAGGAAAAATCTCACTAATACAGGTAGAGAAAAGGAAAGTCCTCTATAGTCTTCAGCTGTCAACTTCTGGCTACAGCTTCCCAGTTCCGCCATAAATCATTAAATGGGAAAAGGAAAAAGAGCTCCAAAGTTTTAATCCAGTGTATAGCCCAACCAACAATACATTCCCACAAGGCCTCCATGTTTCTTTCTTTATCAATGAAGATTATAGTGTTGCTTTCCTCCCAAATAGTCCACACCAGAGCAGCTCTAGCACATCTCCAAAGGATTCCAACCCTCTTCTTAGGAAATGTGAATGTGGAAGGGTCAAAGAGATCCCTAACCTGCAGGGGCATAGACCACCTACTCCCAAACAGTCCCAACAACCTTTCCCAGAGGCTTGCAGTCACTGGGCAAGAGATTAGCAAATGGTAACAGCTCTCACCATAGCTTTACAAAGGATACACTAGCTTGGAGAAAGACAAAGGGGAGGTCTCCTTTTTTGCAAATTGTCCATTGTGTTCAGTTTTCATGAAAGGCTTCTCAGCAAAGAGCACTAACCTCGGGAGGAATAGGTCTGGACCACACATCTTTGGAAGTGAACAGGTAAAGGGAAATCACAAAACGCAAGAGAAGAAGGAAGCACAAGTAAAGAAACCTTTAGGGTGAGGGGTCCACACCCTAGTGTCAGGTGACAAAGGGTCCAAAAGAAAGGAATGAAGAACTATTAGTAGTGAAGCCACCTGATCACACTCAAAATCCCTTAGACCTTTTCTGAAACCCAAGTCCCAAGTTTTTGCTATCAATGCAACATACTATACTTTAGCTTTCTCAGGAGGGAAAAAAAAGGCCAGGTGTTTTGACAATAATCAATCTTTTTGTCTTGTTAACTTGCGACTTCTACAAGGACTTCCAAAGTAGAGGTCATATTTTTCAGATCCATCAATTGCTTAGGAAAGGAGGCTCAAGAATAAAGATTTTCCAATTTAATCTGGTGAACTTATCATGTTCCTGAGAGTTCCAATAACTTGGCTGACCTTTTGCTTCATAGATAAGGATAGAGTCTAGAAGAGCTAAGAACAGGCCAAAAGGACATGGATTGAATTAGTAGATATGATTTGAGGGATAATAGATAAACAATGGATGTGGCATTGAACAAGGTGAAATGGTGGAATAGGAATCATGCAGGCAACCCCATAGTTGGAACAAGACTTAGTAAAATTGAGTTGAGTATCATAGACAGGAAGATTCACTTTCTTATTTGGGTGTGGCAGATGTGATAGTTATATTACCATTAAGGTATACTTGTCTCAACACATCAGTTTGGGTCATTTAGTTTTTTCCCTCTTTAGGTTGTTTTTTCTATTTTAAAGTCTTTTGCATTCTACCTTGAGAAGGTGATAGATACAATAGAAGATTTATATCTAGTTATCCCAAAAAAAAATAGAAGAGTTCTATCCATAAGCTCATATTTCTTTTCTATTGTCAATGATAGTGGAAATGATTTTGTTCTCTCCTATGTATGCAACTGGGCCATTCCACATTCCGTGGAAATGATTTTTCTTCTTCCTTCTTTGCTGATTACTATTTATTCTCCATTGATTGACATACGCAGTCCTTTTTATCATATTTTACAGGGGACTCTACTTTCCTGACATCACTCTTTCACAAATACACATATTTACATTGGTGAACGTGCAAATCTATACTACTTATAAAAGTGTGAATGAGGACGTATTGGCTTCTAGAATTTTTCTTTACTGAAATAACCATTCTCTTGAATTTAGCCCATCTCCATTGAAAGGGCAGAAAATGTAATTAAAAGAATACCATTAAGTACACTCAATTATCTCTCATTTAAAGTCATTAAATAAATCACATTCTCTCTCATTGAATCCAACATTTATACTTTTGTTTATCATCATTAAATTCCACTAATAAATCCATACACAACAATTATTAATAGAATGAAATTTTATATTTTTAAAATAAACATAGAAATGAAATCATATTTTTCATCTAGGTCGTGTGTAAGTACTTCAACCATTTGGGTCAAATGGATAATTTCATGATGTCATAAATAAATAATACAAATTTAGAAATATAAAAAATACTTTTGTTTATCATCATTAAATTCCACTAATAAATCCATACACAATAATTATTAATAGAATGAAATTTTATATTTTTAAAATAAACCTAGAAATGAAATCATATTTTCCATCTAAGTCATGGGTAAGTACTTCAACCATTTGGGTCAAATGGATAATTTCATAATGTCATAAATAAATAATACAAATTTAGAAATATAAAAGATACAAAAAATATAGAAAAAAAAGAAATTTTGAAAAAAGTGAACAGTTTCTATTATTATATATTTGTCATATTAAAAACAACTATGATAAAATAGACATAATTTTATTAATGATGGACATCAAATATACAACTTAAAACTGATAGGAAATTAAACCATCTCCCTATCTAGAGGGTGGGTTAGTGGTTCAACCTTTTAGGTCAAATAGGTTAACCCATGATGTAAAATTAAAAATAACTTATTTATTTTTAAATAGAATAGTACAAAAAAATATGAAACAATTTTGGGCACATTTATAATATTATATATTAATAATATAAACAAAAATAAGTATGACATATAATAATTATTTTATCAATGATATAAATGAAATGCAAAATTTAAAGCCAATTTGAAAATGAAACCATTTCCATATTTGGATGGTGAATAGGTCAATGATCTAACAGTCTGGGTCAAATGGGTCAATCTATGACGTCATAACCAAGCAACGAATATTAAATACATACTGTTAGAGTTAGCCGAATAAGGGTAGATTAGTCATCTCACCTTGGTTAAGTTATGAGCTTATGTGGCAGTCTTATTAGAGGTTCTCTGTTCCATACTTAAGTAGGGGCAGTTTAGTCCTTGTACATTTAATTAGAAGCCTAATCATTATTAAGAGGTCGACTGATAGGGTTTAGCTATCAAGTTCGACAGTTCTTTCATATTCTTCTTCTTCTCTTCTCTTTCTTCTTCTCCTTACTGGTTCAGACTACTGTAGCTATAGTAGCTACAGTAGCTACAGTAAAAACATGGTATCAGAGCGTGACAACTTCAGTTCGTGACCTGTTTCAGTTTGTGACAACTTCAGTTCTCTCCTTTTCTTCTCTGAGCTATCAATGGAGAAAAGTGATTCGTCCCAGGCCTGAAACATCACAGTTTTTTTCTGGTGCACAGAACCTTCTTTCCTAAGAAAACAACTTCAACAGTGAATGGTTGGCTGAAGCTCTCAAACGAAGGTTGGTTCTCTCTCCTCTGTGTGTTGTTGGTATTTCTGGGTTGAAAATCTTCAAGAACTTGAGATGACTGATCAGAACCTAGAAAACTAAGTTGGTTGTTGCCCTGGTTCTTGGAAAAAATTCCAACAAGCTGTGTTTACAGTGACCAAATGGTGTAAGGGCTGCTACTGTAGGTGGCCGAATGGTGCAAGGTGTAATGCAATGGTACTAGTTGACTTTTTTTTTGTTGGTCTTGTGGTGCCCTCTTAAAAGCGTTAAAGCAGGTCTGTATTGTGTGTGACAGCTATGGCTGTGTGGTGGTGCTTGTAATGCACGAACTCTTGACAGCAGTAGTGGTGTGACAGCTAGTTGGGTTTTTGCTAAGTAGTTGTGGTGGTGCTTGTAATGCACAAACTCTTGACAGCAGTAGTGGTGTGACAGCTAGTTGAGTTTTTGTTGAGTAGTTGTAAATGAGCTTGCATGTGGTTAGTAAGTGCTGAGTTAATGTCGGTGTAGTCTGTGTTTCTTTTTTGTGAAATTAGTAGTGGTGTGGATAAGAACAAAGGCGTGTGTATCTATCATTGTGTTTAGGGGCTGCTGTAGGTTCTGGAACATCAAACTCTTGACAGTAGCACTTAGTTGGTGATTGGGAATTCAGATTAGAGGCAGCATTGAAAGAGTATCATGGCAGCAATGGGAGATGGCTGTAGTGATCAGAAACCTAGTGTGGTGGTTTCCTCTGACTATCTAGGTGTACAGATGACCTCAGTTAAACTGAATGGTGAGAACTATGTTCCATGGGCTAAGTCGGTGGAAGCTTTTCTCAAGGCAAAGAGAAAAGTGAAGCATGTGAAAGAAGATAAACCACCGGCTGACTCTCCAGGGTTTGATGATTGGGAACAAGAGGATGTTCAAATCATGACATAGCTATGGAACAGTATGGAACCCAAAATAAGTGCCAACTTCATGTTCTTAGATACAGCTAGGGACATATGGGAACATGCCAAGAAGCTGTATTCTGGGCAAGATAATACTACAAGGGTATATCAGCTCTATCAGGAGTACTTTGGTCTGTAACAAGGAAATAAAACCCTAGAAGAGTACTATGCCAGTATGAAGAACCTCAGAAATGAACTCAATGTCTATCATCCTCTCACTCCAGATGTTAAAGTTCAGCAACAACAGAGGGAACAACTAGATGTCACAAGGTTCTTAGTGGGGTTGAAATCAGAGTATGAACCAGTTAGAGCCCAAATATTGGGGGGCTCTACCCTTCCTACACTTGAGGAAGTGTTTGCTCGGCTCCGCAGGATTTCTTTGGGACAGGTAGAGAATCCCACACAGTCTGATAGATCAGCTTTTGTAACAGCCAAAGGAGGTGGACGTGGTACGAAAGGGGGAGGACATGCCTCCCAAGGAGGTCGTGGTGGTTCCATATTTGGCCGTGGTGGTGGTCGTGACTCAGGGGGAGGCCGTGGCAAAGAAAAATGCAGCTCTACAAGGAAGTGTACCCACTGTGGCAGGGAAGGACATTCCGTAAATTTCTGTTATGATCTTCATGGCCGCCCTCCCTCTAAATGGGCCAATCATGCTATTGCTGGTGGGGTTGATGTTAGTGATAATCAACAGGCAGACCTAACTCCTTCCACATCTACATCTGTTTCCAGAAGGGAAATGGTGAGTGTACCGCGTGATGAGTATGAGCGGTTCCTTCAGTCCACTTCACAGCACACTACTGCTACTCTTGCCCACTCAGGTATAGTTTGCCTGTCATCTAAAACCTCTCATTGGATTATTGACTCTAGAGCCTCTGATCACATGACCGGGACTCTAGGTGTGTTCTCTTCTCTCTCTGAAACTTCCACATCTCAAACTGTTACCCTTGCCAATGGTTCCTCCTCTCCCATCTGTGGTGTTGGCAATGTTGACATGGCTTCTCTTTCTTTATCATCTGTTCTATATGTTCCTAAGTTTCCATTCAATCTTATGTCTGTTAGTAAATTAACCAAGACTCTTAACTGCTCTGTCACTTTTTTCCCTTCCTCTTGTGTTTTTCAGGATCTCAGGACGGGGAAGAAGATTGGTGGGGGGCATGAAGCTGGTGGATTGTATTACCTTGACGGTGGTGGATCGTCAGTTGCACTTCAGACTTCACTCACTCCTCTACATTGGCATTGTCGACTAGGACATCCTTCTCTCAAGGCACTCAAGATACTAGTTCCGTCTTTGAGTCATTTGTCAGTGTTACAGTGTGAGTCGTGTCAGTTTGGGAAACATTGTCGTGTTTCCTTCAGTCTTAGAGTTGAAAGTCGTATGTTGAGTCCTTTTGCTTTGGTTCATTCAGATGTTTGGGGCCCAATCAAAATAGTCTTATAATGGTTACAAGTTTTTTGTCACTTTTATTGATGATTGTTCAAGAATGACATGGATTTATTTAATGAAAGAAATGAGTGAATTATTTTCCATTTTTCAAAAATTCCATGCTGAAATACGTACACAATTTGGTGTTCCAATCAAAGTTCTTCGTTCAGATAATGGTCGTGAATATTTTCTAACTTCATTTCAACAGTATTTAGAACAGCATGGCATCATTCATCAAACTTCTTGTGCATCAACTCCTCAACAAAATGGGGTGGCTGAACGGAAGAACCGTCATCTCCTTGAAACAACTTGGTCTATTCTTCATCATATGTGTTCCTAAACGGTTTTGGAGTGATGCTGTACTTACTGCGTGTTTCCTCATTAATCGGATGCCCTCCTTTATTCTTCATGGTCGGTCTCCCTTCTATATCTTGTTTCCCACCTTGTCTCCCTTTCCATTAACACCTCGTATCTTTGGTTGTGTGCTTTGTTCACAATCTGAGTCCTGGAATAGACAAGTTGGATGCACGCTCCATTGTGTCTTTCTTGGCTACTCTCGGACTCAAAAAAGGGTACAAGTGTTACAATCCCATTACTCGGAAGTGCTATGTTTGTCCTGATGTCACCTTTTTTGAGTTTGTTCCCTTCTTCTCAGGAACTGAAGCATCTTCATCTCCACCTTTACTTCCTCTTCCTCTTCCGGTCAGTGATCCCGTTCTGGGTGTTCCTGTTGAAGTTGACTCGTCATCTCATCCAGTGCAGATCCCTACTGAACGACCATCAATTCGGCAAGTGTATACACGTCGAACGACACCGGCCCCTCCTCCAGCTTCTACCTTGTCCGCGGATCCTGTCGTTGCTTCTGTTGCTGAACCTTCAGGACTTGACCTACCCATTGCCTTACGGAAAGGTAAACGTAATTCTACTATCCATCCCATTTCCAATTTTGTTTCAGTATCTCGCCTTTCCGCCTCACATCGCCAGTTTGTTTCACTATTGTCATCTATTTCCATACCTAACAATGTCCAAGAGACTCTTAGTTCACCTGGGTGGAGGCAGGCAATGGAGGAGGAACTCTCTGCTCTTCAACATACTCACACGTGGGAAGCTCATTACTCTTCCCCCTGGTAAGCATGTTGTGGGTTGTAAATGGGTGTATACTGTTAAATACTTGCCAGATGGTAGTGTGGAGCGTCTGAAAGCCAAACTTGTTGCTAAAGGGTATTCACAGTTGTATGGAATGGACTATATGGAGACCTTTTCTCCAGTGGCTAAGATTAACTCTGTCCGTGTGTTAATTTCCCTGGCAGTTATGTATGATTGGCCCTTATTTCAACTTGACATAAAAAATGCCTTCCTTCATGGTGACCTTATAGAGGAGGTATATATGGAGCAACCACCTGGGTTTGTTGCTCAGGGGGAGACTGGTAAGGTGTGTAGACTGAAAATGGCAATTTATGGGTTGAAACAATCGCATCGTGCTTGGTTCGGGAAGTTTAGTGAAGTGGTGAAGAACTTTGGAATGAAACAATGCCAGGTTGATCACTTAGTGTTCAGCTATGACTCAAAAGTTGGAAAGATTTTATTAGTGGTCTATGTGGATGATATTGTCATAACTGGTAGTGACAAATTGGGGATCGACAAACTCAAGGTCTTTCTGCAAAATCATTTTCAAACAAAAGACCTTGGGACATTGAAGTATTTCTTGGGTATAGAAGTTGCTAGATCAAGACAATGTGTAAACCTGTGCCAAAGAAAATATTTTCTCGATCTATTGGACGAAACAGGACTGTTAGGTGCAAAACCGGCTAAGACTCCTATGGAACCAAATGTTAAATTGAGCGGTAATACAGGGGGAATATTTGATGATCCTGGAAGGTATAGACGACTAGTGGGGAAGCTGAACTATTTGACTATCATGAGACCAGACATCTCCTTTGCAGTCAGTGTGGTGAGCCAATTTATGCAGAACTTAGAATTGTAAGATATTTGAAGGGAGCTCCAGGTCGTGGGCTATTGTATAAACCAGGAGGAAAACTTGAAGTAGTTGGGTACACGGATGCAGATTGGACGGGCTCTGTGTCTGATAGAAGATCTACTACAGGTTACTGCACATTTTTGGAGGAAATCTTGTGACGTGGAAGAGTAAAAAACAAACGGTTGTGGCTAGAAGCAGTGTTGAAGCCAAGTACAGAGCCATAGCACACACTACATGTGAATTGGTGTGGTTGAGAATCTCCTACAAGAAATTGGGTTCCACATGGATAAACCTATGAAGTTGTACTGTGACAATCAAGTTGCGCTCCATATCTCATCCAACCCTGTTTTTCATGAGAGAACAAAGCACATAGAGATTGATTGCCACTTTGTGAGGGAGGTTCTTACTAGAGAGATAAGCACAAAACATGTAAGCTCAGGTGATCAGTGGGCAGATTTGTTTACAAAAGCCTTAAGCTCAAGGAGAGTGAATTATATATGTAACAAGCTGGGATTATATGATATAATTCTCCAGCTTGAGGGGGAGTGTTAGAGTTAGCCGAATAAGGGTAGATTAGTCATCTCACTTTGGTTAAGTTATGAGCTTCTGTAGCAGTCTTATTAGAGGTTCTCTGTCCCATACTTAAGTAGGGGCAGTTTAGTCCTTGTACATTTAATTAGAAGCCTAATCACTATTAAGAGGTCGACTGATAGGGTTTAGCTATCAAATTCGACAGTTCTTTCATCTTCTTCTTCTCTTCTCTTTCTTCTTCTCCTTACTGGTTCGGACTACTGTAGCTATAGTAGCTACAGTAAAAACACGTACAAACATACATACATATACACTAAAATATATATATATATATATAAGCTTTGTATAAAGCATATTGATGCAATTCTATTGTTGGATATATATATATATATATATATATATATATATATATATATATATATATATATATATATATATATTCACCATATTAAACAAAAATAAATGTGAAAATAAGAATTTTACTTTTATCAATGATGAAAATGGAATTACCGATTTAAAATCAACAAAAAAAAAACAAATATTTTTTCCATCCAAGTGATGGGTTAGTGGTTAAACTATCAATGTCAAATGGATGTTATTATTAAATAATAAAATACATAAAATTCTAGAAAATATAGTAAATTGTTGATAATTTTGAGTACATTTTATAATATTATATATTCATCATATAAAAAAATGTGATTAATGAGAATTATTTTCATTAATGAAAGAAATGGAATAAAAACTAGGATAAAAAATAAAGAGCATTAAATTATTTTCAATAATTTAATTAGCTAGGTCATCGTAGGCAAGTGGTTTGGTAAGGCTGCAAATAGATCAGATCATATTTGAATTAGGGTATATTCAAATCTAATATAATCCAAAGATTCGATCGGATCTCATAAATATTTATTCGAATCCGAATCCGATCAAGATGCCAGGTATTCAAATATGATATGATCCGGTTTAATTTAAAAAAAATAAAAAATTATTAAAAGAAAAAGGAAAATATAACAATTGAAATGAAAAACAAAAAATATAAGTAATTTTCCAACTATTTCCATCATATAAAAAGTTTACAGAAATGTAATATAAATAACATATTTATAAATAAATAATAAAATACATATATATACTAAATATATAAATAATTGATTTGACCACAATATTAAAAACCAATGTTCAAACAATATTTTGGAATTGCATTTCCTCTTGCTAAATAAGTAATTTTCATTCTCATAAATTAAATAATAAAAAATAAAAATATAGAATTTTTATAAATTTTATAAAAAAAATTTGAATATACATTAATATTATATGTTCTTCATATTAAACAAAAATATGTTTAAAAAATGAGAATTATTGTTAGTAAAGATAGAAATGGCTAAAATACAAAGAAAAAAATGAATTAATGTCTTAATCATAGTCCATTTTCCTGGTTAAATAGGTTAATGGTCCAAATGGTAAGGTCCTTTGGTTATTTATGATTCATAGTCTTCAGGCACCAATGCGAGGCTAGGCGACAGGGGGCGCCTAGGCGATGGATTTTTTTAAGTAAAACACTAGATCCTAGGGTATTTCCTTAGGTTCCATAACCATCTTTCCTTAATAATTGTTCATAATTTTCATAAGAAAAGTATAAATTTCTTGTTTAAGTCTAGAAAATCAACATTTTATGAGAACAAAAAGAACAAAGTAAAGAAATTTCAAAAAATATAGGGGCTGGACCCCTACTTTTGTTATAGGAAAGACAAACGAAAACGTGGAAGAAGAAGAAGAAGAAAATGTGTTGATTAGACAAAAATTTAAGTTCTTCCCTTGCTTATAGGTTCAGGTTTTGAAAATTTTGAGGGTTCAATCAAGGATCAAAATTTCAATATGATACGCCCTGTATTGGGTGTATTGTATTGTATCTTTGGGGTCCCGATACCTATTTACAGGTGTTTTCGGGGACCCATTTTTTAAATAATATATATATATATATATATATATATATATTTAAATGAAATTGAAAACCAAAGAAATAAAAAATAGGGGGAGTATCATTACAAGTACCAATACATAGAGGTGTATCGATACTATTAACCATGGGTTCAATAAACCCTAACAAAATAAGAAAATAATAAAAAGAAACTAATATATAAACACATAAAATGAATATTCTAGTTTAATAATGTCTATTTTATAATTATAATGTCAAAAAAATAAAAATCTAAAAGTATTTTATAACCAATGCACAAAAACTGCTAGGCAACTGAGCGAGGCGAGCCTCCAAGGGCATCTTGTCGCCTAGGCATCGCCTTGACAACTATGATCATCATTTGATACTGCCACATGCAAAAATAAATGCGAAAATAAGAATTAGTTTTATTGATGATGAAAATGACATGATTTAAAATCAACCGGAAAAAAAATGGATCTTCCATCCAAGTGGTGGGTTAGTGGTTCAACTATCCATGTCAAATGGATCAACACATGGTGTTATTATTAAATAATAAAATACATAAAATTCTAGAAAATATAGAAGTTTGTAGATAATTTTGGGTACATTCTATAATATTATATATTCATCATATAAAAAAAAGTGTGATTAATGAGAATTATTTTCATTAATGATAGAAATGGAATAAAAAATAAAGAGCATTAATGTCTAACACATGACAATACTAACCATGTCAAATGGTTCAATGATTTAATTAGCTAGGTCATTGTAGGCAAGTAGTTTGGTAGGGATGCAAATAGATCAAATCGGATTTGAATCAAGGTATATTTGAATTCGATTCGATTCGAAGATTTGATCGGATCTCATAAATATTGATTAAAATTTGAATCCGATCAATATGATGGATATCCAAATATGATATGACCCGATTTAATTAAAAATAATAATAAATTATTAAAAGGAAAAGAAAATATAATAGTTGAAATAAAGAAAAACAAAAAAATGTCTTTTTCAACTATTTTCATCATATAAGATGTTTACAAAATGCAATATAAATAACATATATATTATATATAAATGATATATATACATATAATTGATTTGACCACAATATTAAAAACCAATATTCAAACAATATATTGGAATTGCATTTCCTCTTGATAAATAAGTAATTTTTATTATCTCATAAATTAAATAATAAAAATAAAAATATAGAATTTTTTATAAATTTTATAGAAAATTTTGAACATGCATTAATATTATATATTCTTCATATTAAACAAAAATATATTTAAAAAATAAGAATTATTGTTAGTATAGATAGAAATAGCTAAAAGACGAAGAAAAAATGAATTAATGTCTTAATCATAGTTAGGAGTGGCCACAAGCCGAGCTCTTCATGATCTACTCGAGCTTGGCTCATGAAAAGCTCGGCTCGGCTCAGTTTCAATCGAGCTTCGAGCCGAGCTCGAATAAACATATTATAATTCTTAATTTTTTAACTATCAAATAAAATTATTTTTTTATATATAATTTTTTATTTTTATAAAATATTTTTTCTCAAATCGAGCTTGAGCCGAGCCGAGCTCGAGCCTTGTACTATTCGGCTCGGCTCGAATCCCCCCTAATCATAGTCCATTTTCCTGGTTAAATAGGTTAATGGTTCAATCAGTAGGGTCATTTGGTTGCTGACGATTATCATCATCATCATTTGATATTGCCATGTGCAACGCGCATACATTTTTACTAGTCTATACAAAAAGAATTAAGCAAACCTCTGACTCAATGGCCACAGTCTTGCTCACAAGATCAGTGGTTGTAATTGCTACTGCTGCAGAATCTGCCCTGCATGCCAACCAAAACAAATCAGAATTTTATACAATATATAGGAGTAGTAGAAATAAAAGGCATATCACATCTGTGTTTAATTATTCATACAAACTCAAGGCAAAGGGAAGAAACAAAAAAAGTGAGGCATAATAACATTTCATGTTGTAGAAATTAAAATGTGAAAATAACAGAATGCAAACAAGCTCCTTCACAAACAAGAAGATGTCAACTTGTCAAACCAGAAGTTGAATGAACGAGAGTGGTGAAAGGAAATACCCCCCAGTAGTTGATGACAACAAACCAACTATCTTTGGAAGTGAACTTAGAAGAGCATCCTGCATAAAATAATATAAATGGATCAAGGAAATCAGATCCCAAGATTAATGATAGGTTGGAAATCTCCAAGTTGAATCTCAAGAAGGTAAAACACAGTATCCATATGCCAGATATAAGGTATGGAACACATAGCAAACAAAGGCAATGTCTCTACATCTACCTTCTTTATCCGTTGCCCAATCACACCAGTAGATTCAATTAAAACTTCCTCTAGTCTAAGTTCAAGAAGCTGCAACAACAAGATGGTTAATTAGCAGAACAGAAACATCCAATCTGTGCATGACCAAACTTGATAACTTGGTATTTTAACACTTGAAGTTCAAATACCTTTGCAACAGCACTTGCACATTCTATCACATCCTGATAACCTGCATCACCCTGGGATAAATTGGATGATCACCTTAAGTGTATGACAATCAATTCTTCATAGAGTGCAAAAGCCATTGGAACTCAAATTCTCATAGATTCAGTGGAAAAAATAAGCACAGAAGCATAAGATTTATAGAGAAACTATGAGAACTGCAACCTTCTATGGTAATGGACTAGAAAAATGTGTAAAAGATTTTCAAGTTCTTTTTTTTTTTTTTGATAAATAAAGATTTTCAAGTTCTTTTTATGCACGACAATGTTCATACTAAAATCTAAGATAAAAAAAGATCATTGGCTAATGGTTAACTGAGTGCCAGAACCAAAGGATCAAAATATAGCAACGTATTGGGGCATATTAGCCAAATACAACCCTCCAATATGCCCCTATGCTCAGTGTTTTGAGGTCCCACCTATTTCAGGGGGGTAGACGGACCTTAAACTGACCCCCCCCCCAAACCAGTGTGAAAGAAAAAATAATAATAATAATAAAGGCAGCCTTTGATACAGGCTGATACACCCCATCTGGCGTATTGACCTGTATCGATATTTTGAACCTTGGCCAGAACAAATATGGCTTAAAAAATGATAACAGAAGTGCTTACTGTTGCGGCATTTGCTTGGCCAGCATTTATTAACACCGCACGTGCCTGAAAAGATGGCAATATGAAGATATTGAAGAATGTAATATCCACAAAACACTAAAAGTTGCCGTTATCAAGAATATAAACAATGAAAATAATTTCTCCTACCGAAGTAGTTGGTTATTGACCATATAAAGTCACACCATTTTCTTTTAAGTTGCCTTGTTAGAGACAGATACACATGTCATATATACTTATGAATAATTCTACAAATAATATAAATCCAATATGCCAGTTACCTTGATTCCTATATACTAAATATGTGGTTTACAATTAGACGTGCATCACCTCACATACACTATTCAGTGGAATACTGAAATGCTCAGACCAATTCATTTATTTAGAATTGAACGATTGAATTAATTGAAGATAGTAATAAATATTTGTAATTGAACAATGACATGAAATCTACATAAAGTAAAATCATCAATTTATAGGTCTTAGCTAAGAGATTTCCATGGTTAAACCATCAAAGAATGAGAGGAAAATAATATAAGAACACAAGGGATGTTGTCTATATAGTTGCAACCACCCAATCAGATGAAACTTTATTCTGGAATATGCGGATCTTAGTTCATATCAACTCAAATCTACCTTAATTGCAATTATTTGGGGTCAGAAATATGCAAATCATATCTGACATGTGCAACTCTCATCTCTCATACTATGCTACAGACTGCTTTTCACTAATTGGCCTAGTAATTTTTTACAAAAAAAAAAGAAAAAAACTTTTTTTATCAGTGTAATCTAAGCAAATACATATCTTTTATTGGTGTAATTCTGAACAGAAATCCAAAATGGATAGGGCCTGGGCCCTGATACAGTTCCACTGGCATACCGTTTTTGACTTATCCAGCATCTGTTTGCAGTATAAAACCGGTGCAGCTGAAACTACATTTGTCGTAAATGCCCCTGAGAACAAACGAGTATGAGATGATTAGGAGTCTGTGAATTTTAAATATTGGTACTATGTACTATCCAATCTGTTTCCTTTTCTAAATCAAGTGGTGGGAAGATATCAACAGCTTACAAATCAACTACAGATTTGAAGAGACAATAACCGGTTCTAAAGCAAGATCAAGGATTAGGTTTTGTTTCAGTTTCCAGAGCATCCGGAAGGAAATATATGGATAAGAAAAATCCTAAGTGTTTTTTTCTATAATTGATACTAATAGGAGAATGGTTAATTGTTTATAGGTGCTTTAGAAGAAAAGAAAAGAGCCAGATGGAGAAAGGATAGTGGAAATGAAAAGAATTTAAAATAACAAAGATATTATTGATAAGTTTTCTTGAAATTTCACCAAAATTTTGGAGAAATTTTCTGTTTCAAACTAGGTCCAAACCCAATGTTAAGAAAAAATTTAAATCCTTGAGAAATGTATAGGTCCAAGCCTATCTTAGACAAGATGAGTAAAGTTGGAAATATTTCAGGTAAACAAAATCACCTGCAGCAACAGCATCAACGTCACATGTTACAAGTGCAAGGTCAGGCTTCTCTCCCTTTGCACGCAACCCACCATACATCCCTGCAGCCTTGAATCCCTTTGCAGCAGTAACGCCTCCCGGAATCTACATTGTTAAAGCTATTAGTAAATTATAAGGGTTGAATTCATGATTTTCACAGGCTTGAGAATCCGTTTTACCTACTACCATGTACGTGACGTTTTAGCAGTTAACATCTAAATGTAGAATATAGGAAAAACCACAGCTACAATACTGAGAATCACCAACAACCGGATGCAAAAGGCAAAGCTTGGTGGGCACACCAATATGTTATTGTAGACATCGAAAAAGAGAAATACGATAACCAAAAGCCAAGTGACACCACCATCGCGCATAGCAAGAAAAAAAAAATTATCACAAACCTCACCTGTTTCCATGGTCCCTCTGGCAGGAGAATCGGAGCTGCAGGTATATAGTTTGAAGCTTCCTTCAGACTCGAATATACAGAAAAGACCCTAAAGTCACGGAGAAAATAAACAAGCGAACTCCGCCGCTGCAAAATATCCATTTGTTACTTAACAATAAAACTAACGATAACCACTTGGAAACACTACCAATACGCACTTAAACCCCTCAAATTGACATAAAAGAACATGGTTTCTTCAACCCACCTTTCCGCAACCAACTTCTGGAATTTTGAGCGTAATGTGGTGATGGACAGATAATGCCATTCGAGAAAGAAACGATGCACGAACTGGGGATAGGGTTTAGTAGTGGCGATTAGGGTTTATTCTAAGGACGAGCTCTCTGTGTCTCTGCCCTCGTGCACAATCAATCGAAGTGAGTGAGGCAAAGTAAAGATTTTGTAAGATTCTATTAGAGCTCAGTAAGCGCTGGATATATTCTAGTTATAGTTCTAGTAGAAAAAAAGAATAATGCGGGATATATTCCTCTCTCTCTCTCTCTTCTCGTTCTTTCGAGCATCCGTTCTCTTTCGAATCCTAACCTCGCACGTGATATGAAAATAGAATCTATAAATGCTACTCAATGCTCCATCGGACATAATAAAAGCAAAAACTCCGCATACGTTCTGCAAGTCTTTGCATCCAGCCGCAGATTAGAAACATATCTCATTACATGAATTCAAGATATTCCGAATCTACAGTGACGCCTTTTGCGCAGAGTTTTTGCTTGATTCGCGGGAGATCCGGGTCTGTCTGTCTTCGCCATCACGACTGTCGCTCCGTCTTTCGCACAGTCCACCCCCGGGCCCCCGGTACCATGAGGTTAGTGATAAAGATCCTGTTCCTTTTTTTTTTGCAACAAAAACCTGTTGAATTTTGAACCTTTGCAAAGACCCCTTTTGTTGAAAAAAAAAAATCTCTTTTGAATGTTTAAAGTTTTATCCTTTTTCTAATTTGCTTACGTGTTAGAAGAGGAACAAGGGAAATGAGGGAAGAAGGGAGTGGGGTTTAGAGAAAAAAAAGGAAGAGAGAGAGAGGAAAGAGAATGATAAAGAGAAGAGAGAGAGAGAGAACGGGATGTCATGGCTGCAACTCTTAGCAGCAGTGGTAGCGCAGGAAGTAGGATAGAGATATGAGAAGACGTCACCAATGAACTTGTTAGAGATTTTTTTTTTCCTTTTTTCAGCGATGATCACTGGTGAAAATGTCAATTTTCTCATTGCGGGGAATATCTCACCAGATAATTTCTTTTTTTCCTTTTCTGGCGATGACCAAATGTGTTTTTGGGCCAGTTATATTTTAAGAGAAAATGGCAAGAAAAAAATAAGATAAAGAAAATTTAGTGGGACATTTTGGTGATGTAATACTTTTCATTATTCGACATAACAGTCTAGGGGATATTATGGCAACGCAAAAGTTTGGTCTTGTCACTAAGCCCATAGTACATGGGGATCGCTATAACTTACCCAAAGAATTAAAGCTCCCTCATAATTCACCTAAACATTCCACGGCCTGCTGATCAGTTAAAGTGTTCAGCTAATCTGAATTCTATCATTACATTATTTTTTCCTAAAAAAATGGATAAATTCATCTGACTAGGTTTGGTGACATTATACTACCCAAATATGAAATGAAGAAGACAAAGACAACATGATTTAGATGGGAAATATGGATATTTACCATTTAGGGGCATTCTTTTCTTGGATTTGAAGAAACGGAAAAGTTCCCATTGACCAAGAATCCTATGTTCTCTTTTCAATTTTATGTGGAGATTAAGGAGAGTTTATTTTATTGGGTATCACTTACCCAAGAAAGTGAAACCCATATCCTAGATGGATAAATAACTTTTCCACAATGAGAGAAAATTGCCAATACTTGAATGGGACAAAAATGCTCCTCTTAATAATGGATTTCTATGGAAAAAATGGCCATTACCTTATTTATCCAAAAAAATAAAAAAACATAGGTAAATGCACTTATTTGGATAAGTGTTTCCCAGGAAAAACTTATCCAGGTAATTGCATTTACCTGGATAAATAATTTACCAAAAAGCAAACCGGGCCTTAGCTTTTAGACATATCTAATACACCAAATGATGCATATAGGAGCATTCTTTTTCCCAACGGAATCTCCTTAGAAAAGGAGAAACAGCAACGTTCACAATCCACATACAAACGAGTTTTTAATGCCATATACCTCAACCACAGCTTCACTGAATTCCTATCAGGCTCCGGGATCCACCACCACAAAATTGAACCAAACAAAGCTCCTCTGCCAATCTCTCAAAATCGTATCCCATTAGAAAGCAGCTTCCAAATAAAGAGTTGAATTTTGGGATACAAAGGTACCCTACAGTCTACAGCTTTTTCCACATCCTGAAATCCTCATTTTCACAAATCTGCTGAGAAACCAGGATGTTGTACCCCGATTTCACACTATACTGCCCAGTTTTTTCCCACACCCATATCCATTTGCCTTCACGTCTACCATGACTAGAGAAGTGAATCTGATTATTGCCCGATTGACATGTGTAACTCTTGGCTCTTTCTCTTGTATTACCAAAACAAGTTGTGACAATTGAAAGTTGGGTTAGAAACCATGGCTCAACATTGACAAATTTGCACCCGCAGGTGTAATCTGGAGCATGCATGACAAAAATGTATGCATCATAATATTGGTGCCTGTTAGTATTAATGCACATTTGGCAATTTGACATTCTCATTCTCATTCATACTTTTACAATGCGCATCCATCATTTCTTTGTGAGCTTTTTCTTCACTATCTTTCCTTCCTAGATTTTACATGCAACCAATTGTCTATCTAGTCCTAAATCAATGATAGCCACTGCACTCAGAAACAAAATGGCAGAAAAAAATAACAAATAAAAAATTAACTAAATTCACAGAATCTTAGTTTTGGAACAACCATACAAGGAGAGACTGTTATTCTGTTATTTGCTATACTGCCTTCTCTAGCATTGAAAGTGCCCCAGAAAATCATTAGCTGGAGGTCCTTTGTATGCTTCAATAACTGCCCAAAATTTATTTTCATAGTTATTTTCAGCTTTCCTCGGAAGAAGGAAGCACAAGATTTTCCACATTGAAAGAACAAAGTAGCCCCTCAATGCATGAAAACAATGCTTGAAAATAACCCTACAAAACAAGAGTTAAAACTATACTCAACCAACTGAAGGCCAAAACCAGTATTATATTACACCAATATTGAATGAACATCAATACATAGCCAACAAGCATATACAAAGACTATATTAAGGTTGTTTCCTTCACATTGGGAATTTGGTGCTGCCTAGCAATTTTCCCCTTTGAATAAATTTCATGCAAGGCAAAAAAACAAAGAAATGAAAAACATGAAATAGACAACTGAACAAGGCAGTGACAAAATAAATCTACCTAAGCAGAAAAGTTTTATGCCTGTATGCACGGTTGCCAACTCGTTTCTTGACTTCTTGTACAGGATGAGGGAAACCCCATGAGAATAGGAAGAGGGAGATGGATTCCACCAAGTCTGGGGGCATCAAGAATTACACAGGCCCAAAGCTAAGGGATCTTTAAGGTATGCTCCAAGCAGCATGCTTCAACAAACTCACTTTTATGAAGAGAAAATGCCAAGGACAGCTAGTATGTGCCCCACATGGATTCCATTTGCAAGATATTTTGGCTATTTCTTCCTTGTTTGTTCTCATTCTCTTTCAAAGATGTTAGTTAATGTGGCTTTTAATGCCTTCCTATCATGACAAATATGAACTTACCTAGAAGCAAAAAAAATGACATTTTTTCCTTCTTTTCCTATTTTTTTTTCAAGGTATATTAAGAGCTGCTAAAGGAGAAATTTTACAAGACTTAAGAAGTTGCAAAATTGTTTGCCTTACTCCAAAGAAAAGGGAAGAGCAGGATATAGGGTGGAGGACTAAAAAAGGACTGTTCTCGGTTAAATCCTTTTATCTTTCTTTGATGGGTGGAATCAGATCAATCTTTTCCGGCTAAGGCCTTTTGGAGCACAGAAGCTCCACCAAAGATATATATATATATATATATATATATATGTATATATATATATATATATATGTATATATATATATTTGTGTGGGTGGCAGCTTGGGAGAAATGCTTGACCAAGGAGATGCTTACAAGAAGGGAGTAGGCCTTCCACCAGATGCACTTTGGTACTTCCATCTGCCAATCCAGGCTACTGGAGCAAAGGGACCCTCAGGTGAGGGGCACGAGTGCAACGACTTTGAATGGCAAAAGTGGTTTTTGCCTTCTAGCCAGCAGTTGCCGGATTAACCTTACCTGCCTTTATTGAGAAGGAAGAGATCTCTAAATCACCTATTCCTATTTGGCAAGTTCTCTAACAGGATTTGGCTCCACTTTTATAAGGCGGTTCCAGTGTACTGGTGCTGCCCAGATTGGGTGAAGAGTCTCCTGGCAGGTTGGCAAGTGGTATGACCAAGAGATGAAGAAAGTGTTGGGCGACAGTGCCTCTTGCGGTCTTATGGGCTATTTGGCAGGGGAGGAATGACAGGATTTTTGAACATAAAGATAACCCTGACGAGGTCATTAATACTTCGATAGAAATGCTAAAGAACTAGATTTCCACCCTAAATACCTTTAGAGGGGAGGAATTTACTTCATCTTTTTTGATAGTAGCCTTTATTGGGGGTCCCTAAGATGTGTAAAATGTACAGAATCTCTTTGTTCAGACTGTAGAGACAGTGAAATCTAGTCGTAGGGCTACTTTTGTACTTTTACTTTTCTTTGTTGTATATCTATTCTTTGTATTATCTCTCTCCTGTACATTAAGGGCAGATATGTCCTTTACAACAATATAAATATATCTTTTAGGGTGTTGACTGACACAAGGTGTCACACCCACCATTCGGCTGTTCTCTCTCTGTCTGTTTGTCTGTCTCTTTCTTTTCTGACTTTCAAGCTGACTCTGACATGGTATCAGAGCACGTCACGACCTGAATTTCACTCAACACCTTGGCTACTACTGATTCAAGAACTCCCTAATAGTATTTGGAAGTTCTTGAGTATCTTCTTTACTTCTCTTCCTGGATCGGCTATAGATCTGAACTTTACAGATCTGTTTTCTGTACTGCTGCGCCACTGGGTTCAATCTATTTTTCATATCTCCCTATAGAGACATCGGATCAGCCTGGAACTTTAGATCTGGTGTTGCCCATAACAGATCTATTGAACTTCTTTGGTTTGGTTTTGATTGGTTTCGTCTTTGAGAGGTTTTGATCCACTTTTCAGTTCAGCAGAAATCTATAGTTGCCATTTTTGGTCATCAGCCGAAAGGTATTCTTCTTTTCTTCTCTGGTTCGAATTTCTTTTAGTTTATGGAAGTGCGTGTTGTTTCCCTTTGTCATTCAATGGCATTAGAAAGGATGGATGTTCTTCCTATTAAGTTCAACGGTACGAACTACGCACTATGGAAGTTCAATTTTCAGTTCCATGTCGAAGCTAAGGGTCTTTGGGGGTACCTAGATGGATCTGTGTCTAAACTTGATGACTCTGACATTAAGGGACTTAATCAGTGGAAGATCGACAACGCAAAAATTGCATCATAGATTCTAGTCTCAGTCGAAACTGATATTGCTATCCCTATGAGAGGGTAAAGGACAACCTATGAGATGTATCAATACCTTGAGAAAGTTTATTAACGGTCGAATACCTCTAGACAGTATCAGATAGAGGTTGACATTTTTTCTTACTATCAGGGAGATAGAAAGGTCCAGGAGTACTATGCTGGGTTCATTAACCTTTGGACAGAATATAAGTTAGTTCATATGGGAGATGATCCTTCAGACTGTTGTGTTAAATACATGAAGGAACACTTCAACAG
Organism: Nelumbo lutea; assembly: GCF_056320005.1. Taxonomy (NCBI): domain Eukaryota; kingdom Viridiplantae; phylum Streptophyta; class Magnoliopsida; order Proteales; family Nelumbonaceae; genus Nelumbo; species Nelumbo lutea. The sequence goes on along the minus strand of NC_142685.1, from coordinate 3,781,521 downwards.
GAGAAAAACTATGCACTTCCTAATGCACCTAAGGCCAGAATTTGAAGTTGCCCGATCTAATATCCTAAACTGAGGAACACTTCCTGACTTAGATACTATTCTTGGGGGGATTTTGAGGGCAGAAACCAGATTGACTACTCAGACTACACTGGATGGAAGGAAGGATTCCAACATTGATGTTGTCTTCTTGGCAACTAAGATACGGTGTTATGAATGCAAGGACTATGGGCATGTTGTCTCCCATTGTAAGAAGACAAACACATGCACCTATTGCAAGCAGGTCGGCCACATCATCACTAAATGTCCTACTCGGTCGCAGAAAGGTAGTGGTCCAAATCAAATGAAAGGGAACTACAAGGCATATTAGACTGCTGTAGATGGTTCAGATGCTTCCTCCTCTATCACTTCTATAGCTGGCCAAAACAACACCTCCAACATTATGTTTGAAGAAAGGAATTGACAGCTCATATCCTCGGTCATCTCCTCAGTGTTTTCTGCTATCAGTCTGTCTGGTAAGTCACCGACCTATTGCCCTTCACCAAACCACCTCTGGTATATGGACTCAGGAGCCTCTAACCACATGACAGGGGCTACTCTTGGTCAGTATCCCAAACCCCATCTTCCCAATAGACATTATTACTGCAAACGGTGAGAACTTGACATACTTGGTTGTGATGATTTGTATTTATCTACCTCTAAATCATCTTCGTTTCATTTATCCAAAACTCTATTTGTACCTAAACTCACCACCAGTTTGATTTCTGTTGGCCAACTTGTAGAGGAAGGTAATAATGTCTCATTTACTTCTGATGGTTGTTTGATACAGGACCGACAAACTAGGGAGGTGAAGGGGAAGGGGCATAAACTAGGAAGACTCTTTGCCTTGGAGTTTGAGAAGAATAAGACAAATTCTGCTTCTACTTCTTGTTTGCTTTCTACTACTTCTAGTTCTGGATCTTTTAATTGTAATAGTGATTGGCATTTGTGGCATAGACGCCTTGGCCATCATTTTTCTAAGAAACTTGATCAGTTATTTGCTTCGGGTAGTTTACCTATTTATGATGTTTCTTTTAAGAATGCGGATAATGATTGCATTACTTGTGGTTTATGTAAGAGTTATATTTTACCCTTTCCTTCTTATTCTGAGCATGCAACTATTCCCTTTCATTTAATACATAGTGATGTCTGGTCGTCTCCAATTGTTTCACGGCTGGGATATAAGTACTTTGTAACCTTCATTGATGACTGCACTCATTCTACTTGGGCTTATTTTCTTTGAAAGAAATCTGAAGTGTACATTGTTTTTAAACACTTTCTATTTTTTTAGAAATGACGTGTGCTACCCTCGATTACCCCCAAATCCAAAAAACCTAATCATTTCGCAAGGAGGAAGAATGCCTCTCTCTCTCTCTTGCTCTCGCTCTCTCCCCCTGTCTTCTCTCTCTCTCTCATGTGTTTTCACCACCATTGTTCAATGAGTAAAAATATTTAATTATAAATTAATTTTATTAGTTATTAATTATTTTAATATTTTTTATTAAATTTACTTGTGTTATTTATTAATTATTAATTATTTTTATTAACTAGTAAATTTTAATTATTTCATTATTTTTTTAAAATTATTTTAATTTTATTTGTGTAAATTATTAATTATTTTTATATTTTTATATTTTAATTTTAACCATTTCATTTATTAATTAGTAATTATTGATTTATTATTTTTTATTTGTATTGTTTCAATATTATTTTGAGGTTGAAAATTATTTTTAATGAGATCATGCAAATTGAACTCAACATTTACAAATAGTATGTTCTAGGGGTAAAATAGTAAAATCAGTAAATTTCATATGGCAAAGGGTTGATCCAACACAAGCAAACTTATGGATTCAGATCCTCTAAAAAGTAGAAAAGCATCAATGCCTCTTTTCAGATTTCAGACACTTTTAATATCTTTTTAACTTTTCAGATTTATCAAACGCCACATAAGTGTACCTAACCTTCTTCTTGAACCCATTTTACATCATTCCACTAGAATCTCTCGACCACCTAACCGCTATGGTTATTCACCAGAATATAGCTCATTTTTTGTTGTTTTATCTACCACAGACATTCCCAGATCTTACCAGCAGGCCGTAGCAGAACCACACTATTAAGATGCCATGGATTCTGAGATTCGAGCCCTTCTTGAGAATGACACCTAGGACCTGGTTCAAGCTCCACTTGAAGCCTCTCTTATAGGAAGTCGACGGGTCTATTCTATGAAACCGAAATCTGATGGGAGCCTAAACAGATATAAAGCTAGACTTGTTGCACAGGGATACAAACAGGAATACGGGATAGACTATGAGGAGACTTTTGCTCCTGTAGCTAAAATGACTACTATATGTCTTCTGATGGCCATATGTGCAGCCAAACAATGGACAACTCATCAGATGGATGTCAAGAATGCCTTTCTTCATGGGGAATTAAAAGAGAAAGTCTATATGAAGCCCCCTCTAGAATACTGTATAGATTTGTAGCTTATTTGTCATTTGAAGAAGTCACTTTATGGCCTGAAGCAAGCCCTTAGGGCATGGTTTGAAAAGTTCAGATCCATCATCATTGATGCTGGCTTTAACCAGAGCCCTTCTGATTATTCCTTATTCATCTTAAGGAGGAAGCAAGGAGTAACAATGCTACTCCTCTATGCTAATGATATACTCATTATAGGGGATGGCATAGAAGGAATTTCTAGGCTACAACAGTTACTTAGTGAATCCTTCAAGATGGACTTGGGGCCTTTGACATATTTTTTGGGCCTTGAAGTGAGCAGAAATTCTCGAGGCTACTTTGTTAATCAACAAAAGTATGCGGCTGACCTAGTTAAACTAGCAAATCTTAGTGACTCAAAGATTGTTGACACTCCACTAGAACTAAACCTAAAACTCAACAAAGATGATGGGTCTCCCCTTGAAGATCCTACCCTTTATCGTCAGCTAGTGGGCAGTTTAATCTATCTCACCATGACTTGGCCAAAAATATCTTATGCAGTTTAGATAGTAAGTTAGTTTATGTCTTCTCCGAGACAACCACATTCATCTGCAGTTCATCGGACTATAAGATATGTGCAAGGCACACTGTCATATGAGATATTCTTCTCCTCATCATCTCTCATTCATCTTATGGCCTATGTGGATGCTGATTGGGCTGGATGCCCTGACACCTAATGGTCCACCACTGGCTGGTGTGTCTTCCTAGGCAACTCCCTTATCTCATGGAAGTGCAAGAAACAAGCTATTGTGTCCAAATCTTCTACTGAAGTTGAATACAGGGTTATGTCTTCCGTGTGTAGTGAGATCATATGGCTTTGGGCTATTCTATTTGAAATACTAAATGAGCCATCATTGCCCGTTCCTCTTTATGCAAACAATATCAGTGCAATAAAAATTGCATCCAACCCCGTCTTCCATGAGCGCACCAAACACATAGAAGTTGATTGTCACTTCATTCGCGATCTCCTTCTTGAGGATACCATATCTCTTCCTCATGTCTCTTCCGGGCTTCAACTAGCATATTTGTTGACTAAAGCAATGACACGGGCTCGACATCTATTTCTCATGGGCAAACTTATGCTTATTCCTAGGCATCAGTTTGAGGGGGAGTGTAGAGACAATGAAATCTAGCCGTAGGGATACTTTTGTACTTTTACTTTTTTTTGTTGTATATATGCTCTTTGTATTATCTCTCTCCTGTACATTAAGGGCAAATCTGTCCTTTTACAACTTAATATAAATATATCTTTTAGGGTGTCAATTGACACAAGGTGTCACACCCACCATTCGGTTGTTCTTTGTTTGTCTATCTTTCTCTTTCTTTTCTGACTTTCAAACTGACTCTGACACAGAGGACCATGTATATTTTTTGCTAGTTAATACAATACAATGATACTTCACATTCTGGAAAAAAAAAAGAAATTTTACAAGACATGCCATACTTGTGTAACTGTAACCAACCCTAGAATGAAGTAGGGCTTTGACAGGCATTGGCATCAAAGAGGGCCTATTTGGTGCAGTCTAAAGATAAACAAGGGTAAAGAGAAAGCTGATAAGTCAAAGTTGCAATAAGAGATTTCAAGATTTTGTTGCAATTCCAAAGCCACATTTTACACCTTTCCTTGATTTTCTCTACTTGTAGCTACCAAAGGAAGTTCTGCAAGTGCAAGAAACAAGCTATTGTGTCCAAATCTTCTACTGAAGTTGAATACAGGGCTATGTCTTCCGTGTGTAGTGAGATCATATGGCTTTGGGCTCTTCTATTTGAAATACTAAATGAGCCATCATTGCCCGTTCCTCTTTATGCAAACAATATCAGTGCAATAAAAATTGCATCCAACCCCGTCTTCCATGAGCGCACCAAACACATAGAAGTTGATTGTCACTTCATTCGCGATCTCCTTCTTGAGGATACCATATCTCTTCCTCATGTCTCTTCCGGGCTTCAACTAGCAGATTTGTTGACTAAAGCAATGACACGGGCTCGACATCTATTTCTCATGGGCAAACTGATGCTTATTCCTAGGCATCAGTTTGAGGGGGAGTGTAGAGACAGTGAAATCTAGCCGTAGGGATACTTTTGTACTTTTACTTTTTTTTGTTGTATATATGCTCTTTGTATTATCTCTCTCCTGTACATTAAGGGCAGATCTGTCCTTTTACAACTACTTAATATAAATATATCTTTTAGGGTGTCAATTGACACAAGGTGTCACACCCACCATTCGGTTGTTCTCTGTTTGTCTATCTCTCTCTTTCTTTTCTGACTTTCAAACTAACTCTGACATAGAGGACCATGTATATTTTTTGCTAGTTAATACAATACAATGATACTTCACATTCTGGAAAAAAAAAAGAAATTTTACAAGACATGCCATACTTGTGTAACTGTAACCAACCCTAGAATGAAGTAGGGCTTTGACAGGCATTGGCACCAAAGAGGGCCTATTTGGTGCAGTCTAAAGATAAACAAGGGTAAAGAGAAAGCTGATAAGGTCAAAGTTGCAATAAGAGATTTCAAGATTTTGTTGCAATTCCAAAGCCACATTTTACACCTTTCCTTGATTTTCTCTACTTGTAGCTACCAAAGGAAGTTCTGCAACCACCCGGCCAAAAATTCTTAGAATTCCAGTTGATACAACAATGGAGCTGCAGAATGGAAAATATAAAAGTTTAAAACAATCAATGTAAGATTAAAAAGAACAAATTTGGAACAAAAAGGCTGCAAGAAAAACCTTTTTTTTTTCAAGGGAAACTTACTTCACAGTCAAAACAACAGAATACATCCCCCCAAATTCTTGCCCAGCTAAATTTCTCCTGCACAATATTAAACAACCAAGATAGAACATTTTGTAACATTTATGCAGATTGGGGGTGAGGAGACGTGCAAGCAAGCACAATTTTTTCACACTGATATTCCAGCATGAGTGGTGCAACTTATATCCGTTACCATGCATGCATGAACGATTCCATCATCCAGATACACTATACACTTTTGTTAACATGCTTTCTTTCCGGCAGAAAAAACTTATTTATTTTGACTATGCATACACAAGCAGAAGTGTGATGCAAACATGAATCCTATTAGCAATAAACATGAGGGAAGTAATTATTTTCTCAAGAAGTTATTGGGAGTATAGTGGTAAGAAAATAACAAAATTGTAGTACCATTAAACTATAGTTCCATTATTTAACTAAAATCCCAAATACCTTCTCTCCCTAACCACTTTTATACAAGAGATAATTATATGCTTAAAAAACTAGCTGCCTAAAAACAGCTTAAATCTAGGGATAAGTTCTATGGGAAGATTTCTTTTATATGAGGTAAAAATTAGTTTCCATTTCTGACCTCATCAAATCCTTCTTCGATAACTGTTGATCTGAATTTTGAAAGCAGAATAAAAAAAACAGCTTAAGTCTAGGGATAAGGTCTATGAAAATCTTTTAGGACAAACCAATAACCCCATTGGCCATGCTTCATCGTTCAGCAAATAAGTAGGTAGCAAGTTACTAAAATGCAGAATGGGTCATTCTTAAATTTGGAATTACTTTCTTCATTTTGTTTTCACTACTTATTTCAGCAGTTATCAAACACCACCTTAGTTAGAAGTTGATGTTATTAAGTCGTAAAAAAACTTGCTTTTAGACAACTGTTCTTATTTAGATCTTTTTGCTTATTAGCATTTTTAAGTTATGCAACATTTTGATTTAAGCAAGCAGTCCAATGTAGACTTTTAGTTGGAGCTATTAATTGTCAAAAAATGTCAAAAACATCAATGGAAGCAAAAACCATATTCTTGAAGAAAGAGCGGTTAAAGTAAACAGAGTATGTTAAAAACTTACCCATAGACCATAATAGGTACTAAATCACGACCACACATGACAATAGGATCAAAACAGTCCTGTAAAATGACATCAGAAGGCATACTTAAACAATAGGATAATGTTTTTTATTGAAAGGAACCAATAGGATAACGTTCAAGCATCAACATGTAAACAAGAACAAGTTGAAAACAAGCACATGCATTACATTCATTTTCAAGCATCCTGGGTTAAGAAGCATGTGACAATGCAGGTTCAAGACTTCGAGTCTGAGAGCAACCACTTTGTGCAAAAACAAAAAAGTTCCAAGAGTTAGGTTCTTGTCCAGTCCACCCCATCCAAGACCCCAAATAGCTGGGAGCCTGGGGCCAACATTGGGTAATTGCCTATTTATTTCCACAAGATTCAATAGATGTTCAATCCAATGTCATTAAGGCAGCAGGGTGCCACCTAAGCTGCCTAGGCGTTTTGGCCTGGCAAGGTGAGAGTCAATGCCTAGACTAGGGATGTCAGTGGGTTGGGTTAAGTAATAAACCCTCATTGACTTGACCCCATCAAGATAGGGCCAGGTAAGCTTTAATCTGGCTTTGGATCGGGGTCATATTGAAGTAGGCACATGCCAAACCCAGCCTAGGCAACAACATTAAATAAACAATGAAAAATTAAATATGTTCTAATAAAAATACATATATAGTTAACATAAGCATAATTTAATTACATGATAACTACAAAAAGTTCATAGGTTGCAAGCAACTTTAATTCTTAAATTTACATGGCACTCAGAAGAGTGGATTAAAGATATGAAAATCCACTTTGTACCAGTAGAGACTTACACGGAAGATTGCAGCAGCCTTGGAAAGCAATGGGCGATGGTCTGGAGAGGCAACTTTCCCACTTAAAAGTTGCCATTGCACATCATTGCCAGCTTCATCAGTTAGGCCTTTTTCTTCAAGCTTCTTGTTTATTATATGGGAGATTGGTGCTGGAATAATTTCTGCTCCTCTAAGAACCAAATTCTGTAATGCAGAATGGATCCTACTACAGTCCTCACAACAAAACCATTTGCCCTTGGATAGCTCCTGTGATAAAGAAAGTAGTAAAATGAATATCCTGGTAGCCAAGTGGTGAATATTGTAGGAAGTTTCAGGACTTACTTCTAGATCACATAATCCACAATTTCATAGACAACCAACATGGAACTCCTTCTCACACTGAAAAGGAAGAGAATGTCCCAATGATAAGAAAAAACATAAAGAAAAAAAAATAGTAAGAAGTAAGAAATGGGAGATAACATACTTGGTCACAGAGTATAACGGTCCGCTCATCAAATTTTGACACACTGAAATCATGGGCCCTAAATAAGAAAATACCAAAGAAAGTAGATCAATTAGCCAATGTAGATATTAGGACTTCTTTACAAAAATAGTTTTTTTTTAACTAAGACAATTCTTTATCCACACGATTATATTAACTACCTAAACTATCGCTGTCATCATTATCATATAAGCCTTGTCCCAACCATATGGTTTTGGCTATATGAATCATGTCCTGTCATTCTATTATGTTCAGTGCCAAATCCTTTGTTAAATTATGGGCCCTTAAATCATTTCTCACTAAATCAACCATGTCCTTTTTGGTCCGCCACTAGCTCTTCTGTAGCAACTGGTACTGTATGTAGTCTTCTCTGCACATAAAAAGACCATCTTAGTTTACTTTCCCTAATTTTATCACCTATCTACTCCTAGGTTCCTTCAATTAAGTTATTTTCAATCCTATCCATTCTAACTTTTCCATTCATCCTTCTCAACATTCATTTTACTGCCACTCATTTTTTGGAAATGTTGTTTCCTGACTGCCCTGCACTGTGCTCCATACAACATTGGTCATTGGTAGTCTTGTAGAGAAAAGGAAATTCCATGGGTTTTCAGATTCACAGTTAAGAAACGTTGTGACCTCATTTTTTGAAAACCCATGGAATTTCCTTTCCTGTATCATAACAATTACCATAAGGTTAATACAAGTTGTTAAGTGGAGTATAGTCTGAGATGGTAATGCCTTATCACCCCTGATTGTATCTTTTTTTCCTTTTTTTTTAGTGAAATTTCTTTTTTTATTATTATAAGAAAACATCATTGGGACTGGGGGTGTCAATGGACCGGTTTTGGATTGGACCCAGTCTAAACCAAAATCAATTTGGACGGATTGGTCAGACCAATAAGACATATTGAATTGGACCAGTCCTGATTTAATGGTCCAAAGTATTTATTGGATTGGATCGGACCTAGTCCATCCATAATGAATTTATATTAGATTGGGTTGGATTGAGCAAATATCTGGTCCATTGATAGAAGATAAGAACATAGGTGTCAATGGACCAGGTTTGGGTTAGAATTAATCTAAATTAAAACAAATTTGAACAGATCGGATGGTCCAAACATTGAATTGGACCAATCCAAAATGGTCCAAAATATTCATTGGTTTGGATTGGACCTGGTCCATTTGTAATGGACTCACATTGGACTGGATCGGATGGGACCAAGTCCAGTCCAATTGACACCCCTAATTGGGACCACCGGATTAGAATATATTTTACTTAAGACATAGACGAGCCAAGATTCATCCAATCAAACTCATGATACTAGATAGATGACCTTACTCCATCATGTTAGATAAATTACCCATGGCAGCCTACCTGCAAACAACGCAGCCACTAATCCCAGTTGCTGGTGCTTTAAAAACTTGGCTCTACCTTATGGTAATTGGTCCCACACCATTTGCAGATTCACTACAAATTGTATTTCTACCAAGCCTGGCTTTATCCTTACAATATGGACAATGCCAGTCACCTTCTGGTACACACTGTAATTCCAAACAAGCTGCAAGTGGAAGCAAAGAAAGATGAGTTGGCAAAAGAGATGAATTATAATATTACATAAGCATAAATAGAGCCTATATATTAAGCATTAAAACACAATATAACAAAGCATCATTACCAAGTGAAATATCTATCCAAAATTGCAAAAACAAAAGGACACATGACATTTGAAAACTGTCTACCTGCATATTATCTACTTAAATCACAAAAATAGTAAAACAAGGGATACAAACTAAACCATATTCAACAGTCAATGCCTAATATACAGAAATAGAAGAAAGCTAAATCATGGATCAGGGTTGGATGTTTTTAGAGCTGGCTAAACAAGGTCACTTTGGTCTTTTAACTCTTATTTATTAAGTTGTGTTTTGTCTATTTTGTATTGCTTTAAGTTACATGTTCCCACACTTAAGTAGGGGCATAATAGTCTTTGTAATCTATAGCAAATCTATATAAGGTTGAGGTCATCTGGGTGAGAACTTTCTCCAGTCCAAATCATTATTTTCCTTTCTCTCTTCTTCTCCTCCTCTCTTTCTTTTCCTTCTTTCTCTTTAACCTAGGACTGTAACACAAGGACCGAAGCATTAAAACAGATGTGATCAACCAATCATCTATTTGGCAGTGGCAGCTCTTGGTTGGTTTGTAGGGGCTGTTGCTTGATGCAATGGCAAACTCTTGGGTTGACAAGTATAAAAATGTGACTCTGTGTCTGACAATGACCACTTCATGCTTAAATGCTGGAAGTTAGTTATGCATCTAGCAGTGTTTTAAAAGGCGCTGGAGGTGAATAGGGATTTATTGTATTGGGTTCAGTTGTAAGTTGTAAAGTGCTATCTTTGTTGGGAGAGGTTGCATCTCACGCCTCTCCAGGGGATGCTTGTAATGTTTGAAATTTTTTGATATTAATGAATTCATTAACTTATAAAAACAGAAGAAGAATTGCAATTTCACTGACCAAAGACCTGTAAGTTTTGAAGGGAATGTTTACACAACTTTTTCTCAGTAATTGGGATGATACCCCACAAAACAACTTTTTTTATGGGGATTAAATTGTATAAATATAAACTGCCAGTTTCAGGTTTTCCTGCTTTTGATTCTGTAAAAATGAATCACCTCTTCCTCCAGAATATCTTAGCGAAACTTGTGTGTTTTGTCAGGGTGTATCTGAGCTTGATTTGCTTAACACATTTTATTCAATTTGTTAATACATTCAGTCTTCTTCCATGGGCTATCCTGTATCTTAAAAAAAAAGTCCTTGATTCTTTTAAGTTAAATTTAGGCATTGCACAATGCAAATACTGATGGAAGACTAATCTTTTTCCATTTGTGATTGATAAACATTAATGAATTAATGGTATTGCCCTATTGAAAGGGCATCAAAGGCCAAAACAAGAAACCTAGTAGCAAGAAGACTACAAGAAACATGAAAAGAAAGTAAATTTTCACCATATCAACGAAGCAGTGTTTTTAATAATAATAATAAAAAAAAAAAAAAAAAAAAAAAAACAGAAGGGTGAAAACTATGACACAATGCGCAGCTCAGGTACCACAATGCACTGCTTATGTATAAGGCGTTTTCCCAGGGTTAACACAAAAAACCATCTGATAGACAACATACCACATCTTCCTAATAATCTGAGCAAATTCCTAGGCAATAAGACATGCTAGGTGATCACCTTATGGTATATTAAGAATGATGTACAAATGGTACAGCCATGGCACATTGCACCAAATCACATAAAATTGATCAAGAAGAAAATATTTTTATTTTCAGACAGATTTTGGAGAAGCATACCCATGTCATATAACCAAAACATCTTAAAGTTGTTTATTGTTGTTGTAATCCTTTGCCTGATTTCAAGCTAAGGTGCCTCTTGTTTTTTTGTTTACTGAGATTTTCCAGTAAAATATCAAGGAGAAAAGATATTTCCATTGTTTTCTTCATTCTCTTAACTTCTAATTTAATGATTTATACAAAAAATAGATTTCTTAAACTAGTCATACAAAAGGTCATTACCCAATGTTGGTCCCAGCAATCTGGGGCCTTGGGAGGGATAGACTGGACAGAGTCCTAACATTTGGGTCTTTTTTTTTGTTGCACAGAGTGACCACTCACAGACTCAAACCCATGTTCTCAAAACTTGCCAGCCCAATATTTTACCTTTACACCAAGTAATGGTACTTGTTATTTCCTATTTTCCTTTAGAATGGCATGAAAACATCAAAAAGAAAATGCTAACATTCAAACTGTACCAAAAGAAGAAAAAAAGAAACAATCCACTTATATAACCTGAAACAGGACAAATCCACAGAAACATCATTTTGCCACAATATATACACCTGTATGGAAGGCTGAGGACATCCATCACAAAGCATCAATATCCCCCCCCCCCCATCTCCCCATACTGTACATATATCATCACTGTCACTAGCAGCAAGATTTTGTCCATTTGCTAATGACATGGATAGATCGTGGAGTGAAAATTCACTAGATGTATAGATGTGATGGTAGCTGCAAAGCACAGAAAATGTTAAAAATAAAGAAAAACATGTATTGACCATTAACAGGTAATGACAGTATTTTATAGGTACTCACAATTGACGCCTAGTTGCCCATCCAGCATGAGCTTCAAACTGCGAGAGGCTAATCTGTCCACAGAAAAATATATAAAAAAAGGTGAGTTCATCTTCTTGAAGCAAAAATTCTTGGATGAAATCAATAAAATGATATGATCTTACCTCATTATTACAACAACTACACACTATACCATTTCCCTGTTTATAGCCCTCAAGCAATCTCTGCAGAACATATAGGGACATCTCAGATGTGTGTATTTTCAACAAGAATTATTCACACCAAGAACCAGTCAGCAACATAAAAATAGACTAAAACAACACCTGTCCCTTGGAATAGTAAGCTAAGTCTGCTCCATCTGGAAGCCCATTTGGCAAGAAAGATAACTGATGTAGATCACTGTCCCTGTGAACAGAAAACAATAAACTGCTATACCCATTCAATCATAGCTAAAAGGTGCACTGTTACTCAATAATGTGGTTCTGATCTTTTTTATTCTGGTTATAGAAAACCAGAATGTAATACCTACCTCTTCTTGCCCGCAGCTTCAGCGGTATTTTTCTGTTGTGTACCTGAGTTACAAATATTGGAATTTGTCCTAACAATAAATAGGAAGTCAATAACTCAAACGATAAAGAGAGACAAAGAAATCATCTTGACAGCTCCAGATTTCTCTAAGAACCAAGAACCAGAAGCAACTATCCAGTCACTTCAACTGAAAATGCATCACCTAGCCCACCAACTCCCCATGTTGGAGTCTCATGCATTTAAAATCATGGTGACTGATTAGAAGCCAGTTGATTAGCAAAGCAAAGGCATGACCCAGGCATTGAAGTACCAAAAGAAGAATGATCACCTAACTTCCATTTCATCATCATCTAAGCCTTGCCCTAACATCATCTAACTCCAATTTTTAAGAAATTCCTTCGTGAGTGCAAACTCACAAGCCCGTTGATTTATATAAACAGCCTTGGAAAAGGAGACCTTAAAACAGTTGAAATAATTTCAGAATGATGATATTTACTCTCCAAAAAGGTTACTAACACTAATCTCTTTCTTCATAGTATTTTTGTTCATAATGGTGGAATGAGCTAGCACTTACCAATTATTATCTCCTATCTTCTTAGATATTTATTTTCTTTTTAGGTTCTCCCACAAAAGAATTTCTTAACTGTATACGGTGTTTCTTTTCCTTTCCCTTTCGATGTTTTACTATCCCTCATTATTAATCTACTATTGTATTCTATTTCTTTGCAACTAGTATTAAATTTCAGCTACCTAAGCAATATCAACTTCTATGAGCACATTAACTTGAAGATTAGACAAAAACACATGGGGGAGAGGGGCAAAAATTAAAAAAGATTGCTAACATTTTGCCTTTTGCTTCATCAAACTCTTTTGCTTGGTATGAAACTTCTGTGCATAGTAACTTGAACCACAGTTGTTGTTTCTCGTGTGTTGACTGGGGCAGCTGAAAGTTTCATTCCAGAAAGAATGTTAGTCACTAGACAAAAAAAAAAAAAGGAAAGGAAGAAAGAATGGGAAAAAAAAAGATAACATACAGACCACTATGCCAATTTGGGGATCAAAAGTCATCAAGGCTATGTTTGGTTTGATGCAAAAAGGGCCATCACCCAATGTTGGTCCCAGCTATAATGTTTGGTTCGATAAAAAATGATACAAACGAAAATTGATAAACTTTTCTCACCCTTTTCCACATCCAGAAAAGCTTTCATGACAAACTCTTCTCCCACAGCCACAAAGTAGAGACCTAATAAATTGCTAACCTGCACTCCTCTCCCAACCACTTTATTCAGATCCATTTTCATCTCAGCTGGCCTTGTTTGATCTAAAACATGTTCATCCTCACTCTCCCCTACCTCTGAAACTTCTCCATCCCGTCCCATTCTATCATCAACAACGGCTAAACTGACAACTCAGAAAGCTCTCTTACCTGATCCACATCCTTCAATTGTACAAAAACTTGATCTCCAACTTGTAGTGAATCTTCCAAGTTTTCCTTGTTTTGTTTGCCTTTTTCTTGATAAATAAAGTATCATATTCCATTAATTCAAAGATTGGTTACATGAAAACCCCCTTAGAGAGATGCAAGGTGCCCTCTCCAAACAGAAAAGACATAAACTACAGCAAAGAGTACAAGAATGTTAAAGCAAAAACCACAGTTACACCCAGAACAATGTTTTCTATTTGTCTCTTGTTTTGCCAAGACGTCAGAAAATGCATTAGTTGATCTCCCAACCCACTGTGGTTTTACAAACATATTCCTTATCGGTCACTTGAATTTCTTTAACTCATTTTTGTAGCCCCACATGATATCCTCTGCGTTACCCCACATGATATCCTCCGCGTTATTTAACCAGTCCACCACTGTCTTAGAGTTCCCTTCAACCAGAAGCTGTTAATCCACTGTGGTGTTACAAACATCTTCCTTATCAGCCCCTTAAATTTCTTTAACTCATTTTTGTAGCCCCACATGATATCCTCCGCGTTATTTAACCAGTCCACCACTGTGTTACAGTTCCCTTCAACCAGAAGCTGCTCCACACCCATTTCTTTTACAAGAAGGATTCCTTGTATTGCAGTTAACAATTCTACCGGAATAGAGTTCCCAATACCTAATGGGCCAGAGTAGAGCAAGAGTAAACTTCTCCAGCCTCCCAACCCAGAGGTCAAAGGGCCTCAGGTTGCCCTGGGTACTCCCATCAAAATTCCGCTTCAATGAACCGTGAGGAGGGGGTCCTAGCTTGTTCCTCCCTTTCAGTCTTTTCGTTAATTTGTTGAGCATTTTTGGAAAGATTCTGGAAAGGATGGAATAGGATATTTGTTAAGATATATGAAACCCAAAATAATTTCCAATTAAGAGACCAGTAGTTCATTTCCTGTCTCCCTCTTCCCCTGAAAAGGGTAACTGACCTGACATGCGCGAGAGTGGAACAAGCAACATAAAAAAACAGATTGATGTCTAGGTAAGACATGCATACAACTTCACATCTAAGATAGAACCCTTTGTTCCATCATAAACGCAGGTATGCTGCCCTTTGTATAACATATTGAGTCAGAAAGTAACTCGTACGTTTGCCTCACCTTTCCAAGCCAGGTAGCGCTTCTCATTGACTGATGTACCGGCAACTGCATAAATCACATTTAGCGACAGGTGGAGAGGTGTGATCTTTAGCTCTTGGACGATACCGTGAATTGACTTCCCATTTTCTCATTAGGATGGGAGAAGTACCAATCAGCGATCAAAATTTACTAGGCCCAATGGAAATGCATCCTGACCGTGAATTGATGTCAAATTTACGGGCAGGATGTGATATATAGGGGCAGAGGGCTGGAATTCAGAGTTCTGCATCCTATGTTTCCGTATTTTCCCTAAGAATTTTCCTTGATAGAACCACTGGGAATTAAATATTACCAACTTACTTAGGAGAAATTACATAAAGGACAGCCGCACAAATATCCCCCACCTTGTATAACTCCAAGAAGCTCTTCCTGATAAGCATCCCGACCAACGAGAATGTCAGAAAAAGAAGAAAGCAATGGAACATAAGTAGATAACATACAAGGTGAGAAACTTACTTCCCTTGCAAATGAAATATACTTCACAGTAGCTCCTTCGAGAATACCGGTTGATAACAACTTTCTCACGTTTGTAGCGTAACCAACCTTCTAAGACATCTGTAAATCTATTACCCTTACAGGGTCACATTGAGGTTCTCAGACTTTTTCTTGTAGCCTCTGTAAGAGAGGTCATTGTCCATAGCCTTCCTCATATGCTGACCCACTGAAAAGAGAGTGCCATTGTTATAAACTTATAATCTTCCTCGCTCTTGCTGAACTTAAATATTAATCTTCTAATTCCAGATGAGCAAACAGTGTTTGGATCTTCCATTATGACTTGAGACATATAGATACAGAAAGAACATTTTTACTATGTTCATCATCGGCTTCGGTCAGTGCATGTCCCGTTCGAACAGCCTATTCAGGCTGGAATATTTTCGTACCTATACAGTTTATTTATTCGAATTCGGCTTCAGTCGGGACAAAACCCATTCGACCAGCTTTTTACCGCCTTCCGAATATCTTCGTATATGTAAAGTTGCAAATGTTCAAACGGGCCTTGCACTGATTGACATCCGGAGTCTCGTCCAATACGCCTCTACCGGCATATCAATATATTTGAACCTTGATTCAAAGGTCGTTCCCTAGAAAGATAAATACCAACAAAGAATATCCAAATAAGGAATTAACGTGATTCCGACTTCAACTAAAAAATAAGAAAGGGCGAAAATATAAGAAAAGTAATTAAACACTCTCTCTGCTCTCCCCTTGAAACCTTAAAAATCAAAACAACACGAGTGATGAGGGTAGATTTGGCCCTCCAGTGAAATTGCGACATGTGGCACCTCGTGGTAATTAGGCAAACACCCAGGCAACAACTTACTAAGTTGGTGTCCCACCCGGGCACCGGTTTGGCCGGCCAGGCATGGCCTAGCGCGACTTGCACGCGGCCTACGGGCAGCCTACACATGGCCTAGCGCGGCCTGCGCGCGGCCTGTGCGACCTGACCGGATCAGCCTGGCACATGATCCGACCTGGCCGACCTAGCCGCCCATAAGACGCCCACCGATAAACTCGGCATGCATACCCCACGAGCTCGGTTGCTCACCAAGGAGCTCGCCAAGGAGCTCGGTAGCTCACCAAAGAGCTCGCCAAGGAGCTCGGTAGCTCACCAAAGAGCTCGCCAAGGAGCCAAGCAGCTCAGCAGAGCTCGCCACAAGCAGCTCGGCCTAGTTCCCCCGAGCAACTCACCACTTGTAGGGTAGCTCGGTATAGAAGAGTAGTTTGGCGTATCGCAGGAAGATCTCCTGCCTGACAACCAGGCCTAGACATCGACCCGCCGACTGACACATGCGTCGACCTGACAACCTGGCCCAGGCGCCGACCTAGCTGCCTGACACAAGCGCCAGCTTGACAACCTCGAGGAGTTCACCACCGTACCCCGGTTCTGACGGGATGTGACGAGTCTTACCATTTTAGGGCTTTTCACCCACCTAACCCGTGAGGACTCCAATATATAAAGACCTCACCCCCCAAAGGGGAGGGGGAGAATGGAAAAAAAAATGGAGGTAATCCCTGCTCTCTAGCTCTCTCATATCATCTTCAAGCTCTCTACAATCAGAGTGCTAACTTAAGCGTCGGAGAGTCCCCGCCGAGAAAATACCCCCGAGTCCTCTGATTCAGTTCTCGCAGGTCCCTCATCTCTCGCCGCCTACAAAGAGGAGGAAATGATGGAGTTCTCGCAGGTCCCTCAGCTCCCACTGCCTACAAGGGAAAGAAGATCACCTCATGCAGATGGCAGTCGGGTTGCGCTGCACCAGGGAGCTCCACCACTTTCTGAGTCACAGGCCGCCTAGTAGGGAGCTCGCCACCAGGCAGTTCGCCACCAAGTAGCTCTCCACCAGGGAGCTCGCCTCCAGGCAGATCGCCACCAGGGAGCTCACCGCCAAGCAGTTCGCCACCAGGCAATTCTCCACCAGGGAGTTTGTCACCAAGCAGTTCACCACCAAGTAGCTCATAACCAAGGCACGTCACCACCGGGTCAAATAACGAGGTACTTAGCCAAAAAAAATTGATACACCACAAAAAATTGGTATGTTACCAGAAACGGTTAACATCAATTGGCGCTGTCTGTGGGATCACGCTATAAAAAGCTAAGTTCTCATCCTACAAAAGCTAAGTTCTTATCTTACCAAAGCTAAGTCCTCACTTTTTAGAAATTGAAGCTATCGCTTTATAGTTTACATTTTTTATGAACTCAAAGACTATGCAGGGAGCTAACAGACTAAGTAGCTTTACCAACCTTACTTTCAATTCAGATAATGCCTCATCAGTCCTCTCCGCAAGGTCCCCCCTACAAAGATGAGCTCTTCGTGGCTTCTACGGGAGTTGGCGGCCAACAGACTACATAGGCGCCCTTACCGGTCAAGCCTTCCAAGGCTCCCGTGCCTAGTAGCTTCTTGTAGGAGTGGGTGACTGGCATTACGAAGCTGATGTAGCACAATCATAGCTCGACACCTCACAGGCAAAGCCTGCGGGCCACATTACTGCTTAAGACCCAGTCGCCTCTCCGACACGGGCAAAGTAAAAAAAGAGTAGACTACGAGTCACTCCCAAAGCCTATGGGCCACATTACTACTTAAGACCCGGTCGCCTCTCCGGCACGGGCAAAGTAAAAAAAGAGTAAACTATGAGTCACTCCCAAAGATTACAGGCCACATTACTACTTAAGACTTGGTCACCTCTCCAGCACGGGCAAAGTAAAAAAAGAGTAGACTACGAGTCACTCCCAAAGATTACAGGCCACATTACTACTTAAGACTTGGTCACCTCTCCAGCACGGGCAAAGTAAAAAAAGAGTAGACTACGAGTCACTCCCAAAGCCTACGGGCCACATTACTGCTTAAGACCCGGTCGCCTCTCCGGCACGGGCAAAAGTCAAAGAAGAGTAGACTACGAGTCACTTCTAAAGCCTATGGGCTAGACTATTGCTAAATATCCATTCGCTTCCTCAGCAGGAGCAAAATCAACAAAAGTGAACTATAAGTTGCCCCAGAGCCTAAGGGCCACACTACTGAACTGGCGGAGACCTCCTCACCTTACTAGCAGCTCGCCACATACAGGCAGCTCCCAAAGCCTAAGGAATTGGATCAGCACTTACTAGCTCGTAGACTTACGGGCCAAAAGAAATCTATTCCCTTCGCTGAGTTACTCTCAGCTCGGGAGTGGGAGGCAAATGATGAGGGCAGATTTGGCCCTCTAGTGAAATTGCGACACGTGGCACCTCGTGGCAACTAGGCAAACACCCAGGCAACAACTTACCAACTTGGTGTCCCACTCGGGCATCGGTCTGGTCGGCCAAGCGCGACCTGCACGCGGCCTGCGTGACCTGGCTAGATCAGTCTGGCACATGATCTGACCTGGCCGACCTAGCCGCCCATAAGACGCCCACCGATAAACTCGGCATGCATACCCCATGAGCTTGGTAGCTCACCAAGGAGCTCGCCAAGGAGCTCGGTAGCTCACCAAAGAGCTCGCCAAGGAGCCAAGCATCTCGGCAGAGCTCACCACAAGCAGCTCGGCCTAGCTCCCCCGGGCAGCTCGCCACTTGTAGGGTAGCTCGGTACAGAAGAGTAGTTTTGCGTATCACAGGAAGATCTCCTGCCTGACAACCTGGCCTAGACACCGACCCGCCAACTGACACAGGCGCCGACCTGTCAACATGGCCTAGACACCGACTCATCGACTGACACAGGCGCCGACCTGACAACCTGGCCCAGGCGCCAACCTGGCCGCCTAACACAAGCGCCAGCCTGACAACCTCGAGGAGTTCACCACCGTACCCCGGTTCTGATGGGATGTGACGAGTCTTACCATTTGAGGGCTTTTTACCCACCTTACCCGCGAGGACTCCAATATATAAAGACCTCACCCCCAAAGGGGAGGGGGGCTCTCTCATATCATCTTCAAGCTCTCTACAATCAGAGTGCTAACTTAAGCGTCGGAGAGTCCCCACCGGGAAAATACCCCTGGGTTCTCTGATTCAGTTCTCGCAGATCCCTCAGCTCCCGCCACCTACAAAGCGGAGAAAAGAATGGAGTTCTCGCAGGTCCCTCAGCTCCCACTACCTACAAAGGAAAGAAGATCACCTCATGCAGAGGGCAGTCGGGTTGCGTTGCACCAGGGAGCTCCACCACTTTCTGAGTCACAGGCGCCTAGTAGGGAGCTCGCCACCAGGCAGTTCGCCACCAAGGAGCTCGCCACTAGGCAGTTCGCCACCAGAGAGCTCGCCACCAGGCAGTTCGCCACCAAGTAGCTCTCCACCAGGGAGCTCGCCTCCAGGCAGATTGCCACCAGGGAGCTCACCACCAAGCAGTTCGCCACCAGGGATCTCGCCACCAAGCAGTTCTCCACCAGGGAGTTCGCCACCAAGTAGCTCATCACCAAGGCACGTCACCACTGGGTCAAATAAAGAGGTACTTAGCCAAAAAAGATTGATACACCACAGAAAATTGGTACATGACCAGAAACGGTTACATCAACGAGAAAGCAAAGGCGTAGCAATAGCCCAATCTAAAACCCGACACGAGAGAGATAATGTTGAAAGCATAATGTGACGTGTAGAAGAAACGATTAACGAGAATATGAAAGTTTCATTTTTTTTGGAGAATGACTATTCAGTCCACCACAATTTTTAGCCCCACCGTACAGGTGGGATGAATCTTGAAAGTGGAAGGATGTTAAATCCACAAGTAGGATGCAATTTATAGGGGGCTATTAGTAGATTATGGGAGGCTATAATTTCAGATTCTGAAGTGAAGTGCAGTGTATTTCACATTTTTTTGGGAGAATGGTTGTTCAGCCCACCTTAGAATTCTTAACCCTACCGTACAGGTGGAATGAATCCTAACCATGGATTGATGCCAAATCCACGGACAGGATGCAGTAATTTCAGAATTTTGTAGTGGATTGCAGTGTATTTCTCCGTTTTTTTCTTCAAGGGTACACAAAATTAAAATTGACGTTTTATAGGTTATCCATTATTGTGGACCCATTCGCTGCTGACATGTCATTTGTATAGCGTTGGTGGGATCTCGTATCAATGATTCTTGTTATCGTGTGAAATTTTCCGCTGACGTGTCGAGCATATGAGCGGATTGAGATTAGGGCTAATCATTCTTGGTCCGGCTTGGCCCAGCCCGCAAATTTCCGGGCATGACCCAGCTTTTTGTGTATAGCCCAGGCCCAAGCCCGGAAATATAGGGCCAGCCCAACCCACAATATGTATATTAAATATAAAAGTTTTATAGTTTATTAACTTTATTTTAACATATAAATAAATATTTATGAATTGCCCTCCTAAGCAAAGCTTTATATAGATGAAGGCTTTGCCTTCCTTCTCATTCCCTAAGTAAAAGGGACTTTGGAAAAACACTCAATAGTTGCATTAATTATTTAGTGTTGTTACGAATCCCACATTGCTCAAGATTGAGAATGAAGGCCTTGCCTTCCTCTATAAAGGGATAGATAATTCAAGCCTATTCAAGTCTAACAATTAAATGATAGTCATACGTTGTTTTTTTGTGCCATATATCTGAAGCCTAGTTAAGCCCAATTTAACTTTGGATTATCTATTTGTTTTTGTATGTATTATATTTATATATTATTTAATTTAAAATGTTCAATAAATTAAAATTTATTATTTGATTTCATGGGCTTAAAGTCTTTACTTGTTACGCCCATAAAGCCTGTAAGCCCAGTCTTGGCCTGTGTAGGGCCAGGCTTAGGCTTTAGGCCTGGGGTGCAGGCTGGACGGGCCTGGGCCCAGGCCTAGCTTAAAGTCCTTATCATTGGATTTGGTGCTAAGCCCGGGCCATAATCAGCCCTAATTGAGATCTCCTACAAACAAAATACATTCCAACAAAGATGAGATTGGCGCCCCACATACACATCTCAGCGTGCGTGGTGAACATCTCCCATACTTGTCATGGGAAGATGTTCCAATACATGGGTGGGAGGTGCTGTGGGATGCCAATCTGATCTCATTCCAATGCCCTTCCAATGTGAAATGTGATCTGACACCACACATCTCATAAATGATGGGTCCAATCTCATGATAGGATATTAGGATGTGTGGTATCACATCATGTTGGAAAGGGTATTTGAACATATTTTATTGACAATGGCAGAGGAATCCTAATTCCATTTGACCCAATCAGACAACATGATGCAGGTGGACACTGAAATTCTAAATGACTGAATTAGATGAGAGTTAAATGAATATGATCTGCTTGCGGGAAAAAATGTCAAACTGTTCCAACAAGTTTTGAGTCCAAATCTACTCCTCACACTGATCTTACTTCATGTCCTGACCACACATTAAGAACATCTCCCATACTTTTTTTTGAAAGATAGAACATCTCCAATACTTGTATTTATTATTCATGGGGAGATGTTTCCAATACACTGTGAGGAGCAAATCTCAATTCACAAGTTTCAATAAGATTTGTGTCTGAAGACACAATGGGTCCCAATCTTATGGGTGATCTTTTTTTATAGGTATAGATGGTGGTGGATCTCATCCCATGGTGAGATGTTTCACAAAAAGTATGTTGAAACTTTGAAGCATGTTGAGACTTGGGACATAGGATTAAACATAGATCATATTGGCGTCCCACAATACATTCCAACCATGTGCAGATGAGATGTGCATGTGGGGCATCTATGGGGTGCATCCATAGAGCATGCCCCATATGTACATCTCAACATGCATTGGGAACATCCCCTATACTTGCAATGCGAAAATTTCTCAATACACGATTAGATTATGTTGTGGGACACGTGTGGGACACTCTGTGGGAGACAGGATTGTTCCTCACACTTGGGCGCCTCACATGCATATCCACCGTGCATTGAAAACATCTCCTGTGAATACTAAATTAAAAGTACGGGAGATGTTCCCAATGCATGGTAGGATGTGCGTGTGAGGCGCCCTCTATGAGAAACTGATCCGGTCTCACTCTGTGGGCACCCATGTGAACTCGGGTTAAACTATTCTGCAACAGATAACCTGGAAGCCCATCAATGAAAGGCCACCTGAAGTGCAATTGTGATGTAGTAGTTGATGCTTGATATCGGCAATAGCCAATATGTAGGCGTGAACGGAATTGATGTTACTGGTTTTTACAATTCCCTATACCAATCAGTTTTTCTAGGTTAATCAAAAACCAAACTGATGTTTCAGTTTTTTCAAAGATACTAAATCAATCTTTTTTTTTTCATTAAGGCTATGTTTGGTTTAAAGGAAAAGGTAGAGAGAGGAAAGGAAAGGTAGGAAAATCTATAAATGTTTCCTTTCCTTTCCTTTCTTTTTCCTTCCTTTTCCTTCTTTTCTTTCAAACCAAACACAGCCTGACTGTATTTTTTTCCAGTTTCTTTATAATATACACCTACGTAGGAGTGCCATTCAAACAATCTTGGTACACCAGACCCTTTATAAGCGCATTCAAAGCAGATTGGTGATTTGGCCGTTAGTAAGCACATTCACAGGTTTTTTAGCTGTCGCTGACTGATCGTTGGACTGATTATCCGCCACTCGACTTATGATCTTGCATCCAACCAATTTGCTATGTCTTTGTGGTTGTGGTTACCTCCGGCAAATCTTTAGCCTATTCATTCGTTGCTTCATGTACTACATTCACGGTGTCATTTGCTCGGATGTGATTCATTCATTGTGTCGTTTAAAATAATAAATAATTTTATTAATGAATATAGTAAATTACTATTAATAAATAATTTTATTAATTATTATAAATTACTATTAATTATTATTCTTTGGGGGATTTCCATGTTGGAAGTGCTATTAAAATTCCTATTTGCTCTCCTGTGGAAGTGGAAGCCCAAGCTGCTCTAGCTGCTGTTCGACTTGCCCTTGAAATTGGTGTTCATTCTACCATTTTAGAGGGAGACTCTCAACTTGTTACAAAGCCCTGTTCCTTGGTGTATCAAGTCCTTGATTTCTGAATGCAAACTCATAATGTCATCACTCCCTCATTGCTCAGTTCATTGGATTTCCAAACATGGAAACAAGACTGCCCATGTGATAGCCAAACATGCTCTTACTATTTTCCATGTTCATACCTGGAGTTCTCCTCCAGCTTTCCTACTTGATATCTTTCATCTGATTGTATTTTTGAGCAGTAGTAAATGAATCTGGCTTAGCTCTCTGCACTTTAAGGCCTTTGTTCAAAAAAAAAAAAAAGCTGAAACTTCTAATAATTATATTTTACTAACTAAAGCATAGGGTGCAGCAGCTTAGGCCAAGTTAGCCTGAAGAAAACCCAAAAAATATAAGTTTGGACTGGGTTGAAGATCAGGTTAAAACTTAAAAAGTGGCATGTAAAAATACAAAAAAAAAAAAAAACTCCTCTGTGTGTCATCTAATTTTTTTATCAACCAACCACATTGAATTTATCTTATCCTAACTCTTCTCTATTTCCCTTATACAAAGTCCCTCTTGTTGTTGCTGCCACTCATCTCTTTACAACCACATTGAATTTGTCGCTGGAGCCTGGAGGTAGTTGATGGAGAACAGAAGAATCTCCTCCAACGCTTTAACTTAACGAATGAATGAAGCCACATATAGGATGAATTCATGTTAGGTGGTGCAGTTATGTCAGAATGAAAATCCCCTCCAACGCTTGTGTGTCAGCAACTGTCAAAGTTTGGAATTTTGCATAGCAAGGGATTGCACAGAATAAAGTGGTATCCGAATCAATGAAACTTGTAGAGGAATGACACAATTCGTTACTGTTCGGATCCTTGTCTCGGTACCTTTGAATTGATTTAGTCCTTTGCAGGACTGGACGTACAAGCAGAGAAGAGGTTATATTGACTGACTGAATCCACCCAAGCCCAGCACCTCTTGACATCAAGGAATCCGTTAACGTTAGAGCAAACTGTGAAGCCTCAATCAAACATCAGAATTCGATAGACTTCAGCATCGATGTGATGGACCTTGGTGTAGTAGTACCAATCCGGATTTCCTACTAACTCCATTCTGCTGCCTTTCCTACTAACCCAATCACTTGGTGGCAATTGTCCCATTTTCATGTGACCTCAATCTTACGTGCAACAATTTACACGTGAGATATCTTCCCCTCCCACCCCCTTCTAGTGCTGGTTCAACTCCGGCTGATAGGAAATCCCCCTCCTCCCCCTCTGGTTCAACAGTGTTCCAATCGCAAAAGTTGATAGGTCAGCTCCGTATTAGCCCAGATTGGATAGAGTCCGTCATGAACAAAATCAGCGTAACCTAGTCTTGGTCCAGGATCCAGGACCGTCGGGCAGGCCAAAAAGAACTGAAACATCATATATTGACAATTGAATGAATAAATGGATACCATAAGCTCGTTTGGATTCAAACGCCTTTATATTCTCTACATGCAGCGTCACCGGAAAATACACACAGCAATGGTAACAGATGTACCTGAAAATTCATATGCAAATTACACCATAAAATTAAGACAAAAGTTATTTGGAGAAAATTAGGGAAAAAACGATTTTACCATGCCAATGTTCGACCTAATTACTTTCATCGTTAATAGGAAGCACCGTAAAAAACAAGAGCAAAACAAATATCCTGAAAAAAAAAGCGTCAGAATTCAGAAAGACGAAAAAAGAGAGAGAGGGAAAAGGCTAAGCAGAGCTGACGGAGAAAAGGAGAACAACTTTACTACGCACGAGAAAGCTAGGTAATTTGGAAGGAAGCACGCCAAGAGAATCAATGCCGCGACCAAATGTAAGGGACCGAGCAGAAGGGCAACAATCGTTACTGATGTAACCGTTTTCGGTCACGTATCATTTTTTTTTGTGATGTGTCAAGTTTTTTGGCTAAGTACCTCGTCATTTCGTCTGCTCCCAAATGGCCTGTGACTCAGAGGCTGAAGTAGAGCTCCCTGGTGGCGAACTGCCTGGTGGTGAACTACCTTGATGAGCTACTAGGAGGTGAGCTACCTTAATAAACTGCTTGGAGGTGAGATACCTTGATGTGATGAGCTGCCTAGAGGTGAGCTACCTTGATGACGAGCTCCCTAGTGTAGTGCAACCTGATTGCTGTCGGCAAGAGGTGATCTGGCTACCAGTGATGATGGGAACTGAACTGGATACTCCCTGTTGGCGATGATCTGTTCATCTTTGTAAGCGGCGGGAGCTGAGGGACTTACGAGAACTAAATCAAAGAACTTGGGGGTGTTTACCCGATGAGGTCACTCCGATGGCTAAGTTAGCGTAGTATAGTAGTAGAGAGCTTGAAGATGATAAGAGAATGAGAGAGCTAGAGAGCAGAGGTTACGCATCCCTTTTCACATCATACCTTTGCCCCTTGGGGGGCGGGGGGTGAGGTCTTTATATACTGGAGTCCTCATGGGTTAGGTGGAGCAGTTCCTAGATCCCAGCTGTGATGGGACTGGCTTGCGTGTTAGGTGGGTGAAATGCCATCAAATGGTAAAACTATCCCTTCTCGTTAGAACCCGGGAGTGGGTGAGCTAATATAGTCGTTACAAGTCACGATCACGTAAAATGCGGGGTGCGGTGGTAAGCTCCTCGAGGTTGTCAGGTTGGCGCCTGTGTCAGGCCGCCTGGTCGGTGCCTGGGCCAGGCCGCCAGCTCGTGCTAGGGCCAGGCTGCCAGCTCGTGCCAGGGCCAGGTTGTTAGCTCGTGCCAGGCCGCGCCTAGTGGGACACCATCAACTTAGCAAAGGCGAGTTGTTGTCAAAGTGGTTCCAGGTGTCGCCTAGTTGTTCTGAGGTGCCATGCTACATGATGGCGAGCTGCCTAGTGGCAAGCTGCATGATGGTGAGCTGCCTGTGAGTGTTGCATGATGGTGAGATGCCTAGTGGCGAGCTGCCTGTAGTGAATTGCCTGTGGTGAGCTTCGAGCTGTCTAGCTGTCAAGGGGCTGCACTTAATTGGCATGAGGTGCCTGATGTAATTCGACGAGCTCATAGGCACTGATTCAGTTTCTTAGGCTCTAGGAGTTGCTTGGAAGCGAGCTGCCCGTGAGGCACCGAGGTCTCTGCCAGTTTGGTACTTTAGCCCTTAGATTCTGGGAGCGACTTGTAGTCCGCTCTCCTTGACTTTGCCCATGCCGATGAGGCGGCTGGGTCTTGTACAGTAGTGTTGTGCATGCCATAGAGGCAACTGGGTCTTAAGCAACAGTGTTGCCCATGCCGTAGAGGCGACTGGGTCTTAAGCAGTATTGTTGCCCATGCCATAGAGGCGACTGGGTCTTAAGCAGTAGTGTGGCCCGTAGGTTTTGGGAGCGACTCGTAGTACACTCTTGAACTTTGCCCATGCCATAGAGGCGATTGGGTCTTTCAGCAGTAATGTGGCCCTTAGGCTTTGGGAGGGACCCGTAGTCCACTCTTGAACTTTGCCCATGCCATAGAGGCGATTGGGTCTTTCCAACAGTAATGTGGCCCTTAGGCTTTGGGAGGGACCTGTAGTCCACTCCTGAACTTTGCCCATGCCGTAGAGGCGACTGGGTCTTTCAGCAGTAATGTGGCCCTTAGGCTTCGGGAGGGACCCGTAGTCCACTCCTGAACTTTGCCCATGCCGTAGAGGCGACTGGGTCTTTTCAGCAGTAATGTGGCCCTTAGGCTTTGGAAGGGACCCGTAGTCCACTCCTGAACTTCGTTGCTCTTTAGAGACCTGCAAGGAACTAAATGTCAGAAGACCCGGGGTGGCTAACCTGGTGAGGTCGCTTCGATGGCTAAGTCAGTACTCTCATAGTAGACTACGAGTTAAAAATCATAATCTGAGAGCTAGAGCTTGCTTACTTGTTTCTGAGGCTGGTGCCTTTTCAGTTCATCAGTTCGTGCCTGGGCCAAGCTGCCAGGTTGGCATCCATTCCAGGTCGGCGCAGGCTGCCAGGCAGGCATCTTAGAGCTACTTAGTTTGTTTGCTCCCTACATAGTCTTTGAGTTCATAAAAAATGGAAACTATAAAGCGAGAGCTTCGGTTCCTAAAAAGGTGAGGACTTAGCCATCTGGGAGAAGAGGATTTAGCTTTTTGTAGCATGATTCCCACAAACGACGCCAAATGATGTAACCGTTTCCAGTCACATATCATTTTTTTTCGTGATTTGTCAAGTTTTTTGGCTAAGTACCTCGTCATCTCGTCTGCTCCCAAGTGGCCTGTGACTCAGAGGTTGAAGTGGAGCTCCCTGGTGATGAACTACCTTGGTGAGCTGCTAGGAGGTGAGCTACCTTGATGAGCTGCTTGGAGGTGAGCTACCTTGATGAACTGCCTGGAGGTGAGCTACCTTGATGACGAGCTCCCTAGTGTAGTGCAACCCAACTGCTGCCGGAAAGAGGTGATCTGACTACCAGTAACGATGGGAATTGAATTGGCTACTCCCTACTGGCGATGATCTGTTCATCTTTGTAAGCGGCAGGAGATAAGGGATCTGTGAGAACTAAATCAGAGAACCCGAGGGTGTTTACCCGGTGAGGTCACTCCGATGGCTAAGTTAGCGCAGTATAGTAGTAAAGAGCTTGAAGATGATAAGAGAATGAGAGAGCTAGAGAGCATAGGTTACCCATCCCTTTTCGCATCATACCTTTGCCCCTAGGGGGGTGAGGTCATTATATACTGGAGTCCTCATGGGTTAGGTGGAGCAGTTCCTGGATCCCAGCTATGATGGGACTAGCTTGCGTGTTAGGTGGGTGAAATGCCATCAAACGGTAAAACTGTCCCTTCTCGTCAGAACCGGGGAGTGGGTGAGCTAATATAGCCATTACAAGTCACAATCCCGTAAAATGTGGGGTACGGTGGTGAGCTCCTCGAGGTTGTCAGGTTGGTGCCTGTGTCAGGCCGCCTAGCCGGTGCCTGGGCCAGGCCACCAGCTCGTGCCGGGGCCAGGTCGTGCCAGGGCCAAGCTGCCAGCTTGTGCCAGGGCCAGGCCGCCAGCTCGTGCTAGGGCCAAGCTGCCAACTCGTGCTAGGGCCAAGCTGCCAGCTTGTGCCAAGGCCAGGTTGCCAGCTCGTGCCAAGGCCAGGCTGCTAGCTCATGCCAGGCCGTGCCTGTGCTAGGTCGCGCCTGGTGGGACACCATCAACTTAGCAAAGGCGAGTTGTTGTCAAAGTGGTCCCGGGTGTCGCCTAGTTGTTCTGAGGCGCCGGGCTACATGATGGCGAGCTGCCTAGTGGCAAGCTACCTGTGAGTGCTACATGATGGCAAGCTGCCAAGTGGCGAGCTGCCTGTGAGTGCTGCATAATGGCGAGCTGCCTAGTGGCGAGCTGCCTGTAGCGAACTGCCTGTGGCAAGCTACCTATGGCGAGCTTCGAGCTGTCTAGCTATCAAAGGGCTGCATTTAATTGGCATGAGGTGCCAGGTGTTACAAGATCAATGGAGGGCCAAATCCACCCTCATCAGTTACCATATGCAACAATGGAGATTCTTTTCTCTGGATTACTATAGGCTCATTGGCGGCATTAACGGAGTTTTCACGGTCACCGATAATGTCCGGCATGGATAGAGGCATATAGCTATCAGAGAGAGAATTAGGAGGAGGTTCCCGTGAAGTTAGGTTAAAACGAACTTGGGCTTGCTTTGGAAAGGTACGTCTTAATGAAAATTGAAACTCTATTGAACCAGAGGGGGAGGAGGGGGATTTTCTACCAACCGGAGTTGAACCAGCGCTAGAAGGGGGTGAGAGGGGAAGACATCTCACGTGTAAATTGTTGCACATAGGATTGAGGTCACATGAAAATGGAACAACTGTCACCAAGTGATTGGGTTAGTAGGAAAGGCAGCAAAATGGGGTTAGTTGGAAATCCCAATAGCCCTTCATGAGGCTTTTTTCTTGAATGTATAAATTGAAATTTAGATAAACAAAGAATGTATAAATTAAAATTTGATAAATAACAATGTTAAAAATACAAACATCATATAACATAGCCAAACAAACATGATGGACATACCAACCAAACTATAGACACACCACAAAAGAAAGAGCCAGGCAATTCTCTCGCAATCCTTTTCTAGAGCCAAATCGGGGGAGTTCCAACTTCCAAAGTGCTCTCCTTCCTACACAAAACCCCTACAAGCAATTGTGTGAGCAGAAGAGTTATAAGATCTATAATAAAACCCCTTTCACATGGGGAACAGGATCTGCTCCTCACACTTGGGCGCCTTACATGCATATTCATTGTGTATTGGGAACATCTCCCGTGAAAAATAACTTATAAGTACGGGAGATGTTCCCAATGCATGGTAGGATGTGCGTGTGAGGTGCCCTATGTGAGGAGCAGATCCAGTTTCTTCACAAGGATAGGCAAACGGTTTCTTGCATCTCTTAAGGTTGTCCAGTTGTCCCGCTTTCTACCGACAATTTGGAGTTTCAGCACCCAATAGATTAAGCCATTAAGGAAATTAAGCGATCGCTTTCTATAGACAATTTGGAGTTTCAGCACCCAATGGATTCAGCCATTAAGGAAGTTAAGTGATCATTTGGGAGAGCTGACCTGAACATCCCAGGTAAACTAGTTCTACTGCTTTGAAGCATTCTAAATGAGACTGAATTGAGCAGCCAAAAGACTTGACTGACTGACAGCTAATTTGGGCTCCCTAGGTTTTTAACCAAGGGTAATTGTCTAAAACCCACCATATTACTTTTTATGAATTCTCTTAAACCCACCATAACTTTTTAAAATGTCTAAAACTACCATCTCTCTAGCACTCACATACACAAAAACACAGGCTCCACTGATGATGTTTGAGTTTGATGAGGAATCGGATAGGGACAGACAGAAAGAAGAGTAAACAAGGGAAAAACAAACAAAACTCCATAATTAATTCATTGATTGAGGCCATGTACTCCTGCTCTTGCTCCTACTGCTACAAAAAGAGTGCATCGCCCCGGGGAGAGAGAGAGATGGTAGTCTTGATTGTGACTCTTTCATCGTCACAGTTGTGTGATTAAAAGGAGGGGATACTATTTGAGTATCGGAAAAAAAGTTACAGAATCAATGGAGGAGAGAGTGGAGATAGAGTTAGTGTATCGACACCAGAGGTGCTAACTCCATTGGGGCAGAGATCTCCAAGGAGGGAAAGTCATTGACTTCTTGGACTCCAACATAGCTGATATCGCCGAGGTTCCCAAGCCCAACCGGTACGCCGTTGAAGAGGGTGCTCATTAACATGAAAGGGTACTTGGAGGTGGTGGGCCACCTCACCCAAGCTAAACCCGTAGGACGCATGGCTGCTTTCCACAACTTTAACGTCGGTGCCGGGTTTCAGGCACTCATCTTGCCTACCTTTGCCTTCCTCAGCTGGTACATGATACATCACCTCCTCACCCCGTGTAACTTGATGACTTATTATTTCTCTCTATCTATCCAAAATATAGCTTTCTTTGGTTTTGCATTGAGAGTATACGATAATATTTGCATGTGGCATTTGATCTTTCTCCCTTCGCTATGCTGCCTTCCACCCTATTCTTATCTCCTGCCATTTATCGTCTCTCTCCTTGTCTGCTAGCAATTCAATTCAAGACTCAACCCTGAGATTACCTTCCTTAGAATCGAGGATCGAGTCTTATTCCCAGCCCATAAGACTCTAGAACCAAGCCTCGTCGCTTCGGGAGTGGATTGTCTATCACACATGGCTTGGTGTGGAGTGCTGGTTCATCTATGACAGCAATAGCAATGACAACATTAAGGAAGTAATCGACAAGCTAGGCCTTTCCTACCATATTGGCTTGTTTCCATTTCTCTTCCCTTTTCAGTTTTCATCTCCCCATCCCTGTCTTTGTGTAATTTTTCTTTCTCTTGGCAGGATTATGTTCTAACTGTTTTTGATATGTTTAGTGCAAATGTTGTGGTTGATGGCAAGACCGTGGATCGGGTACCATCTATGAAAAAAAATCATCAAATTCCTTTTGTGAATCTGTGGATTGGGGTTTTTCAGCATTTTCAGTATCCAAGCAGTTTAGTCATGAAACATGCGTTTAGGTTGACATGGACAATTTGGGTCATTGAACTTTAATAGTGATGGAGCGCGATCCGGCCGGTCTTAGCTATCCGCGGCCTTGCTTCCGAATGGGGTAGCAGGGAACCTGAAACGGAGGAGATGGGGAAGCTCCGGGGGGAACCCGGTGTAGAGGCTCCGAAGCTCAAGTTAGAATCCTTCAAAAGCAAGGTAATGCCAGATAGCGCAAAGTTTGCATACCTCCGTTGTCGGGGGGCAGGGGGATCTTATAATCACTTCGTGCACTCATCCCGGAGCCCTTGTCAGGTCAGGTATGATTACCCTTGTGCTTGTCAATTCGGCCGTCGTCCTTTCTGCTGAGACAGAACCGTCACTGCCTAACCGTCTATCTAACTGGAGATGGCGGTGTCAGTGACGGTGGCAAGTGGCCGTTTAGGGTGCTGCCGCCAAACGTCAGATCCCAAGTCAGTCAGGCGCGGCGCCCTCGGGCACGAACTTCCTTAGTGTCAGGCGTGGTACGACTTGTTTGGTTTTGGTGCCAGGTGATGCGAAGTGCTGAGCGAGGCGGTCTTGAACTCGGAGTTATCTGTAGGGCAGGTCAGTTCGGCGAAGTGTATCCCGAGCTGTTACAAGGTGGGTCAGTTCGGCGAAGTGTATCCCGAGCTGTTACAAGGTGGGTCAGTTCGGCGAAGTGTAACCCGAGCTGTTACAAGGTCAGTTCGGCGAAGTGTAATCCGAGCTGTTACAAGGTCAGTTCGGTGAAGTGTATCCCGAGCTGTTACAAGGTGGGTCAGTTCGGCGAAGTGTATCCCGAGCTGTTACAAAGGGTGAGTTTGGGCCCCCGGTAGGGAGTTCAGTCCGCTCGTGTCCCCTTGTTCCCGCCTAGGCTTGGCCCCTTTTGTCGAGCTGTTGTTTCTGCCATGTGTCACGTAATAGAGACGTCGGGACAAATCTTCCTTCATCAATTGCCCCCCCTCCTTGCGCCGGGGGTCTTGCCATGGTGCGGGGAGTTTCGCGAGGTAGCAGGTGGATTTGTCCCGTCCTTCGAACCTTCACTAGGTGAGTTGCTTTTGCTTGGGTTCTTTCGGTTTCCGAGAAGGCTGGAAACGTGCTTACTCAATAACGCTGGTGGTTGTGACCGCGCGTTTTTAAATTTCAAACCAATTCGCGCCGCTGGGACGTGA
Organism: Nelumbo lutea; assembly: GCF_056320005.1. NCBI lineage: Eukaryota > Viridiplantae > Streptophyta > Magnoliopsida > Proteales > Nelumbonaceae > Nelumbo > Nelumbo lutea. The sequence goes on along the minus strand of NC_142685.1, from coordinate 3,748,965 downwards.
CAGTGGGTCATTTCAAAAAGGCGCGCCGCTGTTGTACGTGCGCGGGCGAATGCCAGGGAGACGTGTGGCGCGTCAGTTTCAGAAAGACGCGTGTCGAAGCGATGTCGGTTTCAAAAAGACGTGCGCTGACGTTTTGCTTTTTTCGGAAAGACGTGCGCCAATCACGTCTCAACCTTAAGGGTTGTGCGGTCAGTAAGAACGTGGGCCGTCGGATCGTCTTCGGTCTGCACGGTCGATTCTTGGTTACTGTAGCTATAAATAGTGGGGGACCCCAGTCGGTTTGTCACTTCTGCGGTTTGTCTACTGAGTTCGCGTCCAACCTTTCAGCTCGCGTCAAGGCTGGTTATACAGTCTTCACGGTTCTTCTGGCTTGTTCTTCAAACTTTCCAGTGAGTACTTTCCTGAATCCATCTTTTCCCCAATGTCTGGCTTTGATAGCTCAGACGATTCTTCGAGTAGAGCCGACGTAGGTTCCACCAACCGAGTCGTGTCCCCCGACTGCCTCAGTGATCCTGAGGTGGAGCTTGAGGGCTATGAACCAGTAGGCCGAGTCGCTTCGGGCAGTTTGGCGTCCACCTCCCGCCGAGGTCGGATGCTAGACATGTTTGGTCCTTCGACCATGACGCCTGAGGGGCTTCAATCCATACTTCTGTCTTACAATCTTCCTGGGGGGTACACATATTTTATTCCTTCGGGTAGCTTTCCTTGGGAACAAGGTCCTGACGAGATCGTGATTTTTCGAGAGCAGCTCGCTGCGGGGTTGCGACTTCCTTTTCATCCCCTCCTCGTCGAAGTCATAAACCACTTCGGTGTCACCATTGGCCAGCTTCATCCGAACTCTATTCGGAACCTGGTGGGGACAGTTTCCCTTTTTTGTGAACAGAACTTCCCCTTGGACTTAGAGATATTCTCCTCTATCTTGATGCTCAAGAGACAGGCGGGTTCTCTTCCTGGGGGGAGACGGGCGTATTACCTTTCTCCTCGCCAGGGTTTTAAGCTTCTGCACGATCTTCCTAATAAGGTACCAGCGTGGAAGCGGGACTACTTCGGCGTGCGAAGTGCACAAGGATGGCCCTTTTAGACCGGGTGGGGTGAGGCCGCTCCCGATTTAGGTGTGACTCTCGATAGAGAGACGGTGAAGGGCCTCCGGCAATGGGCACGGCAAGGCTTAAAGTGCCACCACTACTTAACGGAGGCCAAGCTTATTGCAGCCGGCCTGAGTTCGGGTAGGTTTCTAGCTATGCGGTTCTTTCTTGCTCTGTTCTTTTCATTTTTTTTGATGTCGAACTCGTTTCTACAGGTGTCATGGACGCGGAGAGAAATCGTGGGGGGCGTTTGTTCCAAGGTATGAAGATGAGGAAGCGGGTCGCCAAGCGAACTCGTTCCGAGCTGCCCTTGGATGAGGAGCCCCAAGTTCCAGACCTTACGCCGGAGGATCTACCCAGGGAGCCCGAAGTGACTCCACCGGTGCACGAAACTGTCGGGGCGCCTTACGCTGAGACCACTCATACGGGCGCTCCTGCATACTCAAGTGCTCCTGCTCACTTCGGGTCTGCTCATACGCGGGCTGGGCCCTCAGGCTTGGGAGCTCAAGGGGAGTTTAGGAGCGTGTTGACGCCGAACTACGCTCTTCAGAAGAGTAGGGATGCTACTTTCCCTGAGGAGGTCGCGACGTGGACCGATCTTCCCTTGAATCAGGTCGCTTGCTGCACCGTAACACATGCCATGGTGGTAAGTTAGATTCTGTCTTCCTTTGTTATTCTGTTGCTTCTGCTGTTATTTGCTTACTTGTTTCTTTTGGTAGGTGAATTCTTCAATTAATGCCTTGGCGGCCCAAGTGGAGAGGAGCTCGCGACAGGCGTGAGCTGTTGAGGCTGCCGCTCATGCTGCTGAAGAAGCTTTCCGTGCTGCAGAGGCAAATACTCGGGCTGCTGAGGCGGCTGCTTACGCTGCTGAAGAGGCTGCTCGCGTCGCGATGGCCAAGCAGGCGAGGTCTCAGCATGACGCCGAGGCTATGGGGGTAGTTGTCAAGCATATGGCGGACTTGAATTGGATTTGCAGCATCAAGTCGAATATCTTCAAGAGGACATCAGGGAGAGAACACAGATTTTTTCCCAAGGCATTGAAGACGCCAAGAAGAATGCAGTTGAAGACTACATTGCCTCTCCGCGTTTTGACGATCTGATGGTGAATTCTTACAGGAGGGGGTTCAAGTTAAGCCGGTGGATGATCCGGAATACGTACCCCGACCTCGATGTAAGTGCCATATCCACTTCGCATATAACTCAGGAGATTGCCAATGCTGCCGATGGCGAGCCGGACTCTGAAGGAGAGGCAGGGCCTTCGGGTGTTGTTGAAGTGCCTTTCGATGGCGAAGAAGTGGCTCCGGGCACGTAAATTTTTTTTTTTGTCCTTTCTGATGGCCAATGTACTGTTTCTTGCAATGTACTATATATGTCTTTTTCCCCGTGTTCTTCTTCCCCGAACTGATTCTGTGCCACTTTGTCCGGGTTATTAAATTTCCGTGGTCTGTTCTGCCGGGAACTGGTTTTTTGCCGAGCTGATAATATGCTCTTCTTTGCTTGCCGAAGTTCTTCTTGGCTTGCATCGTGGCACATCGGACCTGATTTCGTCCACTTCGCTTGGTGGTTTATAGGTAGTATCGCCTTAAGTTCACGATGTTCCACGCTCGAGGTACTCGTTTGCCTTCCAAGGTTTTGAGTTCGTATGCCCCCCGAGCGCTCTTTTTACTTTATAGGGCCCTTCCCAATTAGGTCCAAACTTGCCCACGTCGGGTTCGGGCACCATAATCTTACGAAGGACCAAGTCGCCGACTCGAAAGCTTCGTTGCTTTACTCTGCTATTGTAGTAGCGAGCTACCTGCTACTGGTATGCCGTTGTTCGGATGTGCGCGAGCTACCTGCTACTGCTATTGTAGTAGCGAGCTACCTGCTACTCGTCCAGTAGGTCAAGGTTGGTACGTAACTCGTCTCCGTTTGTCCGATCGTCATATGTTTCTAATCGCAATGTTGGTATTTCGATTTCCGCCGGGATCACTGCTTCAGTGCCGTAGGTGAGGTTGAAGAGGGTTTCTCCCGTGGCTGTTTTTTTGGTAGTTCGGTGAGCCCATAAGACACTTGGTAGCTCTTCGGCCCACAATCCCTTAGCTCGATCCAGACGTGCTTTCAGTCCGCGCAGGATGGCTCTGTTCATTACTTCCGTCTGACCGTTTGCTTGCGGGTGCGTGACTGACGTGAAATTTTGCCGAATCCCCATGTTCTGGCACCACTCTTGGAACTTGATATCCTCGAACTGTTTGCCGTTGTCGGAGATTAGTACCCGAGGTAACCCGAACCGACATACTATGTTCTTCCAAAAGAAGTTCTGTATGTTTCGAGCCGTAATAGTTGCTAGAGGTTCGACTTCTATCCACTTCGTAAAGTAATCTACTGCAACAACTAAGAATTTTCTTCCGCCTGTTGCTGGTGGGAATGGCCCCAGGAGGTCGATGCCCCATTGCGCAAAGGGCCACGGGCTGGCGAGGTATTTGAGGTCAGAGGCAGGTTGATGGTGGATATTGGCGTGCTTCTAACACTTGTTGCATTTTCTGACGAGCTCGACAGATTCTGCCTTCATCGTTGGCCAGTAGTATCCTTGTCGAAGTGCCTTTTGGGCGAGTGCTCTGCCCCCCAAGTGTCCGCCGCACAGGCCTTCATGAGTGTCGCAGAGTACGAACTCGGCTTCGGCAGGTCGCAGGCAACGCAAATAGGGGAGCGTGTACGACCGTCGGTATAACCGTTCGTCTATTATGAGGTATTTGGCTGCCTGGCGCTGCACCCTCTTGGCCGCATTGCGTTCTGCAGGGAGGGTTCCGTCTATCAAGAAGCTCGCGAGTGGATCGATCCAGCTCGGCTCTACCTCCAAGACGGGAGCGACCTCCTCTGTCCCCCCGAGAATACTAGGCCGAGGTAAGTCCTCTATGTACACAGTTCTCATATTGTTGTGACTTGTACTGGTTAACCGGGACAGGGCGTCGGCCTCAGTGTTTTCTGACCTCGGGATTTGCCTAATGATGTGTGATTGGAAGTTGAGCAGGGCTTCTTTGACTTTGGCCAAATATGCGATCATGGAGAGATCGCATGCTTCGTACTCGCCGGTAACTTGGTTCACCACGAGCTGAGAATCGTTGCAGATGACCAAGTGTTTTGCCTTTACCTTTCGCGCTAGGTCCAGCCCGACGATCAGTGCTTCGTACTCTGCCTCGTTGTTGGATGCCGCAAACTCAAAGCGTAGTGCGTACTCTAAATTTGTGCCGCCCAGGCCGCACAAGACTATTCCAGCTCCGCTGCCTTGCCGGTTCGAGGAACCATCCACGTGAAGGATCCAGGGCTCCTCATCCCAGTTCGCGCTTCGCCTGACCAGGAGAGATGCCACACTGGCTGCTACTTCACGGGGTTCGGACTCTATGGGCTCGGGATCTCCGGGTCCGCCCGAACTGGGGGCCTCGGGCTCGACCTGTGGGGCTTTGTGGCTGAAAGTGCACTCGGCGATAAAATCTGCCAAAGCTTGGGCCTTGATAGCGGTTCTCGGTTTGTACAGGAGGTCGTACTCGCTGAGTTCGATGGCCCATTTCGTCAGTCGACCGGAAACCTCGGGTTTGAGTAAAACTTGTCTAAGAGGTTTTTCAGTCAGGACGATGACGGTGTGAGCCTGGAAGTATGGGCGGAGCTTCCGATCTGCTATTACTAGGGCGTATGCTAGTTTTTCTATCTCCGGGTACCTTGCCTCTGCTCCCAGTTCTGTTCGTTGGGGATCCTCGATGGAAGCTCTAATCTGAAGTGTGCGAGCTGGGTCCGTTGCTGAAGTCGGGATTGCAGCAGTTTCCTCCGTGGGCGAAGCTCGTTCCTCACCTTGCTCCCCAGGCCGCTCCAGTTCGAGGTCGTCGGCCACCTTGGTTTTTCCCTTTAGGGCGGCAACATAACACTTGCGGGACTCGAGCTGGTCGCCCTGCGCTACCCCTACACCAAAGTCCGTAGGGAACTTCATGGCCAAATAGTAGGTGGAGACCGCCGCCCGTAGGATATGCGTGATCGGCTGCCCTATTATGGCATTGTATGGGGAGGGGGTCGCGACTACCAGGAAATCATGGTTGACTCTGACTGCACAAGGCCATGTGCCGGCTTCCACAGGGACGGTTACTTTTCTATGGGGCCTGACTTCCTCTCCGTTGAAACCCACCAGGGGCGTGTTCGCGGGCTTCAGCTCGCTCCTCTGTAACTGCAGTTGGTCAAATGCTGATTTGAAGAGGATGTCCGCTGAGCTGCCCGAATCTACGAGCCCGCACCTGACCTCGAAGTCGCTGATCCTTAGTTTAATGACAAGCGCGTCATCATGGGGGTAGTGGACCCCTCGCGCGTCGTCCTCCGTGAAGAAGATTGGTTCTTCGGTCTTTGGTCTCTTTGGGGGGTTCCGTTCTTCGAGGGCCGCTTCGTGAACTGAAGTCCGGGCTGCTGCTGAGGTACACCCCGCTATCACCGAACCTCCCACTATTACATGGATGGTTCCCCGAACTGGCCTCTCTTCCGGAGGCTGCTTCTGCAACGGTTCGGCAGGTCTGTTGCTAGACTTGGGGGCATCCTTTTCGTGCTCTCCTTGCCGACCTACCTTACTGTTATTATTGTTGTGCTGTACAAAGTTTCTCAAGTATCCGCGACGGATGAGCCCCTCTATCTCGTCCCGGATTTTATTACACTGTTCGGTGCTTTGACTATGGTCTCTATGGAAACTACAATACAAATTCTTATTTCTCTCGTTCGGATTTCCCTTTAGGCAAGGTGGCCACTTAACGTACGGGGCATCTTTGATCGTCATTAAGATCTCCGTCCACCTCGTGTTTAACGGCGTGTAGTCCGTCCGAACTGCTAGGGGGGCCCGGAACGACTAGTTCGGCTTTGGCTCCCGGGTCGGGTCTTTTCTATTCACCGGGTTCGAGAGCTCACCTTCTCTCTTTCTTTTCTCGTTCCCGCCTTCGGTTCGTTGGTTGATTTCTTCCTCTGTCCTCATGAACTTATCCGCGAGTTTGAGGAATTCGGCCACGGTTGCGGGCTGGTTGGCCACCATGTGCCATTTGAATTCTTTGTGCGTCACCCCTCTTTTGGCCGCCGCGAGCTGCACTGCGGGGTCCAACTGCGGTATCTGCAAGCATGCTTCATTGAAACGCTTGATGTAGCCCCGGATGGATTCTCCTTCTCTTTGGACTATTCCGAAGATGCTTTCCTCTGTTCTGGGGCACCGTTGGCTGGTGACGAAGTGTGTGGTGAAGACTTGCACGAACTGGGCCCAGCACTTTATCGACCCGGGGGCCAGGTTCCTATACCAAGTGCGGGCTACCCCCCTGAGGGTGGTGGTAAAGGCCACACACATGCACGATTCGCTGGCCCTGGTGAGGTGCATTTGGGACTGAAAGGCGTCAACGTGGTCGTTGGGGTCGAAGGACCCGTCGTATTTGTCCAGAGGTGGGAGCTTGAAGTCTCTGGGTAAGGGGACCGCCAGGAGTTCCGATGCGAGGGGGGAAGGAACCGAGAGAACCGGGGCAGCCCCTACCTCGTCCGAGCTCGTGTCTTTGCCTCTGAATTCCGACAAGGCACGGGTGGCGGTTCGGCGACTTCGTCGGCGCCTTCGCCGTTGAGCGGGCCTTGTACTGGCACTGCTGGCCTCCGTGTTACCGAGCTCGATGGGCCCGGAATGCTGGTAGTCCGCCGCCAGGGCGCTGAATCGATTTTTGGTGAGCGGGAGCTCGGGCTTGGAGCGCCGGGGTGCCGACCTCGCGGGTGAGGTTCCCGACCCGCCTGCGGGTTGCGAGGCGAGGATGACACTTTTCTCTCTTCGGCCTGGGGACGAGGCTTGGCTGTTAGGGTGGTTATGGGGTCGGGAGGCCTTCGCCTGGTGGGGGCGTCCATCCTGCGGGGAGGCCTTGACCGGCCTCGGAGCGGGGTGGCGAGGTGGAAGTAGTGGTTGGTTCAGTGGCAGTTGGGGGAACTGTTGTTGATAGTGATACTGGGAGATGTTGTGCAACAGTTGGTGCTGGTGAAGCTGGTGCTGCTGGAACTGTTGCATTTGGGCTTGCATTGCCCGCATGCACTACATCAAGTCCTCCAACCGGTTTTGGCTGGCTGCCAGGGGAACGACAGTCGGTTCAGTGAAGGTTGTCTCAATGGGGGGAGGAAAGGGGATGCTTGTGGTAGGAGGATTTACGGGTGCCACTACTTGTGGCGCGTTCAAGCTGGGGATCCCATCCACCGAAAGGGGGATGGTGAACTGTCCAACACACACCACAGGGACTTCAAGTTGTTCCCCGGTGGCGTTTGTCTCCGTGCCACGTCTGGTGTTGCTGGAGGAGGCCATGAGTGTTAGGTTTTTTTTTGAAGAAAAGGGGTTATCGAAGTTTGGAGGGAGGCTTTTTGAAGCGTGTTTCCCACAGACGGTGCCAATTGATGAAGCGCGATCCGGCCGGTCTTAGTTGTCCGCGGCCTTGCTTCCGAACGGGGTAGCAGGGAACCTGAAATGGAGGAGATGGGGAAGCTCCGGGGGGAACCCGGTGTAGAGGCTCCGAAGCTCAAGTTAGAATCCTTCAAAAGCAAGGTAATGCCAGATAGCGCAAAGTTTGCATACCTCCATTGTCGGGGGGCAAGGGGATCTTATAATCACTTCGTGCACTCGTCCCGGGGCCCTTGTCAGGTCAGGTATGATTACCCTTGTGCTTGTCAATTCGGCCGTCGTCCTTTCTGATGAGACAGAACCGTCACTGCCTAACCGTCTATCTAACTGGAGATGGCGGTGTCAGTGGCGGTGGCAGGTGGCCGTTTAGGGTGCTGCCGCCAAACGTCAGATCCCAAGTCAGTCAGGCGCGGTGCCCTCGGGCACAAACTTCCTTAGTGTCAGGCGTGGTACGACTTGTTTGGCTTTGGTGCCAGGTGATGCAAAGTGCTGAGCGAGGCGGTCTTGAGCTCGGAGTTATCTGTAGGGCAGGTCAGTTCGGCAAAGTGTATCCCGAGCTATTACAAGGTGGGTCAGTTAGGCGAAGTGTATCCCGAGCTGTTACAAGGTGGGTCAGTTTGGCGAAGTGTATCCCGAGCTGTTACATGGTGGGTCAGTTCGGCGAAGTGTAATCCGAGCTGTTACAAGGTCAATTCAGCGAAGTGTAACCCGGGCTGTTACAAGGTCAGTTCGACGAAGTGTATCCCGAGCTGTTACAAGGTGGGTCAGTTCGGCGAAGTGTACCCCGAGCTGTTACAAAGGGTGAGTTTGGGCCCCCGGTAGGGAGTTCAGTCCGCTCGTGTCCCCTTGTTCCCGCCTAGGCTTGGCCCCTTTTGCCGAGCTGTTGTTTCTGCCACGTGTCACGTAATAGAGAGATCGGGCCAAATCTTCCTTCATCAAATAGTATTATAACGGATGGCGAGTTATAGAAAATAAAATCTCATTTACATGGTGAGTTTTGGACGTTTTGAAAAGTTACATTGAGTTTAAGAGAATTCATAAAAAGGGATGGTGGGTTTTGGACAATTTCTCTTTAACTAAATATGACTTAAAGGTTGTCTATATAGGGCCCACCTTAGAAAGCCCGAATCTGTTGTGATCTAGCCCTTGAAAATGGGCTAAATCATCAATGCGGTAGCTGATTTGGTATATAGGTGCTTTATCTTCATAATAGAAGCTTCTCAACTAAGAACCCTTTATTATACCCCCACCTCTCAAAAACAACAACCATGGTTTTCAAAACTAGATTGGACCAGACAGTCAAATTGGAAAAACCAGGAATCGATCAGGTGATTATTGACAATTTGGCATTAAGAATGAACCTTTTTTTTTTTTTTTGGATTTTGAGAGGGGAGTGATGGAGGGTTTTTTTGGCAACACCCTATTATTCGGACTACTTCTAGGTGGCCGATGACTCAGAGGCCGAAGTGGAGGATTTTTGCTGGATGAGGACTTGGATGCCGAGTTGGCTAAGTTGTGGGTAGATTGGGTGTGGAGTTAGGTTGATTACCAAGCTGGATAGCTCTTCAGAGAAACCTGCAAGGAATGAATGTAGAGGACCCAGGGTGGTTAACCCGGCAAGGTTGCTCTGATGATTAAATTAGTACTCTCGTAGTAGATCGCAAGCTAAAAAATCAGAAAGTATGAGAGCTAGAATGTTCTTACTCACCTTCACTAGAGTTGGTGCCTTTATATAGGCATTGCTTGGCGTAGGCTTCACGCACCGCATCCGTGATTTCTGGGAGATCATGCCTAACTGGTCCTGATGCTGCACAATCTAACTACTCCCTACTGGAGGATGATCTGGCTTCCAATTGAGCAACGAGCTAGGTGAATTTACAAGACAACGGATCAGAGAACCCGGGGTGGCTAACCTGACGAGGTTGCTCCGATGCTTAAGTTAGTATACTGTGGTGCGAGCTGAAAGCTTTGAGAGCTAGAGATCTAGAGAGTAGAAAAATCACGCGTACCTTGTGTCATTGGGGTTGGTGCCTTTATATAGTTGAGCTCTCGCGGGTTTCGCGAATCGGTTTCGGGATCTTCGTCTTGAGGGGATTCATTTCCACTTTAATTGGGGAGTAACGTATCAATTAATAAAGATTATCAATTCCCCCCGATCTGGGCGAGGAGAAGATTAGGCATGCCGTTACGCGGCGTGATCCCGTGAGGTTCAGAGTCTACTGGAGAAACTTTCGGAGTCGTTACGTGGTGGTTCGGGCTGGTAGCCCTGAGCTGATACTTCGGTTCTTTAGTTCCGAACTGGATTGAATGCCGATGTGACTTTGTGCCGAGGTAACTGAACACCCGAACTCAAACGTTGCGAACTATTCTTGCTAGGCTGAACTGTCATCCCTTAGTTAGGTCATTTCCACGTGTCCCCTTCTCGCTAGATCGCGCCAAATCACCATTCATCAGGTCCGAAATCCTTGGAGGTAACCGCCACGCACATTGACCATCCTCTAGAACACTCGGTATATGGGCCAACTTTTGAGAAGCTTGCGAGTGTCGGGATATGCATACCGAATTTGTCAACGAGCACAACTCGCAGGTCGCCTCCTGAACCTCAGTCAGGCCGGCAAACCCTCAAGAGAGGTCGCTCCTCGCGTCGATGTCACTTCGGCCAGTAACGAGGTGCTACAAGTCGACTCTAGACGAGGTGCTACAAGTCGCTCCTTGAATGAATGATTTAAAAAACAAATAAAAAATCAAAGCAAAAAAGGGGACGGTTTGGATATCTACCATCTAGGGTTTGTGTTGTCGGAGAAGGTTAGAATGAAACCTCCGTTGTGCGTCCAAGGAAAACTAGATGCCATTATCAACATGGAAGTTAGAATGAAACATCTCGATGGCAAACCAAACACCACGGAGGTGGTTGTGCTCCAAAGAACGCCAAGCTTTTCAAAACCGCATAGTGCAAAATACAAAATAGGGAAAGAGGAAGGATTGGAGAGGCGGCAACTCAATCACTATTCATTGTGAAATGAAAAAGATGTGGGAGCAATCCAAAGGCTATTTTCGAGAAAAAGGAGAAGGATAAGTAGAAAAAGGGCAAAACATTTTGGGAAAAAGGGGAAGGACGACAACTATCCAATTTATTACATTACTTGGAATTTAAAAGATTGTAACTATCGGTTCGAGTCGGTTCACTTTCGGTTTACAAAATTACGAGCTTATAAACTGAAACCGACTTGAACAGTTGGGTTTTATAGTCTTAAGGCCCAAAACCGATCGATAACTTTGGGAAATCGATCAGATTGGGTCAAATTGGGCTGATTTGGTCAGTTTTTAATATTCTGTAAATAGTCTTAATTGTCAATATTTGGATGAGACAAAATTACAATTTTAATAATGAATTTTTATGATTAAAATAGTCATTGATGAGGGTGGATTTTGCCCTCCAATGACATTGTGACACATGGCATCTCAGAACAACTAGATGACACTTGGAACCATTCAGGCAATAACTTGCCAAGTTGGTGGTGTCCAACTTGGCGGCCTGGTCCAACGCGACTTGGTGGCATGGCCCAGGCACGGCCTGGCAGCCTAGCACATGCGCCGACCTGGCGGCCTGGCCCAGGCATCGACCTGGCGGCCTGGCACAGGCGCCGACCTGGCGACATGCGAGACGTGCTACCGGCAAATTTGACATGCATATCCTAACACTCCCATGATCCTTAGAAGTTGGCCCACGTGTCGAATGATCCAGAGAGTGATCAATGTGCATGGTGGTTACCTCCAGGAATCTCGAACCACTTAGACGACCTCACAGAAATTTCGGATATGGCAAGTAAGCAAGTAAGCAAGTAAGCAAATTCTAACTCTCATATTTTGTGACTTTTAGCTTGCAGTCTACTATGAGAGTATTGACTTAAGTATCGGAGCAACCTTGCCGGGTTAGCCACCCTGGGTCCTCTGACATTTGGTTCTTTGCAGGTCGGTCTCTAAAGAGCAATGAAGCTCATCAATCCAACTCGGCACCTGGTCAGCCCGACACCTCATAGGCAGCTCGACACCCAGGCAACTCGGCACCTGGTCAGCCCGGCACCTCATAGGCAGCTCGCCACCTGGTCAGCTAGGCACCTCATAGGCAGATTGACACTATAGCCATCTCGCCACCTAGCCTGCCCAGCTCGGCTCAGCTCGGCAGCCAAAGTTCTCCACTTCGGCTTGAGTCATCGACCACTTGGAAGCAGACCAAATGACGAGGTACTTAGCACAAAAGATTGGCCATCATCCAAAAATTGATTCATCAATTGGTGCCATCTGTGGGAAACGCTACAAAAAGCTAAGTTCTCATCCTTCGAAAGGCTAAGTCCTCTTCTTCCAGAAAGTTAAGTTCTACTAAAAGCTCTCACTTTTTAGTTTCCATTTTTATGAACTCAAAGACTATGCAGGAAGTTGATGGCCAACAGACTAAGCAGATCTACCAACTTTGTTTCAACTCAGAGAAAGCCTCATTAGTCCTCTTCGCGAGGTACCCTCTACAAAGATGAGCTCTTCGTGGTTTCCGCAGGAGTAGGCGGCCAACAGATTGCATGGATGCCCCTACCGGTCGAGCCTTCCAAGGCTCCCGTGCGAGCTGGTGACCTAAAGTCAGTAGTGTTTTTCCCATAAGTTGACTCCTAGTAGCTTCTTGTAGGAGTGGGTAACCAATGTCACTAACGAGGCTGATGCAGCGCAGTCGTAGCTCTGAGGCACCGACCTGGCGGCCCAGATGTAGCCTGACCCATGTGCGGCCTAGCAGCCTGGCACATGCGCCGACATGGCGGCCTGGCCCAGGCACAACATGGCGACCTGGCATAGGCGTAACCTGGTGGCCTTGCCCAAGCACGAACTAGCAAACTGATAAAAGACCTCAGCACCACGATAAGTCCCAATCGCCTCATCGGCATGGGCAAACAAGGCCCAATCGCCTCTTCAGCATGGGCAAAATGAAAGATCAAGGAGAGTGGACTACAAGTCGCTCCTAGAGCCTAAGGGCTAAAGTGCCGAATTGGCAAAGACTTCGGCACCACATAAGACCCAGTCACCTCTTCGGCATTGGAAAAATCAAGGAAAGCGGACTACGAGTCACTCACAGAGCCTAAGGGCCAAAATACTGAACTAGCAAAGACCTCCTCACCACATAAGACCTAGTCGCCTCTTCGACATGGGCAAAATCAAGGAGTGAACTATGAGTCGCTCCTAGAGCCTAAGGAATCAAATCAACACTTACGAGCTCATCGAATTATTCATTCTGGGCCAAGAGGAGAAATTTACTCCCTTCGCCGAGTTACTTTCAAGTCGGGAGTGGGGGGCAAATGATGAGGGCAGATTTTTCCCTCCAACGACATTGTGACACATGGCACCTCAGAACAACTAGGTGACACCTGAAACCACTCAGGCAACAACTTGCCAAGTTGATGGTGTCCAACCTAGCGGCTTGACCTAGCGCGACTTGGCGGCATGGCCCAAGTGCGGCCTGGTAGCTTGGCCTAGCGCGACCTAGTGGCTTGGCCCATGTATGGCCAGCGGCCTAGCAGCCTGGCACATGCCCCAGGCGCGAGCTAGTGGCCTAGCCCAGGCGCGACCTGGTTGCCTGGCACAGGCGCCGACCTGGTGACCTGCGAGACATGCTTACTGACAAATTCGGCATGCATATCCTAACACTCCCATGATCTTTGGAAGTTGGCCCACATGCCAAACGATCCAGAGGGTGGTCAACGTGCATGGCGGTTACTTCCAAGAATCTTGAATCACTTAGACTACCTCGCAGAAATCTCGGATATGGTGTGTGAAGCCCATGCCAAACAATGCCTATATAAAGGCACCAACCCCAATGGCAAGTAAGCAAGTAAGCAAATTCTAACTCTCATACTTTGTAATTTTTAGCTCATAGTCTACTATGAGAGTACTGACTTAAGCATCGGAGCGACCTCGCCAGGTTAGCCACCCCATGTCCTTTGACATTTGGTTCCTTGCAGGTCTCTAAAGAGCAATGAAGCTCATCAATCTACTTCGGCACCTGTTCAGTCTGGCACCTCATAGGCAGCTTGACACCTAGACAGCTCAGCACCTCACAGGCAGCTCGGCACTTAGTCAGCCCGACACCTACAGGCAGCTCGCCACCTGGTCAGCTCGGCATCACATAGGCAGCTCGCACTATAGTCAGCTCGCCACCTAGCCTGCCCAACTTGACTCAGCTCGGCAGCCAAAGTTCTCAACTTCGGCCTGAGTCATCGGCCACTTGGAAGCAGACCAAATGACGAGGTACTTAGCACAAAAATTTGTCCATCACTCAAAATTGATTCATCAATCATTGTCTTATTTTTCTAAAAAATAATAAAACATAGATATATGCATTTACCCTGATAAGTGTTTATTAAGAAATATTTAACCAAGTAAATAACTTACCGAAACAGCTTACAAGGCCTATATGTAATTGTTGTTGTTTAGTTTGCGTGTTTATGTGTGTGTGCACATGTGAGATATATGATAACCCCATATTTTAAATCCTTTCGTTTTTTGAAAAATAATTTTGTTAAAAATGTTTCAAATTAAATAGACATTAATAAAAATTGAATTGTGTGTAGATTTAAAAAGTTACTTAGGCTCTGATTGTTTATGGTTGCACTAATGTGAATGCATGAGAGTGCAAAAGAACTGGATTGATTTATTTCAATTTCTACTTTGTTTGGAAGTAAATTGAGGAAGATGATGCAATTCCACTTTATATGAAATAGAATGGCGGTACCAAAGAGAGATTAGAGATACCGGGGTTGTTCATTGATATGGAAGAAATAAAATGATCTGTAACTACTTTATATGAGAGAATTAAGGCAAGATGAGGTGATGCAAATTTTGCATCAAATATGAGTGGAAATCACAGCTACAAATAGATGCAAATTCCAAAACAAGTTAAAATTTTTATTCAATTCTGATTTGCACTACAAACAAACAATGTCTTAAGAAAATTGTAAAATTCATCATGAATAATTCAGATGATGATTACCAGCAGTGGTTTCACCTCTAGTCTCAATTTGGAAAGAGTACAATGCCAATACAGGTTTAGAAATACAAAATACAAAGTGTACACATTTGTATTTGTATTCTTTCCAAAGAATCCAAACTAGTGTTTTTGAATTATCGTTGACCTAGACAATCAAACTATTTGACCTGGGAACTGCCTATGCATCTGGTTCTGTTTTATCCCAAACTTAATCCTTGGCAAAAAACTGTTGAACTGGTCAATGACTCATTGACCCGGGCGATCGAACCATCAACCCATTTGAGTCATTCAACAGTTTTGATCATTTTTATTTTAATTATTTTTAATTTTTAAACTTTTTTGTCAGAATAGACCATTCATTCAAACTAAATGGTCAAACCATTATCCCTAAAACTGGTGGTCAGAACAATTTCGGTTCCGACTCGATTTTTAAAAAATTGATCCAAACTAAGCCTTTACTGTTTCACATGAAATATATTGTTTTTGCATTGGTTTCAGGCTACAACAATGTAAACCACATAAATGCCTTTGTTTAGTATTATTCTCGATCTTGGTAAAGGGATCATAGGCCCTTGACCTTAGGTTTATATTTAACTAGAATGCACTTTTTAAGGGAAGGGAGAGGAGAATAGAAGGATGGGCTGAATACGTAGTAAAACAAAATGGAGTGAGATGAATGAATGGATTAGGTCTTGCATGGTGGTGTGGCCATGAAGGCAAGACAAGTAATGGCATTATGTGGAAAAGATTATGGTGATAGATTCCATCATCTGTCACTGCTCTAAGCTATACAAATTTATAAAAGGGAAGAAGTCATAAAAAAACTTTTTTTTTTTTCATTGTTTCCATTTTATAATCTTCCGTGTTGCAAATTTGCAATAGAGGTTTTTTTTTTTTTTTAACCTCAGAAACCTGGCATTACTCATTTGCAACATTACAAAGGCTACTTTGGCTGCTTGAATTTTCTACTAATATATTATATTTACATGCATTATATGCAAGTTTATGAGCATCCATATTCATATTTCTATTTACATGATTTATGCAAACTATATAAAAAAAAGGACAATAGTTGTAGAACTTTCTGCTTTATAGGTTGAGTAAGCCAATCATTTTTGACATTCATATAGATGTTGTTAACTAAGCTTCCTGAGTCAGAAAAGATGGCCAGAGACTTTAACTTCAGCTTGTAGGCATATATGCCATATAGGAGGGCCCACCATTCAGCTTGGAGTGGGTTTGCGGTAGCAACTTTTCTACTCCCTGAGAAAATTGCAATATCATCTGTTGAGAGTATTTGAGCTCCTGTCCCTGCCATACCAGATGATGAAATGAAAGAGCCATCAACAAACATTCTATATTTTGTGGATAAAAGTATGTGTGAATGCATAAATAATGGATGGGAACTCTGTATTTTTGGGCTTGGTTGTAGGAACCAATGCATGTGATGCAGCAGTTTTGCTGGACTCATAACATGATTTTTATATAGAGTTGCACCCCTCGTGTCCCATATAAGTCTAAAGAGAATGAAAAAACTTTGCAATGAAGACCCGCTTTTCCTCTTTGTTTAGACCATTTAACGTAGTTTCTATCCATTCGAGAGTGAAGTGATAAAGTTCCTTGTTATGGATTTGCTCCGGGTTTATTCCCAAAGAAGCAGATAACCACACCGCACGAGCATAGGAGCAATCGAAAAAGAGATGCTGCCAAGTCTTTGTGGTTGTTTGGCACAAAGGACATTTCTTCTCCTCTTCATTTAAGAAGTGCAATTTATCCTTTGTTTTGATTCCATTCCACCATGCCTTCCACATAAAGATTTAGAATCTCATAGGAATTTTACATTTCCATATGAGGTTCCAATTCCAATGCTGTCCAGAAGAAGATGTCTGTGTTGACATGAGAAATCCGTAGCCAATTTTTACATCATACTCTCCAGATTTTGATTTTTTCCGGATGAGCTTGTCTATTGAGAGATGATGCGAGATCACAGTTTGTAGGATAGGCTAGATACTCTCTTGCTTGAAGAAGAGTTCAATTTTCTGTTGATCCCATGCACCAGAGCTGGAGATGAATTCATTCACTGTTATCCCCATCGAATGTGTTTGAGCTTCAGATTTAATTTCTGGAACTCCATTTGGTAATACTAATACGCATGGGTTAGAAATATGAATCGAAGTACCATCCTTTATTTGCCAAGTGGTATTCGTTTTTAATTTGTCCCATAGAGTAATAACTTGTTTCCACCACCCGGAATTAGATTGCTTCTTTTTTAGAGAGTAAATAGATTTATTTTTGAAATATTTTTCCTTTATTGCTTCCCTCTATAGGCCCTTCTCTCTAGAAAACAATCTCCAGATTTGTTTTGAAAGCAGAGCTTGATTAAATTCTTTCATTTTCCTGAATCCTAAACCACCCATCTTTTTTGGTTTACAAAGGATTTTCTAGGCTATGTTATGAATAGATTTGCTTTCTACTGAGCCATCCCACCAAAAATTTCTCTGGGTTTGTTCTAACTTTTTTTAATGTAGAGCTTGGAAGGATTGAGGAACCCATTATGTAATTTGGTACAGCCTGGAGTGTTGATTTTACCATGGTGATTCTTCCTGCTTGTGACAACAATTTTGCTTTCCATAATCCAAGCCTTGTGTTTATTTTGTCTAGCAGTTCCAACTGATTTATTCTACTTGTATCACAAAGAGCAACTTGAACTCCCAAATATTTCTCCACTTGTTTGAGTGTTTTCATGTGAAGGGTTGACAGGAGTATTTTCACTTTTCTTCTATGCACCTCAGGACTAAAATAAACTCTCATTTCACTTTATTTATTATTTGACCTGACACCTTCTCAAACTCCTTTAATACCCTTAGCACTTGATTGATACCTCTGCTTTGTAGACCAGAAGGCAGTCATCAGCAAACAACAGATGTGATATTTTTAGACCACATCTGCTAAATGTGATCCCTTGAATTTTCTTTTGAGCTTCTTCTTTAAAGAGCAGACATGGAAGGATTTGCATCCCAATTATAAATAGGTAGGGTGATAAAGGGTCTCCTTGCCTTAGCCCATTCTTTAGAGGGAAGAACTCCTTGTGTGTTCCATTTATTTTGATTGAGAATCTTGGGGTTTCAATGCACCATTTTATCATCCCACACTATTTATTTGGGAACCCTATTTCCTGTAACACCTTAACAATAAAATCTATTCTCATTCTGTCATATGCATTTGATATATCAATTTTCAATAGAACCCATCCTTTTCCTTTGTTTTTTCATTTTGTGTACAATTTCCATTGTTAAAATCACATTATCCATACATTGACGCCCTTTTATGAATGCATATTAGTTTGGAGCACTGAGTCTATCTAGATACTTATGCATCCTTTGGACCAAACACTTTGACAAAATCTTGTAGATTATATTACATATACTAATATGTCTGAATTGACTTACTACTTCAGGAATCTTGACTTTTAGAATGTACAGTAGATTTGTAGAATTTATTTCTAGAGGAAATTTTGCTGAACTAAAAAATTCTCTCACCAGTCTGCAAACATCCGATTTTACTACTCTCCAAAATTTCTGGTAAAAGAAAGGAGTAAATCCATCAGGTCCAAGTTCTGAATGGGTTCATAGAGACTTGACAACTTGTTCAATTTCCTCATCAGTGGGGGCATAAGATTTCTTGAGCTTCTTGCTTAGTAAGTTTTTCCATTATTAGATGTTGGATTTCAGGGATTTCAGTATGATAGCTATTAGATGTTCCATTATGATAATTATTGCTCACCTCCTTTGCCTGAATTTTGAAAGCATCTGCTACTTCTTCCAAAGACATCAGTTCTCCTTCAGGTGTTTTTTTTTTTTTTTTTAAACTCCAATGCGTTTCTTCTTCTGTTGAAATTTGTGATTTGTTGGAAGTATCTAGTGTTTTTATCACTTTCTTTAAGCCATAACTCTCGAGATTTTACTCTCCACAATTTCTCTTCTCTCATTAACCATTTTTCATATTCCCTCATTAGCGAAGGTTTTCTTTGTTGGCATTCTGCATTCTCCTCCTCTTCCAGTTTGGAGAGGTTTTCCTCAATTTCCTTAAGTTTTGCCTCAATTTTTCCGAATCTAAGTGCATTCTATTCCTTGAGAGCCGCTTTACATTGGTGAAGTTTATATGGGATTGTTGTTGATTCTGGAGGAGAAGACAATTGGGTTTCATTTATTTGTCTACAATCCTCTTCCTCTGCCCATATAGGTAAGAAATGGAATTGTTTTGGGCCTGAGGTTGTTTGGGGATTTGTATCAAGAATTAACAGGGAGTGGTCGGAGAAGACAGTTTTAATGGAGGTAATTCGGGCTGATGGAAACATGGAATGCCAATGAATTGTAGCCATTCCTCAATCAAGCTTTTCTTTTACCCTTTTATGTCCTTATTTTTGTTTGACCAAGTGAACTTTTGACCCAACCATTTTAATCTCCGGGAGAGAGTGGTTTTCAATAAGGGAACTAAGAGAGGTTGAGACTCTATTTGCCATATAGTTAGGGCCTATATAATCCCTCTTATTTTATCCTCCCCTATTTCTCGAACAAATTTCAGCACTTAGAACTTGTCAAGTGGTAAGAATTAACGCATTTTTATGTGAAACCTTCAAAAGAAAAAATAATTGTATAGCAAGTATATCTAAGAAAAGATTCAGTATACATTTGGGTAGAGGGCTACCATATGGATTTACCAAAAGAAAACATGAAATAAATGGACTTTATCTCTCTCTTGGAGGCGGTATGATACATGTCATGTACGTGGCTTTGGCTCCCTTAGGGGAGACGGGATCTATTCCTCACAGATGGGCGCCTTACATGCACATCCACACTGCATTGGTAATATCTCCCATAAATAATACCTAATATTCATGGGAAATGTTCCCAATACATGATAAGATGTGCGTATGAGGAGCAAATCCCGTCTCCCCTTGAGAGCAGTGTGCTATATACTAGACCCTTCTAGCCTTTTGGCTAATATCAAGTTAGTAGGGCATTAACTCATTATGGTGGAAGAAAGTTTTTTTTTTTTTTTTCTATTCGGTGCCGTCATTAATAATTTCCTCTTGACCCTTTTTTCTCCAAAATACTGGTTGCGAAATTCGATCCCGCGTCAAAACTGGAATAAACCAACTAATACACAAATTAAACAGCCCTCAGCGGTGAAAGCATCCAACCACCTCTTAATTTTGATATATGATAATGTTGAAGTAAGTCAACCTTGATATGCCAATAAATAAGAAGATTCTAAGTAATGGAAGTGAAAACATTAGGTCAACTCATTTTCATCCCATAGCGATTAAGGTGGAAAGGTAATTTTATTAAGGGTTAAGTTACAATATTCAAGGCTTTTAAATATCACAGAACAACCTTATTACACTTTATTAAGGGGCGTTGGACAATGAGAGTGCCGAATAGTTTTGTTTCCTAACACAAAAGCAACTGCCATATCGGGAAAACAACACCTAACAGTGGTTTTTGTTTTATGAAACAAAATTATTCACATTTGTCACCCCTTAAATTTGTGGTCTCTTTTTAGATGAATTGGCAAAAAAATAAATAAATAAATAAATAAAACACCACTCAAGTGGAATTGCACAAAATTCCTTAAATTTGGCATTCTCAAGTCCATACTGACCAAAAGTAAATTAAGGCCCCGTTTGATTCACATGAATAAGAGTCTGGAATTGGAATTGGAATGGGTTAGTCCGATTCCAATTGTTCGGTTGGGTGGAATCGATGTTCTATTCCTATTCCTGTTGGAATGGCATTTCATCCTATAAGGGAATGATCATTCCTTGCCTCTCCATTAGGAATGAAATTCCATTCCTGCTTATTCCAATTCTCATTCTCATCCCTATCTGAACCAAATAGATTATGGGAATAGATTATTTTGATTTTGATTCCAAAGAGTTTCCATTCCGATTCAATTCCAATTTCAATTGCAAACCAAACAGACCCTAAATTTAGAATGCCTACAACATTTATAAAAGGGGAAAATTTTCGATCGATATCCTATACTTTGGGTCTAGTGTCACTTTAGTCATCAAACTTTAAAATGCGACATTTCAATATCTGAACTTTCAAAATGTGTCAATCCAATACCTGTTGTTAACTAGTTATTAACCAGCCATTAAGGGGCATTTACAAAAGACACAAATACCCTTGAATGTCATCTGATTTTCTTTGTCAACCATCCAAACATTGACAAAAAATTAATAGTCTCAAATCATTGCCTCTTCTATTTAAAAAAGTTGGAGTAACCAGAATGTCCATTGATACATGACCCCAACTTTTTTGAATAGAAGAGGCAAGGTTTTGGGACAGTTAATTTTTTGTTAATATTTAAATAATTTATAAAGAAGGTTAGATAACACTTGAAAGACATTTATGTCTTTCTCAAGTATCACTTCACGGTAAGTACTGAATTAACATGTTTTAAAAATTAAAATACTAAATCATCATATTTTAAATTTCAGGAACCAAAATACAGGATACTAATCGATAATTTTCCCTTATAAAAATACAAGGCCTGAGAAGTAAAAGTGTGAGATTGAGCATGCACTACAAGTTTAGGAATAATAACATAAGTAGGATAGTGGATAGATGGTGTGACTGTGGAGAATTTACATGGGCAGGATTTTGGATTATAAGGTGTTTGCTGATTTTGGAAGAATACGAATCCTCTGCGGTTGTACTGGATCAATCATGAAACAGTATGCTCCGGCTACTGTAGAGGATTCCAATTGCTTTTGGAAAGACAAATTTCACAAATGACTTGGCCTGTTATGTAATTTAAATTTTCATGTGGCAAAAAAAATATTTGAAGTTGCAGACCTTTTTCAAGCAGAATGAATAAAATAGACATTAGAAACTAGAAGTCCCAACAAGACAATGGATTATCATCAAACGAGTAGCTTGAATTTGACGCACAGCCAAAAGCCATCTCAATGGACCATTGTGTTTGTGCGTAGACAGTAGACATTCCTCTCACATCTGTGGAAAGCCATCTTTCTCTGTCCGGAGGCGCGTGTCTCCCTCTCTCTTTTAAATTGGGTTGGGCCTTGGGCCCACGTACTATTAATGAATTATCAAAGCATTAAGTATGGAAAGATCCAAGTAACTATACTGCACTCCATCTCTATCTTAGAATTCTTTCAATGCAAATTTATAATAAATTCGAAATTTTAAATACCACCACCTACAATACTAATATCCGCCCTTATATTGACAACAATTGTGAACTGACACTTATCTTAATTGTACAATAAAACTAAGATTTATTGAAATAGACTGAACAATAAAAACCCCAAGATCCAAAGTCCCCATGTCAACGACCAACCAAAATATCTCAGAGTCAGAGGCAGCTTGCTGGTGTAAAAACCCGTTATAATTATATTGTCTATTGACAAAGAAAATTTAACAGAAAACTGGAAACGAAACGGTGGATTCATCCCAAACATCATATCCCGCTACTTTGTAATGTTTGTTCGTGCCCAAGAGGGTGGAAATTGGAAAACACGAACGGCCGAGGAATTTGGATCTGGGACTACCTAGCGCTGTGTGAAGTGTGAACAGCGTATAGCTGTCACCCTGTCCACGTAGACGTAGTTATTGCGGTTGGACTAACACGAGTAAAAAGAGACTGTCCGTCCTTAAAGCACAAGTTTGTACTCTGTAGTCTGCACATACCTAACAGTCCTGCAGTGCAGCCGTGTTGATCATCCTTGATATGTAGATCTAATGTTTAATGGGCCCAGCCTCCTTTATAACAGAGCTAAGGCTGCATTTGCCATTACTTATTTCTCTTTTTTAGCAATTAAAAACTAAGCTTCCATGGGGATATTTTAACTATAAACAAATCTTAAATGATAAGGAAAATATTTAGGGCCAAGTGGTCACAAATAAGTATTTAAAAAGAGATTATTTTTAGAAAAAAAAAGAGTGTTCTTGGTCTTCGAAGCGTACTTTTACTGTTAGAAATTTATTGAAGAAAGGCATTGGATGGGAGGTGGGTAATGGTGAAGATATAAGCTTTTTGGAAAGACAATTGGGCTGATGATACTCCTCTGAGGGAAATGGTTGATGAAACCTCAATTTCTAGTAGTGATTTGAAAGTTAGTGATGTAATTGATAAGGAGGGAAGAATATGGAATGAGACTCTTATTAGAAACTTAATTCCTGCCCATGATTGGGATAAGATTAGAACCACCTTCATACCCTCATTACCAAGGATAGACAGATTGATTTAGAGACTAAATACAACTGGTAGTTTACAATCAAAATTGAAAACAGCCTATGCTAAGATTAGTAATTCTGTGAACAACTCCCCTAGGGATGTCAGTGAAATTGCAAAGATTTGGAGCCTAAAGACCCCCCCCCTCCCCTAAGTATAAGACTTTCTTATGCTTTCTCTTAGATTATGTTTGGTTTGAAGGAAAATGCAGGGAAAGGGAGGAAAACCTTTACAAACCTTGTATAGGTTTTCCTGACTTTCCCTTCCCTTCCCTACCTCTTCCTTCAAACCAAACATAGCCTTAAGTGATAAGCTTCCCTCAAAGAAAAATCTTTTGAAGAGAGGTATGGTATTTGTGGGGATATGGAAGAGGATGTTAATTATATTTTTGTTAATTAAAACCATGCCAAATAGATATGGCAGATTACCCAAAATGTCTTCAATCTTACAAATAGATTTAATCAACCCATTATGGAGATTTTGAAGAACTTAAGGCTGTGTTTTGGTTTGAAAGAAAAAGTAGGGAAAAGTAGGGAAACCTTTACAAACCTTTCCCTTTCTTTCCCTACCTTTTCATTCAAACCAAACATAGCCTAAATGAAAATGATTTGGAAAATGGGCAATACGCCAATATAAAAGAAGAAACTACTAGCCGAGGCTTGGGCTGCTTGGGAGGCCTACAACTTAGTAGGAAATTTTAACAATGGACTCCAAACTTGTCATCGACTGCCTTAGAAACAGAATCAAGCTGCCGTAGAGACTATGATGGCTACAAGATGATATTCAAAGCTTCGATGAAGAAATTGACTATCAGCATGTCTATAGGAATGCCAACAAAGCAGTAGATTGGTTAGCAAATCAAGCCCATATTTCTTCTTTTCAATCTGATTCGATTCTTAAGAGCTTTATCTTTAATTAGTTGTATGGATTATTGGGGACGTGCTAACCCAGAGCTGTGTAACCCCTCTTGTATCTTTCGATTTATCAAAAAAAAAAAAAACTGTAAAAAGAAGATAAATCTTTAAAATAAGAAATGTCAAATGCAACCTAAGTGTTAAGGGCAGATCGATTAGGAATCCACACAACAGGTAGCCTCTAGCCTGTCCAACTCCAAATCCATAATCCCCAAGACCCTGGTGAAGGCAAGATTCCATCTCTAGTCTCCACTAACGAGGCAGTTGACACTTTAAGTCTTAAGGGCCATCTGATACATTGAAAGCTGAAGTTGCTGAATTGAAAAGTTTATAGCTTTTAACAAATGTTTGTGTACAGTATAAATTCAAATATGTACAGTTCAATTGTGCAAATGTAAAGTTTATGAATATAAAATAGTACAAAATAAAAGGTTTTGCAATATATTATGTATTTTTCCCAAGCTTAAATATTTATTATCTGATTATTTATTAATTGAAAGATAATGTAGTAAATCATTTATTTCAGCAACCGTTATCAAATGTCCCCTTAACCTGCCCTTCCTTTCAGACTAGTTATACATTTTGACCTAAAAAAAAAAAGAAAGAAATGAAATGAAAAGAAGATAGATGAATGGAATTGGAAGAGTGACAAAGTGGGTATTCAAATATAAATAAAATTTTAGGAGTGTTGTTCCGAGGGAAGGAAGTAATTATAGGTGTTGGCAGTAAATACAATTTTTATTAGAAAATACCTATTGGATCATTCAAATGGAAATTTGCACTAGTGTAAATGCATGAGAGTGCAAATAGGTAGAATGTAAATTTTGGTGAAATAGAAAGGATGATACGATCCATACTTTGTAAATAAAAAAAGAGAATTGAAAGGTGAGGAAGGTAGTGCAAATTTTGCATTAATTTTGGATGCAAAATTTGCATTATCAGTGAGTGCAAATGAGACAAAAAGTATAAATTTTGCATTAATAATATGTACAAATCATAATGGATGCAAAACTGAATCAGATGTAAAATTTATGTTCAGTTTTTATCAAGGTTTTTAAAACTAGACCGGACAGGGCACCGTTATGGGGTCCAGTTCCCAGGTCAAACAACACAACCGTCCGGCCCTAGTGGATGGCACACTCTGACAAAAAATTAAAAATTTAAAAAGGCCAAAAATTGTTATTTGGGTTAATGATTTGACAGCTCAGACCAGCAATTTGCTGACCAAATCAACAGTTTTGACCAAAAATCAGTTTTGGAATGAAACAGAACCGGTCAAAAACTGGTTCCCGGTTTTTCCAATCCGATTTTAAAAACACTGATTTTGATTGCAAAGCAACCAAATAGATTTTGGCTTGTATTATCCACAGGGCTCTTCCCAATAAATTGGTCCATATGCACTCCATGCAACAATAACGGTGATAGAGGCATGACTCATGGGCTGTATGGACTAACATGTCACATGGGGAGAGCCCATGGATATCAAAAGCTATCAAATGTGGACAACCAAAGTTTTCTTACTCTTTTGTCCCATGAAGATCATACATGTGTGAGTGAGATTATGAGAGGCATGTCCAGATGCAAGGAATATAAAAGTTACATTATGTCTATTGTGCATCTTTTCACGAGTCTTCATATCTATATAAAAAAAGTCAACTTTGATTGTAGTTAGAATGGGTTTTCACTTAGGCTGTGTTTGGTTAGAATGAAAAAGGTAAATAAATCTATACAATTCAAGAAGAGGAAGGTCTTGTGGTGCTTTGGTGTTTGTTGACAGCATAGCATTAATTGATTAAAATAACAACGGATTAAATGAAAATTTAAGTTATAGACAAATATATTTGAATCAAGTAGTTTTAAAATAATGACTAAAATAGAGTGTATGCAATGTAAATTTGATAATAATAATAATGCAAATTAAGGTGTACTTAAGATTGGAAACCAATAGATTGTTTTTTTTGGGGTAATAAAAACCAAGAAATAGTTCAATGTGGCCTCTTTTATTACCATGATTCAATGATTCATAACAAAGGGGAAATTGAGGAGAATTTATAAAATAGTTGTAAGGTCAATTTTGTTGCATGGAGCAGAGTATTTGGGCAATTAAAAAATAGTATGTCCAAAAAATAATTGTCGCAGAAATGCATGCACTTAGATGGATAAGTGGAAAACTAGAAAGGATGGGGTTAGAAAACAAACTGAGGTGGTTATGGTTACGTGCATAAAAGAACATCTAAACACTCATTAGAAGAATTTGTTATAAGTTGCATGGGCTAGAAGATATAGGGATAGACTGAAAATAATTTAGGTGGAAATAATAAAAAAATGATTTAAATGCCCATAATTTGATAATAAAATTAATATTGAATATAACAAAATGGCAAAACAGGATTTATATAACCTTGTCTCTTATAATTGAGACAACTGATATGCATCAGATTTGGGTTAAAAGCATACCTCCACTATTTATCATCATTTTTAAGGGCAGATTTCTTTAACTACCCTTATGGTTTAGCTAATTGACTAAGTATACCCCTATTGTTTTGAAAAATTACCATTACCGTTAAAATGTTAACGGAAGGGCTGA
Source organism: Nelumbo lutea (assembly GCF_056320005.1). NCBI lineage: Eukaryota > Viridiplantae > Streptophyta > Magnoliopsida > Proteales > Nelumbonaceae > Nelumbo > Nelumbo lutea. The sequence continues at coordinate 3,722,678 of NC_142685.1, read as the reverse complement.
AATGCCCATTTATCCCTTTGGTCAAATTGGAATCTCCTATGGTTCTTCTTCATCTTCCTCGGTCTATCTTCATTGCCCAAGTCCAGATATTGGTTCCTTGATTTGAGATGAGATGGGTAGCTACGGAGGAGCTTTGAGCGGAGGGCTACCCTATACCTGTACTAGTTTCAACTTTCAAAGCCAACACAACACCAATCTCTCTCTCTCTCTCTCTCTCTCTCTCTCTCAGTCCTTAAATCATTAATTCCCTCAAAACTGCCCAAATCTAGATATCAAAACACACTACCTCCTCATGATATGTAAAGACCAAAGTGAAAAGCGAATGCTTGAACCCTACAGAGCAGAGTTGTCTCTAGAGGAAGCCGTTTCTAGTGAGATTGAGGCTCGAAGAGAACCAATGAAAAGAGGGATAACTCTTCTTGCCATCAAGATGGATTTTCTCTTCCCCATATAGTGGAGCTTTTGGGTTTTCATCAGTAGATTGGCAAGAGGTGTCGGTGGCTCTCTTGAAGAAGATGGTGGAGGAGAAGAAGAAGAAGGAAGAGGGAGAGGGATGAAGGGTAAAATTGGGTCTAAAAAAAGTATATGTCACATGTGATGGAATATTAACGAATGCTAACGGTAAGGGTAGAAGTAGTAGGGGTAGTATCAGACAATAGTCAAACAATAGGGGTATACTTAGTCAATTAGTTAAACCATAAAGGTAGTTTAAGAAATTTGCCCTTTTTTTTAATATATGACTTATTAGCATCGTTGATTCGTTGCATTCCTTTCTGACTTCCCCATATTGTGATGGATTGTAATATCGCTAATTTAGATACTTTAGATAATGTTATATAAATCTTTATCTTGTGAAAAAAAGGGCTTTAAATCATGTTTTTTAGAAACTTGTGGAAGAGCTAGTATATCAATAGTTTTGTCAAAAGACAAGCACAACTTAAATAAAACTTTAAACCATGTGTAGTGTTCACAAGTCGGGTCTGGGCATTGTAACCCTATGGATCAAGTTGGTTTGGGTTCGGTAATTCTATTTCATTTAGTACGTGTTTGGTATAGATTTTATTTATTAAATAAATGTTTGTACTTGATTTGTCTTCAAAACTGAGAAAAAGTATTTGATAAAGAGTTTATTGACAATTAGGCACCACATCAATGGAACAGTGAATGAACGCTTAACCGTTTGGGGAAGCGTTAATATGAAGCTTCCCCCAATTGTTTGTGTGCACATAAACCAAGAGCAGCTTTTATCAATACCTATGCATACAAATTGGCATGATGGGGTAAATGTTGATTTGGTGTTGACATGGCACCGTTTATCAAATAAACGGAAGTCATACCAAACACCATCTTAATTAGGTGATTAGGTTTTCAAACCTATACGAAACCTAACCTATTGACATCCATGTGCTCACTTGTGCTTTGGTTATTGGGTTGGCTTTGTCTGGTTGATATGATTGGGGTTCGTTTTTTACATATAACTCGATTCATCCGATCTTACCCATGTCTTATGAGGTGCAAGACTAATGCTATTGCGCTAAGCACATAAATTCAAGGTCTATGTGGTTCACAATTAGAATGGGAATCGGAATGGTCAATTCCCATAGTCTGTTTGGTTCAAATAGGTGTCGGGTGGTGCCTGAGTTGGTTGAAGTCACCACGTTTCAGTCTCCATGGCTGACTTCCTCATACCACGTCAACACCACTCAATGCGCCTGTGCCATAGGAATGCGCATTAAGGAGATAGAGTTATACGTGGACAAGGAAACATGCCTTGTCGAGGAAAGGGGAACCTCTTGGAAACTTCAACGGTCGATTTCATACTGACAACTTTGCGGACCTTATTCGACTACGACATGGATGTTCATCTATATAAAGGCATCTCCCCTTCAAGGTAAAGGACTTTGGACTCTTAACCTACCTCAACATCCTTCCCATTCACCTCGGTCTTGACTAGCCTATTCTCCTCAGCTCATCTTGATTGATCTCCTATCTCTTTTTGACTTTAGGGTTGGAATACTTACTAAGGGAATAATTCCTTGAACCTCTAACCCTCCTTGTGATTATAGATTATTTCAAGACACATCTTGTCCTTCCACATCGATTGTTTAATTGGCAAGACTATATAAATGCACTTGTAGTTCAAAACACTTTGGATTAGACAACATCAACATGAATAAAAATAAAAATTAGAATGAATAAGAATAAAATTTCATTCCCCAAAAAGAGACAAGCTCTAACAGAAATGGGAATGAGATTCCAATTTCACCCAACCAAACAGTCCGATTCCAAACTGCTATTCCTACAAAACGAGGCTTTATCTTGTTGATGTAGTGTATACGGTATACCACATCACATCACATATGTGGAATATTTGTCATTTTTAATAGGGTTCCAACAGTCGGTACGAATGGACCCGGCCGAAATACAAGTGTTGTAGGCAAAAACAGGAATTTTAACATTGTTAAAAGAAAACGGTCGTTTATTTTTGGCAGTCAAATGAAGCAGCGGTTTACTGGTTTTAAGTCTGAACTCTGAAGAATCAAATGGCAATTCCCGTAAAATCAGTAGAAACAACGGATATTTAAGTAATTCGCCACCGACTCAAAGAGCACTCAAAGAGATCCACGAAGACGGCTCCTACAAGCGACTGTCAACGTGAGGTGAAGCAGCTTCATCCTTGATGGAGTAAAACACATGATATTTTTTCCAGCTCACCATGACGTGTCAAATTTCTATTGGAACATGATACTTTATTCTCTGTGGTAATCTATGACCATCAATCCATCATTATATTAGAGGAGAAGCCACCGAAAGAGGAGGGCTCCATTTTCATTGCGAAGGCCCTTGTTATCGGAGGAGGGTCCTTCTCTATATCTTCTCCGCTCACGCTGCCCTAGATTCTCTCCAGCCCTCTCGTTTCAACACCCTCGTCAATCTCCGATCATCCCCCTCAAAAATGGTGAGGTTTTCCTTTTTATTTTTAACCTATTTATCTGCTTTGTTTTTTTTTTTTTTTCTTCCAGCCCTAGGGTTATGTTTTCTTCTCCACTAATTTTTTCATGCTTCAATCTTCTTTAAAGTCTTAATAACTTAGCAGCTTGTTCCGTGATTGGTTTGTTTGGTGGAACTCATTTATCTTAAATCAAACAGACATGATTGATTTTAACGGGATTTGTTCATTCAATTTATAATTCATTCAGCCAACAGAATCGATTATTCTCTTTGATTTGATTGTCAATTTCTGAATATCCATTCCATTGAATCGATAGACCTATTTTATGTGCTGGATTTGATAAATTGAGTTTCATCTAATTCGAGATAGCGACGGAAGCTTTTCAGGAGCGTATATGTCATGGATCTCGTGGCGGGCGACATGAATTGTGTTGATTTTTTCGATCAGAATGGATCTCTTTTTATTTGATCGTAAATTCTATTCGCTGATAACGGCTGTAGCTTTAGGACCATGCCCGCGATTATAATTTTGTGAAATGACTCAGATTTAGAGATCTTTTTTTGGGATTAACTTGGTTTGCAGTTTTTAGTTTGCTTTTTTACGTCGATCTGCTTTATATAAGTTCCAGAACAAGTAAAATGTTCGTATAGTCAGGTTCGTGATCTTTATCGTTTCATGATATTTGGTCCTTATCTGAAAATTTCAATGGTTTTGTTGTCTGTCTAAATTATTCCTATGGCAAATAGATTTTTTCTTATGCATCATTGGAATTTTGAATATAACAAGGGCTGCTTGATCTAACTTCCGTCCAATGCATAGGCCAACGCAGCATCGGGGATGGCTGTGCATGATGACTGCAAATTGAAGTTTTTGGAATTGAAGGCAAAAAGAACCTACCGCTTCATAGTTTTCAAGATAGAGGAAAAACAAAAGCAGGTTGTTGTTGAAAAGGTTGGCGAGCCTACTGAAAGCTATGAGGATTTCACTGCAAGCCTTCCTGCTGATGAATGCCGATATGCCGTTTATGATTTTGACTTTGTAACGGAGGAGAATTGCCAAAAAAGCAGGATTTTCTTTATTGCATGGTAATGCTTAATGTTGCCAACATTCATTTCCTTTTCCTCCGGTCCCTCCTTCAAAGTTCTAGTTTTAACATTGCTGATTGTTCTTTTATTCGTCTATGCTCATCTTTTTGGGTTTCTCTTGGTGAAGGTCACCTGATACTTCAAGGGTGAGAAGTAAGATGATTTATGCAAGTTCTAAGGACAGATTCAAGAGGGAGTTGGATGGCATTCAGATAGAGTTGCAAGCGACTGATCCTACTGAGATGGGACTTGATGTCATTCGAAGCCGTGCTAGTTGAGTATGCATTGTGGGCCTTGCAATGGAGACTTCCTCCATAAAATCTGCTTTACTTTAAATGTTTATAGTTTGTGAGACGGTGAATTTGGCTAGATATGATATTGGTTTGTTATCCAAGTTCTACCGTACAGTTTATGTCTTCTTCTAGATCAACACCAGTGATTTTGGGTATATCTTGTGGTTGTTATTTTGGAACCTATGTGACGCGTGTCTCCTTGTAGTCTGATATCTACAAGCTAATGTTATGTAACAGTTTATTGGGGATAGACAACACCTGTAGTTTGTTTTTACAACTTTGAAATGGATGTTTGACCCATATTATCTTTATTTGGATTGCAGAGAAGGCAAACTTTTATGCCTTTCTGAATGTTGTTTTGGTTGGCTTCAGTCAATAGATAACTATAATTTTTGCAATTGATGTCCACATTAGCTGTTTCTCCTGTTGTACTCAATCTAGATTCCAGAAGAGTTCTCTTTGTTTTGACTTGCAAGTTTCAAGATATGATTGCTCCTATTAATTGCTAGATGATGCATGGTACATGATTAATTATAACTCTTAAAATGCATCTTCTGTTGTGCTTGTCAATGTATGATACAACTTGAACACAATACGGTTGCCTTTTTATCCTAGTTTTCAAGCTCATTTTTTTTATTCTTCAAAAGCATTTATTGATGGTTGGGTTGAATTTCGTCTCAAGCTAGACTGGGAGTCATTTGGACACCGAAAATCTATTTTTCCCATTCTTGGCGTACTTTTTCATTTTTATACCCCATACAAGTCTTTGCGTCAAAAAGTCCCTACTATCTCTAAGACTTACTTTCGAGGTGTGAATGCTTTCTTCTGTGGCCAAATGACCAGTTGGGGGATTTCTTCATGCATAATGATAAATCATTCAAAATATTTATGACCTTGTGTCTCCAAAATTTGATGGTTGGATCTGTTATTACCATGTTTTTTCTTTTAGTGAAGATAAATAACTTCCCACTAGATTATGCCCAACGATGTACTTTGGCAAGTTTTAACATGGAAACAGATTGAAGGTTATTTGTTTTTGAGCTCATTAACTGTCAGGTTGTTAGTATAAGAGTAATACATATTGTGCCAATATTGAACTTGCAAAATAGGTTTTTCAGGCTGTGTTTGGAAACGAAGCAAATGGAGTATAGATCTCGGTTCAGGGTAAATTTGTACTCTGGTTCACTTTTGCTTGTGTTTGACAACATTACATTTATGCATTGACAAATGAAATAAAACACATTTTCCAATGCACATTTACATTGATAATAAGATGTAAAAGTACATCAATGAAAAAGAAGTAAATTTGCATTCAAGTGGACTTTTGATAAAAAAAAAGGTATATGGTTTATTGGAATTCATGTTTGCATCCATTACAGCTAAAAGTCTGTTTGGTAAGAAGATAAATTTGTGAGTGTATGGACCTTTTTACATTCTACATATTTTTATTAACACTTATTGCATGGTTTCTAAATGTAGCCTTGGGGGTATAGATCATATGGACATGTATGAAATTCAAGGTTTAGCTGTGGACAATGTACTTAAAAGATTTTTGAAAGCAGGTTTGCACAGTAGACTTTTTAGGCCTAGATTTCTGCATCAGTAGTAGAGCTGTGAAAAAGGGTGATAAAAGGTTAGTAGCTAGAGCTGTGATGAGGTGTATTTGGAGAAAGTCTACTTAGAGATGAAAATTTAGATTTGGGTGGTTCTTAGTTGCTTTATGGCAAGAGTGCTCATTTTATCAAGTAAATTGGTAAAACTGTAGAATGATTCTTCGGACCATTTCCTGCGCTGTTACAACATGTTGGCTTCGTCACTTTATTGTGGTTGGCAGAGTTAGTTCTTTGGCATCAAGTGGGAAATTTATTTGAGTTACTTTTAATAAATTTTGATTATTGACTAAGCCTGGTCATTAGTTTCTTGTTATCTTCAAACTTGGTAACCAAGGGTACCATTTTATAGTTTTCTAGTCGAAACCATTTTAGTTTCAACTTTCAAGGGTTGTCTTGATAGCTTATTTTTGTTTGTTCAATTTGGATGGGTATGCTTCCTTCTCAGTCGATGATTAAGGCTCAGTTTGGGAAGAATACGAATACAAACATGTTCAGTGCAAATACAAGATTGGTTTAGGAATGTAAAATAATACAAAATATAAGGTTTTGTCATATAATAAGATTGAGGCACATGAGTACAAATACAAATATGTTGAATGTATAACCTTGTTTTTGGAAGGAGTACAAATACAAATATGTTGAATTTTAAACCTTGTTTTTGGAAGGAGTACAAATACAAAAATGTTGAATGTAAAACCTTGTTTTTGGAAGGAGTACAAATACAAATATATTGAATGTAAAATATTGTTTTTTGTGTTAATTTGTACTGGACATATTTGTATTTATATTCTTTCTGAACTGAGCACAAGTTTCAGTTGTTTACACTTGGGGCCGATTCATAAAAATAAGGGTCTGGAATCAGAATCAAAATGATCCAATTGTTTGGATTGACCATTCCCTCCCCTCCCTTGGGAATTAAATCTTATTCTAACTGATTCTAATTTCCATTCCCATTCTCATTCATGTCTAGACCAAGCAGACTATGGGAATAGATTGTTCTAATTTTGATTTCGATTCTGGCTGTGAATCAAATGGACCCTTAAGACCTAGTTTGGAAGGAGTGCAAAGCCTTGTATTTTTGTATTATTTTGTATGTATTTGTATTAAGGTTTAAAGTATTGGAAATGTAAGGTGTATCGAAAAGATAATTTCAAGATATGCATAAATATGCTCAAAAATGCAAATAAATCCTAAAAAATATATTAATAACGATAAATAAGTTATTTAAAAGTAAAAACTGTAATTTAATAGTCTATATAAAATTTGAGATTTCAAAACACACTTAGTAACTATTGAGAAATGATGAAATAACTAAAACCTTGATCTAGACTGTTATTGTGACATCTTATTCCTTTATTTTTTATAATACAAGAGGTGTCAGGAGTAGCACTCTTCATCTTTGCCCCCTTGTTGGGGCATCTTATTCAGGCAATCAAGCTTTTAAGTTAAATGACTGCTTTATGGTTAATTAGGTTTCTTGAGAAATTGTTGGGAGCAGCAGGGAACTGCTCAATATCTTTAGTGGTTGTGGGTGGTCACTTGGCAACTTTTTTTGTTTGGGCGAGCTCCTGCCATAGGTCCTGAGAATTTGTCATCCCCAAAAGAGTTTGTGGTTCTTATTTGTTTGCGGTGCGCATCTCATTCCAGTGGACGATGTGTTATGGTGACATGGCGGATTCCCCTGCTGAAACCAGTTTGGCAAGTGAAGTCATCTTTTTATGGGTCTACTAGCCTTGTTCAGCTTAGGACTTTTCAGAAACCACTTTGTATGGCTATCTTTTTCTTAATATTAGAGTTGTAGGATTTTTTTGAATCATGTTCGAATTATTGAAATTTGGTATCAGCCACGTGTGAATTGCGAGATGATAACGAAATAGGTTCTGATAATTTTGTTTTATTTTTGGTAGTTGAAACTCAATGCACTGTTCATTGTTATTGGACAAATTTCTTTCATTTCCGTGGGCCTTGTGTAGGGATATAAGGTTTCACCTCCATCAAGCAGTGTAAAAGGTCATTTACTTGATGTTAATCCTAGCTATCTGGGGTCTTAGGATGGGTCGACTGGATACAGTATTTGGAAATTTTCTTTGGCACAAAAAAAAAAAAAAATTGACTAATCTCATACTCAAATCCGCATTTCTATGTTATCAGCCCAAGGTTTTACCATTTTACCAGAAACTATAGCCTCCCTTCTGTAAAGCTGTTTTAATACAGTTGCAAGTACATCCTCCCTTTTTAGAATTCTCTAACAAAAGATACAAAATGTTCAAAATATTCATGCAATTACTATCAAGTCTGATTTTTATATAAAAAATAATAATAATACAAACGTTAAAAAAAAGAGAGAGAATTTAAACTTGCAGTTTCTTCACCTTTGAGCAATTGATATGATTGAAAAATGAATCAATTTCAGAAAAAGATATGGGAAGGCCAAAAGGGTTAAGGGTAACAATTCATATGAAGAGAAAATTTAGAAAATAAACATTTTGATCAAAAGACTTTATGAGTATTTTGGTTATTTTCATGCCTGTTTATAGAGGATGCTAACCGAAGGAATCTACTTACAATTATATCAAAAAGTTCAGGAAAGATCATTTCAATTACCTAACTTCATAGGAGGTTTCAGCAACAACTAAAAACTTTAGAGAAGATTTCAGTAATTTATCCAAAAAAATAATATTATTACTTTTCAGTTTTGAACTAGAACTGAAAAGCATTTTGGCAAGTTCAATCACCGGGATCTGAAGTGACACATTTCAGGGGCACGTAAGCAAGGGTCTAAGAAACATAAGCATTTGATGGTATTCACGTTTGAGAATATAAGCTTAATTACGCTACGCACATGCAAAAGAAGGAAAAAGAAACGATGCTGAAATCTAAAATCTTTCCTTGATTATGTTGGTGTTTTGAGAATATAAGCGTAATTATATTCTGCATTTTGTCTCATACATTCTTCTTGTAGACATGGCTCAGAGTATCAACAAGGTCGATACCATTTTTCATGTATCGAAGCATTCAAAGCATCAATACAGTTTATTTTTACAATATAGATGGCAACCTATTCCGATAATAGGTACTCAAATATGATTTTAATACATGAAATGTATCTAACTCTCAACTTCTTTGTATGACAATTTAGAGATTGTCCCTAGGATTTACTATTTACTATGACAATTTAAAAATACCAGATCCCTTAACATATTTTAAAATACCAGATCGCTTAATATGTATTGTAATGTGTTTACATGGTCACACTATTTTCTTGTGGAATTTTAATAAAACACTAAGGATTCATTTGGTTTGTAGTTGAAATCAGAATTGGAATTTGGAATGGTCCATTTCAATTATCTGTTTGATTCAAACAGGAGTGGGAATGGAAATAGGAGTTGGCAAGATTGGGATTTCATTCTCAAGGGAGGGGTAGGGAATGGCCATTCCTTCAAATGGGGTGATGTCATTCTAGAAGGAATGGAAATGGGATTCCAATCCGCCCAATCAAACAATTGGAATCAAATAGCCCATTCCGATTCTGATTCCAGACCCCTATTCCTACGAACTAAACAGAGCCTAACATGCTATTAACCAAAAGAAAAACTAGTGAGTCATACCTGGGTGATTTGATTTCCACGAATTCACATGGTCATGACACTTTAATGTGACCCTTTTAAATCACAAATATGCTAACAATAAATTGAAAACCAAATTACCTTATCAGTGCACCTAGGTGATTTGATTTCGATTAAATATAAAACTACAAAGTAGCTTAACATGTAGAGAAATGAGTTACATAATTACAACACTTTCTGGCGCCCAAACATGTTATAAGTCAAAGAATAAACCAAATCACCCAATGAGCGCATACTTGGGTGATTTGGTATCCTTAAGGCTGTGTTTGGTTTGAAGGAAAAAGTAGGGAAAGACCTTTTCCTTCAAACCAAACATAGCCTAACTTCACATAGTTACAACAGTTTCTTGTGACTGTCCAATAAAATGCAAACATGCTGCCATCAATTAAATGAAAAACCAAATAACCCAACTAAGACATGTCTACTATTGCCATACCAAATGATACAAAAACTCATTATTATATAAAATAGACTACCCCTAGGATATACTACTAACTATAACAATCAAATAATACCAAAGTAGCTTAACATGTAGAGTGACACCTAAGCAATAAAACACTCATGGAGTGTCACCTCACTTAATCACCCAGATATTTTTTACATGGAGTTCTTGGGTACTTTTATATTCTTAACTTTCATATATTATAATAATACAACATATTATTAAATTTAAATTATTTAGTTTGATTTAAAATATTAGTTTCTTTTCTGATTTGTTAGGATTCAATTAAGAGGTATATTATCTTAAACCCTCAAAGACTTCAATTTTTTTTTCTTTTTTCTTCTTTTTTTTCATTCTTTCTTTTCATAGGACATTATGATCATGTTGGTTGGCCATTTTTTTATTATATTTAAGGAGGGTTCAATGTTGTATGGAATGATGGATAGCTGGTTGAATAGTTGATCCCGTGTATTTATAAATGGTGCCCCTGAGGGTTATTTCAAAGGTGAGGAGAGTTTGCAACAGGGTGATCCCCTATTTCCTTTTCTTTTCTCATTAGTAGTGGACCCATTAGGGAGGATGACCAACAAAGCGGTTGAGGGGGTTCACTTTGAAGGGTTCTTTGTTGGTAGCGGTGGGCCAGCAATTTCTCTACTACAGTTTGCTGATAATATCCTTATTTTATCAAGGGCAAATCAGATCAATTTGGTATTCTTAGGTGTCTTTGGATCTGCTTTAAAGCTACTTCTAGGCTGAATGTCAACCTTCAGAAGAGCCAAGTTATCCCAGTGAGGTTCTACACATTGCCGAGCATATCAGCACTCTAGGTTGAAGATGGGTTCCTTGCCACCTAAGTATTTGGGGATCCTGCTTGGAGCCAATTATAGATCTATTGCCATATGGAACCTAGTTGTAGAGAAGTGCATGAGAACGTTTTCAAGGTGAAAAAGCCAGTTCTTGTCAAAAGGTGGGAGAATTGCCCTAATTCAGAGTTTCCTATTGAGCTCGCCAACTCAACTTTCTCTTTTCTGCTTACCAGCCTTAGTTGCTAACACTTTGGAGAAGTTGAGAAGGAATTTCTTGTGGGAGAGCCCTAATTAGGAGAAGCAGCTTAAATTGGCAGCTTGGGGTTCTCCTTATGCCCCTAAAGAATATGGTGGAGTCAGTATTAGTAGTCTAAGGGGGTAAATAATGCTTTGCTTTGCAAGTGGCTATGGAGGTTTGGCGAGGAAGGCAATCAATCATGGCAACAAGTTATTGAGTGCAATTATGGGAGTTCGCCATTGGGCTGGGTCACCATTGAGTGCAAGTATGGCTCATCAATCCTATGGCACTAGTGTGTGAAAGGTTATAATGGCTGAGTTTCCTCATTTTCGAAGGCACATCAAATTCAAAGTTGGAGAGGGTAACAGAATCTTGTTTTGAGAGATGTTTGGTGCTAAGATCAGACACTAACTGTGGCCTTCCCGTCACTCCTCTATTGCCTTTAATAGAGATGGGGTGGTTATAGAGATCATGGAGTTTATCAATGGCCAACTAATTTGGGTCCCCAGCTTTTTAAGGAATCTAAATGATTAGGAGGTGGATTTACTTCAAGACTTGTTGGGCAGATTATGGGAGACTTATAAGGCCCTGTTTGATTTCACTTCTAAGAAGTATTTATTTTTATAAGTACTAAAAAGAAATGGTGGGACCACACATACTGGAAAAAACACTTATACCTGTTTGGTAAAAAAGTTGGGTATAAGTGCTTATTTTCAAAAAAATGTACTTAACAAATATGCATGTGAAAAGTGGCTTTTTTAAGCACTTGTTCAACAAATGCTTCTTTAAAAATCTGGGACGTTCCAGTCCCTTAAAACATTTCATAATCCCCAAAGTAACCCTGTGAATGGAGAAAACCCTTGTCTTCTCCATTCACCCAGTTCGAACAGGGCAGTGGCGGCTAGAACGTAAGAGGCAACCGATGATGACGTTAGCAGCGTTTAATTGGCCGGTTGGTGGGTCGTTTTGCTTCGAAATGTGTTTATCTTTGTTCCTATTCGACTCTTGTTCGTTTTTTTTTTTTTTGAGTTTTTTCTGTGATCTGAGATGTTTCTTGCTTGGCTTGTTTCAGATCTGAAATATTGGATGGAAATCCTACTTAAAACTCACCAGAGGCAATAGGTAAGGCTCCCTAATTCTACTACTTTGGGCATTTCGACTTTTTTTTTATCTTTTCTTATGTATTTTAGTAAAATACATTTTTTTTCAGTGATATGAAATGAAAAATGATGCATGTTGTATATGTGTTTGGTTCTACAATTGTTTATATGAATATCTATGATTTTTTCTCATTTTTTGTTGAATATTACACAAATAATATGTAATTATTCGAAATAATTTTGTTATGTTATTGCATATTCTGAATTTTGCTTCATTTTTTTTTTGAATTTTAATGTGAATAAAATATGTTCTTGCATATTGTTGTTGAATATTACACACATTTTTGTGTTTGTTGATTTTTAATATGAATATTGTAATTACATTCTTGTTGATTTTTGTGATGTATTTTACATTTTTTTTATTAACCTCAAATTTCAGTTATTTCTTTATTAGTAATATGAATTATAATTATTATCCTATTTTTTGGTAAATTTCTCTTTGCATTTCTTTGGTATGTTATTATTATTATTATTAGTGGGCCCACGTGAGCTCTCATGTGTCATGATGTGGTGATGTGGCAATTTTTCATTGAAATATATAGTATAATATATTAATATGTGAAAGCATTGTTTATATGTATGAGTGAAGTGACGGCTAAAATTGTCATTTATGCCAACATAAGCACTTGTAGGGAAAGTAGCTCACCAAACATTCTTACCCCAATAAGTGCTTAAAAAACACAATAAGTGATTTGGCCAGTGACTCACCAAACCAAGGTTCTAAATATCAATACAAGCCGATAATGCCAATAGGGCATATTAGCCTGTATTGGTGTTTTTTTTGTGTTTTATTTTTTTTCAAAACCAGTTCAAATGGGTCGGTTTAAGTTCCTACTACCCTCTGAACCATAGGTTGACCCAATACACCCCCTATAGGGGTGTATCGAGAAGGCCCCAATACGATAGTATTGGACGATACAAGCTGATACATAACAATATTTTGAACCTTGCACCAAACAACCTTAAGTGGTTGTTAAAATAAACACTTACAATAAGCACTTGTGCAACAAGTAATTATTTTAACAACCACTTATTCACCAAACATAACCTAAGTCAATCCCAATTCTAGGATTGACTTGTGGGTGTACAAAGATAGCCCCCACTCCAAAAAAAAAAAAAGAAAAAGGAAAATTCCCGATTAGTATCCTGTACTTTGGGCCTAGTGCCACTTTGGTTTGGGAACTTTAAAATGCGACAATTTAGTACCCGAACTTTCAAAACATGACAATCTAGTACCTACTGTTAACTAGCTGTTAACCGGCCGTTAAGTGGCATTTGAAAAAAATATACAAATGCCCTTTGAGTATCATTTACTTTTCTTTATCAACCATCCAAACATTGACAAAAAAATTAACAGTCTCAAATCCTTGCCTCTTCTATTCAAGAAAGTTGGGGTCACAAGAATGCCCACTCAAACGTGACCCCAACTTTCTTGAATTGAAAAAGCAAGGATTTGGGACTGTTAATTTTTTGTCAACGTTTAGATGGTTGATAAATAAAAATAAATAACACTTAAAGGGCATTTGTGTCTTTTTCAAATGTCACTTAACAGCTGATTAACAGATAGTTAACGGCAAGTACTAGATTGTCATGTTTTAAAAGTTTGGATACTGAATTATCGCATTTTAAAGTTTGGGAACCAAAATAGCACTAGACTCAAAGTACAGGGTATTAATCGAGAAATTTCCAAAAAAAAATCAAACTTTTTTTAAAAAGTAAATAAAGAAATTTTATTAATAATAGAGAAAAGTATTACAAGAGCTTCCCGATACACCTCACCAGGGTTTGGCTGGCAGCAAAAGAAAGAGCCTAGACCGGATGTATTGCTGCAATGAGGTTTGAGCTTTGATGACACATGCAGCCTATGTGGTTCAGCACCAGAATCTGTCAACCATCTATTGCTAACCTATGTGATTCAGTTTTGACGACACATTGCCCTCACACCTCTCAAGTGTGGTCCATTTCTTTGGACTGTTTTAGATCCAGTAGGTCTCACCCTTCTATGTCGCGGACCTGTTATCTTCTTAGAAGACTGGCTCCTTTTCAGCTCAAAGAGAATTCCTCTAGAACTGTCTCCCTTTTGCAATCTGTTGGGCAGTGTGGAAAGAATGGAATGCAGAATTTTTTAATCTAAATCCAAGCCAGTGGAAGCAGTCATTGGCAAGGTGGAATGGGAATTCAGGGTTGGGCTGGTTGCTCGAGTCTTTTTGTGGGAGTGCCAGCTAGCTTATTTTGCTCACATTTCTTTCATTCCAAAGTCCCCATAAAACTGCACCACACACACATTGCCACAAATCATTTGCCTATGGGTACAACCACTTATGAAGTCAGTTTTGAATAAGTCTACCACTTCAGTTGATGCCACCCAAGTTCTCCCGAACAATGAGAAGAAAAGTTGCCTCAGTCTAAAGCATGCAACAGAAAGCAATCGGTGCTTTCGTTACCCGCTCTTCAAGCATAGGACACAGACATTAGGTGAGAGACCTAGTTTTTACACTTTCTTTGGAGCCTTTCTTAGGTGTTTATGATTTGGTTGACAGCTTTCCAACAAAAATTCTTGACTTTAAGGGGGAATTGGGCCATACTACACCACTCTATTGAGAAAAGGGTAGCTCTGACTAGGGGTGTAAAAGGTCTTTAAAAAGGAGGCACAGGTGAAGTTGGTCTTGACATTAGGAACCCAACCCTTTCATCATTCCCCTACCAAGACAAGTTGACATATAGAGGAACCAGCTCCCTTGTTTAATGATCTCTCAAGGGTCTTCTCAACCCCAAGTTTCATATCAACCCATTCCCACCCAAGGTCACCATTTCAGCAATTGGTTTGTTTTTGAAAGTAGACAGGTTGTACTAATGGCTCTTCATTTCAGATTGGTGAGTTCATCACCACCTGCCCTCACCTATTCAGGACTGTTATGCTAAAACTTTATAAACTAGAAAGCTCAAACCAGTAGATGTCATGTTATAGGTGTCAAGGTGAAACTAAGGCTGCGTTTGGAAATGATGCAAATGGAATGTAAATCACAGTTCAGAGTAAATTTGCATTCAGGTTCACTTTTGCTTGTGTTTGACAATATTATATTTATGCATTGACAAATGATAGACTAATGCATATTTACATCGATGATTAGATGTAAAAATACATAAATAAAAAAGAAATAAATTTGCATTCAAATGGATTTTTGATAAAAAAAAAACATATGATTTATTGAAATTCATATTTGCATCCATTACAACTAAAAGTCTGTTTGGTAGGAAGGTTAATGTCAGTGCAAAACTAACCCAATTTTACAATTTATATAAACCATTTTACACTCTACATATTTGCATTCACACTTATTTGCATCGTTTCCAAATACATCTTAAGGCTCCTTTTGGGAAGAGTGCAAATACCGGTTCAGTGCATATTTGCATTCTGGTTCAATTTTGCCATGAGAGTACAATTTTAAGGCAGCCCGGTGCACGAAACTCCTACCAATGTGGGGTTTGAGGGACCAATGTACTATGTCTTGAAAATGACAGCAAAGACAAATTTCAAGTCATGTTTGCTTCAAAATGAGGGCAAGGTTTGCAGACTTCGGCTTCAGCCCACGCAGAGTTGATACGTGCATCGTTCGTGCAGCATGAATACGTACCTTTCAACCGGCGACCAGTGACAACCTTCGTCCGGATACTGGCCATGCTTCTTCTTCTTTTCTTTTTAATCCTTGGTTTGGCCATTACATCCCCTGAAAATTAATGTATTCTTTTTTTTATTTTTTAATTGTTCCAGAGCCGGTGGAACGGCCAAGGTACCAGCTATTACGAGCGGTGATGGCATTCTTAACCATTACCGATGACGAAGAACAGCAGGTAAGTCCAGTAATTCCCTTCTCTCTTCAGGCTATGTCTTGCCGTTCAATATTTCATGGTCAGTTCCATCGTGCTCTATTTTATTTTTTAAACAAATATTATGTTTTCTTGCTTTATCTTTAAATCTTAATGGCTTATTCATTAAATCAGTCCAAAAATATTCTATTTTGAGATTAAAAATAAATAAAAGAAAACAAAGCACGGTGGAACTAAGAAACAAGCTTATGTTTTGTCATTTCAATGACAAAGCATAATGGAACTAAGAAAATGTTGAATATGTTTTGTTTTTGCTTCATGGAGTCTCAATGGCAGGGTTCTTTTATTTGTTTGGCGTTTCAATGATAGAGTTATATTCTATTTTATTTGTAGCTTAAGAAACAAGTTTATGAGAAATCGAGAATGTACATATTTGCAGACACGAAACAGAAGAACCGTAAATCGAGAAGAAAGATGCGACCACCTTCACTCCATACCACCTTCTTCTCTCCTCTTAAGCAAGTAAATATTAAATAGTCATATAATATCAAAATCCATCATCAAATTATATTTATTTTTGTTACATTTTAATTACAATTTACATCTGAACAGGTTGAGAAGAGGTTGAAATCAGAAAGTTCATCGCAGGTGCATAGACAATGTTCTTCATCAGCTGGAATAGGAACAAGTTGCAATTCAACTAACCCTCTTAGCTCTCCTATTTACCTCAACTACGACCAACAACCCAACAGCAACAACAGCTCAGCCCTCCATGACAGCGAACCTCCTCCGAAGTTTCTTTCCCATTCTCTTGACTTCCCAGTGACCCATGAAGACCCACCTCCACCAAATATGGAAAAACAAGACCAGGTCATTGTTGAGGCTGAAGACAACGAGAAGAGAGAAGGGAATTATCAGACTTACCTATTGTTCTTCGTCACCGGCAATGGTTAAGAATGCCATCACCGCCCGTAATGGTTGATACCTTGTCCGTTTCATCGGTTCTGGAACAATTAAAAAATAAAAAAAGAATACATTAGTTTTCAGGGGATGTAACAGCCAAACCAAGGATTAAAAGGAAGAAAAAGAAGGAAAATCATGGCCAGTATCCAGACGAAGGTTGCCGGTTGCTCTGGTCACTAGCCGGTTGAAAGGTATAACCCTGACCTTGGATGGGAGTGAGAGGGAGAGGATGGGGACTGCGGAGGAGAGGGACGTGGCGGCCCTGTCCATGTATGCAAGTTCGAGAATCACAGTGCAGCGTGGGTTCGATTCGTTATGGGCATGAGAGTGGTGAGAGTTCACCTCGCACGTTTTTATGACGCACACATTTTAAGGACGCGTGGCGTGTATTCATGCTGCGCGAACGATGCGTGCTTCAACTTTGCCTGGACTGAAGCCGAACTGAGTTTTGCATCCAAAAAATGGAGACAAACTTTTCACTCAAAGTTAATCAATGTTAAAAAGGTATATTTCATTCTCGGGATTCGTTCTTATACCTATTACAACTAAAAATCATTTAGCAAGAGTGTCAAATTATCATTACAAAAATAAACTAAATTTGCATTTTCATGAACCATATCATTTTTGTATTTGCATTCTTCCCAAACGGAGCCTTGCAAATACATATTTGCACTCCACAAATATAACTTCTCCAGTTCAGGTCAATGCAAAGTGGGTTCAGATTTTCATGCCCACTTTGCATTCATCTCATTTGTTTTCACAATTGCAAAGTTACAGGACATATATGCTAACGTTTGACATTTCCAATCGTTACAAAAATATCATGTGCATACAGTGCATTAAACCGAAGTTTTTTCCGACTGTTGTAGAAGAATTTCTAACTGATATTTCAAATCCTGACCATTATATAGGATATTTTAAAATTTAATCCAGCTCCTTGTACGTTCAACCATCTTGGTGAAGTTGCAGAAGCCAACCAACCAAATCTGATACACCTTGTGACCAAAATATCCAATAACATTTTTAGTCGTATGAAACAAAGAAAAGAACACTTATCTTTATAGAACCATCAAAATAGTAATTTGATACAAAAAAAAAAAAGAAAAACAAAATAGCATCTGAAATGAACGAAAACCGAATAGCATCGATGATCAATAATTCAATCATAACAATCAACTGAAATTCTAAGGCCATGTTTGAGAGTGCTTAAGTTAAAAATAAATGTTTTTTGATGGTTAAAAACAAGTTTATTTGCATTTGGCTCGTTTGGTAGCCTTTTTTCTCCAATAAGCACTTAAATAAGCATTTTTGAGTTTTGACTATTTTGTCCTTCATTTTCTTTCGAATTTTCAAACTGACCTTATGAAAGCACTTTTACTAAAATACTTTTATAAAAACACTTTTGTGAAAATACTCTTATGAAAGCACTTTTACGAACACACTTTTACAAAAGTACTTTTATAAAAATACTTTTGTGAAGACACTTTTATAAAAGTACTTTTATGAAAGTACTTTTAAGACTACTTTAACGAAAGTACTTTTAATACTTTTATAAAATTCAACCAGGCATAATTTTATAAGTGGTATTTTAAAATTCAATTAGGGATAATTTTGGAAAAAAAAATTGATTAAGTGCTTATTGTATAAGCACTTAAAAAAAATGAAAATTTGGGCTAAAAAAATAAGCCCTTATTTTTAAAATAAACACGTATTTTAAAAATATTCCCCAAATACCAATAAGTGCTTAATAGCCCAAATAAGCACTTGTTTCGAATAAGCACTCCCAAACATGGCCCAAGTCAGAAATTGGCATATTCCAATTTGCATGGGGACTAGAAGCCCTATAAAGAGAAAATTGGGGAGGGAGAGAGGGAGCTTGCAATCTGTCCCACTACAAACGCCTCATCTTGAAGGATGATGCATTTTGGTTTTCTCCTTTGGGACTATCACCACTTTGAAATCAAGGAACTTTGAAGAAATCAACCTTTGGGACTTCTGCTTATTCCCTCTTTCTCTGAAATGCAGAGAGGGTTTTTTCACTTTTTTTTTTTTTTTTGAGAAAAGTATACTGAATTCATTAAGAAAAGAGAGGGGTGCACAAAGATGGTGTACAAAGAAAACAAACAAACAGGGATCAGACCCCTGAAAATTACACAGGAGGGATCTTATCACAGTACAGCACTTCTAAAAGAGCACCTAATTTTGCTAACCCATCTGCAAGAGCATTAAGATCCCTTGGAATCCAGCACAGGCGTACGTTTGTAGTTGCCAGTAGGTCCCTTGCCTCTGTCAGAAAATGACCGAGTCTCCACGGCCCAGCCTCCCGTCTTCCTAACCACTTTATAGTGTTTGCTGAGTCTCTATGGATAGGCGCTGGATGCCTAATCTGTTGATTAGTCTGACTCCTGTAAGTGCAACCATCACTTTGTAGAGTCAACTATTCCTATCGGCCCACTGTACACCCAGCAAGTGTTCCCATTTTCATCCCTTAAAACTCCTCCAATGCCAGCAGTTGTGGGGTTACCTAAAGCACTTCCATTGAAACTTAGGGTCCAAGTTCCTTCCCTCCTAGGTAAGGGGCCTCTATGGATGGGGAAGAGGGGGGGGGGGGAGGAGAAAAGGATAAAATCAGCATCCCTGTTTAGGTCATTTATAGAGACTCCTTTAAACTTGTCTGAGCTGGAAGCCCGCTGATTACATTTATAGGTAATGTGAGAGATCAGATTACTTTTTGTCTTAGCCTTGTTCTCAAACAAGCGGTTGTTCCTTTCTTCCCAAACTCCCCAAAGTACAGCATGCAGAATTATTTGCCAATAAACCTGACCTCTTTTACTCAGTCCTTTACCTTGCCATTGATGGAGTAAGTCCTGGAGGTGATTTGGAGCAACCCAGCTGTACCCAGCTAGCTGTAGATAATGGCTCCAGATGTCCCTGGTTTCCTGACAGTGAATGAAGAGATGGTCAGTTGATTCCCCTTCTCTCAGGCAAAGGATGCAGACATGGGGGGAGATGAAAAGTCTGCCAAAATTCTTTTGCAATAGCTCACAAGTGTTTATCCTGTGCAGACAGGCCTCCCATACAAAGAAACACACTGTAGAGGGGATGTAGTTGCACCAGACATTCTTGAAAGGGAAGTGATAATTCTGCTCCTTTGCAACCAAAACCTTGAAGAAAGAAATGGAGGAGAACTCGCCTATAGGGTGAGGTTTCCAGACACAGGAATCTAGGGAATTAGGGGAGATGTAGACTTCTCTGAGGGAGAGAAGTTCAGTTAGCTCATTGATCTCTGACTCTCTTAACCTCAAGGGTCTTCTAAGGCGCAAGTTTATGTTGCTCTCAGTGGGGGAAGGGGGGAGGCATTGGGAGATGGTTGCTTCTTTGTTTAGGGTAGGAAATTGCTAAAGTAGTATCGCCCCACCACAGATCAGTCCATAATTTTATTATAGTACCATTGCCCACTTTAAACCTTATGAAAGGAAAGAATTTGTTAGAGGTTGGGATGATACGTTTCCAAGGGCTTGAGGAAGTTACACGGTTTGAATGAAGGTTGCAGTCCCAACCATTGGTGTCCAACCCGTACTTACTGGTGATGACAGCTGCCCAAAGAGAGCTTGTTTCTTTAGGGAATCTCCGCAGCCATTTTCCAAGTAGAGAAGTGTTCTCTTTCAGGTGACCAATTTCCAGCCCTCCTGCCTCTTTTAATTTACAAGTCTGAGCCCAACTCACTAGATGACTTCTTTTCTCCCCTCCACCATCCCACAGGAAGCCTCTTTGAAGTTTCTCAATCTGTGTTCTGATTTTGCTAGGAATTTGGAACACTGATAAGAAATAGGTGGGCAGATTTACAAGTGAAGTCTTGATGAGTGTTAGCCTTCCCCCTTTTGACAGATAACATTGTTTCCAAGTGGCTAATTTCTTTTCGCATTTTTCCAACACCGGCTCCCAAAAACTTGGATTTTTTGGGTTCTTTTTCACTTTGATTTCAAGTTTTATCTCAAAAGAGATTATACAAGTTGAGTTGAATCCTCTACGCAATATAGAGAGTTCCATAGAGAAAGAGCTCTAATCAACAATCACCTTCCATAACTTGTAAGTTGTGAGATCTCTCACTTTATTAGTCGGAAAACTCAATTTAAGTGGCCGCCGGGTTGAGATCTTGCATGTCACAGGTAGCTGCAGTCAACAATCGTGCCTCTTTCTCATAGTTCTATAGAGCAAATGGTATGCCTGTTTCTCTCGATAGAATGAGAAAGAAAATTTTGCTTTTGTTTTTTCAAAACAAATTTTGTTTGCATAATCGAGGGAAACTCTGACAAGAATGCAGATTCCCATCGATTGTCAGGTCATTTTTGTCTTCTTACCAAACACAGGAAAAGTTGAAGCAAGGTGCATAAATGTACCGATTGCAAGAGAGATAGACTTGGAGAATTTGGTGATAGAAGGGAACTCCAAGGTGGTGGTGGGTTGGCTTACAGATCCAGACTCAGTGATATGGTGTTATAGAAATGAATTGAAGAAATTCAAATGGTAACGCAACATATGAATTTGACCATACAATGGGTGGGAAGGGAGGCTAATGCACTTGCTAACCATCTAGCTAAGCAAGGAGTAACTAGGGATCAGTTGTATTGGGCCCACTTGTGATTTTTGTGCTGCTTTTGTTCTAAAGAGTGAGGCTGCATCTCACACCTCCCCTTGGGATGCTTGTAACAGACATTTATCTTTTGCTGCTAATGAATCGTTAATGAACTTTTACCTATAAAAAAAAAAAAAAAAAAAAAGCAGATGGCGAAGTCTACAAGATCAAATAATTGTGGATATAATACCTGAAAGTAATCAATCTCAGTGGAGGCAGACAAAAGTTCTAACAAGCACAGCCAATCAGTAGCCCAATTTTCCAGGGACCTCAAAAACTCACCAGTTCAGTTCGAATGAGCAACTGCATGAAGAGATTTCCAGAAAAGATTTGTTTATAAAATCACTAAGAAAAGACTTAAATAAAGCAATGCTTACAATTAATGCATAAAAAAATCTGTGCATAAGAAGGGGCAGAGCCTCACTTATCCCCAGAATAAGAATAAGAAAAGTAACAACTGCTTCTTCTTTGTCTCAGTCCTTTTGCTTTCCTTGATGATAGATTCTCATTTATGTGAAGGTGTAAGTTCAAGCTTTCAAGAGTTCAAGTTGGGTGCTTGCCTGCAGTGACTTGTGTAGTTGTGTGTTGATTGAACCCTAACAAAAGAAAAAGAAAATGGTAAAAGCAAACAATTAGTATATGAAATAACATAATTGATTTGGTGTAACAGTGCCTATATTAATACTATAAACATTCATGTTAAAATAATTAAAAAAAAAAACTGCTGAGTGTTTGACTGAGGTGACATGCAATAAGTGCTTAATAGCCTACATGATACCTACCCATGCAACCTTTAAAACTATGGCATAGTTTATCAGCATTTTAGTGATTATAATGTTCTGATGTAGCTAATTTGAGTTTTAGCCCTTCAAACTTAATTTAGATTGATCATACAGGAAAGTAAAATGTAAATCTTTGTTATCAAATTAATGTCAGAAGATGGGAATATAGCTAGAAAGGTTTTTCTTGTTACAGATTGTTGTCAGTTCCCTGATCAGAAGCAACATACAACTAGAAATCGGTTTCCACTGGTTCAATGAGCCAACAAACTCTGTTGACAAATCTCTTTTGGGAACTTTGGTCTTTCCTGATTTCTTTTTCTTTTACAGATGACAGGGAGTTTCTTGGCTCTCTCTGGCCCTATTGGTGTTGGTGTCTTATTGAGAGCAGAGATCATGGCTTTACTCTACAGGCTTACGTTGACATGTCATTTGGGTTTTGACCTGATGCACTAGGAGGTAATTCCTAGATTGTGATTGGCTAGCTACTGGATGATTCTCAGGAAAGTTGTCCTTGAGACAATATAACAAGGAAGTTAGAGCCTTGGCTTTCAAGATGAGTGTCTTGTTCAAGTGTATTCAAAGGTCAGCAAATTTATTACTTGATAATCTTGCTGGTGGAGGATTTGGAAGAAATTGGGATTTCAGGTTTGCTTTAACTAGTTTTTATCAAGCTCTTTTGCATTCTTCGTTTGGGCTTTGCATACAGGAGCCTTTCTTTCTACCGATCCTTAATAATTTTTGGTATTGCATCTAATAGTATTCCTGTGTCCAAAAAAATGAATGTGGCAGAAATGCATATGCATGGGTGGATGGGTGGTAAAACTAGAAAGGCTAGGGTCAGAAATGTAGTCATACAAAGGAACCTAGGAGTATCTCCAATAGGTGATAAAATGAGAGAAAGTAGATTGAGATGATTTGGTCACATGCATAGAAGACCATCTACAGCACCAGTTAGAAGAAGTGATCTGTTACAATTTGAAGGGGCTAGAAGAGCTAGGGACAGGCCAAAGAGGGTTGGGTGGATGTACTAAAAAATGAAGTGCCAATAATTTGATGATGGATATTGCACATAGCAGAATGGAATGGCAAAGGCAGGGTGTGTATTTTAAAATCCAATACATTACTTTTACCTTTTCAGAGAGAGAGAGAGAGACTTCTGGTATTGGTTAAAGAAAAGAACCTTTTTTGTAGCAACTACGCATGAAGAGAATTGATTATATCCTCCAGGACCATAACACTTTACTGGCCAGGATAGGATCAACAGTGGTAGGCACTTCCCTTTGTACTAACATAGCAACTGCTTAAGAGTAATAAAAAGGGGGTCCACATCTCATATGAGAATCAACAATGCAGCAGAAACAGGGTCACTCACCACCACTACACAATCCACATAAAGGCACTTGTCTCCAAGTCCCAACCCTGGAAAATGAGATGATTGGTCAGTAAAATCTTATTGAGCACAGCTTTCCACATTAAAATCAAAAGAAAAGGAAATTTTATGCTTAAACATTGGCTCCCTATATCCATTTTCATGGGAGAAACTCATTTGTACACTACTGCCTACAAAAGCTGTTTAAAATGAGTTGACTAAAAAATAGCACTTGAGCATGGCATTGTATACCCACACCATGCGTCAAATCAAAACAGATTTGAACTCTGAAAGCACTTTTCCCAATTAACAAAGCAAGTAGCAACTTAACATAAGTAATAGAAAATTAAGCATCCTACCGCTGCAGAGCCTCCTGGATTCTGAAATGTAATACTAGAATGACTTTCAACCCATAAAGCCAATAGGCCACCAATATTGAATTCCTTGTGTGTTTCTGTGTGTTTTATTGGACAACCTAAAAATATCTTACAGACTATGGACAAATCCAGTGAAGGAGCTGGTTTAACTTACAAGAGAAAGTGAAGTCCATCACATGGTACAGCGCTATGAAAAATAAAGACATTTACAACCAATAACCGACTAAAAACAATGTTATAACCAGTTGCATCCCGCTGCAAACCTTCCATGCCAAGAGATCATTCCAAGCTTTTAAGACCACAATCAATTAGTGGTTCCTTATCAGCTTGATGTTGACCATCTTTCAGTCACAGGGTGATTTTCCTTGTTGACCTTGTATTAAACAAAATTGCAACAATGTAGAAAACTTCATCTAGTTGGCTCCTTCTGGAATGACCATAAGATGTCAAAACCTGAGAACTTCAGGTGATGGTATATCTGCTTTGAAATTATGGTACATCTATTCTGAAGTCATTTTTGCCTGCCAATAAAATAAACATGAAGGTTACCCTTCTCCCAACTGAAGGTTTACAAAAAATCTGACTCCCATTGTTCTCCTATTTGCGTTGCAAAAGTATATGATATTTTTAACATGTCTAACCTCCAGAAAATGAGAAAGATTTTGTCAAAGCAGGTTTCATGGATAAGATCAATGTGTGTGATCCAAATTGGTTTTGCACCACAGTTTCAACTGTGCTTAACTTCCAGAAAAGGGGACGGATCTTGTTAGGCAGGTTCCATGGATAAGAGAATTGTATGTACTCCAATTTGGCTTCACACCCCTTCTCATCATGTCATTATGCAATTCAAAAGCCCTGGTTAATTCCCCGTTAACACTGCATCCATATATCAAAAAATTATAGGCTAATGTATCGGGCTTCACCCCCCTATTCAGCATAGAGTTCCACAGTTCAAAAGCTTCATACAAATCACCCCTTCTGCAACATTCATAAATAATTGTTGAATAACTGATACAATCTGGGGAAATACCATTCTTTATCATCTTGTCAAGGAGCTTCCTAGCCTCATCAGTTCTACCCAATTTGCATAAACCTCGAATAAGTATATTATAAGTGACAGTATTAGCTAATAATGATTTAAGCAATGTTTCATGAAGCTGCATAGATTTCTCCATATTTCCTTCCTTTGTAAGGTGGTCAAGAAAACAACCATAAGTAGTCTGATTTGGAAGGAAGTTTGTAACTAGCATTTCCTTACACAGCAGCTCGGCTTTGTTCATGTATCCTGCTTTGCATAACCCATTTATCAAGGTGGTGTATGTTACAACATTGGGGATGCACCCTTCAGCAATCATCTTATTCCAAAATGCAAAGGCCCCCTTTAGGTTTCCTAGTTTGCAATATGCATCAATAATGCTTGTATATATTATAATGTCAGGCCACAGTCCTTGGTCATAGATTTTGTTCAAGATCTCAGACAACCTTGCCGTATCATGCTGTTTCAGAACACCATAGATAAGCACCGCATAGCAAACAATATCCATGTCAATTCCCCTTTCCACCATCTCCTTACAAGAAGCAAAAGCATCATGTAATCTTCCTTCCTTGCAATAACCATGTAGAAGTGCACTGAAGCACATCTCATTCAACTTTTTATGCTCTCTCTGAAGGTCATCCAAAAACTCTTTGGCTTCAGACACTCTACCTGTCAAACAAAGGCCACTGATTAGTGGCCTGTAAGTGTATGTGTCTGGTTTCAAACCCTTTTCTACCATTTCATCAAGTAGTTCAAAGCCTTTTACTGTGTCACCTACCCTACAATATCCATCAATCATTACATTATATGTTACTTCATTTGGGATCACACCATGCTCCAACATCTCATTGAACAGTATGCTTGCTTCAACCATCATCTTTGCATGGCAGAGGCCATCAATGAGCGCAGTAAAGGTATAAGTGTTTGGTGAGATACCTCTCTCAGACATCTCATGATAGAGACTAAATGCCTTATGCAAATTTCCCACCTTGCAATATCCACTTATGAGCGATTGATAGGTTCTCACAGTTGGTGATAATCCCTTCTTAATCATCTCATTAAAAAGTGCCTCGGCCTTATTTAATTTCCCCAGTTTAGCATGCCCACCTACCAAGGAATTGTAAGGATACACAGTTGCCCATATCCCTGCCTTAAACATTTTGTCAAGAAGAAGAAGTGCCTCATCCAGTTTTCCTCTCTTGCATAAGGAATCAATTAATATGGAATAAGTAATGTCATTAGGAGACAGACCCTTCTTACTCATATGAGTAAAAAGTAATTGTGCTTCCTTCAACTTTCCTTCTTTGCATAGAGAATTCATAAGGGCATTGTAAGCAAATAAATTGGGTATTATTCCTAGCTTTCCCAACTTATCAACTAAACCGAAGGCCTCTGCAATCTCCCCCTTTCTCCTCAATGCATCAACCAGGTAAGAGCAAGCATCCTCGCTTGGAACAAACCCTAATTCAAGCATTTCATTCATCAAATCCACGGCAATATTTAATCTTCCCACTTTGCAGAGGCCATGTACCAATATACAGTATGTAATCGCATCAGCTTTCAATCCCTTAAGCCCTAGAAAATTCTTAAACTCTATTGCCTCCCAGACTCTCTGGTTCTTGCAGAGACCATGGATCAATATATTGTAGGTTACTATGCTCAAAGAAACACCATTCGTCTCCATCTGACGAATCATTTCCTTAGCCCTAACAAGATCCTTCAACTCACATAAGCTACGAACCACAGCGCTGCAAATATACTCATCGGGACGAAGGCCAGAGATTACCATCTGATCAAAAATATTCAAGACCAACTTAAAATGCCTGATTCTATTCAACCCATTCAATATAGCACTGAAAGTTCTAACCTCAGGTAGCAAGCTCCGCTGCTTCATGAGCTTAATTATTTCAACAGCATCTAATATCCTCTTATTTTGGACATACGTTTGGATCAAAAGATCAAAACCCATAGTCGACGAAAATCGACATTGTTCATAAGCATTCATCAAGTAATCAAAAACTTCCCGGGGACTCAAGCCGCGGAGAAGGAGGGTTTGCAGGACAGAAGAAGCGGGCCAGAAGAGATTAGATTGAGCTAGAGCATGAATCAGAATGCAGAAAGAGAACGTTGAGTGAACGAAATTTGTATGTAAGCCGAGAAAATTGAAAAATCTCAAGGCTAACCTCGTATCATCAAGTGTCTGCATCAGTACCTTCTCTACATGTCGAGGCTTTAATCTCTGTGAGATGAAAGCGTTGTTCAGGGAGGCTTTCCAGCTCTCTTTTCCTCGCATGACGATATCTTTGAGCAGGCTTACAAACCTTTCTTCTTCCCTCTCGTCGTCTCCGGCAGATTTCCAGTCGGGTATGTTGCAGATGCTTCTGATTTTCCACCGAATGATATGGTTTTGTGTATGACGAGAAGAACGAAGAAGCTTCATTGGCATTCAAATGATATTGTTTTGTTCCATGCAAATGGTTCTCGTTCCCCACACCGAAATTGATCAACCTGGAAGTGGAGGTGGAATCAGGGATGGAGACGGCGCCTCAGACCTATCTCAAGCCCTTTCAGCCGTGCATTGAGAACACCTCCCGTTCTCTATTTTGTCATTAATGGCAAGATGTCCTCAATACACGGCAAGATGTGGTGGAGGTTGGTATCAGGCGCGTTCGAGGAGCAAATCCGATATCGTATGGGATTGGGACCGAGACGGGATCTGCTCCTCACAAATTCGCGCCTCACAGGCACATCCACCGTGAGAACATCTCCCGTAAATAATAATCAATAAATACGAGAGTTGTTCTCAATACATAAGGATGTGCGTGTGAAGCGCCTATGAGCATATCTGAACTCCGAGAGCACAAGATCTGAACTGAATTGTGATGAGCCCACCCAGTGAGGTCAGCTAGGATTACCCTCCCTGCCTCTTTACTCGGGCTGATATGATATGTACACGGCGTTGCTGAAAACTAGAACAGTAGAACTGCGATGGCGAGAACAACAGTGAGTGAGAGCGAGAGAAACAAACATAAAGAGCAGGACTTAGGAGCGAGCGAGTGAACCCGCTAAGAACAGCAGGAGTCGACCTTCGAAGAGCATTGAGGTGAGTTGAGATCATGCTAATTAATTCTTTGTAAAATGCATTTGAAGTGCACTTTTATTTGCATTAGTATAAATATATGGGAGTGCAAATGAAAAAAATATATAAATTCTTATTTAATTTTGTTTTGTGCTTTACTTTATTTTGTTTCGTGTCTTAATTTATTTCATTTATATTGCAATTAAATAAAATAAACTAAAATTTGAAACAAAAATAAATCAAAATTTACACTTAAATCATTTGTACTATTATAGTTTTGTATCAATCCAAATTTATTTGCATTACAGCTAATCACAGCCTAAGGTTCAAAATCGAAGACGTCAATACCCAATAACTTTGGAATGCACCAAAGAAAAAACCCATCAAGAGATCTATTGTTTCTGGTGTTCAACCGAATCTTGGGATCCAGTGCCCAGTGATGAGCGTGAATCTGGTTTTGTGATTTGACGGCAAAGAAATAAATTAATCTGGTTTAAGGCCTTATTTAATCTGGTTTTCTCTCTAGTTCCTTTAAAAGACCCTCTAGTTTCTAATCCAAGCTTGGGAAGGGAAATATGAGAAATGATGAATAAATCTAGAGAAATAAGGCAATGGAGAAGATTAAAATCCTGGAAAGGCACAAGGATGTAGACCTGTTCATGGGTTGGGCTCGGATTGGGTTTTTACTCATCATTAATGGAAATATGCTAGGCCCGAGCCCGACCTAATAAAAAAAATTACAATTTTTTCTATTCAAATTATAATTAAAAATTCATATGGTTTTTTTTCCTATTTAAATGAACAATGAGTCTATAAGATAGTTTTTTTCTCTTTTTTTTTACGTTTTAAAACAGTTTTAAATTCTTAAATCAAAAAATTTATTCAAATGGACATAATCACATAACCCATTTTAAATCTAATTTTAGGTCGGCCCGGGCCGGACTATTTTGACAAAACCTGAATCTGACTCGAATTTATTGCAGGACGGGCTTTTTGGCCCGAATTTAAGCCCGCGGGCCTATAAACATGTTCAAACCCGTTTGGAAAATGGGCCGGACCGGCCCATCAGGGCACCCGGCCCATGAACAGGTCTACAAGGATGCAAGCATTGAATTTTTGTGGTAGAAACCATGAGGCGTCCATGCATAAGAAAGAAAATAAAAATTAAAAAAGATGAAATCATGGAGGGTGTTTTTTAAGCTCTAGTTCCCGGTGTTGGTAATGAGTATGATCCGGAAATCTCCGGTGATGGATTGATGGCGCGTGGCTGGCGCCAACTTTTCAGTGCACAAAAAGAAAGGGACCATTTTGTCCGAAAAAAAAAATCTTTTACTTTTTGTGCCAACCGATTTGAACATTTTATTGAAAACATCACCCATTTTTTGTCAATTAATTAAACCCTGTTTTCGTAAAAGTCTTTAGTATAGTGAACTATTTTTTTTTTTTTGAATAACTAAAATTCACTTTACAAAATGTTTTACTTTAATAAAATTAATTGAAAATAACTTGTATGAAACTTAAGCATGTGATAATTTAACAAAATACAATATTTAAACCAACTTTATTGGTACACACAACCATGGTTTTCGAACTGCCATTCATTCAGACAGTTGGATTGTTCGACCCGAAAATTGTCTAGGCAATCGGTTTCGTTTTACCCCAAACCCAGTCTCTAGCAAAAAATTGTTGAATCGGTCAATGACTTATTGACTTGAGCAATCGAACCATTGGTATATTGACCCGTTCAATAGTTTTAGCCATTCTATTTATTTTTATTGTCAAAATGGACCATTCATTTAAAACGATTCTGTTTCCGGGTCATTTTTTTAAACATTGCACACAACATAAAATTTAAATACTTATGAACATATATATTTAAAGTGAATCTAAATGGATATCATCATATAAGATAGGGTGGATCCATATTCGATCTAATTTGCAGCCCTCTTTAGGGGTTATTTGGTTTGGAAAAGGGTTAGCCCGTTGTACAGACGTACTGTTCATTTTTATGATTGTATATGTCAGGGATATGTCTTAAAGCACCGAGCCCATATTTACTATAAACAAAAACTTTGCACATATAGCACCCAATCACAAATTGAGAATATCTCTTTGGATACATATATGTATATTTAGGGATGGCAATTTTCCCCATCCCTAATAGGGACTTGACTTTTTGACCCCATCGGGTCGGAGATATGAATTGTTTTGATAAGACGGGACGGGGACGGGGACGATGATTAATAGGAATCTCCAATTGGGGTTGGGATCGGAGATGGGGATTGAGGTCCCCACTCCGCCTCGACCTCGATTATATATATATTAAAATTTATTTATATTAAATATATATTATTATACTATTTTTATATATTAAAACATATTTATAATATTATTTATAATTTATTTTTTTATTTATTTTAAGCAAGTTTATTTAAAAAATACCATTATCTAAAAATATTATAGGGATTCGGGTCTTGCAGGGAACCCATCCCCATTGGGGATTGAGAATAGAGGACAAATATTATCTCCAGCAGGGATCGAAGACCGGGATGGGGGTTAATTTCAGAATTGGACTCGGAAACGAGGAATATGATTACCGCCCTGAACCCGCCCCATTGCCATTCCTATATATGTTAAATTCATGGGAAGATGTTCTAAATATGTAATTGGATGTTTTTACTTAAAGCGGATCCCATTGCCAAAAAATTTAGGCGAAGCTTGATTTGAAGAATACCTAGCTATCTTCTAGTACTGGTCATTTGTTGCTTTAATGGATGTTAATGGATAGGGTTAGGGTCATGCAAATTCAACTTTAGAGTCAGGTTGAGGTTTTGATTCTTCTACTTTGGCTGGGTTCTGGTTTTTGGTTTTTGGCTGACCCACCCACGGGGTTATCATATCCTCTAATATATACATACCATGACCCACCCACGGGGTTATGATACCCCTCTATATATACATACTATTCTTCTAACCTTTGGACTTCTAATTCCATGGTCTTAAAGTTTACTAATTTTTATATGTTGTATTTTGGTTTCCTATTTTTTAATGGAGTTACACCTTATAATCTATAAAACAAATTTATAACTATATTTTAGATTTTAAAAATATGTTAAATAAAATATAACTGAAGTGCTACTGGTCAAGTTGAGACATAGGAGTCTTAGATTGGGGTTGAGGCAAACCCATGCTGAACCCAACCCGTCTACTGATCATAATTTATTGTTTCTGTGTTGAGGCTTTTAGTTGTTTTTGAGTCCTTTTGTCCTTGGTGGTTACTTGTATCCATGAGAAAACTGGGTTAGACTCCAACATTCAATAAGGCTTGAGTAAAACTATTATCGAGTCTCCTCATGTTGGGAGATTGTGCTAGCTTGACTCCTTTGAAGAAAGTAGTTCCATTCCTCATAAGATGAGTGTGTGTGTTTTTCTCTACCAACTAAATCATCCTTGTCAATTGTCATCCCGTACCATGATGGACCGCTACCCACAAAAGTGCGCCCCACAGTCCATGCGCCTGTGGGCAACACTCTTTTTAGGCAATTGATCCCGTCCTTCTCATTTCACCAGCTATTCAAGTTTAGCTTGTGAAAAGTTCGTTTCCGTTTAATTTAAATCGGTCTTTCAGTCGAGTTAAGTCTGATATACAGGTTCGTTCATCATGCTATTAAGCATAGCCGAGCTTAATACATACATACATAATTTTTATTATATGTAGGATAATATTTTTTATATATAAATATTTTTACTTTTATATATAATAATAAATAATTCTTATAATTTTTATTTTTATATGTAAAACCGTGGTTTTCAAAATTGGACTGAATTGGACGGTCGGACTAAAAAAACTAGGAACTGGGTGACCTATTCCAGTTTTCCTTAAAACCGGATTTTTGCAAAAAAAAAAAGCGTTGATTTGGTCAACAAATCATTGACCCGAGCAGTTGAACCATTCAATGGTTTTGACCATTATTATTATTATTTTTTAATTTTTTTGTTAGAACAAGCCCTCCATTCGGTTCGAACGATTGAACCATTCGACCCATGAAGTAGGCCCCTGACCGATTCGTTGCCCAGGTTGATTTTAAAAACCTTGTGTACAATAAAAAATAATATATATATATATATATATATATATATATATATATAATTTTTATTTTTTATTGAAAACTCAACTTATAGTTAAATTTGAGCTGAACTGAACTTGAATTTACGAACTTTTGAGCCAAACCGAATTCAAGCTTAAATCTCTAATTCAAATCAAACTTGAACCTAATACTATTTTAGCGAGCGGAACTCAAATATAAAGATATTCAATATGACTAACTCGGCTTGACTCGACTTGAATTCAATCATGATATCACCCCGAGCAAGAGGACCATTAGAAGCTCCCATTTTCCCTAGCACACATAATTAAAAATTGAATGGACTTGGGCTTTTAGGCCTAATGCTATGTAAATTCAAGGATTTTAAAACTGGTTCGGACAACGAACTAGTCAGGGTCCGGTTCCCGGATTGAACGGTCTGACCGTTCAAACCAAATGAAGGGCCCGTTCAGACAAAAAAATAAAAAAAATAAAAAATAACCAAAAATATTGAATGATTCAACCACCTGAATCAGCGGTTTACTGACCAAATTAATGTTTTTTTTGGCAAAAATCTAATTTTGGGGAAAATCAGAACCGATCACCTGACCGATTCCCTTTTTCCGGTCTGACCGTCTGGTCCGGTGGTTTTGAAAACCATGTGTAAATTCTTTAAATCGTTGCTTGCACCACTTCACCTAACAAATGAACATGGACGAAAATGTTGGTTAGTTGTAAACTTGTAATAGAGGCATGGAATTAATAATCCTGCATTGGATACTATAGGGTATTTCTTGATAAAATATCTACTCCTGTCTTAATTGGCTTCGAAGTCTTTGATGTGTACTTCTATCTTAATTAAAAAAAGAAAAGAAAAGAAAAGAAAAGATTTACGTCTTAATTCCGTTTTTTTTCGCTAACATGCTAGCATTGCGGTAAAAGAGGAGGTATAAATATTTTAACCTTTAAAATATAGCTCGTAGCGCTCTTCGTTAATGGAGTCAAACGCCTGCCGTTCATTTGATATTATCCTGTTAACTGATTAATAGACCTCTTCGACGAGGGTCGGATTCTGTCGAGCGAACACATCAAACAAACGACGGGAGGCAAGAAATTACGTTGATTGTATCTGTAGCTTTTTTGCTTATGTTTTTCGAGGCAATCTGGCCGGCGGTCTCTTCTTTTAGTTTTGTTTTCTAACAGATGGGATGTGTTAGTTATCTAGAGTTTTGGGGTTCTTGGTTTCCTAATTGGGATTGATTGGGGGGGAGAGTTCGACGCCATGGATTCTGTAGTTTCTCAACCGGAAGATGCGCCTCTGGTTGAAGGGGATTCGTCATACGAAGCCCCCAAAAGCCATGCCAGAGATGTTCATATCTTGAGCTCTGCGTTTCTTCTGGTATTTCTGGCTTATGGAGCTGCTCAGAATTTGGAGAGCACGGTGAATACGGTGAGTCCCTGTTTACACAATTTGCCTAGGTTTCCCCTTTATGCCGTTCTGCAATGGTTTGGTTGATTCTGTGAGTTGCAATACCTGTTTAGGAGGAGAATATAGGTACTACTTCTCTCGGGATATTGTACCTTTCCTTCACCATATTCTCCCTAGTCTCGTCTCCCGTGGTTCGGATATTGGGCCCAAAGAACGCTCTGGTGCTTGGCACCACTGGCTATTGGTTGTTCGTGGCTGCAAATTTGAAGCCATCTTGGTATGCTAGTTTCTCTTTCAAAGCTGTAGTTGAATCGTCATACATAATTGAGAGGTGTTTTTGGTTTACAAGTTTTGCCCCTTTTAGTTTATCTACTCTGTCAGTTTATGGGGCCTTACTTCGGGTAAGCAATACACAGAAAATTATACCAATAAACTTGTCTCATGCTATATCTATCCTTCCAGCATATTGACTTTTACTAGGAAACTGTTTCAGAGAAACATTCCACCATATGAACGTTTTTGTTTGTCATTCTTCAATTTTGAACGATGCAACAGCAACACCCATACCCTATTTACATGGATTGGCTTGGATCCTGATCTGATGGTCTAGCACATTCACAAATAAGGAGCATGCTTTCTGAATTATACTGTGAATTAAGTGAATACCAAATGCTATGCATACATTGAAATCAAGTTGAATGCCAGATATCTCTACAAGGGCCTCTCTACCATTTAAACTGGTTGTACACAATGTCCTTCCAATGCTAGAATACTCCAATAAAAGGATTACCTGGAAAGCTTTACAAGAAGAATCTATTGATCATCTATTTATATACAATGAATCAAAATCAAACGAAGAAGAACAAGTCACATCCCTGAAGTCATTTTGCACTGTTAACAATGAGAAAATCAGACTGATAATCCCTGTCAAACATGATACCTAGTCACACATGTCAGTTTTCAATTAAGGGAAGCATTCCTTTCTCTCCATGTTGACCAAAATACTGCAAATATGAAAAGCACTGTACAATGCTTTGCAATGCTTACTAGGACCCTTCACTTTTCAAGAAGAATCTATTGATCATCTATTTGTATACAATGAATCAAAATCAAACGAAGAAGAACAAGTCACATCCCTGAAGTCATTTTGCACTGTTAACAATGAGAAAATCAGACTGATAATCCCTGTCAAACATGATACCTAGTCACACATGTCAGTTTTCAATTAAGGGAAGCATTCCTTTCTCTCCATGTTGACCAAAATACTGCAAATATGAAAAGCACTGTACAAATGCTTTGCAATGCTTACTAGGACCCTTCACTTTCCAAGAAGAATCTATTGATCATCTATTTGTATACAATGAATCAAAATCAAACGAAGAAGAACAAGTCACATCCCTGAAGTCATTTTGCACTGTTAACAATGAGAAAATCAGACTGATAATCCCTGTCAAACATGATACCTAGTCACACATGTCAGTTTTCAATTAAGGGAAGCATTCCTTTCTCTCCATGTTGACCAAAATATTGCAAATATGAAAAGTACTGTACAATGCTTTGCAATGCTTACTAGGACCCTTCACATTCCATCCAGTGCATGCATTGATGATTGGAATCATGAAAACACCATCAAACTCAAAGGGCTAAATGCTTTCAATAATGCAAGAGCTGATGATTGGTGGTTTCAGAGACATGTAAGCATACAAAGCAATTTGACTTTCCTGAACCCATAATCCTTCTAATCATAGTTATCAAAGAGAAGCTTAGGTGATGTCCAGGCCATTCATTACTTCTTTTGCTTGGATTCTTGGTGCAATATTGCCTTTCTTGGATTCAATTTCTTATTTATTTGGATATATATAGTGTTGTAATACATGTTTACTTGGACCAACATGTAAGCAAACAATGCAATTTGACTTTTCTTAAACCCATAATCCTTCTATCGACTTCTTGCTTTGCTTATTTCTTTGGATTATTTCCACATGAAAATTCATGATTTTGAATATGCCTTGTTGCTTTGCTGAATGGAATTGATGAAATTGTTGTATATGATACCAAAATTTTTGCCTTGTGAAATTAATGGTATAATATGTCTTGACATGAAAAATTCCTTATTGTTGGCTTTGTTTTTGTATTTTCAGCTCAAAATAATAAGAAATTGAAAATATGGCTCTGTCAAAACGGATCATATCTGATAAATTATAGGTCTTATTAGTCATAGACCGGTGCTTTTGTGGTTTCTAGCCATTTGCCTAATCTCTTAGGCTTACTATCACCTTGCCACCTTTAGAGCTAAATTTTTAATCAATGTAGTCAGATTGGACTAGGTGGTTGAACTGAGTCTTGGTTACTTGATGGTTCTTATGGAATGAATAATCTAATCAGCAATTAAATCAGTAAAACTGTGACAATATGGGATTTTCCATTTTTCATGGTTTAATAGCACTCTTTCAATTAGGTTGTCATTGGTTCTTATGGGATGAATAATCTAATCAGAAAGTAAACCGGTAAAACTGTGACATATGAGCTTTTCTGTTTTCATGGTCTAATGGCACTCTTTCAATTAGGTTGTCGTTGGTGAGTCACTTCCCTAATGTTGCAGTCTATACCACAGATCTTCCCAGAATCTAGTTCTGTTTCCTGAGCAAGCATTTGGTTGATTGAGAGGCCAATGAGGCTCTTGCAGCCAAACCAGCATCCCAACAACTGGCCTCTAATCCATGAATGATTTTGATTACTGCATGAGAATGAGATGGCTCATCAGTTTCCAAAGGGAATCTCCACACAGCTATTTTCCCAACATAGAGTTATTCCTTCAAACCAATCTACTCAAACCCTAACCAAGTTTGGATAACTTCATGCCAGTTGATGGTTTGATCTTAAGAAGTTTCTCCTTTAATTGCTAATATTTTTCAAGACAGTGGCTTACTATTAACATAAATTAGGATTTTGCATAAATGATGTAGAACTTCTATATCATGTATACCTGTGAAGCAATATATTGTGATTTTAACTACTTTCTCTAGGTATACAATGGTTCCTGCTTCTATATACCTTGGCTTTGCTGCTTCAATCATCTGGGTTGGGCAGGTAAACATGCATGCTTAAATTATCTTGCATCTCTTTATTTTCCAAGAAGCTGATACAATAAATAAATCCAGCTCTGCCTTTACTCTTATCCGTTAGGGAACATATCTCACTTCCACTGCACGCAACCATGCAAAAGATTGTTATTTGCATGAAGGAACAGTTATAGGTAGCTTCAATGGAGAGTTTTGGGGAATTTTTGCAAGTCACCAGGTTCACCTATTTGTCTATTATTTGCCCTTGATAGAATATTTCTTATTGACTGATAATAAAAGAATATTTATTATTTGATTCCAATTCACTAATGAGATGATGATTCTTAACCTGTAATTTTACATTTTTTTTTTCAATTTTGCAGTTCATTGGCAATTTGATTACACTTGCTCTCTTGGGAGATGGAAAGGTGTGTTTTGACTACTTTTTTTTTTCCTGGCTTGTGGCTGTTAAGGTTCAATTCTTGCCACTTTACTCCCTGCTCGTTATCTATATTTTGCTAAAAAGATGATGCTTCCCATTTCTATAGGATTCTCAATGGAATTAACTTTTGGGTATTCATGCCTTTTTTTTTTTTTTTGTTTCTCAATATAAAAAATGTTCAATTTCAATCTTGGAGAATTAAGTATTATTTTCAACAAAAGAACTGGCTTAGTTGATATTATTTTGACAGCTTATACAAAGCTAAATAACTCTCTAAATAGTTATAGTTTGTTGATATATAATCGTTGTAAAAAATAAATTATTTGTAATCTAATATATACATTGTTATGGGCCCGAGAATAGGATCTCGTCATGCTACAACCATTCAAATTCCATTTAAAAATAATAAAAATTAGATAAATATAATAAAGTCCATTTATTTTATTTAAATTAATAAAAAGCAATTTGTTAGTTGTCATAAAATTACAATTTTAAATCCATTTTATCCAACAATGAACTAAAATTAATAAAAACTACTCAAGTTAATAAAAAATACCAAAATTAACAAATTTTTATCCAATAATTAATAAAACACTTAAGAAATTAATAAATTACTATAAATTTAAAATTAAAATACGTTTGAGTTCCATTTAAAAATAACTAATGTTAATAAGGAAATTAAAATTAATTAATAAAAAGTAAATTATTAAAAGTAATAAAAGTAATAAAAATAGTAAAAATTAATTAAAAATAATAATGTCACATTTGGAAATATCATAAAGCTCTTTCTACTTCAGTTTTGCTTAACAAAGCCTGTGCATCGCATGGGTACCAACTAGTTATTTAACTAAAGTCATAATTGTGATTCTATTTCTAAAATATCAATATTGTGTGGTCAGTCCAAGGTCTAGAACCAGCAACTAAACTTCTATATTTCTTAACTTTTTGTAAGAATGTGGTTTTGCTTATTTTGGTGAAATGACAGATATTTCCGAGAAGGGTGGACTGGATACAGACCTAACCTTTGCCATATTTTGCACAAAGTGGCCTCTCTCAGACTTGAAACCATGTTCTCACACTCATCAGCCTGGCATAATCATTGCACCAAGCAATGACCCTTGAATTGTTTACACAGCCAATTGAGAACTTTGTTGATATATATGTTGTTATATTGGGCAAATGCCAAGGCTGTTCTGGAACAAATGCATAATGATCATCCATCTTATTAAAATGACAGTAGGAATCTCTTAATTCCTAATACTGTGGAATAACCGAATAAGGGGACTGAATACATAAACAGCACAGTTAAGATATAATTCAGAACTTTTATATTCAAGGTGGTTTATCTAAACTTGGGGAAATGGGGGAAATCTCACCATGTTTCAGAGAAATGGCAAGCAACAACTTAAACATGTATGATTAATTTTAAAAAGGGTACCTGTGGTCAGACCATAATGTGGGGCATTTGGGATATCATAAATTAAATAGAACAGGTCCTTGTCATGGTATGTGCTTGGGCTTGATTGCCTAGAATCATAATGGAGTTTCCTAATGTGGTTGTAGGATGATATCACAACCCTAAATGGGTTGGTACAAACAAATGCGACATAGATACAATGTCTGGAATAGGGATGTAACTTCGGTGGGTTTGGGTTGGGAAGTTGTTAAAATTTCAGTGGGCTTGGCCTGAACAGGTCTTATGCAGTGTAAATTCATCAAATTGGGTATCTGACTTGCATGCTTAGGCATCATTTAAATTCTCTTACCGTGGAGGTGTTTAGGGTTATTATTTTATATTCATTTTAGGTGTGCAACATGGACAGGCCTGGGTTGAAACTTTGTCAAATTTTAGAGGGGCCTGGCCTGAGAACCCAAGCATGATATGGTGGAAATGTTTTTCTTAACTGCTATTTGGAGAGATTCCAACGAATCCAGAGACCCTTTCTGGTGCTGACTCCAATAAGCTTATGCTTTACTAACCCTGTTCTTTTTATTCTCTCCCTATTCTTTATGAATACTATTCTGCAGTCATGTTCCTCAGACCAGCCAACTCATTTTTGGTTTTCTTGTTCTTTCCTAATTGTAACTCCCATCACCATCACTTTATACCCATTGGCAACATTGTTTAACCTCTGATATCACCACTTTCGAGTTTTCACTTCAGAAATTATTTTTCTCTCCAAATTGCATCCCTTAAACCATTAATTTATGTAATTTTATTTGCCTAATTTGATGTACAGATTAATTTCTACCAAGGCTAAACTTAAGCCATTACTATCTCAACAGCAATCATGAGCTTTCTTTTACCT
Source organism: Nelumbo lutea (assembly GCF_056320005.1). NCBI lineage: Eukaryota > Viridiplantae > Streptophyta > Magnoliopsida > Proteales > Nelumbonaceae > Nelumbo > Nelumbo lutea. Next base: position 3,683,065 of record NC_142685.1, on the reverse strand, counting down.
TATACAGAGTAAATGCATATAAAGCACTGTGGTGGTACTAATAATCAAGGAAATAAATAGAACATAAAAATCAAAAGTTGATAGAAACAAAGTACTTTTCAGAAGGTAAAATAGATTGTCTTTCTAAATATTCTGTAGTTTCATGTCAAAATATAATATTTTAATTCATTACAATTTCATCATTTCTTTGACTTTATTCACTAGAGTTGGTGTTACATTTCCAGAAGTAATACTTGATAAAAGTAATATAATTGATATTAACATACACATCATGTCCCTCCCAAGACCCTGCATTGGCGGGATCCTCGTGCACTGGGCTGCCCTTTTTTATCATGGAATCATATACACCATGCATGTAAACAGAGAAGATAAGCACAAAAGTTATAACTTTAGTTTGTACCTTGGTATGTCCAAAATGTGCCTCTGGCTGTTTGACCAATTAAAATTTCCTGAGGCAGCATTATTTTAAGGTAAACTAATAACGTGGTTAGATGGGCAGGAGATAAGTGTGTGAGGATTTGCATCAGGTTAGCTTTAGCATCCATTGTCTAAAGAACCTGTGCAACATAGCTTGTGGTGTTTCTTCTTGCAATGTTATATAATTTTCATGATTGTCCATGGAATGGACTGGTCCATTCAGTCCTTCTTTGAATTATTATTTAATTTTAGAGTTGTATTTACTGATAAAAAATGTTTGTTAAGTTGATTTTTGACTAGGAAATCTCTTAGGTAGGGTAGGTAGGATAATAGGCTTCAATCTGAGTCACGTGGGCATTGTCTCCTTACATAATTTATGGAAAAGGATACAATCTAATATTTTTTGTGACATGAAATATGTTATTCATCAGTTTGGGTGGTTGAAGAGGAGTGGAGTAGTTGCCTTTTCATCTCTACAAACCACCATATATCTGGTGCTACATAAGTTCAGAAATTGGGTTTTGTCCAGATTAATACACCTAGTGAGAGGGATATTTTGGCGATTGAACAGTTGCCTTTCAGCTCTGCAAACCTCCATACATTTGGTGCTACATGAGTTCATAAAGTGAGTTTTATTCAGATTATAATACCCAGTGAGCAAGATTTTGTGGTGATTACACAACAGCTGTTTCATGCCATTTTCAACATGGGAGACAATGAGAACATGTAGCTGTGTGGCTTGTCCATTCTTTTCCTTGACATTTTTAATATGCACATATATTCAGGTATTAATGGCAATGATATCAAAAGTGAAACTGGATGCACTTCCTATGCAATAATTATTTTTTTTTATTTTTTTATTTTTTTTGTTTACTAAGTGATTTGACATTACCACTGCAGGAAGGGGCTACCAGTGGCACAACCTTATTATTTATTGTCTTTCTTGGAAGCATGACCTTGGGTACCATGCTTATGTGCTTCTTGCGTAAAACAGATAATAAAGCAGAGGAGGGACCACCAAAATCTTATACCAATTTATACTCTTTTGTGGTATCTCTCTTGAAGTTGGTCACTGCTCCCTTATTTGATATACGAATGCTATTGATCATTCCTCTCATTGCATATTCTGGCTTGCAGCAAGCATTCGTGTGGTAAGTACCCTATCTATATAGTATTGTACACCAAGTTGATAACTGGCAAGTTTTGATTTTCCATTTCTTATTTATGCTTAAAAATGCCTCTTATGTACCAGGGCTGAATTTACTAAGTATATTGTTACACCGGCGCTTGGTGTGTCGGGGGTGGGTGGTGCAATGGCGGTTTATGGGGCTTTTGATGCACTAGTAAGTATGAGCATATACATATACTCATCGTTGGTAAGTCATTTAACATTGGCATCTCTCATAACCAATATTCTTGGTGAATTATATTCATATCACAAGAATTGGTTTGGGAGGTTCAGATGTTCTTTTTTCTATTTTTTAGTCCTGAGGGGGAAAATGAACCTCTGGCTTTATTGCCTTACCAACCTTTACTTGCTTTAAAAGAAACCAAGTACCAGGTCTTTTTCATCTATCTGCTTAGTTCCTATTTTTTCCTAGTGCAAAATGTGCTTAGAATTGTAAATGCTTTGGTGTCAAACTGTTGAGGGCCCGGGAATAGGATCTCGTCACGGGTCGGTCCACGGGGAAAACCTCCTGTTTTCCCTTGTTTCTTCCTGCTCTTGATGAACCTATCTTGGCGCCTCTGGTGATTTGTTCAAGAGATCACCAACTCTCCTAACTCACTCCTTAAACTGAATATTCGATATCTCATTCAATAATGGGGTCTCCTTAAATAGGAGATTACAATAGTCCTAATCAAGGGAGTCTCCTTGCTGAATAGGGAGACTTCCAGTGCTATCTTGCTAAGGATAAGATAAGTTAATCCTAATCTGATAAGCTACTAACAAGATAAGATAAGAGATAAGAACAATAAGATAAGAACAAGCAAATGAGCTAATCTAATCTAGATAAGGCTGTTGTTGCCGAACTGGGTAGGATGAGTATCACTGAATCATTGCTACTGCTGGCGGTGGGTCAGGTGCCTGTTGCTGTTGGCGGCGATGGTACGTCTTCCCGAGGAAGGCATCCATAACACAAACATCCTTCCACCTGGTGTGAATGATTTTCCATGGAATTTATGCTTATGTAAACCTCAATAGGAATACTGTGTTTGAGGAAATAGTACCACTCTTTGGTTTTCTCTAAGAGGTTTACATCTCTTCCTCCATCCTGGATATCCATATTTGAGCTCTAAATCCATCTGGTTCCTTCACCAAATTAGTAAGTCCTTTTTGGGGTCATTTGTTACTAACACCACTAACCAAGCATTCCTGGAAAAAAGACTCTGGTTGTCTCGTTTTCCTTGTAATGTATGCGTTTTTATTTGAGAAACAATGCTTGCCAAGATCAACACATAACATCTTGTAGGAGAAGTGGCTAAAGGTGCCGTATTTTTTTATCCTATGCCAATGTCACGTGCTTCTGAGGTACTGAATCTGCAAACCAAGTTCTTGTCCACTGCTTAGACATGAGGAAATTGTGACATTTTTTCCTGGGTTTTATTATGGGGCTTGAGTTGGTGACTTCCAGAAACATTATAGACATGCTTTTATGTTAGAAAACTCAGGGTTTTAGGGGCAAAGGGTTGATTATACTGGAAGACAGGCACACATGCAGTTTTATGGGGTATTTGGGAAGACAGGAACAATTGGGTCTTCAATTAAAGAAATCCTTGCTTGAAGCTTTCAAGTGAAGAATCTAATTTCTCCTTAACTCTTGGATGTTAGCGATGGACGAGGCCTTGGTGGAATGGAACCAAGGAAGGTGGGCATGGTCCCCCCTAAATGATATTAGAAACATTCTATCCTCATTTCCAGTTTATCTTAGATGGATCCCTATGGAGCTGAACTCTATCATTGATGGTCTAGCTAAAATGGGCGTTGGAGGGTGTTCATGTATGGTAGTAACTCTTATGCCCACTTGATATCTTTTTTGCTTATTTTGTACATCCTCTCATATACATTTTTGGCTGTTTCAATGAAGTAATCATCACCTTGAAAAAAATTCCTTATCCAGGTCAAGTTGGGAGCTTCCCTACACATTCTGCTCTGTTTCTGCTGCACAGATGGGTTTAGTGGCCCATCCAAAGGTGCTGAACCAGTACCTGTTGTCTCTTTTGTGACTGGAAGTATAGGAGGCTCATGTGTTGTAGGAGAAACAACCTGCACATTTCTGGATCTTTGTCTTTGATACACCTTGGGATTGAGGATAGGACGAGGAGGTAGGGTACCGGGACAAGGAGAATGGAATGACTGATCCAACCTTGATTCATTTGAGGGAGAGGCAGACACATCAAGGGACTCAACAGGGACAGGAAGAGGAAGAGCAAACACCTGTGTCAAATCCTCCCCCTGTGGACAATGTCCTTCTGGAGAGGAACCATAAAAAGGGGAAAACTCATCAAAGGTGACATCCATTGAGACATACCGATTGACAGACTTTGGATCAAAACAGCAATAACCCTTCTGTTTGGGGGAATAACCAAGGAAGATACACTTTTGGGCTTTGGGTTCAAACTTATGCCTTTGGACACTTGGAACATGTATATAACAGGTGCAGCCAAAGACACGAATAGGAACAGGAAAAAGGTCTTTGTCCGGATGAAGAAGAGTGAAGGGAGACTTAAACCCCAAAACCCTGGATGGCATGCGGTTTATAAGATAGGTAGCAGTAAGTATAACATCACCCCAAAACCTGGTAGGAACATGTGAGGCAAATAAGATACTTCTTGCAACCTCAACAATATGACTGTTTTTCCTCTCAGCAACCCCATTCTGTTCTGGGGTCCTAGCACATGAGCTTTGATGAATAACCTCCATGTTAGAAAGATAGTAGGATAGGTTTTTCTCAAGGTATTCTTTTGCATTGTTCGATCTGAAGATTTTAATCCTGGTATCAAATTGGGTTAGAACAAATTCATGGAATTGTTTTACAAGTCTTGGAACTTCATCACGGGATTTCATCAGGAATATCCAAGTGAATCGTGAAAAGTTATCAATAAATAGGATAAAATATTTGTAGCCACCCATGGAGGGTAAGTGGTAAGGCCCCCACACATCGGAATGCACAATATTAAAAGGAACAGAAGATCTTTTATTTCTCAAAGGATACTTGCTTCTACAATGCTTTGACAATTCACAAGACTCACAATGAAGACTAGACAGACTAATTCCCTTAAACAGTTCAGGGAATAGATGACTCAAGGCCGAAAAAGACAGATGACCAAAACGACAATGACACAACATAATCCGACTAACAGACTCTGAAGAGACAGATCCAAGAGCAACATTCCCAAGATGATCAGTGCATTGTCCCGAAGTATCAAGCATGTATATTCCGTTCGCCTCATGGCCACTCCCAATCACCTTCTGAGACTCCAGATCCTGAAAAACACAGTAGGAAGGAAAAAATGTTACATAACAGTTTAGTGACTTGGTTAAACTGCTCACAGACAATAAATTTGTATTTAGTTTAGGTACATGAAGGGCAGAAGGTAGGTACAAGGAATCTGTAGCCTTGATGGTTCCCTTACCAGAGATAGGGGCAAGTGAACCATCAGTTAAAGTGATTTTATCACGTCCAGGAAGTAAGTCATATGAAACAAACAAGGTAGACAGATTGGTCATATGGTCAGAAGCACCTGAATCAATAACCCAAGGGATCTTGAGATTACCTGAAGAGGTAGCATGATTAGCAGAAGCCCTTATACCTGAATGAGCAAATGCTGAAGTAGTAGAATTTCCTGAAGGGTCGGAAGCAGAGGTCACATCACTCAGCTGACTGATCATCTTCCCAAACTTTTCATATTCTGCTCTCATGGCTGCCAACTGTGCAGAAGCAGACATCTCTTCACTATCTGGCCTGGTAGCTACATTTGCACTTCCTAATCTTTTACTATCATATTTTTTCTGAAACCGAATGGGAACAAGATTAGGATGTAACTTCCAGCACTTGTATTTGATGTGCTTCGGCTTCTTGCAGTACTCACATACAACTTCTTTCTTTCCTGTGCCACTAGAAGTTCCAACATTCCTTTTAGGTTTAATCCCCATATTGGCAAAGTGATCATTAATATCAGCCCCTTGAACCTGGACAGCCCTTCTGCTCTCTTCACTACTCACCAATGCATAAGCTTGTGACAAAGAGACACACTCCTTGGAAAGAATATTTTGTTTTGTGATATCATATTCTGGGTTCAGTCCAGTTAAGAACTCAAAAACCCTGTTCCTTTCAACCAATTTTTTGTAGGTCTCTGATCATCAGTGGTGTCCCAAGTTACAGCTTCTATTAGGTCAATCTCTTGCCATAGGGATTTCAGGGTTGAGAAATATACAGCAAGAGGTTTCTCTCCTTGCCTTAAATTCTTTACATCACTTCTCAATTTATATGCCCGGGCCACATTGAGTTTTTGGGAATAGGTTTCTGCAACACTGTCCCAAATTTCTTTTGCTGAATTCATCCATAGGTAGTGTTGACTGATTTGTGGCTGCATTGAGTTCACAAGCCACCAAATGACAGTGTAATTTTCTTGCATCCACTTTTCGTAGGATGGATAATCTTCTGGGGAAGCCTTCTTACTCCCGGAAATGAACCCCCACTTTCCTCTACTACATACATGAATCTTTACTGATTGTGACCATGCCAGATAATTAGTTCCATCTAGTTTAACTGTGGTCACAGTCAATAAGGAATCACTTGGAGTCCCCTGACCCAGTCCATATTCAGCACAACTTTTGTTTTCAAACTCTGAGGAGTACATCATGTAAACACTCCAAATATGATTTCAGGTGACTTCTACAAGTATACTGAATAAGGACAAGCAATAACTGAGTTCAGCCGACCACAAGGAGGCAACACACTAAGTTCATCCTACCACAAGGAGGCAACACACTGAGTTCAGCCGACCACAAGAAGACAATTCACTGAGTTCAGGCTTCAAGAAGTAATCAGAAACTCCTAGGCACTGTGCACTCAGCCGAAGTACCTTTTCAAGGTTGTACACTCAGCCAAGAAGAGTAAGTACCAATCGGTATTGCTGAATAGGCCTTTTCACAAACACAGTGTGGGCAATAGAGACAACCCCATTGTCAAGGAAGAGAAAAGACCACAAAAACAGTTCGTACAGCCCCCTAAAACAGCCGAACAAGAGTAACAATACACAGCCTTGTTACAAGGATGTTTCGGCAGGTTTTAACAGTCCAAGAAGAAGAGAAAAAACAGCCCAGAAGTTTCTGGGTTAAACCAGATTTAATGCAGTTGAAGGTAGTACAAAACAGCTAGGATTTTCGGACACTTCAACAGTCCAAACACAGTCGAAGGTAATACAAAACAGAACCAGAAAACTGAGCACAACTTACAGTTCGAGCTTCAACAGTCCAAACACAGTCGAGCTTCAAAAAAAGAACCGAGCTGTTCCCCTTCCCCGTTTTTTCTTCTTCTTCTCTGATTCTTCCTGGTCACCGAACCCCTTCTCCAAGAGATTCTAGTCTTGAGCTCGTCCAATGACCTCCAAGAATCAGGTGGTACGTGACTAAGCCTCCAGCCCTAGGATGTTCAAGTTCAGATACGCTCTGATACCATGTTGAAACTGAAGAGAGGAGAGGAGAGTTGAGTGTTCTGCAATGAGGGTTCTGAGAAGAGGATTTCGAACACTCTCTATCTCAGCCCTCTAACACTGTTTTATTAGATATATTTGAGTAATTACAAGGAGGCCCTTAGTTGGGCAAGAATTTACAAAGAACTTAAAAAAACTTAATATTGACAGGATGGGCCCAAAATAACAAGAAGAATAAACAACCTATGGGCCATTCGGCCCATCTTCTCTACAAGAACCAAACTTTTATAACAATGTTGTATTGCTGGACTGTTGTTGTCATTGTAGCTGACCACATGGTTGGGATAAGTCTTTTTGATATGCTTTGGTGTTATAATCCTGGAAATAATTCCTGAATATTTGGCCTTGATGATCCATAGGAAGTGAATGCTTTAATCCATCAGGATTACTAAGGAACAGAAAACTTGAAGAAGCAAGTGTAACTTTGACATATCGTTTTGCTTTGCTAGTCTAAAGTTGTTAATGGATTGCTTGTTTCAGTGTTCATTGGCTGCTGGGAAGTTTACCTCAGGTCTCTCATCAATTACTATGATAGTTCCTGGTGGAGCTCTTATTCAGGTTATTGTGCTGCTATGGCTTTTTCTGAAATACAGGTGCACTTCTGGTAGATCAAATCTAGTGATTATGCATTACTCCCTTTTAACTCATTTTTTGACATAATGTCCAAGCTGAAGCTGCTATAATATTTGGAAACTTTTGTGGTTTATTCTATTTTAGCAGATTAACTAGCGGATTGATTGGATCTTTATACCCACTTCTCATGGCTGCTATGTTGGGTATTGGAAATGGGATATTCAATACACAGCTCAATGCTTTGCTTGGAATTCTTTTCAGGCATGACATGGTAATATTTAGTTTTCTCACATTTATTTCTACTGAAATTCTAGAAAGTAATTGTTTTGGTTCTTTTGTCGTGACCAAACATGCCAACCCACAACATGGTCTTTGGGTGATTTACTGAACCTACAAGAGGGCAAAAGCTGCAAACCAACACTCTTTATGATGAATCCGCAGGGAGAATATGGTTACTGGTTTCTCCATCTATATTCCCAAATGTAACTCTCATTTTTAGATTATTAGGCTCTTGGCTGAATCTTTAGCATTTGCCATGATGCACCCAACTCATCAATTTTAGAGGACCCTTCTTGGGCTTGCATGCATCATGCGATGTTTCTTGTCTTCTGTACCTTTCCAAAAAAATCTTGCCCAGTTTAGGTCTATCTTGATGCAGTTCAGGAGACCAGCTTTACCCATTTTCAAGTACACACTGTTCCGAGATACTAATGTCTTTTCAGATATCTATCAATAAAAGAAAAAAGGCCATTGCCTTAACATCCTGCATTTTTAGCATGAAGTGGCCGTTCTCAGACTTGAGCCCATTTTTGCACAGTTTTTTCCCCTGATGTATATAGCCCATAATCTCACACTTGTCAGCCTTGATTTTTTTTCAGATCATTCCATCCATGGTTCCAAAAGACACGATCTATATGACCCTCAAATTCTCAAAGTAGACCAAATATTTAGAAAGTGACCCACATAGAGCCTTGAAAGCTTTGAAACATTAGGCCTCTTTGCTGCAGGTCTCACTTACCAAAAGGATGATATTTAGTGCCTATACCACGTGTAATCACAAGAACATAATACATGCTATAAAACTGCAAATGGGTTACCTTTCTCAAAAAAATATTGGCCAACTTTGGCATAGAAAGTAGCTTATTCACCAAATTGGTAAAAATGCCCCTTCTTTCACTGCCTATAGACTGACCATGCCAAGAGTTTCCGCGATATACAAACAAAAGGGTGGATGACTCTCCTTGTTGAACCATTCTGGAGCTTTTGAAGAGTGGCAATGGTCCATTGATGATGAACCAAAGAGAACGCATCATTGCATAGTTCTTCCATTTTCTCCATTTTGGAGCTTCAGATTTGCTGACAACAACACATATCTGGCCACGTTCATCCAGCTGGCATTGGGAACATCTCTTGTACTATATATAGCTGATGTCCCTATTGTACGGCTGGATGAATGTGGCCAGCAATGTGTTGTGGTCAGCAGATCCGGACTCCTATTTAACTACTAATTGTTGAAATGAGATGTTCTTTCATGATCAGGAGTCAAAAACTGATTTAACATCTCTTTTAAACAATTGTCCTCTGGAGATGTGAAACAGATATATCCTGATACCATTATTAACCTTGTGGCTAGGATTTTATTTGTATTTTATAACATAAAAAGCTTTGAGATATCTTTTGCCCGTCATAGTGTAGTAAATTTCGTGTTTACACGTCTTTTTAACTATGCAGAATGATGAAACTTGAAATACCTTAAATCCTTTGCATAAAGGCCTTAGTGAAACTCTCTTGCAAGGGGGGTTTTATCCCCAATGATCTCTATCCAATGCGTCAACTCTTGGTCTACAAGGAATTTTTAGAACGAAGTCCAGAATAGTTGGTCCAATCCAATATGATCTTCATAATTGTCTCTGTCCTCTTGGAACATCTTCTTGCTTTCACAGGAGTTTCTGCTTACAACTTTTGATTTAAAAGTAGTTTAGTTGAAGATTTTCAATTTAGTCCAACTTACTGCATATAAGAGTTTATACCTTGGCATCAGAAAATACAAGGTCACAAGGATCCATTGAAGACTCTTACATGTGTCATGATCTTGGAAACGGGTTGCAGGCTTAATATGATCTCAAGGGTCATGTTTTTTTTTTTTTTTTTTTCCCTTAGAAGATTCTTATGATTGTTGGCCCCATATAGTTGGGATAAGTCTAGACATGGTTCTCTACTTTGCTATTCTTTGTTTCTTTTAATTTTTTTGAAGGGGCATTTGTATCAAAACCCTTATTAGAATATGATTTGTTTAGGTTATTAAAGACCTATTAAGAAATCTGACAGCTTATTTTCCATGACATGTACATTAAAAATGTTATCCATGTGTGTTTAGTTGATTTTAAGTCGAGCTTAATTATATTATCTTATACTTTTCATGTAGAAGCGGTAAACTCTATTATTAAATACATGGTAATATGGATTAAAAATTGAGCAAAATCACTTTTCTTCATATATTTAAGATTTTATTGTACATGTTTTGATAGATTTCTAAAAAGCAGAAGCAAATAGCAATGTTATGATTTATGATACAATTTACTATTTTATTCAGTTCAACCTTCCCTACTATTTATAATATGATCACAATTTTTATTGCATTGATTTAATGACTGTATCTATGTTCATCCTGGTTATTCTTTCTATGCTGCACCTCTTGATCTTTGTGATTGTAAAATAAATGTCTGGTTTCTTTTGGTGACAGGAAGGGGCATTCGCACAGCTTAAGGTGTGGCAAAGTGCATCAATAGCAGTTGTATTCTTTCTGAGCCCGCACATCACATTAAAGGCAATGTTGGTGCTGATGCTTATCGCCCTCTGTCTTTCAGTGTGCGGGTTTTTATTTCTGACACTCTGGGTGGAAAGGACATTTTCTTCTGGCTCTGGGTAATACAGTGACTTCACATGACAATTGTTACTGAATATTTTTATCCCGCTTGCATTGATGCACCATGTTGTTATCCAACCCACTGTATAATCAGAATCATAAAAAAGGGGTCATTACCCAATGCTTTCCAACCCAAGATTAATCATAATAGGCAAATATTCGTTTTTCCTATTTGATATCATTTTTTAGAGAAATAGTTCCTTTGTTTACGTGCATACAAACACAGCCAAGAGAGTATTTTGAAGGAAATTGCAATTGTGGAAGGCGTCTTAACTGCTATTGCAATCCCATTACGAAGGCTAAAGCGCAGCGGCTTCTGGCTTTTCAAGTTGGGTTATTCACGGACAGCCTATAAGCCATGCTTGGTGAAAAATCTGAAGTCTAAATTGACTGTCCATCAGTCATTTGAAGGGCTGTTTGTTTTAGCCTCTTTGAATAGCTTTATCCAAAACAATTCAAAGCAGCTGAACCAGCTTAGCCGAATCTTCAGCTTAGACCTCCCAAGCAAGACCATATACTCATGGGGCCTACAAAAAAAGTCATATTCTTCTGTCCATACATAGGCTAAAATGTTCCCATAGAGGAGGAGTAGGGATGCAAACGGATATATTATCTGATATTGTTTATGTCGGATTCAATTCGATCCAAGATTCAATCGGATTTGACAGGGTTCGGTTTGAATTCGAATCCTATCGGTAAGTCAGATCTTTGGATCTGATTTGATTCAAATTGTTTTCTTTAAAAATTAATTAATTATTAAAAAAATAAAGTATACTAATTTAAATAAAGTAAAAACAAAAAATATGAGTATTTTTTTAATTATTTTCATTATATATATACATGTTTTTTTTATAAAAAAATAAATAGTATAATAAATTTATAAAAATATACTTATAAATAAATAAATAACATGTATATATTTATATTTATAAATATAATATGTATCAGATCAGATAAGGATGACCCGAATCCGATCTAAAAAATCCAAACAAGGGTGATTCGAATTCAACCAAATAGGATTGAATCATGATCCGATCCATTTGCACACCTAACGAGTCTTTATCGTTTATAGTATATGCTTAAAATGCAGTCCTATACTTCAGTTTATTCTCTCTCATATTGCTTTCCTTATCCCTTAAATTTTGTGGTTTTTTTTTTGAAATTTTCAAAAAAAAACCATGGGCTATCTAAACTCCACACCTAGTTTAGTTTCACTTTCCTTTTTATTAGAAAACTAAATGTAATCACTCCTATATAATATATAGGCATTTTTGGCATCAGCTCTCAGCCTATGCTATCCATACATCTACAGAGTGGTTTCTTTCACTCTCAAATATAAGCCTTTTAGTCTTGTTCATTTCTCAAGAAAAATAGTTCTAGGAAATAGTTACTTCTATTAAAAAAAAGGACCATTTACTTTCAATCAGGGGCGGAGCCAAGTATATTGGTGGGGTTAGTGGTGTAAATCGGGCCATGTTGCCCGCAGCCCGACATGACCCGACCCAACTTTGGACCGGCTTAGCATGGCTTGGCACAATGGCACGTAGGCCGTGCCAGGCCTGACATGATTGTGTGGGCTGTGCTGGGCCTGGGGTTTTAGGTCCACGGGCGGCATGACCTGCTTGGTCGTGCCGCCCGCAGCCCGCGTGTTGACACGATCCATATATTATATATATATATATATATATATATATATATATATATATATAAAATATAATATAGTATATAATATATTAATAAAATAAGCAATTGTTTTCAAATTTATTATATTAATTTATTTAATTATTGTATATATAAGCAATTGTATACATCAAAATTAATATAAAATTAAAATTTTAAGTTTTTTTCAAAATTTTTAAATAAATAGCTTTCTCCCAATCCATGGCCTATCCTGGCACAAGGCTTGGCCCATGGACCAGCCAGGCCCGTAGAACGACACGGGCCCGCACGGGCTTGGGCCATGCCAGGCCGACCCCCCAAGTTATCCCAGGGAAGGGTGGCATGGCCCGGGATGGCCCATGGGCCACCTGCGGGCCGTGCCGTGCAGACCCAATTTACACCTCTAGTGGGGGTCCTTGTTTAAGTAAGTGGAGGGGGTCAAAAACTAGTAAAGTGGGTCCTTGGCCCCCCAAAACTTGAACTGAAATGTTAAGGATCACTCTCTAATGTTCTCCAACTCCTAAAATAAAAAAAAAATGTTTATCTTATCTATAATAGACCCAAACCTTCTTGCCCCATTTCTTGTTTAACTTGGTCCCCCAAAAGGAAATTCCTGTCTCCGCCACTACTTTCACTCTCAAAAACTACTCACTTCAAATGGTGTGAAATGGTGTGACCCATATTAACAATGGGCAACATTTCTAGTTGAATTTAATTAAAATATATCTACCAAAAAAATTATTGAAAATTTGAAATAATATTTTATAAATACAACCTGATTTAATCTCTTAAATTAAATATAAAATCTAACTTAAAATGATTTTAGGAAGTGGTTATTTTTATTCTTTAAAAAGGGAACAATTATCTTCATTATAAAAAATTACTCACTTCAAATGATGTGACCCATATTAACAATGAGCAACATTTCTAGTTGAGTTTTATTAAAATATATCTACCAAAAACTTATTGAAATAAAAATGAATAAATAAAATTTGATTTAATCTCTTCAAATGATGTGACCCATATTAACAATGAGCAACATTTCTAGTTGAATTTTATTAAAGGAAAATTTTATGATAATGGAAAGACATGGTACTGAAACTTTGACCAATCAGAATTCACCCATAAATTTTGATAAATACCAATTTCAGCACCTCCATTATGGGAGGGACATAGGACTGGCAATGGCCAATGGAGCAGGCGGGGACGGGGATATTGCCTTGATATTTGGTTATTGTGGAGGATTACTAGGAGTTGATATTTCTTCTAAGTACACTGAGTGGTACTTTAGGCTTGAGACAGATGGTTGAAACTGAGATTGCATTTAGTCACAGGACAATCCCGGATTTGCTCCTCATAGAGCACAACTGACACCAATCTTACAACATGTTGCAGCTGTGCATTGGGAATATCTTTCTATGAATAACATCTAGATGTGTACTTGTAAGTGCTGTGAGATTGGTGTGAAGTGTTCTCTGTGAGGAGCAAATTTGGTTTTTAGCCCATTCTCCATCCCTTTAACCCCACAACCATATTGGTGGCGGGATTTGATCCCAGGTATCTGCTACCAGTTAGAGATCCTACTAACTGAACTACCACCAATTGGTATATATGTTCAGACAAGCATGAGTAACCAATTGTTCTGGATATTACTTTTTTTCCTTCTATTTTTTCATCAACTTAATTATGGTTTTAGACTTTAGAGGATTGGTTGTTGGTAGATCATTGTTTAAGATCAATTACTGCTAAAGTTATCAGAAATGATAAAAAACTTTGGTAAAAATTGAACAATCTCAAATCCTTGCCTCTTCTATTCAAAAAAGTTGGATCCATCACATAACCCACTGAGATGTGATTCCAACTTTCTTGAATGGAAGAGACAAGGATTTGGAGCTCTTCATTTTTCATCAACGTTTGAATGGTTGATAAAGAAAATTAGATGACACTCAAAGACACTTAATGATTGTTTAATGAGATGGTTAATTACAAGTACTAGATTAACATGTTTTAAAAATTTGGGTGCTGAATCATGGCATTTTAAAATTTAAGGACCAAAGTTACAATAAACCTAAAGTACAGGATAGTAATGGGAAATTTTCCTTGGAAAAAAAATGAAAGAACTTCTGATGGGTGCAACTTAATTATTGATATCTTCGAGACATCCCATTCGTGCAATACCGAGATTTTAGAAGGAAACAAGACATAAATACGTTGAAGGGATCTTCTTTTTTGTCGGAAAAAGAAACCGTTACCTAACAAAGTAGGGGGTGCAGTGCAACACCTCACCTGAAGTTTCTGACAATAATAAAACTTCCGATAGAAAATTATGAAAATTACAAAATTACCTCTATTAATGTCAGAGCGTTTTTCTGCATTGGGTCCTTCGGAGTTACAGACTGACGGCACTCATCCACGTGTATGGTCTAAAACTAATACTTACCACCTCCATGGCTCTCCCACCTTCTTCTCCTTCCTATCCGATTTCACAAATTAGGTTATATTAAAACCACAAATTTTATTATTATCTCTCACAATCACTATAGCGTTGCTATTAATAATTGCCTCCAATATTTTTTACCAAGCCCAAGCACAGGTTTCTCCTCCTCTTCTGATAACCGAAGCAATTGATCTTTAGCAAGTATCTACTTCTCTGTAAATATTTGTCAATGAATTTCTACAAATACCAAAGCTCTATGGTTATTCCATGCTATACCGCCTTTCCATTCCTTCAAGTCTGGCCATAGCACTCCCTCTTGCTTCTTTATCATGTTTGATGAACTTTTTCTTTCTCCATTTTACTACAGAAGTTCCATTGTGATTTGCCTCCGATGATATGACAGTCTTCGCCTGGTTCACCTCCAACTTCCTAGCAGATTTACACTTATCCCAACATCCAACACTCCGGGAACCTCAAGTACCATGATTATGCGTTTGTCTCTGCAACGACAGATGAACTTCAAGAACGATTCATTTTTTTCCCAAATTATAGAAGAAAAAAATCGAAGAAATGCCAAATAGGAAGCTAAGGTGGAAGAAGGGAAGATAAGTGTGACATCTAATCGAACAATGAGACCAGATTTGTATATACTTCTCATAAACATGTGAAGCTCGTCATTCATAACGTCTTCCTTGATATGAGTGACAGCAAGATCACTTATTACTCAGGTTGCTCTCCTAAACAGAGTTTCCATTCCTTGCAGAGTAGTCGAAGAATCCCAAACCCCAACTTTCACTGCTGCTCTTAGCCTCACCAATACACGAGATAAAATGGGTATTTGGAAGAATCCCAAATCCCATCTATTAATGCCGATAATATCGCATACTTTGAGCCCAGGGAAATTGATATTTATCTACTTCGTCAACGATTCATGTCACTTATTCATACCTAATCACATTAATTTGATCATCAGCGTCCAACTGCTTATCTCAATTCTCAAACGAACATGTGCATCGGTTTTTTACAAGCAGAAGCAGCTACCCCTCTTTAACTTTTACATATTAATTTTATAAATTCTGATAAAACCTTAAATTTAAATCACTAGATGCATATATCTTTTATCTTCTTTTTCTTCCACTACTCATGATTATATGTAACGATGAATTTTGCTTACCTGGGTAACACTGTAGCATATCCGTGTTAACTATCATTCAAACCGAAATCGCCAGGACGCGTGTCGCATCCACCTCCACCTGGGCGTGTTGTAAATTTATAATTGAAGAAGATCGATGTTCAAATCTTTCAGAAGTGGACCGGAAAAACCGTAAAACGGGCAGCCGGTTTTACGTGCTTACGGCGTCGTGCCTACCTGATCCGAACCACAATGGCGAACGCGAGAAGAAAGACAAAGCAAAAACAGAAACAAGATAAATGTTTTCTTCTGATTTGATGATATAACACATAAAAGCCATCATCACCCCTGAACCCATCACACAAAATAAACGTTGAGTAAATCATACATATCATACCAGATCAAACGTCGTGTTTTCTTCTCCCTCTCTCTCTCTCTCTCTCTCTCTCTCCTCTTCCATCATCATTCAATTGCAACTATCGTTCTATCAAGAAGAAATTGAGATTAGATTCTCATCTGCTCCTCCCCTTATTTTCTCTTTTCGATCATCTATATTATATATAGATAACAAGCGATAGAGAAGATCCTAAATAAAAGAGACACCCCTTGGAATAGTACAGTACATACATGTCTCTTCCTTTCGTCGTTCAATCTATCCTCCGGCAGATGACGACGCGGCGGCCGCTGCTACTCTATACCACCGCTTGGACAGTTACATTGGCGGTAACCGTCGTGCTGGCTTCTTTCTCTCCGGAGATCGCCTTCGTGTCGGCCATATCTCCATCGTCTCGGTTTTCTCGTGCGTGCAAGTCGGAACAGGGCACCGTTAGGGTTCCGCTAGATGTACCGGGAGAGGTGTTGTGCTTGCCGGCTCACTTCTTCAAAAGGTCTAAGATAGATTTCTTCGTTCCACCTATCTTCGCCGCCGTTGTTGTTGCTAGTTCGGCGTGTGTGGTTCGAGCCATGGGCTTGTGGGAAGACGAGACTGGTTCCGGTGGAGTCCAGGCTTATGAGCTTAATTCAACAGATCACATGCGTCCTCGTGGGGACTGAGGTGCACCAACCAAACTATTATTTCTATCTATATCAATGAGTATGACACCATTTAGAAAACTGAGAATAGGAAACAAAACACCGCTAATAGTATCGTCCACAAAACCTGATTTTGTATTTCCAATAAATATTGCCAAGTGCACTGTTTTTGTTATTTTTTAATATTCATATTAGTCTAGGTTGCTGGTTAGAGGCTGAATAATTTATATATGATATTAGTCTCGCGAGTCTTATGAATCAAGTTTTATTGGGCTTGAGCTGATTCGATTAACAAACGAGTCTGTTTATCGAATTCGATTTTGACTGGAAACTCACTCGAATTATATACCAAACCAAATCAAACTTAAATAACTCATCAAAATCTCCATTCGCCACCTCTCTCTCTCTCTCTCTCTCTCTCTCTCTCTCTCTCTCTCTCTCTCTCTCTCTCTCTATATATATATATATATATATATATATATATATATATATATATATATATATATATATAACTCATGAAACACTCCACTCGCCACCCTTATATACATTCGTCCACACTGAGCCTAATGAACGAATTTCAAGTGTTTCTTGACATAACAGCCATGCATGTCGAAATCCTTCTCAACAACCTAATCGACTACTCTTGTTTGTTGTTGCTAGAATGCTAGGGCTGTCAATGGACAGATATCCGTCCAACCTAATCCAGTTCAATATGAGTCCATTACGTGTAATGGACCAGGTTCAAGCCAATCCGTTGAATATTTTGCCTTGACTGGTCTAATTCGTCCAACCTGCTCATACTAGTTTTAAATCAGATTGCGTCTAATTCAAATTTAGTCCATTGACACCAGTATTCATAATGTCAATGGACCAGATGTTGGTTCAATTCGATCGATCCAATCTAATATAAATCTATTAAAGATGGACCAGATTCAATCCAATCCCAGAAATACTTTAGAGTATTAAGTCTGGACTGCTCCAATTCAATATATATTATTGGACCATCCAACCAATTCAAATTGTTTTAAATTCAGACAGAGTCCATCCCAAGCCCGTCCATTGACACCCCTATTTGTCGCCCTTCTTCATCATCAGAGGTTGTAAGCTGTACCTGGTTTTCTTTTGAAAGCCCGCAGGCAAATTCATTCAACTAAGAAATCTCAGTTACATCTTTTGCTCAGAGTGAGGAGAGAAACTCTGGAGCACGAGACCAGGTTTGAGAAGAATTACGGGAAAGAGCATGTCTGGGCTAAAAGCATGCGCAGCCTGGTTACAGATTAGAGGAACATATGTAACTGAGGAGCCATGCAATAAGGCGAATAAGAAGGCTCTCTTTCAAATGATTTTATATCTCCGATAGATTAATTATTAATCAAACTAATTAAATCTCACACCCAGCCAACTCTTTTTGAAATCCATGGATTACAATAAGAGTGAACGAAGAACCACGCAGAGGCAGAATACTGTTATAGACCAGGATCGAGGGACCAGCAACAAATTAAATACCAAACCCTACTCTATATACTACTTCCATATTATATTTCTGGATAAAAACGATATATATTAGTCTCATCGGTATGTCTCGACAGTAGCACTAATTTCCACTCTTTTGAGAAGAGCTAATCAACTTTTCACTGAAATCCCACAGTTTCTTTGCCAGCTCACAGTCTGCAGCCAACGTGCTTGGTTTGACCTCGTTGCAGTCCAGAAAGTACTTTCCTGTTACTCCTTTTACACTTGGGTGGAGCGCAACATAGCATGTAGTGGCTGCTCCCTGCGCGATCAGTAAGAATTAGTACCCATCCCTCATTGTTGAAAGGTGTTTTTCATGTTCCCTACTTAATACATCCATTCATGTTATAGATAGAATAATGTTGATATACAAATCCCACCCCTTGTAAATTTAGAGACATCCCCATTAATTCATGTTGTTCTCTGTATCCTGTTGGCTACCAAAACTTCTGTTATTGGAATTCGGAGAAGAATAAAACTATAAATGGACAAACTTAGAGTCAATTTCTGTAGACTCTAGTGTATGTAGGAACTAGGAAGTAGGATATTATTTGACATAAAAATGACATCTTAAGGAATTAGTATAGTGATAAGCTATTTCGTCAATTCCCTAAACTTGTTGGAATCTAGGCATACATACAAACTCTTGACAGAGAAAAAAGAAATGGTTGGTTACCTGCTGTATGTTCTTCCAGAAGTAAAATGTAAATAATCTTAAAACCTCTGCAAGAATAGAAAATTAGAATTGATGATATTATTTCATTTCTCCGTAGTTTAATTGATTGGTATTCCTATTTCAGAAGTTAAAGAAAACATACTCATCAGAAGAGCAGAGTGCCTCATCAAGCTTGTCATTATTATCCCAGGGTGAAGAGAATTCACTGTAATGTTTATACCCTCTTCCTGTTTTCCAAATGACAAAACATGTTCAATAAACGAATATACAGATGAGGTATAAACATAGGATAGAAGCTGTATAATAAAAAAAATGTTAAATGTGTAATAATAGTATGAAAGTAAAAGGCTATGGTATAAGAAATGCTGACGCAAAGTATAGGGTAAGGCTCATTGGGTTGTCTCACTAATTGATTCAGAAATCATCTATGTTATGTTGTTGAGTAGCCCATTCAAATTTTAACTACACCAGGCAAATCAATAAGACAGATTTATATATGACATTGATCTGTGTAAATAGATGATGTAGAAATTGAAGATAGAATTCGCATCAACTGCTACCAACTTATTTCAAATTCAAAACACCAATGGCGAACTGGTTCGTTGTGTTATGGCTCTATTTGGTCAAATGGACCCCGAGCCCAAACCCACATGTCTCAAAATACACTCAGACCTGACAAAGAACGGGTCAGACCAAGCAAGCCAAGAGGTCTACTTAATTGACAGTGATCATGGTAGGATCTATCACTTGTCCAAATAGAGACCTGATATCAAATCCCGTTACCAGTTTGGGGGTTAAGGGAGGCTGATGGGCTACCCCGGATGTGTAGCTCCATAATAATAATAATAAAAAAAAAAATCAATCAAAAAAGTTTCTACTTCCAAAGCCTTATTCATCTGTTTTCCTACATTGGCCGACTGAACGACAACCGTATATTTAGTCGTTAAGAAAACTACTATTGTTGTTACTTGTTATCCTAGTAACAAATAAGAACAGTGCTAACACATTGCAGTTTTGTACCACTTGCTTTCAATAATGTTTTCGAAAACAGATTGGACCGGACGGTCAGATAAAAAAAACCCGGGAACTGGTTATTTGATCGGTTCGGTTTTACCTAAAATTGTTTTTTGCCTCAACAAACTGTTACTCGGACAGTCGAACCATTGAATCATTTAACCCAAAAATAGTTTTTGACTGTTTTTTGTATTTTTTAAAATTTTTACCAGAACAAGTTATCAATTCAGACTGAATGATCAGACCGTTTAACCCTAAAACCAGACCCCAAAAAGATTTCCCGTCTAATCCGATTTTAAAAACCTTCCTTTCAATACTTAATTCTCATTTTGCGATAAGAGTGTAAATACAAATATGAAATATGTGCAATGTAAAAGTGTAAAACCTTCAATAAAATATTTCTAAACCTATGGCATAAAATGTTGATGTGCCCAAAGTTGTTTTGTTTAGCAGATCTGAACTCTGTCTAGAGGAGCATGCATTGTTGCATTGGGGACATTTAATGTTGAATTGATTGTAATCTATGGTATACTTTTTTTTTGATAGATTAATTTGTGGTATAGTTTGACTCAATATTTCCTAAAACCAACTGCCATATATGATCTCAACTAGATACCAAATACCGATGGTTGAAATAAAAAATCAGTTAATATGACAGGTCTCTACAATTGTCGTGGTTGGAGGAAATGCCTGTTGGCATTGTTTCATGTTACGTGGCATTAATTTTCGAATAAGTGTCTTGTTTTAGGCCCGTTTGGTTCGTGGGAATAGGGGTTTGGAATTGGAATCGAAGAGCCTTTTACTTCTAACTGTTTGATTGGATGGAATCAGAATTTCATTCTTATTCTTGATGGAATGACATTCTCTCATTTGAGGGAATGGCCATTCTGTGCCCCTCCTTTGGGAATGAAATCTCATTCCTGTTCATTCTCATTTCCATTCCCATTCTGTCTGAACCAAACAGATTATGGGAATGGACCATTCCAATTCCAATTCCAATTGTGAATCAAATGAACCCTTAGTTTCTTTTTTTTGGGGGTTTTACTGTTCAGTCCACCTTCACAAGTCCTAGCTCCACTATATAGTTGGGGTAGGTGCTAGCTCGAAATTGATGTCATACACAGACAAATATTGATGTTTAGGTGAAGGTGTTTGAAATTTTGAATTTTCATAGATCTACAGTGGAATTCAAAATTCTGAGGCAGAGTGTAGTCTACTTGTCCATTTTTTTTCTTACTTCCATTTGATTTAATCAAAGTTTCCAAAGGTTTTCATAACATTACATTTAGGCGAAGCAACAAGCATATCCCAAGAATCCATTATGTGGTTTCCTTGACTCTTAGTATGATGAAACGCTTGCAATTAGATTTCATATTGATGTTAAGCAATGTTCTAAAAAATTACTTAGAATCGGAATCGTTCTGACCACTGGTTTTTGGGTCAATAGTTCAATCGTTTAGTCCAAATAGACAGTTCGTTCTGACAAAATAATTTTAAAAAATAAAAAATAATTAAAATGATAAAATGATAAAAAACCGTTGAACGAGTCAATGGCTCAACCACCCAAGTCAATAATTTATTGACCGATTCAACGATTTTTGGCCAAAAACTAAATTTGGGGTAAAATAAAATCAATTTCCTAGACGATTCCCAGGCCAAACAATCTGACCATCTGGATCAACAACGGTTCAAATACCACAATGTTAAGAGAACCTTGGTCATGCAGTATTGCTATTTCATTTCTCAATTAGCATTTCTTTACAGTGCTTTAATTCTTTTTGGTCTCACAGCAACCGGAAGCACTTCTAAGTGGCAGCACATATGCACAAATTTCCAGATAGTCCCTATTAGCCCATTCCCAGACAAAGACATTCAATTTAAGATCCCATCTTGTAGGGCTGGGACATGCCATGTGTAGTTATAGCATACATTAATAATGTGCCTCAAACTCTTCCAAAGCAATTTGTGAAACTTTTTGAAACTAAGGATATGTCTGGCTTGACAAAAAAAGTAAGAGTAACAAAGTGGGTTAAGGGAAGGTTTTCACTTATTTTTTATCAATCCAAAACACAGCTTAATTAAAGCCCCATTAGGTTTTTTTTACCTAGGTAAGTGAGTACATATCGCTTATTTTCTGTCACTTGCATGCCTTCTTTTGATTCTTAGATAAGTAATTTAATGACCTTTTTATTAAAATAGTCATTTTTTAAATATTTCAAATGAAAAAGTTAAAATGATAAATAATACATAAAGAAAATATATTTGTGAGACCCACAACTTCCACCCTCCTATTTCCCCAAAATAACACATGATATGTGATGGGTTTTGGCTGTGAACAAGAGAAATTACACTAAAGCTTCAAGGAATAATTGAAAATGTGGAAAATATAAGTAATTTGATTTATAGATTTACTTTCTAAGATTGTATCCCTTGTATCCCCTCGCAACATTAAGTTGGAATATTTATTTTCTTTATTTGGTATTCCCTTCCTATGGTTTGCATGTCTTTAGTCAGTTTAAATCAGCCCCTCATAATGTCCTACAGCACATAATACACATCTCCCGATGATAATATCAGAAATGATGATATCATCATCAACAGATATTCCCAATATAATGGGAATGTGGGGATATGCTGTGGAACGTTGTGGGAGGCTGATTTGATCTCGTCTTTAGTTCTTATAGGTTAAAAAAACCATGATACTTATTTAAAATATTATAATCTTTTTGTAAATTTTGCAACGCCACATTCAAAAAAGAGGAAGTGCTGGTAATTTACCTGTAAGCGACGAGAGAGCTCTTTGGCATGTAAGATGTTCGCCAGTTTAGATTGTCCATATGCCTTTTTATCAGAATATCTGATTTGAGCAAAAGGTCAAAGGATTTGGAAAAACCAAAAAGAATAAGAAAGAGGAATGCATCTAATCATCTGAAGTAGCATACCCAGATTCATCGTTGATGCCCTCAAATCGTATTCCCCCCTCGTAAGTGTAGACGTGTGCTATTGATGACAAATTCACAATCCTTCCTTCGACCCCAGAAACTCTTGCAGTTGTCTTCATTTTATCAAGGAGAAGATTGGTTAAGAGGAAATGACCTGGCAAGAAGAGTGAAAACCAATCAATCTCACCAGAAATGAATCTTAAAGCAGAACACGGATAAGAGGGATGGCTGTACAAATGAGCAACAGAGAGAGAAGTGAGAGAGCTATATATATGTCAAGTATCCAATCCTAATTAATTCTATACGCACTTCACTTACCAAGATGATTTGTTGCAAACTGCATCTCTATCCCATCCTCCGAAGGTTGGTAAGGAGAGAACATAACGCCAGCGTTGTTTCTGAAATGATCAAGGAAAGTATGCATTAAAAATTAGAAAAGCTCATCTATTTCTAATACAGAGGAAGAAGATGATTTGGGGAGATATTACATCAAGATATTGAGGGGAATATTGAGAGCGTTGAAGCTATCTACAAATGCTCTAACTGATTTCATCGAGCAAAGATCGAGTTGCAAGACCTCCACACGAGCAGATGCATTATCTTTGAGAATTAGCTCTTTAGCTTCTTTTGCAGCTTCCACATTTCTTGCACCAATGATAACATGAGCCCCACGAAGTGCCAACACTCTTGCTGTCTCCAGACCGATTCCACTCGCTCCACCTTTTTGTATTTGTGACGAATTGAAACGAGGAAAGACAAATAAGAAGCAGCCCTTAAATTAGAAAACGAAAATAAAGGCACGAAGGCTTTAATTTATGCTCAAACTACAATTATAATCCTCAAGGGATACCGAATCAACGTAATGACAACAAATTTCAGGGGAATCAAAATGGGATACCCAACAAAGTTGTTACCAGAGCCCTGAATAATGACACATTAAAGTTAAAGTAGCAAATCCCGTGCTTAGACTCCAATAATGAGATGGTGAGATCGCTTATCCATTACAAATTAGGAATCAAAACATGGATTCTCAAGGGTTAACAGAAGTCCAAATGAGGTTTCTCTACTGTGAAGTCCTCGATAAGCAGGAAAACTGAAAACAGTAAAAAAAACGCGATGGATGTGAAAGAAGTCGTACACATCTATGTGCATAATCAGCAACCAAAAACCACAGAAACGCATAAAAGGAAAGAATCACAGTAGAAACTGAACAAGAAACGAATCGTGCGCGCAAACCTAAAAACTCATGTCAGAGGCTAAGCAATCATTTTAGAACTGAAACAGGAACACAAAACCAGCAGTAACAAACTAATTAATTACTGAAAGCCGATACCCCTCTACCCTAACAAATTAAAAAAAAAAAAAAAAAAAACTACACAGAGGAAAACAGGGGGTGGGGATGAAAAGAAACTCTAACCAGTGACTATAGCACTGAGATTTCTTGCATCAATCCCCGCTGTAACCTGCTCAGCAGTTGAAGCCGATCCGTACCCACTTGGACCAGGTATCCCTGTCACCACTGAAAAGAAACCCATCTCTCCAAACCCCTCGAAAACACAAAGCTATTGGAAATATATAAAAAGAAAAAAAATAAAAGCTCAGAAAAATTATCTCCTGAAAAAAGAGGGAATACTTGTACTTTTCTTTTCCTCCTCCAGTCCTCCACTTTCAATGGAGAACGGAAGAGAAAGGAGGAGAAAAATATGATGATCACAGGAGACTGACGGATGAAGTAAAACAAATGCATGATATAGGAGAGATTAAAAAGCAATAAATGAGATTATTGTTGCAGAAGCGTAGTTAATAGTTTGGTTTGGGCGAGAATTAAATGCACGCCGGTGCTGCTGCCTCAGATATTTAACGACTCTGACTTGAACCTGTTCAATTTTCAGCTGTTTCGTCAGCGTAGGCAGGCGAGGAAAATGAAGCGCAGCAGTACGGATTCACCATTGAAGACGGATGAGAAAGAAGTTCTATTGGTAGCCACTTAGTCCATATTAAATGGAAAGTGCCCACTTTGGTTGGAAAGAAAAAGGAGCACGGTTCTTGATCATTTGAATGCTGTACATTTTTTTTTCTTCGTTTTTTGCAAAGAGTTTGGTTGGTGCAGTGGGTCGGTCATGGTCTAAGGGCCTGTTAGTTGGCTACTTGGCTCGTAACACTGAATATAGATACGGGCGTATCGAACGAATCAATACTGTTTATTTTAGTTTTTATTTATTTATTTTTCTAAAATCGGTTCAGGGGAGTTGGTTTAGATTTCCTCCACCCTGAATCGGTCAGACCCCCGATCTATACACCCACTGTACGGGCATATTGGAGGGGTCTCGGAATGATACGTATCGATCGATACATATTGATACTTTAAAACTTACTAATACCTTTCATTCATCATTTGTATTTTTAATGACTTCATTTTTTTTTAAAAATTATTCAAAAAGTTTCTTACTTTTACTTGCTATAATTTGAAAACCTTATAATAATAATAATAATAATAATAATAATAATAATAATAATAATGTGTGTGCTTTGTTTGTTGATGTTTTTTTATGTTCATCATCAAATCAATATTTTTTCATCATATTCATCCTTACACATTGGTATTTACAAAAGGTTTTAATTTATGAAAAAATATGGACAAGTTGATGAAGGGTGAATTGGCCCGACTAGCGAAAAGGGGACACGTGGACACGACCTGACTAAGAGGTGACAACTCAGCTTGGGTATTCGATCACCTCGTTGTAGGGCCACCTCGGCATAAGACTCACCTCATCATCGAGGCACCTCGATATTCAATCCAGTTCGGAACTAAAATTTTGAAGTGCCAGCTCGGGACCAACAACTCGAATCGCCACGTAATTGACTCCTGTGTAACCAACTCTAGAGGTCTCTCCAACGAATCCCGGATCTATCGAGATTACGATGATGATTCATCCTGACTCCGCCGGAGTCGAAAGTGAAACGACAAGCCTTACCTGTATACTACTCCTTCGGAAGCGGAACAGACTCTATCTCCACACCCCGGATATCCCGGAGCTCTTTCGCGAGCTCCACGACTACTTCAGTATATAAAAGCACTAACCCCAATGGTGCAAGGTACGCGTGATTTTTCTACTCTCTATCTCTCTATCTGTCTAAGCTCTCAAAGCTTTTCAGCTCGCATCAGTTTACTGACTTAAGCACCGGAGTGACTTTACCGAGTTAGCCACCCTAGGTTCTCTGATCCTTTCTTATAAATTCACCTAGCTTGCCACCCGACTAGAAGCCACATCATCCTCCAGCAAGGAGTAGTAAGATCGTGTTGCATCAAGGCCCATTACAGAATTATAATTTTCATTGCATATCTATAACATTTCAAAAGGTCAATTATCCCCACCCTATACACTAATGCCGATTCATTAATTGGCATCAATTCCAAGCTAGCACCTACCCCAACTGTACTTTGTGCTTATGAATTTTAACCTTGTGCTGAACCATCATTCTCCCTTTAATTGAACACTTCCCCAATCACTCAATTGCTATGTGGCACCTAGTTGTCAATTTATTTAATAAATAGAAGCTACACCAAAGGCATACATCATTTTCTATTTTGGAGAAATAAGAAGGTGAAAATTGTGAGTCCCATAAAAATATAAGTTAAAGGAAGGTAAACCTTTAATTCAGGATTTTTCTACCTATCCCTTCCTTTACCTACCTTTTCCTTCAAACCAAACATAACCTAAACATCTAGATAAACTGAAGATGGAAGAACAATATCGCTGAGGTTGAGAATGATTGGATTGGATGCAACCATGTGAGTCTGTCTTATTACCAAAAAAACAAAAAAAAAAAAAAAAACAAGTCTTTTAACCTTTCAATATTATGGTTTCAAACCATGTTATTTAAACTTGAATAAATGGCATTTGAAGTTCATAAAATATTTATTTTCTTAAACTAATAAAATATTATTTTTCTTTTTTTTTTTTTAGGGTGGAGAAGTCGTTTGAGGGCTTCTATTAATTGGGCCCATGATTCCATTACACCCTTGGGTAATTGATGATATGACGCCCATGGGGAAGAATTAATATTAATATAGTTTAAAGCTGTGTTCGGTTTGAAAATTTCCCTTAATTATTTATTTCTTTTTTTTTTTTCTATCAAACCAACATGTATTGGTGCTTGTCATTTTAAGCTGTGTTTGGTTTGAAGAAAAAAATAGGGAAAAGAAGGAAAATGTAGGAAAACCTTTATAAATCTTGTATAAGTTTCCTAAATTTTCTTTATTTTCCTTACCTTTTCCTTCAAACCAAGCATATAATTAAGGATCATGTTAGTTTTCTTTGAATCATTTTTAATGAGCCTCATATGTGCGGCCCAAGCCTGTACTGCCACATGTCCCGAAATGAGCCAAATAGCTCTTGATGACCCAAACTAACCCGACCGTCTATCCAACTTGGTACTCATCTCCCGGTAGGACTATAATTTCTTGGCATTATGACATCTCTCTTGTATGGCCTCCAGGTATGCAATACACAATACTCTTTAGCTTCCCACATTTTCCTCGTCAACCATTTTTTTTACTTGTCATGGTGATTCCTTTCTTATTGATTTAAGCATCGAATAACTTAACATGGGGGCATACCTTGGAAAACTTGCTTTTGTAGCATAAAAGACTAACTTGAAAAAAAAAATATTCAAAAATAGGTTAACTTTTTAAAAATAATACCAATAAAGGGCAAAAACATTGTTCATCTTTTTTTTTGCCATTTGTTCACCAGATCCATCGTCTACTGCCACCCACCGCCGCCTATGCCTACTTCCACTTCCGCCTCTGGCAACGTTGTTCGGAGGTGGCAGTATTGGACAGATAAACCACTAGCGCCGCCGCCACTACCTCTGCCTCCGGCCACCTCTGGCAACATTTCCGGAGGCGGAGGCAGAGTTAGGTGGAGGCAGCAGCAGACAGCGATGGTGGGTGGCAGGGGACAATGGTTCTAGTGAACAAATGGCAAGAAGAAGAACATGAACAATGTTTTACCCTTTATTGATATTATTTTAAAAAAGTTAACTTATTTATGAAAATTTTGTAAATATATTATTGATATTAAACCTCAAAAGTTGTCCTTATATGCTATAACAACAGTTTCGGGTTTATGGTATTAAAACATCTAAGGGGAATTAGGCTAAGTCAGAATGATTAAAATAAATTCATGTGGTCTTTCTCCCTCATAAAAAAGGAAATCCTCTTTTCACTATAGATATTAAAATCGTGTCTTTTTTTGGGCTACACAACAGGGGTAGCCCATCCCCCATCCCCTTCATCCAAAGGAATCTATGGTGGTAGAAGGACATGGTATCCGAAGAACTCTTACCGCTCAAAACCAATGTTTTAAGACCTGGACCGGATTTGATGATCGAACCATTAGATTTGGGAATCGAAGACCATTCCTGTTTATTAGAACCATGGATTTGAAATTTTAAAAAAATTGGTAGAATAGGTCAAAACCCAGTAGAACCGTAATCAGACGAGTTTTGATGATTTAACAAGTTTTAGCAATCTATCGACTAAATGGCCTATCAATCAATTAGCTAAGTTACCTATCAATGGCGAGATTTGAAACTTGGATAATTGAGGTTACAACCAACAAATTAGCCATCCCACATATACATTAACATAAGTTATGTTTTACAAAAAGTGTTATATATTAAAAGGTCATTTATTAGACCACCCTTACATCTGGATTCCTGTAAGCATACAGATGGAGATGTGACTTTGTTGCCCATCTGAATGGTGATGAATTGGAGAGATGACTCTGATGCGACTTGAAAGGAAATAATGTCAGAGTGCCTAGATTGCTTTATCCGGCAGTAGATGCATTCATTACCTGTATCGGCATGGCAATGCCCCACAAAAAAATAAACATAACTATGAATTAATTGATGATTTTGGAAGTCAAATTAGTAGGTTGTATAATAATGTGGAGTAGGCAATAGTTAAGGTAGTTAGTTAAAACTCAGTCTATGGAGTTCAGATTGACACCCCACTAATCAATAATGTGCCTTACATGTATACTTGTCAATGGAAGATGTTCCTAACACATGGTTGAAATGTGATGTGGGAGCTTATTTTCTGGGGCACCCACGTGAATTCTAATCCATAGCTTCCACTAATGAAATTGGATTTGCACACATCAGCGAATTGGGATATGCTTTTCATAGAGTGTACCCCACACTGATTTTATAATTACATCCCTTGAGAATGTATGAGAGATGTTTCCCATATACAAGCAAAAACATTGCTATGAAAATGAAATCAATACAAGACGCACTGTATGAGGAGCAGATCCGGCTCTACACCAGCACATGGCATGAATTTTATCAATGCGCGCGACTAGAGTCATTTCGAGATTGGAATGAGACTGTGACCTGTGAGGAACAAATCCGAACACGCTTGGCAGTTTTCTCGCGGCACTCAAGGAGAATGGTGTGCAATAACTACTGATTAATGACTTAAAAAATAAAGATTTTGCAAGGAATCAAACGTTTATAAATAGGAGAGAGATGTGGATATTGAATTATTGAATGAAGGTTTTAAAATTATAGGTGAAAACCCAATAATATTCGTTGACTTCGAAAGAAAGGTAGTTTATTTAGCTTTGGGATCCAAATTTAATATATCTAATATATTAAAGAAGGTCTTTGAGACAGCCCCTCACCCACTTTAGACACGTGCCTATGAAAAGAATTTATTCAATTCCCTATTCAAACACGTGGTCATGCAATATTAATTTCATGTAGAGAGACTTACAGAGTTAGTAGATACAAATACCTATGTTTAAGTAAAACAAAATCTCTCAATCCATTGTACTATAAATGGGTTATTAGGCCAGGTTTCAATCCTATCATTCGAATTGCAATTGTGCATTTTCATTTGAGTTTAATCAGTCTGAAACTGCAATTTTAGAGAAAGTAGACATTCAATGAGGTTTCTCAAGCTACAACTTCAAAGAAGCGGTGATTCAATTCGGTAGAATGCAACTTCAGAGAAGTGGTAATTCAATTCAATTACTATATTTACACGACGTTTTAAAAAACGACCAGAAACGGAATCATTCTGGTCATTGGTTTTTAGATCGACGATTCGACCATCCAGTTCGAACAGATGGCCCGGGTCAATGGTTTATTGACTTTTTCAATAGTTTTTTATCAGATTCTGGGTTTGGGGTAAAACAGAACCGGTTACCTGAATGGTTCTCAGGCCAAACGGTCTGATCGTCCGGGTAAACAATGGTTAAAAAATGTTGTATTTACATGCTCTATTGTTTAGTTTCATATTCTATTCAATACGAAGTTAATTGCTTGCACCATTAAGGTTTAACAGTTTTAGCCTTTCAATCTATGTTCACTTCTTAGTTCATTGCTGCTCCTTAGTTACTGTTTTAAATTATTATTATAAGTTTTATACTGTTTAGAAATGATCATTAACCATGCCTGGCCACTAGCGGTGGCAATTGGGCGGGTTGGGTTGGGTTCGGTTTGGGTTGAGCTTCAACCCAACCCATTTAACTCCCCAACCCATTAATGACCCAGTTATATAAAATTAAATGGGTTGGGTTCAACCCAAACCCGCTTTAACCCAATCCAACCCGCCCGAACCCATTAATCTTATATTTATGTACTTAAAACAAGAAACTAACTCTCTCTTGACAAATAAGTTGGTCATAGCTTGGTGGTGATATTAATTGCTATTTATACAAGCGAAGGTTCAAATCACATTACATGCATGTTATTTTTATACAAGCAGTGAAGCCATTTGACTAGGTTTGGGTTTTGGGTTTGACCAAACCACTTAGGTTCAAACCAATCAGACCAACTTGAACTATCTAATTGGATTGTTTTTGAGCTAATCACATCAAAAGTGGCCGAACCATTTAAATCTGGATCAGTCTGATCGGACCAGGCCAGACTAGTTTAGTCAATGGCAGATTGACTTAGACCAGCCCAGATCAGGTTCGTGCAAGGTTTTGGGACTGAACCAACTTGCCTGAAGGGAGGCAAGAGAAGTAAAGCAAATCGGTTTGGATTTGGGTCGGCAATCCAAACCAGGAAAAGCAGGTGAGGCAAATTTCAGGTCAGAAAGCCTTCGGGCTGAACCATCTACTTGGAGCCATTTCGGATTCGAGTCGACCCGGATCGTCCTACCACGGGCCAAACCATCCCACCCGGGCCCGTTTTGGATTTGGTTCGAACCGAACCAATGTGTTTGGGTTTGTTCATATTTAGACCAAGTTGAGTTGGTCCGGACTTGGGTCAAGTTGATTTGGGTTTATGTCAATTTGGGTGAAGTTTGTTGGTTCGAGGCAAAACTAATTTTAATCAATAGTTAATAGAAAATTAATGCATTAATTATAAATTATTTCATTCAAATGAAGAAAATTATAAAAAAAATGTCTAAGGAATTTGATGAAGGGTGATTTGGCACGACCTAGTAAGAAGGGGACACGTAAACACGATCTGCTCGAGGGGAGACAACTTAGCCAAATGAACCCAGCCTGCAACATTCGGAGCTCGGATATTCAGCCTCCTCGTCCCAAAAACCACCTTGGCGTAGAGACACCTCGACACCCAATCCAGTTCGGGACTAAAGAATCGAAGTACTAGTTTGGAGCTAAAGAGCCGAAACGTCACGTAATCGACTCCAAAGGCCTCCCCAATGGCCCTCAAATTTCTCGAATCACGACGAGACTCATCCTAACTCCGCCTGAATTGGAGGTAAACGATAAACCTTATCAACACATTGCTCTCCTTAAAAAATGGATCAGATCTTATCCACGCAGCCCGAAGATCCTGGAGCTCTTTCGTAAGGCCCACGACTACTCCATTATATAAGGACATGAAACCCCAAGGCAAAGGTACGTATGATTATTTACTCACTAGCATTCAAGCACTCAAGTATTCAACTCGCATCCACAGTATAGTATTGACTTAAGCATCGGAACGACCTCGCCGGGTTAGCCACCATGGGTTCTCTGATCTACTATCTTGCAGCTTGGTCCAACTCTCCGCGCAATTGGAACTTGGATTGTCTTCCAGCTAGGAGTATCTAGATCGCGCACCATCAATTGGTGCCATATGTAGGAAACGATCAAAAGGTCATCCCAACTTTAGTTGCAATTTTATTTTTCAATTTATCCCAATAGATTCTTCCAGCAACACCGGAAAAAGTATTGAGATGAACGTCAATAGGGGGCAAGATCAGTAATCAACCTTCCCCCAAGGTCCTACAGCATGCAATGGCCAGTTTACTATTCCTCTTACAGTTTCAGGAGTCCCATCACTGTCCGTACCGCAGAGCACTATGCAAGTGAGTGTCTCGCTTCCCTCAGTGAGCACGACTTTCTCCGAGCCATCTGTGGTCCTTTCTGGAATCGGGCACTCCCAATTCCATGACCTCGCTCAATGCGTTCGGACAATACAAATCCAGATGCAATAGATCCAACAGTCCCTACAGTGTCAGCAGTACTATCTGTACCATCAGTATCAATAGCAGTTCCCACCACTACAGTCGAACCAGCAGTCGATTCCACCCTGGCACCCAGGGTTACGTCAGGGCTAGAACCCGAATTGGCCTGCATCCAGCCAAAACGTCAACTGATCCCCCCATTGGGGTGAGGGAACCTCGCAAGTGCCTGTTCCTCCTAGGGGTTAGGTTTCTCCCCATGGGAGGAGAGACGATCAACACACTCCATTCTCGCAAGGAAATTTTAGAAACAGGCCTGGGGATAGTCAGCTCAACAGGGTCAGTCTGCCTCGGCACTCCCAGTAGGAAAATAACGGCTTGCGATGAGATAATAACCAGCTTGGATTTCGAGGTGCGAACTTGAGGCAGGACCCCTCCATCCCTCGTGATAGCCAGTGTGAACCCCACAACCAAGAGAACCCAGCAAGAAGGAACTAGGATCTACCTCACGATAATGTTCGTAGTGATGCCGAAATACCAGACCAAACCGAAATCAGTAGTACCAACGTCGAGCCTGTGAAGAAGCAGCAGGGGCGACGTCGCAAGACACGCCGCACCTAGGCCAGAAACAGTCCATCGGTGAAGCCAAGACAGCAAGAGGAGCAAGCCAAAGAAAAAGGAAGAAGTGAAATCGGTGGCTACGAAGACTGCACCTCCATTACTTTGCCAATCATCTCCTTTTTCTCCAGAGCTCTTGGCAACTCTGATGCTGAAAGATTTCAAGGTGCCCCCGTTAGACAAGTATGACGAGTCGTTTGACCCCACGATCATGTGGATTCTTTCTAGTCTCAGATGCATGTGTGTGGGGTAGTCCAAACTTTGTATCGGAACCTCATGCTGGGCTCCATCAAAAGCTGGTCCCAATTTTTTGACTTGTTTACTGCACACTTCATTATCAGCAAGAAGTGCCTGAAGTCGCAAGAAAGCCTTCAAAACGTGGTTCAAAGGGATGGAGAATCAATCAAAAGCTATATAAAGCGCTTCAACGATACTTGCTTGTAGATACCAGACCTCGATCCAGTGATGCAACTCACTGCGGCAAAGAAAGGAATCACTCATAAAGAGTTCAAGTGGCACATGGTAGCTAACAAACCAAAAGATATCACCAAATTCCTCAACTTGGCAGATCAGTTCATCGGTACCGAGGAGGAGATCAACCAAAAGATTAACAATCCACCACCGGAAAAGGGGAAGAGAGAGAATGAAGGAACGAGAAATAGTGGGAAAAAAAGAAAGAAAAGCAAGTCCCCGAGTAGGGGAAGAAGCATGTCAAAAGTCGGTCCCCCTCGCGCACCCACAAGCTAGGTTGGCGCTCTAGGACCCCACCCGTGGAGAGAACGAGCTATACGCCTTTGAATGCTAAGCAAGGAGAGATCTTAATGGCTATTAAGGATTCTTCCTTCGTCAAATGGCCTCCCAGGTTAAGGGGAGACCCGACAACAAGAAACTCGAATGTCTATTGCCATTTCCACCGAGATCATGGACACAACACAAAGAATTGTAGGAATCTCCAAGACGAGATCGAGGAACTTATCCGTCGCGGGTACCTCAAGAATTACATATTGTGAGAAGAGAGGGGGCAAGCAGATCGACAGACAGATCGACGGGGGGACCAGAGGAGGAACAACCCTGAGGTCAGTAGGCAGAATGAGCAACCACCGCGACAGTTGTTAGAGGAAAGACCAATCCGCAGGGTGATTAACATTATCACCGGCGAGTCCATCATTGTCGGGTGTACATCGACAGTTAGGAGGACCTCGGCCTGCGAATTGGAGAATGAATGTGAAAACCCGCCAAAGCAACCTCGGCTCGAAGAACCGATCTACTTCACCGAGACGATGCGTGCGGAATCTAGTACCCTCACGATGATGCTTTAGTGGTGAAGCTATGGATTAACGACTTTGAGGTAAAACGCATCTTGGTGGACTCAGGCAGCTCAACAGACATACTCTTCAAGGTGACCTTTGACAAATTATAGTTACAGCAAAGCGACCTGAAACCGGTAGATACGCATTTGATAGGGTTCGGCGAGGAGGTCAGACATCTTGGTTGAATCACAATACTCGTGGAAGCCGTCACATGGCCAAACCTTATGCGATTTGAGCACACGTTCCTGGTAGTCACAAATCCCTCCCCTTACAACGCAATAGTAGGTCGGCTTATCACGCATGTTTTACGTGCGATAATATCCACTTACTACTTAGCGATGAAATTCCCAACTGATTACGGAGTGGGAGTTGTGCGAGGTGACCAACTCGAATCCATTGGAGTATATCGGTGAATGAGTTGCCCCGAAAGAAGAAACGGTCCACATACCAGCCTCTGTCATCTAACCAGCCAAAACTCTTCAGATCGGTAACTCGATCAACGAACCACTTTGAACCCAGCTAGTAAGTTTCTTACTTGAAAATTTAAATATTTTTACTTGATCCGCAACAGAGATGCCTGGGATTGATCCAAAAATTATAACTCACAAACTTAATACCGACCCTTTAGTTAGGCCAATAAGACAAAAGAAACCAAACTTGCCCCAAAATATTGTAGGGCAGTCAATGAAGAGGTCAGGAAGCTTCTTGCGGCAGACTTCATCAGGGAAGTCCATTACCCGAGATGGGTGGCTAACCCGATTCTGGTGAAGAAAGCCAATGGCGAATGGTGCATGTGCGTTGACTACACCAACCTGAACAGAGTCTGCCCAAAAGACTGCTTCCCGTTGCCCAAGATCGACCGCCTAGTGAATGCAACCTCAGGGCATGAGTTGTTGAGCTTCCTATACGCCTATTCCAGTTACAATCAGATTAGGATGGATCCCGTTGATGAAAACAAGACTGCTTTCATAATGAGCTTGGGTTATATTGTTACAAGGCCATGCCCTTCGGATTAAAAATGCTGGGGCAACATTCCAGCACCTTGTAAATAAAATTTTTTAGCCGTTAATCGATAATAAAGTAGAATGTTATGTTGATGACATTGTCGTGAAGACCCAGTTTTCAAATTCTTTGTTGAATGATTTAAAATATGTTTTTCAAAATTTTCAAAGATATAACATGAAAATAAATCCAAATAAATGTATCTTCAGAGTCACTTCGGGTAAATTTATAGGCTATATAGTCAACCGACATAGCATCAAGGCCAACCCGGACAAAATAAAAGCAATCCTAGATATGAAACCACCCCGAAAAATAAAAGAGGTCCATAGGCTGATTGGCCGGATAGCCGCCCTAAGCCGCTTCATGTCTAAATCAACAGATCGTTGCCAACCCTTTTTTAAAGCTATAAAAAGAGCAAGGACTTCGAGTGGACTGAAGAATGTTAGCTCGCTTTTGACGAGCTGAAATGGTACTTAGCAAAATTTTGCATAATTTAGAAACTATATATACTAAGATCAAGAAACTAGCATACACATTGATCTTAGCAACCCAAAAACTTCACCCACACTTCTAGGCTCATACTATCATTGTTCTCACCAAAAAACCCCTGAGGCAGATTTTGCTAAGCCCGAGGTGTATGGAAGATTAACGAAGTGGTCCATCGAGCTAAGCGAAAACGATATCCGGTATGAGCCTCGACCAGTAGTCAAATCCCAGATTTTGGCAGATTTTGTAGCAGAGTGCACGTTCAGCGCAACGACCCCCGATTTGGCTGAGCTCGTTTACACAACGGGAGCATCAACCAGTGTGGCGCTAGCCCCAGCCAGAGTTGAACCGAGCTGGAACGAGGAGCCCTGAATCCTCCACGTCGACGGCTCGTCCAACCAGCAGGGAAGCAATGCAGTACTGATACTGTACGGCCCAAGTGAGGTGAAGCTGGAGTATGCTCTCTGGTTCAGATTCGAGGCATCGAACAACGAGGAAAAATATGAAGCGTTGATCGCTGGGCCAACCTTAGCAAGGGAAATGAAAGCAAAGCACCTCATCGTATGCAGCGACTCACAACTAGTGGTCAACCAAGTCATTGGTGAGTACGAAGCCCGTGACCCAACTATAGAAGCTTACTTGGCCAAAGACAGAAAGATCCTGTGCAGCTTCGTCTCCTGCTTTATCAGACAAATTCTGAGGTCTAAGAATGCTGAGGCCGATGCCCCGTCATGTCTAGGTAGCACGAGCAGCAACACTATGCGAACTGTGTACATAGAGGACTTACCTTAGCCGAGCATTCTTGGGGGGGGCAGAAGAGGTTGCTCCCGTGTCACAAGCCGAACCGAGCTGGATTGACCCACTCATGAGTTATTTGTTCCACAGGGCCCTATCTGCAGATTGCAATGCAGCTCGGAGGGTAGAGCGCCAGTCAGCCAAGTACGTCCTCATAGACGGACAGCTATACAAAAGATCATTCACGCTCCCTTACCTGTGCTGCTTGTGACCCTCAGAAGCTGAGCATGTACTTCATGACACCCATGAAGGCTTGTGCGGTGGACACTTGGGGGGGCAGAGCCCTTGCATTGAAAGTGTTAAGGCAAGGCTATTATTGTCCCACAATGAAGGTAGATGCACTCAAGCTCGTCAAAAAGTGTGACAAGTGTCAGAGGCATGCCAACATCCACCACCAACCTGCTGTTGATTTGAAATACCTCACCAGCTCGTGGCATTTTACACACTAGGGAATTGACATCCTTGGTCCTTTCCCACCAGCAACAGGGCAGGGGAGGTTCTTGGTTGTAGCAGTAGATTATTTTACGAAGTGGGTGAAGCCAAACCCTTGATCACAGGCCATAACATATAGAATTTCTTCTAGAAAAGCGTAGTATGCCGCTTCAGACTACCCCGGGTGATGATATTCGACAATGGGAAGAATTTCAAAGATGTTAAGTTTCAAAACTGGTGTGCCGAGATGGGAATTCAACAAAACTTTACCTCGGTGGCACTCCCCAAGCGAACGGATAAGCAGAAGTAACTAACAGAGCAATACTTCGTGGACTGAAAGCTCGCTTAACTCGAGCCAAGGGATTGTGGGTAGACGAACTGCCCAGTGTCCTTTGGGCCTAATGAAATACTATCAAGACTGCGGCGGGTGAGACCCCCTTCAACCTCACGTATGACACAGAGGTGGTGATCCCAACAGAGGTCGAGGTACCCACGTTACAATTGGAGGCTTATGATGAGGGAACAAACGATGTCGAGCTCCGTACCAACCTGGACCTGGTAGCGGAGGTGCGAGACCTAGCCTACATTCAGACCACAGTCTACCAGTAGATAGTAGCTCGGTACTATAACATCTGGGTCAGAAAGCGACAGTTCCGCGTCAACGACCTGGTTCTTCAGAAAGTTATGGTACCTAGAACCCGACGTAGGTAAGCTCGGACCGAATTGGGAAGGTTCATATCATGTAAAGTGGGTATTTGGGGAATGCACATACGAGCTCGAGACTTTGGAAGGGAAGCAGGTACCTCGAGCATGGAATATCGATAACCTAAGAAGGTACTACTTATGAGCCCGTGACTCCAAGGAAAAATTTCTCTAAGTCTATGTGACCACCGAACTAATCAAAAAAGACAACTGACTGGAGAGAGAACTGTGAGTCACTCCTAGAAGCATAAAAGCTATGGCGCCGAGCTAACTACGGACCTCGGCACTACAATAAGTCCTAGTCACCTCTTCAGCATAGGTAGACAAGTCCTAGTCGCCTCTTTGGCATAGGTAGAAAAGTCCAAGTCGCCACCTCGGCATAGGCGCAATGATCCCCAATCGCCACCTCGGCTTGGGCAAGTATGTAGCTCGTGCATAGACAGGTCGGGTATATACCCTACAGTGTCTATCCACCTTGACATACAACAAACACAAGGATTGTTCCTACCTGGAGTCCACCTTGCTAGACCGGTACTTCAGGATAACCAATTGCCTTTAAGTAGCTTGTGCATAGATAGGTCGGGTGCATACCCTACAATGTCTATCCACCTCAGCGTACAACAACGTAAGGTTAATCCCACCTGGACTCCAGGTCATTAGTCTGGCAATTCGGGATAACCAACACTTAAGGAAAATTTTTTTAGAAAGATTTTGCACAAGATTTTTTGAATCATTATATTTCATTAACATAAAGGTTTCGAGTACATGCTTACTATAACCGGGCTCGAAGGCCCGGGATATACACTATATGGGGGGTCTAAGAAAGAGGCATGTCTAAACATCAGATTTGCTAAAATCCCATCTAACAGGTAGGTCGGTCTCCATGTGGTCCTCCTCGACGTCATCTCGACCTGCCTCCCCTGACGGTTTCGCCTCAAGAAGTTCGTCATCACTTTTTCCCTCGAAGGAGTCAGGTTCCTCATCAGCCTCCCTCGCCATCTCAAGAGTAATGGTGGACATGGAGATAGATCCGAAGTTGAGCTCGGGAAACTTCTGCCGCATCAACCACTTGCAGAGCTTGAAACCCGACCGGTATGAGCCAGAGCCATACTTGACTGAAGGTCATGAAACTCAAGGGACTCCTTGAACTCCTTGATGGCGTGATCTCTTTCTGGAATCCTCGCCTCCTAAATGGTGGTGTTGAATATCTCGGTGCACTCCTTGATCATCACCTCAAGGTTTTCATTCTCTTGGAGGAGTGCTTCCTTCTCCCCCTTGAGCCTCTTCTTCTCCTCCATCAGCACTAGGATCAGCTTCTCCTGGCTTCGGCTCCATTCTTGGCTCTAAGAACTTCACCCCGAGTTAAATCCAGCTCGCGGTAAAGCTTCTGAGCGTTCTCGTTAACCTCCAGAACTCGCTTCAAGCGGATCTCAGATTGGTAGACGAGCGAGTGGATAGCGGAGTTCACCTAAAAAATAGAAAGCAAGCATAAGTGTCATTGACAGAAGAATAAGAAAGTAAATGAAGGGACATGTTACTTACCACCATATAGTAGGAAGTTGTCCTCCCTCCGAGCTGACTTGTTGGCATGTCAGCTCACTCCGTGACCTTCGCAAGAAACATGGCATCCTTGCTCTTAAGGAGCCCGAGCCTCGGAGTCATTATGCTCTCCTTTTCTAAAGGGGGTTGAGGCTCAGGCACCGAAGTACCTTCGGGATCGCGAGGTGGGGTCCCCTCATCCTGATCCTCGTCCAAGTCAACAACTAGGGGCTAGGGACAAACCTCCTCCCCTAGGGGCTCGGTAGAAGGTGGCTCTGGTGCTGCGACCTCGAGATCGGTAGGAACCAAAGAGGTGGCCTCCTCTCGACAGGACCTCTTCGAAGACTTTCTCTTCTTCCCCCTTTGGACACTCCTCAAAAGGTTAGCGGTGTTAACACCCGTCATAGCTTTTGTAAGAGAGAAGAAAAAGAGTTAGCTGCGAACTGAAGTAAGTGCAGAAAGGAAAAAATGAGAGGTAATGTGTGTGCCAAGGTGGAGGCCTAGCAGGAGGACTCATCCCAGCTCTTACAAGCTTCTCCTCGGCCAGGAAATCTTCCATCTCTAGGCCGAGGTCCCTCTAAGAGTGGATGACAGCCCTAGTCTCTGCATCCTGCCTCACCCC
Organism: Nelumbo lutea; assembly: GCF_056320005.1. Lineage (NCBI taxonomy): Eukaryota > Viridiplantae > Streptophyta > Magnoliopsida > Proteales > Nelumbonaceae > Nelumbo > Nelumbo lutea. The sequence continues at coordinate 3,643,083 of NC_142685.1, read as the reverse complement.
GGGGTCCTTAATGGCCACTTGCCAGTGAGTTGGGAATGGCCATCCTTTAGGGTTCCGAACAAAGAAGTACCTCCTCTTCCAAGTCAATACCTTGTTTGAGTTACTAAACAGGACCTTGAACCCGGGGTGAGGTGAGATATAGTAGCTCTATCGGGTGTCCCCGTGCAGGCAAGAAGAGTTCTTCTTAATGCAAGAAATTGAACTAAAGATGTATAAGGTAAGAGGTCGGTTATACTCATGAAAAAGTGAGATCGTACCAACAATGGTATGGATGGAGTTCGGGTGTAGCTGGTCAAGAGTGACGTTAAAGAAATTAATGATTTCTACGATGAAGGGGTGGAGCGGGAAGTGCAGCCTAGCTACGAACTGCTCCTCAAAAACCACGAGTTCGTAATGATCGTGAATTAGACCTGTTCATGGGTCGGGCTGGGCTTTTACTCTTCGTTAATGGAAATATGTTAGACCTGAGCCCGAAGCTTGACCTAATAAAAAATTAGAATTTTTCCCTATTCAATAATCAATATAAATTAGAAATTATTTATATTAAAAAAGAATATAAATTCAAAATTTATTTACATTAAAAAAAGAATATAAAGAAGGAAAAAGGATGTGGAGAAGAAGATTCGGCTGGAAAAATAAGGGAAAGAGGTGAAAAAAAGAGGGGTATTCGACTAGGGTTTTTAGGTTTAATTATAGGTCAGGCTGAGCCGGGCTCGGGCTGGGTTATTTTGGCAAATCCCAAGCCTGGCTCAAACCCAAAGGAATGCTGAAAACAAGAGTGTCGGGGAGACGGTAACGATCTATCAAGGACAATAACCTGTCCGAGGTCTTCATGGAAGGGCCGAAGTTGTCCGGATCCCGACCTTGAGTAGAAGATGAGACCCCCTCTCCGGAGGTCGGCCGCTCTACCTGAGGTTCAGGTTCCTCAAGCCGAGATGGCCCGACATCAGGTAAAGGCATTTCTCCTAAAAGGTTTAAAGAGGACGTCTCTAGCGAAGAGCTGGCCTCAACGACGGGAGTTGAGGACCGCACCTCAGCACCCCCCGGCTTACTAGAATCACTAAGTAACCTATCTATGCTAGCACTAGGCATATTGGATAGGAAAAGGAAAAGGGAACAACTAGTGAAAGAAGATGAACTCAACAAAGAGGACGATAACGACCTCGAACACAAGGGAAAGAATGGCGAGATGAAGGGCTCCGACGCGATCTCAGGAGAGCTTAGTTACACGACTTCTGGCAAAGGTAATGGGCCCTTCGACCCCCTATTTATAGTCCACCACATTCGGCAATCAACAGTTGGGATTTGTATGATTTGATGGCTCCCATGAAAACCGGTTGCATGCTACCCTAGGACGAAATCGGTTGAGCTCGTGCCCTTTGGCGTCTGCGGAATTTATAAATAGTATGATGTCCGCGCGTGACCGAGATGCGATTTGGGTCATTTCGTGGTTGAGCCAGATGATTGAACAGGTCCGACCAATGGTTCGCCTTCCAAGTCGCCTAGACTTAATGCCAAACCCACCTAGATTCGTCATGAACTCCCCGCACCGGGTCAGGACCCCTGGCACGGGGAGTAGGGGGCAATTGATGAAGGGTGATTTGGCACGACCTAGTAAGAAGGGAACACGTAGATGTGATTTGCTCGAGGGGTGACAACTCTGCCAAATGAACCCATCCCGCGACATTCGGAGCTTGGATATTCAACCTCCTTGGCCCAAAAACCACCTCGGCATAGAGACACCTCGACAATCAATCCAGTTCGGGACTAAACAACCAAAGTACCGGTTCAGAGCTAAAGAGCCAAAACGCCACATAATCGACTCCAAAGGCCTCTCCAATGGACCCTAAATTTCTCGGATCATGATGAGACTCATCCTAGCTCCGCCTGAATCGGGGGTAAACGATAAACCTTATCAACACATTGTTCTTCTTCATAAACGGAACTGATCTTACCCGCGCAACCCGAAGATCCCGAAGCTCTTTCATAAGGCCCACGACTACTCTATTATATAAGGACATGAAACCCCAAGGCAAAGGTACGTGCGATTATTTACTCACTAGCATTCAAGCACTAAAGTATTTAGCTCGCATCCATAGTATAGTACTGGCTTAAGCATCAGAGTGACCTCATCGGGTTAGCCACCCTGGATTCTCTGATCTACTATTTTGCAGGTTGGTCCAGCTCGCTGCACAACTGGAGTTCGGATCGTCTTCCAGCTACGAGTATTTAGTTTGCACACCATCAGAACTAATACTTATATGTATAGTGGTTAACCCAATGGTTATCCACAACCCAACCCAACCCATTTAAATTGACCGAATGGGTGATCAACACATGTCTAACCTGCCAAATAAATAGGTGGGTTCGGTGGTTTAGATACTGAGTGGGTTGGGTGAAAAATTGCCACCCCTACCAGCCGCTAGTGGAGAGGAGCTTCATAGGATACACGCCATTTTCTGAATGTAGTAGGAACCAGCCCCTGAGAAGACAATGGATCGACAGAGTCAGAAACGGCTATGTATTCAGCCGACAACGGACGATCATATATGCCCGGACGCCAGTGATCAGGAATAATTCATTACAATGGCTTCCATTAAAGGCCGGTGAACTGCATTCACCGGCGGCTGTAATCACTACCCAACTACGTTTTCTTTTTCTGCTTTGATTTTTCTTTCTTCCCTTATTATTCTCTTCTTTTGTTTCTAATATTTAACACATCTTTTTGTTGAAATGGGTGATAAACCGGCCACTGTATGTTTGTTGCCGTCGCTTTTTCGAGTTAAGAAGGTTATGCATAATGAATCGGGTGAATCGGGTCTGTGTCAAATTCGAATCCGAATTCTACTTATTAGCTAATAGGTTTGGTTTAGGCGGTTATATAGACATAAACCGACCCAATTTCCAAGATTATATGGCCCGTGTAATTAATGGTTAACATTAATTAAATCGATTAGGTATTAAACCAAACCCGGTTTCAAGTTATTAATGATAATTAATAACAATGTTAATAATAATTATTTAATAGTCATATTTAATTCGACTCAGATTCCAACTGACCCGGTTTTAATGTTATACTGATAATTAATTAATATATTATTAACATTATTAATTTTATAATCACTAATTATATAAATTTATAATTAATTATATTTAATTACTAGAAATTACTTGCTGAAAATTACTGCTTTTCTTGGTGTGGAGAACTTCATTAACAACCACCTTGTTGTCTATAATCTGCCTTCTTTGGATGAAATCGAATTGGTACGAGGAAATAGAGTCTGGATATCCTGTACATGTCTTCCTGAACGACCTATCAGAGTGAAATAGCGATGAAGATAAATCTGTGTTTTCTTAGAAGGTTTCCCTTAAGGCGATCTTGCCAATAATTTAGGAGCTTATGATAGATAATTACAGTTTTGATCTTGAAAGCATGATCAAGCAACTGAGCTAGTAAAGGGGAGAAGGAAAAAATGGAAAGCAGGGCAAGAGAAAAGAGCATTGAGAGAGAGAGGATTGTTTAGTAGCTACAATAATGGCAGTGATTGGAATGGAAACTTCTCATCCCATCCTTTCTCTCTCTGGTTTGATCATCAACAACGAAGAAAGAGAGGGGACCCATCTCTCTCTCTTTCTTCTCCCAACACCACTCTGCCCCTGTTTTTCTCTATTTTATACATTCAATCTTACATCTTCTGCAATTATTCCATTTATATAATAAAAATCATCATCCTCGCAATAAAAGATTACAAAGAAGTTACGGATGAGTTCAATGGCATCAAGCTTTCATGGTCTTTCAACAAAAACTCTATCACCCAAGTTTCAGATTACCACTTTTATTCTACTGTCGATGATAGCACTCACATTCCATAAAGCGTCCCCCGAAATTTATCAATGGCTCCCTCTTTTTTGTTTAAATGAATTTTAAATTTTAAAAGTTTTGGGAAACAAAGAAATGGAAGTAATTTCATTCTGATTAAATTATTCTCATCTACAAATCCTTTAACCCATATAACGTTAACGTGTCTCACTCTAATAGGTTGTGCAGGGAAATGTATAGAAATAAATGTACAGGATATCCGGACTCGAGGAAATAATATCATTGAGCAGGGGCTTGATGTGGTTTTGGCAATGATTTTGGCAATTACTTTTGAAGTAACATTTGTTAGAGCAATGGGTCTGAAATCTTTTACACTTTCAACATTCTTTTTCTTGGGTAGCAGCACTATGCGAATCTCATTTAATTGGGCGATTGCATTGGGCTCACTAAATGTTTGTTGAATTACCATAATTAACTCCTGTCGAATAATATATGTGTTTGGTTTCATTTATATTTATCGAATAAAAGTTTGTAATTTATTTGTTGGTAAAATTGAGAAATATAATAATTGCAATCATTTATGATAAATAAGTCCTATTTCAACGTAACAATGAATAAACATCTGGTAGTTTGTGGAAGCTTCAAAAAATAACTTCTACAAATGACTGACATGTACATAAACCAAAATTCACTTTTTACATTTTCAACATATGCAGAAGAACAAAAGAGAGAAAATACTGAGATGATGTCTATTTAACGGCATCAGTAAACATTTACTGAATAAATGTAAGCAAAACCAAAAACTCTCAATATCATAGCTCATTTGGTAGAAACGATCGTCTAACCTGTTAGGGCAGCTGGGTGCTTTACGAGCGGGCATGCTGAAAAGTGATTCTTGAATCTCTTCAGTCAGAAGAACCTCACCAAGCCAATCATTAATTTCACTGGAAATGAAATTGGGAAGCACCGGAGTAACTAAATGTTGTAAGTCATGACATGCTGAGGTGAAGAGAGATGTAAAATACCTCTGGATTTCAGGTATTATCCCATCATGGGAGGATAGCTAGTGATCATTGTCATCCTTCAACCAATATATATTCGGCATCAGTGGGTTGCTGCTGCGTGAAAAACCTTTATATTAAATGTGGTCCCCTCGAGGTTCCATTGTGCTCTAGACCTTTACTATTGCCAGTAAGCTTCTTCTATGTCAAGGAGGTTCTCAAGCTCATGTAGTAGCTGGCATTCTTCGTGTTGTAAAGAATCATCCATTTCTCCTTCCTATATTTGAGCAATTCTCCCCATTAAAGATTTAATTTTCTTCTTCCAATCACCATATATAGGATTTAGATGCCCATTGTGCTAAATTGCTTTTGACTTGCTGACATTTCTGGAAAATGTACCATTAGAGGCTAACCAAGAATTCTTAACTTCCTCCTTGTAACCATCTAGTTGAGTAGTTGTGCTTGTGGAAATAGAGAATACCAATCTGATTTAGCCAGAGCTCTATCGAGATGTTCTCTAATGAGAGAATGATTATCCCGCATAATATAAGTAATTCCTAACTGAAGTGAGACTCATATGGCTGAATTCTTGCTTAAATATTAAAGAGAATTTGTTTATGTCTATTGGTCCTAAATGTTGTACAAATTATGCCTGGGTTTTGCCACCCTAAGGTTGTATTTGGTTTGAAGGAAAGAATAGGGAAAGGAAGAAAGATAGAGAAACCTTTACAAACCAAATGGGCAAATAAACACTTACAACACAATCCTTTTGCCATTAAAGTCCAACATTGAGAATGAGGGAAGAATTTTTTCCTGATTTACATAAAGTTAGTGTCATGTCTTCTACTATAATGGGTTTTGAAAAAATAATGACTTTAAACTAATTTAAAATCTATTGTTAATAAATTTAGATATATATTTTAAAAAAATATACCCCAAAATTTCGTTTTATTTGACAAAGTAGCATATTCTATCACAATGATCATCTATTAAAGTCTATAACTACTCCAGCGCATACCCAAAAATTGACTCCTAAGAGGATCTCATTTGCTGGCAAATCAAAAGCAAATAAATCAGAGGGTTTTGACATGCTACCATTATCAAGTCTAAGGATTGCATGCAACAAGAGATTCCACCAATCATAATGTCCTGGATTAATCTATGAAAAGTGGTCTACTGAAACATTTTACAAATGCCCACACTTATGCTTTGGATATGACCCTAATGGTTAAGACAAGATAGCAAGAGTACATCAACCTTAACAAGGTGAACTATGTGGGTTAAGGACTAGTTGGGAACATTTAGATTACATTATCAATTATGAGTGTCTCAGATAAATGTTTGCAATCCTATAACTAGATAAATGTCATTATACAAAAACATACCCATTGACACATACAAAATACATAATAAACTAATTTTATTCAATAACAAACCCATTGTACATAACTATTAGACTTTGAGGAGATATGCTATCCAACAAATTGAACATACAATCGAATTTCATTAGGAGCATAAATGTTTTGGTCTAAAATCAGATCTAAACCCGTTTGATGGCCCATGAGTTAATAATATGGAAATTGATAGGTGAAAGTATTTTTATGTGCTACTTGTATGGATGCTAGAGTGGCCAAATTTATGGGTTGTACATAAATGTTAATGGGGACTCAATAATTGTACAATTGGTAGCAATAATTCCATTCCTCCATTTATTTAGTTATCATTATCATTTATAAAATTTTAAAAACTGTCCTCCAACCAAAACCGCTTTGGCCACTGGTTTTCGGGTTAGTAGAAAAATAAAAAAATAATTAAAACAAAAAAAGGACAAGAACCATTGTCCAAGTTAAACATGTTGACAGTTCGGCCACCTTGGTCGGTAGGTCATTAAACAAAATTAATGGTTTTTGACAAAGAAGTGGTTTAGGGGTGAAACGGAACCAGTTGCTTGGACGATTTTTGGGCTGAACGGTATGACCATCTAGGTCAACAAAAATTAAAAAATTATGATTATTTATTCTATATGCTTAAAATGCAAATGCTTGTATCAACTTATTCTCTATCATTAAGGATGTAAGAGCAGGGCAGGTTCCGAGAGGGTTTTGTAAATTCTAAACCCTACTCGCCTCACTAAACCTCTCAATTCTTACCCACCCCAAAACCCATAGCAGGTTGAATTTTGGGAATCTAAACCCTTCCCACATATGAAAATACAAAACTCGCCTCGACCCTATCCTCCTCGCATTCAAGGGTAGAGGCAAATTAAGTTTAGAATCTGCATCTAATTTCCTATTATTTTATGTTATATTTAAGTAATAAATAAATAAAATAATACAACTAAACAAGACAATTTTTAATTATTTGATTAATACATGTAAAAAAACACATTAACTATCAATTATCCTCCACATAAAATTCAAAATATTATTAAACTCTACACTTAATACATGAAAAGTTTAGTTTAGCCTGATACTATACCCTACCCGTACCATATAAGTTGTAGAATTCTAAAACCCATCATTCAAAAAAAAAAAAAATCGGCCTCATTTAAGCAGATAAGACAACAAATACCCACCGGATAAGATATGTATCCTTTCCTATCTATCATACTTATATTCCCAACCTTCTTAAATATCGAATATATATCTCTTTAAGCTCACACCCAAACAATGTAGAGTTTCCTTGGTGGAGGTCTATGATCTCTCCCCGTAAAAAGGGGGCTTTTTTAACACCAGCCCATCACCCGTGGATTACTCGGGTCTCTTCTATTTATCACATGAACGCCAAACAGACGTCCGTCCATTCATTTATGCCCTTTTTTATCATTCATTGATGGTCTTTAATCTACTATAGCTGCGGTGTAGCTCTGATTCCTGAACTTGTGGTAGACCTCGACATAACGTGCTTCCAAGTCAAATGCTACAGTTTTTTAAGAAATCTTTGTACAATATTATAGATTTCTTGTATTTATTGTGCTAGTGACTTGTCATATAAGTAGCTGTATTCTACTACCACTAGAATGGACGAGGGCAATAATATCAATTTACTTATGAGAGAAGGGTTGGTTGAAGAATTTGATGACTCCTAGAGCCGAGGGGCCTGCAAGTCCCATATGTGGAGGAATATAAATGTGGCCTTAGGTGTTATCTCATGGATATAGACTCCAACAGTCAAGTTAACAAGTGCCTAATGAAAATGACAGATGAGGCCTAAGTAAGATAACTCAGATGAGGTCACCAGGAAGTTAGAGAGCTGAGAGCAATAAATGTAAGAATAGTTTATTTAGAGAGTGATGCCAATTATTTATATTTGAATTTGCCTAGAATTAGTTACAAACGGACGGCCAACATGCAATCCACCCTGAGCTTCGAATCGCAATGGATGTCATGTGTCTGAGCACCACTGGGCCTGCCATGTACGCTTACATCAATTTTATTTACTAATTGTCAGCAACAGGAACCAAATACGTATCCATAGCATGTATACAGTTTTATTTGGGGAAATGTATGGAAAGGCATGGGAGAATGTTTCTCATAAACCCCCTTACTTCAGCTGGTCTGGTGTGGGATTCTTGGTTAATTAGCTGCTAAGGGAATCACGCTTACTGGATTGGTCTCTGTTAGGATGCAGTTGTTGTTCTTTTCACGTTTCTGAAATTACGCCATTTACAAAGTGTTTTTGTTTTTTGTTTGTTTCTTCTTATGCGCTCACTGATTTGTAATTTGGGAATTTTAGAAATAAATTTTGTCTACTAGGCTTCAAAAAAAAAAAAAAAAGCAATTAGAGTTCTACGGTAAGGTGCGACAAAGTTCGCATGACATCGCGCGCATCTTACGTGCAAGACAATTGAATGGCCGGTTTGCCATGTTAAATTTTTAATATCTTTCTTTTTATCAAACTAAAAAATATAATAAAAAAAAAAAGAAAGTAAAAAGTGAAAAAGAGATGCAATGGAGTATGAACACCACCCAGTTGACATTTGATAGATGGAAAATAGGGGGAAAACAGAATAAACCATTACAAAGCAAACCAGGCGGACGCCGTTAATGAACGATTGCATGGAGAAAATATTTATGCAAAGGTTTTCTTTGTTTTGGTAGAAATTTTATGTCAAGGTTCAGTATTTCTTATTCCACAAATGAAAATTGAATCAACAACAATCTTGTTGTTATTTTGACCTTGAAATTTTATATATTTGGACTTCAAAATGGAGTTATTATCGAAACTACTTCACACAAGCACATGGGTTGCTTTAGATCTTGAAATGATTTTTTGTAAAAGGCTTCTCCACCTATTTGTTTTGCAAACGTTCATTGATGGTGTCCGCCTAGGTTAGGGTTTTATTTGAGACAATTTTCTTTGTTTTTTTAATACTCATTTTTATTAAGATTTCATATGCTTTACGAATCTGTTGAATATTTTCTGTAGCAATATCTTCATCTGTGGAGATTAGCATTTATTGGGGTGATAGATTTATGCCCATCGATAAGATTCTCTAATTTTTTCATCTGACGTTTATGGAGAATTGGAGACATGTGAAGAGGAATGTATATCTTTCTGTTTGGAGTCCCAACTTCTTCTTCATTTGATCTCTGCAAAATGAAGAAAAATGGATTAGGGTTTTACAAGACGAGACAAGGGGAAAAGGCAGCGAGTAGTCATGAGTTATTGACTACTGATCAACACCGTTAAAATTTCCCGTTTTTACTCTTTTCTTTTAGTTTTTACAATTCTTTTATCTTTTAAGTTTGGGCCAGGATACTGTGCGAACTCTTGATGTGTCCCAATTTGATTGGAAATGCACCTCCGCACACGTGAAATGGAGTGCAGGAAATCCGAATTCATCTTATATAGCAAGGGGGCAATGTGACAGAAGTATGGATTCAATACTCACAAAACCGTTTCTTTCTAACTTTTGCAGCCGTGTGCATTGAGAATATTTCTATATTTGTATGTTTTTATTCATGAAGAAATATTCTCAATGCATAGTTAACATGGTGTGAAAACGGTTTCGTAAGGACTGAATCCAATTTTATGTTAGATAAATAATTTTCTTTATTAAATTCACAGAGATTCCATAAGTCCATATAGAGTGTTGGAGTTGAATTCGGCTCAGCATGGCGCACATGTACATCCAACTGTGCATTGAAAATATCTTCTATCATTGTCATGGAGAAATGTTCTTAATGCACGGTTGGATGTACATGTAGATGTAGATCATGCTTTGTGGGGAGTTCATGCGGATTTGTCTGAGGTGTGTGACTGGTAAGATTTATGCTTCAGTGGGTTTATCAGTATTGGTCGACCCCGAATTGTTTTTAAATATTAGGCATGTCTCATGTAATCACGCTCTATAATGGATCAGATTTACTCCAACACTGTCCAGATTAAACAAGCCATCATAAGTCGCACAACCAGAACATCTTCCCGTGAATGACAAGGGAGCCGTTTCTAATGTTGGGATATAGTGGCTTGTTGGGATCATTTTGTTGGTAGAAAATCCCTATCCCATAATAGATGCATATAAAAATAATAGTCATGTTTTTTATTCTAGAGAAGTATAGAGTAGATAAAAGAATTTTCCTATAATAACTGTTAGAAAACACGCATATGGGTAGGACCTGGACTATAGCCCATCATAGTGGCCACCATCCATTTTGGAAGGTCCTTATCCCAACCACCCAAATAAGAGCTAATGAAATGGGCGGTTGGAATTAAAACTTTCCCCACTATTAATTCCAACATTTGATTTTAGGGTTTTTAAATTAGAAATTTAAATTTCAAAATAAACCCTTTTTTTGGTAAAGTTTACTTCTTTTTGGAATAGTGGAGTTGTTAATTTAGGGATTAATCCCCATCTTTTTAGGATAATTTCTTGATAGATGAAATTTACATAATTGAAAATAAGAGAGAGGACCTCTCTCCTAGTCAATGCATGCACTCTCTACCACTGAACCTCCACTCTTGTGTGTTCCTATCAACAGTATTGTGAGAGAGAAAGGATCCATCAAGACTCAATGGGATAGAATCAGTCCTTGCTCTCATCAAGTGACTATCTTGATGAGTGGAGATCTATTACCAAGCCGTGGTTATTGACTTACAAATAGAGGAACAATCTACTGCATATTTGGTGATTCAAAGGCAAGAGAGAGAGGTCGAGTTCAATAGATCAATTGGTGGCAATGACATTTGAAGGTAACCTTTGTCTTTTTTTTTTTTTATTCGGTCATGGTATTCACTAAGGAATATGCCCTAATGGATTCAGGTCTAAGATTCAAGTTTTGTTTTGTTTTATTTTATGTCATATATTGTTATGTTCAAGCTTAGTGGGCTACATGGCCGACTTTCAATTACATGCATCAGGTCAATAGAAAAAGAATTTCTTCTTTGTGTTAAATACTTGTTAGACACAAGCATTTTGGTAGGAAGGCGTTGTCAACACAAATTGTGTATAAATTCAAATATAAGAAAAATGAAGACAAATAACTAAATAGGATATAATTTTTTATATTTAAACTTTACGATGCCTCTGAATAAATTCAAATACAAGAAAATTGAAGACAAATAAATAAATAGGATATAGTTTTTTTTTTTAATATTTAAACTTTTACAAAAGTATGGCACCTCTGCTTTTCTCTTAATGATGCACTTCTTACAACTTGAAAATTTGCATAGGAGTCAAAGATGAGGATTGGACAATGTGCTCCCATACTTCAGAAAATGGTGGGAATTGCTTCGTTTTAATTGGGCTTTAAAAGCTTAATCAAGAAAAGGATTTTGCAAAACTCCAAGAATGTTATAGTTTTACTCTTGAGAAAATGGTGTATGTGCTTTTTCCTTTTCTAAGATCTTTTTTTTTTTTTTTTACTTCACTTAGTTTTTGACCCAAAGTCCCATCCCTCTTGAAAGAAACCCCTATTTATAGACTTCTTGGTTTAATCTCTTCTTTCCCATGATGATTTTATTAATTTTTGCTCTTTTTTCGTGAATAAATTATTGTAATTACTGTCATCATTGGAGAAAATAGTTTATCATCCATTATCCTCTCTTCACTCATTGACTAATTTTCATGTGTGGGAAGATGTACCTTGATTAACTAGAGATTTGATTAGCTCTAGTTACCCTATAAAGAAGGTTGGTAATCTTCACTCATTGACTAATTTTCATGTGTGGGAAGATGTACCTTGATTAACTAGAGATTTGATTAGCTCTAGTTACCTTATAAAGAAGGTTGGTAATTTTCCATTTATGAAAAGAACGATTTTTAATCAATTACTAACTAGATTTCCATCTTTAGGACTGGAAATGGATTCTAGTTAGACCCTTCCATTATTCTAATGAATTTCCAGAAGCAAAGCTCAAATGTTAAGGCCACATATTTGAGAGTATGGGGCAAGGTTAAAATAGAACGATCCACATTAAGGCCCATGGGAAAATTTGAGTTTATGGGGAGTAGGGCCCATTTAGAAGGCCATAATTTTAATGGATCCAATAAGAATACTGTGAATTTTTGGTATATTAAGGGTTTATTTGTTTTTGAAATTGGTGCATTGAAAAAAAAAACAAGTCATTGAACTGTATTCTTTATTTTGAAAGGCAAGAACAGGTTGGTTTTTTTTGTTTTTTTAAAAAAAAAGACATCTTTTTAAGAGCTTCAAATTGATGGTTTTGAAAGCAAAAACAAATTTTGTGATACAAAAATTATATGATTTATGGAACATGACATTAAATAACTAGATAAAACCATGTTTTTTTTAAAACAAAAACTCAAAAACACATTTTTTCGTATTAATTTTGGAAACAAAAAACACCTCTATAACGTGTTTCCTGTATTTGGTTTTAAGAAGCAATTTGTTTTCAAACCGCATAGTTTTAAATTGTTTTTGGAACATGCAGTAAAAAACACCCCCTAAAAGTAACTCAGATTTCCTGTCCACTCTCTCTACCCACAGTACATTGGAATGCACAACAAGATGATGATGTGTGGTACTGTGGTTGGAGTTCAATGCAGGTAGAGTGTGGGTAGAAAAGTCAAAAGTAGACTTACATGAGCTGCAAACTTGACTTTCTGGTGAAGCTATCTCAGGTAGCTTTTCCGAAATGGTTCAGTTAATGCAGTTCAATTAAAAAAGAACTCCCAAATGAGTTTTAAGCCTATTTTGAAAGAGTACAAATATAAATATAAATAAAATAATATAAAATATACGATTTTACACTCTATATATTTATATTTTTACTCCATCTAAACTGAGCTTTAATACTTTTAAAGAAGTATAAAACAACAGGTGAACACAAAATATAAGATTTTGCACACTACATGTTTATATGAATTTTGTGATGCTTGGCAAGGCTTTTTATGCATATCTTTTGATAGCCCAGCAGACCAAAAGATGTACTGAGTTTTTCGGGCACTGTCTTTAAATACCAAGACTGCTTGATAAGTATCTTGGTCTACTAGGCCCTTAAAAACATACCTCGCGGGTGCCCATCATAGTAAGGCCCCAAATATTCGACGGACCATTACCAAATTATCGGTTTAAATTAACGAAAAAAACTATGCTGCTGTAATGTTTTTGACCAATCAACTCTCCCTACCCTGCCCCCAATTTTCAAGGATGCTTTTCTAGAAATTATGGATTCTTTGGATTGTATAAGCAAACTCCGCTAATCTATATGCTACAAAGCTACAATTGCGAGGTTTGTAATGGAATGACAAGCTTCTGCATTCACCGATAACAGTGGTTAACTGCCAAGGAGTTATTAGGAAACCCTCCAACAAAAGCTTGATAACTGAAAGATAGTCACTCTCCACAAGAATGTGGGAAAGACCCAGAGAAGAGGCAAGAGTCAAGGCTTAGAGAATGGCCCGAGCTTCAACTTCCTCTGGAGAGAATAAAGAGACTGGGACAGTTTGAGTGCTTGACTTGACCCACAATAAAATCTCTGGGTGAATGCTGAATAACCAACCGCGCACCACTCTCTCCTCGAGAGGTAGCACCCTTCGTGTTGACTTTAAGGGTATGAGGAGGGGGGAGTGGGGTTTCTAACTAGACTGATTCACATTGTTTACCACTTTTATTTTATGATATTGGTCGATTGCTTATGGTATCATAGCATAATTCTAAATTAATATATTTGAATGACTGAGGGTAAAAGTATAATATAAGGGAGACGGGATCTGTTCCTCACAAATGGGTGTCTCACATGCACATTTACCGTACATTGAGAACATCTCTCATGAATCATAATTGATAACTATGGGAGATGTTTGATAGGATGTGCATGTGAGGCACCAGGTGTTAGAAAGGTGGCCAAGCTATAATGTCAACCGATCACATGTAAACCACAAAATGATAAAGAGAATGATCAAGCTAGGGAAGGCCTGCCCTGGTTTATTTTGTATTGGTTTTTTACTATACATATTTGTATTTATAATCTTCTTAAAGTTCAGTTTAAAAGGAATACAAACACAAAATATGCATAGTATAAATATATAAAAAATATAAGATTTTACATTTTACATATTTGTATATATACTCTTTCCAACTTGACTTAGGTTCTTTCAGACCTGACCTAGGGTAGTCATCCTCCCAAACAAAGCCAAACCCATCAACTAGGGCTGAGCAATTGGGCATGTTAGCATGTCTGGCCCCAGGCCCAGCCCAAGCTTTAATAACAAGCAGAAAATGGGTTCATTCGATTTCGAGGCGGTAAAAATTCTCAGGCCTAGGCCCGGCCGGGCCCTTTTACGTAGCCAGTTCACAGTTGAAGCCTTGACCTGTGTAATTTTTGGACTGAAGCCTTTCTGGATTGTCTTTCTAACTCCCTAGCATCAGACGTGTCTTAGCTGTTTGTTTTTTTTTTAGTTTGAGTAGTGTAGTTGTTGTTTTTTCTATTTTCTGTTCGTTCAGGTTGTGGTAATTCTGTGTTCCTTACTTTAACATCTTTTTCACCAAAAAAAAAAATCATTCCGTGTGTGGCAGTAGTTAGCAGTTGGCTTTAATTCGGATTGAAGTAGTTCATGAATCATGATGATATTGACTCCATTTTTCTATAGCGGGGATATATTTAACTTTTACATAATAATAAAAATTTTGTATTAATGATTAGTAGAATGGCATTGATTGCAACTTAGGCTGCGTTTGAAAATGATGCAAATGGAGTGTAAATCCTCGTTCACGGTAAATTTGCATTCTAATTTATTTTTACTTTTGTTTGGTAACATTGCATTTATGCATTGACAAATGACAAAAAATACATTTTTCAAAGTATATTTATGTTGATAATAACATGTAAAAATACATCAATAAAAAAAAGTAAATTTGTATTAAAGTGGGCTTTTGATAAAAAAAGGCACATGCTTTATTGGAACTCGTGTTTGCACCATTACAGCTAAAAGCCTATTTGATTAGAAGGTAAATTTGTCAGCTTAAAACTAACCCAACTTTGTATTTTATATGGATAGTTTTACACTCTACATAGTTGCATTCACACTTATTTGCATCGTTTTCCAAACGCATCATTATGCTTAGTTTTAGTAAAAGTACAAATACAAATATGTACAACATAAATCCTTCTATTTTATATTTTTAAACCCGTATCTGTACTGTACATATTTGTATTTGTACTATTTTCAAATTAAGTCTTGAAAAGATTATAAATACAAATATGCACAGTGCAAATACACACAAAATACAAGGTTTTTCATACTATATATTTGTATTTATATTCTTTACAGGCTCAATTTGAAAAGAATACGAATTAATTTAAATATATACAGTGCAAATATATAGAAAATACAAGATTTACACTCTACATTTTTGTATTTGTACTCTTTCCAACCTGAGCCTTAATAAAAGCTTGACATCGATGTTTTTAATGGCTGATATTGAATATTGACACGTTGGACTGTGTGTGAGACCTTCCAGTCTACTCTATAAGGTGTAATTCTTCCAGATAGCCCTACTTCAACTTCAAGTAGTTCTTCTCATGAATTAGACTAGGGATATGAAGTGGACCCTGATATTATTACCTAGAACTAGAAGTGATGGAATGTGTCGAGTCAAACATAACTTTGAGTACTGTAACACCCTCATTGATCTCTCCATGAATCAAGAAATTCATTCCTTTTTGCAAGATCAACAAAAAATCGAAGTCCAAAGGTAAAAAAGGCTTAGGGTTATTTCATACAGTTCGTAGAATCTTCATAATAAACATCTCCAGCTGAAACATGTCTAAGAGCATTCTCATACCTATGCAGTCTAAGATCAATTCTATAATGCATAATGGCAGGTTGCATAGCAGATACGCTCCAGTCTATAGAGAAAACGAAAAGAAGAAATTAGGTTGAGGTACCTTTGAGATCTAGTTCAGTGCTATAATGGCTGCAGGGCTTAGAGCATAGTTGCTTTGTGAATAGCTTGAGAATCAGATAACCATGGGAGATGCTTCAAAGCATCTTCCAGTAGAAGGATAAGATTGTCTTTGAGGTACGGGTGTCAATTGGACTGGATTTGGTCCAATCCAATCCAGTCCAATGTGAATCTATTACAAATGGACCAGGTCCAATTCAATCTGATGAATATTTGATCCAATTCAATGTCTAGACTGTCCAATCTGTTCAAATTCATGTTAACTTAGATCGTTTTCAATCCAAACTCAATCCATTAACAGCTATATTCTTATCTTATATCAATAGACCAGATATTGGCTTAATCCAAACCAATCCAATATAAATTCATTATGGACCAACCAAATTCGATCCAATCTAATACATATTTTGTTCTGGATTGATTCAATCCAATATGTCATGTTGATCCGTTCAATCCATCCAAATTAATTTTGGACTAATGGATCCAGTCCAAAACCGATTCATTGACACTCTTACTTTGAGGGTCATCAAATAAGCTCCCCTTAAGGACTTTCTAATGTTCGCTTCTCAAGAGCCTTTCATATATGGAGCATAGAAGAGACTTTGCTCTTGGTATCAAAACCCTTTAAATTTGACCTTCAGGCAATGTAAGTGGGGATACAATGTGTTTGTACAATGTCTCCATGACATTATCATAATGTAGCTCAAATTTTTTAACTTGTCAGCCAAATTCTCTAGCGTATTGAAGAAAAGCGTGCCAACCACGGTGCTCAACAATAATATTCAAATCAATCCGATGCCTTTTTACCATGGGAAGTGCATCTTGAAACGCTCATCAACCAAACTACAAAGCATTAATAATTATTGATGTCAAGACTATTATGACATTAACTGAAGTCTTCCTTTTTCTCCTCTTCAACTCATTTAGATTACATGGTAATAAAAAAATTAAGGAGGCCTTTGCCAAGTCTTTTTGTATGGTTTTTTAGGCTTTTTAAAGCTTGGAAAATCAAAATTTGGTCATTCTCTGTTTGGCAATGAAAGAATACAATAAATCAGAAAAAAACCTATGCCTTAAAAAGCTTATGAAAAGTTCAAAATAGTTAAAATTCTAGACGCTTCAAAATGATGTTTCGTATCTTTTTTGTACCTAAGGCTCCATTTGGAAGGAGTACAAATATAAATATGTAGAGCGCAAAACCTTATATTTTGTATGAATTTTTACCGTACATATTTGTATTTTATGTTATTTTGTATGTATTTGTACAGTACATATTTGTATTTATACTCTTTCCAAACTGTGCATAAGGCTCAGTTTGGAAGGAGTACGAATACAAATATATAGAGTGCAAAGCCTTGTATTTTGTATTATTTTGTATGTATTTGTACAGTATAAATACATACAACATAATAGAAAATACATAGTTTTGCACTCTACATATTAGCATTTGCACTCCTTCCAATCTGAGCCTAAAGGCTTTCATTTAACAGCTATGTAGATCATGGTAAACTAAAATATTTATCAAACGGTATAGATTTTTAAAGATACAACTAAGCTGCCCGAAGATCTTCCTAAAAAGATTTGCTAAACAACACCAAAGCAAGTGATAAGTATTAAAAGGGAAATCACAAACATTTTAAGTTTTTTATAGTATTTAGAGAGATAAACGAATTTCCCTAAAAAAAAAAATAGAAAACTATCCTTCACATTTCAAAAACTAATGAATGTTAACGGTGAACACCAGGGGTGATCATGGGCCAAGCTTAATGTGTGATAAAGGTTATAACCCATGCCCAGGGCTGGGCCAAGTCAGCCCAAACCTCGGGTCCAAAATATAAGCTTGGGTATGGTTTGGCAGGGATTTGAGCCTATGTTATTAAATAGCTATATTTAATATATAATAATTTATATTGTACGATATATAGTATATCATCATATAATATAAAATAAAACATTTTATATTATAGAAATTAAAACATTTTCTGTATCATTTCGTAAGTATATATACATACTAATTATATAAAAATTTTTGTATCAAAGCAATATTAATCTGCCACACCATTTAAGAAAAAACATTTTAATTTTAAAATGGAAAGGACAAGCTGATATAACATAGACAATTTTCAAGCGTTGAGAGGATGTAATTTGTGAAACCAAGAGAGAGAGAGAGAGAGAGAGAGGATGTAATTTCTATGTAAATATACTAGTTAGGACCCATGTGATGTACAAGCTTTATTTATCATCAAAATTAAAGATGGAGCTCTATGACATTTCAAATTAAATGGTGTCCATCTAAGTTCAATTCAACTATTATTTTTTGGGGGTTATGTCTAGTTTATCTGATTACAATCTAAATTGCATTTTAGTGAGAGTGGCTAATTTCCTATTCTTTAGATAAATTTGTATTATGTTTTTTGTATCTGAATGCTGTTTTTTATTAATTTTTTGAAAAAAATATTTTTTATTAAATTTTATTGGTTTTTATTATTTTTGTATTATTTTGAGGTAAAATTATATAAAAAATCCTCTTATAACAATTCTATAAACCACCTTTGTGTTTTGACCCCTAACAAAGGCCTCCCTTATATTTTTGAGAAAAAAGTGCAACTATCTCCTTTCCCATGACTCTTCGGTAACAAATACATTAAAGTTACCAAAATACCCTTTTATCATTGTTAGTGCATTACCATACATAATTTAAGGTTTCAACTTTCAAAGAATAATTCTTATTACTCTCCTTTGACAAATGTAAAAAGGCTGAAGTGAAGTAAAATTAATGCATTACATTAACATTTTTTATTTGGAATGCTTATTAAAGGAACGTATTTGCACTTTTTTTCAAAATAATAAGGGAGGTTTTTGTTAAGGTCAAAACAATGGGGAGTTTCATAGGATTGTTAGAAAACCCAAGGAGGCTTTTATAAATTTCCTTGTTTTTAAATGAAATTTAAATTGATTTTAAAATAATTAAACTATGTCTAAAACTAATATTTTTATTCATTTTTTAAATTAGTAAAAAATGAATTTATTTAAGTATATAAAGTTTTTATTAAATTTAAATTCCTTATGAAATTTAATTAACTATATAAATTTTTATTTTTTAGTGGAACTTAAGTTGGTTATAAATTAATAAAATTTAATTATAAAACTAATAATCGTTATATAATTTTGTATTAGTTTTATATTAATTTAAATTGATATTCGTTTTTAATTTATGTTATTCCTTTTATTAGTTAAATTATTTTTTATTATATTAATAAATATATTATCAATAACGTTAATTAATAATTATTTTTATTTTTTTAAGTAACTTACTAAATTATTTTTATTATGGTTAATTAATTTTTATTATTTTCAAATGGAACATAAATGGATTATGACTTTAAATTGAAGTAGATTATTTAGTGCAATAATGTATCACTAAATATTTCAATTTCAATATATTTAGTATTTATTGATAATTACAATTTAATGCAAATATATATAGTTAAATTGATAATTACAATTTTAATGCTATTCCGGCCTTGTTTTAATTTTCAAGGTGTAGCAAGAAGATGAATGACATGTCGCGCTATCTATCTAGTTTTCCATGGATCAATAATCAATGGTTTTCCTTTTATGTACAACAAATTGCAGCTACATGACTATAAAAAAGTGGTGGTGGGGTAATGAATCTTCTCACCAACAAACCATCACCTCTCCTAGTCCTAGTTAATCCTTAGCCTGTGGTTGGGATTTGGTTTCTCATCGACACATAGCATGGCTCCCTAATTCCTATAGCTTTCTTGGCACTATTGTTCTTGTATTCGCACCTCCCATGGAGATGATTGTGACTGGTTTTATCCTTGGCTTGATATATCTAACATGGGTGTAGCATGGTAATAATTTGCAATGGAGTGGTTCTTATTGCAAGCAAACCAGTGCATACAGGGTGTTGTCTTCCCAAGACTGGCCAACCTGAAAGGCCTGCTGCCTTACTCTAATGACAGGAAGGTTTTTACATAATGCAATATGAGCCCATTTTATCTTGATGAGGTTGGTTTACACTTTAGTTATCACATGCTCTTGAAGTTCAAACTATGTTTATATATGATCTTATGACTAGATTATTAATGGAACTAATTATACTAGTTGATGTAGCTCGTTGTAGCCATTGGCATCATTTTCAAGGAATTTCTAACTAGATTGTACACATTTTAAAGTTCTCACCATGATTATATTCCCTTGTTGATCCAATGCAGCTCTTGAACTTAAAGGACTTGTATATATAGCTACTGGCCTAGCATCAAATGCCCGAGCAGTGTGAGTCTCCACCTATGGAAAAATACATGGAAAACACATATGATGTTTGCTCTGGCCTCAGTGAGCATGACTATTTCAGCAAGGCATTGAATCTTCGGGCAAAGGTGGACATGCTCTCAGTATTTAAGAGAAGTGGCATTTAATTGAACACTTTTATTTATAATAATTTCTATAATTAGGATGTTAAATTATCCAAACTGGTCCTTTGTTTCTTTAGTCCTAGAGGCTAGAGCTAGACAATTCATAGAATTGATCTGCCCAAAGTGAAGAGCAGTCCACATGTATAGTATTAGTACTCTATACTAATTACTATCCTCAATGTGGGTGTTTGTGTTCAGGAGAATGAGGGAGCCAGGTTTTCGGTGTCAAGGAGCTAGCGAGATCTGAGGAAGATCTAGAGAAACCGTGAAATCAGCAAAAAGTAGTAGTAGCAATGGAAGAATAGAGATAGAGAGTTCACTAGTCTCTTGCCATGGTCTAGGGCCTCCAAGCACAAAAAAAGATGAAAGAGGATAAAGAGACAGGAGGAGGTTTTCTATTGAGTTTCAAACAGGGCTATTTTAGTAAAAATGTATGTAGAAGGAAAAACTAATGCTTAATTTAACGTTTTCTGTTGGGGTTATTAATGGAAGAGAGGTATTTATCAAAATTTTTAAAAGTTCAGAAAAATTATTTATTAAATTGAAATTAGAGAAGAGGTTTTTATGATTGTCATAAGCTTCAGGGAAAGTTTTTGTATTTTACTCTTATAAAAATTAAAAGAAAGAAAAAAAAATTTAAACTTATATATATGTTGGTGTTTATACCCTCCCTTAACACACAACCGAATTAGACCACTGTAGTAGAATCTAAATCGAATTTTAGCCAAACGAAAGCTTTTTAAGACCGTTTGTTTTCATATAAATGCGAATTAACGTAAAACTCTATTATCGATGTAAACTATGTTAGTTATTAGATAGGGTAACATTTATATAGAAAATAGATGTAAATCTTTCCATCGATAACACATGAAAAAAAACTCGACTGTCCACTAAAATTTTAAATCCACCGATTGATTTTTCCATCGATGAATTTTTCACAGAAAAAAAAACAAACGCAGCCTATATCAAAATTGCAGCTATGAATGGGGGTTTATGCATTTATAGGTTTAGGTAATTTTCCATTTTTCATAATGACGGTGACACGGTGCACCGAGCGAGACCGGATCTGTTCCTCACACCTGACGCCTCACAGGCGGCTCACATTCACACATCCTATCATACATTGGGAATATCTCCCTTATTTGTTATCGAGATGTTAACAATGCACGGTGGATGCGCATGTGAGGCGCCCATTTGTCAGGAGCAGATCCCGTCACGCACCGAGCAGGCGAGTACGTACTTTGCCAATATTTTGATTGCCTCGGCAACGCGAACTTTCTGCGAGGAAGAGAAGGGGCGTGCTGAGAGACGACTCTCTCCCTCTCTCCCTCTCTCCCTCCCTCCCTCCTAACACCGAGAAGGAGAAAAAATTAATGTAAATCTACCGATCCGGCCCCGACACGCACCTTCTGAATGCTCGATCACATAGCTTAGACGCCATTCGATCTGCCTTGATTTTCTTTGTCCTAGATTTCCTGTCTCATTGGATTTTCATAAATATCTGGATTAGTCTGATCTTCTGATATTTTGGTCCATACCGCCGAATTCCTATTTCTATTTTTAACCTTTGGGATTCTCTAAATCCGATCGAGAACGTTTGGATCGATCGGGTTTCAATGGCAGCTTCTCGACGCCTCCGGGACCTGCAATCGCAACCAGGCAACAAGATCTGCGTCGATTGCTCTCAGAAAAATCCACAATGGGCGTCTGTATCGTACGGCATCTTTATGTGCCTTGAATGTTCTGGCAAGCACCGTGGTCTCGGCGTTCACATCAGCTTCGTCCGATCCGTGACCATGGACTCCTGGTCCGAGATCCAGCTCAAGAAGATGGAAGCCGGGGGCAACGAGCAATTCAACGCGTTCCTCTCTCAATATGGGATCCCTAAAGAGACGGATATCGCCACAAAGTACAACGCCAATGCTGCCAGTGTTTACCGCGATAGAATTCAAGCTGTAGCTGAAGGGCGTCCGTGGCGTAGTCCTCCAGTCGTTAAGGAAACGTTAGGGATTGGGAAGAAGAGGCCTCCACTGGCGCAGACCAGCGGTGGCAGTGGCAAAGATGCTAATTCGGGCGGTAATGGAGGTTGGGATACTTGGGACAACGATGATAGTTTTCGGTATTCGGATATACGGCGGAATCAGTCTACGGGGGATTTCAGGAGCGGAGGTGGTAGTGGTGGCGCGAGAGGAATACCTGCAAGATCAAGGTCGACCGAGGATATTTACACGAGGTCTCAGTTGGAGGCTTCAGCTGCAAACAAAGAAAGCTTTTTCGCAAGGAAAATTTCAGAGAACGAATCGCGGCCTGAAGGGGTTCCGCCTTCTCAAGGGGGAAAGTATGTTGGGTTTGGATCTACACCTCCGCCAGCTCAACGGAATAATCCGCAAGGGGATGTTATTAAGGATACCGTGTCTGTTGTTTCTCAGGCAAGAGATTTTTTTTCCCTTAGCACCTTTCTATTTTTCTATTGTAATTTGTTCTTTTTTATTTTTCTTCTACTTCATATTTGATTATACTTGTTGGTTAAATGCTAGTAAGTCTTCAATTGTGATAAAGTTAGAATCGGCCTCATGACCTTTGTCTAGTTGTCGAAAAAGGTCTTTATTGGCCCAGGTAATGCAAATATGTAAGCGAAGAAAGGAATGAAAGAAGAATCAATTAGTGGTCCTGCAGAATGCATCATCAACTAGAAAAAGAAATGACTGTTTAACCAGGCAAACCTTGTTTGATCTGGCTGAAATTTGGTGGCACTTAAGTACACTTATGATTCTTCTATACTGTAAAATTTCAGCTCAATCCAACAAGTGGAAATGCTCCAACTAAGGACTTTAAGTTGGCCGGTTTTTAGGTTCTGCAAGTCATGGTCAAAGTCTTAGTCAACAAGTTGACCAGTAGACAGTATTAGTATTTATAGTAATTTTTGTCATTACAATTTATCATAAAAGATGACTTATTATTTTTAGTAATTTCTTTTTTCTTATGTTTAGTAGAAACAGACAGTTTTGGTGTCCTAGTTTGAAAGGGAAGTTTCTATTTTTCTTGTTTGAAGTTTGAATACAAGTACAAATAGGAATTGGAAGTGCTGCTAGGTCTACAAAAGAGTGCAACAGGCCTTGTATAGAACAATTTATTCTATTCATTATTACTTTTCCCTACTAAGGACTGATAAAGAATTCTTCTTTTCTATTTCTACAATAGCCAAAAGCTATTAGTAGAATTTATTCTTACATCCTCTTCTATTTTCTCATCTTAATTTGCTCGTTAATACTTGTGGCTGAAGCCTATTGTTGAATGTTGGGAATTTTATGCTTCACTAGATTCATTTGATGTTGAGAATTGCACATATCATCGAGACAAAGTGGTTTTGGGTCACTTGGTTTCTTTTGAACAGGATAGAATTTAATATTTATGAGGGAACATGTAATCTAGTTCTCTTCAATATATGAACACCTTGAGTAGCTAAATTCATCTTGATGTAAAATGCCAACAAAATAAACTTCCACAGGTAGAATGGTACTTGGCCAGATAATTTTCTGTTGAATCTTGTTTTTTGGACAACCTATCTTTCTCAAGGGAATAGAAATTGGGATGAGATTAAAACTATGAATGAAGGATTGGGGATTACAGATAGAAGGAGCTTGTTTGTAAATGAAAATTAGGGTTTGTTCAATTGAAACACTTATAGGGTAAGAATAGGAAAAGAAGTACAATATATGGAGATCAAGTGGGCGACAGTTTACGTATCAAGCTGCAAAAAATGTTTACCATTAGTTAATAATTGAAAACTATTGGTTCTCCCATCTGCTTCAGTATACTCTTTTATTTTTTATGACAAGACTTACGTACCAAGTATCATAGTTGTCAAGGCGACAAGGCGCCCTTGGAGGCTCGCCTCGCCCAGTTGCCAAGCAGTTTTGCATTCTGTGTAATAAACTACTTTTATATTGTTGTTTTTTTTTTTGAGATTATGATTATAAAATAGACATTATTAAAGAAAAATATTCATTTTTTTGTGTTTATAATATAAACTAATCTTTTTATTATTTTCTTATTTGTTAGGGTTTAATCAGCACAAACATTGCTAACTGCTGTATTGAACCCTCAATGACTTCAAAATCTGAACCAATAAGGGAAGAACTTAAAATTTTGTCTAATGAACACATTTCTTCTTCCACATCTTGTTCTTCTTCTTTTTCTCCTTCTTCCACCTTTTCTTTTCTTCTTTTCCTATAACAAAAATAGGGGTTCAGCCCCTGTATTTTTTGAATATTCTTTCCTTTCTTCTTTTTCTTCTCATAAATATGTTGATTTTCTAGACTTAAACATGAAGTTTATAATTTTTATGAAAATTATGGATAGTTATTAAAGAAAGTTGTTTATGGAACCTAGGGAACTACCCTAGGATATGTGATTTTTACTTAAAAAAAATCCATCGCCTAGGCAACAAGGTGCCCCTTGTCGCCTAGCCTCACCTTGGCGCCTTGAAAACTATGCCAAGTATAAGAAGAGGAAGAAATGGAATCAGAATGGGATTCAGGATTGGAATTGGAACTGAAATGGGAATCCCCAAGAATTGGAATCAGAATCGCCTATTGTTGACGCCTGTTTGACTTAGATAGAAATCATAATCAGACTCTAATTGTTGTTGTTTGGTTCAATTGGAAGCCGGAATTGGGATCAACCAAAATTTCTAGTTTTGCCCCAGTTAGAAGAAGATGGGAGAAAGAAGAGGGGTGATTGATTTTTTATTGGGCTAATACTGACCGTTGATGGTATTAGTAGTGGTAGTGGCAACTGAGGGGAGGAGGAAGAGGGGGAGGAAGATGCAAGGTTTAAAATATCGATAGTTCAATACAATACGCCCCATATTGGACATATCGTATCAGTGTCCGTATGCACAGATATAGGATATGTTACAAACACAAATGTATCCCTTCTGTCATGCATATTGAAATTCGTGTCCTATCGACCAATACGCAACAATATGACGCAATACAAATCAATACATACCACTCATGCATCATTTCTCTCAATTAAAAAAAAAAAACTTGTTAATGGAATTCAAACTCAGGTCGCAAAGCAGCCAAGTCTTAAATACTCCTACCTTAAACCGCCAAGCCATCCTCCATTTTGTGTTAACAAATGAAATAAATTAAATTTTATTACTTTAGCATCCACATGGAATCCAAAGTCTAAACAAATAACATGTCTAGTTCAACAACTTCAACTAAAAATTAAAAAGAATAATATTTTAAATTGGTATTTTATAAAGTAAAGGAATAAATAATCTATCTAGTATTCAAGTTCACATTCATGCGTTGCAGTTTTGCTTGCTTCTCTCCTTCTGATTAATATAATTTTACCTTTTCAAAAAAAATCTATCAAGTTCACATTTATATCAAAAAATGATTTTTAATCTCGATAAAACAATTTTATGAAAAATATTAATAATAAAATTATTTTAGTAATTAAAAATTGTATATGCTTTTATAAATTATTAATTATAAGTTCAATTTAAATTAAATAAAAATATTGTTTACAAAATATTCGAGAATATAATATTAAATTGAAATTATCAAATCCACTAATCTACATTTAGTTGTAATTATCAAATTCGAGAATATAATATTTTTATAAATTATTAATTAATATTATAATTCGCACTTAATATTTAGTTGACATTTTTGTTAATACTAAAAAGTAAAATTGTAAGATATAATATAGTTGGTTTAATAATTAAAATACAATAGTTGCATATGTTTTGTGTCTTTGATTTAATTAGAAAATAAGATAATAATGGCCTTGTGTATGCATTAATTTGTAAAAATCTATATAATATGTGTATTAGACTCTTGGTTGATGCATTGTCAAGAAAATTGTATACAATGTTGTTAAAATCTTAGATTTATGATATGATTCATGATCTGAATCATGAATCCCAAGGGTTTCAATTTGAGCCTTATGTCTGAACCCTTCTTTGCAAAAAGTTTATGGTTTTTGTTTGAATCCTACAATTTGATTCATAA
The DNA here is from genome assembly GCF_056320005.1 of Nelumbo lutea. Lineage (NCBI taxonomy): Eukaryota > Viridiplantae > Streptophyta > Magnoliopsida > Proteales > Nelumbonaceae > Nelumbo > Nelumbo lutea. The sequence continues at coordinate 3,616,419 of NC_142685.1, read as the reverse complement.
ATCTTACAATCCCTACGATTTACTGTGATTCAAATAAACTTGATTAAAAATTAGTTTTCTACTTTGGCGTTTATTTGTTTATATTCAGTTTTGTCAAGGGAGAATTGCTTTATGGTTTATTTACATTATTTAAGTTTAGACATTGAGTTTATTTGCATCATATGTAAGTTAAATAGCCATTGCATGTGGATTTATTTGACTTTCAAATCAAGCTTGATTATGTCATCTTAGGCTTCTATTGTATAAGTTGTAAATTCTATTGTTTTAGATACATATATGGTAAATATGGATTAAGAATGGTATAAAATCACTTTCCCATATATAGTTAGCCTTTTAATATATCTATATTTAACTTTTTAATAAGTTATTAAGTTTGTAAAAAATAGAAATAATCTTACAATTTACGATTTTGATTCGTTTTGGCTTTCTTTACAATTTACGATACGATTACAATTTTCAAAACATTGATTGTATAATATCTATGCATCATACCATATTAGTTGTAATATATTTATTCATATATACCATTAAAAATATACATTTCTTATGTAATTATACATTATTTATGGTTACTTTGACCTTAAATTTAGTGTTTATGTATTTATGGAATTTGTATGCGTTTCCTAACGTATCCAAGCATTTCAATATTTTCCGTCTCTATCCATGTGTCTAAAGTGTATCCATATCTGTATATGTATCCGAGTTGTCCGATATGATACCCGATACCGATACTTTCATCCTTGGGAAGAAGAGATCTGGTCGGCAATTGGCAGCGGTCTTACCTCACGAGAGATTGTGATCGGTGATGACTACTTGGATGGAGGAAGGTTTGAAGGAGACACTCAGGACTAGGGTTGATTGGTGCTTCGGAATGGATGGATGTGTTTTTTGTAAAAAAAAAAATACAAAATAGAGAGGTTGGAATGGGAACCGTATTCCTATGGGGGTCAGAAATGGCCATTCCCCATATGGGGGAATCCCATTTCGATCAACCAAACGGTTGGTCCAATTCAAAGCGCCTATTCCTACGAACCAAATAGACCCACAGTGTCAAAGTACTCATGTAAGAGGATTTTAACCCTAATTCTCATGGTATGGAGGAATCTAGGACCATGTAGGCAATTGGTAGGGTTGAGCCAGAATGTTGGTTATTTGCTCTTCACCCACTCTCCACCAATGTACCCCTAGAAATCAAAGGCCCAATATAAGAGAAGATCTCTGATAACACAATCAAATACAAACATGCCCAAAATAAAGTCTCCCTATTAACCCCTTGTTTTGCTAAAGCACAAGCCAAACCATTTGCTGACCTCCTAACCCAATTAAACTGTGCTTTGAGCTCCCTTGTCAAGTTTATAATTTCCTTTACATGTTGTCTAAGGGACCAAGTGCCCAAATTATTTGTTTGCATCCAACCAACGACCAATTTTGAATCCTCCTCCACTTCTAACTATTGAAATCCCAATTGTTTAGCTAATTTGAGCCCTTGAAGGAGTGCCATTAATTATGCTCTTAGTGAGTCACCCTCACCTGTTGGACCAAAGAAAAGGGCAAAGACTCTTGCTTCCACATCTCTAAACACACCCCCAATTCTAAAGGACTAGGGTTGCCTATAGAGCAGTTATCAAAGTTCAATTTCACAATATGTTGTAAAGGAGGGGTTCCATCCTCATGAATGGTTGGAGGATGAGTGGAGGAACCTGCTACTATGTTCACCTCTGAGCAAGTCATCTACAGAGAAATCCTTGAAGAGGTCCATAGTTTTCGACCAATGTATGGCCTTGATGGTGATCCCTTCTACAGGTTGAAGCGATGTTTTTTCTTGCCCTTGGAAAATCCCGTTATTTCTCTCTTCCCAAACTACCCAAATAATAGTTGCTCTTGTTGTTCTCCACAACACCCTTCCCTTCTTCTTTCGTTGTCAAAATAAGCTAGAGTCGAAAAGGTCCGCCACACTTGAGGGGTGAATCCACCTATAATCAAAGAGAAAAGAGAACTATTCCCAAACATGAGTTACAAAAGGACAAGATATTAATAGATGTTTCACCATCTCACCACTATTCAAGCAAAGTCCACAAACATGTGGGGATTGACACTAGTTTGGTCTCTTTCTTTGAATCACATCCGAAGTGTTAATTCTTTCGGAGAACCACTTCCCAACAAAAAACCCTTACCTTTGGAGGTACTAGATCACACCACACTTTTTTAATAGGAAAATAATTAACCACATTATTAGAGTTCAACAAAGTATTGAAAAATGAAGAACAAGAAAATCAACTTGAGGAAGACAACCAAATTCTACTATCAAGCCAAGACTAATGCAGATACACTGAGCTTAGAAGAGAAAAAAGCTCATCTGCCAAACCCATTTATGAGTCCCTCAAACCTCTCCTTAAAGATGGGTTCCTGATCATTTATTCGCTCTCTTTGGACAAGTTTAAAATCATAATCCCTGGTAGATTAATTATCAAAAGAAATTCCATCAAGGTCTTTGATGTCCACCCAATGTGGATAGTAAGATGATTTTGTTTGTGTTATTTATATTGAGAAAGAGACAATAATTCATCCCTAATCCCACTATGTGTCCCCCAACTTTTGTCCATCTTACCAAGCCCATTTTTTTTCTCCAAGCATAGCACAAAATTTTGTGAGGCCCAAATTTTCAGGCTCTAGCCGAACCTGAAGCCTGAAAAAAGTTCAGGTTGGACTTAGCTGGGCTCAGGTTGAGCCTGCCCAGGTTGCAGCCCTAGTTGCAAAATTCACAGCACCTTTCTTTTATTGTTTGAACTTTGAACTTGACTGTTGCTTATTCTTTTATCTTCTTTTTATGGTTCAGTGGAGTATATAAAGTTGTTTAATAGCCAAGTATGACCAGATAGCATTCATAAAACAGAGCTGGGTGGACAAAACGAAGGGGTGCATCTGGAGTACTATGTGATATGAGAGAACCGCCACTTAGGTTAAAAGGAAAATTTTATAAAACAGTTGTAAGGCCAGTAATATTGTATGGAGCAGAGTGTTGGGCAGTTAAGAATCAACATATGTCCAAAAGAATTTTTTTCTGAAAAGTAAAATAAAAAATTTATTAGAACTTTAAAAAACAGGCCAAATACAAGCATCTTCCAGGTGTTAGGATAACACTCGCCCAACATATGGTAAAAACAAGAACAAGAGGGTACAATAGAAAGTCCTGAACAGCATTTTAAAAGTCTTCATCAATATAATCATATTGTCCACCTTCTTCATTCCATGCATCTCCTCCTTCCCCAACAGCGGTCTTCCTTGAGATCTCCTCCCTCTTCTTTTTCAAATGCTTCGAAAGCCCTTCTAGCGAAGTCCTCTCCCCCCCATCCCCCCCAAAAAAAAGAAATAATAATAATAATAAATAAATAAATAAATAAAAACAGACCTAAGCTTTTACCCCACCTTAACATCCTGTCAACCAGACACTTAATCTCCACTCCCCCCCCTTCTCACCTATGTCCAAAAGATGATGTAGCAGAAATGCAAATGTTTAGACGGAAGAATGGGAAAACTAGGAACAATAGAATCAGAAATGAGCATATCCTTAGGAATTTAGGAACAGTCCCTATAGGTGATAGGGAAAGGTAGACTAAGGTGGTTTGGTCATGTGCAAAACAGCACCAGTGAACAGAAGTGATTTGTTGCAAGTTGAAGATGACCCACCTCAACATCCTGTCAACCAGACATTTAATCTCCACTCTCCCCCCCCCCCTATGTCCAAAAGATGATGTAGCAGAAATGCAAATGTTTAGATGGATGAGTGGGAAAACTAGGAACAATAGAATCAGAAATGAGCATATCCTTAGGAATTTAGGAACAGTCCCTATAGGTGATAGGGAAAGTAGACTAAGGTGATTTGGCCATGTGCAAAGGGGACCATCTACAGCACCAGTGAAAAGAAGTGATCTGTTGCAAGTTGAAGGGTCTAGAAGAGCTATGGAGGTCCTAGAGGACATGAATTGGACTGGTGCAAAATGATTGAGGGCCTACAATATAACAATGTATATGGCACTGAACAGAGTGGAATGGCAGAAGAGGGTTCATGTAGCCAATGCCATATATAGTCCGAATATGGCTTAGTTGAGTTGAGTTGTGTCAGAGTTCCAATCAAATGCTATAAATTTTGTTATAGAATGTTTTGCCTTGCATTATATTTGGGGCATCTCAAGATATTTGTTTGGGATTCAACTGCAACCAATATCTTGCATTCTCTATATGTCAATCCTATCTTTCTACCTGGAGGAACAACCTCTATCCTGGGGAATGCTTTTAAAGGTTTTGTTTTTATCTATGCTCCTTATCTAAGGTGACATTGTGATAGTTCCCATGAAGTGCTGATTGAAGTTGATTCATTTGGATAAAAGTGATAAAGCATGGCTCAGTTGCATATATGGTATTGTATGCTCTATCACTCCCATGTTCTGTCTTCAACAAATATTTTTACTTGTGAAACAGAAACTCAAACACGAATACATTTTTCATGACAAATTCAAAATATTATTTTGCTTAAATGAGATTGGCGAAAGATCATTACTTCTAGAGTGAACAAGTATATACCTTGGAAGCTTTTAGAGATGAGTATGTTGGGTCTAAGTTTGTAAGTGCAGAAAGAGTAAAACCTTGGAGGATCCACAAATGCATAGCTTTTATTTAAGATTGGGGTGGGATTTGAGGTTTACTTTTTGAAGGATGTATGCTGCAGTTCAGTTTATGTTGTTTCCAAGATTTCTTAATCAACACATTATAGCCTCAAATAGAGACTTATTAGTCAATAAACACCATGATCCACACAGTAAGGTTCCCTTTTTGGCTTTGGTCCTTGTTCCACATCTTTTCAAAAACAATTGTTCATTAAGAACGTTGCTGATTATTGAAAATTTCATAAGATCTCAGTCTGGACTATGACATTGTAGTTCCCACTTACATGCGTTGCCAGTTTGAAAACAACTGGTAAGTGGATTTATGACTGCTCTTATTGGCAATGTAGGAAGGTTTCTCTCCACTCACATTGGAAGGTGATACTCATTGTCTAATTTTCTAGAGGACCTAACAATTGGCAAAAAAGTTCAGTAATGAATCAGTTTGCAGGTCAGTTCTGTTGGATTTAGTATAGCTGGTGCTTTACAAGGTCAAACAGCATTTTCCTTTACCTCTTCTCTCTGTCAAGAGTGTAAGCGCAAAGACTCCAAATACCAAAAGTTGCTGCCTTTGGTTATAAAACCTTGCAGAAATGGGTCGTAAAGACCATAAATTACAAACCAGGAATCCAAATCCAAACCAAATGAGCCAAGGAATTATGGGTGATAAATGATCCTTTAGTGTTGTTGTCTGAAAGCAAGTTTTATTTTCTTTGTTCTTTAATTTGGAAATTCCTGGTGCCAACATAAGTGGCCTTCTTGTTCGTAGTATGTGGATCAATTCATATATCCTTTTGGTATGTGATGTGTGGTATCAGACTATCAGGAAAACTAAGAGATGTGGTATCTGCTTGGGTGGCTCTGAAGCTCACCTGTGGAGGATGGATTCCATGGGAATGTTATATGTAGTTGCTTGGACAGTCTTGAATGGATTTTTTTTTTAATTATTTTGATTGATACCTGGAATGGATCGAGGGATTTTTGATAATATATGAAGATGAGAAGATGGTGGAGGTTGTAAATGAGATACTCTATAGTCTATAGACTCTATACTAGACATCCATATATTCCTTGGGTCCTTTTGGACTCCTTACTAGAATAGGCAAAGAATTCAGTTTTCTTAATGGCTTTCCCCTTCTATTAATAGTTGTTACAATTTCTTGTTATTTATATGAAAAATTAAGGCTTGCATGTTTGCATGAATCATACAGGAACTTTCATATTAGTAGTGCCCGTCTGGGAGGGCTTTCATGCAGCGGCTTCTGGCATTCAAAGGTAGGCCCCACATAGAAAGCCCTCAAGCCATATTTGGTGAAAACCTCGAAAGCCAAAAACATATGCTTGTGAGCTGAGAATTTGACTTTCCAGTGTAGCTATTTCTGGTAGCTTCTCCAAAGCAACTCAGTCAATGAAGCTCAAGCAACGTGAAAACCCTCCCAAACGGGCCTGCAATTTTATGGTTGAGGCTTTGTTTCCATCATTTGATATTGTGTCATTTTCTTTTTAGGAGTTGGGTCTGGAATGTTGACAGAAACATTATAGATGACGCTTTTCTTCTTCTTTCCTTTCCACATGGATGATTTTCTCCAGTCTCCATCCATTTCCATTGATATGATTATTGGACGTTAATTGCTCTGACTGCTATTTTATTGTAAGTTGATCTTTTCACCACCTGTTTGCTTCAGGGACTTGGTAAGCTATCTCTTGTTGCTGCTGCTGCTGCTCAGTCTGCTGCTAATGTTGTCCAAGCAGGCACAAAAGAGTTCACTTCCAAGGTATATGGCCTTTCTGATTAATTGAGTCTTAATTTTTTAGCCCTATGCCACTATGTTATTTTTCACCCAAAGACAGTGCTGTAAGGACCACCTTTCTTTCATTCTTTTTTCCCTTCCTTGTTTGTTTGACCTCAGAATCCCTGATTTTCACTGGAGTCTTTCATTTGCCACTTTGCTTCTATGTAAAAGGGCGGAAAACAATGTTTTTGGCCATAAAAGGGCCAAAAATGTAGCTGACTTTTTATAGATTAAGTTTCTTGCCCCTTTCACAGTGAAACAAGCAGGGTAGAAAGGAGATGATTGTAATTCATTGGTATAGCCTCTTCAGACCACTTTATCTTAAATGAATGATTCCATTGTAATATTTCTTTACATTTTAGAATTTAGAATACAAAGTCTCCATTCTATGTTTATAAGATATTTACCAGAAGAGACCCATTGATGCACAGACTGGTGTTAAAAGACGCCTTATGTTCTATGGGGGAGTGATTTAGTTCAGATTCCCAATAAAAAGGAAACTTAAATGGTTGTCGATGGGTTTAAATAGCCCCATGTTTGATTTTTTTAATGCAGAAAAAAACCACAAAATTCAAGAGGGTTGAGAAGTAATATGAGGAAGAGAGAGAATAAGCTGATGTGGACAACTGTGTTTTAAGTATATAGAATAGATTAGAACATGGTAATTTTATGTTTTCTTGAAATTCAGCTCATTTTTAGTTTTTCTTAACATACTGAAATGGGTCTATTCATTGTATATGCAAAACAAAAATTGAATGCTTACATTTTGCATGGCAACCAAGATGGTTACACTGATCCTTCTTGAATTTTGTCTTGCCTTTCTATCTTCCAATCTTGGGGCCCCAGTTTGAGTTGCAATAATGCTAATTTATATCTGTGATTTAGCAATGGAACTACCACATATTATAAGAATTGTTAAGAGTGGACGTTCAGGGGTATTTTAGTTTGTTCACATTGTTGTATGCTTATTATTTTATTACTAGTTTGTCCAAGTTTAAGTTGCTGTCCCCACACTTAGTGAGGGGCAGTATTGTCATTGTATGATTAAGGGATAGCCATATAATGAATCGGCCGACTGGGAAAGAGTATTCTTTTCTCTCCTCCCTGCTTCTATTCTGTCTCCCTTCTCTCTCTCTCTCTTTTCTGTTTGTGTGTCAGAACTCTAAACCTAGACAAAGCCGAGATTTATTTCATGTTATCAGAGAACTAAGAAGGGCTTTCCAAAGCTGCAACCACTTCTTTGGGTTTGTTCTACATTCTCTGATTTGTTTCTACTAAGGGAGACAGGTTAGTAGGGCTTCTTTGGTTTATATCTCCCCTCTTCTTCTCTTCTTTAGTGCTGTCACCATGGGTGACAGGTTGGTGGTGTGTGTAGTGGTGACCAAGAAGGTTATGTGCTTTGGTATGTGACTAGAGTGCAGTCTAGATGTGCTGCAGTGGTGCTTGTGCTATATTTAGATGATCATATGCTGCTGAAACCTTAGATGTGGTGTTGAGTGTGAACAGCATAGAATTCTGTCCGAAAGGTGTTTGATTAATAGTCGTTGTGGGGTAACAGCATAAAAAAGTGTTTGATTGTTGACATAGTGTGGGCAGCAAGCTGTGCTTTTTCCCTCTTTGCTGTTGTTCCTTGACTAACTGTTATAAGATCATCATGGCAGCATCTGGTAGTGCTGTAGTGGTGAAAATAAGTCCAACACTTCAGTTCAATCTGGAAATTTTCAATTAAAGGTGACAACCATTAAGCTAAATGGAACTAATTATATACCTTGGTCCAAGTCAGTGGAAGTCATCCTTAAGGCAAAAGGGAAAATGACGTATTTGAAGAATGAGAAACCAGCAGCGGATAGTGGTGACTGGTGAGCATGTGATTGGGAGTAAGAAGATGCTTAAATATTAATGTGGTTGTGGAATAGGATGGAACCACAGATCAGTGCCAATTTTATGTTTTCTGATACAACCAAAGAAATTTGGAAGCATGCTAAGAGGCTGTATTTTAAAGGACAAGATTACACATATCTATCAATTGTTTCAAGAGTATTTACGGCTGCAACAGGGTGTTAAGGGTGTAGAGAATCACTATGCTAGCCTTGAGAACATACGGAATGAACTTGAGACTTATCAGCCCCTAAGTTCAGATATCAAATTACAACAACAGAGAGAGCAATTTGAGGTAGCACGATTTCTTTCAAGATTGAGACCAAAGTTTGAACCTGTTTGTGCCCAAATTCTAGGCGGTGTTGAACTTCCATCATTAGAGGACATCTTTTCTGGTGTGCATTGGGTGTCTTTTGTCTCTATGGAGACTGTTACTGGGCATGATAGGTTTGCATTAGTAGTGACAAGAGGGGGAGGTTGTGGTTGTTCTAGAGGTGGTAGGATGATAGGTTAGAATAATCAAGGTGTTTTTGATTCATAGTTGTCAAGCCTAGGCGGCAAGGCGTCCTTGGAGGCTCGCCTCGCCTAATCGCCATGAAGTTTTCTATAGTGTGTTATAAAAAACCTTTATATTCTTAATTTTTTGAGGTTATAATTATAAAATAGACATTTTTAAACTAAAATATTCATTTTGTGTTTATATACTAATTTCTTTTTATTATTTTCTTATTTGTTAGGGTTTAATCAACACAAACATTGCTAAATGCTATATTGAACCCTCAGAGACTTCAAACCCTGAACCAATAAGCAAGGAAGAACATAAAATGTTGTCCAATCAACACATTTTCTTCTTTTTTCTTCACTATTTTGTGTGTGTATATACTGATTTCTTCTTCTTCTTCTTCTTCTTCTTCTTCTTCTTCTTCTTCTTCTTTTCTTTTCTTCTTTTCCTATAACAGAAATAGGGATTCAGCCCCTATATTTTTTTAATTTTCTTTTATTTCTTCTTTTTCTTCTCATGAATATGTTGATTTTCTATACTTTAACATGAAGTTTATACTTTTCTTATGAAAATTATGGATATTTATTAAGGAAATATGATTATGGAACCTAGGGAATTACCCTAGGATACATGTTTTTACTTAAAAAAATCCATCAACTAGGCGCCCGCCTAGGTGACAAGGTGCCCCCCTGTCGCCTAGCCTCGCCTTGGCGCCTTGAAAACTATGTTTTGGTTTCAATCCAATCTTTCATGAAAAAACAAAACATATAGAGGTTGATTGTCACTTTATTTGGGGACTAGGAAAAGTCGATGAATAATACTACTATAAATTCTGTCTGGTCAGATGGTCAATGGGCTGATCTTTTCAATAAGAGCTTGAATGGGGTGATAGTGACTTATCTTTGTAACAAGCTGTGTATGTATGATATCCATGTCTAAGAACATAGACTTGCAAACCGCCATGGACCCGGCCAAGATCATCCAATCAGGTCCAGTCTAATAATCAACCTAGGTAAGCATGTATTAGAAGATTCCAGAAACCAACTTCTCCACTTAATAAATAGGAAATGTAAAATAATAAATTAGAGAACCCTCACACCATCAGTCCCAAATCCTCTTTCAGTTTCTCCCTATCCTCTCGCTTCTCTCAAATCATTGGCAACCTGTAGAGGACTACAGTGGCCTAATCTCTTGCTGGAGGGTATGTAGCGCAGCCCATTTGAGGCTCTGGCCATTTTCTTCTTCCCCCAACCTCATTTTCCTCAAACCTTTGGGTATTCGACCCTCACCACCATATCCACATTCCTACATCATTCTCCAGCTTGAGGGTGAGTGTTAGGAGTAGATGTTCGGAAGTATTTTAGTCTATTCACTTTGTTTTTATGTTTATTATTATACTACTAGTTTCCCTAGTTTAAGTTGCTGCCCCCAGACTTAGTGAAGTATGGTATGTCATTGTATGATTAAGGGGTAACTATATAATGGATCAGCCAATTGGGAGAGAATACTCTTCTCTCCTCCTCCTGTCATCTTCCATTGGCTCTTCTTTCTCTTTCCTCTGTTTGTACAGGTTAGAACTCTAAACCTAGACAAAACCGAGATTTATTTCAAGAACCAAGTAGAAAGGCTTTCCCTCCCTACATGGCATCCTGCAATCAAGGGTTCTTGATGCCTGGGTTCTGAATGGATGGGGTTCCTTTTTCAAAATTCCTGGCTGATCACTTACTGAGAGAACTGCCTATGAATTTTTTCTTGAAGAATCCAGTTACATTCATTCATTCAAGTGTTCATATTACATTGCTATATCCCTATAAAATTTGTACACAATTAAGTGTGAAAATAAAAAATGGATTATAGTTCATAAATTATAAATTCCGATATCTAATGGGATAATACTCATAATTTGCGAGGAGGCAATAATATATGTCATTATAACATATAAAACCAAACGGCCAAGCAATGATGTGTGTCTCAGAACCACTTGGAAAGAAATCATTTCATTTCATTTTGTTTTACAAGTTCGCCATTTAAAATGGCATTAACCTAAAAGAAATGGAAATGATGTTCTTTATGATTTTGGGAGTGAAGTCTTTTTCTTGTTCTTTGACACTGAGATAGTGACTCTATCTCAGTTGCAAACTTATGGGTTCAAGTATATGGAAAACTCAATTGATGTCATTCATTCTATGTTACCATTTAAGTGTTATTTATTTATTTATTTTGGCTGCGTTTGGAAACGATGCAAATAAATGTGAATGCAAACATGTAGAGTGTAAAACAGTCCATATAAATTACAAAGTTGGGTTAGTTTTGCATTGACAAATTTACCTTTTTATCAAACAGGTTTTTAGCTGTAATGGATGCAAACACAAATTCCAATAGAACATATGCCTTTTATTTATCACAAGCCCACTTGAATGCATGTACTACATCTTATTATCAATGTAAATATGCATTGGAAAATGTGTTTTCTGTCATTTGTCAATGCATAAATGTATTGTTTTGCCAAACACAGGCAAAAGTGAACCAGAGTGCAAATTTACCCTGAACCGGGATTTACACTCCATTTGCATCATTTCCAAACGCAGCAACATAAGTGTTTTAGTTTACACTTTAAAGTTACAAATTATCAGTAGTTTAGATTTCCCTCTCAATTTTGATCATTGGGTCACTCGGGGGCATTTGCCTTGCCCATTTAACCTTGGAACCTGATTGCCTAAGAAAGCTCTTCACTAGCACAACCTGACTTGCTTTTTCAGTATGTTTTTTTAATTCTAATTTGGGTTATTCTAGACATATATTCTATTTATTGAGCAGTATCATAAATTTTTGTACTGTAGATGCCTGCAAATAATATTTACTTTTAGCGACTCTGCCATTTGTCTGGTATATATATTTGATGATTTTATAAGTATATGAATAAATTTCTATTTAAGTAAAATACACAACTGTTTTACAGGTAAGAGATGGAGGTTATGATTACAAGGTAAATGAGACAGTAAATGTGGTCACTGCAAAAACTACTGAGATTGGGCAAAAGACCTGGGGAATTATGAAAGGAGTCATGGCAATGGCTTCACAGAAGGTTGAAGAATACACAAAAGAAGGCATTACTTGGAAGGCTGATAACTGGCAGCAAAACGATAGCGAGAGAAATGGCTATTATCAGGAGTTCAGACAGGAGAGCAAGGGGTGGAATTCTTCTGGAGGGTATTCCTCGTCGGGTAGACAGTTCAACTCTGTCAGTTCTGGCTCTTGGGATGACTGGGACAGCAAAGACAATAGAAAAGACGAGCCCAGAAAGGGTGCATCATCTCAGAATGGTGACAGCTGGACTGGGTGGGATGATGCTAAAGATGATAGCTATGAGAGTTTTTACTCAGGTTCGTCCAGTAAGACCCTGGGGGAACAGAATGGGAAATCAGATGCCCAGTGGACGGAGGGTGGCTTCCTGTAAGGTTAGTAGTTTTTCTGTTTTTTTTTCTTTTTTGTTAATTCTTTTACATGCTAAATAGGAATGAAGGGCTTGTGTTTTTCAAGATATTCGACAAATTTGCAAGATGTGGGAACCTCTGGTTTGAAATTTCAACTGTCTGAATTTGTGAACACTAATAGATAATTATTGTTTCTCGGTCATGTTCGTCACTGTTTCTTATTTTAATACAATGATGTTACTATTTAGCAGTTAGCACCAAGAGGGTGCATTAGGGGTCTGGGAAATAGACTAAGCTGTTAACGTTCCAGATTTAACCTAATGAATTTATCTGACAAGTATCTGATCCCAATATCTAAATGACGGGCAAGAGTGGGATGTGGCAATTAGCTGCATCCTGGTTTCCTGAGAACAGTTCTGTTCTGCCTACTCCGTTTGGTTGTAGTTTAATTGAAAATGTCCAATTTTTTTGTTAAAAAAATCACATTAAGTTTGTCAATTGTCACCATTTAATTCTATATTTCTATTATATGATATCATAACCGGTTCCTCTCATAAATTTTGTATTAACGTTTTATCCAAATGCATAGGAGTGCAAATTCTGGTTCGTAGCGCAGTTGGTTCAGGTCTTACTACGCTCTAGGTTTTATTTTACCTCGTAACCAGAATTTGCATTCTTTTTTCTTCACTAGTGCTCAGTGCGTGCCCCGCCCTTTGGCTTCGCTTCGACTAGTTGTTTATTTTCATTCATCAGATTCTCAAGAGAGGGCTTAACTAGCACATGGAAAAAGGATACACAATCCGGAACCATCTCTCCTAAAGAAATGTTGTGGCTGACAATTATCTATACAGGTTTTGTCTTATTCATTAACACAAGAACACAGATACAGCCACAGGACAGACAGGCATAAATCACAGAAAAAACAAAACAACGGCTACAGATAACACCTAACTATCAAACGAAGAACAAGAACAGAAAGCTAAATCCAAATTCAATACATCTGAGACAAAAAGGACTAGACGAATTAGATTTAAAACTTGAACAAAATCCCAACTTTGCCGCAGCATGAGCTGCACCATTTGCCTTCCTCGGGCAAGTATTGAAACCTGAAATTTCTTCTTCTTGCAATAAGTAGAATATCCCTGCAGCAGAACGATATTTCTGGGTCTTTGCAAACAATCTGATCATTCAAAGATTTCACTAAGTTGGCACAATCAGATCAGTTTCAAAACAGATATCTGAGTTGTTCGTCTGATCTGCAAATAGGACCACTTCAAGGTGAGCTTTGGCCTCAGCCATTAGGAGAGAAGCATTAACAGGACCAAAAGAAGCCTGTCTGATTGACTCCAAGAAACCACCTTCCATGTAAACTTTCAGTTTTCCTTGACCCGGTGGAGCCTAAAAAAGTCTTCTTTCTTCTGACTAATTTTGGAAGAGCTTTTTGATCTCTGCTGCCAAAGAAGAGATCTCTCCAGTGAGTAAATGAAACAACAACCAGAGGATTAATATTTTCTTTTTCAAAAAAGGAAAAGATTTCTATCTTTCCAAATACCCCACAGAACCATTGCAATATCTGCTAGTTGCTTCAAATTAGCCTTTCCTAATTGAAAGACAATGTTCATCAGCCAATCCCTGAAAAATCTGAAACATCAAACCAAAGTCTGGGTTTATGCCACAACCCGATCCCAACCAGATGCACTTTAACTTATCGCATAATAGGAGAGCATGTAAAATGGATTCAGGCTCTTTACCACATCTATCACAGAGGTCTGAGTCACCCAAACCTCTTTTAAACAGATTTTCTTTTACAGCTATTCCATTTACACAGCATCTCGATTGGTTCAATTGGGAGACTACACACTAGGTTTGGGCCGGTGGAAAACATGGGCATGCCATTCTGTATCATATGAAATTAAAAGAATCTCTCGCAACATGGTTTTTGTTATCCATCAGTGCAAGGTGTCTTTCCTTCCTTCAAGGGAGGCCAAAGTTTTTTCAACGATTAACCACAGAAACTGTGCCTCTTTTTAGCTAAATTGCATATGTGGTTTTGTATAGGTTGTGTTGCCTTTTGAATTGCCCTTGACATGGCTCAGACATGATAAGCTACCAAAAAATGGCAATTTTGTTTAGAAATATTAACCACATACAAAATTTTCACTTTTTTGTTTGTTTTGTAATTATGATTTGCACTCTTATCTGATACAAAATTTATACTTTGGGCTAAGTTTGGAAAGAGCACAAATGCAAATATGTACAGTACAAATACATATAAAATAATACAAAATATAAGGTTTTGCACTCTGCATATTTGCATATTTAGGCTATATTTGGTTTGAAGGAAAAAGTAGGGAAAGGTAGGGATAACCTAAGGGAAAGGTAGGGATAACCTAAGGGAAAGGTAGGGAAAGTAGGGAAAAAAAGAAAAAGGTTTCCCTACTTTCCCTTCCATTCCCTACTTTTTCCTTCAAACCAAACACAACTTTAGGGAATCCAACTTCTATGGCTGGTCTTAGACTTCAAATTGGTCTATTTACCAAGGCCTTGTTTGCGTCTTGGTAAAATGACTTACCTGAGTAAATGCATTTATATGAGCAAGTGTTTCTTATCCGGATAAGAGCACTTACCAGTGTTTTTTATTCTTTAAGTAAAGGTGCAGAGTGACCAATTTATCCAAAAATGTGACATTATTGAAGGGACAATATTGTCCCATCACATATTGACATCTTTGATATGCATGATTAAGTAATTTATCCAAGTCTATTACTTCCCCAAATAAATGAGTCGTTCGAGAATCATTCTTTTTTGTAGGATCCACTAATATCGAAAAATAAATGAGGGTTTTTTCTTCTTTCCGGGACCTACCAACTTACTCACCCCTACTTCTCATGAAACGAGCAAGGCCTAAGTATTGTTGAAAAAGTACTGCAATTTTTCTAATCTTATTTATTACTTGTTTAATCTTCTGATGGGTTTAGAAATTAGTACCAATAACAAGCTAGAAAAGCAAGGTAATTCACCTCTTAATGTTGTGATTTCGAAGAGGGGTTGCAATTTCTGACCCCAACCCACGTGACCTATCCAATCCATTCACTTGTAACCCTCTCTCTCTCTCTCTCAAACAGGACAACCGGATTCAGTCAGTACAAGTTCCGCTCGAACAGTCTTTATAGCCTTGTATTAGGAATATCTCCCTATGAAATAAAGCATAGAAATATGGAGATGTTCCTAATACAAGGCTGTTCTAATGGTGTTCTAACCCAACTTGTACTGACTGAAGCCGATCTCCTCAGAGCGATTGCAGTTTCTGACTCTAACCCACGTAACCTAATCTAAGTATCCAATACATCCACTTATAAGCCACTCACTTGAAATGTGGGTTGAATCTCTCTCTCTCGTTCCGGTTCTGAACAGGACCTATTTCAGTCTCAGAACGAAGCTGATCATTAATTAAAACAATTGGGTCTAAATTGATAAGACCTGATTACATCCCTGAAACTTCCATGGCTAAGCAAGGAAGAGTACCAAATGGAATATAGCTGTCCTCCTCGACATCTCAATTAGTTAACACTTAACAGAATCTAATATATGTTAATCAAGTAGCAATCTTCTTATACTAGAAAGAAAATAAAATAAAAAAAAAATCTGAAATTAAACACTATTCAAGTATTGACAAAACTTGCTAAAAGACCTCTTTCTTCAGAAAAAAAAGGCCTTAAAGAAGCTTGAACAACTTTTGTATTGAGCAATGAAAGTATATTGAGTGATTAAAATTTATTTGAAAAATATTCACGTAAGGTTTGAATTTTACCAGAGTAGCAAACTCTTCTTTGTTTTGTTGTCATTTCTTTTTCTATTCACACATCAACTTGTGAATGCAACTTTACTGGCAGCAGTAGGCAAAGTATCGAGCGTATCATATGGTATACTTTAGGTTCCAAAATGTATTTTGGAACCTCACCCTTTTTTTAACTCTCCAAAAATCAAAATTTGAAAAAAAGAAAACTGATTTCGTGTATTTAAGTACCTATACGCCTCTGCCGCTAGGCATATCAATGGCAGTAGGGATGTAAATAGTTAATGGCAGAATGGACGAATGGCTGAATGGGAAGGAAGAGGAAATGACTATGATGCCATCGTTGCCGTTATTGTTGTTGTTGCCTCTACCACTACACTATCATTAGGGAAAAACTGAAGGATAAGATAAAGGGGGAAGAAGATTAGAAGAAGAATAGGACAAACAGTGAGAGACACACTCCATGGTTTTTAAAACCGAACCGGTTAGGGGTTTGTTATCGGTTTGAATGGTCCAACCATTTTATAATCGGCCCATTCTGACAAAAAATTAAAAAAAAAATTGGAAAACAGTCAAAACCGTTTGAATGGTTTGAACGGTTAACCAGCTAGTTCAATAGTTTGCTGATCAAAATCAACAGTTTTGGGGAAAAACAGAACCGATCAGGTGATCGATTCCTGGCTTTTTCGGTCCAGTCCGGTTTTGAAAACCATGGCAAATTCTCAAAAAAAAAGCTCCCAAACAAAACATAGAAACCAAAATATAAATACAGAAAGAAAAATAAAAAGTATATGAACAAGCATTCATGTATGATAAAAGCGGGAGACTTCTTTTTTTATGAAAAATGGAAATTTTTGGAAGATCACATAAAGTCTCTCTGCCCCATCATGGATAAGTTTCTCTCTCTCTCTTTTATATGGGCAAAAACTTAAACCTCCCCTGATATTTCTCCTAAACACTGAAATATCCCTTTTCTTTTCAAATTGAACTAAGACTTTCCTTTTGGGGTGATGTCATTGGACAAAAAGCCCTCCTCCCTTATGTTAGCACTTTGTTTGGACGTGACATCATGTGCAGGTTAATTTTTTGAACCCAATTTTGCCCTTTATTATCCCTTTGCTTGCTATTAGATTAATCTCCTATATATTTTTTTTCCTTTTGGGGATGAAGTAAATAATTTGCTATGTCATTTAAATCTTTTTGTAAGATTCTTTTTTAATATATTGAGAATTCAATAATTTTTGTAGCATTGTTTGATGCATAGTTTTCCGGTGCTAGTAAGCTCTACAGGTGAATAGCTTGGGTGGACCCCTTTTGCCCCCTTTGTGGGTCGCAAGTTGAAAAGTCGGCATTTGGCTAGTCTTTTCATGCGTTCTTAGTTTTGGCATGTTCAAAAGACCAACAATTGGTTTCAATTTCCATTTAATAACCAAAAATTAGAAAGATGAGAAGGTGTGTGCACAAAAAAGCTTGAAAACACCGAATTTCAAAAAGCTTCAAATGAAATTTTTTGATCTTGCTGCATGATATATAGCCTCTAGATGCATTTTTAAAAGTTTGGTACACCGAGCTGCTTACCAAACGGCCTTTATCTTTAAAGACAAGACTCCAAAAACTGAATATGTCTTTTAGTCATCTGAGTTGCTGAAGTATCTTTCTAAAAAACTTGTCAAACAACACCTTAACTCATTTTGTTTTGTGCTGCCTAAGGAGTTGTTGGGTTGTAATCAAATCTATCCATTCTCACTGATACTGATATAAGCAAATATCTACGGCAGTGGTTTGTAGAGTGAGCCCATGTGGAAAATCCTAAGAACGCTACTTTGATCTCTACTTTTGATAAAGCAGGGATGATTCTTTTACATATCTAGAATATGAGTCTGTATACATCTATTATTGAAAATAGCTGGTGGGATCCAATAGTAGTGGCTCATGCAACTGATGTATAGATTGCAGTGGTTGAAAGTCATTGAGACTGTGTTTGAAAATGATGCAAATTGAATCTAAATTTCGGTTTAGGGTAAATTTGCATTTTAGTTTACTTTTGCCTATAACATTTCATTTATGCATTGACAAATGAATGATCAATGCATATTTACACAGATAATAAGATGTAAAAGTACATCAATTAAAAAGAAGTAAATTTGCATTCAAGTGTGCTTTTGATTAAAAAACATATGCTTTATTAGAATTCATATTTACATCCATTACAACTAAAAGTTTGTTTGGTAAGAAGATAAATTTATCAATGCAAAACTAACCCAACTTTACAATTTATATGAACTATTTTACAATCTACATATTTGCATCATTTCCAAACACAGACTTATGATTGGAGAACTGAAGTAATAGTAGACTACAAGGTGGAATTCACAATCCTTGCCGAATCTTTTGGAAGAAGTTGCCTATCGAATGGTTGAAAGTAAACTTCAATGGGGCCTTAAGTGAGTAACACGTAGGAATTAGGGTTGTTCATAAGAAGGCCCAACCCTACCGGACCGACCCAACCCAAGTCGGTTGGGTTTTCATCAGTATGGGTTGGCTTTGGGTTGTGCAAATTCTTAAACCGATGATTCGGGTCAGTTTCAGTTTCTTTGTGTGAAAACCGAAGCTGACCCGAAGTAAACCGACTTAGTTCTTAGTTCAAATATAAAGTTCCAAAGCCCATTAAGCCACCTAGTTTTTGAATGGTTGCAAGAAACTTTGGATTAGTGAATAGTGATTAATGAACAACTTTTGTGATTCACTTTTCATTTAAATTTTATCATAGGAGATGGCTGAAATGATGTTCAATTTATGATTGTTTTTAAAATTAACAAGATTTTATCACATGGATGAACTTAGAACCGAAACTGACCCAAATCGACCCAACCCGACTCAAACCGACCAGGTCGATTTTGCTTAACATTGGGTCGATTTCGATTTCTATGTCAGATAACCCGACCAAATCGGGTCGATTAGAAAAATTGCAATAAACCGACCCAACCCGACCCATGAACAGCCCTAGTAGGTATAGGGGTGGTGATTCAAGATGATGAAGGAAAGTTCATTTATGGGCGGGCCCTACATCCTCTAGTGAGCAAGTGGAGGCTCAAGCCGCTTTAGAGGAATTGGGATCTGCTCTTCACAAAGCATGCCTTATAATCACATCCCACTCTGTATAGGGAACATCTTCCCATGAATAATAATTACAAGTGTTTTATTTGTTTTTTATTTGTAGGTGGTGGAATTCACAATATTTTATTTGTTTTTTTCTTATTTTTCTTTTTTTTTTAAACATCATGATGGACCTGCCTCCTTCAAGGCTTCAAATGCATCTAACTTTCTTCCCTAAAGCCACCATTAACCCTGTTGGCAGCAATTGCTACACATCGGAGAACCAGCGTCATATCCTCCCCTCCGACTTCACTTGACTCCTACCTCCGGCTAATGGGGCCACAAATTGGCATTAAACTAACGTGGCGATGACCGGTTACCCTCCTTTCCATTGCATGAAGAGAATTACGGGCAGATTCCTTAGGGCTCTGTTTGATTTGCTAAAAAGAGGTGAAAAAGATAGAATATTCCTAAAATATTCCTAAAATATTCCACTTTCTCATGTTTGTTTTGTGAGACGCACGGAAATGCGATGGGAAAATAGAGGGACACACTTTCTCCAAAACTGGGATTTGTGCGACCCCGGTGAGAAAATAAAGGGTATCGAGCTTGCTTGTTAAAAGAGTTTGTTGTCTGTCTTTTCCGCTTCCTCTGCCCAATAGCAACGTCCAAACTTCCGGTGATATTTTCAGATAAATGGCTGTCTCCTTGTGACCTTTTCAACTGTTTTTAATTCCTCTTTATTTTTTGAGCTCCAAAACCCAAATAGATATATGGTGCAATCACAGTGGGCCTAGCTGCCATGGTTTCCGGCAACCAATGCTCTCTCTCTCTTCAGCGTTAGGTTTTCTTCTACCATTTTACTTCGATTAAGATACAACCTTTTTTTTCTCGAAAAAACAGAGCTCTTTTCTTCTCTTCAACTCTCCATCTCTTACTCTATGTTATCTCCCCGTCTACTACACGGATATTACTGTTATTCTAATACAATGATTTTCACCAAATGTTTCCAAACACCACTATCGTTCCTTTGATTAAAATTGTGATTTTCATAAATTATTTCCAAATGCACTCAACTCATTCTGATAATTAATTACTTTCAGAATTTATGCAACTGTAGAAAAAACAGATGCCCTTCAATTGTAACAGATACAATGTTCAAAGCCCAGAAGCCAATAAACGAACCCCAACTTTGGCAAGCCAGTAGTGCTGAAGGCCCCACCTTTAAATCCCCTCTAAACCTGAAAAACTGCAATCACCCACCATATTCGACCAAATTCCATGTCAAACACCTTCGCTTGGAACAATCTCATCCAAGCCCATCTCACCAGCCGTGATCCCTGTCATCTAATTTGAAGCCTATGGGCACTTGAAATCGCTACAAGAAGAAAAGGAATTTATGAATCATGATACTATAGGACAAAGTGGATTTAAGTGTTTTCTCACAAATGCCATTTCATGAATAGCAATGGTCCGTTGTTGTGTGAAAAATTATGGATTCAATGAGAGTTTGTAACTTTTTAGAGGGACAATTGATTTATGGAGCTAAATAGTTTTATTTTCAACTCTGATTTATGTCATATATTCTCTCAATAATTTTCTCATAAATCAAATGATGGAAAATGAAGACTTACAGGATTTCCAATCTTAACTGCTTGTACTGATCTCTATCTAATAATCCTCGCGTTAAAGAAATCCATTACAACACTAAGGTGAACCACCTAATTAGTTAGCCGACGGCTTCCTTAAAAAGCTTTGATCGACCACGCCAAAGAAATCGACAAACTCAAATTGTCAAGGTCTTTTACTCCGTTTGAAACTATCTTGTTATAAGGTTTTCAATTCTTATAGGGTCTGTGGTTCGAGGGAATAGGAGCCTGGAATCGGGATCGAAATGGCCCATTCCCATTTAAAGTGTTTGTTTGATCAAAATGGGAATCACTCGTATGGGAGAATGGCCATTCCTGACCCCTCCCTACGGAATGCGATTCCTATTCCGGTTTATGATTTCCTTTTTTTTGTTTTTCGGACAAGAATGCTCTCTTCATTTCGAATACTAGTCGAAGAGAGTTGTCGTCAAATAGAGATTGCGAGTATAACTCGAAGCCTTCTTCCATTGCTGAACTCCAGCGAGGTAAGACCACTACTGAACCATTCTCCTCCTCCTCCTTCAAAATCAATCACCCATTTTAACCAAATTCGTCTTCTTCTTCAGTGATCTTGTGATCCTAAGCCCTCTTTCAGCGGCGCTCCAGCGTTATTGCTCGAGGGAGTTACGTATCCCTTCCTATCTGTGAAAAGGATAGGTAACATTTGGTATCGGAGCCGACTGATCTCATGGACTCAAGAAGAGAAAATCTGGAAGTTCGTCTCAGACATATTGAGAAGAACCATGAACAGATCCTAGCTCGAATGGCAGAGATAGAAAACAAGTTGAAACAAATTTTGCCTCTCGTGGATGAAGCTACTGTAGCAAAGACTCCCCCTGGAAGATTGTTGAAAGGGGTAGATGTTGTGAACCCAGTGCCGAGCTCATCAAATCCCGTTAGTGAAGCACCGGCTGATATTCGGATGAGCAGAGTGAAGACTTTTGCATCTCAGGCAAAAGTTCCTTAGAGTGTTCATGGTCAAAGTCACACCCAATGAACAACTAAAGCCAAGACAACAAAATTCCCATGCCAAAACCACCATCTCTCTTCATCTCCTCTTTCCTTCACCATTCTCCAATCCCTTCCTCGCCCCGTCAATGGCTTCCTCTGCAACCCAAACCCTAATCACTACTTTTATTGTCTCTTCACAATCTTGGCTCTCTCCATCTCTCGTCCTAACCCACCTAACCAAAGCCACGAAGGAGGTAATAGCTATAATCCCCTTTTTATCTCCTTCTTCAAAACCCATGCCTGGTCCTTGTAAATTTCCATTCCCTATTCCTTCCACTTTCATTGATGAAGCACCCCTGGCCTCGCTTTAATGGGATAAGGCATCCTAATCCCCTGTTGTTAGGTCCAAACCTTAATGACAGACTACCATGGGAGATGGTGTCCTGGCTACCTAGTAGCGGCTACGAGTACTGGTTTAGTGTGATGGGAAAATCTAGGGGTCGTCGTGATGAAGAGGAGAAATGGGTTCCTGCAGTCATGGTGGGGCACCTCGTTAAGGAAGGAAAGAAACAGGACTTACTCAACGGAGTGACAATCTTGCCTCTTTCATATAGTCTCTTTCTCCATTGATTCCTTCAACTATTTTCTATTGTAGGGGTGTCCTATATTACTCATGTCGCAGATGGAGGCAATCACAACATGGCATTGGAAGAGAAGTGGGGAAGATCACCAAGCCATTCGAATTTTGTTGGCAAGACCCTCTAGGTATATGGAAGAAAGTATTGCAATCTATTCATTAGTGTGCAACTTCCAATGGAATATGATGGTGACTTAATGCGGCCCTTGCTCTTTAAATCGACTAGCACTTACTATGGATCCGTAGCATATTGCTCCCTTGTTGCAGAAATCTTCAAAGTTGATAATACCTTCCACTTTGGAACTCATGATTCATTCAATTTCACGCCGGGGAAGCAAGTTGAGGTGAGTGACATTTGTTATTCTGGGAATATTTTTAATATATGCTATTGTGCCACTAACCAACCGACTAAAGCTATGATGGCCAAGTGCCCTAGTTACATTAACATATTTCGCTATTTGTCCCCTCCAACTGTGGCTGAATTGTGGTTGTTTGATGAATTGTCAACTACAACCTTATTAAGGAGGAATTTGTTTATTCATGGATTGTCGGTTGGCTCGGACAAGACAACTTGGGGGCAAAATCAGGCAATGGGATTGAACCACCTAGTTTTATTTTCTGCTATTTGATATACGCATGTAGTTTTGGTGAATTTTTGGATGAAGGAAAGCAGTTGCACTATCAAGTATTTACAGCCGTGATGGGTACAAATGAATTTTCTGGTTGATTTCCATTCAACCCATGGAAGCATGCTGATCGGTGCTTACAAATCCATTTCTGGCTAATATTTTATTTTCTTTGCTGACTTGGAACCTTATTTATCTTAATTTCAATTATTTAATGGTTCTACTTAATTTCAACCTCTTTGCTGACTTGGAATTGTTCTCTTGATAGGATGAACCTGATTTGGACATGGAATCACTTGTTGCTTTTTTCTATAGTAATTCAACCAATGGATCAATTTCCCAAATCATTCAAAGTTTCTGTTGGGTGTGGGTCCAGCCCATATGGAGGGGCCTGCCCCACCATTTTTTTCTAAAAAAAAGGAGTCGTATAGTGGAAAAATGCTTCTACCTTTCGGTTTTTTGGCATCAATTTCGTAACCATCTAACAGAGAAAAACAAGAAAAAAAAACACAGAACCGAATGATTGTTTTTGGGTCTTTGAGTTTTGTGAAGAAGAGGAAAAAACTAGCTCTTATTCCATTCAAGATCAAGGTAGAAGGTGCCTTTCAAGCCTGTTCTTGATGATATTAAGTGCTAGAGTTAAGAATCCCATTCCAATTTAGATTTGGTGATTCTTCTTCCTTTCTCTATTTCTTAGTTTAGATTTACAACAATTTGGTGTGATTTAAATCTCTGTTTGTATTGTATCCACCTTGCATTTGGTGATGTTAATGTTGTTCTTGTGAGCTAAGGATTATTTCCTTGATGTTTGTAAGTCTTTAGTTGCAAGTAGAGAAGACTTTTGTACCCATTAATTTCTGAATTAGTGGGAGACTTTTACGGACCATAGGTCCCGTGGTTTTTTCCCGATTTTGGGGTTTTCCACATAAAAATTCTGGTATGCTATTGTATGGTGATTGTTATTTGTGTTTCTGTTACTTGGCTGAATTATTTACTTGTTATTATTGTTGTTGGCAAACCCATTTTGACACAAATTTGGAGGAAAAATTTTTGCTGTCCTAGGATTGGTTTTACATTCATTTCTGTTACTATAGTGTAACTTGCTCAACAGTTTCCTCTAAATTGAGGGCACCTCATGTATATGTTGCTCTGCATGTCATAGCAGTCAATTACTAGACCCTAATTTCGTTTGAGGATGTAGTGCTACCTTCATGTGTATCTAGTTTTGGGGTGAAATCACACTCGCAGTTTAGCAAGCAAAAGGAAAGAGAACTAATGAGAACCATAAGACATTGTGTTCATCATCTCATCCCCCCTGCATCTTGAATGTTGCATTCGCTGCTTTTTTTCCATAGGTTCTGAAGGATCAACTTTTTATAGATGGGTTTTGTAAGAAATTGTTGTACATCTGTTTTCATTTTTTATGATTGTTTTGATTTTTGTTTGTTTATATAATTTCCTTTTCTTTTTTTTTCATATTTTTTCTATATATGCACTTGGTAGTAAGTTGACAATGTGTGTATATGTTGAAAATAAATAATTAGTGGATGTTTTTGAGGTTCTTTTAACAAAGGGAAGAATTGGAAACTTTGGCTAATTCTGATTCTAACTTTTAGTTTAACTAAACAGCAATAATTGGAATCCGATTCTAATTCCTGAACCAAACAAATGCCAGGAATAGGTGATTCAATTTCAATTCCTAAGGATTCTAATTCCAATCCTGTTCATGAACCAAACGCACCCTCAGTGTTCGTTTCCCCTCCACTTAGATGAGAACACCAGAATCCAACGTTCTCAACCACCACAGCTCAATTAATGCAATGCACCCCAAACGCAAAAGCCCTCCCAAACGGGTTCTTAATCTTCATTTTTAAATGTTGTGGATTCGTAGCAAATAGTTGGCAATTTTCTTCATCCGGTCATCCTGCTGGATGTTCAATCGGCCTCAACAACTTGAATGGGTCGGTCATGAAGACTGCTCGACAGGGATGGGGATGGAGAATCATCATCTGCATCCACCAATTATTATTGAACTCCACATCATCACTTCATTGAATGCAATGACGTTAACAATCCCATGGACAAGCTCACATCGTCGTTTCATAGGGACCGAAAATTTTCTGTCCCTCCCAATAGAATTTGAACACGTCATAGATCTTTTTACATTTGAAATTAATGGAGTTTAAACACAAAAAAAGTGATGAAATGCATTTGAAATTTTGACAACTTGCCCAAACTCTCGAAGCCTTTCATTCCTTCCTCTATCCCAAACTCGACTTTCTCCCTCTTTTTTTCTTCCTCTCTCACATCTAGTTCCACTAGTGCCACTGACCGCCAGAGACTGTTGCTATTAACTGTGGAAGGTAAATGTTCAACTGCCCAGCCCTCCCTCTCTCTGAATTTCAAATTTTTAGGTTCTCGGAGGTGGCTGAACTCTTAAACGGTTGCTAGATCGAAATCCATGGCAAGATAGAGACAAGATTGCTGTCCCCAAGAACATTTTATGAAGCATACCTTGAATTCAAATTGGTGAAGAGAAGAAGAGGCCTTGATTTTCTCCAGACAAAACTGTCTGTAAGGTTTGCCAAAACTAAGGGCGGAGATATCCAGAGTGTGTATTTGGATCCCTAATTGCCTCACTAGCTGTATACTGGAGTGATTTTCAACCATGTACATAGCCGTAGGTCCACCTTTGCAATCGCTCATATTGCTGCCATCCATGTTGCCGGGTTAACAGGAGGCACAAGGAGAAGATGGATGGGTGGAAATAGAGATGGATGATATTTAAATCAAACCAATTATTGCTGCCATCCATTATATTCTTTAGTGGAGGGAATAAATCAAATCCTGGCACTACTCGAGGAGAAACACGACTGCCTGACATCTTGAAATGAATGCCGCTTGGAAGAGAGATGCAAAATTTTGGAAAATGTCAATCTTGAACCCGGTTCATGAACAGGTTTAATTGTAAGGTATATAAACTTATGTATTATGTGTCAAATTTAATAATGTTTTAAATTTTATATAAAGAATAATTGATACTACTTTATATACTACATGCTTCAATCAAATAATTGAAAATTTTATGTTTGTTCATATTATTTTATTTCTTTATTATTTATATATAACAAGAAATTAGATATGGATTTTGAATCCAATCTACTCCACCCTCAAATACAAGAAGGATAGGATTGGGGAGTGTTTAGATTCTGAAAATCCAACTTGATATAAATTTTAAGGAAGGTATGGATTAGAAGGTTTGAGGAAGTAAAGAGGGTCTACGATTTATAAAATCCTCCCAAACTCACCCATTGTCATCCCTAATTCTCTTTTGTAGTAGTAATGTATACGAGTTGGTTTAATTCAATCTCATTTATTTGAGCCAACTGAACGACATTGTCAAGTTATTTGACCGACTAAAATCAAACGACAAGCTTACAAAATTATTAAACTAATTTGGAATCTATTCAATTCAATCAGTTTCATTAGTTAACGGGGCAAAAAAACCATATCAATCAAAGTACAGGGTGTCAATTATCAATCAGTTCTTAAAACCAATGGGACCCAATGTGATAATGAGCATTGGGAGAACACCCGAATTGCCGATGCACAAGAGTGACGGAGCATTTATATTTTTGTCAGTGACAACTTATAACATATTTGTCATTGTGAGGTTGGCTTTGTGGGATCGAATGAGACTCGTCATAATAGAGATTTGAGATTGTGAACGTATCCCACCAATATTCGAGGGGTGAAACTAATTGGTTGGATCGGTTTCAGTTCAGTTTACAACATAAGTAAATCGAATCAAAAATTTGGATTTTGCATATTTCAAATCAAAATCGACCAACATTTTTTGAGAAATGACTATAGTTCGAAATCGATTTGGTCAGTTCATACAATTTTGCGAACCAACATTTTTTGAGAAATGACTATATTCTCACGTGAGAGCAATTCATTTTCTATTATAAATATTGTTAATAACTAGATATTGAACCATTTGAACAGTTTTGACTGTTTTTTATTTTTTAATTTTTTTTTTATTTTTAATTTTTTGTTAGAGTAGGCCGATCGTTTGACCCGATAACCAAACCCTTGATCGGTTTGGTCTCCGGGTCGATTTTAAAAATCATGATGTTATGTCATTCAAACGTGTGACTTATACGACCAAAAAATGGAACCGTTCTGGCCACCGTTTTTTGGATCGATGGTTCGATCGTCCGATTTAAACGGACAACCCGTTTTAACAATAAAAATTAAAAATATAGAAAATGGCCAAAAACCATTGAACATGTCAACAGGTTGACGGTTTGGCCACTTGAGTCAATAGGTCATTGATTGATTCAACGATTTTTTGCCAGGGACTGGGATTGGGGTAAAACGGAACTGGTTGCCTAGATGGTTCTCAATTAAAAAAAAAAATGAATGACCCATTTTGACAACAAAAGTTACAGGCAAAAAATTGTGTGTGAGGTCCATTAAGTAGTACCATACGTGTTATGTCATTCGAGCATGTGACCCATACGACCTGAAAACAGAATTGTTCTGGCCACCTGTTTTCGAGTCGACGGTTCGACTATTCGATTCGAACGGATGGCCCATTCTGACAACAAAAATTAAAAAAAAAAAAAGACCAAAAACCATTGAGCGAGTCAATGGTTCGACCACTCGGGTCAATGGGTCGTTGATCGATTCAACAATTTTTTGCCAAAGACCGAAATTAGGATAAAACGAAATCGGTTGCCTGGATGGTTATCAATTAAAAAAATAAAAAACGACAAAAAACCATTTTACGGGTCAACGAATCAATGGTTCGACCGCTTGGGTTCATAAATCATTTACCTATTCAACGATTTTTAGCTAGGAAACAAATCAACAGATCGACAAGTCAACAGTTCCATTCCAGCCCCTGGTAAACAAGGCCTCTCCGCTAGTTATTGTGTTATTAGAACTTTATTCATTTAAAAATAATCGCATGTAGGTTTTTTTTCAGGGAAAGAATGTAAATATTTTTTATCCAAGCTTTACGGTGGCTATTTATGGTATTATGTGAATTAGATTTATATTTAATTCAATAGATGTTAGTTAAGTGTTAAACTAATTTAATTAAATGCTTTTACTTTTTTTCTAGTAATTTTTTTTTCAATCATATATGGGCTCCTATGCCCTTCAAGCCTAAAGCAATTTTTATTAAAAAAGAAAAAGAACTTACGTATTTGGATCTCCGATGAAGAATTGTCTCCATTGGGAATCAAGGATGAAGGCTCATATTTCTCCCCAACAAGGATTGCAGACAGAGATGGAAGTATAATCCCTTCTCCGAATTCATTCCATTGCCATGTTTATTTTTATATATGAAGCTAACTAATACATAAGAAAAACACAAATACTTATTTGTGTTTCAAAGACAAATTGCCATGTTTCAAAGACAAATCCAGGATTTTTCCAATCTATGTCTGGATTCAACTAGTGGGTGTTAGATAGGATGGTGTTTGGTACCTTGTTTTGTATCAAAACAAATGCCAATAGTTAAACACTAAGCAAATGTTCCTCACTTTCTTGCCCCTCTCCCCTCTCCCCTTAATTGTTCATACTCGGGATAGATGTCCTCTAGGATGTTATCCACATCACTGGAAGAGCAAACAAACCGATACTTTTTACAAAATTTTCATAAATACCCTTTCGACACATTGGTTCTCTCTCTCACACTCTCTCTCCTCATCTCCTTTGCACACAATCGACTGTCAAGGAAGCCGCTGCTGTCGCTGCAACATTTGAAAGCGACGGTTCTTCTTTGTAGCCAACTCGAATGCCAACGGTAAATATCTCAACAATGGCCATGAGAGCCGGTTAGCATAGGTCCGGTTCTTCTCCGCCACCACCGCTGCCACCTTTTCTCTTTTCTTTGTTGTCCGTGGGGAGGCCAGAGACCATATTCATTTCTTAAGAATCTATACTCTCATCCTTTTTGCTATATTATTACCAGAAAATCCTTCAATAATCATCATCATTTATGTTAAGTGCTCTTTTATATTCTAGAAAATAACATTTTATTTTAACTTTTATCCAAGTATTATTGATTGTGGAGATCACTGACGTGGCTATCCAAATCAAAATTTGCCTCGTGGGGCAATTCTGTTTGATTATGTAGATAGTTCATCCCCTTAGACCCATGTCTAAGGTGAACATTCGATTTATTTGGTTAAAAACCGAATCGAATAAATCAAAATTTAAAAAATTGAACTAAAAATATAAAAGCCAAATTAAAACCGAATTTTAGAAAAACTGAAATAACCAAAACTGAAAATTTTTATTCAATTTTCAGTTATTTCAGTTAAAACCGAATTTTAATAATATATACTCTATTATATATATTATAACATTATATATATATATTATGAAATAAAATTTCAGTATATTATATATTAATATATAAATATATAGTATACTATATATTATATATTATATATAATAATAAAAAGTTCAATTAACTGAAATTTTAATTCTAAAAAACAAATTTGAAAACGGAATTAACCAAAAACTAAATTAACTGAACCAATTTAACCAAAAACCATAAAAATCAAACCGAAAAAACTGAAACCAAAATTTTCAATTGAATTTTTTAGTTTTAACCGAATAGTACTCACCCCTGCCCTTGCCTTGGCCAGTTAGCTTGTATTGGATAGGCATTAGTCCAAATCCAATCAAGAGAGCTAGAAGTTTCTTTTTTAACTCGTAGCATTAGTTCATTAGGTTGAACCTTGGCAGATTTGAGTGGCAAAAACTTGCACACCCACCCCATTCTGATTTAGATCTACCACTGTAAAGAATCCCAAGATCATGTCAATATTGTCCTATTATCCAATGAAAGACCTAGCCAGTGTTTGAACAAATCAGGTTGGGAATCTTGCTAGTGTCTCATGTGACAAACCAGAATGTATTTACCCTGTTTGTGTTAGATTTTCAATTTTATTACCTGGGAAAGCAGTTATTCCATATTCCTTTTGTATTGTGTAGGGAAGGATGAACCTCCCAAAGGTTCATGTTGTCAGCTGCAGCTGCAGTGACAATTCCGTCAGTTAACAGTGGGTTGAATCGACGTTAATGTTTCATTTTGAAATTTTAAAAAATAATAATAGGTAAAATAGTGTTTTTCATTTTTCCGTTAATGATAAAGGAGGTTTTAGACAATTGTCAGAATACTTAGGGGCATGGTTTTTGAACCGTTGTTGATTCAGATGGTTAGACTGTTTGGCTCGGGAACTGTTCCAGCAATTGTTTCCATTTTACCCAAAACCCGGGCCCTAGTAAAAAAACCGTTGAATCGGCCAATGACTCATTGACCCGGGCAATCAAACCGTTGGCCTGTTCAACGGTTTTTTACTTTTTATTTTAGTTATTTTTATTTTTTATTTTTTTTATCAAAACAGGCCAATCATTCGAACCAGATGGTCAAACCGTCAACCCAGAAACTGGTAGCCATAACAGTTCTAGTTCTGGATCATTTTCTAAAACATTGGTTAAGAGTACTCTAAGACAATATGTAAACAATAAGGATAAAATAAATCAATTAATTAATCCATAAAGGTAATTTAAGAAATTTGCTCTTAATAAAAATACTCATAGACTATAAGAAAGATCCTCGGTTCCTTGGGCGTTTAGCTAATGGATGATAAAGAGATACATATTGAAGGTTTCCTTCTACAAAATAAAATAGGGAAGGAGGAGGGGAAACAAGCCACTACGAAGATAAAATATAGGCTTCAAGGGTGGAACAACACTATTTGTCCCATGTTGGTAAAACGATGCTCCTTAAAAGCACAGTGAACTCTATCCCGTCGTACCTCATGGCAATCCAAATATTCTCAAAGAAGTATTGCAATCACATTATGAAGCTAGAAAGAGATTTTTTGT
Source organism: Nelumbo lutea (assembly GCF_056320005.1). Taxonomy (NCBI): domain Eukaryota; kingdom Viridiplantae; phylum Streptophyta; class Magnoliopsida; order Proteales; family Nelumbonaceae; genus Nelumbo; species Nelumbo lutea. The sequence continues at coordinate 3,585,482 of NC_142685.1, read as the reverse complement.
GCAGAGATAAGGATAGAAAAAAAAGTTTTCATCTTCGAAACTAGAATCTTATGGTGAGAACGAAAGAAAAGGGGTTTGGAGATCAGGGATCTGGAATTAAAGAAGAAAGCATTGGTTATACAACTGGCTTGGTATTTCTTAATAACAAATAATGCTATCTAGATCCATGCGTTAAAAAGCAAAATACAAAGGCGGGGCATCTTTGTGGTCACTCAAAACACCCTGGGGCTTGTTAGCAACTAGGAGTAATATTGTTTAATACAAGGAAGACATGCGGAAGTATGATAGATGGTTGGTTGGTTCTGAGTGGTATATTGATATACTCAATGATCGTTGGATTCCTGATTACTCCACCTCCATGAATATTGCTCAAAGTTTTGATAGCACTCCAGAGAAAGACACAATAGTTGAGTTAATTGATGTGGAGAATCTGTGTTAGAAGGAAGATGAAATATTAAGGGCCCGTTTGGTTTGTAGTTGGAATTGGAATTGGAATGGTCAATTTCTATAATCTGTTTGGTTCAGATAGTAATGAAAATAGGAATTGAAATCAGTAGAAATGGAATTCTATTTCTAAAAGAAAGGCAAAGAATAGCCATTCTCTCACATGGGAGAATACCATTCTAACAGGAATGAAAATGAGATTCTGATTCCACCCAATTAAACAGGAATTGGAGTTGACCATTCCAATTTCAAATCCAGACCCTTATTCCTACAAATCAAACGGGGCCTAAGATATTTTGACATGCATATATGCAGAGTGGTTCCAGATATCCCATCATGCAAGACCTCCATTGGCCAATAAGATGAATTAATTTGGATGGATTAAAGCATGGGGTGTTGACCGTTGCAGGTGCTTACAAATCCTTGAAACACCTAGAACCTAAAAACTTTTCAATCAAACCAGCTTTTGGTGATGTGTCAGGGAATACATTTTGGCATACTAAATACCCACCCCTAAGAATTCATTGATTCCTTTGGAGGTGCATTCACAATATTTTACCAGTTAAAGCTGAGTTGGGAAAACGACCGGTAAAAATTCAATTGTATAGTGACACGAACGATTTGGTTTGGGACAAACTTCGAGATTCAGGTGGACAATGGAGGAGTTAGATCCCTCTGAGCTGGTAGACTGATTGGGTGAAAGTTTATAATGTCATTAAATTTGCATTCAAGTGGGCTTTTGATTAAAAAAAAAAAGCATAAGCTTTATAGGAATTCGCGTTTGCATCGTTTGTTTGGTTGTTTGGTTAAAAGGTAAATTTATCAATGCAAAATTAATCCAATTTTACAATTTATATGAACCATTTTACACTCTACATATTTGCATTCATACTTATTTACATCGTTCCCAATGTTGCGTTTGGAAACAATGCAAATGGAGTATAAATCCCGGTTTAGGTTAAATTTGCACTCTAATTCACTTTTGACTGTGTTTGGCAACATTACATTTATGCATTGACAAATGACAGATCAATACATTGATAATAAAATGTAAAAATACATCAATAAAAAATAAGTAAATTTGCCATCAAATGGGATTTTGATAAAAAAAAAATTGCATATATTTTATCGGAATTCATGTTTATTAAAAGTTTGTTTGGTAAGAAATAAATTTATTAGTACAAAGCTAATCCAACTTTATAATTTATATAAGCTCTACATATTTAAAGCTGAGGAGATGAGAGAACTACTTGAAGATGGGACACTAGTTCCACGAATGGAATTCTATGCTCAGCTGTCCTGTCCTGACAAACGACAGAAGAATAGTTTGAAGGAGCGCTACATAAATCGAGGTTCATATAGTTCATTATAACCAAAGGTTCCATCAACTGATCAACACAGAATTGCTGAATCACAGCCATGGTATCGGAGCTACTGAAACAGGGAAGTTCCCTCCCAGTACCTAACGTCCGAGAGTTGGCCAAAGAGCCCATATTCACAGTCCCACCTCGATACTTGCACCCCGATTAGGACCCTCCTGTCATCTCAACGCCAATTCGCTTCCCACAATCCCTGTCATTGACTTGTAAAGACAGCGGCTTCTTCCAGGTATGCATCTGCTGGTCTCCAGGTAAGAGATGGATATTAAGTTTTAACTCTCTCTCTCTCTTGTTTTGAAGAGACACCATGGTCGATGGACAGAAAATGAAGGAATCATACAAATTGAAGATAGATTTAAAGCCATGGCCCATGGTACGCGGATCGTATCGTACATTTGTATGTATCATCCGGTGTTGTGCTTTGCCGGATTTGGTAGGCACAATTGGTGAACATTGGGAAAAAAGATAAGTGTGTCGGTGGTGATAAATAGGTAACAAGAAGGGTATTTTAGAAATTTAAAAAAATATATGATGCCGTATAAAAACGAAGTATGACGAAAAATTAACGCTAAGAAAAGTTTTAGATAATTGTAAGAAATAATAGGATATTTTAAAAATTTTCCTATTATTCTTTCCTTATTCTCTGTTACCTTTTTGAAAGAGACGGTCCTCCTTTCTTACACTACCAATATTTTGATAGTGTCGGCAACACCAACTTTCTCCGGGGAAGAGAAGAGAAGGAGCGTGCTGATTGCTGAGAGACGAAATCACATCCTCTGTAGTCTGTACCCCCCCTCTCTCTCTCTCTATCCCTTGCCCTCCCTCTCTCTGTCTCAAACACCGGAACGGAAAGGGAATTAAAAAAAAAAAAGCCGAAAATCCACCGAATTTCGGCTCCGCACCTTCTGATAGCTGAGACGCCTTCCGATCTGCCCTGATTCTCGTTGCCCTAGATTTCCTATCTAGATCATCAGTCTCTCCCCGATCTTCTGATATTTTGGTTGGTACCATCGAATTCCTATTTCTATTTTTAGCTTTTGGAGTTCTCTAAATCCCATCCAGAACAATTGGATCGGGTTTCAATGGCAGCCGCTCGACGCCTCCGAGACCTGCAATCGCAGCCAGGCAACAAGATTTGTGTTGATTGCTCACAGAAAAATCCACAATGGGCGTCTGTATCATACGGCATCTTCATGTGCCTTGAATGTTCTGGCAAGCACCGCGGTCTCGGCGTTCACATCAGCTTCGTCCGATCTGTGACCATGGACTCCTGGTCCGAGATCCAGCTCAAGAAGATGGAAGCCGGCGGCAACGAGCAACTCAACGCGTTCCTCTCTCAATACGGGATCCCTAAAGAGACGGATATCGTCACAAAGTACAACACCAATGCTGCCAGTGTTTACCGCGATAGAATTCAAGCTCTAGCTGAAGGGCGTCCGTGGCGTGATCCTCCAGTCGTTAAAGAAACGTTAGGGATTGGGAAGAAGAAGCCTCCACTGAAGCAGGGTGGCGGTGGTGGTGCCAAAGATGCTAATTTGGGGAGTAATGGAGGTTGGGATAGTTGGGACAACGATGATAGTTTTCGGTATTCGGATATACGGCGGAATCAGTCTACAGGGGATTTTAGGAGTGGTGGTGGTAATGGTGGCGCGAGAGGAATGCCTGCAAGATCAAGGTCGACCGAGGATATTTACACGAGGTCTCAGTTGGAGGCTTCAGCTGCAAACAAAGAGAGCTTTTTCGCAAGGAAAGTTGCCGAGAACGAATCTCGGCCTGAAGGGGTTCCGCCTTCTCAAGGGGGAAAGTACGTAGGGTTTGGATCTACACCTCCGCCAACTCAACGGAATAATTCGCAAGGGGATGTTATTAGGGATACCGTGTCTGTTGTTTCTCAGGTAAGCAGCTCTTTTTCCCTTGGAACCTTTTTATTTGTCTATCGTAATTTTTTTTTTCTGCTACTTAAAATCTGATTATACTTGTTGGTTAAATGCAAATGATAAATAGCCTCATGACCTTTATCTAATTGTCGAGTGAAAAGGTCTTTGTTAATTGTCGGCCTAGGTTTTTTTGGTGTTTGAGAACCTTGCATATCATCGACACAAAATGGTTTTAGGTCGCTTCTTGCTTTATGAACTGGCTAGAATTTAATATTTATAGGGGGCTCGTAGTCCAATTCTCGTTAGTTTTCGAACACCTTGAGTATCTAAATTCATCTCGATATAAAATGCCAACACAATAAGTTTCCACAGTTAGATTGGTACTTGGCCAGATAATTTTCTGTTGAATCTTGTTTTTTGGACAACTGATCTAAGGTAATAGAAGTGGAGATGAGATTAGAAGTCTAGAACAAGAAATAAAGGATTGTGGATTACTGAAATGAGGATCGAGAAGCTTGTCTGTAAATGAAATTTAGGATCTGATCAATTGAATCCACATATAAGGGGAAGACAGGAAAAGAAGTACCAGTATATGGAGATCAAGTGGATGACAGTTTACTTGTCAGGCTGTCAAAGATGTTCACCATCAAACATTTTCCATTAGTTAATAATTGAAAATTATTGAGTGTAGTTACCATTTTTAAAATATCAAATATTCAGTTTTTGATGCTTGATAAAGCTATGCCCATCTGCTTCAATATACTATTTTGTTTATTATGACAAGACAATTAGCAAGTATAAGGACATTACATTAGCATTTATAGGGTGTTGGCAGTTGACTACTTTTTATGGACCTTTCTTTTTGAAAATTGAGTTCTTTTTTTTTTTTGTTGTTTAATTGTTCTTTGACTTCTGTGGCTTTCTTTCCCATTTTTGTTGCTTTCTATCATATTTAGTGCTCATTGGGTTGTCAGTTCTCCTTAACTCTACTTACTATAGCTTCATTGCATGAATGTGTTATTACTTTCTATCTTCTTTCTGTTCCTCTTATCCCAACACCGGGAGAAAAAAAAATACAAAGCTGATGATTGTATTTTCCAAAACCACAATTGCTCCTAAGTTACTGGATATAAGAAGAAGAATTGCAACATAAATTTACTATCAGAAAAATGGAATAATAGTATAATACAAGCATAGTAAGAAATGGAACCCATGACCTCTGTGCACCCCTCAGTCTACATATCTCCTCTCTTGCATAACCCCAAAAACAACAATCGAATGCCTACTCTGTCAAGTGTCAACTCTCCAAAATTATGAATCCTCACTTTAAGCGCCTCTATGTAACAATGGTCTAACCATTTAAACTGTCCAATAGGGCATTCCGGTTTTTTTGCATTTTCCCAATTATTATCAAAATAAGGAAAACAATGAAAAACTAGCATTGCCATGTGGCAAATAGGAAAAGGCTGTGAGTTTAATTTGCCAATTGTAAAATCAATTTAACTAATTAGGTTGTTATGTTTATATGGTTCTATGAATTAAAAAATAATATTCAAAATCATATATCGATATGTATTTGTGGGTGTATATAATATTATTTATGTGATTGTCCATGAATCCTACTTTTTTAGGTTCGTACCTCATGATAATTAATATATTAAGGGTCTGGCCACCTGGGAAGATTTTACTTTTCTTCTCCCTTCTTTTCTTTTCTTTTTTTTTTTTTCTCTTCCTTTCTTCTCTCTTTCTGTTTGTACAATCCCTTTTCTTAACCTTGGCTGAATTGAATCTAGCTTTTAATGATGATGATATCTGGTTGGGTATCTATGAAGCTCAACTTTGGAGGATGGATTCCATGGGATGTTACCAACTTCTGAAGTTGCTTGGATGGTATGGAATGGATTTGTTATTGGTGTCTGGAATGGAATTCAGGGATTTCTGATAATATATCAAGATGAGAAGAAGGTGGAGGTTGTAATTGAGCTACTCTATACTATTAGAGATCCATATATTCCTTGGTTCCTTTTGGACTCCGTATTAGAATAGTGGAAGGGTCCTGTTTTTTCCCTTTTACTAGAGAATGAGTTTTTGGAACCTACATCATTTTAAATGAGTTTTTGTTTTTTTTTTTTTTTGTTTTTTTCCTTTATCCTTTTTGAGAGTGGAGGTAGCTATCATTTGAAGCTCATACTTTTTTTTTTAGTCGGTAGGCATATAAGTCTGAGGAATGAAGTTTTTGTTTGAAAGTGGAAGTAACCACTTTTGAAAGCTCTTTCTTGAGAAAATAAGATGCCACTTATCTGAGGGAAAAGCTCTCTAGTGGTTGTTACAATTTATTTTTATTTATATGAAAAATTTAAGGGTTACATGAATCCTACAAAAACTTTCATGCTAGTAATTTTATAGTTGAGGTTTTTTGTTCTTAAATTGACATTGTGCCATTTTCTTTTTAGGAGTTGTGTTTGGAATGTCTTGACAGAGATATTATAGATGATGATTTTCTTCTTATTTCCTTTCCACATGGATATGGCTCTCCAGTCTCCATCCTTTTCTATTTACATGATTGTTGGGTGTTATTGCTCTGACCGCTATTTGGTTGTAAGTTGAAATTTTCACTGCCTGTTTGCCTCAGGGACTTGGTAGGCTATCTATTGTTGCTGCTTCTGCTGCTAATGTTGTCCAAGCAGGAACAAAAGAGTTCAGTTCCAAGGTATGACTTTTCTGATTCATTTGTCCTTAATTTTAGCAGTATGTTACTATATTATTTATCATCTGAAGATAGTTCCATAGGGACCACCTTTCTCTTTTATCTTTTTCTTCCCTTTTTTGTTAGACCTCAGAATCCCTGGTTTACACTGAAGTCTTTCTTATGTTACTTTGTTTCTATTTAAAGGGGGTGGAAAACAATGTTTTTGGCCATAGAAGGGCCAAAAGTATAACTGACATTTTATAGATTAAGTTTCTTGCCCCTTTCATACTGAAAGAAGTGGGGCAGAAAGAAGATGATTACAGTTCATTGATAGCCTCTTCAGACCACTTGACTTTTAATGTATGATTCAGCTGTAGTGTTTCTTTACATTTTAGAATTTGGAATACAAAAGTTTCTATTTCCATGTTGTTTATAAGATATTAGAACCTGGTAATTTCAGTTTTTTTTTTTTTGAAATTCAACTTTTCGTTTTTCTAAACATACTGAGTGGATTGATTCAACGTGTAAAACAAAAACTAAATGCTTCCATTTTGTATGGCAACCAAGCTGGCTATATTGATCCTTCTTGAATTTGTATGGAATTTCTATCTTCTAAATGTGGTGCCCCAGTTTGACTAGCAACATTGCTAATTTATATCTGTAATTCGGTTATGGACCCAACACAAGTTATTTTAGAATAAAGTAGGAAGGTTATCCCTCCCCACATGACATCCTGCAATCAAGAATCAACATGAGACCTGGGCTCTGAATGCATGTGCTTCCTTTTTCAAAATGCCTGGTTGATCATTTAGAGAATCTCTATGAATAATTTTTTCTTGAACAATCCAGTTACGTTCATTCATTTAAATGTTCATATTGCATTGCTATATCCCTATAAAAGTTGTTTACAATCAAGTGCGAAAATAAAAAATAGATCATAATTCATAAGTTACAAGCTCCAATATGCAATGGAATTTCACTCATAATCTGCAAGGGGACAATAACATATAAAATGAAACAGCCAGGCAATGATGGGTGTCTCGGAACCATCTGGAAAGAAATCATTTCATTTCAATTTTGATTTCATTTTGTTGTGTAAGTTCTCCATTTGAAATGGCATTTTACCAAAAAAAAAAAACAAAAAGAAAGGAAGTGATACTATTTATGATTTCAGTGGTGAAATCTTCTCTGACATCCAGGTAGTGGCTCCATCTTACTATGAAACCTGTGGTTTAAGCGTCTGGAAAACTCAATTAATGCCATTCATTCCATGTGATTTCTAAACACCATTTAAGCATTTTAGTTTACACCTTAAACTTTGAAATAATCAGAAGTTTAGATACCCCTATCAATTTTTTCATTGGGTCACTCAAGTGTGTTTGCCTAGCCTATTTGACCTTGGAATCTGATTTTGCCTAAGAAGAGATTTTTCACCTGCACAAATCCGACTTGCTGTTGGTATGATTTTTTAATTCTAATAAGTTGTGCACTTGTGCTAGACGTATATTCTATTTAATAAAGCAATAACATAATTTTTTATATATACTGTAGATGCCTATTAATAATATGTACTTTTGGCGATTCTACCATTTGCCTGGAATATATTTGATGATTTTTGAGTAAAATGCACAACTACGGTTTTGCAGGTAAGAGATGGAGGCTATGATCACAAGGTAAATGAGACAGTAACTGTGGTCACTGCAAAAACTACTGAGATTGGGCAAAAGACCTGGGGAATTATGAAAGGAGTCATGGCAATGGCTTCACAGAAGGTTGAAGAATACACAAAAGAAGGCATTAATTGGAAGGCTGATAACTGGCAGCGAAATGATAATGAGAAGAATGGCTATTATCAGGAGTTCAGGCAGGAGAGCAAGGGGTGGAATTCTTCTGGAGGAGGGTACTTCTCATCGGGTAGGCAGTTCAACTCTGTCAGTTCTGGCTCTTGGGATGACTGGGACAACAAAGACGATAGAAAAGACGAGTCCAGAAAGGGAGCATCATCTCAGAATGGTGACAGTTGGGCTGGGTGGGATGATGCTAAAGATGATGACTATGACAATTTCTACGTAGGCTCTTCAAGTAAGAGACTGGAGGGTCAGAATGGGAAATCAGATACCCGGTGGACGAAGGGTGGTTTCTTGTAAGGTTGGTGGTTTTTCTATTACATGCTAAATAGGAATGGAGGGTTTGTGTTTTTCAAGATATCAACATATATGGCTGTTTGCGGAGGCCGGAGGAGCTAATTGCTCTATAAAAACTCGTACAATTCGCGGGATATGGGAATCTTTCTTGTTTGAAAATTCTGCTGTCTGAATTTGTGAACACTGTAATAGTTGTTTCTAGTTTAGTTTATGTCATCACGATTTCTTCTTTATTTCAATAGTGATGTAAATAGTTAGCACTAGTAGTGTGCATTAGAGGCCCAAGAAAGAGACTAGAATGTTATCGTTTCAACTTTACCCATATCTGACAGTATCTGATTCCAATATCTAAATGACGAGCAGTAGACCATAGTGAGATGTGGCAATCAGCTGCATCCTGGTTCCTTGAGAACAGTTCTGCCCATTTCGTTTGGGAGTATTAAGTGAAAATCCCCAAGAAATTATACTACATAGAAATTGTCTCTAGATAAATATCACATTTATGGTGCATTTGATTTGTACGACTTGCATGGGAAAATAAGGAATATTCTTTTAGGATTCTTATTTTCCCATATTTGTTTTGAGGGATACTGAGAATGCGATGGGAAGAGGTTTCTCAAATTTTGGGATGTGGGGCCTCAACAAATAGGTGTGATTCCAGTGAGAAAGGAAACCAAGTGAGAAAGATTTATCGAAAGTGGCTACTCGAGCATCGTCTTCTTCTCAGACACCGTCCAACGGTTAATTTATCGCCGTCACCTCTGACGATTTTTTTTGGAGGTAATCTCATATTTGGCATCTTGCGAGTTACATCCATTTTTTGTACCATTTTTATCGTTTTTCAGTGAATGAGTTCCCCCACAAAATTTTTCTGTCATCTACTTCTTCCACCCCTGGTCGTTCAAAGCCAGAAAATGCCTAATCTACCGTTCTGTGGCGTTCATTCTAAAGTTGAAGCTCCAGATTTGGCTTCCGATATATGTGTCTTCAAGATCTGACTATGGTCTACCTAATCGATCGGTATCCTGAAATGGTCTCCGTTTTACCAACGCCATAAGAACACTTCACTACTGCTCAATCCCCATTTGCAAGTTGAGTTTCCAATGAATCTCTGGTGCTTGACAGGATATCCTCACTTTGAGGTTTGAAGTTGAAATCTACAGCAAAAGGGAGTACATTGTTTTAGCATAATTACTCTTTAGATTTATTTAGTTTATTTTGGATGATTATTTTCCTTTGTTCTTGTATTTTGATTCTTCTTATTGGTAGTCTGTCAAACGTCATCTTCAATGAAAATTAAATTATTTGCTCTGTCTTCAATTAATAAATATCAAATGGAAACATGAAAGAATGAAATAATAATGCAAACTAATTATTTGCTCAATGCTTTCATATAATGAAGATCAAATGGAAACATGAAAATTCAGATAATAAATCAAATGGAAACATGAAAAAGTGAAATAATAATGCAAACTAATTATTTGCTCTATGCATGCAAACCAAGCATGTATGCACTGAAAAATAATCTTTTAGATTTGTTGTTTTATTTTGTTTTGTTTCAGTTCTAGCATTTTGTTATGATGATAATACTTGATCTCATATTTGCATTTTTTTGTTTTCATTTTTACTTTGTTTCAGGTCATCTCAAGCAAACCAAGTAGGGGATTCTTAGGTTGAGGTACCACATACCCTATATTTATTGACCGTATAAACTCTATTTCTTTTTTCCTAGTGAAACTATTAACTTCATACCAGCATGATTTTTTTAGGGGTTTTTACAGTTCAATCCACCCCTAGGTGCAGCTACTACTAGACTAGGGGTGGACTGAATCTTGTCCGTGGATTGATGTCAAATTCATAGGCAAGATGTGGTTTACAGGGGGGCTACTGGTTGACTAGGAGGGGGCTGCAAATTCAATTTCTGAGGGGGATTGCAGTCCAAAAATCCATTTTTTTTAATTTTTTCTGTTGATTCTGGTCTTTGCTAATGATTGTGGGTAGCATACTATTAACTTCATATTTGTGGCTGAATCATGCTAGCCGCTAATGCTTTAAACCTAAAAATTGTTGGATGCATATTTGTTGGACTAATGGATTGAATGTTTGTTCTATTTGCAATATTTAAATGTTCTTTTGATCACCACAAGTTTCTTAGTTTATTACTATTTTTAGTGATCAAAATAGTTTAAAATAAGCTATTTTTTGAAAAGTTTCTTTGTGTTGCACTTTATTTGAAAGATATGATTCTTGAAAGGGAAGGGAACAAGTTTAAAAAAATGGAAAGCGAAGGAACGTTAAAAAAATGGAAAGGGGTTGTTTCAAAATCAACAAGCCCATGATGATTGCATCCGAGGCCATACATTAAACTTGAAGAAAAAAATGCTCCCATGATAATAATTTGGGCAAGGGCCAGCTAGTCATACCAGGAAGTCATGCTACAAGAGGACAATGTAAGAAAATGCTTGGTGGTTCATCAATTTTCAAGTCTATAATTTAAATTGTACCACTAGAACTGACCTAGGTCAAAGTTTATATTAGCCCAATTTAGAAAATTCAGTGCATGGGAAGCAAAAGCTCATTGTTTACCATGTGTGCACTGTGGTGTATCTTAGTAGGGTTGTAATCGAATTAGATTCAGTTTGATGATCCAGTCACATGTAAATCCAATTGGATGTAGGGGCATGGATGGGATTGGATTCATATTTAATCTGAGCTTACTTTGTTGTTTTAAAAATAAAAAATTATAGGTTATTTTTTATCCAATCTTTCATCTTTTATATATTTTTTGTTTGGATAGATGGACAGAAAACTTATGAGAGAGAGACTAAAACAGAAAAGAGCTGCTACTTTTACCTTTATTTGGTTTAATTTATTGGCACTATTCATTATCATAATGCAATCTGAATTCAATACCAAGTTTAAATAGGTTTACTTTGAACTCATCTTGCATAATGCATAACTCTAGGGAAATATTTTTGTCGTTTCAAGTATTTGTTTTAATATCCATGCCCTCCACTCTCTTCCTCCCATTCTCTCTATATATAGTTGTTTATCTTTATTCCCCTTATTAAATCATCCATTTTTATATTCTTATAGATGGATAATGATGTAACCATTTTCGGCCACGTACCAATGTTTTGTGATATATAAATTTTTTGGCTAAGTACCTCGTTGTTTGACCCGGTGGTGGCATGCCTTGGTGATGAGCTACTTGGTGGCGAACTCCTTGGGGGAGAACTGCTTGGTGACGAACTGCTTGGTGGCGAACTGCCCGGTGGCGAGCTACTTGGTGACGAACCGCCGGGTGGCGAACTGCCTGGTGGCGCTCCTTGGTGGCGAACTGCCTGGGGGCGAACTGCCTGGTGGCGAACTGCCTGGGGGCGTACTGTTTGGTGGCGAACTCCCTGGTGGCAAACTGTCTGGGGGCGAACTGCCTGGTGGCGAACTACCTGGTGGCGAACTGTCTGGTGGCGAACTACCTAGGGGCGAACTGCCTGGTGGTGCTCCCTGGTGGTGAACTGCCTGGTGGACTCGTCACTTGACTTACTCCTAGGCGGCCTGCAACTCAAAGGATGGTGGAGCTCCCTAGTGCAGCGCAACCCGACTACCCTCCGCGTGAGATGATTTTCTCTCCTTTGTAGGCGGCGGGAGCTAAGAGACCTGCGAGAACTGAATCAGAGGTCCCGGGGGTATTTTCCCGGTGGGGGCTCTCCGACGCTTAAGTTAGCACTCTTATCGTAGAGAGCTTTGAAGATAATATGAGAGAGCTAGAGAGCAGGGGTTACTTCCCTTTTTTCCTCCCCTCCCCTTTGGAGGGTGAGGTCTTTATATACCGGAGTCTTCGAGGTCGTCAAGCTGGCGCTTGTGTTAGGCGGCCAAGTCGGCGCCTGGGCCGGGTTGTCAGAGGGGTGTCTGCGTCAGTCAGCGGGTCAGTGTCTAGGCCAGGTTGTCAGGTCGGCGCCTGTGTCAGTCGGCGGGTCAGTGTCTAGACCAGGTCGTCAAGCTGGCGCCTGTGTCAGTCGGCGGGTCAGTGTCTAGGTCAGGTTTGTCGGTGGGCGCCTTGGCCGGATCATGCGCTAGGCTGGTCCAGGTTGGCCAGGTCGCGCAGGCCGCGCGCGCGCCGCGCGCGCGCCGCGCAGGTCGCGTGTGCCGCGCGCAGGTCGCGCCAGGCCGTCCAGACTGGTGCCCGGGTGGGTCACCAACTTTGTAAGTTCGTTGGCTGGGTGTTTTCCTAGTTGTCACGAGGTGCCACGCGTCACAATTTCACTGGAGGGCCAAATCTGCCCTCATCAGATAATAAAATGTTGATTGTGATCCTTGGAGCTGCAACTAGTGGAGTTGCAATTGCATTGACCATTGTGCAAGAATAGTTAGACTATCTTGATAGGGAGCCTTTTGTCAATCGAGACTTGCAATGATAAGATCTATCATATCGATTGTATATGGGGAGGCAAATTGATTGCTACAACCAATTAAGAATGGGAAATGAAGTTTTTCATAGGCTTTGCAAAATTTTATGGGAAACTGGATGACTCTATGATACATTGAGGACTAGTATAGAATAACAAGTTGCTACATTCTTGCATATTTTAGCATTAATCGCCATTTCAACTTGGTGTTAGATGCAATTCTGAGTTAATCGCCATTTCAACTTTGTAATGAATCACATACCAACTTTTAACTCGCGATATCTTATATGCACCACACACCAAACTATTGTTTCCGCGTGGCAAAATTACACATTCATGTGCTCGACCATGCTATGTCTGATGGAGGTGAGAAAGGATTACAAATTTGGGATATTATGTTTCCTATCCAATTTTCTTAGAAAACAAACACATGAAAATGAATTTTAATCATACCGTTTTTTGGGAAACAAACACTGGATGCAAATCCGGGAAAATTTATTCCTTTCTCAACAACCAAATGGACCATTCAGTTTTGTCATCACTCAATTCTATATTTTTATTAGATGATATCATAATTGATTTTGCTCGTAGTTCTTGTATTACTGTTTACAACCCAGATAAATTGCAAATTTGGCGTTGTTTGTTTGTAGCAATTTATGGTTCACTGTTGGTTTGGGTCTTTACTTTGTTTTGCTTCAGGTTTTATTTTACTAAAATATAAATATGCACTATAAACAAAAATAAGAAAAAAAACCTAAAACAAAAGTAAAACGAAATTTATACTTTTATTTTTTGCCCATTGGATGCCCAACCCTTTGCTTTCCTTTATACCAGTGGAATATTTTATTTTAATTCATTACATTCTCAGGAAATCTGTCAAGAGCTCCTCCATCTCCATGAGGGTTTAACTAGCGCATGGAAAATGAAATGATGTGGTGGCAATGATCCTTTTTCATTACACAAGTTTTGTTTTATTCTATGGAATAAGCATAAGACCATAGGCCAGTGGAAAATTCGTTCTTTTCAATTTCATATAGGGTAAATTACAAATATTCCCCCTGTACTATAGGGTCTGTGATAAAGATCTTCCTGTACTTTGTTTTGCGACAAAAACCCCCCTTTGAACTATGACCGTGAGATAAAAACCCTTTTGTTAAATTTTCGTTGAAATATGCCGTTGCAATATTTTTTAATCCCCACATTACCCTTTTAATAAAAACACTTTTATTTCTGTAACCTCACGATATAGGAATAGTAGCAGCGGCAGTAATCCAATCAGCAAAGGAGACATCAACAAAGAAGGGGAAGAGATTTTAGTCCCTCCTCTCAACTTTGCCATGATGGATAGTGGCGTCTTCCATTCTAGATTCCCAGACACAGCGAACTTGGGGAGAGATGTCAATTAATTGACGTCGGTGTTGCCAACGCCGACAGGGACACATAATTCACTTTGATCCTGTGCTTTCCAGGATACCGACTGGCCGACCACACTCCGGCAAAGGGGATGGCGAGAGAATGACAGCTCGAAGCGGGAGCTCTATTGGGGCGCAATGGACCCCTTGGCATCGGGCAAAGACGATATGCGAGTTTCAGGAGAAGCCTATACGCCTCCAGTGCGTCGTATCACCAACAACTACACATTGCGAGGAGCTTCAAAGCTAACTGGGTCAACTTGTTCACCATCGAGCAAAAGATGACGCAGAGCTTAACGGTAATGGAAGAGCACGACCAAATCGCAGTTGCTTGACAAAAGGTGATGCCATTTCTCAGACAGCGAGCCAACCCAAGACATGGGCTTAGCTATTGAGAGAAAAACTTTTTGTAAAAGGACAGAGATGAAAATGAGCCACCGACGTCGAAACTCTATTATCCTTGTTTCTTTCGAGTATTCCACAAATCTTCTATTCTCTCTGTCAGAGCCCAGAGGACAATAGAAGGTAGATGAGATCGACCAGCCCTGCTTCCTCCGTTTTTTTCAAAACAAGACGATTACTACAAAAATCCTCCTCGTTGCACGCCATTCTTTCTCTCAGAGAGAGGGGGGGGGGGGGGGGGGGGGGCAGCCGGGCAGGCAACAAAGATGAAAGGACGCGACTGCGGGTCTGACTACAAACTCCGGTGCCTTCAGTCCCAAGTCCAAACCCAAAAAACGAAAAACAAACGATTCCCTCTAAATGAAGTACTTGTGCGTGTTCTTTTATTTATAGAAAACCTCATCGATGGCTTTAGGTACAAGAACAACAGCAACGGTGGTAATCCAAGCAGCGGCATCGGGAAGGCCACTGCACACCTCTTCGTTGATCATGTCTGCCTTGTCATCATCGCCGACGTCCAAGACGAACTGGGCCAGCGGGTCGCCGCATCTATTGGCACAGACAGGTGTATCTATATTCACTGCGACGTCACTAATGAAGATTAATTCAAGTCCATGGTGGAACAGACAGTTCGAAGCTACGATCACCTGGACATCATATTCAACAACGTTGGTATCTTTAACAACCACCAGGGTATCCTGGACCTTGATTTAACTGCTTGTGATCATCTCTTCGCCGTAAAAGTCTGGGGAATGGCCACTTGCGTGAAGCATGTCGTGCAATCCATAGTGGTTACAGGCGTCAAGGGGAGCATCGTGTGCATGGCGAGCATGGTTGCTACCAGCAGAGCCGAGAACTACAACGACTACGTCATGTCGAAACATGCAATGCTGGGGATGGTGCGGTCGGCCAGTCGGTATCTTGGTAAGCACGGGATCAGAGTGAACTGCGTGTCCCCGTCGGCGTTGACAGCACCGACGCCAATTAATTGACATCTCTCCCAAAGTTTGATGTGTCTGGGAATCCAAAACGAAAGACGCCACTGTCGACCATGGCAAAGTTGAGAGGAGGGAATTGTGAGGTCGGGAAAGATGAATGGTGCTTTTCTTACGAGAGTAATATAGGGATTAAAAAAACATTGCAACCCAACGGAAGGGGGTCTTTGTCTCATGGTGATAGTATAAGGGGGTTTTTGTCACAAAACAAACAGGGGGTTTTTGTAATTTACCCATTAAATAAATAAATAAATTCTCTTTAGACATGCAACACGATCAACTGGACATATAATCTACAAAAGACATTGTTTTCACACTTATAAAGTATTCTAGGAGCAGCCCAACTTCTGTGCTTGGTCTTGGACTTGAAAATTGGTCCATCTACGTTAGGTATTGCTACTAAAAGCCTATAACATTGCTAATTTTTTTACTTGTTCAATCTTCTCCTGGGCTTAGAACCATACAATGAGCAAGACATCTCAATTCTCAAGCCAAGGTTCTTCATGTCCAGTTATCCTACCCACAAGACACTACATCCATTCATCTGCAACATCTTTCTTATACCCTTCCTCAAATGAAACTTTAAACACACACACACACACATACTTTGGACTCTAAAGAATTAAAGAGGTCATTTTTGTCCATCCCTAATTGTGAGGGCATAAAATGTAATATGAACTACCATTTTTCATCCATCTAATTCCATCACACTAAGGTTCTGTTCTTTTATAAGTTTCTCACTTATTTGTGTTCTTTTGATTCCCATGTAAGTAAGATAATGACCCTTTTATTCCTAAAAATTTAATGTTAAAATGTACAAATTTGTCTCATTATGTTTTATAATTTTTTCTCAAGATGAAAAAGTTATTTATCTACCTAAGAAATTGATAAGTTTTACCTAGGTAAATGAAGATATCTTTATAATGGACCCAATACCCATTATCAAAATTTCCCCCTCTTATTCATCGATAAATAAACATGGCCTAAATCTTATATTTAAGGTATCAACTCCTGTTATCTTCCATCAAATCTAGGGAGAAATTGATGAAACCTCTCTTGAAGTTTGATAATTACAATCACCTTCCCTAAACTTTTTGACACAATTAGATCTCTTCTGTTATAATCATTTGACAAGAAGCACAAAAATGTCCAAATATCCATGTAACTACTTTTGACCAAAATGTTTCTTTTCCAATTTTTATCTTCATAGAAATAAGTACTACAAATCATTTAAATTCATTTTTCAAATTTATCATTCATATAATTGCTCAAGGGTAAAGTGCAACTTTAAATTCTTTTTTTTTTTTGTTCTTCATAAAGTTTGTATTGTTTTTTTTTTCCTTGTAGAACCAGCGTTAATAGTAACTGCATGCTTGTTTTGGACATCCCGTGCCTCTTGTTAGAGGATTCTAATATAAGAGATCTCCTTACAATTATGTCAAAAAATTCAAGCCAGATTATTGTAATTACCAATCTTCAAGGGAGATTTCAACAATTGTCAAAAGCTATGGGTTCATTGTAAGGAAATTGGAGTCTGTACTATAAATGAGGCTAAAGCTTGGGCAGCAGTTGAAGCCCATAGGGTTGCTTGCAAATTTCCCCAGCATCAGTGCATTATAGAGGGTGACTCGAAACTAATTATTGATGGTCTTAGGGCTCGTGTGGATCCTCCATGGAACGTTATCAATATCATTGTAGAATGCCAAGGTATATGCGCTCATTTCAGCATCAGCATATCCAACAATCACGCCCTCAGAGAAGTGGACTTTGCTGTAGATCGTTTGGCCAACATGGGACACCAATGCACTTTGTCGGATTCTAGTGTTGTCGATTCTAAACTTTATTTTATTTGCTTGTTTGATGTTTATGGTCTTGTAACCAAGAGAGATTCAAATCTACAAATTTTCTCTTTTTCTAGCAAAAAAATGTGTAGTTTTTTCTTACCAATAAACTATTCTCAGTAGATTTATATCTAATATTGTTAATGATATAAAATCCATTCTTTTTTAAACTGGCCCTAAAAATGAAATATACTTACATTCAAGTGGTGTGAAAGCAATTCAACTATGTAGGTCAATCCATGGAGTCAAAATTAAATAATGTAGTTTTGAAAATAGAAATAAATACAAAATGGTTCAATAAAAATAAAAACACTACCTTATTTTATACTTCAAATAACATAAAAACTAATAGAACTAAGAGACAAAAGATTCAATACAATTAGGAGGCTGTCTCACCTAAAAAATAAAACCAACTGAGCTAAAGAGTGGGCAGCCCTGGTAAGAGTTATCGGCATATAACTAAACTTAACTACCCTAAAAAGATTTATGCAAACTAATAATATTATCAATATAGTCAAGAACTTCTCAAGGAAGAGAAGGAGATCAACAGGCCCAAAAATCTATGTCAGAATTAGCATAAAAAGGAATCAGGACAGAGTTCCATGTGTTTTTTTTTTTATTTTTTGTTTTAAGAACAAAGTTCCAATTGTGCTTCTTAGCAAAGACCCCCACATATGGATAACAAAAAGTTCAGCTGCTAAAGCATTACCCGAAACTCCTTTTCACTTCCAACAAATAAGAAATCTGTATTAGAATCAAACACACACAAGCCGTAAGAAATCCCAACATTCAATATTACCCCCTCCTCATCACACTTGAAAATAACATCAAAGGGTTCAAGAGATGGGAAATTGTCAAATCGGTATTCATCCTATTTGAATTTATCAAAGTAGAAGAAAGTAAAGATTAAGAGGCACCAGTTTCAGCACATAGTTTCCTACCTAAGTCAAGATCCACTTAACTGAACGTTTAGTCTGGTTAAAAGTAATATCATTTTGTGCAAACAAAATAAAACGCAGAACCCAACCACAATTTATATCAATGTATCAAATAAAAAATAGTAAAATAAAACATTGTAGAAAAAATATTTAGGCGCTTCTCTACTATTTTATATCAATCATAAAAAGTGTGATAAACAATAATTGTTTTTAATAACGTGGAAATGAAATATAAATTTTAAAATTGACTATAAATAAAATTGTGTTTCTATTTTCTTTAGTTCAGACTGACGTGATAACCAACTACACCACGACATCAGTAGAACATCTACGGAAGCTATTTTCCTTATATGCTATATAAAATGCAGTTCCTATAAATCACCTGCAAGAAAAGCCTCTCCTGTGTTTCTATCCCCGACCTTTTCTTTTCCTGCCCCTTCTCTACCTTTCCCATATCCTCTGCAAAACCCTAAATCTTTCCGTTCCCCGAAACCCCAATATTATTCACAATCGGATCTCTATCAATTTTTTTCCGCAGAACTCAAAGCATCTTTCCTATTCTACGTCTTTCGGTTATTCTTTATCATTTTCCTTCTTCTTAGGGTTTGTCGAAGATGTCAAGTTCTTTGGACATGTCTCTTGATGACCTGATAAAGAACAACAAGAAAGCTGGAGGGAGTAATTTCAGAGGCAGAGGCAGAGGTTCAGGTCCCGGTCCGGCCCGTCGAGCTCCGAACCGCAGTGCTAATCGAACGACCCCTTATTCGATGGGAAAGGTCAGTTAGGGCATCTAATCTCGGTCCCTGCCTATTTTTGTTTTTCAGATTCATCGGTTGGCGGTCGAGGTTAGGGTTTGGTCCGTGCCTGTGCCTCTTTTTTTATGATTATTGGGAAGTGTTTCTTGATTTGTATTCATCGTCGCAAATGCAGTCGGTTCAAGCTCCGGATTCGGCGTGGCAACACGATATGTTCACAGATCAGGCGGCGGCTTACCCGGCGCAGGCAGCCCGAGCGTCTGCAATAGAAACCGGAACAAAGCTTTACATTTCCAACTTAGATTATGGCGTATCGAACGACGATATTAAGGTAAGATATCGTTTGTCTATTCTATGCCCCCTCTATCAGTAAGAGGTGTTTTTGATCGTTTCTAGCTCCATGAGTTTCTCTAGTTTATTAGCATTGGGTTTGATTTGACAAACAAGCTTCATTTCTTCATCGTTGTACACTTGCATTCCTAGTAAGTTAAGTAAAAAACGAACAAGTTGTTTGGTTGCTCCCAACCCCCTAATATACACACAAAATAAAAAAGTAGAAAGGATGAAATGTTGATTAATTCTAATTTCTCTTGTTTACTGATTTTATATGGAGCATTTTCTGTACATTTGAAGGAGCTAAATATTAGGATTTCAGTGTATCCATTTTCAGACTAAGGCCTTTAGTGGGCCACTATTGCAACTTTTACTGATTATTTCTTTATTCAATATAGTCGCCAAGGGAAAGAACGGGTTTAGTGGTTTTCTTTTTCTTTTTCTCTTTTTTACAGACCGGTTTTCTTATTGATTCTGTTAAGTCCCCAACTGGACAAATGGCAGTAATAGCTTGAAGAAAGTGAGGTCCTATATGATGCCGATTGTTGGCATGTATTTAGGTTACATCTCTGGTAAGCTATTGGTGGGCAGTGGCTCCTTTTAGATGGGGACGTTCTTCAGTGAATTCAATCGTGATCATCTGCTAAATTAGAGAAGAGTCTTGATGAAACAGAATCTTGGGTTTCACTACCTAATGAAGATTCTCATTCTCCTGCAAAGTGGTATGAACAATTGTAACTCAACTATTCCACTGTGGTAAATGAGACTTAAATGTTGGACTTGATTTGGTGTAAAGGGCCTTGGTAATTAAAAGAAAGTTCTCCACTATTTCAAATTTTTTTGTTCAGTCCAAAATGTTTGATACTAGCTGATTTAAAGCTGCTAATTATTTGTTACTGCATTTAACAATTCCAAGTGGGAATGACCATTTAGGTTCTGCTGAAATGGGTGGGAATGGAGTTCAATTCTGTTTTTGTCATCTGATATATATTTTTTTTGAGAAGGTAAGGTAAAAATTTTATTGATAAAAGAGGCTACAGACAGCAACCTAGTGGAAAAGCACTAGGTGAGCAACCACATTACAAATCCCAAATGGGGTGGGACTCAAGGAGCTGAAAAACATTCACATTTTTAAAATCTGATGTTACAGATAACCAGGATGCGAGTCTATTGACAGCAGATTTAAGCAGATCTTCAGGAGTTCTAGACTTGTTGCAGATGACACGACTATTTCTTTCAGTCCAGATGGTGACCAGGACAACTGCAGGAATAGTTTTCCAGACCAGCTTCCCTTTCTTGCTCAGCCCTGGAATCTTCCAACTACACAGTACCTCCTTTACAGACTGAGGCACAACCCATCTGATGCCTGCAGAATTGCTGAAATGCTCCCACAACTTAGCAGACAAAGTGCTATGAATACATAGGTGATCACCAATTTCAGGAACCATCACACATAAACCACAGTTCAGTTCAGGAATCTGAATCCCTCGCCTGCTCAGGTTGGCTCTAGATAGACCTTTATCAAGAGCCAACACCCAAACTGGAAAGCATGCCTTGGAAGGGCTAGTAGAGGCCCAAAATCTGATTCTTGGGAAAGCCCACAGTAGCACCTTGAGTTAGTTTATCTGCCATAGATTTAACTGAGAAAATCCCATTTCCACTTCCATTCTTCTTCCACTTCAATAGAAACCTGCTAATTCTGAAATAACTGTAATAGCTCCAGCAGCTGCACCAGCTCCCAGTCATGGAGATTTCTTCTAAAGACAGGAGACACCAGACAGCACACCCATTTTCCCACTCTAGATAGTCAGAGACTGAAGCATCAGAGGAGGAGGCACAAAAGGCTGAGGTTAGGTAAAAGCTCAGATAAGGGGGAGTTTGAGCACCAGGGGTCCTTCCAGAATTTCAGCCTTCTTCCATCACCCACTTTAAACTCCAAACCATCTGAAAAAATAGGGAAGACTTTCATAATACCTTTCCACAAGGAGCATCCCAATGACTGAAATGGGTCCAAAGATCTCCTGTTACCCCAGTCCACCCCATACCTGACAGCAATCAAAGACCTCCACCATGCTTCCCTCTCAACACCAAATCTCCAGATCTACTTGCTTAAGAGGGCCGAGTTGAAAACCTTTAGTTTTCTCATTCCCAGCTCACCCTCTTTAACGGGCAAACAGATCTGATCCCAATTTACTAAATTAATATTCTTTTCCTCCTCCTAAACCCTCCACAAGAAGTTTCTTTGGAGGGATTCTAATTTCTTGGACACCTTGGATGGGATGGGAGAGAGAGAGAGAAAGTAGGTAGGAAGATTCGGAAGGGTACTCTTTAAAAGAGTCACTCTACCCCCAGCTGAGAGATTTTAGCTAGCTTCTTCTCTATTCTCTCAATCACAGGATCCCAGATCGAAGTGGAGGCGCATTTGGCCCCCAGAGGAAGACCTAAGTATTGGAATCATGTTCTATCGGGAGTGAAGAATGGTGGACATCATGTAGAAGCAAATGCTATAGTGCTTAGGTAGTTATTCTTTAGGAATAAGTTGCTAGTGAGAGAGTATTCATTTAAACCAGTGCAGCTTGTTTGTGCCTCAGTGTCTCAGCTATTCTATTTATTTTAATAAGCTTCTTGTTGTTGGTAAAAATCTTAGAATTATTGGTCCATGGATTATTCAATTATTCTCCCTACCTTACCCTTGCATGAAGCATATGTTTTTTTTTATGGTTATATGCCTCTTATTTTATTTTTTTCTTGAGTCACCTTGCCATTTTACAATATTTATTTTTGAGAGCTTGTGCTAGCTAAATTTTGAATGTTGTTTGTTCTTAGCATGCCCTAAAATGGATATTGTTGAAATAATTTAGTTATTTGTGTTAGGGTCTGTTTGGCTAGTTAAAGCGTTTCTTATTTCTGTTATTGTACTCACTTACAATAGGGGCACAACGGTCTTTTCCCTTCTTCTTTTTTGCCGCCCTATATAATATAATAAAAGGTGGCGCCGCCAGCACTGTTCTATTGCTCCAAACTTTTTCTTCTTCCTTTCTTCCTTCTCCTTTCTCTCTTCTTTCCTTCTCTTCTCTACTTCCTCATATTTCAATCGGATTTATTGTCAAGATGGTAACAAAGCAAGGCTATTGCATCTGGGTTGATCAAATCAGATCTGCAACTGGTACAACCCTAAAGTTTTCTTTCTTCTTTTATTTCTTTCCTTGGTCGTGTATCAAGTGGAGAGCAAATGAATCCAAACCACTGAATGTCGGCAGACTTTTGTGAGGGTTATATTTTTTATTTGTTGGATTGTGTGGTCCTGTACCTATGAAAAGGTAACTATAGGTCATAGATGACCTATTTTCTTTGCTCGTTAGTCTGATTTCATGTGTTAGGATCTCTCTTATTGATTAATGTTGTGGTGGAACTTACACATTATTGATTAATGCTTTGGTGAAAATCAGTCTCGTCATAGTTCTTCTTTGGAAGTTGGTGCTGTTTTTTTGTGCTCAGATTAAGTCCATAACTGAATTGTTGTGTGTGGAGCTTTTGTCAATATAAAGAGGGATCCTAAGTTGAGAGTTTAGATAAAAAAAATCTTGTGCTTACCATGTCGTCTGAGAATGTGCCAAAATGTTTTTGGATGGATGCAGTTTTGTGTGCTATATACATCATCAACCGTATGCCATCTCGGTTACTAGAGTATAAGGCCCTACATCAACTTCTGTTTCTTACAACTTCGTTGTCCACCATTTCGATGCGTGTTTTTGGGTGTTGTTGCTTTGTCCATAATTGTCCCCTACTCGAGGTAAGCTTGATCCTCGGGCTATTCCTTGTGTTTTCCTCGGTTACCCTTTATCTCAAAAGGGGTATCGTTGCTATGATCCTACCTCTCGCAAGTACTATGTCTCCATTGATGTATCATTCTTTGAAAATCAACATTTCTTCTCGATTGTTCCTCAGGGGGAGAGTAGGGTTGAGGAGAAACAGGCGGCTCAAACTCAACTACCTCCTTTACCCGATCCTCCTCCATTTCGGGTCTTTCATCGTCGCCATAAAAGCCAATAGAGTTAAAGAGCCGTGGAACCTGACACTATGCAACCAATATCATTTGATTCATTAGAGGCAGATTCGTCTCATCAGCCAGGTACGCTTGCTCCTATTGATATGCCTGTTCCTCTCAATCCCCTGTCATCAATGATTTTGATGTTCCTATTGCTAAGAGAAAGGGTGTTAGATTTTGTACCACTAATCATCTTATCTCTAATTTTGTGTCCTATGATCACGTTTCACCTTCATTCTGTGCATTCCTCTCTTCTATGGACAGTGTCTCCGTTCCTAAGAATGAGACAGAAGCTTTATTTAAACCTGAATGGACAGATGCAATGCAATAAGAAATTGATGCATTATACAAAAATGACACATGGGAGTTGGTGGATCTTCTTGAAGGGAAGGAACAAGTGGGTTCCAAGTGGGTGTTCATAGTGAAACACAAGGTTGATGGAATTGTTGAAAGGTACAAGGCTAGACTAGTAGCAAGAGGTTTTACATAGGTATATGGAGTGCACTATGCAAAGACGTTTGCTCCAGTAGCCAAGATGAATTCTATCATGATCCTTCTTTTATTGGCAGCAAATCTTGACTGGGAACTTCACCAATTGGACATCAAAAATGCTCTTGAATGGTGACTTGGAAGAGGAAGTTTACATGACCCAACCTCTAGGTTTTTGTGCCAAAGGCAGTGAACAAAAGGTGTGCAGGTTAAAAAAATCTTTATATGGGTTGAAACAATCACCTCGGGCTTGGTTTAGTAAGTTCCATTTAGCAGTTCAACGGGTGGGGTTCAAATAATGCCAGTCAGATCACACTCTATTTGTGAAAAGACGTGAAGGGAAAATTGCAGCTCTAATTGTGTATGTGGATGACATAGTGATCACAGGAGATTGGGAGGCTGAAATACGGAGACTAAAAACATTCTTAGCCACTCAATTTGAGGTGAAAGATCTAGGCCCCTTACGTTAATTCCTTGGAATTGAAGTTGCCCACTCTCACAAGGGCATCTTTATTTCCCAACGGAAATATGTACTAGATCTACTAGAAGATATAGGCAAGTTGGGGGTAAAACCAATTGAATCTAATCATCAGCTGGGAGACAGTTAGGGAGAGTTTTTGAAAGATGTGAAGAAGTTCCAGAGACTCGTAGGGAGACTCTTGTATTTGTCTATGACCAGGCCTGGTATTGCTTATGCAGTGGGTGTCCTTAGTCAGTTCATGCACAATCCTAGGGCAACTCACTTTGAAGTTGTAGATTGGGCTGGTTTGTTGTTCTAGAAACATGGTCACTTAAAGGTGGAAGTATATACTGATGCTGATTGGGCTAGAGTAGTCGATGACCGAAAGTCATCGACTTTCGTAGGAGGAAACCTGATATTGATGCTCAGTGGGTATTGTGCTTTTATAAGAGGAAACCTGGTCACATGGAAATGTAAAAAACAAAGTGTGGCGGCTAGATCTAGTGTTGAAGTAGAATATAGAGCGATGTCTCATGGAGTTGCTGAAATCATGTGGATAAGAAATCAGTTAGGTGAACTGGGTTTTGCAGTGAGCAATCCTTTGTCACTTTACTGTGACAATAAAGCTGCCATCAATATTGTTGCTAATCCAATCCTCCCCGATAGGACAAAACACATTGAAGTGGACACACATTTTATTAGAGAGAAACTTGTAAATGGAGAAGTGCGTACTCCATATGTTAGCTCAGAAGAACAACTTGTAGATATCTTCACCAAAGGTCTTCATCATGTGCGGCACAATGATTTGTGTGACAACTTGGGCATGATTGACATTTATGCTCCAATTTGGGGGGGAGTGGTGAAATAATTTAGTTACTTGTGTTAGGGTCTGTTTGGCTAGTTAAAGCATATTTTTTATTTTCGTTTTTTCTGTTATTGTACTCACTTATAACAAGGGCACAAGGGTCTTTTCCCTTCTTATTTCTGCCGCCCTATATAATATAATAAAAGCTGGTGCCGCCAACACTGTTCTATTGCTCCGAACTTTTTCTTCTTCCTTTCTTCTTCTTTCTCTCTTCTTTCCTTCTCTTCTCTACGTCCTCGTATTTCAATCGGATTTATTGTCAAGAGATATGTAGCTGCATTTTGATGCTGTATGCATGTCTTTGTAAATCTTTATTTTTTGGATGATGAAAATGCGTTAAATTACATGTTTGTGTCTTCCACCATTGCAGTCATCTAAAGCACTGTTCTCGGTATTTAACCTCATCTATTTAGATTAAGCCAATTTATTTCACTAATATAGCAGTGTTTTAGAAGCACACAAGGCTTTATGCCTTGATGCTCACCTTAAGGCGAGGATCAAGGAAAACACTTAAAGATTCCCATGGAGTGACTATCTGAAGCTTCTCTGCCTTCTCTAGGAAGTATACATCCATCCTGTAACAAGTGACTATATTAAACATTCTACCTTCTTGGGAAGTATTATATCCATTTTGTGCTACCCATTTGGTTCACCAAACAGCTAAGGAAACAATGGATTTATTGAGCACTGTGGATGTTGACTTATTTGAAGAAGGATTTGCTTTTGTTAAAGTGGTTTGTTTTCCTTATCGAGTAGTTGATAAAATTGGTGTTGTATGAAGAGAAGGTCTTCTCCATTGTTGTTTGGTTGGAAAATCTAAAGAAGACTACCCTGACATTGCAGCAGTAGATATGTGGGTTTCTACTAGAGTTCTAGACGTTAAAGAATTTTGTGGGGAGGTCGATCTGTTTGTGTTTGTCTCAGTAGCTTCTGCATTAGAAGTTCTCAAATTAGGAAAAAATATGTTAAATAAATGGAACTTGCACATTCTCAGATGGATCACTTGGGTGGGCTTAGTCAAAGTCATAAGCTTTGCCTGATGGTGAATCTCAGTTTATGGGTTGCTATTGAGTGCTTCGTACAAGGCTATACTTATTTGGGGTTAAGAGAATGTAGTTTGAGGAAGGTGGATTTGTTAAGTATAATGATTTGGGGAAATTCAGTTTGGTTTATCACCGGGATAATGGGATTAGTGGTTATTGGTAGTTTGAGGAAGGTGGATTTGTTACGTACATTAATTTGGGCAAATTTAGTTTGGTTTATCACCAGGATGATGGGATTAGTGGTTATTGATTGAGCTTCACTCTCAGACACTCATCTGTACTGATAGGAGTAGGAGAATCACGTTAAGGTTGGCAAGGGTTGTAGCAGAGCTGTAGTTAGTAATCATGGGTCGAGCATAGTGATGCTTAAGTTGGAAGGGGCTTCCTTGGAAGGTGTTCCTTATGTCTGATGGTGGTCTTTGGTGAACCCTTAGGGTGGTTCTGGTGGGGAGCTAGGGGCAAAGGAGTAGATGCATAGCATTAGGTCTTGAGGTGCCAAGGAAGGGGATATGATTTAAAGTTAAAATTGACGTTGAAGTCTAGAAGTATCCAAAGTTCATACCTCAAGATTATATTGGTTTGGAGGGATGGATCAAAAGGTTTTGGTCAACCAAGGTTTGAGGAACTGGTCTAGACCCAGTCTTTTGATGGGGTGGGTTTGGACCACTGGGGCTTGTTCCTTGGTGATGTGATCTGGGATTATTTGAAGGTTGTGATCAGACATTGTCCATCTCACACATGAGAGTAACCTCAGTGGGCATTTTTGGCATATAAAAAGCCTCACTTTGGGTATACAAAAGAAGGCCAAATTGCTAATGAATTAGGGTCAATGTGGTTCTTTTGCTTGCCATTGATGGAAGTAGCAGAAGGATGATCAAGCTTCCAAAGTGAAAGCATGCTGATGTGCTAAGTTTGAGGTTTTGAGCCATGGGCGTTCCTTTCAGGGTGGTGGTGCATTGATTGATGGAAGGGTGTATCTAGTTTTGAGGTCGAGCGTATTGGGTATTTGTTGCTTTTCCTGTTAACAAGTGCCAACTGCCAAGTGTGGAACAATGGAAGATATGATTGGAGTTCAAGCTTGCTTGGATAATATTGATGGTTTGAATGGAGCCTACAATTGTAGGGAGAAATGTAGTATGTAGCTGTTGTCATTGTTGAAGGTGGAAGGCTTGAAAACTGATCTTGACACCTGAGGAAGTGATCTCATCTTGAATAGTGCTGATTGGGGGGGGGGGTGAAGAGGAGGTAGTGATGGATGGGGTGTGTTAGATTGTTAATATGAGAGGTCCATCTGCTTTTGAATGTCTGGAAGAAGACCAAGCTAGAGGGAGGCCGCAATAAATCCCAATGTCATATGAGCCACATCAAGAGGATTTGAGGAAGGAGGATTCAGTGATCTCTAGGAGCTGTACTAATGGTTTTGAGTCATATGATCCTGCAGCAGTTAGAGGGAAGTGTAAGAAAAAGGATATTGAAGAACTGGATATGATGGCAATGTTTCACAGAAGGCAGCAAGAGGTTTGAAGAAACACATAAGAGGAAGTAGAAGCCAGAGAGGTAAAAACTCAAGTTCCCAGCTGTTGTTTAGTGTTCTCGCGTTCCACTTGGGAGAGTGCACTAGTGCAGTGTAGTTATTTTTTTTCCTGGGGCTTTATGGTTATTATTGTATTCAATAGGCTACCATGGGATGATGTGTTGTTTTTCAGGCAAATTGAATTGACAGATATTGCTGGAGCTCTTTTTTTGGGTTTGAGGTTTTCCTGGGGCTGTATTTGGGTGGTCTTGTATATTTGTTATGATCTGAAACTCACCCTTTTCTTGTCTGGGTAATTAAGCCTCTTGTATCTTTTTTTCTTCCCTTAAGCTTAAGACTGTTTAGTTTGAAAGAAAAGGTAGGGAAAGGAAAGGAAATGAAAGGAAACCTATACAAGGTTTGTTAAGTTTCCCTATATTTCCCTTTCTTTCCCTACCTTTTCTTTTACACCAAACACAACCTAAAAAATTCTCTTATTGTCATCCAAAAAAGGTTCCCGGTCCATTTATATTGGATCCATGTCTTTTCTGGAATACAAGAATCTAAATTTCATCGAACGTATAGTCAATTATTAAACTGAAAACTAGTGGATTAACTTAACTCTCTTCTGCCTATAAGTTTCAAGATTTACATATTTAAATGTTTGTAAGGTATTCACTAACCAGATCCATAGACCTGATTCTGAATGGGTCTTTAATCTGTGGGCCTGAGTTGGAACCATTTATGCTCATATTCAAGAAAAGACTCTATTAATTGTGGCTTGAGTATGTTCAATATGTGGATGATTTGGCACCCTTAAGTTCATTCCAGAAAGTATACACACACCTTGAAATGCCTCTTCTGCATGTATGTTGTATGTATACATTTACTAGCAATTATGGTTTAACTTATTGAATTGTGGTTTTCAGGTATTTATTTTAACATCTATAGTTTAAATGATTCATAAGAATGCAACATGAAAGTGTACTTTTCTTACACGGAAGTATTCACAATTCCTTTATCCGGTCACTTACTCTTTATACTTTTCTTACACGAAAAGTATACTACCCTTATGCATATTTGTATACTCGTCCTAAAGTTATCTGATGCTTTTTCATAAAAATTGGTAACCATGAGGTTGGCTTGGACCACATGTATCACACATATATAAAGGTCCCGCTGCTCTCAGTTCTTCACATTTTTAGACATTTGCTGATGGTAATGCTCTGCTTTTTGCAGTGCTTTTCCATGCTTAATGGTAGTATTTATGTACTGAATGTATATGCTGTTTTTAATATGAATTTTACTCTGTACAGGAGCTCTTTTCAGAGGTCGGTGACCTGAAACGATATACAATCCATTATGATAGGAGTGGAAGATCAAAGGTATCTTCTCAAATTTGGTATTCTCTGCTTTCTGTAAATCTTTATGTTAAGCCATTGTTAAAAATGATTCTCTCTCTTAGGGGACAGCAGAGGTTGTATTTTCACGGCGAGCTGATGCTCTTGCTGCTGTGAAGAGATACAACAATGTTCAGCTTGATGGGAAGCCAATGAAAATAGAGATTGTGGGAACAAATGTTACAACTCCAGCTGTTGCTCTAGCAGCTACAAATGGCAAATTTGGAAATCCAAACAGTGTTCCCAGAAGGTATGCCCTTTTAGTTATCCTGGGTCTAGAGTTATGGATCCACTTAGCTCATGCTTGTAACTCTCAGGTCTGCTTTCATAATGCTCATGCCTTGAGAATTGTCTCTAATATATCTTAGAACTTCCTTTTCATAAATTGTACTCTTGTAAAAGCCCTTTTCTTGGTTCTGCTTTGTGGCATTTGCCAAATACTTCTGAGAATATTGAGATGAATCTTACTGTATTTGCTGTTGGGTGATTACTATGTTCAGTTACAGTTTTTTTTTTAATTCTTTTTTATGATTTGAAGTGATATTCTAATGTAGCTCATCGTAAACAGCTCAGCATTCTTAACTCAGGTCTCAAGTGACTCGTAAATAAATATGTTTGAGTATTGGCATCATCCCTATATGGAGTAATAAGATAATGCCTATCAAAAAAAGAAGGATCACGTTCCTATAAATTCTGCATTCTATGCTCTATAATCACTTTTGCTTTTGGAATTTACCCTGAGGCTTCTTTGAAGTTAAGGGGAAAGGGTGAAATTAAACTTCTCCAAGGAATTTTCTTTCATGAACTGGAAGTATGTATTATGAGGTATGGATGCTCTATTCTAAAATAAGCTCTATTGGTGATTGTTTGACATTATGAAATTGTCCTGTCATTTTACATGCTTTGTCCAAGGGGTTTCTGATATTCCCTTCATTACAAGGACTAAGGATCAGTTAGTTGATTGGAGATTTCTCAGATATAGTGGGATGGATGAAGTTGCAGTTGACTGTTGGGAGTATTTTGTTTTCCTTCTTCTGTGATGTGATTTCTAGTTTCCTTCCTTGTGAAAAAATAGTATTATTAGGTACTGGAAATTTTGACACCACCTAAGGAGGGAATGAATTAACTGAATTTGATAGCTGTTTTACAAGCCGTGTTACTGATCATTTTGCTCCTTTGGCACTAGTAAACACTATTGGCACTATGTTGAGTATAAGAGATGGTATTATAACACAAGTTGGTGACAATATTGTAGATATGTGGAGTAGCAATGTTATTGCCTGCCTAATGGACATGATTACCTCTTTTAGCTAACTCGATAACAAGGTTCAAAGCATCGACATACCCTGATACGATTCAAGGGACACATGTATATGTACTTCAAACCTTGCACCCATTTTTTGTAGTTTTCTTTAAAAATAGGTCAGGGGCAGGTTTTAGTCCTGTCTACCCCCTGAAATACGCCAAACCCTCAAAGCTCCATTATCTACTCTGTCGGTGACCCATGGATATGATACGTTTCAGCCGATACATGATGAAATTTCAAACCGTGCTTGATATTCTTTTCAATCATGGAAGTTAAATGTTAGTTTTTGTTTGTGTAATATGTTATTTGATTAATATATTGGAATCATTTGCATTTTCTATGAGTTTGAATTTTGCCTGAACTTAATTCTATCATGTAGTTTTGGTTGTTAAAGTTTACAGGACAATTTCATAACACATTATTTTGTCTATAACCTTAGTTTTTTAATGTTGTTTAATGATTTGGAACAAGATAATAATTTATAAAGGTGTGCATATGTTCCTTTTGTCATTTCATAAAGAGTAAAATATAAAAACCTCCCATGAGGTTTCTGACAATCATAAAAATCTCCCCTCAAAAGTTTTACTTTAACAAAAACCTACCCTGAACTTTTGGGAAATTCAACACACATCCCTTCTGTCACTGACCAGATGAAAAATGTTTAACTGATGCATTATTTTTTTTCAAAATACCTATTTTACCCTGAGAAGCAGAATTTTTTTCTTCTGATTTCATGTCATTCTTCACCAAGTGAAATACCTTGTTGACTTTCAAATGTTAAATATACAGGGCAAATGCGCCCTCCATTGAGCTTTTGCATGAAGATCTGAGCAGCCCAAAGCATGTTTGGCATACACACATCTGCCAAACGTGCTTTGGATGACTGACATTTCCACCGACAGTGACATGTTAAACCTTGGTGTAAAACGGCTATCAAATTCAGCTAATCTGATTTCAGTCAAGGGATGCACAATAATTTGCTGTCTGCATGTAACATCTCTTTCAGATGGGTCGAAGGATTAGCCAACTCATAGATGAAATTCTAGTTGGAGTGGAGTTATCGTAGTCTTCTTTGCATTTTGGTGGTGGGGGTGCAAATGGTATTCCTTTTTCCAAATTTAAATCCAAATCCATGTCTGATTATGGTGACCCAAGTTCAACCCGTTTATAATGAGATCAATATGAATTGATCCATTATGATCCAAACTGGTAATATTTAAATGTATATGCTTATATCTGCATAAAATCAATGTGCCTGTTAAAGTTGATTTCAGTGTTTAATATTAACGATTAGAAAATATTGTATACTTACTGAATATTCATAGACTCAAGCCTCAGAAGTTATTTTCCAGTCAATTCATTCATGGTATACAACATCAATGCCATTTTTAGTTCATTTTACTAATAGTATATGGTATTCTGGTCTTTTTTAGTTTAAGTTATTGATGATATTCAATATTCAAATCCATTTTATGTCTTCCCTAAATGTGATGTATACGAGTTAATTTAATTCAAGTTGAATCTGATTTGATCTGTTTGCAGCTCTATGATTGAATTAATCCTTGTTGTTATGCCTTTTATGTCTCACTTTAAGTGTTATGTCCCATACTTTATTGGGGGCACAACTGTCGTATTTCATATTAGAAACATATAAATACAGCCTGGTCAACTAGAGAGATAAGATTTGAATTCTCTCTAGATTGAACCAGCGGTTTACTCTCTTAACTCTTCCTTCTCTTCTCTCTCCCTCTCTCCTGCGTCTATTCTTTTTCTCTCATTCTAGGACTGAAACCAGTGCAGGTCAAATCAATAACAGTGTTGACCCCACATTTTATCTCAAGGTTTACAATACAGTCCAAAACAAATTCTTCCTAAAGGTCCCCTGCTTTGGAAAAGCATCAGCCAAACCATTGGCTGATCTCCTTGTCCAACTGAAAAGCACTCCAGCTGCCCTTGCTAAGCAGAAAATCTGCCTATTTGCTATTTAAAATTCCAAACCCCAAGCTTTTTGTCTGCAACTATCCTATTAACAGTTTAGAGTCCCCCTCCACCTCAAAATTTGGATGTCCTCATTGCTTGACCAGTCTCAAACCTTGAAATCCATAATATCAGCTCTTAATGAATATCCCACACCCATTGGGCCAGAGTATAGTGCTATCAACCTGCCCTCCCTACTTCTGAATGCTCCCCCCAACTCCAAAGGGACCTGGGTTGCCCAAAGAGCTTCCACCAAAATTCAATTTTACCCTTTGTTGTGTTGAAGGTAACCATTAAACCTGTACTATATTCTCTATGGTTGAAGAACTTGCCACTACTGACCACCCTCTAAAAATGTCCTACATAAGCATGGTATCAATGACTTGCTCCTTAGATCTCTCTTTGACCACCCTCTATCTTTGAATAACTCTGTTGACTTCAGTCTGTATGATCTACATAAGCATGGTATCGATGACTTGCTCCTTTGATCTCTCTAATCCTCGGAAGGAAGATTCTATTATTCTTGTCTTCCCAAATTGACTAAAGTATAGATGCTTATATGGCTCTCCACATTGGTTTAAAAGGCCTAAGAGAGAAGAAAACTAATTCCAAACAAAAGAAGCAAAAAGACAAGATAATAATAGGTGTGTTATTGTCTCACCACAGCCTAAGGAAAGACAACAGACATGAGGGTAGATGCAGCACTTTGGCCTTCTTTGCAGCTTGTTCTAAGTGTTGATTTTCTGGAGCACCACCTCCCAACAAAGAAGCCCTTATTTTGGGGGGTATAGGGTTACACCAAACTATTTTTGTTGGAAAGGATCCCTCCCATGTTAGAGGACTGAAGGAGGGCAGCGAAAAAGGAAGCACAAGTAGAAGAGCCAAAAGAGGACACCAACCAAATTCTGCAGTCCAAACAAGAATGATCCAAGAGCATTGTACTAAGAAGGGATATAAATTCATCTACCAACCCCATTCCAAACTCCCTTAACCCTCTCCTTAGTCCTTAGTCCTTAGTCCCAAACCCAAGAATTTTTATTACCATGTACAGAGGAGATTATTCTCCCTTTGGTTAGGGGAAAGAAATACATAGACAGAAATCTATCTTTTAGAGAGCCATTGCCAAACCAAACATCTTCTTAGAAAAACACTTCGTTACCTACACAACTTGACCCAAATTTAGACTGGCCTGGCATGGCACGACACGACGATCGTGCCTGGCCTGACACAATGGTTCGAGCCGTGTTGGGCCTGGGGTTCCACTTCCACGGGCCAGCACGACACACTGGCTACACTTGGTCTGCCCATTGAACTAGTCGTTGGGGGGGTCCCCAATGGCTAGTTTTAGCTTTTTGGGTTTTTTTTTATAGAAATACCCCTAACAACTATATAGGAGGGTATTTATGTATTTTGGTTTAGGGGGAGAAAGAATAACACAACTGTGGTGGTTTGCGGCTCGGGAACACTAGAAAAAGGAATATGGCTCTTTTGGGGAAGTGGTTGTGGAGATTTCCATTGGAGTAGGAGAAGCTTTGAGCTAGAATAGTGGCAAGCATACATGGGCTGGAGCAAAATGGATGCACTCTAGAACTCAGACCTTGACAGTATTTCGAGTCTCCTTGAACTTCTTGATAATGTCTTCTTAGACCCCACTAAGGTGGACTCTAGAATTTGGACCTACCCCCATTGGCTCTTTTTCTTGTGCTTCTTTAAAGTCTTAAGCCAATTCACTAGTCTTGTTAGGCCCCCTTCCCCGTCAATGAGGTTTGGTGCAGCCCAATTCCTCCCAGGGTTGGTAGTTTTTGTTGGGAAGTCTATTTGGAAAGAATCAACACTGGTGATCCAAAAGAAAAGACCCAATACTTGCTTGTCACCTCATTGCTGTGTTCTTTGCAAAGCGGAGAGGGAGACTGGTTTCC
This sequence comes from Nelumbo lutea, assembly GCF_056320005.1. Lineage (NCBI taxonomy): Eukaryota > Viridiplantae > Streptophyta > Magnoliopsida > Proteales > Nelumbonaceae > Nelumbo > Nelumbo lutea. The sequence continues at coordinate 3,550,844 of NC_142685.1, read as the reverse complement.
ACTTACTGGTGTCTTGCCAATTTGCAAAGTCTATTTGGGAGTGGGCCTTTTCCCTTTTTGGGTGTAATTGGAACCCTCCATTAGACATGCATTGTCTTTGCTAATGGTGTTCATTCATTCATTGGAATAAAATATATTCTTAAAAGGCAATGGAAGTTATAAAATCATTATTTTTTATGTGAGAAATAAGAATTTCAGGCCCTAACATAGACTTGTTCGGGCTTGCCTTGAGGGTCGTGGTACAAAGGCGACTCATAGAATCAAGAATGCAATATGTTTTACATCATCACATTAACTACTTGAAGCAATGTAGTTAAGGAAAAAAAAGAGATTGTGGGTTTTACATGCTTGAAAATGTTTTATATGTTTGATTTTATTTATAAATTTTGATTTGAATATGCTTTGCATTTTATGTTTATGTATTTTAATTTTAGATAATAGGTTTTTATTACATTTATTCAGATTTTAAGTTTATATTTTTATCAATATTGTGTTTAATATTTCTTTTTCATTTTTTGCATTGTTTAGCATTTTTTGAATTCTTTTAATTTTCTGACATTTTTTGTTATTCTAGCTTTTTTTTTTATTTTGTACCTAGCTTCAAAAAGGCACGCGCTTTTTCTTTTGCCTCGGGCTCAAAAATGGTCCTTGCGTCTCTTTTGCATCTTGCGCTTTTAAAACAGAGGTCAATTCAAGTTTCCTGTTTATTGTAACCAACCCCATAGTGAGATGAGTCTTAGTCCGTATATTTGAATGCACAACTCATTGGCTGTTTCGGGGAGCACCATTCTTTGCTTTCTTGGGCAAAGCAGCTATGAGATCTTTTGACCTATCACCATTTTAGAGCTCCATGCATTTTCTTTCCCTTCTGAGGAAAAAACTCTGGTGGAATTTTTACTTTATGAATTTAAATAAGTGGTGGTGTTGACTGATAAAAAAAAGTGGTCTTGTTGAAGAAAAAGCTCCGGTTATGTGTTGTTTTGCTCTCGAACTTGAACCCATATACTCTATGGAGTCTTTTGGTTTATGTGTAGAGGTTAATTCGGTATTCAAATAATGGTTTAACTGTCTCTTGGTAGGCATATTAACCTTGCATTCATTTTTTATTTCTAACAGTATTTCACCCTTGAAGGTTCAGAGTAGCAGCAGCTTGTTAGCTGTTGTTTTTGTATTAAGGTTCAAATATCCCTCTTCATTATGTCTCTGCATTGAGTGTGGTCCATAGTTGGCCATGAGAAAGATCAGAAAGTACTGACAAGAAAGTTGACATGTAATTAGCATATTTTAACCGGTAAATTTTTTGTAGTCAATTAGTTTGTGTCGGTACTCTATTCTGCATCTCAGGGTATTTGCTCGTTTGTTTTTATTTTTATTATTTTTTACTTCATCTTCGGTATGGTTGATTTTCTAGTAGCATTAGCATTCTTCATATTTCTGATTATTGTGCTTTATGTGTTTGATTGAAAAGTGGACAAGGAAGGGGTGGTGCTATTGGACGGCCACGGGGCCGTGGATTTGGGAGGGGCCGTGGACGGGGAAGAGGTCGTGCTGAGCAGATAACTGCAGAAGATCTTGATGCTGATTTGGAGAAGTACCATTCAGAAGCAATGCAAATAAACTGAAGTCAAACTAGTCTTCTGCTATGCCATTGTCATGCTTGATAAATGCGTTCCTGACGCATGTGTATTTTATCAACGTGCTACTCCCTCAAGGAAGAAAACACGTGGAAAACTGCTTGTCTGGTTTATGGAGCTTGGCCCTTTATTGTTAGTTGCTCCTTTGATTTTGACATGGTACATGGGTTAATAGACGGCTGCAGAGTGTTCTGTGATTTCCCTTTGTTTCATTTGCTACTGCTTTAATTCGTTTACTTGTTTCTACATCCGGGGTACATGGAGTTGGAACTGCTTCGCTCTTCAGGTGATAGAAGCAAAGAACAAGAGACAGCTGCAATCATGGGAATCGAAGTGAAGCCAGAGCTTCAGAACTTGTATTATGTTTTGGAGTTTCTCGCTGTCTACGATTTAAAAAGGTAAGATGTCGTTGAAAGTAGATTTATGATTTCCTTTTAAATTATCTGATAACATCTTGTAACTGTTAAAATCTTTGGCAGTTTTTTTTGGTGCTCTGTAAATGATGCAGTTTGTTGAATTTTGGTAGTTTAGATCAGTGGGTGTACAATCTCCTTTACATGCTAGTTCTGGGATGTTATGGAGATTTCACATCGACGTGAAAGGATTTTTCTGATTTTTTTTTTTATTGTTGTATTGGTATGGGGCGTCTGGCGATGAAACACTCCTCGCAGATGAATGTCGAGCGTTTTGGAAACACTGAATGATTTCGTAGCGTTTCTGAACTCATGCGGAATGGTGAATGTTACTGGTCATAATATGGAAGAAATATATCGATATCAGTCATTTTTGGTTTACTCGTATTTTTAACATTTTATGCTTTATGCGATTGTGACATGACGCACTCGAGTGTTAAAAATTTGACCAAATGCTAAAATAATTAAAGAGTGTAGAAGCGATTGAAATTTAGAAAAACAAGTATCTTTAATCATGGTTCAGACTTCAGAGTATCACAGTATGTTAAACGAGGGAAAAACTTGAGCTGTTTGTAAAAAGCAGCTGGGCTGTTTTGGAATCCTGCAGTGAATGGCATCTCATAATGTGTGGATAGTAGCAACTATGGAATCAAACTAACATTATGAAAATTTCTAGCTTCCATCAGAATAAACAGACTTCTCCCAGATTTTCCTTCAATTCAAAATTATATTCCCTGCACGTTAAGCAGCATGGCACCATGGCATCACAGCATTTTTATAAATAACCATCTCAATTGACCATTTCTTTCCTTGAGATAATTACTAGGTAGTCCAACTATCCAAATATAGTGATAAGTAACTTGTTCACAGCCTGACAGGGCAAGGGCAACCACTTCGAATTCAAACCATGAATTTAAGGTATTAAGAAAATCTTGGGCCAACCTTCGATCTCACTTTTTTAAACCTGTCAATAACCACCTGTGCTTTGTTTTTTATACCTAGGTTTTGAAAATACATGAAACAAGTGAAATGTATACAAATTTTAAAGTATACATAAATACATCAAGGAAATGTATACAAATTTTATAATACAATAATAAAATTAAATTTAAGCTCAAAATATCTACAAATAATACATAAATACATGAATAATGTATATTTTAATGATATATAAGAAAAAATATATTATAATTAATATAAATAATAAGTATATTATTAAATATGGTAATTGTTAAAATAATTATTCTATTATTAATATTTTATTTCTACACTTTTTCTGAAATAAAAATCGTTTTTTCTAACAAATGTAGATTTATATAAATTGCATTATAATAACAAGTGGGTGTTCGGCGATGTGTATGATTTTGTACTCTTGGATAGAAAAATAAAATGTTTTTGACATCATAGTTTAGGTAAATTTTGACATCATAGTTTAGGTAAATTTTGAAATATGGATGCTTGCCATATTTTTGTTTTTAGTTAGAAAAATAACTTGCATGTTTGATCCCTATAAATTGCATGTTTTATATAAAAAAACTTGTGACATCAATGTTTTTTGTTTTTAGTTAGAAAGAAAAATAACTTGCATGTTTGATCCCTATAAATTGCATGTTTTATATAAAAAAACTTGTGACATCATTGTTTTTTGTTTTTAGTTAGAAAAATAACAAGTGGGTGTTCGGCGATGTGTATGATTTTGTACTCTTGGGTAGAAAAATAAAATGCCAAATGAGTTAGCATTGTCAAGCAATTATTAATCCAAGGGAGATGCACATGATTCTTGGGTCCATTTGGTTCTCAGTCAATCAGAATCTAGATCCCTCAATTGAAATTGGAATAGTCTACTTGCAGTTCAGATGAGAATCAAAATGAGAATTAAAATAAGCTGGAATGAAATTTCATTCCAAAAAAAGGGGGAAAGAATGGCCATTCCCTCAAATAAATGAATGTCATGGGAATGGGATTCTAATTTCGCCCAACCAAACAATTGAAATTAGAGTGGGCCATTCCAATTCCAGATCCCTATTCCCGTGAACCAAACTAGACCTTAAGAAATCTGTTGGTTTGTCGAGGATACAGGTGGAAAGCGATTGTCTTTCTCTTGTTATGTTCCTGTTGGCGAATTCTTCTTCACCTTGGTGCATCACCCAAATTGTTGAAGATTATAGAAGTTTACTTTATTCCTTTGATGTTTATATTATACTAACATTGCTGTTGCAGGCTTGGTTTATGTTAGCCGTGCCAGATCTACTGTGCATCCCAAAATTCTTAGTCATGATAGAAACTGACCTTGTAGAATTCAACTACGGTGTTACAAATTTTATCCCATCAATATTAGAGAATGCACCCTACTTCCAAATTTAATTTTCTTATATTTCATTAGTTCACATTTTATAAAACATATTTTCATGGTTAACAAGATTTAACAAGATGTAATTACCATCACCTGCAACCAATCACTATCTTTTGCTGCATGCACCACAAATTTTACCATCCCTGACAAGAATGAGGACTCTTTCTCATACAAATCACAATACCCCTAGTATTTTATGTATTAAAATATTCTGTTATTTATATTTCCTTATAAATTTTCTAGAATAAAAACCCTTTTTAATATGTTTATTTGATGTTAAATTTTAATTTAGAGTAATTAAACCATGTGAACACCGAACAATGAACAAATTTCAGACATGTCAAACTTACAATACAAGTTATAGCAATTAGAGTGTTCAATTTGCTCATTTGATGACGGCTACCAAACTTTGAAGTGGCTATGCCAAAAGGGATGATGCAACTAACAAATCAATTTACTCGTAAGAGATGTCACTTACAATACATTCATCGCAGGGAAAGGAGTTGAAGATACCAAGCACAAATGATACAGTGAGAAGGCATAAGTTGGCCCCTGAATGGAATTCCATCCTACGTGTACAGATGACTGGAACGCGATAAGACTTCCAACATTTAGGTGTCTTTTGGTTTTCTCATATTCTTCCAACTTGAAAAAAGCATCCTCAGGAGCGAGTACAGTATTGCTTTGATACAAGACACTACAAAATTCCAACATGAAGAGGGCCAATACCACGGGTAAAGAAGTCGAAAAAACAGGCTTATAAGATGCCGTGGGTATCTTCCAATCTGCAACAAATACAAGCAACTTGGAGGTCAATAACCAAAGAAACTTGAAATGGAAAATTCAATTATATCAATTTAGGCATCCTTCCACTTATCTTTCTGATACAAATTGAAAATACAATGCAATTTACTACGCCCATTTAGTGTTAATGGCTTATTATATGTTATTTTTTGTTTTTTTTTTTTTTGGGTCCAAAATGCATGTAATACTACAATGGACGGAGCTTTTTATCCTATTTAAGTGTAAACACATAATTTTGCTTCCATCCTTGTTCAGCTCAATAACATGAAAATAGAGATAGAAAAATTGAAGACTTTTACTATGACAAGTTTTCATCAGTAAACAACCCCTCCATAGACAGTTCTGGATAAAAAATTAACCAAATGATAGAAGTATGCAAAACCCATGTAACCACGAATTACGATTCCACTGACTTCTCTAACCTGCTAAGGTAAATTGGTCAGAAAATCACTCACAGGGAAAAGTAAATCCAATGCATCCCAGGCCGCATGACGAACAGCTCTTGTTGGATACATTGGACCACCAGGGGAGGTGAAGCTATATAGGCAGGCTTTCAATCTTGTACTTGTAGTCATCCTCAGCTCCAAGCCTAGAAAATACCAGATTAACCAAGTCTAAGCAACCTTAAATCGCTGACAATCTCAAAGTTTCACAGCATGTAGAATTGGGGATTAGAGGTAAAGACAATAATGTACCTTGAAGGACTTTCATGTGAGAGAGGTAATGTAGAAGTACTGGTTCAACTTTCAATTTTTGAAGCTGTCAAAAATAAATAACAGTATAAAACGTAAGATAGATGGTCAACCATATTACCCATAAAAATTTAGTTAGATACATGTTTGAGATATTATTGTGTTACCTGATCTGTGAGTTCTATAACAAAAATGTCTGCAGGACCACCAACCAAAAAAGCATTTGGAAAAATAGGAAATTGATTTAAGAGAGCCTCAAGCTTGTGAACTGAGTGCAACAAAGATGAGAAAATTAATAAGGTCGATAAATTGGGTTATCCTACCATGCAGTTACATGATAAAAGCACATACCTAAATTGTAAAAGAACATGAACCTGGAAAGAACAAGGTATAAATCTCTCTGAGCCTGAAAATTAGTTGAAAGGAGCACTTTTATGTGCTTGCCATAACACTTTGAAAATCAATAAGAAATTTCAATAAAACACGGCTTCACAACAAATTGGACCAAACAAACAATGGGGGCAGATAGAAACCATAAATATCAAGACATTGCTGTTTCAAGATAAACACCAAGAACAATTATGCCTTACCTGTAAAGCAATTTTGTTTAAACGCATTGGGACAAGTGCAACCTCCTCAAGAAGATACTGGGTATTAAAGAAGAAACAATAACGCCATCATATATTTATTCACGATTCACTTCAATCCAAAACCATAGAAAGACAATAAAGAAAACATAGTTGGGCAGGATTCAGGAGAAATTTATGGCTTAAAGATTTTTTACATGGAATAAAGACAAGAAACACCTTCTGTTCGTCTGGATGTCAATCCTGCCAATGAACATTAGTCATGTATGATCAAGCAATTAAGCATACAGCAAGTCACACAGTGCAAACATGTAATCACGAAAAAAAGAGTTGAATTAATAAATGTACATGCTTAGCCAACATACAAACAAAACGTGAAACATTCAATCCTAGTGCTTCAAAATTCATCTCCTCAAAAAAGCCCCCAAGTACTACTTATTTAATGATTTATGATCCCACAATCTCTAACATCCATACCAGAAAACATTTGTAGCACCTTGAACAAGGGCAGATGAGTAACGAAGGAGGATTTCTGAATTTTCGAGTTGAACTTCAAATAACTGCAAAATAGAGTGGAATACTCAGTTTGGTCAAAATGCCATATCAATAATCTTGATATACAATAGAAAAGTTTGTTATAAAAAATCCATTTCTATAAGATCAACTCATGAAAATAATCATAAAGTACATGTGTTACAACATAGAATCTTTCCTTGAGAAAATCCAGACTCTCAAGTGCCATGACAATCAGTCACATGTGTGCTACCCTTGCCAAACCAATATCTACATGCATTCTGCACAAGTTAATTTACACTTATCAACTTATCACATGCTGACTGTTTCACCACATATTGACTCTTCTGACACATTGATTTGAACGAGCAATTGGATTAGGGGTAACCACTTTCAGCCTAACCTGGAAATTCCAGGCATTGGCCTAGGTTGTGTTCAGGCCTGACCAGGCCCTAGTCCACATCAAGCCCACAAATTTCTGGGCTGAGCCAGGAACAGGCTCAATCCTTTAGCCCAAGCCTGCAATTATTTTTATAAATTAAATATATACATATATTTCTAGGTCATTTTTATTTTTTATTTAATATTGTATATATAATTATTTAATATTAATATGACACACACAATACATATTATATAATATTTTATATTACATTGAGTATTACATAAATTTTATACATATATTCTTTGTTATATGTAATATATATTTAATATTTCATGTTTAAAATTGTAGGCCCGGAACCCAGCTCAGGCAGCCCATGGTCACCTCTAACTTGGATTTCAACATCACATGTCTCCAATTCACTCACTAGAAATGGAGAATGGAGCTTTTTCCAGCTTAAGTTTGTTTGACCATCTAACTCACAAAAGGAATATGTTGGATTTCTTTCAGATCTAATATTACACCTCATCACGTACTTTACAACATCAGCACATATGCACACTATTTTGAAACTATTTATGTTTAACATAACTCCACCAGCGTGAGCTTGTATTATGCTACCAGTCCCAATATAGTTGGGACAAGGCTTAGATGATGGTGATAATGGTATACGTTTAACATGTCATAATATGCTGCTTCATATATTACAAGGCTTAGATGATGGTGATGATGCATCTATAACCAATTGTTTAGTTGGAAAACAAAATATGATACCCACATATGTGTCAAACTACTAATTCCATATTGCCATCTTTATTTATCTGATTACTTGTGTAATTGTGCTCTCATTTGTAACTTTTTTTCATCTCATCATCTTTTTCTTTTTTTTTTTTTTGGAATATCAATAAAAAAGAAAAATTTTATGACATATTTATATAATCATCTTCTATTTTTTCAATGCATAAAATAATATTTGACATTTTGACTCCGGATCTGTTGGCAGTGTTGGTTTCCGATTCTGGTGACTACATTCAGGAACTCAAGCTAAAATAATAACTTTGAATAAATCAATAATTACAGTGTCATTTTAGCTCAACATGTATGGTCTGATTGCCTGCCGAACCAAATACCTTTTTGTTTATGATCAACTAAACATTCAGACATATTAATTGAAACCAGAACAAAATAACAGTTTTTATCCTTTAATCCCACAATCTCCCATGTGTTTTGGCTATTTTATTTTTTGTAATATAACCATACCTTGTTCTTGAAGATTCATGTGTTCTGTTGAAATAATTTAGTTATTTGTGTTAGGGTCTGTTTGCGAGTTAAAGCGTTTTTTTCTGTTATTTCTGTTATTTTACTCACTTACAGCAGGGGCAAAAGGGTCTTTTCCCTTCTTATTTCTGCCACCCTATATAATATAATAGAAGCTGGCGCTGCCAGCACTGTTCTATTGCTCCAACCCTTTTCTTCCTTTCTTCCTCCTTTTCTCTCTTCTTCCCTTCTCTTCTCTACTTCCTCGTATTTCAATCGGATTTATTGCCAAGATGGTATCAGAGCAAGGCTGTTGAATCTGGGTGACCAAGTTTTTTCTCTTCAAGTTGCTGAATCTGGGCGAAACAGAGGACTGAATCTGGGCTGATCAAATCAGATCTGCAACTGGTACAACCCTAAAGTTTTCTTTCTTCTTTTATTTCCTTCTTTGGTCGGCAGACTTTTGTGAGGGTTATATTTTTTATTTGTTGGATCATGTGATCCTGTACCTATGAAAAGGTGACTGTAGGTCATAGATGACCTGTTTTCTCTGCTCATTAGTTTGATTCCATGTGTGTTAGGATCTCTCTTATTGATTAATGTTGTGGTGGAACTTACACGTTATTGATTAATGCTGTGGTGAAAATCAGTCACGTCATAGTTCTTCTTTGGAAATTGGTGCTATTTTTTGTGCTCAGATTAAGTCCAGAACTGAATTGTTGTGTGTGGAGCTTTTGTCGATATAAGGAGGAATCCTAAGTTGAGAGTTTAGATAAAAAAATCTTGTGCTTACCATGTCGTCTGAGAATTCTGCTACTTCAGAGATTTCAGGGAGCCACAATGGAGTGAGTGGGGGAATGGATATGAATTTCCCCATGGCTGTTATTCCCTTTGATGGTCTGAACTAACTTGAGTGGTCTAGGGGAATAAAACTCTACATCACTGCTAGGGGGAAAATAGGATACATCAATGGGAGAGTGAAGGAACCGAAGAACGGAAGTGTTGAATATGATAGGTGGAACCAAGAGAATAGTATGGTGATGTCATGGCTCTTGGTTTCCATGTCGCCACAGGTAAGTTAGACTTTTATGTGGGCTGAAACTGCTTGTGAGATATGGGAACAAACAAAGTCCACATATTCAGAGCAGAGACACTATGCCAAGATATATCAACTGCAAGCTGAATCCTCTTATTGCAAGTAGGGGGAGAGGAGTCTCCCGATGTACTATTCTGATTTGACATCGATATGGAAAGAACTTGATCACTACCAGAATGTGAATTCGAAGTGTGATGAAGATGCAAAGGCATATAAGCCACTTGTATCTCAGCAATGGGTCTTTGCCTTCCTCCTAGGGCTGAATCCTTCATATGAGTCCATCAGGGTGTAGATCTTGGGTAGTAAAGACTTGCCATCAGTTCAGGAGGTGTATGCCTTAGTAGAGTCAGAAGAAAGTAGAAGACGTGTGATAAATTGTGTAGAGGGGGAGTCAGTTGCCCAAGCTGTCCGGGGAAATTCAGATACAAATGTCGGAGGTGCTTTTAAGAAAGGTGATTCTCAGAAGAGAACATATGATAAGAGTAAACTTTGGTGCACTCACTGCCAAAAGACAAGACACACGAGAGATACACGTTGGGATCTCCATGGAAAACCTAAATGGGCACAGGATTTGGGTAAGAAGTCAACACCTGATCAGGGCAAGAAACCAAGTCAGTAGAATAAAAAAAAGTATTAACTCAGCTAATATGGCGTCGCCAAAGACTAGTCCATTGGTAACTCAAGAGAGGCATCCCAGTTTTGACCCTAAGGAATAAATTATCAACTCCTTTCGTGACCATTTGGAATTGTATGGTAGGACTCTCCGCCAGATGGATTCTAGTCATACTCCCTCTACCACTTTCGCGTCTACATCAAGTAACGTTGCCACTGCCTTCCATGTGTCATCTCATACCACTGATTCTCCTTGGGTTATTGACTCGGGAGCCTCAAACCACATGACTGGTAAGTCAGATTTATTTCAGACATATAACCTTCTCTCTGGGAGAGATAAAGTGAGACTAGTTGATGGTTCTTTCTCTACCATAGATGGCCAAGGTACCATACCTCTCCCACTCGGCCTTACCCTTTCTAATGTACTGCATGTTCTGAAATTACCTATAAATTTGTTGCCCATTAGTAGTATAACTCACTCCTTGAACTGTTCAGTCATTTTTTTTCCGTCCTCATGTGTGTTTCAGAATTTGGCCTCGGGGGAGACAATTGGTAGAGGAAGCATGGTGGATGGTCTCTACGTGTTGGAGAATAAAGCTGGTCTTGTGGCTACAGAGTCCATGAGTTTGTCCAGTGAGAATCAAGCCTATTTATGGCATAGTCGTCTTGGTCATCTTTCTTTTGAGTCATTAAAAGTTATGTTCCCAAAGTTGTTTGAGTCCCTTGTGAGTGAGTGAGTTACAATGTCAGACATGTCAATTGAGTAAACATTGTGGAAGTTCTTTACCTTTCAAAAATAAAAGATCTGAATTTCCATTTCATATTGTTTATTCTGATTTTTGGGGCCCTGTTACTCTACCCACTGAGGCTAGATATAAGTACTTCATTACCTTGATTGATAATTACTCTAGATACACTTGGGTTTATCCTATGCGATCTAGAGATGAAGTGCCAAAAATTGTGAAAGACTTTCAACTCATGGTGTTCACTCAGTTCCAAATTGAAATCCATATCTTCAGTGAAGCTCTTGTGCCAAGACACCCCAACAAAATGGTGTTGCTGAACGAAAGAACTATCACCTTCTCGAAGTAGCTCGTGGCTTATTAATTCATATGAATGTGCCAAAACGTTTTTGGATGGATGCAGTGTTGTGTGCTACATACATCATCAATCGTATGCCATCTCGGTTACTAGAGTATAAGGCCCCACACCAGCTTCTGTTTCCTACAGCTCTGTTGTCCACCATTCCAATGCGTGTTTTTGGGTGTCGTTGCTTTGTCCATAACTTGTCCCCTACTCGAGGTAAGCTTGATCCTTTGGCTATTCCTTGTGTTTTCCTTGGTTACCCTTTATCTCAAAAAGGGTATCGCAGCTATGATCCTACCTCTCGCAAGTACTATGTCTCCATTGATGTATCCTTCTTTGAGAGTCAACTTTTCTTCTCGGTTTCTCCTCAGGGGGAAAGTAGGGTTGAGGAGAAACAGGCGGATCAAACTCAACTACCTCCTTTACCCGATCCTCCTCCATTTCGGGTCTTTCATCGTCGCCATAAAAGCCAATAGAGTTCAAGAACCGTGGAACCTGACACTATGCAACCAACATCATCGGATTCACCAGAGGCAGATCCGTCTCATCAGCCAAGTACACTTGCTCCTATTGATATGCATGTTCCTCTCAATGTTGATTCCCCTGTCATCAATGATCTTGATGTTCCTATTGCTAAGAGAAAGGGTGTTAGATCTTGTACTACTAATCATCATATCTCTAATTTTGTGTCCTATGATCACATTTCACCTTCATTCTGTGCATTCCTCTCTTCTGTGGACAGTGTCCCCGTTCCTAAGAATGTGGCAAAAGCTTTATCTAAACCTGAATGGACAGATGCAATGCAAGAAGAAATTGATGCATTACACAAAAATGGCACTTAGGAGTTGGTGGATCTTCCTGAAGGGAAGGAACCGGTGGGTTGCAAGTGGGTGTTCACAGTGAAACACAAGGCCAATGGAACTATTGAAAGGTACAAGGCTAGACTGGCAGCAAGAGGTTTTACACAGGTATATGGAGTAGACTATGCAGAGACTTTTGCTCCAATAGCCAAGATGAACTCTATCAGGATTCTTCTTTCATTGGCAGCAAATCTTAACTGGGAACTTCACCAATTGGACATCAAAAATGCTTTCTTGAATGGTGACTTGGAAGAGGAAGTGTACATGACCCAACCTCTAGGTTTTTGTGCCAAAGGCAGTGAACAAAAGGTGTGCAAGTTAAAAAAAATCTTTATACGGGTTGAAACAATCACCTCGAGCTTAGTTTAGTAAGTTCCATTTAGCAATTCAACAGATGGGGTTCAAACAATGTCAGTCAGATCACACTCTATTTGTGAAAAGAGGTGAAGGGAAAATTGCAGCTCTAATTGTGTATGTGGATGACATAGTGATCATAGGAGATTGGGAGGTTGAAATACGGAGACTAAAAAAATTCTTAGCCACTCAATTTGAGGTGAAAGATCTAGGCCCCTTACGTTAATTCCTTGGAATTGAAGTTGCCCACTCTCACAAGGGCATCTTTATTTCCCAACGGAAATATGTACTAGATCTACTAGAAGATATAGGCAAGTTGGGGGTAAAACCAATTGACTCACCAATTGAATCTAATCATCAGCTGGGAGACAGTCAGGGAGAGTTTTTGAAAGATGTGAAGAAGTTCCAGAGACTCGTAGGGAGACTCTTGTATTTGTCTATGATCAGGCCTAATATTGCTTATGAAGTGGGTGTCCTTAGTTAGTTCATACACAATCCTAGGACAACTCACTTTGAAGTTGCAGAGAGGATCCTTAGATACCTCAAGAAGTTTCCCAGAGTTGGTTTGTTGTTCCAGAAACATGGTCACTTAAAGGTGGAAGTATATACTGATGCCGATTGGGCTGGAGCAATCGATGATCGAAAGTCTACCAGTGGGTGTTGTGCCTTTGTAGGAGGAAACCTGGTCACATGGAGAAGTAAAAAATAAAGTGTGGTGGCTAGATCTAGTGTTGAAGCAGAATATAGAGCGATATCTCGTGGGGTTGCTGAAATCATGTGGATAAGAGATCTGTTAGGTGAACTGGGTTTTGCAGTTAGCAATCCTATGTCACTCTACTGTGACAATAAAGCTGCCATCAATATTGCTGCTAATCCAGTCCTGCATGATAGGACGAAACACATTGAAGTGGACAAGCATTTTATTAGAGAGAAACTTGTAAATGGAGAAGTGTGTACTCCATATGTCAGCTCAGAAGAACAACTTGCAGATATCTTCACCAAAGGTCTTCATCATGTGCGGCACAATGATTTGTGTGACAAGTTGGGCATGATTGACATCTATGCTCCAACTTGAGGGGGAGTGTTAAAATAATTTAGTTATTTGTGTTAGAGTCTATTTGGCTAGGTAAAGCGTTTTTTATTTTCTATTATTGTACTCACTTACAGCAGGGGCACAAGGGTCTTTTCCCTTCTTATTTCTGCCGCCCTATATAATATAATAGAAGCTTGCGCCGCCAGCACTATTCTATTGCTCCAAACTTTTTCTTCTTCCTTTCTTCCTTCTCCTTGTCTCTCTTCTTCCCTTCTCTTCTCTACTTCCTCATATTTCAATCGGATTTATTGCCAAGATGTTCAAATAAGAAAATAAGATCTGACACTTTGCTAATTATATACTTTCCAATTGCAACTTGATCATAATGCACCCTTGGTTTCTCTGCATATTTACACTTAGAATATTGGTTGCATCCAAGTCTTTAAAAGGCGGAAGGCCATTGGTCTTGAAGAGGCAAGGTATAGGCCAAAGATATTTAATGGAGTAAACCTCAACAACCTTAAAGCCTATGTAGAAATTATGCATGTATTATACAATTTCTTTTACATTTTGAACCAATTTGTAAATTTACTTTATTTTTTTTATAAATGAATAATGATTTATTAATAAAAGTATACATTCACCCTAAGAGGAGGCACGAGATATTACCTCCCCTTAGAGATAAGAACATAACCATATTCTTAATAGGATACAATCATAAGGTAGCCCAAAATAGTTTAGCCCTTGAGACCTCTTGTTTAGCCAAAGAATCAGCCATAGCATTTGCCGATCTGCTAACCCACTGAAAACTGACTGGCATGTTCCTTGTGAGCCACCTAACTTTCTTGAGAAGATCCTTCTATCCCTAGACGACTATATCCGAGTTCAATAGCCAGTCCACTACCACCTTAGAGTCTCCCTTGACTATCAAATTTTCCACTCCTAATTGGTTGGCAACCTGTATTCCTTTTACCATAACCAGTATCTCAGCCCTTGTAGAAAATTACCAACTCCCATTGGACCTAAAAATACGGATAGGATGCTGCTGTCCTTTTATCTCAAGATCCCTCCTATCCCTGAAGGTCTAGGATTACCTTAACTGCTCCCATCAAAATTCAGCTTTACCACACCCTCTGTAGGAGGTCTCCAAATTGCCTTTAATCCATCCTTTTTGGAGGCTATGGAGGCCACCTCTGCCCAACTTTTTCGGAGATCATCAAAGGAGTAATCCCTAAACAAATCTAAGGTTTTCTTCCAAAGAATTGTCCTTGTCAAAATAGATTTCTTTACTTCTTTGATGCTTCTTTCCTTTTCTTGGAATATTCTAGCATTCCTCTCCTCCCAAATAGTCCACAAAGTGGCTGCTTTGATGCACTTCCACATTAGTTTCCCTCTCTTAGTTGGCCACCCAAAAGTAGACGAATCAAAAAGCAGAATTACTTCAGAGGGCAAGTTCCACCTGCACCCAAACAACATAAAGACCCAATTCCAAATATTAGAAACATAGGAGCAAGATAACAAGTGGTAGCAATCCTCATTATGTACTTTACACAAAATACACCAATTTGAGGACAAACAAAGATAAGGTCTCTTTTTTTGCAAGTTAGCCATAGTGTTGATCTTACCAATAGAAAGTTTCCTAGCAAAAGACAACTATTTTAGGAGGGATGGGCCTTGATCAAATTTCTTTGGCAGGGAAGTCCGAAGTGGAAGGGGAAAAACAAACAGACTTGAAGAAAGAAGCACAAGTGAAGGAACCATTTGAAGTTAGATACCAAATTCTTCTATCAAGTTGAGAGAGGTCCAAGCAAACAGAGTCCAGAAGACGCAAGAGTTAAGAAACACATGCAAGTTCTTCATCCTTTAAACCTCTATGAAACCCAAAGTCCCAATTTAGAGTCAAAGGGAGAATTGGGGGTGAAATAAACCTTGAGACTGGCTTCTTTTTAAAAAGGGAGATAGAGTAGAGAGAGGGGAAGCAATCTTTTAGAGGTTAAGTGACCACCTAAATATCTTCCCAAAAACGAATAGAATTACCGGAGCAAAACATCATACCTTACAAAGCTGAGGAATTTAGGGAGAGTGCCAAAAATTGCCTTCCAAGGTGATGTAAGCAAATCCTGTCGAGATACCCCAACATCCCAACCAGTCTTAGAGACACCATGAATACTAGCCACCACCTCATGCCATAAACTCTCTCTTTCTAGTGGCCACCTCTAAATACACTTGCCTAGAAGAGCTTCATTCTTACTAACTTCCCTAGCCCTAAACCCCCTTCTTTTTATTTCGGCTCACTACTTCCCATCTAACTAGATGATCCATTTTTTCTTCCCATGGCTCCCACAAGAAATCCCTCATCAATTTTTGCAATCCTCTTAGCTTCCTTGTTAGGTATCCTAAAGACTAACAAAAAGTAGATTGGCAGGTTGGCAAGTGTTGCTTTGATTAAGGTTACTCTGCCCCCCAAAGAAATGTAATTCTTCTTCTAGGCTGCCAACATTTTTTCAAACTTTTCCACCACAGGACTCCAAAGTCATCTTTCATTTGGGTTAGCACATAAGGGAAGTCCTAAATAGGTCAAAGGCCACTTAGAACACGTGCAACCTAAGCAGGAAGCAATAGTCCCTAATTCCCCCCATCCAAGTTTAGTCCAACCACACAACTCTCCTCAAAGTTGATTTTCAAATTAGAGCCACTCTTAAAGAGTACAATCAGGTTCTTCAAATTTCTCACTTCCACCAGGTCACGACCCTCACAAAAAATTATAATGTTATTTGCAAACTGAAGGTGAGTAATTGAAACTCTACTTCTACCAACTCTCCACCCTCTTATTGATCCAACCCTATCTGCTTCTGATAAAAGTCTACTAAAAGCATCAGCAACCAAAGTGAATAAGAAAGGGGACAGTAGATCACCTTGTCTTAGGCCCCTATAGGCTAGGAAGAAATCATTGACTAAAATAGAGTAATGGTAGGATATAATGCAGTCATTAATCCATTTACACCATATATCCCCAAAACCAATCTTCCTAAGCACCTCTCACAAGAAGCTCCAATCCACTAGATCATGGGCCTTCTCAAGATCTAATTTACAACAAAGCCTTGATTACCGATCTTCACATCTCCACATGTTCATTTGCTATTAAGATCTGATCAATTATTTGCCCCCCTTGTATAAAGGCACCTTGAGCTTGAATAATTATAGATGGGAACACCTTTTAGATCCTCAATGACAAGACCTTAGCTAGAATCTTGTAAATGCTGGTCACTAAACTAATAGGTCTAAAGTGTTATGGATGTTTGGCCTTTTTTTCTTAGGAACCAAAACTAGAAAAGTAGCATTAACTCCACGACTTATTATTTAACTATGCTCAAACTCTTTGAAAACCTCAAACAAGTCTTCTTTAACTATATTCCAACAATCTTGAAAGAAATCCATAGTAAAACCATTCGGCCTCGGTGCCTTCGATCTATCCATTGAGAAAACAACTTTGCCTAATTTCCTCCTCAAAATTCCTTTCCAGCCATCCTTTATTTTCTTTAGAAAATCTTTGCCAAGTAACACCTTCCATCTCCACTCTATTACCTAGAGGCCTCCTAAGAATAGATTTGAAGTGGGCAACAAAACAATTGGTTATTTCCTCTTGAGACTCCTGTATCACTTGATCTACTTCAAGTTTAGTCACTAGATTTTTCCTCCTCCTCTCATTGGCCATCTCATGGAAGAATTTAGTATTTCCATCTCCTTCCTTAATCCTTTTTTTACCAGCAACACAAAATTTGATTCATTAGATTAAAAAGAATATATACAATAAGAAGTTGTGGGCAGAAACAAAACGCCCAAGAAGAACTATCCCACTATTTACAAAACAGTCCATAACATGGATTGCCTCTGAAGTCCTTGTTAGCTAAACCATCAGCCTTACTGTTTGCAGATCTCCTAATCCACTTTATTTGGACCATCGTGTCTTTAGATATCTGCTTGAAGTGCCTGAACTCATTCCTTGGCTTCCATATTACTCCTTCCCCCTTTTTCAGTCAACCCACAACTATTTTTGGATCACCTTCAATAATCAACCTACCAACTATTTTTGAATCACCTTTAATGAAACTCTGTTATTAATAAAAAGAATCTTGGATACAAAATAGTATTACAAATTCGAAATACACATTTGATATGCATAGTATGGAGGAAAGATTTGGATACACTTGGATACATTAAGGAAACTCCCACAAATACATTAATAGCATTGAATCCAAAGTTGAAATAACTATGAATAAGGTATAAATACATAGCGAATGCATACTTCAATAGTCAATATGAAGAAATCAATTAATATCAATATAGCATGACACATAGATATCATACAACTTTACTGATAATGCGTCAATCAGTAGTTCAAGACAAATACTATATAAATTTTTACAAATTACTACATACATGAAATTATTAATACATTATTACTTATTTAAGTTAAATAATTAATTAATAATTACATAAATATACAATGCTCTAAAAAAGATATTAGATTCATGAGAATGTAGAAGATCCAAGACAATAAATCATATGCAACCATTATATCTTGATTACTAAATCAATTATTTTCCGTTTTATTGTTTTCACTTTGGTAAATCTATGATGTTGGAAACTTGTGATACCGGAAGAGCATTGAGCAATCAATCTCCCTTGAATTTTGATGAATACCACCTGATTGGTTAGTATTTTTATGATACCAATTGATTGGTTATCAGTTTTTTTGACATCATGTCTTTCTAGTATCATAGTCAAATCCTTTTTACTTTTGTATATTAACAAAAAATAAGTCAACTTACTTAATCTTTTTTATCATAAACAATAACTTTCATTAGAGATAAATTAAAACTAAAATACAGAAGTCAACCCTTATTAGAAAAGGTTGATCCAATAAACATCAGACATTACAGCACTGCCCAGTAAAGTCTCTCCCTTACAGTCCCTTGTTTTGCTAGGGTGTCAGCAAAACCATTTGCTGATCTCCTTACCCACTTGAAACAAACACCCACCTCCCTTTTTATGCTAAGTATTTCCCTTATCAGCTGTCTATACTGCCAAATTCCCAGCTGCCCTGATTGCGTCCACCCAACTACCAATTTGGAGTCCCCCTCTATCTCAATCTGTTGTAGCCCCAATTGTTTGGCTACTTTTACACCTTGATGTAGTGCCAAGATTTCCACTCTTAAGGAATCTCCAACTCCTATTGGACCTGAATAGAGAGCCATTATCTCTGAAAACACCTCCTATACCAGATGGGCCTTGATTACCTATAAAGCTTTCATCAAAGTTCAGTCTTACCCTTTGTTGTGCTGGTAGGGACCAAACTTCCTGTATCATGGGTAATCCAGGCCCCACCGACACAACAAAGGTTGATCAAGGAAGATTTCCCCCAGCTGAGTGATCAAATCATCAACCATCCCCATTTCAGAATCCCTTAGACCTCTTCTCAAGCCCAAATCCCAGCAGTTATCAACAAACACCGAAGATATCACTTTTCTTTTGTTTTCAGACAAGGAGTAAACAAAAGGAAATCTATCTCTAAGGGAGTTTTCACCAATCCAAACATCTTCCAAAATAAGACTTTATTTCCAACGCAAACATCATATTTGAAATAAGGGAGCATAAGAGGCAAAGTACCTTGAATAGCTTTCCAAGGAGAACACTGAGAAGCCCCAGGGTCGAGTCTTGCATCCCAGTCGTTACCTGCCAAATCCATGAATACTAACAATCACTCTAGACCAAAGTTTGTCTTGTTCCATCGGTAAGCAGAGTCGTGTTTCTTAATCATATATTTCCTAACCCATGGCCTCCATCATCCCTACTCCTAGAAACCACCTCCCACTTTACCAAGTGATCCTTCTTAGTGTCCCCTGGTTCCCACAAGAAATCCCTCATTATCTTCTCTAACTAGTTTGCTACTTTCACTAGTACTCTAAAGGTAGACATGAAATAAACTAGCAGGTTGGCCAATTCATTAGAATTTCTAATATACATATCATATGCAAATTCATAAATTTTAATTACTAAAATAGTTATTCTTTTTTTAGTATTTTGATAGATCATTCATTTCACTAATATTTATAAAATACTAATTTTAATGATCATTCTTTTTATTCTTTTAGTTGAAAATTCATATATAGCATTGTTTATTTGGATTACATGTAGCCCCAAATAAAATGAAGTGTATGTTATTTTAGTTAGTTATTTAAAAATCCACAATTAATGGCATGATTAATGGTGTAACTAATGGGCATTCAAATATGAATTTCAAAAAAAAAAAAAACTTGGATTGTATCAAACAATATGGATCAGTATGGACTACTACATGCCTATGTATCAGTACTAAGACAAATCGATATGGAAGGAATAGTGCAATGTTAAATCATTCCACCATTGTATCGTATCAGTCTCCTTAGAATCATGTATGTGGTGTATAAATACTATACGCATTACACTATAGGGTGACATTAAGGAACCAATACATACCTATAAATTGGGAAAAGAGAAATTACACAATTGCCACTATCATAAGAAAACTCAATAACTTCAAAACTACTCGCAATGGCCATGAAGCTTCAAACAAAACTAAAAAATAACTATATAGATCAAACTTTAAGGGTAGAATCCATACGCAACATAAATAACCAAAATATCCTTACTATCTAGAAATACAAAAATACATAAAAAGATTCAGAAATTTCCAATTTTGACTCTACCACACCTGCATTAGGGTAGCTTGTATCACAATGCATTTGACTCTTCCCAACTCCACCTCTAGCCATATTGTCTACAAAGAATATGTAGACCTTAGTGCCCAATCTAATGAGTTGTTTATAACTATGGTCAATAATCTTGCTTACCTGGTGTAATGCCTCAACTATGATAGTCTACCAAAGATGTAAGCATCCAAACTATCACCACCTAAGGATCCCTTGCAATTTTTGTTCTCTCGATATCCATTGAGAATCCCATGTCGCTCTCATAATCTCCCTCCCTAATGGATACAAATGGTGCTATTACCAATTCCCCCAAAAACACATAGCTTCAAAGTGTATGATAGCATTATGCTTATATGCTATTTCTAAGTTCTAACATCAGAGATATTTTTATTTAAGACCCAAGGTAGTAGCAGGTAGGGGCCATTTCTTGGTTAAATTGTAAAATATCAGGCTGAAAGCATGCAAACACAGGTTCAAGTCTGAGATCAGCCACTATGCAACAAAGTGCTGAAGGTTAGATCTGTATCCAGTCCACACCTCCCAAAACCCTGGAATGGCTGGGTCCAATATTGGGTAGTGGTCCTTTTCCCTTCTAGTCAAGAGTAGGAGGTAATGCAGAATGCATTCCAACTACATACTTCTCTAAAAAATAAATAAATAAATAAATAAAGCCATTACAAATACATATGCATATTACAAATATCAACATACAGGTGGCAGAAAAAAAAAACAATTCAATAGAAAAAACATGGATATAAAAGTTTCAATAAATATAAGAACATACCCACTTGTGGAAAAGGAGGGCAAAGATATTAGATGCAAAAGACTGGCTCCAAAGCTGGACAATCAAATCAAGAATAGGTTTTCCATTCTCAGGCACCTTAACATAATGATCGGCAAGGACATCATAAAAGCAAAGATGATTCTCAATGTCACCCTCTGCTGAAGAAATTCCATCTTCATCCTTGCTAAGAATTATGTCTGTTTTAATTTGGAGAGCATAAAAGTCAAAAATGTATACAAGAACAGAGATGACTCATGTCATTAGAAACTATCATTGGGAGATAAATTTTAACAGTCCATAAATTCTAAAATTAAATCTTATTATGAATCTACAAGAAAGGATGGTGGAGAATAGTCTCAAAAGAGGCTCAAGCATATAAATTTTGTGAGCTTAAGGCCATCACATATGACACACATGCAAGCAAAATATCACTCCAGAGTCTCAGAATTGTTGTTATAACCAAATGCACCTTAGGTTTGGGGCTA
Source organism: Nelumbo lutea (assembly GCF_056320005.1). Lineage (NCBI taxonomy): Eukaryota > Viridiplantae > Streptophyta > Magnoliopsida > Proteales > Nelumbonaceae > Nelumbo > Nelumbo lutea. Next base: position 3,529,147 of record NC_142685.1, on the reverse strand, counting down.
TATCAGATTTTACACAACTTCTGTTATATCTGCACGAAGAGTCAAAATGGTTCACTTGTACATAACATCTCGATTACAATGTTGACAGTAAATATGTGGGAGCCAGGTTCTCTTTAGTGGGTACAAAGTAGACATTATTCTCCACAGTTTCTTCTACAGAGGCTGTTGAAGAAACTGAAAACTAGGGAGAGGAGGGATCGGGAGGTCAAATGTTGCAAAATCTTGAACATATTCCATTCTGTAAAGTTCAAATCCTTAAACTTCAGTGTTTTCAATCCTCCCACTTTAGGTTTATGTGGAATTAAACATTAATTAGATACAACAGTATTCAGAGGAACCAATATGCAACAGTTCTAGAATCCAATTATAGAAGTTAGAGAAATATTAAATGCAAAAATAATATTCATACTACCTCATAGAAAACATCTGGAAATAGTCGGACAAACACAGGTAGAGAGTATAAGTGTCTAACAGGAAGAAGGAATGCATTCCACAATGAAGACTCACCACGGGCGCGGATGTCAACTTCTAACGCCACATCAGCAAACAGTTCTTGCATCAAATTGAGTCTCTGGGATTGAGTGGCTAATGCCTACAAAAATTTAATGATACATAAATATACCTAATGCGGTTCTATAGTGGAGGATTTATAACTTTATAAAGCTCGAATTAACACAAATTGGTGAAATAACCATATAATTAACAGATAGAACGAAACGAAAAGAGAAGGAATTGCTATGCGTTACAAAGGTTGAACTGTAAGGGATTCGCATAAAAAGAGATGAAACGGATCCATTCAAGAATCCTGGGTATAACCGATTTCCTAATTACGGACGCAAATGGAGACAGACAGAGGGATATCAATTTCGGTAAAATTAATAGAAGACTTCACCCGTTGGAGTTTTTTCTCGATTTCTTGGGTAAGTGCGGTTAGATAAGCAGAGCCCCGAGCCGTCGAAGCTTGTGACATTCTGATAAAACCTCCGATCGAGAAAGAGCATTTGAAAACAAAATCAAAACCCTAAATTCAATTCAATCAATTCGTGCTAAGATAGATAGAAAGAGATAGCCATGTCCGTTCTTATAAGCTTCCGCAGGCAAAATTGACAAGGAAAAAACGGACTCCGAAGGAGATTTGAGGGAGCCCGAAACCCTAGACGCCTAATATCTATGCTTTGGACAAATCATGGAGAAAAAGAAAATGCAAAAGAAACCAGTTAAAGGAGCTCTGATGTTGTCGGGAGGAGTGCGAAATCAAAATGGATCTCATGAGAGAGAGAGGGGGCGAAGACAGGTGGAGTGAAATTAACACGTGTTCTTCCTTTGGGGGAAAATTTTTTGGCTGTTGGACCAACCGCTTAGAATACGGATCACTGCCAACAAAAAATCGTTTCAACCCTATATCAACATAATCTCACACCGTATGTTTAATTCCGTTTATATTTATTGAGTAGATGGTGTTACATAAGCGCTCATCAGCAAAAGCCTCATTAATTGTTTTCGTATGTATCCATGTTCCTAATGGATTTTTTGTCTCTCTTGTTTCAGGAAACTTTATTATTTTAGTGTTTCTTGAATTTGGTAGGCGTTTATTGATACTTTGCTTATATAGTGTGTCTAATGATGCCTGTATTATAAACACCTATATTAATAGCTTTTCTCGATTTTAGATACAGAAGTATAAAAAGTTTATTCAATAAATATAAATGGAACGAAATACCCTCAAGGTTGGTAGATGGTAGGTAAAAAATCAGGCTCTTGAGAATTTTTCTAAATACCAGACGTTACAACGTGAGTTACTTTTGATCAATGGAACCAACAACTAATCAGCCCCCCACAAGATCGCCCCCATAACATGCCATAGTACATCCCCGTCATGTATTATGAATATTTCATGATGATATCATCCTTGGTATTATCATTGATGGGGATGTGTTGTGGGACGTGGTGGGGGGCTGGTTTGAAATGGAACTATGGAAGGAACCTGAAACCACTTGTAAAATTACCAAAATGCCCAAAACAAAGTCACATTGTAATATAAATTAGAAAATATTGGTCTATTGGATCTGAACTCCAAAGGATGAAAATCATTCAACCTGCTTGATTATAATGGTTTTGGGAGACTGTTAGGGATATTGTTAGAACCAAGGATCAAAGTATCAGTATCAGGTATCATATTGGACAGTTTGGACACGGATACAGATACAGATATGGATATGGATGACAGATATGAAAACACATGGATACGCTAGGAAAATGATACAAGCTTTGTAAATACATCAATTACACTGACTTTAAAAGCCAAAATAGATACAAATAAATAAGGTTGTTCATAAGATCCAACTCGACTAAACCGACCAACCCGGTCCGACCCAACCCGAGTCGGCCGAATTTTCTTCAGCACCGGTCGGTTTCAGGTTATAAAAAATCATAAACCGATGTTTCAATTTGATTTCGGTTTTCATGTGTGAAAATTGAAACCGAAACCGACCCAACCCGAACCGACTTAGTAATTGGTTCCTAGTTAGTAGTTACAACCTACTTAGTTCTTCACTACCGAGTTCATTAGGAGGTATGTTGTAAACATTAAAGATGACCCAAGACCCATCACTCCATCAGTGAATAAAAAAAGAGTACGTGAATAAATGTTTGCCTTAAATTTCAGTATTTCACCACTACTTATCTACAATAGCATAGAGCATCTTCTTAGCTTTTGTTGGATCCAGCTGGCTTTGATAGTTTGATCCATCCATTATATAGTTTCCTGCAGATTGAAATCTTACTCCAACAAATAGTACTCTCAAACTCTGCTCCCTCCACAAAATTTAGATCCATAGATGGCCACAAAACATTAAGGAAATGTCGGTTTCCTTTGGGAATGTAGAGCTAGAAATGAACAGGAATTGAGTCACCACTACGTAGAGCCAAAACCGACCGAAACCGACTTAAACCGATCAAGTCGGTTTTACTTAACACAAGGTCGGTTTCAGTTTCAATTTCAGGTAACCCAACCAGATCAGGTCAATTGGAAAACATCAGTAAACTGACCCAACCCGACCCGTGAACAACCCTACAAATAAAGCATAAATACATAAATAAATATATTACTAATATAACAAGATACATAAACATCATACAATTTTGTTGATAATCTAACAATCAAGAGTCCAAGACTCATATTATATAGTTCTTACAAAGTAAAACATGCATAAAACCATTGTTATGTTAAATTATATAAGTCCATGACACAAAACATATGCAACTATTATATTTTAATTACTATAGCAATTATTTTCTATTTTTACTTTTCAACATTAACAAAAAAAAAGCCAATTGAATATTAAATTTTGAAATATTTGATAATATCAAAATTACTATCATATGAAATTCATAATTTTTAATTATTAAAGTAATGATTCCATTGTTAACATTTTTATTTTCTATAGTTTTTCTTTGAAATAATAAATCATTTTTACATAAATTTAAATTAGTGGGTTTGATAAATTCAATTTAATATTATATTCTTGAATATTTTGTAAACAATTTTTTTTGTAAATAATAAATATGTTATATTTTAGTCTAAATTAAAATATCAATGAATAATTTATAAACAAATATTAAAATTTGAAGATACGTATAATGTACAAATTTATGAAATTTAAGAACTAAAATAATTATCTATTATTAATATTTTTATTTGTATAATTTATTGAGAGTAAAAAATAATTTTTAATATAAATGAAAATTTGATAGTTTTTTTTCTTCATTGAGGTTTATAAAATAGTAATTTTTAATATTATTTTTTTATTTTAAGTTAGAATTATTGAACATAAACAATATATTTGTCTAGATTCATGTTAATGGTTAAGTTAATAAAATATATTTTATTTCACTTAATATCACATGTTGAATGATGGCGCAGTAACTTAGAATGGTAACACTCTTTAGCATAGGTGCCAAGACTTGAGTTAAAATCTTCATGGGAGCATTTTATAAACAAGACAATGGATGCATGTGTATCGATGTGTATCGCACCATATCGGTTCGGTAGACCGATATGGTGCGATACACACTGGTACTAATATGTATCTTGTTGATACGCATGACTGGACCTCTATCGTACTAGTCGTAGCGTATCCCATATCCAATCCTACCGATACCGATACAATACGCCTGATACAGGGTTTATCATATTGATATTTTAATCCCTCATTAGGACACCATTTATCTTCTTCTTTTTTTATTCTTTAATCTATAATACTATCTATCTTTTCTATCACCACTTAAAATCCTAATTGCTTTATTATTCAGTGTTCAAAATTTTTCTTAATTTGAAGGAAAAGGGCTATTATAAAGAGAGGCTACTTGCGTCAAATTTTCATTTATAGTGGTGTAGTTGTAGTGGCTAGTCTTTTCTTATAATCCAATAAATTTAAATATATCATTAATTAATGTAATATGCGTAAAATTGACATTATAAAATCAAATTTAATTTTTATGATTTGTACCAAAATTAAAATAAGTATTCAATTTATAATAATATAGATATGCGGCTCAGTGGTGAAAAAAACTTAGGTCCCGTTTGATTTATAGGAATAGGGGTTTGGAATTGGAATTGAAATGGGATATTCCAATTTCAACTGTTTGGTTGGATAAAATCGGAATCCCATTCTCATTCCTCGTGGAATGCCATTCTCCTATTTGAGGGAATGGCCGGTCATTCCCTCCCCTTCCCTTGGGAATGAAATCCCATTCCAGTTGAACCTAATTCCCATTCCAATAACTATCTAAATCAAATATGAAAATAGATCATAATAACTGTCTAAATCAAATATGAAAATAGACCATTCAGATTCCAATTCCAAAATATTTCGATTCCGATTCTACTTTCAAATTTGAATTCGACCCAAAGCAAAAAGACCCTTAAAAGTCATAATTCACAAAGCATATGTGAGCGCAAGAAATAAAAAGAGCAAATTTAATAATCCTATAAACTGCCTTGGTACCCAGTTGTAGAGGGCCCGGAGGCCATAACATTGAGCAAAGGAAACTCCTGAAAAGAAGTCTACAATCCACCATCGTGTTTCTGATGAGCCAAGGATTAGGAGGCATAGAGGCCGGAATCCCCAAACAGAGCCAAGGAGAAACTCACAAAAGCCATTAACATCTTGGGCTAATATATATATATATATATATATATATATATATATATATATTATTTTCATTGCTTGATTGATAACTGTTGCGTGTGGACTTATATGTTGACATCCTTTTGAATTCCCCAGATAGGTATTCTATTGACAGTAGCGGAATCAACTATTATTTGGATTTTCTTAGCCTTGCCTCCTTGCCCAATTGCCCATTCTATTCCTTTGTACAGCGTCCAAGCTTCAGCCCGAACCACCGAGCAACTCCGTAGCCACTACTTTGCGCTAAACCTCCCAGAAACTGACCTCGATGATCTCTCAGCGTTACCCAATTGCCACACTGACTCCCATTGTCTGTGAGACTGTGACTGACCCAGTAGTCATTAAAAGTTAGAACTTAAAAAAATTACATCTGTTAAATATAATCGGTTCATAGCATGCCAGACCCGGTAGTCGTAATTAATATTTGGACAGATTTTGGGTCTGTTATTACAAGTTAGAACTGATTCTACACGTTTATCAGTTGACTACCGAGTGTATTCTGACCTGGAGTAGTGAAGTGATAGGATCCGAATATGATGTGAGACCCTCAAAATCGGATGCCATTTCATATCATAGTTGGATCTAGCTTTCAATAGTCAGATTGTAGCTAGATGCTGCTGGATCTCGTCCAAATCCAACCTTATTACAACCAATGTTTTAAAAATAACCAACCTATAACTGCTTTTCCCCTCTTATTTATAAGTCAACGGTTCAATTGTTTGGGCCATGGTTTTGAAAACTGGATTGGATCGTACAATTGAAACCTTGGTATGGGTTGAGTAAAAACCAGTTCTGTTTGACCCGGGAACCAGTTCCCAAAATGGTTCTGTGCCCAATCTGCTTTTTTAAAACCTTGGTTCGGGCTGAGTGGATCAAAATGGTTCAGTTAAATATATTAGATTGGATGGTTTGGTTATTGAGTTCTCTATAGGATCCTGTTGTTTTGAAGAGTATTAAACAGTCTGAGTGCTTTTAACAACATTAAAAAATGAGAAAAACTCTAAATTAGTACCATATACTTTAGGGTTAGCTTATTTTAATACCCAAACTTCAAAACGTGGGGTACCTAAATTCTCAAAAGTTGTCAATTTAGTTCCTATCGTTAGTATTCTATCAGTTATTTATATCACTTGATGACATTTGCAACTTCAAAAGAAGACACTATTCATAATCTTCTACTTTAAGATTGAACCATAATGAATGGTTAAAAAAATCAATTCATCCCATAACCAAAATGCCAAACTGAATCAAAATGTCATCACCATCCCATAACCAGAACTGGTTGAGCGTCTTCAGACAATGTTCAGTGATTCCAGACTGAACTAAATGTCATCGCCATCCCATAACCAAAACTGGTTGGGAGTCTTTAGACACTGTTCAGCAATTCCAAACTGAACCATACGTCATCACCATCCCATAACCAGAATGGTTGGATGTCTTTAGACAATATTTGGCGATTACAAACTGAACTAGATGCCATCACCATCCCATAACCAAAAATGGTTGCACGTCTTCAGACACTGTTCGGCGATTCCAAACTGAGCCAGATGTCATCATTCGATCTTTCTTTACCATTAACTATAATCCGAAGAAAGAATGTTTCAATCAGCTAGAATTATAGAGAGAGAAGGAACAGTTCAGAAATATAAAAAAGATAAACCAATCATAATTTCAATGAATGGCCTCATCTTGTTTCTTCTCAATACCGTTAAAAGATATGCAATGCGGTTGAGAGAAAAACAAGTATTTTCATGATAGGAAGGAAAACCACTAAAAGCTGCTAAAAAAACTTGTAACTCGATGAAAGTTGAGAATGAATGAAGGTTCTAAAGCCAATGGATTATATTTGTTAGCACCACAATCCCAATGCAATTTGGGAGGGATCTCTTTCCATCCTCATATAAATGATACATTTTGCTCATATGATCTTTTTAGTTGGATGAGTTTTGTTTAAATTGGTTTATGTGGAAGTGATAGATAAAGAAAATTAGATAACACTTAAAGGACATTTTTATCCTTTCATATGCCACTTTTTTGGACTAGACTGATAGTTTTTGGGGAGTTCAGATACCACAGTGGTACATTTTGAAGTTCTGCTACTAAACTAAAACTACCCCTAAAGGAGTGGGAACGTTTGTAACTTTGTTTCTTCACTTTCATTCTATTTTTCATTTCCTCCATCAAATAGAATATCCTTGCTATTTCCAACCTTAGAAGAAAGCATTAACAATAAAAAATATACTTAGCAATTGGGTTGGGTCAAGACATTTTCAGATTGGGTTGATAATGACTAAATCCTGACCCTAAATATTCAGGTTCGGATTGCCCATGGGTCAATGGTTCAACTGCCAATCTTTGACCAATTCAATGGTTTTTAACAACAAAAATACAGGTTTAAACGTCCAAGTAAAATGGCTTGAATAGTTCAACCCTTTCGGTCAAACACCAATTTGGAAACATTTGAAAATAGGTGACCCATGGCCCAACCCCATCCGAATTCTTTTTGGGTCAGTAAGGTCGCATTCCGGTTCAGACCACTAGATAGGAGCCCCTGGCCCACTTTTTTGCAGGTTGGGTCAACTTTGTGCCAGGTCTACTTAAAAAATCTTTCTCAGGTCTGGGGATCTGGGTTGATACACCAAATATATGGTGGTCCCTTGACTCCATTTTGGCTTATAATTTTTTTTACAAAAAAGATATATTATATTCTTAAAAATATTTACATCCAAACCGTTGAGAGGCCGTTGAAACAGCAACTGTGATCCTCTCCTACATACTTGCTGAGCTATATCATGAGCCAACATGTTTTGTTTTCTGTTTACATAATAGATATTACAGGTATCATAACACCTCCTAATAGGGTAGATACTATCCTTGTACATTTTTTCCAACCAGCTACAGTTTACAGAGTTATCATTTATAATATCAATTACTGCCTTTGCATCACAGAATATATTAATATCCTTAATATTCCTGCTTGTGCTTCTTGTAATCCCATAAGAATTGCCTTCCGTTCAGAATCAGATGGTTGATTTGCTTGGATCCTAACTCATGCTGCTGCCAATATCTTGCAACCATTGTGAATTAATACATAAGCTGCTGAATGTGATTTCATGTTTTTAACAACATTCCAAACCTCCTCTTTTGATGGTATGAGTTGTAAATCCTGTTTCTGAGCTTGTGTTAGTGTGGGTAGAGGAACAGCCTGTATCTCAAGATTTGTGATGTCTAGTATCCTTGATTGAGTAAAATGAGATCTTTGGCCTCCAATAGCTTCAGCCATTTTTCTAAAAGCCATTTGCACTTCCTCTAGAGATAATAAATTTCCCTCCATATCTCTAATCCCCTCATAATAGTTTAATCTCCTATAAAAATTTGTCATTTGGTGGAAATACTTGGTGTTTGGTCACCTTCCTTCAACCAAATTTCTCTTGATTTGAGCCTCCATATTTGTTCCTCCCTTTTCAGCCATTTGTCATATTCTTTTTGCATCTCAATGAACTCAGTAGCACTCATTGGATCAGGATTCTTCTCTTCATATTGAGCTATTTTCTCCTCCAACTCTTTAAGACTAGTTTTACAATTTTCAATTTACATAACAATCTCCTGGCTGTTGAACCTCTAAAATTATTCCCCATTCTCTTGTAATTACAGATTCACATTCTTGTTCCTCCACCCGCATAGGCTGGAAATGGAATTGAGTGGCACCCCTAAGTTTCTTAAACTGAGTATCCAGAACCAGCAAAGCATGATCTGAATGAGTGGAGTGTTTGTTTAAAACATTTGCTTCCGGATACAACTAAAACCATTTTGGTGATGCCAATACCCTATCCAATCTTTCCCTTACTCTACGGTTTCCTCGCTGATGATTTGACCGCGTATAATAAGGGCCCCGAGTTTGAACTTCTATAATACTGTTCAACCGTTTGAGAAAGATGTTTGGAGGGTAACTGAGCTTGAGGTCTACGGCAAAGAAGACCCCCTGCCTTTCCATGTGCTCCATGTGACATGAAGTTTTGGTATCTCAAACGCTTCGCAAGAGCTGCACTTCTATCTTCATCCAGTTTAGTTTCCGAGAGAAACAATTTATCTGGATTCTGGGTTTTGTAAATTCATTTGAGAAAATGCACAGTGTCTGGGTTATTGCAGCCCTAGCATTCCAGGATATGATCTTCATTTTGCAACAAAGAGCCAAAGGATTAACCACTCAGTTATATAGCACAAAGAAAAAGGTACCTGTGCAGGAGATTTTCAACATGCGTTGTCCCTATAGGAAGAATTTCTTCACTTAAAGCTGGATTTCTGGTTGCAGACTTTCAACGAACATTTTGTAGGCCCTTCTGGTGCTTCTATTTGGTATGAGAACATGGGCCTCAAATTAACCCAGTTTCAAGTACGGACTGGTTGCTTTGGAGTACAGGCTGCTTACCGTTTGACAACCTTACCCTTTTCATAATTGAAACTAGAGAAATGCAAACAAACTGAATGCTGGTGTACAAGTTGGTCGCCAGAGAAAAAAACTCATTTAGGAGGCTGGTCACCGGAGAAAAAAACTCGTTCAAGCTGGTCGCCGGAAAAAAAAACCCTCATTTGGTCCAGAAAAGCAAACTGAATAGTTCTGTCTTTTGGTTTATTAAGTGGTCGAAAGAATATCAGCATTATTATGTAGAGCCATCTGATTTTAAATGTTTAATGAGACAGCGGATAAATAGGATTCATTTAGCCGCAACCCTAAGTTTGGACAAGGATTAGATGATGACGACAATGAGTTAGGTAGTATACAATAAATCTCTTAAACCTGAAATATCCTTTAAAGAAGTGCAAAATCAGATGGCCAAATCATCGTAAACTGTTAACTTTTGAGCGGATTAGGGTTTGGGTTTTGTCCAAATTTTAATAGGCTCAACCCGAACCACAAGCCTGAACAGTGTAAACTGTTAACTCAAGCCATCCGAGTTGCACAATTAAAACTGAAAATGATATCCATTTATCCAAATTTGAATCGATCCAACTAATTAAAGGGTATTCAAATTTGAATTCTATCTAATTAAAGGATAATTCAAATTCAATATATTCATTTTATGATATACAATATCAGTCATTTTTAGTTTATTTTATTAATTAGCGTAAGAGTACATGTAAGTGTGCAAAATAATAAGTACTAACCATACATGACATATGCTCTTTAGATATAATTGTTATTACCTGCATAGAAACCAAGGCAAATAACCCGTTATATAGCATATATATAAAATTTTGGTCATTTTTAGTTTTATTTATCAATGCCATTCAACATCTAATTGCAATATGAATTCGTTTCAAATCCAAATACAAAGGAACTGATTTGATCTCATTCATTTGCAGCCCTAAATACCAAATCATCTGATTATACTGCTTTTTTTTTTTTTTTGCATTGAAAATACTTTTATTTGGACCCATTCAGTAGCAGGCCCTTGATCTTTGAAATATGGAGGGATTGATAAGTTATGATGCCAAACTCAAATATCTTATACAAATTTAGATTAATTTTTAAATTTTCAGCAATTTATCTTTTTTAGGGAAAAGTATAGTAAAATTTCAGTTTATAGATCTATTATTTAAGTTATCATATAATACCCATATAATACACAATAAGGAAAGGTGTGTTTTCATTCTATAGCATATTTGGAAAAATAGTAACCAGAAAACTTTTAACAACTCCTTACCTCCCCTCCCCCCTTTCTCAAATTGTGCTTGAAAGGGCTCTAAATTCCTTTCTAGAAAACCAAGAAGCTATAAATTACTCTATTTCAGAAATTGTTAAGACTTAAGACTTGGAAGCCAATCTTGTGGCAACCCCGGCACATGGAACAATAAAACTGAATTTTGATGCCTCCTGTTTGTGGCTTCGTGGTAGTATTTGCTCAATGGCCATTGGCCGCTATCGTGAAAATCATTTTGGTAAAATTGTTAATGCTAAAGGTTACAACATTGGTACTACAACCATCAACGTTGCTGAAACGTGGGCTGCATGAGAAACTCACAACTTGGCGACGAACTTCAAGGACCACTCCATTATCATCAAGGGCGATTCAAAGCTTGTTATCTCCTACCTTCAAGTCTTCAACAAATAGCATTTTGAGAAAGGTGAGACGTACTGCAGATTAGCTTGCCCATGAAACTCAGAAAAGGTTCAGATTTGCTCTTGTGATTTGTGGGGACATACCACCACCCTTCTTGTGTAACCTTCCCTAATTCCTAGCTTTCATTTGCTCTTGTGATTTGTGGAGACATGCTACCACCCTTCTTGTGTAGCCCCTCTTGGTTTTATCAGGAAAAAAAATAAGAAGGAATTCCTTTATTTTACCATTCAAAAATTCTTGTCTCCCACACACATGTTACATGCGACTAAATACTTTAAAATAGCATTTTCCAGTAAACCATTTGATTTATTTGAAGGCAAAAGGAGCCAATATGCCTTTGTTTCTGGCCTTTCAAAATGTGGAAAAGAACCAAGGTTTTGACATCAGTATACAGGTTCCAATATACTAATGTGTGCCGAGTGCTGAGCTTATCCATTTGATAAAACATGGTGATAATCAATTATCAGCTTGATAAAACCATGTTTGTAATTTTGTAACAAAGGCTCAGTTTGGAAGGAGTACAAATAACAATTTGTAGAGTACAAAACCTTCTATTTCATATGTATTTATACTGTACATATTTGTATTTGTACTCCTTCCAAACTGAGCCAAAATATCAGTGTCTGCTTCTATATTCTCAAAGATACCAAGAAAAGCTAGAACTCAAACAAGTTTATTTGAAAAATCAAGCACTTGTAATTACCATTATCGTGATGCAAATTTCTCAACAGCTATTTTACAACGACCGCAATTTCATTAGAATAAAGAAAGAAGAAAGTTTGGTTAAGAGAAGAAGAGGAAACAGAAGAACTAAACACAAAAATCACACATTTACACCGTCGAAGGAAATACCAAACAAAGGACAAAAATAGAAGGGAAAAAAAAGTGTACACCTCGTTGATTCCCCTGGCAATGGACTCGGATACCCTTGTGGTGATCAACTGTTGGCACCCTCTTATCTAGTAAAAATACAAGATCTTGACTCTCTTCTCCCTGCTTCCAAGGTGAGAGCTGCAAATCAACATGCTTCATGCTCAAGAGATTTTATTACCCGAGGATGCCTTCAAAAACTCTGCATTAACCTCGGTCTCTAGACACAATAAACAAAGAGGAATAAAGGCCAAGTCCACAGGTTTTGCAAGAAACATATTCAAGTTTGTTCTTAAGTAGCCATTTGTATAGAAGATTAGAAGAGAAACAGGAGAGAGTTATAGAAGATTACCTGTAGAAAAAAAAGCTCAACGCCCCAACCACAGACCACATTTGGCCGCAGAATAAATATTAAACCAATCAATGAACAAGTTACTCCGAGGGGTTTCCTGTACATCTTGTGCTTTGGTAGTCACATTTCTACTGATAAGACTCTACCTTAAACCTTAAATTTTACTGCTCCCATGGATTCCATAGACATAAGCCCACATTATCAGTTATGCCCATGTACAATTTTTAAGGGACTTTTGATAGATATGACAATCTGGCTCACAATCCACAATCCACAGGTATCAGAGGCTGATTACAGAATCGAAATGACAGTAAATACTGCCAAAAGAATTAGAACCAGCATCCCAAACTTCAAATATGAATCCTTGCATGATGCATCAGATTCCAAACCATTCTATAGAACCACCCTTCTGCATGCCTTTTTCATTGGGATACTGAGGTCTGAAACATCATAGGCATCACATTTGCATGTCATGTCAAGTAACTTTGTAATGCAGGTATTTTTCTGTTTCTTTCCCAGTCAAACAGATCCTATTTCAACATAACCTGTTCCATCAGATTTATAATCCAGTTCCAAGGTCATTTGACAACTGAAGTATGCCACGCATCTGGAGGTACGGATTTTCCAGCAGCTTTTCATTGTTGCTCTGGATAGCATAAGAAAATTATGTTAGTTACATTTAATAGCGGCCTATTTACTGTATCTATTAAATCGCACTAGTAAGCTGATACTACAAAACAATGATTAGCAGAACCAAATGTCCATTTCATGTACTAGTAGTCTGTTGATAACCTTAAATCACACAAGGTACACAAGATTGAAGAAAAGTATTCTGAGATTTGTTGGTCCTGGTTTCTTGTGTTTTCCCCGTGGTGATCCATATTGGATGTAGGGTTTCTCATTTACCTTTAATTATGACCACTAAAATCTTCTTGATTGTTAATGATAAAAAATAAGGTATATCTAATTGGAGTTTTCTGAAGCAGTACCCATGCAAGGGTATTAGAATAAGCTATCCACTCTTTTGTAGTAAGAAAAAGAAACATCAGGAAAATGGTCAACATGAAAATGCCAGGCAGAAAGGTAATGATGAGTGAGGATTTTGACCAGGGAAACCAGTTTTGAAGCTTTTCTTTTCAACAGGTTTAAGGGTTCATGAAATGGTAGCTCCTGCTCTGGTTTATGCGCATGTAGTGACAAAAGGAACTTTTTTTTGACAAGTCAAAAGAAACTGGGTTTTGTTTGCTCAAAAAGCAAAATAAAACAGAAATTATGCAAATACTCCCACCACTAACTGGAGGAGTAGAGATGACAAATTGAAACTTTATCTCCTAATAGCTTCTTATTTCAATAAAAGTGAGTGAGCCAGATCCCACCTGTTGTGCTTTAAGAACAAGACTCTGAAGCATACGCTGGTAGTTTTCAGGTTCTTCTGTCATCATTCTCTGCAACATTACCATCATGAGTAAGTTCACAAAATGAAGACAACTAAATAAACAACTAGGGGTTAGAAGAGCATACCTTCAAAAGAAAGGCTGAAGAATAATATGCCACTCTTGAATCTGTGTCATCTAAAAGTTCCCTGCCAAACAAAAGAATGCTGATGTTGGAAATATCCTAAGAGAGGCAAATTTACTTATGGGAATCAAGGAAATCCTCTGGCAGTGGAAGAAATGTCTTTGGGGTGGTAACCTGGAGCCAGTGGAAGATTTTGTCAATTGCTGGAATCTCAGTGGGCTAAGTAGGGAAGGAAAGATTGTGGAGGATTGCACATTTTGCTGTTTTTTTTGGACTTCATGGACATACACTATAACAACAAATGATACAAAATAGGACCTTTTAAGGAAACCTTATGATGCTTTTCTTTTGACAAAAGTTTGCTTTTTGTAAAGTCTGTCAATTAAGACTGAAAGGTTGTGAGAGATCCCCGAGAGGTATTGCAAGAACTGCTCCAAAAAAAAAAAGGAAATCCAGGTCTACCTGAAGAACTGCTCCCCTCCAACTTCTTGAAAAGCAGCAGGATCTGCAGTGCATTTCCCAATCAGGAGTAAGAGAAGAGCTGCCCTGATGTCTGATGTGGCACCAGGCACATTTCCTCTTCCTTTGCTACCAACTGCAATACCAAGGGCAATATCATCTGTGGCTGCACCAGCAAGTTGAATCAGCGGCCAGTAGAACAATGCCGTAGGAACACGAGCTACTAGTTGCATAGGAACAATAGCCTGCCCTCGCAGAAGCAGTGCTGCCATAGATGCAGTATCATAACTTATAGGACAACTGTCATTGAGGCCGGTTCTGCTATGAACTTCTGGAAACTCATCTCTCAAGCAATTCTTTTCAGGGTGAAGGACATGTGGATCTGTATCCCGCTTCCCATTTTCATCTGAATGTCCAAAATCTTTACTAAGTTGTGAGAGATCCCCGAGAGGTATTGCAGTTGCAGGGAGAAGTCTCAGGCATAATTGGGAAAATAGCATGTCACACATCTGTTTGAAGCAAATTACCAACAAAGATGGTAAGAAGCAGAAATAGAAATCAGTGTTGCATGGACTCTACTAAATGGATGAAATGTTTGTGTTGGACATACATCGGAATCTGACACTTCATGGATTCTTAAGGACACTTCTACGTAACATTTCCTATTTCCACCTAGTTTGTTTGACATAATAAACAGCTAATGTACAAGATGAGTACCATTTTTCATCTAAAACGCCACTTGGTAAGGAGCAACATCTTAGATCCCTTTTGCAGGTATATAATGTTAAAATTCAAAAAAATATCAATAATATTTCATTTTTCATAGACATGTCTGTTAGTCCATGTTTTCTCATCTTGCAGTCTCACTCTTGGACATGTGTTGGCTCCAACTTCTGTGACCATGTCCAGGCAACACCAGGAAATAGTAAACATGATAATAATGACAGGGAAAAGTTTCATAACTCATGCAGCTTGAAGTAAAAGTTCTAGGGAAAATAAAAGGAAACAGGCTACAATCTACCAACAGCAAACACAAACTTACTATCTTCTTTGACAAAAAATTACTAATCAAATGACTTTCACCATCCAACTAATGGCTTCTCTTCTGAATCATTTTTCATAAATAAGAAAATATCATAGGACATTCTGCTCACTTTACTTTCTGATGTGAAAGATCTCCCAGATCCATTAGTACAACCTAGAACTTGAAGCAGTAGAGAAATTGTGGTCTCAAGAGATGATGCAATTATGTCCATCCATCTCTCTGAAAATTCAGTGACACATCTTGTGGAAGATTTATCCTGTCCTATTGTGAGGGTACACAAGAAATGTTAACTCATCTATTATGGACTGGACAATGGCCTTAAAGTTCAGGGGCCCCCCATACATTGTCCTGTCTAGTTACCCCACTTCTTGCATGACAGTCAAAGTATTAGCTGAATGTGGAAAACAAATCAGTGGAGACTATCCTATATCAACAAATAGAACTGCCAATTCTATTCCTTTTATCCCACGAGGAAAATGTAACTATAACTTCTCAAAAATGTCATGTAATCACATTCTTGAGAAGGGGGAAAATCTGTAATTAAAAGCAAAAAAAAAACACCTTTTTTTTTTGGGTGGGGGGGGGGGGGGTACCCATAAAAAACTCTAGTCTAGTTTTAAAAAATGGGATGTGCCCAAACTACCACCCCTTTTCTTGATAACAGTAACAATATACATGAAATTATTTTCAGATTTTTTAATGGTCTTACTGTTTTCAAATGGTACATAATAATCAAAATAGAGAAAGGTCACCAAGCCAATAGCAAATTGGAATAATGCAGTCATCGGAAATTGGAAGGATACCTTCAGAATATTGATTCGATCTGTTTCATTCATTTGAGCTACCAAGGACAAACCACTGCTCATTATATCTATCACTGCGTTTGCTTTTTCCAGACGACTGTCACTCTGATCAAACCTCAGAATTTCACCACTGCCTGAATGTTGAAGCTCTTTCTCATCTAACAAAAGTTTGCACCGCATAAGAAGCTTTTCAAGGACAAAAAGGAAGCCCCATCTGATGAAGTTGTGCTTTGATTTCAGAAGTCTACACATAACCCATGTTGATAAAGGAACTTCAGAACCAACTGAAGAATCATGACTACCGGCAAGCCCAATTTGTTGTTGCAAATTCTTGATATTTGACCATATGCTTGTATTCCTTTCCTCACTAATTTCTGCAAGAAGCAATTCGACTAACCAAATATATCCATTCTGTCGATAAGTAGATCTTTCCGGGTGAAGAAGAGAATGTAGCGTTGCCCATGAGAGTTTAATTTTCATGGTAACATCACTTTCTAAAACTCCATTGTCCATACTTTCCAAAGATTTGTAAGATTTTGTTATCCACACCATATGTGAGAATTCTTCATCTAAACGGGAAAATGAACTTATAATAGTATCCAATTTGCTTGTAATCTTCTCCAAGAGCTACAAATACAAAATGCACTTCAGAGGCCAGAAAATTTTAAGAGAGACAAGTAAAAGAAAAAGAAAGAGAATTTCCTCAAAAGAATATCTAGCTAGTTTAAAGCATGGAACTGCATGCCTAATAAAAATTGACATCACGGATACTGCAACTAAACAACTTGATCAACAGATAATAGAACACAACTTTCAGATGACAAGAGGAACACAACAAAAAACTTGTAAGAAGACCAATTAAAGTGGAGGGTTTCTGTAAACAAGGATCTAAGACTGTTCAATAAAACAATATTGAGCATGTCTCCCATATCTTGGGAAACAAATCGGTATTTCCTTTGCCAATTTGGGTTTAAGTAGATAAAATAAACTTGTTAACTAAAGGGCCCTCCAGATGGCAAGACACATCAAGAAAAAAGCTAAAAGTAGATAATACTAGTGGAGAAAATCTCTCTCGCCCCCTCCCGAGCAGCCGGCCCAAAGTCACATGCAGACAGACAGTTCAAGTTCATAACCTCTTTGTTATTATCAAAATAAAACATGGTAAAAGGATAGGTGACAAAGTATGATAGGAACATATTTTAGGAAAGCAGCAAGTTTTATGCTTCCACAGATCTTGGCTACGGGATTTTCTAGGCACCACCTAATCCACTAATGGTGAACTAAGGAGCTCTTCATCATGTGCCAATTTGCTCATCAGCTCTCTTGCTCCTGTAGCATGGCATTGCCAAATTGGGAAATCCAAGGCACATCAGGTCAGTGTGTGGGTGTGGGTTGGTGAGGGGCTAGACTATTAATATTGCACATATCCTATGATTGGTGATGCCATACATTACAAGACTTTTGCATCCTTAGAAAATGAATTAGAAACTGTAGATGTGCTGACTTGGATTGGCAAGGACTTTGTCCACAGATCAGGTGGATAGTGAATTCCGTTGTAAATTAAAGGTCATGGTGGTTATTATTAGAACATCAATGTCATATTCCCCATGCCTTGAAACTCCCTATTGTTTATATTTCACCCAGAAAAAAATACATCTATGTGATACATTACCATATTTAGTCGTTCATTGTTCGGATATCTAGACAAAGCTGCAACAACTGATCTTCTCAATATCTCACCAATTCCTTCTACCCCATGTTTAACAGCAATATAAAAGGCTTCAGGTGCATCTGCAAGAGTAAGCATTGTAGCAAGGGGTTGAATCTCATCAAAGGAGTACTCAGAAACTCCAGAAGATAAGCACGCCTCATTTATTTGGTATAGAACATAGTCAACCAGAACAAGAAATAGATTTCTCTTTTCTTCTCTTGAATTTGCCCGGGAATACTGCACAAGAAAGAAAAAAAAATGGTATAATATAAACACTTGGTTCTAGATGAACCACAATAAAAATCACAACTTAAAAGTAGAACCAGACGAATGACAGTAGGAGTTTCAGGTCCAATTCCCACATTTTCCATCAGTACTTGCATGATAAAAGGCTTTGATAAATGAAACTCCAGAAAGAAAATTAGAATACCTCCAAAACTACATAAAGGAGAATTTTCCTTGTGGTTCACCATTTTCTTTTTCATAACATGCATTGCTTGTATTAATGTACATAAGACAACAGGAGAGTGATGTAAGATACAAAACAGGACATATTCAAGTTCATACAAATATTATAAAACACGCAACACGCAACAATGATACTTATTTCCACATTTGGGTTCCAAAATCCAAGCATCATTTGCTTTGGAATATTTCTATTGGTAGGAAACAGTCAAAAATAATTTTCTTCTGGAAATTCATGCAAATAATGTACAAGGTTCAGAACTCCATAATCCATACACAGGAAGTTGCTTAAGTGCATTACTGCACTGTAAGTTGAAGCCTCATGTATAATTATGAGATTAAAGCTATTTAGGAGTTTTTAGATCAAGCAAATTGAAGGTGTGAGATAACCTATTTTCTCCCCAACTCCAAAACCTTTGAAAGGGCTTCAATCATCTGCTCTCCTCCAGAAAGGAAAAAACTACTTAGGATCTCCATGACTAAAATGAGAGGTATCCTTGTCTCAAGCCCCTCTTTGGCAAAGAGTCATCCACTGACTTTGCTGACCTGTGAATCTAGCTAATGAGGTATTTAGCCTAGATTTCTGTAATTTTGCCTCTCCAATGGCATTGAAAGGAGCCAAAGTGTAGAGAGCTCCTCATCATCCACCCTATCATTACTTGGAGTTCTCTTCAACTTCCAGGTTTGCAAATTCCTTAGTGATTGCGAGGTTTAGTCTATGAAGCTGAAACCCTAGTTCAATCAATTCCTTAATCTTTACTTGTAATAAATAAACATAATTTCACATGAACCTAATAGTGACATGGATCAGGGTGTTTGACTCAAAACAATATGCAAAACATGGATCAGGAAGATTTTTCAGGCTTGGACCTAGCAGGAAGTTAAAGAAGACAGGAGGACTGAAGACCTAGCAAGAGGAGCAAAGATATTCTGATTCAATCCACGGGGGAAGCTGGCATTTAGGCTTAGAATGGTGTCCAGGTGTCTAGGCTGGGGAGGGTCCAAAGCTGTACTTGGGAGGGCTTAAAAAGTTTTTGTGTGATCACTGGAGTTTTTTCCTTTTGATTTGGGATGCTATGGGTAATTGCTTTGGGGGGTTTATTTTTCAATGCTGAAGTTGGGGGCCTTTATTTGCTCTGCTGGGAATGTAAGGGATTTTGTAATTGGGTCCTCATTGTACTCTTTGATATTTGTAGGTGGCCTTGTTTATAATTTGTTCTTTTCTTTCTTCGATAAAAAGGATAGGTCCATATCCAGTACACCCCCTCCCAAGAACACTCCCCCCCCCCCGACCCCTATAGCTGAGACCAATATTGGGTAATGGCCTTTATTAGTAGCCATATGGCCTGACCACCTACAAGAAAAAACAAACATTTTAACATCATTCCATTAGAAATAACCAAATTCTGATTACATTTCTTTTCATATAATGAGGTTTCCTAAACACTAGTGATTAGCTATCTTGAAGCAACTGAATAATATCCTAATCTGTACATAATCAAAAAATTTGGCCAGCTACCTAGCTTTACAAACATGTAAAGGCATTTCCCATGAAAATAATTCCAACATTATCCTATCATCTTATGTGTCCACTTAATAAGAGTTAAAAGCAAAACTTGAGACTAGAATAAAATAAAATCAAGACAAGTCCTAACCAAATCTAGTTGGAACTGGTATGTTTGATGAATTGTACAACCAGCCCATGTAATAAATCTTTTCCAATTCTCTATGGCTCTTCAAAAAGTAAAATAAATTAGCCCTGCTGAGCCAAAGGCAGAAAAATATGGAGTAGGCTGTGGACCCTTACAAATGTCTCATGGAACTTTGTGGAGGTATGTGGAAACTGGAAAAGGGTTGGTAGCTTCTGCGCCTCTGAGCCCCTAAAGAAAAGATTATCCTTATTTTGATTGTTAATTTATTTCAAGATGATGAACAAGAGGTTGTAGACACCCTAAAAAAGCCAGTAGCTCAACAAGAGTTGTCATTGAATGACTTATAGCATTTCAGCAGAGATGGTATGCAAGTATAAACATAAGTAAACTTTATTACCATAAACTTGCAATAAAATTTTTTGCTATATCCAAATCTCCTAATTTAACTACCAAATACAAATTTTAACTTTGAGTGAAACAAAGGTGACTCCTTGCAGATTTCCTGTGCGGTAGATGGGTTCAGATAATTCTGCATACAAACGCAATAAATGGTACATACCTCAAGGCAAATAAATTCAATTCCTCCAAGTAGATCAACCTGTTCAACAAGAAATATAGGAGGATTTGAAATAGATTTTGCAAAGCCATCAGGAATTTGATAGAACATGTTTGTTAATATGCAAATAAGTTTGCAATGAACTACTTCTGCCCAAGAGTGCTCTCTGCTAATCTCCAAAAGCATCTTAACAACCTGCAAATAATGCAAAAAGAAAAAGGCATCAAACTTCAAAGGATAGATAATACAGAAAAGCGAGATAAGTAGAACAGGAAGATCTAGAAAGATAATAGGATCATAATCTGTTGAAAGGAGGATAGATGAAGATTGGCAGATCTATAGACAGAGCCTGGATCTTTTGTAACAACTCACAAAGTCACAAATAATAGACAAGCCATGCAAAAGCTGATACTTTGCACCAGATAGTACATTACATGGAGAAAAACTAAGCACTAAGTTGTACAATATTGGCAATGGCATTATTATATAGGACCTACCACACCTATTTGCCTATTACTTATGTTGATTCCGGTGTTATTAGTCTTGACCAGACCGGACCAGAAAGTCTGACCATCAGACTCAGGAGGTGGTGTGCAATCTGGTTTTTAAATTTTGGTTTTTAATCTTTTCCGAAAACATTCAACCTATTATCAACCCAAATTAGCCATTGAAAACAGTCTGGATTTTAGCAAGGTTGCATACTTGACCAATATGCCAAAAGCCTTAAGACTGTTGGAACATGTCAAGCCAAGCCTATTAACATTTAGAACCATAACATACCATCACGCTCCCATAGATGACATCTTGGAAGCTCTCACTCTAGCAGATAGGTGAGATTTTAAAATTTCAGTTTACAGTTTCAGTCCAGTTTTCTGAATTTCAGAAGTCAGACCAGATTATAACATTTAAATATATTACACAACTCTTTTTTAAGTAAATCTAATAAGATTTGAGACTCAATTAACAGTTCAACTTAGTGGCACTTGTTAACATTTCAATATAATATTTGAATTATATTTGTTATTTATGCAGGTATGAATGTTATTTGGGATTTCTAATTGGGTCAATCCCAATAGAATGCCCCAAGCCATATTAGAAACCAGATTAGACCATAATAAAACAGTCTGGTCTCTATGCTACAACAGTTTGGTCTGGTCTGAGAATTTCTCAGACTATAATTTTCTGGTTTGGTCTGAAATTTTCTCCAAACTAGACCATGAACACTCCTAGAGGCAGGTAGCCCTTTCCCTTTGGTGGCTTTCACGCTGCTCCAGGTAGCCCTTTCCATGACAGTTTCTTTTTTATGAATGAATTAGTAATTTTATTAAAGAGAAACAAAAGAGAGTACAATCATCCTTGGAGGAGGCACGAGATGGTACCTCCCCTTTACGGTGAGTACAGACCTAAGTCCTACAAAAAACAGGACAGAACTATAGATTAGCCCAAGAAACCCCTTGTTTTTCCAGAGAGTCTGCTAAAGCATTTGCTGATCTGCTAATCCACTGGAAGTTGACTGACATATTCCTTGTGAACCATTTTACTTTTTTCAGGAGATCTCTGTAGCCCCAAAAAACACTGATCGGATTCAGCAACCAACCCACTACCACCTTGAAGTCTTCAGCACCCCAAGTTGGTTAGCAATTTGTAGGCCTTGTACAACTGCAAGCATTTCATCCCTTGGTGAGTCTCCAACTCCCACAGGACCTGAGAATTAAGAGATAATGTTGCTGTCCTTGTCCCTCAAAACCCCTACAATGCACGAGGGCCCTGGGTTGCCTTGGCTGCTGCCATCAAAGTTCAGTTTTACAACCCCTTCTGGAGGAACTGTCCACCTTACTTGTGTCCTAATCCTCTTAGAGACTACAGATGCCACCATTACCCAGCCCCTCGGAATATCACCACAGGAATAAACCACAAACAAATCAGAAGTCTTTAGCCAAAAGATGGTCCTGGTTAATATACTCTCCTTAACTTCCTTAGGGCCCCTTTCCTTTCCTTAGAATATCCCGGCATTCCATTCTTCCCAAATAGTCCATACCGCAGCTGTTTTCCTCAATTCGTTGGCCACCAAAAAGTTGACAGATCAAAGAGCATTTTTACTTGCACCTGTGCCCAAATAAAGAGAAAGCCCAAGTCCAAATATTTGCAGCAAAGGAGCAAGATAGTAGCAAATGGTAACAATCCTCATTCTGCACTTTACACATTGTGCACCAGTTTGGGGAAAAACACATATAAGGTCTCTCTTTTGCAGGTTATCCAAAGTATTAATCTTACCATGATAAATCTCCCAACCAAAGGCAGGGGGGGACTTAAAAAGGAAGCACAAGTAAAAGAGCCATTTGACACCAAGGTCCAAATTCTTTTATTTGGGTTGAGGGTGTCCAAGCAAGCAGAATCCAACAATAATAAAAGCTCAGAGACACAAGCAGATCCCTCATCACTTAGGCCTCTACAAAACCTAAGATCCCAGACAGGGGGGTGAAAAAACCTTGAAACAAGCTCCTTCTTAAAGAGGGAGATAGAATAAAGGGAGGGAAAAGATTTTTTAAAGGTTGATTACCCACCCAAACATCTTCCCAAAAAATAACATACCTGAGCAAGCATCATACCTTACAAACTTGAAGAATTTAGGGAGAATGCTAGAAATTGCCTTCCAAGGAATAGTGAGTTGAGCCCGTTGAGATACTCCAACATCCCATCCAGTTTCAAAATAGTCATGGATACTAGTCACCACTTCATGCCAAAGCCTATCTCTTTTCACAGGCTACCTCCAGAGACACTTGCCTAAAAGAGCTTCATTTTTGTTAACTATGTTCCCTAGTCCTAATCCCCCTTCTTCCTTACAACGGCTAACTACCTCCCATCTGGTCAAGTGATCCTTTTTCTCTTCGCCTGGCTCCCATAAGAAGTCCCTCATCAGATTTTCTAACCTCTTATATACCCTAGAGGGTATCCTCAAAACAGATAGAAAGTAAATAGGGAGATTAGCGAGAGTAGCTTTGATTAAGGTGACTCTTTCCCTCCTAACGAGATGTAATTCTTTTTCTAAGCCAGTAACCTTGTTTCAAACTTTTCCACCATAGGGTCCTAGAAACGACTCTCCTTTGGGTTAGCACCTAGGAGAAGTCCTAACTCCTAAGTAGGTCAAGGGCCACTCAGAAATGGAACACTCTAAGCATGCAGCAATAAACTCCAGCTCCCTTTGAGTTGGAAGGACTCTCAAAGAATGATATTAGGTTCTTCAAATTCTGCACTCTCACCACTTCAAATCCTTCACGAAAAAAAAAATTATAATGTCATTTACAAACTAAAAGTGAGTAACGGAGATTTGGTTTCTTCCTATTCTCCAACCTCTTATTGATCCAGCCCTATCCCCTTCTGATAACAGCCTATTAAATACATCAGCGGTCAGTGTGAATAAGAAAGGGGAAAGCGGATCTCCTTGTCTTAAGCCCCTATAGGCTAGGAAGAAATCATTTACTCCCCCATTGACTAAAACTGAATAATGGCAAGAAGAGGCATCTATTTATCCATTTGTGCCATTTGTCTCCAAAACCACACTTCCGAAGCACCTCTAATAAAAAGCTCCAATCTACCAAATCATAGGCCTTTTTAAGATCCAATTAGCATACAAAACCTTGAGTTCTCAATCTTCTCATCAGTCATCTCCTCAACACACGCATTTGCTATTAAGATCTGATCAATTATTTGTCTTCCATAAATGAAAGCACCTTGAACTTGACTAATGAGAGAGGGAAACACATTTTTTATCCTCAAGGACAAAGACCTTAGCCAAGATTTTGTAGATACTTGTGAGTAGATTGATTGGTCTAAAATCTTTGGGATGTATGGCCTCTTTCATCTTTGGAACCAATGCTATGAAAGTTGCATTGATTCCACGACTAATGACAATTTTCTTCACTCTCTCTAAAGACCTCAAACAAATCATCTTTGATTTTCCAACAATCCTAAAAGAAAGCCATAAGTAAACACATCTGGCCCCGATGCTTTAGATCTATCCATAGTAAACACTAATTGCCGGATTTCCTCCTCAAAATTCCTTTCAACCAAACTTTGTCCTCTTCAGAGATGTTCAGCCACTCCAAACCAGCCAACTCCAATCCACTTCCTAGTGGCTTCCTTAGAATAGATTTGAAATGATTTACAAAGCAGTTCGCTATCTCCTCTCGATGAGTCCAATTCCAATCCATCCACTTCAAGTTTGACCACCAAAATTTTCCTCCTCCCATTGGCTAATTCATGGAAGAATTCAGTATTTCCATCACCTTCCTTAATCCATTTGTGTCTAGATTTTTTACACCAAAAAATTTCTTCACGCAAGAGGATCTCTTCTAACTCCTCTAGCCTCCATCTGAAGTCTCTTTCTTGTCCACTCATTGTTCTAAGGGATTCCTTCACATCTTAAATCTCTTCTAGCTCCTTCTTCAGCCCTTCCCATGGCAGTTTTCACTCTGCTAAAGTAGCCCTCTACATGATTCTAACTTGAGACATAGTGGTAGGCTCTGATACCATTTGTTATGTGCTTAACCAATGCGTGAAAAGCCATAAGACTGTTGGAATGCATCTAGCCAAGCCCTTTAACACTTAGGACTGTAACATAGCCTCTGTAGATGTTACGTGCCCCAATCCTCCTGCATTTAAGATTAAGTGGATACAATGACTGTAAATACTTGGTTTTAGCCCCATCCACTGCCATCAGAGCTCCTTGAGAAAGGTCACTTGAAGGGAACATCATCCTTGTCCAACACAATACAATCTGAAATTACCTACTTGGGTACTAGCCTTGATGTAGCAATTATTTGAATGGATTCACACAAGGATGCCATGACAAGGCCATTCAATGAATGGGTATACATATCATTGTATGCATTAAATTTATCACCTAAAATGATTTGGCCAAGGATGACATAGTGTTAAGGAGACAATTGAAAAAGGATTTGGGAGAGGTGTTATTGCGGGAAGAAATCAGTTGGAAACAAAGTCTAGACACAAGTGGATTAAGGAAGGCAATGGGTACACTAGATTTTTCCATGACTTGGCCAATGGGAGATGAAGAAAGAATTTTGTGACCAAGCTACAGATAGAAGAGGGGGTGACTACCAACCAGGATGACATAGCCAGAAAATTTGTGGACCACTTTAAATCGATCTATAGAAGACCTTTGAGTGAGAGAGCAGTCGTGGGAGGGCTGGAATGGCCAAGAATTAAGGATGGAATGGCAAGATGGTTGGAAAGGAATTTCGAGGAAGAAGAGATTAAGCAAGTTGTCTTTCTAATGGATAGATCCAAGGCTCCAGGTCCAGATGGCTTTACAATGGATTTTTAACAAGATTGTTGGGAGGTGCTAAAAGAGGATTTAGTTGAAGTCTTTAAGGAATTTGCAGACAATCATGTAATAAGCCCTGGAATCAATGCCACTTTTTTGGCCTTGATCCCTAAGAAGATTGATGCCAACCACCCCAAAGATTATAGGCATATTAGTCTGGTGAGAAGCATCTATAAAATTCTGGCTTAAGTGCTTTCTTTGAGGATCAAAACAGTTCTCCCTTTTATCACTAGCGAAACTCAGGGGGCTTTCATTCAAGGGCGACAAATAACAATCAAAATCAGATCCTAATTACGAATGAGTGTGTGGAGGAAATGAAAAGGTCTAGACAAAGAGGTTTTGTTTGTAAATTGGATCTTGAAAAGGCCTATGACTTGGTGGACTAGGAGTTTTTATTAGATGTGATGAGAAATTGTGGATTTGGGGACAAGTGGTGTAGCTGGATATTTGGGTGTATCAATACCTGTCACTACTCTATTCTGGTAAATGGTATGGTGAGGGATTTTTTTCCAGCTTGCAGGGGTGTTAGGCAAGGGGATCCACTCTCACCCTTCCTTTTTACCTTAGTAGCTGATGTGATTAGTAGGATCATTACTAAGGCCGATAGAGAAGATGCCATTAGGGGTTGGAGAATAGGGAGACACCAAATCCCAGTCACCGACCTTTAGTTTGTAGATGACCTAAGGATCTTTTGTGAAGGAGGTTTGAGCGAGAAGGTAGCAAGCCTAAAGGAACTAATCAAAGGATTTGAAAGGGTTTCTAATCTGAAAATAAATTTGGAGAAGAGTTGCATAGCGGGTATAAACTTGGAGGCTGGGGAGATTGAGGTTATTGCGTAGTGCCTTGAGTGTTCCATCTCTTCTTGGCCTATGCCCTACTTGGGGCTTCAATTAGGACCAAATCCTAGGGAGAGTAGATTTTGGACCCCAGTGCTAGAAAAGTTTGAGAAGAGATTAGCTTCATGGAAGAAGAATTATATCTCTTTAGGAGGGAGAATCACCTTAATAAAAGCTACTTTGGCTAACTTACCTACTTACTTTCTGTTTGTTTTTAGGATACCAGCTAGGGAAGCTAGGAAGCTGGAGAAGTTGATGAGAGACTTCCTATGGAAGCTAGGACAAGAAAAAAAGGACCATTTGGTTAAATGGGAAATTGTTTATAGAAGTAAAGAAGAGGGGGGTTTGGGACTTGGGAGGGTGATTGAAAAAAAATCAAGCTCTGTTAGAGAAATGGTTGTGGCGATGGCCATTGGAAAGTGAGAGGTTGTGGCATGAGGTGGTGGGAAGCATTCATGGGAGTTCAGAGAATGGATGGGATGCTGGTGTATCAAGGCAGGCTAACCTAGCAGCACCTTGGGAGGCCATTCACAACACCCTTCCTCAATTTCTCAATTTTATCAGGTATGAAGTTTGTTTTTAGCAAGGTTGTTCGCTTTTGGGAGAATATCTGGGTAGGAAACACCCCTTTAAAGGGCCTTTTCCCTTCGTTATTTTCTGTTTTCTTTGTATAAAAAAGAGGTGGTCTCGAAATTTGTCTCACCATTGGGAACACCCTTGACTTCTAATTGGGATTTTGGGTTTCGTAGGGGACTAAGGGATGATGAAATTGAATCTCTCTCTGACTTGCTATGTTGCCTTAACCAGGTTTGCTTGGATCCCTCCAAGTCAGATAAAAGGGTGTGTGCTCCTAGACCCAAAGGAACCTTTACTTGTGCTTCTTATTTCAAGTCCATTTCTCAGCTTTCTGCTCAACAACACTTTCCGTCAAAGGAAATTTGGTGTAGGCCAGTTCCCCCAAAGATTATGGCATTTTGTTGGGAAGTATACTATGGGAAGGTAAACACTCTAGATAACCTACAAAAGAGAAGATCTTTCCTCTGTATTTCTCACAATTGGTGTATCCTCTACAGAGCTCACAAGGAGTATTGTTACCATCTATTAATATCTTGTCCTTTTTATGAAGACCTTTGGGCTTGGCTACTTTCGTTGTTTGGGAGTAGTTGGAGCCTACCAATAGAAGTTCGCATGATCTTTAACCATTCTACTTTCTCCTGGCCTACAAAAAGAGGGAGACTTATGTGGAGATGTGCTCGTGCTGCCCTGATTTGGACTCTTTGGGAAGAGAGGAACATTAGAATTTTTCAAGAAAAGGAAAGGAACAATCAAGAATTGAAAGACTGTG
Source organism: Nelumbo lutea (assembly GCF_056320005.1). Lineage (NCBI taxonomy): Eukaryota > Viridiplantae > Streptophyta > Magnoliopsida > Proteales > Nelumbonaceae > Nelumbo > Nelumbo lutea. The sequence goes on along the minus strand of NC_142685.1, from coordinate 3,500,877 downwards.
TGTTGCATAGGGCAATACTTTGGCTGAAGACTTTGGAAATCTTTCATCAATTCTCTTTTAATGACCTTTGGAGAAATTGGTCAGCAGTAGTGAGGTGTTCACCCTTAAAGGACAAGTTAATTACAAGCTGGTCTCTTCCATTTGAAGGCTCATTGAAGTTGAACTTTGATGGAAGTAGTATGGGTAATCCAGGATAATCCGAAATATGGGGTGTTTTGAGAAATGAGAATGGAGAGATTGTGTTGCTCTACTCGGGTCCCTTAGGAGTTGGAGACTTTATCAGGGCAGAGCTATTAGTCGTTGTACAAGGGATACATCATCTAATAATTGAAGGGGATTCCAAGGTGGTGGTGGGTTGGTTGAAAAATCCTGAAGATGCTATATGGTGCTACAAGAACGAAGTGAAGAAATTCAATTGGTTGACAAGGAATATGTTGGTCTCTTTACAGTGGGTGGGGAGATCAGCAAATACTTCGTCCGATGTGTTAGCCAAGCAAGGGGTAAATAGGGAAGAATTGTTTTGGGCTCAGCTGTGATTCCTGTACTTCTTTCCTAGTTTACTTGTAAGATTCAAGGAGGGGCTGCAGCCCGTGCCTCTCCCTGGGATGTTGTATGAATTCACAACTCTAAATCAGTTCTTGAATTAATAAAATTTACTATTACTCATCAAAAAAAAAATTATCACCTAAAATGTTTCTATTGCTTCTTGCGTGAATAATGAGTAGGTTTTGCCGATTTCCTCTTCTAGCCTTTGTTGATGATTCTCCACACTCATTTTTATCCCCTTTGTCCCCCAACCCTCCTACATTTGAGCTTAAGTGGATATATTGATTGGATAGACCTAGTTTTGAGGTTGCAACTGGGCATTATTTCAACACTTGAAGGCATTTAGTACCTCAACTCCACAACCCAACAGATTGGCTCCTTGGTTAGCCCCATTCAACTCCTTGAGGCCAGTTCAATCCATTGCCTCCCCTGTACCTGCCAGACATCCCCTAGCACTTTCCCGAGTACAAAAGGCTTCTCTAGAAACTTCCTTGGAAGTATTCAAGTATTCTTGCTGGTTTGAACTTGAAACTTTTCTTCAAGAGACGGTTACCTTGCTGCCACACCATTTCCTGAAGTGGACAGATCCAACTATCCTTGTTAGATATTGCCCCTCCACATGATCAGCTGAGCTCTGATCGGGTTGATTAGCCATAGACTGGTGGTCACCAATATGGCTCTTGCATTGTTCTAGATTCTTCCCCCACCATCCTCTAGGCCAGACTCATAGCTTCATCAAAGATGTAACTTAATCCTATTTCCTTCCTATAAACCCTATTATCTTTTTTTTTTTTTGAGTGAAAGTAAAGTATAGTTGTATTAATGTAAAGGTCCTTTGTACAATGAGAAGCTGTACAAAATAAGCCAGAATAACCTCAAACAAAAGGTCATCCTCAAAAAATTACAATCAGAAGTAACTTCTTTAAAGTCGGTAAGAATAGACAACCAATTTCTAACAAAACCTAAAGCCATATTGATGCCATCTGCTTGAGTAGACGATTAGAGATAAAAACCCCTGCTATTCCTTTCTGTCCATACTGCCCACATAATTGCTAAGGGAAATAGAAGACCAGCAAATCTTTCCTTTTTTAGTCATCCCTTGGATCTTCCAAGCCTCCAGGCAAGCTTTAACTGAGGCAGGCATACACCAACTTAACCTCAGACTACTTAAGAAGTGGTTCCAGATTTTCGAGACAACATTGCAATGTAAAAACAGATGGTTGATTGATTCTGTATTCACACCGCAGAAGCTGCACCTCAGATCACTACAGTTAAAACCTTTCTTCACCAACATCTCTTTGGAGAAACACTCCTCAAAAGCTACCACCCATATAAAAAACTTGACTTTTGAGGGTGCCACTGTCCCCCAAATAGCCCTATTATCCTTTTTCTAAGTTCACGATCATGACCTCATTGAGAATTCAGGTTGATCTCTACTTCTGCCAGAGTTGCCCTAAACTTATTCCAATTTGGTATACACAACAAACTGTCATCTCCAACACCTACAGGATTGGTGCCAAAGATTTGATGTTCTCAGACATGAGCAAGACACTTGGGAGAAATTGAATCTAGACAATTATACACAGAGGATCTCCTCTGAGAAATGCTTACCTATACCAGTATGCCACCTCTCCATCATACCACAATTCTCACCAATTCATAGTTCTATTCAAAGGTCAAGTCACCAATTTTGAGGAATCTGCCATACAGATCATTGATGGTTGAGTGTCGTCTCCCCCCACAGATGCACAGGGAGACCAAAAAGCCTAATCCTAATGGTTTTCGAAAACACATGGTTCTCCATGACACATCTGATCCCTTGATGCCATGTCACAATCCATAGTTTGCAACCCTTCACCATAATCCCTCGATAAAATTCTCTCAAGACTACCCGCCTCCTATTCCAACTGTAAATAGAACAAGATGAAACTGCTGGGTGGTATTTGAGCTTCCTAAGTGACCACAAACCCCCTAGCTTCTATAGCTATTGCTTGAGCTCCATGAAAGAAAAAGGAGGATACCAGTTGAATTTTCCAATTAGACATTTTAAAAAATGATGCTTCCTCATTGAGTTACCCTCTAAGGCTGTTTCTATGTAGGTTGTTAGGTTCCTGCTCTTCACACTGGAATCCCCTCCTTTCAGCCATTGGTCCAAGCCACCAACCTCCATATAATTCCAACCAAGTTTCTCTCTAGCATATAGCATCCACAATAAGGATGGACCCTTTGATTAGCTAGTCCAAGGAGCTTAAGACAAGGGGACCTTCTATCCCTATCTTATTTATTTGTATGACTGAAGCCCTTTTCAGACTTGTAGAGAGAGCTCATCTGCAAGGGCTGATGGAAGTTTTCAAAGTAGACAGTGGGGAAGTAGAGATACTCTTCTGCAATTTGCAGATGATACTTTTTTTCTGCAATGGTACTTGGGAGCAATTTTGGAACGTTAAGGCTATATTGAGATGGTTCAAGGTGGTAACTGGTTTGCATATTATCATTCTTAAGAGTAAAATAATGGCTGTTGGAGAAGTTGCAAATCTGAGCAGGCCTGGGCAAATGATTGGGGATGCAGAGTTGGTAAACTCCCAACCAAATACTCAGGTATGCCACTGGGGGATAATTGTACATCCAAAACCATTTGGGAGTCTATCATTGAAAAAGTTGATAAAAAGTTGGCCTCTTGGAAGACCAAATACTTATCGAAGGGGGTGAAATCCCTCTAATCAAAAGTGTTTGTCTTCTCTTCCTGTTTACTACATGTCTTGTTCCCAATCCTGGCAAGAATGGCTGCTGTGTTAGAAAAGAAGATGCGAGATTTTTTGTGGAGGGGGTGGAAGGGGGAAGCAAAATGTCATTTGGTGAATTGAAAGACAATTTGCAAATCCAGAACAATAGGGGGCCTAGGGATCAGACCATTAAAGGAAGTTAATACTGCCCTGTTAGAGAAGTAGATGTGGAGGTTTAATGAGCTACCGGAGAGTCTGTGGAGAAGATTAATTGTTTCCGAGTATGGATCCAGTAGCAGAGATCAGGAGACACAAGATGGAAGGTCCTTTATGGATGTTCAATATGGAAGGCAGTTCAAAGAATCAATCCTCAGTTTATGAAGGGTATCAAATATGAAGTGGGTAATGGACAAAGGGTTCTTTGTTTGGAAGGATCACTGGTGCGGTGATTGCCCCTAAAGGTCTTGTATCCTGATCTTTTTTGAGATTGTTGTGAATAAGAAAGCAATAGCAGCTGATTGTATGGAGAGGCAGAATGGGAGTTGTGTATGAAACGTTCAACTAAGGAGGAACCTAAATGACTGGGAGGTGACTTCCTTGATCAATTTGTTACAGATTTTGTATGACTCAAGGACGATTGGTGTTGAGGAAGACAAAAGGAAGTGGCTATTTGAGATATCAGGCAAATTGTGTGTTAAATCCTTTTTTTAACAGTTTGACAAGGGAGGGCATCTTTTTCTTCCCAAGTAATAGGATTTGGATAAGAAATGTACCATCCAAACTGGCTTTCTTAGTTTGGAGTTAAAATGTGTTTCACAGCTGATGTGATGGGATTCATAGGTGCTTGGTCTTTAAGATGGTTAAGCAAGGTACTTCAAAAAAATGAATTAGCCTAAGTTAAAATCTGAACCATTGGCTTTATTGCCCATGATATTACAAATCCTTGACAATTAATAGAAGTCCGTAAATATTATCAATTTTTTACCCTGTTCTTTTGGCTTGGACTACCATTATTTTTACTCAGACGTGGTTATTGAGACATTGACTTCATAAGACTAGAATAGATGATTGTTAAGCTGAATCAGAAGGTATTAAATTGTTTGTTAATGTATTATTATAAAGAAATGCATTTTACTTTAAGAAACTATCTTTTATAAAAGAAAGAAAACTGTTTTTATTGTCAATAGAAACGGTTGGTCCATATCAGAAATAGTTTTTTTCTGATCATAAACACCTAAGAAAGTGCACATGGCTTTGCCACATAACATCAAATTAATGAGAACTTATTCTTGATGGATATACAACTGAAAAATGTATTCATCAAAAAGATATATATAACTGAGAAACATTTCCTAATACACCAAATCAACCCAAATGGCTAAGTTTAGACTGTTTTGAAATGGCCTACAAAAGGTTACAAGTACTGACTTAAGGTCCATAACAACCTTGTTGAACCTGCACATGATCTCTTGCTAAAGAAATTGACACCTACTAGTAACACTAAAAAAATCAACTAAAAATCGAGAATTAGCAGTATTTACACTACTATCATAACCTGGACATAGACATTTTTTTTTATTTCCCTCAAACTAATAAGTGAACGTGGGATATGAAGCAGATGGTCTACTCATCATGGCCTCATACAGAGGGTAGCTCCGGTATAGACCCCAACAGAGCCTCTGGGACCCACATAAGAAATGCCTAAGTTCCTTAGAAGCTGTCCAGATTGCAGGAAATTCACTAGAAAGCACTTCTTTTTCTTCACCTGTATTATTATGATATGATAAAGTCCCAGCTAACTCCCATGTCACATCAGCAGAGTTTAATCATCTTCATTTTTATCAACAATGTTATTATTTCCAAATAAGAATATTAATAATTTATTACAATGTTATTAAGTTTGATAATTCTTCTAAGCCAATACCATATGGCCTACTAAGAAGTCAAACTCACTTCAGAAATATTAAATTCAATAAAACCAATCAAGGTTTCCAGAAGACAGTGTAAGTCATGGAAAATCACATGAATATCATCATTTGTTACATATCTTCCAATTGAACATAACTGGGCTGCAGTGTACATCAACAATAAAGGAAGAACTGTTAATTTCCATATATGGTGCTTATCCAGACAAACAATCCTCTACGAGAAACTTATTAAATCAAAGTAGAAGATATAAATTATTAATATGGAATGAGGATATTTTCTATAGTTTAATAAGAACAAGTTACTAATAAACAAAAAATGGGTATCACTCACCCTTATATCAAGACCTTCCAATCTGTTCCTCCAAATTTTGCCTCTATCACATACAAAGTAAAGCAAACAACTAAGAGCAGATGCCCAGACAGTCTCTTCCTTTTCTTCTATCTGTTAAAGTTAAAAGGCAAACTTCTAAGATGGTAAAAGAGGACCAGAAAACAATGAATACTCTTCTTTTATTGACTTGGATAAAAAATCAAAAGAATTATTAGTATAAATACGAGCAAACAAAATGTGGTGATATATTTTCTATGAATAACTGAACTTCTATTGAAAGAATGAATCAATAGAGTATGCACAAAAACAGAGACCCTTCAATTTAGGCTGGCATAGCCACCTAACCCCACCCTTTTGATTCCTTTAAAGAACACCTGATCTCTATTTATGCCCTGTCTTGCCAACACATCAGCCATGCTGTTGGCTGATCAGTGTACCCATACACATTCTATAATTCTGCTCCTCCCGAAGTCTTGTATTTCCTTCATCATGTTCCAGTTTTGCCAAAAGAGATTTGATTACTGCTATTTATCCAGCCTACAACTACTCTTGAGTCACCCTCCACTATCAGATCGTTGAGGTTTAAAGATCTTGCCACTTTTAGACTCTGTACTAAAGTTATCAGTTCTTCTGTTGTCGAATCATCATGGCCACTTATGTACTTCCAATGGTCTCCATTATGATCAGATGTTTTGTCTAAGCATTGCTGAATTAGATATCCAATACCATTCTCTAGTAAAATCTTCCGCTGAAAATTATTAAATAATTTGTGTTTTAACCCAAGGGACCACCTTAATGTTTGTTCTGTCAACAATGATACTTCTAGTTCTAGACATTTTCTTTTCCTAGGAAATCCTGCTATTTTATTCCTCCCAAATAGTCCATAATACAGCTACCTGTGTATCTCCATAATATTCTCCCTCTTCTCTTTGAACAAAATGTAGTGATATACCAACAACGCTCTCAGGTTTTTTTTTGAAAAACATAAGATTTTATTAATTATGAACAGAATATGCACATGAATATTCATACAACCCTTGGAGCAGTCTGTAGGTACACACTGGTCATCAGCCATCCTATCACCACTTTGAGGTCACCTTCAATGATTAGTTTGTTCAGATTCATATCTCTTGTCTGTAGATGCCTTGGCTAATAGCAAAAAATTCTGACCTTGTGTAATCCTCAATTCCAATTGGACCTGAAATCATTGCTTTAATATGACCATCATCCCTGAAAACTCCTTCCACTCCAGAGTCCAGATTCCATGAGATAGTTATAAGACCAGCCAATATGGAATGAAGTGTGGAAGTAGAAGGATCTGAAAGAGCAAGGGAGCAAGAGAAGACCAAAGGAAACACAGTCTGAAGTGGTAAAAAGTGATTTAGGCCAAGTTTGGGAGTGCTTGTATTAAAAATAAGTGCTTAAAAACATGTGCTTATTCAAATAAGCACTTATTTGCATTTGGCACCCAGCTTTTTTAAGTACTTATTTTAAAAAATAAGCATTTATTTCATAGAGAGCGTTTGGTGGTCAATTCTCCGATAAATACTTGAATAAGCACTTGTGACTCTTTTGTCCTTCATTTTCTTTCAAATTTTCAAAATATACCACAAGTTTTTCAAACTTATGTGAGTGGTGGGCAGATAAGCTGTCGATCCATTATCAGAAACTGCCTAGCCAAAACCAACCAAACGACCATTGGATTCCATCACTGGAATTGCTCTCTCCAACAGTTGTCCAATCACAAATCTCGATTTCTTGATAGTGGAGCCGTCTGTCGGAGGATCCCCATAAGAAAACTCTGGTTCGCAGAATACAGAGACTACAATGGAGCTGTGAGAGAGAACAATTCTGAGCTTGCTGATATCGAGTATCAACAGCTTCAAACCGGCCATCGGGGTTGAGGTTCGGGAATCTGTGGCACAAGATATTGCAGGAACTGAATAACTCCCTAAGGTGAATGAGATTAATGTGAGATGGATTGGTGGAGATGAAAATGGGAGGTCAAACTCTCCCTCTTCTGGATTTGCCCTGTCGATGCACATATTTGCAGAGTTGAACCAGTGCAAACGCCGCATAAAGATAATGCCATGAAATTGAAGCAAAGTAGCAAATCCCAGAGCCGAGAGGCCAGGAGAAGCAGGGAATTGAATTTTTTATTTGGATAATGTACAATAGGAGATTACAACTCCTGAGATTTCTGCCATTGTTGTAACATAGGAGATTATAACTCCTGAGGCAATAATCGGCCACCACCCACCTTGATGGAGAAGAGCAGTAATCAGCCAAGCTATCCTAGTTCTGCCACTGGTTGCAGAAGGCAAAGGAGAAGAAAGCCTCAATGTGTCAAACCCTATGTTTTTACCTTCAAAGGGCATAATTGGAAATTTCAAAAATAAACGGGGACAGTTTGGGTAGAGAAAATTCAAATAAGTGCTTAATGGTGTGGTCCCAGCCCAAAATAAGTGCTTATTCGATAGAAATCATGGCTCTTTCGAATAAGCACTTATTTTTAAGCACTCCCAAACTTGGCCTTAAAGACATATAATTTCATAGAAATCATGGCTCATGATTGATCCATGTAGACCTGAATAGTTTGATACAAGGCTGAGTTGAACAGTGTTAATTTGAGTTGAAATAATGACACAGAGACTGAGACACATGAAACAAGTTGATATTCATTCATAAAGAAAGAAATGAAACCTAGTAAGAATTGACCTTGCGATGTTACCCTTTAGCTTGTTCTAGTAAGGATACTAGAGCCATGCCTTGATAAAGTCTGTTTGGACTCTTCTGAACTAGATAAACAAATTTGGACACCCCGGCCAAAAGGGTCTTTTTTCTTGTGCTTATTTTTTCAAGTCCCTTGCTCAGTCCCCTTCAAACCAGTTCTTCCCCATTATGCCTATTCCGCCTAATGTTATGGCCTTCTGCTGGGAAGTGTATTATGGGAAAATAAACACCTTGGATTTTCTACAAAAGAGAAGACCTTTCCTTTTATCTCACCTCACCTAATTGGTGTTTTCTTTGCAAGTCTCATGGTGAGGACTGTTACCATTTATTAATATCTTGTTCCTTTACTGCATAGTTATGAGAGTGGCTCTTTTTGTTGTTTAGGTGCAGGTGGCATAGGCCAGCAGAAGTAAGCTAACTCTTTGATCCTTCTATTCCCTTGGCATCAAAAAAGAGGAAGAATTATGTGGAGGTGTGCATAAGCAACGCTGATTTGGACAGTGTGGGAAGAAAGGAATGCCAAAATCTTCCAAGAGGAGAGAAACCTACAAGAGGTGAATAAGTACATACTAAATAGGGTGATTTTGTGGCTAAAATCCCTGGATTTATTCCACCAATTCTCTTTTAATGATATTTGGAGGAATTGGTCAGCAGTGGCGAGCTGCACCTCTCTAAAGGTTAGAGTGTGTATGAGATAGGAACCCCCTCTTGAAGGTTTCTTGAAGCTGAAGTTTGATGGCAGAAGTCAAGGTAATCCAAGCCCCTTTGGGATGGGAGGGGTGCTGAGGAATGAGATTGGTAATGTGGTTCTCCTTTACTCGGGTCCTCTAGGAGTTGGGACCTCTGCTAGGGCAGAATTGCTAGATGTCATCCAGGGTGTACATCTTGCAGTTCATCTAGGTGTGGAAAAATTGCTAATTGAAGGGGATTCCAAGGTGTTAGTGGATTGGCTACAGAACCCAGAGTCTATGGTCTGGTGCTTTAAGAATGAAATTAAAAAATTCAAATGGCTAACAAGGAGCTTGATTGTAAGAACACAATGGGTGGGGAGATCAACAAATGCTTTGGCTGATTATCTAGCAAAGCAAGGGGCAAACAAGGAACAATTGTTTTGGGCTTAATTGTAATTTGATTTTGTTTCCTGTTTTCTAACTTCTTTTATTGGGAGAGGGCACAGCTCGCACCTCTTCATGGGAAGCTTGTATCTGAACTGGTCTTTCTCTTAATGAAATTTTAATTTAATTATCAAAAAAAAAAACATACACAATTAAGAAAAAAAATCATGCACAATTAAGATAATCAAAACAAAGTACCAATATCCATTCCAATAATGTTGAATTACTTGAATAGTAAGTATAGAAAAGGGGTCATTGCTTGGTGTGATGGTAAAATCTTGTGTTGACTAGTGTGAAACATGGGTTCTTACAATTTGAAATCAACCTTTAGGATGGGGCCCCTAATGTTTTAGGAAATCAACCTTTAGTAGTCAAAAAAAAAAAAAACAGCCTGTAAGAAGTTTAAGTTAACCAACTATGCCCACACAATTTAAAAAAAATTTAATGAGGCCTCTTCACCACACAATTTGGATTAACTTCCAAGCAAGGTTCAAAATATTGCAACATATCGATTTTCAAGGTCACCAAATGCTCAATATAGAGAGTTAGGGAGTGTATATGGGTTTAAACATTAGAAACCCTCCTCACATGATTATTCCTGAAACTTCAAACTGAGAAACATATCAAAAGGCAGAGTATTGTACATTTGAAACACTCAATACTGAAAATTTCAGTATCAATCCTTACTTCATATTACTTACCTAAACGAAGCAACTTACCCTTGTTCCAAGATTCTCATTTAAATGCATTGTTCAATGAGTGTAAAATTCGACCTTATCAAAAGAAAAAAAAATAAAGAAAAAAAGAAAGAACCTTCCCATTGTATAGGCTTACTACTAGAATATAGAGGGGGGACTGTTTAATATCAAAAAGACCCACTATTCTCTCTCTTTCAACTTAGGATCACTACTTGCCATAAATAAAATAAAACAAAAAAAAGGGAAAAATCACTTAGGATCACCACTGGGAAGACCCATAGTTTGATCTAACATACAGAAACCTAACTACCCCTTTCTCTTTTCAATGATACAATTAAGGCTTAAGTATGTTGTTGTCACTGAGACTTTCTTGAGGAAAAAAAAGGTGGGAAAACCCCTCTTTGGACTGACTAAAATACTCTCACCAATTTCCCTCCCCTTTAAAATTAAAACAAAAAAGAAGAAAGAGAAGAAATAATTAATCTAGCCACTTGTTTTGTCCCACTAAGTGAGATATGTGGAATGTTACCATTGCCTTAATGATTTAAGTTAGGAATTTATTACACATTTCATTTTTTGTTATACAGATAACAATATTATGATTTGCAAAAATTCTACAAATAATGTTCTTCAACTTTATAACAATATTAGCATTATCCAGTCTCACTTTTTTATGGAAAAGCTTCCTAAATTTTGAATTATGCCTGAATAAAAAATAAAGAGAAAGAATATTAGAATAAGATAGCCAGACACTCTCGTAAAGAGCATAGACCTAGCACAAACTCTATCATTGAGTTATAATCCTTAGATTTTTGTATACAAGATTTTTAACAAACTCCTTTGGTTTTTATTAATCGGAATTTATCTGCTCAAGAAATCTAGTGATTGAGTCATAATAAGATTTTTTGTTTTATGCCCAGAGAGAGAGAGAGAGGGAGATTAAACTCGTGTTTCTGCCCCCTATATGTATCCATTTCCAGTTTAAATTCACTTACGATTTAGTATAAGCGTTTTAAAAACCAAATTTAAAAAAAAAAAAAAAAAGGTGAGATCTCTCTCCAGTTGAATTGACAACAACCTCTGGGTATTATCAAATGTACATGGTTTTCTTGATGGTAACAGAAACTCTTTGAGTAAAGCAGCTCAGCTTTCACTGAGAATACAAGAACATTGTTTAGCTGAACAAGTAGAAGAAGAATCTCATATGTACATGTTTTTCATGATGATAACAGAAACTCTTTAAGTAAAGCAGCTCAGCTTTCACTGAGAATACAAGAACATTGTTTAACTGAACAAGTAGAAGAAGAATCTCATATGTACATGTTTTTCATGATGATAACAGAAACTCTTTAAGTAAAGCAGCTCAGCTTTCACTGAGAATACAAGAACATTGTTTACCTGAACAAGTAGAAGAAGAATCTCATACAAAATCTTCAAAAGCCAAGACTCGAAACTATCAATGGCAGAGGAGTTTCCATTTTGCTTGGAAGAATCCATTCTCTTGACTTGTGTTGCAAATTTCTCTTCATTGTTCAAATACATTGCTTGAGAACACTCTTCATCAATTGTGGGAGGATCATCAGGAAGCATAGGCTCCAGTAAATGAGCATGAACTCCAAGGTTCAGAACTAAATCGAATGCACGGACCCTAGAGGTCAACCTTGGAGAACTAAGCATTTCCTGTGAAGCAATCACACAAAAATGAGAATATAATCACATCTGTCATCATAAGAAGCCAATTACATTTCATAGCAGATAGCTTGCCAAGAAGCAGGATGGACAGGCCTAAAATGTATTTTGGGGTACAGCTACAGCAGTTGCAAGACAGTTTATTAGAGTAATAAGAAATATGAACCCTTCACATAAAAAAAGTAAAAAAGATAAAAAAAAGAACGCAAGTAAAGGAGGAAAGGAACATGGCATGAAGCTGACACACCATATCAAGTTATATTATATACAGAATTAAAGATGCATAATAAACTTACTGCTGCGCACCCCAGGGCATGGAGCCCCCTTAACCCACCACAGAAAGTGTGGTAAGGTCATTGGCAGATCTAGGCACCATCTGAATGGTTCATTGATTAATTATTGCTTAGGGGTATTTTATAATTCTTTCCTGAAGTGTTTTCTGGTATATATTGTATACTCTGTATTATTATGATCTTTTTAAATGAGTTTCTTTTTTTCATTTTTTAAGCCCATAAATCACTACCCATCAGAAAACCAAAAAAGAGAAGGAAACACAAATTGGTACAGCACCTGTAGCATAGAAAGAGTGAGAGGAGCAGCAGCCTGAGAATCCAATACATACCTACAAAAGAAACTCAGCTTAATAATTCCTTCAACAGTGAGAACACTATAAACCAATGAAACAATTCAACTTGGAAAGAACTGTTAGCCATGGCCTTATTAAATCTCAAATGGGGAAAATGCTATTAATAATGGGAAAGCATTTTACGAAAACAAAATTCTAGCCTATGTAACTTGGACTTGTCAAAAACCCTGAATGCTGCATCTAAACACACATCACAGCACAACTCAACTCTCTGGGGGACTCTTGTCTTTGCAAGTCCATGATATGTAGCAATAAGATATTGGATTCCTAAGCTAAACTTTCAAAATTACAACCAAAAGTTTTAATATGATCCTTTAATTTTATTAGTATTTCATTTATCAATCATCCAAGCCTTATCCTATCTATATGGCGTCAGCTACATGAATCCTGTTTCGCCATTCCATTCTGTTTAATGAACATGAAATATGGAAAGTGGCATGTAAGAATAAAGAAGCTAATGCAGTTTCTTGAACAAAAAAAGAAAACAAGGAAAAGGAGAAGGAAAAAAAGGACAACACAATGATACATTAATTTCTTAAGACGCCCTCCCAAAATTAATTCTGTTAAGCTTATTGAAGCTCTTTAGCACTTACTGAATCTTTGAAAAGTGAACCAACATGAATATGGCTCCCGAGAACTGATATAAAGGCTTCATCAGAATTTCCAGTCAAATTCCTAGAAGCACATGAGGCTCCATAGGAATTACCATTCCACCCTCAATGGTTAAGAAGTTGTATATGATCCTAGATACATGGCAATGAAAAAAGAGATGGAACTTTCTGAATTCACATAAAACTATGACCCAACAACTATAGCCCCCTCACCAATAGATTATCCACATTAGGTACTTACTCAAGTGTCAAGCCATATGAAAGCCTCAACCTTAGAGAAGAATCACCCCAAATCCATCTCAGTGAAATTCTGTAGTACTGTTTGCATCATTTATGCTTCTTCATTTCATTTGTTATCTTATCAATTAATGCATCATTTATATAAAATCAAGTATATTATAAACAATAAAGATTAAAGCATAGCCACAGTGAACCCTGAATCCAATAATCCCAGGTTCCTGAACCCAATATCATGTACTAGTATCACACTCGATGCTTCTATCTACATAAAAAAGGGTCATTACCCAAAGTTGGTCCAAGCAATCTAGGGACTTTGGGTCTTGGGAAGGGTGGACTGGGATACAAACCTAACCTTTGGCATTTTTTACAAGTGTTTGCTCTAGATCCGAAGCAACAATCTAGTGCTTTTCAACACAGGATTGTGCCCTTGCACCAAGCAATGGTCCCGGTACTTCATGATTGATCCTATGTTCTAGATTTCATGATTGATCCAATAATGCAGGTTGATTTTGTTAGCTTTTGCATGAATTCATAGACTTCCAACCAATACAATTGATTTAAACCATGTACTTCCGATCAATGCAATTGAAATAAGGATGATTTGTAATTCAATATGAAAGTAGCATACTGGTCATCCTTTTCTAATTGAGGGTAAAAATGTAAATAAACCAAGAGTAAAAAGGGCACTAACAAATTTGAAAATATAAGATGCAGAAGTGCAAATGAAGGATTTACAAAAACAAAAAACTTGGGGATTTATCCAGAGACAATTGAAGGGAATTGTGATTATTGCCAGGTCCATGTCACCATGAATGCACGCTTCTTCCCAATAGCAAAGCCTTGTCCCGAATCATTGTTAATTTATAGAATCACGATTGTAACAAACCAAATTTTGATGGAAGTAGCCAAGGCAAACCCAGGCCCTTCTGAAATTGGAAGGGTCATAAGAGATAAGGAAGAGAATGTAGTGGCACTCTACTCAGGACCAGTGGGAAGTGGGGATTCTTTAAGGACTGAACTGTATGCAGTTTTACAAGGTGTTCAGATCGCAAAAGAGATGAACTTGGAGAATTTGGTGGTTGAAGGGGACTCTAAGGTGGTAGCGGGCTAGCTGAAAGATCCAGATTCAGTGATATGGTGTTATAAGGATGAAATGAAGCTCACTTGGTTAACAAGAAACATGAATTTGGTTATAGATTGGGTGGGGAGGGAAGCCAATGCATTGGCTGATTCTTTAGCAAAGCAGGGGATACTTAGGAATCAGGTTTACTTAGCACAACTGTAATTTTTTTTTTTTTGATAGATCTCAACTGTAATTTTTTTTTTATGGATCTCAACTGTAATTTTTTTTTGATAGATCTCGACTGTAATTTTTTTCTGCACTTTATTTTAGAGTGAGGCCTCGTGCCTCTCCCTGGGATGCTTGTAATGTTGCTTATCTATGTTGATTTCAATTAATATCAGAGAATTTTTACTTATCAAAAAACAATGATTTTACATGACCAAGCAATAACCAAGGGTTTCCTGAAGTTTGCATGCAAAAAACTAATAAAATATAAAAAGAGACGTACTGAAATCATATTCAAAAGGATATAAACTTTAACAGGAAAAAGTATGGAGAGCATACATGTCAATAACAAGTTTGATAAGGACACTGACTGCAACATCCATCGAGGGTTTTCCACTATTGTTACTTAAATTAGATGAAACTGTCATAAGGTTTGCATTTGGTGAAGATGTCTCCGAGCAAACCGCAGCTATAACCTCATATACTTCAGCAGCATTCAACCGCAAAGGCTGCTGTTCACTGATTGACAATAAACATTTGTTAGACATGAAGAAAAGGGAGGAGAGGCGGTAAAGTCCCAAACTTCATTAGTTGAAACACTCCTTCCAATATCTTGAGATGCATTAACAAATAACAACTAGTTCACCTTTAAAGAACAAAATGAATAAGTGTGTTAGCGTAGGGGTATTTCTGTCTTTATACCTTGATTGATGTTGCTGATCTGTAATGTTGTGTTGAAATATGTGCTCTTAACTTAAGTAAGGGCACATAGGTCTTTTCAGTTATGTTTTAATAATAATATAAATACCTACTGGCCGAATGGGAGAAGTCATGCTGACTCTTTCAGTTCGAACCAGAATTCTCTCTTCTCTCTTTCTCTCTTTCTCTCTTTCTCTATCACTCTTTCTTCTTCTACATAACTGAACTCAGTCAGGCCGAACTCTAAGGCAGACCTGAATTCTAACATGGTATCAGAGCAGGTTAAATCTGCCTAGATTTCTGTTTGCCTAGGATTCATTCTCTGCGCACCCTATCTAGGGTTTTCCTCTTTTTTTTCTGTGTTCGATTGGAGATAAGGGAAAGGGCTGAAAAGGAGTGATCGCCCTCTTCCCTTGGGGGTCTCTATGCCTCCAATCAGGTCATATGTGGTCGGTTGCTGTGATTTCTGAGATCGCCCTCTCCTAGTAGAGGAAGAATAGAGGGCCGAATTGTGTGTGGCTGTTGTGTGTGAAGCGGCTGTTGTGTGTGGACTGCTCTCCTGCTCGCATGGGTGTTACTTCAGCGATAAGGTAAGAGATTTCAGTTCTTGATATCAGTTATGGATTAAATAGGAGGTGTGTTTCAGATCATTTGCTAGTGTTTCGGCCAGTAAGTGCTAGGGGTTTATGCTGGTTTCTTTGTGCATGTTAAAGGAAGAGATATGATCATATAGTGGTGAGATTTCAGGTAGTCGTAGGAGCAGGGTTTGTGGTGTAAAGAGCACACATTCCAGCAATAATTAGTGCTACAATCAGTGTGATAGGTGTGACCTAATGGTGTGTAGTGTGCAGATCTCAGTGATAATAGAATTCAGCAAGTGTGCAGAATTGGTGATAACATAATGGGAGACAGTAATGATTATAAACCTAGTGTGATGGTGCCTACAAACTACCTGAATGTTCGGATGACCTCCATTAAGTTAAATTGAGAGAATTATGTGCCTTGGGATAAATCCGTTGAAGTCTTTCTAAAGGCAAAGAAGAAGGTAAAACATATCAGAGAGGAGAAACCCTCCTCTGACTCTCACGAGTATGAAGATTGGGAGCAAAAGGATGCTCAGATCATCACATGGTTGTGGAACAGTATGGAACCCAGGAGTAGTGTGAACTTCATGTTCCTTGATACTGCCAAAGACGTGTGGGACAATGCAAAAAAATTGTATTTGGAGCAGGACAATACAACCAGAGTTTATCAGCTTTATCAAGAGTACTTTAATCTGCAACAGGGCAATCAGAGTCTTGAGGAGTACTATGCCAATATGAGGAACATACGTAATGTGTTGAATGTCTATCATCCTCTCACTTCTAATGTCAAGATTCAGCAACAATAGAGAGAGCAGCTTGATGTGACTAGATTTTTGGTGGGACTAAAGTCTGAATATGAACCAGTACGGGCTCAGATATTAGGGGGATCAGCTCTTCCGTCCCTAGAAGAGGTATTTGCTCGACTTCGGAAGATTTCTATCGGATCTACTGAGAACTTTAATATCTCAGATAGATCGGCCTTTGCTACATCGAGAGGCCGTGGTGGTAGAGGTGGAGCTCGGGGAGCTCAGTCTGGCCGTGGTGTTGGTAGTGGTTCTGCATATGGCTGAAGCGGCAATGGTGGGTCTACTTATAATCGTGGTGGTGGTCGTACTGGGAGCAGAGATTCAGGGGGAACCCGTGGTAGAGGACGTAGCTCAGGCCCAAGGAAGTGCACTCATTGTGGTATGGATGGACATACCATCAACTATTGTTATGATTTACATGGTCCTCCCTCAACCTGGGCCAATCATGCCGCGACCGGTGACTCAAGTTCCAGGAGAATCATTCATCTGACCAGTTGCCTCCTACATCCACAGATGGTCCCATGAAGGAGATGGTGAGTGTTCCCCGTGATGAATATGAGAGGTTTATCCAATCACAGCAGAACACGGCAACTTTTGCTCACTAAGGTATGGCTTGTCTGGCATCTACACCCAATCCCTGGATCATTGACTCTGGAGCCTCCAATCACATGACTGGAACTCCAGGTGTGTTTTCCTCCTTATCTCATTGCTCAACATCACAATCTGTCACCCTTACTAATGGTTCCACATCCTCAATTTGTGGTGTTGGTAATGTTGACCTAGATCATGTATCCCTCTCATCAATTTTGTATGTTCCTAAATTGCCTTTTAACCTTATGTCTGTTAGTAAGTTGACCAAATCACTTAACTGCTCCATTACCTTTTATCCTTCTATGTGTCTTTCAGGATCTCAAGACGATGATGAAGATTGGTGGAGGGCATGAAGCAGGTGGACTGTATTATCTTGACGGTGGTGGTGGTAGAACTTCAACAGCTCTCCAGTCATCTCTTTCTCCTCTTCAGTGGCACTGCCGATTTGGTCATCCGTCGCTCAAAGTCTTGAAGTCCTTGGTTCCGTCCTTGAGTCAGCTTTCTGTTTTGGATTGTGAGTCGTGTCAGTTTGGGAAACACCATCGTGTTCCCTTTAGTTCTAGGGTTGATAACCGTGTGTCAAGTCCTTTTTCTTTAGTTCATTCAGATGTTTGGAGTCCTTATAAAGTAATGCCATATAATGGATACAGATATTTTGTCATTTTTGTGGATGATTTTTCAAGGATGACGTAGCTCTATTTAATGAAAGAAAGAAGTGAATTGTTTACCATTTTCCAAAAATTTTATGCTGAAATTCGTAACCAATTTGGTACCCACATCAAAGTTTTTCGTTCTGATAATGGCCACGAATATTTATCCTCATCATTTTAGGAATACTTGGACCAACACGGCATTATACATCAGACCTCGTGTACCTACACCCCATAACAAAACGGGGTGGCTAAGAGAAAGAATCGCCATCTCCTTGAAACAGCAAGATCCCTAATGCATCACATGCATGTTCCCAAACCTTTTTGGAGTGATGCAGTGCTTACCTCTTGTTTTCTGATTAATCGGATGCCCACGTTCATCCTTGATGGTCAGTCTCCGTTTCAGGTCTTGTTTCCCTCTTTGTCTCCGTTCCCTCTTACGCCGAGAGTTTTTGGGTGTGTCTGTTTTGTTCATCATCTGGGTCCTGGGAACGACAAGTTTGATGCCCGTTCTCTCAAGTGCATCTTCCTTGGCTATTCTCGGACCCAGAAAGGGTATAGGTGTTACCATCCTGGTTCTCGACGGTCAATTGTGTGTGCTGATGTCAGTTTCTTTGAGTCTACTCCGATCTTTTTGGGGTCTGGTGATGCTTCTTCCTCCTCATCACCTCATCCCCTTCCACTTCCCGTTGTCGATCCTCAGTTTGTTCCAATTGTGACCAAATCCTTGCCTCCGGTGCCACCACCTGTTGAACGCCCACCTATCTGTCATGTGTATACACATCGCCCACGTGCACCGGCTACATCTCCGTCGACGGATACGGCACCAGAACCCCACTTGGCATCTGAGATTGATCTACCCATTGCTTTGTGAAAGGTAAACGTACTTGCACCCTGCATCCCATTTCTAATTATGTTTCTCTTACTCACCTTTCCGCTTCCCATCGCCAGTTTGTTACCTTGTTATCATCAGTTATTGTTCCTAAAGATGTCCAGGAAGCCCTTGCCTCTCCAGGGTGGTGTCGTGCCATGGAAGAAGAACTCTCAGCCCTTCATCATAATCATACTTGGGACCTCGCTACTCTTCCTCCTGGGAAGGAAGCTGTTGGTTGTAAGTGGGTTTATACGGTTAAGTACCTGCCTGATGGTAGTGTTGAACGCCTGAAAGCGCGATTAGTTGCAAAAGGGTACTCCCAAACCTATGGCACTGACTACACAGAGACCTTCTCATCGGTTGCTAAGATAGGGTCAGTTCGTGTTGTGATCTCTCTTGCAGCCATGTATGAGTGGCCACTATATCAGCTTGATATCAAAAATGCCTTTTTGCATGGTGACTTACTCGAGGAGGTCTACATGGAGCAACCTCCAGGGTTTGTTGCTCAGGGGGAGGATGGTAAGGTGTGCAGACTAAGGAAGGCTATATATGGGCTAAAACAGTCTCCTCGAACATGGTTTGGTAGGTTCAGTGAGGTGGTAAAGAAGTTTGGCATGAAACAGTGCAAGGTTGACCATTCTGTATTTAGTCATGACTCTCCGGGAGGAAAAATATTGTTGGTGGTGTATGTAGATGATATTGTTATTACTGGGAATGATAACATTGGTATTGATAGGCTGAAGACTTATCTGCAGGATCACTTTCAGACAAAGGATCTGGGTAAACTAAAATACTTCTTGGGGATAGAGGTAGCGAGATCCAAGTATGGGATTAACCTGTGCCAGAGGAAGTATGTGCTTGATTTGCTGGAAGAAACAGGCTTGTTGGGTGCCAAACCAGCTGAAACACCCATGGACACAAATACCAAGCTAAGTAGTGATATGGGTGAAGTGTTTGAAGACCCTGGCGGATACCGACGACTTGTGGGCAAACTGAACTACCTAACCATTACCAGACCAGACATCTCATTTGCAGTTAGTGTGGTAAGCCAGTTCATGCAAAAACCTCTGACTCCTCACTGGAATGCGGTTCTGAGAATTGTGAAGTATCTAAAAGGGGCCCCGGGTCGCGGTCTGATATACAAGAGTGGGGGAAAACCTGAAATAGAAGGGTATTCTGATGTTGCTTGGGCCGGTTCTATGTCTGATAGGCGGTCTACTACAGGCTATTGCACGTTTCTGGGAGGTAATCTGGTGACATGGAAAAGTAAGAAGCAGACGGTTGTAGCAAGAAGCAATGCAGAGGCAGAATATAGGGCTATGGTGCATACCGCTTGTGAATTAGTGTGGCTAAGGAACCTTCTACAGGAAGTAGGGTACAACATTAACACTCCAATGAAGCTCTATTGTGATAATCAGGCTGCAGTTCATATCTCCTCTAATCCAGTGTTTCATGAAAGAACCAAGCACATTGAGGTTGACTGTCACTTTGTGAGGGAGAAGGTGCTGAATGGAGAGCTAGACACTACACGTGTTAATACAGGAAATCAGTGGGCTGACTTATTTACAAAAGGCTTGAGTCGGGGAAGAGTGGACTACATATGTAACAAGCTGATATACTCACCAGCTTGAGGGGGAGTGTTAGCGTAGGGGTATTTCTGTCTTTATACCTTGATTGATGTTGCTGATCTGTAATGTTGTGTTGAAATATGTGCTCTTAACTTAAATAAGGGCACATAGGTCTTTTCAGTTATGTTTTAATAATAATAAAAATACTTATTGGCCGAATGGGAGAAGTCATGTTGACTCTTTCAATTCGAACCAGAATTCTCTCTTCTCTCTTTCTCTATCACTCTTTCTTCTTCTACATAACTGAACTCAGTTAGGCCGAACTCTAAGGCAGACCTGAATTCTAACAAAGTGGTTTCATTATTTTATCTACTTATAGCTTACAAATAGGTTTTTTTAGTTTTAGAGAAAAGGTAAAGTATTGTATTCATTTCATTACTATAAAACAAAAAAAATATGTACAACTAGTGGATGTACGCTGGAAATATACAAACACTGCCTTGCAGCCCTGTATACAAAAAGGAATTATGGTTTCTCCCTTCGAACACTCTGTTAACCAACCAAGAGTGTAACTTTCCTATAATATTCTGAAAAAAAAAAAAAAAAAAAACATAATCTTCAAATATGCTTTTGCTCTGGAACACCCTTGCATTCCTCTCCTGCCACAGTATCCAAAAGACAGCTGCAGAAGTGATATTCCATGCAATTTTCCCCCTTTTACTCAGACCTTCCAACCTAAAACTTTTTTGGGAAATCCACCAAAGTGGCTGGTCAGCACCCTTTGATGGCAAACAAGCTGAATACTCTAACCCAAATGGAGTATGAAAAGGAACAATTAAGCAGCAGATGATCTACTGATTCCATGCAACCATCTCATAGGACAGAATCCGTGCTATCCACCATCACACCTCTGTGCTAGCAGGGAAATCTTGACCATCTAACCATGCCAAATTGTTGTAAAAAGAACTGACAGAGAATTGGCCTGATTTTTTCAATATTTTAAAACACAGAGATGTGATGCAAGGTGTTAGTGTCGAGTATGTAGGGGTAATTCTGTCTTTGTGCTTGTGTTTAGGTGCTGATGTGTAAGTTTATGTTAGATTTAATGTCCCTAACTAAAGTAGGGCATATGTGACTTTTCCACATTATTTTAGTAATATAAAATACATCTGGCCGAATGGGAGAGTGAACTTTTTCTCTCATTCGAACCAGAATCTTTTCTCCTTGTTTCTCTTCTGCTCTTCTCTCTCTCTTCCTTGACTGTTATCAGTCTAACAGGCAGACCGAACACTAACATGGTAACAGAGCAAAACTGAGCAAATCAAATCTGCCCAGAATTCTGTTATCTGCGCACCCAACCTAGGGTTTTCTCTTATTTTCTTCACCATTAGCTAGAGATAAGGGACAGGGCAGAAAAAGAGTGATCACCCTCTTCCCTTGGAGGTTTCTATGCCTCCAATTGTGGTGTTTGTGGTCGGTTGCTGCAGTTTCTAAGAAGCCCTCCCCTAATCGATGAAGAGAAGAGGGCTGATTCGTGTAGTGCAGTGGTGTCTTGTGTGGTCTGATTTTCGGTGATCAGATAAGAAGTTTTATGCATTTTTTTTTGTGTGAATCAAATGAAGTCTATTTCAGACTGTATCAGATTGTAGTGTGCTAGGGTTTGTGCACCCTTCAGTGTGATTCGAAAAGGGGGTGTTCCTCAATCAGAAGAAGGTGAAGCACATAAGGGATGAAAAACCTTCCACCTATTCTCCTGAGTATGATGATTGGGAGCAGGCAGTAGCACAGATCATCACATGGTTATAGAATAGTATAGGACCCAAGATTAGTGTAAATTTCATGTTCCTTGATACTATAAAAGAAGCGTGGGACCATGCTAAAAAACTGTATTCGGGTCAAGACAACACAACCAAAGTATATCAGTTGTACCAGGAATACTTTAATCTACAACAGGGTAATCAGAATCTTGAGGAGTACTATGCTAGTATGAGAAACATTCGTAATGAATTAAATGTTTATCACCCCCTCACTTCTGATGTCAAAATTCAGCAACAACAGAGAGAACTTGATGTGACTTGGTTTTTGGTGGGGCTGAAATCTGAATATGAACCAGTGCGGGCTCAAATACCAGGAGGGCCAGCTCTCCCTTCATTAGAAGAGGTGTTTGCTCGACTCAGGAGGATTTCCATTGGATCTATCGAGAACTTTAATATTTCCGATAGATCAGCCCTAGCAGTATCCAGAGGCCGTGGTGTTAGAGGTGGAGCTCGGGGAGCTTAGTCTAGCTGTAGTGGTAGTAGTGGACCGGCATATGGCCGGAGTGGTGGTAGTGGACCTACATATAACCGTGGTGGTCATCGTAATAGAGGTCGAGATTCAGGGGGAGCCCGTGGCAGAGGACGTAGTTCGGGTCCAAGGAGGTGTACACGTTGTGGTATGGATGGACATACCGTGACCAGTGACAGTAGCTTCAGATAGGAGAGCCATTTAGCGATCATGTATCTCCTACATCCACAAATGTTGCTGGGAAGGAGATGATGAGCATTCCCCGTGATGAGTATGAGAGGTTAGTACAGGCCACATCTCAGCAGAACACGGCCACTCTAGCACACTCAGGTATGGCTTGTCTGACATCCACACCCCATCCCTGGATTATTGATTCTGAAGCCTCCGATAACATGACTGGAACTCCAAGTTTGTTTTCTTCCCTCTCTCAATGCCCAACATCACAATCTGTTACCCTTGCTAATGGTTCCACATCCTCCATTTGTGGTGTTGGTAATGTTGACCTGGGCCCTGTATCCTTGTCCTCAGTTTTGTATGTCCCTAAATTTCCTTTTAATCTTATGTCTGTTAGTAAGTTGACCAAGTCTCTTAATTGCTCCATTACCTTTTACCCATCTTCGTGTGTTTTTCAGGATCTCAAGACGGGGATGAAGATTGGTGGAGGGCATGAAGCTGGTGGATTGTATTATCTTGATGGTGGTGGAAGTACGTCAACAGCTCACCAATCGTCCCTCTCTCCTCTCCAGTGGCACTGTCGATTTGGTCATCCTTCACTGAAAGTTTTGAAGTCTTTGGTTCCTTCTTTGAGTCATCTTTCTGTTTTGGATTATGAGTCATGTCAGTTTGGGAAACATCATCGTGTTCCCATTAGTCCTAGAGTTGATAATCGTGTATTGAGTCATTTTTCTTTGGTTCATTCAGATGTTTGGGGTCCTTATAAAGTGATGTCATACAATGGATATAAATATTTTGTCATTTTTGTTGATGATTATTCAATGATGACGTGGCTCTATTTAATGAAAGAAAAAAGTGAATTGTTTACCATTTTCCAAAAGTTTTATGCTGAGATTCGCAACCAATTTGGTGTTCACATTAAAATTTTTCGTTTTGATAATGGTCGGGAATATCTCTCTTCATCATTTCAAGACTACCTAGACCAACATGGCATTATCCACCAGACTTCATGTACCTACACCCCGCAACAAAACAAGGTGACTGAGAGAAAGAATCGTCACCTCTTGGAAACAGCTCGGTCCCTCGTGCATCACATAAATGTTCCCAAATCCTTTTGGAGTGATGCAATGCTTACTTCCTGCTTCTTTGTTAACCGGATGCCCACGTCTATCCTTGATGGTCATTCTCGACATTCCTTTGTATGTGTTGATGTTATAAGGATTGCAAGGTATTTAAAGGGGGCTCCTGGTCGTGGTTTGATATACAGAAGTGGTGGAAAACTTGAAATAGAAGGATATACTGATGTTGATTGGGTCGGTTCTATATCTGATAGGAGATCTACCACAGGCTATTGCACTTTTCTTGGGGATAATCTGGTGACATGGAAAAGCAAGAAGCAGACAGTTGTGGCAAGAAGCAGTGCAGAGGCAGAATATAGAGCTATGGCACATACTACTACTTGTGAATTAATGTGGCTAAGGAACCTTCTACGGGAGATGGGATACACTGTTGATACTCCAATGAAGCTCTACTGTGACAATCAGGCTGTAGTTCACATTTCCTCCAATCCTGTGTTTCATGAGAGAACCAAACACATAGAGGTTGACTATCACTTTGTCAGAGAGAAGGTGCTAAGTTGTGTGATAGACACTGCATATGTCAACACAGGGAACCAATGGACAGATTTGTTTACTAAAGGGTTGAGTCAGGGGAGAGTGGACTACATATGTAACAAGCTGGGATTATATGATATATACTCTCTAGCTTGAGGGGGAGTGTTAGTGTCGAGTATGTAGGGGCAATTTTGTCTTTGTGCTTGTGTTTGGGTGTTGATGTGTAAGTTTATGTTAGACATAATGTCCTTAACTTAAGTAGGGGCATATGTGACTTTTCCACATTGTTTTAGTAATATAAAATGCATCTGGCCAAATGGGAGAATGAACTTTTTCTCTCATTCGAACCAGAATCTTTTCTCCTTGTTCCTCTTCTGCTCTTCTCCTTTCTCTCTTTCTCTCCTCTCTTCTCTCTCTCTTCCTTGACTGTTATCAGTCTAACAGGCAGACCGAACACTAACACAAGGCATTCCACTACTTGGAGTCAGGACGCATAGTTTGGAGCACAAGGAGGCATAAGTGTTTTCTAGATGTTTTACATGTTTTTGTTATTGTCTTATGTGGTTGGTTCATATATAGTTTTTGGAGGGTTTTCATCCTCTAGATATATAACGGGAACATGATAAACCGGTTACCCACTTTTATCTATAGCATTTTATTATAAAAAAGTGCCTTCAATACAAAAGCGTAAGAGGCGTAAACCTCTTGTATAAAGCATAATGGAGGTATACACCTCAAGTGTCTGTACGCTTCTAGGCTGCGCCTCCATGCGTTTTCTTAGCGTCTCGTTTGGAGGCACGCCTCCAGCATTTCCCATGCCCACACCCCTCTATCAGCTCTATTGTGATTAATTTGTAAGTCATACAACTTCTTCAGCAGTTCCAACATGAGAGCTACTTCTCAATCATTTAGGTTCCTATGGAATTGTGAAGACCAAACAGCATTACCATTCAGTATTTGCATGTAATCAGCCACATATGCTTCCTTCTATAAATGACTCCACCAATCATCTGTTGTCACACCATACATCCCTCCAAAACTTCACTTTCAAGCCATTTCCCAAATCAAACCTCAGACATTTAGTGAACGCTATATGCCTTTGTCATTCCCTTCCACACTGAACATTGATATTTTATGCTTGAGGGTCCATCCCCCATACTCGGCTTGGATCACTTTCCTCCACAGATCTCCTTGTTGATTACCAAACTTCCAAAACCATTTTCCCAATTGGGTAGTATTAACATACTATACTTTCCTCACTCTCAATCCTCCAAAATATATTTTTTGAATAACTGGTAGCAGTATTTGTACTACTATGTCAAAACAGGAAAACCTCCAAATGAGTAACAAATTTTATATCGTTAATGAGGCAAAACCATCTATAGCCATATGCATGCGTATAGTGCTACACATGAAAATGAGAATTAAAAAATAATAATTATGGCCATGGAAAAGGCTTTAACTAGAACACTAAAGTTAAAGGGCAAACTTGTAAGTTGAAACCTTTGATAGAGGCATGGATAGATCGACCCTAATATCAATTCATACAAGATCTTGACCCAGAAAAAGAACACTGTGATGGAAAAATGGATGAGGAGATCGGGTGATCAAGGTTTTGTTTGTAAACTAGATCTTGAAAAGGCCTATGATCTAGTGAATTGGAGCTTTTTATTAGAAGTGCTAAGGAAGTGTTGTTTTGGAGATAGATGGTGTAAATGGATAAATGGATGCCTTACTTCCTGCCATTACTCTATGGTCAATGGGGTAGTCGCTGATTTTTTCCCAACCTGTAGAGGTCTAAGACAAGGTGATGCTTTGTCTCCTTATTCGCACTGGTTGATGATGCTTTTAGTAGCCTTTTATCAAAAGCAGACAGGATTGGGTCAATAAGAAGGTGGAGAATAGGTAGAGATAGAGTTCTAGTTACTCATCTTCAGTTTGCAGAGGACATTTTTTGTGAGGGTTGTGATTTGATGAAGGTGAGAAATCTGAAAAATCTAATAATTCTCTTTGAGAGGGCCTCAGATTTGAAAATCAATTTTGAGAAGAGT
The DNA here is from genome assembly GCF_056320005.1 of Nelumbo lutea. Classification (NCBI taxonomy): domain Eukaryota; kingdom Viridiplantae; phylum Streptophyta; class Magnoliopsida; order Proteales; family Nelumbonaceae; genus Nelumbo; species Nelumbo lutea. The sequence continues at coordinate 3,474,433 of NC_142685.1, read as the reverse complement.
TGTGTGGTGGGGATAGACCTGGATAGAAGGGAGATGGAGTCTACCACAACCTGTTTAGATTGTACTTGTTCGGAGTAGCCTTTAATCTATCTAGGACTTCCTCTAGGTGCTAACCCAAAGGAAAGTAGGTTTTGGAACCCTATCGTGGAAAAGTTTGAAAAGAGGCAAGTTGCCCGGAAGAAAAACTATATTTCTTTGTAGGGAAAAGTAACTTTGATTAGAGCAACACTTGCCAACCTGCCAATCTATTGTTGAGAAAGTTTAAGCAAGGGTGTTTTTAGTCTTTACCTCTTCTCTTTGTACTCTTTTTGTAATTGGGCGCCCAAGTAGGGCCCTTTTTGTAATTTCTTGTTTCAAAATATAAAGTGCCTTTTGAGGGTGTGAACAGTAACAACACACCATTCAACATTTCTTTCTCATGCAAACCCTAGATTTACAACACAGTTTCCAACTTGGTATCAAAGCGGGTAAAGGCACTTGGGAATACCTTTCTTGCTGACTCTCTTTCATGAGATGAATTGTTGACGTCAGACGGCCATCGGATGACGCCAGCAATCCGTACAAGTGTCGGCAGCAATACATGAATCATATATGGTTTGATTTGCCCTGATTTTAGAAGATTTTTGGTAAGACTCTTGTCTTTGTTCAAAGCTTCTATGATTTTTAGTAGATTCTTCAAGCAGAAAATCGTAAAAAATCCAGATCTGATGTTGAGCCTTATACACTTTGTTTAATCAGCTTTTCTGCTGGAAAACCTAGACCATTCAGGTCGTTTTTTACCTTGGGAGCAACGGGAAGTGGTCCCATATTTTTCTAAGCCCTAGACAATTTTTAGGAGATTTTATTCTCCCTCTATTTTGGCGCCAACTTAGTTTTTTGGCCTTTTTTTGTCCCTTAACCGTGTGGTGGCCTAGTTTCTTGGGTCCTTAGTTGTGGTTAAGTACTTGGGGCCCCTTTTGATTGATGCAAAAGTGTTTTGATAGATTATGAAATCATCTAAGGATGTACAGATGGTTTCCAGTGTGTTCTCGGGAAGTGCAGACATTTCCGGTGGTTTGATAATTACTGTTAAACTTGATGGAACCAACTTCTAGAGTGGTCCCAATCTGCTAAACTTACCATCACTAGGAAAGGTAAACTAGGATTCATCACAGGAAAAGAGGTGAAGCCAAATCTGGAAAATCCGAGATATGCAAAGTGGGAACAGGATAACTCCCTTGTAATGTCATGGTTGATTTACTCAATGCAACCTCATATTGCCCAAAACTACATGTTTCTTTCAACAGCCAAAGATATTTGGGATAGAGTCGTTGCTACTTATTTGCAAGTTAACAATACTGCTAGAGTGTATCAACTTCGGAGGGAGGCTTGCAGTATGCATCAGGGGGAGAGATCTGTGGCTATGTATTTCTCTTCTCTACAGTCTATCTGGGAAGAAATGGATCACCTGAAGACTCTTGTATGAAAGGACCCTGAAGATGGCGAGCAACACCAAAAGTATATACAAGAGAATAGAGTCTTTGATTTCTTGGTTGGCTTGAATCCAAAGTTTGATTTTACTAGGCAACATATTCTTAGTGTCGGCATTGTCACTCTAGATTCTGCAATACTCCCTTGTACAAGGGGAAGAGAGTAGAAGGACAGCCATGATGCAACCTCCCATGATTGATAACTTTGCCTTTATGATATCTTGATCCAAGCAAAATACTAGTAAGCACCCTGTTATTAAGAATGTTGAAGATGTTGTCTGTGATTATTGCAAGAAGCCAAGACATACTAAGGAAAGGGTCGGAAGCTCAATCCTCACTTACAACTAAAAAAATACAAAACCAGGAGGAAGGGAAATGCTCACTTGGCTATAGTTGGTAATGATGCTCAACCTTCTAATGCAATGGACAAACTCAGGAATATACTGTTGCAGTTGGAAAAGGGTGGTACATCTTTTAGTCCTTGGATTGTAGACTCTGGGGCCAGTGCCCATATGACTGGTGTGCCTTCACATTTTACCTCTTATAAGTTAACCCCAGGGAAGAGCAAGATTACTGTTGTTGATGGATCTCAGACCCCTATTTCGAGTCAGGGTGAAGTCAAACTCACTCATAACCTTTCTCTTGAATCGATTCTTCATGTGCCCCAGTTACATAAAAGTTTGTTGTCTGTTAGTTCTCTTACAAAATCTCATAATTCCTTAGTGGCCTTTTTTCCTACCCATTGTGTTTTTCAAGACCTAAGCACGGGAAGATGATTGGAAGTGGGCATGAAGATGAAGGAGTCTAGCTCTTTGATGGACCTTCAAAGCATGGATTATCGAGCCAGACTGAGTCTTGTTCAAATGAGAAAATGAGTTTTTGAAAGTATGGCAATGTCGTCTTGGTCATATGTGAAGTTGAACTTTGAATGTGAAGTTTGCCATCTATCAAAACAATGTAAAACCACATATTTTGTGAGTAGTAAAAGAAGTAGTGTTGCTTTTCATTTGATTCATACTGATGTTCCACAACCATCTAAAGATTGATGCTTACACAGATGCAGATTGTGCATTAGTCGGAGGCAAGTTACACCACTAGTTTCCCACTTCTAATTTTTGTCAATCTTTAGGATACCTAACAGGGAAGCCAAGAGGTTAGAAAATTATTGAGGGATTTCTTGTGGGAGCTTAAGCAAAAGAAAAATGATCATTTGATAAGATGGGAAGTGGTGACCTAAAGTAAAAAAGAAGGGGGTTTAGGGTTAGGGAATTTAATGAGTAAGAATGAAGCTCTTCTAGGCAAATGGCTTTGGAGGTGGCCTTTGGAAAGAGATAGACTATGGCATGAGGTGGTGGCTAGGGTCCATGGCTGTTTTGAAACCAGTTGGGATGTTGGGGTATCCCGAAGAGCTTTGCCCACAACACCTTGGAAGGCAATTTTTGGCACTCCCTAAATTCCTTGGGTTTGTAAGGTATGATGTATGCTCTGGAAATTCAATTCTTTTTTGGGAAGATGTTGGGCGGGTACTCAACCCCTAAAAGACCGCTTCCCCTCTCTCTATACTATATCCCTCTTTAAAAAGAAACTTGTCTCAAGGTTCCTTTCCCCTCAGTTCTCCCGTTAACTTTAAATTTGGACTTTGGGTTTCGTAGAGGTTTAAGAGATGATGAATTTGCTTGTGTCTCTGAGCTTTTGCTTCTTCTAGACTCTATTTGTTTAGACCCCCTCCCCCCTCAACCTGATAAAAGAATTTGGACTCTAACTCCAAGTGACTCCTTCACCTGTGCCTCTTTCTTCAAATCCCTTTGTTCTACACCTTCCTCTTGGGTTTTCCCTATTAAAGAAATATGGTCAAGGCCTATAAATCCTAAAATAGTTGTTTTCTGTTGGGCAGCCTATTATGGTAAGATCAATACTCTGGATAACTTGCAAAAGAAGAGACATTATTTGTGTTTGCCCCCAAAATGGCGTATTTTGTCTAAAGTGTAGAGTAAGGATTGTAACCACTTGCTGATATCTTGTTCTTTTGCTACTAATATTTGGGATTGGGTTTTAATGTTATTTGGGTGCAGGTGGAACTTGCCCTCTGAAGTAAATATGCTTTTTGAACCACCTACCTTTAAGCGACTAACAAAAAGAGGGAAAATGATGTGAAAGTGTATCAGAGCAGCTATTTTGTGCACAATTTGGGAGGAAAGGAATGCTAGAAATTTCCAAGAAAATGAAAGAATCCTTGCTGAAGTAAAGGAGTGCATAATGATAAGGACATTTTTTGGCTAAAAACTAAAGGCCTTTTTGTGAATTATTCTTTTGACGATTTTCAGAGAAATTGGGCAGAAGTGGCATCTAACTTTGACGAGAGCAATCAAGGTTATCTAAGGCCTTCAAGTATAGGAGGGATTTTTGAAAGATAAAGATAACAACATCCTAACCTTATTTTCAGGACTAGTACGAATCGGTGACTCTACAAGGGCTGATAATGGCAGTGGTGCAAGGAATACAGGTTGCTAACTAACTTGGAGTGGAAATTTTGATAGTTGAGGGGGACTCCGGACTCTAAGGTGGTAGTGGACTGGTTGTCGAATCCAGAAAGTCTTATGGGGCAACAGGGATCTTCTTAATAAAGCTAATTGGCTTACAAGGAATATGTCAGTTAGATCTCAGTGGTTTAACAGATTGGCAAATGCTATGGCTGATTCTTTGGCTAAACAAGGGGTATCAAGGGGTGAATTGTTTTGGGCTACCTTATAATCGTAATTCTATTTAGAGTGTGCTTATATTCTTAGTTCCAAGGGGAGGAAACATCTCATGCCTCCTTTTAGGATAATTGTACACTTTTAATCTTCTTAATAAAACTATCACTCATTTATCAAAAAAAATATATATCAATACCCAGTCTTTTTTAAACAAATTTGCTTGGATATTAATGACATGCTTTAAAATGTCCATGTATTTCCTAATATTTCCATAACATATTTCCATCTCCATGGATACCAACACAAATTTCTGGAATCAACATATTCCCCAATGAAAACCACCAGTAATATGTGGACCACACAAGATTGTGTTATAAAATAATTGGCAATAATATTATTGATATGTGGAGTAGCAGTATTATTGCCCACCTACATAATTACTACTTTGGGCCAGCTTAAAATTCCTTTCAAGTACAAAGTTAAATCTTAGTTTTTGTTTGTAGATATGTGGAGTACTTGTAGTGCAGCATATTATTTTGTCTATTAACCATAGTTCCTTAGCTTTGTCTGATGATTTGAACATGATAATAATTTAAAAGGGTGTACTTATGCTTCTTTTATCATTTCCTCAAATGTAATTGATATCCAATCTGAAATGATCATTCAGGTAGACATCAAGATCAGCAAATAACACTGCTGATGCACCAACAAGATAAGTGTTAACTAGGGAAAATCTGTTTGGGGCACCAGGCCAGGGGGTTATTGTAACAGGGTATGGTTGTATGGTGTACCATGAGATGTCAGCCTATGGAATTTTTACTTGTTTTCTCACTTTAAACTTTTGAAGTTCAGGGGTCCACTTCAACACATAAATGAAAATATACTTACTGTTTGACTGTTACTAATCAAAAGAAGAAGTTTGTTTGCCAGTGCGATACAGCACCATTGCCAATAAAAAATAACAGAATGGACATAACTAGAAGAATTTACATAGATGTACCTAATTCATAAAATAATCACCGTGCACGATGAGAAAATGCTAGCCATGGATGATGTTGTGCAATACCTGTAGTGGCGGTATTGGAAAAGTGGCCGAGCACGTGGACGGAATGTAGCAACTGGTGAATCATCCCTGAAAATTGGTAAAGGTATGTGTTTCAAGAGGATGCATATAAAACACTAAATACAGCATTACTAGTTAAGCCATACATGTTTTCCTCTTCAAACTATACTACATTATATTCTCATAACTCATAGAGTTGCATGCATGTTCATCAACACTACAAATAAATATGTGCTTACATTTATACTACATTAAAAAGAACGAATGATCTCAAGAATATTTCTGGAATTTTTTGAGGACAAAATTACCCCTCTATATTCAAATTTATTGATAAAAAATGAGGGCAAATAGTGTAGTCAGTATATGATATTAAATGAGTTGAAAAAAGGTAATTTTAAGATATTCAAGCATTCAATTCACTCTCATTAAATCCAACATTTAAATTATTAACTTGCATTCATGTTCGTTAAATCATGTAGAGAACACTGATGTGGACCCCACTGTTGTGGTCCCCACTGTGTTCGTATGGCAGCATAGCATATGTTTTGTTAATTATGTCAGTGTTAGTTGGTAGTTATTTCAGTTTGTTGTTACAGCTTGTTATTTCAACTTTATTATTAGTTTATTTGCCATGTAAGCAATAAGGGCAATTCAGCCCTTTTACAATTAGTCAACATATATAAATATTAAGAGTGGGTCGGCAGATCATTAAGATCAACCCTCTCTTCTCTAAATCACTTCGCGTGCTTCTACTTTTCTCCCTCTCTTCTTCTTTTCTTCTGAAATCTTTTCTTTTTCTTTTCGAATTCAAGATGGATTGTAGTCTTGATCGACTACTTGGTATCAGAGCAAGGATTAGGGTCTCTCATGTGAGTCTGATCCAGCCAACCACATGAGGGTTGCCTAGGGCTGGAAGATTAAGAGGATCCCTTTTTGGCTGATTCTTGGAGGTTATCAGAGACTGTAGCAACTGTCCAAAAAGTGGATTGTGTTCTTGATAATCAAGAAGAATCAGGGGAAGATAAAGAATCGGTGATAAGTTTCTTTATCAAGACTGAAGGTGGCAATCAGAATTTCTGTTCAAAACCTAAAACTGGTTGCAGAGAAGGGGGTCTTATGTTAGTCCAATTAGATTGACTACATGAGAACTTCCTAGGTTTAGAAGTTTTTCAACAAAGAAGGAGGATCGGCTGATTCTTGGAGGCTACTGGTAGTGTGCGGCTGCTACTAAGAAGATTGTAGAAGGCTGGGAGAGTTCCAGTAGTCAAGAAGAATTAGAAAAGGCTTTGGATCCCCAAGATTAGGGTTCTGCATCAGACAGAAGGTGGCGGCCAGAGATTTTCTTTCATAAAGTAAGTTTTTTTTTTGCTTGAGAATAACCTTGAAAGAATCATCTTGAACTATTCTGAGAGGTGCGGCTGGAAAACCTTTTTTTCTTTCTAGGGTTTTGAGAGAAAACCCTAAAAATCAGAACTGTTGTTGGTTTCAGATCAGATTTTGAATTGGTTTCATACAGAGTTCTGTTTTCCTTATTCTTTGGAAGACCTAGGCCGGCTGTTATCAGTTGTTTAGGTGTTGTTTTCTATTACAGTAGCTTCAAAAGTTTTTTATTGTTAACTCTTGACCAAGAATGGAGTTCAAGAATTAGGGGGAAGGTGTTTTTGGGACTAGCAATTCTGGTAACATGTCTAAGAATGCCTTTCAGATTACAACTATGAACTTTGATGGATCCAACTACTTAGAATGGGCCCAATCGGCCATGATGGCCATTGAGGGTAGAGGAAAACTCAGCTACTTGTTGGGAGATGTGAAAGAACCAACTAAGGAGGACCAAATGTATATCAAATGGGTTCAGGAGAACTATTTGGTTATGACATGGTTGTGCAACTCTATGCAGCCACATATCAGCCAAAACTATTTGTGGGCAAAAACAGCCAAAGAAATCTGGGATGTCATGAAAGACTCACTCCCAACCCCTTAATGTTGTTGGGGCCTATGAATTGAAGTGTGAGGTTAATAACCTTAAGCAATGAGAGAAACCAGTCTCGGTTTACTTCTCTACTTTGAAATCTTTGTGGCATGAAATTGACCACCTAGAAACACTTGAGTGGGAAAGTCAGAAAGATGCACAGACTCATAAAAAGCAAGTTGAAACTAATAGGGTTTTTGAATTCCTAGCTGGTCTGAATCCTGATTATGATATTGTTAAACAGCAAAAACTAACAAGGGACAGTGTGACCTTATCTCAAACCTACTCCTTGGTGCATAGTGAAGAGACTAGGAGAAAAGTTATGATGCAGCATCAGCCCTTCCCACCAGCCTTGGCAGCAGTTAAACTTAAGTCTGGGGTGATACGGAGAGGGATATAAAGAAGGAAGATAAGAAGGATCTAGTCTGTGAACATCACAAGAAATCTATCCATACTAAAGACATGTTGGAAGTTGCACCCTCAACTAGTCCCAGCAAAACTGAGGAACAAAAGGGGTAATGCCCATATGGCTGTTAATACCGATTCTGCATCCTCATCGGGCACAAAAGGCACACCTCTAGACACCTTAGCTGTTGTTCGGAAGTTGGGAATTCAGCTCAATCATCTCAGTCATCATCAGCTCCTTCCACATCAGCCTTTGCTCATTCAGGTACTCGGGCCTCAGCTTACCATGCTTCAGCTCCAAGTAACACTGAACATTGTTGGGTAATAGACTTAGGTGCATCTGACCATATGACTAGCTTGACATCACTGTTCACTACCTATCACTTATCTTCTGGTAGAGATGAAGTGTCAATTGCTGATGGTTCCCTTGTTCCCATTTTTGGCAAGGGAGACATCAAGTTGTCTAATACAATTTCCTTTTCAGTTCTGCATGTTCCTAAGCTTGATACTAACTTGCTTTCAGTCAGTAGTATCACAAAACATCATAATTGTTCAATAACTTTTTTCCCTGACCGATGTATTTTTCAGGACTTGGAGACGAGGAAGGTGATTGGGACTGCCCGTGAGATGAATGGGATCTATCTGCTTGGAGAGAGTTCTCATTGGGAAGATCATGAAGATAGGAAGTCTTTTGTTTCTCAATCTGTTAGTCAGGTTATGCTTTGGCATAATCAGTTAGGTCATTTATCCTTTCAGTCTTTGAAAAGTTTGTTTCCAAATTTATTTGAGTCTGTTCAGATGTCAAATTTGAGATGTGAGAGTTGTGAGCTTGCAAAGCATTGTAGAACATCTTATTCCTTGAATAATAAAAGAATAGTAATTCTTTTGATGTTGTGCACACCGATGTTTGGGGCCCGTATCACATCCCTTCTATGGGGGGATACAGATATTTCTTGTTGTTTGTTGATGACTATACCCATTTTTCTTGGGTTTACCTTATGCGTTCTTGAGATGAGGTTCCTGCTCTGACCCAGATCTTTCATCAAATGATTTTAACCCAATTTGGGGTCAAAATCAAAATCTTCAAATCCGATAATGCGAAAGAATACTTTACCAAGCCATTGGCCTCCTATCTGCTTGATCATGGGATTATTCACCAGAGTACTTGTCCTTATACACCACAGCAGAATGGGGTTGCTGAGAGGAAGGATAGGCACATATTGGAGGTGGCTAGAAGCATTATGTTTAACTCCAATGTGCCTATCCGTTTCTGGGGCGATGCTATTCTTACAACAGTGTATCTCATTAATCGAGTTCCTTCACGGGTTCTTGACAAGAAGCCTCCATTTACCCTCTATACCCCGATAAAGAATTATTTATTGTTCCCCTTAAAACCTTTGGTTGCACTTGCTTTGTTCAGATTCTTGGACATCATCGTTCCAAATTTGATCCTAAGGCCTCCAAATGCATTTTTCTCGGTTATGCACAAACTGAAAAGGGTTATTGCTGCTATGAACCTACTTCTAGGAGGAGATTTGTCTCGATGGATGTTACTTTCTTTGAGGAGGTACCCTATTACCCTAGGGTTTCTCCTCAGGGGGAGAGTAGTGAGAGTGGGGTTAACTCATCAAAAGTTCCTTTACCTGTTCCATTGAGTGATGAGGGATGTAATGGGGAGGGTTATCAGAGGTGTCAGGATTTGAGAGTCTATCACTAGCGATGGAGGCAGGTTGATTTCGGTCATCAGCAGTCTAGACGAACCCCAATTCCTTCTACGGATCCAAATCCAGGTCCCACAGTCCATTTATCAGATCTAGGTCCCCCTAAGATACCTTCCACTGTTGCTACTTTACCTCCTTTGGATGACCTTGACCTCCCCATTGCAGTCCGTAAAGGCAAACGGCGTTGCACCACAACCACAGCTCACTGCATTTCCCAGTTTTTGTCCTATGATCGCTTGTCCCCCTCTTACAGGTCCTTTCTCACATCCATTGTTGATATTCCTATTCCCAGAACAGTGCAGGAAACCTTGTCAGTTCCTGAGTGGAAAGATGCAATGAAGGTTGAAATGGATGCCCTTCTGAGGAATAATACTTGGGAGCTAGTTGACCAGCCTAAAGGAAAGAAACCGGTTGGATGTAGATGGATATTTACTGTGAAACATAATGCTGATGGTTTCATTGAAAGGTATAAGGCCCAGTTAGTTGCAAAGGGATTTACTCAGACTTATGGTATATACTACTTGGAGACTTTTGCTCCAGTAGCAAAGATGACTATTATTCGAGCTATGCTATCCCTTGCAGCCAGTTATTCTTGGCCCTTATTCCAGATGGATGTTAAAAATGTCTTCCTCAATGGAGACTTACAGGAAGAAGTCTACATGCAGTTACCTCTAGGATTTTATGATGCAGAGACAGGTAAGAAAGTTTGCCAGTTGAATAAAGCCTTGTATGGACTAAAGCAGTCTCCCAGAGCTTGGTTTGATAGATTCAGCCAAGCCCTTGAAAATTTTGGCTATGTACAGGCCCAGTCAGATCATACATTGTTCATTAAAAGAATGGACTCTTCCTTGACTTTGCTTGCTGTATATTTGGACGATATTGTAGTGACAGGGAATGATAACAGTGAGATTGAGTCTCTTAAACAACTCCTTCATCAAGAGTTTGAGGTGAAAGATCTGGGAGAGCTACGATACTTCTTAGGTATTGAGGTTGCTAGATCTAAACATGGGATTTTTATTTCTCAAAGGAAGTGTGTTCTAGATCTATTAGCAGAAACTGGAAAGTTGGGTGTTAAGCCTGCAGATACACCTATTGAACAGAATCACATAATCAGTGCAGAGGGTGGAGAGCCTCTTGAAGACAAAGCTATGTTCCAACGATTGGTTGGAAAACTCCTCTATCTTTGTCTCACACGGCTGGACACCAGTTATGCAATCAACGTTGTCAGTCAATATATGCACTCTCCTAGAACTACTCGCCTCCTTGCAATTGAGAGAATATTAGCATACTTGAAGAAATGTCCAGATAGAGGTATATTATTCAAGAATAATGATCACATGAAGATAGAGGTCTATACAGATGTTGATTGGGCTGGGAGTGTTGATGACAGAAGGTCTACCTCTGGATATTGTGCCATTGTAGAAGGTAACCTTGTCTCCTGGAGGAGTAAGAAACAAAGTGTTGTTTCTCGTTCTAGTGCTGAAGCTGAATATAGATCCATGGCTAATGGTGTGGCTGAAATCCTATGGCTGAAGTCATTATTTGAGGAGTTGGGTATTGCTTATGAGAAGCCCTTAATGTTGTATTGTGACAATCAGGTTGCTATTAATATAGCTCATAATCCAGTACAGCATGACAGAACTAAGCATATCGAAGTCGACCGACATTTTGTCAGAGAAAGGGCTTCGTCTCAAGAAGTGTGTCTCCCGTATATCACCTCCAGCATGCAGCTCGCAGATATTCTCACCAAAGTTGTTCCAAAGAACAAATTAGAGGCAGACTTAGGCAAGTTGGGAATGACAAATATCTATTCCCAACTTGAGGGGGAGTGTAGAGAACATTGATGTGGACCCCACTGTGTTCGTATGGTAGCATAGCATATGTTTTGTTAATTATGTCAGTGTTAGTTGGTAGTTATTTGCCATGTAAGCAATAAGGGCAATTCAGCCCTTTTACAATTAGTCAACATATATAAATATTAAGAGAGGGTCAGCAGATCATTAAGATCAACCCTCTCTTTTCTAAATCCCTTCGTGTGCTTCTACTTTTCTCCCTCTCTTCTTCTTTTCTTCTGAAATCTTTTCTTTTTCTTTTCGAATTCAAGACGAATTGTAGTCTTGATCGACTACTAATCATATTATTGTCATTTTTGTTTCTTCCCATCATTAAGTTCAATTAATTAAATCCATACTTAATAAATTAATAATTCCAATAACACAAAAGCTTATACTTTTAAAAATCTACCCAGAAAAAAGTGTTTTCATCTAGGTGGTGGTAAGAAATTTAACCATTTTGGGTCAAATGGGTCAATCCATGTTGCCACGATTAAATAATAAAATTAAAAAAAAAAATTTGTGAACATTTTTAACATACATGTTAAACGATAATAAGTATGATAAATAAGAAATGTTTTTATTAATGATGGAAATGGAATGTAAATTTTCAAACCAATTAGAAATAAAAATATTTTCCTATTCTCTCTCATTAAATCCTATATTTAAGATATATTTTTCTCATCATTAAATTCTTGTAATTAAATCCACAATATTAATTTTAATAGTATAAAAATAAATATTTTGAAAAGTAATTTGAAAACAAAAACATTTTCTTCCCTTCCGGTGGTGGGCAAGAAATTCAGCCATTTGGGGTTAAATGAATTAATAAATAATGCCATAATTAAATAATAAAAAATTAAAATAAGTATGAAATGTAAGGAGTATTTTTATTAAAGATGAAAATGGAATGCCAATTTTAAAATCTACCAAGAAATGAAATGATGTCATAGTCAAATAATAAAATTTTTAAAAATAGAAAATACAAAGAATCACAAAAATTAAAAAAAAAAAAAAAGAAGAGGGAAATTCTGGGTGCATATCTAATGCTATATGTTTATAAAAAATAAAATATTGGGTACATCTCTAATATTATGCATTCATTATATTGAACAAAAATAAGTATTATACATAAGAAATAATTTTATCAATGATGGAAATGTAATACAAGATATAATGTCTACCTAGAAATCAAACTATTTTTCTTTTTAGGTGGTGGTTAGTGGTTTGGATCAAATGATACGATAGACAAACAAAAATTAAGTGTAATAAGCAAAAAATTATTTATATAATTTACATGAAATATATAGTTTAAAGGGAAAATTATAGTCAAAGCCAGTTGTACATTTAAAATTAGGCTGTAGGATGACACTAAAACCAACAAAACTCTAACAACCGGCTCTACATTTCAAATTATAAAAACCCCCACCATGTCATCGAAGGCTTATGTGGTTGTTGCCAACATGAGACTCTTAATCCATGTTGGACACAGCACAAAGCCTATACCAAAAATAGGTTTTCAATTTCTCTCCTGCTCCCTCTGTTTCTCAATCTCCCTCCCTTCTCTCTAACTCTCACAGTCATGTCTCAATCTACCGCTCCCTTTGTCTCTCCCACTCTCTCAACTTTGGTTTGTAGCCAAATCAAAACCTCTGTTTCTCCCTCCCCCCCTTCTCTCTCTCAATCTCTCTCATTATTCTCCCTCAGTCTTTCTCTCGCTCCCTCTCTCATTCTTTTCTTTTTATTTTTCTTACAAACTTATATAACATTAATCAGATCGTATAAAAGAACTAAAGGGACCAACCATTTGTACAATCAAGTTATAAATTTCTATCAAGTTGGTGTAAATTTCATAGCCAAGAGTTTCTTGTGAATTTTTATCAAATTGGTGTAATGATACCAATTTGATAAAAATTGGTATTAATAGTCCTTTTTTTTTATTTTTCTTACACACTTATACCGCTTGTACAATCAAGCTATTTTCTATCTTAAATTGGTGGGTCAATTATCCAACTTTTCAAAGAAACTCATGATGACATAATTGAATAATAAATATTTAAAAAAAAGATAGAGCACCAAAAATGAAAATGTACAGAATTTTGTCGAAAACATTTGAGAGCATTGCCGATGTTATATATTCATCATATTAAATAAAAATAATTGTTAAAATAAAAGCCATATTTATTTATGATGGAAATGGAATGCAAAATTTAATAATAATAATAATTGTTATTTGCTATATGCATTTAAGTTTATTTTTAATCATATTGTTACTTTTGTTTATTTTCAATTTCTATCTTAACTATGATATATCTAAAATTCAATTAATTAATATAAAGAAAATTTTTTCACATGCAACACATGTGCTTAATTACTAGTACATACAAAAGTGCATACACATAAAATCTATTAAAGCAAGATCATTTTGCAAAGAACTCCTGAAATCTTCCATGGAGAGATATGATCAAGCCTAAAAGAACCCTACATGTTCCCCTTTCTACTGTCTTTATTTTCCTTATTGCCTTTATGGGTTCTCTAGCCTAAACCAATGCCACATCCAAAATAAGACAATACTAGATTTTTTTATTTACAAAAACATACGGCTAGCATTACTTGGGAAGGCTCTAATAAATAGTAGGTGGGATGTAGGTTTGAATAGACTGGCCAATCCAGATCAAATAAGAAGTATGGATTGCCCACACCATTATGTCACAATGTGTGGTTATGTATAAAAACCTGACTAATTAGGACACCTTTTCTCCCATCTACCCCCCCCCCGAAAAAAAAAAAAAAAAAAACACACACACACACACACGAGAGCACACCCCAACCCCGCATATGTGCATGCTCACTTACATATTTACAAATTTACATAGTCTAATCATCAGGCAGACCTTACATATGCATAATAATAACACAACCAGAAACTATAGGGCAGAAGTAAATGCAACCCAATAAAAAGGAACAGGAAGAACATGCCAAATTTGATGAGGGCCTGGTTTCGAGCGTTTAGATGCAGTTACTGCTCTCAAGTGGGAGGAAGCAGAATCAAAATTAGTTGCAGTCGTAACAGTTGAAGGTTGCAAAAGTTGATCAAGATAAGGTGTATCTTCAATTGCAGAATGTTTCCAAGGGTGGCCCTTCATCTTAGCCTCCATGTCTCCAACAAGCAGAGCTGCAGCACCCACTTCTAGGAAACTATGCGCACTGATGTCTTGGGGTCTTGCTGCATCATCACTGTATCACAAGGGAATCTGAATTAGGCTTTTTCAGCAGTAAAAGAAGTGAAAATAGCATTTCTAAGTATCTGATAAAAACACCATTTCAAGGTCAATTAAACTTTAAATTTAAGAACCATCGTAAACAAAATCAAATGACATATTTCAAATTAGTTACCTTTCTGTCATGACCACTGATAATTGTTGTTCCACAGGCCACCGCCATTTAAGGAAATCAATAGCAATATAATCAATATCTTCCCTCCCATCACCACTTTCAACATTTGATAAATTTGAGATATATAGATTGGAAGCCTCTTTCCTCTCAGGAGATTCCCTGCTACCAACCGTCACTGGACTTAGTTGAGAATTAAATGATCTACTCAACAAAGATGACAATGTTGGAAGGGGCTGTTTTGATACAGTGGATCCCCCAGCAAAAGTTGCTGGCTGGAATGACCTTTTTGGGATATGACGAGCCACAAGAGAGCGAATATAATTCAATGACTTCACCAGAGAACCAGATGCAAAACTAGATGCTGGCACAGGAGAAAAGGTATTTCCGGTAGTTGATGCCCCAGAATGTTGGGCTAGAGATTTTGACCATGGCAATACTTGTCTGTTTGTGCTAGAATCGCATTCAGAGATTGAATTTATGCAAAACAGATCAATTTGTTGTAGAGTTTGCTCACTAGGTACATATCTGCAGCAAAGGGGAGATGAGCAATAATAGACATAAGATTCAAAAGAAAAGAAAGAAAGAAAGGAAAAGGGAGGAAGCCAATGCTTATCATCCATTTATCATTGGCCACTTATTAATTATTATCCATTTTTTGGATTGGTTCCTCATGCCAAGATGGGAAAGAAAGAACCTTGGCTCAAACTCAATAATAAATGTGTCCATGCATCCATAGCAGTAATGAACCATTAACCTGTGGCTATTATCAGCCCACAACAGGGATCTAGTTCAAACAGCAACGTGTAAAAGGAATATACCATCAAAATCCACATTTCACAGCTTAAATGAGTTATTTCTAGATCATTTGTCCTTTCACTTTCTGTACGTCCAAAAGAACAAACCACCCATTCAGAATATCTGACATTCTGACCATTAAACTGATAGCCAAACTTTCAGAGCACAAAAGCCAGAAAGGACTTTCTTTTTTTTTAAGTAAAGTAAATGTCATTAAAAAACAAAAGGAGTAGTACAATCTGATAGTTGACAAGTCATCACCCAAATACAATACATCTGAAAATCAGAAACAGTTTTCCACTTTACAGATTTGAATACCCAGAACGTCCCCGAACTTACTCCCAGGCCCTCCTTATCTAGTTGCCTAAACTCTGGGAGAACCAATACCCAGTCTGCCACAGATCTGCTAACAGCAGCCATCATCCTATACATACTGCAAGCTCTGTCCACAAAAGTTCTTCTTTTCCTCTCCTTCCATATGTTCCAGACCATAGAAAAAAGGGATGCAGCTCCATATCAGCTTCACCTTCTTGCTTCCTCCCAGTTTAGGCCATGGAGAAAAGATTTCTGCAGCTAAAACTGGGTGGAAACCAGGGACCCCAAACGTGGTAGTAAACGATCTCCACATGGAACTAGCAAACTTGCAGGTGATAAATAGGTGCCTGACATTTTCCTCCTGCTCTTCACATAGACAGCACCTGTTAGCCAAATGGAATCCTCTTGATTTCAGGTGTTCCACTGTCAAGACACTATCCATTGCCACCAACCATGCAAAAGCTTCAACTCTCAGGGGCACCGGGTTTCCCCAAATACCTTTGATTTGACTTGAGTCTGTGTTGGGCCTACTGAAGGCCATATAGCATGATTTGACTGAAATTTTCCCATTCTTACATTCTTTCCACCAAAGTTCATCCCTCTGCTTCCCTGAGATTTTCCCTCTTTCCAATTCTCCTAGTAGAGAGACACATTCTTCCACTTCTCTATCCAGCAGAGGCCTCCTAAATTTCAGGCTCCATACCACAGAGAGGATCTAGTGTATGAACATACACTTGATAGCATCTTTTTGTATTATAAATTTTAGCCCGTTAACTAATTTATATCATGCTAACCATTTTGTCCAATGCACGAAAAAAGGTTTTGCCATCTGAAATTTTGAAAAGCTCCAAAACACCATAAATATGGTTGTATGAATATGCTTTGCAAGTGGCTGTGAGCATTTGGTTGAAATCTGTCCCCCATAAATAAGATGATAAGGCCATTACTGAATGTTGGTCCTAAGTCCAAACCATCTGGGATCTTAGGAGGGGTAGACTGGATACGGACCAAACCTTTGGAATTCTTTTGCATAAAGTAGCTGCTCTCAGTTTTTTTAAGATAAGATAAAAATCTATAAAAGAAAAAAAAAATTACAACAAAGGTGACCAGAAGTCACCCAAGAGAATAAAGACAACAAACAACCTCCAACAAACTGAACACCTTAATACATGTTTCACCTACTACTACAAACTACCTATTCACCAAAACATAAAAGTTAAGACAACCACCCAGGCCCCATCAAACTTTACAACAACAACAGCCACACTCTAACAAACTACAAGAAACCAAACTCTAAAGAAACAAGCCTCCACCAACAAACAAACGTCAACTCCATTATCTAGCTTTTTTAACTGCTTGAGCAGGAGCCTCACTGCTTCACTTGGAACATTTCTTAGGTTTTTCACCTTTTCGATAGGACCCACACCAAAAAAGCCACCTTCCAGCCTTGCAAAAATTTTAGAAACCTGCACCATTTGAATATTTTTCTGCCTCCCAAAGCGCCCGACTGTGTTGGGTGTTTTCTTGAGATCTTTAACCTTCTTAGGATTTGCATTGATCCTCTCCAGTGGCTACTCTCAGACTCAAACCCACAATCTCAAACTTGTCATCCTGAGAGATTACCATTACACAAGCAATAGCTTCTCTCCATTAAGAGAGGATAATGCTCCAAAATATAGGGTTTATTTAGGCTCCGGTTGAACTCCCAGTTACAAGATCCCATAGTTTTCAAGGTCCAAGGCGAGGCTAGGCGATAGGGGGTGCCTTGTCGCCTAGTTGCCCAGGCCCCCGCCTAGGTGTTGCCTAGGCAATGGATTTTTTTAAGTAAAAAACATATATCTTAGGGCAGTTTCCTAGGTTCTATAGCCATATTTCCTTAATAATTATCCATAATTTTCATAAGAAAAGTATAAATTTCATGTTAGAAGTATAGAAAATTAACATATTCATAAGAAGAAAAAGAAGAAAGAAAAGAAAATTCAAAAAAAATAGGGGCTGAACCCCTATTTCTGTTATAGGAAAAGAAAAAAAAAAGGTGGAAGAAGAAAATGTGTTGATTAGACATAATTTTAAGTTCTTCCTTGTTGGCTCAGGTTTTGAAGTCTTTGAGGGTTCAATATAGCAGTTAGCAATGTATGTGTTGATTAAACCCTAACAAATAAGAAAATAATAAAAAGAAATTAGTATGTAAACACATAAAATGAATATTTCGGTTTAATAATGTCTATTTTATAATTATAATCTCAAAAAATTAAGAATATAAAAGTATTTTAAATTGGCTTCAAAAAAAATAAAAAAACAAAAGTATTTTAGAACATGATATACAAAACTGCTTGGCAATTAGGCAAGGCAAGCCTCCAAGAGAACCTTGTCGCCTAGGTGTTGCCCTGACAACTATGCAAGATCCTTTTATTATCTAGTTCACTTTACTAGACAAGTCATTTAGCAAACCTGTGCCTTAAACAAGCACATGCAGACATAAAGCATACAGCACACATGCAGTAAAATGAGGATGAGGAGTGAATATGATCTCTAAGGAAGGCCAACTACCTGTGACCATGGTTTTAGAAGAGGTCTGCAGGTTTCTTCTCCCATGGAGTATCCATCATCTTCAAGATAAAACAAAATTGTTATTAAAATAAAAGAAAAAAGAAAATACAGCAAAGGTGATAAGGAATCACCCAAGAGAAGAAGAAACTGAAAATAAAAGCCTTCAGCCAACATCACACCCCTAGAAACACCACACACAACCCATTAAACAGAAATCTCAAACAAATATTCCTAACACCACCAAAGCCAACCCAGCAACTATTCAAACAAGAAAACAACCACCACCCACCTGAACCCAACTCTAAAGCATCCCCTAACCAACAACAAAAACCTAAACAACACGCTCGCACCAACCCCACACATCAGACCAGACAAGCTTCACAAGGATTGCTTCACAACTTCAGCAACTTGAGTGAGCTCCTCTTTACTTCTTTTAATCACTCTCTTCTTTCTTCACAGCTCGGACAATTACTTACCCCACCTCCAGCCACACTTATTTTTCCAGTTAGAGCCATCTGGTCAGGTTAAACTCCTCCAAAGATTAGAGCTTTTTGTTTGGAAATAATGCATACAAAAGTCAACACTTGTGAAATGTGTGAATGAAGAACAAAAAGATGGCTATTATTTCCCCATATGTTCTGTCTAAGTCAAGCGATGAAACAACCAATAACCTTTCTCCTTGTGCTCATATTTTCTTGATTGATAACAATTCAAAAAAAAAAAGTATTAATCAGTGGGAAAATGATGTACAACAATTGTGCCAGGCACCCCAAGTGTCAGCTAGCCTTAGCTAACCCCCACTGCAATCTCCCTGTGTTCATATTTCAGGGACTTGTAGGCATATGTTTACCCTTTCAAATGCACATTGGCAACCTACATTGGATATCCCATCTCTATTTACAGCAGCCTTCTTTTCCCTAGAAAAAAAAGGGAAAGGCATATGAGACAAATGAGGGTTGCATTTTATGGACCACATGGAAGAAATAAATAGCATTACTTTATCTATTGATGACATGATCAAAAGATGGATTCATGTTGCTAGTTCATCTGCTTACTTGGGGTTGTCAGCAATTGGAGCATTGAAGGATATAGCAAGTAAGATTCTTCTAGCTCTTTTTTTTTTATACAAGTAAGATTCTTCTAGTTTTTTCAGACCCTACATGCTTGAGGGACTTCCCAGTCTTCCCTCAAGCCAAAATTACTTGCAGATATTGGCTTCCAGCATGTGAATATTGAGGTGACTAACAATTGGATGGTTCAAGAACAGAAGTAAGAGCCTTGGATTTTGTTCAGACGGACATGGAATTGAGAAGTTCCACTCCCTGGATAGTTGCTGTACTTATTTTAATATAATGTACTCCCGGTTGAGCAGCGGCCACCATAAAAAATAATATATATATATATATATATTGCATTCTAACATGTGTCTTTATATTATTATTTTACTATTAACAAAAAACGAAGCTCTTTGATCTTGCTAGTGATAAAAGAGGAGAAAGGTCAAATAATATGAAAAATTTACCCATTTTGCAGTTACTAGGTATGAAAATAACTGTAATCATAATGTTATTCATGTACCAGTCTCCCATTTTCAGTCAATAAACCGCATATTGGTTCATTTTATATAGACATATGTATACAAGTGTTTATACATACATACATATCTATGTCCTGACAACAGAAAAACAAACTAATTGTTGCTAGCAGTTCTTACCTTAGAAGATAACGCTTCAGAAGTGCCACACACTTTGCAACTACTGCTGGGCTGGTGCAAAGAACGGTCCATATCAGAGAAAAGGAAAACCAATAGTACTGTAACTAATCAGGGGAAAAAGTCAAAGAATATATTATGTGTCAAAGCATTGAAATATGTTGGGAAAGTTTTCAAGGGAATACAAGGGAATGGATTCTTGTGGATAGGTTGCAGAAGATGTGGCAAAACCAAACATGCAAACAAAAATGACAAAATGTTCAAATTTATGATCTCCACCATAATTTTTTCAAATAGTAACTTGGTAGAAAATTTTGTTTATATTAGAAATATAATATGTACAGATAAATCTAACCAAGAAACAGAAAGAGACTAAGCCCTGACCCTCATACCCAAAAACACTGGCCCCTTTTTGATTGATAAGAATACTAGCCCTTTATTGTTTGGTAAGAATACTAGCCCCTTATTGATTGATAAGAATAATAGCCCTTGACACCTAGCCCTTAGTCCTACATAACCCATCCCTATTCACCCCTTACTGAGAGCATCCACAACCAAGTTAGCCAGCCTTAGAGCCCTACTTGACTAAGCTGTTCCATCTAGATGCCAAAAGTTCCACCTCTGATGATAGCATCAAAGACCAGGATGTTTCACTGCCTTCCTGCATCCATCTGATTACTGCTTCAGAGTCCCCCCCCCCCCATTTATTAATGTTGTATTTTAGGCAAACTTTCTTAAAAGTTCTTTAGCCGACCTTCTGATCTATTTTCTGTCTCCTTCATCTCCATGCCAGTAGCAAAAGCTTTGGAAAAGGATTGAGTAATTCATAGGGGACAGATCCAGAGAAAAACAGCATTGTTTGGTGGATTGGAACAAAGCTTGTACTTCTAAAGAGGATAATTCATGAGTTGGCATATTTCGTGCTTCAAAGAAATCTATGTATTTTTATGCTATGGCTGTAACAGTTAGATCAAAACAGCCAAAACTTAACTGAAACTTGAGCAAAAATTATGGAATCTAACCGAAACTTCAACCAGGTAAGCTTCAACTCAGTTGACATGCAAGTAGAAGTGTTCCAGTGGAATTAATTCAGCTTTCTGGAAGTTTAAAACAATAATCAACCGCATAACCAACCTTTTATCAGAGTTTTGCTCCAATGATAAAAGCTGCCCATATCCCAGTGCACGAGGCTCCCACCAATGCAGGGTCTAGGAAGGGTCAAACGTGTACAGCCTTAACCCTTGTAGATGCACAGAGAGGCTGCCCATTGGCAAAGAACATATTTTTGATACATAGAAAGATAAGTATAGGGTGCTAGTCAGGTTATTTAGTGAACAAGTCCAAATGCCCCAGCAAATTTCTATATGGCAAGTTAGTCTTGTCTCAAAGGAAATCCAATCTTCCACTCTCAATCCTTTATTTATGGAGCAAAAACCTTGCCATGTGTTCAAAATAAGCCCCGCTTTATCAGCAAGTTTCCTTTTCAAACACCAACTCCAAACTAAACAGGACACGTACAGCTATACCCTCATCATCCCCCACTACCCTAGTGCATCTCCGCGTGAAATTCCCTCTTTTCTTACAAGGATAAAAGAAGGAACAATTGCATAGGTCATTCATGCCTCTTGGAGGATTCCACCTGCAAGAAAATAAAGAAAAGAACTCAAAATTGCTAAAAACGGGAGATTAGCAGTGGGCCCCAATTGAGATGATCAAAGATTTTGTACACAAACTCCTGGTGTCAAGAGTCATTGATACCAACTTCAAGGCCTGTTATCTTCAACTACAAGGGCTAAAATCTCATTTTTAGTTCGCTTGAAGAGAATATTCAAAATGGTGGTGGGTAAGTAGACTGGTTTACACAGTCAGCAGGTAAGATGCATACAGGTTTCGAGAATCATTTTTCTCGGTGCAAATTATGATATCAAAGGCATTGCTCTTATCAACTTGGAACCTGATATCTTCAAATATAAGAACTACCCCTCCCACCCCCCTTCAATTTCCTGGAATGGAATATATATAAACTTCTTATGTTTTATGGTCCCCAACTATCACAGATAAAGCCTATATAAACAAAGAGGCAACGATGAAAAGAAATATCATTAAGGAGATGTAAAAGTAACATCGGATGAGGGAAAAAGAGCCAAGTCAACTTCAACTCACATACTATAAACATATATATTACCAGTATCAGCAACTGCCAAATATATTTCACTTCTAAAAGATCTATTTCATATACCTGCGATCCCTCTCAGCAAGTGCATGGTCCAATATCACACTATAAGCCAGGTCAGTTGTTGAAGGGGCTGCTAGATAATCCTGCCACCAAAAACTAGCCTGTTCTTAATATGAAAACAAAGACAATGTACTTATTTTCAATAACAAAATAAGGTAAGTCAAGTTAAGAGTTGCTATAATCCCTGCTGAAAGGTTAAAAGTCTAAAGCTTGGGTTTTATAACCCAATGTCCCAAATGAAGTTTCTAAGAGATATGGTCCGCTATACTAGAAAACACACTAACTTATTCCCTTAAAAATTCTTCAGTGATTTATGATCATCATGATGCAAAGGCAACCGCTGGAGCCATACAATGAATCTCTATTGGAATCGGCAGAATAATACATGCAGGTTGGATGAGGCCAGTGGTTTTTCTAACCAAGCTATCCAAATCATTCAAGAACAATGTTGCTATGCCAAAATAATAGCATTAACGACATGCAACTACACATGTAACACACACACAATTTTGATTCCCAAAAAAACAAATTGTCAACATTCTATAACACAGCAATGGTGGTGTTGACTCCAATACTCCAACCAAAATTGGCAAACCAGGGCATCTTAAGCAAGCATTTATCATTCAAGAAAGTATCGCCAACCTAGAAACCCATCTACATGTTATCAGCAATTACAACACAGGCTCGCTGTAAAATGCATGCATAGAGAGCTTTACTTCCTCCTTTAGATGCAAAGAAAAACGCTTGTCATAATGAAGATGCAAACAAAACAGGCAGATTCAAAAACTCGTTTATCTCACGTATTTCCAGTGACGCAATTTTTGGTTGTTCAGGCTCATTTCCAATACCTCTAGTAAGGCAACTCCCACAGAAAAATAATAAAAGAAGTAGCTTAAAGGCTCGACCTTGTTACTTCTTTCCAAATAAGTATCTTAAAGATTCGACTTTCAGAACAAAATTCCGCATTGACTAGGCTCAAAAATCGAACAATTGACCCAAAAAAAACAGAGAATAATCCCAATTTGAGCAATATGACCCGAAATGAACCCATCGAATTGCAAGAAGAGCCCTCCTGATCAATGCACAAATAATCCGAGCTACTAAGCTAAAATTAAATCCACATCAAAAATAAAATATATCACAATACACGCAATATTTCAAAAACAGCAAATACCATCCAACTCGAATTTCAAGGGTAGCAAACCCAGGGTACAAAAAATATATATATAAACAACACGAAAATCCATGAAAAAAAAGAAGTGAAATTGCGAACCCGAAGCGTTCTTGAAGCCTCTGACGCGACTGTAGAAAGGTTTCCATGGTGAGAAGAAGACGAAGACGACAAACAATCAGCGACGGCACGTCTAAGCGGCTCAGGTGGTTTCTTTAAAGACAAAGATCTCAACCTCTGAGAAGCCCCACCGAATTGCAATCTCGCACTTCCCGGGCTTCGGGAAGGGCTGAAGTTAGTCGACATCCCCTCTCTGGGCATCCGTACTTGTCTCTCCCTCTAAAACCTAGGAAATGATAAATCTCAAAAGCTCTCTCTATATCTCTATTTTTCTACGTTCGAACAATCGAAACGGACTGTTTTTGTTTTTGTAGATGAAGATGAGAAAGTGAAGAGAGAGTGTGTGTGTGTGTGAAAGAGAGATTTTAGTGCGTATGGTTGAGATGTAGAATTCTTAGTTTTCGGTGTATTAGTTGATTTTATATACTTATTATATTATATATTATATGCGTTTTTTAATGGGATTCTAGCTGGCATTGCTGCGAATTCGTCATTTTAAATGACACATGGCTAATTTCGTCATTAACTTTTTCTGTTGAATTTCTTCGTTAAAGTATGATTATAAGTTTATAACACTAATCCAGGAGTTGCCTGGCTGAGATTTTATTTGGAAAGACAAAATTATCCCCATTTCGAATGCACTACACTCTACAGGCTTGGTTTGAAAGGAGCACAAATACGACTGTAAATATATACAAAATAATAAAAAAATAATATGTAAAACATTATTTTGTATGCATTTACACTATATATTTGTATTTATACTCTTCTTTCAAACTGAGCCACAGTAACAAAGGATATTGGAGCGATGTTGTGAGTTACAACTTACAAATTACTGAATATGTATTGCTTTATGTTTTAGCTTCAACCTTAAAGGGATAGGAATTGGGGGTGCAACTCGGGTTGGTCCGATTTAACACTTTACACTGTTTTTGGCATGGGCTTGGTTTAGGTCCCTTCAAATTTTGACAAAATCCTAACCCTAATCCACTACTTGAATTGCACCTCTAATATGGATGCAAATGAACGGCGATCTATTTTTTAGCTTTGGATCCCCTCCCCTTGGTTTTACATATCGGATTTGGATCACCCCTATCTGATCCGATCACACATACATGTACATCAAAAAAATTTGCTTGTATTTTTGTTTTTTATTTATATAAATTGTTATGTTTTTTCTTTTAACAATTTGTTAAACTTTACAAAAATTAAATTGGACCAGGTCATAATAAGGTTGGATTCAAATTTATCCTTATTCAAATCCGATCTTATCTGATAGTGTGCAATTTGGATGCTCTTAGTTGGATGGTAGTTCGGACGTCGGTCCGCTTTGTTAGTTGGTCAAACTGCAAGGGAAATAATGAAAATAAAAAAATGACACTCAGAGGACCTAGTGTGGGTGCTCTGATGCTTAAGTTAGTACTCTGTGTGCGAGCTGTAAGATTGTATGCTATAAAGCTAGTAAACAAATAATCGTGCGTACCTTGTGACGTTGAGATAAGTGCCCTTATATAGGTAAGTTGTCGTAAGTCTTATGAAACACCTCCAAGATCCCTGGCTCGTGCTACTAGGAATTTGTTCCACACCAGGATGTGGACTTGGTGTTAGCTGATAAGTCTTATCGAGTCCATCCAATCCGGGTGGGGTAAGGATAAAGCTTGTAGACGTGCAGTGTGATCACGGAGAGCTCGAAGACAATTGGCTAGCTTCTAGCAGTTGGCTATGTATCACCTTAGCAAGTCGGGCCATCACGAGTTGCTCAAACCCCAGTCTTGGGCGAGGTGCTCAAGGTACCCAAGCTGACCTAACTCACTGAAGTGGCAGGGAATGCTGAGTCATCATCCAATCAGCAGGTCGCCTCCACATGTCCGGGTGTTGATAGAATGGGCCAAATTACCCCTCATCATTATCCATTTGCATCTCTATTAAGGAGCCTACAACCTCCTTCAAGCAAGCTTAAAAGCCTACAACCTCCTTCAAGATTGTCCACAACACCATGTCTCTCATTGCTCCAAACTCTCCTTCCTAATTTATTGTTTGTTTTAATTTTTTTTTAGTTATACATAATTACCCACTGAACCAATAAGGAAATAACATAGGCTTAACTACTTCTAACAACAATAATGAATGGGGGATTTGCTTTTCTAATTTTTAGACAAGTGGCACTACTTCCCCCACTTTCTCCTAAATTGTCTTCAATTTCTATCTATTTCGTAAATTATCTCTCACTCCTATTTATCTCTTAAGTTAGCTCTAATTTAGTAGATATATTCTCTCATAAAATATCTCTAATTCCTATTTATCCTTTCCTCTCCCACACTTTTTATCTAAATCTATCTAAAGAAAATTTCAATTAAAAAATTTTAGAATTATTTAAATACTATAATGAAATTATATACTAACTTTAAAATATTTTTTCAAAACACAAAAAATAATTATAATAGATTTAATAATATTTATATTATTAATAATTCTATATTTTTACAAAATTCATCATGAAATTATGTAGTAACAATATAAATTATAACTTTATGATTTATTCAATTTAAATGTTACTCAAGCAATAAAAAATTAACATTGAAAAACAAAACATTATTTAAATATTTCAACAACTAAATATCTTAAATAACAAAACATTAAAAACAACTAAATAATTACATAACAAAATATTTAATATTATGTAATAACTTTTAAAATAATTAAAATAATAAAAAAAATTAAATACTTTACATATTAATTAAATATTTAAATAATGAAATATTTAACATGACTAAACTTAAATAGTTAAAAACAATGAAATTATGTAATAAACTTAAAAATGTTCTTAAAAGTAGACAAATAATTATAATAGATTTAATAATACTAATATTGATAATTTAATATTTTACAAAATTAATAACGATTTATTTAATAATAGTACTAACTATAGTTTTATGGATTATTAAATTAAATAATTAATTAATATCTTAAAAATTTAAATGAAAATATTATTTAAATAATTAAATAATATTGTAAATAATTAATTTCATCCATATCAAATAATAATTATATAATAATAAATTTTAAAATTTTAATATTTATTAGTAATAATTTTACAATAAAAGTGCATATTGATTATATATTTATATATACTGAAATTAATATTTATTGTATTTTTAGTAATTATTTATTGTATTTTTTAATAAATATGTTTTCAACAATTATTTATAAATCTATTTTTGTTTTGTTACTTAATAGAAAAATGTCAATAATTATTGAGATTAAACAACTATTTTTTAACTTTTGAAATTTAATTTATTGTATTTTTTATAAATTTATTTTTAGTAATTATGTATTTCTTATAATTTATTGGTTAATATTTATTATTATACTATTTATTGACTAATTTAATATATTTTTAGTATTCATTTTATTTTTTTGATTATTGTATTTTTATTAGATATCTATTGTATTTATTTTATAAATTTATTTTCAATAATTGTGTATTTTTGCTATAGATTTTTAATAATTATTGGAGATTAAACTATTGTTGTTTATTAGAGAGATTAGACTATTAATTTAGTTAAAATTAGGAGTGTTCAAGGATTGGTTCATTTTGGTAGCAGGTTGTTTTGCCAACCAAATCGACATGATTAGGTTAGGAGTTTGTCACCCGAAACCAACTAACCATTAGTAAAAACCTGCCAACTTAGGTTGTATCGGTTTAGGCCTATTTTTGGTTTAGTTTGTTTTTTCAAAAGGTTTAAACTTAAAAATTAAATTTATGATATAAAAATATTTTATACTAAGAAATATAGGAATTTTCCCACTTTTATATATTAAAAAGTTATATTTGACTTTTGGGTTTGGTCAGTAAACCCATATTTGGTCAATTTACAGATGGCCAAACCTAGACCCGGAAATTGGGTTGGATGGGCCGGATTCAGGTTGGGTCGATATATTGTATGTTGATATCGGGTTGGTTGACTTTCTGGTTGGGTCAAGGTATTGTAGGTTGATTTTAGGTCGGGTTTACTTTTGGGTTTGGTTAGCAAATGATATACCTTAACCCTAAATGTTCGGGTTAGGGTTGATGCACGGGCCATCCCTAAATATATATATATATAATGAAGAAAAAATACATGAAAAGTGTCAAAATTAAAAGAATTAACCTGAAATTTCCAAATATAAAATAAAAAACTTGAACACTCAATAGTTCAAAGAGTAAATGATAAAGAATAAAGATTAAATAGTAAATATGAAAGAGAGAAACTTTCTAAGGATACATAAATAGTCCCAATTAAACCTAACAATTGTGTAAGCGGGTTGAGTCATCTCAACCCAGGTTTTTTCCGGGTTGGGTTGGGTCATTCTTAGGTTCATTTAGCTAAACATGAGACCCTAAACCTGCTCTATTTTTTTTTTTTTGGGGGGGGGGGTTGGGTTGGGTCAACTTTTTTGCCATGTGTAGCCAAATCAAAACTAACCTAACTTGGTCGGGTTGGAAAATTGTTGAACCAAAACCAATTAGAATACTAGAAAACTGACAAACTTGGGTCGAGTTCAATCATATCGGTTATTAAAAAGTTAAAATATAAATAAAAACAAGTATATACTCTTATGTATTTCTATTGTTTACTTTTGCTTAGCAAACCGTGCATGGCGTCCACTAGTATATACATAGACGGTCCACGTCAGCATGCCTCTGCTTGCTCCATTACCCCCACATTGCATTCTCCTTGACCCTCTCTCCTCTTCCCTTTCCACCACTCCCATTATGCCATTTCATCATTTCCAATCCAACTATCTAAAAATATTTATAGAATCTCTCTCATAAGAAATATCCTCTAAACGATTAGGAACTTATCATATTACCCCACTCCCCAATCAATTCCTAAAATCTCTCCCCTAATCTATATTCACTCTCTCTCATTTAAATTATTCATATCAATTCATAAATAGTTAGATACAGTTAATATTTAATGAAACCCATATGAAATGAGTAATAAACAATGTTATTACCAAAATTTAATATATACGGTTAGTAAACTATCAAAAAATTAAATATTTTTTTAGTACAGTTAGTAAATTACCAAAAATTAATAAATATTGTTATTTATTAACTCACCATGACTTTTTAAAGTATTTTGGGTAATTACTATTATATTCATGTTAATTAACAACATTTTAGAGAAATTGTAAACTCATTAACTAATTTCTATAAATTTGAGAATTATATTTAACAATTATTAAAAAGTATAAAATTTTAGTTATTGTTATTATTATAGTTAATAACTGAATGCAGATTGGGAAATGAAACATTATAATGTTTGAAAATGAAATTATTAATTAGTTTATATTGAAAAATAAATGACATATTAGTGTAATTTTGTTAGTAAACTGCATCATAAAAATTTAAAATCATTTTCAATAAATCTGCATAATTACAAAAATGTAATAAATTAAAAAAAATCATAAAATAACATTTTGGAAATTAAAAGATATAATTTTTTTGAAAATTTATTTAAAATGTATTAAATAATGATTGAAAAGTAATGGAATATTTTGGAAGTTTTAGGACAATTTAATACATTTGATAGATTTTGGAATTATGTAATTTTCATTGTAAATTATTGAAAATTATTAAAGATAAATGAGTATGGGAAAGGGGAAACTATAATTTGAACCAATAAATACATAAAATATTAAGATAAGTTAGTATAATGTTGGAAAAAGGAAATTATTGTTTGGATTATGTTAGAAAACATGAGATAAATTAGTGTAATTCTGTAAGCACTAAACCATTTAAAAGAGAAAATAAAGTATTTAATAGCAATTTAAAAATAAATTTTCAAAATTACACAAATGTAATAAATTCTCCAAAATTTTCATAAATTACATTTAAAAAAATAAAGACAATTTAGTGTACTTTTAGAAATTTACCATGTGGTTAATATTTGGTATATCCTTTTAATCATTTTTGTCATTAAATTGAATATTGGGTTGACGGGGAGTGGGTGCCTTGCCTTGAACCCGCCCAACACCATGGACAAGGTAGGGAAATTCGAGGATTCCCCATCATTGATGAAGAGTGGGTGCATTCCCTTTAACCTATCTGACATTGGGGGACAGGGTGAGTATGGGGTAGAGTGTTTTGACTACGGGGTAGGGATAGGGATTGGGTGCCCCGTCCTGTTGCTATTTCTATATAATTGTCAATTATTAGTGAATTTAATAAAAATGTTAGCTTTTATAATTATTTTTAATTATTTAAAGTTAATCAATTTTTTTTAAAAAAAACAACAAAAATAATAATACTTATTAAACTTACTACAAATGATTAATAAAATTAATTATATTAAAAATATATTTGTCCATATTAAATTAACAATAATGATTTTCTATAAATCAAAATTAAATGAAAATACAATTATTAAATTTTAAATATTAACAACAACTTTAAATACTTTTAATTAATTAATATCAAATTTTGATTATTAAATTTTTAACTAATTAATAATAAATAATATTAGTCAATCTTTCAAAATTTCCCGTGCATTGCACGGGTCCCGCTGGTTCAATATATGAGGCAATAAAATTTTCAGTTCATCTACTTCAGCTGCTCCAAGTCAACCCCTTAATTATCAACATTTTGTTTCAAATCCCTTTTTATATGAACCACAAAACTTGTTTAAGCAAATTGCATTAAATTATTGCTAGCAAGTAAAACCATGCAATGCATCTACGTGTTGTTAAATAAAAAATTGATAAGAGACCCTAGAAAAAGATCTGTGTGAATGCCAACCAATAACGAAGTATTTGTTGTATTTCTTTCCAAAAACTTATATTGCATTCAAATTATCGGAGGAGAATAAATCAAATTTCTTCTATCGTGCAAGCTGAATTATATGCTATTATGCAGGCATTATCAGAAATCTATCAATGGGAAATCAATGAAGTCTGTATATACTCGGATGCTCAGCAAGTTGTTAAAGCACTCTATCAAAAGACTATGCTACCCTGGTCATTGGCTTTTGTCGATGATCAGTTTTCTAGTTTCAGATTATAGACATGTGTTTTTTAATTATGTAAATAGAAAAGATAACAGCTCAGATCAGCCCACAAGGTATCCCAACTAGCAAAAATCCACTGTCAATCATCTTTTATTTTAAATGACTATCAGGATGGGATACCTAAAGTGGAAGTCCTTGTTTCATTTCCTTTTCTTTTTCTTAATATAATGAACCTTTCAAAAAAAAAAAAAGATCATTGACTGCTCCAGATAAACATTTCATAAAGAAAATAATTTTGAATTAACTGCAATGCATATTATAGAAAGACTACAAATTATATATACAGTACAAATATATACAAAACGTAAGGTTATGCACTGTGCATATTTATATTTATACTTCTTCCAAATTGAGCCAATCATCCAGCTAACAATCCTCCAACCACACTGAAGAAACATTCACTCATACTTTCTCCTAGGTTCAATTTGTTACGTACCGAGCAACCTTATGAGCCGCTTTGTTACCAATCTTAGAAATATGAGAAAAAAGAAACCGACTATGAGAATCAAACTTAGAACACCAACATCTAATATTGTCCACCACTAAAAAAAATGAACACAGCTCATTTTGTATGGGTTTCTGTTTATTTATTAAAACAAAATCACGATAATTTACACATACTCATTAAATTAAAAAAATTCAATAATCAAGGGATTACTTTGAACCCTTAAGCGAAAAATACCCGTTCGGATCAGGTAGGCATAATGTTGTAAGCACGTTTAGTGAGTACTTGATTTTTTTTTTTTACGTCTGTCAGCCCATTTTTGTAAATGACTAAAACCCACTTTTGTCAGTTGTCAAAATATTAAAACCCACTTTTAAAAGAGATTAAAACCCACATCAAGACCTCAACCACTCCAAACCTCGGCCAAAATAAGACCGAGGCTTATGATTGACCCACTCATTTAAGTTCAACAAAATCAAAGGAAAAAGATGAGAGAAAACACACAGCTCAGGCCAAAAAAGATATATTCCATTAATCGATTGAGGTCATTAATCCACCATCAAGCTATGCTCGTATACACAAAGCTCGCCTAGCCAAGCCGAGGTAGCTCTCTCACCAACGCTCGAACACCTCAGTTCATACTCTTCTAGTATATACAATACATGGCCTTGATTCGGGCCAAGTCCCTGGGTGTCAGACAACACGAAGTGGTTCCAAATCGACTATCGGCTCGCGGAGGGATTTCGACCCCCTTAGTTAAAAACTTGATTTCAGCCTCCCAGATCATGGCTCCCTCCAGCTCAATGGCCTCAACCCTGAATTTGCCGGTCTCGCGGACAGCGAGTGTGGTAGCCTCGACATTAGCAAAAGACTTCAGAGCTCTTCCACGCCACACTACGACCGATCACTACACTCCTCGACTTCGGAACTGGAGGAGTGGTGTTTGGGTTATGGTTGAGCTGACCCCGGGTGCCATGTGTCACCCCCGCGACGGTCTTATCTCTTTGGCCACGTCGGCGCCACATAAGATGGATAAGCACAACCAATAAAGGAGAACCTTGTACGGATAAGGAGGACAACTCCACCGAGGATTAGGACTTATCCCGAAGACCTCGGCAAACAATCTCATCCCGACAACCCCGAATGCATCATCCGAATAGGACACGAATCCTCAACTATAAGTAAGTAATGCCCGCTCAAGGTAAGGGACTTTTGACTCTTTAGACTCCATACTGTTGCTTTGCCTCTACTTGGATTGGCACGTTTCTCTCAACTACTCAGCTCGACCATCCACTTTCCTTGACTAGCTTGAGCGTTGGAATGCCTACCTGGGGAACAACTCCTCGGCCCTCCGATCATTTTCTTGTTTTAGATCTTGTTGCGTGACTTCATCCTCCTACCTTGGATTCACCAGTTGGTATGATTATCTAACTGCAATCTTGGTTTGAGACACCTTGGATCGGACAACATCAATTAAATTTAAAAAATTCAATAATCAAGGGATTGCTTTGAACTCTTAAGCAAAAAACACCCCAATGAAAACAATTTAAATCAAGTAGGCACAATGTTAAGCACAATGAGCACTTGAATTTTTTTTGTAGCATGTGCAACCCACCTTTGAAAAAGATTAAAACCCACTTTTGACAGTTGTCAAATATTTATCAAGTGCTAATTTAATGTGCTTACTTATGTTGTGCCTGCTATATCCAGTCCCTAATGAAAAAGTGGAAAAGAGGAATTTACGACTCAACAAGGCCTTGGTTGTTTTTTTTTTTCCATCACAATCTTGGTAGTTGATGATGAATACGGTTTATTTCCTGAAATAAATAAATAAATAAAAGCAATGACTAAGTGAGTGTTTTACAACTGAACTGTTTTTCTTGTCATTGGTTCAAAAAATAATCAAAACCATCTTGAAAACAGATTTTTTTTTTTAATAAAAACACAAAAAGCATGTTCTTGGTTGTGTGTGTAATTTTTGTTTTCAAGATTGAAACTAAAACCAAACACATGCTATTGAATATTGTTTGAAAACACGTTTTCGTTTAATTATTCAACATAGTGTTCCATAAATCATATAAATTCTATACTAGAAAATTTATTTGTGTTAAAAACCAATATTTTGTTGATTCAAAAAACATATATTATTTTTTTTTAGACAAAACCAATTTGTTTAATAGAATTCAATAACATGTTTTTATTTTTTATTGATGTGACGATTCCAAAAACAAGAAACAAATTAAAACAAAAACATTAATGATGTAGAACACCTCTAAGATATTTTAATGCAGTGATTGTATACCAAGTCACCAACACTTCGCGTAGGAGACTTGAGATTGGTTGAAGGTATTTTACTTGTAATGTTTTAGGTTGGTCAATATAAATTTTAGGATAACATATTTTTTCTACCACAAATGCTTTGAGTTTTCAATATAACATTTGGTACTATTGATGTTTCTTTAAGAAAAGCCAAATTTAGTAGGTGTTTGGCACTAGAGCATAGGGGTGCAACTTGGGTGGTCCCAACCCAAGCCCAAATCAGCCCAACCTAACATTTTGCACGACTTGGGGTTGGATTTTCGATCCTTGGGCCGGGCTCAAGCCCAAGAAATTGGCCCAACTATACATATTCATACATACATATATATATATATAATTTTGCACACATATTTACATACATATGCATACATATTTGTGTGTGTATACACACATTTGTATACATATTTACATATATACACATAAATATATGTAATTTTAGAGTGGGTCCATTGACCAACCCGAGCCTAAGCCCGAGCCCAAATAGAGTGCATCAAATTACAGTGTGGGATGGGCTCGGGTTGGTAAGATCAAGTTTGACCTTAGGCTCGGCCTGGGCTTGGGCCTTGAGCCCAAATTTTAGGGCCAGGCCTGGGTTGACCATAAACCTAGCCCAACCCGTCCGACTTGCACCCCTACTAGAACATTTTACAAGCGCTCCATTTTTGCTGATGTGTCATTCATGCCACATCAACAATTAAATGAAATCGGTAAAAAATAGCATATGGCAATATGTTTCTCAAAAAATATTATTTTTTCAATTATTAGCTTTGGGATTTGAGAAATGAGGGGTTTCTTGAATCGTTAAATTGACAATTCTTGAATCACCTTGATGATCTTGAAGCACTAAGATGATGTGACACATTGAAATCTGAAAAAATAGACTTCTTTTTTCGATATTATAAGTATATTGTAATAGTAAACCAAATCACTTTAAAATACCAATTATCTCTTTTATATTACAAAAAAAGGGTGAAACAAAGCAGTGTAAATTGGGAAACACTTGTGAAGCGCTATGGTGCCATACACCCACTTAGTGTTTCTATTATAAATGTCAACACCAAATTCAATGCCTATACCTTTAGTGTAAGTGGTTATCTGATGTGATGCGACAAGACCATTTCTCAGAAATTTGTATTGACCAACCTAAACCATTGTAAGTAGAAGCGGCAATGATACCAAACACAACCTTAAGTTTTGAGGAATTGTCGCCTTAAGGCAATCCATTAGAATGGTCAGTATATATATTTGATGTCTAACTAGGAATAGAGAGAACATATTTGGTAATCCTATGAACAGCAACATTTATACTTTTCTAGTTCTAGGAATCTAGGACACTAATACCCCGTTTGGTGTGTCTTTCTGCGCGGTCTTTTGGATGTTTATAAGTCAGGTAGACCACGCCATGGTTTTTTTTTGTTTGGTTTGTAACAGATCTAGTTGCCAAAAGTCGATGCACCAAAAAGACGTGAGAAGTCCATTTTGGGAAGATTTCGGGAAGTTGGAGTGGAGTTTTTTTGCATCTTTTTTGCTTTATTCTTATGCGAAAAAGCATAGAAAGATGCACGGTAGCCAAACTAGCTTCGGGCTGCTCAGATCTTCATGCAAAAACTCAATGCGTCTTTTAACTGTCAAAGCTACCTAAAGATCTTCCCAAAAAGACTTGCCAAACAGCCCCTAAGTAAATGAGGAATCTTCATAAACAATCTGCAATAATGGGGATGATGCGTAAGGGAGGTAGAGTTTCTTTCCCTCCAACAGACATGTGATAATTGTAAGAGAATCCCCTAGCATGGTTTTCAAATCGCCATTGACCGGGACGGTCGAACTATTTGGCCTGAGAATCGTCCAGGCAACTGGTTCCATTTTACCCCAAACCCAATCCTTGGCCAAAAACCATTGAATCAGTCAATGACCCGTTGACCTGTGTGGTCAAACCGTCGACCCAACGACCTATTCAATGATTTTGGCCATTTTTTATTTTTAATTATTATTATTTTTAATTTTTGTTGTCAGAACGGGCCGTCTGTTCAAATCGGACAATCGAATCATTGACCCAGAAACCAGTGGCCAGAACAGTTCTATTTCCGAGTCATTTTTTAAAACCATGTTCCCTAGTTCCATAGCTGAGGCACCAACAATCTAGAGCTAGACAAAGACCTTGAAGAACAGTCGGTGCTTCCACATCTGCAGTCGAGCAGTGATAAGCTTTCTTAGCTTTCCCATAGTAGAAGCCGCCTAGATAATGATCTCTGATGATGACGCTCACCCCTCCCATGTGGTAATTTTTTTTGTAAGGCTTAAAGCATATTTCATTCATTCAAGAAATTGATACAAGTATAGAGAATTTCCAACAAGGCCAATCAAAACCCATATACAATTTCTCAAGAAGAACAAAATATATAAACAGATGAAGGAGAACATAATGAACTTTTGCAATCAAACAAAGGTGAATTTAAATTCACCAACAGAAGTAGATAAGCACAACTCCAATCCACCACAAATGGCGAGAGAAATGACAGGAGAGGTTCCCAAAAGAAATTGCAAAGAACTGATAATAGTATGGTTGGGGTAGATTTGCAAAATATGGCATAGCCCCAAACATTACAATCGCTACTAGAGACTATAATTGCCTTCTATAATTGCATCCACTGGAGAACTACAAATGAAATTGGCCATGAATTGCATCTGCCAGAGAACCACCATGACGGAAAAACGTAAAGCAACATCCACCGATACCGAATGCCCAATACAAGATCCAAGAGAAAGTAACCCCTTGTCAAAACGCCTACAGAAAAAAGAAAAAAAAAAGGCACAAAACGAGGCAAATAGTGGAGAAAACCAAATGGGAAAGGTGAGGGAAATAGATGGGAGGAAGAATAGTGGGAAGAATGGAGAGAACCAAATGGGAGGAAGAACAAAGAATGAAAGCAAGGGGGGGGGGGGGGAAGGAAGAAAAGAAACAACAGAAGGAGAAAAAAACAAAAAATAAAATAAAAAATAACAACAAGAAAAGAAAAGAAAGGATAATGGAAAGGGGGACTCCTCGAAGGGAGCCACCCCAATAAAGAGATTGATAAAACCTCAGAGAAACTTGAGAG
The DNA here is from genome assembly GCF_056320005.1 of Nelumbo lutea. NCBI lineage: Eukaryota > Viridiplantae > Streptophyta > Magnoliopsida > Proteales > Nelumbonaceae > Nelumbo > Nelumbo lutea. The sequence continues at coordinate 3,438,070 of NC_142685.1, read as the reverse complement.
AGAAGCTCTCTCCAAACAAAGAGAGAGAGAGAGAGAGAGAGAGAGAGAGAGAGAGAGAGAGAGGGAATGGTTTCACAACTTGTAGAGGGGGAACGATTTCGTGACTTGCAAAGAATGAACAAATTTTTGTTCTCTTATTCTCCTATGTGGTAATTGAATGCTACATATATCCACAAGTTGTATTTATAATCAATATATAATTATAAACTATAAAGCTTGACTAAATATCCAACTACAATCCTGAGCTCAGTTGGTAACTTGGTACTATCGGTAGAATGGTGATATAACAACCAACAATTGTGGGTTCTCATTGATCATAGTTTTGTATTGCCAGACAACTTTTTTATTGGGTAGAAAATTTGTAAGTTTCATTCCAACCAGAAGAACAAAAGATAAAAACTAGAATATGAGAGAACAGCACCAAATAAGAAACACCCTGAAAGAAAAGCAACCACTGTACCAAAAAACAACAAAACTTATAAACTCCAACACATAGAAAAAACATGGTTTTCGAACCACCATTGACCTGGATGGTTGGACCGCTTGACTTGGGAGATGTCTAGGCAACTGGTTCCATTTTACCCCAAATCCGGTCTCTAGCCAAAAACCGTTGAATCGATCAATGACCCGTTGACCTAGATGGGCAAACTGTTGACCCATTTGACCCGTTCAACAGTTTGGCCATTTTTTATTTTATTTTATTTTTGTCAAAATGGATCATCAATTTGAATCGTTGACCCAAAAATCAGTGGCCAGAATAGTTCCGATTTTGGATCATTTTTTAAAACATTGGAAAAAATAATTGGTACCATAGATCAAATTCCGATATTGATCTAAAAACGGGTGATGAGGAGATGGGATTTTCTGCCAACATAACACGTTCCAACCCTCTACTAGCATGATCTTACACGTCACACCTTATATCTCATAGGGTTGGAATGTGTTGGTGACGAGTCCATTTGGAATGGTCAAACTGCTGACTGTCGCACAAATTGGTGATTAGAACAATTTCAATTTGGGATGATTTTCAAAACATTTTTGTCGACCTCCCAAGATTGTAATTGTCAACAGTGAAGTTCTATCCTTGAGCCAATCCACCCTCTCTTTTCTCACAAAATAATACATACAAAATATAAGGTTTTGCACTTTACATATTTGCATTTGTACTCTTTCAAAATGAGCCTAAAATGCAACCAACATAGAAGAACTTGCAATGCAATTTGAACATTTTTTTTTTCATATTTTGCAAGTCTGCCAACATAGTCAGCATATGTTATGTTCATTATGCTGTGAACGGGATGCGTTCCCAATCACATCTGGACACTTGTTCACTCGTGCATATTTGAGTTTCTCCTATTCAAGCACAACTAATAAATACCTTTAGGCTATGTTTGGTTTGAAGGAAAAGGTAGGGAAAGGAAGGGAAACCAATACAAGGTTTGTAAAGGTTTCTCTACCTTTCCCTTCCTTTCCCTACATTTTCCTTTAAACCAAACATAGCCTTAGTCTTATTTAATTAGCATTTTATTTTAGATCTCATTGAACTATGGGGTCAGTAATTATTACCCCTTATTTTTCATTTGTGACAAAGATCCCTTTGAAGTCTTCTCAGTTGCTCAAATAGAACATTGTAGATTTCTGGCTTGATTTAATATCCATATGAATTAGTAGAGTTTTTATTTATTTTTATTTTTTTTCAATAGATAGAAATTGAAGGCTTTGCTTGGTTTTTCTTAGTTTATTGGAGAAAGGAGTGGATAATTTCTATATTTTAAGATGAAGAGATATATTCATTTGAAGTTCAAGTGGATTGTTTATGCTAGATTTTTGAATTATGATGGTTAAATAAACTTGTTGTTCTGTGTTGGTGAAATAATTCTTGTTATTTTAGTTGGTTTCGTTTGGAGAAAATGAATGCATTTTTTGGTCAATTAGAATTGAAGAGAAATTGAATAAGAAAAAGAAAATAAAGAAAGTTCAAGTGGATATTTTAGTAATTTATTGCATTATATCAATTAACGACTAAGGGCATAGTTGTCACAATGTAAAAATTCAGGGATAATTGTCACTGTCCCCATAGTACAAAGGGTCATTGTAATTTATCCTTTCTAATAATCTAATATGCTAATTTATGCCCCTCTTCTTGTCTCTTTCCTTCTTCTCTCCTTCTCTCTAACCCTAATTGAACATAAAATAAGACATTAAACAAAGTGAGCCCATTTCTCTCTCTCTCTCTCTCTCTCACACACACACACACACACACACAAACAAACACACACACACACACACGTGACAAATTTGATTACTGACTTTGCTCAAGTATCATGGTTCAACATATGTAGGCCATATTACCTAGAAGTCCTTTGTCTTGCGGAGAGGCTTTAATCTCTTTAAGGAGGCATTTAGTACAATGGCATTGTGTTGCCATCTATTTGAGAGCAATGATTAAAATATCGATACGATACGCCCCGATCAGTATTAGACTGCACTAATATGAGATATGCTAGGGATGTAGGTGAATCTTGTCATTTGTGCCTACTAGTCCGACAAGGTTCAAAGTATCGACACGTATCGGTCAATACGTATCATTCCGAGACCCCTCCGACATGCCCCTACAATGGGCATATACAGGGTCTGATCGATTCAGGGGGTGGAGGAGCCCTAAACTGGCCCCCCTGAATCGATTGTGAAAAAAAAAAGCACAAAATGCTATATCAATTCACCCGAGCGTATCAATATTTTGAACCTTGTAGTCCGATACGCCACTGTATCAGTGCGTATTGCGTAGTATCATTTCGTTACACACCACAAAACACACCATAAAGCCATTTGTTATTTCATGTTAATAAGTGTAATAAGATAACTTTTATTAAACTTAATGTTTATATACAAACAAAAAACAAAAAACATTTATTTTCAAAAACTTCAACTATAAATTAGAAAGAACAATATTCAAAATTAATATTTTATAAATCAATGAATACATTTATACAAATAAAACATTCATAATAGAATAATTATTTTAATACTTAAATTTTATAAATTTGCATATGGTATATACCTTAAGTTTTTATAAATTATTAATTAATATTTTAATTTGCATTAAATAACAATGTATTTATTATTTACAAAAAAAAACTAATGTTGACAAAGTATTTGAAAATATAATATAAATTGAATCTATCAAATCCATTAATCTACATTTTATATAAAAAATAATTTTTAACTTCAAAGTTTTATAAAAATAAAATATTAATAATGGAATAATTATTTTAGTTATTAAAATTTATGAAATTTCATATGATATGCATTTTCAAAATTTTAATAGACGATATATTTTAAATTAAGATTATATATTTTTATAATTATTAATTGATATTTTATAATAACATATTTATTGTTTACAAAAATATTATTATTATTTATCAAACATTTAAGAATTGATTTTTTAGTTGAATTTTTTGTTAATATTAAAAAATAAAAATAATAAAACAAAAAAGTGATATAATAATTCAAATATAATAATTACATATACTTTATGCCTTACACTTTAATAGATAATAAAATAATATTGACTTTTGCATATATTAATTTGTAAAAATCTATATAATATTTGCCTTAAACTCTTGATTAATTCATTATTAATAAAATTTTATAATATCTACATGCCCTACTATATTAATTATAATATATATATATATATATATATATATATATATATATATATATATATCATTTAAATATACAATTCCTATGTTTTTATATATTACTTATAGTTATTTTGACATTAAACTTAATGCCATTAATATAATTATAAAATTTGCTTCTTAATATATCCAAGCATTTTTATATTTTTTTCGTCAGTATTCATATTCAAATTGTCCAATATAATATACTTTAATCCTTATTCGAAAGGAAAGAAGCAAAACTCGATGATTACTTTGTCACCAAGAGCACTACTCTCGGGCGTACGGTTTCTTGTTGAGGCAATAGAAGAGGTGTTATTTAAGTACTTGGTATTTTTCAGTTCCAATGTAGAATAATTGGATGATTTCTTCAACGTTCCTAACACGTGGCTTGTAAGAAGACTATTTTTCTGCTTGGGCCAGAATAGCTTAAATCGACTCCAAGGAATAACAACTAACAAGGTCATTATTTGTTGCTCGAAAGGACAATGTTCTCCAGTTTTGGATCGAAATTGAGACCCCGTTTGGACATATACAAAATAATACAAAATAGAAAGTTTTACGTTAGTATTAAAAAATGAAACCATAAATTAAATGGGATTAACATGTGCTCACACAGGAGCAAGCCAAGCACATTGAAAGGATAGGTGTCCATATCTGATTGGGGACACAGACCTATCCACAGCATAGTTGACACAGCAGATCCGGACTCCAGTCACCATGGGCACGAGGCAGAAACATGGGGTAGGTGGCAATTTACGAAAGCCCCATATCATACAGACCCCCAAGACACGCTCTATGCTCAGTTTGGGAAGGATGCAAAATACAAAATGTACAGAGCAATTACAAGGTTTAAAAATATTGTATACAAGGTTTTGCATTGCACATATTTGTATTTGTACTCTTCCCAAACTTAAGCCTGAAAAAAATGACAACACAGCCCATCCTCCGGGCTTCAAAAGGGATGGACATGGATGTTAAGTTGCCCCTTGAGAGAACTCTGTGAAGGTGGTAAGGTGCTGCCAATGCTATACAAGAATAAAATGACTCAAAGGGGCAGTTCTGGCTTGACTGGGTACCAAGGAGAATAAAAAATATACGAGAACAGTTCAACTGTAAAAAGATGATTTGAGAATGCACACGATATGCCTTTAGATGTTATAAGAGATAAAAGCAGGATACAAATGGATTTTAGATCTTCATAGAGAGATACCCTGAAGGAGACATCAAATGTGCTGGTGGCTCCCACGATCTAGATACCAAACTAAATCAGCTTACCAGCCCATCAAAGTTCTTCTCACTCTGTCTACAATCTGAGTTCTGGTTTGATTGTTTGCCAATGGATACTCGTGGCTTTCTTCCAAAAGAAATCTGTATACTTCCCATTGGCGATCAGATGTATAATACCTTCCAATTTCAGCCTACAACACAGAAAAGAGAGTTTCTATAATCCCTAGACATGAAAAAACAAGCTAAAAAGCATTATGAGAACTTCCTAGTATCATTTTTTACCGAGAAGATGCAGATCCCTAGCATCTTTAGAGCAAGAGTAACATCATAGAAAACTCGTGGCCTTCCCTTTCCAGACAATTCTACAGGATTAGCAACCAAGAGTTCAGTGTCTGGTCCCCGGTTAGCAATACTCACCCGCAATGGGTGAAGCATCTCCACCTTTAAACGGGAACACAATGCACTTTGCTTTTCAGGATCCACTATCTTTTTGCCATCCATTTGCTGAACAAAAAGGTCTACATCCCGGTAACCTTTGGTACTCGATGTGTATCGACCATAAGCTATCTAGATGACAAGCAACAAAAGAATTCATATCTAAGAATAGCCAAAGTACCAATTTTACTAAACAGAGCCAAAAACCAATTGTAGCATATATTAAGATACATAGGTGCATGATTATGTACTATGAACTACTGCGGGAGGTACCATGAGGAGCTAGTCCCACTGGCAAATTGCAGTTGCCAGTTGGACAGCAAAATCAGATAAGACCTAAATCAAACTGACTACATTATCCTAGCCATTTAACCTACCTTATATTAAGAAAGTTGGACAAAATACATAACTCATAAGATTAACAGTAAAAAAGAAAGCCCAGAAATTTCCAAAGAGAAATCATCTGAGTGGTTCAGTTGGAGAGCTCCTAGATAGGACCCATGTTGACTTTATCCAACATCAGCATGTGTAACATGAGAATTGCTGTGAGGTTGCTCTAAGATCTGCTTAATATTGGTAGATTTTTAGAAACTTAAAGTTCATATAATATACACAACTTCATCGTTACTGCCATAAATAGACGACTAGGATCCATGCTACTCGATGACAGGCACATCAATGATGTTCAGAGGAGAAAGAAAGAGAATGAATGGTCTGGTTGTGTCAAATCAAACCAACAGTGTCCCCAACCATCTGCAGCACCTGACATCTAAACTAACCTCAGCAATGCTGAAGATACAAGATTTTTCCCCAGTTTGGTGTAAAAGTGGGGGACCACCCAGGCTAATGTTCTAATATGTTTGGTTTATGAAGCACCCGTGTCCTAGCTTTGCTCATCCTACACATTAAACCTTAAACGAATTAGATGAATGTGAGTAGAATACACTACAAGTACCTGAATATTGCAATCCTTCATTGTTCTCATAATGTCATATAAAAGACCCTTTTGATCAACACAATGCATTTGAATCAAGGTATGAGCTGGGCTCAAGGAGTTGTCTATTGTAACACAAGCCTTTTTGAGTTTAGTCAAATCTGCACTAAGAGCTTGAGAGCGAGTTTCCTTGTCTGAGAACTCACAATTAAACAATTCCTCAGCAGCTTCTGATGAAATAGAAGAGACACCTTGCTGCATTTCATATTCAGGTCCTGCCAGCTGGAGCTCACAGCTGACACAGGACTCTCCAAGAATGGCATTGAGCCGTTCACATGTGTCATCCTGTCGCCTTTTTGTGTGTAATAGCTCCCTGAAATGATACAATCACAGAGTAAATTACCAACTAGAGTCCATATATATTGGTTTTGATGTGCACTCCTGAATCTTAAAAAATATCTTTTCTGTCCTATTTAAGAAAGATGACCAAAACACTTTTCAACAAGGAAATTAATAGTTCGGAATGACTAAGTGTCATTGAAAACCCTTATCTATGTCATGCTTTCCTAAAATCTCTTCCCAATCCTTTCCTAATAATTCTCCCCAAACCCCTCCCTATGGGGTTATCCACTAGGAGAAGAGGAAAGAAAGAAAGAACAATTGATATAAGAAAAAAGTCCTACTAGTGTGTCTATAATAGGTAAACAAGGTAAATTAAGGACTATTACACTCTTGACCGAAGTTAAATTTGAACTTTTATTTAATAGTTCTCATCTAGTACTTCAATTACAATGACTATTTATAATCTCAAAAGAAGGGCTTAGATCTCCTTTTGCACTCCAATTTGGACAAGGAAACTGACCCAAAACAACTTTTACTTGTGCTAACACTAAGGTAAACCCATATATAACCCTTACGCACACCTAATAAGAATTTCAACTCCTAAAACAATTCTAGATACCCATCACTAATCCTACTAAAACCAAATAAACAAAAAAGCAGTTCCAATAGAAATCAAGAAATAGAAATACCCAAATCCCATCAGACTAAACTATCACTATTCAATAAAAGTCATAATTTTCGCATAACATGTTGGATTTACAAATTCTTGCTCTTGTTGGATATGTAATCAATGACCTCAATAACCTATCTAAGGATACCAAGATCATGCAAAATGGACAAGTTTTAGCCTCTGAAAAAATAGGCAGAAAAGAAAGTGACATGATTGCATCTTCAACTGTTCAAAATTCCAAAACCTCTGTTCTTTTTTGATTGAAAAGATTCCACTTTTTTTTTTCTTTTCTTCTTCTCCTTTTTTTTTTTTGTTTTGTAAATGCTATACTGATACACCTGAACTGTTTGTGGGCTCCTAGCCTCCCTTCATATAAATACAATACCTTTATCACTTATCAAAAATAAAAATAAAAAACTCACTAACAAGACTCTCTTAACTAATTTTACTTGTCAAAAAAAAAAAAAAAAGAAAAGTAAGAAAGTCATTGGTTCAATTTGACAAATAACTTTTAGAAGTTCAATTTGATAAAAATCTTGATCATCCAAAAAACATGAAATTGTCACTGGTTCAAGGATCTGTAAAAACTTGATTTATTCTTCCATTCACGTTTGACCTTCCCCCTCCCTTTCCTTGTCTAAATAAAAAAGTTGGAGTGTGAAAAATAATAAAAGAGTTTGTGTGTGTGCACACGTATATCCAACTTAATGATTTCTCATTGTTTGCCACCCCAGAATATTCAATTAGATGTTTCTTTTTCTATTGGATCATTCCATGAAGAGATTCCATGTCAATTTCTCATCTTTTCCACCCAACATACTTTGCCATTACTTTTCTTTTTTATGTCAATATACTCTGTCAATGCTTTCTTTTGGATCAGTTGACGATGAGAGTCTAAATCAATGAAAAGAACATCATACAATCAGAAAACTCCAAACTGACCTCTCAGTTTATATTTCCTAGTGCAGGATGGCACTCTACGTCCTCTCAATCAGCGCATGAAGACTTGAATGGACAAAAAACCAAAACTCTAGTGTGGACAAGCCGCTAATTGGAGAAGAAGATATAAAATCTAGTACACTAAGCAAGAATAATAGGTGATTCCCTGATCAATGTAACCCTTTAATAAGTAATAAATAATAAGTGTGAGCACTATCGAGCTCGTGATTGCTGGACAAGGCAGTTACCAGCTTAGTTGTTCTATTCTATCCAACAGTTTCCAACACCTTATCATTGACCAAATCAAACACCTAGGCCATCCGGCCATCCTTTTACATCCTTTTTTATTCACATGAAAAAGCTCCTCATGATGCCATAATTAGTCTTCACTGCAAATGGCTGAAAATTATCAACCATTTTTATTAGGTGGAAATCCAAGACATGGTAGACCAGGTAAAATAGAAGCAAAAAGTTGAGACTAATACAAAGCTTGACCAAAGCCATGAATAACCAAGTCAAGATTAATAATATAAAAACCTGAGAAATTATAAGGCAACACCATGCCACGAAAACAAGGAAAAAAGAAATTATTATACCAAGAAAAAATATATCAAATAAGAAAAGATTACATACGGGATAACTCACATTCCATCCGTGATAAAGAAGAGGTCCATGACTCTGCCATCTGGGGTTGTCATAACTTTTACCCTTTGAATGGTAAGCTCAAGCTCGCACAGGACCTGAGTGACATCTATAGAGAGGCTCATGACTGATTAGCGCTAAAGACGGATAACAATTGAGAGAGAGCATGTGAAGATAAAGACATTTGTAGTTACCATGTAGCAATCCTTTTCGATCAAGGCAACAGAACTTCAAAAGGTAAACCGGGGAAGGAGAAGAACAACTGGGTTGATTGAAGTAAAATGAAACCGAACATGACGGGCATACAGATAGAAGACGGTTTTTCAAACTTGCCCATCTAACAGTAAGTGATACAGGATGAGGCTCCACCCATAATAATATGTAGCACCATTTCCCATCGGTTGAAACATCTATACACATATGTTGTCAACAAAGAAAATAACCCATCAGAAGAAACCTAAACTCCTGTATAAAGAGATCTAATGTTCTGAAACCTAGATTGAACAAAACTTGAGTACAACAAGCGCTACAATTCTTTCCTTTCCTTTTCTTCTTTTATAGGGGGAAAGGATGGAAACAGGACAAAAGAGTTAGTCTTAGAAACAAGCAACTCCCATAAAAATCAGAAAACTGAATTTAGCAATAAATGAATATTAAAAAAGATAAAAAAGTCGTATATCAAGGACATCAATATCCAAACCCAACAAAATTGCCGACAAAGGAAAAATATTACGACGAGAACCTAATAAGATGAAACTCGTTGACAGGAGGGAAAAGAAGAAGTTAAATCAAACTAGACACATACACGCCTCTGTTACTAGAGTTTGTGATATATAAAGAGCGGTCAAGCTTTGAAGAAAACAAAAATCGTGAAGAACCGCAGAAACCCACTCGGCACCTACATTACCGGTAAAGAATCCAAACTTCAACGTTAGAAAAGAAAATAGAAACAAGAAGATTGAAGCAAAAAAAAAAGGGCAGAAATTCGAAACTCAAAAAGAGAAAAAGGAACGATTCCACAAATATCACTGAGATAATCCGCAAAAGACCGCCAAATTTTGTAAACAGATAGAAACCCTAGAGTAAAAGAAAAAAAAAACGGGAACAACTAAAGAGCTAAAACTGCACGGTAGATGCAGCAATCGAGCAGGAGATGGAAACCAACTGACCTCCTCTAGTAATGCAAAGCCCAAACTCGAGGATGATTCTGCAGAGGTCACATCCGAGTCCGGCCTTGTCAGGACAATTCACGGTGATAACGCATGGTTCACCAGGCTTCTTCCCTTTCTGAATTAACACCACGTCATCATTCGGCACACCCATTCTTGTAGACGACGAGAACACGGCGGCAATTCTGATCCAAGTTGCCGGAATGTCATAAGCGAAGTAAAATTTGGATTGTGGCGACTCTTTTAGGGGAAGAGTTGGTTGGTCCTTCTCCCATCTCCTTACTACATTCTCTGAATTTGGCGGAGAGAGAGAGAGGGAGAGAGGGGGAGGGAGGCAACGAAACTAAAGGTGGTCTAAGCCTTATGTGGTTGTCGGCGTGGTATGCGGGCAATCCTCGTTAGATGTACACATCAGCAGGAACCAATTGGGATCATAATCTTGCCACGTTTCGAACCAATAAAGGTTGGATGGAACTTTTTTTTTCCCGGTCGGACCATCACTACCGGAACCGGAATGCTGAATGCTGAATGCTGAATGCTGATGCAGGTGTGCTGCTGTTCCTGTTCGGGCTTTGACTGACACTGAAGAACAGAAAGATGAGACAGAAGTATTGAACTATTGATCCTCAATCAGATGCTTTAATAACTGTGCTGTGAGTCTGTGACTGTGACCATATTCATATACCCCTTCCTTATCAGACGAAACGAAGTCATGAACTGGTAAAAATAAAATTTCTCGATTGGGAGGATGCTTAGCCATTCTCATTGATTGCCATCTGGACTATATAAATATTATAATTGAGGGAATGGAGACACGTATTACGTGGAATATGAGTGATGCGTCCAACCACTGGGTCCCACGTGCGATACTTGAAATTTACAAAACAAACACGAAATTGTGTGTAACACTAAAACTGTAGTAATAGTGGAGCGCCATATCTTATCTTTGTGTTGTGGTTGTGGAGCCAGGCAATCACAGAGTTTTTTTCTCTGGCCACACAAACCCATGATACCGTACAAACTAGCCCCACGTGGCTTTTCATTTGACACACGATGATATTGATATGGTGCCAATGCCATAGTGGTGGTCTCAGCCTCTCAGGCTCTCAGCTGGTGTGGTGGAGTAAATGTCTGGAACGCACGAATGAATGAAAGAGTAGAACCAAATTGCGGTGCGGGCCAAGCCATAAGCCAACCCGTGATCTATCGAGAAACTATTTACTAAAGCCCGGCCACGGCCAGTGGATGGCTAGCCGTCGTGGATAAGGATGGAATACTGGTTGATGAAAGCGAGGCGGCTTACACGTTGAAATTGATATTTGCTTCTTGCTATCGACAAACCCACTCACTAGTCTGCTCTGCCCGATATGGTGCCCAATCAAAAAGACCAGAGGCGATCGGAATAGACTAGGCAACGAACCCTCGTTCTCGTTGACACTTGACAGACAAATATGTCGCTGTGGAGTTCGGACTGCTCCTCATAATGCGCGCCTCATACCATCCTCACATTGCATCGCAGCCCAGCCCGTGCGTTCTTCCCATGATAATGGTTCATGGGTCAGATTAATAGTGTAATCTTATTGGCCAGAGGACGAGGATTGATCCGTTGACTCGTTCAATGCAAGGTTTAAATTATTGACATGTATTGATCGATATGTATTGTGCCTGTGGCTGTAGGGATGTATTGGATCAGCCACTGATTCAAAGGGTAGCCAAGCTTTAAACCGATTCCTCTAAACCAATTTAAAAAAAAAATAAAATAAAAAAAAAAACATTAATACAGGCCGATACATCAACCCGTATCAATATTTAGAATCTTAATTCAACGATTTTTGATTGTTTTTTCTTTTAATTTTTTGTGAAAATGAAGTCCATTCGAACCGAATGGTCGAAATATCAATCCAGAAACTGATGATTAGAATGATTCTATTTCCGAATCATTCTTAGGGGAAAACCTTTTTCCCACACCCTAGCATTTGCCAATTGCCATGCCGTCTTCGAATTCTCCGGGCTGATGAGGAGAGAATCTTCTACGCAAAAGATGCCAATTCAACCACCCGAAGTTGGACTTTAGTACGTCAATAATTAATTAGCACAATCGGTAATCGACAAAAAGCTAAACTAAAAAAAGTTATAGCAATTTTCATGATACTCCAAGGAATGCATGTTGTCTGATAAAACTTTAACCAATCACCATGCCCTTAACGTCAGGGGATCGATTCTCAGGTCTCTGCTACAAGGGAGTCAGATATCTTACCAACTAAGCATCACCAGTTGGTAATTAATAAAAAAATTAGATTAATTGTATTGAATGTTGAAATAAAATAAGGTAAATGTCTAGTGAGATCAGAGATGGTCTTTTATTTTATTTATTCACATGGGATCAATGGTGAGAATAGGGATGGTCTTTTAATTGTTTAGCAATCATGAGGGATCAATATAGCAGGTGTTTGGGATGGATGCCGTTTATTCAAAAAATAGTGCCACGTCAGTATCATATTAGAAATCCTTTTTATGAAAAAATACATGCTGTTTGGTTAGTCATTTTTTTCAAAAACGTTTTCTCATATCGAAAAATTGGGAAATGTGTGGTCTGACCAGTTTTTTTATTATTGATAACGATAGGGGTGTCAACGGTATTCGAAAATTCAATTTTGAATTCGATATTCAACATAATTAAATCAAGCTTAGATAATTCAAATATATAATGGGTTGAATTCAGATATCCTATTCATACTGAATAGTTAATCGGATTTGAATTCAGATATGATCTGATTCGACTTGATAAATGTCTGAATTCAACTGATTATTTATTCTTATATATAATATATAAAATATTTTATATAATTTATATATAATAATTAAGTTATATAAATAATTTATATATATATACTTTATATTAGGGGTGGCAATGAGCCGAGATTTTCACGAGCTGCTCGAGCTTAACTCGTGAAAAGCTCGGCTCGGCTCGGTTGAAACCGAGCTCGAGCCCAGTTTAGTGGCTCAGTTATTAAACGAGTTGAGCTTGAGCCTACTAGAGCTCGGCTCGCAAGTCATAAAAATATTATAATTATTAATTATTGTAATTCTTAAATTTTTAAATATAAAATAAAAAATTGTATATAATTTTTATTTTTATAAAATATTTTTTCTCAAAATCGAGCTCGAGCTTATGCATTTTTTACTCGAGCCAAGATCGAGCTCAAGGTTCTGGCTCGAACTGAGCTCGAGCCGAGATCGAGCATGGTACTATTCGGCTCGGCTTGAATACACCCCTACTTTATATCAATAAAATATTTATTTTATATATTTATTAATTATCTAAAATAATTCATTAAACAAATTCAAATCGAATTAGATATTCAAATATTTAATTGGATTCGAATTTGGATATTATTTTTCAATATCCGTCGGATATAGAATCAAATTCGAATATTGAATTTTCTAATCATATTCGAATTCGGATATTGCTTGATCTGATTCCAATTCGATCTGTTTATACCCCTATTTAACAATAGTGTGTTGACAATACGAGTAGGAAACCTGAGAAAACGTTCTCTAAAAAAACGATATGCTTATGCAGCACCATTTTCTGAGAAAAGCCTCTTAGGAAACAATATGGATCTCAAACACCACCATAATTACCCGTTTGGAGAATGGAGATATCCTTGTTGTAAATCTTTGGCATTAATTTGATATTCAAAATGGTGTTTCTCCAGGTGGAAATTAGAAAGAAAAGGGGGATTATTCTATATCGAAGATGGGTTTTGCGTTTTCCATATCGAACATTGATGGGTGTTTTTTTTTTTTTTTGCACATTTTATGCCCCTACAGTTATAATGTGTTTTGTGGATTTTTGGCTTTTTATGGGGCCCATTCCTTGAATGTTTGGAGAGTTAGGGAGATTATGTGGATTTCGGACAGGTTGGGCATATAACCTTGTTGGCAAGAGGCAATCTTGGGCCTCTCCTGCATTCACGTTTACTATGTTTTATGACAGTTTTGCCATGGAATGGGTGCCATGGTACCTATTTTCTCTATATGCGAAGTTGATCCGGACCCAAATGGTAGGGAGACACTTGCTGACTTCATTTTTGTTGGAGGCTTTTGGTCGACCTTTTTGGCATTTTTTGAATTTGTGCTATTTGCAGAGGTTTCTCAAATCGCTTTTCTCCCGATGCTCGGGGTTATCTGCTTTATTATCAGCAAATTTAGCATACTTTCATGATTGTAATTTTTGTTGCTGTTAAATTTTTTACTTTATAACCTGAGCATTTTTTAACGAATTTATCTTTAGGCATATAAAAAAAGAGATCAAATCAGCTCTCCACAGGATTGACCCACACAATATCCCACAGCATATCCCCACTGTGTATTCAGAACATCTCTTGATGATAATACCAGATATGATGATATCATCATCAAAAAATCTTATCAATATATGGGGGGGATGTGCTGTAGGATGTTGTGGGGGATTGATTTGAACTCTAAAAAAAAAGGAGAATTTTCAGGATTGAGGATTTCAGTGTTGCATTGCAAGCACCCTCCAAACATGGACAATTGCTAAATGCCCCGACAAGCGACGAACAAGAAGTCCAAGTGCAAAAGAAAATTCCACATTGGCGTCTGCTAATTGCTAAATTAATGCGCAACAGATAAATATAAAGCATCTTGGAGTCTTTTGTAAGTTGTAACAGTAGTACTGGCGACGATTACACTTCGTATAGTCTTCGAGAACTAGAAGGTGCAGACGAGGCTCGTCTGAAGGCACTGGATTCACTTAAACTCAGGCACGAGTTGTGCGAGAGCATACAAAAAAAAGTAAAGAGAAGTGGGAGTACGTTCTCAAAAAAATCTTCCCTATCAAATAAAGGCCCGGTGTATGGAAAGTTCACTCCTAACTGGGAAGGACAGGGAATGGAGGGAGGGACCCTTGGGCACTGTGCTTGTTAACAAGGGAGTGCTAGTCTGCCCACAAAAACCCTGCCCATGCCTACTCATAATACACCACTCTCGTGAATTGGAATTATGCAAAGGATGAGATATTCTCCATATATGATTGTGATAAACATGAACAGGATTCTCGTAGGCAGGAGCCGGGCTTGACATGGTCCCCATTCCCCGACGCCCCAACCTAACCAATTATAGCAAAACATGCCCATTAATTATTGAAGACATATGCTCAGGCGCACTTTACCTGTCACTATTCTAAATCAAGGGGACGTTCTATTATTGTTTTTTTCGTTTTCGGCTGTTTTTAAAATATCACATTAGTATAATAACAAAAACATGTTGTTGAATTGTGTTTTTATTTTGAAAAGCAAAATCAAGTTGGTTTTGTTAAAAGAAATATGTTTCTAAAATCATCAAATGAGTTTTTAAAGTAACCACAATTTCTCTAGTACAGAAATTATATTGTTTATAGAGTTTGATATTAAATAACTAGATGTAAACGTATTGTTTAAGCTGAAAATTCAAGAACATGGTTTTTTATTTCAGTTTTGGAAACCAAGAATATGTTTTATAATTTGTTTTGGAACCAGTTGATTTTGTTTTGCTTTTGAAATTTACAAGAGGAACAACAGTTCTTGGATATGGATAGCATTCTTAAAATCTATACTATATTCTAAAATGCAATTGACCACCGTCAGACTCATTGTTTTCCAACTTTAGAATTTTGTGTTATTTTTTTTGAATTTTTAAAATAAGGAATCAAATATGTGGCTATTTTAGTTCACCCACAACCACTTAGGGAACTGAATGTAATAAGGGCATCTTGTTAAAACCAGCCCATTCATCTCAGAGGTCTCCTCTAGTATTAGTACTGATATAAGAACCTTCTTGTTATTTCAACAAACATTTCTAATTGTATAATGTATCACCCTCAGCTACTCTTGAAAAAGATTCTTGTGAATGCTGTGCCTACTAGCTAAATCCAGACTCAAAGTGGATAGGAAAGAAAACAAGAGGTCCGGATTTCTTAATGATCATCACATTTTGAACAACCAATGTTCATTTTGGTTCCAACCATTTGAACGATATACTGTGACGTGGGATTACCTTTTGTGCAGGAAAAAATCATGTGTATATATTGTAAATCAGCCTACAGAACATTTACTAGACTTTTCCCTTCAGCTCGGTTTCAGGTATCAATTGGAATCAGATATGGAAAACAAAAGTCCCATATACAATTCAGATTTTTCGGTGGAAGACCTATTAGGCAGGGATTCTCATAGAGGATAAAAGAAAGAATTTAACTAGGGATGAGTGCTGCTTACTTTGCAATTAGATCATATAATCTCAAAACAACATTTTCTTTCAATACCCTTTTGCTAGGGCAGTATGTTTCACATGCAAACTGGAATTAATCCAGACATCATAACAAACCAAGGCCATGTTTAGGAGTGTTTAAGTTAAAAATAAGTGCTTATTCTAATAGACACTTATTTGCATTTGGCACGTTTGGCAGTCTTTTTCTCCAGTAAGTACTTAAATAAGCATTTGTGACTATTTTGTCTTTCATTTTCTTTTAAATTTTCAAAATATACCCTTATGAAAGTACTTTTATAAAAACATTTTTGTGAAAATACTTTTATGGAAGCACTTTATAAAAATACTTTTATAAAAGTATTTTTGCGAAAGAATTTTTACAAAAATATTTTTATAAAAGCAATTTTGTGAAAGCACTTTTATAGAAGTACTTTTATGAAAATATTTTAATAAAAGCACTTTTATAAAAATACTTTTATGAAATCATTTTTACAAAAGTACTTTTATAAAATTCAACTATGTATAATTTTGGAAGAAAAAAAAATGAATAAGTGCTTATTGTATAAACACTTATAAAAAGCTAGAAATTTGGGCTTAAAAGCTCTTGTTTTTAAAATACACTTATTTCAAGCTTATTTCCCAAACACCAGTAAGTGCTTAATGACCCAAATAAGCACTTATTTTTAAGCACTCCCAAACAATCACATAAGTGCAAAAATTTCAATGGCAAGAAGCCCACCAAGAAGTACACGGTCAAGAAAGTGAGATACAACACTTAGAGCATTAAGCCATATGATACTCAAATATGGGTGGATGGATCTTTTGACCCACAATCAGGCATATATAGCTGCTACAAGAATTATGTTCATGAATAATAACAATTCAATCTTTTATGCAGCTGAGTCCAATATAAGGCATGACAGAATGGGTTGCAGAGTGGTGGGCAGCTTCTGAGATCTTTGGAGTCAGCAAAGGATAAAAGCAGAAGGGATAGTCTTACAAAATCCTATATATTAATGCTTTGAATTTAATAGAAATGGTTGGATAAATGCTTAGACAAAGATATATTGTGATGTGGGTCATTTCCCATCTTCTTTTTTGCTTTACGGAAATGGGTTATATTTTTTAATCATTTTGCTTTGTTTTTCTCAAAACCTAATACATGGTAAAGAAGAAACAACCAGGTGGTACAGCTAAATAATCTGGACTCTTGTAAATTAATCATTCTCTATCCTTTTCTAGAAATAGTATCACATCATATCATGATGCATTGATACCTATAGAGACAGCTACATACATGTGTACATTCCCTGTTCCGATGGAGTGATGGGCATCCTTCGAGTTTTCTTCTTAAAAGGAATGAAACAAGGTGGTGGTGGCCTCTGGCCTGGTGGGGGTGTCCCCACTCCCCATCACCCATGTCAAAGACTTAATTATGACTACCTTCATCTTCATGATTTATGAATGGTGGTGTATAAATAAAATCAATTCTCAAAAAACCTAATTCACGTGGCTTTAGTTGCCAAGTAAGTACAGGGACGCCACCCCAACCACTTGTCTCTTCCCATTTCTTGAATTCGTAATTGCGTTTTCAACGATAATCCTTTGGGCAGCATCAACCATTAACATCTTGAATCTTGCAAGGGGCCCATCCCCCATCCCTCCACTTCTTGAGACGTTCAGTGGACTGTGGACAGTGGGCAAAGCCTGTCGTATAATAAATAGAGTAATTTGCTGAAACCTCCCTTAAAAGTTTGACTGAACTTTTTTATACAATTCAGTGGAGATTTTAATAATTTATCCGAATAAATATAATATAATATAATATCCTCATATATATGAAGATATTATATATTAAAAGTATAGGTATGAATTATAGTCGGGTCTTATTGGATTAAACCCAATGCTAAGTATAGCATTCTTTAAGTTCATGAGTCGTGATGACAATAACAATGACAACGCGTCAGATAACTATTGCAGCTTCATATACCCGTAATTTATATCAGCACCCGAGAATCGTCGCAAGGGTTAAATCTATGATGAATACCGAAAGTGCTTTGACCAATCACACCGCCCAACTGTGAATTTTACACTTCTGTGATGCAAAAAAGTGACTTGTCTGAAAAACTAAAAATCTTAATATCTTATTGTACTAAGGAAAAAGTTTAGAAAATCGGATCCCATGCATATCTGACGATTCAATTGAAATCTATTTGACTGCAAAAATCCACCAGCTGCCCACAAATTTGTGTCGTAATTCCTCACTTCTTTTTCTGCACTCCAAGCCTCTGGCGGAAATCCTCTTCCATGAAGGGCAAGCCATCGCGCAATTTGACCTTTGGTTCCCATCCTAATAACTCCGTTGCCTTAGTGATGTCTGGCTTCCTCTGGCGTGGATCATCTGGTGTGTTCTCCACCATTATTATCTTCACGTTAGGATTGATTAGCTGCAAGCCACATGTAGTACTTCATGTTACTCATACGACGTACAAGACCTCAATCAATCAGCACCTTTCTAACCACCATGGTTCATTTTCTGTTTAGGGGCCATCATTTATGCTGAAAGTTCTATTCAGCTCTGTTCGGCATTGCACATGTTTCTACCTGAGACTCTTGAAATCTTCTCTAAGTGGCCATCATTTAGGGGGAGCAAGAAAGCAAAGATGGTGTGGAGTTGCTTACCGTTTGCTGTTTGTTGGACCATTTGAAAGAAACAGAAAGGTGTTTGAAGATAAACAATGGGAATATATAAAAAAAATTCAGATTTATTGTTGACTGATACTAAAAGACAGTGGGTCACATTTTCTGTTTTTAGTGGTATTGTGAGGGATATTACAGCTTATATTACTTGAAAATAGTGACGCTTTTCACTTATGTAAGTTGTTTTGAATATGCTCACAAGCATCAACATATCAACTAGCATAATAAGAAACATAAAATGTCATTTCTGCATAAAAAATAAGTATATATAATACACACCTCCTTCACTGTCTCAGCAAGTTCCAGCATTGTAAATTCACCTATAGTGCACAAGCAACCATGTTATTCATGCCAAAGAAATAACTTCCCAAACCATGAATACTAATATATATGAGTATGCTTAATAGCAGTTTGTTAAATAACCTGGATTTCCAATGTTGATTGGCCCAGTGTTCTCTCCTTCCATGAGTCGAATAAGGCCATCCACCTTCAATATATGAATAGATAAAATAAAATAAAATTGAGGGATAAAGGACTAGTATGAGCACCCATTTTTAATGGTGAATCTCATGCTACAGAAATCCTGCAAGGGAAATAACTAACTATTTCATACCATATCAGAGACATAACAGAAACTCCTAGTTTGTGTTCCAGGTGCTTGAACTGTCAAGGGCTCATCTCTGCATAAATGTGAAGCAAAAAGATGAGCAACAAAAAATAAGAGAAATATGAATCACATAATATATCTAGTAATCCATAGAGAACAATAATCATTTCAGTTATAACTCTCAATATACTGTTCTCTGGTCCTAGGACAAAACATGATGGAAAAAACCATGAGATCCAATTGAGTCTACCTAAGAGCTTGAGCTATGAAATTGCTGACAACACGCCCATCATCAATATTCATTCGAGGTCCATAGGTATTGAAGATCCTAGCAATACGTATTTCTGTTACAAGAATCACCAACAATGGCAAATGAGCCAGTGCCTCATGAAACTTTGTAGAGAAGAACAAAAGTACATTCTAAGAAGTCATATCCCCAGTGGAGAATCCAACTCAACATTTACCTATTCCATGTTGCCTGTGATAATCAAACATTAAAGTCTCAGCCACACGCTTTCCCTCATCATAGCAACTTCTGACTCCTGAGATACGCATTAAAATAATATTTGACAATGAGAAATATCTTTTTCTGTCCGAGTTGCATAACTACAAGTATTCTTTTCCTCTAGGGCTATACAGATTTCATTGTTATATTATCTGACACAATAATTAAAAAAATAATAACCTTGGAAGAATTATCACAATTACATCTATGTACTTTAGCAATTAAGGTATTACTTTATAGAAAGAAGAGGTGAATATACCAATTGGGTTAACATTGCCCCAGTATGACTCAGTCTGAGGATGCACAAGGGGATCTCCATACACCTCCGATGTTGAGGTCAGCAAAATCCTGTTGGAAGATTGTAATACCAAGAGTAAAAACATGCATCACTACAATAGCACAAATCAAAGTGAATGACAAGTAGTAACATCACCTTGCACCAACTCGTTTAGCAAGTCCCAACATGTTCAGTGTCCCAATTACATTTGTTTTTATTGTCTGTTGAAGAATGATATAAACACCAATTAAAACAATTTTTGAAGTCTAATCTTTAGAAGTAGAGCCACAAAATTACCAAGAGCTTCAAAATGACAATAATTTTTTCAGAAAATGTGAAATATAAAGTAAGAATAATAGTCTCCAATTTATTTATATACCATATTCTACACTGGAATGAAAGTAAAACAAGTTGGGAATGGATAGGTGAGATCCACTTCTATCCAAAATAGTATATTTGCTGCCATTTTCAGGGCCACTCAAACTGTAGATGCCTCTTCCTATTTGTGGCATGGAAGGAAAAAGACTAGGATAATGCCAACCAAAACCTATGTTTCCTGGATGCTTGAAATATCTGTCATGATGTGGAATTCTTGTACAAGTACCTGAGTATCAAAGGCAGCAATACCTAGGCAGTTTTAGGCACCTACTACCAAGGATACCAATTGTCCAATGCCAAAGATGAATTCAGTCACCTAGTGACTTGCATAAAGGAACTCATACAATGATAATGTTACAATTGGTAACATTGACACGCATATCTTATCTGGAGCTCAATAAACAACTGACTTCTTTGTATACCAAAATGCTTTATCCAATGACTTCTTTGTCATGGATATGTGATTATGCATACTGTTATTTTAATTTATTGAATACATTATTGCTTCTACTTCTAGGCATCACTCAGACTACCATCAGTCACTGTTCTCATTATCATTTCTGTGAGATCTCAAAGAGAGATCTCGTTCTCATTTCAATTTTATTTGATGGGAGGGCTTTTGGGTCTTTATCTATGCACTCCTGGTATACCCTTTTTATTGTTTCTTAGTTTCTTCTTTTACTCTTTTTTTTGATATACTTGTTTCTATTGGTAAAAAAGCAACCATGCAAACCGAACCAGGGGCCAATGATTAGAAAAAGAACTCTTCTCAAGCAAGGCACAAGAATGAATAAAGATGTGTGCTTTGCTGTACGCCTCACTGAAATATTTCATATCTGTAAGAAAAAAATGAAATACACACCTTTACAGGATTGTATTTGTAAAAAATTGGGGAAGCTGGGCAAGCCAGATGGTATATCTGATCAACTTCAATCAATAATGGCTCTGTGACATCTGCATAACAAGCAAGTCAAAAATATTTAAGTTATCTATCAAACTGTAACATCATCTCCCTAAATCCTTGAAATAGAAGCAATATATAAGATATAAAACAGGGAAGTGCCCCACATATACAGAGGGCAGGCAGGGGTTCCATTTTATCTTTTTAGAAGTAGAAGTTATAAGATCCAGACCATTCTGTGCACATTTGTCAAGGCATCACCTATGCATCCTTAGGTCACCTTGCATGGATGCCTCAACATGAATCTGTCATGTATATTGTGTTAATCCTGAAGGTACCATGTTGTGGTGTAGCGCTACACTATATAACATAAAAATTATATATCACTGAAACCATGTCCCAACCATATTGGGTTGGCTATATGAATCCTGTCTCACCATTCCGACCTGTACTAGGTCATATTCCTGTTTTTATCCAAACAGACAAAAGAAAAACAAACCTAAATTGAAATTGAATGCCTCAATAGAAGCATCTTCTCATCATTATGAGATGGACTTAAAACTAGATCAAAGTAAAGAAGAGAAGTACCATGACGAATAAGCTCAAATCTTGGATGACCAATCCACTTCCTCAGGTTGTCCTTTGACCCAGTGAAGTAGTTATCAGCAACTATCACCTGTGCAACAAAGACAATAGCAGACATATACTCAATTTTAACTCTACTCAACTCAGCCTTAAATATTCCTAGTTATCAGCAACTATCACCTGGTATTGCGCAAAAAAATTCAGGAGTCATGTTCATATTGGATTGGCTAAAGGCTTTTTTTTAATGCCAGCTGCTAACTTGAAATAAACCTCCTTTATCTGGGCTTAGGGCTGGAAATGTAAGACAGGAGCAGAGATGTATAACTATCTAAATGAAAGGGCAATATTTTTAACTATCACTGATTTAGAATCAACACTCAAATAGTTGCACACTACTTATTAAGTCGGGTGTTCTTTATGGAACAAGGGCAACAACCTTGCTCCAGAAATTAGACACAGTGGCTATGAAGCAACATCATGGGCCTGCCAGTAGGGAAGAGAGAAAATATGTATACCTCATTTTTTTCATTTTCCATTAATTTGTCCACCAGGTGAGAACCAATGAATCCAGCTCCTCCAGTAACCAAGATTCTCATATTGGACTGCATTCACATAGTTAGCTGTTTAATATCAACAACAATAACAAAAGCAATGAAAAGAATAAAATAATTGCACATGGAAGATAACTATCTCCAATGAAGAACAAAAAAGGGCAATTATAATGTGCTAAAAATTTAAAAAATACCACAAACATCAGAAGCTTCCAAACAATTATACTCATGGTTTAACATGTACACACATTTCCTAATATTTCTACAACATATTTCCATTTCCGTGGGTACTGACAATAACTTTTATTAGAACCTACATATTCCTTAGTGAAAACTACCAACATTATATTGAGCACAATAGATGATATTATAGCATAAGTTGGTAACAATATTGTAGAAATGTCGAGTAGCAGTATTGTTGCTTGTCTAATGAACATGATTTGCACTTTGAGCCATCTTGAAATTCTTTTCAAACATGAAGTTAAATATAAGTTTTTGTTTGTGCAATAGATTATTTAGTTGATCTGTTAGAATAATTTGCACTTACTATGAGTTCAAATTTTGCTTGAACTCACTCTATCATGTGGTTTTGACTCTTAAAGTTTACAGGATACCATTGAAACATATTATTTTGTTCACAAACCTTAGTATGTTTCCATCATGTCTATAATTCTGAAAAATATCTCCATCTGATATTTCAGACTTTTCTGACATATTTGACCAATATTTTCACCAACACCAACATTCTAAACCTTGATTATACTGGAGACTCATTTAACCAGGGAATCTTATACATAGAAATCATAGCATGAAAATAAGTTCCACATGTTCCCCTCTCCAGTCTGTTCATGGGGGCATGATATGTGGTAAAACAAAGCCCTTTTCTGGATCTTTCTTTTACTAAACTTTTGAAGCTTACAATGGATGATGTTATATTATCATGATAAAAGTTCCAATGCATGGGTGGCACCTGAATTGCAATAGGGAAATTAACATTTGACAAATTCAAAGGTCCCCTATCTGATGACTGTCACTGTCAGCATTGGCCACATCATAGTCAGATCAAGTCAGGTTCTTTCTGTTTTTCTTTTCTTTTCTTTTCTTTTTTTTTAAAGGGGTTTCATATGGTAATATGGAGATTCTTATGTTTGCAAACTATATTATATGTTTGGCAGAATCGTAGAACAGGACATGGAAACTTTCTATTGACTCTGAAAGCCATTTTAGACGCCAAAAAGCATGTCATGAGGTTAGTCCCAACTAATTCATAAAGATGTTGAATAACTAGGAATATTTAATTCCATTAGTTCAACAATCTAGTAGTCACAACCTCATGGTTCTATATAAGGCTTTGGAAGTTAAAATAATAGTTTATTAAAAAAACTGCTTCAGATTTCTCCTCATCAACTGGTAACTAAGATATGGTAAGAAAATGAAACCAGTTTTTAATGCTGCACGCATGTAAAAGTAACAGGTAATATACAGAGAAAATGCCACAAATATAAGAAAAGATATAAACCAATTAAATGGAGGGATTTCCACCTGGAATGAGCCCTCAGAAATCTCCAAATGCAATTTACCTGAAAGAATTTGGAATTTCTCAATGGAGATGGGTTTGGAGGGGGCTTTGACACAGTATGCTCTCCATTGGAAGGATTAGCCATTGCCTAGCAGATATTTGTTACCTGTTAAAGTTTCCCAACATAACCATTAAACTGCAAAGTATAATTATGTCATCTTTAGGAAGGAAATATAGTTAACCGAAAGCAATACACAAAGAGTATCTACATAAAATAAGACTGCAAGATCTAGCTAGCCAACCTTGTCCGGGTGGAACGGGTAGAGACCATGCCTCAAATTTACAAATAAAAACGGATCAACCTTCTATCCATGAGACCAACTAAACTAAACAATAAATATTTCAAATCAAACCCAATACTCGAATACGTTCCCCGCGACCAGATTCAAAAACATAAAAATTTCAACTTCTCTCTTTCGTGATAATAACAAGAAATCAAGTTCACAATCTTCAGATCAGAACGACGAACCTGATTGATAACTTCAGAAGAATAAAGCAGGAGGAGAAACCACTAGTTTCCTCTTCTCTTCCCGATCACTGAAACCCTAAGAAAACACTCGGTATCAAGAGTTATATATAAGAAGATGGAAACCATGGAAAAATTAGATCACTTTACTACCAACCGGCGCCAACTAGTAAATAAAAAAACAAGATGATGAATCCTTCAAATTCAAGTAAAGTAAATTAATTGAAAACGCCTCGAAATCCAAAAGGAAGTCTCCACCAAACGATTTCAGATCTGAATCTAGCTTGTACTACACAACTTAACCCAAACCGTGTAAATTAAGAAAAAGAAAATCAAGATGCTGTTTCTTACCTTCGAGTGAGATATGAAAAATCAATCCACAACAACTGCAGAGACAGTATGATAAACCTCAGAAGACGCACGGCTTCCTCTGTTCTCCATCTCCTGGTCTTTCTGGACATCTATCTATGTTCAGAAAAAAAAAAGAGATTTATGCCACGTAGACCGTGGGTCCAAGCATCTCTCTTAAAAAATTCGGAGAAGTACGCATACACTCAATACAGAAATCTATTTCTAAAATTTCTAAAATTCTAGAAATCTCTACAAAAATCAATTTCTAAAATTTCCATACCATAGTACCATACCGAGTGCCACTGCCAACTCCATCTTATTAATCACCCGAAAATCTCTCCCAAAATTCAGCTAAAGTTTAAACGTTCTTTCTGTTTCCAATTCAACGAATACGAAACGTAGCAAGGAGAAGGATAATCTTAAGTCTTAACCTTTGTCTTCTCAAAAGTCAAAACTGCGTCCAAAACACATCAATTCCAAAATCCAAACTGCCGTTAATTGAGGATGAATCTGTTGCTGCTGCATTTTCATTACCTTTGTTAACAAAGCTGTAGCTCGTTTTCGTTTCCCAGTGTGACTCTCTCTCTCTCTCTCTCTCTCGCGAGCTATCTGACTATCTCGTCCACGTAATTCGTGAAAAATCTACTCTCCAAAAGGAACGCCATGCAGATAATGGGTTCCACCATGGGAATCCGATCCGATTCGGTTTGATTTTTCACCTCTGGTCGTTGTCAGTTTGTCACAAACTCATAGAGTGGCCCTATATTGATTCAATAAAAAATAGGGTTTTTATAGTTAATCTACCCCATAAAACTGAGCCCCACAGTATAAGTGGATGAATCCTGAGATGCCAAATCAACGTAGATTAGGAAGGGATGTAATTTTTAGATTTATGAGGATTGAAGTTTACTTATCCCTGAAAAATATCTACCAAAAAATTAAATACCTACTTCACTCTATTTTATAAATCTGAAATTACAGCCCCTTCATAATCTACTAATAGCCCCTATATGTACTTTTTACGCATTAATTCACAATTCATCCCACCTCTACAATGGGGTTAAGATATTTGAGGTAGATTAAACAATAAAAACCCATACTTTTTACCGGTGTTTAGAAAACTGGACCAGATTGAACAGTTGAATCAGTTGAATTGTGACCCAATGCTTTGACCAATTCGATCATACTCCAATAATCATACTTGCTTAAAACCCGCTAAAAACTAATTAGCTGGCTAGTTCAATTGAAATTGGTCATGGTTTCATAAAACCGAAAGACTATTTATTATACCTATTATATTATTATGCACGCCTTTTAAAGAAAATGTAAGTTAAAAGGCTTTAACCTTATTAGTTTGTTTTAAAAATTAAGAAACTTATTATCCATTCACCATATTTAAGTACAAAGGTGTAAAATATATTATATATAGTATTTATATGACCCATAGTATATATATATATATATGTATATGCCACATCATCACAGTTTGACCCTGGTCGAAACTTTGACCCGTGACCCTTCTCCGATTCTCTAAATATTGCCTTTTACACCAAATGAAAATAAAATATATGTACTTTTTACATCAATAATTAAGGTCTTGTTTGTTGTGTCTCTTTACATGGTGATGAAGGAAGATTTGGCCCGACCTCATAGTTACGCAACACGTGGCAAAGGCAACAGCTCGGCACAACAACACGCCTAAGGCGCGAGCACCAAAGGGAGGAACCAGCAGTCCGAACTCCCTACCAGCAGTCCAAACTCCCTACTAGGAGCCCGAACTCACTACTGGGAACCCGAACTCTCCCTAAGGCCCCGAGCCAAACCCGAACTGGCCTGCCCTATGGCAGTTTGGAACACACCTCCGAACTAGCCTGCCTTATAGCAGTTCGGGACACACCTCACCGAACTGGCCTGCCTTATAGCAGTTTGGGACACACCTCACCGAACTGGCCTGCCCTATGGCAGTTCAGGACATACCTCCGAACTCAAAACTTCACCTCGCTCACCACTCCAGCACTTCGCCTCCAGGACACCAAATTGAACAAACCATACCATGACTGACACCAAGGAAGTTCGTATCCAGGGGCGGCGCACCTGACTGACTTGGGATCTGACGCTTGATGGCCGCACTTCAAACGGCCACCTGCCACCGCCATCTCCAGTTACAGAGACGGCTCCGACAAGGAGCAGTGGCGGTTTTGTCCCAACAGAAAGGATGACACCTGAACTGGCAGAAACACAGAAGTAATCATACCCGACCTGACAAAGGCCTCAGAGTGAATGCGCGAAATGGTTATAAAAGGCCCCCTACCCCCAACAACAAGGTATGTAAACTTTGCGCCATTTGGTCTTTATCTTGCCTTTGAGAGAATACTAACTCGAGCTTCGAAGTTATCTCACCGGGTTCCCCCGGAGTTCCCTCATCTTCTCCGTTTCAGGCTCCCCGTTGCTCTAGTCAGAGACAAGATCGTTGACAGCTAGGACCGGCCAGATTGCGCCCCATTAATTGGCGTCGCCTGCGGGAACGCTTCTAAAAGCCTCCCTCTAAATCTCTCTTACATCTCTTACCTACTCTTCCAAAAAACTCCAACACCCATGGCTTCCTCCAACAATGCCGGACGTGGCACAGAAATGACCACCACCGGGGAGCAACTCCAAGTTCCCGTGGTGTGCATCGGGCAGTTCACCATCCCTCTTTCAGTGGATGGGATCCCTAGCTTGAATGTGCCACAAGCAGTGGCGCCCCTGAACCTTCATGCCTTGAACACCCCTCTTCCACTCCCTATCGAAACAACCTTCGCTGAACCAACTGCTGTCCCACTGGCGACCCGCCAGAACCAGCTGGACGACCTAATGCAATGCATGCGGGCAATGCAAGCCCAAATGCAACAATTCCAACAGCATCAACTCCAACAACACCAGGTACTACACCACCTCTCCCAACACCATTATTAGCAGCAGTTCCCTTAGCTACCCCTAAACCAGTCACTGCTTCCCCCCTGGCACCCTGTTCCGAAGCCAGTTAAGGCCTCCCCTCAAGGTGGACGCCCTCACCGAGGAGAAGCTTCCCAACTTCAGAACCCCCCTAATAGCCAGGCCTCATCCCTAGGTTGAAAGCAAAGAAAAATTCCCCCCGCCTAGCAGCTCGCAAGTGGGTCGGGAACCTCGCCCACAAAAGTCAGCACCTCAGTGCTCCAAGCCTGAGTTCCCACTCACGGAGAACCGGTTCAGCGCCCTAGCAGTAGACCAACATTTCGGGCCCATCGAGCTCGGCAACACGGAGGCCAGCAGCGCCAGCACCAAGCCCGCTCAACAAAGGCACCGACGAAGTCGCCAAACTGCTACCCGTGTCCTACCCGAGCTCAGAGGCAAGGAAGAGACGAGCTTGGATGAGGTAAAGGCTGTCCCAATTCTCCCACTTCCTTCCCCCTTCGCATCAGAACTCCTGGCAGTCCCCATGCCCAGAGACTTCAAGCTTCCATCTTTGGACAAGTATGATGGGTCCTTTGACCCCAACGACCACGTCGACGCTTTCCAGTCACAAATGCACCTTGCTAGGGCCAGTGAGTTATGCATGTGCGTGGTCTTCACCACCACCTTCAGGGGGTGGCCCGCACCTGGTACTGGAACCTAGCCCCCGGGTCAATAAGAAGCTGGGCCCAGTTCGTGCAAATCTTCACCGCACACTTCGTTACCAGCAAGCGGTGCCCCTGAACCGAGGAAAGAATCTTCGGGGTAGTCCAGAAGGAAAGAGAATCCATCAGAGGCTACATCAAGCGGTTCAATGAAGCATGCTTGCAGATACCGCGATTAGACCCTACAGTACAGCTCGCCGCAGCCAAGAGAGGGGTAACACACAAGGAGTTCAAATGGCACATGGTGGCCAGCCAGCCCGCAACCGTGGCCGATTTCCTCAAGCTTGCGGACAAGTTAACGAGAACAGAGGAAGAAATCAACCAAAGAACCGAAGGCGGGGTCGAGAAAAGAAAAGGAGAAGGTGATCCCTCCAACCCAGGCGACAGAAGAAGCCAGGCCTGAGAGGCGAAGCCAAGCCAGCCGTCCCGAACTCCCTTAGCAGTTCGGACGGATTACACGCCGTTAAACACAAGGTGGACCGACATCTTGATGACGATCAAGGACGCCCCATACGTGAAGTGGCCACCTCGCCTAAAGAATAATCTAAATGAGAGAAATAAAAATCTATATTGTAATATAGATTTCACAGAGATCACGGTCATAGTACCGAACAGTGTAATAATCTCTGGGACAAGATAGATGGACTCATTCGTCGCGGGTACTTGAGAAATTTTGTACAACATAATGATAATAATAATAAGGCAGGTCGGCAAGGGGAGCACGGAAAGGAAGCCCCCGAATCCAGCAGTAGACCGGTCGAAGCGTTGTAGCGACCTCCAGAAGAGAGGCCAGTTCGGGGAACCGTCCATGTGATAGTGGGTGGTTCGATGGTAGCATGGTGCACTTTGGCAGCAGCACGGACGTCAATTCGCGAGGCAGCCCGAGAAGAACAGAACCCTCCAAAGAGGCCGAAGATGGAAGAACCGATCTTTTTCATGGAAGACGACGCGCGAGGTGTCCACTATCCCCACGAAGACGCGCTCGTCATAAAACTAAGGATCAACGACTTTGAAGTCCAGCGCGTACTTGTGGACTCAGGTAGTTTGGCGGACATCCTCTTTAAGTCGGCGTTTTACCAGCTACAGTTATAGAGAAGCGAGTTGAAGCCCGCAAACACTCCTTTGGTGGGTTTCAGCGGAGAGGAAGTCAGGCCCCTCGGGAAAATAATAGTACCTGTGGAAGTCGGCACATGGCCTTGCGTGGTCAGGCTCAACCACGATTTCCTGGTGGTCGCGACACCCTCCCCATACAATGCCATAATAGGGCGGCCAATTACGCATATTCTGCGGGTAGTGGTCTCCACCTACTATCTGGCAATGAAGTTTCCCACGGACTTCAGTGTGGGGGTAGCGCGGGGCGACCAACTTGAGTCCCGCAAGTGTTATGTTGCCGCCCTGAAGGAAAAACCAAGTCAGTCGACGACCTCGAATTGGAGCGGCCTACGGAGCAGGGCGAGGAACGAGCTTCACCCACGGAGGAAACGCTCGTGATCCCGACCTCGGCTACAGATTCGACTCGAACGCTACAGATCGGTGCTTCCATCAAAGAGCCTCTACGAACTGAACTGGTGAGTTTCTTACTTCAAAATTTAGATATTTTTGCATGGTCCACGACCGATATGCCTGGTATTGACCCTGGCCTTATAACTCATAAACTTAACACTAACCCTGTAGTCAGACCCATTAGACAAAAGAAATACAACTTAGCCCCGGAGCGCTGGAGGGCAGTCGACGAGGAGGTCGAAAAGCTCATCGCAGCGGACTTCATAAGGGAAGTTCATTACCCGAGCTGGGTAGCCAACCCAGTACTGGTGAAAAAAACCAACGGCAAGTGGCGCATGTGTGTCGACTACACCGACCTGAATCGAGCTTGCCCAAAAGATTGGTTCCCCCTCCCCTGAATTGACCACCTAGTGGACGCGACCTCGGGACATGAGCTGCTAAGCTTCTTGGACGCCTACTCAGGCTACAACCAAATCAAGATGAATCAGTCCGATGAGGAAAAAACCAGCTTCATAACCGAGTTCGGCCTGTACTGTTACAAGGTCATGCCCTTCAGACTAAAGAATGTTGAGCCGACCTTCCAAAGACTTGTAAATAAGCTTTTTCGGCCCTTAATTGGCACAAAAATAGAATGTTATGTAGACGACATGGTCGTCAAGACGCAGTTTTCATAGGAATTAATAAAAGACTTAGATTCTGTCTTCCAAATCCTGCGTCAATATAGCATGAAACTGAACCCAAACAAGTGTGTCTTCGGTGTCACCTCAGGTAAGTTCCTAGGGTACATTGTCAACCGGCGTGGTATTGAGGCCAACCTGGACAAGATAAAGGCCATCCTAGATATGAGACCACCCCGAAAAGTAAAAGAGGTTCAGAGGTTAAACGGCCGCATAGCCGCTTTGAGCCGCTTCATGTCCAAATCGGTAGACCGTTGTTTGCCTTTCTTTAAGGCAATCAAAGGCAAAGGGTTCGAATGGACCCAAGACTGCCAACTCGCGTTCGACGAGCTGAAGAGCTACCTCGCCACTGTGCCAACCTTAGCCAGGCCCGAGGAGGGCGAGGTCTTAGAACTGTACCTCTCGGTGAGCGATGAGGTGGTCAATTTGGTACTAATAAAAGAAGTAGATCGGGTCCAGCGACCCATCTATTATGTTAGTAAAATTCTGAAGGGAGCAGAGACGAGATACCCACAGATAGAAAAGCTAGCATACGCACTGGTAATTGCAGCTCGGAAACTCTGCCCTTATTTCCAGGCTCACACCATCGTCGTCTTGACTGACAAACCTCTGAGGCAAGTCTTACTAAAGCCCGAGGTTTCCAGTTGGCTGACGAAGTGGGCCATCGAGCTCAGCGAGTACGACCTCTAGTACAAGCCACGGACTGCCATTAAGGCCCAAGCCTTAGAAGATTTTATCGCCAAGTGCACATTCAGCCACAAAGCCCCTGGGCCGGTTGAGCCCGATATCCCCAGTTTGGGTGAACCCAGAGCTCCCAAGCCAATAGAGACTAAACCCCGTGAGGTAGCAGCCAGTGTGGCATCTCTCTTGGTTAGGCCAAGCACAAACTGGGATGAGAAGCCCTGGATCCTTCACGTAGATGGCTCCTCAAACCAGCAGGGCAGCAGGGCTGGAATAGTCTTATGCAGCCCGGGTGGCACAAAATTGGAATATGCACTATGCTTTGAGTTCGCGGCATCCAACAACGAAGTAGAGTACAAGGCACTGATAGCCGGGCTGAACCTAGCGCAAAAGGTAAGAGCAAAGCACATAGTCATTTGTAGTGATTCCCAGCTCGTGGTCAACCAGGTTACGAGCGAGTACGAAGCACGCGAGCTCTCTATGATCACATACTTGGTGAAAGTAAAAGAGGCTCTGCTCAACTTCCAGTCACACTTCATCAGGCAAATCCCGAGGTCAGAGAACACTAAGGCCGACGCCCTGTCCCGGTTAGCCAGCACGAGTAACAACACCATGAGAACCATGTACATAGAGGACTTACCTCGACCTAGCATTCTCGGTGGGGCAGAGGAGGTCGCTACCGTCCTTAAAGCAGATGGAACCCTCCCTACGGACCGCAATGCAGCCAAGAGGGTGCAGCGCCAGGTAGCCAAATACGTCATAATAGATGAACGGTTGTACCAACGGTCCTACACGCTCCCCTACTTGCGTTGCCTGCGACCTACCGAAGCCGAGCTCGTACTCCGTGACACTCATGAAGGTCTGTGCGGCGGACACCTGGGGGGCAGAGCCCTCGCCCAAAAGTCACTTCGACAAGGATACTACTAGCCAACGATGAAGACAGAAACTGTCGAGCTCGTTAGAAAATGCAACGAGTGTCAGAAGCATGCCAACATCCACCATCAACCTGCTTCTGACCTCAAATACCTCACCAGCCCATGGCCCTTCACGCAATGGGGCATCGACCTCCTGGGGCCATTCCCGCCAGCAAAAGGTGGGACAAAGTTCCTAGTGGTGGCAGTAGATTACTTCACAAAATGGATAGTAGTTGAACCTCTGGCAACAGTTACAGCCCGAAACATACAGAACTTCTTTTGGAAGAACATAGTATGTCGCTTCGGGCTACCTCGGGTACTAATCTCCGACAACGAAAAACAGTTCGAGGATATCAAGTTCCAATAATGGTGCCAGAATATGGGAATTCGTTAGAACTTCACATCGGTCGCACACCCTCAGGCGAACGGTCAAACAAAAGTAATGAATAGATCCATCCTGCGCGGACTGAAAGCACGACTAGACCGATCTAAAGGGTTGTGGGTGGACGAGCTACCAAGTGTTTTATGGGCTCACCGTACTACAAAAAAAACCGTCATGGGAGAGACCCCCTTTAACCTCACCTACGGCGCTGAAGCGGTAATCCTAGCGGAAATCGAAATACCTACACTACGACTAGAAGCATATGACGATCAAACAAATGGAGACGAGTTGCATACCAACCTCGACCTACTGGACGAGGTAAGAGACCTCGCGCACATCCGGACAACGGCCTACTAGCAGCAAGTAGCTCGGTACTACAACGCCAGAGTAAATAAGCGAAGCTTCTGAGTTGGCGACCTGGTTCACTGTAAGATTATGGTGCCCGAACCCGGCGTGGGCAAACTTGGACCAAATTGGGAAGGGCCCTACAGAGTAAAAAGAGCGCTCAAGGGGGCATACGAGCTCGAAACCTTAGAGGGCAGACAAGTACCCCGAGCGTGGAACATCGCTAACTTAATGCGATACTACCTATAGACTGCCAAGCGAAGTGGACGAAATCGCTACAAGAGCCTAAGGGCCAGGGTGCCGAGCTAACGGAGGAACCTCGGCATAGGCAAGCAAAGAAAAGTCAGCCAAAAGACTCTGGCAAAGCAAAGACTAAGTAATAAACACCGAAACAGGTCGCGCAAGTGCAATAACTTGGGCGAGAAACAGATCAGACATATTATCAGTTCGGAAAAAAATGCCAGTTCGGGAGAAAGAAAAACCAACACTTAACCAAAAGAAAAGTCCATTCCATTGCAAGATAAGGATGAGTACATTTGAAAAAAAAAATTCACAAGCCCGAAGCTACTTCTTCCTCATCAGAAGGCACTTTAACGACACTCGAAGGTCCTGCCTCGCCCTCGGAATCTGGCTCGCCACCAGCAGCATTGGCCATCTCCTGAGTTATACGCAAAGTGGATATAGCACTAATATCGAGCTCGGGGTACGTGTTCCGGATCATCCACCGGATCAGTTTGAATCCCCTTCTGTATGAATCCACCATCAGGTTGTCAAAACGTGGCAAGGCGATGTAGTCATTAACGACTTTCTTCTTGGCATCTTTGATGCCTTGGGAAAAGATCTGCGTTTTCTCCCTTATGTCTTCCTGAAGGTATTCGACCTGATGCTGCAGATCCAGCCTCAGGTCCGCCATATGCTTCACAACCACCCCATGGCCTCGGAATCCCTCTGAGACCTTGCCTGCCTGGCCATAGCAGCACGAGCAGCCTCCTCAGCAGCATGAGCAGCCGCCTCAGCAGCTTGGGTAGTCGCCTCGGCAGCACGAAGGGCCTCTTCCGCAACTCGCGCCTGCCTCGAGCTCCTCTCCACCTGGGTCGCTAAGGCGTGAATAGAAGAGTTCACCTACCAAAAGGAACAAGTGGTTAAGAGAACGGCAACAAGAAGGATAAAAACAAAGAGGACTGACAAGAAATTTGACTCACCACCATAGCATGAGTTGCGGCACGACAGGCGATCTGGTTCAAGGGAAGATCAGTTAACGTCGCGATCTCCTCGGGGAAAGTGGCCTCTCTACTCTTCTGAAGAGCGTAGTTCGGCGACAACTTGCTCCTGAATTCCCCTTGAGCTTCCGAGCCCGAGGGCCCAGCTCGCGTATGAGCGGACCTAGAGTAAGCGGAAGCACTAGAGTAGGCGGGAGCACCCGTGTGAGTTGTCTCGGCATAAGGACCCCCTGCCACTTTCTACATTGAAGGATCCACCTCGGGCTCCTTGGGCGGATCCTCTGACGCGTAGTCTGGAACTTGAGGCTCCGCATCCTGGGGTAGCTCGGTACGAGTTCGCTTAGCGACCCGCTTTCTCCTCTTCATGCCTTGGAATAGGTGCCCACCGCGAATCCTCTATGAGTCCATCACACCTGCAAAAAAGAGTTCGACATAAGAAAAAATGAAAGAACAAAGCGAAACAAGAAACCTTTGAGCAAGGAACCTACCCGAACTCAAGCCGACCGCAATGAGCTTGGCCTCCGTCAGGTACTGATGGCATTTTAGCCCTACCCGTGCCCATTGCTGGAGGCCCTTTACCGTCTCTTTATCAAGAGTGACACTGGAGTCGGGGGCGGCCGTTCCCCACCCGGTCTGAAAAGGCCACCCTTGTGCACTTCGCACCCCGAAGTAGTCCCACTTCCATGCCGAGACCTTGTTGGGAAGTTCGTGCAAAAGTTTCTTGAGCATTAAAATGGAGGAGAATATCTCCAAGTCTAAAGGGAAGCCTTGTTCGCAAAAAAGGGAGATTGTCCCCACCAAGTTACAAATAGAGTTTGGGTGAAGCTGGCCAACGGTAATGCCGAAGTGGTTTATGACCTCGACAAAAAGGGGGTGGAAAGGAATCGCAGCCCCGCAGCGAGCTGCTCCCGAAATATCACGATCTCATCAGGACCGTGTTCCCTAGAAAAGCTACCCGAAGGAATGAAATAGGCGTACCCCTAGGCAATTGTAAGAGATAATAAGAGATTGGAGCCCCTCGAGCGTCATGGTTGAAGGACCAAACCTATCTAGCATCCAACCTCGACGAGAGGTAGACGCCAAATTGCCCGAAGCAGCTCGGCCTACAGGTTCAAACTCGTCCTCAAGTTCCACCTCAAGTTCACTAAGGCCATCAGGGGATGTGATTCGGTTCGTAGAACCTATATCAGACCCACTTGAAGAACCGTCTGAGCTATCCAAACTATATATCGAGGAGAAAAGATGGATTCCAGGAAAGTACTCACCCGAAAAAAGGTTTGAACAGACTTCGGAAACTGGAACAAGCAAAAAACTTTGAAGGCGAACTAACAAAGCCTAGACGCAAGCTGAAAAGTTGGACGCGAGCTCAAGAAGCAAAACGCAGAAAGTGACAAATCGATTGGGGTCTCCTACTATTTATACCCATGGTAACTGAGAACCAACAGTGCAGATCAGAGCCAATCCGATCGCCCGCATTCGCGCTAACCGCACGTTCCCTGAGACCGAGATGTGATTGGCGCACGTCTTTTTTGAAACTGACGA
Organism: Nelumbo lutea; assembly: GCF_056320005.1. NCBI lineage: Eukaryota > Viridiplantae > Streptophyta > Magnoliopsida > Proteales > Nelumbonaceae > Nelumbo > Nelumbo lutea. Next base: position 3,401,954 of record NC_142685.1, on the reverse strand, counting down.
AATGCCGACGCACGTCTTTCTGAAACTGACGAGACGATGACACACGTCTTTTTCTGAAACTGACAGAGTGGCCAGCGCACGTCTCCTCGCCTTTCAAACGGCAGTGGCGCATCTTTTCAAAATAAAAAGACCCGCTGTCACGTCTCCCAGCGGCACGCTTTTTTGAAATTTGAAATAAGCGCACGCCGCCACATCTGTCAGCATTTGTAAGCAGGTAGGCGCGTCTTTCACCTTTTGGGCACTCGAGAGACCCAAAGAACCTTGACAACGCATCTCTCGCTATCAAGATTCAAAGTACGGGACAAATCCACATACCACCTCGCGAACTCCCCGCGCCAGGGCAAGACCCTTAGCACGAGGAGTGGGAGGCAAATGATGAAGGAAGATTTGGCCCGACCTCGTAGTTACGGAACACGTGGCAAAGGCAACAACTCGGCACAACAACACGCCTAAGGCGCGAGCACCAAAGGGAGGAGCCAGCGGTCCGAACTCCCTACCAGCAGTCCGAACTCCCTACTAGGAGCCCGAACTCACTACTGGGAACCCGAACTCTCCCTTAGGCCTTGAGCCAAACCCGAACTAGCCTGCCCTATGGCAGTTCGGAACACACCTCTGAACTAGCCTGCCTTATAGCAGTTCGGGACACACCTCACCGAACTGACCTGCCTTATAGCAGTTCGGGACACACCTCACCGAACTGGCTTGCCTTATAGCAGTTCGAGATACACCTCACCGAAACTGGCCTACCCTATGGCAGTTCAGGACATACCTCCGAACTCAAGACTTCACCTCGCTCACCACTCCAGCACTTCGCCTCTAGGATGCCAAACTGAACAAACCGTACCATGACTGACACCAAGGAAGTTCGTATCCAGGGGCGGTGCACCTGACTGACTTGGGATCTGACGCTTGACGGCCGCACTTCAAACGGCCACTTGCCACGGCCACCTGACACCGCCATCTCTAGTTACAGAGATGGCTCCGACAAGGAGCAATGGCAGTTCTGTCCCAGTAGAAAGGACGACACCCGAACTAGCAGAAACACAGAAGTAATCATACCCGACCTGACAGAGGCCTCGGAGTGAGTGCACAAAGCGGTTATAAAAGGCCCCCTACTCCCAACAACAAGGTATGTGAACTTTGCGCCATCTGGTCTTTATCTTGCCTTTGAGAAAATACTAACTTGAGCTTCGGAGTTATCTCATCGGGTTCCCCTCGGGGTTCCCTCATTTTCTCCGTTTCAGACTCCCCGTTGCTCCAGTCAGAGACAAGATCATTGACAGCTAGGACCGGCCAGATTGCGCCCCATCACATGGTATGTCGGTTATTTATAAGCCTGACATACCATGATTCGGTCTTTTTCCGTTTGGTTTGTGATAGATCTAGCTGACGTGCCAAAAAGATGTGAGAAACCCAAATGATTTTTGGGAAGCTCCAAATGGAGCTTTTGTGTTTTTTTTTTTTTTTTTTCTATTTGTTTTTGCATAAAAAGACGTGCAAAAAGATACCTTAATCAAAATGGCTCCAGGCTGCTCTGATATTCAGATCTTAATGCAAAAGTTCAATGTCTTTTTAACTATCAGAACTATTAGAAAATCTTCCCTAAAAAATTTGCCAAATGGCCCCTAAATATGTAGGCCCCACAAGTAAAGCCTACAAAGTAGAAAGTGAAAGCTCTGAAAACCATGTATAAATGATACTTAAAGCTCAATGGTGGAGAGTATCAGGAAAATGCATCAATCCATATTCAATAACAGGTTGGAGAGGGTAGATATTGAAATTAATTGCTAGAGACTGCTTTGGTAAGGTAAATTAAACAAAACTGGTCTCGATGAAGCAATAGCCATTTCAGTTGCAGAAGCATGGGCAACCAAGACGATCGAGTTCAGTTCATCATCGAAGGAGATTACTCGCTCACCAATTGATCTCCAGCATCATCGATCAGAGATATTCAGATATTATTGGCCGACAGAGCAGTAAGCGCATCACGTTCAAGCATGGTGGCAATGGCAGACCTCTGTACATACTTTTGTACCCTGACGGTGGGCTAAGCTATTTTATTTTATTTAAGGAAAAGTACGGCAGCTCAATGCAAATTTTTGAATTTCACTGCAGATTTATAAACATCCCACCCGTGAATTGGAGGGGTAGTAGAATATACACCCAGACCAGCCGTCTTCAATTCGTGGCCAACATTAGTCAAGTAAATCCGCAAGCGATTTGCACCTCTTCCTTCCTGCTCTCTTCCATCCTTTTCTCAGCTTGGAAGGAGTACAAATATAAATATTAGAGTATAAAATATTGTATTTTGTATATTTGTAATATCATATTTATATTTATACTCTTTTCAAAATTGAGCCTTTATTGTAATTTGGATTTGCTTCCTGCAGCGTGCTCCTCGTACTCATCACACAAGACAGAAACCGTGCATCGGGAATATTCCATACTTATATATGTTATCATTCATGAAGAGATGCTTATATGTTACAGATGCTGTTTTTTTTTTTCGTGTAAATCCTCAAGCTGGTTTGTTTTCCAATAAAGCTAATTTTCTTAGCAGTCCAGATCAAATTGGCACAGCATTGCAGTTTAATGAGCACTTACAAATCTTTTTGACACCTATCTCTTAAAATAATCATTATAAGCACCGAATCATTTGGCCCGGATTAACCGGAGACAAGATTGTACAAACACGGCTGGGCTATCTATCATGAGTAAACACGTGGTGTTGAGAAAAGATGGAGCCCAAATGGGCCCAGTGTATACAATCTTGTCTCCAGCTCATCTGAACACGCATTGTGTTGAGCAGTGATTTGGCGTTTGGAAAACCAACTACCATTCTACCATAACAGTCTCTGGCGTTCAGTGCAGGGCCCACTTCAAAACCAGAATCCGCATCCTAAAAGCCCTCCCAAACGGCATTGGACTAAAACCTGAAATCACGTACGGTCTCCGCATCATGCATGTATTTTGGATTGAAGCCCATTTTAAATTCAATTTAAGGGGAGCCCACATCAATACATCTAAGGGCTGTGATTCAAAGCCTACACCCATCGGCGTGGAAGCCCTTCCCAAACAATTTCACTTTTGAGAATGTAATAATGCAGTTAAAACTGACGATCATGACATTAAATGCATTGTTGTGACTCCACCAAGATGTCACCTCATTTAATCCAAGGTAGGGTCATAGCAATATATCAAACGCATTGATTTCATTGTTTAACCCTAACATTATCATAACATTGCAAGGAAGTCCCACAGGAAAGTCGTAAAACTATGTTTAATAAGAGAATTCAAAAATCATTGTAAACGGGTTCTCAATAGCTTATTCAAAGCAATTCAATCAAGCTGAAACCTCCCAAACATGCTCTTATATTACAAAAATCAAGGTGTTGAAAATTTGGGTGGGGGTAGCTGAGTGAGCGATTCACGATCAAACATCTCACTTTGATCGAGAGTGATAACATGTGTACTTGATACCCAAATATATACGTTAACATCATATTGCGTAAAAAATGGAAGAGGAGAAATACAGCCAAAAAAATTCATAAAATAAATATGGCTGGTAATATTAATTCGAATTTGGTGGGATGCAATGTAAGCTATAGGAGTTTTTTGTTCTCTTTTATTATCTGCTCGACTATGATATGGAAAAGATGTGATATCATAAATGTGATAGCCAATCAGGTGTTACTTATCAAAACTCTTTCAATACCATATCTTTTTCACATCATAGATTTTCCCTTTTTTTTTTTTTTTTTTTTTTTTTTTTTTTTCAGTTTCAGCGAGTGATTTGGGCAAATTCCCACTTAAATGACAAAGAAAGCAACGTGGGTTGTTTTTCATCTTCTAAATGCATTTTTTTGGACTTTTGGTGGTTATGTAGGAAGAAAGGGATTTGCCCAAGTCGCTCGTGTCGATTTGTTTTGCCACGTCGTCCGTGACAAAGAGACGTATAACATTAATCGAACAATAGAAACGGGATGTTTACGCAAAGTAGCATTCAACGTGAGGTGTCATCTTTCCCCTCCAGTCGTAGGTTAGTATACTCCAGACTGCAGACCAATCCCAATGTTCCGATGAACTAAATCAAGTGAGTCAGGGCTGGATTTGGACAGATGCAATGTGCACTCCTCGTTGCATATATTTGAAGCAACTTCAAACTTCAAAGTATAGGTAGCTATTAGGCAAAGACTACTGAAAGGTAATATGAAGTTGAAATTATTATAAAGTAATATGAAAATACATAAGTATCTGACTAGGATAACGGAAAAACTTAATCAAGCAGTATAAAAAAAAAATCATGTTTCTTACCAAAATTCACAGGGGGTTTAGGATTTTGATTGTTCAATGCTGTTCTGGTATCATATCTTTCCAACATAGATTTTTCACATAAGAAACACATGTTTTTAATGGTTGAACCATTGGGATATGCTTGATGCAGCAGCAGTAGAAAAGTAATGATAAATACAATAATATTAAAAAATACTAATTTTAATGATGAATTAATTATTTTATTCCTTTTTAATTTTTATTTCATATAATATATAATACTTACAAGGGAAAATTTCAAAGAAAAAAAAGAGACTTGTAAAGCTAAAATTTAAAAGCAACCAAATTCTTGTGGCATGGTTTAGTGGTACCCTTTCTTGTCACATAAGAGACATTAACAATAACATAAGGTCATCCTTTTATAACCTCACAGGGTTTTTATACATATTTCAATATGGCAATTGGGCAATTTTTAATTAATAGGTTAGTTAAGGCTTTAAATTGGTCATCAATAGGCCAAGTTATAGGAATTCATACTGGAATTAAAACTTCAAGGCAGAAAATTTTAATATTTTAAAACTTAAAAATTAAGTAAATGCATCAAACATGTATTGGCCATAGGGCTCTAATTGGATCAGGATCAGTTTTAGTAAAATCCAAATCTGACTCGATTATTGAAAAATTGCATCCGAATCGGATCAAATTTGAAGACCTTGGATTCAAATTTGAATCCTAATGGACTTGGATTTAATAGTCCAACTCTACTTTAATTTTTAAGATACAAAAAAAAATTACTTTTAAACTTTTGTATATAATAAATTAATATGAATATAACGTACTACATTCATTATGTATATAAATTCATATATAATAGAATATATAAGATATATATTTTTATGAACTCAAGAGACCTTAATCTTGGGATTTGCCTCAAAGAAATTGGTCTCTCAGGCCCCATTCGTTTACCATTTAAGTTGGCCAACCGGGCAATAGACCACGATCCTCGCATTTGTATGCCACTATATTGTGGATAAGCCAACTTGTGTGCTGATAACACTCTCTCTTTACCCAAGTAACTTGTATCACACAAGTCAGCAAACTTGGAATGTGTTTGTGCTGTTCAGCCGAACTGAGAAAAGAGGAAAGAAGAGAAGAGGAAGAAGAAGATGAACAGTGTCGAACTGAGAAGACCAATCGTCTAACCCAGTTGACCAAGTTTAAAACATTACAAAACATAAAATTACAATGACGAAAATGCCCCTGCATATGAGGAGACATACAACTAGCACTTTACTTGGGGGAAAAGACCAAAATACCCCTTTTTAGTTGATTCTAACACTCCCCCTCAAGCTGGGGAGTATATATCATATAATCCCAGCTTGTTAGATACATAACTCACTCTTCCCGAACTCAACCCTTTTGTGAACAGATCTGCCCATTGATCACTTGTTCTCACATGCTCAGTACTTATCTCACCATTGATGACCTTTTTCCTTACAAAGTGGCAATCTACTTCTGTGTTTAATTCTCTCATGAAAAACTGGGTTGGATGAGATGCGAATTGCAACTTGTTTGTCATAGTATAGCTTCATGGGTTTACTTACCCGATTTCCTGCAATATATTTCAACCATACTAGCTCACATGTAGTATGTGCCAAGGCCCTATATTCAGCTTCTGCATTGCTCCTTGCTACAACAACTTGCTTCTTGCTCTTCCAAGTCACTAGATTTCCTCCTAGAAAGGTGCAATAACCTATAATGGATCTCCTGTCTGATACAAAGCCAACACAGTCTGCGTCGGTGTATCCAACTACTTCAAGTTCACCTCCTGGCTTGTATAGTAACCCACAACTTAGGCCCCCCTTCAAATACCGTACAATTCTAAGAACCGCATCCCAGTGAGGCACCTGAGGATTTTGCATGAATCGGCTTACCACACTGACGACAAAATAGATGTCAGGCCTAGTGATAGTTAGATAGTTCAGTTTTTCCACTAGCCTTGTATATCTTCAAGGATTATCAAACAATTCACCTGTGTCACTTCCTAATTTCACATTCGGTTCCATGGGAGTTTCAGCTGGCTTAACACCTAGCAACCCCGTTTCTTCCAACAAGTCAAGAACATATTTCCGCTGACAGAGGTTGATGCCTTCCTTTGATCTAGCAACTTCTATACCCAAAAAATACTTCAATTTCCTAAGATCTTTTGTCCATAAGTGATTTTGTAGGAATGTCTTCAATCTATCAATCCCAATTCTATCACTGCCAGTTATGACTATGTCATCCACATACATTACCAGCAAGATCTTCCCGACCACAGAGTCATAGCTAAATACTGAATGGTCAACTTGACATTGTCTCATCCCAAACTCCTTCACCACTTCACTGAATTTGCCAAACCAAGCACGGGGAGACTGTTTGAGCCCATAGATCACCTTCTTGAGCTTACACACCTTACCATCCTCCCCCTGAGCAACAAACCCTTGTGGTTGCTCCATATACACTTCCTTTAGAAGATCACCATGGAGAAATGCATTTTTAATATCAAGCTGAAAGAGAGGCCAATCATGCAGTGCATCTAAGGAAATCAACACGCATACAGAGCCAATCTTTGCAATTGGAGAAAATGTTTCAACATAGTTTACACCATAAAATTGAGAGTACCCTTTTGCAACTAAATGGGCTTTCAACCGTTCCACTCTCCCATCTGGTAGATATTTAACAGTATACACCCACTTACAACCAACAACATGTTTACCTAGGGGAAGATTGGTGAATTCCCATGTATGATTGTGATAAAAAGCAGAGAGTTCTTCTTCCATAGCTTTTCGCCAGCCTAGTGAGGTAAGAGCCTCTTGAGCATCCTTAGGTATTGATACAAAGGATAACAAGGTAATAAACTCACGATGGGAAGCATAAAGGTGAGATACAAAAACATAGTTGGATATAGGATGTAGTGTGCAACTACGTTTACCTTTCCGCACTACAATAGGTAGGTCAAGGTCAGAAGGCAATTCGGTTACGGAATCAACCGTCAGAGTAGAAGGTGGTGGAGGTGCTAGCCTCTATCGATGAGTATACACTTGATGAATTGGTGGTCTTTCAATATGCTCCTGCATTGGGGAAGGTGTAGACTCAGGCATAGTGGGAACCATTGGAATGTAATTATCAACCGAAAGAGGAAGAGGAACCTCTATAGGAGGAGAAGGGATATCAGAAGGAGAGAAGTATGGCACTGATTCGAAAAAAATAACATCAAAACACAAAGGATTTTCGAGTAACAGGGTTGTAGCATTTATACCCTTTCTGGGCCCTAGAGTAGCCAAGGAAGATACATTTAATGGAACGAGCATCCAACTTGTCTAGTCCAGGACCAACATTCTGAACAAAGCACATGCACCCGAAGATCTTGGGAGTCAGAGGATATGGAGACAGAGTGGGAAATAAGATAGAGAACGGAGAACGACCATTCAATATAAATGAGGGCATGCGATTAATGAGAAAACAAACAGTCAGGACTGCATCACTCCAGAAACGTTTAGGGACATTCATATGATGGAGAGACCGGGCTGTTTCAAGTAGATGCCAGTTCTTCCTCTCAGCCACCCATTTTGCTGAGGGGTGTGAGCACAAGATGTTTGATGAATAATACCATGTTGTTCCAAGTATTGCTGGAAGGAAGAAAGAAAATACTCTCTGCCATTGTCAAAACGAAGAATTTTAAGTGAAACACCAAATTGTGTATGCAGTTCAACATGAAACTTTTGGAAAATGAAAAATAATTCACTTCTTTCATCAAATACAGCCATGTCATTCTTGAACAGTCATCAACAAATATAACAAAATATTTGTAACCATTATAAGACTCAATTCTGATTGGACCCCACACATCTGAACAAACTAAATCAAAATGACTCAACATACGACTATCAACTCTAGGACTAAAGGAAACCCGATGGTGTTTCCCATACTGACACGATTTAAACTGTAAATATGACAGACGACTCAACGATGGAACAAGAAGCTTAAGAGCTTTAAGGGATGGATGGTCGGGTCTACAATGCCACTGAAGAGGAGTCAAAGAGGTTTGAAGTGCAACCGTAGATCCACCACCGTCAAGATAATACAATTTGCCAACTTCATGCCCTCCACTAATCTTCTTCCCCGTCGTTAGATCCTAAAAAACACAAGAGGAAGGGTAAAATGTGATGGAACAATTGAGGGATTTGGTTAGTTTACTAACAGACATAAGATTGAAAGGAGACTTGGGAACATATAAAACAGAAGTTAAAGAAAGAGACACTGTGTTAATAGTACCAACACCATAGATGGGGGAAGTAGATCCACTAGCAAGGGTCACACTATTCGATGTAGAAGTTGGAGAAGGGGAGGAAAACACACCTAGAGTCCTGGTCATGTGATCAGAGGCTCCAGAGTTAATTATCCAGGGTGAAGGTTTGGATGCTAGGCAAGCTATTATACCTAAATGAGCAAGAGTGGCAGTATTCTGATGTGAGGTGGCCTAAAGAAATCTCTCATACTCCTCTCTTGGAATACTCACATCTCCTTCCCAGAAATAGTTGTGACTGTAGAGGATGCCGGATCAACTGGTTGAATATCACTGACTTCACTACACCAACAATTGCATGATTAGCTCATGTGGATGGTGGGCCATGCAAATCATAGCAGAAGTTAACTGTGTCCTCTCCCACAATGTGTGCATTTTCTAGTAGTGCTCCCCCTTCCTCTGCCACGGCCTCCCCTTGAATCCCGACCTCCACCACCACGACCACCCATAGGGATACAACGGCCTCCCTTAACTGTACGACCACCTCCTTTGTGTCCATAAGAATCACCTTGAATGCCAACAAGTGCTGATCTATCGGAAGGTATGTTACACTCTATGGGGGTAAGAGATATCCTACGGAGACGGGCAAACACCTCTTCTAGAATAGGGAGAGTAGATCCTCCCAATATCATGCTCTGACTGGTTCATATTCTACTTTCAGTCCCACTAAGAACCGAGTAACATCTAGTTGTTCCCTTTGTTGCTGTTGAATCTTAACGTCTGGTGTTAAGGGATGGTAGACATTAAGTTCATTCTGAAGATTCTTCATACTGGCGTAATATTCTTCAAGAGTCTGGTTTCCCTGCTGCAAACAGAAGTATTCCTAATAAAGTTGATAAACCCTTGTGGTGTTGTCTTGTCCAGAGTAGAGTTTCTTGGCATGTTCCCAATATATCCTTTGTTGTATCTAAGAACATGAAATTACCACTGATTCTAGGCTCCATACTGTTCCATAACCACGTCATAATTTGAGCATCCTCTTGATCCCAATCACTAAAACCCGGAACATAGTTTTCACCATTAAGTTTGATAGAGGTCATCTGGACATTTAAAAAATTAGAGGAAATCATGACACTCGATTTCTGGTCACCACTCGCATCTTCCATCGAAGTCATTTCAGTCTACAAAGTCAGTTCTGCCTGTCACACACACAAAAAAAAAAAAAAAACCAGTTCCAACCACTGCACTACAGTTCGTTAGCTACCACACTAGCACACTTGAAATCACCAAGTATTTGCCTTGGCATACATTCTGCCACTTCAACCACCACTATACTACTAACATGCAGATTTAAAACCACAAAGAATCCCTCTTGAAACTGCTCATTAGAGGGTTCAGACTACCACGACTGCACCTACTCGACCACCACAGCTGTCACACCCATGGTGACAGCAGTCTACATAAAAAAAAAAAAAAAAAAAAAACTTTTTTTCTTATCACTCGACTGTTGTTCTCTTTCCCCTGTCACTAGAAGTCAAACCTCTGAAACCCTAGAGGTTGCCGCAGGAATTTGGATTGTGCTGCAGTCTTCTACCCCAAATTTCTCGCACCAGAGAAAAAAACGAAAGAAAAGAATAACTGAGAAATATTAGTTGGGGAAGCTGTAATCACTACTGTCAATGGCACTCTGATACCATGTTTGTGCTGTTCAGCCGAACTGAGAAAAGAGGAAGGAAAAAGAGAAGAAGATGAACAGTGTCAAACTAAGAAGACCAATCGTCTAACCTAGTCGACCAAGTTTAAAACATTACAAAACATAAAATTACAAGGACGGAAGTGCCCCTACATATGAGGAGACATACAAGTAGCACTTTACTTGGGGGAAAAGACCAAAATACCCCTTTTAGTTGATTCTAACAGAATGGATTTAGGTCGGCAGAGACGGGTGAACAAGGACGGGGATGAAGAGGGTTTGGCGTTGGAGAAGAAGGGCAGAGATTCAGGTAAGTTCCAAATTGTTCACGTTTCAAAATTTTTTTCAAGACCAAAGGATGGTTAGATTGGCGCTGGTCCTACAAACAAGTTTAAGAAAGTTTACAGGAAAGATGGCCTAGGATCGGAGGCTTAAAGAAGAAGCTTGATGAGAAAGGGGGCATCGAGACTCAACCCTTAGAGGGGGAGGAACTGTTTGGTGCTTGTAGGATGGAATGATGACTAAGTCAGAGGCGTTTGAAGAGAACTCCATTCCTAGAATTTTAGAGAACTCCATTCCTGAGAATTTTAGATCAAATTTCTAGTTCACCAGCAAAAGCCTCATACATAGTATAAACAGGTAAAGGGAAGCAGGATTCCCTTGCTTAATTCCCTGAAAAGGGAATGACCTTCAAAATTGTTAATGGTAATATATGGGCAGCAGGATATAGAAGTCATTACTTATCTTTATACTTTTTAAGAAGAGGCAAAGTTGTAAATACACATGGCTTGTAAGTTGTGACCCTATTCTTATCTTCCTCTCTTGTTTCTTTATTTTCCTCTTCTATTGTGGTTTCCAGGTTGTTTATTGCTTTTCTTTGAATCTAAGGTCTGTTTTAGGAAGATTCCATAGTATTAGAACCAGGATATAACATGTGCATTCTCTTGCACCACCCAATCATTATAACAATCAGACCCACTTTCCATCTTCTTCTTCTTCTCTCTCTTTCTCTCTTCAATTAAATAAAACAGCAACTGCATCCATTTTTTTTTCTATTTTACTTTCCATCTTGATTTTTTATCATATATAGTTAATAACCTTCTTTAGTTGCTAATTGATATGAAATTGCTCTATTAAATACTTATCATAGTAGTATTATTTTGAAATATAATGAAATTAATATATTTAAAAGATTTTTTTTTAGATTTGATGATTTGTACATTCTTAGAGGATATTTAATGTTTTTAATAAAGAGAATTGATATTATTTCAATAAATATGCATGCTGAATGGTATATAAAACTAGGGAACTAGCCAAAAGTAAGTACTTATGTTATAAAATTCTCCTAGGTGCCCACCTAGGCAACTAGGCGACTAGGCACCCCCAATGTTGCCTAGACTCCTTGACAACTATGTTTTACCCACGAAATATAATTGGTAACATTGAATTTAACTGAAGCCATCTGTATAGCCAGAAGTTTTTTTTTTTTTTTTTTTTTTTTGGTATTTGCTGTATAACCAGAAGTTACTAGTAGTTAAGCCAGTTAAAACTCCTATAGACCCTAATGTGAAGATAACTGACAGTGAGGGGGAGCCATCGGAAGTTCCCAGGAGATACAAGAGACTAGTAGGTAAACCGATTTATCTCACCATTACCAAGCCAGATATATACTTTAATGTGGGGTGTTAAGCCAATTCATGTGAAAATCTCAAGTCTAATCACTAGGAATGTGTTATTAGGGTGAGTGAAGGTTCTTATACGAGAAAGGGGGAGAATTATCATTAGAAGGAATTCAAATGCAGATTGGGTATGGTCCACGACTGATAGTAAGTCTATAATGGGTTATTGCACTTTCCTTGGAAGAAATATTCTTTCTTGGAAGACTAAAAAGCAGAGTGTAGTTGTTAGAAGCCGTGTTGAAGTAGAGTATTGGATTATAGGCACATGCTATTTATGACTTGCTTTGTACTGAAAATTTTGCTATAGGATATTGGAGTGGTTATTCCTAAGCCCATAAAGTTATTTTGTGACAACCAAGCGGCAATCTACAGTCTCTAATCTAGTGTTTCATGAAAGAACTAAGCACATAAAGGTGGACTGTCACTTTGTGAGAGAGAAAGTAACAGGTGGAGATATTGTTATCCCTTATGTAAAGTTTGAGGAATAGTTGGCTGATCTCTTCATTAAAGGTTTGAGTTGTCTATGGATGGAGTACATCTGTAGCAAACTGGAGCTCTATGGCATTTACGCACCAGCTTGAGGGGGAGTGTTAAGAGTAATATATGGGCGGCAAGATATAGAAGTCATTACTTATTTTTATATTGTTTAAGCAGGGGCAAAGTTGTAATTCCATGTCTCTATTATTAATAAAAGTTGGACAGTAGATAGGAATGTATGAACATATCTCCTACAGCTTGTAGCCCTATTCTTTTCTTCCTTTCTTCTTTCTTTCTTTCACTCTTTTCTCCTATTTGTTTAATGTTTCTCTTGAATATAAGGTCTATTTCTAGGCAGATTACAGAAGCAAACCCATTAACAAAGGATTTGAAAGGATGTTGTAGAAAAATATTCCTTGATCCATCCAATTCATTTGTCACAAAAGCCAAGTTTCAGAAGCACTTTCCTACCTAGAGGTTATGGGTCCAAAACCATAAAATTGGCCAGTTGAGAACTGGGTGAAGCCTCTACAAAGCTGGTCTAACTGGATCATCTATAATTCCGTTGCCTCTGCATAGTTGAGTGAGCCCCCTACTAAGCCAGTGCAGCCTGTCTGTCCCATCCCATTTAGTCTGTTGCTTCCCTCTGCATGGTCAAAATTATGTCATTAGGGATATAAGGAGATCTATTTTTTTAATCTGTGTCAGTAACTTCTAATTCCATATAAATTGGAACACTTCCTACCTTTTTTGTCAAAGCTGATTCTAATAAATAGTGAAGTGTACTCATATGTGTTTCTTTTTCTTTTCCTGGGTATGAGATCTACTTCCTGCCAACAAGATGCCATGATATTGCCCTTCTATCATTAGTACTAGCATATTGTAGTAATTGATGCCCTGATAACTACAACCAATGTAAAAGCACAGAACATCATTTTCCTTTTAAATTTAAGGGCCATTAGCCAATGATGATTCTAGCTATCCAGGGTCATGGGAGAGGTAGACTGGATACAGAACTAACCTTTGGCTTCTTATTTTGCACAAAGTGGCCATTCTCAGGCTCAGACCCGTTCAATCTTGTAAGCCTCAGATTTTACAATTGCACAAAGTAATGGCCCCTTAAACAATTTTTAATTTAAGTAACCTAAAGATAGTGTATGGTATTAATCTACAAAGAATTTGACATATTACAAAGGGAAAGTAACAGTATCAAATTGTATTGACATCTAGGGCCTAACAAAACTTTTCTGTAGATATATATACTTAAGCAGAGTGACCAACTTTTATGCAAAAAAACATTAGCTAGAACAAAATAAACCTGCAGAAGTTTCTATAGTAGGTAGACCCTTCTGGATTCCAGTGATCTGACCATCCTGCAAAGAAAAAATTATGTCAGAGGAGAGATAACAGGAAGACGGATGCACTTATATTGTCTGAATTTAAATCACTATTCGATGCACAAAAACTAGAAACAGACATAATTTAAGACAAACAAATTCTTCCAAATTTATGAATTTTGGAGATTATGGCTGATGACTTGTTCAATAAATAAATCCCCATAACTCACAGTACTAAGCTATGATTTAAACTGTTGTCAATTTGACGTGTTTAAATTTGTCCCTTCTATTTGTAACATCAAAAACTCATTTAAATGGAGGAAACATCTAAGAAACAAATTAATAGTCTCTTTAAAAGTAGATTGACTGGCATTACTAATCAGCAAATTGGTAGAGAAAAAGCCTCTGCCCTACTTAACCAAAAAAGCCCCTATTCTCCACCTCCCACTGCTCCACCAAGCACCCCCTCCCCCGAGAAAAAGAAAAAGATCTTACCTCATTGCCATCAGGTCAATGGAATATTTCTAGCATTCTAAGTGAGCACTGTTAAAAACTGGGAAACCCAGAGCATGGATAAAGGAAAGTGTTGCCTATCTTTTTGGATATGTCAAAATGGACCCTGAAGGTATATACAAGTGCCACTTGTCATCAGGTCCAATTGCTGGTACAAGAGAAACAAGCAGAATGATGAAGAAGCAAGATTACATGATCCATGCAGGTATATATGATGATCAGGAACAATCAACAATTAGAGAATCAATCACATAAAAAGTATCTTCCTTTGAGGGAAAAAGGTCATTCTCAAAGGAAAAGGGTCATATAAAAAGGCAGCGGTTACAATTCATAAATGAAATACTAGAAATGGTACATGGGCAAGGTTGTGTGTCATGTGCCAGGATAAAAATAATTCTCATTAAACAAATTAATAGGATTTTGTTTACATTAAACAATGGTAAAGTTTGGTAACTTCTTTGCTTAGATTGTCTATGTTGATCATATTGCTAGTACAAGTATCACTTCTATTGAAGTTGACAATTTGAAGAAATCTTTATGGTGCTGACTTTGATATCAAATATCCTGAGAATTTAGAAAACTGTTAGGCATTGAAGTAGTGATTCAATGGCATTTTTATCCCAGTGCAAGTATGTCCAAAATCTTCAATGGATATTGGAAAACTGAGGTGTTAAAACCAGTAGATATCCCCCCAATTGATCCTGATCATTGACCAACTGCTGATCAAGGAGAACTTCCTGAGGGCCAAGGCAAGTATCAAAGACTGATTAGGAGACTGTTGTATTTGTGTCTAGCTTAGATATTTCTCATGTAGTAAAGAACTTCTTCAGGACTTGTATATGTGTTTGATTTGGTCAGATATTTTTTTTTTATGAATGTGATTTGGTCAGATATTTCTTATGCAGTTAGTGTGGTCAGCTATTATATGCATAAGCTACACATTCCACATACAGAAGCAGCTACACAGATATTATCTTAGAGCCCGTTTGGGAGGACTTCTGTGTTGGAGGTGAGGTGCATTGATTCAGCCATGGTGATTGAGCACCCATGTTACGGGGAAGCTACCAGGAGTAGATTCCTATTTTAGTTGCATTTGGCACGCCCAGATCAGTGGTGGGATTTCAGGATTTTCACCAAACACAGCTTCTGGCATTCTCGTGTGGGGCCCAGCTTGTATGCCAAAATCCGTGTCCCACAAGCCCTCCCAAACAGGCACTTATTCGAAAGTCCACTAGGGAAAGGAATATATGCCATTCATGGACATTTTAGGTTCTAAGAGCAGGTGTGGTAAAAAAAAATCCCAAGGGTTCATATCTGGCCTACCCTTCCCAAGATCATGGATTGCCAAGACTCGAGAGCATTATTGGGTAATTGCCCTTTAACTATGGACATTCTAGCATTAAGATGCACATAGATATTCAATTGACTGGTTTTGTATATGACAAACATTCCACAAAAGGGTATTGTGCATTAGTTGTATGTAATCTAATATGATGGAGAAGCAAAAAGCAATCTATGGTAGCTCAATCAAGTGGCGAAGTTGAATGCCAAATAATGGCGCATGGTGTATATGAGTTGCTAATGGCTAGAGATTCTATTGAATGCAGGGATGGCAATTTTCCTCATCCCCAGCCCCACTGGGGGTTCTCAGCCTCCCCAACCCAATCGGGTCAGGGATGGAGATTGGGATGGGGGTGAAGTCCCCACCCACCCCAACCCCAATTATATATATACATAATATTATTTATATTATATTTCAAAATATATTTAAAATATCATTTATATTTTTAACTTTTTTATTTTAATAAAAAAATAATTAAAAACTTTAGGGACTGGGGTCCCTGATGAGGAACCCCGTCTCCATCAAGGATTGGGGTCGGGAACGGGGAGTATGGTCCCCACGCCATTGCAATTCCTAATTAAGTAATTTAACATCAATTCTGATAGTCCTTTCAAATGGTATTATGACAACCAAACAACTGTGAATATTTGCTCATAACCCTGTTCAACATGATTGGTCCAAGCATACCAAGGATAATTGACATTTTATTAGAGAGAGACACTGCAAAAGAATTTTTCTTACACTTTGCCAAATCAGAAAATTAGTTAGTTGGTATTTACATTTATGGTTTCACTAAATCCAAATTCACTAAGAGTATGTGCAAATTGAGTATACTCAATATCTATGCTCAGCTTAAGGGGGAATGCTGAATGTCTAATGTACACATATCAAGGGCAGAATGGTAATTTAATTTCTTGATTTATAAAATATATTGGATGAACTGACTGCCCTTTTGTTTGTGTACAATCTAGTTTTCCTTTCTCTCTTACTCCCTCCTTGTCCATGTTTCTTTACTCTTCTATATTGCATATGATAATCTCAAGTTTAGGCATTGAGAAGATAGACACCCAACTCTAAAAACTGAAGATTTGGGTGCTGATCACTACAATACATGATTTCTTTTTTAAAGAAAACAACTACCACATCAGAAAAACACTTGTTTCATTGATGTGGCAGTTGCTTTGTTTTTATAAAAATAAAATCATGCATCTTGGTAAACTGCTCCTTGGACTACTAAAACTCAACCATAAGAACTTTACAATGTGGTGGCAGGAGAAGGGACTGAGAAGGAAGAGGGTGGGAAGATTTCAATTTCGGATGAAGGGATAGCTGGTGAGAGAAGAGTGGAAATTAACAGAATAGTAGAAAGGGAGGTGGTGGTGGGAAGAACACAAGGACTATTCTTCTGGGGAGGGGAGGGGTTTGCAAGAAAGGCATTTGAACAATTTGAGAAGAAGAGAAGAGAGATCAGAAAAAGTTAGTGGAAGGGGGTGAAGTTTGGGACAAAGGAGAGATTCAGGAGGAAGCTTTTGAAGGGGAAGACCGAAAGGGAGGTGTGTGGACTGGACGAGGGGTTGGGGAAGATGAAAATCCTGTCCGGGAATATTCAGGGGCTAAAGGAAGATTGGAGAAGGGTGATGGTCAGAAATCAGATAAGAAGATATATGCCAGAGGTGGTGATGCTCCAGGAGACAAAGCTGGAAGGCTTCAATATGAGAGTCAGGTCTGAAATTTGGGGTTCAAGTTGTGGGGAATGGTTGGAGTTGAACTCAGTGGGTCTTTCTGGAGGGTTAATGACAACTTCAGATAGGATCTAACTTCTGGGATACAAGTTATATTGTATCCTTTTTTATGGAGGGTTAATGACAATTTCAGATTGGAGTTGAACTCAGTGGGTCTTTCTGGAGGATTGATTGTATTATCCTTTTTTATTTTAATGAAAATTTTCTTGTTATTATCAAGAAACTTACAACTTTGATGACTGTAAGCTTAAATAATTCCCAATGTAAGGCCCTATAGATAGACACATATTTGCATTTTCCATTTATGGATACAAGTTTACCACAGCAGCTTTACAACTTCTAACATGCAAATTCATTAAAGCTGATAGAATAACATCTCTGATTGTTTACATATCAAGATGGCATTTAAAGAAAATACAAACCGCATCATAGACAACTTGCTCGTTGTGCCAAAATTCTAGAGTAGGTACAAGTAGACGTCCTGCAAAATATCCAACTACATTACGCAGACTGGCAAAGACATACATAGTAAACCAATATAATCAAATAACAAAGACTAGTAAGAAACTAAGAATAAAATTGATATAAAATAATTTTAGGATCACAAAGTTACCTGACCTGGACCTTCTGAAACTAAGACATTCTGGAGAGACAATTGAAGAATGTTTTCTCTCCTGACTAAACGTAGAAACCTGAACAAAATGTGGTCCAGGGAAATAAATATTAAGATTGTTAAGAACTATGAAACAAAATTGAGTCATTATACAGCGTGTTTTAGCATAAAAACTGACTAAACGTATATATAATGTGTTTTAGCATAAAAAGAAGGACAATTCTTTGATTCCCTTTGCTGCATAGCATACTGCCCAAGAAATGTGCTCAGTCATTTGAAGTTGAGTCATTATACAGTATTACATTTTTTTTTTGAAAAAGATAAGTTGTATTTGTATTAATTAAGATGAGAAACCAATCATAATATACATAACTGATTCATATAGGTCCTATACAGTGAGTGACAGTACAAGGCTATAAACACCCAATCCCAATAAACATCGGTTAGCAAAAAATATTTCCCATGAGAAAAATTCTGAGATATACACATTCCCTCGGCTCATTTTTCAATCTTCACAGACAGTCATGAGTAGATAACAGGCCATCTCTCTCTTAGTCACCTCCTCGATGTCCACTCCTTGTAACAAAATATCTGCCATTTCTTTCCATCCATAGAGCCCAGAATATAGCAGTGGTGCTTCCCCTCTTGCTTAGACTGTTCACATACCATGCTTTAACAAACCTTCTCTAATGTTTTGGGAAAGCACTGTTTAATATTTAGAACACCTTCAAGAAATGATCACCTCTGCACTGAACGAGTAGTGAATAAATAAATGATCCATCCTTTCAACCGTGTTCTTACATAATACACAATCAAAAGATGGTAGTTCCAAACCTCTTCTTGCTTTTCCCCTTGTTAGGCATTTATCCAGACCTGCTATCCACATCGAAAAAGCCACTCTTGATGGGATTGGAGATTTCCAAATCTCCTTGGCAGGAAAAAAGGTCATGACTAGTTGCCAATAAATGCTTTGTGAATGATCTCGCAGAAAATATTCTTGACTTTTCCCATCTCCACTCCCTACTGTCCTCCCTTAATCTGCTATATGTTTTCCTCCCAATTTCTGTAAAAGTGCCACGAACTCTTCGATGTCCCAGTCTTGCAGGTTTCCTCTAGGTTTTGTGTCCAAACCACCTTCCCCCCCTATAACTCCATGCATTTGAAGTGGCTTCCCTATCATCAGCCACTGCATACAAACCTGGGTACAGTTCCTTTAGGCCCTCTTGTCACAATGGTTAAGAGTTGACTCTTCTCACTGTGGTTCCCAATGTTGTTGTGAACCACTGGTCCCATCTCAGGTTTCTTTACTGCACTCTGATTGATCAGAAAACTGTTGCAATTGAGAGGAACAATAATGGTCCTGATAACATCTAGCAAAATTGAACCTAGAAACTATCAGGAAACAGGTCCCAACAGCTGCTGTAATCCAAAGGAAGTGAATTAAAAAAGACGAAAGAATGGGGAGAAAGGCATAAGATGAAATCTAAAACCAGTTTTGCATGGACACAGACATGGGAATTAAAATCTAACACATAACCAATAGTCTTACTCAGCAAGGTGGTTGTGAGCTGGTTGAAGAACCTCGAGGATGTTGTGTGGTGCTATAAGAACGAAATTAAGAAGTTTAATTGGCTAAAAAGGAATATGTCAATTTCTATCCAGTTGGTGGGGAGATCAGCAAATGCTTTGGCTGATGTGTTAGCCAAGCAAGGGGGAAATAGGGAAGAATTGTTCTGGGCTCAGCTGTGGTTTCTGTTGGGAGAGGCTGCAGCTCGCACCTCTTCAAGGGCTGTTGTATGAGATTAAAAATCTAAATCAGTTTCTGAATTAATAAAATTTCACTATTGCTCATCAAACATAGTAATACTTTTGTTCATGCAGTCAAATTAAGCTTTCATTACTGGTCAGGAAAAAAAATGAGCTTTTTCTTAGGGGTGTTAAGCTGGACTAAAACAAACAACCTAGTTATAGGTGAAAATTCTTGTTTTAAGGACACAAACCTATGTCCAAAACCAGTCCATTGGCAACAGGTAGGGAACCCGCAAAAATTGCCCTTCCCATTTCCAAACCCGCCTAAGCACTCATGATCCCAAATCCATTTAACTTCCCTTCCCAATGCTCCAAACCCATCATGACCATCTCACCCAATTATCATTTAATCAAGTGGTTTTAAACAGGTCAGTTAGGGTAGTACCAAAAAATGATTAAAAAGATAAGAATGCTCACTGTGAAGGGATGAGAGATCCATCCCATGGACGCCCAAAGATTGCGGAATAAGGGGCGAATTTCAAAAATTTTTCTCTCCCTTCAACTGGGAATCACATTCCCTATTTAGAAAATCATATTTTCAAGGATCAATCTTGAACCTTAAACTGAACCAGACCTGAACCAAAAGGAATGGGAGAGAATAATACCTGATACGGAGAAGTAATATCTCCCAACGAAGGTGTTCACGCCCAAGGAAGGATCCAAAGACTGCTCCCACTGAAAATGGCGCAGTGCAGGATGGAGCAGAATCAACAGTGTTCTTCCCCAAGAACTCTGTCCTTCACAAGAATCAGTAGAATGGTACGTGAGCACAGCTTCCTTTTCAATCATTTCTCAAAGAACCGATGTCAAAATCCAATCTTGACTTCTCCCACAACTGGAGATCGAACTGGCAAACAGGGCGGCAAGAACAGAGAGGCGGCAAGAGAGTATTCGCAGGGTGCAGAATTCTCTCTTCTTGATTTCAGCACTAAAAGAGGATCTGATGTATCTCTTGTTGGTCTCTCTATAGGCTGCCGCCCCCTCCTTCCTTTTGTTAACTTAAAAGATCAGCTCCTAATCCCATTAGGAGGTGCTTATCCAAATCATATTTGGATCAGCTTTCTCTTCTAGTGATAAGGATAAACCCTTATCTTATCTACAGATTAGATCAGCTTTCTCCTAATCCCATTAGGAGGTTTCTAGATCTGAATCACATTCAGATCTGGACTCTCTGAGTGGATAGGATTAAGACCCTATTCTATCTGCTAATCCATCTCAGAATTCGCCCATTTAATTAACTAAACAAATAGCCCAGTTCGAAATGGGCTTTAGGCCCATCAAGCTTATGTGCTCACTTAACCTTCCTAACTGCTGCCTAATT
Organism: Nelumbo lutea; assembly: GCF_056320005.1. Classification (NCBI taxonomy): domain Eukaryota; kingdom Viridiplantae; phylum Streptophyta; class Magnoliopsida; order Proteales; family Nelumbonaceae; genus Nelumbo; species Nelumbo lutea. The sequence goes on along the minus strand of NC_142685.1, from coordinate 3,380,868 downwards.
GGGCTTCCTTGTATGGCGTGGGACCCAAGCATTGATCAACACATCAGCCACATGGGTTCGGCCCAGCCTTTGTTACAAGGCCTGGTCGAATACACTGTTAAAGACAATGCACCCCCTGAAACCCATCGAATGGGCTCTATGGGCCCAACACTTACCCTAAGTGGTCCCTGGACCAAGCCACCTTGTAACACCCAGGGACTGTGGGTAGATGCAAGATTAGCCCATCAGGTATTATCCTCAATGGTCTTACACTTAACCTCTCAGCCCTTAATGATCATACACTGCCCGACAAGAGAAGACCTCTCCCTCGGCTGCAAGGAACAGTGTTGCACTCTCCACTTATATAGATCCCGGGAATTAAAACCTTTTTGCAAACATTTTAGAAACCATAATGTATATACTTTTATATCTCATATAAAATATACTTTGCAAAACAAATCTCAACGGTTGAAATCGGCTGCCGGCAGTCTTGGTTTCCAACAGTGAGAGTGCATCCCCGATCATTACCTTTGTCCGACAAAGGGGCTGATCCTGTCACTATGATCACCCACTCAAATGAATTCTCGGATTGTCCCAACATACCCAGGTTTTGACCCCCGCTAAGGATCTCACTGATTGGTACATCAAAGACAGTCCGATCCGACACCTAGTGCAATATCATAATCGAGTCTAGGGGTCGGGTGTAACTTTCCAGTTTTGCCCATCAATCTCCAAGGTCCAGGGCAATACTGGAAATCTGGTCCAGTTCAAAGATTTAATTAATCCCACACTGTATGTGCCTAGGGTCTCACCCCGGTAGCTGAGACAAGCCACCCCAACCGACTTGGTGGCACCACAGTGTCAGCCTTGTCAGGATAGGTCTCCCCAGACCGACCCACTGACTGTGAACATTCTAAACTAACACGAGTCTCAATAAGTGTTCGGTTTAAGGGTATTACACAGAAACATACCAAGGGAACATGAATCAAATATGCACTTTTATTCATTTACAATAAACTCATAAAGTACATCAATTTTGATTGAAGCTAAGGGCATACAAAACTGTCTAACACACTGCTCAACATTAGGGATGTTCACGATTCGGTTAACCAAACTGTGGGCCTATTCTCCAAACTGAACCAGTAGTACCGGTTTTTAGAAAACCAGTAACCAAAACCAAACCAAAGCTGATTGGTTCGGTTAACCGCAGGTTCGGTTCGTTGGTTTTTCGGTTTTTTGAGTTTTACAACATATACTACAAATAAATATATAAATATATAATAAAAATTATAATATATTACATATTATATATATTTATATATAAATGCATATATATTCATTTATAATATATAGAAGTTCGCATGCTCTTCAACCATTCTACCTTTTACTGGCCTACAAAAATAGAGAGAATTATGTGGAGATGTGCTCGTGCTGCCTTGATTTGGACTCTTTGGGAAGAAATGAATGCTATAATTTTTCAAGATAAGGAAGGAGCAATCAGGAATTGAAAGACTGTGTGCTGAGTAGGCAATACCTTGGATGAAGACCTTGGAAATCTTTCATCAATTCTCCTTTAATGACCTTTGGAGAAATTGGTCAACAGTAGTGAGGTGTTCATCCCTAAAGGACAAATCAATTACAAGCTGGTCTCCTCCATCCGAAGGCTCACTGAAGTTGAACTTTGATGGAAGTAGCATGTGTAATCCAGGATTATCCGGAATAGGGCGTGCTTTGAGAAATGAGAAGGGAGAGATTTTGTTGCTATACTCAGGTCCCTTAGGAATTGGGGACTCCATCAGGGCAGAACTATTAGTTGTTGTACAAGGGGTGCAATTTGCAAACCAGCTGGGGGTACAACACCTAATAATCGAGGGGGATTTCAAAGTGGTGGTGGGTTGGTTGAAAAATCCTGAAGAGGCTAGGTGGCATTACAAGCATAAAATGAAGAAATTTAGTTGGTTGACAAGGAATATGTTGATCACTGTACAGTGGGCGGGGAGATCAGCAAATACTTTGTCAGATGTGTTAGCCAAGCAAGGGGTAAATAGGGAAGAATTGTTTTGGGCTCAGCTGTGATTCTTGCTTTTCTTTCCTAGTTTACTTGTAAGATTCAAGGAGGGGCTGCAGCTCACGCCTCTCCCTGGGATGTTGTATGAACTCACTCTAAATCAGCTTCTGAATTAATAAATTTATTATCATTCATCAAAAAAATATATATAGATCATATAAAATATATGAAAAATATATAATATATATATAATATACATAAATAATATATATGTATATCGGTCAATTTGGTTAACCACCAAAAGTTCATCAACCAACAACATGCAACAAAAACCAACATAAAACCATAACATTTGACATTACACAGAATTCCTCCATTTAAGAATTCTTTTATATAAATGAACAAAACAAAATAATGTAAGTAAAAAAATAAATGGGTCCTCTTAGGATCAGGTATCAGAAAAGTCCCACAAAATTGCCATCACAACTATTAGCAATTCAGTATGGTGTTAATAATTTAGGTTAAATATAGGGTCCAAGACAAATCTAAATCACATTTATATGAAGGGGGTACATTTACTGTTTATTAAGTAAACAACAACTATGGTGCACAAACTAAATGGCATTTCTATTTTAAAATTTATAGGTTTATACTCTCAACTTCAAATGGATTGATAGCTGCCAGTTGATGTTTTACAAGGCAATACATAGTTTGACCATTTTAGGAGCAAGAGGGTAAGAAAAATTTATTATCATAAAATAGGGATTTACAGAATGCAAGAATAATGGTAAACTGCAACAACTGGCATTGAAATCCTCAGCAGACAATTCCAAGTCAGGAACAAAAGATAACTATGCTGAAATTAAGTTTCGACCATAGCTCAAATGCAGATTGCATACCAGTTTCCTCTTTGTTTTCCTCCCAGACATGCTTATGTCATGAAAATTGCATTTTTCATCTCCAACTGTGTTTTTCAACTCATTTGTACAGTCTGCACTACCAATCAGAGACCTGAAGGGTTGATTTTGGTTGCTACTCTTTGCTTCACCATGACCCATAGTATTTTCATTGGTTGGTTCTTGTCTGGCATCAGTAGTAGTAGAGGACAACAGGCAGTTCTTAGATACATGCTTATGATATCCACTATCATGATCTTTTAGCAAAGATTTACTATTAGTATCTTGAGGTTCAGCACCAGGCCGATCAAAGGCACTTTTGCCTCCTGAATTGCAATCAATATTATTTACAACACTCTTTACAAAATCAGACACCTCTTGGCTACTGTTTGTTGTTTGACCCTCTTTAAATTTGATCTTTAAGCTCCTAGCCCTATAACATGATCTCCTGGATTTAGATTGACCTGGGATTCCATTAACACCATCCACTTTGTCACTAGATGGACCAGTATCATTGTTAAAATTTCCGTTCAACTGCTTATTTCTGCACTCTTCTTGTTTACTCTTGGCCTTCTTATTTTTATTTGGAGTTTCCTCTGAAAAGGTTGCAAGCCAATTGGATGAACTGGAACTCTTCATGTTCGGACATGCAGGTGCTTCAACATTCACACTGCATTCTCCTAGCACATTAGGGGCAAATATTTTGTCTCAGCACAGACTCCTTAAAATTGCCATTACTGGAAATTAGAAGAGCATAAATTCTAATATTCTAATAACTGGTAAATCATCTACACAGATTGGTGAAACATAATTTGCATTATTTCCAGAAAACATGGTTTAACTCATTAAAATTTTGAAACTTGAGATACCTGAAGGGATGCCTCCAATATTGGATTCATTGCCAAAATATTCACCAGCATAAGCCTCCCAATCATAAGGAAATCCAATGAGGAAATGATTACAGACCTGCTTAGAATGAGTATTAGTTCTAATATTTAACTTACAAAAACAGAAAATATTAATGGCACCATTGCCACTCTGAACTTGGCACATGAACATTTCAATGTAGCTGTAAGTTAAAATGGTGGCAATCTCCAATTTGTAAGTGTGCATGCACACACACACACACACACACACACAGTTAAAATAAATAACTAATGGACCTCGTCAGGGAAACCGTGTTGATGTGTGCGAGATCTATTTATGAAGCCCTTAATCATAACATTGATCCCATCAGCTGTCTCAAGTGTAAATATATCATATCTTTTGATGATTGGTGCAGATGAAAAAACTCTCCCCACCTGGCATCTATTGAACAAGAGTAGTTAATTCGTGAATGTAACCTTACAAGCCATTCATCAAAAAAATGTAACCTTACAAGCTATCATCGTTTCATTGGAACTAAGTCAACCCAAAATGGAAAGAAGAAATGCAATCAGTTTGCACAATGCAGGGAATTGTAAGAATGTAGTAAACCACCCAATGCCATATCTGGAACAAAATCAAAAAGATTGGGCATATTATGGCTTTTTCATCTTGTATCTTCCAAATTTTCTCAGAATACAACCTGATAGGTATTAGCCCATTGGATGCATTGCTTACAACATAATACACACAACTCAACCACCTACCCAAGAGCATATGCAGTCAAGGGATAAGTGAACCTCCAAGAAGTCAATATATTGGATGGTTAGGAATGCCTGTGTGGTTTTGGGGCATATCCTTATAGGCAGGACCATCAATAAGTTGAATTGGTTCAACAAGCATTGCTATTGGATTTAGGACAGTTTTTTTTTTTTTTTGAGTAAAAAGTAAAGTATATTTGTATTAATGGAGTGAAGGTAGAAACCCATTATAGTTAGAGAATGTACAGAAGAGAGAATGGACAGAGATTCAGAATTTGTAATAGTAGGAATCTGCTGAATTAAAAAAATATGAAAGAAAGTAGTTTCTTGAAGAGAGAAGGAGAAGAAGAGAAGAAGAGAAGTTGAAAAGAAAAAAGAGCAATAATCTGGCCGCCCCCAGATTTGGGTTTGGGGCTAACCTTGGTGGACTTGGTGGACTTGGTGGACTGGGACTTCTTGAGGAAAGTTTTGACTAAATTTGGGTTTGGGGCTAGATGGTGTAAGTGGACCATGGGTTGTGTCCGGAATTGTCATTATTCAGTGCTAGTGAATGGGACAGTGGTAGATTTCTTTCCAACCAGCAGGGGTATAAGACAAGGAGACCCCCTTTCTCCTTTCTTGTTCATTCTAATTGTGGAGGTTTTGGGGAAACTGATTCACAGAGCAGATTCTAGGGGGCTCATTAGAGGCTGGAGAGTTGGGAGGGTGGAAACCCCTCTCACTCACCTGCAGTTTGCTGATGATGCGATTTTGTTTTGTGAAGGCGGTAATGTGAGCTTTATCAGGAACTTGAAGTCGGTGATACAACTGTTTGAGCAAATGTCCAACTTGAAGGTTAACCTTGGGAAAAGCTGTGTAGTGGGGGTGAATTTGGAGGAGGGAGAGATCAGGGAGAGTGCTGAAGTATTGGGGTGTGAAGTCTCGGGGTGGCCTTTGAACTACTTAGGGTTGCCTTTAGGTGATAATCCCATGAGAGAGCTTTTGGAACCCGGTGGTGGAAAAGTTTGAAAAAAGACCGATTTCCTGGAAAAAGAACTACCTCTCTCTTGGTGGGAGAATTACACTTATTAAGGCCACGCTTGCTAACTTACCCGTCTTTTTCCTGTCGGTGTTTAAAATCCCAGTGAAGGTTACTAACGGAGTGGAGAAGCTAATGAGAGATTTCCTGTGGGAGCTGGGAGAGGAGAAGAGGGATCATAGAGTTAGCTGGGAGATAGTTTGTAGGAGTAAGACCTGTGGTGGTTTGGGGCTTGGGAGTATTAGGAGAAGGAATATGACTCTGTTGGGAAAGTGGTTGTGGAGATTCCCTATGGAGAAGGAGAAGCTATGGGCTAGAATAGTGGCAAGTATACATGGGCTGGAGCATAATGGATGGGACACTGGAATCAAAGCTAGGACCACAAGCAATTCCCCTTGGAAAGCCATTCATGACCTGCTACCAGTTTTCTCCCCTAATATCAGGTATGATTTGAATTCCAGTAACTCCATAAAATTTTAGGAACAAACCTGGGTGGGGAGTGTCCCTCTAAAGGATCAGTTTCCTTCTTTGTATGATGCTCTTTCTGATTTGAAAAATGAGCCAATCTCGTCTTTCACCACCCCGTCCTCTTCCACTTCTGAGATTGGGTGGAACTTGGGTCTAAGAAGGGATTTGAGGGACTCAGACTTCAACAGTATTTCGAGCCTTATTACACTTCTTGATAACCCTGTCTTAGACCCCACTAGGGCGGATTCTAGAATTTGGACACCTACCCCCAACGACATCTTTTCTTGTGCTTCGTTCTTCAAAGTCTTAAGTCAGTCCACTAGTCCTACCTTCCCCCCTTTTCCTATTGATGAGGTTTGGTGCAGAGCAATACCTCCTAGGGTTGGTAGTTTTTGTTGGGAGAATATTTGGAAAGAATCAACACTGGTGATCTACTCCAAAAGAAGAGACCCAATACTTGTTTGTCACCTCAGTGGTGTGTTCTTTGTAAAGAGGATGGGGAGACTAGTTTTCACCTACTGGTGTCTTGCCATTTTGTGAGGTCAATTTGGGAATGGGCTTTCTCCCTATTTGGATGTAGCTGGAATCCCCCATCAGACTTGCAGGGCCTTTTTTCCCCTTCTTTTTTCAGGTGGCGGATAAAAAGGGGTAGGACAATGTGGAGAGGACTAGGGGCTGCAGTATGTTGGACACTTTGGGAAGAAAGAAACTCCAGGATATTCTCAAAAGCTCAGACATATCTGAGGGTTATCATACATATTAGGGCGGTACAGTGGCTGAAATCTTTGGAGCTTTTCACAGATTACGTTGTGGATGACATGTTGAGGAAGTGGGGTGAAATTGCAATTTGCACATAGACCAAGTCAGTAATGAGTGTGGCTTGGACCCCTCCACCTGGTGGATTCGTGAAACTAAACTTTGATGGGTGTAGTAGGGGAAATTCGGGACAGTCGGGGATTGGGGGTTTTTTAGGGATGAAAATGGGGTCATTTCTACCATGTTCTCAGGCCCAATTGGGGTGGTGACTCCCTTAAAGCTGAGATCTTTGCAGTTATGGAAGGAATCCAGAAAGCTAAGGAGTTGAACATCAGGAAACTCATAATTGAAGGGGATTTAGATGTGGTGATAGGGTGGCTGATTAAAGATATGGCTTATGGAAGTACAATAATGAAAGGAGGAAATTCAGGTGGCTGGTGCAGGAGATGGAAGTTAAGACATGTTGGGTTAAAAGATCGGCTAATTCCCTAGCTTACGGTTTAGCTAAACAAGGGGCAGAAAGGGATTCACTGTTTTGGGCTAAGTTGTAACTATAGGGTTTTTTCTTTTTCTTTTTTTTTTTCCTTTTCTTGAGGTTCTTTGCTGCTCTTGGAAGATAAGTGTGTTTGTCTTCCTCTTGTAAATCTTCTATTGATGATTTAATGAAAGTGTTATTGATAAAAAAAAATCTGGCCGCCCCCTTCACTTATTATTTATACTAAAATAATAGAACAGTACAAAGACAACTATGCCTTTATAGGGCGGCAAAACATAAAACAGCATATATAACACTCAAAAAGCATAATAAAATTTGGACTCACATAACTACTATGGTCCCCACCTCCTATCTAACAACTAACATAAAACATCTACTCAGAAAAACATCATAAAACTAATAAATCTTCAACACTCCCCCTCAAGCTGGGAGTAAATGTCACACGTTCCCAACTTGCATAGATCATGTTCAAGTTTGTTCATTGCCACCCCTTTAGTGAGAACATCAGCCAGCTACAACTCTGAAGAGACATAGGCAAACAAACTTATCCGGTTGTTACCCTTTCTCTTATAAAGTGTATATCAACTTCAATGTGTTTTGTCCTATCATGCTAAATTGGATTGTGGGCAATATTGATTGCAACCTGATTGTCACAGTATAACATCATAGGTTCCTCTGCTTTCACCCCAATCTCACTCAAAAGAAATCTAACCCAAAGAAGTTCTGAGACACCATGAGCCATGGATCTATACTCAGTCTCTGCACTTGACTTTGCCACAACTGCTTGCTTCTTACTCTTCCAGGAGACCAAGTTTCCACCTACAAAGGTACACACTCATGATGTAGACCTCCTGTCATCTAAGCATCCTGCCCAGTCTGCATCTGTATAGGATTCTAGCTTCAAATTCCCATGATTTGAGAAAAGAATGCCTTTGCCATGGTGCTTTTTCAGATATGCAAGTATTCTCTCAATATCTTCCCAGTGCTAAACCCGAGGTGCATGCATGTACTGACTCACAACACTGACAGTATAAGAAATATTTGGTCGTGTCATACACAAATACAGCAGTCGGCCCACCCATTCTTTGATATCTCCCCACATCCTTTAGCAATTCACCATCCACACCATTAATTCTGTGATTTGGATCAATAGGAGTGTCTGCTGGTTTGGTCCCTAGCTTCCCAGTTTCTCGCAGTAGGTCAAGTACATACTTTCTCTATGAAATGAAGATCCCATGCTCGGATCTTGTAATTTCAATCCCTAAGAAATATTTGAGCTCACCAAGATCTTTGATCTCAAATTCTTGCTGCAATGATTTTTTGAGATCATCAATCTCCTCCAGATCATTTCCTGTCACCACTATATCATCCACATACACAATTAGAATTGACACCAAAGCATCTCTCCTCTTCACAAAGAGGGTGTGATCATACTGTATCTGTGTGTATCCAAAACAGATGAGTGCCCCTCTAAACCTGTCAAACCAAGCCCTAGGTGACTGTTTCAGTCCATACAGAGATTTTCTGAGTCTACACGCCTTTCCTTTACCAACATTTTCATAAAAGCCTGTTGGAATGTCCATATATACCTCTCCTGTAAGTCACCATTGAGGAAAGCATTTTTAACATCAAGCTGGAACAAGGGCCATGAATAGGTGGCTGCTAAAGATAAAAGGATACGAACTGAACTCATCTTAGCTACTGGTGCAAAGGTTTCCAGATAATCAACACTATAGGTCTGAGTATACCCTTTTGCTACCAACATTGCCTTATACCTCTCTATCTTGCCATCAGCCTTATACTTCACTGTGAATACCCATCGACACCTGACTATCTCCTTGTATGGGGGGAGATCAACTATTTCCCAAGTTTGGTTTTTGACCAAAGCATCTATCTCATCTTGCATGGTTGTTTTCCAATCAGGTTTGGAGAGAGCCTTAGTAACATTCCTGGGTATAGACACAGAATCCAGGAAAGAAAGAAAAGCACGGCAGGAGGGTGATAAGGCACTATAGGAAAGATGGTGTGAAATGCAGTGGGTTGTACACTTTCTCTTCCCCTTACGAAGTGCAATGGGAATATCAAGATTAGTGGGATCAGCTACAACAATGGTGTTAGGGACAGAAACATTATCATCAGAAAACATAACAAGTGTTGGTTGAACTGATGGTGCAGGTGGTGGCTGAACTAATTGAGGCACCATAGAAACAGGAAGATGAACAAATTGTGAGTTCTCCCCAAAACTCTCCCCCTGAGGAGAACCACTCGAGAAGAATAATGTGGATTCAAAAAAGGTAACATCCATAGTGACAAATCTGCTCCTCGACACTGGGTCATAACAACAATACCCCTTTTGGTTCTGAGCATACCCAAGAAAAACACATTTCTTGGCCTTAGGATCCAATTTCTTGCGATGAGGGCCAAGAATGTGAACAAAAGAAACACAACCCAAAACCCTCAGAAGTACACCATAAGACTCATTGCCACCTCCACAATCTGTCTATTTTTCCTCTCAGCAACTCCATTCTGTTGCGGTGTATATGCACAACTGCTCTGATGAACTACACCATGTTCTAAGAGATACGTGGTTAGGTCATTCTCAAAGTACTCTCTGGCATTATTTGATCTAAAAGCCTTAGTTCTCACTCCAAATTGTGTGAGAACCATCTGGTGGAATTGCCGTACTAGGTTAAGAACCTCATCACGTGATCTCATCAAATATATCCAAGAATATTGTGTATAATCATCCGCAAACAAGAGAAAGCAACAGAATCCCCCCATGGAAGGGATTCGATATGGCACCCATACATCAATGTGAACAATATTAAAAGCAGAAGTACTTCTTTTATTACTTGGTTTAAAAGATTGTCTACAATGCTTTCCTAACTGACAACTCTCACACTCCAAAGTAGATAACTGAACAGACTCAAATAACTTTGGGAAAAGACATTTCAAAGAGCTAAAAGAAAGATGTCCCAAGCGATTGTGCCAAAGCATAATCTGGTTCACTGACTCTAACCCACTACTACTGTTGCTGTTAACATGATGACCCTGATATCTCGAAATCTCATCCAGAAGGTAGACTCCATTCACCTCACGACCACTCTCAATAATCTTCTTTGACTCCAAATCCTACAAAACACATATACCAGGAAGAAAGGTCACAGAACAATTCAAATTTTTTGTCAAAGAACTAACAGACAGTAGGTTGGTATGAAGTCTAGGGACATGTAAAACAGAAAACAAAGTTATATCATTGGTCACTCTAATTGTCCCCTTCCCAGCAATGGACATATGTGAACCATCTGCTGTAGAGACTCTGTCTCTACCAGAGCACAACTGATAGGAATTGAAAATGGTAGGGTCATTAGTCATATGCTCAGATGCTCCTGAGTCTATAATCCGGGAAGGTCCCTCCTTAATTGAAATGGATGCAAGATTTGTAGTTGCATATGAACTATCAGTGTGCAAAGGAAGTGGTGTAGTTGGCTCCTGGATTCTGTTGTCCATCTGGAAGACTAGAGCTGGGTGAATATTTCTTACTCATAAGTTGTCCAAACCTCTCTAATTTTGTTCTCACTGTTGCTAGTGCAATGGATTCCCAATCAATTTGGGAGAGAGGGGCTAAAGAGTCTCCTGTAGTGGCTACATTTGTATTTCCCTTCTTGTTTCTTATCCGAGCAGGCATAAGATTTGGATGAAGCTTCCAACAAGTGTCCCTGGTATGCTTAGGCTTCTTGCAATAATCACACACCAAATCCTTTTTCTCTTCCCTTCTAGTCTCACTACTCCCCGTCTCCATTTGGCTTACGTTCTGTTGTGCCAACCATAGCCAACTGGTCAATCCTAGGCTGTCTCAGCATTACATTCCTCCTACTCTCCTCTCCAAAGACAAAAGCATAGGCCTAGAGAATGTCACACCCTCCCTAGAAAGAATATGTTGCCTAGTAATGTCAAATTCAGGGTTCAGCCCTACCAAGAACTCAAAAACCCTATTCCTCTCTACCAGTCTATGATAAGTTGCTGCATCATTTACACTTTCCCATACCACAGTTTCTAAGTGATTTATTTCCTGCCAAAGGGTTTTCAGCATGGAGAAATACACAGCAAGAGGTTTTTCTCCCTGTTTCATACTTATCACCTGATTTCTTAACTGATAGGCTCTGGCTTCATTTTGCTTATGAGAATAGGTTTTAGTCACCCCATCCCAAATCTCCTTAGCAGTATTAGCCCATAAGAATTTTTTTGCAATATGAGGTAACATAGAATTACACAGCCAGGACATTACCATGTAATTCTCTTGCACCCATCGGGAAGAGTCTGTATAAGATTTCTTCTCCCCAGTGTGATACCCAAATTTTCCACGGGCACCAATAGCCATCTTAGCTGATTGTGCCCACTCCAAATAACTTGTACCATCAAGTTTTACTGTAGTAATGATCCTAGACCCAAAAATATCACTACTACCTCCAACACCCAGTCCCACAGTACCAGTAGATTTCATCTCGGTATTCTAACTCTCCATTTTACTTCAAACAGTTCAACAGCAAGAAAAAAATAGATTGGAGACCTTCAAAAAATAATTTAATATCACACACACAAAAACCAACCCTTCCGGAAGAAGAAAACCCTAGCTAGAGGGAAATCTCTCTCCTCCCCACGCCTCCCAACAGAGAGAAAAGTGAATCGATCACTCCGGGAAGCCTTGAAAATTTCAGAAACCAAACCACCCTCTTCAAAAAATCAATAGAAAACTAACAATACCTAGGCACCCAAGATCAGATAAAAAACAAAGAGTCCAACTTTTCTGGGACTCTTCCCCGTACTCCAGTTCTTCCTAATTTTGATGCCAAACAGTAAATCACCTTCCTGATGTCTAGATCCCACCAAAAACTCCAAGAACTAGGCAATCTATAGCAGATCGATCAGCCCTTTACTACTTCATGTAGTCGGCTGGTCTAGGGCTGCATGAGAATGCTTCAAGAAACCCTAGCCGATGCTCTGATAGCAAGTAGGAATCTGCTGAATTAAAAAAATATGAAAGAAAGTAGTTTCTTGAAGAGAGAAGGAAGAGAGAAAGAGAAGAAGAGAAGAAGAGAAGTTGAAAAGAAAAGAGAGCAATAATCTAGCCACCCCTTTCACTTATTATTTATACTAAAATAATAGAACAGTACAAAGACAACTATGCCCTTATAGGGCGACAAAACATAAAATAGCATATATAACACTCAAAAACATAATAAAATTTGGACTCACATAACTACTATGGTCCCTACCTCCTATCTAACAACTAACATAAAACATCTACTCAGAAAAACATCATAAAACTAATTAATCTTCAACAGTAATAATTACAAAAAAACGACTTCTATTGATATATTAACAGCATGGTCCCACGAATGGATTTTAGCTAACATATTGTGTATCATTTCATCAGTTAGACAGGAATTGCCATCAAAATTTCTGTTGTTCCTCTCCATCCAGATAGTCAAAAAAAAACATCAGCAAGAAGCATGTACCACACCAATTCGCCATTGCTGGAAAGACCCTCCAGCAACCAGCCTTTGAGGAAGTCTAGAATGGTATTAGAGACAATGTTTTAAAACACGGAGGCGTGACGCAACGTGTTCCACTACCTAGAGGCATGAGGTGTAGTTCAGAACATAAGAGGCATAAGCTTCCTTAAGAGGAGGGGGATGAGGTGGAAGAAGAGGAAGGAAGATCTCATTTTTCTTTATTATTAATAAAAATCTTTTATATTAAGAAAATGAAGATGCATAGCCCCCTAGCCCACTTTCTTTCCCCTTATATTTTCTTCCCTCCCCTTCCCTTTTCTTCTCTTTCTTTTTTTTTCTTTCCCTTCCCTCTCTTTTCTTCCCCTTACCTTTTTTTTTGCTTTTTTTTGTCTTTTTACATGAGGTGCGAATGAGGTGCATGAGGCGTACGCCTCTAAGGTATCAGCACCTCTGGCATACGCCTCCATTGATACACTTGAGGCATACGTGTTTCATCCTTACATGTATGCCTCAGGTGCTTCAAGGATATGCCTCACACATACGCCTCTAATCAATGAAAGGGATGGAGGACAAAACAACAGAGCTATCCATGAAGATGATAATGGTGCAGATGAAGGATCTATTAATCTTAGAGGATGACAAGGAGCTGCAAACTGCACAAGGGTACCACCTACACAAGCTAATCGAACCCGAAATACCCATCATGGGATTGATCAAGAAGCATCACTCACAAATCTATTTGATGAGATGATGGAACAAGTTGAACATGATGGTTATGCAGATGATATAACCAAGAAGGTAAAGGTGGATTTTTCTGATTTCAATGGAGATTTAGACCCTCAATCTTTTTCAGATTGATTGGCTACACTGGAGGAATATTTTGACTAGTAAGACATGACTGATGATTGGAGGACCAGATTTGCACATATGAAGCTTGGCGGTCATGCTAAAGTATGGTGGAGAAGCATGGAGCGACAATTGGAGAATAGAGGTGATGGTCCTATTTCTACATGGTCAAAAATGAAGAAACATTTGAGAGACAAGTACCTCCCAATGGACTTCCAAGATGAGTTATATGAGGAATTGACTAACCTCAAGCTAGGTACGCTATCTGTAGTTGAATACATGGACATGTTGATTCTTTTAAAACTCCTATACCTAAATTGCCAACTATTACATCTCCAAATGACATTCCAGAGGATGTTTTAGATGAGGACATGATATCTACTGCTACAGGAGGGTATCAGAAATTCCTTGTCAAGTGGAAAGGCAAGCCTATGTCTGAGATTCTTGAATCACTGTTGAAGACTTTCATCGTCTCAACCCAGATCTTTATGAAAGGTACCATGCTTTTAACTCGTCAAGGTCGAGTTCTTTCAAGTCGAGGAGAGATGATAGGAATCGATCAGCACCCTTAAAGACTTATTCTAGAAAGAAGAAGGCCTTACAACAAGTCCTGATATGGCATAGTGATGGCACTTGGGATTTGGACTGAATTGAAATACCAAGGGTATTTTTGTCATTTTTGCAATTTTCTGTGGGGTCCAATGATAGGGTTTAAATTGTCTAGCTATAGTTTGTTTATATTTAAAATTTCAGAATCATTGCATAAGTAGGATCAAAGTTATTGAGTCTTCTTTGAATTGAAAATAGGATATGACAGCTTAGTTTGAATCCTACTAGGATTATTGAGTCTAACTATTTTACTCGTAAGACTATTATGAGTCTAACAGTTTGACTCCTAGGATTATTATGGGTTTAGAGTCTATAAATATGTATGGACTTTTACACAAAGGCAATGAAATATATTGAGTTTTCTTCAGCTTATGCTAGCTATGGTGAGTGATTCCCATGCCCTAGAGTGATTCTAGGCACCCTTTGAGTGAATTCCAGGTATTTTCACTCTTCTTTCTCTCCCTATTTTCCTTTTTATTCATTCAAGAAGCCATTACAGCCATCAACAGCCATAAAACTTTGATCAAGAAGACCATTTAACATTCTCTAAGGACTAGAACTGAGCTGGTCCTACATCATCCTTACATATGGGGCCATCAGAAGAGAACATTAAAGAAACTAGGAAATGCTTCTGCAAAGGCCTATCACTGCACCAGATATACTTCTAGAATTTTACATGGATACCCAGTGTTTTAAAAGTGCAAAGGGCATTTTGTGCCTAAGGTGTGAGGCAAGCAAATTTTTGAAGCAAGGTGCAAAATTTTAAAACTTCCAAAAAACAATATGCAAAAATGTAAAAAATATATATATAAATAATTAAATACATAATAATAATTTAAATATAATATTAATTAAAAATACAAACTTTAATTTTAAATTAAATATTTTAAAAATCTTACAGATTAAATTAAAATACATAACATAACATAAAAAATATTCAAAGTGAAAATGCAAATAATAAAATCAAACATAGCATATAAAACATACTCAGGTATGTCAAACTTTCAATTTCTTTATATCTTTCCTAACTGCACTATTTCAAATAGAGAATATGATGTTAAATTCCTAATTCTATGAACCACTGTTGTACCAAGCTCCTTCAGGCAAGCCCAAACAAATCCATGTTAGGGTCCTAAGTTCTTAATCCCTACAAAAAAAATGGTTTTATAATTTTAATTATCATTCAGAAAATACCTTTTGTTAAGAAGAATGAAATGATCAAATGAACAACATTAGCAAATAAACATGTTTTATTACAGTCCGATAACCCCTTATTTACTAATGTTGTTCATATCATTCTTCCTGATAAAAGATATTTTCTATATTTAAAATTATAAAATCATTTTTTGTAGAGAATAAGAATTTAGGACACTAACATGGATTTCCTTGCGTTTACCTTAAGGGGCTTGATTGGAGGGCCAGCATGCTTCAAAAAACACTAACATGGATTTGTTTGCACCAAGTACACGTCTAGGTGCACTAGGTGTGCACCTTTTCAAAGGGGTTGCGCCTGGACCTAGGCAAAGGTGCAAACCCTAAAATGTGCTTTGCCTGTGCACCTAGGTGTGCCTTTCAAATCATTGTGAGTACCGCTACCTAGTTCGTTAGCAACGCCTTCAAGAAAGTGAGAATGGGTCCTTTGGATTCCCTTCCAAACAGATTTATTTGAGGTACGGAGAAAATTAATTTTGTCATAACCTCCTTCAGAGAGACCATATCAATCAATTGCCCCCACCAACTATTCCTTCAAGCATTGAATCTCCAATAGCATCTACTTAATAAGATTATATTCATGTCTCTTATACAATAGATGCCTAATCTCCAATGCCATTGGATTTAGGACAGATATTGATATATAGATCCCATAGAGAAGGTCCCCGTGTACATATGGATATAGATATTAACAATATAGAAAGAGAACAAGGTTGTTAGCAGAACTTCAATTTCAATTCTGGTGTAGAAAATTAGAATCAGAATATTTTAAAGTAGATAAACCAGACAAACTTTTGGAATGCTATGAAATTTCAGTTTTGGGGATTTTGTTCAGAATATGAAGACTAACAAAATCAGGAATTACCAATTGGGGTGGCTGGGTGGGGGTTCTATTTGCAATTTCAAAATTTTCTTATTTTTCACAAGACTTGAGAGTATGTAAATGTCTTTATTTGTACTTATTTATTTTCACACACATTGGTTTTTATTTTGTCCATATGTATTTTGGTGTACACATGCATTTTGAAAATAAATAATAATAAAAATAAATCAAGACTCAAAAGGAGATTTCAACTGAGTTATTTATTTAATAATATGATTCAATCTATGATTTTATTGCTTATATGATCCGCTGTATCATTCTAGCTTTTATACTTTGTTCTTTTTTTATTCATGTCAAACTCAGTGCACAATGTGAATGGAAGCAACCATTAGGCATTCTAACAAGAGGTAGAAATCCATACAACAAGATGAAACAGTCCTACATTAATTGCTAAACTAATAAAAAATTCATTTACATAATTCATGATTTGGGTAAGCTTGAGTACCAGTGTTATCAGACATCATTTTGATTAGCATCTTTTATATCTAATAAACACTTGAGAATAGAAATAATTACATAAAAATCATATAAAAATATATTATTATAAAAAAAAAAACAAACAGAAATAATTTTGTAAAGTTCATCTAGTAAAGTCCAAACTTTAGAAAACTTTTGTTTATCTCAAACTTGGATAAAGAATTTTTTTTTAAGTTTAGTGTACTCTAGTAATTATATCAAACTAATAAAATAATTGAAGGCATCAGTTCTATAAATCCAAACTTTAGAAAACTTTTGTTGAAGAAAAAGAAACTAAAATCCCAAAATTTTGGTCAATTTAAAACCTCAAGAAAGAGTGGGGTTTGGACCAGGTGTGGTTGACCTTTTGGAGCAATCTCTAAGACACTTTTATCATCAACATTTCCAATAAAGGCTTTCATTGCCTTCTATATCTTGCTTACTTCGTCTAAGTAGGCTCTTGATAGATGGCAGTTATGAAGGCCATTATCCAATGATGGTCCCATATGGTTCAATAGCAAACAGAAAGGAATGGCAAAACAGGATTCATGCAATCCATATAGTTGGCATAAGGCTTGGATGATGATGATAACCCAATGTTGGCCCCAACTATCTACTACCCAATGTTGGCCCCAACTATCTACTATCTTGGTGGGTGAGGATAGTGAGGTTGACTAGATATAAACCTAACTTTTGGCTTTTTTTTTGCACAATGTTATGAAAATGCTAAATGTAACCCGTATATTTGGTAGCCTAAGATTTTACCGTTAGACTAAGCAATTGTCCCTTGGCAGAAGACAGTTATGAGAATGCTAAATGAAGCACCATGCGGCTATATGATATCTCCAACCATCATGTCACTGGTTGAGGAAAGAATTTGCTAAAGGAAAACAAGCTTTGTAAAGTATTTCACAAAGGGAACAATGTCCTTTGAGAACCATTACAATACTGGGTAATGGTTACAGGACCAACTTGAGACAGTCCAAATTCGATATTGATCTAACAATCCTACTGACTTAAAACCTTATGAAATTGATGGGTTGAGCAGTGAATCCATCAATTTCATAAAGTGTGCATCCTGGAAAGATAGGTAAAGGTTCTTCTTTGCAACAAGACATGGGTTTCTTTTCTACTACGAATCAACAATAGCATCAAATGAACCCTATGATGCTGACCGTTGAGGTGATATTTGAGCACATAGACACGCCATTGGATTCAGGGATGGAATACTCACATGAAATGCTAGAAAATCCATTCCTCTCTTACCCTAGCAAGGAAAACATACAATTGGAAGCCGACTTTGAAGGGCCTTATTTCCATTAAACTCCAAGGGAAACTTTTCAGGATGAGAAATGTTAAAATACTGGAATCATTTTATGCCGTCAAAGTAGAGTGTGCCAGCGCTCCAATGACAATACCTGCCTTTTACATGAATAATCAGCATCTGAAATTCGGTGCAGAACAGAACAAGGGTTTAGCAAATAGCCAAACAGTGACGAAGTCAGCAATCATGCTAGATGAAACGATAGCAAAGCAAACCTCATAGCCAAACATGTAAAACCTAACAACCAATAACCTGTACTCGTCATTTAAATTTTATTCCAATTCTCCTAAAATCGACGCCATGAAGCATTTTCCCTTTCAGCTTAGTTTCACACTTAATTCTAACTTGTAAGAACTTAAATTGGTAAATCAACAACATAAACAGTAAAACTGAGCACGAGAACAAGATCCATACGACCAGCAAACGAAAACTTAACGAGGGAAGGACTTACTGTTTGGATGTCAAACCTCCAATGGCTAATCTCTTCCCATCGAAGTCCTTTTCAGCTTTAATCAGCCACCAATCTTGTAAACAAACCTAAAAGAAGAAGAAGAAGAAGAAGAAGAAGAAGAAGAACATGCTTAGATGGAAATAGAACATCATTAAGGAATTTGTCCCGACAAGTGTTGAGGTCAGAAGATGTACTGTTCTGAGAAAGGAGGAAGATATGGTTTTGTTAACGTGGGATTGACTTGAAGCAGAATCAGTGGTCATCGCCAAGGGAGTTGCAGAGTAGATACAGATTCTAACAAAGTCTAAAAAATCATTGATCTTCAAGCGCG
Source organism: Nelumbo lutea (assembly GCF_056320005.1). NCBI lineage: Eukaryota > Viridiplantae > Streptophyta > Magnoliopsida > Proteales > Nelumbonaceae > Nelumbo > Nelumbo lutea. Next base: position 3,361,994 of record NC_142685.1, on the reverse strand, counting down.
GCTTTTCTTCCAAATTGGAATGAATTTTAAAGCGTATCCTCTACTTGGCGTATTGATAAAACACCCCTATAACTCGCAATTGTTTTACTCAATCGCACGTAGCCTAAGGCGCGTTTTTCTGTGCGGGCTGTCGTCTGACTCATGTTTGCATTTTCTTCCATTTGGTGAGAGGAGGAAGATTTTTTCGTCAAAAGACCGCGGTCCATAAAAACGCGAAAATTTCGATTTTTTTTAAATAAAATAAGAGAGCACTGCATCAAACGGGGTAGTGCGCCCCCAGCGGGTCGGTTAATACTTAAATGATATAAACTCCAATATGCAGTGTGGTTAAAAGAGAAGGGGAAGTGTTCCTCATCTTCCGAGGAGGCTTTGTCTTCTGGGTGAGGCACAAAATCATCAACTTTGAGTCTCCTTTGATAATGATCGGAAAATGATGAAATTTTAAGACCATTTTAATGGCCTCCCAGGCAGCCTACGCTCTGGTTTGATTAATTCTACAAAATCTAATATTAACAGCTTTGGCATTCAAGTCACGACCAAGATGGTTACTGGCAATACACACAGCACTACGACCATCTAAGATACGAGAAGCATCTAAATTGATTTTAATGCTATCTTAAGGTAGACCTAACCATACAATGGGCTTCCAAATCTTGTGAAGGGAATTGCACCTTTTTAGAAAGGACAAAACATGAGAAGTTCGATTCAGGCTTATAGAAAATGACTCAAACCAAATGATCTTTGAGCTTCCAAGAACTTAATGAAAAAGCTCACGATGTCTTTTAATTGTCAAATCTTCTGATAGATCTGTCAAAAAAGACTTACCAAACAACACCTAAGTCTTCTGGTCCAATAACACCCCTATCAATGTGAGGGAGGTTTTATTTTCGTTGGAAGCATGTGTGTCTCTCTTGATTCCAGATTTGTTCCTCATACTCGCAGACGGTGCCTCACACCAGCCTTATAGCACTTGCATCCACACATTGGTGTTGTCATATATTTCCATTTCCTAATGCATGGCTGCAACATGCTGTCAGGCTGGTGTGACTTGTAAGACATATTTTTATGAAGAGCAAATCCAAATTCATCTCTGTTTGGGGCAGAAGGGCGGACCTGTTAATTGGCCTATCTTTAAGCCCAGAAAATATGGTACCAGAAGAAATTTGACCAATCAAAGTATCCCATGAATTTTGTTGAATACCCCATGATTGATATCATAGTTGAATCCTATACTATATTGGGATCAGGCTTTAGGCCAGGCCCATATACATTTTGGTAAAGGTTAAGCCCCATCCTGGCACATGAACAGATCTAGCTGGGGGAAGGGACTTGTTTTTAAAAGATTGACATGAGACCCGTTTAGGGTATTATTGAAATAAAAAAACTGAATCTATGCCCTTTCACATTTTCCACTTATTTTATTGTCCAGTGTCATTTAGTGAGTGGTTGACGCCAATGCATTTCATGAGTATCAAGTGATCCATTTCACCAGCTTGGCACATCAGGAAAAAAAATGCTATTTAATCATGTTTGGCAAACTTCTTTTTTTTTAATCGTTATCTTTTATCTCTTCTTCTCCATCTTCTCTTCAAAACAAAGCCCTAGGATTAAGAATTAAAAATTTGGATAAACAGAAAATTTTAACTATGAAAATGGACCAGATCGGCCAACAATGTTTCTTATAGAAACTCTCCAACAATCTCTCATCTAAAAACAATTACAAATTTACAATCTCTCTCTCACACTCTCTCTCTCATCTACTTTTTGAATGGGATGCATGCCTTCCCGTTCTCAACACCTTTCTTTTATTTGACATGGATCTTTTTCAGATTGCAACATCTACATCATTTTCCCTCCTGTCATCAAGTTCAATCTCTATAGAATCATAAATAGAGAAGAAAGGATACCGAGTAAGCACAAGTGACAAGGCTTAACCATCCAGAGATGAAGGGGATGATTGCTCAACCATCACATCTCTATCCATCTAGCGAATACTCTAGACCACCTTGGAGCTGTTCAATTCAAGGTTTGAACCATCCAATCTGTTCAAATTTGTTTTAACTTAGACTAATTCCAAACCAACCCCAATTCATTGACTCATGTATTCTTATCTTCTATCAATGGACCGGATATTGGTTCTGTCAGAATCAATCCAATATAAATCCATTATGATGGTATTGTATTCAAATTCATAAATTTTAATTACTGACAAAAATTCTGTTTAGTATTTTTACTTTTGTAAATGACTAAGAATTAAAAATCATTTGTTAAAAACATTATTTGTTTGAATTACATGTTAGCATAACATTGAAAGATGAGCTGGTAATAAACAATCTTATCCCTAATTCGAAGTAGGAGTGTCAATAGGACTGGATTTGGTCCAATCCAATGTGAGTCCAATCCAGTCCAATGAATATTTTGAACCGGTCCAGAGACTGTCGAATCTGTTCAAATTCCTGTTCACTTGGATTGGTTTCAACTCAAACCTGGTCCATTTGACACCTATGTTCTTACTTTTTATCAATGGACCAGATATTGGCCCAATCCAATATATATTCATTATGGAGGGATCAGGTCCAATCCAATATGTCAAATTGGTCTGTCCAATCCATCCACATTCAATATGCCTTATTGGTCCATCCAATCCATCCAAATGGATTTCGATTTAGACGGGGTCCAACCCAAAATCGGTCCATTGACACCCCTAATTCCAAGTCATCCTAGAAGGTTGTGAGTTGAAGCTTTATGGCAAGATTTGAAATCCACAATTAGAGATCTAAAAAAATACTGATACATCATTCCACCGGTGACATGTTAGGCCCTTTGGAGATATTCTCTCACTCTGTATCAAATGTATCGTATATACTTGAAAAAAAAAAAAAAAGGAAACATGCCCTTACCTCTCAGTCCCCTGTTGCAGCATGCCATAATACAACCATTATAACTTACCATCTAAGTGGAATTAATCAAAGAAAATAAATGCAATGTATAATACTGATACAAGGCAAAGCATACCCTCTTTCTATATATATATATAAACACCTATTAAGCAGAGACCGGCGACTTGGCAGATAACTGGAAATTGCCACAGCAGCCGCATGGTGGTTTGAACTGTATAACACTATAACCGATTGCCAGATTGGTCAGAACCGCGCAAGAACCTTCATTTTTTATGGTGGCTCATAACACTTTGGGGAATCAACAAATAAATTATATAATACATACCCACAAATAACAGATGGAGAGAAAAATTGGCTTAAAATACATCTGGATGAAAATGCCCTGGAATGGAACTACTCTCTTGTGCCCTTTGCAGATGGAGCGTCAGTGTGTAATTGTTCAGCTGCACCACATGAACATTAAGTCTCTTCAATTAACAACCCATCATATTGGTCTGGAAGTGAATCCAATAATTTTATCTATTTAAAATGTAGGACCTTGGCAAAGGACCTGTTGGTGATTGTTCATAACAAGGGTGGGGAAAGCATGATCCACCTTAAATACAAGCACAGGTCACAGCCAAGTAATGTAGCAGATTTCAGGTCTCAAGGCAAGTTGACCTTTGCAAGTAAGAGCCCAATACAAAGCGTATCATATCGGAAACTGAAGGCATGGGTGGATTGGCATGATGCCACTGAGGACCTATGGCTGTGGTGGTTATAACCACTGGTAAAAGTTCCTGACTACTGGAATAGGTCAATGAATTGCTATTTAATATTCCTCTTCCTCCAAACTATTGACAGTTTTTGTAGCCTGTCCTGACAATTTGGGCCACTGATATATATATCCAAATACATATGTGGTCCAAACTTGTTAGATCCATGGACTTTTTGAAAAAAAAAAAAAAAACTGGAAAAATCCAAACACTATAAAAAATATATTTTTGGATATATTGTAATTTGTAAATGATGGATCTATCAACTATCTATTAAATTCATTGATCTATGAATTTATATAAAAATTGATTTTTTTCCTTTGTTCTTCAGGAAAACCAAAAATTACAAAAATAATTTGTTTTATATATTCTAAACGATTTTTATGGTAAGAAACAACTATAAGATGGATCTATCAATGATCTATCAAGTATCAAACTCATTGATCTAAAAAGAAATTGGTGTCTAGTAATGAATTTTTAGTAGATTAGAAGCTCAAATATTGTTTAATGTGTTATTAGTGAAGTTATTGTATGACACCTACATGTTCCAAATTCTTGGTATTGTTGATTGTAATGTATCTATTCATATAATATAAACTACTAAAATGTGCATTTCTCATGTGTTTATACCTTATTCATAGTTATTTCAACCTCAGATTTAATGTTATTGATGTATTTGTGGGATTTGTAAGAGCTTTTCTAATGTATCCAAGTGTATCCATATCTTTTCACCATGTCAATGCATATTCAAAGCATATCCTTATCCAAGCTTTCTGATATCATATAGCATTAGTGATATTTTGAACCTTGCTTATACCTCTTTTCATTTATTCTTTCTTTCTGTTTTTTTTTACCTTTTTTCTTTTTATTTTTTGCAAGGCCTGGTTTCATTTGCACTGGTGCAAAAATATGGGAGTGTAAAGGAGAAGAATGCAAATGGTTTCCTTGAGAGCTTTCCCTCAACTTTCTTTCTCTCTTTTATTTTCTATTAAATAAATAAATAAATAAAAACTTATTTTGTGTGATTGCATTGCAAATGAAATGAACTAAAATCTGAAGCAAATTAAAGTAAAACCATAATTTGCATTCTTCTCATTTGTACTCACATGCATTTGTACTAGTGTAAATGAAATTGCATTAAAAATAAAGGGAGCCAAGGAAAATAATCAATTATCACTTATTTAAAAAGAAGAGGTAAAAGATTGACAAGCCTAACAGTGTCATGAACATGAGACTTCGAATGGTCCTCTGTTCACACAGTTAGGTTTGCTCAATCTTCCACATTGTACATTGTTGATGTCTAGAAAACAAACCTTGGTGATCCCCATGACAGATCTTAGAGAGATGGAGAGAGCAATTACCTCCAATGTTCGTACTTGTTCTTGGTACTGACTTATCAAATTCTTCAACTGTTGTACTTCCCTCACCTTCTCCTCCTGCTCCAAATTGCGTTCATGCTGTATGGCAACTGCTCTCTTCAGTATTTGATTGTCCTTCAACAAGCTCTGCAGATTCTCTCTTAGAGAAGCAATCTCCTGCTGCCCCATGAAAGAGTGCCACAACCAAGATAGCCAACCTGTTAGTGAGTGCCAAAGACACATATGTTTTCCTATTTCAATAATTCAAGAAACACAAAAGAATCCATATAAAACTGCTGACTACCTCCTCCAATGTTCTTGCCTGAGCAACAACATTCCTTTCAAAAGCCTCCAAGATTGTAGCAGCGCGACCCCTGGCATCATCAAGATCTGTGGCGTTCATCATTTCTTGCACAAAAATGTCTATCCATGCAGTTCCACTTGCAGCGTTTTTACCCTCACAAGTTGAATTGCTATCCTCTAAATTTTCAGTCTCCTGCTCTGATATCTGACAACTTTCATTGCCTGGATGTGCAGACCTAAAACCAGTTGGGCAATTTGCAATCACCATTGGATCAAGGTTCTGTGCTTCGTTTTTGGCAGAAATGCTACCAAGGCAGAGAGCATGAAGACTTTCAATAGCATCTTCAATGTTGTGATTGTGAGTATTGAGAACAGTTTCTACCACCTACAGAGCAACAAAAATGAAAAATTATATGCTTGCAGTCTGAAAAGTAATGAGAATACAGAAGTAACAAATTAATCAAAATTTCTGTTGCAGGTTTAAGGATATATAATGGGCATTATCGCATGCAACAATGGATACATATCTGACATGATATAATCTATAACACACATTCTCAGCACCATTATAATCATGTCAAGAGTTGACTAGAGCATTGATGTTGTTTCGTAACAAAAGTGATGAATATACAAAACGCCATCACTTGATTTTCCTGAAAGATAGACAGCAATCACATAGATCCTCATAAACTAAAGCTCGAATTCCGGTCCCTCTTCAAACAGAAGTTCAGAATTTTGAGCCATTAACCCAGCTAAATCATTCGCATACAAAAGTACATACTGATGCTCTTTAGAGGCTTCACAAGCATTCATGGAATGGCAAGCTGAAGCGTGGATGGGATCTCAAATACAAAGTCCATTCAACGCACTCACTCCCAAGCAATTACACAGTATACACAGACTACGAACAGAATTGAAACTTGATTCTTCAAAGCTTCATGAACTTTACCAGAAAGGACAAAACGAAAAAGATTTCTGCACGAACAACCTGTAAGAACCCAAAAAAAAATCGAATTCTGGTAATAATTACACGAATTCCAATTCGAAACCTATCATGCCGGCGACCGACCACCAAAATTAATAGAATTAATTGGGAGAAACATCAGAAGATGCTAATCGAATTTACTTCAATCTTTAAATACAGAAAAATATGGAGATGTAGAAGAAGCCAGCAAACCTACCTCTCGATCCATCGAAGGGAACATTCGTAGCAAAAGGGAGACCTTATCCTCAGAGCCGAACCCGAAATCTGCCGAACGGATAGGAGAACCAAAACTAGAACACCTCGCTCTCTTAGCCGAAGACGTCGGCGTCGAAGATCCGAAGATTTCTTCGAATCCCAGACGCTTACCGCAAACTCCCGCAGACATCGCCACCAAACCCTAGTATCCGCAAAAACCCTAGGGTTTGATCGGAACAAAGAAAGAAACAAAACCAAACCAAGGTTTCTACCGTTTCCGATTCTCTTTTCGGGAATTCTTCTAAACCCTAAAAGGCTTTGAACTGGAGTAGACTATAAACGAGATTTATGAGTCCTCAGTTTTCCTCTTTCTCTCCTTCTTTCTTTTATTTTACGTATTTTAAATGAAATTTAGATTTTAGAAAGAACTACGAGAAACCCCGCCTTAGCGAAAATGGGTTTGGAAACCATATGTTCTTGATGAAGAAAAAACATTCAAAGAATACGGAAGTAATGGAACTCCACATTTTAAGCGATGAGGCGAAGAATAAAATTTGCAATCACAAGGGTAGAAGGTTTGGATTCTTCTTTTTTTCTCCTCTCTCTTAAGTATGATCCAGCATTTCCGATCTCCCATCTGAAGGTTGCATTACCGTGGATTCTCATCTCACAATCTAAGATGGTTTAAAGCAGAGATAGCAAGTGACGATGGTGCACATGTGATTGTAGGGTTCACGGTAAAAGATAGTGCGGTGTTATTTAATATGGTAGGTGAAGAAACATTCACAATTTTCTTTATAAAGTGAAAGCAAATGAAACTGACATCTTGGTCGAGGAACAAAACAAACGAAAAATGACTCTTGTACCATCGTTTGGCAAGCGAATTGAACGTCGAATGACGAACGGTCGAAGTCGAACAAGCGCCTTTACGACGTATCCGTGATGGGATTCAGTCACTGCAAGGCCCGTTCCCACTGTAATATTCAGGTGGAGATTTTGCACTCTGCGAGGGAACACAAATGTCAAATGTGGTTAATCCGAGTCGTTCATTAGCACACACTGATAAGGCTGCTTCAGTCAGATCAAAGTCCGTTGAACACTTGCATCCGGAATATTTCCGTATTTTTATGTTTTATTTCAAAGTCCGTTGAACACAAATGTCAAATGCAAGACTATGATCGCTGTTCGAATGAACTTTGCTCTGACCGAATCCTGTTTCGGTTGTAAGCTAGTCAATCCTGTTCATGAGTTATTCGAGCTCGGCTCGATGAATATCTGAATTCGACTTATTGATAATTTGAACTTTGAACGTCTAAACACTTGGTTCGGGATCGCGAGCCTATATATAAATGGCGTTTGATTATGATATCTAAAAATTTTTTAACCAGTCAATTAGAGTCAAACGTGGTAATCAATAAGATGTTATTTATCAAAATTTATGGGTGGATTCTAGATATATAATAGTTAAGATAGAATTTGATAATTAATAAAAGTAATAATATAATTAAAAATAAATTTAAATACTTGTATTAAATGTGTATTTGCAGAAATTTTAAATTATAATAAAAAGTATTATTATTATTATTATTATTATTCTTATTATTATTATTATTATTATTATTACTACTAAATTTTGTATTCCATTTATGTCTTAAATAAAAATAATTTATATTTTAATAATTATTTTTTTAATATGATAACTATATAACATTAAAAAAGTTACGAAATGTCTTTAACAAAAGTCTATACTTTTTATTTTTATAAATGTTTATTATTCAATTATAACATCATGAATTTCCTTGAGAAGTTGGATAATTGACCCACCATTTAAATAACAAAATAGCTTTGCTTTCATATCAGTTCGGTTTTAAATTATATATTCCATCAACATTATATAAATAATTTTTATTTATCATTCTTAATTTTTTTACATTATTAATATATAATTTTTTTTATATTCTTTTGATTACATTATATCTTATGTATAATATTTATTTTTGTGGATCTTATGTATAATATTTATTTTTGTGATTCTTTGTATTTTCTATTTTTTAAATTTTTATTATCATTTATAGGTTGATTTTAATTTTGGCATTTCATTTTCATCATTTATAAAAATACTTCTTATATTTCATATTTATTTTTGTTCAACATAATGAATATACAATATTAGTGATGTACCTGGTTCTTTTTTTATGTATTATATATTTTATTTATTTTAATTTTTTATTATTTAATTATGACATTATTTATTAACGCATTTGACCCCAAATGGTTGAATTGCTTACCCACCACTAAGAGGGAAGAAAATGGTTCTATTTTCAAATTAATTTTCAAAATATTTATTTTTATATTATTAAAATTAATATTGTGGATTTAATTAGTAGAAGAAAAATATATCTTAAATATATGATTTAATAAGAGAATATATGAGACTTAATGAGAGATAATAGGAAAATAGTTTTACTTCCAAATTCCAATTGGTTTTAAATTTTATATTATATTTCCATCATTAATACAAACATTTCTTATTTATCATCAATGCTTTTAACTTGTTGTTAACTTGGCTGACTGAACCGTTCAAACCGTCACTTAGCCTTGATTTTGGGTTTGGTTCTGTTGAAACTCCCCATTTCAACTAAAAGCCATCTAATCTGAGATGTTCAACCATTGACCCGTTCGACTTAGTAAACAGGTTGTAGGTTGCATACTTAATTACATGCAAACTTTTGGAAGCCATAACCTTGCACTTTGATGTCCAATTGGTTTTTTTTTTTTTTAGGAGTAACATTTCAAGATCTATACATCCTAAGGGCCTTGTGCATTTTGTATTTCTATTTTTTTTTTGCGAAAAAATCCTTTTTTTGGCCCCAAATTGTAATTTTTAATATTTTTTTATAAATAAAAATAAAAACTGAATTAAAAAACATAAATAAATATAACATAATACATATATTATGTAATTAATATATGTAAAACATAATTATACTATTTATTGATAGAGTATGTATTTTTTACACACACACATATAGTATTGACACAGAGCAGTTTGACTCATTTGACCTTGATAGTCGAACCGGTGACCAATGACCTAAAGGCAAAAATAGGTCGGCCTCCGGGTTGGTTTTCAAAACATTATTTATCATACGTATTATTGTTAAATATGTCAAATATATGATGTTAAAAAGGTTCCCAGTTTTTTTATTTCTTTATTTTTTGCATTTTATGTATTTTTTAATTTTACTATTTAATTGTGGCAACATGGATTGAAATTATTAATTTATTATGTATGGATTTTAATTATAGAATTTAATGATGAGAATAAACAAAAAAGCCTTAAATATATAATTCAATTAAGGTGCAAATTAATACCTTAAATGTTGGATTTAATGCGAGAGAATTGAATGCATCGAATATCTTAAAATTACCCATTTTCAACTCATTTAATATCAATAACCAATTACCCTATTTGCCCTCATTTTTATCAATAAATTTAAATATAGATGGATAAATTTTGTCCTCAAAAAAATTCAGAAATATTCTTGAGGTTATTCGTACTTTTTAAAGTATTATATATATATATATATATATATATATATATATATATATATATATATATATATATATAAAGTTAATATACTTTATTTCTTCCCTAAAAAAACTAGTTGATACTCGATACTTAGGTGACATTTGATAACACTTTTCAGACGCCACCTTTGGTTGCTATGACCTCTTATTACTAGATATGAAATCCAAATTCATATCTTAATTAATAAGAGGTGGACGGTGTCCTTAATGCGACCAGACGTATTTCAGAGGTGTGCGAAAGACAAAAATGTTCCGAAATAAATTTAAATACGACATATTTTGTCCTTCATATTAGCTCAAAAATTAGATCATTCGAACCCTCACTGTGGCTTGAACGAAACTCCACCATCGTCAAGCTCTCTCACAGGTATGGTTTCGATTTGCAGATCTCTCTCTCTCTCTCTCTCTTCCTGTCTTCTCGCCACTATCGCTACAAGGCGGTTGTTCTCTATGTCTTTCTCCCTCTTTCCCCTGTCTTCCCACCACTGCCGCTACTTGCCTCTCTCTCTCCCCTGTCTTCCCGCCATCGCCAATTATTATTATTATTATTATTATTATTATTATATTTTTATAGTCATTAATTATTTTTCAAAATTTAATCATTTCACTTATTAATTATTAATTTATATTATTTCAATATTATTTTGAGGTTGAAAATTATTTTTTATGAGATAATGCAAATTGAACTCAACATTTCCAAATAGTATGTTATAGGGGTAAAATAATAAAATCGATGAATTTCATATGATAAAGGGTTGATCCAACACAAACAAACTTATTTCAAACACAAAAAATATATTTTTAACTTTTCAGATATGAAATTTCATATTTATCAAACGCCACTTAAGAGTCTGTGAGCTAGCGGCTAGGGCATTGTTTCTACTTTCTAATAAAGCAATAGAGCCTTCTCTCTCTCCAAACTCACTACCGTCGGGTGTCGGGTGGCAATCCATTGCAGTGCCTCATGATTAGTTTCCGTCTTCAGTCTCTAGTCTCCAATAGTCCAACCGCAATCCAACGGTCCAACATCTCCTTCTCTAGTTTAGGTGACTGTGATTGTGACCGGTCTTCATCTACGGTCTCCAACAGTTCAACCGCAAACCAACATCTCCTTCTCTAGTTCTGGTGAGCCACAACTCCCCCTTCTCTGCATTCTGGGCTCCAACAAGCTAGTCGCTCCACCACAAGTCCACAACTCTATTCAATGGTTACTACCACTTGTTCTCTCTTCTTTGATCTTTGGAAGACTGGAACCACTGAATCACAACTCCATTCCATCTATCTAATCTAGCTCGAGCATTCACTACCATTGGTTTGCTGCAACACCCCCTTCTCTGGTCTTTGGGCTCTAGCAAGCCAACCACTCCACAAGGTCTCTCCTCTCTATTCGGTCACTATTCTTTTATAATTTCTAGAACCAGCGAACAACAACTCAATCTATCATCTCCAGCATCAATATTAAGGTAAGTGCCTATTGAATGTCTGAAACCAATGGAATGATTTAATTTTAAATTTGTTTCTTCCATTATTCCAATTAATTTTCATATTACTAGTGGAATGATTCATTTTTCAATTTGTTTATTCCTTTTTCTCTTTCGAGTAAAGTAGTTGTTAGACAGTGTATGCCCTTAGCTCCAATTAGAATGATGTACATCATGACATTTAATGTAAATGAATAAAGTACATATTTTATTCATGTTATAATGGTGTGTTTCTGTGTAATATCCTTAAACTAGATACATATGAGACTCGTGCTAGTTTAAAATCTTCACACTCGTTGGATAGATATGTGGAGATTTATCCTACCAAGGTTGACACTGATGTGCTGCCAAGTTGGTTGGGGTGGCTTGTCTCAGCTGCCAGGGTGAGACCTGAGGTACATGCAGTGTGAGTTTTTTTGAAACCCTAAACCAGACCAAAATTTCAGTAATGCCCTAGACCTTGGAGATAGATGGGCAAAATTGGATTACTACACCTGACCCCTACACTCGATTATGATACTACACTGGGTGTTGGATTGGGTTATCTTTGATATGTCAATCAGTGAGATCCTTAGAGGGGGTCAAAACCTGGGTATGTTGGGACAGTCAGAGAATTCATCTGAGTGGGTGATCATAGTGACAGGATCAGCCCCTTTGTCGGACAAAATGAATGATCGGGGATGTACTCTCTCTGATGGAAACCAAAACTGTTGGCAGTTGGTTTCAACCGTTGAAATTTGTTTTTGCAAAATATATTTATATAAGAGATATATATTATGGTTTCAAAATGTTTGCAAAAGGTTTTGATTCCCGAGATCCGTGTGAGTAGAGAGTGCAATATTGTACCTTGTAGCTGAGGGGGAGGTCCTCTCTTGTCGGGTAGTGTTTGATCATTATGGGCTGAGATGTTAAGTGTAAAACCATTGAGGGTAATACCTGATGGGCTAATCTTGCATCTGCCCACAGTCCATGGGTTTTTATAAGGTGGCTTGACCCAATGACCATTTAATGTAAATGTTGGGCCCATTAAGAGCCCATGGTGATGGACTCAGGGGTTCATTGTCTCCTATAGTGAATTCGGCTAAGCCTTGTGACAGAGGCTAGGCTGGACCAATGTGGTTGATGTGTAAATCAATGTTTGGGTCCCACGCCATACAAGGATAACCAACTGGGCAGCAGATTGAGAGGATAAGTGAGCACATAGACTTAATGGGCCTAAAGCCCAATTTGAATTGGTTTAATAAGATTAATTAAAAGAGGATGGTTCTGGGATTTGGATCAGCAGATAGGATAAGGGGTTATCCCTATCCATTCAAAGAGTCCAGATCCAAATAAAGATTTGGATCAGGAAATTTTAATTAGATTAGGAAGGTTGATCTTTATTTGCAAATAAGATAAGGGATTATCCTTATCACTTAAAAGAGAGTCCAGATCCAAATATAAGATTTGGATTAGGAAACTTCTAATGGGATTAGGAGAACCTCTCTTTAAGGCTATGAATAGAAGAGCAGGGTGAACATCCAAATCATCTAACAATCTGTTGAATTACAGAGAGACAACACAGTTTGACTGCAATGTTTTCTGTTGTTATTCTTTCCTGCTCTTGCCGCCCTACCCAGTTCGATCTCCACCAGTGAGAGTGGTTAAGAATAGTTCTTGATATTTTCCTTTGCTAGATCTGAAGTCATGCTCACCAACCCTCCATCATATTCTTGCTGAAGAATTCAGTTCTTGTTGAAGAATCATCCTGTTGATTTTGCTTCACCTCGCACCGGGTCATCTTCGGTGGAAGCAATCTTTAGTCTTCTCCTTGGACGTCAACACTTTCACTAGGGGTTTACTATTACTCCGTATCAGGTATATCCCTTTACTCCCTTTTGGTTTCAGATCTGGTCCAGTTTGGTTTCAAGATTGATCATTGAAAATACAGTTTTTTAAAATAGGGAATGCGATTCCCACATGGGAGAGAGAGAAATTTTTAAAATTTCACCCAACCTTCCTACAAGGTTTGGCCATCCATATGATGGATCTCTCATCCCTTCAGTAATATGAGAGCAGCTCCCATTCCTATTCTTCATAGTGTAACTTGCATTCATTTACCATTTTTGTAGAACTCCTTGATCAGCATTTAGCATAGCCAATCATAACAATTTTCTTTAACTACATTTCTTCTACCAACCTTGTTGTTTGACTAATTATACACAATTATCTGCTACAACCTAACAATTTTCTTTAAATGGGTCAGAAATAATCCATTCATGATCTTTAATTAACTAGTTTGTTCTTTTAGTTTTATAATAGGCATGTCATCTACTGCAAGAGAGGGTTCTTCCACACCAAGTTAGCCAATAGAGATTTCTTTTGAAAGTTGAATTAAGTTAGAAAACACTAACGTGGCACCAACCATTAATGCCTTCTAATGGAATTGAAGAAGAAAATCAAGAAGATAATGAAAATGACAATCCGTTTCAAAAGATGTTTGGAAGGAGTTCAAAGAAGTGGACCTTTCAGATGATTATAAGAAGTTTGAGTGTGTTCATTGTAAGTGAAAGTTTTCCATCCTTGCAACTAAGAGTACATCCCACTTTAAAAGACACTTGAAGTCTTGTAATAGGCGAAAGTTGCATAAAAAACAACAAGGACAATGACAACAAAGAATTATTTTTCAGCATGTGGATTCAAATTGTGAAATAAATTCATTTTATGTACTTATAGATGGCAAATTTGACATGGAAAAGATGAGAGAGGCAGCTACACATTGGGTATTAATGCATGAGCATCCATTTTCGATTTTAGTAGAGGAAGGTTTTAATATGATGCAAAGGTGTGGGATGATTGAATGGGAAATGATATCACGTAATACTAATAAAAATGGTTGTGTGAAGGTGAATGACATAGAAAAAAAGAAATTGAAGACGATTTTGAAGAATGTCAATAGGATTAGTTTAACAACTGATTTATGGAAGTCAAAAAATTAGAAGGTTGAGTACATGGTTCTTATAGGGCACTTTATAGATTCTAATTGGAAATTGCAAAAAAGTGTCATCAGCTTTGTCCATATACATCATTCCCGTCGTGGTATTGAGATTACATATAGTATTTATAAGTGTTTGAAAGAATGGGGAATTGAGAATAAGGTATATACTCTTTAAGTTGATAATGTTTCAAGTAACAGTTCAACAATAATGATTTTGAAGGATAACTTCTCAAGGAGCAGAAAACTACTTTGTGGAGGGAAGTTGTTCCATGTTCGGTGTTGTGCACACATCTTGAACATTATGGTACATGACAACCTTTCTAAAATCAATGACATAATTGAGGATATACATGAGTATGTTTATTATATTGATCAAAGTGAAGGGAAGTGTTTTTAGAGATTGTGCAACAACTACAATTGCCTCATAGGAGGCTCATTCTTAATTGCAAAACATGTTGGAATTCCACGTATGAGATGTTATCTACTACATCCAAGTTTAAAGAGGTGTTTCCAAGATTTAGAGACCGAGAGCCATATCATTTTTGTTGTCCAAGCACCGAAAACTGAGAGAAAGTGGAGAAAGTTTGTGAAACTTTGGAAATGTTCAGCCATGCCACTAATATCATCTCTGGGAGTGACTATCCAATTTCAAATTTGTTTCTTAATAAAATGTATAAGGTGAAAGTGATGTTATGAGAATAATAAAGATGGAGGGATTTGAATAATGGTCGAATTGATATATTGGACTCTTTCTTGTTTATTTATATAGATTATAAGAATGGGATATACAAGAATGAATTCTATCTAATCTAGGATAGGTTTAAATGTAATCCTATTTAGGATAAGACTTATCTTACTAGGATAACTATTAATAGGATAAGGGTTATCTACAAAGAGGATTAGTACAGTAGGAGAAGAACTTAGTGTACAAGATAGGTTAGGAGTCCTGGTTGGATACATGCATGCACCATCAAGAAGCTTAGCTGCAACTTTTTCTCGTATGAAGTGAGCATCCAACTTGATGTGTTTAGAGTGAGAATGAAATGCAGGATTAGTAGCAAGAAATTTAGCCCCCATGTTATCGCACCATATCAAAGGAGTCGCAGAGAGGGAGATACCTTATTCTTGGAGGACCATATGAAGCCATAGAACCTCAGTAGCCGTAGAAGCTAAACTACGATATTCTGACTCAGTGCTTGATCGAGCCACAGCTGGTTGCTTTTTGGAACTCGAAGAAATCAAATTGGAACCAAAGAACACACAATAACCACTTTGAGAGTGGCGATCCATGAGGCAACTTCCCCAATCAACATCAAAGTAAGCAACAAGAGAGAATGTACGACATGGTTGGAGAAGCATACCATAAATAATTGTTCCTTTTAGATATCGAAGAATCCTTTTAGTAGTAGTCCAGTGGACAATAGTGGGAGTTTGCATGAACTGACATACCTTGTTGACTACAAAAGCAATTTCTGGACGAGTAATATCACATAGTGGAGAGCATCGACAATATTGCGAAAGAAAATAAGATTTGTGGGAGGTTCCCCTTTCAAATTTGTGAGTCGAGTGGAGGCAAACATAGGAGTGGAGAGAGGTTTGGCATCATGTAGTTGTGCTTGATGCAGAAAATCATCAATGTACTTGTGCTGAGATAGATGAAAACCATTGGACAATCGGTGAAGTTCAATACTAAGAAAATAATGTGCGGAGCCCAAATCTCAAAGAGAAAACTGAGAAGCAAGATGCTGAATTAGAGGGCTAGTGGCAGAGGGAGAGGATCCCGTGATGATGATGTCGTCCACATAAACAATAACCAAAATGATATCAGATGAAGAACAAGATATAAATAGTGACGCATCACCTTTGGATTTGAGAAAACCTATGGATAAAAGTGAATCACGCAGCCTTGTAAACCATGCTCGTGGTGCTTGTTTCAAACCATATAGGGATCGATGGAGACGACAAACATGTGTTAGGAATCTGGGGTCAACGAAACCAATCAGTTGCTTCATATATATATATATATATATATTTGAAATATTATCATGTAAGAAGACACTGCTAACATCCAATTGGTGAACATCCCAATTAAAGGAAACTAAAAGAGATAAGATTGTGCGAATTGTAGTCGGTTTAACCACAGGGTTGAATGTCTCATCATAATCAATGCCAGCTTCTTGAGAGTATCCTTTGGCAACAAGATGAGCTTTGAAACGTTCAACCGAACCATTAGGTTTACGTTTGATTTTGAAAACCCATTTGTTGCCAATAATATTTTTATTAGGTGGAGTTGGAACAAGAGTCCATGTGTTATTTTGAAGTAAAGCCCTATACTCATAAGTCATAGCAAGGACCCAGTGAGGATCCTTGTGAGCCTAAGAATAGCATGTTGGTTCTAATTCTGGGAGGGGACCAGCAAGTAGAGCATACCTCAGTGTGAGCGTCGGAAAACCAACTCACTTGCTACTTGGGCTGGAAATGGAGTCGCCACCCATCAAATAAGGAAGTGGAGATGATGAGACCTCTGAAAATGATTTAAAATGCTTTGTTTTAATAGTGACTCTAAAACCCAAGGCACTGGTCCAAACCAGTCCGGGTAAGACTCGGAAGGGAGAGGGAAGGGGTTAGGCACCCTCTCCTAGGTCCAATAGGTGGGGCCCACATGGGAATTCCGTTCAAGCGTGAGCATGAACAAATACTACTTCACTTAACTACAAGTACACTAGCAAGTGAGACAAAACAATAATGAACTAGCACAAGAGAATCAAACACCATTTATTTATATATTTATTATCATTTTGATTACTTTGCCATTAATCAACAAACAATCCTTATTTCATCTATTTCAGAAATGAAAATCATACAACTATTCAACTCAACCATCATAACAAAATCTAGTATTAAACTAGCAATTCTGACTTAAAAAAAAAAAAAAAAAAAAACATAAACACATGTGAACAGATGGGGCCGAATGATAAACTAGTATTCATTATTTTCAACTATTCTACTCGAAAGAACTTTGAAATTCAATATAGAATCAACGATAACTACTGACAGGGAGAACTGAGATTCAACTTGCATATTCGATTTAAAGAAAAACAAAATACTAAAAAATAAAAATAAAAAACAAAATAAAACCACTAATTCAAACGAAATATGCATATCTAAAAAGGGGGATCGAATAAACCAATCTGGGTTGATACTGAGATTTACTAGAGATTGAAATGGCTCAGTCTCTCTCCTCTCAGCCAGGGATATGAACTTGTACAACCAAAGAAAACGAGTGGAAATCAGTAGTTGATGGAGCAAAAAGACTGAGTGTTAGAGATGGAGATGTGGCCTGAGATTGGGACCGATTGCTACAACCGGGAGAGTTGGAAAGAAGTAACCGCTAGGACTCAAGAGATTGTGACAATGGTGTTGGTGCTATCTCTACACATCAAATATGTTCGACTAGGGGGTGTTATAGAGATTTCTTCTGGGGTTTGGGGAGGCCGAGACACTGAAGAAGAGATGTAGACGATGAGAAATAAACAGCGGTACAAAAACGAAGGGAAATCACCAAACATAATGCAAGAAGGAAACCGACAGGTCCCTCTATTGTACGATCTTCTCCATGACCAAAAAATAGAGGAGCTTCGCATGCCTATGACCAAGGAAAAAGGGAAGAAAGTGTTCTGACGAGACCTTTCTAGACTCTTTTATTATCGTTGAGTTTTTTATTGGGCTAGCTATAAGCTCATCCTTTCTTATCTTTACAGTTTCTAAAGGTGGACCTAAATATTAGAACTGTAGAAAGAACGATCGCCCTAGTAAACGAAGCAGAATGCGGTAATAATATGAATGGGAAAGATGAACAGTAATGCTATATAGGGAGATAAACAATACCCAGAAAATACTATTCAGAAAGCATATAATGATTGGAAACTTCTTAATAGAAATCTTAATAATAGTACTTACAGAGATATAACACACACAGGTACAACAGTAGAGACTCTTACAAGATTACAGGAAATATCTCAGAAAGAAAACACTCAAAACTTCTCAGAAAAGAAAAACACTCAAACATAATTTAATACTCTAAGGACTTATAGACTTCTTTCTCAAATCTTGCACCCAAAACCTTGTACACCCTTTGCTTGAGAGAAGAGAGATTTATATAGACGTGGTCTAGGTCTCCAGAGCGAGACAACTAGAAGCCACTTTATTCAATCTTATCTGTAAGGCTTCTATAATTGAGATGCCTCTTGACCTTTTCTTATTGTGCATCTTAATTATTGAGATGCTCCCATATTACCTTCTTGTCATATTAGGAACAACTGTCAAAACTTTTACTGTTTAAGATGAGATGGAATCCTCAAATAGTGTCATGACCTTGGTGTGTGCTGAGAGAGCGGGCACTTTTAGTCTCGAGGTCCTTCGAGATGCCTTTACTTTTCTCTTTCATCTTTTCGTCCATACGTAGAGACGTTTCTTCTAGGTCTAATGGGTCTAAGTCGGGGAACTTACTTCGAAGCTTGTCCATGTAGGATTCAAAGATGGACTAAAAAATGTCGTCTTCTTCCAAGGTATGCTTGAGGACATCTGTGAGATCAAATTTATCTCACCATTTTATTTAAATTTTCCTTTCAATAGCTGGAGACATCCAAGAAATATCTACGTGATAACTCCATTTTAGGATTCAGGGGAGACAAAATGTCTTGAAGAACTCGAATTGTTTACATGCTCAAATTCCCGATAAGCTCTCCCTTTACCAAAGGTTTTATATTTGTCCATGAGTCCTTGGTGAGGGAAGATATCATTGGAAGCTCCCCAAGAGTTCCATCAAACATATGCCCAGTCAGGGTATGGACCTTAAAAATCTTCAAAAAAATGAATGAACCATGAATGCCTAAAAATGGAATTCTGCAATAGAAAGACTATATACCAAGCGTCTTGATAATCCTAGTAGTTGAATATTTTGGGTCTTCTATCAATAAGCTTAGTAATGAATATTGGCTTGCGTGCATCACCCTAGGCAGTAAGAGATATAAACTTGACTATTACTAGCTTAGAATAAGTTAGTTCAGTTTTATTTGGATCTCTAAAATAGTGCTGAATTCGCGCAGATCCTATATGAAGGAGAATTTCTTCATAATACTTATCGTCCTTATTTTGACCATAGATAGTGAAATGATGCCCGTCTAGAATGGAGAGGGCAAGGTGCTAGAGAGCTCCTTTTGGATTGACATTAGTGGATACAGCGGCGGCTTCCTCTCGTGAGATAGTTACCATGAAATCTGAGGAATTAGGCATGTATTGGCTGGAATTAGCCTCTTCCATTGCTGGAGATAGATCCCTAATTAAGGGAGACATTAATGGGGACTGATTAGTCCTTGAACTTGCTTTGATCTCATAATTAGATCTTGTATTGGACTCATTAGTCTTTTTAGGGCACCTAGAATTAGGATTTAGAGGAAGACGAAGTCTTCTGTTGGTCATCTTTTATTAAATAACCTTGCAAGAATTCCCTGGTCAGAAAATCTGACAAAGAATTTTCAGATCCTTTAATATATTTAATATCAAAATAAAAATCGAAAAATAGCTTGCCATCTAGCAAAAATTTGTTTTGAAACAAGGTTTTTAACATCCTTTTCCAAAATCTCTTTGGCTAATTTACAATCAATTTGAAGAGTAAAATGCTGCTTTATCAAATCACTCTGAAATTTAGTGATGCAAAGAACTATGATGAGCATTTCTTTTTTGATAGTGGAGTATTTTTTTTTGGGGGTATCGTTCCAGGTTCCTGAGGTGAACCGAACTATCTCATCTTTCCCATCCCTTATTTGCTTTAGGATTCCTCCATATTCTATTTCACTAGCATCGGTTTTCACTATCTTTGGGGATTTTGGATGAGGGATATTGAGGCAGGAAAGGGTTTTTACCATTTGTTTAATCTTTCTTACTGTTTAATAATAATAATAATAATAATAATAATAAAGGTTGAGAAATAGAGAGGATAAAGTTTGAGGAAGAAGAAAGGAGATTAAAAGCAGGTCGGTTGAAAGCAGATCGCTTTGCAGTGGCGGTTGGGAAAAAAAGAGTGGGCAAAACGAGGAGAAGAAGAAGAAGAGAAGGAAGGAGAAAAAGAGAGAGAGATGGGATAGAATGGTCAGGAAGTGGTGCGGGGGAGGAAATCTGTCACCGCTCCTCTGGTTCGAACTAGGGGGAGTTGAATAGTGTATATCTTCGAGTTTTCTTTGGATTTGGGCAAATGAAAGCCTAGGTTGAATTTATAATGAGCATCCGGGTCATTTTTGTAATTTTGGGTAACTAGGGGCATTTTGGTAATTTTTAGAAAATTGGGTTACACCAGGTCCAAGGGTTGAATCGAGGTTTTGGTATATTGGTGGGTGGTTTCAAGTAAAAAAAGTGGAGGGTTGAGATAGGTTTGATTGCCAAGAAGGGTTTTGTATCTATGGAGGATTAATAATAATAATAATAATAATAATAATAATAATAATAATAATAATAATAATAATAATAATAATAATAAAGGTTGAGGAAGAAGAAAGGAGATTAAAAGCAGGTCAGTTGAAAGCAGATCGCTTTGCAGCAGTGGTCGAGAAAAAAAGAGTGGGCAAAACGAGGAGAAGAAGAAGAGAGGGAAAGAGGAAAAGAGATAGAGATGGGATAGAATGGTCAGGAAGTAGTGCGAGGGAGGAAATCCGTCGCCGCTCCTCTGGTTCGAACTAGGGGGAGCTAAATAGTGTATATCTTTGAATTTTCTCTGGATCCTGGCGAATGAAAGCCTAGGTTGAATTTATAATGAGCATCATGGTCATTTTCGTAATTTTGGGTAACTAGGGGCATTTTGGTAATTTTTGGAAAATTGGGTTACACCAGGTCCAAGGGTTGAACCG
Source organism: Nelumbo lutea (assembly GCF_056320005.1). NCBI lineage: Eukaryota > Viridiplantae > Streptophyta > Magnoliopsida > Proteales > Nelumbonaceae > Nelumbo > Nelumbo lutea. The sequence continues at coordinate 3,340,550 of NC_142685.1, read as the reverse complement.
GGGTTCTGGTCCATTGGTGGGTGGTTTCGGGTAAAAAAAGTGGAGGGTTGAGATAGGTTTGACTGCTAAGAAGGGTTTTGTATCTGTGGGCCAACAAGATTGACTGAAACAAAATCTTATTAGATGAAAGGGTAAATGGGGGTATTTTTGGCTACAATTTGGCAAGGTGGGGTTTTGGGGCATTTTGGGTTGATTGGTGGGATTAGTTTGGCCCAACTGGGCCTAGATTGGGCAGATTTGGAAAGGGTTCAATTTAGTTAATCTAGGACTTCAAAATATAACCTTTTTGTGATCGAAGGGCAAATAAAAGATGTTTTGGGTGAAATTTCACAAGGTTGGATTTCTGGGTAGTTTGAGGTGATTAGTAAGGTTGGATTAGGCCAAATAAGCCCGGATCAGGCAGGCTTAGAATCTAGTCAATTTGGAGCCTTGAAATAGAATCTTTTTTTGAGGAAAGGGCAAACGAGGTATTTTGGGATGAGATTTCACAACTGGGTATTTGGAGGTGTCTAGGATTTGTTTTGATGTTTAGGCTAACGAGAGGGGTCTAAATGGAATCTTTGCTTGATGGATGGGTGAACGAAGGATTCTTGAGTTCAAATTTCATGGGTAGGTATTTTGGGAGGTCTTGGGTCTGTTAGTTGTGTCTGATCTAATGGTTGAGGTGTAAGTGAGGGTCAATCAGGGCCATCAGATAGGTATTGGGCATGTTTAATGGTGGATTTGAGGGCTTTGGGGCTGAAAGTTAGTCTTTCAGGGTTTTTGGATGTTTTGGAGAGGTTGGAATGGTATAATCGGGTGTTTGGGGTGAATTGGAGGTTCAAACGATGGACCAAGCAAAAATCGGGTGTTGACACTCGGATTTGGCTTGAAGATACCATGTCGAGCCCAAGTGGTCATGGGATGCAAAGAAGATGAAGGCGACAAGGTAGAGCCAGAGGATTCAGCACTTGAAGGTGGCGGTGCATCAAAATAGGGTGAAGGGGGAGAGGGGGAAACGTTACTTGGAGAAGTCAATTTAGAAGTAGCAATAAGGGGAGGGGCCCCAATTGAAAGAAGTGAAGTTGATGTTGTGGTTGGTGCAGTACCAGTGGCAATAAGAAACAAAAAGCAATCCTCATTAAAAATAACATTGCGAGAGATAAAAATTCATCCCATAGAGCGATGTAAGCAAGCATACCCCTTATAAGAGTTAGAATAGCCAAGAAATACACATGAAAGAGAGTGAGGCTGTAACTTATGCTTATTATATGGCCGAACATGTGGAAAACATTCACACTCAAATGCACAGAGTTTGAGGTAGTTCGGAGGGCGACCAAATAATTTCTTAAACGGAGAGCATGATCCAAGCACCAAAGTAGGAAGCCGATTAATGAGATAAGCGGCAATGGAGAAAGACTCAGACCAATATTTAGCAGGAATCCCAACATGAGTCATAAGGGCAAGGCCTGTTTCAACAATATGGTGATGCTTGCGCTCAGCACGCCCATTCTGTGCTTGTGTATGTGGACATGGTATTCAGCGAGAAATACCCACATGATTGAAATAGGTTTCAAAGGTCTTGAATTCAGAACCACCATCACTTTGAAAATATTTAATTTTAGTATCAAAAAGTAATTCAACATTGGCTTTGAATTTGAAGAGCGTATGAAATGCTTCAGATTTACAAGTAAGGGGAAATATCCAACTATAGCGATTAAAATCATCAACAAAAAGAATGTAGTAATGATAGCCAGAAGCAGATGTCATTGGAGAGGGTCCCCATAAATCACAGTAAATTAATTTTAAGGGAGAATTACTAATGGCATGATTCCAGGAAAAGGGAAGTACATGGATCTTAGCTATTAAGTAAGCTGAACAAAAATTTAAATTAATACTAGAAACTACTAGTAAATGCTGAGAAGAAATAATTTGTTGAGTCACTTTGAGAGCAGGGTGACCTAGTTGATGATGCCAAATCTCAGGGCTAGTACGAGTACCTAGAAATGTTGAAGGAGACGAAGCCATAGCTGATATCTTGATTGGAAGATGAAGTTGATATAAACCATCCTTATTCGGCCCTTGAAGAAGTATCATCCCGGTGCATTGATCCTTCACAAAGAATTCATGAGGATTAAATTCAAAGTAGACATTATTATTAGTAGAAAACCGGGCCATAGATAGGAAACTGAAGAAATCCGGGGAACATGGAGAATATTATTCATAACCAATGATTTGGAAGATAAAGCAGAAATAGTAGAAGAGCTAGAATTAGCAATCGACAAACTTGAACTGCCGCCAGGAGATACGATCAGAACCATCATAGTCAGAATGTATTTGCAATTTGTTTAGATCTAAAGTAAGGTGATGAGTCACACCAGAATTAGGAAACCAAATATCTGTATTCTACTTGTCACGTCCTGATGCAGCCGTAAACGCCAGAGATTGTGGTCGTTTAGGGTTCTTTAGACTGTCAATATGTGCAAGGAGTTTTCGGTAATACCTGGCAGAATGATTTCATCCTCCATAAATTTGGCAAGAATTATTGCTATATTTGGAGGGCTCAGAGGATCCATTACCCATTTGTGGTAGATCAAGTTTATTACACTTTTTGGAATCCTTTCCTTTAGAGGCAAGATTTGCAGAAGGAGAGCTAGCTTGTGTAGATGCAGTTACTGAATGAAGCAAGCTATTCTCATGAGTTGGAAACATACCTTATAAGCTGACAAAGGATAGCTCATCTGTTCGAATAATGATTGCCATAGAGAAAGCATCATAATCTGGACCAAGACCATTGGGGGTATGATGAATTAACTATGAATTCGTCAAAGGCTTGCCGATTGCAGCTAGCTTGTCACTAAATACCTTGAGTTTTTGAAGATAATCAGTCACGGAGAGATCAATTTTTGGTAATGCTCCTAGTTCATTCCTGAGACCAACAACACTAGCTGTTCCTAGAGGGGAATAAAGGTTCTCAAGGGTTACCCAAACTTCTTTGCTTGTTTTGCTTCCTACGTCCTGTGCTAGTGTTGTTTCTGTCAGAGATGATAAGAGCCACCTGAAGATGTAATGGTCTTGCTTGACCCGTTGTGTATAGGGTTTTGTCATCAAAGTGAAAGATCCTGAAGTGGGTATGGCTACCACCGAATGAGGTGGACAAGGAGTAATCCCATTGACATGGCCGAGGAGCTCATGGATTAGAAGGGCATTCTCAACTTGAAAATGCCATACGATGTAGTTGGATCCATCCAACCCAACCAAAATCAATTGAGGAATATGATTTCTCGATGCTTCGAAGTTTAATTGGTTGTTCGAATTGGTAGACATAGTAGAAGACATGATGGAAGTCTTGAATTGACTACTTATGGCTCTGATACCATATGAGAATAACAAAGAGAGAGGGATTTGAATATTGGTCAAATTGATATTCTCGACTCTGTCTTGTTTATTTATATAGATTATAAGAATGGGATATACAAGAATGAATTCTATTTGATCTATGATAGGTTTAGATGTAATCCTATTTAGGATAAGACTTATCTTACTAGGATAAGTGTTATCCTTTACAAAGATAATCTACATGGATAACTATTACTAGGATAAGGGTTATCTACAAAGAGGATTAGTATAGTAGGAGAAGAACTTAGTGTACAAGATAGGTTAGGAGTCCTGGCTGGATATGTACATGTGCCATGCACGTAATAGTATCGCTATCACTTACAGATGTTAGATAAAAAGTCACAAGATGAAACATATTTCATTCGAGCAATGGTTAGAAAGATGAAGGAGAAGTTTGACAAGTATTGGAGGGAATGTAATTTGTTGATGGCTATAGCTGCCATCTTGGATCTGAGGTGCAAAATGAGGGTGATTGAGTTTTGTTTCCCTAGAATGTACCCTGAAAGAGAAGCTCGAGAGAACATTGCAAGAGTGAGAGATGCTATGTATGATCTTTATGGCAAATATGTGGATGAATATCATTCTAGCAATGGTGAACAAAGTATTGAACCTCAATTGTTTAATTCTAATATTGCAAGTGGTGCACAATTTTCATCTTCGAGTTGGTCAAAATTTGCACAATTTGTGAGGGTAATTGAAACCGTTCAACCACAAAAAATCTAATATAGATATTTATCTAGAAGGCTGCTTTATATGTGAAGGATATTTGACCAATTTCAATGCTTTGGATTGGTGGAAAGTAAATAATTTGAAATTCCGTGCTTTATCCAAGACGGGTAAAGAAATTTTGGCTACTCCTATCACTATAGTGGCTTCAGAAGCTACTTTTAGTGCTGGGAGTAGAGTCATTAATACTTATCATGCCTCATTGTCTCCTGACACAGTGTAAATCTTACTTTGTGGCGGAGATTGGTGTCGTAATATTCATGGAGTGAAGAATAAGAAAAAGGAGAGTTCATTCATTTTATTAATTACAATGTATTTAGTGTATTTCTATTTCAGCCTTTAACATAGACTATTTTCTGTTTTTTCTTGTCTTTGTAGAAAGAGAAGAAGCCAATTGAGATTGTCCTTCCCATCACAAGTTGATCTTTTCCTCTCATGCATGGTAAACACATTTCATTTCACCAAAATGATGTTACTTGTTATTATATTATGTTTTGTAATTTACTACACAATAGTTTATATTTAATAATTTTATTTTTGCAGGTTGGTGTTGCATCTTGGAGTCCTAGACATGATTTGATGAAGGGTGATTTGGCCCGACCTAGCGAGAAGGGGACACGTGGACACGACCTGACTAAGGGATGACAGCTCGGCCTAGCAAGCCTAGTTCGCAACAGTTGAGCTCGGGTATTCAGCCACCTCGACCCAAAACTCACCTCGGCATCGAGGCACCTTGGCATCCCATCCAGTTTGGAACTAAAGAATCGAAGTATAAGCTCGGGTCTAACAACCCGAATCGCCACAACCGACTCCAGAGGTCTCTCCAACAGATCCCAAATCTCTCGAGATCACGATGAATTAACAGATCTCGAATCTCTCGAGATCACGATGAGCTAACAGATCCCGACTTTTTCGAGATCACGATGATGACTCATCCCAGCTCCGCCAGAGTCAAAAGTGAAACGATAAAGCCTTATCTACGTATTGCTCCTTCAAAAGCAGAATGAACCCTATCTCCACACCCCGGAGATCCCGAAGTTCTTTCGTGAGACTCACGACTACTCCAGTATATAAAGACAGGAACCTCAAGGCAAAGGTACGCATGATTACTCTACTCTCTAGCTCTCAAGCTCTCAAACTCACAAGCATTCAACTCGCATTACAATATACTAACTTAAGCATCGGAGCGACCTCACCGGGTTAGCCACCCCGGGTTCTCTAATCCACTGTCTTGCAGATAGATCCAACTCACTGCTCGATTGGAAGCTAGATCGCCCTCTAGCTGAGAGTAGTCAGATCGTGCAACAACATGATTGATTAAGCTTGGTGTTGCAAATATAGCTTTGTTGGTTATGCACTTTATGTGTGTGTGTGTGTTTTGAAAAAACTATGTTGGTGCATATTGTGATTTATTGGTTATACAAAAACTTTATTGATGATGGTATTTTAAGTAGCATTTTCTTAATCTATTATGTGTTTCTCTCTTTTTTTTTGGGTAAATTTCTTAACCTACCCTTATAGTTTAGCTAATTGATTAAGTGCACCCTTACTGTTTGAAAATTAACTAACGCTACTGTATTGTTTATGACAATTGACTAATACTTTCCTTACTGTTAGTGCCCGTTAATAGAAAGGCAAAAAGACTATTTTACCCTTTATTCTTCTTCAATTTTTCAAAATAAAACATGGAAAAGGGGAAGAAGAAAATATGTGTAAAATTGAAAAAAAAATCGTGGATTTTATCTGAATAAAGCTAAAAAACATCTTACTACTATTATTTTCTTTTTCGAATCCATGAGCAAACGTAGAGTCTTGAAGCGTTACGAAATTTCGTTTAGGATTTGACAAAAAGAAAACGAAAATCTACATGAAAATTGAAATATGAAGGGTTGGTAGAATCCAATCGTCATTACTAGCTATCATCTAAGGAAATCGAAAAACATAATGAAAAACTGCTTCATTCGAGCAGGAGTTGCTTCTAAGACTATCGGGTAGCATAAAACAAGAAACAAATAAAAACAAAAAAAAAGAAAAAATATAAAATTAAAAGAAAAGAAGAAAAAGAAGAGGAAGGTGTTTTTTTGTATTTAAAGAAAGACACGAAAACATGACTTAAACATGCAACAACAAACAGGAATCCCATACTGTGTATTGATGGAGCCCAATAAAAACTGAAATTACAGAGTAATTTATTGAAACTATGAGATTTCATTCCCAAGGGAGGGGCAGGGAATGGCCATTCCCTCAAATGGGGGAATGCCATTCCAATAGGAATGGGAATGGGGTTCTGATTTCGCCCAACCCAAATAGTTGGAAACGGAATAGCCCATTCTAATTCCAATTCCGATTCTGGACCCCTATTCTTGCGAACCAAATGGGGCCTAAGTGTTGAATTTAATAATCTTTTAAATTTTATGTGAAAGATAATTGATAGTTTATATGATTTTTACATGTCTTAATCAGATAATTAGAAATCTTGTTGTTTGTTTGTGCTATTTTATTTATTTATTACTTATATATAACAAGAAAAATTAGAGAATTATGGGGTGTTCTATAGTGCGGATGAGAAATTGGTGGGTGTGGACTGGTCCACACCACACCCTATGGTAAGGACCAATCCACACCACACCACAGTCCACAATTGTTTTGAACTATGGACAAATTGTGTGGACTGGACCAGTCCACACCCATAGTGGTGTTCTGTAGGCGTGGTGTGGACCAGTCCACACCACACTTTTTGATCCCATGTATCTCATATACATTTATGAATGATCTACACCAACGTTTTAAAAAATGACCCAGAAATGAAATCATTCTGGCCATCAGTTTCTGGGTTGACGGTCCGATTATCGGTTTGAATGGACGACCTGTTCTAATAAGCAAATTAAAAAAATAAAAAATAATTAAAAATAAAAATGGTAAAAAATCATTGAATGGACCGACGATTCGACCGCTCGGGTCAATGGGTTGTTGATTTTTTCAATGGTTTTTGGCCAAAACCGGGTTTGGGGTAAAACTGAACTGCTTGCTTGGACAGTTCTCGGGCCGAATGGTCCACCCATCTAGGTCAACGATGGTTAAAAAACCTTGATCTACACAATTAATCATAAATATCTAAATTTTGCATTTTATATGATAAATATATTGAAAAATGCATCGATGAATTAATATTAACCAATAAATATTAATTTTTTTATATAACAATAGTAAAATAGTTAAAAATTAAAAAATATATTTTAAATATTTAAAATATTATTTTATTGATAAAAAAATTAAAATTTATAAAAATAAAAAATTAAGTAAAATATTTAATATTTTATTGAAAAAAATATTAAAATGTGAAACGGACAATAAGGTTTCAGCCTTTTAGGGAGAGCGTGAAGCAGGGGATCAAAAATAGTGTGGCATCACTGGCGTGGACTGGTCTTGTCCACAACCAGTAGAGCGGGTGTTACGGTCCCGTCCACGAGATGAACATGGTGCCGAACACCGCCTTAGATACATGTTCTAAACCTGACCTGCCACAATTCTTGAATGTAGAGAGGGTTTTGCATTTTCATTTGTAGGGAGGGTTTAGATTCTCAAAATCCATTCCACTGTGCATTTTGGGGCATATGCGAATTGGGAGGTTTAAAGAGATGGATAGGATTTAGAATTTACAAAATACTCCCCGAACTTGCCCCGTTGCCATTCATACTTCACATCTCCCAAAGTGGAAGCGCGAGTTTGGTCTTGCAGAAGAGCATCCTCCAAAGTATGATTGAACATTCCCCAAAATCCTCTTCACAAGTTACAAGTGAGGTATGGGATTATGGATCTCATCATACAAAACCACATTTAGAAGGATCTTGATTCAATTCAAAGATGAATAAAAAATGTAAATGAATGTCCATTTTACCATTTGATCATGAACTTTATATGAATGCTACATACTTATGAAACAAGAGGAAAACGTGATTTAAAAACCAAAAGTAGTTCAAAGGAAATTGCGCCGCCACCAGGGTTGGGGTTTAAGGGGAGGGATGGGGTGCTCCGTTGTATTACTTGTGTAGTCCTATGAGGCTAAAAAAGTTCAAAGATAAAATTCTTTTAATTATATTTTGAAAAACATGAAAATGTTATGATGCAATATAGCATGTGCTTTCTTTAATTTGTTTTGAAATAAAATAATATTTTGAAATCATCAATTTTCTTGGAGTGAGCTGATTTTGGCGATGTTTGACATCGATGTCATTCTCTAAGAAAATGGCGTCCCATTAGAGAAAGTGGTGTTTCAAACAATGTCCGTTTGTTTGGTACCATTTTTCCAAAAAAAAAAACGTTGCTCCAAACCATGCCTTGAAAATCTGGAAAGTGTAGTTTAGAGCAACGCCAAATTCAATGTTTTATAAGAAAATGGTGCATTGCTGCCAGCGGTGCAATGATGTGGCATCATTTTGGGTGCTGGATAATATAGACCATGTTGAAAATGTTGTTGTCAACACTCCAACACTGGTACCAAATAAAACCAGTGATATTTTCTTAGAAAACAACCTATGTGGCAGCACCAGTTCCAAACAAAAGGTGCTAACAACTCTACATACCTAGTACCATTTTTCTTAAAAAATAGTGTAATGCTCCCAAAACCGATGTCAAACATCTACTTTGTATTCGGTGCTATGCAGCATTAAGAACTTCCCCTTGATCCCTTTTTCCCCAAAGTTCTGGTTGCAGGATTTGATTCGGCGTCAACGCTGGAACAAATCAGATAATACACACCAGCGAGCCAGCCTTCGTTTGGTTGGAGTGAGCTGTTTTGGTGATTAATGAAGAATAAAGAATTACTTTTAAAAAACACTAATAACCCATTAAACAGGTGTGGATGTAGCTTAGTAGTAAAAATTCCACTTGTGGCCGTGGAGACTTGGGCTCGAATCCCAGCAGCTTCCTTTTTTTTTTATCATAAATAAACATTTCATCATCTATGATTGGATATGTGAGAAAGATTTTTGGATTCCACTTACTAAACATTTAAACTGTCCCTTGGCTTTTATTTCTACACGTACTTTGTATTCTTCAATCTTCATCAAACAGTAAAAACAACCCTAGGTTAAAGCCATCCCATACACTTTTTAGTCTCCTCAACAACTTTTTCTCAGATTTTTCTTCCCCACCCTTCTCCACCAAAGCGCTTTTTCCATTCATTTGCGTTTTCCATCTTCAGTTTTCAAAACTTCCTCCTCTAGTAATGCGTTTTCCTCGTCTAGAAACCAACAAGGTGTACCCAACCATCCATTCTAGTAAAATGATTGTTTTTTTTTAATTGAATAGAAAATTGATTATTTTATTATTCTTGTCTGCTTAACGAAGTGATAGCCCTGCAAAGCGGCAGTAAGCGGCTAACCATACGTGGGTATGGTTTTTAAATTTTCTTAAAATGTGGTTAACGTAATTGCCGAGTGAATATTAAAGCGCGGAGTTGGTACCTAAGCTAATAGCTCAAAGATAGAATGGGACGGGGCAGGCGGACTTGCTCAAAGATACCATAAAAACATTTTCAAAAGGAACAGCTTAAACCATTTCAAGAACCAAGAGAACATCTCTTTTTTTTAGTAGAAAGGTCTGAGGCCAACTTTCATTCACCTGTTAAGTCTTGGTCTACAGTACAAATCAGAATTAAGCTGAAGAGAAATACAAGAGAGAGTCACCCACCCAAAAGTAATGATCATTGACATCAATTTTAATAAATTTATGAGCAACACGGTTGAAATTCCTCTTGACATGACAGACCAAGACTGGTTCAAAGCAGAGGATAAACCACCTACAGTCCATAATATAAGTGCGTATGGACCAAGGTGAGAGGGAAGATTCCTCCAACAGGCACTGGATAGGTTCCATAGCATCTCCAGCAGGCACTGGATATGAACCAAGACAACATCTAGATACTTTCTTTTTCAACATTTCTCCAACTCTTCTAACTGTATTTTGTTAGGCATCGTACCGAGGGATGGTTTTAGGGGATGCAAAAAGATCAATTGAATTGAACGTACCAACATTCATCAATCAAATCTTATCTGTCAGATTCAAATCAGACTCAACATGCTATGTATTATTGACAAAATGAATGAAAGAGTACTTTAATATTAAATATCATAAATAAAACAACTTAAAAATTACGATCACATTCGGATAGAATCATATTAATTTGTATCCAGACACATATACCATTTGCAGCCTACAAAGCTGATCCACTCAAACCTCCCATCGTCCCACGGACTCCATGGAAATGGAATGATGCTCCCGATCATTGACCAGTCACCATTGTAACATAAAGTGGACATCTACACTCATGATGTGTTTGGATCTGCCTGAAGGTACTACTTGGACCTCGTAAGTCTACATAAAACCATTCATGTATACAAGGGGGGTTGTGTGGTCACTGATCACAGTTCATTCTCATATCATAAATTTACACAATATTCCTTAAAAGAGTGCATGAGTACATTTTCTCGTGTGTCGGGGAATAATCACAACTTCTATTCACGCCAAAAATCTCGGCCAAATAGAACTTGCCAGTTGCCATGTAGTGGGAGAAATAGGTGGATTGTGTAGGGGAGCTCGCTGATTATGTTTGTTCTATCAAATTACACGCATATCGACATTGGTCATCTTATAGTCAAGTAGTCCCTAGTCGGTATTTTCTTAACTGGGCAGCAGATCCCGAGTGGCTTGCAAATACGTTGAAACAATTGATTGACCTGCTTCCAAAACCATATTCAAGAGCTACTTCCCTAAGCAGTTCAACAGAAAACAAAGAAACCACTGAAAATATATAAAAGCAATGAAGGAATGAGGTGGGGCACTCGTATCTTTTCTCATTGCTTGTCATAGCATACAATCAATCTGATTACCAACTTCCATAAAGATTACAAGGTGGACTATTGCCAAATAGTGTATGGCGGCCTAGCATCCATCTACAAGTAAGAAAAAGAAAACAAATCTAGAGTTCATTACCATTTTTCCTCCAATTCCTGGGGTGGAATCACAAATTTCGATTTCAACAATCATGGTCTGCTGGGGATGTCCTGACTATGCCCCTCTTAGCAGATAGCCCTCATAAGAAGAATGCAAATATACTTTGAATTTTGACCTCAACAAAAAAATACCAGCATGACTGCACAGAGCATTGAAGCTAAAGACCATAAGAAAAGGCAAAATCAAGAACCTGAAGCATTTCTGTTCAAAATATTGTGACAGATCAGATGACCAATATAACGGGATTGGGTAGACACCAGAGTTCAACATAATTAATCTCTGGTTACTACTTATCAGGCAATATATGAATCTGGAACTACTAATAAGGCAGATCAAGAGAGACAAAAAACAAGTTAATATCACAATGAATTAACGTTCAATATAAAAGGATGCTCTTGATCTGCTTGTAGAAGCAGTGCATGTCATCCAGAGGACCCAAAGAAAAGGTTCCTCAATAGAATATATTTCAGCCTTGAGAGGCCAAGGCAATGTATTCTTATGTATTGTCTATGGGGAGTATGTTTTGCTCCCACTATTTAGGTTTCCTTACCTGTTATGGTTTGCAAGCAGAACGAATGAGATATTTTGGAGCTTAGACCTTTGTTTTGTTTCATTCCTGATTAATGATCATTCAAGCCTACCTTAGGGAAGTCAATTTAAAGCTATGAATCCTACAATCATCAACCATATTCACAAGGCACATCAGATTTCTTGCCCACCAACACTCTACCCAAAATACACTACAGCTGCATATCGTGATCTTGTATTGTCAGATGTGTGGCTGCAGCATATTGTGGGTGGGGAGTTGTGGGCAAGAAATCCAGGTTCATTCACAAAGAACACCACTCAGATGAAGAAGGTACCTGAAGATACCTCTTTCAAGTGTCGGGAAGCTTCAACAGTTTCAAACTGCCACAGATGTAGTTTCTGAATGGTGGCCATCTCTTCTCTGGTGACTACTCCCACACAGCACATTATGAAAAATAGATGCAAAGACATGGACCACAGGCCTGGAGGATTGGAGGAAAAGAAAATAATCACCAGCTGTCAATAAGCATCCATACTGATATACATCAATAAAAGAATCTTTAATAGCGACTCTCACACTCCATAAAAGAGGGGAAATAAAAAAGAATCTTTTATAAGTCAAGTGGTTCTAAAGTCTCATCATCTTATCTACAAGTGATTGCACTCCATAGTGTTTGTTGCTCAAAGGGATTACCCAATACTTCTCAAAAAAGTTGATCTTGTATATAGGATTGCGTAACTGTGAAGTCCTTTCAATTCAAGGATATTTTGATAAATTTGAACTCATGGACATTCTTGTGGTTCAAAGTCCCAAACACCCTAGTGAAAAATATTTCAATCATTAATTTCAGAAAATTCCTTAAGCAAGTTTTTTATTTCTATGCGAATGTTCAGAAATGAATTTTTGGGCCTTTGGCCTCTTTTCATGGTAGGCACACAAGGCCAAAAAATTTCGCTTCCTTTCTATTTTTACACTGAAACAAATTGAGGAAATTTTCATAAAACCCAGAATATAAATTACTTATAGATATTAATGAACTATCCATTCTTAAGAAGATAAGGAATAAATACCGGATGAAGAGAGGGAAGAATGTTTCAAAAGCAAATTCATCTTCTGGGTTGCCCATTAAACTGGTTTCAGGTATCCGTTGAAAATATCTCAGATAAAGCCAGCTCCCATAAGTTCCAAATATTGTGAATGGTAAGAACCTAATTGCTTCTGGTGTGACAAAGCTAATAATTATTGATGGCAATAGCAGCAATGATGGCATCCACTGTTTTAAGAGAATCAAGAAGACAGATGAAAAGGTCAGCGATAGCCAAAGCCAATAACAGGAGAAAGAATAAATATCATTATTAAGGTCACTGTACAACCTGAGCTCTTATCTGGGAGATACCATATAGTGAAAATTCTTGATCAGGCATTGCTTGTTTAACACCTACCAAAAACCCAGCCAGGACACCATGGAACCCAGAAAGCTTTGTATATCTGCTTGCAGAAGATACTCAGATCAGATAAAATCCTCATCATTGTTCTACAAGAACTTAGATTGCTGTAAAAAAAATTTAGCTTGTGCTTAGGATTTTAACAGTGGAATTTAGAAAGATAGATTTTAGTATTTCACCATAGGTGCTCAGCATCATGGAGCACTCTTCATATTTGAAGATATAAATACCATTGTCCTTATTTCTGCCACATATGATTTCTGGTCAGAACATTAGCAATCTCAATTATGTTTAGAACCATCACAGCCATACACCTGTGGTAGAGATTGTGAAACTTACCATCTAACAAGTTTCACCTAGGAAAGTCATGAATTGCAGGAACATGGTCTTAATCACCTGGTTAGAGACCATTTTGTGGTTATCCAACAAAACTGACTACAAACAGAATGTGGTGGGTCAATAGTTATTGGACCATGTTGATTTTTTGAGGTTAGATCCCAGTGAGGTGGCATGGACCATGCATCATAGGCTCATGACTCCCATAATGTGCACCGACACAATTATCATTTATTCTACTGCACTTACAATTCCTATTATAAGGTTTCTCATAAAAAGAGGCAATCTACAGAAGGAAAACTCCAAGAAGAATGTAATAGTAGCAACGTAGAAATACTCACAGAAATCGTTCTCTTCCTGTTATATAATAAGAAGTAACTGCAGTGGCATAGACCCCAAATAGGGTGAAGGTGTTCACAAAAACAACAAACTTCAAAACTTCCCTAGATGTCCATAGTGGCTCTAGTAACTTGCCACATAAAAGCAGGCCAAATATACTAACAATCAACTGCAAAAGAAATATTGGATATCTTAGATTCAGTGTTTTACATACAAGAATCAAAATTAAACATGTGCAGTGAAGTCAACAATAGTCTGAAAAGCTAAAAAACCCTTGCAGAAAAAAAAGGTACAACTTCAAAAACAAAACTCAAGAACATGCATCTGAGTCAACCATGACCACCCACTCTTGTAAAACTCATGGCACACAGGCAAGTTACTTTCACTTTCATGGGAAGTTAAGGTTGGTATATGAATTCTTTTCATAAGCATATTTTCCTTCTTATAGATGAAGTTTCAGAAATGAACTGAAGAAATTAACGACCCAAAACAATATGATAGCTAAAGCAACTGAATGGATGATGACTGGAAAATAATAGGCAAAAATCACTGAAAAATGAAAACCATGAAACAAATACAAAAACAACTGAGAAAACAAAGAAATAGAATTACGTTTAAAAATGAACCAGGTTTTAAATTTGGCCAAAATTTACCCCACCAATATTGTTGCAAGATACCACATAATCAAGTCTAAAATTTGCATCTCTAGGACATGCAGTCACTTGAACATGTAGCTAATTGCTTTCAATTTTCATCTGGAACAAATTCCTCTCCCATTAAGAACTGATTTCTAGTGGATTGAAGTGGTTGAGCATTGTCTTCCACATTATATGTACACACAAGAATTTCTCTCTGTCTGCACCCATCTTGAGGGATGGTATAAAAAGTCCTAGACAAATCTCACATTTTGGCAGAGTCCATGGACACTCAAGTCAACTCAACTAAGCCTTGTCCCAACTACATGGGGTTGGTACCATGTCCATGGATGATTTATGATACTCAAATCTTCTAAACAAATATGTAAACAAAATCCTTGCTGTTTTCTTTTCTGAAGAAAAGAGGGGGATGACAATATATAGAAGCCAGTGGAACAACCGCTATATAAATGTGCCTCCAGATCACACAACAAAGATTTTTTGAACCATCCATTGCAGCTTTGTTCATGATTAAAAAATGAAGGAAAGAAGTCTTTCTGAAATTTCTAACAAGAACAGGTAAAGAATTACTCCAAATATTGATTGCTCTATGAAACCTGCGGTAATGATGTTCCACACAAAAGGAATGGTCCTGCATACAGAAGAAAACAATGAATTCACATGGCCAGACTCACACACGAGGAGAAATATATGCACGCCTGCATAATCATGTCTGATTCAATTTCCTGATGTATTTCGTTAAGTCTACATGAAAGAAAGATCAATACCTGATGATCCATGTGAAAAATGGTCACAAGAGATAGGAGAATTGCCTCCTAATAATTAAGGTAAAATGACATTTTAGGACTCATCATAAATGGGCTAGACATGGAAAGAAAGCAGTGACAACTAGGTTATCATTATTATTATTATTTTTATAAATAGTTATCATTATTTTTATCTATGTGGTTGTTATATATATTGTTAAATAATTATTTATTGGGTTAGTCAAAATGACAACATATAGATCAGTTTTAGCAGAATGATACAAAAGGATTTAGTATCCTATCACGACTTGAGAGTGTTTCAGTGTAGCCATCTTCTTTCTTGCTTTCTTCTAATCGTTGTTATTTCTTTTCAGATTACATTTGAAACTTTAATTGTTTTTTTTCCATACAATCTTCACATTTGATTTCAAGGAACCAATGTCAACTTTAATAGACCATGATCATTTTGAGGAATCATAGTCCCGTACTAGTGCAAAATAAGAAACTAAAGCATTGGCAGATTCCTGAGCCATCTCTTTTTTCTTACAACAGGAAAAGAAAAAGAAAAAAAACCTACCATGTTTTATAACCAAAAGTTAAACCATTGGCAACTGCCTCCCAGCCTTTCTCTAAAATTAGGCCTGTTAAAAATTTAAAATTAAGGGCAAAGGTTCATCATAATGTTTTTTGAGAAAGGTAAAGTAAAATTCTATTGATAAAATATGGATGTAGTACAGTACACCAGCTCCCATAGCAGGGAAGAGCAGAAAAAACCCAACCCTCCCCAACCTGAAATACAATACAGATCAGATGTCCCATAAACCTTTTTGAGAAGAAAAGCAGATTGATCATAATATGATTATTCCACCAATGGTCATGCATGAGTAGTTTCCTTCTAACAATATTGTGAGTAATATTTGTATCAATATAAGAACAAAGCCCATATTGTGCCCCTTACCGCTGTGATTGCTAGAAGTGACGGTAACTAACATCAGAGATGTCATTCATGATATTGGAGCAACCATGAGCAGTTAAAGGCTTAGTTAAATGATCTACACCAATTTCCAAACATAAGAACCACATTATTCAGACTGTAGAAAACATGGAAGAGATTAAATGCGAGGAACAATACTACCAGGGAACTTCGTGGTGCTGGACATGGTTAATGAGAATGAACACTTGTAACATTTTAAATTTTTAATGATGCTTGAAATTGAGGCCAAGGAGAAAAGGAAAAAAAAAAAACTTGAAACTCATAAATAGAACGCCATGAAAAAGATGTTTTCTTTAATTCCTTACTTCTACTACATTCTAAAGTTATCTATCATCATCATCATCACCATCTAATCCTTGTACCAACTATATGGGGTTGACTACATCCATCCTGTTTTGCCATTCCTTTCTTTTCAATGTCATATCAATTGTTAAATTTTGAGCCCTTAAATCATTTCTTACTGCCTTAATCCACGTTCTTGGTCTGGCCCAAGTTCTTCTAGCCCTTTTTAACCTGTAGCACGGTTTCTATGTTTTAACACACTGGATACCTTTGTACTTGAACATTTTACGCCCATGTCATGTGCCAACTTAAAAATGGTTAGGAGCATTGGGATAATGCTGGGTCTTGGTCAAGGAGCTTCAAAAAAATAGGACCAAACTAAAGATCACATCAACTCTCAACTAGTGTATTTTTTTCCAAGTGGGAACCCCCCCCCCTTCTGAAATATTGACTTGCATAACACTGCCCGAGCAATGGACACATTAATTCTTCATAAACCATAAATTGCAAATGAGAACATGGAAACAGAAATAACCAAAAGGATGAACCTATTAATTCAAAATATTTGTATCTTTGAGTAAGAATATGATCATACATCTATTATACAATGCCGGCAGGCAAACAGTATCAAATACATGTCAAAGATGGGGGGTCACAGTAACTGGCAATTAAAATTCAGAATACAAGAGAATGATTTATTTTATCAAATACAATTATTGAATTTCAGGTAAGTTATTTCTTACTTTGCTGGGACAAGTGCAGTATAGCCGACTATCCAAGGAAATAGCATTTGAAGAAGATACCCAAGGAAAAGGACCCCACATAGCCCTTTGGATAGTCGAGGAAATTCTGTTAACCCTAGCTGGAATCAAAAGCATTGAAAAAATTATTTAGCAAATAGTTATATTAGAAAACAGATGAAAGGGAAAAAGTAAATACAAAATGAAAATCTAAATGATTATAACTGGATAAATTTATTATGGGTTTTTCATGCATGAAAAAGAATTGAGCAATCAAAAGAAAATCTTAATTCCGATATATTTACCAGTAGGCTAAGAAAATTGCAGTTGTAAGTTGTTACCGAAACCACTTGCAAGTAAACAGAAGTCAGATAAAAAGTGAAGAAACAATCAGTAGAAGAATTAAAACCAAGGAACACAAAATAGAGGTTACTCCACCTATAATTATCATCCAGCTATACCATGTTACTGGAAGAACCAACAGCAAAGTGCTTTTTACAATATTAAGTTATTAACGTTCCACTTGATATTTGGGCTTCAGCTAAAAAGATGAGCAATTAATTAATTTTCTTTTTGAACTTCATGGCCAAATCAGACAAGGTGTGAAAAGTCATTTACATATTAGGTTAGAAAACAGATCTCCCTCAGTGTTTAGTAAAGGTCCTCCCATTTATTTGGCAGACTGTTCTCATCTTTAATCATCTTGACTACAAAAGAAGAATGCCAGATCAAATTTTTCTCAAGTTGAATTTCAAACTGCATGATTTATGCAACTCCGGTAGCAATTATTTTTGCTCGAATGCGAGATTGCTGGTTTGCTCTTATTTTTTATTAACGACTACCGAAGGGGATAACTAATGAAGATGAAAGCTTCGAATCCAACAACATTAAAGGAAATAGAAGAGAAACCCTAACTTGAATGATGTGCATCATCTTGTTTCACAAAAGAGCAAAATCTTGAAATTCTGATGGATATTCTATACCAAGTCGGCTGTAATTATCCTACGTCTAGTTAATTCTCCATGCATTTACCTCACTCCCGTGCATTCAGTGATTCATTATCTTTTAGAAAGTCCTTATTTATATTTCAAAGAAGACAATCCTTTCATCAATTGTATTCCTACTTGTTACAAGGATGAAAAATCAGTCCATGATATTTTTCTACTACCAAATCAGCTCGCATGATCTATCGTCCACTATATTTTTCAAAAGAAGGAAAGAAAAACAGAAGAAAATTCCACCAGACAGAGAGAGGAAACAAATGGAAAATAGGGTATTCCCGTAGGTCGGTTCTCTGGTACCGCAGATCTGGGATATGGTATTCAGAACAGGAAAGAAGAGCTAAAGTTTGTCAGATTGACGTGGAAACCACAAAGAGAAATCGTTCCTCCGCAAGAAAAAATGAAAAATATATGAAGATAAAGCAAGTATGAATAAATAAAGGCAGATATTACATTTTATTAGGATTTAAGACAAAGGAGGAGAAGGCACTTACACTAGAGAGAGACATTGTAGCAATACCGAGCGGATTTCCTTCTGGTTCGGTTGTTCAATTTCAATCCACGTTAGAGAGAGAGAGGAAAATGGCGGTGCCTATCACGAAAAAGGAAATGGCGGGATTACATACAGCGCGGAGCTCGGGTTTTTTTTATCACCAGTCAACATGACTAATTTCCCCTTATTACGTTACTATCATTATAATGGTACCGGAAGGCTAAATATAGGAAGAACAGTGACTAATCAGTAAACACAACCCCGTTAACATCGATGAAAACCGGGTGATTAGTTATCAGTTTTTGTAGGTATCGTGCCTTGTCGGTGCACAGTCGGACCATGCAATGATGCAATAAGCTTAGCAAGTTAGCGGTAAAATGTGTTGGGCATTTTAGTCAACCTAAAAGTTTACAGAAGTCAATTAAACGGACCAAACAGAGAGGCAGATATAAAAAGGACAAATATCTTCTTAACCTTTTCTTTCCTTGAAACAAGTTTACGGACACGTAATATGGTCCCAGCATAGATGCTAGATCTGAAATCGCAATTCTAATGCCACGCGTTTCTTCTAAAAGACAAAATAACACATATTTGTGTGTCAATCGGGATTTCCTCTCACAAAATTTATTATTAGTTCCTTACATCCACTCACGAGACATCCAACCGTCCATTTATCGAAATGTTTCCGATCAAGCTGCAATTGTTATTAGTATATGAGGACAAATTTTGTGAGAGGAAATCCAAATTCTGCAATATTTGTATTTTTTTCAAAATGAGTCTTATTTGTATTTGAAAAGAGTACAAGTATAAATACATATAAAATAATACAAATATTTGTATTATAGATTCGGTTTGGAGGGAGTATAAATACAAATATATATAGTACAAATACATGTAAAATACATAGTTTTGCACACTACATATTTCTATTTATACTCTTTTCAAACTAAGCCATATGAACAATATAAATACAAGGTTTTGCTTTCAGCGTATTTGTATTTGTATTCTTAGGTTCATTAAATCATCTTTATAGGCAAATGTCCTTTATATTAATGCAAATTCTGTAGTACGAGGTTTATGTGTTTAAAGCATGTATCTTACATGAAATCTCATACAAGTTTATGCGGCTAGAAGGATTCTCCCATTGAACAAGTTCTCTGATTCCGTTCTCCATCTCTCTTGTCTCTTTGATCAATCCACCCAAGCAAAACCCTAGGGCACTGAGACAGAGAATCATTTGGCTTTTGAGCCCCTCCTCAGCTTCAGCAGCATGAAATTTGTCTATAATTTCTCTTGAATGTTGAAGAAATGAAGTAAGCATCTCCTTCACCTTATCTTCATCTTCATCTGTATCTGCATCTAAAACCCTAAACCCATCTGGTTTTGGCGATTTTCCAAACTCAAGATCGAGAGGGATGTTCTTCCATAGCTCCTTTTCTAGTGCTGCGAGTGACTTGATAGACGTGGCCTGCTCGAAACATTTGATGGCACACCCGATCTTGTCCTTGAAAAGTTGTAGATCTTCGTCAATGTGTTCCTGGATCTCTTTCCATGGAACTCTACATCTTTGTGATGCTTGTACAATGAATCCCATTGCATGAGACCCGAAAAGCAAGAAATCCACCATCTTTGATAGTGACTTCAAGAGCTTACCATAGCAGATACTGTGAAAAGGCAAGAACCAAAAATTCGGTTCTACCTCGGCCTCTGCGATGAAATTAGCTAGTTCAGTCACATGGGTAGTCAACTTCTTTTGCTTCTCATTCAACTCCTGTAAACAAGGATAATCGTCGTTTGTGTGGCTGGAAGAAAAGCTTATGCATTGGATACAGTCGTGAAGTGTCCCTAGACTCCGACAGAATTCAACTTTAGCTAGGGTAACGGCTCTTGTGAGCTGCAAGAGAAGCTCTACCATGATTGAGCATGATAATCCGATAAAGGTTTCCATGATTCTTACAATGGCGAATGCACTTGGAGGACCGTAATTCTTCCGGCCCAATATAATTAATGCAGCAATTACAGCTGAAATGCCCCCGGCTTGGCCATACATCCGACTCCGTCCCAAAAAACTGGTGAAAATGATCCATGGGAGAAAGGAGAGAAACCTAATATCTTCGAATTTCTGGAAGATGAAGCAACCCAAGACTCCATAGACGGTCCCTAAAACTGTCCCTTGTGCCTTAACATTTGCAACCTTAAACGTTGCTTCTCTCCCCCAAGCCATGCCGACGGCGACTGTCAATCCCGACCAATACCCATCTTCCTTACTAAACATTGTCCCAAACAGAACGGAAAGACCCAAAGAAAGTGCTCGCTTGAATGCCAAAATGAGCCTTCGCTTACCTATTTTAACAGGCCAATGGCTCAAAATGGCACCCCAGGACTGTTTGCTTGAGCGCGTCCCATATTGGGTGCAGGGAGCAGAACTGTTTCCTAGAGAGATCCCATTTGATGGGGTTAGGGTCCCTGTTAATTCATTGTGAAGAAGTTTCAAGCAAAAGAGGAAGAAAAGAGATGGTAGATCCTTGTAGGTTGGGAAGACGACCTGAAGGATTTGCATAAATTTATCATCTACAGCTTCTGATCCCTTTATCTCCGGTGTAGTTGATGAATCACTACTAGGTAGATAAAGATTGGCTCGCTTCAACGTCAGACTCACATGCTTTTGTAGTGCATGAAGGAAGCTTTTGTGCTCCTCATCTGCCAGTACTTTAACAGAAAATGAAGGGCAAGAAGTTAGAGCAATTTCCATCCCTCTTAGGGATATCTCTATTCCCTGTAATCTATCCCCTCGGCTCGTACAATGGTGTTGTAAGAAGCTGATTCGAGGTCTCTCCCATTGCATACTTTCCTGTCCGAATTTGAACCACAATTAACACTAAATTTAGATTATTACCAAGCCACAAGTTTATTAATTTATGATTAACTAGCTAGGGGGTTCGTTAATTTAAAAGCCCTCCATTCTCATGTTAGCACATAATGGTTGAAAATAGAAATAGATAGATGGCTTACTTGCTTGAGTTTGATACTCTGAAGAAGTTTGGCTTCTGTCTTGGACAAGGATTTGGCTTGAGAGAGAGATGCAAGTGTAGATGTTTTCTCATCCGCACAGAAAGCATGTACTAAATGGTTTAGCCTCTCTGAAGCCGTCTCAGCAAATAGTTTACACTTCTTTCTTACCTACAATACGGAAAGGTAAAAAAAAAAATTATAATCAAACTGGGGAGATGGAACCGGATCTAAGTAAGCACAACAAAGTAATTAAGCACGTTAAATGAGCACTGACAACTGTCAAATGGGGATATTAATGTTTTTCAAGGATAGGCTGGGGGAATTTTAAGAGACAAATGTCAATAGAAATGGAAAAAAAAAGGAAAGTAGGCCTCTTGGGAGGCAGTCGATATAAAAAGGAGCAAAGTAGAAGCAGTCTGGTCAAGTAAATTACCTCGTGACATGCCAGCCGAGGGTAGGGTAACAGCAAAGCCACGACAGAAGCCAAGGCGCCAATGGCCGTGCTTGCTGCGACGTGGACAGGGTGCGTGATGGCACCAACATGAACACCGTTTATATAAGCCACGACGTACACAAGAACAACCTGAGCGAGTGCTATCCGCTTGGCTATCAAATGAGCCGATTCGGGTAGTACGATGACAAACGCACTGAGCGCCACTGCGAGAGACATGTTGATGGGGGAGAGGCGGGCAGGTCCGATAGCCCACAAGCACAGAATAGCGGGAAGGACGCCGAGAATGGTAGCATACAGAGCGTAGCAGCAGCCACGCAAAGTGTCGCCTAGCGTGGCATTGGTGACGATGAGGATGACGGTAACGTAGGAGAGAGCCGGGAATGATATCTGGCGCTGGAGAGCGACGGGACCGTAGAGGGTGGCACAGGCCACTATGGTGCAAGGGAGCGACGTCCGAAGTGCCGAGCCAAGGCGCGAACGCCATATGGCTCGTGTTCTATCACTTGCTGGTTGCGTTAGCATCCTGACTAGCTAGCTTCAGCTTGTGATCGAGCTGTGAGAGCAAAGGAAACAAATGAGTCTCTCTTGCAATCTCGTTTGAGATTTGAAGTGGGATTTTGTAGCGAGGAGAGATCCAAATTGGCCCCCTCCACAAGTCTTGTTTAGTGGGACTCGCACCGTACGTCTTTTTTAAGTTGAAAAAAAAGGCTTTATTCATTCATACAAAAATTAGAGATGCATGAAAGCGTGGATATCACACCCATCCTACTCACGTTTTAGCAAGAGTGGACGTTTTACTTTTACTAGAAAGAGCCCATTCATCCGTTTCTGATATAATAACTCTCTACCCAATCCATTGTCATTCTGAACTGTACAATGTTTCCACGGGAGGAGGTTGGTCAATTAAAACATAATGGCACAACATCGTTATATTAAGTACATTTTAAAATAAAAAAAGAATGAATAAATGATACTTGATAAATATTTATTTGAATAAATGTACTTATCAGAATAAATTAAAAATTTATAAATGAACTGGACTAAATAAAAGTTTCACTTTGCTGATTTTGGTGGCATGTGACTCACTCCATGGGTCACATATGACCGTAGTCACACGTTCAGAGTAGCTGTGAACTCTCATTTTCTTTGAGCTCGAAGTTCAAAGTAGTGATACTTTCGATATAAAAACAATTGATGCATTGAATCAAAGTTTTATTTTTTCATTGAGCGATTTGTGAATGATTGTAATATGATCTCTTCTATTGTTTAAACCCTTCAAAATTAATTTAGACTTGAAACTTTCTAGATGAGAAAATTAAACATAGGCAACATGTTACACCTTAAATGCATAGTACGGGGTTGCCTACTTTTCTCCACTAAGATTATATTTTGAGTGGGAGACGTACTTGGATTTTTTTATCCTTGACTCCTTGAAATAGGGAAGAGTCAAGTTGATCATTTGTCATATTTTTACCCAATATAATAGTCTGAAAATTAAAGCAAAGCCATCCAATCGGATTTACCCTGTCGCGCTGAACCTTATATATATGAACCAGGTTTGTCACAGGAAGGCCCTCTTTGATTTAAATCAGCATATGTATATAGGTTTTATAATTATTTCACCTTGAACCTTGTATGAATCTCTCCAATGGCGCGCATGTCCACGCATATAGGGTCTGTGGGTGGAGCCCACATTGTGCATTCTGACATAAAAGTGGGTAACCGATGTTTTTCTTTTGAGTCATCGATAGAGCCATTTAGGACCTAGCTAACCTAGCTATGTGCTATCATACGCATGAAAGCTTCAGTTCAAACCTAATTTAGAACCAAAAAATCTATATTATATATAAAAACGTTAATGTATTGTGAAATTTTTATTGGATTAAAATTATTTTCTTTCTTTGAAAAGGATATAAAAGTTATTTTATTATAATTTTAATGATTATTATAATAGTTATATTTGCGTATTTAATCTATATCTAATTGTAAGGGTTGAAAATGTAACTTCAATTATTATTTTCTAACTTATTTAGTCATCTTTCATTAAGTCTTATACTTAAAGGTATTAATTCCATTTTCTCTTATTAAATCCTATATTTAAGTTATTTTTCACCAATAAATGGTACTAATTAGATCTATGTCAATATTTTTAACAATATAAATTCATATATTTTAAAACTAGCTAAAAAATAAAAACATTCTTTATCCAAGTGAAGGCTAAACAATTCAGCCATTTGAATCAAATTGATAAACCTATGAAGTCATAGTTAAGTATTAAAAATTTTAAAATATAAATAAATATAGAAAATTATAAAAATGTAGAAAAATTAGACACATTTATGATACTTTTATTAATCAAACTAAAAAAATAAGTGTAATAAAAAGAATTATTTTTATTGATAATGAAAATAAAATACATACTTTACAACTTACCAAAAATGAAATTCTTTTACTATTAGGCAAAGATCAATAGTTCAACTTTTGGGTCAAATGTATCAACATTTAATGTCATAAATAAATAATAAAAATTAATAAAATATAAAAATACATAAATATTGCAAAAAAATATTCTGATACATGTATAATATTAATTAATTATCATGTAAAACAAAAGGTAAGTGCGACATATCGGAATTATTTTTACACAAAAAAAGTAAAACAAATATAGAAAAAATTGAATACATCTATAATTCTATATTTACACTACTATTAAAAATATAAATAAGATAGTGGAACTTTCTTTTGGCTAAAATCAATGTTTTAAAACTGACCCAAAAACGAAGCCGCTTTGGCTTCCGGTTTCTGAGTCAACGGTTCAACCGTCACTACAACACCACTTACCCTCTTCTTACATCTCTCCCATCTATCTAAATCTTTCCCAAATCCCAAATCATTTGATTCATTGGTGTATCTCATATTTTAATATAAAATCAGTGTTTGATCTCTCATATTTTGCATTAATTTTTCAACTTTGTCATTGCAGTTGCAATTTTTTTGTTGTTATAGCTTAAAAAGAATAATAGAAATGAGAAAATTCAAAATCAAAATGGAATAACTAAAAGTCCTAACCAAATTTGGCCATTGGGAATAATCGAACAAGATTTTGGGATATGAAAGTTTCTTTTGTCTTTTTTTTTTTTCTAATTTCTATTTTTAAAATAAAAAAAAAACTGGAATTGGTTTGAAAGAAACCTGAGAACCGTTAATTGGGTTGAACGTTTTAACAATTAAACTTCATGATCAATAGTTCCCTAACCATTTCAACATTTTTTTTTGTAAAATAGTAGTTCAGGGCCAAAACAAAGCCGGTGACTTGACCAGTTCTTGGGCCAAAATGATTCGATTGTTTGATTTGGTCCGATTTAAAAAAAAAAGACTAAAAGATTTATTTTTAAATTTAGTGCCTATTTAATTATAAGGTTTAAATTATAAATTAAACTACTACTTTTCACGTCATTCAATTCTCTCATTTAAGTCTTACATTTTTCTAATAAATAAACAAAACAAATCTATACTATATATAAAATTGCAGATATAGAGTGGAAGTTTTTCTGGACAAAATTACCATCTATTTCTTTGTTTGATAAAGAATATGGAAGTCATTTTATTACAACTTCAATGATTTTTCACTTTAGCGCTTAGAAAAAAAAGAATCATCACATCAAACCTAGGAACCTTAAGGTCGAGGTTGAAGTGGTTGGTCGAGATCATGGTTTCCAAATTTCCATTGACTCGAACAATTAGACCGTTCGGCCCCTGAACATGGTCCTTGGCAAAAAACCGTTGAATCAGTCAATGACATGTTGGCCCGGACAGTCGAACCGTCAACCTGTCGACCCATTCTATAGTTTTTTGCCATTTTTATAATTTTTACAATTTTTGTTAAAACGAATCATCCATTCAAACCGGACGATCAAACCGTCAACTCAAAAACCGATGGCCAGAATAATTCCCCTTTCAAATCATTTTTTAAAACCATAATCGATATTGCAGGTTAATCTCTAAAATTCTGAAGAGGTTTAAAACGGTTTGAGATAATGCAAAAGAGAGATGCATGTGTTTCAAAATTTCATGTTGGGTTGGTGGAATAGTGGATCATTTTATTTGTTTGTGATCCAGACAAATTATATATTTATTTTGATGTATTTCTAACATGTGATATCACTCAATTCACCCTTTCGTCCGCTCCTAGAGTTACTGCACATCCGGTTAGCCGTTGGGAGCTAGAAGGGCCAATTTTATTCTGATACATATATACTTTTATGGGGATAAGGCTCGATATTAAATGGAAAGCCCTTATCCCCACCAAAGTGGATAGGATAAGCCATAAGGTTCAATATAAAGCCCTTAATCCCCACGAAAGTGGAAATGTGCATTCATGTCACGCCCTTGTTAATACTCCTTTCCAAGCATTGAGTTGGTGTTTGGTCATTCACATCTCTCCAATTGGGCATCGACTTTGTTAATTGACCTTCAAAAGCCTTCTAAGTTCTAAGGTGGCGTCTGCCAACTCGGAATCTCCTCCCACAAAAAAAAAAAAAAAAAGTTAGGGCTGCCAATTAGTTGGAAGTGAGTCGGGATAAAATCATAAACTCAGAATCATCCTAATTGATAGAAAAATATTAAATTATTTTATATGTTAATATATTAAACATTTTAATTAATATTATCTTATTTTTATTATTTGAAACATAAAATAGGATAAAAATTATAAGAAAATTTGAAAAAAAAACTATTTCTATATAAATTTAATAAAATAATCGATTATAAGTTTAAACCGATTTGAGACAAATAAGAATCTGAATCGATTCAATTATTAATTAGAACAAAATCAAAGAATCAGAGCCATTATAATCAGTATATGGTTGACTAGACCCTCCTCTATCAGGGGTGACATTAAAAACCTCCCGCTTAACCAACTGATACAACCCTGTTAGCACTCCACCTGACAAGATGGATAGAGAAAGATGGGAAACGGCGAAATGCTTTTAAAGTCCTCTGCAAGCAGTGCACAGCTCCCAACGGAGAGAAGGGGCTTCTACTTCTATGGGAGTGGCTATGAAAAGCTTGAACCACTTGTAAAGCGGGCGGGGGGTTGCATTGGAAGAACATTTTTAAATCACCTAAAAACCTAACCTACAAAGCTTGGGTTCCCACTTCCCACCTTATGAGAAATATTTCGGGAACCGAAATAACATGACAATTTTGAAATTTGGAGGATGGAGTTTTACCATTTTGAAAAATGAGCAACAGAGCAAGGTTCTAGTGTTCTATGGTTACGACTTATTGCAGTGCAAATCTGAATCAGACACAAATCTTGCATGCAATTCAGTTTTGTATTTATTTGTTTGTTCTTAATGATAATTTGGACTCTTATTGATACAAAATCTGTATATTTTGTCTTATTTGTACTCACAAAAATTGTAAAATTTATATTTCAAAAACTTGTACAAAATTTTCACCACCCTCTCTCAAATAATGCACTCCCAAACAAATAACTTCTTTATCTCCATTATTATCTTGACTACATTATTTTATTTTTTATTTTTATTACAAAATTAAACCTGAATTTACACTCAACCTATTTGAACTCACCAAATACAACTTGAACACCTCTTGGCGTTGAGACTTGAGGGTGGCAAATAGTCAAATACAAACGTTCAAAGTACTGATCACACGCTCAATACTATTCAGAGCTACTGTCTGAAGTCTGAACCAGTGGCTGACCCAGTACAACCCCTGTAGGGGCGTATTGGGAAACCACCGGCACGATACTTATCGGCCCATACTTTGAACCTTGGCACCATGTACTCCAATCCCCTGGTATTATCAGGTGAGTTGATGACATGATGTGGCAAGCTAGAATTGTGATGCAAAATTGCAAATACACTACGATAAGATAAATATTATAAATAGAGTCTTGGTTATCCATGGCGAGAGAGGTCTTCCATGAAAGATAAACGTAACCCTGCTCTTTCCTGAAGGATGATCCGAGACGAAACCAAAATTGCCCCTTACCTTTCCACTTCCACGTATAAGCAAAAAATTACAATAACAAACGTTACAATTACTCAGCAACACGTTGGAAATGCACTTCACTAAGCTTATTTTAAAGGGGCCGGTGGGATATAGAAGATGTAGGAATCTTTCGGTTGACAAAAGCCGGGGTACAACGGGTGCTTCGAGATCTAAG
Source organism: Nelumbo lutea (assembly GCF_056320005.1). NCBI lineage: Eukaryota > Viridiplantae > Streptophyta > Magnoliopsida > Proteales > Nelumbonaceae > Nelumbo > Nelumbo lutea. Next base: position 3,312,212 of record NC_142685.1, on the reverse strand, counting down.
AGTCTTAGATCCACTAGTAGATCTGCTATATTTCTTTCATCCTATAGATTTTAGTATTTTCCAACAAAAAAGAAAAAAAGAAAATCCTATAGATTGTAGGATCCTTAGGCTTAGATTGTTTTTGGTGTAAATGATAATTGATGTAAAACTCCAATATCGATTCGTTTTTACATGTGTTAGTACCGATATAAAACTTCACACCTAGTCCGTATTTTTAGGTATTTGCTTCCGGTGTAAAATTTACATCGAAAATTGAAACCTTCTAATTGACTGATTTTTTCATCAACAATCGTTGTAAATAGCATCGACGACTTTATCGATATACATTTATATCAATTATCACATAAAAAAAAAAAAAAAAACTCAACGGTCCATAAAACCCATCAATTGACTTTTCCATTGATTGAGTTACATATCGATGGTTTTTCCACCGAAAACAAAATGCAGCTTATACTCAAAGTCTCAAACATTTATTGAGCACCAAGTAACTTGTGTTGAGAGTTAGGCCGGATTATTCTGAGACATTTGGACCCAAACCTTGCAAAGCTAGAGCTGTTCCCAGTGCCTATTGTCAATTTGCCAATCAAGACCATCCCAATTAGGGGTGTGATCAAATTGAATAGTTCAGCCTCAAACCCGATTAGGCTTCATTCGAATTTGATGTTAATTGAATTTGAATCTCAAGATAAATTCATTTTTTTTTCGAATTTAAGTTTGATTATTTTTGCTAATCTGGTTCAATATAATTAAACAGGATAATACAATTCAAATTGAACTCAAACTCAAATCCAAATTAGGTGTATTTTAATCAAATCGAATCAAAGACATTCTGAAATTTGGCTCGGCCCATTTAGATTGCACCCTTAATCCTACTAGTGGTGTCCAACCTAAATGATTGAAATAGCTGTAATCAAACTATATAATGAGACAATTATACACTATAACAGTAGTGATCTAACAAAAATGTATTGAATAAGCATAAAAATAAACACAATGCCTAAGTTTTAATCCTCGGCAGTGGAAAAACTTTTGATACTTTTCCATGTAACATGTTCTAAAGGCTTGACGAGCTTGGTTTTTAATTAATCTGAGACTGATCAGAACTTTTCCTTGAACTGATCTTTGTAGATCTAATAACATATTCCAAAGAATGATAGGCTTGTTAAGGCGAATCTCATGGAAATTGCACCTTGTAGATTTTCGTAAACACACCGAAGATTTCTTAAATTATTAGTCTACCAATGAATGAACTCCAGAGATCCTTGTAGATAAAGATATCTGGTGTATTAAAAAGAAAAAAAATATGGCTTTCAAAATCGGACTGGACTGGATGGTTGGACCAGAAAAATCGGGAATCAGTCACCTGATTAGTTTCGTTTTTCCCAAAAATCGGATTTTTCTCCAAAACTGTTGATTTTGGTCAGCGAACCATTAAACTGAGTGGTTAATCGTTCGAACGGTTTTGACTATTTTTTATCAAAACGGGCCGAACATTCAATTCAAACGGTTGAACCATTTGACCCAATAACCAGGCCCCTGACTGATTCGGTTTTAAAAACCATGAAAAAAAAAAACTTCTGTTGAAAATGAGACCGCCTTTACAAAAACATGATAAAACAGTATTTCAGTATTTGCCTGCTTGTTTTCAACCTTCTTGCCGAAAAGCTTAGTGAAAGCTTATCTGAAAACTAAGTTTCAACAACCCACTGTAGACCCCATCCAATTGAGAGAAGATATTCACCCTCGCCTTAAAATTGAGGCCAAATTAATAAGTCAGAATGTGATTCACTTAAGCTTATCTTTCTTTTTCATCTGGGAAAATCTATGATACCTGAAAAGATTGATCAATTAAAGCATCTCTATAAAGATTGTAAGCTTTTTAGTATTATAGTCGAATTCTTTTATCTAAACTTTTTTTGCCCTAGAATTGTTTAAGTGAAATGCAAGCTTAGGAATTACTTTGATACTTCCAAGTATCCAACTCGAGTCCACTACAGTTGGATTTTTCTTTGGTAGAATTTGACATTGCTAAAGCCTATTTGTTTCCGCTCGTGAGCATGGCCTTGTGACTGCGGCAGCTTCAAGTATTAACAATCTAATAGCATTTTCTGATAGTATTAAGTAAGTTTTATAAACACAGTTGCAGATCTACTGAATGGACTGAACTTTTTTACGAAGGCCATCTTCGTTCACTGTTATCCGACCTTCGTTCACTGTTATCCAACTTCATATCAGTTAGTATTGTACATATTTATAAACAATCCAACACACTAGCCAACCTTTTCGTTTATATAGCTTGTAAAGGCCAGTTAGTTATAAATTAGGGAGAATAACGGTTCAGCCCAGGGTCAGAATTTGTAGGCTCAAAGTACATTTTGGGTTGGTGGGCACGAAATTGATACAGGCAGGTATGGGTGCATAGAGTGTGGTTTTTTGACCTTCTGAATGTTTATAGTTCTGCAGTGGAAATCAGTTATTTGTATTGGGCATGTCCATACTTCTCCTTATAAATTATAATCAGGCTTCATCGAACCATGCATGGTTTTCAAACCTTGTAAATGCTAGTTAGTTATAAATTATAATCAGGCTTCATCATACCATGCATATAAATTATAATCAGGCTTCATCGAACCATGCATGGTTTTCAAACCTTGTAAATGCTAGTTAGTTATAAATTATAATCAGGCTTCATCATACCATGCATGGCTTTCGAACCATCGTTGATCCGGACGGTCAGACCATTCGGCCAAGGAACTGTCCAAGCAATCGGTTCCGTTTTACCCAAGGTTTTTGAATCGTCGTTGACCCAAACGGTCGAACTGTTTGGCTCAGGAACCATCTAGGCAACCGGTTCCGTTTTACCCCAAACCCGATTTTGGTAAAAAATCGTTGAAAAAGTCAACAACCTGTTGACCCATTCAATGGTTTTTGATAATTTTTTATTTTTAATTATTTTTTTTATTTTTTAATATGTTTGTTAGAATGGGCCATCCGTTCGAACCGAATTGTTGAACCGTTGACCCAGAAACCGATGGTTAGAATGGTTCTATTTCCGGATAATTTTTTAAAACATTGGTTTTACCCCAAACCTGGTCACTGGCCAAAAACTATTGAATCGATCAACAACCCATTTACTCAGGCGGTCAAACCGTCAATCCATTCAATGGTTTTTGGTCATTTTTTATTTTATTTTTAAATTTTTAAATTTTAATTGTTAGAAAAAGCCATCCATTCAAATTGGACAGTCAAACCGTTAACCTAAAAACTGGTGACCAAAATAATTCTATTTCCAGGTCATTTTTCAAAATCATGATACCATGTAACTTTCAGCTATCAATGAATGAACGGAGTCTCCTTTTGATAAAAAAAATACCCACCAAAAGGCCAACTTTTACAAAAAGTCAGCCCCAAGGAGTTTTACAAACAAACATGAAACTCCGTAAAAGAGTTTATATATATATAATATAATATCTAAAAAATATATCAACCGTTTTAGTTAAACAGATTTTTTTATTCAGTTTCATCGGTTCAGCTCAGATTTTCGATTTTTTTTTTCATGAAAACCCCCTAAAGAGAAGGGATGATTTGTAAGATTTAATTTTTTTGAGGAAAACCAATGCCACATGTTGTCAGTTGTCACTGTGTCACATGCCAATAAACACCTCCAGGCAACGATATCCTCTTGATCTTTAACCTCTATGCTGCAATTCGTTCGCAGCTTTGCGAGGAGCATTATAAATTTGCTCCTCCAACTCGGCAAAATTATATTGTTTCTGCTGACGTAACAGTTGTATTATCTGGCCCAGTGTTGCATTTTTTGCAGTTTAGAGCATGATTTAAAAAAAACGACCCAGAAATAGAACCGTTCTGGTTATCGATTTTTGGATTAACGGTTTAACTGTCAGGTTCAAACAGATGGCCCATTCTGACAAAAATAAAAAACAATAAAAAATCATTGAATAGATTGACAGCTCAGGTCAATAATTTTTGGCCAAAAACCAGATTTAGGGTAAAACAAAACCTGTTGCTTGAATGGTTAGCAAACCAAACAGTCTGACCATCTGAGTCAATGATGGTTTGAAAACCATGGTTTAGAATTCCATTTGTTGTGAACTGCATTCCACCCACCGCCATGCCATCCTATAAAGAGACCTCAATTAACAATAAAATTGTCTACGACTAGAATAAGACCAATGTTCATACGAGTTCAGATCTGCACCCCACAACGTCCAACAGCACATCCCCACCATGTATTGGGAATATCTCAGGATGATAGTACCAGAACCGATGATGTCATCATCAGAAAATGTTCCCAATACACACTGGAGATGTGCTGTGGGACGTTGTGGGGCACAAAATATGAATTCTGTTCATACTATCAGACAGATCCATGAGTATTACTGCTCTATTCAATCAACCCGATTCAGGACTAGTAAATAATGTAGGGTAAGAACAGGTTCCATCAGACATCACGGAACAAAATCAATCCAAGCTAATTATGTATGACAATCTGTCCAACATCTAACAGCATAAATTCACCTGACAGGTTCAAACTGCATAATAGCTTATTTGCTTTTCTCGCGTATGTTTTACACCTTAAAACAGATATATTTACATATCAATAACCTCTCCAGCTAGCAAACATAAACGTCAAAAATATATACTGGTGCTTCTTCCAATGTGAACACTGATACAACAGTACATTCAGTAACAACGGTGGAGTTAAGATTCTTCAGCTCATAAACAGAACTAATTTTGAAGAGGGAGTGGACATAACTGACTTGAGACACCCAAAGGAAGCATAGGATATTGGTTTTATATGAATCATGAGAGCATGGGAAGACCATCTGGATCATACAACCCCCCAATAAAGGCAGTAAAAATAAACAACATGAGGATTGCTACTATGGCAGTCCTTAGAACCTGGTCCCAGTTACCGTTCATGTCAAAGTCGATCGGGTATGCATCCACTGCTGAGGATAGGTCCTCATGGTTTGAAGAATCCACAACTAACCGTCTCTTGTCAGTCTCCCGACCTGTCTGACGCCAAATATCGCGGCTTCCAAGATTCACACACTTGAAGCATGTACAACTGCCACCAAGAAATGCGGGGAGAGTCTGGAGGAACTCGCTGAGAACCTTTTGGTACGTATCCCCTTCAATCCTCAACTTTTGCCGAGTGACAGGTTTCAGAACCTGGTAAGAGTCAACATTCACAACGCACAAACACAAATCCTAGTCAAGCTTCTAAAGCTGCATGCTTCATAGAAGTTAAATTTCATGTTGAAGAGTATGGATTTTATGACGTTCCTAAAAGATATTGAGTTACTTAACTAAATATTCAGTTAATTTACATTGGTTTCAACTCAAATCTGATCCTTTGACACCTATGTTCTTATCTTCTATCAATGGACCTGATATTGGCTCAATCCAAATATAAATTCTTTATAGACGGACCAGGTCCAATCTAATATGTCATATTGGACATCCTGTCTATCCAAATTCAATATATTTTATTAGTCTGTCCAATCCGTCCAAATGGATTTTGACTTGGACAGAGTCCAACCCAAAACCGGTCCATTGACACCCTAGGTGGAACCTTGCAGTTTGCACAGACAGATTTTTCAGCAGATACCCATTGAGCTCCAGGCATAATAGCAATTTTATGTATGACATAAATATCACAGGGGGACTAGGGAGTTTCCTGTACAGTTCAGTTTCAAAAATAAAAAAAAAAAAAGATGAAAAAACTTCAGTTGAATAAATTCAGTACAAAAAAGATAAATATGTTTAATAAATTTTCTTTTAAGAAATGCATAATGAAAATTTTGGCATATTTTATATGTAAATACATGCACAGTATATCAAAAGTAGGAAGATAATATATTAAGGATCTATATTTTTTAAAATCCATATCATTTTCATATTATATTCTTTCTTACAAAAAAAGAAGTATCTTTAGGTATATTTTGGAAAGTACACGATTCAATATAGTATTGTTTAGAAACACAAGTGCTTATTAACTATATGTGCTGGGCCCAAAGGAGTCACCCATTTTACCACCCTGCCATCTGATCACTATGTAAGAAACTAAGAATCATTGCATACCAATTTCTAAATATGGATCATCTATTGAAGTTCCTCATAATTAGCATGATCTGAGCATTTCCACCTTCTCATTGCAGAAAATATTATATGCGAGTTTCACCCTTATACCAATCCACAAACCTCAAATACCAAAGCTCCTCCCAAAGATCTATTCTTTCTCTATAAGATTCCAGTTCCAGGCCATGAACATTAGTCAACACCTACTTGGAACCATTTTCCCTATACTCATTCTTGAAGAGATAAAAAGAACAAAACGATCTGATACTCCAAACAGAAACTAATTCATGTCATTTTTGGACTTTCCCTTTTCCATTAAAACCTAGCACCAGGCTTGGATTAATTCCACAGGCAATGCCCACGGAGTCAAGTTTATCATAAAAAAAGCTTGTGGAGACAAGGATTGTCTTAAAAACATCATATTTTGGTTGAGACAGAACCTTAACCTTTTCTGTTGACACTTGACATTCCCCTTCTTTTGACAAGTGTGATAATTGATTGACATGGCCATTGCTCAGGTTCTTTGTGATTTGTAAATGCTCTCTCTCTCTCCCACCAATGTGGGGTCTAGGGAGTGACAGATGCACGCAGCCTTACCCATCCCTGTACATACAGAGAGGCTGTTTCCAAGATTTGAACCTTGGTCACCCAGGTCATGATGGAGCAACCCAACCATTGTGCCAAGGCCCACCCTCAAAAGGATCACGAACATTTCAAAGTTAAAAAAGAAAAAAAAAAACAAAACAAAAATAAACATCTTGCATCCCTTAATTCCTCTTTCTCTTTAAATGCTAGTCTTTGGCCAAAGCAGACACATTAAAGCCAATATACTTTCTATGATGGTGTAAAGAAGCAATTCAAAAGTGATATTTTGATCGGAATTCAGAATGCATCTTGTCACAGAAATTCTCCTAGTCAAAAGAAAGAACTACAAGAATCAATACCTAAAGTGGTTTCGGACAAACTTTAATAGTTAAACAATCATAGGATTATCCATATTTTCAGTTTTGGTTTTCATTTCAGAAAAGGATATGGATAAGTTCATTAAATGGCGAGTTTGGCCAAGGAACATCTCCTAGCATGCAACATTTGGTTCCATCCCAACTCCCATGCATATTTTGCACATGTAACTTGATACGAATGAACTGTAGTCTACAATATGAGAGAATTTTGCCTAGAATGAAAAGTATTTTTACATGTTAATCATCATCAAGATTCAAGACATTATCAAGATATCAGCAACAAGGAAAACCAAGCATATGTGAAAACAAACTATTATAGACCAGTCAAATCCTAATCAGATCAAGGATCTTACTTGAATAAAAGTTTGTGCAATGACTCGAACAACTGGAGGAAGCCGTATAACAAAGAAACAGGCAAGATGGTTTGGATAATGATTTTGCATGAGTGCTAAACAAGATCTCATCATTTGCATGGGAAACCTGAGAGGGGAGAGCCCTTCACAATCCATTAAGACTGTAATCTGAGGATCTTCTATGTTTACCAGATGTAGTACCCCATGTTCTACTTGAGATACTGCAAAACAAGAAAATGGTTCAGCAATGTCAATAGATGCTTCAAAGAAATGTGTCTGTGTGTGGGTGTGTGCATTCATGCACATGACCATATACTACTGACATATTGCAGTAAGGAACAAAAAAGTCCAAATATATGCATTACATGCATATCACAAGATTGCTAACTCTTCTCTAGCTAAGCAAGGGGTAACTAGGGATCAGATGTACTGGGCCCATTTGTAAACCTGTTGTATTTCTTTTTAAAGAATGAGGCTGCACCTCGTGCCTCCCACTGGGATGCTTGTAACAGATGTTGTCCTTTGATTCTAATGAAAATTGATGAAATTTATTTATCAAAAATAAAAATAAAAAGATTGCTAACTCTTCTTTGGGTAAATTACAGGGAGATGCTGAACTTTTTCGGGTGTGAAACTTAGCCCCTTTTTTAATTTTTTCCGACACCTAGCTCCCTGTACTTTCATATCATGACAAAGAACCCCATTACCATTCTTTCAAATGAGTTGACAGCAAATACTCATGTGCACATCATGTGCATTGTAAGACATCTCTAAAATCCTAAAAATCCATGCCCTACTTTAAAATACAATTTTGTTCTTTATTTAATATTACTTAAAGAGATATTTTTTGTCACAATTTTTTAACTAGAGATCTAGACCATTGAATTCACACCTACAGATCAATCAACTAATATTGAAAATCCAAGTGATGTGCATGGTTTAGTAAATTGTGTACCAAATTACCCAAAAATCTCGGACATCAAAATGGTCATTCAGGATCAGTGCATTAATCTCAACTATCCAAATGATATACCAAGATTCAACTAATCTAGACCATCCAAAAAATGTACCAGATCAACACAAAATCTAGATTTACCAAATAGTCTCCTATAGGCAAATAGTTAATCTTGGACATTCAAGCAATGCTAACAAGATATCAACCAATAGTTAATCTTGGTCATGCTGGAAGTGTTTATGCTTCTGAGGCCAATGCTTTCACACATGCCTCCTACATAAAGAAAGAAAGGAAAGGGAAGTCTGGGCTGGCCTTCGCTTTGACAGGACGCTCCTTTTAGTATTATGCACCTTCATTCTTTTTAATACAAGACATCTTTCACCAAAAAGAAACAAGCAAAACAAGAACTTCTTCTCCTTCTTCCTTCTTCTTCCTCCTCTTGAGGAGGCACATGTCTCTTGCATTCTAAATTACACCCCATGCCTCCAGGTAAGGAAACACATCATGTAACATCTCTACATTTTAAAACATTCATTTCAAATGATCTTGGCTATCATGACAGCATCCTAATATCAGACAATTAATTCCAATCCAAATGATGTGCCAAGGTTTCATCTAATCCAACTCATCCCAGTAATGTAACCAATCAACCCAAAGATCTAGGCCATCAAAGCAGTCTCCTAAAATCTGTGAACTAATTTCAACCATCCAAGAAATGTACCAAAATTTCAACTAATCTGGATTGTTAAAGCAATTAAGTCAACCCAAAAATCTAGGCTATAAAAGTGGTCTCACAAGATCAAAGAATTAATCTTGGGCATCCAACCTTCCAAACAATCTAGTCAAATAAAGTGACGTACAAAATAAGTCAAAGATCTGGACCATCAAAACAGCCTCCTAGGATCAGTGAATTAATCTCAGTTATCCAAATTATGAAATGAGGTTTCAACTAATTTGGCCTATCCAAATGAGGCAGAAAATCAATAGATCTAAAGCATTTAAATGGTCTCCTAAGCTCAATGGATTAATCTCAACCATCCAAGTGATGCCAAGATTTCAACTAACATAGGTTGTCTAAATAATGTATCAAACCAAAGCAAAAGTGCCATCAAAGTGGTCCCATACAGCAATGGATTGATCTTGCTTCCAGAATTTGAAGGAATTTCAATGGAAGGTTTTGAAAGTAATTTTTGGGCATCTTTAAAATTATCTTTGTTAGATGAATTTTCTTGTATTTTCTGTTTTTTGCATCGTTTACTGTTGTTTGGTGATCTCTGATGACCTTTTTAGATGTACTCTTACATTTTGATTAATAAAAGTTTCTTTTTTATTTATCACAAAAAAGTGCCGTACCAATTAAACCAATGATCTGATTTGACAAAGTGGCACTCATAAATGAATCAATGGATCTATCCATCTGAATGATGTGCCAAAGTTCTCATATGGAAGAACATATGATCTCTGCCATTAGACATCACCTAGTCTCAATTTTTGCTTTAAAAGTATAAAAATGATATTGAACAATTAGGTAAATTTTCACTCACTGTCAACACCATCAGGGGGTTTGACATTATACGAAAGTGTAAGGGTATAAGCCTTACTAATAAGCAACAAATCAGAGAATGAGTAGGGATGGCAGTGGGGTGGGTTCGGGGATGGTTTTGTAAATCTAGACCCTCACCGCCCCCCAAACCTCCCAGCATGTACCCTCCCCAAAACTCACAATGGGTTGGGTTTTCAGAGTCCAAATCCTCCCCCACATTTGAGGGTGATGGGTCGGGTTGGCAGGTTGAGTTCAGAACCTGCATCTAATTTCCTGTTACTTATTGTTATATATAAGCAATAAACACACAAAATAACATGAAGACATAAAAATTTCCAATTGTTTAATTGAAATATGTAGGAAGCACATAAACTATCAGTTTTCCTTCACATAAGCTTCAAAACATTATTGAATTCAACACATAAAGTACAGGTTGGGGAAGGTTGGATTTAGCCTAATACTGTGCCTAACCCTACCTGTACCCATATGGGTTGTAAAATCCCAAAATCCGCCCCCACCCTAAAATCCACTTTTCAAACATAAAAAAGGCAAGTACCGCCAGGTTTGCCATCCCTAAGAATGAGATACAGTCATCTCTACTTTACCAAAAAGGGGCATGTCAGAAAAACATTTATTATAAAAGAAAAAATTGATAAAGTTGAAAACAATAGTAGCAGACCTATTCTTGTGTATAATCAATCAGCAGAAAACAACCTTATTCTGGATGGACAGCTAGTGTGGAAGATGAACCTTGTATGATGTTTTCCCCAAAATTTGAGAAGGTTAACCTGGATGGACTGCTGGTGTGGATGGTCAGGACATTGTATGGACACATAAGATTTGAAGAAATTTACAAGACGGGAAAATCGGATAAATGGTGGGCCTGCTTAACCTTCTCAAAAATCATCAGCCAAGCATACATTCAGGTGATCATATAATTTAGAGATGGGAATGGTCTGATACCTTTACAGTGAAATCTAGCAAACCATCTGGCTCCCTTTACCCATGTCCCTTTCCCAATAAACTGGTTTGGACCTCAAAAGCCCCTTCTAAGGTGGCCTTTATGATCTGGACATAAACTCTAGATAAATATCTTACTAGCGACAAGGTCATTAAGGTATTTTTTTCATATCAGTAGCAGTTGCTTTATTAAAATTAACGGCAAGAACAGAACAGGGAGAGAAGCTCTCTTAACTGTCCCTGAAGAGTACAGTCAAACCAAAAAATCAAAAAACAATTAAAATCGAGCCCAAAACATTACATCTCTATTCACCCCTTGCTTTGCTAGCCCATCAGCTATGGAGTTGGCACTTCTTTTGGTACATACCACTTTAACTTCAATATCCTGTGTTAACCACTTGAACGTTTTTCTTTCATTTCTGTAATTCCAAAGGCCATTCCTCTCATCATTCAGCCATCCCACCACTGACTTGGAGTCACCTACTAAGATTAATTTCCAAATACTCATCTCCTTTGCCCCTTTGGCCCCTCCAAAGACTTTCATTAGTTCAGCCCTTAGAGAGTCACCTTCTCCAATTGGGCCTGAGAATAAAGCTATAAACTTTCCTTCCTCATCTCTAAAAACTCCTTCAATTCCTGGGGGCCCTGGATTTCCAACACTGTTCCATCAAAGTTTAGTTTGATATACCCATTGGTTGGGGGTGTCCAAGGGGGAATTAAGACATTCTTACCAGAGCTGAAGAAGCAATTTCCTTCCAGTTCCTTACAAAATCTTCCATGGGAAAATCCTTAAAACGTTCCAAGGATTTAGCCCAAATAAATACTCTATTGAAGACCACTTCTGTGATAGCTTCTTTAGTTAAGATAGGCATGCCCCTCCCACCCACATGTTGCACATTTTGCAATTTTGATACAAAAACAACTGACCACCTCTTTGGTGCATTGTCCCCTCACTCACCAAGTCTGGACTCATTTCCTTTGATGCTTCAATGTGAGCTGGAAACGCCCAAGTATAACTTTGGGGATGATTGCCAGCTGGCACATTGGTGGGGTGAATAGAAAAGGCAAGCAGGTCTGGTGCTTGATCCCTGCAACAATCCTGTGGACAGTTTGGATGGAAAGAAATGACAAGATCTTTGAAATAAATACTCCCAGTCTAATGAAATCCTAAGGAATACTACTGCTAAGGTTTTTGTTTTGGGCATCTGTCCACAAGGGGATCTTACTATGCCTATAGACGATTCCTTTTCTATTAATCTTCCTTTCCATTGTATCTAGAATGCCTTTTATATACATCGAGGTTTTCAGAGCTGAAGTCTCTAATCAAGTGGAAACTTTGATTCAAGATAATACAAAGAATTTACTAAGTTCCTAATCCAATTTAAGTTTAGCCCTTGAGAACAGATCAAGAGACTTGGAATAGTTTTACTTTTTTAGCAGTCCAAAGAAAATCCCAGTTTACTCAGATGGGTGTTCACATTATTTAGCTAAATGAACGATCTGATGAAGTTATTAGAGACTTGAATGTGATATATTTTCACAAAGAGTACAGTGCTCAAGTGGTCAAGCCAAAAGAAAAAAGAAAGGACATAGTTTCCACAAGTCCACCAATGAAGCTGATAAAAAATAGTCGTCTTACCCCAGAGGGTTGAGTTAAAATATATTAAGTGTAATTGCTTTCGTTCAGTATGCCATCATTATCAACTACAATCCATTTGAATTGGTGAAAGCTTGAACCTCTATACTTCTTAATATCTCGGAAAAAAGATAAGTAGCACTATATAATCAGACAAACCCAAACTCACACCCCCCCACACAAAAAAAAAGAAAGAAAAACATACCCACTGCCTGAACAAAGCGAGGTCTGTCATGAGATGCTAATCTGGAGCAAGCCAGTCCAAGACGAATAATAAGGCAAGGTCGGAGCTTCACATCACATCCATGCCAAAAAACCAGATGTGACCAAACCTCAAGTTCTTGAGCAGAAAGTATCCTATAAGTCTCCCTCCAATGGATGGTCTTCTTGATTGATGAAAGCAAGCATGAAAAGTCACCATTGGCAGCAGTGTAGAATCTACAGAGCTCATCCTCATTAATCCTGCATATCATTACATCCTACTTATAACACAACCAAACATTCCAAGAAGCCAGGAAGACACTTCTAACTGGTACTGAACTCGAGTAAGAAGAATAACATAATTCATATTTTATAATAAATAACAAAAAGGTAAATAGAAGAAGCAGAAAGAGTTGAGAAAGATGACAACCACCACATCAAGAAGGAAACTTATATTGGTGGGAATCACATGGTAGTATTCATTCTCAATAAGATAGAATTCTCTAACAAAAGTCAAATTTGGATTTGGCTTTTTTTTATCATTAGCAACAATTAAAAGGCTTTGTTCATATGAATGGGTATTATTTACAAGAAACCTTCCCAACCAACAAAACTCCATAGGGGCTGATACCCTGCTTTTCAGCATCTTGTGTTTTTTTTTTTTTTTAAGATAAAATAGAAACTTTATTAAAAGGAAAAAAGAAGAAAACAAGAAAGGTGACAAGTATCACCTGAAAGAAGAAAAAACTGTAAAACAATCAAAGAAAAACAATACCTCCTACTGACTCGAGCCAAACTCAACCCCAACCAACAGGCTCAAAACTCAAGCACAATAACACCGTTGACCCAAGGAAACCAAGATAACCACTAGCCATAGCCTCTTACACAAATTCCACCCAAAACAGATTAAAACTGAACCCCCAAACCACCCTTCAATCTTGACCATTCCTGAAGAAGACAGCAATAAAACTCCCAACCAACAAAAATCCTTTTTTTTATAAATGAGTAAGATTTTATTAATCCAACAATTAAGAGTTACAGGCAACCCATGGAATGGCATGAGGTGCGACCTTTCCTTTAAAACTAGTTACAGAATTACAAGTTCAAAAGAAATTACACAGAAGCCCAAAGTAGCCCAAAAAAACCCTGTTTTGCAAGTTAGTCAGCCATTGAGTTTGCTGATCTGCCTACCCACTGAACTCTGATTGTCATATTCCTTGTTAGCCATTTAACCTTTTTGAGGAGACCTCTAAAGCCCCAGATCACAGAGTCCATCCTGCAACCAACCCACTATCACCTGGAAGTCCCCTTCAATAATCAGATGCTCTATTCCTAGCTGGTTTGCGAGCTGGATTCCTTGCACAGCAGCAACTAACTCGGCACTTAAAGAGTCTCCCACACCCGCAGGATTTGGATACAAAGATATAATGCTACTGTCTTTATTTCTCTGCACTCCTCCAATACCTGAAGGTCCAGGGTTACTTCAGCTACTCCCATCAAAGCTCAGCTTAATAAACTCTTCCCCAGGTGGCATCCATTCAACCACATATCTGTACTTCCTGGTAGAAGTATTAGCCATTGCTAAACAGCTTCTCCATAGGTCATCAAAAGAATATGCATCAAAGAAATTTAGAATTTTCAGCCACTGAATTGCCCTTGTCAAAATACATTCTTTAACTTCCGAAAAGCTCCTTTCTTTTTGACAAAAAATTCTGGTGTTCATTTCTTCCCAAACAGTCCACAACAAAGCTGCTCTTATGCACTTCCACATAATTCTCCCTCTCTTTGTGTGCCATTCAAAGCTAGACAGACTAAACAGCAAGCTAGTATTAGATGGCAGGTTCCACCTACACTCAAACAACATAAAAATCCAATTCCACAAGGCTGCAGCAAAGGAGCAAGAGATTAGTAAGTGGTGGCGATCCTCATTCTGAGATTTACAAAGAACACACCAATTAGGGGATAAGCACCATTTTGGTCTCCTCTTTTGCAGGTTTTAAAAGGTATTGATCTTACCATAATAATCTTCCCAACAAAAAACAACAATCTTTGGGGGAACGAGTCTAGTCCAAAATTCTTTAACTAGGGAGTTCTAGGGTGCAGAAGTGGAGCAGAGGGATTTGAAGAAAGAAGAGCATGTGAAAATTCCTTTCGGGTTAGGGGTCCAAGTTCTTGTGTCAAGCTTGAGGGGATCTAAGCAAATAGACTCAAGTGAAGACAACAGTTTTCAAACACAAGAACTTTCATCATCACATAACCCTCTTCAGAAACCAAAATCCTAGTTTAAGGCCAAAGAAGAAATTGGGAAGGAAATAAAATTGGAAACCAGCTCTTTCTTATAAAGGGAAAGAGTGTAAAGAGAGGGAAAAATGTTCTTCCCAAAAAAGAACATTGTTTCCAAAATTAACATCATACCTGACCAAATTGAGAAATTTGGGAAGGATTCTATGTATAGCCTTCCAGGGTGTTGTAAGAGTCGCCCGTCGAGATACCCCGGCATCATACCAACCAACCAAAATCTTCTACCACCACCAACCTCCATTCAAACTGAATTCAATTATTTGGCTACTCCATAGGCAACTGCCACAACCTCGCTACTTAATAACTTGTTTAGGTTTCTTCACCTTCCTGATAGGCCCCACACCAACTACACTTGCTCGCAATCTAGCAAATACTTCTGAAACCGGAATAGCTTGATGGCATTTAAACATTTTAAAATGTTTCACTGCATTAAGGTTCTCAAAGTCCTTAACAACTTTAGCATTATCATTAATCCTTTCCAACTTCAAAACTGCTTCTTTTCACATGTCTTGAATTCCACTTCACCACATCCTTCCCTATCTTCAACTCCACCATTTCCACCATCTTCTAAAAATAGGGTTTTTTTTTTTTTCCATTATCAAAAACAAATCATGAGTTACCATTGCTTATCAGGAAAAGAACAGCTGCTTTATGTTTGTCAACCTATAAAATCCTTTCTGTGTTTGCTTTTTGACTAGCCTATCTATAATGTCCAAAATTAATTATAGAATTCGGTAATTTAGTTCTATATCTCTCCAACTTTGTTGTTTAAATTATTTGACCTTAAAACTATTCCTCAAGAAGTTAATTGGCTGATTTATCAGTTCATTTTCTCTCCCACTACTTGTTTTAGATATCACTGTGGATTGACAATCCTTTCTTCCATCCATTGTTTCGCTTAGAATATCAATTCCAAGCAGTAATTAGTTATATGTGGGCAGTATGACAAAAATATTATAAGTTGTGACTTTATGAGTACACCCTTGAATAGAATGCAATAAAAGCATGGACTTTATGAGTACACCCTTGAATAGAATGCAATAAAAGCATGGACTTTATGAGTACACCCTTGAATAGAATGCAATAAAAGCATGGACTTTATGAGTACACCCTTGAATAGAATGCAATAAAAGCATGGACTTTAAAACACTGCCAACAACATCTCCCTAACCATTTTCTCACACTTTCTTCCCGATGATTTCTTTTCACAACCAGATGGAACATTTTTTTAACATCTCCCTAACCATTTTCTCACACTTTCTTCCCGATGATTTCTTTTCACAACCAGATGGAACATTTTTTTTCAAGAAAAGGTAAAGTAAAAAGGGCATCCCAGTGCATGAGGCTCCTGCCAATGTGTGGTCTGGAGAGGGAGAGATGTACGCAGCCTTACCCCAACACATATAGGAAGGTTGTTTCCAAGATTCGAACCCTGGTCACCCAGGTCAACATATCCTACAAGCATCCCAAGCCATTCTTCCCCATAATTAACCCTAGGAATTCCACCTCTTTTGTCATGTGCCATTATTTAGGAATCAACATCAAGAGGTATGGAAAGCACCAATGTGACAGCACCTCGAATGTAGCTAAGCATCAATACCAAATAGAAAGCAGGAAAAACCAATCCAATCCTGATTCATCATCCCAAAAGGACACATAGCTGCTTGTACCAGTCCCAAAAGGACATATAGCTGTGCAAATTCAATAGTGGTAATTCTATCTAGACGGCAATGAGCAACTTGTACCAGTCTTACTTTCCACTTTTGGATTACTTTTGGTAATGAATAAGCAAAGTATTCTTCTGACAACCAAAGAAAAGGGCAGGGTGATGTGGAGAGCAATAAGAGCAGCTATTGTTTGGGCAGTGGGAAGAGAGGAATAGCAGGATCTTTCAAGGGCAAGAAAAATAAAAGGATAAATTGATAGAAGGAATAACCATCAAGGTCATGCATTGGATGGAAACATTGGATCTGTTCAATGCTTTTTCAGTAGATGGCTTGATTAAAGGCTGGAGTACAGTAGCGGGCTCCTCTTCCTCATCTCCTACTATTCATGAAAGCGGGTCCCCTCCTTTACAGAATAGGGTAAAACTGAATTTTGATGGCAGCTCTGTAGATAACCATGGTCCCTCAGGAGTTGGGGGTGCTTTTAGAGATGTAGAAGGAAGAATCTGGCTGTATTCTCTGGATTAATTGGGAGAGGTGACTCACTTGGTGGAAGAAGTAATGGCACTACTGCAAGGGCTCAGATTGGCTAAACAGTTGGGTTTTCAGTAGTTGGAAGTGGAGGGACAATCAAAGTTGGTAAACAGTAATAGGCTGGGTGCAGACAAATAGCTTAGGCACTTGGTCCCTCAGACAATCTGTAAGGGAAATTTTGAACCTAACAAGGGAGCTTAGAGTACAGTTTAAATGGACTAGAAAGTCAGAAAATACCTTGGCCGATGCTTTAGCAAAGCAAGGAGTTACTCAAGAAACTCTATTTTGGGCATGTTTGCAAGACTGCTGTGAATTGGAGGATGGAAGGTGATAGTAGTACTAATTTTATTTAAAGTTATAAAAAATGAATAAATAAAGTAAATTTATTGATCAAAGAAAAGAAAAATTACGGTTTTCCACAAAAGAAAAAATAGGTTTTGTGGTGTGATGGAGAATCGAGAGACGGAGAACTTTGTTCAGGCAATAAAATGGAAAAGAGTACTTCAGCTGGAGAAGAAGAAGATCCTCATGGAGGAGATAACAAATAGGGGGAAGAAGAATATGAAAATAAGAGAAGACTAATGAGCAAAGATCCTAATGGACTCAGAAGTGGTCGACTGGTTTCAAGGTTTTGTAGATGGTTTACTACTTGCAGAAAGAATACAAGGATGGAGAAATGAAATGACAAACAAGGGAAACAGATTTACAGTAGAAAATAGAAGAAACAGAAATGGAGGTTTTATTGTATTAATAGAGTTCTATGGCAAAGGGAGGAAACAATTAGTATGCCTACCGGAGGGACAAGCTAAACAGGGGTGGAAGAAGGTCGCAGGTGCTCTTGAGGAGTTCAACCAGGGAAAATGGATGATCCTAAATACTGAAGAGCAAACTCAGAGGGAAGAACAAAAATCAGTGGAGGCAAATGAGAGTTCAACTGGGAAAACAATGCAGTTAAAACAAAATAAAGTGACTACTCCCATAACAGTACTCTCAACAGATACCTGTCCGAAAATATTGTGGGATGGAAGGAATGTGGAATGGAACAAGAGGAAGGTAGTGAAGGTAAAAAAAGAGGTTGAAATAGGGAAGAAGTTCGAAAAATCTTGAGGGAATCGTTTCAGCCAAAGGAGAAATTCACCCTTATCCCTTTTGAGAGATGTAAAGCAATACTTGACATGACCGAACTTCAGTTTGAGAACAGAATCCTTGAAACAAAATATGGCCAGATTGCAGTGGAAAACTGGTCGCCTTCCTGCAATGTATTGAACATCTCTCAGAAGACCATAGTCATCAAGATTCTGGGGTCACCCTTTAACCTCTGGCAGGAACACTATTTCCACAAAATAGCAGTGGCTTGTGGTGGTGTTTTCGAAGGGTTCTGTGTGGAAAATCTTCAAGCGGAAAAAATCAAAGTGGCAGGAGTAAAATCTGAAAGTATCCCAAGGAGTATGGATATCTTTGCTGATGACTGTTGGAGAATGGTGTGGTTGGTGTCGGAAGTCAAAGCAAATCTCTAGAACAATTTGGAGGAAGAAGACGCTGACGTGGACTCTTGGAGGCCATGTGGTAAGAGCTGGGTGGACCGCCCGAAAGGTCAAGCTGACCAGGGAATTATGGAAACTGAAAAGTCGGGGGATAGCCTTAAGAAGCACTCCTTGCCATTTATGGGAGATTTTTCGGAAATTTTTGAATGGGATCCAACGGTCCAAAGAAAATCCTACTCTGAGGTGCTGAAATCGAGAAGCGGGCCTTCTCGTGGGGGAAACTTAACACTCAAAGCCCTCCCTAGAGTAACCTCGGACCATTGCCCTCTAAGCCTCTACCAAGAAAACCTTATTGGATGCTCCACACCCTTTAGATTTGAGAATATGTGGCTGGAAGTTCCAAAGTTTTTGCAAAAGGTAAAAGATTGGTGGTCAGAAGGTGGAATAGGGGCTAGAGAGAAGGTGGTGAGATTCACCAAAAAATTGAAAAGATTGAAGGAAAAGATCAAGGAGTGGAACAAAGAAGAATTTGGAAATCTTGAGGTCTTAAAGGAGGATTTAGCTAGGAAAATAGAGGAGTTGGATCAAAAGGAAGCAAACAAAGAATGTGGGCCGGAGGATAGAGCCAAAAGATGGAATTTAAAAGTGCAACTAGAGGAGATCCTAAGGAAAGAAGAAATTTCTTGGAGACAAAAATCAAGATGCAAATGGCTTCTGGAGGGGGAAGGAAACACTAGATTTTTCCACTCCCTAGCAAATGGGAGAAGAAAGAAAAACCAAATCTCCAGTATAGAGGTGGAGGGAAGAGAAATAAACTCAAAGGAGGAAATTGAAAGGTGCTTTGTGGATCATTTTAAGTGAATCATGGGATCCTCTATTGAAAGCAATTTGGATATGGGAGAATTACAGTGGGATAGAGTGCCAGAAACCAAAGCTGCCATCTTAGAAAGAGACTTCAGTGTAGAGGAGGTCCATGAAGCAATCTTTTTGATGGATAGATCAAAAGCTCTGGGGCTGGATGGTTTTTCAATGGCTTTCTATCAAGATTGTTGGGAAATCTTGAAGGATGATTTAATGGATGTCTTTGGTGAGTTCTATCAAAAGGGGAAACTCTCTCTAGGAGCAAATGCAACATTAATTGCTCTAGTGCCAAAAAAGAAAGAGGCCAAAACCCCTAAGGATTATAGACCGACAAGTCTTGTGGGTAGCATGTACAAGATCATTACTAAAGTTCTGGCTAGTCAGTTGAAAATAGTCTTGCCATTTGTTATTTCATAGAACCAAGGAGCTTTTGTAGAAGGGAGACAAATAGTGGATCAAATCTTAGTGGCAAATGAACGTGTGGCAGCTCAGAAAAAACAAGGTGGAAAAGGTTTGGTTTGTAAGTTGGATCTAGAAAAAGCTTATGATATGGTGGATTGGTCCTTCTTGTTGAATCTCATGGAAAAGATGGGTTTCGGTGAAAGATGGAGAATGTGGATAAAAGAGTGTATTAGCTCGGCACACTTCTCTATTCTCCTAAATGGGGTAGCAAAGGATTTCTTCCCGGCTAAAAGAGGACTGAGACAGGGTGATCCCTTATCCCCATTCTTATTTACTTTTGTGGCTGAGGTTCTAAGTAGACAAATCATCAAGGCTAACCAAGAAATTAGTTTAAAGGTTGGAGGATTGGTAGTTCAGAAGTGGTGGTGTCTCACTTGCAATTTGCAAATGATACAATCATTTTCTGTGAGAGTTGTGATGAATCCAGTTTGAGGAATCTGAAAACTTTGGTGGACAAGTTTCAATAGGCCTCCAAACTAAAAGTAAATTGGGAAAAAAGTTGTGTAGCAGGAATAAACATAGGGAAGGGTGACATCCAAGCCTTGGCAAATTTGCTAGGTTGTGAAGTGAAAAGTTGGCTCTTAGAATACCTAGGTATGCCATTGGGGGGAAACCCAAAAACTGAAAGCTTTTGGAAGCCAATTTTAGAGAGATTCACAAAGAAGTTGGCAATGTGGAAGAGAAATTACATTTCCTTGGAGGGTAGAATCACCTTGATAAAGTCCACCCTAGCAAACCCGCCTACCTATTTCCTCTCCACCTTTAAGATCCCGATGAAAATAGCAAGGAAGTTGGAGAAGATAACGAGGGATTTCTTGTGGGAACCTGGTCATGAAAAGAATGATCATTTAGTGAAGTGGGAGCAAGTCTGTAAATCTAAGGAGCAAGGTAGCCTAGGTATTGGGAACATCTTACAGAAAACCAAGGCCCTTCTAGGGAAATGGCTATGGAGATTCCCTTGTGAAAAAGATAGGTTGTGGCACAGGGTCATTAAGAGCATTCATGGTGAAGCAGAAAACGGTTGGGATGCAAAATTAGCTTCCAATGCAACTTCGAACTCCTTCTAGAAGACAATCTTTGAGGTACTACCAACTTTTCTTCAATTTATTCATTTCGATGTTGGGTGTGACAATAAAGCTTTATTCTAGGAAGACCTTTGGGTTGGGGATTTGCCTTTTAAGGATATTTTTCCGGACCTCTACTCTTTATCAAACCTTAAAAACAAACTTGTTGCTAGGGTTGGCATATTTTCAGATCTAGGTATCTCTTGGGACTTTGGCTTCAGAAGGGGGTTAAGGGAAAATGAATGTGAATCCCTATTGCTTTTTGCTTTCAACCCTTGAGAAGTTCTATTTAGACCAAACTACAGCTGATAGTAGAGTATGGTCCCCAACTCCTGATGGTTTAATTTCTTGTGCCTCTTTCTTCGGTTTGCTCACTCATTCTAATCCTTTGGGGTGAACTTTCTAGTGAGAGAAATCTGGTGTAAACCAATCCCTCCTAAAGTGCAAACCTTCTGTTGGAAAGTGTTCCTAGGGAAGGTTAACACTTGTAATGTGCTACAAAAAAGAAGGCAAAATAAATGCCTTTCCTCATGTGTGTGTCCTTTGTATGGATTGTGGTGAAACCCTACCCCACTTACTCTTATCCTGCTCTTTTGTTTCTTGTATTTGGGAAATTGTTTGTTCTCTCTTTGGATGCAGATGGGCTCCCCCACAGGATGTGGTAAGTCTATTCAACCCCTCCTTCCTGAGGCAACAGAAGAAAAGAGGAAAGTGCTTATGGAAGGCAGAAAGAGCTTCTGTGGTTTGGATTATATGGGAGGAAAGAAACCAAAGAATCTTCTCAGGAAAAAGTAAATCAAAAGAGGAAGTCATTGAAACCATAAAAATCAGAACTGCACATTGGGTGATGACCACGGATCTATTCAAAAACTTCTACATGAATGAGATTCTAAGAAGCTGGACTGAAGTAGCACAAACAGATGTTCCTAAAGAAGTTGTGAGAGCAGAGTGGAAGCCACCTGCACTGAACAAATTAAAACTAAACTTTGATGGGAGCTCCTTTGGCAACCCGGGAAGGGCAGGAGAAATCATCTAGGTGAAGTTATGGCACTCTTCTCAGGACCAATAGTTATTGGTGACTCAATACAGGCTGAATCATTGGCTCTACTTCAAGGCTTAAAGATGGCTGAGCAGATTGGTGCAACAGACTTAGAAATAGAAGGAGACTCACTGCTAATCATTTCTTGGGCTAAAAACATTACATCAGCACCTTGGAATCTCAAATTTATATACAGAGAAATTGACATAATTGCAAGGAAGTTCAACACTCAGTTTGGCTGGATCAAAAGGACTGCAAATGGGTTGGCGGACACTCTAGCAAAACAGGGGGAAAATAGATCTACCTTGTACTGGGCAGAACTGTAAATGGTTTGTAGTGTTTGCAGATTGGGTTAATGCTTTCTGCAACCTATATCTATTGTATTTCAATATTTCTCTGTTATTAATAAAATCTTTTTGCTGATCAAAAAAAAAAAAAAGAAAGATTACAAGAAAAGGTGATTAGCTATCACTCTATCAAAAGAAAAAAAACTCAGCACCCTCCCACAATAGGTCTCCCTCAAATTACTTCCCACAGTCCCACCCAAGAAGAGAATCCCCAAAGTTTTGCTTAATTGAACTTCTGTTTCAACAAGTTTTTCTAAATCAACTCTCTCCTCTATCTCTCTTACTTGATCCCAACCACCTGATCCCCTTCCTCTTCTGTCTTTATCATCCTTCTCACCATCTTCACAGTCTTCCTCCATCTCCCCCATACTAATTTTACTTCCCTCTCCTTGATAATCAGAAGCTGTTTCCAATATGCTTTTCTCAGTTTTCCCCACAATTTATCAAATGAATTGTTCTTCTTGGTACCTTTGAAAGGTATAATCTATTTTTTATCTTTTTTTTTATAGGTCGGAAATGTTGGAATATTTACTGCAATGAATATTTACAATCTTTTATCAAATGAATTATTTACTGCAATGAATATATTCTTCATTACTGATCAAAAGAAATGTTGGAAATCTAGCAAGATCAACTTTGGAACACCCTGTTAGTACTTTGTAGCATGGTCTGCAACAACAACGATATTCAGTGATATATCCCCAAAGTATCCCCATTTTCTAGGTGGTGATACAAAAAACTTCCGGGAATCTTTTTTCTCCCCCAAATATCTACGATATTTTTTCAATATGCTGACAACATTTCAGATTTCATTGATAGGCTATATATTTAAATTTTAAAATATTATTAAAAATTTTTCAATATTTCATTAAAATCATCATTTTTTTTCAAATATTTTCCTAAAAGAACCAACAGGGAATTGGTGATTGGATAATTGGCTTAGTACTTTGATATGATTTACTTACTAAGTCACTATAATTCAAAAGAAAAAGAAAATCTATATGTATATATATATAACCATAAAAAAGTATTCTCAATCTAATCAAAGCAAATAGAAACAATAAAGAAAAAAAGTTAAAATTACAAATAATTGATATATATATATAAAAGAGAAGATGGCAAAGACCAAAAGGGAGATGAGGAGAAACATCACTATTACAGTCTCTTGTAATTTTTTCATATTTGATTTAAGTAGTTCTTTGCTATGGTTTTGAGCCTTAAATGTGCAATTATATTTCTTCTAATGATCTCTTGATAGTTAACTAATTAATTCCATGTTTCTAGAAAGTTTTCCTGATTTTTTAGATTTTCCAAATATCTTAGTGAAATATCTCCGAAATTTCTCCAACTCTACATGGAAAATGTTCATCAATACCAAAATTACGAACCATGTTTGTAGAACCCTAGCAAATCTTAAGGATTTACGAGATACCCTTTAGAAGATTTAATTGAGAAAAAAATACTTCAAAACATCACATGGAAGCAGATTATTAGCATGAATGCTTTCAAAGGAGGGCTTGTACAACAAGACCAATCTCATGGACTTGAGCTCCACACAGAGGTACCTGTGGCCAGTGTTTTATGATTTTTAGGACCATACCATTCTTTACATGTCCCATGTTTTTTCTCCTCACTACTTATTTATCCTAGTATTAAACAAATTCCATTAGTGTTATTATAAACAAAAAAAAAATCTTTTTGAATATAGTTACATGTCTGTTGGCCTGCAAATTTCATTGAAAAGGGTTGCATAGAGGAGATAAAGCATGAGAAAATGACAATAAAAAATATATACATAAAACAGCAGCAAAACTACATATTAAAGCAATTATACTTTATCACCTTTCTGGTAAAGTAATTCCCTGCTTTTCCAGTTCTCTGTGAAGTTGTATCAACCAACTTTCAGATGGCATACTTTGGGGAGTTTCACTTTCATCATTGGTCCTGAAAAGCACATGAAGAAAATAACCTGAGCCAACTACAACTTGTCTTGGAGTAAATACAATAAGTGACACACACAAATGTGACCGTAGAGTGTAGATAAAAGGAAAGGGTGAATCCCATCAAAGAAACATGCTTGTCCATTTAACTCAAAAACATATTTAAACACTCAACTATTTTTCACATCCATAGTTCACTAGCTAAATTATACTAACCAAGAAAATGAATTTTAAAAAATAAAGAGGAAATACATTTTAAATGCCAAAATTAAATGAATTAACCTTAAAATTCCAAACACAAAATAAAAAAAAAACTTGAACATTCATCAGTTCAAAGAGTAAAAGATAAAGAGTAAAGACTGAATAGTAAAGATGAAAGAGTGAAAATTTATAACAATACATAAATAGTTCCAATTAGACCTAACAATCGGGTCAGTGTGTTGATCCATGACCCAACCCAACCCAACCCAGGTTTTTCCAGGTTGGGTCATTCTCGAATTCAGGAAGCTAAATATGAGACCCTAACCCTACTTTTTCGAGTTGGGTTGGGTCAACTTTTTGCCAGTTCTAGTAGCATGACTTTTTTTAGAAAATTTGAAAAAAAATGAAAAGGTTAAAATAAATTAACAAGATAGACAAAAAATTTTTAAATTACAATAGAATAGTATAATGAATCTGGAAATAAAAATTTATATACATAATATATATAGGCCGTGTCGTGTTGGGCTGCAGGCCATGCCAACACAACCCACTTTATCATGCCATGTTGTGCCAGTCCATGGGCTGCAAAACCCAAGCGCAACACAGCCTAGGGGTATGGGTTGGGCCGTGGCATGGCCCAATTGTTATAGTGACTGGATCGTGCCTAGCACAACCCACCTAAAAGCTCTAGATTTTTGTGTGCTTTTAAGGCCTCACTTGCGTCTAGGTAAGTCATTTACCTGGAAAAGCACTTTTCCTAGGAAACACTTACCAATGTTTCTTTTATTCCCCAGGTAAAGTTGTACAATGGTTGTTTTATCCAAAAATTTGACATTATTGAAGGGACAATATTGTCCCATCACATATTAGCAATTTTGGGCACAGATGGGTATGTGATTTACCCAAGCCTCAGGAGGGTATTACTTGCCCAAATAAATGAGCTGCTCGGAAATCATTCTTTTCCGCAGGACCCACTAATAATGAAATACGAATGTGAGTTTATTTCTTTTCCTTGGGATCCACCAAATTACTTGCCCCCACTTCCCGGGAAAAAAACAAGGCCCAAGTCTTCTTGTATATGGTTATGATGTTAAGAATGTTTAGAATTATTCAGATTGGGGGGAAGTCCAAAATGTAACTTTGAGAACACCACAGAAAATTATCATCACTCATAAGTTTGGTCCATGATAATTGATACCTTTTTTATCAGTTTGATACCATTTCTTTTTCCTCCATTTTGTTCCAATGTAGGTGCCTTGGTGCATATGTGTGCTTGATGTAATCATCTTGCTTTTACAGTAATACAATATATTAAAAAATATGAATAACCAAAACTAAAACAAGTTGGGCATTGAAATGTTCACTCATCCACTATACCTTGTATCAAGAGTTGACTCTTCTGATTGTGGTTCCAAATATTGTTGAGAACCAGTGGTCTCCTCTGAGGTTTCTTTACTGCACTCTGATTGATCAGAAAAAACCGTCGCAATTGAGAGGAACAATAATGGCCTCGACAATGTCTAGCAAAATTGAACCCAAAAACTATCAAGAAACAGGGCCCAACAGCCACTACATCCAAAGGAAGAAAGTGAATCAAAAAAGACAAAAGAATGAGAAGAAAGGCATAAGATGAAATCCAAAACACACATTGAATTTATATCTATCTGAATTGAGAAACTTCAGCAATCTACTATAACTAAACGATCAAGCATGACCTACATAACTGCTTAACTTTAGGAAGAAAGAAAAATGCCACCTCATGGTGGTAATGTCAGTTATTAGAACCTTCAAGAGCATTTTGGAAGTACAGCATTACATAGGGTAATTGCATTAAATAGCATTAGGTTCAGTCTCAATGTTGCAACCAGTAGGGCTATCAAAGAGCTACACTAGCATCAGCTTGAAGGTGAGACCAAGAGTTCAGCCCAACTTATTAGCTAAATGAAACCTCACAAGTTAGATGGTCTCAGGTCAGTTTAACCTCTACAAGTTTAGGTATTCCACTATTATACTAAGTTTAAATCCAGGTATCAGATGTAATAAACCTCAGTATAACAATTTATCTAAATTGCTTTTATTTTTTAACCCTTTCAATTGGTTTGAGACCCAGGCTTGGATTATGGTCTTGTGCATAACTGAACTGCTGCCCAGAGTAGGCATTGTTTCAAGACTTGGACCAAATATGGGAAATCCTTTAGGTTGTGTTTGGTTTGAAGGTTTGTATAGGTTTCCCTACCTTTTCTTCAACCTAACACACCCATAAGGTTAAACATAATTTCTTGCATTTAACTAAGAATAAACCCCGACTCAATGGTAGCAAGAATCTAGACTTGGGCAAAGCTCAATCCATCTCAGCTCATTGATAGCCCTAATAATAAATCTAAATGATTCACACTGATGACCCAGAGTCTAACAAGCATTTGTTAGCCAGACTATTAATCTGCATTGTGACAACTGACCAATGCAAAATCAAAATAAAAACATGTGCAAGAAAATTGTGTAACAAAACCAGAAGATCTAAAGGAACATTAATGCATTATCATACTTATTTGATTGATAACAACCTTAGTTGTATTGCTTAATGAAAAGGAATTTACAAATGTACAATATGTGCCCAGCAATCCTGGTAATCTAGACTGGTTATAACCACCTAGCCTTCATTACACTACATTTACATTCTTCAGTCTTGTGGGAATACATTATCATAACTTTGTAAGATCTGCAGCATGGTTTTATGGAGTACTTAGGTTTCACATTAGAATAAATAAATATTATGCTATAGGAGTCAAAGTTAATGAATATGGGCATGTATATAGAAGAACTAACCTGCATACCCTTAACCAAACCTTTGAAGACTGGCCATCTCTCAATCCACTTGAAGGGTGGATAGCAAAGAATTTGCATTGTCTGAAGACTGAACCAAGCAAATGGACATTTAGCCCTGGAGACCCTTCGCACAATCTCCAGGGCTGCAACTTTCAGTAAAAAAAGTGCCACCGGACCAGCTGTAAATCCCAGTCTACCATGGTCCAGAGAAGTTATATGTCTGAAGACTTTCCGTGAGAAAGACTTAGGAGCAGAAGCAACTAAACATCTATCTTGTCTCTTTCTATGCATGACAACAGTTGGCACTTCCAAGGTTTTACTTGTATGAGAAGCATGTGATGGGTCTCCCATTGAGAAATACTCGTGAAGAACCAAAAATTTACATTCTCAATTAACTTGTATACCAGAATGAACTTCAAAAGCTAGAAGTAATCCATAACCACCTTCCTAGTATCTGTTAACTGTTCGTATTATGAGGTTGTTTATGCAATACTATGGAACCCTTGAATATCAAGATTTAGATAACACATTGTTGACATTGGAATTACATAACTGTTGAAACACGGGCAGCAGTGAAGTCTATATAAGCATCAAATATCAACCTGCAAGAAACATTAAAAATGTCAGCACTTGCTGAGGGAGGGAAATACTGTCAGAGTCTTGTTATCTCAGCACCCACCATGACACTAGTGCAATTGCTAATTAGTGCATTGACCAATTAGTGGCCTTTGGTTGGCATACCTCTAGATAATAAAAATCAGCTCAATAGTAGCCAGAATCAGCCCACAAGGGGATGCTCCAACTCAAACTAACTCATAGGATTAGGCATAGACTCATCCATAAACCACGTTACAAACTTATGAGCATGCTTCTAAATATTAGGGAATGCCTCTTAGAGGTACTCTGGGATACATTCTTTGTTTTCTTGGAAAGAAAGCAGGGAGTATTTCAAATAAAGCAATGTTCTTTGAAATTTAAATCTCACAGTAATGTGGGACTACAGGCTATTGCATATCTCTTTTAAAATCTAGCCCCATGAAGAAACCTTCCCTAGTTATTCATGCGCCAAGCTGACTACTGGTGAATCTGCTGATCTTGGCCCACCTGAATGATATATATATTGATCAATCCTGAATGAGATATTCAGTGTAGTAGTAGTTAAAGATTTGCCCTCCATGGTGAAGTGTCTTCGATACCAAGGTCTCTCCAAACAATATGGAGCTACTCTGTCTTTTTGTCAAGTACAACAATCAATTCCCTCCCTCTTCCTCCTCCCCCCCACCCCCATCATTACCCTCCAGTGTAAAGAACTTATAGAATGTAGTTTAGAATAAGGCTAATCGGTTACAATCAGGAAAAAAATAAACAAATGTGTACATATCAGTGCATGTATCAGAAGCTTTTCAAATTTGACCTTCTACTAAGGAGACCGGATGAGCTGGAGACATAATCATGCACAGCAGGCTGGGCAACCTTTCACGAGTAAATATGCCAGTGTTCCATATAGGTTGCCCAGCCCACTGTGTAATGATTTTGTCTCCAGCAAATCCGGACTCTCTACAAACCCCCTTCCCCCACACACTCCACATCCTAGTTGCTTTAGACTAACCATCCAAGTGATTGCATTATTTCAGATTTCTTAAAACAAGGGCAGTAACCCATAGGAAATTCCATTAGTTAGTTGAGATTACTAATAATCTAACCTTTCTAAAGAGAAACCCACTATAGTCCATTGTGCTAAACATCTGGACCATATATATTAGATTAGCCAGCAGGACATCATTTGTACTTAACCGACTTAGTTGTAAATCTGTTACAAAGAATCTTCTAGATCAAACAAGCTGTTAGTCAGTTAGACAAGTGGAGTATTCTAGACTATGTAACTCTCACATTATTTTAATGGTATCAGAGCTATGGTGAAGTAGCCTGATGTCTTCCCTGAATCAATCCGCTGCAACTATACAGAACCGGTCCACAGCAACTCATTCTACAGTAATGGCGATTGAAGCAGATCCAACTTCGCCATATTTTCTCCATAGTCAGATAATCCGGGGATGATTCTGGTTTTGTGTCCTTTTAATGGTGAAAACTACTTGACTTGGCAGAGAGCAATGAGAATTGGCCTCAGTGCCAAGAACAAGTACAGCTTTGTCGACGGTTCACTTACTGGTCCAAATCGAGGTTCACCACAGGAGTTGGCAAGGGAGAAGTGCAACTCCATGATCATATCCTGGTTGTTTTCTTTGGCTAGAGACTTAGACGAGAGCATTATCTACACTGAAACAGCATCTAAGATCTGGAAAGATCTTGACGAGCAATACTCTTAGAAAACAACTCTTTGGATTCATCAATTGAAATGCAACCTGGCACTCCTTCAACAAGATAATTTCTCGGTTGCAACCTATTTTGACAAACTAAAGGTCTTATGGGATCAACTGACTGTGCTCAATCCTGTTCCTGAGTGTTCTTGTGGAGCGACGAAGGAGATTCTTGCTGATCAAGAGAATGATAAACTGCATCAATTTCTGAGCACAGAGCCTCTTCCAAATATTAACTGTGCATATGCACTGGTAAATCAAGAAGAAAAGCATCTCTCTCTCACTTCAGTCAGTTGCAGCAATCCAGATCTTGATCTTACAGACTTACATGCAATGATGTTAAGTCCAATGTCTGAAACTCTAACGGCAAGTCTAAGCTGCAACGTGATCACTGCAACAGAACCGGGCACACCAAAGACAGATGTTACGAACTAGTTGGCTATCCACCGTACTGGGATCATAACAAATCTTCCCATAAGGATAATCGTGCTCAGGCTAATTGTGCAGGAAATCAGTCTACCCAACCTTCTCTGGTAGTTGGTTTCACCATGGACAAATACATACAACTCAAGAATCTTTTACGAAATGACAAACCAGTCGTATCCACTGCTGATGTTTCTGGTAAGAATGCATTAGTTCATTCCTGGATTTTAGATAGCGGAGCTTCTAATTACATGATTTTATATCCAAATCTGTTTGTTGAGTCCATTCAATTAGCTTGTCCTAAATCCGCTCAATAACCGAATGGTTCAGTTCTATCTGCCACACAACAGGGTTCTATTTTGTTGTTCAATGATTCCATA
The DNA here is from genome assembly GCF_056320005.1 of Nelumbo lutea. Lineage (NCBI taxonomy): Eukaryota > Viridiplantae > Streptophyta > Magnoliopsida > Proteales > Nelumbonaceae > Nelumbo > Nelumbo lutea. The sequence continues at coordinate 3,281,653 of NC_142685.1, read as the reverse complement.
GTTAGTGATGTCTTACTTGTACCTGATTTCCACTGCAATTTACTGTCAGTTAGTAAACTTGACCAAACAACACACTTGTGTTACTCCGTTCTTGTCCGCATCTTGTTTCATTCAGGACTCAGTATCGAAGAAATTCATCGGAAAGGTTGATATGGATGGTGGCATTTACACCCTACAGCCACTGAACTGTGTTGCTTCTTTGGCAATAAGTGCTGCTTCTTTCAGCACATGGCATATGCATTTAGGACATGCCTCTCGACACCAAATGTCGTTGGTTCCTGGTTTACCTTCTGCCATAGTTCCAAACAGACAAGGGCATTATTTCCTTCTTGTTCCATAATGGCACCGGCACCATTTCATCTTATTCACGTAGACATTTGGGGCTGATATCACTCTCCTTCGCTGTTGGGTGCTAAATTTTTCCTTACCATTGTAGATGATTTTAATAGATATACCTGGTTATACCTTCTCAAATATAAGTCTGATTCCATTTCATTTCTCATATATTTTTGTAATATGGTGAAAAACCAATTTAATTGTTATGTTCATGTGATCCATTCCGATAATGGGCATGAATTTGTGTCTGACCTGTTGCAAGATCATGCATAGTATTATGCATCAATGCTCTTGTGTTGACATGCCACAACAAAATGGTGTTGTCGAATGCAAGCATCGTCATCTCTTGGAAGTGGCTCAGGCTTTGCGTTTTCAGGAATCTCTTCCTATTCAATTTTGGGGGAAGTGTATTGAAAGCAACGTATCTCACCAATTTCACTCCCACACCGGTGCTTCAAGGGAAATCACCATATGAAGCCCTTTTTGATAAAGTGTCGTCTTATGATCATTTATGGGTGTTTGGGTGCTTTTGTTGTGCCCATGACTACTCCAAACCACGAGACAAATTTGCTGCTCGTGCCTCTAAATACATATTTCTAAGTCGCCCTTCAATCAGAAGGGAGCTTTATGATCTCTCTTCTAAGCGCATATTTGTGTCACAGGATGTGGTTTTCTATGAGACAAAATTCCCCTTTGAGAACCAACAACCAATTGTTTCTAACACTCCTACAATTCCTTTTCCTCCCCCGATTGATGACATCCTTCCTACTGAATCATAATGCCACATTGACAGCCATCATACCATTGAGCCCATCGGGCCCATTGCCACATTGGCAGCCATCATACCATTGAGCCTATTGGGCCCACTGGACCAACGCACTCGCTAGAGCCCCACCTATCAAAACCATCTACCAGACCCCAACGCACTCATAGGCCACCCATCCGACTCCACGATTACATATGAAATAACTCTCAAAGCCTCGATTTTTACACTATGATGAGCTTCCCCCTTCTCATGTTGTCTTCCTCAGCCATGTATCTTCTCATACAGAGCCACGAACCTTCTTAGAAGCTATCAATGACCCGAATTGGCAGAATGCTATGGCCGACGAAATAGCAGCATTGGAGAGAAATAATACATGGACTTTAGTGGACCTACCACCTAGCAAGCAATCCATTGGTGCATGTTGGGTTTATAAGATAAAGTTTCGTTCTGATGGAACTAACGAGCACTATAAAGCACGATTAGTTGCCAAAGGTCATACACAAGTGGAAGGTTTGGATTTTCATGAGACTTATGCACCGGTCACCAAACTTGTAATTGTTTTACTCTCACTTCTGCTATAAAAGGATGGGAACTCCATCAACTTGACGTGAATAACACATTTTTGCATGGGGATCTTCATGAGGAAGTTTACATGCTGATTCCACCTGGTTTCTCTTCTTCCAGCAATCGTCAAGTCTGTAAACTTAATAAATCTTTGTATATTCTTCAACAAGCTTCCCATATGTGGCGTGAGAAATTCGCCCACTCTGTTTGGGACTATGGTTTCACACAATCAGTTGTCGACCACTCGTTATTTTTCTTATGACATGATGGTCACTACCTAGTTGTGCTGGTATACATAGATGATCTTCACTAGAGATGCTCCTGAGTTGATCACCTCATTCAAACAATATCTCAACAATTGCTTTCATCTCAAAGATTTGGGTGCTATGACCTATTTCCTTGGAATTGAAGTCCAACAGTCTGCCAAGGGTATTTTCCTTTCCCAACATAAATAACTGATGGACATCTTTCAAGAAACCAATAGTTGCACTGCAAGCCATGTTCATCACCAATGGAACAGCAGTGGTGTTTTGTTGATGATACTAGTCCTCTTCTAACAGATCCTTCGTCTTACCGTCACCTTGTTGGACGATTGGTTTATCTAACCATTACTTACCCAGAGATCAGCTATGTTGTCCATGCAACACCTCAGTTTTTTAAGTGCCCCGCATCAAGAGCACCTTGACACTACTATGTGAATCCTTCGTTACCTCAAGTCCTCACCACTCCACGGTATTATCCTTCCATCTAATAACGACTTCACATTGAAGGCTTATTGTGATTCTGACTAGGCCAGTTGTCCATTCACTCACCAGTCTACGTCGGGATATATCATCACGCTTGGCAACTCTCCCATTTCATGGAAGACGAAGAAACAACACACAATTTCTAGGTCCTCGGCTGAGAACAAATACCATGCCGTGGATGTAGCAACCACTGAGTTATTATGGTTGAAATATCTTTTTTCAAGACCTAGGCATTCCTCTCACAGTACCAATGCAACTCCATCGTGACAGACAAGCAGCCCTCCATATAGCAGCAAATCCCATATTTCACGAACGAACAGAGCACATCGACGTAGATTGCCACTTCATTCGTGAACACATTCAATGTGGAGATATCCAGACCTTTCACATATCTAGAAAATCCCAGTCAGCAGATTTGTTCACAAAAGCTATTGGTGTTGATCAGTTTGCCTTCTTATCGGGCAAGCTAGGCATTATCTCTCTTCATGCACCAATTTGAGAGGGGGGGTATTAGACTAGCCAGCTGGACATCATTTGTACTTAACCGAGTTAGCTGTAAATCTGTTACAAAGATCTTCTAGATCGAACAAGCTGTTAGTCAGTTAGACAAGTGGAAGCCAGTTAAACAAGTGGAGGATTCTAGATTCTGTAACTCTATAAATATCTGAATACATTTTTTGAGGTTTTATTTCCAACTCTCGCATTATTTTCATTATAGATGACAATACAAGATATATTAAGCATAACATCAGTGGGAAACAAGTAATTTGCCTTTTGTTAAGCTTTGTGCACAAGGAAAGAAAACTTCAGATAAATTTGATTTGGCAACGTATTGTGTATTAAAGCCAATCATATATGCAAGAGATCAAACATTTCATGTACTAAGTAAAATATTGGCTATGCCAAAATATGTACAGTTATCGCTATTGCAGAAATATTCTAAATGCAGTGCTTATAACTAGACAAACACCAGATACTCTGTAAAGTATTTACCCGTACAATTAATTCAGCCAATTTGTCATTTCGATAGTAGATAGTTACAATTTAAATTAGCTGCAATATATTAGCAAATAAACACCTGCAATCAAAAGTGCGCGGTCCACGCTATTATTAGCAAAATTTCCGTTTTCAATTCTTAAAAAAAAAACTTGAATTTCTGAACCTACGATTACTACTAATCCATTCGACTACAAAAGTTCAAATGCATCAATAATTCTTAGAATATCCGGAGAAACAGAGATGAGGAACGATAAACATTGTGTGTGTGTGTGTGTGTGTGTTACTGAAAGAGAGAGAGAGATCTTCGAATTCGGATGAAATTTATTCGGGAAAAAAAACCAAAATAAGATAGGTCGGATCAATCCTGAAAACTTGTTTCTTACCCAGTCGGACGCAACAAAGTTCTTCCAATGCATTTGAGGATTATCGATTTCTTTTCCAATTCGGATTTCAGCGAAGAATTGATGGAAGATTCCGGTTACCAGAAAGAGAGTTAGGGTTTGGTGGATTTGGCGCCCTGTTTCTGTTGAGAAGTTGAATATAATAAATGAAATACAAATAAAACTCGTCTTGATCGATTGACAGTTTTCTATGTGCCAAAAGAGAGAGAAAGCAAGGAACACGGGAGTGAGGGCCCGGCCACACCGGAACGTGACGTTTACCAAACCTGCTGACACCTGGAGCGAGAATGTCAAAAAGTAAAACATTGGGGTCAACCTGGTCCTTTCCCCTCGTGCCATGTGTCCACGTCAATATGAATCAAGAGCTAGGCTAGAAAGAAAACTATTGATGTAATAACACCCTGCAGCGTTTGATCAGAGCACGTGAAATGGTAGCGCCGCGGACTCCTGTCGTGAACTTGTGAACGATTTGAATGTATATCACAATCTTATACCTTTCAGCTGCCTTACAAAACATCCCTTCAATCTTCAATCTGATTGTCCATTTACTAGAAACTGGTTGTTGTAACGAATGTTTATATCAGTTCGTCATCTTCATCATCCCTACTTACCAGCTGGCATCTGCTAATACTTACAAGTTGTTCCCACTTCCCACATCCACATCCCTATCCACAAGACATTACAGCCGCTTTATTGAAAATATTTTCATTGTCATTCATGAAAATGATATTTTAATATACAACCATAATATTTTGTGAGTGGAGACTTGAAAACAGTTTGTAAATGGCAGATTCACACATCACAGTGATAATCTTGTTTCACTATTTCCTTGTTAAATTTTATTTTTGCAATTATCAGAAAAAAAAAAACTGTATATTTTGGCTAAGAACTAAATTAATTATATATCAACAATGAGAAACTAAATCCTTTACTTTTTTTTCTGATATTTTGTACTTCTCTATATTTTTAGCTAATAATAATAATAATGATTTTTATTTCTTAATACTTATTTTTATTTAATATCTGATATAATGAATATATAAATATATAAATATGATGAATATGAATATATAAATATTACAACTGTTTCGTTGCTTACCGTTTTTTATACGTTTTTGGTACATTTTATCTACTTTAATACGTTGCTTATATTTTTCTTTGATCTTAAACTTTTATTTATAATTTATTATGCAACATTTGACTTGGAAAATTGAAAAACTGACCTGCAGCAAAATTTTTCTAAACCAATTTTAAAAACGCTGGATTGAATCCAAGAAAAAATCCATTGGCTTAAATCAATCTAGAGCCATCTGGTACCAATTTAGAACGAAGAAAGATTGTACCATGTAGAGGTGTTGTCAGATATTCTATCTCTAGTGCTAACTCACAATCCTTCATTGCACCGAAATCCGAAAAATATCAAAAGTCGGGGGTGCTTCAAATATTATATCTTATATTTTTTATAGGTATATGCGTTAATGTGCAATGATCGAGAACATGTATCGCTCAGTTTGGAAGGAATATAAATGCAAATATATAGAGTGAAAAATCTTAATTTCCATATTTTGTATGGAAATTAAGGTTATATTTGGATAAGTTTTTCTGAAATACTTTTGTATAAATTTGTAGAGTATAAAACCTTGAATTTTGTATTATTTTGTATATATTTATATTATACATATTATTTGTATTCAGTACTCTTTCTAAACTAAACCTTAATATTAAAAATAAATAAATGCATTGGAGTTTGACAACGTGTTTTTTAAAACAAAAACAATCGAGACACTTGTACAACAAAAAAGAAAAGTATAAACCATATCACTACAAGAAAAATGGCTTTTAGTGACAGATATATAGTGGTGTCCATCACTATAAACAACTTTATAGTGGCAAATTTAAAATTGTCACTAAAAATACATTATGTAGTGATGGAAAATCTCTGTCACTATAAAGAGATTATAGCAACGGATAGTCGAAGTTTCGTCACTAAATTGTGATTTATAGTGACTAACAATTGAATATCCGTCACAAAAACACAAAGTCTTGATATATAGTGATGGACAATTGTCATGCGTCACAATTGAATGACTTATAGTGACGGATGACTTAATCACCGTCACTAAAGGTTGAGCTATAGTGACGAACAATCGAATGTGTGTTACTAAATGGCAAATTATAGTGACGGAAAATTATTTGTCACAAAATCATAAAAGTTGATTTATAGTGATGAATAATTTAATATCAGTCACAAAATATTTATTTATAGTGATGGGTAACTAGGTATTTGTCACAAATTAAAATTACAACATCTTCATTTTGGGATATTATTTGTAGTGACATTTTCTCATAATCATTGTTTAAATGTTATTTTGTTTAAATTAATATAATGCGTTTGGGCATTTAAATTGTTGAAATTGATATATCCAAAGGGGAATATGTTAGACATTTAGATATTTAAAAACATTAGTAAAATTTCATTTACATTCTACGTAAGGATACTCTTAGGTCAAGTTTTTATAGACCATTAATAACTTTTAATGTTGCAAAGGCTTGATTGGCCCATACATTATGCTTGATAATATGTCTTGGGCTTGGCATTTGAACTGGCTAGCCATTTAAGTAATAAACTATATGAAAAAGAAATATAAAATGTAATAAACTATATGAAAAAGAAATATAAAATGTCAATTTATTTTTATAATAAAAATTATAGAAGGCTACCCAACCCCAACTCCAAGCTTTTAGGTTGCATTAGGTTTATGGTTGAGGGTTCCATAACTTGATTTGGGCTAGATTGACCAAATATAAGGCTACCCAATAGGAGTGGATTTGAGCCGAGCTAAGCCAAATATATAGCTATTCAATCATGGCTCGCCGAAAAATCATCAGGCTTGAGCTCAATTCGAGGTATAGATTTTAGCTCGAATTCGACTCAACTTAAAAGTTCACATGTTCAAGCTCAACTCAACTCCAGCTCGAATGTGAACAAAGCTTCCTATAAAAGATAAAAGTCATACATATAAAAGTTATTTTTTATTTTACATATAAATATTTAAGAATTATAAAAATCATTTATTGTCATATATAAAAATTTAAAAAATTATGTATAATATTTATTATTATACATAAAAATTAAAATGTTATTATACATAGTAAAATTATTTTTTTAATATGTATGTATGTATGTATAATCTCAATTAGGCTCGTGAGCCTCAATAGCCGAGCTTTATTAGGCTTGAGCTTGTCTTGACTAGCAGACGTGCCTATATATTGGGCTCAAGCTTGTCTCAAAGCTCGATTTAGACTGAATCAAATCCAACTTTTCACAAGCCAAGCTCGAATAGCTCGTGAAAAGATCAATTCATTTCCACCCCTACTACCCAGCCTAGCTTGCATACATTATAAACTTGATTACCCAATAAGCCGGGGGCGTGTGCTCTATTATTTTTGGTGAGGTTGTGTCTACTTGTCTACCTTTTTACATGAGAAAGTGGTTTGGAGGTCGAGAAGACATGCCCCAAAGGTTAATGCACATGATGAGATGCATGTTGGGATGTCAAGGTGTCCCCATATTAGACAATTGCACAAGATATGGCTGACGTGGTGGGGTGTCATTATCCATACATAGAATAAAATAAAGGCTTTTACAATATTTGTGGTATCCTAGAGGATTAAGATGACTCAAAGGTAGTGTTGGACCCACAATGGGACATTTAGTAAATATTGCATGGAAATATGTGTTGAAATGATCTATTGAGTGTTTCTTATATTTCTTCTAAAACTTATTATGATCATCACATTTTGTTTTGTTTCATTTTCTAAAATATTAATTAATTTCATTTTATATTGAAGGAGCACATTTGGGGGCACAAAAACCTTAGGATGGTATTATTTAATTTAACTGAGGCCCTTTCATGGCCTAATTCCCCTTCTTGGCTTCTTCCCATTCTCCTCCAACAACATTGTGAAGGCATTCAGTAAATCATGTTGGAAAATAATAAAGAAGGCAGAATGGTATTTATCAGTAATTTCTTTCTAAACTGGGAACTTGCAGTAGCGTAGTGTTGCAGAATAGTGAAATTAAGAATTTGTAGAGAGGAGGGTTGAGTCGTGCCAATTTGTCACTCTCCTTAAAACCGCATTTGCCCCCTATGGTGGAATCGGGTGATCGTAAATCGGTCAACAAAATAAAATAGCCCACAGGGCATTGGTAGGCGTGCACTCGCTTACCAAACATTTGCAAATCACAAAGAATAATGATCAGATTGACAGAGAAAATAGAGAAGATAAGACCCTCGAATGTGTTCTGGTGTGTGAGACTGGATCGACCAACACTCATTTTATAGAGTGTTTTCAGTCACTCAAATGGACACAAAAGTGTCATTTTAGACAGAAGCCTCTTCAAAATAGTGCACCTGTTTGAAGAGACACAACCGGACAAGAAATGTTTTTTAAAAAATAAAATTGAATTTAAAAGTCAAAAGTTTAATCCAGTTAAAAACAAAACCGATTTGGTGTAGCGCATTTATACATGCACTTATATATATATATATATATATATATATATAGAGAGAGAGAGAGAGAGAGAGAGAGAGAGAGAGAGAGCAAAATTATAAAATACTCCATATCTATTCATTTCCCAAGCAATATGGGACAAAGAATCTTCTCATACATTAAAGAGAGAGAAGAGAAAAAGACAAAATTCAAAATACAAGGAAAAGATGAGAGAAATTCTTGAAATTTTAAATCTCCCTCTAACAAATCATCCAAAATCGTGGCAACGTCGTCAAATGCCAAGTGGTGTAGTAGAAACCAGACCTGACAAACCTAATCATCCGTTGATATCGGCGAACTTCTCTTGCACTAGTGGCTTGACAAAAGAAGTCATTGTAAAGTTATTAATATGCATGGTTTCAAAAGACATAAGATTTGAGGTACGAGGTTTACATATTGAGGCGGGGCTAGTAGATTGTAAATTGGAGCTTAAAATGGTTAAAAAGGTACGAGGCGTAGAAATGGAGCCTTAAGATTGTAAGTATGCTCAAGACACGAGGCATAGAAATGGAGCCTTAAGATTTAGCAAAATCTGTATCAAATCCAATTATTGAAAATTTGTACCGGATTCCAATCTAAAATCATATGGGATTTTCAGATTTCGATTTCGAATTCGAATCGTAACGAACTCAAATAGGGTTCGGATTTAATCCAACTTCAAATGTTTAAAATACAAACAAAATTAAAAAATAATTACTTTTGAATGTTTTTATATAATAAATTAATGTAAATATAACATACTAGATGCATTATGTATATATTCATATATAATATAATATATAAAAGCATGTTTTTATTGTTTTAAATATAATTATATTAATTTTAGGGTAAAATACAAAAGCCCCCCTAAAGTTTCTAACAATCATAAAACCCCCTTGTAGTTTCATTTTAGCAAAAACCTCATATTTTCAAAAAAATAAAAATAAAATACAAAACTTCCTTTCTGTCAATGACCAAGAAGAAAAACATTAAACCGATGATAACTTTTTTTAAAATACCTATTTTACCCCTTTACGAGTTATTATACACCTATTTTTACTAAAATACCCTTTGCCCTCTCTTATTATCCTAGTTTCATCTTTTACGCAGTCTAAAGAGGATCAAGGGTAAGGAATGAACGAGGAAGAATGATGCCAGGAAGAATTGCAACCCTTTGCCCGCTTTTGCCAACTGAAGAATAGCAACTAAAGAGGAAAGAACTAGGATGAGGGGCAACTAGAGAGGAGCGACAAACCCATGAAGAACAATTTCAATCACACTTGAGAGGAACGAACAGATGAACGACGAACCCAAGAAGAACGATTTCAGTCCCACTGTAGAGGAGCGACGAACATAGAATATCCCAATATTTTAAAACTCTAATTCTGATAGGGAAGCCTGGTCATTTATTCCGACTTGGCTTCTAATCAGTTCAAAGGAGCAAATAAGTCCAGTGGTTATGTAATCGAACATTTGTAGTTTATTCCAAAGCTCATCAAATGATACTACCAAGTTAAATGTTGATTCAAATACCAATAATTTGTAAATTTTATTATCACAAATATAACTACAAACTAAATGAAAGGGATAAAGTCACATATGCCATATAGTGAAAAAAAAAAACGAACTCCAGTGAAGAAATTGACCAACAAGATGAAGCACGGTCGTCGTCCGTTGAAGAATCATTGCCGGAAGATGTACGGAATATTCCGAGAAGTGGTATATTTTGAGTACTATGGATACTTGCAACTATCAGGGTTAGGGTTCGAGTATTTTCTCAAAAGCACAAGGAGTGTAATGAGTTGCTTGAGTAAGGGCAATAATGGTATTTTGCAAATGGCTCAGATGATGTTTAAGGGTAAAAATATAATTCTATACACTTTCCGTCTTGATCATTGATGAAAGGGAAAACAACATTCTTTTTCCTGAAATAAGCCTTCCTTTGCCCCAAATGACTTAAAACTCCAAACCTCATTCTTATAGTGCTAGATTTGCAAAAAATTGCAAGAAACAAGTGTGAGTGGTTACTTTTTTTAAGATATTTGGGGAAAATATAAATTAACAAAAAAATTTGAAAATGTAATTTTTCTCTACCTATAAAGACTATATATGTTTTAGATTTACGGATTTATCTATCGTATCTATAGAACAATTGAACTTTCTTCTTTATTATTTTTTATTTTTATATTTTTAAAATTAAAAAATAAATAATAATTAATTATATATTTTTTCATTTAATCATAATAATTGAATATATTATAATTCTATGGATGATCCATCATATCCACAGACCATTTGAAAATTATTTTTTAATAAATTTTTTTTATTTTTATATTTTTAGTATTAAAAAACAAATAAATAATTAATTATATTTTATCATTTGATCACAATGATTGAATATATTATAATTATATGGATCATCTATCATATCCACAAAGAAATTGAAATTTCTTCTTTAATAACTATTTTTGAATATATTATATAATGTTTATTTTTTTTATTTTTTAAAATAAATAATAAATAATTATTAATTATATTTTCACTTAGAAGTTGTGCCAATGCATGCTTTATGGTTGGATAGGAGAGTTGGGTTTTTTTCATCCCACAAAACATTAAAACTTTAGAATTATAATTTATAAATTATAGTTAAGCATAGGATTTTTAATGAAATTATAATTAACTACAATATATTTCTTTATAAAACCATTAAAATATATTAATTTAATGTATATACACCTCATTGAGGTCTTATATTCAATGTTATTGATGCATTTTTATGATTTATTAAAGTATTTATAGTGTGTCCAAGCGTATCTTAGCTTTTCTCTGATGCTCATGCATATCCGAGATGTATCCCGATATGTCTTTTAAAATTGTCTTTTCAATACACTTGACGTTTTCGATACTTTAAACATTGCATAAAACATAAGACAATTGAACTGTTTTGATATAAAAAGATTTTACAAGTGGTATATACACTTGACCCAGGTGCACCTCTAATGTACATCCAATTGGAACTAGACCTATACACAGGCTGGGCTAAGCTGAGTTTAGGTCAGGTCTTGTCTCTATATTAAACATAAAAAATTCAGGCCTGAGCCTAAGCCTGATCCTACCATTGAGCCTAAGCCCAGCCCTCATATAAAGCCCAAAGCCCGCCAAATATTTGAGAAAAAGATTTTTTCTTCTTTTATTAAATAAAAAACAGTTTTAAAATACACCTATATATATATTAAAAAAACCCGAAACTGCCGGCCTAATTTCATTCAATCATTTCGAAGCCCGACTTAGCCCATCGGGCTGCCCAGCCCATAAGCATATCTATTGAAACCTTGAAGGTGAAATTAGCACGGAAGGGTGCGAACCGTGCAGTCATGGGCTCGGATCCAAAAATATGCAACAACCATAATGCCCGAATCAATAACTCTAGATGATATTCTCGTACAATTCGTGAGTCGTGACATCTTAACGAAACGCAGGATGAATACCCACGTATCCCGTGACAGGTCCCAATGGCAATCAAAGCTGAGATGCTTTGTATGGCAGTATAGCACCCCTTGACATTCTCTTTTCTCTCCCTTGCGAGTAGCGACGGAACCGCTTGTGGTTTTAATTTTTAACAATTAGTAAGTTGAAAAATATTCGAACTGTATGGTATAAGATGCACACCAAAAAAAAAAAATGCACATTAAATGGGCGAACCGCACAAGAAGTGTGGACGACATTCAAAGTCAACACGACTGTATAACTGTATTGCATAATCCGTCAACAAATAGCCCAGACAACGCCAGGTGCCTACCATCAAGAGTTTTTCTTTTTTAATTTACGCCCATCCAAAGTCAAAAGACACTTTCAGTCTTTCACACGCAGACATGAGACACCGTCGACTCAACGCTCAGCGCCAGGAACTAAAGAACGCAGACTCCAAAAAGTCACAAGCTCCAAACTGGGAACCATGAAAATGAAAATAATTCTAACAAAAAAATACGAAGTAATTTTTTTTTAATTTTATAAATATATAACTCAAATTACAATGGGATGGATGATACAAAAAGAGAAATCGCTATGGTATCATTAGGACCATGGTTAACCCCCTAGGTTGTAATCGTAGGATCCAGAACTTCAAGTGCGCGACAATAGATAATCCAGGTCCAACGACGATCTCATTAAGGGTTTACCATGGTCCCACAGAACATGGTAGCAACTGTCAGAAAGAATTACGCAACTCAATCGATCGCTGCCATCTGATAATAAACCCAAAAAGACGCGCATACACCGACGCGATCTCATACACCAAAGTCCAAACCAAAGCGTAATGCAATTGCAATAATGCAATCCAGTCCATCCAGTAATAGTAAGCTGTATTCTTTTCACTTATCCTCCTCTCCGTTTAGAGTCTCACAGGAACAAACCCTAGAGATGAAAACGAGAACCCCTGATAATAAAACAGACAAGCCGGAATCCCGAAAGCAGAGATGAAAACCCTAGGAAAAGGAAGCCAGCGAATCCCAAGGCAATCGATATATCAGACTGAACACAAAACGAGCTTGTGGCCGTACACGTGTCTCCTCCTCTCAAGGTCCGGGACAATGCCGTTCCCGCTGCGTCCGCCGACAGTAGCAGGTAAGCGAAAACCTACGCAACCGCGAGCAAAGTTCAAACCCACACGCAACGGAAAATTTGTGTGAGAAAAGGATAAGAAATAACACAGAGAAAGAGGGCCCAATGTACAATGACACAATCCCCTCCCAAAGCCCAAGCGGAGATAAAAACAGGAAGGAAAAGCGAAATTAGGAAAAAGTCACTCACTTGATCGTGACCGAAATCAAACCAGACCTGCACGGTCTCCGGCAACACGGTGGTTCCTTTCAAAATCTCCCAAACTGAAGCTCCCATTTCGGCCAAGGAATACAGAGCCACGATTGCATTTGCAGCAAAAACAAATCTACAACAACAACGAAAATACTGCATATCTGTTAGCTCATTCAAAAGCAAATGCGAGAGACGGAGAGAGCATCGGGGCAATGGGGATGGCGGGGGTACCTAAATGCGTCGAAAACGTGCCAATTAGGGGAATTGGAGCCATGAGAATTAGTGACCATAAAAACCGCAGAGGCAAGAGAGAAGCAAAAAGAGGCAAGACGGAATACAAGTATCAGCGTGTTGAAGCGTCGGAGCTTTTGTTCGGACACGGTGGAATGGAAAGGAGGAGCCAGGATTCGAGGCGGGGTTTCGCCGTTTCGGAGTGATTGTGGAGATCGCATCGTTGTTCCTTCCTGCTGTTGTGGTCGTTGTAGACAGGTAGAATAGAAGGACTGAGAGAAGGATAAGTCATGAGAGTTGGAGAGAGAACCCAGAAAAAAAGGGTTTTTTTTTTCTTCCCCTCTCTCTCTCAGTCTCCTATCTCCCTGTACTATTTCTCTTTTCCCTCCTTTTCTTTAATTCTCAAGAAAATAATTTTATGGGGCAGGTTTTGATTAGAGTCACGGGGATGGCAAGGTTGCACACGAGAGAGACAGAGAGATGAAAAAGGAAAGAGGAGAAAAGGAGACGGAGAAAAAAGTGGGCATAGAAAAGAAAACCAGAAAAGAGGAGAAACTCCTTACATACAACTGAACATACCGAGTTTTGCCCAGAAAACTTAAGACGACAAGGGAGCATTCAGCATTCAACAGGAGAGAGCGAGCCAGTGAGATGGAGTGAAACCTTTTTTTTCCTTTCTTTCTTTCTTTTATTTTTTCCCTTTCTCCTTCTTTATTATTTCTTTACTCCTCCCTCTTTCTTGCTGGCTGCGGCCTGCATGTTTCCTTGGCGTTGGTTGGGTGGTTGTTTGGTATGGCTTGCTCAGTTTACTTTCTTTTTTTCTTTTAATTTTTTTCCGTCCTCTTTTGTGTGCTTTTATTCTCTCTTTAGTCTTTCCGGTGAGGAAGGATAGAAGGTACTAGCCTAAGGCTAAGGCCTGGGGAGGAAACGGGAAGCAGGGACATCAAGTATCTTTTTGAGTATTCCCATTTTTCCTCTTTTTTTTTTTGTTTTTGCAAATTATAATTCTAAAATGACCGGAATGACCCTATCACTTCAAATTTTGAAATTGCCCCCCAGTCGGCCATTCCCCAGTTCTCACGGGTGACGCGTTCATTTTAATGGGTAATGATGTGGTGTGTTGTTTGAAGTTTGATGAAATTAAAACCTCTGGCTTTTACCATCTAACAAACAAGAAAAAAAAAAGAAGAGAGTAAAATAAAACTGATCAGGTGGTTGGGATCATTGGATCAGACCGACTTTTTTTGACTCGTGACCAGTATAAACCTCGTACCGTTTTAATGTACAATGCGTAATCGTCGTTGTTGAGACTTGAGAGCCTAGCAGAAGCGACAACCTCTTGTGGATATTATATATGTAGGTCTTGTAAAATACTCTCCTTTTTTTTTTATATATTTTGGGGCAAGCTTCGTGGAATCAGAATAGAAAAGGTGGACCTCGGAAATCCCAGTCCCCTGACTCTCTCCACAGTCAAATGCTCCATAGATTGTCATCTGGCAGGACACAAATCAAACTATACACTTATACTATACAGTATAAAAAGTTACAAATGGGCCAACAGTGGACCATGTGTATCAGTTCAATCTTCAATCTAATGCATCAATGTAATAAATTGTGGCATTGATTTTGCCACGTGTTAAAAACTGGTTTAAACTTAGCGTCTATTATTTTTTGGATTTTAAGAGTGGAAAAAGTTAATTGATGAAATTTTAGCGAGAGCCAACCAACCGGTTGGTGACATGGGATCTAATCCCGCCTGCGTTAGGATGTAAGGATGCAAACGGATCGGATCGGTAAATTTGAATCCGATCCGATGCTGTTCATGTGATATCTGATCCGATTGGGTCTGATAGGATTCGATTGGATTTTTGGATCTTATTTTATTTGATTTGTTTTTTTTTTAAATAATAAATTATTGAAAGAAAAAATAAAATATATCAACTTAAATAAAAAACAAAAAATATAAGTATTTTTAATTATTTTTATCATATGTATTACATGTTTTTATAAAAAAATAATAATATAATATAAATAATATATTTTATATTAAATATATATATATTTATTTATTTATTAATAAACATATAATACACCGGATCAGATCTTAATAGGGGATGATCTGAGTCCAATTTGAAAATCTGACCAAGGGTGATCTGAATTTGATCAAATAGGATTAGATTTCAGATCAGATCAAATCATGATCCGATCCATTTGCACCCTTAGGGGAAATGTTCTCAATGCATAACAGGATGTGCCTATGAGTTTGTTGTGAGGCGCCCTATAGAGGAGCAGATCCCAATTATCAAGAAGAGATTAAAAAAAAGAGAGATTTTGGTTTTTATTGACTAAGATACCCTTATTTTTTGTTTTAGATTTACATGAATTCAACATAAAATTTTACATTTCTTGGATATTACTTCTAACACTTGGATGAAATAGAATTACCCCTTTTAATAATGATTTTTATAGTTAAAACTTAAAACCGTCATTATTTTATTTACTTAAAAAGTAAAAGAACATGAAAAAATACAATTACTAGTATTTCTAGAAACCAGGCAAGTGAATGCAGGCCTGCAGGGAAGTGGAGTGGGAAAAAGGTCTTACAGGCAGGTTTCAACTCATGAAAAACCCAATTCAACACTTCTCGAATATATGCTTTTTTAACCCGCGATCGGTAACATGTGTTTCGTTGAAATTAAACATGTGTAAGCACTAAGCAGTGTTTTTAACCCGCGGTCCGACTGGTTGATTCATCAGTCATTACCCAACTACATTTCTGGGTCCGTTTCACCCAAACTTTTTTTTTTTTTCATTTTTCATTTTCGGAAGCCACCCCGGAAATGTTCATCTATTAAAAATATTTGTCGACTAGGTCAACCATTCAGTGATTGAACCATTTGACCCAGTCAATGGGTCATGGATTGAATATTTTTTAACCTGTAGTCTAACTGGTTGATTCATCATTCAGTTATATTTCTCGATTTCTGTCTCCGTTTCACCCAGACTGTTCACGTACCAAAAAAATGGTTCATTCGGTTAATGATTTAGTGATTTGACAGGTTAAATCGTTAGAGCCAATCCATGTATCATAACTTATATATAATCCTGTTTTTCATTCCATGACCATTGACTGGGTCTAGCAATTCAATTGTTTAAACAATTTTTTTTTATCTAATATAATAAACATGTGATATTAGAAACATCAGATATATCTAATTTTAGGGGGGTATAACTTGGACGTGCTCAGATTGAGTTTGCCAAAACTTAAATGGGCCCGAGTCATAAGCAGTGTAAATGTGTAATATGTTAAAATTTGGGCCAATTCGAGTTGCACCCTATCTATCGTTGTGATTAAGGTTTTAAAATCCGATCCGGAATCAGAATCACTTTGGTCACATGTTTTTAGGTTAGTGGTCTGACCATTCAGTTTGAATGGATGGTCCATCTAATTTAAAATTTTAAAAATTAAAAAGTAATTAAAGTAAAAAAAAAAGATAAAATATGTTGTTCGGGCTGAATAGATTGACAATTTGACCACCTGGATCAATGAGTCATTAACCAAGTCAATGGTTTTGGCCAAATACCAGGTTTAAGGTGAAATGAAACCGGTTGCCTAAATAGCTACTAAACTAAATGATCCAACCATCTGGGTCAATAACAGTTCAGAAACACTAGTTGAGATAGTAAAATGGTTCATATTCAGGTCTGTTTGAAAAACAATAGTAAACACCAATACGTGAAAAAAAAACAAATATATAACACTCATAGATAGAGACTCAGACACTTCTTGTAAGACTGAATGAAAATATAGGAAAAGAGTGTAGGAGGTTTGGATTCCTTAATTATTGTTTTTTTTATCTTTCTTTCTTTTTTTTTTTTTTATATATATCTTTTGAAGGCTACACAACGGGGGTAGCCTATCCCCCAACCCAGTACAGATAGGATATGATCCTAAGTCTCCACTATGACCAATAAGAGACCTTAACAACCAGTTGATTGGCACCTTTTGCTTTCTTGCCTTGTTGGAATCCACCTTTTCAAAATGGACATAAAAAACAATTTATCTGATTTAGAATAAGAACAAAAAACCGTTTGATACCCACACGGTATCATATCCCTCCCTAGTCTATACCCAAAAGCTCATGTTTCATGTTTGTATTCAAATAACAATGCCAGTTGTAAATTAATTAGCTTTGTTTTATACTTGCAAATTTTATATGTTTTTCTCGCTAAATACAGAATTTTATATATTGCACTTTAGTCACATGTATATATATACTTTTCTTTTTTTAAAGGTCCTTAAAGGCAATTCCATTCTTGCATTAATAATTTTGCACTGTAAACAAACAAAATAAGGTAAAATTTGAAACAAAAATAAATTAAAATTTGTATCAAAATCATTTGTACTATCATAATTTTGCATCAATATAAATAAATTTACATTGCAACCAAACACAGGCTAAACAGCAAAAAAAGAAAGAGAAACAAAAATATACAACTAAGAACAAAATAAATGGGCAAAATTGTCATTGAAAAATCAGGAAGTAACTAATTATGTATTGCAGCTTATTGTACAAGGTAATCAGATATATTCCAAAGCTGACCTTATCAATCAAATAGGAAGCATGCTAATATTCTCTTAGATGCGTGTATGCTTTGCATGCACTGTCCATATGCATAATGCATCCCCTTTGATCCAATGAAGGTTATACATGAAAAAGAAACTGCACAAATAAAGACACTCAGGAGCAGATTCCACGACCACTTTTGTTTGTCCAATAAATAAATTTAGAAAATAAAGAGAGTATCTAGTGCTAAACTGATCCAAGACGGCTCTCTAAATTCCAAAGAGACAGAAAAACAGGAAAAACGACCACCAAGAAAAAAGGGGGTGAAGTGGGGGAATTATTTTGTATCTCAACACCCCAAAATACACGCCTAGCAAAGGTTAGGTTTAGTTTCGGTGGCATCAAAAAATAAAAATATTCTAATCGAATCAACTTTTATTTGGATTTGTATTGGGATGGGTTCTTTTGCACAGGACTAGTGGATCTGCTACAGTGCTAATAACCAACGCTTCCAACAAGGTACTACAGCCTCGCATCGGGAACATCTCCGCGTGAATGATCTCGGTGTGCAGCTGCAGTAGCTTGTTGGCACCTGCCCTGTATCATCAAATTTAAATCCTTCTTGTCTCTGAAAACTTTGTGTCTAGGCCAACCCTTCTTAATCAGAGTTCGGATCGAGCTCAGATCTGCTACCAGCAGACACTAGACACTCCCAACGTGTTCCAACCAGCCACTACAGTCGCATTTTGGCAACATCTCCCCATGAATGAAAAGGGAGATGCCCTCAATTTATGGCCGCAAACGCAATGGCTTGGCGGGATAGTTTTGACAGCGCTTCGTTGATGACAGATCCCTACCGTTTGGATCTGCTCCCAAAAAAACATTCTTACACGCATCCAACATGATTTGCACATCCCAATGAGACTGGGACTAAATTCAAACACACCATGAGATGTGTGGTGTAACAAATCCCAACTGCTTTGATCATTGGAAAATATCAAAATAACAAAAAAAAAAAAAAAAACCCTCTTCTGAAACAACACAAATAGGCTCGATACAACAAAAATCCCATATAATAAAACGAGAGCATATCTACTGCTTGTGGTCACAGCACTCTCTTATGACCCGAAATGAAAATATCAGTTGAATAATGTGCATATGGCAAACAATCAATCATACAATCTAGAACTTCTATTTATGATTGGTGTGCAGCAAAATCATTGGTCCCATTCTACTGCCTCTAAAACATCTATCAAGTTCAGCAATCATCTCTCTTACAAACATGCCACTAAATAATATAAATTTATGTTAAATGGCATGGAAGATTTATTTGATTTCCTTTGGAACAATTTTCTATTTCATTGCTGGTGTTTTCGTGAATATAATGAAGTCATAAATGGCTTAGGGAGTTCCTTTATTCCATCAGTCTAAGGATTCCCGTGCTTGGTCCCCGGACAGGTCTTTGTGCCAATATAAATCAGAATCAGAAAGCAAGATAGGGGTGCGAGTTGGGCGGGTTGGGCCAGTTTTAGCTCAACCAAGGCCCAATCCTAAGAATCGGGGCTAAAGATTGAGTCAGAGGTTAAACTCGAATTGTCTAACCTGAGCCCAACTTGCACTAAAATTTGATAGACTTGGGTTGAGTTCAAGACGAATAATTAACTGATAAAACTCAGATTAGATGTTCGTATATGTTCAGATCAGAAGAAAGAGAAGGAGAAGGAGAAAGAGAAGAAAAAGGAGAAAAGTCATAGCCGAATTAGAGAGAAAAAAATCTCAAAACCTCTAGTCGGCCCTTCTTTTATTTATACTCTTCTAAGATATATAAGGATTACCATTGTGCCCTCACTTCAGCAGAGCAATACATATATAACTAAACATAAAAGGACTGTACTACCCTTGTACAACCGACTCTAACACTCCCCCTCAAGCTGGTGAATATATGTTATATAATCTCAGCTTGTTACATATGTAGTCCACTCTTCCCCAATTCAACCCTTTTGTAAACAGATCTGCCCATTGATTTCCTGTGTTCAGATATGCTGTACTTATCACTCCACTAAGCACATTCTCACGTATAAAGTGGCAATCCACTTCTATGTGCTTCACCCTTTCGTGAAACACTGGATTAGAGGAGATACGAACTGCAGCTTAGTCATTACAGTAGAACTTCATAGGAGTGTCAATCGAGTATTCCATCTCCTTTGGTAGATGCTTTAACAACACCAGTTCACATGTTGTGTGAGCCATAGCCCTATATTCAGCCTTTGCATTGCTTCTTGCTACCACTGTCTGTTTCTTACTCTTCCATGTCACTAAGTTCCCACTAAGAAAATTGCAATACCTTGTAGTGGACCTTCTGTCAGATATGGACCCGGCCCAATCAGCATCCATGTATCCCTCTATCTCAAGACTTCCTCCACTCTTATACAACAAACCACGATCTGGAAAACCCTTCAAATACCTCACAATCCTTAGGACTGCCTCCAAGTGTGGGATTCTCGAATTCTGCATAATTTGACTCACTACACTGGCCGCAAATGAGATATTAGGTCGAGTGTATAGACCGTTTCACCCTCCCCTGAGCAACAATCCTTAGTGGTTGCTCCATGTACACCTCCTCAAGAAGATCACCGGCCAATCAAATATAGCAGCAAGAGAAATTAGAACACGAACTGACCCAATTTTGGCAACCAGAGAGAAGGTGTCTGTGAAATCAATACCATACTGCTGTGAATAACCTTTGGCAACTAACTGAGCTTTCAACCGTTCAACACTTTTGTCAGGTAAGTATTTAACCGTGTACACCCACTTATAGCCGACCACATGCTTACCGGGAGAAAGAGTAGTGAGGTCCCACGTATGAGTACGAGTTAGGGTCGAGAGTTCTTCTTCCATTGCTTGGCGCCACCTTGGAGAATTGAGGGCTTCTTGGACATCCTTGGGAACAGAGATTGAGGATAACATAGAAACAAACTATCGATGGGAAGCCGAAATGTGAGATACAGAAACAAAGTTGAAAATGGAATGGAGAGTGCAACTATATTTACCTTTCCGCAAAGCAATAGGAAGATCAATGTCAAAACTTGGAGTTGGGGCTGGGGTGGGATCAACTGCCGGATTTGTCAATGGTGACGAAGCTAGGGCAGGTGCCGATGCTTGGCGATGTGTATACACTTGTCGGATAGGTGGTCCTCTCTCAGGTAGCTGCACTAGAGGCAAAGACTGGATCACGACTAGAACAAGAGGAACGAGATCCTCGACAAGAAATGGAAAAGGGGGTGATGGCAACAATGGAGAAGAAGTATCCGACCTGGAGAAGAAAGGAACAGACTCAAAAAATGTAACATCAGAACATACAAAAGAACGTTGAGAATGAGGATTATAACACTTATACCCTTTTTGAGTCCTGGAATAGCCAAGAAAGATACACTTAGTGGATCTAGCATCTAACTTGTCCATTCCAGACCCAAGATTATTAACGAAATACACGCATCCAAAAACTCTTGGAGTAAGGGAAAATGAGACAATGTGGGAAACATAACAGAGAAAAAGGACTGGCCTTCAAGGATAGACATGGGCATGCGATTAATCAGAAAGCAAGATGTGAGTACAACATCACTCCAAAAGGGTTTGGGGGCATTCATTTGATGTAAGAGGGATTGAGTAGTTTCCAAAATGTGACGATTTTTTCTTTTAGCCACACCATTTTGTTGAGGTGTAAATACATGAGGTTTGATGGATAATGCCATGTTGTTCCAAATATTCTTGAAAGTGTGTGGAAAAATACTCACGGCCATTATCAGAATGAAGAATTTTAATATTTACACAAAATTGATTGAGAATTTCAACATAAAAATTCTGAAAAATAGAAAACAATTCACTTTTTTATTTCATAAGGTAAAACCATGTCATCATTGAATAATCATCAACAAAAATTACAAAGTACCTGTAACCATTATAAGACACTACTCTATTTGAACCCTAGATGTCCGAATAGACTAAAGAAAAAGGACTCGATGTACGACTATCAACTCTAGAGCTAAAGAAGGCATGATGATGTTTCCCAAACGAACATGACTCATAATTTAAGTTAGAAAGACGACGCAATAACAAAACAAGTAACTGAAGAGCTCTAAGAGATAGATGACCAAGTATGTAGTGTCACTGATAAGGGGAGAGAGATGACTGAAGAGCTATTGTCGAACCACCTCCATCAAGATAATACAATCCACCAGTTTCATGCCCTCCACCAATCTTTATCCCCATCTTGAGATCCTGAAGCACACAAGAGGAAGGGTAAAAAGTTATTGAGCAATTAAGAGACTGAGTCAATTTACCAATAGACATCAGGTTAAAGGAAAACTTGGGAACATATAAAACTGAGGAGAGGGATAATGAGTCAATGTCAACATTACCAACACCACATATGCCTGATGTAGAGCCATTGGCAAGAGTAATAGATTGGGAAGTAGAGGACAAAGAAATGGATGAAAACACACATGGAGTTCCAATCATATGATTGAAAGCTCTTGAATCTATAATCCAATGGGAAGATGTGGATGCCAGACAAGCCATACATGTGTTTGCAAGGGTACCTGTGTTCTATTGAGATGTACCCTGAATGAACCACTCATACTCATCCCATGAAACACTCGCCATCTCTTTTCTGAAAGTATTTATAGATGTACTGGGAATATGATCAGTGACTTGAGATTCTTGTCTTGAGCTACCACCATTTACAACTGCATGATTCTCCCAGGTTGAAGGTGGGCCATGGAGATCGTAGCAAAAGTTGATAGTATGTCCCTCCATACCACAATGAGTACACATTCTCTAAGTATTACCATGTCCCCTACCACGGGCTCCCCCCAAGTCTCATCCTCCAACATGACCATCACCACTATTATACATTTCACCACCACCACGACCATACATGGGTCCACCACCACTACCACGACCATGCTGACCTCCTCTACCACTACGACCTCTCCCTCTCGTAATTGCAAATGCAGACCTATCTGACATAGTGGAAGTCTCTATGGGTCCAACTAAAATTCTCCGAAGAAAAGCAAACACTTCCTTAAGAGAGGGAAGAGCGGATCCACCTAATATTTGTGCCATTACGGGTTCATACTCAGATTTCAACCCTACTAAAAATCTGGTCACATCCAACTGCTCTCTTTGTTGTTGCTGAATTTTGACATCAGGTGTAAGAGGATGATAAACATTCAACTCATTTAGTAAATTTCTCATACTGGCATAATAGTCCTCAAGACTCTGATACCCTTGTTGCAGGTTGAAGTACTCTTGGTACAATTGATAAACCCTAATAGTGCTATCTTGTCCAGAATATAGTTTCCTTGCATGATCTCACACTTCCTTGGTTGTATCTAAAAACATGAATTTCACACTAATTTTAGACTCCATGTTGTTCCATAGCCAAGTCATAATTTGAGCATTCTCCTGCTCCCATTCATCATATCCTAGAGAATCAATTGAGGTTTATCTTCTCTCACATGTTTCACTTTCTTTTTGGCTTTCAGGAAAACTTCAACAGACTTAGCCCAAGGGACATAATTCTCACCATTCAGTTTTATGGAGATCATCTGCACATTCAGATAATTAGAAGGCACCATCACACTTGATTTATATTCACTGCAGTCTCCCATGACTGCCCAAAAAAATAGTGGGAGGTTGTACCACTAAATTGTTACTCTACTACCCTAATAAATCACCACACTCCACACGAATGACTAAACACCACCAGGGTTCCTAGTACTAGGTTTCAGTAGCAACACTCACAATTATTCACCATTGTTTCAACAATAATATTCACAACTATTCACCACTTTTAGCAACAACACTATCGTTGTCGTTTACTGTCAGCACTAGAAACCCTCACAACACACCTCACGAATAATATTTTCAGTTCTACAACATATAAAAGAAACTTGCAACATACCACAACTTCGTTCGAACATCATGTACCTGTCATGTAGAGGGTACAAAGTCTGCAATGTCACTATCACAAAACCAACCCTCTTCGAATTGTGAGTATAGGGTTTTCAACCAACCACACAAAACCATAATGACTGCACTCATTAGAGGCATGGAAACCCCCAAAAGGAGAAAACAACCAGTCCTTTTCTTCCTTCCTGGAAAAGTCTCTAAATATCAATGAGAATTCTGCAAAACCCTAGAGAGGAATGCGCAGAACAGAGAGAAAAGGAGACAACTAATCTGAACTGATTATCATGGCTCTGATAACTCAGATTAGACGTTTGTATATGTTCAGATCAGAAAAAAGAAAAGGAGGAGAAAGTGAAGAAAAAGGAGAAAAGTCACAGCCAACTAGAGAGAAAAAAAAATCTCAAAACCTCTAATCAGCCATTCTTTTATTTATACTCTTCTAAGATATACAAGGATTACCATTGTGCCCTCACTTAAGTGAGGGCCACATCAGCAAAGAATGCATATATAACTAAATATAAAAGGGCTGTACTAACCTTGTACAGCTGACTCTAACATTAACCCACACCAAAAATTAATGTACATGTATATGAATATATATATGCATATATGCATATATGTATCACTTATTAAACAAAGCTATATATATATATATGCACGCAAACCTAGATTGGGATAATATCAGGCAGGGCTCGGGCGGAGGTAGCCTGGGTTCAGGCTACCTAAGAGTTAGGCATAAACCCAGCCTCAAAAAAAAAAAAAAAAAAAAAAAGCGTGAGCTTTTAAGGCCCGAGGACCAAAAACGTAAACCCAACGCATATAAAATTGTGGGTTAGGACAGTGTGGGCGTGGGATGGTCCCACCCACTTAGGCTGGGTTAGCCCAAACCTACATTGAAAAAAATCGGGTTGGTTAAGGTTGATGTTCGGGTTGAGGTTACGTCTAACTTTTGCTAACCTAACTTAGGTTGACGATTTGATGAGCTAGACTAGCAGAAGATAAAATAATGAAATATTGTCAGTTTCTAACGTAAATCTGAAACCATTGACAATTCAGCTGTGTTGTTTTTAAGGTAGAACAATTTCCGTCAACTTTTATGAATTTTCATTGACTAGTACAAGGCGTCAAGCATTGGAGAACCAGATTTTCAAAGGGTTGTATAAAAAACACAAGAGAAAAGAAAAAGCAACTTAACGATGGGGGATGCACAAAGATAGTGTATAAGAACTCTAGAAGGGACATCAAGGTTGGGTTGGACTCTTTACTTCAAGAGAGAGTGCACGTTGATAAAACTCAAGTCCCAGAACGATACTGTCGATACTTTGAACCCTGGTTGATCTCATTCTCTTATTCATCAGTACATTGATACATACAAGAAGCATAGGAGGAAAATTAATTCTTGTTGATTGTATTCTCAAACGTGAAGGGATGGAACGGAGCTTTGCAGGCCTTGACACTTGGTTTGCCAATCCAAACCAAGGGATATTAACCAATTTGTTAACTTAGAATGTTGAATCTGAACATGGAAAGGGAAGATTGTTCACACTTCTCAATCACTCACGTGTTGTAAGAATAAAGAAATCTATTATCGACGACATGCAAAAAAGGTAGATTCAGTATCAAACTTATTTCCGCTATGGCCTATGGGGAAAGGAAGGACGAGTACTACCTTCAGGAAACCAAACTACAAACTCATGGGGATAGCCAGTCATTCAGCACTTGACCAAACCCGTTCAAAATACAAGTTCAAGTTACATGTGCCAATAACATGTTACTTGAACAGAAAGATGCCGGGAAGGAGAAAGACGGCTGGAAGAACTTCAATGGAAATTCTACATGAACCGGACATAATTACCAGATTATCAACCACTTCTCCGACTCAATAAAATAACGATTACCAGGCATAGACAAGTAAATAACTGGCATGGAACTGTTGGAGACATATCACAACATTTCTTGAGACCGTCTCACAATACGGCTTACTTTCTTCTTGAATTCATCCCTCCTCTCTCTCCACTCTTTCTGCAATTTGGACAGAGAAACCAACAATATTAGGACCTGAAAACTGAGAGCAATGATGTTTTAATATTAACAGCAAAATTAATCATTATCTGGGGGGAATGCTAGTAAACACTGAAACGTGCACAATTTCACACTACGGACGTTGCACCTGATCTAACTTGAATTTTAAATCTACTTTAACACCGAATAACCAAGTAAACAGCTCCCCTAATGTGTTAGTATCATGGTCTCTTATCTCATCATGAAGCCAAGAATTTCCCACCATCCCAACCACATTCACTGATGCACACCTAGGCTCAGTTTGGAAAGAATACAAATACAAATATATGCATTGCACATATATACAAAATAACACAATACAAATTTTTGCACTCAACATATTTGTATTTGCGCTCCTTCCAAGCTGTGCTTTAAAAATACAACTGTACTGTACATATTTATCTTTGTACTCCTTTCAAGTTCCAAACTAGAAGGTTTTGCACTCTATATAAATATAAATATGTTTTGCACTGTATATTTGGAAAGAATACAAATATAAATATATACAGTGCAAATATATGAAAAATAATACAAAATATCAAGTTTTGCACTCTACATATTTGTATTTGTACTCCTTCCAAATTGAGCCAAAGATACAAATACAAATGCATACATTGTAAATACATACAAAATACAAGGCTTTATGCTCTGCATATTTATATTTGTGCTTCTTCCAAACTGACCCTAAGGCTGTGTTTGGTTGCAAGGCAAAATAAAATATACTTGCACTGGTGCAAAATCATGGTAGCACATGATTTTGGTGCAAACTATGATTTAGTTTTATTTCAAAATTTATCTTATGTTGTTTGTTTGCAGTACAAATGAAGTAAATAAGATCTGAAGCAGAATAAATCAAAACTCAAAACAAAATTAAATCAGAATTTGCATTCTTTTAATTTGCCCTTCCATGCATTTGTACTAGTACAAATAAAATAACACGGCAACCAAACAAAGCCTGAAGGCTCAGTTTGGAAGGAATACGGGTGCAAAATCTTGTATTTTGTATTATTTTGTATGTATTTGCACTGTACATATTTGTATTCATAATCTTACCGTCTTACCAAACTTGAGCCTAAAGTTTGGAAAGAGTACAAATACAAATATATACAAAATACAAGGTTTTGTGCTCTACATGTTTGTATTTGTAGTGTAAAACCTTGTATTTTTGTATTATTTTGTATGTATTTGCACTGTACATATTTGTATTCATACTCTTACCTTCTTACCAAACTTGAGCCTAAAGTTTGGAAAGAGTACAAATACAAAATTATACAAAATACAAGGTTTTGTGCTCTACATGTTTGTATGTGTACTCCTTCCAAACAGAGCCTAAAGTTCAATTACATATTGCACTTCCACATCATTGTCATTTTCTAAATATTCTATCACGCTACAATCAGGAAGGAATAGCTTATAGATTTATCTTTCCATCTGAATTATTTGACTTTAAAATAATAGGTCACTAAATAAGGCTATATAGTACAGAAAGGTAACAAATGAACAGTTACAAACAGCATTTAAAAGCTGACGCAAAAGGCAAACCATTTCTCCTTCAAGGTGACAGTTTTGACCCAAAGATGGAGACGAATGGCCCATTGCATGAAGGTGATCAAGTCAGTTAAACAATCTCTCTCTCTGAATTTCAAAATTCAAATTAATAAAAAACAAAATATACAACCGAACCATGACCTGTTGAGCCATGTAACAGTTCAATAGTATGGGTTGATGATTCTTAGACCAAGTACACAGGTTTGCAGTTTAGGGGGTGATCAATACTATGGTAGAAGCACATTCCATTCGATTCTAGAACACATCATGCAAAAAAGCTTTCTTTTAAAGCCCATGGCATGTTCTGAAACGGGCTGTGATTGGTTTTGGAATGCAAAATAGTGTGGATTTTGGAACATAACAAAATCTAGTGTTCCAAAACACACCACGCCTTGAACAATCAATGAACATTGATTTCGTATACTTTGGCAACATTTATATTTCAAATCCCGATGCTTTGAAACACACCACACCACCACTGTACATGTGGTGAGTTCCAAAGCCTACCATTTCAAACACAACAGTGAAGCCTAGTAGCCAAGAACACACCATACCTTTCGTCACACCCCCTAAACAAATTTGTGGGTGATCCGAACCACCCTTCTTTCCAAGCAATGAATTGAATGGTCTAACCATGGAGAGGCCAGCAACAACTTGAAAACACTAGTGATAAAGATGAATTATAACATTTCACTTACTGCTGCTTCAATATTTGCAGGAGATTCATCATTCGGGCTTGACAACATGGAAATGATACTCAAGACTATGCTTTCAACCTGCACCATCAAATAAATAAATTCATTTCATGTAATAGTAACACTAAAAATGGTGCAATTATGGATCATCATTGTAAACAAACACCTCTAATTCATTTCCCAGATAAAAATTATAACATGACCAGGCTAAATATATGATCAAATAATTTATTATGATTAAAGATAATGTAACAATGAGGCAAATGAGCTTAAAGATAATGTAACAATGAGGCAAATGAGCTCTATGTGAGATAAGTAAAATGCTAAGTACAACCAGAACCGCAATAAGAACATTGACTATAGTTGTTAAAATTTCCTATTTCTTTCTTAACAAGGCAGTTAATACGTTGTTAGCTGAATTAACAAATGCTACAAGGACTTTTCAATATCTTGAGGGAGACTCCTATGTAATATCTTCTTTCTGTAAACTATTTTATGTAATTAACATTTTTTCACTGCAATAACATAATGAACATCTAATTTTACTTATGCACTTTTTTCTATAGAATACTACTATGTACCAATGATAGACTAACAAGACTTCTAAGGTATAACAACAATTCAAAATACATGATGATGCCAATGAAGTATGATATCGGGAGAGCTTTGAAGAATCAAAAACCCCCCTGTAAATTTCGATGAATACCATCTGATTAGTTACCTCTTTTATGATAACAGTTTGATTGGTTATAAGTTTTCCGGTATCATAGTCAATCCCTAGTCTAAATCATGTCACTAGGTCCATGATTTTTTGTCTTTCCAAGTAAAATTCCCAGACCAGACAAGTGTCAGATTCTGATTCCCAATTTCTCATATCCATGTTAAAGCAGCACCATTTTTCCT
Organism: Nelumbo lutea; assembly: GCF_056320005.1. NCBI lineage: Eukaryota > Viridiplantae > Streptophyta > Magnoliopsida > Proteales > Nelumbonaceae > Nelumbo > Nelumbo lutea. The sequence goes on along the minus strand of NC_142685.1, from coordinate 3,252,517 downwards.
AATAGACCTAGTTAAATTACAAGTTCACTTGTTGGTTAAACTATCAAAAAACATAAATGTCAACAAGGAATGGAAAAAAGGAAACACATAAATCCCTTGTCATAATTACCTAAAATAACTTGAGAGATAATATTTAATTTACCTAATATTGTTAAATCTATAAGTTCATTTTGAGTTTGACTTCTGATATTTGCAAGATGCTTAGCAAATTTACAACAAATCCCACATTTCACTAAAACGAAATCAAGGGAAGAAGGAAAATCATCAATGGCATCATAACAGTATGCCTATAAAGTTCGTTGGTCAAACTAATAGACTATAGGGGTTCGACTAATATACCAGAAAAACATGATATCTAAAAATTATGTGGCCAATCAACCGGTATCATAAATGTGCAAACGAAACAGGTGGAATTTATCAGAATTCATGGGTGGGTTTTGATCAGTGTTTTAAAAGCACAATGAGAAATTTGTGCGCAAGGCGCAAGGCACAAGGTGAGGCACACCCCTTTTTGAAGCAAGGCACAAAATACAAAAAGCAGCAAAAAAATCAAAAAACAAAAAAGATAAAATTTTAAAAATGCCAAAAATTCAAAATATTATTCATAATAAAATAAGGGAAAATTACAAAGACCCCCCTTGTACTATGGGGTCAGTGACAAAGTCCCCCCTGTACTTTTTTGCGACAAAGACCCTCCTGAACTTTAGCCGTTAGACAAAGGCCCCTTCCATTAACTGTCAGTTAACTTTGACAAAAATTTCATCCGACTGTTTAAAGTTTTTTAAATGTCCAAACTACCCTTCTTATAATATTCATTGTCTTCTCGATTGAACCTCAAAACTAACCTCAAGCACTCTCACACTGCCCCAAACCCGACCATTGCCAGCCAATAGTGGCAAGACCTGTGCCATTCCGGGCCTCTCAGTTCACTCCCAGAGAGCATAACAGTCTTCGGCAGTCCCATTCCGTCAAAGACCTGTGCGACCCATCTGGTGTTCTTTGGGAGTGAACTGAGAGGCCCTGATATGGCTGGATTGGTGGTGGGCCATGACTGGGTCTGGGTGTCCTGATGGTTGAAGCAAGTCCTGATGCTATCATTGTCTCATCTTATTTGGTAGGTAGCATGCAATGAAGTAAGAAACAGTAGACTGTTCCTGAAACTCTTAGAAGTTGTATTCAAAACAGGGAATCGCATGAATGATGGTACATTTCGTACACTTTTGAAATTAGTAGATGTCAAAGGAGCTGATGGAAGACAATTCTCCTGCAATTTGTTGTTCAGGAGATAATCCGCTCTAAAGTCATACAGGCTGTCCGTATGGCCAGAGAGAACCCAAGCATCTCTAGCGTGAAAACAGAAGATCTACTATTGGAGGAGAATACTCCCAAGAAACAGAAGACCATTATCGTAGCCTTGGTCTTCAGGTTGTTTCGGGTGTGTGTAGTGAGCTTGAGAACGTCAAGAAGGCAGTAGTATTGGATGCAGATAATATAACAGGAACAGCGACCAAACTCGGACATATGCTGATCAAGACCAAGGAGTTCTTGAACACAGAAATGAAGAGTTCAGAAGAGGACAATGGATTTCACCGCACACTCAAGAGTTTTGTAGAGCACACAGAGAAGGACATCACACACTTGCTGGAGGAAGAAAAAAGGATTAAGACATTGGTGAAAAGCACTACTAATTACTTTTATGGGCATGCGGGCAAGGATGAAGGCTTACGCTTGTTTGTGATTGTCCGGGATTTCCTGATTATATTGGAGAAGGTGTGTAAAGAGGTGAAAGAATCACCAAAAATGCCAACAAAGACACCATCAAATAAGGAGGCTGCAAATGTGCAATCTTCTTCCGATTCCGGTCAACCGCCTGCTCCACCAGAACCACCACCTAAGCGGCCTTCAACATCAAGACGGAAGGATAATTCCAGTTCTGATGAAGAAACTTAATTTCGTTAGTTTTATTTTTTAATTGGCGGGAGATGTGGCGTGTATTTGCATTTCTTTTGCTTATTAGAAAGCATATTGACTACCTTTTTTATACACATAGAAGACTCAGACTGTATTTTGTAAGAATTTCAAGACTTACTCAAATCATCAAGTATATATTCTAGGTGATTATCATCTTTAGGAAGCATACATGTTGGGTGACACAGATGACAGTGGATCTAGGCCCCAATAACTTGTCTGTTTCTTTGGTAGGTACTCTTCCGTTTTATGCCGAGATACGGAAGTCGCCATTTCCGGAACTTTGTAGAGTGCTCAGGCTACAGAGGAAGACCAGCAATCAAAACAAACAAAATCCCTCTGGAGGACCAGATAACCATTCTAGGTTAAATAGGTTTTAAGAGAAAAAGGGTAAGAAAAAGAAAACAGAAAAATTTTGGTGGAGTATTTTGGTAATTTAACATTTTCCGTCATCTGATTTAACGGCCAAGGGGGTCTTTGTCTAACGGCTAAAGTTCAGGGGGGTTTTGTCGCAAAAAAAAGTACAGGAGGGGACTTTGTCACTGACCCCATAGTACATGGGGGGGTCTTTGTAATTTACCCTATAAATAAAAATATAAACTTTAATTTCAAAATAAATATTTAAAAAAATATATCAAAAATTAAAATACATAAGCATAACATGTAAAGCATATTCAAATGAAAATATAAAAATAAAATCAAACATATAAAACATTTTCAAGCATGTAAAACCCACAATTTCTTTTTTCTTTCCTTGATGTAAAACATCTTGCATTCTTGATTCTACAAGCCGCCTTTGTACCAAGCGCCACGAAGCAAGCCCAAACAAATCCATATTAGGGTCTTAAATTCTTAATCCTTACACTATGAGAACCCCCTATTTGCTAGTATTGTTCATTCATTCATCTTAGTAAAATATCTTCTTAAAAGACAATTAACATTATAAAATCATTTATTTTTGTGCAAGGGTTAAGAATTTAAGACCCTAACATGGATTTGTTTGGACTTGCCTCAAGCGCCTCAAGCACACCTTTTAAATCATTGGTTTTGATCGGTCAAAACTCTTCCGGTACCATGTTTTTCTGGCATCATATCAATTTCCTTCTAATCCTAGTGATTTTCAATAAACAATCTGAGTTCCATAACATTATCTCTATAACCCTGGCTTCAAGGAGAAAAATATCTTCTACCGAGTCTAGCAATTCATATTACAAACTGAATAAACTATATCCATAAAATCCATCCTCTATAGCTAGAAAGCCAAGTTTTCAATACGAGGCAAGATGTCATCACATATGCTTGTGTAGCCTTGTGATAGGAGTTTCTACCAAAATGGGTGTATAAATTCAAAACAGAAGTGCGGAATAAATGTGATACCTAGGAATGATGACTTTTGGAGTGCCACTGAAACAGTCTCATGCATGACTAGATCCATACATACAGATCACAGAGAAAACAGAAAACAGAGAACCCTTAACTCGTGGAAACTGGCCCTTAGAATAATGGTTATTAGTTACCTATTAACCCCTTCACAGCCCAGTATATCTGCAAACTCACTAGCTTCCAGATGAACTGATGCTATGATGCAGGGACAGAAGCAGAGAAAAAACCATGAAGAAGAAATCAAGATTCTTCTTATTCTTGAACTGATGGAAATTTTGTAATTATTGAGTCATTCGAATTTTAGTACTTTTTTTTAGCCTTCATATTTATTCTTTAGTTTATTAGTGCCTTCTAAACAGGATTAGTCATTTTAAGGGGTCAATTTAGTTTATAGTCATTAGAGAATATTTGAAATATTGAAAATTTGAAAATGCAGTTAAGTAAATTTCTCTTAGTCATATTTTCCTGGGTATAAACTTGTCTATTTTGCTTGATTTTGGTGTCATTAGACAAGTAAATAAGTTATCTATCCAAAAAGACTAAAATCTTGCAGATCCAACATGCCTTGAGAGAGCTATGGTCACTTTGCAAGTGGGATAAGTGCAGTGTTGGTAGAGTTATTTTATGAGTTGAGAATCCCTATGAGTGTCCTTGTGGGTTGCCTATTCAGTTGCCTATCAGCCTCCCAATTGAAATTAGTGTTATGTAGTTGTTGAAGTGTCTAGGTGATTGTAGGCAATAGTGGAGCACATAGGTGTTGCCTGAGTGACAGGAATTTTATAAATAACAAATTAAAATTTATGTCAGTTCCTTAGTTTTACATAAGGATCAGCATGTATACTAATTGAAAAATAGCAATTGTCTTTATTAAGAACATTAAATTTCTTCTTGAAACATAGTAAATCACAATATGTAAAAAAACAATACTATTTTAAATATGTTACTTTCAATACTTTCAGAAAGAAAGTTAATATAATTATATTTAATAGAACAATTTTACATCAACTTAGCAATTAAAGAATGACATGATTTTACATAATAAAAATTTAAGATAGTAAGTGGATCTGCTGTTTTAACATTAAAGTGGGACTAGAAAAATCAAAGAAAAATAGAATGATTAAAAAGAACCAATACATCGGTTTGTGTCCTATTCTCAGTTGTCCGGGGTAAGTTGGGACCTGGGACTTACAGAGCTTGAACTGGCAACTTTGCTCTTGCAAGTCCTTGATTCTGTTTTTCTGGATTTTTCAAAACCTGATGGTCATATTTGGACTCCACACCCTAGGGGTTTGTTTTCCTGTGCTTCTTTCTTCTCTTGCTTGTTCAGCCCCATTTCATTCCCCTTGTCTGTTAAAAGAATTCTGGTCCAAACCTCTCCCTCCCATGGTTGGGGCTTTTCTGTTGGGAAGTCTTTCTTCAAAAAATAAACATGTAAGACACCTTGCAAAAAAGAAGACCTATCTTGTGCCTTTCCACAAACTGGAGTATCCTTTGCAAAGCCTGTGGTGGAAGCTTTTACCACCTCTTAATTTCTAGCCCTTTTGTTGTAGACCTCTGGGAAAAGGTTTTTGATCTTTTTGGTCATAGGTGGGTTGTGCCTCTGCAGATTGGAAATCTCTTTGACTCCACGGCATTCAGTTGGCCAAAGAAGAGAGGTAAAGTCATGTGGAGATGCATTAGAGCTGGCTGTGATATGGACGGTGTGGGAGGAAAGAAATGGTAGTCTTCAGTGACAGAGAAAGGAGTATTGAGGCAGTTTGGGAGTGCCCCAAACTTGTTCTCAGATTTCTCTGTTAATGACTTGTGGAGAAAATGGGGAGCTGTTGCTAGAAGTTCTACTGCAAGGAACAGACCAGTGGTAGCTTGGGAACCTCCTGATGAAGGCTTTATTAAGTTGAACTTTGATGGCAGCAGCCTAAGGAACCCAGGTCCAGCTGGTGTAGGAGGGGTTTCTAGGAATAATGAAGGACTAATTGTTGCTGTATTCTCAGGCCCGGTTGGAATAGGGGACTCAGTTTTTGCAGAACTCCAAGCAGTCTTGCGAGGAGTACAGATTGCGAGACAGCTAAATTTTGATAGACTGCTCATTGAAGGTGACTATAAATTGATAATAGGGTGGCTGAAGGAACCAGAAACAGTGAGTTGGAAGTACAATGAATCTATGAAAAAGTTCAAATGGCTAGTTAGAGACATGACAGTTCTTGTCAAATGGGAAAGGCGGTCTGCAAATGGAATGGCTGATCATTTTGCGAAGATGGGGGTGTTTAAGTCTGAACTGTTCTTGGCTCAGTTGTAATTTGGGCCTTTGTATGGGGTCACACCATGCATCCCTATTGGATAGTTTGTCTTCTAAATCTTGATGTAATCCTTCTTTTTTAATAAAACCTATCATTTATCAAAAAAAAAACAAAGAAAAATAGAAGCCTTTTTATCTTTCCCTGCTTTCTTTCTTCTATTCTCAAAACCTATGGATCTTTGAAATTTCAATAGTAAAACTTTATAACAAAGCATAACTGGTACATATATACATGTATAGCATCTAATAGGATGCATTTATACATACTAATAAGATGCAGCTATGGTAATGGTATTAAAAAGGCACCTGCCTTGTGGTTTTTGTTGTATAGGCAGGTGTCTAGTCACCTAGGCAATGACTTGAAGGTAGATCCAAGCCCTTATGATTAGTCTATGCAAAGAGTCATTGTACTTGAATAATGGTTTGTTTTTAAGTTAAATTCAGGTACTATCGTACTAGTGTGATCTTCTCTTTCTCTTTTTATTGTATAATTCTGAATCTCTCTCATAATTCCGGTCATTAGTTTTTCTCTTCTTGTCACCATGTTCACCATCTGAAGAAGCAATTCAGATGGGTTCCAAGGATTTTGCTTCTTTTATTTGGTGCCTTAGGACCCAAGGGACCCCACTGTCTGAGCTTGCACTAAATCAGTCTTGTTGATCAAAAATATCTATTGGTGGATGGGTTGGACAGATGGTGCAGGGGGAATATCATGTATGGTACCAGGTTAAGTAAATCAACAAGGAAATAGAAGAAAACGATGCATTTTTCCAAGTCCATATGCACATCTTAGTGGCATCAGGAAATATAGCTATTTACCAAAACAAAAGATGATAAATGCATTAGGTTTACATGATAAATCCATACCGTGTGGACAGGTGACCATCGTTCACTGGCAAGCTCATATCCATTGGGGTCTTCCCCAGGAGCATGAAGGATTGAGATGCAAACACGCCCATCAGGATAAACTATGGTTCACAAAGGGAAAAAAAAATCACTTTTTAAGTAGAATTAATGTAAATGAGCAGAAGTCCACCTAAAAGATAAAAACTAACCATTTGGATGCCACATCTCAGAAACAAACCTCACTGTCGGAGGACTGTTTGGGTAATTAGATGGAAAACTCATAATGGCATTGAAATAACCTCCATCACTGCAATAAGATGATGTGTAAATTTTCAAAAATATCATTGCTGAATAAAAACAGCACATAATTGCATGTCCACTAATTGCAAAACGTCACAGCCAGTTATCAATATATCATGATTATGCCATAAACTGAACCCCAAGGGTTCCTATACAATTTCACCATAAAATCCTTCTCTAAAACATGTTAATTAGTGTTTGAACTTTGAATTTTAAGGTTCAATTCATGAATCTCAAGAAATGTGATTTGAAACAAATAATCAAATAACCTTATAGTTTATGATAATATTCATAGACCAATTTGATTCAACATTTTTTGTCTACTTGCGAATTGCGATATGATTATAATTCTCGGAACATTTGGGTCATGTTTGAAATACAATTCCTTGGTAGCCCCTTCCCTCAAGGATAATGAGAAGCAAACAGAGAGGTATGTGTGTAGGAGAAGGTAGCAAGAGGTAAGAAAGGTACCGTGCCTTTAGAGTAGCATAAAATTCTAGAAAAGCAACATAAAGCAGGAAAGAAACAGTCCCTCCACAAAAAAAAATAAATAAATAAATAAAATAAAATAAAAACAAAACACAAAAATTTAGTGAGCAAAGCCCAGGTATCTCATAAACACGAGAATGCAATTCATTCATTCACACGTTAATAGCAAGACTCGAACAATTCTCACCAAATAACAAAACTAAATCAAACACCTTCAAGGCTAAAGCAAATCAAATATGAACATCCTTTTAGTTAAGATTTGAAAACTGAATATAAAAAAGAAGCAAACCTGAAAACCGAAGAACCATAGAAAAACGAAAGATAAGCTCAATAAAGGAAGGAAATTTTAGTAACCCCACACGTGTAGGAAATCTAAGAACTTTGTCATCCAGAAATGAGCATCAACCCTAGATCAGGCTAAAGGCTGAGAAACCTACATCAGAGCATAAGAGCAGCTGGAATTATAAAGAAACCGGTTAAACCAACCGGCGTAGGACAGGTCCCGTATATCTCAAGCCCCTTCATCCACCAATCAAAGCAAACAAGAAGAGAAGAGTAATCACCAACCACCGGAAACAAACAACCGAGAAATGAATCAAGCATGCAAAAGGAGAAGGAGAAAAGTAATTCATTCTTTAAACTAATAGATACAAGGTTGCTTACTAAAGGGTATCAGGAGGCCCGATAATTGTAACGCTCCATTCGAATATATTACTGTCATCTACCAAACCGGCAGAGAAGCCATCGACCGGATTTTTACAAAGATCTGCACGGACAAAGAAGGAAAAAAATATTCGCATGTCTCGGATGAAAACAAAACCCTAGAAAATGATGGAAGAATCTTCATAGAAATAGAAACCATAAATGTAAGAATTCGATCCAAACCTTTCAACTGTTTGTGAAGCAAAAGGCTTGCTTGAGTCGCTGCAGCCATCAGTGATGAAGGATAGAGGATAGATATAAAACTAGAAAGAGGGGAGAGCGAGAGCGAAAGCGAGAGAGAGAGACTGCTCTGACTTGAAAGCGTTTTGGAGGGGATCGAATGCTGTGCGAGCGAAGAGGAGGAACAGAGACCGCCGTATTGCTTTTATAAGCCGACACACTTCTATTTATAGAGAGAGAGAAGAGTAGAGAAAACAACTTGCTCTGTTTACGCCTGCTTTTGTGTAATTTCAAGATTTACGAAACGAAACAGACGACATGGTGAGGGGAGAGAGAGAGAGAGAGAAGAGGAATTCCAATCGCTTTGATCCGAATCTGGAATTCTGGATTTGATCCAAAGGTCTCCACTGTGCCTACGTGTCTGATGCCGAGTGTTGTACGTCTACCACCACCACCACCTTTCTTTTCCTTATTTTATTATATTCTGTCCAATTTGCCCCTGGAAGGCGCAACCTTACATATACACGTTCTTGATTGCGGGAAGACAAGATGTTTTAAACAGGTAGACCCGAATTCGACAATGGAGAATAGTAGAATATACAGTACGTTTTCCTCTTGTGATCTGAAAATGCATATAAATTAGGTTGAGTAGAGTATGGATAACCAAACAGACTCAGACCATTCCGCATTAGAGTGTGAAATGGATCCTGATTCATTGGAGGTTCTCGGTTCTCCTGATCCGAACCGTTTGAATGCCCTTCTTCCCAAAATTGGCCTCTCATTCAAAAAAAGATGAAGAAGATGGGCCACCCAGAGATCCTCGAGGACGCATCTGACTCGAATCGGAACAATTATTCCCACTTGTTTTCAAATCTATCGTAGTTCTTTACCTACTTGACAAGATGGGCCACCCGGTTTTCTATTTTGGGGCTTGAACTGATGGCTGGTTTTAATCGTATGAGAGGGAGAGTATTCGTCATCAGGCTTGCTGACTCCCTTAAAAAGAGGGGAAATGGGGAATCACTCTCTTTTTCTTTTTCTTTAATGGTGTGGAAGGAAAGGAGCTGTATGGTATATTATTTTCTTAGATGGAGCCATTGAAGGACTGTCTCTCCGAACCGCCCAATAATTTTTGCTTATTTGGTCAGAATACCAGCCCAATAACTTGGTCCTACCTAAGAAGGAGAATACTCTTTAAGTCAAAATGATGATCCTAAACATCAATTTCTTAAATATATTTCTTTCTTGTCCTTTTTTATTTTATTTTTTTTCTTTTTGGTGCTATTTTGGCAACCGCACATCCCTTTCTTATAAACATAGTAATCTCCACAAACTACAGAGATATCATTATTTATTTATTCATAAGAATTATTATATAAAAACAATTTTGTCATTAAAGTTTTTCAATGATTCTTTTCTTGTTACAAGTTTCGAAAACAAATCAATATCTGGTGGTTTGGAAATAATTTGTTTTTTCAAAACAAAAACAAAAAATATATATGTTTATGATTGTGTATGTATTTTTTGTTTTCAAAACTGAAACAAAAAAAAATATTTCTTGAGTTTACGGTTTCAAAATTTCGTTTTTATCCTGTTATTTAATATTGTCTCATAAATTATATAATTTCTACGTTATAAAATTTATTTTTTTTTTAAAAACCATTAGTTCAATGATTCAAAAAAACGTGTATTATTTTTTTTCTTAAACAAAATCAATTTGTTTCTTTCTTTCGAAAATGAAAACAAAGTTTAAGACAATTTTTTTTTATTTTACATTTTTTTGAGAAAATAAAAAGGGACTATAGCCAATAAAGACAACTTTTGGGTTCTAATATTAATAAAAATAATATTTTTAATATAATTTTTAAAATAAATAAATTTTTTTAAAATATTAAATAAGAAAAAAACACTATTCATCTTACAAACAATTCATCAGTACCGCCACCCGCCATTGCCTCCGGTGACCTCTGGCAACACCTTCCCCTACGGCCGTTGCCTTCGCCCACCTCGACAATACACTCAAAAGCCAGGAATTCATAAAAATCATGACTAAATCTCCATAGCCGAACAATACACTCAAAATACAAGCTATCTAATGGACAGAAGCCAGGAATTCATAAAAATCATTTATTGATTCAACAGTAACATCGAGGAGAAAAAGAAAAAGGAAAAAAAAAAGGAAAAAGAGAAAATTAGCGTTGAATGAAGCTGAATTGGATTATTGCCGGCAATCTACGTACAGAGGTGTAACCTGACAACGATTCCTTGTCGAAACCTCAACCGGAACTTGGGGACCACATTCCTTGGTAGCATGCTTCGAGGGCATCTATAGCTTTAAATCCTTGTAAAACTTTTCGATAAACTCCTCAGCTGCCTTCTCAACATGGCTGTCCTCGTCAGTGGATCTTAACGGGAATGGCGAGTCCGTTATCCGCAACTGCCGTACCATGGGGCTCTTCCCGAACCCCGGCAATTTACCAACGGAGACGGCTCCAAAATAACATCATTGCTCAACATCTCTAACATCTTCTGCACCTCTTTAATGGTTGCTGTGTCGTCTTGATGGTGCTGGTGAGAATGGGAGGTGTAGGTGTTGGAGAATAATGAAGTCACTGTAATTTTGGAGGAGAAGTTCTGAGGAGCATCTGAAGTTACTATCTTTAGAACGTTATTTGCCCCTACTCAGTTTTACTGAGTTTGCTGTTGGGTTACAAGCAAATTTGTTCCTACGATACAACAGAGCCTTAGGCGAGAATCTGCAACCAGCAAAATTGAAGAGTCTCCAAAGAAACTTTATGTGAGACTGTATTAGACAGGACTGAGAGAGAGAGAGAGAGTGAATTTCGAAATTGCGTGATTTGGAGTCTAATTCATGCTCCTTAAATAATTTGTGAAGAGATATAAAAAAAATGTAGATACTAGTTTAGAGAATGCACATTGAACATTCACAATTTCAAACATTGTGACTTTTAAAAAGTAGTTAACAGCTGGTGACTGTTAACTTTGAATTGTGCCTCTTGATCACACCCGATCGAATCGTGACGAGCAAAATGCGAGCAAAGTGCGCCTCTAAAGCGCCTCATTGCACCGCACACACGCACGCGTGTTACGCGGTATCGAATCCCCATACTCTCCTCTACTAATTCTAAGGAGTGTAAATCAGCTCCTATTGAAAAACTGAAAATAAAACTTATAATTTTCCAATGTGAGACAAGTTCAAAACTGGGTTTTTGTAAGAGAAATTTTGATTTTTCAACCAAGTGTGCAAGTGCAATTTCTCATATAACTGACCAATCAAACCCATTGGATTTAATCTCTGATGAGACTAAAATCCAATAGTAGGAATGATAGTTTTTGCACTTGTTGATGTGAAACCTGAAGTAAGAGGGGTAGGCTGGGCTGTTGCTGCAGCTAAACTCGTACTCACGAGGAGCGACGAACGACATTTGTATGTCGTTCTACCTGCAACTGAAGTTGGAGGGTGATGAAACATCAGGTTGCCCAACGCCTTCCCTACGATCTTGCTGCGTTTCATCATCAGTTTCCGCTTCGAGATGCCTTTTCTCAGCATGTAAAACACTATACGTACGATGTTCCATAGTCTCTTGGCTATGTACGGTGGACTTGATTCCACCTCCTCCATAGGTTCAGAGAGAAAGAGAGAGGGCTTTCCTTCGAGATCAGAGAGAGAGAGATCTGGAGGAGTTTCTATGACCCTTCAATGGAAGGAGGGTAGAGGCAGCAGCCTTGGCAAAGGCGAAGGTGGCGGAGGTAGGCAAAGGCATTGCTGGAGGTGGCGGTGGGCGGTGGCACCAATAAATATTGTCGTTTGATATTTTTATTAAAAAGTTAACATATTTTAAAAATTATTATAAAATATTAATTTTGTTGATATTAAGACCCAAAAATTGCCTTTATGGGCAATAATCCCAAATAAAAAAACATAAAACCTCCTCACTTTATAACAGTGACAAATAAACTTTCATTATTGTGCATTTATGCTTTTTCAATCTTTCTATTATGGGTTGGGTTGAGATTATTTTCATGACTTGAATTGCAAAAGCTTTAAATGAGGTAGATGCAAACTGATGGAGTGCGATCCAGCCGGTCTTAGCTATCAATGACCTTGCTTTTGAACGGGGTAGCAGGGAACTTGAAACGGAGGAGATGAGGAAGCTCCGAGGGGGAACCCGGTGTAGCGGCTCCGAAGCTCAAGTTAGAATCCTTCAAAAGCAAGATAATACCAGATAGCGCAAAGTTTGCATACCTTCTTTGTTGGGGGGCAGGGGCTCTTATAATCACTTCGCGCACTCTCTACGAGGCCCTTCTCAGGTCGGGTATGATTACCCTTGCGCTTGTCAATTCGGCTGTCGTCCTTTCTGTTGGGACAGAACCGTCACTGCCTAACTATCTCTCTAACTGGAGATGGCGGTGTTAGTGGCGGTGGCAGGTGGCCGTTTAGAGTGCGGATGCCAAGCGTCAGATCCCAAGTCAATCAGGTGTGGCGCCCTCGGGCACAGACTTCCTCAGTGTTAGGCATGGTACGACTTGTTTGGTTTTTTGGTGCCCAGAAGGTGATGCGGAGTGGTGAGCGAGGAGAAGTCTTGAGTTCGGAGGTATCTATAGGGTTGGTCAGTTCGGCGAGGAATATCCCGAGCTGTTACAAGGTTGGCCAGTTCGGCGAGGTATATCCCAAGCTGTTACAAGGTTGGCCAGTTCGGCGAGGTATATCTCGAGCTGTTACAAGGTCGGCCAGTTCGGTGAAGTATATCCCGAGCTGTTACAAGGTTGGCCAGTTCGGATTACTCTGGTTTTGGGCCAAGGGTGAGTTCGGGCCCCCCGTAGGGAGTTCGGTCCGCTGGTGTCCCCTTGTTCACGCCATAGGCTTGGCCCTTTTGCCGAGCTGTTGTTTCGGCCACGTGTCGCATAACTGTGAGGTCGGGCCAAATCTTCCTTCATCAATTGCCCCCCACTCCTCGCGCCAAGGGTCTTGCCTTGGTGCAGGGAGTTTCGCGAGGTAGTAGGTGGATTTGCCCCGTCCTTCGGATCTTGACTGCGCGAGTTGCTTTTGCCAGGGTTATTCGGTTTCCATGAAGGCTGGAGACATGCCTAATCATAAATGCTGATGTTTGTGACAGCGCGCGTTTTAAATTTAAAAAATTCGCACTGATAGGACGTGACAACGGGTCATTCAAAAAGGCGCGCCACTATTGTACGTGCACGGGCGGCTGTCAGGGAGACGTGCAGCACAGTCAGTTTCGGAAAGACACGTGTCCATGCGACGTCGGTTTCAAGATGGTGTGCGCTGACGTTTCGCTCTTTTCGGAAAGACGTGCGCCAATCACGTCTCGACCTTATGGGACGTGCGGTCAGCAAAAATGTGGGCCGTTGGATCGTCTTTGATCTGCACGGTCAATTCTTGGTTACTGTAGCTATAAATAGTGGGGGACCTCAGTCGATTTGTCACTTATGCGGTTTGTCTACTGAGCTCGCGTCCAAGTTTTTTCCAGCTCGCGTCAAGGCTGGTTACATAGCCTTCAAGGTTCTTTGGCTTCTTCCCGTTTCCGGAGCCTTCAAAACTTTCTTCCGGTGAGTACCTTCCTGAATCCACCTTTTTCTCAATGTCTAGCTTTGATAGCTCAGACGACTCTTCAAGTAGGGCCGACGTAGGTTCTACCAACCAAGCCGTGTCCCCCGACTGCCTTAGTGATCCTGAGGTGGAACTCGAGGACTATGAACCAGTAGGCCGAGCCACCTCGGGCAGTTTGGCGTCTACCTCTCGCCGAGGTCGGATGCTAGACAGGTTTGGTCCCTCGACCATGACGCCTGAGGGGCTTCAATCCATACTTATGTCTTACAACCTTCCTGGGGGTATACATATTTTATTCCTTCAGGTAGCTTTCCTTAGGAACACGGTCCTGATGAGATCGTGATTTTTCGAGAGCAGCTCGCTGCGGGGTTGCGACTTCCTTTCCACCCCCTTCTCGTCGAAGGCATAAACCACTTCGGTGTCACCATTGGCCAACTTCATCCGAACTCTATTCGTAACCTGGTGGGGACAGTTTCCCTTTTTTGCGAGCAGAATTTCCCCTTGGACTTAGAGATATTCTCCTCCATCTTGATGTTCAAGAGACAGGCGGGTTCTCTTCTTGGGGGAAGACGGGCGTATTGCCTTTCTCCTCGCTAGGGTTTTAAGCTTCTGCACGATCTTCCTAATAAGGTCCCGGTGTGGAAGCGGGACTACTTCGGTGTGCGAAGTGCACAAGGATGGCCCTTTCAGACCGGGTGGGGTGAGGCCGCTCCTGATTCAGGTGTTACTCTTGATAAAGAGACGGTGAAGGGCCTCCGGCAATGGGCCCGACAAGGTTTAAAGTGCCATCACTACTTAACGGAGGTCAAGCTTATTGCAGTCGGCCTGAGTTCGGGTAGGTTTCTAGCTATGCGGTTTCTTGCTTGCTTTGTTCTTTCATTTTTTCTGATGTCGAACTCGTTTCTGCAGGTGTGATGGACGCGGAGAGAACTCGTGGGGGGCGTCTGTTCCAAGGTGTGAAGAGGAGGAAGCGGGTTGCCAAGCGAACTCGTACTAAGCTGCCCCTGGATGAGGAGCCCCAAGTTCCAGACCACACGCCGGAGGATCTGCCCGAGGTGACTCCACCGATGCATGAAACTATCGGGGCGCCTTATGCTGAGACCACTCATACGGGCACTCCTGCGTACTCAAGTGCTCCTGCTCACTCTGGGTCCGCTCATACGCGGGTTGGGCCCTCAGGTTAGGGAGCTCAAGGGGAGTTCAGGAGCGTGTTGACGCCGAACTATGCTCTTCAGAAGAGTAGGGAGGCTATTTTTCCTAAGGAGAACGCGGCGTGGATCGATCTTCCCTTGAATCAAGTCGCCTACCACTCTGTAACACATGCTATGGTGGTAAGTTAGATTCCGTCTGCCTTTTTCATTTCTTGTCGCTTTTGCTGTTATTGCTCACTTGTTTCTTTTGGTAGGTGAATTCTTCAATTCATGCCTTAGCTGCCCAAGTGGAGAGGAGCTCGCGACAGGCGCGAGCTGCTGAGGCTGCCGCTCGTGCTGCGGAAGAAGCTTTCCGTGCTGCAGAGGCGAATACCCGGGCTTCCGAGACGGCCGCTTATGCTGCCGAAGAGGCTGCTCGCGTCGCGATCGCCAGACAGGCAAGGTCTTAGCGTGACGACGAGGCCATGGGGGTAGTTGTCAAGCATATGGCGGACTTGAAGTTGGATTTGCAGCATCAAGTCGAATATCTTCAGGAGGACATCAGGGAGAGAACACAGATTTTTTCCCAAGGCATTGAAGACGCCAACAAGAAGGTCGTTGAAGACTACATTGCCTCTCCGCGTTTTGACGATCTGATGGTGGATTCTTACAGGAGGGGGTTCAAACTGAGCAGGTGGATGATCCGGAATACGTACCCCGATCTCGACGTTAGTGCCATATCCACTTCGCGTATAACTCAAGAGATGGCCAATGCTGCCGATGGCGAGCCAGACTCTGAAGGAGAGGCAGGGCCTTCGGGTGTTGTTGAAGTGCCTTCTGATGGCGAAGAAGTAGCTCCGGGCATGTAACAATTTTTTTAAGTGCCTTCTAATGGCCAATGTACTCCTGTTTCTTGCAACGGAATAGATAATCTTTTTGCCCCAGTGTTCCTTTTCCCCGAACTGAATATGCCACTTTCTTGCCCGGGTTATTATACTTCTGCGACCTGTTTTGCCGCGAAGGATTTTTGCAGTGAACTGAATTTTTCCCGAGCTGATAATATGCTCGACTTCTTTGCTTGTTTACGCCGAGGTTCTTCTTGGCTCTGCATCATGGGACATAGGACCTGATTTCGTCCACTTCGCTTGGCGGTTTATAGGTAGATCGCCTTAAGTTCACGATGTTCCACGCTCGAGGTACTTGTTTGCCTTCCAAGGTTTCGAGTTCGTATGCCCCTCCGAGCGCTCTTTTTACTTTATAGGGCCCTTCCCAATTTGGTCCAAGTTTGCCTACGCCAGGTTCGGGCACCATAATCTTACGAAGGACCAAGTCGCCGACTCGGAAGCTTCGTTGCTTTACTCTGGTATTGTAGTAGCGAGCTACCTGTTGCTGGTATGCCATTGTTCAGATGTGTGCGAGATCCCTTACCTCATCCAATAGGTCAAGGTTGGTACGTAACTCGTCTTCGTTCATCCGATCGTCGTATGTTTCTAGTCGCAATGTTGGTACTTCGATTTCCGCCGGGATCACTGCTTCAGTGTCGTAGGTGATGTTGAAGGGGGTTTCTCCCGTGGTGGTTTTTTCTGTAGTTCGGTGAGCCCATAAGACAGTTGGTAGCTCTTCGGCCCACAATCCCTTAGCTCAATCCAGACGTGCTTTCAGTCCACGCAGTATGGCTTTGTTCATTACTTCCGTTTGACCGTTTGCCTATGGGTGCGCGACTGATGTGAAGTTTTGTCGATTCCCCATGTTCTGGCACCACTCTTGGTACTTGATATCCTCGAACTGTTTGCCGTTGTCGGAGATTAGTACCCAAGGTAACCCGAAGCGACATACTATGTTCTTCCAAAAGAAGTTCTGAATGTTTCGAGCCGTAACAGTTGCCAGAGGTTCAACACTTATCCACTTCGTAAAGTAATCTACTGCAACAACTAGGAATTTTCTTCCACTTGTTGCTGGCGAGGTATTTGAGGTCGGAGGCAGGTTGATGGTAGATATTGGCGTGCTTCTGGCACTTGTCGCATTTTCTGACGAGCTCGACAGCTTCTACCTTCATCGTTGGCCAGTAGTATCGTTGTCGAAGTGCTTTTTGGGTGAGTGCTCTACCCCCCAAGTGTCCGCCGCACAGGCCTTCATGAGTGTCGCGGAGTATGAACTCGGCTTTGGCAGGTCGCAGGCAACGCAAGTAGGGGAGCGTGTACGACCGTCGGTATAACTGTTCGTCTATTATGTCGTATTTGGCTGCCTGGCGCTGCACCCTCTTGGACGCATTGCGTTCTACAGGGAGGGTTTCGTCTATCAAGAAGCTCACGAGTGGGTCGATCTAACTCGGATCTGCTTCCAAGACGGGAGTGACCTCCTCTGTCCCCCCGAGAATACTAGGCCGAGGTAAGTCCTCTATGTAAACAGTTCTCATGTCGTTGTGACTTGTGCTGGCTAACCGGGACAGGGCGTTGGCCTTAGTGTTCTCTGACATCGGGATTTGCCTGATGAAATGTGATTGGAAGTTGAGCAGGGCTTCTTTTACTTTGGCCAAATATGTGATCATCGGGAGCTCGCGTGCTTCATACTCGCCTGTAACTTGGTTGACCACGAGCTAGGAATCGCTGCAGATGACCAAGTGTTTTGCCTTTACCTTTCGCGCTAGGTCCAGCCCATCTATCAGTGCTTCATACTCTGCCTCATTGTTGGATGCCGCGAACTCAAAGCATAGTGCGTATTCTAATCTTGTGACGCCCGGGCCGCATAAGACTATTCCAGCTCCGCTGCCTTGCCAGTTCGAGGAACCATCCACGTGAAGGATCCAGGGCTCCTCATCCCAGTTCGTCTTTCGCCTGACCAGGAGAGATGCCACACTAGCTGCTACTTCACGGGGTTCGCACTCTATTGGCTTGGGAGCTCTGGGTTCGCCCAAACTGGGGACCTCGGGCTCAACCTATGGGGCTTCGTGGCTGAAAGTGCACTCGGCGGTAAAAGCTGCCAAAGCTTGGGCCTTAATAGCGGTTCTTGGTTTGTACTAGAGGTCGTACTCGCTAAGTTCGATAGCCCATTTCGTCAGTCGACCGGAAAACACGGGTTTGAGTAAAACTTGTCTCAGAGGTTTGTTAGTCAGGACGATGACGGTGTGAGTTTGGAAATATGGGCAGAGTTTCCGAGCTGCTGTCACTAGGGCGTATGCTAGCTTTTCTATCTGCGGGTACCTTGTCTCTACTCCCTACAAAATTTTACTAACATAATAGATGGGTCGCTAAACCCGGCCTGTTTCTTTTATTAGTATCGAACTGACCACATCGTCGCTTGCCGAGAGGTACAATTCTAAGACCTCGCCCTTTAGCTCGTCGAATGTGAGCTGGCAGTCTTGGGTCCACTCGAACCCTTTGCCTTTGATTGCTTTGAAGAAAGGTAGGCAGCGGTTTGCCGATTTGGACATGAAGCGGCTTAGAGCGGCTATGCGGCCGTTTAGCCTTTGAACCACTTTTACTTTCCGAGGTGATCTCATATCTAGAATGGATTTTATCTTGTCCAGGTTGGCCTCACTACCGCGTCGATTGACAATGTACCCTAGGAATTTGCCCGAGGTGACGCCGAAGACACATTTGTTGGGGTTCAATTTCATGCTAAACTGACGCAGGATTTGGAAGACAGAATCTAAATCTTGTATTAATTCTTGTGAAAACTGAGTCTTGACGACTATGTCGTCTACATAGCACTCTATCTTCGTGCCAATCAGGGGTCGAAACAGCCTATTTACAAGTCTTTGGAAAGTCGCCCCGGCATTTTTTAGTCTGAAGGGCATGACCTTGTAGCAATATAGGCCGAACTCGGTTATGAAGCTGGTTTTTTCCTCATCGGATGGGTCCATCCAGATTTGGTTGTAGCCCGAGTAGGCATCCAGGAAGCTTAGCAACTCATTTCCCGAGGTCACATCCACTAGGCGGTCAATTCTGGGGAGGGGGAAGCAATCTTTCGGGCAAGCTCGGTTCAGGTCGGTGTAGTCGACGCACATGCGCCACTTGCCGTTTGCCTTTTTTACCAACACCGGGTTGGCCACCCAGCTCGGGTAATGGACTTCCCTTATGAAGTTTGCTGCGAGGAGCTAATGTCGGGCATGTCGGCCGTTGACCAGGCGAAAATATCTAAATTTTGAAGTAAAAAACTCACCAGTTCGGTTCGTAGGGGTTCCTCGACGGAAGCTCCGATCTGAAGTGTGCGAGCTGGGTCCGTAGCCGAAGTTGGGATTGCGACCGTTTTCTCCGTGGGCGAAGCTCGTTCCTCACCTTGCTCCACAGGCCGCACCAATTCGAGGTTGTCGGCCGCCTTGGTTTTTCCCTTCAGGGCGGCAACATAACACTTGCGGGACTCGAGCTGGTCGCCCCGCGCTACCCCCACACCGAAGTCCGTAGGGAACTTCATGGCCAAATAGTAGGTGGAGACCACCCGTAGGATATGCGTGATCGGCCGCCCTATTATGGCATTGTATGGGGAGGGGGTCGCGACCACCAGGAAATCATGGTTGAGTCAGACCGCATAAGGCCATGTGCTGACTTCCACATGTACTGTTATTTTTTCGAGGGGCCTGGCTTCCTCTCCGCTGAAACCCACCAGGGGAGTGTTCGCGGGCTTCAACTCGCTCCTTTGTAACTGTAGCTGGTCAAATGTTGATTTAAAGAGGATGTCCGTTGAGCTGCCCGAATCTACGAGTACGCGTCTGACCTCGAAGTTGTTGATCCTTAGTTTAATGACAAGCGCGTCATCATGGGGGTAGCGGACCCCTCGCGCGTCGTCCTCCGTGAAGAATATTGGTTCTTTGGTCTTTGGTCTCTTTGGGGGGTTCCGTTCTTCGATGGCCGCTTCGCGAACTGAAGTCCGAGCCGCTGTCGAGGTACACCCTACTACCACCAAACCTCCCACAATTACATGGATGGTTCCCCGAACTGGCCTCTCTTCCGGAGGCTGTCGCTGCAACAGTTTGGCAGGTCTGCTGCTAGACTCGTGGGCATCCTTCTCGTGCTCCCCTT
This sequence comes from Nelumbo lutea, assembly GCF_056320005.1. Lineage (NCBI taxonomy): Eukaryota > Viridiplantae > Streptophyta > Magnoliopsida > Proteales > Nelumbonaceae > Nelumbo > Nelumbo lutea. Next base: position 3,232,615 of record NC_142685.1, on the reverse strand, counting down.
GCCGACCTGTCTTATTGTTATTATTGTAGTGATGTACAAAGTTTCTCTAGTTTCCGCGACGGATGAGCCCCTCTATCTCGTCCCGGAGGTTATTACACTGCTCGGTACTATGACCATGGTCTCTATGGAAACTACAATACAAATTCTTATTTCTCTCATTCGGATTTCACTTTAGGCGAGGTGGCCACTTCACGTACGGGGCGTCTTTGATCGTCATTAAGATCTCGGTCCGCCTTGTGTTTAACAGCGTGTAGTCCGTCTGAACTGCTAGGGGAGCTCGAAATGACTGGTTCGGCTTTGGCTCCCGGGTCGGGTTTTTTCTGTCGACTGGGTTGGAGAGCGTGTATTGTCGACTTTTCCCGGAAAGTTATTTGTCCGCCTTCACGAGTGATATATATATATATATATAAGTGATCAATAGAAACTACAAGCCTAGGGTATTTATCTTAGGAGTTGAACCTCCTCTTGTAATGTTGACCCGTGGTGGAAATGAAGGCTGAAACTGGTTAGGGTTTTCCCAGAGTTAGAGCTAGTTGTGGACCATGGGTAGAAGGGGATTGAGATTGAGGCAGAGATACTGTGAGGCTTGAACTGGTTTGGGTTTAAGGGGCATATCTCTTGTCAGGTGGCATGCCAATCAGTTAATTAAGCCACAACTGCTTGGTTGGTAATGGTTTGATGCAGGCATTTTACCTGGTTAGGCTGCGTTTGATTTTAGTGCAAATTTGTATGCACTTACAAATGCATAGGAGTGCAAATGGAAAGAATGCATATTCTGATTTGATTTTGTTTTGAGTTTTACTTTATTTTGCTTCATATCTTATTTTACTTCATTTGTATTGAAATAAGACAAGAATAAAGATAAAATTTGAAACAAAAAATAAATCAAAATTTGCAACAATATCATACGTGCTACCACTAAAGCTGCAACTTGGGTTGGGTTGATGCTCAGGTTAGGGTTAGGGTTGAAATTCATAAACCCGACTTTATTTCGGATTGGGTTAGGATTGATCCCTCGGGCAACTCAACCAATCGAACCCGACTTTATAGTACATGTAATATATAAATATATGTTATATGTAATGTATCATTCATTGATTTGTTTAGATACATGATAGTTGTATAGTCCCCACCACATAGTATCACATATTTCATTTAATATAATCACTTCACTTAATCTTAATCGGAAAGACTAAAACCTTAATAACTCATTTTATGTTCTTTAAATATTTTATTTGCTGCCCATAAAAGATCTATAATAAGTCATTACTCATAATAAACTATAGTCATTTCAAACACTTATTTTTTTGAATTTTGTACCAAAAGAACCAATAAAATTACCAACAAACAAATACTAATAAAAAATAGGATTATTATATATAGTGAAAGTTAAATTAAGATCTAAAATTGAGAAGTTGTAGGAGGTTTTAAGAGATGGGAAGAAGGTTGGGTTATGGTTGAAGGAATTTAGTTTGGGCTAGGGTTAGGGCTGGGTAGGTCGTGTTGGGTTAAAGTTAGGTTTGGGCTAGGGTTGGCCTCAACCCGACTTAACCCAGCCTGACTTGTAGCCCTAGCTACCACATTTTTTAATCAATTTGCATTGCAACCAAACACATCCTTGGTGTTGAACTGGGTGCAAGACTTACTTGACCTCTAATTCTCACACCTAAAATCTAGACATGGTTTTAAAATTATTGTCTCACAACTCCAAGCAGCTTCAACCACCTAATTTACATACCTTATGTGGGTAACATCACAAGTTACGCATTTATATGCTCTAAAAGTGAGTAGAGTTGTAAATTGGGTTGTGTCATCCATGACCCAACATGGCCCAACGCGATTTTGAGCCAGCCTGGCATGACGAACTACGGGTTGTGCCAGGCATGATACGATCATATGGGTCGTGTTAGGTTTGGGGTTTCAAGTCCATGGGCCGACTCGACACGGCATGACCGAGCAGGCCGTGCCGCCTGTGGCCCGTGTGCTAGCCCGACCCAACCTATATATAATTTTATTTTCAATTTTATTATATTATTTCATTTTATTATTGCATTTATAAACAATTGTATACATCAAAATTCATATAAATAAAATTTTAAGATCTTTTTTAATTTATTGTCTATTTTTTAATTTATGTAAAAAAAAATCATTTTTTTTCAAAATTTTTAAAAAGCATGGATTGGCCCAGACCACATACCAGCTTAGCCCAAGGCTTAGCTTATGATACAACACAATATAGCACGGGTCATGAGTCATGCCAAGCTAACCCCCCAAAGTATCCTAGGGGAAGGAAGCACGGCCACCTCAGCCCATGGGCCAGCATGACACAACCTTTGTGCCAGCCTAGTACGACCCAATTTACACCTCTAAAAGTAAGTATCATAAACCAAAAAGTCTTAGCTCATCAGGAACCACAATCAGGATATTGGTTTCCAATCGATTACCGATGGAGAGCGCCAAGCCGCCAATAACCATGAGAGAATAGAGGTGTAAATCAGGTCATGCGGGGCTGACCTGACTTTGGATTGTCCCGACACAATGGTCTGAGCCATGTTGGGCCTGGGTTTTAGGTCTATGAGCTGGGTCGACACAGCACGACTCAGCATAGTCCATATATATTATTTACATATTATATATATAATATTTATATATTTTATATAATATATAATAATATATAGTATATAATATATTAATAAAATAAACAATTGTTTTCAATTTAATATACTAATTTATTTAATTATTATATATATAAATAATTGTATACATCAAAATTTATATAAAATTAAAATTAATTTTTTTTCAATTTTTTAAAATAAATAACTTTGACTTGATCCATAACCCCAGCCTAAACCAAGATTTGGCCCACAAACCAGCCCGGCCCATAACACATTATGACATGGCATGGGACCGCACAAACTTGGACCATGACCCATACCAGAACAACCCCAAATTATCCTAAGGGAATATGGCACAGCCCAGGTCGGCCCGCACTTTAGACGGGCCGCCCCGTTTTACACATCTATGAGAGAATAGAGATGCCTACCTGACCGATCTTCGAGACGGGCCCCGTGATTTGGATACCATAAGAGTGCCCATCCCTAGCCCAATGACAGTTTTACTCCTAATATAGGGCCAAGGAAGCCACCAAAGAGATGCCCCCTCCACCTCTCCTCTCCCAGCATTTCTTGTATTCCTTGGGAAGGCATCCACCGCAACCACAACATCTAGGAATATTTATGGGTCTCTCTACTCTAAGATTTCTGTGCATGTGGATCCCACTTACACTGTTGCTAAGACTGATAAGTGGATTGGGATATGCTCCTCACAAAAGCGCCTCACAATGACTTTGAGGCACATCCTACCGTGCATTGAGAGCATATTATGCTTACAAGACAACAAACAAAACTGGTATTCCTTTACAGTTTCCAATAAATCCGGCCCAGGCAAAATGATATTTGTCAGTCTACTGGTGTTGTCAGAGAGAGGAAAGAAACATCTTGGTTAATGGCGGACAAATTCTTGTGCAAGTATTCAAATCCACTCACGTTAAGAACCGTGTAGAAAATAGAACTAGCAAGGCGTCCACAGAACCATTTTCAATATCTTGGTAAGCAAAAAGGATTAGGTTTTGGGTGGACGGTGGACCCAGATTACAACGCATGGATATGGTTCATGGTTGCTCACTGCTGGGTGCACCTTCCAAGAATCCATTGGTTTCTGGGCTAAATTATGGAAACAATGTTGCTGAATTAGCAGTCGCACCTCCCCCGCAAAGACAAAGAAACACATCTTCTCCGCTCATAGTAACACAAATTTTCCTTTTTCTAATAATAAAAAGAAAAATTTCCGTTGAGAGAATTCAGGGTTCTAGACTCATTGTTTTAATATGATGATGAAGTTACATGCTCACTGAGGTAATTTATTTTTTATTTGGGCTGGTATGGCAACGATGCAAATCTAGTTTCAGTGCATTATTGCACCTCGGTCTATAATTATATGTATTCGGAAACATTGTAAAAATACCCTTAAAATCGATGTAAAAATACAAACATGTCAGGATTTACATCAATCTAAAAATGAAAAACTACCTCGATCTTTTCGAATTAAAATTCCATGCTCTTCTTTCACGAGGGAAATAGGTCAAGGGTTTACCCTATCCATCATAACAGTGGTTTGAATATCGACTATTTTCTCCTATCTTTACAGCGTTTGAGATCTGAGAATCCGATAATCTGTCCGAGTGTTCGAGCATCTGACTATGCACAAGGAATTCATGGCCGGAAATTCCTAATCGTTGCAACCGGTCATACTCTGTTTGATAACATAGATTTCAACATCGAGAGAGGAAAGGATGAACACTAGGCCCAAAGTAGCTAATTGTATTTATTTTTTATTTTTTATTTTAACTAGCAAAGCAAGTAAAGATAAATCATTAATTTTGTACCGTTAAGAGGGTTCTCATGCATTGACTTTTGGCTTACAAGATAGGTTTTGTATAGAAAGCCATGAAGCCTTATTTGATGAAAAACACCGAAAAGCAAATGATATATTTATCAACTTTTTAATGAAATTAGTTTCGTTTTTTATTTATTTAAGGATCAAAATATCACAAAACGTATTGGAGTGTATTGATCGATACATATTGTATCAATGACGTTTCAATACATATCAAGCGTGTATGCCCCTATTACAGGTGTTTCGGGTCTAACATATTACAGGGGGTAGATGGGCTTTAACCAGCATTTTGGTCTTGTCCTAGCATCTTAGGGGGTGTTCAATTTCGTATTCATATCATGATGGTCCAAGGTCCAGTCAACAAAAATAATAGCAATTAACGGGATCCCCTGCTATGGACGGGCTTTGTTGAGTGAAAGTGAAATAATAGAAATACATAATAGTAAATATATTTTTTCTAATTTTCATTGTAACACTATGAACTAATATTATCATAGGCAAGGATTATAATGTTTAAATTATAAAATTTATATAAAAAAAATAAATGTATTTTAAATACACTATGAACTAATTACATTTAAGAGGCGTTCTTTTTTGGATTTTTTTTTTTGGGGGGGGGGGGGGTTGCGGGGGAGTTGGTCAATGGGATTTTGGTTCTCACCTCCAAGGTGGGTAAATAACTTTCCCACCTAGGGGGAAAGTTGTCAACACTTGAATAGGACAAAAATACCCCTTTTAATAATGGATTCTTATGGTTAAAATTGTCATTACCTTATTTACATGAGAAATAAAAGAACATGGGTAAATGCACTTACCCGAATAAGTGTTTCCCAAGAAAAACTTACCCAAAAAATGACATTTACCCGGGTAAGTAACTTACCGAAAAGCGAACAGGGCCTTACTTCTTGAAGATTATTGATAATTAGTACATATTTTAAAAAAGTAATTTTAATAGTTAAAATTTTTTATTTTTGGTAATTTATCATATTTATTAGAAATCGTGTTAATCCATTTTTGTTAATTTGTTGGATATTTTTTGTTAATTATGACAAAATTACTGGTATTTTATTTTTGGTTATTTTCTTGACAAATTTCTGTTCATTAAATATAAATTTCTGCTATTTATAGTTTAAATCATATTTAAATATCATTACTTTTAATTACAGTTTATAATTTAATTATATTACTTATAGGTTTAAATATAATTTAAATTATAACTTATGTTAATTAACAATTTAAAAATAAATTAAATAATAAATTAATAAAAATATTAATATTCTTTTAATAAATATAGTATTTAAATAAACAATGTTAATTAATAAATACGGTAATTAAAAATACTACAATTATTGAAAATATTATAAAATATGGAAAATTATTAATACTGTAATTATAAAAATATTGTTGATAAAAATACACTATTTTTAATAAATAATGATAATTAATTGAAATACTATAATTATTCAAATGACTATATCAATTAAAATCACTATAATTTTAAAATAATGTAAGCGTTGGAAATACTGTAATTATTAATCAAAATACTGTATTTATTAATACTATATTTATTGATCAAAATACTGTAATTATTATTACTATTATTATTATTATTATTATTATTATTGTTGTTGTTGTTGTTGTTGTTGTTGTTGTTGTTGTTATTATTATTATTATTATTATTATTATTATTATTATTATTATTATTATTATTATTATTATTATTATTATTCTTAATATTATTCTTATTCTTATTATTATTCTTTTATTATTATTATTATTATTATTATTATTATTATTATTATTATTATTATTATTATTATTATTATTATTATTATTATTATTATTATTATTATTATTATTATTATCATTATGATGATGATGATGATGATGATGATGATGATGATGATGATGATTTTTTAGGTAAATAAAATTGCAACAAAAAAAAATAAAAATAGAAAATAAAACTTAATTACACATCCATCACATAAATAAATAATCCAAACAATTTCAAATAGATGGCAACATCAAAAAACACAAAGTATCAAATAAAATTGCAACAACAAATTGGAAAATATTATTAATTAATAATACTGTTTTTCAATAAATACTGTAATTATTATATTACAATATTTATTTAAAATACATTAATTTCCGGAAATTATCATATTTTCATAAATATATTGTTAACTTCTGGGCTAAATTTAATTAAATATAATTTTCTGATAATTAAATGTAATTTTATGTTATTTATAGCTTAAATTACAATTAAAGTTTAAAAATAATTACTGTTAATTAAAAATATATTATTTTTAAAAATTAATATATTTATGAATTACTATTAATTAATGCTAAATGTATTTAAATGTAATTTTAAGCTATTTATAGCTTAAATTATAATTACTGTGAATTACAGTTTAAAATTAATTATTATTAATTAATAAATACATTATTTCTAAAAAACTATATTTATTAATACTGCTTTCAATAAATACTGAATTATTAATAATACTGTAATTATTAAATTACTGTATTTATTTAAAAAATTATAATTACTGTTAAATACAGTTGAAAAATAATTTAGTATGGGATTATTAAATACAGTTGAAAATAATAATAATATTATTATTATTTTACTGTATTTATTTAAAATACATTTAGCATTAATTTCTGTAATACTGTAATTATGAAAAATACTATTAATTAATAATACTGTCTTTCAGTAAATACTGTAATTATTATATTACTGTATTTATTTAAAATGCATTAGTTTCTGGAAATTATCATATTTTCATTAATATATTGTAATTACTTGGATAAAACTAATTAAATGTAATTTTCTGATAATTAAGTGTAATTTTATGCTATTTAAAAGTTAAATTGTAATTACTGTTAATTACAGTTTAAAAATAATTTAATTACAGCTTAAAAATAAATACTGTGAATTATAGTACTGTTTATTAATAATTAGTGTTAATCAAATTCTGCTAATTATTATTAAATGTAATTGTTTGGTAATTAAATGTATATTTATGCTATTTGTGGCTTAAATTATAATTACTATTAATTACAGTTTAAAAATAATTAGTGTTACTAAGTGTCAGTTACTGTTAAGTAAAAAATATATTATTTTGAAAAAATAATGTATTTATTAATTACTAGTAATTACTGTTAAATGTAATTTTAAGCTATTTTTAGCTTAAATTATAATTGTTGGGATTATTAATATGGTATTTAACTAATTAATAATACTTTTTTTATTGTTTCATGCATCACACAGTATGGGAAACCATGTGGTGCACAGCTTGTGTAAACTGTGTATCACACGGTCAGATATTAACCTTGAACCACACTGGTTGATTTCGGGTAAACCCGGATACGTATTGAAATCGGATTGTGTGGGACCCATTAGATCGTCTTCTTCACCCGATCGTTAATATGGGTTTTGTGTCAGCCTAAATGATTTTTTTCCTTTTTAATACACTTTTTTCTTAGTTGATAATTATTTTTTAATATTTCTTCAACATTTTTCATAAAAAAATCTAGAAATGAAGGAGATTACTGTGAAAAATCAATCTATTATAAGTGACAAATGCAGAAGATTTTTAGTGCTTTTTTTCCATGTTAATGTGTTGCTTTTTATCATTTTACATTTCCGCTCATATACAGTCATAACCAATACATTTTAAATGCAAAAAAGAGAAAAAAAAATATATCTAATACATACCTAGACTCAACAAAGCAAACGGAAAGACGCAAAATTAGACTTGGAAGCTTCTTCAACGTTGAGATGAATGATCTTACGCTGCAGGGCAAGCCTGAAGAATAGTAGATACAATCATCATATTAAAACATATTGGTGATAATTGTGCAAGGCTTGAAATCTGTACATATGGGCGGGAGACACTTTGGAAGTGCAAACATCTCTGCCCACTCTTTAATTTAGGTTGATCTAATTGGCTCTTTTAATAAATTTATGGATTAAAAAAAAGAAAAATTAAAAACAGAAAATTAGAATGGAGGGTTTCCTGCAAGGAAAAGGTCGTGTGACATGGACAGATTAATTTTAATGTGTGTATATATATTTGTTTCATTGGGGGCGATCCCCATCCCGATAACCAACATATTGGGGAAGGAGATCACCCCCAATAACACGTGTACAGGACCATCCCAACCCAAAATATTAGCAACACATGCCCACTCTTTATTTTTTGTGGATGGTCCAGATCCTGGTGGACGACAATGAGCATGTGATATTATACATCACATGCCTTAAGAAAATTCTTTTGTTGTTGTTATTGTTATAACCCACAAAGCTATATTTTTTTTTTCATTGTTCATGGCTATTGAGCATAGATCATCGTCGATCACCACTTGCTAGTTTTCTCCATTGAAATCTGATGAGGGCAGATTTGGCCCTCCAGTGAAATTGTGACATGTGGTACCTTGTTACAATTAGGAAAATATCCATCTAACAAACTTACGAAGTTGGTGACCCACCCGAGCACCAGTCTGGCCAGTCTGGCGGGACCTGTGCCTGCCTAACGCGCGCCTGCGCAACCTGCGCGCGGCACGCGTGACCTGGCCAACCTAGACCAACCTAGCGCATGATCCGGCCAAGGCGCCCACCAACGAACCTGGCCTAGACACTGACCCGCCGACTGACACAGGCGCCAGCTTGACGACATGATCTAGACACTGACCCGCCGACTGACGCAGGCACCGACCAGACGACCTGGCCTAGACACTGACCCGCCGACTGACACAGGCACCGACCAGACGACCTGGCCTAGACACTGACCCGCCGACTGACACAGGCACCGACCAGACGACCTGGCCTAGACACTGACCCGCCGACTGACACAGGCACCGACCAGACGACCTGGCCTAGACACTGACCCGCCGACTGATGCAGGCACCCCGCTGACAACCCGGCCCAGGCGCTGACCTGGCCGCTTGACACAAGCACCAGCCTGACGACCTCGAGGAGTTCACCACCATACCCCGGTTCTGACAAGATGCGACGAGTCTTACCGTTTGGAGGCTTTTCACCCACCTAACCCGCGAGGACTCCAGTATATAAAGACCTCACCCCCCAAAGGAGAGGGAGGAAAAAAAAGGGAAGTAACCCTGCTCTCTAGCTCTCTCATATTATCTTCAAAGCTCTCTACAATAAGAGTGCTAACTTAAGCATCGAAGAGCCCCCACCGGGAAAATACCCCCGGGACCTCTGGTTCAGTTCTCGCAGGTCCTTCAGCTCCCGTCGCCTACGAAGAGGAGGAAAAGATGCAGTTCTCGGAAGTCCCTCAGCTCCCGCCACCTACAAGGAGGAAAAGATGGAGTTCTCGGAGGTCCCTCAACTCCTGCCACCTGCAAGGAGGAGGAAAAGATGGAGTTCTCGGAGGTCCCTTAGCTCCCGCCACCTACAAAGAGGAGGAAAAGATGGAGTTCTCGCAGGTCTCTCAGCTCCCGCCACCTACAAAGAGGAGGAAAAGATGGAGTTCTCGCAGGTATCTCAGCTCCCGCCACCTACAAAGAGGAGGAAAAGATGAAGTTCTCGCAAATCCTTCATCTCCCATAGCCTACAAAGGAAAGAAGACCACCTCATGCTGAGGGCAGTCGGATTGCGCCGCACCAGGGAGCTCCAACATTCTCTAAGGCATCAACCGCCTAGTAGGGAGTTCGCCAGGCAGTTCGCCACCAGGCAGTTCGCCACCAAGGCAGTTCGCCACCAAGCAGTTCGCCACCAAGGCAGTTCGCCACCAGGTAGTTCGCCCCCAGGCAGTTTGCCACCAGGGAGTTTGCCACCAAGGAGTTCGCCACCAGGCAGTTCGTCCCCAGACAGTTCGCCACCAAGGCAGTTCGCCCCCAGGCAGTTCGCCACCAAGGCAGTTCGCCCCAGACAGTTCGCCACCAAGGCAGTTCGCTCCTAGGCAGTTCGCCCCCAGGTAGTTCACCCCCAGGCGGTTCGCCACCCAGGCTGTTCGCCACCAGGGAGTTCGCCAGTAGGCAGTTCGCCCCCAAGCAGTTTGCCACCAAGCAGTTCGTTACCAAGCAGTTCTCCCCTAGGGAGTTCGCCACCAAGTAGCTCGTCACTAAGGCACGCCACCACCGGGTCGAATAACGAGGTACTTTGCCAAAAAATTTTACATCACAAAATATTGATATGTGGCCGAAAACGGTTACATCAAAACCATTACATAATGAATCCATTTTCATCATATTTTAACTATGAATCTTTTTCCTTCAAAGTACTTTGAGTAGTAATTTATCAATTTTATTTCTAAATTAATTTTGATATAATTACTCATTGTGTACCAATTTCACAAATAATATGTAAAGTGCATGGAACCAAAAAAATGTATTGTGAATTGGTCAACATTACACCTACAAAATACAACTATGAGTGTGGGCTGATTTTGTCCACACAGTTTACAACAATTGTGAATTGGGATGTCGTATGGATTGATTTTTGCCTAATCGTGTGGTGTGAACTAGTGACAATTTGCACCTACCAATAAATCCAACCCACTATTTGGGTTGGATTTATTCTCCTAAAACCCTCCCCCTCCCTCTCTTTCTCTAGGTTGGATTGATTCTCCTAAAACCCTTCCCCTTCCCTCTCTTTCTCTTTCATGTCGCCGCCGCTGGTCACCCCTCTCTTCCTCTCTCTCATGTCATCGATCACCCCTCCTTGGCCCCTGCCTCTCTCTCGCCCAGATCTCTATGTGAAGCCGACAACCGCTTTCTCTCTCTCTCTCTCTCTCTCTCTCTCATGTCGCCAGTCACCCTTCTCTGATTCTCTCATCCAAATCTTCGATTAAAGCCAATTGTCGCATTGATTTCTCATATCCATTCGCCCAAATTTTTTATTAAAGTTGATTGCTGCACCGATTTCTCAGATCTATGGAAGGTGGACGTCGCATCACCGCTCTCTCTCAGATCTTGAAGATAGATGTTGCACCAACTCCTCAGATCTATGAAAGGTAGACGTCGCACCAGGCACCACCCCTCTCTCTGTCTCATATGTTGAAGTTGGTCGTCGCACCATCACCACCACCACCCTCTCTTTACCACTCAAATCTCCTATTGGAATTAACAAACACACCGCCACTATCTCTTCTTCGCTTAGATCTCCAGATTGAAGATTCGAATCATGGATCCCAGCTTTTGGAGTAATACACTGTGTTTCAGCTTGATATTGTCAATGTTTCAGGGTATTATGATAAAAAATCAATTACCGAAGCGGAAACAATGTAAAATTTTCATTTTACATGAAAAATAAAAAAAAAAAGGGTCGAATGTGTGGATTAGGGTGGGTCAGGGTCAGACAAGGTTGTGAACCACTTTGACCCAGACATGGTGGCAAAAGGGATAGTGAGTCAATATAGTTGAGTTATTCAACCCACACCCAACCCAATCCACCCTTTTGTCACCCCTACCAAAAATCACTAAGCATTAACTCACGTTTGGACGAACAAGATGTGATGACGAGCTAAAAGACTGACCTAAATTGGCTGCCTCGACATTTTTCCATGAGAATACAACTGAACTGATATAGTATAAAAATAATTTGACTCAATTCAATATAAACCATTTATAATTAAATCGCCAATATAAGCTACTTGGGACATTCTTCTTACTAGAAAAATCGCAACCAAATTCAATTGCCTTGGGTTTTTTACGGCATGACCTATGACAAGTGTTGGTCCCGAACCTTATCCACTTTGACCAGAGCAAGCAATAATAGAATCCACAATAAAAAAGCCTGGACCACACATGAAAAGTTTTGAACGATGCAAATCTACAGCTTTAAATCGGGTGGATTGATTGGAGGTTAAAATTTTGAAGATCAATCTAACAACCAAATGTCTACAAGTCAGGCTTAGTTTGGAAAGAGTATAAATATATATGATATAAATATAAATATATACAAAATAATATAAAGTTTTGCATTCTATATATTTATACTTTTACTCTTTCCCAATTGAGTACAAATACAAATTGTCCTGTGCATATTTGTAGAGTGTAAAACATGATATTTTATATTATCTTGTATATTTATATTTATACTCTTTTCAAACTGAGCCTTGGGAAAACATCAGTTATTATCTTAATTTAAATAAAAATTGAAATGCTATGAAAAAAACATTTTATTTGAAATATGATTTGACAGCTTATCCCCCTCTCTCATATTACCACATAGCCTACCCCTTTCACCCTTCATAGGAAAGAACGATTAGATAATCGTGATATAATATAAATCTACCCAAACAAAGACTAATCTCACCATCGCCATGTCGGTTCACCCTGCTGCCAGGAGAAGTTTATGGAATTGAATTGGAAGCTTAGCTTGGAAGGAGTATAAATGCAAATACGTGTAAATATATACAAAATAATATTAAATACAAAGTTTTCCAGTCTGAATATTTAGATTTATACTCCTTCCAAACAAAGCGTAAAAGAGATACAGCAGAGCAAAATCGAATACCCTGACTTCCATTATACTATACTTAATCAACCAAAATCGAATATCCTGACTTCTAAAACTGTGATCTAAATTTTTTTTCCTTTTTTTTGAATAAATTTTTTTATTTATAATGTCATTTTATAACAACCATTGGGATGCTCTCTCTCCCCCTTCTCAATAACATAAATATCTTCTATAAACAGCTAAAATTAATAATGTTATTTTTATATTATAAAATTTTAATAAAAATAACATATAAAATAATTGTATATTCTTACATATTCCTATTATATAAAAATAGAAATATATTCCATTGGAAACCCCTACTCATTTATTCCATTGGCGTGCGTGTGTTATACATGATAGGTTGAATTTGATTACATAACAAAATAAATACAATACTTCAAAACCAATATTAGTGGGGAAGGGGCAATTCGCCAGGGGAGAAGCTACCACCCGAAATTAAAATCAATTGTGTGGACTGTAGAGTGATGTTTGGAGCTGTTGCTTCGATTTGGTTTGCTTTCTGATAAACTTCGTTTTATATAAAATGAGGGAGAGGGAGGAAAATTGGAACCAATTACCTCATAACCAGTAAATATAATAGACGAAGAACCAACAAAAAGAGTACTGCCCAATTATATACGGGCAAAGAACAAAAGTCCAAAATCCTAACACAAAAATACGAATGACGAAGAAAGAGACTTCCATAAATTCCGCAGTATGCAATATACCGCCCAAACCACACCCGCTTAATCAACCTCCTCAATCTTGGGGCCAGCACCAGTTCCGCCGACAGAAGGACCATCTTCATCCATCCCTGCACCTGCATCAGGTCCCGCTCCCTGGTACATCTTTGCGATGATGGGGTTGCAAATGCTTTCCAACTCCTTCATCTTGTCTTCGAATTCATCTGCCTCGGCTAGCTGGTTGCTGTCCAACCACTGTATGGCCTGCTCAATTGCATCCTCTATCTTCTTCTTGTCAGCTGGGGCAAGCTTGGCACCAATCTTCTCATCCTTCACTGTGTTCCTCATGTTGTAAGCATAATTCTCCAATGCATTCTTGGACTCCACCTTCTTCTTGTGCTCCTCATCCTCAGACTTGTACTTCTCTGCCTCCTGGACCATCTTCTCAATCTCTTCCTTGGACAACCTACCCTTGTCATTGGTGATTGTAATTTTGTTCTTCTGCCCAGTGGTCTTGTCCTCGGCGGAGACGTTCAAGATGCCGTTTGCATCAATATCAAAACACACTGTGATTTGAGGAACACCCCTGGGAGCAGGTGGGATGCCGGAGAGCTCAAATTTAGAGATCCATATTGAGCTCCTCAAATCTGGCACGGGTGATGGTGGAGTAGAAGTCGATACCCTCATACAAAGAATCAATCTCAATGGTGGTCTGGGCAGTGGACGAGAGAGTCCTCTTTGCCCTCTCACATGATGTCCTGAGTCTCCTCAGAGCTCTAGGGTTTCCACTGATATCCTTCTTGTGCTTCCTCTTGAACTCCTGAACGAAGTGGTTCACCATTCGGTTGTCAAAGTCCTCGCCTCCGAGGTGAGTATCTCCTGCAGTGGCTTTTACCTCGAAGATACCCTCTTCAATGGTAAGAAGGGAGACATCGAAGGTTCCACCACCAAGGTCAAAAATGAGGACGTTCTTCTCGCCAACACTGCCGGCCTTCTTGTCAAGACCGTAAGCAATGGCTGCAGCCGTAGGCTCATTGATGATACGCATGACATTGAGACCAGCGATAACGCCGGCATCCTTCGTGGCCTGACGCTGAGAGTCGTTAAAATAGGCAGGAACTGTGACAACAGCGTTCTTCACAGCTGAACCAAGGTAGGCCTCGGCAATCTCGCGCATCTTCATTAGAACCATGGATGAAATCTCCTCAGCGGCAAACTGTTTATCCTCACCCTTGTAGGTGACAACGATCATGGGCTTGTCACCAGGGCCGGCAATCACCTTGAAAGGCCACAATTTAATATCGCTCTGAACAGAAGCATCACTAAACCTCCTACCGATCAAACGCTTTGCATCTGAAAAAGAAAGAATCAGAAGATCAGAAAGCCAAATCCTGAATTAGGAAGGCATAAAATACAAGATTCCAGATTCTCACATGAACTAATGGATGTTAAGATAAATTTTTGAAAATTATACCCCTATAAGCAAAGTACTTAAGACATTCAAGTAACAGATCTGCTAGACAAGGACCCCATAATAGAAACCAAATACATTAGTTGTTAAAACTTAAAACCATCGGCAAAACCCATAAGAAGCAATGAACAACTTCAGAAAACACAAACAATGATGCCCTAGGAAAAAATCTAATCGTACTATGAGGGCAAAATCACATAATAAGCATAGATCTGGACGGATCACTGAAAATTAACACAAGGTAAACTAGTAGATCTGAATATATCATATACAGAAAACCCAGATCTGGATTCCTCAAACCATAAAAAACTGTTGACAAATTCTACAGAAGACATTAACACTAAACGTGTACGCGGCATTCGACTCCCTCTGCGAGTAGCAGACACCAACAGAACAGAATGATCTCAAAATATAAATAAAAATATTCAGCATAAACGGAGTAGAATCCTGGAACTTACCGAAAACGGTGTTCACGGGGTTCATGGCGACCTGGTTCTTGGCTGCATCTCCGATCAAACGCTCTGTATCAGTAAAGCCAACATACGAGGGCGTAGTTCTATTTCCTTGGTCGTTAGCTATAATCTCAACGCGATCGTGTTGCCACACACCAACACAGGAGTATGTCGTCCCGAGATCGATCCCAATAGCCGGTCCTTCACCTTTACCGGCCATTGTTGTTGCAATAACCGATAAAAATAATCACAGAGAAGATTGAGAGAAGAAAAAAGGGTATCAAGAAAGATAAATGTTTGCGCTAGGGTTAGAGTGATTTGTTTGAGACAGATAGTCGCTTATTATATAGCTTTTAGGTAGCTTTCAGGACTGTTTTTCCAGAACATTCCACACGTTAATCCTGACCGTAGGATCAAATTTTAAGCAAATGAACACATCGCCCATCAAAGACTTTTATTTCCCTCCAGGAAGCGCATCAGTTCTTTCTTGGTGGGAACCTGGAAGTTGGAATTTGGTTTTTGAATTCTAGAACCATCTGATACTAATGTTTGTTATTGTTCCTACTTGTATCCGGGGCGGTGCCGGATTGGCTCTTGACCCGAATCCCTGCCCGATTTACTAATTAATAAATCCCAGACCCAGAATATATGTATTTTTCTTTTTGTGTCCGGCGGGGGAGTGCGGGGGACTGTGGCATGTAAACAAAGAGAATTTTAATTTTCTGAAATTTCAAAACTTTCGGACGGCATCATGATGAGGTTTTATGAAACTTTGGGATTTTGAACTTTTTATTAAGATTAATTATTTAAAAGCAGTTTTTAAGTCATTTATCATTAAACTTTTTAAAATATCTTTATTATTTAGCTAATTTACAAACTGCACCCTCAGTACTTAATTAATTCTGACAATTAAATAACTTTACCATATCTTAACATCCATTAAAATCCGCACACACGTGATATTTTTTAATTCCGATATTACCCTTTTTTTCTTTCCCTCTCCAATGTTTTTTCTTTTTCTCCTCCTTTTTTACCGTCTTCTTCTTCTCCTTCCTTTTCGTCGTCTTCTTCCTTTCAGTAGTGGCAAACCGAATTCTCCATAATTACAAATCTGATGAAACGGCGGCGATGTTAAACGTTCGGTATTCTCTCCTTTAAATTCCATACTCTTCGGTCTTCTTCGGCATCTGCTGCAACCAACTTGGCCGCTAATTCCGATTCCCTCTTCCGCATAATTTCTCTATAACCGACTTTGCCAGATGAACTAGGCTTCTCTGTCTCTCTGATAATAAATTGTCTTATTACCTAACTAACAAATGAGGCTTCTTTGCAAATAAAACAAGTATCTCGGAAAATTTCTCATTGCAGTAATAAGGCTTCTGAATGGAGAGCCAGCCAGTTGCGACTTAACCTTTTTTGTGCTTGTTAGGACTTTGTTGGATAATGGTTGCCAGGTGCCACTTCAAGGATCGGAGATGAGATGACACGGATTTTAGCGAAACATGATCAATAGGGAGACCAACGCTTCTGTCCATACCTCCTATAACCGGAAGATCATCGAAGCTAGTTTTTTCTTTAAGGGCCATGAAGCGGTGATTGCGGTCTGCAAACGGATCGAAAATTATTCGGATTACGGTATATTTCATTCAATTCGATGAAAAATTATAAATAGGTTCGATTTCGATTTCAGTGACAATCAATAGTGATTGATGAAGTCTGTAACGGAGGAGTTGGGTTGAATCTGTCCATCGTCTTCTACCACGAGGCGGAGCAGGTGTTGTCGGTGGTCCAGTTGGTGAGGCGTTGTCGTCGGCCTTCCGATTTGGGCAAGGGGCACTTGCATTGCCAAATTACCTTCGACGATCTCTTGAAAACCCTACAAGTCACACCTCCCACCTCCCACCTCCTTTGCACTTGCACACCTCTCACCCATTGAATTTCACGCTTGTTCACTTGTTGCAGGATTTCTTGAACATGTTCTTCAAGGATATTTACAAGCCTATACCTTTGGTCTACAACCTGGTCCTAGCGATGCTGTGTCTGAGAACATAGATCTAGATAAAGTGAAAATCCCCACTATTGTGCAGCGGTGAGTGTACGGGGTGTTAGAATAGAATGTCTTGGTTTCTGAACATGGTGAAAACTAAAGAGTATGTGATTGGTTTCTTAGCTAATTTGTTTGTTCACATAAAAATGGTTTCTTAGCTTCTCTGTGATTTCGACAGATGGTAAATGGTTTCTTAGCTTCTCTGTGATTTCTGGTGCAGATATTTCGACAGATGGTAAATGGTGTTACATAGTTTTTTGTGTCGTCAGAAGGTTGACGACAAGGTGGAGTCAGTTGAATACTTCAGGAATTTACTATTACGGACTTCAGAAATTTGCCTGACGCTGAAATTGGATCAAATCCTCTTGAATCGATTCGGCTTTGATTATCAGTGATTTTGTTCATCTGTATTTTTTCCCCTGATCACTATTCCTTCGAAATCTCCGACACCTCTCGAGGGAAAAAAACCCCTTATCTCTGTTCATTTTTTACCTTCTTTGGCACCTCCCAAAAAAGTGAAGGTCCATTTTCTAGATTCAATGCGCAAATAAAAAAAAAAAAGGAAAACTCCCGATTAATACGTACCCGAATTTCGAACAATGCAGTACCTATAGTTAATTACATGTTAACCTACCATTAATTGATATTTGAAAAAGATAGAATATTCCATAACTGTTATTTAATTTTCTTTATCAAACATTTAAATGGTAACAAAAAAATACAATCTCAAATCCTTCTTTGTTTTATTAAAAAATGTTGAGAGGTCATGTTTATGTGGGTATTATGTTTGAGACCGTTAATTTTTTGATAATGTTTGGATGATTGATAAAGAAAATTAAATGGCACTTAAAGGGCATTTATGCCTTTTTAAAATGTCACTTAATAGCTGATTAACACTTAGTTAATGATAGATACTGGATTGTAACATTTTGAAAGTTCATATTACTAAATTATTGCACTAGTTTGAGGAACAAAATGGCATTAGGCCCAAAATACAAAATACTAATCAAAATTTTCCCTAAAAAAAAGCTTGGACTTCTAACTTGGTTAATTTTGGATTACAATGACGATGATACACATGGAATTGGCAAGGAGGTGCCAACATTTTGAGGAAATATGGATAGGACTTAACATAAAGGTATAATCGACTTTTCATCATTTCTTTTATAATTTAACACAATATCATAAAACATCAATAGTAGAGTGATTTAAGACAATAGATAAATAATAAAGATACAATTTATCAATTAGCTAAACAGTAGAGATAGTTTAAGAAATTTGATCCAATTTTAATTATATATATTATTGATAAAATTGTATTTAATGTATAATGTCAGCGGTTCCTCATGATTTATAAACAGTTTTAATATGTATAATTGTATACATTATTTTAGATTATATTTTATATATAGTGCTAGGGGTTTTGTCAAAAAATCAAAGGATAAATTGAAAAGACCCATTGGTGTTAGTGAAAATTACCCCTGAACTTTCAACTTTAATAAGTATCCCCTTGAACTTTCACCATGTAATAAATATCCTCCTCCATTAGAGTTTCGTCAAAAAAAAATCTGATTCAAATGTTTTGAACTTTTTAAAATCACAAATTACCCTTTCTCATTTATTTGAACATTTTGTGATTAGATTATTTTTCTAAATATAATATTGAAGCATTCCCAATTGCTCTATATATCCACGCATGTTTATAGCTGCTTCAAATGTAATGGTAGAGGTTTGTTTCTAACATATATAAATTTATCGTATTATTTGATTTTTTTGGTTCTTTGGAATAATAAATGGATAATTCTTATATTTATGAAGACATATTAGTGAAATGAAACAAGAATTTAGGTTATGCTAGGCTTGAAGGAAAATGGAGGGAATGGTAGGTAAACCTTTACAAATCTTATATAGGTTTTCATGCCTTTCCCTTCCTTTCCTTACAAACCTAAAGAAACTTGTTTTCTATATGAGTGAAATAAGGACAAGGAAAATAAAAGAAGAAAAGTTCATCGGTCTATATTGTAAATGAAAACTCAAAGACATCAAATATTAAAAAACATAATTATCACCGATCACATAGTATAGGGGGTCTTTATAACCAAGGTTCAAAATATTGATACGTCTGATACGCTGGTATGGGCGTATTGGGCAAATCCTGTTTTTTTTTTTTGAAATCGGTTCAGGAGACGCTTTTGGTCTCCTCCACCCCCTGAACTGGTCAGACCCCCGATACACCCACTATAGGGGCGTATCGGAGGGGTCCCGAAATGATATGTATCTACTGATACATGTCGATACTTTTAACCTTGTTTATAACTTACCCAAAATCAAAAATTGTAAAAATGTCAGCATTGTTTAAAAAATAAAACCATGGATTAAGGTAAATTAATAGGGAGAGATTTATTAAGCATAAGTTAAATAATATAATGGATCATTTATTAAAATACCCCTTATAGTTTCATGGATTTACTAAAATCTACCATATAGTTAGCATTTTACTAAAACACCACTTATAATTTGAAATGAATTTGTTGATCCTAATGTTAATTTAAATAAATTTAATCAAAATAAAATAAAATACCATTTTTGCCTTTAACAACACATGAACAACTACTTTATTGACTATATTTGGTCAATTTTGTATTTTGTACAAAAAGTGTTAAGGGTATTTTTAGAATAAAAAATATGGGCCTAATGACAAAAAATAATATATGGAATGTTTTAGTAAAATGAAAATTATAAATTAGATTAAGCAAGGTTCAAAATATTGATATGCTGATAGGGGCGTATCGGGTGAATCGATATTGCATTTTAATACGTTTTTTTTTTCGCAACTGGTTCAGGGGGCCGGTTTAGGTCTCCTCCATCCCCTAAACCGGTCAGACTTTCGATACACCCACTGTAGGGGCGTATCAGAGGGGTCCCGAAATGATACGTGTCGATACTTTGAACCTTGGGTTTAAGTAAATATGTAAAATTGTAAGGTGTATTATAGTAAATGACCCTAATAAAACACATAAGAGTATACAATTGTTTTATATTTTAAACTTTTAAAATAATTAATAATTATTCATATTTTCTATACTACTTTTAATAATTTTTTTATAATACAAAAATAACAATGATTAATTTCAATTGGGTTTATTAATCAAACTAATGAAATTGACTAACCGATCAACTCGACCTGAGTTTGTCAGTTTTCTAGTATTTTAGGTTGGTTTTGGTTCAAAAATTTCCCAATTTAACCAAGTTGGATTATTTTCACTTTGGCCATTTGTAAACCAACCAAAATCGAACAACCTAACCATGGATATATATTAATATTTTATATTTTAAATATAATTCTTAATATGGAAAAGTGGAAATTTTCTCATATTTCTTAATCTAAAATGTTTTATATCATAAAGCTAAATTTCAATTTTTTTTTTAATAATTGTGTTATAACTTTTAAAATTAAATTTATTTTTTTAAGTTTAAATCTTTTGAACCGATTAATCAAACCAAAAATTGACCCAAACTAGTACAACTTGAGTGGATCGGTTTTTACAAAAGGTCAGCCGGTTTCAGTTGACTAACTCCCCAACATAACCAAATCATTTGGTTGGCCAAATAGCCTACGGCCGAACCGAACCAACTCATGACCGATTTTGTTTTACCCAAAAACCGTTAACTTTCCCAAAAAATGTTGGTTTGGTCAGCAAACTATTGACCCAGGCAGTCAAACCGTTCGATTTGGTTGGCCAAATAGCCTACAATGAACTAAACTAGGCCGTGATCAATACTCCTAATTTCATCTAAATTAATGTTTTAATCTCTAATAAATAAAAATATTTTTATCTCCAATAATTTTTAAAACTTTATAGCAAAAATTGCATAATAATTGAAAATATATTGATAATGAAAATAAAATAAGTAACTAATAAAATTAAAATAATTACAAATACACTAAAAATACTAAAAAATATATTAAGTTAGTCAATAAATATTGTAATCTAAAAAAAAGAAATAAATACAATAAGTATAATAATTTAAGTTTAAAAAGTTAAACAACAATAGTTTAATATCAAATAATTATTAAAACATTTATGTTAAATAACAAAACAAATATAGATTTATACATGATTATTGAACATATATTTATAGAAAAACTATAAATAATTGCTGAAAATACAATAAATATTAATTTTAGTATACTAAATATATAATAAATATACATTAAGATTTTAAAATCATTATTAATGATTATTATTTTTTTGAATTTTTTTTCTTGAATTATTAATCGATATAAGTGAAATTGGTTATTTAAAATATTATTTAGTTATTTAAACAATATCCTTATTAAATTTCATAATTTGAAGTATTAATATAAAATATTTAAAAATACTTATTATTTGAATTTAAGATATTTAGTTATTGAAATATTTAAATAATATTTTATTTTTTTAGTGATAAAATTATTTTATTTGAATAACATTTAATTTGAATAATCTGAAAATTCACAATTTATATTGTTAGTTCATAATTTTGTAGAAATGTAAAACTATTAATAGTATAAGTATTATTAAATATATTATAATTATTTTCGTGTTTTAGTAAATATTTTAAAGTTATTATATGATTTGTTAAAATATTTAAATAATGTTTATAATTTAAATTTAAACTTTCTTTAGATAGAATTAGATAAAAAGAAGCAAAGATGATAAATAGGAATTAGAGATAATTTGGAGATAAATTCTCTAATAAATTAGAGATAAGTTAGGAGATAAATAGAAATTGGAGATGATTTAGGAGAAAGTGGGGGAGGTAGTTTAGGATAAATTTTAGGAGAAGAGAATGTTGGGAAGGAGAGCACCATATTGGTTCTTTAAAAAATTTCATGGAATAAAAAAAATTATAAATTGAAAAAAATGAGAAAAATTCTTGACCGCTTAGCTTTAATATATAATTCTTAATTTTTGTTAGAATATTTAAACCATTCTTAATTTTTTTAATCTAAACTTTCTTTATATAGATATAAATAAAAAGCAGGGGAGAGGATGAATTAGAGATAATTTTTGAGAAAGTGGGGGATGTAGTTTAGGAGCTATTTTAGGAGAAGAGATTATTTAGGTTATTTGGAAAGTGCATCTCATTTATTGTCTTGAAAATGACATGTAATAAAAAAATAAAAATTTCAAAAAAGGGAGAAAACTTATTGACCACTTTGTTTTAATATATATATTAGGGGGGCCCGTGATGCACGAGATTTGTTAAGTGAAAGATAAATAATAGAAAGGGACATTTAGTAAAATACCTTTATAGTTTCATGGATTTAATAAGTCTACCATATAATTAGCATTTTGCTAAAACACCATTTATAGTTTGCAACGGATTTAATCAATCTTCCATTAGATGATATTGTTGATCCTAATGTTCATTTAAATAAATTTAAGGGTACTTTTGGAATAAAAAATCATGGGCCTAATGGCAAAACAAACACTCCTTAATGAAAGGTTGATTAAGTAAATAACTTGTAAAATATATGGGATGTTAAGGTAGGTTTAAGTACATATGTAAAACTATAAGGAGTGTTCTAGTAAATGATCCTAATAAAAACATATAAGAGTACATAATTGTTTTATATTTTAAACTTTTTAAATAATTAATAAATTTTAATATTTTATATACTACTCTTAACAAATTTTTTATAATACAAAAATAACAATAATTAATTTCAGTTTGGTTTGTTCATCAAACTTATAAAACCGACCAACCTGATCAACTTAACCCGAGTTGGTCGGTTTTCTAGTACTTTATGTTGACTTTGGTTCAAAAAAGTCCAAATTCAACTAAGTTGGATCGGTTTCACTTTGGCCATTTGTAAAGTGACAAAAACTGAACAACCTAACCATGGATGTATATATTAATATTTTATATTTTAAATATAATTTTTAATATAAAAAGTGAGAAATTTCCCATATTTCTTAATCTAAAATGTTTTAATTCATAAATCAATTTTTAAATTTTTTTTTATTAATAATTGTACTGTAATTTTTAGAAATATATTTAATTTTTAAGTTTAAATCTTTAGAACCGACTGACCTTTTATGAAAATTGACCTAAATCGATACAACTTGGGTGGGTCAGTTTTCACAAAATGTTAGTCGATTTCAGCTAACCAACTCCCAACTTGACTAGGTCAATTTGGTTGGCCAAATAGCCTACGGCTGGACCAAACCAACTCATGAACACACATAATTTTAGCTAAATTAATAGTCTTATCTTTGATAAATAACAATAGTTAGTCTCCAATAATTATTGAAAATTTATAACAGAAATACACAATTATTGAAAATATATTAATAATGAAAAAATAAAATAATTGCAAAAATACAATAAGTACAAAAAAATGTATTAACTTAGTCAATAAATAGTATAATCTCAAATAATAGTTTAATTTTTAATAAATATTAACTAATCAATAAGTTATAACAAAAATAGAATAAATAAAATATGTACAGTAAATTAAATTTAAAAAATTCAATAATAGTAGTAGTTTAATCTATAATAATTATTGAAAGTTTTTTGTTAAATAACAAAACAAAATAAATTTATACATAATCCTTGAAAATACATTTATCACAAAAAACAATAAATAATTATTCAAATACAATAAATATTAATTTTAGTATATATAATTATTTAATAAATACATATTAAGAGTTTAAAATTATTAGTAGTAAATATTAATTTTTTGAAAGTTATTTTCTCGAATTATTACTTAATATAGGTGAAATTAGTTATTTACAATATTATGTAAAAATAATAAATTATTATCAATATCAATATTATGTTATAATTATTTTATATTTTTTAGATTTTTTTTAAATTTATTATATATTTTCTTTATTTTAACCATTTTAAATCTAGTTATGTTAAATATTTTGTTATTTAAATACTCAAATAATATGTGAAATATTTAAATTTTAAAATATTAATTATTTATTGAATTTAATTATCCATAAAATCATAATTTATACTATTATTATATAATTTCATTATTAACCTTGTAATATATTAAATTATTATTAATTATATCTAAACTTTCTGTAGATAGATATAGATAAAAAGTAGGGGAGAAAATAATTAGGAATTAGAGATAATTTTGGAGATAAATAGGAATTAGATATAATTTAGAAGATAAATGGAAATTAGAGATAATTTTGGAAAAAGTGAGGGAGGTGGTTTAGGAGAAATCTTAGGAGAAGAGATTATTTAAGTGCTGGGAGAGTGCATCTCATTGATTGTTTAAACAATGACATAAAATAAAAAATAAAAACTTATGTAATTATCAACTGAGGGCTGGCTGGTTGGTGTATTGGCTGGTTTGTTCTAGTTTTAATGGTGGTGCCAGGGCACAGAATACCAAAAAAAAATGTAGTCTATTATTCACAGAAAGAATCACAGCACGTAAACTAGGTCTTGAATAGGTAAACAACTAATGAACATAAATTGATTTTTTTTTTCTTTTGACAATTAGAGCACAAGTGTTTTTTTTTTTTTTAATGGATATCATGAATTGCTTGCTCGTGGCCGTATTCTTTCTGTGGACCATATCTAATCGCTTTTCTCACGGTTTTATAGAATTTATAAGCAATTCTTTGACGGGGCTTAATGCATGCCCTTCTTGACAGATGACAACCATCATCAACTAGTAGACTTTAGCTTCTCCTAAAGTTAATCTGGCCCATGTGAGGTTGGGCCACCCAAGGCTTCAATCAAAGTCCAGCCTGAATTTAGGTTAGATACAAGTTTTTGGCTTAGGCTCAACCCGTGTAAAAAACTTGAGGGTTGGATTAGGTTGGACTCATCTAAGTTGTATCCCTATAAAATTTGTTCATGGGCCAGGTTGTCTGATGGGTTGGCCCGATCTAAGTTAAGCCTGGATAGAATTTCAGGCCCGTACAATTTGGGTTTGACATTTTTTGATTGGGCCTGGGTTTTTTCAAAAAAGTCTGATCTAAATCCAACTTGATAATGTATTATATAATAAAAATATATTTTATATAATAATATATATTCTTTATTATTCTTCTATTTTTTCAAATAATAGTGAGATTTTTCATTATTTTTTTAGGTTTTGAGATCTATTAATATAAATAAAATGACTTTTAATTGAATAAAAATAAAAAATATATTTTTTCAAAATTTTAACTGAACTCAGAATTCAGGCTTTATATAAAGACTGGACTCGGGCTCAAGACTTACGCCCAATGATCGGGCCAGGCTCGAGCTCGGGCATGAACATATTCTGTTAATATAAAAGGCAAAGCCTTGCCCGGCCCATAAACAAGTCCAATCCCCACTTCAAAAGTGGCTCAGTGAGAGTAGCTCAATCAAGATCTCGGTCCTCTCAATCATACCCTCATTCAATGTTGCAAAAGCGCGGGCTGCCATGAAGCTCATCTCATAGTAATAAGAAGTGCATCCACTCAGGGCCATAAATAAGCTACTGTTTGATTGGGTCAAAAGCCGCCACATGTGATATCCATGTTTATGGAACACCGGTGTATTCACTTGTGATTGGTCCATTGAGGACTAACACCATAACACAAAGATGTAAAATTAATATATTGTATAAAACAAATTATCCTCGCCTTTAATTAATATATTTTTTTTTCTGTTGAACCTCATAACTTGAACTCTAAATATGGGTTTAAATAATAAAAACTTGTTTTTTTTTTTTTTTTACCAAACGGCACAAATAGTTAATTTGTCCTATTACATATCATAGTTCAAAGCATCAATTTAAAAGGATGGGCATAAAACTAAGTAAAAAACTTGAGAGATCGAGAAAGGTTTATAAGCAACAACATGAGTTCAAATCTTATATGCTTGGATTTGCACGGTTATCCCATCAAATCGATTTATTTTGTCAATTACAGATGTAATTGAGCGAGTCAAGTATTGGGCTATTCAAGTTCAACTCAAATAAAAAATTCAAAACTTGATTCAAGTTTTTTATTCGAACTTGACTAAGTCATACATGTTAGCTACTCAAGCTAATTTTTTTTTAAAACAAAATATATTATGTAACTAGATTATAAATTTATGTGTTTGTAATATAAATAAACTAGTATAAAAAAATAATATTCATTTATGTTATATGTAAAAATATATTAAAAAATATCTATTTTATTATAAGCTTGATTAGGATTATGAACCATTCAAACCGAATATTGAGCTAATTCATCTTGAACTCTATTATCTTTTCCATAAAAAATGCTATTATCTTTAAATTGAATTTGAATATTTAACGAACCAAGCTCAAATAAATTGTAAGTAGCCCAATCATGTAATTGGACTTTTTTCCCGGCCATACCAACACAATTCCTTCTCTCGTCCAAATAAAAGCAACCCCATGCAACAACTGAACATGGGGTGTTTAGAAGAAAAAAACACCCCATGCTAAGGTAAAGACTTGAGATACTGTAGAACATGTATAGCATCATCCAAGTGTCGTTGTTGTGGATCGTTCATAAATTGATTGAAGATATGCACTACATAGGTGATTTTTCGATCTAGTGATGGTGAGGTATATTAGATGCCCAATTAAGTGTCTATACTGATTTAGGTGTGGTATGGGAGGGCTAGAATCTGGGCCAAGATGGTGTTGTTACTCCACAAGAAAAGAACTTGGATGACATCCGAGCATGCCCATCTCTTTCAGAATGTTGAGCATGTACTTACGCTGGTTCAGGAAGATGTCTGAGACTTAGATGGAGATTGAGAAATCTCAATGCCCATAAAATATTGGACTGAACCTAAGTCTTTGATGGGAAAGCAATGATTGGGGTACTTTTTATAATAAATTTCTTAAACTACCCTTATGGTTTAGCTAATTGACTAAATATAACCCTATTGTTTGATTATTGTCTAATGCTACCCCTATTATTTCAAAAAATTGCCATCACCGTTAAAACATTTATAGAAGGGCTAAAATGCATATTTTACCCTTAATGAAATTCGAAGATTAGGGTTTCCTTATACTACTGTTGTTGTTCCGAGATACACAACCACCGCTGCCACCGTGCAACTTGAACCAGGTATCAACTTCCTTTCTCTCTCCTTCCTCTTCCTCTTTTTCTTTTTTCTTTACTTTTTCTTTCTCCCTTGTTTTGCCACCGCCGCTGGTTCGAGTTGAAGCGGCGGTTGCAACTAGACCTGTAAACGGAGCGAATTCGAATCGAATCAGGCCATGTTCGAATTCGATTCCGATTACAAAATAATTAATTTGAATTCAATTCGAAATTAGTCAGATATTCAAAAGTTCCAAAAGAATTCAATTTCAAATAAAATATCGAATATTCGAATTGATTCGAATTCGACTGATTCTATACATTTTAAAAAACCTAAATCTAGAAATTAGATTACACAAGAAGAAACCCCTTTAGCCTGTGAGCAAAAAGAAAATGCCTCAAAATACTAGAATAAGAAGAAAATAATAGCAAAAAACACCTAAAAAAATCTAAAAATAAAAAAGAGATATAAAGAAGTAACAGAGAAAGTTGAGATTTGAATGGAAGAAGTTAGAAGAAGTGAAGAACGCCATGAAACTCATTTGTCTTTGATGAAACCCGATGCTCTTTCATTTTTTTCTTCTACCTCTGAATCTCTGATTGCAAGTTATGATAACACGACCATGACCAAGGGGGAGGGAGATGAGACGAAGATGGGGAGAAACACGACCATGAAAAGGAGTTGTGCATGTTTCGATTAAGACAAAGGGGTTGTGGGGAGAAGGGGAGAAGAGAGTTTGTAAAAGTGAAAGAGTTGTGGGGAGAGGCTCAATGAAGACAAAGGGGCTATTCATGTCTCGATGAAAAAACATAATATAAAAAATCAAATTAACTGTTGTACATTTATTGGTTTTTGTCAATTTTTTGAAAATGTGTAAGAGTATTAAATGTATAAGACACAAAATCATATATTACAATATACTTATACGTATTTTATATTATAATATATATTATATTTATATTTAATCGAATTCAAATATTTATCAAATCGAATCAACCTATATTCGAATTCGGTTTGATAAATTAATTGGTATTAAAACTTAATTCAAATTTGACCATTAAATTATTCAAATAATCCGAATTTGATTCATTTACATCGGATATCGAATTCGAAATTGGATACTCAAATACCGTTTACACCCCTAGTAGCAACTTCCTTTCTCCCTCCTTCCTCTTCTTCTTTTTCTTTCTCCCATGTTCCACCAATGCCGCTACAACTCGAACCAGCGGCGGTAGCAACTTCCTTTCTCCCTCGTTCTTCCTCTTTTTCTTTTTCTTTTTCTTTATCCCCTGTTCCGCCATCGCCGCTGCAACTCAAATCAGCAGCGGTAGCAACTTCCTCACTGGGAGCATACTTGTGTCGAAGAGTACCTACATCAAAACAACGGATGACAACCAGATCTCAGATCTAAGTACTTCTCAGATATGGGTTCCTTATGGGATCGGGGATTGCCGAATCTGAGAGATACTCAGATCTAGGTTCCTTTTGGGATCTAGGCTTGCTAAAGGAGTAGAGGAGATGTGTGAGTTGCCAAAAGTAGACTTACGGTGCACGGCAAAGGCACCAGATTTTTCCCATGCCAGAACCAATGGAGAACAAAGAAACAACTTTCTCGATAGAGAAATGGTGAGTGGTTTACTTGTGGGTTCAGATGCGATCGCATAGTCACCGGCATCGGCCGAGTCATTGAGATCAACCTCAACCGAGTTGGGTAGACTAGTCCCTCTCTTCCTTCGCTTGGAACCTCCCTTACTAGAAATCCCCGTGGATTTTGTTGTTGCATATCATTGTTCTCCCCTACATCCAAAACCTATAGGCTCATGTCAAGAGGCAATGTGATCAACATTCAGAGGCTTTCCATGGATGCACTCACCCCCTAAATTGCCACCACTGTCCTTGTTTCCAATCGGAAGATGCCACCATTGCTGCTCTTCCACACCATGCCATATACCCACATGCCAATGAAGTATGTGCAAATGGCGGTAAGACAAGTGGCGGTGATTGCAATGGGCTAGGGTCATTTCAGCGTGGAGAGATAAGCAGCACCAAAGGGGAGAGAGAATGAAGGGCTGGATGTGGAGGGGTTTGTCGTCACCACTGGTTAAGGACCAACTCGGTTTTGCCACTGTTGAAAGGAAGAAGACAATAAGGGTAAAAGTGGATTTAAAAAAACTTATTCAGTCACGTGTGAATTTATTTTGATGGAATATTAACAGATGTTAATGGCAAGGGTAGAGTTAGTCAATTGTCAGAAATAGTAGAGGTACCGTTAGACAGTAATCAAACAGTAAGGGTATACTTAGTCAATTAGCTAAAACCATAAGGGTAGTTTAAGAAATTTATCCTACTTTTTAAGTGAGTCAATACTAACCGGATCATCTCCAACTATGATTAAATCACCCACATAGGCTAGCACAATCAAAATGCCTCCAATTTTGTGAAGCGTGAAGAAAGTATAATTTGTAGAAGATTGAGAAAACCCTCTTTGCTTAAGTGCATGAGTTAGAGTTTCAAACCAATTTTGGATGCTTGCTTTGGTCCATATATTGATTTTTTCAGTTTATAAATACGGTTGTCACCTAGAGGAAGAAGGCCTAAAGGGAGCTGCATATATACTTTTTGATGTAGAGTGCTATGAAAGAAAGCATTATTTACATCCATCTGATGCAAATGCCAATCCCGTCCAACTGCTAATGCTAATAAACAATTGACAGTGACGAGTTTAGCAACAGGTGCATAGGTTTCAGTGCCACATCGTCAGTTTGGGTATAGCCCTTGGCTACAAGGCATGGTTTGTAATGCTCTATACCACCATCAAGATTGGTCTTAATTTTGTAGACCCATTTACAACTAATAGGTTTTTTTCTAGGAGGAAGATCTGTTAGAGACCAAGTTTTAATAGCTTCAAGAGCGGCAAGTTCAACTACCATAGCATTACACCAACATGTATGTTGGTTGGCTTGTTGATAGGTGGTGGGTTTAGGGGGTAGGGTAGATAGAGTAGAACTCGGATCAAGGCTGGTGAGATAGTTACGAATTGGATGACTTGTACTACATGATGAGTTGGTAAATTGTGGCCCACGTTTGATGGTGGGGTAGGTAAAATCATTCATATTGGTGGGTGCACGACACATTCTGGTGGGCCTAGAATTGGATTGGACATTCTCATTGGTGTGAGTGGGCCCACAATTCTTGTGATGAGATTGGGCTTGTATCATCACTTTGATGAAGTGGTTGGCCTTGAGATGCATCATCAGTTGTTGCACGAGGGCTATCGCTATTAATTGTTTCCAATGGAGAGATGGCATCACCTGTGATTGGAAGAGGGACCACTACTATAGTGGAAGTATCAACATTGTTGTGATCAGTAGGCTTGAACAAAAATTGATCTTCACAAAAATATTACATCCCGAGAGACTAATATTCGTTTCGTCTCAAGATTAAAAACACAGTAACCCTTCTGGTCATGATGGTACCCGATGAATAAGCATTGCTGTGAACGTGGATTGAACTTATCCCTACCACATTTATGTGTTGTGATGTAGTAGAAACATCCAATTGCGCGAAGATGATCATAGGAAGACATCCTTTGGAACAACATTTCATACATGGTTTTACTAGATAGGTTAGGAGTGGGTAAGTAGTTGATCAGATATGTTGCAGTAAGAACACACTCCCCCCAAAACTGAATTGACAAGCTTTCTTGGAATTGTAGGGCTCTAGCCACCTCAAGAATATGATGGTATTTCCGTTCCACCACTTCGTTTTGTTGCAGAGTTTCAACAGACGAATGTTGATGGATTATGCCATTCTCAATAAAGTATGTTTGCATAGATCCAGATAGAAATTCCAACCCATTGTCGTATTGGACACATTTAACTAAATTTGAACCTTTGCAAAGAACATAAGCAAGTAACAATAAGCATTAGATTTGCATTGCATAAAAAAAACCCATGTAGCTCGTGAATAATCATCCACAATAGTAAGGAAATATCTAGCCCCTGTAAATGAATGAGTACAGTATCCACCCCAGATATCTACATGCATCAAATCAAAGCATTTAGCAACACGTGTTTTACTAATGGGAAAACAATGTCGAGCCTGCTTTGCCTTCATATAAATGTCACAACAAGTATTATTAGGTATAGTGATATGTAAATTAGGAATCAATGCAATATTGTGATAAGAAGCATGTCCAATTCTTGAATGCCACAGTCTCGAGTCAACATCATGTACAGTGTGAAGAGCCACGGATGGTGGACCAGGCAGGAGATAATACAAACCATCATGCACCAGACCGAGCCCAATCACCTTCTTGGAGCTCAGGTATCACACAGAAATTCGAAAAAAACAAGACAACACAATTAAGTTGTGATGTCAATTTGCTGATGGATAATAACTTGCATTTGATTTCTTGCACAAATAGAACATCCCGTATGAAGAAATCCAGGAATAGTGCCAAATTAGCCAATGATTGTATTGCATTGCAAATTCGTTTGGTAAGTGGATTGGCTTGTACCATGTGTTTTGATGCACCACTGTCAAGTAACTAAGGTCCTGACTCTAATTGTCGATGTAAACTAGAGGCCTTACCAGCAAAATTCGAAGAAATCACCAGGTTATCAGGCTTGAGAAGATTTAGAAGCTACCGGTACTATTCCATTATGAGGCTTACTATAAGTGAAAAACTAGAAGTATTTGAAGCATGTGAGCTTGGCCTCAAAGTTTTGGTGTTATTCTTTTCTTGATAATTGGTTTTCTTCATGCCAAATCTTCCCTTTGCATCCCAACCAGGAGGATAACCAACAAGTTCGTAGCAACGATCTTTGCAGTGCCCTGTCTTTTTGCAATGATCACAATGGAGCTTTGGTCGATCTTTGGCGTTATTGGAACCACCTTTGGCCTGATCAGTTACATGGAAAGTTGCTGCTTCAATCGATGGTCTCCGTTACCCAGTAACCAATGGATGTTTCTCGCATATGCCTTGTTCACAGATGAAAGTGGCTCCATTCCAAGAATGTTGGAGTGAACAGTACTGAATCGGTCATTAAGACCCATGAGAAATTGGTAGATGCGGTCCTTTTCGCATTCTGCTAACAAATCTTTCATCACACCACAGGTGCAGCAAGTACAGACTAGCGTTGGAATATAAGTTGAGAGTTCATCCCAGATCGCCTTCATCTTTGTGTAATACATTGAAATAGAGCATTTTCCTGTGAGAATCTCTCTTCAAGATCTAACCAAATTGCGCGAGAATCATCCATGTAAGTAACGTTGCCATGTAATTCTCTAGTCAAGGCATTGTAAATCCAAGATATGACCATTGAATTACATTTCTTCCAGGCAAAAAGCTTTGCTGGTTTTGTTTGATCTGGCTTCAAGATTGTGTCATTAACAAAACCGATCTTATTTTTTGCCCAAAGAGCATAGCTAATTCCTGTTTTAAATGAAAGATGTAGGGATCATTTCCCTATGAGAATCTCTCTTCAATATCTAACTAGATTGCACGAAAATCATCCATGTAAGCAATGTTGTCATGTAATTCTTTGGTTTTGTTTGATCTGGCTTCAAGATTGTGCCGCAAACAAAACCAATCTTATTTTTTGCCTAAAGAGCATCCGTCATTGCTCTTTTCCAAGTTTGATAATTGTCAGCATTCCGTAGAGTGGTGACCAACACCATGATAGGATTGTCCGAGGTGCCAATATAGTATAGAGATGTAGCATCCATCATTGCTCTTCGATGTCCGCATTTCTACACGCATAACTTCTAATAGCCTTCTTCTTGTGATCTGAAGAATAACAAAGTCATTGGCGTTATTGGAGAGACCAAGATGCAATGGTGGATTAGACTAATGGCTCTGATAACATAACAAAATTACAGAGATGCGATGAGAGAGGGTTGTGATGAGTAAGTGTAAAGCTCAACGCAACTTGTGATAAGAAAGAAACTTTGTTATTATTTCTTATTGGTACAAGAGAATATTTATAAATACAATCGATGCCTTAACCGCTTGCTGAGCATGTGGCAAAGAACCAATACATAAATCAAGAAATGAGAAATGGATGACAGCTAGAAAAGTTAATTGGCACGTGGTCTTCATGTAGTAATAAAGGAGATAAAAGACATGTTGAATAGTTGAAATCGACTTCAATTGACGCAGATGTTGCTTCCTACCTAAACAACCCACAAATTCCTCTCCCGTCTAAACAATAAAGAAAATAAATAAATAAAAGGAGAATAAAAGAAAAGAAAGTAATGCATTCAACAATTGATGTGATTGGCATTGGCACAAGTTGGATATTTAACACCACACACTTACCATGAGACTGAGACCCACTATAAAAGTGGGATCCGCCATATATATGAGATGTGGTGTGAAATCATATTGGTATAAGATTGAAAGGGTTGATCCTTGGATTTCTGGTCTTATTAAGATTGATGGATCGTTGGATGTTAATAATCGTTTTTCTAACTTTGTTTAGCAGGACAGATTGTCGTAATTCGTTAGAGGTGTTCCCCTCTATCAAAGTGAAAATAGTGAATATCAACCCTTGAATTTCATGCTAATCGATACATTGAACGAAGAACCATGTGGACCCACCATAAAAGTGGGACTTGTTATGAATGAGATGTGCATTGTTGGATCATGTTGATAATGGGAGTTGGAATGTGTTTTCTAACTTTTGTTGGTAGGAGATCCAGACTCCTTTTTAGTCAGCAGCAAGGTTTTTAAAAATGAATTGGTCAGGGGTTCAGTTCTCAAGCCGAACGGTCCAACCATTTGAATCGAACAGACAACCCATTCTGACAAAAAATAAGAAATTAAAAATAAAAAAATAAGATTAAATCGTTGGATGGTACAAATGATTTGATCCCCTAAATCAGCGATTTACTGACCAAATCAATGGTTTTTAACGAAATAACGGTTTTGGGGTAAAATGAAACTGATCACCTAACCGTTTTTTCCAATCCAATCCGGTTTTAAAAACCATGATCAGCAACATTACTCAAGTTCCACTAAGTTGGGTATGAGCACAATTGTAAAGTTGCGAATCAACCTCTCTATAGAACGGTCAAACCATTCG
The DNA here is from genome assembly GCF_056320005.1 of Nelumbo lutea. Taxonomy (NCBI): domain Eukaryota; kingdom Viridiplantae; phylum Streptophyta; class Magnoliopsida; order Proteales; family Nelumbonaceae; genus Nelumbo; species Nelumbo lutea. Next base: position 3,197,887 of record NC_142685.1, on the reverse strand, counting down.
ACCCACTAACCAGACCCTTGACTGGTTCGGTCTCCAGGTCATTTTTAAAAACCATGACTGAACTCATTTTTTTAACATGGTTTCCATAACTCCAATAAAAGTTTTAATTTTAACCCAACAAACAAAAAATGCTACCAGGGTTGGGGAGGGTGGGTTGAGGGAGTAGAAAAGGGATGTCAATGGCTAGGGTTAAATGGTAAACTCGGTTTGACCCAACCCTGTCAAGTATATTTGGTTTAGGGTTGGGTTAGGGTTTTGGCTGACCCACCCCCACCGAGTTCGGGCTTTGATTCTTTGCATAAATGCCAAGTATTCTTGCAATTTTTTTGACTTCAAACTTTATAGGCTTAAAGTTTAGAATTTATTTATATGTTGATTTTGATTTTCTTCTTTTTTTAAATGAAAAAAAACCTTAGAATCTATACAACAATTTTCGTATTTAAATTAGTGTATTTTAGGTTTTCAAAATGTGTTAAAAAATACTTTTAAAACTATATGGATCAAGTCGGGTTGGAATCAGGTTAAACCCTATAGGGTCGAGTTAGGTTCAAAAATTAGGGTTGTCACAAATAATGCCAAACCGACCCAACCCAACCCGATTTGATCAGTTTTTCTTTACCACCGGTCGGTTTTGGGTTGTGAAGAGGGATAAACCAATAATTCGATTCGGTTTCGATTTTTATGTATGAAAACCAAAACTGAACCAAGTTAGTTTCTGATTTCCTAGTCTTTTTCTAACTAAATAATCCCTATCCTAGTTTCTTCTTTTTAGTTAGTTACTTATTTTTAACATTAAAGAACAATAAAACATTAGTTAAATGGGAATTACTTTTGTCTTTAAGATTGTTTTCCTTTTTTTAGTAGGAAAATTTACACAAAATTTAGGATTGTTCACAAACAATGCCAAACTGACCAAATCGACCCAAACCAACCCAACCCGACTTGTGAACAACCCTATCAAAAATCATGTTTTTTCAAACCAGGTCAATGCGGATTAGGATTGAGTCACACCTGTGCTGAACCCGACCTGTTGACATCTGTGGAATGGGCTTCCCCCAATTGTGTAGCCCCATGGCTGAGCAAAAAAAAAAAAACAAAAAAGCGAACTGACCGAAACCGAATCGAAAAATCAGTTAACCGAACCGGTCAGTTTGGTTTCAGTTCGGTGTTTTTAAAAAACTGAGGATACTGGTTCAGTTTCGGTTAACCAATATAGAAAACCAATAGTTAACCGAACTGACCGGTATACATATATTTCTATAGAGCTCCCTGTCCAATCTTCCCTCCTATTTCCCTTTCTTTGTTTCCAATCCTGGCTAAAGTAGCTCACAGAATTGAAAAGTTACAGAGAGACTTCCTTTGGAAAGGGTGGGAGGAGGAAAAAAAAAATACATCTAGTAAATTGGAACCAAGTTTGTACTCCCAAGGAAAATGGGACTTTGGGGTTGGAAAACTATAAGGTTATTTAACGTTTCTCTCTTGGGAAAGTGGATCCGGAGATTTGAAAAAGAAAAAGACAATTGGTGGAGGAAGCTAATTGTTTTCTCTGGGGTGTTCCCTCACTTCTCTGTGGAAGAAAGTCATGGAAGCTTTCCCGCTTCTGAGCAGAGATTTGACTCCAAATGTGGGTAATATCGAAGGCTGAATTTCTGAAAGGACAACTGATGTAGTAACAGGCCTTTAGGGGAGCTATTTCACCGGCTGTTCCAAATTGCTAAGAACCAGAATAGCTTAGTGGCCGACTGTTATGAAGTTAGAGATGACACATTCTCCTGGAGGCCTTCAGAGTTCAGAAGACCCTTTCAAAACCGGAAAATTGATCTAGTCTCAGAGCTGTTGGAGCTGTTGTCAAGGCAATCCCTAGACCTATTGGATGAGGACACTATGGAGCTGGAATTGCAGTGTTGATGGGCTGTTTTCTGTCAAATCTTTTGATAGGATTTTAAGTAATCAGTTGGTTGTTCCGGCGGCTACTATTTGGAACTAAATAGCCCCTTCCAAAGTAAATGCCTTGGCCTGGGCAGCGGGTCTAGATAGGTGCCTTACCAAAAAGAGTGATTAGAAGAGGATTACAGATTCAGGATCCGCTGTGTGTGTTGTGTGGTCAAGCTGAAAAGGATAGCAGCCACCTGTTCATTCATTGCTTTGTTTCTTATTTGAGGGCATTTCCTCTGCCTTGGATCTTAATTGGGTCGTGCCTAATTCTGTTATGGATCTGGTATGGATTTGGGATCTACAAGGTTTATCCAAGCTGGCTAAAAGTGTTCTGGAGTGCCATTCCTGCAGCAGTGATTAGTACCATCTGGTCTGAAAGAAATAGAAGGATCTTCTATAATAAAGCATTAAAGCTAAAGATTCAGACTGTTTAATCTCTCACTTTTGGCAAACTGGTCTCTTGGGTTGCAGCTGCTAAAGGTCTCCAGACCTCGGTTCTGGGAGCTCAGATGAGATCTAGAAGTTTGCTAGACTTGTAATTTGCTCTTGAGCTTTGTTCTGGTGTGTTCGGCTCTTTTTGTGGGGCTGCAGTTGTAATCTCTTGATCAGTTTTAATAAAGTTACTCTACCCTTTCTCAAAAAAAAAAAAAAAAGGGTGGTCAGAACAGTGGCCCCGCCCCATTCAGGAAGATCATTTTCTAGTTTAATTTGAACGTTCAAATTCAGTAAATCCTCAAATGATAAACTTCCTGTTTCTACCTGTAACTTCTAGCTCCATTCTTTTGGTGTCAAACTAAGCAGCCATGGTTCGCATGTACAAATCGCTGGTAATATAATTAAAACATAAAAGTTCTGAAGAAGGGGAAGAAAAAAAAAAGAATAGTCAACTTCTTGGACGAAAATACCAAAAAAATTGCAAGTTGAGACTTGAGAGATCTCAATGGACAATATATTCTTCCTTTCTTAAGTTTTGCAAAGAATATTCAAGCATGTCACACTTTCTAATTTTAATTTTTTTTGTCAAAACATTTTGATTGAGGAGCCATTTCAACAATTTCTCTATCTTAATATTAACATAATTATTGGACCATTGCACCACTATAAAAACTTCAGCAGTCCTAAATGAGCAGTATTGCTTAAGTTTCTACTACCATATCAAAAAAAACTTCGTTCTTTTTCCCAGTTTTTCCACAGGAAGGAGAGCATAAGAAACTTCGCTAGTATCTCTGTTACCCTGACACAATCACATAACTATGTTCTCTGTTTAGCAAACATGCTGGAAGCCTTGGCATAACTTCATGCTACATTAGTCATTGTTATCTGATCATGGCTTTTGGTATTGGAAGGACGCTACACTATCAAGGACATTCAAGCGTCATTTTGATATATTTTCTTACAAAACAGATGAGGTAGCAGGATGAAGGGGTTCCATGTTAAACCGGCTTGATCACACCAATTTCCAGCGCAAGGGACTGCTATTTCTGCCCTCTTTCTTTCTTTTTGCTTTCATTTAAAATTGAAAGATTCAGATGGCCACCATAGTCACTGGAAAAGTCCAATATATAGTATGGGGTGAGCAGACAGGAACAAATGGACGACTCTAAAGTGGGGCTATCTATAGAGTCCACCAACCCAGATTGCTTGCATGACAGGCCTCCAAACAAAACATCCTTATCCTTTAGAAAACTAAAATCTATAAGAATTCCAGAATTATTAGAGCAGAATGCAACAAATGCTCCGAGATCAAAAATCTATTCTGATACCACGAATAAAAAGGTTTCTTCTACTCTTCTCCCCTTCTTTTGACACTGGGAATGGGATTTCTAGTTGAATTTCCTGGTTTGTGGTTTGCACTAAAATGAATAAGCCAAGATAAAAATGGCTGCTATATATTAATTTAGATACAGTCAATTGAGATATACAGGACTCACCAGAAAACTACACCGCAATGAATGATATACACGACACTTATACAGCACGCTTCCGCTTTGATCGCTTGCTCTTCCTTGGCCCTGAATAACCTGGAAGCTGTTTGCTACCACTAGAAGCATATGCCTCTTCCAAAACCTTATCATCCTGCTAGTTAGTTCACAAGATTCAGAGCAAAGTCTTGAATAAAGCAAAGATCAATAAACATTGCACCTTCCAAAATTCCAAGAAATCATAGTAATGCAGTTGATCAAATTTTATTACCATGAATAATTATAACAATGTCATAGCAAAAGCTCAGTTATTGTTTTTCTGCACAAATCATGAGTTCAACTCAGCTCTTTGTTATTACTTATCGACTGTCTTAGACATAAATTAAGAGGTAGAATCTAGCAGCCATGTCATTGTCAGACTAGTTGTAAACAGTGGCATGATTTACAACCATAACCTACAGAACAGAATTTAGCAGAGGCAGTGGAGCACCTTATTGCTGCCACTTTTTGCCAAATGAATAGGTTATGAATATGCCATGATGGAAACATTTCTTGATCCCCATTAGAGAGTAATTGGTTCCCATTCGTTGTAAGATTTAAAGTTCACAAGATGCATTCCGCTAATGCTAGGAAAAATGTTTAAAAAGTAAAAAATCAAACATAAATTGTATGCCTAAGGTGGAGATTATTGGTACTACGTGAATGATGCAGAACAGAATTTAGTAGAGATGGTGGCGCCCACTTTCTGATTGCCATCACTCTTGCCAAGTGAATGAGGTCATGAATATCCAATGATGGAAACATATCTTGATTCCCCTATTGGAGAGTAATTAGTTCCCTTTCGTTGTGAGAATTAAAGCTCACAAGATGCATGGTGTTCATACTAGGGAAAATTAAAAAGTAAAAAAAGGACATGAACTGGATGCCTAAGGTGGAGATTTTTCCAAGACTACTGTACAAATGATGCACATCAACCAGATAATAAAAAAAAATCTTTAGGAAACCAAAAAATACAAGCATATTTTGTGGATCAAATATTTGCAATCAACAGACAACATTCATAGATTTGAGTGCAGCTAGCATGGGTATGTTGGCATAATCAGTTAATTGAGTGTAAAAGTGGAAGGAACAATACAAGAAAATAGGGGGAGGGGGAGGAGAAAGAGAGAAGTAGCTGTCATGTGCCACACCACAGTGATGATAATCTTGTGCCAACTAAAGGCCCTGAAGGATGAAAAATAAAATGAAACTAGGATAAATCTGACAAGAAAGATGACATGTAGATAGATGATTGACTTCATGAAGGGCCATCCCAAGGTTGAGATGCATCAACTAGACAGGAGTGGTTGGCCTTGCACTTAGTAATGGAAAATGAGGCTAATGGGAGCTTGGAACCTTCTGTTTGATGGATCCCACAAAAGGAGATCTGCAATACTACTATGCACCAAATCAGATAAGCATAACAAATACACTTTACAGGATTGTAGGAAACACAGATCCCAACTGCATGGCTGTATGTCAGTTATGTTTACAGCAGCCGTGGAGATGACAACTTCTCTCAGGTACTTTTCTAATGCAGACAGTAATAGACAATGAAGAATAACTCTTTTGTGCATGATAGTAACACCAAATTTGACTCATGCCAAAATCATGTAAATAGTACATCTTGGAATATACCTTATCCTTCATTGTTTTTTCATCGGAGGCATCATCAGACTCCAATGAAGCCATAGTCTGAACCTCTTCAACTAGCAGAGCCTTGCTTAGTTTTTTCTTCCTCTCTTCTTCCTTCGATTGCCCAAATCTTCTATTTGTTAAATTTTTATTTGTTAGTTTTATAATTATGGCAGTTAGTAAACCAGGTGAAAGTTAAGTAAAATACGCAAGAAGAATATGGCCAACCTATCACCAGTCTGTACTGGATCAGAAGTTGAGCGCTTTGCACGTCCTGCACTAATTATTCCACTTGCATTCTCATTCACAACAGGCTTTGCACCACCCAATTTCCGTAACCATACTTGTTGTGCTGTGCTGAGAACATTGTTTGTGAACCTGTCCAATCCCAAATATTAATAAGCAGCATAATGGCTAAGTAATACAAGAACATCCATTATCCCAAAAAAATAATGACAATAATAATAAACCCAAACACAAAGTTCTAGAGTATATCTATGCAAAATTGAAAATTTTCTTAAGCATCATGCTGGTGTGTCAATGATATACGGCCAAAACAAGCCAATATCTTGGTCCAACCGTCCAAGTATAATAATCCCCATAGACACATGGTGGCACAGGGCAGGCATCAGTGAGATAACAATGCAAGATTTAACAATTCCAGGTCATTGAATCTAGAAGGGCATATATCAATCTAAAATATATTTTCAACTGTTCAGCTTCACATTTCCTTTGGGCAGAGATGTTCCAATAAATCGTCCAGTATGCTATTTTGGCCTTGGAAGTTCATAGGATGTGCCCCATTCAGTAATGGGTCTCAAATCTCCAACACAATGCATTTGATCAGGTTTTATTTCTGTTGAGGTTTTAGGGTAGATTTGTGCAGATTTAGTAGTTGTTTTTGTTTATTTATTGGTTAGATAGGAAGTGGGGACCACAGCACTCTTGTTAGGTCCCTTATGAGTGGTTCTTTTGAGTTATATATGCAGTTTTATGTGTTAGCCGCCCTATAAGGGCATACTAGTCGTTGTACCCTTTTTAATTAAAAGTATAAATACTAGTGAGGAGGGCGGCCAGGACTGGTTCCTCTCTTTTTCTTTCTCAATTTCTTCTCTTCTCTTTCTCTTCTTCTTCAAGAAATCTCTCTTTTCTTTACAGATTCTTTGATTCAGCAGTTTTCTACTATTTCTAAGTATGTTGCATCGAAGTGCAAAGACATGAGAAGCTCATTAATTGTTTATAGCTATTTTGTGTAAATTGAACCAAATTTCCAGAAAAGAAAAAAAAATCATGCAAATGGATGACAGATAAATGAAATTAGCAAAGGTAGTCATAAGTAGATGTTTTCTGTATGGCATAATCACAGTGATTGCTAATTAGACACCAACCAGTAAATTGACAATCCCGATGGTACTGACAAAGAAAAGTAACCAATCATTAGTGGAAGGAACTTGAAAACGAGAAGCGTGTTCTTTTGAGCTGGATCATCAGTCTGAGAAAAGGGGAAAAAAGTTAGTGTTTTTGATATGTTCAAGAAGCAAAATGTAAAAACAGTCTAGAAAGAGTTTAACAAGTTGATTCTGCACCTGAGGTGGTTTCATGAGCTCCATTGAGACATATTGAGAAATAACAAGGAGGACAGGTAAAACAAGGTATGCTGCAGTGTCATGCCAACCCAATGGTGGATGACCATCCTGTAGGAAGGATAATTATGTATCTTGTTATCCATATCCAGACAACATGCATAAACTTTACTACAAGTTTAGTTATTTAGTGCATCCACAGCTGTCAAGGCATCTAGGCAATTCTGGGCAACAGTGGGGCACCTAGTCACCTAGGTGGGCGCCTAGGCAATAACAATTTTATAAAATAGAAAACGTTCCCTAATTTTGTATACCAATTTTGTAGCAATTCTCTTTATTGAAAGCATTAAGTTTCCTCTGGTAACATGGAAAATCATCACATCTAAAAGACAACAATATTTTAAATATATTGTTAATAAAAAAACAGTATTATTAATAAGTATGTAATAGAGCAATTTCATATAAAATTTTCAAAATAGAAATTAAAGAAGGCTATAATGTTATATGATAAAATTTTCAGATAGGGAGTAAGCAAAAGAGAAAAGGAACAAGGGTGGAGCCACTGTTTCATTTAATGTGTGTGTGAAAGAGAGAGAGTAAAAAGATAAAAGAAGATAACTTTTTATCCTTCTCTTCTCTTCTTTCTTTCATTTTTTTCTTCTCAAAACCCTTACATATTTTAAATTTCAAAGTTAAAATGTTAAAACAAAGTATAAGTGATTTTATTAACAACAATATTAGTAAGATGTTGCCAAAGTAAATATATTAGGATAAGGCACCTGCCTTAAAATTTTTGTCACCCAGGTGGGTGCCTTGTTGCTATAAGCCAAGGCATTCAAAGTGATATGCCCAAAGCTAGGTGTCTAGTCACCTAGGAAACACCTTGACAAATATGACTGTATCATAAGCAGACTATGAATCAAGGCAGAAATGAAGTGGGCCACACAAAAATCATAAAGATCGAGCAATCAAACCCAGCAATCTGACCATTCATAGCTCTTAATTATAGGTTTAGGACTGTCCGAGTCAGTGCAAGGACTATTCCAATTAGACCTAACATATGACCAAGGTAAGAGTGACAAGCACATAAGCCAAGCAAAACAGAAGCAAAAGTTGTTCATTTCCACAAGGTGACAAAGAGACTAAATAAGCAGGACATTGATATGGTTCCCATCATGTTTGAAATTGAGAATTAAGAAGCAGAAACATATAAGAAGAATAGATAGCTTATATTTGTGGGTGTTAAACACATAAAGCCTTTTTTACCACAAAAGGAAGAAGCCAGGAAATGCCAGACCCACTTTGTCGAGCAGCAATAGTGGTCGGTCCCCCCAAAGAGGGAATCCAAAAGAAACCTTCTGTCAATAATCCCTTGAAAAAGAGTTGCAAATATCAGCAAGAACTATTTTGCAATAAGTTGAAAAAACTATTCGAAAAGTGTTGCAGAATTATCCATTTGTACCTCATTTGCCACATTTGAAAGAGCTTGATACAAACCAATCCAAACTGGTATCGTGGCCAAAGTTGGGAAGCATCCTGTTCAGCAACAAAAGTAAATTCTTAGAAGATTATTGGGAGGTATTAGCACTGCAGTAACACCATGAATAGATATTATGAACTGTTAATAAAATGGAGAGGAAGAATTGCTCATAGCCATCAAAGTCTATAGGAAATAGAAAATATTCAGAAGCAACTGGTTTAAATATATTCAATTTAATTCCCAGATATAAACACAGAGAAAAAGATTGTCAATTGACAAATTGTAGACACACCTGCTAATGGGTTCACGCCAGCTTGCCTATAGAGACGTGATGTTTCAAGTTGTATTCTTTCCTGAAAGGAAAATAGCATGAAGGCAGAAATGTTAAGGCACCAAAATTCATGCCCAAGAAGCAGGTAAACCATGGTTGAAGGTTTGTATTACCTAAACATAATAGCCATGAAAAAATAACAAAAATAATAGATAGCAAGAAGCACAACTACCAAACAGCGCTAAAGGATGTTTATAATTGGTATTATCCTATGTTAAACCATCAAGTATCATAAATAAAAGGAGAGGTGCCGCAGCTGCCACTCCCATCGCCAGTTGATGATGTGTATCACTATGCTTTATCCTCTTTCTCCCCCTTCTCTTGTCTCTCATTCTTTCCTTTTTGATCTGCTATGTCCCCTACACCTCTTTCTTAATCTCTCTCTCCGTCTTTCTATCTTCTTTTTCTCTCCTCTCATAGTTAGTGTTTTCTCACATGCTCCAATCTTTTTTATTCTTAATTTGTTAAGACTTTTCACTTATTTTAAAATGATGTTTTAAACAAAGGTAGTAGAGGAGTTGTAACAATTGAACCATCGGCCAGTAAATGGGTTGAACGATCCAATGGTAATGTTAAATTTAACACTTCTGGGGTTAAACAAACCTGGTTTCTATTTTGAGTGACAAGTTGAACGGTCAAACCATCCACGTCAACAACAGATCGAAAACACTGATGCTCCACCATCTTAGTTCTCTCCCCTTAATATGTTGGCAGAGAGAGAGAGAGAAGCCTTCAATAAAAGTTTTTTGAGGAAATAAAAGGTTTTCTTTTTATAAAAGTGTTAATACGTTTTTTTAGATAAGTATTTTTAAATCCCTCTTATCAAAAGGACAACAAGGTTTAAAAATCAAAAAGGTTTTCAAAAGAAAAAGAAGGTTTTTTAAAATAAAGGTTTGGAACAGAATTTCAAAAAAAAAAAAATCCAAGAGAGAGAGAGAGCATAAGAAGGTCCCTGCCTCGAATCAAGCCCAAAGGTTCAAGCCTCAATTTTGAAAGGTAACGTAAAAAACAATAATGCCTCAAATTGGTATTATAATTGTTAAAGGTCCCTCCCTCTATTCACATATATACTTTAATGTTAAAAGGTACATAAAAAACAATAATACCCCAAATTGGTAACATAAACAATAAGACCAAATAATATCCCTACTATCTACAAGGAGAACTATGAATCTAATGAATTCCCAAAATTCTTCGGAAATCTCTCAACATGTTTAATGAGATATTTATTTCGAACAAAATGCCTCCACAAACCATGCACATGATCCAAACAATATTCACCAAGAAATGTATATACCAGATGTAAGAGGACAGTTCCAAGAACTCTATATTGATAACAAGTAGAGAAAATATGCAGAAGACATATGGAAGCATTGCATAATGCAAGTTTTGGGAGTTTAATACGATTCCCTTGCTTTAATGGCCACTTTCAGAAACCAAATTGAAATGCTAGTGGTATTTTCTTCTGATCTAGAGGCAGTTTCCTCTTTCAAATAGTGAGCATGCAGGACATGTTGTTTGGCCAAGCTTAGATTCATGACCTCACACCATGTATACAACAGAAAAAGTACTTCACCTGATTGCCAGCATATCTTTGTTGAATGGCCTTAATCTTTGGCTGAAGGTTTTGCATTGCCAATGTCGATTCAACCTACCAAAAAAATAAAGAAAAACAATCATAAGAAGGCATATTTGTTTAAAAAAATAAAGAAAGAAAAAAAGAAGAAAAAGTTGTTATAATAAATTATAGAGACTTTTCATCATCATCATCATCATCTTCATAACCAATCCCACTTAGGCCTGGCAAGAGGATTCCATTACATTCTAACCTATAGATAAATAAGTCTTTTATCGAATTTTGCTTCTCCAAATCTTTTCTACATCCTTTTCTTGACTCTCTTCATATTTAGAGCCTTCAAACTCACCAAACCACTTCTGCCATCAGTCTATTGCAATCAGCTTTCACTCTCTGTCACTGAAATTTCTATTTCTGGATTCTCCTCAATGCATTAATTTCTGACTTTATCTTTCCTAGCCTTTACATTTCTTCTTTTTTCGTGGCAAATATCTTTCCTAGTCTTCTAAATCATCTATTTCAACATCCCCACTTCAACTGATCTTATTCCTGAGATAAGTTCTACTTAGATCAATATGAACATCTTAGTTGTTGAGAACCCAAAGCATAACAATTACTGCTCCTGTCATATAAACTTTTTTTGGTAATAAATAAAAAAGAAAAATTTATTAACAAAAGGAGAAAAAGTACATCAAGAGACAAAAGACCACCAAAAGAATAAAATCAAAGCTACAAAAAAGCTGAAAATACCATTTTTTTTTAAGTGACAGAAATTTTATTAGCAAAAGAACAAAACCGTTACAAGCTTCCCTAGGGGGGCATGAGATGCAGCCACACCCTTGAGCTAAAACAACTCAAAACTAGAATTACAACTCAGCCCTATAAAGGAAGGCCCTAGAAGCCCCTTGTTTGGCTAAGACATCAGCCAATAAATTAGCCAACCTGCTCACCCATTGTATTCTGACACTACAGAGAACTTCTACAAAGCTGAAAAGACCTTTACTACAGAAACAAGAGAAAAACTAGATTAATTCAAGGAGGCTCCAAAAACCAGCACCAAGGTTTTCCTTAGAAACTCCTTCAAATTCTGGAAGGATTAGAACCCAATCCATAATCATTTTTCCACACCTTAGTGTTAATTTGTCTCTAGAGCAAGATTTGTTCTCAAATACTCTTCTATTTCTTTGATCAACATGATTAGGTAAAATGACTTATGGCATAGCACCCCAGAAGCACATGAAACCCAACTCTACTTCTATAAACAACATTCTTTTCAACTTGATGTCATCATCATCTAAGCCTTTGTCCTGACTATATGGGGTCGGCTACATGAATCCTGTTTTGCCAATCCATTCTATTCAGTGTCATATCCATTGTAAAATTATGAGTGCTCAACTCATTTTTGGCCTAAACGGGCTTTTGAAAAAGCCATTTTTTGAAATGGGCTCTGTGTAAAAGCACTAATTTAATGTTTGTATGCTAACCAGCTTTTTGTCCAAAATAGCTTCTTGCAAACATAAAAAGTCAAATGGATTTTTTTTCTGCTTTTTCAAACAGGTTTTTTATGCAAAAAGCCCATTTGAGCTTTTATGACAAATATTTTTTTACTTACTTTTGGCATCTCCGAGATGAAAAGCACAAAAAACCCATGGAGAAGCACTCCCAATTTTTACTCCTAGGGTCCTTCAATTTTTCCACTCATCCATCCTTTTCAACTTGATGTAACCCCCAGTTATTCTCAAAATCTCACCTAACACCTCATCTTGTGAGCCCAATGTTTAATTGAGTACAGTATGCAGCCCATACTTTTGATTATGCAAGCTACATACAAATAATAAATCCTAGATGCATAGTTTTTTTATCAATAACCAATCCTAGATATATAGTTATTAGAAATGAGTACTTTATTTAAATAATTATAGCAGTGAGAGAGGAACCACACCTGCTTTTTCGTTAAAGGGAGTGTAGCCACTTTAACAAGAACAGTGAGCAATATGATTGCAAATCCATATGCATAAGGAACATGTACAGCTGTAAGTCCATCCTTCAGCACCTATAACCAATAAATACAACAATCATCCATGTGCATTCTCTTGGTCTTTCTTAAATAGTTCTAATTTGCTAAAACATAAACATGAAATTAACAACTTTAACAAAATATATAATATTACAAGATTGGGATGCACTATTAATTGCTATTATTATAACATAACTTCCAATTACCTTCTGTCTAATTCATTAAATCTTCTTTGTATCTTATTACAAAGATGAAGATGCCAACACTAAAAGCCCATGGATGGGCAAACTGTAAGCACATCCACAAATATCCATATCACATAAGAATTAAAATGTTCATTCTTTTCTTTCAACGTGCATGAAGTGACCAAATATAGTAAACTCTATAAAAGTTAGCAACTTAACAAAAGCAAATATAGGAAGATTACAATCCAGGGGAATCTACATATGCAATTAATAACTAGGATGAATCCAAACCTGAATTTTCACTTCAGAAAGAAAGTTGGTTCCCAACTAATAACTAAGAAGTACACTTGTATTTTTTCCCAGCACTTGCCTCAAAAGGTAAATATACAACAAAGATGGTCCATTAGACTGAGTGACAGACACATGCTAGTAATTGATGCCAGAAATTGCTATGCTGGAAATAAGTCATCCAATGGCCTTGGGATTGATAATAATGTGAGAAAATGCACAAGTTACAACACTAATTTATCAATACATGTAAATTGTGATTATACTAATGACTTATATCATATCGTCCAATAAAAATTCCAATTCTTTGTTATTCCAACAAAATTCTTACATGGACCATCAGATGTTAAATACTCTACTTCTGACGCACAGCATCCATGTTCTATCATAATTCAGTGGGGTGTCCTCCCAATTCTTAGTTAATTTTCTTGCAATGGTCAAGATTTTGATCTTTAGCCCATGCCAGCTTGCTAAGCTGGTGAAGTCAGTGTCTCATAAGCTGCATTTGGCATTCCTTATTTTAAGGACTTATCTCCTTTTTACAGTTAAAATGTCCCTATCAACACTGAGTTTTTAATTGTAAAAAGAAGATAAGTCCTTAAAATAAGGAATGCCAAATGCAGCCTTAATACCACATACTATATACCCTGTTTCCAACGTAGTTTGTACCATGTCTTAGTGCCCGCTAAGGATATCGCATAGGAAAATGGAGTAATTATATTTCTGTAGTCACATATCTTCTTTTTTTTGCATGTTGTTTTGGCTTGGGCATACAAGTCCCATGCCAACATGGACTCTTTAACTCCGCATCCACATCTGGATAAACTGCTATAGCAGATAAAAGTATGACGTAATGACAAACACGTATTTCAAACTAGAAATCTAACGGACATGCAATAGCATCTTTACAGCGTGAGGGATTAAGTTCAAAAACTCCGAACAGCTGAAATAGTAAAGCATCTTTACTATTATAGCCATACATATTTCTGTCTCAAACAATTATACTTAGCCTACAAATAACTCAAACTCAAACACAACAAAAGGAAAAAGGAGGACGTCCCATCTGAATTCTGGTTCCTTTTGATATAATGGTAACTGATGAGGGCGGATTTGGCCCTCCAATGACATTATGACACTTGGCACCTCATGCCAACTAAGTGCAGCCTCTTGACAACTAGACAGCTTGAGCTTGCCACCAAGCAACTCACCACCTTGCAGCACTTACAAGCAGCTCGCCACCAGGCAGCTCGCCTCAGGCAGAATCACCTCGGCACGCCACCAGTAGCTCGTCACAAGGTAGCTCGCTACGAGACGGCTAGGCATTCTACAGGAAGTTTCTCATCTGACAAAGCCGTACCTGCCAAACTGCTCTCGCGTCCCTCGTCTGATGGCACAACGACTGCCAATTCAGAAGGTTGCGCCCCTATCTCCCACCTAGAGGCGTTGTGCCTACAGGTTGTCTCCCAACTAGTGGGATCGTACCATGCAATGGTTGCTGTAGCCCGCCTGCTCTCGGCCCTGACAGTAACGGCCAGCCACTCCGAGGTACGACCTGATAGCCACAGCAGGGATTTGGGATCAACCCCGCCGAATCTGTCAGACGCCAGTATATAAGCACTCCGAACCCTCAGAGGCAAAGGTATCGCATATTCACCACTCTCTAGCTCTCATCTTCTTGCGTACTCATTCTCTTTCTCAGTTCGTTACCGAGTTCTAACTTAAGCATCGGAGAGTCCCCGTCGGGTGTTCAACCCCGGGTCCCTTCTTCCTTCTCGCAGATATCTCTTGACCGTCGCCAGCTAGAAGCCTCGTCACTTCTAGTTAGGAGTGGTCGGATTGAGCATCATCAATTGGCGTCGTCTGTGGGAAACGTTTCAAAAGGCTTCTCTACCAAACTTTCACCACCATCAATGGCTTCTTCTAGCAACGTCAGGCTTAACAACGGAACAAACACCTCTGGGGGGAACCTCCAAGCTCCCACTGTACGTATTGGACAGTTTACTATACCCCTAAACACCTTCGGAGTTCCCACGCTAGACCTACCCCAGGTCGCCAAAGCTGTGAACTCCCCACTCCCTTCTGCAGTGAACACCACCTTCACTGAACCCGTCGTGGTCCCCCCCGCAGTGGGGCAAAGCCAGCTTGGTGACTTAGTGCAGTGTGTACGAGTCATGCAAGCCCAAATGCAGCAAGTCCAGCAACTTCAGCATTACCAATAACAAGTCTTGTGTCACTTCTACCAGCAGCAGTTCCCAGTGCTACAACAGAGTCAGCAGCCAACCCAACTGCGTGCCCCATAACACCGCTGAACCAGCATCCGTTCGATCGCCACTGAAGTAGCCGACCTCCCCACGGGGGGGGAGACCTCCCAGGCCTCGTCCCAGAGCAGGAGAGAACCAACAGCCCCCACCGCCTCGCAGCAACAAGGCAAGTCGGGAAGCGCCCGCCCCACCAAGGTCAGTCCGTCCTAGCACATGCAACCGGAAGCCTCGTTGACGGGCAATCGATTCAAAGTCCTGGCGACAAACTCTGGGCAAAGTCCTTCAGCTCGCGAAAGCCAGTTTCAGTCAAACTCTCACCGGGCCAAGGCCCGACCCAGCAGCACCGAAACAACCAGCACTAGCGCGGACTCAGCCAAAAGGCAGCAGAGGCGGCGACGGCCCAAGCCCGTCGTGCACTATTCCCTGAATAGCTCACGATGCCCAGTCGACCCGAACAACCCGAAGGTAAGACAGGGGCGAGCTCGGGAATCGCGAAGACCGCCCCTCTCCTCTCGGTGCCATCTCCCCTCTCCCCCGATCTCCTAGCAGCTCCCTTGCCAAAGGACTTCAAGGTACCCCCTCTAGACAAGTACGACGGGTCGTTTGACCCAAATGACTATGTGGACTCCTTCCAGTCCCAGATGCACCTCGCCGTGGCCAGTGAAGCCTACATGTGCGTTGCCTTTTCCACGACCTTCAGAGGAGTAGCGCGCACGTGGTATAGGAACCTCCCATCCGGAGCAATCTAGAGCTAGGCGCAGTTTGTACAAGCATTCACCTTGCACTTCGTTACTAGCAAGAAGTGTCCGAGGTCACAGGAAAGCCTTCTTAGCATAGTCCAGAAAGAGGGAGAGTCCATCCGGAGCTACATCAAGCGCTTCAACAACACCTGCCTCCTGATCCCAGACCTAGACCCCGCTGTGAGACTCGCCATAGCGAAGAGGGGAGTCACTCATCGGGAGTTCAAGTGGCACATAGTGGTGAACAAGCCCAAGGACATACCGCATTCCTCAAGCTCACTAACCAATTCATCGAGACTAAAGAGGAAATGAATCAAAAAGTCGGAGCTCCAACGAGAAGAAGATGAGAGACAACGACAAAGACCTCGGCACCGCATAAATCCCAATCGCCTCTTCATCATGGGCGAGCTAGTCCCAGTCGCCTCCTTGGCATGGGCACTTAAGACCCAGTCGCCTCTTCGGCATGGGCAGGCTAGTCCCAGTCGCCTCTTCAACATGGGTGAGGTAGTCTTAGTCGCCTCCTTGGCATGGGCACTTAAGACCCAGTCGCCTCTTCGGCATGGGCGATCTATTCCCAGTCGCCTCTTTGGCATGGGCACTTAAGTCCCAGTCGCCTCTTCGGCATGGGCGAGCTAGTCCCAGTCGCCTCCTTGGCATGGGCACTTAAGACCCAATCGCTTCTTCGGCATGGGCAAGCAAGTCCCAGTCGCCTCCTTGGCATGGGCACTTAAGACCCAGTCACCTCCTTGGCATGGACACTTAAGCCCCAGTCGCCTCTTCGGCATGGCAAAGTCCAGGAGTGGACTACGAGTCGCTCCCAAAGCCTAAGGGCCACATTATTGCTTAAGACCCAGTCGCCTCTACGGCATAGGCAACAATACTACTTAAGACCCAGTTGCCTCTACGGCATGGGCAACACTGCTGCACAAGACCCAGCCGCCTCGCCGGCATGGGCAAAGTCAAGGAGAGCAGACTACAAGTCGCTCCCAGAATCTAAGGGCTAAAGTACTGAACTGGCAGAGACCTCAGCGCCTCAGGGGCACCTCACTTCCAAGCAGCTCCTAGAGCCTAAGAAATTGAACCAGTGCTTACGAGCTCGTCGAATTACGAGCCAAAAAGAGAAATATACTCCCTTCGCCGAGTTACTTTCAGCTCAGGAGTGGGGGGCAAATAATGAGGGCGGATTTGGCCCTCCAATGACATTATCACACCTGACACCTCATGCCAACTAAGTGCAGCCTCTTGACAATTAGACAGCTCGAGTTCGCCACCTTGCAGCACTTACAAGTAGCTCGCCACGAGGCAACTCGCCTCAGGCAGAATCACCTCGGCATACCACCAATAACTCGTCACAGGGTAACTTGCTAAGGGATGGCTCGGGGTTCTATGGGAAGTTTCTCATCCGACAAAATTGTACTTGCCACACTGCTCCCGCGTCCTTGTCTGACGGCACAGCGCCTGCCAATTCAGAAGGCTGCGCCCCTGTCTCCCACCTTGCAGCGTCGTGCCTAAAGGTTGTCTCCCCCTGACGGGACCGTACAATGCAACGGTTGTTGTAGCCCGCCTGCTCTCGGCCAGCCACTCCGAGGTACACCTGGTAGCGGATCGCCACAGCAGGGATTTGGGATCAACCCCGCCGAACCTATCAGACGTATATAAGCACTCCGACCCCTCAGACCAAAAGGTATCCCATATTCACCACTCTCTGGCTCTCATCTTCTTGCGTTCTCGTTCTCTTTCTCAGCTCGTTACCGAGTTTTAAGTTAACCATCGGAAAGTCCCCGTCAGGTGTTCAACCCCATGTCCCTTCGTCATTCTCGCAGATATCTCTTGCCCGTCGCCGGCTAGAAGCCTCGTCAGTTCCAGCTTGGAGTGGCCGGATTGCGCATCATCGCTAACGAAGCTAGTAACTAAACGAGAACACTCACTTTCTTCGAATTAAACATCAAAAGGAAAAGGGGGCAGAAGTATACATATTCCTGAATTCTTTAAAGAAAACTTACCTTCAAAACAAATTCCATGGCTTCTGAGATGAACCCGAACCACCCGCCACTCTTCTGAACCGCGGCATCAGTCGTACCGGCTGCTGCGCCATCGGAACCAGAATTCACAGCAACAGCGGCGTCAGCGAGCGTGTACAACAGACCTTCAGCTCGGCTAACGATTCCATGAAAATCGATGGAAGAATCAAAGGAGTGAAGGGGAGGGACTTCATGTAAGCTGAATTTCACACTGGTATATCCGAATCTCCGTCGAGGAAACCTGTGGATGCCATGGCGAGATAGGGAGGGAAGGGAAGTGGTGAGAATGGGAGACGAGATTAGGGTTTTCGCCATGGTCAATATTTTCGAGGCCTCTGCAGCTGAATTCAGATTATCATGAGGAAGATGGAGGGAGAGTGGAGACGGAAGACGCGGGCCGTCTACCTAGCAGACCAGCACTAGCAGCCTAGCAGGAGAGAGGGAGAGGAGGGGCAAGAAATTTTTCACGTATTATCCGTATTTTTTGGGACAACCACAATCTATGAGTCAATTTCTTCGGGGATTTCTGGAATAAAAATAAAACCTTCCATCCATCACTTTGGGCGGTGGATGACAATGCTACGTCGTCGTGTAAGAGAGAATCTTAAAATGGGCGTGATAATATAGGTTACGTGGCCATGTCTTTCACCGGCCGATGGTCCTACGCTACTTCAAGTAACGACCGAAATCAAATTAAAAAAAAAAAACTCACCAATTTATTCTTGAAAAAAAAAAACACTCATCAATTATTTGCCGCTTGGTTAAATTGATTTTCAAGCGGTTCACGTTCGAATTTATCCGTTAAGAGTGATCCGTTTTCGATCCGTTTACTATTATTATTATTTGATGAAATATGGATCCATCCCTATCCAATTCCATATTAAGGATGATCCGATTCCACACAACTAATTTTCGTTTCTGATTGGAATTTTGGTAATGAAATACAATATTTAATCATTATTAATTCATTTCGTTAATAATATAATATTAGCGGAGTTATCCGTACTGTGCACGGGCTTTTATATATTATGATGGTCTGATAAATGATTCGGATCTAAATCTGACAAAACTGGTTGAGGATGATAAACATTGATTTCTTTGTCACCAATCGAATTCAACTTCTGTAGTGTAACACCGTTCCAGCAGCCCCTTCCAACCTGCATTAGGCTGTATTTGGATGTGATATAAATCAAGAATCGATGTAAAATTTACGATTCATTTTTGTATGCATTCGGTAAAAAAGTGTAATCATTATTAATGTAAAACTATATTTTGATTCAGTTTTTGAGCATTTAGGTGGAGTGTAGTTTTACATTGATAGATGTAAAACCTCATTATATTTAAAGATTTATATCAATAATCAATGTAAAAACTATATCGATTATATCGATATAAAACTTAAATAACTTTTGACATCGATTTCAAAATATAGTGGTCATATATATTTAAGGTTCAGTGTAAAACATCATCAGTGTATTTTTACACTAATTACGTTTTACACATCTTCTAAACACAGCCTTAGGAATATCTCTCATGAAATAAATAATTTAAGTACGGAGATATTCCCAAGGTAAGGCTATAAAGTCTGTTAGAACGGGCTTTGCCCTAGTTGAAGCCGGACTCTTCCCAAAATATTTCAGAATTAAAAAATTTTATTCATTTTATATTTTTACATATTATATTTTTATTTTTTAAAATTTATTTAAACAATTATTTGTGCTATTTTCTTATGGAACCCCATTTCATTTCATCTTTAATTTTTACATATTATTATTATTTTGTTTTTTTTTATTTTCACATTTTTTACTTCTTGTTTTTCTCTCCTTTTTTATTTGTATGTTTTTTTATTACTTTTCTCTTTCCGCCATTTATCTCCCCTAAGTCTCCCATGACATGTCCGAGTCTATTAAATCAGTCTATCGATTCCACATTTCCCAATTTTTTATTATATTACTTATTCCTTGTCCCTTTTTTTTATTCTTTAGTTTGAGTTAATCACATCCTCTCGGCCAATCACTCTTCCCTCTCATAATCTACAAACAGAGTTTGTTCTGGTATCATATGCCCATCACCATTCTTCATTCTCCCATTCCCTTTTTCTTTTCATTATTACTTTTCTCATTTTTTTTTTGTTATTATTATCCATTACGGTTCTGAGAGACTCAGCCGAAATAATCTTTGAATCGATAAATCCAGTTAATTTGAAGTATTAAAAGTATTGTATTCGAATCAAACAGTTGATAAGGCAAACACTATAGGAAAATGCAATGTTTAATCACATCATTCCCTAATGAAAATACTGCAAGACTTCGATTGACCCAAAACAATGAGTAAATAATTAACGGCGAATAATAGGAACCTGAAGAATTTGAAGCATGGAGGGATATCTAAATAAAGAAAAACAAAAGAACGATAATAACATATAAACAAGGGCGCATTTCAATCCTTCTCCTTTTACATTCGTTATTGGCCAGGGAATTTACAGAGAACAGCTCTTCAGAGTTTCATCACCGTCTCTGGTAACTTCTACAGATCCTCGTCATCCCATAGCAAAACACAAAGAAAGAAAGAAAAAAGGATTAAAAAAAAAGAGAAAACATAGTGAGAAATAAGGCTTACCTGGGCTGAATGTTGGCCTGAACACAATTACTGGAGCAGAGGAGCTTCAGTCTGCTATAGTCGGATACTGCTAGCTGGAACAGAAATGATCTCCACGAATTGTAACCGGGAGCATGGTGAGAAGAAACGATTCCTTGGATGCAAGTTTTTCCCAAGCTGAGAAGAGGGACAGCTGGAATGATGGATATTATTTTGTGACTTTGCTCAGCCGGTGAAGAATATGGAGAACGTAGAATCGATGAGCAGTCGGGGAAATCCAAAAATGTGAAACACACCAGTACGAATGATGCAGAATGATGAGGAAATCCAAAAATGGTGAGAAATCACCAAAAGCAGGAAGGAAAAACAGGTCGGCGTTGCTGCTAGATCCTCTGTTCTTGTTGGGGAAATCAATTAACAATATACAGAAGGGATGGGTCATTTTATTCATTGCTGCTTCTGTCACTATGTTGAGTGTCAAATGTTAGGGACGATGAACGGTGTTCGGTCGACTCTTCAGTTCGTTGGAAGAGATGGGGAAATCAGTCCAGTCGACCACTGGCGGCGATGACAGGGAGGGGACGCGAGAAGACGAATGAGTAGAGAACGAAAAAGGGGAAGGAACAAAAGAGAGGGAGAGCGCGGGCGGACGGAGAAACCGCCGCTGCCCAGAGTTGCAACGGCGGTGACTGATAAAACAGAGGGAGGAGGACGAGAGAGAATAAGAGAAATAATTCATTCTAGAAGATCACTGAGGAAGTAGCCATGGATGAGAGAGCTGGGGAAGAGATTTCACGTGACGAAAAACTTCACGTGTGGCTTAGTCTTTAGTCTTCCCTTAGGTCAATATCCCTGGGCTCACGATCACCATGAGCTCGCGGTCTTTGAGGAGCAGCTCGCGGTCAGGCTGCGTTTCCTACTTCACCCCTTCATCATAGAGGTAGTAAAGTTTTTTAACATCACCATGGACCAACTACACCCAAACTCCATCTGGATTATAGTTGGTACTATCTCCTTATTCCACACGTATAACCGTTCTCTGTCCCTAGATACCTTTAGCTCGATTTGTGCAATCAAGAGAAATTCTTCTTGTCTGCGTGGGGACGTCAAACAAAGTTATTACATCTCTCCTCGGCTGGGTTCAAAATCCTATTCGGCTGCCCGAACAAGGTTTCGGCTTGGAAGAGGAGATATTTCATTGTCCGAAATCTTGAAGTGTGGTCTTTTCCAAGTCACTGGAGGGTGGATATCAAGGATTATGGGGTGAGCTTAGATGCAAAAACTAGGGCAGTTATCAACTCGTGGAGGGACCTTGACCTCGAGATGAAAGATTTCTTGGCCGAGGAGAAGCTTGTGTGAGCTGGTCTGAGCCCTCCTGGTAGGTTTCCACCTTGGTTTTTTACTTTAAGGTTCTCTTTAATTCGCGACTAACCTTTTGCTCTTTGCAATTACCATGTCGAAGGTTAATGCCAAGGACCTTCTCAAGAGCGTTCAGAGAGGGAAGAAGAGGAAGGCTTCTCGTCAGGAGGCTGATCCTTCAGCCCCTGCCCCATCTGAAGTCATTGTCGTGGAGCCAATCTCTGGCGAGCTCCCCGAGGAGGAGGTCCGTCCTCAACCCCCTATAGTGGACCTAGATGATGACCAGGAGGAAGGTGCTCAGCCTCATGAACCGGGGAGCACTTCTGTACCCGAGCAGGAAAGCATCCAACTTCACAGGCCGGAGAGCACTTCTGCACTGGGGTGCAAGTCCTCCAAGGAGAGCATAATGACTCTTCGGCTCAGAACGGGCAAGAGCACATATGCCATCTTTCCTGACGAGGTCGCGGAGTGGGCTAACATGTCTACAACCATGCTCGGAAGCCGAGCTGCTAGTTATTGCATGGTGGTAAGTATCTTACTATACATTTTATTTCTTTGTCAATTTCAAATGTACTTACCTCAGTTTTATTTGATAGGTGAACTCTACCAATCATCCGTTAATGTGCCAGTCCGAGATCCGCCTAAAGCAGGCTCGGGATGCCGAGGAAAGGGCACAACAACTTCATCATGAACTAGACATAGCTCGGGGCAAGATACTTCAGGCCAAAAATGGAACTCAAAGCCAGCAGGAGCTAATCTTGGTCATGAATGAGGAGAAGGAGAAACAACAAGAACTAATCTCCGCATTGACCAAAGAAAAAAATGAAGCAACAGGAGCAAATCTCAACGTTGACCGAGGAGAAGGCAAATCTTCAATGAGAGATCGAGAATCTTGAAGTGATGATCCAGGAGCGGACTAAGATCTTTGAGACCGCCATCCAAGAGGCGCAAGCTGAAGAAAGAAGCCACGCTATCGAACGCTTAAAGGAATCCTCTGAGTTCCACAATCTCTAGGTTGAATATGGATCGAGCTCCTATCGTTCTGGTTTCAAGGTATGCAGGTACTTGGTGCAACAAAAGTTCCCCGATCTTGATCTCATAGTTGTCTCTACGTCAGGTCTTACCCCTGAGGTGGCAGAGGCGGTGAACGAAGAGCCCAACTCATCATAGGAGGAAAGCGACGATGAAGTCGAATAGGTAGGCCCTTCAGGTCAAGAGGATGTGGAAGAGCACATGGAGACCGACCCAACTAACAATCCTCATGAGTGATTCTGGCTTTTTCTTCTTTATGTGTTTTGGATGTATGCCTCGAGGCCACCGAGCTCATTAATGAAATACAAACTTTTCTGAGCAATCCTTGTGCAAAAATATTCTAAGTGCAAATGACTCCTGATCTGGGCAACAAGTGTATAGGTTACCTGAATTGTCGAGCTACCGAGTTGGACAACAAGTAAGGATAACCAAAGTAAAAATTTATCTAAGTGTTTGTTACCCCAAACTATCTACTTGGACTATTAGTAGGGGCACTTTACATAATGTATGCCGAGGTGAGCGACGTTGCAGGGTATATACCTGACCTCTCCACGCTCGGGCTGCTCACTTGAATGTCGGTTGTCCCTAACAGGCCCAACCTGTTGATATATGCCGAAGTAGACTAGACATCGTAGGGTTCACACCCGAGTTGTCTATGCCTTAAGGCATTAGAAGTACTTTGCCTACGCCAAAGAGGCGACTAGGACTTATATGCCCATGCCGAGGAGGCGACTAGGACTTGTATGCCCATGCCGAAGAGGTGACTAGGACTTGATCGCCCATGCCGAAGAGGCGACTGGGACTTATATGATGCCGAGGTCTTTTATCAGCTCGACACTTTTAGTCCTTGGACTTCTTGGAGTGACTCGCAGTTTGCTCTCCAGTTCGACGATTACAAGTAGTATCGCCTTAAATTGTTGATGTTCCACGTTCGAGGTACTTGTTTTCCTTCTAAGGTTTCGAGCCCGTACGTACCTTCCCCGAGTACTCGCTTTACTCGGTAGGGACCTTCGCAATTCGGTCTGAACTTACCGACATCGGGCTCAGGCACCATAACTTTGCTGGTAGGCTGCGGTCTGGATATATGTGAGGTCCCATACTTCTTCCACCAGGTCGAGGTTGGTATGGAGCTCGTCATCGTTTGTCTCTTCGTCGTATGCCTCCAGGCATAATGTAGACACCTCATCTTGGCTAAGATTACCGCTTTTGTACCATAGGTGAAGTTGAAGGGGGTTTCACCCGTTACAGTCTTCACGGTAGTTCGATAGGCCCATAATACACTAGGTAGCTCATCTACCCATAGTCCTTTATTTCGGGCTAAATGGGCTTTTAGCCCACGAGGTATAGCTCTATTCGTGACTTCCGCCTGCCCGTTTGCTTGAGGGTGTGCTACCGAAGTGAAATTATGCTGTATCTCCATCTCGGCACACCAGTTTTGAAACATGATGTCTTCGAACTGTTTATCATTGTCAGAGATAAGCACCAGAGGTAGCCCAAAGCGGCATACTATATTCATCCAAAAGAAGTTTTGTATGCTTCGAGTTGTGATTGTTGCTTGGGGTTCCGCCTCCACCCACTTCGTGAAATAATCCACCGCTACCACCAGAAATCTCCTTTGTCCTGTCACTGGCAGGAATGCACCAAGAATGTCGATCCCCTGTTGTGCGAAGGGCCATGGGCTAGTGAGGTACTTTAGGTCGGCAGTAGGTTGGTAGTGGATGTTGGCGTGCCTTTGGCATTTATCTCACTTCTTGACAAGCTCGAGTGTGTTTGCCTTCATCATGGGCCAGTGGTACCACTGTCGTAGCGCTTTCTGGGTGAGGGCTCTGCCCCCCAAATGTCTGCCACACAGGCCTTCATGAGTGTTGCGGAGAACAAACTCGACCTCTGAGGGTTGAAAGCAGCACAAGTAGGGGAGCATGTAAGATATTCGGTACAACTGTCCGTTTATCTGCAAGTAGGTCACGAGTGGGTCAATTTATCTCAGCTCTGCTTGTGCAACAGGAGTGACCTCTTCTGCCCCCCCCCCCGCCCCCCGAGAATGCTGGGCCGAGGTAGGTTCTCTATATACACGGTCCTCATGGTGTTGCTATTCGTGCTGGCTAATCGGGACAAGGCATCGGCCTCAGCATTCTTGGACCTTGGAATCTGCTTGATGAAGTATGACTGGAAGCTGCATAGAACTCCCCTGACCTTGGCTAGATAAGCAGCCATGGTGGGGTCGCGAGCTTCGTAATCGCCGGTGACTTGGTTGACCACGAGCTGGGAGTCACTGCAGATGATGACGTTCTTCGCTTGTACTTCATTTTCTAGAGCGATCCCAGCTATTAGTGCTTCGTACTCCTCATTATTGGATGCTACGAACTCGAACCAAAGTGCGTACTCCAACTTCACCTTGCTTGGCCCGTAAAGAATGATGTCGGCTCCGCTTCCTTGCTGATTAGATGAGGCGTCTACATGGAGGATCCAAGGCTCCTCGTCCTAAGTTGTCTTTACTCTAACCGGGACTAGTGCCGCACTGGTTGAAGCTTCCTCTCTGTGCTCGAGCTCAATCAATTCGAGGACTACGGTGCTGAAGGTGCATTCTACAACGAAGTCGACCAAGGCTTGGGCCTTAATTGTTGTTCGAGGTTTGTACTAGATGTCGTACTCACTGAGTTCGATGGCTCACTTTGTTAGTCTGCCAGATACCTCGGGCTTGAGTAAGATTTGCCTCAAGGGTTTGTTGGTGAGAACAACGATGGTGTAGGCTTGGAAGTACAGACGAAGCTTCCGAGCTACTATGACCAGTGCATACACCAATTTCTCGATCTCTGGCTACCTTGTTTTTGCGTCCTACAAAACTTTGTTGACATAGTAGATGGGTTGTTGAACCCAATCTACTTCTTTTATCAGTACCGAGCTGACCACCTCATCACTCGCGGAGAGGTACAACTTCAAAACATCTCCCTCCTTGGGTCAGGTCAGAACTAGGATGCTAGCTAATTTATTTTTTAGCTTGTCAAAGGTGAATTGGAATTCTTCAGTCCATTCAAAATTCTTACTTTTTTTTAATTGCCTTGAAAATAGGCAGGCAACGATCTGTCAACTTGGACATGAAAAAATGAGGTTCAACCTCTAAACCTCCTTCAATTTACAAGGTGGCCTCATATCTAGGATGGCCTTTATTTTTTCAGGGTTTGTTTCGATGCCATGTTGGTTAACTATGTAACCCAGGAATTTACCCAAGGTGACACTGAAGACACACTTGTTTTTAACTTCATATTATATTTGCGCAAAATTTCAAAAACACAATGCAAATCATTTATTAAACAATTTGAAAATTGGGTTTTGACGACCATGTCATCTACATAACACTCAACCTTATTGCCGATCCACGGCTCAAAGATTCTGTTTACAAGTCTTTGGAAGGTCGCCTCAACATTTTTTAGCCCAAAGGGCATGACCTTGTAACATTACAATCCTAGTTTGGTTATGAAAGCCATTTTTTCCTCGTCGGCAGGGTCCATCTTGAGTATGCATCCAGGAAACTCAGCAACTCGTGCCCTGAGGTCGCGTCCACTAGATGATCAATCTTAAGGAGTGAGAAACAATCATTCGGGCAAGCCCGATTCAGGTCAATATAATCGACGCACATGCGCCATTTACCATTGGCTTTTTTTACCAGAACGGGGTTAGCTACCTAGCTTGGGTAATGGACCTCCTTGATGAAATTGGCTGCGAGGAGCTTCCCAACCTCCTCGTCAACTATCCTCCAGCTCTCCGGGGCGAGGCTGCGTTTCTTCTATCTAACAGTCCTGACTACAGGATCATTATTTAACTTATGAGTTATTATCTTTGCATCAATACCAGGCATCTCTGTTGTAGACCATGCAAATATATCTACTTTTTTTAATTAAAAAACTTACCAGCTGAGAACGGAGAGGTTTCTCGGCTGATGCACCAATCTTGAGAGTTCTAGTTGGATCTTCTATTGAAACAGGGACGTGTATTGTCTCTTCTGTCAGTGTAGCTCGCTCATCGATTTACGGTCGCTCTAGCTCGAGGTCATCCGTTACCTTGGCTTTCCCTTTGAGGGCGGCGACGTAGCATTTGTGAGACTCGAGCTGGTTGGCTCGCGCTACCCCTACTCCGAAGTCCGTAGGGAACTTCATAGCCAAATAGTAGATGAACACCAGTGCACGAAGTGAAAGGGTGATGGGCCAACCTACAATGGCATTGTACGGGGAGGGAGTCGCAACCACTAGGAAAGTGTGCTCGAATCTTGTGATGTTAGGCCACGTGCCGACCTCCACAAGTACTGAAATTCGCCCTAGGGGCCTGACTTCTTCTCTGCTGAAGCCTACCAAAGGAGTACTTGTGGGCTTGATGTCGCTTTCCTAGAGCTGGAGCTTGTCGAAGGCGTCCTTGAACAAGATGTCAGCCGAGCTCCCTGAATCTATTAGGACGCGCTTAACCTCAAAGTCGTTGATCCTCATCTTTATGACTAGCGCATCATCATGGGGGTATTGAATCCCGCGTGCGTCATCTTTTGTTAAGAATATGGGATCTTCGAGCCTTGGTCGCTTTGGAGGATTCTATTATTCTCATTCTAGTTTGTGAACCGAGGTCTTCCCCACTGCCGAGGTGCAGCCTACGACAATAGACTCGCTAGTAATCGTATGGATTATCCCACGGATTGGTCTATCTTTGGGAATTTGTCTCTACGGTTGCTCACTCTGTCTATTACTGAACTCAGGAGCATCTCTCCTTTGCTCCCCCTACCGATCTGTCTAATTTTTATTATCTTTCTGTACAAAAATTTTAAAGTATCCGCGACGAGATTGAAGAATTCATCCGTATGGAAATGACAGTATACATTTTTGTTTCTTGTGTTAGGATCTCCCCTCGACCGGGGTGGCCACTTCACATAAGAGGTGTCTTTGATCGCCATGAGAATCTCTCCCCGCTTCGCATTGAGGGGCGTGTAGTTCGTCCTTTCTTCCGGAGGAGTTCGGGAACGCTGATCTGACTTGTTCCCTCCCCTGGTTGGTGACTTGCTCTTTCTTCACTAATTGTCTCCATTGTTCGAGGTGTCACCTTCTCGTTTCCTCTTCCCCGCTGGATTCTCATTTTTTGGTTCATCTCCTATTCTATCCCAATGAACTGATTAGCGAGCTTGAGAAGCTCGGTGATATATTTGCACTTGTTTGCTACCACATGCCACTTGAACTCCTTGTGAGTGATACCTCTCTTCACTGCTATGAGTCTTACAACGGGATCCAGGTCGGGAATTTGTAGACAAGTGTCGTTGAAGCATTTGATGTAGCTTCGAATCAACTCTCCTTCCCTCTAGATTATGATGAGGAGGCTTTCCTGTGACCTCACGCACTTCTTGTTGGTGATGAAGTGTGAGGTGAACATCTGCACAAAATGCGCTGAACTCTTGATAGTCCTGGGTGCAAGGTTCCTGTACCACGTGCGAGCTACTCCTTTGAAGGTCATAGAAAAGGCAACGCACATGCAAGATTCATCAGCCCCAGCTAGGTGCATCTGGGACTGGAAGGAGTCTAAATGATCATTTGTGTCGAATGACCCATCATATTTATCCAGCGGAGGTACTTTGAAGTCCTTCGACATCGAGGTGGCCAGGAGCTCGGAGGACAAAGGAGATGGCATGGAGAGGAGGGGAGCGATCTTCATGGTTCCAAAGCTCACCTCCTCTTTACCTTTAGGTTGTTCGAGCTGACTTGGTCCAACGAGCTGGCTTGGAACTATAGCACGGCGTGCCTTACGATGCCGCTTCTACTGCTTCTTTTCTGCATTTGTGTTGGTAACTTAAGCGTGATCGGCTGCAATGCGGACACGGGGTAGTTCAAACTACTAGTGCTGGCTGCTGTGGATAGAGGGGCCTCGCCTGAAGCCCATGGCTAGAACCCCGAACCAATTCCCCATGAACGGACCTTCTTGACGCGATGACCTAGGTGAAACGACCCTGGCGGGCTAAGTGTCTCCCGATCTGTTGACGTTCTCCGAAGCAGGAGGAGTAGTCTGTTTGTCCCTCCCGCTGCGAGACGAGACTTGGCTCCCAAGGGGATGTGGAACCTGGGAAGTCTATCCTTGGCGAGGAGGGGGCGCGTTCTGATGGCGGGATCTACTTTGCTGTAGGGCCGGATTCCAAGGTGGAACCAGTTGTTGATTCTGCGGTAGTGGAGGGAACTGTTGCTGATATTGCTGCTGGTAGAAGTGGTGCATGACCCGTTGCTGGTACTGTTGGAATTGCTGGACTTGTTGCATTTAAGCTTGAGATTATAGAGGGTTCAGCAAAGGTTGCACCCACCGTAGGAGGGAGTGGGGCATTCACTGGTGCTATGACCTGAGGTATGTTCAGTGTTGGAATCCCATATGTAGAGAGAGGCACAGTGAACTGTCCGATACACACAGCTGGGACCTAAGGTTTCCCCCCAGAGACATTCATTTCACCATTCAGTCCGGCGTTACTGGAGGATGCCATGGATGCTTTTCGAGGAAAAGGGCTTCTTGTACTGTTTCCCACTGACGACACCAAATGATGTTGCACAATTTGGCTGCTCCTAGCTGGAGGTGATTTGGCTTCTAGTAGACGACGGACTTAGTTGATATGCAAAAGGCGAATTAGAGAACCCGGGGTTGCTTACCCGATGAGATCGGTCCGATGCTTAAGTTAGTACTTGGTTGCGAGCTGATAGCTTAGAATGCAAGAGAGATAGTGAGCAGAGATTACACGTACCTTTCACCCCCGCGGGGTGGAACCTTTATATAGTGAAGCCTTCGCGGGTTTCACGGGGCAATTCCGGGATCCTCGTTACGATGAGGTCTGTTTCCGTGTTAATTGGGGATAACACTGCCAACTGATAAGATTCATAACTTTCGCCCGAATTGGACGAGGGGGGGATAATTCTAGCTGTTACGAGGCGTGATCCCGTGATTCATGGAATATGGTGGCGAGATCTTCGGGGTTGCCATGCAGTGGTCAGTTAGTATTACCCGAACTAGTGCCCTCTAGATCCGACTTGGTACAAATGCCAAGGTTCCTTGGGATCAAGGTGGTCCTGATGCAATCATGCACCGAGGTGAACTCGTCCCGAGGTGGTTCGGTTATTCGAGCTCGATCCGTTGCAGATTTGGTGTGTCGGACTGAGCTGTCACCCTACTAGTTAGGCCGTGTCCACGTGTACCCCTATTACTAGGTCGGGCCAAATCACCCTACATCATATATATATATATATATATATATATATGTAGTTAGGTCGTTCGGTTTTAGTCTGTTTATAAATGGACAAAGTGAAACTGATCAAATTTAGTCAAATTGGGAAAATTTTGAACCAAAGCCGACCTAAAATACTAAAAAACTGATGAACTCAGGTCGAGTTGATCGGGTTGGTCGTTTTCATAAGTTTAATGAATAAACCTAACTAAATTTAATTACTGTTATTTTTGTATTATAAAAATTTATTAAAAGTAGTATATAGAATATGAATAATTATTAATTATTTAAAAAGTTGAAAATATAAAACAATTATACTCTTATATGTTTCTATTATGATCATTATTAGAACACACCTTATAGTTTTCCATATTTACCTAAACCGACCTTATAGTTTTCATTTTAGTAAAGCATCCCATATATTTTACAACTTATTCACTTA
This sequence comes from Nelumbo lutea, assembly GCF_056320005.1. Taxonomy (NCBI): domain Eukaryota; kingdom Viridiplantae; phylum Streptophyta; class Magnoliopsida; order Proteales; family Nelumbonaceae; genus Nelumbo; species Nelumbo lutea. The sequence continues at coordinate 3,167,218 of NC_142685.1, read as the reverse complement.
ATCAACATTTCATTAAGGAGTGTTTGTCTTGCCATTAGGCCATGATTTTTTATTTAAAAATACCCTTAACACTTTTTTTCGTGCAAAAAACAAAATTGACCAAATATAGCCAATAGAGTAATTGTCCATGTCTTATTAAAGGCAAAAATGGTATTTTTATTTTTATTTTATTTTTATTAAATTTATTTAAATGAACATTAGGGTCAACACTATCATTTTTCACTGTCATCTAATGGAAGACTCATTAAATCCATTGCAAATTATAAGTGGTGTTTTAGTAAAATGCTAACTATAGGATAGATTTTAGTAAAATCATGAAACTCTAAGAGGTATTTTAGTAAATGATTATTTCTTTGGTTTAGCTTTTGTTTCATGTGGTGTAATCATATATACATACATATATATATGTATGTATATATGAGAGAGAGAGAGAGAGAGAGAGAGAGATTACACCACATCAAACAAACACTCAATGGCTTCTTCATTCCAATTGTTGTTTTGAGAAATACAAGTTCAAATATGCCCCTACAAAATGCACCCCAAAAATGTCCCATGGCACATCCCCATCTTGTATTAGGAACAACTCCCAATGACAACTACAGGAGATGTTCTCAATGCATGATGAGATGTACATGTGGGGCATTTTTTGGACGCATTATGTAGGAGCATATATATGTGAATTCGATAAATAGTTGTGTACTACACCTCTTTTTCCAATCCTATGTCTAGTACATAATGATTAGAAAAGGGGAGAGATTCATGGGTCAATATATTCAACCATGATTAAATGGGAGCTTGAACCATGATAATATAACATTTCTATCTATCTATCTATCTATATATATATATATATATATATATATACACCACATGACACATCTATATATATTCAAACGAAGCGGTCAAGAAAATTTCTCATTTCTTATTCCCTGTCATTTTTGAAACAATCAATGAGATGCACTTTCCAATAACCTAAATAATCTCTTTTCCTAAAATTTATCCTAAACTACCTCCCCCACTTTCTCCAGAATTATCTATGATGAAGGGTGATTTGGCCTAACCTTGTAATAAGTGGACACAGGGACGTAACTCAACATAGGTGACAACTCGGTATAGTCAGCTCGCTACAAAGTAATACTCCACTACCTTGAACTAAAATTCTTCGAGCTAAGATCACTGCAAGCTAAGGGCACCTCGGTACTAGGTCGCGACACCAGTACATAGTTCAGTTCGAGGTGTACGAGCCTTAGCTCGGGAACATCAGTTCAAGATAGAAACTAGCTCGGGTATACCAATCTACCCTCGATACAATCCCGAATGTCACTCCATCGGTCCCCAAATTCCGAGGGATCACGCCTCGTAACAGCTAAGCATTTTCTCCTCGTTTGATCAGGGCGGAAGTGATTAGCCTTATTAACTGATAACGTTATCTCCAAGTAACGCGGAAACAAATTCTATCATGGCGAAGATCTCGGAACTACTCCGTAAAGCCAGCGAGGACTCCATTATATAAAGGCCTCCTTCCCGAGGCCCAAGGTACGTGCATTTTACTGCTTACTAGCTCTCTTGCTCTCTAATTATTCTCAGCTTGCACATACTGATTTAAGCATCGGAGCGACCTCACCGGGTAAGCACCCTTGGGTTCTCTGATTCTTTCTGTGCTAATTCTCCACATCTGTCGTCTACTGGAAGCTAAGTCATCACCAGCTAGGAGCAGTCAGATTGCGCAACATCAATCTCTAATTCATATTTATCTCCTAAACTATCTCTAATTTAGTAGAGAGTGTATCTCATAAATTATCTCTAATTCCTATTTATCATCTCCCCTACTTTTTATCTATATCTATCTAAAGAAAGTTTGGATTTAAAAATTTAAAAACTATTTAAATATTCTAACAAAATTATATAATAACATTAAAATATTTATTAAAAGCACAAAAAATAATTTTATATTCTTATAAAATATATCATGAAATTATGTACTAACAATTTAAATTATGTTTTTTGGATTATCAAATTAAATGTTTTTCAAATATTTATTAATATGTAATATCATTAAATAAATAAAATTCAAATAGCAACAAATTTAAATATATATTTTATTTAAATATTTACATAACTAAATACTTATCATAACTATATTTTAAATAATTAAAATAACGAAATTATCTAATAAATAACTTTATATATTTACAAAATATAACACGAAATTATGTACTAACAATTTAAATTATGTTTTTTCCAGATCATAAATTTAAATGTTTTTCAAATATTTAATAATATGTAATAGCTTTAAATAAATAACATTCAAATAACAAAAAATTTTAAATATGTTATAGATTATTTAAATATTTAAATAACTAGATATTTATCATAACTAGATTTTAGATATTTAAAATAACGAAATTATGTAATAAATTAAAAAAAAATTATTTAAAGCAAAAAAATAATTGTAACATAACATTGAAATTAATAATAATTTAATATTTTCACATAATATTGTAAATAACTAATTTCACTTATATCAAGTAATAAATCGAGAAAATAACTTTCAAAAAAATATTTATTTATAATAATTTTAAACTCTTAATCTATATTTATTATACAATTATATACACTAAAATTAATATTTATTGTATTTCAGTAATTATTTATTGTTTTTTGCGATAAATGTGTTTTCAAAGATTATTTATAAATTTATTTTGTTTTGTTATTTAACGAAAAAAATATCAATAATAATTGGAGATTAAACTACTATTATTAAATTTGATATTTAATTTATTGTATTTTTGTTATAATTTATTGATTAATATGTATTAGAGATTAAACTATTATTTGAGATTATACTATTTATTGACTAAGTTAATATATTTTTAGTACTTATTGTATTTTTTCATTATCAATATATTTTCAATAATTGTGTATTTTTGCTATAAATTTTTAGTAATTATTGGAGATTAAACTATTGCTGTTTATCAGAGATGTGACTATTAATTTAGCTGAAATTATGAGTATTTGTGAGTTGGTTCGGTTCAGTTGTAGGCTATTTGGCCAACCAAATTGACTTGGTCAAGTTGGAGAGTTGGTCAACTAAATCTGACTGACCTTTTGTGAAAACTGACCCACTCAAGTTGTATCGTTTGGGTTTATTTTTTGGTTTGGTTAGTCGGTTCAAGAGATTTAAACTTAAAAAATAAATTTAATTTTAAAAATTTTAGTGCAATTATTAAAAAATAAATTTTAAAATTAGATTTATGATATAAAACATTTTAGACTAAGAAATATGAAAAATTTTCCACTTTTCCATGTTAAAAATTATATTCAAAATAATATATATATCCATGGTTTGGTCGTTCGATTTTTGTTAGTTTACAAATGGCTAAAGTGAAATTAACCCAACTTTGTCAAATTGGGAAATTTTTTAACCAAAGCCGACCTAAAATACTAAATAACTGACCAACTTAGGTCAAGTTGATCGGGTTGGTCGATTTCATCAATTTGATGAATAAACCTAACTGAATTAATATTATTTTTATATTATAAAAAAATTATTAAAAGTAGTATATAAAATATAAATAATTATTAATTATTTAAAAATTTAAAAAATATAAAATAATTGTATACTCTTACATGATTTATTAGGGTCATTTACTAGAATACATCTTATAGTTTTATATATTTACTTAAACCTACCTTATAGATTTCATTTTATTAAAACATCCCATACATTTTACAACTTATTTACTTAATCAACATTTCATTAAGGAATGTTTGTTTTGCCATTAGGCCTATGATTTTTTATTCTAAAAATACCCTTATCACCTTTTTTTCTTTACAGAAAATAAAATTAACCAAATATAACCAATAGAGTGGTTGTTCGTGCCTTATAAATTGCAAAAATGGTATTTTTATTTTTATTTGTTTTTATTTAATTTATTTAAATGAACATTAAGGTCAATACTGTCATTTTCCACTATTATATGACAGAAGATTGATTAATTCCCTTACAAATTATAAGTGGTGTTTTAGTAAAATTTTAACTATAGGATAGATTTTAGTAAATCCATAAAACTATAAAGGGTATTTTAATAAATAACTATTTTTATTATTTAGCTTTTTCTTAATAAATCCCATGTATCGCACTGATCCCCAATAACACTATAAATATATTATACAAATTATAATTATATGTGATGGATGGATTATTAATTCTTCAATTTGTAAAATAGTTTACTACGGCTTAAACCTCCCAAGTCACATTTTCTTTTTGAAATACATGTTGTGGAGATATCATGGTTACTTGTTGTCAAGTTGTTCCCTCGCATTATATTTATGTAGGTCAGGGTTTATGAGAAAAATTGACAATGGACAAAGAATATAAAGGGGAATGGCTTTGTCCTTTTTCCTTTTTTTATTTTTTTTATGATTTTGAAAATTTCAGTTCACACCCCTTGAATTACCGAAAACATATTTTGATCATTTAACACCTTTTGTCAACTGCATTTACAATCTTCGTCAACTAAAAATTCAAGTGGGTTTATACGGGGGTTTGCTACAAATAAAAAATACAAGGGTTATTTGTGACTGACCCTCTAACAAGGGGCTTTTGTAATTTACCAAAAAATTGAAGTGTGAATCGAATACCGTATTTTTTGGTAAATAATACCACCGTAATTAACTAATTAAGATGTTCTCAATACGGAATTAGGAATTTAGGATTGTGTGGGAATGGACGGATGAGGAAACAATATGTGGACAGGAGATTCCGAGTGGTTTTTGTAACATCGCCAACTGGATTCGTTGTGTTAGTCTAGTTTTAGTATGTTAATGTTTATTGATAATGTCACATAGGTGTTATTTCAATATTTTTTCTCTTTTTACTCTTGTGTATACGTTCAAAATATAAAAAGTGAACTTTACAGTCGTTAGTAGAAATTATTTTCTGAAACTTCCACAAACGGCTGAATTTATTCACTATTATGCTGAAGTAGCATCTATTGTTATAAAAGGTTGCAATTATTGTGTTTCTCTATTTTAAGAGCAAATAAAGTATAAACGTTTATTTAATAAATATAAATAAACTGTATTTAATTATATTTATATTTTATTTCATTTAGCATTGTATTTTATTTATTCGTAAATTCAAAAAAAAAAAATTATAACATTTATGACAATTAGGTACCAAATTGGATTGATTCTTATTGGATCCACAAATATTGGGCGGTTGGTGGACCCAGGCCATAATAACCGGAATTCACATTTACCCGTACAGAAAGCGTCCCAAAAACGTTTACAAGTTACAGAACAGTCCAACCGTGAATTGGAAAGGTCTCGCATGTTTATGTGGGGCGTTTTTATCGGGATCGAAGCTTCGTGTGAAATTCTTCTGGTTCGCATGTTCCCACTTGTGTGAAGACGACTTTTATTGTTTATGGTGCCTTGCAGATGCATAGTCGGCCTTACGTCTCCGCGAGCCCAGCCCAATCAACTGACGGAAAATTAGAACCTAAAAGAATAGATATTCTTAAAAATCTTGATGGACGGTTTAGATTTAATTTTTGAAGTTTCATAACATACTATTAAAAGTGGCACGTGGTTTCCCGCGATGGGAGAGAAAATTCTCCAAAACAACTATAGGAACTGAAATATCAGGTTTTCCGCCGAAGTATGGAAAGTTTCTTAACCCGTTCGTCGCTTTTGATCGGACGGTTGGAAAGCTTTGATTCGAATGTTCTGGAAATCAAGCGCGAAGTATATAAGGTACAAATTTTGTATCTCCAAACAATTTGTAAACCATAGCGCAAGAGATTCTTTCATGATCTCTTTCGGCTTCACACTCGTCCATTGTGCCTTTTTCTTTTCCCTCTTCTGTGATTCTTTGATCCACCCAAGCCCGGAAAATGGCCGGAAAAGGTGAAGGTCCAGCGATCGGAATCGATCTTGGAACGACGTACTCATGTGTCGGGGTCTGGCAACACGATCGTGTCGAGATCATTGCCAACGATCAAGGGAATAGGACAACCCCCTCGTATGTTGCATTTACCGATACCGAGCGTTTGATCGGAGATGCGGCGAAGAATCAGGTGGCCATGAACCCTATTAACACTGTATTCGGTAGGTCCCGAACTTTCTCATATCTAATTTTCTAGAGCTAAATGCCGCAACTTTTCAATCTCTGTGCAGCTTAAAATGCATATCTTTGGGCTCTGCTTGCGTGATTGGAGAATGTTCAACCTGTTCCTTAATCCCTATATACTTTGGATTCACGCTGTAGTTTTCGTCGAGCACCGGACACTTCGAGCCCGGATCTCCTGCAAGCAAAAAAACTCTGCAAACATAGTATCCAGCCGCATATTGGGAATATCTTCTCTACATGTGTGTTAAATTAATCCGGAAATCTTCCTAATGTGCGGCTGGATTCTCATGCTTTCGCAGTGTATGCGGAGTTTTTGCTTGCAGAGAATCCCGTCGCACGCACTTACGCTTATCATGTATTGAACATGAAATGTATTTAATGGGATAATTTAGAATTCCTATTTTTGGACTTCTTTGTACGTTTTTGGCTTTTACATCTGAATTGTTAGGCCTCGAATTTCGTTTTCCGTTGTGAATGCCCGTTTGAATTTATGTGTATTATTTTGCTTGTAGATCAGAATTGTTAGGTACTTAGGTCTCAAATTTCGTTTTCGGACGTGAATGTCTTTTGCTAACTCTTGTAAGGTATATTTCTTAACGTGCCTTATGTTTTCCTATTGCTTATAATGTTTTTAGGGGTTTCTAGTTTGATATTTTTGGTTATGTTCCTCAATTAGTCGATAAGAGTGTTCCTGATATCTTTTCACTCCGATTTATTGGTTAACTTCTCTTGTTTTCTATAAATGTAAATTTCCTGTTTTTTATTTCAAAATTCAATTCCCTGTTGTAGATGCGAAGCGTTTGATCGGAAGGAGATTCTCTGATGCTTCCGTTCAGAGCGATATTAAGTTGTGGCCCTTCAAGGTTATTGCCGGCCCTGGTGACAAGCCCATGATTATGGTTTCCTATAAGGGTGAGGAGAAGCAGTTTGCAGCCGAGGAGATCTCATCCATGGTCCTCATGAAGATGCGCGAGATTGCCGAGGCCTACCTTGGATCAACCGTGAAGAACGCCGTTGTCACAGTTCCTGCCTACTTTAACGACTCTCAGCGCCAGGCCACGAAGGATGCCGGCGTTATCGCTGGTCTCAATGTCATGCGTATCATCAATGAGCCTACGGCTGCAGCCATTGCTTACGGTCTTGACAAGAAAGCTGGCAGTGTTGGCGAGAAGAACGTCCTCATTTTTGACCTTGGTGGTGGAACCTTCGATGTCTCCCTTCTTACCATTGAAGAGGGTATCTTTGAGGTGAAAGCCACTGCAGGAGATACTCACCTCGGAGGCGAGGACTTTGACAACCGAATGGTGAACCACTTCGTTCAGGAGTTCAAGAGGAAGCACAAGAAGGACATCAGTGGAAACCCTAGAGCTCTGAGGAGGATCAGGACATCATGTGAGAGGGCAAAGAGGACTCTCTCGTCCACTGCTCAGACCACCATTGAGATTGATTCTTTGTATGAGGGTATCGACTTCTACTCTACAATCACCCGTGCCAGATTTGAGGAGCTCAACATGGATCTCTTCAGAAAGTGTATGGAGCCCGTTGAGAAGTGTTTGAGGGATGCTAAGATGGACAAGAGCAGCGTTCACGATGTTGTACTTGTTGGTGGATCTACTAGGATTCCTAAGGTCCAGCAATTGTTGCAGGACTTTTTTAACGGGAAGGAGCTATGCAAGAGCATCAATCCAGATGAAGCCGTTGCTTATGGTGCTGCTGTCCAGGCAGCCATCCTGAGTGGAGAGGGCAATGAGAAGGTTCAGGATCTTCTCCTTCTCGATGTTACTCCTCTATCTCTTGGTCTGGAGACGGCTGGAGGTGTCATGACTGTTTTGATTCCTAGGAACACCACCATTCCTACCAAGAAGGAACAGGTGTTCTCTACTTACTCCGACAACCAGCCTGGAGTGTTGATCCAAGTTTATGAGGGAGAGAGAACGAGAACCAGGGACAACAATTTGTTGGGTAAGTTTGAGCTCTCCGGCATCCCACCTGCTCCCAGGGGTGTTCCTCAAATCACAGTGTGTTTTGACATTGATGCAAATGGTATTTTGAACGTCTCCGCGGAGGACAAAACCACTGGGCAGAAGAACAAGATCACTATTACTAACGACAAGGGTAGATTGTCTAAGGAGGAGATCGAGAAAATGGTGCAAGATGCGGAGAAGTACAAGTCTGAGGACGAGGAGCACAAGAAGAAGGTGGAATCGAAGAACGCGTTGGAGAATTATGCATACAACATGAGGAACACCGTGAGGGACGAGAAGATTGCCTCCAAGCTTGCTGCAGCAGACAAGAAGAAGATAGAGGATGCCATCGAGCAAGCTATCCAATGGCTGGACAGCAACCAGCTCGCCGAGGCCGACGAATTCGATGACAAGATGAAGGAGCTTGAGAGCATCTGTAACCCCATCATCGCCAAGATGTACCAGGGTGCTGGTGGTGACATGGGCGGAGGTATGAGCGATGATGGTCCTTCGGCTGGTGGAAGTGGTGCTGTGCCCAAGATCGAGGAAGTCGACTAAGGTGATCGACTATTATTTCCAGTTTTGCGTAGCCTTTTTTTGCGTCCCTCCTCATACTTAGTTATATACTTCCCTTCTTTATATTTAGTTTTGAAAATACTCCATTATGCATTTTTGGCTTTTTGATTTTTTAATTTCAAATGTTCTGATTGCTAAACCAGTAGGTCTGGTCTACTTAAATTTGCTGATATTTTTTCAAATTTCAATTTCAATTTCAATTGTTCGCTTCCCTTGTGAGCTGTGGCATTGGTGGTTTGAAGTTATAGCAGCACCATGTTTTATGTGGATCTTTGCTGCAAACGGATTGAATGAATTTCGCCGTTAACCCAAAACCAATGTTTGGGGAAAGAAATTTATACTTATCAACTTTTAAGCAACTTTCCAACTAATGGTATGTTTGGTTATTGTGACGGGATGAGATAATATGAATATTTGCATAAGATTCCTATTTTCTGTCGTTTGTTTTAGTTGAAACAATGGAATGGGATGAGAATTTACATTCCAAAACTATAGATGCTGGTTCTCGCCAGATAGGTGTAACCCTGCTGAGAAATGAAAACAATGATAAGTCTGTGAGACAAATGTTGAAGGTGACCTCCTTTCACCTCCAACCACTGTCGACATCTCCATTCACATGGTCTTACAATCAAATCTCCAACCACTGTTCTTTTCACCTTTAACGAATCTAAGACCTCTATTCTCCATCTCCATCTCTGATTCACGTTTTTTAGCCATTTTGTATATTTTCCTTGAAAATTCATTATTTTTTATCTTCCAAGTCGAGCTTCAGACCTTATTGTGTGCGGTTTCTCTGCGGTAGTTTTTTTTTGTATTTTTTCTCTAAAACTTCGGTGCTTTTCTTTGCATCCCTGACTTCTTAGCCTTCCTTTTGAGAGCCAAATGTTTGTAGATCTGCTTAAACTTCTGTTCTCATCGTTGCAGATCTAACAAGTTTTTTTTTTTCATGATATGCAGATCTAAACCTTGCTAAACTTTTGTCATCATCATTGATAATGATTGAAGGAGAATATAGGAGCCAACCATGGGTGTTCATGTTCCACCGTTGTTAATGGTTGAAGGAAAATGAAATCAAGTATCTTGCAAAATTTTCTCAACAATTAAACACTGGAAAACAAATTTTGCAGAATAATTGGTCTCAACAACCAAACATAAGATGCCAAAATGAGAAAATAAAATTTCCTTTGTTATCTCATTCCTTCTCATCCCACTATTTCTTGGCAACCAAACAGACTGTAAAAAAATTGGAAGCATCTGCCTTCTCGTTCCTGCATTACTTGATTTTACCGAAGGGAGGTTGCTTTCAATGCCATTACAGAACACAAAGTATGCAATGGAATGAGGTGGCATCTATTGCTTTACAAGGCAGAAATAGAGAACCTTTAGGCAATGTTTGGTTTGGAGGAAAAAGTAGGAAAAAGAAGAAAAAGATAGGGAAGTTTATATAAGGTTTGTAAAGGTTTTCCTACATTTTCTTTTTTTTTCCCAATCTTTCTTGAAACCAAGCACTGACTTAAAGATTAAAAAATGGGTTAATAATTAGATAAGGGCAACTTTTGGGTCATAATATCAATAAAAATAATATTTATAATAAAATTTAAAAAATAAATTATATTTTTAAAAATAATATAAATTAACGGCAAAAATCAGCGTTGCAGTCCATCGCCGTCCGCCACCGCCTCCGGCAACCTTCGGCAATGGCTCCGACTCTACCTCTGCCCAACTCTGCCACCTCTGCCCATCTCGTTTTCAAACACTGCCGCTTTAAGGATCTCAAGAACAGGAAGAAGAACCTAACAATAACGTCTACTGTTCTGGAATATTTTGTTCTCAAGTGATCTTATTTAGCAAAAGCAGCTGCTCCCATGAGAAAACACATTGTCTTTTGGAGTACAGGATGGTCTGTGCCACGGGAGAATTCACTAGCACCTGTAGTAGTTGTTGTTGGTTCAGTTTCTCCAACCCACCAAACATTTCCTGGTAGCACATCCCACTCGATGCTCGATTGACCTGGCATGGTTTGCAATGCTCTAAGTTGCGCCTTCAGGAATTCTATGTACTTGTACGCCTCTTCTAGTAACGTCGCCATGCTCATCTTCTTGTCCCATGGCATCAGCTTCTGCAGGCACCTCGTCCTATAGCCGATCTTCTTCCGCTGCTGCGTAGCCAATGTGCTCATGTGCACTACAGCCGATGACGGAGGGTTTCGATTTGGCGCCTGTAGCCAAGCAACAGAACTAAGGTTCGGTAACGTGAAGTTTCTCACTATAGCTTCCAGTGTGTAAGAGTCGGTTGATGACGGCGATTGGAGATTTACCTAAAGAGAAGATTCGTCGATGGCAAACTCGTTTTGCTGCATATGAGAACTAGTCGAAATTCTCAGATCCTTAGAAGCTTGTTCGATAGAATGGAGCTCCGGTAACCGACGAAATCTCCAATCGCAAAGAGGTAGAGTTTGATCGAAGCTTTCTGATATGAAGCTGCACATTTCGATGGGATTCATCAGTTGCTCATCGAATGGCTCGGGTTTGGGGAGTATTATCTTCTGCGAGTTGATGAAGCTGATAGAGCATTTCGGTGGTTGATCTCCGTCTGCATCTTAATAAATGATATTTTTGTTCCGAGGAGGCGCGAGAGAGTCACTGAAGAAGCTGAAAGCCACAGGATCTGACGTCGAAATTCGTGGGATTCCGATATCAAATGGAGTAATTCCTTGATTTATGCCAGATGCAGTGAGGAAATGGAAACCCGCCGCCCCTAGGATGTTGAGGTTGAAGAAACCATCTTCGTTTCCCGGTCCAGTGAAGCGGTAGGCAAAAGAAGGCCAGATGCTTAGCAACAGAATCTGATGAAATATCTCTCTCCATGTTCCTTGTTCACACTTCACACAGACAACAAAACCGAAAATACAGAAACCTTGGGAAATAAAATGAAGAGATGAACAAGGGATATCTCCTTACTACTTCCAATCGTATTCACAATTGAGATTTAAAGAGAGCGGAGTACAAGGAGGTTTCTTTGACGAGTCTTCTCCGGCAACGTTGCTAGAGGCGTTGCCAAAAGCTGATGACGGCGAACGGTGGTGTTAAGAATAAATTGGAAGAGGAATAAAATAAACAGTGTTTTTGCCCTCAATTTAATTGATATTATTTTTACCCTCAATTTAATGAATAATAGGGCCCAAAAGTTGCCCTTATCTGCTATTAACCTAAAGATACTGAAAGTGGCTGATGCTTGATGGAATAGACCAGACCAGACTACCACTGGGTTAGAGCGAAGAAAAAGAACTAATTTTATTCGAATTAATTGGATTTAATTTGAATCGGATTGGATTAAAATCCTAGTTCCTTGGTGTTCAGTCATTTTCTTTTTTCTTGAGTAGGATTTTCTATGTTCTTATAATTCTTCCCGCTGCTAAGCATTTTGAGGAACCACTTCTGCTGTTTAGTTCCTTACTATCAAAAAAGCCCCGAATGTACTGGAAACTGGGAGGTTTCTGGATGGAATATAGGAAAGGTGTTTAGTTGCTTACTAACAATAAAAGCCCAGAATGTAGTGGGGTCTTCCATTGTGAAGGATGTACTGGGTCAACTCGACAAGGATGCGTTTATTTCTCTTTTCTCTAAGCTCATCGGAGACGCCAAATGCGTTCAGAGAAAACTATCAGAAATTCAGAACTGAGACCAGAAGAGGATGGAGTAGTCAGACACGTCTTGGATGGTCGAGTACCCGGGGAGTGGGGACTGCTCTCGGAAAGATCCTCTCGTTTGTGGGTTGTCACATGGACGTTGTCACGGCCAATCCGAATGAATTGGATTTTGATCCTCTTTTTCTCTGAGCATTGACGGAGTTGTACTCCGAGGTCGTGGAACAACCGATAATTTGGGGCATGCATGCAGCACTAGTAACTGAACTCATGAGAATGCTGGGCAAGACAAAACCTGAGTTGGAAGTAATCAAGTCAACTGTGGTGGCTGTCTTTATGGAAAATGAAGAGAACTCATCATCGAATTTGGGGGTGGGACTGTGGGAGTTCAGTTGATGCTCTTGTAGAAGATGGGTTGCGCTTAATAATTAAGCTTAAGTAAGGTCCTCTGTTTTTGATCGATACCGCAGATAATGAACCTTGCATTGGTGCTCGTGGTATGGTATCCTGAAAACTTAAAGCGACAGGTAGGGGTGTCTATGGATCGGTTTTGGATTGGACTTCTTCCAAATCAAAATCAATTTGGATGGGTTGGACATATTTAGATGGATTGAATGGGCCAATATGACATATTGGATTGGACATGATTGTTCATAATGAATTTATATTGGATTGAACCAATATCTGGTCCATTGATAGAAGATAAGAACATAATTATTAATGGATCAGGTTTGAATTGAAACTAATTTAAATTAATAAGAATTTGAACAGACCGAATAGTCTTTGAACTAGTCTAAAATAATCCAAAATATTCATTGGACTAAACTAGATTAAGTCCATTTATAATGAACTCACATTGAACTAAATCAGATCGGACAAAATCCAGTTAAATTGACACCCCTGACAACAGGTAAACTTTTCCATGGTCTGGCTCACAATCACAAGGCTATAAATCCTTTGGAGCTAGCCATGGAATTGAAGCACTTAGGGAGATTCAGATGCGGTTCTATAATAGAGGCTTCCCTCCGCATCCCAAGGAACAGATTTATGGATTTGCTTGCAACACCTTCAACCATGAAACCATCTCAATGGTGCTATTCTGGAGGAGGTGTGAATCAGATTCCATTTGATTGTATTATTTCAGGGGTTGTGAGATTAAATCCTTGGTAGATGTGATTATAAAGGTGCAGGGATATGTGTGCCAACATTATGACCTGTCGCAAAATATGTGCTCTCCGAAGTGAACCTCCTCAGGGAAAGATTTACATTCACTTTTCAGGGTTTATTTGCTTTGCAGAAATAGGGGTCTGGAATTGGAATCGGAATGGACTGTTTGATTGGACGAAATCAAATCCCATTCTCATTCCTGCTGAAACGATATTCTCCCATTAAGGGAATATCCTATTCAATCATGTAAAGCAACCAAACATGTGGTTGGGCATATGTAAAATCCTATTCAATCACTAGAGCTTGCCAAGTTGCCATTGATTCAAGAATTGCACGATGGAGGCTTTGATGTTCAAACAGCAGATTGAAGGTGATGGAGCGCGATCCGGTTGGTCCTAGCTGTCAACGATCTTGCCTCTGATTGGAGCAAAAGGTGCTTGAAACGGGGAAGAAAACAAGTAGTCTTCGGGGCCACTGCTCTCTTTGTCGGAGCCGTTTCTGTATCTGGAGGTGGCGGTGGCAGGTGGCCATTGAAGTGCGGCTGTCAAGTGTCAGATCCTAAGTCAGTCAGGCGCGCTGCCTCAGGATGCACACTCCTTTGGTGTCAGGTACGATTGTTCAGTTCGTCGGCCTGGAGACGAAGTGCCAGAGTGGTGTGCGAGGTGGTCTTGAGTTCGGACAGAAGTGTGGCCCGAACTGCCCTGGGGTGGGCCAGTTCGAGTTGTTGCCCTTTGCGTTCTTCGTAAGGCTCAGGGTCAATGGGAAAGTTCAGGCTCCTTTTGGAGAGCTCAGACCGTTGGTTCCTCCTCTCGGAGCTCACGTCTTGACCACACTACCGTGCTGAGCTGTCGCTCCTGCCAGGTCACCCTCGGTTGCTTCCACGTGTTGGGTGGCCAAGAGGTCGGGCCAAATCTTCCTCCATCAATCGCCCCTACTCCTCATGCTAAGGGTCTTGCCCTAGTGCGGGGAGTTCGCGATGTAACGGGTGGATTTGACCCGTACTTCAAACCGGTTGACTGATGGCGTGAAGTGTGCGTATGTCAGGAGATTTTCGGATTCCTCGAGCGCCAAAATGTCAGAAAATGCGTCAATCCATCTTTAAATGCTGGGAGACGTGACGATAGGTGTTATTTCAAATTCAAAAAACACGCCATTGCTGCCTTCAATGCTGGGAGACATGCGATGGCGCCGCTTCGGTTTCCAAAGATGTGTGGCCAGTCATGTCTTGGTCTTAGGAGGCGTGCAGTCAGCTTGATCGTGAGCCGTTGGATTTGCCTCGATCAGGGTCATCGGTTTTCAGTCACTGTGGGTATAAATAGTGGGGGAACCCCAGTCGCTTTCCATCGCCATTCTCCTGCGTTCACTTCTTGAGCTCGCGTCCAAGTTTTAGCTCGTATCAACCTTCCGTAGTCCGTTAGTTTTTTCCAAGTGAGTCAGTATTTTCTTCCTAGTTTTCCTTTCCTCCCGATGTCTAGCTCGGATAGCTTAGACAGCTTCTTGAGGGGGTCAGATGCAGGTTCCACGAACTGAGCTACGACCTTCGATAGCCTTAGTGAGCCCGAGGCGGAGCCTGGGGTAGAGCTCAAGGAAGAGTTCGAATCCGTAGGACGAGTCGCCTCGGGTAGTTTGGTGTCCTCCTTCCGTCGAGGTCGGACGTTAGACAATTTAGGGTCCTCAACCATGACGCCTGAGGGGCCTTACTCCCTTATCACCCAGTTCAACCTGCCTGGGGAGTACACTTACTTTATACCCTCGGGCGACTTCCCTTGGGAACACGGTCCGAACCAGATCGTGATATTCCAGGAGCAACTCATCGCTGGGCTGCGCGTACCTTTCCACCCTCTTATCGTCGAGGTTATGAACCACTTCGGCGTCATCATCGGTCAGTTCCACCCAAACTCTATCCGCAATTTGGTTGGGACTATCTCCCTCTTTTGCAAACACATTTTGCCTTTAGACCTAGAGATCTTCTCTTCTATTCTCATGCTTAAGAAGCAAGCGGGTCCCCTTCCCAGGCGTAGGCGGGCGTACTACCTATCTCCTCGCCCGGGGTTCAAGCTTTTACAAGATCTTCCCAACAAGGTCCTGGCATGGAAACGGGATTACTTCGTGGTACGAAGTGCAACGGGGTGGCCATTCCAAACCGGATGGGGGTTGGCTGCCCCTGACCCCGGTGTTACGCTAGATAGGGAGACAACGAAGGGCCTCTGGGACTGGGCCCGGCTCGGGCTAAAATGCCACCATTATCTGATGGAGGCCAAGCTCATCCAAGCCGACCTGAGCTCGGGTAGGTTCCTTGCTCAGAGGCTTGCCTTTGTTTTGCTTTCCATTCTTTCGTTTTTCTGATGCCGAGCTCTTTTTGTAGGTGTGATGGACGCAGAAAAGACTCGCGGTGGGAACCTGTTTCATGCCATGAAGAGGAGGAAGTGAGTTACCAAATGGAATCGTGCCGAACTGCCTCGAGATGCGGAGCCCAAGGTACCGAGCCCTCCACCAATGGGTCCGCCTAGGGAGCCCGAGATGGCCCCTCTAGTACAAGAAGCGACAAGGGTCCCTTACGTCGAGGCTGCTTTTACAGGGGCTCCTTACGTTGAGGCTGCTTATACCCGGGCTGGGCCTTCAGGCTCGGGAGGCCAAGGCGAGTTCAGGAGCGTGCTGTCGCTGAACCACGCTCTTAAAAAAAGTAGGGAGGCCGTTTACCCTGAGGAGGCCGCGGCGTGGGCCGAGCTTCCTTTGAACCACGTAGCCGGGCGTGCTGCCACTTATGCCATGGTGGTAAGTCAGCGACTTCTTGTCGGGCTCCTTGTCATTAGTTTTCTTGCTATTACTTTTTTAACATTGTCGTTATTTTTCCTTTTGGTAGGTGAATTCCTCCATCCATGCTTTAGCGGCCCAAGCGGAAAGGAGCTCGAGGCGGGCACGAGCTGCCGAAGAGGCTTCCCGTGCTGCCAAAGCGGCTTCTCGCGCTGCACACGCCAGGCTGGCGAGGTCTCAGAGAGACACCGAGGCCATGGGAGTGGTGGTGAAGCACATGGCGGACCTGAGGTTGGACTTGCAGCATCAGGTCGAATACCTTCAGGAGGATATTAGGGAGAGAACTGAGATCTTTTCTTAGGGCATCGAGGATGCTAAGAAGAAGGCTGTCGATGACTATATCGCCTCGCCGCGCTTTGACGACTTGATGGTGAACTCGTACAGAAGGGGTTTTAAACTAAGCCAGTGGATGATCAAGAACACGTACCCCGAGCTCGACATTAGCACCATAACCACTTTGCGCATTACTCAGGGGATGGCCAACGCAGCTGATGGTGAACCAGATTCTAAAAATGAGGCAGGACCCTCGGGTATCGTTGAGGTGCCTTCGGAGGATAAGGAAGGCTGGGGTTGGGGTTTCTTACGGCATTGCTGTCATTTCTCTCTAAGATTCTAACTAAAAAGAGAGATGAAGAGATTTTAATTTTACTTTTTGTTGCTATCATCTCTCTCCATCTCATTCTTGTTACCCTCGGATGTTTTTTGTTTTCGGTCGGTAACATCACCCTTGTAATCTCAAACAACGGAAACGATATACTCGACTAATTGTCAAGCTAAATCTACATGCAGTTCAGCTTAACAGAAATTATCCCATTATATTGTTCTTTTTATGCTTTATGCATAGGAGCTTCGTGATCGCCTCGGCTCTAATACAGAATTGTTCTATTTGAACCATATTGTAAACGATATGGTTTCTTTTGTGCAGGAAACCTTGACCTTTGTTCTTGGTTGTGAAAGTGATTTGCTTTTTTTTTTTTTTTTGTTTTTCACAAGGATTTGTTTCATTGAAACTGATCTTAATTATAGCTTGCTTAGCTTTTGGGGGATTCATCAATGCAGCACTAACCCAACTTAATTTGATTCACTGATACCATTACTCCACTCTGCAGAAACCACCACGTACCCTTTTATTAATTTATTGTTATATGCAGGCACGGGCCATAACATGTTCAATCTTTATTTATTTATTTGTTTGTTTTGTTTATTTATATGTTTTTATTTTGGATAACCAAGAACATATCTGTCATAGCTGCGATTACTCTTATTTTCATTTGGATCAGTATTCCATGGCTTCCCCGTGATAGTGTACTTAATTTTGTCTTTGAGCCTTCATTTCGCTTCAATTATTATAGCTAAAGAGATTAGAATCTAATTATAAAGATTAGAGGACTTTTCTACTCCAACATATTCATATACATCGGTCGGAACAATTACCAGAACATCGATCTCGAGTGCCCAGAGCTACCATTCTGCAGGTAATAATATCAAACAAACATTATACATTCCATGGAAGGCACTCATAGTGATCTCAGTGCATCTCTGCCTCCTCCAGCAGTACCCTATCTGAAACCGAGCTCCACCACCCACTTCCACTACGGTCTGGTGGTGATTGCATTGATTGCTGTCTTGCTCATAGCTTACAACCTAATGTTCGTCATGTGGTGTCAGCAACATCCTTTACGACGACTTGGTGGAAGATCAGACGACCCATCAGGAGAAATGATCAGCGGACAGCGGGAATGAGACTGAGAATCCAAATGGGGGATTAGCTGCAGATCTTAAACGCAGGAAGGACACCCATAATGTATAATGTACAGGAGTCTGAACGAGTGTTCCGTGTGCTTGTCGGTTTTTGCTGATGACCAAGATATTCGGCAGCTAGCCTTGTGCAAGCACAGCTTCTATGCTCCTTGCATAGATATGTGGCTCCATTCTCACTCCAGTTGTCCACTTTGTCGCGCCTCTGCCGAGCCTAGCTAGCTATTTGTTCGCACTTCTCCATCGCTTAATTACTATGATAATGTTGGATGTAAAGCTGGGGTCATAGACTCATAGCTTTGTCGCCCTATGTATTTTATACACCCCAACCTAATTACAGCTTATATATTACCATTCCGTCGTACTCATGTGCAATCGACCTCGATCTGCTTGAGTTCAAACACAAGGTGGACCTTAACTGCCGCCGGTAAAGCTTGGTAGCGAGACCTGCGGCCTAATGTTGATGCCGAAAGGCCATCTGATCATGAGTTACAGAAACTGGCCGGCCGGGACTATGATCTGATCGAGTTTTGACCATATCAAAGTTCTGGGCAGCCAAGTTTCGCATCCCCAATACACGCATTACGTAGATTTTGTACAGGAAATGAGATTAATTAGTTCAGATTTGGGATTTGGTTAATTACCTTGAGGCAATATGGTTTCTTGAGATGTGTGTTTTAGAAGGTAGATGAATGACAGGCTGATAGCCGTTCAGGTAGCAAGCAAGTCAAAGTGTCTAACAAGCCTGTAACGAGTAAGGCACAAAGACTAATCAGAGCTGTTTCGGTTAATACAAAGGTTCTGGTTTAATTAATACCCAAGACGCCCGTGACAGCCTTTGTCTTTTTTTTTTTGCCATCTAGGTCCCGTGTTGCTTGCGGCCAAGCATGGCCCCCCTGTCGCAGTTGCAGAGAACCAATAACTACACGTTTATTTCATTTTTTTTTTCTTTTTTGGTTGAATGAGTGGTTTGGGTTTGGGCTGACGTTCAATTAGTTTATAATGAAATACACACCCATATCCTCCACGCTCTTCATGTGTAAAAGTAAGTATTAATTATATAAGATATATGTTATTTGAATTTAAATTTTTTGATCTGTCACATTATTGGAGGCAAATATAGTGCTCTATATAATAAATAAATTATAAATACACTCTACACTGAATATAATATTATAAATATATTGTAGAATATTAATATTGTAATATAAATACAAATAAATAGATGTAATTGTATACACATGAAGTATTAATTATGCTATGGTGGATCTCAAAAACCAAAGCCCAATCCATACAAAACCGAGTTCAGATTTCTTCTTTACAAAATCCTCGTAACACTTGAAGCTGTGCGTTGGAAGCATTTCCCCAAAAATGAAAACATACAAATATGAGAAATGTTCTAGATGTGCAGTTGCAACATGCTATGAGGTGGGTGCGAGGAGGATTTTGTGTGTATGAAATTTGAACTGTATAAAATAGTGCTTTCGAATCATTGCTGACCTGGATGATCGGTTTGGCTTAGGAACCGTTTAGGGAATTGGTTCTAATTTACCGTATACTTGGTCTTTGGCCAAAAAACGTTGAATTAGTCAGCAATTCATTCAATCCATTCAATAATTTTTAGCCATTTTTTCATTTTAGTTATTTTTTGTTTTTTAAGTTGAAACATACCATCTATTCAAACTGGATGATCAAACTGTCAAACCTGAAAACCAGTGGCCAGAACGATATTGATTCCGGGTCAGTTTTTAAAACCTTAATTAAAAAACTCGAATGGGATTGAGTTGTAGCTGGACTGTCCAAGTTGGAAGGGCTTAATGGGTTGTGTCATATAACATTTCCTTCTAGACTAACCTCAACCTGGTTTTGGATGGTCGAGGGCCTTGTGGCCACCATTCAGTAGATTGTTTTACAAATCACAACCACAAAATCACCATAAAAACCACAGAATCAGTTTCAGTGATGATGTGATGCCTGGCATGAATAGCTGACAACTAAAGAAGGGACAAGTAACGCAAAGCCCATTTATCAAAAGAAAAGTACTGTAAGGCCCATAGCCTTATAACACTTGAACTCGAGATAGCTTCCTAAATCAAAGCTGCAGGTGTCCAAGGTTTTGATTGACTTGGCTAAGCACATTTCTATAAATCGAGTAGGGCCAATCCAGCCCTTAAAAAGCAACTTGGATAAACAAAAAGAATCTGAGCACCTGTCTCAAGGAACATCCCCTGTTCATATTGTAAAGATACCAGGAAAACAGGAAGTTTACATGGGTTGTGAAGATTCCTCTAAAGAAAGAGAAAAAGTAGTGCAATGCCCAATGGCAATGGGGCCATTTACATTGTTTTTCATTTCCTGACAGATGTCCCCTCTGCGTGTTGTACTCTTAGACTATGCTAGAATTCATTGGTCTCTAGATCTCTCATTTTGTCCAGGTGGGCACCAACACGGCCAATTCTATAAAACCATAAAAGGATGGTAAAGTGATGCGTGTGTTGGCCTTGATAAATTAGTTGGATACCTTTTACAACGTGAAGGAAGCACATGGGCGTGGGGAGCACGTAGACAAGTAAGGACCAGGTAACTTTGGCTGTTGGGTGCCAACAACAGCAAAAGTGACATGGCATTCCCAAGAATGTTTTCAACAGCCTGGTTCAACGGTCAAAGTTTTTTGAAAAACAACATTGGGTCTAATGCTAAAAACTTTGGCTGCCAATGCTGTTGATAACATTTGATGTAACCGTTTTTGGTTACATACCAATTTTTTGTTTCGTGATGTATCAAATTTTGGCTAAGTAATTCGTCATTTGACCTGTTTACAGGTGGCTTGTGACTCAGAGGATGATAGATCTCCCTAGTGGTAAACTGTTTGGTGGTGAACTATTTGGTGGTGAGCTCCCTGGTGGTGAGCTACTTGGTGACGAGCTCCCTGGTGGTGAGCTACCTAGTGATGAGCTCCTTGGTGGTGAGTTACCTGGTGACGAACTCCCTGGTGGGGAGCTACCTGGTGACGAGCTCCCTGGTGGTGAGCTACCTGGTGACGAGCTCCCTGGTGGTGAGCTACTTGGTGACAAGCTCCCTAGTGGTGAGCTACTTGGTGACGATCTCCCTGGTGGTGAGCTACTTGGTGACGAACTCCCTGGTGGTGAGCTACTTGGTGACGAGCTCCCTGGTGGTGAGCTACTTGGATGAGCTGTTGGGTGTGGTGCCTTGTTGGCGAGCCTCCTAGTGTAGTGCACCCCGACTGCCCTTTGCATGAGATGATCTGCTCCTCCTTGTAGTCGGCAGGAGCCGATGAACCTGCGAGAACTGAATTAGAGGACCCGAGGCTGTTTACCCGGCGGGGCCACTCCGATGGCTAAGTTAGCACTCTGATAGTAGAGAGCTTGAAGATGATATTAGAGAAATGAGAGAGCTAGAGTGTAGGGCTTACCTCCATAATTCATCCTCTTCCCTTCTGGGGGTTGGAGCTCTTATATAGCGGTGTCCCGACAAATCTGGTCTACCACATCCATTACTTGCCAGGGCTGAGCTGGTGGGCGCAAGTAACCGTTGCAGGGTACGGCCCTATTAGACACGAGGCGTTGTCAGAGTTGGCAGGCACGATACCACCTGGCTAGAGACGTGGGTGTAGTCTCCATATTTGGCTGATACGGTTGTCAGGTAGGAAATCTTCTTGTGATACGTCGAGTTGCCCCTAAGTGGCGAGCTACCTATGCCGAGCTGCATGTAAGTGTCGAGTTGCCCCTAAGTGGCGAGCTTTTCGTAAGACGCCAGGCTGCCTGTGGAGTGGCCAGTTGCCTATGCCGACCTGCCTGTAAGTGGCAAGTTGTCTGTAAGTGGCAAGCTACTTGTAGGTGTCGAGCTGCCCCTAAGTGGCGAGCTACCTATGCCGTGCTGCCCCTAAGTCGCAAGCTCTTCGTAAGATGCCAGGCTGCCTATGGAGTGGCCTGTTGCCTATGACGAGCTGCTTGTAAGTGGCGAGCCGTCTGCAAGTAAAGAGCTGCCTGGAGGTGTCGAGCTGCCCCTATGTGGCGAGCTACCTATGCCGAGCTGCCTGTAAGTGCCGAGCTGCCCCTAAGTGGCGAGCTACCTAGTTGTCAAAAGGTTGCACTTAGTTGGCATGAGGTGCTAGGTGTTATAATTTCACTGGAGGGCCCTCATCATTTGTCCCCCACTCTCGAGTTGAGAGTAACTCGATGAAGGGAGTAGATTTCTCCTTTTGGCCCATAAGTTGATGAGCTAGTAAGCGCTTATCCAATTTCTTAGGCTCTGGGAGTTGCATGTAAGTGGTGAGTTGCCTGTAAGGTGAGGAGGTCTCCGCCAGTTCAGTACTGTAGCCCTTAGGCTCTGGGGGCAACTTATAGTCCACTTTTGTTGATTTTGCCCATGCTGAAGAAGCGATTGGGTCTTAAGCAATAATGTGGCCTGTATGCTTTGGGAGCGACTCGTAGTCCACTCTTCTTGACTTTTCCCATGTCAAAGAGGTGACTGGGTCTTAAGTAGTTGTGTCTCATGCCATAGAGGCGGCGGGGTTTTTTAGCAATAATGTTGTCCGTAGGCTTTGGGAGCGACTTGTAGTCCACTCTTCTTGACTTTGCCCATGCCAAACAGGCGACTGGGGCTTATGTGGTGTCAGACTGACCAGGTGCCGAGCTGCTTATGAGGTGTCGATCTGACCAAGTGCCGACCTACCTGTGAGGTGTCGGGCTGACCGGGTGCCGAGCTGCCTGTGAGGTGTCGAGCTGACCAGGTACCGAACTACCTATGAGGTGCCGAACTGACCAGGTGCTGACCTACCTGTAAGACGCCGAGCTGGCCAGGTGTCGAGCTACCTGTGAGGTACCGAGCTGATGAGGTGGGTGCCCTTGAGCTATGATTGCACTGCGCCAGCCTCTTAATGCCGGTCACATACTCCTACAAGGAGTTACTAGGAGCTCAACCCTCGAGAGCAGCACTACTAACTTTAGGTCGCCAGCTCACACGGGAGCCTTGGAAGGCTCGACCAGCAAGGGCGCCTGTGCAGTCTGTTGGCTGCCAACTCTGCGGAAGCCACGAAGAGCTCATCTTTGTAGGGGAAATCTCACAAAGAGGACTAACAAGGATTCATCTGAATTAAAAGTAAAGTTGGTAGAGCTACTTAGGCTGTTAGCTCCCTACATAGTCTTTGAGTTCATACAAAATGGAAACTACAAAGCGAGAGATTCAGTTTCTAAAAAGTGAGGACATAGCTTTTTGGGCGGAGAGGACTTAGCTTTTTGTAAGATGAGAACTTAGCTTTTTGTAGTGTGTTCCCACAGACGGCGCCAATTGATGTAACTATTTTTTGTCACGTACCAATTTTTTTTCGTGATGTATCAATTTTTGGCTAAATACTTCGTCATTTGACCTGCTTCCAGGTGGCCTATGACTTAGAGGATGATGGTGCTCCCTGGTGGCGAATTGTCTGGTGGTGAGCTACCTAGTGA
This sequence comes from Nelumbo lutea, assembly GCF_056320005.1. Lineage (NCBI taxonomy): Eukaryota > Viridiplantae > Streptophyta > Magnoliopsida > Proteales > Nelumbonaceae > Nelumbo > Nelumbo lutea. The sequence continues at coordinate 3,143,689 of NC_142685.1, read as the reverse complement.
CGAGCTCCCTGGTGGTGAGCTACCTAGTGACGAGCTCCCTGGTGGTGAGCTACCTGGTGACATGCTCCCTAGTGGTGAGCTACCTGGTGACGAACTCCCTGGTGGTGAGCTACTTGGTGACGAGCTCCCTGGTGGTGAGCTATTTGGATGAGCTGCTGGGTGCGCTGCCTTGTTGGCGAGCCTCCTTGCGTAGTGCAACTCGACTGCCCTCTGCATGAGATGATCTGCTCCTCCTTGTAGTCGGCGGGAGCCAATGAACCTGCGAGAACTGAATCAGAGGACCCAGGGGTGTTTACCCGGTGGGGCCACTCCGATGGCTAAGTTAGCACTCTGATAGTAGAGAGCTTTAAGATGATAGTGGTGGGTCGGAGCTCTTATATAGCGGTGTCCTGGTAGATCTGGTCTGTCGTAGCCACTACTTGCCAGGGCTGAGCTAGTGGGCACAGGTAACCATTGCTGGGTACGTCCCTTTCAGACATGAGGCATTGTCAGAGTTAACAGGCACGACGCCGCCTGGCCAGAGACGTGGGCGCAGTCTCCAGATTTGGCTGGTATGGTTGTCAGGTAGGAAATCTTCTTGCAATACGCTGAGTTGCCCCTAAGTGGTGAGTTACCTATGCCGAGCTGGCTGTAAGTGTCGAGCTGCCCCTATGTGGCGAGCTCTTCGTAAGATGCCAGGCTGCCTATGGAGTGGCCGGTTGCCTATGCCGACTTGCCTGTAAGTGGCAAGTTGTCTGTAAGTGGCGAGCTGCCTGTAGGTGCCAAGCTGCCCCTAAGTGGCGAGCTACCTATGCCGAGCTGTCCCTAAGTGGCAAGCTCTTCGTAAGACGCCAGGCTGCCTGTGGAGTGGCTTGTTGCCTATGACGAGCTGCTTGTAAGTGGCGAGTTGTCTGCAAGTAAAGAGCTGCCTGTAGGTGCCGAACTGCCCCTATGTGGCGAGCTACCTATGCCGAACTGCCTGTAAGTGCCGAGCTACCCCTAAGTGGAGAACTCTTCGTAAGACACCAGGCTACCTGTAAGTGCCGAGCTACCCCTAAAAGATGAGCTACCTAGTTGTCAAGAAGCTATACTTAATTGGCATGAGGTGCCAGGTGTCATAATTTCACTGGAGTATGGAATCCGCCCTCATCAACATTCTTGAAAATACCACTATGAAAGATAAAAGATACGAGAGTGAATAGGTGAACGTATCCACTCTAAAAACTCTCTCACCAGCTGTTAGCCCCCAACAGCCAAAACGATCTCGGTCTGATCTAATGCTCTGAGCAATGTATTAAGATGGGTTGATCTCCAATCCAACAATGATGCAGGAATTTTTTACGTAATAGGTTTTTTTTTACGGGGGCACCGAATGCCCGTGTTTGTTCACCTCTACAGCTTCAGCTTGTATCATTGAAAGGAAATTCAGTATGAAAGCCTTAACCACGTGCCAAAGAGGCCATTGTGGCCTTGTAGGCAGTTTTTAAATTAAAATACGATGGATAAATATAAGGTGTAGTATAGTGTTAATGGGGATTGAAAACATGGTCAATCTAAATAGTCTCAATTCAAGTTACAGTTCTGAACAGCCAGATTTGCATGGCGAAAGCAGTGTAGGGAAGGTCTCTGCTGGGGGGGGGGGCTATCGATGAATACTTTGGCATTGAAAAATTATTTGAAGATTTTAGATGGGCTTCTGGTTTATTTCCAAATCACCATGGAGGTGTTTGGTACCGTGGCATTGCAGTTGATTTTGTGGGTTGATCAATACTAATTTATGAGAATTATGCGTTGCCACATTATATGTGAGTGTCATTTCAATAAGAAAAATGTATATTATGTGTCTGAGAAATATAAATTTAACATTTTAAATAAAAATAGCAATTTGTGTTGATCAATTCAAAATATTTCAGGTAAAAAATCTTACATAATTTTATATTGATCAACCTAAAATACAGTTCCAATACAACATTTTTGTATCAAACACCTACTATATTTGCGCATATGGTGTAGGAAGAACATGGAGGGACACGCAGGTCTCTTTCTTTTAGCTTTTTTTTTTCTAATTCTTTTTTTCTTTTTTCATGTTTTATTTACACTGTTCTTGAAAATAAACGTAAAGGTTGGGGTAGTCTGTAGTCAGGTTCTCATAGATAACGAGGGATTTTCTTCAATTTACAAGAGCTGGCCAGAATCCAAACATCCCTATTATTGCAACGCGTAACCCAACTCAAATTTGAACCCTAATGTTGGATACAAAATAACACTGGATGCGATCGCCTGAGCAAAGTACTAAGTTGGATAGTTAGGGCCTTGGGGAAATCATTCCGATTCAGATTGCTATGTTTGGTTTAAAGGAAAAGGTAGGGAAAGGTATGAAAATCTATATAGAGTTTGTAAAGGTTTTCTTGTCTTTTCCTTATTTTTCCTATTTTTTCTTTCAAACCAAACATAATGAACCCTTAATTTTTATACATGTTTTTAGGGGTGGCAATTTTCCAATTTCTCACCCAACCTGCTTAACCCATCCAACTCAACTAGTATCTAATTCACTCAAACCGTCTATTTATTTGGCGGGTTGGAAATGGGTTGATCACCCACTGGGTCAATTTAAATAGGTTGGGTTGGGTTAAGTTATGGATAATCATTGGATTAGCGTCTTTTTTTAACGTTCTTCATTTGAGTGAAATAATTTATAATTAATGTATTAATTTTCTATTAAATATTGACTAAAATTAGTTTTACCTCGTATCAAGACACTTCACCCAAATTCACATAAATCAAAATCAACCCAACCTGAGTCTGGACCAGTTCAACTCAGTCTAAATATAAACAGATCCAAACACGGTTCATTCCCAAGTCTCCACTACAACCTGAAGGAGGTGTTACCAACCCACTGGTTGGTACCTTGCATTATAAATAAAAATTTAGATCAAAGAAAAAAATATAAACAAATACTAAAGTAGATAAAATGTTGCAAAAACGTACAAAAATGGTAAGCAACGAAAACAACTATAATATTTATATATTCATCATCACATATTAAATTGAGAGAGAGGGAGAGTACCGGTGGCTATGGGCTTAAGGTTGTGTTTGGGAGTGTTTATATTAAGTGTTTATTGGGCTAATTAGTTGTTAGAAGCCAAAAGCACTAAAAAAATCCGAAGTGGCATTTGGTTTAAGAAGCCAAACGCTCAAATGTATTTATCCATAAAAAAATAAGGCATAAGCAATTATTTAAAAGCCCTTTTAGAAAGCAAAAAAAAAAAAAACTCTAACAAACACAGCCTATTGAACACGGTGGCCAGTCCAAAGCAGTCCTTAATTCAGTGGACAGTTCAATCAGCCACATTCACAAGATCAAAGCAACTTATAAAGTGGGTCGTGTGTGTGTGTTGGGGAAGGGGGAGATTAGAACATTAAAATGCAAACTGGCCCTGGTCTAGACCATGAAGATTCCTCACGGTCTTCCATTTTTAATACCTTAAACCAGAAACTGGCTGTCGTTTTGTCATTGGCATTTCTGTGGTGATAAAACAATGTGACCCTTGCGAAAACAAAGGACCTCAGTGTGGGCCATCGTGGGCCCTCATGCTAAATGATATGAAAACAAATGAAGGCCCACCTAACATCACCAAGTTGGTGCTAACTATTAAAGGTTCTTGTGGCATGGGCCCCTCTGTTACCTTTTCATCCTTATTTTGTTGTTTTTCTTAATGACAAGGGTTATTGTGTTGAAGGCGTGATGATAAAAATACAGTTTAATGAGTAATGACTCTAATCATCCAATTCTGAAAAGCAGCATCATGGGCTCCAACTTTTGTACTGTTCGATGAGGGGGAATTTATCCCAATCGATGAAATGAGGCATCAGGAAGACAGGAACACAGAATCCAGTTTTGCCATTAGGCCAATGGCGGGAATTTGGGGGGGCAATTGGCCAAATCACATGAAAGTCAAATTAAAGGGAAAGAGGTTAACCATCTATTTCTAGAAGGGGTTTTAGTATGATGCTGGAAAAACTGATAATCAATCAACAGGCATCATAGGAGTGCTAACAAATCAGTGGGTTTTTAACAAAATTTACGGCGGGCATTATAGATATTCCCTTTTTGAAGACTATGGATTTGTCAGATTAATTTTCCATCAAGCCAAACATACCCTCGCTTCACCAGTTCGACTTCTATCAGGGCAAAGCTATGTTCATACAGTTCTAACAGCCTTTTTTATCTTTGCATTAAAAATATCTTTCCATAAAATAAAGAACACAAGTACGAGACAAGGCAATAGAAGGTGCTCAAACCGGCTTTGCCCTGACTGAAGCCGAATTCTTCCTTCACTGCAATGCAAGTGATGCAGTAAAACATGTCCTATGAAAGGAAAATGACGCTCTGTTTTTGCTTCCTATGTTGCTTGCACAGCGAGTTTTACTAAAAAAACCGGTCTCTCAATTCTCCTGTCATGCACTTTTTTGTTTTCATTCTCCTTGAAGTAAGTTTGGACGAATATAAGCCCATTCACACCTGGTCCTAAAATTTTGACGGCATTTGAAATCATTGTTGTTTCTTGAGAGTTTTTTTTTTTTTTTGAGAAAATGGTGGTATATTGACATGCCTGTGTTTTTCATAAAATGTTTACTCTTTTATTTTTATTTAATATCATTATTGGTGCTGTTATATAGGCGTTTTTCAATACTATATCAACATATTGAACGAGAAAACACCAAAAAGAGCACTATCGCATATCACACCTTTTTTTATCAAGCTAGCTCTTATATCATCTCATAAAGTTGTTCACCTTAAAACTGGTTTTTTTTAATTGAAACTGGGGTGGTGGCTGCTACTTGCTGATTAAATGCGCGTGCAATAATATATCGCACCAACTAAAATGTTATTGAAACCCAAGTGATAAAGTGATATATTGATATTGAAAAAAATGGTAAAACATAGCATAGCCTTTATATGTTGTGTTCTCTTTCTCTCTCTTATGTTTTAAGAAGCTATACAATAGGGGTTATTGTTGTATAAATAGTAAAGAGAGCAGATGGAATTTATCGGCAATTGTTTTCTAAGCCGAAGTTGCACTGGTTTGAAGTTGTTGTAAGAATTCGAAATTGAAAATTGCAGAAAAATGGAGGGTTGAGTCGTGCCACTTGGTCATTTTCCTTAAAATCGTATTTGCTCCCTACGGTGCAATTAGGTGATCACAAATCGGTCACCAAGATAAAACAACCCATAGGCCATTGGTAGGCGCACACTCATTTATCAGACCTCCACGAACAACTAAAGATTGATGCACAGATTTTTCAGAGAAAAGAAAGTCGAAAAATGGTGTGTGTTCTTGATTGGGTCGGCCAACACTCCTTTTATAGAGTGCTCTCAGATCCAAATGGACACAAACGTGTCCTTTCAGGCAATAGCCTTTTCAAAACAATGCATCTGTTTGAAGAGGCACAAGGAGGAAGAAGAGACAAGAAAAAAGGAAAGCAATTTATTTATAAATTAAATTTGAATTTGAAGAGACACGTTTTAAAATTGAAAATGTGTAATTCGAAAAAAAATAAATGATTCAGTGCATCGCACGTACACATACACCCACGCCCTTGTTCGCGCCCAGTGCGCGCGTGTGAAAAGCATCCCCAACCCCCCTCACATGCATGAAATATCTATAATTTTCTCCTCTTATGAGTCTCTACCCATAAATGGAGCAAAACTACAAATATACTCCTCTCCCACTTCTTTCCCAAAAAATATGAGACAAAAAATCATTCATGGGAAGAAAGGACAAAAACAAAAAAGGGAGGAGAGAGATTATTGTAAATTTGAATCCCCCTCTAACAGTAATTCATCCCATAAACCCTCTAAACCAAGCGAAATACGACCCCAAATCCCTATTGCAATTAGCAAAAGACCTTACCAATGGGCCAATTGACACTTTGTCATTTACACGTTGAGTTGGGTTGGAATCGATTGTGATCCGATAATTAAGATCTATTTCACTTTTAAATCCGGTTGGAGAATTCCACTCTATTTGATAAAGTTGCAGTGATTTCAATTAAGAGAATACCATGAGCTCTTACGGGGAGAACAACAATGATAAATTGGTATGGATTAAAACTACAAATGGGGAGTTAATAGTTAGCTCCATGTATAAAGAACTAACCAACAGAGCAGATACAACTTCGTCATCATATGAGAACAAGTTGTGGAAAAAAATGTGGGCCACCAAAAGTGCAACTCTTTGCATGGTGCTGCTCAGTTGGAGCACTACTGCTCCGTGCCAGCCTAGCTGTTTGGAGTAAGAACGTAGACCCCAGCTGCACGTTGTGTGGGATGCAAGAGGAAACAAGCGACCATTTATTCCTCAAGTATGAATTCGCAGTAAGAGTTTGGTTTGGATCTAGACTCCCAATTCGTTCGGATCTGGTGCATTGTACTTTTAAAGAGTGGATCCAATGGTTGTTTGACCAAGCGGGGGCAAGACTGGAATTTCCAATCGATGAAAGAAGTGATGCTCATTGCTTGGTGCATTTGGAAACTAAGATATGCGCTTGGTTTTTAGCATATAGAGTACTTTTGGGGGTTTAATATCAATAAAAGTAATTTATTTAAAAAAAAATTCAAAGATACGTTAACTATTTTTAAAAATAATATCAATAAAGGGTCAAAATATTGTATATCTTTTTCTTCTTCCCATTTATTCACCAAAGCCGCCATCCGCCATCTGCTACCGCCCACCGCCGCCGCCACCTCTGTCTCCACTCATCTCCAGCAACGTTGCCGGAGGCAGAGGCGGAGGTGGGCGGAGGTAGTGGCATTAGACAAAGAAACCTCTAGTGCCGCCACCTCTGTCTCTGGCCACCTCTGGCAACACTGCCGAAGGAGGAGGCGGAGGTAGGGGGAGGCGACACTGGTGAGTGGTGGCGAGCTCTGATGAAGAAGAAGAAGAAGAAAATAAACAGTATTTTTATCCTTTATTGATATTATTTTTAAAAAATTAATCTATTTTTAATTTTTTTTAAAATATATTACTTTTATTGATATTAAACCCTAAAAGTTGCCTTTATATGCTATTACCCCAAAATATTACACCAGACCCACGACGGGTGTGGATGCAAACGTCACGTTTTCTTGAGGATTATGGGACAGCACACAGTACTATTTTGACAGCAAAAATTTCAGAGAAAGTGTTCCTACACCCTCCCTCGACATATCTTGAGATTCGAATGGAGAAGTAATAGGTGCTGGAGAAACACCGGTTTGGGTTAATTAGTTTTCCTTTGGAGGCGGAAGCTATGGCTTTCTTGCATGGTCTTCATTGTTTTTCAACTCAAACTTCATCGGATTATTCTTGAAGGAGATTCGTTAGTGGTTATACAGTCCCTTTCCAAGGTTTCTTTGCAACTTCTTTAGAGAATTAGAAATATAGGTAGTGTTCGGCATTATGTTCATCTCGTGATTCAGTCCCGTCTATGAGATAAATACCCGTTTTGATAGTTATGCAGTCTATGCACCCCAATTTCTCATTTACGGTAAAAACTCGTGGTTAGGGCCCATTCACACTCTATTTTTGATCCCCTACTTCACCTTCTCTCTAAAAGGCTGAAGCCATGTTTCACATTTTAATATTTTTGTCAATAAAATATTAATTATTTTACTTGTTTTTTTTTTAATTTTAATAGTTTTATCAATAAAATAATATTTTTAAAATATTTAAAATGTATATATATTAAAATATTTAGTTATTTTACTATTATTTTTATAAAAAAAATTACATTTATTGGTTAATGTTAATTCATTGATGCATTTTTTCATTATATTTATCATATAAAATGTAAAAATTAGATATTTATGATTAACTGTGTAGGTCAAGGTTTTTGAACCGCTGTTGGCCTAGACGGTTGGACCGTTCAGGAACCGTCCAATCAAGCGGTTCCGTTTTACCCCAAACCTGATTTTTGGCCAAAAATAATTAAAAAGGTCAACCATCCGTTGACCTGAGCAGTCAAACCGTTGACCCATTCAATGGTTTTTTACCATTTTTTATTTTCATTTTTCTTAATTTGTTTGTTAGAACAGGTCGTCTGTTCAAATCGAACCGTCGACCCAGGAACCAGTGGCCAGAATAATTATGTTTTCAGGTCATTTTTTAAAACGTTGGTGGAGATCATTCATAAATGTATATGAGATACATGGAATCAAAAAGTGTGTGTACTAGTCCATACCACGCCTACAAAATGCCACTTTGGGTGTGGACTAGTCCAATCTACACAATTTGCCCACAGTTCAGAACAACTGTAGACTATGATGTGGTGTGGATTGGTCCCTGCCACAGGATGCGGTGTGGATTGGTTGACACCCACCAATTTCTCATCCACACTATAGAACACCCATGTCTCGCCCAAAATTATAACCTTTGGCTAAGCGATCGTTGAAGCGTAGGTTTAGGTGTCGAATCCACAAAGAAACTAATTAAACCAACAAAATGAGTTATTGGTAAGAGTGAATAACTTGGAAAAAATGATTTTCTAAAAATAAAAGGAATAGCAAAAATATATGAATAAAAGTAACGATGATTAAAAGATGAAAAGTAGTATTGTGATGAACAAGGCTTCAAGATTCACTTGATCAATTTGCTTAACTGGTCTCGACTTTGATTCCTATTTATTACTCAGTTGCAAGTTTCACATCCCAAACAAACAATCGGAAAATATAACTTTGAAACCAACGATAAGAATAAAAGTATTTGTTTCGAGAGAATCAATTTTCGATGAAGAACAGAATGATCTATTCTTACAAACTACCCAAGAACAACAATATATCAGATTGATAGTATTGCAAACAAGGATCAACCCATAAAATAAATATATCCAATCAATTATTTTCTAACAAATTGCACATAAAAAGAGCATGACTAATCTTATATGGAAATTGAAGAATATAACTTTTGGGTTTATCAAAATAATAAAATAAATCTCTCAAGAACAAAACTAAACATTGAAATCTCTCAAGGAATTAAAGTAAAATAACAAGTAAAACTCATCAATCAAGATCCTCCCTAGCCTTGTTGAAGCTTTAGCCACGCTTTGACGTCATTCTCTTATCTTCTATTTTGTGAAAGACTGAGAAAATAATGCCAAAATAACCTCTAGAAGTCGTCCCCTCTTTTAAGTCAGATTTTTCCTTTTTATTGTGCTACAAGGCTCCTCAATCTGCTCACCCCAATCTACATCTTATCCCCCAATTTTTTGCCTTGATAGAGATTGATTTAAAAAAAGTTATCAATAGATGAATTGTATCTCTATCTCTTAACTGTCTATATCTTCAAAAATCATCAAATTTTGACATCTGCAGAGAAAGATATGCCCAAAATACCGGACCCTATTCAAAGTAAAGCAGGAAACGAATCAGCACTCATACTTGGGTCATGGAACTTGGGATTGGGTTTATTGACCTATGTTTGGACTTTTCTTCATTCAATTATTAATTTTTTTAGCATAAAAATTAACATTTATAAAATTATTATGAAAAAATATTACTTTTAAGCTCTTTATTTTACAAATATCAATTATTGAGTATACTTTAGATATACATTCATGCTTTGGTCAACCCCCATAATTGCCAATTGTAGGGCCTTCCTTCAGCACTTTGAAGAAGCTAAGATAAGTCACACCAATCGTTAGGGAAACAAGGTGGTTCACCTGTTATCTGAACTCTGAAGAGGCTTTAAGTCTCTCAATCTCTTAAGCATTGGTGACGGATCCCTCCAAGGTTTTTAAAAACAACCTGAGGAATGAACCGATCAAGGGTTCGATTCCCGAGTCGAATGGCCCATTTTGATAAAAATTTCAAAAGTTAAAAAATGGTCAAAACTGTTGAATGATTCAAATGGTTCGACCATCCAAATCAGTGGTTTGCTGACCAAATCAACATTTTTTGGTCAAAATCTGATTTTGATGAAAAATAGAACCAGTCACCTGACAAGTTCCCGGTTTTGAAAATCATGGATCTCCTTTTATTTGAAATGCTCTTTTGGAGGAATCCTCTGTGCTTGTTTCCAGTGTGGACGGAATCTGATTTTGCCTACGGGCCAATAGCAAAAAGTTAAAGCCACCTTCCTAACCTTCTGTTATCAATCCTCAACCTCAATCAATACCCACCAAGTCAGCATTGTTGATGGTTATTGCAGGCATGAAAAATGTTTTCTTTGTGCTTGCCAAACAATTTATGTTTTTCAACCTTTTTGTTGAAAGCTGTTTATGTGAAAACCTTTTTTTTTTTTTTTTGTTTGTTTGTATTTCAACCAACCAATCAGGAGAATTGAGTTGTACATTAATTCTAGAAACCTGTCACACAATAGTTGGTTTGTGCAGAAAGTGCAAGAAAAGAAACTACAATAACAATAAGTCTGGGTTGGTACTTTGCTTGCTTACTTCAAACAGACGCATACACTGTATCTCAATTCCATTGTATTTCTGCGATTTTCACTCCATTGTTCAATGAAGTTGAACCCCAGATCTACTATCCGAAAAAAAAAGATCGGATTTGGACCTATGCAGGTGTATGGTCCACCATCCAAGTGTCCAACCAGTTTTGGGTAAACCCATAGGTAGACTGGTGATTTATTATAGCAATTATGTCTTTTGTCAATTAAATTTAGGTAACGGACATCGACATATGTCTCGCTGTAGGCTGTAGCCTAATTCCAAAAGTATAATATTGTCCATATTAATCATCAATATATTTACTACATGATTTTATTCTGTTGAATAATTTTTATGAGTTTAATCACGCTTGAAAGGCCAAAAAATTTGTTTTACTCAAAAAACAAATTAATCGTAGAATGAAAAAATGAATACAGTTAACCACTAAAACCAAAAATACAGATCCTAATAGGCCGTGTTAGCTTGGAATAAGATCTGTATAAAATCAAGTTGTTTTGCACGTTTAGAAAATTATTAAATACATTAAATTAAGTGATTCTACAATAATTTGATTTTCATTATCTCTCATTAATTCCTTGCAATTGTTTGTTGGTTTGAGAATTTGAATACTATAAATATCATGTACTGTACAAATTACATCTTAGTTTGAATTGGGATTTCATTCAGTACAGTGACGAGTAGTGTATTATTAAAATAATTAATTATATAATTATGTATTGCTTAAACAATTATTATCATGGATAAGGGCTTACTTCTTTTGAAATGTAGCACTTTTAATTTTTTCTATATGGACAAACCTTTAAATGATCAGCATTGTTTTCATTCAATATATATAATTGTCACGCGCTGAATACGAGATCGTGATCCATTAGCTTGTTTAAAAGGTTGGGTTCGTGTTTAGAATAATCTACCCATGTCAATTTAAATTCAACACTATAAGGCTGGGCAAGTGGGCATATTTTAAGACACCTAACTACTAACACCGCTATTGGATTCTATCTGCTTGGAGGACAAGCATCTGAACAGAGACATTTTATTCAATGACTAGAAGTCATTGTTTAAAATTTAGATTTTAGGATTTAAGGTTTAGAGTTTTAAGATTTTAGGATTTAGGATTTAACGGTTTAATGTTTAGATTTCAGGGTTTATCCTATAATTTAAGATGTAGGGGTTTAGGGTTTAGATCTGAAAATGAAAAGGTGATTGGGCGCTTTGATCGAGTTCAGATCTGTGCTCCACGATGGGGCACCCACAACGTCCCACAATGCATCTCTGCCTTATATTGGAAACATTTCCCGATGATGATATCATCAGGTTTGATATTATCGTCAGGAGATATTTTCAATACACGGCAGGGATGCGCTGTAGGACATTGTGGGGCGCCCCTAGTGGGGCACAGATGTGAACTCGCTTTGGACTGAGTCATCTGACATTCTGACTAGACCTGTTTATGGGCCGGGCCAGGCCGTGTTTGGGCTGGGGTTTCACTCTATTTTAATAGAATTTTTTAAGGCTCGAACCCGAGCCTGACCCTCATAAAAAGCTCAAAGCCCAGGCCTGGGCCCGAGCCCGAAATTTAACCCATACTATTAGCGGCTAAATATAAATACATATATAGAGAGAGATTATAAAGAAAAAAATAAAAATGTATATATTAAATTATAAATATATATTTTAATAAATATTATATTATTTTTATATTTTATATAATACATAAAATACATATTATATATTTTATAAAATATATAACACTGAATCGGGCCGGGCCGAGCTTTTTTTGACAAATCTCATACCCAGCCTGAAACACAACCAGACTTACTGTGTTAAGCCCGTGGACCTAATTACATGACCAAGCCTGACTGGAGTGTGGGCCGAGCTGTCAAGCTACCCGGCCCATGAACAGGTCTAATTCTGACTATGGTAGGAGCCAAAAGTATTGCCCCCTAGGCCCTAGCACTGTGCCGCTTCCAAAAGCCCACAATTTTAGAGCTCAGTCCAAGTCCGTTATAGTGGAAGTGGACTCGTATATCTCGCAGAAGTTAACTAGAAAATGGAAACGAGTCCAAAATCCAAATGCTATAAAGCCAACGATGCGTTGTTTATCAGCGGTGGACAACAGACAACTGTACCCTAACATTAGGTCCCAAATTCACACAAGTCATGCTGATTGTTAACACAGCAACATATCGTTGGCTTATAGCGTTGTTCACGGCAGACCCTAACCAAGTAGAAACAGCAGAAACTTCCTCTCTCTCTCTGACCTATCAAAGTTTCAGGGAATCCAATGCTCTTAAGGACATGACATTAGGGTCATCCGAATTAACAACTTTGTTTATTGTGAGATCGTTATTATTGTATTATCGGGAGTATATAATAACAGTTCTGCTGTCGACGTGATTGATATCTCCATTAGGCATCATTGGCCAGGCAGAGAAATGAGCACTGGTTTTCATTTTTCCAGTTTTTTTTTTCTGTTTTAATTTTGCATCCTGTTTGAGAGCAGAATTGCAATTTCAATTTTCAATAAATGACATAGCCCTTTTCCTTTTCCTTACCTTGCACCCATGTGAGAAGCCCTCGAAGTTAGCGAGATGCGACTCTCTAACCATACAAAAAAATTGAAAGGCCTTGCCGATCTCTGGCTCTCTGCCCCACCCATTATTGTAGCTGGTTTGTGGAATGAAGCATTTTTGCAGGAGTAGTGGTTTTCAAGTAAAAGATGAGATTCTTCTTCAGCGTTAGAGGATCTCTCTCCTCAATCCTCATCCACTCATCCCCCTCTAGATGTTTGCATTTTGGCCTATGAGGTGAGATACTGAGGTTTTTGGCAAAGACGGGTGATATTGTTGATATGGGTTTCAGGCAAAAGGTAGGATCTTTGAGCATTATAATCAAGACATGTGGTCTTTAGAAGAATGTAATTTTCAATAAAAGCTTGGATCTTTCGGCTGTTTTAGCAGGTAGGTGGTTTTTTGGTCTTTGCGATCTTCAGGCGAAGTCGGGATACATTATTGGCTTTCAAGGAAGATGAGGATTTTGGTGTCTGTGATTTAGCCAAATATGAGATCTTTGAGCAGTTTAGGAATCGGTCTTAGTCTGGTTTTCGGCTGTCTTCTCTTAGCTCTCGTTGCAGAGCTTTACTACTTGTTATGGTGGAAGAAGAGAACCACCAACAGAGAAATTGAAGATGATTATAGCAACTCCGTGAGAGAACTTTTCTATCTATTCTGCTGTAAGAAACCATCTTCGTTGAGCTCCACGGCTCTGAACCCACAAGAACTTTGGACTACTGTGAGAGTCACTGATGCCCATGCCCATGAATCAGAGAATCAAGTTCACTTCCATTCAGGCTCAAACAAGGATTTTTTGCTAAAATCTTTTGGAGAGGACGGCATGGAAACGGAACTCATGAGGTTGCACAATCTCTCAGGCCCCCCAAGATTCCTCTTCACCATCAAAGAAGAGACAGCAGAGGATTTGGAGTCTGAAGACGGAAGGTCTAGAGGTGATAAAAGCCGGAAAGGATCAAGAAGTAGGAGTTTGAGTGATCTCCTTACACTGGAGACTCCATTTTTGACTCCTCTATCTTCTCCGCCCCTTTTCGCTCCTCCTCTAACCGCTATGGACCGTTATAACCACTATGGGTTCAATCCTCTCTTCGAAGCATCAATAGATGCAGAGTTGAATAGGATAAGGTCTTCCCCTCCTCCAAAATTCAAGTTCTTGAAGGATGCAGAGGAAAAATTGTACAGAAGAAAACTGATGGAAGAAGCTGAGAAAAGGACCCAGAAAAATGCTGGGCCTGTTCAGGATGACGTGATGAAAGCTCCTACTCCATCAACCGTCACAGATGAGGAAGAAAGATCTTTTATCACAATCTTTGTTGGTAAGAACAAAGAAAAGGAGATTCCTCACCATCATCATTTACCACAGAGCCATTCAAGTTCGTCACAAGTACTACCACTGTCTTCTTTCCCCTTCAACAATCAGACCAGCTAACAAGAAACCCATGTTCCATCAGAGTTCCATGGATCGGGATTAAATGAAATGGGCTTTGATTTTTCCCTTTCTTTTCTCTTTTTTTTTTTAAATTAATCTTTCATTATTATGCCTGTATGTGTCTTTAGTATAGATTTTATAATTTGGGTTCTTCAATCTATATTTCCTGTTTAGTGTTTAGTTAACCCTCTGCAAATTATCTTCAAGTAAACAACAACATTCTCTGCAACTTGACGGGGAGAGTGCCCAGTGCTCAGTGGGGGACTCGTGGGGCTGTCTATTATTTTTTCTAACACCATCTCTCCTGAAACCTACAATCATTCATGGGTGGTGGTAGTACTGTTGCTCGTCGTCAAAAAAGTTTGGTCATAATTCTTTATGACCTTGCTTTTAAGTTTCTCATCACTATCTTTATCTCCATTCTTTCATATTCTTCTTTATGCTGTTTCTCCAACCAACATAGTCTGAGTAATGATGTTCCCATGTAACCACGTCCCCACCATTTCTACCGAGGCTTAAAAAGCGAGCTACCCGTACATAGAGGCGTAAATCCGGCCGTATTGAACCGGCATGGCACGGCTTGCGTGAGGCCCATGCAAAATGCGGGCTGTGCTTCTCTCCCTGATACTTTGAGGGGTCGGCTATAGGCATGGTCCATGGCTTGAGCCCGTGCGAGCCTATGTCATGCCACAGACCGGGCTGGTTCACTGGTCGAACCATGGGCCTGGCCAGGCCGTAAGTTGGGTCAAGTCATATTTTTTACAAATTTTGAGAAAAAATAATGAAAATTTAACATAAATTAAAAAAGGACAAAATTTTAAAAATATCTTAAAATTTTATTTTATATGAATTTTAATATATACAATCATAAAATAATATAATATAATAAAAAAATAAAATTATATATATTAATATATTATATATAATATATGGATATTATATATACGCAACCGGGCTGGGCCAGGCCATGCCGTACTGCAATAACCCATCATGCCAGATGGGTCCAAAATCATGTCGTATCCATACATAAAGCATCGTTACAAGGATTTATTAATTTCTGTATTTATATAGATAAAAAGAGACAAATTTTTTCAAAAAAATACACTATACCTCACCTCACAAACCTACAACAATGAAAATGTGAAGCACCCCACCTAAACACCAATATATGACGGTATATTATATGCCCGTATATTGGCATGATACCTATCCAACTATACGGTGGGACTAAAAAATCTAGAGGTGGGCTGAAAAGTCATTCTCCCCACTTTTTTTATTTCAAAAAAAATTCATTCACCGAAAAACTCAGATAGAACATCGGAGGAGACACGCAGATCAAAACCACCGACATTAGCTCTACCCGAAGACGCAAAGAGGTGACAAATTTTGAAAGCGAGAAAATAGGGGGACGTGGGCTGGGGGATGTCATAAGGCTTTTTCCTAAACAACAAGGTATGTCATTGTTATGAAAATTGTCTTGTGTGAAATATCACGCGAATTGGCTGAAAGTTGCGCACCTTCCGAGAATCAGAGTACCTGTACCCGTGTCCCCTACTCCCCCTTTTTATGCTTTTCAATTTTAAGCAAATGCCATCGCATGCACGTTAGGATTGAAAATGGAGTTTCGGCCCTGTGAACCCTGGTGTCTGTCACAATGTCTGTCTGCCTATTTTCGGCCTGGGCTGGGCTTTAGTTCAATGCAGGCCCACCTTTAAAATTTGGGCCTAAAGACAGAGTTTCGCTTAAGCCCATTCCGCACTAAATTTTGATGCAGACCTAGGGATGCAAATGAACCGGATTGGATTCAATAAGGGTATATTAAGATCCGATCCAATATTGTTTATATTGAATTTAATCCGATCAGATCTGATAGGACTTGATTTGAATTTGAATCCTATCGAATCTTTGAATCTGATTTGTGTTTCTTTAAAAATTAATAAATTATTAAAAGAAAAAAAATAAAATATACTAATTTAAATAAAAAAATAAAAAATATAAGTAATTTTTAAATATTTTCATCATATATACATATTTTTTATAAAAAAAATAAATAATATAATAAATTTATAAAATATAATATAAATAATATATTTATAAATAAATAAATAACATATTATATACATATTTATAAATATATAATATATTGGATCATATAGAAAATAATCCAAATCCGATCCAATATGAAGATCCGACCAAGAGTAATCCGAATTGAACCAAATAAGATTGGACCGGATCAGATCCATTTGCACCCCTATGCAGACCCGGGTTGAGCTTGCATTGGACAATCATCTCATACTACTTATTGTTCTTCAACCACGTAACGGTAAAGCACACAACTCATGTCATGTGAAATGCGGGAATGGACGGATTCAATTGCTTGTACAGATGTATTTTCAGTTTCCGCCACGCTTTGATTGTGTCCCTTCCCTAAGGATCTTAATTCAATGTCAAACGACAATTCTCAAACATTCTTGTACGCCAACTCTCCTGTGACTTTAGCTATGTTGGAGGTATATTTTTCTCTTAAATTGTCTGTTTCTCTATGAAACGAAAATAATAAATTATTATGTTCCTCGTAGTAGGGACCGAAACGTGGGCCTAAATTCTAAACCGAATCTGTAGCATTGATTTTTCGAAAACTGGTAACAGAAATTGAAAATTTATATTTTAAATAAACATATACTATAAATCATAAATATATATAATATTATATTATAAATAATAAATAATATATATATATATGTGTGTATATAATATGTATAAATATATATAACGGTTGGTTCGGTTAACCACTGGTTTTTTATATTAATTAAGTGAAACTAAATCGATATATTCGGATTTTCAAAATAGAGAATTAAAACCAAACTGACAAGTTTAGTTAATCAGAATTTTCGATTTGGTCTCATCAATTTAGTTTGATTTTTTTTCAGTTTTTTTATTTCTCTCTTTCCATTAACATTATCGATTTTTGAATCCTAATTTTAGGATAAATGGTAGAGGGAAAAGGTTTATATATTTTTAATTGGAACTCTTTTGTAGGGCTGCAGGTGGATTACATAAAACAAGATATAAGGCACATCCAAATTTGTTAGAGTTTGAATAAAATTTACAATCAAATATTCAATAACATTAATAAACTAAACTAAAAATAATCCAAATATTATTTAATTAATAAAATGAACTAGAATGACTTTTTTGAGCAAAAGTAAGATAATGCATATCATGAATAAAATATATTAAAAGAAAATTTATGAAACTTCAAGTCTTCAACCCATCTAAACCAACTTTACTAATAAAACAAGTGTAAGTTTTAAGTATATATATATATAAAGGAAGGCTTTCAGGTTACAGCCCCCACCATGCAGGCATGTGGCTTTTTCAAATTTAGACACATGGTGTTTTTTTGAGAAATTGTTGTTAAAGCCCACACCCCACCACCACCGTTTGGACAAGTGGTCTTCTCATTTTCTAGAAAGCTAGACACGTAATTTATGAGAAATTCCTATTAAATCCCACATCCCACTACCAAGCTACAACCCCCCACCATTCAAACACATGGGCTCCTCATTTTTCTGAAAAGCTAGACACGTGGCATTTTCTATGAAATTGCTGCTAAATCCCACAACCCACTACCACCATTTTTAATCAATTCCTAAAAAATGCAGAAAATGCAAAAGTGGTTATCCACAACCACTTATGCCTGCATTCTATCAATTTCAATTAATCATTAACCCTTTAAGTACCATAACAAAGTAAAAATATCCATATTCTAATAATTATTAAAAAGTTATTTTTTAAAAAATAAATATTTATTGAAATTTTAATAATTATTTAAAATATTAATAAATAAAAATTTAACATTATTAATTCAGTAATATAAGTTTAACATTAATGATTCCCCATACTTAATACGGGTCATTCACTAGTTTAAATAGAAACCAATGGGATTTTGTCAATTATAGGGTCGGTTATCATTTGTTCTAATTATAAATGGATTGAATTCATATCAGCCTTAACCGAGTCAAATATGAATTTGGAATTTGACAAGCAAATGTTGTTTGCTACCTTACTCTTTTCACCCCTCCCCCCACTTAAACCAAAAAAAGGGTAAAAAACAAAAACCTCATATGAAGTTTCTATCATACAAACCTTCCCTATAGTTTCATTTTAACAAATACCTCCCATGAACTGTTGAGAAACTCGACAAAAACCTCCCTTTTGTACCTTTCTAGGCAGAAAACATTAAATTGATGCATCAATTTTTTTCAAATACCCATTATACCCTTTTATAAATTATTTTACATACAAAATTACTGAAATAACCCTATTTTAATTTGACAAAAACATCTTTCAACAACCATCTTCTAATGTTTTTATTGAATTAAAATAGGGTTATTTCAGTATTTTTGTATGTAAAATAATTTATAAAAAGGTAGAATGGGTATTTAAAAGAACTAGTGCATCAATCTAATGTTTTCTATCTATAAAGATGACGAAAGGGATGTTTTTATCGAATTTCTCAAAAGTTCAGAGGAGATATTTGTTAAAATAAAACTATAGGGAATATTTTTTATGATTGTCAAAAACTTCATTAGAGGATTTTGTATTTTACCCAAAAGAAGAAGGCGGCTGCATCAAGTGGATTCACTGTATATGTATTAGGTTTTTCATGGGTTTGGGTTGGGTCAGTAGGTTCATACTAACCCAACCTGATCTTAAAATTCTATTGTCATTACGAATAGGTCAATCCAATCCAAGTAAGAGGAAGTGCTGAATTTAACATCAGCAATAAACTGGTTCAGGTGCTTTGAAGCTTTTTGAATTTTTCATCAAGTATAACTTATAGATATCTGTGTACATTGGAGAAAGCCAAAAACCGCCACAGTCTTCAGCCCTCTCAAATGGGCACTAACATGTTTATTGTCAAATTAACGGTCCAAAGGAATGTCAGTCACAATCAAGTCGAGATCAAATTAGCTGAATTTGATTGTGGGATTCATCATTTTGTTTCACACGAGCAATGAATGCAAATGAGACATTTAATGGTTGTAAATCAAATGCCTTTTATGGAGTTAAAATCAGTCTCCCATAAGACTGTCCCACAACGTTCTACAGTACATCTCTGCCATGTATTATAAATATCTCTGATGATAATATTCCGAATGATGATGTCATTATCGAAAGATATTTCCACGATCAAGAATGTGTTGTAGTACATTGTAGGGAAAAGTTTTGTGGGTGACTGATTCGATATCCCTTTTATGAAAGGCATGGAAGAAAATGATGATCCCAGATGGGCCAGAATCAGTAAATTAACTGTCAAACTCAGCTCATCCATTATAAATCGGGTCTTATTGGTTAAGGGTATGCGCTTTATACTTTTTTGAACTTTTTTTTTTCCTACTCATTGGCCCAACCCTTTTTCTATTTGATTGGTTAAGGGCAGAGTCTACGTGCTTAATAGGTAGCTACTATCTAGTTTCGCATCAAAGAAACATATTCCGTGTACTCTTTTTCATGTATTGATAACATGGCACATCAAAGAAACAGAGGCCCTGGTTGGTGTGCTTTTTTGTATAGGTATTTTAGAAGTCTGGTAGTTCGTATTTTTATCTTTTCTCGCTTGGTAAAGAAAAGATGTAACAATTGAAAAATACATCGAAAGATATGAAAAACTTGTTTTGAGTTATTTTTATGAAGTTTTAAATGAAACTTTTTGACTTAATTTGTTTCATCTTCGTGTGGAAAAATGTGCTTCAAGCCAAACAGACTGTAACTTGCCAAATTTTTTATGTAAAAACCTATTATGTCTTTTGACCGTTGAATCTTTCACAAGATCTTTCAAAAAAGACTTACTAAATAGCATGAAAAACTTGTTTTTTAGGTTTTTACTGGTCAATCCACTCATAGAATTCTTAATTTTGCCACATAATTGGAGTAAGTACTAGCTCAGAATTAATGCTAATACACAAGTAGGTATTTAACGTTTAGGATGGAAGTGTGGAAGTATTTGAAATTTTAAATTATTGTAAGTTTGCAATGGAATACAGAATTCTGAGGTATAATGCAGTCTAATTCTCTCTCTCTCTCTCTCTCTCTCTCTCTCTCTCTCTCTCTCTCTCTCTCTCTCTCTCTCTCTCTCTCTCTCTCTCTCTCTCTCTCTCTCTATATATATATATATATATATATATATATATATATATATATATATATCTATTACAAAGAAAAGCGACGCATGAAGCAGATGCCCCAAGCATCCCTAAACAAATACTATATAAGGATGGATCTGACAAGAAAGGATTAGAGATCTCCATGGAGTGTTTGATCGCTGCCATCCTAGCTACTGTGAAATTACCCTGCCTTCAAGTTTTCTAGGCTAGGGTCCGACCGTCGAGGTGATTGTCGCAGATGCCTTCGTGAATTTCCTGGAGCACATTCTCGCCCTCCTCCCCGTGGAGGCATCGGAGGTAAGGCAAGGTGAAAGACATCCTATACAACTTTCTTTTTAGCAAAGTGTAGTGCGCTGCCTGTCATTGAAGTTTCCAGGCTTTGTTCCTATCATCGGGTAGCCTTTTTGTCAATAGGAAGTCGATGATATGATCCAACAAAGACGGTTCGGCTTCCACGGGTAGGATTTGGATCTCCCCTATGGAGGGCCGGGTTAGCTTTTCCACACGCACAGTGCAACCGAGGACCGCACCCGAGGTGCTCGCCAATTTGGAGAGGGAATCGGCTTGGGAGTTCTCGGCTTGCAGGACTTATTGCAGAAAGAAGCATTGGAAGTGGCGGGCTAACTCTTGGACTTTGAAGAGGTACTTAGCCATGCTTTGTTCTCTGGCCTCGTACTCACCGTTGACTTGGTTCACCACCAGCTACGAGTCGGTGAGGACTTCAACGTGCTTGGAGCCGATGTCTTGAGCAAGCTACAACTCTGCCAAGAGGGTTTCATTATTGGATGCAGGGAACTCAAATCTCAGCACATACTCTATGATGGCATCCTCAGGGGTAAGGAGAATGAGGCCCGCTCCACTCCCTTTGGCGTTGGATGAACCATCAACAAAAAGTTTCCATGTAGGGGGACCCCCTCAGTTGATCATGCTTCTTTTAGCTCATCTTCACGAGGCCGACCAAGGGGCCTGCTAAAAGTGCTTTCTGCTACAAAGTCAGCCAAGTCTTGGTACCGTATGTCAAACTCTGATAGTTCTATTACCCACTTAATCAGGCGCCCTGAAGTCTCTCTCTTGGCGAGGATAGACCTAAGGGGCTGATTTGTTAGGATCACCGTGGAGTGGGTTGGAAATATGGCATGAGCTTTATGGCCAAGGTGACGAGGGCGTAAGCTAGCTTCTCCACTTCGGGGTACCGGGTCCTAGCGTCGCTAAGGACCTTGCTGACATAGTACACGGGTCTCTGAACTCCATCATCTTTCACTAAGACCGAGCCAATGGCCTCGTCTCTGAACTCCATCATCTTTAAGCTCATCGAAGGCACGCTAACACTCCTCCGTCCACTAGAAATCTTTCATCTTCTTGATGGTGCGGAAGAAGAGAAGGTAGCGATCTGCCAACTTCGACATGATGCGGTTGAGGGCGGCTATTTTGTCGGTGAGCCTCTAAGTCTCCTTCACTGACGAAGGAGGTGCCATGTCTAGTATGGCCTGTACCTTGCTTGGGTTGGCTTCGATGCTCCTTTGAGTGACGACAAAGCCTAAGAATTTCCCCAAGGTAACCCCGAAGGCACACTTACTCGGATTGAGCTTCATGTTGAACTTACGCAGAGTATCAAAGGTCTCTGCCAAGTCCGAGGTGTGCACTTCGGCCTTCAGGCTCTTCACCACCATTTGTCCAAGTAGCCTTCGACATTCCTCCCCATCTGATTCTTGAAAATCTTGTTAACAAGGAGCTGGTAAGTGGCCCCTGCATTCTTAAGGCCGAACAACATCAATTTGTAGTAATACATGTCGTGCTCGGTGATGAAAGATCTTTTCCTCGTCATCGGGGTGCATCTTGATCTGGTTGTACCCGGAGAAGGCATCCATGAAGTTGTGTAGTTCATACCCTACTGATATAGCACAATTTGACTATTCCCCACTGGAGTAGTTCATATACCCATATCAGAGAACCCGGGGTGGCTAACCCAACAAGGTCACTCTTATGCTTAAGTTAGTAAATTGTGATGTGAGTTGAAAGCTTTGAGAGCTAGAGAGCTAGAAAGTAGAAAAATCATGTGTACCTTGTGTCATTGGGGTTGGTGCCTTTATATAGTTGAGCTCTCGCGGGTTTTGCGGATCGGTTCTAGGATCTTCATTATGAGGGGATCTGTTTCCGCTGTAACTGGGAGTAATGTATCAATTAATAAAGATTATCAATTCTACCCGATCCGGGCGGGTAGAAGATTAGGCCTGCCGTTACGCGACACGATCCCGTGAGGTTTGGAGTGTGCTGGAGAAACTTTTGGAATTGTTACGTGGCGGTCATGGTCGGTAGCCCCAAGCTGATAATTTAGTTCTTTAGTTCCAAACTAGATTGAATGCCGAGGTGACTCTGTGCCGAGGTGACCCTGTGCCGAGGTGACTCTGTACCGAGGTGACTCTGTGCCAAGGTGATTGAATACCCAAGCTCAATTATTGTGAACTAGGCTTGCCATGCTGAGTTGTCATCCCTTAGTCAGGTCGTGTCCACGTGTCCCCTTTTCGCTAGGTCAGGCCAAATCACCCTTCATCAATTGCCCCCACTCCCCAAGCCAGGGGTCTCAATCCGGTGCGGGGAGTTCATGACGAGTCCAAGTGAATTTGGTACGAGGTCTAGGCGGCTTGACGGGCGAATCACTAGTTGGACCTGTTTGGCTACCCGGCTCAACCAAGAATAATCCAGGTCGTGTCTAATCTACACATGGACGTCACACCATTTATAAACTCCACGGATGTCAAAACATGCATTAAACTAATTTTTACCTTGGGGGTCGTGCAACCGGTTTTCCTAGGAGTCGTTGGATTATGATGATCTCGATCATTGATCCCCGAACACACCGGCTATAAATAGGGCAAGGGGCTCATTTTCTTCGCCACAAGTCCGCTAATCCGCAATTTGAGGTTGCACTCGAGTCCTTCAGTTTAGTGTCTCTCCGAGGTCGTCTTCCTTTCTTTGATCTTTCTTTTGGTGAGTCTCCCCTAGCTCTCTCTTTTTTGATTCCCCGTCTTTCCATTATGTCTAGCTTTAGTTTTGATAGCCTCTTAAACGGGAGCGGTGATTCTGCTGCTCGGCTCAAGTCGTAGATACTCGTCCTCCCGAGGAGGTTACTTCGGGTTAGGATGCGGTCCACGGTCATCCCGAGGTGGACTCACCCCGGGGGGAGCGATAGGCCTCTAGTAACCTAGCTTCCACCTCACATCGAGGTCGGCTACTAGATAACTTTGGCCCGTCAACAATGACAGCAAACAGGCTCCTATCCTTAGTAGCCCGGTACAGACTTCCTAATGACCTTGTCTACAGCATCCCTTTAGGTAACTTCCCTTGGGAACATGGTCACGATGAGATCGTGATACTCAAGGAACAACTCATAGCTGGTCTTCATCTCCCACTTCACCCTCTGATAGTCGAAATCATAAAGTTATTCAACATCACCATAGACCAGTTGCACCCGAACTCCATCCGCAACGTCGTCAGGACTATCTCTCTTTTCCATGACTACAGTCTTCCACTTGACCTCAACATCTTTTCTTCTATTCTTTCCATCAAAAAGAACTCTTCTTGTGTTCTGCCCGAGCACAGATGACCTTATTACCTGTCACCTCATCCTGGCTTCAAACTCTTGCATGAGCTTCCAAACAAGGTCCCGACTTGGAAGAGGGGCTATTTCGTGGTCCTCAACATTAAGGGGTGGCCCTTTCCCGACTCATTGGAGGGCAGCATCCAGGACTCCGGTGTTAGGCTGGACCTGAAGACAAGAGAGATGCTCTAATCTTGGGCAGAGCTCAGCCTGAATTTTGAAGACTTCATGACCGAGAAGAAGCTTGTGCAGGTCGGTCTAAGTCCTGGTAGGTCATTGTTTGTTGTATTTTCTCTTTGCTTTACTTTGGTATGGTATCTGACAGCTCGTTTCTTGTTGTAGCTATCATGGACATCCCCGCCAATGAATTCTTCGAGAGTATGAAGAAGGGAAAAAGAAGAGAGCTTCAAAAAGAGCTCGCGTTTAGACCCTGCCGACTGCCGTTCCAGAGCCTGAGCAGCCATCAACTGCGAAACAGCCTCCAGTAATCAATCTGGTCGAGGAGGACGTGGGCAAGCTCTCCCCACCCCGCGTGCCCAAGGAGGCTACGTCTTCGGAGCTCGCCCCAAGAGCTACCACTTCTTCAAGCAGTGACGATGCAGCTTGGAGCATTTTGACATCAAAATTCGGCCTCCTCAAGAGCAAAGGCATGGTATATGCTAAGGAGGTTTCTAGTTGGGCTGAGCTGCCGGTTGCTTAATTCGGAGCCCAAGTGGCTACTCATTGTATGGTGGTAAGTTTTTAGATTCGTCTTCTTCGATCTATCTTGTACTAGGCCTTTTATATGCTGACACTTGTTTTCTTCTCTTGGCAGGTGAATTCCACTATCCACACCTTGGCTTATCAGTCTGAGGTAAACTTGAAGCGGGCCCTCCCAGCCGAGGAGTCTTCCCATGAAGCCCACACCGAGTTGAACTTAGCCCGCAATGAAAAGGAGCTCGAGTTAAGAAGGAGTTGCTCACGTTGATGATGTCAGAGAAGAAGGAGGTGGAGAACCCCGAGGCCCACGTGAAGGAGCGAACTAAGATACTTCTTCAGGCAATGGAGGAGGCCAAGGTCAAGGCCGTCGAGGATTACAAGTCTTCGGCAGAGTACCGGAAAGAGATGGTCGAGGTTGGGACGACAAGCTACCATAAAGGTTTTAAACTTAGCAGGTGGATGACCTGACGTGAGTTTCCCTAGCTCGACCTTAGTGTCATAACCACTTCGAGGAGCACAGAGGAGATGGCCGTCAAAGCTGCCCAAGATCCGGACTCCGAAGCAGAAAGCGACGGCGACCTGTTCGATGAGGAGGAGGAGACCGGTGCTGGTGAAAGCCGCATGGAGACGGATCCTCCTACCGAAGCCTCCAACAAGGGTGAGGAGCCCCAAAGTGATTAAATGCCTCTTTTCTTGGACCTTTATGATGTACACCCTGAGCCTCTGAGCTCGGTTCATAGTGAAAATTTCTCCTTTTTTTTGTACTCAAAACTTCACAATAATGAAATACAAGTATTTTGTCTATCTTTGTGCAAAAAAAAAATCTATGTGTAAATAACTCCCGAACTGGCGAACTAAACCAAAAACAGGAGTAGATTTTTTCTATGTGTTGGTTATCCCGAGCTGTCAAGCTAACGAGGTGGGCGGACACTGTAGGGTATATACCTAACCTGTTTGCAAACGGGCTACTCGCTTAGGTGTCAGTTATCCCTTAGTGTCGAGCCATCGGGCCTGACTTCAAATGGGATCAACCTGTTGTTATATGCCGAGGTGGATTAGACATAGTAGGGTTTGTACCCGAACTGTCTATGCCTCAGGCATGAGAATTGGTTTGCCTATGTCGAAGAGGTGACTAGGACTTGTCGGCCTATGTTGAAGAGGCGACTAGGACCTGTCCGCCCATGCCGAAGAGGTGACTGGGCTTTATTTGCCTATGCCGAGGAGGCGACTAGGACATATCATAGTGACGAGGTCTTATGTCTGTTCGGCATCATAGCCCTTGGGTTTATAGGAGTGACTCACAATCCTCTCTCTAGTTCGGTGATCACAAGCAGTACCTTCTTAGGTTGTCGATGTTCCACGCTCGAGGTACTTGCTTCCCTCCTAAAGTCTCGAGCTCATACGTACCTTCCCCGAACACCCGTCTTACTCGGTACGGACCTTCCCAATTCGATCCGAGCTTACCAACGCCGGGCTCAGGTACCATAACCTTTCAAAGAACCAGGTCACTAACGAGGAAGTGTCGCTTTCTAACCCGAGCATTATAGTACCAAGCTATTCTCTGTTGGTTGGCTGTAGTCCGGATGTATGCCAGGTCATGTACCTCTTCCACCAGGTCTAGGTTGGTACAGAGTTTGTCATCATTCGTCTCTTCATCATAGGCCACCAAGCGTAGTGTAGGCACCTCGATTTCTGATGGGATCATCAACATAGCATTCGATTTTATTGCCAATTAACGGTTCAAAAATTTTATTTACAAGCCGTTGAAAGGTTGCCCCGACATTTTTTAGTCCGAAGGGCATGACCTTGTAGCAATACAACCCGAGCTCAGTTATAAAGGCAGTTTTTTTCTTCTTCGACGGGGTCCATCCTAATCTGGTTGTAATCGAATAGGCATCGAGGAAGCTCAATAACTCATGCCCTGAGGTCGCATCCACTAGGCAATCAGTCTTGGGCAATGGGATGTAGTCTTTCGGACAGGCTCTATTCAGGTCAGTATAATCGACACACATGCGCCACTTTTCATTGGCCTTTTTTACTAGAATTGGGTTAGCAACCCAGCTCAGGTAATGGACTTCCCTGATGAAGTCTGCCGCTAGGAGCTTCCCGACCTCTTCATCGACTACCCTCCAGCGTTTCGGGGCGATGTTGCGCTTCTTCTGTCAAACTGGCCTAACTAAGGGGTTAGTATTTAATTTATGAGTTAGAATCTTGGAATCTATTCCAGGTATCTCTGTGTGGACCAGACAAATATATCTAAATTTTTTAGTAAGAAGCTTACCAGCTGAGAGCGAAGTGGCTCATCGATCGAAGCACCGATCTGGAGAGTCTTGGCCAGGTCATCGGTTGAAACCGGGATGTGGACCGTCTCCTCTGTTGGGGCATACTCTGTTGGTCGCTCGAGCTTGACGTCAGCCGCTAGCTTTGCTTTGCCCTTAAGGGCGGCTACGTAGCACTTGCGAGATTTGCTGGTCACCTCACACAACTCCTACTCTATAGTCCGTTGGGAACTTCATCGTCAGATAGTAGGTGGATACTACCGCACGTAGGACGTGTGTAATGGGTCAACCTACTATGGCATTATAAGGAGAGAGAGTCGCAACCACCAGAAACATGTGCTCGAACCTTGTGATATATGGCCACGTGTTGGCTTTTACAGGTATTGTGACTCGCCCGAGAGGTCTGACCTCCTCGCAGTTGAAGCCTACCAAGAGTGTGTTTGTCGGCTTTTAGTCGCTTTTCTGGAGCTGTAGCTTGTCGAAAGTGTCCTTGAACAGTATGTCTGTTGAGCTACCCGAGTCCACCAGGATGAGCTTGACTTCAAAGTCGTTGAGCCTCAGTTTTATAACCAGAGCATCGTCGTGAGGATACTAGGCCCCGCATGCATCATCCTCTGTGAAGTAAATTGTTTCTTTAAGTCGAGGTCACTTTGGTGGGTTCTCCTCTTCATTTTTCTAGTTCGTTAACTGAGGTTCGTCCTGCTGCCGAAGTACACCTCGCGATGATGGACCAGCTAGTAATCATATTGATTGCCCCGCGGATCGGTCTCTCCTCGGGCAACTACCATTGCGACTGTTCATTCTGCCTATTGCTGGTCCCGGGGGCATTCATTTTCTGGTCCCCCTACCGTTCTGCTTGCCGATCTGCATAGCTCCTCTCTTCTCCATGTACAAAATTTTTTAAGTAACCGCGGCGGATGAGCTCCTCAATCTCGTCACGGAGGTTTCTGTAGTTCTCCGTGTTGTGCCTGTGGTCTCTGTGGAAATGACAGTAGACGTTCTAGTTTCTTGTTGCAGGATCTCCCCTCAACCTAAGAGGCCACTTGACAAAGGAGTCCTTGATGGCCATTAGAATTTCTCCTCACTTAGCATTGAACGGTGTGTAGTTTGTCCTTTCAACAGATGGGGTCTTGCAGCGCCGACTTGACATGCGAGCTCACGAAGGAGATCAAATTCTGGATTTGTTTCTTCCCCTGCTTGGGGACTTGCTCTTTCTTCTTTTGTGCCTGCCATTGCCTGTGTATTTATTGTCTCTTTTTCTTTTTTCTATCAGGTTGTCAGTCTTTTAGTTTATTTCCTCTTCGGTTTCGATGAACTGATCGGCTAGCTTGAGGAATTCAGGGATGTCTTTTGGTTTATTGGCCACCACATGCCATTTAAACTCCCTGTGAGTTATTCCTTTCTTAGCTGACATGAGTCTTACCACCGGGTCTAAGTTTGGGATCTGCAGGCAGGTGTCATTGAAGCGCTTGATGTAGCTTCTAATCGACCATCCCTCTCTCTAAACCATGTTGAGGAGGCTTTCTTGCGACCTCGGGCACTTCTTGCTGGTGATGAAGTGTGAGGTAAACAAATCTGTGGACTGTGCTCAGCTCTTGATCAATCCTGATACGAGGTTTCAGTACTAGGTCAACTATCCCCTTAAAAGTGGTGGAGAAGGCCATGCACATACAAGACTCGTTAGCCACAGCTAGGTGCATATGGGACTGGAAGGAGTCCACGTGATCATTAGGATCAAAAGACCCGTCATACTTGTCCAAGTGAGGCATCTTGAAATCTTTAGGCATTAGGGTCGCCAAGAGCTCGGGAGACATGGGAGACAACCTGGAAGGTAGGGGAGGAGCGCCCTTTGTAGCTACGGAGCTATCCTTCTTGTTGGTTTGGTCTCGCTGGCCGGTTGTTTTGAGTTGAAGTACGGTGTGCCTTGCGATGCCTCTGTTGCTGCCTCTTTACAGACTCGGCATTGGTGCTGCTGATTTAAGTATGCTCCAGTACCATTTTTCCGCGAGGTAGCTCCTGGTTCCTCATGGGATTTTGGGGCTGGCTATCATGGACGGAGAGGCCCTATCTTGAGTTCGCGCCCCGAACCCCAAACTGGTTACCTGCAAGTGATCCATCATTTTCTTGCTGCGAATGCCGAGGAAGATTGGCCCTCTTAGGCTAAGTATCCCCAGACATGTTTCCGAGGTTCCCTTGCAAAGCAGGGGGAGTAATCTGACTGTCTCTCCTCCCGCGGGGTGAGACCTGACTCTTGAGAGGAACTGGGACTTGGGAAGTCTCTTCGCCTCGGTGGGGAGATTGGATGACATTCTGGTTCACACGAGGTTGGTTCAGATTCTGCTGGGCCCCTGGGTGTCGAGGTGGAACCGACTACTGGCTCTGCAGCAGTGGGGGGAACTTCTGCTGGTACTGCTGGTAGAACACACTGCACCATGTCGTTAAACTGTGATTGTCCAACTCTGGGGGGAACCACAAAAGGCTCAAAAAAGGTTGCGCCTACAACTAGGGGGAGTGGGGTGTTCACCTGTGTGGTGCTCGGTGACACAATCAGTGTTGGAACCCCAACCGCAATAAGCATAATGGTGAACTGGCCGATGCACACTGAAGGGAGTTGGGGTTGTCTCCCGGAGACGTTCATCTCGCTGCTTTGTCCAGTGTGACTGGAAGATGCCATTGATTCAGAAGAAGGTTGATAACTTGTAAGAGGGATGACTTTTCGGTCGTTTCCCATAGACGATGCCAATTGATGTAGTGCGATCTGACTACTCCTCGCGGGAGGATGATCTGACTTCCAATCAAGTAGCGAGCTAGGTCAATCTGCAAGACAACGGATCAAAGAACCCGGGGTGGCTAACCCGGTGAGGTCGCTCCGATGCTTAAGTTAGTACGTTGTTATGCGAGCTGAAAGCTTTGAGAGCTAGAGAGCTAAAGAGCTAGAGAGTAAAAAAATCACGCGTACCTTGTGTCATTAGGGTTGGTGCCTTTATATAGTTGAGCTCTCGCGGGTTTTGCGGATCGGTTCCAGGATCTTCAACTTGAGGGGATCTGTTCACACTTTAACTAGGGAGTAATATATCAATTAATAAAGATTATCAATTTCGCCTAATCCGGGCGGGGAGAAGATTAGGCCTGTCGTTACGTGGTGTGATCCCGTGAGGTTCGAAGTCTGTTGGAGAAACTTCTGGAATCGTTATGTGGCGGTCCGGGTCGGTAGCCCTGATCTGATACTTTAGTTCTTTAGTTCCAAACTGGATTGAATGCCGAGGTGACTCTGTGCCGAGGTGACTCTGTACCAAGGTGACTCTATGTCGAGGTGATTGAATATTTGAGATAAATTGTTGCAAACTAGGCTTGCCAGGCTGAGCTGTCATCCCATAGTCAGGTTGTGCCCACGTGTCCCCTTTTCGCTAGGTCGGACCAAATCACCCTTCATCACCTGTAGTGGCGTCAACGAGGTGGTCTATCATCGACAAAGGAAAATTGTCCTTCGGGTAGGCTCAGTTATGGTATGTGAAGTCAATACAGATCCATCATTTCTCATTAGCTTTCCTTACCAAAACCACATTAGACAGTCAGTTAGGATATTGTACCTCACGAATGAAGCTGGCGTCGAGTAGCTTATCAACTTCCTCTCCTATAGCCTTCCATCGTTCCGGTGCAAAGTTACTATTCTTTTGTCAAACTGGCTTAGAGCTCGGGTCCATGCTCAGCCTGTGAGTAACGACCAAAGGGTCAATTATGGGCATGTCAGCGGTGGACCAAGCAAAGACGTCGGCATTAGTTCTAAGGAAACTTACCAGTTCAGATAGACGTTTATGGGGGAGGTTGGACCCAACGTGGATTGTCCTCTCCGGGGCTGACTCATCCAGGGAAACCAATACGAGGTCCTCAGATGGCTAGCCTCGGCTTGCTTGTTCTTCCCGGGGGTCGAGGCCCTCCAGTGATAAGGCCTCCTTATTCTTTCCTATTAGTGCCGGCATGTAGCATTGGCAGGTGATCTGTTGGTTCTCACAAACGACTCTGACACCGTGCTCTATGGGAAACTTAAGGGTCAGGTGATAAGAGGACATGGCTGACCCTAGCGCATGAAGGGTTTGTCTTTCCATTATTGCGTTGTAGGAAGAGGCAACCTTCACCACTAGGAACTCATGCATCCAAGTCACATGGTGTGGCGCTGTTCCCACCGTGATGGGTAGGGTAATCTTTCCTTTTGGCCTGGTGAGGTTGCTGGAGAAGCCGACGAGAGGAGCATCAGTCGGTTGGAGCCTCTCTAGCGCTAACTTCATTCTCTCATAGGTGTTATAGAAAATGATGTTAGCTGACGAGCCACTATCCACTAAAATCTTCTTTACCATGAAATTGGAGATGATGGTTGCGACCACGAGGGCATCATCGTGGGGGACACTAACCCCCTTTAAGTCCTTGTCGGTGAAGACGAGGGCATGTGAACATCTCAGCCTATGCGGAGTGTCCGGGTATTTCTACTTCTTTGGGGCAGGCTCTTGGACGTTGAGCTGCCTGGCGTAGGCTTTTCGATCCAAAGCCGAGGCTCCGCTCGAGGCCATGCCCCCAGCGATGACGTCAATGACGCTTGCCATTTGCTGGTGTTGTTGCTGGGATGACGAGGTGCTGACCTCTCCTCCGACGAACTGCTTGAGGTGTCCTCGGTGAATGAGGGACTCTATTTCATTCTTTAGATTGTACCAATCCTCGGTGTCACGTCTGGTGCCGTGGTGGTACTTGCAGTAGTTTGTAGGGTTCCCCCTCTTGGGGTTCCGCTTCAACTTCGTTGGCCACTTCATTAATTTTCTCTTCCCTTGTTTGCATCAGAATCTGGGTGAGAGTAGAGTTGAGTGACATGTAGTCCTTGTAGGTCAAGGTGGTGGGCTTCTTGTTGTCTTTGCTGCCATTGATGTCAGGGGGACGTTGGTCTCCACTTTTCCTCTTCTTTTTCGGGGGCCCTTCGTGGCACTCGGCTACCCCTTCTTGGTTGTTCCCGGCCGAAGCCTCTTCGGCTACGATGTATTTCTAGGCCTTCTTGAGGAATTCGAGTTTGGTCTTCGGTGGGGTCTTGGCAACCGAGCACTTGAGAGTTGAGTTGGGGCGAAGCCCATTGATGGCCACATGCACGGAGGCTATAGGGTCGAGGTCTCAAACTTTGAGCTCTTCTTTCTTGAAGCGGTTGATGTAAGACTGCAAGCTTTCACCCGACTCCTGTTTGAGCGAAATTAGAGAGACTACGCTCTTCTGGCATCGCCTACTGCTGATGAAGCGGGCGAGGAACAGGATTGTAAATTGCTCCCGTGAGCTAATTAATCGAGGAAGACTGGAGAACCAACGACGAGCTGCCCTCTGAAGGTAGCTTGGAAGGTCCGACACATTAAGGCGTCGGAATAGCCGTACAATATCATGAGCACTCTGAAACCTTCCGGGTGGTCATCGGGTTTAGTGCTTCCGTCGTACGTCACCACTGTGGGATTCTTGAAGTGTGGGGGGAGAGGCTCCAAGATGATTTCCTAGGTGAATGCGTCCATGCGATCGGTGGAGTTGCCGTGACTAGCTGAGGTGTTGGCTCGACTCTCCTTAACCTGGCGGAGCTCATCCTTGATGACCCCAATCTTGGCTCGCAACTCGGTGATCCCTGGGTCGACACGGGCCTGAGCCCTGCTCTTGTCTTTGCAGACCCGATGGGTGTCGGCTTGGACTCCCGAAAATCCGAGACAGGGTCGCATGCTCCTCTACGGGCGTGACTGTCATTTAGAACGTCCCTGAGGTCTAAAATGGGAGGTGGAGTGGGATGGCATCGACTCTCGCCTTGGGAGCAAACTCCAGGGCAGCCGAACTGCCTGCCATTGTCCTGGGGGGCCTCCCTACAATGGTGGTGGTGTTGCTTCAAAGATTGATGACTGTCTTCGGATTGAACGGGCACACTCTTTCTTCAGCTCATAGGATAGACATTCCTTCGAGGTGAGTCCGGGAGGCGGTTATTGCCCGATAATGATGGTCCAACCAACGGATTACCATGGCCGAGGGCCGGTATCTCAATGTTCTCACACAGACCTTTATCCTTTGACACCCCAGCGGGGCGGTCGCCTTAAGAGGGACCTCCTGTTCGGGGGCAGAATTCTTCCATTCGTTGGGTGAAGCAGTCTAAACAATCAAGAACGGCCTGAAACTGTTCGTATGTAACCAGGTTCGGAGTGTTCCTGGCTCTCCTCGCCATGGCTTCCAAGCTTATAGGGATTTTGGATCTTAGAGTATTATTATTGTTTATCCTGAAGTGGGGGTCGTCTTAGCAACCACGTTCTCACAGATGGCGCCAATTGTTGCCACGCAGTTTGGCCAAGGGCAACAAGGTAAATTTACTTTTGAAGTTTTGACGTTATCCAAGGACCCCGAGGCTTCGGAAGAGATTGACCGAAGATGAGAGCAACAAATTGAGGCAAATTACTACTTCTGAAGACTATGGTAGTTGAGGACTGCTAGTCGAAGCAAGGTCCCTGGTGGCCTGAGATACTGCAAGATAGGGCATGTCAGAGGCCTCGGGGTGGATACCCAAGGTGGAGGCTCCAACGCTCAAGTTAGTACGAGGTGTGAAACTGGGGAGAGTGTGAGAGTGCTCCTAGAGAAAGTCCTCGGATGCACCAGATCTCCTAGAATCAATGCTAGGTAGACAATGCAAGTGCGGGAAGTAAATGAGTGAGTAAATGTTGGAGTTACTCCGTTTCAGCCCCTTTTCAGGGGCGGTTACCTTTTATTTATACTCGAGCGTGCTGGTGGTAGACAGAGATGAATGCCTAAGATGAGACTTGTACGAGGTCAGGCTACAGACCCTAGTGATACGCCAGATAGTTATGTGATTGGCTTCGTACGAAGGCAACAGAGCTCTCACCTATTGTGGCTGACATTAGCAGGTGTTATTTGTGGAGTGCAAAATCTTGTATTTTATATTATTTTCTATATAGTTGTATTTGTACTCTTTCCAAACTGATCCTTTGGCTCATGGATCAACTCTATCCTGGGTCAGGCCCAAGCCCAATTCAAATGCATTCAATTATAATATAGGCTGTCATCTAATTGAATAGTTCGAATTTGGGGCTTAAGCCCAATTCTTAGGTTTGGATGGGCATCGGTTGAGCTTAAAACCTGATCAGCCTCCTGGCTATGGACCCTTAGCGCAATTATATCGCGTATTAGCCAGGTGGTTCAGTTGTTGAGTCAAGTCATCAACCGACAAAAGGTCGGAAAAACCCAGTGTAGTTTTGTTAAATTGTTAGTGGTAGACCAGGACTAGCGAGAACCGAGCATCTAGCGTGTCCGACGATTCTGATCCCAATAGCCATTGCAGTCGTACATCAGCAACATCCTCTATGGAATTCAAATCAGCCCCCACAACGTTCCACTACATTACCGCGATGTACTAGAAATATCTCGCGATGATAACGTCATCACTTCTGATGTATCATCGGGAGATGTTCCCACTACACGGCGGATATGTATTGTGGTACGTTGTGGGAGGCAGTCTTATGGGGTTGATTCGATCTCCCTTAAATGTTTCCGATGTACGGCTGAAATTGCAGTTGGTGGTGTAACGGGACCCTGTATTGACGTGCGAACATACACGACCAAACCAAACCAAAACGAATAAAAAATGGGCCAATACGGAATCGTCCCTAGATATTATCATAAATTGACGAAAAGGCCCTCGCTATGCCACTACGACACAACCCTAGTTTGGCTACGTAGCATTCTCCAAATTATAATGTTGTCTGAAGTCTGAACTCGGAAAAAAATCTGTAGATTTTGTACCATCCCTCATACCCGCATTTGACATTTCCCTCTGCAGTCCCGTTTAGACCGCTTGTATAGAATCTTCATCTGTCATAAACACATAGTACTACTTCCTCGCTTCGCATTTTAGAGCTTAAATCCATTTTATTCATCAATCAAAACCGCTAAATCAATCGCTGGCATCGCCGTTTTTCCCCCACTGGAATCAAATCAGATTCATCCCTATTTCAGCGCCACCTTTGCCTTGCTTATTGCAAGCCGTCTGAGCTCTTCAATTTTCATTTCTTTTTTTTTTTCGATTTTGAGATCTGTCATCTGTGGTTGGGGTTTTGGATTTTCATATGTTTCAATTTCCAAAACTCTAAACCTAGCCCTAATTTCTTGACGAAGCGATGAAGAGAAGCCAGCTCCCTTTTGGTTTAGAGCGAAAGTGGCTGATGCCTTTGATTGTAAGCTCCGTAGTTTCTGTCGCTGTGCTTCTCGTAGTGACTCTGGGTCATGCAAAATCTGCTACAATATCTGATTACTCTACTGTTCGACGGAAATCGATGAATTTGGACCCAAATTATGTCAATAATGAGGATCCATCAGATCTTCCGAGGTTGCCAAGATTTGCTTACTTGATATCTGGCACGAAAGGGGATGGACAACAACTAAGACGAGTCCTGCAAGCTGTTTATCACCCACGGAATTATTACCTGTTGCATCTGGATGTTGAAGCTTCTCCTGCCGAACGGCTTGAGCTAGCCAAATTTGCGAAATCTGATCGGGTTTTGCGGGAATTCAACAATGTACTGGTTGTGGGTAAAGCCAACATGGTCACTTACAAGGGCCCAACAATGATTGCCTGTACGCTACATGCTATCGCAATTCTACTGAAGCAGGCCAAGGAGTGGGACTGGTTTATAAATCTCAGTGCGTCCGACTATCCTCTCATATCACAAGACGGTTGGTTGCTTCCTTGCTACGAACTTTGTTGAATTGCCATCTCAATTGAAAAGGTCTTCATTATGTTCGCTACATCCCCAACTCTTTAGATAAAATACTATAATAGAATTGTAGTATGGTCTTATTATTTAATCGTTGACGAATTCATCCTCCAGATTGTAGTACTTTATTGCCACTCGAATATGCCCCGACTAGCCTATAGGAAGAATTAATGAAGTGACACTAACTACTATGGCCCCCATGTTTGAGCTCTTTAGGATGGGGTGAAATTGGGATCTTATTATCGTCCAAATGCTAAGTAGAATACGGCAATCTGTCCAGTTCAGAGCCTCTCAATCGTCCAAAGGATCATATTCTCGTCCAAATACTTGGCCACTTACCTTTTCAAAATATTTATCGATCAGCCTAGCCCTATAATCAACTTATCAACTAAAATTATAAATTCTACTCAAACTTATGAGTGGAAATGATCCTTTTTTTTGTGTCCTAAAATTTAAGTTCATAGTTTATTTCTTGTCCTTTCTTCCAAAAAAAAGTTTATTTCTTGTCATGGTCTGAAAATTAATACCTTCTTATGCACTCGTTGTATACTTGAGTAAAAAACTGACCTCCTTGGAGAATGGATACAACAAACATACTGACCTTGTTTCTTGCAATTTTGAGAATGGAAGCAATTGTTCTCTCAGTAGCTGGATTTTAGGACCATGACTTATTGGACATACAAAGTGTAGTGGTCTAATATATCCAGCCATCTGCATAAACAGGGAAACTGGCAATAAGAATGATGCCTTTAGCAAAGTGAGAAAACTGACTATTAGGGAAGAAGAAGAAAGAGGAAGAGGGGAGAGAAAGATCTTATTGAGAAAAAAAAATCATTAAAAGAGGCAAGTAAGGAATGAAACTGTATAACTCTGAATGACCATGCACATTTATGATGTTGTCTTAGGTGGTACTTGCTCCATTTGGGATAAAATGTTAACACGGCCTTGCAAATGTGCCCCTGACATACCATGGTAAACAAAATGTAAAACTATGATATTCGGTTATGAATTGTTTGAGTGAACCTTGGATTCCAAGATATGCCCAAAATGAGAAGAAAAGATCCTTGGGAAGTGTAGAAAAAAGGCATTTTGCTTTTGGGTGAAAGAATTTCCCTTCAAATTTAAATAGATTGATAATCATCTAGGATCACCTATTTATTGATGTTTGCCGACCATATGCAGGTACACAATGTTAGGTTCATCCCTATGCTTCATTATCCCTTGGAAAATCAACTAGTGCATCTATGAGAAAACCAAATTCTGAAAAACTGTCCAACTATGTTAACTTGTTACTTGCTAGTTATAAGTGTAAGGTCACTAATGAAAAACGAGCATTAAACAAATGACTAAATTTGAGCGTAAAAGAAGAAGTGGTCTTTTGTAAGTTGAAGGGTCTACAATAGCTACGGGCATGTCAAAAAGGACATGGGTTGAAGTAGTGAGAAATGATTCAAGGACTCGTAGATCATAATGATGAAATCATGTAGCCAACCTCATATAGTTAGGACAAGGCTTTGTTGAATTGAGTGTAAAAGCATCACTTAACATTAAGGTAATTCAAACTCATTCTCAGGAGCATTTTCAAGAACAATGGGACCAACGAACACAGAATACCCAGACATCAATAAATTGATGAGAGAGTTTGTGAATTAAACATGGTCCGGGGGGGGGGGGGAGATTCTAAAACTGTGAAAATAGCTTGACTTCGATAAGAATCTTTATATATGCTCTGAATTAGGTCAACCCTTGGCTGTTGTAGCTTATGCCTTTTATTCATAGACGTTGGGAATGAAAGACTTTTAGTTTCATTTTTATTAAAACCTCTTTACTGTTAATGATAAAAAAAAAAACAGTTTCTGTTCTAACAAAATGAAGCAGATTTTCTAAATGAACAAAATGATTTGATCCTTTAGTCAGTTTCCCTAAGTGACTTAGGAATCTTCCATGTGCAACTAACTAGGAGCAAAAAGAGCACTGAAAGAAACTAACTTAGAAACCACCAATGACTTGAGGGGTGAACACCTGACCAATCCAGATGATCCAGTACCCAATCGGTGGTTTGGATCTTTCACATTATTTCTTTGCATGGAAAAAATAAGATGTGCTGTGTAGGGAAGTTCCCTACTTGATCCAA
Source organism: Nelumbo lutea (assembly GCF_056320005.1). Lineage (NCBI taxonomy): Eukaryota > Viridiplantae > Streptophyta > Magnoliopsida > Proteales > Nelumbonaceae > Nelumbo > Nelumbo lutea. The sequence continues at coordinate 3,105,608 of NC_142685.1, read as the reverse complement.
TAAGGAAACTTCTTTCCATATATATATAATGCAGATATGTTGGTATAGATATGAAGTATTCTATTTTTTATCTTCTTCTTCTTTTTGTCATGATTGGTAGAGCTGTTTTAGTTAAATAACCTCTAAGTCATTTATTCTCATATGCAAGAGCATGCCCAAAGCTGATTCTCTAGCTTCTTTTCAAGAAATAAAAAATTAAAGAGACAAATACTTCAGCACAAACATCATGACTCTTACAGGTAGTTCCTATGAGTTTTCTGACCTTCCTTGTATCATCGTGCTTTTTATACAGACCTTTTCCATGTTTTCTCATATTTGCCCAGGGATTCGAACTTCCTCGAGCATACAAGTAACATTGGTTGGAAAGAGTAAGCATACAGTTTGTGCCTTGTTTCTTGCATCATTGGAGTTACTTTCAGTGCTTACTATTTTCGTCGTTTATAGAGACATATATTATCTCATCATCATTTTTATTGCATGAATGCAGGCACCAAAGAGCAAGGCCTATCATTATAGATCCAGGATTATATCATTCAAAAAAATCTGGTGTTTTTTGGGCAAAAGAGAAAAGGTCTATGCCTGCTTCCTTCAAGCTATTCATGGGTAACGCCTTGATGACAATATTAGATCTACATCTATTTCTTTGGTTTTAATTCTTGTGTAGCCTGAAGTTTGGTAGGTAAGAATGCAGCTGATTAACAAAGCACAAATATATGATTTTCATTTCCAAAAATGGTCGAAAGCTAATATCTTTATATAATGTAGTTTCTTTTTTGTTCAATAATGAAAACTTTATTAAAAGTGTTATAGGAGAGAGAGAGGGGATACAGAGTTCTTCATAAGAAGGACCAGAACCCATGCCTGTTCATTAAGGCTACCCAAACAAAACTAAGAATCAGCAAAATACAATACCACATAGGAGAACCATGACTTTATAAGGAGATAATGGCTTCCAAATATAATTCTGTATTGTTTACTCCAGCTCTATCCAAACTGGTTTTTTAAAGCAGTATGGTAACTAAAGTGCAAGGGGTCCTAAAGCATGAGGGAAGAGGTGCAAGGAAAGGAATGTTTTCCTAAAAGAAGTGAGGCACTCTTATGAAAAGAAAAAGCAAAAAGAAATATAACAAGATGCATTTCTAAATTATGAAATAGGTACAATCTTGTTAGCTTAATTGGTTAGAGTGTTGTATTATTAACAGAAAGGTCGTTGACTCTGTTAAGACTCATGAAGGGCGACCTTGAAGCAGTTCCTGAGGTGGGCAGTAACCCACCAATTGGTATCAGAGCCAGAAGATGCCGACCACCCGCTCAACCACCGTGGAGGAGCGAGTGGATAAACTGGAAACCAATATACAGCAAATAGTCGGGGTATGAAGGAGCTGAGGGAAGCCATCACAGCAATACCCTCTCAACTCTTTGCAACTGGAGGCTGTGACAATGAAGGCGAGAGTTCTAGTCAAGCAAGCTTGAGAAGGAATAGAGGGCTATTGGGGTGACCATTGAAGATCGATTTTCCCCTTTTCTCAGGTGACAATCCTATCTCCTAGATATTTAGAGCCAAACAGAATTTTGAATACAATGAGATACCCGGGCATCAACGGGTAGCAGTGGCCTCCCATCCATAAGGAAGGAGAAGCCATATTGTGGTACCAATGGTACCGTCGGTCTCATCCCCAATTAACTTGGCCATATTTCACTGAGGCTTTATGCCGGAGGAATGGACCCTTTGGCTACGAAAACTTTGATGAAACTCTCTCTAAACTCAAGCAGCTCGGCTCTCTGTGTTATTATCAACAAGAGTTCGAGTGCTTGGCAGCCAGGGTTTATGGATGGCCTGAAAATGCTCTAGTCGGAAGTTTTGTAGGGGGCCTGTGTGAGGACATTAAGATAGAGGTGAAGGCCCTTCACCTTGCTATTGTCGATGTCGCCGCAGGGCTGGCTAGACTTCATGAAGAGCGCTTAAATCAACTCAAGAAGATAAACAAAAATCCTGGCCCACTTTTAAAGACTCCACCCAACCGCCTGGATCTGGGGAACCCAAAAACCTCTGGTCCAACCGTTCCCCTGAGAAAGTTGACTTGGTCGGAGATGCAGTCACGAAGGGAGCGTGGTCTATGTTATAATTGTGATGAAAAGTTTGCTCCCGGCCACCGCTGCAAGAGCCAACAACTCTTCCTCCTCTGATCAAATGAAGCTCTTGAGAGTTGAGGCAGATGAGTCCTCTACCCCAGAGGAAGAAGCTGAGGTTGATATAGATGAACCGGAGATTTCTTTACAAACTATGATTGGCCTGGACTCCCCCAGTACCATGAGAATTAAGGGGACAGTCAAGGGATGTCAAGTTTCCTTCCTAATTGATAGCTGTAGCACCCTTAACTTCATTACCGGATTGTTGGCTCGCTAGTTGGGCTTACCAGTTGAACTGGTTGAATTCTTTTCAGTCCATGTAGCTGATGGGAACCGGCTCAGATGTGATGAGGTGTGTTGAGCCATAGATCTCATGGTTCAAGGGCACCGGTTCAGCATTGAATTACATCCACTAAACTTTAGAGGGGCCGATGTGGTCCTTGGTGTCCAATGGTTTTACCAACTGGGGCGGGTGGTATGTGATTGGGAGAACTTTACTATGGAATTTACTGTTAACGGGAAACAGTGTACCCTTAAGGGTTTGGAACCTAACCAAACCAGGGCGGCTGATTATAACTCTATGGCCAAACAGTGCCAGCTTTTGGAACCCCCTATTGCAATGATGTTGGGCCCTAACCTCAGTGGGTCGGTGCTAACAGCTAAAGCGGCCTTACAACCCTCACCAGACCAAGAACAGGCCCTGAAGCAACTTCTGAAGGCCTATGAAGATGTGTTTTCCAATTTGGTGGGCCTTCCATCCCTTAGAGCCCAGGATCACCGAGTTCCCATTCAACCTGGAGAAGGGCCTGTGAATGTGCGCCCCTACAGATATCCAAACTACCAGAAGATGGAGATAGAGAAAATAGTGAATGAACTTCTACAACAAGGCCCGATTCAACCCAGTTCGAGTTCATACTCGTCCCCAGCTCTCTGTCAAGAAGAAAGATGGGACATGGAGGTTTTATGTGGATTATCGTGCTCTGAACCAGATCACCGTCAAGGACCGGTTTCCGATTCCTATTATAGATGAGTTACTTGATGAGCTCAAGATGGCTACTGTATTCTCAAAATTGGACCTAAGGTCGGGCTACCATCAGATTCGGGTCCACCCAGCTGACATTCATAAAACAGCCTTCCGGATCCACAACGAGCATTGTGAGTTTTTTGGCCATGCCCTTCGAGCTGACCAATGTTCCCTGTCCACATTTGATCGGTTGTGAATTCCACCCATTTTTGCACTGGTTTGCATTGGTTTTCTTTGATGATATCGTGATATATAGCTCTGATTGGACCAGCCACCTTGAGCACTTAGACATCACTTTGGGCCTTCTAAGGAAGCATCAGTTATTTGCCAAGTCCTCAAAATGCATATTCAGCCAGAATTAGGTGCAGTACCTTGGTCATATAGTGTCTCAAGGAGCAGTCATAGTAGACCTAGATAAGGTGACCAGCATGGTAAATTGGCCCAGGCCCTCATCAGTCCGCAGCCTTAGGGGATTCCTTGGACTGACAGGTTACTATTGGCTCTTCATTCGCAATTACAGGTTCCTGGCTAGCCCGCTTACACAGCTGTTAAAAAAGAATGCATACACTTGGGATGATCAAGCTAACGCTGCCTTCGAGGCACTTAAGAAGTGGTTCTGGAATTGGGGCTGTGCTAATGCAACAAGGTAAGCCCATAGCCTTTTTCAGTAAGGCATTATGGCTGTGGTTCTTTCTGTTCAAAAATGGAGAACCTACTTACTAGGGCGGCAGTTTGTGATAAGGACGGATTAACGCAGCTTAAAATACCTCTTGGACCAGCAGATTCACATGCCGAAACAACAGAAGTGGTTATATAAGTTGGTAGGCTTCAATTACAGGCTGGAATACAAACCTGGGCCATCCTTTAAGGCTGCCGATGCCCTGTCTAGGGCCCATGAGTTGAACTCCATATGCATTTCCAGGCCCAATTACCCTCTCTTGGAACAATTGAAGGCTGTAGCCCAACAAGACCCTCACCTACAGCAGGTTCGGGCCCAGTGGGCTTCGGATCCTCTTAAGGTTCCCGGTTATACAGTCATCAATTCACAGCTCTTCTATAAGAGCAAAATGGTGCTACCTACCCAATCTCCTCTGTTACAGGACCTCATACGACTTTTCCATGAGTCAGCCGCAGGTGGACATTCAGGTATCCTAAGAACTTATAGAAGAATTGCTTCACAGTACATCTGGACTGGAATGAGGAAGACAGTTCAGGAGTATGTCACCAAATGCCCCACTTGCCAGCAAGTATGAAACTCAAGCTCCGGCCGGCCTTCTCCAGCCATTGCCTATACCAAATTAGGTATGGGATGACATAATTATGGGTTTCATAACCGGCCTACCCCCATCATTTGGAAAGACAGTAATTCTAGTAGTGGTAGACCAGCTTTCCAAATATAGCTACTTTTCGGCATTGGCACATCCCTATATAGCAGCCCAGATTGCCAAGGTGTTTGTCCAAGATGTAGCCAAGCTCCATGGCACACCGATGTCTATTACTACTGACAGGGATCCTGCCTTTATGAGCAGATTCTGGTCTGAATATTTTAGGGTTCAGGGATCTCTCCTACACCACAACACCAGCTACCATCCCCAAACCAATGGACAGTCAGAAGTGGTAAATCGGTGTTTGGAGACTTATTTGAGGTGTTTCACAGGAGAAAATCCAAAGCAGTGGGTCAAGTGGCTGCCGTGGGCTGAGTATTGGTACAACACCACTTACTATAGCTCCACCGAAATGACTCCTTTCAAGGCCCTATATGGAAGGGAGCCGCCAGCCTTACTACCCTATGAGAAGGGGTCCACTCAGGTAGCCGAAGTAGAGGACCAATTACTAGGTAGGGATGCTATCATTCAATCCCTCAAGCACCACTTGGAAAGAGCAAGACAGACTAGGAAGACCCGCTATGACAAAAAACATCAAGGTGGGGGACCTAGTGTACCTCAAGCTACAGCCCTACAGACAGACATTAGCAGGCTGCAAAACTTGGCAGAAGTTTTCACCTCGACTCTTTGGGCCCTTTCACATCTTAGAAAGGATTGGAGAAGTTGCTGATCGCCTTGACCTCCCAGCTGCTGCTAGGTTTCATCCCGTATTCCATGTCTCCTTGTTGAAGAAACATCTGGGAAATGGAGCAGTCTCTCAGTCTTCACTACCCGCCTTCACTAATGAAGGAGAACTGATAGTTCAGCCTCTCAAGATCTTAGAATTCTGTTGGGTTAAGAAGGGCAAAAAGATGGTCCAAGAAGCTCTGGTAGTTTGGGACCAACTCCCTGTAGAAGATGCCACCTGGGAAAATTTTGAAAGCCTCAAGCAGCAGTTTCCTCACTCCAACCTTGAGGACAAGGTTGATCTCCAGGGGGGAGGAATTGCTTAGACTTGTGAAGCACGACATCAGCCCACTGAGACTCCAACGGCTAGAACCAACCCAGCTCGAGTAGCAGCTGAGAAAGCTCCCCATAACGGCAAGCCTGGATCACCTATCGGATTTGTTTATGTAAGAAGGCCACATCAGTAGTCTGTTATAACGGCCCATGTTTGACGTGCGGTAATGATTATAAATACTGGTATTACAGAAGGAAAGTGTGCATCATTTTTCCTGAGAATTATCTCTTCTTCTCTTCCGCAGGAGGCAGAGCTGCCCACGTAGCAGTTCCTGAGGAGGTTAATTCATCAAAACATGCAAAAAAACTAGTCAAGGCACACCTAGGTTTAGGTGAGATGCAGCCCACTGCCCACAAAAATGAGTACCCCTGGATCTGTTGATCCAGCTTAATGGTATTTTTACATTAATAGTCAATGATTTAGCTTCTAAAGTATGATGCCAAAGGAATTATGGACCCTTCCCGTCATCCTTTGTCTAGCCAATCCCAACCTAGGAATCTCCCTCTATATTATAATGCCCACTCTAATCACAGTCCCATGCCAGTGCGGCTCAAGGAAAAAAGAAGCACTCTTTGTATGAATCTCTGAAAGAGCTCTTGAATCTTGATACCTGTGAATGATTTGAATTCCTGAAGGAGCAACCATCACATTTTTTTAAAATTTTTTTATCAATAACTGATTTTTATCAGCAACACAGAAATGGTTTTTATTAATAAATTAAAGAAGAAAAAAGGGTACAACAAGAAGTTGTGTAGGTGAAAACCCTTTACAATAGCTAACCCCCACTCTATTACAACTGGGCCTAATACATTTGCTGTTTATGAACCTTTTTTTTATCAATAAGCTGACCTTTTTTTATGAATAATAGTAAATTTTTTTAGTTCAAAAGCTGATTTAGAGTTGTGAATTCATACAACATCCCAGGGAGAGGCACGAGCTGCAGCCCCTCCTTGAATCTTACAAGTAAACTAGGAAAGAAATACAAGAATCACAGCTGAGCCCAAAACAATTCTTCCCGATTTACCCCTTGCTTAGCCAACACATTGGACAAAGTATTTTCCGATCTCCCCACCCACTGTAAAGAGACCAACATATTCCTTGTCAACCAACTGAATTTCTTCATTTCATTCTCGTAGTGCCATATAGCATCTTCAGGATTTTTCAACCATCCCACCACCACTTTGGAATCTCCTTCAATTACTAGATGTTGTACCCCCAGCTGGTTTGCAAATTGCACCCCTTGTACAGCAGCTAATAGCCCTGTCCTGATGGAGTCCCCAACTCCTAAAGGACCCGAGTAGAGCAACAGAATCTCTCCCTTCTCATTTCTCAAGACAACACCCCCCATTCCAGATAATCCTGTGTTACCCATGCTACTTCCATCAAAGTTCAGCTTCAGTGAGCCTTCAGATGGAGGAGACTAGCTTGTAATTGACTTATCCTTTAAGGGTGAACACCTTGCTACTGCTGACCAGTTTATCCAAAGGTCATTAAAGGAGAAATGATGAAAGATTTCCAAAGTCTTCAGCCAAAGTATTGCCCTATGCAACACACAGCCTTTCAATTCCTGACTGCTCCTTTCCTTTTCTTGAAAGATTCTAGCATTCCTTTCTTCCCAAAGGAATGAATGGTCAATGAATATTCATATTTCATGACAGCCATTTGAATCGTTTGAATTCATTTCTATATTGCCAAACCACCCCTTCTCCTTTCTTCAACCACCCAATTATTGTCTTCGAATCCCCTCCAATAACCAACCTTGTAATTCCCAGTTCTTTAACTTTTTGTACCCTGATAACTGAAATTTTCCATTAATATTATAAATGAAGATTACAAGGAATGCAGAAATGATAAGAGATAAAACCATTTATCTCCAATAATCAAGATTTTACAACTGAGCCTATACATTTGAGTCCCCTTAACATCTTGTTTTTCCATACAATCAGCCATGCTGTTGGCCATCCTTTGCACCAATTGAATTTTATATTTATTCCCCTGGTTATCCATTCAAACCTTTTGAACTCATTGTTGTATATTTACAAATCATTCCCTTTGTTTAATAGCCACTTGACTGCCAGTTTTGAATCCCTTCAATTATCAATTTATGCACATTCAGCTCCTTTGCTCTAGTTATACACCTTCCAAAACTGCCAACACTTCAGGCTTCAGGTAACCCCCAATACCCATTGGACTTAAGAACAAAGCTAGTACATGCCCTATTTCATTTTGGATTGGAGCACATCTCCTACACCTGAAGGTCCTAGGTTCCCTTTGCTACTGCCATCAAAGTTGAGTTTAATGCACCCAACATCTGGTGGAGTCCAAGAAGTACTAATTTTGGATTTCAAAGCTGAAGTAAGAGCCACTTCCTCATAATGTCATCTACTAAGCATTTCGAGAACAATTCCATGGATTTCAGTTAATAAACCACCCTGATGACATCATGACATCATCAACAAATCAATTATGAAATCTCTAGACTTTTTCCTTGTACAAGTTCAATTGGTGATATTAACTGTAATGAGATGAATCTAAATATTTAGTTTTGGCTCTTTGTTGAGGAAAATTCTTGCATTGCTTTCCTCCCAAATTGCTCACGAAATGATTGTCTCTAAACACATTATTTGCATACTGTATATAATTCCTCATACAATACCAATATTTTTAATTAAAATTTGTAATTGTCACGTAATAAAACTAAGTTGTTTGTATGGTTCTTTTATATAGGTTTGTGATATAAAAATAGCAAAACAATACTAAGTCGTTGACATGAATGATAATTATTGTTTGGTTAATAGTCAACAACTTGATATGTAACAGTCACTTTTTTTTATTACAGGGTTCTCTAGACTTCGGGTAGAGACAACTATTGCTCAGGTAGCTTAACCCAAGAAGGGGTTGAATTGGGTTTTATGAGTTTCCTCCCCAACCAATGCCTTTTCAGAACTAGTGCAGTATGATGAAAATAGAGAGTAAAAATGCAGTGTGCAATACAATGAAAATATCAATATAAAGAAAGAATATCAACAATAGAAATCAAGGCAAAGCAAGAATAATGAAATGCACAAACAGGACTTTTATAGAGGTTCAGCCAAACTCGGCCTTCGCCCTCTCCCCTGTCACACCACCTAAGATTTTCCACTATAGCAGTTGGACTTCACAGGTGCCAACAAGACCTATACACTAGTTGGACTTCCTAGGTGCCAACAAGACCTTTCACCAGATTTTATCCAAACCTTTCATTGGATAGTCTTACAGGTCCTATGCAAACCTTTCACTGTGTTCTATCTCAAAATACTTAGCTAGCAAATCACTAGCTACACAAGCCCAAATAAGATATGAACAATGTAAGCACAGGTAAATGCAATGCTTCTCAATAGGTTGATATAACAATACAAAGAAAACTATCTCAATGTGCAAGATTACACAATGAATGTTTGGGTTCAACTGGGATTTTTAGGATTCATTGAGATCTCGACTTTTCTCACACTTAAGATCAAGGGTTTTTCTCTTTTCAACTCATGGGAAACTCAATAGAATCTATTCTTTTGATTGACGTTGCCCACATTTCCCTCTCTTTTTTTTTTTTGCTCAACCCTTTAAGTCTCATTTCATTTCCCTAGTTCTTTTCTAATTCTCACAGATTTTATATTTAGAGCAATATGACTGTTTTTAATTCGTTGGAGATTAATCAAACTTTTATTGAAAAGTCTTAGAGATGATTTCAATGAACTTTCAGACCTTTTCTGAAGACGAAAGTCATTGTAGCTCAAATAGCCTAAAAAGAAATCATGTGAGAGAGTTCTCTGCACAAAGTGGTCAACTGTTAACTCTAGTAGTTGGGCGCTTACTTTTCCAGACACTACTGCCTCAAGGGTAGTTGACTATTGCTTCACAGGCAGTTGACTACTAACAGTGTCCAACCTACTTCCAAGCCTGAACAATTTCATGAATCTAAATGGTACCGAGATGAGCCCAAAAATAACATAATTTGATGCCCTTGGCAAGGGATTCTTGCAGGCCTCCATGTTATGTGATTCCGAGTATGGACAAGTCTCTAGTAAATGTTTATTTGGTTTCTCTTGATATCTAGGAAATGTGATAGTAATATCTTGCTGACAACCCTGTTTTGGTAGCACATTGCCTGTTTAGATAACCATTGACAATGCTGGTGCTCATCCAATCATGGACAGTACCAGTTCCAGGCTTTACCCCTCAAGTTGTGGTTGGTAGGCTTTTGAGTGAACCAGCTGCAACAAGGTCACTGATCCTTCTTATTTTCTTCTATTTGGAGATAAACCAGATGAATTGCATAGTATGAAACTGAACCCTTCTCAAACCTTTTCACTCTTTTTGCTATGGCTCTGCTCAGTTCCATGTAAATTTAAGGAAAATGTTGTTAAACTGGAAAATGAACCATATTCCTAATTTACAGATCTGAACAGTTAAAAAATAAATGAGTGCTTCATAATATCAGATGTGAATTGAGAGGACCAACCTCACTTTTTTGAGAATGTTTATTTTTCAACAGCCATTTAATGTGCATGCGAATAACAAAATCCAGGAAGTCATTCATACTCCCAACCAAACAAATGGATTCTTTATGTAAATCAATGTTATGTAATGTTTATAATGCAGTTATCATTGGCCTACGAGTGATTTGAAACTCCAAGATTAATAATTATTTGTTTCTGTAGGGTCCGAGTGGATGGTGCTGACAAGATCGTTCCTGGAGTTCTGTGTGTGGGGCTGGGATAATCTCCCTCGTACTCTACTCATGTACTATACCAACTTCTTGTCATCCCCCGAGGGGTACTTTCACACCGTAATCTGCAATTCAAAAGACTACCAGAATACAACCGTCAATCATGACCTGCATTACATAAAGTGGGATAATCCTCCAAAGCAGCATCCCATCACCCTGACTTTGGAACATTTCGATGCGATGGTCCAGAGTGGGGCTCCTTTTGCACGCAAGTTTAACAATGATGATCCTGTTTTGGACAGGATAGATCATGAGCTTTTGGGAAGACTGGAAGGCCGATTTACACCGGGAGGTTGGTGCATGGGGACTTCCCTTATGGGCAAAGATCCGTGCACAGTCTTTGTCAATCCACTGGCTATTAGACCAAGTATAAGTTCAAAGAGGTTGGAGAAGCTGTTGGTGCAACTGCTTGATTCTGAAAATTTCAGACCTAAACAATGTAAATAGTTGTATATGCTACATTGTGAACTACACTTTGCCTCTCAATGTTACGTCTAAAAAAGTAGAGCATGTATTCTTCACCCTCCTTTTGTTGATACTCAACTGTCAGAGGAATACCAGCTTCTGTATTTCATTCCTTCATATTCAATGGAACAGTTGCATTTGTTTATTTATTTCTTTGGATCATCTGATTGTCATGGTTTAAAATATTGTATCCATTTCCACAATGACTGGCATGTCACGGATGGAATCATGTACATTGTAATGGGGTTGACGCGTATTTATTCCACATGTGCCGATTGGTATTTGCCCATAGTGTCATATCCAACTTGTATTCCTTGATATGGACCGAAACAAGTTGATATGGATCAGGTGCCAGCGGAATAACTTAATATTTGCTGGTTTCACTTTTTTTTCAGCACATTTTCTCACTTTTAAGGACGAGGCAGATCCTGGAATCTATCTCGTTAAAATCATTTTAAAGGTTGGTTCCAATGTTTACTCATGGAACTTGTTTTTTTTTTTTTTTTTTACCAAGAAGAAGTTAGTTAGAAATTTATCATTAATTTAAATTTTATAAATATTACCTTTTACACTTTATTATACACATTCATACATTAAATTGAAGAAAAATAATAAAATTATTTAAGTGACTTGATGCTAACTGAGACCACTGTCTTTTTAAGCATGGGTTCTTGGTATGGTATCAAATCTCCATGTCCTTAATGTATTTTGGAATTTATTTAACGCAAATTTGGTTTCAAAGCCAGTTCTACTAAAGTCAATTAAGGTCAGTTCCACCAAGGTCAATCAAGATTGATTCTTCGAATAAGTTGGGGTAAGGTAAACATCTAGACCTTGGAACCAACCTGGGTGAGGGTGGATTTTAGAATTTGGAATCAAACCCTACCCAGTAATAGATTGGATAGGTCAGTTCCATTTGGTTTTAGGTAGAACCTACTCATTTGCTCGTCCCTACTTTTAAGTCTTCTATTTTCATTATAAACACTTTTAGGAAAGTTTGCACTACAAAAACACTTGAGATCTTGCATTAAGAAAAAAGCTCATGGAATTAAGAATAAGAGGAATAATGCATTATTTTTTATATTGATAGTAAAACTACATATTTCATTGTTTGAAATGCAATAATATATTTATTTGTTGTTGGATCTGTATTGTTTTTGCATGTACTAGTGAATCAATAGATTTTCTCCAAAAAGGCAGAAACTGGGAAAATTCAAAAATTAAAAAATATATTTTTTTTCAAAATAGTTTTGATTGTATGGAAATATTAACAGACCGGGAAATATTTACACCCGATGCTACCAACTTGGCAAGATGATGGGCTGCTGAGTTGTTTTGTCCTGTTTGTGAAGTCAAATTATGTTCTTCCTCTGGCCTTAATTCTGCACTCTGCTTCAATAGTACTTGTTCTCCAAGGTACATCAGAGTTCTTGTTTGTGAAAATTAAGACCCTGGTTTATGAGTCTCCCTTCCTCAATGATTAATTGCGGCACTCTCAGCTCCAAGCACATGGCTATCGCCTCATTGAAAGCCATAGCCTCTGCCTCTATAGTAACAGTGAACAGGGAGGGTAACCTCTTCCCATTGCCATGACACAAGGATGCTTTCACATCTGGGGTGCGCCACACATGCATATCTCAGCGTGCACTGAGAACATCTTTAGTATTTGTCATCAGGAGATGTTCCCAATAAACGTTTGAGATGTGCTATAGGGTGCTGATGTAAACTCTAAAGCAGGGGTGTAAAATATATGTATTGGTTTGGGTTAAGGACCAATCCATGACCAAACTTAAACATGTACCTTGGTTGACTCAAACTGGTGTCAAAACCCAAATTTACTAACCTTAACCTAATGTATGTACATAGTGGTCATTCAGGCCATCATAATACAAAGGGCATCAAACCAATATTACATGGATGCCTATGATTAATCTATAACCCATCATGCATTTGTGATGAGTTCCGTGGACCTAATAAGGGCAAGCAAAGTAAATAATGACGTCACCCACGCCACATCGGTTTAAAAATGGTCACAAAAGGAAATAGCACATGTGGATTATGAGAATCCTCATACGAAAGGAAAGTTCGTCCTTGAGATATTTCATAAGACATGTGGCGAAACCGTAGCAGTGTTCCCTAACAATTGATAGCGAATCCGAGATTCCCTTTCCTAATGGGAATCAAACGCTTTTGACTCATTCTTTTTGAGACCTCAGGATCTCTCCCTATAAATAGGGGTCAATCTCATAACAAAACCATCATTCTCTCATCCCATTTTCCCTAAACCTTTAACTTACTTCTTGCATCCGGTCTTCTTTTGTCCTTCAAGGAGACCCTTGTACGTAGCCTAACCACCTTACTCACACCTAGAACTTTAAAGTAAGTGGTACTGCATGTGGACTGGCATGGAAAGCCACGTAAGCGATTCCAAAATCATTGATAATTTTGTATGTATTTGGCACTAGAGCGTTTCACAAGCATTTCATTTCACAAATGGGCCCCGATTCACTAGTGTTCTCAGGGGGGGTTCTAACTCAGAATTCTGCATTGAGCTGCCCTTTCAAATTTCAATGTGTCACGTCACCCTAATAATTCAAGATCACCAAGGCGATTAAATAACTCATCAATTTAACGGTTCAAGGAACCCATCCTTTCCCGAATCCCGAAGCTAATAGTCATAAAAATTGTTTTTTAACAGTCTACCAAAATGCAATTTTCTTGCCTATTCCATTTATTTGTTGATGTGGCATGAATGATACATCAGCAAAAAATGAAACACTTGTGAAACACTCTAGTGCCAAACACTTACTTTGTTGTTTGGTTGGTTGGTTTTATGATAAATCAACAAATTGGTTAGAAAATGATTATTGAAAATGGACTAAAAAGAAGAAGGCCATGAATGAAGATTTCTTTTGACTATTTATTTTGGATAATGTGGCATCTAACATTGATAGATGGGATGGTTCCATAAATAAATCACTGCTGATAATCGCTACCAGGCAAATTCACAATTGATTTATGAGAAATGACTGACATGGCAACTATGGTGCTAAACAAACAATTTCTTTTCTTTATGGTAAATCATTGATTTATGAAAAATCTCATAAGAAGAATCATCATCGATCCTAAAGACCCCTAAATATACATTACACATATATGCATACATACGTATATATATCTTTTTTTTCAATTTTATTATATTATTTTATTCAAATTTATTGTGATTTTTTCAATTTCATTTTACTATTTCATATATAAACAATTGTATACATCAAAAGTCACAAGAATAAAATTTTAAGATTTGTTTTTTCAATTTACTGTCTATCTTACTATTGTTGTGTTTTTTGATTTGGGTTTCTCCGGAAGCAGATTTACTTGGTGCAATAATAGAGAGGGCTTGGACTATGTTTGGGCTCGTCTAGATCGATTTCTGGTTAATTCAAGCTGGGTGCATTCCTTCCCTTTGAAGCCTGTGGCTCATCTTAATCGCACCTGTTTAGTAGGTTTGCTCATGGGTGGGGTTGGGTCAGTTTAGTAGTGTTTTTTCAACTGACCCAACCTGGTTGGGGTACCTATAGACCAAACTAAAACCGACCCTCTATTAAGTAAAATCGACCTAGTCGATTTGAGTCGGTTTGGGTTTCAACAAACTCCAAGGTTGCACAATGCACATGAAGTCAAAGTGCTAATATTATATATAATATTCAGAATATATTTTCTGGAAATGTATATTTAAAACCAAAACATATATACAAATATATCGAAATATATGTTTTCTAATTTCTGGAAATATATATTTTGGAATATATATCTAATATATTTTAGAATACATATTTTTTCAGATATATATTTATTATTTAAAACTAAAACATCTATATTTAACAGATATTTTTTCAGAATATATATTTTTTCACATAACTCGGTTCGGTTCAGTTTCGGTTTTCACATACAAACCGAAACCAAACCAAATTATCGGTTTGTTCATCTTTGCAACCTGAAACCAATCGGTAGTGAAGAAAAACCGACTAACTCGAGTTGGGTCGTGCCGAGTTGGTGAATTTGGATTTATTTGTGAACATCCCTACTGTTCAGACCACTGCCCTCTAGTTTTTTCTGTGGAGGAGGAAAGACAGACAGGTCCTAAATCTTTAAGGTTTCAGCAGATGTGGCTCTCTCATCATTCTTTTTCACATGGTGGCCAGGGATTGTTGGACTAAGGAGGTTCACACCAATCTATTGGTGAGTTTATTTCTCAAACTACATAAATTAAGGAGTAAACTCAAGCAATGAAACTGGGAGGTCTTTGGGAATGTTCATTAGGCTGTCAAGGAGCAGAAGACAGGGTTCAACGGCCTAAATTGAATCACTTACAAATGAACCATGTTGCTAGCTTCACGGAGTTAAGGAAGGAGAGGAAGAAACTTCATGAAGTTCAAAAACATGAGGAAATTTTCTAGAGGCAGAAATCTAGAATTAAATGGTTGAAAGAGGGGGATAGAAACTTAAAATTTTTTATCTGTATGTTAAGCTTAACCAAATGCAGAGCAAAATCAGCAAGATTACAAATTCCACAAGTGATTGGATTTCTGACTTAGAGGAGTTGAAACAAGGTGTTGTAAACTATTTTTGTAGTGTTCTTTCAAAGGAAGGAACTGTTGGTGATGAGGAATTGTCGGATATCATTATGTGTGTCGTTAATCAGGAAGACAATGCCAATCTTTTGGTCGTACCTTTTGAGACAAAAATTCAAGAGGTGGTTCATACCATGGACAAAGACAGTGCACCAGGGCCGGATGGTTTTATAGGACATTTTTTTGTTCTCATGCTGGGACATTGTTGGAGCGGATGTGGTAGGGATTGTCCAATTCTTTTTAATGGTGGTCAGCATCTGGTGAGTTACACTTCTTTCTTTCTTTGATACCAAAATGCAAGGTCCCTGAGAGTTTTACAGATTTTCATCCTATCAACTTAGGTAATTTCTAGTACAAAAATATTGCAAAAATATTTACTAAAAGACTGGCTGGTATTTTACCTAAGTTAATTTCACTAGAGTAGGGTGCTTTTATTCAGGGGTGAAACATCATGGATAATGTAATTTTGGTATAGGAAATGGTAACATATATTAACAAAAAGGTTGTAGGGGGAAATGTAGTGTTGAAACTGGATATGGCTAAAGCTTACAACCAACTGAATTGGGACTTCCTCTTCAAAGTCTTGAGACGGTTCGATTTTAATGAAACTTGGATTGATCTGATTAGAAAAATGGTTGTGAATTGTTGGTTTTTTGTTCTTTGGAATGGAGAAGTCACTGGGTTTTTTTAGTCCACCAGAGGCTTTCGGCAAGGGGATCACCTTTTGCCGTATTTGTTTATCATTGCAGAGGAGGTACTCAATAGAAACTTATCCAAACTAGGCGAACAGTATCCTGCAGATGCTTATGTGACTCACATGGCTGCCCTCCTATCACTCACAACCTCTGTGCTGATGATACCATTATCTTCACAAGAGGGTCCAAACAGGTACGAGCAATGTTCGGGTCAATTGGTGAACAAAGCAAAGAGTTGTTTTTTCATTTCAACAAAAGCCTCTCGCAGCAGAATTCAAATCATAACTTCGGTTACAAGCTACGTGCATAAGCCTCTTCCCTTCACCTACCTTGGGATCCCAATTGGTAAGGGCCGTGTGAAAGCATAAGCGTTTGATGGGATTATGCAGAAAGTGGCAGCAAAAATTTCAGGCTAGAAAGGGAAAATGGTTTCAGTTGGAGGTAGACCTATTCATGGGTTGGGCCGGGTCGGGCTCGGGTCGGGGCTTTTACTGTGTATTAACAAATTTTTTTAAGGCCCGAGCCCGAGCCCGGCCCTCATAAAAAGCCCAAAGCCAGAGCTTGGGCCCGGGCCCGAAATTTAGCCTATACTATTATTATTATTAATGTTGAAGCAGCTGAATAGAGAGAGAGATTGAAATTATAAAGAAAAGAATAATATATATATATATATATATTAAATTATAAATATATATTTTAATAAATATTATATTATTTATATATTTTATATAATATGTAAAATACATATTATATATTTTATAAAATATATAATACTGAGTCGGGCTGGGCCGAGCTCGGGCTGGGCTTTTTTGACAAATCCCGAGCCCGACCCAAAACACAGTCAGGCTTACTGTGTTAGCCCGAGGTCAGGCCCGCGGGCCTAATTATATGACCAAGCCCGGTCGGGGTGCGGGCAGGCCGTCGGGCTACCCAGCCCATGAACAAGTCTAGCTGGAGGTAAGTTAGTCCTAATTAGACATGTGTTGAGCAGTATTTCGATATACTTGATGTCGATAGTATTAACTCCCAAGAAGGTTATCAAGCGCCTGGATCAATTGATGAAATGATTCCTTTGGTTTAATTAAGAGACAAATAGACAATCACCATTAGATAGTTTGGAGGAAAATTGTGAGACCTTTTTTTTTCTGAAGGTCGGTTGCACATTAAAAGCTTATTTGATGTCCAAAAAGCACTAAGGTTGAAAGCTTTGTGGCAAGTGTTGTTTCAAAATTCTTTGTGGGCTGAATTTTTCAAAACCAAGGTGCTGAAGGGTGATCATTTCTATACAGTCATCCCTTCGTGCTATACTTCTCGTACCTAAAAGGTGAACATGGAACTAAGAGGTGATTTAGTCATTCTCTTGAGGTGGTTAGTGGAAAGAGGAGAAATCAGCTTCTGGTTGGATAATTGAACCATGGATGGTTCTTTAATTGAGAAAGCCATTCAGCTAGATTGTCTTAATTTGTAGTTGAGAGTTTGTGATGTTGTTGATGAGGCAGGAATTTGGAGTCTAGATCAGGTTATGGGGTTTCTTGAGGATGAGGCTCTCTGACATATTCAGAGGACAGGTGTGAAGCTCTCTAATAGCCAAGACAAGATAGTTTGGCTTCCTGAAAAGAAAGGGGAGTTCTCTGTTAAAACAACTTGATCATTCTATAAGGATGCTCATCCTACGGTGGAATGGTACAAGGTAGTTTGGAATGCTCTAGTGCCTGCCAAGATAAGCTTCTTTGTCTTGAAACTTATGGTGGGGAAGGTAGGGGTGGACTTTGATATAAAGGAGTTGGGGATCCTTTTTATATCCAGATGTGTCTGTTGTCATGATCACTTAGAGTAGAATGTTAATCATTTGTTGGTGCATGGCTGCCTAGCTCGAAAAGTTTGGCTTTTTTTTAGCAGATTGTTTGGGCTTCTCTTCAGGGGTAATGAGAGTATTAAGGAGATTTTCACTGTTTGGTTTTCAGCAGTCTCAGAAAAAAAAACAATGGGCTGTTACAATAGGGCTGATTGCTTGTTTTGCAGTCTGGGAAATCTAGAAGGAAAGAAATAGACAGAGAATGGAAAATAAATTTAGATGCTCTAATATGGTGATTTGGCTAATTGTGCGATGGATTCATTATGTATCATCTCCTCTAAATCTCACCCATAAAGTGAGTTTTACTCAACAACTCTCTTTACAGGTTTTGGGGTTGCGAATTCACCTAATTAAGAATAGGTACATCAAAGTGGTGCATTTATTAGTAGTTCCGGAGGGTTACTTTAAGTTGAATGTTGATGGTGCTTCTAGAGGAAATCCTGGCCCATGTGGTGGAGGGGGTATCATAAGAGATGGAATAAATGGTTTCATTAGTGCTTTCTCTAACATTTATGGTTCAGACTCCAATTTAGTCGCAGAGGCTATGGATTTACTGGATGGCTTACACCTGGTGGTTGTACTTAATTTAGAGAAGATAATGGTGGAATTAGACTCCAAACTTATGATTGATATTCTAAATAGT
The DNA here is from genome assembly GCF_056320005.1 of Nelumbo lutea. Lineage (NCBI taxonomy): Eukaryota > Viridiplantae > Streptophyta > Magnoliopsida > Proteales > Nelumbonaceae > Nelumbo > Nelumbo lutea. Next base: position 3,087,015 of record NC_142685.1, on the reverse strand, counting down.
ACTTGTACAGCCCTTTGGAAACTTTAGTTTTGGTTGTTTCAGGTTCAGGAGCTTAGAAATATATTGAATTTCTTTTGTGTTCATATTTACAGAGAGGCTAACCAACCGGAGGATGCTCTTGCGAAGCTTGGTTGCTTAGAGTCTCAGAAAACTATTTATGATTGCCCATATACACTTCCTTCACACGTACAACACTTGATTACAACAGATGGTTTAGGTCTTTCTTTTTTGAGAATTCGTTAATTTTAGGTTGCCTGGACGTTTAATGTTTATATGAGCCAAGCTCCCTTTTGTATAGAGTGAGGGGTAGGGTTTCACGTCCCCCCTCCACAGTTTTCTCCATATTAATAAAATTTCGATGGCCACTCCTCCACTAGGAGTAAATTTTGGGGCTAAAAAAAACTTTTCATGTTTTTAAATTGTTTAAAAAAGTGATAATTGCAGCCCCAACCAGGGCCAAGGCCCACTACAATGCCACACAATTCGCAAAAACATTACACCCCTACTAAACCCGAAAAATTTCTAAACAAACGCTCAAGAACATGCATGGATTTAGTTGTCAGTTATTGAATAATGTGAATATTGATAATCATAAGGATGCAATTGTTTCCAATATAAATATTTATTGATGTAATCGTACATTGATGAGTTCAACACCAATAAGTTTAAATGAGTGAATCGTTGCAAAGTAAAAAGGCATAATTGTCGATATAAATATTTGTCTTTACATCAATTATCAATACAAAACTCTTTTGTAAATAGAGTTTACATTGATTTTAGATGTAAAACTAAATTCAAGACAAATAACAACAAATACAGAAGGGGAATAGAGTTTTACACTGATCTGTATTTATACAAAAAATAAGAAAAAATCTATGGTATTGGAAAGACATAGTAGTAGAAGAGTTTTAACCAATTAAAACCCACCTATAACATCAATATTATAGCATATAAGGGCAACTTTTGGGTCGTAATATCAATAAAAGTAATATTAAAAAAAATTAAAAAATAGGTTAACTTTTTAAAAACAATATCAATTAAGGGTAAAAATATTGTTCATTTTCTTCCTCTTGCAACCCATTCATCAGCGCCGTTATCTGCTGCCACCTCCGGCAAAGCCTCTACCTATCTCTGCCCACTTTCGCCTCTGCCTTTGGAAACGTTGCTAGAGATGGGTGGAAGAGGTACCGGCAACGCTGGTGGTCATTCCTCTGTTCAACACCGCCACCTCCACCTCCGACAACGTTGCCAGAGGCGGCAACAACGCTGGTGGGTAGAGGAATGACCACCAACGCCACCGCCTCTGACTCCGCCCACCTCCAGCAACATTGCCAGAGGCGGAAGCGTTATTGATGAATGGATTGCAAGAAAAAGAAGATTAACATTATTTTTGCCTTTAATTGATATTATTTTTAAAAAATTAACTTTTAAAAATATTACTTTTATTGATATTAACGCCCTAAAGTTATTCTTATCTCTTACGTGATTGACTACTACATTTATGATTTGAAAGTTTTTCGGATATAATACCTTTTCGATATAATAGTCGATCCCACGCAGCCTAATGTTGCTGGACATCCAGGAGTTATTATTAGTCAGAATCCTCGCGGAGCGCAAATTATTCCGTTTCTATTCAAAATTCGTACATTACATGGCGGGAAGATACACATTCGTTCCGTCTGTTTGAAAACACTCCCAATTTTCGGCTTGCTGAATGATTACGACCGAGCTGGTTTCTTTGTCTGCAAATCCTCCACAAACCGGAAAAAATAGATCATCACCATAAAACGGACCTATCGACAGGTAGAACTGTTCTCATGGTATTTATCTTGTCACAGTGTTTCGATGGTTTAGACCAACCGAAAGAAGTTTTGTTGCGATGCCTAGATTTTCGGTTCGTGTCAGTTTTTGGTTTTCTTCATCTTCTTCTTTAGGTTCAGATCCTAAATTCAAAGTTAGTGATACATACAGCGCCTAATAAGTGTTCAATGCTAGACGTATAGTTACGTGTTATAGTTTTGTTAGAAGGATGCGGGAATTCGTTAGCGTTTTACGTCGACTCTTGAGGAAATTTATTCGGAGGATTTCAAGTGACCAACGTACGAATAAAAATTAGGGCTGATACTTCCTAGGTAGGACAATACTAATAAAACGATTAATAACTTGTGTGTAGGTCTAAAACTTGAAAGGAAGGAATTGAAACTGGAGGAACATGTTTATGTCAGGGAAGCAGCTCCGTTCTGAATTTTGGCCAAAGCGGACTTGTATCTCTCTCTTTCTCTCTTGCGTGCGTATGGTTACAAAGATCAAATAGGATTTTAGTCAATCTAGACTACTAAATACGGGGATTGAAAAGTATGATCTAAACCTCTCCAATATGTACCTTGTACACTTGAAGAATGACACGTACTCTGTTTTGCAGACCGGGCTTTAAATTATTACTTATTAGGTGGGGGAGGGTTTATATATTTATGTAAGCTATAAATTGGAAATGGTAATTTGTTTCCTTTTCCTCAAATGTATATGATTTGTTTTCATTTTGTGCTGACATTCTCATGCAAAATATTCATGTTTTTTTTAAGGTTTTCTTTCCAGTTCATGAGGCTTTGGGCTTTATTATGGTTCCAGAGGTGTTGCTTCAATATGTTGGGTAAAAACTAAATATTATACTCTAGCCTTTTTTTTATGGCAGGATGGTTGTTACTGCGGATGTGATGGTCAGTAGATATACGAGAGACTTTCGTGTTGTCTATGACCAGACACAGTCTAATGGAGGGGCTGATGTTTTGTCTGCAAGAGGATATGATGTAACTGCAATTTCTTCTGATAATATGCTGAGAAGTCATTTGAATATCCAACAAGATGATGCCAGGTCTCTTGTTGTTGATGCATGAATACAAATTAATCATATGCTAGTATTTAATATCTTCTATTTATTAAGGCTGTGCTTTTAGTATTTTATTCTACTTTTGCCTTGTAAATATGTTTGATCATCGGTAATATTTATCTACTATCATAATATGATACCCTGTTTTCCTCATTAAACAGTGCAACAAAGAAGAAAAGAGTGTCAAGAATTGTAGGTGGAGGACTTCGGCAGTTCAGTATAATAGGTCAGATCTTACTTTTTTTTCCACACATATTGATATTACTTTTACAATGTTGTTATGTTATTAGCTGACTTCTCTAAGCCTCTATTTTGAATTGATTATATGCCATTGCTCATATATTTGGTCATTTGCGTAATCATGAATTCATGATGTTGGGAGGTAAACTGGGATTTCTTGAGTTCACTAAATAACTCTTTTCCCATGATTTGCATACTAATGAAGTACTACTGATAACATCCATAAATATGGTCTCCTGGAGCTTAGAGACTATAACTCTAAGATGTGTTTCTTCCTTTTCTTTTTACATTGTCAGTTCATTTGCTTTAAGCATTAATGTTTAATTATACTAATCTGAAGAAAGTTCTCTTGTTTGATGCTTATGTCAAATGGTTGTATTTTCAGTTTGTAAGAAGGTTGAGTGCAAGGGAAGAACCACATATAGTGAGGTAATTTCTGAGTGGCTTTTCCCAAATTTCATTCTGTTCCTGGATAAATTTCTGGAATCCCAATTAATAGAATTTATCTCCACCTTTAGCTAGTTTTCAAGAATGGGGTTTCAGGAGAGCAATGCGTTTTTGGGAGATTACACAACATATTTTTGGGAAAATTCCTGATCAGTACCCTGTACTTTCGCTCGAGTGACAATTTGGTCCCCGAACTTTAAAATGCGACAATTCAGTACCCGAACTTCCAAAATGTGACAACCCAGTACCCTAACTTTCAAAATGTGACAATCCAGTACCTATTGTTAACCAGTCAGTTAATCAGCCGTTAAGTGGCATTTGAAAAGTCAAAAGTGACCTAAGAACGACATCTAATTCTCTTTATCAACCATCCAAACATTGACAATAAAATGAACAGTCCCAAATTCTAGATTCTTCTAAACAGTCATTTAACTTTTTTGAATAGAGGTTAGGATTTGGGACTGTTCAGTTTTTTGTCAACGTTTGGATGGTTGATAAAGAGAATTAGATTGCATTCGAAGGGCATTTTTGACTTTTCAAATGTCACTTAATGACTGATTAATGAACTGGTTAACGGCAGGTACTGGATTGTCGCATTTTAAAGTTTGGAGACCAAATTGTTACTCGAGCCAAAGTACAGGGTACTGATTGGGAATTTTCCCTATATTTTTTGTTAGTTAGAAGATAAGAATGTATTAAGAATTTAAAGAATGGGTTTCAGTAAAGTATTGCAATTTGGGCATATACCTGTTTTTTTTTTTTTTTATAGTGAAGATGTCTTAGTTAGGACTGCTATTTACAGAAGCATACCAGTATCGAAAAAATAACTGTATGGTACCCACAACAATGCCATGTCTTTGGTTTGGTCAGGTTGCAGATGAGATCATAGCAGAATTTGCCACACACAGCAATGCCATGTCTTTGGATGAGGTCTTATCTTATCTATCCCAGGATTTTTTTAGCACCTGAACTGTAATTTCCAATTAAGATTAATTATATTTCCCACAACTTAGCAAGAAATCTGATATCTTAACTGAGCAGTTTGATGAGAAGAATATAAGGAGAAGGGTGTATGATGCATTGAACGTACTCATGGCACTGAACATTGTCGCTAAAGACAAAAAGGAAATTCAGTGGAAGGGGCTTCCCACTACTAAAGTAAAGGATCTGGAAGACCTACAGGTATGTAGCCAAATTCATTGGGTGGTGATTATTATCAATTTTGGCTAATTACCGTAGTTGGTAACTTGGTGAACTTGGATTCCTTTCAGATCCGTTACTTTTATATGGAAATGGATTGCTTGATTATGATAATGAATATGTATCCATTTCCTTCCTCACAGGTACTGCGTGTCAAATTGATAAAAAGGATAGGAAACAAAGCAACTTACTTGCAAGAATTGGAAGAACAAGTAATGTTATTTGTTTTGTTTTACAGTTGTTTCCTTGAATAAAGCATGCTTGTCATATGTTTAAATGAGTTAGGAGTTATATTATTATTTTCTTTCTCCTCTGTGGTAGTGTAGTGTTTCTCATGTTTGAGATGCCTTTTCTTAAATATCAAGTTTGTAGGTCTTCAGAACCTGATGCTACGTAACCAGCAATTGCATCAATCTGGAAATGTGCCTTCAGAAGGGTTTTCTTTGCCGTTCATACTCGTTCAAGTATAATTAATTCTTCACCCATTTCATATTCTTTATTGCCTGTTAAAATGGGTTATTTGTTGATTCCATTTCTGTTTGTTTTTTAAATGTTTTCTGCAGGATTGTTTTTCAAAGAAAGTGTTGCTTTCTTTAAAATGTTATTCACTCTTATGAATTATGATGCAAACTTGTCCTTCAAATCTTATATTTTGATGTGTTGTTTTCCAAATCTGAATTCTAGTTGCATCATGCATGAGCTAATTGGAAGCACTCAAAACATTTATTGTCAAAGGGATGAAAAATTCACAGTTGCACGGGGAATTTATAAAATGGATACTCTCGTTTCATTGTCAAATAGGTGAAACTTTTTTCAACTGAAATATTTTAGTTTTTCATTTTTGCTACCTTACAGTAAAAATTTCAATTTTTCTGCCGATTTTACAGAGAAAAAATAAGCTACAAGAAGCTTATGGTTTTTCTTATCACATATGTATAAACCAAGCTTCTGGCCCTCAAGTACATTCATCTTTTCATTTTAGTATTGGCTTATATCTAGTTTGCTAAAAATGAAATTTAATGCAGTTCAACTCTTGCTAAGATCTCTTTCTTTCTAATTGTTACCATGTCTGTTCAACGGTGCCTGAACCATCAAGAGCACCAATGTTAAAAGTTAAAACCAAATTGGACGTCTAACTGGAAAGCTGCCTGGGTCACCAGTTGAACTGGGCAGTTCAACTTTCGGCCTATTTAACTTTTCCAAGACCAGGACCTGGACTGCTGTCTGGTCACTGGTTCATGGTTCAACTATCTGGCCTGGTAGGGATCTGAAAATGCTGGGTAGCACCATCCGATATGGCTATTATATAGTTTCTCCCCTCTTTAGGTAGTTTGTTGTCTTCCTTTCAGAGAAGTAATAAAAACAAAAAAAGGAAAAGTGGAAAAATTGGAACTCCTTGTTTTCCTTCTCTGCTGGTGCCTGATTACTTACACAATTTTCTAGCTGACAAGTAGGGGTGGCCATGAGCCAAGCTCTTCACGATCTACTCGAGCTCGGCTTGGCTCGATTCAACCAAGCTCGAGCCTTGTACTACCTTGGTGAGCTGAGCTCGAGCCTGGTACTAGCTCGGCTCGGCTTGGCTCGAATCCACCCCTACTGACAAGTGAAAAGAAAGAGGCTCTAATCTTTTGAGTAGGGATGAAAATTTTCCCTATAAAACTGAGGTCGGTCTTGAATGGAGTGGGTTTTCTCCGATCTTAAATGGGGATGGGGCAGGGATGGGAAAATATCTTTGCCCCGAACTAGGGACAGGATGGGATGGGGTTTGGATATCATTCCTTAAATCCACCCCAAACCTAGTGGCGAGTTATTAAAATATCCCTAGGTTTAATATCAATTTCTAAAGTATTCCTGAATTTTTCCCAAAATTCCTAAAACTCGAGGATCTCATAATCTTATTTCTAAAATGCCTCCAAGTTCCTATAATCCTTTTTTTTCTAAGACACCTCCAAAATTTAATGTATTTTTAGGTGGTTGCCTCGAGACAGAAAATTTGAGGATTCCTTGTCCCAACAGGAAGGGGGTGCCCCGCTGCATTGCCCTTCCTACCATTGGGCTCTTCCTTGGGTAAAGGGATTTGCATTTAGTTTTCCCTGACCAATATTTAATGTTTCTCATTGATATCTTTTTTTTTTTCCTTTTTCTCATTATGTTTACATTATCATTATCATATTCTTTCTCCTTCTAATTGCTTCAACAAGCACCATCGTACACTCATCTATGTTTTCTCCATCATTTGTTACATATAAATTTGCGCCTCATTTGGTACTGAATTTTACATGCAAACTGCTCATTTAAATTAGCACTTTAAATCATTGTCCATGAAGGTTCTTTCTTTTTACGAACTATGCGCAAAGATTTGCAGCCATAATCCTTTGCCGTTGTTCAGAATCCTTGATGATGTAGCTCTGCTGGTCTTGCAAGTACTTAAGCATGGAATTTGCATCTGTTTCAGATTGGCCTATTAATATAAGAAATTTTTATGGTGATTTGTGTGAGAAAAAACATTTAGAGCCAATTAATGATAATTAGAATTACTACCAATCAGAAATGATAATTGCAATTACTTTTTTGTCTGAACTTCCTTCTCTATGTTTTGGGTAAACTTGTAATCAGTAGGTATTCTAAACAAAATGTTTAAACCCTGCACATTCCAGGTTCTTCTAAAAGTAGGAATTTTAGGGCTCACAATATGAACCCTTTTCATCAGCAAACCCGTTTTTTTATTAAATTTCAAGGCAATAAAGCTCGAGGTTCATGCGTATCACAAGGCTGCTTACAGCATTTGGAAAAATTATCTACGAGGCTTCACCATAATACCATATGCATTCATCTTGCACAGATTCATGCTTGCCTGCATTCAGTAGACCTCACAAACTCATGGAAGATACAATTCTGTCTTTAGTTTCTTGCAAATTCTATCTATAGATTTTTGTTTCACAGCACAATATGGATGAAATCTATCCCATGGAATCCATTTCTACTTCGTAGAGAAATGTATCTCACATGACATGAATTAGCAATTTGGTGACTTATTTTTCAGTATTACTTTTCAACTTTTATTCCAATATGCTAATTTTGGTGGTGCATTTTCCTGGAACCCCCACCCCCGTGGCGTTGAATTTAGACACGTCCTCATGCTACAGTTGAGATAGAGATTTCTGAAGATATGCAGTTGGTGCACTTTGACTTCAATAGGTAAGTGGTGCTGATACTTTCCAAGTTATATTGGAGCGAAAAACTATTTAGGCTCTGTTTGCTATGCAAATATAAATCGGATACAGATTTGCACCCTTACCTGATGCAAAATTTAAACTTATTGGTAATAAAAATTTTGCATTGGCACCTTATTTCTTCTTTGGCACTATCTCATTTAAAATTGGGGACCACATCATTTTGCTTCTTATTATACTTTGACATAAATAATCAACAAGTCAAATCTGAAGCAAAAGTAATCAGAATTTGTACTCAGCCAATTTGGACTCTTAAGAATTTACCCCAGGAAACGGAGCCTTAGTGTTAAGTAGTGTTACTCCCAAGTGCTCCATGATTTAACCGAAGATATGTTGCAATGTTGCATAAGCTGTAGAACAGTTGGAGTTTGGTCATTTCAAAACGTGACAACTAAATCCTACTTTCAGTAAACAAACTTGCAAATGTATTGCCACGGAAATGCAGTTTCTCCTGATAATAAATGGTGAAAATAAGTATTGCGAAAACACTTCTCTGCTCTGATAAATAATAAATGGCTTAAGGTTGAGAACTTGAGAATCGATTGAATTTACTTAAAATTAGTGCCATGGGAAATCTTATTATCTGACAGTTATGTTTTTGTTGGCAGCACTCCCTTTTCCTTGCACGATGATGCGTACATTCTCAAGTTAATTCGTTACCATCAACTGGGACAAGCTAAACATTTTTCTCAGGATTCTGTGGCTCATTCATCTTCAAGCTCTAGCAGTGCAGATAAGTCCCAAGACACAACACCTTTTAATTGGAATTCTGAGATTCTGGGCGCTCGGTGATAAATACGTATATATCAATTATACCACAACAGAGTTGCAGAATAATTGACTATTTTTTCAGACAGCTATTGTTTTTGTTTTTGGTACACGACAGGGGTAATCCTTCCCCCAAACTCCTAGAACCCCCTCCTCCCATCCTGTCCCGGTGAAGGCGGGACTCGCAGCCGCAGCCTAGCTAAAAGTTACTTTGGATATGCTACAAACAAATACATCGGGCCATGTAACCAATCAAGAGTGAGATTGGCGGTATGGATCACTGGGGTGTTCACTTTTGATCGATTACATATCCCGGCCCTTAGGCTGGCATTTTCATTATTTGTTCTTTTTTCATGTTGGGTATGTGTGTGCATATGGTAGGATAGCTTTTTTTTTCACTTTGATGTTCAAATTTGAGAGAAAAAGGCTTGTGCGTGAGAAAGCATCTGTTTATTTTAAGTATTTTAGAGGGTTTCAAACATTCACCATTTGAGGAGTTGCCATAAAGAAATGGTTGAATATTTGAGGTACAAAGATTGAAGGGTGCGATCATAATAGCAAGATTCAAAATTTCGATACTCAGGGACGTAACAGTACTTAAAATTAATGTGCATTTATATTTTTTAAGTTTTTTTTTTTTTTTTTTGGTTTTTGGGCATATTTTTATTAAAAAAAGATTAGTTCCCGAAACTTTTAAAAAAGACGTATTGTAAAGCCACCGATTTCATTATAACTATAAACTTTTAAAAACTGTTATGTAACCATGTTTACCAAAAAAAAATTGTGCAAACCCCACCACTCTAATTTTAATTAGGGCTGTTCATAAGAAGGCCCAATCTGAGTTGACCGGGTTTTTATCAACACGGGTTGGTTTTGGGTTGTGCAAATTCTTAAACCGATTATTCGGATCAGTTTCGGTTTTTACACAAGAAAAATCGAAACTGACCCAAACTGAACTTAGTTTTTAGTTTAAACATTTCAAAGCCTATTAGGCCACCTAGTTTTTGAATGGTTGCAAGAAACATTGGATTAGTGAATAGTGATTAATGAACAACTAATGTGATTAATTTTTCATTTAATTTTATTATAGGAAATGGCTGAAATGATGTTCAATTTCTGACTTTTTTTAAATTAGCAAGATTTTATCACAGGGATGAACTTAGAACCCAAACTGATCCAACCCGATTCAAACTGACTAGGTTGGTTTTGCTTAACAATGGATTGATTTCAGTTTTTATGTCAGGTAACTTGACTAGGTTGAGTTGGTTGGAAAAACCACAGTAAACCGACCCAATCCAACCTGTGAACAGCCCTAATTTTAATATGCCATAAAGATAAGAATCTTTTAATGTTTTCCCTCCAGTAAATAACTGAAATTACTAATAATAGGTTCTCTAAATAATCGGCGCATGGTTATGACACTAATTTTTTGGTTTGAAATTGGAGTCCGGATTTCCTGCTCATATGGCCACACTTACGTAACATTGCAGCCGCACATGGAAACATCTTATCCTCTTGAAATCCGGACTCGCTCTCTGGATCTTTTCCCCACATTAACTCAAACCATGCTTACCCACGAAACACTATCCCTGTGCATTCAGAACGTCTCCCCGTGCATAGCAACATGTAAGAGGATGAGATGTTCTCATGTGTGGCTGCTATGTTATGTGGGTAGAATTGTCATGGGCAGGAAATCTGGACTCTGTATGTTGCATCCATCCAAATATAGAGGTGCGGGGATCGAACCTGCTTAACTGCAGGCTCTCTATGGTAAGGTCAGGATTGGGACTACCTGACAGAGTCAAACCGACTGAATATCGGTTCTGGTTGTGTCTTTGTCCTGATTGATATTTGGGAAGTGATTTAAACCTGAACGGTTATATTGCATAAGATGTAAGAAAACACCCACCAATTTACTTGATCAGCCTTCCATTAAGCTGTATGAAAATGATCAAGTGACCAAACAACACTGAAAATGATCTTATGAGACAAGATTATAAGATAATAAAGGCTCCCCATGGAACAAAGCTCGATGTTTAAGTTTCTGCGTTTTTTTTCATTGATTTTGATTATCAATATATAAAGTCATGGAAATGAAAATGTACAGGCTATAAATAGAATATGACCTTTTCCCTTTTGCTGTCTATATAGACTACACCAAGTCATATATCCCACAGGTTTAATAGAGACATTACCGGAATCCAATCTGTTATCCAGTCATAAGCACCAAATTCCAGCACAGTTGAACAAACTAAGCAGCAAAATCTGTTAGACCAAGTTCGACACAAAGTGATTTCAGATCTGGTTCTTCCAACAGGCTAAATGCAGACATTGCATAGAAAGAATGGTAGATGTCCGACAGCTGCCCTGGGAATTTACTGAAGCCACCATACTGTGCAGAGAAACATCAGGACTGGAAATCAGAAGCTCTAGAACAACAGTATTAGTTTAGAGGAAACTTAAGACATCCATTAAGTCCATATATTTTGCAATAATAAACTGGTAAACATGGTGCATTTGCATGCTAACTCCAATCTCCGGTATTCTTAAAAACTATCTTATTATATATTCATAACCATCTTATGCATTGCATTCCTAATCCTACGGCCTTTTACAAACCATATGAACAATACAGAGTTTATGGAACAAGATTTTGCCCATGTACGTGTTCCAAATAATTTAATATTTTGTAGGGCTCATAGTAATATTAAATGCTAGGATCGTCCCTGTTAGTTTATGCATAGTTAAGACTAATATTTAGATCTGATTAAGAAAAGATGAGATGCAGTATCACCTGGGACTGACATGTTAGTAAAAATTCACGAAGAGCTTCTTTGTCTAGGAATTTGTGTGCCCCTAAGATTTTCAAAACACCACCAACCCTGCACAACCACATCATGTCTAGTCAGATAAGAGCAGTACATCTAAACAAGCAGACCTAGAAGCACACTTACCAAAAGGCATAACACGAGTCACTGGCCTTGTTTGGTCGGCCTTGAAGTCCACCACCAATTGTTTGCCTCTGCACAAAGGTAAAGCAAATCTACTTGCAAACCCACACAATAAATGAATTAAAAAGGAGAGTACAGTATCCAGAGGAAAAAGGGAGCTCTCATCTCACCTTTGCTCTAGTGGCAGTATTTAGCTATGTAATCCTTCTATAACCAAAAGCAGCCTCAGGGATCATTCTGCCCCTTTTTCAAAGCCCTTATTTCTGATCCCCAACTCCACTGCTGTTTCCAGTCAAAATCATTTGATAGAATCCTACACCTCCTAAGATAGTCTCCTCCTTGGGAATCCTTGACCAAATGTTAATACTTGAGAAATATGACAATGCAGAAGGAAGACCCGTCCCTTTTCCCCCACGTGTTGTCTGTAGGGTTAATGATGAACCTACTGTTCACCTTTTCTTTGCATGCCCCTATGTTTCAGGCATTTAGACATTGGAGACATTTTATAGGTCTTTTGTGGCCTGCTGGATACCATCAATTGATATTCTGAGCCTATTTGGGTTGGGATTTCACTCTCCCAACCAAGGAAAGATTATGTGGACAAATTTAAGGCTCCCATTCTTGGGTATATCTGGGATGGAATGATGTCATTATTAATTAGCAATTGTTAATTAATACTTATCACTATTGGAATCAATTATAGGCTATTCCCAAGGGAAGAATCCAGAGATTACTCCTTTGATGATATCATCTGAAGCTAGTCTACAGTTGCTAGATCCTCTTAACTCTAAAAGATGGCTTGGCTTATCAAATTTGGCTTCCCTATACCCATTGAGCACTGAAACTCAATTTGATGGCCACTTTATTGGAATAATGGACCTTTTGGAGTATGGGGAGATTTAAGGGATGTTGGAGAAAATATTATCAGAAAGGGTGACACACAGCAGGAGACTTAGCTCAGCAGAAATGATGTCACTATTACAGGGTCTCAGGTTGATCTCAGATATCAATCCAGAGTCAGGTTGATCTTAGATATCAGTCCAGAGCAGGTAGAAGAAAGGGCAACTCACAGCAGGTGGTCATAGGTTTATTTTCTTAAGATGTTAAAGGGCCTTCATTGTTCTGTCACTGCCACCACATAAGAAAAGCTACAACTCTAACCATCAAGGTCAGCAAATTCTTTGGTGGAAAGTTATGCAGGACTGTGAGGTGAAAAGCAGGAATAAGTTGTATTTGAGAAGGACCCATAATTGAACAATGGCTATGCCACTAAACAAGTAGTAAGAAATAATTCAAGTGCCAGTAATCTAACAATGGATGTCATTAAATACAATGGACTGGAAAAACAGGATTCATCTAGCTGATCCCGTATAGTTGGGATAAGGCTTGGATGATGATGATGATATGCCACTGAATGATTCACGCAGGTTGGGACAACAAGGTGTTGCTGAGCTGAGGGTTTTTTTCTTTTTTTTTTTTTGCGGGGGGTAGACTCCTCTGTGTGTACCTAACACTCTTTCAGTCTTTTGTTTATTCCTCTCAGTAAGCGAAACATAAGATTAAATCCTATTTACCTTTCTACTATTAATATATTCCTTAACTCTTATTATTGATTAAAACGAAGGCATAGTACAAGTGATTCTCAATAAAACACACCTGCAAGCTCCACTCCAGTAACAATGGCACATTAATGATGGAAGACGATGTCATCTTCGACAGGAGGTCATCTTTGATGAATCCCATCAATCTGAGAGCTGCAACCGCACAGTATGTTGCACCACCTGTGCCACTAAGTTGAATAAGGATGGCAAGTACTCTCAAATACTATATTAGCTATAAAGATTTGAAGAAAGTGAAGAACGCAAATTCCACAAGTAACTGGGATGGGATAAATGACAAAAAGGAACATAAACACAAAGAACTTGTGGATTTAGGTCATGAACTGAATTGTGCCATTGAAGCAACTAGCTGATTTAACACTGTCTTGGCATTATCCTTTTGAACATAAAACTTAATTATTTCCCTTGTTTTGGAGAAAAACTTGCGGTTACTTCATACTATGAACATAACTATTTGCTGTTATACAGGGTATACAAAATGGTTGTCCTCTGGCTGTAACTCAGTCATTAACAACCATGCCAAAATGTCCCAGACTTGTTTAGGGCTGCAAATCAATTGGATTTGAATTGAATCTTATCTGTTGGGTCCAGATTGAACTTGGATAAAGGGTCATACCCGATGTTTGTCCTGGCTACCCTGGGTCTTGGGAGGGGTGTACTGATTACGAACCTAACTTTTGGCATTTTCAAGAAAATCGGGTTCATATATATATATATATATATGAGAGAAAGAAAAGGCAGAGATCTAGATCATATTAGAAGCATCAAAGAGTATTGATAAATGATAAAGGATAAAGAAATCAAGGAAAGATGGAATAGTTTAAAAAATTAGTAAAAGAAAATCTATAAAGGGTACTAACAGAGGAGAAATGAGTAACTCTAAAATAACTAAATACAGTATTTATTTTAATAGAATTAGAGTTTCTGAGGTGAAGAAGGAAAAGACATTAAGACCTGGTGGAATTTAAATAGAAGTCCAAAAGGTATGGAAGAGGTAGGCCTATTATAGCTAACTAAACTATTTCATAAGATAATGAAAAGAATGTAGGATGGACGGAAATGGAGCACCATGGTGCCTGTGTTTAAAAAGTCACTATATATATTTTTTTGATAATTGAACAAATTTTATTAAAGCAGCAAAGTATAACCAGTACAATCTTCCAAGGGGAGGTGCAAGGTACACATTCATCCAACCAGTACAAACAAGTTACATTACAATTTAGCCCCCAAAACAACTGACCCTAATTTTTTTGACAAGTAAAAAGAAAACTCCATTTTGTAAAGACTAGTAAGCCAGTAAGCCAAGTTAAAAAAAGCTACAGATGATTTGTTTCCCCACATCCTTCAAGATTTCCACCTTTGGCGAAGGGCCATAATCAGCCAAGTTGATGTAGATGGGTTCTTCCCTTCTACATTTACACTTTCTTCTTCTTTGCAGACAAAAATGTACAAGAAATGGTATAGGAGGAAAGAAGGTATCAACATTGAAAGGACGAGGGGAATTTCTTTCTTCCTACCTAAAATACTGCTTTGGGCTGGTAAGAAGAGAGCTTTTCTTTTGCTTCTTAGAGAACATTCCAATCTGTGTCGGTATTTTTCAACTTTTCCCCACCTTTCTTCTTCTTTCCTCCTCTTCCTCCATGCCTTAGTCTTCTCCTCTCTTCCTCTCTTTTCTCACTATTTTCTCTAATTTTTTGTTTGCTCTAGAAGTGTTGTAATCAATAGGGGGGACATGAGCCTCCTGTTAAAAGGATGAAACCTCCCTCCCCCCACCCCCACCCAACATAAAGAAAGGAAGAACCAAACTGGGAGTTATTTTAAGTGGCTGGAATGACCTTTTATTTAAAGCATTTAACTCTTTTTTTATTGGTCTACTCAGGTATGGTCACAATTTGGTTTTAAAGGAACCTAAATCGCTTTGAAGTAGACCCAAAAAACTGGCCTATTATCTTACCAAGAGACCTCTATTATATGGGCCTCTAATTCAGCCCAACAATTAAACATAAGATAGCACCCATAGCAATAAGGTGGTCCTATTCATAAAACTTGCATGATCATCAGGGTGTGATAATCAATAACTATGGAAATCCAAATGTTGTTTAAACACAGTAATAAATCAATCATTTCATTGGATGCCTATTTAAAACTTTAATCTTCTATTATTTGTTGTACATCGTTAATTTCTTTAGACTTTCAGCGTAACTATACCTATTTTAAAATTTCTTTTAATTTCATAAACAAATGCATGCTTTTCCAATGATTTTTATATTTCCAATTTCCTCAGATTTTCCAGACCTCTGAATGAAATTTATGAAACTTACCCATTTGCACATGGTAAAATACCTAAAGAAACTGAATATCTGAACCATGCTTTATTGGTAGCAACACCCCTACAAGGTTGCAACCTAGTTTAAAGTCATTTTGTACATCATTTATCATTCGATGCCTTCATACATCATTTCAGAAATTTGTAACAACCGCCCTTTGCTTATACATATGGTATACAGAAACTTATACGGAATAAATAAATAATAAATGAAAGAGCTCAGTAGTTTGTCCCCATCTAACTTTTTTCTTTTCACATGCATTTAGGTCAGACAAAATTTCTGCAAACTAATTGGATGGCTGCAGTCAGGTAGTTTGGGAGCATGGACACAGACAATTGTTAAGGAAAATTATCAACCTAACAAGGGAGATTGGTGCTGGCTTTAAGTGGATAAGAAGATCAGCTAATGGACTAGCGGATATATTAGCAAAACAAGGGACTGTTGGGGGCAGTTTTGTAATTCAGTGTTTGTGGTTCAACTCCCTCTACTAGGGGTTGACAGTTGTATTTTGAAAATTCATTAATGAAGTTACCGTTTCCAATAAAAAAATCTGCAAATTAGTAGAGAAGATAAATAGATATAGATAAAATCAGACAAAATCTGCAATGTATACTCTTACCATGAGATTCTGAACCAGGAACTAAGCCAAAGCCACCGTCATATGACTGCAACCAACAGTGCGTTTATGGTTAGGAAATACACAC
Source organism: Nelumbo lutea (assembly GCF_056320005.1). Classification (NCBI taxonomy): domain Eukaryota; kingdom Viridiplantae; phylum Streptophyta; class Magnoliopsida; order Proteales; family Nelumbonaceae; genus Nelumbo; species Nelumbo lutea. Next base: position 3,070,639 of record NC_142685.1, on the reverse strand, counting down.
TATTAAGAAGAGAGATAGCGTACTGATAAAAAAAAAAAAAAGAAGAGAGAGCACCTATAGAAATTATAGAGAGGTATAGTAGCTAGACCTGGCAATTTAGTATATAGTCCTTGGCTTTCTCTCTGTCAATTCCACTCCAATTGTTCAGCATAAAACATATGGCAGCTGAAACATCACCAAACTCTATTGGTACTCCAAAAAAGTGTAACACAAATTTAGATAGCACAATAATAGAATCAACGAATTAAGGGAGTTTTAGTCCTTTTTACCAGCACAAAATACAAATCGAAGGTCTGCTTCTGCCCCAGTATGAATGGGCATAAAACTATACAGAAGAACAGAAGAGCTAGTGAATGTTTCAAGGTTAGATTGCCTACATATATGCACAATATGTAATAACATGGAATCATGATTTACATGGGGAAATTCCAAAAACTTCCAGGATGGATAAGCATTTGTACAACAATTAAGAGGTCCCTACTTTACCATCTATCCCATATCTTTTTTCTGCTTTTAAATCTAAAACACATTCCAAGTGTTTATATATGGATAATGGTATGTCTTTGTATTTAATGTAAAAGCAAATATATGAAAACATTACATGTCACACTGCATCCACAGAGTTGTATAAAAGCAGATCAAGCCCAAAAATGTATTCAATAAAGAGAAGAATGAAGAATAAATGCAAGTTCAATAAAAATGATTCCAACATACCATAATTCTCTTTAAAAAAATGACTTATATAGGAAGTCCTAATTCTTTATCCTACCTCAATTGAACCTAGTTCAAACCCTTATATTACTAAAGTAAACCAGTAGAGCCCACGATAACTTCCCCAAAAAGCATATAAGAGAACTAACAGAATTAAAAAATAAATTAATAAATAAATAAATAGTTCAAAATAGAAACTTAAAACAAATCACCTACTTGACCCTTTAAAATCCATTGCCTGACCAAGATGGGCTGCCAGACCTTTCTGGAGTTTGGTCAAATCGCCAAAATCCAACTGTTAACTCAAACCAGATACTTCTTTTTTTTTTTTGATAATTGAATGATGATTTTATTAACAAGATGAGAAAATTGTTACAAGCATCCCAAGGAGAGGCATGAGGTGCAACCTCTCCTTAAAAGGAATTACAAGTGCAGCCCAATACAATTTTTCCCTATTAACCCCTTGTTTAGCAAAGAAATCAGCCAAAGCATTTGCCGACCTTCCCACCCAGTGTAAACTAATGCACATGTTTCTTGTTAACCACTTGGCTTTCTTTAAGAGATCCCTGTAGCACCAAACCCCTGAATCCGAATCAGCCAGACATTTTATAGTAAATTTTCCACTCCAAGTTTATGTGCAATTTGAATACCTTGTAGGGCTGCCAAGAGTTCAGCCCTATTGGAATCTCCCAAACCTACTAGACCAGAGAAAAGAGCTAATATGTTGCAATCCTTATCTCTCAAAACCCCTCCTATTCCAAATGGTGCTGGGTTACCCTGACTACTCCCATCGAAGTTCAACTTTACACTCTCTTCAGGCGGAGGAAACCAGTCTGCAACCACCCTATGTTTTCTGGGCGAGCTCACCACCACAGTTATCCAACTTCTCCAAAGGTCATCAAAGGAAAGGGATTGGAAAGAAACCATAGTCCTCAACCAATGTATTGTTCTTGTCAAAATGCAATCCTTGACACTTTGGATGTTTCTTCCTTTTTCCTAAAAAATTCTTGCATTTCTTTCTTCCCAAATTGTCCATATGGCCCCTTCTCTAATACATTTCCACATGCACCCAAACATATGTAGGTAGGGTCCACCTACACCCAAACAAAGCAAAAATCCAATTCCATATAGCTTCAGCAAAAGGGCAAGATAAAAGTAAGTGGAAACAATCCTCACCATTGGCATTGCAAAGAATACACTTGTTAGGAGATAAACACATGAAAGGCCTTTTCTTCTGCAAACAATCCTAAGTATCGATTTTTCCATAAACCACCTCCCAGCAAAACACCATAATTTTAGGGGGAACAGGCCTAGTCCAAACCTCCTTAAACAGGAAAACCCTCTGACTGGAAGAAGAACAAAGGGACTTAAAAAAGAAGCACAAGAGAAGGAGCCTTTTGGATGGGGGCTCCAAATCCTCCTGTCCAATTGATTGGGGTCCAAAAAAATACATCGCCCAGAAGAAGAAGAAAGGTCTGAAACACGCACAGGTTCATTGTCCCTTAAGCCCCTTCGAAACCCAAAATTCCAACTTAGAGACTGAGGGAGGACAGTAGAGAGGAGGAAATGAGAAATAACCTTCAATTTAAGCATGGAGATGGAACAAAGGGAAGGAAATAGGTCCTTTAGAGCTGAATTACCCACCCAAATATCTTCTACACACTACATCCCACCTTATCAAATGGTCATTTTTCTCATCCACTGGTTCCCAAAGAAAGTTCCTCATCAATCTCTCTAACTTCTTGGTCTCCCTAACAGGAATTCTAAACACCAAGAGATAATAAACTGGCAAGTTAGCTAAGGTAGCTCTCAGCAAGGTTACTTACACCCTATAGAGATACAACTCTCTTTCCAAGTTGCCAACCTTTTTTAAACTTTTCCAATATTGGAGTCCAAAAGCAACTCCCATTTGGGTTAGCACCTAGAGGAAGGCCTAGGTAAGACAGGCCAGGAAGAGCTAGTACAATCTAAACACTCTGCAATAGAACCAATAGCCTCTCATCCATATTAATGCCCAACACACAGCTCTTGTCCAAATTTATCTTCAGATCGGAAATACTCTCGAAGTGTGTTAACAAACCTTTGAGATTCCTGACCTTACCCAGGTCCACTCCTTCACAGAAAATTATTATGTCATCAACAAACTGGAGGTGGGTTATCAGAACTCTATTTCTACCTATTCTCCAACCCTTTATTACAAATCTTCCCTATCTGCTTTTATGATTAATCTACTAAAGTTATCAGCTACAAGGGTGAAAAGAAAGGGCAAGAGAGGGTCACCTTGTATTAGGCCTCTGCAGACTGTAAAGAAATCCCTAACCGCATCATTGACCAACACTGAAACATGGCAGGAACTGACACAACCCTTCATCCAATTATACCATCTTTGTCCAAATCCACAACTCCTTAGTACCTCAATCAAAAAATTCCAGTCTACCAAATTATATGCCTTTTCTAGGTCCAACTTACAAACAAAACCTTGTTGACCGACCTCTTCATTTCCTTCACACATTCATTAGCTATCAGGATTTGATCAATTATTTGTCTCCCTTGCACAAACCCTGACACTTTTTTTGATAAGTAAAAGTAAACCATCCTATCATCCATTATTCATTAAATTTTAAGTAGTAAGCAACTCTTAAACCTTGAAATTTTGACAAAAAAAATTGAAAAAGATAAGGTAAATATTATTAATAGAGAACCAGAATACAGAATACAGTTGGCCCCTCAACATAACTGGGGCCCAAAACCAAGAATGCATTACAAGATATCACCAGCAATCAGTTGGGGCTCCCAAGACCCTTGGTTGAACCCCTTTCACAGCAGCAGTCCAGAAGACTAACTTCCCAAAAATAAAGAAAATTAGTTGATCCACTTCACTATGCTTGTTCTTGAAAATTCTGTTGTTTCTTTCGGCCCAAATGGTATTGATTACTGCAGCAGGGATGGAGGACCATACACTTTTTGCTACCTTGGACAACCCTCTTTGATCCCAGCACCACAATAGGCCACACACAGACGCTGGCATAGCCCAGTGGAGATGCCCAAGGATCAAGAAGTGGTTCCAGATTGTAGTGGAGACAGAGCAGTGCAGAAATTGGTGGTTACTATCTTCTTCCACTTGATTATATAACACACAGGACAGGTCCTGGAGGACTCCTCTCCTCACCAGATTCATTTTGGTGAGACACTTGTTCAATGCCACGGCCCAGAGAAAAGCACTTATCTTTGAAATTTTGACAAAATCAAAAGCAAACATCAAAAGTTGAAGGTAAAGGCTCCAAGGATTTCTCTTAAGACCCTGCAATATTACCTCCTGGCTATTTCCTATCTTGGGATACCTCCTTTTTGTTTCTGATTTCTTTAAGACTGCTCCAGGAAAATCAAACAGCCCCCCCCAAAAAAAATAAATAAAAAATAAAAACTAAAGCAAAAACATAAAACGCTTGAAAAAGAAAGATGAAGAAAAAAATCTTCAAGGCCATATTTTGGCACACTTCAGATTTTGCTCTACTTTTTAGTTCTTTTGGGTAATAATAACAAGAAGGAAATACACTCATTCCAACATTAGCTGCATTTTTTCCCTTGGTATTAAATCATATGCACCTTGTGGTCTTCTTTGCCATGCCTTGCCAAGTAGAATATGACATTACACATTAGAATGGACAACAGCAATTTTATCTACAACTCCGTCCAACCAAAAAAAAACACCTAAACTGGATCATAATACACCTACAACATTCATAAAAAATAAAAATAAAATAAAAACACACACACACACACACACACACAATTTCCCAACCAACCACTCTAGTACAACTTTGGATGTGCCTTAGTCGATAATTTTAACCCCTCATATCATGATTCATGCATTTTGCTGTAAAGATGAAACAGCTTGGTCAGCCAGTTTAAAAGAGTTTGCTATCTTAAGGTAAATTGGGAACAAAGTTGTTTGGTAGGAGTTAACAAATTGAGAGAAGCAGATGTTAGACCAACTATTGTTTTTGGGTGTGTGTAAGGTGGAGGATTGGCCTTTGACTTATTTAGATTTGCCTATGGGGGAATCCTTATTTGGAAGGTTTTTGGGCCCTAGTCTTAGAGAGATTTGCAAAAAAAAAAAAAGCAGATAGAAAAGGAATTATATTTCACTAGGAGGTAGAATCACCCTAACTCAGTCCACACCACTCTAGGAATTTTCTTTTTTTGATAAATAAATTGTCCACTCTAGGAAATTTTCCAGTTTACTTTTTGTCTACCTTTAGTATCCCAGTGGGAATTGCCAAAAAACTAGAGAAAACTGTAAGAGATTTCTTCTTGGATCAGGGTGACTCTAAGAAAGATCCTTTAGTGAAATAGGAATTGGTGTCACAGAGCAAGGGGCAAGGGGGCCTTGGAATAGGTAACATCAAGAAGAGGAATATGGCATTGTTAGGGAAGTGAATTTGGAAGTTTCTGTTAGAGCAGGATAAATTGTGGTACAAGGTAATAGTCGGCATTTATGGTCTAGCAACAAATGATTAGGATGCTGGGTTGGTTCCGAAGGCAAGCTGTTTCTTTCCTTCGAAAGCAGATCATTATTCTTCCTTTTTTTCCTATCCTTTGTAAGGTATGGTGTTTGTTCAGGTAGTAAAGTTCTTTTTTGGGGAGGATATTTGGCATGGGGAGATCCCTCTTAAGGATAGATTTCCCTCTATCTACTCTCTATCCTTGCATAAGTTAAGTTCAATTTCTCCATTCCTTTATGATAGGACAGCTTGGGACCTAGGGTTGAGAAGAGGTCTTAGAAAGGTTGAAATGGAGGCCCTTGATGAGTTGCTTTCTCTTCTACGTTCTGTTTACCCGGATCCTTCCCTTCTTGATTCTCGGGTGTGGACAGTTTCTCCTTCAGGCCTCTTTTCTTGTGCTTCTTTTTTCAATGCCCCCCTCCGTTCTTCTGGCCTGCCAGTGTCTTCTCCTTCTAAAGAGGTGTGGTGTAACCTGGTACCTCCAAGAGGAAGGATGTTTTGTTGGGAGGCAGTTCTTAACAGGATTTACACTTGTGACTTGTTGCCAAAAAAGGAGACCAAATTGGTGTCTTTCCCCAAGGACTTGTGTTCTTTGTTTTGCCTGTGAAGAGTCAGCAACCCACGTTTTAATCTCTTGTTCTTTTGTTTCAAGTATTTGGGAATGGTTTTCTAATCTCTTGGTTGTAGTTGGGCATCTCCTTCTTCAGTTGCAGACCTCTTTGATGCTAACTTTCTCAGACAGCCAAAGAAAAAGGGCAAAACTTTATGGAGAGCTACAAGGGCAGCAATAGTTTGGGCAATTTGGGAAGAAAGAAATAATCGTATGTTTCAGGATAAGGAGAAGAGGAAGGAGGAATTAATTGATAACACTTCATTCCGGGTTGCATATTGGGTAAAAATGTTGGATCTGTTCAAGGATGTTTCCATTAATGATATCATTAGAAGCTGGAATGCAGTGGTGACTTCCTCAAAATCAAGGGCTGTGTTTCAGGAGGTTTGGGCACCATCAACAGGTCAAAGATTGAAGCTGAAATTTGATGGGAGCTCTTTTGGTAACCCGGGTCCGTCTGGCATTAGCGGAGCAATAAGAGATGGAGTGGGGAGATGGTGGCTTTATATTCAGGGCTGATAGGAGAAGATGACTCCCTAAGAGCTGAAGTTCTAGCTCTCCTACAAGGACTGAGATTGGCAAAACAGCTGGGCTTTCGACGCATCAATGTGGAAGGGATTCAAAACTGGTGATAGGGTGGTTACAAACAGGTAGCTTGGGAATATGGATTCACAGACAAGCTTTGAGGGAGAGTACATTTTTTTATTAGTAATGAAGCATTTGTTTAAAATTAATCAAGATGCACTAACAATAGATACAGAAAATAGTTCCCCAAAGAGGTGTGAGTTGCCGCCTCAAAAACAAAGCAAAATTAAACTACCCAAACAGGGGACAAATAGGGGAGAGTTGTTTTGGGCTGAACTGTAAATTGAATCTTTTGGGTGGTTAGTCTTCGTTATTATGGGGACTGGACCCATGTATTCTGTTAACCTTTTTTAATGAAAGTTACTGTTTCCTATCAAAAAAATCAATAACTTTCCTACCAAGGTATGCCATGTTAGAGGGAAAAAACAGTATGGCATCTTTCCTGTATTCAAAGTGACTAGATCTAGGGATGCCAACGGGTAATATCCGTGTCTTATTTATGTATACAGGTACGAGAATCACATTATGTGCAATGAGTCAGATCCAAGCAGGCTCTTCCCTGGGCCTACCGCCCTTTGTTCTAGACCAACTTTATAAGTACCTAATATCCAATTAAGGAGCCAACAAGTACTTTTCTTGGGGTAAACACCCTTGACTGGGTGGTGACAATGTGTTCTCTTAATATGTCTAATGAAAGTTACCGTTTCTGATCAAAAAAAAAAAATTAAGGAGCCAACAAGTATCTACTTGATCATGGTTCTAGATTCAACTAATTTTCCCTTACACCTTAAAGCATGTGGTTACGATATTATCAATACCCCCCCTAAAACATTTATCTTATTTTTTATCTTAAATGTGAATTAATAAATTAAATCTATCACTTCATATGCAAAACCTTGATGAAAGAATCAACAGGAAAATTGGTGTTGGGTGTTCTGCAACTTTATTTCTATCTTAGAATCTAACTAGATAAACCCTGCATTCCTAACCTGTCATGTTTCTATTTCAAGTTGGTACTTGCAGCATTATAGTGCATCATCGGAGTTCTTGTCTTGCTTTAAGAAACAAAATGGATAGAGTTACAAGCTACAGTGCTCTAATCTCATATTTTTCTATTTTTAGGATCCTAATTTGAGTCTATAATTACTGCAAAACTTGTATTCCATTACTTCCCTCTGGAAATTCAATATTTCAATTATAATGGCCATATTTATAGAATCACTACAAGGGGTTGGATCTCTCTTTACAAACTCCAATTTCATTTAGGAAAATTACCAGAAACAACTTTTTTTCTTTTCTTTAAAGGATAATGTATATATGATGCATTAACAAAAGAATGGAAATACAGGAGCCCCATGTACAGCAAGGAGCCATGCACTGGGAATATACAAAAAGATCATGATCTGTCCCCCCCCCCCTTTATTACAAAAAATACAAACAGAAAAAGTGTTAAAGGTCATCCCTTGAACAGTTTATGGACTCTCAACCAGGAGAGCATCATAGCCTCCAAGTTACATACTAACTTATCTTTATATTCACTTACTGTTATCAAAAACACGAGATTTTCTTTCAGACTAAATAATCCAGAGCATAGAAAATGGAACAATACTCCAAACTACCAACCCTTTTTTGTTCAACCCCCAGAGCTGCCAGCTATAAAGTCTTCCATCAATAACGGGCACCAGCAATGAATACCGAAGATGCCATTCACACAGGACCACAGCTTCTCTGAGACTTTAAAGTGAAGAAACAAGTGGTTTACAGATTCAGGATAGTCATTGCAAAGCCCACATAAATCACTATTTAATTTTAGCCCCATACCCCCTTTTTAGCAAGTTGTCATGTCTTTCACCAGACATGTATTAAGGATGGTTGTCCAAACCAAAAAAAAAAAAACACCTTAGAAGGAACAGTGAGTTCCAATTTTTTTACTGCAGGGAATTTATTAGAAGTAGGGGAGTGCAGCCTGTTGTAAAAAGATTTGACAGAAAAGGAACTGGTACTCTCCCATCTCCACAATCTCCTGTCTAATTGGGTGGGATTGATCACTACACTCAGCTTTTGAAATCAGTCTATCAAGGGGGCAATCTCCCAATCATTCCAATGACACCTGAACTTTCTCAGTTCAAACCATTACCTATAAACAGTATAAACAATTCACCAGTTTAACCAAGCCAATAGTTTTTTGACCAAGTCAACAGGTTTTTGAACCCTACTGGGTTTGGGATAAAACAGACCCATTATTGTCTCCAAGTGACAAGTCGGCCAGTCCAACATCCAGGCCAATGATGGGTCGCAAACATTACCATATTAAACCCCCAATCTGAATGACCTGTTCATACTGTGTCTTAATGTTTGCACCTGTCTAACTAAAAATCTGTGCCTCCATTTCATGCCCTTTTCTTGCCTAATGAGTAATGACTCTCATCCAACTTAAGAGAACTTGGCAATCCCCTTCAAGGATGGTTTCTACCCACCACAATATTAGCTTCAAGCCTTTTATTAGTGTCAGAATTTCAGCCACCAAAGAGTAGTTGTAACCAAGTGGGCCTGAAAATCCAAGAAGAATAAATTTGTTTATGGATAACTTCAAATTTTTTATTGCAATTGGATAAAAGAATTAGTATGCAAAATATGCTCAGCATCCCATTTACAAATAAGCTGGCCACATCCCCCTAAACCCAAATCTTTGTTTTTAAACTCGTTCTATATTTATTAATCCCTAGAACAGTTGTTCCCTATGTACTCCTTGTTCGGCTGAAGTGTCAGCCAACCCATTGGCTGATCTTTACACCCATGTTAAACACTTGGTTTCCTTTTAAGATCTTCCAAATTGCTAATACTGACATTATTCTTGCCCTTATTCTCTTAGCCAACTCACCACAACTCTCGAGTCACCTTCCCCTTGTCTACTTTGAGATCTAGGATGGTAAGCCACCCCTATTTGCCAAAGCCCAACAGTTAATTCTTACCATTGAAATATCAAAAAAGGAGCTGATATCCATTTATTTGTCTTTAAAAATCCTTCATTCTTTTCTCCACATACGGAAGCTCTAGTAAAATCATTTTTCTCTTTTCTATATGGTAAGGTAACAAATTGGTATAGAAAAGGTCTGTAGCGTTAGTTGGTACAGTCCAAACTCCACCAAGGAGAAGAAAGAAGTAGTTCCGTACCTAGAAGCATACGGGCAGAACGTAAGGAGATGGTTAGTACTCTATCCACTCTTAAGACAAAGAACACACATACAAAGATACAGGCACAAGTCTTTTGTTTCCTCTAAAGCCAGTCAATCGTATTGATGGCTGTGTGGCAGATTCTCAATAGAAGAGTTCTGCTTTTGGAGGAGGATCAATCCACATGGCCTTTGTCGGATCAACATAATTTATTGTGATGCGCATGCAACAACTCACTTAACATGTATCCCTTTGTTGGAATGCAAAAACACATGTATATCTTATATATCTATACGATCACCTAGGCATCTTAGTATATCCATAAATACAAATATCTTAGTAGAGGCAAATAAGTAATTATGCCTGCTTTTACATATTGATAGGTGTGTGCAAAAAATCACTTAACAAGTAATTGTGCCCCTTTTTATTGCAATGCATGCAACAACTCACTTATCACATATCCCCTTGTTGGAATGCAAAAATGCATATTTGTATCTTATATATCTATACAATCACCTAGGCATAATATAAATACAAACATCTTAGTGGAGGCAAATAAGCAATTATGACCCCTTTTACATATTGATAGGCGTGTGCAACCCATTTTGGGTCATTATAAGCGCATGGAGGACTAAAAGGTAGGGTTCTTAATCCTTTTTTTGCATCTTTACGAGGTTATTCAAAAATCTTGTCTTTTCTTTTGAAAATCAAGTGTAAACTGCCATTGTTTTACAAAATTATTTTGTGGTTTACCAAGTTTATAATTAACATGTAATTATATAATACTTGTACATAATAATACATTATTATAAAATACGTAAATATTTGTTTATTGTTGTCACCTAAGCAACATCTAGTTGTTGCCCATAGGTGTTACCTGGATGCCTTTAAGTACACCATGTCGTTCATGTACAAAATGCATATAGATTTTTAATAGTAGATTCAGTTAAAAGGAATAAAGAAAAAAGTAATATTAGCATGAGAAAGGTAACAATTTTTGGATTCCTACAAACATTTGACCGGAAAAGAAAAAGACTACTAAGAACAAGATTTGAAAATCTAAAGAAAAGAAAAGTAATAAATATACCTCCCATCAGGTTGTTGAAGGTTTTTCATTGAGATCAAAATTGAATCCGGGTCAATACTTGACAAGTTGTAGCCAACAATCTTAAGTATAGCTAGAGCACAATAAGTGCTTGCCAAGTGGCTATTGTTGTGAATCAAGACCTAATGTAAGATCAAATGACAAAAATTGTTGTATGCAAAAAAGATATGAAAATCGTATACCAGGTTATATGTTGAAAAATGACACACTTCAAAAGTTGTGGTCTTACATTGCTAGAATCTGGAGGAAACATAGAAGTTCTGGAACCATGAAATCCATAAAATTGACCTGGAGTAAAATGAAAACTCATTGAAATCCCACACATAAAGTAGTGAAATGCGGTGGAATTTCATTATATGAGCAGTTTCTGACAATGCAGGTCAATACCATTTTCTAGATCAGCTTTATTTTTTGGACGAGCTTGAAAAGATAAAACCCAATTGGCGATTTCCTCCTTGTCAACCTAAGCCATAAATAGTATCAAACCTTAGAATCCCAAAGGAAGAAAGCCAATATCATACATCTACAAATATATGGTAACTTGTCACAAAGAAAAAGTTGAAGTGATTTAAAAGGTGTGCCTAGGCACACAGGGGAGGAGCATTTTAGGTTATGTGCCTCACCTAGGTCCCAAGTGCAACACTTTCAAAAGGTGATGGCGCTTGGTGTGCCCCGTGCGCCTTGCGCTTCAGCCCAGGAGTGTGCCTTTTGAAAGACACCTAAAGTTATAAAAACTTTTTATAGGGATTAAGAATTTAAGACCCTAATATTGACTTGTTTGGGCTTGCCTCAAGGGGCTTGGTACAAAGGTGGCTTGTAGAATCAGGAATGCATAATGTTTAACATCACATTAGCTATTTAAAGTAATGCAATTGGGAAAAAAAATAAAGAGATTAAGAGTTTACATGCTTGAATATGTAATTATATGTTATGTTTGATTTTATTTTTAAATATATTTTACATGTTATGTTTATGTATTTTAAGTTGAAATAATAGGTTTTTAAAGTATTTATTTTAAAAATTAAGTTTATATTTTTTATTAATATTTTTAAAACTTTGCATTTTTTGGAATTTTTTTACCATTTTTTTGCACCTTGCTTCAAAAAAGGCATGCATCTCACCCTCAGGTGCAAAATGGCCATTGCGCTTTTAAAACACTGGTATTTCATTTGAATGCAACAAGGGATGGAAATGTCGGGTGGAGGAAACCTCTCTTCCTTTTTCTTTTTCAGTGGTGTCTCATTTTTATATTCAGTGTCTTCTCAGTTAAGGGATATCACATTAGGACATGTGTAACGGTTAGACAACTACAATGAGGGAAACAAAGTTATAACACGGAATACCGGCATAAAGCCCCTCTGAAAAACAGTCATCGGTCGAGTTTGCTCCCCTATGTGGATGGGAGACCAAACTAAAGCCACCTGAGAACCAGCAAAGACCCAGAATATGAGAAACATAAATTGTGCATCTGGGCAAAGAGCCCCATGATTCGTCATCTGTGAACATTTTAGGAAACGACCATCCATGGAAGACAAAAAGCTAGAGGAAATTCACATTGCTTCTTGCATGGACTGCGCACTCTTTAGTCCTTTATGGTACAAACATCTATCAACCCTCAATACAGCTAGAGGGAGGAAAGCCAAAACATAATACATATACGAACACAGACAGCCTATAAGCAACCATTGACACTGTATATCCCTCCAGAGAAAGCATACAGGTTCCAGACTATGGACTGCCCCAAACGCAAACAAGATGATCCAATTTCTAACGAGTAAAAAAAACACAGAAAGTAGGGGAAGGAAGTAGAAAAAAAAATGTCTTTTATGATGAACTCCAGGTACCGTAATTGAACATCCAATTTTTACCTAGTACCTACCTATCAAATACTCTCAGCTTTTCCCTTATGTGGTAAAACAAACTGGTGATTAAAACTGCATTTGTTTCTCAGCAATAAAATGCCAATAAATATAATAAAAAGTAACCAATTAAAGCCTACATACAACTAAGAAAATGCATCATGTCAGCATCTTGAATGCACTCGATCACTACGTTGGTGTATCTGATATTTGATAAATGTCAATAACAAAATACAGAATGCGTCACCGTTTCTGATCATCGAAACAACTATTATATGGAATTTATGGAGCTGCATTTAAATTGACCAAAAACGACCGGAAAATGAGACAGATTCAGGTGCCAATAGCACCATTCTCAAGATACCTGATCTAGGGCGCCAAATATGTCGAGGCCAGATATAACAAAGTAGGCGAGAGTTAGATGATTAATCTCCTGCTCTTGATAACCTGAAGGAAGACCGTGGAACATCATCTTCAGGAAACGGACATGACGATCCCTGTCGAACGAGGTCGTGGGGGACAAGGAGCTTTGTCCGGCATCCATGACCAAACTGAACGAACAATCGAACTGACAGAGTAGAGTGACAGACCCTCGGAGTCAAAAACAGTCTACCGAAGAGCTGCAGAAAAAGGAAAAGCGCGGTGGACCAAATGATAATCTCCGCCGAGTTGCGTTCTCCTCCCAACAAAAGCTGTCCCAATACCTTAGGCGGACTTTGCTATATTCAGGCCCGAGCCCCGAGCCCGACCATCGGGATAGATCTTCAGCCCGAGCCTATCCTTCATTCCTTCGTATAGAGTCCGAAACCCGATAAAGAAAATTCAATGGAGTAACGATAAAACTAAATTAATATTAAGGGAAATTTTCATATTATTATCATATACGAAGGTTTAATTTATCGAAAAAATGTTATGTATATCGGAAAGAAAGGCAAATTTAAAAGACGAATGGAGATATGTTTTGGATACATATGGACGAAAAATTAAGATATGCATGTAAATACTATAAATACATTAATAAATTTTAAATAAACATCAATGTCACTTAATATAAGACATAAATGTGCTATTTATGCATAAAATAAAATGTTTTAGTGGATTTTATGAAGAAAACATATTATAATTAATATACCATAACAAAAACATACTATCTAATAAAGTACTTAATTCAGTTCAAATGTGTTTGCTTGTTTTATTCTAAAAATTAAAATTAAAATTAATAAAAATAAATATGTAATAGCAAAATTGAATGGATTTGTGGGCATAATAGATCAATTAATTATTTTGAATGTTTCATTATCATTTTCTAAAAACTGGATAATTATTTATTTTATTCAAATAATTATTTTGGATGTTTTATTTTAAATGTTAAATTAAAAATAAGAAAAATAAATATGTAACAGAAAATTTTAATGGATTTATGGACATAATAGATCAAGTAATTATTTTGCATTTTAATCTAATTTTCTAAAAACTGAATAATTATTTATTTTATTTAAATAATTATTTTCCATGTTTTATTTCTAAAATCTAAATTAAAATTAAGGAAAATAAATACGTAACAGAAAGGTTGAGTGGATTTATAGGCATAATAGATCAAGTAATTATTTTGCATGTTACATTCTAATTTTATAAAAACTGAATAGTTATTTATTTTTATTCAAATAACTATTTTGCTTTTTTATTCTAAAAAATAAATTAAAATTAGGAAAAGTAAATATGTAACAGAAAATTTGAATGGATTAATAGACATAATAGATCAAGCAATTATTTTGCATGTTTCATTATAGTTTTCTAAAAACTAAATAATTATTTATTTTTATTCAAATAATTATTTTGCTTGTTTTACTCTACAAATTAAATTAAAATTAGGAAAAGTAAATATGTAACAAAAAATTTGAATGGATTTGATCTATGGACATGGTAAATCATCCATAGATCTACAACATACTCACCCTACAGGGTTAAATTACATAAAATTAAATTATATATATTGATGAAGGAAGATTTGGCCCGACCTCGTAACTACGCAACACGTGGCAAAGGCAACAACTCGGTACAACAGCGCGCCTAAGGCAAGAGCACCAAAGGGAGGAACCAGCGGTTCGAACTCCCTACCAGCGATCCGAACTCCCTATTAGGAGGTCGAACTCTCCCTTGGGCCCCGAGCCACTCAAAGGACAGTAACCCGAACGGGCCTGCCCTATGGCACTTCGGGACACACACTTTGAACTGGCCTGCCCTATGGTAGTTCGGGACACACCTCTGAACTCAATACCACCTCACTCAACACTTCACCTCCAGGATGCTAAACTAAACAACCGTACCATGCCTGACACCGAGAAAGTTTGTATCCAGGGGCGGCGCACCTGACTGACTTGGGATCAGACACTTGACAGCCGCACTTCAAACGGCCACCTGCCACCACCATCTCCAGTTACAGAGACGGCTCCGACAAGGAGCAGTGGCGGTTCTGTCCCAGCAGAAGGGATGACACCCGATCTAGCAAAAGCACAGAGTGATCATATCCGACCTGACAGAAGCCTCGAAGTGAGTGCGCGAAGTGGTTATAAAAGGCCCCCTACCCCCAATAACAAGGTATGCAAACTTTGCGCCATCTGGTTTTATCTTGCCTTTGAGAGAATACTAACTTGAGCTTCGGAGCAATCTCATCGGGTTCCCCCCGGAGTTCCCTCATCTTCTCCGTTTTAGGCTCATTGTTACTCCAATCAGAGGCAAGGTCGTTGACAGCTAGGACCGGCCGGATTGCGCAACATCATATATAAAAATCAATTATTTATAAAAAAAATTCAATTGATCTATGGACATAGTAGATCATCCATTGATCGACAACATACTCAGCCTATAGGGTTATATCACATAAAATTAAATTATATATATATCATGAAAATAAAAAAATAATTATTATTTAGAAGAAAAAATCAATTGATCTATGGACATGGTAGATCATCCATACGTCTACAATATACTCAACCTATAAGTTAGATCACATAATATATATATATATATTCCAAAAACTAAAAATAAATCAATTATTTAGAAAAAAATCAATTGATCTATGGACATGGTAGATCATCCATAGATCTACAAAATAATCAATTTCTATAGGTAAATCACAAGAAAAACCTAATTTTTTTTCATATTTTTTATTATGGAATTTCTTCAAATATTCACAAAGATTTACATATGGCAGCAAAATAAATGGGATTTTTTGCACAATAATAGCATATCAACATACATAAAGATGATTTCAAGCATCCAAACTTAAAAAAAAAAACAAAGCATTGGTTGAAAATGTAAAAAAAAAAAATTGAAAAAACATACCTATTTTCGCTACTTTTTAAACAACCTCGAAAAACTTGTTGAATCTTTCAAATTTGTAGGTGTTCTGATGGGTCTTTTCTAGATTTTATTCTATAGGAATGTGAATAAAGTTTCTGGAGGGTTTGCGGAAGAAAGAGGGCTTCTGAAAATGGGTTTAGAAGCCATCTTTCAAATGCTATTTTATTCATATTTTCGCAATGGTGAATTTGTCGCGGATCAACTAATACGTGGCCGAAACATGACGAAATGGGTCAATACCAACCCAATACTAATTCAATACTGTTTTGACATGGTGAAAATAGATGGTACATTCGATTTAGGACTGTCTCTCGTGCCGATAAGTCAAAACACCGATACGTATCAGCCGATACGTGACGAAATTTAAAACATTGCCCTATACTTTAGGGGTAGTATCAAGTTAGTACCCAAATTTCAAATCATGTCATTATAGTACTTAAACTTCAAAAAACTATCAATTCAGTCCCTACCATTAGCATTCCGTTGATTATCTTATCACATGATGACATGTGTAACTTCAAATTACTGAAAATGTCAAAACTACCCCTCAAAAGAAGACATTGTTCATTCTCTTTTACTTGAGACTGAACCATAATAGACAATGTTCATTGTTTCCATCACCATATTTGCTCACTCTATTGTTATTTAGTGTTCAATAATCTACAACTTTTCCCTGTTAATTTTCAATCGAGTGATCAATGAGTTTGCCAACAACCTTCTACGAACATCGACCACTATTCACAAAGGCAAGTCAATTTCCAATGTTCCTGGACAGAACCAACAAAGTGAAACCAAACAGCCACCCCCACTAACTCACTGAGTATCAATGATAAGGTTGCCACCCCCATTGACTCATGTGATACCCAAACTCTTAATATAAATTACCACCAACAACGTTATACAATCTCTAGGTTCAACAACATGAGCCAATGCCCACACAAGTGCAATTCTTGGGACTCCCTTAGATGCCTTAATAGCAATGACAACCTCATCGGCAACATCAAAGCCTTTTTGTCATGCTTCCCGCTCTTCTGTTCTAGAGTTATTAAACCCACTAAGGTAGCATTCAGTAGTGTGTAAATATCATGGATGGGACTATCCACGGTAAAATATGGTGTTCTACTATTTGTGGATGGTCCCATCCACAAAATAGCGTGGACAGGGACAAGCCACACCCCAATTTAACGTCCATAGTATTTTCTCGTAGATAGTTTAAACTATAGTGTGGACAACTTGTGGAAAGGTTTTAGTGTAACACACATGTGTTACATTGGTCCAATTATTCTCGTTTTACTTAATGTTTTAGTAATTTTTAAATTTTTAATATTTTATCAATAAAATAATTATTTTTAATGTTAATTCTAGCACAAGTCCAATGGTTCTTCTTTTCAACTATTTTCACTATTTAAATATTATTTTTATCAATAAAATTATATTTAAAATATTAAATTTTTATTTTTTTAATACTTAAAATGATATTTTGTAATTAATTAAAAATGTAATTGTTGTCTATATTTTGGTGCCTTTTTTCAATTTATTTACCAAATAAAATGCAAAAAGTAGACATATATGATATGACTGTGTAGATCTTCCATTAAACATCTACAAAACACCACCGTGAATTTATTCTAAGTTCAAAACAATCATGAATTGTGATGTGGTATGTATTGGTCCTTGTGATGTGAAAGTGTGGAGCATTTATTCATTTGAATTTATGAATTCTATTAGATAAGATGATTTAATTTTTTTTATTCATACAAACAAAATTTTATTTATATGTTATCAAATATTAATTATAAAGTTGCAATTACTTATATTAGATCCTATGATTAGGAAATACGGTTTAAATATTTTACTTGAAACATATTGTGAAAATATGAATATTGAAATTGAAAGTAAAAAAATTAAATTAATAGTTTATTATCTGAAATGTATAGTTTATATGAATAATAAAAATTATACAACTTGTATAGTTGCATCTTTCACTTTTGAACTTGAGTTTAGCAGTGGAAGAGAACAAACTTTTTTATTTAATAAGTAAGAGACAGAAATGTATTGCCCCGACAACAAATTCATTTACTAAACTTAATCTTTATTTATAAACAAAATTTGTCTATTTTATGTGATTCTTGTTTCACCTCGAATGAAACAAGTAATTTTGATATTTTAACTTGTTGGAGTGAACATGCAAAAAATTACTCAGTTCTTGTTGACATAGCACATGATCTACTAACCCCTTTGGTGTCTACAATTCCACCGTAGTCATGTTTTAATGTAGATACTAAGGTGTTGAGTGACAAGAGAAGTTGTATGAATGATAAAAGTCTAGAGATGTGTATATGCTTTAAAGATTGGCTGGATGTTGGAAATAGGTTACAAGACAAACGGAGGGCATAGCATTACACCTGACGTTTCACTTGAAGCAAATGATCAAAGTAAAATATTTTTTATATACTTGATAGTTGTATAGCATTTTTTAAAATTATTATAAAATTTATTTAATCTATTTGATGTTTTTTAGGGATTATAACTAATAAGTGTAATTTTTGGGCTCTAATATCAATAAAAGTAATATTTTTAATAGAATTTAAAAACAAATTAACTTTTTTAAAATAATATCAAAGGGCAAAAATACTATTCACATTATTTATCTTGCAAACCATTCATCAACGCAGCTGCCTACCTTTAGCAACGCCTCCGCCTACCTCCGCAGCCTCCCCCCTTTAGCAATGCCTTCCTATATTTAATTAAGCATTATATATATTTAAGTTGCGGTTCTATACAATTGAATTGAAAGCTAGCAGAAGAACGAGTATGCTGATGGTGAAACATTTGAAGCTTTGAATTTTCCGATTCTTTCCGACCTTCCACTCAGTCGTTCCAAAGACCCTTCCACCATGCCGGAGAATCCGCATCCTATGGCTTCTAGCCTCTCTTTGGTGAACCCCAAGGCCATTGACATCAATTTCCCGGCGAATGCAGCTTACCCGCACTTTCCACCACCGCCGACCGTCAGGAATCATTATTCCTTTTTGAAACATCACATGTCGTGCGCAATAGTATCTGTTACCTATGCCTGCTGTCCGATATCTGACAGTAGTGGCGGACAACATGGAAAATCCTTCGATGACATGCCGAAGTACAAATGGAAGAAGGAAGAAAGTGGCATGTTGTTCCGAGAGTGAACGAAGAGAGTCATCATCGTAAAATTTACAACTCGTCGCTACCCGGGGACTCTGAAGGACATCAAGCACCAATGACGGAAGTGAAGATGATGATAAAGAAGAAACAAACAAGTAAGAAATCAAAGCCCAGGATTCATAGCAGTACGTCCTTCACCGATAGCGGTTGCTTCAGCAGCGATGGAGGCGAAGAGGTTGACGATGAAGAAACCAAAACCCTAGATTGTTTTTCTGGAAGTTTATCCACATTATTTTTCAGACTTCAATCCACGTCTCGAAACAATATGCGAATCACCCAACATTATGAAAGGTTTAAGAGGTCATAAGAAAACAAGCAGAATAACGTGGAAAAATAAAGTTGAAACGTCAGGTTTCCAGGAGTAACAGAGTGTGGTTCACCGGAAATAGAAGTGGCGAGATTATCAGTGTTCCGGAGGATGATACCATGTGTTATAGATGGGAAAGCGAGGGAGAATTTTGGGTGGTGAAGAAGTCGGAGGACCCCTACTAGGATTTAAAGAATTCAATGCTGGAAATGATAGTAGAGAAACATATGTTAGAAGCGAAGGATTTGGAGCAGCTATTGCGATGTTTCTTATCTCTGAACTTGCAAAAAACACCATGATGTCCTCGTCGATGCCTTCTCTAAGATCTGGGAGTCTTTGTTCTATAAATTCCTGATGACCAGATACTCAACTAGTTCCTTCCACTAGCCACTAGCTTGTTCAAATTCGTACGACCAAATATTAGAAAGTTTCATCATCGCTGTATTCGTTCTTCCCTTAGCTTTCAATTAAAGTGTATAGAACATGTGGAAGAAGATAACTTAAATATATATAGTGCTTAATTAAATATGGAGTTGCCGGAGGCAGCAAAGATAGGATGAGGCGTTGCCGGAGGCGGTGGTTGGTGGTGGCACTAACGAATGATTTGCAATAATAATAGATGAACAATGTTTTTGTCCTTATTTTATATTATTTTTAAAAAGTTAACATATATTTTTAATTTTTATTAAAAATATTAATTTTATTGATATTAGGACCAAAAATTTACCTTATCAGCTATAATCCCTATTTTTAATGATATAATTTTTTATTTTCAAATTGTAATTATATTGTATTTTTTATATTTTATTAATTTATTCAATTTTCCAATTTTAATATTTCATTCATCATCCAACCATTGTATGCTTTGTATCATTCAAATTTAAATGGAAGAAAATTCATATTTTTCTTCCAATTTGTTATTCACTTTGAGTCTTTGACTCTTTACATCTTAATTGTTTAAGTTTTATTTATTTGTTATATTTCTTATTTTTCAAATAATTCCTAAGGGAAAGTTAAATATTTTAGTTTTACTTGGCAAACAAATAAAAAAAAAACATGGTACAACCTACAACTTGCTCGGTTTAGGTCAACGGCATAACACGAGTCCACACGAGCTTGGGCCATGGGCCATGCCTAGCTGACCCCCCCAAATTATCAATGGGGAGGGGCAACATGAACCATTTTACACCTTTATGCATCCATACTAGATGAGATCGAATCTGGTCCAAGAAGGTCCCAACAACAATTGCTACAATCAGTCAATCACTAGGGTGCAAGACAAGTGAATTGGGCCTAAAGCCCCTAGCCTAGTTAGATTGTATTCCACTCATGTTAAATTTGTGTATATGCATAATACATATAAATATGTATTTATATATACATATGCATCAATACATGTATATAATTAGACATGGCTGAATTGGGATTGGATTGGATCATTACCTTGTAATTTGGCTCAAATGACAATTTGGTCCCAAACTTTAAAATGCAACAGTTCAGTACCAAAACTTTCAAAATGTAACAATCCAATACCCAAACCTTCAAAATGTGACAATCTAGTACCTATCATTAAATAGTTTGTTAATCAGCCATTAAGTGACATTTGAAGAAGTAAAAAAATGTCCTAAGCATGCCATCTAATTATCTTATTAACAATTCAAACATTGACAATAAAATCAACATTCCCAAATTATAGATTCATCTAAATAGTCACTGAGTTTTTTTGAATAGAAGAGGCTAGGATTTGGGATTGATGGATTGTTCAATTTTTGTTGTCAATGTTTGGATGGTTGATATAGAGAATTAGATGGCATCTAAAGGGCATTTTTGACTTTTCAAATGTCACTTAACGGTTGATTAACTAATTGGTTAACTAGGTACTGGATTATTATATTTTGAAAGTTTTGAGACTAGATTGTCACATTTTAAAATTCCCATAACCAAATTGTCACCCGAGCCAAAGTAAGGGTACTATAGAGAAATTTCCCCAAAAAATTAAGGATAAATTACAAAGTCCCCTTTAAACGAGGTCTGTGACAAAGACCCCTGTAATTTATTTTGCGACAAAGACCCCTTCTATAGTATCACCATGAGACAAAACCCCCTTCCGTTAGCTTTTTCCTTGAAATCTGCGGTTATAATATTTTTTAACCGCAATGCTACCCTTGTAACAAGAAAAAGACTATTCATCTTCCGCGAGCTTACGAACAACAGCGATAAGAGGAGAGAAAGGGAGATCAGGGATTATCGCCGTTGCTGTTCTCTACCTGCAATATTTTTCCTTCACTTTGTTGATCGCGTCTCTGTATTTTTCCTCAGCATCAGATCCGGTTTTGTCTTGTTTCCAGGAGCGAATCACTTCGTCCCGGCGGAAATTGTGAGTCTCAGGCAAAAGTTTACCTTCCCTCAATTCCTGCCTTGATCATGCCATTCTGTTTCAATCAACATTAATTTGGGAGTTTTAACACCGTCTCCGGTTGCGTGGTGTTAAAGCAATGTGCAACATTTGCTTCCGACGAGAAAGAATAGTGGTGTTGATGCAATGTGCAACACTTGCTTCAACACCACGCAACCGGTGAAGAAGCCCACCTTCAAAATTAATGGGCAGTCCACCTTCAACTTCAAGCAAGTGTTAGACTGTCAGTGTCTTTGTTCACCGCTGCCTCCGACGACGTAGGCCGTCCTTTTTTAACATTGTCTCCGGCTGCATGGCCATGTTTCTATTATAACATAAATTTTTGTTTTTCTGTAAACTCATGGACAGTAGTAGAAAAAGAGTGCTGATCCAAACAAACCCCTTCACCCAAGTATAAACAACAAGGCCAAGAGATATCTGCATCCTTACCACCAGTGTCCTTTAAATACACGGAATGGAAGTTGGCAGAAAAAAGAAGAAAGAAGAAGGTGAGCACGTGATCTGCCAAACCCACCCGTAAATCAAAAATCGAATTATTTTTGGTAGTCAAATAGAAAAATCGGAAAGCTCCCTGCCTTTCCCTTTCCATAAGCCATTATTGTAGCGATGTTTCATGCCCTGTGCGCACCTGTCACACGCTCTGATTCTAATAGCTTACTCCAGGAAGTTTAGGGGAAAAACTTGAAAGAACAAATCTAAGCGAAGAACAATATTAGTGTTACTGTGTTTGCTGGCTTGTTGAGAGAATCGTAGTTCATCACGTGTCGCACCCTCTCCGGTCCGGGCTGCGTAGCGCCCTACCTAGCTAGATATCGGTGTTATGGAGATCGAGCGCCTGGGCACATACATGGCTTATTTTGAGAGGTAGAGAACTTGCCGATCTCCCTTTCTCTCATCCCCTATAGCCTTCGGAAGAGCAACCCCTCCTCCTCCACTTCCACCGCCGCCGCCTCCGGAAGACATGACTTTCACCGCTGCAACTGATTGCAGCGGCGAATCCACCACCGGCCTCTCTCCATCTTTTATTATTGTTTTATTTTTCTATTTCTTCTCCTTCCCACAGTTGACGCGCCCTCTGTCACCGCCGAACCAGTTGCTGCCCTCTGACCTCCGCCGAATCAATGTGAGTTAGACAATGTTTTTCACCAGAAGGGCGTTTTTGTCTCACGGACTCGCGGTCATGGCACAGGGAGGTCTTTCTCGCAAAACAACGTACAGGGGAGTCTTTATCACAGACCCATAATATAAGGGGGTCTTTATAATTTACCCAAAAATTAAATAGCTCAAGTATTTGTGCCCAGCCCCAGCCCCAGCCCCAGCCCGAAGACTGTAATGTAAAATACTGGCTGGGTTGGTTCGGGCGCCTAGTCACACCACCGTCCGCAGTGGTCCTTTTGCAGCCCTAAGTGTAAAAGCCCGCTAAAACCCTCCTCCCCAACGACGTCCATCATATATTCCAATTTCCAGTTTAAACAGTTACCTGATTGATTTCTTCGAGCATTTGGAGTTCTCGCAAGAAAACCCAGGATAAATGAAAAATACAAAGGCGCTGGTCTTAACATTCGCAGAAAAATGCAAGGTTTGTGTCTCTCTATCTTAACATAGACACGCATAGGCACAGAGACATGAACACATTTTAGTTCTTATCCAATCTGTTTTCGGATAAATTTGTAGTCTGTATCTCTTACAATCTTACCCTTTCGTATGTGGAAAATATATTCTTCCTCCTCTTCTTCTTGTGTTAGAATCTTATAAGAGCTGTAACATCATCACAGAATATATTAGCTTCTAATTGGCAAGGTTATCTTAATACCATCAAAACTGACGCCAAAGGAAGGTAAGCTTTAATCAGAAACATTACGAAGAACTCTTTATTTAATGACTATGGTGTAACTTCAACCTATATGGTGCACAAGAAAATAACATTCTTGTTTTCTCCCATGTTTGTGATAGCAAAGAGGACATTTACACTTCAAAGGTTAAATACTTATTTAAGAAGGGCAAGCCATACATCTGGGTACCAGAAAATGATTTGCACAATGTGGTACGCATTTTATTTTTCGCTGAACGTGGTAAACACTCTATTGTAGTGTAGTTTGTTGTTATTAGTTATCTGTCTACTAATTTATATTGTTTACAACCATATCAAGATCCAGCGACGTTAATTGTTATAATAAATTTGACTCCGGCTCTTCTTTTGTGGGATTATTTTAAATGTACGTTCTGCTACAGTTATGTCTTTTTTCCCCTTTTTGTCAGACAAGCAAAGAGCAAGGAGTTTATGTTTCACACATTTTGGTCTTCTTTAGATTGAGTTAGCAGAACTGCTGCCTTTTGCCTGTAAAGGCTTAAGAGCTTCTTTTGTAAGCTGGGACAAGAATTGGTTAATGAACAAGGATAAAAATTTTGTTGGAATTTCTGAACCTCTGACATTTTGTTCTGATTTTGGAAGGAACAGAACAAAATACACCGTATATTATAACATTAGGTAAAGTTTTGTTGGCATTTATGGAACTCTGACATATTATTTCATTTTGGAAGGAACAGAACAAAATACACAGGGAATATTATATAACACTAGGTTAAAAAGTAAGATGATTTTTTTTGCAATTAGATAAGACAGAACATGAATAATGTAAGATTAACATGAAATAGAAAACAAGGAAAGAGAAAAGAAAAAAAAATCAAAATAGATAGGAGTATAAAATATTGGATTTTCCCTTGAAATTTCAAACTGACTACAAAATTTCAGAGAAAATTTTGGTTTCAGACAGGTGAAACCTAGTTGGAAACCAAGATTCAAATCCTTGCTAATGATGGGGTCCTTTATACATTGGAATACATATAACAGCTGATAATTTGAAATAGCAAATTTAAACTCCAAGTTGGACTTTCCTGCCTAAACCATCTACGCTATTTTCATATCGACTGTCTTTCATCTCTATGTGGTGAACTTGCTGGTGTGGCAATGTTTGTAACGTGACTGCCTCAACAAGTATTATTTTTGCTAATCTATATATGCAATTTTATGATAAACTTAACATGCTTTCATAATCATATAGAGGTGATTGCATAATCTTTTTCCATTAGGGGCAATTACTTGGTGTAATGGTCAAATCTCGAGCTGTCAAGCGTGAGAACACGGGTTTGAGTATGATAGTGTCTACTTTGTGCAAAAAAATGTTAAAGTTAGGACTGTATCCAGTCCACCCCTCCCAAGACCCCAGATGGTGGTACCAATGTTGGGTAATGGCATAATCTTTTCCCATTGTTCAGAATGTATGATTCTGAAATTAAAAAAAAAGGTGCTTTGATGAAAGAGAAATGACCAGGGGAACACCAAGTGATGCTTTCTTGAAAAATTTTGAGCACCTGAAATTTTTACAGGTGACTCCTCTGGTTAATACCATGGTTCAAAGTATAAATATGCAAATTTTGTTATTGAGAGCTTCAGCTCACCGAAACTATTATTTTTCTAAACCTTTTGGTCTGATGTTTTGATAGGGGTCCTATAACATCTTCTTTTAACATCTTAAAACATTCAAATCACCCAACTCCCATTATATGCCATTCCAGTGACTCCAAGATACAATATGATGATACAATATGATGCGTTTGATATGGGGTGTATCATATCAATACTTTGAACCTTGGTTAATACCAGTGTTTTAAAAGCGCAAGGACCAATTTGCGCTTGAGGCGTAAGGCGAGGCACGCACCTTTTTAAGCAAGACGCAAAATTACAAAAAAAAGTTGAAAGATAAAAAAAGTCAGAAAATTCAAAAAATATTAACATAATGTTAATAAAAAATATAAACTTAAATTTTAAAATAAAAGTTTTAAAAAACCTATTATCTAAAATTAAAATACATAAACATAACATGTAAAGTGTATCCAAATGAAAATTTAAAAATAAAAGCAAACATATAAAGCATTTTCAAGCATGTAAAACCCACAATCTGTTTTTCTCCTTATTTGCATTGCTTCAAGTAGCTAGTGTGATGTAAAGCATATTGCATTCTCGATTCTATGAGTCGCTTTTGTACCACGCCTCTCGAGGCAAGCCCAAACAAGTCTATGTTTGGGTCTAAAATTCTTATTTCTCACATACAAAATAATGATTTTATAACTTTCATTGCCTTTTAAGAAGATATTTTATTGCAATGAATGAATGAACAACATTAGCAAATAGGGGGTTCTCGGAAAGGCAATGAAAGTTATAAAATCATTAATTTTTTTTTTATGTGAGAAATAAGAATTTCGGTCCCAATAATAGACTTGTTTGGGCTTGCCTTGAGGGGGGCATGGTTGGGGGTACAGGGGCTCCGCCCCTGGCCCAGCTGTTAGACTGAAAAAGAAGAAGAAGCAAAAAGCGCAAAATTTTAAAAAGGCACACGCCTGGGCTGAGTGCATCAGGTGTATCAGGCGTGCACCTTTTGAAAGGGGTGCGCCTAGGACTTGGGCGAGGCGCATACCCCAAAATGTGCCTCGCCTGTGCGCCTAGGCGCGCCTCTTAAATAACTGGTTAGTACATCAACAAATGTTAAAGGGATCATCTTGTCCAACAGTGGGTCATTCTTTGATAGTAAATTAAAAATTCATTAAAAGAAAAAAGAAATTACAAGAAAGGTAACCAGAAGTCACTCAAGAGAATAAAAAAGCAACCCCAAATACAAGCCAACTCCAATCTCTCAACGCATCTCCAGAAGACAAACTGAACACAACCAAACACAAACCAAATAGAAATAAAAAAAAGAAATTATCAAACTCCCAAAAAAACAAAAACCCAACAATATTGGATTTAGATTCCAACTTGGCATAAAAAAATTGCTCCATTAGTTTCTACTGTGGATTGAATAGCAACCTCTTTGCTTATTTGGAAACTTTCTTTGATTTCTTCACCTTTTTGTTAGGCTCAACCCCGAATAAACTTCCTTTCAGTCTGGTGAAAAAGTTTTGAAACCTGGACAGTTCAGTTATTTTTCTTACTTATGATACGTCTTACTGTATTAGGAATCTTCTTGAGCTCCTTCAGATACTTAGATCTTGCATTGATCCTCTCCAACTCCAAATTGCATTCTTCTCAAAGGTGAAAGGTCAGATCTGCAATCACCTCTCCTTTTTGAATAGCATCCTTTGCAGCTCCAAATGATCTCATCCTACATAGTGCATCCTCAAAATCCTAAATTAAAACCAGCAGTGGGCCATCCCTGGTGACCTAGCAAACTTAGTTGACTCTCGGCTATTTAAGAGACTTTAAAAAAAGAGTGACATTCTTTGGAATTTAACTCTCTTGTCATTTATTGGTGTATATGGAAAGAGAGGAATAATAGTATATTTTTTAAGGGAAATGGTGTGAAAGCCAAGTTTTGATCAGAAATATTGAAAAATAGTTTTCTTGTGGGTTTCTACTTAATGGACATTGAAGGGCTCCAGTTTTCTAATTTTTGTAATGGGTGGGAATCCATTATCTTTTGATACATAGAAGGGTCAGACATTTATAAATGGTTTACAGTAGCTGAAAATATACATTTATACTTTTTTTGTAATGGAGCACTTCTGCCCCCTTTTCTCCTTTTTTTGTTTGCAAAAAATGCTGGAGGTTAGGTCCGTATCCAGCCCACCTCTCCCAAAGGCCAAGACCCCAGATAGCTGGGACTGACATTGGGCAATGACCTTCTTTATTAACTATTAAAAAGAAAAGAGACCTTCTTGGTGGGTCTAATTACTATTGAGCTAGGAATTCTTTTGTTCAACCTGCTTATGTGCAAGCATGTTGACTATTGACAAAGTTATCAAAGGGAAGATGGAGAAATGTGAATGAATGAAAATAAATTAGTGCTGCTGCAGTTCTCTGCTCTATGGGGAAATTGTAATCCACCATGCAAATATGTTGATGTAATTATCTTTTAAAGAGTGTCTGTTGTAATCGAAGTTGAGGTAGCATAAAGGCTCCTATTTATTATTATTATTATTACTATTACTGATGTAGCGCGATCTGGTCACTCCTAGTTGGAACTCGCGTGGCTCCTGATTAAGTCAGTATTTCGTGCAAGAAGCAAAGGGAAAACGAAGGCTAAGAGTGAAGATTGCGCAGGTAATTCGAAGATACCTTGTTCCTTGAGAATAAGCCCCTTATAACTGAATTCCGTTGCTTCAGGCCCTCTGCTTCTGACAGGGCATGTATAACTGCCACCATCAGTCTTCCACAACCGTTACGGGCAGGGCTGAGGTGGCACGCGTGGGGCTGTTGTTGCAGGGTATGTGCCTGTCAGGTACGAGACACCTTTCTGAAGGTGACAGGCGCGGCGCTTTCTGACGTGGGACATGTCCGCTGTCCACAGATTTGTCGGGTACGACGATCGAGCAGGAAGCCTTCCTGTGGTATGCCGAGCTACCCTTTCGCAAATTACTTTGAGCTGGGCTATCTCTTGAGTGACGAGCTGCCCGTAGCAAGTTATGCCGAGCTGGCTGACCCGAGGTGTCCATGCCTCGGGGTGCCTAGAGATGGATCAATGTGTTCCTGTCTAGGAGTGGCCCGAGGTTCATTGGGAGGAGCTCGGGCCTCAAGAGAGGTCCCCGAAGTGCCTTAACCCCGGAGAGGAGGTGTGAGTGAGGCGGCTTCCGACGAGTGGTTTATCCGCCCAGTTGCCGAGCTGAACTTGGTGGGACCTTCCCTCCGAGTTGTGGTCACGTTCGTTGCGCTGTCATGCTGAGTCACTGTTTGAGCAAGGTCACGCCCACGTGTACCCGTACTGCGAGGTCGGGCCAAATCACCCCCCATCAATTGCCCCCCACTCCTGGCGGCGATGACCCAGCGCGGGGATGTCATGACACGCCAGGTGGATTTGGCGTTGGTCTTCATGCCGCTTTGTCACGCGCTCCGTCCAATTGGACCGGTCTAGCGCCTGGTTTGACCAAAAAAAGACTCGAGTCGCATTTGGATTACGTGCGAATCTTACGCGATTTAGATTTCGCGGATGTCAAAAACGTGCTAAACCGTTTTCGCCTCAAGGAACCCGCAACTGTGGCTATAAATAGGGGGATCCTTGGCCATTTTCTTCGCCACAAAGCTCTCGTTGATAGTGTTTGAGCTCGCGTCGGAGGTCTCTTAGCTCGAGTTTTCCAGTTCGTCCTGTTCTCCCAGTCCGGTTGCATTTCTTTTGGTGAGTCCTCCCGAGCTTCCTTCCCCTTTTCAATTTGTTTTTTCGCTTTAGTTCGCTATGTTGTCTAGTGTAGACAACCTTATCGACGAGCCCGAGGTGGGTACCTCGGCCCGGGGTGGCTCCTCTGCTGTTCAGCCATCCGAAGTACGGGTGGCTTCGGGTCATCTGGTGTCCACCTCCTACCGAGGTCGGGAGCCAGATCAATTCGGCCCTTCTATAATGACTTCGAAGAGGCTTCAGAACCTCATACAAAGGTTCCACCTCCCTAAGGAATACTTATATAGCCTTCCCACTGGCAACTTCTCATGGGAGCACGGTCCTGACGAGATCGTGATTTTTCAGGGAGCAATTGATAGCCAGACTCCGACTTCCTCTTCACCCTTTGATCGTTGAGGTGTTGGTACACTTTAACATCACCCCATACGGAATGTGGTGGGGTCCATCTTTCTTTGTTTTGACCGTTCCCTCTCCATAGATTTAGATATTCTCAGCACAATTTTGGCCATAAAGAAGAGCGCTTCGGGCGCTCTCCCCGGGCACAGGCGATCCTACTACCTGTCCCCCCGCCCGGGTTTCAAACTCATGCACAAGCTCCCGAGCAAAGTCCCAGCTTGGAAGCGGGACTACTTCGTAGTCCGGAGCAGTACGGGGTGGCCCTTCCCCACTGATTGGAGGATAGCCGTTCAAGACTCCGGTGTCATCCTAGACGGGAAGACCAAGAAGGTGCTTCAGTCACTGGCTCAGCTCGGGTTGAATTATAAAGACTTCACTTCTAAGGAGAAGCTTGTCCAGGCAAGCTTGAGCCTGGGTAGGTCCTCCTTCACTTTGTCTTTCTGTTCATATGTTTACTTTGGGTTGTTGATGTCGTGTTTTGCTGCAGGTCCCATGGAGGCGGAGAGAATAGACAACCAGAAGCTCTTCCGCCAGATGAAGAGAAAGAAACGCGTAGCCAAGAAGGCGTGCGTTGAGTCCCCGCGAGCTTCAACCGAGCCCCAACCTCCGCAGACTTCAGCCTCGGGGCCCGAGGTGGTAGCCGCGCCTGTCGTTGACTTGGAAGAAGGGGTCGTGCCTAAGGGGCCCGAGGTGTTAGTGGAACCTGCCGTTAGGCCCACTGAGCGTGCTGCCAAGCCCACCGGACCTGCTGGTGAAAGCGTTGCCGCGGCCAATGCTGCTGTTGCCGGGGCTCATCCTGCCGAGGCTGTCGCCGAGGCCGCTGAGAGTTCCACTCGTGATGTGGAGATGACAGCTTCCAGCTCGGAGGGTCAAGGGAGCCAAACCGTCCTGAACCCCCAGTGTAGCCTGATGAAGAGCAAGCTGGCTGCATACTCGGGGGAGGTCAGCGAGTGGGTCGAACTCACTCCTGGTCAGTTTGGCGCCTGAGCTGCCACTCATACTATGGTGGTGAGTCTTTCTTCTCTTTTTGCCCCCTCTCTCTCTCTCTCTTATTTTTTATTTTTTTTTGATTTCCCTCTTGACCGGTTTCCCTTTTGCAGGTGAACACAACCATTCGCGCCTTGACCCTTCAATCAGATCGGCACCTGAGGCGGGCTCTGGAGGCTGAGAAGTCATCTCGCGCAACCCATACTGAGTTGAGGGCAGCTCACTGTCAGGTCCACCGCCTGGAGAGTGACGCCTCGGCTCAGAAGAGCTTCATCGAGGTGTTAATGGCAGAGAAGGGGGAGCTGGCCCGAGACAAAGACAAGCTGAGGGCCGAGGTGAACGGCCTCAAGGTCGGTCAGGAGGCCTTAGGGCTCAAGGTGAACAGCCTCAAGGCTGAGCGGGATGCCTTGAAGCTTGAAGTGCAAGGCCTCAAGGAGGCGAAGGGGAAGCTGGAACATGAAGTGGGGTACCTCCAGGAAGACATAAGAGAGAAGACTGCAATCTTCGAGGGTGCTCCCGAGGAGGCCAAGACTCAGGCCGTCATTGACTACGTCAACTCTTCAAGGTTTGACGACGTGATGACAGAGGCCTACCGTAAGGGCTTCAAGCTTAGTTGGTGGCTGATCAGGCACCTCTACCCCGACCTGGATACGAGCGCCATCACCACTTGACGGATCACTGACGACATCGTGTGTCAGTCAAAAGATGATCCAGATTCTGAAGACGAGGGTGCCGAAGATGAAGCAGAGGATGCTGACCCAATTACTGCCGCCGAGGAGGTCCCTAACAGAGGCAACGAGCTTTCGAAGTAGTCTGCTCCCTGTATTTGTAAACTTAATCTCCCTTGTAATCAAGACATTCTTAATGAAATTTATTTGCCAAGAGTTTGTGCATTTTATCTTGTTGGAGTGGTCATTCACCCCAAGGTGTTAATTTATCGAATTGAGCTTCCGAGGTTGGAGTTCCTTAACGGCCATCGCGGCCCCGAACTGTTTAGTAGGGGTAGCCTTGTGTATGCCGGGGTGAGGGACATAGTAGGGCTCATGCCCGACCTGTCTGCACCCGAGGTAGTTTGCTGTCAGTTGTCCTTACGGGTTTAACTCTTCGCGTGCCAGGGCGGGCTATTTGTTGTAAGGTTCGTGCCCAAGCCGCCTGCACCTCAGGCGTTGCAAGTGCTTAGTTCGTGCTGATGGGGCAACTTAGAGCTTTGTATGCTGCCGAGGTTTCTTCATTAGTTCGGCGTTTCAGCCCTTAGGCTGGAGGAGTGGCTTGTGGCCCACTCTCGGAGTTTGCCCATGCCATAGAGGCGACTGGGTCCTGTTGTGCTGAGTTCATATTATCTCGGTATTCTGGCCCTTAGGCTTTGGGAGTGGCTCGTGGCCTATTCAATTCTTACAGATAGTATTGTCTTAAGTTGACAATATTCCATGCCCGAGGTACTTGTTTCCCTTCGAGGGTCTCGAGCTCGTAAGTTCCTTCCCCGAGCACTCACTTCACTCGGTAGGGACCTTCCCAGTTGGACCCGAGCTTGCCAGCGCTGGGCTTAGGTACCATAACTTTACGAAGGACCAGGTCGCCAACGTGGTGGTTCCGCCTCCTGACCCTGGCGTTATAGTACCGAGTTACTCTCTATTGGTAGGCTGCGGTCCTGATGTACGCGAGGTCCCTTCGTCGAGTAGATCGAGGTTGGTACATAGCTCATCTTTGTTTGTCTGATCACTGTATGCTTCTAATCTTAGCGTAGGTACTTCGATCTCTGCGGGGATCATCGCTTTGGTGCCATAGGTGAGATTGAAGGGTGTTTCTCCCGTGGCGGTCTTTTCTGTGGTCCGGTAGGCCCATAGAACACTGGGTAGTTCATCTGCCCATAATCCTTTAGCTCGATCTAGTCGTGCTTTTAGTCCACAGAAGATGGCTTTGTTCGTGACTTCTGCCTGGCCATTTGCTTGAGGGTGTGTGATCGAAGTAAAATTCTGTCGAATTCCCATGTCCTGGCACCAGTCTTGGAATTTGATATCATCGAACTTCTTGCCGTTGTCAGAAATCAATACCCGGGGTAATCCAAAGCGGCACACGATGTTCTTCCAAAAGAAGTTTTGGACATTTCGGGATGTGATCGTTACAAGGGGTTCGGTCTCTACCCACTTGGTAAAGTAGTCCACTGCCACTACTAAGAACTTCCTTCCACCCGTTGCTGGCGGGAATGGCCCGAGTAGATTGATGCCCCATTGTGCAAAGGGCCACCGGCTGGTGAATACTTGAGGTCGGCAGCGGGTTGATGGTGAATATTGGCATGTCTCTGGCATTTGTCACATTTTCTAACGAACTCAATAGCGTTTGCTTTCATTGTTGGCCAATAATACCCTTGTCGAAGTGCCTTCTGGGCGAGGGCCCTGCCCCCCAAGTGTCCGCCGCATAATCCCTCATGAGTGTCGCGGAGTACGAGCTCGGCTTCGGTAGGTCGCAAGCAATGTAGATAGGGGAGCGTGTAGGATCTTCTGTACAGCTGTCCGTCTATCATGACGTATTTGGCTGCCTGGCGCTGCACCCTTCTGGCTGCATTGCGATTTGCAGGAAGGGTCCCATTTAGCAGGAAGCTCGTGAGTGGGTCAATCTAGCTCGACTTTGCTTGAACGACGGGAGCAACCTCCTCTGCCCCCCCCGCCCCCCCCGAGAATGCTAGGTCGGGGCAAGTCCTCTATGTACACGGTCCTCATGGTGATGTCGTTGGCGCTGGCTAGTCTGGACAGGGCGTCGGCCTCAGCGTTCTCTGACCTTGGTATTTGCCTGATGAAACGTGACTGGAAGTTGAGCAGGGCCTCTCTGACTTTGGTCAAGTAGGCAATCATGGTTGGCTTGCGAACTTCGTACTCGCAGGTGACCTGGTTGACCACGAGTTGGGAGTCGCTGCAGATAACAATGTGCTTTGCTTTTACTTTTTTGGCTAGGGCTAGTCCAGCTATCAACGCCTCGTACTCTGCTTCATTGTTAGATGCCGCGAACTCGAAGCGTAGCGCATATTCCAGTTTTGTACCGCTCGGGCCTTGTAGAACTATTCCGGCACTGTTGCCCTGTTGGTTCAAGGAGCCATCTACATGAAGGATCCATGGCTCCTCATCCCAGCTCGCGCTTGGCCTAGCTAGGAGAGATGCCACACTGGCTGCTACCTCACGGGGCTCGGACTGAACCCGCCTGGGAGCTTCGAGCTCACCCGAACTGGGGACCTCGTGCTCAACCGGCCTAGGAACTTCGGAGCTGAATGTGCACTCGGCGATGAAATCTGCTAAGGCTTGAGCCTTAATGGCAGTTCGCGGCTTGTATTGGAGGTCGTACTCGCTGAGCTCAATGGCCCACTTTGTCAACCGACCAGAGACCTCAGGCTTAAGTAAGACTTGCCTTAGAGGTTTGTCTGTGAGGACGATAACATTATGAGCTTAGAAGTACGGGTGGAGCTTCCGAGCTGCGATTATCAGCGCATATGCTAGCTTTTCCATTTCTGGGTATCTTGTCTTTGCCCCCTGCAATACTTTACTAACATAATAGATGGGTCGTTGGACCCGATCTACTTCCTTTATTAGTACCGAACTGACCACTTCATCACTCGCTGAGAGGTAC
Organism: Nelumbo lutea; assembly: GCF_056320005.1. Classification (NCBI taxonomy): domain Eukaryota; kingdom Viridiplantae; phylum Streptophyta; class Magnoliopsida; order Proteales; family Nelumbonaceae; genus Nelumbo; species Nelumbo lutea. The sequence continues at coordinate 3,036,642 of NC_142685.1, read as the reverse complement.
AATTCTAAAACATCGCCCTCCTCGGGCCGGGTTAAGGTTGGCACACTAGCGAGGTATTTCTTGAGCTCGTCGAACGTGAGCTGACAGTCTTGGGTCCATTCGAACCCTTTGCTCTTAATTTCCTTAAAGAATGACAGACAGTGGTCCGTTGATTTAGACATGAAGCGGCTTAGGGCGGCTATGCGACCATTCAACCTCTGAACCTCCTTCAACTTCCGGGGTGGTCTCATATCTAAAATGGCCTTAATCTTATCCGGGTTGGCCTCAATGTCACGCCGGTTAACGCTGTATCCTAGTAACTTGCCCGAGGTCACACCGAATACACACTTGTTTGGGTTCAGTCTCATATTAAACTTACGCAGAATTTCAAAAACAGAATGCAAATCTTGTATTAATTCATGTGAGAATCAAGTTTTGACGACCATGTCGTCTACATAGCATTCTACTTTTCTGCCGATTAACGACGCAAACAATTTCTTTACAAGCCTTTGAAAGGTTGCCCCTGCGTTTTTTAACCCGAAGGGCATAACCTTGTAACAGTACATGCCGAATTCCATGATGAAGGCAGTTTTTTCTTCGTCCGCCGGGTCCATCTTGATTTGGTTAGCCTGAATAGGCGTCCAAGAAACTTAGCAACTCATGCTCTGAGGTCGCGTCCACCAAACAGTCAATTCTGGGGAGCGGGAAGCAGTCTTTTGGGCAAGCTCGGTTCAGGTCGGTGTAGTTAACGCACATGCGCCACTTGCCGTTGGCCTTCTTTACTAGGACGGGGTTGACTACCCAGCTCGGGTAGTGGACTTCTCTTATGAAGTCAGCTGCGAGGAGCTTCTCGACCTCCTCGTCGACCGCTTTCCACCGCTCCGGGGCTAGGTTGCGTTTCTTCTGTCTAACGGGCCTGACTACAGGATCAATATTCATCTTGTGAGTTATAAGGTCGTGGTCTATATCGGGCATCTCTGCCGCAGACCATGCAAAAATATCCAAATTTTGAAGTAAGAAACTTACCAGTTCGGATCGTAGAGGTTCCTGGACGGAAGTGCCAATTTGAAGCGTCCGAGCTGGGTTTGCTGCTAAGGTCGGGACTGCGACAGTTTCTTCTGTGGGCGCGGCTCGTTCTTCGCCTTGCTCCGTAGGTCGCTCCAGTTCGAGGTCGTCGGCTACCTTGGTCTTTCCCTTCAGGGCGGCGACATATCACTTGTGGGACTCGAGCTGGTTGCCCCGTGCTACCCCCACACCGAAGTCTATAGGGAACTTCATAGCCAGATGGTAGGTGGAGACCACCGCCCGCAGGACATGGGTAATCGGTTGATCTATTATGGCATTGTAGGGGGAGGGGGTCGCGACCACCAGGAATCGAGTTTGAATCTGACCACACAAGGCCATGTGCCGACTTCCACAGGTACTGTTATTTTCCCAAGGGGTTGGACTTCTTCTCCGCTGAAGTCCACCAAAGGAGTGTCTGTAGGCTTCAGGTCGCCTCTCTGCAACTGAAGCTGGTCAAACGCAGCTTTGAAGAGGATGTCGGCTGAGCTGCTTGAGTCGACGAGTACGCGCCTGACTTCGAAGTCGTTGATTCTTACCTTTATTACGATCGTGGGGATAGTGGACCCCTCGCGCATCATCGTGGGGATAGTGGACCCCTCGCGCATCATCTTCTGTGAAGAAAATTGGCTCTTCTGTCCTCGATCGCTTTGGGGGGTTCTGCTCCTCCCAGGTGGCCTCATGAATTGACGTCCGAGCTGTTGCTGAAGTGCAACCCGCAACGATCGAACCTCCCACTATCATGTCGATGGTCCCTCGAACTGGCCTCTCTTCCGGAGGTTGCCTCTGCGGTTGTTCGGTCGGCCTACTGCTGGACTCGGGAGCATCCTTACCGTGCTCCCCTTGCCGACCTGTTTTATTACTATTGTTATTATTATTTTGTACAAAGTTTCTCAAATATCCGCAACGGATGAGCTCCTCTATCTCGTTGCGGAGGTTTTTACAACTCTTGGTACTGTGACCGTGATCTTTGTGAAAACTGCAATATAGACTTATTTCTTTCATTGGGATTCCCCCTCAGACGGGGTGGCCACTTCACGTACGGGGCGTCCTTGATCGCCATCAGGATTTTGGCCCGCTTCGCGTTCAGTGGGGTGTAATCAGCTCGTTCCGTCATAGGAGCTCGGAACAATTGACCTGGCTTTGCCCCCCGAACTGTATCCTTTTTCTTTCGACTGTCCCCTTGACTGGAAGGCTCTCCTTTCCTCTTTCTTTTTTCGGGCGTGCCCTCGCCCTTCTAGTTGATCTCCTCTTCGGTGGCTTTGAACCTGTCCGCGAGCTTCAGAAACTCGGTTATGGTCGCTGGCTGGTTGACGATCATGTGCCATTTGAACTCTTTGTGTGTCACGCCTTTCTTAGCTACTGCAAGGCATATGACGGGGTCCAGGCACGGTATCTGCATACAAGCATCGTTGAACCGCTTGATATAGCCCCGAATGGACTCTCCCTCTCTTTGCACTATGCTGAGGAGGCTTTCTTTAGTTCGCGGGCACCGTTTGCTGGTGACAAAGTGGGACGTGAAGGCTTGTGCGAACTACGCCCAACTACTTATCGACCCAGGTGCCAAGTTCCGGTACCACGTATGGGCTGCTCTCCTAAAAGTAGTGGAGAAGGCCACGCACATGCACGACTCACTGGCTCTTGCCAGGTGCATCTGTGACTGAAAGGCATCTACGTGATCATTTGGGTCAAACGACCCGTCATACTTGTCAAGAGGGGGGAGCTTGAAGTCTTTGGGCATTGGGACTGCCAGGAGTTCAGAAGACAGGGGGATGGGACTGAGAGGAGGGGAGCTTTGACTTCGGCCGAGCTTACCTCTTCTTTGCCCCCGAGCTCGGGCAAATCGCGGGTGACAGATCGGTGAGCTCGGCGGCGGCGTCTCTGCTTCTTGGTGGGCTCGGCGTTCGTGTTGCTCACCTTTGCGCTATCCGGAATGGTTTGTGCAGGAAGTAGCCCGGTTTGCTGGTGATGGCTGCGGACAGAGGGATCCTGTTTGGAGTCTGTTGCCGGATCTCGAACCGGTTCTTAAGGATCGGGGTTTCAAACTTTGACTGCCAAGGTGATGTAGACTTGGCGAGCTGGGGTCCTCCCGACTTGTCTGCTTGCGGCAAGACCGGGGTAGTCGGTCTCTCTCGTTTGCCGCGGGGGAGGCCTGGTTTTTTGGGAGGTTTTGGGGGGCCCCTTCTTGGCCAGAGGGGCGCTCGTCCTGGCGGCGAGTTGTAGCTTGCTGCGAGGTTGGGTGCCGAGGCGAGAACTGCGCCTGCTGAAGTTGAGGTTGAGGCAGCTGGGGGAACTGCTGCTGGTACTGATACTGGGAGACCTAGTGCAGTACGTGTTGTTGATAGAGCTGAAGGTGCTGGAACTGTTGCATTTGGGCCTGCATGGCCCACATGCACTGCATCAAGTCCTTCAGTTGGTTTGGGCTGGCCGCTGAGGGCACGATCGAAGGTTCGGTGAACGTCGCTCCGACTATAGCAGGGAGTGGGGCGATGACAGGTGCCACTGTGAGAGGCACATTCAAGATGGGGATTCCATCCGCCGAGAGGGGAACAGTGAACTGTTCGATACAGATAGTAGGAATCTGGGGTTGTTCCCTGGAGTTATCCATTTCCGTGCTTCGTCCGACGTTGCTAGAGGAAGCCATAAGTGTTGAATTTTTTTTCAAGGAAGAAAAGAACTATGAAAGTTTAGAGAGAAAGGCCTTTTGAAGCGTTTCCCGCAGACAACGCCAAATGATGTAGTGCGATCCGGTCACTCCTAGCTGGCACTCGCGTGGCTCCTGAGAGGCACCTGGAACGAGAGGGAAGAAGAAGAACTCCAGGGGGTTTGCTCGGCGGGAACATTCCGATGATTAAGTCAATATTTCGTGCAAGAAGCAAAGGGAAAATGAAGGCTAAGAGTGAAGATTGTGCAGGTGATTCGAAGATACCTTGTTCCTTGAGAATAAGCCCCTTATAACTGAATTCCGTTGCTTCAGGCCCTCTACTTCTGACAGGGCAGGTATAATCGCCACTGTCAGTCTGCCACAACCGTTACTGGCAGGGCTGAGGTGGCACGCGCGGGGCCGTCGTTGCAGGGTACGTGCCTGTCAGGTGTGAGACACCTTTCTGAAGGTGACAGGCGCGACGCTTTCTGACGAGGGACATGTCCGCTGTCCATAGATTTGTCGGGTACGACGGTCGAGCAGGAAGCCTTCCTACGGTATGCCGAGCTACCCTTCCACGAATTACCCTGAGTCGGGCTATCTCTTGAGTGACGAGCTGCCCGTAGCAAGTTATGCCGAGTTGGCTGACCCGAGGTGTCCATGCCTCGGGGTGTCTAGAGATGGATCGGCGTGTTCTTGTCTGGGAGTGGCCCGAGGTCCATTGGGAGGAGCTCGGGCCTCAAGAGAGGTCAGGGCGCCCCGAAGTGCCTTAACCCCAGAGAGGAGGTGCGAGTGAGGCGGCTTCTGGCGAGTGGTTTATCCGCCCAGTTGCCGAGCTGAACTTGGTGGGACCTTCCCTCCGAGTTGTGGTCACGTCCGTTGCGCTGTCATGCTGAGTCACTGTTTGAGCAAGGTCACGCCCATGTGTACCTGTACTGCGAGGTCCGGCCAAATCACCCCCTATCAATACTACTACTACTACTACTACTACTAGTATTATTATTATTATTTCAGAGGATGCTACAATGACATTCTAACGAATTGGAAAGGAGTACCTATTATCCTAAGCAACAGATTTTAAATCACAATGACATGATTCTCCTGTTTTGGGAGTGTCATGAATTGAGCTTTGATGGCTATCCATTAGAAATAGGGTTTTTCAGGTGATGGAAAATGATTATCTATTGCTTCAGGGCCCTTAGTTTATTAACTTTATTTTTACACTTTACCAAAGCGGAAACTTGTGCATTCATTGTTGGTACAGAAAATTTTTAAAACCTTCAAATTATATTTAGTGCAAGATGGTGCATTTAGTAATGCAATTACATGAGCTTGGGAAGAACAATGAGGCTTCAGGGAGGCTTTTCCATACTGTAAACCCAAACTTTTATAAAGTACTTTTGTACTTTTGAAAGTACAAAAGTATGATATAACGTTTGTATTGTATACTTTATGTTTATCCTTTTATACTTTCTAAAAGTATGAAAACCCCCAAAAGCACAAAGTTGACTTTTTAGACTTCGTGCTTTTGGCAAAATAGTGCTTCTGTTTTCGTGCGAACCACGTGATCACCCTCCGATAAAACTCTCGACCCTACCTCTCCTTGTCGCTGCTGGAGTTGGACTGCTGCGCCGGTCTCAGACCGCCAAACCACCAGAAACCGTCACTGGAAGCATGAACAGACATGCTTTGGCCAAACAGAAAATGGTACTTCTGTTTTGGAAGCATACTTTTCAAAATTTTTTATCCAAACCGTTTTCAAAGCAAAAATACCAAAGTAAAAGTATTTTGTGTACTTTTTACTTAGGTATTTTTAAATTGCAAAAGTAGAAGTCTATTCCAAACAGCGTCTTACTTTTTCTACTTCTGACATACTCTTTCTCTCAACTCAACCTAGCCTAGTCCCAACTATATGGGGTTGGTTGAACGGACATGCTTTGGCCAAACAGAAAATGGTACTTCTATTTTGGAAGCATACTTTTCAAAATTTTTTATCCAAACCGTTTTCAAAGCAAAAATACCAAAGTAAAAGTATTTTGTGTACTTAGGTATTTTTAAATTGCAAAAGTAGAAGTCTATTCCAAACAGCGTCTTACTTTTTCTACTTCTGACATACTCTTTCTCTCAACTCAACCTAGCCTAGTCCCAACTATATGGGGTTGGTTACACAAAATCCTGTTCTGGTATTCCACTCTCTCTCTCTCTCTCTATTATGCGTGTGTGTTTTTTTATCACTTTTGTAATTGAAGTTTCAGGTTGTTGTTGCAATCTTTATGTTATGCTATAATCTACATAGGTAGCTATATAGACTTAAGCTAATGGGCATGAATTTTATGATCAGCATTTTCTTTTCTGATAACTTGTATTATGCTTCTCTTCTTTTTAGAACACTATAATCGATGAACGTGGTTCTCTTGCTGTTACAAGCCCCATTCCAGGTCCACTTGCAAACTTGCTGAGATCTGTTAGAAAGGTTGCTTCTTCATTGCGTTTACATGGATTCTATTCTTGAGCTTAGTTTATATGTGGAGCTCTTTTTTATTTTTTTCCCTTTTAGTTTCTTACTTTCCTGAAAAAGATATCTGTCTTGTAATAAGGACTTCCACTAGAAGTACTTTATTTAATTGGTAACTGTGAAATTTTATTAGAACTAAAAAAATGCTATTTATAATATGCCGATCTGCTCACCCCAAAAGAGATGTTCCTTATTGACCCTTGTTTAGATGGTTAGGTAAAGTATCAGCTAATCCGTTTGCTAATCTGCTCATCCACTTAAAGTTGCTTCTGTTTTCCACTAGAAGTATTTTTAAAGTTAAAAATTTCTAGTTTGTTTACATTAATTACATAAATTAAACCATGTACATTTATTAGTTATCCAACCATTTAATAAAGTTTGGACAATTAATCTACTGCAGTTACCAGCACGGGTTGCTTTGACCGGGGATGTAGTGCCTCTTAAAGATGAAAAGGTAAAGTAATACATCCATATCCAAATTCTATGAAACTCATTCAGCATGACTCTGTATGTAAGCAACATTTAACCATAAAGCAAACAATAATTTCTATTCATCAGGCAATATTCTTGAACTTGGATTTCCTGAGTTGAAATTTAAATTTGAGCTGGTTTAAACTAAGCATCCTAATTGTGAACAAGAAATGCTTTTTCCTTTTGACTATGTTCTTTTTTTTTTGAAAGGTAAGAAAAAATATTAAAAGAAAATATGTTTGACTATGCTCTTTTTAGTAGATACTTACAAACTCAGGATTTTTTTTTTGATCAATTACTTACAAACTCAGGATTCAAGAGTGTGGAAGTGGAACAGATCAGGAGAGTTCTCAGTAAAATCATTCTACAGCTTTTTAGTATGAGAAAATGAAGCCCCTTTTCCTAGCCGGGCCATTTGGGGGACAGTGGCACCCTCAAAAGTTAAATTTTTTGTTTGGGTGGCAGCTTTAGAGAAGTGCCTCACCAAAGAGATGCTGCTGAAGAGAGGCTTTATTTGCAATGACTTGAGATGCAGTCTTTGTAGTTTGGAGATGGAAACAGTTAACCATCTATTTTTACACTGCAGGAGGGGCCCACTCAGCTGTTTTTTGCTGCCTTCATTCTTGGAAATCAGCAACCACCAGCACCCTCTTAGTAAGTCATTTAGTGAAACTCCTCTGAAGTCTTCACAGACCACAGACCAGTGAGCTGCCCTTGATCCAAATCCCTACTTTTTTCTTCAAACACACTCACATTTTTTTCACATCACAGCCTCCACAGAACAGCCCCACGTAAACATTGCCAAGGTACTCCAAATGCTACAAGCCATTACCTCAACTTTGAATAGATCAACCACTTCAGCTGGTGCCAGCCATTGTTTTCCAAACAACTGAAAAGCTAGCTTCCTCAAGCTAGAGGCAAAATAGCAATGTAGAGGAAGGTGATTGGCATTCTCCCCGCTCTTCATACAGAGGACACACACATGAGAGAGCCCAGAAATTCCATCTTCTTTGGATCCTTGCACAGGTATTTGTAATTTGGTTAACAGCCTCCTGCCTCCCAACAGAAAAATCTAACTTTAGGAGGTATTGGGCTATACCGCCTTGAACCCTCAAAGACTTCAAAACTTGAACCGATAAGCATGGAAGATGGAAGATCTCAAAATTTTATCCAATCAACACATATTGATTATTTTCATCATCATCATCTTGTTCTTCTTTCACCCTTGTTGTAACATGCTATGTACTAGCGTAGGGGTATTTCTGGCATTTCCCCCTCTATTTGTTATAAGCTGTCGCCCTAAGTATAAATACTAACTTAGATGCTGCCAACCACATCTTTATGAATAAGAACTTCTTCTTCATGGTATTTCCCCCTCTATTTTATTTTTTCTTCTGCTGGACTACATGGTATCAGAGCGCTGATCTGGGCCTAATCTTATCAGATCGAGTTCTCCATCTGAAACTCTGTTTTTCGATTGGAAGAGGAAGAGAAAACTCCTTCGGACTGACCTAGCCTTTTAGTCTTCCTGTTTTTTCTTTTCTCTCTTGGTCGTTGCACCAAAAAGAGGCTTTGCGGTGATTGTGGTGACAGCCGAATGCAGTGAGCAGTATTTCTAGGGTTTGCACCTAGTTTTTTATCGAATGTGGGTCGTGGAATCACTACTGTACTCCAGGTATATACTGTTACATTCACATTTAAGTGTGTGATTACTGTGAATGTCACAGTTTGGGGTTGTAGGAGCTGGTTGTCTCCTTTCCTATAAGCTGAAGTGTTTTTCAGCTAGGGTTTACTGACCTACAGTCCGGCTGAACCTGTTTTTGGATCCCTTTTTAAGTTACAGATGGTGGATATACTGCTGTTCTCCTTGGTTAGTGTGTTGCTCTCTGTTTGGGTGGTTGGTTAGCCTACTATGTGTACCAATAACAATGCTGTAGAAGTACAGAACTTCTTTCTCAATTTTTTCTTGGAAAATCAGCAGTAAAACATTGGGTAAAATGGCTATTGAGGATTCAGCAACCTCTGGTATTACTTCCCCTCAAGGAAACCTTAATGGGGGTATGGACGGCATGAATTTCTCTATGACTATTACCCCTTTTGATGGCCTAAATTATCTAGAATGATCCAAAGGCATTAAACTTTATATCACAGCTAGGGGGAAATCTGGTTACATAAGTAGAAAGATTAAAGAACCAAAACTAGTACAGCTAAACATGATAGATGGGACCAAGAAAACAGTATGGTTATGTCTTGGCTTTTAGGTTCCATGCTGCCTCATGTAAAGAAAAACTTCATATGGACTGATACATTTTGTGAGATTTGGGAACAAGCCAAGGCAACCTATTATGAAGAGAGGCATTTTGCCAAGATATATTAATTCCAAGTAGAATCTGTAAAGAGACTAGGCCGAATGGGCCCTAACAGCCTCTCTTGTAATATCTTTTATTTTATGTTGATGGGCCACACTTAATGGGCCTGTTATTTATTCTTGTTTTATTTTTCTTTATGTAACTGCCAAGCTGGCCACCCACTTAAGGGCATTCTTGTCATCATCAAATTTTTAGATCTTAATAAAATAGGGTTAGAGGAGAATGGAGAATCATTCAACTCATTTTCTCTTACCTCTTCTCTTCGCTATCTTCTTCTCTTGTACAGTTATTCAGACCTGTTTTATTCTGCTAATCACCAAGTTTAATCTTGATATTAAAGGACTTATTTACATCTTGGTATCAGAGCGGGTTTAGTTCCTCTTCCTTCTTTTTCTTCGTTCCTGTACACTCTAAAATCAAGAGAGTGTATGGAGAGATAGGTTCTCTATAGTATAGAGAATCACTTGCCTAGTTGGTAGAAGGGTTTGGAGAGTTTAGTTCTTGCTAGATTTTGCCAAGAAGTGATGCTGTTCTGCTGCTGCCCGAAACCCTAGTCGACTAGAGATTTTCGAGGTTACCAGGAAAGGTGAAGCTTGGGTGTGGCACTCTGTGCTTGGAAGGTGTCTTGTGACTGCTAAAGGAGGGCGGTTCAGGTTTGGAAGAGTTTGGGTTAGTCTGGTAGGTGCGGCAACATCTTCTCTCTTCCTCCCATCTGCTGGACGGAGCAAAACCCTAGTTTTTCAAGCACCCGAGTTTTGGTTTGACTTCAAGTAAGTTTACATAGTCAAAATTTCTGTTCTTTGATTTCAGTTTGATTAATGGAGACATACGGAAGTGAGTTCAAGCAGGTGCCGGTTTCTGGACCTGCCTCAGTAGATTCCATTTTGATTGGTGTTACCACAATTAAGCTAGATGAGACAAACTATCCTGCTTGGGCACAGTCTATAAAAATCTATGTTTGTAGTAGAGGAAAGCTCGGGTATCTCACAAGTAGTAAGGTGAAGCCCGAAGAGATAGACCCTGAATTTGAAAAATGGATGCAAGAGAACTATACTGTTATAGGATGGTTAGTCAATTCTATGCAACCCCATATAAGCCAGCACTATCTCTGGATGTCTTCGGCTAAGGAGATATGGGACAATGTAACTGAGACCTATTCACAGAAACTGAATGTAGCCAGAGCGTACAAATTGAAAAGTGATGTGAAAAACCTGAGACAGGGGGAGAAGAGTGTAGCAATCTACTACTTTATACTAAAATCCCTATGGCAGGAAATTGATGTTATGGAGGCAGTGGTATGGGAGAGTAAAAATGATGCTGAAATGTATAGAAAGCTGGTGAAGGAAAATAGGGTGTTTGAGTTTCTCACTGGACTCAACCCTGAGTTTGATATTATCAGACATAATGTTTTGGCCAGGGATGAGGTTTCTTTTTCACAGGCATATGCTATGACAAGTAGTGAGGAGAGTAGGCGACAGGTTCAGTTGCAGAGTCCACCTACAGAACATTTTGCACATGCGGAATGAAACCAAAGGGCCCTACTGAGAAAAGAGAGCAGGTGTGTGAATATTGCAAGAAACCACGACATACAAAGGGCACCTGCTGGAAGCTTCATCCTGGACTTCTCCCTAATAGATTTAAGAACAATAATAACCCTAAGAAGGGTAGTCAGGTGGGAAAACCCAAGATTGCTAATACTGCTATAGTACCTAAAGGGGGAAGTAAGGAGAGTGAAGAGAAATCAACCATTGAGTAGTTGGCTGCAATGAAGCTGGATTTTGAGAAGTATGGGAGGCTCTTAAATCACCTGGAAGCTACAGTTTCTTCATCTCACCCTTCCAACAGTACATAATCTTCATCGACTTTTGCTCACTCAGGTACTCGTGCTTCTGCAAATCATGCTTCAATTTCAGGTAGTCATAAAATCCCTTGGATTATCGATTTCGGTGCATCAGACCATATGACCAGTCTATCTAACCTTTTTTGCTCATATCACCTTCTCTCTGGGAAAGAGAAAATATCCCTTGCCGATGGGTCCCTTGCCCCCATCTTTGGTAAAGGTGATATAAAGACCTCTAACACCCTGTTCTTATCTTCTGTTCTTCATGTCCCTAAACTTAACACAAACCTCTTATCTGTTAGTAGCTTAACAAAGTCCATGAATTGCAGCATAACCTTCTTTCCCACTCGTGTTTTTCAGGACCTACAGTCTCAGAGGATGATTGGGAGTGGCCATGAGGCGAATGGAATATACTTGCTGGACACACCGGATCAAGCTTTGAGACCACCTCATGGAGTTGCTGATATGACCCAGAAATTTGACACGCAATTCACAGACTCACAGCAGAATCCAAACCACTAGTACAACAACAGGGAACTGATATTCATTCAGAAGAAAACATCACTTACAGTAGGTCGGTTCTTCGAGAGACCGCTGGCTCTCCCAAGCACTCTCAGAATTCTGTACTCAACAAAAGTCTGCCTCCTCCATCCCCCAAAGCCCCTTCTTATACACGTCTTACAGCATAATTGCCTTCCATAATAAATGCCCAGCTGGCCAACTTATAAATGCCCACACTCTTCTTATTCCCAACTGACAAGCTATAAATGCTACAAAACTCTCCTTATTCCCTCTGGCCATAAGTTCCCCCATGTTCAATTATTTCCCCCCTTGGCCGAAAGCTGACCTTTCCCCTTCCTGGCATACGTAAAATTAATTGGGGGCCTATCATTACTCGCCGCCCAAAGTCTAACCTTGTCCTCAAGGTTGAAATGAGGAAATTGGTTGCGAAGTAAGTCAAAAGGCTCCCATGAATCTTCAAAATCAGGCAGGTCCTGCCAATGGATAAGCACTTCTGAACCAGTAACTCCAGGCATAGTGGATGGATGCACCCCTCGAACGGCCGTAGGTTCCACCAACATTTCCATATCAGCTGACAGAGTGGAAGGAATCACAAGAGAAGAGACATGATTGCCAATTGCCTTTTTGAGTTGCAAGACATGAAAAACAAGATGAATCCTTGCCTCTGGAGGAAGTTGAAGTTTATAAGCGACAACGCCAATTCTTTCCACAATAGCAAATGGTCCATAAAATCGAGGGGCAAGCTTTTCATTGGCTCAGCGAGCTAGAGACTGCTGGCGATAAGGTCACACTCGCACATATACCGAATCTCCAACCTCAAAATTAACATCACGGCGGCTCACATCTGCCGAGCCTTTCATCTTTTGTTGTGCACAGTGTAGATGAGCACGCAGCTCCCTAAGTATAGCATCTCGTTGAAGGAGAACAACTTCAACATCAACATTAGCCGTAGAGCCTAGCTCATAGCGGGTTAATGGAGGAGGATCGCGCCCATAAACCACCTTGAAAGGTGTCATGCCAGTAGTAGGTGTGAAGAAGGAACTGCTACAAGTGTGAAGAATCCTGGTTTTCTGAACCTCCGCTTTATGATGTACTCTCAAATGCTTGGCACAACTCCCATGGCAATTTGCTATCCAAATTGCATTGTACATTCACTGAATTCTGCAAATGGGGCCAATCCCTTCATGGTAATTTTAAGACAATCATTGCTGACTTGGAAAAACAGCTGCTAGTTGTTCAATCTTCTCACCCAGATGCTGGACTGATAGCTCGAAAAAAATAGCTACGAACTGAACTTGAACAATGGCTTTCTCGTGAAGAACTTTACTAGAAACAACGAGCACGAATTGAATGGTCCACCCAAGGTGATTGGTGTACTCGATTTTTCCATATTGCAGCTAGCAACCGCCATCGAAGAAATCACATTGCTTGTCTGCGAAAACCAAATGGTTCTTGGACGATCCGTGCACGTGAAATCTCATCATTACTAAGCTCTTACTATCAAGATTTGTTTCAGCCATCTACACCTGATCTCTGTAATTTTCATTTGCCTCAAATGGCTTACACTATCTCTGATTTCACAAACACCATGCTCATGCAAATCCACGAGGAAACTGAGATCCATGATGTTCTATTTAGTATGGGCCCATGGAAAGCCCCGGGTCCGGATGGTATGCATGCTGTGTTTTTACAATAGGGTTGGCCGTTATTCAGAGCAGAAGTTACAGCTTGGGTACAACACATTTTTCAACATCCCCAAGATATTGCTGTTGTCAATTCTACTAACTTATGTTTGACACCAAAAGTGGACAATGTAGAAACTGCTAAAGATTTCGGGCCCTTTGGATTATGCAATGTGTTATATAAATTAATAGCAAAATTAATCACTCGAAGGCTGCAAACTATACTCCCTAAATTAATATCCCCATGTCAGAGTGCTTTCACACCGATTCGCAATATTACTGAAAACTCTATCATCACTCGGGAAGTTCTTCACTCCATGCAAAAACAAAGGGGACAATATGGCTCATTTTTGTTGAAATTAGATCTTTCCAAGGCTTGCGACAGAATTGAATGGCCTTTCTTAATATCATCCTTAATCATCTAGGTTTTTCCTCTACTTTTTGTGATCTCATCTATTTCTCTATTTCCACCAGTCAACTTCTCCTTTTAGGCCTTCTCGGGGTTTACGACAGGGTTGCCCATTCTCCCATACTTATTCATATTGTGTATGGAGGTCCTTTCTAGATTACTTGAGCAAAACATCCAACAGGGCAGGGCACACCGCATGGTTTCCGCTTTGGAAACTCGGGTCATTGTACACATAGTAAAATTACGACTATTTTTCATCTTTTAAATGACTTCTGCAAATGGTCTGGTCAAGAAGTTAATTTTTCAAAATCAGCAATTTTTTTTTGTCCTAATACTCACCCACGAGTAGACCTGTTCAAGGTGGTTTATGGGCGCTATTTGCCTATATGTCCGACGGATATCCGCGTGACCTCCCACAACTCCCGAATGAAACTCCTTTAGTAAGAGGGGAATAAATGGGGAAGAAGCCGACATAACCAATTTATCATGATAACATAGGTGTTCTCCAACTAAAGAATAGGCGGGATAGGACGCCGGATCATGCTGTATGGCATGCTTGATGGGGGCCAGGAAAGGATCAGCATCAGCTTGCTCCTTAAGGTCATCAAAATCAAGGAAAATAGGGACTGTAAGAGAGTTTAAGTGCATTTCAGCAGGAACATTGGATAGGGCGTCAGCCACGGTATTATCGGCACCCGGTCTGTACTGAATCTCAAAGTCATAATTCATAAGCTTAAGAAGCCACTTATGATGCTCACCTTCAACAATCTGCTGCTCCAATAGATACTTGAGACTACGCTGGTCGGTCCGAACAATAAAGCGTCTTCCAAGAAGATAGGGGTGCCATTTTTTAATGGCAAAGGCAATGGCCATTAATTCCCGCTCGTAGACAGATTTTGATTGTGCAGGCGGGCTAAGCTTGTGGTTATAAAAAGCTATAGGCCGATTATTCTGCATTAATACCACCCCGAGACCTACACCGGATGCATCCGTCTCGATCAAGAAGGGCTGGGAAAAATCTGGAAGGGCCAATACAGGTACGATCGTCATAGCCCATTTCAACTCCTGAAATGCATTCTCAGCCTCCGCATTCCATGAGAAAGCATCCTTTTTAAGCTGTATGCTATTTTACTGTAGTTACGCACAAAACGACAATAATAGCCTATAAGCCCCAGAAAACCGCGAAGAGCTTTAAGTGAAGATGGTTGAGGCCAATCAACCATGGCCTGAATTTTAGAAGAATTGGCAGAAACACCAGCCGCGCTAATAATATGACCCAGGTACTCAATGCTAGGCTGAGCAAAGGTACATTTCTTTGAGTTGGCAAAGTGACAGTGGGCGCGCAATACAAAGAAGATCTGTCGAAGGTGATCCAAATGGGCAGCTTCGGAAGCACTGTAAACCAGAATATCATAAAAAAATACCAGCATAAAGCGACAGAGGAAATCATGGAATACCGTATTCATTAATGACTGGAAGGTCGAGGGTGCATTGGTGAGACCGAAGGACATGACTAGGAATTCGTAATGGCCCTCGTGGGTGCAAAATGCAGTCTTGGGAATGTCCTCACTGCGGGACCGAATCTGGTGGTAGCCCGATTTAAGATCAATTTTGCTGAAAATAGAAGCACCATGGAGTTCATCGAGAAGTTCTTCAATAACCGGAATGGGGAATTTATCTGAAACCGTAGCACGGTTAAGGGCTCTGTAATCCACATAAAAACGCCAACTTCCGTCTTTCTTCTTGACTAAAAGGACTGGGCTCGAATAGGGGCTTGTACTCGGATGAATAATACCCGCAGCCTGCATCTCAGAGACAAGGCGTTCAATTTCATCTTTTTGGAGTTGAGGATATCTGTAAGGACGAACAGAGATAGGAGAAGTGCCCTCCTGCAAGACAATAGCATGTTCCATAGCCCATGTAGGGGTAAGCCCGTAGGCATGTCAAAAACATCTTTGAACTCATCTAGTAAATCGGAGATTGGCGGGGATGTAGGCAAGACAGAGTTCAACGGAGAATCCACTATCTGCAATTGTTTTAATTCTAACAAAACCCCTTGCCCCTCATGTTGTAAGTTACGCATCATAGCATGCAAAGATACCTGAGAGGAACAGAGAGAAGGGTTGCCCTGCAACTTTACCCGGACACCTCCCAAATTGAGCTTCATAGACATGTTGCCCCAATTCATTACTGAGTCCCCGAGGGATGCTAACCAAGGAAAACCAAGAATAACATCCGTAGAACCCAACTTTAAGGGAAAGAAATCAGCAATGACATCCAATTCGGGTAAGTTGAGACAAACCTGACGGCAAACTCCGGAAGTTCTCACCTCATCACCATTTCCCATTTGAACTCCAAATTCGTGTGTAGGGGTGCGGGGTAATTTCAATTCTTCCACTAAAGTTTCGGAAATAAAGTTGTGGGATGCACTCGAGTCTATCAATATGACCACCTCACGTGACAAAATGCATCCACGCACCTTAAGGGAATTTGCCGCACACAACCCAACAAGAGACGATACACAAAGTGCGGCTGATTCTGGAGCCGGAGCAATTTCAGTGTCCCCGGAAGTGCAGTCCCAATTAGATACATTAGAAGCAATTTCCTCCACATCATCTTGAACCTATAAAACCTGAAGTGATTTCTAAGCACAATGATGTCCCGGGCTGTATTTCTCGTCGCAACGGAAGCATAGACCCTTCACACGTTTCTGCTACATCTCTTTGTCAGCCATCTTTTTGAAAGCAGGAGGTGGGACCTTAATAATAGGGGCTGATGAAGGAGGAGGGATTGCGGCACATGCAGGTCGAGTGACAGCAGAAGTAGTCACTTGCGAAACCCGTGAGTTAAAGTGGGTTCCAGAGAGGGACGTTGCGGGCCCATGAGGAAATGAACTTGATTGATAGGCCCATAAGGCCTGATTCTTTTCCTCAAATTTCTAGGCTGCAACCATTTTTCTAATCAGCCCAACGGGTTCCATCTGTCGGAGTTCGACCTGGATATCTGGGCGCAACCCATTCACAAAGACTGCTTCAAGGACTGATTCTGGTAGGTCACATAAGGGGGCAAAAAGCACCTCGAAATGGCGACGCTATTCCTTGACAGTAGTGGATTGACGTAATGATAGAAGCTGCTCCTGCAAGTTTCCCTCGAGTTGATCGGAAACGTTCAAGGAGGAGTTCCTTGAATTCTGCCCAACTACGAAAAGGTCGCCTACCATCCTCCCAATAATACCAAGACAGTGCATCACCCTCTAAGCAGACCACTGCAGCCCGCAAACGTTCTGCTGGAAGCAAGCCATTAAATCTCAAAATAGCGCTCTGCGCGAAAAAGCCAGCTGTCTAGATTTTCCCCATAAAAAATGGGCAACTCCAACTTCCGAGGAAGTGGATCAAAAGTATGTTTCGGCACTAACATTGAATAAGACGTCGGGAAAGCTGCACTCTTCCCTTTGTTAGCTGCACGACTCGATGTGACTAAAGGAGGAGCAATGTTAGTTGTAGACAAAGGAGCTGAATAGTCCCGTTGCTGAAGCAACAAATCAAATCGTCTCACTAGATCTTGAACACCTCCTTCCAAAGATTGTACCGAGTTCTCTAGGGACGAGATCTTCGAAAGTCCAACAGCTACCTTATCTAGATCGAGTCGCTGAAACTCATTGCGTAAGCCATCCATCTCCAAACGAAATCCAGAATGCAGAGAAGACAGGCGTTCTTCGAAACCCTCCACCTGCGATGCCACTTCCTTAGCTGTCACCATGGCCGAGGAAAGACGTTCTTTGATACCACTGATATGACCCAGAAATTTGACACGCAGTTCATAGATTCACAACAGAATCCAAACCACTAGTACAACAACAGGGAACTGATATTCAATCAGAAGAAAATAAGATCACTTACAGTGGGTCGGTTCTTCGAGAGACCGCCGGCTCTCCCAAGCACTCTCAAAATTTTTTACTCAACAAAAGTCTGCCTCCTCCATCCCCTAAAGCCCCTTCTTATACACATCTTATAGCATAATTGCCTTCCATAATAAATGCCTAGCTGGTCAACTTATAAATGCCCCGCATTCTTCTTATTCCCAATTGACAAGCTATAAATGCTACTCTTCTTATTCCCAACTGACAAGCTATAAATGCTACTATTCTTATTCCCAACTGACAAGCTATAAATGCTACAAAACTCTCCTTATTCCCTCCAGCCATAAGTTCCCCCATGTTCAATTATTTCCCCCCTTGGCCGAAAACTGACCTTTCCCCTTCCTGGCATACGTAAAATTAATTGGGGGCCTATCAGTTGCCTTAGAGTCAGTCGTGTCAGAGTTTGTTAACAAAATTTTATTATGTCATTTTCGGTTTGGTCACTTGTCTTTTTCTGCTTTGAGTCATCTGTTCCCAGATATGTTTAAAGGAGTGTCTTTATCAAGTCTTCATTGTGAATCATGTGAGCTGGCAAAGCATTGTAGACATTCCTATTCAATTAGCAATAAAAGATCACTTTCTCCTTTCCATTATTGTTCACTCTGATGTGTGGGGGCCATATCACATGCCAACCACGGGGGGTTACAGGTACTTTATCCTTTTTATTGATGATTATTCGCGTTACACTTTGATTTATCTCATGAAATCCAGGGATGAAGTACCAACTATTGTGAAAAATTTTCATGAACTCATCCTCACCCAGTTTAATACTCATATCAAAATATTCCGCTCTGACAATGCTAAGGAGTATTTTGAGAGAACCCTCTCTACCTGTCTTGAAACTTTTGGGGTTATTCATCAAAGTTGTTGTTCCTACACTCCACAACAAAACGGGGTGGTGGAAAGAAAGAACATGCATGTGGTTGAGGTTGCTAGATCCTTCTTGTTTGCATCCCATGTTCTTATAAAGTTTTGGGGAGATGTTGTTCTTATTGCTACCTTTTTGATCAACCGTATGCCCTCCCGGGTCCTTGGGCTTTAAAACTCCTTTTAGTCTTCTCTTCCCGGATGAGGATCTCTTTTCTCTTCCTCTCCATGTGTTTGGATGTACTTGCTATGTGCATATTCATAGTCACCAAAGGCACAAGTTTGAACCTAAGGCTCATAAGTGTGTGTTTCTGGGATATGCTTCCACATAGAAGGGTTATTGCTGTTTTGATCTAGTTCGTGGCACCCGCTTTGTATCTCGGGATGTCACCTTTGCCGAGTTGACTCCCTTCTTTAGTATTCCTCCTGAGGGGGAGAAATTTGGTGAGCCCTTTGCTATGTCTCCAACTGTTCCTCTTCCCATCCCTTGTGAGTCTGATCATGGGGTGTCCACCTCTTCCACTGGACCTACCTCTGATATCCCTGCTCCTGCTCCTCTTTTTGCTCCTGCTCTCCAAAGGTGGTACCAAAGGCAGAGATTCAGACATGTGTAGGTTGTTTCCACTCCTTCAGAAGAGCATCTTGCCACTCCCATCATTCCTGAGGAAACAAGTCAGCCCTCTACTGACCCATCTCTGACTGTCCCAGACCTTGACCTTCCTATTGCTCTTCGCAAGGGCAAGCGGAAGTATACAGCCCACTGTATCTCCAAACACTCATCTTACAACCTTCTCTCCCCTTCCTACTACTCATTTCTTACATCTGTTTCTTCCCATGTGATACCCAGGTCTGTACCGGAAGCATTATCTCAAGCTGAATGGAGGGATGCTATGATGACTGAACTTGATGCATTGCATAAGGACCATACCTGGGATATTGTGGACTTGCCGGAAGGGAAGGAACCAGTGGGTTGTAAATGAGTGTTTATCATTAAGTATCACTCTGATGGCTCTGTTGAGAGGTTCAAGGCTCGGTTGGTTGCTAAGGGTTACACCCAAATGTATGACATTGTCTATCTTGAGATATTTGCTCCTATAGCTAAGATGACTTCAGTCAGGGTTTTACTTTCTCTAGCAGCTACTTTTGATTGGCCCTTACACTAGTTTGACATTAAAAATGTCTTCTTGAATGGAGACCTGCATGAAGAGGTCTATATGTTTTTACCTCTAGGAGTCTATGGGAAAGAAATGAAAGGCAAGGTGTGTAAACTATACAAATCTATTTATGGTTTCAAACAATCTCCTCGGGCTTGTTTGAGAGATTTCGGGCTGCTCTTGTCTCCTTTGGCTACATTCAAACACAATCTAATCATACACTGTTCTTGAAGAGAAATGACTCTCTGGGGACCTACTTGATTGTTTATGTTGATGACATTGTGGTCATGGGTAATGACATTGAAGAGGCCAATAAGCTAAAAGGATTTCTCAACTCTGAATTTGAAATCAAAGACTTGGGAGATCTTCGGTATTTCTTGGGCATTGAAGTTGCTCGGTCTAAGGATGGTATCTTCATATCTCAGTGCAAATATGTCCTTGATCTTCTTGTTGAAATTGGTAAACTTGGAGCTAAACCTATCTCCACTCCCATTGATCCTAATCATAAGCTTTCTGCCACAGATGGTGAACTTCAAATAGGGTTGGAAACTCAAGCGTTCTACCTACATGATGGCATTTACTCCTGTGCTTTCTTGTGCAACATTGCCAACTTAATTGGTGTTGTGCAAAAGAGACCATCCACTGCAAGATACGCTTCTTTTATCTCACTTATTACTCCCAGCCATGACAGCAGTAATGTACTAAAACGAGTTGAAGATTAGTCTGCCAGGCTGAGAAACTGGCTTTCCTGGGGGATATAGGATGTTCACTCATAACTTCCCGTGGGGACTTCAATATATTTGTAGTATGGATATTTCGGTCATGCTACCCCTTATTTGGTGTAGAATTTCCTTCTTGATTACCCAAAGATAGAAAAAAACCTGGCTTTCATACTGGTCTGGTTGGTCTAACCTAGAAAATTTTACATGTTAAAATTTTTAAACTTTGCAGTTTGACAGTAAAATTGGTTGAGCCAGCAGCCATAGGAGGTACATCAGCATTTCAGACCACAGTTCTCCCACCAAACTAAAAGGTGAAAGATTATGAGAAGATGCACCAAAGCAGCCATTTTTTTTTTATCCATTTGGGAAGGAAGAAATGCATGGATCTTTGCTGGCAAAATAGAAGTCAGGAAGCATTGGTTGACAGTCACAATCACAGTAGCACATTGGGTGAAGACGAGAAGAATCCAAGGACTCAAGCACTAATGATATCATCAGAAATTGGCATATGGTTGCTTCTTTCTCTACTAGAAGAGTTATAATCTCCTTACTAGAAGAGTTATCATCCTTATTGATTGGGTCTGACACCCTTGGGATCTCTTAAATAAAACCTTAATAGCTTCTGTATAGTTAACCTGGGGAGTTCAGGGATGGGCATAATAGTAAGAAATCCTAATAGGAAAATCATCTTGGTGGTCTCAGGTAGGATGTAGAAAATCTATCAGGGCAGAGTTGCTATCTGTTCTACAAGGATCAAGTTATGTTGTTCTTTGAATCACACATGGTTGGAGCTGGTGTTTTTTTTTAGCTTGTGCCAAGTGGTTTGAATATCTCATTCAAATCGATAAGAAATGCTAATGCCTTTAGTTAATTCCCTTCATCCTTTGTTAGGGAAGAGTTTAACAGGGGGACCTCTACTGGGGCTTGCTACTTAAGGGTAGGGTGGATGAACAAGAAGGTTTAATTGTACTCATAAAGGAAGAGCTGTGGTTCTATATTTGTTGTATGTTTTTTTCTTTAAGATGAATTCAATAAAATTTCTTGCTCATCTGATAAAAACTTGAAGAAAACCTGTGCTGGAAGAAATTGTTTGTAGGTTAGGTTGGGATTATCTCTAAGTAATTCCTTTTCTCTGTTGCTGATCAAAAAAAAAAAAAAGAAAAAAACTCTAAGTAACTATCTGCTAAAACAGAATATATGCAGTAAAGAGTGCAAATCAGGGTACACTTGGGAGCGGAGACCAAGAGATAATTCAATGTGACCTCTTCTGTTACCTTGGTTCAATAATTCAGAACAAAGGAGAGATTGAGGAGGATGTCACCTATAGAATTATAGCAGGATTGGAAAAATTGGAGGAGTGCATCTGGAGTCTTATGTGATAGGTGAACACCACTTCAGCTAAAAGAAAAATTCTGCAAAACAGTTTAAGGCCAGATATGTTGTATGGAGCAGGGTGTGGGGCTGTTAAGAAACCGTATATCCAAAAAAAACGAGTTACAGAAATGTGAATGCTTAGATGGATGAGTGGTAAAACTAGGACTGGGTTAAAAATAAAGTCATATGTAGGATTCTAGGAATAGCGCCAATATGTGATAAAATGAGAGAAAGTAGATTGAGATGGTATTGTTACATGCATAAGACCATTTACAGCACCCGTTAGAAAAAAATGATCTATTACAAGTTGAAGGGACTATATGAGCTAGGGACAGACCAAAAAGAACTTGAGTGGAAGTAATAAGAACTGATTTAGGTGCCCATAATTTAACAATGGATATAGCACCGAACGGAATGGAATGGCAAAGCAAGATTCGTGTAGCCAAACCCATATGGTTGGGGCAAGGCTTAGATGATGATGACGATGAACCATCTGCTATCTCTTTTTCAGTACGCCATTGTAACCAATACTGCATGAAATTGTTCAGTCTGTTTCTTTGGTTTGGGTTTTGGGGACTAACCAGCATGGGTGTTGTGATATTCATTATATATTTTGGTGTTTGTTAATTCTTAAATAAAGTTTTTTGAAGGGTAAGGCTTTTATATCCCCCACAGAATATTATAATTTATAAATAAAACTAAGCTAGCTGCCTCTTCATATCAAATATTTGAGGCTTTAAAAATACACGTGTCTGTATGT
Source organism: Nelumbo lutea (assembly GCF_056320005.1). Lineage (NCBI taxonomy): Eukaryota > Viridiplantae > Streptophyta > Magnoliopsida > Proteales > Nelumbonaceae > Nelumbo > Nelumbo lutea. The sequence goes on along the minus strand of NC_142685.1, from coordinate 3,014,353 downwards.
ATGCTTGATCAATGACACACTTGATAATTCATTAATAAAATGGTCAGAGAAAACTCAGGGCATGCTCGTTTGCTCTGAAGTCTAACATCTGAAAGTGCAATAATTACACTAAGAGGTATATTGGTATTGGTGAACTTCTCTTTCCTCTGAACTCTGAATGCAGAGAATGTTGCTCTGAATTCTGAATTCTAAATTTTGAAAATTATCAAATATCCATTTTGACCCCATATATGAGAGTTTTTGTTTGTCTTTTTGGGGGCATCATTGGAAAACAAAAAAGTTGTATGATTGCACTTTAAGAGAAAAGAGATAAGAGGAAACGAACAACCATTTTTCTCTTAAAGTTAAAAGATTCCTCTTAAGAGATAAGAGTTAAGAGGAAACAAACAGTCCCTCACTGCCATGAACAATTGAGAAACAGTAGAGTACAGCTTAAGGCATGGTGCCTTTATTTTATGAATTACACTTTGTTACAAATTACTCTGCCAGTGTGAGCTTGTCTTACACTGCTGGTCTCAAGTCCGGACAAAGAAGGATTGCATCGGGAGGAAGCTGGTATTTAAAACTTTTTGCCCAAACTCTTATTGGTTATGGGTCCTAAATTATCTTTTTGTGATAAACAAAACAGAATGGTGAAACAGGTTTCATGTAGCCAATCCCATATAGTTGGAACTTGGGATAAGGCTTAGATGATGGTAATCAGATAATGATGACACTTTGTCACAAATCCACCCACCGGCAATGAGCTCCCTCTCCTAAGACCAATTCTGATCATGTGACACAGATTTGCTTGGTAATTGTGCTTTATAAAAAGAATGAAAAAATGCAATTTACAGTGCGGGCAACCCTACAGGCTAGCTGCAGCCCCCTTCCCTTGAACATATGGATTATGGAAGTAAATTTGTTACTAGTACATCAGGGAGACCCTACTGGTCCCTAGAACATTTACCTTCTGTTAACCCCTTGCTTAGCCATAGCATCAACCATGGCATTTGCTGACCTGTTTTATTGTTGAGTCATATGCATCACATTACTATATTAGCTTCATGGTTGCTTTTAAAAAGGTTGGTAAGAACTTTTCTTTTTGGAAAATGTTATTAATCCTCTTTATTGTCAATGGATATACGTACTGTTACCAATAAAAAAAATATGCTATTAGTGATTTTAGATGCCCTTGACTTAGTTCAGTTTTGTTTCTGTCACAGGTTGAGTTAGCCACAGAAAGCCTAAGAAAGACAATATTGTCAGAACTAGAAGTAGTTAGACATGCCAGTTATGCAGTTTCTGGTGTACTGAGTTCTTCCAGTATAAGTTCTAAAAGTCGAAGTGAAAATCTTCTGGAAGTACTAGATGGAGGTGAACCCTACATGGTTTATAAGTTCAATGTAAGGTAGGAAACTGTAATTCAGTCCTGAATCATCTCTGTTAAATTTCTCTTTGGCAATACCACAGAATCAATCAACGGCAATATCTACTGTTATTTGCTTTTATGGAATAGGTGAAACTTTTTATTCATAAAAAAAAAGACTAGGTGAAACTTTCTGGTGAGTAATATGAAGTATTGTATTCTTACACAAAAAAGTTATTAGTTATTTATAGCCTTCTGTATAATGAAATTCTGTACATCAATCCACAGGGCACCTAAGACCCCCCCCACCCCAAAAAAAAATCACAGCCAAGAAAAAAGGGCTGGAATTACTCTAAAAAAAACTATTACAATTCAACCAAATTCTAATGAAGTCAAAAGATAAGGTAATAACAGGCTCAACAGGATGGCCCTTGGATTGAAACACTCTACTGTTCCTTTTTGAAGAGAAGGGCAACCGGTTTCATTAATCAAAAGGAGGGGATGCACATGAAGATGTACGACGGGCCTTGAAAAAAAACAAAAGAAAGAAAAAAGCCAGCACATAAAGGCATTGTGCTTGCACTGCACAAGGAATCCCTTCCCATCCCTGATTTCACTAGGCCATCTGCCAACTGATTTAAGCTTCCAGGAATCCATCTAAAGCTGCAGTTTATATTAGAGATTAAAAATGAGTAAGCTTCCAAGGGCCTGGCGGCCCTGGACCATGAGTAGAAACCCACTCTCTGACATTTCTTGAGTTCCCTTCTATGGCCAGAGAAGTGATCTGCTGGACTTTTGCAATTCTAAGACCTTCCAAAGGGCACAAACCTCAGACCTGTTGCAAATGTAGAGGAGGTTGGGCCACTATAAACCCAAAATAGATCACTATTGAATCTTTCTCAAAAGGCCCCCAATTCCTGCAGCCACAGGGGCATCTAGGACTCTTCTAAAACTTCTATTGAAATTCAGAATGAAATCAGTCTTTCCTTGGTGACAACGAGGTGAGAGGTCTTTGAATGGTTGGAGACATGAGGAGCAGTTCAAGCCAGTTTCTCTGCACTTCTCCTTTATTGAGATTTGCAAAGAGCTTGATGTACATCATCCACAGGATAAACAAAGAATGGCAACGATCTCTAATTGGCTCTTTGGGAGAGATTCTGTCTTTAAAGATTCTCCTATTACATTCTTCCCATAAACCCCACATGACTGCATGGGGAATAACCTTCCAAAAAAATTCTGCCTCTACCTCCCAGCTTGAACTTTAGGCCATGCCATTGAGATAAAAAGTTCTTGGCATTGTTTGGGAGGGGGGGTCCAGCTGCAATTCCCACAAGTTTCTAGCTACCTGATAATTAATAATATGACCTAAGGATTCCCCGTCAATCAGGTATAAGATACAAAATTTGGGAGAGATGCTGAGTCTTCCGAACTTCTTCTGGAGGATATTACAGGTATTTAATTTTCCACAGGCAGCCTCCTAAATAAGGGAGACTTTAAAGGGAACAGTAGACAGCCAGATTCTCTACTGTTTCTTTCAAGCCAAACAGCCCAGATGACAGATAGCAAACACGATCACAGACTAACAGAGTTTTCCCTTTCTACTCATCCCATTCGCACTCTAACTATTGAGCAACTTGATTATAGATTGTGGTTGACACCATTGTAGACGAATACTACCCAAGAAATGCTGCCACAATCTGCTAGTGAAGTTGCAATGCAGAAATAGGTGGTTGAAGCTTCCAGGCCATTGCATGCAGTGCCAGTCACAGGGAACATAAGGCGCCATCTGGAGCAACGCCTTTCCTAGATAGGTTCACCTTAGTTGAACACTTTCTCAGAGCAGTTAACCATAAAAAAATTAACCTTCAAAGGAGCAAAGTTTTTCCAAACCACACTGTCCGCCCTGTAAGGGAAAGAGAAACTACTGCCACTTGCTAGCCCTTTATAAAAAGGTTGAACTGAAAATGAGCCTGAATTGTGCCAACCCTGGATTCTGGAGTCTTCCTCCTGAGGGCTTTCTTCATTTTGAGTTCCTTTATTTCTCTCAGTAAGTGTTTATATTTGCAAAGGACAGCTTTCTTCATTTTGAACCCACCCACAGCCAATTTTGAATCCCCTTCTACATTGATGTTTGTATAGTTTCTTCTCTTTGCCAATCTCAATCCCTGAAGAACTGCTAGTATTTCAGCTCTGATTGTATTTCCTTGGCCTGCTAGACCTGAAAAGAGAGTTAAAAAGTCTCCATCACTGCTTCTAAAGACTCCCAATTGCAGCGGGGCCTGGGTTATCCTTGCTGCATCCATCAAAGTTAAGTTGAACAAGGTGTAGGGAATCCCATAGAGGGTGAGTAGCAACCCTGTTAATGGATGAATTTGCGATCAGCTGCCAGTTTCTAACAATGTCATCGGTGGAGAAAGTGCTGAATAATCGCATGGTTCTAAACTTTTAACCCAATGAGCCACTTTCAAAATGATGAAATCAAATGATAACTCTTCTATCTTGTACCTTATCCCTAAACCGCCTTCCATTTCTTTCCTCCCAAATGGGCCACAATATTGCAGCCCTAGTGCATTTCCATGGTATCATCCTTTTTATGGGCTAGATGGAATTTCTAAAGATTTTTAATATATAACACTATACATGTAATTTATGAGTGAGACTACAGTCTGAATATATGCTGGAGAGAAGATTGCATTATGCATAGAAATACATAATTCTAAAATTGCCAAGATATCTCACATACAGATCATGCACCTATATAGATGGTAATGGAGGCACTCATGAGGTGGATTTGGAGGATATTGATGCATCTAAAGCAGATACATTATGTAAGACGCTGACCACCACAAGCAATTTTTTTCTGATATTAACAATAATTCTATATCCTTTGCAATGTAGCAATTCTGTTTACCTATGGGAGCAATGTGCTTTGTCTTTATGTTCTGATAAGTTCAGTTGCTTTATGTCATCTCTGTAGCACCATTTTCTGAAAAGCTAATTGATGGGATCAATCAACGCCAGGCAAGGCGCAGAGCATTGATGCTTTTTTGTTTTGTGTACTTGAATGTAAATGCAAGGGTAAGTTAAAATGTTTTATGATATTCTTCCCATAAGTTCATTTTACAGCTAAAAAACATGATTATGGTTGAAAAATATTTATATACAACTGTAATACAATTCATATTGCTCAGTGATACTTGTTGACATTATTCAGGAAGCATTTACTTTAGATTGATGTTATTTTGTTTTGATTCATGTGATTCATCTGTCTCATTTTTATTATATTCAAAGTATGGAATAAAAGCTTTTTAACATATCCTTCCTTGAGAGGTCATAAAAGAATATAATGGATATATTGCTATTTGTTTTAGATGTGAAAGAATTACAACTCCAACTAAAACAACAAGTAATCTCCAGTATGAGGAGGTTCAATGACTTCACAGATTCATGTGAGCTGAAGGAAATCCCTCTCTTGCAAGCTAGATTCACTTCGTCCAATTTTCAAGAAGTTTCCCATTGCTCCAAACTGGATAGGTTTTTGTTTAATGAAGAGTGGGAAAACTATGAGGAGAACCTAGTATCAAGAACTTTACCTAGAGTCACCTTAAACCACTTCCCTATCAAACTAAGTCCTGAAACCTTTCTAAGTGGTCCCACCCCTTTTAGGTTTGAAAACATGTGGCTTACTTACCTAGACTTTGTAAGGAAAGTAGAAACTTGGTGGAAGTAGGACTTGGGAGGTGTGATTTGGAAAGGTGTAACGAAGCATATGGGATTAAAGAGAGAATTGGAAGAAACCTTACTAAGGGATCAGCTGGAGATAGAAATCTAGGTGAAAGTGGTTAAAAGAAGGGGATGGCAACACAAAATATTTTCATGCTTTGGAAAATGGGAGAAGGAGAAAGAATTATGTGGCTAAAATGGAGGTAGAAGGGCAGGAGATAATTAATCAAAGTGAGATAGGAGATTTGTAGACCACTTTAAGTCCATATTTAGAAGACCCCTAAATGAAAAAATCGTAATGGAGGATCTTGAATGGACTTGCTTGCAATCTAAAGAAGTCTGCTGGTTGGGAAGGAATTTTGAAGAAGAGGAGATAAGAAAGGCAATCTTCTCAATGAACAAATCCAAAGCCTCTGGGCCAGACAATTTCACTATGGCGGTATGGCCTTCTGTTAGGATTGTTGGGAAATTGTGAAACATAATCTAGTTGAGGTGTTCAATGAATTTGTGGAAAGGGGCTTCATTAGTTCGGGGATAAATGCAACCTTATGCAACCTTTCTAACTCTTGTCCCAAAGAATCCTGATGCTTGCCATCCAAAGGACTTTAGACCGATCAGCCCAGTGACCAACTTGTATAAGATTATTGGTAAGGTCCCCTTTGTGAGGCTAAAAATAGTTCTCCCAACCTTAATCAACTGGCAAAAAGGGGCTTTTGTAAAGGGAAGACAAATAGTTGACCAAATTATCACTGTGAATGAATGCGTGGAAGAAATGAAAAGATCAAGGAAAAAAGGCTTTGTATGTAAGCTGGACCTCGAGAAAGCTTATGATCTAGTGGATTGGACGTTCTTAATTGAGGTAATGAAATCATGTGGATTTGTGGAGAAATAGTGTAATTGAATTTTTAGATGTGTTAAGTCTTGTGATTAACTCATTATTTGATTCTGGTCAATGGGTTTGTGAGAGACTTCTTCCCAACTTGTAGAGGTTTGAGTCAGGGAGACCCCCTTGCACCTTTTCTTTTCACCCTTGAAGCAGATGTTTTAAGTAGAATAATTTATAAGGCTGAAAGGGAGAATGAAATTAATAGATGAAAGGTTGGAAAGGATAGCTTACTAATTACTCACAGTTTCCAGATGATATTTTAATTTTCTATGAGGGGGTAGAACAACTTTTGGCGAGGAATCTGAAAGCTTTTGTGAGAAAATTTGAACTTGTCTCCAATCTTAAAATTAATATTGAGAAGAGTTGTATTTGGGACTTAACATGGAAGAGGGGACCTTATTGTTGTCAAAAATGTCCTAGAATGTTCCATATCTAGTTGGCCTCTAACTTACTTAGGGCTTCCCTAGGTGCAAACCCGAGAGAGTAGATTTTGGAGCAATCATTGAAAGGTGTGCCAAGAGACTAGTAACTTGGAAAGAAGTTATATCTCACTTGGGATAGGATTACTTTGATTTAGTCCACACTTGTTAATCTACCAATCTACTACTTGTCAGGCTTTAGGATCCCTAAAAAGGAGATAAAGAAGATTGAGAAACTGATGAGGGACTTCTTGTGGGAGTCGGGAGAGGGCAAAAAAGACCACTTGGTTTTTTGGAGACTGTGAGTAGAAACTTAGAAGGAGGCTTGGGAGTTGGGAATGTGGATAAAAAGAACGTGGCATTGCTAGGAAAGTGGTTATGGAGATGGCAACGGGAACGGGATAGACTTTGGCATAAAGTAATAGCCAATATACATGGTAGCTTGGGGAATGGCTGGGATGCTGGTGTTTCTAACTGGGCTACCTTATCATCTCCATGGAAGGCAATTCATGGTATTCTGTCCACTGTCCTCTAGTTCATTAGGTATGATGCTTGTTCATGGGATTTTATCAAAATTTGGGAGGATGTTTGGGTTGGTTCTTACCCTCTAAAGGATCTGTCAAAGAACCATTCAACCTAAAAGCTTAAGGTGTTAGGTGAGGTCCTTGAATAGGTTGATATTTTCTAACACATCCCCTCACACGAAAGCCCATCGGGCTTGAAGGGTGAACAAGCACAGGCCCACCCATACCTTGTGTTGAAACTTAATTAATTATAATGGGGGCGAGGAGGATTGAACACTAGACCACTTGGTCGAAGTGGCTTTGATACCATGTCAAAGAACCATTCAACCTAAAAGCAAGGTTTAAAATGTCGATGTCGATGGAAATGTCGCTTACCAAAATATAGGAAATATGTCGGAAATGTCGAGGGGAAATATTATGAAATATTGTAAAAATTCGAGACATTGTGGAAATATTATGAAATATGTGGAAATATGCAATGATATTTTGTAAAATGATAAAAGAAGCATTAATACATATTTCTAGACTATTATCTTATTCCCAACCATTATATAAAGCTAAGAAACTAAGATCAATAACAAATTAGTAAATGATGATTTACTGATTTATTATGCATTTTGATGTTTTTACAAGGTTATATGATATTTTCTTTTCTTATTTTTTAATTCTGTTTTATTATAAATTCTAATATATTTATTTCACACTAGTAAATAGAAATACATTTATTCTGATTTTTTAAATATTAAAGTTATAATACATTATGTTTTATTATAAATTTAATATACTGATTCTCCTTTTTGTAGTATTAAGATTATGATAAATTCTGAATTCTTATAAAACTTAATGAATTTATTATGATGTTTAATACTAAATTTATAATAAATTATGATTTAGTATAAAATTTAATAAATTTATTCTGATTTTTTATATTAAATGTAGAATATGATTTATTATAAAATTTAATAAACATTTTCTGATTTTAATAAATATTTTAAAAGATACTAACTAGTTAATATTTTATTACTCGAAGAATATTTTATGTTTTATATTATAAAGTAATTAATTTATTCTTTTGTTTTATATCCTGTTAATTCTTTTTTTATAAATATTTTATTTGAAATATTAAATAGAAATTATTAATGGAATAATTTATATTAATATACTGTATTATATTATTATAATACACCAATATATTATATTATTAATGTACATTAGTTGACATCCTGTCGACATAATAGGAAAAACTGTCCTTTTTTTTGGTTATTTGGTTCGATTTGGTCAACCGAAATAATGTAATTTTTATATTACCATCCATTTTCATGTTGGTGAGTCTTGACATCGACATATGTTGGGTGACATTAGCGACATTTGGCGACATTTGAAACCATGCCTAAAAGCTTAAGCTGTTAGGTGAGGTCCTTGAATAGGTTGATATTCTCTAACATGATCTTTTTCCATCCTTATTGTACAAAAATGAATGTATTTCAAAATTCGTTGTTCTCCCTGTTCTCCCAGTGGATCATAATTTGGGACTTTGGCTTTGGTAGAGGGTTAAGGGATGATGAATTGAGGGCTTGTCTGGATTTGCTTCAAATTCTTCAGTGTATGTCTTGATCCTGATAAGTCAGATAAGCTTATTTGGACCCCTCACCCTAAGGGTTTGTTTTCATTTGCTTCCTTCTTCAAGTCTCTTTGTAACTCTCTGCCTTCTTCTTTTCCCTTGAAAGAATTCTGATGCAAACCTATTCCCCCTAAAATAAGAGCCTTTTGTTGGGAAGTAATTCATGGAAAAATTAATACTTTGGAAATGCTATAGAAGAGGAGACCCAATTTATGCCTCTCTAAACTGGTGTGTTTTGTGCATATCTGATAATGAGAGTTTCTCTCACTTACTGATTTCCTGCTCCTTTGTTGCAGATATCTGGAATTGGTTCTTTTCGTTGTTTGGGTGCAGGTGGTCTTTATCAGTGGGGACTAATCTAATATTTGATCCTTCTATGTTTACTTGGCCATAAAGAGGGGGAGGATAATGTAGTGGTGTGTTGGAGCAGACTTGGCTTGGACAATTTGGGAAGAGAGGAATGCAAGAATTTTCTCTGAGAAGGAAAGAAGCAAGGAAGAGATAAAGGATTGTGTGATGTGTAGGGTGATCCATTGGATCAAATCTTTGGACCTGTTTTCTCAAATTTCTCCTGATGATATATGGAGAAATTAGGAAGTAGTTGCCAGAAGTTCTTCAAGAAAGGAAAGAATAAATGCTGTATGGCTACCTCCACCTGAAGAATAAGTGAAATTGAATTTTTATGGGAGTAGCAGGGGGAATCCAGAAACTGCTGGTATAGGAGGGGTTGTGAGAGACTTGGAAGGCAAACTGGTAGCCTTGTTTTCTGGCCCAGTGGGGATGGGGGACTCTCTCAAGGCTGAATTGTCTGTGGCCCTATAAGGAGCACAAATTGCTAATGAATTGAATATAACCAATTTGGTGATTGAAGGAGATTCAAAATTGGTGGTGGGTTAATTAAAGGATCCGGAATCTGTAATATGGTGCTACAGGGGTTAGCGGATGCTTTGGCCAAACAAGGGGTGAATAGACAGTCTTTGTTTTGGTCTCACTTGTAATTTTTTTCTGTTTTATTTACAGAGAAGTAGCGGCTCGTGCCTGTCTAAGGGACACTTGTAATGCTTACACTTTCAGACTTAATAAAATCTAAACTTGTTTGTAAAAAAGTACAACTCTAACTAGGGGTGCACAAATCAGGTTCCCAGATTTGAAGAATTTGAACTACATTGGGCTTGTATTCATTCAAAATTTAGCAACTGTTCAGCCCAACCTGACTCAAGCTGCACCCCAACTCTAACATATTAACACATATTTCTTGTGAAAATTAAATTCAATTGGCCAGTTGAACCATGAACCAGACCCCTGTCTGGTCCAAAGAAAGCCATCAGAATTCAGAACCACCTATTGAACTGGGAAAACAGTGACTGGGGCTCTGGGTGCAGGTTCTTTTTCGGTTTGATGTCCTGTCTGCTTCCCAAAACATTGGTCAAAACCAGGTGCTGCTGTGTGAAACATCCTGTTCGTTAATGACGTGCCTACCTGATCCGGACTCATCCAGTGCACCCCTCCCAAGACCATAGGTGGGACCAACATTGGACAATGGCCTTATGCCTACCCATAGATTGTTGCTTTCTTTGTATCAGTAATGTGGATTCAAACAAAGAGTCCCATGGAAAGATGGCCCACGTATTGTTGCTTTCTTTGTGTCAGTAACCTGGATTAAAACAAAAGGATCCCATAGATGTATCTCTTAGAGTCTGATGGACTGTGACATTCACAGCACAGCACTTCCTTAGAAAGCCTAGATCTGTGGCATCTAAAATTAAACAGCTTATTCAAATAGATTTCTAACCTGGCTTCCTAGATGAATAGCCTCATTAGGGTAAAGATGAGCCCACCGTATTGGGAAACCACCATTGTTGGAGATCGTTATACCATATTATTGCATCTTTAGGTCTGTATGCCAGCCCTCTTGGCTGTGTCCCTTATCCATGACCAGTGGGGATTAGGGATATTACTACAACATTTTTTTATTGTAAATAAAAATTCGTTCAAAAAGGAAAAAATATGACAAGAAATCAATGATGTAGACCAAAACAAATATAATACTTACATCCATCATCCACTAATACATATTTATCCGCACATCAAACATAAATAACCTAAAAAGATACATACATAGCCCTCCTCCCCCTCCCCTTACAGTTGACTTGTCAAATAAACAAATATCCATTATCCTTCCCATAGAGAAAACTCAAGTAACCCTCGAAACACCTAACAAAGCTTTAACGTTTCTCCTAAAACAATATATCCTACTTTAATCCCTTCAATTTAATCAACAAATTATCACCCTTATGCATTTGCCTATCCCCCTATATATTGAACCTCCAATAAGATATAAATATTGCATCCATGTTTTCAATAGCCAACCAAATGCTTTTGATCTTGTTATTGATAAAAGAAGGGAGAGGTTACTCCATGAGACCATGAGGTTATGATAGAAATTTTTTTTATTAATAGGTCATGATTGAAAGGGTAACCAATTATATTATTATTATTATTTTTTTTATGAATGAGGCACGAGGTGCAACCTCTCTGTTGGTGTATAAAAAAAAAGAGAAAAAATAATAACAATAAACAAATGAAAGAGGAGAGCTCATGGAAAGGATTGAATGGGTTAATGTCTCAACCCAACGGATGTGAAATTAAGGCCTAATGGGATGGAAGGTTTTAGTGGGACCCAGTGTATGGGCCTTCTAACGTATTGGCACAAGGTGTTGGAGCCCAACATGAATTGAAGAAAATAAATAATAAACAAAAAGAAGGGGGGGGGGGGAGAAATTCTGGTTGGATCTTGACTGACCACATTACCCATGAGGTGCTATTACACCTAGCTGCCAAATGGCGTTTTAACAAATGATTTTCCAATCAGTTCAACATGGCCCCTTAATTAAGGGAGATCGATTCACATGCCATTTCAGTCTAGAGAAGAGCATTTAAATTGAATTGTCGGATCTCAATGGCTTCCAATATAATGTAATTTAAGAAGGAATGTTACAACTAATCAATTGGATTTCCTTTTATGTGTAGGCCCAATCATGTGCCAAGTGGCACTTGGTTCCAAGTACAGCTAGAGATTGAAATTAATTCAATTAAATGACCTAATTATCTTAATCAGGTCGACAAAGTGATCACCAATATGTCAATTTAGTGGCCCTCATTCAATCAACATTAAATGGTGATTAATTGAATTGAAACCATTCAAATCAATTCAAATCTTCCAAACCAGCTCATCGTCTATTGGTGAGCCTCTATAAATAGAGGAGAAAACAAGAGGGAGCTCTCCTTGGGTTCTTCCCCCCCTTCGGCTCCTCAATTCAGTTCCATTGGTTCTGTTTCTTTTGACAAGAAAAAGGAAGGGACGACTGCATCTAGATCAAGGAAGGAATATCCAAATTTTCATCTCCTCAACTATTGAAGATTCAAAGCTACTACAAGTTTGCTACATCGATTGGGGGATTTCGGTCTTCAATTTACTACAGTCAAAAGCCTCTGTCAATTTACTAGAGTCAAAAAATATTCGACAAATCCTTTAAGCCAAGAAGGCCTCCATCAATTTATCACAACCAAGGGACCTCTTACAACTAAAGGTTAGCATTGCGGTTCATGTTCAAATCAACAATTGATTGCGAACAAAAGCTTTGTTCACATACAATTGGTCATTGCAAGTTCCTTCTACAACTACAAATCACCAAGCTTTTCCAATCATGTTTGTGACAAGCTACAAGTTCGGGTTATGTTCGTGACGAGAATCAGAGGATTTTCTTTGCAAAAAAAAATAGAGTTTGTATCCCACTTACATTTCTGCAAAAAGAAAAAAAAATTAAATTTCTTTGAATTTGTCCGCATTTTTTTGTGCTCCAAATTTAGCGCAAAATTTGTGTCGACAAATTTCTGGCACGCCTGGTGGGACCTCACTTTCCTCTCATCTCTCAAGTCAGCACATCAAGTTTGTTTTTGCAAACAGTTTGGACACATGGCTCCAAAGAAAACCGTTTCAAGTGTTATCGGCAAGGTTCAAAGTATCGATATAATACGCATATCGGCAGTATCGTATCAGTACCTAGAAACGCCCGAAACACTATTTTTTTAGTTTTTTTTTTTCAAATTTTGGTTTTTTGGGAAGCTAAAAACATGTTTTTTATTATTAAAAGAGCTAGGGTTCCGAAGCACCTGGAAACAGGCGTTTTAGAGCGTATCTTTTTCAATAGATACGATACGATACGCCCAATACAGGGCGTATCGTATCGATACTTTAAACCATGGTCGTCAACAACAAGAAAAATGCAACTTATAGTACAAGTTCACCTAGTTCAGGTGCTTTGCCAACTTCTAAGTATGAGAAACCAACCACTCGTCTCATGATGAGGTCCAAGAACTCACAATTGGTTGCATCTCTTGCTATTACAACTCTAGGGGTCCCTTCAAAAAGCCGAAACACCAAAACGGAACCTTTAAGGCTACCAATGGTGAAGGACGCTACTAAGGAAGGGGTAGCTCCGAGAAAAGAGTTGATCTCAACAACTCCACTTGAGCATCCAAGTGGAAAAATACCTGTGTCGGATGTGGAATCTAGTGTTGGCTCAAGGTTCAACTCTCATCCCAACTCCCCTGAGATTGGAGGGTCCGATTACATATAGACATACTCCTACACTTCGGTAGCACCCGTTATGATGGTGGGAGCTACTACTGTGGAAGAACAACTTGCTGAAATGGCCGCGACCATCGCTAAGTTAACAAAGACGGTGGAAGAAAAGGACCTTCAAATTGCTTCTCTCATGAACCAGATGGAACAAATGCAAACAACGACATTCAGGCAAGGGTTTTCACACCAACCCCTCACAAGTAGACCCTCCATGAGAGGAGTTGCCGGGACGTACTAACATACGAGACACCCAATATGCTTCGGTTGCCTCCCTCTCAGTACAACAACTCCAAAACATGGCAGGTGACACGATATGTGCTCAATATGGGGGTGTTCCACAGTCATCCTCGGTGTATACTATAAGCCATACACTGAGCACATTAATCATACGCCTATGCCATTAGGGTACCAACCCCCGAAGCTTCAACAATTTGACGGGAAAGGTAACCCCAGGCAACACATTGCACACTTCGTGGAGACATGCAACAATGTTGGGACCTACGACGATTTGATGGTAAAACAGTTTGTGCGATCCCTACAAGGGAACGTGTTCGATTGGTACACTGACCTCCCTTCTGGATCAATCAGTAGTTGGAGTCAATTAGAAAGAGAGTTCTTAGATCGCTTCTACAGTACTCGACATATTGTAATCATGTACGAACTTACTACCACAAAACAGAGAAAAGATGAACCAATTGTTGACTATATCGACAGGTGGAGAAATCTCTATCTTAATTGTCGAGACAAGCTCTCAGAGTCTTCAACCATTAATACTTGCATTCAAGGCATGCATTGGGGTTTGCATTATATCCTTAAGGGAATAAAATCACGAACATTTGAGGAAATGGCCACCCGCACCCATGACATGGAACTTAGCTTGGCTACCTTCGGAGAACATCACCTGGATGATTTCCAAAAGGAAAAGGAAAAGAAATATGGTGAAAATGAGACAAAATTGAGTACAAGTTCGGGCGTGACAGAAATTTACAAAAAAATGTGGACAAATTCAAAGAAATTTATTTTATTTTTTCTTTTTGCAGAAATGTAAGTTGGATACAAACTCTTTTTTTTTTGCAAAGAAAGTCCTTTGATTCTCGTCACGAACACAACCCGAACTTGTACTTGTAGCTTGCCACAAACACGATCGGAAAAGCTTGGTGACTTGTAGTTGTAGAAGGAACTTGCAGTGACCAATTGTATGTGAATAAAGCTTTTGTTCGCGATTAATTGTTGATTTGAACATGAACTGCAATGCTAACCTTTAGTTGTAAGAGGTCCCTTGGTTGTGATAAATTGATGGAGGCCTTCTTGGCTTAAAGGATTTGTCGAATATTTTTTGACTCTAGTAATTTGACAGAGGCTTTTGACTGCAGTAAATTGAAGACTGAAATCCCCCAATCGATGTAGCAAACTTGTAGTAGCTTTGACTCTTCAATAGTTGAGGAGATGAAAATTTGGATCTTCCTTCCTTGATCTAGATGCAGTTGTCCCTTCCTTTTTCTTGTCAAAAGAAACAAAGCCAATGGAGCTGAATTGAGGAGCCAAAGGGGGGGAAGAACCCAAGGAGAGCATCTTCTTGTTTTCTCCTCTATTTATAGAGGCTCACCAGTAGACGATGAGCTGGTTTGAAAGATTTGAATGGTTTCAATTCAATTAATCACCATTTAATGTTGATTGAAATGGAGACCACTAAATTGACATATCGGTGATCACTTTGTTAACCTGATTAAGGTAATTAGGTCCTTTAATTGAAGTTAATTTCAATCCCTAGCTGTACTTGGAACCAAGTGCCACTTGGCACATGGTTGGGCTACACATAAAAGGAAATCCAATTGATTAGTTGTAACATTTCTTCTTAAATTACATTAAATTGAAAGCCATGGAGATCCGACAATTCAATTTAAATGCTCTTCTCTAGACTGAAATGGCAAGTGAATCGGTCTCCCTTAATTAAGGGGCTATGTTGAACTGAGTGGGAAATCATTTGTGAAGAGGCCATTTGGCAGCTAGGTGTAATAACACCTCATGGGTAATGTGGTCAGTCAAGATCCAAATAGAATTTCTTCCCCCCCCGCCCCCCCCCCTCTTTTTTTTTATTATTTATTTTCTTCAATTCATATTGGGCTCCAACACCTTGGGCCAATACGTTAGAGGGCCCATACATTGGGTCCCACTAAAACCTTCCATCCCATTAGGCCCAACGTGCCCTACTTAATTTCACATCCGTTGGGTTGAGACATTAACCCATTCAATCCCTTCCTTTTGCTGAAAAGAAAGCTTTATTAGATATTGGAGATAAGAAATTGATCTTTAGTACTTTCCTTGTAGAAGGAAGTTTGATTCAGGTCCAGAATTGGGCTCCAGATTGCAACGAAGTTGAACCCAGTGCCGACAACTTTTTGATTAAACTTCTCGGTCTTTCCTTCAACCTTTGGAATGATCAAATGCTGAGGAAAATTATTAGAGCATTGGTTGGAGTTCTGTTGGAGATTAACTTAAGAAACTTGAGAGCGGTGGAACTTCAAGGTTGCTGGGATCAAACCGGAGAACTTGCCACAGGCCTTCGAAGTTCTCTCAGAAGGTGCTTGGCACCAGGTCTGATTAGCTTCAGAAGATGAAGCCTTGCTTTGGGGAAGACGACCAGAGGTTGAAGGAACTGACGAGCTTGCAGGTTGGTGTACACGTGGCCCTCAGGGGCTGGCGGGAAAGCCTGGTGCGTGTGGGTGAAATACAGAGGAAGGGGAACAGTCGCAGGGGTGCCCCAAGTCTGGAAGCTTTCCTTTTAAGGCTTCTAATTCAAATTGTTTTGAAGAGGGGTTGTTTAAAGAGGGTGGCCCGTCCTATGCTGACGTGGCTAAAATGGGAAAGAGTCGTTTGTGCTCTAAGTCTTTCTCTGAACTGGCTTTAAGGAAGATTGGGCCGGTCGGGTCAGTGGGTGAGCCTTCACTTGGTTTTAAAAGCCCACATGACAACTTAAGTCATCACGTGGGGCGGGGCAGGCTTGGGGCGATGATAGATGGCAACATTCATCTATCATCGTCTAAGTCTCGCCCTCTCAACTGTGGAGGGGCGAAGTTAGCGAGCAAGGTAGAAGGATGCCGGCCTCTGTGCTGGGTCCGACGGGCAGCCAGCGATGCGCAAAAACACAACATTCCTGATCGCCCGAACCCACGCTATTTGAGAGGCAGACCAGAAGAGAAGGAAGAGGCTGATCAAGGTTGGATAAGCTGCGGTTCAGATTTTGATTATGATGAAAGTTCAGAAGCCTATGGGAGTTTAGGCAGTGCGGCTGTTGAAGCTCTATCTAAAGATCAGAACATGGATACTTTTAGCCTGGATTGTTTGTTCTTAGGGGATTCGGTGGGGGAAGGAAAGGTAGAGGGGGAGGAGCGGGTGAATGATCTTAACCCAAATCTAGTTGAGCCCCCCCCCCCCCCCT
Source organism: Nelumbo lutea (assembly GCF_056320005.1). Classification (NCBI taxonomy): domain Eukaryota; kingdom Viridiplantae; phylum Streptophyta; class Magnoliopsida; order Proteales; family Nelumbonaceae; genus Nelumbo; species Nelumbo lutea. Next base: position 2,997,748 of record NC_142685.1, on the reverse strand, counting down.
AGTTCTAGTGCTTTGCAAGAGGCCGAAAAGGAGGTAGCTCGGGTCTTCTCAGAGCTGAACAAGGGTACCTCACAGAGAGGTACATACTTGGGTACAGAAAAGGGGTCATTGTGTTGATACAACAACAGGGATTTTCTTCCCCCAACTCTGGGAGACAGAGTGCTCTAATTTCTCAAAAAAGAAGGTGACTACCACTCCTTCGCCTTTGCTCTCTCCTCACTTCTCTACCTTAGGTAAATCCCTCAACTCTATCAATACAGTTTTACTAATGAGCGCTCTGTGTCTCTTGTTCCAGATTCTCTTCCCAACCAAGAGTCGGAAGCCCTTGGTCTGAAAACCACAGCGAGTCTACAAGGGGGGGAAGTGGGTGAGGAAACTTGCAGAGAGACAATAATATGGGAAATCTTAGAAAGCCTCTTGGGTGAAGTGGAAATGAAGGATTTCCAGAGAAGGAGCCTGGAGGGAACAGAAAGGGCTGTAGTTGGAGGTAATGTGAGAAGGAACAAGAAGTTTCCTAGGAGTGAGGAGAGTGCATCTTTGGAAAAAGAGGAAACTAATGGGGAAGAGTCAGTTGTAGAGTTTGTGAAAAAGTTGGTGTGCAAGTTGAAGAACCCGAATGATCTAAAAGCCTACCTGCAAAAAAAAAGAGGACAGCAAGATGAAGTTTAGAAGGCTGAGTGAAGTGGAGAGGTTAAAAAAAGGTATTGAGGGGGACAAGAAGTTTGAAGTGAAAGGGATTAGAAGAAAAGGGTCTAAATAGAGGTAATTAAGAAGTTTAATCCGGATGTGGTAATGCTTCAGGAGTCCAAAAGAAGTTTGAAGTGAGGGGGTTGGGCAGCATTAGGAAGAGAGCAACAATCAAAGAGGTAATTAAGAAGTTTAATCCGGATGTGGTAATGCTTCAGGAGTCCAAAAGAATGGATTTTGATTGCTAATGGGCAAGGAGTGTGTGGAGTTCTAGAGGTATAAAGTGGGTGGTTGCTCCTTCGTGGGGTTCCTCGGGAGGGATTGTGACCCTGTGGAAAGAAGAGATACTCTTAGGTGTGGAGGAGCTAATTGGAGATCATTCTGTCTCCCTAAAGTTCAGACAGGTGGAGGATGGATATGAATGGGTACTAACAAATGTGTATGGCCCCAATGACTATAGGTAGAGGGAGAAATTATGGGAAGAATTGAGTGACATTAGAGGCCTCTGGGATGGACCTTGGTGCGTGGGAGGGGATTTTAATGTAGTGAGATTTATGGAGGAAACCAACAACCCGAGACAGAGAGTGACAAGTATGAGGAAGTTCAACCAATTTGTGGACTCTTTTAATCTCAAAGAACTTCCTTTCCTAAATAATAACTTCATTTGGTCCAACCTTCAATCACGACCAATTTGCTCTAAGTTGGACAGATTTTTGTTCTCAACAGATTGGGAGGAACACTGGGGCAATATTACTTCTAGGGCTCTCCCTAGACTTACTTCAGACCACTGGCCTATAGTGTTGGTCAATGAGGAAATAAGAGGATTAGGGCCTACCCCTTTCAAGTTTGAAAATATGTGGTTGACTCATCCAGGTTTCACTCAGAAAATCAGAGAGTGGTGGGAGCAAGCTAACCCGGTAGTTGATTGGGAGGGAATGAGGTTCCACAAGAAACTCCAATACTTAAAATCTCAATTAAAGGAGTGGAATAGGCTGGACTTTGGAAGATTAGAAGAGAGAAAGCAAGTTTTGGTGGAGCAAATCGAGGATTTGGACCTGAAGGAAGAGAGAGGCCCCTTTGGAGAGGAAGAAAGGAAGTTGAGATGGGTTTTGAGGAGGCGAATGGAGGACATCCTGATTAAGGAGGAAATCAGTTGGAGACAAAAATCTAGGTGTAAGTGGCTAAAGGAGGGAGACAGAAACACAAGGTTTTTCCATTCAATGGCAAATGGAAGGAGAAAGAAGAATTACATCTCTAATTTGGAAGTTGATGGAGCGGCTTTGTCTCACCCAACTGAAATTGCAGAGACTCTAGTAAACCACTTCAAATCTATTTTTAGAAGGCCTATGAATGAGAGAGTGTGGTTGGAGGGTTTGGATAGGCCGACTCTAGTGCAGAGAAGAGAGAGTGGTTAGAAAAAATGTTTGATATGGAGGAGGTAAAGGAAGCAGTATTCTCTATGGATAGGACAAAAGCTCCGGGTCCAGATGGGTTCACAATGGCCTTTTACCAGGATTGTTGGGATATTTTGGAGAATGATCTTACATCGATTTTTGAGGAGTTCCACAGGAGGGGTGTAATAAACCCGGGCTTGAACTCAACTTTCATTGCCTTAGTCCCAAAGAAGAAAGATGCTTCTCAACCAAAAGATTTTAGACCTATTAGTCTGGTGACTAGCTTGTACAAAATCATTGCAAAGGTGCTGTCTCTCAGGATAAAGAAGGTGCTCCCCTCTATTATTGCACCCAACCATAGTGTTTTTGTGGAGGGAAGACAGATCACCGATTAGATTCTCATTGCAAATGAGAGCTTGGAGAGCTTTAGGAAGTCAAGGAAGAAGGGAGTGGTTTGCAAATTGGATTTGGAGAAGGCTTTTGACTTGGTTGATTGGTCTTTCTTGATGGAGGTGTTGAGGAATTTTGGTTTTGGTGACAGATGGTGTAAGTGGATCTGGGGTTGTGTTAGGACTTGCCATTATTCTATCCTGGTGAACGGGACTGTGGTTGACTTCTTTCCGGTGTTGAGAGGTCTAAGACAAGGAGATCCTCTTTCCCTTTTTCTTTTCACCCTGATTGTTGATGTGCTTGGGCGATTGATCCATTGAGCAGACTCGAGGAATCTGATAAGAGGGTGGAGAGTAGGAAGGGAGGAGGTTCCCTTAACTCTTCTACAGTTTGCAGATGATACTATCCTTTTCTGTGAAGGAGGGAACCTCAATTGGATCTGGAATCTAAAGTTGACAATACAACTTTTTGAGCAGATATCTAACCTCAAGGTAAACTTTGATAAGAGTTGTGTGGCAGGAGTGAATGTGAACGAAAGAGACCTAAGGGAATTTGCAAGTGAGCTAGGCTGTGCAATTACGGACTGGCCCCTGACTTATTTAGGCCTCCCTTTAGGAGATAATCCTAAGAGTGTTAGCTTTTGGGCTCCGGTAGTGGAGAGGTTTGAGAAGAGGCTAGCGGCCTGGAAGAGGAATTATCTTTCTTTAGGTGGAAGAGTCTCTCTCATTAGGTCTACCCTAGCTAACCTTCCTGTTTACTTTCTATCAGTGTTTAAGATCCCCTCAAAGGTTTCAAATTTTTTGGAAAAATTAATAAGGAACTTTCTCTGGGAGCCTGGAGAGGAGAAGAGAGATCATAGGGTGAGTTGGGAGGTGGTCTCTAGGTGTAAAAAACTAGGAGGTCTTGGGATTGGTAATTTCAAGAAAAGGAACATGGCTCTACTGGGGAAGTGGTTGTGGAGGTTCTCTTTGGAAATGGATAAATTGTTGACTAAGATTGTGGCTAGCATTCATGGGCTGGAAGACAATGGCTGGGATCCTGGAATCTTGGCAAGGGCTTCAGCTGCTTCTCCTCGGAAATCCATCTACAATCTGCTTCAGGTTTTCTCCCCTTGGATCAGGCATGGTCTACACTCTGGTAACCGAATAAATTTCTGGGAACAACTTTGGGTTGGGGATTCTCCTCTGAAAGACCAGTTTCCTTCCTTGTATGCTCTTTCAGACTTGAAAAATGAACCCATTTCTTCTTTCTTGGTCCCTTCAGCCTCCACTTCGGGCTTTGGTTGGAACCTTGGCCTGCATAGGGCAATTAGGGATACAGACTTGGATAGCTTGGTAGCTCTGCTAGCCTCTCCCTTGAGGGTGTCTTCCTAAACCCTACTAAGGAAGACACCAGATTTTGGACCCTTTCTAGCTCTAGTACCTTTTCTTGTGCTTCTTTCTTTGAAACCTTAACTCAGCCTCCTACACCCCTGGGGTTGTCCTTTCCAGTTAAGGAAATTTGGAGAAGACCTATTCCTCCTCGAGTGGGTTTTTTTTGTTGGGAAATTTTCCTAGAAAGAATCAACACTTTAGACTTACTTCAAAGAAAGAGACCCAACTATTGTCTACTTCCTAATAAATGTGCTCTTTGTAAAGCTGATGGGGAATCTGGCTATCACCTCATGGTCTTTTGTAAGGTTGCTAAAACTGTTTGGGAGTGGGTTTTCTCCCATTTTGGGTGCTCTTGGTATCCTCCGGAGACTGTCAAAGGTTTGTTTTCTCCTCCTTTTTTCAGTTGGCCTAAGAAGCGAGGGAAGACTATGTGGATGTGTATTAGGGCAGCGGTATGCTGGTCTTTGTGGGAAGAAAGAAACTCACGCATTTTTTTTGACAAGGAAAAAACATTGGAAGATTTGTTAGATCGAATCCTTTTAAGAGCTGTCCACTGGCTAAAATCTTTGGAGCTGTTTTCAGATTGTCCTATGGATGACTTGCTAAGAAACTGGAAAGAGATTGCTTCCACTGCTAGATGCAAGAGGACTCTTTGTCCGTTCTAGTCCCCTCCCCCCTCGACCTTTATAAAGCTGAATTTTGATGGCAGCAGTGTAAGGAATCCAGGGCCCTCTGGGATTGGAGGAGTCTTCAGGAATGAGGAAGGGATTGTTACTGCTTTATTCTCTGGCCCTATTGGAGAAGGTGACTCTCTTAGGGCTGAGATCCTTGCAGCGCTTGAAGGAATTCGAAGAGCAAAAGAATTAAATGTTAGCCGCTTGATTCTGGAAGGTGATTCGAAGGTGGTGGTTAATTGGTTGAAGACAGAGGACAGTGGTTTGTGGAACTTTAACAATGAGAAAAAACAGTTCTTATGGCTGGGTAGGGACATTGAGATTCAGTACAGCTAGGTGAAGAAGAGTGCCAATTCATTTGCGGATGGATTGGCCAAGCAAAGAGTGAATAGGGAGGCTGTTTTTTGGGCTAGTTTTTAATTTTTCTTTGCATTCCCTGTGTTTTCTGTTTTGGGGGAGCTAAGTTATTTTATCTGCCTTTGTATTCTTTTCCCTCTCTTCTCTTAATTTAATGAAGATGATGTTATTGATCAAAAAAAAAAAAAAGAAATTAAATACAGTTTTTCAAAATCAATTAGAACAAGTCACAATGTAGCCCAATAAAGACAGTCCCAAGAAGCCCCTTGTTTGTCTAATGAATCAGCTACAACATTTACCAATCTGCTCACCCACTGAACACTAACTCTCATATTGCTAGTTAGCCATTTCACTTTTTTGAAAAGATCTCTATAACCCCAAATGACAGAATCTGGTTTCAAGAGCCACCCCACCACCACCACCTAAGAATCACCTTCAATTATTAAATGCTCCACCCCATGCTGGTTCGCAATCTGTATCCCTTGAACAGCAGCTAGTATTTCTGCCCTTGTAGAATCACCCACTCCCACCGGTCCTGAAAATAAGGAAATAATGTTGCTGTCCTTATTTCTTAGAACCCCTCATATACCTGAAGGCCCTAGACTACCCTAGCTGCTCCCATCCAAGTTCAGTTTAATAACACCTTAGGAGATGTCCAATCTACAACCCTTCTGTTTTTCCTAGTAGAGGAATTAGCCACTGCTAACCAATTTCTCCAAAGATCATTAAAGGTAAAATCAGAAAAACAGTTTAATGTTTTCAGCCAACGTATTTCCCTTGTCAAAGTGCATTCCTTCACCTCAGAGAGACTTATTTCCTTTAATAGGAAAATTCTGGCATTTCTTTCTTCCCAAATAGTCCACAAGAGAGCAGCTCTAATACATTTCCACATAACCCTTTCCTTGTGTGCCACTGTTAGGTCTAGCATGGAAGAAAGCCCAAATGATGCGACCCAGGCCCAACAGGCTCAAGCCCCAATTCATAGCATTCCACAGATCATGTGCATAACACCACCTCTGAGGTTTGTTTACACGCGCCATCCATGTCATGGGGATTGATTAGAGTTTGTTAGAGGTCGTGTCCTCCCGTCATGCATTATAAATACTTGTAAGAGGCTGCGTAAAGGATATAGAAGAGAACCCCATTAGTATCTCCTTTGTCTCTCTCCTTTCCTTCTTTCCCCTCCCCTATTGTATCTCCTACCCCTCTCATCCATTTCAGGAGGGTGAGTTTCCTCGAACCAGCTCCATTAGTACTGAGTTCTGAAGGTGGTAGACCCATAAATTGGTATCAGAGCCTAGCCTTGATTTTGACTACCAGGTCTACATCAGCAGAAGAAAGGATTTATCGATCGAAGGAGAGGTTCAGCAGACCATCAATGAGCTGAGAGACAGTAAGGAGACAGTCTCAGCATTGGTCGAACATTTCGAACGGATGTCTACGGCACCAAGAGCTACGGAAACCGAAGGGTCCAGCAGCAGAGGAAGCAGGAGAGGAGTGTTCCCGTCAAGGCCGCCAAGATAGACTTTCCGCTCTACTCAGGTGATGACCCCCATCCCTTGGATCTATTGGGCCGAGAATTACTTTGAATTTCATGAGACCCCAGCTGGCCAGAGAGTCCCTATCGCCGCCATTCAAATAGACGGTGAAGCTATCATGTGATATCAATGGTATCGTAAGACCCACCCTCAGACCACCTAGTTAGATCTAACCGAAGACTTATGCGTGAGGTTCGGCCCCTCTGGTTACGAGAACTTCAACGAGTCCCTCTCCTGGGTGAGACCGAAGCAAGAATAAAGCACCAGAACCAGGTCAATTCCAATTGATTCAGACGGATTACTCCCTAACAGAAGCACTTGTCGAGTCGGGTTTCGGCTATGGTTAGAAATCATCCATCGATCCGTCCCTCTTAGCCATCCCAGAGGCACAGGGTTTGTTAGGTAATGATGCAAATTTGCTTTTGGTTACTAATGGTGCTAGTGGTGCCTCTACAGATTCTTCAGCTGCTAACCATGACCTAAGAGAAATCCATTATATTGAAAGTGCCAAGGATGGAGACTTGGGGATTCTAGGCTCTAGGGGGAAAGGTGAGGAAAGGGTAATAGTGGAAAGTACAAAGAATTCAGCATTGGAGATAGGGAGAAGTGAAGGTGGAGAGAAGGAAGCGGAAGGAGAGGCGAAAAGCCCAGGAGAAGGCCAATCAGATGAGGAGATCCCGTTAATGAAATGGTTTGAAAGAATGGGGTTAAAAAGTTCTAAGTCAGCTCCAGCCAAGACCCAAATGAAGTTGAAGGCCAATTGGGGTAAAACAGGGAAGAGGAAATCGAGGGAGGTGGAAAAATTAGGGGTGGATTCGAGCCGAAAAGTACAAGGCTCGAGCTCGGCTCTAGTCAAAAACTTGTAAGCTCAAGCTTGATTTTGAGAAAAAATGTTTTATAAAAATAAAAAATTAGCTCGGCTCATTTCTTAATTGAGCCAGTGAATTGGGCTCGAGCTCGGTTGAAACCGAGCCGAGCTCGAGTAGCTCATGAAGAGCTCGGCTCGTTGCCACCCCTAGGAAAAACTAAGAAGTGGTTGGGGCAAGAGAGCTAAGGAGAACGAAAGTAGGGGAAGGAGAAATGAAAGGTGAAGAGAGTGGGAAGGGTAAAAGGGAACTAGAACCAAGGTGAAAAGAAGATAGTGAGTTAGAACGTTAGAGGATTGGGGAGAGCAACAAAAAGAAGGCTCGTAAAGGAATTATTGAGAGAAAAGCTAGGCATTGTAATGTTACAAGAATCAAAGGCTATGATCGTGATAGAAAATGGGTGAGAAGTATTTGGGGAGGCAAAGGGATTGGTTGGGCTATGGCCCCATCTTGTGGGGCATTGGGAGGGATAGTCACCCTATGGAATGGGGAGACAATAGAGTGCATAGAGGAATTTATAGGAAGATTCTCGGTGTCGATAAAATTAAGGAAGGTAGATGACAGTTGCACATGTGTACTCACAAACGTCTACGGACCTAATTCGTACAGGGAAAGAAATGAGCTATGGGAAGAGTTGGCAGATGTGAGAATGTTGTGGCAGGGACCGTGGTGTCTAGGGGGGTGATTTTAACGTTGTTAAGTTTGCTGGATTGGGAGCAAGTTATTAAGATACTCCTAGTCACAACTTAAAAAAATAATAATAAAGAAGAAAAACGGGCTTTCTTATAAGCCCAGTCAGTCTTATTGGTGGGCTGAAACATTTTAATAAAGAAAGGGGCATGCAATCTAGTTTAGTGAACAGCAGACCCCAAATTAATCGGGCTTGTTTGTAATGCAATAAGCATTTAAAGGGCTTGCAATAGAGCCCATTTAATGGAACAACAGGCCCTAAAAGAATAAAACCATTTTGATTAATTAATTGTGAGGTCTTTCACTTATTTATGAGGGGATGCCACTTATCCTATTCCAACAAGAGGACTATTTTCCCTCTTTTAACCACTTTAAGTGGGGGGACACATGTTACCCTAGGGGAGAGAGTTATTTTCCCCCCTCTAACTAGGGGTGTCCACGGTTCGGTTAACCGAACCATGGCACTTTTTTGTAAACCGAACCAGTGGTATCGGTTTTTCCAATTCTCCAAACCGAAACCGAACCGGTACCACCAGTTAACCGGTCCGCCGGTTTCGGTTTTTGACCTGTCCAATTCTTCGGTCTTTCAGTTTTTTATATTTATAGTATATATTATACAAATATATGTATAATATTATATATTAAATAATAAATGATATATAAAATATTATAAATATTTGAAAAATATATAATATATAATATATTTATAAATAGATCACTATAAATATAATACAAGTATACATTTATATATATAATGAATATATACATAGAAAATACGTGACATATATTAAAAATATATATACTGGCCGGTTCGGTTAACCGCATTTGGCGTTCGGTTTTCTTGGTTCGGTTTTTCGGTTTTTTATGGAAACCCCTACCTCTAACCACTTTGAGTGGGGGGGACACATGTCACCCCAGGAAGAAGGATTTGTTTTCCCTCTACCCACTTAAAGTGGGGGGATACTTGTCACCCTAGGGGAGAGAGTTATTTTCCCTCCTTTAACCACTTGAAGTGGGGGGACACATGTCACCCTAGGGGAGAGAGTTATTTTTCCTCCTCTAACCACTTTAAATGGGGTAAAACTTGGCACTCTAAGAAGAGGGGTGGGGAGTTACTTAACCACCTCCCTCCTCTATATAAACCCCTCTCCTACAAGGAGAAGGGGCAAATGCCTTCTTGTTGGCTATTACTAATTTATCTACAGGATTTCTAGCACTAAGAAACAAGTGGGAAGAGAAAAGAGAAGAATATTGGTGTGGAGAGCATAAAAGAAAAAGGAAAAAAAGGTAGGGAATCTGGTTTCCTTCCTACACCTCTTCAATATGATACTCCTTGTGCTTCCCACATGAGATGGAAGACCATATTCTATTTATTCCTCTCACTCCTTTCTTTCTTCCTTTTATTGTTCTTTTCTTCCTTGTTTCATATTGAAATATATGTAAGGAGACAACCATCTACAGCCTTGTTCATGAAACTTGGCTGATTATGGTTCCTCACAGCATGATAATGCACACAAGCACAATTTAAAGGCCATTTGTAGCCTTGTTGATGAAACATGCTTTTTATGATACCTATTTAATTGTTATGCATACAATGTTTGTTTCTTTATATGATGGTTTACTTTCAAACAAAGAGGGAATATATACCAGAATTTTCAAAGAAAAATTCTGTAGAAAAATGATACTTAGTTTAGTCTCTATTCGTTGGTACTTCTGAATCAGAATCAAAAGATTTTCTCTGCCCCTAGCAGAGATGTAATTAAGGGAATATCTACATGATTTTCCAAATGGGGCTTACCCAAATAACAAAAAACCCAGTTATTAGTCTGATTGGGTGAATTATGTTATGTGAGAAATTATACTAAAACAAATCCACTAACAAACGTGATTAGACATCTTAATGAATCTAACAAGCCAAGACAGAGGGTGTCCACCAGCATGAGGAGATTCAGTAGATTTATAAAAACCTTTGAGCTAAAGGAGATTGAAAGTGGTCAACAAAGATTCACGTGGACTAATTGTCAAGAAAATCCTTTATGCTCAAAATTGGACAGATTCCTTGTGTCTATGGATTGGGAGGATCTTTGGAATAATATGGTAAGCAGAATATCACCCAAAGTCACTTTGGATCATTGGCCGATTTGCATTCAACAAGAAGTGGGGGGAGAGGGGCCGAAGCCATTTAGATTCGAGAACATGTGGCTTACCATCCTAGAGTTTATGCAAAAAATCAAGGAGTGGTGGGAGGAAGACAACCCCAAAGCTGTTTGGGAAGCGATTAGATTCCACATGAAACCCAAGAATTTAAAAGAGAAAATAAAGGAATGGAATTTGAATAAATTTGGGAGATTAGAAGAAAGAAAGGCAAAGCTGATAAGTAGAATTGAGGAAATAAATAGAAAGAGGGAGGGGCGTTAGAGATAGGGGAGGAGGAAAGACTAAATTTGAAAGGAGAATTAGAAACTACGCTTTTGAGAAGGAAATATTTTGGAAGCAGAAATCACGGGTGAGATGGATTAAATAAGGAGATGGGAACACCAAATTCTTCCACATGATAGCAAATGGGAGAAAAAGAAAGAATCAGATCTCTGTGCTAGAACTGGAAAATGGAACTTTAACGAATCAGGACGAGATTGCTAAGGCCTTGGTGGATCACTAAATCAATTTTTAGATAGCCTATGTCAGGAAGATGGGAGTTGGAAGGATTGGAATGGCCAGTTCTAGAAGAGGTGATGAGCAGAAATCTAGAGAAAGACTTTGAGGAGAGTGAAGTGAAAAAAGCTATTTTCTCAATGGATCGATCTAAGGCGCTTGGGCCTGATGGATTCACGATGGGTTTTCTATCAAAATTGTTGGGAGTGGATAAAAGAGGATGTGATGAAAGTCTTCAAGGAATTTTATCATAGAGGGGTTGTAAGCCGGGGTGTTAATGCTACCTTCATAGCATTGATCCTTAAGAAATCTGGAGCTAGCCACCCCAAGGACTTCAGGCCAATCAGTTTGATAACAAGCCAATATAAGATCCTTACCAAGGTCCTCTCCCTGAGTCTAAAAAGGGTCCTCCCAGCAATTATCTCTCAGTTTCAAGGGGCTTTCATCCAAGAAAGGCAAATCTTCGATCAAATCCTAATAGCTAATGACTGTGTGGAGGATTTCAGCAAGTCTAAAAAGAAAGGCATTGTGTGCAAATTAGATTTAGAGAAAGCCTATGACTATGGGTCGGGAGTTCTTGTTGGAGGCTCTTAGGAATTGTGGATTTGGAGCAAGATGGTGTAGGTGGATTAAAGGTTGTCTACAGTCCTGTCATTTCTTAGTATTAGTTAATGGAGTAGTAAAGGACTTCTTTAATGCTAAGAGAGGAGTTAGACAAGGAGATCCTCTTTCCCCCTTCCTTTTCACGATCTTAACAGAAGTGCTTAGTAGACTGATTTCGAAGGCAAATGCGATAGGTGCTTTAAAGGGTTTGAAAGTAGGAAAGAAGAGTGTTGTGGTAACTCATCTTCAATTCGCGGATGACATCATCATTTTTTGTGAAAATGGAGATGAGATGGCAACAAGGAATCTTAGGTTGGTGGTTTACCTTTTTGAAAAAGTGACAAATCTGAAAGTGAACCTCAACAAGAGTGTGATAGCCGGGATTAAGCTAAACCAAGAAGAGGTCAGCATTTGGGCAAAGGAATTAGGTTGTCTACGAAGCGAGTGGCCTTTGAAATATCTGGGACCCCCTCTAGGTGTAAACACAAAAAACTTAGGTTTTTGGGAACTACTACTAGAGAGGTTTGAAAAGAAGTTGGCAGCATGGAAGAGAAATCATGTCTCATTGGGGGAAGGATCACTCAGTGTTTTAAAAGTGAAAGACGCAAAAAAGGTGCAGGGTGCAAGGCGAGGCGCACGCCTTTTTGAGGCAAGGCGTACAATTTAAAAAAAAAAAAAAAGCTAAAAAATTGTCAAAAATTCAAAAAAAAATTATAAAACATAATATTAATAAAAAATAAACATAAATTTTAAAATAAATGTTTTAAAAAACTTGATGAAGGCAGATTTGACCCTCCAGCCACATCGTGAAACATGGACACCACCTAAGCTATGATTTGGAGTCCCAAATTGTGGTTCGTCTTCACTCCGACTAGTGACTTCGACCACAACTTAGGCCGACTAGAAGCACCTCGTCACTGGCCGATGTGGCCTCGACGTGAGGAACGACCTCCCTCGAGGGCTTGCTTACCTGACTGAAGTCCAAGAGGCGACCTATGAGTTGTGCTCGCCAACAAATTCGGTATGCATATCCTGACACTCCCAAGTTTCTCGGAAGTTGTTCAACGTACCGAGTGTTCTGGAGGATGGTCAATATACGTGGCGGTTACATCCGGGGATCTCGGACTGGTTAGGCGACCTCCTGAAAATCTCGGATGTGATGCATGAAGCTCACGCCAAACAAAGCCTATATAAAGGCACCAACCCCAAGGACACGAGAGGGTACACGCGATTAAGTACATTCTAGCTCTCATACTTTATGATTTTTAGCTCGCAATCTACTACAAGACTACTAACTTAAGCATCGGAGCGACCTCGCCGGGTTAGCCACCTCGGGTCCTAAGTTCTCACCTTCTAAAAGGCTAAGTCCTCTTCTTCCATAAAGCTAAGATCTCACCTTTTAAAAATTTAAGTTCTCACTCTCTAATTTCCATTTTTTTACTAACTGAAAGGCATTTTTAAGCAACACCAACATCAAGAACAAAGAATCAATTACTGGGGGGCATGAACATGAGAACCCTCCATGACAATCAGGAAGCTCGGTGCATTCGAGCAATCAGTAGCAGAATGACCTTAATAACTAGCAGCCTGGCGACAAGCACCTTGGAGTAAGGCCGCCCTTGCAGGTCGAGCCATTCATGGTTCCAGCAAGAGTTGATGGCCAATTAAGCAGCTTTTTGCCAACCTCATTTCAGCTTGGACGAGCCTTGTTAGCATTTTTCGCGAGGTCTCCCCTATAGGTTGAACCCTTCGTGGCTCTTGCGGGAGTTAGCGGCCTATGAATTGTGCGGACACCCTTGCTGGTCGAGCCTTTCAAGACTCCCGCGCGAGTTGGCAACCTACAGCTAGTCGAGCTCCCTATGGCTTCTCATAGGAGTTGACGACCAGCGTCTCTGAGGGCTGATGCAGTGCAACCGCGGCATCAACTTGAAAGTAATGACAAAACCTGCAAACAGTACAAAAACAAATAACCAGCTCGGGTGAACCTCAACGACCTGACCCGGACTATCTCCAGCCCAAATTGCGAAGCCTCACTACAGGTCGAGCTTTAATGGTCCCCCTAAGTGTTGGAAGCGAGCTGAAAGTGGAACCTCCCTCATAGGTCGAGCCCCTTATGGTTCCTGTGAAGGTAGGCGACCCGCAGACAACAGAGCTGCCCCCTCAGGGTGAGCCTCCCATGACTCCAATAGAAGCAGATAGTCAACGGTTCTAGGAGCAGTATGCCATGATCTTGCAAGCACCTTCCCGAGGAAGTCAATCTCAAGTGATGATGTAGAAGTAGCCACATCTAAGGGTACAACAGAATGACCACCCGCTTAAGCGAACTAGTCAGGCCACACGGCGGCTAAATTATATTATGCAGAGTGGACTATGAGTCGCTCCCAAAGCCTAAGGGCTATGGTGTCGAGCTGACAAAAGACCTCGGCACCACATGAGACCCAGTCGCCTTTTCTGCATGGGCAAAATCAAGGATAAGGAGAGTGGACCGCGAGTCGCTCCCAGAGCCTAAGGGCTAAGGTGTCAAGCTGATAAAAGACCTTGGCACCACATGAGACCCAATAGCCTCTTTTGCATGGGCGAAATAAAAAGCAGTTCGCATTCAACACGAGAAAGAGAACAAAGGAAAGACTAGTTCGCTCTTAGCACCATGGAGATGCAAACTTGGCCAATCTCTTCACTTCGGTTTCAGGCTCCGCGTCGAACTCACTGGCTACTCTTTTGAGAACTAGTTCGAGTGACATTGCGTCGAAGTCTACCTAGGTGGAGTGACCTAATAAAGCAATCACGCAGTTAGAACCCCTTCTTGAGGACGACATGATGAGCTTCACTCTTGAGGTACTTAGTCGGATTGCAGAACCCCTTGATGGTCACATCCCTAATAAGGTAGATGTCCTCGGGGTACCTACCCCACCTCTCCTCGAGCAGATGAATTCGCTCTCGTGCCCCAAAAATCAAGACGGCAAGGTCCTGCGTAAGGCTACAAACACTCGAACTCTTCTGACCTAAGAAGCAAACTGGCTGACACATGGGCACCACTTAAGCGATGATTTGGAGTCCCAGATTGTGGTTTGTCTTCACTCCGACCAAGCGACTATGACCACAACTTAGGCCGGCTATGAGCACCTTGTCTAGGGCCGACCTTTAGCACCTCGTCACTGGCCGGTGTGACCTCCCTCGAGGGCTTGCCGACCTGACTGAAGTCCAGGAGGTGACCTGTGAGTTGTGCTCGCTGACAAATTCGGTATACATATCCCGACACTCCCATGTTTATCAAAACTTGGCCCACGTACCGAGTGTTCTAGAGGATGATCAAGATGCGTGGCGGTTACCTCCGGGGATCTCGGACCGGTTAGGCGACCTCCCGAAAATCTCGGATGCGGTTCGTGAAGCTCACGCCAAACAAAGCCCATATAAAGGCACTGACCCCAAGGACATGAGAGGGTACACACGATTAAGTACATTCTATCTCATACTTTCTGATTTTTAGCTCGTAATCTACTACAAGAGTACTAACTTAAGCATTGGAGCGACCTCACTGGGGTAGCCACCTTGAATCCTCTGACACTATTTCCTTGTAGGTCTCTTCAAAGAGCTTCCTAGCTCGGCACCCGAGATGCCTCCTAATTAAATCCAGTAAGTTCAGCATCCAAGCCTTTATTCAGCAGAAATACTCCAACTCGACCTCTGAGTCATTAGACACCAGGAAGTAGTCAGAACAACAGGGTGCTGCCAAAACACCCTTCATCAAAACCTATTATCTAAAATAAAAATACATAAAACATAATATGTAAAGCATATTCAAATGAGAATTTAAAAATGAAATCAAACATAAAACATTTTCAAGCATATAAAACCCACAATCTCTTTTTTCTCAATCAAATCAAGTAGCTAATGTGACATATTACATTCCTAATTCTACGAGCTGCCTTTGTGCCACACTCCTCGAGGCAAGCCCAAACAAGTCCATGTTAGGTGATCTCAAAAAAGGAAAAAGCATCAAATTTTCAAAAGGCGCATGCTTGGGCTAAGGTGCAAGGTGCACCAAGCGCACACATAAGACCTGGGCGAGGCACCTACCCTAAAATGCAGCTCGCCTATGTCCCTAGGTGCGTACTAGGCGTGCGCCTAGGACCTGGGTGAGGCGCCTACCCTAAAATGCGCCTACCCTGCGCGCCTAGGCATGCCTCAGGCGCGCCTTTTAAATCACTAGGATCACTCTTATTAGAGCCACCTTAGTAAATCTCCTAGTGTACTATCTCTCGATGTTTAGTATGCCTCAAGCTATTGGGAAGAAATTAGAGAAGATAATGAGGGATTTTTTGTGGTAACCTGATGAGAAGAAGAGAGATCATTTAATTAGATGGGAAGTAGTGACTAAAAGGAAGGATTTGGGAGTGTTGGGCATTGGAAGACTTAAGGAAAGGAATGAGGCTTTCTTGGGAAAGTGGTTATGGAGTTCCCAGGTGAGACAGACAGGCTTTGGCACAAAGTGGTAACCAGTATACATGGGCTCTCAAAGAATGGTTGGGATGCTGGAGTTTCCATCCGGGCGTCGAGCTATTCACCATGGAAGGCAATTCACAAACTTTGCCCTTTGTTTCTTAGTCATATCAGATTTAATCTTATCTCAGGTAACAAAATCAAATTCTGGGAAGATATTTGGGTGGGGGAATCTTCTTCAAAAACCCTTTTCCCCCAGTTTTTGCTCTTTCCTCCCTCAAAGGTAGATCCATTGCTGACTTTCTTGCCCCTTCCCCACCCTTGTCTGGTCTAACCTGGAAGCTAAGACTTCGCAGAAATTTCAAAGGCTTAGAAATGGATTTTTTGTCTTCTCTACTTCATGTGCTTGATGGGGTTGAAAGAACGGTTGGATCCATCTAATGGACGCCATGATGGTTGCGGAATGGGTGGGCGAATTTGAAAAATTTTCCTACCTTCTCCCAATTGGGAATCATATTCCCTAAATTTAGAATACAATATTCAAGGATTCTACTTGAACCATAATCGAACCAGATCTGAACCAAAAAGAAAAAGGGAGGATTATACCTGATCCGGAGAAACAGTATCTCCCAAAGTTGGTGTTCACGCCCAAAGAAGACACCAGGATCCGCTCCTGCTGAAGATGACACAACTGTGGGTGGAATGGAACCAGTAGGGTGTGTCCTACACACTGGATCCTTCGCAAGAACCATCTGGAAACTCTAAACACCGAATCTTTTTCAGCCTTTCTTGCAAGACTGATGTCAAGAACTGATTTCTTGACTTCCTATTTTGCAAAGATCAAATCTTGCAAAAGGGAATGGCGGCAGCTTGAGGAGAACTCTTGGGACGAAGATGGCTGAATTGCTTCTCTTCTCTCTGGAGTCTGTATGAGATCTAATCTCAATTCGCAGGATGCTTTCTTGCTTACTCAAAAACCCCTGGTTCGAAATCTGATGTATTTCTCTTAGGGTTTCTCCTCCTTTCTTCTTGATTAAGAAAACCTCCTAATTAGGAGTTATCCCAAACCAAATCAGTATTTGGATAGGGGATTATCTTAATCCTATCTGCAGATTAAGTTAGTTTACTCCTGATCTTATCAGGAGGTTACCAGGTTCAGATCTGATTTGAATTTGGTCTCCCAGAGTGGATAAAGTTAAAGGCCCAATCCTTTTACTAACATTAATCTCAGATTCGCCCCATAGATGGGTGATCATATCAGCCCAGCTCGTAATGGACTTTTGGCCCATTAAGTGTTCAGTGTTTAACTAGTTTCCAATCTGATGCCCAGTTGGGCTTCTTTGTATGGCGTGGGACCCAAGCATTGATCTACACACCAGCCACATGGGTTCGGCCCAGTCTTCATTACAAGGCCCAGCCGAATTCACTGAAAAGCTCAGTGAACCCCTGAGCCCATCACATGGACCCTATGGGCCCAACACTTACATTAAGTGGTCCTTGGCCCAAGCCATCTCATAAAAACCTAGGGACTGTGGGCAGGTGCAAGATTAGCCCATCAGGTATTATCCTAAATGGTCTTACACTTAACCTCTCAGCCCTTAATGATCAAGCACTGCCCGACAAGAGAGGACCTCTCCCTCGGCTGCAAAGAACAGTGCCGCACTCTCTACTCACATGGATCCCGGGAATTAAAACCATTTGCCAACGATTGAAATTAACTGCCGGTAGTTTGGTTTCCATCAGAAAGAGTGCATTCTCGATCATTACCATTGTTCGACAAAGGGGATAATCCTGTCACTATGATCACTCACTCAGATGAATTCTCATACTGCCCCAACATGCCCAGGTTTTGACCCCCCCCAAGGATCTCACTGATTGACATATCAAAGACAGCTCGATCCGACACCTAGTGAAGTGTCATAATCGAGTCTAGGGGTCAGGTGTAACTTTCCAGTTTTGTCCATCTGTCTCCAAGGTCCAGGGCAATATTGGAAATCTGGTCCGGTTCAAGGATTCAAGTAATCCCATACTGCATGTGCCTTGGGTCTTACCCTGGTGGCCGAGACAAGCCATCCCAACACTTGGTGGCACAAAAGTATCAGCCTTGGCAGGATAAATCTCCCTAGACTTATCCGATGGCTGTGAACATTTAAAACTAACACGAGTCTCTATAAGAGTCCAATTTTAGGGTCTTACACAGAATTATACCAAACAACATGAATCAAGCATGCACTAAATAACAAAAGTACATCAAATCGGATTGAAGCTAAGGGCATACAAAACTGTCTAACAGGGGTGTGGCTCGACACTTCTAAACAGGACACTATACTTTGGTCCCCCTGTCCTTCAGGTGTTTTTAGTTGTGCCGCTTTTTTCAAGTCTTTGTCTTCTCTTGTCCAACCTGGGGAACCCTTCCTTTTACTGGAAGTTTGGTGTCGACCTATCCCTCACAAAGTGGGTGCTTTTTGTTGGGAAGTCTATCATAGTGCAATTAACACTAATGATCTGATGTAGAGGAAAAGACCTGGTTGGTGCCTTTCACCAAATTGGTGCTATTTATGTAAGTCAAATGGTGAGAATGCCTTAGATATTCTTGTTTCCTATCCTCTTGCTAATAGCATTTGGGATTGGTTTTTTTACCTATTTGGATGCATGTGGGAC
This sequence comes from Nelumbo lutea, assembly GCF_056320005.1. Taxonomy (NCBI): domain Eukaryota; kingdom Viridiplantae; phylum Streptophyta; class Magnoliopsida; order Proteales; family Nelumbonaceae; genus Nelumbo; species Nelumbo lutea. Next base: position 2,979,423 of record NC_142685.1, on the reverse strand, counting down.
ACCCTGACGAGTTTGGAAAGATTGTTTGTTTCATCTACTTTTAGATGGCCAAAGCGAAGAGGGAGAATGATGCGGAGATGCACAAGGGCAGTAGTGCTATGGGAGGAAAGAAATCAGAGATTATTTGAAGATAAGGAAAGATGCAAGGCAGAACTGATAGAAAGTATTATGATGAAGGTGATCTCATGGGTGAAAAAACTGAATTTATTTTCAAATTTTACAGTGGATGATATGATTAGAGAAGAAAAGCGGCCTTTTGAAAAGAAAGGACTGTTTAAAACTTGCAGAAAATCAAAAGGAAGTAGCAGAAATCAGGTTTCAAGAGGAGAGAAGAAGAAGAAGAAGAAGAAAGTGGCGCAACTAGAGTTCGGAGAAAGAGATTTTCGAACATAGCCTTCTCTCTTACATCTCTAATTCCATTTCATTAAGTTAAACTTTAGTAATTTATAAGGAGGCCCCTAGTTGGGCAGAAAATTAAAAAACATAACATAAGAAAGAATGAAGCCCAGATTAAGGCCCATTACAGCAAAGAGCAGAAAATTAAAAAATATAACATAAGAAAGAATGAAGCCCAGATTAAGGCCCATTACAGCAAAGAGTAGAAAATTAAAAAGCATAACATAAGAAAGAATAAAGCCCAGATTAAGGCCCATTACAGCAAAGAGTAGAAAATTAAAAAGCATAACATAAGAAAGAATAAAGCCCAGATTAAGGCCCATTACAGCAAAGAACATAGAAGATACAAAGGATAAACAGCCTATGGGCCATTCGGCCCATCTTCTCTACAATTGAGGAATTGGAGGATAGTTGCTTTCTCTTCCTCGGCAAAAAAGAAGATCCTGAAGGAGTGGATGCCCCCTGAACCAGGCTTTATCAAATTGAACTTTGATGGCGACAGTTTTGGAAACCCAGGAAGATTTGGAATCGGAGGGGTTATAAGAAATGAAAGAGGAAATGTGTTGGGGCTGTATTCGGGTCCCATTGGAATTTTCAATTCCATTACAACTGAACTGAAGGCAATGGTATATGGGATACAAAAAGCTAAGGAGATTAGGGTGGAAAGGTTGGTTGTGGAAGGGGATTCCAAAGTTATCATTAGTTGGCTAAAACATGACAACACACCCTGGATATTCAGAAATGACATCAAGAAGATTAAAAGTCTATCCAAGGACATGCAGCTTTCAATTCAGTGGACCCATAGAGCAGCAAATGGATTTGCAGACCAGCTAGCCAAACAAGGGGTGAACAGGGATCACTGTTTCTGGGCTCAACTGTAAGAGTGAAAAATCAACTTAATAGTGGATACACTATAGTGGGGTAGCCGAGGCTACTCATAAACTGTAACCCCTGTAATTTCTTTTCATTAATGAAATTTCTTTTTACTGATACAAAAATTGGACGGCTGGCCACTCGTGTTCATGGCTGGCCGGAGGCCACTCTGGTGGGATGTTTTATAGGAGGATTAAGGGATGATATAAGGATCGAGGTAAAAACCTTGCAACCAACCACCTTGATTGCGGCGGTTGGCCTAGCAAAGCTTCAGGAAGTGAGTCTAGACTGACTTAAGAAGCTTGGGAAGCCCATTGGACCTCAGGCGGGCCCAGTACAAAGAAATCCTTACCCCAAGACTGAACTGAACCCAGGTCCACTTCTTCCAACCCCCTCCATTCCAACAACTACTGCCACTAAGCCTGCACCAACCACCAAGAAACTGGGAGCATTGACCCTTCCTTATCGGAAATTGTCATGGACAAAGATGCAGGCCAAAAGGGAGAAGGGCCTTTGCTATAACTGTGACAAGAAATTTGTTCCGGGTCACAAATGCAAGGCCCAATGTGTACCTCCTGCAAGTAGAAGAGGAGGAGCTTGAATCCCATACTGAAGACCTCGGGGTCCAACAGATGGAGGTGGTACCAGAAGTTGAATACTATGTTATTTCCCTTCATGCTCTGGTAGGATACCAAACCCCAAGAACCATGCGGGTCCATGGACATATCTTGGGGAGGAGAGTGGTTGTTTTGATTGATAGTGGGAGTTCTTTGAATTTCATTACTCCCAAACTAGACTAACAACTTGGGTTAATGATTGAGACCGTTCCACCATTTGCCATCAGTGTAGCCAATGGCCACCATATCACTTGCGAAGGGAGATGTAAGTCAATTGAACTTAAGATTCAGGGGTATACTTTTAGAGTGAACCTACACCCCTTAGAGTTCACGGGAGCATATGTGGTTTTGGGCATACAGTGGTTGCAGTTATTGGGTCCTGTGGTATGTAATTGGGCCAATCTGACAATGCAATTCACATGAGGGAAGTTCCTATATCCTAAAGGGGGTTAAAAACCAACCCATAACCACTGATAGCTTGGAAGTTATCCTTAAAAACTGCCAACACAGTGCTACCCCCTTATTAGCATGGGCTCGATGCCTATTGGGCCTACTGTCGTCCCTTCCCCTGAAGACAGGCCTTCCTTCGGATCAAGCCCAACAACTTCAGCTGTTACTCCAAGCCTATCTGACATTTTTCAAGAGCCCACTACCTTGCCCGCCCCTCGAGCCCACGTTCACAAGATACCAATCCAACCTGGGCCCCTACCCGCCAATGTCAGACCTTACCAATACCCCCATTACCAGAGGGTAGAGGTGGAATGGATGGTGAATGATCTATTAAACAAAGGATTTATCCGGCCCAGCAGTAGCCCATTCTTGTCACATGTTATTTTGGTGAAGAAGAAAGACGGTAATTGGAGATTCTATGTAGATTACAGAGCGTTGAACAGCATCACAGTAAATGACAGGTATCCAATACCCTTGGTTGAAGAGCACTTCGATGAGTTGGGCAAAGCTAAGTATTTTTCCAAGTTGGATCTGCAGTCAAGCTACCATCAAATCCGAGTACATCCAGAGGACGTTCACAGAACTGCGTTCTGGACCTCGGATGGGCATTTCGAGTTCCTAGTGATGCCTTTTGGTTTGACCAATGCACCTTCTACGTTCCAAAGGCTCATGAATGAGATCTTTAAGCCCTACGTGCACCTATTTGTGCTTGTTTTCTTTGATGATATACTTGTTTACAGCCCGAGTTGGGTCACTCATTTTGGAACATTTGCAATGTGTGTTAGGCTTACTCCACCACCATCAATTGTTTGCTAAACACTCAAAGTGCTCCTTTGGACAGACTCAGATTAGTTACTTGGGGCACATAATCTCTGATGAGCGGGTGCGCATAGATCCAGAAAAGATAGACTGCATGGTCACATGGGCCAGGCCCACCTCTCCACGGGCCCTCAGAGGTTTCCTAGGGCTCATCGATTATTATCACCGGTTCATCAAAGGGTATGGGGTCCTTGCATCCCCCTCACTCGATTGTTGAAGAAACACTCCTTCGAGTGGGATTAGAAAGCTGAAGAGGCCTTCCAATTACTCAAGAAGGCAATAACGACACCACCTACTTTGGCATTTCCTGATTTCAACTTGGAATTTGTGGTGGAGGCTGACGCATCAGGTAGGGGAATAACCGTGGTCCTAATGCATCCAGATCGGCCTCTGGCCTACTTCAGTAAGGCCCTCTCTCCTCAAGCTCAAGCCAAGTCTACTTATGAGAAGGAACTCATGGCGATTACTCTAGCAGTTCAGAAATGGAGAGCATATCTCCTAGGCTGAAGGTTTATTGTCAGGACAGACCACCACAACATCAAACATCTACTGGAGCAATGAGTCTTAGGCCCTGACCTACACAAGTGGGCCTACAAGTTGTTGGGGTTTGATTTTGTCATAGAGTATAAACCTGGGCCTTCTAATACTGTGGCGGATGCACTCTTCCGGGCAGATAACCTTCATGTGATGGGTGTGTCCCAGCCAACCTATCCCTTGACAAACTAGCTAAGACAAGAGGCCCATAATGACCAACACCTGGCTTAGATACGGGCCCAAACCCATGAAGGTTCCACACTTACTTCAAGGTATGCCGTGAAGAATGGTATTCTCTTCTACAAAGGCCAAATGGTGGTATCTGAAAGGCCCAAGTATCACCAGAAATGGAGAGCATATCTCCTAGGCTGAAGGTTTATTGTCAGGACAGACCACCACAACATCAAACATCTACTGGAGCAATGAGTCTTGGGCCCTGACCAACACAAGTGGGCCTACAAGTTGTTGGGGTTTGATTTTGTCATAGAGTATAAACCTGGGCCTTCTAATATTGTGGCGGATGCACTCTTCCGGGCAGATAACCTTCATGTGATGGGTGAGTCCCAGCCAACCTATCCCTTGACAAACCAGCTAAGACAAGAGGCCCATGATGACCAACACCTGGCTTAGATACGGGCCCAAACCCATGAAGGTTCCACACTTACTTCAGGATATGCCGTGAAGAATGATATTCTCTTCTACAAAGGCCAAATGGTGGTATCTGAAAGGCCCAAGTATCACCAAGAATTGCTACGGCTATTTCATGACTCGGCCCAAGGGGGTCATTCCGGAGCTCTTCGCACCTATAAGCGATTGGCAACCCATTATCATTGGAAGGGCATGAAACATATGGTACAGGAGTATGTTGCAAGTTGTGCAACGTGCCAACAACAGAAGTATAGCATGCAGACACCGGCTGGGTTATTGCAGCCTCTGCCCCTACCAGAGAGAGTTTGGGAAGGAGTTACCATGGATTTCATAATTGGGCTTCACATATCCCAAGGGAAGTCGGTAGTGTTGGTAGTGGTTGACCGGTTAAGTACGTATACACTTTATTGCCCTCTCCCGACCCTACTCAGCAATCACAGTGACCCATGCCTCCATACAGGAAGTGGCCAAACTCCACGGAACCCCCCATTCCATTTTGATCAACTGAGATCCCCTCTTCATGAGTACCTTTAGGAAGGCCTACATCACAGCCTAAGGGGTTCAAATGCTACACTCAACCAGCTATCACTCCCAGACGGATGGACAGTCTGAAGTAGTCAACCATTGCTTGGAAACATATCTAGGTGCTTTGTGGGAGATAAACCCAAGCAGTGGGCCCAATGGTTACCATGGGCCGAGTATTGGTATAATACCACGTTCCAAATCTCAGCTGGAACTACCCCCTTTAAGGTGCTCTACGGATGTGACCCCCCATCCATCTTACCGTATGAAACGGGTATGTTGCCAGTAGCCGAAGTTGAAGCTCAGCTAAAGGCAAGGGATAGCACACTGAAGGTCCTCAAATTCCATCTACAACAGGCTCAGCAACGCATGAAGCTAGCCTATGATAAGAAACACCAGGAGTTGGAATTCTCTGTAGGGAGGGAGGTCATTTCATCCAAACAAATCAAATATCTAATTCCATAAAGCTGCAGCAAAGGGACAAGATATCAGTACATGGTAACAATCCTCATTTTGATCTTTATAGAGGAGCAATACATTGTGTACTTGGGGACAAAAGTATGCTTTGTCTCTCTGAGGTGAAGGAATGCACTTAGACAAGGCATGATGGGTTGATGGTTGAATGCTAAAACATATAATTAAGAGGTCTCAAAGTTCAAATCCTTTTACCACATTTTAAAATGTGTAGCCATTTAGTGACCCAGGCAGGTCGTGAAACTTGCTGGATTGTTGAAACCCAGCCAGTTTTCAACAGGTCGGCCAGGTTTTGACCAGTTCCACCAGTTTTTCAAAAAATGAAAAGTGGAACTTTTAAAAATTGCCCAGTTCACTATGTATGTACCTACTTTGTAGGGCACTAGGGATACTGTATATTTCCTACATCACCTATTAACATTATCACTCCTTTGTATCTGGGATTTTGGAGCGAAATCCTAATTTCATCAAAGAAGAATTTTTAAAATCTTGGGATCCACCTGAGAATGGCTTCCTTAAACTAAACTTTGAGGGAAGTAGCTTTGGTAATCTAGGTCCCTCCTGAAGGAGGGGTGACAAGAAATGATAGTGGAGTAATTTTGGGAATTGGGACTATATTCAGGCCCTCTCAGTCTAAGGAATTCCACAACAGCTGAATGGAATGCCATGGTGTTTGGGATGCAAAAAGCTTTTGAAGTAGGAGTCAATAAGCTGATAATTGGAGGAGATTCAAAAGTAGTCATCAGTTGGCTGAAACAGTATGAAAAAGCTCCATGGTACTTTCAAAATGAGATAAAAAAAGGTTAGAAGACTGTCAAGAAACATACAGGTGGATTTCCAGTGGGTGCCAGTTAGCAAAGCAAGGGGTAAACAGGGCAGTGTGTTTGGGCTCAATTGTAATGCTTAAACTCAAAGTTCTTGGTTTGCTTAATTTGTAGTGGGGTAGCTGAGGCTACCCAAAATTGTACTTATTTCTCTATTTAATAAAATCTTTTCTGGTACTGATCCCAAAAAAATAAAATCCTAAGGTCTTCTCAAATGTACTGTGGACTCTGGAGACTTCAAAGGACCTTATCCACCCTTAAACCAGTATTTCAAAATCGGTTTTGGAAATGGAATTGCTTTTCCCCTATGGCTGGTGGGTCAGCAGTTTCACTGTTTGGCCAAATGAGCCAACTTATGATATCATAAATTATAAATAAAAATATGAAATAAAAAATATAAAAATGGAGTAAAAATACAGAAAACTGCTGAAAAATTGGGCATGTCTATCGCGTTGTATAATCATCATATTAAATAAAACAGTGTGAAAATACGGAAAACACAGAAAAATAAAGGACTTGGATATTAGGTTTTTTGGATTTGGATGGAAGATTTGCTAAGGAGTGACAAGGAATGTAGATTTGATGAAATGGTAAAGATTATTAGGCAATTGATAGGTGAGGTAATTTTAGCTCAGATCTCCAGATTATAGTGCAAAATGGTGGAGAACATCAAAAGGATTGAGGTGCCCATTGATCCCCGTTTTATTTTCCCATCATAATGCATGTGTTCAAGGTGCCCATAATTTTCTTTTCTTCTCCTTAACAAACATTAGCAATTAGCTGGTTATTATCTTTGAGGCCTATGCGTAATCACACCTCTCAAGGTAATGTGCAAAGCAACGAAGGCAGCATTATGCTGGATGGTATGGGAAGAAAGGAATAATAGGATATTCTTGGAAAAAAAAAAAAAAACAGAACAGTAGAGGAAGTGATTAACAGCACCAAGGTGAAAGTAGCTCATTTTTTAAAATCCTTGGACAACTTTCAAGTCCTCTCAGTCACAGACATTCTAAGAACCTGGTCTGAAGTAGCATAGTCCAGAGTGAGACAAGGTAAGGCTGGAGTGGAAACCACCAGAAGGCAATAAAGTGAAACTGATTTTTTATGGAATCTCCCTTGGAAATCTGGGACTTTCAGGTATAAGAGTAATCAGAAATTCTGAAAGGAGGATACTAGTTATATTCTAGGACCGATTGGCATGGGGAATTCACTGAAGGCTGAACTTTTGGCATTACTACAAGGTCTGAGGCTAGCTAAATAGATGGGATACAGGCATATTGAAGTGGAAGGGGACTCAAAAGTGATCATTTCCTGGGCTGCATTTGCAGCTATACCCTGTAAACGTTTAAACATGTGATTAGGGAAGTGGAAAAGATAGCGAAGGAGGTTGAGGCTGAATTTAAATGAGTGGTGTGCAAATGGGTTAGCTGATTATCTAGCAAAACAAGGGGTATTGAGACAACAATTATCTTGGGCTGCTTTGTAATGAGGGACAGAGAGTGATTAAATGGGATCATCACTCCCATCACCAAGTTGTATAAACTATTTTCATTCTGAAATTTGAATAAAATTCATGCTTACTGATAAAAAAAAGGTGTACACTGCCTTTACAAGCTTAAGTGCCTCGTGTACCTTCAGGCTTTAGCCCATTAAAAACAGTGAAAAGTACAACACATACCAAGTTATTCTCTAAATCATCCTACTATCATCTCATTGAATTTCCACACGAAGCTCCTTTGTTTTGGGAACAAAATAAATAAAAACTATTTCAACTTTTTTTTATAGAATTGAATTGTTATATCAACTTCTTTGCCTCATGAAAATACATATATTGTTTTGCATTCTCATACAGGATGCGTTTATGCTGTCTGTAGACCGGAGAGGATTTGATGTGCTGGGCAAGGTTCCTAGTCTGGTGACAAAAGATGGTTTTGGCGGATTCCAGTGGAAGGAGCTCCGGTTCACTTTCAAGGACGAGGCACGGGATATTGAAACATTCTGCCGTCTACTTGTTGAAATGGAAGAGGAAGCTCTGAAGAATGTTAAAAGTTACAGTGGCCTAGGATAAGTATCAACAATGATACTGGATATCGTTTACAAATTACAACTCTCTCTCTCTCTCTCTCTCTCGCCGTGTGAAAAAAGAAAAATGGATTATTGAGGAAAACTCTCAACTGGACCATGGGATTGGATTTCCTAATCCACTTGCCTAGTCCCAAGTGGGGGGGTTTCGTCTTTCCATGAGAATGTTCCTATACTCCACAAACTTTATCATAATGGGATTCTAGATTATGCATATTCCTTATTTTTGGTAGAATCAACATATTCAAAACGACATTTCCGATCAGGTATCACATCATGTCATATGAAGCAAAGGCATACTTAATGCAAAAAAAAAAAACGGAAAAAGTACTGACAGGCCCAATACAGATTTCTGAAATCTACATTTCTATTGCAAATCTATAAATATTCAAAATGTCAAATGTCTCCATTCTATACACCAATACCCGTCAGTGCAAGTGCAATTCCGAACTGGCACTTACCTTTGGGCCTAAAAATTCTGACCCTGGGCTGAACCGTCATTCTATACCACCTGGGGACTAACTGCATTTGATTATCAATGACCCCAAGCAAACGAGAGTGCATTCCACATAATTAACACACCGAAAACAAGTTTTTTAGTCGACCCCAATCAAAGAAGGGTGCAAAATTCTTTTTTACTGAAACCTTACCTAAATTTTTTAATTGTTGTTAAAACCTCCGTTGAAGATTAGTAATTGAAACCAAGTTTGATAGAATCTTTTAAAAAGAGCATTAAAATGTCTAAAATACTCGTGCAGTTGTTTTTGACAAATACTTATTTTTCAAATTTTCTTTATATAAATCACTACCTCTTTCTGAAATTGATTTATTTTTTAAGTAATTTTTTTTATAAAAATCAGTCTCAATAGTAAATGTATGGATATTTCAAGAGCATCTACTTTCAACTGTTTCACCAATTTACGCTTTTTTTTCCTCCAAAACCAAAATCCCTGGACAGGATAACAGATATATTTGGCATGTTTGTTCAATTTTGAACTCCGTAATTTAAATCCCAAGATCCAGGCATCCAGCCCCGAGGTGTGCGAATCGAAGAGTCAAGACCAAGCTATCACTGTAAATTGTTGGCTGTGGTCTTGTGGGCGTATACCAAAGTATTACCACCATCGAGGAAGTTAATTAGTGGTCAAAGGACTTCTCGAGGCCCAGCCCCCAAGGGGGTGAGGCTGTGAGGGACGGGTAAAGTCATAAAGCCAACACATAGAGCATTAGAAAATGATCAGACAGAACAAGAATTGAAGAAAATCGCACCAATTTCACTATATTCTATGCAATCTAACGATTCTGACACTAAGTCACAGTACCCAAAAAAGAAAAGATAGCCAAAATGCATTGCCCCATTATCCTCGGGCAATCTAGACAAATTCAAAGTTCACAACAAACCATCGCCACAACCCACTTAACATCATATTGTAACAAGAATCAAAATGAAAAGATAATCCTTTCTGCTCCCGCACTTTAGCACACCACCCGCACCCTTAACATTAGTTTCTTAATCAACCTCTTCGATCTTTGGTCCAGCACCACTTCCACCGACTGAAGGACCATCATCATCCATCCCACCGCCCATATCAGGCCCAGCTCCCTGGTACATCTTGGCGATGATAGGATTGCAGATACTCTCCAGCTCCTTCATCTTGTCATCGAATTCATCTGCTTCCGCTAGCTGGTTGCCGTCCAACCACTGGATGGCCTGCTCAATTGCATCCTCGATCTTCTTCTTGTCGGCTGGGGCAAGTTTGGCACCAATCTTCTCATCCTTTACTGTGTTCCTCATGTTGTACGCATAGTTCTCCAATGCGTTCTTGGACTCCACCTTCTTCTTGTGCTCCTCGTCCTCAGACTTATACTTTTCTGCTTCCTGGACCATCTTTTCGATCTCCTCCTTCGACAATCTACCCTTGTCATTGGTGATCGTTATCTTGTTCTTCTGTCCGGTGGTCTTGTCCTCGGCAGAAACGTTCAAGATACCGTTAGCATCTATGTCAAAACACACAGTGATTTGAGGAACACCTCTGGGAGCCGGCGGGATGCCCGAGAGTTCGAATTTACCCAACAAGTTGTTATCTCTAGTCCTCGTTCTCTCACCCTCATAAACCTGTATCAACACTCCAGGCTGATTGTCAGAGTAAGTAGAAAACACCTGCTCCTTCTTGGTGGGAATGGTGGTATTCCTGGGAATCAACACAGTCATAACACCACCTGCTGTCTCCAGACCAAGCGAGAGAGGCGTAACATCCAGGAGCAAGAGGTCCTGAACCTTCTCATTGCCCTCACCACTCAAGATAGCAGCCTGGACTGCAGCGCCATAAGCAACGGCCTCATCAGGGTTGATACTCTTGCACAGCTCCTTCCCGTTAAAAAAGTCTTGCAACAGTTGCTGGACCTTGGGAATCCTAGTAGACCCGCCGACAAGGACAGCATCGTGAACAGTGCTCTTGTCCATCTTCGCATCCCTAAGACATTTCTCAACTGGCTCCATACACTTTCTGAAGAGATCCATGTTGAGCTCCTCGAATCTGGCACGGGTGATGGTGGAATAGAAGTCGATACCCTCGTACAAAGAATCAATCTCAATGGTGGTCTGGGCAGTGGACGAGAGAGTCCTCTTTGCCCTCTCACATGATGTCCTGAGCCTCCTCAGAGCTCTAGGGTTTCCACTGATGTCCTTCTTGTGCTTCCTCTTGAACTCTTGAACGAAATGGTTCACCATTCGGTTGTCAAAGTCCTCTCCTCCGAGGTGAGTATCTCCGGCAGTGGCCTTAACCTCAAAGATACCCTCTTCAATGGTAAGGAGGGAGACATCAAAGGTTCCACCACCAAGATCAAAAATGAGGACATTCTTCTCGCCAACACTGCCGGCCTTCTTGTCAAGACCGTAGGCAATGGCAGCAGCCGTGGGTTCATTGATGATACGCATGACATTCAGCCCAGCGATGACACCGGCATCCTTTGTGGCCTGACGCTGAGAGTCGTTGAAATAGGCGGGAACCGTGACAACGGCGTTCTTAACGGTCGAGCCAAGATAAGCCTCAGCAATCTCGCGCATCTTCATTAGGACCATGGATGAGATCTCTTCAGCAGCAAACTGTTTCTCCTCACCCTTATAGGTTACCACGATCATGGGCTTGTCACCAGGGCCGGCAATAACCTTGAAGGGCCACAACTTAATATCACTCTGGACAGAAGCATCACTGAATCTCCTACCGATCAAACGCTTTGCATCTAAAAAATGAATGGAACGGAAAATTAGAAGACCAAAAACCCCAACCCAATGTAGGATAGACAGATTCTCGCAAGAACAGCAAAAAAATTACACAGTTAGACATTCGAGTAACATAAACTCTAGATGGAAAAACTATCACTAATTAACCGTTACAGAAGGCAAAAAAAAAACGTTAGAACCTCCAGATGTAATGTTACATATAAAAACGAGTAGAAAACACAACCAAAAATAGAGGCGCGGGACCCGCATGGAAAAACCCTACTCAGGGACGAAAGTTATAACTGAACAAAACAAGATGGACAGAAAAGATAGAACCCATTCAGCATGAGATCTAAACTAAGACATCCAAAAAACTCAACTTTGAGAAAAAAAAAAAAAAAACAGATCCGAAATTTGAACTACTCAAACTTAAATGACGTCCAGTAATTTTAAAACAGACGCTGAACTAAAACTTATACACGGCATTCTAGCACTCAGTAAGCAATTTAATCTGCAGGAAAAAAAATTCCAAGGTATTCAACTTAAATTGAGCATACAACGATAATAGATCTGGGGGCAGAAGCCTTGAACTTACCGAAGACGGTGTTGATCGGGTTCATGGCAACTTGATTCTTCGCTGCATCTCCGATTAACCGCTCGGTGTCTGTAAAGCCAACGTAGGATGGAGTGGTCCTGTTACCTTGATCATTGGCTATAATTTCAACACGATCGTGTTGCCATACCCCAACACAGGAATAGGTTGTACCGAGATCAATTCCAATCGCCGGACCTTCACCCTTACCAGCCATTCTTCTCGCAAGAACCGATTAAAGAACGGGAAAAACAAATTACAGACTACGCGGAAAAGAAAAACTAAAGCTTGCGCTAGGGTTAGACGAAAGCCTGGGTGGGAAAAAGTGAGAAACGTTCATTATATAGCTAGTTTAGGTTTGTTTGTGTTTCCAGAACATTCGATATTCAGTGTATCATGACCGTTGGATCAAAAAAGTGAGCAAGCCTAAGAAGACTTGACTTTGTTTAAAACGGGAAGTGCACAAGTTATTCTTTATCTTTATAAAAGGTGAGAACTGAGAAATCGGTTTGAAGTCTAGAAGCATCGAATACCAAAGTTTGTAATTCTTCCGGACGGTTCCAGTTCAGCGGTTGCCGATTGGCCCGCCTGAACCTACCCGTTTGTTAATTTGACCTTATGACTCCAATCAAAAGTTTCGTGGCCGGATGGGTGGGCTGGTGGCATATAATGGTTAGTTGCTGAATGCTGATGAGTGATGACTTCCATAATCCAGGTCCTTCGAATCTTTCATCGTATCGATGGTTTTCAATATATCCCTTGATTGTATCAGGTCAAATCCTGGTTCGGAGGGTAATTAGGCTTTAAACCGATTTTTTTGAACTAATTTCAAAAAATAAATAAATAAACAAAACCTCAAAAAAGTACGAGGACGGTATCGGATTTGATATGAGTAAGGTAAATCCATAGCCAATAGTGTACTGTATTTGAAAATTTTACACGGCATCGGACCCCGTTCCATTCAAATCCTAGCCCATATAAGTTACACTTTATCCGATTACGGATGGATAGGATAATGGAAAGAATTCGGCTTCATAAGGGGTTTGGAATCTGAATTAAAATCTGTTGTTGGGTACAATCCAAATCTAATTCTCATCCTTTGGAATGGTATTTACTAATTCCCTATTTGAGGGAGGGAGGTCATTTCCTACCCTCCATTTCAGCTAATTCCAACTTGCGTTTGAAACAAACGAACAAAGGGAATAGACCATTCTAATTTCCGATTCCGATGAATTTTGATTCTAATTCCAATTTCAATTTCAGTTCTCATGAAATTTTTATGACAAGTGAAATTAGAAGTTATTAAATATAAGCTTGAGTGAGGTTTGGTCTAAGGTTCAAAGTATTAAAAATACAATTTTAAGATACATATTAGAATATGCCTTGAATACACATGCATATCGAAGAAAAACTAAGATACGCATAGATATGCTTGGAAACATTATAAATACTTTAATAAATCATAAAAATATATTAACAATATAAGACCTCGATGAGGTGTATATATATTAAATTAATTGATTTTAATGGTTTTATGAAAAAAATATATTATAGCTAATTATAATTTCATTAAAAATCCTGTGCTTAACTATAATTTATAAATTATAATTCTTAAGTTTTAATGTCTTATGGGATGAGAAAAATCCAACTCTCCTATCCAACCATAAAACATGCATTGGCACAACTTCTATGTGAAAATATAACTAATAATATTTACTATTCATTTCAAAATTTATAAAAAGTAAATAAACATTATATAATATATTCAAAAAATAGTTATTAAAGAAGAAATTTCAATTGTGGATATGATAGATTATTAATAGAATTATAATATATTCAATCATTGTGATCAAATGATAAAATATAATTAACTATTTATTTATTTTTTAATTCTACAAAAATAAAAAATAATTATTAAAGAAGAAATTTCAATTGGTTTATGGATATGATAGATCATCTGTAGAATTATAATATATTCAGTTGTTATGATCAAATGATAAAATATAATTATTTATTATATATATATTAAAGAAGAAAATTCAATTGCTATATGGATATGATAGATGAATTCATTGATCTAAAACATATTTAGTCTTTATATGTAGAGAAAAAACTTACATTTTCAATTTTTTGTTAATTTATACTTTCCCCAAATATCTTCATGAAATTTCCATAAATATACTGATAGCACAAAAAAAAATTGTGATTTTGAATGTAAGAAATGTAGATCAACATAAATTTAAACATTCAAGAAAAAAAAAAGAAATTACAAGATATTATAAAAGATTGAAAATTTTTACCTACTTTTGCCATATTTTTTCAAAATTTGAAAAATCTTAAAAAAAATAACGATTCGCACTTGTTTCTTACAAAATTTTGCAAATCTAGCACTCTACGAATGAAATTTGGAGTTTTAGAGTCATTTAGGGTGAAAGAAGGCCTATTTAAGGGAAAAGAAGCTTGCTTTTCCCCCTTTAATTTTTTTTTTTGCCATGTCTTTTTTGTTGATACGCTACTAATACGCTTCGATACACCCCTGGTTCGCCCCGATACACCCCGATATGCATGAAAAAATATGAAACATTTGATTTCCATATGTATCCTATATCAGTTTTTAAAAGATACGATATGATACTCCTCGTATCGGGTGCATTGTATCGAAATTTTAAACCTTGGTTGGATCCCATAGAGGTGGCTTGGTTTTGTAAATATATTGCACCTTCGGTGTGTTTTTATGTTATTTCTCTTTTCTTCTAAAATATAAGAACATTTCCTTAGGCTACATTTGGAAGCGAAGCAAATGGAGTGTAAGTCCCACTTCAGGGTATTTTTGCACCCTGGTTCACTTTTGCTTGTGTTTGGCAACATTATATTTATGCATTGACAAATGACAGACCAATGCATATTTATATTGATAATAAGATGTAAAAGTACATCAATAAAAAATAAGTAAATTTGCATTCAAGTGGGATTTTGATAAAAAAAAATATGCTTTGTTGAAATTCATGCATCAATTACAGCTAAAAGTTTGTTTGGTAAGAAGGTAAAATTGTCAATGCAAAACTAACTCAACTTTGTAATGTATATGAATCGTTTTACACTACATATTTGCATTCACACTTATTTACATTGTTTCCAAACGCAGCCTTAAGGTTGTGTTTGTTTCTAGTGCAAAAACAAATATGTACCATTCAAAAATCCCCTTTGAACGTTTCATGAATACAAACTGGTTTAATTTTACACCAATAAATTTTGTATTCCAATCAAATGGTTTTTATTGTAACTAGTACAAACACTAATTCCAAAATTAAAATCCACCTATTTTACATTAACTAGCTATGAGTGTTAAGTTTATATCCAAAAAATTGATACAAACTTTCTAATCAATTGTTTGTGTCAATTGTGGGTACAAACATGTGTTGGAAGTTGTGATAATTGTCATTATCAGTACACAAATGTATGCTTACCAAATGCATGCAAAACTGAGTCAAAGTACATTTATGTATCAAATTGGCATTTATACCACAAACAAACATAGCCTAAAGAACAATAAGCGATATTCAAGGCTTGGGCCTCCTCCAAATGATCCCTAATCACCCTATAGCTCTAGCACATTTAGTCTCTATTGCATTGTCAAAAGCTAGCTTTACAACTTGGGGGTTGGGGGAGGTTTACCCTTGAGTGGTGGAGTTTTGAAGAGTAGTGATCTAAAGTTTCAAAAAGTTACTCTCCACCAATCACATATTGGCATATCTTGGCTTGGCTCAACTAAAATGCTATTAGGTTTGATCTTGAATTCAAGTTCAATTCGAAGTTTTTTTTTTTTTGGATCGAGCTCAGTTTGATTAAATATTCAATGAACTCGAGTTTGGCTCAAATGCTCAAATTATGAGAAGAGGTAAGGCATGGGTTGGGCATTTGCACCCTGTAATGTGACTAGAATCACACTTACATAGGATAATCGAGCTTAGGATTATTGAGCTTAATTACCATGAGATACGAGCTTGATTAAAATTGGACTAAAACCAAGCCTAATCGAACTCAAGCCCAAATTACTTGATTGGAGCTCAATTCAATTGCACCCCTAGTCACATGGTCTATTTTTTATTGGTACATGTTTCACAATATGTGCTTTCATGTTTTACATTGTGTACTTATTATTGAAGATTTAAACAACCTTAAAGATTCAATTATAATGTGTTGCTTTATCATTGATTCAAATTTTTTGCTTTACTTTGTAACTCATGCACATATAGTCATATAGATTTTACTTTTGCTTGATATACAATATTAAAGTCATTTGTAATTCAGTCTATTAATAATATATATTATTTTGATTAAAATTGGTGCACTTTATTAGTTCTATTAGACATCTAGTTGCAATGTGATTTTGATTCGATAGAGATCCAATGGATAAGACTTCATTCAAATCAAAATATAATCGAAACAAATTTGGGACTGCCTATATTTGTTTAGACATAATTTACTTGCAGCCCTAACTTGGAAGTGCAACTTGGACAAGGCTTGGGTTGGCCATGCACCCCCTAACTTCGGGTTTCTACTCTCCTAATTATGAGAAGAGGCCATTTTAAGACATTTGACCATGTATCCACTATGGTTTTTAAAACCAATTCGATGATTGAACTGGTAAGTGGTTCGGTTATTGGGTTGGACGGTCTGACCTTTCGAATTGAACGCTCGACCCGTTTTTGACAAAAAATTCAAAAAATTCAAAAACTTAAAAAAAAATCAAAACCGTTCGAACTGTTAATCACTCGATTCAGCGGTTTCCTGACCAAAATCAATGGTTTTGGGGGAAATCTAGTTTTTGGGGAAAATGACCGGTTCCCGATTTTTTCGGTTTTGAAAACCATGGTATCCACCTAGAAGATGATCACAAAAAGTTTTTTTTTTTTTTTTGCTTTTAGCAACCAATGCACATGGGTCATTAATCGATGGTGGCTTAGGTGATTTTTGGCATCAATGCCATTTTTTTAGAAAACGTCACCATATAGGTGCCACACAAGAGAAAACAATGCTTCAAACAACACCCTCTTATTCGGTACCGCTTTTTTCTAGAAAAAAATGTTGTTTCAGACCACACCTTGGAAATTGGGAAAGTGTGGTATGGAGCAACACCAAATTCAATGTTTTTTTTTAGAAAAATAGTGTGTTGCTGCCAATGGTGCAATGATGTAACATCATCTTAGACGTTGAATAATAAGGTCAATATTGAAAACATTGCTGTCAACACTGGTACCAAATAAAAATAATACTATTTTCTTAAAAAATGTCTATATGGCAGCACCAATCCTAAACAAAAAATAAGTATCATTCTCTAAAAAAACAGTATTTACAACTCTATATGCCTAATACCGTTATTCTCAGAAAATGGTTCGATGTTCTCAAACCGATGCCAAAATACCTACTTCTTAATTGTTAAGTAGTGTTTAGCAAACTGGACTGTTAAATTATGACAAGTCGTATGTCCAATTAACTTTACCATGGAATCCAAAATAGGTAGAAAACCGCTTAAAACTAGATGAGCTGCCAGTTTAATTGGAATATTGACGAACCAGTCCCAATTTTCTAAAACCGCCTGGGTCTCTATGTATAGAATTTTCAAAATGCAAATGATAAGATTTGAACCAATAACCTCTTTTCATTCAAAGAGACTTATTACCAATTAATCCACTTCATTGTTTGTTGTCATTTGTGAATACATAACAAGTGATGATGATAGAGATGAATAAAACGAGATTTCGGAAATTGGTTTTAATGGTGAGTGGTGGTGTAACTTAATTTTGAACAATAGTTAAGGGTAAAAGAATCTTTTCCATCCATTTTCACAACATGACACCCTAATTAGGTATTTATTAGAGAACCCTGGGTACTTAAAAGTACTTTTTCTTTTTTAGGTAAAACTCAGGGGATGTTTGGTTGCATTGCTATTTTTCAAATAAACGGTGTCACGTCGGATACAGCTTGGCGTGAATGTTTATTGCAGTCAACCCCGCTGTTTGGTATTAGCATTTATCGGATAAACACTAATAAACGACAATGCATCGAGAGTCACGCCCAGCCTCGTTTCAATAAACCAAAAAAACGTATGTTGTAGTGCCCAATTGGCCCCAACGGTTGCATGGTATGGAGCCTATGTGGCGTCGACTTGGCAGCTTATGTGCCACATTTTTGAAATGATTCGGTGCTTTGCAGTGCACCACTATTTCTTCTCAATCGCAACCGAAGCATTTCTGTCGTTCGAAACTCCGATAAGTATGGTTCGTTTTCCTTCCGTTTTTTATTTCCCCTTCGTATATGTCTAATCCTTTAATGGTGTATTTTTTTTTGCATTTGGGTATGTTTTCCCCTTTGTACTTTGTATTTCCTCTCCTCTACTCACTGTCTAATGCTTCATCCCCTCCGTTACGTGAAGTCTGACCGTTGTTTCATGATATGTGAAATGCAGCCTTGTTTCATGATATTCAGCCATTGGATTTCTTCTGCTGGATTCAAATCTGGATATTTATTGATGTAAAAACAATGATATGAAATGGAGTTCAATTATAGAGCATTAGATGGACAGATAAAAAAGCATAGTGCATGGAGTCAACTATGCAATAGGTAGTACAGAATCGTGGCTGTATGAGAGAAAACACGTTAACAATAAATGGTTACCAAACAAACACGTTGGGGGAAAGGCCCCTTCATTGTCAGCATGGCATCCGCACCCACACAACCAAACATCATAAATATATAGATGTGTTTGGAAGCATGGGCACTTTTTGGGGCCGATTTTTAAGAAAAAATGTCTATGCTTTCAAGACCCATTTTTCTTAAAAAAAAAATAAAAAACGCTTCTATCATATACGTAGTGAGCAACACTATGCTGTTTGATAAGGTGATTTTCATCATTGTTTTACAGATAAGCATCACATAGGATATACATCAGTCAAAGGTGATTTTCAAGACATGCCCAATTTTTTAATAACCGACTGAACCAAACAATAAGATACATGGGCATTTGTTGAAACGTCTATGAAGATCCGATGTGACACCATTTTTTTGAAAAATGGACATGTTCCAAACATCCCTATATTGATGCGTAGACGCTTATTGTCGTTAGCATTTATTTTCGTAAATCATGTCAATAAATGCCCATGCATCCAAACACCATCTCAAATACATTGGGGATAGTGACATTTGGCCTCTTGAATTTTGCAACAAAACACCCTTTGAACACTTTACTCCCTCCCCGTTATTCTTTTCTTAGTAAGAAGATATGCATTAAGCAAGAAACCACAGACAAAACTACAAAACAAGAGAAGTCAAGGTCTATTTGAGTCTTGATTGACCAAGTTATGAACCCATAGAGAAAAATTTAGGAAAAAAGAACCAGACTTTGATAGACCCCTCTTTAGCCAACTCGGGCTATACAGTCTATTAACCTTTTTTTGGGTACTAATCACTGCCCAACATCACATCAATAGACCCCAATTCGGTTTTTTACGTGTGTTTCAGGAGTGCGTCCTGCTTCAGTACCAACTCGATTAGTGCTTGCTTGACTTGGCCCATCAATTTCATTGCAGAGTAGTTCTACAACGAGAAATTTAACTCGTGACCCTCGATCCCGATGCAGCTTTAACTTGTTAATCAGAGCTGTGAAGTAGGTAGGAGCTTTTGGACTTTGAGCAAAAACTTTTACAGAGGCTGAGGAGACATTAGATTCTAGATTTTAGAAGGATGGCAAGGGACTTCTTATCTCAGTTCATATAATATTTTTTCATCCGCAAAATTGCCTTGTGTTTTATTTCGAAAATTTAAAGAACAATGAAGGGTAAAATCGACTGCAAAAGGATAATTTTAAAATTAAAAAATTATATAAGTAACGTGACACTGCACACGAACGGATTATAACGATGCGCTAACGGTGGAGAGGATTTTGTCTATTATCGGAAGACTTAAGGGACTTTTAAGTTAATTTTCAAACCATATGGGTATTTAAGTATTTAACCCTTAAATGTGTTCGGTTTTCTGTTTCTTGTTTTGTTTCCACTCGAGCGGAGCTGTTTGGCCTAATGGCCTTGTCGCAAGGAAGAAGAAGAACAAAAAATATCATAGTACCACTGTGTTTGAAACTTTCATCATAGACTGAAGGAGGGCACTTTTCTCCCCAAAACATTGTAACTTGCCTATAAATTCTTCTTCTCGATTCTCGACAACCATATTGCATTCTCCCATACCCATGGTCGACGGTTTGAAAGGTGGCCTCGGATTAAGCAATCAGAACTAGAAGGTAGTAGCGTGAAAATGCATTGAGATTTTATTCTGCGGAGGTTTTGATGTAAGTAATCAAAGACCCATATACTCAATGAGGTTGCTCTAGATGTAGATTTTTTTCTTATCCTTTTTGCTTTCATCCTGTTATATATCCCTTAACCTCTTTTTTTTTTTTTTTTAACGAATATTGTACATTTTAGTATTGGACCAACTAGTTTATTGGGTAAATGGATATTGGTTTTCTTTTTTCCCCATTTCAAGATTCATTAGGCGAAACTATGTTCTCATGTGAAACTCAAGTATTTTAGTTGGAAATTCTAATGGTAGATGTGGAAAGCTGTCAACGCCAAGAACTATCCTACAAATTTCCAGCTTATTCAAATCTTTGACCCGGGGGACAGGCGTTTATTGTCACTGATTCCTAATATATTATGTATCTATTGTCACTAACTCCTAACATATTATGCAATATTTGATACACCATCCACGCATCCTGGTGTAAGTATGCATTGGATAATACTACTTTTTAGCCAGATTCTGTAATCATTCCACTTTATTATTGTTATCGGAAGATTTCATATATGTTATCTGGGTTTCTTATCTATGATATGCATATGAAATTTGTACTATCAATCACTTGAGAAAAAACGATTATGTGCACATTTTGTTGATGTATCAACACACTGTTTTATGCTTTGATATTGATATTCTCATGCATATCCATTTGTTTTCTGCATGGATCTGACACTAGTCTCGAATGAATATATTTTAAATTATTGATGAGTACTGGACTTTATGGCTTGAATTCCAAGTCGAGTAACATAGTGGCTTTGGGATGGTATGATAACTGATAGCCAATCTAGTTCAGTGGAAATTTTGGGAGTGGTTTGGCTTGAGTAGTTTAGAAATTGATTCTAATCCTCTTGTAAATGTCATAGTTAATTTTTACGATGTGGCACTGAACAGAGTGGAATGACAGAACTGGATTCATGTAGTCATATAGTTGGGACATGCTTTTGTTGAGTTGAGTTGGGCTCGCCATAAGTGAGAAATTGGATTTTCCTTTAAGAAGAATGGCAAATTGCCTGGTTATAGTGTTATTGGCGTCTATGGCATTCTGGATTCTATGGGCTTGGTTCTTTGTGTTTTAGATTTTTGAGCTTTGATAGGGATGCCTTTTCTAAGGGTGGTGGAGAGGTATCATCTATTGTGTTTCATGGGGTTACAATAGTGTTTATATTGGGGAAGAGTAGAGTTAATTCTTGGCCCTTGGGGAAGAATTCCTCACTTGGGAAGAATAATGCCTTGGTAAGAAAGTTTGCTTTTGGAAGAGTTCGTTTTTGATATTTTTCAAGTCATTACAATCCTCTGGGCAGGACTTTTATTTATAACCTTTGCCTATACACATAGACGTCTTACTGAACTACTAAAAATTCTTGTGTTTGTGCAATTTCTCTTTTTTTCTCTTTTATCTGTTGCCACCAACCATGAACACGTTTCTGTAGAAAAGAGAAAACCCTTCCAGCTAATCTTAGATGAACGAAAGATTAGTGTCCACTGATCCATAGTCTTTTTTTAGTTCTGTTAAAGTGTGGAATTTGAAGGCTAAAAGTCTGCATTTTGTTGAATTCCTCTTCATTTTATATTAATAAAAAAAAAACAAAAAGAATTCTGCCTCATTGCAGAAGTGATCCCAAACAATAGAATCAGAAATGAACAAAGAAATTCTGCTTCAGTTCCAGTTTCGCCCTGATGAAAGGTTTAAAGCAACTTAAAGTAATTGTAGGTAATCAGTTTTTGCTCAAGGATTTGGAAAAAATGTAGCTCCAGTGATGCCTTTTCTTGTTCATGGAGAATTTTTGAAGAGAATCAAGTGTGAAGAAGGAACTGGAACTGAGATAAAGAGGAGTCTAGTTCAAAAGGGCCAAACAGAGGTAAAGCAAGAGTTTATTAGCCTCTGTTTCATTGTTTCATACCTCATAAGGGGGTGCCTTGTTGCCTAGGTGAGCACCTAGGCGATAAGATTTTTTTTTTTGAATAAAAACCATGAGTTCTAGGGTAGTTCCATAGGTTTTGTAGCTAGTAGCAATCATCTTTCACTATTAATTGTCTATAATCTTCACAAAAAATGTATTAGCTTCATTTAAAACATAGAGAATCAACATATTCATGAAAAAAAGAAATTTTAGAAAATAGAGGGGCTGAGCCTCTATTTTTGTCATAGGAAAATAAGAAAAGAAAACAAATGATGAAAGAAGAAGAAGAAAATAAATATGTATTGATTGGACAAAATTTTGAGTTCTTCCATGCTTAGTTTTGAAGTCTTTGAGGGTTCAAGACAGTATACATCTTGATTAAACCCTAAAAAATAAAAAAAATATTAAAAAGAAACTAATATTTTATCTCAAAATTAATAATTTATTTTAATAATGTTTGTTTTATTATTATAATCTCAGAAAGTTAAGAAAATAAAGTATCCAAGAGCATCATGTAAAAAATATCTTGGAAACAAAGTGAGGTGACCCTCCATAAGTGCCGTATCACCTAGGCATCACTCTACATGTTACACTTTCTATTACTTTATTGTCATAGTTAGGTAGTATATACTAGAGGTAATCTTTATTTTACATGGTAGCGGGTTGTTCTAGAATAAATTGGTGTAGCAATAGAATATATGCTTTTTCTGGGTTGTTTGGTGTTCATTTTATTGATAACAACATGTTTGTGTTTTATTGGATGCTCACAAGAAATTGTTATGACTATTTGAACTCATGAAAACCAAATCACCTAAGCATGCACTCACTAGGCAATTTGTTTTTTTTTGCTTGATTGATAGCACACTTGCATTTCACTGGAGGGTTGCATGAAAGTTGTGGTTGTGTGAATTGTGAATTCATAATTCAACATGTTTGGCTACCTTGGTATTTCTAGGTTGTCATAGTAAGGTAGTTGAAGCTAGAAGCAATTTCTTTTTCTTTATATATATATATATATATATATATATATATATATGATAGCGAGTTGTTAGTATGTCATTTGGGGTAGCAACAACAAGATGCATTCACCGGATAATTTGGCTTTTCGTTTAACTAATAGCATGTCTGTGTTTTGTTAGAGGATCACAAGTAAGTGTTGTGACCATGTGAACAAATCAAAACCAAATCACCCAGGCAAGCACTCATTGGGTGATTTGGTTAATAGCATATTGTGTTTTATTGGAAGGTCAAAAGAAAGTGTTGTGACCATGCGAACTCATTGCTCCATATGTTAAGCTATCTTCGTATTTCTCGATTGTTGAAGTATGGTAGTGGTCCCTAGAGGTATAGTTTTCAAGGTGTAGAGGTGAGGCTGGGTGATGTTTTTTTAATAAAACCCATCTTTCACTATTAATCATTGCCTAGTTGCCTAGGTGATGTTTTTTTTTTTTCGAATAAAAAACCAGGAACCCTTAGGTGATTCCTCAGTTCCATAGGAAGCGGCAACCATCTTCCACTATTAATTGTCTATAATCTTCATAAAAATTTTAAGCTTCATTCAAAACATATAAAATAAACATATTCTTGAAAGAAAATGGAAGAAAGAAAAAAATTTCAGAAAATAGAGGGGTTGAGCCTCTACTTTTGTTCTAGGAAAAGAAGAAAAAGAAAGAAAGGGTTGTAGTCCAGCAGAAGAAAAAATAAAATAGAAGAAGAAAAGAGAGAAGGAAGAGAGAAGAAGAAGAGAAGATACATCGGATGGCTTAGCTAAATTTGGTGTGTACTTGGAGCATTTGTATAGCGACAAACTTCCTCCTTTGTAACTTGTAGGGGTTCTTCCTCTACTTTGTACATCTTCTCATGTACCTCTTCTTCCTTTAATGAATCCTGGTTAAATTTTCTCAAAAAAAAGTTCTTATTCAAAAAGATGTGGCTGGCGGCACCTAAGTATTTATACTTAGGGCGACAACTTATAACAAATAGAGGAGGAAATGCCAGAAATACCCCTACACTGGTGCATAACATGTTACAACACTCCCCCTCAAGTTGGAGCATGTATGTCAATCATGCCCAACTTGTCACACAACTCATTATGCCGCAAATAGTGAAGACCCTTTGTAAGGACATCGGCTAGTTGTTCCTTGGAACTGATGTAAGGGGTACAAACTTCCCCCTTTTCAAGTTTTTCCCTTATGACATGCTTGTCAACTTCAATATGCTTGGTCCTGTCATGAAGAACTGGGTTGGCTGCAATATTAATGGCAGCCTTGTTGTCACAATAGAGAGACATTGGACCATCACTAGAGAAGCCCAACTCTCCAATCAAATTCTTTACCCAAAGCACTTCAGCAAGTCCATGCGCCATGGCCCTATACTCGGCCTCAACACTAGATCTGGCCACTACACTTTGCTTTTTGCTCCTCCAAGTGACCAAATTTCCACCAACAAAGGTACAATATCCACTAGTTCATTTTCTATCATCAACTTCTCCAGCCCAATTTGCATTTGTGTAGACCTCCACTTTCATATGGCCATATTTCTAGAATAATAACCTAGTTCTTGGGTATTTCTTTAGATATTTGAGCACTCTCTCAATTGCCTCTAAATGGGAGGTTGTCGGTGCATGCATAAACAGACTAAGGACACCAACAACATAAGCTATATCTGGCCGAGTCATTGATAGGTAGAGAAGTCTTTCTACCAACCTTTGAAACTTCTTGACATCTGTAATTGGTTCTCCAGTACAATCACCAAGATAATGGTTGTCATCAATAGGGGAATTTGTAGGCTTTGTTCCCAACTTTCCTGTGTCTTTTAAGAGATCTAGGATATATTTCCTTTGAGAAATGAAGATGCACTTTTGAGAGCGGGCAACTTCAATACCAAGGAAATAACGTTACTGTCCCAGATCTTTTATCTCAAACTGCACAACAAGGGATTCTTTAACTCTCTGAATCTCAGAGTCCCAATTCCCCATAATCACAATGTCATCAACATACATAATTAAGGCCACAACATTCTTTTGGTTCCTTTTGACAAATAAAGTATGGTCAGACTGGCATCGCTTGAACCCAATTTGTTGAACCAGGCCCTTGGGGATTGTTTCAAACCATATAAAGACTTTTTTAGTTTGCAAACTTTCCCTTCACACCCTTGTGCTACAAACCCAGGAGGTTGAATCATGTATACTTCTTCTTCTAGATCCCCATTTAGGAAAGCATTTTTAATGTCCAATTGGTGAAGTTCCCAATCAAAGTTAACAACCAAGGATAACATAATCCGAATAGTGTTCATTTTAGCAAATGGGGCAAATGTTTTTGCATAATCGACCCCATACACCTATACATATCCTTTTGCAATTAACCTGGCCTTGTACCTCTCAACTGACTCATCTACTTTGTGCTTTACAGTGAATACTCACTTGCACCCCATTGGCTCCTTGCCTTTAGGAAGATCCACCAACTCCCAGGTGTTGTTTTTGTGTAGAGAACAAATTTCTTCCTTCATTGCATCTGTCCATTCAGGTATAGATATGGCTTCTACAACACTTTTGGGAATGGAAATGCAATCAATGGCAATTAGTAAAGCACGAAATGATGGTGAAATGTTTTCATAGGACAAGAAATGGTTAATAGGATGCTTAGTAGTACATGATCTAACACCCTTCCTATGAGTAATTGGAACATCAAGATTATTGGTAGAATTATCAATAGTAATAGGTTCAGTAATGTCAAGGGGAATAAGGGTATTTGGATTTGCCTTCAAGGAGTCATATGATGCTGGATGTATAGTCTCTAGCTGCTCCACATCCTTTGGATTCAGCTGTTCCTTACGACGCCTCATGAGAACACGAAATGGAGAGGAGTCAGGAATAGAAGGGAGAGAAACCTGTGGAACTTGCCTCTCCTCCACTTGTGGAACTTGCAAGAGATATGATGGCATATGATTGATAACATAAGCCACGACTATCACAACATCATCCCAAAACCGTTTTGGAACATTCATGTGTAGCATCATACTACGGGCAACTTCAAGAAGATGTCGGTTCTTCCTTTCGGCAACACCATTCTGCTGTGGTGTTCTGGCACACGAGCTTCTATGAAGAGATCCGTGAGAGGAAAAGAATCAGCTAAGTCATGATGAAAGTATTCCTTTGCATTATCCGATTGGAAAATTTGAACTTCAACATGAAATTGAGTAAAAACCATGTGCGGTGGAAAACTTTCACAATTATGGGGTACTTCTTCTCTAGAATGTATAGGATATATCCAAGTATATTTAGAGTAATCATCAATGAATCTGATAAAATACTTGTACCCACCCTCAGTAGGTATGTTCATAGGGCCCCAAACATAAGAAAAAACAACATGGAAAGGCAAAACATATCTTTATTATTTGATGGAAAAGTTGTTTTACAATGCTTGCTCAATTGACATGTTTGGCATTGCAATCTAGTGACAAACACGGATTTAAAAAGTTTAGGAAACATAACTTTCAAAGGCTCAAAGGACAAATGACCAAAGCGATTATGCCACAACCAAACTTGACTCTTAGTAGATTGACTCATAAGACTCACATGAGCTAATGCTGCAAGACAAGCTTTATTCTCCAAAATGTAGAGGCTATCAACCATATCTCCTTTACCAATCGTCCTCCTTAAGGCTAAATCCTAAACAACACAAGAACGAGGAAAAAAGGTTAAAAAATAGTTTAAGGATTGAGTAATACTACTTATGGACAACAAATTAATAGGAAGTTTGGGAACATGAAGGGCATGGGGTAAAACAAGGCCATCAGGAAGGGATACAGATCCTTGACAAGCAATAGTGGATAAAGACCTATCAACAACTCTCACTTTTTCCCTCCTAGAGAGAAGAGTGTAGGTCTGAAATAAATTTGACTTATCAGTCGTATGGTTTGATGCCCCTAAGTCAGTGATCCAAGGTGACTCAGGAACAAAGGTACACACAAGAAATGCAGAAGCACCTTTACCTAATGTAGAAGCAAAGGAAGTAGAAGGGGTAGGAGCCAACCTATCCATCTATCCAAGAGTCCAACCATACAGTTCCAAATGATCTCTGAAAGAGTTAATGATGTCTTCCTTAGGGTCAGAACCACCGGGATGCTCTTGAGAAGTACTAGTAGTCAGATTATTTGATTGGTAATCTTGCGCAGCCAGATTTGCATAGGTAAATTTCTTTTGAGGAGGCTTCTTTGATGTGTCTTGATTCTTGGTTGCCCGCTTGGGCTTCCCCACTAGCTCCCAACAGGTCTCTCGAGTGTGTCTAGGCTTCTGGCAGTGAGTGCACCACAACTTGTCCTTGTCACAAATTTTCCTTGATTCTCCCTTTTGTATTCCAATGTTACCCCCTCTTGTAGCTAGAGAAACTGGTTGCTCCCCCTCAGAAACATTCATTAGATTATTTTTTCTGCTTTATTGAACTAAGGCATATACCTCTTGAATTGAAGGAAGTTCTCTACTTCCTAAGATCTATACCCGAAGAGGTTCATAAATAGGATTCAGCCCCAACAAGAAAGCAAACACTTGTTGTTGGGAGACAAGTTTTTTGTACTCTTTAGCATCCTCATCATCCTTCCACTCAATAGTTTGATAATGGTCCAGCTCCTTCCATACAGAGGTAAAGTCTGAATAGTATGTAGATAGTCTACGGTCTCCTTGCTTACAAGTAGATGATTCTACTTGGAGTTGGTAAATCTTGGCAAAATGCCTCTCTTCAGAGTAGGTTGCCTTGGCTTGTTCCCAAATCTCACAAGTTGTATCAGCCCATATGAAGCTTTTCTTTACATGAGGCAGCATGGAACCTAAAAGCCATGACATAACCATACTGTTTTCTTGGTCCCACCTATCATGTTTAGCTGTACTAGTTTTGGTTCTTTAATCTTTCCACTTATGTAACCAGCTTTCCCCCTAGCTGTGATATAAAGTTTAATGCCTTTGGACCATTCTAGATAATTTAGGCCATCAAAAGGGATAATAGTCATAGAGAAATTCATGCTGTCCATACCCCCATTAAGGTTTCCTTGAGGGGAAGTAATACCAGAGGTTGCTGAATCCTCAGTAGCCATTTTACCCAATGTTTTACTGCTGATTTTCCAAGAAAAAACTGAGAAAGAAGTTCTGTACTTCTACAGCATTGTTATTGGTACACATAGTAGGCTAACCAACCACCCAAACAGAGAGCAACACACTAACCAAGGAGAACAGCAGTATATCCACCACCTGTAACTTAAAAAGGGCTCCAAAAACAGGTTCAGCCGGACTGTAGGTCAGTAAACCCTGGCTGAAAAACACTTCAGCTTAAAGGAAAGGAGACAACCAGCTCCTACAACCCCAAACTGTGACATTCACAGTAATCACACACTTAAATGTGAATGTAACAGTATATACCTGGAGTACAGTAGTGATTCCACGACCCACATTCCATAAAAAAACTAGGTGCAAACCCTAGAAATACTGCTCACTGCATTCTGCTGTCACCACAATCACCGCAAAGCCTCTTCTTGGTGCAACGACCAAGAGAGAAAAGAAAAAACAGGAAGACTAAAAGGCTAGGTCAGTCCGAAGGAGTTTTCTCTTCGTCTTCCAATCGAAAAACAGAGTTTCAGATGGAGAACTTGATCTGATAAGATTAGGCCCGGATCAGCGTTCTGATACCATGTAGTCCAGCAGAAGAAAAAATAAAATAGAAGAAGAAAAGAGAGAAGGAAGAGAGAAGAAGTTCTTATTCATAAAGATGTGGTTGGCGGCACCCAAGTTAGTATTTATACTTAGGGTGACAGCTTATAACAAATAGAGGAGGAAATGCCAGAAATACCCCTACGCTAGTACATAGCATGTTACAACAAGGGTGAAAGAAGAACAAGATGATGGTGATGAAAATAATCAATATGTGTTGATTGGGTAAAATTTTGAGGTCTTCCATCTTCCATGCTTATCAGTTCAAGTTTTGAAGTCTTTGAGGGTTCAAGGCGGTATAGCCCAATCCCTCCTAAAGTTAGATTTTTCTGTTGGGAGGCAGGAGGCTGTTAACCAAATTACAAATACCTGTGCAAGGATCCAAAGAAGATGGAATTTCTGGGCTCTCTCTCATGTGTGTGTCCTCTGTATGAAGAGTGGGGAGAATGCCAATCACCTTCCTCTACATTGCTATTTTGCCTCTAGCTTGAGGAAGCTAGCTTTTCAGTTGTTTGGAAAACAATGGGTGGCACCGGCTGAAGTGGTTGATCTATTCAAAATTGAGGTGATGGCTTGTAGCATTTGGAGTACCTTGGCAATGTTTACGTGGGGCTGTTCTGTGGAGGCTGTGGTGTGAAAAAAAATGTGTGTTTGAAGAAAAAAGTAGGGATTTGGATCAAGGGCAGCTCACTGGGCTGTGGTCTGTGAAGACTTCAGAGGAGTTTCACTAAATGACTTACTAAGAGGGTGCTGGTGGTTTCTGATTTCCAAGAATGAAGGCAGCAAAAAACAGCTGAGTGGGCCCCTCCTGCAGAAGGGGTGATTAAATTAAACTTCGATGGATGTTGTCCTGGAAAACCAGGGGCTTCTAGGGTATGTGGAATTGTTGGGGACCATGGGGAGGGGGCAATATTATTCTCAGCTGCTCAGATCCAGTTGGTCATGGGAACTCCTTGAGAGCAGAGCTGCTAGCCCTGACTCAAGGTCTTGAACTTTTGAAGCTGTAGGATTTGAGGAATGTGCAAGTGGAAGGTGATTGTCAATTAGTCTTAAGTTGGATGGGGACAAGCTCTCAGGCCCCTTGGTAAGTGAGGAATTTGGTGAGATGAGCACAATCTTTAGTATCCCCCTTGAATGCCTTGTTCAGTTGGGTCCCTAGAAGTTCAAATGCGCAGGCTGATCTTCTGGCAAGGTCAGAGGTTAGTAGAGATTGTCTAGTTTGGGGTTGTCCTGGGCCAGGTGCTTTATTGTAAGCTGTTTTTTTGTTTTTTATCAGTGTTTTTCTTCTCCCTTTTCTGTTGTTGTCTTTGGTTTAAGTTACCTGAAATGGTTGCTCAGATCGATGCTCCTTGCACAGTTTGCCCTACTGCTTGCTTTTGAAGCAGTTTATGTTTTTTAATGAATCTATTTCTGTTAATGATAAAAAAAATGTTGATTGACCCTAACAAATGAGAAATAATAAAAAGAAACTAGTATTTTAACTTAAACTGAATCGTATAGTTTAATAATGTCTATTTTATTATTGTAATTTCAAAAATTAAGAATATACAAGTATCTAGGAGTACTGTGTAAAAAATATCTTGGCGATTACACAAGGTGACCCTCCATGAGCGCCTTATTGCCCAGACATTTCCTTGACAATTATGGATGTCTAGATGGTAATATATAGCAAGTTACTCTTCTATCCTCAGTGATAAGTTCTCTAAAGAAAGCAAGACAGGATTTGGGATCAATGATGAAGAGAAGTTTCATTTTGTTGCTTGGCCTCAAGTCTGTCTATCTAAGAAAAAGGGGGGATCAACATCAAATCTCTGTCTTATGAAGAAAACTCTGTTCGAGAAGGAGTTATTGGTGGTATGGAAACAAGAAAGATGAATTATGGAACTGCCTGGTTTGAAGTAAATAGCAGTGATCATGACTGGACCACTATGTCTCTCCGAGAATGGTGTTAATATTTGGAAGGGTGCCATGGAAGTTAGTGGAACTCTCTAAGTTCATTGCTTTTAAACCCGGAAATGGGAGTGTATATCATTCTGGAAAGACAGCTGGTGTCGATTAAGACCTCTTTGTCAGGCTTATCCCCATATCTTCAATATGGCCCTGAACAAGGAAGCCCCAATTTGAAACTGTTATGAAATTATTGCTGGGGAAGTGGTTTGGGCCCCAATTTTGCATAGATATTCTTAGGATTGGGAGGTTATGGAATTGTTAACTCTGCTGGATGAAATTAATGAGATCCAAATCCAGCTCAGATCCTATCCAAAATTCATGAGCTGTCTTCTTCTCTACTTTGTAGCTACAGATGGATTCCTAGGGATTAAATCAAATAACTGATAATTTGTATAGGTCTGGTGTGGGCAGGAATTGTTTGTAATGTACAAATAGCGTTCCATCTTTTTGATAGGGCTGTTGTTTTTTGTCTTTTTGCTCTATCGGTTTGTACATCTCCCCATGCATATCTGGTGTCTCCGGAAGCGTGTTGTTAACCACTTTGGAACACCAATTTAGAAATTTATAAATTTTTCCAATCCTCACGTAACCTTAAACAACGTAGTACATGGTCAGGAAGGGGTTGAACTCATAGGGAAGCGAGGGAAAAATTATTGTTTTCTCGTTTCGGACAAATAAAAAGAAAATGGAATTGGGGATTGCAGAAAATAAGAAAATAAAATTTATTAATGCTGAAATTAAAGGTTCGGAATTAAACAAGACAATAATCAAAATTCAGAAATAAAAGAACACTGGAATCAACAAAAGAAATAAATAAATGTGATCCAAAATTCAGATTCAGTGGTGGTAGCTATGGATTGGCTGGACGGCTTGTAGGAACCCCTCCTGACAAGATTTGGGCGTCATTCCCTTCTTCATCCCTCGAACCCCTCGAGACACCTTAGCCTTGAACCGGACGAATTCGGATTTGCAAAACACACAAACAAATAGAAATTGAATCTATAAGATTGTTGAAATAAAAATAACATGAAAGAAAATAAACAAAATAAAAGGATGGTTGATCAGATCCAGTGGCGGTAGTTGCAGATTGGCTGGACTGCTTGCAGGAACCCCTCCTGACAAGAGCTGGGCGTCCTTCCCTTCTACAACCCTTGAACTCCTCAAGAAACCTTAGCCTTGTGAACTGGGTGAATTGACCAACCCCTTCTCTAGGGCCCTTGGGGTCCTTTTTATAGAGAAGGGTGGATAAAACTGGGATTAGAGAGAAAGAGGGGGGTAGCAACTGGGTTTTGCAGAAATATGGGCACCCTAGGGTTGAGAATGGAGGGTTAGGATTGTTCGAAGGTGATCCTAAGGCTGAGAAGAGAAGGAGAGGGCGCCCAATATTATGTAGGGCTGAGATTTGGGCGCCCAGAATTGGATGGTGGAGATTTAGGTGCCTAGGGCTGAAAGGTGGAGATTAAAAGGAGTGGGTGGCGCCCTAGAGTGAATGGCTGAGATAGAGAGTGAAATAGAGGGCTGAGATCTAGTGAAAGCTGAATGGTGGGGATTAGAAGTTAGGTGGTGCCCTAGGGTTAGAATGCACTCAAAAGAGGGTGCCCTAGAATGGAGGGTGGAGATTAGATGTTAGGAAGGGATGGAAGGTGAGGATTTAGCAGTTAGGGGCGGCTAGGGTTTGTTAGAGATGAAAAGAATGAGTGGGGCGCCCTAGGGTTTACTAAGGAGAGGAGAGTATGCTAATACAATAGGAGGGGCGCCATTCTGGGTTTAGTAGATAAGAGGCGCCCGCCTGTGCTCAGTTTTTCACAAAAACACCCCCTCTCAGCTGGAATTCACACCAGCTTCCCAAAAACTGCATTTCAGCCTTGAAACTTCCCCAGTTTTCCCCAGGATTTGTATAGAGATCCTCAGAGGTCACAATATTGAATTTAACTGGGAAAAGGAGACATTTTGACTATTCTAAGGTCTAAAATACCCCTGCAATAATGCCGTTAAAGCATCAAACTACAAAGTTATCAATATCCCCTCCCCCTTTTTGGGTTAATGTTAGATACCTTTTCCTCGAAAAAAATTCCAGCTTGGATCTAAGGATTGGGTGTGGTGGAATGCATTCAAATCTGCCTCATTCTCAGATCTTTCTTCAAAAACTCCAATGAATCAAATAGCTTTTCAGTAGCATGGAAGTGGACATGGAAACCTATATGTCCATCCAAAACCATTTTCTTTATCTATACTGCTATTATGGATAAAATCCTGAGGGTGGGCCTTGGTGCAATGATTAGGTTGCCCCATGGCGACCTAGGTGACCAGGGTTCAAATCTTGGGAACAACATCTCTGTATGTGCAGTGGTAAGGCTGCGCATATCTATCCCTCCCCAGACCCCGCATTGGTGGGAGCCTCGTGCACTAGGCTGTTCTTGTTATGGATAAAATCCTCACCATCAACTACCCAAGATCCAGAGCCATAGTTTTGGACAATCTTTGCAGTCTTTGTGATCAAGAGGAAGAATATGTGCTGCATTTACTGGTTCACTACAAGTTCATGTTAAGGGCCCGCGAATAGGATCTCGTCATAGGTCAGTCAACGGGGAAAACCTCTTGTTTCACCTTGTTCCTCCCTTTTCTTGAGGAACCTATCTTGGCGCCTTAATGGTGATTTGTTAAAGAGATCACCAACACTCCTCTGCTCTTTCTTGACTGAAAATTTTGATGGTTTCATTGAATATCATTTGCTCCTTTAAATAGGAGATTACAAGAAGATAAGAGTCCTACTTTTAGGAAGATAAGAACACTGAACAGATAAGATAGGATAGGGAAACTGTATCTAGCTAACAGATAAGATAAGATCACTGAATCTTGCACCCATTACTGCTGCTGTTTGCGGCTGTATTTCTTCCCAATAAAAGTGTCCACAACATTACTCCCCTCCTGGACTAAGAGCTTGTCCTCAAGCTCAAATTCAGGATAGGTGTCTTGAAACTCAGTCAAAGGAATCCAGGAAGCTTCAGCTAATGGTAAGCTGGCCCATTCCACCAAAACTTCAACAACACCGCGATTGATTCTAGAATGAACAATAGACCGAGGTTGGGGAATGAGTTTGCCCTCCTTCAAGGGTGGTAGGGAGGGAACACTGATAGGAGGAACACCCTTAAATGGCTTGAGCAAGGAAATGTGAAAAACATCATGAATCCTTTTGTGCTCTGGAAGTTCCAACTGGTATGCAACCGCACCAATTCGCTGCAAAACCTTGAAAGGCCCATAGAACTTAGGAGCTAACTTAGGAGCAACCCTGTGACTCAAGGAGCGTTGATGATAAGGCTAAAGTTTCAACCAAACAAACTGCCCAGGTTCAAACGACAATTCCCGACGATGCTGGTCATAGGCATGCTTCATGCGGAGTTGTGCCTGTTGTAAACGAAGAGGAATCTCAACAAAAAGGGCATCTCGCTCTTGTAGGGAACGATCAATCTCCTCCAAACGAGTAGAACCAAGTTCATAGGACAACAAACGAGGAGGTTCACGACCATAGACAACTCGGAAAGGTGTCATCCCTAAAGAAGAATTATAGGCAGTGTTATAACAATACTCGGCCCAAGGAAGCCAATCAACCCACCGTCGCGGTTAATTTCCAACAAAGCAATGGAGATACATTTCGATCGTTCGATTCACCACCTCAGTTTGACCATCTGATTGAGGATGATAAGCGGAAGAAAAGGCTAAGGTGGTACCATGTAACCGAAACAATTCCCTCCAGAAGGTGCTATTGAAAACCGGGTCTCTGTCGCTGACAATAGATTCCGGTAACCCGTGTAAGCGAAAAATGTAGTGAAAAAGACATGGGCGACAGAAGTAGCATTGTACGGATGAGACAAAGGTATGAAATGGGCGTACTTAGAGAAGCGATCCACCACTACATGAAGAACTGATTTTCCCCCAACCTTGGGCAGTCCCTCTATGAAATACATGGAAATATCAACCCATATCTGCATTGGGATCGAAAGGGGTTGAAGAAGACCAGCTGGATGCAGATTTTCCCATTTCTGTTGTTGACAAGTAGAGCGGTTTTGGATAAAGTCCCTAATAGAAGCCTTCATACCTTGCTAATGGAAATCAACTTGGGCGCGATACAGTGTCTTCTGAATACCTTCATGGGTGGAGTTATGAATACTGGAGATGATGGAGGGAATTAAAGAGGAACCGGCCGAAAGATATATCCGACCTTTATACATCACAAGCCCGTCTGTAAGGGACCAATTGGAGTCTGCAGTTCCAGACTGAATTTTCTGAACAAGAGTCGTCCACTCTGTTGATTGTGGCAGCTCTTTTTTGATGTCATCCAATAAGGTGACTCGAGGACGTGAAATCCCACAAAGGAGCATAGTGTCCTCTTCGCGCCTAGACAATGCATCTGCGGCGCGATTTAAAGAACCCACCTTGTAATCCACCCGGAAATCAAACCCAAGCAACTTGCTAACCCAATGTTGTTGGGGAGAAGTGACAAATCGCTGCTCCAACAAGTACTTGAGGCTATAGTGATCAGTTTTGACAACAAATGATCTTCCCCACAAGTATGGTCTCTAGTATTGGACTGCTCTAGCTAACCCAATCAATTCGCATTCATAGGATGACAATTTCAAATGATGATCAGCAAGTTTACGACTGAAGAAAGCAATCGGGTGCCCTTGTTGCTGTAATACGGCACCAATCCCTATTACGGATGCATCGCACTCAACTGTAAACTCAGGATCAAAGTTTGGTAATTGCAAAACTGGAGTGGTGGAGAGGGCATTCCTTAAATTTGCAAAACCCATGTCAGCTTCATTGTCCCAATGAAAGGCATTCTTCTTCAGCAGGTTGGTTAATGGGGCAGCCAACATGACATAATTTTGTACAAATTTGCGGTAATATCCTGCCAAACCGAGGAACCCGCATAGAGCCTTGGCGGATTTAGGCTTGGGCCATTCTTTGATCGCTTGAATTTTTGAACTGTCCACTGCTACTCCTTTGCCGTTAATGACATGACCCAAGTAAAGGACCTAGCGCTCACCAAAGGAGCACTTGGATCGTTTAAGGAAGAGCTTGTGTTGGCACTGTAGCTCAAAAACAATCCTCAGATGATGCACATGTTCTATCCATGTTTTACTGTAAACCAAAATGTCGTCAAAGAATACTAAAACAAATTTGCGAAGGTGGGACTGAAATACCTCATTCATTAAGGACTGAAATGTGGATGGGGCGTTTGTGAGACCGAACGACATAACTAAAAACTCAAAGTGGCCATGATGAGTTTGGAAGGTAGTCTTCTCAACGTCTTTGGAAGCCATTCGAACCTGAAAGTACCCCGACCTTAGATCCACTTTTGTGAAATACTGGGCTCCATGAAGTTCATCCAACAACTCGTCCACAATGTGAATAGGGAATTTATCCTTGACAGTCCGGTTATTAAGCTCTCTGTAGCCAACACAAAATCTCCAAGTACCATCCCGCTTTGCCACCAACAGGACTGGCGAGGAGAAAGGAGAACGGCTAAGGCGGATGATCCTCTGCTCCATCATTTCATCACATTGCTTTTCTATCTCATCTTTCTGCAAATGTGGATAGCGATAAGGCCTTACGACTACTGGTCCGGAACCCGTCACCAGAGTGATCCGGTGATCGCAAGCTTGGGAAGGAGGAAGGCCTTTGGGTTCTTGGAACACATCTGAAAAATCAGCGAGGAGCCTTTCCATGGTCGCTGCGTGTGTCGTTTCATCTTGGAGCACATGAACCTGTGGGTATTTAGCCTTCACCACGTTACCTTGCCATGTCACTTGCTTTCCATTCATGTGGAAGGTCATCGTTAGGGCGCTGAAATCCCATAGGATTGGGCCCAGGGTGATCAACCATTTCACCCCAAGAACAACACCAAATCCATCCAAGGATAGCACAAACAAATCAACAAAGAAGGATTTAGAATTGACCTGTATTTGGACTCCCTTACAGATGCCCGGGCTGTGTACTCTTTCACCGTTTGCTACGGCTACCTGCAGTCTCCGTTTGACTTCCATTGGTAGTTCCAACTGGAGGGCAGCTTGTTCACTTACAAAGTTGTGTGTGCTTCCTGAATCAACAAGGATCAATACTGGTTTCCTCGCTACCCGCGCTTGCAATTGCATAGTTTGGGAGGTTTTTATTCCAGTGACTGCGTGGAGAGAAATTTCAGGTTCCAATGAAGAGGGTTCATCCTCATCTTCCTCTTGGTTATCCACCAGGAGGCAGAAAAGTCTCTTGCACTTGTGCCCTGTTGAGTAAAGTTCGTCATAGTTAAAACACTGTCCCCTCGCTCTGCATTCTGCCATCTCAGCCCTAGACAAGTGCTTAATGGGGGGTGCCACAATGCTGCTTCCCAAACTGGACGCCGATCTGGAATTGTTTCTCGTCTGTTGTTTCTGTTCTCGGCTGGCTGTAGAAGATGGAGCCATTCCGAGTGGTTTCGGGGATGCCCATGCTGTTTGAGGCCGCCCCAAACTGATACTTCCGCGGTTGAGTTGCAGCTTGCATTCAAAAGCGCGAGCCAAATTCATAGCAGTAACCAGATTGGGGGGATTTTACATCTCCACATCCACCCTCAAAGTTTCTACTAACCCCGCGGTGAACATGTCCACTTGTTGTTCTGGTCATACCGACGATGCTCTTGCAAGGAGGGTCTGAAACTGATGCTGATATTCAGCCACCGTTCCCGTCTGTTTGAGGTTGATTAGTTTGCCTAATGGATTGCTTGTTAATGGGGGCCCAAATCTGAGAAGGCAGTAGGATTTGAATTGGGTCCAACTGAGCCCTGGTTCCTCCTGCTCCAATTTGTAAAACCAGAGCTGCGCCTCCTCAGTCATGTGGAATGCGGCTAAGCCTACCTTGTCCCTGTCCTCTGTCCGTTGGTTGCGGAAGAATTGCTCACATCTGTACAACCATCCTAAAGGATCTCCAGCTCCATTATAGGAAGGAAACTCCAGCCTGCTGTATTTGGGAACGATCGTGGCTCCCTGGGCAATGACCTGCTACTCGCCGGACGATTCTGCCACGTCTGGTCGGCGGCCATCTGTGGTTGTATCCCCTTCTGAACTCTTTTCCTTGCTGGAAAAATATAACTCCATCAAGCGCCGCAATTCTCGGACATCGTCCTTGATCTCGCGCACCTCCTTGCTGTTTTCCACAAGTTTGTGCTCCAGATCGTGAACCCTAGTCTTCAATTGCTCAAAGTCATCCATGACGCCTTGCTCTGATACCAAATTGTTAAGGGCCCGCGAATAGGATCTCGTCACAGGTCGGTCAATGGGAAAAACCTCTTGTTTCCCCTTGTTCCTCCCTTTTCTTGAGGAACCTATCTTGGTGCCTTAATGGTGATTTGTTAAAGAGATCACCAACTCTCCTCTGCTCTTTCTTGACTGAAAATTTCGATGGTTTCATTGAATATCATCTACTCCTTTAAATAGGAGATTACAAGAAGATAAGAATCTTACTTTTAGGAAGACTTCGTAATAACCTTTATCTATACTACTGCCTAATTAATAGGAACACTGAATTTAGCTAAGATAGAAACGGATAAGGTAAGAACACTGAACAGATAAGATAGGACAGGGACACTGTATCTAGCTAACAGATAAGGTAAGATCACTGAATCTTGCACCCATTACTGCTGCTGTTTGCGGCTGTATTTCTTCCCAATAAAAGCGTCCACAACAGTTCACCTACAGGATACTGATGCATTTCTTACATTTTTTTTGGAATGCCTATAGCTTTTCCAAAAGACTTGAGCACTCATTTTGCTTTGTGGCTCTCTAAATCTTTCAGCAAAAGGGGGGTATTATTCTTTGGAGTTTGGTTCCTATTGTTGTTTTCTGGTCATCATGGTCTCAACCAGAGAGAAATTAATTAGGAAAATGGAGAGGCTGCTCATCCAGTGGACCAATTTATATAAGGAGTTTGTAGGTTTTAGTATGCTGCACCTACTGGCAAGGACTGTTTTGTATTTTGATTCAGAGGGAAGCTCTCCCTCCCCTTTTAAAAGAAAAGTTTCTTACCATCTTTAAAAAATATTTCATGCCCTTTTTGTAGTTGTAATGGACTTGTGCTCCCTATTCTAACTCCTTTATTTACATTTCTGGAATTACTTGGAATGTGCAGATGTCTATGAAAACCCAACAGAGAGGGTCACCTGAAGATCAGGTTCATAACAGACACTAAACCAGTCCTTGTATGGTGGATTATGACATTGAGTTGATGAAATGATTCCAAGTTCTGGTGAATTATAAAAGAAAGTTTTTTTTGTTGTTGTTGTTGTTGTTGTTGATGATGATGTTCATGTGGTTTTATTAGATAGAAGCATGACAAAGTAATAAATTTGACATTCTCAGTTTTTCTGCTCTCACTTTAGTGTTTTATACCGAGGTCCAGGACTAGGTCAATTTCTAGGTAGTTTTTGAATGTAAAATGGGTGGGGAGTTTCTTAACTTCAATAGAAGAAAAAGGCTGGGATTGACAGGCCAAGGATAGTATCTATAAATTGCATTTCAACTTCACATGGACTTTCAGTCAACTGCAATTGAGCAACTTTCCTATGATTATAGTTTGATTTTCAAGTATTTGTTTTGGATGATTTTCAGTGAATATAAATGACCTTTGCAACATCCATACTATATAATGCAGATACTTGCCTTGGTTTTTGTGCAGCCATAAAACTTAAAATCAGAGAATTTTAGTAGCATCATATCATATAAGGTTATTTCTTATAATAAATGGCAGTTCTTCAAATATTTTAATCTTTAAATCTAATCAATCAATCAAAGAAATTAGAAGTTAATGTTTTTTCATCTTTTTTATTCTTTTCCATTTTATCTACTTTCACATGTGCATGGCACATGCCCTTACACTCACTACTTAAAAGAGTTGTGGATATCAAAAAGATGTTGGAAGATGGGTCTTTGGACAATTGAGGTTTTCAGAAGTAATTTTCCTAAGTTATATATGAATCACTTTGTTGGAAGGATGAAATTATTTACTTACATCCATGTTTGGATGGAACATGAAGGGAGGTCATTTCAGTTTATCTTTTCATGGCATTTGAAATTGATGAAACTAGCATCATCATCTAAGCTTTATCTTAGCTATATGGGGTTGGCTACATGAATCCTGTTTTGCCAATTCCATTCTTGATGAGGCTAGCATCTAAAAAGGGTTAATTTTTAGTGTTTAAGGAGGAGCAGATTGAGATCATTCTGAATTCTTGAAATTACTTATTTCCATCTTCTATTCTCAATTACAAATAGATCCATCTTCAAATGGAGAGCTTGTTCTCTCATAACTAGGTAAATTTCCTACCTTGTCAAGCTATAATAATTAACCTTTTCCCCTTGAGGTTCCTCTAAGAAATTGGGAGATTACTTGAATGAGTAGTCTCCGTGTTTTTCTGCCTCTGTTTCTCCTTAAGAACCATAGGGCTTTGATCACACCAAAATACATTTTACATCAACTTCCAACCACATGGAAGGGTATTGACTTCTCACTTTGTTAGATTTATACTATTTTATAATATAAGCATGAATGAATTCAAGAAAACAATCATGAGTGATAGATGAATGGAAAACCATGGTTTAGGGGGTACTGGAATTCTAGGAATATAAAAATAGACAATTGTAGGAGAAAATAAATACTCATGAACAACGATAAACAATGTGACAGGGGAAA
This sequence comes from Nelumbo lutea, assembly GCF_056320005.1. Taxonomy (NCBI): domain Eukaryota; kingdom Viridiplantae; phylum Streptophyta; class Magnoliopsida; order Proteales; family Nelumbonaceae; genus Nelumbo; species Nelumbo lutea. The sequence continues at coordinate 2,938,746 of NC_142685.1, read as the reverse complement.
GTATGGTTGCTTATTGACCACACCTCTCTCTAAAGAAAGGACAGTGCCTTCCTGCAATAAGGGTGTTGCCACAAGAATGCAAAAGAAATAAAATATAATATCTAAAAAGGACATATGAGTCTAACTCTTGTGACACTCTCAATCTGTTGCATTAATATCTGTGGTACCTACTTGTTTTGGGATCTCATATAGCCTATCATTCCAGTGGTTCCTTACATTACATCTTTCTATAGAGAGTGAATGCCCCCTTTGAACTAACTCTATGCATTATAAGGACAAATTACCTCATGTAGTTTCAATTTTCCTGAACTGGCATATGTTGTTAGAAAATAAGTTCATGGAGCCTTGTGGTGCAGTAAGGGGGGGGGGGGGGTAAAGTCCCCAGCTATAGGCCCATGTCCATACAAGACCCCTATATTGCCTTTGAGCCTCAAACATGAGAAAACTTTTGTGTTAAGCCCAAGGAAGAAGCCCGTTTCTGCCATTCTGCAGTCAAAAGCTCAAGATCCATAATCCATAGTTAAGTTTTTTACTCATGACCTAGTTGAAGGCGACTACTGAAGAATCTAAAGGGAATATTGTAGAATGATACTCTAAGAAATACTTTCTTAGTTTATCTTTTTATAAGTAACTTGTTACCTAAGTTAGGGCATCCTTTCCTAGTTTTTCCAATAAATGGTCAATATAACCCTTTTACCAAATTAAATTAAAAGCATTGAGATTTGAGCTTTGCAGCTAGGTTGCTTGGAGGAAAATGATTCTTCTTCCTAGTGATGGTGAGATTCCAAATTTTCACTTCTCTTAGGTAGTAAGACTTCCTGAAGATTGATACCTAGTAGTGAGACCATACTTGTTATTCTTCCATGTTCTTTCCTTTTTTTCTTCATATACTAACTCTTCTGTACAAATATCATTAATGCATCTTCAGAACTCTGGACAGTTTTGCAGCTTGAGCAGCCAAGCCACTTCAAAATTCATACTTGTGGACCCCTTTGCCTTGGTTTCCATGTGGGCATCACATTCCCTTGGAAACGCTATTCCTCATAAAATAACTTTCATTATTGATCTTGTCTTACACAATCAATAGACCTGTGATGAATCTCTGGCCTCAAGCTTGTTACCCTGCTCCTCCAAGTTGCAAGATTACCGCAGAGAAAGAAGGTAACTTGAATTCTTCAATTGATAGTAGGACTAGTTCAATTAGCATTTGTATATGCATCTGCTTTAAAAGTTTCATGTTTTAGCAAACAAATACTTGGTGAAGATTTTGGATATCTAAGAAATCTTTAACCTGCACACAAATTAGCGAGTTACCTTTATTATGTACAGAACGTCATGATTTAAAATTTACCCATTATCTTTATTGAGAGGTGCCTTAACTGTCTTGTTGCCAAGATTTTTGCTGTTTTACAATGTCGGCAGGTTTCCCGAAGTTGTTTGCGTATCAATGGTTTAAAATACCTGTGATTCTCTGACCTGAAAATAATGGGATTTTTAGTTAAGGCATAGTATGTAAATGACTAGATTATGTTTTTGGCTTATCAGGTTCCAAATGCTAACGTTATAAGCAAAAAGAAGACTGAGAGTTAGGAGAAAAGAGTCATATTCATGTTAGAGAAATCATAGCCTTACTGATGTGGGCGCTGGCAGCAGCAACAATAATTTAGTGTTCTCAGCAGCAGCAATTTAGTGTTCTCATCCTATCTTATCTATTTAGTATTCTTATCTTATCTGCTTTCAGTAGCAGGGATTAGTAGGAGTCTTATCTATTCAGTGTTCTTATCTTATCAGTTCAGTTCAGTAGGATAGATTAAGGGAGTCTTATCTTATCTTATCAGTTCAGTCTTATCTTATCTTATCAGTTCAGTAGGATAGATTAGTAGGGAGTCTTCCTAATTAGCAAGGAGTCTTCCTAAAAGTAGGACTCTTATATCTTGTAATCTCCTATTTACGGAGCTGATATTATTCAATAAAGGCATCGAAAATTTCAGTAAAGAAAGAGAGCAAGGAGAGTTAGGTTATCTCTTGGACAAATCACCATTAGGGCACCAAGATAGGTTCATCAAGAGTAGGGAGGAACAAGGGAAAACAAGAGGTTTTCCCCGTGGACCAACCCGTGACGAGATCCTATTCCCGGGCCCATAACACTTACAACGAAGTGTGACTAAGTTAATGCATTCCATGCATGCGGTTCATGATCAAGGGGAATTCACCTTGCATCTTATCTTTACATAAAATATATTGTTTTTATCTATTTATTATTAGTTGGTTTAAATCACTTTAACGGATCTACTTGAATATGACTGAGTTTTCTTGTGTTGAAACATTGCTGTTTTTAGTCTGTGCAACCTTTGAATGCTAATATATTTTCTGTGAATTATTTATTTCTTGTTCTTGTTTTGCAGGGAAACCAAACCATAGTTGCTGATTAATATAATTTATGGAGGTTAAAAGGGAGGGGTGCATCCAGAGTTTTAAGTGATAAGTGAATACATTTAGATTAGAAGGAAAATTCTATAAGACAGTTGTAAGGCCAGCTATGTTGTATGGAGCAGAGAGTTGGGAAGTCAAGAAACAACATGTCTGAAAAATGATGTGGTAGAAATGCGTACATTGAGATGGATGAGTGGAACAACTAGAAATGATAGGACCAGAAATGAAGTCATTTGATGGAACCTAGGGTAGATACAATAGGTGATAAAATGAAAGAAAGTAGACTAAGATGGTTTGGTCATGTGCATAGATGATCATCAAAAACACCCGTACAAAGTGATTTGTTGCAAGTTGAAGGGGCTAGAAGGGCTAGGGGTAGAGCAAAAAGGACATGGGTAGAAGTAGTATGAAATGATTTAAGCACTGGTAATTTAACAATGGATATGACATTAAATAGAACAGAAATGGCAAAATGGAATTCGTGTAGCCAACCTCATAGTTGGTACAAGGCTTGGATGATGATGATGAAGAACCCTAAAAGATTTTCCTTATCTCTTTCCACACGTTTTTAAGTAAAATCTAATACGTTCACACTCTTTCCCTAATTGCTACTCTAGAACCCATACAATTCCAGGAAACTATAATCCTAGGAGTTTCTGATTGCAGAGCCAATGGAGTATGTTAATACGGACATGCTTAAGCTGCTGGTTGTTTCCCTATGTTGGGTTAGTTTCTCAAGTGCTGCCATGACACTTTGGGTTGAGGGGAACTGCTTAATGATGTTATGATGGGCTTGAAGTGAACTCATATTTGTTTATGGTCATCTCTACCAATATCTCTGGTGACAAGGATGCATTTTCTCTCCTTTTAGGTTTGCAAGATAATACTTGTTGATTTCCAAAATAAAGAAACGGTATGGCTTTTAACTTCAACAGTGGAATTTAGAAGTTGATTTTTAGGACTTGAAAATTAGCATAGTATGTGAGGTGCATTGGGCCCCTTCCCTGGTTGAGAGTTGCTTTCTAGTCATGTGGTTTGTTTGTAAGTTGTGGATATACTTTGTATAGAAACTCTGGCTGGTAACCGTTTGCATTGATGTTGAACCATGTGATGGAACATAGTCATGTCTGAAGCCTGTAATTTCAGAGCTTGAAGGCAGTTTCCAATGTGGAATATAAGTTTGTTAGTTGGTGACAACAGTGCAGATTAAGGTTCTTTGCACCAATGTTTCTAGAGGGTTCCTTCAACAAACCTGTGAGGTTGTGGCAAGCATATATAAGTTCTTTTCTCTGTTAGAGTAAATACTTTATTTATTTTTCTTGTTTTGCCATGTTTGTCTTATATATGCCCACTTTCTTAGAGAACAACTGAATTTTGTTAGTTTTGTAAGGAATTTGCATACATGGCATCAATTGCAGTAGTTTTGCTATCATACAGCATAAGTACTATGGTGACAGGACTGTGATATTCTACAGCCAGAGGCACTCTTTTCAGACAATTCTAACCATGCAAATTATTTACTTTGCCCATGCATTCTCCTACTTCTGCTTGGTGTTACATAAACTGAGATGGAATTTGATCCTAAATGACTATGGGATTTCCAAGTAATGCTCCTGTTCTCTAATACGTGGGCTGTCTCCTGGTTCAATGATCCTACCATTCGAGTTTATGTTTTCTTTTATTTTTTCTTTTCGATTTTACAGTTTGGTTAATTTGGTTGATTATTTCTAGGGGTGTCCATGAAAAACCAAAAAATTGAACTGAACTGAGAAAACCAAACCGGAAAATGTTGTTAACTGAACTGATTGGTTCGGTTTCAGTTTAGTATTTTTGAAAAACCGAAGGACCAGTTTGGTTTTTGGTTAACCTATAAAAAACTGGCAGTTAACCGAGCTGACTGGTATATATATTTATATGTATATTTTTAATACATGTCACATATTTTGTATATATTATATATATTCATTATATATATAAACATATACATATATTATATTTATAATAATCTATTTATAAATATATTATATATTATAAGTTTTTATAATATGTTATATATCATTTATTATTTATAATATAATATTATACATATATTTATATAATATATATTATAAATATAAAAAACCGAAAAACTGAAGAATTGAACCGGTCAAAAATTGAAACTGGCGGACCGGTTAACTGGTGGTACCAGTTTGGTTTTGGTCTGGGGAAATGGAAAAACTGGTGGTACCAGTTCGATTTGCAAAATCTGCCCATGCTTCGGTTAACCGAGCCGTAGTCACCTCTAATTATTTCCCATAACATTGTATTAAGTGCTTAATTCTTTTTTTTTTTTTTTTTTGATTGAAGAAAAGGGGACATGATGTTAACTAAATTTTAGTTTCATTGATCAGATGACTAAATCAGTTGGTTGCAATGGACAGGTGATAGTAACCGGCCGTCAGTACCTCCATGGTGGTGTACTAGTTTACATGTTGGAGGACCTTTAAGATGGGTTACAGAGAGCGGAGGCTTTGTGTAGGACATATTTTTAGTGAAGCTCATTGGTTCAAATGATTCTATGTAATATTCTTCTGCAATCAGGTATATCTATAATTATAGCGTCATCTGTAACCAAGAGACTCAGTAATTGAAGTAGTGAATCTGGTGAAACGTAGAATTTTGCTAGAGTATTACTCACCATAAACAGAACAGACCGACACTGTTGCAGGTGGTGCGTAATAAACCAAGAATACAAGATTGTGGTGGGAGCTTTTTCCTATTGATGAGGTGAGATCGGCTTCGGTCAGCGCAAGCCCGTGCTCTGATGAAGTGGGGGAATTTCTTAGAGCCAAATTCTTCAGGGCGACTCCGGATCTGGTGCGAATACGGGTGCATAACGGCCGATGAAAACCAATCACCAGTGAGCACGGAAAATTGGCGTTACAGCTAGTTATACATAGATGTATTCGCATCAGGCGATGAAAACCAATCACCAGTGAGCACGGAAAATTGGCGTTACAGCTAGTTATACATGGAAGTATTCGCAGCAGATTGTGTACAGCCAGGCCTCTTGGGGGGGGGGGGGGGGTATTGGCTGGTTCACTGTCAGCTGTAATGCTAGCATTGATCCTGGGAGTTAACATCTGCTACGAAACATTGTCCCAGCAAGTTATGACAGTCGTACATTGGGAACTTTTACCATGAATGGTTTCTCAGAAACCGGGTTCAATCACTGCAAAACCTGTTCGCACATACCCTTCCACTGCAAATATAATATCGTCATAAATAGAGTACAAAAGTACGGAAATGTTCTGGATGCAAGGCTGTAAAGACTGTTCGAACAGTGTTCGAATAGACCTTATAATGTGCAGCTGAGCTGTTGGAACAATGCTGGGAGTGTTTTGTTAGTAGCATATCCTTGGATTAGATCTTGATGGCAGGCCTTGGCTTGGTTCCTCAAAAATGAAAGAGCTTTTGTGCTGATTATGGGGTTAAACATTGACCATCTGGCTGGGCTGATACATAGGATTAGAGATCAGGTTTGGTCCCTCACAGAACCATGGTGACACCAAGGTTCAAAGTATTGACACAAGCTGATATGTCGTACTGGCGTTATCATTTTTAGGTTTTATTTATTTTTTCGAAACTGGTTCAGAGGGGTTGGTTTTAAGGCCCGGTTACTCTAAATCAGTGACTGACCTAATACAATCCCTGGAGGGGCATATCGGAAAGTCATCAGCACGATACGTATTGATATTTTGAACCTTGGCTCACACCATTCTCACAGCCTATTACAACTGTGCATTGTGAATATCCCTGTATTTGTATGCTTTTATTCATGAAGAGATATTCTCAATGCACAACTGCAATAAGCTGTGAAGACGGTGCGAGCAGTCTGTGAGGACCAAATCCAAATGCATAGGATTGAGCCGAATCGTGATATCCTCAAGTCAGATTTTATGCAGGTGATTACAAGTTATAACATTGCAGCCACACATGGAGAACATCTCATCCTCTTACATAGTATTACAATATTATGCAGGGGGAGATGTTCCCAATTCACAGGGGTAGTGTATTGTGGGTAGACGTGGGCAGGTGATCCGGAGTCCCCATAAGACAACATCTCCGGACAACTGACATGCTCCTAATGTGTAGCTACAGTGTAGTGTATTGTGAGTGTTGAAATCTACTCCTAACAAAACCCGTTCCATTATGCTTTTAACATTATTTCACACTGCACATCTCACCGTGAGACATCATGTGTGAGATTTGTGGTATCGAATAATTGGAAGCATATTTGGTTGAGAGCAAATCCGGTTTTGTCCTGTGGCAGATCTGAACTTGAATGCACCAGTGTATTTTCCCCGCTAGCTCCTATATGGATGGATATCCAGGAGAAAAGCTTGACTGTTTTGAAGGAGACCGAACCAGCTTCCCACAACGTCCCACAGAACATCCCCTCTGTGCATTGGGAACATCTCTCAATGATAATACTAGGAGTGTTGATGTCATCATCCGGAGATGTTCTCAATAAACGGCGGGGATGTATTGTGAGATGGGGGGGGCGTTTTGTGGGGGTTGATTTGAACTCGTTTTGAAGCTTCTTGCATGTGATGCATAGTTCCAATTAATTATTTATTTGTCATTTTAATTAGGGAGAATGACGGTTCAGCCCAGGGTCAAAATTTTTAGGCCCAAAGTACAGTTAGGGTGGGTGTCAGTTTGGAATTGATGTTAATTCACAGGCAGATATTGATGTATAAAATGGGGGGTTTTGACATTTTGAATATTTATAACTCTGCGTGGAAATCAGGATTCTGTCTGTACTCCATTTTTAGGTAAAGGACTTCATCCCCTTATATTTTTCATAAATACTGAAGCCTCTCTTTTTTTAGATGGACTAAAACCTCTCTTAATAGAGTTATATATCTAATGGAATCAATCATTTGTCATTGATAATTCTTCAAAACTTCAAAACAAATTTATCTTGTCAAAAATCATGTTGGGCATTTGTTTGATTTTTCCTCGTAATCAACGGACACAATGGCTTTAAATACTACTAACACAAAATTTATGTCGAAGAGAAATCCAGCTCTCTAATGGAAAATGAGACTTTGGTCTTTTTTTTATAGTTGTTTGGAAATTGAACTCCAGTCGTCACGGTGGAATCCATGCCCATATTACATGTCTTAGCTCTCGTCTACAAGCAAGATATGTAATGTCCTTAACTTCATTATCGGATTCCCATGGTTTATTGGGACTTTTTTTTTCTACCACCAGATGCCTATCCATGATTTCATTTCATCATCATCTAGCGAAAATTGAAAAGAAACAGATAATAGGAAACCGAAGAATGGAGATACATAGAAAAGACAATCCAATAAAGGCCCGCTACAAGAAAAGAATTATTTAACAGGTTTTGAAGAAGAAAGAAATTGGAAAATCAAAAGAAAAAATTCCCTTGATAAATTCTTTTTTCCTAGTAATTAAACTAGAAAGTTGTTTAAGATTAAGCTTTCTGCAACTCCTCTGTTTTGAACAGAGTTCAATCAACCAACGCTCCCTCCCCCTTTCTTTTTTATTTTTGTTCTTCTTTTTCTTCCTATTTTTCTAATCCTTTTTATATATTTTTTTTCATCCTTTCTCTCTTTCCTTCTCTCCCTTGTTTTCTATTACACCGTTGAACATGAAACTTGATTGAACAAGTCTTGGCTCCCTCATTTTTCTTCCTTTTTGTCTTTCCTTATTTTCTTTCTTCTTTACCATTGCTAAACCAAGATACATGTACTTTATCTAAAACCTGGGACTCCTGCATTGGCATTTTGTAATCATTCCTAGGTTATAACCTGGAATTTCTGGTATTCATTTCTCTTTCCTGCACTAGTAAGTTAGATTTGGTTGAATTGCCTAGAAAAAGGAAAGAAAAAGAAGATCTTATTCATACTATATGCTTTCACATTTAAAAAGGGGCAAAATTGGGTTTCTAAAAATTTCACCCGAACATAACATCAAATATAAACAGATTGCTAGAGGAGAGGAGGTCTTTGCCCCATGAATTACCCAAAAGGGGAGGCCTAAGTCCATTTTAAAAAGATAAGGGGAGGTTTTAGTATTTAGGTGAAAGATCACGAGAGGTTTAAGTCTTTTACCCTCGAATTAAATTATATTGATCGTAATTACTAATTTACCCCATATTCATACTAATGGAATCCGGATTTGCTCTTCACACTATCTTCATGGTACATCACAGTCATGTATCGGGAATATCTTCCTGAATGACAAAATAAATGTACATGAGATGTTCCCAATTCATGGATGAATATGCTGTGAGCTTACGCACGTTCATTATATGGGCTAGGCTGCCAAATCGCATCTAACCAAACTGTAATTGGCAGTTTGGTCTGGAAATTCCTCAAACAATATTTTTTTTTGTTTGGTTTGATTTTCTAAATTTTAGAAACAAGACCAAGTTATAAATCATATTAAATTGAATTATTAATAATATATTTATTAATGTATATTATATATGTAATACAAATATTTAAACATATGTATGGATATATTCATTTAATATTTCATACAACATTGTTCTTTGTTTCAATTTTTATGACTTGTAATTTGATGCCAAATGAGTTGTTTATGTTTGAAAAAGTGTGAATGCAATTTATGTAATTGTATTAAGTAGCACTTGTTAACATTTCAATTTGATATTTGAATTATATTTATGTAGGTAAGCATGTTATTTGGGCTTTAAGCCCAATAAAATGGCTCAAATCATAATAAAATGATTTGGTCTGATTTGATTTTACTAGAATGGTTTGATTTGGTCTAAAATTTTTTCAAACCATAATTTACTAGTTTGATCTGAGATCTCCAAACCAAACCGTAAACACCTGAAGTTGGTGTGAGGAGCAAATCCAATTTCATCCCATACTAACGTGTCATCATGCACGTAAAGCTTCATAACAGCCCTGCCCCCTGGGCTGTTTTTTCTAAACATCCAAGTCTATCCGATATCAAGACCCTGCTAGCGGATGTGAGCAGTTCCTGTGGGCTGTGGCAGCATATTCCTCAGGTCATCCAACAAGCTAGTGGGCTCACAAGGTAGCAAATCCTGCGAGGTCATCGCAGCTGCTTGACTACTGTCCTATGGACCTCTCTGATGTAATTCTCATCAGCTTAACACTCCTTTTACCAAAAATAAAAAAAAAAAAAGAAAAGAAAAAGGGTTTGCAATTGTCTAATGACGCAAGAAAATAGAGGCTGAACTTTTGTGGTGCCCCTAAACAAAGATTTCGAAATGGACAGGAACATAAGGTCGTGTGTGGACTGGATTGGACTTTTAATTTTTTTTGTTTGAGCATTTTGAATCTTAAAATTTAGTCAGTTATCTGAGCTAGGCAGAGAAGATCACCTCATGGTCCTCATCCTTACCACAAAAATCAAATGGTCCTTATCCTTCCTCTCTTCCGAGCAATCTAGGCCATGGTCTATTTTTTTATCCCTAAAACTCTCCAAAATGAGCAATTTGTACTTTAGTAGCTATTAGGTTTGGGATTTTTGAACCTGCGGTGACGTTTTAAGGAAAATTCTGGATTAATATTTTATATTTTGGGTCTAATGTCATTTTTATCTTAAATTTTAAAATATATCTAAACTTTCAAAACGTACCAATTGGGGTACGAATGGGGAATTTTCCCAATGGTTTATTAAAATTGAAAATCAGAACCAGTCTCCTACAGGTATTGTTTTATGTGGGCAAAATTAACACTTAATTATCAGGTAATTTGTCTGCTTCTTATTATTTGACTAAGCCGCACTCAAATATTCTTCTTGATCGCACATGAGAGAGAGAAGGCAATATATTATTCTTGAAGGGGGTGGTGACGTGGTGTGGGATGTAGAGGCGACAACAAAATCGGGTAGTAAAAGGCTAAAAGCTGCAATTTCTTTGCTCCCTTTCCAACTGTTATATCTCAGAGTACATGAGGACATCACTTTTTTGCATGAAAATGAGTAAAAGCCATATTCTGTCAAGATAGGGAATTAGATTCCAACACCACCAAGCCTAAAACGCGTTTTACTCATTAGATTATATTTGATTATTATAGTGCAAGTAAATAACTTCATGTTAAATGTTGGATCAGATGGATTATTACTCTTGTTATATACTAAGTAGGCACGAGCAATCCACAAGACTAACAATATCCAATTTACCTAAAAATTAAATCGCTATTGAACAATTCTTGATTCTGTTTTTTTTTCTTTCTTTTTTTTTTTTTTGGGGGGGGGGGGGGAGGGGTTCATTTTCTGATTTTCTTTTTAGTTCATGAACAACTCTTGATTCTAGAGAGAGTTTCCCCAACCAATTAGCCAATTACTCTCCTCCTAATAACTTATAAAATTAAGAAAAATAGGATTCTGATATGGGAGAAAATAATGATAATATGTTTGGGCTTTTGCAAAGGGAAATCACTATCACCCATTTAATTGCATTGTATGAATTGCTTTGTTCGATTGAAATTTTGAGTGTTTTCTTCAAAAAAAAAAAAAAAATCAACAAAATCATATTGGCGAAGACACCCTTAGGCTAAAATGTTGAAGCTATATTTTTACCTTTTTTTACAATGGATTTTTATATTTTTTGCCATTTAAATTTATACAAAAATAAGGGGTGAAAACAAAGATTTCGCTGTAAATTTGAGTTGGAAAAATTTTATTTCCAGTTTGTGGAGATTAAAAAAAAAAAAAACAGCTAGCCATATAAGGGAAACGAAGCACTTGATGATGCTCAAATGTTGAGACTGCATACATTAATGCAAAATGAAGAGGACAGTGGGGCGACATTTACGTTTGCCATATGCTGTGTGTATACGAAGAGAGAGAGGATCTTACTTTAAAATTATTTTTTTAGTGGCTTGAGTTTGGCCACTTTAATTCCAATAGACCACCAAGTAATCAAAATTAACCTTTTAAGGACATTCTATCTTTATGAAATATAATATATAGTCAATATTTTAAGTAATTAATTACCACATCTGTGCACATATCCAAATTCAAGTAGACACTTGGGGGAAATTACCTCCCAAATCCTAACAACCTCTCCTTTTAGTTTAATCTAAACTAATCCCCATTGCCATTGTTTAATGTATATAGCTTCCGCTAATTTTTACTAATAAAATATTGTTTCTCTTTGCCACTTCCTTGATGTTCTGCACTTGCCAAAAAGAATAAAAATAAGTACTACACTTGCCTTTGGCTAGTTAAATGGCTAGTTATATAACTTATAAATATACTACCCAAAAATGCAATATTATGAATATAATTAAAGCTGTCGATTCATGGAAGAATTATTGCAGGAATGGTCCATTTCAATTGATCAGAATATCCAACTCAAAAGACGATTTTCAATCCCTGAAGGAGGTTACCACAAGATGGGGGAAGAAGAAGAAGAATGTTGAACAAAGGATATTAATTTCATTTGAATGAATGTACGGTGATTATTCGGTGATAGGTATTCTAGAGGATACAGCAAATCCCGACCAACTAGTTGATATGGAGTCCCCTGTTGAGTTAGCCACATATGTAGTGCCCTTATCCATAAAGGAGAGAGTGGAGAGGATTAGAAAGTATAAATTTTGAGGCGGGGGAAGTCGGAGGTAGGGGTGTTAATGGTATTTAAAAATTCGAATTTGAATTCGATATTCGGCATAATCAAATTGAATTCGGATAATTCAAATATCTAATTGGTTGAATTCGAATAATGTATTCATACTGGATTCGAATTTGAATATGATTTGATTTGATTCGATTCGATTCGATGAATATCTGAATTTGACCGATTATTTAATTCTTATATATAATATTTTATATAATTTATATATAATAATTAAGTTATATAAATAAAATATATATTTATATATTTTATATCAATAAAATATTTATTAATTATCTAAAATAAATATTTAATTAAATATTTGAATATTTAATCAGATTCAAATTCAAATATTAATTTTCAATATCCATTCGATATCAAATTAAATTCAAATATTAAATTTTCTAATTGAATTCGAATTCATCCATTTACACCCTTAACCAGAGGGGCTAAATGGTTATACGCTATCGCAGCAGCTGCTGAATATGGAACATGATTATGTGTAAAAAGTAAAAACTAACACGACATAGGAACATACGGACTGTACCATCCCAGCTATTCTTATTCAATAACCAACTATATATATAAAATATTTATAGAATTAAAGATAAAGAAGAATAAAGGAAAAGCGACCTTGTCCTAGCAACAGCACAGCGGCCAGCGAGAGCAACAGCTTAAGACTGTTGGTTTGCAAAACGGCCTTAATTTATAGGAATGGGTTTTTATCTGTAATAGAATAGTATCTAGGTTCTTTCTAGATAAACATTGGACTAGTCGTCTCGTCTCGAGATTAGACTGGTTGGATTGGTTCGTTGGTTCATTTTTCTTGCTTTTTCTAGATCATATAGTTTCGCTCGCATGAGCTGAGCCATCAACCTAGATTCCCGCTCATTATCTTTTTTGGGGTGGGGGTGGGGGTGGGGGAGAATTTCTGCTTCCTGATAGTGGTGACAAACATTCTCACATATATGGGTAATGGGTTACATATCTTACCCTGTTTATGAGTTTTTCTTTTTCTTTTTTCACGGGTTGATCATAGATGGTTCAGTAGTTCACCAATCTCCGCTCCAACGGAGCGAATGTTAAAAAAGGTCTGGATCGGTGTGGGTTCGATCCTCATATATATGTATAACCTTTAATACTGGCCAATTTTCAACTGTGTTTTATTTAAAATCACGGATCTTCGTGAGGATCAGGTCCGTTAAATACGGGTATAGATGGAGACCCGAGCTACCTTGTGAAACACCACCCTCCATGCTTCTGCGAAAATCTATGATACTGAAAAGATATGGTATGGAAAGATGTTTGATCAATCAAAACCCATTCACAAATTTTGATATTCATAATTCAATTACTGAATTACCGATCCACCCGTAGTAAATCCGTAGAGAATTAAGGGCGGGCGGGAATCGGAGAAACGCGGGAAGGTCTAAAAATGTCTAATCAGAAAAGTGAGGGTGAGACTGACGTCACTTGCCCTTGATGTGTCATCATAGTCACAACACAATAAGAATCTCACATTTTTTATTATTGTTCTTTCTTTTGTTATTTTATTATAAATAGTTTGAAAAATTCTGATGGTCTTTTCTCTTTAGGTGGTGGGTGCGGTGCGGTGTGGAACGTGGAGGATGGTCCAAGAAGGGACTTCATTTTCTGCTCATGGGAATTTCTTTTTTTCTCTTTTTACTCAATTACTCTTCACATCATCAGTGCAAGTGCATTGACCAGACCAGTAAAGCCCCATTCCAATTGCATGCCATCAAATTGGATAATGGATATACCTATTTGATCCTTGAATAGAATCTTTATGTGTATCGATTTGGATTGGATTGGGACACCGAATATCATCAACAATTAAACACAAAATATTGAAATATCATGTATTAATATTAATAGAATAAATCTAAATAACTCTGAACCCGTGGCTCCTTAGGGGTGTTAGTTTTAACCCATTTGTATGATTTTGTTGTTCCAAAGGAAAACAATAAAACAAAATAATTTTAGATTAGATTGGGGTGAATGATTCATATTTGATTTGGATTTTATTAAGATAAAATGACTATTCAGTACAATTCTTAGCTTTACCGTATAATTGGGTAGGTGTCAATTCCAAATTGGTGCTAATTTACAGATGGGTATTGATATTTTAGAGTGAAGGTATTTGTCATTTTAAATTGTGTATGATTGGTAGAATTCAGAAATTTATAATTGACTGTATTATACTTTTCCATTTTATTGACCATTATTTTAATGTACGAAAAAAAAAACATCAGAATAGGAGAGGACATAGCTCGCCTTGTCCCAAACCTACAACAAAACTCTCCTTTTTCACACTCATTCCCCAAACCTACAGCAATAAAAAAAAAAAAAAGATTACACATTAACAAACCTGATCCTAGGGTGAAGTCCTCTGCCAATAAAATCTTAAGGTAGAATCTAAATCAGTAAATTGATAATTACTGAAAACCCCACTATCAATTCCAAGATTTGCTAACTAATCGACTACTTTCTTGGCTTCTTTGATGATTGATATGTGATCCATAAATTATAAATGGATTGAATTTTAATTGCCTTCGTGGAATTGGACTAAAGTTAAAACAAAAGGGTACCCTTTAGAGTTACAGACCAGCATCAGTCGTTCATTAAGATTGTGTTTGATAGCAATACAATTTTATTTGCACTAGTACAAGTGTATGAAAAGGCAAATAAAAAAAAGTAAATTCTTATTTAATTTTATTTTGGGTTTTATTTTATTCTACTTCATGTCTTAATTTACTTTATTAGTATTGCAATCAAACAAAATAAGCTAAAACTTGAAATAAGAAATAGGTTGGAATTTACACTCGAATCATTTGCACTGTCATAGTTTTGTATCAGTATAAATTTATTTGCATTGCTACCAAACGCAACATTAGGAACTATTAATGTTCGTTTTACATGGAGAGAAAGTTTATTTTCTTGGATACATCTCCTAGGTGGGTTAATAATTTTCCTACATAAGAGAAGTTGTTAATACTTGAACGGAACAAAAATACTATTTTTAATAATAATTTTTTATGACTGAAATGGTCATTCACTTATTTACATGAGAAATAAAGGAACATTATGCACTTACAAAGGTAAGTATTAGCTGAAAAACTTATCTGAATAAATAACTTACCAACAGAACGCAACGACGACATAGGATTCATGCAACGACCAAACTAATATTTACTTGTTGGTGGGACAAGACTTGGATGATGATGATGATGCCGTATGATACGCCTAATACCTAGCACAGGCGCCAATCTGATAGTAACACAGTCGATCTTTTGATTGATATGTTACTGGTATTTTCTTGCTATTTGGTGAGTGCGACTGTGGTACAACTGAAATGGGTTTGGCTTGCCCATTTATGGGCTCAGTCTCACTTATCTAATCGATTATTTTACATGAATGATTACGTACGCGAAAGGAAAGTGACAGAGAAGTGTATCTCGCGATATGTGGCAAGCGGGAGAGCCACATATGAGGAGTCCATTAGTTTCATTATTTACATAGAATTTTCCAACCCAAGAAAGTATCCGTTCTACGTGGTAGCCCTGACCGATAGTGGGAATAGTTTTCTGGCAAAGGCAAAGATCTGTGTTTGGGTTGAAAAGTGGTCAATCCCAATCTGACTCGACTTGAAACAACCCTCAAGTCCCCAACTGTGAAGTGGCATGCATGCTCGATCGTCGTTTCAATTTGTAAAAATAGTTACAGAATGAATAATTGCAAAATGTGTTGCAGTTGCAGTACTGCTCAGCCCAACGCTCCAAGCAAGAGACCGACCCTGAGCGTAAACTGAGTAGCGGGATGAATTGGGCAGGTTGGTCATCGACAATTATATTGCCACCTGTCAAGTTATATATATATATATATATTCTGAAATGCAGTAATCACTGTGTGAGAGACAATGTACCCTCGTGCACGGTGCGTCCAAATCAAAACCCGGTACAGGCTCGACATTTGATGAACAAATAAATAAAAGAAAGCTAAGTGCATTGTTCAAGGCCTTGCCTTTTTGGAATGCATGATTGATATGCCCGGTCGAGACTCTGAAAAAAGAAAGAAATTAAAAAGATCTTGCTCCATTATTCATGGCGAGTGGCGACCCCACTAATCTCCCTCAAATTAATTCTGTACAATGTGGAAATCAGTGTTAAAATCTCTCGAAACAATTCTCCAGAAGCCTCTTATAATTCTTTAATGATGCAGCTGCTGCTTTGAATTCTTTACCACATGCTGTTACATTCTGTATACACCAGTTGCTGCGTACAAATAAACGAAGGTAAAGGTAAGGTACGCAAATGAATATTTGTTTCTTTCATCGATAAAGAACCAATTGCCTTGTCACATGGACATGGCTGCTTTGTAGAGACGTATTCGTGTAGAAATTACAGTCAAATGTAGGAAGGTCGTAGAACTTTGATCGATGGCGCTACTCTCTACATTCTACTCGATATAAGTGAAAGCACCTCATATAATACATATATACACCTCTGAGCACAGGCTTTTTCATGAAGGAAACGTCTTACTAGGGTTAAGCGGTTTAGATAAAAGTAACCAAAACAAGGTGTTTGTTGCAGTTGGGATTTGGACCACATTGTCCTTGCCTTTGAATGAATGGGACAGCCTCCTGAACCCTTCTCCAACTTTTCAGCCTTTTTAAGTTAGAAGTTACAAATGGTGGTTTTCCAACAAAGGTTCCATAAATATTATCTATATTTCAGAAGAATCCAAAGTTAAAAAACTCCACTTTCCTAGCTACAGCCTACAGATTGGTAATTTAATTATGTGCAATCTCTTCTTCTTCTTCTTTCTTTCTTTCTTCTTTTTCTTTTTTTTTTTTGGTTTTGGTTGATAAAAAAAGCATCCATCTAGCCATATATCCAAGTTAAATTTGGATAGTTATGTTTCATACTTTTGGTTGCCTTGTCAATTATTTTGTCGGCAAGTTTTAAGACAAGCAAAGAAACCTAAAAATTCGATTCGATCAATTTGAACATCTTTTGGATTGAAACATTAATACTGATCGGTGACTCTTGCTCATTAGGTTGTTACATTGGGTTAGTTTATTAGGTCCCCAGTCCCAACCAACTCAAGTTGTCGCAGAGCGAGTATTGGTCTCCAGTATAGTTGATTGGACTTTGGAGTTGACCCAGCTGAATTTTCAGTTATTAGTTTTGCTGTGGTTTGATTATTATTGAATTCATGGACTTCATCTTTGATTGTTTAATTAATTATTATTTTTTGTTAAAATGCAAAGATGACCATAGATCATCATCAGATTTATATACCTTGTGGCCAGTTTCGTCCATCTCACACCGAATAGCATTAGCAATCAGAGTGACAAGGAAGCATCTTTTGCATGGGTCATAATATTGTAAAAACCTTGGGTGGACGAGACACCCTCTTTTGACCACATGGAGGGATTATGTGGCCAATCCAGACTCCCAACCAGATAGGCAATTCTTTGGATTGGTGTGTTGGGTGTCACATCCTCACTAGCATTATATTCCATATATAATGCAGTGGGCTTTTTTCCTAATGTAAGTTGTAACATCAGCAGTGCATCAACCTTTCAAGTGGTAAGTAGTTCTGGGATTGTGTTGGAAAATCACATATATACATAAAAAAAGAAGCTAGTTTTGTCGCCACATGGTGGGGTCTGTTAGTTTCACCACAGCTTACCACATGAGGAGACATGATAACGTGATACGGAAAACAAATAGGAGTACATTTGGGCTACCAGTGAGGCTGTCATATATGAGAGCCATGGATCATCTAAATCCCTTTGGACATGACCACTATTGCATCAATACGGCAAAAGCTCATGTGAACAAATTTCTTCTTTGTGTCAGCAGTTGTAGTCCCTAGCGGGTCCAAGCATTTAGAAAAATTAATAGCGACAGAAATTTAATTAGCAAAATCAGGAAAAAGAGCAACACGTAATAATCTTACTCTTTCTTCATGTTCCAGGTAAGCCAATAATCATCTGCCACATGGCAAACTTGGTCACATTTTTTTGCACACATGTTACAAGAACGGTAGTCTTACTTGCTTTATAAATGGAGATATAGTCAACACACAATACAAGATGTTAAATTCAAATAATTTTAATAAAGAAAATATATATTTTTTTTATATAAAGGATTGTATTCAAACAGAAACCAACACAATGCAAGATGTTAACACAAGACAACGCAACAACAGACACCTAACAACACAGCAAGAAACACACAACACTAACCGACTGAAAATAAGGGGGGATTTCTTTAGATGTTGCTTTTCTTTGGGTACTCTTAGAAGTTGGTTAAGTTGGTTAAATAAATATAACAATGTTAAAACTTATGTTTAGGAAATCCTTGTATAACTAACAGAAGGGAAAATATGAGGATTCGATTGGTTGTTATTCCCTAGCCCCTAGGAGTGCAAATGTAGTCGGACTACCTTTGCTCGGCATTAGTTTGCCATGATTCGGTGAAGCTAGGTCTCGGGTTAATTTGGCTTTACTATGCCCTAAAATCTGCAACTCTACAAGGCTGTCTCTTGAAGTTATGAAACCCATAGATTAAATAAATTTAAAAAAAGTTAAGACCAAATTAATGTTATTTATTCCCATTTCATTCAATAAATCAGTTATTGTTTTTTAATTGAAAAAGTCTTTATTGAACATTTGAATAATAAAAGAAAAAGACAAGAGGTGGTGCGTTTTTGGTTGCAGTACAGTTTTATTTGCACTATTACAAATGCATGGGAGTGCAAATGAATAGAATGCAAATTCTGATATAATTTTATTTTGAGTTTTACTTTATTCTACTTCTGGTTACTTTATTTATATCATAATTAAACAATATAAAGTAAAATTTAAAATAAAAATAAATCAGAATTTACATCCAAATCATTTGCACCACCATAATTTTGCATCAGTTGCACTGCAACCAATCACAGCAGGCTCAGTTTGGAAGGAGTATAAATAAAAATATGTACAGTGCAAATACATATATAAAATAACACAAAATACAAGGTTTTACACCCCACATATTTGTATTTGTACTCTTTTCAAACTGAGCACTATTTGTTCTTGACGATCTCCAAACAACCTTATATTTCTATTCACCATCTCTTGAACCTCCTTAGACTTACGATTCTTAGCTTTTTCCTTTTTCCACTGTACCCATTCTTGATTGTAAATAATAAATCAATTATTTACAACACATGCATTACAAAAACAACTTAATAAACTTAGGTTCTGCTTACCTGCTTTAGCTCATTTGCTTGAGCTCATGAGTGGATTGAGCTAAGTTGGCTCATTGAGGGCCTGTATGGGAGGGCTGAGCTAAACAATCAGCTAAGCTCATTCAGCTGCATTGAAGTATTCCTGATAAACTATCTAAAGAGGCTGAAGCGGACAGCTCGAAAAATGACTAACAGCTGGTTTGGGCTCTCTGGATTTTTAACCAAACATACCTTAAAGACTTCTTTGTAGGGCCTTTCTCAGAAAGCTAGAAACTTGCCGCACTTCAATCCTCCCGAACGAGATTAGATCTCTTGAAAGCAAAAACTCTGAAAACACAAGCATCTATGACACATTGGGAACATCTCCCCAAAACTTATGTATGACTGGTTCTCAGAGTTTTGCTTTCGATAAATCCGGGGTCCCCCCAAGCAGGCACTGAACAGGCCAGATTTCCCATGTTGAGCATAGATTAGACGTTGATACACATGCACACATTATGATAATCCTATAAATTGAGCTCAGACATGCTAATCCAAAATTGGAGATTGTATTGAGTCATTTAACTCTATGAACAAGAATAATTTGTTGACTACCATAACCTTAATTTGATCTTTCATTTATGTTTCCAATTGTTGGCCAAATTGAGGAAAACTTGTTGTCTTCCAGGTCTTCTTTTTCTTTCATTTTCTTTGCAATCAAGAAAATTAAAAAATAAAATAAAATAAAACATATAACCAGAACAATGGCTATAAACAAGATTAGCAAAAGTATTCCAAACCAACTATACCAGTTTAGTTATGGGCCCTGGTTGGAGTAGCTATGTGCGCTATATTCCTAGTGTTTTTTTTTGTCCATACGCCATTATGAATTTCATTTCTTTCCAATATATATGATGAACATGGCAAATAGACTCCAAAACTTGATTTAATATCAGCCTTAGATTTTATGCCACATATTAAGGTGAAAAATTATTGCCACCTGATCAAAGAGGGGACATATATGCTGACAGCGTTAAACCTGCCACGTGTAAAGAAAAGTAGTATCATGTATAAACATGCATGACAGGCTAGGCTGTTTTGTCTAATAATAGTGATATAATAATACAATGTGTAGGGAAAGAAAGGTGAGAGGGTGGGCTTCTGCTTTTTCACCGACCCTTTTATATATATTCCGTAGGGAGGCTCATCCATAGGAACTTGTTGGGGGCCCATCCACGATCTGACCTCTGCTACATGGCCAAGTCGAGAATTTCCGACCACGAGCATCTGATGACGACTGCTCTCTCTCGCCAAATCTGACGGTTTGGGGTCCGTGAGCACACTTTCCCCCCTTCGGTCCTCGCCCTACCCCCACAACTATCGCCGTCGCGGATGGTACCGATATTTCCGCCCGATGAATCTCTACTACCCTCCCAGTCCCAGCCCACACCACGACTGTTTCCCTTTGGCCTTATGTCTTGACACTGGAATACTAGAATGAAAAAGACTCGCGGTCTGTTTGGTTGTCGAGAAATAGTGGAATGAAAAGGGATGGGATGAGAAAGGAAAATTTTATTTTCTCATTTTTGGTCATTATGTTTGTTTGCTGAGATTCATTATCCTATAGAATCTGCTTTCAACGTTTGATTGATGAGAGTTGGTATATCAAAGAGCAGATTTGCAAGAGAAGTTTATGTTGTTAGGACAAATAAATCATGAAAAAAATTAAATTCATATTAGATCTGTAACAAAACACTTTTGTTTAAGTAGATCTATACAATGAATAGGGGTTTATAGCACCAAAAAATTAAATGGGTTTTAGATTTGACAACCCAATAGCAAAGGGTTAGCAAATGGAGAAGATATGGGAAGAAGATGAGGATGAAAACTGATTTTTGTAGAAAATGAGGATGAGAACTCTAGTCTCCAAAGACGAACCAATGCTCTTTGTCTGCCAAGCACCTGAAACACATGGAAGGAAAATGTTCTTGATAAAAAATGTAAAAAAAAAAAAACTGTAAATGACGCGTGAAACAGAATCCTGTCTCCTTACCGTCTGAGAAGACGAAGACAATGTTACTTTTGCTAGAGAAGACGAAGACAATATCCTATCTCCTTGTCATCTGAGATATGAGATTGAAATTGATGAGAAAGACAAGGGTATTTTTGGTGGAATAAAACATCAAATAGCATGAAAGGGGATGTAAGTACTTAAAGGAAGCCATAAACCTTACCGAAGATGAAAGATAAGGTGGTATGAGTTCGGGCCATTGTAGAGGTGGGAGATGAAAACAATCCACCTTCAACAAAGTTTTTTCACACTCGTTGCATAACTTTCGTTTCTCATTGGGGTCACACCTATTTGGTAAGATCCTGCATCCCTTATTTTGGGAATACTAATCCCAAATTTGTCTATTATTACGAAATTTCATCATCTTGGTGAAATATGGATATGGACCAGAGAGTCTTCTTCTATATACAAATCCAAAGATGCATAAGAATTAAAGTCTTCCATCCATTAGAAGATTCAATTTCTTGATCTCGATCGCACCTGTGAGACAGAGATCATCAGGGTCAACCGTTTCAGCGGCTCTAAATAAGCCCGAACCACCATCAAATATCAATACTGTTAAGAATATTTCTCTTTGTTATTGTATTTTCTCCCTAGCTACTGCTTTTTATTCAAGTGAAATAAGTAACAAATCTACAAGTGATGATCACACGTAGATCTGTTCATGGGCCTGGTAGCCCAATGGCCCGGCCCGCACCCCGGTCGGGCTTGGTCATGTAATTAGGCCCGTGGGCCTGACTTCGGGCCTAGCACAATAAGCCCGACTATGTTTCGGGCCGGACTCGGGATTTGTCAAAAAAGCCTGGCCTGGCCCGATTCAGCATTATATATTTTATAAAATACATAATGTATATTATATATTATATAAAATATATAAATAATATGATATTTATTGAAATATATATATTTATAATTTAATATATATATTTTTTATTTTTTTCTTTATTCTCTCTCTATTCAACTACTTCAGCAGTAATAACAGCATGTGGGTTAAATTTCGGGCTCGGGCCCAGGTTCGGGCTTCGAACTTTTTATAAGGGCCAGACTCGAGCCCAAGTTGTAGGCCTAATGATTGGGCCAGATTCAGACTCGGGCCTTAAAAAAATATGTTAATACAGAGTGAAAATCCGACCCAAACCCAACCCAGCCTGACCCATGAACAGTTCTACACACGGTAAGTCTAGATAAAACATGTGTGATCCATCGGCCCCCACTAGCTGAAAAAATTAATTAGTTCTCGCTGATCAACACACTACTAGCGATCATACATTCTCTTCAGCTAGCGCGAGCCAGCTTTCAAATGCATGATCGTTCACTCGTAGCAAAAGCAGTTTTCAGAATAATTTGATTTTAATTGATCGCAGAAGGTGATGATCACTATCTCCTCCTAACGCTTTGGTTTACGATTCCAACACCCAATTTTCAGCCGGTTTTGTTAGTGTTATGTCGGATTAAATAAACCATGGTATTCTCCAACCAACATCAACGTATATTGAGAAAAATCTGTTTTATACATAAATACAGGATTGGGTTCGCTGAGTTTGGTGCAGCACAGCACAGTCGTCATAAAACATCGAATGGGATAGAGTACAGTATGGTCGAGGGTGATTTAGTAATTATGTATCTGAATTACCAGATCATCAATTCAATTTCCCTAAAAAAAGAAAATATCAGCCGGAAACTGACCGGAGAAAAATAAAGGTACATTCGATCGTGACTCTTCCACACCACCGAGCTTACCTTTTTCTTTTTCTAAACAATTATTTTTTATTTTATTTATTAATATAAATGTTATCTTAGGGTTTCATATCTCTCTCTTCCAACTTTACATGCATGGGAGCCTCAAACTCTTTTTTTTTCCTCGCGAGTACTGCACCATAGCATCACAAAGCTTACAGGTTAAGAAACTTCCCATCCTCAAAACCCTAAAAAAATAATAAAACAAAAAGAGAGAGAGGAGAGAGAGTGAGAGCAATAACAAAATAAATAAAAGCCCCCTTTATCTTTCCTTCTCCTTCCCTTTCTTTCTCTCTCTCTCTTTCTCTCTGCAACTCTCTCGTTGATGTGATTCTCCACCATATCTCCCAAAACTCATAAACCTTTACAAAAGAGAAAGATCAAAAACCATGGTTTTTTCTTCGGTTCCGCTCTATCCACCCAACTGGCAGCAGGTAAGGTTTCTTCAATTTCTTTCCATAGCTTCTTCGCCAAAAAAGCATTTTTAAAGATATATTCCTACCCTTTTGTTAGCTCTTGTTGAATATACCAGATTTGTTTTTTTGCTTTTGTGTTTTACAGCAACAAAATCATCAATCTGGAAATAGCAACGAGAATCCCCAGCTTCCGCCACTACCGCCGCCTCCGGCAGGTGGTGGCTCAGGCTCAATTAGGCCTGGTTCGATGGCCGATCGTGCCCGTCTGGCCAAGCTGCCACAGCCGGAGGCATCCTTGAAGTGCCCACGATGTGAATCGACCAATACAAAGTTCTGTTACTTCAACAATTACAGCCTCTCACAGCCTCGCCACTTCTGCAAAACCTGTCGACGATACTGGACAAGAGGAGGTGCGCTGAGAAATGTTCCTGTGGGCGGGGGTTGCAGGAGGAACAAGAGAAGCAAGGGTAGCAGCTCAAAATCACCGGTCACTGGTGAACGTCAGACTGGTGCTGGTTCAACAGGTGCAATCTCAACAAATAGCTGCACCACTGATATGATAGGCCATATACCACCACCCCCGCCACCACAATTACCGTTTATGACCTCTTTACATCATCTTACTGACTACACTGCGGCCGACATCGGCTTAAACTTTGGAGGAATCCATCCACCAATGGCGGCAACAGGGGGCGGGGGTGGGACCGACATGGATTTCCAGATAGGAAGTAATTCAGGTGTTGGCAGCTCCATGTTATCATCTGGAGGTGCCGAGCAATGGAGGTTGCCGCAAGTGCATCAATTCCCTTTTCTAACTGGTTTGGAGCCACATGCGGGGTTATATCCATTCGAAGGAGAAGGTGTTGAGCCATCCGCATATGGTGGAGTCGTCTCTCACTCCCAGGTTCGGACTAAGCCGTCGGGTTCTGGTGTTACTCAACTAGCTTCAGTGAAAATGGAGGAAAATCATGGGTTGAATTTATCAAGGCAGTTTTTGGGTATTCCAGGAAATGATCAGTACTTGGGCGGAAATGCATGGACAGATCTCTCCGGTTTCAATTCTTCTTCCACCGGCCATCTCTTATAATTCCAATCCCTTTCGATCTCCAAAAATCTTGCCTCGTTTTTCTTTCTCCATTAGTTAGTACAACATCAACTAAAGAAAATCAGACTTGAAGAGAAAAGTTCCATTCGATCACCTTATTAACTTGATTGTTCCAACATCAAAAATCCAAGATGGTTGAAGAGCAAAAAGAAGGAAAAAAAAAAAGGATCCAGGAAGGAACCTGTCTCTTCATGATCTACTGAAGAACCTAGAAATGGTAGACTTTCTTTTTTTTTTTTTTTAATTTATTTGCTTTTGTTTAATTTTTTGTGTATTCTATTGGCATGTTTACAGGAGTTGGTGAATGAGTTCAGGGTTTTTGATATCTGACATGAAGGGCTAGTTGTTAGAATTGATCAAAGCACTGTAATGAGAGATTTCTGTTGAAGTTCTTTTTGTGATAAATCTATCTCAGTCCTCTTCTTCTCTACATTAGCATTACTTGCATGAAGTTGACAAAATTCATTAACATTGATCTCGGCGTACTTGCATAACTAACCCCACTCATCTCCAACCTTCATGGATGAAACTACTGATAAATTTAGCATTTAGAGGCTGTAAAAGAAAACTCAGGGTTCATGTGATTGAAGAGGCTTCAATTATGTATGAGCTAAAATTTGTCCAGTCATTTCTGTTGTCAACTGTTATATGCTCAGTTGCAAAGTCTACACTTTCAGTTGCCAGTGATTTGTGTGACTTCTCATCACGAAAACTAGAATCATGGAGAGTTTGTTTCTCTCCTCAGACCAAGTCGAATGGCTACAAAATCTCAAATATTACAGTCTCCTGAAGGTTGTAGCAGAGCTCCTACAGTCCTACTGTAGTGGTCAATTGACTGGTCAATGTTCCTACTGACTACTACACTGATTAGTCATATATACAATGAAAGACCTCTCTCTCTCTCTCTCTCTCTCTCTCTCTCTCCCTGTGTGTGTGTGTCATGCTCAACCAATTTTTGGGGTTCTAATGGCTCAACATCTGGCGTCTTAGACGAGTACATGCATGCTTCTTGTAAGGGGGAAGGGAAAAAAATTATAGCCCATTTATGTCTAGAAAAAAAAAATTTAGAAAAATTGTCTGTCGGAAATTTATAGCCAAGAAGAGTTAGAAGAGTTGTTGTTTCAATCGTTGGCGTTGGCTTGTTAGAAGACAGGAGAGAGCACATGCATTTACTTTGTTGCTGTGATCTCAGGCGAATTCGAATTCCATGGGTATATCCATTGATCAGAAGATCGGTTAGTTATCGTTTCATCTGTGGAAGAAACCGTTTTCCCCATTGCATGCAAGTTTGTGCATAGGCATGTACGTAGTTGTTGCAGCATTGCACGCGTCCGCGCCCAATAGAGATTTAATGATTTCGTAATAATAACAAGCTTCCAAAACTGCAATGATAATATTTGACGTACATATTTGGGTTTTTTTTTTGTTTTTGTTTTTATCGGGAGAACAGAAAATGTACCGGATAGAGAATTAATCATTTAAAATGTTTGTTGTTTCTGGAGAGTTGAGACGTGAGATCTTGCGAACTGAGTTACAGATGCTGGATAGAGAAATGCGAGTAACATCCCAGAATTTTAAAAACGCCAAAATCCCACTCAAATCCATGCTATCAGAAAATCAGAAGGCGGCCGCGTTCGAGCAAGAAGAATTCTTGGATTTCGTTGGGAGAAGAATAACCTAAGATACCGGAGAGTCAAAAGAATATATAGCCATAGCAGCGGAGAAGAATAACTGAAAGTCTGACTTGATTCCCTCGTTTTTTACTTCCATGTAGTTCATCTTTGATTCATCAATTCATGTTTCCATGGCGAGGCGATTATCAGATGGGATGGGAGCACTCACAGTCACAGGAAGGAACACAGTCCGTGTGGACCCCCGGCCACGGTGTTTCTCCCACGTTGGCTCCAAAATTAATAAAATGGAAAATAATCAACTTTTCTGGACAATATATCATAATAAACAATGTGGGGCTCACGGAACTTTTCCCATGTGTGTTCTCCGTTTCGATCATCAGTCACCCATCATTTTAATTTGGGTTTCAGATAAGAATCTAATTATTTCAAATATCGATTAATCAGTTTGAATTTGAAGTGAGCCGCTCCCATTCCCATGTAAGTAAAAATGTGTATCTGGCTTCAATCACTACACGCGTTTTATTTGCTAGAAGTTGGTAGTTGTATATATAATAATCCACTTCATCTGGTCGTCTGGAAATTAAAGAAAGGAATCTGGGTTGGGATTTGCTTTTGCAAGGACCAAGGCTGCTGCTTAGTGAGAACGAATAAAGCGAAGCAATCCAAACACAATAAACGAGCCGTCAAAAAAGCAAACACCTCCTCACACACACACTCTCTCTCTCTTGGTTATTGTCACTGAAACAGTCATGGAGGCTCGTTTGTTGGTTGGTCGGTCGGTCGTTCGTATACCAGTGTACAGTAGATGGTACTGTTAATCTGATGTAGAGATCCTAAAACTGTCGTCGATGTATCCATCTCTTGCAATTGCGGAGGAAAGAAAGGAAAAGAAACAAGTCATAACAGGAGGGGGAAAAGAAAAAGAAAGTAGAATTGTTATTGTTGTGCGTGGTTGTACGAAGAAGAAGAGCAGTCGAAGGAGGGCTCGGAAATCCAAGCCCAAGTGTATGTACATGTTGATGCCCACATGGATAGGCGTGAGATGTTCTCTCTGTTTCCACGGCAGCTTTCGCTTTTGAGACGTCCTTGCTCAGTTGCTCGCTCGCTCGCTCGCTCGCTCGCTCTCTCTCTCTCTCTCTCATTCACATACACACATACAACCAAAACCCAAAAATCAAAATTAGTCCAAGGAAGATGCAAGGAAAGAGAGAGAGACCCAGATTCCATGCCCTTCCTGTGAGTTCTGAGACATCACATTCTCCCACATGTGCTCAATCATATGAATGTGGCAGATTCTCAGGCATTTCTTGGAATCTGATTAGAATGGATATTTGAGATAACCAGTTAGATATGCATGCACCTCAACATTCACTCGGCCTAACTAACCTGTGCTTCATTTCATTGTTATATATCTTAGCTTTTATACATTTCTATATCTAATGTCTAACTTACTTTCTATGTCTAGCTGTTCTGCCCATTAATAACTTAATCGTTATATATCTAACATAAAGAATTAAAGAGTAAAAGAATATATTGTTGCTTTGTACAGGCAGCTAACGATCATCCCAAATCAAAAAGCCAATATATTTCTTACTTTTCTTATTGGTTGGATCATAGCCACAGAAAATCATAAGAGTTGCAGCGGGGCTGGTTGAGCCACTAGTTCTACTTATAAGATCCATTTGGTTGCAGCGGTTATTTGAATCTGTTTGCTCGTCACTGGCTTCTGGATTTGCCAGCTAGAACCCAACCTGAACCTCTTGTTGGTCAGGCCGGTTCAGTTGTAATATAAGGTATTGTTTGTGTCCACATTGTTTAGATTATGGCTTATATGCTTTAATTATTTCAGTTTTAAATATCATATGCACTCATCTTCACACACGAATGAGTAAACTATTTGTTAATAAAGAAACTATTTCTTGTTATGTGCATGCTTTGAAACGTTTTTTGCTGCAGTAATCTCTATCACCCGCCCGTTGTCACTTTTAGTTTGATATATAATAAAGTGTTGTTGTAAATTTGTGACTAATATATATGGTTTGTCTCTTGAAATGGTTATAAGTTTTGATTGGGTCGATTGGTTTTATTTTATATCCTATTCCTTCATTGCATCACCCTCCACGTACGGTAGATATAGCATATATACATATATATGTATATATATCTGTGAGCCTTAGTGATGAGACATCAAATGTCATTGATCTCATTAACCCTTGCTTTTGTTTATACTATGATTTAATGGTAAAGCCCTTATGCCCCACATGTTTTAACATGTTAGAGAGAGAGATGTTTGACCCGACCAACGTTGGTAAAATGATTTTGTGCCTCTACAAAGTAGGTAGATATATAGGTTCACAATTGAGTAGGGAGTGGATTATATACATAATGAAGGTTAGGAGATGATGGATGATGGTCAAAAGGACAAAAAGGTTAGGCAAACCATCAATTATACCTCTAATCGAGGAGGATATATCTTGGTACTCAAAACCCATAAAAGAAGGGCCGGGACTGAATCTTTTTCTTTCTGGCTACTGAGAAGGGCGTGGATTTGGGGAGTGGCACGTCCTAGTTTGATACATAGAAGGGACAACTCCACTTAAAAAGACGAAAAATACCCCTGTTAATAAAGGACGACAATTGATAGGCAAGGGTGCATTTGCCTTGTACAATTCGACTAACATTACTTAGGGGTCTACTCTTTTATCATAGAATGGGATCGATGCCCCTTCAATCACCACACAATAATATTATTTGATCTGTTATCATAATGTACTTTTGGTGAAAAAACTACAAAACATGTATATGTTAATCATATATACAAACGATCACCAATGTTGGGCTGACACTGAAAGCCACCAATTTGTCCTTTAAGCAACTCCGGTTTCTCTATGTACCTGTAGGACATCATCCCTTGAGAGTTGAGGCATAACATGCTGGCTCTGTTACGTTTGAGATCTCCCCTCTGACTGTTTCACATTACACGACAATGTATGGAGTTGTGGCCACCTGCTTTATTCCGGGCGTCCAAGACAGAGAACTAAGTAGGTAGGATGTTAATTAATGGGAGACCGAAATTGTAAAACTCCCAGCAGCGAACTAAGGGGCTGATATATGTAGCGCTATAGCTTAATTTGTTGTGTTGGTCATTGTCCAAGATGAGTGAGTTAATTAGGCTTGTCTCACCAATAAAGGCCGGCTTGGACGAACTAATCCAATCTAATTCATTGGCTAGTTAGTGGCTAATTTAACCTTACGAAATGTACTAACCACTAATAATTCCTCTTGAAGGTGGGGAAAAGATAGCATCAATCATATCATTCAATATAAGGTCAGGGAGGGCCATGATTTCACAGAAAAGGTGAATGATGTCTTGGTCCCCATTCCAATTCCTCTTGTTTGGACTACTTTGGATTTATTTATTATTTCCTTTTTCTCTTTTCTAATATTAATTAATTGTTCCCTCCGGCGGTGCAGATCGATCTAGGATCTAGCTAGCTAGTAGGAGTAAAAATTCATTGAGACGTTCAGGTTTAATTACATGTAGAGAGGAACGTAGGTGCTGCGGTAATGAATTAATTAAAGGTGTTTTATAATTTATATAGCTTAATTTGAGTGATGATCGATCATCAGAGACGCCACGAAGTTATGTCTGTCTCATCTCATGGAGTAAACCGGCCCCTTATAAGAGTAAAAGCTGTCATTGCATGCTTATCACTCTTTGCTTCGATGGAATAAAATTCAGAGCAGATCAGGGGCTGGGGCTGCTGTCTTGTTCTTTAGCTTTTCTTTTAGATATGTGGTTGAACGTCATGGTAATTAGAATCCAATTAAGCACGCAGGAACCCACATATCCATCTGACATACACCATTTGATATCGATCCATTCGGCCTGCTAAAAAAGCGACATGGTCGTGAGAGGTCATGATCAATTGGTCATTGAATGGGGACCCTTACCCTTTCCTTTCTTTCTAAATCACCCTTCACCTACAGTAACTCTATAACGTGGATTGTGGATACCTTTTTTTTTGGGGGGGTTCAAAGTGTTTTACGTACATGTATAGTGTGGTGTTAGACTGTTAGTAGGAGAGTTGTTCATGGACATGGACAATTGGACATAGACTACTACGATCACATTCATTCACCCTCTCCACTCCACAATGAGTTTGGATTTTACGAAGAATACAAAGAGAGGAACATCGCCGGTTGCAGAATCAACTTGTATTGGTACACGTGGTTTGACCAAAGTTGAGAGATGTGGACCAATACAATGCCCCCCATCTATGAACTATGATCCATCCATCCATCTATATCATCATTCATCAGCAATTAACATTACGTTTTTGGTTTACATCAAAAGTGACGGAAGCACTTGTGAGTTGAGTTCCTTCTTTTTGTTGGCCAATCATTTAAGAGCCTTCTTTGCTAATTTTTATTAAGCAGCGGCATCCCATCAACGCCCTATAATTTTTTTTTTTTTACGAGAGTGACGTCTTTGCACAATTCGGATCCTCATGGTGATGGTTGGTCCAACTCGAATGAGTAATTAATCCTTGGAAGTTGGAATGTTGGAACGGCCAGGGACGGCCCGATTTGGCCCAAGGATCAGCCCAAATCGTGGCACGGCACGACATGGCACAGGTTTGGACCGTGGGCTATGTCGGGCCGATCCCTCAAATTATCTCAGGAGAGGGTGGTACGGCCCAGGACAGCTCGCAGGCTGATAGGGGCCATCCCCCAAATTACACCTCTAGACTGCTCTACTGTTCTTATAGCCCTTTACAACCATGTATTAGAAATATTTTTATACTGTTCTTATAGCTCTTTTCATGGGGAACTATTTTCAAAACAAGGGTACAAGGATTTTGCGAACAGTATGAACATACAGTATTGTGAGAACCAAATCTGATTTCTTTAGCTTTGGCACTAATTGAGTTTTCGCAACTTGGGCTTACACTTCCAAGTAACTCTCGGCCAGGTACATTTATTTTCTTGTGTTACCCGAATCCACTGGGCCGATGGTCTCCCTTGGCCTTGTATAATCAAATTGTAGTGATTGTCCTTTTAAGAATACAACTCTCTCTCTCTCTCTCTCATTCTTGTGTGTGTGTGAATATTGACATAGAGGAGTGGATGTGGGATTTGATCTTAAGTCACGATATAAGCAAGAACCTGTTTTACTTGCACATGTTCTATTAAAAATCTTTTGACTGATTTAATATCCATCATGCTTTGAAAACACTGTTTTTCCTTCTTTTTTATTCTTTTTCACGTCAATATATAGTCGCACAATTTAAATGGATAATTCTTGAACTTGCAATTTATGTCTACATTGAAGTTAATACTTTTGCTTAGTAAGCAGGAATATTGAAACCAATGAACACATAACAAACCACCGCTTAATTTACACTTTTCTTATTGCCCAAATATTGCCAATAGCTGTTTGTCTCTTGATGACCTAAAAGTCGTTTTTTTTTTTTTAACTTGCCCAAGGAATTTACCTTCTTTCCCTTCTAAAAGTTTAAGCCATAATGATCTCCTTAAATTTCTGGACCTTAGCATTATGCCCCTTCGTTTTGGTGAGTTTGGCAATCAATTAGCTTCTTTACTACTTATTGGTTTAGTTGTTGGGATGGATGGTTTGTTCGGGAGCTTCTTGTCGAGTTTATCTCTGTTAGAGGTTTGATCCTTTGTTTTGGCATTTTATGCATTTATTGCAGACACCTCACAAGTGTTGGAAGGGTTTAATATCCCTTATATGGATGGGCAAATAATTCTAAACGGCTGAGCGAAATTTCAAAAATTTTTCTAACCCTTACGAGAACCGATTTCTTAGTGAATTTGAAAATTAGATTTTTTAGATTAATCTCGCACTGAACCATATTAGACTTTAAACCAAATCAAGAGGGGAGAATTATACCTGATACGGATACCACAAACACAGATCCCAAGGTACAAGTTCATGTCTAAATCAATCATAAAACCTAGTTTCCATTGAAGATGGCGTAGTGTATAAGTGAAACTGGTTTAGCAACACTGCTTTCAACAAAATTGTGATTCAACTTGCTAGAATCGAATGAGGTAAATGAGCCTGAATTTTTTTTTATTTTTTTTAGTTTTTCTTGCAAAAATAAAGAAGAAAACTAATCTAAATCAGTTTTTAAAAGCTTAGGTCGTGATAGGGCTTCTTGGAAGACAAAAGAGAATAAGAGAGAATAAGAGAGAGTGGTGTTTTAGTCTGGTTTGCCCTTTTCTTCTTTTTTCTCCTTATGAAGCACTTTCCTAATCAAATTAGGAGATTGTCTAAATTTGATTTGGATCTGTACTCTATTAAGAAATAAGCATTATCCTCTTAAGAAGATAGGTGCTTCATACCCATTACCAAACCTAAATTCGACTCAGAGCAGTTTACTTAATCTTATTAATTATGGGCCTTAGGCCTAACTACTTCAAAGGCTAGTGACCCAAAATGTTGCATGGCCACTTTAGGCCTAATATTGCATGGCGTGGAACCCCACAATGATTTCACATAAGCCCACATAGGTTCGGCCCAACACTTGAAAGAGGCTAGGTCAAATTCATTGCTTAGGTTTGTAAACCCCTGACCCAATTAGCATAGGTCTAGTTTGGGCCCAACATTTACATCCAATTGATCATTGGATTCAATCACCCTATGAAGACCCAAGGATAATGGACTCGTGTAAGAAAAATCTCATTAGGTATTGTTTCTTACACTTAACCTCTCAGCACATAATGATAAAAAAACACTGCCCAATAAGGAATAACCTCTCCTCTAGATGCAAAGTGCAGTGCCACACTCTTTGCTTGGATGGATTCCGAGATTAAACACTTCTGTAAACCATTTTCATAAAATACTAGTATATAACATATAAATACATTTTGTAAAACCATATTTTAAACACAGGTGAATTCTAGTACTGGTAATTTAGGTTTCCATTAGAGAGAGTGTAAAGTGTGATATTCACTTTGTTTAACAAAGGGGTCGATACTATCACTATGATCACCCACTCAGATGAATTCTTAGACTGCCCCAACATACCTAGGTATTTGACCCTTAATCGATCTCACTGGTTGGCATATTAAAGACAGTCTCGTCTAACACCTAATGTAACACCATAATCAATTCTGGGGCTGTTTATAATTTTCCAGTTTTGCCCATCTATCTCCAAGGTATAGGGCACAATTAGAAATTGATCCGATTTCAGTACTTCTAATAAACACCCACTAGCTATACTTGGGGCCTAACCTTATTAGCTGAAACAAACTGCTCCAATTCCTTGGTAGCATACCAATGTTAGCCTTATCATGATAAACTCCCCAAGCCTATCCATGGCTGAGAACATTCTAAACTAACACGAGTCTCTTAAGTGTCTATTTTAAGGGGTAATGCATAAAAACATACCAATATTAATATGAAACAATAATGTACTTTATTCATTTACATATAAATGTTCATGTATTGTCTAACAACAAGCTCTTTCTCCCGGTGCTCAGAATTGGTTTCTTTCCTTCAGTAGATTATATTGCACTCTATATATTTGTATTTGTACTCCGTCCAAATGGAGTCTTTACAAAGGCTATCTAGAGTGCAAAACCTTGTATTTTGTATTATTTTGTATGTATTTACATTGTATATATTTGTCTTTGCACTCTTTTCAAATTGAGCCAAAAGGACATTTTGATTTTTAACCATTAAATTAAGAGTGTTTGTGAACATGTATGCTTCAATTTTGAACGATTAATGGAACATTTTCCATTTGTCTAAATGTTGTTACTTGACTTTTGGAAATTGGAGAATCAGTGTTGTTCATGGTGCTCACTTCACTCATTTCACTCATGTGTGAGGCCAAATAGAGAAAAAAAGATCTATGACAAAATATAAAGCAGGTTGAAAACAAGAAAGGACAAGACAAAGATTATGTTAATGATTGCGTCTATGTTGTGAAAATGAGATGAGAATCACTGCATGGTGCTTGCATTTTCTGAAAACTCCCCTATGAAAAGTGATCATGATGGCATACGCCTTATGACTTCAGTTATGACCGCCCTGGTTCTGAAAAATGTTTGGTTCCATTATGTTTATTCAAAAAATATTGTCACATCATCATTATATACATAGGCATTGGTGTTTATTGTGCATAAAATCATTGTTTGATTTCAAATAAACACTAAAAGGCATAAATGCTTGGATTTATAAGGTGTTAACTTGAGGTAAAAAGTAAAAATCATCTAAAATTATACTCAATCAAATAACAAAAGAGAGAAAACGTTTAAAATAAAAATTTTCAAATAAATATTTAAATCAATAAACACCCCAAGATAAATGCCCACGAAATTACTACCATTAATAAAATCAACTTTACAATATTAGAATATTCTAGATAGGGGCATCTTTCCTTATAAGTACGGTTTGAAGCATCCATTGCATGTAGTGGTGGCAATTGGGCGGGTTGGGTTTGGTTTGGGTTGAGTTTCAACCCAACCCATTTAACTTGCCAACCCGTTAATGACTAGTTCAATCCAATCCAATCCATCCAAACCCATTAATCCATTAATCTTATATTTATGTACTTAAAACAAAAAACTAACTCCTTTTTAACAAATAAGTTAGTCATATTTTAGTGGTAATAGTAATTGTCATTTACACAAGTGGTGAAAGTTCAAGTCACATTACATGTATGTTATTTTTATACAAACAGTAAAGCCATTTAACTATGTTCGGGTTTCGGATTTGACGAACCACATAGGTTCAAACCGGTTAGACGAACTTGAACTATCTAATTGGATTGTCTTTGAGGTAATCACATAAAATTCAAGAGTGGTTGAACCGTTTAGATCTGGATCAATCCGGTCGAACTAGACCCCGCCTAAACTGGTTCAGTCTGGTTGGACAAAACCGATAGGACCGTTTCAGTCCGATCGGACCTGACCCCGACAAGACTGGTTCAGTTCGATTGGGCCAGACCCCGACCGGGCCGGTTCAATCTAGTCGGACTAGACTGGACCGGTTTAATCAAAATGGTGGATTGACTTGGGTCAGCTCATATCAGGTTTGTGCACGGGTTTGGGCCCAAACCGATTAGCCCGAAGTGGGTCAAAAGAAGTAAATCAGACCGGACTGGATTTGGGTCGTGTTGTGTGGATATCGGCCAAACTGCACAATCCAAAACCAGGCAAAGAAAGCCGGGTGGTTTAGGGTTTGGATCCCACCCGGTCCGACTTGTTTCGGATTCGGGTAGACCCGGATCAACTTGGGTCGGGTCGAGCCGGGCCGTGTGACTAATGGTTGGACCAGATGATCCAAACCGTGCAAAGCAAGTGGTACCGAGCCATCCCGTCTAAGGTCTATTTCAGATTCGGTTCGACTCGGATTGGTATATGTTAGATAGGGTCAGACCGCGTTGAACTGGTCCAGACTTGGGTCAAATTGATTTGGATTTATATTGGGTGAAGTGTATTGATTAAAACAAAACTAAATTTAGTCAATAATTAATAAAAAATTAATACATTAATTATAAATTATTTAATTAAGAAAATAAAACAAACTAAGAAACTAATACTAATATATGTAATGATTAACCTATGGTTATGTACAACCCAACCCCAATCCAACCCATTTAAATAGACAAATTGAATGACGGATTGATCACACAACCCACCAAGTAAATGAACAGATTGGGCGGATTAGATACTGGGTGGGTTGGGTGAAAAATTACCACCCCTAATTGCATGCTACATTTTATTGTTGTTTATTAGAAGTTCAGAACCACCATTTAATAGGTTCTGCCCAAGGCAATGCTTGCACTAACGCTCTTCATAGCATTCTTCCATAAAATATGTGCATCAGACAACGTTTTTTGTTTTTTTTTTTCTTCAATTAGACAATGGGTTTTTGTTTTTTTTTTTTTTGTTTTTTTCAACCAACTCCATTGACCATTAATAACATATTTGAGTCAAGAATGAAAGAAACCCAGAACAGGATTTCTAAAAGCAAAAATCGTGCAAATACACCGAGAGCATGACATTTACACCGTATAACCCATACAATGGTGTGTTTGTGTTTGTTTAATCATATGAATCTGGTATATTTAGCGAGTTAAAATGGCACAAACTATTTTAAAAACAACAAAGCCTCTGATATTGGTGTAGCTTAAAAGAAAGCATAAGTATTTTTTTCATCCCATTTAAAAGAAAAGAAGTTCAAAGTGACAATTCATATTTCCTATGTATGCTTTTCTCATCCCATTTAAAAGAAAGAAAGAAAAAAAAAAAAGAAACAAAAGTATTTTCTAGTTCCAAGTCCTACCAATTAAACCACCGTCCCATACTTCCAACTTTCAAGCTCCAACCCTACTTATTCCTTGATCAACCCCTAAGATAAGTTTTTTCTTCTTTATTACTTTTGGATTTTAATTGATTAAATTTTTTTCTTAGGTTGCGTTTGGAAACAATGCAAATAAGTGTGAATGCAAATATGTAGAGTATAAAACATTTCATATTAATTGTAAAATTGGGTTAATTTTGCACTGATAAATTTACCTTCTTACCAAATGGATTTTTAATTGTAATGGATGCAAACATGAATTCTAATAAAGCATATGCATTTTTTTATATCAAAATCCCATTTGAATGAAATTTTACTTCTTTTTCATTGATATACTTTTATATCTTATTATCAATGTAAATATGCATTAATCTGTCATTTGTTAATACATAAATGTAATATTGTCAAATACAGGCAAAAATGAATCAGAGTGCAAATTTAACCTGAACCTGAATTCAAATTCCATTTGCATGGTTTCGGAACGCAGCCTTAAAATCAATATTAAGAATTGAGAAAGCAAAAACAAAAAAGCTGTCATGTATTTATTATGAATAGGGATGTATGCATTTCGCTACTACCAAAACATGAAGGGATGTATTAAAGAAATGGGTTTCATCTGCTATCCCGTCTTCTCTATTAATTAGAATGAACTACGAAGAAGAAATGAGTTTAGTGTCACTAACCAATTTCACAATTACGAACAATAAATCCCTTTGTTGATACTTGATAGTGGGGGGAGAGGTATTGTTTTTGCTGATGTGGGAATTATTTTCGTTTTCAAAAACAAAATCATACATGTTGGTGAACACTCCTAGCTACGTGGCCCAACTCCACTCCTGATTCCATTTTGCCTACGTTGCAAACTGTTAACCACTACTTAACCAACTGAACACAACCCAGTAAACTGGGACCTAATCACATGGCACATTTCATCGTGGTCCACACTGCACCCAAGTCATGCGATGTCATGATAGACTCAATGTGTGAGAGATGCAGGACCCATGCATCAAGCAAGCACAGAGTTTTGTTGAAGCATCTTCAGATATAGATAGCCTAGTGAAGGCAATATAAGCAAAAGTGGCATATCACTACAACGCCAGCAAGTGAAAATAAAGCGATGTGGTGGGGTTACAGAAATGGTGGCCCAAATACTATACATGACTGCTAAAGGCAATGGTGACAGGGAAAAGGCTGTATTTCAATTCGAAGTCTTTAGATATAAAAGACTGAATCTCTAATGCAATAGAAGAGTTACTGAGACTAAGTCTTTTGACAA
This sequence comes from Nelumbo lutea, assembly GCF_056320005.1. Classification (NCBI taxonomy): domain Eukaryota; kingdom Viridiplantae; phylum Streptophyta; class Magnoliopsida; order Proteales; family Nelumbonaceae; genus Nelumbo; species Nelumbo lutea. The sequence continues at coordinate 2,900,856 of NC_142685.1, read as the reverse complement.
GCTCAGCGGTAGAGACATGTAAAATGGTTCTTCCAAAGCTGTGATGGGTGCCATAAAAACTTTACGCCATGTTCGGAAAGCTGTCATCTCTGTTAAAAAAAAAGAACACTATAGTATGTGGTGTGTATCTGGTAACAAATTTGAAGGTGAGAAGCAAAAGCACATTTGCTCTGCCTCTACATGTTTTTCAAGTAATAAAGCCCTCTATCAATCAAAATGTGTGCCATAAAGCTCATGGATTATGACCAATAAGATGTTAGAAACAAAACATATTAAGGCTATAACCCAGCTAGCAAAGAGATCTACCAAATTAACCTGATACTTGAATGTTGCTTGATAAGCTATTTAGACTATTAGACATGAGCTCAGAAAGAGATGCGTGGCTCCAATTCGTGACGGGTAAAGAGTGGGTAGTAAAAGTTGGTAGGAAATCTCGAGTGCTTAGACATGACATTGCATGGTTAAATCATTCTTATGGCAACTGTAGACATCAACACAAAAAAAAAAAAAAAAAAAGAAAAAAAAAGAAAAAGAAAAATGAAGCTTGTGATGGCTGACATGGCTTCTTAGTGGGTACATACTGCTAGTCTGGGAACTGCTTCTTTCTAAGCGGTTGAAAAAAGATGGATCATGAGTATAGAAAACTAGCATAGATCGTTTTCTTCCCATTCTTTAGCTTTTTTTTTCCTTTTCTTTAGATTCTTTTTTTCACTATTATCTTCTTCAATATATCTATTAGTATCATATTCTTATTAACGTTCCTGCATTCCAGATCAATTAAATTTGTGTTTATTGGACTAACTTTGCTCAAAAAATTCCAAAACCTTTAGTTTAATTATTTTCCACCACACCTTGATTAGGGGTGTAGTGTATTACTTATAAAGAATGTCATATGATGAACACAAAAAGACAATTTAAGATTTATTACTAAAGGAGCATAGCGAAGGTTTTAATGTCGGCCAAGTTAATGTAGCCTCCGGCTTGAAACCTGTGGTGTAAGACAAATTTACAAATTATACATACGCATGGCGTGCATTGCGGGTCAAGACAAGCAACGGCTAAGGAAATGATACAGGCCCAGCCCATAGTTTTTTTGTCTGAGCCCGAACACAAAACCTAGCCACTAGCCCAGAATTTTTAGAGACGTTGGCTAGTTTTTTCTTTTTAATTCATAATTTGATCGTACAGTTTGGATTGGTTGTGAAGGGGAAAGATGCCCAATTCACGATGATGGTGTTTATAGGTGGAGTGGATTATAAATACATTTAAAAAAAATAATTTCTCAATTTCAAAGTGGACTGAATCACAAAAATCCCTTTTCTTTGGTAAACAATCATTTCCATTAGAATAACAAAGATAACTATAACTCATATAACACAAGACCAAACCAAGAAAAACAACATAGCAGAACAAACCAGTGTTTCTGAACCGTCGTTGACCCAGATGGTTGGACCATTCAATCCGAAAACTGTTTAGGCAATTGGTTCCGTTTCACCCTTAACCAATTCCTGGGCCAAAACCCATTGACTTGGTCAGAGAACTGCTAACACAGGTGGTTAAACCATTTTCCCATTTGACCCAGACAGCGACTTGCAGATACAACAATGAGAGAAGAAGAAGAAAAAGACTCAAACATTTGCCCTAATAATGTAATCTCTCTTTTCTCATAAAAACCTAAAAGTGTATAATATTACATTTGCCCTAATAATGTAACCGATTCGTACTATTCGAGCCAAACTGCTGACCCAGAAATTGGCAACAGCAGTTCCATTTCTGAATCAGTTTTTTAAACCAAAATAACCAACACCACACCAGACCTACAGAACAGAACAAAAACAGAAACTAAGACTCAAACACATCAAGATAGAGTGAAACCAATATGCAAAACCAGAGTCCATCCAGCAAGAATGAACAAAACCCAATTTTGCTAACTAGTGCGCAACCACGTTGGCTTCACGAGGAATCCAAGTGAAATGGATTAGAGAGATCCTCGTTCAACTTCAAAATATCATTTTTGATGAAAACCATATCTTGGTGATAGAATTTTTCTGGTTCCGCAAGCTGCTTGACCAACTGCAGACAATCAAGCTCCACCTCTAGGTTCGTCAAGCCTTTCTATTTCACTGCTTTTAGAGCTTCAAAAGGGGCAAGAGCTTCTGCAACTAATGGTGAGGAAGCATCAAAGGACCCGCAGCCCGCTCACCAGCATGAACCAAAGCTATCACTCTTGCAAGAAAACCAAAGAAGCCTTTATTTGGAGACAAAAAACCACCATCGACATTGATCTTTATGGACCCGCTTCTCGGTGGAGTCCAGAAAAAAGAGTGATTTGCTTCATTTTTAAATTTTGAAGAGTTTTCCAATTCCTGTTACGATGTCAGAGATATCTCTGCTATCGACCTGTTTATAGTACAAACAACTTTATAAGGATCTGAAATAACATCTCCAAAATAAAATGAATTTCGATCTTTCCATAACTCCCACAGGCTAAGGATGACTTTCTGTACAAAACCATCAACACGAAACACCTTGTTTAGAAGCAAAGATTGAAGCCAGAACCCAAAATAAATATTTGTATCAATATTATCAGTTCTAAGGCCCATTCCCAAACCAAACCAGACACACTTAGCATTATCACAATGAAAAAGCACGTGCACTATGGATTCTTATTCCTTTTCACACCGCAAACAAAGAGGGGATTGAATGATCCCTCTCCTAAAAAGATTTTCCCCAACAGCTAGGCTATTTTAACAATACTTCCACAGAAAATGTTTGATTTTTGGTTGGACTGGAAGACTCCATAAGGCATTCCGGAAAGCTTTTGAATTTCCACTGTTGTGCAACGGGGAAGACTCTTCCACACACGATTTAGAGGCCAAGAAATAAGCTAAATTGACAGAAAATATGCCAAAACTTCAAGGACTCCATACTACTTTGTCTTCCCACTCATTGGTGGAAAGGTTTATCATTAGAATTTTGTTGGCAATCTTCCTCAGTATAAAGATTTCTGACCTCTTTTACTTTCCAACATCTATTTCTACTGGAGATGAGAGTTGAGACTGATTGATTCACAGATTCTTTAACTCTTGGGCCGATGGGTTTAAACCCTTCTATTCCGGGGATCCATGGATCAGACCAAAGGTCCACACTATCACCCTTCTAAAGAACCTTTCTCTCCTCCAACACACTTTTCCATCCCCAAGATTGGTCTGCCTTCTCCTTTGCTTTTAGGAAGTGTGAGTTAGGATAATACTTGGTTTTTAACACTCTTGCCCACAGACTCTGGGGTTGTGCCCAAAGTCTCCGGTCCAATTTAGCCAGAAGAGCTAGATTAAAAGCATGCGGCTCTCAGAATCCTAAACCTCCTTTCATTTTATTTTTACATAGTTGATCACACCCAACTGACTTTTTTCTTACCTTGACTCTCACCCAACCAAAACTTCCTATGAGTCTTTGCGATATCTTTACAAACTTTTTTTTTGGAAGGAGAAAACAAGAAATGCAATATGTTGGAATAGCAGAGATGATAGACTTCAACAGGACTTCTTTACCAACTTGAGAAAGGAGGGAGTCTCTCCAACCCAAAGCTTTGGATGTCACTCTCTCTGTGATGTAGTTAAGGAGTTGACACTTCCTTCTACCTATTAAAGGGTAGGTCCCTAAATAGATATAAGGATTGTCAATTCTTTTTAGATGAAGCCCTTCTGAAATGATCTTTTTCACCTTTGGGTGAATCTTTGAGCTAAAGAAAATCTCTGACTTATAATTCACCTTTTGACTAGAAGCTTCTTCATATAATGTAATGGTTTCCAACAGGGCTCCACATTTCTTAAGATTTATTGATGCGAAAATGAAACTGTCATTTGCAAAAAAAGGTGAGAAATCACTAGAGCTTGCTTGCAAATCTTCACACCAAAGAGAGATTTTTTCTACCATCTCATTTATCATAAAAGATTGAACATCAGAGCATAGGAGAAACAAATGGCGAGATAAGGGATCCCCTTGTCTCAAACCTCTTTGGGGAATAATTCTCTTCAAGGGGGAGCCATTTATAAGGATTTGGTATGAGACGGTGGTTATACAAGTCATTATCCGGTTTATCCAAGTAGTCCCAAACTCCACCATTTTTAACACTCCTTCTTAAAGCCATTTCCACCCTATCATAGGCTTTACTCATATCCAATTTAATTTCCAAGTAGTCTTTTTCTTTTTTTGCTCCTGTGCCCTTCATGAAGTGCATAACCCCATGAGATAACAGAACATTATCTGAAATCAGCCTTCTTGGCAAGAAGGCACTCTGGTTTAGAGAGATAATTCTTCGCAAAATGAGTTTTAGCCTATTAGCTAAAAAATTTTTCCAATGACTTTGTATACTGTGTTGCACAAACTAATAGGTCTAAAATTTGAGGCTGTTTCTGGACTTTTTGTCTTGGCAGTGAGGGCAATAAAAGTTATGTCTTGATTACTTTGGAGGATCTCATTCTTGAAAAAATCCTACACCTCTCTATAGACATCCTCTCCCACTACCTCCCAAAACTCTCAAAAAAAGAGATTTGGAAAGCCATCCGGACCCAGAGCTTTTCGAGGATCCGTTTGGAATAAAGCAATCTTTATTTCATCTTCAGAAACTTCCCTCTGCAACTCAGCATTTTCTTCAAGAGATATAATGGGCTGAATTCCTTCTAGAGCTTTTTCAATCTTATTTGGGTTTGAAAAAGCATAAATTTCCTCAAAATGTCTAATTAGTACCTCTTCAATCCTCTCTTGACCTTCAACCCAAATACCAAAATTATCTTTTAATTTATAAATTTTATTTTTTGCTCTTCTCCTAAGGGTTGCATTGTGGAAAAATCTAGTATTTCTATCACCTTGAAAAAGCCAGTTAACTCTAGATTTTTGGGCCCACATTATCTCTTCTTTTCAAAAGTAGATCTATCTCTTTTAGTCTTTTTCCAACTCATCAACTCTCTTACTATTGTAATTTGAACAATGCTTAGCTCTTTCCTCACTTAACTCAGCATTTGTTCTTTCCAGTACTTCATTGATTCTTCCAAATTCTTTCTTATTCCACTTTTTCAAAGCTCCCCTAACATTTCCACAATGTTTTGAGATTGTATCTGTTTCCCTAAACCTTGGGTTCCTCTTCCAAGCCTCCCTAACAACTTCTTCACATTTATCATGTGTTAACCACAACTCCTCAAATCTAAATAGTCTTCTCTTCTTCCTTTCACTTGGGTACAAATTTAGACAAATAAGAAGGTGATCAGAACCATAAGATTCCAGAGAACAACCCTTTGCATTTGCGGAACTTTATTGCCATTCTATATTGCAAAAATCTTGATCTAACTTGACCAAGTAAATCTTGAACTACAGAAAGGGACTTAAAAAAGATGTCACTATCTCAGCAAATTTCTAATTTGGCGAATGCAACTCTACTTGTATTTCCTGCCTCCTTCCTTGTCATCCATGTTAAGAGCCATATTAAAATCACCTAAACAACACTATGGTCTGATAACTTTTTGAGCTAGACCTGACACTTCGGCATAAAAAAAATCATCTTTTTTTTTCCTTTGCTGCTTCACCATACACAAAGGAAGCCCACCAAACTAGACCCTCATCTCGTACCACCCTAGCATGAATCGGATTTTATTTGCACTTATTACATTTAGATCGATGTTGGTATCCCAAAAGAGAGCTACTCCACTTGCTAGACCATTTGAATCGATCCCCCAACAATTCCAACCCTGAAGAGGCCTAAAGTTTCTCCTACAATTTTGCAAAGAACATTTTATTTCATAGAAATAGATAATGCTGCATCTTTCCAATCTGAGAGACTCTTTTGCTGCACGAACTGTCGAGGGGGTCCCCAACCCTTGACATAAAGTCTTTGAATTCACATCTACGCCCCACAAAAGGCATTGCACAAATATCCTCATATCCCAACCATGTATTGGAAACATTTTCCACTCACAACTTCTCTCTTTAGCTAGAATGTGAAAAGTGGGTAGAGACATTATAAGTTTATAATTTCTAAAAAATTGCCAAATCGGGAGTACAAAGTAGGGAGACTAGATTGACGCCCCACTGCACCTCCCACCCTTGTATTGGGAACATCTCCCCATGATAAGTCTAGGAGATGTTCCCAATGCATGTCGATATGTGCATGTGGGGCGCTAAGTTCATCTCGTAGCTGGATAATGAGTAGTAAATGCAAGAATTAGAGTGCTCTGAAATATGTTGAATACAACGATTACAAACCGTCATCTCAGGTTGGCTTCAACATCCAAGCATCTCTCGTATGCCAAATTTTCCAGATTTGAATGTAAGAATGGCAACGGGGCGGGGTGGGCACGGGGAGCCTCTCCCATCCCTGTCCCCATCCCCACTAACAAGGACAATGTTAGCCCCATCCCCATCCCTGCGGGGATCCCCACTCCCTGTGATTTTTTATGATGTCAATCATTTTGTTTTTATTTTTATTTTATTAAAAATATAAAAATTACAATCATATTAGAAAAAATTCAAATATATTTAATTATATTATTTTTAAAAATATTAATATATAGACACATGTATATATATATATATATATATATATGTATGTATGTGTACATGTATACATATATTAGCGGGGATCCCACAGAATGGGGAGTGCTCTCCCCATCCCCACCCCATCCCATCAATGGGGATGAAAATTTCCCCACCCCTAACCCCGTGGAAAGAAAATTGTCCCCATGCCCGCCCCATTTGAAATAGATCCTCACAGAAATCGAGGTGATGAAAAAAATTGTCATCCCTATTTACAAGGCGGATGTAATTGAAAGTGAACTAGGAAAAAGCAAAGTATCCCCAAGCATTAGATTCTCCTCCGTTCTTGGTTATCTACGGTGTGAGGACATGAGAAAGGGCATAATCTATAACACTCTGTCCTACGTCTAAGACATGCCATCATATAGAGACGTATAAGTGATGCTAAAAACCCGAGTCCGTGTCGGTGACGGTAGACAAAAAGCTTCTAAACTTAGGAATTATGTGCACATTAGTTTTATTTTTTTGAAGGATTCATTATATTAAACAAAGGAAAAAGAGATATAGTCTTCCACTTTAGGTATCCCTTCGTGACAGTTAGAGAAAACCATGATTGACAATGGTTCTTTGCTAGTTAGGAGACCTTGTGGGCTGAGCAGTTATATTTTCTATTTACATAATTAAAATAAACATGACTCTATAATCAGAAACTAGTAAATTGATCATCGACAAAAGCCAATGGCAAGACCAGGCTGGTTTAGTCCTCTGATTGAGAGCGTTGATAACTTGTTGAGCATCCGAATATATATAGTCTTCATTGATCCCCTATTGAAAATTTTCTGATAATGCCTGCAAAATAGCATATAATTCAGCTTGTAAAACAGATGTAATACAGTTTGTTCTTCCTCCGATTATTCGAATACAGGATAAGTTTTTTGGAAATAAATACGGCACATTACTTAAATGCTTAAAAATGGTATGATTATATGTTATTTTTTGACATAGTGATTAATGACCGACTGACAGACCGGGTCAAACTTTAAACTTCAAAGCAGAACACCAACACCATATTTGAAACATGCGACAGCCATTCATCCACTCGTCTCTCCTCCCATATCCAAGACCGCCAGCGTAAGTTTTATCTCTTCACCCAATACTACAACCATCAAAATCATCTCATTTTATTTACCTCCCTCAACCATTTTTCGCATGCATCATGGTTTTCAGTTTTCACTAATCACTTGCTCTCCTCCAATTTAACCATATTCAAGTTCCCAATGCATAAGGTTTGGGTTTCCACTCAGACAAGTGTAAAGTGTTGTGTTAGACTTGGTAAGTGAAGGTCCCTAAAATATTGCACTGAGATGCGGTCTGTCACCGAGTCATAGCGCGCGCGCCTTGGTGCTTGAGCAGGCCTGATCTGGTTGGCACGAGTGGGCTCAAATTCTCACACACATCCAGCCAGACTCGAATGTTCACCTAAAGAAAAAAACATCACATAAGGTGCTAGCTAATCTATCGGTCGTAGTCCAATCAATCTCAATGTAGTCAGTAGTGCCATTGCTTTGACTAATGTCATTCATTGTCGCACTGCACAAATACGTTCCACACATTCGGTAGCACAGGCCTCCACTCCCTTTTATCCCCAAGCAAAATTAGATAAAACTACAGTGGTTCTGAATCACCATTTATTTGAATGAACACACTCTCACTGTTACGTTCAAGTGGCAAATTCTGAATACAACGATTGGATTCAACTTTCAACCACAGTTCAATGCCAATGAGAAAAGAAAATGTTTCTTTTAGTGGATTAAAAGATATATTTCCTTCCAAAAAATTGAGGATGTTTTACAGTAGTACATTATAAATTTGTAAATTACACATTTATGTCTAACATGTTGGATTCTCTTCCTTTTCTTCGGATGGCTCTTCACATCTTCATCCCTTTAACGTATGAGGGGCCACAACCCACATAAACAAATGAATAACTTAGCAACAGATGGGCAGGTGCTCTTCCACCCCCCATCCCTAATCAAGAAAAACCCCGTCTCTTTTCAAATGAACCAAAAAACCAAGCCAACAAGACAAAAGAAGAGGAGAAAAAACACAACAAAAAGCACTTATCTATCAATGCTTCCTACTGTAGATGGTGATTCTGAATGCTGGATCTGGGTCTGAGACTGAGCCTGGGCTTCAGCTTGCACCTGAACCTGCTTCTGCTGCTCAACAAACCTGTTCATACGATCGATCAATTGTGCAGCTTTCCGCTTGCCCCTGTCTGTGCCATTTTGTGCAAGGTCCAACAATGGACCCATCACTCCAAGCTCCTGGGCCTCTGCAAGATGTTTTGGGTCCCCAGAACACAGATGCACCAGCACTGCAGCTGCATTTTCTCTGTTCCTGGGTGATCCATTCCCAATCACCTCCACTAGGACTGGCACAGCTTCTGCAGCTCCAATTGCGGCCTTCCCCTCAGCGTGACTTGCCAATATTGCTAGTATGGCCAATGCCTCATCTACCATTCCACCTCCAGGTTCTGTGAGCAGTCTCATTAGTGTGGGGACTACTCCAGCCCTCACTGCCCTTCCCTTGTTCCCTTGGTATATGCACAAGTTGAAGAGTGCTGTTGCTGCATCCTTCTTCCCCCGCTGGCTACCTTCGCCCAGCAGTATTACAAGTGCTGGGATTGCCCCAGATGCACCAATTGTCACCTTGTTCTCATCTACCACTGACAGGCTAAAGAGTGTAGCAGCTGCATTTTCCCGTGCCTCCATGCTCCCCTTCTTGAGAACATGCACAATACCAGGTACAGCCCCAGAGGATATGATGCTACCTTTATTATCCTCACATATGGAAAGATTGAGCAGTGCAGTGACAGCATGCTCCTGGGTCTGTGGGTCAGTAGTTGAGAGAAGACCAACAAGGAAGGGGATAGCACCAGCCTCAGCAATGCACACACGATTGTCAGCGTTACGCTTGGCAAGAAGGCGCAACTCACCAGCAGCTGAACGCTGGTCTTCAATATTGGCAGATGTTAATTTCCGAAGGAGAATATCAATCTTGGCAAGTTCAGCAGGAGAGCACGTAGATGCAGCCTTACTAGGTCGTGAATTGCTCGGTCTTTTAGGGGGTTCCATCCCATTGGCTTCACACCACTGGGCTATGACGCTACGTAAAACATAGTTTGGTGTAAGGGCAGTACTTGAAAGTTTCTGTTGTGTCTTTGGACATGTGACATGCCCTGCTTCAAGCCATTTCTCAATGCATGCTCGTTCATATGTCTACAATAAGAAGAGTAAAATGAACCTTAGTGTACAAAATATAAGAGTGAAGTAAGGATACAAAGAAAACTAAACACTTTCCACCCTGTGATGTATGTGCAACACAAAAAATGCAGACCTAACATTGAATGGTTCCCACAAGAACTCCTAGATAACAAGTTTACATCAAGGATAGTAAACATCCAAAATAGATAATTTTTTTTCCCTGGATGCAAACTCACTGTGATAACCCGAAGCAATCAAGTTTCCAATAGGAAATTCCTAATATAGTATCAAATAGTTGGGCATCAAATACTGCATTTCTCCTGTACAGAGTAACAGTTTTATCCTAACAATTTCTTCAAAAATGAATGTCATTTGATGCAGAAGAAAAAGAAAAGGAACAGAAATTAAAAAAGAATTCTGTGGTGCATTTGAAGTGGATTATGAATTGGAATATATACCTGCCCTGTTGACACTATGACAGGATCTTTCATTAATTCTAGTGATATCGGACAGCGAAAATCCTCTGGTATGACTGGGATTTCAGTCTTCTCATTTGCAGGAGCACCCATATCAGGATTTTGAGTCTGCACAAAATCCTTGATTTTCTTGAGCAGCATTGACATCTTTTCAATGCTCTCTCCAGGATCTCCACCACTTGCAACTACCATCTCATGCAAAGCTAGTGATTCTTGCTTGAGGTCAGCTATGCTCACCAGCTGTAACTTATCTGTCAATCTCTTTAAGGCCGCTGGGTCTGTATCTGCATCACTGTTCTTGTTGTAAACAGATAAAAGATCCTCATACAGTTCAACATCAGGTGCATCTATCCGTCCTTTAGCTCGTTTGAACTGAGCAATGACAAGCTCAACCTGGGAAGAAAGTTTTGTAGGATGAAACAGAAAGGACAAATAAAATTAGGACCTTCTCTTATATACTGTCTAGGGATGCAACTTGGGCGGGCTCGGGTTGTGGCTTTGTCAAAATTTGAATGGCCTTGGCCCGAAGCCCAAGCCCAAAGCAGTGTAAAACGCAAACTTGGGCCGACCCAAGTTGCAGCCGTAATACTGCCACTTCTACGAAACCAAGGTTCAAGAATTCATTGAATAGTACTAGAAATTGATGATATAACATTTGGACAAAGAGAGACAGCATAGTTTTAAGGATGGACCTCTACCTGTTCTTTAACTTCATCTGATATATCAAGTTTATCAAAGGAAATTCCACTCAAAGCTTGTTCCAGTTGAGCTGTCACCTCCTGGAATTTGTTCATTATTTTCTCCCTCTCTAGAACCTTCAAGTGGACAGGGAGTGATTAGCTTGGAATACAACAATAAATTATGTAAGATCCGAATTCTCATGCACATGATCGGATTACAAGAGCATGCCTGTGTGAGGATGTAATCCCCCATCAACCCCTGCCCCCTCCCCCCAAGAAAAAGAAAAAAATCACACCCACCCATGCTTATTCACATACCTGCATGTCCATAATAGGCAAGCCATGCCAGAGGTAATTCATTTCCAAAAAAAAAAATGATGCACTTTGATCAAGATAGATGAAGTATCAGAGATGATATTATGGTAAAGAATACTCCAAAATGCCAAAAAATCAATAATTCAATTATAACTTGTTTAATCCTTCATGTCCAAATCATTCCGTAAGATGTAAAATTTGCTCACAGAAGAACATGATCATTTGGCAACTGTATAAAATTAGCTCATCTCATAATTAAAATTGTAGCCTATAGACACTCAAGACCGCAATCCAACATTCCATGGTCCCATGTAGGATATCTCAATGGCCAAAATAAGCAGCATTGCACATTTAGCAGTTCAATCTATATTTCCCTCTAGATCAACCACAATATTTTACTTTTAGAATTTAAAGACAATCACAAATTACAGATTCATTCATTGTATGATCATCATGCCATGTGCGATGAACGTCTACACCTTTGCATGTCAAGTTGCAGCAATTCCATCTAACAGATCATGATTGTCTGCATTTTCCTGTGGTATTTAGTTCACATTTTAAATAAGAAGATAAAGAAAAAGAGAAAACAAAGGAAAAGAAAATGAAGAAAGAATCAACTTTGGCGGTGCATGGTGCAGACCCACTATATTAGTTTGATAACATGATAATGTAACATCTATAAAGGGGCCAAAAATCATCAGTTGGAAGCTGCAACATATGGAAACATATGTATCCTTCATTCCAAACACCATTCACCCACTTATCCTAAGCATGTAGATATGTAGGTCAGTCATCGTTGCTGTAGCTCAATCAAAGTGATATTCTAGATTGTTGCTATGATGTTAATACGATCTGACCTAACAAATAAAATACCTTCAAGACATCTACTACAGATCCAATTGAGATACAAGTTTTACATCTCCACTAAACACTTAAGGATCAGATCTACAGTTCTTTTACTGGTAGCTTGAAATTGTAATGATACGTGAAATGAATGTTTACAATAGACCCAGCTACCTATACCCTCATCCCAAAGATTTGATCCACATTTCCACAGTTCCATAGGGAAAGGAAATCCAGTCAAATGAAAATTAATAACATGAACATGTTTGATGTTGTCAAATGGCTAAATAGCTAGATGTGAAATTGAAAAGGTAAAGATGAAATGGGACGGTATGGTCCTTCACCGGAAACTAATGAATCTGAGGAATCTCTTCATTGTATCATTTGTTAATATGCAGAAAGAAAAGAAACAATTGAAATATACACATCCCGATCCATTAAAGTCACTTTATACCTGTGAAACTAACATGTGTTTTAGACCCTATTCTCTTTTCGGGAAGTTACTTAATCGGATAAATCCCTAAGGAAATACTTACCCAGGTAAGTGCATTTACCCATGTTCTTTTATTTCCCATGTAAATAAGACAATGACCAATTTTAGCCATAAAAAGCCATTATTAAAAGGGGCAATTTTGTCCCATAAGTGTTGGCAACTTGCCCCAGCTGGGAAAGTTACTTACCCACCTGGGAGATGGGGGCAATTTTGTCCCATCCAAGTGTTGGAAACTTCCCCCAGGTGGAAAAGTTACCCCCCTAGGAGATGGGAAGGGGTTGCCTACTTGCCTTTGAAATTTACCACAATAAAGCATCTCTGCTCTGTTACTGATAAAAAATAAAAATATATCCCAGTGATCTCAAATAGGGAGGGGTTCAAGTCAGGTTGAGTTGAGGTCAACCCTAATCCTATGCAAAGTTTTCGGATTGGGTTGCGATAGGGCTTGATTCAAGTTGGCCCAACTTCCCTACTTCCATCTGTCAAATGTTCTTTTTTTTCCACAATTAAGGGTTGAGGTCAATTTAATTTTAACACTATTATATATAAAATGACATAATAATCATACTTTAGAGAAAATTTTCCTAACTTATAACCGTTGACATACTTATAAACAATCATACATGTAGATACATACATTTCTACAATAAATAAATAAATAATAAAAACATACATACATAGATGAAGCTAAGTCAGGTTGGCTAAAGATGATATATTTATAGATGCATCATGCATAGTTGCATATAACATTGAATGGGCCAACTGAGTGGTGGCTCGGTTGGCATGTTAGCTGGGAAGTCCCAGCAGAGACGTGGATAAGAGTCCCACTAATTCCACCTATGTTGAAAAAGTTAGTGTGCTTTGTTAAATACAGCAGAAGATAAAGTCGTCCTTCAAAGAGATTTAGACCTCCTTTCACCAATTCCATATGAAAACTAAGTTAATGGTTACTTGATCATTACACCAGAGCTAGCTCAACGTCAACTTCATATATGTTTTGGTACCAGTCCGATGGATTAAGTTATGCAGCTGTGTCCTCTGGCTGAATGATCAATCCAAACTGGAAAAGAAAACCCAATGCATCGCTCATCTTGTACTATAAAAAAAAAGCAGTAACTTGGACGATGGTTTTTTCTATACGTAGATTCCAACTAGTTCAGTAATGGGCGGACAGATAAGGCCAGACGGTTAGTTGTAACTCGAAAAAGTGATAAAAGGACCCCCACCCGGGGCCGGCGCAAGACCTTGTCAACGATTACGTTAAAAGTAAGAAATCTACAACAACCGCGGCAGAAGTAAGAAATCTAAATGAAAAAAAAAAAAAATGTAAAATGCAGAAGGAAAGAGAGAAATTTCATTCCAGGAATGGCATATTTGCATCAAACTACGCTTTGTTCTCCCTATCAATGTTTTATAAATATGTCCATGCCCTAGACGGTATTTTCAACCTGCACTTGAAGCTTAATACAAAGGATTATTTGAAGCTGCAAAGTCCCAACCAACTTCAACACTAGTGAATGGAGAGAGAGAGACTAAATCCATAAGTTCCGAGGAGAAATTGAGGAAGGAAAACAAAAGAATCAAGTCCATCTATAAACAATCGCTAACTGTAACGTATGTAGACCGTGGGCGCAGCAAGTGAAAGAAGTTACAAAAAAAAAGAAAACAACACCTAAGCTGGAATTATAGGCCGAAAGTCAGAGAGAAAGAATCCCCTAACAACTAAAATAACAAGTGCTCAAAAGGAGATCGTGAAAAGATCCGTCCATGAAACCAAAAGGAGATTACGAAATTCAAAAGAAAAAAAAAAAGTATTGGATGAGGGAAACCGATAATACGCACCAAAAAAACTTTGCTCCCTTCGCCACCAAATCTGAGCATCTCCTTAGCTGATTCCAAAGCTTCCTTCAAAGAAATTAGGGCTTTTACATTCTCATCAGGGATGGGGTCTTTGCTCTCTTTGATCTCTTCAAACATTGGAGTCAAGAGCTTCAATCGCCTCGCAAGGTTACAGTACTGCTTCTTAATTGCCCATCTGTAGCCCGAGATTGCAGAAATTTCATTAACGATGTCAATTAGCTTCTGAACCAGCGCCCCCTTCTCGTCTTCCATGGCTAACTAAGATCTCTCTCTCTCCGTCTCGCGCTGTGTCTGTATGTGTGCCGTCTTGTACCAATCAAATTAACAAAAAAACAACCCCAGAAGTTAAGATTTGAGCTAAATTTGGTTTAGAGAGGTCGGAGACCGTCTGCAGATTTTGGCGTATGTTACTCGTAAAAGGGATCTAACAGCAACTCTCACACTCGATACTCCATCATCAGGACGACATACATAATGTGAAAAAAAAAAAAAAAAAAGTTCAGCCAAAACAAAAGAAAGTCCAGTTCTTTGTTCACGCGCATAGACTTTTCTGGCGCGGGCCGCGCGGCCGCGGCACCGGCTGAGCTTGACGTCAACTTAACTGGGGTTAGAATTTAAGTGCAGCTCCCGCTGTTCGCTTTTCTTTGTGGGGTTAAGTCGAGTTGGAGAGACTCAGCGTGATGTGAGTTTACACCATTCCATGATTCCATCCATTGAAAGAGATGGGCCGGATCAGGTTGAACCGGTTTGTTTCGCATCCCGTTGGCCATCTTACTACTGCTTTTGTCAAAATCCTCACACTCTATGACATCCATTTCCCTTCATCTATCACTTACATACCGAGCTTTCAATTTCTCCATTGAATGAAGCCTCGTTTGGCACATCTTTCTGCCTGTTGGTTGTTTAGAAGTTTAGTAGTATGTGCTTTTGTCTTTTTAGGTTTGGTTGTGTGAAGATTTAGTTGCAGAAAGATTGTACTCCAAAAAAGACACAAGAAGCTAAATTCAAGTTTATTTCAGGAATTTAGAAATGAGCTTCTCACCTTTTTCTGTTTCATCTTCGTGCAAAAATATACATAGAAAGATGCACCTTCAACTAAACGGTCTGTGGGTTTTCAAAATCTTTTTATAAAAACTATTACATCTTTTGACTGTTAAATCTTCCAAAAAATCATTCGAAAAAGACTTGCCAAGCAATACATCTTTTTTGTCACAGCCATCTAATCGACTATTCGACATAGAAGCATTATAATTTGGATAGCCTTTTTGTAATGGCCTACGAGGGAAAAAAGGGAACATAGCATAAATAGACAAGCAGCTACAATTGTGTTTGGGGTAAAAAAAAAGGTATGATTATATATAGAAAAGAGCAAAGTTAGAAAATATAAGGAGATTGGATTAGAGGAAATTTTTTTTAATAAAAAAAAAAGGATTAGTGAACTTGATAGCTGCTTTAAGAGCGGAAGGATGAATCATTTTGTTCCACGCCAGCAATAAATACAAATACAAGTAAGAAATTGAATAAGTGTGGGTGTGATATAGAGTTGGCTGGAGTGGGGCAAAATACCCAAAGAAAAGGCACTTTTGAAGAGCATGATCATTATTCTATAGCTTTTGATGGAATTAAATCTTAATATATAGAAACTTAATACATATGCCGTATGATAAAGGTAGTGCCTTTTTCAGCCTACTTAAGTTGCATTGTTGATTTATTTAATTAGAAAACCAAATGTATAAAATTAGAAAAAACAAGGTAAATGACATAAACATAAAAAAAAAAAAAAAAGTAAAGTTATGGTACTCTTTTAACTTGTTATTTTTATAATATTAGTTACCTACCTACCAATACCACTACAAATGTGTATTGTTAGTTACTTTTGCATCAAAAGGACAAATGGTGGGTTTGGCAAACCAGCATCAATTTGCTGGACATGCTTCTTGAATCTTGGGTTGTCCGATTCAAATGATATGACTTAGGCAATATATACAACAAATATGGTTGTATTTGTAACGATGACCCACATCCACCATCCGAGTGTTTCCTACTTTTGCAAGTCAGAGTAGACTGCATGTATAAAAACATAATATTGCAGAGAAATTATAATATACCTTATTGGCTAAGCCCATTAGACTTAAACATACCCTGACCCTCCCCTGTCACATGATTAATTTAATATTTGAAAAAGCCCCACTTTGCCCTTTTTCTTTCCTCCCACGTGATTATGTCTTATATATGGTATTTGCTAGAATGGGCTAATAGCTCTTTTTCTTTTTGTCTCCTTTCAGGACTTGGACCCAACGAGAATAAACTAGGCAGAGTTCTCAGGTCCCTGTTGAAGAGTCCATAAATTCCATCCATAAGAATGAGGAAATCCCTGGTGAAAATAGAAGTATAATCTCTGGTTAGGAGCTTTTTGGTGGAACTTTGGTTGGTATTGACAGGTACTTCACAGATTTGGGAAAATGACATCAATTACTCGCCAAACCCAGATGAAAAATACAAAGATTTTAGATTTTTCATATAGTTTGGATTGCAAATAGAAGGCCTGAATTAAGAACAAAGGAAAGGTGTTAATCACTGAAACCCAAAACCTAGATGGGAACAGACAACTTCTTTGGATTTTTAGAGATTTTGGAAAGTCTTTGGGCATGGGAGGTGGAGAAGAAAGAAGTTGAATCGAGTCGACTCCACACATTCAAATGGGAATCTCTATCTCCGTCCATGGGATATTTTAATTTTCACAACAGTGAACTAAAAACCTCGAACTCAGAGGTGTTTTACAAAGAATAATCTTTGGCTATGACTATGAGCCATTAGCTTCTCATCACAAAGGTTTAGACCTCTTACTACTATTCCCTACTTCCAAGGGCCAAAATTGTTGGTTGATGATAAAGATTTTATGGTTCATACTCGTATTCTCCAATGCATGATTGCTTTGAGAGCTTTGTTATTGTTAGTAGTGGTGACAACAAAGTTTCCAAGAAGTGAGAACGATGTAGACATATTGCAGGCAAAATGTTCTTTAGTACTCACTCTCTCAACCATGGCCAAAGTTGCAGAGAAATGCCAATGAAGAAGAGAGGAAAGAAACAAAATGTTGCAGATGGGCGTTATCATCAACCGAAGATGCTGTAGACAAATGGAAAAGCTGGCTAGTGTTCTGTAACAGAGAGATAATATTGTCTTTTTGTTAATGCCATTAATGATAGCGGAGAGAAGGTTATATTTTAAGTCCTGTGAGAAAACTGAAGGTATGTTTAAGTCAATTTCCTAAAACTCAGGTATGTTTAAAATCTTTTACCCATTAAAATATTAATACAATATGACTAATATCGTATTGGTCGACCTGGAGATAGCTCGATAGGACGATACAAAAGGATTTTAAAACCTTCCAAACTTTGGGATGATAAATATAATCCTTTGGTTGCAGAAGTCACTACTTAACAATGTCAAATTAGTATATGCTTTGTTCGTTTGATGTGCAATTTCATTTGCATTAATACAAATGTTTAGGACTATAAATAAAAATGTGTAAATTTATGTTGAATTTTACTTTGCTTCATCAAGTTATTATTCTTCTGCATTGCAAAAGGAGAAAAATAAATTAGAATATGCACTTAATCCATTTTCCTTCCCATACTTTTACACTGGTGCAAATTAGATTGTATTGCAAGCAAACAAGAAATCAGATATCTTCTGAAAATAAAATCGAGCCAATACTGGATGCTGTATTTTAGTGTTCCCATGGCTTATACTTTCAACCGAGGTGCAGCTGGATGCCTTTTGCTTTTCACGAAATCCCATCTCAACAAACCAGGCCATTCAGTCATTGCCCAAACTTGCACAATAGAAAAAAAAAAAAAAAATAGTAATAATAGTGATAAATGGGATCTGTCCCTAGCCACTATATTTTTAGCACCATCATATTTGGATCCTTCAGACGAATCCGATCATTATTGGTAATCGTACCTCAATCAAATCATCACTGCCCCGAGGATCCAATGAAAATGTCTTTCTTTCTTGTGGATTTAAAGTATGAAGTATCGACATTGCTTAGGAAGTTAGGAGAGGAGAAGGAAGGAGCCGGCGGTTGAACTCATGAACTGGCCAACTGGGTTAAAAAGGAAGGAGCCGTAGCTGCTGGGTACGTCAGCGGCTCAGCCAAGCGGGAGCCGGGAGCGCCGCTAAGCTATGACCCAGGGTCGTCGCGTCGGGTTGGGGGACGGATCAAATTAGCCCTACCAAGTACCAAGGCCAAGGGTTGGGTAGTGTCCAGTCAGTAGTCAGTGTATAAAAAAGTCCAAAAGACATATGGGCCACGGTGGGACCCAGGCGGCACATGGTTGCCGTGTACTGAATGATTGTTGTGCGTTCCATCGTGGCACGATCCGCTCTAGGGGGGTTAACAAACTAATCGCAGCCGTCCGTGTCATTGCAGCGATACATATCCACAAGCAAAAAATGATACTGATACGTGAAACCTGGATCTTCTTCAAATCGAGTTCAAATCAATACAGGGGCAAGCGATGTTCGCGCATGTGATCCGCCGCAAGGACAGCTAAGTGCAAGCATAGAGATGATGGAGATGCAGATGCAGATGCCCTTTTGCGTGATCTCATTTGCTTTGTTTCTTTCCTTCCACAGTTCCACTTCCATACATATCCATCCACCTCTTTTTTTATTTTTTATTCGTGTAGTATTTTATTTTAGGGGTACATCGTTTCTAGCGTACATTAAACGTGATTAGACTGTTTTAAACCCTCTGATCGTTAAGCCAAAACTGAACTCTTGCTGCGAGTGCGGGACCCCAAATGTAATCGTGGGTCTTTCATCGGCCTTTTTGTATGGCATCCACGTGCTTGGTATTCGACTGTCTAACTTTCTGTTTCTGCTTGAGAAATAAATAATAATAATTACAAATTTAAAGCTCCCCTTGTTTTATAAATAAAGATTTTCTTTGTCGGCAGCGTTTTCTTACCAAATTTCTAAAGCAAACGAACTATCAACCAGATTGTATTGATTAATGGGGCCATTTCATAGATGATGTACAACGAGGTGATTCATGCGGGGAGAAATTTCTGCAGCCTCTATCTAAATTTGTGAAAAGAAAAAACAAAAGCATGAAGATGGATGTTTGGACTTAGTGGGAGACCGTTTGCCCACCGACCAAAGGGTTGTAATTTTTTTTGAAAGATGAAGGGGATGTAATCATGGTTTTCAAAATCGGATCGGATTGGATGGTCGGATCGAAAAAATCGAGAATTGGTCATCTCATTAGTTCCGTTTTTTTCAAAAACCAAAATTTCCTTCAAAATCATTGATTTTGGTCAGTGAATCGCTGAATCGGGTGGTTAACCGTTCGAACACTTTTAAACGTTCAATTCGAACGATCAAACCATTTGACTCAATAATCGGACCCCTGACCGATTCGGTCACTGAGTTGGTTTTAAAATCCATGATTGTAATTGAACTGAGCTTTAATCGATTAGCTTGGGTTCAAATTTTCGATTAGATTTGGTCCGACTTTGATTCTACTCAAGTTCAAATTTTAATATAAGTTTAATTAGTTATTTTAACTCAAGCTTAAATAATAATAGGTTTAGTTCGAAAGTTTGCAAGTTTGATTCAAGTAATATATGCATACATATATTATATAATATAAAATATATTATATTTATAAAATATAAAAATATTTTTTAGAATTAAATTTAAATTTACCGAATATTTAATTGAACTAAGTTCCAATTAAGAACTTAAATTCAAATTGAACTAGAGCCTAATAGTATTTTACTCAAACCGAATCAAGACATACAGAAGTTCTTGATTGCACCCCTACTAACCAGTGTTTTCCATTTGTCAATCGCTTAACCTAATCAATTAGACCAGTAATCTGATTATAAATTCAGTTTGGATTAATTTTTAAAACACTGTATTATAAAAAGGAAAATCTACCGCGAAAGGACTTTGACCAATCACCTCCGTAAATTTTGATAAATACCACCTAATCGATTACCATTTATATGATATCACTCCATTGGTGTAACGATCTAAGTTTTTTCCGGTATTGTAGTGTTTTTTCTCTTTTTATCAGTATCATGGTCGAATCCATTATTGAAAATCTATTTATTCAATTAATAGCCTATTATTATTATTATTTTTTTTTAATTTTTATAACACGATGGTATCATGGATTGATTCACTTTTCGGCAAGTTAATTACTCAAGGTAAATACAATTAACTAGGTAAGTTTTTTCTCGGAAACATTTACTCGGGTAAGTGCATTTGTCCATGTTCTTTTATTTTTCAGGTAAATAAGGTAATGATCATTTTAGCCATAGAAAGTCATTATTAAAAGGGACATTTTTGTACCATTCAAGTGTTGTCAACTTTCCCCCTATGTGGGAAAGTTATTTACCCATCTCCTATATGAGTATAACTTTCATGAGTAAGTGGTACCTAAGAAAATAAACTTTCCCTAATCCCACATAAAGCTGAAAAAAGAACATGGGATTCTTGGTCAGTGGGAACCAAAATCCTATTGACCAACTTTCTCCCCTCTCAAAATCCAAAAAAAAAAACAAAAGAACGCACCCTAACTAGTCCATTTAAGAACTATCGGTATCCTGATTGGCTTTGAGGACACCATTTAAGGGGTGTTTTATAGTGTGGATGAAAAGCAGGTAGTTGTAGATTGGTCTACACCACACCCTCTGGCTGGGACCAATCCCCACCACACTACAATCCATAGTTGTTTTGATTTGTGGATAGATTGTGTGGGCCGGACTAGTCTACATCCACGTTGGTGTTCTGTAGGTGTGGTGGTCCACACCACATTTTTTGATTCCACGTATCTCATATACATTTTATGGGAGATCTACACAGTCGATCATAAATGTTTAATTTTTGCATTTTATATGGTAAATAAATTGAAAAAAAAGGCATCAATATGTAGACAATAATTGCATTTTAAAATAATTAAAAATTTTATATTTTATTAATAAAAATATTTAAATTTTAATATTTAAATAATGAAAAAAAGAGTTGAGAAAGAGAACCATTGGACTTGTGCTAGAATTAACATTAAAAATTATTATTTTATTGATAAAATATTTTATTAAAAGATTAAATAAAATGAGAGTAATTGGACCAATGTAACCTAAGTGCATTACACTAAAACCTTCCCACAAACTATCTACACCATAGTGTGGACCATCCATAAGAAAATACTATGGATGATAAATTAGGGTGTGGCCCATCCATGTCTACGATATTTTATGGATGGGGACCGCCCACACATAGCAGAAACACCATATCTTACCATAGACAGGATCAAAATGGTCTCGTCCACAATATTTACATGCTAGCGAACGCCACCTAAACCAAGGCTGATGAAGGAAGATTTGGCCCGACCTCGTAACCACTCAACACGTGGAAAGGCAACAGCTTGGCACAACAGTACGCCTAGAGCGCGAACTTTGAAAAGAGGAACCTGCGGCCCGAACTCCCCACAAGGAGCACGAGCTCCCCCTTGGACCCCGAGCCTTACAAAAGGCAACAACCCGAACTGGCCCGCCCCAGGACAGTTCGGGCCACATCTCTATTCAAACTCAAGACTTCACCTCGCACACCACTCCAGCACTTTGCCTCCAAGATGCCGAACTAAACAACCGCACCGTACTTGACACTGAAAGAGTCCGTATCTAGAGGTGGCGCACCTGACTAACTCGGGACCTGATGCTTGACAGCCGCACTTCAACGACCACCTGCCACCGCCATCTCCAGTTACAGAGACGGCTCCGACAAAGAGAGCAGTGGCAGTTCTGCCCCAGCAGAGGTAAGGACACCCGAATTGGTAGAAACGCAGGTAATCATACCCAAATTGGCAAAAGCACAGGTAATCATACCCGACCTGACAGAAGCTTAGGAGTGAGTGCGCGAAGTGGTTATAAAAAGGTGTTCTACCCCCCCAAGAATGAGGTATGTGAACTTTGCGCCATCTGGTTTATCACCTTGCCTTTAAGGATACTAACTTGAGCTTCGGAGCATTCTCACCGGGTCCCTCCCCGGAGATACTCGCTTTCCTCCCCATTTCAGGCACCTTCTGCTTCGGCCGGAGGAAAAATCGTTGACAACTAGAACCGACCGGATTGCGCTCCATCAATTGGCGTCGTTTGTGGGAACACGCTTCTTAAAGCCTCCCTCTAAAACTCTCATAACCTCTCTTTTTCCAAGAAACCACAACACTCATGGCTTCTTCAAGCAACGTCGGACGTAGCGCGGAGATGAACGCCCCCGGGGAACAACTTCAAGCCCCTGTGGTGTGCATCGGACAGTTCACCATCCCCCTTCTGGTGGATGGGATCCCCAGCCTTAATGCGCCATGAACAGTGGCACCGGTGAACCTACCCGCCGTGAACGTCCCCCCTTCCTCTCCCTGTCGAGACAACTTTTACTGAGCCAACCGCTGTCCCCCTAGCAACTAGCTAGAGCCAGTTTGACGACTTAATGCAGTGCATGCGGACAATGCAAGCCCAAATGCATCAATTCCAGCAGCATCAACTCTAGTAGCACCAAGTATTGCACCACCTCTCTTAACATCACTATCAGCAGCAGTTCCCCCAACTGCCTATGAACCAACCGCTGCTTCCACCCCGGCACCCTGCTCCAAAGCCGGTTAAGGCTTCCCCTCAGGGTGCACGCCATCACCGAGGAGAAGCCTCCCAACTTCAGAACCCCCCTAATAGCCAGGCCTCATCCCCGGGCCGAAGGGAAAGAGAAATCACCCCCGCTTCGTAGCTCGCAGGCAGGTCGGGAACCTCACCCACAAAGTCAGCACCTCGATGCTCCAAGCCTGAGCTCCCGCTCACAGAGAACCGATTCAACGTCATAGCAGCAGACTACCAACATTCCGGGCCCATCGAGCTCGGCAACACAGAAGCCAGTAGCACCAGTACCAGGACCACTCAACAACGAAGGCGCCAGCGAAGTCACCGAACTGCCACCCTGTGTCCTGCCCAAGCTTAGAGGCAAAGAAGAGACAAGCTTGGACGAGTCCCCATGCCTAGAGGCTTCAAACTCCCCCCTATAGACAAGTATGATGGGTCCTTCGACCCCAACGACCACGTCGATGCCTTCCAATCCCAAATGCACCTGGCAAGGGCTAGTGAGTCGTGCATGTGCGTGGCCTTCACCACCACCTTCAGGGGGGTGGCCCGCACTTGGTACAGGAACCTGACCCCCGGGTCAATAAGAAGCTAGACCCAATTCGTGCAGATCTTCACCACACACTTCGTTACCAGCAAGCGGTGCCCTAGAACTGAGGAAAGCATCTTCGGAGTAGTCTAGAGGGAAAGAGAGTCCATCCGGGGCTATATCAAGCAGTTCAATGACGCGTGCTTACAGATACCACGACTGGACCTCGCGGTACAGCTCGCGGTGGCCAAGAGAGGAGTAACACACAAGGAGTTCAAATGGCACATGGTAGCCAGCCAGCCGGCGACCGTGGCCGAGTTCCTCAAGCTCGCGGATAAGTTCATGAGAACAGAGGAAGAGATCAGCCAAAAGATCGAAGGCGGAGTCAAGAAAAGGAAAAGAGAAGCCAAGCCCTCCAACCCAGATGACAGAAGAAAAAACCCGACCCGGGAGGCGAAGCCAAGCCAGCCGTCCCGAGCTCCCTTAGCAGCTCGGACGAACTACACACCCTTAAACACGAGGCAGATTGAGATCTTGATGACAATCAAAGATGCCCCATACATAAAATGGCCACCTCGCCTAAAAGGAAACCCAAACGAGAGAAATAAAAATTTGTACTGTACTTTCCATAGAGATCACGGTCATAGTACCGAACAATGTAATAATCTCCGGGACGAGATAGAGGGACTCATCCGTCGCGGGTACTTGAGAAATTTTGTACAACATAATAATAATAATAATAATAATAATAATAATAATAATAATAATAATAATAATAATAATAATAATAATAAGACAGGTCAGCAAGGGGAGCACGGAAGAGATGCCCCCGAATCTAGCAGCAGGCCAGCCGAACCATCGCAAAGACAGCCTCCGGAAGAGAGGCCAGTTCGGGGAACCATCCATGTAATAGTGGGAGGTTCAGTGGTAGTAGGTTGTACTTTGGCAACGGCCCGGACGTCAGTTCGTGAAGTGACCCGAGAAGAACAGAACCCTCCAAAGAGGCCGAAGGCGAAAGAACTAATCTTCTTCACAGAAGACGATGCGCAAGGTGTCCACTACCCCCATGATGATGCGCTTGTCATAAAACTAAGGATCAGTGACTTTGAAGTCAGGCGCGTGCTTGTGGATTCAGGTAGTTCGGCAGACATCCTCTTTAAGACGACATTTGACCAGCTTCAGTTGCAGAAGAGCAAGTTGAAGCCCGCGAACACTCCTCTGGTGGGCTTCAGTGGAGAGGAAGTCAGGCCCATTGGAAAAATAACAATACCTGTGGAAGTTGGCACATGGCTCTGTGCGGTCAGACTCAACCACGATTTCCTGGTGGTCACCACCCCCTCCCCATTCAATGCCATAATAGGGCGGCCAATCACGCATGTCCTACGGGCAGTGGTCTCCACCTACTATTTGGCAATGAAGTTCCCTACAGACTTCGGTGTAGGGGTAGCACAGGGCGACCAGCTTGAGTCTCGCAAGTGTTATGTTGCCGCCCTAAAGGGAAAACCAAGGCGGCCAACGACCTTGAACTGGAGCGGCCTATGGAGCAGGGCGAGGAACGAGCTTTGCCCACAGAGGAAACGGTTGCAATCCCAACTTCGGCTATGGACCTAGCCCGGACACTACAGACCGGTGCTTCCGTCAAGGAGCCTCTACAAACCGAACTGGTGAGTTTCTTACTTCAAAATTTAGACATTTTTGTGTGGTCCACGACCGATATGCCCAGTATTGACCCTAGCCTTATAACTCACAAACTTAATACTGACCCTGTAGTCAGATCCATTAGACAGAAGAAACACAAGTTAGCCCTGGAGCGCTGGAGGGCAGTCAACGAGGAGGTCGAAAAGCTCCCCGCAGCGGACTTCATAAGGGAAGTTCATTACCCGAGCCGGGTGGCCAACCCAGTGCTGGTCAAAAAGGCGAATGGCAAGTGGCGCATGCACGTCAATTACACCGACCTGAACCAAGCTTGCCCGAAAGATTGCTTCCCCTTCCCCATAATTGACCGCCTAGTGGACGCGACCTCGGGACATGAGTTGCTAAGCTTCTTGGACGCCTACTCAAGCTATAACCAAATTAGGATGGACCAGTCCGATGAGGAAAAAAACAGCTTCATAACCGAGTTCGACCTATATTGTTACAAGGTCATGCCCTTCAAGCTGAAAATGCTAGGGTGACCTTCCAAAGACTTGTGAATAAGCTGTTTCAGCCCTTAATTGGCACAAAAATAGAATGTTATGTAGATGACATGGTCATCAAGACGCAGTTTTCACAGGAATTAATACAAGACTTAGATTCTGTCTTCCAAATTCTGCATCGATTTAGCATGAAACTGAACCCAAACAAATGTGTTTTCGGTGTCACCTTGGGTAAGTTCCTAGGGACATTGTCAACTGGCGTGGCATTGAGGCCAACCCGGACAAGATAAAGGCCATCCTAGATATGAGACCACCCCAAAAAGTGAAAGAGGTTCAGAGGCTAAATGGTCGCATAGCTGCTCTGAGCCCCTTCATGTCCAAATCGTCAGACCGTTGTCTGCCTTTTTTTAAAGGAATCAAAGGCAAAGGGTTCGAATGGACCTGAAACTGTCAGCTCGCGTTCGACGAGCTAAAAAACTACCTCGCTAGTGTGACAATCTTAACCAGGCCCGAGGAGGGCGAAGTCTTAGAACTGTACCTCTCGGCAAGTGACGAGGTGATCAGTTCGGTACTAATAAAAGAAGTAGATCGGGTCCAGCGACCCATCTATTATGTTAGTAAAATTCTGCAAGGAGCAGAGATGAGATACCCGCAGATAGAAAAGCTAGCGTACGCACTGGTAATCGCAGCTCGGAAACTCCGCTCATATTTCCAGGCTCACACTGTCATCGTCTTGACTGACAAACCTCTGAGGCAAGTTTTACTCATGCCTGAAGTTTCCAGTCGACTGACGAAGTGGGCCATCGAGCTCAGCGAGTACGACCTCCAGTATAAGCCATGAACTTCTATTAAGGCCCAAGCCTTAGTAGATTTTATCGCTGAGTGCACGTTCAGCCTCGAAGTCCCTAGGCTGGTTGAGCCCGAGATCCCTAGTTCGAGTGAGCTCGGAGCACCCAAGCCAATAGAGTCTGAACCCCGTGGAGTAGCAGCCAGTGTGGCATCTCTCCTGATTAGGACAAACACGAACTGGGATGAGAAGCCATGGATCCTTCACGTAGATGGTTCCTCGAACCAGCAAGGCAGCATGGCTGGAATAGTGCTGTGCGGCCCGGGTGATACAAAATTGGAATACACACTATGCTTTGAGTTCGCAACATCCAACAACGAGGCGAAGTATGAGGCATTGATAGCCGGGCTAAACGTAGCACAAAAGGTAAGAGCAAAACACATAGTTATCTGCAGCGGTTCCCAGCTTGTGGTCAACCAGGTCACGAGCGAATATGAAGCACGCGAGCTGTCTATGATCGCCTACTTGGCAAAAGTAAAGGAGGCTCTACTCAACTTCCAGTCACACTTCATCAGGCAAGTCCCGAGATTAGAGAACACTGAGGCTGATGCCCTGTCTCGGTTAGCCAGGACGAGTCACAACACCATGAGAACCATGTACATAGAGGACTTACCTCGGCCTAACATTCTTGGTGGGGCAAAGGAGGTCGTTCCCGTCCTTGAAGCAGAGCCAAGCTGGATCGACCCACTCGCGAGCTTCTTGCTAGATGGAACCCTCCCCCCGGACCGCAATGCAGCCAGGAGGGTGCAACGCCAAGCAACCAAATACGTCATAATAGACGAACGACTATACCGACGGTCCTACATGCTCCCTTACCTGCGTTGCTTGCGACCTGTCGAAGCCGAGCTTGTACTCTATGACACTCATGAAGGTCTGTGCGGTAGACACTTGGGAGGCAGGGCCCTCGCCTAAAAGGCACTTCGACAAGGGTACTACTGGCCAACGATGAAGGCAGAGGTCGTCGAGTTCGTCAGAAAATGCGACAAGTGTCAGAAGCATGCCAATATCCACCATCAGCCTGCCGCCAACCTCAAGTACCTCACCAGTCCATGGCCCTTTGCGCAATGGGGCATCGACCTCCTAGGGCCATTCCCGCCAGCAACAGGTGGGAGGAAGTCCCTAGTGTTGGCGGTAGATTACTTCACAAAGTGGATAGAAGCCGAACCTTTGGCAACAGTTATAGCCCAAAACGTATAGAACTTCTTTTGAAAGAACATAGTATGTTGCTTCGGGTTACCTCGGGTACTGATATCTGACAATGGAAAGCAGTTCGAAGATATCAAGTTTCAGGAATGGTGCCAAGATATGGGGATTCGACAGAACTTCACATCGGTTGTGCACCCGCAACAAACAAACGTTTAAATGGAAGTAATGAACAGAACTATCCTCTGCGGACTAAAAGCGTGACTAGATCGAGCTAAAGGGTTGTGGACGGATAAACTACCAAGTGTTCTATGGGCTCACCGAACTACAGAAAAAACCGCAATGGGAGAAACCCCCTTTAACCTTACCTACGACACCGAAGCGGTAATCCCAGCAGAGATTGAAATACCTACACTACGACTAGAAGCATACGACGATCAGTCAAACAGAGATGAGTTGCGTACCAACATCGATCTACTGAACAAGGTAAGAAACCTCGCATACATCCGGACCGCAGCTTACCAGCAAAGAGTAGCTCGGTACTACAATGCCAAAGTAAAAAAGCGAAACTTCTGTGTCGGCGACCTGGTCCTCTGTAAGATCATGGCACCCGAGCCCGGCGTGAGAAAACTTGGACCAAACTGAAAAGGGTCCTACCGAGTAAAGAGCGCGCTCGGGGGGGGGGGGCATACGAGCTCGAAACCATAGAGGGCAAATAAGTACCACGAGCTTGGAATGTCGTTAAGTTGAGACGATACTACCTATAGATCACCAAGCGAAGTGGACCAAGTCGAT
The DNA here is from genome assembly GCF_056320005.1 of Nelumbo lutea. NCBI lineage: Eukaryota > Viridiplantae > Streptophyta > Magnoliopsida > Proteales > Nelumbonaceae > Nelumbo > Nelumbo lutea. Next base: position 2,872,283 of record NC_142685.1, on the reverse strand, counting down.
ACCAGAGCCTAAGGGCTAGGATGCCAGGCTAACAAGGACCTTTGCATGGGCACCAAGCGAAGTGCCAACGAACCAATAGGGGCATCGACATATGGCTAGTTCGGCAACATGGTCAGTTAGGAAGAAAGTGCAACAACAACACTTAACCGAAAGAACATTCTGTTGCAAGATACTTTGTTTACATCCCCCCCCCCCCCAAAAAAAAAGGGGCAAGCTCACAGGCCCGGAGGTACTCATCCTCAGAATCCGGCTCATCGTCAGCGGTGTTCTGAGTAATACGCAAAGTGGTTATGGCGATAATATCGAGCTCGGGGTATGTATTCCGGATCATCCACTAGCTCAATTTAAAGCCCCGGCGAGCCCACCATCAGGTCATCAAAGCGCCGCAAAGCGATATATTCATCGACGGCCTTCTTCTTGGCATCCTCGACGCCCTAAGAAAAGATCTCCATCCTCTCCCTAATGTCCTCTTGAAGGTATTCAACCTGATGCTGCAAGTCCAGCCTCAGGTCTGCCTTGTGCTTCACCACAACTCCCATGGCCTCGATATCTCTCTAAGACCTTGCCAGCGTGGCCTGTGCAGCGCAAGAAACCACCTTAGCAACACGAGAAGCCGCCTCAGAAGCTCGGGTAGCCGCCTTGGCAGCGCGGGAAGCCTCTTCGGCAGCTCGTGACTGCCTTGAGCTCCTTTCCACTTGGGCCACCAAGGCATGGATAGAAGAATTCACCTACCAAAAGGAAAAATAACAAATGATCAGAAGAATGATAGCAAGAAAGAAAAGCAAAGAGCTCAACAAAAAATCGCTGACTTACCACCATGGCGTGAATAGCAGCGCGACAAGCTACTCGGTTCAAAGGAAGCTCGGTCCATGCCGCGACCTCCTCAGGATAAATGGCCTCTCTACTCTTTTGAAGAGTGTGGTTTGGTGACAACATGCCCCTGAACTTGCCTTGGGTTCCCGAGTTCCCACCGCGAGTCTTCTATAAGTCCATCACACCTACAAAAGAGCTCGACATCAAGGAAAACAAAAGGACAATAAAATAAAAGATAGCCTCTAAGTAAAAAACCTACCCGAACTCAGACCGACCGCGATGAGCTTGGCTTCCGTCAGATACTGATGGAATTTTAGCCCAAGCCATGCCCATTGCCAGAGGCCCTTCTCCATCTCCTTGTCAAGCGTAACACCAGCATCAGGGGCTGCCACCCCCCACCCGGTTTGGAACGGCCACCCCAATGCACTTCGCACCCTAAAGTAGTCCCGTTTTCACGCCAGGACCTTGTTGGAAAGATCGTGTAAAAGCTTAAAACCCGGGCGAGGAGATAGGTAATATGCCCGCCTACGCCCGGGAAAGGGACCCGCTTGCTTCTTAAGCATCAGAATGGAAGAAAAAATCTCTAAGTCTAAGGGCAATATCTGTTCGCAAAATAGGGGGATTGTCCCCACCAAGTTACGAATAGAATTTGGGTGAAGCTGACCGACAGTAACACCGAAGTGGTTTATGACCTTGACTATAAGGGGGTGGAAAGGCAGGCAAAAACCAGCAGCGAGCTGCTCCTGGAATATCACGATCTCATCAGGACTGTGTTCCCAAGGGAAACTGCCTGAAGGTATAAAATAGGTATACTCCCCAAGCAAGTTGAACTGGGTAATAAGGGAATAAAGCCCCTTAGGCATCATGGTCGAGGGCCCAAACTTGTCCAACATCCGACCTCAGCAGGAGGAGGACGCCAAACCACCCGAGGCGACTTGGCCTATTGGTTCGAACCCTTTCTCGAGTTCTACCTCTGGTTCACTAGGACTGTCAGGGCTTCATCTGACCCCCTCAAAGAACTGTCTGAGCTATCCGAGCTAGACATCGGAAGGAGAAGGATCCCAGGAAAGTACTCACCCGAAAAAAAGCTAACGGACTACGGGAACGTGAACGCGAGCTGAAACTGGGACGCGAGCTCAAGAAGAAAAGTGTGGGATAACGATAGTGACTGGGGTCCCCGACTATTTATACCCACAGTAGCCGAGAATCAACGGCTCTGATCAAAGCCAATCCAATGGCCCGCAGTCGTGCTGACCGCACGTCTCCTCAGAGCGAGACGTGACTGGCTACACGTCATTCGAACTGAAAAGGGCGCCAATGCACGTCTCCTCGCATTAAAGGCAACAATGACGCATTTTTTGAATTTGAAAAGATGCCCGCCGTCATGTCCAGCGGCGCGCTTTTTGAATTTTTGAAATAAACACGCATTGTCACATCTGTCAGCATTTGTAGATAGATCAGCATATTTTCCATCTTTTCGGCGATCGAGAAACCCGAAAAAATCCTGATGAATGCGCACTTCACGCTTACAGTCAACCAGTTCAGAGTACGGGACAAATCCACCCGCCACCTCGTAGACTCCCCATGCCAGGGCAAGTCCCTTAGCGCAAGGAGAGGGAGGCAATTGATGAAGGAAGATTTGGCCCGACAACGTAACCACTCAACACGTGGAAAGGCAACAGTTCGACACAACAGTATGCCCAAGGCGCGAACTGTGAAAAGAGGAACCCGCGGCCTAAACCCCCCACAAGGAGCACGAGCTCCCCCTTGACCCCGAGCCTTACAAAAGGCAACAACCCGAATTGGCCCGCCCCAGGACAGTTTGGGCCACGTCTCTATCCGAACTCAAGACTTCACCTCGCACACCACTCCAGCACTTTGCCTCTAGGACGCCGAACTAAACAACCACACCGTACTTGACACCAAAAGAGTCCGTATCTAGAGGTGGCACACCTGACTAACTTGGGACCTGATGCTTGACAGCCGCACTTCAATGGCCACCTGCCACCGCCACCTCCAATTACAGAGACGGCTCCGACAAAGAGAGTAGTGGCGGTTTTGCCCCAGCAGAGGTAAGGACACCCGAACTGGTAGAAGCGCAGGTAATCATACCCGAATCGGCAGAAGAACAGGTAATCATACCAGACCTGACAGAAGCTTAGGAGTGAGTGCCCAAAGTGGTTATAAAAGGCGTTCTACCCCGCAAGAATGAGGTATGTGAACTTTGCACCATATGGTTTATAACCTTGCCTTTAAGGATACTAACTTGAGCTTCGGAGCATTCTCACCGGGTCCCTCCCCGGAGATACTCGCTTTCTTTCCCATTTCAGGCACCTTCTGCTCCGGCCAGAGGCAAGATCGTTGACAGCTAGGACTGACCGGATTGCGCTCCATCAAAGGCCTTTTTAGAGTTCAATCCACCTGAGGATTTCTTTATTAATTCCCTAAGGTTGTGTTTGGTTTGAAAAAAAAAAGTAAGAAATGGAAAGGAAAGGTAGGGAAACCTTTATAAATCTTCTATGGGCTTCAAACCAAACAAAACCTAAATGTATTTATCCCCACCCCCTATAAACAACATCCCCATAAATTGAAAATCTTCCCCTTGACACTGAACTGTACAATCACATTATGAATTATGGGGTGGACTAAACTCAGATTACCCCTTAAATCAACTAATCTTTTGTTGATTTACTTTTTATTTAATTCATAGGTTTCGGGATATCAGTTGGTCGAGTTAAGTGATTAACCCACATTGGTCCGATCCTATCAGGTCAGGATATTGAAATATTTGCAAATATAAACTTGGTTCAATATAAAAATATTATAATAGAATGAGTTGGAATAAATTTGATATCTTCTATTTATTTAGTTAGGTCAAATTGAGTTTAGGTTGAGGCAGGGAGCAATTCAGGTTGGTTTGAGATAGCATTTTATAATGATTTGGGTTTAGGTCTTTGGGCTGGACCCATTTATCCATTATAAAACCCCAACCCAATTTGGCCCTAATTGCACCCGTAATTGAGGCAAATCCTGACCAAAACCTGACCAGTTGACATTCCTAAGTTAATGTACTTGAGTGAACAGACAATAACAATACTCCAAGACAGTTATAACATCAAGATCAAGTTTGGGTAGGGTTTAGGGTTGCCAAACATCCATAAAAGTTGACATGATTTGAAAAGTGGTACTTGACAGCAGCAAGGGAAATTTGTGGTGAATAATACTCATTTGTGGCACTGTTAGAGCACCATATCCAGACATTTTACTCTTAATAATGCCATGAGGAACTCTCTTCCAAATTGTAAGCATAAAAGTAGGAAAATCTTTACAAACCTTGGATTGGTTTTCCTGTTTTTTCCTTCTTTTCCCTACCTTTTTCCTTCAAAGCAAACATAACCTAAAAGAACTCACTGAGACAAAGGACTGCTTAGATTTGTTCAGCAGTTGGTCAAGCCAAATTGTAAGCATAAACATAAAAAAAAATGTCAATTCTCTTTAGTCCCAATGTTCACAGGCGAAATAGGAGAATTCTAGCTTCTATCATGGGAGTTCAGCTCATGTACAACCTCCACAAATACCTAGGAGCTTTTTCAAACGAAAAATGTCACTCTAAACTGAATTGGAAGCTCATTGTGGAAAAATTTACAAATAAACTGCAGAGTGCAAAACTGGAAGGTGTGATTATTGTCACAAGTAGGTAGGGGAGTTGTAATTAAAAATGTCTTGCGAACATTTCCCAACTATTATCTCTCCTCCTCTTTCATGTCTAAGGAACTCTCTTCCATGATTAACTCTCTTTGTTGTGACTTTTGGTGGGGTTCTTTAGACAAAGCTAAACATTTATACTTGAAGAGTTGGGATTCCATCATGCGACACAAGGATATTGGTGGAGTAGGTTTTCATGATATTCATGATATAAATATAGTTTCGATAATGAAACTCACCTAGAGATTCCTAATAGAGAAGGATAGCCTTTGGGTGCGGGTATTATCAATAAAATATCTTAAACATGATGTCTCATTTTGGTCGGTTAAAAGACATCCTTTGCACCCCACTTCCCTCTCATGACACGTCCATGGAAGATATTTTGATCTGAATGCCTTCCTAATAGAGAAGGATAGCCTTTGATAATGACCTTGTTCCCTCGACCCTTAGCTGAAGCCATCCTTTGCACGTCACTTCCCTCTCATGACACCTTCATGGAAGACATTTTGATCTGGATGCCTTCCTAACAAAGAAGGATAGCGTTTGATAATGACCTTGTTCCCTTAACCCTTAGTTGAAGTCATCTTATGCACACCACTTCCCTCTCATGACACCTCCATGGAAGATATTTTGATCTGGATGTCTTCCTCTAATGAGCTCTTTATAGTAGCATCAGCTCTCTAGATCCTTCATCAGCAATCTCCCAGCTCATCTCAACCCAATATTGCCTTTCGGAATTGGACTTGGAATCAGTTTTGGAAACTTAGATACCTCCAACCTCGAGTACACTTGCTTATTTGGAAATGCATCAATCTCCCTATTCATGTCAAAACTGAGATTGCCAAGAGGAGAATTAATCGTGATTGTACAAGCAATATTGTCACTTGCAAGTGAAATCCATTGATCATTTGTTCTTTCAATGTCCAGAGGTGCAAATAATCTGGTTTCTTTCTCCATTAAATCTAAAAGTGGAATACCATTCAAACTGGACTATGATCGACTCGCTAACAATTTGGAATGAAATGGATGATCCCTATAAGAAAGGATCTATTTCAATTTTTTCCAAATGCTCTCTAATCTTTTGGCAAATCTGGAAAGAAATATGTGATTTGATCTTCAACAAAAAAATCCTTCAATCCATTAGCCATTGCAAACAATCTTCACTCATTATTTTAGATCCTGAAAGCGGATTGAGTCTTTATTTTCCTAGGTACGCATCTCCTAAGTGGGTAAATAACTTTTCCACCTAGGAAGAAAGTTGCTAACACTTGAATGAGACAAAATTACCCATTTTAATAATGGATTTTTATGATTAAAATGGTCATTACCTTATTTACCTGAGAAATAAAAGAACATGGGTAAATGCACTTGCCTGAATAAGTGTTTCCCAGGAAAAACTTACCCAGGTAATCACATTTACCTGGATAGATAACTTACCAAAAAGCGAACGGAACCTTAATACATATGGTGGATTATCTTCTCCTCAAGTCGGGGTTGATCTAATAGCTAGAGATCATTGTGGTTCTTTCATCATGGCTCGTTCCATCATCTTCCCTCTCTGTTCATCTGTGGAGATCGAAGGTGATGCTTTATTGGTGATTAACTCTCTATTGGAGGTCTCAAAAGACACCCCGTGGCACATCAAACAACACATTGCTAACTACACAGTACTCTTAAATAGCATTCCCCACATTTCACCAAGCATTCAAGAAACCAAGTGGCACATACCTTGGCTAGGAAAGCCCTTAATCTATCATCATTCTGTACCTGGTCTACAGTCCCTGATTTCTTGCGTACTTTGTTTCTCCATGATTGTTCACTGGATGAGAAATCTGTATTGGGCCTGTCTGCACTTCTCCTTATTTATTTATTATACATGAACCGATAATTATATTAGCATGCATGTATTTCCCCATCGGCAATAACTTTATTTTGAGGAATTCAAAGACATACCATTGGTAAAACCATGTGTAATTCAACAAGAATTACGAGGATGTGAAGAAAGAAATGGTATAGTGTGATCTGGCTACTCTTGCATATCTAATGATTCAGAAGCTTGTTTTGTTAGGGGTTGAGTTGTAGATGGCTGAGCTGTTCTGCAAGAGAAGTAGAATTAGAGTGTTTGGGTTGTCTTTACCTGGTGTGGACACTCCGATGCTTAAGTTAGAGAGTTGTTCAAGAGTTCTTTAGGAGATAAAAGTACTTGAGAGCTTAATTGGGTGTACCTTCACTAGTAAGAATAAGGACTTTATATAGATGTGAGTGACCCGAGTCTTCTCACAATGGGTCTCATGTTCTCGTCGAGCCGTTTCCGCTCACTCAGGAGAGTAATTATGTCAGTTACATAATCTGCATGGGATTACGGTCCGTCCGGTTAACTCTGATGCGTCCGATGTAGTTAGTCGGCCTAACAGCCGATTCATTAGTACTCTGGAAATCTGGTGCTGATAACGTATCTATGAGACAAGTCGGTTGACTCACCTTGTGGGTCGCCACAAGTTCTTATAGCTTAGCCGGCCTTTGAGGTAGGTCACCATATACTGGGAGACCTGTTAGTCCGTCTCGACTGAAGTAGTAAAGGTCAGCCTAGGTGAAGTGTTGTAGGCCGACTTGTCAAGCTGGTTTGCTTATTTAACACTAAGGTGTTGCTTGAAGGTCACTTGTCGTGATGTAATTCGGAGGACCAAATTACACCTCGTAAAAAAAGTATATTAGTGGATAAATTAACTTCATAAAAAAAGTATATTAGTGGATAAATTAACTTCATAAAAAAAGTACTTTGTAAACCCATTCAAGATAGCCATACATAAATTGATGTTACTGCTGTCTATCACCACAAATATTTAAAATATTACTTTTTTAAATTATTTATTTTAAATATTAGTGGAGATCCGTTCCGTGCATAGGTTTGGTTAAGTTAAATTAAAGCAAAAGGTAGCTATCAGTCTATCACATTCTCAATTAGACTAAGAAATTTTATATATGGTTTTTTGTCAAGACGTGTGGTCATAATTAATTTCACATAAAATGAAAGCAAACTGTTTTTTCTTAGTATGCTAACCTTCTTTAAATGAGATGTTCGAGAATTGTTCAAAGATCTAACCTAACAGCTTAAAAGTTTAGAATGAAATCGTTTTAACTTAAGGCGGTGGAACCCAGTAACATATCCTGGACGAGTACAAAATTGGATAAAAGTTTACACTTAAGTTTATATATTTAAATATTTATATTATCCAATAAGTGTTACGTTATACGGCATGGTACATAAAAGAGTACTACATGTCACAATGCGACGAGAGATGTTACAGTCCAAGACATTGTCAGCCGTTGGATGGACAATGACCTCCAATGACATTGGAAGATAAGGTTAGTTTTAGTCATTTACCCCTTATAGTATAATTTTATGGATTTATTCAAATCTATCAATTTTTATTTTTATTCAAACACTCACTACAGTTTTTAACTTATTTGCTTAATTAATCTTTCATTAAAAAATAGATATTTGTTTTGCCATCAGAAAATATTAATATAATTACCTAAACTTATTGGAAAATGTTTAAGGGCATGTGCCCATGATTATTTGTTTCAAAATTACCTCTAATACTTCATACAAAAAACAAAAATTAACCTAATAGAGTTAAATAGAATGTTTTACCAATGATAAAAATGGTATTTTTATTTTTATTTTTTCTTAGTTAAATTTATTCAAATGGACATTAGAGTCAAAATTATAGTCTTTCATTGTCATCTAATGGAAAAAGGATTAAATAAATGAATTGCAAACTATAGTGAGTGTTTTAGTAACACAGAATAGGTTTTAGTAAATCCATGAAATTATAGGGGGTGTTTTAGTAAATGACCTACTTTTAACGTTTGTGTACTCCTAATCTTATGCTTGGATAAATAGGAGTGGCAACGAGCCAAGCTTTCACGAGCTATTCGAGCTCAGCTCGTGAAAAGCTCGGTTCAGCTCGATTTAAACCAAGCTTCAAGGCGAGGTCGAACCTAATAAAACTCGACTCTTAAGGCTCACGAGCCTAATCGAGCTTCTACATACATTCATACATATATACATACATATACATATACATATATATATATATATATATATATATATATATATATATATATATATAATATTTATATATAATAGTTTAATTTTTATATAATAATAGTAATAATAATAATAACAACAACTAATTATTATAATTATTAATTTTTTAAATATCAAATACAAAATTAATTATATATATATATAATTTTTTACTTGTATAAAACATTTGACTCACAATTGAGCTCGAGCTTATGAGGTTTTGACTCGAGTTGAACTCGAGCTTTAGCTCAAACTGAGTTCGAGCTCGAATAGCTAGCTATTTGGCTCGACTCAGCTTGAATCCACCCCTATGGATAAAGACTACTTGCACAAGACTCCATCTTTAGAGAATAGAGGTTATCATTTTAGTCCACCTCACAAATTTGGAGCTTTTGCCTAGGTTTTATATTATACAAGATATAATATAAAATATTTTATATATAAGAAGCATAGAACCGAAATCAGGCCTGGCCCAACCCGTGCCTATGTTTCAGGCTTGGAATCTGGGCCTATCCAGCAAAAGCAATCTATGGTCCTTGTCACTGATATGGGTGTCAATGGTTTTCAAAAATTCGGTTTTAAATTCGATATTCTACATAATCAAGTCAAGCTCGGATAATTCAAATATTATAATTGGTCGAATTTGGATATCCTATTCATATTGTTTAAGTAGTCGAGTTAAATTTGGATATGACCTAATTCGATTCGATAAATATTCAAATATAGTATATATAATAATTAAATTATATATTTATATACTTCATATAAATAAAATATATATTTATTAATTACTTAAAATAAATAATTTGTCTAATTTGAATTAAATAAAATATTTGAACATTCAATCAAATTTGAATTTAAATATCTTTCAGATATTGAATCGAATTCAAATATTGAATTTTCTAACCATTTAAATTCGATCCACTTACTCGCCATATAATCACATATCATGCACCCTGCTTGGAGTTGTATTTTAAGGACTGTTGTAGGACGACTTTTGCCAGCAGGATCCAACATCATCTGTTTAGTTTGGTTAATAGGTTGTTAGAAGCCGCTATCTTTGTTTTAAATTTTTAATAGATAAATGCAGGTGGAATGGGTCCACAAACCGCGTCCGGGTGGGTGCTGCTGCCTCATGAGTCACACGGCTCATTGTAATTTTGTAGTTGTTCCATTTTCTTCTACGATCCACACAATGATAATTAACACCAACGACCCACTTTCTTCTATTCTCCTCCACACATAAAAAAAAAAGGTTTCTCTCATCCTATGGCTCACAGTCAGAGAGTATTCATTTGCATCCTTCCTTACTCCTTAGGCCCTGCCTGAATCAACATAATTTTATACTTCTCCACTTGGTATTTTCTTCTTAAAATCTTGTTAAAATTTCCCGTTCCTTCTTTTTAATTTTATAAATAAATGACTCGTTTTAAGTTTTAACAAATGGGATATAAAAATCTCATTGTCATATGATCACACTATACGTACGATGTATATATGGTTTTAAATTAACTATCTGATAATTTGAGTGCTCCAAATCGAAGGGGGTCGCTTTCCCGTTAATAAAATTATCTTACAACCACAAACTCTCAATTCACATGTTCAATACAAAAAGAAAGAAACACACATTCAAAAGCTAGCTTCCAACTTCCAATCAGAACACCACAGCCGACGGGAAGAGCTGATTCACAACAGCAAACAACCTGCAGTGTGAAGAAAATGCTTGAGATATCAGTGTTTGCAGGATTAATTAATTTTTTTTATCATTGACGAATCAGTGCGTTTTAGTATTTTACATTTTATCATGCATGGCCAATTGGCCATAGCCTATAACGTTAAAAAAAATCCCTTGTAATCAGTATTAAAATCAAAGAAAAACAAAAATTTATAAGCATTTTATCATATATATATTTTAAACAAAATGGTGTATACATGTATTTTTATAAAACAACTTAAATCATGTAAAAAAACAAATTTACAAAATGCAAGCTTTTTTTTTTTTAGACTTTTTTTATTTTATAATCATTAGAGGACCAGGTATCATATCGGTATTTTAATTCTTGATCATATTTAGTGTCTAATTGGACAAGTCAGGGATGTGCTGCTTGCACATCTGAGCATAACAAGCTACATAATCAATCATGAGTGAATTAATTTGCTAGTGTTTTGTATATATGGATCCAGTCATTTTGGAGCCTGGAGGGCTGAAGAAGTGAAGAGTAGTGGCTTCTAGATTTCTAAGGTGGGCCTCACGCAAACATCTTGCTTGGGGAAAAGCGTAGAGGGCCCAAATCAATTGTCAGTCAATCATTTGAAGGACTATGGGCTTCGGCCTCTTTGAATAACTTATCCAAACTTCTAAAGTACTTCAAAATAGCTGAACCAAACAGACCTTAAATTTCTCTTCAATTCTTTCTAAGTGTTTCTTTTTTCTGTCTTCTATTTTTAATCCTTGGGGCTACACAGACCTAGCCCATCCCCAATGCTGGTGCAAGAGGGATTGGATTCCAAGCCTCCGCTACCACCAGAGCAAGATTCCTTTTCTTTTCTTTTCTTTTTCATTTTTTTGAGCAAGGAATATATTAGAAATATAAATGGAATCTACCATCTGTAAATAGCCATGGGTGAACTAGATCGGCCATTTGCAGCATTGCAGCGAAATTGATCAAGTTTAGGGTCAGGCTGGGTGTTTCATAATTTTCATAAACAAATATTAGAAATAGACGTATTCACGTGCCAGGCTGGGCCAGTTTGATCCGGGCTTTGCCTCTTATCAATGGAAAATGTTCAGCATAAGTCTGCCCCTGGACCAAGTGGGCCTGGATCTTGAACTCAAGCCCAACACTTACATAAAACTCAAAGCTTGCCTGTACAGTGTTAGGTACCTGGTCATTTTTCAGGAAACATTACCATGTCAGCGCTATAAAGTATTTTAAGCAATTTTTTATTTGATTAACTAATTCAAGTAAAAAGTGGTTCTAATTATTTTAACTCGGTTTTTGTGAAACTCTTATGGTCAAAAACAACCTTTTCACGCTTATTGCTCCCAAAGGTGTTGTCCGGCCTGGTGCGAAATAAAATAAACACAAATTAACAATAATGCCTGCGAGTTTGTGCAGTATCACCTGCTCTCCTGCTATATGGTACCAAGCATCACCTAAGAATGAGAATTCATCAAAATTCACGGTGGTTATTTAGATCGATGAAACTCTCCAACGTGTGAGTGGGTGGGTATGAATGCATGATGTAGGAAACCTGATCTAGTATTTTAGGCTCAATTTAGACCGAGTACAAATATAAATATAAGTAGAGCGAAAAATCCTTTGATTTTTGTATGTATTTGTATTGTACATATTTGTTTTGTATTTGTACTCTTTCTGAACTTAGTATTGGAGTTTCATCAATCAAAACAGCTCTCATGAATTTTGATGAATTTCCATTGGCTAATGTACTATTTAGTGAGATCTCGATTGATAAATGCAATTTTATTGTTTAAAATGAGTTTGTTTTCTATTAATTAGGTAGTCCATAGGTCATTTAGGCTGCGTTTGGAAACAATGCAAATGGAGTGTAAATCCCAGTTCATGGTAAATTTGCATTCTGGTTCACTTTTGTCAACATTACATTTATGTATTGACAAATGATAGACCAATGTATATTTACATTGATAACAAGATGTAAAAATACATAAATAAAAAAAGAAGTAAATTTGCATTCAAGTGGGCTTTTGATAAAAAAAAAAAAAACATGTTTTACTGGAATTTATATTTGTATCAATTACAACTAAAAGTCTATTTGGTAAGAAGGTAAATTTGTCAGTACAAAACTAACCTAAATTTACAATTTATATGAACTATTTTACACTCTACATATTTGCACCCACACTTATTTGCATTAAAGAATCTTTAATAGTTCGAATTGAATCTCAAAAGGGAGTAGTTTTATTATTGTTCTATCAACTTTTTATATGATTTGTCAAGATACTCTGCCACTTGTTCAAAATAGTAGGGCTTTAAGTAGTATCCTATTCAATCCAATTCAATCATTTTGCAGCCATACAAAAGACTACCCTTTTATGCATTACTTTTACTAAGCCCCCAAACTGGATGAACCACTGAACTGATGAACTTTTCAATTCCCTGCTAGAGGAGTTCACATCTGCGCCTCACAGAGATTAAATGAAATTTTATTTTTAAATATTAACCACTTTATGTATCATACATCATTTGAAATGAGCTTTTGTTTTTCTTTTTTTTTTTTTTTTCTTTCTAGTGAAGATAATTAGAATCAACCTTTTTGAGAGAAGATCTAATTAAGTAAGATCTTTAACAGAAGATCACATCTGCACCCCTAAAAATAAAATGATGTATATGATACATAAAGAGAAAACATAAGGCTGGCTTGAACTCGTTAGTAACTTGTTCATATTGTAAAACCAGAGTTTTTCTGGGTTATTCTTTTTCTGTGTTTTATTCATTGAGAATTCAAGTATTTATACACAACCACCGAACCTTCTAAGTTTATGGCAACTAGAACTCCTAAGTTTACAGGGATTCAAACATATTTTTCCTATCCTATCTAAACTATTCATGATAAGGGAAGATATATACAAACAAGATAATACTGAATGGACTCCTAATCCTAACACCCCCTCAAGTTGGAGCATGCAGATTGTGAATGCCCAACTTGCGGAGAAAGTACTCAAATTCTCTATGACCTAGTGCCTTCATAAAAATATCAGCCAGTTGAACGGTAATTGACACATAAGCAAGACGAATGCAACCATTTTGAATCTCATCACGTATAAAATGACAATCAACTTCAATATGTTTCGTACGCTCATAAAACACTAGCTTTGCTGCAATATGCAAGGCTGCCTGACTATCACAATATAATCGCGTTGGGTTTGAATGCATAACTTCAAGAGCCAATAACAATCTTTTCAGCCATTTTAATTCACACGTGGCCATGGCCATAGAACGATACTCTGCTTCCGCTGAAGAATGAGCCACAGTGTGTTGCTTCTTAGTTTTTCAGGAAATAGGCGATTTTCCAAGCAAAATAAACCATCTAGACAGAGAACGTCAGGAAAAAGGACAACTTGCCCAGTCTGAATCACACCATGCATATAACTGTAAGTCACAATCTGAACGCAAGAGAATTCCTTGACCAGGATTTCATTTCAAGTAGCGCACCACTTGCAATGCAGCCTCCCAATGTCTTTCTTGCGATTGCTGCATAAATTGGAACAAAACATGCACACAATAAGACAACTCTGGACGAGTTGTTGAGAGATAAATAAGTCTACCCACCAAGCGCCTGTGTTGCTCAGGATCAGATAAGAGAGGCCCATCTATCAAGGTGAGATTGTGATTATGCTCCAGAGGAAAAGGAGTAGGTTTTGCACTAAGTAATCCAACTTCAGAGATAATATCCAAAGTATACTTACGTTGAGACAGAAAAGTTCCTGTTGAGTTTCGAGCAACTTCAATGCCCGAAAAATATTTCAATGGTCCCAAGTCTTTCATATGGAAGCAATCACTCAAATATTTCTTAAAGACTTGAATTTCTATACGATCATTACCTGATACGATAATGTCGTCCACATACACGAGAACAAGCACATGCACCCTGTCTCGACGAAAGGTGAAGAGGGAGTAATTTGAACATGATTGCTGAAACCCATATGTCTTCAAGGTTGTGGTTAATTTAGTAAACCAACATCTCTACGCTTGTTTCAAGCCATACAGAGATTTTTGCAACCAACACACCATACTTGGTTTATCCAACTGAAACCAGGAGGCATTCGCATGTAGACTCCTCATGAAGGTCACCATGCAAGAATGCGTTATGTACGCCCATTTGATGAACCTCCCAATTTCTAGTTGTTGCGACTACAAAGAAGGTACGGACATTAACCATTTTTGCAATTGGGGCAAAAGTTTCATTATAATCAATTCCCTCAACCTGCTTGTTCCCAAAAATCACAAGACAGGTTTTGTATCTTTCCACTGTCCCATCAGCCTCATACTTGATTTGATACACCCTTTTGCATCCTATGGCTTGTTTTCTGGATGGCAAAGGCTCCACAATCCATGTCTGATTATTTTCAAGTGCGTGTATTTCTTTCTACATTGCATCCCTCAATTTTTCATCCTTTATGGCCTTAGCAAAAAAAGTAGGTTCAACTCCTGCAGTAATAGCTGCCAAGAAAGCACGATGTCAACAAGAAAAATTGTTACAGTTCACATAGTTATCTATGGGATAAGGACTACATGCAGAATGTGATTGGCAAAGTGAGCTTGCAAAGGGACGCGAAGAGGGACTCAAGCATTGTGGTGTGAAGCACATAATCTCTCAACCTTGTGGACTGCTATTTCTATCGATGCCCACACCCCAAATGAAATTTATAGTGTTGCTGTTGAAATTCAGAGTGTTGCTGTTGCTCAATATCGCCACCCCCCTGACATTAGGACCATCTTCGCTTGCATTTTCTGTGGTGGCGTCACAAGAATGCATGGGTTCACCAGCATTTTCATTTAGGTCTACGCGGGTTCCTTATTCTATATGGACTCCTTCTTTAGCGGGTTCACCTCGCTGGTTACCCTCCATCTCCTCATTTGCTAGTCCAGGTAAATAAGTAGATGGTGCCAACACCTCATTTGTCCCACCTATTCCACAATTAAATTGGCCTTGTGCTTTGTTCGGTTGTGCATCTTCCTTGTGTGCATACGGGAATTCATGCTCTAAAAAAGTAACATCTCTTGATGCAAAGAACATATCGGACTCTAAATCATACAAGCTCCAACATTTCTTTCCAAAAGGATATCCAACAAAAACACACCATTTGCTTCGACAGACAAATTTATCCCCTCCATGTCCATGATTGAGTGCATATGCTAAGCAACCAAAAACTCGCACATTATCATAAGAAGGAGGTCGCCCAAATAACATTTCATAGGGAGTCTTTCCCTTCAACAGAATGGACGATGTCCGATTGATCAAATAGCATGTGGTCATGACGCATTCCCCCAAAAAATCAATAGGCAATCTGGCTTGAAAGCGCAGAGCTCGGGCAACATTGAGTATGTGGCGATGCTTGCGTTCAACCCTCCCGTTTTGTTGAGAGGTCCCGACACAAGTGGTTTGATGAATAATACCACTTTTAGCAAAATAACTAGCCAAGCATACAAACTCAGTCCCATTATCAGTACGGATCACCTTTATAGGTTTGTTAAATTGCCTTTGAACCATAGTAAAAAAATTTCGAAGAACTCGTCCCACTTCCGTCTTATCAACCAGAAGATAAATCCAAACGCCTCTAGAAAAATCGTCTACTATGGCCAAGAAATAATAAGCACCACAAGAAGTTGCAGTTTTATAAGGACCCCACAAATCACAATGAATTAACTAAAAAATATCGGATGCTTTATTATTACTAGAAACAAACTCTTCTCGACATTGTTTAGCTCGGAAGCATGCATCACAACCCTTAATACTGTCATCATTATTATTCTTAGTACTAATAAAAGGCAGCAACTTAACAATTCTATAAGAAGGATGCCCTAACCTTTGATGCCAAATATCACATGTCCTACTCTCTGTAGTCTTCATTGCTCTTGTTGATGCAATGCTCCGGAAATAATAGAGTCCCTCTCGCTGCTCACCCGCTCCAATCAGCATCTCGTAGTGCGGTCCTGTATCACATAGAACTTATTGGTGAACTGGACAATACAATTCGATTCCTCAATCAATTGCGATACAGAAAGTAAGTTGCAATTCAAACTAGGCATATATAAAACACTAGTCAGTTTCAGATGATCGTCCAATGCAACTGTGCCTTCTTTCTTTGCTATTGCTGCCCAACAGAGCACGGAATGACATTCTTTATGTCTCCCATCGACTCAAGGCTTCCTGTCATATGATGAGAGGCCCCTGTGTTTATTATCCATTTTGACAATTTTTGCTTACCACTTAGTCGTTGACTCCCCTCTTTTTGTGTTCAAAAGGTTGAGTAATATGTTTCACTGCTCACTACTCAGTCCATTTAACTCAGTCTTGGCTGCATCAATTGATTCTCCTTGAGACGCATTGCCTTGCATAGAGGCTTTGGTTGTATTCGCCTTGACTTGGCAGCCACGACATTTTCCTCCTACCCCTGCTCCCTTTTCTCTGTTTTCAGTCATGCCGACTATTGTGTCTGAAAGCCCACGATCGGTACCACAAGAGACAAAGAACCGATCTCAGGATCTCCCTAAAACCTACCGCAGAACGTTGACTTGCCGGAGACTTGAGCCCTTATAGGAAGGTTGTCCGATCAACAGTTTCGGCCAAACGGAACTTCTGTAGAAGGAGAAGAAGACCGAATAACTCTGCGAAAAATGCAACTCAGAATGGAACCGCCGGTTGCAGCCTTAGTAGGACGAAGGCAAAGATCGAACTCTACAGAAAACGGAGTGCCGAACTGAAAGTTTGTCCTTTGCTGGCGGCAAACACCGTCGTCGCCGAGAGTCTCATGTATAGGGAGGGTCAGGTCAAAGAAGGACAGGAGACGTCATCGCGGGAGAAACCGCTAACGCTCTACGAAGAAGGCCGAGAAGCCCGCAACAACAACTCCTGTAATACCAAAATCAAAACGGGAGAAAACAAGGATTTGGGTGAGCTTGAAGGTGATATTCCGGTCGGGTTGCAAAGCACAACAAGCCGTTAAAATCGATGAGCAACCAATATTCTCACCGGCACAGTGTCTCGTCGATCCCATTCAAGTCTCTAGCGAGTGCAACAGCGTCAGAGACAGAGCCACCACCTCCGGTAGTGGCAAGGTTGAAGAGGTTTGCATCGGGTCAGAGATCCAAAACGTGGATCGCTGATGACCTGGATCAAAACGTGGGTCGCTGATGACCTGGATGAATCGTTTGGTCATGAGAGTATATGGCAACAACGAAACCTAGACCAAGGAGGCTTGATTGCTGTCGAAAGTGGGGTTTGTGGAACCCGCTTCCATTTGATAATTATATTGATTACGTGGCAGCAGCGTGGGATGAAAGATTGGCTTGATAAAATGTAAAACCAAAGCTTTTCTGATTAATTGTTTTTCAGTGTTTTATTCATTGAAAATTCAAGTATTTACACACAACGACCGATTTAAGGAAAAGATAAGAAGATATATACAAACAAGATAATACTGAACACATATTTACATCATTCGAGTCAATCTGGCCGGACTCATGATGATGATAAGGTTTCGCTGCAATAACAACGTACGATATATTAATTCCAGCAGCCGTGATTAGGACGCCATATATTCGATGAGACCAAGAATGGCAGCAGTTGGATCTCCAAGAATGGAGGTCAGAATGATTTTGAAGACTACTTTGGCAATTCTCCAATACCTGTAAATTGCGGCATCGTTTGTAGTTGAATTAGCAGGAATGGCGAGCTGCTGCTCCAGCTGGTTCCTACTACACACCACCAAAACTCCTTCATCCTTCTCCAAAACCTGATCATCATGACATGTTCCCTGCCGAGACGACAGATGAGATAAATAGCCTCTCTTCCACGTCTCAAGAAGCACATCCTTGACGCATGAAACATGAAAATGATATTTGGTGCAGGTAGAGACGTAGGACCATCCCGTAACCCCATCCCACAGCTCCCTCCTTCCACAGTTGTGGCACCTGGACTTCACCTTGTCTCGAAGCTTTAGCGTCACCCTTTCGCCTCGAATTACATTGGGAAGTCTGCGACAACAAGGGTGCAAATCATACCCTCCTTCTGGGCAGTGATAGACGAAGCCTTTTATGTCTCTACCGCAGGCATCGCAGTATCGCTGGCGCTCTCCTGGGGCTCCTTCCATAAACTCGAAGCTATAGCCTTTGTAGAATGGGTGGCTGATGGATGAGAAGTCGGGGAACATGCAATCCTCGTGGAGATCATAGTTACAGGCATCGCATCGATACCTTATTCCAAACCCTATTTCCTTGCAGCCATCGCAAGTGTATGGCGTTTCGCTCTTCTCCAATTGTAGATTGTGTTGAGGGTGACTGAAATGAGGTTGATCGGTGTAAATCATTGTGACAGATGAGCTCCCTCCTCTGCTTGATAGTTATATTGGTCGATGATGTTATAGAGAGTCGAGCTAGGAATATATATATATATAAAATTCTTTCTGCTTCTATATCGATGATGGGATTCGGGTGTATTGATTAATTGGTTGGTATATATGGAATGGAAGGGTTGTTGATAAACATATATTTATAGAGACTCGGCGTCCTCTACTGGTACACATTTTTCTTGTTATTTCTTTCTTCCGTTAAATTTCGCATATGACTGACTTTCTGGAATATATTTTCTGCTAGTTTCTCTGTAATTTCTGCTCTAGCTACATGATTAATTGTATATATGCACACGCAACGCATATGCATAAAAATCAAAAACCAATATTATCGTAGGGATAAATTTGACAAGCTTCTTATTAGCTGCGACTTTAGATTCTCAAAGTTCTTTTCCTTTTCTTTTATTTCTTTCGGTTGTTTCTTCACAGTTTCTTGGAAGAGGTTACGAATGGACGTCCTCTTGCCTGCATACACGAAAAGGAAAGTAACTAAAAAAAAAGAAAAGAAAAAGAAAAAGAAAAGGAATGGGGCTTCTGGTTTGAATTTTGGTTATTGGTAACTGCTAGATGGCCATTTCATACATATATGGCGCAAATTATTTAAGTATATGTATTGATGTTATTGTGAGGGTTCCTGGTAGTTATTCCTGTATATACGTACACATCCAAGTAAGGAGGAGAAGCGAGTGACATACTTTAGTTGAGCCAACGTTTTGTTTTGGCACCGGCGCCTCAAGGATGAAGGACCACCAATTAAAAGCGGGCATAGGAGGACTAAAAGGAGAGGTGGGAACTGGGAAGGAATCGCGTTTAGAAAATTTGGGATATGGGAGGGAGTTGTTCTTCGGCTTCCGCTTACTTTTTGTTTTGCTCCAACGTAACCGGCCAAAATTAGAGTTTTGGTACGTCTAGATATTTTTTGTTTTAATTCATTTGCATGCCGCCTTCAACCCTCTGTTGATAGGTGATTATGCATGATTAGAAAACAAGTGAGATATAGAAAATGAAATTTACAAAATTGGTAAAATCTATATGACTCTTAGAAAGAAAGAAATGACAAGGAAGAAGAAGAAAGAAAGAAATTCAAATTAATAAAGGTATTGCCCAAAGACCATGAGGTCGGTTTTGTTTTAATTAGTTGGGGCTTGGAGACTGGGGAGTCTCCTTGAAAATGAATTTGGTTCTTTATATCATATTGTCTGTGACTTTGAGTCAACCCATAATAATATATTGAAACAATAAGTGAGGTTGAATCGTTGTTCACTTGTTTGTTGATGATAACGACAACAACAAGATGAATGCCCACCTCTGCACACGCATAGCTAAAAATAATAAAAAGAAAATTAAGAAAATAGGTCCAGGAGGCTTTCCCTGGAAAAGATAGGGGATAATCTCCGTCAGATCCTCAAAATCCATTCATCTCGGCTCTCGGGGATTTCAGCTCTGCAAGTCTCTCTCTCCAAACTAAAGACAGAGTAAAATTAAATATTTTAAAAAATAAAAAGAAGAAAAAAGGGGAAGAATTGCAATTTCTCCTATGGCCAAGAGAAATGGTAAAGAGACAAAAGCGGGAGGAAGAAAGGGGAAGGGGAAGAAGATAGATCGGGGGGATAGAGAGAAATGTGAAGGAATTTGAGGTAGAAGGGATTACTGCCACTCTATTCATGTATCATGAAATCCGGGAAGATGAGCAGTATTTTTCTTCCAATTGTCTGAATAATTATTACAAGGTAGTATGGGGATTAAAAATTATTGCAACGGTGGATTTCAATGGAAAGCTAACCAAATGAGTTATTTATCTCACGGTCATAGTAAAAGGGGGGTCTTTGTCGCAAAACGAAGTGCATATGGTCTTTGTCACAGACCCCATTGTACCGGGGGGGGGGGGGGGGTTTGTAATTTACCCTTAATTAAATTCATAAATCAGCAAGTATATGAAATGTCCAAATCACTCCCCCACAAATTTTCGATTTCCAGTTTCTGGGTGAGCCCATGAACTCTAAACTGTAGATGGTAAAGTTCTCTAGAAACTCGGGTTGGGGGAGGGTTGTAGGGAGGGTTATGGACTTATGAGTATGGGCGTTGTGGAGGGAGACCGGGTCTACTCCTCACACCTAGTGCCTCATTGGCGCCTCACACGCACATCCTAGCATGCATTGGGAACATCTCCCATAATTATTAGTGAATAATCATGGGAAATGTTCCCAATGCACGGTGGATGTGCTTGTGAGGCGCCCATTTGTGAGGAGCAGATCCCGTCACTTGTGGAGACTGGATCTACTCCTCACACTTGGCACCTCACTGGCGCCTCACACGCACATCCTACCATGCATTGGGAACATCTCCCTATTGAATATTCATGGGAAATGTTCCCAATGCACGGTGGATGTGCTTGTGAGGCGTCCATTTGCAGGGAGCAAATCCCGTCACCTGTGGAGATTGGATCTGCTCCTCACACCTGTCACCTCATTGGCGCCTCACATGCACATCCTACCATGCACTGGGAACATCTCCCGTACTTATTAGTGAATATTCATGGGAATCTTCCCAATGCATGGTGGATGTGCCTATGAGGGCCCATTTGGCCCAGCCCGAAGCATAGCATGAGTAAGCCAACTTGAGCCTAGTAACAAGGTAGGTTCCAGTCGGACCCAGATTAGGTTGCATTTGTCATTTCGTATTTTAAGGACTTAGCGATGAAATTTCTGAACATTTTCTTTAATATTATTAACGAATGAATATAATCGAATCTATATATTTATATATATAACTTAAAAGCAAAAAGTTGTACCGCTGATTGTAAGAATGGAATATTTTTTATATAATATGAATGAAATCTTATAATTTTACAATCTTTCTCTTTTCATGCTTTTAACCATTACCATTATAAATTTAATTAATTAAAATAATGCCATTAAATAAAATAAAAAAACAATCATAATTTGTCCTTTTTTTCTTTTTCCTTTTTCATATTTAATACTAAACATATAATTATTCACAATGGTGCCACTACTAACCATTTATAATGATGCCACTAAACTTTTACTTTTTTCATATTTGTTAAAATTTGTCTTTATCTCTCATTTTATTTACAATCGGGCCATGTTGGGCAGTGCCATGTGGATCGCGTTTCCCTCCCTTGGGATACTTTAGGGGGTCGACCTTCATATTTGAGCTAACCTATGCTTTTTAAAAATTTTGAAAAAATAATGAAAAGTTGACATAAATTAAAAAATAAATAAATAATTAAAAAAATTTAAAACTTTAGTTTATATGAATTTTGATGTATACAATTGTTTATATATGCAATAATAAAATGAAATAATATAATAATTTGTTAAAAACTGTCTTTATCTCTCATTTTGTTTACAATTGGGTTGTGTTGTATAGTTCTTCCCTCCCCTAGGATGCTTTAAGGGGTTGGCCTAGCACAACCCTTGGCCCAAGCCCGCACAGGCCTGTGTCGTGTCGAGGGCCAGACTAGTTCAAAGGCCAAGTCTTAGGCTAGGCCAGGCACGAACCAAGCTAATCCATGTTTTTATAAATTAAAAAATAGATAAAAAAAAAACAAGATCTTAAAATTTTATTTTATATGAATTTTGATGTGTACAATTGTTATTATATGAAATAATATAATAAAATTGAAAATAAAATTATATATATTAATATATTATATAATTATATATGGCCTGTGTCGTGCCACAGGCTGGGCTAGTTCGTGGGCCAAGTCTTAGGCTAGGCCAGGCCACAAATCGGGCTAAGCCATTTTTTTTTTAATTTTGAAAAAAAATAATGAAATTTTAACATAAATTAAAATAAATAGACAAAAATTTTAAAAAGATCTTAAAATTTTATTTTATATGAATTTTGATGTGTACAATTGTTATTATATGTAATAATAAAATGAAATAAAATTATATATATTAACATATTATATGATTATTGTATATAATATACGGCCTGAGCCCGTGTAGGCCTATGCTGTGCCACGGGCCAGGTTGGTTTGTGGGCCAAGTCTAAGGCCAGGTCGAGCTATGAACCAAACAAGCCATGTTTTTTAAAAATTTGGAAAAAAATAATGAAAATTTTAACATAAATTAAAAAATAGACAAAAAATAAAATAGATCTTAAAAATTTTATTTTAGCTCGAGCCCGCACGGACCTGTGTCGTGCCATGGGCTAGGCTGGTCCGCGGGCCAAGTCTTAAGCTAGGTTGGGCCCAAACCTAGCTAAGCCTGTTTATAGGCTTGATAGCCTAGTAGTTCATCCCGACCCATCAACAACGTTAAATTAATTAATTTGAGATAGCCTTTACCAATCTTGTGTTAATAATACATAAAGTTTTATTTATTTATTTACTTATTTTACTAAATTATTTAATTAGTTAATAATTTAATAATCTAACAAATCATTATTACTAGCAATGTAAGACATAGAATCATATATATATTTATATATATATTTACTCTCTCACTTATGATCTATTTATCTCATTTATTTATTTATTAAATTAATTATTATTTAACTATTTACAATTATTCCACTGTATAAAACAAAAATACAATAACAAAAGTCATCTCTCCCTCTTTCATTCTATTTATAATGGTCGTGATTTTTATTTATTATTTTATTTTATTAAAAAATTTACCTTTCCTGTATAATAATTTAGCTCTGACAAACCATTACGACCAAGAAATTGACGGTAACAGAAAAACCAAATCGAGAAATTGACGGCATGTCGGCATCCAATAATCAATAACTAACCAATGAACAAAGTGAATGTCGGAACTTCTTTTCCTATATATCATCATGCCTTTTCCTTGAACTTGGTGTGTGTAGGAAACTATGAATTTCAGTGAAGCTTCGACAAATTTATTCCTCCTCGAACTAGTAATATGGTTATACTTCTCGGTATCTTCTTCCAGAAAACAAAGATTTTTTAACTTGTATTAAGTTGCTTTAATTTGTACCGAAGGAAAACCCACCAGATTGTATCTCTTTTTTAGTTATTAATGCAAATACACCTTTCAACTCGGAAAAGGTGTATTTCTTTTGCTCGTCTTTCCGATGGATGGCATGCACTCGTTTACTCGTTTTGGTGTGGGACGTGGACACGTGGTCTACTTCCAAATAGATTCAATTACGTTAAGTGTATATCTTCCCATCTCACATGTATGGATTAAGTTAAATGGCAAATTTGGGGTATTAGCCTTTAAAATTCATTTATGAAATTTAAAGTAAAAAAAAAAAAGGAAAATTAACCATTTACCGATAGAGAATAGAGGCTAAATAATACACCTCAAAAGAGACGCCATTAACAAGTGGTTTACAGTAACAGATCATTCTTCGGTCAAGAGGCAGAAACCATTTTGTAGGAAGTAGGATTTCTCCTCCACTGACTGTTTTGTTTTCTTATTCTTTAGGCGCCATTAATAAGAAATTTGTAGAAAATTGTTTTGCAAATAGATTCAACTATTCAAGGGATGGAAATCGTTTTGCAAAGATAGCTTATGGTTTCTTCCCATAAAAGCCCCCTTCTTTTGAAAGTTATAATAACCTCAAATGGAGATAAACAAACTCATTGTTCTCTAGCATTTTATCCGTAATAACAGAAAAGCACCAAGAACAAACTAAAAGGAAAATTCCTAAATTGATGCAACAACCCATAATATTGAAGTTGAGATTAAAGGGCACCAAGAACAAACGCCGATTACTCTCTAATTTAATGCTACATGCTTTAGAAAGTTTTTAATTATCTGTTCACCAAATTTCTTGGCATTCAAATGTTTATAGTATGGAAACAAAAAGAATTTTTATAAATCTAACTTCGTTGGAATCATTATTGAATCTAATTCACTTAAGCCACATGGGGTTTAGATGTGGTTTCCTTTGTACCTATCTTAGTCACGTTGCTTAGCTTAATGCAAAGAGCACTTTTCTATAGCTCGATGTTGCAGAATACTCCTCTTACTGCTTCACTTGGAAAAAGTAAGGTTCTCAGGTGAGAAGAAGAAGATAAAGAAGAAGAACAAGAAGAAACACTGATGAAATCAAATGATTTCTTATAAATGGATTTTGCCTTTTGCTGATATGAAGAAAAAAGAAGAATGATTTGTTGCTGTAAATCGCTTGTTAATGGCTATTGGAGATAACCCTCATAACCGAACCAACTTAGGAGATAATCCTCCTGGAGGTTATCCTATCAGATCCAGAACCTCTAACCAATCCAAATCCGATCTAGACTCTAAGAAAGATAAGGATAAAGACTGTAAATCAAGATCAAGAAAATCCATCATATACTCTAACTAGCTTTTTATTGTTATCTTGTACATATCATTGTATGATCCAAACTCTTCACTACAGTCTATAAATACCATTAGCTTCAGTGTTCCAATTCACTGAAGTCTATTCCCTCATCTCTCTCTCTCTCTCTCTCTCTCTCTCTCTCTCTCTATTTTCTGTTATTTCTTTAGTTTAACTATGGCATCTGTTCATCTAGCTAGGGTTTGCAAAGCATTCCCCTCGCTTGAGTTTCTTGTTTGTTTTGTTTAATCGATAGTGAAATATTATCTTTTTCTTTTTGACTTTTTTCTTTTTATTTTAATTTCAAAAAATAAATTTTGAAGGCATGCCACCTCAAACTTGCCGTTTAACTTAACCCATACATGTGAGATGGGAAGGCATGTAATTAAAGTATGGCGTGGTTGAATTTGATTGGAAGTGCACACCTCCTATACCAAAACGACTGCAGTAAATATGGGTTCTATTTTTCCATTTTTTAATATATGGTGTGCTAATGTGGCATTGAAAAATTCCTATGTGACAGCAACAATAATTGATGAGGATAGAATTGGCCCTCCAGTGGAATTGTGACACATGGCACCTCATGCCAATTAAGTGTGGCCTCTTGATAGCTCGCCACAGGCAGCTCGCCACAGGCAGCTCGCCAAAGACAGCTCACCACAGGTAGCTCACTATAGGCAGCTCGCCACAGGCAACTCACCATAAGCAGCTCGCCAAAGGCAGCTCGCCATAGGCAACTCGTCATAAGCAACTTGCCACAAGCAGCTCGCCACAGGCAGCTCGCCATAGGCAGCTTGCCATAAGCAACTTGCCACAAGCAGCTCGCCATAGGCAGCTCGCCACAGGCAGCTCGCCATATGCAGCTCGCCACGGGCAGCTCCCCATAGGCAGCTCGCCATAAGTAGCTTGCCACAGACAGCTCGCCATAAGCAGCTTGAAACAGGTAGCTCGCCACAGGCAGCTCACCCTCATAGCCTGGAAACTTAGACAACTCGGCATTGCATAGGCAACTCGCCACAGGCAGCTCACCCTCATAGCCTGGCAACTTAGACAACTCGGCATTGCATAGGTAGTTCGCCACTAGGCAGCTCGCCACTTGTAGGGTAGCTCGGTACAAGAGTAGTTCGACGTATCGCATGAAGATCTCCTGCCTGAAGACCTGGCCTAGATACCGACCCGTTGACTGACATGAGCGCTGACCTGACAACCTGGCCTAGACACTGACCCACCGACTGACACAGGCACCGACCTGACAACCTGGCCTAGACACCGACCCGTCAACTGACGCAAGCACCGCCCTGAGAACCTAGCCCAAGCGCCGACCTGGCCGCCTGATACAAACGCCAGTCTGACGACCTCAAGGAGTTCACCACTGTACCCCGGTTCTGACGGGATGTGACGAGTCTAACCGTTTGGAGGCTTTTCACCCACCTAACCCACGAGGACTCCGGTATATAAAGACCTCACCCCCCAAGGGGGAGAGGAAGGGGAAAAAATGGAGGTAGTCCCTGCTCTCTAGCTCTTTCGTTTCTCCAATATCATCTTCAAAGCTCTCTACAATTAGAATGCTAACTTAAGCGTTGGAGAGCCCCTGCCGGGAAAATACCCCCGGGTCCTCTGATTCAGTTCTCGCATGTCCCTCATCTCTCGTCGCCTACAAAGAGGAGGAAAAGATGGAGTTCTCGCAGGTCCCTTAGCTCCCGCCGCCTACAAAGAGGAGGAAAAGATGGAGTTTTCGCAGGTCCCTCAACTCCCACTGCCTACAAAGGAAAGAAGACCACCTCGTGCGGAGGGCAGTCGGGTTGCGCTGCACTAGGGAGCTCCATCATTCTCTAAGTCACAAGCCGCCTAGTAGGGAGTTCGCCACCAGGTAGCTCTCCACCAGGCAGTTCACCACCAAGGAGCTCGCCACCAGGCAGTTCACCACCAGGGAGCTTGCCACCAGGGAGCTCGCCACCAAGTAGTTCGCCACCAAGTAGCTCTTCTCCAAGGCACGTCATCACCGGGTGGTGTGGGAACATGCTACAAAAAGCTAAGTTCTTATCTTACAAAAGCTAAGTCCTCTTCTCCCAGAAAGTTAAATCCTCACTTTTTTAGAAATCGAAGCTATCGCTTTATAGTTTACATCTTTTATGAACTCAAAGACTATGCAAGGAGCTAACAAACTAAGTAGCTCTACCAACCTTACTTTCAATTCAGATAATGCCTCATCAGTCCTCTCTACAAGGTCCACCCTACAAAGATGAGCTCTTCGTGGCTTCCGTGGGAGTTGGCGGCCAATCGACTACATAGGCGTCCTTACTGGTCAAGCCTTCCAAGGCTTCCATGTGAGCTGGTGACCTAAAGTTGGCAGTGCTTCCCCCGAAGGTCGAGCTCCTAGTAGCTTCTTGTAGGAGTGGGTGACCGGCATTACGAAGCTGATGCAGCACAATCATAGCTCGACACCTCACAGGCAAAGCCTACGGGCCACATTACTACTTAAGACCCGGTCGCCTCTCCCGCACGGGCAAAGTAAAAAAAGAGTAGACTACGAGTCACTCCCAAAGCCTTTGGGCCACATTACTGCTTAAGACCCAGTCGCCTCTCCGACAGGGGCAAAGCCAAAAAAAGAGTAGACTACGAGTCACTCTCAAAGCCTACGGGTCACATTACTACTTAAAACCGAGTCGCCTCTCCGGCACGGGCAAAAGTCAAAGAAGAGTAGACTACGAGTCACTCCCAAAGCCTATGGGCCACACTAGGAATTGGATCAGCACTTACTAGCTCGTCGACTTATGGGCCAAAAGAAATATACTCCCTTCGCTGAGTTACTCTTAGCTCGGGAGTGGGGGGCAATTGATGAGGGCAGATTTGGCCCTCCAATGGAATTGTGACACATGGCACCTCATGCCAACTAACTGTGGCCTCTTGACAGCTCGCCATAAGCAGCTCACCATTAGCAGCTCGCCACAGGCAGCTCGCCACAGGTAGCTCGCCATAAGCAGCTCGCCACAGGCAGCTCGCCATTAGCAGCTCGCCACAGGCAGCTCACCATAGGCAGCTCGCCATAGGCAACTCGCCATAAGCAACTTGCCACAAGCAGCTTGCCATAAGCAGCTTGCCACAGGCAGCTCGCCATAGGCAGCTCGCCACGGGCAGCTCACCACAGGTAGCTCCCCATAGGTAGCTCGGCACAGGCAGCTCCCCATAGGCAGCTCGCCATAAGCAGCTTGCCACAGGCAGCTCACCACAAGCAGCTCACCTTCATAGCCTGGCAACTTAGACAACTCGGCATTGCATAGGCAGCTTGCCACTAAGCAGCTTGCCACTTGTAGGGTAGCTCGGTACAGGAGTAGTTCAACGTATCGTAGGAAGATCTCCTTCCTGACAACCTGGCCTAGACATTGACCCGCCGACTGACAGGGGCGCTGACCTGACGACCTGGCCCAAACACTGACCCGCTGATTGACACTGGCACCAACCTGACAACCTGGCCCAGACACCGACCCGCTGACTAATGCAGGTGCCACCCTGACAACCTGGCCCAGGCGTCGACCTGGCCGCCTGATACAAACGCCAGCCTGATGACCTCGAGGAGTTCACCACTGTACCCCGGTTCTGACGGGATGTGACGAGTCTTACCGTTTGGAGGCTTTTCACCCACCTAACCTGTGAGGACTCCAATATATAAAGACCTCACCCCCCAAAGGGGAGAGGAAGGGGAAAAAATGGAGGTAATCCCCGCTCTTTAGCTCTCTCGTTTCTCCAATATCATCTTCAAAGCTCTCTACAATCAGAGTACTAACTTAAGTGTCGGAGAGCCCCCGCCGGGAAAATACCCCCTGGGTCCTCTGATTCAGTTCTCGTAGGTCCCTCAGCTCCTGCCACTTACAAAGAGGAGGAAAAGATGGAATTCTCGCAGGTCCCTCAGCTCCCACTACCTACAAAGGAAAGAAGACCACCTCATGCAGAGGGCAGTCGGGTTGCGCTGCACCAGGGAGCTCCACAATTCTCTAAGTCACAGGCTGCCTAGAAGGGAGTTCGCCACTAGGTAGCTCTCCACCAAGCAGTTCGCCACCAAGGAGCTCGCCACCAGGCAGATCGCCACTAGGAAGCTTGCCACTAGGGAGCTCGCCACCAGACAGTTCGACACCAGACAATTCGCCACCAGGCAGTTCGCCTCCAGGCAGTTCTCCACTAGGCAGTTCGCCACCAAGTAGCTCATTACCAAGGCACATCACCACCGGGTCAAATAACGAGGTACTTAGCCAAAAAAATTTTACCTCACAAAACATTGGTACGTGGCCAGAAACGGTTAAATCAGTAATGATACTAAATAAAAAAACCTGAAAAAACCGAAAACGCAAAAACGCCTCTAAGAAAGCACGACATCATCCCAAAATAAACAAGATGATGGAAGAGAACGAGGAGCAATATATTCCATCGATTAATCCTGGCATAAAAATTAAAATGACTAAACATGTGGAACCGAAGCAAACACACAACACACAACAGCAAATTAAAGGCGGAAACAATATATCGATTAATCCATATATCATGCCAGAAGAGATTGAAAGATAGAAGCAACAGCAGCCGTTGGATCTCCAAGGATAATGGAGATAATGAGCTTCAGAACAAGTCTTGCTATCCTCCAGTACTTGCTACTCCTTGAACTTGTTGCTCTGTTGCTGCCAACGACGGCACCTTGGAGACCACCGGCAGCAGCAGCCTTACTCTCCACAGCGGCCTTTGTAAGCGTAACAGCGCTTCTTCTCAATCTCCTCCCATTTCTTGACGATCATGTCCTTCACAGAAGAGACGTGAATATGGTAGTCTCCACACTTTGACACGTACGACCATCCCCTCACCTCTCCCCAGACTTCCCTTCTCCCACAGTGGGAGCACTTGGACGACACCTCCTTGCGCAGGAGTAATTCCATGGGTTCCCCATCGTTACCATGGACAACAACTCGTGGTTGGAGACTGGCGCAGCAAGGGTGCAGGTCATCACCCGTCGCAGTGGTAGGAGAAGCCGATAATGTCTCTCCCGCATGCGTCGCAAAATAGTTCTCCTCCTCCTTTTCGTGGGGTCTCATGGAATTTGAAATTGCACTTTGGGTAGAGTGGGTGGGAGATGGTTGGAGAGGCCATGGCGCAATCTTTGTGTAGATGAAAATTGCAGTCCTCACATTGGAAACACTCCCCGAACCCGAGTTCATTGCACCCATCACACGAGTAAGGTTCTCTGGTGCAGCCAAGCCTGAGCTCGTGTGAGTGCCCTTTATGCTTTCTGATGGTATACAGCATGGTCTTGCGATTATTATTTCTCTTTCTCTACTACTGCCACTTGATTACTCCGCTATCAATTAGCTAGCTAGATCTCTTTCAACTTTGGTGCAACGCTTCAACAGCTTTGAACTGATGAGCTTAAAGCCACCGGCGGACTTCCCTGCTGAGGTGCGTTCATATCCATCACAGATTAATTTCCTGTATATATATTGTCACGGCAGTACTCCACTATTTCAGTTGCAGAATATAAACAAATTAAAAACATAAGAAAGTTAAAGCTCAAAAATAGTAAAAGCAAACGACAGCGAGCCAAACCAGGGAATGTAAACTTGTGTTCAATCAGTTGTGTATAGCTAGAGAGGAACTTAAGACAGCAAGCTATCATATCATATTATTTATAGACAGAGCTAGCTAGCTAGTAACCTGCACGGTAGTTGCTTTGAGTTTAATAGAAAGAGGGAAAAAGAAAAAGTATAGTTTCTTAGAGAAAATTTCATGGGTAGTTTCTTTGAGTTGATTTCTATCTATGGCGGGTAGTATCGTGGCATTGTAGTTGTTACTTACTTGTCGTGAGAGGATTGGATGGAAAAACAAGGTTTGAATTGGCATATTTCTCTCCCGCCGTGTGAAATTGTGAATGGTCATGATGTGTATTAATTAATGAATTTTAGGTAATTTCGCTTTTCTTTCTCCTCCTTCCTGCTACTCCTATAAAACTTTCTTTAAGCTCAAGAAAATGAATGGTATTTCATGTCAGTTCGGATAGGTACAACGTGTAAGTGAACAAAGAGAAATTTTTTGACATCTGTTCCTTAGAATATTCCAGCTTAAAAGGATTAATACTGTCAAAATATTTATTTAAATGATATGTTTCTCTCTTCTCTTGCTAGATGATCCTCGAGCTTGATAATTAAAGCAAGACTGCTGAAACGCGCGTACATTGAAATTTCAAGGTGAGGATACGACAAATCAGCAGGCGAAGGTTCGTCACCATGCACAGAGTTTGAATGTTTGATGGACATGTATGTACATTAGAAGGCTGGAATTTTTTCTAGGCAATTTACGTATTAACAAATTAATTAAATCACAATCACTCTCGGAAGGAAAAGTACGCCCTTCCCTCGAATGGGTTGAAAGATAAACCAAAAAAACTTTGGCGGTTAGGAAGGTTCTTGAACGTGATACACTGCCATGGGTGGGATTAAAGAGTAATTACACTCAATATACTTTTTGACCAAAAAGGCATAGAAGAAGAGAAGCAAATGGATGGAATTGCCATGACCAATCCATGACCCAAGAACATTCCCTTCAGCTACAGGCGAAAAAATCGCAACCTCCTCCAAAAAAGGGCAATATTGTCGGTCAAAAACAATATTGAGGCAAATTGTCACGCTTCCTTGTGTCTTTTAAAATTTTTAATATTGATGAATGGGTTTTAACATCCACTCTGTAAAAGCAGAAGTACTTACTTCCTAAAAAGAGCCAAAAAAGAAGTTCCCCTAAGTAAAGAAAATATTGTCATGTTCAGGCATTGTCAATTATAAACGAGTGAAATCTCCCTAATTGTGCAGGTCCTATTAGACTTCACCGTAGGTTTACCCAACAGTTTTACCCTGATAATCACTTCAACTATTAGACTTTACCTTAGGTTTTTATTCTCTAATACATCCCTTAATGTGAAAGTCCACATGCCTACCTGGTAATTAAGTAAATGCACGTAAGAAAATTTTCTTTATATTAATTATTTGAATTTTAGATATATCATAATTAAGATAGAAAAATAAAAGTAATAATTTGATTAAAAATAAATATAAATGTTTTTTTGTAAATATACATGCACATTGCACATAAAAATTTTAAATTACATTTACAAGTATTATTATTATTATTATTATTATTATTATTATTATTAATTTATTTCTCAGCTCCCCTTATTTTAAGGGGAAAAGGAGAGCGGTTCGCATAAATTACAGACAAGACTTTTCTTTTTCTCTCTACCCTGGACCCGGAGATGGCAGCACATTGGCAGTCTTTGATACTATCGATGAAACTCTCATACCATACGAGAGTTCATCCAATTCTTCTTCCCACCACCACCAGGCACCAGCCCACCCTTCTTCTTTGACAACTACAATGGAAACAGTATATATAGTCTTGGAGTTCAAGACCTTGAATAAGTGATCCATCGTTTAAATGCGGTTCTTGTTTCTGCTACCTTTCTACCTTGGGCCTTGGCCAATGTACAGACTGGAAGAGAGAAGGAGAACTGGAGAAGGGTATATAATTTCGTTTAAACATTTTATTGGAAGGGAGCAAAACATCTACCTAGGTTTTTGTTTCCCTGCCCTTTTATGATTTTTGAAAACTAAGTTTGGGCTTTTGGCCAGGCCCAGTTCATGTCATGGTGGGCTCATATAGATTTTCAATCTTTGGACTCAAGTTTAGGTCCGGTGGCCCGGTCCATTTTAGACGTTATGTATCTCTTGTGGGCTGTAGCCAATACAAGGAGCAAAAGTTGTTTACATTGTCCACGTTACCCACCCAAGACTGAAGAGTCGTTACTCCATCTGGTATTCCGGTGGTTTTCTCAGGGAGTTTATCGGCTCTTAACGTCTCAAGTCTCCTCCACCAGTCCACCTGCGACTGCGATAATTCATTCTTCCTGTTCGTCTTAATTAAAAATCAAACAAATCCTCCAGACTAGGGATTCCAATCCAACTGTAGAATGTAGATGCAGTAGTCTTCGGGACGGTAGTATTGATTATTGATCCCCTCCTCCTGATTTCTTCGACTTTGACTTTGGTGCCTAAGATGGCAACCTTAGGGCTTGAGAAGCACATGACTGTTTCACCCAAGTTCATAATTCCTTCTCTTATCTCTTGTGTCTTCGTCTTCCTCTCTCAATTCGCCCTAGCTATGATTCCTCGTTACTTTGCTTCCTACTCTCTTATCGCCAAACTCGCACTTTCAGGTCTCTCTCTCTCTCTCTCTCTCTCTCTCTCTCTCTCTCTCTACTTAGGGATTTAACATAATTTTCTTTTGCAGCTCTTCTTCTCCTGGTGATTGCAGGTTTTGGCAGATTTTTCAGGCGACTTGTTGGTGTTTATGCTTCTGCCCCGGCTTTTGTCCTCTTCAATACCTTGTTTATTTGGGGAGTTTATGTTGTGGTTGTCCGACAAGGTGCATCTATTTTCCAGTAAAATCAAGAAGAAAAGAAAATTCCTTGTAGAATTCATTATCTTTCTCAATTTTGTTTATTCGAGACGGTACTTTCACACTTCTATGAGTATAACTGTAGGCCAAAAACATTGAATTTGGCAAATAAAGATGGAGACTGTGAGGCTCCTGTTACTCTGATTAATTACTACCATACAGCTTGTGCATTATCATGGAACATGATAGCATCCCTTCAGTTAATTCCATTTACAATCACGGTGTACGCCGTAGAATTTTAGCAACTTTAAGCTTTTATCTTGTTTTACGTGGGTGTCTGACATCTTGGCGGTCTCACCCGTGCCTCATTGTATTAATTTTCTAGGCCACAACGATAGTTGTACTCATTCTCTGTGTCATCCTACTCTATATCTTTAATATCTATATCAATTTCACTGTCTTTGCATGTTTATCTCTGTTAATGTGTTACATGTATCCTATCATCAAGAGAAGTCACCGAGTGGATTATGCTAATGTCAGGCTGGGAGCCGGAAACAGGATGCAGGTTGTCTTAACTTACCCTTGATGCATGGAGGACTTAAAAAGAGACTCAAAACTAAAAATTGTATAGAGGTTGGTTGCAAATGAAGCTCCTTTGTTTATCTGCTTCATGCCTTCTCCCCAACGGCCCAACCTAGCATGCATATATGGAAGTTTTCCTCTCCCTATTTTCCAACCATGCAACAAAGACTAGATTATGGATCAAAGGCATTAAACTTTATCAAACTTGCTGTGTCAGTCAAGATAGTATTGTTTTGGTCATCAACCTCAGAATCATCCACATCATTTCCATTGAAAATCTTAATTTAGTGTTGCAAATTCATCTTCATATTTCTATTACAAGAGGTTGTCAGAAGCCACACAGCAGATGACCTTTAGAAAGCAAACAATATGGTGACTTTTCTTAGCAAACACCCCTCAATCCCATGTATTAGAAAAAATTGGACCAGATCAGCCTTTTTAAAGGTTGACAGTCATATTGCTAGGATTCCTCTCTAATTTCTATGCAATGATATCATTTCAGTGCGTTCTTGTCTATCTAAGGATGCTACAGATGCTTTCATTTCAGCTAATTAATTCTTATCTTATAGCTTCTAATACTATCAACCAAAAGTACCCAACTTTTGACGAATCAGGCCTCTCTCTGGCATCCCAAACTTGCATCTGCCACCAAGCAAGACATGATGATTATGCCTATAGTATATGAACTTGTAGGCTGCATTTGCTCATAAAAGAGTGGAAATGACTTCCAGAAGACTGGAATGTAGACAATATTCCAGGGCCTTGCATTTACAAATGAAAAGTTTAAGGAATAAATGCTTTTTGGGAAACAATTCTTGCTCTCTGGGGAGAAAAGGTTTATATGTCTTATGTTCTGCTATCCATCTCTGCTTCTTTTCATGCAAACAACCAAAACCATAGTGTTGACTACGAATAAATTAATCTTCCTATCTTTACAAACAGATTCTTTTAGTAATCACAAATGACTTATTTGGAAGTTTATCTTCTATCTCTCAATTCTGAGTTTCTTTGCCTTGCAGCAATTTCATATTTAACCGATATTGTATTCAATGTAGAGCTTGCCCTGCTCATGATTGGTCTTTATAGGTCTCTCTCTCTCTCTCTATCTATCTATCTATCTATCTATCTATCTCTCTATCTCTCTATCTATCTATCTCTTTCTCTTTCTCTCTCTAATAATATTTGGCAAGCTAAACATTTTCAACAAATATGATGACAAACATGGTCCTGTTGTCAGCATCATCTCTAGTGATCCTGGTTTGGTAATACATGGTTATTCATGCTTGGAGAAATTTTCTGGAAGTGCAGTTACTGATGCCAAACCCCACTCAAAGGTTGTAGAAGTTAGGATAGAATTTTCATTCATTATAATCGGTAATATGAATATTTACCTCTTTTATTCATTTGTTCAGGAAAAACCTTCGGGAAGTGTTCTAGATGATGAAAACCCAACTATAGAGACAGAGGAAGTAATTCCATTTCTAGAAAACTCTTCTAGGTAATGCCAAGCACCATTTGCTTTGTCATTTACTGATTTATGTTAAATTTTTTTTAGTTGATTTTTACATTTTATCTACCATAACTTTATTACTGTCATGAATTTGCTTTCAAAGACTTTTCATTGTGCTAGAAAGATCCATAAAAGTGCATTGCCGGAGCCCAATGCATGATATTTACACGCAAAACTAGCCACATGGCATGCGCTTTGATCATGAGAGTGCAAGAGTGAGAAAGAAAGATGCAGAATCAACCAATGCTGGGGGTTTTGCCCTTCTCATGGATGTGAGTTCAGCCAAACTATTTAGTCTCTCCTCCCTGGCTAGAGAAGGACATTTGGCGAATGCAATCAGATGGAGTATAGTAAACCAATGCAACTAGATGGAGTAAAAAAAATTTCCAAATTCCATTCTCTTCTTTTTGTAGCCAAGCTATGACCAGCTTTGAGTCAACTTCTGTAGAGAAACTGATGTGGGCCCCACAGCTGTGGGGCCACTCTGTCCGTAGGGTAGAATGTACCTAGTCTATTTGTTATGTTTTTCTGTTATTCTAGTTGTTATTTACTTTTCAGTTTCATATTGTTAAGTGTTATGATGTAAACACCAAGGGCAAATGTGTCATTTCCTGTAACTAGCATAACATATAAATATTAAGTTGAAGTGGCGGCGGAAGATGAGTTAGAATCTGTCCCTCCTTTCAGCCACTTGTGTTCTCTTGCTTCTTTTCTATTCTCTCATTTTCTCTCATCTTCTCTTCTGTTTTACAAACCTAAAACCTTTTAGGATTCAAGACTGATTACAGTCTTGATCTTCTACATGGTATCAGAGCGTATCTAGGGCTTCTCATGTGTATCTAGTCCAGCCGACCACATGAGAACTAGGTAGGGCTGGAAGTCTTGAAGAAGTTTTTCGGCGGCTGAATCTTGGAGATTACCAGGAGAGGTTCGCAGCAGTTGAAGACTTGCCGCAGCCTGCAGAGAGTTGGTAATCAGGAAGAGGCAGCGAAGGTTAGGGTTCAAGTAACCCTAGAAGACAGTACACCGAAGGCAGGTAATCAGTAAGTAAGTTTGTTTCTTTACTGATTTTTAGAGATTGCAATCAGCCGAGATAGGTTGGACCTATCTAGAAAGAGGGGCCGAACTGTGTTCAAGTTTGCTCTAGGGTTTGGCTTGCTGAACCGTGATTAAGTTTGTGTCTAGGGTTTGATTGTTGGGCCGAACTCTCCTCTTCAAAGGGGATTAGTTTTTAGGGTTTCACAGTGCCCTACGACAAGTCCCACTAGTGCGGACTGCTTGGAGAGTGCAGCTGAGCACTTTAGTGATTTCAGATCCTCAAACCTACAGTTGAAACCCTATTTTTGCTCTCACAGTAGTGGGCCCCACAGTAGTGATTTCAGAGAACAGCATCTCAGATTGATAGGCGATTGATTTCAGATCAGTTTTGTGTTGGTATTCCTAATCGGATCAGACCAGTTTCAGATCACATCGGTTTTGTGTTGGTATTTCTGATCGGATCAGATCAATTTCAGATTAGATCAGTTTCGGATCAGCTTTCAGACTTACTTCCTTGACTCTGTTTGAAAAGTAACTGTCTTTTCAGATCAGATCAGTTTCGGATCAGCTTTCAGCTTTCAGCTTTCAGATCAATTCTTTTCTTGTAAGTCATTTACTTTTCTAAGAAAAGATAGGTTGAAGTGATCTTGCGGCAAGCCCTAGTGCTGGATTGAACCTTGTGATCTACCTAGAGCTGTCCTCAGGTCTATTGTTGGCATTGATCAGATTCTAGGGTTTCACATTAACCCTACTGCAAGTCTATCTATACAATACTGATTAGATTATGCAACTGAATTGATCACTTTAAGGACTGATTAAAACCCTAATTCTGCAAAGGCAAATCAGACCTTCTAAGTTCTTTTTCAGAGTTTTTTGGGGGTTTTCGAACTCTCTTAAAGGGGTTAGAGCTCTACGGACAGCCACTGTTGTGTTTGTTTGTTGGTTTCATATCAGAGTTATCCCAGTTGTGCACATACACTGTGAATATAAATCAGGCCTATACTGTTTTTGGTTGTGATTGGTAGTCCAAATGTTGTTTTAAGACTTGACCGAGATGGAGTTTAAAAATCAGGCAGAAGGCAGCTTTGGGAGCATCGGTTATGGTAGTGTTTCTGAGATGGGTTGTCAGCTTACAACCGTAAATTCAGGTACTCTACATGCCTCAGCTCCAGGTACTACGAAACCTTGTTGGGTAATAGATTCAGGTGCATCCGACCACATGACTAGCTTGCCTTCATTGTTTACCTCTTACCATTTGTCATCTGGTAGGGATAAAGTATTTATTGCTGATGGTTCCCTGGTTCCTATTTCTGGGAAGGGGGACATTAAGTTACCAGATACGATCTCCTTGTCTTCTGTCTTACATGTTCCTAAGCTTGATACTAACCTCCTTTCAGTCAGTAGTATTACCAAACACATGAACTACTCAGTAACTTTCTTCCCTGACCGGTGTGTTTTTCAGGACCTGGAGACGAAAAAGGTGATTGGGACTGGCTGTGAGACGAATGGGATCTATCTGCTCGGGGAGAGTTCTCGTCGGGAAGAGTCAGTGGGTAAGAGGTCACTTGTTTCCCAGAGTGTGAGTTCGGTTATGCTTTGGCATAACCGATTGGGTCATATGCCTTTTTGATCCTTAAAGAGTTTGTTTCCTACTTTGTTTGAGTATGTTGAGTTGTTCCAGTTGCAATGTGAAAGCTGTAAGTTTGCTAAACATTGTAGAAACTCTTATTCATTGAGTAATAAAAGGAGTAATCGTCATTTTGATCTCATGCATACGGATGTTTGGGGGCCATATCACATTCCTTCTATGGGTGGGTACAGATATTTTTTGTTATTTGTTGATGACCATACCCGGTTTTCTTGGGTTTATCTTATGCGTTCACGAGATGAGGTTCCCGCCCTGACCCAAAACTTTCACCAAATGATCCTAACCCAGTTTGATGCTAAGATTAAAGTCCTTAGATCTGATAATGCAAAGGAGTACTTTGCTAAGTCATTGGCATCTTACCTTCTTACTTATGGGCTTATCCATCAGAGCTCTTGCCCTCATACACCTCAGCAGAATGGGGTTGCAGAAAGGAAGAATAGGCACATCTTGGAGGTGGCTAGAAGTCTTATGTTTACCTCCAATGTCCCTATTCGCTTTTGGGGTGATGCTATCCTCACGGCGGTCTATCTTATTAATCGGATTCCTTCCCGGGTTCTTGATTTGCGGTCCCCCTTTTCCCTTCTATACCCACATGAGGAGTTGTTTTCTATTCCCCTTAAGACTTTCGGTTGTACCTGCTTTGTTCAGCTTCTCGGCCCACATCACTCCAAGTTTGAACCCAAGGCCTCCAAATGCATTTTCCTTGGTTATGCACGAACTCAAAAGGGATATTGCTGCTATGATCCTGTCTCAGGGAGGAGGTCCGTCTCCATGGATGTCACTTTCTTTGAGGAGACACTCTATTATCCTCGGGTTTCTCCTCAGGGGGAGAGCAGTGAGAGTAGGGGTTTAGGTCCATGTCTTCAGGGGGAGAGCAGTGAGAGTGGGGTAGTTCCTTTACCTATTCCATTGGGTGATGGGAGCTGCAATGGTGAGGGTGGTCAGAGGGATCAGGAGTTGAGGGTCTATCACAGGCGGTTGATCTCGATCATCAGTAGTCCAGGCCAGCTCCAATCTCATCTACGGCTCCAGGTCCAGGCATTACAGTCCCAGGACCCACAGAGACTTCTTCTATTATTGTCATTTCACCTCCTACAGATGACCTTGATCTTCCGATTGCAGTCCGTAAAGGGAAACGACATTGTACCACATCTACAGCCCACTGTATTTCCCATTTTTTATCCTATGAGTGCCTATACCTACCTACAAGTCCTACCTTAGTTCCATTTCCAATGTCCCTATTCCAAGAACAGTGCAAGAGGCTCTATCAGTCCCGGAGTGGAGAGGTGCAATGCAAATTGAAATGGATGCCTTGTTGAAAAATAATACCTGGGAGCTAGTTGACTTACCCAAAGGAAAGAAACCAGTTGGATGTAGATGGGTATTTACTGTAAAGCACAATGCAGATGGTTCCATTGAGAGGTACAAAGCTCGGCTAGTTGCAAAAGGGTTCACTCAGACTTATGGTATAGATTACTTGGAGACGTTTGCCCTGGTAGCCAAGATGACCACCATTTGGGTTTTATTATCTCTTGCAGCAAGCCACACTTGGCCCTTGTACCAAATGGATGTTAAAAATGCCTTCCTGAATGGGGACTTGCAGGAAGTGGTTTACATGCAGTTGCCTCCTGGATACTATGATACAGAGACAGGTAAGAAGGTCTGCCGACTCAATAAGGCATTGTATGGTTTGAAGCAGTCACCTAGAGCTTGGTTCGACAGATTCAGACTAGCTCTTGGGAAGTTCGGTTATGTACAGGCCCAGTCAGATCATACATTGTTCATCAAAAGGGTGGAGTCTTCACTAACACTACTTGCAGTATATGTTGATGATATTGTGGTGACAGGAAATGATAGCCATGAGATTGAGTCCCTCAAATAGCTCCTTCATCAAGAGTTTGAGGTGAAAGATCTGGGTCCACTACGGTATTTTTTGGGTATTGAGGTTGCTAGATCTAAACAGGGGATCTTTGTTTCACAGAGGAAATATGTTTTAGATCTGTTGGCTGAAACTGGAAAGCTGGGTGTCAAACCTGCAGATACACCCATTGAACAGAACCACAGGATTAGTGCAGAGAGTGGAGAGCTGCTTGAAGACAAAGTTATGTTCCAGCGGTTAGTGGGAAAGCTCTTATATCTGTGCCTCACTCGGCCAGATATCAGTTATGCAGTTAGTGTTGTCAGTCGGTACATGCATTCTCCTAGAACCACGCACCTTCTAGCAGCAGAAAGAATACTAGCATACTTGAAGAGATGCCCGGGTAGAAGTATATTGTTCAAGAACAGTAACCACATGAAGGTGGAGGTCTATACGGATGCCGATTGGGCTGGGAGTTTTGATGACAGACGGTCTACCTCAGGATATTGTGCCCTTGTGGGAGGAAACATTGTCTCCTGGAGAAGTAAGAAGCAGAGTGTTGTCTCCCGGTCGAGTGCTGAAGCAGAATACAGGTCCATGGCCAACGGAGTGGCTGAAATCCTATGGCTAAGATCTCTACTTGAGGAGTTGGGTATTGAGTATGAGAAGCCTCTGATGTTGTATTGTGATAATCAAGCAGCTATTAATATAGCACATAATCCAGTGCAGCATGACAGAACCAAACACATTTAAGTTGACCGGCATTTTGTACGAGAGAGGGTCTCATCTCAAGAAGTATGCCTCCCTTACATCACTTCCAGTATGCAACTAGCAGATATCCTCACTAATGTTGTATCAAGAAAGAAGCTAGAAGCGGATCTATCCAAGTTGAGAATGATAAACATTTACTCCCAACTTGAGGGGGAGTGTAGAGAAACTGATGTGGGCCCCACAGCTGTGGGGCCACTCTGTCCGTAGGGTAGAATGTACCTAGTCTATTTGTTATGTTTTTCTGTTATTCTAGTTGTTATTTACTTTTCAGTTTCATATTGTTAAGTGTTATGATGTAAACACCAAGGGCAGATGTGTCCTTTCCTGTAACTAGCATAACATATAAATATTAAGTTGAAGTGGTGGCGGAAGATGAGTTAGAATCTGTCCCTCCTTTCAGCAACTTGTGTTCTCTTGCTTCTCTTCTATACTCTCCTTTTCTCTCCTCTTTTCTTCTGTTTTACAAACCTAAAACCTTTTAGGATTCAAGACTGATTACAGTCTTGATCTTCTACAACTTCAATAATTAGTTTTTTGATATTCAATTCCTTTTATCTCTAAGTGAATCACTTACACTAATAGGGCCTGAAAATAGAGCAATAACTTTCCCTTCCTCATCCTAAAAACTCCCCCTATACCTTCACTACTTCTATCAAAATTCAATTTAGTGAAACCAACACCCTGTGGGGACCAAAGTGGACAAGTCATGATTCTGAGGGGCGCTGAATTAGTTACTTCCTTCCAGCTCTTGAACAAATCATTTACAGATATACCCTCAAATAAGTCCAAAGGCTTCACCCAATGGGCAATGAACCACCCTAACAATAATGGTTTCAATGATGACATCTTTACTTCATTCCTTTTTAGAGAAAATCATTTGCCATCTCCACTATGTTCTACCCCTCTTCTTTGACCACCTGATAGAAAAGGAAGCAAACAAGCTTTGTACTTTTGGCAAGGGGTCCATCTACAACCAAACAAAGAGAGAAACCAATCCGAAGTCACTGAAACAAATGGGTAGGAGATTACTAAGTGATAGCAACTCTCACCATTAGCCTTATAAAGAATGCACCAATTTGGGGATAAATACCAATTAGGTCTTTTTCTTTGTAGTAAATCAAAAGTGTTGCACTTTTTTAGGAAAGCTTCTCCACTTTTGAAGGATCTAATACCACCTCTTCCAAAACTTGAATCAATTCTAATATGTTGTTCAAATCAAAACCTTTGACCCCTTTTAAAACCCAAATCCCACTCAAACCAGAAAAGTGGAAATAGGCTCATTATTAGACCTTGAAAGGGAATGCAAGGAAGGAAATTTTTCTTTCAAAGGTGAGTCCCCTATCCAAACATGCTCCCAAAATTTCACAAGGTTACTAGAGCACAAACCATACCTGATAAAAGACAAGAAGGATGGGTAGAATTGCGTGAACAGATTTCCAAGGATAAGCTCTTGTGGCCCTAGCCAATACTCCCGCATTCCAGCCATCAGTCGCTTGTCCATGAATGTTTATAATCACCTTGGCCCACAACTTATCCCCATCCACTATCAATCTCCATAACCATTTTCCAAATAGAGTTTCATTCTTCTTTTGGATATTGCCTATGCCTAGTCCCCCAATATTCTTACTTCTAGTAATCACCTCCCAGTTGACTCTATGGTCTTCTCTCCTCCCTTGGCTCCAAACTTCTACTCACTCCCTTAGGTATCTTAAAACACTAACAAGAAATAAATAGGAAAATTTGCTAAAATGGACTTAATCAATGTAATCCTACCACCCAAAGATAGATAGTTCTTCTTCCATGAAGCTAGTCTCTTTATGAATCTGTCAACCACCAGGCTCCAAAAGCTGCTCTTATTCAGATTATCCCCTAAGGATAGTCCCAAATAATTCAATGGCCAAAGAGAGACCATACATCCCCAATATATGCCCTTTCTGTGACCTCTCTCTAATTCATATTAATTCTGATCACACAGCTCTTATCAAAATTGACTTTCAGGTTTGACATTTTCCCAAATAATTGAATCACCAACTTCAAATTCCTGGCCCATCTGACCTCATCTCCTTCCCGAAACATAGTATACTTATGTATTAGATACTAATACATAACAGATACCTATTCTTAGAAAGAAAGGGAGAAAAGGACAACCACTTCTGCAAATGGTGTAACATTGCAAAGGCTCATTCTAAAAATTCAAATTTCCATGTGACACTGATTATTCAGTATACTTATGATGTCCTCCTCCCTCCACCCCCCCCCCCCCCCACAAAAAAAAAAAAAAACCAAAAAAAAGAAAGAAAGAAAAAGAAAGCATGCTATATGTGATTCATATGCAAAGAATAAAAAAAGTAAAGAAGAAGAAGATGGACCTTTAATACCTTTATAATGGATTACCAAGAGCGAACCCTGCCTCTGAGAAGCATTTCTTGTGAAGATAAATTTTTCTCAAAGTTTCTTGCGTTCCAGTCAATCCTTATGGTTCATATAGCAACTAGTTGAAAAATGGCCTTGGTAATTTTCTCTCTTTTGCTCAACTTTTTATGTTTCAGCTAACTGTTGTTCCTAAACAGACCATCTGGCTAGTCCAAACATTTCAACCATTTAATCAGTCTTCTTTCTGGTACTTTTTTTGGCATGAATTGCTTTGGTGATTGCAATATTATGGAGCATATGGTTATTTTAAAAGCCAATATTCTATCATGCCTTTACTTAGTGTTGTTTTTCTTTGACATAGTTCCTTTTCAATCAGGAGGGTGAGATTCTGCAAGAACTGTAAAGCATACATCAAGGGATTCGATCACCATTGTCCTGCTTTTGGGAACTGTATTGGTATTTGTTGGTCTGCAGTCTGCACTTTACACATGCATGCATACACACACACATACACATAGACAATACCAAGAACCATAAAGTTGTAATCTCAAAGCTGACATTCTTACTTGCAGGTAAAAAGAACCATGTCCTCTTTATGGTTCTTCTAGTCGGATTTATTTTTGCCGAGGCTTCTTATATTGTGTGCTTCACTCGATGTAAGTTATTAGTTTTGCAGTTCCCCCTGTATATATTGCATTTCTTATTGAAATAAAATTTATTGAAATACTCGGTATGGTCTACTAACAGCACACCTTGCTACATGTGGAGTGGACCCACCATCAAACCCAGTCAAACTAGTGCTTCACATCATCCAATACACGACATTCTTTGGGATGGGTCATAAACTATATCTAAGCATTTATTGGATATTTAGGATCATCAATCAAGTTGATTATTGCTTTACAAGGGTTCGAACCTTTGGATGGCAGGTCCTATCATCTTCCATTTGTACTAACATACCACCATGATGTTAGTAAAAAACCTTGTGGTCACATTTAGGCTTGCTAACAAGTTTATGAAATGATGGAAATTATCCTATGACCAGGGAAACTTCAGCATTCACATTTCTCAATAGGAGAAAGAACCATCAAATCATTAAGATGATGTTTGACTGTTTGATAATGTGGTGTTTCAAGCCGAAGCATTCAGCTTGAATCATAGTGTTACAACCTGTATCTGGAATGGAGAAAGATGTTTTATGACAAAAGACAAAGTACAATATTTTATTGTTTTGAACGTGTAGATGTCATTCGACACCAAATAGGGCAAATGAAGTAGGAATACTCTCCAGATTCAGGAAATGTCAAAAACGATGTTTCTTCCAACACCCCTATGTGTAAAACCTGGCGCTAGATGTGGTGTTCCCACTTCAATTTTAATCTGCTTTACCAAATACATTTTTTGAATGGTGACATTGAATCACCTATATAGTGCTGATGTGACAGCATTACATAGGTGACATGCGTGCAATGGCATCATTTTCTTGCATAAGTTGATGTAGCCTTAAGTGAATTATTCAAGCAAGATTTTGACAGAGCCTCTGTGGTCTCTACTTATCTAGTACTGAAGTCTAGCTAGGGGAGGAAGCCTGGCATCCAAGATGTA
The DNA here is from genome assembly GCF_056320005.1 of Nelumbo lutea. NCBI lineage: Eukaryota > Viridiplantae > Streptophyta > Magnoliopsida > Proteales > Nelumbonaceae > Nelumbo > Nelumbo lutea. Next base: position 2,827,449 of record NC_142685.1, on the reverse strand, counting down.
CAAGTCCTGATCATTATTAGTGGTCATTTATTTAATGATCTATATATTTTATATTTTTCAATTTGCATTAAAAATGAGATGGCTAGTTTCTTTTGTTGATTTTCCGCACTTTTTTTTTGTTGGGTATTCGGTGCCATGCACCATTAATAACTTCCACTTGACCCCCTTTTTCCCCAAAGTGCTGGTTGTAGGATTTGATTCCGCGTCAACGCTGGAACAAACCAGTTAACCCACCAATGAGCCAGCCCTCAGCTGGTTAATTTTGTGCACTCCTATTTGTGCTTTTTAATAGAACTACATGTAAACAGATTGTTTTTGGAGAAAAAGGATACATTGCTTTGAAAACAGGAAAATTTTGAAATATCTTGGAAGTGTTGTTTCGAATTTTGATGACATAATTTTTTTTCTTTTAAACTTATGATGTTATCTGCCATTTACCTTTTAGATGCTAGTTGCTTATTTACAAGAAAGAAAGGATAAAAAATAAAACACAGTTTTTTCTTTTTCTTTTTTTCTTTTTTTTTTTTTTGCTTAAAAAACATTGAATACAAAGGATCATGCAGCCAACAGCATCTTTGCACTCAAAAGTAGGCAAAATTAATGTCCCCTATTTGGATAGTGGTAAAGAAATAGTTTTCAGGTTTCCATTCTCATGATTTTTAGGTTCTACTTTTTTCCTCGGTATAACTTCTGATATATTAGCTTCTTAATCTGATATACAGTTACTACAAGATATCAGCTGATGGACAAGACTGGATTGGAGGTATGCTGTTGCATTTTGATCTTAATGTTACACAATTATTGGAGATAGTAAATCCCTGTACCTTCTAATTTGTGCATGACATAACAAGTGAAGAGTTTTCTTTTGACCATTGAATTGTAAGGAAAGATGTTTCTACTATTTGAAGTTAATCTTTAATGGTACAAACCAGTTATACCATCAATTGCAGCATTATGACTTAGTATTTGTAATTTAATCCAATATTTTATTTTGTGCAGTTCAGTCTATCTAGCAACTTTGCTATCAGCACAATGATATTTACTCTTCTCCAAATGTTGTGGCAGGTTAGCTTTTTAATGGCCTTGTTTCTTTTGTCCTTATTTATTAACCAAGAAATGATAAATTATTCTGTGCCTTTAGGTGTGATATTTTCTGATCCACCATATCTATATCCATTTTTACAAAGCTAAGTTTTGATGGATTGGGTGCTTGACCTGTTAAATTGGGCTTGCATTACAAATTGTTTACTGATATTGTTAAAGGTATTGCAATTAGAAGTTGAAACTTGAATATTCATTCTTTTTTTCTAGCAATGTTTGTTTTTTTTTTTTTTTGTACAAGTATAATGGTGGAGTTCATTTAAAGCATTAAACTTATCTTGCTTGCATTATAATTAAATATTTGTTTCTACCAAAAAAATATATTTGTTGTCCAACATACAACATATCTAATATTTATTGCCCAACTAGGTATAAGATTCTGGGATAAAGTCCTATGCCATGTTGTCCCTGTATATTCATACAAATTGGCAAAGCAACCTTAGCCGAGTATAAATCCCAAGATTTTGGGACAGATATAACTCCTGGAGGCATGCACTCCCAAAGTCCACATTGAATGATTTAAAAACAAGTTCATAGACCACACTAAACAGATGCTATTTTCTCTTCCTCATGCTGAGCCAGGTTTCCTCAATACTTATTGGTATTTGAACCCACTGGCACACAATCTACAAGTATTTAGAGGGTTTCTTTATGTTAAATATTAGAACCCCTCCTAAGATGTTTATCCTTGAAATACTGCACTGAAAAAGAAAAAAGAAAAAAAGAGTATCGCCCCTTTGCGTATCACGTGTCTTGATACTTTCAACCATGCTTTGGACAAGGCTAAGATGATGACGATAATCTGCTTGTTAGGATCATAATGAATGCCTAAAGTTCTCTATGGTTTTAGTGAATAGCTTATATTTTCTATTATTTGTTTATGCTTTCATTGAAATTATATAGTGCTAAACATGAAAAGGTAATGATAATTTGTCTGATCATCTGATGAGAACAAATTGTTGGATGTTAGGTCCCATTTCTCCTATGGCATATCTATTGTATCTGTTTCAACATCAAAACTGATGAGTGGGTAAGTCGCTTCAAAATAATTGTTGAGGATCATATCCAAGTTTTGTGGTCCTTAGGTCCTATCCATTGCATTACAGCTATTCAAGGTGCACAGCATTGAAACGTGAACTTTAATGACCACTTTGATCCAAATAAAGGAGCCCTTTTGGTCCTAAGACCACTGTAGGAAACTTGGCCTTTTCAAATTATATCGGCTTTTGGTGTTATCCCTCTGCCACTACCATACCTCGTAACCTTTGACAATGTGTTCTTTTTCAGATAAACTGGAGAAAATACCCAGAGTTCCATCTTCTTGTTCAGTGTCAGGAGCATGCATCTCCTGAAACAAAGTTCAGAAACCCATACGACAAGGGTCTATTAGGCAATATCATGGAATTCCTGACATCTTAACAGTACTCCACATCCTTGGTGCTTATGGCGTTGGTGTGATAAGCCTTAATCGATCTGCTGTGCTTTTCTCGATAAAACGTATAGCTGGTGGAGCCTTAGTTCTTTTGGCAATGATTTGTCTTAAACTTGGAGGTTTCAAAACAATCAGATTCGGCTGCCTAAAATTCATCACAAGAAAAATATGGAAGAGATTTTAGAAGGTGGATCAGTGGTTTTACCGGTGGCTCCAGTTCGGCTTGGCTGAAGGAACCATGGTCGATGTGAATTTGATTCATCCTTACGATTGAATGCAGAGTTAGATATTTAATTTTGTGAAGCCTACTGTGGAAAATTGGTAATAGAGTCAATCAGGCAAGGTCATGTGGAAGGATGCGGACGTGTACATGAAATTAGCTTTTTGTGTTAAATTTACAATTCTCTCTATTATAAACTTATAAACCCTTTGTAAATTTCTATTGTATATTTATATTTCAAGGGCTATATGCCTATATGTATATGTAGGAGTCATATTACTGTTCGAGGGCAATTTTGCACCAAAATGGAAAGAAAAGGAAAAGAAAAAACTGATTTTGTCCGGTTTGTCCCAGTTGGTGGATATAATTATGCGTCACAATGAACATCTCAACCAGTTCTTAACCCAACAACCACACCCCTGAAGCGTTTTAAACTTATTATTCTTTGAAGGGGGTCCATGTCAGCAAAAATTGTCCGGATTGGAAGTAACAATTTATTCACTTTGACAAGGTATGTCTTATGTGCAATAACAACCCTAAAAGTTGACCTTGACACGGATCCAAATTGAATTCAAAAACCAAATTTTCCTAAACCTAACTATTTTTTATTTTTGCTTGCCACTAATAACATGTTATTAAAATATAATGAACGTTGAGAATCCGGAACTGCCACCAACCAGATACCACCAAAAGAGCTTCTCAACATGGTCTATAGCCACACATCAGAATTCACAAACATGTTTCATACTCATTGATTAATTTTGGGACACAGTAACATACTTTTGAGACAACAACCATGTCTAAGACTTGTTCTTTTTTCTTTTGGGGGAGGGTGGGCCTGGAGGCGTGTTGTTGCCTTGTTGGTAGAAGACTAGTGACTTGTGGAAACTTTTAGACTTTTCTGGCATCATATTTTTCCCACATCACAGATTTACCCTTAATTTAATATTGTGACAAAATTGAGTTTTGAACAAGGGAGCCCACTTTTTTTTTGGTGGCTTCCCTTTTCTTCTTCCACTCCTGTTTTTGACGTAAAACATTTTCTTCTTTGTTTTTGTTTTTTTTTTTTAAAAACAAATTCAATTTAAATAGCTTCTAATCAAAGGCAGTTTAATTACCAAACAATTGATCCTAGATTCCTAGCGACTGGTCAGCCAAAAATAACAACTAAATAAATAAATAGATTCCTAGTCACTAGACCAAAACAGTCTTCCTTTTCTTCCCATCAGCCGTCCATGTGGAAAAAACATGAAGCTAGATGTAGAAAAAAAGAAGAAAAAAGCACCTCTTTTTTGAAAAATATTCTGGGGTATTTAAAAAAAAGAAAATGAAATTATCATCCTAAAATGAGCGAAACAATAGCCGGGCTGGGGTATTTCAGTCTGAAAAGTTTTTTCCATATATATTGCATCCTAACGATAACGAGCACAGCCTTAATGTTTTAAAGTTTAAACAAACAAACAAGAATTAAATATTATACCATATATAAAGATATTATACAATGCTATAGGCCGGGCCACGGCGACTGTGCCTAGGGCTTTTTTTTAGTGCAGGGTCAGGTTATGCGGGCCCAGCAGAAAAGATCATCCCTGTGATTAATTATTGGGTGTAAATTGGCCACTAATTAATCGTGTCCATTGTCCTACTCTCTGCTTGTGCTAAAACTCTCATCAACCACTACAAAAGCTAGTTCATAACTTTTTGATGCCATAAAGTTATAACTTATCATAAATTTTATATATATATATATATATATATGTATGTAGGTATTATGGTAACTTGTACATTTCAAATTCCCACTTTGTAAGCTAAGTAGTAAACCAAAAGCTTTTACTAATTATACCTCCACCAGTAAACTTGATGTACAAGTGAACCATATCAAACATCCAACCCAAAGAGCTCGGTGGGACAACAAAATTCAGAAACGACCAATATTGAATAGCTACTTAACGATGTTGACCATTTTGAATTCTGAAATAAATACTCCAAAGTTAAAATGTCCTTGAAGCCAGTTTGGGAGGAGTGGACTAGTCACGAATTTTTTCTAGTGGGTCATTTAATAACTTGCATAAAAAATAGTTTTCATATATTAATGGTTTCACTAAAATTAATAAAAAATAATCTAAAATATTCAAAATACGATTTTATATCTTAAAATAAAAAATATAGATACATTAATGACTACAAGTAATAAAAATAATTTTCATATATTAACACATTAATGACACTATTTCAACAAAAAATATATATAGATGTCATTTTACAATTGTCCTCTCAACAATCGTATATCTTAAACAAAAAATATAGATACAAATACAACAAAAACATATAAAAATATATATCTAGAAGGAAAAATTGAAAGCATATAGAGATATTAAATGAACTACACAACTATAACTCTATAAGTAAGAAAATTAAAGAAACCATACTTTATCTTTCTCAACTTTATACTTGAGATTATTGTAATTAAATTAATGTGGTAAGTGAGTTCTAGATTTTAATTTCATAACAAGTCTTGCATAATATATATATATATATATACAAAAAATTATGTTAGAAATTCATATGCATAAAATACATGAGGGTGCTATTCAATTGGAATGGTAGTTTTCCTTTGAAGCTTTGTCTTTTATTTTAGTTTTTTTATCTAATATATATATATATATATATATATATATATACAAAAAATTATGTTAGAAATTCATATGCATAAAATACATGAGGGTGCTATTCAATTGGAATGGTAGTTTTCCTTTGAAGCTTTGTCTTTTATTTTAGTTTTTTTATCTAAAATTAAAACCCAAAGGCTTTTTATCTTTTTTATATCCAGCAGTTAAAGCATATCTTTCTTCACTCTTGATAGGCTAACCTATTCTTTACTATTTAAGTTAATCAACCCTACCCTTTTAAATTTTCGTTGAATTCCATATTGGACATCATGTGGTCAATATGGAAAAATGGCTCAAAATAATACCTATACTTACTTTTTTTTTTTTTCAACTTCAGTGGGGTTAATTGACCCCATGCACATATATATAGCTCCACCCTTGTTTGGGAGGGTTTCTGCATTGGTTGAGCTGTATTGACTGAGTAGCTTCAGAAAAATTACCTAGCTGTTTCTATAAGCCTATTTATTTCAACTTAATTTATGTGCTTTTATCAAACATGGCTTTACAGCGTTCCAGGTTCCTCAGCTCATGTTACACAAGAAGTTACTGCAAAATTCGGGCACTTAATTTAGTATAAGGTTAATATCATTGGGTGACACACTCCATTGCTTCTATAAAGATTTGGCTTTTTGGTAACTATGGAATTTCTTTCGTTATTATTATTATTAGTAGTAGTAGAATTGTTGTTGTTAAACGATTATATCTTACCAGTTATTGGGCATGGTAATCTATTCTAACAAAGAGTTTTCTAAGAAAAGTTCAAGTATATAAGCCTTGGGGTTGTGTTGTCTTCCAGAACATGGGAGAATATTGAGGATGGTTGTAACTAATATCGTTTCCAATTCCATCAATTAAGATTATTAAATTATGATCAAGTGGCTACAACAAACCAACTCTGAGTTGATGATCAGAGGTGCACAAGAAAAATATTACTTTACTTTTATTTTTCCTGTTTTTAGAGAAATGGAAACTATAAAACACCCAATTTGCTACCTAGAAAATCAAACTGCTTTGATATGCTGTCTGTCTAGGACTCTAAGTACTCTTTATCTCAATAATATAAGCACTATTAATGGTGGAGTACTAAAAGCAGATACTGATATTAATGGGATCCAACATAATGGCTAAACAAACTAAAATTAATAGAAAAAGGATCTCACCAAGGCCATAACCTATTTCTAGATTCTGCAAGCTTTTTTTGATAGCTTCCAAAACCAATTTCCTGCTAAAACCCACAATGACAAAATGGGTTTTACATTGTTTCTATAGTTTAATGAAATAAGATTCAGCTTACCAAGGGAAAAACAAAGATGTATTACATTTTTAATTCCAGATAACCTTAGACAAGCAATCCTCACTGGAAATTCGTCCAATCTCTCTATATATGGCGGTATATATAGCTAATGTAGGGTGATTTGGCCCGATCTAGTAATAGGGGCACACGCGAACACGATCTAACTAGTAGGATGACAGCTCAGTCCGATGCATCAAGTCTGCAACGGATCGAGCTCGAATAACCAAACCACCTTGGGGCAAGTCCACCACGGGACGAGTTCACCTCGGTGCATGACCACATTAGAATCACCTCTGTCCCAAGGCACTTTGGCATTCGTACCAGGTAGGATCCAAAGGGCACTAGCTTGGGTAATAATGACCGACCACGGCATGGCAACCCCGAAAATCTTGCCACCAGATTTTGCGCCTCACGAGATCACGCCTCATAACAGCTAACATTATCTCCCTCGTCCAATTCAGGCAGAAGTGATGAATCTTATCAGTTGGCAGCGTTATCCCCAATTAACGCGAAAACGGACCTCATCGTGACGAGGATCCCAAAACCGCTCTGCGAAACCCACGAAGGCTCCACTCCCTAGGGGTGAAAGGTACACGTAATCTATGCTCTCTAGCTCTCTTGCATTCTTAGCTATTATCAGCTCGCAACGAAGTACTAACTTAAGCATCGGAGCGACCTCGCCGGGTAAGCAACCCCGAGTTCTCTTATTCGCTTTTTGCAGATTAACCGAGTTCGTCGTCTACTAGAAGCCAGATCACCTCAAGCTGGGAGCAGTCGGATTGCGCTACATCAATACCGTTTTTGTACTTCAACTTCTTCTGAGTTTCACAGGTGAACAATAAAATATGAAATTTATTGGAAAAGAACCTTAAATGGTGTTTGGAAGTGTGGGCATTTATTGGGATCGATTTTCAAAAAAATGCTCATGCTTTCAAGACCCATTTTTCACAAAAAAAAATGTTTTAATTTTATTTGGGAGTGTTTCACATAGACAGTGAGCAATACTATGTTGTTTGGTAAGGTGATTTTCATCATCGTTTTTCATGTATGTGCCAATAGGTAAGCACCACATAAGATATACGTAATCACCAACCAATCAACCATTGGGGGAAATGGTTCACCATGTATGAAACACCAAATTTGGTGTTTCATGCATCGGTGGGGTCCCGATTTACAAGGCATGTCCGATTTTTCAATAAACGCCTGAACCAAACAATGAAATATATGGACATTTGTTGAAATGCCTATGTGAATCTAACATGGCACCATTTTTTTTTTTTTGAAAAACGGCCATGGTTCCAAACATCCCCTTAATTAGCATATCAATCCCCATAGATTGAAAAAAAGAAAAACCAGGAAATAAAATGCCAAACCAGCGAGCTAGGGGTGTCCACGGTTTGGTTAACCAAACCATGGCACTTTTTTGTAAACCGAACCGATGGTACCAGTTTTTCTAATTCTCCAAACCAAAACTGAACTGGTACCACCGGTTAACCGGTCTGCCAGTTTCAATTTTTGACCAGTTTGGTTCTTTGATTTTTTATATTTATAATATATATTATGTAAATATATGTATAATATTATATAATAAATAATAAATGATATATAATATATTATAAATAGGTCATTATAAATATAATATAAATGAAAATATACTTATATATAATACATAGAAAATATGTGACATATATTAAAAATATATATAGCAATCGGTTCGATTAACCATCGATTTTTTTATAGGTTAACTGAAAACTGAACCGGTCCTTCAATTTTTTAAAAATTCCAAACCAAAATCAAATCGATCGATCCGATTAATCACATTTTGCAGTTCGGTTCGATTTTTTGATTTTTCGCTTTTTTATGGACACCCTACAGCGACGAGCTGGAGAGACCGTGAAGCACCCCGGTTATTATAGTAAATTTGCTTTAATCGCCTTTTCTCCTATCTGACACGGGTGTGTAGCGGTTTTGAAAATCCAAACTAAAATTTTTAGATTAATTAATAGTTTGTAAAATATGACATTCCTGATGTACCCATCACAGGCACAGACACCACAGATGACATTAGCAACATCATCTCCTTTATTTGAATAGATGCGGGTAGGGTTCTTGTGCGTGCAGTTGTGGTGTCCCATGATAAACGACCATTCCCCACACCCCATTGTCCCATGTATTGGGAATACGGGGGTGGGCTGTGGTGTGCCTATCGGGTGCGCTTTGTGGGGAGTTCATCCAAAAGAATAGGTGTGGGTAGGGTTTTTGTAGTTTTCGATAGGGGTGTCCATGGTTCGGTCGATTAATCGAATCATTGGCAGTTTTTTCAAATCTAATTGGTACCATCAGTTTTTCTTTTCTTTAAATCGAAATCGAATCGGTACAATCGGTTCGTCTGTTTTGGTTTTTGACCAATTTGATTTTTCGGTTAACCAAAAATCGAACCAGCCCTTTGGTATTTTCAAAAATATCAAACTGAAACCGAATCGATTGGCTTGATAAATCGCATTTTCCGATTTGGTTCATTTTTTTGATTTTTTGGTTTTTCATGGGCACCCCTCGGTAGGGGTGCTTATGGTTATATTAACCAATTTGTGGGTCTATTTTCTAAATCGAATTAGTAGTATTGTTTTTGAAAAACTAATAACTCAAACTAATCGGTCAATCAGTTGATCAGTTCGGTTCATCAGTTTTTCAGTTTTTTTTATATTTAAAATATATATTATAAGTAAAAACATAAATATATAATAAAAATACAAAAAATATATATAAAAAATATTATAATAAATAATATAAATATATAATTATATATAATGCATATATATATATATATATATATATATATATACTCGTTGATTTATTAATCGCCGATTTTTTATATTGGTTAACCAAAACGGAATCAATACTTTTGATTTTTTAAAAATATCAAAGCAACGGATTCAATTTAATCAGAATTTTCAGTTTGATCTTATGAGTTTGGTTTAAATTTTTGGTTTTTATGATCACCCATACTTGTGGGCAGGACATTGGAATGCCAATCTGTTATTTATCCATTTATGGGATGCATGTCACTTTCACAATCCCATTCTCTACAATACCGGATCTGCTCCTCACACAGGGCGTCTCATTGGTGCCTCACATGCAGATCGTACCATGCATTAGGAACATCTTGGTACTTATTAGTTATTATTGATGCAAAATGTTTGTAATGCACGGTGAATGTGCATGTAAGGCGCCTCCGTGTGAGGAGCAGTTCCCTTTCCATTCTCTACCCTCAAAGGAGTTGGGGTGAGGTCCCAACAGCCTTAATTTGCAGCTGTACATTGGCAAGATGTTTCCGATGTACAGATACAACGCATGTTGAGATGAGGTGTGGTGAATCCGTGTTGGGATTAGATCCGGTTTTCCCTGGCTTTTGTTGTTAATGATAGTTGATGACTTAAATTTGTAGTTATCGAGTTAGGCTAATCAGCCAACTACCAGCACCAAATATTCCGAAATCACGATTTATATTATAATTAAATGCTTAAGTAGGGTGAGTGTACATGATTCTGGGCCCAGCAAAATCAGGTGTTAGGCTCACACTCGCTCCATTTCAACCAAAAAATGAGGAAGTATGACTATGTCACTATGACTGGGGAGGATAGCGACTTTGTGAGAGATGCCTCCTTACCTCTTTACTTGTATGTTAAGGTTAACAACTTATGCCGGTGACGGCCTAACTAATTTTTGATTGCTAAATGAAACTTCTGTTAAGTTGCGTTGGATTGGAATCCATGGTGAGAGTGGAGATCCACCCAACACCTACATAATTAATTTAACATCTATGTATCAGCAGTCTCTTTGTGTTTGATTGAGTTTTGGGGTGTTTGTCAGATACGCAATCCAAACGTGGAAGCCAGATGTTAAATATTAAATGCTTTGTTGATCGGTTATGAAATTACCTGATACGTCAACGCGTTCAGCCGCATGCTACATAACATAAAATTTATCTTGTTTTTAATATCGAGCATTCATTGCGTTAATTGGGAAGAAACCATATATATATGCATGGTAGAAACGTGTTGATAAATAGGCCTTCAAAGAAAACAAAAATATAAAAGAGGAAATTATTTGGTGCAATACACTCTTCCTACATTGCTACCCACAGGACACTACAACTGTGGAACCAGATTTCCTACTCACTTATTAATCTATTGTGACTACAAAATGTAAAAACGATAACTAATCTACAACATATGCCACAAATACATAAAAACCCAAGGAATGCCGGTTTTGTTAGATTTGGTTTGGCCCCAACTATTACTTCTGTGACAATAGAGAACCACCTTTCCCCTCCCAATTGTATACAGTGTTTTTCGGTATTATTATTGATTGTATCCTGTGTTTATTTGCACCACTCTCAAGTCTGGGAGCTGACTCTTTCACTGGGTTTAAACAAATTTCTCCACCAGGACCTACTGACTACTGTGAGATGAGATTCCCTAAAATTAAATTTATGAAGTTTAATAAAAGATAGATGAGGAGGTCATGGGGTCCTCTCAACTCTCCAATATCAAACAATTTCTCAGCGATGCATGATGTAACCTCCCTCCCTCCCTCCTTTCCTGATAAAAAGCAGTTTACCATGCTATACGATTTTTAAATTGGGGACAAGTTTTCCACTTACTGACACAAACATTGAGAAAAGCTATGAGATCAGGTTTTCTGTTCACACCCCTTGACACAAACAAGAGAGACGCGCTAGTCGCTACGCATCCTTTATATATATATATATATATATATATATTTATTTATTTATTAATAAATAAATCAAACACAAAGACACAATGTTATATTACACATGGTAACCAACGACGACATGGTGTTTTGTGGGACACTGAATGTTCCAGGTGGCTCTCTATCTGACCTAGCTAATACCACGTGGTAAGTTCTGTCCATGATATGGTGATAAACAATTAATTAATAAGATGGACTTTTGCTTCCACAAGAAAATATTCCAGACGACGTCCACTTAAATCATAAATCATCAAGTTTATACTTGAGATTCTCATTCCTATGAATCCGCTTACAAAAGCGTTTAAAAGGTAGGAGGGGATAATCACATACACATCCGTGCATACAAAGCTGATGATGCAGCATGGCAGAATTAGTAGCTGTAGCACATAAATAACCTATTAATTAACATACCATACCAGACATCTTTGTCTCCTCGTAAAGTATTAATACCAACTTGGCTAATTGGCGAAAAAGCGTCCTTTCCTTGACTATTTTCTTGATCTAAAGATAAAAGGGAGTGCATACGGCCGGCCGGCCGGCCCCAGTGCAAGTTTTATCAGCTAATTAAGACAAAACCCAAATCATCGAATCAAATCAATATAGGATGCCCAACTCTAATGTAATAACTACTGATAATTTCAAAATGCTGCTAATTCTAAGTAGAGAAGGAAAAGAAGATAATAGATAAAGACGGGATGAATAAGAGGTTATATGTGTACAAGGTAAAACAAAAAAAAAACAAAAGGGGGCAGTCAAAAGAAAAGCATATGCAGGGGGTAAAACGAAAAGTAGCTTATCCGTACACATGTCGGGTACGGATGGAGTAGAGGGATAAAAACAGATTATACCTTGTTAATCAGTCGCCTGAACCTGAAGTGAAATGGACCTTATTCCAGTATATTTTATGTAATCAGACACGCAAAAGTGTGTAGACCGTAGAGCAGTAGATGTTGCACTGCACTTTCTGTGAACCTTGTTGGCAAGTTAAAAAGCATTCTCTCTAAATTTTCACTCTTTATATATTTATTATTCTTAATTTTTTTTAATAATATATAAGCCTCCCTAAGTCTAATTTCATTCATTATCATCGAACGCGCTTGGCAACTAATCAATACATGCAAACAGGGAATTAATTCCCCAATTATATATATATATATATATATACGTTTCAAAATTTGTATGGCATGTTAAACCAACGTTTTGATCAATCAAACTTATTTTTATTATTTCATACATATATACTCGATTAGAGGATATATTTTCATATTAAAGGCTTGAATTAATAGTATTAAATAAAGCAGACCTGAAAATTAAAACAATGGTGTTTGGGAAAAAGCAAAGTGTGCGTAGTTTAATTGTGAAAAGGTTAGTGCAAGTGCATGGGTAGGAAGTAGGAACCTTATCATAGGACGTTTCCTTTACTTGTTGTAGATTATTGGGGGACATTCTTGCGTAGCATCTTTAATTCCCCTCTAGAATGGTAAAAGTGAAGTTAGTGAGTAGTTTGGGTCTAGAGAATTATTCTGCCCTGCGCTTCTTTCACCCTTATTGCCTATTATTCTTTGCCAAAACAGGATGAGTTTACATCTTTAATCTTTATATAATATAATATATATGACCAAACTATGCATATCTATATACAGTTTTCTCCTAACATGAAATGTTGTAATATTCGTTTCTGTAAGCTTGATTCAACTGTATCTACGAGCTCTCGATCAAGACTCAAGTCGGGGTTATTTATTTTTGCCCTTCAACAAAGAAAAGAATACACAACGTAATGTACCGCCTTGTTTTATTCATAATTAATATATGTTGACTGTTGATTGATTCTTCTCCTAGCTCATAAATTTGCATCTACTTGTAATTTTTCTTAGGCTTTGAACTCCACCCTTTTTATTATATATGCTACATCACTTTCGTGGTCAGTAACTCTGATTTACTGTACAAAGTTTGGAAAAATAGAATTATTGAGTTGAGTTCAGGAATCCATCCATGTGGGTCACTGGCTTGCACGTTAAAGGCTAGCTTTAAGTAGCTATTAATATAGTAATGAATGTTTAGAAAAAAAAACATGTAAATAAATAATTAAGGAGATAAACATAAACTTTTATCATATATTATGATGAACGGTGATGGGGGGTTGCAGGAATCTCCAGAATGGCACAATGTTTGGAACGCTAAAGGGCCCCTACCTGTTCCTCTCACGAGGGAGCAAGTTTTCAGAGTAAAATAGTCCTTGCCACGTGTTCCAAGTTAGCTCACCCTTATTGGATTCGAGATCTTAATTTGAACCTCAACTTCAATCCATCAATAAATAAATAAACAAAAAATAATAGATGGAGGAGAGACCAATTATTTTTTTTTTTAAGTTTAAGGATAAAACAATTAATGGAATATGGCAAAGCATGGGAAAGAGTCAAATTTCTGGTGCTTGACATAAATAATGGGTCTAAAGCTCCTCCATTTTTATATTTATTCTTTCTTAAAGGCTTTACACGTTTTTATCTCTCGTTCGTAAATTGTTTTTAACCGTGTCACGTTTTTCTACTTCCAAAAATAAACTAAACCATGCCACAAACAACATTAATATTTATACTTTGGAAATTGGAATACATGACCACAAAGAAAACCCATCTTAGTTACTACTCATAAGTGTACCAGGAAAGTGGATCAAGGCATCAAGGTGGAGGATGTTAATTGGCATTTAACTAGTAGTATTAAAAAGTAGTCAAAAGAAGATAAATATTATTGTTCAAAGATGTCATTTATAATATATCTATCAACCGGATTTTTTTGGTGAGGGAACCGAGTCCGAATGGATCCAAAAACGACCTTCTTTTTTTTATTTATTTAATTTTGAGAATGAAAGCCTCTTACTCTTCAGCAGAAGCGCGTTCATGTGGAAACTCGGACTTCGGATAAAAAGACTCGAGAAAACCAGTCTCAAGTTTCATCAATTAACTTATATATATATATATAAAAGAATCTAATGGTCCGTAAAAAATATCTGACTAATGGACCTGAGTGGTCAGTCCTAGCAGCTGCCCAGCTCTCGCGGTCAGTTGCCCCCAACGCCTCACGGGCAGCTCCAAACTCCAAGACGCCAAGACCCCTTTCTCTCTCTCTCTCTCTCTCTCTCCTTCTCCCCCTCCCTCCTCCGTCCACTACTTAAACCTTTCCCTTCGACGATCCGTCGGTCGACGCCACCACCTGTAAGGGGAAGGTGGCGCAAGATAAGGTAATCCGCCTATCGCGTGATCGAAGCAAGTCAGAGCGGGAGGGGATGGGTCAGGGGCTCAGTTGCATTGCTACTCAACAGCATGGGCTCTTCACTGCCGTTCAGGCTGGAGACTTGGATAAAATTCAACTTCTGTTGGAGCGAGACCCAAGTCTCCTGCATCAAACCACTGTTTTTGATAGGCTTTCTGCACTCCATGTAGCTGCTGCAAGTGGTCAGATCGAGGTTGGTTTTAGCTCTGCTTTACTTTTTCCTCTTTATTTTCTTTGAGTTTTGTTATTTTCATTTTCCTTCGCCTGCGCTTCTGATTGTTTTCCCATTTATGATGGCGGTTAATGGTGGGCAGGTTCTTTCTTCGATTTTGGATCGATCTATTCACCCAGATATCTTGAATCGTCATAAACAGGTAAGCCTTTTTCTCATAATTCTGTGGCTAGATGGGATTTTGTTCTCTTTTGGTCGTGAAATGCTTCATCTTTTCTCTTTCTTCTTCCCCCTTTTTTCTTTCCCATTTTTGCTATGTTTTTTCTTAACCTCCTCTTATTCTTATCGGTGTAGACTCCGCTTATGTTAGCTGCAATGCATGGGAAGATCTCCTGCGTGGAAAAGCTACTTCAAGCAGGGGCGAATGTATGTAAAATTCCATTCTTTTTTCTCCATTTACTCTTTTTTTTTTTTCCTGTTAAAACTTGAACTTGTATTGATGAAATTGATATGGTTTTCTTTAAAATCTATTAGATTTTAATGTTTGATTCTCTTCACGGAAGAACCTGCTTGCATTATGCTGTGTACCATGGACATTCCGACTGCCTGCAAGCCATTCTAGCTGCTGCTCAATCGACTTCTGTTGCAGATTCTTGGTGGGTATTTTTATTTTATTTTTTTTCCGGTTTTGTTTTCGCGTCTTCTGCAGAGAATTGTTTCAAGGCTTGATGGGTCATGATCGCAAGTTCATTACATTCCGTTTGTTTGATTATTTTGTGGCTGGGTTCGAATGACAGGGGGTTTACGCGGTTTGTAAATGTTAGAGATGGTAAAGGAGCAACGCCATTGCACCTTGCAGCCCGACAGAGACGGCCTGATTGTGTCCATATCCTGTTAGACAGCGGAGCTCTTGTATGTTCTTCGACGGGTGGATATGGGTAAATAAACCCTTGCAAAGTACACTCTTTTCCATGGTTTCCATGATAGTTGCTTCTGTGGCATTGATCAAGTCCTAATTGCAGCTTCCCAGGGAGCACTCCGCTTCATTTGGCAGCTCGTGGGGGCTCTTTGGATTGTGTCCGTGAATTGCTTGCATGGGGAGCGGATCGGCTTCAAAGAGATTCTTCTGGGTAAGCATATATGTAACTCATGTTAAAGATATGGTGAATGTTTGAATGGTGATGTTTGATCAGGTTCAATCTAGAAATTGAAATTATTCCCCGGATAACTGTAGTTAAGTTCTAGCTCAACATTGGTGAAATAATTAGTTTCGTTTCATCCCCTGTGTGATCTATAATTAGATCTGTTTGGTCCAAGAAGTATCTGCAGGAGCATACGAAATGACAATCATGGACTAGACTGCAAAAACAACAGGAATTTCTAGATTTCCCAATACTTCTGCCCTTAATCTTATTTGAATGATGTAGACTTATGCTCTTTCTTATCGGATGAACGAAATCATGGGTTCTAGTTTAACTGAACTGTAATCCTGGATGTGTCTGCAGAAGAATACCATACATGGTTGCCCTAAAGCACAAACATAGAGCCTGTGCTGCCCTGCTAAACCCATCGTCGGCAGAGCCTCTTGTGTGGCCATCACCTTTGAAGTTCATCAGTGAACTTAATCCAGAGGCAAAGGTCCTGTTAGAGAGGGCCCTAATGGAAGCAAACAGGGAGAGGGAGAAAGACATCTTGAAAGGAATGGCATGCTCTCTTTCATCACCTTCGCATTCCGATATCAGTGTTGATGACAATGTGTCTGAGGTAATTTTTACGTTTTCCTTCTGTTTGTTTTTTTTTTTTTAAGGCTCAGTTTGGGAGAAGTACAAATACAAATATGTACAGTGCGCAAATACATACAAAATACAAGTTTTGCACTCTACATATTTGTATTTTACTATTTTTCAGGAAAATTTTCTTCAAGACTTGTTCTTCATGCATGGCTAGTGCCTAGTAGGAGTCTAGACAACCTGAAACTTAGACTGTCAATGATATCTAGGCTTTAGCCTCAGGTACCCTCCAGTTAGCTATTCAATTGCCTCAAGCTTAGGGCATGGAGAAATATTCTCTGCATAACATCCCATCTTTTGAACCATAGAAGCCCAAGTAACAGATGCACTTGCATATTGCAATCAAATTCACTCAGAAAAATAATAATAATAATAATAATCAATCAATCTCATGCAGGCCAGCGACACGGAATTGTGCTGTATCTGCTTTGACCAAGTGTGTACAATCGAGGTCAGAGACTGTGGCCACCAGATGTGTGCACATTGCACTCTAGCTCTTTGTTGCCATAACAAACCCAATCCCACCACCGCATGCTTGCCTGCCCCAGTCTGCCCGTTTTGCCGCAGCAGCATTGCCAAGCTGGTGGTTGCCAAGGTCAAGACGGAGAGCGAGTCGGACAAGGAGATCAACTCTTCGAAGATGAGGAGGGTGAGGAGATCAAACTTCAGTGAAGGCAGCAGCAGCTTCAAGGGTTTGTCAGCTGTGGGTTCATTTGGGAAGATGGGTGGCCGTGGTTCAGGGAGGATTGCTGCTGATAGCAACGATTGGGTGGACAAACCTTGATTCCTGGCAGTTATTATGGATGGACTGACCAAATTGGTGCAGGAATATCCATTTGGGTATATATGAAAATATAAAAATTTCAGTTAACTATGTAGATTTTGGGTAATGGAAAAGCAAAGGGAGGAGAATGAAAATTAAATAAAGCAAGAGGTCTTTTACAGGTCTGGGTTAGTGGGTCTTAATGTTGTAATCCTTGTTGTTTCCTTCAGATTGAAGAAGCAGTAGTCTTTTCGAGGGTTGTCTATTCCCTGAATAGGAAAAGAATTATCTTCTTGTTTTCTAAGAAAAACAGTTCACCCCGATTCATACATATGGCTGCTAGACCATAACCAAGTTGCCAACTCCTTTGCTTTTCGCACTTTTTTTTTAATTTTATTTCCGAAAGTCTTGCCATTTGTGTTTGCCTTGCCTATCTTCTGTTGTCTCCATCTATTGAGTAGGGGGGATGTGGCCTGTGGGTGTAATGTAATATTATCATTTTTTTTATATAAATATAATAAGTTACAGAGTAAAGCTGCAAAGCCTGTGTAGCTGCTAG
Organism: Nelumbo lutea; assembly: GCF_056320005.1. Classification (NCBI taxonomy): domain Eukaryota; kingdom Viridiplantae; phylum Streptophyta; class Magnoliopsida; order Proteales; family Nelumbonaceae; genus Nelumbo; species Nelumbo lutea. The sequence continues at coordinate 2,809,406 of NC_142685.1, read as the reverse complement.
CTATGAATTGTGTCGTGATTACTTCTCTAAATAATTACTTCCATTTTTGGGATAATCCTGATGTTTCCCTCAAATTTATAAACAAAATTTAAAATTATTCCATCTTTTTTTATACATGTAAAGGAAAGGAGATGGAGAATTGATAATGTCAGGATATATATCCTGATTTCTGAGACAGACTGTTGCAGATGAAGTAGGTGCACGTGAGTCTCTAATACTGATACTCTTGTACAATGTATACCCGCAGAATAATGCTCATACGAATGTTGAGGTAATTGGGGTAACATGTAGCCTAGCCTATGTATCCCTCAGTCAATAAGTGTGCTTTTTTTTAAATGAAGTGAGAGAGAGAGAGAGAGAGAGAACCAGAGACTCAGAAATAAAAGCATTGAAAAGAAAAGAAATTAGTGTACGCACCATGTGTCTGTGACTGTGACTCCGTTCCCAAGTCAGACAAAGAAACCGAAAGTTGGTGGTTCATTCCACCCGAGAAGGTATACTACTGAATTCCCAAGAATTTTCTTTCGAGAGTAGGATCAAATCAATATGAACATCATTAGAACTTCTAAGCAACCCTGGAGTGGAAAGTGTGTGCTTCAGTGAGGGAAAAAGAGAAAGAGACATGGAACTTGTTTGGGACACTCACAGTCATCCCCCGCTGCTGTGCCAGCTAGGTAAGGCGATCGTGGCAATAAGCGAGAGACGCTAATTGCATTAATGGTGCTATTAAAAGGGCATAACAATTTGCTGAATAGAAGTGAAACAGGCGTGTGATGTTTGAAACTAGGGCTGTTCATAAGAATGCCCAATCCGATCAAACCGATCAACCTGGACCGATCCAATTCGAGTCGGTTGGATTTTCATTAGAAGCTGTCAGTTTCGAGTTGGGCAAATATATAAATCGATATATTAGATTGGTTTTGGTTTTCTTGTGTGAAAACCGAAACTAACCCGACTCAAACTGAACTAGTCTTCTACTAGTTCGGTAATTCTTAGTTTGAGTAGTTTCCTACTTAATTATAACTAGTCTTCTATTAGAACTAGAAGGTCCATTAGGCAATTACAATTAGAATAGGCAACCTATCCTAGTTTCTAATTTTCTATAATCTTTTACACCAAATAGGTAACCCATTAGGCAATTGAATAGGAGCAAAACCGAGATCGATCCAAACCGATCCAACCTGATTCAAACCAACCAGGTCAGTTTGGCCTATCAGTGGGTCGGTTTCGGGTTCCACCTCAGGTAACCCGACCAGGTCGGATCGGTTGGGAAAATCCCAATAAATCGATCCAACCCGACCCGTGAACACCCTTATTTGAAACTTAATTAGTTAGAGATGGAGAGATTGGGAGTTTGAAGCTCTGAAATTTGAGGGTGTATCTAAAGATTCCGTCTTTAGAATATCATCTGTCCCCACTCATTAGATTGAGTACGCCGTTGGGTTATATAGTAGAGCTTTGGGTAAGAAATTCAACCAAAGTTGAAAATCGTTGAAAGAATGTTTATTTGCAGTCAATAGAAATAGAAATAGATTGAATTTGTTGTTGGGTTATAAGTAAATCAGTTTTCAAGATAAAACAAGTTTTTTTTTTCTTCCTTTTCGTGAGAAACTATAATCAATGAAGTTAAAAATTCTTTAAGAAAACTTTTTATGAAATAGCAGCAATTTAAATTGAGAGAGATAATAGCAAAAGAAATTTCTCTGTGTATATAAAATGGTCTTACCTAAACGCTAAACCCATTTATTTTATACACTTGGGAGCGAGTTGGGAGTCACCTTGAAAGGTCACTTGAGAGGATTTTTGTAAAATCATGAATTTTAAATTAAGTCCCGTGGGGAATGAAATTTAAATGGATATAGTTTCTTTAATTTTATTATTGAGGTTTATAGTTAATCACTTCATCTGGCTTTGCTTATATAAATTCTAGAGGGGTAAGTCTTTTACGCCCCTTCCCTAAGCTTTTATTGATTGAGTTTTAATGACGATGAAAGATTGAAAATGTCTCTCTCAATCACATATGGTCAAGTATTGAACGTGGTAGCAGTAGATATTGGACTGACATTTGAAGAAGTGATATGATTAAAAAGAGAAACAGTGGAGAGAAGGGCCAACTCACCAAATTAAGACAAATGTGTAGGTCCCGTTTTTTGGTGGGGCTTGTTGTTTTCTTGTATCTAAAGAATTATACGGTAGGGATGGGCCACGGCGGCAGGGCTTCTCAACTTCTTTCTAACTTGGGGCCTTCCGGCCTGGGCCCTTGGCCCTGGGGCTGGCATTTAAAGATATTAATAATTGGGTTAGGACTTTAGGAGTTGTTCCCCAACCCCAACCCCCAAACTGGTCGCTGAGATAGTGCCATGTTATTGTTATGTACGACAAGGGTACATTTGTAATTTAAAACCATGTAGAGCCAAGAAGACTGGAAATGTACAATCAAGATTCCAGGATCGATGTAGCTTATGTCCATTTTGGATTAGTTGATGATAGTTGATGGGGGCAGAGGAGACAGCCATGGACGGACCCATTTGGAAAAGGTTTGTGGTGGTGGGCTGGGCTGGGCAGTGGAGCCTGCAACTACTGCGGGGAGTTGAAAAGTTGCGACCAGACCAGATGGTGACTTGGGCGATTCACAGATTGCTGCCACGTATATCAATCAAGGGTTTCCTTTTTTTCCTGGTAAAGACTTTTTCATTTTCCGGTTTAACACTTAAAGTCGCCTGTGCAAACACTGTCAACACTCAACCGTATTGATTTGCTTGAGAATTGAGAGAAGATGGGGCTTCGGATTTGGTGGGTTTCTTTCTCAAACCTTCAATTCACTGCCAATTAATTCACGGGGATGAGTTTGGGTTTGGATCTAAACTTCGATATACTCCGATCCAATGGACTGTTGTTATTCCAGAATAAACGATATTAATGGGTCTAAAGTCTAAACTCCGTTGCTCAAGTGCTGTTTGTTACAAAGCTCTAGTGTATATACTTTGGTAATAGTTTCTTATATATCTATCTAGAAGACACACAGCCAGAGCATACGATGAGAATGAGATAGTTTACATTATAATGTGGCAGAGCTAGCTGCATATTGACGGCAAAGTCTTGCCTATGGACAGTTGGACACTCTGGTTGTAGTAGTAGTAGTAGCTGTCAGCCTGTCACAGTAACAGCAATAGCCTCCCTCTGGTAGTTGGTTGTTGCAATTATGGTTTTAAAAAATGATCCAGAAATGGAAGCTTCATTCTGGTTACTGGTTTTTGGGTTCAAACGAATGAATGGCCTGTTCTGATAAAAAACCAAAAAAAAATGGCCAAAAACCGTTGAGCGAGTCGATAATTTGACTGCCTGAGTCAATGGATCATTGATTAATTCAACGATTTTTTGTCAGGAATCAGGTTTGGGGTAAAACGGAACAACTTGCCTGGATGGTTCCTGGGCCAAACAGTCCGACCATCCGGGTCAATGGCAGTTCGAAAACCATGATTGCAATAGACTTCAACAAATGGAATATATACACGCTCATATATATAGAAATTGAATCCCATCCTGCATATACCTCAATCCAAAGCTCTGGAATTGGAGAGTTCACATCTCCGCCCCAGAAGGGGCTGCCCCACAGCACATTCCCACTGTGCACTGAGAACATCTTCTGAAGATAATACCAGTCGTGATGATGTCATCATCGAGAGATGTTCCCAATATACAGTGGAGATGTGATGTCATAATGAATTGGAAACCATCTCTGCTCTTATTGGAGATCAAATCAGTCCCACAGTATTATCCCCTACAATGTCCCACAGCACATCCCTGCCCTGTATTAGAAAGATCTCCTAGATGATAATAACAGAAACGATGATCAGTGGGACTGTAGGAGATGTTTCCAATACACGGCAAAGATGTGCTGTGGGACGTTGTGGGAACAATCCCGTGGGGTGCTGATTTGAACTGCTTCAACTTCCCAGCAACTGTGAATATTAGAAAATTTGGCAACAAAACAAGAATTAATATCTAAAGATCACGGCTTCTAATTCTATTGAAAGAATGAGTTGAAGGAAATGTCAAGCTGCAAAGTGTTTTGAGTCATCCAATAATATCTATTAACAATTAATGATGTAGGTATTGGTCAAGTCAAGACGGCAAGACCAGCACAATGTATCCCGTCCCGTGAATCAAATGGTGATGCAATGCTTATCGCTGCTTCTGCTGCTGCTATACATATAGAAAAACTGTCTTCATAAATATCTACAAGGTTAATGGTGGACCAAAGCGGAAGGGTCATTTTCTTTTACTTGACAAAGATGCAATTTGACACTCTTTCACAGGAATTAGATAATCAACATTTTGGGTTGAACTTTCCTAGTTTCCTTCATTTGAATGCGCCTAATCACAAAGACTTTTATTAGTATAATTAAACAAAAGCAAATAAGCATAAGCAGAAAGTTTGGAGAGTTCTTCAACCCATCACGCACACACACACACACAGGCAGACGTAAGAGACAAGTGAATGTAGGACCATCCACTTAATGAGAACGACTGGACAAACCAGGGGGAGTCAGAGTCTAGATGCATCACAATTCACCCACCCACCCCACCTGCGATCCAAATTGAACCATCATCGTTAACGACAAGTGGATCCCTTGTTTGATGAATTTGTTCCTTTCTATTTCTATTCATTAATTCCTGCTACTTCCCACAGATTAATTGTTTCTTATATTTGTTCCATTATTTCCTACCTTGAGAAAGTCATGGTTCCTCGCTTTTGTGTATAATCTCCCATATTTTGTGAGCGTTTCTCTCATCTTCTCTAACTGTCTGGTAGTCTTGCTTCGTATCAACTGTCTTTTTTCTCCGCAACTCACCATATAGTTAGACGACTAATTAGAAGTTGTCAAGTTGGACAATCATACAAGGAGACTAAAGTGCTAAGGTCGCTTCTGAATCCGTTGGTTTCAGGACCAGACTTAACGACAACAAGGTTGAACGGACTACAGAGTGAATTCTATATCCTTTTTCTCCCCCCCCCCCCCCCCCCCTTTCTTTGAACGATGAGAAGAGTGATCATAGAATCCAGAATTAATCCACAGACACCTAAGAGGTTACGTCCACGCACTAGAAAACCTCGAAATGCTTGTCTGGGTTACCTGCAGATTCTTAAAGGCTGTGTTTGGAATGCAGAATTCAGGCAAGAAATTAATGAATTAAGTTTTGCCCTACATGAAAATCTACGCCGTTTAACAACAGCTTCTAAAATCAGTCTGGATTTCAGGCCTCTTCAGCCAATTTTTCATATTTCACTCGATCGTTATCAATTTTGGCACCAAATTGACGAAATTTGACAACTTGCGGATCGGGCTTCCTCCCTTAGATGAAATTACGAAATCTGTGGATTTTTTTTTTTTCCATTTCAGGATCCACATGAAAGCCAATGTCGGTAAGCTGGTCAAAAGGCCATCAACCCATCCCATCATTGGGGCTGATCCTTAGAATATTACCCCGCCGATCACATCATTCCGATTTCCAATCTAATATCGTCTTTCTTTAACTATTGATTCTATTCTCTGGAAGCTGAGTAGCTGACAACATGGATGTGATCATGGGCAAGGCCTGACACTGGGTATAAGAGACTTAATGTAACCGTGGGCCTGGCCCATCCGACATACCGGGCCTGAATTGTTTGCCTACGCATGGGCCGGGTATCCTGGGTATACCGGGATTTGCGGGCCTGCTGGACTGGGCTACTGGTAATGATCACCTCCACCTAGTTGTTATTCTGTATAAAATCGACCACTTGTGCACGTGTAGGTATTTGGATGAACCAGACGCTGGGGAGTCTTATTTTCTATCCATGATATTGGTGAAATCTGATCCAATCAAATAAGTAATTCGAGTCATTAAGTCTGGACTGGTCCGATTCAATATGTCTTATTGGTTCGTTCAATTCGTCCAAATTAATTTTGATTTGAATGGATCCAACCCAAAATCAGTCCAATGACACCCTTACTGGGGACTAGCCCCATATGATGGTAGTTGTTATAAGTCAAGGCTTTTTTCTCATACTTCAATTTCAACTTCTAGAACTAACGTTGTGTTTGGACAAGCTTCAGGTTTTGTGTTCGTAAAGCTGGAATTTTAAGTTTTGTGCTGTGGGGCTTAAAAGTGTTTTGAGAATATTGGCTAGATTCTCAAATTTCTACGGACGGCATCTGTACCTCCTTCGCAGCTGAAATCTATGCGTTGAGAGAGATAGCTAGAATAGATCGAACGTGGTCATTGAATGTGATAATATAAGAGTCTTCTGATGGACATCATGAATGGCATATCTACGCACCTCCTTTGGTTTACTTGTTACTATCTGAAAGAGGTTTAGCGGAAGGTTGAAGACACAGACCAATAGAACTGCTGATGCTCTTCCCAAAGCCAGCATTGATCACAAAAATAAGAATTAGGTTGTCTTTTGTTTTTAATTGTAGTGGGTGGTGGGCTTGAGTTATTAAGGGTGAGATTCTTCTATTGTGGGCTTGGGGCAAGGCGGGCTGGGCTGTACCCTATTGCCCTCCCTCAGTCCCTTGATCTTATATATTAAAATTTCAAGGTGGTCACCCTCCACGGGCTTTAGACTTTAGAGAGAGGAGAGAAAATGAAAAACTATTTATTCTCGGACCCCAGTAGGCTAGACGCTAGACACAGGAAAAAAGTGGTGGGGTGGAGGGTTAAGATCGAGTTGGTGGACAAGAAATTAAGGAGCGAGATCTTACATTTATGAGCAACCCTTGAATGGTGTATATGAGTATGGTGGAGTCTCTCCATTGGAAGGACACCTGACATCTAGGACTAGGAACCAGAAATCTAGACTAGAGGGTAGAAAGCATCATCAAAACATCAATAACAAGGGGGGTTTCTTCCCATATTATGAGACAGAGAACTCAGAAGGGACCAGTAGTAGCCCAGCAGCATACAGCATATGATATATGATGTAGAGACAATGCACACAAGTACGAGGAGAAGTGGGAATTATTAAAAATAAAAAATAAAAAGAAACCAACACGAATACCTAATACAACTGACTATCTTCCATGTAAATGCAAAAGAAAATAAAGGACAAGCACAAGAATCTTTTTCTCGTTACCCAAATTTCCTTTACATGGGTGATGGGTGATGGGCGATGCGACTGGTTATGGTAAGCGTGCTTTACACTGCTCAACATTTTTTTATATATTTGAATAATTGAAAAAGTAATGCCCCCTACCCCCTACACGAATTTCTTATACTTGAGAATTGAGATTGCCCCCCTCTTCCAAACACACACATACCAATCAGATTAGGGAATCAGAAACAGAAAGATTACCGGCTCACTCTCCAGAGTGAGTTCACAGTCCACATTCCAAGAGATTCCATGAGATGGAGGTTTTATTCACTTTTTCTAAACTATAAAATTCAAAACCCACAATAAATTTGATAAAAAAGTATTCACTATTCAGTGAGATAGTGAAAATGGTGCCTCCCCATCATGATCAGTTGGTAGTTTGTCCACACATACACGACAACAGTACGGGAACACCATGACCACTGCCATGATTCAAGCTTCTGTCGGATCTTCTTCCAACGTCTGAGGCAAACCAGGGACTTGATTGAGGAGGGGCTACCCGGCCGTCAATGAATAACGAGTTTGATTCAGAAGCACTCCCAGCTCGGTCAAACTCTTCGGCTTCGTAAAACACAGGACTGCTCTGATTCCTCCTGTAATCGCTGGCAGCTCTCCTCTCCACCTCAAGAAAATGCCGGAGTGATGGTGCATTGTTTACACTATCCACATCATCGGCATTACCCTTAGTACATAATGAAAATAACCAAATCTTGGGTCGATAATTCTTCTTGATTCTTAAGGCTTCCGCCCTTCTTCCTCTAACAGATCTTGCTGAGAGATCTAGGATACTGGATACGCCGATGAGACTCCCAAGTGTAATGCTCTTATCACGGAAAAAAGACCCGGTCGACTGAAACAATCACGAGATATTAAGCTAATTTTTTGGATTGTCATATTTTATCATTCCATATTGCTTTCACATTTCAAAGTTGCAGAAAAAAATAGTAGTAGAACCAAGTAGAATTTCCTACAATTTAGTGGACTGATTTACGTGCTACTTTTTTCTCCCTTCTCCTTGATATCCCTAGGCCCTATACAAAGCACAATCTCCAAAGTTTTTCCAAAGCTACCTTATTTGTTAGGTGTTTTTTTTTTTTTTTCTCTTCTTCTTTTGGTGATAATGTGATGAATTGTTAGGTGGTTTTAGTCTCATATTACTTGCATTTGCGAGAGTTTACCGGGGAAGATAGTTTTACATTCATGAGTTAAATCCCACAAGTAAACTACAACATTCTGTGCAAGAGAGAGAGAGAGAGAGAGAGATCCAAGTAAGACCAGATGAATATAGTTGTGATTTTCTCAGCTTCGTAGAGTTGGTTGTGTTGTATTCGTAAATGAAGGAAACAAACAAGGAGAAACAAATAGAGAACAGGGGATATATTCTGTAATTTTCACCTATATACGATTTTAGAAAATTTCGAGATTGCCTGATCTCTCTCTAGTACTATAATGGGCCTTCAATTATCTAATGTACGTTTGTTTTCTTCCTTGTTCATTTATGGTGGCTTTGACTGACCTCGGTGTCTAAATCTGATGAAGAATCCGTGGAGGAGCTTGGAGAACCGGTGAGCAAAGTGTTGAAGGAGATTGATCCAGAAAAATCGCGAGTTCTCACCAGCCCGACTCTCATATTTAGTGGCTGCAAACCTAGGGGCCATCCATCGTCCTGCCGTAAAACGATAAAGTAAGTCCTTAATTTATCAAGGAAAAATGAAGTAATCCATAAGAGTAGAACAATGTGAAGAAAGAAATTTGATGAAAAAATATGAATAAAGTGAGAAACTAAAGCAAACAAGAGCCATCGCATGTTCAAGAGAAGATTACAGAATAATGAAAGCCACAGAGAACAGAGAACAGCCTAGCGGGGAAAATTCCAAAAAAGAGAAGTGAAGACAAATCAATACCTGTTGAGCCATAGCTTCTCAAGTACTGAGTGATTTACTAAGTAGAGGCTCAGTGAGGTCACCTCAGACTCAGAGGAAGAGATAGTGTCAGGCCCCGGATACTTTCCTCTTTTAACCAACAAAAAAATTGCACAGAACAGTTAACTTGTTTAGAACGAAGACGCTGCACAAGAAAACTGCGCAGAGTTTCTTCATGCAGTCCCAAAGAGCATCGGCTGATGAAGCAGAGGCAGAGAAAGAGAGAATAACAACTCAATAAAACAAACAAACAAACAGAAACAGAAAGAAGAGTGGCTCGAAGGAGAGGAGAGAGTGAGGAATGGATGAGAGGTGCTACTTTTTATAAAAGAAGACTTTGTATTCTATACACTATTTATGCTTTCGTTGCAGAAGCAGCCTCGGAGTCGGAACAAAAGAAAGAGGAAGCAGAATAAAAAAAAAATGCTGCACGAGATAAAATTACCAGTTACCAGTGGACTCAACCTATAGCCAGCAAGACTCGACTCGATTCGAGGGAGTGAGTGAGGCTGAGGCAGCAGCAATCATCCTAAGTTACGAAAATACCCTCCTAATCAATCCTTCTTGTTCTTGACATGACTCAAACTGTGAAGTGTGAATAGATCCCATCCCATCATCCCAACCCAACCATGTCCCTTGAATAACGGGAAAAAGGAACCTCAAATGCCGGGGCGTCACCAACTGGGCTACCATGAATACGAGCGAGCACAAGCAGCTTCCTCCTATTTGAGCTTTCAGCTTTTAGGTGAAGGACTGAAGGTGTCCATATTCTGTGGACCAACGCTTCTCATCAGGCACCCGCCTCGAACTGGGAAGGTGGAACTTGGAAGGCAATATGGATACTTCTACTACTGTTACACAGTGAGAATCACTGCTAAAAAAAAAAAAAAAAAGAAAAGAAAAAAGAAGAGCCGAAACCCTACCCCTGCCAATGACATTTAATAGTGACAGTATAAGCGATCAAATCCAACACCCTTCACGGTAGACCGATTTGCTCCTCACAGGCACACACCTTCCATGCTTATGTATTATTACTCGTAAACACCTATAATATCTCCAAGACAAAATTATTTATAATTTATGAACAGTTTTGAATGTTTATAAATGAGTAGTTTCTTAATTATTATAAGTGGATAATTTTTTAAGAGTTATAAGTGAACAATTTGTTAACTGTTATAAGCTAAAAGTTTTTGAAGTGAGAGTACATGCCATATATGCCCTTTTTTGTCCCCGTTGTATATTTGCTTAAATAAAAGATAACAATATCTAATGAAAAGTCCAGAAAATAAAAATATTCATTTTTTTATTACTAACATAAATATAAATTATTTATGGAGATGTTTCCATTGCATGGTTGAATGTGCTTGTAAGGTCGTTGTGAGGTGCCCCCGTAAGGAGCAGTTAAATTTGGATGACATGCAAAGCAATCAGTTATATCGACCCCGGAAGGCCGGAACTATGATCTACAGGACCAAAACTCAAAAGCAATTCTAAATTCTGACACCACACCAGGGTGTGTGGCTTTCGTAAATCATCCCAAGTCCCAACCAATATCTCCGTTTAGGGAAATCTGAGTTGAACATCCCATTCATTACATTACATTTCCCCTCGACCCGCTGTTAAACTTAAATGGGAGTTGGAAATCTCGTTGCATAAATTTTCTAGGTGGGGCTCAAATCTCAATAATTAGATCAGAGATTTCTGGCCAAGGTTTTAAATTTTGTAACGTATTGGCTGATACGGATTGATACATATCGTTTTTTAAGAATTTTGATACACAAAATATGTCTAATTACAGGGTTTTGTATTTTTTCGTCTGTATCAGGTCCCATTTAATAATGTCATTAAATGTTATTTAAGTGAAATAACTTGTTAAAAATCACATTGCTTATAACAATAACTAATTAACCATTATGCCAACATTAATTACTTATTAGAAAGACATGTTTTTTTATACTTTAAGTAATCTTTCTTGGTGTGGTGGTTGTTTCGCTATAAATTTGATTATTAATATTTATATAATAATAAGATGAATACAAGTTATATTGATTTATTAAAAATTAAGGTATATATTAACTTGTATACATAATAAATATTATCTAATTCTATATATAATAAAATTTAACTAATAAATGATTTCAAAAAAAATATATTAACTAATAAATATTAGCATATATACAAACATTTTAGTTCTATTATTTTTCAATGGTTACTAATTATATCCCGATACTTTATATAAATCATTAAATAATGTTTTTTATGTTTAAATAAATTAATTATACTCACATAAAACTCATTTTTATTATTATTCATATTTTTAAGAATTTTTTTTAGATTTTCTAGTGTATACATGAGTATCTTGGTTTTTCGTCTGTATCTATACGTTTTCAAAACATATCTCGATACATCTTTTAAAATTACCTTACCAATACATTTTACGTTTCCGATACTTTGAAGCTTGTTCCTGTCCCATTTATTTGCGTTTCCTTCTCCATGAGAGAGAGAGAGAGAGAGCTAACTAGTTGTGCAATTAACAGAACAAAAATTGTCAGAACACTCATCACCTTCGATTGGGATGCTAAATTTTGCGAGAGGGATGGATGGCAGCAGATCCGATGGCATAAAACAATGGGGAAATTCATGTCAATTACCAAACATCCCGGGTCATGACTAATGAATCAACAAGACATGAAAGGAAGATAAGTTAGAAAGAACCACTAAGGGTTACCAAAGGCACATGGATAAAAAGCAGAGGGTTACGATGGTCCCTCCTCCTTGTGTGGTTAAAAAGCTTCATGGGTTTGCATGGAATTTTACTTACCAAAAGCGTCGTGGGTTTGCATGATGAGGATTTGAGGGTATGCACTTACATACCAGAGAAGAGAGAATCCAATAAAGGAAAAGAAACGGTGGCGCTGCTTTTTAGCTTTTGTTGTATGGCAACAAAAGAAAAACGCGCGTAGGAGAGGTGGGGCCTTCCATCTTGAGTGCACTTCCCTCACTTTTTGGTCCACAAAGCAAGCGAGCTCGGTCTCCTCAGCAGCTCAACTGATCCACCTGACACCCTGATTCATCTTCCCGCCAGCCCAAAGCTTCCCTACACGCAATCATCCTCTAATACATCCAAGACGGACGTAATGATTTGAGAAATACCCCCGGCCCCGGCCCCCGGCCCCGGCACCGGCGGAATCGATGATGGGTGCTCTTCCCTGCCACCTACCGTCCATTTATTTGATCCAACGGTGAAGAGGACTAAAAGGACTGACAAAGCTGTAGCCTGTAGCAGGCTCAATTTTAAGCGTCTCCGTCTCCTTCTAAGACCCACTTTTAATTAATTAATTAATTAAGAATAAAGAAAGCAGAAGAAAAGGTGGAAACAATAGCTTCGGCTTGGGATGATACATACCCGCTTGGGCACACACCCAGAGTCCGAAATGAAAATTTTTTCGACTCAATCTTATTATAGTTCTCTACAAAGTATAAACTACAATTGAAGTCGAAAGAATTGGACGAAGACCGCATTTGAGGGGTGACACGACCGCTTGTTGTTGGTTAGACTGTGAAGGAAATTGAAGCAGGAGCTATCTATGGGTTTGGTGAATTTAGATTTTATCGATGAGCGCTGCTTGCACCGGGTCGGTACTCTCCAATCCCTAGCAAATCCTGCACATACACATATATTTGCTTCCTTCTTTACAAGTAAATAAATAAGGTATGGCATGGAAAAGGCAAAATAACATAGTTTAATTCTCGAGAGACAATATCATGAGTGAACAGATACCACTTGGAATGATGCATACACCAAAGCAATAAAAAAGAAGATACGTGAGCTTTCATAAATATAGTGGAGGTGATAATAATGAAGTTGAATTACAAATTCTTAAACGGAACATTGCAGAAAAAGATCCCCCCCCCCTTGTCTCTAGCTCTAGTTCTCCATTCTTGTATGGAGGAAAGAGGGGCCAGGGGTGCAATACTTGGACAATACAGTTAAATACTTAAAATTCCTCAGCTCAATATAATTACCCAAAGACAAGTATGTGAAAAAGTTCAAAAGAATCGAAGACGTTAACATCATGACATGTTAAAGACATTTATGCATTGACATCATCATTATTCATTATGAGGAAAGAATCAGAAGGCTTCTCCAACAATTCCTACGAAATTACTGCTCAGTAAGCATGTTTTATGTTCTAGACCTGGTAGATGTTTGCTTGAAACTTTGAATTAATGCATAAACTCCACACACACCTCCCGTCTCACGCCAGATGTTCTTTTCCACACTAACCAGTACAACACCTTGCAGTCTTACCCATTTCAACACCTAAGATATCTAGCAATAAATATTTGGAAAACTTGATCCTTCCAAAGACAGATCCTGACAGAGTGCATTTTTTGTGAAAATTCTGGTGGAAATTGAGCAACCTTTCCAACCAAGAACAATATTCACTTCTCAAAAGAAAACAGTCAATGTCCTTCTCGTGGTCTAAATTCTAATAGCATCAAACTCCTTCACTCATCATCATGCCTTCTTTAAGCAACCATTTTAGATGTCATCAGAATGGGAAGAAAGTGTGGTAGGCACCAAGGAGTATACATGGGCTACATTTGAGGTAGAACATGAGAATTTTGAAGGTTGGATTAGAACTAGTAAGTTTTTTCTATACAAAATCAAATTGCAAATTTAACACCCAAATTGAAGTTGGATGGAGTCTCTGTTTTTATAACCCCAGATAACATAGAGTAATCTGCTTGCCCTTGTGTCCCAGCTGAACCTGGTGATTGACAATCACCACCACAGGGTCCAAAACAAGAAAATCCACCCTACGCTTGCAGGAAACTCAAATTCACGGTAACTACCTAGAAGGCTAGAAGGCTAGAATAAAAATGACAAAAATATGTTCTTATTTCACCACTTTAGTCTATGCTAACAAATTTCTTATCCCATAAGGCTGGTCTTTGAGAGCCTCTATAGATAATAACTCATTTCATTTTTTTATTTTTCTTATTTGCCATATTTTCCCTAGTAATATTAATTGATATATTTATCTCTCAAAACTCACATCTACACACACTCATAGCATACCCAGGTAATAATTATCATTGGGACTAAATATTAATAAGTGATATCTACTAATTCCTTTACCAAATATATTAGTAGGTTAGTTCTAGGGAAGTCCATGTAATGGAGGTACTTGATGAGTCTGGGTTTGTACTGCATTAAATGAATATTTGACTCTATTTGTTTGGTGAAAGCACTTCACCTAGTTCTGTGTACTTTCTTTTTCTTTAATGAACATTTTCTCTTTATTATAAAAAAAAAACAGTTAGGGAATAAATGAAAATGAAAAGAAAAAGGACAAATTTAGGGGTTCCGTAAATAAATCAAGTTGTATGAATGTGGGAAGCAATCATTGAATTAATTAAGGATAAAAGAAAGTAGAGATCCATTTACTTAGCAAACATTGTAGAAATTAATTAGTGCACATTTAGGCAATTGAAATTAATAAAAGGGAAGAAAAGAGTTGCAACCATGCATCTATATGTTAAGACTTTTTTCCAAGAAAATGATGGATCTATCTCGAAGTGTAAATCTTTCACACTTTCATGGTGTATTCCTTGATCAAGTCTATCATAACTACAATGGCATTTACATCACAGTTTGATTGGTCTTTATATGTAGGTTATATTTGCTCCACCATTAAAGGATGGAAATATAGTTAATGTATTTCAAAGTAAAAGTTTCCATGCCTTTTATGTTGAAATAAATTGAGCTATAGGAGTCATACAAAAAATTTAAAAAGAGAGAGAGAGAGAGAATGGATGACCTGACCTTCCATTTATAATGACCTTGGACAATATAAAAAGAACCAAATGAGAATACACTGAATCAATTTATAATATGCCAATCAAACAAGTCATAATCATTTCTACTATGGAATATATCAGTATAAAGGACTTACTTGACATGCTTTATTTTTAGCTCTAGTTTCTGCTGTGCTGGGAATGTCATGGTTTGGTTTTAAGAATCTTTTCTCACGTCGTTCACATGAGCCCCAACCATCTGAGAACCTACCACCTCTAGTTACAAGACCAAAATAGCAAAATTAAAACAAGATTGTGTCAAAGAGAGACTAGAAAACTAAATTATTTGTTCTGTAGTTATCTGCTAAAACCAGAGAACATACTGCATGTATGCGCGGACAACAAATTCTGCCCTTTGAACATTCCGATTTTCATCAAATTCAATGCTTTTATCCTTGATTTCATATGAGAGATTGAAGTAAAATGATATCTTCCTCCATCCTGCAGAACAAATAAGGAATTTACTCCAGAAAACAACTGTCATTTAATGGCAGAAAGAAGACTCAGAAGTTAGATTATTACCTGACTTCTTTATATATGGACTCCCAGAAATGATAGTGTAATCAGTTTTCTCTAAAATCTGTCCATGTAAACAAGTAGCTAAATGTATCACATTTTCAATAAATGAAATTGAGTTGTCAAACATGAAAGATGGAAGCATGTATCATTAATCCTTTTTTTATCAACAAGAAAATATTATTAATTCTATTAATAAGTGAAAACAAAAGTTATAGTAGAGTGGATGTCCAATCACCAAAAGATACAGAAGACAAATATACAATGCCCAAGATAACATGTCCAGTCACCCATTATTAATTGTATCATTAATTTGTTTCCTGGTAAATAATTTACCAGAAGATAACATGAAGAAAAGACGCATTTTTCATGAAAAAAATAATAATATATTACAAAATCTAAATCAATTGCAACATATGGAAAAGGAGTAAGGATATAACAGTAATTGAAGGTAAGAAGGCAAACAGGTTATATATTATCATAAACTTCACCAAAAGAAGATGTAACAAAATAATTTATAAATTATGATTGATATACAGAATATGGGAAGCATGCCTAGCTCTTTTGAATTCAAATCCAAGATGAGGTGTTCTTACGATCCAAAAGAAAGGTAGATTGAACAAGATATAAATCATATGTACAATTGTTAAAGGTTAGAAGTCTCAATTTCATACACAATCAGCAGACAAAAGGTGTGATAAGAGCACATGAAACACTATATAGAAAACCTGCAGTAAAGTTTTGAGAGACAGAGAGTGAGTGGGAGACAGAATACAGTTAAGTTTTCCCATTGCAAAAGTGTACAACTTGGAGGAAAGTACATATGTAGAAGTGTTTGCAAACTTGTATAAAGACATGTGAGGCTGCACATTGTGTATGAAACCCACCCTAAGTTAAAACACATGAAACATAAACAAAGAAATGATCCAAGGTAAACCAGTTTCAGAATGACATATTTATCTCAAAAAAAGTTCTCCGTATTATTTGAGACTTGAACTTTTGGAAGAAACTCACTGAGCATGACAACAACATGAAGCTATGGCCAAAAATCTCAGGTTTTAGTTAAGGAACAAAGAGAGATTCTAAGATGATCACGCAATTTCTACAAATGCCAAACAAAAATATCAAGTGCATTGATTCATTGGCATCATGCATAAACGCTGAAGAGAGAATCCACTTAGCACACTTGTGAAGTCTCATGCTAGAGAAGGGCTTGTAGTACTCCTTAGAATTACCAAAGTATGGCATCAACTGGTTAGTCAGTTGAAGACCAAACTAACTACATCATCAACTAGTCTGTCAGTACCCATGATGCAGTCGCCCAGGACAACTAAGAAGCAGCCACATCATCAAAGTCAACTAACAACCAGTCTTCCTAGTTGACCACAGAGTTAATTTAACATTTATTTGTGTTTGTTTCAAACTTTTAAAATAGGATTATGTGTGTCTATATATTATTTTTCAATCCAATTTATTTCAGCATCTCTGATCATATGTATTTTGTAGGGTATAGAAAAAAAGAAAAATGCGGCCCTCCCCCACCCCCATCTCAGCCTATCCAACCCACTTATGTTTGCAAAACAGAGACTGTATACTAAATGTTCTATATCATATCTTTTATTGCAGACTTGCAGTTTTTATTAGTTTATGTATGAGAATGAATCATTGTATTAAACAGATATCATTTTTTTTATAATCAATCAGTTGGCATCACCTAGGGAGGCCAAAACAACTAGTCATCGCATAACCACATTGACAACACTGCTCCTCTATCTTAATAATCCAACCCTTATTTAGATAGCTCTTACAATGCTTGAAGTGTAGGTATATTGTACAAACTAGGAAGGAGAAAGGCTTAGATGATTAAAGCACCGGGGCACCACCTTAGATCAAATGCCAAGTCAACTAATGAGGACGTCAAACTCCTAGCTTATTGAATGGGAATTATTCAATTAAAATGCAAAGACAAAGCAAAAGTAATTACTGCCTTGGGATGATGGGATCTAAATATAGCGGTATATTACTGAAGTCCTGATATCCCCTACTTTGTAAGAGTTCTATGAGTGAGTGATGTTATACAAGCTAAATTTCCATTTATCATTACTAAACAAGTTAATTCCGGTTAGTGAGAAAAAACATGGAAGGTAAAAAGGGGAATTGCCATGATCTGATACTGAAATTGGAAGTGTTTCACAAAATAATTTGTGTTTATGAACGATAACAGACAACCTTAAGGTTACCTCCTCAAGCTAGTTAGAGAGGTTCAGCCATTACGGGTAAGATGAAATCTAAGTGCAAAAGAACTGTGATAGAAATTAATATAAAAACAAAAGAAGAGAAATAAGGTAGTTACCGCCATTGCCGCATTCTGGTATTCCTTGAAAAGAGAAACAGAAGGAAACCTGCCAAACAAGCTATGCCTCATGTTGTCTGTATCACCATCCGAAACAGGGCTAATTTCTTGCACAGAAAACCTTCCGGCATCTAGAGATGAGTACACCGGCGTCGTTGGTGTCCGCTGCAAATGCTTCACAACGACCATCCTATTCTCTTCACCGGAATAAGCAGCACAGGATCTTGCAATTTTCTGCGGCCGCGGATGAACCCATGGCTCCTGTAGAACCTCACCATCGGCTGAAAACCTAACATCTTCTTCCACCATGTAGTGACTCCTAGAATGTCGAGAGAATTTGGGTGCCGGAGAGGAATTTGAAACCGGACTTGGAGTCTGAATATTGGTATGCTTCAAGGCGATGGTTTTTCGACATTTAGAAGACGAATGAGAGGCGGCGGCGGAATCGATCACAGCCCAAAGCGCTGCGTCGTCGAGATCCTTGTCGTCAACGACGGAGAACTGGACTGGCGATGCCATCTTAATTTTATCAAGATAGGGTTTCGGTGGACTTTGCAAAAGAGAAGCTCCCGAGGTTCCAAGTGGACCTCAACAGAGTGCCGGAGCTATAGACGGCGGAAAAGGAAGTAACCAATCGGGTTGCCTTTAGTTCTTTACTAATCTTTTGATCTTTTCTGGTTCACGAGGCGGGAGAGGAGGAGAACACTAAGTAGAGAGTAGAGGCCTACCCTTTTTACTCTTCTTTTGAATTCAAATGGTCAAAATGGAGGCAACGTCCGCTTCGTTTGTTGTCGGAACGAGTCCGGATCTGCTCCTAACAAGCGCACCTCACACGGACCCCATTCCATCATGAATTTGGAACATCTCCCGTCTTTTGTGGAGATATTCCCAATACACGGTGGCATGGGGCTGTGAGGTCCGTGTGAGGTGCGCTCGGTATGGAACAGATCTCGATTCTATTGAAACACAAAAAATGGAGAGATCGGATTTGTTCCTCACACTGGCACCTCACAGGCACATCCTACCATTCATTGGGAACATCTCTTATACTTATTAATGAATATTCACTGGAGATGTTCCCAATGCATGGTGGATGTGCATGTGAGGCACCCATTTGTGAGGAGCAGATCCCGTCACGAGAATGGGAGCTATGTGTTTTTATTAGATGTGTATCTTGTGATTTTTGTAAGGCTATACTTGTTTGCGGTGTAAAACCCCATCGATCTAAAAGTCTATTGTCGGTTCAGTTTTATTGACATCTGTTTGTAGTGTAAATCAAGATTAATGTAAAACTCCATTCTCAATTCAGATTTGTTTGCATTTGGGTGGAGTGGAGTTTGACATCATAAATCGATGTAAAACCTCATTTATAGTAGGGTTTTACATCGATAATCACATTTTTGAAAGCTCAACAGTTCAAAAATCTCAAGGATTTTAAACCATTTGGTGTGAAACTCCATTGATGAACTTTTACATCGATGAGATTTTACATTGCAGACATACACAGTCTTAAGGGACTGATCAATACCAACCCAGCCCAAAATGTAGGGTTTTGTTTGTACAAGTTCGACCTGACCCGATTTCTTACACGGGTTGGGTCTGATTTAGGGATGACAATGGAGACTGAAGTCTCTACCTCCCTGGCCCCAATTATATATATAAAGTATTATTTACATTAAATATATATAATGTTATTTATATTATATATCAAAAATATTTAAAATATTATTTACATTTGAAGTTTTTCCTTTATTTTAAGTAAACATATTTTCCAATAAAACTTTTTTATCAGCATTTTCCGGAAAAAAAAAACTTTTAATTGAAAATTTTGAAGGATTCAAGTCCATGATAAGAAACTTATTCCCCGAAAGATCGGGAATGGAGGATAATTTTTATCCCCAACAAAGATCAAGATTAGGGACGGGGACTTGTTTCATAGTTGGTCACGGATGGGAGTATGGTCCCTGTCCCAAAAAGACTCATTACAATCAACTGGTATTGTAAAAGTGATATCCAATCAACTCAGTTTTAATCAGAATTCATGGAGGGTTTTGATAGATCAAAACCTTTCTCGTATCATGTCTTTCCAGTGTCATATGTTTCCTCTTATATAAATATACATGTTTATAAAATGACTATGTACATCTGTAAATATAAATTTGTTTATATTTTCAATCAATTCTACTCTTAACTTGGGCTATAAAGCCTAATAAAATGACTATGTAATATACATAAATCCTTTCAAACCCAACCAACTTGCTCAGGCCCCATTAACCCAGCCCAGCCTGAGCTTGAGCCCAGTCCAAGTTACGATGGGTTAAGCATAGGTTGGGCTTGGGTTGATAAACTTGCACTTAACCTCAGGTCAGGATAGGCTCCCAAGTTGCACCCCTACCGGAAATCTGTAAATAATCACCTCAACTCCAATCTAGGGCCCATTTAGGAGGGACTGTGTTGATTGAGATGCATTGATTGAGCCACCTTACATAAGCCATCAGAATGTCTATTTTTGTGGTTGATGTATGCCTATTTGCATTTTTTTTACCAAACATGTTTTCATGGCATTCAAGGTTTCTCAGCTCATGTAAAGCTAGAAGCCACTACATGAAAGTCCTCTCAAATGGGTACTTAGGGTCCGTTTGGTTTGCAGGAATAGGGGTCTGGAATCAGAATGAGCTATTCCGATTCCAACTGTTTGGTTGGGCGAAATCGGAATCCCATTCTCATTCTTGCTGGAATGGCATTCCCTCATTTGAGGGAATGGTCATTCCCTGCCCCTCCCTTGGGAATGAAATCCCATTCATGCTGATTTTAATTCCCATTTTCATTCTTGTATAAACCAAACAGATTATGGGAATGGACCATTCCAATTCCAATTCCGAATTCAACTACGAACCGAACGGATTAGTCAACACAGCTAAACCAAAGCTGAAGCCCTTTCAAAAACAGATATCTAATGGATGTTTGGGATTTAAGATGACTTATGCTAGTGTTGGAAAGTTAAGGGCATATTTAGGAGCAAGGACTGAGTTGAACATGCAACTAAGCTAGTTCAACTGCTTTGAGATACTCTAGATAAGCCATCTAAAGAGGCTTAAGAATACAGTCCAAAAAATGATATGGGCTCTCCAGATTTTTTCACCAAGCAGAATTGAGCATTGAGCATCAGCCCTCCCAAACGAGATAGGATTAGCTGAACACAATATCTGCTCAGCAGGCTGTAGAGCCAACAATAAAACTCTACACCATTCATTGATTCCACAGCCTCTTACATAGTTAAAGCATTCAGCTAATCCAAATTCATTTTAAATAGACATTAAGGCTGCATTTGGCGTTTGTTATTTTAAGGATTTATTTACTTTTCGTAATTAAAATGCCTCTATAAAATACTGAATTTTGTAACTAATAGTCCTTGATATGAGAAATGCCAAATGCAGCCTAAGACAGTAAGACTCAATGATCTCAGCTTTCGGTTTGGGAGCAGGTTTGCTACTCAGGCGGTTTAATTGACTTCTCTGGTGACATCCGGCAAGTGGGTTTGGAGTTAATAAATAGAAACCAAATCTGTTGAAAGCAACATGAATCTAAACACACTAAAAGCACGGCATCCAGCTATACACCAAGAATATCTCTTCTATTTATTATATGTTAAATACACCGGGAGATGTTTTCAATATGCAGCTGATGCTATTCTATGAGCAGTTCGCATGACTTTTGCTTTCAGCATATAATTCACAATAGAGTTTCTTTTACAGACAACTATTATACGAATAATTAAGAAATATTAGCAATCTTCTTAATTGAAGAAAGCTCCAATTAAAGTTCAAAATTTTGATACGTATTAAGCCATATTAACTGATACATATCGTATCGGGGCCTTAATGCCCCTATGACCTCTCTAAACCAAATTCAGAAAAATAATAATAAAAAAGAAAAAAAAAAAAACATCGATAAACATTGTCTATAATATGAAGTTGAATACTGGACTAATACGGATATGTGGTTGAACGGTAAACACATGATCAATCAACTGGATTCCTAAAACGCAATGGAACAAAAAAGGGCAGCGCATTCAGTAAATGGGTCAGATAATTGATGTTTTTAAGAGGGGAAACTTTTTCAACAACAAAATAAAGAAGGTATTATTCATCGCAGTACGAAAATAAAATTATCACCAACTAACCAACATGGAAGGTTAGAGATGGCAAGCGATTAGCCACTATATTCATTGATATGGGCCATATATGGGAACTCGGATTGAGTCGTCACCCAATACAACCCTCACAATCACTTATAATTGTACATTAATTAAGAATATCTCTCTATAAATAAAAATATATAAGTATGAAGATATTCTGAATATACCGTTGAAATTGACTGTGATCCCGCCATATGGCAAATATAAGCGAGCTTACGTGAACTTGAGTGAGTGGTTTTGCTAATCTGAGTAAAGGTTATTTAGGACCGGCCAGAATGGCCACACACACCACCCATGTTTCTTAATCCTCTATTAGTGACGTAAGTTACAGCCCAAAAAATCTTGCCATGTAGACAGGGTATATGATGGGATTGGACCAGAGGATTGGACCTGATTTTCTACTTGGAGATATAGTCATGGTTTTTAAAACCGACTTGGTGACCTAATCGGTCAGGGGTTCAGTTACTAGGTTGAAAGGTCCAACCGTTCGAATCGAACGCTCAGCCTATTCTGACAAAAAAAAAATTAAAAAAATAAAAAAATAAAAAACGATCAAAACTGTTTGAACAATTTGAATGATTAACCGCCTAGTTCAGTGGTCCGCTGACCAAAATCAATGGTTTTGGAAAAAAAATCCGATTTTTAGAGAAAACAAAACTGATTCCCAATTTTCCGGTCCAACCGTCTAATCCGTTCCGATTTCAAAAACCATGGACATAATTGACTTGGATTGATCATGTGGCAGAAACATGCGTATATGGCATTAAGCATATATAATGGAATAATAAAACAGGATTCATGTAACTGATCCATACGGTTGTGAATTGTGATAGGGCTTGATTGATAATAATGAATAATGACTGATTTTCAATAGAGATAATTAATACTAATATGATTTTAATGTGGCTTCTTATATGTCTAATAATGTAATTTAAAAATAAATAACCACACGTAGCAGATGGTAATTGGAAACACTGCAGTGGCCACAACGTCACAACAAATCCAGACTCTCAGCTAACATCCCTTGTATTTTCATCTCTTTTACATCAAATGTTTTGTGTTTTTACCCCCTTAGTCGTTATGTGTGTGTATGTGGGTAGCTCATCCCACCCAACCCTGGTAAAGGTGAGATTTGATCCTACAAGTAATCAGAGACCTTATATATTAATGGAATCAGTTAACACCTTCTCCCCCTACTTGATAACAACCTATATATTTTCTATCTTTGTGGTTCAAGGTTAATCACTACTAGTAAGTAGCTAGCATGGTCTAATGGGATTGAGTATTGGCAAGCTAACTATTGAATTTGATGTAACAAAGTTGGGTAATGAGCTCAAGTTGCAGGTTTTGGATCCCATAAGGCATCAAAGTCTTCCTCCATCATAGCATACAATAATGATCATGACCACCCTATACTTATTAGCATCAAGTATTGAGCCTTTTTATTTCAGTCAAGAAACTATACTAAGAGAAAGAGATATATACTTTTAGGTAAGCCACATTTCAATTAGTTAGCTAGGTAGGTCTCTTTATTTTTCTATAAAAGTTTCACACCATTTGAATTTGTGTTTAAGAAAATTCAATTAATAAGGTTAGTCATTATTAATGTGGTTCCAGAGTGAGTATTCAAGAGTTGAGTTGATCACGTCTAATGAAATTGGTGTCATCAGATTGAATATTACATTTTCCTAGAAGAAATGTATATACAAAGGGATTCCCCGCTACTCCCTCATTTGTTTTTTTTTTTTTTTTTGCTTTTTCTTAACAATTTACCACGCAGATATCTTAGACAGTGGCTTAATTAAAATTGTTCTTCGTCTTCTCAATTCTCACATCAACCACCCCTTCGGTGGCTTTATAGGCCCAAAATGATGCAGCGAACCACATACTATTTATTTATTCAATGCTTCAGAATGAATATAGAAATCTCAGAAATGACAAATGAGGAAGTTCGAAGTTTTTTTATATTCTTTTCACTGTTTATTCAGAATCTCTTCAATATTAATTATTGTAAACTTTGTAAAAGATTTGTATAGGGGTGTAAATCGGGTTGGTCCGAGTTAACGGTTTACATTATTTTGGCTTCGTGCTTCAGGTTAGATACATTAAAATTTTGACAAAATTCCAATCCTAATTCGAAAAAATTGCACCCCTAATTTATAATGAGAGTTGGGGTTATTTCTATCATCAGCTTAGCAATTGCAGTGGTTTAGATGGAGTCGTTTTAGTCTTTTAGGTTTAAGGTGGATAGAGTTTTTCCTTTTATTATTTTTTATATATTCAGTGCCATGCACCATTAATTACTTCCTCTTGATCCCTTTTTCCTCAAAATGTTAGTGCGGTATTCAATTCTACATCAACGCTGAAACACACCAACAAGCCAGCTTCAGTTAGTTAAGGTGGATAAAGTTTAGGTCAACCATATTTGCCACCATTTATGAGCAGCGAGATTCCTTTGGCTGTAGCCCACAACCATAATTACTTGTCATCCACTAGAAGATTTAAAACAGCTCAGTCTTTTTTTTTTAAACAACTATATACAGTTTTCTCCTAGTCAATAGTGAACTTGTTGACGGATGGAGATTAGAGTACTCTAACCAATAAAGTAAAGGGAGAATTGTTTATCAGTTCTCTGTAATCTGGTCCTGAATTTTAATATGTGATAATCCAGTACCTGAATTTTTGAAATATAATAATTTATTACTTGTTATTAATGAACCATTAGTTATGTATATCACGTGATCTTATGTGATTTAAGATTTTTAAAAATATTAAAATTATACTTAAAAATAAAATACACTGTTCATCATCTTCTTCTTCAAATAAATGAAACAGAGCCGAGAGATCTGGTTGAAAAACTAAATTGAGAGAAAGCTTTAGGGCATCAGTCCTGAAAGCCCAGTCTTGTACCAAATTGTTACTCAAGCCAAGATTCTTGAAAGCCCAAAAAGCAAAAACCTTCCCAGCTAGTTCCCTCACCCTGATTGTCGATGGACAATAGCTTCAATGTGTGTGCCGAGAAGCAACTGTATAACAAAACCATTTTTATGCAACATTTGTTGCTGCCCCAAATATGTAAGAAGCAACTGTGTTTACTTTCTTCAAAGCTCCAAAGCTCTGCTCTGCAACGTATCTCCCTCTGCATCTGTGTGTCACTATCATTATCTCCCCTCAATTACTCTATTCTGTTCTAAAATGCAAAACCATTTTTTATTAATTCAACCATCTCAATTAGGTTTCAAGCAGCACCTAAAGAGCAAGGCTGGACTATCTGATTGAGTTGGGAAGAGTAGGGAGTATTGATGTAACCGTTTTCGGCCACGTACCATGTTTTGTGATGTAAAATTTTTTGGCTAAGTACCTCGTTATTTGACCCGGTGGTGGCGTGCCTTAGTGATGAGCTACTTGGTAGTGAATTACCTACTAGCGAATTGCTCGGTGGAGAACTGCCTGGTGGCGAGCTGCCTGGTGGCGAGTTGCCCGGTGGCGAACTACCTGGTGGCGAATTTCTTGGTGGCGAACTGCTCAGTGGCGAACTGCCTAGTGGCGAGCTGCTCGGTGGCGAGCTACTCGGTGGCGAACTGCCTACTAGGCGGCCGATGACTTAGAGAATGCTGGAGCTCCCTGGTGCGGCGCAATCCAACTGCCCTCAGCATGAGGTGGTCTTCTTTCCTTTGTAGGCTGCGGGAGCTGAAGGACCTGCGAGAACTTCATCTTTTCCTCCTCTTTGTAGGTGGCGGGGGTTGAGAGACCTGCAAGAACTCCATCTTTTCCTCCTCTTTGTAGGCGGCGGGAGCTGAAGGACCTGCAAGCAGTGAATCAGAGGTCCTGGGTGTATTTTCCCGGTGGGGGCTCTCCGACGCTCAAGTTAGCACTCTTATTGTAGAGAGCTTTGAAGATAATATGAGAGAGCTAGAGAGTAGGGGTTACTTCCTTTTTTTCATCCCCCCCCCCCCTTTGGGGGTGAGGTCTTTATATACCGGAGTCCTCGCGGGTTAGGTGGGTGAAAAGCCTCCAAATGGTAAGACTCATCGCATCCTGTCAAAACCGGGGTACGGTGGTGAACTCCTCGAGGTCATCAGGCTGGCGCTTGTGTCAGGCGGCTAGGTCGGCGCCTGGGCCGGGTTGTCAAAGGGGCGCCTGCGTCAGTCGGCGGGTCAGTGTCTAGGCCAGGTCGTCAAGTCGGCGCCTGTGTCAGTCGGTGGGTCAGTGTCTAGACCATGTCGTCAAGCTGGCGCCTGTGTCAGTCGGCGGGTAAGTGTCTAGCCAGGTTTGTCAGTGGGCGCCTTATGAGCGGTTTGGCCAGATCATGTGCTAGGCTGGTCCAGGTCGGCCAGGTCGCACAGGTCGCACGCAACTCGCGCAGGCCGTGCGCAGTTCGCGCAGGCCGCATGCGCGCCACGCAGGTCGCGCAGCGCCAAGCCAGCCAGATTGGTGCCCGAGTGGGTCACCAACTTCGTAAGTTTGTTGGCTAGGTGTTTTCCTAGATGTCACGAGGTGCCATGTGTCACAATTTCACTAGAGGGCCAAATCTGCCCTCATCAATAGCCCCCCACTCTTGAATTGATAGTAACTCAGCGAAGGGAGTAGATTTTTTTTTGGCCCGTAAGTCGATGAGCTAGTAAGTGTTGATCCAATTACTAGTGTGGCCCGTAGGCTTTGGGAGCGACTCGTAGTCTGCTCTTCTTTGACTTGTGCCCGTGTCGGAGAGGCGATCGGGTCTTAAATAATAATGTGGCCCGTAGGCTTGGCCTGCATCAGATTCGTAATGTCGGTCACCTACTCCTACAAGAAGCTACTAGGGGCTCAGCCTTCGGGGGCAACACTACTAACTTTAGGTTGCCAACTCACACGGGAGCCTTAGAAGGCTCGACCAGTAAGGGCGCCTATGTAGTCAGTTGGCCGCCAACTCCCGCGGAAGCCACGAAGAGCTCATCTTTGTAGGGGGGACCTTGCGGAGAGGACTGAAGTGGCATTATCTAAATTGAAAGTAAGGCTGGTAGAGCTACTTAGTCCGTTAGCTCCCTGCATAGCCTTTGAGTTCATAAAAAATGTAAACTACAAAGCGATAGCTTCAATTTCTAAAAAGTGAGGACTTAGTTTTGGCAAGATGAGAACTTAGCTTTTTGTAGCGTGTTCCCACAGACGGCGCCAATTGATGTAATCGTTTTCGGCCACGTACCAATGTTTTGTGGTGTAAAATTTTTTGGCTAAGTACCTCGTTATTTGACCCGGTGGTGGCTTGCCTTAGTGATGAGCTACTTGGTAGTGAACTGCCTACTGGCAAACTGCTCGGTGGAGAACTGCCTGGGGGTGAACTGCCTGGTGGCGAACAACCCAGTGGTGAACTGTCTGGTGGCGAACTGCTTGGTGGCGAACTGCCTGGTGGCGAGCTGCCTGGTGGCAAGCTGCCTGGTGGCGAACTGCCTGGTGGCAAACTGCTTGGTGGCGAACTGCCTGGTGGCAAGCTGCCTAGTGGCGAACTGCCTGGTGGCGAACTGCTTGGTGGCGAACTGCTCGGTGGCGAACTGCCTGGTGGCGAGCTGCTCGGTGGTGAACTGCCTACTAGGCGGCCGATGACTTAGGGAATGCTGGAGCTCCCTCGTGCGGCACAATCCAACTGCCCTCAGCATGAGGTGGTCTTCTTTCCTTTGTAGGCCGCGGGAGCTGAGGGACTTGTGAGAACTTCATCTTTTCCTCCTCTTTGTAGGTGGCGGGGGCTGAGAGACCTGCGAGAACTCCATCTTTTCCTCCTCTTTGTAGGCGGCGGGAGCTGAAGGACCTGCGAGAATTGAATCAGAGGTCCCGGGGGTATTTTCCCGGTGGGGGCTCTCCGACACTCAAGTTAGCACTCTTATTGTAGAGAGCTTTGAAGATAATATGAGAGAGCTAGAGAGCAGGGGTTACTTCCCTTTTTTCATCCCCCTCCCTTTTGGGGGGTGAGGTCTTTATATACCAGAGTCCTCACGGGTTAGGTGGGTGAAAAGCCTCCAAACGGAAAGATTCGTCATATCCTGTCAGAACCGAGGTACGGTGGTGAACTCCTCGAGGTCGTCAGGCTGGCGCTTGTGTCAGGCGGCCAGGTCGGCGCCTAGGCAGGGTTGTCAAAGGGGCGCCTGCATCAGTCGGCGGGTCAGTGTCTAGGCCAGGTCGTCACGTGCCGCCTGTGTCAGTCGGCGGGTCAGTATCTAGACCAGGTCGTCAAGCTGGCGCCTGTGTCAGTCGGCGGGTCAGTGTCTAGTCAGGTTTGTCGGTGGACGCCTTATGGGCGGTTTGGCCGGATCATGCGCTAGGCTGGTCCAGGTCGGCCAGGTCGCGCAGGCCGCAGGCCGCACGCAGCTCGCGCAGGTCGTGCGTAGTTCGCGCGTGCCGTGCAGGTCGCGCAGGCGCCAGGCCAGCCAGACTGGTGCCCGGGTGGGTCACCAACTTCGTAAGTTTGTTGGTTGGGTGTTTTTCTAGTTGTCACGAGGTGCCATGTGTCACAATTTCATTGGAGGGCCAAATTTGCCCTCATCAAGTATGACTGTCAATTGGATTGGATTTGGTCCAATCTGGTCTAGTCCAACATTGATCCATTTACAAATAGACTAGACTAAATTCGATCTAAGCCCCATACAAATCGAATCCAGTCCGGTCCAACTGAAATGCAAATGGACCGGATTGAACACAATTCGGTCCAAATTAAATGTTTTCCCTACTCAAAATCCATAAGAGTCCACAACGGTCACTATGAAATAACAGCAACAATCAACGGACGACAGCCTTTCAACACGTACATGCCATCTTTTCATTGGTTGAGAGTTTTGGTAAAGCAACATTCCTTCCAAACTGCGTACAGACCCTGGAAGGCTGGAAACTTCGCCCCCTCCCCCGATAATATCCCACCGTCCATCCCTACAAACTTGGAGAAATCTCAGTCGTAGCCTGTGGCATCGCTTCTCCCTTGCTAGTCACCACGTAGCATGCTGAGAGCCGATGTTTTCTATATAAAGCAAAGCCCTTGGACCTCTAGCTCTAGCTCCCCACCTTCAAAAATTACTCCCAATCTCACAAACAAAGCAACCACCTTCTCTCTCTCCCTCTCTCTCTCTGGTTTCTTAGGTTTTCACAGAAATGGCGACGATAATCGCACATCAAATCGGTGCCCTGTCTTTGAAGCCTGTAGCCTCATCAAAAACCATGAAAGAGTCAAGTGATCAGCCTGTTGCAGTAGTGAGTGTATCGGCTCTCTGGAAGACACCCTCACGGCCTACGAACCTATGGCCTAGAACTCAGAAACAAGGGGCGGCGGTCGTAAGAGAGATGGAGGCCAACCTGTTGGTGGCGTGTCAGGCACTTGTGGCGGAGACGGTGATAGTGGAATGCAGAGATGGAGAGGTGGGAGGTGCGTAGGTTAAGGGTGAGAGGAAGATCCCGGAGAAAGGAAAATACCATTGGAGTTCGTTCGAAGCTTCAAACGAAATACCATTGGCGAGACGTTGAGATGCAACAATGGAGACGCCGAACTAGCCTTAGAAGTTTCCACACTTCAAGCCTTCAACGTTCAAACTTCAAACAAAAATGACTGGACCAGCGGTCTCGTCCAAACACTTCCAATCGGATGGAGTCTAACCCGAAACCGGTCGATTGACATCCGATAGTTAGCGGGGATTAGACTTATTTATGGGCTGGGCCAGGCTTTCACTATGCATTAATAGATTTTTCTAAGTTTCAAGCCCAACCCTCATAAAAAGACTGAAGCCGAGCCTGGGCCTGAACACAAAGTCTAGCTCATGCTGCCGCTATCGCTGAAGTGACTGAATAGGGAGAGAGAGAGAATCTATAAAGAAAAATAAAAAATGTATATATTAAATTATTAATATATATATTCTAATAAATATTATATATTTTATATTATGAAAAATATATATTTTATATTTTATAAAATATATAATGCTGAGTTGGGCCGAATTGAAATTTTTTAACAAATCCCAAACCCAACCCAAAATACAGCCGGACTTACTGTTTTGGGCCCACGATCAAACCCACGGATCTAATTACATATCCAAGCCCGACTGAAGTGCGGGCCAGGCCATCAGGTCTAGTGGGGATCCATTTTATAAATATAATTGCATGCTATTAATTTAAGTGGATGATCAAGAGATGAGAGAGGGCGGGGCAATAAATTGAGGCCAAGGGTATTGGTGTTGGTGTGTAGCTGACAGGTCCAAATTTCTCTGCTGTATTTGTAGAAGATTCAATATACACAAACAGTATTTAGGTGGCTGGAAGAGAGATGTATAACATTAACAGTCTTTAAAAAGATACATACAAAATGTCAATCGGTAACTCCGTTTTATCATGTTTTTATTCCATCTGATTTTCGGTTAATACTAAAGCAACGAGATATTGAGATTTCCTCTTCTGATTTAGTTTTAGCTGCTGAAGGAGCATCCTTTTCATCACTTACAACTGGGGGAAATTGAAAACTGGTTAAAGAAGCCTTGAGTTCACATCTGAAATTTGAATTTTCTGCATAACTAGCTTTATTTTTTGTCTATAGGTTAGTTTTAATTTTAGCCAATGGTTAATAAAAAAAATTAAATAATACTTAAAGATTATTTGTGTCTTTTCGCATACCACTTAATAACCAGGTACCGAATTCTCATATTTTGAAAATTTAGATACTAAATTATTATATTTTAAAGTTGGGAGACCAAATTATTACTCAAACCAAAGTATCAGGAAATACAACTTTCTTCAAGATTCATTGCCAACCATGTAGGTGGAATCCATGACAAATGACAAACATTTTTTATATATTCAATCCAATCTAGAAGACTAGAACCAATGGTTGGTCGACCTGTTTAAGTAGATTTAACTAAATATAATTATAAAAAATTGTTATAATTTATTTATTTACTTATTTGGTCAAACACGGAGATGGGTCATAGGTCATAGGGCATGGGAATGGGCCAAGTGGGGGAGGGTGAAGGACTGATCGACCAACTGGGCAACCTAAGCTGAATTCACCATGCACAACAATACGATCAGTAGGTCTCCTCGATCCATTCCCCAATTACTGAAATATATGACCGAGGGCCCCTTTTGAGTTGGCAAATTAGTTCACATTAACAGTTATTAAATACCACCACCTAAACAGCTAGCCATGAAGGAGGGCCCTGGAGAAGAGAACAGAGAAAAATGACCTCGCAAATGAATTTTGATGGACGGGTGATAAGTAACAAGCGATTCGGGATCTGCTACTCACAAATTGTACCTACGTTCATACCCAGAATACCATCACCATGTATTAAGAACATCTCCAATGAGATATTTAATTCACAGTTGTCATATCTCGTGGCTAGCAGATCCGAGTTGGCAACAAACAATGAAAAAATAATAGCTAATTATTTAAATGCTTCTAGGTTCAAACCTTGAACTGGAGTCATTTAAAAGGTCCATATGGACAGTTGTGAGTTATATTCAAAGAAATGAGTTTGTGTTGTGCCTGTGGGAGTGAGTGGGTTCATTACTTCATCGTATCACATGGTTAGCTCTCCTACCCCAACCATACACCATTAAAAGAATACTAAGACGCAGCGAGACAGAGACTTACTATTAAATCCAAATCAAAAGCGACCCATTTCGATATCTCCAACCGACTGCAATTAATTGGGAGGATGGGTTTTGCTGGGGTTCTGTGACCATTATTATTTCCCCTCTTTCTTTTATTAGCTACTTCTCTCGGTTTCTCGAAGTGGGTATCTCTCATTTCATCTATTTTCTTCTTCCAACATGAGGGTGACCGTTATTTCTCGAAATGGCCGAGAAATTATCAAGGGCGGGCTTGAGCTCAACGCTTCGGTATGATTTTCCCCACTTTTTGTTTGATCTGTTCTCCGTTGTTCAAAATATATGTGGGGTTTAGTTTTTACTCAGTTAATTTGTGTTTCCTTTGTTCCGTTCGTCTTTTTATTTTCTTTTTATTTGTGGATCTCTACAAATATTGTCATTAAAGGTTAGCTTCGTTTTTTTTTTTTTTCTAAAAGTTCCGACCTTTCTTTCTTTTCTTCTCCCTTTTCCTGTTAATTTTCCGGATTTTCTGATTCTACGGTTTCGTATTATAAGTCGGCTTTCCTGATCTTGTTTCACTGGACCTGGAAGTCTTAGTTGTTTTTCTCCCTCGGTTTTGTCAAGTTTGAAGTTTATGTTTCTTTTCGTGATGCTTTGCAGTCTACGGTGAGCGATCTGCAAGAAGCATTTCACCGTCGAAGTAAGTAATTTACTATTCATGGTTGCTTAATTGTTATTTTATTTTTTTCTTCTTTCTTTCTTTAATGGAAAGGCAATTCTGGAGAGATATCATCTTTTCATTTTTAACTTTCTAACTATCGAGCTATAACTCATTTCCCGGTCTGTATTTTGTCAATCAAAAGATAGGATGCTCTATTGTTATATCTTACTCACAAAACAACGGAAAGGAACAGTTTTAATGTTCTGTGACTCAAATTGAAAAATTGTAATCAAAGGATTCTTGGGGAAATTTTGTTTAGCTTTGTGCTAGGAATTCTAGCTTCTCAGTAAGCTCCTAGAAAACCTATTTTCCATCTTTCCTTTTCCTTCATCACTAATCGGCCGTTTGGTAACAGCTGAAGTGGCTGAACTGAATGACTTCTTGTTTTGTCTTTTAATGAATATAAGTTGAGCTTCTTAATGGATGAAGCTAAAGTTGGGTTGATTACTATACCCTTGAATATTTTATTATTTCACCATTTTCTCACTAAAATACAAAGCAATAAGCCATTCAGTTCAGCCAACTAAGCTGTTCAAACGGCCCCATGCTTTTTCTTTCTACCAAAAAAAAAAATCTTTGGCTTAGGACATTGGGAGGTTGGTATTCCTTTTAGCTGCGTTACAAATTTGGTTGTTTGTTTTTTTATCTTTTGTTGTTCACAAATGCTTGCATGCGTATGAGTAATCTAAACAACCTCTTGGAGCATGGTGCTTCATTGATCAAGAGGTATTGACATAAGTACATGAAGCAAAAGAGGATAGGTATTGACATAAGTACATGAAGCAAAAGAGGATAGGTCCAGATCTATACAAATTCTGCAAGTAATGCAAGATTGCGATTCAACAAAAATCTTCTAGACTTGCCAAAAAGCCAATAGAAATGTAACAAAATGTCTGGTATCCTAGTTCACATTGGACCCTTGATCTCATTTCTCTAGGACAGAAAGTTTGTTACATAAAAAGAAAGTAACAAATTCGTAATCTGATCAATGGAAAAAGGAAACGAACTGGAACTTCAGAAAAATGAAACTAGAGAAGTAACCTAAACCTTTTGTGGTGTAATCTATCAATTTGGTACTTTACCAGAGAATTTAGCTCAACTGCTCAATGTAATTTCAAAGTCTCAACTCAACAAGGCCTTATCTGAACTATATGACCTCTGCTACTTGAATCCTCTTTTGACTATTCTACTGTATATATAGTAGCTAAGCATCTCCTCCAACACATCAGGTTTGTCTCTACATCTTTGCACAGCACTCTCCCTAAGCAATTACTTTGCATTATATGCACTTATTTATATCAAGGGAGGGAAGTTTGGTTTGGTTGTGCAGGGCTAGTGTTCAAGTTGTGCAAAGCTTTCGGCCTGTATCGGTGCTTTTTTTTTATGTTTTATTTTTTATTTTTTCAAAACCAGTTCAGAGGGGTCAGTTTAAGTCCCAGCTAGCCTCTGAACCATGGTCTGACCCAATACAACCCCTGTAGGAGCATATCGGGAAGCCATTGGCACGATATGTATCAGTCGATACGGTTTGATACGTGTCGATACTTTGAACCTTGCCTGCAATTAAATTGACATGAAAATATAAATAAACGGATTGAGGTATTGCAATGTAGAGATAGAAACACTCCTCCAAATTCTTTTGTCTCATTCTAAATCCCAATTCCCAAACTCAAAATCCAAATCCAAAGTTCTAGATGACCAGCTGAAATAAGATTGCATCTGGATAAAATTTAGCT
The DNA here is from genome assembly GCF_056320005.1 of Nelumbo lutea. NCBI lineage: Eukaryota > Viridiplantae > Streptophyta > Magnoliopsida > Proteales > Nelumbonaceae > Nelumbo > Nelumbo lutea. Next base: position 2,775,399 of record NC_142685.1, on the reverse strand, counting down.
AGTTAGGCATGGTGTTAGGGAATAAAAGGTATTTGAGCTCTCATAATTTCTTCTTTGAGAAGCCTTTTTCTGTTCCTTGTTGGGGACTTGCTATATTTAGCAAGTAAGATTATGCTTTTTTCTGTTCCACAAAAATAAACCCCCACGGCCCCACTGTGGGTTCTAATTATTTCTTCCAGTGAAACATTAAAGATGATCAAACAGTGTGATTAGGAAAATGATGGATTCATAACCTAGTTGAACAGGGGCATTAAATGAATATTTAGATCGTATTCTTGTTCAATTTTTAATTGGTGACTTCACAACACTTCAGTATGCAATGCACTTTGCTTGATTCGTTTTTTATGTAGTATTTGCTTTCTTGGATTTTTCTTGTATTCTTTAAATTGAAGCTAGGGGATACAGATGTCCCCATTTTCTTTCTTTATATGTCATTTCCTTCCTTTTGAAGGAAAAATGCTTTTTTGTTATAATAAAAGGAAAAATGATGTGAAGAGAATAAACAATACAAATGGTAGGAAAAAATAGAAATATAAAAGGGGAACCATATGAAAGAGGGAAAATACATTGGAGAGTCTAAGAATTTTACTTTGGAGAAGCCTTCAAGAGATCTATGTTTTTGGTCTTTTCTTGGACACAAAAGCCTTAGCCTAAGTGATTCTTGTTGCCCGATTTGTTAAGGCTTTGCACCTAATGTGGTGGTTTCTTCGTGTTGAAGTTATCCACTAATGAAAGAAAAGTAAAAGAGAAGGGAGAATAATGTGCCTTTAAATCATGTTTTAAAGTGTATACATATTTCCTAGTATTTCCATGGCATTTCCATTTCCATTGGGTACTGATGCGCGATCTCGAAGCTCCTAGCTAGAGAATTGCCTGGACATACTCGCGTGGCGAGCTGGATCAATATGCAAAACAGTGCTCAGAGGGACTGGGGTGGAAGATCCGGTTAGGTCGCTTCGATGCTTAAGTCAGTATTCTGTGTGTTTGCAAGCTAAGTATGAATGCTAGAGAGCTTGGGTGCAAGTAATAGCGCGTACCTTGTCGTGTCATTGGGGTTGGTGCCTTTATATAGGCTTTGTTTGGCATGGGCTTCGCACACTGCATCTGAGATTTCAAGGAGGTCGCCTAATTGGTCTGAGATCCCCAGAGGCAACCACCACTCACGTTGGCCATCCTTCGGAACACTCGGTACGTGGGCCAACTTTTGAGAAACTTGGGAGTGTCGGGATATGCATACCAAATTTGTCAGCGAGCACAATTTGCAGGTCGCCTCCTATACCTCAGTCAGGTTGGCAAGCCCTCAAGGGAGGTCGCTCCTCGCGTTGAGGTCACATCGGCCAGTGACGCGGTGCTACAGGTTGGCCCTAGACGAGGTGTTCTTAGCCAGCCTAAGTTGTGGTTGAAGTCGCTAGGTTGGCAGTAAAGGCAGGTTGCCAAGTCGGGGCAAAGACGAACTACGATCTGGGACTCCAAATCATCGCCTAGGTGGCATTTGGGTGTCGTCCAGCTGTTTCAAGATGCCATGTGTCACAATGTCATTGGGGGGCCAAATCCGCCCTCATTAGGTATACTCTAATCAACAATAATATATTTACTCTAATCAACAATAATATATTTCCTAAAGAGAACTACCATCTACATAAGATAGTACGATAACATGATGAGTTGGTAACAATAGTGTAGATATCGTAAAATAGCAACTTTATTGTCCTTGTAATGGAAATGATGACCACTTTGAGCTGATTCGAAATTCTTATGGATGTGACATTCTTAGTTTTTGTTTGTGTTACTGATTATTTGGTTGATATATTAGAATCATTTCCGCTTTCTGGGAGTTAAATTTTGCTTGAACTTGTTCTATTATGTAGTTCAAACTCTTGAAACCTACAAGATAACTTCATAGCGTTATTTTTTTCTATTGATCTTAGTTTCTTCATTTTGTTTGGTGGTTTGGAATAAGTAACAACCTAAAAGGGTGTGTCTATGTTTCCTTTATCATTTCATATTAATATATTGTATTTATCCGCATAATTGACAATGTTTTTACCATGTCCAGAACTTTTACAATATTTCCATATGACATTTCTGAGTGTTGGTGTAAATATCAGTAATCCAACTTTTAAGCCATGCTTTAAACTTTATCTCACTATTAGATCAGACCATTAGTATGGATTTCTTTTCACTTTTCATGAGAACTTCATATGGAGCTAAAAATACTCTTATCTCTCATATTGCATTATGATATCAGCAAGAAACTTTTCCCAATCACACAAATAGGCACATGCTTCTGATTGTTTAATTTTTTATCATTTCAGTTTGTTTCAATTATTTGTTGGCATGACAAGCTTTAGCATTGTTCCTTTCAATAAATAAAATATAAAAAAGAAGTTAAGAAGGGTTTTAACAGATCCCCTCTTCTTATCTAGTGACAGGAACTTAGCATATATATGTAAACATAATTATGCATCTAGGTCATTGGCTTGAGAAAGGATGAATCTAGATGCATATTGGACAACTTAGAAAATTTGATAAAAAAAGCTAGAGGCCCTAAGCTTCTTGCACTGTGGGGCATGGGTATTGTGCTCATTCAATTGAATCAAATTTAAGCTAGTTATTTGGTTTTTGGTTTTTAGATAGGCCATTGCGCTTGGTGCAATGGTAAAATACTGATGAGTGGACAAGCATGAGAATGCGGGTTCAAGTCTGGGAGTGGTCGCCTTGTGCAAACAAGTGCCAAAGGTTAGGTCTGTATCCAGTCCATCCCTCCCAAGGCCTTGAACATCTGGGACCAACATTGGGTAGGCCATATTGGTTTTTGGATCTTATTCTCTTACACTGAAATAGTCATCTGTTACTTAATATAATCTTGTGCACTTTCTTTCTCTTATATTATGAACTTAATTTTTTCATATTATTTAGATATTGATACTTGGTAATGTCCTACATTCAACAGCCAGAAAATACTATCCTTCAAGACAGCGTCTCACTCTTCCCATCCAACCTGGATCAAAAGAGAAACCTGTTGTCCTCTACCCCAAGAAAAATGTCCGAGACTATTGTGATGGAAACAGTGAAGAAATTACTGTGGTGTTCAAGGACCTTGGTCCACAGGTTTCGTATAGGACCCTTTTCTTTTGGGAATACTTGGGGCCTTTGCTTATCTATCCCATGTTCTACTATTTTCCTGTGTATCAGTACTTCGGCTACAAAGGAGAACGTGTCATCCACCCAGTCCAAACCTATGCTATGTACTATTGGTGCTTTCACTACTTCAAACGTATAATGGAAACATTCTTTGTCCATAGGTTTAGCCATGCAACTTCACCTCTCGCCAATGTGTTCCGAAACTGTGCTTACTATTGGACGTTTGGGTTGTACATTGCTTACCATGTGAACCACCCTCTCTACACCCCAGTGAGTGACTTCCAGATGAAGGTTGGATTTGGGTTTGGGCTGATATGCCAACTGTCAAACTTCTATTGCCATATCTTGTTGAAGAACCTGCGGAGCCTTTCTGGAAGTGGAGGGTATCAAATACCACGGGGATTTTTGTTCAATATAGTGACTTGTGCTAATTACACCACTGAGATATACCAGTGGCTGGGATTCAATATTGCAACACAAACAGTTGCTGGCTACATATTCCTTGTGGTGGCTGCCCTCATCATGAGTAATTGGGCCCTTGCAAAGCACCGCAGATTGAAGAAGGTAACTATTTTTTACATGCTACTGTATCTTCATTTAGAAAATTTTGGTGAATATGATAAATAGTGGGATTTACTAATTTGTCTCGTAATATCTTGCTCATGCGCTATTTGGACAAGGGCTTTGTTGATGGTTTATAGCTTCCTAAGATCATACAGCAGCAATACTGATGGGCTACCCCCCCCCCCCCTCGGTTGTGTAGCCCCAATGAAACCCCCCCCCCCCCAAAAAAAACAGCCATGTAGCAAAAAGTCAATCTGATTGACTGTCAAATCTAAATACTGATGTGGTTTGAGAATTGAAATAAACTCTACCAGCTAATCAGGTTGAGTTTTGATTAATACATCCTTTGCTTGGTTCCTGTCTGCTGAATATACATAGTTTAAGCGGTGCCATTTATAAATCCCCTTATCTGTGGTCTAAATGGAAATGCTAGAAGACTAGAACTTCTTTGTTATCCGCACTGTTTTATGGCTTGGTATTTCTTGCAGTTATTTGATGGCAAGGAAGGAAGGCCAAAGTATCCACGGCGATGGGTGATACTACCTCCTTTCCTGTGAGTATGGGGAAGCTACTGTAAGATGGTCTTTGCTAGAAGATTCCAAACTCAACAGCATTATGTTGCAACTGTTGAAGACCCTAAAAGGAGATCAATCTATCACATTTCTTTCAGCTGAATTAGATTCTCTCAGTTTCTGCTCTTTGGGCTGTTAATTGAATATTTCAAATTATAAAATGTGGTTCGTTGGTTTCGTTCTCGTTTTACAGTTTGTTTTTTGGGAAACTGAAACTGAAGTTTAGTGGATTGCCTTTTTGACATCCTTTGATGCATTATGATGAAGATGAGCACTAATTTTCAACTCTTCTTTCCTATGTTAAAGATTTGATCAAATACCTTAGTTTAAATGAGTTGGAAGCTAGGCCAAGCGGTGATGGTTACCAAAACTTGAGTTATATCAATTTAGGTCAATTTTTGGTTTGGTCGGTCAGTTCAAAAGATATAAACTTAAAAAGTTAAATTTAAATTAAAAAATACAATGGTATTATTAAAAATAAATTTAAAACTTAAATTTATGATATAAAATATTTTAACTAAAAAATATGGGAATTTTTTTACTTCCTGTATTAAAAAGATTATATTAAAAATATAAAATATTAATATATACATACATACATACATATATACATATACCTGGTTAGGTTGGGAAATTTTTTAAGCAAAGCCGACCAAAAATACTATAAAACTGACTAACTCGAGTTGAGTTGGTTGCTTTTATTAGTTTGATGAACAACCCTGGCTAAAAGTAATTATTATTATTATTTTTGTATTGTAAAAAAATATTAAAAGTAGTATATAAAATATAAATATGTATTAATTATTTAACAAGTTAAAAATATAAAATGAATGTATACTCTTATGTGTTTCAATTGTTTAGCTTTTGCTTAACAAATACCGTGCATTGCACAGGTCCCCGCTAGTTAACTCTAGAAAACTAAATGAAACAAATGCATATAAAAAGCTAATGGATTTTAAGGAAAATCTACAATACCCGGAAGATATGATTACATAGATCAAACAAAGAAAAACTTTGGTCATTGGCGCCAACATCCTGGGCTGTTGAGAATGTGTTTGGACATGACAAGTTACCATGGGTGGGGGCAAAAGAGTAATTGCCCTCAATATTCAGTCTGACCAAAAAGACAAGGAAGGAACCATTACAAAGAATTTAATATGACCTTTGTCATGCCCAAAAAGAGTCTTTTCCAACAGCTTTTACAGCCTTGTGTCTGGAATATCTACATACTAATGAGCTTTATTTCATAGTGAGATATTCCTTGTACAAGGCTGCAAGAGAGTGTTCCAATAGTGTTAGCATGGACTTGCATTGACTGAAGCCGAATTCACCCAAAATAGGAATGACAACGGGATAGGTTTGGGGCAGTGACCATACTTCCTTATCCCTGCCAGAGACAAAAATAACCCTCCGTCCCTAATTTTGGATGACCTGAATCCCTGAAAATTTTAAATTAAAAGATTTCTATAAAACGGATTTACTTAAAATAAGAGAAATTTTTAAAAATATAAAAATATTTTAAATATATTTTGATATATATATATATATAATATAAATAATATAACTTATACAATAAATAATATATATCATTGGAGTTGGAGTGGGGCAAGGAATTCACTCACCATCCCCGACCCAATGGCATTGGGGAAACCAGTTACTAGATGGGGACAGAAAATTTGCCATCCCTACCCAAAAGCCTTGCCAATTTCTCATGAAACCCCCAATCGATTGATTGGTTACAAGTTTTTCCAATATCATAGTCAATAAATCATAGAAATTTAATACGACAATTTGTTGATGTGTGCTTGTGTATCCGATGCATGTGTCAGTATGTGTTAAAGATTTTCCAAACAAGCCCCAAAGTCTTGGGGCCATCCCAAAAGAAAAGTCTACTGGTCATCTGGTGAGTGGTGAGGAGAAAGCACCTTGTCCAATAGTCCATGGCATCTCCATTCTCCAGTGTCATGAAACAAGATTGTATCATAACGGGCACTTTGACAATGTGCATCAAAAGTCGGGACCAAAGGTTTACCGGGGCAAGTTGTTATTAAAATTAACGATTAACCGGGCTTAGTGATCCATGAAATGGTGTGAAGATGTATTTATTAAATTATTGTAATAGTCAGTAATTATTAATTATTTATAATTAGTAATTTCAGTAATTAAAGGAAAATACTGTCCTTATTACGGACCTGGGTTGCTCTCACGTGGAATTTATTTGCATCGGTTTCATTTACAGAGAGCACCCATTTCCTATTTCATTTCTATCAAACCAAACAGAGCCTTGGGGTTTAGCCTTCAAAATATGGCTAAAAAAAATCTAAAAGCTGCGTTGTTTGCACTCTAATATAAACTATACACCTTGTTCAGTTTTACTTTTGTTTGCAACTATGATTTGCACTCTTATTTAATACAAAATTTATATATATATATATATATATATATATATATATATATATATATATATATATATATATATATATATATATATTCACATTTGCATTCATCATTAGTGTAAAATGTTGCATCTCAAAATCTGACAGCAAAACTAATACCACTTTTGTCTACCTCAATTCTTTCTCATATAAACTGCTCATCACATCATCTTGCTTTTTACCTCACTCCCAAACACAAATAACCCTCTTCCTCTCTCCATTCTCTTTGCATATAAGGTGAGGATAGATCATTTTACTTATTGTTTTTTTACTTTTCACAAACAAGAAGATCAATATATTAGCAAAGAATGCATTCCCATGCAATTACACCCATTTTATTTGCACTCCCATGCATTTGCACCACAACAAATTTTAACCAAATGCAATTAAAAGCAGAATACAATGTGTTCCAATGTTGCTGTTCTTTTTTTAGATTTATGTGGAGACCAATGAAAGATTATTTTCTTGGGTACCCATAGATGGGGTGGGAGGAGTTGCCAACCTTTGAATGGGACAAAAAATGCCTCTTTTAATAATGAATTTTTATGGCTAAAGTGACCATTACCTTATTTACATTGGAAATAAAAGAACATGGGTAAATGTACTTACCTAGATGAATGTTTACCGGGTAAGTAACTTAACGAAAAGCAAATAGGGCCTTAGTCTATTTCTAATTGTAAGTGTTGAAAATGCAACTTCAATTATTACTTTTCACCCCATTTAATCACATATCATTATTAAATCTCATTTTCTCTTATTAAATCCTATATTTGAGTTATTTTTACTAATAAATGCTACTAATATGATCTATATCAATATTTTTAATAATATAAACCCATATGTTTTACAAATGATTAAAAAACAAAATCATTCTTTATCCAAGTGGTGACTAAGCAATTCAACCATGTGAATCAAATTGATCAATTTATGAAGTCATAGTTAGGTAATAAAATTTTAAAATAGAAATAAGTATATAAATTTATAAAAATATAAAAAAAGTAGACACGTTTATGATATTTTTATTAACCAAAATTAAAAAATAAGTGTAATAAACAAGATATATTTTTATTGACATTGGAATATGAAAATTAATAATGAATAGTTCAACTTTTGAGTTAAATGTGTTAACCTTTGATGTCATAAATAAATAATAAAAATTAATAAATATAAAACTATAAAAAATAAAAAATGCATTATTTTTGCAAAAAAAAAAAACATTTGGGCCTATGTATAATATTATATATTTATCATATTAAATAAAAAGTAAGTGTGATACATCAACATTATTTTTTATACGCAGAAAAACAATAAAAATTATAGCAAAAATTGAACACATATATAATTCTATATTTACACTACTATTGAAAATATAAATAAGGTTGTGAAACTTTCTTTTGACAAAAATAATCATTTTTGAAATTTAGTCCCTCTACTTAAGTTTTACATTTTTTTTTGATAAATGAACAAAAAAAAAAAACACCAAAAAGATAAACATTACAAAAAAAAAAGAATCTAGCTAAGCAGATAGACTTGCTAATAATAATTGAAACTCCAAAACTTGTTATAATTATTACATATTTGGATGAAATATTTATATAATTAAATTTAGATTTTGCAATATGCATCCATTTAAAAATAAAAAATAAGGAATACGTAAAATCTATAAAAAAATTGATATGTTATTATCATTATTTAAATTTGTCACGTGTACGATTTCTACTCTATAAAATGATTGATCATAATTTCCAATGAGGATAAGAAAGCCGGCCCGGCAACGGCAAGAAAGTGAGAGACAGAGAGACAGGATATGGAAAGGGCACATGGCAATAAACCACGCAAGGGATTATGATTTCACGATTTCACGAGCCCGAAGTGTCTAAAAACTGGAGATCTCGGAAGGGGTTTCGCGCCACGTGTGGCATGCATCTCTTTTGCGTTTTAATACACGATAACAAAGCTGAAATCAGAGCAGTCCATTCGAACAGCCATCATAGCCTTACATTGGTAATATGCATAGAAGTACAGAAATATTCTCGATGTAAGGTTATAAAGGCTATTCGAAGAGTGTTCGAACGGACTTTGCTTTGACCGAAGGAATAAAGATACAAGTCTCTCCCTCTCCCCCTGATTTTCCAGTGACGTGGCCTCTTCTCTATCGCTTCAAAGCTGACCAAACATTAGCCGTGCAAACTCTCAACTCCACATTTTATTTCTTTTCCTTCCTTGCCTCCTATTCGCGACTCTCTCTCGTGTTTTCTAAGTAAGATGGATATACACAGTGTGCCACCTCAGCTTTCCTCTGTCTCTTTTTAACTTTATTTTCCCCTCCCTCTCTTTCTCTCTGGTCTCAAACCAGTCCTGTCCACCGGCCCAAAACAATCCCACCATTCTCAGCCACCGGCGGAGTCAGCCCACGGTTTAAGTAAATAAACCAACCCATCGTTGATAACAAGTTCAGGAAGCAGAAAAAAAGGGATAAAAAAATCTGGGACGACGGAAGAAGCTTCAGAGTTTTCAAATCCCACTCGCTCGCTTGGCTATCTATTCTACCGTCCGGTTACACTTTCTTATTCCAACTCGATCAAGTGCCCGGGTGAAGATGCTAACATGAGCACCCTTAAATGATTCGCAATAGGTTTTTCTTTCTCCTCCCTCGGTTGATCTGATATTGCTGTTTGTTTTTCTTCTTGGTTTCTCCTCTCTTGATATTGCTGCTATTTTGTTTCTCTTCTCCTTTTCCGATAAAACGGTTTCCGGCACTAAAACTATTACTAGATTTGGAATTGTCGGTTAGTCGTCTTACATCTCTGACTACTACCGTGTATGCATTTATTTATATTTTTCTCTTGCTGTTTTTGGATTAGATATAACGCTGTTTTTGGATTAGATATAACGTGCCCAACCATGTATACAGGATAATACCGACAACTATTCCATTCTCGCGCTCCTTCAAGAATTAGATTTTGTTTTCCGAGGGACGCAAAACATTTTAAGCCAAACTTCTGCGCTTTGATCTTTAGTTGCGAATGGAGACGTCGTCGGCGATCGATACAGTAGAAGATGAAGAAACCCTAATCTGTTCCTCTCCTTCAGACTATTAAAAAAGCTAGAATTAGAGTCTTTGGGAGGATGAAAAGATTTGATCAGGTTCTGCTGGATCTAGTTTTAGTGAAACGAAGAAGGGCGACGACCTTTGTGCCCCTTTTTCGTGCTTGTAAAGTTTATTAACGGAGTCCAATTTGGGTGGGGCGCCGGGGGGGGGGGGACTTTGTCTTAATTGGAGTTTGCGGCAATACTCTATGGTGGTCGTTAATAGCTGATGTGAGAATTTGATTTTTGTTGATTCCATCGAATTGCATTGCCATGGATTGTCAAGAGGATGATATACTGAACAAAGGCGACGGTGGTAATAACATCAATAAGAATCCCTTTCTCGACCGCAGCAAAGTAAGGATTCTTTTGTGTGATAATGATGCTAAGAACTCTGAAGAGGTCTTTGCACTTCTGTGCAAGTGCTCCTACCAAGGTATATTTTTCTTTTTGTGCACTATTCGCTTGTATCGCCCCTTATTTATGGGAAGTATCTTCTTCTTAGCCTGGACTTGATTACTTTCTTTTCTTTTTCTTTCTGAACCAAAGTTAATTGTTTTTTCAAACTCGATAACTTTCAATTTTGTTGGCATTATTAGGGAATTATTGTTATCGGATTAAATTACTGAAAAATTTGTAATTTGGTTAGAAAATAATGGCAAGATTTTATTTGGTAAAGACGGGTGAGCACAATATATATTTACTTTCTTTATTCTTATTTATTATCTACCCTTTTGTGTAAATTGTGAAGCTCACAAATATCTACAACTAGAGGAAGAGAATCAGAATTTAGATTGTATAAGACATTGCAAGGGGTTGACTTATTTAAGTGCTATATCTTTTTCCAAATGTAGAAAAGGGGCTTGAATCCCTGTACCCAAGGAGCTTTTACTCAACTATATATATATATTTTTTTGCATTCCTAGTACCTTACAGGTGGTTTGGTGCTTTAGACAATTGCGTCCTTGGCTCTAGTTCGAAGTTTGATACAAATTTTACCGAGAGCAAGTCTGCACTGCCAATCTTTTCCGACATTGGGAATTTGGTTTTCTTGCTGTTCTCGTTTTCTTTTCTATATGAGAGAAAGGTTTTCCCTTTCTCCTTATTTTTGTCATTTTAAGAGTGCTTTGTATGCTACTTATCAGTGGGTCAGATCTCCACATTCCTTTTATCTTTTGCTTAATATACTTGAAACTACATGAGACAATGAGAAACTTATGTACTGACTATGAGTATCCATCACTTTACAGTAACTAAAGTGAGGTCACCACGCCAGGTGATTGATGCACTAAATGCAGAGGGGCCTGATATAGATATAATACTTTCTGAAGTTGACCTCCCAATGTCTAAAGGCTTGAAGATGTTGAAATACATTATGCGGAATAATGAGTTGCGGCACATTCCCATCATCAGTAAGCTTCTTTCCTTGTTATTTCCATGCCATTTTTCTTCTCAAGTTAGACTGTAGGCTGATCCTCATTGTTCTCTTTCTTTTCTTTTTCTTAGTGATGTCTGCCCAAGATGAGGTTTCCATTGTCATCAAGTGCTTAAGGCTTGGAGCAGCTGATTATCTTGTGAAACCATTACGTACTAATGAACTACTAAATTTGTGGACTCACATGTGGAGAAGACGACACATGGTTTGACACATTATACCTGAGCAATTTGCTATTCCGTTGGTCTTTACTGCTGTTAAATTTCCAAGTTATATTGTTATGCAAGGAAAAGATCTAAGGTTCCTTCCCATGAACAACATACTGATACAAGTACATGTAGAGCATGTGCAGGGATCAGTACCCACCATTAGCTGAGTCCTTCCTTGTAGATCTTTGCTAAATATTAGTGCTATTATAAATTGTTAATATTTCTGTTGTTTACATTTTATCTAGTGCCTATAATCATATATTTATTGCATCCTCCGAGCCATTGAAAACAAGGAAGTAGCAATCAAAAAGTAAAACAAAATAGTGAGCAAATTTTACAAGGATGGGGTCTGTTGGCTGCATATTCCACCTCCCCGGATATGTTCCCTGTATTGCATTAGTAACCTTACTTGGAGTTTAACTAATGGATGAACCTTGTCCATTCAAAAGGATATTAAGAGATGAATTGTGATTTTCATTTGGGTTTTCAGCTTGGTCTGGTGGAAAAGAACATCTTGAATTGCGACTTTGATTTGGTAGGCTCAGATCCAAGTGATGCAAATACAAACAGCACAACCCTATTCTCAGATGACACTGATGACAAGTCCAAGAAGAATACCTTAATGGAAATAGATATTTCAAAGAATCAGGAATGTGATGTAAGTACTATTCTATGTTAGCAATTTACACAACTCTATTTTAACACAATCACTTATAAAAAAAAAGCTCTATTTTACCACTGAACTGCAGTTCATTTATGCTCCTTTATGCTGTAGCCTTCCTGTGCATCCTTATCAGTAGCTTGCCCGTTTTTAGACTGTCTTGGAGGAAGGGATAAGGCATTATGGGCATGTTTCATGTTAAAATGTCTGCACATGTGAATTGCATTTATACTGATGTGGTCTCTCCATTACACAGGCTGCCCATTGATAGATGTAATTTTTGGGCCATAGGAATAGAATAAAAGTAGTCCATCAATCATCAACTGGGATTCATGATCAAGTTTTCCTCTGTGCTAGAAACCTGTGGTGGTTATATTATAATGGTCTCAAGGCTATATTTAGGAATACATTGGTCATTGTTATTTTATAGCAATTCCGGGGCTATCACATATTCCCTAAAAAGAGATCCTTCATCCTATCCTAAGCATGAGTCTGAATTCTTGTATGGTTCTGCCTCAAGATATTGTTCTGTTAAGCTTATTTATGAAGGTCATGGAATCTTACATGCAGCAGGATCTACTTAAAAGGTTGAACTTTCTCATACTGTTGTAGTAGCAATCAAGGTTCAAAATATCACAATGTATTGGGTCGTATTGGCCGTTACATATCATTCTGACAAGAACCCGATACACGAAACATGTATAAATCCTTTGTTCCATTTCTTTTCGTACGTATCGGCTGTTACAGTTCCGTATCGGGCTGTTTCGGATCTGTATCGACCGATACGGGCGCAAAACAGTCTGATACAGTTCGATACATTTGATCGTTTCGGCTGTTTAAGTCTAATTTCTCTTTCATTAATTAGTCAATTACTCCAAAGCAAATTTAAATTTAAATTTGAATTTTAGCGCTTAATTCAGATTCTCTCATTAATTCCTTTAAATAATGAGCCCCTCTCATTAATTTTGTTTTGTTAGTGTAAAAACTTCAAATTTTAGCTATAGCAAGATTTGAACCTTGGTCACTTGATTTTAACAACCGCAAGTTTGCCAATGAGCCACACATATTTGTTTGCTATGCTCATATGTGTTTTTAATTTTAAGTAAATTTTCACTTATCTTAATGAGTGACAAGTGTTTATTAATAAATGCTACAATTAATTATTAAAATCTATATACTAATAATTATTAAGATTAATTATATTGTTTTTTTGAAAATTGGCATTCACATTTTAGCTTTTTTGTTTTACATTTTAGTTATTCCATCATTTTTCAACGGTTACTAATTGTGTCCCGATATGTCACATATATAAACCATTAAATTATGTTTTTTTTTTTTTACATTTAAATGACTTATTTACAATCATATAAAATTTGTAACTATTGTTAGTAATATACTTTTTAGGATTTATTTGAGTTTTCTACTATATTTATGCGTATCTTGATTTTTCATTCGTATCCAAAGTGTATCGCGATACATCTCTTAAAATTGTCTTTCCAGTACACCTTGCGTTTCTGATACTTTGAACCTTGGTAGCAATGCTGTTCTAAATTTTATTACCTAAAGGTTTCATGCTGAATTGCTGATTACTGCTGTTATTTTTGCAGTATTATAGATATCAATTTTTATGTTATCCTGAATAGTGTCTTTACTAGTATGTGTTTAACTTCATGTTCAATTAATGTTGTTTAAGCTGTGTTTCTTGTATATCTGTTTGTTTCCTTCTTCAGACTAATGTCCCTGCCTCTGAAGAGCCTCTGCTGAAAATCTCATCTGAGTGTCAACCTGGTGTGCTAGGGATAACCAATGGGCAAATAGGTGACAACTGGTCCCACTTAACAAATAGTGCTTAATTTATTCTTTTATTTTTCTTGTTTATAGGGCTAATTTAACAGGTTACACTTTTCAGAAACTCCAGTTTTATATGTCATTTTTGGTTGCTTATAGAAAATGATAACCGTTGAACTATTGTTGATATTGTGGAAGAAACCGATCTTTGATTTTCTTCATGACATATCTGGTATTTCATGAGGTGCTGAAATTTGTAGTTTCATTAACTAAACTGAATCTTCATTTTTTATTCTTTATATATTCCTGTTTCTTTTTCCTTTTGGAATCTGAAAACTACCAAATGCCAAGAACTTTCATGTCAAAAGATTCATCTACTTACCCTTTGCTCTTCTAAAGAAAAGTAAGTCCAACAAGTATTGTTTCAGGGAAGATTTCATCATGTCCAAAGAAAAGTGAACTCAAGGTAGGTGAGTCTTCGGCTTTCTTTACCTATGTCAAATCAAGCTTGCCCACCAACGACTCTCAGAAGGTTGGTCCCATAGATGACAATGCTGCTCAATCAGTATACTCCAGCAGGGACAAACTTCCCTTCTGGTGTAAAGAAGCAAGTGATGATGCACAGAGATGTGAAAATAGAGAGGGGTGGAAGAACTCCTTGAGGGGATTTAGTCGTCAAAGCAGTGATATTGGTCTTGATTCCACCTCTGCTGAGAGATCTTGTACTCCCCTGAACTTAAGGGAGAAAGAACACTCTATGTTATTTTTGCGTCCAAGCAATGAGTCCCAAGTTGATGTTTCTGGTATACCATTACAAACTCCATCATATTATTTGTCAGGAATGATGAATCAAGTTATCATGCCATCATCAGGGCAACTGTACCCACAGAATCTCCAAGATTTGCCAAAGCATTCACCTATGCTGCCTCAGTATAGTCATCTTCCACAATGTCCTCATTTACCTGTCATGGCATCTTTCCCCTATTACCCAGTAAGTGTATGTCTACAACCAGATCAAATGCCCACAAGCCACATTTGGCAGTCAATGGGAAGTTCATCTTCCACTGAAGTGAAAACAGGTCGATTTGAAAGAAGAGAGGCAGCATTGATCAAGTTTAGGCAGAAGAGGAAAGACAGATGTTTTGACAAGAAGATTAGGTATGTCAATCGAAAACGACTTGCTGAAAGGAGGCCACGTGTGCGGGGACAGTTTGTGAGGCAGGTGAATGGTGTAGATGTGGATCCTAGTGCCCAGCCTGCCACTACTGATGATTATGATGAAGATGAAGAGGATGAAGATGATGAGCACGTATCTAGGGATTCTTCTCCTGAGGATCATGTTTCAGGATCCTAATGTTAAAGCCTTGGTTAGTGCTTAGTAGCTCTTTTAATTTCTTCAAAGCTCCATCTTGTTGTTATTCAGAAGCTTTCATAGGCACATTAAGTCATTTCTGGAAGTCTTCTCCAGTGTATACTGATTCAACTGACAGCTGAAAGGGAGGGAAAGTGCCTAGGTGACACCAGAATGAAGCATCGAAGGGTCTATCAGGATTCAGGTATGGCATTTTCTACTTAATAGACATGTATACTTTTCCTTTGCTTTATCCTAAACTAGTGGGGACCCGTGCGATACATGGGATTTGTTAAGTTAAAGATAAACGGTAGAAACATAGTATAAAATTGTTTTATATAATACTTAATAATCATTTATATTTTATATACTACTTTTAATAATTTTTTTACTATACAAAAATAACAATAATTAATTTTAGATAGGATTGTTTATCAAACTCAGAGATGGCAATTTTCTCCATTTCCCCGATCCCTGTGGGGATCTGCCTCGAATGGGGCGGGGATGGGGGTGATTTTCCCCCCATAGGGATGGAGATGGGGAAGTTTTCATCCTCGTTGGTAGAGACGGAGAGAGCACTCCCTACCCTGTGGGGACCCCGATCCCCGCTCCATGGGATCCTTGCTAATATATATGTATATATAAGCATATACTTTTTTTTATCAGTAAAAATCTTTCATTAATAATAGAGAGATTAAGATACAATAGCTAAAGATTGCATAGGAAATTGCAATCTCTAGCAATCAGTTTCAATTCTGCCCAATACAATGAAGATCTATTTGCCCCTTGTTTTGCTAGGGTATCCGCCATCCCATTTGCATCCCTTTTAATCCAACCAAACCGAGAGTTGAACTTCCTTGCAAGTGTGTCAATTTCTCTGAAAATAAACTTGAGCTTTTGAGGTGCTGATGTGATGTTTTTGGCCCAAGAGATGACCAATAGAGAGTCTCCTTCAATTTCTAAGTCTGTTGTTACTATCTGCTCAGCCATCTTTCGACCTTGAAGTAGGGCTAGAGATTCAGCATATTGGTCCAGAGTAGAGTGCCACCACCACACGCAAATAATTTCTAAACACACCCCCTATGCCTGCCCTTCTAGGGTAGCCAAGAGAACTCCCATCAAAATTCAGTTTTAGTTTGTTCCGTGTTGGTGGCTTCCATTCCATGCTTACAAGAACTTCAGGTACATCTGCTTGTGCTATTTCAACCCAATTCCTTAGTATCTCATTCGTTTATATATGCATATATAATATATGTACACATGCGTCTGTATGTTAATATTTTTAATAATATGGTTGAATATGTTTGAATCTTTTTCTAATAGGATTGTAAATTTTAATTATATTATTTTTATTTTTTAAATAAAATAAAAAAGAAAAGCATAATGGTTGGCATTATAAAGAATCATGGGGAGTGGGGATCCCCGCGGGGATGGGGATAACTTTGTCCCCGTTAATGGGGATGGGATTTTCGTAGGGACGGGGATGGGGAGAGTCTCCTCGTCCCTGCCCCGCCCTGTTGCCATTCCTAATCAAAATAATGTAACTAACAAACTCGATTTCTAGTATTTCTAGTTGGCTTTGGCTCAACAATTTCCCAACCCGACTAGGTTGGATCAATTTCGTTTTTGCCATTTGTAAGCTGACTAAAATCGAACAACCCAACCATAGATATATATTTATATTTTATATTTTAAATATATTTTTTTAATACTAGAAAGAGGGAAAATTCCAATATTTTTTAAGCTAAAATATTTTATATCATAAATTTATTTTTTAATAATGCTATTGTAATTTTTAAAATCTAAACTTAATTTTTAAATTTAATTTTTTTAAGTTTAAATCTTTTGAACCGACCGACCAAACCACAAATTGACCCAAACTGATAGAACCTGAGTGACCAACTCCCCAACCTGACCAAGTCGATTTGGTTGGCCAAACAACCCACAACTGAATTGAACCAACCCGTGAACAGTAGTAATCTTCAATAATTATTAAAAATTTATAGCAAAAATACACTAAATTAAATTCAAAAAGCTAAATAATAATAGTTTAAACTCCAATAATTATTGAAAATTTTCTATTAAATAACAAAACAAAAATAACTTATACATAATTATTGAAAATACATTTATCACAAAAAACAATAAATAATTAATGAAATACAATAAATATAAATTTTAGTATATATAAATATATAATAAATATAGATTAAGTTTTTAAAATTATTATTAGTAAAACATTATTTTTTTGAAATTTATTTCTAGAATTATTAATTGGTATAAATAAAATTAGTTATTTACAATATTATTTATTTTATTGAAATAATATCATTGTTTGAAATTTTAAATATTAATTACTCGATGAATTTAATAATCCATAAAATTATAGTACTATTAATACATAATTTTGTTATTTTAACTATTTAAAATCTAGTTATATTAAATATTTCGTTATTTAAAATACTTTGTTATTTAACTATGTATTCTATTTATAATAAGTGAAAGTTTTTTAATAACAATTAAAAATGTATTATTAATTGATTTAAAATATTAATTTTAATATTTTTATTGAAATATTTAAATAATATTTCATTTTTAATGTTTGATTTTTATTATTTGAATAACATTTAGATTGAGTAATGCAGAAAATCATAATTCATATTGTTTATACATAATTTCGTGATGGATTTTGTAAAAATATATAATTATTAATAATATGAATATTATGAAATCGATTATAATTTTTTTGTCTTTTTAATAAATATTTTAAACATATATAATTTTGTTATTATATATAAATAATACTTAATTTTTTTAATTCAAACTTTCTTTAGATAGATTTAGATAAAAAGTGGGGGAGAAGATAAATAAGAATTAGAGATAATTTAGGAGAGAATCTCTCTACTAAATTAGAGATAACTTAGGAGAAAGTTGGGGATAGTGGGGGAGGTTTGTTTTGGAGAAATTGTGTGTGTGTGAGAGAGAGAGAGAGGGAGATTTTAGGAAGATTTTTTTTTGGGAAAGTATAGTTTCTAATTGGTAGTTCTAAAAATGACATGGATCATGATTAAAAAATTAAAAAATTCTAAAAAAAGGAGAGATTTCTATACTTCCTTTTTTGTGTGGAATTTTGTTACTAGAATGGCAGATATCTAACTTGAGGATTTGATGAGCATGGTATCCTTTGTTTTCTTTTGCATCTGAACCAGTCCTAGTTTTGTTGTGACATAGTAAATCCTAAATATTTCTCCTTTTTCCACCTCTCTACCCCCAAAAAGCAAAAAAAAAAAAAGAAAAAAGAAAAAAAAGAAAATAAAGGGTTTTTTCTTTGTCATAAATAATTCTTTATGTTTTTTTTTTCTTCTTTTTAGCATAAATAATTGACTAAATTAGGGCCAATGAAAGGAATCCAGTGAGAGGAACCCTGTGTCCATGTGAAAGGAATCCACTGTTATTGATATTGTTCAAGAATGGAATGTCTGTTGATAACTTTATTAGGGTTCAGCTAGTTTAATTAATCTTACCCTTTTGGATAATGCAATTATGAGCTTCTAGTTCCATCATTGTGTGTGCGTGTGTTTTCGTGGTTGTTTGATAATGGCTGAAGTGGTTGAACTGAATGCCATGTTGGTTTGATTCCTATGCTCCTAAATATTTTATTATATCACTTTTTTTTCCATCAAAAACAAAGCAGTAAGTCATTAGTTTAGTTAGTCATTATCAAATAGCCCATTAGGTTAGGATGGCAATTCGATCAGTTGTCTATGAAATGGACTGTGGACAGAATAGCAGGCAAATAACATTAAAAATGACCTTAATAATCTGCTTTTCATAAAATATCTGATTAGTGGCTTGGGATGGATTTTCTTCTTGGCAATACGCAATCATCTTGAGGAAAGTTTCTTAACTAACTAGACCCCCCCCACCCCCCACCTCACACCAAAAGAAAAAAGAAAAAGAAGTTTGTCATCGTATCTGTATCTGGTGGTGGTTTTTCAACAAATATATTACAAGAATGGGGGATATGGGTAGTACCTTGGAGTCTCGTAAAGCCCAAAGAGATGATGGCATCTTATAACTATCTCAGAGAAAACCTCAAAACATATTGTGCTTTAAAATACAATTCTTCATTAACTTGGAAAAGATGAGTGGTGACCTTTATTGTTCTTTGTAGGCCCTCATCCAGTTCCAAGTCCTTTTTTCTCTGAGTTATTAGTTGGTAGCCATGGAAAATTAGGCCTCTCCATTCTTTGTGATTGATTTTACTAAAATAAAGTAGGATGATGGATTCAGTCTGTTATTTAGAGAAAACATCCTTCCAGACAAAATTCTGAACGTTGTGTTGTGAAAATGGGGAAAATTTTAGATGATGGTCTACCTACTACAATGCTAATTATCGGATTATTTTTGTTTATTTCTTGAGTGATATGTTCAATTTACATATTAGTATTCATGATGATGATCAAACAAGTTTCAGAGAAGTTTTCCCTTGCATATTTCTAGGCAAGTCCACAACTGAACAATTACACACTTTTGCAAAATAACTGATGAATAATCAAACACATTTTTAACATTTTTAACTGTCTTCTCATGCTTCAACCAAAAACCAAAGTTTTGTTCAGTGTTTTAAATGGCATGGGTGTGTCTCATTTTGGGGGGCGTGCTTGCCATGACCCATGACCTATGCTGAGATGAACTCTTATATGAGATTGAAAAGTCAATTTACTATATTGTAGGTTGTACCACTTTTGTTGTAATAACTAAATATATGGTTGATTGTGGATTAAAAATGGAGTCAAATTCATTTTTTCTATATGCTTGATCTTTTACTGTATATTTTAATTTATGATAAATTTCTAAAAATAATATTATAACTTATGTTGTAGTTCAACTCAATTTAACCTTCTCTATGATTATATGATATATATAATTATAATTTTCAAAACCTTGTCATATCTACCACTTATTCTGCACCTTCAGATTGAATGGAAAATAATATACATGTACAGCTATTGCAATGTGGCTGTAATGACTTCCACACGAGGACAGCCTGGACTATCCTTGAGAGTAAATTTGCTGGCATTGAGGATTGAATAGGGTTTGTTAATATTGCCTACACCCTAAGGCTCAGTTTGGAAGGAGTACAAATATAAATTTGTAGAGTACAAAACCTTGTATTTTGTATTATTTTATATGTATTTGCGCTGTACATATTTGTATTTGTACTCTTTTCAAACTGAGCCTAAGTGGAAACACATTTGAAATTTGGTTTTTTAAGATATGGAGGTTATTTCCCTGCTATGCAGCCAAAAAAGGGGCAGCCCAGTGCATGAGGCTCCCGCCAACTTTCTCCTTGTTATAACTTGTTAGGAATGAAACTTGGTCTTGTAGAAATATATGTTGTCCAGTACCTACATAATAAATGACTAATTAACTAAAATAATATAAAAAATTATATTTTTAGCATTATAAAACATACCATTTCCTAAAGATAATAAAAGCCAATAGAATGCTATTGGTATCTAAAACAGCCATTTTAGGAGTAGTTGGGTAGAAGTTAAATATGAAAAAAACGATTTAATGGGCACACAAGTTTCAGTTGGAGGAAATTTTTATAAAGATTTTGTCTTGCAAGTTACATCCCTTTTGTTTTACTGAAAATTTAGAAATGCCCATGCCAGTAATTTCCCCCTATTTTTTAGCTGTTTATTGATTTCGTGCAGAGACATTGGGATTTGTAGCAAGGACCTGACCTGGAGTTTTGAGCATATATGAACAGCCAGCTTGGACATCGCACATAGATGATGTGTTTCCAGTCAGGTTGGGAAAATAATGCAGGTTTTTCTTTTGCACTAGTCAATTTATTTTGACAAACGAAATTGTTCCGCTGCATTCTATTCTGATTTCCCCTCATTTATAGCGAAAATTACAAACGAAATATGAACATGCAAACCCTCTTGCTTCCTCCCGAGGGGTTGGATGTAAAGGCTGTTTTGCTTGAATTTATAATTTTTTTTTACTCACTGGCTTGAATTTATCATTGTGGCATTTACTCTTTGATAGTTTTTTTTTTTTTTTAATCATGATACTTTCACTCTTTCGTAGTCGAGTTCTTGAAATTTCATTATTTTGTTTGGGAACAAACAAATTTTCTTATAATTGAAATTTGTATATATATTATTTTGTTGTATATACGTTGTTATATAATATTAAGTTATACTTTTCTATTTTCATTTCATCTTTAACTTATTATCTTTTAAAATGAAATTTAACCCGATATTTGAGTTGAAGGTAAGATTTGTATATTTTCTATTAGTCTACCTACGACTAGGAGGCCAATTTTCCCTTTGCCATCGTTTCTTTTCTTCTGCATTTGGGGTCGTAAAACTTTTTGGAGCCGGGTTCAGATCTTCTTTGACCACAAAACACTCTGTACAATTTATTATCATGCATTGGGAGATATTCCCAATGTGCGGCTATGATGTCTTGTGCATTGGATTGAGACCAGCGTTTTGTGGTCAGTAGATCGAGCTCTTTTAAACCCCCTTCCCCTAATAAAACATCGATATGATATTCATTGCTTTGTAAGATGGTGTGCTTGATTGTGGTTGTAGAGTTGTAGCAGATCTGAACTTCGATATTTTCAATGAAATGATCCTACTTCAAAGGCTGGTTTACGCTGTACTGTATTAAAAAAAGAAAATATAAACTTAAAGCAAGAAATAGAGTCCCTTTCAAAGTTGCAGTTGCAATATGGTCCAGCCTTTGTTATCTGCTTTAGTCCTTGATTTATACTTTTTGTTCGAAGTTTGAATCCAGCCTTTGATTTGGGATCATCTCGTTGGACGGCATGGTGGGTCGAAACATTAGAAAAGTATCTGAATCTGGTATATGTTCATGGAAAAGGAACTGGATCTACTATATGTGGATGGTAGTGCCAGTTTCAAAATTCATATTGATACTACCTGCTGCTGTAAACCATGTGGTGAGCTGTTCAATCTGGTCTCTAAGTAATAACTAATAAGCGTCTCCTTTTCTGAGATGCTTCTATAAGTCTGGCGAACCAAAAGTTATAGCCAGTTCACATGTCGAACCAAGGATCAAAGTATTGTGTCGTGGTTACTGAAATGATAAACACTGGACATCAAATAAAGAAATGCTAAATACTGAGTCGAGGCATTTTAGTCCTAACACTGACCTGACCACAGCTACATTCCGCCGTGTATTGGGAACATCTTCCAAATATGGGAGATGTTCCTGATATATCGCTGGCACATGTGAGGTCGGTGTGGAACAGATCCGGATCTGAAAGTTCAGGATATGCAAATTTCACATCGTGAGTATCAACAATGTCAACCTTGATTTGAAGTTAAAACAGCCTCCACCTGGAGTTGTGGCACAAAAAAACTAGATAAATGAAATATGTTTTAGGCTAATGACTTGTCTCCTTTTTGTCATTAAAGTGTTCCCATGAACACCGAGTTTTTAACTGCCAAAAGAAAATAAGTTCTTAAAATAAGGAATGCCAAACACAACCTTATAATCTCTTACCAAAAACCTATCTCCCAATACACCTACTGTTCTCTGTTCTAAATACACATTCTTGCCCTCACAAAGTGCACCTCATACCAACCTTACCGTGCACTCTGTGAGGAACAAATCCAAATTAGTTTTGTCTGTGTAAGAAAAAATGATCGTTGAAGTGCAAGGAGCCAAGTGCCAACTGACTAGCCCTGTGGTTGAATCCCGCCTTGGTAGGGATGAGATCGGATTCAGTACTCTGAAAACCATGCTCACACTGTATTCATAATCACTTGCAATTACATATTGGGAATATTTCCGTCTTCTATTCATAGGGAGATATTTGTAAGTAGCTGTGGGGACAGTGTGATCACGGTCTTGTAAGAATAAGAATTGAATCTGAGTTCCGTAGGGATGACCAGATGGGTTACCCTTGTGTAGTCTTAATTCGCTCCATGAGACTGAAATAAATGAAAAAAAAAAAATGCTCGTTGAAGTTTGTAACCATCGAAATATCGAATTAGAAAGTTCACACCATTTCATGGATCAGTAAGCCCGGTTCTTCGTTAATTTTAATTACTTGCCCCGGTAAACCTTTGGTCCTGACTTTTGATGCACATTGTCAATGTGCCCGTTATGATACAATCTTGTTTCATGACACTGGAGAATGGAGATGCCATGGACTATTGGACAAGGTGCTTTCTCCTCACCACTCACCAGATGACCAGTAGACTTTTCTTTTGGGATGGCCCCAAGATTTTGGGGCTTGTTTGGCAAACCTTTAACACATACTGACACATGCATCGGATACACACAAGCACACATCAACAAATTGTCGTATTAAATTTCAGGACTATGATTTGTTGACTATGATATTGGAAAAACTTGTAACCAATCAATCGATTGGGGGTTTCATGAGAATTGGCAAGGCTTTTGGGTAGGGATGGCAAATTTTCTGTCCCCATCTAGTAACTGGTTTCCCCGATGCCATTGGGTCGGGGATGGTGAGTGAATTCCTTGCCCCACTCCAACTCCAATGATATATATTATTTATTGTGTAAGTTATATTATTTATATTTTATATATATATATATATATATATATCAAAATATATTTAAAACATTTTTATATTTTTAAAAACTTCTCTTATTTTAAGTAAATCCGTTTTATAGAAATCTTTTAATTTAAAATTTTCAGGGATTCAGGTCATCCAGAATTAGGGATGGAGGGTTATTTTTGTCTTTGGCAGGGATAAGGGAGTATGGTCACTGCCCCAAACCTATCCCGTTGCCATTCCTATTTTTGGGTGAGTTCGGCTTCAGTCAATGCAAGTCCATGCTAACACTATTGGAACACTCTCTTGCAGCCTTGTACAAGGAATATCTCACTATGAAATAAAGCTCATTAGTATGTAGATATTCCAGACACGAGGTTGTAAAAGCTGTTGGAAAAGGTCATATTAAATTCTTTGTAATGGTTCCTTGTCTTTTTGGTCAGACTGAATATTGAGGGCAATTACTCTTTTGCCCCCACCCATGGTAACTTGTCATGTCCAAACACATTCTCAACAGCCCAGGATGTTGGCCCCAGTGACCAAAGTTTTTCTTTGTTTGATCTACTGTAATCATATCTTTCAGGTATTGTAGATTTTCCTTAAAATCCATTAGCTTTTTATATGCCTTTGTTTCATTTAGTTTTCTAGAGTTAACTAGCGGGGACCTGTGCAATGCACGGTTTTTGTTAAGTAAAAGCTAAACAATTGAAACACGTAAGAGTATACAATCATTTTATATTTTTAACTTGTTAAATAATTAATACATATTTATATTTTATATACTACTTTTAATATTTTTTTATAATGCAAAAATAAAACTAATAATTACTTTCAGCCCGGGTTGTTCATCAAACTAATGAAAGCAACCAACTCAACTCGAGTTAGTCAGTTTTATAGTATTTTTGGTCGGCTTTGCTTAAAAAATTTCCCAACCTAACCGGGTATATGTATGTATGTATGTATATATTAATATTTTTTATTTTTAATACAAGAAGTAGGAAAAGTCCCATATTTTTTAGTTAAAATATTTTATATCATAAATTTAAAATTAAAATTTATTTTTAATAATGCCATTGTATTTTTTAATTTAAATTTAACTTTTTTAACTTTTTAAGTTTAAATCTTTTGAACTGACCGACCAAACCAAAAATTGACCTAAATTGATATAACTCGAGTTGGCCAATTTTCACCTAATGGTTAGTTGGTTTTAGGTGACCAACTCCCCAATCTGACCAAGTCAATTTGGTTCGCCTAACAACCTATAACCGATTTGAACCAACCCATGAACACTTAATTTCAGGTAAATTAATAATACAATCTCTAATAAATAACAATAGTTTAATCTCCAATAATTGTTGAAAATTTATAGTGAAAATACATAATTATTAAAAATTATATTGATTGTGGAAATTAAATAAATATCTAATAAAAATGCAATAAATTCAATAAATTAATAAAAAGTTAAATAACAATAGTTTATTTTAAATGTTTTATTTTCAATGATTATTGAAAAAATTCTATTGAATAACAAAATAAAAATAAATTATATTTAACTATTGAAAACATATTTATCAAAAAACAAAATAAATAATTACTGAAAATACAATAAACATTAATTATAGTATAGATAAATATAGATTAAGATTTTAAAATTATTATTAATAAATATTAATTTTTTGAAAGTTATTTTCTATAATTATTAATTGATATAAGTGAAATTAGTTATTTACAATATTATTTAGTTATTAAAATAATATAATCATTTAAATTTTAAAATATTAATGATTTGTTGTATTTAATAATCCATAAAATTATAATTTATACTATTATTATATAATCTTGTTATTAATTTTGTAAAATATTAAATTATTATTAATTTGAATGTACTTTTATTTTTTTTTGAATTTATTACATAATTTTGCTACTTTAACTATTTAAAATCTAGCCATGTTAAATATTTTGTTATTTAAAATATTTATTTATGAAATGTTGAAATAATATATAAAATATTTAAAATTTTTTATTATTTGAAATTTATTTAATTTAAAGTTATTACATATAATTAAATATTTTATTATATAATTATTTAAGCTATTGAGAACGTGTGGGATGGAGAGAGAGAGAGAGAGAACGTGTGGCCGTTTCTTTGGAGGCTGGATCTCCTGACCACAAGAACCCTGCCCACGTTTATCGCAGCCACACATGGAGAACATCTGACCCTTTGCATAGCATTATGCAGGGGGAGATGTTCCCAATTCAGGGGGGGGTGTATTGTGGGTAGGCGTGGGTAGGGTTCTCGTAGGCAGGAGATCCGGAGTCGTTTCTTTGCATTGAAATACCTCTGATCGCTGAGAAAACACTTTATTCTTAGCGGTCACAGTGTATTCAACTGTTTTTTTTTTTTTTTTCGAGAAAAAAATTCTTATTAAACTGAATGCAATAATAATGCACTTTCCAGAAATCAGTCTCAATGAGTTTTTAATTCTAAAATAATTTAAAATATAATAAATTTAAAATGATTACAAGTTTTAACAATGACTAAAAAACAAATAAAATGAACAAAAGAATTAAGAAAATAACAAGAAATTAATAAAACTGGTTTTTAATATTATATGATTACATTAAGCATCGTAAATAGTTATTGAAATGGTAATTTGATTAAAAGAAGTGAAACGATTAAAAAACAATTAAGCATTGAAAATTGAATAAAATTATTAAAATTTGTTGAAGTTTTGATATTTTAAACTAATAAAATTAGCAAGATGGTTAAATTTTAGTAAATTAATTATGTCAATAGAAATAAAAATATTAAAATTGGCTGGTAAGATGCAACTCCAAGATTTGATGTTCTTTTACACGACACTAAGGAAACATACCTAACGGTTGAATAAAATCAGAATGTTCATGATCTGTAAGCAATTTCAGGTGTTTTTTTTTATTATTATTGTTGTTGTTATAAGAAAAATATATAGATTGATAATGTATGGCTAGATTTGACTTCAAATGAAAAAAAAAAAAAAAAAGATTTTTATAAGACTACACGTTGGGAACCATTAATTATTCTTGCTGGTGGACATTGAAGTGGAAGCCATGTTATCTTTAAATTAAAAGATCCGATGCTGGAAAGTTATTAATATACTAAAACATGGAAAATCAGTTCAAGGATTCGAAAAATTCAAGAAATTAACAACACATGGTTATTATAATATTAACTAAATATTAATTGACCTTCTCAATTCGACCCTTTGTTAAGATATAATTTATAAGTTCATAAATTGTATATATGTTCGCCTGATTGGGAAGGGAGACCAAAAACAGCTTGTTTATTTGTTTGTTTGTTTTATTTTTCCCTTTCTTTGTTTTGGCAGTAGCCGGAGAATAGCTGTCTCAAATAAAATTGCTTTGGTTCTATAGAGGTTGTTTGGTATGGATGGCATTTATAAGATAAACGTTTTGTAGGATTTTGTCTTGAAAAAATGAGATAAAATCTGCTTTAAACGTTTTGTACGATTTTTTTACATCTCAGCACCATTAAGCACCATATTAGCCAGACAGTGACAAATGTCAAAATTGATATTTTTTTAATAAACGGTTCACATGATTTTTGAGAAAGAAAACGGCTCAACCAAATAACTTTGTAGGCGTTTTTTTTGTTAGACGCAACTCAAATGTGAATATATTTCAATATTTCTCATTTTTTACCGTCTACCAGCTGAAAAAGGAAAAAAAGGAAAGAGAAGGAAGGAATCTCCAGTTATACAGCTGAACTGAAGTGAAATGCCGAAAGAAGTGTTGGACGGACAAGGAAGTGAAGGTAGGAGTAACCCGGCCTGCAAATTTGAAGACCGTAAGTCTTAGACTGCATAAAGTAGTCTGAACTCTGGCTGGGCTCTCAGCTCTGGAGTAGTAAAGAGAAAAAGAGGAGCTCGGATCCGGTGAAAGCGGAGTTGGCTTCAGAAATCAGAAGTGCCCATAACCACAACATATCATGTGAGTTGGGATCAATATTTCGATAAACAGAAAAAAAAAAAGGGAGGTTATGTCAGGTGGTGTAGGCTGTAGGGTAAGGCGATGGAATCCTAATTCCCTATTAGTAAGTAATAGTAATAGTCTGAAAACAGCGTGCTATCCCTAGTTTGGCCCACTATTGCAAGCTAGGGCTGATTAATTTGAGGGAGCTGAGTGTGGATTTGAGCGCTTGCTCTCAAAACACCACCACTGTTTGCTTTGGCTGACTGAGGCAAAATTTGGTAATAATCAACTTCTATGGCTATGGACACAAAAGGCAAAATTAAAGCTGAAAAGCCTCCACAGTAGACACCGTGCATACTAAACCTATACAAGTAAATTTGTAAAGAAGCATTATCATGAACGCAAGGCCCCGTCCCATATCATTACAACCATTCACCAAGTTTGCAAGAACCTAAGTCTGCATGCTATCTTAAAATTTCAATCTCAACATACAAAAGAGTCAGAGACAGAAAGTGGGCATGAGAAGTGAGACCCCAGTTTTCCCCTAACAATAAATCACAATGATTTTAATTGCATTTCTTATTCTGGCTCCTGTTTCATCCATTCTACACAAATTTCCAAGAAATCTACACAAAATTACATTGGACTGTACTGCATGCGTACATATATATATATATATATATATATATATATGCAAATAATTTGGAGATCTCAAACAATTACGTTGGGCTTTGCACTGACTGCATCCCATTTCAATAATTTGTGGGAGGATCACAAACAAAACAAAACAATACGCTCTCACTTTGTTACCCAATATTTTATTAATTAGCCCTTTTTTTTTCTTTGAACATATATAATCGCTAACCTTCCGTTTAATTGAACCTTTAATTAACATTAAATTGGTCACAAAAATTAATATTAAACCGCTAATCCACCTTGATCGATCGAGGAATGGTATGTATTAATAATTTTCTCATCTACAGTACTGTTAAAGCCTTGTGGAATGAAGAAACAATATATATATACATAAAGTACACCAGGTGCTTGCATGACAAATTAAAGTTCACCTGAACAGTAAAATTAATACACCCACTCCATTGTTCAAATATTGATGATGAGTTGATATATACCCAATAAGCCATGGAGCCATAGCCATACATATACAAGCTGTCTACGTACATTCAAAAATCAAAATCAAGAGGAATAGATACCGTTGTCTAGCTAGCTCCATCATCATGTATATATATTATATACTTAGAAAAGAAGTACATTGCCGGCCACATTGTACAAATTCATGAACATGGTAATTCATCAACATTTTATATAGTTTGGAAAGGGAAGTGTGTGTTGGAAAGACTTGTTGATTACTCTCATCACCTGTGGGAGAATCTCTCACCAATCAACCCCGCCCCCCCTGAATTTAATTTCATGAATTCCCATTGGTTAAGTGTACACAAAGCCATAATTAGGTTTAGGAGATCTGTACTACTGGATCGATCGATCTTGTTAGCTAGCAAGCTACCCACATCACATGGAAGCAATAAATTCACAGTAACAAACAGATGAATTTACTATTAAGTGTGTCTGAGAATATCCTCATCTTGGGTTACGTTACTGCTAGCTGGTGAAACATGGAGGATGTTTGCCTCCTCCTGCCTACTCCCTCCTCGATCCCTAGAAAAAAATTGGATATTATGGACATTTCATTTAATATATACAATCGATATTCATATAAGGTCTGAGAGAGAGAGAGATGTGTGTGTGTGTGAAATTGAAGGCACGACTTTAGATTTGTTGCTTCAATAAAAAGCTAGGCATTAGTAAACAAACAAGAAGAAAGGACATGCTGATATATGCTTCTGATCAGCTTAACTAAACCTCCACTCCATTCAATCTTAGCTTCGATCGAGAACTAGATTCTCTTCTACACAGCTAGCTAGATCTTTATCTTTAGAACAACGAAACACCTTGATTACAAAAGTTAATGCTGCAGTAAAGTAGGAATGCCATCTTCACCTTCTCCATGGTGTCTGTACCTTCAGATTGGATCTTTTACAACTTTACAGAAATAGATCTGGGTATTGGGCTAATGCCCAACAAACCCAACAAAGATCTCAACCCGAAAAATAATGCACATATCGACTAGTGAAGAAGATCATCATCATGAACAAATTAACAGCAGTAGTCCGCGCGCGCGGAACATCGATCGATCATCGTTATCACTGACATGTGCATATATGGACAACGCTCAGGTTCTGGGCGGAAATTTCCTAAAAAGTGACACAATTGGTGAATTGGCTTTCCCAAATACACATACAATTTATATATGATCAATTGGCATCGTTGCCTCGGACTTTCTTCATCTTACGGCCAAGATCGGCGAACAAGGCCGGTGGAAACAGTGATTCGATCTCATCGGACAGATTGAGCAGGAGTTGTCGGCGTGTTGAAGATGCTTTTCGTTTTTTCGATGGGATTGATATTATCTTCCTCGGTGCAGGTGGACATTGTAGGATCACTGGAATTTTATGATCTAAAGACGTTGGGGTCCGGAACCCGTCATCGTCGTCGTCCCCCGTGAATTCTCCTTCTCCTAGCAATGGCAGTTTGAGATCCTCAGAAGAAGCTACACTCTGGTCTTTATCTTCCTTCTCGTCATGTTGTTGTTGTCGTTGCTCATTTTGTTCTCCTTCTTGTTCTTGTTCTCCTTGTCGATGAAGTTGACGAACTTCTGAAGTGGTAATTAGGCGGCCATCGTCTGAGAATTCCGACGTAGATCTTAGAAGAATTTCTAATTCGATCACCTCAGGGTCATTGTCAACAAGAAAGAGTTCTGATGAATTCGACATACCCACGAAGGAAACTTGTTCGAATTCGGAGCACATGAAGCGAAAAAGAGAATATAATAGGAGAAACGAGCAAAACGAAACAAGAAGAAGACGCTCAGAGCTCAAAGCTCGAAGAAGAGTGAGAGAGAAGCGACGAGAAATACATGAGAGAAAAGATGGTTTGTTATACTTGTCATGGATGGAATATAATCATCAAATCACCATCTTTTGTATTTCTTTAGTGGCTTCTTTGGATTTTATCTTTTTCGACGTTTTCTTATTCGACACTGCGACGACAGATGAGGTGGAAGCTTTGGAACTCCTCTCGGCGAAGGATCCGATGCACTTATACCCACATCTCTCTCTCTCTCTAGTAGTCACTACGACTTTTGTTAAAACTTTAAAAACCGTTTCTTCTTCTTCTTCTTCTTCTTCTTCTTCTTCTTCTTCTTCTTCTTCTTCTTCTTCTTCTCTCTCTCCCCCCAGAACCAGAAGCTCTCTCTCTATAAAATTAAAATCACCCAAGTTTACGCAATTCGCCTTTCTTTTCAGATCTATACGAACTTTAATGCATCTCTGCACGTGGCTTGCTACAGCGACCATATCCTGTAGAAAATTGCATCCCACCATTTTCTCCACGATACCTCGGACCCACTTCTCAGATGCTTGTTTTCGTTCGCAAGCAAAGATGAAATATATATACAAATACCCCTGCAGTCTTCTTTTCTGCTCAAAACAAACTATATAAATAATAAACATTGCAAAGTCTACCTTCGCCCTTGTTAGTTCTCCGCTTTCTTTTGATATATAATTGGTCTGTCATTCATCTGTAACTGTAAAGAAATCATTTTTTTTTTCTGCTGTTGTGATTGTGAAGCTACCATGCAAATAATACTATGAGTATGGACACTGATCCAGTTAATTAATGTAGATGTGTTGGGGAAACCATGGCCATGTGTTCAACACTTTAACATTAATTAATTAGTAAAGATGACATGCATCAACCATGAGAACAGCTCCTGGGTCTGAATCTGATGTTATATATAGTTCAATGTAATTCCTTGCTTCATGGAAGCAAAATCAATTAATAAGAAGTTAAAAGGAATTAATTAAACATCTAGCTAGCCCTTGCTATTCTGGACCATGACCCATCTACCATTAAATTAAACATTAAAAATAAAGATGAATTAGGTTTAAGTGATGCATATTGATCATTGATGTGGTCTTATCAACACAAATTAATGTCAAAGGGTCCTCATACGTATCTACTGGCCATAACTGAGTTTTGGAATGTGAGCTACCTACATCTATCTAAATGGGAAGTGGTCACATCCTGATGAATGAGAAAGGTGGAGGACCACTGGAGGCTAGGGTGTTGATCATGTGCCGAAGCTGACCATAACGATAACGTTTTACCATGGATCTTAAAAAGTTAAAATAGAATGGAAATAGCAAAAGGATTTCACATGGGCCCCTCCCCTCCCTTTCAACTGACATGGTTGAGTGGGTCATAACTAAGGGGTTAGTAACTTAGGATTCCCAACTTTAAATATTGGGAAGAGGGAGTCGAGATTTGGTAAGTTTCTAGTATCTCAGTAATGGATCAATTTTTCTCATTTATTCATATTCTATTTTCTACACATACACATGGTTATGATATTGATTCTTTTTTTTGTTGTTGTTATCTTAATTTCCCGGCTGTGTGACACGACAAGCTCGGGGGAAAATTAATGAAGGTTGAGTTCAATGTGGAGGACCAGATAGGTTTTCATCATCAAATCAGCATAAAGGCAAGGTAAAACAGGGGGTCGGTATTAACTTTAAATTTTATAATTATTTTATTAATTTTTTTTTTGCATTAATTTATTGGTATAAATATTAAGGTAGGGTAATACACTCCCATGGGGCATCATTGCAACTCATGCTCTTATTCATGATTTTGCCCCCATTTCCAAACATCATGTCCCATTTCTAATAATAATCGTCCTCATCTCTCTCTCTCTCTCTGCAATTCCCAATCCCAAATGTCCATTTGAATTCATTCTCTTTCTTCCTTTCTGGGATGTCTTCCTTTTCGTGGGATACAAGGACATGATCTCCACTATGGGTTGTCTTGGTCATTTGAGATGTATATAATTTAACCATATGTATATACATATATTCTTTTCTTTTTGGGAGGGGTATGCTGTCTTGCCCTCTATTTACTTCAAAAGTTCCGTTGCTTTTCAAGCCTACTAACCTACCAAATCTTCATCTTTTAAGACTTATTGACCGATCAGCTTGGCCACTCAGTGGGCTTGATTGGATTGGTTTGAATTGACTTGGCCCACAAACTCATTCATTTTGCACTCGCACTACAACAACAACAACAATAATTGCATTGCTATGTTTCGGTTCATTTGGCCGAGTTCATTGATATAATGAGCAATTGATGTTAATTTAATTGATAAAGGTGTAAGCTGTCTATATTAATCTATATTTATTGTAATAAAACCAATAATTTATGAAATTCAAGTAATTTGAAGGCCACCCACTTACAAGTAGATTGTAGTCCATCTAAATAAATTAAAATATACATAATATGGTTGAATTTAATTATCAATGTATCCAATCAGACGCATAGCTTCATCGGGGCAGAGCAGACCTTATGAAATGCTTGTGTTTGTTAATCGGGACCCATCAATTTGGATTTGTAGTCAATGAATTTTATCCGAATATTTATCATCAAATAATTATTCTTATCATGTGTGGGTGGGCAGTAAGCTGAGACAAGGATGTTATTGGGGTACAACAAATGACTACAAGTACACCATTTAGCAAATCAAACAATCAACTCCCCTTGGATGTCCTTTTTAAGCTAAGGCCCATTTGATTCACAGCTGGAATCAGAATTAGAATCAGAATCAAAATCATTTGAAATCAGAATCGGAATCATTTCTTCTCATAATCTATTTGGTTTAAACATGAATCGAAATTGGAATTGGGATCAATTGGAATAGAATTTCATTCTCAATGGAGAGAAAAGGAATATTCATTCCTTCAAATGGGAAAATGTCTTACCATTCCACCAATAATAAAAATGAGATTCCAATTCTATTCAACTAAACAATTAGAATTGGAATGATTCATTCTAATCCCAATTCCAAATCCCTATTCCCGCAAATCAAATAGGCCCTTAGAAAATAATGCATATATGTTTACACATTAAAAAAAAAAAGAAGATAGTGATAATTAATTAATTAGGTGATATAAGCTGGAGAATGATTGGCAATGAAAGCCTACTTTTAAAGTTAGGACAGTAGAAGAGTAGGCAGGCTTTCATTCACATTTGGGATTGGTATGGTTATGATTGTGCCATTAAAGCCCTTGGCCATCCTTTACTTGAGTGTTGAGTACCAGTTTCCTAGATTGTTTCCTTCTTCTGATCTGCGTCTGCCCTGTCTGTATTCAGGCGGCCGCTATGCCCACAACAACAGTTATATCATCACAAACAACATGCATGCATGTGACGGTTTTTAATTATGATATTGATCCACACATATATAAAGAGAGAGAGGGAAGAAATATATATTATACAATCATTTTTGATGAATTTCTATAAAATAACTACATATAACATTAATATTAATATATATATTACATTATGTTATTGTTCTTGTACCAGCCGATTGCATGAATTAATCCACACAACACATTATTTGACATTGGCTTTTGTGATTGAGAAACCAGCATTAATCAAAACAAAAATTAATTTAATTAATTAATAACCGGCTCGCTGTTTGATGCATGAGAAATTGAGAACATTGGGAAGAGAAGACTAGAATAGTGTTCACTGCCCACCGCGCACTAGTGCTCCTGCTCGTATGACAATATGTATATGGGCCGCTACCTTATTGTGCCCAATTCCTGACAGATACTCTGTGTGTGTTTGACCATTCTCCACTGCTCCACTCCAATTAAACCACCCATTTTCCAATCACATCTTCTAGCAAAAGACTAAGGGAAAAAAAAAAAAAAAAAAGGAACCGAATTCATCAAAAAGTCTGATACTGACCATAGTGCCTTGTATTCCGATGCAAAAGTGAACCCATGGATAACGACATTTCCCTGTTCACCTTGTATATTAGTAACTCCCATCTGATAATCCATGGATTATCCATCCATAATGATGCTATCATATCAACTAAACCACATACACACGTCAAATATAAACTCATATAGCTCAGTCTCTGTATGCACTTTGTTTTTTTTTTTTTCTTCTTCCTGGGTCCCCACTTAGTTGGATGTCATACACTTATTTTATCCAAAGCAAACCATGTGTTTTTTTTTTTTCTCTCTCAACCTGGACCTGGACGTTTCATTGATTAGTAGTCCACTCCAAGTCTCCAATCCTTCCAATGAGGAGGTCAATCATCTACTTTTTATTCTCTCTCTTTTTTCCTTTTTTGGTAGTCGATCTACAGTATATAAATTAATAAAAAACAATAGTCACGTGGCAATTAAGCTGGGTTCGTGGGAATAATTGGATGAATGGTTCATTCTGATTTCAACCATTTGGTTAGATAGAATCAAAATCTTATTGTCATTCCACATTATTCCATATGAGGGAATGGCCATTTCCTCCCCCTCCTCTAAGAATGAAAATCCATTCTAGCCAATTCTGATTCTAATTCCGAGTCCAGTCTGAATTAAACAGGTGAAGCCAACAAACTATTCTGATTCTGATTCCAAGACTGTAAACCAAACAGACCCTAAAAGAAATTAGTCTGACTATTAGTGAATGGTTTTGTTTGGATTGGAGAGTGGAAACTGGATTGCCTGCAATAGGCGGGGTTCCACTTCTTCGCGCCGGGTTTAATTGCTGAGCCCAATACGTCAATGGGCCATCATCATGGGCTAGGGCATAACATGGCTACCCCTAACCTAATGAAACTGTGTTCGAGCAAACTATTTTTAGCCTGTCCATTCCAGGCTCTAACGCTGCATCAAATTGAATCATCTCAAATTATAGGATCTCAGTCATCAACACTAATGGGTTCATTTTGGTTTGCTAAAACAGAAAACTGGAAATGATAGAAAACCCAGAATGGGCTCATTTGAACACCCTTTCAAACCACCAGTAGTGGAATTGCGGTATGGACTATGGAGTGCTAATGAAACGACCTCAGAAAACCCTATTTATGCTTCAATAACTCGATTGACCTAGATGTTTCCGTGTCATGTTTTACAAAAGAAAGTAATGAATATTTTACTTTCTTGAATCTTGTGGTAAGTCATTCTTTTACGTTAGTATAACCATGGCTGATGACAAATGGACAAGGATAACATATTTTGGTTTATTTGATGTCTTATTAACTGCATCTCTCACTTCATCTACAGGACCTAACTCTGTGTTTGATTTGAAAGAAATGGTAGGGAAAGTAAGATTTGTACAGGTTTCCCTACCTTTTCTTTCAATGAAAAGCTATGTTCAATAAGAACTTTGTGCTATTCTTCCTTCTCTTTACAGCAATTATACACTATTTACTTGAAATAAAAAGTGGTGTGAAGAATGAACAGTGTTACTATTGAATTGGACAAAACCGTCATTGTGAACTCAGGATACAATTATGGGTGTGTGGGCGTTTGTAATGGAGCCAACTGAGCCCAGAAAACCTTTGTCAAGTAGTCAGAATAAATCCCTAAAAACTCCTATAGGAAAATGTAATTCTACGATGTATATCATAAAATAAACCCCAACTGCCTATGTTACTCGTGGAATGTTAAGGTTTTATGTTAAAAAATTAAAAACTAGCAACAAAAGGTGGGATGTAGTGTCTATGTGTGGACTTCAGGATTAAGCATGTTGCCAACCCACAGTCACAGGCACAGGGTTCTCTACATGGTGGATGGTTTTGACTGTCCACATCATCCACCATGTGTAAGAAAAAAGGTAGGTCATGTAGTGAGGCGTCCTATTTGTTGAGGTGCAAATTGGGTAGGCTACCCTACCCATCTTAAAGAATTTATATTGCATTGGGCCTGAACCCTCGATCCAGGCCAGGCCCACTGAAATTTTAACAAATGTTCAACCCAAACAACCACCCCCAAGTTGCACTTATGTCTGCTTCACCCGATTTGGAAACTGTTCTCCTCTTTATACAGAAAACAGTAGCTTGTATTTCTCAGTCAACAACTAGAAAGCTGATAATGCCAATTGACCAAAAGCTTTGATAATGAGTCGGTTGGGCATGACTCAGTTGCTGGGCTTGACGTGAAACAGACATGGGTATTGTTGTTGGTGAACATTTTTCCAACATGATATTGATCCTAGTGCATGTGGAATCGAACGGCTGAAGTCTCCGGCGGTTTTACCTGCACACAAACAGAATGAGAGCAGTTTCACAGTATTGGACCCGATACACCAACCTCTCAAACAATATGCAAGAGAGAATAGCTTAATCTGATTAGAGCTAAAGCTGAGAGGATAATTTTTCTTTCTCAGTAAAGGGCTTTTCTCATTGTGTTGAAGCACTTGAGAGAGGTCCCTTATCAGAATAACCAATTGAGATAAGCATTAGTATTTATGCTCCACCAAATTTGAGACAAGTGTCTCAACTTGACCAAGGGTCTAACCACTTGGTCACCCAGTCTAGACTGGGTCAAATGGACATCCATTGACCCAATGAGAGCTGGAATATGGATCCAAATTATCCAACAACATTGGTATCTCCATGCATGAAAATATTTTTAAATAAGCAATCAAATAAATTTATTTTTATAGAAAATAAATAAATAGGTAATTATTTAAAAATAAATGATTGTGTGTGAGTGTTGCATGGAGATGACCATCAACTATCAACCATCAACATGTGGCTTGTCACATGGACATTGGATATTCCAACATGTTAAGGATTAAACGAGGGCCTATGGCCACTCCACCATCATCTCCCACTTGGCTAGTTAGGCCCGAGGTGAATGGGTGCCGACCAACCGCATTGCTTCAACGTGCCTTACATAATCTGTAATTGCAATGGGTTTAGTCAAAGGGTCAACAATCATATCTTTTGTAGGCACATATTCTACTAGGATCTCATTCCGTTGGTAGACATCATATAAATACCGGTAATGGAGATCTATGTGTTTTCCTTTAGGGCCGATCTCACCATTTTTTATTGTCTTACTGGCAGCTTGGTTGTCATTGAAGATTTTCACAACTCCTATTGGCACATTAGGAATTTGGAGTTCTTCCAAGAATCTCCTAATCCAAACTGCTTCAGATGCTGCAGATCTACAAGAGATGAACTTAGCTTCCATGGTGAATTTTGCTACACAACTTTGTTTATTGCTTGTCCATGAGACAACACCCCCTCCTAGGAGGAATAAGTACCCGGTTGTGGATTTTCTATCATTTGAGTCA
This sequence comes from Nelumbo lutea, assembly GCF_056320005.1. NCBI lineage: Eukaryota > Viridiplantae > Streptophyta > Magnoliopsida > Proteales > Nelumbonaceae > Nelumbo > Nelumbo lutea. Next base: position 2,737,376 of record NC_142685.1, on the reverse strand, counting down.
CCTGCAAAATCAGCATCACAATAACCCAATAACTCTAGATCATTTGCATGATAGGTTAATTTGAAGTGTTTTGTTAACTTCAAATATCTAAATATTCTTTTAACAGTCTTCTAATGTATTTTACTTGGTTTACTTTGATATCTACTGACAAGACCTACTGCATATGAGATATTTGGTCTTGTGCAAAGCATGGCATACATCAAACTACCAATAGCTTGAGCATAGGGTCTATACTTCATTTTCTCTATTTCTTCATCATTAGTGGGTGTCATATCTTTACTTAATTTGGTTCCTTTACAAATTGGAGTTTCAACTCCATTACAATCATTCATATTAAATTTCTTTAGGATTTTCTCTAGGTAATGCTCTTGTGAAAGAGTTAAGGTTTTAGTGTTCCTATCTCTTTCTATTTTAATTCTAAGTACATAGCTTGCATCACCCATGTCTTTAATTTCAAAGTTGGTTTTCAACCAATCTTTGGTGTCATTAATCATGGATACATTATTTCTAGTAATAAGAATATCATCTATATATAAAGAAATAACAACAAAACTGCTCCCAATGTTCAAAGAGTAAACACAATGATCAAATGGATTAGGTATAAATCCAAGTTTAGAAATTGCTTCATGGAAGGTATGGTACTACATCTTAGAGGACTGTTTTAAACCATATAATGATTTATATAATTTATACACCTTATTTTCTTGTCCCTCTATTACATAACCTTTGGGTTGATTCATGTATATTTCTTCATTCAGCTTTCCATTGAGAAAAACTGTTTTGACATCTAATTGACATAACTCTAAGTCCAAAAAGGCAACTAAGGACATTAGAATTCTAATAGAGGTAAATTTGGCAACTGGCGAGTAAGTCTCATCATAATCAATCCCTTCTACTTGGGTGTACCCTTTTGCTACTAATCTTGTCTTATATTTTTCTATAGATCCATCAGCATTGAGTTTTCTCTTTAATATCCATTTACACCCTATAGGTTTCCTATTCTTGGATAAATCAACTAATTCCCAAACTTGATTTTTGTTTATTGAGTCTAACTCATCTTGTATAGCTTCACACCACTTTTCTTTATCAGGTGCATCCATAGCATCTTCAAAGTCAATTGGATAATCAAGAGACTCTTCATTCAAGTAAGTATAATAGTCTTTTAATCTTGATGAAGGGAATCTTTCTCTTTGAATTCTACCTAAGGTGTCATTATTGGGTGAAGCTTGTCTATCAGGTGTAGTCTCAGCTTCTATAATTTCTTTGTTTAATTCAAACAATTGAGTAAGTGTTTATTATCCTCAATTTGATCGTCTAGAAAAACAACATCCATACTTTCTATTAATTCAAATGTTCCATCAGATTTATGATTAACAAATCTATACCCTTTGCTATTATCACTGTACCCTATAAAGGTACATCTTAGACTCTTATTATCTAATTTGCTTCTTTGCAGATTTGGCACTCTTACATAGGCACTAACCCCCAAAATTTGATGTCAGTCAGGTATGGTTTTTTGCCAATCCACATTTCATGGGGTGTTAAGCTATTAACTTTAGTTGGAACCTTATTTAGGATATACATAACAGTACCTAAGGCCTTTCCCCAAAAGTGTATTCCTAGACTTGAGTGAGATAACATTGATCTCACCATATCCTACAAAGTCCTATTTCTCCTTTCAGCCACTCCATTCTGTTGTGGCGTAAAGGACATGGTTAATTGGTATATGATTCCATTATGTGTACAAAAGTCACTAAATAGTTTAGAGATATACTCTCCACCTCTATCACTCCTAAGAGTTTTTATTTTTCTACCCAATTGGTTTTCTACAAGTGTTTTATACTCTTTAAATTTTTCTAAGACTTCTGATTTTCTTTTAATTAGATACACAAAACCAAATCTGGATAAATCATCTATAAAAGTTACAAAATATTCCATACCCCTATGTCTTTTTACATTCAAAGGGCCACAAATATTAGAGTGTATTATAGCCAATAATTCTTCTGATTTCTTTCCCTTCTTGAAAGGGATCCTAGTCATTTTTCCACAAAGGCATGGTTCACAATAATTAAAATTTATTTCTATTTTGGGAATTGAGTCATTGGTGCTCATTCTCATCATTTTATCTTTGTTTATGTGACAAAGTCTCATGTGCCATATGTATGCATTCTCATTCACATGATAAGCACAATCATAACTAGAAAAAGCATCAACTTTATTAATAGTTAAATGATACAATCCATCAGACTTATTCCCAAGCATTAAAACTCTACCATGCATTCCTATGGTCACCTTTCCTCCCCTGAAACATACATCAAAACCCTTCTCATCTAACAGAGGAACAAACAATAAGTTTCTCCTAAAATTGGGTGCATACAATACATCATTTAGGATTAAATTTTTGTTCTCATTTATGGGGATCTTCACTTTTCCAGTTCCAAGCACATCAGTGTAGGTGTTGTTTCCCATGAAAATTCTATGTTCTCCTGTCTTCATTTCTTTCAATTCCAGGAATATTTCTTTAGTCATGCAAATATGCTTAGAGGAGCCATAATCTATGCACCAATTAGAAAGAACAGAATCAGTAAAGTAGGATTCAAAGACTACACACACTGTCTTTCTTTTCAATTTTTCCTTTTTCATTATTTGATTTGTTCTTCTTGCATTCTGGGAAGTTATATTTTGTATAGCCATGCTTTCCACAATTAAAACAATGCTTACCCTTAGTCTTCTTGAATCATTTTGAGAATTTAAATTTCTTGTTAAATTTCTTCCCATTAGCATTTTTGAAAAACTTGCCCTTAGGCTTTTCAGCCATTTGGAAAGTTTCAGTTGGTTTGGAATCAAACGGCTGGAGTCTCCGACGGTTTTACCTACACACAAAGAGAATGAGAGTAACTTCATAGTATCGGACCCGAGACACCAATCTCTCAAACAATATGCAAGAGAGAATAGCTTAATCTGATTAGAGATAAGGTTGAGAGGATAATTTTCCTTTCACAGTAAAGGGCTTTTCTCATTGTGTTGAAGCACTTGGGAGAGGTCCCTTAAATAGTTGTTCCTCCAACGTTAAGTTCCTTGACATTAGGAACAATAGTTATCAGAATGACCAATTGAGATAAGCATTAGTATTTATGCTCCACCAGATTTGAGACAAGTGTCTCAACTTGACCAAGGATCTAACCACTTGGTCACCTGGTCTAGACTGGGTCAAATGGACATCCATTGACCCAATAAGAGCTGGAATATGGATCCAAATTATCTAACAACATTGGTATCTCCATGCATGAAAATATTTTTAAATAAGCAATCAAATAAATTTGTTTTTATAGAAAATAAATAAATAGGTAATTATTTAAAAATAAATGATTGTGTGTGAGAGTGTTGCATGGAGATGACCATCAACTATCAACCATCAACATGTGGCTTGTCACATGGCCATTGGATATTCCAACATGTTGAGGATTAAACGAGGGCCTATGGCCACTCCACCATCATATGAAACATATGATGGGCCCATTAAGGGGGTCATAGTCATACAGATGAATTAATAAATAATCCAGAGTTGATGCACACAAACACACAAAGTTGATGGAAGTTCATGGGACTGGAATAGTTATGGTATTGGTGGCTAATACAAATAAATTCTTCTATTGCTTTGTTGGTATGGCTAGCAATAGCATTTGTGTTAAGTTCATTGATGGGTTTCATGTTTGTGTGCTCGCGTGACTATCACTGCCTCTTGTATAATAATAATATAAGGGAAATTTTCATTTTAGTATCCTCAATTTTGGGGGAAGTGTCAAGTTAATAACCAAACTTTCAAACGTGTTACCGTTGTGCCTAAACTTTTAGAAAGTGTTCAGTTGGTCCCTACCGTTAGTTGACAATTAGTTATCAGTAGACCTATTCATGGGCCGGGTGGCCTGACGGGATGGCCCGGCCTGGCCCGACCCCCAGACGGGCTTGAACAGGTATATATAGGCCCGCGGGCTTAACCTCGGGCCAAAAAGCCCAGCCCGCAATAAATTCAAGTCGGGCTCGGGATTTGTCAAAATAGCCCTACCCGGCCCAACCTATAACTAAACCTAAAAACCCTAGTTGAATATCCCTCTTTTTTTCACCTCTTTCCTTTCTTTTTCCAACCGAATTCTTCTTCTCCACATCCTCTTTCCCTTCTTTATGTTATTTTTTTAATATAAATAAAATTTGAATTTATATATATTTTTAATGTAAATAAATTCTGATTTATATTGATTATTGAATAGGGAAAATTTCTAATTTTTTTTATTAGGGCTGGGCTCGGGCCCAAGTTGTAGGCCCGTTGGTTGGGCCAGGTTTGGGCTCGGGCCTAACATATTTCTGTTAATGAAGAGTAAAAGCCCAGCCCGAGCCCGGCCCGGGCCAGCCCATGAACATGTCTAGTTATCGGTTGAAAATATCAAAACTACCCTTTAAAAGAAAACATTGTTTATTGTCAAAACTACCTCAAGACTGAACCGGTTGAAGTGTTTGAGATTCTAGACTAATGAAGTCATTGTCTTCTACCTTTAGATCTGAAACACATTCTTGTCTAGTTATTTATTTGCTTTTAGTTATTGTTTCCCTCTATCATATTCATGTTTTCTCTCTCTCTCTCTCTCTCTCTCTCTCTTTTTCGAAGATAACCGGTTCAGTCTCAAGGTAGAAGACAGTTAACAATGTCTTCTTTTGAAGGGTAGTTTTGACATTTTTAATCGATAACTAGCAGTCCATTAACGGCAGGGACCAACTTAACACTTTTTGAAAATTTGAGTATTGCAGTGATACATTTGAAAGTTTGGGTGCTAGGCAGTGACAGTGCTCCCAAGGTTGAGGGTACTAAAGTGGAATTTTCCCACTTGACACTTATTATTGTTATTATTTATGGTGATGATGATATGTTTGTTCACTTGTGTAGATATTGGTCTGATTTCTGGTCATGGTGTTAATAGCCAGCAGCCTCCTTCTATCTATATATCCATCTGGATATGCCCTCCCTCCCCCACAGGCCACAATCCACATGCAACTCTGCGTCTTGAAGTGGCAGGCAGAGATCATACACACATACACACTGATGCACTGAAGAAAATGCTAACTGAACACGGGTCAGCTAGCTGGAGCCTGGAGGTGAAACAGTGAGGAGCATGGAAGAGAATCTGGCCTGCATTGCAGTCAAACTGTGATGTCAGGAGCATTCGTATGGTTGAAACTTGAAAAGAGCCATCACTTAGCTGCCTGCTGATGGGGCAGGTGACGCATGCAACAGCGTCGGAACGACAGTGACTCGATCGGTTTCTGATGCCTGCAGCCTAAGAAGAACCACACCAACTTTGCACAAAGGTGAACATGTCAGACTTGAAATAAGTTGCCATTTTATGTTTAAAAGTTATTGCAGGTTATATACATTGCCATTTTTCTGTTGAATTGAATGTCATTTTTTTTACTACCACATGCATTAATTCTTATTAAAACCGTTCAATTACATGAAATCACTTCATTTTCATTCATTGATACAATCTTTTTAAGGGTGTGATACTGATGGGTTTTATATTTGCCCAATTTTGTGTAGATATATATATATATATATATATATATATCAGACTCTTGTAAGTGAAAATGAACTTTTATTGACAAAATCCTAACAGAAGCAGACCACCTTACAAAATGGTCATAGAGCATACAGCAGCATAGTATGCGTATGTGTATATGTATGACTCAGACAATGTGATTTTGGAAGAGAGCCTGGAGAATACCATTTGCACCCCCACCCTATACTAAATAGCAATATCCATATCCACATGAGTAAAGACCAGAAGAACCAACCAACCAAGAAAAGAGTAGTTGGAGCGGGTAGGTTAGGTGTATGTGGATATTAGGGGCTGGGGAAAGGCTTTGATAAATCACAATTTCTCGTGAATTTGAGACTCTTGTGACGCCGTTGCAGACACGGGATAAATCACAAAGAGGCAAAGACCCCCACAGTGATTTTTGAACCCCATCAATATTCCATGAAAAAGATAAAGAAGAATATCGTGTCAAATCGGTATCGAGGGGTCTCGGGCTTGCCCTGAATCAAGGGTCGCAGGAAATAAATATGTTCTCCGTGACTGATAAAAAATTCACCTGATTGTTTACTAATTTTTACGGTGTCAATTGATTTCACTCTTCACTCTTCCGGGATGTGCTCAGATATGAACTCTTCACTCTTCAAAATATTTGTAATGCACAGCTGTAATGTCTAAGACATGTGCGAACAGCTGGTGGTAATATATCCCAGCACCATTCAACTCCTCATCCGTTTCCACTTTCCACTACACGATGGTGAAGTCATGTGGGAACAATTTTTTAATAACACTATAAGAGATCTGGAATTGAATGTTGACCGTTCCATGTTCTCACGGAGTATGGATGTAGCCGTGACATCGGTGTGAATTGTTGAATGCACGTGGGAATGGTTTGTAGGTGCCTCATGCTGTTGAATATTGACCATTTTATTTCTCTGTCTATCATGTCCGGCCCCACGTTGGAGCATATTCAACGACCCCACGTTTTCAACAAACTTTTCCTACCCACTTTTTATCCGCCGTTAATTGGAACTGGAGCCACACATCTCTATTACGTGTCTCCAATTCACGACGGATAGAGGGTGGATAGAAAATCCCGAATGGTTTTCGATGTTTCTAATATACGGCATGGATGTGCTGGGACGTTGTGGGGACTGATTACATCTCCACCGTAACACATTGATTCAACTTTTTTTTTTTCTGCTGAGCCTCATTTTGGGCTTTGGAGAGCTGGAAATAGTATAAATATGTACGGTACTACGGTTACGGTGTAAATACATAAAACAATACAATATTTACTGTATTTGTACTCCTTCCAAAACTGAACGATTGAACCTCAACCTCCCTCTTTCTCCGATCACTAAACAGGAGGACGGCAAAGACAACTTGAAGCACCATTATTAAAAAAATCTACCAAAAAAAAAATATCCTTTGAAAATCCACTTGAAGTCTACTCCTGCACTCTACTCTGCTCTGCTCGACTGCAAGTCATCTCGACTCTGGACTGACTCATGAGTCATGACATGAAGTCAACAATTAAGATATAGTTAAGATCTCGATGTACAAGAGTAAAGAATCAGCCTTCGCTACCTTATCACCACCACCATCAGTCATATCTGAGACTATTCACGGAGAGAGAAAGGAGAACAAGGAGATCCTATGGAGCTTTTGGACCCTTCCCCTCCTGAACCGTCTGGAGATGACTCCATCCAACTCTTTGATTCCCCTACTTTCCCACTTGGCTTTCACCTGGGATTTCGAGGCCCTCGCATTGTTCCCCTCTCGCCGGAAATTGCAGTAGACGGTGCTGACATTGTACATGTGGCAGTCGGAAATTCTATAGAAAAAACTATAGCTTTGCTTCATTGGACGTTCCGGCGTTTCAAAAACCTATTTATATGCCTTCTTCATATTCATCAACCTTCTCCCACGATTCCAACCCTCTGTAAGTTTTCCTTCTCTTCTCTCACCTCTAATTTTCCCTGCCAATTTTGCCTCTTTTTCTCAAAGAATTTGTTTGGTGTGCTCTAGAAATTCGTCTCAATTCTGCAATGTTTTTTTTTTTTTTTCTTTTTCATCTTTGCTACTGATATTCGGACTTCAAGATCGATTTGTCGGCTTCTTTTTAATCAGTTGGTTCCGGCTATTCATTAAATATTAATCTTCAATTTCATTTTGTTAATCAGGTTTTAGTCTATTTTATCGGTTTCTTCTTCAACAGTACCTACAAATACATACAATCTTCATTATTTTCTTAATTAGATTTTGGATTCCCTTCCTATTAACTTCATTTTGTTTGTGCTTCATTATTAACCAAATTTCCTTCTCTCCATGGCGGTGGGCTAATAAGTTTTAAATTTATGTAGTAGGAAAACTTCCTGCAAATCAAGCAAATCAGGAAACGGTATCTGCTTATAGAAAAGAAGAGATGGAACGGACCAAGAAACTTCTATTTAATTACTTGGGCATCTGCCATAGAGCTAAGGTCTTCTGTCTCATGATTCTTTTGTTTCCAAAAATAAATGATAACTGTAACATCAGTAGTGATAGATCTCTGGATAAAAAAACTGCATATTTGGAAAGAAATATAAAATACTAGGACAATCTGCAGTTTCATGTATGTTAGTGGTATGGACCATTTCCTTCTGTATGCAAGGAAATGAAGATTAGTCATTTTATTTGGCATTTAGGATTTATTCGGTCCTGGCTTACCTTAGCTGTCTGCAAATTTGCGAAATCTTGCACCTGAGGGAGATGCGGAAAGAAGACATAGGACAGGGAGAGGGAATCTTTAAAGCAGCTTATGTTCAATAAAAGTGATTGTTAAGTCGGTTTGTGTGAGTTGACATATGCCCTTTGGGGCTAACAGAGAGGTGCTCTGAAACTTCTTTCAACCACTAACTGGATCTTAAGAAACTGCCTTTTGTGCCCTCATTTCCCGAAATAAGTAGTCCCACTCCTACCCCGATTCATTGTCCCCATTCTTGGCTGCTAAAACTATGACCTCCCTAATACCAAATTGGTGCAATGAGGTGTGTGCATCATAAAAATGTCTCTAAGGTGGCAAGAATCTAAAAGTCTAAAACTATTGTCCTCACCTACCTTAGTTTGTCTATGGTCTTTCTGCTTATAATCTTCGTTAATGCAAATAAGTGGTTTTCTTCTTTCTCAGTATGGTGTTTATGCATGAAAAGGTTGTCTGGAAGAGAAGTCTCCATGGTTTCCTCTTTATCAACTAATATTTTCTCTTACAGTTGATTTGTACGTGAGCCTCCTCCAAAATGTGAAAGGGCATGTGATGATAGATACTTTTCTGGGCAAATAAAATTTGAATTAGAGATCAAGTTTCAGGAATCAGGACCCATTGACGTGTTGGAACTTACTGAGTTTGAGCAATCATGTTGAACAAAATATTTGTTGGTTATCTGCCATATTCAGGAAAAAAGACACAAGGCAAACTATATATTCAGAATGGTTTGGCAAGGAGCCTTCTGAATAATCTTAATGACTTGACCTATAAATGGAGATGGAGAAGTCCAAGTAGGCCTGTCAATACACCCGAAAATCCGCAGCTTGATCCAACATCCGATCCGATTATGTTATAATATTTATTCATTTTAATATAACAAATGTTATCTAATTATATTTAAAATTATAAAAAGTATATTTTTACATATTATATTATATATGAATTTATATATATATAATAAATTCAGTATGTTATATTTACATTAATTTATTACATATAAAACTTGAAAAGTAATTAACTTTTTAGTTTTTTTGTATTTAAAAAAATTAACGCGAAGTCGGATTAAATCTGAATCCAATCTGAGTTTGGTAAGATTCGAATTCAAATCCAATGTCTTCAAATCCGATGGGATTTCGGATTGGATTTGGATGCAAGTTTTCAATAATTTGATCGGATTCGTATTTGCTGAATCCAATCCAAATCCAATCTGATTACATACCTAGGTCCTAGTGAATCTCATCAGAAGGAATTCTGAACCTACAGTGGAGGATTTTTTAGTGTGGTTATGTTTCCCCCTTGTCAGTTATAAAGAAAACATATATTTTATTGATCATAATTTTCTATGTTGCTAGAATATCCAAAAAAATATATTCTTATGAAGATCAATATACACAAAACATATGTATTATTATGAATATCCTATTGTTTATTATCTCGTCTCACAAAAAGTAATCATCATGCTGCAGGTAAAAGCAAGCATCATTGCAATTGAATCTGGCCAAGCACAGAAAGGTATTTTAGATCTGGTGAACATGCGTAGCATCAAGAAGCTTGTAATGGGTACAGCATCAGATAAGTAAGTCCTTTGCCTTCTTTTCTTTTATTTTTAATACCCAATGCCATTGATAAGCACATTTTATTTTGGTGCACGCACTGATGGGTCTTGAATTCAAAATTAGGACACCAGTCTTTGTCCCAAACTGCCAACTCTTCTTGGTTTCCCACGTGAAGCTAGGAACCTGGTTAATAACTGGGTCAGGCCTGGTTATGATGGAGCCACCGGATAGGTTCCAGACCAACCAAATTCAATTTTCAACATGCATGCTCATATGAGTGTATTTATTGGTTGGTTTTGCATTGGACGCTAACCGTTGCTACTGAAATCCAGTCTCTGTTATCAACAGAGATGAAGCAGGGCCCTCACTTCTAAAACCAAAATGAAACTTATAAAAATGGCAACAGTAAATAATGGAGACCATGTCTTGATGTTCATTTTGTTTTCAAGTCCATTATAAACAATTTTCCATAATAATGACAAAATACATAGACAATCAAAAGGAAAGGTGACACAATATCAAGTTCTGTAATGACACAGCTAAAAACGTGCAGATATATTAATCTCTAACCCTCTCTAGCTGTGCCTAGGGGATATTCAAGGGTCAAGTAATAAATATGGAGAGCCGAGAGCATGGTACTGAAGACCTATACTTATAAAATGTTCATGGTCAACCCCCTGGGAGAAAGTTGAGCTGAGTTATTGGCTGCTATTCATGGGTGACTTCTTAATTAATTGACTGCAGATCACATCAGGCCATCAAGTGACATATTTATTCTCCTTTGTTCAGCATAACTACAAAAGATTTATTTGGGATCGGTGGCCTTGTAGTGGTCGTTTTGTATATTTTAGGTGGTCAATTTAGAATGCTAATTTGCATGAGGTAATAGATGCATGGATGTCTGGATGATGAATTTGATTGTATTCCTAGTTCAGGATTTTTAATGTATGTCTCTCCAAGAAAAAAAAAACAAAAAAAAAAAAAACAAAAGAAATAAAACAGCATTGAAGTATGGTTTTAGAAGAAAACTAACAACAAAAAAACGGTTTTACAAGAAAATTCAAGATTAAGATATTTGTATTGCTGGAAAACAATCTTCAGCAGTAAAAGAAGTAAATTATGGCTTGAATACTGATTGAATCAACTTAAGTGGAAATATGAGGGATATGTTTAGTTGGTGATTTGATCAATTAGGTGATTATTTATTTATTTATTTTTGATAAGTTAGGTGATTACTTATTTATTTAATTCATCGCGTTATTTGATTATTATTATTTTTTTTTTGTAGATTACCCTAGTAAGTAAGTTAGGCAAGGGATATGTGGGTGTATTTTTCCCATAAATAGATGTTATATGTGTATGACTATGATTTGCAAAGGCCAATCCATACATGTCTAACATGCATTTTTGGACCATGGCATATAGAGTTAGAAGGATAAGACCTGTTTTATACCCTATTTGTTGGGACATGGGACCTTCATCATATTGTTAAAAGGCTGTTAATTCTCTAAGTATAGTACCGCAGGGGTACTATTGTAATTTTCTCCTTTTATTTTTATATCTTGTTGCCCTAGTATATATACCAAAAACTGGCGCCGCCAGCAGTAATTTAGGCTCTCAGATCTCTCTTCTTTCTTCCTCTCTTCTTCTCTCTTGCATAACATGGTATCATAGCGGGGCTATCAGATATTAAAGGAGAGGTCGAGTGAACAGTTTCCTTCGCATCAGATTTCCAGATCTGCTGCCCACACCTACTGTTCAGTTGATTGAAGATCAATGTTTTCTCATGCACTAAAGTAACTTCTCTCCTTCTCTTTTTTTTTTTTTTTTCTTTCTAGTCGTGTGCTAGGGCAAAACCTGTACTAGGTCTGTTGGTTGGATGTGAGGTGATCAACACCTCTTTCTTTCCTTTTTCGTGGGGTCGGATAACCCCTGTATAAGCTGTAGGTCGTGAAGGTTTTTTGTGTGCTGCAATAGTAGCTTTTATGGTGCACTAAAGGTCAAAGAGTAACCTGTACTTCCTGTAACAACATTTCTGTTGATGCGTAGGCCAAGAGATGACTTGTATGCACTGTAATAGCACATTTGTTTTACAGAAAAGGGTTGTGTTTTCGAAGAGAAGAAGGGGTTTCCTTTCTCCCTTGGTGTTAGACCTTTTTTTTAAAGGTTTTGTGCCCACTTTAAGAGTTTTTGAATTTGTAATCATGAGTGGTGAAGATTCTGCTACATTCAGTGTTTCCTCAATGCAGAATGGAATGAGTAGGGGTGTGGACCTATCCTTTCCCATGGCTGTTATTCCTCTCGATGGCTTAAATTATTTAGAGTGGTCAAGAGGGATCAAGTTGTACATCACTGCAAGGGAAAAGATAGGTTATATAAATGGGAGAATTAAAGAACCCAATTCTGGGAGTGCTGAATATGACAAATGGAATCAGGAAAACATCATGGTCATGTCCTGGCCTTTAGTGTCTATGCAACCTCAAATAAGAAGGAATTTTATGTGGGATGAAACGGCAAATGAGATCTGGGAACAAGCAAAATCAACCTATTCTGAATTGCATCACTATGCAAAAATCTACCAGTTACAGGTAGAACCGTCCACTTGTAAACAGGGGGAGGAGAGGTACGGCAAATGAGATTTGGGAACAAGCAAAATCAATCTATTCTGAACTACATCACTATGCAAAAATCTACCAGTTACAGGCAGAACCGTCCACTTGTAAACAGGGGGAGGAGAGGTGTCTGTCTGTGTACTATTCAAACTTGACCTCTGTTTGGAAGGAGTTAGACCATTATCAGAGTATGGACTGGAAGTGTGATAAAGATGCAAAATTGTACAAAAAACTTGTTTCCCAGTAAAGATTGTTTGCTTTCCTACATGGCTTGAACCCTGCATATGAATCTATCAGAGTCCAGATCCTAGGTAGCAAAGATCTTCCATCCGTCTAGGAAGTTTATGCTCTAGTACAATCAAAAGAAAGCGAAAGAAATTTGATGAACAATTCTATAGGGGATGCAGTCGTGTTGGCAACAAAAGGGAGTGTTACTACAGGTGAGGGAAATACCTTTAAGAAGGGGGATTTTCAAAAAAAGGTGGATGACAAGGACAAACTATGGTGTTCTCATTGCCAGAAACCCCAACACACCCGAGACACATGTTGGGATCTTCATGGGAAGCCGAAATGGGCTCAAGATCTGAGTAAGAAGCAAGGTTTAGATTTGAATAAAAAGTCGGGACAACAAGGTACAAGAAAGCACACCATGGCAAATATGGCTATTCAGGTACTCTACCATAGTTGGTCAAGGAACCATTTTTCTTCCCTTTGGCCTTACCCTGTCTAATGTTTTACATGTCCCAAAATTTCCCATTAATTTGTTCTTTGTTAGTAGTATTACTAATTCCTTAAACTGCTCAATGACCTTTTTCCCTTCTTACTGTGTGATCTAGGATCTGGCCTCGGGGAAGACGATTGGTAGAGGATGTATAGTGGATGGGTTTTACATGCTAGAGAATAAGGTTAGTCTTCAAGTCACAAAGTCTAAGAGTCAGGTCTATTTATGGCATAGTCATCTTGGTCATTTATCTTTTGAGTTTTTAAAAATTGTGTTTCCAAAGTTGTTTAAGTTAGTATCAGTGTCAGAATTTACTTGTCAAACTTGTTAATTGAGTAAGCAGTGTAGAATTCATTTCTCTTCAAAGAACAATAAATCTAAATTTCCTTTCTACATTGTTCATTTTGATGTTTAGGGCCCTGTTACTTTACCATCTGAGAGTGGTTACAAGTATTTTCTTACCATTATTGATGATTATTCTAGATATACATGGGTATATCTCATGCGAACCAGGGATGAAATGAAGTACCAAATATTATCCAAGATTTTCAGCGGATGATCTTCACCCAATTTCAAACTAAAATTCAAAATTTTCAGTTGAATAATGCCAAAGAATATTTTCATAGTGATCTTACGGAGTTTTTTGCTTCACGTGGCTCACTTCACCGTAGCTCTTATGCCCGAACACCACAACAAAATGGTGTTGCTAAAAGAAAGAGTCGACACCTTCTTGAAGTGGCCTAGGGATTACTATTTCATATGAATGTCCCGAAACGTTTTTGGCTTGAGGCTGTCCTTTGTGCTACCTATCTCATCAACCGCATGCCCTCTCGTTGGTTAGAGTGCAAAGCCTCACATCAGCTTCTTTTTCCTAAGGCTTCCATTTTTTCTATTCCTTGTGTCTTTGATTGTCATTGTTTTGTTCAGAATTTGTCTCCCACTTGTGGAAAATTAGATCCTCGTGCCATTCCTTGCATCTTCTTGGGGTACTCCTTCACTCAAAAGGGATACTGGTGCTTTGATCCTGTTTCTCGAAAGTTTTATGTTTCTATGGATGTCTCCTTTGAGAATGAGCCTTTCTTCCCTATTTCTCCTCAGGTGGAGTGTAGGAGTGAGGAGAAATTAGTTTAGCTCCCTCCTCTTCCTTATCCTCCTCCCTTTCGTGTCTTCTTTCGTCGTTACAAAGGCCAACCATGTTCAAGAGTTGTGAGGCACCTAGAAGTTGTACCACCAATGCCATCAGATTCTCTGGGGGCGGATCATACCCATTCATGTACCTTGGTTCCTTTTGATGTTCCTGACCCTATTGCTATTGATACTTCTGTTGCTAATGACCTTGACCTTCCTATTGCTCACCGAAAATGTGCTAGATCTTGCACTACTAAACACCCCATTTCCCACTTTGTTTCTTATGAAAACATTTCACCCTCCTTTTGAGCCTTTCTCTCTTCCATTGATAGTGTTCCTATCCCTAAGAATGTGGCAGAAGCTCTTTCAGTACCTGAATGGGCAGATGCTATGAAGGTAGAAATTAATGTTTTACATATAAATGGCACATGGGAACTAATCTTCCTGAGGGAAAGGATCCAGTTGGATATAAATGGGTTTTCACAGTTAAACACAGGGTTGATGGCACCTTGGAACGGTATAAAGCTCGTTTAGTGGCAAAGGGGTATACACAAGTGTATGGAGTAGATTATGTAGAAACATTTGCACCTATTGCTAAGATGAACTCCATTAGAGTTTGTTTCTCCTTAGCTGTTAATCTTGACTGGGATCTTCATCAGCTTGACATCAATAATGCATTTTTGAATGATGACCTTGGAGAGGAAGTATAAATGGTACAACCCCCTGGTTTTCGGGTTCAAGGTAATGAATAGAAAGTGTGCAGGTTAAAGAAATCATTATATGAGCGGAAGCAATCACCAAGAGCCTGGTTTAGCAGGTTCCATGTAATAGTACAGGAAAGAGGATACAAGCAGTGTTAATCTGATCACGCATTGTTTGTGAAAAGAGGGGAAGGGAAAATTGCAACACTGATAGTATATGTTGATGATATAGTTATCACTGGTGATTGGAAGGATGAAATTCAGAAGTTGAAGAATTTTCTTGCTACCCGGTTTGAAGTGAAGGATTTAGGTCCTCTAAGGTACTTTCTTGGGATTGAAGTGGCCCGCTCACAAAAGGGTATCTTCATTTCCCAAAGAAAGTATGTCCTAAATCTACTCCAAGATACAAGAAAATTGGGAGTGAAGCCAGTTGATTCCCCTATTGATCTTAACCACAAAATAGGCGGCTATCAAGGTGAACCCATCAAGGTTGTGAAACAGTTCCAGAGACTTGTAGGAAGATTGTTATATCTTTTTATGACTCGACCAGACATAGCTTATGCAGTGGGTATTCTTAGTCAATTCATGCATGCCCCTAAGATTACCCATCTTGAAGTAGCAGAAAGAGTTCTCAAATATCTTAAGAAGTTCTCAGGTACAAGCTTGTTGTTTCAAAAGCATGAACATATGAAAGTTGAAGTGTATACTGATGTAGATTGGGCAAGATCCCTGAATGACAGAAAGTCAACTAGTGGCTACTATACCTTTGTAGGAGATAAATCTAGTTACCTGGAGAAGCAAAAAGCAGAATGTGGTAGATAAATCTAGTGTTGAAACTGAATATCAGGCAATGTCTCATGGAGTGGCTGAAATTATGTGGCTAAAAAATTTGTTGAGTGAGTTGGGTTTTCCAGTTGATGGGCTTATGACCCTATTCTGTGATAATAAAGCAGCCATAAACATTGCTGCTAATCCGGTGTTGCATGATAGAACTAAACACATTGAAGTCAACAAACACTTTATTAGAGAAAAGGTTGTCAAAGGGGAAGTGTGTACTCCTTATGTTAGCTCTGAAGATCAACTTGCAGACATCTTTACAAAAGGGTTACACCACTCACGGCATCATGATTTATGTGACAAGTTGGGCATGATTGACATCTATGTCCCAACTTGAGGGGGAGTGTTAAAAGGCTGTTAATTCTCTAAGTATAGTACCACAGGGGTACTTTGTAATTTTCTCCTTTTATTTTTTATATCCTGTCGCCCTAGTATATTTACCAAAAGCTGGCGCTGCCAGCAGTACTTTTGGCTCTCAGATCTCTCTTCTCTCTTCTTCTCTCTCTCCTCTCTTCCTCTCTTCTCTCCTGCATCATTGGCCACAACCTTTCATTTTAAGGAACCTTTTGAATTCCTTTTCTTTAAAGGAAATACTTAATGACCTGTCTAAATGGGTATAACCCGTATTGTTGAGTGGGAACTCTTCTAATCAAAAGCCATTTGCACTTTTGAGTACTTGATCTTTTTATATACTGAGAGGTGGAATTATTAAACATGTTTTTATCTATATTCAGAATTCAAAGATAAGAATTTGCTGGTATTTGTTGTTACTGCTACCTTGGTTCAGAGTCTACTGCCAATTATTATTAATCAGCTAACCACTTACCAACTTTAATGACTTGCATGATATATTTTCTGCTGCTGTTGGTTATTTATTATGAAGTTTTGCTCCATGCTCTTTCTGCAAGTAGCCAAGTATGCAATTTTTATGTTGCTATGCAGCTGCATGAAGGTGAAGAACTCTACCAAGGCAAATTATGTGGCCAAAAACGCTCCTGCATTCTGTCAAGTCTGGTTTGTAAACAAAGGAAAACATGTCTGGACGAGGGAGTCTTCTGAAAGTCCAAACGTCCTGCCACCTGAAAATGTACATGCAGAAAGATTAAGGTCTAGCTTACCACATAATCATAAACCTGAAATCATATTTAATCCAGAATGTTTTAGATCCACTTCTATTCCTGGGAGAGTATCTAGTGGAGTCAGTAGCTGCAATCAATTGGAACAAGATGAAACAGAAGAGGCTTTATCTACCAGTGGATCCTGTTCACTAGATAGATTTGACCTAATTGGCACAATTTCTGGGCATGCTTCATCTACTGAAAGAAGGGTGTCATCAGAGTCGGATTTAAATTTAGAGAAAGAAAGACTATATAATCTGCTTGAGGAAGCAATGAGAGAAGTTGAGGCATCAAAGAATGAAGCATGTGTGGAGCTACTGAGGTCCAAAAAATTGGAATTGGAAGCCATTGAAGCTATCAACAAGGTAGTGTTGATGTTATTCCCTTGCTTACTTGTTAGTAACGTATGACATACCAGTTCCATAACCACAATTCAAAAACATGTTTCTTGAGAATGCATTCCTTGCTCTACTAGGTCAAAGATTTTGAAGCTTCCTTCTTACACGAAGTTGAGCTCAGAAAAGAGGTTGAGGAAGCACTTAGAACTACTCGACAAGAACAAAGAAATCTCTTAGAAACAAGGGAAGAAGTGATAAGAGATCTACAGAAGACCATGAGAAATGTAGCTATACTTGACATTCAGGCCCACGAAGCCATGCGTCGGCAAGATGAAGCCACTGGAGAATTAAGGCTCATCCAAGCTTCCATAGAAACTCTCCGACATGAAGGGCAGAGGATCCAGCAACAAAAAGAGGAGGCCTTATGTCAGCTGAAACGGTGGAGAAGTTGTAGCCAACATGGAGCAACGAAAGGTAAAGGGTTAGATGGGTTTGTCAATCACCTGCCCATGTTCACAGAGTTTTCTCGGTTGGATCTACAAACTGCAACATGCAACTTTTCAGAGAGTTTCAAGATTGGGCAGGGAGGATATGGTTGTGTTTATAAAGGAGAGATATTTGATAGAAGTATTGCTATAAAGAAATTGCATCTGCATAACGTGCAAAGCATATCAGAGTTTCAACAAGAGGTGAGCTTCCTCCCCTCCCCCCGCCCTCTTTCTTGTGCATTTCCATTAAGGCTTGATACAATAATAACAATAACAACAACAAAAGATAGAAGCCATCTTTTCTTTTCTTTTTTTTTTTTTTTTTTTTTGGAATGGCAAATGGAAAAGCTGCTTTCCCCTGTCTATTACATGAAGACTACAATTTTGGGGAATTTTTCCCCATTAATCAATATGTGTCAACCAACAGATCAGCCATTGGATTTTCCTCTTAATTCTTTTCATGGATCATTCACCGCACCATAATTTTTCTAATCATCCCAAAGAAAATGAAATAGGCGAACTCCTTTGAATTACTAGATGAGGATGTTTTTCAGCCTAGGATATCTAATTGGGAGGACATGTCAAATGATGAACTCATTCCTCTACCATGTATTCATCATGTTCAACATTGAAAGGGTTAATGATTCTTTTTGTCCTGTTCAGGACTCGGGGTTTTTTTTTCTTTTTCTTTTTCTTTTTTTTTCTTTTTTTTGAGAAGAGGTAAAGCATGTATTTCATTAAACTACCCTTCCAGGACTCAATTTGTTCATAAATAACATTGGTTATAATAAAAGAAATAATGATTGCATTATTATCGGGCTTTCATTGACAAGCCAAATAGCATTCCTCATATGAATTTAACATCTTCTGTTTTCATACAAGCAGGTTGTAGTTCTCAGCAAACTACAGCATCCTCATCTAGTGACCTTAATTGGTGCCTGCCCAGAAGCATGGTCCCTTGTCCATGAGTACTTGCCAAATGGGAACCTCCAGGATCACCTCTTCTTTAGGAGAAACAATCCTCCCCTGACCTGGAAGACCCGAATGCGAATTGCTGCCAGAGTTTCAAGTGCCCTCCTCTTCTTGCATACTTACAGACCTGAGAAAATGATCCATGGTGACCTTAAACCTGAAAATATCCTTCTTGATTCAGAATTCAACTGCAAGATTGGAGATTTTGGGATTTGCAGGCTTGTCCCTGAGGAAACTGCACGTTGCCCAAGTTTTCGCTGGAATACAGAGGGAAAGGGTGCATTTCCATACATGGATCCAGAAATAGAGAGGACTAGAGACCTGACATCCAAGTCTGATATCTACTCCTTTGGGATCATTATTCTACAGCTACTCACTGGCAGGCACCCAGTAGGATTAGTGAGTGAGGTGCGCCAGGCAGTGTCTTATGGTAAGTTAGCATCAATCTTGGATCCATCTGCCGGAGAATGGCCTACATTTGTGGCAAGGCAACTGGTAGACCATGGTTTAAAATTCTGTGAGTTGAACAGTCGTGATCGACCTGAGCTGACACCAGCTATTGTGAGGGATCTGGAGCAGTTGCATCTTGCTGAAGAGCGACCAGTGCCATCTTTCTTCTTGTGTCCAATCCTCCAGGTGAGTGATAAGAATTACCTTCTTGGTTCTTTGGACTAGGTTAAAGCTTTTTGACATGGCAGTATTTAATTATGTTGATGGTTATTAGATGAGAAAGCTCTCATGTGTTCTCCCTAATGTGCGTATCATTCATTGACTTGAAAGTAGAAAATGTGATTTTTTGTCCAAACTTTCCAGTCAAATGTGATAGACATGTTCTGATTTGTTAATTGAGAACTGTTGGCATGGGACCTTAACTTGGTTACAATGGCTTGGATGGGCCATGACATCATTGAAGCAAGACATCCAAACAGCTAGAACTGCTGCTTTTGTTATGGGTTATAAGGGTGTTAAGGATGTTAATCTTAAATCCTTGATGCCATATCTAGTCTGAGTCTGAGATTATTAAGATGGGTTAGGCCTGTATCCGGTCCACCCCTCCCAAGATCCCCAGATAGCTGGTGGGTAATGGCCTTTTTTTTGGGAACGGCATTAAGGTCATTTGGTATCCTTAGGTTGAAGAGTGACAAAAATGAAAGAAGCCCCTTGGTCTCTATTATTGGCATTCAGCTCTGTAGATTTTGGTATGAAAGTGTCTCATCTCTCATGATGTGTAATGTAGCTCACTTTAATGGGATAAAATGCCACTCTTGCAGGAGATAATGCATGATCCTCAGGTGGCAGCAGACGGTTTCACCTACGAAGGCGATGCATTGCGTGGGTGGTTGGCAAATGGGAGGGAAACTTCTCCCATGACCAATTTGAAGTTGAGCCACCTGCATCTTACACCTAACCATGCACTTCGACATGCTATCCAACATTGGCTCTGCCAGTATTAAAATCTAATGTTACCGGAGTCTAATGTACACACACGCCGATGCATGTTTTATCATTTCTGATCTCTACATGTATATGGGTGGTTTTACATGCATGCATGTATATATTGTACCTATCTTCTCTTCTTGGGCATTCTGGCTGATTTATAATCATCATGTTATTAAGTAATGGGCTTATGCTTCAGCCACAAGTCTATGTCGTAAAGTTATTATTTAACTATTAATAAGATTTATATTGGTTTTTCACGAATATCATATCCATATGTATCTTGATTTTTTTCATTATTTTTCAATGTTTCGCGAATGTATCTGACAGTTTGTACTCCACATAATTGTCAAAATGTGTTTATACCTTATCCCTGGTCAATTTTACACTTTTAATCACCCCTTCATGGAAATCTAGGCATAGCTTTGGATTGACAAGCAATAAGTTGACTGCACTCCACCTCACAATTCTGAATTCAATTGCAGACCTATAATAATTTAAAATTATAAATGCCTTCACCTGTAACATTCATATCTGCCCGTGAATTGGCATCAATTTCAGATGGCACCTATTCCAACTGTACGGTGGAACTAAGATTTCTGAGGGTGGGCTAGACAGTAAAAACCCCTTACATTTATGCATGATTAGACATCAATAAACATGTCAATCATGCTAAAATGTTGATATGGCAAGTTATTATACACTGGTTAAACAGAAGCAGCTTGGCCAAACATCCTCATAATGCTTGCATTCCGTATCTTTACCAAAAAAAAAAATGCTTGCATTCCATAGTTTCTGATCCCCAGCCTATGTTCATAAACAGAGTTTCCTAATAAGCAATTTGTATGCTAATCCATTATATAGAAGAGCAGCTCACAAGGCCAGGCTTCCACCAAGATTTGAACCCTTGTATGCAACTTTACCCCCGTATGCTAATCCATTATCCCCAGCCTAGGTAGGGATAGATGTATGCAACTTTGCCTCTGTATATATAGAGAATCTGTTTCCAAGATTTGAACCCTGATCAGGTCACAATAGAGCAATCAGGCAAAACACTAACAAATGTTTGGTATAGGATTTGACATTAACTGTCAGAGCAATTTAGTGACATTGAGGTCAGGCAAGTGATTTGAGGACTTGCAAGAGCAAATCATGCTACAATGAGGGCGTCCTCATCCATCATCATAACATCTATTCAAGATAACTGTGTAACATGAGAGAGAGAGAGAGACAATTTTATGAAAGCTATTCAAGATTACTCTGTAACAGGATTCTTCAAAGATGCATTCAATAGGAAATCCACTTTCAATGGTTTATTGCACTCAATAAGAAATAGTCTTTTTCAATACCCTATCTACGGGCTAGTAATGGGTTTACCGTGACGCCAATGAACGATTTCAATCGACAGATAAAATCGACAAAAGGAGAGAGAGAACAACCATGTCGGTTTAAAGGAATTTTAGTATTTTACTGTTTAGGTATGGAAAAAACCTTTGGGGCCTTTGTGGCATGGTAAAATCTCGGGCCCACAACGCATTAACACGAGAATGCGTGTTTGACAGCGGCCACTTTGTGGTCTCTGCCTATAGAAAAAAAAATGGAAAATGCCAAAAGGTTAGGCCATTTTCCTTCTTATCTCCCTTCAGGAGTTGTTTCCACTTTCCACCACCTAGAATCCGAGCTCTTTTTCTGGCATCTGAAATATATCCATTCCTTAAACATTTAGACAATTTTAAAAATTCCATATCTGCTTTCCAATTAGCTTTATTAATTTCATAAAACATTAAAACCTCCGTAACCCCTGTCCTCCATTTTGTCTGTTTCTGCATCAAACAAACTTTCCACTTGTTTGTATGAATCTTTCCTTTGTGAATCCACCCACCCCCACGGCCCCACCTAGAAAATCTCGCAACATCTCCACCCCCATTGTATGAACTGGAATTGCTTGTGCAACTATTTAACAAATGTTGTTCTGTGACAGTAATTTAACTCTCTTGTTTCAACAGTAATTTAAAACTCGTCATGAAGCTATTCTACTCTTCACTTTTTCTACTATCTCCTTACAAGTTCCCTCTTTTTGCATTCCAATCCACAACTTAACTCCCAAATATTGATAATATTTTCACTTCCATTATCCTTTGAAACATCTTTTCTATGTCTTCTTTGAATGTTACTGCTAAAAAACACTCTAGACTTAAACAATTTGATTTTTTGCCCACACCTCTTCAAACTTTTCCAACACTTCCTTCACTCTTTGTAATTGCTTCACATCTGCCTTACAGACCATGTAGTCATTTTATGGTGAGAAAGGTTGCCCTGTACCTTAACCCCTTATTCCGTTGAAAATAATGGTGAATGTCATGTTATTTTATTATTACGTTATCAAAAGAAAAAAAGAAAAGAAAAGAAAAGTGGTTCGACTATTAGATTTGATGAAATTGTCTTTGGACATAAACAGAAAATTTAGGGAAAAAAGTTGCCTTTGGAGTTTGAACAAGCGCTGCTTTAACCGTACATGCACCAAGCCAGGAGCCTCTAACTACATCATTTAGTAACTTCATTAAAGCTCGAATGCTTAACAAACACCTCTATCAGTCACTCAACAAATGTAATGAAGTAATATGTAGACTAGCCATCTACTGCAGTGGCTATACAAACTTATAAAATCAACATCCTTGCAAGATTTCGTCCCTGGTGAAAAGCAGTGAGGCAGTAATCTGATTTTCAGTATGGTTGAATGGATGATCTTTTTCCACAGAATATTCAATCTTAAGTTCATCCATTTGACCACCCAAAAGAGGTTTTGATTCTCTAGTGTTGTCTTGATCTTCAAGTTCTTCTACTAGCAAGTGTTCCATCTGCTTAGTGGGTGCAATGTTTTCCTTGGAACTAATTTCATCATCATATTTGTCAAGCCTCGGACCTTGATTAGAGACATTGCATGAGCTTGAATCTTTTGTTGGGCTGTCAAGGACCACATTGCAATCCTCATAAGTCGATTGTGTTTTCTTGGCGTTTTGGGTTAAATCTGCCTCCTTGGAGGACGAGAATTGATCGTCTTGGTTGCCTGGATTGCAGTAGATAGAATTAGACCTACTGAGATATGACCCTTTGAAGCTTCCATCTGCTGAAGAAGATCGTTGGCAGAAGCTCCCAAATCCTTCAATACCACGTGTGAGCTTTCGAGCTTGGTTCCTCTCTTCCTTGAGGAGAGGCCCTTTATCAAGTAACTTCAGTACCCTCTCGGATTTCCTTCTAACAGCAAGGCCCCAGTTGAATCTGTATTAAAACGACAGAATCCACCTAGTATAAGTGGCAAAAATAACAGAGACAAGAAGCAAAAAACCAATAACCCAATAAAAATGATCTTAGATTGGATTAGGGACCCTTTTTCATCGATGTACTGAAAGGTTTCCATCTCCCCAATGATGTTTTTGTCGCTCTGAAACTCCTCCGCAACGCTCTCGGGTCCATGGGTCAGAAGGTGTTCCAATAAAATCACAGCCTTGTAAGCAATTCTCCAATTTTTTCTATCAAATCTCGACAACCTGAATCACATGGAGTCATGGAATCAAAAAGAGTTGGAGGTGAGGGACTGAGGGGTAAAATCCACAAATTGAATTACAAAAGAAGAAACCCAGGAACCTTGTATGAAGAATGTCCACAATCCTCCAATAATCATCCACTTCAAAAGCTGCCCGCGATATCAAACCCATAGTTCGGGTATCCGGTGCCCATGGATTACCATTGGTGGCTTCTTCCGTTAAGCTTCAATCCCAGCGCCCCACCCCACCCCCCAAACCAAAAAAAAAAATAAGTGAATGAATCAATAAACCCAGATGAAATAAGATGCATGATTAAAGCCAGATGAAAAATCAAACTCAAAAACGTGTATCGAGATCGAATAGAAAATAAGGGAAGGAAACCGATGTTAGCCTTGAGTTAAATGATACTCACAGTTGAGCGGGTGTAACGTCCGTCAGGGCCAATCGCGCCGTCCTGATCTTCTCTTTGAGGAAAAAAGAAGCATGTTTCTTAAACTCATGGAAGAAAGGAGTACCCATGGTGCTGTTGTTGTTTCCGAGAATCGACATGTCTGTGATCGATGAAGGAGAAAGAAAAGGAAGATCTTAATTTCTTTGCGGGGAGGGGGAGGCAATAAAAAAAGGAGGAGAATTTAGTATCGATTCCTTTCGATTTGCGTAAGCAGGAAATGCAACTGCTCCGCTGAAGCAATAAATGTCACCTAAAAGATGGAATGCAGACGTAAGAAGAGGAAGAAGCAGGAGAAGAAGTCAGCTAAGACCTGAGTGATTAAAATGGTGGAAAGAATTGAATGAGAGATCTGGACAGTAAACTAGTTGGGGGCCGGGGTGGGGACATGAACCGATGAACGTCGATGTTTCAACCTATACTTGTAACTTGGAAGGTCCCTTTCGTGTTTCGGCTTTCGATTCCAATGGGACTCGTACAGTCTAGACCCTGGGCGGTCTTCGTCTCTGAAGTCAACATCGATTTTTTGAATTTGAAAACCACGGGCACCGGCAAAATAGAATTTTGCAAAATTGAAAAAAAAAAACAGAAGGAAATTTAGCAAAATAAAAGAGTAGACGTTTCTTCTATTATTGATAAAATAACGATTAATGACAACGGAGGGAATATATCCTTTTGGGGTCGAGAGACAACACGATTCCTACTCCTACATCACATCTCCCCCCCCCCACAGCACATCTCCGCCGTCTATTAGAAACATCTCCCGATGATAATATTAGTTTTGGTGATATCGGAAGATATTTTCAAAACAGGACAGGAATGTGTTACGAGGCATTGTGGGCGGAGATGTGATCTCATTTATATATATACGCACATACATCTCACCATAAGACCGAGATCCACCATGTGCGGGTAAAAATCATGTTAGAACTTAGAACGCAAGGGTGCAACTGCATCGGATCATGTGATCCTATTTTGTTGAATTCGAATCATTCTGGTTCAGATCTTTGGATGGATAATAGGATCTAAATTGGATCGAATTTAGATTATTCTCTGATCCAATTTGATATGTATGTTATATATTTATTTATATAAATATATATAATACATATATATATATATATTATTTATTTATTTAAATTGGTATAGTTTTATATTTTTTTAATAATTTATTAGTTTTTAGACCTGATTAGATTTGAATTTAAGTCCATGTCTCTGATCAAAACTTTTGATCGGATCAGATACATAATTAATAGTGTTGGATTAGATTCAAATATACCTTAATTCGAATCCAATCTGATCTATTTACATCCCTATTAAAACTTGTTTTGCTAAAAAATGATTTGGATTTGAAGCTCGTTCAGAATCCGGATCTCTTAATTCAAAGAGAACAAGTCTAGATTTTATCTCAACAACCATTGCAATCGTGACATCTCTCCACAAAGGACGAGTGAGACTACTAGATCTAGTCCCAACCAAGGGACCAACAGCAATTTCAGCGATACATTGGGAATAGCTGAAATGGCTGTTGGGACCTCTCCTAACTTGGACAAGTTGGAGCTATACATCTAGAACATCTCGTCCTTGTAACTTATCATCCACGGGGAGATGTTTTAAATGCATGATTGCAACATATGAGATTCGTGTGAAACATTCTAAGGAGCAAATCCATATCAAAGGCATGACTCCTTATCTCCTACCCACAAAATACTATCTCCCTGCATTAGGAAGAGATGTTCCTCATGTGTAGCTGCAGTGTTATGTGGGCAGGGTTATTGCATGTGGGGGTGTACCCTATAAGGTGACCATTTGAATTCACTACAAGGAGGTAGAGGTACATCCCAACTGTGTATTGGGAGCATCTCCCAAATCCCAATGACAACTATCATAGATATTTCCAATGCATGCTAAGATGTGCATGTGGAGCACTTCTGTGGAGTATAGATGCAACTCCAAAATGGCTCTCCAACATGCATAATAATACACAGTGGCGATGTGTTTTGAGGTATCTATCAAAATTCATGAGAGATATTCTCAATGTATCATTGCAATTGTTTATTGTTGTTGTTGTTCTTACAATGTATCATTACAATTGACTGCCCATTGTTTAACTAATTGATTACCCATACCTTTATTGTTTAACTATTATCTTGCACCACCCCTATTATTTTTGACAATTGACTAGATCTACCCCCTATTAATATAGGTAAACATGTGACGTTAGGCAATGTATATATTTTTTTTAAACCCAATATTACCGTTTCGTTTTTCCCCTCAATATTCTAGCCATTTCTTATCATCTTCCTCATCCCCCTCTCTGTCCCATGTTCTTTGATGACTAGGAACAGGCATTGAGATAGCCTCGCTCTTTCACCATCCCAGCCTGCATCAGTCTAAACTATTTATTCCTCTCATTTCCCCTTTTCTCTCCCCACTTCATTGTAAACAAACTATAGGTCCCTTCGAACACGGCATTACGAGAAGAATCATCCAAGGTTGCAAGAACAGAGACAACCCCAACTGCATGCTCTTAAAGCGATGGTTGATGACTGTAATCAAGCTGGAATTGAGAACGAAGACAGAAGATAATCATGCATGTCGTTCACCTTCTCCTGGATCTGATAGGATTTAGGGGTGCGATAAGAAGACAGAGAAGTTAAACCAGTCTAAAAGAAAAGCAAGCTAAATATGAGGTCAAGCTGAAACGTTGATTGTAAGGCTTAGATATTTAAGTAACAGCAAAAGAGGGGGAAAACCATACACCATACATTACAGCTGAGGCACAGTAAAATAAAACTGCAGAAATTAGAAGAAACGTGTCGAAGCAAATGTATGCCACAAAATCGACAAAAGCATCTCCGAACAAGATCCCTGGAATTTTGAATTGAACTGTTCCATCTCAGATCTTGAGTTTAGTTTCAGATAACAAAGATTAAAGTAGAGAGGCGGCGAGAGATAGAAAGAATAGTTCAAGAACCATATAATGAAATTAAGAATCCATAGAAGAATTTGATAAAAAAGAAGAACCTCAATTAATAAACCATCAACACTCTAAACTCTTGTTGGGGCCTTGTATTTCTTTCACTGTATGTTATTTTAGTTGAAGATAGTTACAGACTTTTGGACTTTTTGTACTTGGGTTCTCTTCCAAATCTGTTTTTGTATAATGGGTTTCTAAGAAACATAAGAAAAAATGTTGTTGGTGCGATTTGTCTCAGGCATCGGACCCTGTAGCAACCCCTGCCAGAATCCCGGAACCTTGAAACCCCTCCTTCCCTTCCCATTATCAAAGCCGATGACTCCCATCCAGCACATCAAACAATAACCTGTAGTGTTGAAAAGCATAGGAGAAAGCCCAGCTTCCTGTGATGATTCTGAATAAAGAAAATGATTCCGACTTGCATAGTGCTTTTGAATAAGGTGAAAAGGGCCGGCCGAATTCACTACCACTGGTTTAGTGGTGACAGGGGGACGAAAACTATGAGAAGAGAAGAAGAAAGAGAAAAATAAGAAATAGAATGGAGACGGAGCAACGAAAGCCCAGCTTCGTGAAATGTGGATTTTATTTTGACATTTCATGTTTTTATTTATAAAAATACAAGGCTATTTGTAATGGGAAAAACCCTAAATTGGATTGACCCCTTAAAGCCGCTGAGAATCAAATCTTGTGATGAATCCAATGAGATTTCGTTGCGAGTCAAGTGACTACGATCTACAACTTACTACACGGTCAAGTGCCATGTGATTAAAATCTAATTTTAAATTTGATATTCATCATAATCAAATTAAATTTGGATAATTCGAATATTTAATCAGTAAAATTCAGATATTTTATTCTTACCAAATAGTTAATTGGATTCGAATTCGGATATGACCTGATTCAATTCAATAAATGTCCAAATTCGATCGATTATTTAATTCTTATATATAATATATAAAATATTTTATATAATATATATAATAATTAAGTTATATAAATAATTTATATACTTTATATCAATAAAATAATTATTTTATATATTTATTAATTATCTAAAATAATTAGTTAATCGAATTCGAATCAAATCGAATATTCAAATATTTAATCGGATATCAATTTTCAATATCCCTCGGATATCGAATTGAATTTGGATATCGGATTTCTAATTGGATTCGAATTTGGATATTGCCTTATCCAATTCGAATTCGATCCATTTACACCCCTAATTGCAATTGTCTTAACACTAAGACTGTGTTCGGTTTAAAGGAAAAAGTAGGGAAAGGAAGGGAAATGTAGGAAAACCTTTACAAGCCTTATATAGGTTTCCCTAAATTTCCCTTCCTTTAACCAAACATAGCTTAAGGGGGATTTTTTTTTTTTTTTTTGATTTTGAGCGTGGAAAAGTTGGTGAATGGGAATTTGATTCAATTGTAGTTAACTCAATTGCAATTGTCTTAACACTAAGGCTGTGTTTTGTTTAAAGGAAAAAGTAGAAAAATGAAGGGAAATGTAGGAAAACCTTTACAAGCCTTGTGTAGGTTTTCCTAAGTTTCCCTATATTTTCCTTCAACCAACATAGCCCAAAGGGGCGGGCTTTTTTTTTGGATTTTGAGAGGGGAAAAGTTGGTCAAACTCCCATTGACCAAGAAACCCATGTTCATTTTTCAGATTTATGTGAGGACCAATGAAAGTTTATTTTTATGGGTAAGTAATACCCATCTCTTAGGTGCATAAATTAGCTTTTCCATCTAGGGGGAAGTTGCCAATACTTGGATGAGACAAAAATGTCCCTTTTAATAATGAAATTTTTATGACTAAGATTGTCATTGCCTTATTTACATGGGAAATAAAAGAACATGGGTACATGCACTTACCCGGGTAAGTCTTTCCTAGGAAACACTTACCTAAGTAAGTGCATTTACCCAAATAAGTGACTTATTGAAAAGCAAATGGAGCATAAGAATCCATTCTACTTCCATCATAAACCATTATAAAATTTTGCTTTCAAGTTTTTCTAACTTTGTTCATGTGTGGCTATTAAACATATCTCAATTAGAATTCAAGACACCAACACAACAGGATGTATTATAATTTTATCCACAGTAACATTTAGGCTATGTTTGGTTTGAAGGAAAGTATGGAAAAGAAGGGAAATATAGGAAAACCTTTACAAATGTACACATTTCCCTTCCTTTCCCTATATTTTCCTTCAAACCAAATATAGCCTAAGAAAAAAGAGATAAAAAGAACCTCTTACGATGGGCATAGTAGTGGTAAAACATATCACAGTGGCATTGGGGGAAAAACAACTAAACGCCAACAAAACTTGTGCAATAGAGGGTGATGGGTTGCATTACGTTTTTCTTCGATGGGAACATATTTGAACGCAGTGACAAATATGCATTTTAATTTGGTGCTCTTTCAGACCAACATTTTAAAAAACGATTCAGAAATGGAATCGTTCTGCTCACCGGTTTCTGGGTCGACGGTCCGATCGTTTAGTTCGAACGGATAGTCCGTTTTGACAAGTAAATTAAAAAATTATAAAAATAATAAAAAAATGGTCAAAAGCATTGAATGAATTGATGGGTCGACGATTTGACTGTCCGAGTCAACGAATTATTGATTTTTTCAATGATTTTTGAGCAAATACTGGGTTTGAGATAAAACGGAACCGATTGCTTAACGATTCCCAGGCCGAATGGTCTAACCATCCTGGTCAATCGCGGTTCGAAAACCTTATTTCAGACGATTTGGATGAAGTGTTGTCGAATAGGGGGAAGGGGATTCAAGAAAATGTCAAACTTGTATTTTCAGCTTAAAGGGTGATTTGGGAATCTTGAGCGAGAAACGTTTCCTAACCGTTTCTTGGAAAAATGATCCAAAACAAAAACGGTTTTCAACCGGTTCTATTTATTTGCTGTTGTGGCAAAAAATGAATTGTTCATGAAACACTATGGTGCCAAACATTTTGTAAGTAAATCGGCTGCAAATTATAAGAGATGTATTAGTAAAACGCAAACCAAAGGTAGGTAATTAGGGGGGGGTGTATTTTAGTAAATGATTTTTTATTTATATTTTTTCATAATTCATTACTTCATTTAATTTTAGATGTATTATGAACTTCATAACTCAAGAATAATCTGGTCCTCTATGCTGCAGGAGTGACTCTCGATTGTAAGGTAGCGGAACTCATTGACCCTTACTCGAGAAACTGGCGGAGAGATTTCATTAGTCACCATTCACCACTTCCCTCCTGAAGCAATTCTGAAAATTAAACTCCCTTCTCAAGAAGCTGATTTGAAGATTTACTTGTCTGGAAACCTTCAACCAATGGTATATTCTTTACAGCCTCAGCATGTGAGTGGATTACCCAAACTACCCCCAATTCTCTTATTCAAACATTGTCTTCGGGCAGGTGGAGTGGTCTTCATTTTGGAAATTTAAAGGAGGCTTGGTGTTGTTACTGGACTGAGATGATGGACGATCCTAAAACACAACAATTATCTTCCCCTGTTTGCCAAATGTGCAATTACTCTCTGGCATATTTGGAGACATTAGGTGCAGATTGATCATGGATGGCATCCCCTTTGATCCCTGCAGAGTAATAAATGATATTACAGGCCAGCCGACAGATGCAAAAGAGTAGTTACTCTTAACCGTTGGTCAAACCAATCCTGTGGTTCTAATCCAAAATCCTGGTTCGGTGTTCAATTGGACTAAACCTCTAGACTGTGTTTGGTTTGAAGGAAAAAGCAGGGAAAGGAAGGGAAATGTTTGAAGGAAAAAGCAGGTTCAATTGGATTAAACCTCTTGTATAGGTTTCCCTATCTTTTTCTTCAAACCAAACATAGTCTTAGAGAACAGACTGAAAGTGAACTTCGATGCTTCTTTTTCTTTGAATGAAACTGGAGCTGGTTTGATTTTAAGGGATCGCCATGGCGCTTTTGTTCTTGCTCGTGCAATCAGAATTCATGCTGGGTCTTCGTTGGAAAGTGATGCTCTTGCTCTTAAAGTTGTTTTCTTACTAGTATTATTATCCCCTCTTGAATTACAACATGTTGATATTGAGGGAGATGCACAGTTAATTGTTAAAGCTCTGTTGGGAAAACCTCACAATCTCCCTTGGCGAATTGCTACAACAATTGCCGATTGCAGATCTATCTACTCAAATCTTTCTAGCAGTAACTTGGCCGCTAACCAAGTTGATCCCCATGCTCTTTCAATTTCTAATTCTTATACTTGGTCACGTGCCTTCCTTTTTACCAGAGGTGATCAATTCTGATTGTACCTGAGTTTTCTTGTTGTCAAAAAAAAAAAAAAAAAAAGGTAAATGAATCCCCCAAAAATGTTCCAAACCCCTATACTAGATTAGATTACTAGCACATTTCCATTTGGATATGGTCCAACAATGTTCGAATAAATAATTGTAGCTTTTGTTAAGGGTAAATTTCTTAAACTATCTCTACTATTAAATTAATTGACTAATTATATCCTTATTTTTTAATAACTTATGGACCAAAAGAGTAAGAATGTGTATAAGAAAATAGGGGATATGGAACAGTAGATGTATTTTTAGGTTTTCGGCAAAAGACCTTGTCTCTAAACATTGTAACTTGTAAATTGTAATTATAAGGCTGTGTTTGGTATTCTTTATTTTAAGGATTTATTTCCTTTTTATTGTTAAAAACTCTGTATTCGTAAAGTCATAAGGGCATTTTAACCGTAAAAAAGAGATAAATCCTAAAAATGTCAACTGCAGCCTAAATCTCTATTGGTGAGAATGAATTTCCTTTCTGACATATGCCGTAGGCTATAGGCTTAATCATGTAAATCTATGTCAATACTTTGGGTGTTTTTTATGTTCTTTCCGTTTTTTTTTCTACTTGCCAATTGTAAGTAAAAAAATGTTTTAATAAATGAATTTCCTATGACTTAAAGGTTTTTCAATTTGTTTAATTTAGTCCATTAGTTGCTTTATTTTATATTTAAGTAAGTATTAATGAATATTAGCTTTTCTAATCTTGTTTAAGACATCATTTTAATGTATATTTGGTTTTTTATGTAATATTTTAAATTATTAGCGTACCGCTCATTGTCATGTAAACATAGTTAAATTTGGAGCTGTTAGAATAGAATGATGCATTGTACGTCATGCAACGCACATTAGAAGTTATATTATTAACATCCACTCGTGGAGCCCACATTTCAAGTTTCAGAACCGTGAAACATGAACATCTGTGCCCCACATGTACATCTCCGTGTATTAAAGCATGTGAATTTAACAATTTATATCCATTGCTACAACCCACAACCAATACGCCCAATATATAATTTATTTATTACCAATTAATAAACAAATAAATTTTATATAATTCTTGGGTGCTTGCCATACTGTATTTCATGATTGTTCTATAACACGAGCCAATGTTTTTAATTCATCGTTGGCTGGTAGTCGAACCATTCGATTCATTAACTAGAGTTAAGGGTGTCAATGGACCGGTTTAGAATTGGATCCCATCCATTCCAAAATCAATTTAGATGGATTGAATGGATCAATAAGACATATTGGGTTGGATCACATTGATCCAAAATATTTATTAGATTGGATTGGACTTGGTCCATTCATAATAAATTTATATTGGATTGAGTTGAATTAAACTAATATATGATCCATTGATATAAGATGAGAATATAGATGTCAATGGACTAGGTTTGGGTTGAAATCAATTTAAATCAGAATGAACTTTAACAGGTTAAACGATCTAGACATTAAATTGGACCAATCCAAAATAATCCAATATATTTATTGAATTGAATTGGACCTGATCCATTTACAATGAACTCACATTGGGCTGGATTGGATTGGACCAGATCCAGTTCAATTGACACCCCTAACTAGAGAGGCTAAGACGGTATGATTCAACCCCAAACTTATTTAATATATAAAAACTTGTTAATTCGATTAAAACCTATTTGTCCCATGCATTCGAATCATTATAGTTTCTTGGTTATGATTTATACCATTTTATACCAATCCTAAAAAGGTCAATCAATGGTCAAGCCTACGATGGTTGCACCAATGATATTTGATCTGTTTAACTCCTTCAGTCAGTCAAACAATGGAGATCGGCTTTCCTCTGGGCAAGTCCGTGCCCACACTGTTTCAACTATCATTTGCAATCTTGCATTGGGAATATCTTTTCATGAAATAAAACACATAAGTATAGAGATATTCTCAATGCAAGTCTATAAGGGCTGCTCTAACGGGCTTTGCCTTGATGGAAACCGAACTCCGAACAATGATATTCTAAAATATGATCAAGAGGGAAATAACCCAGATTTGGAAAGTGTTGAATGTTTGGCTCCATATACATACACACATATACATTGTGCTTGCAGAACAAGAGACCAGATTTGCTCCTCACATGCACATCTTATCATGCATTGGGAACATCTCCCATACTTATCGGTTATTATTCATAGGAAATGTTCTCAATGCATAGTGGATGTGCCTGTGAGGCGCCCATTTGTGAGGAGCAGATCACATCACACAGAACAAGGTGGGGTTTGACCGGACTGGTTGAGGAGCTTTAAAATAGTAGTTGACATATCTCCACCTTGAGGTCCAAGTCTATGTGCCAGTGATTGTGCATTGTGATGTTAAAGTCCAATAACATATTATTGGACAACGAATTCAACCCGCATTGACAATAAAATCATCAATCTTGTAAGTCCCTTTTTTTTGCCTTTTTTTTTTTGAATTGGGATCTACTCCTCACATCAACCTCACAGTCACAACTAATTGTGTATTGAAAATATCTCCCTATAAATATTAAATACAAGAATGAGAGATGTTCTCCATGTACAACGAATATATGCTGTTAAGTTAGTGTGACGCTAAAGAGCAAATCGGACTCCTTTTTCCTCTACCTGAACCCCAACCAGTAATCAGTGATGTTGATTGGAGAGGTGTCTAACATATAATAAAGTCTATATTTTGCAAAATTTAAAGAACATTAAAGGGCATTTTTTGCCCTTTAATTTTTTCCCATAAATCTAACATTTAAGAGGGTATAAAGAAGCTTCAGGTATATTGAAGTAGTTTTGTAAACCCGCAAGGTATATTTAAATAATTAATCTTTTATTTAACTATTAGAAAAAACATATTAACACATTTGACAAGAGAAATATTATATTTGGTCATTTCATCTCTTCGTGTCAATGGGACAGGATTAGCGGAATGCAATAGTTGTTCAATAGGTTTCCAAACTAACAATAACACTCCACACCAGTCATGGGATATATGGGATTCTCAATCATTCAACCTCTCTGTGTAGTGATGAGTGACTCTTGAGATGTGCTCCCTTTGATCTGATTGACTCTGAGACAAAATTATGCACACCTGGCTGTATTACCTATATAGATTTAGATTAAAAACACCCAAATGGGTTTAGATCTTGGTTTTTAAAAACGAATCAGTGACCAAACTGGTCAGGGGTCCAATTATCGATTTGAACAGTTCGATCATTCTATCCAAACAGCTGGTCAATTCTGACAAAAAAAATAAAAAAATAAAAAAAAATGAAAAATGGTTAAAACCATTCAAACTGTTAACCGGCTGATTCAATGGTTTACTAACTAAAATCAACAGTTTTGGAGGAAAACGGAACCAGCCAGGTGACCGTCCGGTCCTGTCCGGTTTTGAAAACACTGGTTTAGATGGGGCCTATAATGAAAACCGGCGTGGCGTGTTCACTCGTGTAAGCAGCCTGATGTGTATAATTTTGTCTGCAGTTCATCCGGACTGACGTTGGACGCCGTGTTGGTAGTGTGTTGTTGGTAGCACGTGTGGGCTGGTTTTTAACTTTCCGGTCTCAGCAGACTTGGATTCGTTGTCTCCTAACCGTGCTTTTTCAATTGCTCTAATGAATCTGCAAACTCAAGTTCTACGGCTCCGAATTATCTACGTTGGAATGCATTCACTTTTAGATCTCTTCAAAATTTAATTGAATTGTTTCCTTCTTGCATGATATCCATTAAACATTCCTACAATGGCGAACCCTCGGCTTCGTGGGTTCTTTTGGTGGAAAAGATGGGCAAAAACTAACTGGATTATCTTAGTTGCGGGCTTCACAATTATCTTGTTGGCTCTTACTGTCACCATTGATTCTTGGAGCAAAGAGAGCGACCCGAACGGATCGCTTGATCCCAAGACCTCTCTCGTCGACCTGACGTTATTACGAAATGCTAAGGATAGAGGCGCTGGTAATGGAAAACTTCCTAATCATTCTATTTTGTGGAAAATGGATTGATTTCCTTCGAAAGTATCAATAACTGTTGGTTTCTGCTGCAATAGACGGACTTACTCTATCCGTTTGGGTGTGATGATGCTTTCAGCAGGGAACATTTTGAGAACATTTTTTTCGATATAAATTGGAATGCAAAAGCAAGCGTTTGAATATATTTGCCT
This sequence comes from Nelumbo lutea, assembly GCF_056320005.1. NCBI lineage: Eukaryota > Viridiplantae > Streptophyta > Magnoliopsida > Proteales > Nelumbonaceae > Nelumbo > Nelumbo lutea. The sequence goes on along the minus strand of NC_142685.1, from coordinate 2,701,688 downwards.
TTTTTTTCTGTTGTAGTTTGTTTAGATGGTAGCGCACCTGGGTACCATCTTCGAAAGGGGTTTGGCTCTGGTACCAATAACTGGCTTCTCCACATTGAGGTAACTCCTAGAACAGCACTCACTCTTTCTTCTGCTGGATCAAAGAAATTTCATAGTTTCGTTACCTAGCTTGTAGCTTGGGCACCTTTACTTTTGCTTCTCTATGCTAATGAATGAACAAAGGCATGCTTTAATTTCTCCATATTGCGACTCTTGTCTCCTAGTCGTTTATTGGCTCTTTGTTGTGTTTATTTAGACATTTCTTTTATGCTCGTAGGGTGGGGGTTGGTGCGATACAGTGGCATCATGTTCTTCACGTAAACGAACTGCACTAGGGTCCTCACTCTATATGGATCACCGAATTCCCTTTCTTGGAATCTTAAGCCATGACCCATTACAAAATCCTGGTATGGACACTTCATTACTGCAAACCGTTTAGGTTTTGGACGTTGCAATATATTTCTTCCTGTACATAACCTTGCCCAGAGGGTTTCGAGTTTAAGCTTGTCATTTAATGTTTGCATTTATAGATAATAATGTTTGAAAATGAAACACTGTTGTTTCTGTGGGGAATTAATAACTCAGTTATCTACTTGAATACAAGAGACTGATGGTTCCTTCAAATAAACAATTCAACCTTCTTTTGAATATAATCTTATTAATTTGATCATGCACCTCATAGCCTGGGATAGAATTGTTACTAATAATATGGTATTTCATATTTCAGAGAGACATCAGAGTTCATACTTAAAATGTAGCGTGAATAGAGGAAGATTAACACCACCCAAATAATTAGCCCCTTTCTCACTAACCAAGGTCCAAAAGTCGTCCCAATTGAATCACCACAAACTTTCATTTTTTAATATTTTTGTTATTGTGTTTATTGCTGTGGGAATTGTCCATTAATATTTTTGTTGTCATCTTTATTGGTGTAGGTATCATCAATTGATATTATTGTTCCAGAAAAAAAGTAGCGTTTTTAGTCAATGTTTTAAAAATCAAGCTGGAGACTGATCCGGTTTTCTTTCTGGGTGATGGGTCACTGGTTTGACTTTCCAGTTAAATGGGTTAGACTAACACATGATGATAAATCTGGACCCTTAGATCAGAATAACTTAAAAATATATGTAAAGAAGAAGAGGCAGCTGAGAAAGAAAGAAAGAGGAGGTTGCCAGTTGCTTGTCATTGTACGCTCTCTCTCTCTCTCTCAGTTTTTTTCCTAAGATTAACTGTTTAATTGATTGGTTAGTTAGAGATAAATTTCAACTTATAATATTCAAATAAATATTTTTTTTTTGAGAGAATGACTGATCATTCCAGGTCAGAATTTTTTAGCCCCACCGTACAGGGACTGAATCTTGACCGTTAATTGATGCCAAATTCATAGGCAGGATGAAAGAAGGGTATGATCCATCTAATGGACGCCATAAAGGTTGCGGAATGGGTGGGCGAATTTCAAAAATTTCCTACCTTCTCCCAACTGGGAATCATATTCCCAAAGTTAAGAATACAATATTCAAGGATCCTACTTGAACCATAATCAAACCAGATCTGTACCAAAAGATAAATGGGAGGAATATACCTGATCCAGAGAAGCAGTATCTCCCAAAGTTGGTGTTCACGGCCAAAGAATGCTCCAAGATCCGCTCCTGCTGAAGATGACACAGCTGTGAATGGAACAGAACCAGCAGGGTGCGTCCTACACACTGGATCCTTCACAAGAATCCTTTGGAAGTACTAAACACTGAATCCTTCTCAGTCTTTCTTGCAAGACTGATGTCAAGAACAGATTTCTTGACTTTCTTTTCTGCAAAGATCTAATCTTGCAATGGCAGATGGCGGCGGCAGGAGGAGATCTCCAAAAACGAAAAAGGCTGAACTGCTTTTTCTCTTTTTCTGGAGAGTATGAATCAGATCTGATCTGAATTCGCAGGAGGTATCCTATACCTCTTCAAGGTGGTTCGAAATCTCCTCCTTTCTTCTTGATTAAGAAACCTCCTTTTTAGGAGTTATCCCAATCCAAATCAGTATTTGGATAGGGGATAATCTTAATCCTTTCTGCAGATAGAGTTAGCTTACTCCTGATCTTATCAGGAGGTTACCAGATTCAAATCTAATTTGAATTTGGTCTCTTAGAGTGGATAAGGCTAAAATGCCCAATCCTTTTACTAACTTTAATCTCAAATTCGCCCCATGGATGGGTGATCATATCAGCCCACCTCGAAATGGGCTTTTGGCCCATTAAGTGTTCAGTGTCTAATTACTTTCCAATCTGCTGCCTAGTTGGGCTTCTTTGTATGGCGTGGGACCCAAGCATTGATCTACACACCAGCCACATGGGTTCGGCCCAGCCTTTAATACAAGGCCCAGCCGAATTCACTAAAAAACTCAATGAACCCCTTGAGTCCATCATATGGACCCTATGGGCCCAACACTTACATTAAGTGGTCCCTGGGCCAAGCCATCTTATAAAAACCCAGGGACTGTGGGCAGGTGCAAGATTAGCCCATTAGGTATTATCCTCAATGGTCTTACACTTAACCTCTCAGCCCTTAATGATCAAGCACTGCCCGACAAGAGAGGACCTCTCCCTCGGCTGCAAGGTACAGTGCCGCACTCTCCTCTCACATGGATCCCGGGAATTAAAACCATTTGCAAACAATTCGAAACCGTACATATATATATAAATATATTAATTTTGCAAAACAAAATTCCAACGATTGAAATCAACTGCCGACAGTTTGGTTTCCATCAGAGAGAGTGCATTCCCGATCATTACCCTTTGTCCGACAAAGTGGCTGATTCTGTCACTATGATCACCCACTCAGATGAATTCTCAAACTGCCCCAACATACCCAGGTTTTGATCCCCGCTAAGGATCTCACTGAATGGCATATCAAAGGTAGCCTGATCCAACACCTAGTGAAATGTCATAATCGAGTCTAGGGGTCAGGTGTAACTTTTCAGTTTTGCCCATCTATCTCCAAGGTCCAGGGCAATACTGGAAATCTGGTCCGGTTCAAGGATTCAAGTAATCCCATACAGCATGTGCCTCGGGTCTTACCCTGATGGCTGAGACAGGCCATCCCAACACTTGGTGGCACACCAGTATCAGCCTTGGCAGGATAAATCTCCCCAGACTTATCCAACGGCTGTGAACATTTAAAACTAACATGAGTCTCTATAAATGTCCAGTTTTAGGGTTTTACACAGAATTAAACCAAACAACATGAATCAAACATGCACTTTATTTATTTCCACTAAATAACAAAAGTACATCAAATCAGATTGAAGCTAAGGGCATACAAAAACTGTCTAACACAGGATGCGGTTTATAGTGGGGGGGGTACTAGTAGACTATGGGGGGCTGTCATTCAGAATTCTGCATTGGGTTGCAGTGTACTTAACCCTATTTTTTTTAGGTTTGATAGTGTTGGGCAGTCAAGAAACAACATGCCCAGAAAACGAGTGCGGCAGACATGTATATGCTGAGATGGATGAATGGAAAAACTGGAAAGGATAGTATCAGAAATTAAGTCATTCTTAGGAACTTAGGAGTAGCTCCAGTAGGTGATAAAATGAGACTATGAGAGAAAGTAGACTAAGATGGTTTGGTCATGTGCACAGAAGGCCATCAACAGCACTTGTAAGAAGAATTGATTTGTTACAAGTCGAATGGGCTAGAAAGGCAAGGGGTAGATCAAAAAGGACTTTGGTTGCAGTAGTCAGAAATGATTTAAGCGCCAATGATTTAACAATGGATATGGCATTAAACAAAATGGACTGGTGAAGCAAGATTTATGTAGCCAAACCTATATAGTTGGGATAAGGCTTGGATGATGATGATTGTTGAATTGAATGGTTGATTGGTTTTAACTTTTAATAATCAAATGATGGAGGAATTATATGAAGGTTGATATTGTAAAATGGTACGAACTGTGACCCCTGGATGGGTTGAATGCTTTAGTGGTTTAAATATCTAGGTTGAACTGGTTTCAACCAATTCAATGGGTTTTGGTACATTGATAGGTTTGGGGTTGAACTAAACCATCTTGACCTTCGAGTGACAAGTAAAATGGTTCAACTGTTTGGGTCAATGATGGGTTGAACTCAGGGGTGGACTCGAGCTCAGCTGAGCCGAATATCTGGCTATTTGAGCTTGGCTCGCTAGAAAAACACGAGGATCAAGTTTGAGTTCTAGCTCAGCTTGGCTTGAGCTTGACTGTAAGCCAGTTTGGCTCAAAGCTCGATTTAGATCGAGCTGAAATAACTCGTGAAAAGCTTGATTCGTGTCCACCCCTAGTTGAACTCATTGTGTGTATATAGATAGATAGATAGATATTCTTTTGATCAATTAACTTAATAGTTATATTGCAAACATGGAAATATCTCAATAAGCATCATTTTGAGCAGAGGACCTAGTAACTACTCAAACCTTGGCCATTTCAAAACTAGGAGCCCATTACTACTTTGTCTTTGTACAATGGATGAGTTTACTGGCTGATTCATGACAAAGAAACCTTTTAATAATATTAAGTATAACAAAGGAGTTCACTGTGCTTGACATTTCCCTAGCTTTGGAGATAGCTGAAAGCTTGAAACAGTCAAATGGTACATCTCCGTTTCTAAGTTCCAAAGTTTTGGACTGTTTATTGAGTGTGTTCTTGAAGAACTGAACTTTTATAGTATTATCAATATCTTTCCTGTTCTTTTCTGAGGGTAATCGTGTTGGTTCTATTAATTAGTCAAAAGTATGTACATGGGGAGATGTGTTTTGCTACAGACAAAAAAAGGAAAAAAAATGAATATGATATGATATGTAGATACAATCCTAAATCAGATCTGTGGAATAAGCAAGTAATAGTAGGATGATCTAGGAGTTATCACCAGGGTCTCTAGGAGTTGGCACCTATGTGGGATCTATTATGATTCAACACCAAACAGGAAAATAAAAACTGCTAATATGGCATGTATTTCATTCGTTAATTCCCTTGCAGAGGGTTCCTGCTCTATTTGTAGACTCATGGGGTGGAATATTTACTTATTATAAGAGAGTGCTAACTTCTATATTAAAATGAAGAAAGCTCTCTTAAATATATCTTAACTTGACACTTGGTAGAATCACCAGACAATGAATAAAAACTCAAGAAGAAAGAGATTCTATAGGATGTTTTGTGTGGTTTTCTTGTTTAGTGTAAGAAATCTTTGTGGGCCCTGTGGAGCCCATCACTTCTCTTTCTAGCTGGATAATTGGTCAAGACCCATGGTTTTGGATCATTCCGCATGGGCTTGTTGAAGCTCAATTTCTAGTCCATCACAATACCCCTTTAGAGGATATAAAGGGTTGTATAGACCTAGACAAAAGCATAGTTTTTGCTTCTGTTTTCTCTTTGGGCTCTGCATCAAAATCCCCACACTTTGACTCCACTGCATCATGTTGGCCAAGTCTTTGTGTAGGTACATAGTGCTCGATCAATCCTTTGGAATCCAGAAGACACTGAATCGATACCATATGGACGCCTGCGATTAGACTTTAGCTCATCGGTCACCTGCGATGAACCTATAGTGCATCACACATTTGCGATAAACGCACGGTTCATCGCACGATTTGTGATGAACCCACGCTTAACCCGAGCCTAAAATAAGTCCTAGATTAGATCTGCGATGAATTTTTAAGTTAGGTCCTGCGATAAACCTTGGATGTGTGTGACTTTGCGATAAACCTATGACACACAGCTTTGTGATAAACCTATGATAGAAGTATGAGTCAGCACGAGCCGGAACTGAACATCAGTCAAATGTGCGACCTTTAAATTACGCGTGTGGTAATGTGCCACGTAAGCTTAGTAAAGATGTGCTCGCCAAACGGTAATGTCACTAGTGCCACGTCGGTCAAGTAGGGTGCGAAAGGAAGTAGTATGCGTGGATTATGAGAGTCCTTGGGTAAAAGGAAAGTCAACCTTGAGAGATCTCATAAGACACGTGGTGGAACCCTAGCAGTGCTCCTCAATGACCGATAGAAAATCTAATGTTCCCTTTCCTAATAGGAATCAATCACTCTTTCCTCCTTCTTTTCGGGATCTTGGGATCCCTCCCTATAAATAAGAACTCTCCCCATAGTGAAAGGATTCATTCGATCTCTGATTCACTCCACCATTGGACTCCCCACTGAGCTGCTTCATCATTCCCGTTTACCCTAACTCCTTGATTGATTCCCTGTCCCAGCCTTCCTTTGCCTTTCAAGGAGACCACCCCCTTGTAGCCTAACCACACCCTACCTACACTTTGTCAATGGCCATCAAAGAGATGTACTGTTGTTTGACATTCCCAGTGCCAGTATGGAATGTAAGTACCTCATATTTGGCAGACTTTGTGTCCTTGATGATCCATCTAATTGCCTAAAAGATACTGTCATCAGCCAAATAAATACCCCACCAATCTCAGCTGCCCTGTAGCTGCCAAGATATATACCATCACACCAAAACTTAAGCTCTCCAGGGATGGGAGAAGAGGAGGAAGACTGTAAGAGGGGCCATCAGGAGACAGTTGTATCATGATCTCACAGAAATTGTCTGTGGAGACCTGATGAAACTCCTTACACAAGTTGGGAAGTGAGAGAACTATGCCCCTTAGTACCTCTGTACTTGAAATGATTACCTCAAGTGTCTCTTAATTTGTTTTTTTTTTCCAATTTATCTTCTTTTGCTTTCTTTGTTTGTTTTGACTTGAGGGATGATTGCAGAAGGTTTATTTGTCTTCACTTCTATAGTGCCATTTTTTATGCTACAATTTATTCATTAATTTTAGATAATTCATAGATGACCTTGTATATGTAGGGCTTGCTTTTGATGTTCTCACTATTTATCTACTCATATTTGATCAAAAAAATTCTTAGTATTTTGGTCTTTCTTCAGATTTCTTCAACTGGAACAAGGTAAAGATTCGGTACTGTGATGGTGCATCATTCTCTGGGAACCCAGAAAGTGAATTGAAGGTAACTTGAAATGAAACATTCCCCATCTGTTACTATATTTAAATGATTATTTTCTGTGTAGATTGTGCTACTTTACCTTGCAGTCTGCACCTGGTTAGATTAGTACGTTTAGCTAATTACTTTTGATCACACTCTTGTTGTGTAGAATGGAACAGAACTCTTTTTCAGGGGTCAGATTATCTGGGAAGCAATTATGGATGAACTCCTGTCTGTAGGAATGGCCAATGCTAGACAGGTCTTTTCCTTAAAATTCTTATATACTTTAATCAGTTTTGTCTCATTTTAAACTGGAGCATCAATCTGTGCAATTTAGTAGGGTGATACAATGTTGAGACATTTTGATAATAATTTGTGCTCTATTGCCTATGCATAATCTTTGATGCAATGAAAGTAAGAGTCAACTATTTATCTTTTCCTTAACATTTTATTCTGAAAATGAATTCTTGTGTTTACTTGATTTATTTAAGTGACTGAGTTTTTTGTCTAATCCAAAATGTTTCCTCTAGCCATACTGCAATTTAGTTAGGAAGCAAAATAAAGGCAGATTTTTGTGCTGTTCTCATTCACTATTAAAACTTGATCACTTGTAGAGATGAGGTTACTGCTGGCAGGTTCCTTAGATAGGTAATGAAATTGCTTCACTGATAGCATGTTTCCTTTGATGGATATGCCACCTTCAATAATTTTTCATACCAAAAATGTTTTCTGCTTATTATGAAAACTTTGCCACCTATGCAAATAAGAATAGAGAAATTACAATTTCTTGCTAATATACCCAATCACTTCACAGGTTCTTCTTTCAGGATGCTCTGCTGGAGGGTTAGCAACTCTCCTACACTGTGATGATTCTCGTAAAATTTTGCCCAAGGATGCTAGAGTCAAGTGTCTTGCAGATGCAGGCTTTTTCCTTAATGAGTAAGCTTGACAATTGCCTTATGCATCTAGTTGTCTTTCGACTTCAAGCCTTTGCCAATATCTTTTCCATAGCACGAGTCTTGAGCCACCAGTTTTTAAATTTTCCAGAAACATTTATAAGCATAGTTTAAAAGGTGCTGAGGTGAGGCATTGAGGTGCATGCCTCAAGGCAAGTCGGAGCCAAAATGCCAGGCGCCTTGCCTTGCTACTAGTAGCCAGCGCCTCTATTTTGAAGGCATATATGCCTCACTGCCTTGGAATAGGGTTTCTTTTTCCAAATCTAATTACAATGAACAAAAAAATGAGTATAAATATAAAATTCCTCCCCCCCGGCTATATATATATATATATATATATATATAGAAAGTATTTAAGTTGTCTATGAAATGAAGTAAATTGTGTATCTATATACATACATGTATGTATGTACATACGAATAAAAGAATGTATATTTATAATTTGAGGCTTTGTTATGGGCCCGCGAGTAGGATCTCGTCACGGGTCGGTCCATGGGGAAAACCTCCTGTTTTCCCTTGTTCCTTCCTTTTCTTGAAGAACCTATCTTGCTGCCCTAAAGGTGATTTGTTCAAGAGGTCACCAACTCTCCTTTGCTCTCTTTCTTGACTGAAATTTTCGATGCCTTTATTGAATAATATCAGCTCCTTAAATAGGAGATTACAAGAGATAAGAATCCTACTTTTAGGAAGACTCCTTGCTAATTAAGAAGACTCCCTACTAATCTATCCTACTGAACTGATAAGATAAGATAAGACTCCCTTAATCTATCCTACTGAACTGATAAGATAAGATAAGATAAGACTGAACTGATAAGATAAGATAAGACTCCCTTAATCTATCCTACTGAACTGATAAGATAAGATAAGACTGAACTGATAAGATAAGAACTGTATCTAGCTAGAATTAGATAAGATGAGAATCAGCAAATCTTGCTCCCTTTACTGCTGGGTGATATGTCTTCCCAATAAAGCGTCCACATCAGGCTTACTCCTCAAACTGCCTCAAGGCTTACGCCTTACCTCTTCGCACCCAACTCCCTCGTCTCTGCTTTTACTCTTTTAAAACCTTGTTTATAAATTAGCAACCAGTTTTTCATTGAACTTTTTAATATCATGGGTTAAGCTGCAACACAATTGAGAAAATCAAAAGATATTTTAATGTCCTAGTCCTTTTACAGGGAGAGACTGGAACAGCTTGGGATTGTTCTAGTGTTTTTCAATTTTACAAGGATGGACCTGATTGTTCCAACTGGCAGAGTTGGATACTACAAATTCTAGTTCCTACAAAAAAATACTACAAATTCTAAGAACACTTCACCCAAACGAAAAGAAAAGAATAAAATAATAAAAGGAGCATTGTGAATTTTAAATTGAGATGTGTATTCGTGCAAAAAAATGTAGGAAATCAGTATGTGAGAGAAGATTCAGGGACTTGCAATCTTACAAGGGATATATCCCTTGAAAGACTAGAATGGCTTAACAGGATTTGTGTAACAGATCCCCTTTTCTTTTTTCTTTTTTTTTTTTTTTTGAAAAAAGGTAAGGTAAATTACCTTACCTTAATTTACAGCTAATTTATTGACTTGTAATCTTACAAAGATAAGGTAATTTATTCAGAAAAAAAGGCAAAGTAATTTATTCAGAAAACCAAGTTTATGCGTTGATGAAGAAAACTCCCTCCTTCCCTTCCCTTCCCTTCCCTTCCCTTCCCTTCCAGTTAGTAGGATAAGGCTCTGCTGGGTTGATTTTAGGAAATCAACATGCACATCCAAAAGAAGATGTATTAGACCCTAGGTCCCATTCCCTGTTGCTCGCCCCACATTTCTTAGCAATTTCTCTCCACTATGCTTTCCACTTTGTGATTAAATCTCTAGAATCATTTTGCTAGTAAAGTTGTATTCAGTCTCATCCTTCTCACCCTAGTCTCCCTCCTTCCCTTCCCTTCCCTTCCCTTCCCTTCCCTTCCAGTTAGTAGGATAAGGCTCTGCTGGGTTGATTTTAGGAAATCAACATGCACATCCAAAAGAAGATGTATTAGACCCTAGGTCCCATTCCCTGTTGCTCGCCCCACATTTCTTAGCAATTTCTCTCCACTATGCTTTCCACTTTGTGATTAAATCTCTAGAATCATTTTGCTAGTAAAGTTGTATTCAGTCTCATCCTTCTCACCCTAGTCTCCTTTTATTTCTTTGGTAAGTATATGTTTTTCCAATTTAACAAGTGGAATTTGAAGCTATTGTTCCATCCCATTCACAGGAAATTCCTCATCTTCCTTTCTAGTTGTTTTTTACCTCTCATTGGTAGTTGTAAGAGATAAAGAAAATAAACTGGGGGGGATAACAATACATTCCCCAACAATGTAATCTTTCCCCCTTAGACTTCTAGGAGGTCAATCTCTTGCCATATCTTTCCAGCATTGTGTCCCAAATAACTTTCAAAATACACCTCACCCTTAGTGGAAGTTCCAAGTATTTTGTGGGGAATCTTCCTACTTTGCATCACAATACAAAGTCTAAGAAATATTAGCAAAAAGAAATGAAAAAGTCAATTTGAACCCAACCCGAACCCAATCCAATCCCAACCTGGTTAGGATTGGGGGTTCAACAACTTGGGTTGGGTTAGGGTGGACCTCAAACTGATTTAACCCAGCCTGACTTGCACGCCTACTTAGTTGGGGAACATCTAGACTGCTTCTTATCTTTTCATGAATGTTTGTTGTTCATTTATAAGAACAGAAAATGCTGTCTCTAATTATGGTTGGGGTAAGCTTTGTTTGAGGGAAATCAAGGTAAATCTCTTATAAGCTACTAACTGAAGCAACCGAAGACTTATCAATAGGGGTGCAACTTGGGCGGGGACCAACCTGAGCCTGAACTGGCCTAGCCCGAAATTTTATACGGGATGGGATTGGATTTTTGGCCCTCAGGCTGGGCTCGGGCCCAAAAAGTCGGGATTTTTTATTTTTCGGGCCGGGCCCGGGCCTAGCCCTTATGTAGCATGGGCCCAGCCTGAGCCCGACACAACTATACACATTATACATACACATGTATATATATGTAAAATTTACATACATATTTACATATATACATAAATATATGTATACATATTTGCATAAATACACACACACACACACATATAATTTTAGAGTGGGTTCATTGACCAACTTGTGCTCGGCCTGGGCCTGAACCCAACCTGAGTGCATCAAATTACAATGCGGGTCGGGCCCGGGTTGACCATAAACCTGGCCCAACCCGTCCGACTTGCACCCCTACTTATCAAGATATCTAAATAAGTATGACTTGGTAAATTATGAAATATTCCTATTTGACAAATTCTCAGCACACCAGTTTCCTCCTGTCATTCAACTGTGCTAAGAGAACTTACTGAAAACTTCTATTTGCACATAATTTAGCACAAAAGTTTGATTCACTATAATTGATAATATCTGTTAGAGTCAGTTAGAGAAGGGTATTTCAGTCTTTTCCATTTATGTATTATGTTGGCTGTATGTCTCCTCAAATGTAGGGGCATTTCAGTCTTTTTGTATCTTATGTTTTCAAATGCAAAGTATATGGTCGACTGGGTGAGATGAATAGATAACCCAGTTCGGCACTTTCTCCCCTTTTTCTTCTTCTTCTTCTTCTTCTTTCTTCTTTCTCTCTCTTCTCTTCTCTGTTCGGATGAACACTTTCATGGTATCAGAGCGCCAGTATTAGAAGATGGCTGCAACCTTCTTTCTTCTCCTTCTTCTTTATTTTCTTGTTTTTTTCTGGGCGTGAGAAATCTGGGTTAGAGAAGAAGAAACCCAGGTCTTTGCGGCAACATCTAGAGGTTCGTGACAGTAGGGTTTCTATTTCTGCAGCAATACCTAAGGTTTCTGCAGCAATTTTTTTAATGGTGTGAGAAATTTGGGTTAGAGGACTGTGAAGTAACCCAGATTTTTTGTGCTGGTGACAGTAGGCAACTATAGTAGTTCGAGTGAACAAGAAATCTAAGGTTTTGTCTGTGTGTGGACTGCTGTCACTATATGTGACAGCTGTGGTGGTCAAGTGGGTGTAGTGGTTGTGGTTTGACCCTCTAATGAGCAGTTTCAAGAGGGATTCTGGGTGTTTTTAAATCTGCCGATGTGTAGATCAGTGGTGTTCAAAGTGGCTGAATGCATGCTAGGGCAAGCTCGTGGTGACTTTAAGTGTGTTGGTGTGGAAGTAGAAGGACAGTAGTGCAGTAGCTGATTTTTTTTTTGTGACCAGCATTGTAGAGTGATATGGCGTCGGTGGGTGATTCAAGTGGTGACCAGAAATTGAGTGTGATGATATCCCCTGATTTTTTAGTGTACAAATGACATCCATCAAACTCAACGGCGAAAATTATGTTCTATGGGCCAAGTTGGTGGAAGTGTTTCTGAAGGCCAAGAGGAAAGTGAAAACATGTATAGGAGGATAAACCGAGTGCTGAATCCCCAGGTTTTAGTGATTGGGAGCAAGAGGATGCTCAGATCATGACATGGTTGTGGAACAGTATGGAATAAAAAATCAGTGTTAACTTCATGATTTTAGATACAATGACGGATATATGGGAATATGCAAAGAAACTCTATTCGGGACAAGACAACACTACAGGGGTTTATCAGATTTATCAAGAATATTTCAGTTTGTAGTAGGGAAATCAAACTCTTAAGAATATTATGCCAGCATGAAAAATATTCGGAATGAACTTAATGCCTATCATCCCTTAACCTCGGACGTTAAAATTCAGCAACAACAAAGGGAACAACTTGATGTTACGTGGTTCTTGGTGGGAATGAAAGCAAAGTATGAACCGGTCAGGGCACAAATATTGAGAGGATCTGCTCTTGCGACTCTCGAAGAAGTGTTTGCCCGACTCCGTAGGATATCTCTTAGCCCCTCAGAGAGTAACAAAGATCAGCACTGGTTAGTACTTGAGGTGGTTCTTATGGGCAGAGATACAGTTAGGGGGGGGGTATAGTAATCCTATGGGCGGTTGTACCAATAGAGGAGGTCGTGATTCAGGGGGAGGCCATGGCAGAGGAAGGGGGAGCACAACAAGGAAGTGCACACACTGTGGAAGAGAAGGACATAGTTAATTTTTGTTATGATTTCCATGGCCCACCATCCACATGGGCTAATCATGTAGCTGTTGGTGGTAGTGAAGTCAGTGATACTCAACCAGTTGATCCAGTATCTTCTACGGTCACAACTACTTCTGGGAGGGAGATGATGAGTATTCCCAAAGAGGAGTATGAGAGATTTCTTTAGGCCACTGCACATCAGAATACTGCCACCTTTGCTCATTTAGGTATAGCTTGCCTAGCATCCAAACTCTCACCCTGGATAATTGACTTTGGAGCCTCTGATCACATGACTGGGACTCCAGGTGTGTTTTCCTCCCTTTCTCCAACCTCTACATCAAATAATGTTATCCTTGCTAATGGATCTACTTCCCCCATCTACGGTGTTGGTAATGTTACCATTGCATCTCTACCTTTGTCTTTTATCTTATATGTTCCCAAGTTTCCTTTTAATCTTATGTTTGTTAGCAAACTAACCAAATCTCTCAATTGTTCTATCGCATTTTACCCTTCGTCTTGTGTTTTTTTAGGATCTAATGATGGGGAAGAAGATTGGTGAAGGGCATGGAGCTGGCGGATTGTACTATCTTGACGGTGGAGGCTCTATAGTTGCGCTTCAAACCTCCTTGATTCCTCTTCAGTGGCATTGTAGACTCGGCCATCCATCTCTTAAAGCTCTCAAGCTTCTTGTTCCATCATTGAGTAGTGTGTCATCTTTGCAGTGTGAGTCGTGTCAGTATGGGAAACACCACCGGGTTTCCTTCAGTCCTAGAGTTGATAGTTGTATGTTGAATCCTTTTGAATTAGTTCATTCGGATGTTTGGGGTCCAATTAGAATTGAATTGTACAATGGTTACAAATATTTTGTAATTTTTGTTGATGACTGTTCCAGAATGACATGGTTTTATTTAATGAAAGAAAGAAGTGAATTATTTTCCATTTCCAAAAATTTCATGCTGAAGTGCATACACAATTTGGTGTTTCACTTAAAATTTTTTGCTCTGACAATGGTAGAGAGTATTTTCTTTCTTCCTTTCAGGAATACCTAGAACAACATGGTATAATTCATTAGACCTCTTTTGCCCACACTCCTCAGCAAAATGGGGTAGCTGAGAGAAAGAATAGACATCTACTTGAAACAGCTCGGCCTCTTCTTCATCATATGAATGTTCCTAAGCGACTCTGGAGTGATGCAGTCCTTACTGCTTGTTTTCTCATTAATCGCATGCCCACGTTCGTTCTTGATGGTCGTTCTCCGTTCACTATCTCGTTTCCTACTTTGTCTCCATTTCCCTTGACACCTAGAATCTTTGGGTGTGTGTGCTTTGTTTAGAATCTTGGTCTTGGTTTAGACAAGTTGGATGCTCGTTCCATTAAATGTATCTTCCTTGGCTACTCTAGGACCCAGAAAGGGTATAAATGCTACAATCCTATTACCCAGAAATCCTTTGTTTGTCCTGATGTTACATTTTTTGAATCAGTGCCTTACTTGTTTGGTCCTGGTACATATCCTTTGCCTACGGAGGTTCATCTTCCTCTTCCGATTGACGATTCCATTCCGGTGGTTCCTTTTGTGCTTGGGTCTCCCCCGGTCCCATTATAGGAGTGTCTTGAACAACCACCAATTTGTTAAGTGTATACTCATCGATAGAGACCAGCACCTCCACCACCTTCTACTCCGGCGGCAGATCCGACCTCTTCCACATTTGACTTGGCTTCTGATCTTAACCTTCCTATTGCATTGCGGAAAGGTAAACGTAGTTGCACACTTCACTCCATATCCAATTATGTTTCTGTATCTCACCTTTCTGCTTCCCATTGCCAGTTTATTACTTTGTTGTCCTTTGTATCCATTCCTAAGGATGTTCAGGAGGCTCTTACATCACCAGGGTGGCGGAAGGCCATGGAAGAGAAACTCTTTGCTCTTCATCACAATCAGACATGGGAACTCACCACTCTACCCCCAGGTAAGCATGTTATTGGTTGTAAATGGGTGTATGTTGCTGGATGGAAGAGTAGAATGCCTGAAAGCCCGCTTAGTTGCAAAAGGGTATTCTAATTTTATGGTGTAGACTATGTTGAAACCTTCTCTGCAGTTGCACAGATTGGCTCAATACGTGTGTTAATTTCCTTAGCTGTCATGCATGATTGGCCTCTATTTCAGCTTGATATTAAAAAATGCCTTTCTTCATGGCGATCTTCTAGAGGAGGTGTACATGGAGCAACCATCGGGGTTTGTTGCTCAAGGAGAGGATGGTAAGGTGTGTAAGCTCAATAAGGCAATTTATGGGCTTAAATAGTCTCCCCATGCTTGGTTTGGAAAATTTAGTGAAATGGTGAAGGAGTTTGGGATGAGACAATGTCAAGTTGATCATTCAGTATTTAGCTATGACTCTATGGTTGGGAAGATCTTGTTAGTTGTTTATGTGGATGACATAGTCATAACTGGTAGTGATAAAGTTGGGATTGACAGATTGAAGACCTTACTACAAGATCACTTTCAGACAAATGATCTTGGGAAGTTGAAGTATTTCCCGAGTATAGAAGTTGCTAGATCAAAGTAGGGCATAAACCTTTGTCAGCGGAAATATGTATTTGATCTGTTGGAAGAAATAGGGTTAGTAGGTGCTAAACCAGCTGAAACCCCCATGGAGCTAAGTGTGAAGTTGGGAAGTGACACAGGTGAATTGTTTGATAATCCTAGAAGGTATAGAAGGCTAGTGAGAAAACTGAATTATCTAACTATCACTAGGCCTGATATCTCATTTGCTATCAGTATGGTAAGTCAGTTTATGCAGAGTCCTCGGGTACCTCACTGGGATGTAGTTCTTAGGATTGTGTGGTATTTGAAAGGGGCTCCAGGTCGTGGGTTACTGTATAAGCCAAGGGGTAATGTTGAAATAGTTGGATACATTGACGCAGATTGGGCTGGATCTGTATCAGACAGAAGATCCACCACAGGTTATTGCACTTTTCTCGGAGGAAATCTTGTGACTTGGAAGAGCAAGAAGCAGACAGTGGTAGCAAGAAGCAGTGCAGAAGCAAAATAGGGTCATGGCACACACTGCATGTGAACTAGTGTGGTTAAAGAATCTATTGCAGGAAATCGGGTTCTCAGTAAGCAAACCCATGAAACTATATTGTGACAATCAGGCTGCAATTCACATATCATCTAACCTAGTTTTCCATGAGAGAACTAAACACATAGAGGTAGATTGTCTCTTTGTAAGGGAAAAGGTCATCAATGGTGTGATAAAGGCAGAGCATGTGAGAACAGGTTATCAATGGGCAGATCTGTTCACAAAATGATTGAGTTCAGGGAGAGTGAGCTACATATGTAACAAGCTGGGATTATATGATATATATTCTCCAGCTTGAGGGGGAGTGTTAGAGTCAGTTAGAGAAGGGTATTTTAGTCTTTTCCATTTATGTATTATGTTGGTTATATGTCTCCTCACATACAGGGACATTTCAGTCTTTTGTATCTTATGTTTTCAAATGCAAAGTATATGGTCAATTGGGTGAGATGAATAGATAACCCAGTTCGACACTTTCTCCCCTTCTTCTTCTTCTTCTTCTTCTTCTTCTTCTTCTTCTTCTTCTTCTTCTTCTTCTTCTTCTTCTTTCTCTCTCATCCCTTCTCTGTTTGGCTGAACACTTTCAATATCTATTTTTTGGAAGTATACTGTTTTTTAATGGAAATAGTAACTTTGTCGTTATTGTAAGCCAACAGGGATAAGGATGGACTTAGAGTCTTGGAAGCGGGGAAGGAAGATGTAATGGGAGACAAGACTTAGTCTTGAATGGAGTTGTAATGGAATCCCCTTCACAAAGGATGGTCTCTCCATTTATAGACGTGAGGGAACAAGACTACATGCATGAAGCTAGAATTCCAAAATATTGTTTGGCTAGTGTAGCACCGGAGGACAAGTCCCACTTATTTCTCTTCTCAAGACGTGTCCTTCAGGACCACAAGATGGTTGGAGGCTTAGAGCATGATCTTGAGTCTCCCCAAGAGGCGACACTTGTTGGTACGACATTCGGTACAGCTAGTCATGATTTCCTTGAGGCACCAATTACGCGTTTGACACCTTGGGCCTATCTCTTATCATACACTTTTGTTTGCCTAACTTACCTCGCAAGCTACATGTGTGTACTCGCTTCTGAATGCCTCACGAAGTTGGTGAAATAGGCATGGCTTTACGAGGAAAAATAGTTTATTCTTGCGAGGCAAAATTATTGCGACCTTGCGAGGTGATAAAGTTCAGACCTGCACTAGAATTCTGTTAGAAATAGTATTAGAGGAAGATTAGAGGAGATAGAAGAGAGAAGAAAGGAAGAGAAAACTGGTTCGAACAAGAGAGAAAAGTCACTCTCTCTAGTTGGCCAGGTTATATTTATATGTTTCTATTAAATAAAACAAAAGAATATTATGTCCCTACTTAAGTATGGGACACACCACTTAACATAAACATTACACATCAGCTTAAACATAAATAGAAAGACTAAACTACCCCTATATAGTAGACACTAACACTCCCCCTCAAACTGGTGAGTATATATCATATAGTCCCAGTTTGTTACATATGTAGTCCATTCTTCCCCGACTCAACCCTTTGGTGAACAAGTCTGCCCATTGACTTCCTATGTTAACATATGCAGTATCTATCACTCCACTAAGAACTTTCTCTCTCACAAAGCGACAATCAACTTCTATATGCTTTGTTCTCTCATGAAACACTAGATTAGAAGAGATGTGGACTGTAGCTTGGTTGTCACAATAAAGTTTCACTGGAGTGTCAATCGAATATCCCATCTCCTGTAGAAGATTTTTCAACCACACTAGTTCACAAGTGGTATGTGTCATGGCTCTGTATTTAGCTTCTGCACTGCTTCTTACCACAACTGTCTATTTTTTACTTTTTCATGTCACCAAATTACCCCCAAGAAAAGTACAATAACCTATAGTGGACCTTCTACCAAATACAGAACTAGCCTAATCAGCATCGGTGTATCCCTTTATTTCAAGATTTCCTCCACTCTTGTATATCAAGCTACGACTAGGAGCTCCCTTAAATACCTTACAATCCTTAGAACTGCATCCCAATGTGGAACCCGAGGTTTCTGCATAAATTGACTCACCACACTAATTGCAAATGAAATATCTGCCCGGTAATGGTTAGGTAGTTTAGCTTATCCACCTGCTTGTACCTTCTAGGATCTTCAAACTCCTCACCCATATCACTGCTCAACTTGGTATTTGGTTGCATAGGCGTTTCATCTAGTTTGGCACCTAACAATCCTGTCTCCTTCAACAAATCAAGAAAATACTTCCTCTGGCACAAATTAATACCGTGCTTAGACCTTGCTACTTTTATTCCCAATAAATATTTTAATTTATCAAGGTCCTTTGTTTGAACGTGCTCTTGCAAAAAGGTCTTCAGCCTATCAATCCCCAATCTATCATTGCCGATAATGACAATATCATCTATGTATACCACCAGTAAGATCTTCCCAACATGCAAATCATGGCTGAATACTGAGTGATCAACTTGACACTGTTTCATACCAAACTTTTTTATCACTTCACTGAATCTACCAAACCATGCATGGGGTGACTGTTGAAACAGAGGCCTATTATATCAACCCGATGGTTGCTCCATATCCTCAAGGAGATTACCATGTAAAAAGGCATTCTTGATGTCAAGTTGAAACAAAGGCCAATCATACATAGTAGTTAGAGATATCAAAACACAAATAGAACCAATTTTAGCAATAGGAGAGAAGGCCTCCATGTAGTCAATACCATATGTTTGGGAATAGCCTTTGGCAACCAGTTGAGCTTTCAATCGCTTTACTAGGGATGGAAATTTCTCCCATAAAACTGGGGCCCCACCCACCCCACCCCGAATGGGCCTAAACGGGGACAGGGAAAAAGTATTTTCCCCGAACCGGGGATGGGTTTTGTATATAATTCCCCGAACCCGAAGGTAAAATTAGTAAAGTATCTCTATTCTTAATATTGATATTTAGAATATCTCTAAGTTTTTCCTAAATTTTTAAAATCCTAGAATCCCATAATTCCATTTTTGAAGTATCCCCAAAGTATTATAATTCAATTCCTAAAATACCCCCAAGTTCCTATACTATATGTGTAAATTGTCCACAAAATAAATAATTTTTAAGAAGTTGCCTTTGGAGTGGGGAAAACTTGGGGATTACCCGTCCCTGATGGGGAGTGGATGCCCCGCCCTGAACCCGCCCTGCCATCCGGACGGGGTGGGGATGGAAAAGTATCTTGACTTCGGGGTGAGGATCGGGAGGGGGTGCCCCGCCCCAAACCCACCCCATTGCCATTCCTACGCTCTACACTACCATCAGGTAAATACTTAATAGTGTATACCCACTTACAACCCACACCATGCTTACCAGGAGGGAGCGTGGTGAGATCCCACGTGTGATTATGAGCCAAAGCTGGGAGTTCTTCTTCCATTGCATGGTGCCACCTTGGAGAGGCAAGGGCTTCCTGGACATCCGTAGGAACTGAAATAGAAGGCAAGAGAGAGACAAGCTGATGATGGGAAGCAGAAAGGTGAGGTACAGAAACATAATTGGAAATGTGATGAAGTGTACAATTGTGTTTACCTTTTCGCAAGGCAATAGGAAGATCAAGGTCAGAAATAGGAGGTGGAGCTGGTGGGGGGACAACTATTGGATCTGTTGACGGTGAAGAAGCTAGAGGAGGAGCTGGTACATGTTGTCGATGCGTATACACTTGGCGGATGGGTGGCCATTCAATAGGAAGTTGTACTGGAGGCGAAGACTTAGTCATAACCGGAACAAGTGGGATGGGGTCCTCAATAGGATCTAGAAGAGGAGTAGGAGGTGAGGAAGAAGAAGAGACATCATCTGACCCAGAAAAAAGCAGAATAGATTCAAAGAAAGTAACATCAAGGCACATAAAGGAATGCCGAGAATTGGGGTTATAACACTTATACCCTTTCTAGGTCCAAGAATAGCCAAGGAAGATACACTTGGTGGATCATGCCTTTAATTTGTCTAGTCCGGGTCTGAACAAAACATACACACCCAAAAACCTTGGGAGTAAGGGGAAAAGGTAGGAAACAAGGTGGTGAGAGGAGAATGACCTTCAAGGATGGGCGAAGGCATCCGGTTAATGAGGAAACAAGATGTAAGCACAACATCACTCCAAAAACGTTTGGGTTCATTCATATGATGCAAAAGGGACTGAGCAATTACCAAAAGATGGTGGTTCTTTCTCTCATCCACCCCATTTTACTGAGGTGTATAGGTACATGAAGTTTGATGGATAATGCCATGTTATTCCAAATACTCTTGAAACGATGTATAAAAGTATTTGTAGCCATTATTAGAACGAAAAATCTTAATGTGTACACCAAATTTGGTTGCATATTTCGGCATAAAATTTTTGGAAAATGGAAAACAATGCACTCATTTCTTTCATTAAGTAAAGCCACATTATCCTTGAATAATCATCAACAAAAATAACAAAGTATTTGTAACCATTGTATGACTATTTTATTTGAACCCCAAATATTTGAATGAACTAAAGAATAAAGACTCGACATACGATTATCAACCCTAGGACTAAAGAGAACACGATGATGTTTCCCCAACTGACATGACTCACAATCCAAAATAGAAATACGACTCAACGATGGAATAAGTGACTTCAATGCTTTAAGCGATGGACGACCAAGTCTATAGTGCCATTGAAGAGGAGAAAGAGATGTCTGATGAGTTATTGACAAACCATCACCACCATCAAGATAATATAGTCCACCAGCTTTAGGCCCTCCACCAATTTTCATCCCCGTCTTGAGATCTTGAAAAACACAAAAAGAGGGGTAAAAGGTGATAGAGCAACTAAGGGACTTGGTTAGCTTACTAACAAACATAAGATTAAAAGAGAATTTGGGAACATACAAAACTAAGTACAAGGATAAAGGGTCTATATCAACATTACCAACACCACAAATGGAGGATGTGGAACCATTAGCAAGGGTAACAAAATGTGATGTGGAGCAATGTGAAAGGGAGGAAAACATGCTTGGAGTCACAGTCATATGATCAGAAGCTCTAGAGTCGGTAATCCAGGAAGTGGGTTTGGATGCTAGACAAGCCATACCTTAATGTGCGAGAGTAGTTGTATTCTATTGAGAAGTGGCTTGGATAAACCACTCATACTCATCACATGGGACACTCATCATCTCCTTCCCGGAGACATCTGTAGATGTAGAGGGCATCTGATCAGCTTGTTGGATATCCTGTCTTGAACTACCATCACTGGCAAGTGCATGATTTTCCCAAGTTGAAGGTGGGTCGTGCAAATCATAACAAAAGTTAATGGTGTGCCTTTCCATGCCACAATGTGTACACCTCCTCAGACCATTACTACGTCCTCTGCCACGAGCTCCCCATGAATCTTGACCTCCAACACGTTCACCACCACGACTACACATGGGTCCACCACCACCACTACAGCCATACATGGATCCACTGCTACCACTGCGACTGGGCTGAACTCCCCGAGTTCCACCTCTAACACCACGGCCTCCTCCTCTCGTCACTACAAAGGCAAACATGCCAGAGATACTAGAATTCGCTATGGGCCTAACATTAATCCTCCGAAGACGGGCAAACACCTTCCTAGTATCTGTGCTCTCACTGGTTCATAATCAGAATTCAGCCCTATTAAAAATCTGGTCACATCTAGTTGTTCTCTTTGTTGTTGCTGAATCTTAACATCAGAAGTGAGGGGATGGTACACATTCAACTCATTATGAAGGTTCCTCATGTAGCATAGTACTCAAGACTTAGATTACCTTGTTGCAGATTAAAGTACTCCTGATAAGGCTGATACACTCTAGTAGTATTGTCTTGTCCCAAGTACAATTTCTTGGCATGGTCACAAATCTCCTTGGCTGTATCTAGGAACATAAAATTCACACTGATCTTGGGTTCCATACTATTCCATAACTAGGTCATAATCTATGCATCTTCTTGTTCCCAATCACTATACTCCTAAGAGTCAGCAGGAGGTTTTTCTTCTTTTACATGCTTCACTTTCTTCTTAACTCTAAGAAAGACCTCTACAGATTTTGGCCAAGGCACATAATTCTCCTCATTCAACTTGATAGAAGTCATCTGAACATTCAGATAGTCGGTGGGAACTATAACACTAGATTTGTGTTTACTACTGTCTCCCATATTTGAATTCCTTTTTTTTCATATATCAAACTTCTAAATCACTTTTCACCACACTGCAACTAGTGAAACCACCTACAGTCACAATTTTCAGCAATACCTGTCACTGATTTCTTCACTTTCAGCACCACAAAACTACCACACAACTACCTGAATACACACCATAGCACTAGCAACTCACCAACCACTCGATTCACACTGAAACACACATATAGCTCACCTATTTGATCACCAAAAACCAACCTGACACTCGACTGTCCACTGTACCACCTGAAACAGCCCCTGTGTACCATCGATTAGAGGGCTTCCTACAAACTACCACAAACACCCACTAAATCACTGACAAGAGGCATGAAAACCTCCAAAGGGAAAGGGCGATCACTCCTTTTCAGCGCTTTTCCCTATCTCCAATGGATGATGAAGAAAACTGTAAAACCCTAGGCTGGACAGCGATAGAACAGAATTTTGGGCAGATCTGATTTTGTCACAGTGGCTCTGATACCATGATAAAGTTCAGACCTGCACTAGAATTCTGTTAGAAATAGTATTAGAGGAAGATTAGAGGAGATAGAAGAGAGAAGAAAGGAAGAGAAAACTGGTTCAAACAAGAGAGAAAAGTCACTCTCTCTAGTTGGCCAGGTTATATTTATATGTTTCTATTAAATAAAGCAAAAGACTATTATGTCCCTACTTAAGTATGGGACACATCACTTAACATAAACATTTCACATCAGCTTAAACATAAATAGAAAGACTAAACTACCCCTATACAGTTGACACTAACACAAGGCAAGCAAGGCCTTTGCGAGACTTAAATTAATACAGCTTCAGGGGGCAACTTGCAATGTTAGGGTGTTTTGTCTTTGTGAGACTGAATTAATTCCATTTCGTCTGCGATCCTTTGTTGCGCTGTAAGGCCTTTGTTTCATCATCCCCTTTGGATCTTATTATGCATATTGATATTAGTGGGAATTTACTTCTTTGTCCTCAAATATATACTTACTTTCCTACAGTTACAACAGTTAATACTCCCAAGGCAAAGAGTGCTGAAATCAATTACAAAGCAGCCTAAAAGAACTCTCCCCTATTTGTCCCTTGTTTAGCTAAACTGTCGTGCATCCCATTGGCTGATCTTCTACTCTGCTTGAAGCTGACTCCAATCTCCCTTGGTAAATAAATTATCTCCCTCATGACTTGCCTGTGGGTCCACACCCCCAAATTCCTTGTTTGCATCAACCCTATCACTAGCTTAGAATCACCTTCCACTTCTATTTGCTGAAACCCCAACTGTGTAGCCAATTTCAGTCCATGGAGGAGAGCCATAGTTCTTGCTCTCAGTGAGTCTCTCACCCCTATTGGACCAAAATAGAGAGCCATGGTACTGGGTTGCCAAAAGACCTATCAAAGCTTTGAATTGCTAAGGGACCCAAGTCTCCTGAACCACAGCCTTGATAGATGATGAATTAGCTACTGCATTCCATTCCCTGATTATATCTTGCACTGAAAATTCCTCGAACATTTGTTTTTACCTAATGTGCTACTTTGAAAGTGATGCTTTCTATTAGCTTCTCCTTGGATTTTGTTGAACCTTGAAATGCGCGATTTTTTCCTTTCTTCTCAAACTGTCTGCAAGATTTCTGCTCTAGTGGTTTTCCACATAAACCTTCCTCTTCCCTTTGGTTGTCTAAAGAAGCTAGCATCAACAAAGCTATCACAGAAAGAGGAAGCAGGCACGTGCAACCAAATAGAGAGGAAAACCAATACCAAATACATGAAACAAATGAACAGGAGATTAGTAAGTGTACTACTAGTTATTGCAAAGGATACAGGTATGAAGAGAAAGGCACCAATTTGTCCTTTTTTGAACCACTTCACAAGTATTAACCCTGTTAAGAACTGCTTTCTAGCAAAAGGCTCTGATCTTTTGAGGCATTGGATTATACCATACTTCTTTATCTGGAAAGGACAAAGCCTGACTAGGGGAGCTGAGGAAGGCAGTGAAAAAAGAAGCAGAAGAGAGAGCCAGAAGGAGAGGCTGTCCAGATCCTGTTATCCAGACAAGACTGGTCGAAGAAAACATTGCTCAGAAGAGAAATAATTTTGAATTCCATCAACAGTTACCATTTCAACTTCCCTAGTCCCTCTCCTTAGAATACTATTTGAATATATCATTTATTAAAGGAATTTTATTGAAATCAGTGCATATTGATGTAATTTGGACAGGTCTGACCAGAGTATCAACCTTAAAAATATCATAGTTTATGACAGAATAAGTAACTTTTCTTTCACTTTTATCATGCTTAATCATGTTATCTGATTCTTTATATCTGTGTTGGATACATTTCCTCAACTGCAGGAAAGATGTCTCCGGGAATCATGCTATGCAGTCTTTCTACCGTGATGTTGTCCGCCTCCAGGTCATGCTTTCAATTTTCAAATGCTCATTTATGTACATTTCTATGCATCCATGTTGAGTAATTTTTGAAATGACAAAAATGTATGTGCATCAATATACTGCTGTTTCTGACAAAGAAAATTTAGCACAATATTTCCATCAGTAATGAAATCCAATGCAGGATACAAACAACTCAAAATTAGATAATTCTGATTTACTTGCTCAATTCATGTCTAAGTCAATAATCTTGAACTTATTGGATGGATAATCAAATTGACATTCTAACTAAATCAAGCAGAACAGTTAACTTTTGACTCCTATAATTGGCCACAAGTACAGTGACATAATCTGAGATAGTTTATGTCTAGGTTGAGGCTACCAAAATCTTTGAATAAGAATAATAGTGTTTGTGTCCCACATCAGGAAGTTTTATTCTCTCTAAACAAATGCTTGAATGGAAAGCTTATCTTGGCAAAGTTTTAGGGCGTTTAGGCCCGGAACTTGGGCAATGTGTACTTTGTGTCCCAATAGTGCTTCCTTTTGTGAGATTCCTGGATTATTTGTACCAGTATTGTCAGTCAATGGGGTCAGGTCTGGATCCAAGTAGGCCTGGTCTCAACTGGATAAGTAAATTTGAGAAATAGGTATTTTATGGTGAAAAATAAACAATAGGTATTAGACTTGGGGTATCTTTGTAATATGCCAATATACATATGCATAATTATATATGCAATTATATATATAGCTGGTTTGGAGCAACCAAGACCGATCCTTACCTTATAAATCTATAATGAGGATGCATAATGCAGATCCAGACCCTATATAATTAGGATTAGTTTGGTTTATGTTTGTTGCGTCTACTGACCCATTGACAGCCCTAGCTTGTACCTCTTCTCATTTTGAATTGACTTGCAAATCCTTTCCCTTTCTAGGTAGGAAAAAAATATTATTAAGTATGTAGAGAGCTTGACCTACCCTATTCCTGCCACATGTGAATGGTATGACTAGTTCAAACTGTATAAGTAGGGGACCCTCTAGATTAACTATGGCAATGTGAATGTTGAGAGGATGAATGGGAAAACTAGAAAGAATATAGTCAATAGGTGGCAAAATGAGGGAATGTAGACTAAGATGGTTTGGGCATGTGCAAGAAGCCCATTTACAGCACCAGTAATAAGTGATCTGTTACAAGTTGAAGGGGTCAGAAGAGCAAGGGACAGACCAAAAAGGACATGGGTTGAAGTATTGGGAAGTGATTTAAGGGCCCATAATTTAACAATGTATATGGAGCTCAACAGAATAGAATGGCTGAGCAGCATTCATGTAGCCTACCCCATATAATTTGGACAGGGCTTAGATGATGATGATGATGACCTACTCTGGTTGGCTACATGTTTACTCATCTATTCCTACTCTCCACCTTGTACTGGTGGTTTTCCCAACTAAAGTTAGCAATGGAGAGCTTTAAAAATTTTTAATATTAAATTTGCCCATAAAAGGGCTTATAGTGAACATTTTGCAAGATCTCTTGGCCCAAAGCTTGGTCCATGAATAAAGGGAGGAGAGAGGAACATGGGATGTCCTTTGGATTCCAAACTTGTTTACCATGTGCAAGGTTCCTGAGTTGTTTAGGAGCTTCCCTAAATGTCTAGACTACATGAAAGGTTCAGGTTGGGGTGGGGCTGCCTAAAGCCTTAATCCAAGCATGGTTGCATTGTGAGTTTAATGTTCTTTAAAACCAACCTGCTTGCATCCCCTACTCGAAAGTGCTCCATTCTAATTCCTGCAAACTGCTTGTGGATGATGGCCCATTGTGCAAGAGTGCTTTCAACCTTCCCAACAACAGTCTCTAGGGCCAAAAAAGGAATAGCATCTTAATGGTAGCAGTTAATGGAAACCATTAATCCTTACTGTTTGGTGAGTACTTGTGCAGTGAGCACCTTTTTTTTTTTTTTGAGAAAGGGATACAAAAACTATCTCGTCTATCACTCCCTCAAATAGGGGACCACAGATGCCTCAAACTAACCTATATGAACAAAGCACCCAGCTCAAAATAAACATTGTGAGGAACATCCTAAAACAGTACGAGTATCAGGCCAAGAATGTACATATGCAGTATTCTCTCTCTCTCTCTCTCTTGAATCTGTAAGGTAAAGTGTTTCATTAATATCAAAAGGCCAAATACAATAGGGCCCCTGTACAATGAGAAACTGTACAGCGGAAAATACAATACAGTAAAACTCATCAAAGTCAACCCCCAATCAACAAAAAAAAAAAACTATTTTTCTTACAAAAAGGAAATCAAGCTCAAAAAAAAAAGAAAAAAAAAGAACAAGTGTCTGTTTTAAAAAAGTATGATTTGTCAGCCACGAAAACACCATCCCCATAATCCTGTTGAGCACCTCTTCTTTTGATTTCTGCCTCCCTGCAAAATTTCTATTGTTTCTTTCACCCCACACTGCCCAGAAAACAGCAGAGGGGAGGATGCTCCAAGCTACCTTACCTACCTTGCTAAGGCCTCCTAAGAACCAAGCCTCTATGAAGCCCTTCACATCAGCCGGGAAGCACATTTTAACTCCAAAAAACTCCCGCAACCTTACCCAAATCCAGTAAGTGAAGTCACAGTGCAGTAATAGATGGCTAGCAGTCTCCACACTTCCATTACATAAGATGCAATCCAGATCTGCCACCTCTAGGCCTCTTCTAACTAATTTTTCCTTGGTTGGAATCTCATCTAGCACTGCAGTCCAAACAAAGAAAGCTAGCTTTGATGGTACAGACCTGATTCAGATCTTGTTACTTGGAAAGTGAGAGGTATCCTCCCTTGATAGACAGTTAAAGAAGGATTTCACTGAGAAGGAGTCCGATTTCTCATACAACTATTTCCTTTTGTCCTCCCCTGTTCCAGAGATCTTGGAGTCATATAAAATCTGCAGCAAGTTTACTAAATACTCCACCTCCCAGTCGTTTAAACTCCTGAAAAGAGGGTTCCAGATACAATGTTCATTTTGTCTCTCCATATAATCAGCCACTGATGCATCCTTATTTACAGCTATATTGAACAGATCAGGTAATACGGTCACTAGGGGGCCATCCCCGCACCAGTAATCCTTCCAGAAAGCACCCTATGGTCACTTCCCACTTCATATTTTATGCCCTTCAAAAACTGAGGACGAATTTTCTGGATTGCCTTCCAAATTGAAACACCATAGGGGGATCTTACCTCTTCTGTCTCTCACTCCCTGCTAGATCCATACTTTGAAACAACTAATCTTCTCCACAAACTGTCAGTGTGATCATTGAATCTCCACAGCCATTTCCCTAGCAAGGCTGTGTTAACATCTTTCACTGATCTTATCCCTAAACCCCCCTTAGCCCTGGAGGTGCAGATTTTCTTCCAATTTACAGATGACATTTAGATTCCCTTCCCCTCCATAAGAAGTCTCTCATCTTTTCCTCTGACGCTGCAGCCCATCTAGCTGGAATTGGGAATAAAGACAGATAATAAACAGGGAGGGAGGATAAAACACTCTTAATTAAGGTGACTTTTCCCCGATTTGACAGATATTTAGTTTTCCACAAGGCCAGGTTTCTATCAACTTTCTCAATTATGGGTTCCCAGCTAGTTCTGGATTTACAGTTTTCACCCAAAGGCATACCCAGGTATTTTGGTGGGAGTTTAGTAACTCTGCATCCCCAATCATCTGCCCAAGATTCTACGTTTGCCACTTCCCCAACAGCCATTATCTCATCCTTTTGAATGTTAATATGTAAGCCTGTAACAGCCTCAAACCATCTTAGGATTGCCTTTACATTCCAGATTTGTTCCCATGAAGCGTCACAGAAAAAAAATTGTCATCTGTGAATTGCAGAAGAGAGATCTCTACTTCCCCATTACCTAGTTGGAAGCCTTCCAATAGCCCTCCCACCCTGGCTCTCTCTACCATCCTGAAGAGGGCTTCTGTTACACAGATGAATAAGAGAGGGGAGAGGGGGTCCCCTTGTCAGAGACCACCAGTGCTCCTATATAGTCCAAACGAGGAACCATTTACAAGAACTGAAAACCAGGAAGAAGAAAGACATACTTTTATCCAATTTCTCCATTTGATACCGAAGTTTATCCTCTCTCTCTCTCTCTCTCTTCGAATTGGTTATTAAAAATCCTGAAGTTTCTTTCCTACCATATATTCCATATGATCACCAAAAGAATGGCACTCCAAAGAATCTTGCCTCTTCTGCTTAACTATTCAGCTTCTAGATTGTTACATCTTTCCTATTGACCTTGGGTGGATAATCCACCAAAAAAAAGAGAGAGATCCGAAAGACATTACATGAAGTGCCAGTGCAAGAGTAGGTGGTCAGAGTTTTCGTCTTATTCATTGCAGAACACAAACTGTTGAGGTAATAATAACCCCTGCCCCCACCTCCCTCTTCCTGCAGCCCTTCAGTAAGACCATCAGCTCTCTAGTTAGCAGATCCATGAATGTAGCAGAACATGAAGATACTAAAGAACCCCCATCAGAAAATAAGATGTCAATGATCTCTCCTCTCTAGTATGGCTATGGCTCTCCAGAAGAATAATCCCTTTTCCACCCATTGGCAATCGGAACCTCTCCAAATAATGATCCTCCCAAACTGAATCACCATAACCCACTGACCTGACTAGAAATAAAGATTGTGCTTTTACCATTGTAAATGCCTCCCCAATCATAGGAGGGCTAGGATTTCCTAAAAAGCAGCCATCAAATTCTAATTTGATGGACAAAGATTGATCGTGGGTTGGATAGAAGGGCTAACCTGAAACCTAGTGGGATGCTTGGGATACTCCATTGTCCATATTATACATTCATTTTCATGTCACTAAAGAAGATTTCAGATGCCAATCAAAAAGTTTTAATTTGATAGATTAGAAGTGGCCAAAAGCATTCCTTGAATATGGTATGGTTGAGATGAGCTTGGGATACTCCATTGTCCATATTATACTACAGGTTACCCAGTTCATGGGGGAATTTTTTGGTTGCTTCTTTTAAGATGAGGTTAAATTAAATGCACTTCTTATTTGTAGACTTCTACTCTACCTAGGATGCCTATCATTTCCCTTTTCTTTATACCCTGAAGTATGATTGAGATGATGCGACCCATCCATCATGTGCCATCATTGGGTTTGTCTATGTTCTATGATATGGCTCCAAAAAATAAAATAAAAATAAATGAACTTAGTGCCATTCCCCAAAATGGGGGGAAGTGGAGCCAGGTTCTAACTTAAATTATGATACATTTTTTACTATTTCCATTAAAACAAAAGAAAGTTTACTTATGTATGGTTTATTCAAGCATTTCCCTCTCTAGGCTAGTATGTAATGATAACTTCTGTTTCATTGTCATGTTTTCAGGGTGTAGCCAAAAGTTTGCAGAGAGCTTGTGTTTCAAGAATGGAACCATTTCAGGCATGTGCTAGTTTTATTTCTAATTTTCTTATGATATTCCATAACATAATTGACAGTTTCTTGTTGCTTCCCAAAATAGTTTAATTGGAAGCTGCTGTTTTGTGCTTTGAAAATGTGATGACAGTGCTTCTTTCCACAAGAAATTGTTAAGAACACAAAGACCCCGGTTTTTCTTGTTAACCCAGCCTATGATTTTTGGCAGGTAAGTATCTTTATACATATTTTACATTTGTTTATAATGATGATGGTGATGGTTTTCCAAACATTAGTATTTCTTGCATTTTGACTTGTTTTTCAGATACAACACATTTTGGCACCAGATGCATCTGACCCTTACAACAACTGGCGAAAGTGTAAATTGAATATAAACAATTGTAACGCCAGCCAGATTGAAAGACTACAAGGTAATAAATTCAAGACTCTATTCCTCTCCTACCTAAATGGTCTCAGTTCAACAATCTATTGAACTTGATGACCACAATCATTCAATGCACATACTCTTTCCTGGACCATTAGGTGAAGAAATTTCATCACAAAAATGATTTGAAGCATGGTATGGTTAGGCCATTAGGGTCATCTCCTAGATGAGTGTAATTGAATTGGAGGTTCCTGACCATCTGAAAGAGCTTCCCTTTCTTTCACCTTTATATGTTTTACAGTTAAGTTACCTATGCTATAAATATACCATACAGATGTTGTCATCCATGTTATAGTGTGCTCTACTTACAAAGTTCTCATGTGCAGGATTCCGGAACTCCATGCTAAAGTCTCTTCATGAGTTCCAGCAGAACAAGGACGAGGGGGGGATGTTCATAAATTCTTGTTTTGCTCACTGCCAGACATGGATGGCTAGTACATGGCATTCACCTAGCTCTCCAAGAATCAATAACAAGGTAAGGGGACATATTAATGTCTGTTAGAGTACTAACACTAAATGATATTTGTAGTTTTAGATGTGGCTTGAAAATTTGGTCTACCTTCTCATGTTAGGATTCTCATTCTGTAAATGTCAACTTGTAGTCCCTGGATGCTCCTTATCTTCCTTTTTGTATGCAACTTATAATGCCTCATGTCTAAGGTGTTACTTGGACTTGTTTTTAATAATTCTCCTGTGTCAGTGTGCCCTATTAGACCCCAATGTAACACATTGATCTAGTTAATAGAATTTATAAATGGTTTGACCTCTAGGCCTTGTTGAAGTTTTATTGGAATCATGTGATTCCCTCAGAATATGCTGCTGGTTCTTCATTGTTTATTCATTTTCAATAACATCTGCTTTCATCCTTGCTTGGATAGCTGCAGCATCACCCCCATGGGGGGAGGGAGAAAGGTCTTTAAAATGCAAGAGTTCCTAGCGTGTTCTCTGGGTTGAGTCTGTCTTTTGTTCTTCTCTATGGGTATTGCCAATTGGTGTTGGTATATGGCACTTGTCCAAGTAGGAATTCAAATCACATAAACTGCCAAAAAATCCGTCGTCATTCTATCTACAAAATTGGATGTCATAGTCAGTTTCCCTGTGAACCCCCTTGCAGCTTCTGATGTTTTTTCTGGATATTAGCATAGAAAGTCTATTGCTTATAGAGATCAAACACCATGGCTTGCAAGATATATGGACTTGGAATCTTGAAGATTAAATTATTAGTTCATGGGCCTACTGGTTCAATTCTCTATGAAATGGAAGCGCTGCTAACCAGTGTTTTAAAAGGCATGGGAGGCATACGCCTGGAGGAGCGCCTCCAGGCGAGGCACTCCCAAAACACCCTGAGGCGTATGCCAGAGGCGCTGACACCTCTGAGGCGTACGCCTCAGGTGCAAGAGGAGTACGCCCCATGCACTTTTTTCATGAGGCGTACACCTCATGTGCCTCGTGTACATCTTATATAAAAAGACAAAAAAAAAGAAAAAAAAAAAGGAAAGGAAAGGAAAGGAAAAGAAAGGTAAGGGGAAGAAAAAGAAAGAGAAGAAAAAAGAGAAAAGGAAATAAAAAGAAAGGAAAGGGAAGGGAAGAAAAGATAAGGGGAAAGAAAGTGGTTTGCCCCTTGCCCCTTTGGCTGGGGGGCAAAGCCCCCTAGACGCCCCCTGCCCCCTTTTCAATGCAGACCAATTTGTTTTTTTGAGTTAGGGGTCCGCTCCGGCGCTTTGACAAGACCCTTCATTTCCACTAATGTTGTGCATTTTTATTATTCTTAATATAAAAGATTTTTATTAAAAATGAGATCCCCCCCCCCTTCGTCTTCTTCCTCCTAACCCCCTCCTCTTAAGGAGGCTTATGCCTCCTTGTGTCCGGGAGGTTTATGCCTCTTGTGTTCTGAACTATGCCTCACACCTCTAGGTAGTGGAACGCCTCGCATCACACGTCTGCGTTTTAAAACATTGCTGCTAGTTTACCAAATGGACAACTCTGTAGTTCCATGTATTTAGTAACCTGGGTGGTTAATTGTTATATGACCATGTAGGGTCACAATCTGATCTGTTTTACTCAACTGTTATTGATTTTATTGTTCTGGTGCTTCAGACTATCCTGATTTGATTTAAATTTGATATGTTGTCCTAGAATATGATTTGGAAATATCTTGCCCTTCCATACTTTGTTATTCCTTGTATCTTCCTTTGCTGTCACCACAAAATTCAACCTTTAGTCCAAGAAATTTTTATGGGCTGGACTGGTGAGTGGTGACTTGTTTTTTTGGCTATTCTTCCAAACAGACTATTGCAGAATCTGTTGCAGATTGGTTTTTTGACCGAAAAGTAGTGAAGGAAATTGATTGCCCCTATCCATGCAATCCTACCTGTCATAATATGGATTTTAGCGGAGGCCTATGAGGATCAGGATCATTTCAGTGTCAATTGAGCTTTTGATTTTAAATCTGGCTGATTACTCCATGTTATTGGCACAACTGCTCTTCACATGTATAGAAATTGAAGTTGTGAAGGAATGCCCATGGAGATGGAAAATGAAGGAACAGAAAGTTTATTGGTAACTAATTTGTTCTCCCGTACTAATAGAGAAAATTATGTAGCTTGCTGGTTTGTTCTGTAATTAAAGAGAATTATGTGGTTTGTTGGCTTGTGTAGATCATGGATTCTCCTTTCTACTTTTTATCATTTAAAATCCACTCCCCGATCCTTCATGGGTACTTCATAAAAAAAAGGCCATTACCGAGTGTTGGTCCCAGTTTTCGGGGTCTTTAGTCTTGGGAGGGGTAGATCCAATATAATTTGATTGATTTAATTATGTATGTTCATGTATACTTGAAAATTTTTATTGTATCTATGTTGATTTGTTGGGCCTATCGATCTGTGTGAGCTCCTTATTCTTTTATTATTTGTCTTTTATTTTATGTTTATGAGCTTTAATTGTAATGGACACAAGTCTCTTTTTTATATACTGTTAATGGCTGTCTTGTAATACACATTTAAGAGTTCAACTATGGTACATTTAGTAATATTTGCTGCACGATAAACCCAGATATCAACTGTACATTTAATTGTAATGGCTTTCGCATTAAAGTCTTTACTTTTAATTCATGTTTCAAAAATGTACTTTCACATTTAACAGGTGTGCTTATCATTACATTCAACCAATCACATCTTTTGTTTTATGGTACAGCAGATGTACCATACGTTTTGCCCCACATTTAATTATGCTCAGAATTAGATCAAATAAAACTCCATTTGGGGGCCAGGAGATAGCCACAATCTCTTTCCCAAACAAACTTCTCTATTGATTTGAACTCTCTTCCATTTTCTTCTTAAGATTTGATTAATCTGTGAGGATTATTGCTGTTTTGTTTTTTTAGTAGAGGTGGTTTGGATGTAGTATTTTTACTAAATCGTCGTAAGGTTAAAGTTTCAGGCAAGTAATTTTCAATTCAATTTTTTCATGAAATGCAATATCAAATTTATTTTTAGTTCATTTTACTAATAGTATATAATATTCCGATCATTTTTAGTTTAATTTATTTTACTATTTAATATCTAACTTCAATCTGAATTTAATTCAAATTTGATATAAACCTATGAATAAATCCGATTTGAATCTGAAATTCTGAATATAAATGAATCAAATTGGAATTTGCCTGCATCCAATTCAATTTGATCGTTTGTAGCTCCACTAAAAGGAAAACTGGGATAAAAACTAAGTTGCATTTGGTTAGGCAGCCAATCAATGAATCAATTTGTGAACAGTTGTCTTTTTCTCAGAAAAAAAATATAATAATATCGTTGATTGACTTCATCTCTCTTTTTATTTATATTGGAGCAAGGTTCAAAATATCGATATGCCGGCAGGGAATAGATTGTTAAGGTCATTGTAATAAGAACTTGGAAATCCTCCTGGCAGCGCTAGGGGTACTAAACATGGTTGTTTGATAAGATCCTATTCAGACAGACTTGATCATGCCTCGTTAGTGAAAGTTGAATTGTCCGACTCCTGTGGGGAGTAACGCAATGCGCAATGGGATCTTCTGCGAACAAAAACTCTGCACACACTCAGTAAAAATGAGCATTCATCCGTACATTGGGAACATCCTCTATAATACAAGATATTCCCAATGTGTGGTTAGGAGCTGTGTGAGCGAAGTTTTTGCTTGCAATTTTAACTGTTAAGCCAGTCCCTTTGACTCTGAGTTGCTCCACAAGGAAAAAAGTAGATTGGAATGAATTGCCAGGTGATATATTTCAAATATTGCTCATAGACATTATAGTAGAGCCTGAATCTTATGAAAATGACAACTGTATTAATGCTTTTAGTCTGAGAGCATGTCATTCAGCTGCACATTGGAAATATCTTTCATGCAAATATGTTAAATTCCTAGGGAGATGTTTTCCATGATGGTTGGACACTGTGCTTTTAGAGTGTTGGCACAACTTTTACCTAGTGCATGTTGCAATCCATTGATATGACACCTACGGTCCTAAATCCTAATGGATCTATATCTTCCAAAGTGCGGATGCTGTGGTGTTAGTGCTGGCATGGTTTTTACCTAGCGCAGTAGCGTTTGCATCAATCCATTGATGTGACACCTATGGCCCTAACGGGGGCTTGGATCGGTTACCCACAAGTTGTTCCCACATCTCTTAGAGTGGGAACATTTCGTGGGCAACAGAAGTGTGGGAACATTTTGTGGGTAACACATCAGAAGTGTCTTAATGGACTTATTTCTTCCAAAGGTGTGTCTTAGAGTCCGAAACCCAGTTAATTGTTTTTTATTTTTCTCAGATGAAATGACGAAAAGACTTACTTTTTAGTGGCACCACATGAATTCCCTTCAACAAGAATTCACTTTGCAAAAGACAAAAAAAAAAAAAAATAGGAAGTTGCACAAAACTTTTGCTAGGATAATGTTGTAGTGGAGGGCTAAAACCGAGAATCAAGGTCATAGATGTATTGGAATGGCCTCAGCAAGACGTCATTCCAGTGAAGGTGGCGGAGCGATGGATCAAAGATTTTAATTTCATTGTTTTAATTAATGCAGCGCTACGCCATTGTCACAGCAAAAGTGGTTTGCTTCAAGAAAGGGCCACTTTCTACTTTCTAGGATTCATCATCACTCATGTGGCGGAGGAACTCGGCAACTGGGTGAGGTGAGGCCTTGAAGGCATCCATAAAACACATTGGATCTGCTGCTTACACTGCACACCCCATCATCCTTTTCTTTCTCTCTCTCTCTCTCTCGGTATTTGAGGAGGCTCAGGTTCATCTGTTCTAAACTTCTAATCCCCATATGAAAGAGCTGTATGCGATCCCAGATCCGAAAAAATCCTATCTAATCATTCTTTTGTTCACAAATTGTAACGAGGTTGAGGGTTTCGTTCGGATAACCGGATCCAAGGTGAGACTCCAAAAAGGCTGATGCATTGAACTGCGACATACGATCTCTCTCCCGTGAAGTCGGGTCTAGGAATGGTCAAGAAATTGAGAATTAGTGTGGCGACTGTACGTAGGTCCAACGAAAACGAATCTCGTTTAAGACCCAAATCCTATAATTAGGATACGGGTCGAGTATGGTCTGGCCCATTCCATTCTATTCTATATAGTATATCGTCAAGTCATGAAGCCCTGTCAGTGACCCGGCTGGCTGCCTGTTACCTTGCTATGGCCCATGGCAGGCCCAATGAAATGAAATGAAGGAATAAAAAAAACAAACAAATTAAGTTGCAACTTTGAAACTGTAGTACTACTGTATTGGTGAATTTGGTGTTATGTTTACTAGTGTAATGACACGAATCAAATGCTATGTACGTGTGTAAGTATTTTTACAAGGCAATTATATAATCGCATTTAACTTTTATGGCCTTCTATAAAATCAAACCAACGCAAATATCCATTTTATAAATAAAAAATATAAATATAAAATAATAGGTAATGTGCCATTATTCTTGCGTATATACTGACTATAAAATGAAAACAAGTCAGGGTTTTTGAACTTTTAAACATTCAATACAATACAATACAATACTAACAATAGTAGCAGTAGGTCACGGGGAGGAAAAGACCAAAACATCAATCAAGTCAGACTCAGACCTCAGACCTCAGAATAAAGAACAAATTATAGCAAGAAATACATACTCAACAATTGTGACTTCTGACGTGTGAGAGTAGATTTCTAGTTCCGGAGGCAACAAGTTTTCAAGAGGATTACGGTCATTGTTTGAGACTTGTAAGTGAGAGAAAGAGAGCAAGTTGGTTTCATTTTCACACAAACCCCCAATCCCCATTGTTTAGTTTAGGAGTGTTTTTTTTGTTTTTCTTGAAAAATTTTATTTAACTTAGGAGTTAGGACTTTGGACTTTGGAGGTATATATATACTATATATATATATATATATATATTTATTTATTGCAAGTTGGAATTTGGAAACCTATTTCTATTTCTATTCCTTTATAGTTCTATTAATTTATTAATCTTGAGCTGAACAATAGCTTGGTGGTATTAAAATTTGCCAGGGAAGTCACAGGTTGACTAAACAAAACTGATATTCTAAAGTTACAGAGAAACCTTCCCCCTTTTTTTAAATAAAGAACCGCGTTGAACTGGGCTAATGAAGTTCTCACAACTCACTTGCCTGTCTTAATTAATTAACCAAAAACTTCAATCTAGAATGCTAAGTGCTTCATACATAGCTTGGCTTCTTATCCCACACTGCCATTGGTACACACATGCTGCGCATCAAAGCCCTGGCCCCTTGGTGCATCTGTCAACGGTCTGGTTGGACCCAATAGATCATAGTTGATCTGGCCCTACTGTAATTTATAACAGGGTTAGAACAGGATTGGCATTTTAAGAAATGTTTGTAGATGACGGAGAGAGACAAATCAACAAGGTTTATTTTCAAATTGAATTGGGCCCGAGTCTACACTGTCCCAAGTCCCAACCCATTGACAGGTCTTGTCCTGACTCTGAGGGAGGGTTGGCAAGATCACTAAAAGCTTCATCTTTTCCAAGGATTGCTGAAGCATTAAGTTTCGGTTTCACTCCTCTCTCTAAACGGCATTTAGAGCGTGGGGATGGAATAGCTTTTCAATGTACGAGTATGAAGATATGAAAGGAATTGGTTGGTTGTTGAAAGAAATAAATAAGGTGACATTTGGCAAGTTTTTTTTTAAACATCTTTTCCAGACTGGTTGGTTAAGACATATCTTTTTGTGCAAAGACGCGATAAAGAAGAGTTAAAAAAGCTTCATGTGGAATTTTTCTAAATAACACAAAACAAGCTTTGCACGTATTTTTTAGGCGGTATTTTTTGATGGCTAAATCTTTCCCAAACGAAACGGGAAAAAAGACCAAAACTCAAGCTGCCAGACTTCTAAACAGCTAACAACCCCCATAAAGAGTTAAGAGACGCACCAAACTGGGCCTAAATAAATAATGGGTTGATCACATTATTCAAATATTCAATCACAAACTCTACCATTGCTTGGTGCAGTTGAGCAGTTGGGCCTGAGAATGCAGGTTGCAGTTTGAGAGTGGTCACTGGTCAGAATCCTATCGACACCCCAAAATAATAGAGGCCTTCTTCCCATGGAAATGGACAAAATAGTAACATAACCAATGCCCAGATCATGGGCTTCATTAACAATCACTACATCAGTTGATTGCATCACATCACTGGCAACAAGGTGCTCAAAAGGCTACTATGCTATCATAGTTCTGAAACCCGTAATCTTTCCTCACCATAACTAGTAGTAATAAGCTCCGATTTTTTGCTCCTTTTAGCACATCATTTTTAAGAGAAAATACCAATTCAAAGTTTCCACTTACTGGTATCTTCTCATATTACCATTAAGAAGCAGAAGGTTCCAACAATGGAGAATAGAAAATAAGGGAATAAATTGAAAGGTTCGAGGCCAAGGAATTGCTCTTTTAGTTATTAATTTGCATAATGGAACTCCTTCGAGGAGCACCATTTATTAGAAAATTACAAGTATCTATGGCAGCTTAAAATTAAAATGCAGCAGCTTGTACACCTTTACAGTTTTCCCACCACCTGATACACAAGTCACAACTAGTCTCTCTGTCTCTCTCCGCAGTTGTTCAAAGTATGTTACAAAGGTGAACGGGAAGAAAAAAAGGAAAGAAATTAAAAATGAAATAAAGAAACAAAAAAGCCTGATTTTTGTTTTCTGTGGGTTCTCTCTCTCTCTCTCTCTATCTCTCTCTCTCTCTATATATATATATTTTCTGTTTGTGGATTGGATATCTATATTTACACACACGACCGCCATATCCTTCCCTCCAACGAAATAACAATGATAGAGATATCATCATGGTACCGCCGACGATCCCCCTGTGGTATTTCTAGCAACTCGTGAAAGTCCATACCTGCAATTTATGCATTATATATAAATAATCAAGTCAAATCTAGTTCGCTTTCTCAGTCATTTTTCTTACTTGTCTTGTTTTAATCTGTTGGTTTTGATTGAAACTTGAAACATGGAACTTACCAGCTTTCTTTGCTGCACGAAATAGGACTTCTTCAACAAGGTGTTGTGCGGGATCCCCTTCGGGCCATGAAGCAATGAAAAGTTCAACTTCAGACACAGCCTCCTCATTGGTGAAGTATTGGTAGAGTCCATCGGATGACAGTATCAAAAACCTGTCTTTAGGGCCCACTCTATGGTGATAGAGAGATGGGGAACAGGTGATGTATGGGGAAGTTCCTACATAGTCAATTCTGAACATCTCCAGAAGTGCATTATTCCATTTGGGCTGCAGAAACCCAGAGAAGTCGTGTATCAGAAATGATATAAAAAAAACAACACATCTAACCAAACAAGACATGTAGAAAAGAACAGCATTTTCAAACTCTGCCTGATCTTGGAATTTCTTTTGAATCGACATCAAGATCTTTTAACAACAACTAATTTCTCTATTTTACAGAAGCGCCAATTCAGGGCAGGAATAACCATCTTCATGCTGTGCATCTATTTCAAACGTTACGGAGTTCATGGTTGGTCTGGACCAAATTTCAGTGAAGTGATTCCTATCCTACCTAAAGCAAAGATCCATCACATTGTTGTGGTCTACTATTGAAATTATAACTATACCTAACAATGTTAATAGTAGTATTTTATACAATAAGGAGTTTTTTCAATTTCGGCAGAGAGGCATCTTATTCTACCTTCTTACCCCGACTTAGAGTTTTCTCAATTTTGGCAGAAAGAGGACCACAACCATAGGAGAAATGGTGAAATAGAACCAGATTTAATGGGCATTCGTTTGATCAATTATGTGTGTGATGCAAATGTGAATTATCAAAAAAAGAAAATACCTGTTTCAGAAAGCCAGCGCCAAAAGCCCGTGTGACCTTCAAGGAACCTTTCACGCGGTCATTTGTGACAGCAGAAGCATCATCTGGGTGTTCGTTCTTTATTCTCTGGACTTCCTGAAATACAACATAAAACAAAGGTCATATATTGCTGCTGAATCCGCAACTCCAGATCCACGGAAGCCTATCAATCATCCATCCTATAGAGGAGATTCCAGACTGTGTATTGTGTATGGTTGAGAGAGGCTTGAAAACTTTGTTTGGTTCTTTTGTTCTTTCTTTCTTTCTTTTCGAGAGGAAGGTTGTAGGACATTACCTCCTCGATAGAAGTACTGTGGTCGATAGTGAGCTGAAAGGCAGCTAAGTTGGATAATGTATCGAATCGATCACCACCAGATGCTTCAAGATCATACAGAGTTTCCTCATTGATCCGTTCCAAGTCCTGCCGGGCTTTTCCTAGCCAAAGGTCGGGCTCTGCTTTATGAGCTAATACCGCTCGACTATCACCCACATTCATCAAGTAGACATCTTCTCCTTTCATTAACATTACCAGAACACATGAACCCATCAGAGCCAGCTCCGGATTTTCCATTACCATCTTATCCGCGATATCTAAATAGGCTTCCTCCGTCTTTCTCAAAGCTTGAGAAAGAGCTTTTAAGACGTCCGAGTGATTAATAGCCGCCAACGCCGATCCCTGTGAATTAGAACGACTCAACTGTTCCTTGAGCTTCCGATCAAGCTCCAACCTCTCTCTGTCCCATTCACACTTCCACCTCCTCTGACTCTCCTCCCATTTCTTCGCTGCCCCCTTATACCTGTTCTTCGAGTTCCTACGACTACTTCTCTTGGGATTCGAATTAGCATCTTCAACACCAGACGGAGATGGATAATTTTCCGGCTCCACACAGTGAGAGCAACCAGCAGCCGTTCGATCGCATACCCTACCCTGATCAGACTCGTCGGATGTCGATGTATGAGAGGTAGCCGTAGCATCCTTTTCCACATTAGGACCCGTGGCTGCGGGAGTGGGGGAGGCGGGGGTGATGGTGGAAGGAGATTCATACTTGTCATCCCATAATAACCCCTTGAGCTCCTTGTGCACAGCAGAATAGAGATTAGAGAGAAGATAATCGGGCGCATCAGGGCCATTGAATCCATCATAAATCCCGACGAAAACCCACCCGTGTTCCTCGGAGATCACAACATGGACTCGATCTTCCCCGGCTTTCCCTTGAGCCCATTGAAGATTCTGGCTTTCGAAAGAATAGTCGTCATCCAAGCTCCCTTCGCTGCTCAAATTTGTGCTACTGACGGTGAGGTTCTCCCCGTTCTTCTCCGACCCAACAACCCAATCAGATTCTTTGACGGAGGCGACCCCTTTGACCGGGGCAACCACGGAGTTCTGACCACGACTGATGGTCTTTGCGATGGCCTGCCGGAGAACCTGAATCAGAGACCCCTTTTTGGATCTTGGTCTAAACGCATAACCCCCATGAGAGAAGCTCCTCTGAAACTGATCAGACCCCTTATCCAGAGGACCTGAAAACAAGCCACGCTCAAGAGGTCCAGACATGAAGCCTCTCTCGATCGGACCAGATAAAAATCCCCTATCGAGGGGACCGGAACCCATAACTCCCCCGAAATTTCCGGACAATGGGCCAGAATTCATGAGATAGCGAGGAACAGGTTGCAGGGGAATGGAAGCAAAGGAGGTAGAGCTTTCAAAAGCGGCAGCTCGATCAAGACTGTTATAGGAATAGAGATTAACCAAAGCTGTAGAGAGAGGGGTAGACGTGTTAGCACTTACAGAAGCGCCAGAGATGGATCGAAAGGTGGTGGTCTCCTCGGAGTAAACCTTGGAGGAGGAGAGACGAGAGGGATCGGGGCGAACGTAGCAGAAGGAGTGACCAAGACCTTCATCGAGAGGCTCGGATATAACAACAGCTATGTCATGACCGCGGCGAACTCCACCGGCGCCGAGGAAGCAGGAGGTGCCAAGCTTCCCGCAACCGTTACCCATGGAAAATAACCGAGAGATAGAGAATTTCGGGCGTTACAATCCCCAGAATCGATATATCATTGCCGATATTTAGTGTCCGCTTTTTCTTGATGTACCTTTTATTTTTATCGTTTGAGAAGAGGAGAGAAGCAAACAGCTCTTAATTCAAATAATAACTAATAAAAGAGAGAAGGAGAAAGAGAAAGAAATGTGGAGGAGGAGGAGGATTGAGGAAGACAGAGGAAAAAGGAGGAAGAGATGAAGAAGCCAAGAAGGGGGCGAAGGAAAGGCGTTGACTTTTGGGTGTGGGTTTTGAGAAAAAATTAAAAAAAAGTTGATTTTTTTTGGTTGAAACTTAAGACTTTGAGAGTTGAGACTTGAGAGAGAGAGAGAGAGAGGAGAGGGGGACGGGGGGCTGGCTTGGCTTTGTGGGGAGGCGTTGACTAACTACTAAATATATAAGAATATGAATATGAAGGCAGGGATAGGGTTTTGGACTTTTTGGGTTGCTTTAGGCGAGTAAACGAACGAAAGCTGATAAGGTGAAGTGGAAGAAGAAGGGAGGGCTAATAATACCAAAAAGTCAAAGACCGAAATCCAACCCTCCTTAAAGGGAGAGCTAATAAATCCAGCCGTTGGATTCTGGTAAAAGTCAGATGATCAGTGATAGTTGACCGACACGTGGCCGTTTAGAGTCGCAGCCGTGGACGTTCATCTAAACCTGTGGCTGTGAGAGACAAACAAGCACAGCACTCCACTTTTGTTTTTATTTTACTTTCAGACAGCTGACTTTTATTTTGGTTATCCTTAATTTTATGAGGCCTATTTATTTTGTTTTGTTAAAAGTTAGGGAAGTGTAGGGTGTAGACTGTAGAATAGAGAGGGGAGAGGGAGATATATTTCAGATAGATTTCTCTTTCTCTTTCTCTCTCTCTCTTCTTTATTTATTATTTATATTTTGGGGCGCAGATGTGAACTCGGAAGGGAAGCGGATGGAGTTTTCCATTAATAATTTTATTTTGGTGAGGAGTTGGGTGGTTAGATGTGGCTTATTACTACCGCGTGAGCATTATTCGGCAACCTGACGGAAATGCCCCTGCTCTCAGTTGACTTGAAATCCCTTGATTCCCTCCCTCGTTGAACGGTTCAGATCCCCCTTTGCTCAAAACATCTCGAGCCAACCGCGTTGACAAAGAAACATTTTTATATGTTATATAAAAATTATAAAGGCCAACAAGTTGGTTCCATGCCCTTACACCGTCACCAAGTAGGACTGTAGGTGGAGGTGGACTATCTTTTTTTTTTTTTCAGTTGTCTAAATTTGTAATGGTGTGGTATGATCGCCCTTTTATTTATTTATTATTATATATTTAGATTTGGATTTTGGAGGGTCCAAATTCCATTTATAGGTGTTTGTTTGGGAAGGGGGGGTGATGGAAGGATAGGGAAGGGATAGACTTTTAATTAGAGGCAGAGAGATATGAATGATCATCATCAATTACTTCATTGAATTCATCGTAATTAATTGGGTTTTAATATTAATAATGGTGAAGTCAGTAATGGTTTTTAGGGGCAACAATTAATAGGTTTAAAGCGTGAATGCTGTATCATTTTAAACGTGGGATAAGATTGAAGAAAACCCAAACCCAAAGGTCAAAATATAGAAGGAGCAAAGTCATACACAACAGTTGCACACACACCCCCACAAGGCAGCCACCACCCCTCACCCCTCGGCCCTCACCCTCGTTCTGATTGACCGTTGACGACGACACATTTTCTCTCCATGAGAAATCAGAATCCGCGCTTCCTATTGTATTGACTTACTAATTAATTTGCTATTGCAAATTATTTGCAATGTGGATGGCCAGGCCAGAGGCCTACGCGGAAGTCAGAACGCCTCCTAATAGTAACAAGAGTACTACAATTATGATCATACAGTTCTGCAAGTGCAATCTACACTCTACACTCATAAAATAAAACTGGGACAGGTGGCTAAATTGTGGGGGCCATGTGGCAATCCACCACCCGTATCGGGTACCCCATGTTCATCCACTTCATACTCTCACTGTGCGTGCCATACATAATTGCATCCAACACCTGGAAAATAAAAGAAGCAAAAATAAAAAGTTATAAAATAAAGAAAGTGGATGAATGGGTTGGGGGTACAATATATATATATATATATATATATATATGACCCACCTCAGTCCCCTCACCTTATGATTATTATAGTCTCTAATCTTTAGGGTATAAAATATGCCAAGGGAAAGCCTATGAATGATAAGCATAAGCCTACGCATCTTCTTATATACAAACAAGAGAAAAAGCTCAATTTCCACTTATATATAACTAATACAAACAAATCCCCCCCCTCCCCCCCTTGAGAATTTCAAAGATAGCATCATTGAATAAGGCAAGTGGAGACACCTTCCTAAACCACCATCTATCCCCCTTTGTCCCACCCCACCCACTCTTTCTAATTCTTCCCCCCTTTCCACATCCCACCCATC
This sequence comes from Nelumbo lutea, assembly GCF_056320005.1. Classification (NCBI taxonomy): domain Eukaryota; kingdom Viridiplantae; phylum Streptophyta; class Magnoliopsida; order Proteales; family Nelumbonaceae; genus Nelumbo; species Nelumbo lutea. The sequence continues at coordinate 2,657,261 of NC_142685.1, read as the reverse complement.
TCAACCCTTATTCTTACCACTCTCCATTCCTTTGGCCAGCTAATCTATTATGTATTTCAGTTTTAGCTCAGACAAACAACCAAAGAAATAAAAACAAGATACACAACCCCCCCCCCCCCTTCTCTTGAAAATATTATTTTGTTTACTGGAGAAAACGAGATGGGGGAGAAGAAAAAGTAAATATAATTTCTTTTTTTTTTTTTTTAAATGTCACAAGTTCCCAACCTTAGACTCAGCCCTAGAAGCTTCCTTAGTCTCCTCTCTGAATATTTGAATAATACACGTCATTCCTCTTAGTCTTAGGTTGGGCCAGCATTTGCTTTACCCCTTCCCACCATTATTTATCTTGGACATTATTAGTTATTTGTGCGGTATTGATCCATTTTTTATTCTCTGCTTCGACTTTTTTTTCACCTGACACTTTTAAAAATAATAATAATACATTCATTGCCAATTTTAGAATCCAGTTCCAACCAATCTTTTGTCTTCTCATTGGCACCGAAAAATATTTACCTGACTCGGCTTCAGATTGTCAGACTCGGACGCTCTGCTTTAATGTCTAACTTTGTTCAAGTCTAATCAATCTGGTCTAAATTCTAAAATGGCTCATCATCAAATAATCTGGTCTAAAATGAATTTCGATTCAGGTCTGGAGTTGTCACTTTCATTGAATCCCCAAACCAGTTTAGTATACTTCCTTGTTTTCGTTGATAACCCAGTTCAGTATTCACACAAATACATCAGACTCGATCGAACTCAAACAATTAACCAAAGGACATCCTCCATCTGCCAAAGCCGTGAGAGAGAAAATCAAAGTAGGAAAAATGTTTGTTTATACGAGAAGAGTAAAATGATGTGGTCCAACTTTATAAGAGAGGGCAAAGGTTTTGCATCAGTTTTGAGGACAAAAGACATGTATTACCATGAATGCAAATGAACAGCCATTGTTTGGTGTGTAGTTGTAAAACCTCCAGATGAACAGCATGACAACACACAACATTGAAGCCAGAGAGCGGCCATTTTTGTACTAAAAAGTACCAAAGAAGTCCATATCCGATCCACCCCTTCAAGCAACCCAGATAGCTGGGAGCCTAGGACCAAATATTGGGTAAACAGAGAGACAACAGTACAGACTACAGAGTCTCCAACTGATGAGGGTAGTGATCCATTGCCGGCCTAAAGCTGTTGATCAGCGTTTATTTTGGTTTTTCCTTCGTGGGAACTTTTATGTGTGTGTGAAATTTTACTAAAATTCTACACAAAGGAACAAAAGTGGGAATTTTATGGTGATGACAACCATGGATGGCTGACATGGAGTGCATTGATAGCAGACAAACCCACGAATAGGAATGAATGGCCTACACGGATGAACAAGTATTCCCATTCTTCCACACAAGATATATATATATATATATATATATATATATATATATATATAAGCTAGCTGCAGCCTGCCTGCAGATCATAGGTGCTGTATTCAGTATTCTTCCAAGTTCCAACCAAAAGGACAGGTGGCCAGTCAAGTATCTCATTATTTAGATTTTGGAGTGAAATGAATAATACTCATAGCTAGCCAGATATTGTCAACCCCTTGGAAAATTCATTCACACAATACTCCAAATATATATCAAACAAGGTATATATACCAAATTTCCAAGTAGCTACAAGATTTATAGAAATATATGATCCTGATCAGAGCATGCAGAATGATGAGGGAAAAGGATTAATGCATGCAGTTGGGAGTTGGGAGATTGCTTGATGGAGAGAAAAAAAAAAGGATTCATGGATTTTATTTGACAGTTTAAGCTTTTTCTTTGAGATAAATTTTCTACGCTTGTTTAAACTCATCTTATGTAATAGTTAATAGCGAATATCACTATGTTTTTCTTTAAAGCCTAAAAGACTTGGATTTCCTCTATTCTTTTACTTTCAACTTCTCTTTAAGTTTTAAAATAAAAATATTAGTTAATGGAAGTTTTACCGATTGGTATTGCTCCATGCTGGGAGCAGGGTGCTCATGTGAACACCAGACGTGTTCATTTCTGATTGGAAGTGCACCCTGCCCCACACCATTTTGATTTTTGAGTGCAGGAGATCCGGATATCCCTAATCCACATCGATTATTAGATAACACTGGCAAGTGGCACTGTGGCAACGTGCTAATGATGACCGAGTCCAGATCTCTTACCCATAAGAACCCTGTCCATATTTATGCAATCACACATGGAGAACATCTTATCCTCTACATAGTATTATGCAGGGAAAGATATTCCTAATTCACAGGGAATAGTGTATTATGGATAGACGTGGGCAAGAGATCCGAACCCATGATGACCTACTTGTGTGGTGGCCCTTGCTGAAATTGGTGGGTATCATTTTCTTGGCCTAATTCTTAGAGTCAGGGGGTCCTTCCTTCTGGCTCCCCATAATATAGTACAAGCTCCTGCTCCTGATGAGCTTGTCCTGTACGTCAACCAGTGTCCATGCTTTCAAACTAGGAAATTGTACAGCCCTTCTTCCTTACCAATATCGCTCTCTCTTCAAGGCTGTTTTTTGTTTAGTTTGATAGTAAATAAGAGAAATAGGCAAGTGTTTGATCAAACCCACCAACATATATATATGTAGCCCGCCGAGAGTGTTATTCCAAGAAAATTCAGTACTGAATGAAAGAGTCACTGGTTGATGATCATTCCTGGCCGCGGCCGGGCCTTCCAGTTTCAGCTCTCTCCTCTGACGGAGTTATGTGCAAGAAGAGCTAAGGGATCCACCATGCGCACCTTCGACATCGGCATTTACTCGTCCAGGGTAAGTTTCCACTTTCCACTAATTTCCATACTTGTTATACTGCCAATATTAAATATTTTATCCTTCTATACATTTAGAATTTTTCTTGGGTGATATTTTAATTATCAATATGACCCAGAACACACACACATATATGTGATTGGATAGCTTATCAAAGAATGTAATACCCTTCTTCAAATGACAATATGTTCCTGTCGTAACGAGCTAGCTTAATTATATTTCTTTCTGTGATCTCTGTTGGAACTATCACCATCACCCCCGGTTTTGTGTGTGGCTTCCTTTATATATATATCACTTCAAATTTGTTGAATTTTATCCCCATGGCTTCTCCTGGATGGAGATGGGTTAGTGCTAAAACTGCAAATTTGAACAAAAAAAAATACATGCAGGAGGAGATGCACAGGGAAGAGGGAACTAAAAATAAAGACGATGATAGAAATTGGGTATTATATATTAAAGACGAGATATGGGATAAATTAAATTTGGTATAAAAGAAGAGTGAGGAAGATGGGAAAAATTACAGAGGAAGAATAATTGTAAATTGTTAAGTTTCTCATACATATATATATAGAGAGAGAGAGAAGAGAAAACAAGAAAAATATCAGTAATTACTCAAACCCAAAGCACAATGCATGTTTAATTACCAAAGTTATCCAAATTAATAGCTACTCCGCCTGGGCAATACAAAGGCTTGGCTGGAAGTTGGATGCATTATTTGGAATATTGTGACTTATGAGGAATAATGAGAAAATTGCGAGTGGGACGCACGCAGATTTGAGGAGAGGCAATGGAATATATGAAGTCTAAGTGCTGTTGATTATGAAATATGTATGCCGCAACGCATTGGGCCTTGGCTATGGGGGAATCGTCGTCACCCCTCACTCGTCAGCTTTAAAAGAAGAAAAGCTACAGAAGCTGAAAAAGTGGATGTGGCATTGGGAGATTTAAGAAACAAGCAAATAAAGGTAGTGTCCGCATGTGGAACGAAGGGACCTCTTGTCCTCTACCACTACAGGTGGTCTAGGTGGGTGGGTGCTTACTGCTTGCTATTTATTAAATATATGTGATTCGCAGTATAACTCCATTTGATTAGAATAAATTTCCCTCTCTCTCTCCCCACACTACCCAACATTTGACATCTACTAGGGCATCATATTGAGCTCAGCTCAGCTTCAGCTGATGTAGAGTAGAGATCCACCCCACCTTAATTTGCTCCAGAGAATTCTGAAATTGTTGGGCCTCGGCCCAGTTTATTTTTATCAAAAATATGCAATGTACCCAGCCCCCGGAGAAAAGAAACGACTTTAAATTAATTTGTTCCATCTACTTTTTTCTAGTTTCTCTTTGGAACTTAGAGGTTTGTGATGCGACACAATTCGGCTGTTCCTAGCTGGAGATGACTTAGCTTCCAGTAGACAACAAACTTGACTAATCTGTACAAAGAAAATCAGAGAACCCGGGGGTGCTTACCCGGCAAGGTTGCTCCGATGCTTAAGTCAGAAACTTGCAAGCTTATGGTAGCTTAGAAAGTAAGGGAGCTAGTGAGCAGAGATTACGCGTACCTTCACCCCTGAAGGATTGAGGTCTTTATATACTGGAGTCTTCGTGGGTTTTTCGGAGTGGTTCTGGGATTCTTGCTATGATGAGGCTCGTTTCCATATTAACAGGAGATAACGATGCTAGCTGATAAGGCTTATCACTGTCGTCCGAATAGGATGGGGAGATAGTACTAGTTGTTAGAGGCATGATCCCATAAAGCATGGAATTTGGAGGCGAGATCTTCAGGGTTGTCATGCAGGGGTCAGTCAATATTACCCGAGCTAGTGCACTTTGGATCCAACCTGGTACGAATGCCGAAGTGCCTCGGAACCAAGGTGGTCCTGATGCGATCGTGTTCTGAGGTAAACTTGTCCCGAGGTGGTTTGGTTATCCGAACTCGGTTCGTTACAGACTTGATGGGTCGGAGTGAACTGTCATCCTGTCGATTAGGTCGTGTCCACGTGTCCCCCTATTACTAGTTTGGACAAAATCACCCTGCATCAGTTTGCATGTCTAACTGTTTGACTGCTTCTAAGTTCTAACTTTGTAGATGGTAATTAATTAGGTTGATTATGGATTGGGCCTAAGACCTATTCTCAGGAGTTTACATAGGCCCCCAGCTCGGAAACTGGGCCCGAAAAATGAAAAATAGACCCAAACTGGGCCTGAACGGGAAATTTTGGGGAAATTTGCGGACCAGACATTTGGGCTAGCACCAGTTATGTAATCCCTAATATCATATCATTTTCTTCATTTGGGGGGCAAAACTCGGCTCCTACCATGATTGGATGAAACCGTAAAATTAGTTTGTAAAATGACTTTAGTGGGAGTCACGTAGCAGCCAAGTCTTTTTCCTTAATTTAATGGTAGGAAGTGCACTTATAGGAAAATTGGTCAAATTTGAGAATTGTGGTGGTGAGGGTTTCAGCCCAACCAGTGCAAACTTTATTAATTGGCTTTACCATCTGACCCACCTTGCACCTTCATGTTCAATTATAACCTTAAATATTCTTTTTCAATATCTCACAACACTTTCGCTTAAAATTTTACATGGTCTGGACTTGGTGGCCGGGCTCGAATCTTAGGTAGCCAGAGTCTGATTTCACTTTATCCCAACCCGAGCCCAGCCAGAGACTGCCCAACTTGGTTGTATCAAATTTGAGTGGGCTGGGCCTGGGTTGAACAGATTAGGTTAACCTAAAGCTTGATCCAAGGCCTTAGGCCCAATTCTTAGGATTAGACCAAGTTGCTGTTAAGCAGAGCCAGCCCACTGCTGCATTTATATATAAAGCTTTTCCGTTATTGAAAAGAAAAAAAAGGGAAAAGGGAAAAGGAACTCCTTTAGACTATGTTTGGTTTGAAGGAAAAGATAGGAAAAGAAAAGAAAATATAAAGAAACCAATACAAAGTTTTTAAAGATTTCCTTATATTTTCCTTCCTTTCCCTATTTTTTTTCTTCAAACTAAACTTTCTAATAATAAGAAAAAACTGCTATTAAATAAAATGAAACCAATAAAAACTCCTAAAAAGTGCATCATCCATTTTAAAGTCACTACTTGCAAGAAATACTTGTGTAAAAGGAGACCAGATTTGCTCCTCACACCTTGCAACTCACATGCGCATCCTATGATGCATTGACAATATTTTCCGTGAATATTAGTTATTATTTACGGAAGATGTTCCCAGTGCATAGTGGATGTATATGTAAGGCGCCTGTGAGGAGCAGATCCCGCCTCGTGTAAAAGGGGAACTTGAGTGTCATTTGAAACCCCAACAAAGCCGAAGGAATTTGTTTGGTTGCCTTAACCGTAGGCATTAGGCAACAGCCAATAGGAGAAAGCTACGACATTGATGAGCGAATGTGTGGTATCATCTTGTGTTGGGGCCGGCTAATGTTAGCCAACTATCCGATTCCGCACAAGCAAAGTAGCAGAGACCGAATTTGCTTCATGCATAAGAATATCTTCAATACTTATTAATTATTATTCATAGGAAGATGTTTTCCATACAGGGTGAATGTACCTATGAGGCCAGAAGCAGATTCTCGCTTAGTAGGTGCAAATTTTTCTTTTTGAGTGATCAGTGAGATAGTGATGGTGCTTGGACACCCGTGAGCGTGATACGGCAAGCATTGTTGGAACTTGAAACTTGAAAAAGCTTGGTTTGAGAGAGAGAGAGAGTGAGTTGTTTGCATTTTGCAATACACCATTAATGTTGTATTTTTATAATGAAGGGGCGTTGCAAGGTTGCAGTGACCTCCACGTTCTAATCAGGCAAAATTTGGAAAAAGGTTAAAGTTGTGATGTCAACCTTCATAATTTGTTGTACTCACGGGTTCCCACATAATTAATTTTGTCTTCAGGTGATATACAGCTCCCCCACCCATCACCCGTCATGATTCAACTTCGCCAGGCTTTTCAGCTTTTGCCAAGTGTTTCATTAATGAATTTCTTAATGACAGTCCTTAGTTCCTTACAAATTCACATATAAGTTGAACGATTCTTTAGACTGATCTGACTATTCGATTTCTTTTTCCATTTTCTGCCTTATGTTTCATCACAAAATAGGTGAAAGATTAATTCAATGCATAAAATCTCAATCACACCGTCTTATGTTTCTGGTGTTTGAGACCCAAAACAAAACTTTGTTTTCACACCCATTTTTCATGGAAGCTGTATTTTGATTACACATAAAACCCAAAAAATAGAAAAGAATGATTTTCCAAGAATATGGTGTTCAACAGGAAAATGAATCAATTTCCTAATTTTCTTGGTAATCAGTTGAATTTGAAAAGTGAAGCTGAGCTGTTGAAAATGACGATCGCTTTGAAAAATGACCTAACAAAATTTGAATGGATATCACTTTTCAATAACTACCACTCACTTTGTTGAAAATAGAAAAACCATTTATTTCTCAAGCAATTTACTTAATGTGCAAGTGGAATAAAACACCAAAAAAATAACCATTCAACACAGTCTCTGGTCAAAAGAAAGGAAAGAAAGGAATTTTGTATTTTATATTTTCACTTTGGGTAAATTATAAAGAACTCCGTACGACGGAGTCTGTGACAAAGACCCCCTTTATTATGTCCGTGAGATTCCATTAGCATTTGGTTAAAATCCGCCATTGTAATATTATTTAATTCTCATATTATCCTTATAATAATTAAAAAATATATATTCATCTTCCCCACCTTCCATATACGAACAGCAGCGATGATAACTGTTGCAGCGGCGGCGGATTTTCGAAGTCCTCCCTCCCTCTCTTCTTCCCCTTCCCTTTTCTCTCCTCCCCTTTATTCTTCCCAGAGAAAAATACAGCAAATATTGAGCACGAAGCTCAGTCCCAACACCATCGTAGCTGATCCAGTGATTGAGCATGAGAGAGACAGAGGAGGAGGGAAGGGAGGGAAAGCCAGACGGGCGAATCGAGTATGGGCATCACTTTGGAATGGGACAAGGAGGTTTTAAGCCTTCCAACAGAACTTCAAGTGATTGATTGGGCATCACTTTGGAAGAAATCCTACTACAATATTAACCGACTGCTAGTTAATCCCAAGTCCTCTTGTATACAACGGCCAAGAACAGCTGCAACCAAGCATGGAAATAAAGACAGGCCTTAGATCAGTTCTGAACAAACATTATTGTCCCCTATTTTTTTATATCTTCTCCAAATGTACAATCTAGAGTTGTCATATCAGCCCTCAATGAATGAATAAGCCCTCTAAACTTCTCCCACGATGTGGAGGTGGTGACGGAGGAGTATATCATAATTCCGGTGAATGCTACATCCCAGCGAATTCTCTACGGGCAACATGGCCCGATCGGCAATCCAGAGCTCCACCACTTGAAAGGCTACTTCTTCGAACTGGTCACAAGGGATGGCTTCGCAGTTCGGGTAGGCTTTACCGGCCACGGCCTCGCTGTAAGCACCGGGAACTCCCTGGTAAGCGATGCGAAGCTGGGAGCCGTGCATCGGAGCAGGAGAGAGATCGGTGATGGTCAGAGGCTTAGGGAGATTATCAATGAGGACAAGATCTAGCGTTTGGTGACGATTAACGGCAGTTAAGGCAGCGTTGCCACTCTTCTCCGTCTCCTGCTGTTGGTTAACGACCTTGCTAGCAAGGATGGCGCAGTCGGTTGGAGCTGACGCCGCCTGAGAAGTTGGACGAGTCGAGGCGGTGGATACTAAATGCTAATACTCGATTCGCCCCTTTCTGGCTTTTTGCTTCGTTCTTAATATCTTCTGTTGTCTTTTTCTCCGGAAAGAAGAAAGGGGAAGGGGAAGAAGAGAGATTAGGGTGAGAGAGAGAGGGAGGACTTGGAAAGTCCACCGCCGTTGCAATAGTTATCTCTGCTGCGGTTCGTGTATAAAGTCGGGAAAGATAACAGTGTTTTTTTCCGAATAATTGTTATAAAGATGGTACGGAGATTAAAAAATATTACAACACAGATTTCAACGAAAGTCTAACGGAAGGAGTTGTGTCACGGTCACAGTACAGGAGTTTTGTCACAAAACAAAATATAGGAGTCTTTATTACCCTTTCACTTTTATCTTTCCGTAGGAATCAATGAGCAGCGTTTACTTAAAAAAAGAAGAAATAAAATAGAAGGAGAAATACGGAAACACCCGATGCAATGCAGATTTCTGAATTTCAGCCCCCTACTATTAGCCTTCTCCCCTCTATAAACCATATTTTAAATGTAAATTTGGCATCAAGTCACAGTCAGGTGTGACTATCACTCCCCAGTCCCTACGAAAGGAGAGTAAATTTTTTCAATCTGTTTGAAAGAAGCAAACGTGTCCAAATTCTAAAGTGACCCTCTTTCTTTCCGGTCAAAACATAAAATCACTTGCTTTAACGAAGCAAAGGTGTAGAAAAGGACCTACTTATTTTTATGCCAAATGTTAATTTTAACCGCTTCAACTAGACTTCGCAAAAAGTTGATCCAATCCGTGCGTGAACCCGACCCAATCCAATTCGACTTATGAAAGAATTGAGTTGGGTTGGATTGGGTCATGGATCAACTCGCTGATCCTGATCCTGTTAGGCCTAATTGAGATTATTTGTGTATTTCAAGATTGATTTGTTTAATTTAAACATTTTTCATGTATTTTTTCTTTCTTTTTTTGAAACAAAAAAAAAAAAAAACACTTTAATTCACTGTTCACCATATATTATATACAGTGAAATCTTTTTACAAAAGCCTCTAGCGAAGCACTCTAATTCACACTTGTATCCTGTAAAATTTGCTTATAAAAGCTTTACAAGAAATTGGATGGGTTACCTAAAGTCAGAATTTTAAAGGATGATGATAAAAAATACATATTTGTAAAATGGAAGATTAAACTGTTTACCATTTATTTCTGTATGGACCGGTTAAGCTAAGCTGCTACTTACCTCATCTTAATTACAAAGCAAGGAAAGAATGTATACACGGAGCTGTCATTGATTTTCGCTTGATATATATATAGGATATGAGAAACAGGAAATTGCATTATAGTCAATCTCCGGATTCCACATGGGTGTGTTAATCAACAACATGGAAGAATCATTTGGGGTTATAATAACTAAAGAGAAGAAAAATTCAAAAACTTAGGCCATGTTTGATGATATTTTTGAAAGAAAGTAATTTGTTATGAATAACAATGAACGGACATTGTACATGATGAGGGTAGATTTGGCCCTCCACTAACATCATGATACATGGCATTTTCGGAATAAATGGGTGACACCCAGAATCATCTAAGCGACAACTTGCCTTAGCCAAAATGATAGAGTCCCAGCTAGCGACTTGCCACTATCGTCGACATGGTGACTTGCCTCTGGCGCCGACTTGGCGACCTGCCCCTGTTGCTGACCTGACGACCTGCTTCCACCGCTGACTTGGTAGAAAACTAGCCAGCGACCTCGTCCACGACTCAACGTGGCTAGCAGCACCTCGTCTAGGGCCGATCTGCGGTACCTCGTCAATATTGGCTGAAGCGACTTCAACATGGGGAGCGACCTCCCTCGAGGGCTTGCCGACCTGATTGAGTTCTACGTGGCGACCTACGAGACGTGCTCGTCGTCGACTTCTACATGCATCCCATCACTCCCAGGTCTCTCGAAAGTCAGCTCTCACACCGAATGTTTTGGGAGAAACTGAGTAAGGTGCAAAGATTGGCCTACATGCACGATTACCTCCGAGGACTTCGAAGCAGTTAGGCACGTCCTCCCGGAGATCCTGGGTGTGTTGCGTGATGCTCACGCCAAACAATGCCTATATAAAGGCCTTACCTCCAACTCCAGCGGGAGATGCGCTATTTAGTTCTTGTAACTCCCCAACTCTCTCACATTTTTCTATCTTAAAATCTCTTATTCGCTAACTTAAGCATCGGAGTGCCCACCCCGGATAAAACAACCCGAGCACTCTGACATTGTTTTCTTGTAGGTCGCATCAGAGCCACCTCTCCAGCTCGTCACCAGTCAGCTAGGCAACATAACCACATCTCCAGCTCGTCACCATTCAACTAGGCATCAAAGCCACCTCTCCAGCTCGTCACCATTTAGCTAGGCATCAAAGCCACCTCTCCAGCTCGTCACCATTTAATTAAGTATCAGAGCCAGGCATCCAAGCCACATTCCAGGTAAAAACCATTCAACTAGGCATCCATACCACATTCCAGATAGGGATTATTCAGTCAAGCATCTCAGTCACCTACAAGCCGAAAAATGCTGAAATGCGCATCATCAATACATATTATAAATAGTGATATTGCCATTGTTAGCATTCTCCTAGACTTCCAAGTGTCATCAACTTCTCCAATTTCTGTTCTTCAATTGTAGATTGCCATACAAGACAGACAATGATTAATGGACCACTTATACTTCCATGTATTATTCTTATAATTTTTTGCATTTCTCTTAAGTTTATCATGACTTTTTCAAAACCTTTAGAGAACCTTCTATCAGTGGGTTTGCTGTCCAAATTTAGGGGATTGGCTTGGCTCGAATAAACATTTTATTGGAGCCCATTCAAACCCTAACCCATCCAATTGCACCCCCATCCAAAATCCACTTTCCATAAAAGGTTTACATTAGACCACTGTCAGTTATCATTAATAAAAATAAAAATTGTTTTCAATGATCAAACAACCTCGGATTGATCGATCGATCTTATTAAATATTGTTATGGCAGTAATCAGGAATAATTTTGTCTTGAAAAACATTTAATAAGCTACATTGGCTATTTGAGAGTAATTTGATAATGTAAAATACTTAAAAATACTTATATGTAGAGAACTTTTATTAATATTCATTAATGGTAAACTAACAGATGTCTAATAAATAACTCGATAACAGATAATAATAATAATAGAGGGTTCTGTGTAGGTTTTGAGAGTTTATGGTGAGTTTGAGATGAATGCTAAAAAGTAGTGCTGAATTTTAGATAATATCCCATTATTCTCAAGTCCCGCCCCCTCTTCCTCTTCCATACCACGTCGTCAATAAGTTTCTGCCTAGCGAAAATAAAAACAAAATAATGAACGAGTAGACGCAACTCTTGAATTATTCACTTTGTAGTGTAGACACGACGATAGACGCATCGAAATCAAATTACAGGGGTGAGAGGTGCCGGGTGGGCGACGACTGACCGACTGAAGACTGAGGGGAGGACCTTACCAGGCAGCAATTACGCGGGATTGAGATTTGAGAGACGCTTGAAACAGCCTATTGCCTATTGGGTCCGGCCCTGCGAATTTGCGATCGCAGTCAACTTTACGTCAATAAGTTCGCCAATCAAGAAGCTACTTTTTTTGTAAAAACTATACTGCACTTCCCTCACATCCTTGACAGAGGGGCAATCCCGTCATTCTCGTTTCGGTTCCCCAAAATTTCAAATCGTCCCCCTTTCTTTCTCCGATCGAATTTCGAGAGATTTCACGGATTGTCTGGTCTGGGTTTACTACTTACAACGTCAAGGACAGAACAGAAAAAAAAAAAAAAATCAAATTCGAACATTACCGCAACCCAAAAAAACCGAGTGACGAAGAAAAGGACTTGCAGATTAAAAGGGAACCAAAAAATTGGGAAAAAAAACACAAAGTAAAGTAAAGGAATGCGTACCGCAAACTTATCGAAGCATGCAGGATATATCTAAGGTCCTCGGACCATAACAGATCAAAGAAATTTAGACAAAATCATTCTTTTTCTTTTCAAACGACTCATGCAAGGCAAAAGAAACATGTAGAAAGAACTGATTCCCATCATTTTACAGCGACACATCGATCAGATCACTACCCAGAGGAGAAATTTGGTATTTTTGTTCTCAAATTATTCCGACAAAAATCTTCCCCGCTAAACTAAAGCAGTAAAGCCCACCCCCAAGAAAAGAATGCTGCTTTGCAGCTACATACAATTTTTCGTGTAGGAAAAGAATTAAAAACGAGAACGAAATTAAAAAGTAAAGAAAAACAGGGAAAGAAATTTTGAAAAAAAAAAAAAAATCTCATACCACCAAGTACAACGCTATACAGCAGAGAGCAACAGCAACGGCGGTTCTTTGTACGCCAGTAACGGCTGCACCCGATTGGATCTCCTCGCGTAAACCTGGAGAAGAGGAGAGATGGGTCGGTGGGATCTCCAGAGAAGGTGAATTCTCTGGCGAAAACGATATTTCTGGAGGCGCAGCTCCCACCCCTGCATTGCCACTCCTCGTCGCCCCAAGGGCTTCCTTCCCAAAAATCTCTCTCGGCAATAAAACCTTCGAAACTGCAAAGATGGAAACTGGGTTTTGATCAAAAACTGTCTGGGTTACGGACGCCTGAACGATCCCCGTATCAATCGCCACCGACCCATTAACCCTCGTAATATTCAATGTGAATGTCCCAGCACCCATGGCTTCCGTCGCTAAAGTAGGTTGCACAGGATTCACAATCGACTCCAGCGAACCCAATGGATAGTAAGAATGCAGAACATGGAACTTTAAGACCACAGCTTTTCTCTCGGCGGGCAAGGATTGCAACCTCTCAGTCGTCGAAAGATCGGCAAACGCGTCGTCGGTCGGAACGAACACAGTTATCCCCGCCCCACCTTCATCCGCCTGGAATTCCTCCGCCACCCCGGACGCCGTAAGCATTGACGCCGCGACGTTAAAATTGTGCCCATCGATTAGAACCCTAGTAATGTTCAGCCCCAACGGGGGCCGGTTCTCTGACGCCATTAAATCGAATCCGTAAGGGACGAGGAGGGAATTAATGGTGAAGATGCTAACATTGTAAGGAAGGGTCTTGATTAGAGAGAGAATGGTGGCATTTAACGGAGAGTAGGAAACGGGGGAACGAATATAGACAGTGCCGTCAAGGGGGTCACGTGTGATGTTAACCGCGCCGAGGTTGTTAGTGGCCCGGCCAGTGGTTTGGTAGAGGGTTGTGACGAGCTTTCCGGCAGGGGGAATCTGGCGGAGCTCCGACCACGAGAGATACTGGAGGAGGACGTGATACCGTATAACATCGGCAATGTTGGCGGGGGAGGATCTATGTGTCAGATCAGAAGGGGAGCGGAGGAAGTGGTTTGGGACGGCCAGGAGAGTGACAGAGGACCGGCGGTTCAGATCTTCAGCGACGGAGGTGGTTGTGAGGAGGTTGTTGAAGTCCGAAAGATCAGGGTAAACGGAGAGGAGGGTTGTAATGTTGAGAGCGACAATGGGGGAAGAGGGGGAGAGAAGCAAGTACGAGACGATGAAAAGGGTAAATTTGGAAATGGTGAATTTAGCCATTCTTTTCCTCTCTGCGGAGTTGAGAGTAGAGAATAAAGTGTGTGTGTGCTTGTGTGTGTCACTGTGTCTGGGAGGAAGAAAGAGAGAGAGAGCGAGCAGCGAGCGAGCGAGCGAGAGAGAGAGAAAGAGAGGTGTGAGCTAGCAGAGGATTGGATGTGAGCCTGTAATGCTGCTGATGATGATGCATGATTGTTCAAGATGCTGATGGAAATATTATTTTTCATATTTAAATATATTATTTTATTTATATATTGTAAAATGAGATATGAGAATATAATATTTCCTCAGGAATACTGCCATGCAACGGATTAATACAACTCTTCAGTCTTCATACAGATAAGATGGAATCCATCGAAAAGTAATGTTCAATTTCGTCTTTGTAGTATTTCATGTGCAGGTCCCACATGTCTCTAGGGCGAAGAACAGAAGAGTTGCACAAAGTTGCTTTTCACTGAAAATTCCTTATGTTCTTATTTTTTTACGTTTCTTTTATCCTCTTGTTGGGGGTCCGGAATCGTACGATCAAGTCATCAAGCTAGGCTGTTAGACGGGAGTTACGACAAGAAACATCTGTGATAGAGCTGTCTGCATAGGGCAACTGGCAACGGACACGTGGTCCGAGATCGTAAGGCTTCAGTCCTTGAAGACAAATGCCGTTCGATCTCCTTGGATTTACGAAACGTGCCACTGTTTTGAGATATAATATCCGACCACGTGTCAAAGTCTAGGCCATTCTGAGTTTTTTTTTTTGGGGGGGGGGGAGGTGGGTGGGAGGAGCCAAGCCCAAACCCTTGCACCTGTAACCATTTTAATACATCAGGCCAAATAGGTTTATCTAAGATTGAAAGTATCATAATTTAACTTCAGCTATGGGCTTAGATTGGACAGATTCGATCTGTGGCTTAATTTGGACTGGGACCTAAACCCTAAGTTTTAGTATTGGGCTAAGTTGACCTTACATCCCGTCCAACTTGCCCAAGTTCCTTCCTTGGCTGTCAAATTAATCAGATATTGGCATATTCATATTTGTTTTATTTATATTTGAAATGAAAAATAATCAAAACCAAGGTTGAAAGTATCAACGTGTATGTATCGTCGATACATATCATGCTGATGGATTCTTAAAACGTTACTTCAGGGGTTGTATCGGGTGAGACCATGATTTATAGTCAAAACTTAAATCAATTCATCTGAATTAGTTTAAAAAATAAAATTAAAATTAAAAAAAAAACAAATACTTTAAACCTTGATCAAAATATTGTATATTATTAATATTGATATTAAACATTTATATTAATTCAAGCCATATGAGATATTGAAAGAATCCCTCCTTTTCGTTCGAACCAAACACAGATTAAGTGACTCGTACATTCAAACCTACATTCTTATGCATGTCTGAAAATAATTTCTTGTGCATCAAATTATTAACAATACTTTATTATTATGATCCAACTTCAAAACATGCCACTACAGTATTTAAATTCTCGTAAATCATCAATTTAGTGTCAACCGATGTTAGATGACATGTAAAAGAACACAAGTACCCTTTGAGCTTTGAACAATTTTGAAAGCTTTTGAAATGTCTTAGGAAATCCAATTAAGTACAGGTGCACGTGCTTAATCTATCAACCTACAGTCTAAGCTAAAAATCTTTGCATTGTTCTCATCATTTGAAGGGAAATTTTGGTGAATCAATTTCACCTCATGAAGAATCAAAACCCAAAGATCTAATATATATATATATATATATATATATATATATATATATATATATATATATATATATATTAAAAGAAGATTTTCAGGCTGAAATCTCCCATTATTCAGATACGTGGTTATGGAGAAAGTAGTTATGTGGCAATTTCTCACAAGTGGATGTTCAAATCCACAGCCAACTACCATGCAGACATATGGCAACTTCTAAGATTTTGTTGTTATTGCATTCACAGACATGTGGCATTGTAATTTTTGAAGTGAGAAGTGGAAAGCTCCCATTCTCAATCTTTTCCAAAAAACAATGCAGAATATGGCAATATACAACCTGCAACAGAGTAAGAGATAACTGAACTTAGAATACCTGCAACAGAGTTAAGAGATAACCGAACTATGAGAGACAACGCCTGACTTGAAAATCCATTCAATCTCGTGCTTCATTGAATGTCCAGTTTGTGAAACTGCAACGAAAATGATTTCCTCTCCTCCAATCGGTTTAGCATGTCCCATTTCTAAAACTGCAACAATAGAGAAGTCTACAATTTTAGGTCTCCGGTTTCTGAAATTGCAACAACAGACAAGTCTGCAACTTAAAGGTGTCCTATTCAACAATTTTTCAATCGGTTAGTGTATTATCATATTCATTTTTTATTCATGTTTTAGCAGTTATTTAACGTTCAATCAGTTAGCTCTCTTTAAGTTGTAAATATAAAAATCAATAGTATTAATATTATAATTATAATATATTACTACTAAAAATTAACTGGTTTTGCTAATTTAATTTAGGGAAAGTTAATAATTATTAACTTATTATCAAATTTACTGAATTTAACATTACTGATTTATAATTATTAGTATTAATATTACAATTTGTAAATAGGAAAATGTAATTACTAAAAAGTACTTGCTGAAAATTGTATTACTAAAAATGTGATTATTAATATCAGTTAATGATTATTAATGCATTATTAACATTATGGAATTTATTATCAGTAAGATTAATATTAAAATTTGTAAATATGAAAATTTAATTACTATAAATAACTTCCTGCAATTAATGGTAATTATTAAAATAGTAATAAAATAAGTTTCCGTTAATCGGACCATATTTAATAAAATAGTAATAAAACAATTGTATTATAATAAAAAATTCATACAATATTAAAGTAATAATAATAATAATTAAACATAAATAAAATCATAAAAATTAATAAAATATAATAAAATAATAACATACTAAAATATAAAAAATTGAAAATTTTGTAGTTTATTCAGGTTCCAACTCCAAGTGAATTAAACAATAGCAATCAGAATCCGATTTCAATTCCTAACTAAACCAAATAGGCATCAGGAAAAGGTGATTTTGATTCTGATTCCAATTTCAATTATGTCAGTGAACCACAAAAATCGTAAAATTAGTTTATGTTTTATTAATTTGGAACTAAGTAAACAAAATTAATAAAAATCTACTAAAATTTATTAAATTTTATCAAGTCTTTATATAACAACTATTAACAATTAAGAAATTAATAAAAATTAGAATTAATAGATAGCTTAACCCAGCTATACCTATATATTTGTAGGCTAAAGCAACCATTTTCTTCTGAACTAGGTTTAGGTTGTATCTGCATCAACCTGGTGGCCTGTACAAAATGAATGTGTCAATGATTAAATTTTCATATTTACAAATGTTATTATTTATTAAAAGCTATTTTTTGAAATAAATATTTCTTGAAATTTTAATAATTATTTAAAATATTAATAAATATAAATTTAATGTTATCTATTCTATAATGTAAATTTAATATTACTGATTCCCTGTACTTACGGGGTCATTCATTAATTATTTAGTAAAGGAGAAGGAGAAGAAGAAAAGATTCCAGCAAACACGCCTTCTATGATCCTGTTTTTTAGAATTTATAGCCACTTCTGCATGGAAAAATAAATTATGCAGTGAAAATGATAACAAGCGGCATGGAAATATTGATATAGGTCAGCTATGCTTGAGGAAGATAGATTGCTCAGTGTGCCATTCTAATTATGGACCATGCAACTTTAACGAGCAACAAAAATGAAAAGGATGATCTAAGACAACAATGCAAGGAGACCAAATAGAGAGTTAGTTTCGAGTTCAGCTTTTGTGTAGAATTGTGGAACTAATTGGGTGGAATCTGACATGTAATAACCCATTGTAGTATTACATTAGTAGCTTATGAATTCCAATTGTGTCTTCAGCTTGTCTTCCCTTTTAATGGATTTTGGTTAGGGATATTGAGGTTATTGATATTATCTTTGTGTTGACTTCAAAGTTTTATATAGTAACCTAAATCTAAAAGATTATTTAGAATCAATTAAGAACAATTGTTAAAATATTGGTATCAGGTATCAAATCGGACAATTCAGATATGGATATGTTTTGAAAACATATGGATATGGACAAAAATATATGAAAACGCATGGATATGCTAGGAAAATACATTCAAGTTCTGCAAATACATTAATATCATTAAATTTAAAATAAAAATAATCACAAATAATATATAAATACATAAGAAATCTATATCTTAGTGGTAAATACGAATAAATATATTATAATTAATATATCAAGATGCAAATATACCAGATAATTTTATTTATAATGCATCAATCAAGAGTCCAAGATACTAACATATGGCACCTATTATATTTTAATTATTATATAAATTATTTTTATTTTACTTTTTTATTTTTTTAACATTAACAAAAAGTCAACTAAATATTAAATTATCAAATGCAAATTAAAATATTAATTAATAATTTATAAAAATATAATCTTAACTTAAAATATATCAAATTTGTTAAAATTTATAATCTACATATCATAGAAAATTTCATAATTTTTAATTAGTAAAATAATTATTCCATTATTAATATTTTATTTATATAATTTTTCTAAAATAAAAAAAAAATCATTTTTTTGAAACAAGTGTAGATTAATGGATTTGATAGATTCAAATTAATGTTATATTCTTAAATATATTATGAACAATGTTTTTCTTTTTTATAAATAATAAATATATCGTTATTATGTATTAATATAAATTAAAATATTAATTAATAATTTGTAAAAATATATAAAAAAAAATTTAATATGCATATCATGTGTAAATTTATAAATTTTAAGTATTAAAATAATTATTCTATTCTTAATCTTTTATTTGTACAATTTTCTTGATATTAAAAATCATCTTTTTATATAACCAATCAATAACACAAATAAAGCAAGCCATGGACCTTATGTTGAGAGGTTAGGTTCTTCTCCAATTGTTGCCATTGGGTCTCTTTGTTTCCATAGTAACCCATGAAGAGAAACCAAGCCCCATTACAAACTTGGACTTTCGTTCTGTGGAAGAATCATTAGACCGAGAAAGAATGCTTCTGAAAGGCTCAATGGGGCCTCGATACATACATCATTCCTATTATTTCATCCAAGAAAAAAAGGAGAACAAAGATATTTTTCTTGTATAAAAATAGTTGTGGTTTTAGACTTCTAGAACCATTGTTTTGTCAACTTTGAGGAATAAATTCGCAAAACCGATAGAACCAATGTACTTTCTGCATACATCATTGGATGTCTTTCCCTGCAAAAGCCCAACAAATTGATCTACATAACCAGTCAACCACTAGAAGAGCTTTTCTACAAACTATGGAAGCATCTCTTACAATACTACTCTCAAAGTGTGTACCAGCATTGGAGAATCTTGATTGCAAAAGCTTCATAAAAACACTTTGCAACCTCCTCCGATATCATCAAAGAAGACAACGTAGTTGCTGATTAGGTTGGATTTAGACTACCGTCGATGTACTCCCTTTTTCAGTTATTCAATCCATAACAAGGTGGGGTTTAGATTGTCGTTAATTTGTTATTGCCAGAGAAGACAAGTAATTCTTCTCGTTGCTGAGGAAGACAACTAAAGTAAGATGGTTTAAAAAATATTAAAAAGGGTAATTTTGGCATTTAAAAAAATAAGTCGTATATGTCATCATGTGATACAGATAAATAGCGAAACGAATACTAAATTGACAGTTTTTGGGAGTTCAAGTACTATAACAACACGTTTTTGATGTTTGGGTACTAAAGTGTGACTAGCCCCAAAGTATAGGTACTAATCTATAATTTACCATATAAAATATGAGTATAGTCTATATGAAATTATCTTTTTAAAGTCATTCTCAATAATTTTTTCAACAAACTGGAAAAGAATGAATGCATTGTTTGATAGATTTCTCCCTTTTTTTTTCCATCATCATACATTTTAGAGAGAAATTTGTGGATACTTCAAGGACTATATATATAAAAACGTTTACAACAACCCATAGCTTGTAGGTAGGGGTGTCAATTGGACTGGATTTGATCCAACCCAATCCAGTCCAATGTGAGTCCATTATAAATGGACCAGGTCCAGTCCAATCCAATGAATATTTTGGATCGGTCCGGTTCAATGTTTGGACCATTCAATCTGTTTAAATTCATTTTGATTTAGATTGGTTTTAATCCAAACCCGGTCCATTAACACTTATATTCTTATCTTATATCAATGGATCAGATATCAGCTTAACCCAACCCAATCCAATATAAATTTATTATGGACGAACCAGGTCCAATCCAATCTAATAAATATTTTGGACTGAATTGGTCCAATCCAACCTGTCTTATTGGTCAGTCCAATTCGTCTAAATTGATTTTGGACTGGACAAGATCTAATCCCAAACTGGTCCATTGACACCCTTACTTGTTGGATATAGACATAAGTTGCTCATGTGAACTATAAGGGTGCATAAAATTAGGAGATTAGAGTGTTCTCCGCATGATTTACAATTTAAATGTGTCTATTGTTGTTTACACCTAAGTGCTATTAGGTGCCACATAAGATACCCGAAATATGCTCCCCATTATATTTGGTTTGAAAGAAAATGTAGGTTAAATAACCAAAACATAGCATAAAAGTTAGTTTTACATAACCCAAGAAAATAATAAAACAAAATGATTGTATTTGATCAATCCAAGCAAACATGTTTTATGTTTAGTAAAGTGAAAATGCCTATGTGATAGTATAATGGCTCCACAACACCATGATACCAAACGCTACCTTTTATTTTAATGTATTTACCTCTCTTCTATTATTAGATGCTTCTTGATGGAGCGCAATCCGGCCGGTCTTAGTTGTCAATGAATTTGCCTCTGAGCTGGAGCGTCGGGGAGCCTGAAACGGGAAAGATGAGAGAACTCCGGGGGAAACCCGGTGGAAAAACTCCGAAGCTCAAGTCAGTAGTCTCTCAAAGGCAAGTGTAGACCAGATAGCGCAAAGTTCACATACCTTGTTTGTTGGGGGCAGGGGGCTTTTATAATCACTTCGCGCACTCGCTCCGAGGCCCTTGTCAGGTCGGGTATGATTACCGTTGCGTCTGTCAATTCGGACGTCGTCCTTTCTGCTGGGATAAAACCGTCACTACCTAACCGTCTCTCTAGATGGCAGTGTCAGGAGGCGGTGGTAGGTGGTTGTTTAGAGTGCGGCCGTCAAGCGTCAAATCCCAAGTCAGTCAGGTGCAGCGCCCTCGGGTAAAGACTTCCTCAGTGTCATGCATAGTACGGTTTGTTTGGTTTTGGTGCCCTGAAGGCGATGTGGAGTGGTGAGCGAGGCGAAGTCTTGAGTTAGGATGTATGTATAGGGCAGGTCAGTTCGGCGAGGGGTATACCGAGCTGTTACAAGGCATGCCAGTTCGACGAGATGCATCCCGAACTGTTACAAGGCAGGTCAATTCGGCGAGGTGTATCCCGAGCTGTTACAAGGCAGGCCAGTTCGGCGAGGTGTATCCCGAGCTGTTACAAGGCAGGCCAGTTCGGCGATGTGTATCCCGAACTGTTACAAGGCAGACCAGTTCGGCGAGGTGTATCCCGAACTGTTACAAGGCCGGTTAGTTCGACGAGGTATGTCCCGAACTGTTGCAAGGCAGGCCAGTTCGGATTACTTTCTGGTTTGGGGCGGTGAGTTCGGGCCCCTAGTAGGGAGTTCGGACCGCTGGTTTCTCCCCTTGGTGCTCCCGCCTTAGGCTTGCTTTTGTGCCAAGCTGTTGCTTTTGTCACGTGTCGCATAACTATGAGGTCGGGCCAAATCTTCCTTCATCACTTCTCCAATTGTAGTCTAATTATAGAGAGGGTGTAGAGAGTAAGGGTGGACAAGAATCGATTTTTTCATGAGTTATTTGAACTTGTTCGTGGAAATTAAATATCATTTTGGTTCAATTTAATTAAATTAAGCTTTAAGCCAAATTTGAGCCCAATATATAGGCTTATTTCCTAATCAAGTTGAATTTGAGTCCAATAAAACTCCGTTTGTGAAGTTCATGAGCCTAATTGAGCTTATATTTTGTATAGTATTATGATTTTGTATGTATAGTTTTCATTATTTTATATTTATAAATTTATATGAAGCTGAATTCACCATCAGGTTTGAGCAAAAACTGAGCTTGAATATATGAGCTTTTAAGTCGATCAGAATTTGAATTTATATTTCTAACTCAAGTTCAACTCTTAATGTTTTTCTGCCGAGTTGAGCTCAAATAGCAAATGATTTCATATGAAATATTTAAAATTGTATATAAGATATTTTGAGAAAAAAGGAGAAAGAAAATGAACAGATTAGTTGCCAAAATCTGGTATCAAGTCAGATATGATAAGGTTGATTAATTGGTTCAATTATGGGTCTATTACTTACAAAGCCTGTTGACACAATAATCCCGGTACTATCACTTACCCGACTCAGCTCAGACCCAATAGATTAACAGACTAACCAACAGAGTCAAAGTAAGAAACTATGCAAATACAAGACAAGAATAGAAACGAGAAGGACACCGGGTGAGAGTTAGGGGTGCGCATTTGCTTTATTTCGATTAAAAACTGAATCGAATAAACTGAAATTTTAAAAACCGAACTAAAAAATAAAAATCAAACCGAAACTGAAATTTAGAAAAATTGAAATAATTGAAACTGAAATTTTTGGCTATTTCGGTTAAAACCGAATTTTAATAATATATACTTTATTATATATGTTATGAAATCGAATTTCATTATATTATATATTAATATATAAATATATAATATATTTTATATAATAAAAAGTTCGATTAATTCAGTTAACCGAAATTCTAATTCCAAAAACTGAAACTGAAATAACCAAACCGATTTAACTAAAAATCAAAAAAACCAAAACAGAAATTTTCAATTCTATTTTTCAGTTTTAACCAAATTATGCTCACCCCTAGGGAGAGTCTCATGACCCATCCCTCCGTCACCCTAACCAAAACCGCCTTCATGGTCATTGAGTTAGATTCTAATGCTGTTATGGTCAAACAAAGTAAGCTATAAAGTTGGAAAGTGGGGGATCACTGTTGCTTAACTATGGAAATAGTACTAAAATCTATTACCACTAAACAATTTTTCCCTAAATAAAGATGCCACTCACACCACACCCACATGATTGATTTAGTTTGATATAGGCACACTACGCTTGATTTGATTTGATTTGATATCCACACATCAGGTTAATTTAATTTGATATGAACACTTCACCACGCTCGATTTAGGCCCCGTTTTACATCACTCCCCATAATCAATTCTGTTGATTTTGGGGATTCTTTGGATAAGAATCTCTTTTGGGACTAGAAGTGAAATTCGTTCCTCATAAACTCATTCAATTTTGGATGAGAAATTCGCTCTGAATGCAGAATTCTTCCAAATGATATTTTTTTGGGGAGAACGATGGTTCAGCCCGGGTCAGAATTTTTAGGCCTACAGTACAGTTGAAGTGGATGGCAGGTCGGAATTGATGCTAATTAATATGCAGGCATTAGTGTATAGAGTGAGGGATTTTAACATTTTTAATGTTTATAGTTTTGCACTGAAAATCAGAAATCTACATTTGGCCTGTCCATACTTCTCCTATTTTTTTTCATTTCTGAATCCCGGATTCTCCTTATTACCTTGATGAAATAACAAACACATGTGCACAACTACCCACGTGCAAGTGTGGGTAGTTGCGTCATTTTACCCCAAATACATGAACCTCATCAAACAAAGCCCTAAAAGCGTTAGAAATCTGGCCTCGTTTTTCTCTAAAATATTCTGTGTGAAATCTGCTAGAACACTCTATCTTCTTCGTTTTCCCTCTTCAACAAGCTATACTTGATATGTTAACGTGTGATTTGCGTTTATGTTTATTGAATAAATGTTTGTACTTTATTTGCTAGTAGAACCGAAAATGCAATAATTACAATTGTTTATGACAACTAGGCACCACTAGGCATTACAGGCTCCACGTCAGCATAACAGTGAAAAAACGTCTGGCCGTTTGTGGAAGCTTTAAAAAATAACTTCCACAAAACGGCTGGCATGCACAAAAACCAAAGTTGACTTTTTTTCATTTTCGATGCATGCAGAAGATCGAGAGAGAGAGAAAATGCTTAAGTGGTGCCTATGTGGCACCGTCAATAAACGTTTACTGAATAAACGTAAACAGAACTAAATTATCTGTCTCTACAGGATCAAAATAAGATCAACGGTGTCAACTCCACACCACTCTGACAAGCTTGAAAGACCAATCGATGTGATTGCTCTTCGCATAGGGAACTGAAGCAACACCTCTGACAACCCATCTTGGGGATGGGATCAACCATAGGCCTGCCGGCTCAACCCAAAAAACCAGTCTGACCCAAATCCTTTGACCCCGACAACGCGCTCAACCAGAGGCAGTTTCAAGCTTCTTGGCCTACACCTCGGCCATGTCAGCATTGCGTCTTACCTTATCCATCCAGCCACATCAATACCACGCTATGGATAGGCGTGACCGAGACAAGAGATAGGATGGGGACAACTCTGCTGGGGATTAGGTCTTATCACAAAGACCTCGACGGATAACCTCATCCCGACAACCCCGGAAGCCTCATTCGACCAAGACACGGATCTTCGGCTATAAGAAGGCACCTCCCACTCAAGGTAAAAGATCCAGCTTCTGACTTCCATACTGTTACTAGCACTGATCTCTAACTGCTTGGCCCGACCGCCCATTACCTTTTACTGACTTGAGCGTCAGAGTACCTACCCGGTGATACTTGGGCCTCTTACTTGTTTCTTGCTTGCAGATCTTGGTGTGCGGGTTTGTTCTTCTACCTCGGCTTCGTTCAGTTGGCAAGGAGTATTTGACTGTGACCTCGATTCTTGCACTATCTAGGATCGAGTAACATCAGATTGACACTATGTGGCCACCCTGTCACCCCGACCACGTTAGCGCTACGTCAGCTCTGCGGCCTACACCTCATAAGAGAGGACACAGATTTGTCTCCCTCATATTATCTATGGGGTTGGTAGTCCGAACAGTTCTCATTCTTCATCATTGTCGATGAAGAGCTTGCTGGGTCTTCTCAGAATCCATGTCCATCGTGGCATTAATCTTGTATTGGGGGTCACTACCTTCTGTAAAATTATACAATGGGGTTGGGTAGTTTGGGCTAGCCTAAATCTGGAGGGGTGTCAAACACATTCATCTTGTACACTATTTCTGATGAAGGAAAATTTGGCCCGACCTCTTTATTATGAGACACGTGGCAGAAACGACAGCTCGGCAAAAGGGGTCAAGCCTAGGCGGCAAGAGCACACTCCGCCGAACTAACCCACCTTGTAACAGCTCGGGATAGACTTCGCCGAACTGCGCCTTGTAACAGCTCGGGGTAGACTTCGCCGAACTACCATCTTGTAACAGCTCGGGGTAGACTTCACCGAACTGACCGCCTTGTAACAGCTCAGGGTAGACTTCGCCGAACTGCGCCTTGTAACAGCTCGGGATAGACCTCGCCGAACTACCTTGTAACAGCTCGGGGTAGACTTCGCCAAACTGACACCTTGTAACAGCTCGGGACAGACTTCGCCGAACTGACCCACCTTGTTACAGTTCGAGATACCTCCGAGCTCAAGACCGCCTCGCTCAGCACTTCACATCATCTTCTAGGCACCAAAGCCAAACAAGTCGTACCACGCCTGGCACCAGGGAATTCCGTGCCCGAGGGCGCCACGCCTGACTGACTTGGGATCTGACGTTTGGCAGCTGCACTCTAAACGGCCACCTGCCACTGCCATTGACGCCGCCATCTCTAGTTGGACGGTTAAGCAGTGACGGTTAGGCAGTGACGGTTCTGTCTCAGCAGAAGGGACGACAGCCGAGTTGACAAGCGCCAGAGTAATCATACCCGATCTGACAAGGGCCTCGGGGCGAGTACGCGAAGCGACTATAAGAGGCCCCTGCCCCCCCGATAAGAGAGGTATGCAAAATCTTTGCGCTATCTGGTATTACCTTGCTTTTGAAAGATTCTAACTTGAGCTTCGGAGCCTCTACACCGGGTTCCCCCCGGAGCTTTCCCATCTCTCCCGTTTCAGGATCCCTGCTACCTCGTTCGAAAGCAAGGCAGCGAACAGCTAAGACCAGCCGGATCGCGCTCCATCAATTTCCATGTTTTTTACATAATTAAATAATGTTCTACTTTTACTAGAAAAATAAAAGAGCTTGTATTGAGGTTAGATTTGAGAATTGTTAGAAGATCTTTTTGATCAATAACTTCATAGAAGATTCAATGACTAGAAGGTAAATATAGACTCTTTATATGATTGGGATGGCAATCCATTGTAAGATTGCCATCAGTTCCTCTTAAAAATTACCATCATTATGTCTTCAAATTCATCAAACACGAGCTTTTTTTGTAAACGTAATAGAGTGCAGTGTATTTGACAAATGACAATGATGTAGTGTAACTCCATTTGAATTTATAATTAGTAGTTAGAAAATTTGACTTTGACCACAAACAATTGATTCATTTTAATTTGTTGGTCAATCTTGGGCCTGGTCAGTTATTCCACAGTCTTTTGTTCTTGCTGGTCATTGGTCAACCATATAACTTGCCACTTGGCACTCAAACAACCAGATGATTTGACTCATTCATGTTGTCCGTTACCCCTCACATCACATATGACAGGGCCAGCTAGATTCCTGGTTCCAGACCCTCATTGGCTACACCTGTTCCTCCTTTTTTTCCTCTATCCGTATATTTGTTATTAATATATTCTTCCTGTTCGTTCCTGGTGGTGGTCGACGACTAGTCAAACCATCCCGACCGAGGTAATAATTTGTATTTATTTTGTTTATCAAATAAATGATAATCATCCTGGAAGTGGAGCTGGATCATCAAAACTCAAAACTCATGGCCGTTTAACTTTAAGAAAGAAATAGATTTGAATAGGTGCGTTGCGTTTCACAAGAATATATAGATAGAATAGAAGATATAGTCCCACTAACATATGCCTCATCGATATCGATGATGGTAGGGTTAGGGACTAGCCGACTAGGGTAGGCCCGAACCCAGAACAGTATCGTATCGTCCATACTTCCCTCTTCCCTCGCGCTCTGGATAACGACTTGACGTAGGTTGACCGTTGAGGGTTGTTGTCTTGTTGAAGTTGAACTTCATCCAACGACGGGTAAGAAAGGGTAAACACCGGGTCCCTTCTCTAACCGAAAAGGCATGATACCTAAAAACCTGATAACCAAATAACCAATTAACTGGTATTCGTCAAAATTGACGGGGATTTGATTGAATGATTGGTCACAATTTATTCTGTATCATACCCTTCCCTTCCGCCATCATAGAAATTGCCTATTTAAGTAATTAATTAATTAAATAAAAAATGTAAAAAAGCCAATAAGAAAAAACGAACAACGAACCGCAAACCAAAAACGAAAACGAACGGAGCGAGAGCAGTTGGCGGGTAAATGGCGCCTCAACTCTCAACTCTCAACCCTCAACCCCCAAGGTGGAAACGGGGATCGAAAAAAATAAATAAATAAATGAAAATGAAAATGAAAAATGAAAGGCAAAGGAGAGGAACTGATGCTTTCGCGAAGAAAATTTTGGACTAATTGAATATACATAAAAGAGCGACGTTTCTCCATATTATCGTTTATATTAATTATTGTGTAGACTTATGCAACTTTTTCAGAGAAAATCATCATATTCATACTCATCTTATCAAGCCCTATACTCCCTTCTCTGTTTCACTGTTTGTGATTCCGAAGTTCTAGCCCTGGCTTGGGATCATTGGTAGAGCCTTCTCGCTCTTCATCACGTTTGCCTTCTCTTATACAAAAGCTTTAATTGTATGATCCCACCATCTGCTTACTTTTATATTGCATTTTTTTTTATTAGCAAGCTCCTGCAATTTTATGATATCCGATCATGGCAACATTTCTTTCTTCTTCGTTTTCTGATTTCTTTAGCAATTTCTGTGTATCTGATCAATGCAACACCTTTTTCTTCTTGGGTATCTGACTGATTATTAGAATTGGAGTCACTTTTATCTCATTGTGTTCTGTAAATATTGCTAGTTTTTGTTCCGTTATAAAAGCCTTTAATCAGTCAGAGTGAAATTGCATTCTGTAGTAAATCCAGAAGACCAATTCGTCGGTTACATATTGCTGAGGGTCATCGAGCCATGAATACTTTGCGTTGTTTTCCTTCTCAACCGTTTCTTTTTCTACCTCTTGTTCTTTGGTTTTATTTCCCCAGTGATGATGTTGTTGCTTATCTTTATAACTGATCAATAGTTTCTAAATTCACAAACATTTGCCCACTAAAATCAAGACAGGATACTTGTAAACAATGTTAACATGGGCAGTAGTTTTTGCAAGCCATTTTCATTTGTATGTGTTCACGATAAACATCTTATAAATATACTGCATCATCAGTCAACACCCTGTTAAATTTTCTCCTCCCCCCTCTTCCTTGTTCCCTCTAATCTGATTAAATTTTCTCTGATTAGGTTTGGCAAGGTATTGGTTGAAGCCCTTTCTCTTAAAGTGGATTAAAGGATACCTGTTCTCGAGTAGGATACATGGGAAAACATTTCCCACGCAAATCCTCTAGTGTGCGGCCGTCTCAGAACAATCATCCAGGATGCATGTCGGGCGTATTTGATATTCTCGATTTCCATCAGTGGCATAACGTCAGAAAGGTGATTCCAATCCCACACAGGAGGCATAGGGGTGGCAAGAATGCGGAAGGCAAGAATTTTTTTTTTTTTGCATCTTTCTCTTCCACTTATTTTCACGAGTGTTGCTACTTCTTCTGATAAAACAAGCCCTTGCCCCTTCTACCGTCTCCCACATATCCATTAGATCCAAAAGACTTTGGTGGGTACACGTATTGTGGAGGGTTTTGTAGAGTGTAGACTGTCACTTTAATGAGATTTCTGGGTGATTTTTGAAGTTCTTCAAGTGCATTTCTATTCTTAAGTCATCATCATACATATTCATTCATAGGTGCCTGTAGCAATTGGTTGCATATATGTCCAATAAAATGCAGTTTTCCTTAGAGAAGAACGATGGATCACTTTGATCTTCTTTCTTTTCCTTATTTGTTATCATCATTTTTTTTTCCTTTAAGCCTTACATTAGCAAATCATTTCCTAGAAACCATCAAACTTTGGTTAATGAATGCATTTCAACTCAGTAATCAGCATTTCATGTTAGGGTATGGTTTCTTGTATCTTTCCTTGGCAGTAAACATTAAACTATGAAGAGGAAGTTAAACATAACTGGAGTCTTGGTAGGTATGGGACATGGAGATATTTTGCCAAATTGTGCAGGGAAACTAAGGTTGTTCTTTGCAAAGTTAGGTTAGCATTTGTGCTGTACCTATCGTCAACCAACTCATCACTTGCAGAATGGTCTTAATGTTATCATACTGTTATTTGGTGATGACAGGTCCCATAGCCAAGTCTATGGCATCTGAATGCACATACCTTGACAACTTGGCAAGCTAGCTAGAATCTACAATGACCCCCACCCCACCCCATCTGTATTTATTTGCCTCAGCATGAATGGTTGTCCTGCTAACCTATGTTAGATATCAATTTGTCTTTTCAGTGGTTCTTTAGACATGCATAACTATTTTTCTTACTGGTTTGCTAGCAGAAGAATTTGCATGTGCTTTTGTTTCCAGTTCCTGTTGATATATTGATTCTTTTGCATGCCTATCTTCGTAACAACTAGACCCTTTGTACCTTGTTTTTGACATTTCTTACTACTATAATTTTTCATGTGTCTGGTAATTATTGTCAGTTCCTCTTTTCCTCTTTAGATCTAAAAAGTCCAAAAATGGATCTGGACACTGGTAATTCTGCTGAAACACCAGAAGTAACAGATGCTGAAGTCAGCAATTTCCGTGTAAGTGCTGTAAATTGATCTTTGTAAGCATTCACTGATGTTTGGTTAAAGCAAGCACTTAATACATCACATGTACAAGCTTCCTTTTCAGTAGCCAACCCCATATAGTTAGGACAAGGCTTAGATGATGATGATCATAAAGCTTCTTCTTCAGTTCTGACTTTTTCATGTATCACAAATTTGCCCTCTGTTGTTATCTTAATGGTGGATTCCACTTGCTACAATTAAGATGCATTTTCTTATGCAGTCAAAAGCTTAATATGACAAAATATTTAAATCAAAAATTTTCAGATGGAAGAGAAAATGACAGAAACTGGTCCAACTAACAAATCTGGTAATGCCTGCATCAAAGCATTACTTGCTGAAGAGATGTCCAAAGAAGAGGACCAAAAATACCAAATTTCAGGTTCCCCTGCACAATCAGAGTTGTTTCAGACAGAATCCATCCATCATTTTGAACCTCCAGTTGTCAAAGCGAGTGCAAATAGTGAAGGGCAAAGAACTGGTTTCTGCGTAGATAATACTGCCACGTCTGCTGCCAGCATGCAGTGCACTCCTGAGGAGTCGGATACCTGCCACAGACACTGCAAAGTATATAATCCTATGTTGGGACATAACCAACTTGATGAGCAGGGCATCCAGCTAGTAGAGAAGCGTGCTCTTCTTTGGGATAAGTTGATGAAAGGAAAAGAGGAGTTCTTAATGAAGAAGGTCAATGATATAAAGGACCTTGGTGATGGAGCTTCAACCCACCAAACAAAGAAATTTCTGGATGCTCTAGAGATATTTAATGTAAATAAGGATTTATTTTTTAAAATTCTACAGGACCCTGACTCTGCTCTGGCAAGTCAGTTTCGAGGTGTGCAAGCTTCTCGTGCAAAGACAGGATTAACCAAGTCAGGATCCTTCCCTTTGCCTGGTTCAGTTAGGAAAAATTTTATGCTACTCATGGACCAGAAGGAAATTGGGCCTTCTGCAAAACGAGAGAGCAAGTTGCATGCTGGGATACAGACGGCAAAGTTGAGCAAAGTTGATTCTTCATCTTCAGATGATAATGTAGGGAGCATTCTGAAGCCTGAGGACAGAACTCCTAAAATAACCGAAAATTGTACAGGTTTGGATTCTTCTCTCGGTTCACCTCATGAGTTGAAGAAGCGAGGGGAGAACCAAGTTGTTCTTAGTCGTTTCCAGAACATTAAGAAAAAGATAAAGCAAGCAATCAAAGAGAGCAAAAAAGAGCGTCTTCGGATTTCCATGGATGCAATCCTCCATAAAATCCCCTATGGTCGTAGGTCTTCCAAGAATGTGAGAGACCAGTGGAAAGAACTTGCAAAAGGAGGTAATAAAGTTAGTCCCAAGAATTATGAGAGCAATGGTCCCCTATCTTCTATCTGCAAGGGTAATCAGAACCGCATGAGAAGAACTGTTTCTCTTAATGAATCACTCAATAGATATTCTCAGTTGTTTGAGTCTAGCTATGGCAAAGAAGCTAAACAGCAATTCTGTGACAGGTTAAAATTGACGAATAATGGTAGTTGCTCCCCACGTAGACATGCCTCAAAAACCTTTGGAAGGATTCTTTCAATGCCCAATATTGAGTATTTATTTTCTCTTCAAAATGATATATCTTGTGACATTCCTTGCTTAGGAATGGAAACCAGGAATCATGCAGATGAAAGTGCAAATATTGACAGTTCTATTTCTGATGAACAAAAGCTACTTGGTCTTCCTACAATTACAGAGGATACCAGAGACTCAGAAGTTCTTGTAAAAAGTGAAAGCCAAGAAAACTTGGTACAGGAAAGTGAAAGTATTTCAGTACACAAAGATCAGGTAGGATTGGTGTTCTATAGAAATGATGATGGGAACACTGAAGATATTAGAACAAGCGATAATATGGATGATATAGGAGATAGCACTTCTATTTCACTCAATAAGCAACAAGTTGGGCCTAAGCTAGCACAACCAAGTCAAGTCTCTGCTCTAGACTCCTGTTTTCAAGAGGATGTAGCTAGTCCTGTAAAATTCATCAAAGAAGGTAACCCTCCCATGGAAATTAATTTTCCTTACTTAAATGCCAATAAATGGACTCCACTTCTTCTAGAAATAAGATGTGTAACATGGACTACCACACCAATCAGAAATAAATGTGTCAGTTTCTGGTACATCTAATAATAGTATAGATAGTTGATGTGTTTACTTCTGATAGAGTGTTCCAGGGTGTGTTACACATCTTGTTTCTAGCAGATCCGGACACCAATAAATCACACATCTCTTGCATCTAGATATCTCTGCCTGCTACTAATAAAAAATATGTCTACTTGATGGTTTTATATCATTACGCTATCACAGGTGGTGCATATCATAAAAAGTGTCCTAAATCTATTTAATTCCGAATATTTCTGGATCAGTGGTTAATCCTTAATATTGCATTTATCCCTTTATTACTTAAAAAAAAAAAAAAAAACTCCATAGTTTTCTGTATACTTTTACCATTTAATTCCCCTAATTGATGTTTTAACATTATTATTTACAAATGAAGAGAAGCTTATTTGATGTCTTTGGAAATGTGTGAAAATTGATGTCTGGACTTTAACATTTAAACTGCTTTAGTACGAGGTCCTGGCATAAAAAGTACTTTCCAAGACCTGTAGTTCTGGGTCTCAAAAAATGATTACAGTTTGCAGTAATTATGAACAGAATGCAACTTTTCTGAAGCCTTGAACAGCAAGCAACTTAATGGATTCACTAAAATTATATAGAAATATATCTTGAGCTTCAAACTTTACACTATTCTTATGAACACCTGATTTTCCTCATCAGTGTTTTACTGGGGGATTTTTAGGCGGAAAAAATTGCCAATTTGGTTACTTTCAGAGTATTTTGTCCTTTTTGGGCTGTTGATTTAGCAAATCCTTCTTTTTGTTTGTTATGAAAGGGGCGAATTCCCCATGAAAAAAAAAAAAAAAAACTTTTGTTGGTAATGATAATAGTATGCACACACAAGTGTTCCTGTGGCTTAAGCAAACTATATTTAGGCCATTAATTGAGACTTTGAGAGGTATCCTCTTAGCAAAATGATTTATGCCCCAACCACCACCCCACTTTTTTTATATAAATCAGTTTCTATGTTCACTTATCTACCATCAAAGTTGTTGGGAGTGACACTTCTAGTGGAATTTCCCTGCAGATTCTGAGTTCAGATCCATGTGCACCTATTTTGACAATATGGACTCTTCAGTTAATCTGCAAAACCACTCTGCAGTGGATTCTTCCTCTGACAATGTCAATACAGTGGATCTTGCAAATGCACAAGTGAAGAACGAGTACTATAATGGTAAACATGTAGATGTCAATGTTGATAGAAAGGATGAATCCGAGTTCAATTATGTTAGAGATGTGCTCAAGCTGTCAGGGTTCAGCGGTAACGAGTACCTTGGAACATGGTACTCCCCAGATCAACCTGTAGATCCCTCATTGTTTGAGGAAATCGAGATCTGCTCACCCAGAAACTACTCTAGACATGGGGCGCTTGGAAGTTGTGATTACCAGCTTCTGTTTGATCTAATTAATGAGGTCTTACTAGAGATCTATGGGTTATCATTAGCATACTGGCCCCACCCCTTGTCCTCCAATTCCCTCATCCGGCCAATGCCTGTGGGACACCATGTTCTTGAAGAGGTCTGGTCGAGTGTTAGCTGGTACCTGAAATTGCAGCCGGAACTAGACCCTTCTCTGGATTACATTGTGAGTCGAGATCTTGCAAAAAGTGATGGTTGGATGAACCTTCAATTTGATATTGAGTGTGTGGGGCTGGAGCTGGAGGAATGGATACTGGATGATCTCTTAGATGAAGTCTTAGATGAAGTTACCTACTCGTGACTCGTGGTTCTAGGAGCCTGATCAGGCTCTCCGAAGCTCTCTCTTACCGTTTTCTATAGCTAGTAGCGGAGTTTTTTTTTTTTTTTTTTTTTCCTTCTGATTGGTCGTATGTAATTAGGGAAATATTATTCATGTAGCTGAAACATTGTCTAGCAATAGGGAGAAATGGAAAAGAAGATTATGATTCCTTACCAAAATTATATACATTGTACAGTTTAGCAATGTAAAAAAGATCATGTAATTCTTTCTTGTAAATTTATTGGGAATACAAGGATTTGTGTCATTTTAATCATCAGTGGTGTATACTAGTATTTAGTAACATAGTAATGTTTTGCTTTGACTTGTCCATTGTATTAAGAAAGACTAAAAGAGTGATAAATGAAGCAATGAAAAGATCAACACTTACTACCCTTTGTACAACCATTTTACCCAGGCAATCCAGCAAACATCCCGGTGATCTTGGGATTCACCATTTGATGAGTCCCAGTCTAGGAGAGCGGAGAACCCTACTTTGAAGTTTGAACAAATAAGCAGCATTAAATAGCAGCAAAACCATAACCTATCGCATTTAGATGGGATGGATTGTCAGGACTCAGGAGAGGCTCTATCAAATATTCAAATGATCTGGTCATTTGCCTTCTAATGTTAACTTCACTCGTTTTTCTTTTTCATTAGGCAACGGTTTTTTTTTTCGGTAAAGTGAACAAGTAACCACTAAAAAACATCAAGGATAAATGATGATCCCCGCGATACACGGGCTATACTGATTTAACGACGAAGGGGGATAAGTAGATGGCACAAAGGGGGTGTTCTTTTTTTGGATTTTGAGAGTGGAGAAAGTTGGTCAATGGGATTTTGGTTCTCATTGACCAAAAATCTCATGTTCTTTTTTCAGATCGATGTGGGGACCCGAGAAAGTTTATTTTACTGGGTTTCACTTATGTGGGTAAATGATACTCATCTCCTAAGTGAATAAATAACTTTCCCACCTAGGGAGAAAGTTGCCAATACTTGAACGGGACAAAAATGCCATTTTTAATAATGGATTTTTATGGTTAAAATGGTCATTGCTTTATTTACATGAGAAATAAAAGAACATGGGTAAATGCACTTACCCAGATAAGTGTTTCCAATAAGAACTTACCACCGGTAAGTAACTTACCGAAAAGCGAACAGGGCCAAAAGAGTTTAACAGTCTTGCTTTCCTAGCCATTACATGTGCCTGAACAACGTAGCTTATTACTAACTTTAATATTGACAAACAAGGACAAAAAATAACTGATGTGGTTAAGAAGAAGTTGTTGTCTCCACCTGATGCTTCTTGTAGTTCCTTAAATTTAGATAGAACTTTCTTGGCATCTGAGAATAGGATAGCGCTAGAGATGTTGATAGAAATTAGTCTTCTTAGAGGACCTTTGACGATTGCCCATACTTCAGCTTCTGCTGGGGAACTCGCCATACAAGGTTGTCCTTCGGCAATGAACGTTTGAGAAGAGTAAGAAACTACAGTTAAACTAGTTGAAGTTTTGTATGCATCTATTTCCCAAGAGCCATCAACAAAAGACTAAAAGAGCATGAGTGAGATGAAATATGGAACCAATGGTGGATCATCTATGAGGATTAGCTACAATAGTGATGAAGGAAGATTTGGCCCGACCTCATGATCATGCAACACGTGGCAAAGGCAATAGCTCGGCACAACAGCACGCCTAAGGCGCGAGCACTAAAGGAAGGAACCAGCGGTCCGAACTCCCTACCAGCAGCCCGAACTCACTACTGGGAACTCGAACTCTCCCTTGGGCCCCAAGTCAAACCCGAACTGGCCTGCCCTATGGCAGTTCGAAACACACCTCACCGAACTAGCCTGCCTTATAGCAGTTCGGGACACCTCACCAAACTGGCCTGCTTTATGGCAGTTCGGAACACAACTCTCCGAACTAACCTGCCTTATAGAAATTCAGGACACCTCACCGAACTAGCCCGCCTTAGGACAATTCGGGACACCTCACCGAACTGGCCTACCTTATGGCAGTTCGGAACACACCTCGCCGAACTAGCCTGCCTTATAGTAGTTCGGGACACCTCACCGAACTGGCCTGCCTAAGAACAATTCGGGACACCTCACCGAACTGGCCTGCCTTATAGCAGTTCGGGGCACACCTCACCGAACTGGCCTACCTTATAGCAGTTCGGGACTCACCTCACCGAACTGGCCTGCACTATGGCAATACAGGACATACCTCCGAACTCAAGACTTCACCTCGCTCACCACTCCAGCACTTCGCCTCTAGGACGCCAAACTGAACAAACCGTACCATGCCTGACACAAAGGAAGTTCGTAACCAGGGGCGGCGCACCTGACTGACTTGGGATCTGACGCTTGATGGCTGCACTTCAAACGGCCACCTGCCACCGCCACCTGACACCACCATCTCCAGTTATTGAGACAGCTCCGACAAAGAGTAGTGGTGGTTCTGTCCCAGCAGAAAGGATGACACCCGAACTGGCAGAAACAAAGATAATCATACCCGACCTGACAGAGACCTCGGAGTGAGTGCGCAAAGTGGTTATAAAAGGCCCCCTACCCCCA
Organism: Nelumbo lutea; assembly: GCF_056320005.1. NCBI lineage: Eukaryota > Viridiplantae > Streptophyta > Magnoliopsida > Proteales > Nelumbonaceae > Nelumbo > Nelumbo lutea. Next base: position 2,620,668 of record NC_142685.1, on the reverse strand, counting down.
ACAACAAGGTATGTGAACTTTGCTCCATCTAGTCTTTACTTTGCCTTTGAGAGAATACTAACTTGAGCTTCAGAGTTATCTCACCGGGTTCCCCCCGAAGTTCCCTCATCTTCTCCATTTCAAGCTCCTCATTGCTCCAGTCAGAGGCAAAATCGTTGACAGGTAAGACCGGCCGGATTGCGCTCCATCAAGTAATTGTAAAGACTAAAGAGGGTAGTAGGCAAAGGAGAGTTATTGTCTGCCTGAACACAAAAGATTCGTCGGATCTGGCTTTTTCCTTTTTGAACAGAACTGCATTCCTTTCATCCCATAAACTTCTCAGTGGCGAGGATTCTTGCCATGATAGGTTTTCTCAGATCTTTGCTGATATCATTGTATGAGTTCCACATGTCAAGAAAGTCTGGGTTATGCAAACTCAAGAAGGAATCTGGATTGAATCCCATTTGGGCCTGGAGCCAAACAGCTCTAGAAAAGCTACATTCGAAGAAGCGGTTTCCTTAGATTCCTCTTGATCATGGCAGAAGGTGCAAGTTGTTTCTTTAGCTCTTCTTAACCCCCAACAAGTTATTTTAGTTCTTATGGCATTAAGAAATAACTTCTAAGCATGTAACTGGCATCTGAAAGGAGCCTGAGAAGACCAAAGCCACAACCATTTAACCCTGGAGGTAGAAGTCTCACCTTGCTTGGACTTACAAAATTGTCTATATGCAGATCAAACAGTGAAAGATCCATCCTTCGTACCTTTCCACATTAAGACATCAACTACAGATTAAGGGGAATGGTGCAGACAGCATTCACGCTCTTATCAAATAAATTTTTGAGAAGAGGTCGATTCCACTTTGTTTTCACATAAACAAAGAGGAAAAAATAAAAAAAAAGAGCTACAAGGATTTAGCATGGTTCGGTTAAAGCCAATATAACAATACCTACACCATAGTGGTAATCTCAAAAACTCAGAGAATTACCAAGTGCAAGGATTCACTACATGAAAAAGATACAAGCTGATGAGGGCAGATTTGGCCCTCCAGTGAAATTGTGACATGTGGCACCTCGTGACAACTAGGAAAACACCCAGCCAATAAACTTACAAAGTTGGTGACCCACCCGGGCACCAATCTGGCTGGCCTGGCGTGACCTGCGCGCGGCCTGCGCGAACTACGCGCGGCACGCGCGACCTGCGCAAACTACGCGCGGCACGCGCGACCTGCGCAAGCTGCGTGCGGCGTGCGGCCTGCGCGACCTGGCCGAGCTGGACCAGCCTAGCGCATGATCCGGCCAAGCCGCCCATAAGGCGCCCACCGACAAACCTGGCCTAGACACTGACCCGCCGACTGACATAGGCGCCAGCTTGACGACCTGGTCTAGACACTGACCCGTCGACTGACACAGGCGCCGACCTGACGACCTGGCCTAGACACTGACCCACCGGCTGACGCAGGCGCCCCCTGACAACCCGGCCCAGGCGCCGACCTGGCCGCCTGACACAAGTGCCAGCCTAACTACCTCGAGGAGTTCACCACCGTACCCCGGTTCTGATAGGATGCGACGAGTCTTACCGTTTGGAGGCTTTTCACCCACATAACCCGCGAGGACTCCGGTATATAAAGACCTCACCCCCCAAAAGGGAGGGGGATGAAAAAAGGGAAGTAACCCCTGTTCTCTAACTCTCTCATATTATCTTTAAAGCTCTCTAGAATAAGAGTGCTAACTTAAGCGTCGGAGAGCCCCCACCGGGAAAATACCCCCGGGACCTCTGATTCAGTTCTCGCAGGTCCTTCAGCTCCCACCGCCTACAAAGAGGAGGAAAAGATGGAGTTCTCGGAGGTCCCTCAGCTCCCACCACCTACAAAGATGAGGAAAAGATGGAGTTCTCGCAGGTCTCTCAGCTCCCGCCACCTACAAAGAGGAGGAAAAGAAGAAGTTCTCGTAGGTCCCTCAGCTCCCGCAGCCTACAAAGGAAAGAAGACCACCTCAGCTTCAGCATTCTCTAAGTCACCGGCCGCCAAGTAGGCAGTTCGCCACCAGGCAGTTCGCCACCGAGTAGCTCGCCATTGGGCAGTTCGCCACCAGGCAGTTCACCACCAGGTAGTTTGCCACCGGGCAGCTCGCCACCGGGCAGTTCGCCACCAGGCAGTTCACCACCAGGCAGTTCGCCACCAAGCAGTTCACCACCAGGCAGTTTGCCACCAGGCAGTTCACCACCAGGCAGTTCGCCACCAGGTAGTTCGCCACCAAGCAGTTCGCCACCAGGCAGCTCACCACCAGGGAGCTCGCCACCAGGCAGTTTGCCACCAAGCAGTTTGCCACCAGACAGATCGCCACTAGGCAGTTCGCCACCAGGCAGTTCACCCCCAAGCAGTTCTCCACCGAGCAGTTCGCCAGTAGGCAATTCACCACCAAGTAGCTCATCACTAAGGCATGCCACCACCGAATCAAATAACGAGGTACTTAGCCAAAAAATTTTACATCACAAAACATTGGTACGTAGCTGAAAACGGTTACATCACAAGCCAAGTATGAAAGAAATTACAGCAAATACGTTACAAGTAAAATGGGAAATTAATAATGTAAATTACTGATTGTATGGTCAGTTTCTAATTTTGTTTGGTGTTCTTATTGTCAATACTCCCCCTGAAGTTAGGAGCAAAGATGTCTATGGATCCCAACTTAAACATCTGTTTGGATTGATCCCTTGATGTAGCTTTGGTAAAAATGTCTTGGCTTGAAAATTTTCTTACAGTCGACTTAATGTTTGGTTCATTCATGAAACACCAGATTTGCTGCAATGTAATTCATTGCTTGATTGTCACAAAATAGTTTCATTGGTGTTTTAGGATTAAACCCAAGTCTTAAAGGAAGTAACGGAGCAAAATTAACACACAGGTGGCAGATGTCATAGGCTCATAGCTCTATACTTAGCTTCAGCTCTTGACTTGCAAACACACTTTGTTTTTTGCTCTTCCAAGTAACTAGATTCTCACAAAAAAAAAAAAGTACAATCCACAATGGTTGACTTCCTATCCATTGAATTACATGCCCAATATGCATCAATGTAACCACCAATCTCAGCATGGTCATTCTTCTTCATCTAAATTCCTCTTCTTGTAGATGATTTGAGATATCACAATATGCGTTAAACAATTTCCATGTGCCCAACCTTAGGAGAGCATAATTTGACTCACATAACTAACAACAAAGGTTATATCCGATCTTGTGATGGTAAATTAGTCGACCCGCAAGTAGGGGTGAGCAAACGGTTTATTTGGATAAAAACTGAACCGAAATAACCAAAACCTAAATTTCAGTTCGGTTTTTGGTTATTTTGGTTAAAACCGAATTTCAACATTATATATTTTAATATATATTGTAGTGTATATTTTAACATATAATATATATTATATAATAAAAATATTAATTATACAATGTATATAATAAATTATATATTTTAATACATAATATAATATATTTTATACATATTATATATGTATTATATGCTAATATATATAGTATAAAGAATAAAGTTCGGCTAATCCAGTTTTTTTCGGTTAACCAAATATTTAAAACTGAAAACCGAAACCGAAATTTTACAAAACCAAAAAAATTGTAACCAAAATTTTCAGTTTGGTTTTTCGGTTTTAACCGAATACTGCTCACCCTTACCCGCAAGTCTATGAAATCTGCCAATATCTTCCAAAGGTTCATCATTTACATTGAATTTGTTACTATAATCCATATGAGATCCAAAATTCATTGAAGTATAGCTAAGTTTTACATATTAGGCTCTTGGTGACTATTTGAGGCCACTTTGTTCAATTTACTAGCAAGGCCCTTCTTGAGATTCAAGATGATGACCTAAAGGAAGGTCCATATAAACTTATTCTTCAAGATCCCCTTGTTGAAAGGTGTTCTTCACGTCAATTTAAAATAAGAACTAATCATAGTTAACAACAACGGGCATAAAACCCCTAACAATGTTCATATTAACAATTGAAGAAAAGGTTTCTTTGTAACCAATAACATAGGTTTGAATAAAACCCTTGGCAACCTACTTTTCTTCATGCCTTTCAATTAGGGGTGTCAATGAACCGGTTTTGGATTGGATTCAAACTGATCAAAACTTTATCAAATCAGATTTGGACGGCCTGTTATAATTATTGGATTGGGCCAGTCCAAAATAAATTGGTCCATATTCTTATCGGTTTGAATCAGACCTAAACCAAATTCCCAATAATTTGATTATGAATCCAAACCCTTATCTAATTTGAAACTGATCAAAACCGAAGCCGGCATAAAAACACTTTTATGAAAGCACTTTTACAAAAGTACTTTATAAAGTAATTTTATGAAAAGTAATTTTATGAAAGCAATTTTATAAAATGACTACAAAAACACTTTTATAAAAGTACTTTTACACAAAAGCACTTTTTATAAAAGTAATTTTATGAAAGTAAAGTACTTTTACATAAGTATTTTTATGAAAGCACATTTACAAAAGTACTTTTATGTGAAAGCACTTTTATAAAAGTATTGTTATGCGAAAACACTTTTATAAAAGTACTTTTACAAAAGCATTTTAATAAAAACACATTTACGAAAGTACTTTTACGAAAATACTTTTATGAAAGGACTTTTACAAAAGTACTTTTATTCATTCACTTTGGATTGGATTGGATCCAATCCGGTCCATTTGCATTTTATCAAATTACTTTTTTTATCAAAAGTATTTTTATTGAAGTACTTTTTTTTAATATATTTTCCGGGATTTCTCATGTTATTTTGTGTTTGGTTCAATTCGAATTGCATTGAACCCAATCTGGTCCATTTGCATTTTATTTAGACTGGATTTGGTCCAATCCATTTATAAATGGACCAATATTATATTGGACTGGATTGGACCAAATCCAATCCAAGTGAAAGCCCTACTTTCAGTGGATCCATCATTATTATACTTAATCTTGTACATCCATTTGCAAATAACACGTGGCTTTCCTTTAGGCAATTTCACAATATCCCAAGTATGTTTTTTTTTTCAAGGGCCTCAAGTTCATCGTGCATGGATTTCCTCCGAATTGACATATTTTGGCATCACAAAATCTCGATGGCTTTGTTAATTTTAATAAGAAAAGCATCACGAGCAAATGATATATTATCATAACAAACATACTCTTGGATGGGAAAAGATGTCGTGTGATGGGTATAGAAATCCTTGAGCCTATAAGGAGGATGAGTAACATGGGTTAACCTTCGTGAAGGAGCCTCAAAAAGGTTCATTTGTATGGACAATTCTTTCTTCCACCAATTCCTCTAATGCCTATCTCAGAGTCACCATTAACAATTGGCGATTAATCAAATAGCATAGCCATTTTTATCATCAAGATCATCAATCAATGACAAAGGGGCAAATTCACATTAAGTCTCCCCTTAAATTTGATCAAGTGCATATTTTTTCTTTCAACAATCTCATTTTGTTGAGGGATGCCCACACACGAGAGTTGATGCACAATTACAAGTTCAAAAAGACATGTAGGAAAAAAAAAGTCTATTTGAATAGTCATTGTCATTATCTGTTGGTAATATTTTTATTTGAGTATCAAACTGAGTCAAAACTATTAGATAAAAATTTTAAAAATCGTACAAAAACATTATGTTTTGACTTTAGCAAATAAATCCAAGTAGCTCTAGATTTATCATCAATGAATGCGACAAAATACTTGAAACCATCTCTTGAATCAATAGGAGCATGTCCCCACACATCGGAATGAACTAATTCAAATGGTTTAACAGAAACATGTGAACTATGTGAGAAAGGCAATCTGTGATTTTTAGAAAAATAACATGTATCACAATTTACTAGAATTCAAAAATCAAGAGGAATTCAGCAGTTATAGAGCATGATCTAAATGATGCCCCAACCTTTGATGCTATAGCCAAGATAAATCTTTCTCTTTACTCCATGCTACAAAAGCAATACTTTGAGAATCGAAGGGTTTGCTTGGTTCCCTAGAATAGATGCTGAAATGGAATCGAGGTTCAAAGTATCGACACGTATTGGCCCATATCAGTCGATACGTATCGTTCTAGGACCCTTCCGATATGCCACTATAGTGGGTGTATCGAGGGTTTGATCGGTTCAAGGTGTGGAGGAGACCTAAACTGGCCCCCCTGAACCTATTTCGAAAAAATAAATAAATATAACGTAAAAAAAGGGTATCGATTCGCTCGATATGCCCATACCAGCGTCTCGGGTGTATCGATATTTTGAACCTTGATGGGAACCGGATGGTCCATTTTGATCTAACCATTTGTTTGGTTAGAATGGGATACCAAATTCCATTTTTTATGAAATGGGATTCCCAAGGGGGAGAGGGGAGCCTACCAAGAAGTAAAGAACACATAACAAAAGACCCCCTAAACCCTAATATTAATAAAATAATAATAAAATAGTAGTATTTTAATAAAATATCAATAAATTAATAATAAAATGATATTAATTATTAAATAATAATAAATCAATATGAAAACAATAAAAACGAATATTAATAAAATATTCATAAACTAAGAATAATATTAAGATATTAATGATTAAATACTAATAAAATATTAAATAACAAAGTACTAATAAAATAATAAATTATTAACAAACTTGTAATAAAATATTCATAATAAAGTGTTACTAAAATTGTAGTTACATACTCATAAAATATTAATAAATTAGTAATAAAATGGTAAAATATTGATTATTAAATATTTATAAAAAGTAATAAAGTACTAGTAAAATAATAATAACAAAAATAACAAAGTAATAATAAAATAATGAAACAATAATAATAAAATATTAATAAATTGATACAAGATTAAAATGTAGATCTGATCGGATTCGATATTGTAAAATGTAGATCTGATCGGATATCTCAAACAACTATTCGAATATGAATCTATTAAGGATGTTGGATATCCAAATATGATCCGATGTGATTTAATTTTAAAATAATAATAAATTATTAAGAGAAAAAGAAAATATAATAATTTATATAAAAGAACAAAAAATATAAATATTTTTCAATTATTTTCATCGGATAGTATCCGATCCAATATAGACCAAAAAATGGTCGTTTTCCCGTCTAGCTCGTGAAAGCCCGATAGCGCTAGACCAGACGGGAGCCCGAAAAGAAAAAGACCGTAAAAGCCCCAAGAAGCAAATCCTCTATTCGGTCTTTTTAGCTTCCCCATACGTCTGGTAAAAATTCGAAAAACCCCTTCGTTCTCCACTTTCGACTGAGAAATTTTGCCCCCAAGCGACTGAGAAGCATCGACACAGACACAACACAGGTATAGTCTTTCTCCTTCTTCCTTCAATCTTCCATTTTTTCCATCGTTACACGCGTTTTTTTCCATGATCTTCTCTTTTGTCATCCATACTCAATAGTTCCTTACGGTTAGGGTTTAACATTTGTTAACGTTCCACATATTTCTCCACGCCCAATACGTCGAATTCCGAATCCGCCCAAGTAGTTTGCTGTAACTAGATCTCAACTGTATTTGCTTTCCCTTCCAAAAACTCTCTTTCTTTCTTCTTCACAGTGAATACTAACCAAACTCTGTGACAGTAAAATGCTGGTGTCATCCTCATTTCTGAGAATATCAGGAGCTGTTGATTATCTACTACTGTTACTCCTCCAACAGCGGCAACCACCCACATTCCCTGTTCAAAAACGTCGATATACTTCTTCCCCTTCACTTCCCTGGTCAAAATCTATCATCCTTTCTCGTACTTCCCTTGTGAGTCAAGTGATAGTTGTTATGCTCCAAGACAGACCTTTTGATGCTCAAACTGCCGCCTCAATTACTAGGCTCAATTTCAATCCATGGACTGTTGAGATTGTCTGTGAGGTTTTGAGATCTATTCCCAGATTCTTTTTCCAATCTGCTAGATCAATTGGACGCCAAAAAGGTTTTAGGCACCGGACACCTCTTAGACAGAGAAATCTACGATTAGAATCTGACAATCTTCATGATGGATTGCGTTTTTTTGGCCCTGCTGCATACCGAGATCCTGAAAAGGTCAACTTAGGATCAGAAAAGGCGTTACAATTCTATCATTGGGTTGAATCCCAATTTGGATTTATCCATAATGAGAGTACTTGTAGGGAGATGGCCTGTGTATTGGCCAAAGGGAATAGGTTGAAAATGCTGTGGAATTTTCTTAAAGAAATGGATGGAAAATGTAACAGACAACTTGTAACAACTGCTACGATCACCTGTTTGATAAAAGTTCTTGGAGAGGAGGGCTTAGCAAATGAAGCATTGGCAGTATTTTATCGGATGAAGCAGCTGCGTTGTAAACCTGATGTTTATGCCTATAATACAGTCATATGTGCTCTTTGTAAAGTTAGGAATTTTAAGCAGGCAAAATTTTTATTGGAGCAAATGGAAATGCCAGGTTTTAGATGCCCTCCTGATATATTTACATACACAATTTTGATTAGCTCTTATTGTAAGCATAGCATGCAGACTGGGTGCCGCAAGGCCACCAGGAGGAGGTTGTGGGAGGCAAACCACTTGTTTCGGATTATGTTGCTTAAAGGTTTTGTTCCTGATGTTGTTACTTATAATTGTTTAATTGATTGCTGTTGCAAGACCTATAGGATTGGAAGGGCATTAGAGCTTTTTGATGATATGATTCAGAGAGGATGTATCCCTAACCGGGTTACCTACAATTCATTTATCAGGTATTACAGCAAAACTAATGAGATTGACAAGGCCATTGAGATTTTAAACATGATGAAATTGATGAACCATGGGATACCCACAACAAGTTCATACACCCCTATTATACATGCATTATGTGAAGCAGGAAGAGTTTTGGAAGCACAGGATTTTCTTGTTGAGCTAGTTGAAGGCGGGTCAATTCCTAGAGAACATACATATAGATTAGTCTGTGATGCACTGAGTTCAGCAGGTGATGCTGGATTTTCTGATGAAATTCAGAGATGGATTGAGAATGGGATCAAGAATAGATATAAGCAAGTGATGCAAGTGAAACCAATAATGAAAGGTAGTTCCATTACAACAAATGTTAAATCTGGTGTTTGAGGGTTTGGGAATGCTCAACCATGCTGAAATATGAGAAAGTTGTCTACTTGTGTAGTTTTCATCATGTAAGCATTTCCGTCATGATTTTCTAAATCGTAATCAATTATTCTAAGCATAGATCCCTAATTATTTATTTTTCATTTAAATGGAATGCACACTTCCCCTTTGTCTACAGGTTGGTTGGTCAGCCATCAATTATAAGCTTGAATCTCTGATTTATGCACTTCATTGGAGAACAACAGAGGCAGAGCATAATTTGCTTCTTGGTTTGTAGCTTGGTAAGTCCAATTTAGGTGAATGGTGGGATATCAACTAATTAACTGCAGTCCTCTAATTTGGTAAAGTGTGAAGTTCCTCCTTAGGTATCACGCGAGAATGATTCTCACGAAATAGAAGGTTTGCTAAACCAAAAACCTAGAAGTTTCAATTTCTTGGGTATCAATGCAAGAATATTATAGTGTTTGAATGATGTTGGCCAATGTACTACCTGTCATGTTTACCTTTGGGTTGTGAGAGCAGCTTGGCCTAGAGCACTACAAATAGCCTCTTTAATAGGATAAGTTCATGAAGAACGATAAACTTCAAAACAAGTTGTTCTAAATCTGGAGTATGCTTCCAATCCACTAAATATAACATTGAGAACTGTTGAAAATGCTTTGCCACCATCAGTATCCCTATGCCTGACAAAGATGCCAGCATACCAGAGAAATGGACAGCTTTTGCGAGTGACCTGGAATATTCTTCAATTGCTTTGTCCTCCCCCACAAAAGAATACACTGTACGAACCTATGAAATAATCTGATCCATGGAAAGAGAAAATTATATCAGTTCAATGCATGTGAAACAAGATTGCATCATTGGAAGACTAACAACTTTAGTTAACTTCATGGGCCACTAATTGGAACTTAATTGATGCCATTTGGCTTCAGATATGCTAAAATAATATTCTCAGCCATATGCGACAGGATTTGTATTCTTGTCATAACCCTCCAACATAGACTAAAAGGGAAGCAGGTAATATCCTAGAAAAATATACTGAAGAGTTCTGTTACCAGGCTAGGTCAACTCTAGTACTTGAGTGAGGGTATTGTCATCATGCAATCAAGCTTTTAAACTTTGAAGGCAATATCTATACAGTACCACATTAGGGAATGCAAATATTGATCTGAGACAAAGGTAGGAGTTTACCTCTTTTGCAACCTTCCCAGCTTCAGCATAAGCAGCCTCACCTTTTCTTGACAAGGTTGACATGATTATTACATACCCTCCACCAGAAATAACCATCGATGGAACAATAGCCAATATGAAAAGTGAAAGTTGCTATACTGTTGTAAATCCTATAATAATGCCAACACAGAACTGAACAAGGTATCACCAAGCATGGCCTGCCTGCATTTAGATTTAAAGGAAAAAGGAAACACAATTTTAGTGGTCTTATTCAGACATCAGGTTATTTGGTCATCCACCAGTTTCCCTATATATACATACACATTCAGTTATGTACCTTATCACCTATGGCATCCTGCATGAGTATAGCATCACTTGAGATACAAAATATAATGTTTGCATCCCTAGTTTCTCTATCAAAGAAGTCAATATCTCGTTTCAAGACAGATTGAAGATATTTCAATCTCAAACAAGCCACCTGTCTCTCTCCTGTTTGCATCCAGAATGCGATCAATACCTTAGATCCATGTGGGAAGGGCTTAATACAATCAGAGGTAAGAGGAAATTCCTTCGTAGCCCCAAGGGCAAGATATAAACTTGTGGAAGTAAATATTAGGACTACCCATCCATGCTGAATCCAAGACAAGGACTTCCAAGTAAACAAAGTGCAAAGCTTTATGCAATAGAAAGAAAGATTCAACTGCAATTAAAGTGAACCCCATTGGTAGGATTAGAGAACTTTTGCATTCCTATTCTCTAAATTATTAATTGGATATAAGGCTTCCAGAAGGCCGAAGTTTCTGAATGCTCTAGTTATTCCCTAAACAAGTCTATTGGGCACAGGTTATTCCCAAAACAGGTCTGGAACCATGATTGGAGTCCTTTCTCTGAGTGAACAAAAGGAGATATGTTCATAGCCTTACCTGTCATCTGTTATTACTGTGTGCTAAAAGCCAATTATTTCAAGTGTGACTCAAGACCTGATTATACTTGATATCTAAAATTAATTAATCAGTTCTGTAAAACAGTAAATTAGTAAACTATTTACATGTTGACATTTGACAAAAAGGCACAAAACAGGTTTTTTTTTTTTAACCAGTAGAATTGTATTGATGGGCTGGTATTTTTCACCAGTATTAAATCCATGTTACAGTCACCCTTCTTAGGCAAAATGAGTTACATGGACTAGAGTAGGCTTCCCTTCCATAAATCTGAAAGCTTGTTGTTAAGGTCTTTGACTTTTTTTATCAAATTCAATGGTAGATGGACCCTCAGAAGGGCTGGGTTTGCTTATTCAAGTGTCACTCCCACAGTCCCACCCATTTCAAACCTTGTAAAGCTGTTGATAACTCTTATGTAGCAGAGTTACCTGGTTTGCACCTGAGACTCTTACCTGAACTTGTGCTGGAAGCAGGAACAGATAATTTTAGGTTTGGAGCTAACTTGAATTAGTTTGACTGAATTTTGGTTAACCTGAGCCATTTACTTAAGGGGCTATTTGATAACGTTGAAGTGGCTGGAACAAATGACTTATTACTTTGGTTGATCAAAAAAAAAAGACTTATTACTTTGTTACTGATAGAAAAAGAAAGGGATGAAAATGAAAATATCTGCTGGGTGTATAGTGGGCCAATAGGCATAGAAGATTCTACCAAGGCAGAAGTGTTGGCTGCACTTACAGGGATCAGAATAATTAACAGATTAGGTATTCAGAACCTCTCCATTGAAGGCGATGCAGCAAACACTATAAAATGGTTAGGAAAACAAGAGACCGGACCATGGAGACTTGGTCACTTTCTGATGGAGGCAAGGGATTTACTGACTGCTCTAATGCAAACCTGATTTGGATTCCAAGGGAATTTAATACTCTTGCAGATGGACTAGCAAAATTAGGTGCTCTGTTAGAAGATTTGTACTCTGATAAATTTCCTCCTGTATAATTCCTAAAGATCCGATCCCTGTTTTTGTTTTTCTTTTCTTTATATGTGTACACCTTCTTGTGTACCCTTCTCTTTTCTTAATGAATTCAGTTACGTTTTTCTCAAAAAAAAAAAAAAAAGAAAAAGAAAAAGAAAGAAAGATATCTTAGGTATTGGATTTTCTTGAAGATGCTTGTGAACCATTATTAGACAGTATCTTTGTAAAGATGTATGAATGCATATATGTAAATTGAATTACTTACAAAAAACTTCTTTTCTATGATGGCAGGCAACTTCCGTACTTTAGTAGGACCACCTTGCAGTTACTTCAAACATACGCAGGTATTGAACTACATAATACATTTGTGCCAATGCCATTTCTTGAAAGAAATCAGTAAGCACTATCAGATTCATAGTTGTCAAGACGACGCCTAGGCAGGCACCCTTTGAAGCTCGCCTCGCCTAATTGCCAAAGCAGTTTTCTACTTCCTACTATAAAATACTTTTTTATTCATTCTTTTTTGAGATTATAATTATAAAATAACGTTATTAAACTAAAATAATCATTTTGTGTGTTTATATACTAATTTATTTTTATTATTTTCTTATTTATTAGGGTTTAATCAACACAAACAATGCTAAATGCTGTATTGAACCCTCAAAGACTTAAAAACCTGAACCAATAAGTAAGGAAGACTTAAAATTTTATCTAATCAGCACATTTTCTTCTTCCATATATTCTTCTTCTTCTTCTTCCTCTTCTTCTTCTTCTTCTACTACTACCACCAATACTTCTTCTACTCCTCCTCCTCCTCCTACAAGAATAAGGGTTCAGCCCCTATATTTTTTGAATTTTATTTTCCTTCTTCCTTTTCATCTCATGAATATGTTGATTTACTATACTTTAATATGAAATTTATACTTTTCTTATGAAAATCATGAATAATTATTAAAGAAATATGGTTATGGTACCTAGGGAACTACCCTAGGATCTATGTTTTTTAACATAAAAAAAAACCCATCGCCTAGGCGACTAGGCAACAAGGCGCCCCCAATCGCTTAGCCTTGCCTTGGCACCTTGAAAACTATGTCAGATTTATTTTGAAACAGTACATATACTTGCATTCTCCATTGTATAAGGTCCAATGTCCAAACTACTATTGCAGGTGTGTGATGATTCAACCTGAATGGGAAATGATACATGATCCTCTGAATTACAATCATCCTCTTGAACTCCCAAACCATTATAATCATCTTCCCTATCTTCAGTTATTTGTTTTTCATGGATTATATTAGTTGGTTGGCCCCAATAATTATGAACACAATATATGGATTTCAGTGTTTTGAGATGTGTGTTAATGGACTTGATTTCAGTGTTAGTGGACTTGAGACGTGGGTTTGTGTCCCCTTATGTATGGAATTATGTGAGCTCCACATTGATTTTTTTTGTATAGTGTGGCCCATAGTTGATAACCACATATGTCAATGTATTTTTGGGGACTACATTGATATCTTGCATAGGGAAATGCATGAGTGGGGCCCATTTTAATATTTTTTGTAGGTAAATGTGTAACTGGAACCCACAAGTACTATTTACATGTTTGGCTATGTTACGAGGTCCCACACATGACATTTCACCTGTGTAAGTGTGGCCCACAAGTATGCTTGGCAAATGGTCTTTTGGCCTTTCTAGCTTTTGAGAAGATCTTTGAAAAAAATTGCAACCAAAGTACCAAACGGTCTTTGGTCTTTGAAGATCTACCTGTGAAAACTCACCAGTCTTTTGAGGTCTTGAGCGTTTGGAAGATCTTCCTAAAAAGACTTGCCAAACACCTCCTTAATAGGTGAACTGAAAAAGGCCCAACAAGGAGCTATTAACGTTCTTTTGCAACTACAAATGGCAAGTTACACATACCCAGAAGTTGTATTTCTAACCATCCTTTGTCCAATTAAATCTCTGCAAGTATTGAAGAAGAAAAGGTGGAACGAGTGGATAATTGGGACTTGTCGAAAAAAGAAAACCTGAGTGCATAATTGGGAACAAGTGAGAGAATGGAGGACTGCCTTCCTCCGTCTAGGTAAGCTGCTTGGTGATCCAAAAGCAGGCCTACATGGTGGGGTTATTTTTTACTACTGTTGGGACTGAGTCCCAGTTTGTTGAAGTTTCTGACCGAGATTCCCCCTTATCTGTAATATGAAACTCATGTCTCAACTATCAACTCCTTTTTTTGCATAGAGAAGCACCAACTCAATTATTTCCTTTGCTTCTTAAGAAACATGTTCAAACAAAGTTTGAATTTAAAGGCATCATATTGCTTCCAACTGTGGATCACTGTTGCAAACAGGACAAGGAAAACCAAATCCAAAGTTCAGGCATTATAGAGAGCAGAGGTAAGCCCATCATTTAGATGTCATTGGGTCTAAGAGGACCTCGGAAGAAATGTTGCACTGTGCAAGACGACTTTCCCACTTTGGAGCATTAAGAAGATCACACAAGTTTCCATGGCTTCTTTCTTCCTTCCTGTCTTATTCGGACACCCCGAACAAGAAAACGAAGCAGGCCCCTCTACAGGTCTCTCTCAACCACCTTCCCCTCTTCCCCCCCCCCCAAAAAAAAAAATAATAATAATAATAATAATAAATTAATTAATTAAAATAAAAGGAATGTTTTGTACATACATTTTTTTTGGTGGTTATGTCCACTGATCTTCATATTGGTAGAGCAAGATTAGTTTCATTTTGTATATCTTGTCTTGTATTCACCTGGTCTGCACATTGGACTTCTTCAGGAGAGGAAAATGATAGACAGATTTAGACTATGGGCTAAGGGAGGGACTGGCGGGAATGGATGTTACAGCTTTCACCGCAGTCGGCATGATCGCCATGGCAAACCTGATGGTAAGTTACTCTCGTTTCCTCCTATTTATTACTTATTTTGTTCCTTATTCTATATATTGGTTTTGAATCAAAATGGCTGCGGGATTGAGAAATTATAGATTTATTGGATTGGACTAATAAAAAAGACAGAGAGATTCCATATTTTGGACATTTATAAAAAAGACTTAAGTTACTAATTTGAAGCTGTGGTTTATTGGAAGTTTTTGCTTTCTTTTCTTTTATTGTGCAAATTAATCTAGGTGGGAATGGTGGAAGAGGTGGTGATGTGATTTTAGAGTGCTCCTCTGCAGTGTGGGACTTCAGCAGCCTGCAGCATCACGCGGTACCTAACTCTTCTTCTCCTTTCATTAGTAACAATTTCTCATCCTTTTTACCAAGTCAGTATAAGCTTGATTGGTATTCAAATACTGACAAATATTAATGATGGGTATCCTATCTTACAGAATGCAAACAGAGGGGGGCATGGAGCATCAAAGAATAAGATAGGAAGCCGGGGGGCCGACAAGGTTATTATGTGGAAGCATTTATGTTGTTCTTGTGAGATTCCATTGTGTTAACTTTTATTAGATCCTAGGGTACAAAAGCATGGTTCAGTTTATTGAGACCTGATTTTATCTTCTAGGTTGTGCAAGTACCTATTGGCACTGTAATTCATCTCGTAGAGGGTGAGTATCCTTCTTCTGTTGAGAACCGTTCTTTGATGGTTCTAGATCCCTGGGAGATCCCTGGTACACTTGAGGCATCTCAAGCGGAGAAGCAAACTGCAAATATTACCAGTACAGCAAGGGTAGTGGAAAGAAGGGATGTTGATGGTTCATCTTCTAGCTTTGAGAGGAAGAACAGGAAATCATCTAGCTTGCAGAAGGTACCTAGGGAATCATCAATGAGATTTCTTTCTCAGGTTTCTCCTTTGAGTAAAGAATACAAAGCTCACAGGGAAGAATCTATTGTCTATTATGAAGAGGTTGGTAGTGAAAACATTGAAATCAATGATGGTACATCTGCAGCAGAATGGGAAGAAGAAGAAGAAATGCAGGAAGAAGAGATGGAAGAAGTACAATATAATGTTGCAGAGTTAACAGAACCAGGGCAAAGAGTACTTGTTGCTCAAGGAGGAGAAGGTGGGCTTGGCAATGTCTCTTCAGCAAAATTTTCCAAGAACCACAAGTATACAAATTATTGTAACCATAACCCTAGTTCACCAGATCTTGGGATGCTAGATGATGAAGATCAATCCTCATTCAGTGCCGGTCTGCCAGGATCGGAGGCTGTTCTCATATTAGAACTTAAGAGTATTGCTGATGTAGGCCTTGTAGGGATGCCAAATGCTGGTAAAAGTACACTTTTAGGGGCCATTTCAAGGGCCAAGCCTGCTGTGGGCCATTATGCCTTTACTACCCTTAGGCCTAATATAGGGAAGCTGAATTACGATGACTTCTTCTCAGTCACTGTTGCTGACATTCCAGGGCTTATAAAAGGTGCTCATGAAAATCGTGGACTTGGGCATGCTTTTCTGCGACACATAGAGAGAACAAAAGTGTTGGCTTATGTAGTAGACTTGGTAGCAGCACTGGATGGTAGAAAAGGTATCCCTCCATGGGTACAGTTGAGAGATTTAGTTTTGGAACTTGAATACCATAGAAAAGGTTTGACGGATAGACCTTCCTTGGTAGTTGCAAACAAGATCGATGAGGTAGGTGCAGAGGATATGTATGAAGAGCTAAAGAGAAGGGTGCGAGGTGTTCCCATTTTTCCTGTCTGTGCAGTCTTGGAAGAGGGCATAACAGAGCTAAAAGCAGGCCTTAGAATGCTTGTAGATGGTGGAGAATCAAGGAGGCTTCAGTTAGATGGGATTATGCTTGACTAGTTGACTAACACGTTTCCAAACATGGGCATCCAATCTTTAACGCTAAATTTTTGTGATGACTTCGGAGAGACCATAGCTTCTTTTAGTTTAGGGAATGGGTAACGATGATCTTCTTCTTCCATACTGTTGCATTGCCTGTCGACGCTTAGATTGGTACATCGAATGGAGCTTGATTGATTGATTGGAAACTGGATGACTGAGCTCCATGATACGCTGATGATTGGTTTGATTGGATTTCTTGTTGATTAATACGCCAGAATGGTTACTACAATATTGTTTGATCCGTTGTTAGTGAGTAACTTCTCAAAGGCTTCATGATCATTTTCACACTGAAAAGCCATGTATTCTGATGTGAACTTTTGATATCACAGAGAAACAAAGAGAACCTGAATGAACGATTGTTAAGTGTTAATGAGAAATGTTGGCGAACCAAAAGGTCCTCTATGTAGTCCACCATCTAATAAATCAAGCCAATTGGTTCTTTACGGAACCGGTTCATTGGTTAACTGTTGCCTTCTATGGCAATAAAGCGAAGGAAACGGAGAAACACTAGGGTACATGTATAACAGACCAAAATTTATGGTAGAGAGGATAGATGGCTTCTTAGGCTCCGTTTGGGAAGAGTGTAAATATAAAAGTTATTGGTAAAATGCAAATATGTTTGGTTCGTGAAAATGCAAAGTTGGTTTAGTTTTGCAATGATAATTTTGTACTCTTAATAAATGATTTATAATTGGGATAGGTTCAAACAGGAATCCCGAGATTGAGATGTGCCTTTTTAACATTGATCAACTCTAAGGTTGTGTTTGGAGTGTAGAGTGCATTCGGATCCATGAGTTAGTTTTGCATTGACAAATTTACTTTCTTACTGAACAGACTTTCAGTTGTAATGGATGCAAACATGAATCCCTATATAGAAATCTACCTTTCCTAACATTAACCACTTTGAATGCAAATTTACTTCTTTTTTTCATGTAAAATTACCTTTCATTTTAAGTGTAAATATACCTTGGAAATTGTGTTTTATATCATTGTCAATTCATAGGTGCTTTCTTTGCCAAAGGGCTAGCAAAACTGAACCAGAATGCATATTTACACTAATCGGACATTTACACCCTATTTGCATCATTTCCAAATGCAGCAAGTGCAAAGTTTGCATCTTTTTTTTTTCGGGATATTAACTTTGCTCTCATTTTAAATGCAATCATGTCTTGAAATCTGTATTTACTGTCATTTTTTTTTAAGACAAATGCATTCTTACCAAAGACTAATACTGAACCAGGAATACAAATATGCAAATATACACGTTTGCACTCTTAGCCTTAATTTTCAATATCTAAACAAAGTATACATTCAAATGAACGAGGGAGGATGCACTTCTTGGTTGAATGGCAATTTGAGAGCGGACAATTTAGCGAGGGATACGGCTCTTGAGGTTGGTGTGAGGCGCTCTTTAAAGAACAAATCTGAATTGACCCCAATGCACCTGTGTAATATATACAAAATTAGGATGAGAGAGATGGATTTGTGCCAGTAGTAAGAAGGAATTCATGGCCGCCCCTCTCTCGTTACACTCTGGACCTCTGGCTTTGTAATAGCAGATGACCAGTTCACTTTATATTGGTGGTGGACTACATTGATGACCCCGTGTTCCACTCAGAATTGCTCTCTTTTTAAATATAAGACTTAGACCTGACAAAAAGTTGATCCAACCCGCGAATCCAACCCGACCCAAAAATTAGGTTTAGGGTCTCATATTGAATTACCTGAATTTGAGAATGACTCGACCCACCCAACCTAGAAAAAATTAGGTTGGGCTGGGTTGGGCTATGGGTTAACCCGTTGACCCGATTTTTAGGTCTAATTGGGACTATTTATGCATTGTTAGAAGTTTCCACTCTTTAGATTTTACTACTTAGTTTTTACTCTTTGAAGTGTTAAATGTTCAAGTTTTTTTATTTTATATTTGGAATTTTAAGGTTAATTCTTTTAATTTTGGCATTTTTCATGTATTATTCTTTATTTTTAAAATTTTAATTTTTTTTTGATGACCCAAATTAACCCATGGGTCAATCCTAACCTAAACATTTAGGGTTAGGATCTAGCATTTGGAAACCTGACCCGAAATCAACCCGAAGTATCTTGACCCAACCCGAAACCGACCCACCCAACCCAATTGCCAAGTCTAATAAGACTAGTATATAGTTATGGACATATATAATTACTAATCATACCCTCCTGATTACTAATCCCCGTGGTACACTCAGGGATTTGCCCTCACCATTGCTTTCACAGCAACAAAATTGCAATCACAAATGCTGTTTTGGCATGCGGGTGGGTGAGAGTTAAAGTTTTGTTGACACATCTTATTAAGTAATTCTTCTATTCCGTATACCGTATACTCGGTTAAAAAAAAATTGTAGCTGAGCAACTTTTGGGCCCTAATATCAATAAAAGTAATCTTTTTAACATAATTATTAAAATAGGCTAACTATTTTTAAAAAATATTAAATAGGGGCAGAAATATTGTTAATCTCCTTCCTTTAAATCGTCGAACAAATCTCTCCCAAGATTAATAAATATTAATCACAAATCTCTACTTTTTTCTTCATTCTTGTAATTGCTGGCTTGCTGCAAATAAAAATGGCGAAACCCACTCTTGTGTTTTTGCATTTTGTTATGTGTATCTCACTTCTTTACTTAGCATAATTATTGACCTCTTCCAATCCCAATTTCTAGGCTTTAATGGTGTTCAAAACTGCTTCAGATACCTCTAAAAGGTTTAGTAGCTAGAACCAAGCCGCCAATTTGTGTTCTTGGTATAGTGTTTCATGTATTCTTTTAATTATTTCAGAAGAATAATTCATAGCAGTTCTACTTTAAGTTTGGAACAACTCAGATGCAGAAAATAAGAAGAAGAAAGAAAAAGAGAGAGAGATCAGAATGGGGAGATTTATTCAGCGGTCAAAAGGTAGAAGGAATTTAATAATTAAAAATAAAAGTTAGCCTATTCTATAAATTATGTAAAAAGATTATTTTTATTGACAACTGACCTTGTGCTTCGTACGGAAAAGTAGCATTTTCTTATTTTGATATCCGTTATCCAAGTGGTTAGTCATGAGGTTTTTACATTTTTATTTGATAACCAGACAAAACCTTATTTATAATTCAATAACGCACTTTTAACTGATGAAAAGAGTGGGATGCATCATGCATGTCAATGTGAGGTTTCAATAACCCACCTTTTTGCTGGTTCTTCATTTGAAACGAGAAACTAAAGGGTATGAACTCCAATTAGGGATGGTAACGGGCAGATTTTGGGAGCATTTTGTAAATTCTAGATCTTATTCACCTCTTAACTCATACCTATCTCAAAACCCGTAGTAAGTTGGATTTTGATAATCTAAACCTTCATCGTAAATGAAAATGCAAAACCCTCCTCGCATTCAAGGGTAGGGGTAGGTTGGGTTTAGAATTTGTATCTAATTTTCTATTATTTATTATCGTATATAAGCAATAAATAAGTAAAATAGCATAAATAAATTATAAAGTTTCCAATTATTTGATCAACATATATAAAAAACACATAAGTTATCAATTATCCTTCACATAAAATTCAAAATAATATTAAATTCAACACCTAATACATAAAAGTTATGTGTTTTCCAACAATATGCGGGTCGTGAAGGGTCAGGTATAGCCTAATACTATACTCTACCCATACCCGTATGGGTTGGAAAATCCCAAAACCTGTCATTCAAGTAAAAAAACGCACCCCATCGGAAAAGGTAGGGGCAAGTATCCACCGAGTAGGGTAGAAGTTGCCATCCCTAACTCCATCTCCATAAAAGAGAGAATAGTTGTAATTTTAAGAATTGGAAGGAAATTAGGTGGATTGTAGTGATTTTACTTTATGCTCGAAGTTACCCATGTCTCTTCTACAAAGAAACTCCTACCATGCATCTCTATTTATCTCTCATTCCTTCTGTTCATTTTCCCCCTCTTTTGGGGGTAATGACACATATTCTAGCCCATACCATAGGGTGCAAATGGATCGGATTCTGATCCAATCCGATCCTATTTGGTCGAATTCAAATTACCCCTATTCGTATCTTCAGATTGGACCAGATTCGGATCGCCCCCTATCCGATCTGAGAAGATCTGATCCAATATATGTTATATATTTAAAATATAAATATGTATATAATACATATATATACGTTATTTATTTATTTATAAATATATTATTTGTATTGCATTTTTTATAAATTTATTATATTATTTATTTTTTTATAAAAATCTTGTATATATCATAAAAATAATTTAAAAAATAGAGAAAATTCCCAATTGATACCCTATATTTGGGTCTAGTGTCACTTTGGTCCCTGAACTTTAAAACACGACAATTCAATACCCAAACTTTCAAAATGTGCCAATTTATCTACTGTTAATTGGCCATCAATTATATGTATCATATAACATCATGTGCGATTTAAAACTTTTGAAAATGTCAAAATTACCCTTAAAAATTAAACACTATTCATCATTCTCTTCCTAGAGAAATGAAAGAGATGTGTAACCCATCTGATTTCCTGCCCAAATTCTTTCCTAGACACGTCTCAAATTCTTAGACATTTTTTCATAGACGCTCAATTGAGCAGATTTCAACTGCATTGATCTGAGCGACTTTGTTTCCTGGCAACGGTATTGGGCCTAAAATTATTGATTCCGTAAAGCAGGTTGGTTTAGTGCATGTCTCTCTATTGAATGTGTGGTAAGATTTTTGTTTGAGAGAGAGAGAGATGAGCAGCAATTAGAAAGTGGAGACGATCTCGAGACTTTGCTCAATGGAAGATAGAGAACTTTGGTTCATGCTCTTACATATGGACCGACCTTTTCAAGGCCGGGATTGGGAACTGGTAACACCCTTGTTCCTTGTATAATTCTCCATGAAACCCCCTTTCTTTTTCTTTAGTATAGTTTGATTCTTCTGGATTCATTCAATTGTGTTTCAATTCCAAAATATTCACATGATTCGTTCCTCTTTCCATTGAATATACATGCACTTGTCGATAGAGAAGAATCGTTATCTCTACATTCGACTCTTTCTAGAGCCATGTCGGGTCGCTAAAGAACAACTTCCAATAGTTAGATTTGTTCTCCGAGTCTCTATTCTCTAATTTTGGCGCTAGTCGTCACCCTTAAATCTCGCCAAGTATTTATTCTAATTTCGCTTTTTTTGCTGCAAATTCTAATTTCGTTATTGTTTTGCATTTGAGCGTTCATTTATTAATTCCTACTTTATTTCCATTTGAAGAATTTAGTCAATTATCACAGAACGCTATAACGAAACTTCAATTAACAGGGTGAACTAGTACTAGGAGGGAAACCAAGTTTATCTCCATCTGGATATCTCTGTTGATTTCAGAAGAGCTCCGAAGACCTGGGCATCATGGGTTGATTGGCATATAAATCCACGCAAGACTCAAGTTTTCTTTCGAAGTTCAACACCTTCCCGTTTCAGGTTAGATCACTGCTTTATGGAAACAAATCTGTTATTTTTCTTGTCTTGTGTTTTAGTCTATTTCAGTTGCTTAGTAAAATGAATTTACTGAACTGGGGAGGTCAATGAAATTCCGGGGGAACAACCTCTCAAGAGCTCTGAACACCAGGGCATCATGGGTTGACATGCACCTGAACACGTGCATGCGCCATGCACGTAATAGCTATCGCTTACAAAATCCACGCGAGACTCAAGTTTTCTTTCGAAGTTCAGCACCTTTCCATTTCAGGTTAGCTCACTATTTTATGAAAACAAATCTGTTATTTTTCTTGTCTTGTGTTTTCGTCTGTTTCAGTTGCTTAGTAAAATGAGTTTACTGAACAGGGGAGGTCAATGAAATTCCAGGGGGCACTGTAAGGATGTTACTCAACCCCTCAACAATATTTCAGGAACAGACAAACCACCCAAAAAAGAATATAATTGCTAGAGAGGTTATAAGACAAATAAAGACTCCTGTAACTCTCTGAATGTAACTAGTTTGTCAAAATACAAGATATATGGTCATCCATCTGTATATGGAAGAAATCCAGGGAAGGGTCCTTCAAGTATTCAAGACTGTAGTCATTGGTGCCTCCTGGGCGTTCCTGATACCTGGAATGAATTGTTGTATACTTGTATTATTATTATTAGCTGCAATCTAAAGAAAAACACGATTCCACTTAGCAAACTGATGAACGCATCTTAATGTCTCTCAGGTATTTTTTTTCCTTCCTTTGCTGTGATTGTTGTTCACAAAAAAGTAGAGGGGGTGTTTGGTCCTTCAATGTTTTTTCTACTAATGCTTTTATCTCTCAGACTGTATCATTCGCCTTCGCCTGTTCAGTTAAATGCTACCCGGTGATGATTAGATTGCCTAAGTTGGTTTCTCTCTCTTTACATTTGCATTTTTTTTTCTTTTTTTTTTTTATCTCTATTGGACAGAATACTCAACTGACTTTGATGTGAATTAGATGGTTGATAAAAAAAATTAGATGACATTCAAAGGGCATTTGTGTCTTTTCAATTGTCATTTAACGACTAGTTAACAAGTAATGGATTGCCACATTTTGAAAGTTCTGGTACTAAATTGTCACATTTTAAAGTTAAGGGACCAAAATAGCACTAGACCCAAAGTACAAGGTACCAATCAAAAAATTTCCCAAAAAATACTTGTATTTTTTATTTATTTAAATTGATATATTTTATTTTTTAATAATTTATTAATTTTAAAGAAAACAAGTCGGATGAATCAGATCCAAAAATTCAACTTATGGATAGGATTCAAATTCAAATTGAGGCCTATCAAATCCAATTGAATCTTTGAATCGAATCCAACAAGAATAGTGTCAGATCAGACCGGATTCAGATATACCCTTATTCGAATCTGATCCGATCCATTTGCATCATTACCCAAGGTTGTCGGCCCCGATACGCGGAACATGTGTAAATCATTCGTTTTGTTTCTTTTTATATGTATCGGCCCATACAAATCCGAAACAGGCCCTGTATCCTTATTCATTAATCCATATTTAATACCGAATCTCCCATTAATGTCATTTATTTAAGTCTAATTTCTCTTTCATTAATTAATCAATTACTCCAAAACAAATTTAAATTTAATTTAAATTTTAGCACCTAATTCAAATTCTCTTATTAATTCCTTTAATTAATGATCCCCTATCATTAATTTCGTTTTGTTAGTGTAAAAACTTCAACTTTTATCTATAGCTAGATTTGAACCTTGGTCACTTGATTTTAAGTTTTAAAACCACAAGTTTGCCAATGAACCACACATAT
Source organism: Nelumbo lutea (assembly GCF_056320005.1). Taxonomy (NCBI): domain Eukaryota; kingdom Viridiplantae; phylum Streptophyta; class Magnoliopsida; order Proteales; family Nelumbonaceae; genus Nelumbo; species Nelumbo lutea. The sequence goes on along the minus strand of NC_142685.1, from coordinate 2,596,385 downwards.
TTGTTTGCTATAATTATATGTATTTTTAATTTTAAGTAAATTTTCACTTTTCTTAATTAGTGACAAGTTTTTATTAATAAATGCTAGAACTAATTATTAAAATTTATATACTAATAAATATTAAAATTAATTATATTGGTCTTTAAAAATTGGCATTCATATTTTAGTTTTTTTTTGTTTTTTATATTTTAGTTATTCCATCATTTTTTCAATGATTATTAATTGTGTCCTGATATGTCACACTTTATATAAACCATTAAATTATGATTTTTTACATTTAAATTACTTATTTACCATCTTATAAAATTTGTAAATATAGTTGATAATATATTTTTTAAGATTTATTTGATTTTTTACTATATTTATTCATATCTTAATTTTTCGTCCATATCTATACGTATCCAAAGCATACCCACATACATCGCTTAAAATTGCCTTTCCAATACACCTTGCATTTCTGATAGTTTAAACCTTACCCCTACCATACCACATGTGAAAGGAGGGTATTATATTGGCAATGACACTCCATTTGTTTTTTTTTTCTTTAAATTATCTATAAAATTTGACTCAGAGGAGATTAAGCGTGTACCTTTTTTTTTCTCTTTACTCCTGTTTTTTCATTATTAAGCGTGTACCACTTTTTTTATCTCTTTACTTCTGTTTTTTCATTTTATTTTAAACGGTGATCAATAAAAAAAAAACGAACTCTCTTTATCTGCTACTACAACCTTTGACTTTTTTTTGCACAAATGACCTGCGTCATACCCACATTCTCACACTTGTAAGGCTGAGATGAGATTTTACCATTGCCCCTACAAAAGAAGATAATATAAACCAGGCTCCGTTGCCCAAAGTCAAACAAAACCCATGACGGACTAAGATTGGGCCAGCTATTTGTTTCCACCCACACTAGTTATCAACTCCTCCAGAAGCCCTCGTTGAATTGTGCCAGAATCAAGTTGGCCAAGCCCCGTGAAACTGAACCTGTAGGCTAAAGGGATATACATGGTTTTCAAAACCGGACCAGACCGGACCAGTTCTGTTTTCCCCCAAAACCATTGATTTTGGTCAGCAAACCACTGAACCAGTCGGTTAATCATTCAAACCGTTCGAACGGTATTGACCATTTTTCAATTTTTTAAATCTTTTATTTTTTTGTCAGAATGGGCTGACCGTTCAAACCGATAACCACACCCCTGACCGGTTCGATCACCAATTCGGTTTTAAAAACCATGATATACAATAATATACAAAGTTTTGTTTTCCAAAACCAAAAAAGGGAAGAAAAGAAATAAACTCTAGAAGATTGAATAGGTGGAATTTCTGGGTTGACATCATTCATGGATCCTGCAGTTGATGGGCGCTCAGACATGATTACAAAGACCCATCAAAAAATGCAATTAAAATAACCTATTTCTTCCTATAAAGTAATTCCACAAAAAAAAAAAAGGTCAGATAACTTTAAAAAGAAAAGATCTAGCCACAAGGAACATCAAATATCTGTATGCGTGGCTAGGTCGAATCCTGCCTCTCATGAAACGAGCCTTTGCCTTGTCTCTCGCAGAACCCAGAGCCAGAGGCACCAAATGTTTCATTACCACTTGGGGTATGGCTTTGGAGACGATAAGTCTCTCCAAAATGAAACCAATCAAATACAAATTTTCCACATATGGGTCCTATACCCAACAGACATGAGGCAAAGCTCCCAAAGCATGTTGGGGATACTTAATGGATTCACTTTTGATCCAGGAATCTCGGACCAATTTACGGATATCTCTATCATTTGGATGCCAAAACGTTTGCACAAGTATACTAACTCAACATCAAAGCACCACCTGCAGAAGATCCATAGGTTCCCAACTTCAAATCAAATAAATCATGAAGCACAAAACAAATAGAGATGGATAACAACTCTGTAGCAATGTTCTGAAAATCATAATCTTATCATAAATCGTAAAATTAATTTGGTTTTTTACAAACTCATCAAACAACTAAAATAGATATACTAAAAAACTAAATAGATACAGAAAAGTAATTTTACCCTACTTTTAATCCGTATCTGTCATATATATACCTAAAACAATAAAGTTTAGAACTTGCACACTAGAAACCTAAGATGATATAATCAAACTTAACCATTTTTTTGGTAGGATAATCAAATTTGACTTAAAAGTCAAATAATCCACATACAATAACCCTTTAACTTACATATGATAGAAAATGAACTCAATGTCATTTATAAAAGGCTTTGAACAACCTAAATAAAAATTTTCTAACAAGGTCTTCAAAACAAAGTCTTCGTTGACAAAACTAGATGGGAAAAAAAAAAGAAATTATAAAATAGAGAACTTTTTTTTTTGATAAGTAATAGAGAACTAATTCTTAACTGAATTGATTTGAATCGCATGAAGCATATAAATCACAAGATCCATTAATCAAGATTCAAACCAAAACCCTTGGAACTGATTGTCCAAATTGTGAATAATATTGTAAATCACAGGATTTGACAGCATTGCTTTTAGCAGAACCCAAAAAAAGAACAAAGAAAAAAATGAAAAAGAAAGGATCATCATAACCAGACATGTTCTGTCAAAGAGTTTCTAGAGAGCAAATAGTCAGATCTACTATGCATTATTTTTAGCAATGTCTTCACATATTTACACAAGAGAAGTCTCATTTACTTCAAGGGAATGAAGCATGAAAACCTCATGAGCATACTATTTTCTTCAAAAAAAAAAAAAAGCAAAAATCTTAAGTTAATCTGTTATTTAATTTCACCTTACAAAGTACAGACTGATACAAATCACATCCCACTTCATCATTAGTTGTGTTACTCTTCACTTGATACATTATTTTCTATGATATATTACTCCATCACTAGCAAGTGCTTAATTTATACACGGGGATGGATGGTTTTATTTTATAATTTGTACATTTGTTCTTAGGGTGCGATTATGATACCAGAAAAACTTGTAACCAATCAACTGGTATCATAAAAGTGGTAACCAATCAGCTGGTATTCATCAAATTCACAGAGGGGGGTTTCTTTGGTCAAAGTTATTCTGGTATCATACTTTTCCTGCACCGTAGATTTACCCTTGTTCTTAATTTTTTTTTTTTTTTGTACCTCCACAAAACTATATTTCTGTCTACAGAAAACATATATTATTATTGAAATCTAACTAATGTCTTCTGTTCAAGTTTATTAAGAAAGAAAAAGGTTTAGAGTACATGTTCATTTTCTTAGGTACACCTCACCCAAATGCCTTGAAAACTCTACTGGTAAGAACCAATGTACAAACTCAACCCCCACAATTTCAAGTGTTCAATGACAACCATTTATTCCATTATGGGCATGTGGTATGAAGGCATGAACTCCCTGTTCTCCAAATAATATGGGATCCATGATTAAAGGTGGCTCACCTTTTTCTGTTTTTATTTTATTTTTACCTTTTTTAACAAGGAAATAGTTTCTTCCATTAACCAATTTTTTTCTATTTAAGTGAAGCTAGAAACTTTGACATCTTAATTTGCAGAGATGGAAAAATATCCTTTGTTAGAGACATATGTTGGTAATTCATGCTTCACATACTTCTGCTCATTTATTACTGTGCTTATTGAAATTAGGCGTGATCAACATCAATCACAGCTTAATAATCCATATGGTTCACTAGATTGGTTTTACCATGCAGATAGCAGAAAGTTTGGTATCGTCCTACCAAGCAAAATTTGCATTTCTTTATAGAACCTTTCCAGGGTGCCAGAGACACATTTATCCCCACAATTCAATCTTTCAAGTTTTATGCTCAAATAGATAGGTTTATGGGGTTGCACCAGTTTCGAAATGGCAAACTTTGACATTTAGTCTGATAAAGTTATACTCGAGCACAAGGTTCAAAATACCAATACAGGCCAATATGCTGGTTGGGGCGTATCGGCCTGTATCTTTGCTCACCATCATTTTTTTGTTTTCTTTTTTCCAAACTGGTTCAGAGGGGTCAATTTAAGGCCTGTCTACCCCCTGAACCAGGTCACACCCCGAAACACCCCTTGTAGAGGTGTATCGGGAGGCCACCAATACGATACGAATAGGCCGATACAGCCTGATATGTATCGATATTTTGAACCTTGCTCAAGCAACAGGATCAAACACTTCCAAGTCATTATATATTTTGAAAGCAAACAAGAGAAGGCACAACAATCATTGTCAAAATGCTAAAAGAGAGCAAGTCCACATCAGTATGTAAATTTCTGAAGATACCTTTTCAAGCGGACATTTGAGAAAAGCTTCCGTGCTGCAGCTCTGGTAAACATCTTAAAGCCACACTACAATCCATGCAAGTGTCCATGTCAAGAATAAAGCATATACCCAGTATGTTGGGTTCAATTAAGAATTATAAGTTATTGGGAACATGCAAAAATAAGGGTCATTACTCAATGTTGGGAGCGGTTGAACAGATACGGACCTAACCTTCGGCATTTTCTTGCACGAAGTGGCCGCTCTCAGACTAAAACCTGCATTCTCACACTTGTCAACAAGATTTTACCATTGCACCAAGCAATGACCCCTTGGGAACATGGACAAATAAATACTTGTAATAAAATCCTGATTACTGTTGCTGATAGAAAAAAAACATGTGCAAATAAATACCTGTGTATCACGAATTCCTCGACCAGCAGTCAAGAGAACCACGGCATGGAAACCCTTCATAAGAAAATTTCGGTACCACTTCCGCTGAAAATTAAGTGAATACCACTTGTAAGAAAATGAACTGGCAGATTCATTAAAAAGAAAAGGTATATAGGGAGGTAGATCAAATTAATGACTAAACTGTAGCCAGAGCCTTCTCCTCAAGATGTGCACGAGAACCAAATGCAACAATTGGAATATCAGATATTCTTGAACTTGAATCAGTATTTGCAGCATCTCCCAGCTTAAGTTCATTTTTAGCTAGTCTGCATATCTGAGATCCAAACTATCAGGAAGTTTACAGTACATATGTTATCCGAGCTATAAACCGCAATCCTACAATATGGTAACAACTAAAAATAGTACCATATTAAAATATTGAAACAGAAAGTTAGCAATGTGGTCAGTCATAACCAACAGAAACCTGATTTTCAAGCTTTTCTAAGTCATAAATCTTTGTTGCCCCATCAGCATCAAGCATTAGAAGAAGCTCACCACGTGAATGGAGCATTCCCTGTTTAACCATGCTTCCACAGAAATGAAGAGCTTCAATCAATTGGTGTCATATATGACAGGAAGAAAAGCACTAAAACACCCCTAATCATGTGACCAAAAAAATTGTTAGATAAACTCACACTTCTGATAGATTCTCCTTTGCCATGGTTCCTTCCAAGAAGAATGACCCTTACATTTTCTATTGTGTATCTTCTTACAAAGTCAAAAGCAACTCTCAGTGTCCCATCAGTACTCCCATCATCAACTATAACTACCTGTTCATGTATTCATCCATTTACAGAGATGCCAAAGAGAAATGACCTAAGGAGTAAGGACTTATAATTTGACAGAAAATATCATTCCTGGTAGAGTAAAAATAGCAGCACAAGGTTTGCATAGTTGACACAAAATAGTTAGGATTAAGGCTAAGTTATATTGAATTGAATACAGAGATGCCAAAGAAATACAATAAATTCAAAAGTATAAATTTCAATAGATATTTTAGAATGCACATGAAACTTCAGGCCAGCCTGAATACAACCTGGCCTGGTCCAAAGATTCATATAAACCAGTGCTGGGCCACCTAGGCTCAATTCTGGGGCCTGAAGTGAGTTCAGGCTAGCTTTAGACAGATCCTTGCCCAGACCAAGAACCTACAGGCTGACCTAGAGTTAATAATTAATATATAAACGTGCATGTAATATACAATTTTATGTAATTTATGTAAAAATTAGTTTATTCAGTGGTAGACAAATGTTATATATATAATCTTTAATCGGAAAATGGTAAAATAAATCAAACCATTTTTTTATTATAACACAAAACAATAGAAGGTAGCTATTTAATTGTTTACTAGTTGGGCTGACCCATGACCACCTGAACCTAGCCCAATTTAAATGGATTGGGATTAGACCAAATCCCTTCAGCTGAAACCAGACCTTGGCATGGCATGAATCCATTGTAACATATTGGGATTGTTGTATTTGAGTTGACCTTGGCCTGGCATAGCCTAGAGGCCCTGGATTGATGTGCAACCTAAATAGAATGGTACATCCTAGTGAGTTAAGCTGTTCAATACAAACTTAAGCACAAAGATATTGCCACACAAGTGAAGAGAAAACACCAAATTTCCTACCTACCCATACACAAGATAAAAGAACCATTAAGTTGCATAGTTACTTCAATATTTATTGACTTAAAGGAACATAAGATAGGGTTCATAAAGAGTGTTGGGAAAACAAGTTCAATACATCCATAGTTGAGTTATTTGAGCCATGAATTTAACAAAGAAATTCCATACCACATGCCAACAAAACCAAGGTCTTAGAGGACTACTATAAGGGTAGACATTCTTTATGATGCAAAACAAGGTAATTAAGGGTTCACATTCATCAAAAACAAGGTATCTTAAGGAATTACAAGTACATAATAGGGTGCAACTTGGGAAGGCTTTGTAGAGAACACTGATGTGGGCCCCACAGCTACGGTCCCACTGTGTTCGTAGGGTAGAAGATGTTCTAGTCTGCCTAGGGTTAGCTATTGGTCATTTAGTTGTTTCAGTTGTTATTTATTTCACTCTTATTTTTTGCTCTATTTGTTATGCAAAGACTAAGGGCAGATCTGTCCTTTCCATGTAATGAGCATAACCTATAAATATTAATTAAAGTGGCGGCAGCAGAACATTAAGCTTCTGCTCCTCCTTTCAACCCTTGTGTTCTACTGCTTCTCCTCCCTCTTCCTCTTCTTTCCTCTTACCTTTCTTCTTATCTTCGATCCTAAAATCCATTAGGGTTCAAGACTGATAACAGTCCTGAACTTCTACTTGGTATCAGAGCTAGGGCTTCTCATGTGAGTTTAGTCCAGCCGACCACATGATAACCATCTAAGGCTGGAAGCTGAGAAAGCAGAGTTCGTTGACTGGTTCTTGGAGATCTCCAGAGGATTAGCAGCTGTTTGAAGAAGTGCCACAGTTGCAGCGAGTTGGTGATCAGGAAGAATCAGAGAAGGCTAGGGTTCGAGTAACCATGGTAGGCAATGAACTGCATCCTATTGTAAGTCTTTTATTTTTTGAGAGAAGTAACATCAGAGAAGATAGGATGGACCTATCCAGCAAGGGTGGCCGAACCACTCTAGGGTTTTATCTCTCTATTCTCTAGGGTTTTGTCTTATCCTTGCGGCAAACCCTAGTATTGGACTGAACCTTGTGATCTTATCCTTGCGGCAAATCCTAATAGTTCAGTTTTAGGGTTTCAGCATATCAGATTGATCAGTTTAAGGTTTCATATTAACCCTAATACAAACCTTATCCGTACGGTACTGTCTGGAGTGTACAGATTTTAGGACTAATTAAAACCTCAAATTGGCTTCAGCATATCAGATTGTTCTTCAAATTGTTTTTTAGTTTTCTTTTGGGGTTTCGAACACTTCTAAAGAGGTGAAAACAGTTCGGACTGTTGCTGTTGTATGTGGTTGTTGATTTCAGATCAATTTTATACATATTTCATGCACATCTACTGTGAGTACAAATTGGTTCTATACTGATTTTGTGATTGTGGTTGGTAGTCCTAGTGCTGGTTTTGACTGTAGTAACCCTAATTTTGAGACTTCTGGTTCTTGACTGAAATGGTGTTTAAGAATCAGGCAGAAGGCAGTTTTGGGAACAGCAGTTATGGTGGTGGTTCTGAGACAGGTTTTCAGATTACAACCGTAAAGTTTGATGGATCAAACTATTTGGAATGAGCCCAATCAGCCATGATGGCTATTGGGGGAAGGGGCAAAGTAGGGTATCTCTTGGGAGATGTGGCAGAACCTTCCAAGGGAGACCCTATGTATACCAAGTGGGTCCAAGAAAACTACTTGGTTATGACATGGCTCTGTAATTCTATGCAGCCCCATATCAGCCGAAATTACTTATGGGCAAAGACAGCCAAGGAGATATGGAATGTGATGAAAGAGACTTACTCCCAACCCCTTAATGTTGCCAAAGCATATGAGTTGAAATGTGAGGTGAATTCCCTTAAACAAGGAGAGAAACCGGTGTCGGTCTACTTCTCTACCTTGAAGTCCCTGTGGCATGAGATTGATCATTTAGAGACTCTTGAGTGGGAGAGTCCCAAAGATGCTTAGATACATAGAAAGCACATCGAGACAAACAGTGTTTGAGTTCCTGGCAGGACTGAATTCAGAATATGATATTGTGAGGCAGCAGATTTTGACCAAAGATAGTGTGACCCTCTCTCAGGCATACTCCTTAGTGCACAGTGAAGAGACCAGGAGGAAAGTCATGATGCAACCTCAGCCGCTTACACCTGCCTTGGTAGTTGTCAAACCCAAAACAGATGATGATTTAGAGAGGGGCAGAAAGAAGGAAGATAAAAGGGATGTGGTGTGTGAGCATTGCAAGAAACCTAAACACACAAAAGAAACATGTTGGAAGCTGCACCCACATTTGGTCCCGGCAAAGTTGAGAAATAAAAGGGGTAATGCTCATGTGGCTATGACTACTGATTCAGCATCCTCATCTGGCACGAGAGGTACACCATTAGAGACCTTGGTTGCAGTTCGGGCTGCTCTAATACAATTGGAGAAGGAAGTTGGCAGTTTAGCTCAGTTACCGCAGTCATCATCAGCTCCGGCCACATTGGCCTTTAAACACTCAGGCACTCGAGCCTCAGCCTACCATGCCTCCGCTCCAGGTACTACTGAACCGTGTTGGGTAATAGATTTAGGTGCATCCGACCATATGACTAGCTTGCCCTCCTTGTTTACTACTTATTACTTATCTTCTGGTAGGGATAAAGTAGCTATAGCTAATGGCTCTCTTGTCCCTATTTCTGGCAAGGGTGACATCAAACTGTCGGATACTATATCCTTGTCCTCTGTCTTGCATGTTCCTAAGTTGGATACTAACCTCCTTTCCTTTAGTAGTATTACCAAACATTTGAACTGCTCAGTAACTTTCTTTCCTGACCGATGTGTTTTTCAGGACCTAGAGACGAAGAAGGTGATTGGGACTGGCTGTGAGACGAATGGGATCTATCTGCTCGGGGAGAGTTCTCGTCGGGAAGAGTCAGTGGATAAGTTACTTGTTTCTCAGGTTGTGAGTCCGGTTATGCTTTGGCATAACCGATTGGGTCATTTATCTTTTCGGTCCTTGAAGAGTTTGTTTCCTACTTTGTTTGAGTCTGTTGAGTCACCTCAGTTGAAGTGTGAAAGTTGTGAGTTTGCTAAACATTGTAGAAACTCTTATTCATTGAATCATAAAAGGAGTAATAGTTCTTTTGATATTGTGCATACTGATGTTTGGGGGCCATATCACATTCCTTCTATGGGTGGGTACAGGTATTTTTTGTTATTTGTTGATGACCACACCCGGTTTTCTTGGGTTTATTTATGCGATCACAAGATGAGGTGCATGCCCTGACCCAAAAATTCCACCAAATGATCCTAACCCAGTTTGATGCCAGGATCAAAGTGCTTAGATCTGATAATGCAAATGAATACTTTGCTAAGCCATTGGCATCGTACCTCCTTAATCATGGAATTATCCACCAGAGCACTTGCCCTCATACACCTCAGCAGAATGGGGTTGCAGAGAGGAAGAATAGGCACACCTTGGAGGTGGCTAGAAGTATTATGTTTACCTCCAATATTCCTATTCGCTTCTGGGGTGATGCTATCCTTACGGCGGTATATATTATTAATCGGATTCCTTCTCGGGTTCTTGATATGAAACCTCATTTTTCCCTTCTATACCCCAATGAGGAGTTGTTCACTATTCCCCTCAAGACATTTGGTTGTACCTGTTTTGTTCAGCTTCTCGGTCCCCATCACTCCAAGTTTGAACCCAAGGCCTCCAAATGCATCTTTCTTGGTTATGCACAAAATCAAAAGGGTTATTGTTGTTATGATCCTGTCTCAAGGAAGAAGTTTGTATCCATGGATGTCACTTTCTTTGAGGAGACACCCTACTATTCTCAGGTCTCTCCTCAGGGGGAGAGTAGTGAGCGTGGAGATTTGGGTCCTTTTCTTTAGGGGGAGTGCAATGAGGACAGGGTTAATACCTTTGGGGCTGTTCCCTTACCTATTCCAGTTGGTGATGAGGGTTGTAGTAGCGAGGGTGGTCAAAGGGATCGGGAGTTGAGAGTCTATCACAGGCGATGCAGGCAGGTTGATCCTGGTCATCAGCAGTCCCAGCCAGCTCCAATCTCTTCTGCGGCTCCAAGTCCAGATATTACAGTCCCAGGGCCCACAGAGACTCCTACCATTGTTGCTATCTCACCCTCTGCAGATGACCTTGACCTTCCCATTGCCCTCCGTAAAGGAAAACGGCATTGCACCACATCTACAGCCCACTGCATCTCCCAGTTTTTGTCCTATGATTGCCTATCTCCCTCCTACAGGTCCTATCTCACCTCCGTTGCTGATGTCCCTATTCCGAGAACAGTGCAAGAAGCCCTATCAGTCCCGGAGTGGAGAGGTGCAATGCAAGTTGAAATGGATGCCCTGTTGAAAAATAATACCTGGGAGCTAGTTGACTTGCCCAAAGGAAAGAAACCAGTTGGATGCAGGTGGGTATTTACTGTGAAACACAATGTGGATGGTTCCATTGAGAGGTACAAAGCTCGGCTAGTTGCAAAAGGGTTCACTCAGACTTATGGTATAAATTACTTGGAGACATTTGCCCCAGTAGCCAAGATGACCACCATTCGGGTTCCATTATCTCTTGCAGCAAGCTACACTTGGCCTTTGTACCAAATGGATGTTAAGAATGTCTTCCTGAATGGGGACTTACAGGAAGAGGTTTACATGCAGTTGCCTCCTGGATTCTATGATACAGAGGCAGGTAAGAAGGTCTGACGGCTCAATAAGGCATTGTATGGTTTGAAGCAGTCACCTAGAGCTTGGTTCGACAGATTCAGACTAGCCTTTGGGAAGTTCGGTTATGTACAGGCCCAATCAGATCATACACTGTTCATCAAGAGGGTGGAGTCGTCACTGACACTACTTGTAGTATATGTTGATGGTATTGTGGTGACAGGAAATGACAACCATGAGATTGAGTCCCTCAAACAGCTCCTTCATCAAGAGTTTGAGGTGAAAGATCTGGGTACACTACGGTATTTTTTGGGTATTGAGGTTGCTAGATCTAAACAGGGGATCTTTGTCTCTCAGAGGAAATATGTTTTAGATCTCTTGGCTGAAACTAGAAAGCTAAAGACAAAGTTATGTTCCAGCGTTTGGTGGGAAAGCTCCTATATCTATGCCTCACCCGACCAGATATCAGTTATGTCGTTAGTGTTGTCAGTCAGTACATGCATTTTCTTAGAACCACGCACCTTCTAGCAGCAGAAAGAATACTAGCATACTTGAAGAGATGCCCGGGTAGAGGTATACTGTTCAAGAACAATGACCACATGAAGGTGGAAGTCTATACGGATGCCGATTGGGCTGGGAGTGTTGATGACAGAAGGTCTACCTCTGGATATTATGCTCTTGTGGGAGGTAACCTGGTTTCTTGGAGGAGTAAAAACAGAGTGTTGTCTCCCAATCCAGTGCTAAAGCTGAGTACAGGTCAATGGCTAATGGAGTGGCTGAAATTCTTTGACTGAGATCACTACTTGAGGAGTTGGGTATTGAGTATGAGAAGCCCCTGATGTTGTATTGTGATAATCAAGCGGCTATTAATATAGCACACAACCCAGTGCAGCATGACAAGACTAAACATATTGAAGTTGATCGACACTTTGTACGAGAGAGGGTCTCATCACAAGAAGTGTGTCTCCCATACATCACCTCCAATATGCAACTGGCAGATATCCTCACCAAAGTTGTACCACGAAAGAAGCTAGAGGCAGATCTATCCAAGTTGGGAATGATAAACATTTATTCCCAACTTGAGGGGGAGCGTAGAGAACACTGATGTGGGCCCCACAGCTACGGTCCCACTGTGTTCGTAGGTAGAAGATGTTCTAGTCTGCCTAGGGTTAGCTATTGGTCATTTAGTTGTTTCAGTTGTTATTTATTTCAGTCTTATTTTTTGCTCTATTTGTTATGTAAAGACTAAGGGCAGATCTGTCCTTTCCATGTAATGAGCATAACCTATTGTTTTCACTGTAGCTACTGTAGCTACTGTAGCTACAGTAGTCCGAACCAGTAAGGAGAAGAGGAAAGAGAAGAGAAGAAGAAGAAGATGAAAGAACTGTCGAACTTGATAGCTAAACCCTATCAGTCGACCTCTTAATAGTGATTAGGCTTCTAATTAAATGTACAAGGACTAAACTGCCCCTACTTAAGTATGGGACAGAGAACCTCTAATAAGACTGCCACATAAGCTCATAACTTAACCAAGGTGAGATGACTAATCTACCCTTATTCGGCCAACTCTAACACTCCCCCTCAAGCTGGAGAATATATATCATATAATCCCAGCTTGTTACATATATAGTTCACTCTCCCTGAGCTTAAGGCTTTTGTAACCAAATCTGCCCACTGATCACCTGAGCTTACATTAAGCTTCTGCTCCTCCTTTCAACCCCTGTGTTCTACTGCTTCTCCTCCCTCTTCCTCTTCTTTCCTCTTACCTTTCTTCTTATCTTCGATCCTGAAATCCATTAGGGTTCAAGACTGATAACAGTCCTGAACTTCTACTGGCTTGAATTGAGTATTCATTAAAATTCGAATGGGCCCAACCTGAGGGCCCGTGTTCAATGCTTAAATGGAGAAGTGGTAAAATCATTGGCAGTTCCTCAATTTTCTATGCAAGGAACTAATTGGGGAAAGATAAAGGAAAACCTATTTGAGATAATCTGGCCATGTGAAATGACAACCCAAAGCACGTCATTGAGAAATAATATTTGCCGCATGTGAAATGTTACAACTAACAACAACAACAACAATAATAATATAAAGATGGTTGCAACATTACACAGGCAGCATAGATTTGATTTTATAGAATAGAGTATAAACATATACATCTCAATCTAAATTTCAATGCTAATACCATAAATAAATATTATTCATGATCACTCTAAAAGCATATACTATCATCTTAAAGCTCAATCTTGTTATTTAACAATTCCCTCAGAACTTACTTCATAAGAAAATGACTTGTCCTTTGCAGCACGCTGTTGAAGATAACTGCAGAATAAATATCAAATAACAACCATCCTTAGAAGAAATGGGGAGCAATGATAACCCAATATTAACAATAAAACTAGAAGTTGCAAACAGTATACAGCATAATAAATATGCAAGGACTTACTTCATGGTCTCATCAAGTGTTCCAGGGAGCCTGTGTTCTTCATTATATGCAGGAATTATCAAAGATATGTACTTCTCAGCTGGATCAGAAATTGAGGGGCATGGGACCTGGAAGAAATGTTTCTAGGCATAATTAGTATTTTAAAGAATCACATAGAAGATTTTGATCAAGCTTACTCAGTAAATTATATTGACTCCACATGGTGCAATGGTATACAACAATCTACTTCTGATAATCTATTCTTGTCTTTTTCCCCTCATCCAGAGGTAGGCTGATATCAGAAGCACAATACCAACTTACAGCATCAAGTAAACGGTAAACCCATAAACCAATGCAACCAGCATCATGAACTGAGATTATTATGACCAAGAACAAATTTGAAAGAATTACATCCAAAATCACATATTATTTATAAATATCGGCTTGTCCATATATGGAAATATTTCTTCTTTTATATATTTGATGATTGATGATTAACCTGGTTAGGTTCAAGTGGAAAAGGATTGTACTAGACAATCCGTTACAGGTACTTCTTGTTAACAAAGCACTGAATTGCCTTTAATAAATGCATAGATTAGAAGCAGATTCTTTTATTCCACTAGACTATTTTTAGACGCCAGGAATTGGTCAAGTGGGTTGACTTATGCTCAATCCAAGATTCCTACGTCTTACATAGAATTGTGATACTAACATTGCTAGTAGTATGCAGCATATTAATTATTAATTATGTAAGGACTTCCTTCATGGTCTACTAATCAAGAGCCTGGGCTCTTTTTTGCCTGAAAGGTAAAATTTTATTAAAGCAAAACAGAAAGAGGGGGGGGGGGGACGATTCAACCTTCCCACAAATCTTCTCAATAAGGAGGATTGATCTTCAAAGATCCTGCCACTCCTTTCCCTCCATATGCATCAACATACTGCCAAGGGAGTATCAAATTTATTATAGAAAACTTATCTTTTCTCCATTCTCCTGATACCAATCTTTAGGGTTGGAAGGGGCAGGCAGGGCCAATCCTGTCCCCCCCCCCCCCCCCGAAAAAAAAAAAATGGGAAATCCTTCATATGTTTCAAATGGAGCCCCCCTCCCCCCTCCACCCAAAAAATAAAACAAAAAAAAAGTCCCATCTAAATGTGTGTCTCCATTGAAGTGACCCAACTAAAAATAGGTTAATAGCTTTCCTTTTGATAGCTAACCATTTCCTTTTTTTTTCACTAAAAGGTTACTAAGTTACTTTGTCTAGGCCCCTAGGGAGAGGAGGCATAGAAAAATATTACAATATGGCTTCATTAGTTACTACTCGTTTTATTGATTCTTAAGCAGATTAAGGGGCTACTGGATATGAAGTGGCTTAAATGAATGGCTTATAGCTCTGTCTTTAGTGGATAAGTAATTAAGTAGGTTAATAGCCCCTTAATATCTGATTGGCATGTAATGATTGAATAATAGACCCTAAAGCATTTTTATCCTATAAAAGACAAAGAAATAAGTCATACAGTCCATCACTTCAGCCATTGTCAAATGGCCCCTTAGACAGCAAACTTGCATTTTATGACTTAGTTGTAAGACCTGGTTTGTTAACATTCTTCTAATTATTTCATAAGTAGAATTAGGCAAGATATATGCATGTAAAAGCATGAGATGAAATCTTCTCTACACATTTACAATTTCTTTTCCTGGTTTTTCTTTACACACCAAAATGTGGTTATTAACTTATTTGTGTATTAGACATCTAGCTTATTATGGAGGCAAAAGAAAATTCCTTCAGGAATCCTAATTCAACATTCTTTTTTTTTTTTTTTCATTTATCATCTTTTCATCCCACTTATATGGCCACAAGCTTCTCTACTTGTAAGAGCATGGCAAAGTTAGCCATCCATTTGCAGAACTCAAGCAAGCAGAAGCTGCAAACCCAAGCACACCTGATGAAAAACAGATGTGCAAAGGAGTGTCAGAGAGATTGTCATCCAGTCTCCATAACCTTCATGCATACTATTCATGCACATGCACTTTTTAGTAACTTTTTTTATTTATATTTATAATTCTATTAAGTTGCAAACGACTCCACAGAAAACTATCTAAGAATACATAAAATTTATCTTTTCAGATGTACCACGTTATAACAAGAATAGCAGCAGGTTCAGCATATCAGGGACCCCATGACCATTTCTAATAACCTCTACCCAAGTAACGCTTCAGCTATAGCACGCACGTGTGCGTCAATTACCAAAACCATATTTTATAGTCTCAAATAAACCATAGAAATATCCTTTCCGTCATTTAATTTATGACTTGCATATGTAAGAAAGCTACCACTTTAAATAATTTTAGCATGCAAGAGCAGGGGATCATGTAAGATAATTCTTTACATCACAATTTTCGAATCCAAATAAGTTTAAACTCTTCAGATTTACCGCAAGAAACGTTGCAAGAGAAAACAAACAGATTCCCTTATTGAACATAGCACCATACAACCAAAATGCAGCCCTAATTCACATAGGTCTCTATAACTCCAAAGGGCTCAGAATTAATGGGATGTGCAAGGATTTTCAAGAGAAATTCAATTACCTGTTTCAAAGAATTTGGGTCCTCGAGAATTGCAGGATCTTTATCGTGACTGAGATTGAATAATTAACTATTAGAAGGGACTGGGGAGGGAAAGCAGAGGAAAAATAAGGGAGCCTGTTTCAAGATATTGACTTACAGGTGTCTACATCTTCTTCCGAAAGCCATTAAGATGACTGCTAACAATAAGCCTGAAACAAGAAACAGAGCCACCATGAGGAGTTCAGTTATCGTCCAAAGCCACCACTCCATGATCGTTACAGCGTCGCAACTCTATACGGACTACCGACTACGGTATATGGTATATCGATCTGTTAGTTAAGTTATTCCGTTTAATAATTTATTTTTAATAACTTTTCATCGTGTGCCCGTCTAGCTCAGTCGGTAGAGCGCAAGGCTCTTAACCTTGTGGTCGTGGGTTCGAGCCCCACGGTGGGCGTTAATTGATAGTGTTCTTTTAAAAGATTCAAGTCACTTTTTTCTTTGAAGTTACTTTTTCAGCTCCGGATAATCAATTGTTAGCTCATCACCCCCCTACCCTACACACCAAAAAAAAAAAACATGAAAAAATATGTTTTCTATACAATATATCCAAAAAAATTTATACATCCAATAATCCAACTTTAAACGATTCTTAAAATCACAAAATTCATTAATCAAAACAAGACAAACACAATCTAAATTATTGGTTAAATCAACATACAGACTGATGGAGCGCGATCCGGCTGGTCTTAGCTGTCCGCTGCCTTGCTTTCGAACGGGGTAGCAGGGATCCTGAAACGGAAGAGATGGGAAAGCTCCAGGGGGAACCCGGTGTAGAGGCTCCGAAGCTCAAGTTAGAATCCTTCAAAAGCAAGGTAACACCAGATAGCGCAAAGTTTGCATACCTCCGTTGCCGGGGGCAGGGGGCTCTTATAGTCACTTCGTGTACTCGTCCCGAGGCCCTTGTCAGATCGGGTATGATTACCCTTGCGCTTGTCAAATCGGTTGTCGTCCCTTCTGCTGAGACAGAACCGTCACTGCCTAACCGTCTAACCGGAGATGGCGGTGGCAGGTGGCCGTTTAGAGTGCTGCTGCCAAACGTCAGATCCCAAGTCAGTCAGGCGAGGCGCCCTCGGGCACGGACTTCCCTAGTGTCAGGCATGGTACGACTTGTTTGGCTTTGGTGCCCAGAAGATGATGCGAACTGTTACAAGGTGGGTCAGTTCGGCGAAGTGTATCCCGAGTTGTTACAAGGTAGTTCGGCGAAGTCTATCCCGAGTTGTTACAAGGTGGCAGTTCGGCGAAGTCTATCCCGAGTTGTTACAAGGTGGGTTAGTTCGGCGGTCTATCCCGAAAAGTCTATCCCGAGCTGTTACAAGGTGGGTTAGTTCGGCAAAGTGTATCCCCTTGTTCTCACCTAGGCTTGGCCCCTTTTGCCGAGCTGTCGTTTCTGCCACGTGTCTCATAATAAAGAGGTCGGGCCAAATCTTCCTTCATCAATTGCCCCCCACTCCTTGCGCCGAGGGCCTTGCCATGGTGCGGGGAGTTTTCACGAGGTGGTTGTAGATTTGTCCCGTCCTTCAAACCTTCACTGTATGAGACGCTTTTGCTAGGGTTTTTTCGGTTTTCGAGAAGGCTGGAAACGTGCTTACTCAAGAACGCTGGTGGTTGTGACCGTGCGTTTTAAATTTCAAACCAACTCGCGCCGCTGGGACGTGACAGCAGGTCATTTCAAAAAGGCACGCCACTGCTGTACGTGCGCCGTCGACTGTCAGGGAGACGTGCGGCGCGTCAGCTTCGAAAAGACGCGTGTCAAAGTGACGTCGGTTTCAAAAAGACGTGCTGACGTTTCGCTTTTTTCGGAAAGACGTGCGCCAATCACGTCTCGACTTTAAGGGTTGTGCAGTCGGTAAGAACGTGGGCCGTCGGATCGTCTTCAGTCTGCACGGTCGATTCTTGGTTACTGTAGCTATAAATAGTGGGGGACCCCGGTTGGTTTGTCACTTCTGCGGTTTGTCTACTGAGTACGCGTCCAACCTTTCAACTCGCGTCCAAATCTTTTCCAGCTCGCGTCAAGGCTGGTTATACAGTCTTCACGGTTCTTTGGCTTGTTCTTCAAACTTTCCGGTGAGTACTTTCTTGAATCTATCTTTCCCCCAATGTCTAGCTTTGATAGCTCAGACGATTCTTCGAGTAGGGCCGTCGTAGGTTCCATCAACCGGGCCATCTCCCCAGACTGCCTCAGTGATCCTGAGGTGGAGCTTGAAGACTATGAACCAGTGGGCCGAGTCGCTTCGGGCAGTTTGGCGTCTACCTCCCGCCGAGGTCAGATGCTAGACAGGTTTGGTCCTTCGACCATGACGCCTGAGGGGCTTCAATCCATACTTCTGTCCTACAATCTTCTTGGGGGGTACACATATTTCATTCCTTCGGGTAGCTTTCCTTGGGAACACGGTCCCGACGAAATCGTGATTTTTCGAGAGCAGCTCGCTGCAGGGTTGCGACTTCCTTTCCATCCCCTTCTCGTCGAAGTCATAAACCACTTCGGTGTCACCATTGGCCAGCTTCATCCGAATTCTATTCGGAACCTGGTGGGGACAATATCCCTTTTTTGCGAGCAGAACTTCCCCTTGGACTTAGAGATATTCTCCTCTATCTTGATGCTCAAGAGACAGGCGGGTCCTCTTCCTGGGGGGAGACGGGGGTATTACCTTACTCCTCGCCAGGGTTTTAAGTTTCTGCATGATCTTCCTAACAAGGTCCCGGCGTGGAAGCGGGACTACTTCGGCGTGCGAAGTGCACAAGGATGGCCCTTTCAGACCGGGTGGGGTGAGGCCGCTCCCGACTTGGGCGTAACTCTTGATAAAGAGACGGTGAAGGGTCCCCGGCAGTGGGCACGGCAAGGCTTAAAGTGCCACCACTACTTAACGGAGGCTAAGCTTTTTGTAGTCGGCCTGAGTTCGGATAGGTTTCTGGCTATGCGGCTTTTTTTTTTTTGATGTCGAACTCGTTTCTGTAGGTGTGATGGATGCGGAGAGAACTCGCGGCGGGCGTTTGTTCCAAGGTATGAAGAGGAGGAAGCGGGTCGCCAAGCGAACTCGTAACGAGCTGCCCCTGGATGAGGAGCCCCAAGCCCCAGACCATACGACAGAGGATCTGCCCAGGGAGCCCGAAGTGACTCCACCAGTGCACGAGACTGCCGGGGCGCCTTTCGCTGAAACCACTCATACGGGCACTCCTGCGTACTCAAGTGCTCCTCACTCCAGGTCTGCTCATACGCGGGTTGGGCCCTCAGGCTCGGGAGCTCAAGGGGAGTTTAGGAGCGTGTTGATGCCGAACTACGCTCTTCAGAAGAGTAGGGATGCTACTTTCCCCGAGGAGGTCGCGGCGTGGACCGATCTTCCCTTGAACCAGGTCGCTTGCCGCGCCGTAACACATGCCATGGTGGTAAGTAAGATTCTGTCTTATTTAATTCCGTTGCTTTTGTTGTCTTTTTGCTCACTTGTTTCTTTTGGTAGGTGAATTCTTCGATTCATGCCTTGGCGGCCCAAGTGGAGAGGAGCTCGCGACAGGCGCGAGCTGCTGAGGCTGCTGCTCATGCTGCTGAAGAAGCCTTCCGTGCTGCAGAGGCAAATACCCGGGCTGCTGAGGCGGCTGCTTATGCTGTTGAAAAGGCTGCTCGCGTCGCGATGGCCAGACAGGCGAGGTCTCAGCGTGACGCCGAGGCCATGGGGGTAGTTGTCAAGCACATGGCGGACATGAAGTTGGATTTGCAGCATCAAGTCGAGTATCTTCAGGAGGACATTATGGAGAGAACACAGCTTTTTTCCCAAGGCGTTGAAGACGCCAAAAAGAAGGCAGTTGAAGACTACATTGCCTCCCCGCGTTTTGACGATCTGATGGTGGACTTTTACAGGAGGGGGTTCAAGTTGAGCCGGTGGATGATCCGGAATACATACCCCGACCTCGATGTAAGTGCCATAACCACTTCGCGCATAACTCAGGAGATGGCCAATGCTACCGATGGCGAGCCGGACTCTGAAGGAGAGGCAGGGCCTTCGGGTGTTGTTGAAGTGCCTTCCGATGGCGAAGAAGTGGCTCCGGGCATGTAAATTTTTTTTTTTGCCAGTGTACTGTTTCTTGCAATGGAGTCTTTTTCCCCTTGCTCATCTTCCCCGAGCTGTTTCTTTGCCGAGTTTTTAAATTTCCGTGGCCTTTTATGCCGCGAACTGATTTTTTCCGAGCTGATAATGTGCTGAAGTTCCTCGGCTTGCCTTGTGGCACATGGCCTGATTTCGTCCACCTCGCTAGGTGGTTTATAGGTAGTATCGCCTCAAGTTCACGATGTTCCACGTTCGGGGTACTCGTTTGCCTTCCAAGGTTTCGAGTTCGTATGCGCCCCCGAGCGCTGTTTTTACTTTATAGGGCCCTTCCCAATAAGGTCCAAGCTTGCCGACGCCGGGTTCGGGCACCATAATCTTCCGGAGGACCAGGTCGCCGACTCGGAAGCTTCGTCGCTTTACTCTGCTATTGTAGTAGCGAGCTACCTGCTGCTGGTATGCCGCTATTCGGATGTGCGCGAGGTCCCTTACCTTGTCCAGTAGGTCGAGGTTGGTGCGTAACTCGTCTTCGTTCGTCCGATCGTCGTATGTTTCTAATCACAACGTTGGTATTTCGATTTCCGCTGGGATCACCGCTTCAGTGCCATAGGTGAGGTTGAAGGGGGTTTCTCCCGTGGTTGCTTTTTC
Source organism: Nelumbo lutea (assembly GCF_056320005.1). Taxonomy (NCBI): domain Eukaryota; kingdom Viridiplantae; phylum Streptophyta; class Magnoliopsida; order Proteales; family Nelumbonaceae; genus Nelumbo; species Nelumbo lutea. The sequence continues at coordinate 2,575,644 of NC_142685.1, read as the reverse complement.
GGTCGTTCGGTGAGCCCATAAGACACTTGGTAGCTCTTCGGCCCACAATCCCTTAGCTCGATCCAGACGTGCTTTCAGTCCGCGCAGGATGACTCTGTTCATTACTTCCGTCTGACCGTTTGCCTGTGGGTGCGCGACTGACGTGAAATTTTGTCGAATCCCCATGTCCTGGCACCACTCTTGGAACTTGATATCCTCGAACTGTTTGTCGTTGTCGGAAATTAGAACCCGAGGTAATCCGAACCGACATACTATGTTCTTCCAAAAGAAGTTCTGTATGTTTCGGGCCATAACAGTAAAATAATCTACCGCAACAACTAAGAATTTTCTTCCGCCTGTTGCTGGTGGGAATGGCCCAAGGAGGTCAATGCCCCATTGTGCAAAGGGCCACGGGCTGGCAAGGTATTTGAGGTCGGAGGCAAGTTGATGGTGGATGTTAGCGTGCTTCTGACACTTGTCGCATTTTCTGACGAGCTCGACAGCTTCTGCCTTCATCGTTGGCCAGTAGTATCCTTGTCGAAGTGCCTTTTGGGCGAGTGCTCTGCCCCCCAAGTGTCCATCGCACAGGCCTTCATGAGTGTCACGGAGTACAAACTCGGCTTCGGTAGGTCGCAGGCACCGCAAATAGGGGAGCGTGTACGACCATCGGTATAACCGTTCGTCTATTATGACATATTTTGCCGCCTGGCGCTGCACCCTCTTGGCGGCATTGCGTTCTACAGGGAGGGTTCCGTCTATCAGGAAGCTCGCGAGTGGATCGATCCAGCTCGGCTCTGCTTCTAAGATGGGAGCGACCTCCTCTGTCCCCCCGAGAATACTAGGCCGAGGTAAGTCCTCTATGTACACAGTTCTCATATTGTTGTGACTCGTGCTGGCTAACCGGGATAGGGCATCGGCCTCAGTGTTTTCGGACCTTGGGATTTGCCTGATGATGTGTGACCAGAAGTTGAGCAGGGCTTCTTTTACTTTGGCCAAATATGCGATCATGGAGAGATCGCGTGCTTCGTATTCCCCGGTAACTTGGTTTACCACGAGCTGAGAATCGCTGCAGATGACCAAGTGTTTTGCCTTAACCTTTTGTGCTAGGTCCAGCCCGGCGATTAGCGCTTCGTACTCTGCCTCGTTGTTGGATGCCGCGAACTCAAAGCGTAGCGCGTACTCTACTTTTGTGCCGCTCGGGCCGCACAAGGCTATTCCAGCTCCGCTGCCTTGCCGGTTTGAGGAACCATCCATGTGAAGGATCCAGGGCTCCTCATCCCAATTTGCTCTTCGCCTGATCAGGAGAGAGGCCACACTGGGTGCTACTTCACGGGGTTCGAACTCTATGGGCTCAGGAGCTCCGGGTTCGCCGCATATGGGGACCTCGGGCTCGACCTGTGGAGCTTCGTGGCTGAAAGTGCACTCGGCGATAAAATCTGCCAAAGCTTGGGCCTTGATAGTGGTTCTCGGTTTGTACTGGAGGTCGTACTCGCTGAGTTCGATGGCCCATTTCATCAGTCGACCGGAGACTTTGGGTTTGAGTAAAACTTGTCTAAGAGGTTTGTCAGTTAGGACGATGACCGTGTGAGCCTGGAAGTACGGGCGGAGTTTCCGAGCTGCTATTACTAGGGCGTATGCTAGTTTTTGTATCTCCGGGTACCTTACCTCTGCTCGCAGCAAAATTTTACTAACATAATATATGGGTCATTGGACCCGGTCTGTTTCCTTTATTAGTACCAAACTGACCGCCTCGTCGCTCGCCGAGAGGTACAGTTGTAAGACCTCGCCCACCTCGTGCCGGGCTAAGGTTGGTATACTAGCGAGGTAACCTTTTAGTTCGTCGAACGCGAACTGGCAGTCCTGGGTCCATTCGAACCCTTTGCCTTTGACTGCCTTGAAGAAGGGTAGGCAGCGGTTTGCTGATTTGGACAAGAAGCGGCTTAGAGCGGCTATGCGGCCGTTTAGCCTCTGAACCTCTTTTACTTTCCGAGGTGGTTTCATCTCTAGAATGGCTTTTATTTTGTCCGGGTTGGCCTCAATACCGCGCCGATTGACAATGTAGCCTAGGAACTTGCCCGAGGTGACGCCGAAGACACACTTGTTGGGATTCAACTTCATGCTAAAGTGACGCAGGATTTGGAAAATAGAATCTAAGTCTTGTATTAACTCTTGTGAAAACTGAGTCTTGACGACCATGTCATCTACATAGCATTCTATCTTCGTACCAATCAGAGGCCGAAACAACTTATTTACGTCTTTGGAAAGTTGCCCCGGCGTTTTTTAGTCCGAAGGGCATGACTTTGTAGCAATACAGGCCAAACTCGATTATGAAGCTGGTTTTTTCCTCATTGGATGGGTCCATTCTAACTTGGTTGTAGCCCGAGTAGGCGTCCAGGAAGCTTAGCAACTCGTTTCCCGAGGTCGCGTCCACTAGGCGGTCAATTCTGGGGAGGGGGAAGCAATCTTTCGGGCAAGCTCAGTTTAGGTCGGTATAATCCACGCACATGCGCCACTTGCCGCTTGCCTTTTTTACCAACACTGGGTTGGCCACCCAGCTCGGGTAGTGGACTTCCCTTATGAAGTTTGCTGCGAGGAGCTTCTCGACCTCCTCGTCGACCGCTCTCCAGCGTTCTGGGGTTAAGTTGCGTTTCTTCTGTCTAACGGGTCTGACTACAGGGTCAGTATTAAGTTTGTGAGTTATCAGTCCGGGGCTAATGCCGGGCATGTCGGCCGTGGACCAGGCAAAAATATCTAAATTTTGAAGTAAAAAACTCACCAGTTCGGCTCGTAGGGGGTCTTCGATGGAAGCTCCGATGCTTAGTGTGCAAGCTGGGTCCGTAGCTGAAGTCTGGATTGCGACTGTTTCCTCCGTGGGCGAAGCTCGCTCCTCACCTTGCTCCGCCGGCCGCTCCAGCTCGAGGTCGTCGGCCGCCTTGGTTTTTCCCTTTAGGGCGGCAACGTAGCACTTGCGGGACTCGAGCTGGTCGCCCCGCGCTACCCCTATACCGAAGTCCGTAGGGAACTTCAGGGCCAAATAGTAGGTGGAGACCGCCGCCCGTAGGACATGCGTGATCGGCCGCCCTATTATGGCATTGTATGGGGAGGGGGTCGTGACTACCAGGAAATCATGGTTGAGTCTGACCGCACAAGGCCATGTGCCGACTTCCACAGGGACAGTTATTTTCCCGAGGGGCCTAACTTCCTCTCCGCTGAAACCTACCAGGGGAGTGTTCGCGGGCTTCTGCTCGCTCCTCTTTAACTACAGCTGGTCAAATGCCGATTTGAAGAGGATGTCCACTGAGCTGCCCGAATCTACGAGTATGCGCCTGACCTCGAAATCGCTGATCCTTAGCTTAATGACAAGCGCGTCATCATGGGGGTAGTGGACTCCTCGCGCGTCGTCCTCCGTGAAAAAGATTGGCTCTTCGGTCTTTGGTCTCTTTGGGGGGTTCCTTTCTTCGAGGGCCGCTTCGCGAACTGAAGTTCGGGCTGCTGCCGAGGTACACCCCGCTACCACCGATCCTCCCACTATTACATGGATGGTTCCCCGAACTGGCCTCTCTTCCGGAGGCTGCTTCTGCAACGGTTCGGCAGGTCTGTTGCTAGACTCGGGTGCATCCCTTTCGTGCTCCCCTTGCCGACCTGCTTTATTATTGTTGTGTTGTACAAAATTTCTCAAGTATCCGTGACGGATGAGTCCCTCTATCTCGTCCCGGAGGTTATTACACTGTTCGGTGCTATGACCATGGTCTCTATGGAAACTACAATACAAATTCTTGTTTCTATCGTTCGGATTTCCCTTCAGGCGAGGTGGTCACTTAACGTACGGAGCGTCTTTGATCGTCATTAAGATCTCTGTCCGCCTCGTGTTCAACGGCGTGTAGTCCGTCCGAACTGCTAGGGGGGCCCAGAAGGACTGGTTCGGCTTCGGCTCCCGGGTCGAGTTTTTTCTACTCACCGGGTTGGAGAGCTCGCCTTCTCTCTTTCTTTTCTCGTTCCCGCCTTCGGTTCGTTGGTTGATCTCTTCCTCAGTCCTCATGAACTTATCCGCGAGTTTGAGGAATTCGGCCACGGTCGCGGGCTGGTTGGCCACCATGTGCCATTTGAACTCTTTGTGCATCACCCCTCTTTTGGCCGCCGCGAGCTACACTGCGGGGTCCAACCGCGGTATTTGCAAGCATGCCTCGTTGAACCGCTTGATGTAGCCCCGAATAGATTCTCCTTCTCTTTGGACCACTCCGAAGATGCGTTCCTCTGTTTTGGGGCACCGTCGGCTGGTGACGAAGTGTGTGGTGAAGACTTGCACGAACTGGGCCCAGCACTTTATCGACCCGGGGGGCCAGGTTCCTGTACCAAGTGCGGGCTACCCCCCTGAGGGTGGTGGTAAAGGCCACGCACATGCACGATTCGCTAGCCCTGGCGAGGTGCATTTGCGACTGAAAGGCATCAACGTGGTCGTTGGGGTCGAAGGACCCGTCGTACTTGTCCAGAGGTGGGAGTTTGAAGTCTCTGGGTAAGGGGACCGCCAGGAGTTCCGATGCGAGGGGGGAAGGAACGGAGAGAGCCGGGGTAGCCCCTACCTCGTCCGAGCTCGTGGCTTTGCCACTGAGTTTCGACAAGGCGCGGGTGGTGGTTTGGCGACTCCGTCGGTGCCTTCGCCGTTGAGCGGGCCTTGTGCTGGCGCTGCTGGCCTCCGTGTTACCGAGCTCGATGGGCCCGGAATGCTGGTAGTCCGCCGCCAGGGCGCTGAATCAATTTTCGGTGAGCGAGAGCTCGGGCTTGGAGCGCCGGGGTGCCGACCTCACGGGCGAGGTTCCCGACCCACCCGCGGGTTGCGAGGCGGGGATGACATTTTTCTCTCTTCGGCCTGGGGACGAGGCCTGGCTGTTGGGGTGGTTTTGGGGCCGGGAGGCCTTCGCCTGGCGGGGGCGCCCATCCTGCGGGGAGGCCTTGACCGGCCTCGGAGCGGGGTGGCGAGGTGGAATTAGTGGTTGGTTCAGTGGCAGTTGGGGGAACTGCTGTTGATAGTGATACTGGGAGATGTTGTGCAGCACTTGGTGCTGGTGAAGCTGGTGTTGCTGGAACTGTTGCATTTCGGCTTGCATTGCCCGCATGCACTGCATCAGGTCCTCCAATTGGTCTTGGCTAGCTGCCAGGGGGACGGCAGTTGGTTCAGTGAAAGTTGTCTCAATGGGGAGAGGAAAGGGGACGTTTGTGGTAGGAGGGTTTACGGGTGCCACTGCTTGTGGCGTGTTCAGGATGGGGATCCCATCCGCCGAAAGGGGGATGGTGAACTGTCCAACGCACACTACGGGGACCTGAAGTTGCTCCCCGGTGGCGTTTGTCTCCGTGCCGCGTCCGGTGTTGCTGGAGGAGGCCATGAGTGTTGGGTTTTTTGAAGAAGAAAGGGGGTATCGAAGTTTGGAGGGAGGATTTTTGAAGCGTGTTCCCACAGACGGCGCCAATTGATGGAGCGCGATCCGGATGGTCTTAGCTGTCCGCTACCTTGCTTTCGAACGGGGTAGCAGGGATCCTGAAACGGAAGAGATGGGAAAGCTCCGGGGGGAACCCGGTGTAGAGGCTCCGAAGCTCAAGTTAGAATCCTTCAAAAGCAAGGTAACACCAGATAGCGCAAAGTTTGCATACCTCTGTTGCCGGGGGGCAGGGGGCTCTTATAGTCACTTCGTGTACTCGTCCCGAGGCCCTTGTCAGATCGGGTATGATTACCCTTGCGCTTGTCAAATCGATTGTCATCCCTTCTACTAAGACAGAACCGTCACTGCCTAACCGTCTAACCGGAGATGGCGGCGTCAGTGGCGGTGGCAGGTGGCCGTTTAGAGTGCTGCTGCCAAACGTCAGATCCCAAGTCAGTCAGGCGAGGCGCCCTCGGGCACGGACTTCCCTAGTGTCAGGCATGGTACAACTTGTTTGGCTTTGGTGCCCAGAAGATGATGCGAAGTGCTGAGCGAGGCGGTCTTGAGCTCGGAGGTATCCCGAACTGTTACAAGGTGGGTCAGTTCGGCGAAGTGTATCCCGAGCTGTTACAAGGTAGTTCGGCGAAGTCTATCCGGAGCTGTTACAAGGTGGCAGTTCGGCGAAGTCTATCCCGAGCTGTTACAAGGTGGCAGTTTGGCGAAGTCTATTCCGAGCTGTTACAAGGTGGGTTAGTTCGGCGGTCTATCCCGAACTGTTATAAGGTGGCAGGTCGGTGAAGTCTATCCCGAGCTGTTACAAGGTGGCAGTTCGGCGAAGTCTATCCTGAGCTGTTACAAGGTGGGTTAGTCTGGCGAAGTGTGTCCCCTTGTTCCCGCCTAGGCTTGGCCCCTTTTGCCGAGCTGTCGTTTCTGCCACGTATCTCATAATAAATAGATCGGGCCAAATCTTCCTTCATCACAGACCTTTTCTTTTATTAGCCACTTTATACACCTCTACATAGGCTCTACCTATCAGATCAAATAGAATCTATTCTATATACTTAAAATGATGTAGTTATTCATGTCAGTTTATTTTCTATCTTCCTCGCATTGCTTGTTAGCAGGCAGCAGCCCCCCTCAAAAACTTGTGGCTTTTTTTTTTTTAATTCCTTAAATAAAAATAAAAACAGAAGCTGGATTATTTAAGTTATCTTGTTCTTAGAATGGGTGAATTGAATATGGGACCTACTTATCATCAAAACTAAAATGATTGAAATATTTTTAATAAATCCTTTGGTTGCGTTTTGGAAAGGATGCAAATATGTAGAGTGTAAAGTGGTTTATATAAATTACTAATTTGGGTTAGTTTTGTATCAATAAATTTATCTTCTTATCAAATAGATTTTTAGTTATAATGGATGCAAACACGAATTCTGATAAGGCATATGGCTTTTTTTTATCAAAAGTCCACTTGAACGCAAATTTAATTATTTTTTATTCATTTACTTTTACATCTTATTATAAATATAAATATGCATTAACTATCATTTATCAATGCATAAATGTAATGTTGCCAAAAATAAATAAAAGTAAACCAAAATGCAAATTTACTCTAAACCAGGATTTACACTCCAACACAGCCTTTATCTTTCATTTTTCTTTGTTCTGACAGTGAGGATTTTATTCCATTAAGGTCTTTAAGTAAAGTGGGTGAAAAACAAGATATCGTGTTTTTCCTTATTCATCCATCCTGTTGACGGAAGGGAAAAGTTGTTGGAGAAGCCTTTTGCTAGCTTCATGAGCCATATCATCCAAAAGAGATGATATCATCCAAAATGAAGGAATATCAAGGAAAAAAGATCAGAAATATTATCAAAATGAATTAAAATATATTTTATTAGTTTATATCATCCAAAAGAGACAAAGGGATGGCCACATTAGATCCTTTCAACGCCAAGATAGCACTTAGGGAGTTCTGAGTCCACAATAACAAATTTTCATTCAGCCTTCACAGCACGACACACAGCCTGTAACGCCCTATAGTGTAGAACTGCCCCAAGTTCCACTTAAATGGACTCTTACAAAAGACCCAATGGACCACCCGCCAGCACATACCAGCCATTAACAAAGGCACAGATATACACACACTAAACAACAACAATAACAATAAAGGAACCCTTCTTATCCCTCCTATAACCGAGTCCAGATCTCCTCCCCACGTCTACCTACATATCATCACAATCACACATGTAGCATATCTCATCCTCCTACATAGTATTGAGAGATATTCCCAATGCATGGTGATAATATGTTGTGAATAAATATAGGCAAAATTATTGTCGGCAGGAGATCCAGAATCCCTAAAACCACCTATCACATGATCTTACCAAAAGAAAACACCATTGCATTTAATCCTCAAAAACTCTGATCACACCATTACATTTAATCCTCAAAAACTCTGATTGCTCCTGTAATTTCGAAATTTCTTATGAGATTGGTCCAGAATTTTCTGACTATCGACATTTAGTAACTTACTTTCAAACAAAATGAAGTTAGAAAACGAAGAAAATTTGTTTTGATTAACAACCTATAAACTTTCCATGAAAACAACCTAAATCCATGCTGAATAAATAATTTCCAATTTTTATTTGACAAAGATCGTAAGCAATGCTCCAAACACAACATCCGTTGCCTTGGTCTATCCAAGATATGCATGAAGGAGGTCCAAACTACATTTCATTACTCTAAATGGCTGTGATCCTAATCCAACTCCAACATATTGGCATCAGTATTAGACTTGTTCAGCGGGCTCAAGTTTGTTGTGGTGTTCAACTGGGATTAAGGAGTAAGAAAGAGAGAGCGCGCTACTTAGGCACTAAATAAGAGAGGAAAAGTTGGTCAATGGGTATCTCTTTCTCATTAACCAACTTTACAGTACTCTTTTTGTATTAGGTAATGAATCCTACCATAAATAGAGCTTTATTTACCCGCATAGAATTTATCCATATGGGTAACTTTTCCAATTAAGGGAAAAGTTTATAAAATATTATAGGACAAATTTGCCCTTTTAACATTCATTTTTTGGTAAAAAAATTATTATATTATTTACATGGGAATTAAAAAAATATGGGTAAGTGTTACTAAGAAACATTTATAATTTACCTAAGTGAGAAATTTATAAGCAAATGAGACTTTAAAAAAGAATTTGGGAGAACTGATGACCTCTACGAACCTCAAAAGTCACAACTCCCTTTCTTCATAAATCTATCATGGGTCTCCGGCCAGAATTTCGATTTTTTTTTCCAAAATAGTGAGTCTATGCTGGGAGAGATAATCACTTAAAAGAAGGTGTTAATGTTATTGATTTGTTTCTTTTATGTCAAGAGAGACTTCAATTCATATATACAGCTTGTTGATTTATTCAATTGCCATATTTTGTTGGATGGTACCTATCTCTTGCCAACGAGATTTACCATCTCATGAAAGAGAAACATAAAGGCTTCAGATTGATTTCGGAGAAAAAGAGCAATTAAAAAATGCTAATGAACTAGTTTTGGGATCCCGCCATTACCGTTGCGTTTGAGTGCAAGATTCCATTAAATGTTGAATTGGAGGAATTACAAAGTTATTGGAAGGTACATGTAAATGGACCGATTGGAGCTAGCAAGTAGAAGATTCCGGTTCCGCTATTTCAGACCCCAAAGTGTAACGTAACAGGCTAACAGGCTAACAGGGCTCACACTCATCAGCTGGTTTAATATGCCATGAACATGAAGGGAACGAGCAATTATATCGATCAGAAAGTAACATCGTCCAAATTAACACAGGCACAGTGACTGACTACAACTTTTCTTTTTAAGGGCAAGTGGGCAACCCCACTTTGATCGATGCCTTGAACACTTCCCCGAAGGCAATCTAAGAGAAAGGTGGAGATGGAGAAAGCGATTGTACTTGAGTCGCACCCATCACAATTCACAAATGAGAAATCTACTCCCCGGTCTACAACGATCCTCTATCATCCATAGCCAACACCAGCAGGGACCACCATGAAATGAAACGATCACTGTAGCAGCAATTATTGGGGGCTTCCATTCTTTATTTCATTGCTTGGTCCTTTTTTAATTTTTTAGAGAAAGAGATTCTGAAACTAAACAAACCAATGCCACTTGGGAACTGGGACCCTTGCTTACTCCTCCATTTCCCCTCCTCCTTAAGAAAATATGTTTTTAAAATTTCAGCAACTGAATAAAGGTGAAGGCATTGACAACAGGAGAAGAGAAAACCATCCTTTTTCCACAAGGGATCCGATCGAGGATTTAAAAGCGAGAGTATAGTATGCTTATTCACTAGGATTTGATTGCTTAAAGAGGGATCAGAGAGAGAGAGATGCCAAGACCCCAAGACAGGAGATGTATCGTTCTAGTCTGGATCGCCTACACTGAAGGATTTGTATCAAGTTGTACACTAACAATTCATCAAAACTTATAGACCTGACCTGACTCTATAAATACAGTTTTAAGTAAATGTGCAAGCTCTGAATCAAACCCTATAGCTATATATAGGGCCTATAACCACTGATGAGGATGTTAGAGTCTAACCCGATAATAATTGGCATCTATATTTTTAAACTGTAATATAATTTGCATCATAGTATAATAATATTACCATGAGAAAATATGTATTTTTCTATAATGAAAGAGAAAGTATTAGACAATGGGTATCTTTTTAATGTTTGGCATGCCCGCGACCGACCAGTAGACAGCGTTACTTTGGGCTCATCACATTGATTTGGAATAATCCAATAGATATATGATGATAATATGCTTCCTAGGGAAGGAGAAGGACGACATTTCCATCATGTTGTGTGCATTCTAAGTAATTAAATTATATAGGCAACTTACATTATTAATTAATGTTCGGATAGGCATGCATCATACATGCAATGGGTTGTGAATTCTTTTCATTCCACTAGGTGATAAGGTTCATATACCGTAAGTGCAGCCAATAGCATGTAGCTCAGCCATCTTTTTTTTTTTAATTTAATTTATAAGCTAATCTAATTTGTTTCTTTCTGGTAGCTAGGTCAATACATAAATGATACATAGATGGATGATTGATGGTGGTGGTTCATTTGGGGTCTGGTACTGGTCTATTCGATGGTGTGGCAGTGGTACTGGTCTATTCGATGGATAACGTGAGCCTACTATGTATGTTGACTGGCTAAGTACTCCATCATCCTCCACGGGGGATAAGAGATATGCAATGTGATATGATAGGTTGTATTACAATGCTATTGCCTATTCAATAACCTTAATTATTTGATGGGACAAATACATAATATAGTTACCTGCAACTTCTTATTAATTTCTGATCTTAACCTCCAGCTTGCTGACTTTTTTATTTTTTATTCTTTAATTATATTATCAAGTATATCAGCTGGGAAAAAAAAAAAAAAGATTGAATGGATGCATGAACATATGTGTGGCTGGCTTAATTCTTCACCTACTTAAATACTATCTTCTCCCTTTTGTTGTCTAGCTTACTGCAATGTGTAAAAGATCGAGGTACAATTGATGTCGCTGTCTGCCGCAGAATCATGCTCATCCATGACCGTGTGTCAAGGGAAGGGAAGGGCCAAGGGGGGCCTTGTTTTTGTTCCGTTTGGCACTTTGGTTGGTCACAGCGCCACGCATTTTCATAAAGAAACAACGATAAAGCAAGCATTTAGCGAAGCAACCCAAAAGTCTTGTTCCGCCCCAACTTTCATCACTAGAGAAAAAGTGGTGAACAGTAGGAGATTATGGAATTATGGATAGAATCACAACTATCTTCCACGCAACCCCTACTAGCTACGCCACTACAGTCTGTGGTGTCAACTCCTGCTGAGTCCTCCTAGCTCCTGATTACGTTGAGAATATATATATACAAGACCATGTTGTCTTCTTAATTAATCTGGTGTTCCTTGATTTTATTAAGTAACAAAACTGTGTAACACCCTCCAAGTCCAAGCGACAGATAAAATGGGTGAGATTGTTTGGAAACCACTTTCTATATATATTAAAATCTTGCAAGATGATAACAACACATCTTCGATCTATTTCTCTTCTTTATTTGCATGTACTTGTTTTGTTTTCTTAAGGCATTTTGACTTTAGAAATGAATGAATACAACAATCAATTAAAAATATATAGACTATTATTCCAAAATAATTGAACTCCTGCCATTAATTAAGAATTTTTTTGGGTAAAACATAAACACCCCACTTGGGTTTTCAGAGGAAAATGTTGACGCGTAATGCATTCTTTTGTGTGTGCGTTTTTATTTTTCTCTCTCTCTCTCTTTTTCTCCACTCTCTTCCTCTTCTCTTCTTTTCTCTGCCCCCGCCCTCCTCTCTCACTTCCATGTTCTCTGCAGTGAGTGAATAGGAGAGGAGTTGAGCCATATCAATTCATAGTTTCTTCATTCTTTTATCTCTTCCCCTCCATTCTTTCTATCCTTCACACTTCTTTTTTCCTCTCTCCCTCTCTATTATAACTGAAACAACTAATCAGTTAACCACCGGTCATCAAATCAAGGTTGAGCTGAGTGTGTTTTAGGCATGGTTTTCAAAATCAGACCAGATTGGATGGTCAAACCGGAAATAGGTCACCTGTCCGGTTTCGTTTTTTCCCAAAATCATTTTTTTCCTCAAAATTATTGACCTTGGTCAGCAAACCGCTGAACTGACCGATTAACCATTCAAACAAGTTTGACCATTTTTTTATTTTTTTTGTAAGAATGAACTGATTGTTTAGATCGAACGATTGGACCATTCAAACCGATAATCGGACCTCTGACCGATTCAGTTTTAAAAACCATGGTTTTAGACATGTATTTGACGTATGACAAATTCATGGAAACCTCCAAGGATTTACAGACAAGACTTGAGCACTACCCTTAATCCAAACGTTTCCACCAGATTGGATCAATCATTATATCAAGTCCTCGCATTGCTTTATCTCTTTTCCAATATGAGATTTTCTTCTCATCCCAACAAGGCATCTATATTCTACACCCAATATAATAACAAAAAGTTGGAATTGGGTTTACTTGATATTCCTTATAATTTACCAATAATAATTTCAAATTAATTGTCTAAAAATGTTATTTTATAAGAAATATATATATATATGATACTTTTGAGAACTGAGAAAAATATAATTATCAAATCTGTTGTAAAATTAGCAGGTTAGAGCCCTTTTAGTTAATATCAAATATTATCGGGTCAAGACTCAAAGAATGATAAACTCAATTGATAATAATAGTTAGTTATATACTGAATAGGGTCTAGGTGCTTTTTATTGGGTCGACATTATCTGTCCCAGAGCCTACTGGCAGCCCAATTTCTAGTTTATATGTAAATTAGTGTTTTTGAGCCATTGTTGACCCAGGAACCGTTCATGTAATTGATTCTTTTTCACCATTAATCCAGTCATTGATCAAAAACCATTGATTTGGTTAGTTACTTGTGGATCTATTTAATGATTTTGGTTATTTTTTATTTTTTAAGTTAAAACTGACTGCCTGTTTGAATTAGACAATCCAACTGTCAATCCAAAAATAATTTGCCATAATGGTTCCGATTCTAGGTTGGTTTTTAAAACCTTGATATGAATGTCATATACTTTTATGAAAATTGAAATTATGTTTTAATTACACACTTCTGATTTCTTATTAACTTAGGAAAAACAGGAATAAAAATATCTTACATAAATTCATTTATATAATTTTATTTTTAAAATAACATTAATTTTCTATAAAGAACATTTTTACAACAACAAAAAAAAACAAGAATTCATTCTAAAAAATCCCTAAATCATCGAGTTTATTTCCATTCCTGAGATAGTGGTAAAGTTCCAGTTCCCGATCTCCTTACAATATTTTCAGCACTTTCTTAATCGGATTTTTCTGCAGGGGGTTGTATTCTAGGGACCCTTAGGTCCACATCTTACATTCATCCCCCGATAGACCAATAATATCTCACCATGTCGTCTTAAATTCGTCGACTATTATACGGAAAAGATATGATATGGGAAAAATAACTGACTAATAAACTGAATTCACATTCGTCAATTTCATCAACTTTGAAAAAAAAAACTTAAAAAAGAATTAACATATTCTCATTTAGGCCCCCGATGAAAAGATAGAAATATTTATCAGAAGACGTGGGTATTCACGAAAGTCGAAAGGTGATTTGTCGTTTTACTACACTTTAAACGGAATGAAGCTTTCGTTTCAGCCTGTCACCGTCACTTTCATCAGTTAAAAAAAAAGAAAAAAAAACCAAGAACGTACGTACACGGCTACACGTACATAAACAAGAATTTAACATGTTGGTTTTGCCCTCCTGCCCATTAATTAATAGAATATGAAATAATTTATTTTCAACTATGATACGGAAAAGATATAATATTCGTCAATGAATTGAAATCTTAAAGGGTGCATATGATGACAAATTAAGTATTATTTATTAAATGTATGAATAGGTTTTAATTGATCAAAACTTTTTTCATATGATATCTTTCCGGTATCATAAATTTTCCTTTTTTAAAAATACCAATTAATAGTAATTAGTTATTACATAGCTTAGCTCCCATTTACCATAATTCCTCAATAATTAATCGTTTCAAGCGAAATGTCCCTCTTATTTTCCCTGTTTTCTTTTTCTAGTTATAAATAAATAAAACAAAACATTTGTCACGGAATTATTGAGTGGGTGGGGACAAGGCGGGTCCAAGCTGTCAGGTGCGATTAATACGTGGGGACTTGGGAGGGTACTTTTCTCTGGTTAGTAGCCGAGGCCCGAGGGTTAGTATTTGGTTGGAACGATTTACAGTTGCCTAGGATGGTGACACGCGTACGGTGAAACACATCGTTTCCTCTCCTGAATGGCATTATAAATTGGAGTCAAGGTCTCTACCTGAAAACTCGTTCCAGAGTGTTCTGTGTTTGTTGAGATTGTATTTTCCTTCTCTCTCTCTAATCACCCTCTTTTCTCATCTTCCTGTTCATATTCCCTGAGAAAATGTCTTGCTGCGGAGGTAACTGTGGCTGTGGCTCTGGCTGCAAGTGCGGCTCTGGCTGTGGAGGGTAATTTTCTGTTTATGTTTTCCCTGATAGTCCTGGTGTTGTGTTAAGTTTTCCCTTCTCTCTCTCTCTCTCTCTCGTGTGAAATCAAAAGTTGATTCTACTTGTTTTTTTCTTTAATTTGAGGATGACTTATCTGGGATAGTTCTGTAATAGTTTGCATGATAGACCCTTAATGAGATTTAGGGAAATGGATCATCATCGGCTGTTTATTCCTTTGCTCCTTTAATTCATCCTTTCTTTTTTTTTTTTTTTGTCTCTTGTGAATTCTCAATAATTTATAATTTTTTTATATGTTCTGAACTCGTGCTTCTCTATCTAATCGTCCAAACTAATTTTTTTCATTGTTTTCCTCCCCTTGTCAACATATCATGTCCTAATTAATTTTTCACTGATGTGGTTGCAGATGCAAAATGTACCCGGACTTCAGCTTCTCCGGGGAGAGGGCAACTACTGAGACCATCGTTGTTGGGGTTGCACCTCAAAAGGCGTATGTATCTTTCTCCTTGACGACTGGCCATACGGAAATATTTTAAGTTGGCTACAAAAGAAATTCTGCTTAATTTGATAATAACTATAGGGCTTTTTCTTTAAGTTAAAATGTGGATTCAAGAAGTAAGTTTCCATCAATTAACTCGATTATTAAATGTAAATGAAACATGTGATTGCAGATACTTCGAAGGGTCCGAGATGAGCTTTGGAGCTGAGAACGAAGGCTGCAAGTGCGGATCCAACTGCACCTGTAACCCTTGCAACTGCAAATGAGAGGAGGGCGAAAGAAGGGTTATATCTATGAATAACGTTGTCAGATAGTATGTGTGCGAGTGGGAGTAGGAGTGGGTCTCGTCTCGTTGTCGTAGGGAGTCTGATGAAGATTTCACAAATAAAGTAGCCATTACTGCTGCATATCCTGACTTGGGTTTGTCTAGTGGCTACTTGCTAGTGTGTCATCTCCTCTGTTTAGTCAGAAAATCACAAAAAAAAAAAAAAAAAGAGTGACTCAGTCACTCAGCTCTATTATGTATGAATATGGAATATGAAAGGAAGGGCTTTGTTAACTTATAAATTACGATGAATGAATGATGAATACTTTCTGCTAATCTGCTAATGGTATTTCCTTTATGCTTTTTCTTTCTTACTAATAATGAACAGCGTCTGATCAACTTTGAACGGGAATTGAGCCCACCACTTGGGCACCACAGATCAATAGATCATTATCATTCTAGCACTTTTTTTTCTTTTTGAGGAGGGCATTAATTGGTACTTTTTGCTGGCTCTATTTCTAAGTCCAAGTTAATTTCTGGAGATGGATAAATAATTATAGGGTAAATTACAGAGTACCACTTCACTTCTAATTGTAACAAAGACCCCAACTTTCGTCTGCAAATTGCAACAAAGAACCCTTAATTTTACTTTTTTTAACTTTCAAAAAAGATTTTGTGATTAAACATTTCTAAACTGTAGGACTATTTTGTCTGTTCTCTTACATACTTTGTAGAAATAGTTTACTTGTGTTTCTTTCTTCTTCTTCTTCCCATATTTGTTATTTTGAAATGCTGTTTTTTTTTATTATATAAAAAAAAATAAGAAATGTTGTTTTCTTTTTCATATGAATTTTGAAAGGACATTTTAGTAAATCAATGTCTTCACCAATTCAAATAATGAAAGAGGAAAAAAGTGTCGGAATCTGAAAGTGGATCTTCGTCATTTTGATAAGTTAGGAGGCAAATATGTGTTACTATTTATCAATAATTGTACCTTCCATACTAGTAGACAAATTAACAATTCATTCAATTGAATCAATTGGTGCGATCGATAGGTTCGTTATCTTTTTAGTGAATAAGGCCCCGTTTGGTTCGCAGGATTAGGGGTCTAGAATCGGAATCGGAATGGGTTATTTTATTTCCTAGTGTTTGATTGGGTGGAATCGGAATTCCATTCTCATTCCTGCTGGAATGGTCATTCCCTGACCCTCCCTTGGGAATAAAATTCCATTCCTACTGATTTTAATTTACATTCCCATTCTTATCTGAATCAAACAAACTATGGGAATGGACTATTCCGATTTCGACTATAAATCAAACGGATCCTAAGTTGTTATTGAGAAGGTTATAAAATACTTACACCATGGTTGGGAGTGCTTAAAAATAAGTGTTTATTAGGCCATTAAGCACTTATTGGCATTTGAGAAATAAGTCCAAAATAAGTGTTTATTTTAAAAATAAGGGTTTATTTTTTAAGTTCAAATTTCCATCTTTTTTAAGTGTTTATACAAACAAGTGCTTATTCAATTTTTTTCTTCTAAAATTATTCCTAGTTGAATTTTAAAATACCACTTATAAAATTATCTCTAGTTGAATTTTATAAGAACAAAGCATTTTTATAAAAAGTACTTTTGTGAAAGCACTTTTACAAAAACATTTATAAAAGCACTTTTATAAAAAAAAATACTTTTACAAAAGCAAATGGAAAAAGTGTAAATTCTAGTGTAATTTTGTTTTGGGTTTTACTTTATTTTGCTTCATGTCTTAATTTACTTCATTTGTGCTGCAATCAAATAAAATAAACTAAAACTTGAAACAAAAATATATTAGAATTTACACTCAAATCATTTGCACTGTCATAGTTTTGCATTAGTCCAGATTTATTTGCATTGCAAACAAATACAGCCTCATAAACAAAACTAGCGGGGGCCCGTTTGATGCACGGGATTTATTAAGCAAAAGCTAAATAATAGAAAAGGGTCATTTACTAAAATATCCCTTATAGTTTCAGGGATTTATTAAAATCTATCATATAGTTAGCATTTTACTAAAACACCACTTGTAATTTGCAATGGATTTAATCAATCTTCCATTACATGACATGGAAAATGATAGTATAGACCCTAATGTTGATTTAAATAAATTTAATCAAAAGAAAATAAAAATGCCACTTATGCCCACACGGGCAACCACTCTATTGGTTATATTTGGCCAATTTTGTTTTCTGTACCAAAAAAAAAGTGTTAAGGATATTTTTGAAATAAAAAATCATGGACCTAATGGCAAAACAAACACTCCTTAATGAAAGGTTGATTAAGTAAATAAGTTGTAAAATATATGGAATGTTTTAGTAAAATGAAAACTATAAGTTATGTTTAAGTAAATATGTAAAACTATAAGGCGTGTTCTAGTAAATGACCCTAATAGAAACACATAAGAGTATACAATTGTTTTATATTTTCAACTTCTAAAATAATTAGTAATTATCCATACTTTATATATTACTGTAATAATTTTTTTTATAATATAAAAATAATAATAATTCATTTCAGTTACGCTCAAGGTTCAAAGTATCGGAAACGCAAGGTGTATCAGAAAGGCAATTTTAAGAGACGTATCAAGATACGCTTTGGAAACGTATAGATACGGACGAAAAATCAAGATACACATGGATACAGTAGCAAATTCAAAACATCTTTAAAAAATATGAACAAAAATAAAAATGAGTTTTATGTGATTATAACTAATTTATTTAAACATAAAAAACCATTCTTTAATGATTTATATGAAGTGTTGGGATATAATTAGTAACCATTGAAAAACTAATAGAAGAACTAAAATGAATGTGTATACATACTAATTTTTGTTAGTTAATATTTTTTTGAAGTCATTTATTAGTTAATATTTATTATATATAGATTTAGATGATATTTATTATGTATACAAGTTAATATATTCCTTAATTTTTAATAAATAAATTTAACTTGTATCTGTCTTATTATTATATAAACATTAATAATCAAAATTATAGCATTGATACATACCTGAAACGGACCAATACAAGGCTAGTACGGACTCGTATCGATTCGATATAGACGAAAAAAATACAAAACCGTTTAATTAGACATGTTCTGTGTATCGTAACTCTTTTGAAATGATACGTATTGGTCCATATCGGCCAATAAGTTATGAAATTTAAAACCTTGGTTAGGTTTATTCATCAAATTGATGAAACTGACCAACTCGATCAACTCGACCCGAGTTGGTCAGTTTTCTAGTATTTTAGATCAGCTTTGGTTCAAAAATTTCCCAATTCGACCAATTTGGACCAGTTTCACTTTGTCCAATTGTAAACCGATCAAAATCGAACAACCTAACATGTTAATATTTTATATTTTAAATATAATTTTTAATATGGAAAAGTGAGAAATTTCCCATGTTTCTTAGTCTAAAAGTTTTATATCATAAATCTAATTTTTAAATTTATTTTTTTAATAATAGCACTGTAATTTTTAAAATTTAATTTAATTTTAAGTTTAACTCTTTTGAACCGATTGACAAAACCAAAAAAATCAATCCAAACTAGTACAACTTGAGTGGGTCGGTTTTCACAATAGTTTAATCTCTGATAATTATTGAAAATTTATATAAAAAATACACAATAATTGAAAATATATTGATAATGAAAAATACAATAAGTACTAAAAATATATTAACTTAGTCAATAAATAGTATAATCTCAAATAATAGTTTAATCCCTAATAAATATTAATCAATAAGTTATAGCAAAAATACAAGAAATTAAATTTAAAATTTTTTATAATAGTAGTTTAGTCTCCAATAATTATTGAAAGTTTTTTATTAAATAACATAAATAAATAAATTTATACATAATCACTGAAAATAAATTTATCACAAAAATAATAAATAATTACTAAAATACAATAAATATTAAATTTAGTATATAAAATTATATACTAAATACCGATTAAGAGTTTAAAAATATTATTAAAAAATATTAATTTATCTGGAAGTTATTTTCTCAAATTATTACTTTATATAAGTGAAATTAGTTATTTACAATATTATGTAAAAGTATTAAATTATTATTATTTTTAATATTATGTTATAATTGTTTTTATACGTTTCAGATTTTTTTAAAATTTATTACATATTTCTTTATTTTAACTATTTAAAATCTAGTTATGTTAAATATTTTTTTCTTTAAAATATTTAGTTATTTAAATGCTTAAATAATGTGTAAAATATTTAAATTTTAAAATTTATTTTTATTGATTTAATTATCCATAAAATCATAATTTATACTATTATTACATAATTTCATTATTAATTTTTTAATATATTAAATTATTCTTAATGTCAATATTATGTTATAATTATTTTTCTACTTTGAAGAGTATTTTTTTAATTTTATTACATAATTTCGTTATTTTAACTATCTAAAATCTAATTATGATAAATATTTAAATAATCTATAAAATATTAAATTTTTTGTTATTTGAATTTATTTATTTAAATATATTATATATTATTAAATATTTGAAAACATTTAAATTGGTAATCCAGAAAAACATAATTTAAATTGTTAGTACATAATTTCGTGAAATATTTTGTAAAAAATATAAAATTATTTTTTGTATTTTTAATAAATATTTTAAAGTTACTATATAATTTTGTTAGAATATTTAAATAATTCTTAAATTTTTTAATCCAAATTCCTTAGATAGATATAGATAAAAAGTAGGGAAGAGGATAAATTGGTATTTGAGATAATTTAGGAGAGAAACTCTCTACTAAATTAGAGATAATTTTGGAGATAAATAGGAATTAGAGATAATTTAGAAGATAAATAGGAATTAGAGATAATTTTGGAGAAAGTGGGGTAGGTAGTTTAGGAGAAATTTTAGGAAAGAGATTATTTAGGTTATTGGGAAAGTGCTTCTCATTGGTTGTTTCAAAATTTATTTAGGTTCTATAATTTTAATTATTCATTGAATTTAACAATCCATAAAATTATAATTTATTCTATTATTATATAGTTTCATTCTTATTTTTGTAAAACATTAAATTATTATTAATTTGAATATTATGTTATGATTTTTTTTATTTTAAGATTTTTCTATTTTATTGCATAACTTTGTTATTTTAACTATTTAAAGTATAGTTATGTTAAATATTTTGTTATTTAAAAGGTTTAGTTATTTAAATATTTAAATACTATATAAAATATTTAAAATACTCATTATTTGAAATTAAGACATTTAGTTATTTAAATAATTAAATATTTTTCTATGTAATTATTTAGATATTTTTAGTATTTTATTATTTAATATATTTAGGTATTGAAATATTGAAATAATATTTTATTTTTTTAATGTTAAATTTCTATTATTTGAATAGAATTTAATTTGAATAATCTGGAAAATCATAATTTATATTGTTAGTACATAATTTCGTGATGAATTTTGTAAAAATTTAAAACTATTGATAATATGAATATTATTAATTCTATTATAATGATTTTTGTGTTTTTAATAAATATTTTAACTTTTATACTATTATTACATAATTTCATTATTAATTTCTTTTTATCTTAAGTTTTTTTATTGATAATTTCGTTATTTTAACTATTTAAAATATAGTTATGTTAAATATTTTGTTATTTAACATATTTAGTTATTTAAATATTTAAATAATATATAAAATATTTAGAGATACTCATTATTTTAGTTTAAGATATTTAGTTATTGAAATATGGAAATAATATTTTAATTTTTAATGTTAAATTTCTATTATTTGAAAAAAAATTAATTTGTGTAATTTGGAAAATCATAATTTATATTATTAGTACATAATTTCTCGATGAATTATGTAGAAATATAAAACTGTTAATATTATGAATATTATTAAATCTATTACAATTATCGTTTGTGTTTTTAATAACTATTTTAAAGTTTATTAGATATCATTTGGAGAGAAATTTTATAATTTAAACTTTCTTTAGATGGATATAGGTAAAAAAGTGGCAAAGAGGATAAATAGGAATTAAAGATAATTTGGAGGGAAATGCTCTATTAAATTAGTGATAAGTTAGGAGATAAATAGGAATTGGAGATGATTTAGGAGAAAGTGGGTGAGGTAGTTTAGGATAAATCTTAGGAGAGGAGATTGTTGGGAACGTATGGATAAGAGAGAGATTTTAGATAATTTTTCATGAGAAGTGAGAGCATCTAATTGGTTCTTTAGAAAATGACATGGAATAAAAAATAAAAAATTCAAAAAAGGAGAAAATTCATTGACCACTTTGTTTTAATATAGACCAAATCTATACTACTATAAAAAGTACTAATGGGGTTTAAGATTTTTTGGATTTTTTTTAGACTAAAATATCCCTTTTTTGAAATAGGGTCCATATCTATTATGAGGGCAAAAATGTAATTTGAATATTATTGTTCATTGCATTCAATTCCGTCTCATTAAATTCCATTTTAAGGTATTAATTCTCATTCACCCTCTTTTAACCATACATTTAAGGCATTTTTGTTTCTTTTAATTACTAAATTCCAGTAATCCAATTCATACACGAATAACTCTAATAACATAAAAATTAAACAATTTTGGGTCAAATAGGCCAACCCATGTCGCATTGTTGCCACAATTAAATGATAAAAATTAAAACTTGATAAAATGCAAAAAATATGAAAATTAAAGAAAATTTTGGGAACATCTTTAATATCATATATTCATCATATTAGACAAGAATAAGTATGATAAATAAGAAAAACTTTTATTAATGGTGGAAATTAAATACAAAATTTAAAATCAATTGAAAAGAAAATTATTTTCTTATTGTCTCTCATTAAGTCTCATATCTAAGGTATATTCTCTCATTAAATCCTATATTTAAGATATATTTTTCTCATCATTAAATTCCATTAATTAAATCCACAACATTGATTTTTAAAGTATAAAAATAAATACTTTGAAAAATAATTTGAAAATAAAACAATTTTCTTCCCTCCCAGTGGTGGGTAAGCAATTTAACCATTTGGGTCAAATGGGTTAACCAATAATGCCATAATTAAATAATAAAAAATCAAAATAAAATAATATATATGAATTGAGCACATCTCTAATATTATATATTCATTATACTAAATAAAATTAAGTATGAAATGTACAAAATATTTTATTAACGATGAAAATGGAATTACAAATCTAAATAAACCTTGAAATTAAATTAAATGATGTCATAGTCAAATAATAAAATACAAAAAAAAAGAATAAAATATTAGAGAAAAATTTTGGCACATATTTGATGTTATATATTTATAAAAATAAATAAAATATTGGGCCCATCTATAATACTATGCATTCATTATATTGAACAAAAATAAGTATTATATATAATTTTATTAATGATGGAAATGCAATAATAAATGGTTTGGGTGGTGGGTTAGTAGTTTGGGTTAAATGGATTAACCAATGATGTTATAGTAAAATAATAAATTTTTAAAAAATAAAAGGCATAAAGAATAAAAATTATAAAAAAATTGGACGCATATCTAATATTATATATTAATTATATCGAATAAAAATTAAGTATAAAAAATAAACATTATTTATATAATGTAGATGAAATATATAATTTAAAATTGATCTGAAAGCAAGGCTATTTTCCTATCTAGATGGTGGGTTAATGATCAAACTTTTCAAATAAACTCATGGTGATGCCAAAATTGAATAATAAGTATTTAAAAAAGATAGACCACAAAAAATGAAAAGTATACAATTTTTGTTGAAAACATTTGAGGACATTTCTAATATTATATATTCATCATATTAAATAAAAAAAATATTTTTATTTATGATAAAAATAGAATATAAAATTAAATAATAATAATAATGATGATGATAATAATTGTCATTATAATTTAAAATTTCAATATACAACACACAACATTTATTAATAAAAAAAAAAGAACTAGCATGTTCTTAGTTATGGAAATATAGACGAATGTTGATCTGCTCAAAATGGAAATGGAATTGGGATCACATGCCAACAAAACAAATTCCTAACAACCCAGCAATAAACATCTGACACCCCTGACCCCACATCGTGTTATAAAACTGGGGCGGGACCTGCCATGCATTAGATGTAGGATGTGAGATGTGGTGTTGAAACTTATCTTGTTGGCAGGTGATCAAACTCCTCAAAATCGATCATTGCACTGCACGGTCCATTACTAGAGGATTTGACTTCTTCACTATTACCGCTCAAAACAGACGCTGAAAGTTGAATGCAGAAAATACATTTGAATTTAAAAGATGCTCAAATCTACTGGTGTTATTTAGAGGTGAAGGCTCGGGGGGGGGTTTAGCCTTTTAGGCTTTTGTAATGCCAACTGGGGCCGCAGCCCTAGCCTAGTGCTGTTGCTAAGAACTCTAGAAAATGATATAAGAATTCCTTCCTACTAACTACTATAGTTTGATAAAGTAAGAGAGTGGAAATCCATTCCTACTGAATGAATAGAAAAGGTCATACTTTTTATGTTGTTCGTTTAAGAAAAAAGCAAGTCGATGATCCAATAGGCAATACAAAGCTGAATTAGAAAAGAATAGCTCAATTATAATGAAAATGGGAATCCCGAATCCCCAAATCCAAACTATAAAAAGACCACATTTCCGTAATTTCGATGAAATACAGAGTTGATATTCAGCATTTAATTTGGTTTTCTTACTCTTAACCATCTAGGTAGAATTTTAATTTGGTTATATATATATATATATATATATATTTAAAAAAGCTAGAAAATTAAAGCGTTTCAATTTGCATAAACCATTGGTGGCAAAGAGGAGTAAATTAAGGATGCTGTCGGTAGAGGATTTTAACCAGTTAACTTTTGCTTGAAGGAGACTCATGCAGCAGCAGCACGTATGATCAAGTCAATTCAAGGACCATGGTGTCCCCTTTATGGACTATGATATCAAACACACTTCAAATTAAAGCCGGTAATATGTGTGGTGTGGATAAGCCAGTCAGGCTGCTATTTAATTTAATTCATCACTGGATTAGGGCATCATATATATCATTGTAAGTTTGTAACCCAAGTCAAACGTTCTGGGATATTTTCTTCTTTATTAAGTAGGTTTCCCATTCCCAATATAGCTTAGCTTCTAAAGATATCAAGAATTAGACTACCTTGCAACGTTTGCCCCTTTCCTTTCTTTCTAATTTCTTAAGGAGTATGGACAACCAATCAAACTTTGTGGAATATGGTGACAGCTAGCCTGACGGCTGCTGAGCTTACCATGGTTTGAAGTTTGACGATGATAACGATGTATTGTATAATGTATAATGTATATTTATATTTATATCGTACGTGTATGAATTAATTTGAAATACTTTAAATGGAGTACACTTGGCGACTAACAAAAAAAAAAAAAAAAGCAGCTTTACATATAATACAACAACTGAGAGTTTGAGTTCAACAGTAACTCGATCGTAGCAGATATCTCGTCCAGGATATATATCCTTATATCCTTACCATGAGCTGGAAATGAGTGATGTGAATCACTGAATTCGATGGAGTGGTATTGTGGTAACTATATGTGAATCTTGTTGAGAAATGGCCGTTTGATTTCTAAAACAAACGATGAGTAAGCATAACAAAAACACATGTGCACTCCACTACTGCTTTCAATTAATGCGGTGAAGTACTTCTTCTATTCTCACATTCACTCTATTCTACATATATAAATGATACACATATAGAAGATATCCAATTCATTAATTCTCCCATTGTAAACTTACCAGACCCTCAACATTAACATAATACACTCAGCAAGATCCGAGGTCTAAGGTGCGATGAGGTGAATATGTCGAGATTCCCAATTTGTCAAAGGATCCGTGGGCGTGGGGGCTTCGAGGCTAACAACAACTAATCCATCCTTCTAACCCTCTATCAATTTTATCCAACACCGTATACCTTATCATGAAATTGGGACCAATCATAAAAATGGGATTTGTTATGCATGAAATGTATGGTGTGAGATCATGTTTGTAGAGGGTTGGAATGTGTTTTATTAGCAGGTGATTCAGACTTTCTTTCCACTCCCATGCATTTATTAAAAAAAAAAAAACTATTTAACAAATGGAACTTAGACTTCTCATGTAAAGATGAGATTTTATAATGATATTACATCTAAAATTATTACACACATCATGGTCTGACTCATTTGGCCTCCAGGTCAGTTTTGAAAACATTAATTGTTGTTTGCCATCCCGCCTAAATAGGATCTAAGGATCTAGGACCACAAGATTGATTTTGAATTTGGACGAGTGATGGTAAAATTCTAGCAAATGAAACCCTCCCATCCACACAAGGGGTTAAACTTGATTACTGACCACTTTTGTTAGTTGCACGTTAAAAAACTTAACAGAAATAGATATTTATTGCTCAAATTTTTTTAAATATCTAAAATACCCATGAATCATGTTTGGGTAAAATACTTAAAACCTCCCTTAACATTTCTGATAAGTACTTAAACCTCCCATCACCTTTAAACGTTGCAGTAGACCCAGGTATTAAACAAACAGTGAAATTGCCTATATAAACAACAACAAAACAAGGTATGATCTGTTCTACACTCAATTACAATCTATATATACTTTTTACTCGCCATGTTTGCTATATAAACAATAATAGATCAAGGAAAATCAAGAATAAAAAAACACAAAAAGCTTAGGTTAATAATGTATTCAACGTATGAAAAAAAAAAAAAAACTACCTCTAAAACTTCAAAAAAATCAAAGTAAACTCAAAAAATTGTGTGAAATCACCTTCAACAAGGAGGTATTTTTTGTTTGCACATAGGGTTTTTTTGTAGAATCCTTGAGAATATTGAGTTGGACGGCAGAACTGGAAAAGAGGAACTAAGTTGGAATTATTTCAAGTGATAGCAGAATAATCCTAGAAGGGTAATTTTGGTAATATGAAACTTTAACCTTTCTGGTAAACACACAAAGGTAGTCACTAGTTTGGGATTTTTTCACTCTCCATTCACTAGAATTAACGGAAGGGGTCAATAAGCAACTTTTAAACCAAAAGTGAGGGGAGGTCTTTGCAACTTTTAAAGGTGAGGGGAGGTTTAAGCACATTTCAAAAATGTCAAGGGAGGTATAAGTATTTTACCCTTTTGAAGTTTGATAATGTAATCTCAGTAAAATTGAAACTAAAATACTTAACTTCTTATATATTGATAAAATATGTGTTTTAAATTATATAATTATCTTATATACTAATTATGCAATTTACTCTTTTACATATAAAATATAACAAAAATTATATATCACATAAAAAAGAAAAAACAAGAACTATATAAGCGGTTTGGGTCTGATCTCGGAATCAATTCAAAACAGTAAGAACCAGTTCCAGACCAATTATTAATTAGGGCAAGAATCAAAGTATCCGTATTGAATATTGTATCAGACAATTTGGATATGGATACGGATATGAATACATTTTGGAAACGCATAAATACGAACAAAAGATATGAAAACACATGGATACGCTAGGAAAATGATACAAATTTCATAAATACATCAATTACACTAATTTTAAAAGTCAAAATAGCCACTAATAAAGCATAAATACATAAAGAAATATATTACTAATATAACAAGATACATAAATATCATACAATTTTGTTGATAATCCAACAATCAAGAGCCCAATACTCATATTATATAGTTTTTACAAAGTAAAACATGCACAAAACTATTATTATGTTAAATTCTATAAGTCCAAGACACAAAACATATGCAATTATTATATTTTAATTACTATAGCAACTATTTTCTATTTTTACTTTTCAACATTAACAAAAATGTTGATTAAATATTAAATTTTGACATGTTTGATAATGTCAAAATTACTATCATATGAAATTTATAATTTTTCTAAAATACATATATTATTATCATATTTTTACTTTTAATATTAACTAAAATATATGTCAAAATTATTAAAATTTCTAAGATGCATATTATATGAAATTCATAATTTTTAATTATTAAAGTAATGATTTCATTATTAACATTTTTATTTTCTATAGTTTTTTTTCTGAGATAACAAATCATTTTTTTATGTAAATTTAAATTAGTGGATTTGATAAATTCAATTTAATATTATATTCTTGAATATTTTGTAAACAAAACTTTTAATTTTTGTAAATAATAAATATGTTATTTTTAGTCTAAATTAAAATATCAATGAACATTTTATAAAAAATATTAAAATTTGAAGATACATATAATGCACAAATTTATGAATTTTAAGTACTAAAATAATTATCTTTTATTAATATTTTTATTTTTATAAATTTATTGAGGGTAAAAAATTTGCAAACAAAACTTTTAATTTTTGTAAATAATAAATATGTTATTTTTAGTCTAAATTAAAATATCAATGAATATTTTATAAAAAAAAATATTGAAATTTGAAGATACATATAATGCACAAATTTATGAAATTTAAGTACTAAAATAATTATCTTTTATTAATATTTTTATTTGTATAAATTTATTGAGGGTAAAAAATAATTTTTGATATAAATGTAAATTTGATAGATTGTTTACTTCATTAATATTTGTAAAATAGTAATTTTAATATCATTTTTTATTTTAATTTAGAATTATTGAACATAAACATATAGTATTTGTTTGGGTTCATGTTAATGATAAAGTAGGGCTAACAATTTTGACTCCAACCCACCCATTTGAATAGTGGGTCAAGATGGGTCAAATGACCCATAAGGGTCAGGAAAAAAGGGTTAGGGTCGATTGGGTCAATGGTTACCGGATGACTCCCTCTTTGGGTTGGATTTATTCTACTGAAACCCTCCCTCTCCCTCTCTTTCTCTTTCATGCCGCCACCGCTAGTCACCCCTCTCTTCCTCTCTCTCATGTCATCAATCACCTTCCTTAGCCCCTGCCTCTTTCTCGCCCAAACCTCTGTGTGAAACCGACCACCTCTCTCTCTCTCTCTCTCTCATTCATATCCTTTTAGTTGAAATATATGTGTGTGTGTGTGTGTGTGTGTGTGCATTTACATTTTTTGTAATTTTTTTGCAACGTTTTATATTTTTTGATTTTTTATAATTTTCCTGTATTTTTTTACAATTTCTGGTGTTTTACATGAAATATATATTATTTACTATTTTCTATGTTTTTATAGTTTTCTATTTTTTTTATTTGAAAAAATTGGAACTTTTTTATATTCGTTTGTTCTATGTTTTTATGCGATTAAAACAAAGAAAAAAAAAACTACTTTAAATTAGGGTGTCAAATGGGAGGGTTAGGGTGGATAATGACCCATAGACAAGTGTGACAAATGGGTTAACGGGTCAATATGAGTGGGTTGGTACTCAACCCACACCTAACCCAACCCACCCCACCTATTTGCCACCCCCGCCAATGTGTTTTTTTTTTTTTGTGTTTGCCACAATGCAGGGTTTGGGGAGGGGTATTTTTAAATACAATACATGGATTATATCTGAATCCTATCGAGTCCGACATATCGGGTTCGGGTCCCAGCATTAAATAACAGGATTGGATGCGGACGTAGTTTGATCCGTCCGTTTATAACCCTACCTTTTACGATCTCGCCCCCTCTCAATCAAATTCATCCTTCACCATCTGCAATCTAAAGTTTAGATGTTTCCTTTGAACGAAACTCAAACGAAGACAAATCCATTAATCCAAGTGTTTTTTTGGAGCGTTAAGAAGCTCTCAAAGAAAATCGTTCGTCTCTGCCTTTCCAGAGTTCGATGGACGAGGGATTTGGCCGGTCAAAGATGAGACATCTTTCACGCTATTAACTATTTGAGGAAGTTCACATGAACGAGCGCGCGGTTGAGGTGATTCTCTGCCGATTTTCTTCTTCCGGTTAGTACTTAGTAGTTCTTAATTAAATCTTCTTCCGCTGATCGGAAGTCTTCCTTCGAAGTGGTGACTTCGTCGTTTAAATTTTTGAATAACATTACTCTGTGTGTACTTTGAATTATGATGAACTAATATTTGTTGTTTAAAAGGAGCGGGGACCAGTAGGGCTGTATTTTTTATGACCATGACTGTTTATTCAATGCCTAAACGAAAAGTATCAAATATTCGGATCAAGTAGTAGAAATTGTTGGCGGAATCATATTCAAAGAAAAAACCTCAGAATGAATTTGCTTATGATTCAATTTCTACCGCCAACGTTTATTTTCTAGGCACGTTATTGTCTTGTTGATAGAAACAGAAACACGAATAATATTGA
Organism: Nelumbo lutea; assembly: GCF_056320005.1. Taxonomy (NCBI): domain Eukaryota; kingdom Viridiplantae; phylum Streptophyta; class Magnoliopsida; order Proteales; family Nelumbonaceae; genus Nelumbo; species Nelumbo lutea. Next base: position 2,546,019 of record NC_142685.1, on the reverse strand, counting down.
CAAGTAAATCCATTTACATCACCCTAACGTCCATGAACAGCGGAAGAAAGATGAGTCGATAAGAAAAACCAAGAATCAACTGCTGTTCTGATTTCTGAAGTTGGTTCTAATACCGGGAATCACAAATTCACAAGCCACAAAATGGGTGCCATTCCAGGTTGTAATGTCCAGAACAATGTTGGCACAAATCGACAAACAGCCCAAGTTGCATCTCTGATCTCTCTGGGTTCTTCTTCTTGCCTATCCCATATATATATATATATATATATATATTTTGATGAATTTGCCTATCCCCTATTAGAACCTTGCTGAACTCAAATACCTTTTCTCTTCTTACTCTTCCTCACGAAAAAACAGAAAATCAGATTAGAAGGATTTATTTCTCCATTGTTTATGACAGGTAATGGAATAACTAGTTAGGGCTTCAACTTTTGTTATTCCTATTCTTCTTCATAAAGAAACAAAATATCAGATTAGGTCCTATTTATCATATGTTGGAATTTAGGATTTACCACTAAGGGGCCCTTTGAAGATGTCTAAAGTGGCTGAGCTGAATGACTTATTAATTTGTCTTTTAGTAGATGAAATATTTAAAATATCCAAGGGTATAGTGACCTATGTAACTCCAAGGTAGGGCTGTCAATGGACTGGACATAGATTGGATCCAGTTAAATCCAATCTGATTAAATTGGATCTTGACATCCATTATGATTGTTGGATTGGATTGGACCATTATATTATTGGATCGGATTAGATTGTATTAGATTTGATACATTAGTAATCTGATCTAATTTCAATGTAACTTATATTCTTACTGATGCTTTATTTATCAAAAACAGTTAACAGACTGCAAGTTATTGTTTGAGATCATGATTGGAGCTGCTGCTTGAACTGCATTACTGAGCTTTTCATTTGATTGTTCTGTCATCAACCGACTAAGGCAACACTAATATTAAGTTTCAAGATGTCCAAGTCAGTGTTTTGAGGTTACGAGTAAAGCCTGTGTCAAAGCCAGTGGATATATTTTTCGATCGTATGCATTACCTTCTTCCTATCTCGCCATTTTCTTTGAGGTTCTCTCTCTCTCTCTCTCCATTTTCTTTGTGATTTGTTTACACTAACCTCATATGTTTATGAAGCAGTAGAAAGAGATGTCTCCTCTAAATGGTCATTTGGTCAAGTTAACAAAAAGTTCATTGACTAGAAACTCTATTCATCTTTTTGACTTCTTAGAGGTTTTGGTCAATATCAGATTACACTTCCCAACTCCATAAGAAATGAATAATTCTTTGGTAACATTTCAGAGTTGTTTTGGGTTAAGAGGGTAGATCAAGTGATCTTACTCTTTTCTGGAAATGAAAGTCTATATAACTGATATTTCTCTTTATATGTTTAACATTTGAAGTCTTTTGCACTGGTCTTACAGTCCATAATGGAGAATTCAAGAGGGATAATTAATTTAGAATTATTTATGATCTTTAGAGTCCTTTTGATTCTTTGAGAAACTTGTCTTGTAGAGACTATAATCAGTCCTACTCTAGATGCAAATTCGGTAAGAAAAGTTCAGAGAATAGAAGAGAAAGAAGAGAGAGAGAGAAGAAGAAGAAGAAGAAGAAGAAGAAGAAGAAGAAGAAGAACTCAAAAAAAAAGTGTGTGAGTCGATTACACATTGCCGCCCCACTCAGATATTTTTATTAATAGTTTAAAACATAGTAAACTTACAATATTGCCCCTACTGTCTACTATTAACATAAATAAACAACAGCTGAAAACTAACTGAAATAACTAACTTACTGACACTACTAAAATGCCAACAGCTAACATGCTAACAACAACACAACTAACACGCTAACAATAACATAAATAACATATTATTGTTCTACAACTCTACACTCCCCCTCAAGTTGGGAGTAGATATCAATCGTTCCCAACTTGTGCAAATCTATCTCCAACTTGTTCTTTGGGACTGCCTTTGTAAAGAGATTAACAAGCTGCATGTCAAAGGCATAGTTGTCAAGGCGACGCCTAGGCAACAAGGCGCCCTTTGAGGCTCGCCTTGCCCAACCGCCTAACAGTTTTCTACTTCCTACTATAAAATGCTTTTTTTATTCATTCTTTTTTGAGATTATAATTATAAAATAGACATTATTAAACTAAAATAAACATTTTGTGTGTTTATATTCTAATTTATTTTTATTATTTTCTTATTTATTAGGGTTTAATCAACACAAACATTGCTAAGTGCTGTATTGAACCCTCAAAGACTTAAAAACCTGAACCAATAAGTAAGGAAGAACTAAAAATTTTATTTAATCAGCACATTTTCCTCTTCAATATATTCTTCTTCTTCTTCCTCTTCTTCTTCTTCTTCTTCTTCTACTACTACTACTACTACTACTACTACTACTACTACTATTACTACTAGCAATACTTTTTATTTTCCTCTTTTCCTATAATAAAAATAAGGTTCAGCCCCTATATTTTTTGAATTTTATTTTCCTTCCTTTTCTTCTCATGAATATGTTGATTTTCTATACTTTAATATGAAATTTATACTTATGAAAACCATGAATAATTATTAAAGAAATATGGTTATGGTACCTAGGGAATTACCCTAGGATCTATTTTTTAACATAAAAAACACCATCGCCTAGGCGATGCCTAGTGACTAGGCGCCCCCCAGTCGCTTAGCCTTGCCTTGGCACCTTGAAAACTATGGTCAAAGGCAATATATGGAAGACACACTTCTTGAGAAGCAATTCTCTTTGATGAAGTGTCAATCCACTTCAATATGCTTAGTTCTATCATGTTGAACTGGATTATGGGCAAGGGGTGAGCATAATTCGGTTAAAACCGAAAAACCGAACTAAAATTTCGGTTTCGGTTTAATCAGTTCGGTCTAATCAGTTTTTCAGTCGAGTTCGGTTTTGTTATTCGATTTTTTTGTATTTCGGTTTTCCATTTCAGTTATCATACTTGATAAATCAGTTAACCAAAAAAAACTAATTTAATTTTATAACTATACATTTTAAATATTATTTATATTAATATATATCATATTTGGCTATTTGCCAAATTTCCAAAACAAGTAAAAAGAGTTCACTCTTCCTTCCTCAATCGTATTAGACAAGTAAACTACACCTGTGCAGGCGTCTAAGTGTCTTCCAAAGTCCTGTCAATGCAGTCAAAGAAGTGTCTGAACTCTGAAATGTCAGAAATCTGTATTTTAAAGAAAGAGCGTCTGCATCTCTATGACGACCATGACAGAAAGTATAAACGACAAAGAGAGGAGTCGGGACGACGGAGAAGTGCGACAAAGATTGGACAAGTCTCCCACTAGGGTCCCTAGGAAATGCTTGGTTTCCAGTGATTACGTTGGAAGGAGTGAAAAGGAGACAGGTCTGTCGGCAAAAAAATGGATAATGCAGTAATGTCAGTCCATAGCAAGGAAACAAGCCACAACACGCGATAGTGGGTTCCTGCAATTCAGCGAACAATGGACTAATAAGGCGAGATCCAGGTGGAGATTCGCCTTTGCCGCCTCACCCTACCATAATCAAAGAGAGACTCGTAGCTCAACATCAGGAAATCCAAGGGCTTCTGGTTGATAACCAGAGATTGGTTGCTACCCATGTTGCGTTAAAGCAGGAAGTGGCAGCTTCCCAGCATGAGCTGCAACGTATGGTTCATGTTGTTGGCACTTGGATGGATGGTTGATTACTGTCGGATATAGGCCAGCAAGAAGGGAAATAGTAGTCGTCATTTCGATCTTGTATAAGCTAAGTCGGTTTTAACCGAAATATCCAAAATAATCGAAAAAAAATTCGGTTCGGTTTATTCGGTTTTCACAAATTTCGGTTTCGGTTTGGTTTACTATATTAATAAATCGGTTTTTTCGGTTCGGTTTTGAACTAAAAAACCGAATGCTCACCCCTAGCTTCAGCACTAGAACGAGCAACAACATTTTGTTCCTTGTTTCTCCTATCATCAACACACCTTGCCCAATCATCATCTGTGTAAACTTCTATTTTCATGTGACCATTATTTTTGAAGATTATTCCTCTGCCTGGACAAGGATCCTCTCAACTACAAGAAGGTGAATGGTTCTGGGGGAACGCATATATTGGCTAACAATACTAACCACGTAAGAAATGCCCAATTGTGTGAGGCAATGATAAAGGAGTTTTCCAACCAATCGTTTAAACATAACCTTGTCTTCAAGGGGCTCTCCACCTTTTGCACTTATCTTATGATCAAGAACATACTTCCTTTGGGAGACAAAAATCCCATATTTAGATCGTGCTACCTCAATTCCCACAAAATACCATAGTTCTCCCAAACCTTTGACCTCAAATTCTTGGTGAAGCAATCACTTAAAAGAGCCAATCTCATGAATATCACTCCTTGTCATCACAATATCATTCACATATACAACAAGTAGAATCAAGGAGGAATCAATTCTCTTAATGAAAAGAGTGTGATCTGATTGGGCTTGTACATAGTCGAATTTTTCAAGGGCCTGTCTAAATCTATCAAACCATGCTATTAGAGACTGTTTCCGTCCATATAAGGTTTTATTCAGCCGACAGACCTTCTTCCCCACTTCTATACTATAGAATCCAGTAGGTAACTCCATGTACACCTCCTCTTGCAAATCACCATTGAGGTAAGCATTCTTTACATCCATCTAAAACAATGACCATGAGAAATTTGCTACAATGGATAGTAAAACTCTAATAGTATTCATCTTGGCTATTGGTGAAAAAGTCTCCAAATGGTCCATGCCATATGTATGTGTAAACTCGTTTGCAACTAATCTGGCCTTATATCTTTCAACGGAGCCATCAACATTATGTTTCACTGTAAACACCCATCTACACCAAACTAGTTTCTTCCCTTTAGGTTGATCAACTAATTCGCATGTATTGTTCTTTAGAAGAGCATCCATCTCTACCTTCATTGCATCCTTCCATTCAGGTACTGGCAAGGCTTCCTGCACTATTCTGGGAATGAAAATAGCAACAATAGATGCCAAAAAAGACTTATAGGATGGAGACAAATGATCATAAGACAAAAATTGGGATATACAATGAGCTGTAGATGAGGTACAACGACACTTCCTTTTACGAACTGCAAATGGGAGATCAAGATCATCCAAAGGAGGAGGAGAAGGCTCAACAATGGGAGGTATGAGAGGTATCTCATTTGTAGCAGGAGATAAAGGAACAATGGTACATAGATCTAGAGCCACAAAGGAAATTGGAGTTGGCCTGGACTGTTGATGATCGAAATCAACCTACCTCCACCGCCTGTGATACACCCTCAAATCCCAACATCTTTGATAACCCTCCTCACTACACTCCCCTTCAGCAATTAAGATAGGTAATGGAATTTCTGATGAATGAGACCCCATCTCACTACTCTCCCCCTGAGAAGAAATTCGATGATAATAGGGTACATCCTCAAAGAATGCGACATCCATAGAAACAAGTCGTTTCCCAGAAATAGGTTAATAACGGTAATATCCTTTTTGATTTTGTGCATATCCAAAAAAAAATCATTTTGAGGCTTTAGGATAAAATTTGGAGCAATAAGGTCCAAGAATCTAAACAAAGCAAGTACATCCAAAGGTCTTAAGGGGAATAGTAAACAAGTCCTTATCAGGATATAATAGGCTAAATGGAATTTTTATATTTAGGACCTGTGAATCGGTTGATGAGATACACAGTAGTAATAGCAGCCCCTTAGAAACGTGTGGGAACATTGGAGTTCAGCATAATGCTTCTAGCCACCTCCAATTTATGCTTATTTTTCCTCTCAGCAACCCCATTTTGCTGAGGTGTATGGGACAGGTGCTCTGATGGATAACCCCATGGTCAAGGAAATATGAAACCAATGGTTTTGCAAAATACTCTTTAGCATCATCGGATATGAAAATTTTGATTTTGACCCTAAATTGGGTCAAAACCATCTAATGGAAAATCCAAGTCAGGGTAAATACCTCATTTCGAGAGCGCATAAGGTAAACCCATGAGAAACAAGTGTGATTATCAACAAACAACAAAAAAATATATGTATCCCCCCATAGAAGTAATGTGATGCGGTCCCCAAACATCATTATACACAATTTCAAAAAGAATACTTCTTTTGTTGCTCAAAGAATAGGTTGTTTACAATGCTTTGCAAGTTCACAACTTTCGCATTTTAAACTAGACATTTGATTTGACTCAAACAAACTGGGAAATAAACTCTTCAAAGACCTAAATGACAAATGACTTAACCGATTGTGCCAAAGCATAACTTGGCTCACATATTGAGAAACTAATGACCTCCCCACTTTTTTATCCTCCCCATGTGAATGCCCTCCAAGCAGGTAGATTCCATTCGTCTCACGGCCAATCCCAATCACCTTCCTTCTCTATAGATCCTGAAAAGCACTCCAATCAGGAAAGAAAGTATAGTTTTGATTTTTAGTGATGCTATTAACCGAAAGCAAATTAGTACTAAGTTTAGGACCATGCAAAACTAAGGAAAGGATATGGCATAAGACATGGGAACAAGGGAGCCATCAACAATGGACACTTTGTCTCTGCCAAAGGATAAGCAATAAGTAGTAAACAGTGAGGATAAGCCAGTCATATGGTCAGATGCATCTGAATCTATAACCCAACAAGGTTCATTGTTATTTGGGGTTGAAGCATGATATGTTGAAGCCCTTGTACCTAAATGAGCAAATGCTGAAGTGGGAGTAGCAGCTGAGATGAAGAAGCTGAAGTGCCAACTTCACTTTCCATCTGAGTTAGAGCAGCTCGGACAACAACTAAAGTGTCTAAGGATGTAGCTCTTGTGCTAGAGGATGATACACCATCAATAGTAATTGCCACATTGGCATTCCCCTTTTTGTTTCTGAGCTTTGTTCGAATTAGTTTGGCATGATCACAAACTAGTATGCTTCGGTTTTTGCAATGATCACAAACTAACTCCCTCTTGTCTTCTTTCTTCATATCCCTTTCCTTGTCACCTCCAAACTTTGGTTTCACTACTGTCAGGGCTGATTCGATAGGTTGCCTCACAATATCATATTTCTGAATTCAGACCATCTAGGAATTTAAAAACCCTATTGGTTTCAACCTGTTTTTTGTATTTTTGTGCATCCTTCTGACTTTCCCACTCAATTGTCTCTAGGTGATCAATTTCATGCCACAAAGATTTCAAAGTAGATATGTAAATTGAGACTAGTTTTTCTCCTTGTTTAAGATTATTGACTTCACATTTCAGCTCATAGGCCCTAGTAATATTAAGCGGCTGAGAGTAGGTTTCTTTCATGATGTCCCAAATTTCTTTAGCAATTTTGGCCCACAAGTAATTTTGGACGATATGAGGCTGCATGGAATCTGCACAGCTAAGTCATGACCAAATAGTTCTCCTGAACCCATTTGGCATATAATGGATCTTCCTTGGCTGGTTTCTTTGCATCCCCCATCACATAGCCTAATTTCCCTCTACCTCCAATAGCCATCATAGTTGACTAAACCCATTTCAAGTAATTTGATCCATCAAATTTGACAGTTGTAATTTGAAAAGTATTTTCAGTCATGTTTCCAGCTGCCAAAACACTTTCCCCTTTAGCCTTTAACTCAGTTCCTGCCTTCTCCATTAAGTAATTTATGAAAAAGAACTCTTTTTTTTATGCTGAAACTGAAGAAATTATCACCCAGAAATTGCTAGCAGCCAAATTAGAAAACTAAAAAAGGAATAGCAAACACCCAGAAATGTTGAAACAGACCTAATAATCTCCCAAAGATTATTATCAATCAGTCTGGAATGCTGAAACAGATCTAACTGTTACCCAGAAACTAATAACAGTCAGAAAACTAGGGTTTAAATCAAAGAAGTGATCGTGGGTTTGAGAAAACCCTAAAAAAAATCCAGAGAAATCAGAAAAGCCCAGCCACTCCTTCCAGATCACTCTAACCAGTTTCTGATTGGTGTCGATCTCAAATAAAAATTGAAGCTTACCCAGAACAGGCTGGCCGCCACTTCCAATCCTCAATCTGAACCCTAATCTTGAATTCTTTCCTTCCCTGTGATTCTTCCTGATAACGGGACACTTTCCAAGGATCTACAATCCATTGAAAACTGCTGCACTCTACCAGTAATCTCCAAGAACCAGCCGATGGACCATTCTTGCTAAAACTTCCAACCCTAGGAAGTTCTCATGCAGTCGGCCTGATTAGACTCACATGGGAAACCCTAGGTTGGCTCTTAATACCAACTTGTCTTCTAGAGACTGTAACCAGTCCTACTCTAGATGTAAATTCAGAGAATAGAAGAGAGAGAGAGAGAGAGAGAGAGAGAGAGAGAAGAGAGAAATCAAAGAGAAGAGAATTCAGAAAAAGAGTGTGGGTCGATTACACATTGCCGCCCCACTCAACTATTTATATTAATAGTTTAAAACATAGTAAACTTACAATATTGCCCCTACTGTCTACTGTTAACAGAAATAAACAGCACCTGAAAACTAACTGAAATAACTAACTTACTGACACTACTAACATGCTAACAGCTACATAAATAACATTATTGTTCTACAACTCTACACAAGAAGACTTGTCTTTGTCTTCTGTTGGGACTCTGAGTTTCTAGATTTATGAGTCTTGAAGAATTGAGAACAGAGGTCACAACTCTTCAGCTTTTCAAAAAGACTTGTCTTTATCTTCTGTCAAAGAATAGTAACACCCAGGAAATAGGACCTTACCTCTTATTCTTATGTTCCAAGTGGATTCTAGAATCTGAATCTAAAAATATTTCCGTAATTTAAAACTTAGCATCTAAGATTCTATCCAAATTTATTTTCTAAAATCTTCACAGTTATTGTTGGAACTTACAAAAAATTAGGAAAGAAAAAGAATTGAGGAGAAAGGGATGTTTACATCCAAAGTGGTACAAAGTTTGTTTATCAACTATTTATTTCATATGATTGCAAACTAACTTCATCATTAATGTTAGTCAACGAATTTGATGTAGATAAGCTCTGTAACAGGTCCAAGAAAGCCCTAATATAGGAATTGCTACAACTAGTTAATAATCATCACCTAAGTCAAATGAGTTGCTTAAAGAGAAGACGTGTCTTTCTTTAATTTCTAAACCTCTATCTGTTACAATCTAGTAAAAGCCTTATTTTTCTTTCTCAAAATTTTTGACCTTTGATACATGAATCTCAATATATGTAAGAGTCTGTGATTTCGTATTATTATTTTGGTTATGCTTTTCTTTTTATGCAGTCTTATGGTTTTGTAGTTTATTGATTTTCTTTCTTTTGTTTGCTTTTGTTTTGTCTTGATGCATTAAGGATGAATGAACCTAGTTTTGGAAGTCCAAATGATGATGAAAATATCATTGAGACATCTACAACATCTACTTCTAGTCGAAGGAGGACTAGATCTAAGGTATGGGAACACTTCAAGAAAGTGAAATTGGATTCTGGGGAGGAGAAAGCTGTTTGTAAGTATTGTAAAAAGCAGTATACAGGAGGAACTACTAAAGGGACAAGCCACTTGTTAGGTCATATTCCAAGATGTCCTAAAATGAAAGAAAATGGCACTAATGAACCAATGACATTGAGGTTAGAAGGGGCAACTTCCATGTTATGTCTTGAAAACTCTAAATTTGACCAAGACAGGAGTCAAATGGATCTTGCAAGGATGATAATGAAGCATGGCTATCCCCTTGACATGGTTGAACATGAATTTTTTCAAATATTTGTTAATAATCTTCAACCGTCATTTAGACTTGTTTCAAAAAATACAATTAGGAATGATGTTATGAAGGTTTTTTCAGAGGAAAGGGACAGGTTATATAAATACTTTGATAGGCTGTCATGTCGGATTAGCTTAAACATTGACATGTGGACTTCAGATCAAAATTTAGGCTACTATTGCTTGACAGCCCACTTTATAGATGATGGGTGGGGATTGAAAAAGAAAATTATCGCATTTACAGCGGTGGAATGTCCCCATGATGGAAATACCTTATACAAAATTGTCATGGAAAGGTTACTATCTTGGAATCTTGACAAAAAAGTTTGTTCTATTACAGTTACTAATGCCCCTAACAATGATATCATGGTTAGAGAGCTTAGGAATAAACTTTGTAGTCAAAGTTTGCTCCCATTAGATGGTGAGGTATTTCATGTCAGATGTATTGCTCATACTTTGAATCTTACTGTCCAAGATGGGTTGCAAGAAATATCATCATTGTTATATAAGATCCGGGAGAGTGCTAAATATGTAAGATTGACACAACAAAAGAAGCAAAATTTTGACAATGCAAAAAGTCAAGTGAAATTGCAGCATAAAAAAGAAGTAGTTGTTGATTGTTCAACACAATGGAACTCCACATATGATATGTTAGAGTCAGCTTTGGAGTTAAGAGAAGCATTTTTCCAGTTAGCTGAGACTGATCATGACTACAAGTATTGTCCATCTAATGAGGAATGGGAGATGGGAAAAGTGATTAGGGATTGCTTGAAGGTTTTTTATATTTGTACAAAGAATTTCTCAAGTACCAATTTTCCAACAGCAAATATTCTTTTTTCTGATATTTGTACTATTAAACTCCGATTGCATATGTGGCAGAATAGTGAATATCAGTATGTTCGTTCAATGGCATATAAGATGAAGCAAAAGTTTGACAAATATTGGGATGAATGCTGTTTGGTGCTAGCAATTGCAGTTGTACTTGATCCTAGATTTAAAATGGAGGTTGTTACTTATTACTACAATCTCATATATGGAGAAAATGCTGAAAGACACATTATGAGAATTCGACTAGCGCTTAATGACCTCTATTTAGAATATGTGGGTAATGATGTTGGCAAGAAGTCACTTGAAGACTCAAGTAGTGCATTTCCATCTCAGAGGGATCATGATCCTGATGATTTTTTGAGTGGTTTTGACAAATGGTTAGTTCAAGAACGCTCAAACTATTGTTTTGGGAGCCGGAAGTCAGAGTTGGACTTGTATCTTGAAGAACGGTTATTTCCCAGAGATGAAGACTTTGACATTCTAAGATTTTGGCAAGTTGATTGCCCCAAGTTTCCAAAGCTTTCTAGATTGGCTCGTGACATTTTGGCAATCCCGATATTGACTGTGACATCTGAGGCAACATTTAGTACCAAGAGTAGAATAGTTGATCAATACCATACTTCATTACTTCCAGAAATTGTGGAGGCTCTAGTTTGTGGGAAAGATTGGTTAGAAGCTCCAATTAAAAGAAGTAAGTTAAAACTTTAATTGCCTATAATCATGCTTTTGATTTATATTCTTTATTACTAATATGGGCGTCTGTGCTTATGTATATGTCTATGTAATAGATTTGGATTTTGAAGCAATTGATGCTTCTCCTATATGTGTGGCTTTTACAGCTGATACAAGTCAAACATGTAAGTTAAAGTGCTTTCCTATTAGGGTATAGAATTTCAAATATCTAATTTTTGTTCATTGCATATTACAGGTTCAGTTAGAGAAGCAACTTAAAAGGAATCTCGTTGCTGTTGGAAAATGATCATTTTGAGGTATTTCTTAGTCACATTTTTTAAAACTTATGATTACTAAAAAAGTTAATAGACAAGCAAAGAGGCAAAAAGTAATATAATGAAATGATTGGGTTGCAAATCCAGGTCTTACTTTATTACGCATTGCCCATGTGCATCCAAAGGGTCTGTCCTGAATTTGCTGCAAACGGACTGTCGTGGATGCATGTGATGCTAATTACTTCATTTTATCCTATTAGCATTTTATTTATTTATTTTTTCTACTTATGAGGACTGAGGCTAAAAGGCTGTTTGTTTTGTAGAAAAGTTTTGTTTTTTCAATGGAAACACCTCCAAAGGCCCGCCTGTTTTGGTCACTAGCAATAATTTTGTTTTGAAACGGCGATTTGTCTTTTGAAAGAGGAATTCCTGCATCCGTTTCTTTTACAGGCAATGTCATATGACGTTTGAATACCTGCATATATGTTTTATCGCCGCTCGGTGCTCACTATTGGCAGACCCCTGACCCCTAGTTTGACTAAAGATGAAATATGAGTATTCTCAGTTTCTCTTCGATCTCTCTACTTTCTGCTTTCATTTGGCATTTGTTGAATATTTTATCGTGGTTTGGATCTATATTCTTAATTACCACAATCCAGAAGATTCCAGAATGTGTTTCTTTCCTCTTAAGAATACTCTCCTTTTGTTTTGTTGTATAATTCAGCTGTTATAAAAAAAAAATGGTCTCTAAGTATTGTGGAATATGCAAGAGGAAAAAACTTTTATCGCATATCCTTCCAGAATTCCCGAATCAGCTGCTCTACAAAAGCCCTGTCATGACCCACTTTGAGTAAGGGCGTCTTCAGGTTGTGATTCTTCTCCGTTGGTTTTCAACCGTTCATAATCTTTCATTCGGCCCCTCACCCCCAGGAGTCCGGATCTGCATCTTCTTCACACCAACCTCTGAACGCGTCCCGGCCACACATCAGGAGGGTATTTTATATTGTTCTTCATGGGAGCTGTGAGGTCGATCTGAGGTGCGCTGTGTGAGGAGCCAATCCCAATCTCACCTCCAATCACAGGAAACCCAAATAAAAGCCTATTGTGTATTAGTGACCCTCATGTCTCCACAGACAACGTTATCTCGAAACTGGAAGCAGATCCGGTTGGCTAAAGTAGTGTGTGATGGGATTGAAGCAGGCAAATATGTTCAGCCTAATGAGATATTCTACGCCTACAGCATTTTAGCTACTAAATGATCTGGTGGCCAGACATGGGTAATAACTAAAAACTGTTCTAGCCTTCTATGGATCTAAAAAAGACCAAGGCGATGTTTTTACATTGTAATTATTATTTAATATCACATCAGAGGCGTGTTCGCTTTTTGAAAAGTTACCTAAATAGATGAATTTACCTAAAGCCTTGTTTGCGTTTCAGAACTTATCTATGTTCTTTGACAAAAACCATTTTAACCATAAAAATCTATTATTGAAAAAAACATTTTTGTCCTAACTTTCTCTTAATGTTAAAAAATTATTTAAAAAAAAAAAAAAAGAAAGCCTCAGTGTTTCCTAAGTAAATGCATTTACTCATATTTTTTATTTCCTAAATAAATAAAAAATGTTTATTTTAATCATAAAAAATCATTACTAAAAAGGATCAATTTTATTCCATCCATATGAAAAATTACCCATCTGATAGACGAGAGATAAATGATACCCGAAAAAATAAATTTTCCATAAATCTTACATAAATAAAAATATATATATATATAAATTTTTTGATGAATGAAAATCAAAATTCTATTGACCAATTTTCCCTCTCAAAAGAACAGCCCCAAATGCCATATCATCCTTAAAAAATCGAAATCAGCTATAAATAAAAAAAAATACCGATTAGGGCTGGTTTCCCAAAAATCACCAAAATCAGCCAATCAACACATAAATTTAGCATCAATGCCTCAAGCGCTGATATGGCTCCGACATAACAACAATTACCTAACATTTAATATTTCTATTTTTATCCTTCTAGAGATGTCTTATCAACATTCCTTTTTCATAGGCATAGGCTAGTAGTAAACTCAAAATCATTTGGAAATTACATTAACTACCGGTTGTCCACGTACAAAACAAAAAGACCAGAGGAAGAACTAGTAGGTGATTCTTTCTGAAAGAAATTAAAAGCTTTCTGGGTTCTGTTATTCAGGTGAGACAATTGAGGAATTCTGCAGCAGTGGCAATGGCACCTCCTGTAATCGTATGCATCACAACCTTGTCTCTGCCATTGTTGGTGGCTGCCGAAATCAGTGCTCCACTTAATGCACCGCTAAGCATTGCACTCTTCTACAAAAACAGCAAAAGAAAGAGTAAAAGGCAGATCCTTGCATGTATTGTCTGGAACAACTATTGAGTCCTATAAGATGCTTATTTGTCCTGATCCCCGTGGCGTTCTTGGATCTCTCTGGTAGGGTTGCTATTATGCTCTATATAGCAGATGAATAAACAATATGTAATGATTAAATTGCTGAAGCTTAAACCAACTTTACACTATTCAGATAGATTAACAAAAAAGAAGCTGTTTCGAGGTTTTGGAATCGGTATTCCTACTTTACTTACTTTTAATTATTACCAATACCAACTATTCTTCACCATTCATGTATACTTTTTTAACAAATCCGAAAAAAGCCAGAATAACAAACAGCAATTATCTTCAGTCAAATCCCGTCCACTGAAAATTAGATGCTTTAAAATATAACTCAAGATTTGGATTTCAAAAAGTAGACCACCTGGTAGTCATGGTCATGGTCATGGCTTGAAGCCAAAGGTAAATTACATATGCTGGAAAGAAATGATTAGCGTGTCAGTAAAACATTTAGCAATATCAAGCAGAAGGTACCCAGTCTCTGGTGCCACGGATCCTTTCAATTCCGCGCTCCATTCCTACATATACACCAGCCACAGTTCCTGCAAATGTTGTAAAGGCAACTCTTCACTAAGGTCTCTCTCTTTCCAAAAGAATAAAAGGAAAAATAAAAAAGATCCTGTTTTTTGAGGTAATATACAAAATCCTATGCAGAAAAATATATATCCTAGAGATAAACAGGCTTACCCCAGCATGCGCCCTCCCGGAACATCCTCTTCAACTGCAATTAAAGTGAACCCCATCAGTAGTATTAGAGAATTTTTTGCATTCTTATTCTCTAAATTAATAGTCAGACATAAGGCTTCCAAAGGCCGAAGTTTCTGAATGCTCTAGTGCACAGTTTCTTCAAGTTCTAAATATATGCTAGGCCAGCGGCTTTCCAAGGTAACATGAGATATATGGTGATGTTGCATAGATTATTCTCAGGGAACCCAGCATGACAGGTCGATTATAAATGTGAGCCGGGGTACTTCATCGGAAAAGGGAGAAAAATTTTGCCTTTTTTTTTTTGGAAATGAAAAGTGAGTGACGGAGGCTTAATGTTAATGGCCCTTCCATCATCTAAAAATTATTCAAATGATGTGTTTGAAACTTTGAATATTAGTAGAAGTGCAGAAAGAAGTGTGAAGAAGGAAGTAGAGGAAATCCGGATTCACAATGCAAGTTAACATAGCAGTTAACAGGGGTCGGGTGGCAGGAATGCATACGGGCCAATTGGTTACCAGTTGCACGATGGGGGAGAGCCAGTTTTTCCACAGGTTTGAAACTGCAATTCCTCAATGAAAGGGATGCCAACCGACAACCTAAACTAAACAGTCATTAGCATCATTTCTAAACCAGAGAAAGAATCATGAAAGAGATAGTGGAAGAGGATGAGAAGATCCAACTTGTTCTACCAAATCCCCTATATCCTGCAATCTACATTCATGGTTGTTGGTTGTCCTGTATTGATTGAGCTTGGTAAAATATATATAACCAACGCAAGTTTTACTGTGGCAATTTCATGTTTTTTTCTTTTCTATTTCTATGGACTTATGCAGGGATTCATGGTCTCATGGTTGCAAGTTGGAAAGTTGAACCATTTCAGCTGCAACCTTGGATAGTAAATCTACAAATTATAATTAAATGTAGTTAAGTAAACCAAGTAACAGCCATGAGCCAGGGGATTCTTACCGTGTCCTCGAGTTTATGTTTTGGAAATTCCCCTGTAACAAAGATTATGCAATAAGTGGGATGAAGCAACAACAAATCCACGACGTCTACATGCATATTCAAGCCGCAATGCAACAAGGGGGGAAAAAAGGATTGTACATAAGCATAATGCATATGTTATAGAATCACTGGCAGCTGGCAATTTTTTTTCCCTTTTTCTTCCTGATAGCTGTGCAAAAATTGAAGATTTTGGCAAAATCTATTGGTTGGCCGGATTATTGAGATGGAAATTTTTTTCTCTCGTCACTTTTGCATACCACAAAGAGGCACCCTTCAAGCATATTCATTGAACTCTTGTCCAAACTCCAAACGCATGCATGCAGTCTACACTCTACATTCTACGCATTCATCAAGAATCAAGAAGAATATTTTAATTTTAAATAAATAAAAAGAAGAAGAAGAAGAAGAAGAAGAAGTAAGAGCAAGGTAAATGACCTCTTCCCAAGCATTGAAAGGTCTCCTCCGCTGCTGCTCTCGTGGCCGCCACCTACGAACACGAAGCATACAGAAAATCTGATGAGAAGATACAAAGATGGTTTAAAATGTAGAAAGTAATTCAGAAAGGTGGGAAAGGGGGAAAGGATTTACAGCTCCGATCTTGAGGAAGCCATCGACGGTGTGATCAAGGAAGGTATTTCCCGTATCGACGAGAACGTCGACTCTTGGGGATGTTAGAGAACCAGAACACCTGTTATGCGCCATCTTGGTCTTCAATATCTACCGAAACGTTTAGGCTTTTCTACCTCTCTACTCTAAGCTCCACGCACACACAAAGAGAGGCTTGTGAGAGAGAGAGTAGAGTTCCCTTGCCTTCTCGTCTTTCTAGTTTATTGGGAGGCACAGGCACAGGCACCTGAAACCATGAGAGAATAGAAATACCAAAGCACCCTTGCAAGGAAATTAAATTATGATCGATCCGGACAAAATAGAAGGAGAGAGGACAGAAGATGTAGGGGGTGGGGGGTGGGGGGAGAAGAAACAAAGAGCCAAATGCCATTTCTGTTGCCCTCCAAGTGTGATTGAGATAAATACGCGTCATGACGTATGTGTAGTGGTGTGGAAGTAGCAAAGCATTAAGAGTATAAGACAGACAGCAGGGTGCCAGAACAGAGAAGAATAGGAAGGAGAAGCCAAGCCAACGACATGCACAGTTCCAAGTTATGTATGTCCGACACCGACCTGGGCTGCGTCCTGCGTGGCAGCATTTGTTTCAACTTTCAATGTGGCGTTTGAGTTTGGCTCAAAACCTGTGATTATGATTCTTGATTGATCATATGAACAGGAAGAAGCTGGCACGCTTCTCTTACCACGGTCAATGTACACAGAACGAGCGCGGCCTTCTCATAACACCAATCACCAAACAACTTCTTCATAAGCTGCCGACTGTCTAATTCATCAACCACATCCACACGGACACCCCACACCCACCTTCTCATTCAATCATATACGCACAACTGTATGATTCCTTTAAGCTCCGTTTGGGAAGAGTGCAAATACAAAATTATCGGTATATTATCAAGGGTAAAATACAAAAATCTCCTCCGAAGTTTCTGATAATCATAAAAACCTTCTTTGTGGTTTCATTTTAACAAAAATTTATCTTTCATTTTTGAAAAATTCAACAAATTCCTCCCTTATGATCAAGATGAAAAACGTTAAAGAGGATTTTTTTTTTCAAAATTCTTATTTTACCCTTTTACGAATTAATGTGTATCTGATCCTCGAACACTATTCATCTTCTTCAACTGCTTCGCCATTAAAGCATTGGATTTTGCCCTTATTCGGCAAAGGTAAATCTGGTGTGCCCGTAACCTCAGCCTCAGTTTGTTCGCTGCGGTTTTATTGTTCAAAAGAGACAGTATATCATAAATGGCCTCAGGAACTAGAGCAGTAGCAACAGAAGAAACGAGACTCTTGCGACCTCGCTTTGCAGTGATAGACCAGCTCGGAAGAAGCTGGCATACATCGAGAGTTGAAGTAGTTCTACTTGACGTAGTAGTGGAATTGGCCTACCACGCCATTGTCTTTTAAGGTGGCATCTCATGTGACCGAACAAGGACTTCATGGAGGGAAAGTGCTTCCCATAGATGGAACAGGTTGTTTTGGTCATTGGATTGGCTGTTGCGCCATTAGAACAATAGCTTAGTTGATCCTTGTTAATGGATTCGTGAGGTTTGATATTAGAGAAGTGAGGTTGATTATTGGTTTTGGCAGGATCGTCAGCCTGGACTTGTGCCTGACCGTGAACTCTCATGTGACCTCGTAGAGCTCGTTCGAAGCTAAATCCCTTGTTGCAAACCCTATACATACGATTTTCTTTTGATGCTAGACCTGGCTTTTTCTTCTTGTACATATGCCACTGAGTTTGATGCAGCTTCCATGACTGTGCCTGCCTCCAAAAACAATAGAAACAAACAAAGGAAAATAATTGTAGGCCTCCTTCTTCTTCTTCTTCTTCTTCTTCTTCTTCTTCTTCTTCTTCTTCTTCATCAGTAGGGGTAGGAACACGAACAGAAATCTTACGAAGAAGCTTGAGTGGAAAGAGAAATTACAAAAAATCTTTAATAAGTTGAGTTGAGTTTTTAGATCCAAAGTTCAAAACATCGATACACCCAAGAATCTTTTTTTTTTTTGCAACTGGTTCAAGGGAGCCGATTTAGGTCTCCTCCACACCCTGAATCGGTCAAACCCCCGATACACCCACTGTAGGGGTGTATCAGAGGGGTCCCGGAATACGTGTCAATACTTTGAACTTGTTTAGATCTTAATATCTTATCATTTGGAATTGGAAAGACGCTTTCCATGAATTTTTAGGATGCACAAATCTCAAGGCAGAGAGCTTGCTTTAATGTACGGAAACTCAAAACAAAGACCATCTCAACCCCAACCCACAACACCATAGAATGTCCGAAAGTCTACAGATTTTGAGCATAGAAACCATAGAAACCAATATGGTTGTCACATCCCTCTTGTCTTATAGAAACAAAATCTTTACCAAACAATATATCCTTATAATACGAATCCAATTTCTTAAGCTCCTTATGCTTTTGGGCTTAAGTGGTTAGGAATCAAGGTTCTATTTCAAATCCACTGTTCATGGCCGTTCCCAGTGTCTAATCATTCACCTGTAAAAGCCAAGAATGTTTAAATCGAAGACCTACAAGACCTCAAAAATTATCTGCAACACCAGAGAGTGGTTATTGAGGTCAAGAGATAAACATAGGTCAAGCCTCTGCAACGTAGGAATTTTTCCTAACTGACAAAGAAGAAGAACTAGGGCTTTTCCTAAATAGGTTTTTCCCTTTGCTTTGCTTTTCCCAGCCAAACTCTTTAACTTATTATTTAAAATTTTTCATTTGAAAATAAAAATGTGAAAATAGGATAAAAGGACAAAGGCAACCACACCTTAGTGAGATCTCAAGTTCGTGCATGTGTGACGTGTAAAAACATGAATGCCCAGAAAAATCATTAACATATGAAAGGGTAAAATAAGTATTTGAAAAGATTTAATCATGGGCTTTAACATTGACGGAAGGGAGGTTTTTATGATTGTCAGAAAGTTTTGGGGAGGTTTTTGTATTTTACCCTATTATAAATATATTTGGCTCATGAAATGTAAAGTTGGTTTAGTTTTGTAATAATCTTGTCCAATAACTTTTAGTTGTGATTAGTAACTTTGAGTACAAAGTTTACATCTATGCTCTCATCTTAAATGCAACATATCTTGATATCTATATTGCTGCCATTTTCAAAATATAAATACACTCTTACAAAACACCAGCAAAATGAAACAGAGTGCAACTGTAAATGTGAATAAATTAAATCGGTATCGGCTTAATAAATCGTCGGCCCCTTCTCATGCAATGCAAGCCATATAATAAGATGGTCTTAAATTGTCCTACGTCTTTACTATAAAATAAAAGGATGCAAAAGGTTTGCCAGCGCCATTACTCTTGGCAATTCTAGTCTCACCACTCACCAGTCACCAGGGACATTGTCAATCAGGTAAATACAGCGTAAATACCTTGAATCCGCTTTATAGTTTTTAGAAATAGAAGCTAGAAATCTCTCTTTTTTTTCTAATGAATGAATAGAAAGATCTGATATTGTGCCTGATATCTTCCGGAAACGGAAGACAACATAGGGTGATCCTAGGAGTAGAGAAGAACAGTAAGAAACAACAGTTGTCTTGATATTACTTTGGCATTTGGATGCCAGAATCAGTGCCATGTGAATTGATTTATTCCATTTTCATCTAAGAAAACACAGTTTCTCTTTCGGTGCTGTTACTGTTGCTGTGACCTGTGACTGAATGCCAACACTCAAACTCTCCAAAATAAGACAAATAATTGTTGGTAGTTGGTACAAGTTTCCACGTCATGGACTCATGGTGGAAGGTCGGTGGATGCATCTGTAATTCTGGATCCCCACATTCCACAACCAGGAATTACTTTCCAACTTACCGCCTTGCCATATTTTGCCATTCCTTTTGTGTCTACAATACAAAAAAATCTTATAAAAAACAACAAGCCATGCCAGAACGAGTAGAGGAATTGACCAATGGGAATGGATGACCCCGTTTTTGTAATGAGGGGGAACGGAAATCCCGTAAGACTGGCTTGTTTAACAGAGAAGAGGAGAAAGAAAAATGACCGAATTCCCCCGTCTCCAAACTCATTAAAAAGCCTTGAAACTTTAAAAATAGAGACTAGCTTCCAAGGCCAAAAATGGATAGCCAAAACATTGGCCCAAAACAACCACAAGTTGCAAGTTTCAACAACTAAACTGCAACATTATCCTTCTCCATAATGGTGATTACTAAACAGAAGATCCAACCGGTAGAAAATCTGAGGATAAAACCATACACTCCACCCTTCCGTATTCACCTTTTAAAAATCTATTCATAGTAGCCTGCTAAGGGACTTGATTAGCAACTTCAAATTCCGCCTTGTAGCCTCGTCACCCGTGAATCCTGATATGTCAGAACTTATACTCTGCAACAGAGAGAGAGAGAGAGAGAGAGAGAGAGAGTTATTTTGAATTTCATGCTTCCTGCGATATACAGGACCATAAGAAAGTTATAACAAGGTCTCACCTCGATATTCTTCAGAGTGAATATTAAGGTGTATACAGACTGCCGAATTAGCTCAGTGTTCTCAGGAGTCATAATGGAGGAATGCACCCTCCTGCAATAACAAATTAATAGAAGAGGTAATCAAACCAGGATATAACTAGAGACCAAGCGAACAATAACACTTGAATGCAAAGACTAATGTTGATGCAGTTACAGCATATATGAACACACACGGTTTTTTTTTTGTTCACTGGCAATTTTGAAACTTTCAGGGAATCAGGATTTTGGTCGATTTGATCTTTCTAAAAGTTATTTTCTAGTTTACATCTTAGTAAAGGGCTTTTTTGGTAAAATTAGGGTTTACATCTTAGTAAGATTAATTGTCTTAAAGAGTAAAATTAGTTTGATGGGTTTCTTTAGAGAGTTCTTAGAATTTTGAAAGTGTTGAGATGTAACCATGTCCCTTGTTTTGTCTATTAGTATATAATAGTAATAAGGCTAATCGTCTTAAAGAGTTAAATTAGTTTAAAGGGTTATTTTTTAGACAGTCAGAATTTTGAGAAGCAGGGAGGAAGGAGGATGCAATCACATCACTTTTTCTATTGACCTATTTTTCAGGTGTCAAAGCATGTCTGTTTTTGCTTGACTTGTTGTCTTTGGAATGGTTTTTGTTCTTCACTGACCCATCTAGCAAAACCAAGATCTTGTAAATCAAATGTGAATAATGAAAGTTATGGTCATTTTATTGGCAGTGTATCAGGGAGTGACAGGATCGAGTTACGAGTTTCTAATTTCTGAGTCTTCTCTGAAATAGGAAGACTGGACTGTACAACTTTACTTCCCAGGGTCTATAAATATTTATTTTGTAAATTAGCAAGTAGAGAATATTATGGACTAAGAATCTGAGATGAGTTATATTGAGATGTATCCTTATTTCCTCCACAATCTAGTATAAAGGTATGATCTCTTCTTTTTCTCCTTTCCTGCACCCCATATTTGAAACCCTCTTAGTTTCCTTTATCCCATCTCGGATCTGATTCTCCTTCGTAAGAGTTTCTCTTTCCCACCTTGCATCAGTAATACAACATATTGGTGTTCCCAAAAGCATGAACAAAAAGACTTGTGTGCTGCGCTGCAAGAAATTTGCTCCATGCACTACTGCTGCAAAACACAGTCTGTGGTCTTTTATAAGCAAATAAAGTCCTTTGATTGCATGTTGAATGCAGATCCATGTTTAACTTTCCCATCAAATAAATTGATATGAAGCCTTAAAAAACAATAAATAAATAAATGTTTTGAGTATCCTGATTAAAACAAAATAGAATCCTCCTTTTTATCGGTAACAATATGCTTTATTAAATAATAAAATTTGTAAAACTTTCAAGTACAAGAAAGGGGAGGCAAATTATCTTAACTCCCCCCACAACAAAGGAACAAAGAAGAAAGCTAAAAATAAGCCCAAAACATAGATTCCTTAAGCGCCCCTTGCTTGGCAGCCACTGAGTTAGCACTTCTCCTCCCCCAGCTGTACTTCACCTCAATATCCCTACTCAGCCATTTAAATTTTTTCTTTTCATTGCTGTAGCTCCACAAACCATTGTTGTCTTCCTTCAGCCACCTAATCACCATCTCCGAGTCCCCTTCAATGACCAAGCATCGGATGTTTAATTCTCTTGCTCTTTGGATTCCTCCTTCCAGAACTGCTAGAATCTCAGCTCTAAGAGAGTCACCCTCTCCCAAAAGGCCCAAGATTCCTTAAGCTACTACCATCAAAATTCAGTTTTATGAATCCAGAAGGGGGGGGGGGGTTACAAGAGTGGCTGGTGGTCCTCTTACATTGGGCAGATGTAGCTATTTCTTTCCACTTTCTCAATATGAAAATTTTGAGAATAGCTCCATAGATTTCAGCCAGTGAGCTACCCTTAAGTGTATCAGTTCAATTAAGTTTTCCATGGTTCTTTCCTTGTCTGAAAAAATTCGTGAGTTTCTCTCTTCCCATATGGACCAGCACACTGCCGCCCTAATGCTTCTCACCTTCCCTCTTTTCTTAGGCCATATTGAGTACAAGGGGTAGAACAAGCTTTGCACATTTACGAGGGGATTCTAAGTACACCCAAAAAGGGAAAAAACCCACTCCCAAACAGTTTTAGTAACCAGACAAGTAACCATAAGGTGGTAACCTGTTTCCCCATCAGCTTTGCAAAGAACACACCTATTGGGAAGTAAATAGAAATTGGGTCTCTTTCTTTGAAGCAAGTCATTTGTGTTTATTCTTTCCAGGAAAGTTTCCCAACAAAAACTACCAATCCGATGAGGAATGGGTTTGCTCCAAATCTCTTTAAAAGGGAAGGACAACCCAAAAGGAACAGGAGGTTGGATCAAAGTCTCAAAAAATGACGCACAAGAAAAGGAGCCAGAGGAGGAGGGGGTCCAAAATCTAGAGTCTTCCTTACTCGGGTCCAAGAAAACATTTTCAAGGATGGCTAGCATAGACAAAATACAACCCAAGCTTGTATCCCTGATTGTCCTTCTCAACCCTAGGTTCCACCCAAAACCAGAAGTAGATTCTGAAGGAACTAAGAGGAAATGGGTTCATTTTTCAAACCTGACAAGGCATATAAAGAGGGAAATTGGTCCATTAGGGAGGAATCCTCAACTCAAGGTTGCTCCCAAAATTTTATTCGATTACCAAAGTTCAAATCATACCTGATCCAAGGGGAGAAAACCGGAAGCAAATCATGAATGGCTTTCCAAGGGGAAGCAACTGTAGCCCTTGCCATAATTCTTGGACCCCAGTCGTTGTCTTCCAACCCATGTATGCTAGCCACTATCTTTGTCCATAGTGTGTCCCTTTCCATTGGAAACCTCCACAACCATTTCCCCAACAAAGCCACATTTCTTTTCCTAATACTCTCAATCTTGAGCCCTCTTAGCTTCTTATTTCTAGTTACAACCTCCCAACTCACCCTGTGATCTTTCTTCTCCTCTCCTGGTTCCCACAAAAAATCCCTCATTAACTTTTCCACCCTATTAGAGACTTTTGTGGGAATCTTAAACACTGACAGAAAGTAAATAAGAAGGTTAGCTAGGGTAGACCTAATCAAAGTGATTCTCCCCCCTAGTGAGAGAGAACTTTTCTTCCAAGAAGCAAGCCTTTTCTCAAATCTTTCCAATACCGGATTCCAAAAGCTTTCCTTCATGGGGTTATCTCCTAAGGGGAGGCCCAAGTAAATCAAAGGCCAATCTGAAATTACACACCCTAACAAACCAGCATATTCACTTACTTCCCTCTCCTCTAAATTCAATCCCACCGTGCAACTCTTATCAAAGTTCACTTTGAGAGCTCAAAGAGTTGTATTGCCAATTTTAAGTTCCCTATCCAATTTATGTCCCCACCTTCACAAAACAGTATTGTCATCTGCAAAACTTGGGGAGACTTGAACTTTCTTTTTCTTTTTGTTTTTTGAATTGATTTTAATATTTTTTTTCTGACAGGGGATAGGGGTGAAGAGGAGAGGCACCATTCAAGCCAAATCTGATAGCATGTCTTGATTTCTAAACTTTTCAATGTCTAGAAATGTTTACAATATTCTATAACAATGAAAAAAATGCTTATTTTTTCTATTAACAATACAAAATAACAAATGTTAGTATATTAGCACGCCTAACACGACCAGGATATTGCTAAAGCACAATCTACAAATATGCATAAATTATCCCACAAACAGATTAGAAGTTAGAAAGTTTACCTCAAATCTTCAGCTGCTTCTGTCAGGCTTTTGGTCAAACTCTCAACCTCCTTCAGTAGCCCACTGCTACGAACATCAGCCAGCAGAGGTTGAATATCTTCAGTCATGGCTTCAACCTGAGGCATCAAAACATCAAACAGTCTTGCAAGAGCATGCATTAAATGCAGCCTATAAAGAATCTTGGTGTCATTCTACTGAATCCTTAGCAGATATTTAAGTTTCACTGAAGCATGCTAATAAATACAATGATAGAATACCAATGGTTCCGCAGTCATAAAGAACAACAAAAAAAATCCACGAAAAAAGTTTCAACAACCATAATAAAGAACAATAATTCTAAAATAACATTATCAAGCAACAATAATAAACTTATAGAAGTCCTCTAAGTTTGATCACATATGAAATTAATGCCATCATAAATATTTTAAAAACAGGATCAAGTATGATTATACTACATTGCACTTATGTTGCATTACCATGGCTAGAAAATTGGAGATAACTTGGAACCCAGTTCACTCAAAATACTAAGAGAAATAGTTAGAGAACACCGTGATGCCCTCTAACATGTTAGAGAGAGAGAAAGAGCATTAGTCCCTTAAAATGTCAAGAAGTGCACGCCTCTCTACAGAGAAAGGTAATTTTTTATTATTTTTGGCAACTAACCATATGGTCAACCTAGAATCATCATTCTTAAGAGAACAACACTTCTTTAAATTTGGCATAGGTAATTAACCAGCTAATTCCTTATACTGAAGGGTACTTGTAAGCTGCTGGTTTACATTTCTGGACACTGTCAATTCCCAATGCATCAAGCCAGATTTCACTACTCATCTCTAAAGGCCTACTAGAAACCCTATCCAACCACAACTAGAAAATCTTTAGGTTCCTTTTATCCTTAATAACTTCCATCAGCCAGCCCATTTTTCCTATTTTAAGGTCTGGTTTTAATAACAGCGCCCTTCTGTTCCAATTTCCCTTAACCCTATAATAACACCCATCAGCCAACCTTATCTAGGCCCTAGTTTCCCCATTTTAAGGTCTGATTTTAATAACAGTACCCTGTTGTGCCAATTTCTCTCATTCTTATGCCAATCCTAATCCCTATTTATTAATCCAAAGGCATTATGAAGTACAAACATCCAACCTACCCAAGTAGGGACACTAGACCAACATGGACCTCTCACACTAGGAAACAGCAACTCAAGAGCTCCCTCAGAAAAGTTTAGGTACTCTTCAAACACCTTCAAACAAGACAAGTATGAAAATATGCACAGACACATACATGCATATTAAGATGGTCCAGAACTCCTTATATTTTCTTTTTCCATGCCAAAAAGCCCCATATTGCCAGAGAAGCCAATAAACAAATGAACAAATAAAAACTACAACATGTTACCAACTTGTCTACAGAGAAATTAGAAGATGATAGAATTCAAAAATGCATATTAGTAGATGAAACCAAAATATCTGATGACCCATGCAGACCTTTGCAAGCAGTGGTTGTGCTTCTTGAATAACAGATGCAACCCGCTCAGCTAACTTATAGCTTTTGGAAACACCTATTTCTTCCATTTCACGTCCAAGACGGGTGAATATCCCAACTAATGCATCCAAACTTACTCCTTGATGTCCCCTTATCTTTTGACTGTCACATACAATTAGACCTTCTTTAACACATTCTGGATCAAGAGGGCCCACTGAAGGTGTTGGAAGTGGATCCCGAGGTGTGATATCAATCAGAGTCTCCATAAGAAGTCCAGACTGGTTCACCTCTATTAATGAATTCCTAGGTATGATTACTTTATCATCTTCAACCTACAAAATTGAGGGGAAAAGTGATAGAAATAGTTAATATCTTATCAAATTCTTGCATGTTCAGAACATCACTTATTATGGGTATGCCAGCTTACACATGCTTAATCATAATATGAGTTGCAATCATAGATAATTGGCACAAGCCAGTATCTAACAACAATTCTTTAGAAGAACATTTTAGTATCAAACAGGAAAATGGTTCATGTGGAAATGCTCCATCTGGTGTTATCATCAACATAATCTGAACCTTATCTGAACAATGGGAATTGGGAACAATAATCATTTTCCATCAACTGTACACAGCCAGATCTTGTTGAGATGTTATGTTAAGCAAAAATACATTTAAGAAAATATCCAACCATTTACTAAGACCAACATGAAAACTTAACCATCAGCCTCTAAATCCTAAATTCAACCACACTATGCACAGTGCTTATAATTTATATAAATTTGTCGGGATGCTATGTTTCAGGTCATGATCACAGTACTGCTGTTCATTGTAAGGTCTACATAATCAATAGTTTGCCTCTTGTCCTGAATCTGGCTCAAATGAAAACTATTCAGTATTCAATCATAACCATCTGAGAATCATCAGCCTTTCACAAACCATTACCCATCAAATGGTTAGCTGAAGACTATCATAGGAAATACAGAGATATGTGTGATGAAGAAATAATTTGTTGATTTGATGATAAGCAATATCAACAAGCGTGCCTAGACTTGATCATTGAAAGTTGGGTCGTTATGACATAGCTAACTAGAACTATCCTGAACACCAAATTGTTCTCCATCTCAACAAAGCCTTGTTTATCTACAAAATTACGTACACAAGACGACAAATTCTTGAAAAGGTTTGAATGGGAGAAAAATAGAAAAGTGGAGCATCATACCGTACCTCAACAACTGCTTCAATGCTTTTCAAGGAAGGATTGATGCGAATTACATTCCCAACAGCCACTCCCCTGATCCTCACCGGTGTTCCCATGCAGATACCGCAAGCCTGAGCAAACTCAAACACTGCCTGATACTTCCTCAATCGTGATCGTAAATAGAAACCCCTTAGCCAAACCAAACTAAGTGCAAAGAGCACTGCCCCTGAAACGATGAAGAGACCAACTCCTCCCTCCCAGATGCTCCTGTTGCCGAACCCAAAATCACTCAGAGGACGCAAAGTTTGCCTCCAGATATTCCTGGGAATGCCCGAAATAACTGCTAGTGGATTTCTTGCTTTTGGAGACGATGGTGGCGGACTCTGCCCAGTGTTGAGTGAACTTGCTCGAATCCGGACCAGTTTCTTCGATGGTCTGGCTGGAAGACAAGGCATAAAATTCTGGGAATCACTGGGGAGACTAATTAACGGAGAACGCAGCGCAGTGTGGCAAGTTGAAACCTGAACCCATGGACTCCCAACCATCTTTCGCGAAATCCCAACTTACAGAAACTTGAAGTAATGTTTTGTAAAGCTAGCACAGACAAACAACCTCAGTCCACTTGTCCTTGACCAGAATCCGAAGAAATCTAACATGGGTTTGATCTTGAACCTTCAAATTGACATGAAAAGTCTATAGTGACTGAATCAGCTATCAGTTAAATGCTTGGTGGATCATGAAACGGACGATCGCCTATTAAACAGAAGCACTGGATATAAATTTAATTAGAATGATGCACATATGAAAACGAACATATTAAATTAAATTGATAGCTTGAAGCTTGAACCCTAAGAGTGTATTTCGGATGCTTTAGTGCTGACCATACGATAAGGTATGCTAAACCCAGATCAGCAAACGATGATGTGCGTTCCTAAGTTCTAAGGTTCCGGTGCAGAGATTGAGCCAGAGTTGCATACCTGGAAGTAGGGTTTCAACTTTCACGGTTGGGAATAGAATCAGGAATTTAAGATAGGCTGAAACTTGAAAGAATCCACCAATGCCATTAACAAAGATTTTTGCGTTATGCCCTTATTGCCGAGTGGAGGTGGAAGAAACCAGCTCTAGCCCTTTCATATTCCATATCCAGAGATTGGGTGAGGTGAAGGCCTACCTAATTTTAACTTGTGAAACTTTTGGGTGGATTGGTCATTTCAATCTGCTCCTCCTCGCCTCGGTGTGATCGATTGTTGCAGCTTGCAAAGATCCTGGGGGAGGATTGAAACAGCGTCGTTTTAAGTAACGACAAGCAGCCGTCCGATTTGGATTGATTTTCGGGATTTGGCGGGTGCATGGGTCCAGTTGACAATAAAGACTCCGATCTCGCACCCACGATAGCTCTTTCTACGTCTGCCAGTACCCACATCACACTACCCCGTGAAGTAAGAACATCTCCCGTGAATTGGGAACTGCCAGCACCATTCCAACGGCCTATTACAATCTTAATCAGGAATATCTCCCCATAAAATAAAACACATGAATAAATAAATATTTAACAGTGTTAATCGAACCATGGGTAACTTTTATAAATCGAATCCATATAACTGATTTTTTCATTTCCTCAAACTGAAATCGAATCGGTACCACTGGTTAATTGATTTATCGGTTTTGATTTTAATTGATTCGATTTTTTGGTTTTTTTACTTTTTATATTTATAATATATATTATATAAATATATGTATAATACTATATTATAAATATTATAAAAATATATCATATATAATATATTTATAAATAAATTATTTTAAATGTAATATATATTTATATCTAATGAATATATATTTATATATAATATATAAACAATATATGACATATATATATATATATATATATATCCATCGGTTCGATTAACCACCAATTTTTTATAGATTAATTGAAAATCGAATTGATCCTTCAAATTTTTAAAAATATCAAACTAAAATTGAATCGATCAATTTAATTAATTACATTTTCTGATTCGATTTTTTCGATTTAATTTAATTTTTTTATTTTTCTTGAACACCGCTATAAATATTTCGGATGCAAGACTAAAAAATGCTCGAACGCGCGTTCCCACGTTTCACCCGTCAAGCAGACGAGCACCACATACACTGTGACACTGACACTATTGCCTGATGGACATCATAACCTATACTGTTATTGTCCGTAAAAATTTGACCCAGACTCCAGAAGTATGAAAATTGAATACAAACTCCCAAAAGCCCATGATTCATGCTTGAGCAATTAGTTGTAATAATATTTATAAAAGTTGATCTTAATATTGTGGTCGGCTCTAGTCTCCTGCTCCTGGTCGTCGAGAAATAATTAGTTCCCTTTACCAAGTTTCATATCACTTTTGGTCTTAATGTTGTGGTCGGCTCTAATCTCGTCGCGTAATCTCACTTTGTTTTTCATATGGTCCCTCTCACATGTTTTATGTGCCGTTTGACTATTTTGGCTGCCCCTTTATAACACGCCATCGTTATCATTTTAGTGTAGTCTGAAAATCTGTACTTATATGTCGATGGTTATATTTAGTGATTAAGTAGTTGTTAAAATAAATATTTATTCTATAAGAGTATTTATT
Source organism: Nelumbo lutea (assembly GCF_056320005.1). NCBI lineage: Eukaryota > Viridiplantae > Streptophyta > Magnoliopsida > Proteales > Nelumbonaceae > Nelumbo > Nelumbo lutea. The sequence goes on along the minus strand of NC_142685.1, from coordinate 2,516,221 downwards.
GTAAATACTAATTTTAATAATTATTTAATGTTATTTGGTGATTTATTTGTTAAATTACTTAATGATTTTTTCAAGTGTTTATTGGAGAATTCAGATTAATAAAACGTTTTAACTGTTCAGCAGGTTGTGAAACCAATGATGAAGTTTCAGGCTAGTAATAAAATCATGGGACTCACTATAAAGATGTGGGCAACTTTATCATTGGTTCCGCACCCCATTGAACAGCAAAAACGTTTAACTAAACATTGATCCTTATTGGGGTGGGGATGCTTGGTGAGTTACTTTTCCCACAAGTGTTTATTTTAGTATAAATGACAAATTTAACCCTCGTTTCACCCACACATATAAAACAATGATTTCCACGCATTGTATTATACATTTAAAGGGAAACTCGCCACATCAACATATTATTATTCAAATATTTCTGCGTATTATAATTCACATTTTTTCAGCTCAGTTTTTATTCATATTTCAGCATATTATTTTTCACATCTCAACATATACAATGTGCAATAAAAATCTAAAAAAAAATGTAGTATCATAAAAAAACTCATATTAATAAAATCACAATCAACATTCTAATTAAGGAAAAAAATATTGCAAAATAGTTTTTACATACTAGTATAAAAAATGGTATTAATACAAATCCAAATCAACACAAAAATTAAAGGAAAAAAAAAAGATTTCGCGCACATTTCAAATGTTTGGCTGAAAAGACGATTTTTTAGCAAAATATTGCAAAACAGAGGATAATAGCACAAAAAGGATGAGGGTAGGTGGCTGACTTGACTTCTCTAGCAAATCTACAACAAGAACAACGTGAAAATGCACCCAAAAAACAAGATCTAGTGAGCTTATGCGAAAAAACAAAAAGATGTCGATAAATATCTAAAAAAAAAAGGAAAAACATTGAAAGTTGAAATAAAAATTTAAACATCAAATGGGCCTCTTTTTCAAAATTTTTTAAATATATTTTTCAATTTTTTTTAAATGGACCTCTCATAGCTTGGCTTAGTTCACGACCTGTTCTGACCCATGACACAGCATGGGCCTGTGTGGACTTGGGTCGTGCTAAACCAACCCCCCAAATCATCCCAGGGGAGGGAAGCATGACCCTGGATGCCCCGTGGGTCAGCACGGCACAACCCACACAAAGTACGGGCCGCATGCGGATTGTGTCATGTCGGCCCAACACAACCCAGTTTACACCTCTACTTGAAACCCACACAATTTTAGGGATAGGGTGGGGAAATTCGAGGATTTCCCATCCTTGATGATGAGTGAGGTGACTTGCCCCTGAACTTGCTTGAGATTTAAGAGTGGTTGCCTTGCCCTAAACCCACCTGACACTTGGGATGGGGCAACAATGGGGTAGAGTGTCTTGACTATGGGGCAGGGATAGAGATGGACTGCCCCACCTTGAACTCACCCCGTTGTCATTCATATATAATTGTTAATTATTAGTGAGATTAATAAAAATATTAGCTTTTGTAATTATTTTCATTTATTTAAATTTAATCAAATTTTCATTTAAAATAATATAAATAATAACAATTATTAAAATTACTATAAATTATCAATAAAAGTAAATTTATTAAAAACGTTTGTTCATGTTAAATTAACAATAATGGTTTGCTATAAATCAACATTAAATAAAAAATACAATTTTTAAAATTTTAGATATCAACAATAACTTCGAATAGTTGTAGTTAATTAACAACTGATTTTGATTATTAATTAATAGCAAATAAATTTATTAAATCTTTCAGATTTTCCCGTACATCGCACGAATCCTCGTTAATAATGCCATAAAATTTAAGGGGAGTATCGGATAATATTTATAAAACAAGGTACTTAATAGAAACTATCAAAAAATACAATGGAGGTTTCATCAATTTAACTAAATATGGACAATGAACTGCCCAATTAGGTGTTGAAATGTGTCCAATATCAACTCAAACTCCAAGCCGTCGTTTCACTACTTTTTATCATGGGAGGGGAGATGTTTCCAATACATCGGTGGTAGGTTTTAGGGAGAATGATGGTTTAGCCCAGCATAAAAATTCATAAGCCCAAAGTACAGTTGGGGTTAGACCCGACAAAAAGTTGGCCCAACCCAACCTGAAAAACAGGGTTGGGTTATGATGAAGGAAGATTTGGCCCGACCTCGTAATCACTCAATACGTGGCAAAGGCAACAGCACGCCTGAGGTGCGAACTTCGAAAGGAAGAACCAGTAGTCTAAACTCCCTATGAGGAGCCCAAACTCCCCGCAAGGAGCCCGAGCTCTCCCTTAAGCCCTGAGCCTCACAAACACAAAGGGCAATAACCCGAACTGGCCTGCCCCATGGCAGTTCGGGACACACCTCTATCCAAACTCAAAACTTCACCTCGCTCACCACTCCAGCCGAACTAAAACTTCGCCTTTAGGACGCCGAACTAAACAAACGTACCATGCCTGACACTAAGGAAGTCCGTATCCAGGGGCGGCGCACCTGACTGACTTGGGATCTGACGCTTGACAGCCGCACTTCAAACGGTCACCTGCCACTACCATCTCCAGTTACAGAGACAGCTCCGACAAGGAGCAGTGGCGGTTCTGTCCCAGTAGAGGGGATGATGCCCGAACTGGTAGAAGCACAAAAGTAATCATACCCGACCTGACAAAAGCCTCGGAGTGAATGCGCAAAGTGGTTATAAAAGGCTCCTTGCCCCCCAAGAACAACGTATGTGAACTTTGCGCCATCTGGTTTTATCTTGCCTTCAAGAGAATACTAACTTGAGCTTCGGAGCAATCTCACCGAGTTCCTCCCCGGAGATTCCTCATCTTCTCCGTTTCAGGCTCCATACTGCTCCAGTCGGAGGCAAGGTCGTTGACAGCTAGGACCGGCCGGATTGCGCACCATCAATTGGCGTCGTCTGTGGGAACGCTTCTAAAAGTCTTCATCTAACACTCTCATAACCTCTTATTCTTCCAAAAACTCCAATACTCATGGCTTCTTCCAGCAATGCCAGACATGGCACAAAGACGAACACCACTGGGAACAACTCCAAGTCCCCGTGGTGTGCATCGAATAGTTCACCATCCCCCTTCTAGTGGATGGGATCCCCAGCTTGAATGCGCCACAAATAGTGGCACCTGTAAACCTTCCTGCCATGAACGTCCCTCTTCTACTCCCTATCGAAACAACTTTTGATGAACCAACTACTGTCCCCCTGGTGACCCGCCAGAACCAGTTTGATGACCTGATGCAATGCATGCGGGCAATGCAAGCCCAAATGCAATAATTCCAGCAGCATCAAGTACTACACCTCCTCTCTCAACATCACTATCAGCAGTAGTTCCCCCAACTACCCTTGAACCATTCCAGCAGCATCAAGTACTACACCTCCATGTGGAAGTCGGCACATGGCCTTGTGCAGTTAGACTCAACCACGATTTCCTAGTGGTCGCGCCCCCCTCCCCATACAATGCCCTAATAGGGCGACCAATTACACATATTTTATGGGCAGTGGTCTCCACCTACTATCTGGCAATGAAGTTCCCCACAGACTTCGGTGTGGGGGTAGCGCGAGGCGACCAGCTTGAGTCCCGCAAGTGTTATGTTGCCGCCCTGAAGGGAAGAACCAAGGCAACCGACGACCTCGAGCTGGAGCGGCCTATGGAGCAGGGCGAGGAACGAACTTCACCCATACAGGAAATGGTCGCAATCCCGACCTCGGCTATAGATCCGACTCGAATGCTACAAATCGGTGCTTCCGTCAAGGAGCCTCTACGAACCGAACTGGTGAGTTTCTTACTTCAAAATTTAGATATTTTTGCATGGTCCGCGGACAATATGCCTGGTATTGACCCTGGCTTTATAACTCACAAAATTAACACTGACCCTGTAGTCAGACCCATTAGACAGAAGAAATGCAATTTAGCCCCGGAGCGCTAGAGGGCGGTCGGTGAGGAGGTCAAAAATCTCCTCGTAGCGGACTTCATAAGGGAAGTTCATTACCCGAGCTGGGTAGCCAACCCAGTACTGGTGAAAAAGGCAAACAGCAAGTGGCACATGTGCGTTGACTACACCGACCTGAACCAAGCTTGCCCAAAAGACTGCTTCCCCCTCCCCCGAATTGACCGCCTAGTGGACGCGACCTCGGGACAGTTGCTAAGCTTCTTGGAGCTTACTCAGGCTGCAACCAAATCAGGATGGACCAGTCCGATGAGAAAAAAACCAGCTTCATAACCAAGTTCGGCCTGTACTGTAGCAAGGTCATGCCCTTCGAACTAAAGAATGCTGGGGCGACCTTCCAAAGACTTGTAAATAGGCTGTTTCGGCCCCTGATTGGCATGAAGATAGAATGCTATGTAGACGACATGGTCGTCAAGACTCAGTTTTCACAAGAATTAATACAAGACTTAGATTCTGTCTTCTAAATCCTGCGTCAGTTTAACATGAAATTGAACCCCAACAAATGTGTCTTCGGCGTCACCTCGGGCAAATTCCTAGGGTACATTGTCAATCGGCGCGGTATTGAGGCCAACCCGGACAAGATAAAGGCCATCCTAGATATGAGACCACCCCGAAAAGTAAAAGAAGTTCAGAGGTTAAACGACCGCATAGCCGCTCTGAGCCGCTTCATGTCCAAATCGGCAGACCGTTGTCTACCTTTCTTTTAGGCAATCAAAGGCAAAGGGTTCGAATGGACCCGAGACTGCCAGCTCGCGTTCGACGAGCTAAAGAGCTACCTCGCTACTGTGCCAACCTTAGCCAGGCCCGAGGAGGGCGAGGTCTTAGAACTGTACCTCTCGGCAAGCGATGAGGTGGCCAGTTCAGTACTAATAAAAGAAGTAGATCGGGTCTAGCGACCCGTCTATTATGTTACTAAAATTTTGCAAGGAGCAGAATTTTACTCAAGCCCGAGGTTTTCGGTCTTGACTAACAAACCCCTGAGGCAAGTCTTACTCAAGCCCAAGGTTTCCGGTTGACTGACGAAGAGGGCTATCGAGCTCAACGAGTATGATCTCCAGTATAAGCCACGAACTGCTATTAAGGCCCAAGCCTTAGCAGATTTTATCGCCGAGTGCACGTTTAGCCTCGAAGCCCCTGGGTCGGTTGAGCCTGAAATCCCCAGTTCGGGTGAGCCCGGAGCTCCCAAGCCAATAGAGTCTGAACCCCGTGAAGTAGCTGCCAGTGTGGCATCTCTCCTCATTAAGCCAAACACAAACTGAGATGAGGAGCCCTGGATCCTTCACGTAGATGGCTCCTCGAACCAGCAGGGCAGCGGGGCTGGAATAGTCCTGCACATCTTGGGTGGCACGAAATTGGAATACGCACTAAGCTTTGAGTTTGCGACATCCAACAACGAGGCGGAGTACGAGGCACTGATAGTCGGGCTGAACCTAGCGCAAAAGGTAAGAGCAAAGCACATAGTTATCCGTAGTGATTCCCAGCTCGTGGTCAACCAGGTTATGGGCGAATACGAAGCACGCCAACTCTCTATGATCGCATATTTGGCAAAAGTAAAGGAGGCTCTGCTCAACATCCAGTCACACTTCATCAATCAAATCCCGAGGTCGGAGAACACTGAGGCCGACACCCTGTCCCAGTTAGCCAGCACGAGTCACAACACCATGAGAACCGTGTACATAGAGGACTTACCTCGGCCTAGCATTCTCGGTGGGGAAGAGGAGGTCGCTCCCGTCCTTGAAGCAGAGCTGAGCTGGATCGTCCCACTCGCGAGCTTCTTGCTAGATGGAATCCTCCCTGCTGACCGCAATGCAGCCAAGAAGGTGCAGCGCCAGGCAGCCAAATATGTCATAATAGATGAACGGTTGTATCGACGGTCCTACACACTTCCCTATCTGCGTTGTTTGCGACCTGGAGGGTAGAGCCTTCGCCCAAAAGACACTTCGACAAAGATACTACTGGCCAACGATGAGGGCAGAAGTTGTCGAGCTCGTTAGAAAATGCGACAAGTGTCAGAAGCATGCCAATATCCACCATCAGCCTGCTGCTGACCTCAAGTACCTCACCAATCCATGGCCCTTTGCACAATGGGACATCGACCTCCTGGGGCCATTCCCGCCAGCAACAAGTGGGAGAAAGTTCCTAGTGGTGGCAGTAGATTATTTCACAAAGTGGATAGAAGTTGAACCTCTAGCAACAGTTACAACCCAAAAAATACAGAACTTCTTTTGGAAAAACATAGTATGTCACTTCGGGCTACCTCGGGTACTGATCTCCGACAACGGCAAATAGTTTGAGGATATCAAGTTCCAAGAATGGTGCCAAAATATTGGAATTCATCAGAACTTCACATCGGTCGCACACCCGCAGGCAAACAGTCAAACAAAAGTAATGAACAGAGCCATCCTCCGCGGACTGAAAGCATGACTAGACCGAGCTAAAGGGTTGTGGGTGGACGAGCTACCAAGTGTTCTATGGGCTCACCAAACTACGGAAAAAACCGCCACGGGAGAGACCCCCTTTAACCTCACCTACGACACTAAAGCGGTAATCCCAACGGAAATCGAAATACCTACACTATGACTAGAAGCATATGACGATCAGACAAACGGAGACGAGTTACGTACTAATCTCGACCTACTAGATGAGGTAAGAGACCTCGCGCACATCCGGACAATGGCCTACCAGCAAAAAAGTAGCTCGATACTACAATGCCAGAGTAAAGAAGCGGAGCTTCCGCGTCGGCGACCTGGTTCTCCGTAAGATCATGGTACCCGAACCCGGCGTGGGCAAACTTGGACCAAATTGGGAAGGGCCCTACAGAGTAAAGAGAGCGCTCGGGGGGGCATACGAGTTTGAAACCTTAGAGGGAAAACAAGTACCCCGAGCGTGGAACGTCGTCAACTTAAGGCGATACTACCTATAGACCACCTAGCGAAGTGGACAAAATCGCTACCAGAGACGAAGTATTAACAGGGACATCGGCATCTCAGAGACCACGTATTAACACCAAAACAGGTCGTACGAGTGCAGTAACTTAGCAAGAAACAGTTCGGGCATATGGTCAGTTTGGCAAATACAGTCAGTTCGGGAGAAAGAACAACCAACACTTAACCAAAAGAAAAGTCATTCCATTTCATAATAAGGGAGTGTACATTTCAAAAATAAAAATAAAAAATTTACATTTCACAGGCCCAGAGCTACTTCTTCATTATCAGAAGCCACTTCAACGATACTCGAAGGTCCTGCCTCGCCCATCAGCAGCATTGGCCATTTCCTGAGTTATGCGTGAAGTGGATATGGCACGGATATCGAGCTCGGGGTACGTGTTCCAGATCATCCACCGGCTCAGTTTAAAACCCCTTCTGTACAAGTCTACCATTAGGTCATCAAAGCGCGGCGAGGTGATGTACTCATCGATGGCCTTCTTCTTGGCATTTTCGATGCCTTGAGAAAAGATCTGCATCATCTCCATAATGTCCTCCTGGAGGTACTCAACCTGATGCTGTAGATCCAGCCTCAGGTCCGCCATGTGCTTCACCACTACTCCCATGGCCTCGGCATCTCTCTGAGACCTCACCTGCCTGGTCAGTGCAATGCGAGCAGCCGCCTCAGCAGCTCGGGATGTCGTCTTGGCAGCACAGAGAGACTCTTCGGCAGCTCGCGCTTGCCTCAAGCTCCTTTCCACCTTGGCCACCAAGGTATGGATAGAAGAGTTCATCTACCAAAAGGAAAGAACAAGTGATCAGAAGAACGACAGCAAGAGGGATAAAAGCAAAAGAGCCTGACAAAAAATCCGACTTACTACCATGGCATGAGTTGACAACACGGCATGCCACCTGGTTCAAAGGCAGACCGGTCCATGCCACGACCTCCTCAGGGAAAGTGGCCTCCCTACTCTTCTGAAGAGCGTAGTTCGGCGACAACACGCTCCTGAACTCCCCTTGGGCTCCCGAGCTTGAGGGCCCAGCTCGCGTATAAGCGGATCCAGAGTAAGCGGGAGCACTAGAGTAGGCGGGAGCCCTCGTGTGAGTAGTCTCGGCATAAGGGGCCTCTGCCGCTTCTTGCATTGGAGGAGCCACCTTGAGCTCCCTGGGCGGATCCTTTGACGGGTAGTCTGGTACCTCGGGCTCCGCATCTTGGGGCAGCTCGGCACGAGTTCACTTGGCGACTCGCTTCCTCCTCTTCATGCCTTGAAACAGGTGCCCACCATGAGTCCTTTTTGAGTCCATCACACCTGCAAAAAAGAGTTCGACATCAGAAAAAATGAAATAACAAAGCAAAACAAGAAACCTCTGAGCAAGGAACCTACCCGAACTTAGGCTGACCACAGGTAATATGCCCGGGAAGGGGACCCGCTTGGTTAAGCATTAAAATAGAAGAGAATAACTCAAAGTCTAAAGGAAAGCCCTGTTCACAAAATATGGAGATTGTCCCCACCAAGTTACGAATGGAGTTCGGGTGAATCTAGTCGACAGACGCCGAAGTGGTTCATGACCTCAACAAGAAGGGGGTGGAAAGGCAGTCGCAGCCCCACAACGAGCTGCTCCCGGAATATCACGATCTCTTCAGGACCGTGTTCCCAAGGAAAGCTACCCGAAGGTATGAAGTAGGCGTACTCCCAAGGCAAGTTGTAATAGGTAATAAGGGATTGGAGTCCCTCAGGCGACATGGTCGAGAGACCAAACTTGTCTAACGTCCGACCTCAACGAGAGGTGGATGCCAAACTACCCGAGGCGACTCAGCCTACAGGTTTGAACTCTTCCTCGAGCTCTACCTCTGATTCGCTAGGACCACCAGGGGATACAACTCGGTTCGTAGAACCTGCATCTGACCCACTTAAAGAACCGTCTGAGCTATCCGAGCTAGACATCGAGGAGAAAAGATGGATTCCAGGAAAGTACTCACCTGGAAAAAGGCTTGAACAGACTATGGAAACTGGAACACGAGCAAAAAACCTTGAAGGCGAACTAAAAGCCTAGACGCGAGCTGAAACTTGTACGCGAGCTCAAGAAGCAAAGTGCAAAAGTGACAAAGCGACTGGGGTCCCCCACTATTTATATCCATAGTGATTGAGAACCAACATCGTAGATCAAAGCCAATCCAACGGCCCGCAGTCGCGCTGACCACACGTCCCCTGAGACCGAGACGTGATTGGCACAAGTCTTTCTAAAATTGACGGAACACCGGTGCACGTCTTTCTAAAACTGACAGAACGCCAATGCACGTCTTTCTGAAACTAACAAAATGCCAGTGCACGCCTCCTCGCATTAAAAGTGGTAGCGGCGCATTTTTTCAAATTTGAAAAGACCCGTTGTCACGTCTCCCAGTGGCACATTTTTTTTGAAATTTGAAATAAGCGCGCGCTGCCACGTCTGTCGCATTTTTAGACAGATTGTCGTGGGCTTCCCGTCTCTTTGGCGCCTTGAGAAACCCGAAAAATTCGGACGAACACCTCGCGCTATCAATCAAAAACAGTTCGAAGTACGGGACATATCCACCTGCCACCTTGCGAACTCCTCGCGCCAAGCCAAGTCCCTTAAGCACGAGGAGTGGGGGGAAATTGATGAAGGAAGATTTGGCCCGACCTCGTAATCACTCAACACGTGGCAAAGGCAACAGCTTGGCACAAACAGCACGCCTGAGGCGCGAACTTCGAAAGGAGGAACCAGCGGTCCGAACTCCCTACGAGGAGCCCGAACTCCCCGCAAGGAGCCCGAGCTCTCCCTTAGGCCCTGTGCCTTACAAATACAAAGGGCAATAACCCGAACTGGCCTGCCCCATGGCAGTTCGGGACACACCTCTATCCAAACTCAAGACTTCACCTCGCTCACCACTCCAACACTTCACCTCTAGGATGCCGAACTGAACAAACGTACCATGCCTGACACTAAGGAAGTCCGTATCCAGGGGCGGCACACCTGACTGACTTGGGATCTGACGCTTGATAGCCGCACTTCAAACGGCCACCTGCCACTTCCATCTCCAGTTACAGAGACGGCTCCAACAAGGAGTAGTGGCGGTTCTGTCCCAGTAGAGGGGATGACGCCCGAATTGGCAAAAGCACAGAAGTAATCATACCCGACCTGACAAAAGCCTCGGAGTGAATGCGCAAAGTGGTTATAAAAGGCTCCTTGGCCCCCAAGAACAACGTATGTAAACTTTGCGCCATCTGATTTTATCTTGTCTTCAAGAGAATACTAACTTGAGCTTCGGAGCAATCTCACCGAGTTCCTCCCCGGAGATTCCTCATATTCTCCGTTTTCAAGCTCTATACTGCTCTAGTCGGAGACAAGGTCGTTGACAGGTAGGACCGGTCGGATTGCGCACCATCAGGTTGGGTCATGGGTTAGCCAATTTACCTGATTGCCAAATCTATTTGGGAGTTTCCACTCTTTAATTTTTTCTATTTAGTGTTTACTCTTTATTGTTTACTACTATTTAAATTGTTAAATATTCAAATTTTTTTATACAATTTTCTTTAATTTTTTAAAATTCAGTTATATTTTGGAATGACTCAAATTGACCTATGGATCAACCTTAATCCAAACATTTAAGATTAGATGTCAAAATCGAAATTGATGTAAATTTACGGGCGGGCATCGTAGAAATATTGACATTTTGAAATGTTGTAACTCTGCAATGGAAATTAGAATTGTGCAGTGGGCCTGTCCGTACTTTTCCGTAGGGGCGCCGATCTGATATCTCTCTATCGTGCGGCCCGCTTAATTTTCGACCACAGCGCGGGCTTCATTATTCCAGTTAAAAAAATTCGCTAGTCTCGTTTTGGAAATTTGGTTGGAGCTTTTAATATGCGTAGTCGCGTAGACCATTCAGTTTCTCACCGTCAATGTTCAATGCAGAGGCGCAGAGCGCTTCATAGTTCATAGTTCATACTCCACGGTTTCATATTTTCCTGCGCAAAGAATGCTGGCTCCGGTTTCATAGAGAGTGCAGGTTATCTTTATTTGCTCATTGTCATTTTTCCTTCTTCCACTTTTGTTGGTATTTGGTTTAAGATGGGCCTAACTCGAATGCTTAACGGAATCATCATCAATCAATTTGATGCTAATAAAATGCTTCCATTACTTAGTCAGGCAATCGCTCACTATTTCTGTTAACAACTCTTACGCTACGTAGCAGCGCATTTAGGCAAGAAAGACTCGATTTATTAATGAAAAAGAAATTGAGGGAAGGGGAGTTCGAATAAGTTACAATTCCAGCTAGAGACGACAAAGTTACAGGGCGTGGGGTAGTAGACAAACAAAGAAACTGATAGAGTAACAGAGCTCCAGTTAGAGTTGGAATGGCGAATCCACTTAGAACACGGAAGAGGGTCCATGCTATGCGGCGTGCGCCCGACGGAAGCGCCTTCGAGAAATGGTATCTATTTTCCTGCTTACACAGTTTCCTTCGAGAAATCGTATCTATTATTATTATTTTTTTAATATCTTCTCTATTCTACGCCTGTTTTCTCCTTTGTTTTTTCCTTTTTCGTTACTGCTCATATTTATCGAAAACCCATATTCTTTCCTTCATATTAATCGACTCCAGTCGACTTTTAACACTTACTGCTTTCATTTTTTTTACAGTAATTTCTGCGGAGTTTCGGTACCAGTCGCTCTATCCGACATGCACGAGTGCACATTGAAAAAGGAATACGAGAAATTGAAAGGCGCATGTAGAAATCAGAACCCTGTAAAACTGATCATTGACAACCAACCCAGATCGCCATTCTGCGTCTTCATGTATAATCTCTTGTTTCTTTAATTTTTAATTCTCCCAACTTTATATTAATGGTAGATGGTTTTAGTATTATTTGACTTCTTGCCCATTGATTACTAATATGATAAATGTTTGCATGTGTGCCCGCATGCCTGCACTTATGTGCATATGTATTGAAATGTGACCAAAACCTCCCTGTATCTGTTTTATATTCTTTCATATCTGACTCTTCTTAGAGTAGAAGAGAAACTACAGTGCCGTGTCACATTTAAACGGAACATACAAGAATGAGTACATGTATCCTTGAGCTAATTTTACAGAGAAAGCTTCAAAAGACTCCATGCAAACGAAGATTGGATTAATATCGATCGTAAAGGATTTGAGTCATGGAAGAACATGTCGACAAAGGTGGGGGTTGCATCTGAAATTTATGCACATGCCGCCCAAATTAATTTATCAAAGACTCATTCTAATTTTTTTCCCTTGGAATTCTCAGGACAGACATCAATTTATTGTCCAAGCCGAAGAGGTGAATTTGGCTTACGAGAAAACGTTGCTCAAAGAAATCAATGATACATCCAGTGGAGTAAGAACCACAACTGTTTTTTCATCCTAATAATAAGTCGGTAAATTTCAATGTTATACAGGACATCCCAAGAGAGGTTGTTTCTCTCTTTTTGCAATGATTAAATGGTGCTATTAATGAGCTTCCTAACACCTTCATTGTACTACATTAATGCTAAATACTGCAATATATCAATACAATCTTGTTATATTATACAGTTTGCCCCTGTTTTACCTTGGTGTTTTCCTGTTTGGCACAGTTGCCAGATGTTCATATGTCACTTGTATCTGGTAGAGGTCATGGCATGAAGTAATGGTTCTAAATAAATAATATTAGATAGGAAATCTAAAAGCAATGGAACATCCTTGGATGTCTTTTTCTTGTTACACATTTCTAAGAGGGATAAATATGAATTCACATATATTGCAACCACCATTTCAGGATATACTTGTGAAGGCTCAATTGTATTTGGGCATGTTAGCATCCTACCTAGCAAAGAATCATGTGGTGTTTTAATTTGGAAACAAAGGAAGGTTGGGTCATGAATCTGTTCTGAATCCTAATATATTAGGTTTTACATGTGTCCTGCCATAATGGTTGTGGCAGATTTCAACTTGAGGACTACCCACCTTTTGTAGTCAATTAAGATTGGAGCATAATCAACAATGTTACAAGTGTTGGGACAAAATGCCAAATATTGGCATTGTTATTTGGTTTTGGGGTTTCCAGGGAACACATCTCACCTTGAGTCACCTAATATAAAGTGGAAACAAATACCAATCATTTATTATGCACGGGTACTATGTGGCATACGAGTGTGGAGCATATCTTATGTTTCTATACTCATACATAATCAAGTCAGGGAGTTTTATTTTTTTATGCAGTAGATGTAGTATTTGTCTCTTAAGTGGCCATACTTCTTATCTATTAAATGGGTTTATGCTTATTTTGTCATGTGCCATAGCAGTTTTATAAAGGAGTGGCATTTCACTCTCTATGAGCTATGAACAGTGCTATTTAATATTTTTCCCTTTTCTTCCTCTTCTTTTCCTTTTTCTTTTCTTTTTTTTTTTTCAAAATGATCTAATAGTTTTGCATATTGCTTTGTTTGGTCTTTGGTGCTTGATAAGATTCTGGCTAGGGATAATTTAGTCAGAAGAGGTATAGAGGTGGTGGATGTGGCTTGCACATTGTGTAATGGAAATGTGGAATCTTCTGGTCTTCTGTTGCTGCATTTTGAGTTTATTCACTGGATTTGGGAAGACTGTTGGAGTTAAAATGTGCTTCCTGGCTGATGTTAAGGGATTCATAGGTGCTTGGTTTTTAAGAGGGTTAAGCAAGGATGGAAAAGTAGCTTGGAGCATCCTCCCCACAGCAGTCTTATGGGCAGTTTGGTGTGAAAGAATTAGTAGAATCTTTTAAGGAATTTATAGTCTTTTGGGTTTGGGCTGGATGTGCATATTTCTCCCTGATTCTATTCTTGTGATCTAATCCTTAATCAAGCTACCATTTGATATCTCTTTTTTGGCATTGGAATTGTATAAATAACAAATGGTATCGTGATTTTTTTTGATAAATTGGTATCATGATTTTTCCTTGGTTGAGAATTTCTTTTTAAATATTTAAAACTTCATCACTGGTAAAAATTGTATTGACTCCTTCCCATTTCTTAAAAATTAATTCTCTGTGATTCCTCACCTTCCTTTCCATGTTGCTCATTTCAATATATTCCTTTAAAGAAAATGTTAGTAAGTTTTCACTTAATATACCCTCAAGTAGTTGAATGGTGATATTATGGTTGTCTGCAGGTGGATGATGAGGCAGATTCAGCAATGGTTGGGAAGTATGATCTGGTTTGTGCAATTCCCATAATCAATTAGCAGTTCTTGGTCTTATAAACTGATTAGTCTTTCACTTTTTAGCCATATTTTAACTAAAACATTAGTTTCTAACTATTTTTCTGGTTTTAATGTACCAAGAATTATGAACAATATAATTACTGGAGAAACTCTGATGGTTTTGAGAGCACCAGCGATTACAGCAGGGAGAGCTTAGATAGCTTTGAATTGTAATCTCTCTCTCTCTCTCTCTCCTGTTTTTTATATATATGGATTGCAGTTGTATAACCCAATATCTTCACTTAGTAATCGTTTCTCATGGCATAGGGCTACTGTGGACTTGTGAATTGCTTGGTCAACATCTTACAGAATTGAAGATGTCATGGTATTTTGTATCTATTGAAAATGTTTTGGGTCACCTGGAGTATTTCACTCTTGTCAACTAGAATCAAATAGCTGAGTGAATGTTCTGCCCTTACTTGTAAAGTAACTTCAGGATTCTAATCAATTTCTTTGGTTCCTAATGCCACAAATATTGTCTTCCCCTGATAATATTTATTATTCTAAAGATCCCCTGGTAATATTTCTTATACCAAGGGTTTTTAAAGCTAGGTAGAATTAGTCTTTTACTATCTCATTTCCTGTAACATTTTGCATATTTTGTGATTTAGAGGATGTTTGGCCTTCAAAACCATTTCGAATTGTATTGAAAAGCTTATCTGCCTTTGTGGTCATGTGAGTTAATGGTGTTGAGAATTTTTATCAACTTCATCATCACCATCATCTTGAAGCTTTGTTGCAAGTAGGTTATTTGAATTTGATCTGTCAAATGTGATTGGTCATATATTCAGGTTGATCTTGGGTGGGATCTATTAGAGAATGTATTAGTTGATTGCAGTACAATTCAATTAGTTATTACAGTATAAAATAGAACATTAAGATAAATATAATCTTAATCAAGGTTGAAAATTTTGCAATGCATCTGTGCATTCTGGATCGATATGTATTGGCTTTCAGGATTGTCGATATTTTGAATATTTGTTTGGAGTCAATTGATAATTTGTTTTGACTTAAGCCTGATGTAATAACATGGATTACCTTGTACAATTATTACATTGCTCCATTCCGTGTATACCCGGTACGGGGAGTAAAGATACACCATGAATTTGCCTTTTACTGCTGGGACAATCCAAGATGACAGGTAAAAAATAGTCTGGCAGAAAAGTTGGATGGGCATTTTGCATAAAAAAGATTGTTTGAAAAAGCAGGAAAAACTCCATTTAGGTTTTATGTTTGCAAGTAGCTATTTTGAAAAAAAATGGGCCTTGGAGGTCCAAAACCACTTTTTCTTTTTAGCACGGTAAAGGTGGTGGTGGGAGCTGCAACAATATAATGGTGGCAGTGGGAACAGCAGTGCATAATGAAGATGGTGTGTATCTATGATAACGAAAGCTCAATTAAAATTGTTGCTGGACAGGCTGGACTTGGCGTTTGCCTTGGGCTAACAAGTAGCAACAATCTGCAATACTGAAATCTAACGGAGAATTTATTCTTATTGAAAATTTAAAGGAAAGGTAACCAAGTGAAGGGGAAGGCGGCCATGGAAATTCATCCTCAAATGTGATTGGCATCAGCTGCTTACAAGATGGTAGCGGATAATGTGAAGAGAACTGAGAACCCGCTTCATGATCTGTTGGATATCATGTTCAAACCACGTCATGCTCTGCTCCGAAGATCAGAATAGCATTGAGTCGTAGTGCATACAATCTACTTGTGAAAAATGCAGAAGGAAAAAAGTGATAAAAAGAGATTGCCACAAACAGAAGCTTGGCGGATGCGATAGGGCTGTGGGTTAATTCAAGAAATCAACAATGAATTTAAATGTAAGAAGTGAAAACTCAAAAGAACCAGACCCTGTGGATGGCAAGATGCTTGACACTTGTTAGAGCTAATCTGATATCATATTAGGGAAAGAATTGATTGATTTCATTCACAATTCAATTGATGATTATAACAAATATGAATGGGAACTGGGAAGATTTTATTCTAAACAATCTTATCTCTAGTACATATTCCTTGCTTATTGGTGAAAAAATTAGAAATACTTGTATTGACAATTTTTAGAAAAAAAGAAGTAACTTGATGGGATGTTATGGCAAAAGCAACTTGTTTATTCTTGATACGGGAATCTCTAGTTTTTTTGGTTTACTATTGGAAAGTCAGGATCTTATTCATGGTAGTTATCTTTGACTCTCTCTAGGAGTGTTCCAAAAGTTGGTCATGTGTTTGTTTAATGATATTTTATTATTTTGTAAAACCAAGGTTTTTTAATGAAACTCTGTAGGTTTTTTTTTTGGTTGTAACAAGAATGTTCCTAATAAATGTGCTAAACTTCTTAATAGACAACGGGCAAAATTGGATTGGACCGGATAGTCGGATCGGAAAAACTTGGAACCGGTCAGGTAATTGGTTCTGTTTTACTCTAGAACTGTTATTTCGCCAAAACTATTGATTTGGTCAGCAAATTGCTGACCCGGGTGGTCAAACTGTTTAAACCATCCAACAGTTTAGTCTTTTTATTTTATTTTTTATTTTTGTCAGAACAGGCCATTCGTTTGGTTTGAGTGGTTGGACCGTTCAACCTGGGAATCGGACCCTTGACCGGTTTGTTGTTCGGTTTGGTTTTAAAAACCTTGGCGTTCTTCTCTTTTGTTCTAAAAATAAAGTTTATAATCTCTATTTTACTGATAAACAAAAAGTTTATAATCTCTATTTTGCCTAATCATTCATATAACTCAATTCCTCAAAGAGACTATTTGTGGCAATTCATGAATAAAAGCATGGTTTTAGATGTTGCTCTTGAGATGCTATTTGCTCTTTATGTGGGGAATCCAAGGCCTTCTGGAATTGGGGGTGTGTTCAGGAATGTAGAGGGGATTATTTTATCTTTGTTTTCAGGCCCTATTTGAGAAGGAGACTCACTTAGAGCTAAGATCTTTGTGGCTCTGGAAGGTATCCAAAAAGCTAGGGATCTGAACATCGGGAGGTTGATCCTTGAAGGGGATTCAGAGGTAGTGATTAGGTGGATAAAGGAAGATAACAGCAGCATGTGAAGGTTTAGCAATGAAAGGAAGAAATTCAAATGGCCTAGTAGGGGTATTGAGGTGAAGTACAGCTAGGTGAAAATGAGTGCCAACTCACCAGTTGATGGTTTAGCCAAACAAGGGCCGAATATGGATTCTTTATTTTGGGTTAATTTCTAAGTTTTTCTTGTAATCTATTGGTGGGGAGCTAAGACATTTTGTCTCCCCCTTTGTTGTACTTATATTTCTCTCATTTAATAAAAGTTTTCAGTTACTGATAAAAAAAATGCTATTTGCTCTTTAAAAAAGGTGGGTTGGGTGTTAGGAAAGCTAGATATATTAATTAGGCTTTTTGTGTGAAGGTTAGTTTGGATATTCTTGGGAAGTTTTCTATAGGGTTCCCTATCTTTTCCTTCAAACCAAACACAACCTAACTCTACCACTTAGAAAAGAAAACCTTCAAGTTTTGTTGCTTGAAGAGACATTTTTAATTCTCTTAATGATTTGTTGGATCGGGTTGAGTACTGGGTTAATGCTAACACCTCTCTCAACATTTAAAACTAAAAATTTTCCTTGGATTATGAAAGGTAGAGGGTTTTTACACTCCTTTTGCCCCCCTCCTAAGGATCCAAAGGACTTTTGTGGAATAGAAATTTGAAACACTAATATTTTTAGATCTTCAAATAAGGATGATCTTATATTGTGTGTTTTATGATGGATTTTTGTTAAGTAAGCCTATAACTATATTACTAGTTGGAGGAGGGTTATTTTGTTTGATCTTATGCTTAAAATTATTAGTATGATTTGGAATCTAGACATCCCTCCAAGATACAATTTTTTTTTTTTTTGTGGAGATATGAGAGGTTTTATCAATTCAAAAGAAAATTCATAGCTAAAGGGTAATAATAGAAGAATATTTTTTGGGGTGTGTGTGTTTAGTATAATCAGATAGGAATCAAATCCTTAAGAATGTTAATACTGCTGAATGACAAAGACTCATTTCGATGAGGAAGAGCTTCCTTAGCCTTCCAATCAGCAGCTGATTAGGATCTCACAATAATCGTCTGCATCCACCGATAAGAAGAGAACACGTTATATAAAGATGTTAGATGCAATTCAACTAAGGCTCAGTTTGGAAGGAGTACAAATACAAATATGTAGAGTGCAAAATCTTATATTTTATATTATTTTGTATGCATTTGCATTGTACATATTTGTATTTATACACTTTCCAAACTGAGCCTAAAAATATATTTGGTTGTCACGACCGGGATGAGAAAATAGGAATATTTGTATGAGATTCCTATTTTCTCTCGTTTGTTTTGGTTGAAGCAATGGGATAGGATGAGAACTTACATCCCAAAAGTAGAGATGTGGGGTTTCACCAGATAGGTGCGACCCCGCTGAGAAACGAAGACAATGAGAAGTTGGTGGGAAAAAAATGTCAAGGCGACACCTCCATTCATCTCCCGTTCACATGTCCCCACGATCAAATCTCCAACCACTGTTTTCTTCACCTCTAATGATCTAAGACCTCTGATGAAGGAAGATTTGGTCCGACTTCACAGTTATGTGACATGTGGTAGGAACAACAGCTCGGCAAAAGGGCCAAGCCTAAGGCGTGAACAAGGGGACACCAGCGGACTGAACTCCCTACGGGGGCCCGAACTCACCCTTGGCCCAAAACCAGAGTAATCCGAACTGGCAAACTTTGTAACAGCTCGGGATATACCTCACCGAACTGGCCGACCTTGTAACAGCTCGGGATATACCTCGCCGAACTGGCCAACCTTGTAACAGCTCGGGATATACCTCGTCGAACTGGCCAACCTTGTAACAGTTCGGGATATACTTCGCCGAACTGGCCAACCTTGTAACAGTTCGGGATACACCTCGCCGAACTGACCTGCCCTATAGATACCTCCGAACTCAAGACTTCGCCTCGCTCACCACTCCGCATCACCTTCTGGGCACCAAAACCAAACAAGTCGTACCATGCCTGACATTGAGGAAGTCCGTGCCTGAGGGCGCCGCACCTGACTGACTTGGGATCTGACGCTTGGTGGCCGCACTCTAAACGACCACCTGCCACCGCCACTAACACTGCCATCTCTAGTTAGAGAGACGGTTAGGCAGTAACGGTTCTGTCCCAGCAGAAAGGACGATGGCCGAATTGACAAGCGCAAGGGTAATCATACCCCAACAAAGAAGGTATGCAAACTTTGCGCTATCTGATGTTATCTTGCTTTTGAAGGATTCTAACTTGAGTTTCGGAGCCTCTACACCGGGTTCCCCCCGGAGCTTCCTCATCTCCTCCATTTCAGGTTCCCTGTTGCCCCGTTCAGAAGCAAGGTCGTTGACAGCTAAGACCGGTCGGATCGCGCTTCATCAATTGGCGTCGTCTGTGGGAATACGTTTCAAAAAGCCTCCCTCCAAACTTCCATAGCCCCTTTTCTTCAAAAAACCCAACACTCATGGCCTCCTCCAGCAACGACGGACGTGGCACGGAGACAAACACCACCGGGGAACAACTTCAAGTCCCCGTGGTGTGCGTTGGACAGTTCACCATCCCCCTTTCGGTGGATGGGATCCCCAGCTTGAACACGCCACAAGCAATGGCGCCCGTAAACCTTCCTACCACAAGCATCCCCTTTCCTCTCCCTATTGAGACAACCTTTACTGAACCAACTGCCGTCCCCCTGGCAGCCAGCCAAAACCGGTTGGACGACCTGATGCAGTGCATGCGGGCAATGCAAGCCCAAATGCAACAGTTCCAGCAGCACCAGCTTCACCAGCACCAAGTACTACACAACATCTCCCAGTATCACTATCAACAGCAGTTCCCCCAACTGCCGCTGAACCAACCACTACTTCCACCTCGTCACCCCGCTCCGAGGCCGGTCAAGGCCTCCCTGTAGGATGGACGCCCCCACCACGTGAAGGCCTCCTGGCCCCAGAACCCCCCTAACAGCCAGGCCTTGTCCCCAGGCCGAAGAGAGAAAAATATCATCCTCGCCTCGCAACTCGTAGGCGGGTCAGGAACCTCGCCCGCGAGGTCGGCACCCCGGCGCTCCAAGCCCGAGTTCCCACTCACGGAAAACCGATTCGGCGCCCTGGCGGCAGACTACCAGCATTCCGGGCCCATCGAGCTCGGTAACACGGAGACCAGCAGCGCCAGCACAAGGCCCACTCAACAACGAAGGTGCCAGTGAAGTCGCCGAACCGCCACCTGTGTCTTGTTAGAGCTCAGAGGCAAAGAGACGAGCTCGAACGAGGTAGGAGCTGCCCCGGTTCTCTCGGTTCCTTCCCCCCTCGCATTAGAACTCCTGGCGGTCCCCTTACCCAGAAATTTCAAGCTCCCACCTCTGGACAAGTACGACGGGTCCTTTGACCCCAACGACCACGTTGACGCTTTCCAGTCCCAAATGCACCTCGCCAGGGCCAGCGAATCGTGCATGTGCGTGGCCTTCACCACCACCCTCAAGGGAGTAGCCCGCACTTGGTACAGGAACCTGGCCTCCGGGTCGATAAGGTGCTGGGCTCAGTTCGTGCAGGTCTTTACCGCACACTTTGTCACCAGCCAACGGTGCCCTAGAACAGAGGAAAGCATCTTCGGATTAATCCAAAGGGAAGGAGAATCCATCCGGGGCTACATCAAGCGATTCAACGAAGCATGCTTGCAAATATCGCGGTTGGACCCCGCAGTGCAGCTCGCGGCAGCCAAAAGAGGGGTAACGCACAAAGAATTCAAATGGCACATGGTGGCTAACCAGCCCGCAACCGTGGCCAAATTCCTCAAGTTCGCGGACAAGTTCATGAGGACAGAGGAAGAAATCAACCAACAAACTGAAGGCGGGATAGAGAAAAGAAAGAGGGAAGGTGAGCTCTCCAACCCGGTCGACAGAAAAAACCCAGCCCGGGAGCCGAAGTCGAACCAGTCGTTCCGAGCTCCCCTAGCAGTTCGGATGGATTACATGCTGTTAAACACAAGGCGGACCGAGATCTTAATGACGATCAAGGACGCCCCGTACGTGAAGTGGCCACCTCGCCTAAAGGGAAATCCGAACGAGAGAAATAAGAATTTGTATTGTAGTTTTCATAGAGACCATGGTCATAGTACCGAGTAGTGTAATAACCTCCGGGACGAGATAGAGGGGCTCATCCGTCGCAGATACTTGAGAAACTTTGTACAGCACAACAATAATAACAATAAGGCAGGTCGGCAAGGGGAGCACGAAAAGGATGCCCTCGAGTCTAGCAGCAGACTTGACGAACCTTTGCAGCGATAGCCTCCAGAAGAGAGGCCAGTTCGGGGAACCATCCATGTAATTGCGGGAGGTTCGATGGTAGCAGGGTGTACCTTGGCAGCGGCCCGGACTTCAGTTCACGAAGCGGCCCTCGAAGAACGGAACCCCCCAAAGAGACCAAAGACCGAAGAACCAATCTTCTTCACGGAGGATGACGTGCGAGGGGTCCGCTACCCACACGATGACGCGCTTGTCATTAAACTAAGGATCAGCGACTTCGAGTTCAGACGCATACTCGTAGATTCGAGCAGCTCAGTGGACATCTTCTTTAAATCAACATTTGACCAGCTACAGTTATAGAGGAGCGAGCTGAAGCCCGCGAACACTCCCCTGGTGGGTTTCAGCGGAGAGGAAGTCAGGCCTCTCGAAAAAATAACAGTATCTGTGGAAGTCGGCACATGGCCTTGTGCGGTCAGACTCAACCATGATTTCCTGGTGGTCACGACCCCCTCCCCATACAATGCCATAATAGGGCGGCCGATCACGCATATCCTACGGGCGGTGGTCTCCACCTACTATTTGGCCATGAAGTTCCCTACGGACTTCGGTGTGGGGGTAGCGCAGGGCGACCAACTCGAGTCTTGCAAGTGTTATGTTGCCGCCCTGAAGGGAAAAACCAAGGTGGCCGACGACCTCGAACTGGAGCGGCCTGCGGAGCAAGGTGAGGAACGAGCTTCGCCCACGGAGGAAACGGTCGCAATCCCGACTTCGGCTACGGACCCAGCTCGCACACTTCAGATCGAGCTTCTGTCGAGGAACCCCTACGAACCGAACTGGTGAGTTTTTTACTTCAAAATTTAGATATTTTCGCCTGGTCCGCGGCTGACATGCCCGGCATTAGCCTTGGCCTGATAACTCACAAACATAATACTGACCCTGTAGTCAGACCCGTTAGACAGAAGAAACGCAACTTAACCCCAGAACGCTGGAGGGCGGTCGACGAGGAGGTCGAGAAGCTCCTCGCAGCGAACTTTATAAGGGAAGTCCATTACCCGAGATGGGTGGCCAACTCGGTGTTGGTAAAAAAGGCAAACGGCAAGTGGCGCATGTGCGTCGACTACACCGACCTGAACCAAGCTTGCCCGAAAGATTGCTTCCCCCTCCCCAGAATTGACCGCCTAGTGGACGCGACCTCGGGAAATGAGTTGCTAAGCTTGCTGAATGCCTACTCGGGCTACAACCAAATCCGGATGGACCCATCCGATGAGGAAAAAACCAGCTTCATAACCGAGTTCGGCCTATATTGCTACAAGGTCACGCCCTTCGGATTAAAAAATGCCGGGGCGACTTTCCAAAGACTTGTAAATAGGCTGTTTCGGCCCCTGATTGGCACGAAGATAGAATGCTATGTAGATGACATGGTCGTCAAGACTCAGTTTTCACAAGAATTAATACAAGACTTAGATTCTGTCTTCTAAATCCTGCATCAGTTTAACATGAAATTGAACCCCAACAAATGTGTCTTCGGCGTCACCTCGGGCAAATTCCTAGGGTACATTGTCAATCTGCGCGGTATTGAGGCCAACCCGGACAAGATAAAAGCCATTCTAGATATGAGACCACCTTGAAAAGTAAAAGAAGTTCAGAGGCTAAACGGATGCATAGCCGCTCTAAGCCGCTTCATTTCCAAATCGGTAGACCGCTGCCTACCTTTCTTCAAAGCAATCAAAGGCAAAGGGTTCGAGTGGACCCAGGACTGCCAGCTCGCGTTTGGCAAGCTAAAAGGTTACCTCGCTAGTGTGCCAACCTTAGCCCGGCCCGAGGAGGGCGAGGTCTTAGAACTATACCTCTCGGCAAGCGACGAGGCGGTCAGTTCGGTACTAATAAAAGAAACAGATCGGGTCCAGCGACCCATTTATTATGTTAGTAAAATTTTGCAGGGAGCAGAGACAAGGTACCCGCAGATAGAAAAGCTAGCATAAGCACTAGTGACAGTAGCTCGGAAACTCCACCCATACTTCCAGGCTCACCCCGTCATCGTCCTGACTGACAAACCTATGAGACAAGTTTTACTCATACCCGATGTTTCCGCTCGACTGACGAAATGGGCCATCGAACTCAGCGAGTATGACCTCCAGTACAAGCCAAGAACCGCTATTAAGGCCCAAGCTTTGGCAGATTTTATCGCCGAGTGCACTTTCAGCCACGAAGCCCCACAGGTCGAGCCCGAGGTCCCCAGTTCGGGCGAACCCGGAGCTCCCGAGCCAATAGAGTCTGAACCCCGTGAAGTAGCAGCCAGTGTGGCATCTCTCCTGGTCAGGCGAAACGCGAACTGGGATGAGGAGCCCTGGATCCTTCACGTAGATGGTTCCTCGAACCGGCAAGGCAGCGGAGCTGGAATAGTCTTATGCGGCCCGGGCGGCACAAAATTAGAATACGCACTACGCTTTGAGTTCGCGGCATCCAACAACGAGGCAGAGTACGAAGCACTGATAGCTGGGCTGGACCTAGCGCGAAAGGTAAAGGCAAAACACTTGGTCATCTGCAGCGATTCCCAGCTCGTGGTCAACCAAGTTACGGGCGAGTATGAAGCACGCGAGCTCTCCATGATCGCATATTTGGCCAAAGTAAAAGAAGCCCTGCTCAACTTCTAGTCACACTTCATCAGGCAAATCCCGAGGTCAGAGAACACTGAGGCCGACGCTCTGTCCCGCTTAGCCAGCACAAGTCACAACAACATGAGAACTGTTTACATAGAGGACTTACCTCGGCCTAGTATTCTCGGGGGGACAGAGGAGGTCACTCCCATCTTGGAAGCAGAGCCGAGCTGGATCGACCCATTCGTGATCTTCTTGATAGACGGAGCCCTCCCTGCAGAACGCAATGCGGCCAAGAGGGTGCAGCGCCAGGCAGCCAAATACGTCATAATAGACGAACGGTTATACCGACGGTCGTACACGCTCCCCTACTTGCGTTGCCTGCGACCTGCCGAAGCCGAGTTCATACTCCGCGACACTCATGAAGGCCTGTGCGGCGGACACTTGGGGGGCAGAGCACTCGCCCAAAAAGCACTTCGACAAGGATACTACTGGCCAACGATGAAGGCAGAAGCTATCGAGCTCGTCAGAAAATGCGACAAGTGTCAGAAGCACGCCAATATCCACCATCAACCTGCCTCCGACCTCAAATACCTCGCCAGCCCGTGGCCCTTTGCACAATGGGGCATCGACCTCCTGGGGCCATTCCCACCAGCAACAGGTGGAAGAAAATTCCTAGTTGTTGCAGTAGATTACTTTACGAAGTGGATAGAAGCCGAACCTCTGGCAATTGTTACGACTCGAAACATACAGAACTTCTTTTGGAAGAACATAGTATGTCACTTCGGGTTACCTCGGGTACTAATCTCCGACAACGGCAAGCAGTTCGAGGATATTAAGTTCCAAGAGTGGTGCCAGAACATGGGGATTCAGCAAAACTTCACATCAGTCGCACACCCACAGGCAAATGGTCAGACAGAAGTAATGAACAGAGCCATCCTGCGCGGACTAAAAGCCTGTCTGGATCGAGCTAAGGGATTGTGGGCCGAAGAGCTACCAAGTGTCTTATGGGCTCACCGAACTACAGAAAAAACCGCCACGGGAGAAACCCCATTCAACCTCACCTACGACATTGAAGAAGTGATCCCGGCGGAAATTGAAGTACCAACATTGCGACTAGAAACATATGACGATCGGAAGAACAGAGACGAGTTACGTACCAACCTTGACCTATTGGATGAGGTAAGGGACCTCGCGCACATCCGAACAGCGGCATACCAGCAGCAGGTAGCTCGCTACTACAATACCAGAGTAAAGCAACGAAGCTTCTGAGTCGGCGACCTGGTCCTTCGTAAGATTATGGTGCTCGAACCCGACGTGGGCAAACTTGGACCAAACTGGGAAGGGCCCTATAAAGTAAAAAGAGCGCTCGGGGGGGGGCATACAAACTCGAAACCTTGGAAGGCAAACAAGTACCTCGAGCGTGGAACATCGTGAACTTAAGGCGATACTACCTATAAACCGCCAAGCAAAGTGGACGAAATCAGGTCCTATGTGCCACGATGCAGAGCCAAGAGGAACCTGGGCGTAAACAAGCAAAGAAGTCGAGCATATTATCAGCTCGACAAAAAATCAGTTCGCTGCAAAAAGCCTTCACGGCAAAACAGGTCGCGGAAAGTATAATAACCCGGACAAGTGACATATTCAGTTCGACAAAGAATCAGTTCGGGGAAAAGGAACACTTGGGCAAAAAGATTATCTATTCTGTTGCAAGAAACAATAGTACATTGGCCATCAGAAGAGACATAAAAAAAAAAGGTTGTTACATGCCTGGAGCTACTTCTTCGCCATCAGAAGGCACTTCAACAACACCCAAAGGCCCTGCCTCTCCTTTAGAGTCCGGCTCGCCATCGACAGCATTGGCCATCTCCTGAGTTATATGCGAAGTGGATATGGCACTAACATCGATGTCAGGGTATGTATTCCGGATCATCCACCTGCTCAGTTTGAACCCCCTCCTGTAAGAATCCACCATCAGATCGTCAAAACGCGGAGATGCAATGTAGTCTTCAACGGCCTTTTTCTTGGCGTCTTCAATGCCTTGGAAAAAAATCTGTGTTCTCTCCCTGATGTCCTCCTGAAGATATTCGACTTGATGCTACAAATCCAACTTCAAGTCCGCCATATGCTTGGCAACTACCCCCATGGCCTCGGCGTCACGCTGAGACCTTGCCTGCCTGGCCATCACGACGCGAGCAGCCTCTTCGGCAGCATAAGCGGCCGCCTCAGCAGCCGGGGTATTCGCCTCTGCAACCGGGGTATTCGCCTCTGCAGCACGGAAAGCTTCTTCAGCAGCATGAGCGTTAGCCTCAGCAGCTCACACCTGTCGCGAGCTCCTCTCCACTTGGGCCGCTAAGGCATGAATTGAAGAATTCACCTACCAAAAGAAACAAGTGAGCAATAACAGTAAAAGTGACAGAAAATGAAAAAGGCAGACGAAATCTAACTTACCACCATAGCATGTGTTACGGCGCGGCAGACGACCTGATTCAAAGGAAGATCGGTCCACGCTGCGACCTCCTCATGGAAAGTAGCCTCCCTACTCTTCTGAAGAGCGTAGTTCGGCGTCAATACGCTCCTGAACTCCCCTTGAGCTCCCGAACCCGAGGGCCCAGCCCGTGTATGAGCGGACCCAGAGTGAGCAGGAGCACTTGAGTATGCAGGAGCGTCCGTATGAGTGGTCTCAGCGTAAGGCGCCCCGGCAGTTTCATGCATCGGTGGAGTCACCTCGGGCTCTCTGGACAGATCCTTCGGCGTGTGCACGCCTTCTTGAAACCGACGTCGCGCCGACACACGTCTTTCCGAAACTGACTGCGCCGCACGTCTCCCTGACAGCCGCCCGCGCACGTACAGCAGTGGCACGCCTTTTTGAATGACCCGCTGTCACGTCCCAACGGTGCGAATTTTTGAAATTTGAAACGCGCGTTGTCACAACCATCAACATTTATGAGTAGGCACGTTTCCAGCCTTCTCGGAAACCGAAGAATCTTGGCAAAAGCAACTCGCGCAGTCAAGATTCGAAGGATGGGACAAATCCACCTACTACCTCGCGAAACTCCCCGCACCAGGGCAAGACCCTTGGCGCGAGGAGTGGGGGGCAATTGATGAATGAAGATTTGGCCCGACCTCACAGTTATGCGACACGTGGCAGGAACAACAGGTCGGCAAAAGGGCCAAGCCTAAGGCGTGAACAAGGGGACACCAGCGGACCGAACTCACCCTTGGCCCAAAACCAGAGTAATCCGAACTGGCCAACCTTGTAACAGCTCGGGATATACCTCGCCGAACTGGCCGACCTTGTAACAGCTTGGGATATACCTCGCCGAACTGGCCGACCTTGTAACAGCTCGGGATATACCTCGCCGAACTGGCCAACCTTGTAACAGCTCGGGATATACCTCGCCGAACTGGCCAATCTTGTAACAATTCGGGATACACCTCGCCGAACTGACCTGCCCTATAGATACCTCCGAACTCAAGACTTCGCCTCGCTCACCACTCCGCATCACCTTTTGGGCACCAAAACCAAACAAGTCGTACCATGCCTGACACTGAGGAAGTCCGTGTCCGAGGGCGCCGCACCTGACTGACTTGGGATCTGACGCTTGGCAGCCGCACTCTAAACGGCCACCTGCCATCGCCACTGACACCGCCATCTCCAGTTAGAGAGACGGTTAGGCAGTGACGGTTCTGTTCCAGCAGAAAGGACGATAGCCGAATTGAGAAGCGCAAGGGTAATTATACCCGACCTGACAAGGGCCTCGGAGCGAGTGCGCGAAGTGATTATAAGAGCCCCTTGCCCCCCAACAAAGAAGGTATGCAAACTTTGCGCTATCTGGTGTTATCTTGTTTTTGAAGGATTTTAACTTGAGCTTCGGAGCCGCTACACCGGAATTTTTTTCTCTAAAACTTTGTTGCTTTTCTTCCAATTCCTGATTTCTTAACCTTTCGACAACCAAATGTTGGTAGATCTGCTTAAACCTCTGTTCTTATCATTGTAGATCTAATAAGTTTGTAATTTTTTTTCATGATATATTGGTTAGATTTCTTAGGCATCCCTGATTTCTTGGCCAATGGTGACACCGAAGTGGTTTATGATTTCGACGAGAAGGGGGTGAAAAGGAAGTCGCAACCCCGCAGCGAGCTGCTCTCGAAAAATCACGATCTCATCAGGACCGTGTTCCCAAGGAAAGCTACCTGAAGGAATAAAATATGTATACCCCCTGGGAAGGTTGTAAGACATAAGTATGGATTGAAACCCCTCAGGCGTCATGGTCGAGGGACCAAACCTGTCTAGCATCCGACCTCGGCGGGAGGTAGACGCCAAACTGCCCGAAGCGGCTCGGCCTACTGGTTCATAGTCCTCGAGTTTCACCTCAGGATCACTGAGGCAGTCGGGGGACACGGCTCGGTTGGTAGAACCTACGTCGGCCCTACTTGAAGAGTCGTCTGAGCTATCAAAGCTAGACATCGAGGAAAAGGTGGATTCAGGAAGGTACACACCGGAAGAAAGTTTTGAAGGCTCCGGGGACGGGAACAAGCCAAAGAACCTTGAAGGCTATGTAACCAGCCTTGACGCGAGCTGGAAAAAACTTGGATGCGAGCTGAAAAGCTGGGCGCGAGCTCAGTAGACAAACCGTAGAAGTGACAAATCGAGTGGGGTCCCCCACTATTTATAGCTACAGTAACCAAGAATCGACCGTGAAGGGGAATGAAATCAAGCATCTTGTAAAATTTTCTCAACAATCAAACACCGGAAATCAAATTTTGCAGAATAATTGGTTTCTACAACAAACATAGGATGCCAAAATGAGAAAATGAAAATTCCTTTCTCATCCCACCCCTTCTCATTCCACTATTTCTCAACAACCAAACAGACCATAATGGAATCCAGACTTTAACGGGCGTCTAGACTCTAAAAACTTTTAAATTTTGCTAAACCCGCCCAATCTCTTTTTGACTGGACTCTCGACCTGTTCCTCTCTCTCTCTCTCTCTCTCTCTCTCTCACTGTTGGTACCTCCGCTCTCCTTACCTCTGTTCTTCAACCTCACGAGCTACCATTGTCGCCAGTTACATCACCGACATACTACTTTCAATCTCTTCGGTTTTTTCTATACTCTTTCTTTTCCTCTCTCCCACCCTCCAACCGGCACCAACACTGCAACCTCCACCATTGTTGAAATCGACAATCGAACTGCACCGTTGTTGCCATCAGTCTACATGTAGTGATACTAATGCTATATTGTGCAGGTTGAAGCCCGTAGTTCGTTAGTAATAGAGGAGCACCCATATGTCATTCTTGTCCCTATTGAATTCGTTCAGATGGGTTTTGGATACCATAGGCAGCTCCCTCCTGCGCCATTGCCAAATCAAGGCTCAAATCCTATTAGACCCTCCACCATTCATGCATAGCTCCAAAGCTTCTATCTCCAGATAGCCTGGGAATCAAATTGAAGCCTATTAAGAGTTGTGTTACAATTGAAGGTTGATGTAGAAAGGAGGTTGTTTCTGATCACACGCCATTGGTTCATGTTAGTATAGGTATGGAGAAAAAACTGCACATACATACTCGTTCATATTGGGGAAAAAACACGTTTAGGAGGACATTCTTTGATTTGTGTTATTGTATTGGGAGAAGGGAGATGTGCTGGAGGTATTTGTGTCATGTGTAAATAGAGGGGAAAAAGGAATAAAAAATGATATCACAGGTTGATTGTAGAGTAGTTTTTTTTCTTCATTTTTGATGAATCAGGAAGGTAAATCATGTATGGATGCCATATTCATTTTGTATCCATAACCTTGTAACTTCAAACAAAAATGGCCCTGAAGATTGAATCTCTCTTTCTCTCTCTATTTTTGCAACTCAGTTTCAATTGTTTCTTTTATCAATATATAGTGTGGATTCAATGTTGCAAGAATATTCATTCCAATTCTTTGATGACAAGCAGGATCCATTGAACAAATAGAAGTAAATTCAAATCCCTAAAGGCGGGGAGGTGATTATATCAGTAAACTAACAATGCAGACTTGAATCTACCAAAAAAGAAAGAAGAAAAGGCCAGCTTGAAGATTGGGCAAAATTTTTCATTTATTTTTTTAACTCAGCATGATGACTCTTGAGTAAAAAAAAAAAAGAAAAACATCCTTTTATCAATGTTTTCGTTTCAATTCAAACACTTTTTTTTTCTGAGATGAAATATTTCAGCTACATCCTATTACTCCTTTATCTTCTAGGAGAAAATGAAACGTGAACCAGATCCTACAACATTCTCGTGTTAGCATATCGATTGCCACAAGTGCCATCAAATAACATCTTATTCGATAGTAGCCACATGAGGTGGCAAAATCTTTCTGACCTGTAAATCACAAAGCAACAAAAGTTAATCACTGGTATTTGGCTTAAAACAGATTTCTTGGCGACTTGATCATTCTCATTGAATGATACTTCATATCAATGCAGCTATTGAGAGTTCATTTCTGCTACAATAGTAATTTGTGGCTTGTGATTTGTGTGGATCCATTTGTGATTTTTTTTGTTAAGTAAATGGATTTCATTCAACGACAGAGAGTTGTAAAGTCAGATACAAGTGGAATCTAGGGGTTGAGTTCAATTTTTGTCTTGTACTTTGAGACTGATGGTGGCAGCAATGGTGCGGTTCAATCATCAGTTGCAGTGGCGGTGAAGATTGTAGCAGTGGCACTGATTGGAGGGCTGGGTTGCTGATTCGGAGCAAGAGAGAGAGAGAGAGAGAGAGAGAGAGAGAGAGAGTGTAAGGGATATCGAACACCGGTGACGGTGGAAACTCGTGAGGTTGAATGGAGGTTGGGAGAGATGGGGGGGGAACAGGTATTTAACGAAACTTAAAAGTTTTTGGAGTCTAGACCGTGCTCTCTTCTTATTGGTGGATGCAGACGATGTGGGTTCCTTGATTGGCCTTCCTGTAGACATGAAGATACTCCACTCTGACGGTCTGCCCCTCAGGTGCTCTCGAATGTTCTTGCACTCTTCTAAAATGGTCTTCAACCTCCACGGAGCATGTGATGACTTTTCCTTGATAATAGAATAGTTCCTGTAATTCAAAGCTACATTATGGGCCTTGAGAAGTATTTCCTATATGGAAGGCTTCAATCATGGTTTTCAAAACCGGATTGGACCGGATGGTCAGGCTGGAAAAACCGGGAATCGGTCAGGTGACCGGTTCTGTTTTCCCCCAAACCTGCTTTTCCCCTAAAACTGTAGATTTTGATTAGCAAACAGCTGAACCGGTTGGTTAACCATTCAAACCGTTTGAATGGTTTTGACTATTTTCCAAATTTTTTAATTTTTTTGTCAGAATAGACCAATCGTTCAGGTCAAGCGGTTGGACCGTTCAACCGATAACCGACCCCTGGCTGATTCGATCATCGGTTCGTTTTTAAAAACCATGCTTCCAAGAACTTCTGAATCATTTGACTGCCTTCGATCTTTGCTTGTTAAGCAAGAAAAATGTGATTTGTTTTGTATCTTATTACGTGTTATTATATTTGCTATGTCAGGAGTTCTCTAATATTTCAAGATAAGAAAAAGACATTCTTGAATTTTGTATATGGTGAACTAAATCTTTTTTCAATGTGAGAAAGGTTTTAGGGCTTCTTTTAACCTTGGTGTATTTTTTCTCTCTTGTTGAAATTCTCTTTCTAGAGGCGATATTAAAAATAATTATGATGCATGCTCTATTACCAATTCCAAATTTTCTTATGGTTTTGTGTGTAAAACTTATGTTGGCTCGTGTCTAGGCTTGGATCTGCTACCCATTAATTGTTCTCATATCCCTATCTAAGACACATTACACCTCGTCATTGGGAATACCTCCTTTTATCACTCATGGGGAGATGGTTCCCAATACATGATGGTGGTGCTATGTGGTAAATGTGGGAATAACTTGTGGGCAGCAGATTCCGAGTGATTGTTTCTATGCTAAAGTAATCTATGTAAATATATTAAGCTGAAATGTATACGTAAGGTTTGAGGATGGGGAAATGGGATTTATTAGTGTTTTTTTTCATAAAAATTACAAAAATGCTATTTTCTACCAATTCTCTCTCTTTTGTTTTTTTTTCAAATTACAAGAATGCCACTCTTTCCTACAAACTCTCTCTCTCTTGTTTTTTTTTCTTTCAAATTACAAGAATGCCATCTCTCTCTCTCTCTCTCTCTCTCTCCTTATAAATTACAAGAATGTCACTCTCCAACTGAGGGAGACCTCAACTCGCCATCTCGGCTGCTAGGGGACTTGCAATCAAAGGTAGTCAAGTTCGAGCCTAACTAAGCTCAAACTTTTGAGCTCGAGCTCAAGTCTCTAATTCGAGTCGAGCTTGAGTTAGATGACACCTTGACCACCGAGGGAGACCTCGGCTCAACACTTCGGTCATTAAGGGATATCTCGGCTTAGGACCTTGACAAATTGAGGGAGACCTCAACTTGGCACCTTGTCAACTAAGGGAGACCTTAGCTCGACACGTCGCCAGCTAGGAAAACCTCAACTTGACATTTTAGCAACTGAAGGAGACCTCAATTTGGCACCTCAACAATTGAGGGAGACCTCAACTTCTTGAGAGACCTGCAATCAAAGGCAGTCGAGCTCGAAATTCTGTGCTTTTGACTCAAGTAGAGCTCGAGCTCGAGCCGAAGTCTCTAATCTAAATCGAGCTCGAGCCTAATAGTTTATGAGCGAGCCCCTGCAACGCATGGATCACGAACACTCAATGAAACAATCACAAATCACATTCGAGATGCGTGGACATAAATCATCTTATCTTTTATTTTTTGGTAAAATTATATCATGTTATCAGGATTTGAATCAAATAGCATTTTTCATGAGTAAAGTAAATCTTGCTTGTCAGAAAAATTGGGAAAAAGTCATTTTTGAATTTGGCTCTAAACTTGCTATCATGTGGATAAATTAGTAATTGTCCCTATTTTATCTTGATAATGGTTTTCGAACCACTATTGACTTAGATGGTCAGATCTTTCAGCCCTGAAATCGTTTAGGCAACCATTTCCGTTTTACCCTAAACTTGGTTCATGGCAAAAAATCGTTAAATCAATCAATGACCCGTTGACCCCAGCGATCGACCCGTTGGCCCATTCAATGGTTTTGTTCATTTTTTATTTTTAATTATTTTTTAAATTTTTTGTCAAAATGGGCCATCCATTCGAACTGTCGACCTAGAAACTAATGGCCAGAACGATTCCATTTCTGGGTATTTTTTAAAACCATGATTTAGATAAAAAAGAAAGGCATGGACATGAATAGGTGAACATAACCAGCCCAAAAAAAAGTTCTCAAGAGACTATGATATTGGGCACAACAGCCAAAAAAAAAGTTCTCAAGAGACTATGCTATTGGGCACAACAGCCAAAATTATCCCTTTCTTCTCTCTTAAGCAGGGTATGGATGTATTACCAACAAAACTCTCCCAACGGATGGCTGCAATGGATGGTTGGCATACAGTTGGCACCGTGTGTTGGTAGCTGATCCTAACTCCCTTTTAACATGTTTATATTAATAGAGTTTAGAACCACTGCTTGGTTAGGGGGTGTTTGCCCACGTGTTTCATTCTGTTTTTCAAGACGAAAATCAATTGCAACATTAATGAAAGTATTCTGAAAAATAAATATGTTGATGAATGCCCTATAAGTATAGTAGTATCTATCTATACTACTATAGAGCAAATAATTAGGTTTGGTAAAATTTGATAATATGTTAATTTACACCTTTACTCGAAATTGCACATGCCCATGTGCATTTAACCTTTACTTGATTAGTTGATGGAACACTTGTACCTACACTAGTTCCCGTAATTAGTTAATGACTCCCGATCACCTCACGTGCTCACGAGAATTCTTCCATCTTTACCTATAATATACTATTTCCATGAATTGGGAATATCTCCCCCTACATAATATCATGTAGGAGGATTTATGTAAAACTGTGATGTTATGTGGGTAGATATGGCAGAGTTTGTATGGGCAGGAGATTCCGACTCTTAGTTAATAAGCTTAGTGATGTAACCGTTTTCGACCACGTACCAATGTTTTATGATGTAAAATTTTTTGGCAAAGTACCTCATTATTCGACCCGGTGGCGGCGTGTCTTAGTGACGAGCTACTTGGTGGCGAACTCCCTGGGGGCGAACTGCCTTGGTGGCGAACTGTTTGGGGGCGAACTGCCTGGTGGCGAACTCCCTGGTGGCGAACTGCCTTGGTGGCGAACTGCCTGGGGGTGAACTGCCTTGGTGGCGAACTGCCTGGGGGCGAATTGCCTAGGGGCGAACTGCCTGCTAGGCAGTCGATGCCTTAGAGAATGTTGGAGCTCCCTGGTGCGGCGCAATCCGACTGCCCTCAGCATGAGGTAGTCTTCTTTCCTTTGTAGGCTGCGGGAGATGAGGGACCTGCGAGAACTTCATCTTTTCCTCCTCTTTATAGGTGGCAGGAGCTGAGAGACCTGTGAGAACTCCATCTTTTCCTCCTCTTTGTAGGTGGCGGGAGTTGAGGGACCTCCGAGAACTCCATCTCTTCCTCCTCCTTGTAGGTGAGGGGAGCTGAGGGACTTCCGAGAACTGCATCTTTTCCTCCTCTTCGTAAGCGGCGGGAGCTGAAGGACCTGCGAGAACTGAATCAGAGGTCCCGGGGGTACTTTCCCGGTGGGGGCTCTCCGATGCTTAAGTTAACACTCTTATTGTAGAGAGCTTTGAAGATAATACGAGAGAGCTAGAGAGCAGGGTTGCTTCCCTTTCTTTTCCATCCCCCTCCCCTTTGGGGTGAGGTCTTTATATACCGGAGTCTTCGCGGGTTAGGTGGGTGAAAAGCCTCCAAACGGTAAGACTCGTCGCATCCGGTCAGAACCGGGGTACGGTGGTGAACTCCTCAAGGTCGTCAGGCTGGCGCTTGTGTCAGGCGGCCAGGTCGGCGCCTGGGCCGGGTTGTTAGAGGGGCGCCTGCGTCAGTCGGTGGGTCAGTGTTTAGGCCAGGTCGTCAGGTCGGCGCCTGTGTCAGTCGGCGGGACAGTGCCTAGATCAGGTCGTCAAACTGGCGCCTATGTCAGTCGGCGGGTCAGTGTCTAGATCAGGTCGTCAAGCTGGCGCCTTGGCCGGATCATGCGCTAGGCTGGTCCAGGTCGGCCAGGTCGCGCAGGCCGTGCGCAGTTCGCGTAGTTCGCACAGGCCGCGCGCAGTTCGCGCAGGTCGCTCCAGGCCGGCCAGACAGGTGCCCAGGTGGGTCACCAAATTCGTAAGTTTGTTGGCTGGGTGTTTTCCTAGTTGTCACGACGTGCCACGTGTCACAATTTTACTGGAGTGCCAAATCTGCCCTCATCAATAGCCTCCCACTCCCGAGCTGATAGTAACTCAACGAAGGGAGTAGATTTCTTTTGGCCCGTAAGTCGATGAGCTAGTAAGTGCTAATCCAATTACTAGTATGGCCCATAGGCTTTGGGAGCAACTCGTAGTCTATTCTTTTTTGACTTTGCCCGTGCCGGAGAGGTGACCGGGTCTTGAGCAGTAATGTGGCCCGTGGGCTTTTGGGAGCGACTCGTAGTCTACTCTCTTTTTTTTTTACTTTTGCCCGTGCCGGAGAGGCGATCAGGTCTTAAGCAGTAATGTGGCCCGTAGGCTTTTGGGAGTGACTCATAGTCTACTCTTTTTTGACTTTTGCCCGTGCCAGAGAGGCGACCGGGTCTTAAGCAGTAATGTGGCCCGTAGGCTTTTGGGAGTGACACGTAGTCTACTCTTTTTTGACTTTTGCCCGTGCCAGAGAGGCGACCGGGTCTTAAGCAGTAATGTGGCCCGTAGGCTTTTGGAAGCGACTCATAGTCTATTCTTTTTTGACTTTTACCCGTGCCGGAGAGGCGACCGGGTCTTAAGCAGTAATGTGGCCCGTAGGCTTTTGGGAGCGACTCGTAGTCTACTCTTTTTTTACTTTTTTTCCGTGCCAGAGAGGCGACCGGGTCTTAAGTAGTAACGTGGCCCGTAGGCTTTTGGGAGCGACTCGTAGTCTACTCTTTTTTGACTTTTGCCCGTGCCGGAGAGGCAATCGAGTCTTAAGTAGTGAAGTGGCCCGTAGGCTTGGCCTGCATCAGCTTCGTAATGCCGGTCACCTACTCCTACAAGAAGCTACTAGGGGCTCGACCTTCGGGGGCAACACCACTAGCTTTAGGTTGCCAGCTCACACAGGAGCCTTGGAAGGCTCGACCAGTAAGGGCGCCTATGTAGTCACTTGGCCGCCAACTCCCGCAGAAGCCACGAAGAGCTCATCTTTGTAGGGGGGACCTTGCGGAGAGGACTGATGTGGCATTATCTGAATTGAAAGTAAGGTTGGTAGAGCTACTTAGTCCGTTAGCTCCCTGCATAGTCTCTGAGTTCATAAAAAATGTAAACTATAAAGCGATAGCCTCAATTTCTAAAAAGTGAGGACTTAGTTTTGGCAAGATGAGAACTTAGCTTTGGTAGGATGAGAACTTAGCTTTTTGTAGCGGGTTCCCACAGACGGCGCCAATTGATGTAACCGTTTTTGGCCACGTACCAATGTTTTGTGATGTAAAATTTTTTGGCAAAGTACCTCGTTATTCGACCCGGTGGCGGCGTGCCTTAGTGACGAGCTACTTGGTGGCGAACTGCCTGAGGGCGAACTGCCTTGGTGGCGAACTGCTTGGGGGCGAACTGCCTTGGTGGCGAACTGCCTGGGGGCGAACTGCCTTGGTGGCGAACTGCCTGGGGGCGAACTGCCTTGGTGGCGAACTGCCTGGGGGCGAACTACCTGGTGGCGAACTCCCTGGTGGTGAACTGCCTTGGTGGCGAACTGCCTGGGGGTGAACTGCCTTGGTGGCGAACTGCCTGGGGGCGAACTGCCTACTAGGCGGTCGATGCCTTAGAGAATGTTGGAGCTCCCTGGTGCGGCGCAATCCGACTGCCCTCAGCATGAGGTGGTATTCTTTCCTTTGTAGGCTGCGGGAGATGAGGGACCTGCGAGAACTTCATCTTTTCCTCCTCTTTATAGGTGGCGGGAGCTGAGAGACCTGTGAGAACTCCATCTTTTCCTCCTCCTTGTAGGTGGCGGGAGTTGAGGGACCTCCGAGAACTCCATCTCTTCCTCCTCCTTGTAGGTGGGGGGAGCTGAGGGACTTCCGAGAACTGCATCTTTTCCTCCTCTTCGTAGGCGGCGGGAGCTGAAGGACCTGCGAGAACTGAATCAGAGGTCCCGGGGGTACTTTCCCGGTGGGGGCTCTCCGATGCTTAAGTTAGCACTCTTATTGTAGAGAGCTTTGAAGATAATACGAGAGAGCTAGAGAGCAGGGTTGCTTCCCTTTCTTTTCCATCCTCCTCCCCTTTGGGGGTGAGGTCTTTATATACCGAAGTCTTCGCGGGTTAGGTGGGTGAAAAGCCTCCAAACGGTAAGACTCGTCGCATCCGGTCAGACGGGGTACGGTGGTGAACTCCTCAAGGTCGTCAGGCTGGCGCTTGTGTCAGGCGGCCAGGTCGGCGCCTGGGCCGGGTTGTTAGAGGGGCGCCTGCGTCAGTCGGTGGGTCAGTGTTTAGGCCAGGTCATCAGGTCGGCGCCTGTGTCAGTTGGCGGGACAATGTCTAGATCAGGTCGTCAAGCTGGCGCCTTGGCCGGATCATGCGCTAGGCTGGTCCAGGTCGGCCAGGTCGCACAGGCCGTGCACAGTTTGCGCAGGCCGCGCGCGCGCCGTGCAGTTCGTGTGCGCCGCGCAGGCGCGCGTCAGGCCGCGCGCAGGTCGCTCCAGGCCGGCCAGACAGGTGCCCGGTTGGGTCACCAACTTCGTAAGTTTGTTGGCTGGATGTTTTCCTAGTTGTCACGACGTGCCACATGTCACAATTTTACTGGAGGGCCAAATCTGCCCTCATCACTTAAGTTGCATTTAGTGCATATTTTTGGCATGTCTTCGGTATGTGGAAGGCTCAAAAGATAAAAAAAATGGTCTTTTCATGTTGAAAATAACATTCCTAATTGTTTTTAACAATCTGGTAGAGGCGAACTAAACAGTCTTGGTCTTTAGAGATAAAGACTCCAAAAATTAACTGCATCTTCTTGTCTATTGGACTATTAAAAGATCTACTATAAAGACTTGCCAAACAATCCCTATCAAAGGGGAGGTGATTGGGTTTGGGCCGTAGACTGCATGTACTAATTGGGATTGGTTCAGTCAGTGCAAGGCCCGTATGAATAGTGTTCGAACAGTCATTACAGTAGCTAACATCTCCATACTTTTAAGATTTATTTCATGGGGAGCAAGGCTATACTGATTGTTTGGAAGGACTTTGCACCGACTGAATTCCATTTCCTACTAATTATTAAAATAAAAAAAAACTACTAACCTCAAACATTGGGGGTGTGAATGTGAAGTATGAAGGCCTGTCACACAGCCCTAACAAAACAAATAGTAACCTGAAAAATTGACAATGTAACTTTCAATACAATGACCAAAAGCCCCACTTCCCATTTTGCCAGAAACAAAGACCTTCATCCACCTCTATATCATTGTGGAGGATATTGTAGTCAGTTCCAGGCTAAAAAGTCCATTTTAGGGGAATTTCTCGTCATTATAAAAACCACTAGTTTGGGCGTTTGCCTGCTGAATACAAATGAAATTCCTTCTTCTTACCGGCAACGACACGTTTAGAAGGCAAGGGTTTTCATCTATTTATGAATCCAATACGTAACCACCTCCCAAAACTATAAAAATAAAGCATTCATAGCACCCCACTCAGTCGTTCAGAAAATAAAGAAAAAAAAAAAAAAAACGGAAGAGCCAAAAACTAACAGTAACAGGTGCTCCTGCGAGGCGCTCTCTCTCTCTCTCTCTCTCCGAGGGTTCTTCCGCGTAGGCTGTTCTTATGGACTGTACTATCAGAAGCTCCTCTTTGCTTCCTCTTAGACCGACTTCTCCGCTTCGAGTTTCGCAATTCCCTATAAAGCTAAGATTGCAGGTGCATCCTTCCCTCTGTTCTGCGTCTTTGTTTAATATTTAAAGTTTCAAAAATTTGTTCCTCCGATTCTTCTTATTGTTATAATTACTTGTTCGAGTTTGGTAGAGAGGGAAGTGTCCGAGCTTGGTAAAGCATTTGGGTATTTGCAAGGCATCTGAGTTCGATTTAAATGGTTGGGAGGATGGGCTTCCGGTTCCACCGAATAAGGTTTTCATGGAAGAGGTACTTGGGGTTTCTAATACCATTTTATTTTCTCCGAAGAGAGGACCCTCCTTTCTTTTTGAGTTCTGCATATAGATTTTTTTGCCTGTTCCCCCCGCCCTGAATTTCTCATTAAGAAAAGAAAAAAAAAACTCCGGGCTTAATAGGGAACTCATGAAATTCCTGATGTTCAGGAGGAAAGAAACATTTTAGCTTGTCTTCTCGTTAGTGGGGATTTTCTTTTCGATATTTTTACTCTTCTGTATTCTGTCTCAGGCAATTGGAGCTGAATATGGCGAAGGTTTTGAGACTTTTAGACCAAACGGCCCTCTAAAAGTTGATGTGGTAAGGGCCAAGGACTTAAGGAACTATAGCGGTCGTTTGTGTTGGAATTCATTTATTTTATTTTTATTTTTAATTTTAATGTTCTTATTATGCTCAATGGTTGGTGCAAGAAATTGACCATAACCCACCAATGCTATTCGTTAATGCGCAGGATTTTCTAAACGACAGATTACAGGAAGGATTTCTTCAGAGAATCCGCTATGCCATGAAGCCTGATGAAGCTTTTGGTCTAATTTTCTCTTGGGAAAATGTCGTGGTAATTACTTTTGGACCTTTTTTTTTCTTGTTGGAATTATGTTTTCATGTTTAGCTTCTGGAGGTATAGGATTTTACTTTTGTGGGGGAAGTTAGGTTATGCTAAATATCGATCTGACTAAATAGTAGATGAAATAGGCAGATCCTAGATGTGAATTGTATTTACCTGAATTGAATTCGGTAATCATATCAAGTTATTTAACTCATTAAAAGGAAGGAACGGGGTTATTTCACCAACTTGATGGTCCACATAATGAGTATCTACTTGCTGGATTTTCTGAATAGCACTTACAACTTGAGAGCATTCCAGCAAATATCACTCAAGCAAGGTTTCTGGATTTTCAGCAGAAAACAACTAGAATTAAAATCGATTAAAGTCCAGGGTTTTCAACAGCAATTGGTTAGATATGACTAAGGTCTGTAAAGGATAATATATTAAAAGGGAGGGCTGTCAATTAACATGGACTTTATTGAACTTCAGTAAGCCCTGCAATAGCTGATGATTATTGTGGAAAGATATTTTTATTATTTTCAGGAAAGAATA
Organism: Nelumbo lutea; assembly: GCF_056320005.1. Taxonomy (NCBI): domain Eukaryota; kingdom Viridiplantae; phylum Streptophyta; class Magnoliopsida; order Proteales; family Nelumbonaceae; genus Nelumbo; species Nelumbo lutea. Next base: position 2,475,873 of record NC_142685.1, on the reverse strand, counting down.
TCAGTAGTTATTTTGATTAGATATGTTTTAATTGGCCTTCTAACATGTTGTGGAAAGGTTCTTCATGTTGTCTTCATTCAATGATGCTTGGTCTTATCAAGCTTCCTCTCATGTATCCAATCAATTGGAATAAGACTAAAAGGTTGTAGAGGGAAGGATTGCTAGATGGGGGATGGCATTTTATGAAAGACAGGAAAGGAGAGATGGTATTACTAGATGTTCAACTATGTTGAACATACAATTATTACTAAAGATGAACTTAAAATATCCCTCATCAATTTGTGGACTGTTGGACTCAGATGCATCCCGACATGGACATCGCATGCACATAGAAGATGATACACCACTTTTACCCAAAAACAAAAGATACATTACTGTGTCAACAAGCTCTACAACTTCTGATGGTTTTCGCATCAGTCACATTTAAAGTAAATGATATTCAAGACTATGATTACTATTCTTAATAAGATAGCTAGGACCAACATTGGATAATGGCCTTTGTACAAGCAATTGCTAGGATTCAAAACTCAAGTGCCTTATAGAGCTTGAATTGCATCATTGAACAATACCATAAGGTTCAATGCTTGGATGACTATTTTCTGGCTCTTGTTCTTCATTCAGTTCCTTGCTTTCATCTCCATGGCTACATGGTATTAGAAATCAATTTAGTAATTATTTTTGCTTTATTATATGCTGATTATTTTCATATGTCCCATATTATCATGTGATGTCTTGGCCTCAGTTTGAAATATGCCTTTTGATATATACTTGTAACTTTTTTGCATTTAAAATTGTTTAGATTTATGTTATTGTTGCCAAATTGCTTTGTTTCCCTTGAGGTATATGATGGATATTTAGGTTATATGTTAGTTGATGGAATTCTGTATTCCCATAAAAGCTCTCATGGGACATGAATTGCTTCATTTTACTATATTGTTCAGTAAATTTATTTTGTTTTACTCAGTACAATGACACTTGATGTCATTCCAGGCAGATAGTCGTGCCTTGAAGCTAAATGCTTGGAAACAACTTGCCTATGAAGAGGGTATGTGGTTACCATGTTTGCTTTAAATTGAATGTGCTCTTATGAAAACATTAATATTTTACGTAAAGACTTATACCTTATTTTGCCTGTGATTTTTTGTACATTAGCTTTAAGAAGTATGCCTTTTGGATAAGATAGAGAGAATTCGACCTTTTCTTTGAGAAGGCAAAGATTTTTAGTTTGTTCTGAATCATTCTTGTCCGAAACTGATCATCAAGGTCATGGTTAAATGGGGCTGTATTTTGTTATCATTAATAACAGGACTAGAAGATGTAAGATCTCTGAAACCAAAAGGGATGATCTTTTTTATGATACATGAGTTGGGACTTGAGAAATCTCTTTAGAAAAAAAACTCACTAGTGACTATGAAGTGACATTCATAGACTTTTCCCAGTCTTACATGACCTTAGCTAAAGTTAAGTTCTTCACAATATACATGAACAGAATATGGCTGACCCTTCATATTCACTTTTAAAACTATTGACTTGAACTTACTTTCCAGTAAGTATTGTTGTAACAAAATGAATATAATAGGAAATGAAATAACAGTAACTCAACACTGACTGTGATAATGCATGTCATCTCCATGTTCATGATTGTACAAAACCAATCAATAAGCAGCCTCCATATTATGATGTAGATGCCAAGGATCCATGGCTGGCATGTAAGTTTATTTTTAATGCGACTTTCCGTGATATTTAAAGACTGGAAAGTGGAATCTCGAACTCTATAAGCTGTTGTTTCTAGTGCCTGCTTTTTTGCTGCATCTCCATAAATAGTGGGCTAGTTGAGAAAATGCATCTCATTAGCCACTTTAGTATTCTGGAGAGGTATTCCTAGGGCCATCCACTAGTTAATTTCAGATGGGACCAGGAATGGTCTGAAGACTCTGAACCTGACCCATCACTGATTAAATGTGTAGATATGGTACCAAGATTTATTCTCCAAAGCAATTACTTCTAATATTCTAATTAGAATAGGTCTGGATATCTGATAAAGAAGGTATTGTAGGAATAAAAACATCCATAACTTGTAAAAACCAGTAACATTTATCCTCCTGCCTCCATTCATTGACATAAGAGTCCTGAACCCAATATATTGAAATTTAACCTCTCTAGCACTGGATGCAAGGCTTGATTCTTTTATTTACTTTTGCATGTTAACCAAGGCTATTTTTGCTCTTACCCATGTATAACTGCTAGCATTTTTGTTGTTATGCAGGAAAGGACCTTCCTGAAGATGGTAATGCGCAAAAATTAATGCTTTATGCAGGTGCTGATCATGTACTGAAGAAGGTTTGCAAGTTTATCTCATCTTAGGAATTGGGGGGATTTACTCTTTTTTTCTCTCTTATTTTCTCCAAGAAATCATTGGAACTTAAAGAAAGAAACTACCAAATACATTGTAGAAGATTTGTGTATCTTATTTCCAAAAATGTTGGATTTGAAGTTTATGAACACCCAACAGTATATTTTGGGATCTGTCATGATTATTTTGTAATAGTATAGCTTCTTTGTCATGGGTGGCAGTGAAGCATCATTGAAGCTTCATCTGGTTGGGTCAGTAGTATTGCTTTATTTCAGTTAGATTATCATTCATGGTCCAGCTTCCCATGGCACAATTTTATGCATTGCCTAGTTACTTCTTTATTTTGTCTCTGAATTTTGGGCCCTTGGTTTGCAAATCATAAACAGAAAGAGTGAAGCAAACAGTTGCATTTTAGTTTTATTTGCCTATGGATGTCCACTGGAAGTTCTCTTTCAGTTGCTTTATTTCATGCTTGTAAAGATGGCTGTGTGACTCTTCATGCTGACTGTTACTTTTTGTATGCCTGATATCTGATGGAAAGAGTAAAAAAGAGAAAGAAACTAAGGGGACTTTATTTATTGTTTTTCTTTTTTCTTGTTGTTCAAGACTTCTGTTTGTGCAAATTTATGTTTATGAAGAAAGATGGTTTCTGCTACTTTCTGTGTCAAAAGTCAACTCTTCATTTTTGAGATCCTGATTAATCTTTCGTAACTTGCAGGTTTTGCTTTGGGACAATGCAGGGGGTGAATTAGACAGATTGAAGTCTAGGCTGTCACAGTTATATTATGAAAATCTTCTTAAAGTGAGACCTCTTGTGCTCAATTGATTTTGTTGGTGTAAATTTTGAATGTATTCATTTACAAATTTCATTGAAGCATCACTGGCCTGTTCATTTTTTCAGCTTAATAAACCCATGGAAGGATTAGAAGAATGGCTGGATGCAGTCTCTACAGCTCGAATCCCTTGTGCTGTTGTTTCATGCCTTGACAGGAGAAATTTGGTTGAAGCTCTGCAGCGGATGGATCTGAAGAAATATTTCCAGGTTGGGGGTTATTGTAGGGAACTAAGTTGTGAGCATTCACTACAAGGAAACTGAAGTTACCTGTGGCTGTAGAATATGTTACAAGAACTCTATTAAGTGTTGTATTTATGGCATAGATTGAACTAGTGTATGGGGGTATATTGAAACCTTTTTGTTGGGTACACATAATTTGTATAGTCCTAATTGAAGTTTTCATCAATTTGCACATTAATTGCATAAAGATAAAGCAGAAAAAAAGCCTAAGATAATATTGACAAGCACTAAAATTTTATAGACAGGTCACCATATTTCACTGTTCTTGTTTACACTAGTAGCCAGTGTCCTTATCAGACCTGTTCTTAGAGCAGATTTTGTTGGGCAGGAGAGAATTTTGGTTTCCCATTTACAGATTGTAGGTGATATAATCATGTTTTTAGTGAGGATGGGTGGAAGGTATTAGAAACCTACTTGCTTTTATCAGGTTTTCCAAAAGGATTTCTGGCCTCAAAACCAATATGGGAAGGAGTAGCATTGAAGGTATAAATTTGGAGGAAGAATAATTATAGGGATTAGCAGTAATTTCTAGGTTGTAATACTTGTTTTTGTAGGGACTTATAGTTTGCTTGCTTCTCTTTCTTTTTGTTTAGTTTATTTGGAGCTTGGTGTAGGTCCTTTGTCTGGAAACCTTCACCTCTTTCGCAGACACCACACCTTAAACTTTTTCTTTTCTTTTTAATGTCTCAAACTCTGCTATTTCTTTTTCTTTGACAATTATTACCAGGAAATCCATTTCCACTGCAATCCCCCTTAATCTACTGTTTCATGCTTTCTTGCATTAAACATAAACACCTGTATAAATGTTTAAGGAATATGGTGTGTACAATTCCCTCCTTTTGCATTGTACATCTGTGTTCTTAGCCTTGGCTACTTTGTGTACTGGATGGTTTGATTAAATCTTGTGGGCCTGGGATATCTGCCACTAAACATAGTAAATGGTGGATCCACATCCTATGTCCTAGATGTGCACTGTGGTTTTTCTTATAGTTGGTAGATCATATGGTTGACTTGTTTGGAATGAACTGACTTCCATCTTTTTTCGAGTTGCAGGTAATTGTGACAGAGGAAGATGGGATGGAATCTATAGCTCATAGATTCCTTTCTGCTTCATTAAAGGTATGTTGGACTTCATAACCTTGGATCATGCTTCATGCCAGCTTTTTTTTTTTTTGGTGTGTGTGTGTAAGATGCTTCATGCCAATTTGATCCTTTAAGGTGTAGTGAAAATATTGAGTGTGAACCTTGGGGTATTGGTTAAAAAATCCAGGAATTAAGAGAACAAAACCTTCCCAAAGTTGGTTCTTTTAGTTGTTTTTTCTTTTCAAGTAGGATTGAATAATTGTTTAGTGACTATCTATTTGCAGTTGGACCGGAAACCATCAAAATGTGTAGTTTTTGAGGATGATCCAAGAGGCATAACGGCTGCTCACAACTGTACAATGATGGCTGTGGCATTAATTGGTGCTCATCCTGCGTATGTATCTTGCTAATAAATTATCTATACAACGATCAAATTAATTATATAACCAATTGGTTTCCTCACAATTTTCTAGATTTTGAGTGTGTGTGTGTCTATTTATATATACACATGTCTATGTGGATGAATTTTTCTTTGATTGGTAACAATAAAAGCAGTCTATATGATTGTTGAAGCTGGAGAAGTATTTTTCAGTTTCCCTATGAAGAGATAAATGATTGAAAGAACATTGATCAGAAGGGGAATGGTGATTAGTGGATATCTTCTATAAGTAAACTGCATGGCATATGTTATCCTAATCCTAGGTATTATTAATACGACATCAAAACTTAACAACATTCCCAAGATAAATGGGATATCAACAATTATCTATAAATCGAACAATATTTAATAGCTATCAATGTTTATGTATTTGATACTCTCCTGATCTATTTCCCTAGACCTGTTGATGGCTTTAACAATATTAGAGCCCTATTCTTACTAGCATCAAAACCCTCGTGAATTTTGGTGAATACCATCTGATTGGTTACCACTATTATGATGCCGGTTGAGTGGTTTTAAGTTTTTCCCATATCATAGTTGAACCCTTTTTATTTATTTGATTTTTGTACTACTTTCATGTTAATTGAAATTAACAATACGACTCTTACATGTCCTGTTGGCTCTGAGTTGAATATGCAGGTATGAGCTTGTCCAAGCTGACATTGCAGTTGCTAGCTTTAGCGAGCTTTCAGTGATCAATCTTCGAAGATTATTCGCACACAAAGGGTCTGCATTCATGGATCTACAGAAGCAAATTATAGAAAAGGCTCCCTCTAAGAGGAAGCTTACCATCGACACCATCTTCTGATTCAATCTCTTTTTTTTTTTTTTTTTTTCCTTTTCCATCTTTCTCCAAGTTTGGCATGTAATTATGTATTTTTGTAGGTCGCATCTGTTTGTCATTTGTTTCAATTTTAATTAGTTTTACTCATTTTGTTTTCTTTTTCTTTAAATGTAGAAAACTACATTTCAAAGGTATATTAGTTAGTGCCTCTTCACACATGGGACTGTATCTCACCTTCCATTTTGCAACCCTTGGCTATTAGCCAAATAGCCTCGTAGCGGAAAATCTATGATCTATATAATTATCAAAAAAAAAAAAAATCTATGATCTATATTTATGTTTTGACTTCTTGTGATTTTAGTTTCTGGCTATGGACAAGGCCCCCAAGATAATTGAATCATCCTTAATCGGATAGAATTTGTTGAATTGAAATTCGGGCAATTAGATATCATTTCCATTTGCAGCACACTATTCCATCCCAATGTTTTCAAAACGTTGTTGACCCGGGTATAATTATCACTTTTCTGGTCCCATTTGTGCTTGTTTGATCCAAGCTATCTGGGTCCATCCATCATCAGCCCATTATTTTATTTTGCAAAAAATCGTTTATTTATGCTGATCTAGATGGTGTAACTGTTTGAACCTTCGACCCTGACAATGGTTTGTTGACTAGTAACTTTTTTGTATATATATATATATATATATATATATTTGTAAAATCTGAATTACAATCCCCTCCTAGTCTACTAGCAGCTTCTTCTATAACTCGCATCCTGCCTATGAATTTGGCATTAATCCACGGGCAGGATTTAGTTCACCCCTAGAAATCTTAACTCCACCCTAAGGGTGGATTGAACTATAAAAACCCTTATATTTTAAATACTTTATTATATTTGTGAAGATGTCATAGACCAATCCATTGGTACCAGGTAATTGAACCACTGATCTGCAACTCAGAGGTAAAAACCGTTCTATTTTAGGATTGATTTTTAGATATTGTTTCATACTGCTGTTGCAATGAGCAATGAACTAACTGAGGGCTGACTTGGTGGTGTGTTAGCTGGTTTGTTCTAGTGTTGACGTAAAATCAAATCTCACAACTAACCTAGGAAAAAAGGGGTAAGGGGAAAGTTATTAATGGTACCAAATAAAAAAAAGATGATGTTCAACTTGCAAGAAAGGAAAGTTATTAATGGCACCGAATATTGTGTCTCATCTGGCCATCCCATTATATAACACCTAGCCAGTGCTTTAATTTTAATTCGCATGAGTCCAGATTTTTTGTTCACACAAATTCTACTCATGTCTATCCACATAACATCGCAGTCACACATAGAGTTCATCCAAGAGATATTCCCAATTCAAGAGAATAATATATTGTGGATAGAATTCTCGTGGGCAAGAGATCCGAAATCTGCTAAGCCAAGTTTGATTTTGTTTTTTTAAATAATTAAAAACAGCCACCACCACCACATCAGCTATAATTTGTATTGGTTTTGATGATGCGGCAGTTGTTTTCTGTTTTGAAAAACAAATCTTATCCCCCAGGAGTCGTTGAACCACTACTCAAAGCAAAGGCATGAGAAATGGGAATAATTGAAAGTTGATGAACGTTGGAGGTGTTTTCAGGATTTTTGGGAGCTATGTCTAGATCTATTCCTTTGTCTTTGTGCAATAAATGGTGGGAGCAACGATCAATATCCAATCCAAAATCCCCCAATGGATAGTTTGGATAGTCCAGTGGATAAGAACTTTTAGCTCGTTGACGAATATAGCCTTCCTTCCTCCTCCTCCTCCTCCAATTATTTATTACCATCATTACCCTCCTTGAACTGAACTATCGAAACTCATAAAGACAAACCAGCAGTTTACTTTTGAATGATCCTAAGGGTATTATGGTAAAAGTGCTTTCAATGGATTTAAGTCATTCTGAATGCTTGTTAGCGTTATCCATTCCATTTTCTCCTCTTTCTCTCACCTTCTCTCCCTCGTCAACCGAAACAGCTATATGGGAATTCGCAGCTGAGACAAGTGGTTTCTTTGTAATTGCAAGCTGGATGCAACCATGTCTTGCTTTAATGGCTTTCTCTCTTTCTCTTCTCTCTCGATTTCTCCCAAATTGACTTTTGCTTCTTGCTCAAGATCCAACTTCAGAATTCGATGTGCTGTGGGAGGTAGTTTTCTTCCATTTCTTTTTCTTTTTCTTCTATGCGTCTCATTTTCTTTTTTCTCATTTCGAATTATTTTCAGTTTTCCTGCAAGTCGTAGATTTTACTTTTATTCTCGGTTTAGATGTTAGTTTTGGTCTCATGCATTGCTTCAGATTTCATTTTAAGCTGTCCCGTAATGGAACTGAAATCCGCCTCCTCTTTCAGAAAAGTTTTTCTTCCCCATTTTTACTTTCTGATTGGATAATTTAAGTGACAGGATGAAATAGAGAAAATGCGAGAGCAATACCAGTTTTTTATACGATTGTAAAGATACCACTGATAGGAAATTTACACAGTGCAAAAAATGCGTTGTGTGTGTGTGTGTGTTTTGATAATTTAGGTTTCATAAATGGAATTTCACCAAGTAATGAAAGATAAATTTTTTGTTATTTACGTTTTTTTTCTCTTCTATTTATTTTTCCTAAAACCCACAGATCTGTTTATTTTTCCTAAGGCCAAAAGAATAACATTTTCATCTTACTTGAAATTTAATTGAAAAAGTCAACGCAACTCATCCCAACTATATGAGGTCGTCGTCTACGCAAAACCTGTTTTATCAGTGCAGAGAAGGGCCAAATCCTCTATTAGATTTTGAGTTCCAGATCTTTTCTAACCACCTCAATCATATTATGACTTATGAGTTGGTTTCTATTCGAAGATTCAAAATTTTGTTTGGGCTTCTCTCCACTAGCTGCTATCTTCTACTTCTAAAGGAGAGCCCAGTACACGGGGTTCTTTCCAACGCGAGGTCTGGGGAGGGACAGATGTACACGCAGCCTTACCCCTGGCACATACAGAGAGGCTGTTTCCAAGATTTGAATCCTGGTCACCCAGGTCGCAGTGAAGCAACCCAACCATTGCGCCATGCCCACCTTCACTAGCTGTTATCTTCTACTACACAAAATATTCGGTTTCATTTGAAAGTTATATTTACTTGGTATGCTTTTTGTGCTCAGATATTGGTAAACTATTAACCTTGTATCCTTGCATTGCCTTTCCAGAGACTGTTGCAGAGCCACAAATCATCACTGCTACTAAACCTCTCTTACTAAATGCTGCTCGAGGGGAAAAAGTTGAAAGACCCCCTGTTTGGCTTATGAGGCAAGCAGGGAGGTACATGAAGGCAGGTTTGACAGCAGCTGCAGTTTTAGTCTTTTAGATACTATAAGTTTTAAGCTTCATACCCTTTAAAAGTATATGCACAAACAACTGGAGATTTCAAAATTTAAATACGACTCCCTCCAAGGTTTTATCTTCTGGAAAGATAATCTCTTGGAATCATTAGATATGGAATATTATCTGATGGTTAAAGCATCACCTAGGTATTGACTAGGCAACCACCTATGCATTTTAGATGTCAATCGCCTAGGCTACCAACTAGGCAGGTGGTGTTAAACATCTTAGGTGGTGTTTTCCTTTTTGGCGTGGCTGTGTTTTATGGTTGCATTATTGCATGGATTTGCCACATAATCATGCTGGATGAAATAGGGAAAAAAGGGCAAAAAAAGAAAAAACATGTTTGCTAACTCCCACGCTTTGTGCCTAAAACAGCAGCACAACACCTAGAATTTCATGCTGGGTGTGTTGAAGGGAACACCTTTTTGATGTTTTGACAATTCAGGATGTGTTGCAGCAATGCTCCCTCTGATGTGGTGCATTGAAAAGTGAACCACTAAACGCTTTAATGCGTTGTCACATCCTAATTTTCAAATGCTACATTTCTGTTGTTTTTACCTAATAGGTATACTAGAAATGTTGCTACAAGTAGCAAAACAGCAATACCAAAAGGGTAGCCATGCTAAATTCCATCTTTGTGGGTGGGGGACAATTAATTATGCCCCTTTATGTATTGATATGAACTTGTGTAACTCATCTATGTGCACATGCATTTCCCTTTAAACCAGGGAGGTTATTCAAAAATCTTGTAATTTTTCAAAAATTCAGGTGTAAATTGTCATTTAATTATCTACCAAATAATTTGTGATTTAATAGTTTACGGTTAATATGTAACTACATAATACTTATATGGTTATATACATACATTATAAAATATGTACATATTTATTTATTCAGCTTTGTTGCCTAGGCATTAGTTAGCTGCCTTAGTTGCACTTATTGGCATGAATTTGTCTTATATTCACTTGTTTAAATGAAAGCAATTACTTCATGGTAAGTGGAGGTTCAGTGCCAGAAAAAATTTTAGAACTAAATTCATGATAACAAATTGACCTTCCCCCCATCTTTTCTCATCCCACTTTCATCCTTTTTGCAGACTATTCTGATCACCACATCCAGAAGGTTCATGATGGTGTCCTCCCTAGGTGGACAACAGTGCTGACCTCCTTATGCTAATTCCTTTGGATTGACACTTTGGATCTGTGAGATAGATGGGATTGTGGAGCTTCCTCTATAGTGATTGTAGCCCATGTAAATTGGAATATAATATTCCAATACAACGGTTTTTCCAAATGGGGCTACAGTTCGAAGTGTGAAAGCCAAAGTATTATATTAAACTGTTACTGAGATATTCCTACTGAAGAGTTATATAGTTAAAAAAAAGAGTTATAAACTTCAAAAAGATAACTCCATTCTCCACCCAAGGAGGATGCCATCATGATTCCATTGAGGATGTGGGCTTGGAGTAAATTGTGGTTTTTTGGTTGGTTAGTTGGTTGAAGAAACTAACAAGAATAGTATTTAATTCCCTACCACTGGCACTGACTACAAGTTCTAATATCCTATAATTTCTTTTCTTTCTTTTCTTTTGTTTAAAGGTAAAGTAAGTATCCTTTTTTAATAGAGAGTGTGCTTCATGTACAAGTATACCTATAAAAGTAAGGTTTTCTAGCACCACTTCCTTCTTTCTATCTTCAAGAATTCATGTATTTTGCTTATCCCATATCAACCAGATAACTGCAAACACAAATATGTTTCCATATGATTTTCCTTCTTGTACTTGTAATTTACCCTTAAGCTTTCAACCACTCAAATTCTTCCAAATTGAGCAGATAAAATATCATTTAACTCCAAAATATCTCAGAAGAATGGGGCCGGATGTAAAATCTGAAATAGGAACACAATAGGAAATGATTGACAGATTCATTCCCTTGCTCATAAACTGGTCTACCTTGAGACATTTCCCTAAAGAAGTTCTCAACACCAAACACGTTATTTCCTATTATATGTGGAAAGAACTCCATTCTAAGTTGCTTGGATGTTTCCCAATGGTTGAAGACCTCAATCTTCTGGAGAAGAATCCCTGCCATTTATAAAAATTTTGGTTTCACCAATAGAAATTGGGTGGTTCTGTAGCTTTAGGAACACAAACATCATATTATCTGTATGCAATGTGCCTTGAACTTTGGGCACCGAAGAAGTGTATCCCAAAAGAGCTTCCCTCTTGTCAACCCAATAGGTATCCCAATAGGCATACCTCAGAACTGGTCTGAATGAGGGGTTGAATATCAAAGACCACACCTCTCTGATATGATAACAAGAGAAATACTAAATAAACTCGAGTAGTGCAATTTGTGTGTGCATTTTCATTATCCATGAAAAGGACAATACACCAGAAGCACTTTGGTCAAATAATTATGGTTGGTGTGTTGGCTCTTTTCACATGTGCATGCCCTGATTGCTTGGGAAGCGCCACTTGAGTTTTGGGCCTTTCGATATAATTCCCCTGATAACAAAGCCTCCATGGCCTACTAGACCTCTACTCAACCAATGAGCCATGGATGCATTTAATATTTTTTATTTAAAATTGAATAGAAATTCTGTACTTCAATTAAAATAATCTTACATTTCTTGATACTCATATATGCAGTCGTAATTGTCTTGTAAAAACTTTTTGAAAAGCAAATTCTTCTGTGGGCATGTTGTCAACAGTCACAGTGCAGTTTGTGAAACACCTGCACTGGCAACATACTGCCATTGTGATTATTTCTATCCTTAAGTGTGATGCTATGTGCCCATTGACTTTCTTTTTTCTATTCTGACAGAGTTATCAAATCATCTGCGAGAAGTATCCTTCATTTCGTGAAAGATCAGAAAATGTTGATCTTGTAGTTGAAATATCTCTACAACCATGGAAAGCTTTTAGGCCTGATGGGGTAAGTTTGCCTTGCTAGGAATCATTGCCATTTAACGCTTTTTAGAATAAGAATAGCTTCATCTGAATATAAGTCTTTCAAAGCATGGTCTGTATTCTTGCTCCAAGCAAAATATAAGTCTTTCAAAGCAGAGAAGGTTTTGTCAGTTGCACAAACCCCAAATGCATGGTTGGTCTAGATTTCTTCCTAGACCAGGAATTTGCAGATGAGGAGGCTATATAATACACTGCCTATTTTGGTTCCTCTGTTACCTTGCACTTCTAGAGTAGATTATTGGGTGGAATATTACTACCATCTATGATTACCACATTGAACATTGTAGCTTCAGTTCTGAAATTTATGTTTGGTCTTCAGGGAAATGGGTGAACCATGAGTTGAGTTTTTCTCTTTATGTTTGATGTTCAGGGAGTGCTTGATGCCTTCTCTGACTGGATTTCTGGTTCTGAATGCTTGAAATTTCTGCCTCTTAAGACACCTCAGTCATGTTTTGGAATTCTATATCATATGTCTGATGTTCATTTTGTACACACAAACTAGGAATTCTATTTCATATGTCTATTATTTCATTTTATACGCACATGCTTCTAAATAGTACATTTCTTTGTTTTTGCCACTATTTCATTGTTTTTCATCTCATGTTTGTGTTGCTCTTTGACAGGTTATTTTATTTTCAGACATTCTTACACCTCTTCCTGGAATGAATATACCTTTTGATATTGTAAAAGGAAAGGGCCCTGTTATATTTGATCCTCTATGGACAGCTGCTGATGTTGATAAAGTGAGGGAGTTCATTCCTGAGGAATCAGTTCCATATGTTGGGGAAGCACTAACAATCTTGCGGAAAGAGGTATGTTGTGGCATATCTTCTTTATGCTTCTTGAAATTTAAATCTATCAGTTTTTATTCCTGTTTCTTCTCCCTTTTCAAAGCAGATACATATCCAGTGGTATTGCATCATGTTGCTCCTATGATGTGCTTGATTTGTATCATACATCATCATTATCATCTAATACTTGTCTCAACTATATGGGGTTGGCTACATGAATTGTGTTCCACCATTTCATTCTATTCAGTGCCATATCCATTGTTAAATTATGAGCCCTTGATTCATATCTTACTACAACCAAAGTCCTTTTTGGTCTGCCTCTAGCTCTTCTAGTCCCTTCAACTTGTAACAGATCAGTTGTTTCAACTGGTGCTTAGATGGTTTTTCTGCAACATGTGCCACATAATTAATAAAAGATCTTGCAATTAGATATTACTAGTTTTGTGAGGGGTAAGGGGTCAATGTTTATAGAAAAGACAACCAGAAGGTTTATATATGTAGCGCCAAAGTCTAGATTTATGAGGGTTGAAGGGTTAACATTTTTATTATTTTATAGAGGATAAAAAAAAGCCAAGTTAAAAGGCATTTCCTTAGTTTCATCAAATGCCATAGTTATTATTCAGTAAATCACGCCTTTTTCTTTGCACAATGGAAACCCCATTCCGTCTCTGTCATATGACAATCAGTACATGTACCATTGCAACATTTGATTACCATCCTTATTTCCAGAATATGGATGTTTGTTCACAGTAATGTTATTTGTCTTCTGTCTTTCTTGGAACTTTTCATAAAAAATAGTGTGAATGTGGAACCTGGTCATAAGCATAGGAATTAAAAAAAAACCCTAAGCATAAAAACCTTACAAATCCATCTTACACCACACATCTGGAATATTGTGTGGGGATCCACTTGTACTGACAGATGCAGGTCCAATTTAAAATGACACAATATTCCAGATTTGTGCCATATGGTGCTTTTTAAGGCATACATCATCATCATCATCATCATCATCATCTTGTCCCAACCATATAGGCTACATGAATGTTGTTCTAACATTCTGTTCGGTCCAGTATATTTCTTATTAAATCATTACCGAGAACAAAATATGGGTCCTTTGAATTGTATTCTTAGCATTGTTTTTTAATTAAAAATAAAGTTGTGCGCCATGTTTATCCTTGTATTTCCTTTTCAGGTAAACAATGAATCTGCAGTTCTGGGTTTTGTAGGGGCTCCATTCACCTTGGCATCCTATGTGGTGGAAGGTGGTTCATCCAAGCACTTCACAAAAATAAAGAGGCTAGCCTTCTCAGAACCCAAGGTAACTTTGTACTTGTTTTCTAGTTTTGTCCTACCCACTCATGCTGTAGCATTGAGCCTACAACTCGAGTATATTTTATAGTGTCAAACATGGAGTATTGGATGCAAAACTCTAGAAAACGAATGTAAATCTGTAAAATTGTGCCATAAATCAGTTTAGAAGTTCAGGTGAATGATGCTAGTAAACTAATAAACAGGATTGGTAGGAATTATAGTTATGGTCAAGTTAGCAGGGAATGTGTGCAAATGTTTGTTCAACCATGCTTGTGGAATTTGAAAGAACAAGGTATAGGAGAATCCTTCCAGATACAAAAGCAACCATCTTAAATTCTCATAGTTATGCACATGAACAAAGAAGAGAGCAGCATTTGGTTTAATTGAGAACATGTATTAGGGGTTGTTTAAGAACTTATATTGGTTTCACTAAAGGCACATGATGCATTTCTAATCTGAATGGGCATAGAATGCTGTAAAATCTGAATTATCATTGCAAAGGTTTTTCAGGTTTTATTGCTAGTCCTAGCCTGCCAGAAGTCTTGATGGTTGTAAGCAAGATCTGGGTTGAAATTCCGTATCTACTCTTCCATTCACCGACCACCCAAGAAAAGGAAATAGGAAAGAAAAAACGTTGGTAAATAATTAAAGGAGAGAGACTTTAAGGGAATGTTGCTCTAATAGAAGACTATCCTTTTCCTCATTTTCTTTTTACTAAATTAAGGTGGGGTAGTTCTTATTTAAAATGGAAACTTAATATTGGAGTGCTTGTTTTACACTGGTGCTACTGGTTACTGGATCTCGGTGTTTTGATTGCAAATTTCCGAACTTAATGTGAGCTTTGTGCTTTCAATATTTAGTGTAAATTTTGTATTTGATACTGAAAACAGTAAAATAAAACCTTATTTAATTCCTGGCAATGGATATTCTTATTGACTAATTGACTGACATAAGTAGGGTGTGCCTTCATCGAATTTCCCTAATTATGAGCTGTCCTGAACAAGTATAACCAACCAAATCTTGTCTGTGGTAGAAAAGAATACTTTCAGATCTAGGTCCTATAAGGATTGGGTCTCTATTGACATTCAGCTTCTTTTCCTAAAACAGGTATTACATGCACTACTGCAGAAATTTGCAACCTCTATGGCAAAGTATATCCAGTACCAAGCAGACAAGGGAGCACAAGCTGTACAGATTTTTGATTCATGGGCCACAGAGCTAAGCCCAGTTGATTTTGAGGAGTTCAGTCTACCATATCTAAAGCAAATTGTGAATTCTGTGAAACAAACCCATCCAGATCTCCCACTAATCCTTTATGCAAGTGGATCTGGAGGCTTGCTTGAGAGGCTACCTTTGACAGGTGTGGATGTTGTTAGCTTGGATTGGACAGTTGATATGGCTGAAGGTAGGAGAAGACTAGGAGCTGATGTGGTGGTTCAGGGGAATGTGGACCCGGGCGTCCTTTTTGGTTCGAAGGAGTTTATCACTAATCGTATCAATGATACTGTAAGAAAAGCTGGCAAAGGTAAACATATATTGAATCTTGGCCATGGGATTGTTGTAGGAACACCAGAGGAGAATGTTGCCCACTTCTTTGATGTCGCCAAGGGAATTAGATACTAAAAGCAAGAGCAACCAATTTTCCATATTCTTCTTCTACAATATTAACTAGGCTTAAATTGTTTTTTGCCCTGGTGCCTTATTGCTCGTCAGTTTAGTTCCATTTTATGGTAGAATATCTGGTTGAAGGAAACTCTGACTCGTTGGTCTGATGTCCAGACTCCGGTTATAGAGAGTTAGGTTTAGATATGTTGGAGATTATGATGCCCTCTGTTCCAATGAAAGGAATATGGTTTTAACTTGAAGTCTGTTCAACTGTTTGACGTTTAAGGGTCTTTGTTTTTGTTTTTTGTTTTTTTTTTTTGTTTTTTTGTTTTTTTTTTGAGAAGGCAGTTAAAAACTGTGTTCGTATGTGCATTTTAGCTGCAAAAAGGAAAAAAGTCCTTAAAATAGGGAATGTAAAATGCAGCCTAAATTTGTTAGGTAGTTAGTTGAGATGCACTTTTGGTCCTGTTTGCTTTTTGGTAAATTATTTATCTGGATAAATTTTTTCTGAAAACACTTATCTGTGCAATTGTATTTATCCATGTTCTTTTATTTCATAGGCAAATAAGATGATAATTATAAGCTTTTAGCCATAAAAAAACTATTATTAAAAGAAATAATCTTGTATGTGTTTGGGTCCGTTCACATTTTTTGAATAAACATTTGGTACTTGTGGCTGCAAAACTGAGATGCACAAAAATGAAATTTTCTGAAACAATAGAGATGCACAAAAATCGATGGAGATGCACATTTGGTGATACATCAACAAAGTGCCAATAAATGTCTACCCATTTTAGAAGTTTCAAAATGAAGTTTTCTGAAACAATAGAGATGCACAAAAACCGATAAAGTTTTCTGAAACAATAGAGATGCACAAAAATAAATCTTTTATAAATCCCACAAAAGAACTTGTTTGTTCCATCTCTTTCCGTCACAAAATTCAAAATAACGGACCCTTTGTCTTGTACTGCATGGGTGTAGCGTGCTTGAGTTTGTTCCTCTGTGGGGGGAGCACGATGTCTGTGTGCTTTTCCATCCGATTGCGGGCATTCAAGTTTGTTCGTCGAACTGATTGTTGTGAAAATTGGTAGTGATTAGTGAAGATTTTGCAGGCGATTGGGCGAAGTGAAACTTGTTCCAGACAGAAATTACTAGATCTTGATTCCATAATCTATTAGCAGCAAATGATTAGGGCCATCTATGGGTCTGATTGACCTGCTTAGACCTGAACCCGTTTGATCTTGTTTCACTGGGTTATCTTTAGTCCAATTAAAGATTTGAATGTATTGTCCCAATGCACAGACAGGTTTGACTTGTTTCATATAAAATGTAAATATATTAAAGAAAGGTCATTTATTAAATCACCTCTATACAGAGCAACCACTTTACTAAGAAACATTTGTATTCTTGTCTCAAATGGTCACATGATCACTTAACCTGATTAGAAAATGTTTAAACATGGCACCATGGTTTGTTTGTTTCGAAAACACCCTTAACACTCTATATTAAGCTTTTAAAAAGAAACTATATTTGATTTTATAGAATGAAGAGAAAACAATGGTATCTGCATTCAAAAGCGTATCTTCCTTTTTTTTCTATGTAAAGAACAAAATTAACTGAAGGAATGGTTATTAGCATTTTACCAAGGTAAAGAAAGACAGATATTTCTAGAGAAATATTTATGATGTTGGCAGTTGAAAGGGGTTTGGCCAATCAAACTCCCCTTGATGAAAACCCACCCACCTGATTTTTATTACGATAATGCCCGTTGATTGGTTATATGTTCTTCTTTCTTTCCATCATAGTCAAACTTTTTTATTTTCTTTTGATTAAATTTATTTTAATAACATTAGAATTAGTATTTTTATTTTCTACTGTCAACGGAAGAAAGTTGATTAAATAAATCAGTGACAAACCATGGGGGTGTTTAGTAAATGAGATAGATCAAGGTTCAAAATATACATATTGTATCGTGACTTTTTTGATACATTTCTATAGAGAGTGTTTCGGGTCAGATCATGGTTCAGAGGATAGCCGGGCCTTAAACTGACACCTCTAAACTAGATTAAAAAAAAAAGCACTGATACAGGTCGATACACTTATTGGCGTATTGGCCTGTATCGATACTTGAACCTTGAGCTAGACAAATGGAAAGCAATATGAAATTGATTGATGAGCATACGATACAGCTTATAAAACTTGACGTCGAAATTTTGAATTGGGTGTTACTAGCCGTGTGGGGAATCCATCTCTATTAGTACTCTTTACTTCAAGATTAGTGCCATGGTTTCTGAATTTTAAAATAGGATAATTCAGCATTCAAACTTTAAAATATGTCAATTTAGTACTTACCATTAATTTGTGCATTTAAAAAGATATAATGTCCTTCAAGTGTCATTTAATTTTCTTTTTCAACCATCCACATGTAAAAAATGAACAGTTCAAGGTTCAAAATATCGATATGCCCAATACGCTAATAGGGGTGTATCGGGCGAATCGATACACAATTTTGTGCCTTTTTTTTAAATTTTTTTTCAAAATCGGTTCAAGGGGGCCGGTTTAGGGCTCCTCCACCCCTTGAACTGGTCAGACCTTGATACACCCACTATAGGGGCGTATCAGAAGGGTCCTGGAATGATACATATTGGCCGATATGGGCCGATACATATTGATACTTTGAACCTTGGAACGGTCCTAAATTCTTGCCTCTTCTGCTAAAAAAATTCAAGGTCATCAAAACGTCCACCGAATCCCAACTTTCTTAAATAGAAAAGTAAATAATTTGAGACTATTCATTTTTTGTCAATATTTGAATGATTAATAAAAAATTTAAAAAACATTTAAAAGATATTTATCTTTTTAAATGCCACTTAATGACTAATTAACGGCAGATATTAGATTTACACATTTTAAAAATTATAATACTTAATTATCGCATTTTAAAGATCATACACCAAAAGTGACACAGGCCCAGATTACAGGTATTAATGGGGAATTTTACCTAAAATAAAAGAAAGGAAATAATATAACTTGTAAGCCAAGGCTGTGTATATCCTCGTCACCATTTAGGGTTGACAGCTGTTCATAAGATGCTCACGTCACGCAGCCCCAAATTCCAACAAATACAAACAGCTGTCCAGCGCTCATAGACAATGAATGATTATTTCTTATTTGAGACACTCTTTAGACTTGTGTCGTGGACAAAATGATCCGTTGTCTATTTTGAAAAGAATTCTAGAAAAAACGTAGATATAACACAAGGTTTGAGTACGCGCCACGCGTATGCTCCAGATACGATAGGACTGCCACGCGTCGGATGATGTCACCAGGGATGAGACTCCAGATCTTTCCACTCTAGGAGGGTATTTTTGTAAACATATTTACCTCGTCCGCTGGATTCTGGAATTCTAAGATTTTTTTGGAAGGTCGGACCGCATCGCCGCAGAGGTTGGCTGTTCATTCAATCTTCAATAAACAATATTGGTATTAATTATTATTCGTCATATTGGTAATTTTGGTCCCTTGATAGGAGAATATCAAGAGTCGGTTGTTTTCTGATTTCTCTCTGCTTCTTTGAGAGGTGCCGCATCTCATTCTCCGTTGGTGGTGACTGGTGGTTGTTTAAGGTGCTTCTCTCCAAGTCTCTCTCCAATTAAAGGTAAACTTGTTGAGTTCCCCGATTCCGATGTTCTGTATTTGGATCTTATGGAATTTCATATCTTCTTCATAGCTTTTTGATATTCTTAGAGAGATTTCTGGTTTCCTACATTTCATTTTCTTCTTTGTGGATGGTGGGTGAGTTTATAAAAAACTATAATTTTGTTTTCCTCCAGGTTGAAGCTGGATTAGCTTGCGTGGTTTACGTCCGTTTTTGTTTTGTGTTTTCTCTATGTGGATGATTTTGTTGTGGTCGTTCGATTATGTGAGGATTTATTCAATCCTCTGTTCTTTGCTTTCATGAATATGTTCTCCACTCCAGGATTTTTCTTTGTAAAAAGCTTCCACCTTTGGTTTTGATACGAGTCTAGGTCTCTTTTTTGCAGTGAAAGTGTTCGATAGCGTATTTGTGTAATTGCAGGAGATCTGATTAGCCATAACTTAATACTACAATTTACAGCAGTTCTCATTGTGCTTCCCCTTTACATACAACCAAAATTGTGATTTTTTTCTTTATTTTGCACTTGTTCTATGCCAGTGCGAAAGTCTTTTGTTTGTTACTTTCTTTTATAACATTTTTCCTGTATGAAGTTCTTTCCACTTCAGGACTCATCCATGTTTAGACAAACGGTTATTCTGTGATATTTTGGGTAAATAGTTATATCAGTTAAGATCAATTCAGCAAGTTTTGTTGATCTTTTATCTTATTGAAACTTAGGTTGTCTTCTATGTCTATTCATTCTTTTGTACTAATTTCCTTTTTCTTTCCTATTTCTTCTTGTAAAGTTTGCACTATAACCATTGATCATTTATTTCTCTTTCAGGTCTATATCTCATATTTGTTGGAAAATCAAGCTCTTCACAGTTCCCTTGATCTGTTATTTGGAAACCATCCAAGATCTGGTAAACTTGTCCATTTGATTTCAGTGGTCACTGATAAACAAACTTCAGGGAATGCTGAAAGATGTGCTTGAGCACCAGTATTTACATCTCTGAGGGCAATGAGGTTCTAGCTCTGTTTGAGCTCCCTTTGTTCATCCTAGATGAGATTGGACATATAATCCACAGCGCATCTTGGCTCCATGTCCAAATGAGCAATGGGGCTCTTCGTACAAAGCTTGTTGTATTACATCATGACCTTTGTGAAGATGGTTGAGCTCTTTCATTTATAGGACCTCCTGCTCCATGAATAACATATATTTTCTTTAGCAGGATAACTAGTATTAGTGCAGATCAGTATTTGTAACTATAATGGAAAATAAAGGGAGTGTGTTGATGCAAAGGTACGAATTAGGGAGATTATTAGGTCAAGGTACCTTCGCTAAGGTTTATTATGCAAGGAACCTTAAAACTGGACAGGGTGTGGCCATTAAGGTAATTGACAAAGAGAAGGTACTGAAGGTTGGGCTGATTGATCAGATTAAACGAGAGATTTCTGTAATGAGACTAGTTAGACACCCAAACATCTTGCAGCTTTATGAGGTTATGGCTAGCAGAAAGAAAATTTACTTTGTCATGGAGTATGCTAAAGGAGGTGAGCTTTTTAACAAGATATCAAAGGGCAAGCTCAAGGAGGATGCTGCAAGGAAATACTTTCAACAGCTCATAAGCGCTGTTGATTTCTGTCACAGTAGAGGCGTTTATCACAGGGATTTAAAACCTGAGAACCTACTGTTGGATGAGAATGGGAATCTAAAGGTTTCTGATTTTGGATTGAGTGCCCTTGCTGAATCGAAGCGTCAAGATGGTTTACTTCACACAACTTGTGGGACCCCTGCCTATGTTGCTCCAGAAGTGATCAACAGAAAAGGGTATGATGGGGCTAAAGCCGACATTTGGTCTTGTGGGGTAATCCTATTTG
This sequence comes from Nelumbo lutea, assembly GCF_056320005.1. Classification (NCBI taxonomy): domain Eukaryota; kingdom Viridiplantae; phylum Streptophyta; class Magnoliopsida; order Proteales; family Nelumbonaceae; genus Nelumbo; species Nelumbo lutea. Next base: position 2,454,557 of record NC_142685.1, on the reverse strand, counting down.
TTCTATTGGCTGGTTATCTTCCATTTCATGATTCAAATCTGATGGAGATGTATAGGAAGATTGGTAAAGGAGAGTTTAAATGCCCAACCTGGTTCCCATCTGAAGTACGAAGGCTGCTGTCAAAGATGTTGGATCCAAACCCTAATACTAGGATATCCATTGCGAAGATTAAGGAGAATTCTTGGTTCAGAAAGGGGTTTAACTCAAAATCAGCATTAGTTGAAACAGAAAGCAAGGAATCAGCGCCTCTGGATGTTGACACAGATTTCGGTCCTGAAAATAGTGGCACTGCTACTGAGCCAAAGCAGGAGTCAGCAAAGCTTACCCACTTGAATGCTTTTGATATCATCTCTCTTTCGACAGGATTTGACCTGTCTGGTTTGTTTGAGGAACCCGACCACAAAAAAGAAGCACGTTTCACATCCAGGCAGCCTGCCTCAGTCATCATCTCGAAGCTGGAGGGTGTTGCTAAGCGCTTGGGGCTGAAGCTGAAGAAGGATGGGGGGTTGTTGAAATTGGAGGGATTAAAGGAAGGGAGGAAGGGAGTGTTGTCAATTGATGCAGAGATATTTGAGGTCACTCCAACTTTTCATTTGGTGGAGGTAAAGAAGTCCAGCGGTGATACTTTGGAGTATCAGAAGATACTGAAACAGGATATGAAGCCAGCTCTCAAGGACATTGTTTGGGCTTGGCAAGGTGATCTACAGCAGCAGGAGCAGGAGCAGAGCAGTTAGAGCATGCCTGGTTCCTTCTTACTTTAAGAATGTATTACTTGTTTATTTAATCTTTTGCTTTTTACGATTTCCTAAATTATGTGGTTCAGTGTCTGTTTTTGACAAGTTGTCTTCATCTTTGCGAGACTGTATTGTGATGGTATGTACGTGAATTTGCAGTTTACGTTTGCTTAAAGATTTTGTGTAACTAATGTCCCAATACCCAATACCCCAGATAGCTGGGAGCCTGGGATCAACAACATTTGGGTTCCTTCGGTGAGCTCATTCATGATGTTAGGATGATTTTTAGAACTCATAGAGGCTTCAATGAAAATCTCTCATGGGGCATGCCATATTTGCTATTCCATTTTCACACTTTTGGTGGCGTTTCGATTATCATTGTGTTTTTTGTGCTTGATATCACAACGATGTCAGCGTCACTGATGCCAATCTGATCAAGAATTCTTGAGCGATTATTTTTATTGTGAGGTCCGTGTCTTAGATGGATTGGGCTGTTGTGTTGACCGTTGAGACGTCAACTTGTGGAGTTTGTTGCAGACTTAGGTTGTCCACTCCTGGTCGTTGTGGGACGGCGCGGTTCAAACGTCAGGCTACACGGCCGGCCCACAAAATGATTACAAACGATGACTACTCGTTTTAATTTAAAAATCATGATTAAAATGTGAGACAGACATTTGTATTTGTTTGTGTAATGCCTACGAAGTTGGTCAATTCGTAGAATCTAAACGATGGCTCATAACGTGTGGTTTGTGTCATATTTTTCTTGGGTCAAAACACGCAATTAATCGCGACCAATCACCCAGTATGATAGAAGTGGTAACCAATCATCAAAATTCACCGGGTTTTAATCGGTCAAACTTCAAACTTCGAAGTTCTTCGAACAGTATCATATCTTTCTTTACTTTAAGCTTGGAATACGCCTTTCTTTTCCCTGCATTTCCGTTATTTCATGGAAGAATAGTTATCTATTGTCCTATAAAACTAAACGGAAATTTTAACCTACAAGTAGTAGCAGAGCTATGCCGGTTAGTGAAGGCAGTTGGTTCTCTCTTCTCTCTTGATCCTTTCATGGTCCTTGTTATTGGGCCCCTGATTCCAGCCAGTGTTTCTCTTTCAATGGTATCTTTTCGACTGTAGCATTTGGTCTCTTGTAAATTTCTGGGAAACCTTTTAGCCCTACAAAAGTTCTCCATGGGATCTGCAAATTATGCTCATCAACGAAAGAATTACTATTTGCTAATCTTTCTCATACAAATGATACAAGGGTCCATTTGGTTTGTGGGAATAGGGGTTGGTTTCACACTTTCAGCCGAGCTTTAACCATGGTTCAACTGATATTACAGAAATGACATTTTAGATGTTAAAATGCCTAAAATGTTCACCGATATGACACTGATATTACAGTGACATTTTCAGCCTAAGCTTTTACCATTGCACCAAGCAAAGGCCTGAGCTTTTATCATTCCACCAAACCTGTAATTTCGAATTGGAATTCACGGATTCACTCAATTGATTAACAAAAGAGTTACTGTCTGGATTTGCAAAATACATTTTAGCATTAACAGGCATTGGAACTCACCAATCCATTCATTCCTTAGGCATCCAAAGACAACCCTAAGAACGTCCTCATCATCTTCAAGGTCACTCCTACGATCTGGATTCTCCTACCAGAGGCCTCAACAACTACAAACAACTTTTTCCATGATTCCACATAGATAACACAACCACTCAATCATTCAACATGCACCATCTTTTAAGTATCAGAACCAAATTGATTAAATATGGGCTGCAAATATTCCATGACGTACAGCAAGACACGAGACCATTTTCTCCATCTCATCTGTACCAAACACAAAATGAATGGCATGGCCCCTTGCATGGCTTAGTATGTCATTATCTGATTTCAAACCCTTGAGATAAGGTAAGCTTTTTTTTTTTTTTTTGGGGGGGGGGATTATTTTCTGAAACATCCCTCCACTTCTCTGACTTTTTCTTAAACTTACCCTCACTTTTCAATACCTCTAGAGGCCTTCCTTTCAAACATTTGCTGTTAGAAAGTGTTTGCAAGATTACAATGACCCTTTGTTCAGACTCCATCCTTTCAACCAAAAATTCAAGACTAGGTCCATCCATTCACTAAAATTGAACTCTTGATGGGCAAATGGAACCGTCGGTGGGTTGTGAGATGAGTGGTCATGAAATAAACCAACAGTCTTTTTGTCATATAAAATTAGTTATTAGGGTAGACTGGCTGGTTAAGGTTAGTTGTCTTTAAAAAATAAAAACTGTACACATGAACCAGTTCTGTTATGATCTCTAACATTAACATGATAGAAAGTATGTTTGTTATAAACAAAAGCATCTGACATGGGCTCGCTAGAGGTATCAAAAATGTGGGGGGAGTTTCAGATGATAACCCTTTCTTATGTCTTTGATAAGGCAAACATGCTCTGCATTATGGATAACCCAATAGGCAAACATACTCTACCACTGTGCCCATTGTCATTATAGAGATGTAGGCAAACTGCTATAGGAAAACTCAGTCCTTTTAAATTGTAGATATAATTGCTTTTAGGTGTGGATGATAAATCCATGCTTCCTTGTTCTTGACAAAATTTATGAAATCTCAATGAGATGGCTTTAACATCTACATTGAAGAAGTGATTGTACCTACAATTTAATAGGAGCCAAAGTTCTCTCACTGCTATAGTGTTTCTCAATCACGTAAGACTTTACTAGCTAGGGTTACAGAAAAGCAACAGTAAAGTAACAGGGTAGGAAGGGTCCAAGATTAGTCAAGCCCACTCATGAGCCAAGACAGAGGTTCATACCTCAAGGTTATCCATTCAACAGATATGAGATATCCTCCAATTGGAGCTTTCTCCCAAGTAACTTGTATCCTGGGAAGGTTAGCTAAAAACAGCTGACAGAATGCTCTCTCATTAGTTTTGCAGGCTATCAGAAAATGAATAATTTGGTTAGGCTCTTTCAGCACTTACACACAAGGAATATGACTGCAGTATAACTCTTAACTAATTAAATATTAATTACAAGTTATAACCCTTAATGGTTAAGGAACTAAAACAGAACAAAACCATACAAAATGTATGCATGCCATGGATCAACTTAGTGAAAGGCCGTAAGTGATTGTCACGGCCATTTGGAGTCTTGGGAGAGGTAGACTGGATGTAGACCTAATCTTATGACATTCTTTTGCATAAAGTGTCCACTCTTAGACTCGAACACAAGTTTCACACTTTCAGCCTGAACTTTTACCATTGCACCAAGCAAAGGCCATGATTCGACTGATATTACAGAAATGACATTTTAGACGTTAAAATGCCTAAAATGTTCACTAATATGATACTGATACTGCAGAATGACATTTTCAGCCTAAGCTTTTACCGTTGCACCAAGGTATATTGGTAAAAAGCTTTTACCATTGCACCAAGCAAAGGCCTGAGCTTTTACCATTCCACCAAACCCGCAATTTGGAATTGGAATTCATGAATTCACCCAATTGATTAACAAAAGAATTACTATCTGGATTTGGAATAATACATTTTAGCATTAACAGGGATTGGAACTCACCAATCCATTCATTCCTAAGGCATCCAAAGACAACCCTAAGAATGTCCTCAACATCTTCAGGTCACTCCTACAAACTGGGTTCTCCTACCAGAGGTCTCAACCCAATTCCCACATCAACTACAAACAACTTTTGCCATGATTCCACCTAGATAACACAATCACTCAATCATTCAAAATGCACTATCTTTTTAAGCATTTCAGGTGTTGTCTCATGACTTTAGGCCTGATTGGATGGATAGCAAATGAGATCTTCAGGAAAACTATGGGAGATAATGTGGGGATCTTTCTTCTGTATGCATATGTGTAACAATAGTTAACGATCAAGGAATTAATGTTAGAATAGTTTTTTAGATCAGCAATTAATGTTATAATAGTTTTTAGTCCAAGTATCATATTCCATTTGTCAAGGTGCAAAGCATCCATATCTCTCTTCCCTCTCCCAACTCTTGTCATTCTACCCCATTTAGGTCTCTTTGACACCCCATTCTCTTTTCTTTTCATCTTTGTCTAATACTATAGTTTTTCATAATTCCTCTTTTTCTTCATAATTAACATAACTTTTATTGATTATCAAAGAAAAAATGATAACAAATTATCAAAAAGAAAAGAATGCATGATAACATACGATATATAGAATACCCGGCATTCCTTTTATGAGGTGGGCACCTGTCCCCTTCCCTTACATTAAATATCTAATACAAAATACCCCAATGCAGCTCTAATCTATTTGAAGGTGCCAACAGGCTCAGTTTGTAAGGTCTCTGATTGGTTCCAGCAGAAACTCAGGATCAAATTCCCACCTTTTTTTTTTATCCGCAACAGAAAACATAGCTTTATTAATTAGAAGAAAAAATTACAGAATCTTGAGTAGCCTTGGCTACCTCAGAAAATCTTAGAACAACATCAGAAAATTTTTCTTACATTACAAAGAAGCCCAAAAGCAATTCCCTCTATTAACACCTTGCTTTGGCTAAATGATCAGCAATGCAGTTTGCTGATCTGGGAACCCACAAATGCTGATCAAATTCCCACCTTCACCCTTGTTAGGGGGTTGTATGGGGGACGGGCTGTCCCCCATTGTCTAGCCACATTAAGCCTTCTTCTTCTTTTCTTTCTTTCTTTCTTTCTTCTTGATGAGTCAAGTCAAAAATTCATTTACACTGAAAACTTGAAACCAAGGTTTCAAAGTATCATTACGCCCCAATACGCCAGAAGGGGTGGTTGTATTGGTACTTCAAAACAAACTCCAGTCCTTTTTTTGTTTTTTTTTTCAAAAATAGGTCAGGGGGTGGGTATTAGGCCTGCCTACCCCGTGAAATGGATCCAAAGGCCAAAAGGCCTCTATTTTGAGTATTGGTACCCCACCGATATGATACAATATGCCTGATACAGGGTGTATTGTGTCGAAATTTTGAATCTTGCTAGAAACTAAGATGGTGTAGAAGTATACTAAAGAATAGAGCAAATATAAACATAGTTTTACAATTGTACTACTTTTACTGTCTCCCCACTGTTGCCTTGGTGCATCTCCACATGACCTTCTGTTACTAGAGACAAAACAAGGGATTAGTATATAGTACATAGTTTCTCCACTTACATTACAAAAAAACAAACATATCCGTTGTTAAAGTTTGGGCCCTTAGGCCATTTCTCACTACTATACATTTCCTTTTTGGCCTGCCCTTAGATCTTCTACGCCCTTCAACTTGCAACAGATCACTTCTTCACTGCACATGACCAAACCATTTTATTCTACTTTTCCCCATTTTATATGGACTCTCCTAAATGGATGACATGTCCTTGTTAAACACTCATCATCAGAGTTTGACACACCATAGTTGCGGACATTTCTGTGTAACATTCCTTTTTACCACCTAGCTTATTTGACATAACTTAGCAGCTAATCTACACACTAAGCACATAAGCTTAACCATCATCTGAAATATTGAAGTACCGCAATTTACTCAATCATTCTTCATAACTTTCCCCCAAAAAACAGCACTCATTGAATTTCATATTTTCACTCAACTGAACCAAAATGACAACACCTCATTTCAAAATTCTTCTAGAACTTAACTTTGTTGACCATCCTAAAGCAAGAGAGGTCAAATTGTAGAACAAAAACAAAGAATTTGACAGAAAATAAGAACAAATACTAACAGGAAGGAATTCAAGGCAACCACCAACGATCACTTAGATGTAACTTCAGGCAGCCAAAAGGATGACAAATAACAACCTAAATAATTACTTTTCTGAAAGCACAAATTGGTATGCACACACAATGTCCTAGATCAGATTCCTAAGAGCTGGATCTGAAACTCCAAGTTTGGCTGGCTTGACATTTTTTTTTTATCAATAGCAACAGATTTCATTAAATAGTAATAAGGTTACAAAAAAGGGGAGCTGAAGTATCTTAACTCCCCAGGGAAAGGATAAGTCCCAAGCTGAAAAAGAACAAAACAATTACAACTGAGCCCAGAACCCAGAAATCCTATTCACTCCTTGCCTAGCCAGACCATCAGCAAACGGGTTTGCACTTTTCTTAACCCAATTACACTGAGCTACCATATTCTTGGACAACCATTTGAATTTTCTCTTCTCATTACTGTAACTCCAGAGCTTAGAATTGTCTTCCTTCAACCAGTTCACTACCACCACAGAATCTCCCTCTACAATCAGCTTCTTGACCTTTAGGTCTTTAGCCCTTTGTACCCCTTCCAAGGCTGCTAACACCTCAGCCCTCAACGAATCCCCCACTCCAATTGAGCTAGAGAACATAGCTGTTATATTACCATTATCATCTCATAAAATCCCCCCAATACCCGAGGGCCCTGGATTCCCCATGCTACTACCATCAAAATTTAATTTGATAAATCTAGGAGGTGGAGGATTCCATGTAGTATTCAGGGTCTTCTTAGCCAAGACTGAACTTGCAATTTCTTTCCATTTTCTTAACATATCATCTGTTGAAAAATCTGTGAACTCATCCATTGTCTTCAACCGGTGTATTACCCTTATATGGATAATTTCCAACATATTTTCCAACCCTTTCTCCTTTTCTGAGAAAATCCTTGAATTCCTTTCTTCCCATACTGTCCAGAAAACAGCATCTCTCACACACCTCCACATGATCCTTGATCTTTTTGTTGGGCAGATGACAGAGGAAGAGGTAAACAAGCTTTGCACATTCGTTGGGGGAGTCCACCTGCACACAAACAAAGAAGCCAACCATTCCCAAATATTTTTTACCAAAACACAGTCTATTAGTAAGTGGTGACCGGACTCACTAGCAGCTCTACAGAGAATATACCAGTGTGGAGATGAACAACTATTGGGTCTTGTTCTTTGAAGTAAGTCACTATGTTAATTCTTTCTAGAAAAGCTTCCCAATAGAAACTCCCAACCCTCAGAGGTATAGGTCGACACCACACATCCTTGACAGGGAATGACAAGCCAATAGGACTTTCCGGTTGCAATTGGGCTTTAAAGGAGGCACAAGTAAAAGATCCAGAAAGAGACAAGGTCCAGATCTTACTATCTGTTTTTGTCGGCTCCAAGAAAACCCCATCAAGAATGGACAGGAGATTTGAGGTACAATCCAGTTCTGTGTCCCTGAGGGCTCTTCTCAATCCCAAGTTTCACCCAAACCCAGAATTTGAATTTGAAGGAACAAGGAAAGTGGCAATTGGTTCATTTTTAAAGGTGGAGTTTGCAAAAAGGGCGGGAAATTGGTCCTTCAACGGATGATCCCCAATTCACACATGTTCCCAAAACTTAATTAAGTTACCCGAGTGCAAATCATACTTGATCCAAGGAGAGAATAGAGGCAGAATAGCATGGATTGATTTCCAAGGTGATGCTCTTGTTGCCATAGCCATAATCCCAGAGTCCCATCCATTCTCTGCAAGCCCGTGAATACTGTCAATTATCTTAACCCACCACTTTTCCTTTTCCAATGAGAATCTCCACAGCCATTTCCCTAGTAAAGCCAAGTTCATCTTCCTAATATTTCCAATCCCTAGACCTCCATCCTGTTTACTTCTACACACCACCTCCCACCTAACCCTATGATCCTTTTTCTCCTCCCTAGGCTCCCACAAGAAATCTCTCATTAGCTTTTCCAACTTGTCAGCCACCCATACAGGCACCTTAAAAACTAAAAGGTAATAAACGGGCAGATTAGCTAAGGTAGGCCTAATTAGGGTGATTCTTCCTCCTAGAGATAAATAATTCTTCTTCCAAGATGCAAGTCTCTTTTTAAACCTCTCCACAACCGGAGTCCAAAAATTTCCTTTATGAGGATTATCTCCAAGAGGAAGACCAAGGTAAGTTAGAGGCCAATTCGACACTTCATTCCAAAATGTTTGCACATGCAAAGATCTCACTTTCCCCCATATTCACACCTACCACGCAACTTTTATCAAAGTTAACTTTCAGATTTGACATTTGCTCAAAAAGTTGTAAAGCGTGTTTTAGATTCCTAATCCAAGTTATGTCCCCTCCCTCACAAAAAAGAATTGTATCATCTGCGAACTGCAAGTGTGTGAGTGGTATGCTCTCCTTGCCTACCCTCCACCCTTTGATTTAGCTCCTAGAGTCTGCCATAGAGATCAATCTCCTCAAGACTTCAGCAACCAAGGTGAACAAGAAAGGAGAAAGGGGGTCTCCTTGTCTTATTCCCCTCAATGCCAGGAAGAAGTCCACCACCGTTCCATTCACCAAAATAGAGTAATGGAAAGTCCTAATACACCCTAGCACCCACCTGCCCCATCTATCCCCAAACCCAAAATTGATCATCACCTCCAGCAAAAAGGTCCAATCTACCAAGTCTAAGCTTTGTCCAAATCTAACTTACAAACCACACCCTTTTTCCTTGATTTCTTGAAGTCCTCCACACTCTCATTTGCTATAAGTATTTGATCAGTTATCTGCCTACCTCTCACAAAAGCTCCTTGATTATTTGACACAATGGTAGTGAGTACCTGTCTAATTCTAAGAGACAAGACCTTCGTAATAATCTTATACAAACTATTTACTAAATTGATTGGTCTATAATCCCTTGGGTGTGTTGCTTCTCTCTTCTTGGGAACCAAAGCAATGAAAGTAGAATTCAACCCCGGATTGATCTCTCATCTTTTGTGAAACTCATCAAAAACCATCATTAACTCCTCTTTCAAAATCTCCCAACACTCTTGATAAAATGCCATCGAAAAACCATCTAGGCCTGGTGCTTTTGATCTATCCATAGAGAATATTGTTTCTTTTACTTCCTCCATTTCAAACTTTTTCTCCAACCACTCCCTATCCCTTCTTAGATTTGGCCCCTCCATCCCCTCGATCCACACCCTATTACTTAAAGGCTTTCTATAGATAGATTTAAAATGGTTTGCAAAGGCCCCAACAATCTCATCATGATTAGAAATGACTGTCCCCTCCACTTCCAAGCTTGAGATGAGAATTTTTCTTCTTCTCCCACTTGCCATAGCATGAAAAAATTTGATATTCCTATCCCCCTCTTTCAACCATTTACACCTTGACTTTTGTTTCCAACTAATTTCCTCCTTGAGCAATTCATCCTCCAAATTGTTTTCGCAATTTCTACCTTTGTTCTTTGTCCTCCTGTGTAATACAACCCCTCCCTTCCTTCACACCCAAAACTTCAAGTTGTGCAATTACAGCTTGCTTCCTTTCTTCTAGCCTCCCAAATTCTAACTTATTCCATTCCTTAATTTTGCCCTTCAAAAATTATAACTTCCTGTGGAATCTCATTCCATACCATTCTACTGAAGGGTCACTTTCCAACAACCATTCCCTGATTTTATTAATAAAACCTGGGTGGTGTAACCACATATTTTCAAATCTAAACGGGGCAGGCCCTGTATTTCCCAATTCTTCCTCTCCAATCATAATAGGCCAATGATCTAAGGTTACCCTAGGAAGTGTCTTGGAGGTCAAACTACCCCAATGTTCCTCCCAATCTACTGAGAAGAGAAATCTACCCAGCCTAGAACAAATGAGATTAACTTGTAGATTGGACCATGTGAAGTTACTATGCACCATAAAAATCTCTTTAAGTTCAAACACCTCCACAAACTTATTAAACTTTCTCATGCTTGTAGTCACTCTCTGCCTAGGATTATTTGATTCTTCTGAAAACCTGACTACATTAAAATCACCTGCTTGTAGTCACTCTCTCCTAATTCTTCCCACAGAACCCTCCTCTCTCTATAATCATTAGGCACGTAAACATTTGTTAAAACCCACTCAAATCCATCCTCCACCTGCCTAAACTTCAAGTGTACTGAAAATTGGCCTATCAACTCTTCCAATCCTATGCAGACCTTATTCTTCCATAGTGTAATTATACCCCTTGCAGACCCCCAAGAAGGTGCAGTAACCCAACTGATCCCCCTAGCTCTCCAAATGCTCCTGGCCCATCTAGCATCAAATTCTGCTCTCTTAGACTCCTGTAACATAACTATATCTGGGTTTATCTTTTTAATCACCTCTTTAACTACTGCTCTTTTCCTAGCACTTCCCAACCCTCTAACATTCCAACTGACAATTTTCATTCGGCTCTCTTGTTTTCCTCCCCCAAACCCAATAGGTCATCACTTAACCCCCTTCCTTCTTTCCCCTTTGACACCCAAAAGCTTGTCCCCCCTAGCATCCCTTATCAGTCTTTCGGCCTCACTCAGTTTCCTCTTCCTCACCTTACCTTTCTCCTTCTTTTGCAAGAAAATCTTCAGATCATTTGGATCTTTCAAGTTACACCCAAGGTTCCCCACAAAAGCTGCCACGGAATCCTCACTATTCCCCCCACCCCCTCACACTTAACTTATTGGGACTTCCTTTCCTACTTACTCCCTCACCACTTCCTACACCCTTGTTCTCATTTTCTACACCTAGCCCATCTGCCATCTCCTTCTGTAGGTTATTTTCCTCAATTTCATCCACTAGCCCCTTTAACATTTCCCAGATTCTTACATTTCTCTCTATTGCTTCCTCCCTTTCGCCTTTTTCAATGTCATCTCCACTTCTACCACTCTCTTTTCTTCCTTCTTCTCCAACACGGGCTCCGTCCTCTGGAATGGGAAGGGAATCTGGCACAACAGACAGAGAGCAGTCATTAGTAACAGAAATCAAATTGACACAAATACCTGGGTTTTGCTGATTCTAGGGGGGGATTGTAGTGACTGGTAACAATGTTTGTTATTCCCTGTTTTGGAGTGTGAATGTTCTCTATTTCCTCGGCTTGGTTCTGAATGGATAGCTTTCCTTTCTCTTGTATAACACAAGTATTACTTCCCACACCTTGTTGTTTACCCCTTATTGACATACTTTGATTTTGTTGCTGGGAAGCATCAGAAACTTCCTTACATATAGCCTGCCTTGGAATCTGGTTTGGCAATGGAACTTCTGGTTGAGAGCAAAGGTTTCCAACCCCAAGGATTTGTTTGTGCTCAGTTGCGTCAGCCTCCTCTTCTCTATCAGGTCGAGTCTCTACACCATCAATAATGCCGTTTTCTACTTCTTCTGTAAAAAATCGTTCCAGATTTAGATTGGCTACAATCTCTTCCACCTGCAACTCCCTTTCCGCTACACTACCAAGATTGGAGGAAACTTCTGAGTCATTTTCCTCTTCAACCTCCTCCAAACTGCATGCTACCCAACCTTCATCCACTGAATCCCTCTCCGCCACACTTGCTTGTGCATACCTAGGGTTTGGGCGGACTGAATAAGAGTGAACATCAAAGTCCCACGTCTGTGTGAGGTACCCATTGTAGGAAGCCCCTTGAACCCTGTTCAGTCCTTCGTGACTGTCCAACCTGAACTATCTTCGCTGGAGAAGAAGATAGATGGAGGCTGCTGTCTATAGTCGTGAGCTGCTTCCCCTGGCCCACGTGATCACTTAAAACATAACGTGAGTCGGTCTTCACAACACTAGTTAAACCGCATCTACCCCCGGTTGGTTCAGAGCAGGCGGTTCTCATATTATATTCACTCGACCCACACCCCTCTTAGCCACATTAACATGGAAAACCCGACCCTCTTTTGCTCCTAATAATTCAAAATTTTTCCATTAATTAGCTTATTTGACCCTTGGTTTTCCTGACTTTACAACTTCCCTAAATAAATCTCCTTGCACGCCAGTAACTCTCACCACCGGTTGCATGCCACGTGTCTACCAGCCTGTCACCTTAGCGTCTTCAACCTTTGTTCTTCTTCCCCGAAGAGTTGCTTCCACTTCGGAAATCAGCCAAACACGATACTAGTATCCATCAGCTAACACATCAACTGATCTGGGCAGCAACTCTGGTTTCACCCCTGCAATTTTAACCTCAATAGCATGTAAATCCTGAAAGTTAAACTCCTCCATGGCTCATCCCAACAACTTCACTACTTTCTCCAGGTTCGACACATTCCATAGATGAAACGGAAGACCTAACAACTTGAGTATGACACTTCCAGGGTTGAGTTCCATTTCATTACAAAGTGGCTTCCAATTCTGGAGTTGGAGCAGACCCTCTTCAGAATCAAACGTAGTGAAATCCCACTGCTCATCACCTACGTCAAGGATTGCCTTCGTGTCAGAAAAAGGCTTCAATACAACATTGGATTGAGTCCTATGTTGCACACCACTGTATCCAAAACTTTTCTCCAATCCTTCTGTAGGTACATAGTGGTCACTAAGACCCTCAAAGTACAAAAAGTGTCAAACCAACACTATACAAATGCTTGTGATAAATCCAGAACCCATCACACGATTGCGATGAGTTCATCGCAAATCCACAACTGCAATGAACTCACACCTGGGACAGGTCACAATGAACTTTATCTAGCATGAATCTGTGATAAAGCTAAGACACATGCGAGTTTGCAATGAACCCACATGGATTTCCGCTGAACTTGAACACGCGTAAAACTACGATGAACCTGACACCTTCACAGAACCGTAGAATCACGATAGAACAGGAATAGATACCGGTTACACGTATGTCTTTAAGTTACACATGAGTTTAATGAAAGTACGCTCGCCAAACGATGATGTCACTCGCGCTACGTCAGTACAATAGGGTAACGTACGAAGAGAATTCGGAAGGGATAGGATTCTCTAATAATGATCCCTTAAGAAGACCTCATTTCCTAACAGGAGGGATCCTCTTTCCTAACAGGAGGGATCCTCTTTCCTAACAGGAAAGAACTCCTTCCCTGATGGCCTTAACCATCTCTATAAAGGGGGGAGAGCAATTCTTCCCCAAGGGGAACACAATATAGCCCTAACCTAGGGTTTCTCAAGAGATCCCTCTTGCTCCTCTCTTCTCTTCTCCTCCCTTCCCCACATCCTCTCTCTTTCCCGCCACCATCTCCGGACTTTCGGAGACCTGACCAACCTCCGCCTTACCATGGTGTTTACACCTTCACTTCCTTATTAGCTGTTACCAACATTCTCCTCACCCAGGTATTCTTCTCCGCCTCCATCAAAAGCCTTTTCACCCCTATAGAACTATCAAAAGCTTCTGCGCAAGTGGAAGAACTCTGCTTTGTGTTTCCTTGCTCCTCAACATCTCTGTCACCTTTGTGGATCGAAAGTTTGTGCTCTCCGGGCTCCTTTGTATTCACATCTTGTATCTCGTTTAAATAATCTTGTAATTTATTTGCAACAGCCAGCCACCCCTGTTCCTCCCCTTCCGGAATACAAACCATCTGTCTCCTATTGTCATAAAATTCTGTGGCAGCAATGAACCATCCTCTCTCATTTCTTCTCAGCTCAACTACAAATCTTTTCCTGTGCACTCCTGTGGAGTTCCTCCAGCTTTGTTTCTGATAGAGTCACTCACTCCATCAATAAAGCCTTTCAACCACAACACCACTTCGTCTGTTAGGAGAACTGCTGCCCTCTTTTCTTCTCTGATTTTCAGTAGGTTCTTGCCTCCAGCCCTTGTAAGATCAAACAAGAATCTCTTCGACTCAACTTTCAGCTCCTTTTTCCACTGTTTACCTTCTGGAACCCTCCCGCACTTTGAGTTCTCTCCATGGAAATCAACTCGCCTTCCTATCCCTCTTTGCCCCATCCCTTGCTGGCTTGACATTTCACAAAGCCAACTAAAACAAAGCACATAATGCAAGCTAAAGAATGGTTTCCAGAGCATTGAGCATTAAAGAGGTGAAAGACATGGGATCACATCATCAAAGAGGTAGTTTTTCCAGGATAAATTAGTATGGGAATTCTTACTGATGAATTTCCAGTTATTTTGCTGAAATTATAGTCAACTTAACGGGAATACCTTGCTGTTGGAATTCCCACATAGTGAAATATGAAAATACAATTAATTACAGCATGAGTATCCTAGGTTATGGCCACGGTGGACTGGTCCTTCATAAGACTACATGACGAGCCACTAATCCCATAAAAGGCATACTATTCCAGACTCGTAAGTGTAAGCAAGTTCTTCAATGGGAAGAATTGAGCAAGGTATTCGATTTAACGAGTAAATAATTTTCCATTAACTTCACTTTTTTGCCATTGTTAGTTATTTTTAATGGTAAAATGGAATATATAGATGCAGAAGAGAAAGCATTCTATAGGAAAACGTGGAAAGAAAAAGAAAAAAAGGAGGAAAAAAACTAAGGGAAAGAAAAATAAAACTCTAGCATACAAAACCCGTATAATTCTCACATTGTAACAATTACAATAAAGCTCCTTTATGAACAAGGGCTTCTGAATTGAGTGGGGCGATTACAAGAGATAGACAACCAACACAAACAGGATAAAGCACAAAGAGGGTGGAGGGTGGAAAGGGGGGAGAGGGGGAGTTTAAGAACAACAGGAGGGAAGAACCTCGAAATTATTCGGAACGCTTCGGAGAAACCAAATTTCTCCACAGGTACCTCCCACTGGCCATGTCAACGCAAGTCCAGAATCCCGAACACATGGCAGAGAAGACCTGTACGAAAAATGTAACAAATCGAAATATAAGGAGCCCCATCAAATTAAGTAAAAGACTATAAAGAACCCTAAACTTCGTTGCGTCAACGTCGAGAAAGGTACCTTTGTTGGTAGAGGAACCGACG
Source organism: Nelumbo lutea (assembly GCF_056320005.1). NCBI lineage: Eukaryota > Viridiplantae > Streptophyta > Magnoliopsida > Proteales > Nelumbonaceae > Nelumbo > Nelumbo lutea. Next base: position 2,439,156 of record NC_142685.1, on the reverse strand, counting down.
GCGAAGATGATTCATGAATAGGATCGATTGATTCGTCAGAGTCTGGTGTTTCAGGGTTTGATTTCAGGTTCTTCAACACGAAAAATCCAGCGAGGGTGGCGGAAATGAAGAGCAGAATCAGCCTCAACGGACACATTTTCGGGAATTTGCAGAACAGAGAGACCGGGGTGGGAGGGTGTGGAAAAGAAGAGATGAAGCTGTTGAGTTTTGACAGTTTTGTTTCCAGGTCGGATTCGGTGTTGGGACAAAGAAGGTATTTGGTGGGCTGGAGCAACGGCACTGTTGACTTTCTTGTATTTGTTGTATGGACTGTGGACATATACTAAGGCTGCATTTATTTTAAGGGTATATCTTTTCTTTTTCAGATAAAATGCCCGAGATAAGTCATTAAAGTAAGGAACGCCAAATACAACGTAAATCGGAATTCAGCCTCTCGCTTTTAACCCGTTTGGGAGGGCTTCTGCGTTGTAAGTGAGATGCGATGTGATGAAAAACAAGAATTACAAACGGAGACAAATAAAGCAATTTCAGCCGTGTTTCTGTGTTTCTGGCTTTTAAAACACAGTGATTGGCTTTTTGGATTTTCACCTAATATAAATTTTTACTTTGCTGCTTGGGGCTTACCGGCTCAGTTTGGAACGTCAGAAGCCCTCTCAAACGGGCAAATCCATGATACAATTTTAGGTTTAATTTATATTTACACTAGTGGGGACTCGTGTACGGGATTTGTTAAGTTAAAGATAAATAATAAAAACATGTAAGATTATACAATTGTTTTATATAATAATTAATAATTATATATATTTTATTACTACTTTTAATATTTTTTTATAATACAAAATTAATAATAATTAATTTTAGCTAGAATTATTTATCAAACATAGGAATGGCAGTTTTTCCCATTTCCCCAATCCTTATGGGGATCCAAACCGAATGGGGCGAGGATGGGGATGATTTTCCCCCATTGGTGAGGGCAGCATGGGGACAGGGAGAACACTCCTTGCTAGACCTGTTCATGGGTTTGGTAGCCTGACGCCCAATCTGTTATAAGTTGGGCTTGGTCATAATTTTAGGCATGTGGGCTTGGGCTCGAGCCTAAAGAACTGAGTTCAACTTGATATTATATATTAAATAATAAAAATATATTTAATTCAATAAAATATATATATATACAATATTTTTTCTTTGTTCTTCTCTTTTTTTCCAAGTAATATTGAGATGTTTATTATTTTTGAGTTTTGAAGGTTTTTAAATATAAATAAAACACTTTTATTGAATAAAAAAGAAAAAAAAATCTATTTTCAAATTTCTAGCCGAGCTCGAGCTCGGTCATGGGCTTCGAGCTTTATATGAGACTCGGGCTCAGGCTCAAGACCTAGGCCCGATGGTCGGGCCTGAGTGTATTATGTTGAAACATATACAAAGCTCGACCCATGAACAGGTCTACTCCTTGCCCCGTGGGGGCTCCAATCCCCGTCCCATGGGATTCCCATTAATATATGTATATATACGCATACATTTATATATGTATATATGTATACGTACATCTATATGTAAATATTTTTAAAAATATGGTTGAATATGTTTGAATATTTTCTAATAGGATTGTAAACTTTAACTATTTTATTTTTATTTTTGCAAATAAAATAAAAAACAAAAACATATTGGTTGACATTATAAAGAATGACGAGGAGTGGGGATCCCTGTGGAAACAGGGATGGGGAGAGGTTCCTCGTCCCCACCCCGTCCTATTGCCATTCCTAATCAAATTATTGAAATTGACCAACTTGATTTCAAGTATTTACAATTGGCTTTGGTGCAACAGTTCCTAACCCAAATGGGTTGGATCAGTTTCACTTTGGCCACTTGTAAATTGACTAAAATTGAATGACCCGATCATAAATCTAGTTATGTTAAATATTTAGTTATTTAAAACATTAAATAATATTTAATTTTTAATGTTAGATTTTTATTATTTGAATAACATTTAGATTGAATAATCCAAAATTTTAAATAATTATTAATAATATGAATATTATTATATCGATTATAATTATTTTATCTTTTTAATAAATATTTTAAAGTTATTATATAATTTTATTAAAATATTTAAATAATACTTAATTTTTTTTAATTCAAACTTTTTTTAGATAGATGTAGATAAAAAGTGAGGGAGAAGATAAAAATAAGAATTAGAGATAATTTCTAGGAGAAAAAACTCTCTATTAAATTAGAGATAAATTAGGGAAAGTTGGGGATAGTGGGGGAGATTGCTTAGGAGAAATTTTAGGATACTAGATTATTTAGATTTTTGGAACGTGTGTGTGTGTGTGTGTGTGAGAGAGAGAGAGAGAGAGAGAGATTTTAAGAAGATTTTTTTGGAAAAAGTAGAGTTTCCAATTGGTAGATTTAAAAATGACATGGATTAAAATATTTAAAAAAATGTGAAAATTTCTAGACTTTCTTGTTTTAATTGAAAAACATAAAATTTGAGATTTAAGGTTGAAAAGGCATTTGTTGGCAAAATTAAGCGCCTTGTTACATAGCGCACTGTGGATTGCGAAAAGTTGCACAAAAATAAAACAAAATAAGCACCTTGATCCAAGCACGACAGCTATATTTAACTAACATATATACAAAAAATAATACATTCATAAATAAATAATTTTATGAATGCCTCCATAAATGGTTCAACGGCTCAACTTAGAAGGATTTCTGACAAAGTCAACAATTTCTAAGATAATGGTAAAATTAGGGTTAACCCAAACCAAAATCATGACTACTTGATAAGTGAAATGGTCCAATCAGCGTGGTCAACAGTGAGTTAACGCACGGCTCCATACAAGAAACCAAAATACTTTGTAAGCGTAACAATAAGCCCCTTCTTTTAATTGGACAAATCATCAAGTGCTGATGTGGCAAAGTAAAACCCAAATTTTAACAATGAGCCCATCAAATTTTTATTTATTTATTTATATATGAGCTGTTCCATTGTAACCTGGATGACCAGGGTTTAAATCTTGGAAATAGCCTCTTTGTTCTATTTGTGCAAGGTAAATGTGCATACATTTGTCCCTCCCTAAGCCACGCATTGCTATCAGCCTCTGGCCCTCTGCACTGGGCTGCCCTTTATTTAAACCTACCTAGTTCATAAAAAGCAGTCATCTAGAAGCAATTACAAGTATAAAAATCTGCCAAAAAAATCCATAGTTTTTAAAAATGAACCGGTGACTGCATTAGTCAGGGGTACGGTTACGGATTCAAACAGTCCAACCATTCGACCCCAACAACCAACCTGTTTTGACAAAAAATAAATAAATTAATTAAAAAATAATCAAAACTGTTCAAACGATTAACCAACCAGTTCAGTGGTTTGCTGACCAAAATCAACAGTTTTGGGAAAAAACAGAACTGATTCTCGGTTTTTCTAATCTAACCATTCAATCCAGTCCGGTTTTAAAAACAGTGAAAAAATCTATTATTAAACTAGACTAAAGATTCTGTTGTATGATTAATTTTACGCATAACCCTAAAAAGAACCAAGTTCCCAAGTCATATCAAAAGCATACCTATGGTAATGGGTGTTTGGTATTTATGACTGGCGCGTTTACACTCATATTTTCACCTTAATTATTTTCCTCGCCATAGAACGTGAGCACCGAGGTCAATATATCAAAACTCAAAAGTCATCCATCCATGGCCGTCTGAGGCAGGTGACTTTCTAACAAATTGGACTTGCAGTGTAGCTTAGTTTTTTGTTTGGACATGGACTAAACATTAAACATTCAGGCCCCATTAGTTTTTCGGTAAGTTATTTACCTGGATAAATACAGTTATCTAAGTAAATTTTTTCTCGGAAACACAAATCCGAGTAAATACATTTACCCATGTTCTTTTATTTTTCATGTAAATAAGACAATGGACCATTTTAGCCATAAAAATCCATTATTAAAAAGGGCATTTTGTTCCATTCAAGTGTTAGCAACTTTCCCCCTAGGTGGGGTTGGGTATTGCTTACCCAGGTAAGTGACACCTAGGAAAATAAGCTTTCACTGCTCCTAACATAAATCTAAAAAAGAAAATGAGATTCTTGGTCAATGAAAATCAAAATCCCATTGACCAACTTCCCCCATCTCAAAATCCGAAAAAAGAACACCCCCTCAGTATTTATGTATTTGTTAAATGATAACGCATTAACGCTAATCCGGAATTAAAAACAGAAATATGATTGGTCTTCCATGATTTCTATATTATTGCTTTGTTTCAGCTTAACCCGACATTACAAGATCACAACCATGCGGGAAAATTAAAGAATACAACGATTTGAAGTAAAGATAATAGGCATATGATACCACAATCCCCAATGGCTTTACCTGTTAAGAATATCATGAAGTGACCAATCAGGTAATCCGATCTTCAAAATCCATGGAAGAGGAGGGGCTAGAGAAGGCATACCTAACCATCATTCCCTTAACCAATGGCTTTCTACAGTTTAGCAAACCTAGTCATGGCGGAAAGCACCGTTCTTAGGCCTCGAATACCAGCTCCCGTCTTTGAGCTCACCATCATCTTAAATAGTGAAAGAAGTCAAGGAAATTAGTTTATTATGTTTTATTATGAACACGAAATCTGCTGTCAAAATAAAATGAACAAAATTCCATACCACAGGTTGTACTACTGATTTATTTTCCTTGAGGCTCTGCAAAATGAGATGATATTTTACCGATATTTCAGTTCATAGGGTAAATGCAGAAATAGAAAGCTCAAAGCCATAGAATTAAAACAAGCCAAGGATTTAACAAGGTCCATCACATGCACAGTCCTGAGCTCCTGGATTCAAAGGCCAAAAAAAACCTACCATCTAGCATGTTTTCTCATGGAAACCCTGTAAGAAAGCCGAATGTCCAGAATTGGATGGCACTGTGCTTGGTTTAACTGAATAATGACTTTTAAAACAAAATGTACTTAAAACTTTGCATAGGTACTAACCTCTTCAATTTGCATTGCACGGCGTGCCACATCAATTGGAAATACCACATCAGTCTTGGTTAATACAATCTGGTATTTTGTTTGAGATCTGTGAAATTATCATAAAATGGCTCAGACTTGCATGCACACAAAGGTAATACTTCATTTAATTTTCTGACCATACACTTCACATATATGCTGTCACATCCCCTCCTAACTTGGTAAGTTAGGTACCAACCTCAACCATAATGATTTTTTAACTACACAAACCTCATACCATAAATAATAAAAGGCAAAATTATATCCCACAAGAAAGCTCAAAATAATAAAAATGATTGAAAATACAAATATCTAAAATAAAAGACAACAGTGATCAGTCCATACCACGAAAAATAGAAATGCAGGTCAGCCAACTGCCTGCCTAGCTAAGTGGGGTGTGCATGAAAAGGAAACATATTTTTCTGGATTATTGGGTCTGGGAGAATGGGACCATTTTCAACAGTTTCCTCAGCAATCACCAATCAAAAAACATTTTCTTCAGCAATGAAAAGTAACTGGGTGAGAGAAGATCATTGAAACAATTGAATCAGGCATACAGCCATTGCAAGGCCAGCAACTGGATGGATCAGTTTCCACTGCAAGTGTTCTACACCACTTTTATAAAGCATACCAATGGTCTATCCACACAAACTAAACAATAGATGGCAAATAATGATCGGAAAACATGCAAAACAGCTTGCAATGTATTTATGGTTCCCAATGTGGTACTGCCACTATACCTTATAAAAAATCAGAAAGATGAGTAAAAACACTTGTGGAAGAAGCAGAAACTCTGTTATACATGCATGTATAACACATCTAGAGATGCTATCCCTTGCATGCCAGAGATTGATCACAGAGCAGATGATGGTGATATAATTGCATGACATACCGATTGTTTGCAGCTCATTAATTAAAAATTTTGAAGCATGTTGCGGGCAAACTTTGGTCAATGTGGCACCAAAGCTAATTGCCTAATGTAAGAAACCAACAAGGCTAAAAAGAAAGTTCGGCCAATCATGAACTTTGTCAAATTCTTAAAATCAGTGAGATTTTTAAGAACTCAGCAATAGAAAATAATAACAAAATTAAATGCAGACTGCAAAACCACTCTCTAAGGTTGTCATTCCCTTTATTTGAAGACTGGGTCTTTGTATGTGGCAATGTCAATGTGCATGCACATCTGGGCAACTGCAGTCCATTACACCAATCAGAAGTGTTCAAACATCAACCATCTCTAGAAGTTGTAAGATAGTTGTCTAGAAGAGTGGGTATGTATACCTTTCCATCAAGTTAATGAGCTCATGATCCCTTGGCTTCATGCCCCATTTAGTGTCAATAAGAAGACATACCCTCTTCAAACCAATTCGTGTTGAAACATACTCCTTCACCTACAGAATTAATTACAAAGTGGCCACTATCAAATTGTTGAAGAATCAAGTGATGTATTACAATCATGGCAAGGCACTGTGTTCAAAGATGAGACAAAACAGCAACATTAAACTTGAAAAGTTCCCCCTACATTGAAAAGCATACTCAACATGCATAATACATGGGACAATACAAAGGTTGCAACTTGGGTTGGGTCAACCAACCCAACCCCAAAAAAGAAAAAAGAATAGAGTTGGATTGAGGATTAGGTTACGCTTGATGCCTTGGCAACCAGATCCAATCCAAAATCCTATATATTACACTTGTAATTATATATTCTTGTACATTATGTATGATATAAATATGTTTATGTGAGATGGGGAGGAGAAGTTGATGTTGGAGGGTGTTTATTGTGAAATATTAATAAATATGATATCTATATGTCACATGCTGTATAATATGTATAGATTCATGAGTATGATAATTTGTATTTGTTCATGTATTTGTAAATTTTATCGGAATTTGGGTTGGTTGGACAGGATTAGTTAGGATTGAGAACCCTAGGTTGAAAACTGTGAGGGAGGGATGCCAACAGGTCAGGTTTGGCTCAACCTGAACCATGCCCATCTAAACGAAATGGAAATCCAAACCCAACCCAACCTCTCCCACAAATGGTACATCCATACTCAATCAAGGCTATATTTACAAATATTGCAATATTACAATGTTAACAAGTCAGGTCTAGCACAGAGCAAGCACAATCTGAAACCCAGTTAAGGCTGACCCGACCCTAAACCATTACAGTTGGGACAATGCAGGTTTACCACTTAACCCGACCCATGACACCCCAAATTGAGGTTTTAACAATTGGATTGGCTAGGGTTAACATCAAATCGATTAACCCATCCTGAGTTGCACACCTGCATAGAACAAAGCTTATTACTACTATACATCCAGCATTCACACGGCACAGGTTACATAAGTTCAAGTTTTATCCCAGATCCCGATGTTAAATTTATATTGCAACTCTCCATTGCAACATAAAAGTTTAACCTACTACACAAATGATGTTTCCTTCACTTCTTCAAGTTTAACCTCCAATTTCTAGTAAGTTTCAATACCCCTTGGCTTTCTACACCTAGAGACAGTTTTGTATGATACTCAGAATTCCTGACTAGAATTGGTTATCATGTGAAAGCAATTAACAGCTCATATCATTCGCAACATACTTCTTAGGAAAAATAGTGATTCTAAAGTAAATCATAATCATAATCATATAATAATAATAATAATAATAATAATAATAATAATAATAATAATAATAATAAATTACAGTGATTCTAACTGTTGACACCAAAACTTTTTAATTGCATGGCTTTGTATATCATCGCTTAATATATTCTGTCCAACTTTACTTTCCCTTTCTGCTTCACTGGTAAAAAATGCAGAATTGTTAATACTCTGAGATATCAACAATCAGGTGCTACAAGCGCCAAATGAGTAGTTGAACTTGACAGTTGACACTCAGTTGTTCATGAAGATTATAGTGTATGTGGCACAACCTTCTAGTGATATTCCTTATTGACATTATTGGACATCAGCCAAAAACATGTAGATGTTAGATAAATATGCTTGCATGTGTGTATATGTATATATGTATGTCTGTGACCGTATGCACATGTGCATGCATATATATTTGTATGTGTGTGTATATGTGCATATGTATTACTCACAAGCTCCTCCCAAGTGTCCTTAACTTCTTCCTTGGCATAAGCAAATCCATATCCAGGCAAATCCACTAAGCAGAGCTTTGAACCAAGCTTGAAGAAATTAATGGTCTGCAAAAGAATAATTAATAAATTATTACAGGTCCCATACTGATATCTCAACATTCATGAAGAGCTTTAAAATTCTTAATACCTGAGTAAGTCCCGGCAAAAGAATAATTAATAAATTATTACAGGTCCCATACTGATATCTCAACATTCATGAAGAGCTTTGAAATTCTTAATACCTGAGTAAGTCCCGGCTTGTCTGATGTCCGTACTACACCCCATTGTCTTGTAAGTGCATTTAGTAGTGATGACTTCCCAACATTTGATCTTCCTAATGAAATCAACTTTATTCATTAAATGTACTTCAATGTGAAGGAAGACCACAATGAATTCAAATCATTTCATGGCATGAAAATGGGATATCAAGACATAGAAATGCCCATATAACTACATAAGAACTACAAATAATAAACAGAAACAACATGCACAACAAGTAAAATGCCTTCTTGTTATTGTGTGCTAACAGTTAGTCTGATTTAGTGAAACAATCATCCATGATTTGAAAATTGTATTCCACCAATCTTTTAAAAATCAGACCAGCTTACCAAAAATAAATAGTAATTCACCTCATTCAACTAGGGTGAACCTATATCAAACTAATGGTATAGTCACCCCCCATCCAAAAAAAAGGGGCAAAATTTGAAAGAAAAGAAAAGAAAAAATGATATTTCAGTTGAACCATCATTAACAGGAAGATCCTAACAACTTTAACGGTTGAAGGCTTGCAAAATAGAGTACAAAGCATAATCATGACAAGCAGAGAACAGAAAAATATAAGAAAAATATAAAAAGCAGTCAGTTTGTGAAGACAAGAAAAAACCATAACCTGCAACCGCAATCTCTGGAAGGTCATGAGGTGGAAATGATGAAGAAACTTTTGCAGCAGCAAAAAATGTCAATTCATTCCTAAATACCTGCGAAAATAGACAAGGTATTAGTTAACCATAAATTTGTTATCATTATTCAGATGGTTATATACTTGCAAAATGAATATAATGAAGTATATTTTCTGTTGATTGATAATAGATCGATACAAAGTATTAGACTACAGAATGAAAAAAAAAAAAAGATACCAGAAGCTAGGGGTACAGTGACTCAATCCAAACATACAATAAACCATTATGAAGCAACAAAGAAAGAAAAGCCCCCCAATACAAATCTTCACAATTAGCTCCTTTCTTTCATTTTGCAAAATAAACTGCTAAAGAAACTATGGCTCGTTAAATCCATCTAAACAAGGTCTTCATGCTAGATGGCAAAAATTTTTGCCTCTCTTGTGTACATATATTCTTACATTAGCCTTCTGGGTGCATGGATGGATATATATCCCTTCCCTCTTCCCTCTCCTTGGCGGTGAAGGTAAAAAGAAAAGGAAAGAAGCCTTACATTTAGACCTGGAGTCCTATCTATTTCGAAGTCACTAGCCAAGGACTTGGCCTAATCTTCAGTCAAAGGACTCCCCAACATAGTCAAAACCCATCCTAAACAGCACTTAAGCACAAGCAATGGCCTTGGGAAGGCAAACTCTAGTGGGTTAGTTAAAAACCTCTTCACCCACAGAACCAAGAATCATATCAAAATAGATCTCCAAGGATGTAAATCGAATTGAATGAGGTAAATTATCACGATCAATCTCATCGACCACGTGGGGCGTTGTTGGATGGCTATGCTTTTCATATTAATGCAATACATGCTGCATTTTGCCTAATTCCTGTGCTATTGTTTTTTTTTTCTTTTTTTGACGAATAAAATAGATTTTATTAAAGAACGGAATAAAAGTTATACCAAGGGTAGCCTCGGTTACCCCTGAAAGTTTAACCATTAGAAACTACCCAACTTTACTTTTGCCATTACAATTGAGACCAGAAACAGGTTTCCCCGTGCACCCCCTGTTTTGCTAGTTGATCTGCTCATCTGCCAAACTGTTTGCCGATCTCGAAGTCCATTGAAAATCCACCTGCATACCTTCTGTAAACCTTTTAAACTTCTTGAACTCTTTCCTGAAGAACCAAGGAGCTGTTTCTTTTTCCTCAACCAGCTGATAACTACTTTTGCCGATATTGTGCTATTGTTGTTGCTTTTCAAGTGGTATTGTTTGTTATCACAGGCTTACTTGACCCATTCAAGTCACATAGGGCCTCAGCGATTAGCCCCATGACAAGTGTGCATATCCCAAATTTAGTGTGGCTACAAGCATGATATGAGCCATGAAAAGACAACCTAGGAGAAAAGATTAATGGATCTCACCATGCATGTAGCAGTACTGAGGTGAAGGAGCACTTAGCATCTAAAAGAATGTGATGCAATGCAAATCATCTCGTGTTATAAGAATTAAAACAGAAGTGCCAATATAAAAGAATGGATTAAATTTCAAAAAAATCTCTGAAGTGCAGAAGAGTCAGTTAGAGGCTCCTTTCTTGGAAGAGGAAATCTGGCAAGTAATAAAAAACTTGGAGATGGAAAAATCCCCAGGTCCAGACGGGCTCACCAACCTATTCTATAAAAGCTGTCGGGATGTGATAAAGGCCGATGTTATGCAAGTTTTCCAAAATTTTCATAGGAATGCATCTCTGGAAAGTAAGAGTGTCAATGGACCAGTTTTGGATTGGACCCGATCTAGTCCAAAATCAATTTGGACGGATTGGACAGACCAACAAGACATATTGGATTGGACCAATCCAGTCCAAAATATTTAGATTGGATTAGACCTGGTCCGTCCGTAACAAATTTATATTGGATTGGGTTGGATTAAGCCAATATCTGGTCCATTGATAGAAGATAAGAATATGTGTCAATGGACCGGGTTTGGGTTGAAACCAATCTAAATCAAAATGAATCTGAATAGATTGAATGGTCCAGACATTGAATTGGACCCGTCCAAATTGGTGCAAAACATTCATTGGATTGGATTGGACCTGGTCCATTTATAATGGACTCACATTGGACTAGATCGGATTGGACCAAATCCAGTCCAATTGACACCCCTATTGGAAAGGAGTCTGAATGCTACATTCATCTCCTTGATTCCGAAGATTGAAGGAGCAACTGATATTAACGATTTCAGGCCAATAAGTTTGCTGAATATTTTCTACAAAATCCTAGCCAAAGTCTTAGCTGAAAGAATGAAAAAGGTCCTTGCTGATATGATCTCTGAAAATCAGTTTGTGTTTGTTCCAGGGCGCCAAATGGTGGATAGTGTCTTGGTGGAAAATGAAAGAATTGAATCTAGGCAAAGAGAGGGTTCTCCAGGTGTGATCTGTACGCTGGATTTGGAAAAGGCTTACGACGATGTTAATTGGAGATGTTTGGACTTTGTTCTAGAGATGATGAATTTTGGTTAGAGGAATTGGATAAAAGTCTGTATTCTCTCCTAAATCTTCTATTCTAGTTAATGGACGGACAATCAGTGGGTTTCTTCAAAAGCTCAAAGGAACTTCGGCAGGGAGACACCCTTTCCCCCCTATTATTCATGTGTAATGGAAATTCTCACTATTTTCATTAAGTCAGTGGGGGAGGAGAGCCTATGGAAAGGATTTGAGGCAACTCCAGGTCTTACAATTTGCAGATGATACCTTATTTTTTGTAGAAGCAAAGGAGGATCAAATTGAGATTTTGGTCAGGGGGCTCAGTTGGTTTGAAGTAGTATCAGGTTTGAAGGTAAATTGGAACAAAAAGCAGCTTGTTTACAGTGGGGATTGGATCACTAACTCCTCTTTCAATTCTCTTGGTTGCTCAATTTGGAAAAAAAAAACCATGGATATTCTTCCTGTCTTTAGCATAGGATTGAGACCCAAGCTGGGGAAAGGGGATAGATTACTTTCTTGGAAGGATCCTTGGTGTAGGCAATCCACTCTCTCCGATCAAATTCCCAGAGATTTTCCAGATTGCAGAACCCCAGGATGTGTTTATCTGGGAGTGCTATGAAATTAATGAAGGCTCTGTGATCTGGTGCCCTTTCTTCAAAAAGAATTTTCAAGATAGGGAGATTGAAAGCTTCACCGAGTTTTTGGAGCAGATTTCCCTTCATCCCCTGGATCGGCTTGTGGAGGATAGTTGGGTATGGAGTTGGAGTTCAGATGGCCATTTCTCTGTTAGATCTTTTGTTAGACATTTGTCTAACCTGTCCAGCAGATTTTTTGGCTGCTAAAGTTTAGAATTCTGTACCCCCCTGAAAGGTTAATGCTTTAGTTTGGGCTGCATCTTTAGGCAGATGTTTAACTAAAACACATTTGTTAAAAAGAGGTATGCGGATCCAGGAATTAGCTTGTGTGCTATGTGGACAAAAACAAGAAGACAAAAGCCATCTGTTCATCCACTGCTCTGTCTCAACAAAAATCTGGAATCACTTTCTTTCAGCACTGGGTATTAGCTGGGTCATGCCAAGCACTGTGAAGGAGCTGCTGAATTGTTGGGAGCTGCAGGGACCGCCAAAGCTTGCAAGAAGCATCTGGGAGACCATTCCAGCTGCTGCTATTATCTCTATATGGACTGAGAGAAACAAAAGGATATTCTGTAACACCTGCAAAGATTCAGAAGATCTTATTGCTTTTTGTCTTTGGAAAACTTCTGTCTTGGGTGCTGATCAAAAAAATAAAAAAAACTCCTGTCTTGGGTGCTGATAAAAAAAATAAAGAAAAAACTCCTGTCTTGGGTCTCGGCTGTCAAGGGGTTTCAAGCCACCCAATTGGGGGCTAGGTTGGGTTCTAGGAATTTCTGGAATTTGTAATGGCTTGAAATCCATGCTGTCTCCACCCAAAAGATGACTTTGGAGGGACCCTCTTGTATTATTATCTCTGATTTAATAAAATTTTACCTTACCTTTAGTCCAAAAAAAAATTCCTAAAGTAAATAGGAAAAGATACAGAGAAAAAGAAAAGCACACTAGCACCAAATAGGGTGACATACCAAATATCCATATAAAAAGCTTAATGAGCAAGAATGTTAAGAAAACCAACATGAATGAATAAATGATGAAGAAACTTAAGAGTTTAACGTGTAAACAAAGCATACAGTTTCTTCAATCCTTTCTCTTTCTGGATTTGTAGAGAAGGGGATGTTATCTAGGGGGGCAGAAAGATTGATATTGTACCCTGACCTCCTCAGTTCAATCAAGCGTCTACGACCTAACAACTGCCAACAAATCCAAATGGAATCATAACGCACAGATCAGAAAAAATGAGGGAACATCAACAAATTTTCCAAAGCTAAAGTAAACAAGGAAATGGAACATCACTTGGTCATGGCAAGCTAAAGTACATTATCTTCCACAAAAGAAAGGATTGAAGGGCTAGGTTGTATTGCACGGAACTGCGCATTCTTTGAAATTTCAACAGCTTTCTCTATATCTGCTTCCTTCTTTACATAACTCTCTGGAATGCATGTGAAAAAGGATCAGAAAGAAAATAAGTTGTTTGTGACATCATGACAGGAAAACTTTACAAAATTCCATTTAAACAATGCATGCAAAAACATAGTGCAGTGGAAATGTATATTACAATGTCTGATAATATGCATTTTCAGAAAAGAAAATTAATATGTTCTTTTACTATTGTTTCTTAGGAAGAAGAACTATACACCTCTTTTGTCTTCACGGCCAAGGTCTACATGATACACCTCAACCTCCCAAGAGATGAAGAAACAGAAGCAGCATTTTTGCATTTTAAAAGCCAAAACTAAAACAGAAAGGATTACCATCTCCATTGTCATTTTTCATAGGTCTCCAATTTCAAATTTGGCCTTTATATGGTTAACGGTAACATATGGAGCTACATGAGGACAAGCATGCAGAGGAAGGCAATGTAAAATAGACCAAAGCATATGAGCATTATGCAAGGTGCCAACTGGCTGGTTGTAGCTAAGAATTGGGATCAAATCCCACCTGCATTAGGCTAATCATTTCCTTCATTCCAACTGACTAAACTATATTTACTAATAAACAAATCTTATTAAAGCACATAAGAGAAAATGCAAACAAACAGATTGAGGGCAGTTAGGGACATCAATGAATTAGAAACAAGTAGTTAGATACCAACCATTAGCAGAAATTCCATCATCCAGTCGTTTATTTGAGATGTCGTGTGGATCTATTCTTATTACTCGCTTCCTTCTCTTTGGTGGAGCATCAGGCACTGCACAGTCATTGTCGAGAGCTTTTTTATCTCTCCTCATTTTCCTCAAAGTTTTTTCAAGAGATCTAGCCATATGTCTATGCTGCTTCTGACCTGTATGCTTAGTTGGTTCAGACATGCTTTTGCCATGTTTTTTCAGTGACCCATCCTCACTACCATCCAATTTTGAATTTACCTTCCCTTCCACAGTTTTTACTTTTGACTTGATTTTCTCATTTGAGACCTCTGCACTTCCCTTATGAATTTCAAGTCTGTGGGAAGAACTTTTACTGTCATAAGAAAGTTCCTTCATTCCACCATGTAACCTCAATGAAAGAAGTGCTTTTTTCCTGCTTTTTCCATCAATAAATTCATCTGTGGAAGATTTCCTGGATCTACTAGATGAAAACTTTGCACTCAACTGTTGAACATCATGAGATTTTGCTTTTCTGCTTCTAGAGTCGTCTCTGCTTGAATGTTTTCCCTCCTTAGACAACGGTTTTTTGTTTTGCACATTTACATTGTTCTGCATTCCTTCCCCATCATCATCTTGATCAGCATAGATTCTCTTTCTTTTCCTGTCAGTAGAAGATTGTCTAAATGGTTTTCTTCCATTGACCTCACCGTCATACCCCTCCTGATTCAAATTACGTTTATCTTCTGCAAGTGACCTAGAGTTTTTCTTTCCACCATTCTCTCTCTCGTACAATATTGTACCATCAATTTTGTATTTACTACTTGGTCCTTTGTTACTCCCATCGCTCAGTTTCCTCCTTGCATTGACAGGTTTAGAATCATCCTCGCAAGCCTTTGCCTTTCCAACTTTAAGTTTTACTTTCTTATTGATCTTATACCTCAAACCCTCCACTTCAGGCATCGTTCAAAGTTGCAATTTTCTCTGTCCCTCTCAAAACCAATTTATGAAATTCCAGGAAACCTACTCAGCACCCTTGGTGAAAAACAACAAGACGCTTAAAATTTCACCAAAGCGCTCACATTTCAAAGGGGAAAAAACAAAGTTCACTAAGGCGTTTCAAATCATCCTGGCGTGGAACCAACAGAATCACGGCGTATCACGTTAAAATGCAAACTTAAGAACAACAACTGTACGATATTAGAATTCAAATAAGTACAGTAGAGAAAGAAAACTATATATAAAAATGGGATTTTATCAGAAATGATTGAGGACGTCCTTAGTAGTTTTCAGCAGTCGCAAAAGGCCAAAGAGAAACATGACCCAACTACAAACGTTTCCGTGGACGACGACGACGACGACGAAGAAGAAGAAGAAGAAGAAGAAGAAGAAGAAGTAAAGAAACAATGAAACAAATAAGGCTCACCTGTTTGAGACTGAGACGCCAGCGAACTTTGTTCTTCAACTTTTGAACTTCTAACCTCAAGTAATCAAAACCCTAAACGTTAATTACTTAAAACACCCTAAACTATCTGATAAATAACTTACATAACCATACGATTTTCAAAACCTACATAAAGTGCCTTAAACTTTCATAAATTCACTTCTCGTTACCTCTTAACGTTAAATTGGTCAAAAGACTCTTTTGCCCTTAATTACTCATCAAATTTTCAAAATATGCCTCCACAACGCATAAACGAAATATGCAGCTCAAAACACTATACGAGAATCACCTAGCTCCCAACTCTGAGACAAAGAAGTTTACACATTTACAGAGAGAGAGAGAACAGAAACGGAATTTGAAGGACAGAGCCAAATTTTTATCGTATGCAATATTTCTCCTTTTATCTCTATGTAGAAATCATTAGAGTTGATTCAAAATTTCCGATTGCCCGTTGACAGACACCTCCCAAGTCCCGACGATAGTTTTTCACTTCGATTAGTGCCAAATAGATTAAAAAATAATCTTTTAATACCGAGAACAGAGATATTTCTCTCCACCTTTCTACTTTCAGAATTTGATTTTCTATTAGTTTATAAGCATCTTACTGTATAACATGAACCTCTGAAGAAAGAAACTAACGATCAGAGAATATTGATTTTCTTGGTGCCCAGTTCTTGTCGGGAGGACAATCTTAAGTTGAAGCAGCAACACCGAACCCGAACACCGTAAATTAACCAAAGCGCGAACCCATGGCATGTTTCATTCTCATAAGCACGGGCACTAAAGAACACTATGCTGAAGATATGGAAAGGACTTCAGAGAATGTAGAAGCTGCTCAGGAGGCCCTTTGGTGCGTGCGAAAGTAAATTCCCATGCCCAACTTGGCGAGTACGCCGGTGAGGATGAGAGTGAGGAATACAAGAAGGGAATGTTCTTTCCTTGCTGAAAGAGACTTCTCAATTACAGGTGAACAGGAAATTAACAGCAATGAACAAATTGTTGATGGAGAAAAATGACTGCCTTAAGAAGAAAGTGTTACAGTCGGCATGCAGGAATGGGTATATGAGGCAGCAATTGAAGAAATAATGAAATATGGTGTGGTTTCTTCCTCTAGTTTTATCCATTTGTCAAGACTCAAGACTCTGCTTTTCACGTTTTCATCCTATGTCACCTTCAGAAGCCTGTGTTTGCCGTTGCTCAACGATGTGTCCCAGAAGAACAATCTTTCATGCGATTCTTGAAGGGTAAGGACGTTAGGGTGGGTTTTTGAAACATTAAGGGTAAATTATACATACTCCCTATACTTTCATTTGCCACAACTGATAAGTGAGTTGAGGGAACTAGGAAGGTGTTGATGCTGCTCAACCCGAGTTAATTCTTGAACTAAGGTCACAGTCATATGATCCTGCCAACCAGGCGGAGCTGAGGTGGAAAGATGATGTCACGCATTAAGATCTGAAATCAAGAATAAGGTTAGAGGCTTGAGGAGTTATTCCCCGAGTAGGTACTTTAATGTTCAAGTTAGTGAAAGAGGAAGGGTGGTCGGGCCGAGCAATTGGGAGAACATTGCTAGTTCGAGCAAAATAACAGTATGGAAGTTAAAAGTTGGATCCCTTACCTTGAGTGGAAAGTACTTTTTTATAACTGAAAACCAATGTCTTGGTTGAATGAGGTTTATGAGGCTATCGGGATGAAGTTGCCTATCGAGGTCTTCAGGATAAGACCTAATCCCCAACGGAATTGTCGTCACCGTACAATGCTCTCTTGTTTTGGTCACACTTATCCACATGACGTGGTGTTGACATAGCCAAAGTGATAAAGCGACCACATAGGTGACATGTGGCACCCGAGGCCAACTCAATAATAACCCAAACAGGTGCTTAATTATCAAAGGGTCATTTACTAGAACATCCCTATAGTTTTACAGATTTACTTAAACCTACCTTATAATTTGCATTTTATTAAAACACCTATTATAGTTTGCAACCTATTTACTTAATTGACCTTTCATAGAACTATTTGTTTTGCAATCAGAAAATAGTAACATGATCACCTAAAGTAACCGAAAAATGTTCAAAGACATGGACTCATGCTTGTTTATTTCAAAGGGAAATTTCCCAATTAGTACTTTGTACTTGGGCCTAGTGCCACTTTAGTCCTCAAATTTTAAAATGCAACAATACAATACTCAACATGTGTCAATTTAGTATTTGTCATTAACCAGCATGTTAATCAACAGTTAAATGACATTTGAAAAGACAAATTCCCTTTGACTGTCATCTAATTTTCTTTATCAACCATCCATATGTTGATATAAAAATGAACAGTCTCAAATCCTTGCCTCCTCTATTCAAGAAATTTGGGTTACCTCTTAATGGGCATTCTGGTTATCCCAACTTTTTTGAACAAAAGAAGCAAGGATTTGGGACTATTCATTTTTTGTCAGCATTTGGATTGTAGATAAAGAGAATTAGATTACACTTGAAGGGTATTTGTATCTTTTCAAATGACACTTAATGGTTGGTTAATGATAGGAAATAGATTGGCACATTTTGAATGTTTGGGTACTAAATTATCATGTTTTAAAGTTCATGAACCAAAATGGCACTAGACCCAAAGTACAGAGTACTAATCTAAAATTTTTCCTATTTTAAAAGGACCCTTAAACTGAGTGAAAATGTTGAAGGGTATGTATTCATAATTGTTTATTCCAAAAGTACTCATAACAGTTTTTGTATAAAAAATAAAATTGACCAAATAGAAAAAATAGAGTGATTGTCCATGTTCAAGCATACTGTCGAAGAACCAAAAAAACCAGTCACATATTTTATGCTGTCATCGAAGTTTTCAGACCTGTGCTAAAATCATGTCGTAGAAAATGTGATTCAGTCAGGCACATTCAATTGCTTTGAAGCAAAAAGGTCGGAGTGAATACAGACAATGGCTTTCCAAAATAAATGATTAATAGCCGATTTGTGCTCTTTGGATTTTTCACTGTCATAATTTATAGGTGGGGAGGGCTTTCAGGCAATGGCATTTGACTTTAAAGGTGGGCCTCAGCTGGACATCCTATGAACCTTGTTTGTGAAAACCCCGGGAAGCCAAAATTGATGTTCTGAAAGCCATAAACATGGCTTCTATTGAAGCTTCTTTTAGAGGATTCGCAAAAGCAGCTCAATCAGCCCTTCCAAAAGAGTACTTAATAGCTTCTTCAAAGTGGTTAGGGCCAGTTTGGGAGAGCTGAAGCACATTGGCTTTTGGCTGTTCATATATGGGGCCCACACAGATAGCCTATAAGTCATGTTTAGTGAAATATCCAGAGTAACATAATTAGCGAGTTGAAGGAATATCTGCTTCAGCCTGTTGAATAACATATACAGAATGCCTTGTTAAACTTCTCTGACTTCTTAGGCAACTAAGCCAGAAGTCAAGACCATGGTTTTAAAAAACGAACTAGTGACCGAACCGGTCATAGGTTTGGTTACCGATTCGAACAGTCTGACCGTTTGACCCGAATAACTGGCCCATTCTGACAAAAAATTAAAGAAAATTAAAAAATTGGAAAACGATCAAAACCGTTCAAACGGTTCGAACGGTTTATCAGCCGATTCAGCAGTTTACTGACCAAAATTAACGGTTTTGGAGGAAAACTGAACCAGTCACCTGACCGGTTCCCAATTTTTCCGGTCCAACTGTTCAACCCAAACAGCCAGCCCGTTCTGACAAAATTAAAAAAAAATAAATAAATAAATAAAAAATTGGAAAACAGTCAACCGTTCAGACGGTTCAAACGGTTAACCGTCTGATTCAGTGGTTTGCTGACCAATATCAACAGTTTTGAGGGAAAAAGCGGTTTTGGAGGAAAACGAAACCGGTCAGGTGACTGGTTCCCGGTTTTTCCGGTCCGGTCCGGTTTTGAAAACAGTGGTCAAGACTCAACAAACATAGCTTATGTTCTCCATAAATCTAAACTAGAGCAGCTCAACCTAGGGGTGTCAATTGGACTATATTTGATCCAATCTGATCCAGTCTAATGTGAGTCCATTACAAATAGACCTGGTCCAATTCAGTCCAATGAATATTTTGGACCATTTTGGACCGGTTCAGAGGCTGTCCAATCTGTTCAAATTCCTATTAATTTAGATTGATTTCAACTCAAAATGTCTTATTGGTCCATCCAATCCATCCAAATGGATTTTAATTTGGACAGTTCAACCCAAAACCGGTCCATTGACACCCCTAGCTCAACCAGCTTAGCTTAACCAAATTCATTTAGCACCCATTTTTGTAATCTCCAACACCTTCCAACTTACAACAGATCACTTGTTATAGCTGCTGTAAATGGTCTTCTAGTTACTAAATCACTGGGCAACTTTCTTTCGTTGATGTCTGCCTTCAATTTTTAGAACTCTCTCATTGATGAAGTTGATACTATAGTCGTCATCGAAGCCATTAATCCAATTTTATGGGGTCAGCTAGATGAATACTGTTTCTCCAATCAGTTCACTTTAATATCATACCCATTGTAAACTTTGTAACGCTTAAATCATTTCTTACTACCACCCATGTTCATTTTGGTCTACTAGCTCTCCTAGCCCCTTCAATTTATATAATTATATCAAATCTCTAATTGATGAAGCAATGATAATAATAAATGTCCAATATGCTCATTTTTTATGTATGCGTTCTTATTTCTTAAGTTTTTTCGTTCTTTTTACCATAACTGAATCCATTTGGACCTTACAACTAATTCAATAATGCATGTGTCGTGGGGTTAATCAATCATGCCTATGCGAGTTTCCAATTCAATACATTTCAAGGCCTTTCGGTCAACGAACGTGTATGTTTGTAAGCGTATTGTATAAGTGTAATCTAAAGCATATCCTGATAGTGATACTTGTCTTAAAAATTACTCTAGAACCTTGTTTTTCTGGTAATTAACCACAGCAGCCCGCAAGTGTATCTGATTAATTGATTACCAATTCGAGGGCTAACAACTTCGTTAAAACTTAAAACATGGGTGATAAATATAGGAAGGAGGGAGGGGAGATATTTTACGGCATCCTCCTAGTCCCTAGTTCCCCTCCCGAGACTGGTGAAATTTCAAAGCGCCAATAAGGTGACCCCGGCTGGCTCTATCATATAAAATTGAAGAGGCTGCACCAATGCATGCATGCCATCTATTCAACTATCTGCTCATGCTAATGTAATGTAAGTGACCATCATTTTCATTTAAGAAGGTACAAGGCAACCAGTTCTTCATTCTCCTCAAAAGAGGCTGCTTGCCTTTCACAACAGGTGGGAGCCGCGAGGTCGAGTGTACCCACCCCTTTTTCTAACCTTTTTCAATTAAATGACCAAAGTGACTGTACATCTGGGTTCGAAAATAGGCCCCCAATGTGAGTCCTTGCTGAGGTTGAGTTTCCAACACCATCGCCTGAACCATGCCCAATTGCCCAATCACTTCTGCAACACCACAGGACAAATGAGCTTTCAGATGTCAATTCACTTAAAGCTAAAACAGCATTAGGTCTTACAAATCAAACAAGCAAGAAATTTAACCAAGGAAATGGATACTTTTATATTTTAATGAGGAATAGCTAAATTTAACCACCCAAAGATTTCTCAAAACCCAAAACAAATGTGGAAAACAAATCAACTGTCCCAAATCCAATAATAATGTGAGTTCACTAAGTTCATGAACCAGAATAGCAGTATGAACTTACAAGAGAACATTCAACTCACAACTAGCTTCAAGGTTTGGGCCGTTTGGCATAACAAGAGAGCTAGCATAACTCCCTCCAAAATCCTACATCCATCCCCCGCCACCCCCCCCCCCGGTCCGTCTCCACTGCATCCAGCAGAAAACTTTACCAGCAAGTGAGATGCCACCCTCAATCAAATCTCATATTTGCCAAGGAAACTACATGCATTACCCAAGCAAAATCCAATCAATGCCACCCATCAACTCCTACTACATGCATAAGCCTTGGTCCATTTAACTATCAAGATTAAGATTATATGAACTATGGAAACATATACATCTACAAGAGTCCAAGGTCATTGCTTTATACAACAGACTAGCCATTAATGTAAGATAACTGGCCATATTGTCCCTTATCTCCATAGAAGTCCCAGTAGGATTTTCCTCAAGAGAGCACAACAAAATGGCGCATCTGATGGAAAAAATCAAGGCACATCGTGATTATACTTTGCAGATTAGATACCAAATGCAATAATAATGGCAAAAGATCTTTTTTATGCATAAGCATCTGCCACACATCATTTCTTCTATGAGACAGCTCCAATGCTCCAATTTTCTGTGTGGATATTAATGTAATTATGATGGAGTCCATAACAATCACAACTACGCCATTGACTCATCAGCCATCATTATTATTTTGATTGAATGGTGGAAAGCATGTATAATCAGAAAAACACATAATGAAGACAAGTATTGAGTTGCTTTATTTGGTCCTAGGCGGAACCACCCAGGACACTGATACATTACTCCAGCAGAGGAGAAATATTCGTATGGAGAAGCATGACAGCAGTTGTTATAGACAATAATGGAAGAAACATTTTTTAAGCAAACCAAAATCTAATGAGGCATTAACTAATTTTATAAAACTCGGAGGTATACACAGTGAAAATCAAGCAAGACCTCCTTCCTTTCACAATGTAAGGTCTCCTTAGTAATCAGTGACTTCATCCTCAATGACCTCGTGTTATGGGGCCGGGAATAGGATCGCGTCATGGGTTGGTCCACGGAGAAAAGCTCCTGTTTTCCCTTGTTCCTCCCCTTCCTAGCTGAACCTATCTTGGCGTCCTAGAGGGTGATTTGTCCAAGAGATCACCGAACTCTCCTTTTACTCTCTTTCTTGACTGGAAATTTGATATCCTCATTCAATAATGGAGTCTCCTTAAATAGGAGATCACAAGAGTCCTAATCAAAGGAAGTCTCCTTGCTGAATAGGGAGACTTCCAGTTCTATCTTGCTAAGGATAAGATAAGCTAATCCTAATCTGATAAGCTACTAACAAGATAAGATAAGAGCAATAGAATAAGATAAGAACAAGCAAGATGATCTAATCTAATCTAGATAAGGCTGCTGTTGCCGAATTGGGTAGGATGGGAATCATTGAATCACTACTGCCGCTGGCAGTGGGTCATGTGCCTATTGCTGCCGGTGGCGACGGTACGTCTTCCCGAGGAATGCGTCCATAACACATCAACTCCTAGGGAGAATCCATGATATGGTTACCTACTCCATCCAATGGTATAAAACTGAATTTTGATGAATCAGCCTAAATCCAGGTAAATAAGGCATTGGAGGAGCTTTTCAAGACCACAGCGATGACATTCACTACATATTCTGGACCACTAGGTGTTGGGAATTCTATAAAAGCAGAACTCCAAGCATTGCTGCAAGATATCTGACAGGCTAGATCATTAGAATACTGAAATCTGCTTACAAGGAGGGATTCTAAAATGATTAATGGTTAACTGAAAAGAGAAGGTCCATGGAAGATTAGACATTTGATAAGGGTAGCGAGGCACTTGGCGACATTATTCGCAGCTGTATCAGGCTAAATTCCTAGATCTGCTAACATTTTGTTGACTCTATAGTGCAACAACAAAATAGTAGGCAACTAGGCAATCTCTGATATAGGATTAATAACCCTGGGATAAAGTCTCTTGTGAATTTAAAGAGCCATCTAGAGCTTTGGAGGAGCTCTAGGGGCTAGTTCTTTATATATTGTCTAGAAATATTTTGTATAATGTTTTTGGGAGAGCTGAAGAGAGAAAATCAAAGCTAACAAGTCAGATTGAAGAAATCGATAGGAAGGAGGAAAAAGGACATTTGGAGGAAAGAGAAAAGGAGAAGAGAGTTAAACTGAAAGAAGAGTTGGAAGTGACTTTATTGAGAGGGGAGATGACATGGAGGCAAAAATCAAGAGTGAAATGGATCAAAGGAGATGGGAATACAAGGTATTTTCACAAGGTAGAATATGGAAGAAGAAGAATCTTGTATCAATGCTAGAATTGGAGAATGGCACAATCACTCAACAGGAAGATATTGCTAAGGCCTTTGTGGATCACTTTAAATCAATTTATAGGAGGCCTTTAACAGAAAGGTGGGATGTAGAGGGATTGGATTGGCCAATTTTGGAGAGTACCTTGATTTGGAGAGGAATTTTGATGAAAAAAGGTGAAGAGTGCAGTTTTTCTCCATGGATTGCTGCTCTAAGGCTCCAAACCCCGATGGGTTTAACCATAGTTTTCTACCAAGATTGTTGGGAGTGGATAGAAGAGGATCTTTTGAAAATGTTTGATGAACCCTATCAGGGGGGTAATTAATAGAGGTATTAATGCAACCTTCATCGCTTTGATCCCCAAGAAAGTTGGTGTGTGCCATCCTAGGAACTTTAGACCGATTAGCTTGGTGATGAGTCCGTACAAGATTCTGGCCAATATACTATCCCTTTGGCTAAAAATGGCCCTCCCCTTAATCACCTCTCACTTCCAAGGTGCCTTTATCCAAGAGAGACAAATCTCGGATCAATTACTCATCGCCAATGAATGTGTTGAGGGGTTTAGGAGATTGGGATGTAAAGGTATTCTCTACAGGTAGAATTTGGAAAAGGCCTATGATTATGTGGAATGGGATCTCTTGATAGAAGTATTAGATTTGGAAAGGGCCTACAATTATGTGGAATGGGGTCTCTTGATAGAAGTATTAAAGAGTGGTTTCAGAGCTAGATGGTGCAAATGGATAAGATGATGTTTGAAGATTAGAGAATGGGATCTCTCTTTACCCATATGGCTAAAATATTGACCAGGTTGATATCCAAAGCCGATGGGATGGGATTGGTTAAAGATTAGAGAGTTGGCAAAGATAGGGTGGGGTGACTCATCTTCAATTTGCGGATTGTTGGTTCGGTTGTTATGAGTGTTTAAGTTGGTCTTATTTGTGTCTTATGTTCTTAGTTATTGGGCCTAAATCTGTTTAATGTTTTAATTATTTATTTGTCTAGGTGTCCCATCACTAATCAAGGGCATTCTAGTCCGTTCATGTAATATTATTTTATAATCATCTATATAAACTTGTTGGGTCGGCTGAAGAGTGGATGCCGCCTCTCTCAGATCTTCTCTTCTTCTTCCTCTCCCTCTTCTTCGACTGCTGTAATCCAGAAAACATGGCATCAGAGCCAGGTTCGTTTGTCTGATTACAGCCGTCACCTTTTGGTCCTTCTCTTTTTTTCCTTTCTTTTCCTTTCTCTCTTCTGTCTTGGTCGCTGTGAAGAAACCCTAGGGCTGACAGTAGAGCACAGCATGGTCTGTATCTAGGGTTTCCCTTGGTTGTAGGGCCCAAGGGAAGTTTGTTCCAGAAATCGATGCCCTACTAGACACCTTACAACAAGTAGTAGCCATTTGGCTGCTAAGAGAGATCTGTGTGGAACAGATCTAGGTGGAAGGGCTGACTTCGACAGTCCTAGTTCGGTTCGTACAGTTGGTCACAGTCTACTACAGCAAAATTCAAAGTCCAGTCCAATCCATAAGAGTTCTGCACTGTACAGAAGTGGAGTGTTCTTGGTTTTAGTTCTGTTACAAGGGGTTTTTAGGCCTGCAACAGCTACGGTAAGTCTGAAACTGTGCTCTTTGCACTGAGTTTTTCAATTGTGATCACTGTAAGAGGAAAAAGATGTCTTCAATATCGGGGGAAGTGTCTTCTAGGGATAATAGACCTGGTGGGAGGTCTCCTAATCTGGAAAATCCAAATCTGCACAGCTTGCAGATCACCAGTGTACTGTTAGATGAATATAATTTCAGAGAATGGTCTGCTTCAACCATGCTCTTCATTATTTCCCGGGATCTTACGGGTTATCTAGATGGACAGAAGAAGGAACCTGCAGTGGGTAGTGCGGAGTATGCAGCATGGCGTAGGGAAAATGCTACTGTTATGTCCTGGCTGCTTGCTTCGATGACTTTAAGAATGGCCAAGACTGTTCAACACTTTCGACTGCTGCTAAGATTTGGGAGAAATGTTCTTGGCTGGTTTAGACCCAATGTTTGAGAGCATAAGGTCTCAAATTTTGGGAAGGGATGAACTGCCAGATTTACATCATGTCTATTATCTAGTAAGGAATGAAGAGGTTAGGAGGAAAGATATGCAAGTTGACACTCTAACACAGCCAGCCGACGAGTCTGTTGAGCATTCAGCCATAATTTCTTCAAACCAAAAGGGGAACAAGCATTCAGACAAGAGGCATCTTAAGTGCTCTCATTGTGGTGGTGAAAGGCATGTAAAAGAGACTTGTTGGGTTCTTTATCCTCATCTGAAACCAGCTGCTTTAAGGAAAGACAAGAAGCCCCAGAAGAATCAAACAGCAAGTGGGAATCATGTTACTAGTCACAGTGGTGGTAGCTCGAAGAACACATCTACAGTAGCATCTTGTCCCATGGGACAGACTGCTAAATTTCCCCACATCCAAATCCTTGGGTTTCACTGCTGATGAGGTAGAGGTCCTTAGTCGGGCCTTAACCAGTCTAAGGACTAATTCTCTTGCTTCCACCTCTCTTGCCAAATCAGGTATTGCCTCTGCTTATAGTACAACTAATTCTATTGACTCTACTTCTTGGATTATTGATTTTGGTGCCACTGACCACATGACACACATGTCCTCTTTACTTTCTTCTTACCAATTGATGTCTGGCCAAGATAAGATGAGGGTTGTTGATGGTTCCCTCTCCACCATCTCGGGGAAAGGGGGAGTTGACCTAAGCAAGAACCTCTCTCTTAAATCTATTCTACATGTTCCCAATCTTACTTCCAATCTCTTATCTGTTTCGAAACTTACCAAGAATTTAAATTGTAATGTAACTTTTTTTTCCTACTCATTGTATCTTTCGGGACAGATTGACGAAGAGAATGATTGGGAGCGATCATAAGTGTGGAGGTCTCTACTATTTTGATGCAGACAAAGTTTAGTTTGTGAAGTGTTAAAGAGTGGTTTCAGAGCTAGATGGTGCAAATGGATAAGATGATGTTTGAAAACTTGCCACTTTTCAGTCTTAGTTAATGGGGTAGTAAAAGACTTCTTTGGTGCCCTTAGAGGAGTGAGACAAGGGGACCCTCTTTACCCTTATAGCTAAAGTATTGAGCAGGTTGATATCCAAAGCCGATGGGATAGGGTTGGTTAAAGGTTAGAGAGTTGGCAATGATAGGGTGGGGTGACTCATCTTCAATTTGCGGATTGTTGGTTTGGCTGTTATGAGTGTTTAAGTTGGTCTTATTTGTGTCTTATGTTATTAGTTATTGGGCCTTAGTTATTGGGCCTAAATCTGTTTAATGTTTTAATTATTTATTTGTCTAGGTGTCCCATCACTAATCAGGGGCATTCTAGTCCAATCATGTAATATTATTTTATAATCATCTATATAAACTTGTTGGGTCGGCTGAAGAGTGGATGCCGCCTCTCTCAGATCTTCTTCTCTTCTTCTTCCTCCCCCTCTTCTTCGACTGCTGTAATCCAGCAAACACGGATGACATTATTATATTTTGTGAACACGAGGGTGAGCAAGGTGCTAGAAATTTGAGACTCCTACTGAGCTTATTTGAGAAAGTGACAGACCGTAAGGTCAATTTGAATAAGAGTGTGGTAGCAGGGGTGAATATATGGCAAGAAGAAATAGGACTGTGGGCAAGGGAATTAGGTTGCTTATCATCTGATTGGCCCTTGAATTATTTAGGTCTTCCTCTTAGTGCAAATACTAGATACGTGACCTTCAGGAACTTAATGAGGGATTTTCTTTGGGAACCGGGAGAAGAAAAGAAAGATCATCTGGTCAAATGGGAAGTGGTTAGTCAAAGTAAGGTGGTTTGGCTTGGGAAGAATGGTCATTGTTAAAAGGATTGAGAAGTTAATGAGGGATTTTCTTTGGGAATCGGGAGAAGAAAAGAAAGATCATCTGGTCAGATGGGAAGTGGTTAGTCAAAGTAAGGAGTGTGGTAGTTTGGGCTTGGGAAGAATGCAAGAAAAGAATTGGGCATTGTTAGGAAAATGGTTGTGGAGATTCCCGCAGATTGTGGCATAAGGTAGTGGCTAGGCCAAGGTGCAAGGCACATCAGGCGCACCAGGCGAGCGCCTTTTGAAAATGTTGCGCCAAGGACCTGGACAAGCGAGTCACCTACCCTAAAATGCACCTTGCCTGTGTGCCTAGGAGCGCCTTTTTAATCACTGAGCCAACAGTCTGGTAGATCAACTAGCAAAGCAAGGGGTTAGCAGAGAACAGTGCTTTTGGGCAACTTTGTAAAGCTGAAAAGAGACTTTTTATGTTTTTTTAGGCTTTTTGCTGTTTTCTGTTAAGTTGTTTGGGGTAGCCAAGGCTACCTATGATCTGTACTGATTTTCTCCTTTTAATAAAATTTTAATATTGCTGATCAAAAAGAATATTTTGTATAAAATGTATCTACAGACTGTACATTTTTACTTATCAATAAAATTCCAGTTACTGATCCAAAAAGATGAATACTGAATTATGTTCTCAATTTGCAAGATTATAAATAATGTGCAGAACTCTAATGTCATAACTCAAAATTCATATTGTTTCCTCTAGTCACACGTCTAAAGTGTACTCAACAGAACTCAACTAAGCCTTGTCCCAATTAATCCTTTTCTTGATAAATATCAATAATATTTTATTATAAACAGCAATAACATACAAGATTTACAAGCAACCCTTGTGGATATTATCCCAACTTTATTTTTTGGATTCTTAAGGATATTATCACAACGAATCCTTTAGTCACATGTCATGTATAATTTACCTGTGATGAGTCCTTGATTTCTGTATCACCTTCAATTCACAGATAAGATTATCATTTCTTGCGAGGAAAAGGAGTAGGGTGGCAAAGCTAGTTATCACCTTCAATCCACAGATGAGATTGTCATCTGTTTTCTATTGAACCCTTGTCTTACTAAAGTCAGCCATGCCATTTGGTGTTCTCTGTTAAGGGTGCAACATGGATTGGCAGCCTGAGTTAGCATTTTACACTGCTTTGGGCCCAGGCCCATTTCAAATTTTGAAAAAAGCCAACTCGAGCCCACCCAAGTTGCACCTCTATTCTCTGTATTCAAGTGAATGTAACTCTCAACTCCATGTTAATTGGTTCTCTTCCCTTAAGTTGTGTTTATAACACCATGAAGCGGCCTTCTTCTGTAGCATTCAATAACAATCCCACAATCTCTTTCTACTATTGATATCAGTGTAGCTAAGAGTTTTCCTCATTTTAGACCATGTAATAGTGTTTGGGGGGTGATAGTGGAAAAGTTGACAGATAAGTCACCCTTACTGTCACTCTACGGAACCGTACATGAGATTTTCACCTCATATGGCTCCTCGTTCAATTCTTTCAAAGTCATTGGATCCTTTTCCTCGTTCAAGAATCTCCTCCCTTCTTCCACTCCGTTATCAGCCTTAATGAAGTTTTCTTGACCAATGGGACCAGACCAGAACTTCATCCACATCGTCTCTAAAAATTCCATTACTGCCAACGGCCCTGAGTTGTCCAAACTACACCCGCGTCGTAGAGAAAGTTGAATTGAATTGAATTCATCATAAATTGTAAGATTATTTTTGTTTCTTATAAAAGTGATTTTACACCACTTTTAATCCGTATCTACCATATATATACCTAAAACAATAGAGTTTACCACTTGTATACCAGAAGCCTAAGATGATTCAATCAAGTTTGACTTCAAATTCATACAATCCACATATCTTTAACCTATAAATGATGGGAAATAAACTGAATATAAATTGTAAAAAGTCTTTAATAATCTAAACAAATCATTTTTTTAGGTAAGGGCTTTAAAACAAGTCTCGCTCAAAAAAAATAAATAGAAACAAAGAAATGACAAAGTAAAGAATTCGCTTATAAAACAAACCTTTTTTTGAATGTCATGGGAAGAAGAATTTTGTGTGGATTCAGGTTCTCAGTTTTTTGTTCACTTGCATGTTGTTTATTTTATATTTCTACTTTCCTATTTTGACTAGGCTCTTTCAGCTGATGAGCTCTACTTATTTTGGTCTTTGTTGGATCATTTTGTCCTGCTAGGCTGCTACTGTTAAGACTTTGATGGTAAAAATTATGACAAAGATAAAAAGATATTATGATTAAATTATAAAAACTATAATTATAAAATTATTAAAAAGATAAAAAGCAAAACATTATAATTTTTTTTGAAAGGTAAAGTAATAACTTTATTGATTAAGAAAAGAACTCAGTACAACAAAAGAGCAAGCCACAAGTAGCTGCTCAGATTTCAGGACAAGTTACAGATCCCAAAGCAAAACATTATAATTAACCCTTCTTCTAGACATTTTGTCAGGTTTGATCCTTTCAAGGTAGCTTAAGTGTTGGGAAGACCATTAGTGAAGGACTGAGGGTACCTTTTTTTATCTAAATTCCAAAGCTTTATCCATTGCTTAATTTTAAAATGTTTCCCAATACTCATCAATCAAAAAAAAAGTCCAATACTCCTATTTCAAATAATGGTTTTTTCTCTATAGCAGGAAACTGTACCCTTGGAATTCAGGAGAGGTTTTGAGGGGCCACAAATCAGCTGATGTCATTTCCATTCTACCATTTTGAAAGTGGTGTTTTTTACCTTATTGGGATGGTGATAATAGGATTTGGTCTTGTGACTGGTTCTTCTTGTGTTCTTCCTTGTTTAAGGCTTCATTTCCTCCTTTCTGGGATGTGTTTCATTGGAAAATGAACACTTCTGAATTCCTTTAAAGGATGAGCCATTCTTGGTCTCTTTCAATCCATAGATGTTTTTTTTTTGTGATAATCCATAAGTGCACTTTATATAGCTAATTATGGAAATCACTTTCAACTGGATAGCATTGTTAAAATTTTGTTTATGGTAGTAAGGACTTGGGTGCATACCGTGCATTTCTTTTCTTTGTTAAGTGTTAGTGATAGGTCAGTGCCACCTACTGATATTCATATCCTATTCAAGCTCTCTTTCTTCTCCCATGCAGCTAAACTTTTTTAGGCAATGCATAGATGTATTCTATTAACTCTCAAAAAAGATAAGTATGAGCATATTCCTTATACAAGAAGATGCTGGTATATGCATGTACACCATATACAGTTATCCCCAATTTAGAATAAAGGATAACCAATTCCTAGTAACAAAAATGAGAGAAGGAACGTCTATTAAAATCAACAAGTATAATAACCAAAAAGAACACAGTATGCTTAATTTTTCCAATGAACACCATCACCACTTTGCTTTCCTTTAGAGATCCTATTATTATTTTATCAGCTTTTGAGGTCCTATTATTTCTCAACTACTATATGCTCTAGCCGACCAATCATGGGAAAATAGTGAGAAATAGCATGAAAACAGCTTTGTTTTCTGCCACATGGAAGTAAGAAATGCTAAATTCTTCTCCAAGAGGGGGGAAAGGTTCTTAGAACCTCCCTGAAAAAGGTTAGAAGATAAACAAACTTGTCCCTAGCAGATTCACATGCAAGAGAATGAGGGGAGGCGTGGTTTGAAGCAAGGATATAATACTCCAGGTAAACTTTGGGGTTCACCTACCCACTGTCTCTCTCTTATACTGTTGCCTTATGTTCAAGAGAAGCAGGGCATTTCAGTCCATATGAAATCATGATGAAATCTATCAGTGTAACAAAGTTGGAATATTCCTGCCATAGGTAATACTAACCTTTTATTCTGTATTTAAAAAAAAAAAAACCTAATGTTGGTCCCAGCTATCTGGGGTATTGGGAGAGGTAAACTGGATATGGTCTACCATCTACTCTGTACTCTATTTTATTTATATGAGTGCTAAATGCAAAGCAAAGACTTTCTTCCTTTCTTCTTGACATCTAATTAATGGTGTTGACTACAATTGCATATCGACTACCAAAATATAATAGGCTTAAATATTAAAAAAGTGGATTCCTTTTTCTGTAGAGCAAAATGAGAAATTTGAAAAGGAATACCAAGTATATCCAAGATTATGCAAAAATATACATGAACCAACCTAAAGGAACAGCACATATAGAAAAGAGGAAAAAAAGTAATTTCATGTGAATACAGCAGAAAAGAAAATCCTACAGGCAAGAAGAGATCCATTGATAATATGAATATGACCAAAAAAGCTACATTCAAGACTAGCTAGTTTGCCTCATCTCTACTCGAATGAATCTGTCATACATATAGAACAACTGAAATGGAGAAAAAGTTCAGTTACTTGGTACTTACTTGGACCAACTATTGGCTGGAGACAGTTCAAATCGGTGGCTGGCTGCTGATCTTCCTGGACTACTGTAAGTTATTTCATTTCGAGATATATCTTCCCCAGGATTTGGCGGAGGAAAATGATCATCTCCATTATCTGGCAATGGCTGGAATACATTCTTCTTTGTCCACAGGCTATTATCATTTGAAGCAATAGCTATAGGATTAAATATTCCACCATTCTGGCAACTCCCAAGATGTGCTTTTTGTGGAGATCGAGTGCCAGGGGGCACATGGTTCTCATTTGCAAACTGAGTTGCCATAGGTTTTTGAGGCAAAGGGTACTTGACATCTTCCTGATTCAGTTTGCTCTGTCCAAGAGGTGAGAGCCAGCTTGCAGATCCACCTACCAAACCGAGTCCATCCTGCCCAAGTGGAGGTGAGCCCCACATTTGCCATGTACCTTGCTCATGCCCATTGCTTGATTCATTTATAGGTGAACTATGCAGACTATGCAGATCACATGTCTTTTGAGTGCATGGGAATTGATTAGAGGTGGCATGCCTTTCTTCAGCAACTCGTAATCGTGAAATGGGAGACTCAATTGGAGATGGCCTGTTAAAGTCAGCAGAGGCAGAAGCATTCTGTAAAGAGCGAGGCTTCTCTAGTCCCAAATCCGTTCCAAACCCATTCCCTATGTCCAATGGAAAATTGTCAAGTGACTCTGAAACTGGCCCAAGTAAGGACTCTGGATCAGGAACATAACATGGATCTTCAAAAAGCTCTGGTTCTTCTGGGATAAATTCATTTGTTGGTTCTCCAACAAGGGGAAACATGAAATCAGCTGCAGAAGAAGAAACTGAACCAGCATGTGTTGAACCATTTGGAAAAGGAGCAAGAGTGAAAGGCGATGATACTCCAAAATGGATTGAATTAGCCAAAGGATAAGATGGTGATACTTGACCAGTCATCTGTGGGCTTTGAACATCTGGCTGGGGTTTCTGAATAGGCCTGATTATAGCGTTCACATTGGATGATGGAGGAGTTGCCGAAGAGCGAGTAAATAATTGCTGCCATGACTTTTTTGGAGTTGTTCTTTGTAGCGGTTCTGAAACCACCTGATTATTAAAAAATAGAAATAAATGTGAACAGCAGTCAATAGAGTAGTAAACACTATGTCAATAGTTATGGTTTATGTTACAAGAAAGAGAAAATGTGACATGCTTGAGAACACAATCTTCAATAAACACTCCCAAGTATCATTTATGTCATCCACTAACTCATGGATACACTTCTAAATCTGTTGACAGCCTTGGTGGGTTGATAGGGCATACTGCAAGATAGTTTGGCACTCAAATCAACCATACGATTCAAACATCCAGAAGGAAGTCAAGAGTGACTTAGAAAATTTACATCAATGATTCATTTGATCATAGGGTTTTGCAATCAAAGTAGCATCCAACCATTTCAGCACTTCAGATAAATCAGTTGTGAAGCAAAAAAGATTTTACAAGGGTAAGGTCCACAAAGGATGATGTCTTTTTGCTTATAATAGGAACTCAAGCAATGCAATGCTTATATACAACTTATAACCAAATTACATGTATGAAGCCAGAAAAGTTGAACACAACTTACAGGACGCTGGAAACTAATATCAGTGGTTTTGTCATCTCCATTGAAGTTTAATTTCCCAGATGTATGTTCAGCCGAATATACCTCCCTACGATTGACAAAAGCTTGGACATGATCAACAGAACCACTTGATTTGTTTGTTTTTGAAACAGTAGTTGCAGAAGCATGAGTACCCTTTCCAAAGAAACTAGCCCCATTAAAAGCTTTAGAAGAAGAAAGAAAAGAACCCTTCACACGATCGAAGTACTTATACCCAGTGCTTCCTCTATTAAAATTGTTTGCAGTTGTAACCTTTATACCATGCCCCACCTCAGAGCTCTGCAGCCTGATACTTTCAGTTGTCATTTTCTGAAGTTCTAGCCTTTCTATCTCATTCTTCTTGTCAGAATCCCGCCTTTTTTCACTATCCCTACCAGTCCTCCTTTCCAACTCCTCCCCATCTGAATTGCTTTTACTAGATCCTTTGTCTTTCTCCTTCTTTCTGTCTTGTCGTTTCCTTTCAACTTCTCTCTTACTATCCATTCCCCTGTCAGGAGCTGATCCCTTACTATATTCTTTTTCCGCCTCCATCTTCTCATCCCTCAGCCTCCTTCGTTCTTCCACTAACCTTGCAACTTCTTCCCTCTGCTTTCTTTCTTCCTCCTCTAAAAGTTCTCTCTCTAACCTAGCCTGTCTCTTCTCCTCGGCTTTTCTCCTAGCCTTTTCCCCCTTGCTCTCATGAAAATTCACCCCATTTTCACCTTTCTTTGACAATATCCCCTTGTGTTCTGCATCTAATGATGTATCTTCTCTTTGAGAACTTACCCTAAAAATCTTTCTCCACAGCCACCTTATGCTCAAGAAGAATGATGCCAACATCTTACAAGCACAAACAACAACACCGGAATAGGACTTCTCGGCCGAACAACAGTCATCATTACTACTGATGTATCTACCTCCATTCTTCCCCCAATAACTGGACTTCCCTGCAAAAGACCCACCAACCCAACTGCCGTTTTCTAGCCAATCTTGACCACAAATCCAACCATTCTCTGGCCACACCTTTCCATTCCATATCTTCCCGATTCCAGAATTACCAATCCCCAGTCTAGCAGGCCCTGGCATGTCTAAAACTGGTCTTTTAGAGATGTGACCGCAGTATGAGCACATAAACCGTCCACCACCCGGGTTCTGATCCCGATAAGGGGTTGAGCAATTCCTACACCGACGAGTAGCCGTCTTGCGGAGCTTTTGCATCTCTATAGCTTCAAACCTCTTTCTCTCTCTGAGACGAGCGCTCCTACGCACCCTCCAAGCTGAAAGTTGCGGCATCAAAATCTCGTACCAAAATAGGGTAACCAGGAGAACCAAGACACAAGCCAACCGCGGAGACGTAACCTCGAACCTGAACGGCGGTGGCAATAACTGCGAAAGCGCCCATAGTCCAATAAGTGGAATTACTAACCACGGAAGCATGGTGGCAACCCGCCGAGACCACTTCTGGACCACGCACAGTATACACATTATCCTTTACCCCGCACCTATGATCCCCAAAGCAAAAAAAGAATACCTAAGGAAACCCTAGAACAAAGAAACCGTTCTTCAAATGGAAGCGATTGCCCAGAACATGCCGTTAAAAAAAGGAAATGGTCGACAAACGAAAACAGCAGCCTCCGATCTTGTCCGGATTGCAATCAAATGTCATGATTTTTCATCCAAACATAAAATGTGGAAGAACCAAACCGAAATCCGGAAACCCCACAAATACGCAATTTGGCCCACCAGGATCTTTTATTTTGAAACTCGATACAGCTAAATCCCTGAAACCTTAAGTGAGAAATCAATCGATTAGGGTTACCGACCAGTTGAATTCTTTGCCGCCCCAACTCGTATTGTTCGAATTCATACAGAAGAGAACCATCGATACCTACCGAATGAACAAAGAAATTGGATAGATAAGATGCCTCAGACTTACAGATATGACGCCCATTGCGAGACGGGAAACCCTAATTTCGCCCCTTTTTATTCCTCCCTTTCTTTCTTCGAGGCTCGGTGTTTGCTGGAAGCGCCTGTTCGTTCTTTCGTTTTTTCCCTCTTCTTTTATTTGTTTTTTCTTTTCTTTTTTTTCACGTTTCACCTGGGGATAAGAAAGAGAAAGACGAGCAGTTGAGGGATCCCAAAGAACTATTATTAAAAAAAGAGGGGGAGAAAGAGAAATGGGAATCCCCTTGCTTAACCTAAATACGAACAAGGTCGTGTATTATAAGAAGGGTTAACTGTTAAGTCGCTTTTATCATCATCATTATCGGATTTTATAATATTTTTACATTATTATAATAATCACTTAATTTCAATCTCTCGTCCTTCATTTCAATGTCCAAAACTGAAGTGTTTGAAATGAACAGGGTGATTTGAAGATCATGATTCATGCGGGAACGAACGATCACTCTGAATAACCTTATCGTCTTCATCACTCATATTGGTTTGAAAAATTCAAAACGCTTACAACTTGCCACGTCATTATATGTCTGAAAATACGTACTCGTATATGGGTTTGGGGACCCATATTTGCCACGTCATAGAATGGTTAGAAATTACACCCACCATTAGATTAGATGGGTCCCATTTAAACATAATTATCTATTTTTTATCTTTTTAAATTTTGGATAGATGAAATTCTTATACTTATTGGACACATTATCTGCGGAGGCGGAGCTACCTATTTTGAATTTATATATCCGCCCTGCCGTGCCGTCTAATTAATACAGGTGGAAAGCGGTCCTTCCCCCCTTTGCTTGCGACGGATATAGTGACGTGGTATTTAAATAATTAGCAATTTACATATGGCGTGTATCGAAGAATGAATATACTATATGAACCATCACAAGTTTCTTCAATCATACATTGTATTTTCCATATTGCAATTGGGTGCTGAGAATATTGCACCATTCTTTTTCATAAAAACGATGTTGGGGCATGTGGAGTTGTAAGTAACTGTTTTTTGGAAAAAAAAAAAAAGTGGTGTTTTTTTTTGTTCGGAATCCGTACTGTTACATAAGCTGTTTTTTGATAAAGCAATATTGGTTTTGTTTGATATCAGTGCTACCAGCAACACTTTCAGCATGGTCTATATTATCTAACATCTAAGATGATGCCACATTGATATCTCATCATTACACCGATAGCAGCAACGCATTGTTTTCTTAGAAAACATTAAATATGGTGTTACTCTACCACATTTTTCTGGTTTTCAAAACATGGTCGAGAGCAACAATTTTTTTGGAAAACGGTACTAAACAAGAGTGTGCTATTTGAAGCATCGCTTTCTCTGATGTGACGCCTATGTGACACCGTTTTCTCAAAAATGGCATCAATGCCAATTGCCAAACATCGCCTATGTGTTACAATCCAAATCTGGGTAACAAATAAAGAATAGAGAAGAAGTCGAATTAAGGTGAGTGGATTAAACGGGCTACTTTCGAAGGCCCAGAAGTAGATGGTAACAAAAAAATGATGGAGATGGCATTTGCATGATCACCAACCAAAAACCATTAGATTAAGAGCCTTACAAATTACAAAACCATTAACAAAAAAGACCAAACTCCTAGAAAACACACACACTACACCTCAAAAAGGATGGGAAACCAAACATCAAAAATGCCCCCCTCTTAGTTCGAAAAACAAAACCATGGAACTCTATATAACATCTATTCTCTCTCTCTCTCTCTCTCTCTCTCTCTCTCTCTCTCTCTTTTTGAGACATTGATGCATCATGGTGATGGATTCAAGTTTTGAAATCAAGAGTTGGTGATGGGCTCTTTGCTCGTGTGTGTGGAAATGAGAAAGGAAAGATAATTCAAAACTCTCTAACTAACCTTATCCTAATCAAATCTCAAACATTGTATTTCAGCCCAACAATTTTATCATTATCTTATTCCCTAACAATTGGTGGATGACCGGATGGTGTAGATACAAGATTTTTGTTGTTCATAAGTAGGGGTGGGTTCGAGCCAAGCCGAGTCGAATAGTATGAGGCTTGAGCTCGGCTCACCAAGGTTGTATAAGGCTTGAGACCGAGCTCGAGCTCGGCTCGAAATAGAACATTGAGCTCGAGTCAAAAACTCATAAGCTCGAGCTCGATTTGAGAAAAAAGGTTTTATAAAAATAAAAAATATAATATTTTGTATTTATATTTAATAATTTAATAATTATAATATTTTTACTATATGTATTATTTTTTATAATTTTATTTTATATATCCGAGCTCGGCTCATGAGCCTCACGAGCCTATAAATTGGGCTCGAGTTCGGCTCGTTTATTAATCGAACCTATAAATTAAACTTGAGCTCAGCTCAAACCGAGCCGAGCCAAGCTCAAATAACTCGTGAAAAGCTCGGCTCATGGCCACCCCTATTCACAAGTGCATCCTCTTTACAAGGTAAAAGGAGGGGGGCAGGGGTGAGAACAAGGAGAGCAATTGATGATCGTAGCTTGGCTAATTGTCATGATTTACTATGCTTTGTCTATGCTTTATCTGTCTTCCATTGAAGAATGGGTTTCTTCTCCTCTTAATTGTGTTGCTCGTCTCCAGTTAATTAAGTGTTTTACTCTCTCTCTCTCTCTCTCTCTCTCTCTCTCTCTCTCTATTGTAATTATACACATGTACATCAATGTTTTATACACTGATTTATTTAACACGAAACTATGAGAGTGCATGCTATTTTAGGTTTTTAGCCAATGAAGCCAAACACAAGAGATATAAGACTCATTGGGTCAGCCATGTTTAAGTGCTTGTGTAAGGGGATTGAAGTGCAACAATTTATAACTATCTGAGGTGGGTTTTATACGAACAAATTATAAACTACTATTATCTGTGTACGTGCTTTGTATGTGATAAATTTTTGGATGATAATATTATATGATATATTTTCAATTATTTTTGTATTTTTTTTTTTATATTTCTACATCTATAACAAAATATTCATATTTATCACATTTATTATGGTTCATTAATATAAAGATATGTCCAAATAAAATTCATGCAAATGTAATGATAATTAATAAATTTCTTATTATTCTTATATATTACGATTCATTAATAAAATTAATATTTTTAATAGTTATCTTCGTTAGAATTTTATTTGAATTCTCGTTACCTTTGCAAGAATTAACTTCTATGTGATAAATCCAACTTTAGCTCCTTCAACTGTTGAAAACCTTACAATAAATTGCTATAAAAATACCACTTACCCTTGCAAATATCTTGCCATCCAATGAGGTGGGCTTTAAGGTAACGGAAATATAAAAGACGAAAAAACCATCTCCTACCTTAATGATCAAGAACTAAACCAATGAAAATAGGCTAAAAATATTTTTAAAAAATAAGAAAATTGTTTAAAGAATAAATTACTCATCCATTTGCAAGTTGTAAATCTCTTCATGGTGGTTAATGTGGCCCAATATTGGCTATTGAGAACATAATATGTAATTTAAGTTTTTTTTTAATTTAAATAAATGAAAGGGTAAATTGCTAAAAATTCCCATAAAATTTGTAATCATTGTTGACCCCCCTAAAGTTTGGTAAATGCAATCACCTCCTATGAACTTTTTGACACAATTGCAAGTAGACCCTCTATTAGAATCTTCTAATAAAAAGCACAAAAATGTCCAAAATACCTATGTAGTGACTTTTGACCAAAATGTTTATTTTCCAAATTTTTTCTTCATATCAATCATTACCTCAATCCCTTCTAATCTCATTTTTAGAATTGATGTATTTTTCAAATTTTCCCTTCATATCAATTGCTCAAAGGTAAAATTGCAACTTTAGACACTCTTTTTTTTTGTTGTTCATAACATTTATATTGTTTTTTATGTATAAACTAGCTTCATTAATAATTACATGAATATTTTGGACGTTTTCATGCCTCCTATTAGAGGACCTTACAAAGGGGGTCTACTTGCAAATGTGTCAAAAAGTTTAGGGAGGTGATTACAATTACCAAACTTCAGAGGAGGTTTGGGCAACGGCCAAAAACTTAACTTCAACGGAGGTTTTAGCAATTACCATGGTTTTTTTTCCAATTATCGAACAAAAAAATGATTTTTGTATATTTTCAATAGCAAGCATTAAATGGAAATATTGTTAAAAAAACATTTTTCCAATCGGCTTGTTTTACAATTGTGAACAAAAAGAATAGAGTTTTGTGTATTTTTTGTAATAAGCATTAAATGAGAAAGAAGAGTTATTTCCTAATAAGCTTTAAAAGAGAAAACAAAATTACATATTTACCATTGCTCTTTCTCTTATTTAAACCTTAGAGATGGGGTATTTTAGTCTAATAAAAATTCCAGAAGCAAACCACATCTTGTACTTTGAAGAGTTGTTGGTTTCAACCTCTTTGAATAGTTTATTTGGAGTGCTTCAAAACAATTGAACGAGCTTAGTTGAATCTTCAGTTTAGAATTCCGAAAAGGGCTCTAGGATTGAAGTGAAAAGCATCTAATATTTTGAGGTAGGTCCCACATGCCATATGCAAAACCTATAAGCTATGTTTGTTGAAAATTTTGGAAAGCCTAAATGGGACATTACTTCTTACTTGGTCTTTGAAGGATTGTCCCCTTTAACTTCTTTGAATAGCTTATTTGGAATGTTTTGAAGCAGGCTTCTCTAGATCTTCCAGCTCAGCCCTCCCAAATGGGCCCTAAATGACTCCGCTCCATATCCAATGTCCTATTCCTTTCCCAATCAATAAGCTAGTATGAGACCGCCCAAATTTCTACATCTTTCCATTAAAGAAGATTCATTATTCTCGACATACTGTCGGGGAAAAAACAATTCTTCTGTATAAGTGAGTGAGGAGAGGATTGCCTGGACTACTTTTATGGTGTAGCTTGGGCTAGGTTAGGTCACCTTGAAATCAGCCCACCCTTCAACTTGATGAAGGATATGTTTGGTTCCATGGGCACTTATCGGAAAAACACCACCACATCAACACCACATAGGCATCAAGGTTTATTGTGCATGAAAACCACTATTTGGTTTCGACGTTTTATCAAATAAGCACTGAAAAACAGAAATGCTTTGATTTATGTGCATGAAACATTGGGGGAAATTTAAAATTCTTTTTTCCCCAACACCCGGGCATTTATTGAAACGAAATGCTTATGTGGCACACTTTAAGTTGAGGTGGAAAGTAACTTTATAGGATGCTACTTAAAACGGCCAACCAAACAACAAATGCAATGAACGTTTAAAGTAGTGTTTTTCAAATAAACATTTATCTAATAAATACTCCATCAATAAACACCCACGTAACCAAACACACACGAAGTGAACTAGGATTAATCTAAATTTATTAGACCTTTGCTCCACCCAATTTTTAAAATACTACAATACATTGTATTGTATGATATATAGCATTTTTTTAATTCATCAAAACACTATAAGAGATAGATTTTGGTTGATGACTTGTGTTTGGGTTGGCCTAGTCTTCTTTACCATTTTTTGAATCTCAATAAAAAAACAATTTTTACTATTCCATCCCACCAGATCTTTGAAGCCTTCATAGTACATGTCACTTTACTGCACAAAATATTGCATGTTTTAGACTTTTGGGGTTAAAATCATTTCTGCGCATATGACATACCTAGTCCAACTTTCCTTTCAACCCACCCCAACCTTTTGTGGGGCATGATTTGTATAGTGTGGGATAACTAAGTGCAATCCAGCCCAAATTGCATTACTAGCTCCAAAATGTCACCATGACAAAGATTTTTGGGTCTTAGATCTAGAGGTGTCAATTGGAATGAATTTGGTTCAGCCCGATCCAGTCCAATGTGAGTCCACTTACAAATGGACCAGACCCAATCCAGTCCAAATCTAATCTAATCCAAATCGAATGAAATATAAAAAATTATATAAAAAATATAACATATACAAAATACAAAAATATAATAAAATGAAGAAAATTTGAAAATTACAAAAAAATATACTCTTTTGGCATTGAAAAAACACTTTTGTAAAGACATGAGCAAATATGATCAAATTTAGAGATTGTTTTGAAACCATTACATTCCACAAGCATTCCATTTCATCAAGAATCAATAATACCACACTCACACTCTAATTATACATTGTTTTTTTTTTCATTTGGTGGAGATGTATGTTGATTGAGTGTTTAAAGTGGTTTGACTTTATTTTTAAATGGAAAAATTTATGTTGCTGGAAATACATGATTTGGGAAGAGTTTTTATCAATCAATCACCTCACCCTATAAATTTTGATAAACACTACCTAATTGGTTATCAC
This sequence comes from Nelumbo lutea, assembly GCF_056320005.1. Taxonomy (NCBI): domain Eukaryota; kingdom Viridiplantae; phylum Streptophyta; class Magnoliopsida; order Proteales; family Nelumbonaceae; genus Nelumbo; species Nelumbo lutea. The sequence continues at coordinate 2,397,291 of NC_142685.1, read as the reverse complement.
TTTTATGATATCGGTTGATTGGTTACAAGTATTTTTCGAGTATCCTAGTCACAAGTGGGGTATTAATTAGAAATAAAATCTGATATAGTATTTTAAATTAAATATTTCTCGATGAAATCAAATAAAAATTAACCTAAATCAATCAATCTATCTATCTATATATCAAGACGGTCCACATCACCTTGCTTCTCCTTTCTCCATTACCCTAACCCTACATTCTCCTTGGCTCTCTCTCCTCTCCCCCTTCTCACCACTCCCAATTTGTCATCTCAACACCCTCTCTCTTCATTCATCTCCATTCCCATTAAGTTCTCTTTCTCTACCCACAACTCATGTTTCTCACTTTCTATAATAACCTAATTTATCTCCTTAATTAGTTCAATATATGTTTTATCCTCTTACTAGTGGTGACCCGTGCGGTGCACGAGATTTATCAAGAAAAGTGAAATAACCAAAACTTATAACTAAGGAAAGAATGTAGTGTTGTTTAAAATAATTAAATATTTATTTTAATAATTTATTACAAAAATGTTATAGTATTTTAGTAATTTGGACTAATGATATTAGTAATTTTTAGCAAAAAATAATAATTATTGCTAATTACTTAATAAAATAATTATTTGTAGTGTTTTGTTTTATTTATTTTACTTTATTAATGATTAAATGTTTCAATTTTTTTTGTAAATATCACTTAAAATTTTAAAATAATTAAATATCAGTAAATATATAAAATTAGGCTATAATCATTATTAAATTAATCTATAGTTATCTTTTTTACTCATTAAATAAATTAATCTAAGCCCAAGTTCAAGGTTTAAGACTTTGGATTAGGCTTGGATTGATCCTTATCTTGACCCAACTGACTCAAGTTGCATGTATCGATCGTAACATTCATAATTGGACTTGACCAATGTCACAAAACCAAGTGCACCTATGCATGCATTATTTTTAGGTTTTTTAACTATTTTTAGATAATATTGGAGCCAAACGAACTATGAGGGATGGACCACCCACATTGTGTAGCCCGATGAACCAAAAAATTAAAAATTTTAGGCTAAATTTTGATAATGTATTAGCAGATTTTAAGATTGTTTGGCCTAACCCAGCCCACACCTTGTGTAATAATATTTGTATAGGCTTACAGGATTGCCCATGTTAATTATAAAACTATGATTTTTTTACAAATTGAAATTTTATTTTAATTTTAGATTAATATAAGAATATTTAACATTTATATGTATATATATATTAATATAAAAATTGTTATCTAAATATTATAGCATTTCAATATATATTATATAATAATATTTAACATATATGCATATAACTTCCAAGTTGAGTTTATTAGGGGTTGTTTATCTTGGTCCCTATTCGCTAAAGCCATCATTGGACTCCAAAAGTTTGATACCTTAATTAAATTTCGAATTTGATTATTTCTGATAATGTGTGGGCTTGGTGCATACCTCAACTAGACCTAACTCAAAAGAAAATAGTTGCTTGAGCTTGGAAATTTATAGATCTAGTCAGGTTAGGTTAAGTAATTTTATGCTATTTATAGCTTAAATTATAATTACTATTAATTACCGTTAAATATAAATTTAAAAACACTATAATTAAGAAAAATATTATTAATTAATAATACTATTTTTCAATAAATATTGTAACTACTAAATTATTGTATTTATTTAAAATACATTAATTTCTAGAAGTTATCATATTTTCATAAATATATTGGTAATTTCTTGGCTAAAACTAATTAAATGTAATTTTATGCTATTTACAACTTAAATTATAATTACTGTAAATTATAGTTTAAAAATAAATTAATTACAACTTAAAAATAAATACTGTGAATTATATTGCTGTTAATTAGTGTTAATTATTGTTAAATGTAATTAAACATAATTTTATGCTATTTATAGCTTAAATTATAATTACTGTTCAAAATCATTTAGTTATAGTTTTAAAAATATATTATTTTTAAAAATTAATGTATTTATTAATTACTATTAATTAATGTTAAATGTAATTTTTTGGTAATTAAAAAATAACTACTATTAATTGTTGTATGATGGACTGCTAATTACTATTATTTAATTAATAAATATATTATATTGTATGATGCACTGTTAATTAATACTATTTTTAATAAACATTGTTAATTATTAAAAATACTATGAATTAATAAATAAATTACTGTTAATAAATGATGTTAAATGTAATTTATTACAGTTTAAAAATAATTACAGCTAATTAATAAATGTATTATTTTTAATGTATTTATAGTAATTTATTAAAATACTATAATTATCAAAATAATGTTAATTACATTTAAAATATTGTAATTATAAATACTGCTAATTACAATTTAAAAATAATTACTGGTAAATTCTATTAATTAATAAATACATTATTTTTCATAAATGCTTTTAGTTGATTAAAATACTATATTTTATTGAGAATACTATTAATGAATAAAATACTATATTTATTAAAAACATTGTTCATTATTGTTGTTGTTGTTGTTGTTATTATTATTATCATTGTTATTGTTGTTATTACTATTGTTCTTGTTGTTGTTGTTGTTGTTGTTGTTGTTATTATTATTATTATTATTATTATTATTATTATTGTTATTGTTATTATTGTTATTATTATTATTTTTATTATTCTAAAATATAAATCTATCTGTGTAGTACATGGGTTGCTAACATAAGTAGAAATCCATGTGTGTAATACATGGGTTGGACATATAAGATTCAATTGGATATTTAGAAATAGGTTGCGTGAGATTAGGCAATATCCGAATTCGAACCCGATTAAATATTTGAATATTCGATTTGATTAATTAATTATTTTAGATAATTAATAAATATATAAAATAAATATTTTATTGATATAAAGTATATAAATTAAAAAATATTTATATAACATCATTATTGTATATAAATTATATAAAATATTTTATATATTATATATAAGAATTAAATAATCGATCGAATTCAGATATTTATCGAATCGAATCAGGTCATTTCTAAATTCGGATCCAATTAACTATTTGGTATGAATAAGATATCCGAATTTGATTCGATTATATCGAATTCGAAATCGGATTTTCGAATACCGTTTACACCCCTAGTCGCGTGTGACATGATATTATCATCTTCTTCATCTGCACGTTAAAACGGGTTGTGCACCAACCTAGGTTGTTTTTTCTTTTGTTTTCACTTTTGTTTCTCATTTTTTTATCGATTTTAGGCCTCTAATGAGCCGGTTTGGATGTCAAATCTAATATTTGGTCGACTTTAGAACAAAAGAGACTATATATTTTCTAGAAATCATACTTGGTTTATTGTTGCTGTAAGTTTAACGCCTGAATCGGCTTGACCAAGAAAAAGCGTCTGAACATCTCCAACAAAGAGAAACTTTAAATTTGCCAATGAAAAAAAACTATGAATCTGATACAAACTTTGCAAAAAAAAAAAAATTGAGAACCAACTCTAAAAAAAAAGGCATTTGAAACTATCTCACATTTAGAACAATTTGGAACAATCTGTGTTTGTGCAACTATCTTACCTCGAAATGTTTATTGTATTGTCAAAGAGAGTAAGAAAAGAGGGAGAAAGTTTGGAGTAAATACTGAAAGAAAGAAAGAGGAATCTGTATTTGTACAACTATCTTAGCTTGAAACGTCTCCTGTATTGTTAAATAGAGAGTTTGGAGTAAAGACTGAAAGAAAGAGGGAGAGTCATTTGAAGTTATTGTCGCTCGTGGGAGATGCATCGAAAGCCTAAACGTCTCCTGCAAAATATTCTTTGCAAATTAATTTCATTGGTCCCGGTTAATATTATGTGGTATATATATACCACAACCAACTACCAAGCTACAGCTCCCCAAGACACATGGCCTTCTCATTTGTCTAGAAAGCTAGACACATGTCATTTTCTGAGAATTTACTAATAAAGCCCATAACCCACACTATCACTATTTTCAAACAATTTCAAAAAAAATATAGAAAATGAAAAAGTGATTATCCACAACTACTTTCAATCCATATTCTAATAAATATTGAAAAACTATTTTTTAAAATAAATATTTCTTAAAATTTTAATAATTATTTAAAATACTAATAAATATAAATTTAACATTAATGATTGTATGGACCATTCAATATTAAATTAATTAATTTATACTTGCCATCCGTATGAATTCGGCTTCAGTAAGGGCAAAGCCTATTCGAGTAATCTGGGAATATCTCGTACTTAAGTGTTTTATTTGATGGGAAGATATTCCCAATGCAATACTGCAAAAGGTTAGAATGGTATGGGCACAGATTGCCGATCTCCATCAGTATCACGCAAGAACTGTAGTGAACCGTCAAAATAGTTGGCTTTGCTTTACTAAGAGAAGGACTATATCGTGAAAAAAGGTGAACAATTAATAGACAGGGAAGAAACAGATGAAGAGGCCATCTTTCATCTACGATTCGTACATAGTTCATGGTTCATACACGTACGTCACGAGCTGTCTTCGGCCAGTACACGCGAAAAGGAATTAATGGTATCAGGTTGAAATTTAGAAGATGCGTGAGACAATTAAACTGTGGGAAATCCACGTTTACTTCTCTCCTCCTTTGCTTGTTCTCTTATAAAAATTTCATAGTCAGCCGACAGCATTTATTTGATTGTTGGTTTATCTACAGTACTCGAGAAAAAAACTGGTTTAGTGTTGACCATTATTTATACAGTCGTTACCTACTTTTTTTTTCTTTATATATATATATATATATATATTTATATTTGATAGATATAACTCTTTTTTAGCATCAATAAATTTGTGGAGAACTAGAATATCGATAAATTTGGTTTAGTAGCTCCAGAGCTGCTTGATCAGAGTTTCCCTTTACCTGCTCCATCAGTATTGACCTTAATCCGGCCGTTGAGAGGAGGCATCCATTGGATAGGCTGCCAATGTTTTGATTTGGAGATGATGAGCAAATACTCCGGAATGGAGGAGTAATAAATGTGAGTGTTGAAGCGGAATGAGAAGAGGGTAGCTAATATTAATGGGCAATCTTCTTCTTTCCAGTGGTCCAAACCAGCCACAACCCACAATGCATAACCGTATTTTGTTTGATACATGATGCTTTTTGGTGTGTTAGATTTTTTTTGTTTTATATGTAAGTGGGTCAGACGGATTGGGTTGAAGCCAACCGAACCAAACCCGCTCAATTGCAACCCAAACCCAAAAATTTAATCCTCAATAGTATCAATATTGGGCAGGGGACCAGGGGAGGGTATACCCCATATAGAGAAGCCATACCTTTAGATTTGGCAGATATATATCTGTATTATTTTAATTTGTTTGGTATTGCATATTATACATTCTTGATGAATGACGAGGGGAATTGGAGTGGTGATCAAGTGAGAAAACAGTAGGGTAAGCAACTGAGATTCACTGACCAAAGCCTGCCCTGGCTGCACCTGTAGTTAACAAGTAAATCTGTTCCTCGTGAGGTCTGAGGTGAGCCTGATTGATATATATATATATATATATATATATTCAGAAAGATGCCACTTGTCAGAAGGATCATGGCAGTTACAGTACCAACACACAGGGTCCCAGTAGCTAGCTGGAACAGATCCGAAGGGTCATTGGCTGGCTGGCACTTGGCACTTGGCAGGCAGTTTGATCTCGACTAGTACTCTTTTGGAATAATCTTCATCACTACTAATCTGATTAATTAGTCATATGATGATGTTGTACATATATACATATATATATCCTGTTTTAACCATGCATGCAACCTGCATCGAACCACTCGATCGCCCATAAAACGTGGCCAAAAATGAGAAAACAGAGCAGTGCAGGCCTATCAATTTTGCAGGTTCGGCGACCGGCGTAGATGAAGATCACCAACGCATACATATATACATTAATCTCTCATCACAGTCCCAGTTAACTTCAGCCCAGTCGGATAGAAATACTGTTATCTCAACTCCAACGTACGGATCGGCGCTTCATTCAATTAAAATTTAAAAATATGACTGGGCATGGGATCGATATGCAGACTCGACGTAGCTAGGAATAACATCATATATACCATGCACCATACATTACCAGACGGTCGAGGCCGGCCTAGCTATTATCAATTATCATTTATCCATTGACGACAGGAACGAATAAAGATGTGGTGGTTGTGAGAGCCCTCAGGCCTCGATCGGCAAACAATATCTTGATGCTCTTCCATTTCGCTTTCCTTTCTATCAAATTTAAATGACACTGCTTTGAAACTCAACTTGCTGCTTTCACAACCCCACCACACTGCATGGACCATGACCCATGACCCATGGCCCATCCACATATTCCTCCTCTTTTTTTCTTTATTATTTATTATGATATAAACAACTTGCCCCGCGCGCCTTCAAAGTTCAAACTACCTCCTAACTCACTCCTAAGGACCACACAAAAAAAAGTACCGTAACACACACACACACACACGATAATGTGGGCCCAAATCCATCCCATCACCCTATCACTACCCTACCTGATAACATGGTTTCATAGCGGAATCCTTGTCCAGGAGAATCCCATGTGGTGTGACGCTGTGTGTGCTATATGTATGATGTATACCATCCCATCTCATATCCCCAAACATTCATTGTAGTTTTTAAAGAGCAGAGGATGCCAACAAAGAAAGAAACAGCCATCATATACCATAATATGGTTTAAAACTGTAGATTTGGGATCGCTAGACAAGTGGCTATTATCTTTGTATATATTTATCTTTTATTTATTTGTGGCTTGGCATTTGGCAATGATGATGATGCCAAGTGTGATTATAAAATAACAATATATGTAGTCAGTAGTTGGGTGGGTGTATTACACAGTATGACATTGATCGCCTCGTGTTCTCTCTGTCATCAGAACCATTAAATCAACCGTTTATATATATTATGAAATCCTCTTTCTCTCACACACACAGCAGAGACATTCATGTATATACACTGCACTGATTTTATTATATTATTAATAATATTAGCCACGTGGAGTAATGATGTTGTCCTTAATACAGAATATCAATTGTATTATTCGTATCTGAAATTCACATGAACATATACATTGCAACTTTGAGAACGAGGAAAAGGAAAAGAATGGGCCGGAGGGCAGAGGGCTCACATCCAACAAAAACAAATGTGACCTCATCTCTTAAGTTTTTAGAGGATTGGATAGAATTGTTTTAATGGTAAAACTCGGCAATGGCCCGATGGATGTGGGAATTGAAAGTCTCGACACGTGGAAAACTTTGAAGCTGCTGCTACCCAAGGGGCTAGGGCTCCACCAATGTTAATGTCTAGATGGGAACGTCTCCTTTCCCCGCGTTTCCTTTTGCTACAAACACTCCCTACAGTTTTGCATTGCTGTTAAAAGTTATGGCGCAAGTTTGGCAGACCGACCATGGCCCACATGATTTAATGGGTACCCAACTCATAACAAATCCTGGCTAGAAGCATTGCTCGCTGCCTCTTTCTCTTTGTCAATATCCACTTCTTTTTATTTTTTCCTTTGAATTGAGATTGTCGATAGTCGTAACGACCATGCCATGCGACTATGCGAGCGCGGCAGTTGTAGGGTTACAAGTTAAAACGGAACGACTCCCGTCCAAACGGGAATGCAAGACACCGTCATAGTAATTAAACAACGGTGTAAATGTGTAAGGGGGGAAGTGCGGACTGCAGAGGAGAGGATGTAATGGACCAGCTGATACCCCCTAATCTTCCTAGCTGATACCCCTGATCCCAGGAGGTCTCCGCTACAAGCGGCGAGATATCCTATTCATCAGATATCAGTTGGTCCTTGCTGTGTTTGATTTGATTTAAAATGGGATAATAAAAACTATTAATAATTTTGTGAAAATTTTCCTCGAACTTCTCTCTCTCCCTTCAAATCAAAATTAACCTAAATTAGGGAGGCATTTGGCAAGGGTGCTTATTTTATGTTTAGAATCTATGCTGCCGTATAGGCTGTTTTCTAAGAAAATAACATTGGTTTTGTTCGGCATCAGGTAGCAACGTTCTCAACATGGTCTGTATTATCCAATGTCCAAAATGATGCCACATCATTGCACCATTGGCAGTAATACATCATTTTCTTATGCCGTTGTTCCAGAAAATGGTGCCACATCAGCGCCACATTGGAAAGAAAGATGCTCTGGGAAATGGGCATTTGTTTGGAACCATTTTTCCATTAAATATGGTGCTCCAAGCCACACCTTGGAAATCGGGAAGGCATGGCTTGGAGTAGTTCCAAACTCGATGTTTCCTGGAGCTACAGCTTGTGAGGTGGCACTGGATAATGGGTACCCATGCTGAAAACGTTTCCTGCAGCATTGGAACCAAACAGAAAAAGTTGTTGTTGCTCCAGGAAACGTCCTACCTAACAGCAATGGTTCCAAACCAAAAAAAAAGACACCATTTTCATTCTCAGAAAACAGTGTTTCCAACTCACACATTAGCAGCACTGCATCATCGATGCCAAACATATACTTAGAAACTATTGAATTTGACGTTTCTCCATATCACATTTTTCCGATTTCCAAGGTATGATCTGAATCGGAGCAACGTTTTTTATGATACCAAACAAGAGGGAATTGTTTGAAGTACCACTTTCTCTGATGTGGCACTTATGTGTGCACCATTTTCTAAGAAAACGGTATTGATGCCAAACACCCACTAAGTTTGATTATCCCCAGTTCCCCTACTCTGCAATAGTTACAATGTATTCTTACATGATTCTTGATGATGGCGGATTTGGCCCTCCAATGATATTGTGACACGTGGCACCTCGGAACAACTAGGTGACACCCGAAACCACTTAGGCAACAACTTGCCTTAGCCAAGTTGATGGTGTCCCACCTGGTGGCCTAGCCCAGGCCTGATCTGGTCCTAATGCGAACTGGCAGCCTGGCACTGGCGCGACCTGGCGGCCTGGTCTTGGCACGACCTGGCTGCCTGGCCCTGGCGCGAGCTGGTTGCTTGGCACAGTCGCAACCTGGTGGCCTGATAGCCTGGCACAGGCGCTGACCTGGCACATGCGCTGACCTGGCGTCTTGCAAGACATGCTCGCCAACAAATTTGGCATACATATCCTAACACTTCCACAATCCTTGGAAGTTGTCCCACGTGCCGAACGATTCGAAGGGTGGTCAACGTGCATGGCGGTTACCTCCGGAAATCTCGAACCACTTAGACGACCTCGTAGAAATCTCGAAAATGGTGCATGAAGCCCATGCCAAACAATGCCTATATAAAGGCACCAACCCCAATGGAAAGAATAAAAAAGTAAGCAAGTAAACAAATTCTAGCTCTCATACTTTGTGATTTTTAGCTCGTAGTCTACTATGAGAGTACTGAATTAAGCATCGGAGCGACCTCGCTGGGTTAGCCACACTGGGATCTCTGACATTTGGTTCCTTGCAGGTCTCTAAAGAGCAACGAAGCTCATTAATCCAGTTCAACACCTGGTAAGCCCGACACCTCATAGGCAGCTCGACACCTGGTCATCCCGGCACCCCTCTGGCAGCCTGGCACCTAGGCAGCTCAACACTTCATAGACAGCTCGACACCTGGTCAGCCCGACACCTCATAGGCAGCCCAACACCTCATAGGCAGCTCAGCACCTCATAGGCAGCTCAGCACCTCATAGGCAGCTCGACACCTCATAGGTAGCTCGACACCTGGTCAGCTCGGCACCTCACAGGTAGTTCGACACCTAGGTAACTTGGCACCTCACAAGCAGATTGACACCTAGTCAGCCTGACACCTCATAGGCAGCTCGCCACCTGGTCAGCTCGACACCTCATAGGCAGCTCGACACTATAGTCAGCTCGCCACCTAGCCTGCCCAGCTCGATTCAGCTTGGCAGCCAACGTTCTCCACTTCGGCCTGTGTCATTGGCCACTTGGAAGTAGACCAAATAACGAGGTACTTAGCACAAAAGTTGGCCATCACCCAAAAATTTGATCCATCAATTCACGACGTTTGTGGGAAACGCTACAAAAAGCTAAGTTCTCATCCTCCGAAAGGCTAAGTCATCTTCTTCCAGAAAAGTTAAGTTCTCACCTTTTAGAAACCAAAAGCTCTGACTTTCTAGTTTCCATTTTTTATGAACTCAAAGACTATGCAGGAAGTTGATGGCCAACAGACTAAGCAGTTCTACCAACCTTATTTTAACTCAGATAAAGCCTCACCAGTCCTCTTCGCGAGGTACCCTCTACAAAGATGAGCTCTTTGTGGCTTCCATGGGAGTAGGTGGCCAACAGATTGCATGGACGTCCCTACCAGTCGAGCCTTCCAAGGCTCCCTTGCGAGCTGGTGACTTAAAGTCAGTAGTGTTGCCCCCGTAGGTCGAACTCCTAGTAGCTTGTTGTAGGAGTGGGTAACCGACGTCACTAACGAGGATGATGCAGTGCAGTCGTAGCTTTAAGGTGCCGACCTGGCGACCTAGCATAGGCACCGACTTGGTGGCTTGGCCCAAGCGCGACTTGGCGGCCTGGGTACAGGCATGAGCTGGCAGCCCAGGCGCGACCTGGCGGCCTGGCCTAGGCGTGACCTGGCGACCTAGCCTAGGCACGAACCTCCGAGTTGATAAAAGACTTTGGCACCACATAAGACTCAGTCGCTTCTTCGGCATGGGCAAAATCAAAGACCAAGGAGAGTGGACTACGAGTTGCTTCCAGAGCCCAAGGGCTAAGGTGCCGAGCTGATAAAAGACCTCGGCACCACATAAGTCCTAGACGCCTCATCGGCATGGGCATATAAGTCTCAGCCGCCTCCTCGACATGGGCACATAAGACCCAGTTGCCTCTTCGGCATGGGAAAAATCAAGCGTACGGAGAGTGGACTGCGAATTGCTCCTAAAACCTAACGAATTGAATCGACACTCACGAGCTCATCGAATTAGTCATTTCAGGCCAAAAGGAGCAATCTACTCCATTCGCTGAGTTAGTTTTGGCTCAGGGGGGAATCATTAAAAGTAAAGCAAAATTAAAATGATTTCATTTTATTTTTGGAAATTAACTTTATTTCTCATACGAACAAAGAAAGGATTAGATTAAAAATAGATAATACCAGAAAAACCAACTGGCAATATAAAAGCGGTAATCAATCTGATGAGTTTTTATCAAAATTCACAGGGCTTGGAATGATTATAATTTTTTGTGGTATCATGTCTTGCATATTTCGTCACAAAGAAAAAAAAAAAAAAAGAAAAACTTAAAACCAATCAACAACAAGTTCATCAAAATCAACGAAGGGTTTTGAATTCAAGTATTTACACTTACCAGAATCTTCTGTACATCCTATGATATTTAAAACAAATGCAAATCATAGCAGCTATCATTTAAATGGATTTTTTGAAGGACTTGGGGTCCAAAGTAGAATTATGAAACATAAATTAAATCCATTCCCTCAAAATCTGCATGGGAATGAATACTGTATGCCGTGTAATATTGAACAACGAGAGAAACCATGTTTTAAAATCAGAGATTTAAATTTGTACTCTCTCTTAAAATAGATTGTTCTTGAAACCGACTCAAAGAAAAAAGAAAAAAAGACCAACTACCACAAATAAATTATATAAGAAAAAAGAATAATAGGTAAGACCTGTTTCGTCAGCAAAATCTCATTATATCATGATACCTTCGACTAAATAATTTATAGTTAGTCACAAGTGGGTCTTTGAATTGATGACTAAATTTCTTATATCAGAAATCAGATAGTGAAGATCTCCAATTTGTGCGGTAGGTATTCTTTTATGCACATGCAAAGAAAGACTAAAAAAAGTTAGGACGGAAGCTGGAGGCCAACCCAGCTTAAAACATGCATTGTCTGCCAAACAATAATCAATAGAAAGAAAACTGTAGAGAGAACGGGAGACAATCAACCCATTTCCATGTCATAAATTAGAAAATTTGATTAATGCATAATCAGGAGGTGCAAGACAAACAAACAAACAAAAAAAAAAAAGTCTGGGAGGGAGAGGGCCGGGAGAGATTTCATAACCGACAAATTAAACAACCAAGTAAGGCTCGATAACAATTTCATGGCATTAATTATTCAAGAAGAAAAACCGTAAAAGGAAAAGCGGATTGCTGGTAACTGGTTGACTTAGAAGATTATAGAGGCCTAATTCGGTATTACACGACCTATCAAATTAATTTGACATCTTTGATAAAAAAAAAAGCTTTGTTTTTGGGACTTCTAATTCCAACTTCAACTTGTAAATACAGATCGACCAGCGAAGCATCGGGTGGATCAACTACATCGCTGCAGTCTAAAACATGCTAGTTCTCTCTTTTTTCGTCTATAAATTTTGTACATATTAATAGACAGCACAATCAAATTACTCATCTCTTTGCTTATATATAAAAACGATATAAAAAGGCAATGTGATTTCTTTTCCTTTCTTTTCTCGGTAAAAGGAAATAAAGAATTAAAGAAATGTACTGTGATTTCAAAACGGCAGGAAAAGCTCCCATATCATATGCGTTGCCGAGTGCCGAGTGCCTACTCCACCTCCGTCTCCACGGAGGTCTTCTCACAGTCCAAGCCCACCGGGCGGATTCTTTCTCCTCTAACGCCTAACGCAAACGGAAATCCAACAGCTGCATTTACATGTTCTATAACCAAAGCCGAAATCCAACGGCTGAGCATTCGTATCGTAGGTCAATGGTCAATAGATGTATAGAAACATCGTTGATTTCCCACTTAATTCTGTACTGTAGATAAAAAGACTTCTGCCATGTTGGAAAATATCATTCTTTGCGGAATCCAACTCTCTCCAGACTACAAATTACACGGTGCTCAGAATTTCCTGCTAATTTACGTCTCTCTCTCTCTCTCTCTCTCTCTCTCTCCCTCTCCCTCTCTCTCTCTCTCGTTCATTCCATCTTCCATATAACAAAATCTTCCGCAAAACACACACTCTCTCGAGTCTCGAGTCTCGGTCACATACTCAAGCGAAGGAAAATCCGCCCAACACCCTCGTCCTCTCATGGAGTCCGCGACACCATCCACAAAGCCCCCTCTCTCTGCTCTGTTTAACTCTTTTGTCGCCAACAGTCGACTAGGTAAACGCTTCAAACTTAGTGAGCGAAGCTCAACGTTCACAACAGAGCTACGTGCTGGCACCGCCACCTTCCTGACCATGGCTTACATCCTAGCCGTCAACGCCAGCATCCTTGCCGACTCCGGCGGCACCTGTTCCATAGCCGATTGCATACCTTTATGCAACGTCCCGTCAATCTCACCTTCCAACTGCTCTGGCACCTCTCCTGACGGCGTCAGCCTCAGACTTGTCCAGCCGGACGAGTCCTGTAAGTTCAGCCCGGTCAACCCGGGCTACTCAGCCTGTCTCGACAAGATCCGTAGGGACCTCATCGTCGCTACCGTCGCTTCATCTCTTATCGGCTGCGTAATCATGGGTGCCTTCGCCAACCTTCCCTTGGCGTTGGCCCCCGGAATGGGCGCTAACGCTTATTTCGCTTATACGGTCGTAGGGTACCACGGCTCTGGTAACGTTCCCTACAAGAGTGCTTTAGCGGCAGTTTTCATCGAAGGCTTGATTTTTCTCCTAATCTCGGCAATTGGATTGCGAGCCAAACTCGCCAAGCTCGTCCCCAAACCTGTGCGAATTTCAACGTCGGCCGGAATCGGTCTATTTCTTGCCTTCATCGGGCTACAGAACAATCAGGGTATCGGACTGGTCGGTTACAGCTCGTCTACGCTAGTGACGCTGGCTGCATGCCCGAGAACGTCACGAGCGGCACTCGCCCCCGTCATAACGGCAGCGAACGGCACCGTTAGCCTTCTACCGGGTGGAACCATATCAGGCGATATTTTGTGCTTGCATAACCGTATGGAAAGCCCAACTTTATGGCTGGGGATTGTTGGTTTCGTCATAATTTCTTATTGTCTGGTGAAAAATATTAAGGGGGCGATGATATACGGTATAGTATTCGTGACGGCCGTGTCGTGGTTCCGTAACACGAGCGTAACGGCGTTTCCCGATACGGAGTCGGGTAACTCGGCATACGAGTATTTTAGGAGGGTAGTTGACGTGCACGTCATCAAAAGTACGGTCGGCGCGTTGAGTTTTAAGGGAATAGGAAAAGGGTATTTTTGGGAGGCTCTGGTTACCTTTCTATACGTGGATATACTCGACACTACGGGGACACTGTACTCGATGGCCCGATTTGCGGGATTCACGGATGCCAACGGTGATTTCGAGGGGCAGTACTTTGCCTTCATGTCGGATGCTGCATCCATCGTGGTGGGGTCGTTGCTGGGAACCTCGCCGGTAACGGTGTTCATCGAATCGTCGACGGGAATCCGGGAAGGTGGGAGGACGGGTTTAACGTCACTCACAGTGGCGGGGTATTTCTTCCTGGCCCTCTTCTTTACGCCGTTGCTGGCGTCAATTCCGGCGTGGGCAGTGGGACCGCCACTGATCTTGGTGGGAGTATTGATGATGAGATCGGTGGTAGAGATAGAGTGGAATGACATGAAGCAAGCCATCCCCGCATTCGTAACTTTGATATTGACGCCACTAACTTACTCTGTAGCTTACGGATTGATAGGTGGCATTGGGACGTACATTGTCTTGAATCTTTGGGATTGGGGAAAGGAGTTCCTGGATCAGAAATTTGGTAAAAGCAAGCTCATCAAGACGAACGACATGAGCGTGGCTACTTCTGGTTCAGGTGCAGGTATAAACGGTCTATCTTCTTCCATGGCTAATGGGTGTGGGGACAGAAAAGCATTGGAAGTCTAATCCTTCAAAGCGAGAGGGAGGGAGATGTAAGCTGTGGTTGGAATTGGATCACCTCACGCACCCTCCTGGCTATTAAATTCGGTCGTCATTGTATATTGCTTTTGATAGTCTGAGACTCTGAGCTCTGAAGTAAGTTTTTGTTTTTATCTAGTTTAGCTAAACAGAAAAAAGTGGGGTGGGGATAAAAGCTAGAAAGAAAAAGCATATCCGGAACCGGAATAGATATTAGATAGATAGAGGATCAATGGGGGGTGGGGAGACGTCGAGACGAAATAGTAAGTAATTAAGCTTTTATTACAGAGATTAATTTAGTTATTCCATGCAAAAATATGGTGGCGACTGTGTTTCAACTTTCGACTTTTTTTTTTTAATCAATTGGAAATTAATTAAGATGCATGGTATAGTTATCAATCAGTTCACAACATTAGGTTAATTCATGGGGGAGAGAGGTAATGAATGAATTGAAGAGGTGAATATTCATCTTTTATCATCCTCTCGAAGCTAAATAACGGGGTTATCCGATGCCCCATCCCCACTCTGATGGCAGCGGAATTTGATCCCGACTGGCTCTGCTACGTGTACCAATTGAGCCACCATCGGTTGGTGGCTAGTGGGTGGTGATGTCTGATTGATACCTAACTACAGGACCATGATAGTATAAAGCTGGTTCGTTGGGTTTTACGTAACAGAACCATGATAACATAAGGTTCGCACGTCCCGTACGCGTGAAGAAAGCAATAGGCGATCAATTAGATTTCATCAATCAAAACACTCTCTTTGATTTGAAACAACGATCTTAGATTATCTATATTTAACAGTCAAAATGGGTGTCTTTTTTCCCTTTTCTCTTTAGTTAATATGGCAAAAGAAGGATCATTGGTTTGGATATAGAGAAAAATGAGGTTTTTTGGGATGAAGAGAGAGAGAGATGTTTGGTATCATATGAAGCAAAGAAAGGGTGTAAGAAACCTTCATCATATTTTATATGGACAGAATTTAATACCTATGTAAAATAAAAGGGGCCCAACTAACGAATGAGCCCATGTCATCAATTAGAAAAACAGGCCCCCAGTTGAACTTTGTTCTTATTATCTAATAAAATAAATCAAAGATATGAGGAGTATTGATCTCAGTCCTTGATCGTATCATGTGTATCAGTTACTGAATGATGAGCCTTGATTAAATTGGGAGAGGCGTGGAGGGGTGGTGTTCATTTGCTTTTTTTTTTTTTTTTTTTTTTCTTTTTGGTATTTTAATTGGGTATAACCCAGGGTTTTTGAAGACTTAATTAAATTATTTTGAGTCCCTTTCTTCTGATTCAGATGGTCCCCCAAACAGAGGGCACTGTAGTTGGAACCCAAACGTGGTTTGCTTTTCCTAAAGATGAAAGAGAGACAGAAGCCAACCGAAAAATAGTCTGGGAAAGAGGCAATATTAATCTCCTTTTTTTAAGTGCTGAATGGTTTAGACTTTAGAGTTGAAACTTTCAGGAACCAAAGAACAGGTAGGTTAGGTTGGAGACTTTGTGAGTGCTGAAGAAGAGATGCATCATGAATGGATGGAGCATGCGGATGTTAGAGACATTGTATTTGAATTCATGATGAATTTCTGACTTTTGGCAACTTGTCATTAACTCCACCTTTTACTTGGTTTTCAGGTCCTTGCTTGTTTTCTTTCACTAATAAAGAATATTGATTACAAAAAATATCTTATCCACACTAATGATAACGTGTCATGCGCAGACGCTCCCAAAACAGCCCCGTTGTTTTTTTAAAACAGATTGAATTAAATTACTTTAAGAAGCATAATCATAAATCCACTCCCCACAAAAAAAAAAAAAAAAATAATAATAATAACATAATACCCACCACCCTGCTTATGAATAATTTTCAATTTTCACAGATCCGGTAGCTAATTTAAGTTGACCCCCTCTCAATCTCTCCCCAATCGCTCATCCTTTGATGATTTAAAACCACCCTAGAACTTCACCAGGGTACTATTTAAGCCAAGATTTAACACTTTCAGATAATAAAATTTGTATATATTTTTCGTATAAAAAAATAAAAAGACATCATATTCTAAATCACTCTGTGTATTAACTTTGAATTGATAATAGAACAAGAAACCTTACTCATAAAAAAAACCACTCTAAAACTCAAGGAAAAAAAAAGGGAGCAAGGGTGAGGCCCCCCTGTCATCCGCAGATTAGCTAGCTAGGTAGTAGTTATTATATATTTATTGCTATCAAACCCTATTGATGTTTTACCATATCTTTGTAGAATTTAGAATGGAAATGACGTTGCTTCATCTTCAACCATCACCAGGATGGCTTTGCATGAGTTACAGCTATAAATAATACGTGACAAGGGTGGAGTTTCATATATTATCATTTCTGTGGAACTATTAACATGGGCCCGTTTGACAGGGCTGAGATGAAGGTTTAGCCAAGTTGGTTGATGATTCAGCTGCCTTGATGCGTTTGGTCTAAGTTAATCCGAGGAGATTGAAGTGGACACTGGACAGTCCTTCAAATGACTGATAGCTAGTTGATATGGGCTCTTTGGCTTTTTCATCAAACATATCTTATAGTTAGACGTGGCAAAAAGTTGACCCAACTCGTGAACCCGATCTAACCCAACCCAAAAAAATAGGGTTAGGGTATCATATTTAGCAATTCGAATGTGAAAATGACCCGACCCGACCTGAAAAAAATTGGGTTGGGTTGGGTTGAGTCATGGGTCAATCCGCTGACCCGATTGTCAAGTCTAATTGGGATTATTTATGCATTGTTAGAAGTTTTCACTCTTTAATTTTTTCTATTTAGTCTTTACTTTTTATTGTTTACTCTTTAAATTGTTAAACGCTCAAGTTTTTATTTTATATTTGGAATTTTAAGGTTAATTCTTTTATTTTTGACAATTTCATGTAATTTTTCTTTATTTTTTAAAATTTTAATTATTTTTTGGGATGACCCGAATTGACCCGATGGGTCAACCCTAACCCGAACATTTAGGGTTAGGGTCTAGCATTTGACAACCCAACCCGAACCCGACCCAACCCGAAAAAAATAGGGTTTGGGTATCATATTTAGCAACCCGAATGTGAAAATGTCCAGACCCGACCCGACATGAAAAAACTGGGTTGGGTTGGGTTGAGCCATGGGTCAATCCGCTGACATGATTGTCAAGTCTAACTGGGATTATTTATGCATTGTTAGAAGTTTTCACTCTTTAATTTTTTCTATTTAGTCTTTACTTTTTATTGTTTACTCTTTAAATTGTTAAATGTTCAAGTTTTTATTTTATATTTGGAATTTTAAGGTTAATTCTTTTATTTTTGACATTTTTCATGTAATTTTTCTTTATTTTTTAAAACTTTAATTATTTTTGGGATGACCCGAATTGACCCAATGGGTCAATCCTAACCCGAACATTTAGGGTTAGGATCTAGCATTTGACAACCCAACCCAAAATTCAATCTGACCCGAAATCAACCCAAAATGCCTTGACCCAACCCAAACCCGACCCATCCAACCAGATTGCCACGTCTACTTATAGTCTCTCCACGTAGAACCCACCTTAGAAAGACATAAACCGCTTGAAATGGGCACTAATTAAGTATAATTCACTAATGCTTTAGAGCGAGTCAAGTATCTTAGCATGGAAAGGGGAAGGAAAATGCAATTAATTCCTCAACACCAATTAAAATTAAATGAATCTTTTCAATTAAACGAATGTAAGGTAATTAAAGTTATGTTTGGAATGTAATACGACCAGGGTTATCGTTTGTTTCACAATTAGAATCGGATTTGAAATCCTTTGAAATTGGAATCAAAATGGTCATTTAGACAGTAATGAAATGAGAATTGGAATCAGCAGGAATATGATTTCATTCCTAAGAGAGGGGCAGAGAATGGCCATTCCCTCAAATGGGGAATGCCATTCCAACAGGAATTGGAATGGGAATGGAATTCCGATTCCACCCAACCAAACAGTTGGGTGGCATCTGCATTTGTGAAATATGCATGCTTGACACTTAACTTGAAGAGAATACCTTATCCACAATCATCTCATGCTATATACTTATTAGATCACCTCGGCTCCGTTTAATACAACAGCTAAGAGAAGAGGTGCGTACTAGGACAAGAAAGACCAAGTGGTAGTCACAACAGCACCACTTCCTCACAGAGTTTAGTCGATGAAATCCCGTGCAGCGCTCAATTAGGTCAAGCAAATTTACGAAATCAAATAATAACACACAAAATGCAACAAAGAAGGTAGACAAATTAGTCAAGACTCTTTTGTATCATATTAAAAGAATCGTCAACGCTTGAGGTACAATCTCATATTCCTTGATGCCTTTTAAAGCCATCAATATCATTGTTGAAAAGTTTTGGATTAATGGATACGGATACAAATTGGTATACAATGCAAATATAATTATTGTATTGATTGTTATAACTTAAATGAATCTCATATATGATGTGATAATACATCAACAACACGCTACCAAATGCAAATGTTATGTTTGGTTTTGTGGGAATTTATTAGAAAAGTGTGGTGGCATCAGCACCACTTAAGTGTTGGCATTTATTGTACATGGAAGCATTATTTGGTTTTAACATTTATCAAATAAACATTAAAAAATAGAAACACTTGGATTTATGTGCATGAATAGCAATGGAAACGAATCAGACCTTTGATGAGTTATTCAAGCTCAAGTCTAATACAGCTCGACTCGTAAGGGTCATGAGTCTAATCAAGCCTATATATAATAAAAATATTATACATATAAAAAATAATATACGTAAATATGTATAAATAAAAAAATAAAAATATTATATATAATATGTTTAGTTTTTATATGTATAATAATAACAACTAATTTTTATAATTCTTAAATTCTTTATATTTAATTTTTTTTTTACATTTATAATGTTTTACTTTTATATGAAGCTTGGCTTACAATTGATGAGTTCAAGCTTATGGGGTTTTGAGTTGAGCCAAACTCGAGCTCAACTCTCTAGCTCAAACTTGGTTTGAGCTTGAGCCTTAAAGGCTTTTTGGCGAGCTGAGCTTGAATAACCGAATATTTGGCTCGACTAGACTTGATTTGAGTCTACCCCTCTATACATGAAGCGTTGGGGCAACTTCAAATTCTAGTTTCTCCTAATGGCCCAACATTTAGGCTATGTTTGGTTTGAAGGAAAAGGTAGGAAAAGGAAGGGAAAGACAGAAAAACCAATATAAGATTTGTAATGCTTTCCCTATCTTTCCCTTCTTTTTCCTACATTTTCCTTCAAACCAAATAAGACATTATTAAAATGAAATAATTACCTGTAAGTTGAGGTAAAAGATAGGTTCATGGGATGTTAATTGAAATGCTCAACCAAACAACAAAAAACAAAAAAAAAAAAAAAAAACTTTTAAAATTAAACATTTGTGGTTATACGAAAGAACACCCCACCGATAAACTTGTATGATCAAAACACATATAAAATGTTGCAAAGGTTGTTGTGAAAGAAGAACATACAAACCGTAAGAATCAAAAGACGAGGTGGGGCCGGATGGGTAGTAATATGATAATTTTGGTTTTATGCGATTGCCAAGGTTGTTGTACGTCTTGTCAACACTCCAAACATGTACATATGAATTCAAAAGCTTACAGTTACCTACGACGACTTTGCCAACTTTTTACTATCATAATCATTATCATGGTTCAAAACTTCCAATATTCTGATATAAGTGTAATTATTAAAATAGCATTACTGCTGGAGCCTGGAGGGGCCAAATCATGGGCAGTTAGGACTATGACTATCCTAGCTCATATAGTATTAGCGTGTGTCTTAAGCACATTGTTGTCAAATTAATGCCAACACAAAAAAAGGCATGCCGTGTGATTACTACGTGGCTTCTAAAATTTCAAGCTACTGACGTTTTCAATTTCTCTCTCATTCACAACGCCAAAATGCTCCAATTGTAAGTCAAGTACCTCCATGATTAAATCCAGAACATTCCGATTGCTCTAGCCCATCTCTATAAAGTTGTAAAGGTGGAAAAAAGGAAACATTCTTGTGCCACGTGGTGGAGGCTACTTCTGGCTTAGCAAAGTTTTGACAACGAACCTAAAGTTGGAGAGTGATGTGGGCAAACACGTTAAGAGTGAAGACCATCATATTAGCCCGCAACGTGTGACGACATTCTTATTTAGTGGTATAAATCCCTTTAATTTTTTAATCAACCATACCCCATCTATCTCTATGAATTTACAAAAATTCTTCCATCTCTCCGTAGCATCTTTTCTTTCTATACCTTTATCTAATTATTGGTTTTTGTTCTTTTGTAGCATCTTGTTCCACTTTGCAGTTTGCATGCATGAACATCCCAATTCCCATGCATGGATGTCATGCCACTACTTCGGTTTAAATTTAAACACTACGAACCAACCCTGTTAATGTTAATAAAAATTGGAATCTCATTGAACCATCATTTATAATTTTATATCAATCAAAAGTTGTCATGTTGGTTAAAACCACATACCTCTCCTCCAATCCTTGCTATGTATGGGAAGAAAAAGGAATCCTGATTGACTCAGGAATCTTCCATGTGGCAGCTCGATGGTGCCTAAAAATGGATTAGGCCTATTCCCATAGAGTTGTGATGTCACTGGGGCTAAATGCTTGCTTGCATTCCATTGCATTGATGCTGCAAAAAGATTCGAATCGATCACTTTTCAGCATCCAACACTCCGCATCTGCTCAATCCCAAAAAGATTCAATACTTAGGTGATTGGCTTTTACCAACAATACCCATGCTTTTTAAGGGAGGTTTTAGGATTGAAATGTGACTATAACGTTCAAAATATTGATAAGTCCGATACGTCAGTAGGGTGTATCTGATGAATCAATACAGCATTTTGTATTATTATTATTATTATTTTTTTATTTTTTCACAACCGATTCAGAGAGGCCGAGGCTGATATATACATGTCGATACTTTGAAATCTGGTTTCAATATCTGAATTTCCAAACCAACCCACGCCCTGATAAAGCCTTAGTGAATTCATTGCATTTGGCTTTGAATTTAGCAAAGTGTAAGATATATTGCGATGTAAAACGTTATTAGTGTAAAATATCATCACCGGTTCAGTTTTGTTGACATTTGGATATGGTGTAAAATGTTATCAGCGGTTTGACTTTATCACCATTTGAATGAAAGTTTGATTTACATCTTAATGTAAAACATCACTTATAGTAAAATTTTACCTCAGTTATCGATGTAAAAACTACATCGATAGTCATATTTTTCAATGCTCATTTTATTCAAACGGTTAAATGCAAAACACCATTGACGAGGTTTACACTCCTAACAAGCGCAGCCTTTAGTTTTCCTATTATTTGTATTAATACTTTGCAAAATATGTCAATTTGAAAAGAGTGAGAATACAAATATAAACAGTGCAAAACCTTGTGTTTAGTGGTAACAGCCATGTTAACAGTAGATTTAGCCTCAAAATAAATGAATTGCTCAATGGCAACATTCCACCCCTCTACAGTATTTTAATCTGGCGATACAGAAACCTTATTTTTTATTCAGAATTATCTATACATCAAAGATTTGGAACTTTGATGGCCAAAATTATTGGGAGCCTGGGAGGGATATATGTTTGGTTTGAAAGAAAAGGTAAGGAAATCTCGTATGGGTTTCCCTTTCTTTCCCTACGTATATTTTCCTTAAAATCAAACAAACACAGGCTAAAAGAAGTCGTCTCGTGGCCGGGAAAAGATGCAGGTAGGTAGGAGGGGGTCGGTTTAATTAGAGAAACTTTTTCAATATCTCATCCAAATGTTGAATGCTGACGTTCTTAATTTGTAACAAACGCAGAATAATAAAATAATAGATAAAATGATTAAGACAAATAATACACGTGAAAACCAGACAAAGACAATAAGTAGACAACCCCCACTAAATTGAATCTACCCAAAGGCCAACTGGAAACAATTCGTTCTCTGAGTGGGTAGGTTTGGTTGACATTGAAAACAATTCGTTATCTGAGTGGATTTGGTAGGTAGGGGTGTCAACTGGATTTGGTCCAATCCAAACCATTCCAGTGTGAATCTATTACAAATGGATCAAGTCAAATTCAATCCAATAAATATTTTAGACTATTCCAATTCAATGTCTACATCGTCTAAATCTATCCAAATTTGTTTTAATTTAAATTAAATCTATCTCAAACCTGATCCATTGACACCATATTCTTATTTTTATTAATGGATGATTAGATATTAGCTCAATCCAAGCCAATCTAATATAAATTGATTATGGATGGATCAGGTCGAATCCAATCCAATAAATACTTTGAACCATTAAGTCTGGACTGATCAAATACAATATGTCTTGCCGATCCGTCTAATCTATCCAAATTAATTTTGATCTGGATGGGTCCAATCAAAAACCGATCCATTAGCACTCCTATTCGTAGGTAAGTAGGATTACCAAAATTAACCACTCAACGCTTTTAACATATAATAACGGCAGGCCAATCAAGCTTGCAAGAAATGCTAACACCCGACCCGGCCACTATCTCCTCCGCACCATTTCCATTTTCCCACTGCTGTGTCCTGCCTGTGTGTATGTGTTTCATGACTTTCATCAACCAACCTGTTGAACGACGGCGAATGACCACATATACTTGTTTTTGACTTTGTTGGGTGATAAAATAAGCATTTTTGGATTCATGAGGAGTTGATCGAGGACTTATAAAAATGGGCCTGGTAGCGGGTCCAGCCCAGCCCAATCCCAAGAAGGATTATATTTATTTCTTGAGGTTCGTTCGTCACTTTGAAAATGGTAGAGTAGAGGGTTTAGAGGAACATATTCTTGGATAGTATATATATGTGACGTGAAATTCATTAGTGATGATGTGGAAAACGGATAACCCAAGAAAGATGTGTGCGAGGTTGCTAATACCTCACGTATTCCATAATGCCACTACTTTTGTTTATCCACATCGATTTGCCTGCCAATCCGGCATGGATATATGTAATGTAGCCATCAACGACAACGACCCAGCCGCACCTTTAATTTATTCCAACCTACTGCCCTTTTCATCTGTCAATGGTCGGTCGATCGGAGTTCGATCAATAGCTATTATAATTTAAAGGATTCCAGAATTAATTCTTGCATGTAGTGATTAGATCATCTCGCTAGAAACTTAAACATCCATCTCCCAGCTTCATCTTTACTCCAAAACAGATGATCATCAAGTGATATGATTGATAGCCATAATAAATTTTAGATATGTATTTACATTCTCTCTCTCTCTCTCTCTCTATATATATATATATATATATATTATACTCTTTCACGATCATCGGCCGGAAACAATATTTACTGTATGCCACACTTGAAATTCAACGACACCATTTAATTTCTTCCCCCTTAAACACCCACATTATTTCCATATTATCCATGCATCGTTTATTACTACCACTACCAGCTGCAAACTAATCATAAAATGTCGTAAATTTTTGAGCAAGGCCGGCCCAAATCTTGGCCGCTCGCTCTTTGATCGCTAGATCCACGTATGCAAGCTCCTGCATGCTCAACCATATTGCCTTAGGTCCATGCATGAGTGTACTGGCGATTAGATCATAGCTAACTTAAGAATACAAGTCTGTCTGTATTAAAGTTAATTCATAATTTGCTACCCAGTACCCACCTCTTTCTGTTGTGGTGGTTGTTTGCATTACAGTTTACCTGCTGCTGCTGCTGCTGATCGAGTGTTTTTTTTTTCAAATCGATCGAAATCTCTTCTTCTTCGCGCGTGTTGTTGTCTTGCTTATTTGTTAATGATTATTGAATATTGGCAATACGTATGAGATCTTATAAACATTATTCTTATATAAATCTCATATACACATAAAATATAATATCTAATGCATGAAAAGTCCATTTATACGAATGAATGGAGCTACAACTAAAGGGAAGGCATTGACAGTCGGGATGAGCTGGAGACAAAAATCATACACACCCGGCTGAACTATTTATCGCAGTTTGTTAAGGATAATGATCAGAACCAAGAGTCTTTTGGAAATTTCGATCTATCCTCCTAGGATATTCTCTATCAGCTACTTGGGATAATCTCTATCCTAATCCTATTGTAACTATCCCACTTTGTGATTATCTGTACATTTTTCAGCTCTTGTAGAACTCCATTTTAATGTAAACTACTCAATTATGAATACCATGTCTGATGGTATCCACCACCATCGACAGTATTCTTGATCCCAAATTATTTTCTTGTTCTCAGTTCTTTTATTTTAACTTGGTATCAGAGCCATGTCTCACAATGGTGTGCACTTGGTCGTGGGAAAGGAAATTTTTCCCAAATAATTTGTCAAGTCTGCAACAAACCATGCCATGGTGCTCTTACCTACAGGAGGCGCTATGACTTATCCTATCAGGGGAAACAACAGATTCCTTCAGACATTGTTGCGTATAATAGAAATGTTGGAAATGAGGTTGATCCCACATGGTATCCAGATTCAGGCGCCACTCATCATCTAACTCCAGATGTAGACAATCTGCAAAATCGATCAGAGTACATGGGTTCGAATCAGGTTACCGTTGGTAATGGATCAGGTTTGCGAATTTTACATTCCGGATCTTCATCATTGATACTCAATAATCATACATTTTCTCTCAACTCCATTTATCATGTTCTTCACATCACCAAGATCTGCTTTCTGTGAGCAAATTTACCAAAGACAATGATGTTTATCTTGAATTCCATCGTGATTTCTTTCTTATGAAGGATTTTACGGGGAGAGTTCTCATCAGAGGAACCATTAGAGATTGACTCTATAAATTTCTTGGAGGGACTCAAGTCAACAATAAAGCAACTTCGTTCGTCGGAGAACGCACTACCTTTTTAGGATGGCATCAACAACTAGGTCATGCTGCATTCAGAGTAGTGAGTCTGATTATCTCCAAATTTGGTTTACCTTGTCAGAGTCGTACTAGTAGTATTGTGTGTGAGTCGTGTCAAATGGGTAATTGTCATAGACAACATTTACCAGTTTCACAATTTACTGCATGACATCCGTTAGAAGTTGTTTATTCTAATGTATGGGAACCAACCCCAACTATTTCTAATAAAGGTTTCAAATATTATGTTATTTTTGTGGATGCTTTTTCGAAATTCACTTGGCTGTACCCACTCACAAAGAAATCTGAAGTTATGGATGCTTTTCTAATCTTCAAACGACATGTGGAATGTTTGCTGCCGAACGAAAATAAAAATCTTTCAATATGATTGGGGAGGGAAATTTTGCTCTCTCTCCCGGTACCTCGACTTTGAAGGAATTTATCACCGTCTTGTCACGGGGGTAGATCTGCAGTGGAAGAAACCCGTGCGGTGTCCAGGCCAAGGCAGGCCAGGGCAAGCCTTATGTGTGCTTGGGGCTAGGAGTTGCCCGATGTGATGGCTCCACCAAGTTTAGTAGCACTGAATCATGACCTCGGTTCGCATGGCTGGGGCACTCGGATGGCTCTGGCTGGTCCATGGGAGGTGCCTCTTATGTGCTAAAGGGGGATGACCATGATGGGAGGCGAATGGGCACCGATGAGAAGGACTCTTGTATGCCAATGATGTAGGCACATGAGTGCCGAATATGATAGGCAACTACTTGGGCCGGAACACACTCATGCGCTATGGGCAATGGGATAACTCATTCAACTTGGGCAAGGGGCTGGCGTGGTGAAGGGTCATGCTTGGGCCAGGCCTGCATGCCAAGCCTCCCTTGAGTGTTAGTAGTGCAGTGCCGGTCCATGCACTGTCCCCATGAGCATGTGTGCACCCATGAAGAACCGTGGTAGCCATGCTAGCCATTAACCAAAGCCGCCTCGCAAGGGATGTTGTTCTAGGAGTGCCAAGGTTAGGCACCCAAGGAGGTCGACCACCCCCTCCTCAAAGAGTACGTTAAGCTTTTGGAGGTCTGCTTGTAGATAACATCAATTCTTTCAAAAATCTTATAGGCAAAAATAACGATGGTGTCCCTTAACATAAGCCTACCAAGCATAGGCAAGGCTAATCCTGTGTTAGACTGTGACAAGCTCCTCCACTCAATCCATTGTCGTCCTCAACAATGGCTCCTTCTATTAATGGACGTCTGTGTCTCACACCATCCACTTCTATGCCAGTTCCTGGGCTCGCTTGGCCAACCCGGGTCTCACCTATGTTGGTGTCCATTTATGGGGACGAAACCATTTCACCATGCTAGCCTACCTAGACTTCACCCCCTGTGTTAAGGTTACTCAAACTGCGCAATGGCTATGCCATTTAAATGTGTGAGAAGGGCCCTCGAAGAAATTGAATGTGTGTGCTTCGCGGAGGTCCGCCCCATGTATCATCTTTACCTCAAGGCTCGACTATCTTCATGGTAGCTTTTCGGTGGTGCTACCAAACACGATGAGATAGGTCTACTCCTGTTGTTGGTGATGTGTCCTAGGTACCCTTTCACCATGCTGGCCTACAAACTTCACCTCGTCGTGTGCGGGTTACTCAAACCTAGTCCATGACTTATGCACTTTTGGCCCTCGAAACTACACTTCACGATGCTGACTCGGGCTACCTCTTCGCTCCGAGGGGACCCCGATGTGTTGTTGCCTCAAGGAGATCTGACCACAATGTGTGCAAGTGTGGCAACTTTTTCCCATGATGTTTCCGAACATGCACTCGCCTTGTGATGTATTGTTGTTGCTGCGAATGTTCAACCTATTGTTGAACTAAGCATGTCCTCCGATGCATTGCCGGTGTATGGTCGCCATGCTCCAATAGCCAGTGTACCCACTTTCCTATCATTCCAATATTGTGGCTTCAACCGAGGACCCATGATGCAAAGTTGCCCCGTTAGTGATATTCCTTGACCAACTGTCGACAAACCAATTTGGATTGCTGTCCATGCCTCAGTAATGCCTCTGACAAGCTACGACACAATGGCTCATCCATCATGAAACCAAGATGTAGGTGCACCACCCACAACTCACTAAAATGAACATCAACTGATGTCCATGAAAAAGCATGGCACTCCCCCACTCGAATTGCCACAATATGCCTTCCATGTATTGGCTCATGCGTCTGCCCCCGCATGAGCACAATGACCAATGCATCTGCCCCCGCAAGGGCACTGTTTTGGGGTCATTGGAATGGGGACACGAATGAATGGCCTCTTGCCAGGCCTGATATGAATGCTATTTACTTGAACCCTAGTGGAAATGCCTAGGGATTGCACCCCACGAAATGCTGCTTGTCGGGATGACCGCTTCAACTCGCTCTGTGTGCTTTCGCTCTGATACCAACTACGACAACAATTGGCTAGTTTGCTCTGATACCAACTGTTACAGGGGTAGATCTGCAACGGAAGAAACCCATGCAGCATCTAGGCCAAGGCAGGCCTAGACAAGCCTTATGTGTACTTGGGGATAGGAGTTGCTCGATGTGATGGCTCCACCATGTTCAATAGCACTGGATATGACCTTAGTTTGCATGGCCGGGGCACTCGACTGGCTCTGGCCGGTCCCTGGAAGGCACCTCGTACGTGCTAAAGGGGGATGGCCATGATGAGAGGCGACTGGGCGCCGATGAGAAGGGACTCCTGTATGCCGATGATGTAGGCACATGAGTGCCAATGATGATAGACAATTGCTTGGGCCGAAACACACCCGTGCGCTATGGGCAATGGGATAGCTCATTCAGCTTGGGCAAGGGGCTAGCATGGTGAAGGGTCATGCTTAGGCCAGGCCCGAATTTCAAGCCTCCCTTGAGTGCCGGTAGCGCAGTGCCGGTCCATGCACTATCCCCATGAGCATGTGTGCGCGCATGAAGAACCCTGGTAGCCATGCTAGCCATTAACCAGGGTTGCGCTGCAAGGGATGTTGGTCTAGGAGTGCCAAGGTTAGGTACCCAAGGAGGTCGACCACCCCCTCCTCAAAGAGTATGCTAAGCTTTTGGAGGTCTGTTTGAAGATGACATCAATTCTCCCAAAAATCTTATAGGCAAAAATAATGATGGTGTCCCTTAACGTAAGTCTGCCAAGCATAGGCAAGGCTAAGCCTGTGTCAGACACTGACAGTCTGGCATGCCCACACACTCATGAACAAAATGGTACAATTGAAAGGAAGCATTGATACATTGTTGAGTCCGCATTATCTCTACTGGCTTCTGCCTCTCTCCCGTTTTCCTTCTAGACTGACGTCGCACATATGGTAGTATATCTGATCAATCGGCTTCCCACTCTGACACTTTGTGGTCGCTCTCCATATGAGGTACTGTTTCAGCGAAACCCGGATTACACATTTCTTAAAATTTTTGGTTGTGCCTGTTATCCTCTTCTGCGACCGTATAATCGCCTC
Organism: Nelumbo lutea; assembly: GCF_056320005.1. Classification (NCBI taxonomy): domain Eukaryota; kingdom Viridiplantae; phylum Streptophyta; class Magnoliopsida; order Proteales; family Nelumbonaceae; genus Nelumbo; species Nelumbo lutea. Next base: position 2,368,042 of record NC_142685.1, on the reverse strand, counting down.
AAATTTGAATTTCGGTCACAACAATGTATTTTTCTGGGATATAGTGCTGCTCACAAGGGTTACAAGTGTTGGCATCCTACCAGTGGACGTGAATACATTAGTCGGCGTGTCGTCTTTGACGAATCATAGTTTTCGGGTCTGCAACTCTTCCCAATTAACCGCTCCAGTACTGATCGTACCACTTCTTCAGGTGCCCCTATCAGAACAGTTACAGGTCCACCAAACCTACGAGTAGTAGCTCCATCGTCAGTTGGCGTCTCTACTCCATCCGGTGATGTCTCCTCTCTATCATCAGATCTCCATCGACGATCCTTGGTGCCATTGGTGACCCCTGCTGCTCCTACTCTATCCATTGAGTTTGCTCCCAACAATGATCCATCATCTACCTTTGAGCCGCATCGCCGAACCAGACTGATTCAAGAACGGCTTGATGCTACCCTTGCTGCACCTTCCCCTCTATAGAGAACTCATACCAATGGTCAACAGATCAATGAGCTCCACAGCATCTCTTGCGATGACTACCACTAGGTATTCTATTACGGATGCTCTCCTTGCTGACATCACACCGGAACAATATGAACCGGTCACATATTCTAGTGCGGCCAAGCATCCCCACTGGCAGCACGCTATGGAACAAGAATACCGTGCCCTCGTAAACAATAATACCTAGGATCTTGTTTCGCACCATCCCCGTATGAATGTAATTGGAACAAAATGGATTTACAAAGTTAAACGTAAATTCGATGGCTCTATCGACAGTCACAAGGCTCGCCTGGTGGCACAGGGTTTCAACCAAGTACTGGGTCTTGATTTTTCTAATACTTTCAATCCCATGGTTAAGTCCGTTATAGTCCATATAGTCATTGCCTTGGCCGTATCCTTTGGGTGGGAAATCCGACAACTCGATATTAACAATGCCTTTTGATTGGGTTTGTTTCTGAGGACATCTATAAACGTAAATTCGTGGAGTTTGCGTAGTCTTCAAACTACGCAAAGCACTAAACAGACTACGACAAGCTCCATAAGCTTGGTTTTCTCAACTGAGTGCTGCTCTTCTCAGTCTTGGTTTTCACTACTCCTAGGCTGACCCATCCTTATTCATATATAGGAAGGGTAAGGTCTCCATATTTATTTTGAATTATGTTGATGACATATTAATCCCTAGATCCTCGCCTCATGATGCCCCTTGCATCATCTCCTCACTTTCGGAGACCTTTGCACTTTAGGACTTGGGTAATTTGCACTTGTTCTTGGGTATAGAAGCCTACTCCACTTCCACAGGATTGGTCCTTATGCAACGACGCTACATCCTGGATTTGCTTTGGTGAAGCAAATTAGTAGATGCCAAACCAATTGCTTTTTCCATGGCTTCATCATTCAAATTATCTTCTCTTCAGGGTGTAACTCTACTAGATCCATTTGAATATAGAAGTATTGTGGGTGCCTTCCAGTACGCCACTATCACTTGACTAGATATAGCCTATTCGGTCAATAAAGTTTGCATATTTCTTCCTGCCCCCACAGATGCTCATTGGGCTGCTGTCAAACGAATTCTCCATTACTTAAAGGGCACGTTGGATGTTGGTCTTCATTTCACCAAATCCACTTCTCTTTAGCTTCATGTGTTTAGTGGTGCAGATTGGGCCAAATGCCCTGATGATTAGAAACCCACAAGTGGATGTTGTGTATGTTTGGGAAACAATCTCATTGCGTGGAGTGCCAAGAAACAAGCAACAGTAGCTCGTTCCAGTACAAAAGCAAAATTTCGAGCCCTTGCAAATTCGGTGACAAAACTTATATAGATCTAGTCCCTTCTTGCACATTTGGGTTGTTCATCCACATCCCCTCCCATTGCTTGGTGCGACAATGTGGGTGCTACACACCTAGTTGCACACCCGGTGTTTCAGCCGCACGCACCAAACAAGTTGAGGTTGATTTTCACTTCTTACGAGATTTAATTCTCAAACAAAAATTGTTGGTGAAATTTATCTCCTCCAAAGATCAGATAGCCGACATCATGACTAAGGCTCTTCCAACAGCATGGTTTCTTCATCTTCGGTCCAAGCTGCATGTCTTCACGAAGCCGTTTTGCTTGCGGGGGCATGTTAAGGATAATTCAGAACCAAGAGTCCTCTGGAGATTCAGATTTATCCTCCTACGATAATCTCTATCAGCTACTTAGGATAATATCTATCCTAATCCTATTGTAACTATCCCACTCAGTGATTATCTCTACATTTCCCAACTCTTGTAGAACTCCATTTTAAGATAAACAACTCAACTATAAATACCATACGTCTGATGGCATCCACCACCATCGACAGTATTCTTGATCCCAAATTATTTTCTTGTTCTTAGTTATTTTTATCTTAACTCAGTTGAACATGCCAGTACTCATTGTGGACCCCATCTGATGCCCAGCTATACTGAACATTGTTATGTTCAATTGTGATAGTTCAGTCGGGTGTTTATGTTTTTGTCTCCATCTAATCCGCTCTCATTCATTCATTGCTTCAATATTTAACCCACAATTTTAATAAAAAATTAAAATTGAACATTCTTTTTTTTTTTATTTTTTTTTATGGCCCAAGCACCAAGCTGCTGTTAGGTACATCCAGTTAACTTCAAATTTGAATTTTATTGGAAGCGTCGTGGACGTTTTAATTTTCATCGTATAGGTCTTAAGAAATGCTGCTGCTGCTGCGACAGCAGTCAAGATTAAACCAAAAGAGGACGTAGGTTTAACCGGATCGAAAACGTGTCTTATAACCCATAAACGTACGTCTTTGTTCATGATGCCAACCAACCCGCCAAAAGGAAGGGGGAGCCCCTCCATTCACCTCAAATGAAATGGATAAATTATGAACTTTCTCGTTAGCTAGGCTAGGCTCAATTTGAAAACAATACAAATACGAATATATACAAGGCAAATACATAATATCCAAACTGAGCCATAGCATGCATGCCGCAGCAATGTTTCAGCTATCTCCGGCTCCGCACACAAACGATCGCGAAAATACGTACATACAGTAGTTTTAGAGCTATTATCATACACTTTAATTAATTTGAACGTACGCCACCAACATTAACAATACTTTTGAAACCCTCTTCAAATCCTCAACTCCACTTATATGGCTTGAGATAACATCTTCCGATGCATGAATGCAGATTCAGAATTTGTACACTTTTTTTTTTTTTCCTTTGCAGTTTACTTTTCTAATTAATGATATATGGCTTTAGAAAGTAGAAACCGGTAAGAAGGGATTCAAAGAACCATCAGAAATTTTGGCAAGTGGTGGGGCTTCACCAACTTCGAGCTCCACCTCCTCTATAGATATCAGATCCTGGAACCTCCCTCTCTCATGGTATGGTGAAATTGAATGTGGATGCTGCAACTGCTCCTTCATCCTCTGGATTGGTGTTGTTTGCCATGATTCCTTTTGGTAATCATGTGGCTAGCCTAGCGGCTTCTGCTCTTCTATTGTGGGGGAATCTCAAGCTCTACTCTATGGCCTGAAGTTGGTCATGTCGCTAGGTTTTCGAAAAATCATGTTAATTAGAAGGAGATGCCATAGAACCTATCCAGTGCCTATTAGAAGAATCTTCCCTCTCATCTTGGTCCATACACACTTGTATTATGGACTGCAGGTGGCTTCTCCTTTGCTTTGAACCAGTCTTGGTTTGTCATGCCAAGAGGAAATTCAACTATAGTTATTGTTTAAAAACGTGCTAAAATTGGTGTCAATGCATATTACTTTTGGGTGGGTGACACTTCCTCTTTTGGTTAATTCTGATTTATCTCCCAGTGAGACTATTGTAAACCAAGATTTTACGAGTGAATGAAAGTTGCCCTCAGGCCTTTCCAACTCAAAAAAATAAAAAATAAAAAAAATAAAAAATCATTTTTTTTGATAAATTCAGCAGGAATTTATCATAGTGCTGGTTAATTAGCCGTTGATATGGGATCGAATTAAGAGCCCCACTAGTGATTATATTAATGTGACGAAATTGGTTTATAAATATTTAGTGATATATGCCCTGCACCATGCATGGGAAGGAAAACCAGCAAGCTATAATAGTCCTCTCTGGCCACTATTAATTAGTATTAGACATTCCGTCTATTTTGAATAAACTGGGCTTAATCGCTAGCAAATTAGTTAACTGGGAACTTTCAACATCATTTATGTCCACACATCTCACCATCATAAGACTGTGACTCACCATGTATGAGGTGTGAGTACAATTGATTACCTAACAGAGTAATCAAATGCAACTATTTTTATTTTTTGGACTCCTCAGCATGCAATCAATTGAATTATTGGTAAGGTGTTTTGGCTGGTTGCAGTGGAGATTTCAGATTTGGGCCTGTTGGTAAGGTCCTTTATTTAGATTTGATTTGTGATTAGGGCTTTTTGTTTGTACTGAAAGTGCAATTCCAAATATTTTGCCCCCACCTAATAGCAAATTTGCACTTTTTGTGGGACTCTCCTATGTCTGCACACACAATGATGAGTTCGGATCTGCGACTCCCAGAGCCCGCCTCACACCGACCTCACATCACATTTCAGCGGTGCATTAAAAACATCTTCCCATGAACAAAACTTTATAAGTACTGTGAAATCGGTGTGAAACACGCTCTGTGAAGAGCTAGCAGATCAGAACTCCACATTGACAGTACAAAATCTGAATCACCTTCATCACATAAAGCAGACATTACCCTCAAAACAAGCAAAATGATGTGATCCTCGATTTATACATCATCCCGGATGCCCCGAGATCACATGTAAATGTGAGTCACCTCAATTTATATACACTTATTTTCAATAATTTTATTAATTTATTGGGCAAACCCGGATGACCCCCCCGATATATTATTGTTAGGGTTGGAGAAGGGTCGATCGAATTGGGCCAGGCTGCGCAAAACGCTCTTACTATCCTGTAAAAGTCCAGCCCAGCCTATTCTTAAACTCTGTCCATAATCGGAGTGGATCGCGGGACATGGTTAGGGATGCAACTCGGGCTGGTTCGAGTTAGCATTTTGGTCTGAAGGCCCTTTTGACAAAAGCCCAAGATACTTTTCTTATAATCTTATCTCGTGATGATCTGATCTGGGCCTTCAAGTTGGGTCACTCGAATGAAAAGAATATAGAGTCATGACATATGCTTCACCGGTTTACCCTTTTTCAATAACGTGTATATTTAAGCTTTCTAATTTCTTTTCTGGGAAAATATTTGAATCTTTCTCACGTTTTTTTTTTTTTTTTCTTTTTTTTCTTTTTGATAAGACCAAAAGGGGTTCTACACACCAAGGAAGGTCACAAAGGTTGCAGGAAACAAACCCGTTTACTGCTGATAAAGCTTCATGAGCCAAGCAGCTACCTGCCTGATTCGCTTTGTAGAACACGAAGCCCTTCTGGAAATAATCTCTCAGCTCCCAACATCCTTGAATAATATTTCTTAGTCTCCACAGAGGATCGAGCAGTCATTGCAGACATTAAATCACCAGCTTGGAGTTGTCTTCAATGATTATAGGATAGTCCTTGAAATTCAGAGTCACATTGTGAGCTTCCCACACAGCCCATGTCTCTGCCAAGTTAATAGTTGTACGCCCAAGTAAGCTTTAAGATCTACAACCTCTCCAATGCGTTTCCTTGTAATGAAGGCTACGGAGCACACCTCACCCTCAAATTCTCAATACAAGAAGAGGCATCGAAGTTTATTTTAAACGCGCCAACCTCAGAAGTTTTCGTTTTCTTTCCCCTTGGAACTATTTAAGTATTCTAACTTTCTAAGTGAGCCTCAGCCGCCCTTCTTAAGACCATCTGAGGACTGAGGGGGATCAGTCAATTTATTGAAACTACTTTTATTTCTGTTCTTCCAATTTTCCACCAAAGGTTCCATAGAGTAAAAGCACCAATTTTCCTTATAAAGGTGATCTTCCCCCGAGTTAATCTTGGACCACCATTCTTTTAGAGAGGTGTGCGTGTCATTCAGTCTCTCAAGAGTCAAAAGAAGGAGATAGGAACTGCCAAGTTTGCCTAGCAAATTTACAATTTTTTAAAACGTGATCCAAGTCCTCCTCTTCCTCTAACCAATAGTTTCGATGAGAGCCTATTGTTTAGGAGAAGAACTAAAAAGACTTTTAATTTTGGAGGACAATTGATTCTCCAAACATTTAAATTCCAATTAAAAGATAGGGGAGGACCATCGTCATTGATAGGTGGGTAATTCCTTTTTTTATTTTTTTTGTTTTTATTGTAGGACGTCCTCTTTCTCCATCTGTATCTCATGTTTTCGTGGATTGATTCTAATAAAGAAAGCGGTATATAGTTCAATTTCTTTTTCGAGATGATATTTTATGGATTAATTTTAATAAAGACAACCAGTTTATACAAGCTCAAGTTGTGAGAAATTCTCAATGCATTTCCAAGTTACACTTGATGTAGGTATACCTGGCAGGCCTTGGATCGTGCCATATGGCATTGACCAGATTTAATCTTGGTTGTACATCACCAACTACCTCTAATCACTCAAGGTATAGCGGGGGGGGGGGGGTGATAAGGTAAAGGCACCTTACTCTCTTGCACTCAGAATCCCAAGAAAATTATCCTTAGTTATTAAAGATTAAGCTCTAGGTTCTCGTCTCAAGCCTAGTCTGAACCCTCTCTATCACTTAGCTAACTTGATTGTCGGAGTCTCTGCCACTGGGATAACACCTAGGCCCTTTGACATGTATTAACCGAAATCAAATCGATCAGTTTGCTTAATCTGATTTTTCGATTTGATTTTCTTGATTCACTTTACATTTGTTTCTAGTGTTTCCAATGTGGTGATGAATTTCTCCTTGAGATTGAATGAAGCAAGGTGCCAACTAGCTGATTAGAAATGGACTTTGCTGGATTGTAGTATAGAGACTTAGGATCGAATCTTTCCCGTACAAGTTCATCAATGTAGTTGGATCCAAAGGTCTGGTTGTAGGAAAGATGCTTCTAGATGTGGATTTTTCCAACGAGTTTGAGATCGCGGGGCTAATTGTGTATTACAAGAAGCTTTTACAACAATTGCCAAGGGTTCATGGGAGAGATCATGGGTGCTTAGATATGTCTAATGATTAAAATATCTATACAATATAGGGCATATCATAATATGAATGGACATGCATTAATACACTATTTGAAATTTGAATTTTAAATTTTGCATATAAATCATTTTATTAAGGAAAATTGTTCAAAACTCATAATGACTTTTAAAGCATTTCTCTTAAACTGATCACCAAAACTTTTCAAATTGATCAAAGAACCATGTCAGTAATTTGACGTTAAAAGGACTAATGATGTCAATAGATTACCATTTTACCCTTTGCCTCAGCTTTATGCCTCCGCCCTTCTCTGTCTCCTCTACCTCTTCGCCTTTATCTCTCTATTTCAGTTCTTCTCCATAACCACAGGTGTCGTTGCAGATCAAGTTTGTTGCGGATGTCACTGGAGAAGCCCCATTAGAAAGTTAATTAAGCTGTAGATTTCGAAATCCAACTACTGCTCATGGATCTAACGAGAGCCAGATCACTTCCTCCATCACCTTTGTGGTAGGTATTACCTGCCTTGAACAGGGGCTTCTCAAGATCACATCTACGCCCCACACGTACATTTCAGCGCGAAGATGTTCTGAATACACGATTGGGATATGCTATGAGGCGTTTGTGGGGCGCAAAGCGGCAGAGTTGGGACAACCTTTTTGCACCAAAGGGAAGCTTGATTCTGATAGTGCTTTTGTCAGAGTTATGACTTATAACGATAGCGTAATCACCAGAAAACCTACCCCTCGATCACCGACGTGGTCTTCCACGTTGCAAACCACAACCCTTCAAGAATCGACAGAGCGGCAACACATTGCCGAACATTCGATTGGCCTTCTGACCATGGTAGACGAATTGACTTGGGTACATTCCTTTGGTAGTTATGATAGGGGCTGGCTTTGTTTGAAGCGTATCGAATCTATTTAGTGTAGTTGGTTCAATCTTTTATCAGTACTTCGTCGTCTTCAACTTTAGGGTTACTTGAAGAACTTTCGGATCACCGGCGGTCATGATTACGACAGCTTTTATTCTCGCCGGAGATAATGCCGTTGGGGGATAACGAGAACTTGGTAAGCTACTAGAACACTAGTTTAGACTTTAGAGCATCAGTACGGAAACATTTTTCTAGTGTTGATGCGTCCGAAAAAGTTAAAAGATTCGATGGTGTTGAATAGATTCGAACTCCAAAATTTTCAATTTATAGCTATAACGGCGTCATATCCTGAATTTGTTGGGGATGAAAAACTTTCTCATCTTCAAGCTCCAAAATTTTCTACATTCTCTGTAAATCGAGGTCTTACAACGGTAGAATTTCGCGTTAGACAGTCGAAGAACGTCTCCATTTTCTACGTTTTTTTATGTAATTTCTTTTGCAAAATATTCTGTATTTTTGTTTGCGGTCTATTATATTTTACATTTTTTATAATTTTCTACAATTTTTCGATTTTCTTATTTTTGAGGAAATATACATTCTTTGAAAATATTTTTATCATTTGATGTGTTTTATGCATTTTTTTTTATCATTGAATGTATTTTCTACGATTGGAACTATTTTGGTTATACATATTGATGGAGAGTGATTCAGTCGACCAACCACGAAGAGACACATGCAAGGATGGATTCGAGCCGAATATCTGGCTATTCGAACTCGACTCAAGTCAAAAGCTTGAAACTTCGACCTTAGTTGTCTCTAATTGTAGGTCTCCTTTATTGAATGCATTTTCTACGATTGTAACTTTTTTTGGTCATACATATTGATGGAGGGTGATTCAGCCGACCAACCACGAAGAGACAAATGCAAGGATGGATTCGAGCCGAATATCTGGCTATTCGAACTCGACTCAAGTCAAAAGCTTGAAAGTTCAAGCTCAACTGTCTCTAATTGTAGGTCTCCCTTAATTGTTAAAGTGCCGAGCCAAGGTCTCCCTTAGCTATTGAAGTATCAAGCCTAGGTCTCCCTCAACCACTGAAGTACCGAGTCGAGGTCTCCTTCAGTTGCCGAGGTGTCGATCTGAGGTTTCCTTCAACTGTTGAGGTGCCGAGCTAAGGTCTCTCTCAGTTGCTGAAGTGTTGAGCTGAGGTCTCCCACAGTAGCCAAGGTGACACCCTACGTACATATATACTCGATTAGGCTCGCGAGCCTCATGAGCCGAGCTTTATAAGCTTGAGCTTAGTTCAATTAGTAAACAAACCTATATATTAGGCTCGAAGCTTTGTTTAGATTGAGTCAAGTCGAGCTTGAACAACTTGAACATATCGTGAACAACTCAGTTCATGGCCACCCCTAGAAGCGTGGCAAGCCCAAAATGTTTGATGACACCTCAGTACCATGTAGAGCAAGTCAGCTAGATCAGAGATGACCTAAACCGACTTGCCCAGCTTAGACCTCGACCTAGAGAGGACAATAGAACGCCCCTCAACATGGCAGCACACACCACCTTGGGAGAGCTAGAGAGGCTGGCTTGACTCTGACTTGAGTTAGTTGAGGCCTTGATTAGCTAACTTTTTCGAGTATCAAGCTATCGACCTACGTGTCGGATCACCCTTATCCGGGGTAATGCGACATATGGTCCCGAGTTAGCTGTCGGCACGTTACCTACTTGGTGTGGACGACCTCAGCTCCCTCATGACTCAGAGAGACTAGATAAGGATCACCATCCACATAGGATGAATGCGCCTCAAATATAGTAGACTGAAAACGCTTGCCGTGCCTAGACGAGGTATGTGCAATTAAGTGCATTGTCTCTCTTTTAGATCTCTCAATACTCTCTTACTCTCTTGCACACTTTAGCTTAGCTAACTTAAGCACCAGAGTGCTCTCCCCGGGTCTAAACCCCTGGACACTTTGATCTTGTCTATCTTGCAGATTGATCCACTGACCTCGGCACTAGTCAACCAAGCTATCCTCTAACAAGGAAGCATGTGATTTTTTGCAGCATCACTATTATATTTTTACTATTTTTTGTATTTTTTTGGCATTAGCTGAAATATATAATTTTTGTTTTTACTATTTTATGCAATTTCTGATTTTGGTTGAAATATATATCTTTAGCTTTTTATAATTTTGTGTTTTCTCCAATTTGTATCATTTAATGTATTTTCTAAAACTTCTATATTTTTCCTTTTTTTATGCAATTATGTTTTTCTTTAATTTTTGAAAATTTTACAACTTTTTTTGCATTTTCTTGAAAATTCTTGCAATTTTCCTATATTTTTATGTAAAATTTGTTTTTTTACAACCTCTTGTATATTTTATTTAACTTTTTTATTATTTCCTATGTTTTTTTTTTTTGCAAATTTTGATGTTTTACACTAAATGTAGAAGATAGTTAGCGGTTAAGGACATTTTAGTCATAAAAAAGCTGATTAACCATTCAAGGATAGTTTGGTCATGAAAATTGCATTTACACTAATGGTGGTTTAACGGATGATGAGTTTTGAAAAATAAAAGTTCATTGACATGGGTTTCTCTGAAAAGTTATGATATATAATTTGTTGAAGATAATGTGCTCACGTTCAACTCAGATCAGTCCAAGCTGCTCACGTAACGAGTTGGATTAGTTCTATTGTACAACCTAACTAGATAACTTGTATATCCACTAATCAACCAGAGTAAAACTCTAAGTTCAGTTCTATTGTAACTTATCTTCTTATTTATCATTTTAAATAGAACAACCGAATCACCCAATATCTGTGATCGGTTTTCTCTTCGAACTCCTATTGTCTTTCATGGTATTAGAGCCTCATCAGTCTGAAACCATGTTCACTCAATTCGGTGCAGTTGCATCAACTAATGCTCATCCATCTTCGTCGCCCTCTACACCTGTTATTTTTGGAAACAACAGTTTCCCAAACACCATCTAGGTAAAGATGGATGGTTGTAACTATCTACTCTGAAAATTTCAAATAATTCCAGCATTAGTCGGAGTAGAACTAACGGGGCATGTAGATGGTTCTCTCACATGTCCCTCTCGGTACCTTTCAGATAACACTACACCCAATCCAGCTCATTCGTCGTGGGTCAAACAAGATCAAATCTTGCTCAACTGGCTCCTTGCTACTCTCACTAAACCAGTGATTGCACCACTGGTTGGATGCTCTACAAGTCGAGATGTTTGGCGCATGTTAGAGAACTTATATGCATTCAAATCAAAGGCTCGAATTACCCAACTTTGGAACCTGCTTCTACTTGTCAAAAAGGATGGTGATTCCATGCATATTTACCTTCAAAAAATAAAAAACGTCACTAACAGTTTGGCAGCTGCTGGATCACCTCTTTCAGACTCGGATATTACTCACCATGTTTTAAATGGGCTCGGGGCTGAATACGATGCCTTTGTCACATCCATTCAGACTCGACCCGATGATCTCAGCTTTGATGAACTCCAAGCTCTTCTGATCAACCAGGATATTCGAATTGAATCTCATATACAGTCTCTATCTTCGTTTCCCTCTCTGCTAATTACTTGTCCAAGAATTCCAGCCCAAAGCCTTGACAGTTTGAAAAAGATTCCAATGACTCCAGTAACACTGGTAAGTCTAAATATGCCAATAACCCATGTTAGACCTGTGGGGGTCGCAATCATTCGGCTTTCTAGTGTTGTCATCGGTACAATCAACGCTTTAAACCTAAGTCCAAGAAGACTGCTGCACCCAATGACTCTGCACTGGCAGAATATAACACGTCTTTGAATGCTTCAAATGAGGATGACTGTTGGTACCCAGACTTCGGGGCAACTAATCATGTAACCTCAGACTTAAGCAAACTACAACTACATTCAGAATACACTGGTCTTGATCAGGTCATTGTTGGCAATGGTGAAGGTTTGGCAATATCTCATACTGGTTCTAGTACTATATTATCTGCCTCTCATTCTTTACTTTTGAAAAACATATTACATGTGCCTAATATACAAAAGAACCTACTCTCCGTGGCTCAGTTTGCTTCTGATAATGATGTTTACTTTGAAACACTTGTATTGTTAAGGATCGGTGATCGGGAACACCTCTACTTCAAGGGACAACTAAGCATGGTCTTTACAGTCTACCTCTGTATATGAATAAAGCTAATGAATCAAATAAAGCTGCATTTCTCGGTGTTCGGACTTCAGTGGATACTTGGCACTCTCGTCTCGGGCATCCATCATTAGCAGTAGTTAAGCATGTTGTGAGTCGTTTTAAGCTTCTAGTATCTAGCATGTCTTCTTCCTTCTGCTCAACATGTCTACAAGGGAAAAGTCACCGATTGCATCTTCCACAAACCAATTCGATATTTGTGGATTTTCCCTCTTTTTTCAAAAATCAGATGTTGTTAGTGTATTTATTAAATTCAAACAACATGTTGAATGCTTTCTTGGCCATCCTATCTAGCTGTTTCAGTTTTATGGGGGAGGTGAATTTTGTAGCTTTCGTTCCTATCTGGAAAAGGAAGGCATATCCCATCACTTCTCTTGTCCCCATGTGCAATCACAAAATGGCAAAATCGAACGCAAGCACAGACAAATTGTTGAAACAGGCCTTACCTTGCTGGATCGTGCTTCTATTCCGTGCACTCATTGGGTTGAAGCTTTTGAGATTGCAGTGTATCTACTCAATCGATTGCCTACTCGTGCTCTCCATGGCAAAACTCCCTATAAAACTCTTTTCAATAAGACTGCAGGTAACAAATTTCTAAAAACCTTTGGCTGTTTATGTTTTCCATATATTCGCCCTTATATGACTCACAAGCTAGACTATCAATCAAAGCAATGCGTTTTTATGGGCTACAACCCCTTTCATCGTGGTTATAGATGCTTGGATCTTGCAACTGGGCGCTACTTCATCATTGTGCATGCCCAATTTAATGAAACTTCCTTTCCTTTCAATGACTCAAGTTCTTTTTCAAGCCCATCCACTTCAAATTCTGAGAGGTCCACAACACCCTTAGTGCCGCAGGTTTTACTGCCTTCATCATCAAATGGGTCTGTTGCTTCTAATAATGTGTCCATGCTTCTCCCAGATTTGTCATCTAGTGAACCACCCACTAATTCCGACAATGGGCCTGTACTCAACCTAGGTTCATCTTCGTCCAGCTTGGATTCGCCCTCCTCCATGGGTCCATGCATATCACCTGTTGTGTCTCTACAACCTCTGCAAGCCCAAAATATTCACCCTATGACTATACGAGCCAAGGCTGGCATTTTTTGCCCCTCCAAGAAATACTCGTTGGTCTCTACTTGGTATCCTTTATCTAAGGTGGAACCCACATGCTTCTCATCTGCCAATCGCCATGCCCATTGGAGAGCTACTATGCAGGATGAGCTCGATGTACTACTATGGAATGGTATATGGGATTTGGTCAAGCCCAAGCCCAATGCTAACATTGTAGGCTGTAAGTGGGTTTATCGTATCAAACGAAAACCTTATGGCACTATAGACTGCTACAAGGCACGACTGGTTGCCAAGGGGTACAATCAGCGTGAAGGCCTAGACTACAGTGAAACGTTCAGCCCAGTTATTATGCCCACAACCCTTAGGGTTATTCTCAGTCTTGCTATTTCTCAACACTGGCCCCTGCACCAGCTAGACATACAAAATGCCTTTTTACATGGAGAATTATCTGAAGAGGTTTATGCAACAGCCACCCGATTTTATTGATCATGATCATCCAAATTATGTGTGTCGCTTACGCAAGTCCCTCTATTGGTCTATGTTGATGACATCATTGTCACTGGGCCTAATTCGAATGCCATCTCCACTTTACTTCAGCAAATGGGCTCTTGCTTTGCACTCAAGGATCTCAGCCCACTTCATTATTTTTTGGGTATTGAAGCCATACACACCAAATCTGGTCTCTTTCTCTCTCAAAGAAAATATATGCAAGATCTATTACAAACTCTCTCTATGGATGGCATCAAGCCCATTGAAACACCTATGGCGTCCTCCACTCAACTCTCTTGCAATGATGGTGATGCCCTTCCGAATCCCACCACTTATAGGCGTGTTGTTGGTGCTCTTCAATATCTGCCATTCACTCGCCCTAACTTGGATTATGTAGTCAACAAGGTGTGTCAATTTATGCATGCTCCTACTACTACTCATTGGGCCTTTGTTAAGTGTATCCTTCGTTATGTCAAGTATACTATTGATACAGGCCTTTGCATTCAACCGTGTGCTTCTTTTGATGTCCAAATATTTTCTGACTCTGATTGGGCTGGCTGCTTCGATGATAGGCAGTCACACGGTGGTTTTTTCATCTACATTGGTGACAATATTGTCTCATGGTCTTCCAAGAAGCACACCACTATTTCATGCTCCAGCATGGAGGCTGAGTATTGCAGCATCGCCCTCGCAACATCTGAGACCATTTGGCTATGCTCCTTATTAAATGAGCTGGGTGTGACACCTTCCCAGGCTCCCACTCTATGGAGTGACAATATTAGCGCCACATACCTAGCGGCTAACCCAATTTTTCATGCACGCATTGAACACATAGAGTTAGACTTTCACTTTGTGTGTGAGAAGGTTGCCACCAGATCTCTACATGTTTGTTATATCTCCTCTCAAGATCAAATTGCAGACATCTTCACGAAACCTCTTGGCGGTCCTAGGTTTTCCTTCCTCCAATCCAAGCTTCGTGTTGTTTCACCTACCTTCAGCTTGTCGGGGGATGTTGAGGATAATGTGCTCATGTCCAACTTAGATCAATCCAAACTGCTCACATAACTAGTTGGATTAGTTCTGTTGTACATCCTAACTAGATAACTTGTGATGCAACAATCAACATTGCTCTATTTTTCATCTTCTGGTTATGGGTAGGCTGATTTACTCATCGTTTCTGGGTTATGGGAGTCGGAGTCAGCAGTTGAATTGAAAGTTGGAAAGAAGAAGCGAGAAGAAAGCGAATTTGCTCGTTAGGGTATAATATTCTTTGTAACTTTTTCATTGGATATAACGGTAAAGAT
The DNA here is from genome assembly GCF_056320005.1 of Nelumbo lutea. NCBI lineage: Eukaryota > Viridiplantae > Streptophyta > Magnoliopsida > Proteales > Nelumbonaceae > Nelumbo > Nelumbo lutea. The sequence goes on along the minus strand of NC_142685.1, from coordinate 2,353,024 downwards.
ATTAGTATTTTTCCCCTTTGAGAAATTGTATAATACTCATTATGGTTTTTCAACATTTCTTTTAAACTTATCATAACTTTTCAAAACCTCTATGAAACCCCATGTAAATGAGCTTTTGTTTTTCAAAACTTACTATCCATTAGAGCACCATTAGTATTCAGTGATAGAAGTTGTCAATGCCAGCATAAATACAATTTTTATGATGATATTGCCCTTGAATGATGATTCAACCTTATTAAATATACCTTTATGACTAAAATGCCCTTATGCGCCCAACTGCCTTGTACATTTAGTGTAAAACATAAAATTGTAGAAAAATTTTGAAAAATAATTAAATAATTAAATAAAAGTATAAAAGAGAAACTATAAAAGACATTAAAAAGTTGCACAAAAATCACAAATATATTTTCAGCAAAAAATAAAAATACAGAAAATGCATAAAATGATAAAAAATAAAAAATATATGTGTTTCAACTAAAAAAAGCAAAAGTTGTAGAAGACAATTACAACAAAATAAAAATTAATAAATATATATTTTAGCTAAAAAATAGAAATTACAGAAAAATACATAAAATGAGAAAAAACTAATTGAAAAATTATATGTTTCAACTAAAAAAAAAATCTACAAATGATAGTTGTAGAAAATCATACCAATTTCAAAACAAAAAAAAATATAAAAACAATAATTTCGAAAATTACAAAAAATCATACCAATTTAAAAAAAAGTGTAAATTTCAAAGAATGACAAAAATAAAAAATTCAAAAATATATATTTCAGTCAGGTTTCAAGTTTTTAACTAAAAATGAAATAAAAAAAAAAGAGATTTTGATAAAAATACTTCAAAATTGCAAAGAACACAAAAGCTGCCTTTGTTGAGTGGCACTGGCCATTCTCTGTGACCCAATAGACTAGCACAGGGTGGTGTTGGAAAACCATAGTCTTCGTCGGAAAGGTCTCCTCAATGGACGTCTTCCTTGTCGTGTTGCTGAGCCTTTAGAGGCTCTGTCATTGCTCTAATGGCACTCCTCCTTGTCGTCTTCTCTACCATTGGACCAAATCTCAAGGTGAGTTCCTTGGCGAAGAGGGAAGAGGTGGGGGTTTCAAAGAGGAAGAGAAAGACGGGGTAGAGGTGTTGGGATGTCCTCCTCATGAGGTGGGACCCACAAATAAATAAAGACAAAAAGTAAAAAAGGACAAAAGGGTAAATCAAGTAAAAAGGGCCTTTTGTATTCTTTGGCTTGTCTTGCAAGCCAATACATCCTTTTGGTGTCCAATGAATTGAGAGAGCTCACTCTCCACTCTCTAAACTTCAACAGCTCTCTAGAAAATAACAGAGAACATAGGAGTTTTGAAAAGAAGGGTTTGGAAGAAGAAGGAGTTTTACAAAGGCTGAAACGAAATAGACAAATCCATTTTCAGCATCTCTTCTTGTTTCCATTGTTGTATTTCCACCTTTGGTGAGAGATTTCTTATTTGCTGTTCATTTTTATTGATGTTTTTATTGTTGGAATCCAATAGCTTTCTTGATGTTCATCATCTAATTGTCACTAGATAGAAAAAAACATTTATTCCATTTCTATTGTTGATAGTGGATGATTTAGATTTCGGTCCTGTGGTTTTTACCCTCTCATTGAGGGGTTTTTCACATAAAAAATGCTTGCTCTATTTTGGTTATTTGTTTTATTACTACATACTTGTTATTTATTGGTTAAGATATCATTGATTTGCACAAGGAAAAATATAGGGATTTTCCCAACAAAGTGGTATAAGAGCTCTTGGTTCTTGTGCAAATTATGGAAAGAAATTCGGTTAGGATGATTTCATTGAATGGAAGCAATTGGTCTCTTTGAAAATCAAAGATGAAAGGTATGTTGCTCTCCATAGACTTGTATGCACCATTGAAAGATGAACAAGGCAAGCCCAAGGATATGTTAAGTGACCGATGAAAAATTCTTGACTTAAAAGCCATTGCATGCATTCAACAAAGGTTGGATGATAGCATTTATCATCTTGTGGAAAATGAAACTTCAACCATTCCTCTTTGGAACAAAGTTGGAGGAATTGTATGATAAGAAAATCACCATTAATAAGGCTTTCTTAATAAGGAAGCTCGTAAATTTGAAGTAAAAAGAGGGTTCGTCCATTACCAAACACTTGAACTAGATGCAAGATGTTGTAAATTAGTTGGCTTCAATGAAAACGGTGTTGGATGATGAGTTCCAAACCTTACTATTACTGAGTTCATTGCTAGAAAGTTGGGAGACGCTTGTGATGTCTTTTAGTAACTCTGCACCCGAAGGAAAAGTCACAATGAGTATGGTAAGAAATAGTTTGCTCAATGAAGAAATTAGAAGGAAATCATTGGACACTAGTAAATTAGGTGCACTTCTTACAGAAAACTGGGGTAGAAGTCAAAGCCGATGTCCATACAACCGTGACAATTCTAGAGGTAAATCTAAGTCAAGAAAAGATATCACTTGCCATTATTGCAATAAGCCGGGACACTTCAAGAGAGAATGCAGAAGGAAAGGAGACGACTGCAGTTGCTTCATATGGTGAGGTTATGGTTTTTGAAGGATGTGAATAGTCTTGTTTTAGCCTTACATGCCAAGACACTGATTGGTTTATTGACACTGGTGCATCATACCATGCTACTTCACACAAGGAACTTTTGCCATTTACAAATCAGGTGATTTTGGTATTTAAAAATGGGCAACAACTACACATAAAAAGTTGTGGGGTTAGGTGATGTATAAACAGAGACCAATGTTGGTTGTAAATTGGTTCTCAAGGATGTGAGCCACATATTGGATCTTTGCTTCAACCTAATTTCTGCAAGAAAATTAGATGAAGAAGGCTATAACAACAATTTTGGTGAAGGAAAATGGAAACTCACCAAAAAGATTTTTTATAGTGGCAAAGGGGTGAAGATGTTTTACTCTTTACAGAATGAGAGCTCATTTATGCAAGGGGCAACTGAATGTTACAGAAAAAGACTCCTCCAACCTATGGCATAAGTGACTTGGTCACATGAGTGAGAAAAGACTTCAAGTTCTTACCAAGAAACAACTCCTCTCGGGCTTGAAAGGTACATATTTAGATTCATGTGTTCATTGTTTTGTTGGTAAACAAAATAATTTTTTTTTAAATCCTCTTCATAGAAAACAAAATGTTTTAGAATTGATTCATTCCGATGTATGTGACATGAAAGCTAAGTCTCTTGGTGGTGCCTCTTACTTTGTTACATTCAAGAAAAGTATGGGCATATACCATGAAACATAAAAATAAAGTCTTAGAGATATTTTACTATTTTCATGTTAGAGTTGAAAGAGAAACAAGAAAACTCCTCAAATGCATCCGTACAGTCAATAGAGGTGAATACATCGATCCATTTGAGGAATATTGCAAAAACAACAGTCTTTGACATGAACAGTAAGTTCCTAAGACTCCACAACATAATGGTGTGGCTGAACGGATAAACCACATCATTGAGGAAAGAATTAGGTGTATACTTTCACATGCTAGATTACCAAAATCTTTTTGGGGAGAGACAATGTGTATTGCTTGTTATTTAGTTAACTTGTGTTCTTTAATTGTTTTGGATAGAGATTTGCCAAAAAAGATATGGATAGGGAGAGATGTCTCATATGACCACTTACGGGTATTTGGTTGCAAGGCATTTGTGCATATTCCCAAAGACGAAAGGTCCAAACTTTATGGAAAGTCCAATCAACACATTTTTTGGATTATGCAAATGAGAAATTTGGGTACAGGTTATGGGATTTAGTTGAAAAAAAGATAATAAGAAGCACAGATGCGATATTTCTTGAAAATCAAATAGTTGAGTTTGAAAACATTCAAAGTCACAACCAAAGCTTGAAAGCTTTGTTGATTTGGATCTGATTCCTTCCTCTGTTGTGCATGGTGAAAACAAAGAATATTTACAAGATAATATGGTTAATAATGATAGCACTTTATGTGACAACTTAGGTGAAGTTGATCATGAAAAGGGGGATCAACCCATAAAAACTCCTCAAGTACCATAAGAGCAACCTCAAACTCAAGAAGAAGAACTACAATTGAGAAGATCTACTAGGGAATGGGTGCCATAAAAAAATACTCTCCTCATTAGTATGTTATGCTCAGTAATGTAAGTGGATCACAATGTTATGAGGAAACTATAGAAAGTAATGAAAAAGAAAAATGGTTGAAAGCAATGTAAGAAGAATTAGATTCATTGCATAAGAATTGCACTTATGACTTGATGGATTTACCAAAAGAAAAAAAAGGCATTCAAGAACAAATGGGTATTTAATTTGAAAACATAAGAAAAATGCTTACAACCAAGGTACAAAGCAAGGTTGGTTGTGAAAGGATTTGAAAAAAAAAAAGGGCATTGATTTTGATGAAATTTTCTCTCTAGTTGTGAATGTGTTATCAATCAAAGTAGTATTAGGCCTAACAACAAGTATGAATTTAGAGGTTGAGTGGCTTGGTATCAAAATTGCATTTCTTCATGGTGATTTGGAAGAAGACATCTATATAGAGCAACAAGAAGGGTTTGAAGTCAAGGGAAGAGAACACATGGTTTGTAAGCTAAGAAAAAAATTGTATGGATTAAAACAAGCACCTAGGTAGTGGTACAAGAAATTTGAATCATTCATGATGGACAATGGGTACAAGAAAACAACTATAGATTTTGGGAATGCAAATCTCTCATGATAGGAAAGTTGGAAGGCTATGGCTATCACAAGAAAGGTACATTGAGAAAGTATTAGAAATATTCAACATGGACAAAGCCAAGTCAGTTAACACTCCATTTGCAAGTCACTTCAAGTTGAGTCTTGAACAAAGTCCTTCAAGGGAAAAAGAAAAGGAAGAAATGATGATTGTGCCATACTTTTCAGCCGTAGGAAATTTGATGTATGCTATGGCTTGCATTAGGCCTGAATTGCACATGTAGTCAGTGTGGTTAGTAGATTTCTTGACAATCCAGGTAAAGAGCATTGAAAAATAGTTAAGTGGATTTTTAGGTATCTCAGGGGCACTTCTGAATTATGTTTATGCTTTTGTGGTGGTAAGATAGTATTGGAATGCTATACTAATGTAGACATAGATGGGGATACTAACTCTAGGAAGTCTACATCAGATTTTTTACTTACTTTTGCAGGGGGAGTAGTGTCATAGCACTCCAAACTACAAAGATGTGTTGCTTTATATACTACATAAGCTGAATACATTGCTAGCAAATTTTATGGATGAAGCGATTCTTTATAGAATTGGGTATACAACAAGACGAATATGTTGTTCTTTGTGATAATTAGTGTGCTATACACTTAGCTAAGAATCCAGATTTTCATTTCAAGTCCAAGCACATTGATGTTAGGTATTATTGGATTAGATATGTTCTTGATGAGGAGCAATTGCAGTTAGAGATCCATACGGATAGGAATGTTTTAGATATGATGATTAAATGTTTACCCAAGAACAAGTTTGATTTTTGCAGAGGCTTGACAAGTTTGAATATGAAGAAGACATTCTCATGAGTCGGAGTAGGAGATTTATTGGGTTATCCTCCTCATGAGGTGGGACCCACAAATAAATAAAGACAAATGAAATAAAAGTGAAAAAGGACAAAAGGGGAAATCAAGTAAAAAGGGTCTTTTGTATTCTTTGGCTTGTCTTGCAAGCCAATATGTCTTTTTGGTGTCCAATGAATTGGAAGAGCTCACTCTTCACTCTAAACTTCAACAACTCTCTAGAAAATAATAGAGAACAAAAGAGTTTTGAAAATAAGAGTTTGGAAGAAAAAGGAGTTTTATAGGGGCTGAAACGAAGAAGACAAATTTGTTTTTAATATCTCTTCTTGCTTCCATTGCTGTGTTTTCACTTTTGATGAGAGATTTCTTATTTGTTGTTCATTTTATTGATGTTTTTGTTGTTGGAATCCAATAACTTTCTTGATCTTCATCATCTAGTTGTCACTAGATAGAAAAAACATTTATCCCATTACTATTGTTGATAGTGGATGGTTTCGATTTCGGTTTTGTGGTTTTTACCCTCACATTGAGGGATTTTACACGTAAAAACTTGGTGTCTACTATTATTACTTGCTCTGTTTTTGTTTGTTTGTTTTATTACTGCATACTTGTTATTTATTGGCTAAGATATTCCTGATTTGCAAAAGGAAAAATATAGAGATTATTTCCAACAAGAGGAGAAGAGAAGGAGGTTTCAAAGAGGAAGATGATGATGGGGTGGAGGATAGGAGGGGGTTTTGAAGAGCAAAAGGATAGGGCAAAGGAGACGAGGATAGGGTTTTAAAGAGGAAGAGGATGACGAAGCTGTAGGTGGAAGAGAGGAGAAGGGAGTTTGAAAAAGGAAGAGGATGACGGAGTTGTAGGCGGAGGAGAGGAGGGGGTTTCGGTTATTTTACCACAATTGGTTATACAACCACAAAGGTGTTTGACTTTGTAGAAATCAAGTAAGCAATTTAAAGCAGCACAAACAATGGCAATGGAATTAGAAAGCATTGTCTGGCGAGCAATGTTGGTGTCATATGAGAGCGTAAAATTGCCACCATTAAGATCAATCTTGTTATCCTTGCAATTAATTGTAAAAAACTTTCCAAACATCCATAAGCAAGTGCACCCGTCGATGGTACCGTATGAGTAATTGGATTGAACTAAATGAGATCATGAATAGGGTGAGGACGGATGACAAGATATTCAGACCGCTCCGATTAAAGGTGTCAATGGACTGGTTTTGGATTGGACCCTATCTAATCTAAAATCAATTTGGACGGACCAACAAGACATATTTGATTGGATTAATTTGGTCCAAAATATTTATTAGATTGGATTGGACCTGTTTCATTCGTAACAAATTTATATTGGATTAGGTTGGGTTAAGCCAATATTTGGTCCATTGATATAAGATAAGAATATATGTGTCAATGGAGTGGGTTTTGGTTGAGACCAATATAAATCTAAATGAATTTGAATAAATTGGACGGTCCATACATTGAATTGGATTGGACCAGGTCCATTTATAATGGATTCACATTGGACTAGATCATATTGGACCAAATTCAGTCCAATTGACATCCCTAGCTCCAGTCGAACAGGAGCCCAAAAATTGTCGAGGCTGAAAGAGATATCCGGTCATAGTAGACATCGCTAGGGTTTTTGAGGAGACCAACCCTAGCATAGGCCTTGTGCCAAGAGAACCATTTTCTTCACCATTGGTGGTCGAACAGTCAATCATCGTTTTTTTCTTCCTCCCCGATGAAGACGATGATGTTATTGACATGGGTTAAATATAAAAGGGTAAAATGGTAATCTACTACACCCATTGTTCTATTTAAAATCGACTCAGACAACAAACCGGTTAGGGGTCCGGTTCCTGAGTTGAACGGTCCAACTGTTCGAACCGAACAATTGGCCCGTTTTGATAAAAAATAAAAAATAAAAAATGATCAAAACTATTGAATGGTTCGAATGGTTCAACTGCTCAAATCAGCGGTTTGTTGACCAATTCACCATTTTTTTTTTTAATTTGATTTTCAGGAAAAATAGTTCTCGATTCTTTCGGTCCGGTCCGATTTTAAAAACCATGAAATTACGGGTTCTCTTCTGGACGTTTTGAAAATTTAGGAGAAATGCTGAAAAATTTCGCTTCCCTTTTTTCTCTATGACGTCCGTGAGTTATACTTGGCCATTTTTCATAATCGAAAATACCTGTAAGGTTGGAACTTGTCAATCACATGATTCATATGTCATCCAATCCGATCAAGGTAGGATTGAGTGGCGTCGACAATATTTCGCTTGGGTTGTAAAACAAGAAAAGAAGAAAAATACGTGTAACTCGAGTATGCTGCTTTGAAATCACGTGAAACATTGGCAAGTGGCTTGACCCACTAGAAACGTTGTTGTCTCCACTAATAATTAGTGGGCTACATTTTTTATTAATTTAATTTGAAATTATTATTTTCAATCATGACCGAATGTGCTGGTCTACTAACTATGAAAAAATGCCAACCATCCAAAATTTAACAAATTAATGGAATCAATTTTGGAAACTAGCACAAGCACGTGTTTTGTAGTTTGTACAGACTACAGGAAAACAAATCGCATTTTGGAGGGAGGGCCTTAGAGTTCCACTCTGCTCGCTTTCTTCTTCTATAGCGAGTACCCCACCCCACATTTCATGCATGGTCGGTGTGTCTCAGATTTATAGTGGGTTCCAGTCTCTCTAAGGGTGAGATGTACCCGTACAAATCATGTTGTAAGTGCTGGAAAAGGCTATGATGTGAAAGATAAAGAGCATTAGTGTGTCTTTTGTTAAAGGGATACCTATGGGGGCTATACTTTAGAATTTTGCAGTGTACTGTAGTGTATTTCTCCCTTTTGTTAAAAGGTTTTCTGTCCCAAGCCCTTGCAGTCAAGTGTCAAGGGCCTTTGTATTTGGACAATGGCTGTTCAGCCCACTTCAGAATTTGTTGTTTTATCGTACAGGTAAAGCATGAATCCTGATTATATATTCATGCTAAATTCACGGGGAAGATGCAGTTTATAAGGGGAGGGGTGGGGGGGGGGGGGGTGTTAATATAGGATAAAATATAAAAACCTCCCTTAATGTTTCTGATAATCATAAAAACCTTCCTTTTTCGTCTAACTTTTGACAAAAGCCTCCCTTGAACTTTTAAAAAATTTGACAAAAACCTTCCTTCTGCCACTAATTCAAATGATAAATACATAAAATTATGAAACTGCCCGTGATTAATCATCAAGGTATCATTAAAAATATTTTAAAATGCCAAAATTACCCTTGTTTGAATAATCTATCTTTTACACTTTGTTTCAATTCTTTTTCAAAGCAAAAAAAAAAAAAAACCCAAAGACCACTTGCGGCGGTGCCATTGCTCAGAATATTCCATTCACAGAGAAAAGCTTTCATTTTCGGGCAATTGTTCTTCATTGATGATTGTCCTTGCCAATGAAAATTCTTTTGTGGGTAGCAATGCCAAAGCAGCTTCCCACGACTAATTCGAAATCGACACTGAAGAGGACGATGGATTCGGAGATGGTGGGCTATGGCAAAAGACAATCTTGATGGGGGAAAAGTGTCAACCCATCGGATTTCTCTAGTGTCATCTATCATGAAAATAATGGGAAGCTGCTATAGGAGGTGTTTTGGGGTTCTGATCGATTTAGGGGGTGGAGGAGCTTTAAACCGCCCCTATTAATGTATTGATATTTTGAACCTTGAGTACAAATATATACAAAATATAAGGTTTTGCACTCTACAAATTTGTATTTAAACTCCTTCCAAACTGAGTATTAGTTTTTCCATGAACTAAAAGGCTTTTGTGGTAGGAGGTTCAAAGATATATATTTTTAAATTTTGTTGAATTTTCTTAATGTATTAAACAACTTTTATGTTTTGAGTGTAGTTCAATACTTAAACAATCTAAGTCTAATTTTAATTTTAAGCTGCGGTTTTGGTTTTTCCTTTACAATTGCTTTAGTTAAATACTAAAACAATTTAACCTTAATAAAACGCAAAAAAGAGATTAATCGAACAAGGGTAATTTTGGCATTTTAAAAATGTTTTTAATGATGCCTTGACTATTAATCAGGGGCAATTTCGTAATTTTATGTATTTACCGTCTAAATTAATAATGGAAGGGAGGTTTTTATTGAATTATTTAAAATTTTAAGGAGGCTTTTACTAAAGTGAAACTAAATGAGAGATTTTTATGATTTTCAGAAAATTCAGCGGACGTTTTTGTATTTTACCCTTTAATATATTTCGTTTTTTATCAAAAAAAAAGTAAATAAAATAATCATAGCAGAGCGCGGATCTGCTGACCACAAAAAAGCTGGCCACAATCCGTATATGCCTTGCACACCGGAAGCATCTCCCCTGTTTCGTTTTGTGAATTGTGATTAGCAGATCCCGACTCTCCAACGTCATCTATTTTTGGGAAACCGACCGGATACATTGAACATGAGGAATTGAGGAATTGGGATCTGATCCCAACAGCCATTTCAGCCGTGCATCGGAAACATCTCCCTACCTCGTCCCAGTTCATCCCGATTGCAATTCATCATGCATGTCGGAACCAGTTGTTGGTATCAGATCAAGCGCCATTATCGATGACTGACCATTCCAGCATGCTACGCAGGTCTGGAGACTGGAGTCTGTCTGGGGAAGAATGTCAGCACATGCATGATGCGTATACAGTCTTGTGTTCCCACTACGCACCCCTTCACTCGCCGGAGACAAAGAAATATCTAAATTTTTATAACAAAACAATCAACACAGTGATACACAGCCTTCACCAAAATTGAAATAACAATACTCCTCTTCCTCTGTACATACTTTATTGAAAACAATTAACAACAAAAAAACCGGGTAAAAATAAATGAAAATTACATTACCCGGTGAATTTGGTATTCTTTTCTTCCTTTCGTTGTTTGGTTTCGCCCAATGCTCTCCCAAATACTTCCTTTTTATCCCCAATCAACGCCAAAACATAAATATTTTCATCTTTTTTATATATAAGTTATAAACTGTATACATACTTAAAATCAACCTCTTACACGGTTGCCGGCAGCCCACAACCCCCTCCGGAGAGGATTCCCGGCGAAGAATCACAAGGAGGGCATCTCGGTGTCCAGTGCCCACCCACCCCGCTGGAAGTAGTGAATAGCGCGGATGTATCGATTACTGACCGGAAACCAGCGTTTCTGGCTGATAAATAAGACTTCTCAGCTCAGGTCCAATCTTCTTACTCCAAATCTCCTCGTATGACCGTACGCTACGGCTCCGGTTCTGTATCTCAACCACAGCCAGAGTATCAGTCAACCGATACACCTTGACGGCGACAATAAAATTATCATTCTGCCCCACTAACAAGGCCTGCCAGTCTTTCTTTCTTGTCACTGTTAGGTTCTCCTTGCTGGAAATCAACTCGAGCTTCTCTATTATTTTCTCCGGTGACTCAGCCGATACGAATCTCTGGTCCTCCTCCCGCTCATCCGACTTGTTAAACAGACCGGACAGGTCGAAACCCGAAGAGAAGGAGATTAAATCGAAAGCGTTGAGGAACATGTCGCTTCGGTACTCGTCTTTGTCTAGTTTAAGCTCCCAGAACAAATCCTCCTCCTGAAATTTAACTTCTTTGTAGCCCTTTCTGAACCATCGATCCTGGAGGATCTCATCAACGGTGATCCTCGTGTTTGGATTGGTATCGAGAAGGCGGGAAAGGAGTCGTTTGAGGTCCGGAGACATCCATTTTGGGCACCGAAACTCTCCTTTGTAAATCTTCCGATACATTACCATGAGATTGGGGTCGTTGAAGGGGAGATAGCCGGCAGTCAAGACGTAGAGGATGATGCCGCAGGACCAGATATCCACCTTGGCCCCGTCGTAACCTTTCTTAGATAGAATTTCGGGTGCCACGTATGCGGGCGTACCGCAGAGTGTGTGCAACAGCCCATCGTTTCGAATCTGTTCCGTTACGGCGCTAAGTCCGAAGTCCGATACCTTGAGGTCACCGTTCTCGTCGAGGAGGAGATTCTCAGGTTTCAGATCGCGGTGAAAAACACCGTGGGAATGGCAGTAAGCGACGGCGGATATCAATTGCTGGAAGTAACGACGGCTGAGATCTTCGGTGAGACGACCCTTGGCAACCTTGGAGAAAAGCTCACCGCCTTTGACGAATTCCATTACGAAGTAGATCTTGGCTTTGGTGGCGAGGACTTCGTAGAGCTTGACGATGTTGGAGTGGCGCAGCGTGCGCATGATAGATATCTCACGCTTGATGTGTGAGACAAGGCCACCTTTGATGATCTTGTGCTTGCTAATGGACTTGATGGCTACGCTTTGTCCCGTTCGAATGTTCCTCGCATGGTAGACCCTAGCAAAGGCACCACAGCCGAGCAGCTTTCCGAGTTCATATTTTCCGAACAAGGCTTCCGGCATGACTTTGCCGGCCGTCTCTTCGATCTCTGGCATGGAAAACCAGAGATCGAGCCGTGGTCGGTGTTTGGGTGGAAGAGATGGGACACGGAGCGAGAGTCTGGGAATTGGAGTTGGATATATAAATGGGAAAGAAGAGAGTAAAAGAGGGAGGGAAAGGAGGGAAACCCTTAAAAATAATAGTAGGAGAGGGTTGTGCGTCTCCAGAGAAGTCTCGGCTCTGAAATGGTCGTTTGTTAGTATATTACTATTGGTATTGGATAATGGACGGTCCCGAATCTATCTCGGGGCCGGGGAGCTGGACTGCCGGAGGGGTATTTATCTATCTATGGAAATTGGAAAGGACTCTGGACTTCATCTCTCTCAAAGGACAAAGGAGGAAACTTCTGCCACCACTCTCGGTTTTTGCCTTATATTTTGGTTACGACTTACCACTTCTATTTTTATTTGGGTCTTCAACAGATTCCGTGAACAGGCTGATGCTGATGTAATAAATATCTATATTTTACACTTTTAAATAATAATAATAATAATAATAATAATTAATTGTTATAATAATATCCGGGAATCGGGATGTTTTCTAAAAATCAACGCAATTTATTAAATGAGTTTTACCTTCTAAAACCCACTTTCTATTTAATTTTTCTAATTAGTTAAATCATTGTTATTAATACACAAGTTGTTCAAATAAGCATTTGAACCATTACCAAATTACTCCTCCCAATAACCAACAAACTTATTAAATTTTTTACAACAAAATTACTCTTCTTAACCCGAGTTAGGGCTGCTCATAATAATCCACAATAATTTTATCATAAAAATATTTAATAAAGTTGCATTGATTGATCATTCAAGGCTCTTAAGAGGCATATTTGGTTTACAGGAATAAGGGTTTAGAATCGAATTGGAATGGATCGTTGATGATGAAGGAAGATTTGGCCCGACTTCATAATCACTCAATATGTGGTAAAAACAACAGTTCGGCACAATAGTACGTCCGAAGTGTGAACTTCGAAAGGAGGAACCAGCGGTCCGAACTCCCTACGAGGAGCCCGAACTCCCCGTAAGGAGCCCAAGCTCTCCCTTAGGCCCCGAACCTTACGAACACAAAGGGCAATAACCCAAACTAGCCTGCCCCATGACAGTTCGGGACACACCTCTATCCGAATTCAGGGCTTCACCTCGCTCACCACTCCAGCACTTCGCCCCCAGGATGCCCAATTGAACAACCGTACCATGCCTGACACTGAGGAAGTATGTATCCAGTGGCGGCGCACCTGACTGACTCGGGATTTGACACTTGATAGCCGCATTTCAAACGGCCAATTGCCACCGTCACTTGCCACCGCCATATCCAGTTACAGAGACGATTCCGACAAGAAGCAGTGACGGTTCTGTCCCAGCAGAAGGGATGACACCCGAACTGACAGAAGCACAGAAGTAATCATACCCGACCTGACAGAAGCCTCGGAGTGAGTGCACGAAGTGGTTATAAAATGCCCCCTACCCCCCAATAACAAGGTATGTAAACTTTACACACTCCCTCCCCTTTTCCTCCCATTGGGAATAAAAATCCCATTCAGCTCATTGTAATTCACATTCTGGTTCTTTATATATTTTTTCTTCTTCTCCACATCTTGTTTCCCTTCTTTATATATTTTTTTAATATAAATAAATTTTGAATTTATATATTTTTAATGTAAATAAATTCTGATTTATATTGATTATTGAATAGAGAAAATTTCTAATATCTTTTATTAGGTTAGGCTTCAGACTTCGAGCTTTTTATTAGGGCCGGGCTTGGGCCCAAGAACAGGTCTATATACATGATATATCATTTAATATAAAATGATATATGTTATTTTTATATATAAAAAACACTGGATCAGAATTCGACCCAACTTAGGCCCGTATAGACCTAGGCTAAAGGCTTATATTTTAGGCCCAAAATCACAGGCCGGACTGGGCCCATGCCTAAACTATAATCCTTATCAGTGCAAAGTCCGGCCTATAATCACCCCTACCACCCACTAGAGCCTAGCTTTAACTCCTTTTTATTTTTTGAGGTCGATTGATTTAATTCCGCAATTGTAAAGCGTTGCAACTTGCAAGGAAAAGTTGATATAATGAAAGTGGGTGCAACTAGCAGAGCTGGACTCGGCTCGGCTGGCTATTTGTTTTGTATCTCAAATCTCAAATCTCGACTCAGCCACGTTTGGTTACGCCGAATGGGCCTCTCTCACACACGCATATGTTTCGACGAATGAGCAAAGGCACAAGCCAAGGCGAGTTCGGATAAGGTAAATACAACGTTATATTTTCAGCCATCCTTAAAAAAAAAAATTAAACCAAGGCTGCACACATCTCCAAACCTAAGAAACCAACCACCACATATTCTATATATGACACTGGCAGTATGGGCATTGGCCGCTGGCAGCGGTAGCTGGTATTTGGTTTACGCTTGGACATTTATAATGATATTTATTATAAATTAACGAGAGAGAGGGATAGAGTAGATTATAGAATGGAATAGATACAAAAATTAAAAGAAGAATACTTGGCTATGTATTGCCCACATGGATAACGAGGTTTTATATTATAACCTTAGCATTTTGATATGGTTGTGCCATTTCCTCATCATCTTCCATGGTCACGTATTTGCTAGAGGGAGTGTTCAACATCAATGTTTCTGTTTTCATTTGCTTTTGAGATTGTTATATCAGTAAAAAAAGTCTTCTATTTTAAGTTGATTTTGTTCCATTAAAAATCAGAGATATATAGGGTCGGGGTCTAACGGTCATTGAATTATTATTATTATTATTTTTTCTATTAATTCTTTATTCAATTTTTTAAAGTCCATTATTGTTATGGATCCCAAATTCCCAATAGATAACATGCATGTCAATAACAAAATTCACGTTAATTGAGCACCATGCCATGCATTACCTTTTTAGATGTTTGGGAGCGAGGGGAAGGAAACCATTAATCAATACAACACATAGAAAGCGATTTCTAATTTGTTATTTTCTTTTTTTTTTTTCATCCTTTTATACCCTGAATACACCCTCTGCATTCGAGCTTATTGGTTTCTCTTTCCATCCCCCAATCCCAAATCTCCACTATGACCAACAAGAGTTAGGAGAGTTGGCACCTTACAGGCGGAAACTCTCTTGTTTGCACAATTAATCACTCTGGCAATTCGATTCCAAAATTAGTTTATTGAGGCCACACTGCTGCATGAGCTAAGATGAGGGATATAGCTAGCCGAAAAAGTTGAACACCGACCAAACCAAACAGCAAAGCAATTCCCATTCTAGTCTCTAATTACTGTGCCAAAACTAGCTTTCTTTTCTCTTGAAATTTGAAAAAGTAAGAAGGAAAAAAATTAAAAATGAGGTCACTGAAAATGTTTGGGAAGACATTAAGACTATTCATATTGCCCCTAATTACATGGAGGATAAAAAGGTTTAGAGGTGCAATCCTAAGGAGACCTCTATCAAATCAGCTTATTTACTTAAATGTTCCTCTACTTCAATCCCTCTTAGTAACTTTAATTAGTTGAGTAGCATTTGGAACTTGAAATGCCCTCCAAAGATCAAATTATTTATATTTTTTCTGTTTAATGATAGACTATCTACTAAAAGCCACTTGAGAAAAAGAGGACTTAATATTGATGGCTCTTATAGTTTTTGTGGGCTTGTGTAAGATACTGCACATATTTTTAAAATGATGGTACTACTCTAAGTGATTGGTGGATAAGAATGTGCACTAAAAAAGAAAGCAAAACTCTATTAGTAAAGGAAAAACTAGCTTTATTTGTTTTATGGGTGGTCTGGAAAAATAGGAACTCCAAAACTTTTAATGATGGTACTACTCTCATTTCAATATTGTTAGATATAGCTCTAAATATGTTTATAGAAACTTTTGATGAGAATAAATTCAGTACCTATACCACATCTCACAAGTTGTGGAAACAAATTAGTTGGAGTGCTCCAAAATATGGTTATATTAAAATAAACTTTGATGCCTCTTGCAATAGTAATGAAAAATGTTCAGTGGCCTATATAATCCTAGACCATCTTCATAAGGTTTTAGCTGTCAAAGCATATAAACTTGATACTTGTTCCATCAACCTGGCTAAAGCTTGGGCTGCATTGGAAGCCCATGTCCAAGCTACAAACTATAGAGAGTTTCTTATCATCATAGAGGGAGATTCATCTCTTATCATCTCTTGGGCTGCTTACGGAGAAGAGATACGTTCGAAGGAGATTTTCATTATCAACATGTTTTCAAAGAAGCAAATCAAGCGGCTGACTGGCTGGTTTGTGAGGCTCTTTCTTCTTCTTCTTCTCTAGATTTTAACATCTCATCCCTTCCCTCTTATCTTCTTCTTATTTGTTCTGTTGACTTTTGGGAATGTACTACCCCTGTCGTGTATAGTACATTTCTGTTTATTTAAAAAAAAAAAAAAGAAAAAAATAAATTTAAAAAAGCAAAGCTACCATCTGAATACTCCCAAGTCAGGCTGCAAAAAAAGGGGAGCTAACGCGGGGTCGGCTGAACCTTTCATTCATGGCGTCAAATTCCAAATAGTCAATTCCATCATCACATCTTTGTGAATTGAGTTCATATCCTACAAACAAGAAGAGTTAGAATCATCCAACAATAAATACTTTCTGGATTTCCAAATATGCCAAATGGTAAAAGCTAGATGAATTTAAAGGTCAGATTTTTTTTTTTCTTTTTGAATGGTTCTCCAGTCTTGAGAAAAACCATTTAGAAAAAAATCAAATCGTTCCTTTGTGATTCGGTCCTAGCATTGAAAACTTCAAAGTGCATGGAGGACAGTTTTAGACTCTTTATTGCATAGCTGACAGCTATTAGAAGGAAGAAGGGACCTCTTTGCAAGGTCTGAACCCATGGAAATACCCTCATGAACAACTTTCCAAAGCTAACTTCCTATATTTTTTAAGATTTCTTCCTTCCCACCTGCAAGGGCATCTATTAATGAAAAAAATCTTGCAAAAGAAAAGGTTGACCTCACTGAAAAGTCTTTATTATTGAAGACGTCTCAAAAAAAAAAGAAAAAAAAGTCATTGTTATTAAATGTATTTTGTTGAAATCACTTTAGCCCAAAGGCTCTCTTCATTTCTATTTAATCTCCAAGTTAATTTCACAAGGAGGCCCAAATTAAATGAGTGAGGATCACAGAACCCTAAACCATCATCCAGTTTATTTCTACAAATCCGCTCGTAATTCAACCAATGAATCTTTCCATCCCAATTGGAGCTCTTGCTCGACTAGAATTCCCTCTTACAATGGAATCTGGATCTCCTTCAATTCAAGCAAAAACCTTGCTCACATAGCTAATCTCCAATGTGGGGTAGGATTCTCATTGCTTGCAGGAAATTCCATCACATTGCAATGTAATAATTTTATTGCAAATAGACTTGAGAGGAGAAATCAAGGCATTATATATGCAAAAATGGCTATGATAACAGATTTAAGCATAATCTCTTTTTCCCGCATGGGGCAATAACAAATCATACCAGGAGCTGGCATTTTTGGTGTATTTAGCAACTTGTTTAATTAATATGTAAGTTGGATGGAACCACTCTCTTAGGTGCAGATGCGAATTACAAGTGAAAAAAACTTCAGATTTAGAAAAAATCATCTACTGACCTAAAACCATTTAATATTATTGGAGTGCTTCCGCCAACACTACACATAACATAACATTGGTGTTGTTAGTTTTCCTTCTTTATCCTCTTTATTGTCATTCTACAATATAGGTTTATGCATCTATCCCCATGAAATAATCGTCATTTCAAATACAAATAAAAACCATGAAATGACAAAATACCCTGCCAAACATCAATACACCCTACTACATTGGAGATGGCTAATTTACCACAAGAAAAATCTTATCCATCAAAGTGATCAAAGAGGAAACCTTTAAAAAAATGGAGAAGAGAGGTGGCATTTTCCATCATCTAATTAATTTTGTAATAGAAAGGCGTTCTGGGATAGATTTATAAAAAAAATTGGAAGAGTCATATGAGGGCATCCAGTTGGACTTGTGTGTTAGGACATGCAAAGGACGTTCCATTCCCAATTATATAATAGTGTTTGGAAATGCCTTAATTTTGCTCTAGATCCTCTGCGCAGCAGCAAGTAATAGTAATAGCTAATAGCTAATAGCTAATAGGAGGAACGTATTTGAATAATTGATGTTGCAGATAAACTTTCTTTCCTTCCCATAATTGAGGCAGGTTGAGTTGAATTGAGGCGAAATCTAAGTCATAAAGCTAATTAATGTGTGAAAACCCTAATCATAAGCCCAACTCAACCAACTTTCAACCCCACCTTCTCCACCCTCCTAATTATGTGTATACGTGTTTCGTTCAAATTCTGTATAAAATAATGATGCGGCAAGCATTCAGCCATCAGTGCAAAGCCCATTGGAATAGCTTTTACAGCTTTGCATTGGGAATATTTTTGTATTTATATATTTTATTTTATGAAAAGACATTTTGACATAGAAAGGAAACAAAACGAATGAGAAAAACTTCAATTAAGAAAAAATTGATAATAAGAAAACTATCTTAGCCTTCTCCTAACTACTTTTTATATAAAATATATTTCCATTCAATCAAGAAACTTGAATGGATAAAGGAGAAAAAAGAACAAAATGGTGAATTAAGCGCATAAACAGTACCAAGCTATCTTAGCCTTCTCCTAACTACTTTAACAGTACCAAACTAGAAAGCGCATAAACAATTTCTTAGAAAGAACAGAATATACACTACTATTGGATAAAGGAAAAAAAAAGAATTTCTGCAATTGACAAATGGTGAATTAAGAACCACTAACAAAAGAAATAGCAATTCAATGCAACTCCATCCACCCACCAGAACTGAGAGAAAAAGACAGAAGGAACGCTCAAAGAAAAGGAAGAAAGAAGTATCAGAAATTAATGGCTTATAGATATTACCTATAATTATTTTTTATATTTTTTTTTCCTTATCAATTTTCATCACCAATTCGTCATCATTATTATATATACGGTACGTGACGTTACATCTCAAAATCTTTTAACTTGTCGTGGTTAGGTTGGTCCGTTGCCAATACGGTACATGACGTTACATCTCAAAATCTTTAATTCTCGGGCTCACCCTGTTTATTTCGAGTTCACATTGACACCCCCATAAAGTGTGCCCCATTGAAAATGTTTTATCGGGAAATGTTCCTATGGGCCGTGGGGTGTCTGTTGGGCACACTCAGGGGCGCCCATGTAAATTGGTTTATTTCAGACTTGATACAAGGCAGTGGATCGTTCCCAAGCAGGGTCGATGTGATTGTTCCATGCTTCCACATATATAGATGGTTATATATTTTGTGGTCAATTGGTAGCTAGTCTCGATCTTTTATATGGACCTGATTGTATCCGGATTTCTTAAGCCATGCTGTATCCAAATATATTGTCCAGAGATGAATGAAGTTGTATTATATTACAATGCACATTTTATCGGAAAAATAACATCACTCAACTAACAAGTTAAACGTACGTAAGTCTTGGTTTTTTTTTTTTACTATGTTAAAGAGTCAAACGGGTCCTTGTGTGTGGTTCGTGCAAAGTGCAGGTTATGTTGTATTAGCCCGTGGGTCATTTCGGGTCGTACTTGCCTCCCTTAGGATATTTTGAGGGATCGGTCTTGTATAATAAATTATTTTATTATTTTATTTTTTTAAATAAAACTAAAATATTTAATTTTTTTTAAAACAAATTGAAAAAAAAAAAAGATCTAACAAAAGAAATGAAAAAAATACTTATCAAAATATAAAATGAAACAAATTGGAAAAAACAATAGAAATTTTATTTCATTTAAAATATAAAAAATTACAAATTGAAAATAAAAAAATTACATTGTTGAAAAAATAATAAATAACTTAAATAAAATTGAAAAACTACTCCATCTCATTGACTTCAATCATCTGTTTCATCAGGTGTAGTAGTCTCATGCCCTTCTTTGTCTTGTAATTTATCATCAATATAAAGTAGATATCTTTTTATCATATTTCTCATGGAAGAGCAAATATCTACCCAAGTGGACAGTAACACCATTGCTACTGAAGTTAAAGTCAATCCTACATTTTCGACAAACAACTCTTTTTCCCTTTCTCTCAACCCCCTCTATTTAAAATACTTTCTAAATCGGGCTAATAAACTTATTATTGGGGAATTGGTTTCGGGAGGAGGAATTAGTCTTTTTTTTTTTAATTCTAAAAAATAAAAATTAATTTAATTGTACTTACCTAGATGGTTGTGGCTGGATTACCGATTCAGAATCTCAATTTGATTTCAACAATTGAAGCCTCAAAAGTCAAAGCCTCTTAAATTGTTAAGTGTATGACAACTATGACAATATGAGAAGAGAGACTAAGAGAATATGAGATAATGAGAATTAAGAATTGAGAAGAGAGTTCAAAATTGTTAAATTTGTATGATGAGAATGGTGGAGGATAAGGTTATTTATAAAAATTGAAAATAATTCCATTACCCAAAATACCATTAAAACTAGCCATTTTTAATTGTTGGGAGGAATATTTTGGTTATTATAAAGTCATTTATCACTTTACCCAAATGCCTCCAAAGCCTCAAAACTAGCTGTTATATTATAGGATATAGATATTGGGGGGGGCATTATTGTCATTTTCTCCCCCAAAGCCAAAATACATAAATACCCCCTATATAACTATTTATAGGCTGATAGTTGTTGATTGAGGGGTATTTTTGTGAAAACCCCCTAAAATACTGAAACTAGCCATTTGGCCCTAAAAGTCCCCAAAATTAAAGCACTTTGTTTGTTTGGAGATGCTGTCAAAATAGCATAACCCGGTAAAAAGAAACATTATTGTAGATGATCAATGTACGTAGGTTGTTAATTGGAAAAGCCTTTGAGAATATTGTTCATGCTCGATTTCAGTGTGATCATGCCCGCCCGGGCCACTTGGTTTGAGAGCAATATTAGTTTCTCAGTTGACTCTGTAGAGGCTTTCGGTTTCGAGTCTTTTAAAGATTGGTGGGCTTGGTGGCTAGACAAAGTGTTTTCCTTAACTGATCCAGAAGGTTTTGTGCTCGAATTATCAGTAAGAATATTATGGGTCATTTGGAAATCCAGGAATGGTTGTGTATTTGGGGAATCTTTGCCTAATTCTCTTGTCTCCTTATTTCAAATTCGCAGATGAATAATGGAAGTGAAGAAAGCTTACCCACCATGAGCAACCGGCTGTTCCGGTTCTAAATAATTTAAAGGAGATGATTTTTTGAAATGCTGGGAAAGCTGCTCTGGTTTTAAAGCTCTAACTGATGGCAGTTTCGTCTCTTCTGGGAGCAGTGATTTTGGTTTTTGGCTTGCAAATCCTTCTGGATACTTTGTTTCTGCAAATTGTGGTCCCTGTAAAGTGGTTTCTGCTTTCTTTGCTAAAGTTTCAGCGGTTTATGAATGCTGCTTGGCTGCTAAAAGGCTTGGTTTACAGGAACTTAATTTGTATTTTTTTTTGTGACTCGATTAATGTGGTTGAAGTGCTCTCCTAGAAATCCTTTTATTGTGAACCTGAAGCCTGGCAATATTTATATACTTTTTCAGATGTGAAGTTCAGTTTTTATTGTGTGGATCGAGCCTCTGTTGCTTCTGCTCACAAGCTAGCTGGCCCTCAAAGAAAATTTCCGGTCTGAAGTTTTCTGGTTCTCCCTGCCTTGTGGATCTAGTAGACACACTCTAATAAGTAAGTTTAATGAGTATTTGATAAATATTTTGACAACTGTCAAAAGTAATTTTTAAAATCTTTTTTAAGCTAGTTTGGAGGTATTTTAAGGGACCAGTGTCAAAAAAAAATTCCAAGTGCTCAATAATATTGCCTACCTGATCCAGAATTCCAGATTGTGTGAATGCTGCCTCTTCTGCCCCAGGCTGCCTCCTCAACATAGTGAAAAAGGATGACGATCCTTTATTTCCCCCCTGAAGAAGTTTTTCTGTCTGGTAACTTAGTTTTTTTGTGTTTTGTTTTTTGCATGGTTTTTAAAATCGAACAGTCAGACCGGAAAAACTGGGAATCAATCAAGTGATCGGTTCTATTTTTTTTCAAAACTGGATATTTGCAAAAAAACATTGATTTAGTTAACAAATTGCTGACTCAGACAGTTGAACCGTTCGACAGTTTTGACCATTTTTAGTTTTTCATTTTTTTTTAATTATTTTGTCAGAATAGGCTGACCATTCGGTTCAAATGGTTAGACTGTTCGACCCGGAAACCGGACCCCTGACCAATTTATTCTCCGAATCGATTTTTAAAACCTTAGGTTTTTGCTTTTCTAAGTTAATTTCCTCTTTTTTTCGCTGCTTTGATTCTGTCTGTGGTTGTTTTTCTGCTTTTTTTTCCTGGTTGTCCGCTCTCTGTTTGTCTTAATGACCCAAAAAAAAATTAAAAATAAATAGCACGATAGCTACCATTTTGATGAGCCTTTCTACCAAACATGTGATGTGTATATGTGACTGAGCGGCTGTGTATATCATATTAATATTATTGCTCACTGTCTCATGAATTATATTTAGTTATAGTAGATTTATATCGCTGTCTGTACATGTGCATTATTGGCTCTATTATTATTGATTAATAATTGCATCCTATACCTATAATACAACAATTCTACTGGCGGACAAATTCTTTTCTTTTTTTTTTTTAGGGGCTAAATATATAAGGCTGGGTTGCACCCTCAACCCTCTTAATGCCCTTCTCTTAAATCTTTTTTTTTTTTTTCTTTCTAATCGCTAGCTAGAACTAATTAAGATTCGAATATCGTGAATATATATATATATATATATATATATATATATATATATATATTCAATCAATTCTATCATTAATAAATTCTATCAATTAGATTTGTATTCAATACACTTAATAATATAAAACCCATTTTTTTAAAACTAACTGAAAAATGGAACTGTTTTCCATCGTAAAAAATTCAACCATTGGTGTCAAATGGCCTAACCTACGATGTCAAAGTCTCATTACATATCGACCGTATGTATCATTCCAGGATCCTTCCAATACGCCCCTA
The DNA here is from genome assembly GCF_056320005.1 of Nelumbo lutea. Lineage (NCBI taxonomy): Eukaryota > Viridiplantae > Streptophyta > Magnoliopsida > Proteales > Nelumbonaceae > Nelumbo > Nelumbo lutea. The sequence continues at coordinate 2,329,910 of NC_142685.1, read as the reverse complement.
CAGTGGGTGTATCGGGGGTCTGACCGGTTCAGGGGATGGAGGGGTCCTAGACCGGCTCTCCTGAACCAGTTTTGAAAAAATAAGTAAAAATACAAGTATTGAAATGCCCGATACACCCCTATCGGCATATCAGGCATATCAATATTTTGAACCTTGGATGTCATAATTAAATAATAAAACTTTAACATATAAACAAATACAAAAAAAATACACAAAATAATAAAATTGTAAAACCGACCCAAAAATGAAATTATTTCCCTATTTGGTGGTAGGTCAACTGTTTAACCTTTTCAAATGTTCAACCATAGATGTCAGAATTAAATAATAAAAATTAAAAAAAAAAGATAAAAACACAAAAATATGAAAAATACAAAAAGACACTAGTATTTTATATTAATCATATCAAGGAGAAATAAATATGATAAACAAGATTTCTTTCTATTGATTATAGCATGTTTTGAAAACTGGACCAAATCGGATGGATGGACCAGTTGACCCAAGAACTAGTTCCATTTCACCCTAAAACTGTTTTCAGCCAAAAACCATTGATTTGGTCAGTGACCCGCTGACCCAAGTGGTCAAATCATTGAACTATCAACCCATAAAAATGAACACACCAGTTATATAAATTAAAAAACAGTTCAAGTGAAGTGTGAATCAAACCTTCTTTGATATATTCTTGTTGAATACCAAAATATCACTCAAAAGTTTTCAAGTACTCAAGGTCCTGTTCTAGATAACTTTGGGACTGTCAATGGGTTGGTTCTACCTAGGGGTGCAAGTCCAGTGTCATTTATTATATATTTTATAAAAATCAAAAAATCAAACCGATCAACTGGCTAATTGATTGGCTTTAGTTTGGTTTCAATTACCGGTTTTTAGAAAATTAGTACTACCAGTTTGATTTAGAATTTAGGCTACCCTAGCTCGAACAATACCTTAGCTTATAAAAATGTTCCCGAGCTAAGTTTGTCGCACCAGGCTGTTGTTGCCAAGGATGGGGGCGAGGGTAACAAGGTAATTTCACTTTTGGTCGAAGCCAATGAGTCCAACCTAAGAATAGGAGAAGAGAACACGTCAGCAGCCCCAGGTTTTATCCTAGGGGCAGAAACTCCGACCATCAAGTTAGTCATGTGCTTAAAGAGGGGTCAAACCAAACTTGAGACGAGGGGTCATACGAAGCCTCTTGAGAGCAAGAGTGAATAAGATGGATTTACCTTGAGTTGGGCACCCCCTTTTGTACTTGACCTTGCCATGAAGTGGTTGAAGGCAATTAGAGATAAACAGCCAAGATCTCATTCAGCCGATACCATATGGCGCAATCTGGGCCTTGCCATGTGCTCCTACATCAGGTACCATTCAATTTGAGGGTAACTCCCTCGTTGAAATAACAACTAAAATAAATGCCGACCCTATTACTAAAGCAATTAAGAAACTCTAATTAAAAGGTAATTCAAGTATGGTATAATGATTGATGCATCGATTAGGTTGACAAACTATAAGGTCTAGAACCAGATCCAAGTATGTTATAGTTTAAATTTTGGCCCCATTTGTTTGGTAATAAGTTATTTATATGAACAAATGCATTTATCAGAATAAATGTTACTTGAAAGAATGTTATCCGGATAAATACTTTTTTTTTTGCTAGATGGGTAAGTGAACAAATTTACTAAAAGATTCTTTTTTTTTTTTTAAATAAGAACATTTTAATCCTACACAATTTGACCAATTTCCCCCTCTCCTCCATGGATAAAATTAAATAATTTGCCCACCTCCAGGGTAAAAAAAAAAGGGTCAATGTGAACTACGTCCGACCGTCCGAGACCCTCCACTTCTGCAGACTTCAGAGCCTTATTATTTGGCTGAGAAATAAACCAAAGTCCTGATCGATAAGGAGATCCTAGGAGCCCACCTAGGCCATCGACTCTGGTAATGACATATAAAGTTCAGGTGAAATTTGCCGTGGCCTTTTAATGGTGCCATGGTTTGGTGAAAGCATAACAACAGCTCCTAGAACAGCTATGTTTCAACTAAATATAGCATGCACCCCTGATCCCCCAGGTAGGAATGACAATGGGCGGGTTTGCAGCGAGATCATACTCCGTGTCCAAATCCCAAGTTTTAAAACAATCCCCATTAGGTAAAAATTTAGCATGCACCCCTGATCCCCGATGGAGACGGGTTCCCCATCGTGGACCTAAATCCCCAAAAATTTTAATTAAAAGTTTGTTTTCAAAAAGATATTTATTTAAAAGAGAAAAAAATTAAAATACAAATAATGTTTTAAATATATTTTGATATATAATATAAATAATATATTATTATATTATTTATGAATAATATTATATATTTAATATATATAATCAGGGTCAGGGCGAGGTGTGGACTTCACTCTCCGTCCCCATCCCAGTCCCCAAACAGATATTCCTGTTAATCCCATCTCCACCCTATCCCCGCTAAGGCAGTCTCCATCCCCATCCCCGCCTGGTTGGGGAAACCGGATAATCAAATGTAGATAGGAAAAATTCCCATCCTTACCCTCGGGTTTTTAAGCCTAACAAACCTTAACATCATTTTTCCGTGCATAGCACAGGGGCCCGCTAGTTTATTTATTAAAAACAAAAGGCATAAATGGGCAAATAAAAATGACAAAGCGCAATAAGGGTGTTATGGACTAACAAACCTCTAACCCTTGCATTATAGCTGACCGGCTGTTATGGACTTATAAAATACAAAATGACAAAGCGCAATAAGGGTGTTATTATTATTAAAAGACCCGTGTTTTATGGTTTTACGCTCCTGCACTGACAGGACCATCGTGCTGGAAGTAGCACCCTTCTAAAATTAATATCATCGATAATGAGACTATGAGAGAAATACTTTTAAGAGTGCCGCAATCTCCCTATACATGAAAAATAGTCTGCCTCAGTTTTTCTCATCCTCAGAGAAAATATTACGTTGTGGATACAATCTGGAGCCTGGACAGTTGCTCTTGGCGACGTCCCAAATGGAATGCTATAATAATCCACAAGAAGCAGACCTGAAATATCAACGAGGCAGCAAAGTTAAATTCTAAAAATAGCAATGCAAAAAAAAAAAAAAAGCCTGGCATTCAAGCTAATGACTTGATTCACTGGTTCATGTTCGACTGGTAGAATGACAAGAGAAGCGCAGTTGTTGATCACATACAGATGGCTTAATTAGAGACTTCAGTATTATTTCGTTTTGGTTAATGGTGGGGCATTGTTAAACTTACCTTGACATGATCATTATAGCAAAAAATGGATATACAACAATTAAGCAATGTTAGTTTGAGAGCAGTGATCTAGGCATTGCCTGTTTCTGCAAAGACAGCGTACCACAATAAAAAGGAAAATTGAACTGGGAAACTTCTAGAAAGAATCTAACTCGATTCTTGTTTCAAATAGGGTTCGCCCTATTTATTAAAAACATAGTGCACCAAAACCACAGCTCTAACATGATTGGGCAGGGTTGAAGCCACAAGTACAGGTCACCCGTACAAGTTTTCAACAAGACATCTTGTCTGAACACAAAATCAAGGAGAAGTCTGTTCACATACAGGCAAACCATAGAGAGAAACAATTGATGTGCTCCTATTAAAAGTGCCAAAAAGCAGCTTGTACACTCCTGCAGCTGTAGCATCTCCAAGCCTTTGAACGACTACATCTATACATACCTGCTATAACATAAGCTTGTTTAAATGAGTTTGCACCTGATTTTGCTATTTACAAGCTCTAATTGAATAATGGAATTCGAACATAAAAAATTTGAACTTGGGAAGCAAGACATCCTCATCTGTGCCTATATAAGAAATAGCTACACTGGGCAGAGATATGTTATTCTTCTGGAAGCATATTTTATTAAGGGATCTTGCCTTGGCTTTGTACTTCTCTTCCTGTGATACAACAGTGAATAAGAGTTCCCTTCCAGGTCTGGTTACAACATATGTAACAACCTGCAAAGGAACAAAAAGCAAACTTAACAGATCCACCCAAATATGAACCCAGTTGCATTTCCACTTAAGCAATTCTGTGACACTAACCTTCCTCATAGTCTCAGAAATAGCAACAGCAGTCCAAGTTGGCCAGATGACAATTGCTAACATATTTGATAAAGCAACAAATGGAGCTGAGCAAAGAGCTATAGTAACCCCAGCAATTGTAAGAATACGCCCCTGTAGCAAGTTGAGTTGACAAACATAATATCACTTAGTTTAGAGAAGTGGGACCATAAAAAGAATCTTGATAGTTAATTCCTACCTCAGCATGAAGAAATAATATCCTATGATGTATAGAGATTTTTACACATGGGGCTCAGAAGTAGCTATCTTTGCATATGGGAGATTTATCCTAGGGACAATCTCTCTATCCTCCTTTTAGGGCAAATCTTGAAGGCCAAAATGAGACCAGAATTAAGGAATAATCAGGAAGAAAAACAGATTTCGGCAAGAAAAAACAGATTTATCCTAGGAGGTGTGTTTCATACCATATGCTAGGGTTTCGGCCAGTAAGCTAGGGTTTATGTTGGTTTCCTTGTGCTTTTTGAAGGAAGAGATATGATCATATAGTGGTGAGATTTCAGGTAGTTGTAGGAGTAGGGTTTGTGGTGTGAGCACACTTTTCATCAAACAACAAGTGCTGAAATCAGTGTGACAGGTGTGATCTAGGGTTTGTGGTGTAAAGAGCACACATCCCAGCAACAATTAGTGCTGCAATCAGTGTGACAGGTGTGACCTAGTGGTGTGTAGTGTGCAAATCTCAGTGATAATAGAATTCAGCAAGTGTGCAGAATTGGTGATAACATAATGGGAGACAATAATGATTATAAACCTAGTGTGATGGTGCCTACAGACTACCTGAATGTTCAGATGACCTCCATTAAGTTAAATGGAGAGAATTATGTGCATTGGACTAAATTCGTTGAAGTCTTTCTGAAGGCAAAGAAGAAGGTAAAACATATCAGAGAGGAGAAACCCTCCTCTGACTCACACGAGTATGAAGACTAGGAGCAAGAGGATGCTTAGATCATCACATGGTTGTGGAATAGTATGGAACCCAGGATTAGTGTGAACTTCATGTTCCTTGATACTGCCAAAGATGTGTGGGACCATGTGAAAAATTGTATTCGGGGCAGGACAATACAACCAGAGTTTATCAGCTTTATCAAGAGTACTTTAATCTACAACAGGGCAATCAGAGTCTTGAGGAGTACTATGCTAACATGAGGAACATACGTAATGAGTTGAATGTCTATCATCCTCTCACTTCTGATGTCAAGATTCAGCAACAACAGAGAGAGCAGCTTGATGTGACTAGATTTTTGGTGGGACTAAAGTCTGAATATGAACCAGTACGGGCTCAGATATTAGGGGGATCAGCTCTTCCGTCCCTAGAAGAGGTATTTGCTCGACTTCGGAGGATTTCTATCGGATCTACTGAGAACTCTAATATCTCAGATAGATCTGCCTTTGCTGCATCGAGAGGCCGTGGTGGTAGAGGTGGAGCTCGGGGAGCTCAGTCTGGACGTGGTGGTGGTAGTGGTTCTGCTTATGGCCGAAATGGCAATGGTGGGTCTACTCATAATCGTGGTGGTGGTCGTACTGGGAGCAGAGATTCAGGGGGAGCCCGTGGTAGAGGACGTAGCTTAGGCCCGAGGAAGTGCACTCATTGTGGTATGGATGGACATACCATCAACTATTGTTATGATCTACATGGTCCTCCCTCAACCTGGGCCAATCATGCCGCGACCGGTGACTCAAGTTCCAGCTTTAGACAGGAGAATCATTCATCTGACCAGTTGCCTCCTACATCCACAGATGGTCCCATGAAGGAGATGGTGAGCGTTCCCCGTGATGAATATGAGAGGTTTATCCAATCACAGCAGAACACGACAACTTTTGCTCACTCAGGTATGGCTTGTCTGGTATCTACACCCAATCCCTGGATCATTGACTCTGGAGCCTCCGATCACATGACTGGAACTCCAGGTGTGTTTTTCTCCTTATCTCATTGCTCAACATCACAATCTGCCACCCTTGCTAATGGTTCCACATCCTCAATTTGTGGTGTTGGTAATGTTGACCTAGATCCTGTATCCCTCCCATCAGTTTTGTATGTTCCTAAATTGCCTTTTAACCTTATGTTTGTTAGTAAGCTGACCAAATCACTTAACTGCTCCATTACCTTTTATCCTTCTATGTGTGTCTTTCAAGATCTCAAGACGGGGATGAAGATTGGTGGAGCGCATGAAGTAGGTGGACTGTATTATCTTGACGGTGGTGGTAGTAGAACTTCAACAGCTCTCCAATTATCTCTTTCTCCTCTCCAGTGGCACTGCCGATTTGGTCACCCGTTGCTAAAAGTCTTGAAGTTCATGGTTCTGTCCTTGAGTCAGCTTTCTATTTTGGATTGTGAGTCGTGTCAGTTTGGGAAACACCATCGTGTTCCCTTTAGTTCTAGGGTTGATAACCGTGTGTCGAGTCCTTTTTCTTTAGTTCAATCAGATGTTTGGGGTCCTTATAAAATGATGTCATATAATGGATACAGATATTTTGTCATTTTCGTGGATGATTTTTCAAGGATGACGTGGCTCTATTTAATGAAAGAAAGAAGTGAATTGTTTACCATTTTTCAAAAATTTTATGCTGAGATTCATAACCAATTTGGTACCCATATCAAAGTTTTTCGTTCTGATAATGGTCGCGAATATTTATCCTCATCATTTCAGGAATACCTGGACCAACACGGCATTATACATCAGACCTTGTGTACCTACACGCCACAACAAAACGGTGTGGCTGAGAGAAAGAATCACCATCTCCTTGAAACAGCAAGATCCCTAATGCATCACATGCATGTTCCCAAACCTTTTTGGAGTGATGCAGTGCTTACCTCTTGTTTTCTGATTAATCGGATGCCCACATTCATCCTTGATGGTCATTCTCCATTTCAGGTCTTGTTTCCCACTGTCTCCGTTCCCTCTAATGCCGAGAGTTTTTGGGTGTCTGTTTTGTCCATAATCTGGGTCCCGGGAACGACAAGTTTGATGCCCGTTCTCTCAAGTGCATCTTCCTTGGCTATTCTCGGACCTAGAAAGGGTATAGGTATTACCATCCTGGTTCTCGACGACCCCTTGTGTGTGCTGATGTAAGTTTCTTTGAGTCTACTCCGTTCTTTTTGGGGTCTGGTGATGTTTCTTCCTCCTCATCACCTCCTCTTCCACTTCCCGTTGTCGATCCTCCTCCCTTTGTTCCAGTCGTGACCAAATCCTTGCCTCCGATGCCAACACCTATTGAACGCCCACCTATCCGTCATGTGTATACACATCGCCCACGTGCACTAGCTACTACTCCTCCGACTACATCTCCGTCGACGGATCCAGCACCAGACCCGCACTTAGCATCTGAGATTGATCTACCCAATGCTTTGCGGAAAGGTAAACGTACTTGCACCCTTCATCCCATTTCTAATTATGTTTCTCTTACCTTTCCGCTTCCCATCGCCAATTTGTTACATTGTTATCATCAGTTATTGTTCCTAAAGATGTCCGGGAAGCCCTTGCCTCTCCAGGGTGGTGTCGTGCCATGGAAGAACTCTCAGCCCTTCATCATAATCATACTTGAGACCTCACTGCTCTTCCTCCTGGGAAGCAAGTTGTTGGTTGTAAATGGGTTTATACAGTTAAGTATCTGCCTAATGGTAGTGTTGAACGCCTGAAAGCGTGATTAGTTGCAAAAAGGTACTCCCAAACCTATGGCATTGACTACACAAAGACCTTCTCACCGGTTGCTAAGATAGGGTCCGTTTGTGTTCTGATGTCTCTTGCAGCCATGTATGAGTGGCCACTATATCAACTTGATATCAAGAATGCCTTTTTGCATGGTGACTTACTCGAGGAGGTCTACATGGAGCAACCTCCAGGGTTTGTTGCTCAGGGGGAGGATGGTAAGGTGTGCAGACTAAGGAAGGCTATATATGGGCTTAAACAGTCTCCTCGAGCATGATTTGGTAGGTTCAGTGAGGTGGTAAAGAAGTTTGGTATGAAACAGTGCAAAGTTGACCATTCTGTATTTAGTCATGACTCTCCGGGAGGAAAAATACTGTTGGTGGTGTATGTAGATGATATTGTTATTACTGGGAATGAAAACATTGGTATTGACAGGCTGAAGACTTATCTGCAGGATCACTTTCAGACAAAGGATCTGGGTAAACTGAAATACGTCTTGGGGATAGAGGTAGCGAGATCCAAGTATGGGATTAACCTGTGTCAAAGGAAGTATGTGCTTGATTTGCTGGAAGAAACAGGTTTGTTGGGTGCCAAACCAGCTGAAACACCCATGGACACAAATACCAAGCTAAGCAGTGATATGGGTGAAGTGTTTGAATACCCTGGCAGATACCGACGACTTGTGGACAAACTGAACTACCTAACCATTACCAGACCAGACATCTCATTTGCAGTTAGTGCGGTAAGCTAGTTTATGCAAAAACCTCTGATTCCTCATTGGAATGTGGTTCTGAGAATTGTAAAGTATCTAAAAGGGGCTCCGGGTCGCGGTCTGATATACAAGAGTGGGGGAAAACTTGAAATAGAAGGGTATTCTGATGCTGATTGGGCCAGTTCTATGTCTGATAGGCGGTCTACTACAGGCTATTGCACGCTTCTGGGAGATAACCTGGTGACATGGAAAAGTAAGAAGCAGACGGTTGTGGCAAGAAGCAGTGCAGAAGCAGAATATAGGGCTATAGCACACACCGCTTGTGAATTAGTGTGGCTAAGGAACCTTCTACAGGAAGTAGGGTACAACATTAACACTCCAATGAAGCTCTATTGTGATAACCAGGCTGCAGTTCATATCTCCTCTAATCCAGTGTTTCATGAAAGAATCAAGCACATTGAGGTTGACTATCACTTTGTGAGGGAGAAGGTGCTGAATGGAGAGCTAGACACTACACATGTTAATACAAGAAATCAGTGGGCTGACTTGTTTACAAAAGGCTTGAGTCGGGGAAGAGTGGACTACATATGTAACAGTAGAAGTTCAGGACTGTTACCAGTCTTGAACCCTAATGGATTTCAAGATCGAAGATAAGAAGAAAGGTAAGAGGAAAGAAGAGGAAGAGGGAGGAGAAGCAGTAGAACACAAGGGTTGAAGGGAGGAGCAGAAGCTTAATGTTCTGCCGCCACCACTTTAATTAATATTTATAGGTTATGCTCATTACATGGAAAGGACAGATTTGCCCTTAGTCTTTACATAACAAATAGAGCAAAAAATAAGACTGAAATAAATAGCAACTGAAACAACTAAATGACCAATAGCTAACCCTAGGTAGACTAGAACATCTTCTACCTACGAACAAAATGGGACCGTAGCTGTGGGGCCCACATCATTGTTCTCTACACTCCCCCTCAAGTTGGGAATAAATGTTTATCATTCCCAACTTGGATAGATCTGCCTCTAGCTTCTTCCATAGTACAGCTTTGGTGAGGATACCTGCCAGTTGCATATTGGAGGTGATGTATGGGAGACACTTCTTGTGATGAGACCCTCTCTCGTACAAAGTGTCGATCAACTTCAATATGTTTAGTCCTGTCATGCTGCACTAGGTTGTGTGCTATATTAATAGCCGCTTGATTATCACAATACAGCATCATGGGCTTCTCATACTCAATACCCAACTCCTCAAGTAGTGATCTCAGCCAAAGAATTTCAGCCACTCCATTAGCCATTGACCTGCACTCAGCTTCAGTACTGGATCGGGAGGCAACACTCTGTTTCTTACTCCTCCAAGAAACCAGGTTACCTCCCACAAGAGCACAATATCCAGAGGTAGACCTTCTGTCATCAACACTCCCAGCCCAATCGGCATCCGTATAGAATTCCACCTTCATGTGGTCATTGTTCTTGAACAATATACCTCTACCCGGGCATCTCTTCAAGTATGCTAGTATTCTTTCTGCTGCTAGAAGGTGCGTGATTCTAGGAGAATGCATGTACTGACTGACAACACTAACGGCATAACTGATATCTGGTCGGGAGAGGCATAGATATAGGAGCTTTCCCACTAACCGCTGGAACATAACTTTGTCTTCAAGCAGTTCAATGGGTGTATCTGCAGGTTTGACACCTAGCTTTCCAGTTTCAGCCAAGAGATCTAAAACATATTTCCTCTAAGAGACAAAGATCCCCTGTTTAGATCTAGCAACCTCAATACCCAAAAAATACTGTAGTGTACCCAAATCTTTCACCTCAAACTCTTGATGAAGGAGCTGTTTAAGGGACTCAATCTCATGGTTGTCATTTCCTGTCACCACAATATCATCAACATAAACTGCAAGTAGTGTCAGTGACGACTCCACCCTCTTGATGAACAGTGTATGATCTGACTGGGCTTGTACATAACCGAACTTCCCAAGGGCTAGTCTGAATCTATCAAACCAAGCTCTAGGTGACTGCTTCAAACCATACAATGCCTTATTGAGCAGGCAGACCTTCTTACCTGCCTCTGTATCATAAAATCCAAGAGGCAACTGCATGTAAATCTCTTCCTGCAAGTCCCCATTCAGGAAGGCATTCTTAACATCCATTTGGTACAAAGGCCAAGTGTAGCTTGCTGCAAGAGATAATAGAACCCGAATGGTGGTCATCTTGGCTACCGGGGCAAATGTCTCCAAGTAATCTATACCATAAGTCTGAGTGAACCCTTTTGCAACTAGCCGAGCTTGATACCTCTCAATGGAACCATCCGCATTGTGCTTCACAGTAAATACCCACCTGCATCCAACTGGTTTCTTTCCTTTGGGCAAGTCAACTAGCTCCCAGGTATTATTTTTCAACAGGGCATCCATTTCAACTTGCATTGCACCTCTCCACTCCGGGACTGATAGGGCTTCTTACACTGTTCTCAGAATAGGGACATCAGCAACGGAGGTGAGATAGGACCTGTAGGAGGGACATAGGTGATCATAGGACAAAAACTGGGAGATGCAGTGGGTTGTAGCTGTGGTGCAATGCCGTTTTCCTTTACGGAGGGCAATGGGAAGGTCAAGGTCATCTGTAGAGGGTGAGGTAGCAACAATGGAAGGAGTCTCTGTGGGCCCTAGGACTGTAATATCTGGACTTGGAGCCGCAGAAGAGATTGGAGCTGGCTGAGACTGCTGATGACCGGGATCAACCTGCCTACATCGCTTGTGATAGACTCTCAACTCCCGATCCCTCTGACCACCCTCGCTACTACAGCCCTCATCACCAACTGGAATAGGTAAGGGAACAGCCGCAAAGGTATTAACCCTGTCCTCACTGCACTCCCCCTGAAGAAAAGGACCCAAATCTCCACGCTCACTACTCTCCCCCTGAGGAGAGACCCGAGAATAGTAGGGTGTCTCCTCAAAGAAAGTGACATCCATGGATACAAACTTCTTCCCTAAGACAAGATCATAACAACAATAACCCTTTTGATTTTGTGCATAACCAAGAAAGATGCATTTGGAGGCCTTGGGTTCAAACTTGGAGTGATGAGGATCGAGAAGCTGAACAAAACAGGTACAACCAAATGTCTTGAGGGGAATAGTGAACTCCTCATTGGGGTATAGCAGGGAAAAAGGAGGTTTCATATCAAGAACCCGATAAGGAATCCGATTAATAAGATATACCACCGTAAGGATAGCATCACCCCAGAAGCGAATAGGGACATTGGAGGTAAGCATAATACTTCTAGCCACCTCCAAGATGTGCCTATTCTTCCTCTCTACAACCCCATTCTGTTGAAGCGTATGAGGGCAAGTGCTCTGGTGGATAACCCCATGATTAAGGAGGTACGATGCCAATGGCTTAGCAAAGTATTCATTTGCATTATCAGATCTAAGCACTTTGATCCTGGCATCAAATTGGGTTAGGATCATTTGGTGGAAGTTTTGGGTCAGGGCAGGCACCTCATCTCGTGATCGCATAAGATAAACCCAAGAAAATCGGGTGTGGTCATCAACAAATAACAAAAAAATACTTGTACCCACCCATAGAAGGAATGTGATATGGCCCCCAAACATCAGTATGCACAATATCAAAAGAACTATTACTCCTTTTATTACTCAATGAATAAGAGTTTCTACAATGTTTAGTAAACTCACAACTTTCACACTTCAACTGAGATGACTCAACTGACTCAAACAAAATAGGAAACAGACTCTTCAATGACCGAAAAGATAAATGACCCAATCGATTATGCCAAAGCATAACCGGACTCACAACCTGAGAAACAAGTAACTTCTTATCCACTAACTCTTCCCGACGAGAACTCTCCCCGAGCAGATAGATCCCATTCGTCTCACAGCCAGTCCCAATCACCTTCATTGTCTCCAGGTCCTAAAAAACACATCGGTCAGGAAAGAAAGTTACTGAGCAGTTCAAATGTTTGGTAATACTACTAACAGAAAGGAGGTTAGTATCCAGTTTAGGAACATGCAAGACAGAGGACAAGGATATAGTATCCGACAGTTTGATGTCACCCTTGCCAAAAATAGGGACAAGAGAGCCATCAGCTATAGATACTTTACCCCTACCAGAAGATAAGTAATAAGTAGTAAACAAAGAGGGCAAGCTAGTCATATGGTCGGATGCACCTGAATCTATTACCCAACACGGTTCAGTAGTACCTGGAGCGGAGGCATGGTAGGCTGAGGCTCGAGTACCTGAGTGTGCAAAGGCCGATGTGGTCGGAGCTGATGATGACTGTGGTAATTGAGTTGAATTGCCAACTTCCTTCTCCAATTGTATCAGAGCAACCCGAACTACAGCTAAGGTCTCTAATGGTGTGCCTCTCGTGCCAGATGAGGATGCTGAATCAGTAGTCATAGCCACATGAGCATTACCCCTTTTATTTCTCAACTTTGTTGGGACCAAATGTGGATGCAGCTTCCAACATGTTTCTTTTGTGTGTTTAGGTTTCTTGCAATGCTCACACACCACATCCCTTTTATCTTCCTTCTTTCTGTCCCTCTCTGAATCACCCTCTGTTTTGGGTTTGACAGCTACCAAGGCTGTAAGCGGCTGAGGTCGCATCATGACTTTCCTCCTGGTCTCTTCACTGTGCACTAAGGAGTATGCCTAAGAGAGGGTCACACTATCTCTGGTCAAAATCTGCTGCCTCACAATATCATATTCTGAATTCAGTCCTGCCAGGAACTCAAACATTATGTTTGTCTCAATGTGCTTTCTATGTATCTAAGCATCTTTGGGACTCTCCCACTCAAGAGTCTCTAAGTGATCAATCTCATGCCATAGGGACTTCAAGGTAGAGAAGTAGACCAACACCGGTTTTTCTCCTTGTTTAAGGGAATTCACCTCACATTTCAACTCATATGCTCTGGCAACATTAAGGGGTTGGGAGTAAGTCTCTTTCATCACATTCCATATCTCCTTGGCTGTCTTTGCCCATAAGTAATTTCGGCTGATATGGGGCTGCATAGAATTACAGAGCCATGTCATAACCAAGTAGTTTTCTTGGACCCACTTGGTATACATAGGGTCTCCCTTGGAAGGTTCTGCCACATCTCCCAACAGATACCTTACTTTGCCCCTTCCCCCAATAGCCATCATGGCTGATTGGGCCCATTCCAAATAGTTTGATTCATCAAACTTTACAGTTGTAATCTGAAAACCTGTCTCAGAACCACCACCATAACTGCTATTCCCAAAACTGCCTTCTGCCTGATTCTTAAACTCCATTTCAGTCAAGAACCAGAAGTCTCAAAATTAGGGTTACTACAATCAAAACCAGCACTAGGACTACCAACCACAATCACAAAATCAATATAGAACCAATCTGTACTCACAGTAGATGTGCATGAAATATGTATAAAACTGATCTGAAATCAACAACCACACACAACAGCAACAGTCCAAACTGTTTTCAACCCTTTAGAAGTGTTCGAAACCCCAAAAGAAAACTGAAAAACAGTTTGAAGAACAATCTGATATGCTGAAGCCAATTTGAGGTTTTAATCAGTCCTAAAAGTTGTACACTCCAGACAGTACCATACGGATAAGGTTTGTATTAGGGTTAATATGAAACCTTAAACTGATCAATCTGATATGATGAAACCCTAAAACTGAACTATTAGGATTTGTCGCAGAGATAAGATCACAAGGTTCAGTTCAATACTAGGGTTTGCCGCAAGGATAAGACAAAACCCTAGAGAATAGAGAGATAAAACCCTAGAGTGGTTCGGCCACCCTTGCTGGATAGGTCCAACCTATCTTCTCTGATGTTACTTCTCTCAGAAAATAAAAGACTTACAATAGGATGCAGTTCGCTGCCTACCAAGGTTACCCGAACCCTAGCCTTCTCTGATTCTTCCTGATCACCAACTCATTGCAACTGTAACACTTCTTCAAACAGCTGCTAATCCTCTGGAGATCTCCAAGAACCAGTCAACGAACCCTGCTTTCTCAGCTTCCAGCCTTAGATGGTTCTCATGTGGTCGGCTGGACTAGACTCACATGAGAAGCCCTAGCTCTGATACCAAGTAGGAGTTCAGGACTGTTATCAGTCTTGAACCCTAATGGATTTCAGGATCGAAGATAAGAAGAAAGGTAAGAGGAAAGAAGAGGAAGAGGGAGGAGAAGCAGTAGAACACAAGGGTTGAAAGGAGGAGCAGAAGCTTAATGTTCTGCCGCCGCCACTTTAATTAATATTTATAGGTTATGCTCATTACATGGAAAGGACAGATCTGCCCTTAGTCTTTACATAACAAATGGAGAAAAAAATAAGACAAATAAATAACTGAAATAACAAAATGACCAATAGCTAACCCTAGGCAGACTAGAACATCTTCTACCCTACGAACACAGTGGAACCGTAGCTGTGGGGCCCACATCAGTGTTCTCTACAGTAACAAGCTGGGAGTATATGATGTTGATGATCTGTAATGTTGTGTTGGAACATGTGCTCTTAACTTAAGTAAGGGCACATAGGTCTTTTCAGTCATGTTTTAAGAATAATATAAATACTTACTAGCCGACTGGGAAAGGTCAAGTTGACTCTGTTAGTTCGAACCAGAATTCTCTCTTCTCTCTTTCTCTCTCTCTCTTTCTTTATCACCTTTTCTTCTTCTACATAACTGAACTCAGTTAGGCCGAACTCTAAGGCAGACCTGAATTGTAACAGAGATCTTCAGAAAGCATAATTTTGAAGGTTTACAGCATATAGAACTCTAAAATAGCTGCTTCTTTATGCAAAGTGTAGAGCTTCTAGAAGGAGATGAATGCAAGTATTTTTTTTTTCAAATTTCAGCATTTTTTCTTTTTGGGTTCCATGAGGCTACACAACAGGGTAACCCATCTAATCATCTATCCCATAAACCCATAACCACCCAACCCTGATGAAGGCGGGATTCAATCTGGAGTCTCCACTGCGACCAGCCAGAGAACTTACCAACTGATCCAGTAGGCACCTTCAAGCATTAAACATCAAAGCTTACCCAAATAATAAGGGAAGACCTCATGTTCAATAGGTTCTCAACTTTAAAGGATTTCAAGAGATTAGATATGTCGGCATAATATTTGGCTGGAATTAAGAGATCTGTCATTTATGATTGTACCCTTTCTATGACTTAGTAGTAGGGTTGTCCCTTTACATCAACAAAATACTATACATTATAGAAAAAGAAAAGGCACATGTAAAATATAAAGTCATGGAAAGAGTAAAGGTTTTTGACATGCCTTAGGTCTTTGAGCAATGGGCCACAAAGAAACTGTTCTGATGTCTTAGGGTTCAGGTAACACCAGTAACCTCTGGCAGCTCACTAGGATTGCGGAACATGTCCTAGAATTTTGTGGAGGTAGAAGATCTTTTCATCATCCTCCTACCAATGTCAGTGAGTGCATTGTATGTTTATGCCCCGAGATAAGGTCCCTAATCCTGATAAAGGAAAATGCTCAAGGAGAGGTTGCCTACACCAAAAGTACAAAATAGGGATCCAAAGGGATGTAGAAACAGTTTCGAGAAGAAAGAAATACAACACAGACAAAGTAGGAAGAAGGGACAAACAATAATGTTATTGTGACTTGGGATTTTAAGATCAAAAAAGAAGATAGAGAAGAAAGTGGAGATTAAAGGTTGAAAAAAGAAAAATAAAGGGAAAGGAAAATATGTAGAGAGAATATAATTATTGTACACAAGGGCTAGAATCTCAGTCAATAATGGTATCCCAAAATTGGAGCAAGGAATCAACACCTTATAATTAGAAACTTATCTCTTCATTGTCAGAGGAGAATCACATCTCTATTATAAGAGATAACAAGATGTCTCCTTTGGCATCTACCAATCATCCACTTCCTAAAAGAAATAAGTGTTGATAGATTAGGGAATAGTAACACAATTGAGGCTATTCTCCCTATTCCCTCAAAATCTCTTCTCTTCTTTAAGCTTCTTTTCTATTTCTCTTCCCCCCTACTCAGGAGGCTCAATCCAAAGTGTGAAAGATTTAAAGCCCCAAAAGTCATATGCAAGTGACATGACATTTCATATCACAGATCACATGACACAAGTCTTGGAATTACCATTTAGCCCCATGTGCATAAAAGTTAATTGAATGCCATCAATGCTAAATAAGTACTGGCAGTTTTGCACACTGCATCAATTAGTTACCAGTCATTCCCATGCAAATGAACTTTAAGGGGCTGATTCCCATCAACTTAAATTCAATTCTAGGCAACTTTTTATCCTGCATCAGAAAGTACTAGGCACCTCCAGGAAAAACTAAACTCTCTTTATGTCTGTGTTTTTACACCATTTGCAAATTACTTCCCAATTTATTCATGTATCAATCATCCTTAAAGTGTTTTCTTATATTTAGGGCATGAAATGGGAAGGATCGGAACAGATGTCTTCTACATAATCACATTTAGCAGGTATAGATCATCATAAAGGATCTTTATATTAAAAAAGTATAAAATTAGACCCAATAACTAATGGATAAATATGATACCACTGCCCATGCATTTTCCTTTAGGCTCAATTTTGGAAGAGTGCAAATAGAAATATGTACAATGTAAAACCTTGTAACTGGTATTTCTAAACATTGTATTTGCACTCTCCCCAAACTGACCTCAGGATCCAACCTGAGTACCTGACATCTGGTCGGAATACATAAAATGAGTTGAGTATGGATTGCCTTGATTAGATTTGACTTGGACCTAAACCCAGTAGAGGTATTTGGATCTGGCTGGATCAGCTCCAGATCCAATCTGTTTGTTGTGCAAAGCTGTTGGTATTATCAAATATATTATTTTATTTTGTTGGAATTTTTAGCATTCCTTCCATATAGCTTCTTATGGTACAAGGGTCATATATGCATAATACTTCTAGCTTGAATAAAAGCTCACTTCAGCTACCAAAATACAAAGAATAAAAGCTCGCTTCAGGGGAAAAATCCCAAAAAGGGGTCTCTTTGCAACTATAAGCAGGACAACCATCCTATAAAAAACTAACCCCAACAAAGCAAGTTGCTCACAAGAAATAACAACAAAAGGAGGAAGGGAAGAAAGCATACTGTTAGAGTAAGTTGTCCAGTAAGTATAAAAACAGCAATAAAGCTATTGATCTGTGCAAACAACTTTCTTCGACCAACGGAACTAGCAACAGTCATGGCAATGACAGTTACTTTCTGCCATGAAAATTTGTCAAAAAGGGGTTATCAGAGTAAATTGTACAATTTTTTCCTTCATAAAATGAAATAACTAATTAAAAATCCAGAAGAATCAAACAGGATCAGTCTAAAAACCATAGAAAGAGAATATTTAATACAAAAACTCGATAATTATAACTACATACTACCAAAGATAGGAAAATGTACTTTACCAAATAAAAAGAAGGAAGATGTTACTTTAAGAAAATTTTTTCAACTAGAAGATTGCAAGTATGATCTGGGAGTTGAATCTGCAATTAGATTTTGAGGGTGGGAAAGAGAGATTCCTTAGATGGTTCTCTGTTTTTTAGTTTGCTCTGTAATTTTTCTTAGAAAGATGTACCATGCACAGTATGCAAGCTAGAAATTGTTTGCAATTCTTCTTAGATTAGGGATCAGATAAAAAGAGTAATAGTAATACTAATACTAATACTAATAGAAGAAAAGGAGCATTCAGACATACAAGAAGCATATGAGAAAGCAAAACTTATTTGTTTTCTTATCCTCCTTTCAAGCACCCAAAGATTGGAATTTGGGATTTACCATTATCCCCCTCTTTTTATCCTCCTTCCACACCACTCCCTTCATGGTTGGTTGCAAAGTTATTTTATGGAATTTGAAATTGTACATATGCATGCACTTATCTTTTTTTTTTTTTTTTTAAGCAAAGATTACTTTTTTATCAAAGAAGAAACAAACAGAAGTACATGAGAGGATGTAATGAAGCCAAGAAAGGATTGGCAGGATTACAAAGGCAAACAACTGTCACTAAACAAGAAATCTCTAGAGACCCCTGATTTTTCTAGGATATCAGCAACAGAATTTTGCTCCCTAGGAATCCAGACCAACTTCACATTCATAGAACCTAAGATATCCCTGGCTTCAGCTAAGAAGTGGGCTAGTCTCCAGGCCCCTCCCTTATCCTGTAACCAAGCTATAGTATTTGCAGAATCCCCTTTAATGGTTAAGGAGGATAAACCTAACCGTTTGGCAAGGCGAATTCCTGTGAGTGCAGCCAAATCCTCTGCCTTTGTGGCATCATCCCTCCCAATCGGACCACTGTAAGCCCAGCAAATATTCCCCCTTTCCCCTCAGATTACACCCTCAATTCCTGCTTGACCTTTGGATCCTTGGGCACTACCATCAAAGTTTAGAGTCATTTCTCCTTCTTCTCTAAGAGCCTGTCTCATAGTCCACTCAGATCTTGGAGAGGAGTATAGGATTTCTAGAAGGTTTCTCTGGAAATCATTTAGGGAAAGACCTTTGAACACTTCAGGATTGATTACCCAAAGGTTGTAGAGATGTGCGATGTAGGAAGTTAGATCTTCAACCTTTATAGCTTTATTTTCAAAGGTTCTATTGTTCCTAATGCCCCACAAAACTGCACGGGTCACTGTGTTCCAGTAAAATCTTCCTCTTTTTCCTAGCCCTCTACCTTGCCATTGTCACAAGATGTCCACCACCCTCTCCAGGAACACCCAGCTGTAACCAACTAGGTTTAGGAAGAAGTGCCAAATCTTTCTACTGACTGGGCAGTGGAGAAGGAGACTCTACGGGGGATGTGTGATCTCCAGATTTTCTTAGCCGAAAAAGGAGGCCTCTGATCTTCTGATACTAGAGCCTTGAAAAGGAGTTAGAGGAGAAATTGCCAGCAGGATTAGGTTTCCAGATTCTTTGGTCAGGGGTAGCAAGAGAAATGTAAACCTCATTAAGAGATTTTAGCAAACTAGCTATATCAGCAATTTCTATTTCTCTTAAAGGCCTTCTGAGGTTTAGGTTCCAAGTTGTTCCCAAGGGTGAGGGGTTGAGGCTAGAGGTTACCGTGACTTCTTTGTATTGGGATAGGTTAAAGATTCTAGGATAGGAGTTAGCAAGGGTGTCCTCTCCCCACCACAAATCAGTCCAAATTTTGATTCTATTTCCATTCCGCACCTGATATCTAACAGAATCAAAAAAGAGGTCATAGGTAGAAGTAATACCTTTCCAAGGGTTAGAGGCTTTGACCCGGTTCAAGTAGACCTTGCTATCCCAACCGTTGGCATGTCTCCCATACTTGCTCTTGATGGTTTTTGTCCACAACGCTTCCATCTCCAAGGGATATCTCCAAAGCCATTTTCCAAGAAGGGCCAAGTTCCTTTCTTTGATATGTCCTAGTCCCAAACCACCAACTTCCTTTGGCTTAAAAACCAGATTCCAGCCTACTAGATGACACTTGTTTTCACCACCCCCTTCCCATAGGAAATCCCATTGTAGTTTTACAATCTTGTTTTTTTACTTTGCCTAGGATTCGCAAAACCGACAAAAAGTAGGTTGGCAGGTTGGCAAGGGAAGCCTTAATTAGTGCAAGTCTTCCACCTTTTGAAAGAAAGCTTTTCTTCCACGTGGTCAATCTTTTCCCACATTTTTCCACTATCAGGTCCCAAAAACTTTGACTTCTCGGGTTCCCACCAAGAGGCATTCCCAAATAGGTAATGGGGAGCCTCTCCAACTTACACCCCAACAGCTCCCTAAACCTCTCCAAGAGAGGGCCATCCACATTCAGGCCCACAATGCTGCTTTTAGAGTAATTAATTCTGAGTCCAGTCACCATCTCAAAACTATTTAGCACTCTTTTTAAGATGGAAATGTTCTCCCAATCCGCCTCTAGGAAAAGTATAATGTCATCTGCAAACATCAAGTGAGAAACCGGGACTGCCTCCCTACCTATCTCAAATCCTTTCAGAAAATTTAACTCCCTTGCTTCTTTTATCAAGTAACTGAGTACATCTGCCACCATAGTGAAGAGTAGTGGGGAGAGAGGGCACCCTTGTCTCAAGCCCATGTTTGCATTATAGTATCCAGTAGGTTCACCATTAATCAAGACTGAAAACCAAGCAAAGCTTAGGCACCCTTTTATCCATCTCATCCACCTTCTACCAAAACCTCTCAGGCTTAGAATCTCTAACAAGCAATCCCAATCCACTTTGTCATAGGCCTTTTCAAAGTCCAACTTGATTACCACCCCTGGCTTGCCACTTTGTCTTCTTTCTTCTACACATTCATTGGCCACTAGAATGCTGTCACTAATTTGTCTTCCTTGCACAAAAGCGAATTGGTTGTTTGAAATTTGGTCATTCAGCACCTCCTTTAGCCTTGTCACCAACACTTTCGCTACTATTTTATATAAGCTTCCCACCAAAATGATAGGTCTGAAATCCTTAACTTCTAAGGATCCCTCTTTCTTTGGCACTAGGGTGATGAATGTTGAAATGTTTCCTTTGTTCACAATGGCTGATAGGTAAAAATCTGCAAACACCTCCACTAGATCAGACTTGATTGTGTCCCAACAAAGTTGGTAGAAGAGAATAGGGAACCCATCCAGCCCAGAGCTCTATCACCATCCATCTTAAATATTGCTTCTTTAATCTCTCTCTTCAAAAGTTCTTTCTAGCCACACCCTTTTGTCTTCAAACAAACTTGGGCCCTCCCATCTATTCAGAGAAATTTTGCTAGTACCATCCTTTGAGTAGAGCCCTTTGAAAAACTGCATGATGACTTCTGAAATTTCTCCCTTGTCTTCTACCTCTCTTTACCCCACCCTCAGTTTTGAGATGTAGTTCTTCTTTCTTCTCCCTGAAGTGTAACTATGAAAGAACTTCGAGTTATTATCTCCCTCCTTCAGCCATCTCACTCGAGACCTTTGTCTCCAATAGATTTCCTTCCTTAGTATAATTTTCTCTCACTCCCTTCTAATAACTTCTCTTCGGCTTCTACCCTCTGCATCCAAATTCCCTGTTTGCTCTCTTTGGTCCAGATCATCAATCTCTTGAATTAGCTTATTCTTATCTTCCACAAAACTTTTAAACTCCTCTTTACCCCAAGCTTTTAGTTTCCCCTTCAGATGTTTTAGCCTCTGTTGAAAGCGGAACCCTGCCCAACCCTCCACTCTGCACTCCTCCCACCAAGAAGCTACTCTTTGCTGAAAGTCCTTATGCGCAGTCCATACCTTCTCCAACCTAAAAGGCACTCTTCCCTTCCTAAAGACTGCATTCTGGAGCACCACCGGCCAATGGTCAGAGATGCAACGAGGCTTAATTGATTGCAAACAATTGGGAAAGTGTTCCTCCCAGTCATTGGTCATGAGGAATCTATCCAGTCTGCTACTTATCGCCCATTCCCTCATGTTTGACCAAGTAAAGGAGCCATTGTTGAGGGGGGATCTCTAAGGTTGTGTCTAGCAATGAACTCAGAGAAGTCCTTCATACTTCTTGTTACTCTCCTACTATTTGAGCTCTCACTGCAGAATCTTGTGACATTGAAATCACCATCAACACACCAGGCAAAGTCATCGAACTCATGCAGGGAATCCAATTCCTCCCATAACCTCCCTCTCTGAGAAGGAGAATTTGGCCCGCACACTCTAGTCATGATCCAGTTGAATCCATCAGAAGTACTTGTAAAAAGGACTGAGACAGTAAACTCTCCTTTGTCCACTTCTGTTCCAGTAACCACCTCCTCTTTCCACATAATTAGGATTCCTCCCGTTGTTCCCATCATAGGGAGATCTACCCATTTCCTTCCTCCGATTCCTCAAATTGCTTTAATCAAATTTCTGTTTATTACTTCTTTCTTTGTTTCTTGTAAGATCACTATGTCTGGGTCTTCTCTCCTTAGAGTATCCTTCACCAAACTTCTCTTCAAATTCCCTCCAAGCCCCCTTACATTCCAACTTAAAATCTTCATGATTTTCCTACGCCTTCCTTTCCTTTAACCAACCTTCTATCGGTGCTGTTTACAGGCCCAATTCCTTGGTCTACAAAGCCCCATTGAAGTCTCTTGAGCTCTCTATTTTTCCATCCTTTACACCAAGTACCAACTTCTTCCCCTTGCTGGTTCCTTTTGTTCCTATCCGCTGCTTAGTGCCTTCCCCATTGTTCTCTTGATCGGCAATATTCAAGCGAGTCTTCAATGTCAGAGCTTGTTTGTGGGGACTTGTCGAGGGTTGGGATAGAAGCCCACCATCACCTGAATCAAGAGAAACAAAAGAAACACAGTGAGGCTCAGGTACAGAGGAGAAGGAAGAATAAGTAATACAGGGAGAGCAAGTTAAGAGGTTAGACGAAAGGCCTGGTTTGGAGTTTGTTGCAAATTCAGTCTTTCCTCCTTTCTCAAGGTGTCTAGGATCAGAGAAACCATAATCTGGGTTCACAAGCAGCATCGGCTCCAGAATTTCCACACTGCCCCAGTGTTCCCTATTCTCAAATAATGATTGTGCTCTTTTGAGAGCCACCCCTCGGCCATCAATGTCTTCCTCAGATTCATACGAACTCAACTCTGAATCAAACTCCTCTTCCACATCTTCTCTATCTGAACTCAAACTCCCTGTATGCAATGGCATTGGAGGGTAATTAGCATCTCTTGCTTCCCCTCCGACTGAAAGTGGGGTATCTGGAAGGTCTTCGCCAAAGAACAGAGTAACGACAGGTCTGTCATAAACATTTTCCTCGTGAGAACATTCAGTCTGGGCTTTTGTCTTTATTCAGCCCACTAGCTCAGGCCAGACATGGATTAATTTGGAAGGGACGCCCACCCAACATCTACTGTCCTTCTTCCCCTGGGTTTCTTTCTTCTTAAAATTTAAAATTTGAGTAAAGCTTCCTTTTCTTTCCCGAGCTCCCTCCCCAGTCCCGCTAGATTTCGTTTTATGGTTCCTGCTCTTTTCTTTGCTTCTGTATGAAGAAATCTCTTCTGTAGCTTGTCGGGTCTCGAATCACACTCAACCTAACCTTAGAGGCAGATGGTGCATCAATTTCCCTTTCCGCGCCACGTGTACTGACACCAGTCTAGTAAGTTAACTCGGCTAAGCTCTGTACTAACTCGTTCATCTTCTCCACCTCGAGTGAGCAATAGAGCCATAAATCTCTATCGGGGATGGGAACTACACAAGGCACTTTGTAAACTCCTCTACCTCTCACCCTGATCCTGGCAAATCAAAGTTCCAGGAAGCCACTTGTTTTTTCATCGATCGTTTCTAGGCCGCCACAAAGGCTTCCTAAGAGATTGAAAACCTTCGCTGTCCAAAGATGAAAGAGCAGTCCGTGTATCACTAACCAACCATCAAAGCTTAGAGATACAGGGTTTGTATTCACTTTCGGCCACCACCGCTCCACCAACACCTTCTTCCCATAGACAAATGCCAATCCCAGTCTTGCCCACCTGCTAACTAATTCCTCTGATGGGGCAAACCCCACTGCCTTGTTTGACTCAAAGGGTTTCAGAGTTGACAACTTTGAGGAATGCAGATTTTCTGAGAGACCTAACTCCACATCTCTCCAAGATAACTCCTTTGGTTTGGTGCAGATGAAAGCAGTCTTCCAACTCCCAAACGGACCAGATTGGTGGACCATCTGCCTTGCTCTAAATTCGGGAACTCCTCTATTGACGGGATGCCCAAGTTTGTCCTTCCCTTACTGGTGAGAACAGATTTTAAAGCACTTGTCATTGTCTCCCATCCGAATGAATTGGCTTCTTCAGGAATGCAGATACTTCGCATTCTACTTGCTCCCTCCCAATGGCTCAGTCTGATGAATCTTCCCCATCTATTTTCTGCAACTAGGATAGTGGTTATTCTTCCCCTGTCCGCTCACCTTAACGGTTCAGAGGTTCTGAAACGATTTTCTAGGATTTTTTCCAACCCACCCACTGTCCAAAGAGCCTCTTCCTTTTTCAGAGAAATTCTAGTCCAAGCCCCTCTTCCTCGCTCTGTGATCACCAACTCACCATCCCCAAGATATCGATTTGTGACCAGTTCGAATGTTTTGGAACCAATAGCTATACATTTGCGTCGGCATTCCATTGTGAGATCAAAGCTAAACTAGTGAAAAATGTTTTCTTTAGATAGGTCATAATAATTTGCATTAATAAATAAGAAATCCAAGAAGAGACAAACGTCACAAACCCTATGCGAAAGAAGCTACTGAAAAATTGGAGTAACAATTTCTCACAAAGAAACTCAGGACCTACTTTTTCTTTCAACCAGTTGCAAAAGGCAAGCAGATCATTACCCAAAGATGACCCCTGCTATCAGGGGTACCAGTTGCAAAAGGAAAACATATCTACATATATAAAAGCTTATGAAACATGGAACACTTTTTTAGATTTCTCGTGTGTCAAGAAGATCAACACAAAAACCTTGTCCCAAGTCAGGTACGAAGTTGGGCACATCTTGATGTCTCTGTTTTATTTTAAAATATATTTCTCATGAAGTGTACAATATTTCCATGTGTAATAACCTAAGCAATGTTAACTGTAACAGTCATGTCCATGTCTAAAGATTATATGAGTAAAAAAAAAAAAAGAAGAAAAGATATAATCTCTGTGGTTTCTTAAAGAATCAGTTAACACCATAGCATTTTGAGAAGAAAAAAAAAACAAATAAATCAGGAACAGCAATAATGTGATAGTATATGATTATTGGCCTTCTAGGCTGTATATGAATGTGGGGTCTATTGTATGCATAAGTGCAGTATTTTTTGAGTGGTTGATGGGAAGAAACAAAAACAAAAGAGAAATATCAACAGTACATGGAACAAAGAGATGAAATATACTTGAAAATAGAAGAAGGAAGAGACGACCGCACCCAGCCATAGGAATAAAGAAACATGGAGGAGGTAGCTTGATGACATTATCAGCCGTAGTCCATCTAGCATTACCCAAAACTTAGGCTTGATGGCAGAAGTAGATGACTTGGGGGAAGATCTTTCCAAAGCAGGTTTTGTTTTTTCATCAGTCACACTATATTGATCAGAATCAGTTTCTCTACACGCAAAAACTACCCATGTCAAGAAACAAAAAAGAGTTGCAAAACCAACTTACTACCAGCATGGTTCGCAATATCAATTATAGTTGGCAAAATATCCCCATTTTCTCAGTGGCGATACGAAATCTTTCGGGAACCTTTTTTCCAAACATCTCTGATATGTTGCCTATATATCAGCAATTTTTTTTTTGTTTTGATCAGCTATATATATCAGCGATATTTCATTAAATTTATCGTAATTTGTTAAAAATATTCCCCTAAAAGAAACAACAAGGAATTAGTGAGGATGGCTAAAGACCAAAAGGGAAACAAAGAGAAACATACTTATTACAATTGTTTAATTTTTTTCCTAATTGATTTATATAGTTCTTTTTATGGTTTTCTGAGCTTTAAATATGCAATTATATTTCTTCTACTGATGTCTTGAAGGTTTATTAACTACTTCAGTGTTTCTAGAAAACTTTCCTGATCTTTTAGATTTTCCAAATATCTTAACAAATATGCGAAATATCTACGAATTTTCTCTAACTCTACATGGCGAGATGTTCATTGATATCGATATTACACACCATGACTACAAGTATTTAATGCAGTTTGGGTCAAAGATATCAAACAGTATATCTAAAAGTTCCAGAAAATTTTAGATGCACGTCAGTATCTACACTTGTATGTTCACGCAAGGAAATGAGAATGCCATAGAGAGAGGCATTCAAATTTTCAAGTAAATGCATACGGATACTGAAAATTTTCTTTCTTCTTTTTCTTTTTAAGCAACAATGGAAATACTGTTCTAAAGTAAGATATCAGACAGAAGAGAAAATGATCTACACAACAAATGCATCAGACAAATGTCCAAGTTGTAGAAGCGATAAAATTATACAAGCTTTACAAAGATCATGTGACTCAGTATACAATCCCACCTTGATGACATGACACCATGCTAACTATATCAATTGAAAGTTAAAGCATACTGGAAATCTTTGTCTAGACATAAAGCTATACAAGGAAATCTTTTTTTCTCATAATAAATAAAATTTATTATGAGAAACTATTGTAATCTATAGGTTATCATCTCCAATTGGATAAATTATCAGGCCAGAAAATATTACCTTCTCTATCTAAGAGATGACTCCAATCCCAGAAAGGTCAGGATTACCAAAAGATTTATCAGGCCAGAAACTATTTTTAAGGCATGGTAAGGACCTAGGCTCAAATTTGACCCACTAATAGAGATTGATGGGAGGAATATGTCTGCAAACCTACTTTCTTTGTGGAAGATCATTGGTCATTCAGTCATCTACATACATTCACATAGTTTTCTGCTTTGCCTCCTAACAAGGGGGAAAACAAAGAAAAAAATAAAAATTAAGAGACTCTTCCATTACAAATCCTCAACCCTCAAAGAAACATGCACTATGATGGCAACCAAAGTACTTTTCTATATACCATTCTTTTTGGTTTATAAGGATTTTGCTTTAATCATCCATGTAGATTTTACATTAAGGATGAATGCTCTCACCATGCATTTATCTTTATCTTCCATGCTTATATGAGATTATAATCTTGCCTGAAGCATTTCAACCATTCTAGTATTGATGGTGGTCATAATAGTTTTTTTCTGATCTCTACATTATTATTGTTGTAATTGCCCTTATAAATGTTTAACTTACAATTGAACCTTCTCATTTGTGAAGATATAATCCTGCCTGCCTCCTAAGGCATTTCAATTAGTATTTTAGTTGCAATAAACAATAACCTGATAAGGTTTGAAGTCCCTATTGAATTCTGTGTGCTGAATGCTGTATTCAAAGTAGAGAAGTGAAGAAGAAAACCACTGGTATGCTGGAAATGTCGAACTGTACTGTTCAGTCGACCAGCAATGATTTATATTTGAATGAAGTACAATGGTACAAGAATTTACTGGAATGCCCCTGATTAGTGATGAGACACCCAGTTAACTTAAAATATTAAGCAGGCTTAGGCCCATTAACCCAGGCCCAGTTACAGGATGATTTAACTTAAGTATGGACTAATAAAACTCTTATCAGCCGAACACTCATACAAAGAGACTTCATTCTAACCTTCGACACTCCCTCTCAAGCTAAGCATGGATATCAATCATGTTTAGCTTGCCAAGTAGGTCTCTGAACTTTGTTGTTGTCAGTCCTTTAGTCAATACATCTGCAATTTGCATCTCAGATGGTGTATAGGGTACATAGAGTTCTCCTGAAACAATTCTCTCTCTGACAAAGTGTCGGTCAATTTCAATATGTTTTGTCTGGTCATGTTGCACGGGATTGTTGGCTATGTTGATAGCTGCTTTATTATCACAATACAACCTGAGAGGGCCCTCAGCCTTAACACCAAACTCGTTAAGAAGAGTTCTGAGCCATAAGAATTCAGCAACCCCGTGTGCCATAGCTCGGTATTTTGCTTCTGCAATTGATCTAGCCACCACATTCTGCTTCTTATTGCGCCATGTGACCAGGTTCCCTCCTAAGAATGTACAGTAACCTGAGGTTGATTTCCTGTCTCCAATAAAACCAGCCCAATCTGCATCAGTGTATGCTTCAATTTCAAGTTTGTTGCTTTTCCTTAATAGGATTCCTTTCCCTGGGCAAGTCTTTAAGTACCTGAAAATTCTTTCCACTGCTCTCATATGAGGGGTCTTTGGCGAGTGCATGAATTGACTGACAACATGCACTGCGTAAGCAATGTCTGGCCGAGTAAGGGATAAGTATATTAGCTTTCCTACCAATTTTTGGTACCTCTCTTTATCACAGTATTCCTCACCCATTGATTCTTGTAGTCCGTGGTTTGGTTCTATTAGAGTGTCTGCTGCCCTACATCCCATCATTCCTGTTTCCTGTAGGAGATCTAACACATATTTCCGCTGACATATGTAGATTCTTTCTCTTGATCTAACATCTTCAATCCCAAGAAAATATCTCAGATTTCCTAGGTCTTTGATCTCAAATTCTAAAGCTAAGTACTCTTTCAGCCGCTTCATCTCTTCCAAGTCATTTCCGGTGATCACCATGTCATCCACATAAACAATGAGTGTTGTAAGTTTGTCATCATGTCTCCTTGTAAACAATGTGTGATCTGCACTACTTTGAGTGTACCCCACTTTCTTCAAAGCCATACAAAGTCTCTCGAACCATGCCCGGGGAGACTGCTTCAAACCATATAATGCTTTCCTTAGTTTACATACCTTCTTTCCAACATCATAGCCTAGTGGGGGTTCCATGAATACCTCTTCACGAAGATCACCATTTAGGAAGGCATTCTTCACATCTAGCTGATGAAGTTCCCGAGATAAATTTGCTACTAGTGATAGTAGGACCCGGATTGTATTGAGCTTTGCTACTGGGGCAAAGGTTTCTTTGTAGTCAATTCATTCCTTTTGTGTAAATCCCTTTGCCACAAGTCTAGCCTTATACCTTTCAATTGACCCATCTTTCCTGTGCTTTATTGTGAATACCCACTTGCACCCAACAGACTTTCCCTTCTGGCAAGTCAACCAACTCCCATGTTCTTGCTTTCATTAGGGCTTTCATCTCTTCATTCATGGCTTCTTTTCACCTTGGATCAGATGCTACCTCTAAGTACCTGGAAGGGACACGAACAGAGGAAAGAGCAGACACAAAGGAGTGATAGGCAGGAGATAAGTGTGAGTAAGAAACAAAATCAGCTATGGGATGTCGGATAGTACAAGAACGAACAGGCTTATGGAGAGAAATAGGAAGATCCAAATATGAAGTGTGAGGGTCAGAATTACCTTGGATTGCAGAGACAGATTGATCTGAGTTCAATTGGTTGTAATCATGAGATTGAGGGCCCTTCTTTCTTCTGTTGTATGTAAGTATCTCTTTCTCTTGCTTGTTGGAGACTTCAGAAGCATCTGCTGTATCAAGGGATGTAACTGGCACAATGGGAGCCTCACTAGATTGACCCGAAATGTCACAGCTAGGAATAGTGGAAGGTGATGAAAGGGGAACAAAAAAGAAAGGAGGATGAGAATCCTCTTCCACCCCATTTGTCTCCCCCTAAAGAGGATTCTAAGACTGGAAATAGGGTTGAGACTTAAAAAAAACTACATCTCTAGTGACACTTTCTCTTGGAGACATAATCATAACACTTGTACCCCTTTTGTGTAGGAGAGTACCCCATAAATATTCCCTTTGTAGCCTTGGGATCCATCTTGGTTTTCTTTGGATCCTTCACATGTATGAAGCATGTACAGCCAAAAATCCGTTGGGGGAGAGGAAATTCGGGAAGAATGGGACACAAAACAGAGAAAGGGGTCTTCATACCCAATACCTTAGATGGCATCCGATTTATCAAGTATGATGCAGTGAGTATAGCTTGAGACCAATATTGCTTGGGCACTTTGTGCTGGAAGAGTAGAGCTCAAGCTGTCTCCAAGAGGATTGGTGTAATATGCATGCATCTTCCATGAATGAGTTCAAAGATCTTTCATAAGTATTCAGCCGCATTGTCTGACCCGAATTGCTTAATCTTCTTGTCAAATTGTGTTTCAATCATCTTGCAAAATGCCATAGTTATCCATGGCACTTCATCTCGTCCTTTTAACAGATAAATCCATGTACACCGAGAATAATGATCAATAAAACTGATAAAGTAATGGAAGCCATCAATGGAGACAATGGGTGAAGAACCCCAAACATCAGAATGCTCTAAATCAAAAGGAGCTTGAATTTCATTACTATAAGTTGGATGCACACTTCTACATTATTTTGACATCTGGCACACATCACAAATTAGACTCTGACTTGGATTTCCCTTAAACAATTCGGGTAACAACATTGCTAAAGAAGAAAAAGACACATGACCTAGCCTAGCATGCCACAGGTGCAGCCTAGCTATTGACTCCACACTTTCTGGACTAGTAGTAGCAGAAGATTGTAAGGCTGAGCTGGTGTCTACATCAAAATAGTAGAGGCCCCCATACTCACGACCACTCCCAATTGTTCTCCTTGTCAATCTATCCTGAAAGACACAATGAGAAGGAAAAAAGATTATACTGCAGTTCAAATTTTTTGTAAGTTTTAAAACAAACAAAAGATTTGAGGTAAGAGTAGGAACATGTAGGACAGATTTAAGAGAGAAACCCTTGCTTAGGACAACCACCCCCTTTCTAGAGATGGTGGAGAGGGACCCATCAGCCACTTTCAACTTATCCTGCCCAGACAGCAAATGGTATGAAGAGAATAAGGAGAACATATGTTTCATATGGTCAATTGCTCCGGAATCAATCACCCATGAGGAGGAATCAATGGAACTAGTTGCACTGAAGGCAGAGACTGTACCTGATTTGGCAAGAGAGGTGGATGCTAAAGGGTTATTCTTCAGACGGGCCGATTGAGAATCTCTACCTCACTAGCCGAGAAGCCCAAGGTACTTGGTCCAGAGGAGTTAGTGACCTGCCCTGTGATGGAAGAGGACACAGTTGGAGTATTCTGTGACTTGTCACTGCTGTTGTTGGTGGCAAGATTCCCACTTGTTGTATGCCCCCTATGTTGTCTTTTGTCCTTTTTCAAAGCAGTTGGCTTCAGATGAGGATATAAGACCCAACATTTTTCCTTTGTGTGTTTCTCACCTCCACACTGAGTACACCTAAGGGACTTCTTGTCTGGAAGTCTATTTCCCTTAGTGGAGACTAGGGCTGAATGTTCTCCAGATAGTTCTGTTGACTGTGTCTGGGAGTCAACTTGCATCTCCTTTCTCCTTACTTCTTCATTCCTCACCAGATAGTAGACATGGTGGATCTCGGGTAATTCATCTCTCCCTAGAATCTGTGACCTTATACCTTCATATACTGGGTCTAGTCCAGCCAGAAACTTGAAGGCCCTACTCTCCTCAATCTGCTTGTCATGCCTCTCCTTATCCCTGGCATTTTCCCAGTCCAAAATCAAGTGATGGTCAAGCTCTTCCCAGAGGCCTTCCAGTGTTGCAAAATATGTTGCTACGGCATGTCTCCTTGCCTTAGGGTTGCAATGTCCTGGTTCGGCCTGTAGATTTTAGCATTGTTCTTTTTCTAGCCGTATGTCTCGGATACTTTCTCCCAAATCTTAGCAGCTGTAGGGAAATGATGAACAGTTCTGGCCACCCGATGAGTCATGGAGACCAGCAACCAAGACATAACTATGGCATTTTCCTTGCACCACACGGTGTATTCAGGACTGCCAACATCTGGTTCTTTCTTGTCTCCATCCAAATAGCCTGTGAGTTCATGAGAGGTAATGAACAGCCTTGCTGAGACAGACCACTCTCTGAAGTTATATTCATCCAACAATACGTTAGTGATTTGCAAATTGTGCAGATTAGGGTTTTCCAGGTTGGGTGACCTTGCGGCAGGTCTGATATCCATGGAGGAAACTTCTCTGGATAGTGAAGACATGCTGACTTCGGTCTTAACTGGTCAAAGAGTTCAGTGCTGGGCAAACTAGGGCTGACAGCCTCCTAGGTAACTTCACTTATGCTGAAGGAGCTCGGGTACAGCAGTGGTGAGGGGTTTCGGACTGATAACCAGCCTGAACTTGGAGTTGTTTACCACTTTGTTGTGCTGGTTTTGCTGGGGCTTCGAAGCTGCTGTTGTAGGGAAGTTCTCCCCCTTTCGGCTAGGGCTAGGATTGCAGAAATCAGTCATCAACTAGGTCTGTCCTATACAGACCTCACTTAGTAGCCAAATAGCTACTATCTTGCTGAAGAAGAAGCTAGTAGGACATCCACTTATGGACCTTACCTCCCTTGAGCCCTACAACCAAGGGAAACCCTAGGTTCGAATATACCTTGTTCTCTTACAACCCTGTTTTTTTCAGCAACCCAGAGAAGAAGAAGAAATGAGAAAAGAGCAGCAAAAGAAGAGAGAGTAGAAGCTGGTGTGCCGGCTGAAACCCTAGGTTCAAATCAGCTCTGATACCATGTGTGCTGAATGCTGTATTCAAAGTAGAGAAGTGAAGAAGAAAACCACTGGTATGCTAGAAATATCGAACTGTACTGTTCAGTCAACCAGCAATGATTTATATTTGAATGAAGTACAATGGTACAAGAATTTACTGGAATGCCCCTAATTAGTGATGGGACACCCAGTTAACTTAAAACATTAAACAGGCTTAGGCCCATTAACCCAGGCCCAGTTACAGGATGATTTAACTTAAGTATGGGCTAATAAGACTCTTATCAGCCGAACACTCATACAAAGAGACTTCATTCTAACATTCTAACAAATAATGTAGGGTTGAATAAACAAATCTCTTTCAATTGGCAAAGGGTAAAAAAACTAATCCTATTACCAAATTCTAATCATGATTATTACAAATAGGACCCCCAAGCAGTAGCAAGAAGGTGGTTACAAACTGAAAAGTATTTGCACCTGTGAAGCATTAAAACAAGAACATCACCCAAATAGCAAGGTGTGTCGCATTTTAGATGGTTAAAGATCACAAGATAAGCAATAATCGCAAACTGTTTAAGAACTAGATTGATGTCATTTCCTTGTGGAGAACAAATTTCTCAATCAATGGTTTCTTGCTTCTGAGATATATGTTTCCTCAACCTTCCCCCAAGAACTTCTATCATATAAATAAAATGAATTGGACTTAAATATAAGAATTAAAGTAAACCTCATGGAACAAAGTTCTTCAGAGTCATGGGGTAGATCCTGGTTGATGCCTTTCGATGCCTGTGCTGCAAGCTCCATCAGAAGAGCAGCAAAGAGGAGTAAAACTGAGAGGAATCACTCATTAGAAAGCAGTCATTGGACAATGGTTAAATAGAAGCGGTTGGTAAATGTCATTTCAAAACCACAACTTCTTGTTGAGGAAGAAAATGAGGGATACATACAAGTTCCCAACCAAGCCACTGCTGCAGCAAACAATGAACCAAAAAGCTGTCCTAGTGTAGCACCAGCACCAATGAACCCAAACAATCTTGAACCTGACTGCATACATTGAAAAATCAGACTTGCATAAAAAATAAAAAAAAAAAGTCACATCCATGATATCTGGTAGCAAACAAACCTCACTGTCCATAACATCAATTATTCTAGCCCAAGTTGAAGAAATAGTAATAAGATTAAGCAATGCAACCTACAGAAAAATAGACAAAATTCCAAGAAGAAAATTAAATACAATGAAGATTTCTCAACAACATCTTGATAGTGAAAAAAAATACTTAATCCCTGGCAACACAAAAACTGCTATAATCATACCCATAGGAACAAGCCAATTCTGACTGAACTGTAAAACCATCCATGGTTACTCCAACCTCCAGAATCTGTAGGACGTTCTTGATTAACATCGAGCTTTGGATCATCCTTAAAATTGGAGGGCTGAGAAGCAGAAACCTAAAAGGAGACACCAGGTCACTACATGATAAAGGAATCAAAGGATCATGAATAAGAATTCAAACTCAGCTCATATAAATATCCTGCATCTCTGTTATACCTTGGTACCAAAAGGTGAAGCAGCAGCAGAGGAAGAATGGCAGAGAATGAAGAACACAACAAGAGAGACACTAAAAAACCTGTGTATCAAAAACAAAGCCTGAAAAAAGAAATATCACACACTGAAATAAAAAGGGAAATCAAATGTGAAGCACAAAGATAACTTAGTAAGACAAATAAAGAATTATACAAAGAGATGCATTTTTTCTTTTGTTATTGGTAACCACAAACTCTATTAATTTGTGAAAAAAGAAGCTCAATTGCAATTTCTATCTCAATTTATAATCTTGCCACTTCATACCCACCTCCTCTTCCTACCAAACTCTCATGTTCCAAAGAAAAGAAGGGTGTCTTAAACCACATATTCTCAATCTAACAGGGGAGAGACCACCTACCTGTTATAGACAAAAAATGATAGGGCAATGATAAGAAATTAATCTGGAGAACATGCAACCAGAAAAACCTCCCCAATATTCTTCCTGATCCACTGAAAACAAGAATCTACCCAACTTGGAGCAAAAAGGTTCTCTTGAAAAAAGATCCCAGTTTTTTAACAATTTTCATTAATTGAATGATTAAATCACCACTTAAATAGTAAACTAGTGATCCAATAAGATTTCCGTTTTACATCCGATCAAGGTCTGATGATATTGGTTTACATTATTTAAAATGACAATCATGATCATGCAAAATGTAGTAGAGCCACAGCTGAAACGGTGAAACCAAATGTTGTCCAAAACTTATACATCAGAAGCCAAAATGGCTACCCACAATTCCACGATTAAAACAAAGGAAATTTTAAAAATGGTTCTAATGTTTACTCATTTGTGGTGGAGATTTGCTCTGTATAACTTAGTGGATGAACTAGTAGTTGATCTATTCATATTAAATGCAACTAAATAAGCTCATTTCTTTTTAAAGTATCAATCATATTCATCTGGAAATGGACCAATACTGATCACTAAAACAAATATGGTATTTTTTTTTCTGCAGTGTGCACCAGCACCGCACTTATGTATGGTACCTCCACAAGTATGTCCAAACCTCCAAGGACTACATATGACACAGAATGGTTAAATCCTGTCATGGGCCCATATGTCCAGAACTGTGGCACAGGCTCAGCCACCCAGCCCTCTAAGCTATGACCATTTACATAGACCCATGGGTCTCCCAAAAACTTTGATGGAAGTAGCCAAGCTAACCCAAGCCATTCTGGAATTGAGGGGTCATAAAAGATAAGGTAGAAAATGTAGTGGCACTATACTCAGGACCGGTGGGAATTGGAGGCTCTATAAGGGCTGAACTATATGTTGTTTTACAAGGAGCTCAGATTGCAAAAGAGTTGAATCTGGGGAATTTGGTGATTGAAGGGAATTCAAAGGTAGTAGTGGACTGGCTGAAGGAACTGGATTCAACAATATGGTGTTATAGTGCTGAGATAAATAAATTCAAGTGATTACCAAGAAATATGATTCTGTTTATACAATGGGTGGGGAGAGAAGCCAATGCATTGGCTGATTTTCTAGCTAAGCAGGGGTACAAAGGGATCAGTTGTACTGGGCTTGATTGTAATACTTTGGTGTAATTTTTTATTAGGGTGAGGCTGCACCTCGCAACTCTCCTTGCGATGCTTGTAACGTTGTTTATCTTTTCGAAACCAATGAATTTTCACTTATCAAAAAAGAAGTAACTCTAAAACATAAAAAGAAAACATATATATGGTCCATTGGCGTTTATATAGAGAAGGTTCTTGACCCCATCCATAATAAGTTACACATTTCTACTTTTAAGAGCAGCAAATGATCAACCTTTTTGGCTTATCCCTCCTTTGTAATTTACAGGGGTTCTTCCCCTGATTTGTACATCTCCCCATGTAACTCTTTTTTATTAATGAATCTTGGTTAACTTTTCTCAAAAAAAAAAGAGCAGCAAATGATGAACCTTTTTGGCTTATTCCTCAAACGGCAGAGAGGCCCTATTCTCCCTTAGATTTGGGTTGGAAAATCAGTGTTATCCCTTCTATTTTGCATATAGCCAGAAAATAAACACCTTAAAACAATTATCAAATATATATTGTTAAAACCAACTGAAATCAGTGATTGAAAACAGAGAAAAGACCAGCAATATCCAGAACACTCTTGAAATAAAATATAAACAGCCCAAAGCCTAGATTGACTTTGAAAATCAAACCATGAAGAAAATATGTTTCTTATTGATAAAAAAAAAAAAAAAAGAAAATAAGTTTCTTATTGATAAAAAAAAAAAGAAAAGAAAATAAGTTTCTTATTGATAAAAAAAAAAAGAAACGAAAATAAGTTTCTTTTTTTTTTTTTGCTCCCAGGGGCTACACAATGGAGGTAGCCCATCTACCAAACCCATAAACCCCCCATTCCAGGTGCAGACGGGATTCGATCCCAAATCTCCACTACAACCAGCAGGAGACCTTACCCACCAGCCGGTTGGCACCTTGTGAAGAAAATAAGAATTTGATCTGTGCTTTCTTTTTTATGCTAGAATGATAATCTCATTACTCTAACTGCTTATCATTCTAACAAAAAATAATTAATATGCTAAGCATAAAAAAAGAAATACAAATGAATAACCTTAAGGAGATCAAGATGGAATGCTCCTATAGTGCAATCAAGCAAAATTTAGCATTTCTAACTGGCTTTGGTCACCTAAAGAACAGTCTACAAACACAGGCATTTGGTTTATAATGAATTACATCAACAATATACATTAGAGAGAGAGAGAGGAAGAGAGAGCACTTATGCCGTAAAATGTACAAGCAAAAATAAGGTAACTATAACCATACATAAGCAAAGTGAAGCTAGCACAAATCAGAACACTCTTTAGCAACTCTAAGGGACATCTGGGAGGAAGGTAAAAGGATTAGGTCCAATCTTACCATGGCCATGATGATATCCACTCAATCAGAACTGTTATTAGGTATCCATAGACAAGTTTTCTAGAAGAACTTTGTTGGATATATTCTGAGGATTGATCGCATGTTATTAATTCTTTCCCTAGTATTGACACAATAGGAGAATTGTGGAAACAGTACCTTTTTCTGATGCCTTTCAGGTCTGCAAAGGGAGGAAGATTCAATTATAACCAACACTCTATCCTGGTGGAAAAAACATAAGGATCTTCACTCTATTGACCGAGAGAGGGGAGATGGAAGGGGAATCAAATTACCATTTTTGTCTGCTTAGATCTTCTAGGTGGAGTTCAAGGAGATTTATCTTTTGTTTTTATCAAATAATGAGGCTTCAACTTCTAGGTTGAAGACCTGAGGTTCCAAAATCCACCAAGACTTAATGCATCAGCCAGTAGTTGTATTGTGAAAGGCACCCAAAGTACTACCATAGCACCTCACTTCACCTTATGGACCGTCAGTGAGGTTAGTGCCTTTGTCATCTATTCATTGACTACACTTGGCTTACTGCAGTAATATTTTCTCTTACATTGTTTTATGATTTCTGTGTACAAAAATCCATAAAATAGTTTTTTTATTTTTTTTTTGCGGGGGGGGGGAGGGGGAGAGGGGTCCCAATCATCTATTAGAGGCTACTTTTTTCACAACCAGATTAACTACTCTATTTGCTTAACTGAGGTGAGTGTCTTTTTTGGAACTTCACACCTCAGACAAGAAGGCCCTACCACCTTAGGTACACCTTTGCCTCTAACCGCCTTTGCAGGAGGAAGGAGTTCAGATCTGATCCCAACTCCCAACACATGGTCCCGATATCCATTGCAACCATACATCGGGAACATCTCCCTTATCCTTCATGGCAAGACGTTCTCAATGTATGGCTGTAATGGCTGTTGGGACCTTGCATTGGGATCAGATCCAGACTCTGGCGGAAGGCCCCTAGTGGTTTTATCATTTGTTGGGATCTTGACCAAAAGTAATTATTCTTTGATTGTTATCTTTCTTCATGAATGAACTGTCTCCATTTTCTTTTCCATTTATTCTCCTGTCTTTTACCTTCAAAATTTTCATTCTATTAAAGCAGAAGTTTTGATGCCTAGATACCTTTACATGGCTAGCATGTCAATGTTGGACAAAATACATATCCAAGGCAACACCAAACACTACGTGGACACTTCTAGATAATATTTTGCAGAGTTGTAGGGCAATTGTCTTTATTTATGTTGCTGTTAACATACTATTTATTAGCTGTTAGCATGTTAGTAGTGTCAGCAAGTTAGTTATTTCAGTTTTTTTTCTTTAGTTGCTGATAAGTTATGTTAGTAAGGGCAATATTGTAAGTCAGCTATTTTTTAAATCTTTAATATAAATAGCTGAGTGGGGCGGCAATGTGTAAGTCAACCCACACTCTTTTCTGAATTTTTTTCTCTTCGACTTCTCTCTCTCTCTCTCTCTCTCTCTCTCTTCTTCCTCTTCTATTCTCTGTTTTCCTTGTTGAATTCTCATCTAGAGTTGGACTGATCACAGTCTCTACTAGACAAGTTATTTCAGGGCATTAACACTTCTAAAATACGTAAATGATATATTTTTGACGAATAAAAAGGCCATTACCCAACATTTGCAGCTATCTAGGGTCTTAGGAGGGGGAGACTAGATACACTCCTAACCTTTGGCATTTTTGCACAACCAAACTATAAAAACTGTGCTTTATAAATCTAATAAATTTTGGCAAGACAAAACTCTTCAGAAATGACATTTAGATTAAAATTCTAGGTAAAGAAACATGGCATTAGCATATTATGTGGGATACCAATACTTTATTCCATGTCTGGGATTTTAGGAATGGATAAGCATGTCCCCATTTCCCACATCAATGTTCATGTTGGTATCCATGTCTAGGCATCACAGGCTAAAAAAAGAGAGAGTAGAGACTAGGGAGAGAAAATCCTGAGGATGTTCTCATGAATTTTTTTTTTTTTTTTGAGAAAAAAGTAAAGTAATATATTAGACAAAAAACAAGAACCAAATCTGCACAAAAAGGAGCTGTGCAGTGCACAATCAAACGCTGTACATCGACTAAAAGATTACTCAGTATGCATAGATACAAAAAGGGCTTCAGGATTACAAAAGGAGCTATAAGATCTATTCCTGAACAGATTATGAGACCTACCCATAAAAACACCCTACCCCAAAAACCACTACAAAAATTATCCTCTGAAACATACACATTTTCAAACATCCTTTTGTTTCTTTCTGTCCATAATTTCCAGATCACTAAAGCTGGACCTGCTCTCCAAATTACCTTCCTTCTTTTGAAAGCCCCTTCAGATGCCAACTCTGAAGAACTGCTAGCGCATTTCCTGGGAAACAAAACTGAGCTTCAAACAGCCCCAAAAACCTTGTCCAGAGGAGGCGAGCAACTCTGCAATGGATTAGTAAATCTAAGTCCTCAGATGCTTCCCCACACATAATGCACTTGCTAGGCAACACATTCATCCCTCTTCTGGCCAAAACCTCAGTTGTCAAACGTTTACCCGACACTGCCACCCATAATAAAAAAGCAGCTTTTGGAGGGGCTGCAGATTTCCATACAACAGCTTCTGGGAAATCCACCACCTCCACCTCCGTGAGTTTGTTATAGAAGGATCTCACTGTGAAAAATCCTTCTTTATCCCACTTCCAAATTCTCCTATCTCTGCCTGTGGAGCCAGGAGTTATACCAGATAGCTGTTGCATCAACTCCATCCACTTCACAACTTCCCAATCATTTAAGTTCCATCTGAACACTGGACACCAAACTGCAGTATCTCTTACCCAAGCAAAAGCCTCTGCAACCATGCAACCTTTGTTTTGAGCAGTCTCATAAAGATTGGGAAAGCTCTGATAAAGAGGGTGATCCCCACACCAAAATATCAGTCCAGAATTTGATTCTTGTGTCGTCTCCCACCTTGTATCCTATTCCTCTTCTGAATTCCTCCAACGCTTTTTGAATTCCTCTCCATACAGCACACCCATAAGACATTCTAGTCTCCGCTGGCTCCCAAGATGACACATCTGCTCCGTACTTAGCTAGAATAATCCTTCTCCATAATGCATCAGGTTGTTCATTCCACCTCCACAGCCACTTGGCAAGACAGGCTATATTAAACTTTTTAGCTTCCTTACCCCCAATCCCCCCACTTTCTTTGGGCTACACACTTTGTTCCACTTTACCAGGTGCAGCTTACATTTCTGCTTCCATCCTTCCCATGGAAAATCACACTTTTTTTTTTCAGTTACCTTAGCCATGCAAACTGGAATGAGGAACAAAGAAAGTAAGTAGGTGGGAAGAGAGGAGAGAACACTTTTAATCAGCACCACCTTTCCTCCCTTTGACAAGTATCTAAATTTCCAAGATGCCAACCTCCTCTCCACTCTTTCCCCTATAGGCTCCCAAATTTTCTCAGCATTACATTTGCTCCTTCCAACTGGCATGAGCTCACTCTTATGAAGATTAATCTTGAGGCCTGAAACAACTTCAAACCAAATGAGTATCATACAGATGGCTTCCATCTGCTCCTTAGCTGCATCAGCAAAGAATAGAGTGGCATCTGCATATTGTAATACTGTCACTCCTTCCTCCTCACCCACCCTGAAACCCTCCATAAAACCTCCATCAACTGCCCTCTGCACCAACCTGCTCAAAGCCTCCACTACAAAAATGAACAACCGGGGGGAAAGGGGGTCCCCCTGTCTCGGACCTCTCGAGCTGAACATTCCCCCCATTGATTTCCCATTTAGCAGAAAAGAAAAGCTCACTGTTGTTACGCATACTTTCATCCAGTTCCTCCATTTTCTGCCAAAATTAAATCTCTCCAACATGTA
The DNA here is from genome assembly GCF_056320005.1 of Nelumbo lutea. Lineage (NCBI taxonomy): Eukaryota > Viridiplantae > Streptophyta > Magnoliopsida > Proteales > Nelumbonaceae > Nelumbo > Nelumbo lutea. Next base: position 2,289,137 of record NC_142685.1, on the reverse strand, counting down.
GTCCAAAAAGCCCCAATTTATGATCATAGGCTTTTTCCAAATCCACTTTTAACATTTTCCAACATTCTGATCATCAATTGTATTCAATATTTTCCAACAAAATGTTTAGCATAAAAATATCCTTCCCTATAGACTCTCACCATCTTTGAAAGTTTATAGTTAGTGGGTAAGCTAATATTTGTATGTAATCAATTATGATTACTTTCAAGAAGGTCCTATCAAATCCAGTCTTCCTTTTCAAAACAAAGTTCACTCTTTTTAACATTAGTGATTCGCCTGCAGCAAATCATGCCCAAACAGAAAAGGTAATTAACCATACGAATGTCAATGTCATGGTTCAAATTTGGTATCACTCGACTAAAACAAGCCAACCCACAACACTCTATAAAACAGAAGAAGAACAAAAAAAGGCAATGAAAATGTTTCATACTTTCCCTTTGGAAAGGTTTTGCAATGAGAAGATAATTGTAGAAACAGGGGCAGCCACCAATGTAAGAGCTAATGATCCAACAAAGAGCTCGGGGAGCTTTGTTAGACCTAAAGATATTGCACCTTCATCACGTAATGGAAGAACAACAAAATATGCACTCAAAATCTGCAAAAAAAGAAAAAGAGAATAAATAAATAAATAAATATACAAAAAAAAAGCAGAATAAGGAAGAACAAAGAGCTCATACACTTTAAACTATTGATTTAGGCAATCAAAAAAAATGACGTGAAAGATAAAGTTATAACTATATAATAAACAAAAAATCGGAGCATAAGTAGTGCAAAGACCAATAGAACATCTATTTTCTGTCTATAGATGCTTATATCTGTAAGAGAAGATCCAAAAAAATGAAGGCACGCCGATTTCAGAAATGAGAACAAGACGTGTAAATTCTCCCAACCTGCCTCGTGAGAAGATAAACTAATGAACCATAAAACGAAAACTAATAGTTGGAAAAACAAACTGCTAAATCATACAACCAAATATAATTTTAGCAATCAAGCAAGAACGCAAATTTAAAAAAAAAAAAAATCTCGAGTTGCTCAAGTAGAAATCGCGTGAAGAGATCGAATTTATGGCAAGAAATATAAATTCAGAGTCCATAAACATGTATTGTTCATCGGGGTAGATGGATTGCTTACAAAGAAAAAACACGAGGAAGAGTGGAGTAATGCGGAGATCTCGTGAGGATACACTGAAACAATTGACGAAACGACCGCACCTATGCGAGAGCCGATTAGCATTCTTTTTTTTTTTGCTTTCTCCTTTCTCAGATTTTCTGCAGAGAATAAGATCGATCTGACCGGAAGAGAGGCAAATGACTTTCCGAGATTAGCATTTCCCACCCGAGGAGAAAAGAAAGCAATTACAGGCACTGAGGTGAGGCACAGCACGAGCAGAAGAAGCAAGAGATGCAGGACCTAAGACGAAGAGGATATGGGTCAAACAAGAGCGGTCATCGGGCCTCGGGCCTCGGGCGAATCGGTGATGAATGGACCCAAGAGCGGTCCGAACATCAGGCGATCGATTGTCAACCCGACCGAAAGGAAGCACCAAATCCAAATGAATTCCATATTCGCTCACTTCATTTTGACTGTTGACTCGTTGGGGGTGGAATTGTCATTTGGGCGGTGGAAATTAAGCCACGTCACGCAAGTGAGTTTTAAGATTTTGTCAAGGGACAACGTGGGCTTCTTATCCATTGCCCAATTGCCCAAAACAGAACGATGGTCCAATTAAGGCCTGTACCCCGTAGGGCAGTAAACCGTCGGATATGGACCGGATTTTCCTATATGTGGATCCAATTATATTAACTTTTAATTCGAATCGGGTTTTTTTTAGATGAACAGAACCAGATTTATTCATCGAATTTTGATCAGATTTGGAAATCGATTAAACCATAAAATGACCGCATACAACTACCAAACTGAGCCTCAAGGTCGAAATTGAAATACATGCAGTTTACGGTTTTTCTTTTTTTTTTTACTTTTTACATAAAAAATAACAAAGTTACGACCATTGACAAAGATCCGATACGTTTTGAAAAAAAAAAATTGCAAAAACAGTGAACTGTACAAAAAGCTTATTATTTTTACCAAATTGCCCTTTTTAAAATCCCACCATCATGCATTATAACTTTAAATTTGTTCTTCCATTGTCTTTGTCTTTCATGTTTATCTCTCTTTCTCTATATCTCCCTCTTTTCGCTTTATTAAGACATTCATTTATTTCTCTATTTTCTTTTGTAAGTTTTCGTGTATGTTGAAATGAAATTAGAGGCTTCTATCTTTGCAGAAAACATGGCTTGAGCTCTTTACAACAGGGAGATAGGATTTGTATAGTCAACCACAAATATTTGGAGTTGTGATTGCCTTGAACATGAAATTGGTTTATTTTGAAAAAGGAAAATGAGCTTGATTTTTGCTAGATTTGTCAATTATTTAAGGGTAAAATATCCTACAAAAATGAAAAATGCCATCTACACTTCCTAGAGAGCAAAAAACCCTAAAAGTTCACCATTGTCTTACAACTCTACACGTTGTTGTAGTCATGAAGACTAATAGAATGGTGAATGATGTTTTACCTCATGAGTTTGTGAAGGCGTACGCTGCTTATCTCAAACGATCAATGAAATAGAGCTTCATCGTTCACTGGATGGTTTATACACTTGTGAGAATCATAAAGACCCTTGTGGTTTATTGGGTTCTAGGTGCATTTGATGGTGTAACTATAACTAAATCATTTGAGGGATAGATGTTTGCAACTATAAATGATGTTCCAAAATTGCACTCAATTATCCAGTCTTTTCGATGTCAGATAGATTTTAAGCCTAGTACATTATCTAGTCTTCACCATACTAAATGGTTTGTGTACCTATGAGAACCATATACAATCATGTGGTTTGTTTAGTTTTAAAGGAATTTGAGTGTATTAGATCACCCATGTAATTAATTATTGTAACTATAATTGATGATTCCTAAATTTGTTGTATATGAGAATCATATACAATCATTTGGTCTATTTGTTGTCGGATGATGCCTAAATTTGTTGAACACCATCCAGTCTATTATATGAGATAGTCTATGCACTCACGAGAATCATATACAATTTTGTCCCTCTCATAATTTACTTCTATGGCAGAGGTTTCATCCTCCTACTACATCCTTGTTGTTTCATCACTCATGTGGTCATGTGGCCTCTATAAGAACATAGAGAGTAAGAAGGGGGAGAGATTGAAAGACTGAAAGAATAATAGAAAAGAGAGATTAATACCTAGAAGGTGTCTCACGAGAGACACTCTTTGTCTACTTGTATAACTCACCGAAGAGAGCAATTTGTAAGTTTTTTATGTTCCTTTGATAATATTCTCCTTCAATTCTATTTGCATGACCTGATCCATAGCAGAACATGGTCTGATGTATTTATTTCCTCCCGCCAGCTTTGCGTTGTCCTCTTAAAGTTTATGAGTTGGATTATTGATATTTTCTAGCAGTTTCAATTCAATTAGCTGGGACTTGATGATTTTAAAGAATTCAACTTTAACAAAGACAATGCCACAAGGAGATCGTCAGAATTGGTTACCTGAAGCCACTTTTGATAATTTGCACCTCTTATCAGTTCTCTGGGATTGATTTGATACTCACTTCAGAAACGAAGAACTCCTTCCACAGTTTAATTGGAAATTGAAATTTTAGCATTGACCATGGGCTCATGACACATTACTGGTTATAAAATGTCATTCGCCCTAATGTAAACTTATATAATTGGTTGTTACGGATTCCAAGCATGGTTCAAAGTATCTATGACCCGTTCAATACGGGATATATCGTATCGTATCTTTTGAAAAAGATAGGGTCCAAAACGCTTGTTTCTAGCTGTTTCAGACCACCAATTTTTTTAATAATAAAAAACATGTTATAATCTTTCCAAAAAAGAAACAATGTGAAAAAGAAAACTAAAAAAAAATAAAGTTGTGGCCGTAATACTTTGAACCTTGGTTCCAAGAAGGAAAAAAAATAGAGAAGACAAGGTCAAGAAGAATGAAGAATGAAGAATAAAGAGTGAAGGGGCAGAAGTATTCAACTCACTTTTTATCTCCCTCAGTCTTTTTCTATACAAGAACTTTGCGTACAAGTAAATTCAGCTGTATAATTGAGTTTTTTTTGGTTGGTCTTTTGAGGGGAGCAAGGTTTAGCTGAACGCTGTTCCACGCCAGCATTTAAATGACAGGCCGCAGTCCGCAGAGCACAAGAAATAAATTGCCAAAGGTAGGATGAATAAAGTATCTATTTAAACAAAACAATTAGGAACCACAATCACCATGGATGAAATGATCTCATGTTTGACCAATTGGGAGCATCAACCTTGCTTCAATCCGACATTTTATTTGGCAGGCCCCAAAGCCCCAAAAATAGACGTGAACTCGTCACCACAACAGGTCAATAACTCACCACTTTACCAGGTCATCAGGGAGAATTGAGAGATGTGCGGCTGCAGTGTATAGTGGGCAGGGCTTTCAGAACATTTACATCAGTACACCTTGCTGAGGATACTGTTTTGGAAAAATAAATAAATGGCCAATGAAGCAAGGATATGGCTGACTGCGCACTGGGGAGAGAGGGGCAGACAGGCTGGGGGGATGTCCATGAAAAAGCAAAAGCACCTACTTTTACAAGGCACCCACGATAAGAGTGACTCGACTTGGTGTTGGAGTTGAAGCATATGTTATCCTCCCAGGCTATATATAATTCGCATCATTTTTTCCAGTAACTGATTTTGACAACTAATTCATCAGTCGAATAGCAACTGGACTAGCGAGCAGATCTTAATAAATACAATGCAAACTGCAAAGTCATCTTGGACATTTAGCTAGAGGAAATGATACCCTTTGGGGAGTTTGTTGCTGTAGGTCTGTCTTTTGTTCTTGAGGAGGATTTGGATTGATCCCTTCTTCTTCTTCTTCTGTTTCTTCTGCTGCTTGGGCAGTTTGCTTCTTTGGGATCGCAAGTTGATAGTTGGGGCTGATCAATGTGTCCTGCTCTGGTGGGAGTGGGATCCCAGGACCTGAAATTGATTTCGGTAGTGGGATTTTGTTCCTGTTCCTAGCCAATTCAAGTAGGACCTGGTGGATAGTAAGATACGTTAGTGTTGTTAACAAAAAAATACTATGAACTCACAAGGAAGAAGACAGCAGAATTTTTGTACGACCCAAGTACCTGGCTTCCAACAGCAATTAGTTTTTTTTTTTTTTTTTTTCCTATGCATCTGCTATTGCAATTATACACTTTTTAATATTATATACTTGCTAGCTTTGTGATGGCATTATAAATAACACAAATTCACAGGCCCGCAGGCAAATTAAGGAAGCCTTAAGATTCTAGATTAAACCAGAAAAGACATCAATCAGTTCTAGGTAAACAAAACAAACACAATATTATGATAGTATGATACTATCAAAATAGACTTAAGAAGCTCTTTGAGGTCAATCAAGATGATAGCTTGCAATAAGCTCAAAGAGCAAAAGGAAAACATCAATATTGAGATCTGAAGACCTCAGAAGTCTCAAGGAGATTTTCCCCTGATTCTAGATTGTGGCCCCAACCTCTAGTGCAATCCTTTTTTTTTCCTGTAAAAATTCAGTTTTTGAGGTTTTCCCTAGTACTGGATTCTATCCAGCAATCCAAAGGAGACACACATATTTCTACAATGAATAAGGAACTGCTACATAGTTGTTTCATTTCATGTTTCCCTGTTTTGCCTATAAAATATTAAAATTACATTTTTCTCCATAGATCTATGAAGACATTTGGTGACATTGATTATGGGGTGAGAACTGAGAGTAGGAATGCAAATCAGATTGGCCTGAGTTAGCTTTTTGCATTGCTTCAGGCTCAGGCCTTCAGTTTGGGCCTGGTGAAGTTTTGACAAAAGCCCAACCTAGGCCCACTCAAGTTGCACCCCTACTTGACAGAAGTTAAAATGTTTTTCTTTCTAGATAAGGAACAATAAAATAAATCCCACTACAAATTGAATGGGAAAGATTACTTATCATTAAAAAAAATGAATGGGAAACAAGAATTCAACAAGTTCTAAAATTCATGGCTAAGAACAAAAAAAAATGTTATAAGAGAAGCAATGCTAAAGCTAAAGAATACCTCCCGAGGCGGGGGTTGTGAGAAGCTGAAGTTGACTTTTGTCTGGATGGCTAGCTTGATATCATCACAGTCAATTGCGGACTTTCCAGCATGCTCCGAGTATAACTGTGCATCTGTTAAAACATCAACCACATAACGATACCATAGCTCCAGGAACTGGTGGATAACACAGGGCTCATAATCCTTAACACCCATTGATTTCAGGAGTGACTTTACAATCTTTGCATCCCTTGGCAACTCCTCCTCTCCCTCTTCCCTGTCCACCATCCTTTACTAGCTTTTTCACCTCTGTTTGGCCTAGTACAGCCTTTTTAATACCTGTACAACATATGATATACAAACGACTTTACATTCATGCTAGCATACAATTATTTAGTGTGTTTTTGTGTGTGTGTGTGTGGTGGGGTGGGTGGGTAATATAGTTAACTAAATCTAAATATAGTTAACAAATGAAAAATGAGTAACATGTCATAGCAAATGAAAACTTCCATCCAATAAAAAATTTCATTAAAAAATTAGAAATAGAAAAAAGATAGCAAGTGGAGAAGAACCTAGGGTCGTTCTGCATTTGATGTTTTGACATTGTTGGAATGCAAAGGTGATAGGTGCAATTAACATTTCTAGACAAGAATCCAAATGCCATAGTTTGAACCTTCACTCTAGGGATGAACTTCTAAACAGGTACAATATAGAGAAGATATGTGCTAAAAAGAAGCCTTAGGCCTTCAGACCATGGGCCTCACAGTCCATGGCTCCATGCTTGCAGCTCACACTCAAAACACCCATGACAACCAGCGAACTTGTGCCCGTTCTAGCAGATTTGGTGAGCTCAAATCAGGCCCAATCAAAAAATTGATAGAAATTTATGAAAAAGTGTATTAGATTTAATTAGATTTAATTAGATTTGAACTTTGTAGAAATAGTTAGTAAGTCACGAGTGTGGGGTTCCATACCCACACTTAGGCTCTAGTTTGTGTGGTTCCATACCAAAAGATTTGGTCAGCTCAAGGAGCCAAAACTATATATAATGAAGTGTATGGGGTGGCAATATCAATCAACCGAACCCCTTCTTTCTTTCTCTCTTCTCCTTCCTTCCACTCTTCTTTTCTCTCTCTCTCCCCCCTCTTTGAACCTGTGTTTCTCTTCTCAGATTACACACAGCAGGTATGTTTTATCCAAGTTGGTATCAGAGCACGATCTAAGGCTTCTCATGTGAAGTCTAACCCAGCCAACCACATGAGAGTTACCTAGGGCTGGAAGAATAGAAAGGAGCTACCTTTGCCTGATTCTTGGAGGTTACCAGAGATCTTTAGCAGCTGTCCGAAGATTTGGAGAGTGTTTCTTGGTAATCAAGAAGAATCAGAGAAGGTTAGAGGAATCAAGATTGGATTTTTATCAAGATAAAAGGAGGCAATCAGAGTTTTTTGGGTAAGATCTCATCTCTTCTTGAACCGGCAGTAGTAAGAAACAAGTTAAACTTACTTAGAAGGTATGGCTGAAAAAATCTGAATTTTCTAAGGTTTGTTCTTAACCCTACGAACCTCTTTTTGACTGTGAATATTGGACTGATTACAGTCCAGGACTGTTTATCAGGGAGTTAATCCTTGACTGAGATTGCAATTTTTGAAAGTATTTGACTGTGTTTGCACTCTTGGCTGAGGTTAAATTCTAGACTGTTGTTCTCTGATTAAAGTTACAATTCTGGCTCTTGTTCTTTGTTGAAATCAGTTTCTGGACTGTTAATATCTGGTGTTTTTTATTAAAGTTATAGTTTTGAAAAGGAACTATCAACTGAAACTAAGTTCTGGAAACAAAGAAGGTGATTGGGACTGGCCGTGAGATGAATGAAGTCTACCTACTTGAACATTCACAGGGGGAGCAAAGTAAAGTGGGGAAATTGTTTGTCTCTCAGTTTTGTATTAAGATTATGCTTTGGCACAATTGCTTAGGTCATTTATCTTTTGGGTCTTTGAAGAGTCTTTTTTCAAACTTATTTGAGTCAGTAGAAGTGTCTAGTTTAAAGTGTGAAAGTTGTGAGCTTGCAAAACACAGTGGATCATCTTATCCTTTGAGTAATAAAAGAAGCAACCTTCTTTTTGAAGTTGTGCATACCGATGTTTGAGGGCCTTATCATACTCTCACCATGGAGGGTTTAGAAATTTCTTATTATTTGTTGATGATTATACACGTTTTTCATGGGTCTACCTTATGCACTCTCAAGATGAGGTCCTTTCTCTGACCCAGGCTTTCCATCAAATGGTTCTAACCCAGTTTGAAACTAAGATCAAAACTCTTAGATCTAATAATGCCAAGGAATACTTTGCACAACCCTGGGCATCCTATCTCCTTGATCATGGGGTCATTCATCAAAGCACCTGTCCTCGTACACCTCAACAAAACAGAGTTGCTGAGAGGAAAACAGACATATCTTAGAGGTAGCCAAAAGCATTATGCTCAACTCAAATGTTCCCATACGCTTCTAAGGGGATGCAATCCGTACAGTCGTGTACCCTTATTAATAGGGTTCCTTCATGGGTCCTAAACATGCAAACCCAGTTCAGTCTTTTGTATCTAGATAAGGACATATTCATTATTCCCCTCAAAACTTGTGGGTGTACTTGTTTTGTTCAAATCCTTGGACCTCATCGCTCCAAGTTTGATATCAAAGCCACTAGATGTATTTTTCTTGGATATGCATAAAATCAAAAGGGATATTGTTGTTATGAGCCTATTTCAGGGAAGCGTTTTGTGTCCATGGATGTCACCCTTTTTTAGGATATGCCCTACTATTATTATAGGGCTTCTCCTCAAGGGGAGAGTAGTGAGGAAGGGATTTCAGTTTCAGCCCCAAAAGTTCCTTTACCTATCCCAGTTACTGAAGGGAAGAGATGTGAAGAGGGTTGCCAAAAATGCAGAGTTGAGAGTGTATCACAGAAAGTGGTGGAAGCATGTTGATTCTCGTGTTCAACAGCAATCCAAGTCAATTCCAACATCTTCTACAACCACAGATCCAGACACTACTACTGCTCCCACAATTGATCCCACTATTACAAATGCTCAACCATCACCATCAGTTGACCTTGATCTTCCAATTGCAATTCGTAAAGGAAAGCATCGTTGCACCTCATCCATTGCCCATTGCATCTCCAAGTTCCTTTCCTATAATTGTCTCTCATAATCCTATAGGTCTTACTTGGCATGTATTGCTGCTATTCCTATACCCAGAAAAGCACAAGAAGCCCTTTTGATACCTGAATGGAAGGAAACAATGCAAGTAGAGATGGATGCTCTGTTGGGACATAAATAAAGGGGATACAGGTGTACAAGAAAAGGCCAAGCCAGCCTTTAAAGAATGTAACTAACAGCCAACCACTAGACAAGTGGATTGGACAAGTGGAGAGGCTGGTATAATAGAATTGTAACAGCAGAATATAAATAAGAAAAGGAAGTTAGGAGGGGATTATGATTTGGGAATACAATCTCTCTCTCTCTCTCTCTCTCATTCAGGAGGCAGGCTCCCTTGAAAGAGTCCCTGAGTTAGGCAGTTCCTAACAAGTTGGTATCAGAGCCAAGATGCCAAGCACAAGGTCATCCACAATGGAGAACAGAGTCGACAACATGAAAGGAGAAATGCAAAGGATATCGGCTGATGTCAAAGAAAGCTTTGCATCCTTGCTTGAACGACTAGCACAGGCACCACCTGCGCCAATCCAGGAAGAGCGCAGTGACACCAGTCATCGAAGCAGATCAAGAACAGCAAGAAGCGAATTTCCCATCTTCGCAGGGGGAGATCCCACATCCTGGCTTCTGCGAACAAAAAGGTACTTCGATTACCATGACACACAAAGACCTGATCGTGTCCCATTAGCTTCTACACACCTGGAAGGAGAGGCGATCATCTGGTACCAGTGGTACTGGTGACGGCACCCAAGAGCCACATGGGTAGACTTCACCGGCGCCTTAACCATGCGATTTGAAGTCTCGGCTTTTGAGAACTATGATGAAAGCCTCGCTAAGCTACGACAGACTGGCTCCGTCCAAGATTATCAGATGGCGTTCGAAAGATTAGTTGTGCACGTGCAAGGCTGGCTAGAAAACGCGCTTGTCGGCAGTTTTGTTGGTGGACTCAGGGAAGAATTGTGGCTGGAGGTAAAAGCCATGCAGCCCACCACCGTTCTTGAAGCAACAGCATTAGCTCGACTACATGAAGACAAACTGAATCGGGCAAGAAGGATTAATCGACCTCTGGGAGCTGCGATCAGACCAGGTATATCGAACCCAGACCCAAGTATCTTGGGTAAACCGGAGCCCAGATCAGGAGCAGGAATCATAGGCAAGGAGCCCAACTCTAGTTCAGGCCCCAGCTCAGCTAAGAGGTTAACCTGGGTTGAGATGCAAACCCGACGGGAAAAGAGCCTTTGTTATGCATGTGGAGACAAATTCGGGCCAGGCCATCGCTGCAAGATCCCTCAAGTTTTATTCCTTCAACCTGAAACCGAATATGTCAACCAATCAACAGAAATTGAAGAGCCAATGGACAACCAAGAATGGGGGCAATGGACAAAGGAATACCTAGAAGTATCCCTGCAAGCCTTGATCAGTGGCATGTGTCGGTTCTGATAGACAGTGGCAGCACCCTCAATTTCATTACCAAAAGATTGGTAAGACAACTAGGGATTCTGGTCCAACCATGTACAGCCTTCTAGGTGCACGTAGCTAATGGGAGCAACTTGGTGTGCGACAGTACGTGCATGGAATTAAAGATGAAGATACAAGGACATGAGTTCGAGGTAGATCTGCACCCCCTGGAAATCAGTGGAGCAGATGTAGTTCTCGAAGTCCAATGGTTAAGGCAACTAGGGCCGGTGATATGTGATTGGGCCCGTCTCAGTGATCTTCAAAGAGCCTAAGGAACTACCACCGAAACGTACCCATGATCATTGCATTCCATTGCTGCCCGGAACTACACCCACAAATGTAAGGCCCTATCGTTACCCCCATTTTCAGAAACTAGAGATTGAGAGGCAAGTGCAAGATATGCATGACAGAAAAATTATACAACACAGCCAAAGCCCATTCTCCTCGCCAATATTACTTGTGAAAAAGAAGGATGGGACATGGTAGTTTTGTATAGACTATAGGGCACTGAACAACATTACTGTGAAGGATCGATTTCCCATACCGGTAATCGATGAACTACTAGATGAACTCGGCAGGGCCACCATATTCTCTAAACTAGACCTGAGATCGAGATATCATCAAATTCGGGTCAATGAAGGAGACATCCACAAGACTACCTTTCGTACACACGAAGGGCATTATGAATTTCTAGTTATGCCGTTCGGTTTGACCAATGCGCCAGCTACGTTCCAAGCCCTTATGAATGACATATTTCGACCCCATTTGCGCAACTTTATACTCGTTTTTTTTATGATATACTTGTATATAGCGCTACATGGGACGAACACCTAGTACATCCACAAATCACCTTGGAACTGCTGAGGACTCATAAATTCCCTGCAAAGGAGTCAAAATGCGCATTTGGACAGACACAAGTACACTATTTAGGGCACGTGGTCGAAAACGGCATTGTAGCAGCAGACCCGAAAAAGATCTCAAGCATGATAAATTGGCCCTGACCTCAAAATGTTAAGGAGTTACGAGGCTTCTTGGGTTTAATAGGGTACTACCGGCGATTCATTAGAGAGTATGGACTGATTGCTGCCCCCTTGACAAGTCTACTTAAGAAGAATGGGTTCTACTGGAGTAGGGAGGCCTAACAGGCCTTCGAGACACTCAAAACAATTGTCTCATCCCCACCGACGCTCGCACTTCCAAACTTCACAAAGGACTTCATCATTGAATGTGATGCATCAAGCCAAGGAGTTGGTGCAGTTCTCATGCAAGAAGAAAGGCCACTAGCGTTTTTCAGCAAAGAAATGACAGCAAAGAAATGGGCCAAATCAGTATACAAACGTGAACTGATAGCAATTGTTCTCGCAATTCAAAGGTGGCAGCCCTACCTTCTAGGAAGGAGGTTCATCATACGAACTGACCACCAGAGCCTGAAATTTCTATTGGAGCAGTCTATACTATCCCCATAACAGTAGCGATGGATAGCCAAATTACTTGGCTACGATTATGTCATTAAATACAAGGCAAGGCACACTAACAAGGTGGCGGATGCACTGTCACATACAAGATCTCAAATCCCACCTCCATCGAGCCCAACAATGGATGGCAAACTCCTACAACATAAGGCATAGGCCTGTCCAGCACCAGATTAAGCAGCAAGTCTTCCTTAAATTACAACCATACAAGCAAGTTTCAGTAGTAGGCCACCGATGGAACAAGCTGAATTCTAGGTACTTCGGCCCATTTCAAATTGTGGAACGCATTGGGTCGGTGGCATACAGGCTTGACCTCCCAGCAACATCAAAATTACACCATGTAACCCATGTATCCCTATTGAAAAATAGCCAAAAACAAGGGCAATAACAACAACCACCCTCCCATCATTCTCGGAAGATGGCCAAGTTCAAACTGAGCCCACTCAGATAATAGATTTCAAGTTGATACGCAAAGTGAATCACATCACACCAGAGGCATTGGTGGTATGGTCAGGTCTCCCAATTGACGATGCAACTTGGGAACCTTACTTGGATTTACAGAATAGATTCCCACATCTTGACCTTGAGGGCAAGGTCGCTTTCAAGGGAGGAGGGACTGTTGGGACACAAATAAAGGGGATACATGTGTACAAGAAAAGGCCACGCCAGCCTTTAAAGAATGTAACTAACAGCCAACCACTAAAACAAACTAAATAACAAACTAGACAAGTGGAGAGGCTAGTATAACAGAATTGTAACAACAAAATATAAATAAGAAAAGGAAATTAGGAGGGGATTATGATTTGGGAATACAATCTCTCTCTCTCTCTCTCTCTCTCTCTCTCTCTCTCTCTCTCTCTCTCTCTCTCTCTCTCTCTCATTCAGGAAGCACGCTCCCTCGAAAGAGTCCCTGAGTTAGGCAGTTCCTACATGCTCTTGTTAAGAACAACACATAGGAACTAGTTAACCAGTCTGAAGGGAAGAAACTTGTTGGATGCAGATAGGTGTTTACACAAGCTTATGGCATAGAATACACAGAAACCTTTGCACATGTTGCAAAAATGAACACTATCAGGATTTTACTATCCATTGTTGTGAACTTCTCGTGGCCACTATTTCAGCTAGATGTTAAGAATGCCTTCTTCAACGAAAACTTACAAGAGGAAGTATACATGGAGTTGCCCCCTGGTTTTTATAGTACAGAAGTAGGAAAGAAAGTTTACCTTTTAAAGAAGGCCTTGTATGGGTTGAAACAATCTTCGAGAGCTTGGTTTGATAGGTTTAGACTGGCTTTGGAGAAATTCGGATACATACAAGCTCAGTCAGATGACACTCTCTTCTTTAAGAAGACAGGTCATTCCCTGACTCTACTTGCAGTCTATGTAGATGACATTGTGATAACAGGGAGTGATATTAGTGAAATTGAAACTCTTAAACAGCATCTTCATAAAGAATTTGAAGTGAAAGACCTAGGGGAATTACACTATTTCCTAGGAATTGATGTAGCTCGATCTAAACATGGCATTTTTATCTCTCAAAGGAAGTATATTTTGGACTTATTGGAAGAAACTGGCAAGTTAGGAGTGAAACCTACTGACACACCTATTGAGTTCAACCATAAAATAAGTGTAGAAAATGGAGAACTTCTTGAGGACAGGGCTATGTACCAAAGGTTGGTTGGGAAACTTCTTTATCTCTGCCTAACTCGGCCAAATATTTCCTATGTTGTCAGTGTTGTTAGTCAATACATGCATTCTCCTAAGACCACCCACCTCCTTGCAATAGAAATGATTCTAGCCTACTTAAAGAGATGTCCAGGGAAAGGTATAATCTTAAAGAATAATAGTCACATGAAAATATAAGTGTATACAGATGTAGATTGAGTTGGATGTGTTGATGAAAGGAGATCCACCTCTAGATATTGTACATTCGTGGGGGGAATCTTGTTTCCTGGAAAATCAAGAAACAGAATATTATTACTCTCCCCAGTGCAAAAGCAGAATATAGATCAATGGCCAATGGTGTTGCAAAAGTGTTATAGGTGAGATCTTTGCTTAATGAGTTGGAAATTAATTATGAGAAGCCTCTGATATTGTATTGCAATAACCAAGCTGCAATTAATATTGCCCACAACCCAATACAGCATGACAAGACTAAGCATATCGAGGTTGACAGACATTTTATCCGAGAGCGAGTCGCATCTCAAGAAGTATGCCTTACTTACATTGCCTTAGACATGCAGTTAGCTGATCTCTTCACCAAAGCATTCACAAAAATCAAATTGGAAACATATTTACTCAAGTTGGGCGTGACAAATATCTAATCCCAACTTGAGGAGGAGTGTAGAAATAGTTAGTAACCCACGAGCGTGGGGTTCCATACCTACACTTAGGCTCTAGTGTGTGTGGTTCCATACCCACACCTAGTTATTTTAATTCCTTTTTTAAGTTGGGCCGAATGGCCTTATCCATGTTTTTTGTTTTTGTTTTATTAGGACTAAGATTTTATCTTTTATCTCCTATTTTTGTAAGGAACCAAAACTATATATAATGAAGTGTATGGGGCGGCAATATCAATCAACCAAACCCCTTCTTTCTTTCTCTCTTCTCCTTCCTTCCACTCTTCTTTTCTCTTTCTCTCCCTCCTCTTCGAACCTGTGTTCCTCTTCTCAGATTACAAAGCAGCAGTTCTGTTTTATCCAAGTAACTTCATTCTGTTTTTAGCAAGTTTTTCCTTGTTTAGTAACTTAGTAGCATTTGTCAAAAAGGAAATTATCCTATAGAACTCAAAGAACACATGTATTGTTCCTTCTGTCCATCCATTGTCCCTGAAATTGCTTCTCCAACAGCACTTGCACCAATTCTGAATGGGACTCAACACTGCAATGGCACAATTGTCACACACCAAAAACAATATCATATTTGGAGATTTGGTAGGAGGAATCAATGTTCTGGCCATGATATTTTTTATGTTTACCAATCAAGGAAGAAAAAGATGGTGGCCATTTGTACAACAAGCACAAAGAAGAAAGACAAAATGAGCAGGAAAAAATAGCTGGCATTTATCATCAGTCAAAAGGGTTAGCATGTCCGTGTCTGAGAAAGAAATTAGAGCATAACAATATCAAATACCTAGTTAAGTTGTGCAAAGGCTCTTCAAGGAAACACACTCACATCATCACCACCAATCCTTGTGACGACAACCACAGCTCCAAAAGCATTTGATCTTATCTATTTTCATGTCCTCCTTGTACTAACCTTCAATTCATGTCCTCCAGAATCACCATGAACCATGACAGGCTTATTTATGATCATCTTTTAGGGCAATGCAGGATGAGGAAGGAGAATCAGCTAGTGTGGTGCACTATGTTGTAACAAGTGTTCTCTTTGCCGCGCCATCAAGTGCCATCCATCGTGCCTACAGCCGCCACTCCAGTGTCCGTGTGTGTGTCATGGGTGGGCTTTGCATGTACTTTTGTATGGGGGACTGCCAATGGCATTATTGTAATACTGTAGCATGATTTTTCACATTTTTTATGTTTCTTATTGTCACTCCCCCAAAAGCTTAACGTACTCTTTGAGGGGAGGTAGGTAGTCGAGTGAGCTCATAAGCGTGTAAAGGTTAAGCACGAGATCCCCTCGACACTGTATTGTGTGCTTGTGCTTACCACTGATTAATGCAATACAAGTTGTCTTTTGTCTAATTTGTGTGCCTTCTTGTTACCTTTTGTGTGTTGTTGCTTGCATCTGTAGGCTTTCTCGATCCCATTGAGCACCGCACGGGGCCTCGTCGATTAACCCCCTAACAATGTGGCACCCATGATTGATGGGGGAAAATTGTAGAGGGTGTTACACCCAAGGATGGTCAAAGTGTCAGACAAAGTGAAGATAGTGGAGCTGATTGCAGAGTGGCAAAGAAGCTGATCAAGGGTAAATTTGACTAATAAAAAAAATAATGCATTACATCAGCATTTTTGTGTGGAAAACTAACATAAGGGGGTATTATGCTATTTTTTTAAACATTAGGGGACGTTTTTGTTAGGGTCAAAACACAGGGGAAGTTCAAGGGATTGTCAGAAAATCCTGGGAAGATTTTTATAATTAACTCATAAAATTTTGAATACGTCTAAAATGGCTAGATGTGACAGAGGGGGCAAATATGTCTTTACGCTTGAAATTAGATTTCTTCTTCCACCCAGCCCTAATCTTCATATAGCTGAGACAGTCGAACAACCTGAACTTTCTTGACCACTGGAACGACCAACCCCTGCTTCATTCTTCAGTGAGACAGGTACATCTTCTTATTCCTTTTCTTTTCTGTTAAAACAGGTTATGCTCAGATTAAGAAACAGGTACAAACAATTGCTGTTTTTTTTTTATAATTGTACAAACAATTGCTCATTACATAATGTAATGCTTTCTGTTTATTGTCTTGAGCTGAGATGAACAAATTTATTGAAAGTTTTGGGAGAAATGCCTTCCCTAATTGTTACCAACAATTACCTTGACTGAATAGTGTAGAAAACCTGTTACTAATTGTATATATCCACATAGAATCCCTGAAGACTGAGGCTTTAATAATTGATAGATCACTGGTTGGACCAGCAGACTATGTGTGGTATAAGGCCATATCAAGGATTTCATGTTGATCAAGGATGGAATAATTTCTTCTTTTGGAAGAAAATTTTGGGGTCACAGTGGGATAAAAGTGGGTTGTGGGCTTATGGCCAGGCCATATCTTCAAAATAAATTTGGCTCCATCCCTGGATTGTTCAAAAAACCCTATTTTTATCAGTTCAAGGATTTGTTTTGGTACCTAACATTTGTTTTGTCAGATAATAATCTGGGATCTTACCTAACCATTTAAGCTTCGAGGTTGAACGGTTTTTTTGAGATGGTACTATCAATTCAAGGATGTGCAGTAAAGTTGTGGCTCCAGAGCCCATCATCATTGGGAATACAATATTCTGTGCTTGCCCTAAGGCTACAAGAATGTGGCCACTGTTAGCCCAGTTGAGGGAGAAGGGAATGCTGACAAGTAAAAGAACACATATTGCCCTCTACAGATATATTCCAAGCATGTGGTGCTGTTTTGCTCCATAAGACTGATCACAAAACGACATCATCCATGGAGGAAACAGAGTTTCTTGGGTTTCTAGAGGGATATGTAAACTGAATTTACGTATTTGTTATTCTCTACTCGAAACTGAGGAGATCACCATTAAGATGGGAATAATAAATCTTGCAAAATATGATTAAACAATAATTGCTATAAGGTGGACAAAAATTAAATTAAATTTGGAAAACAACAGTAGGAAAAAAATAAAATAAATCCCAAGAATAATAGCCTCATAGACTCTAGGTCTGATAATTTGTTAGACAAAAAGTTACAACATCTCATTAGCAAGTTTCCCTTTAGGCTGCATTTATTTCTGAGCAAAATGGGTACAAAGCAAAGTTTCCCTGTAAAAGGGGCATAAATATAGCTGACATATTTCAGAGTGAACTTTTCTTCACCTCCTCTGATGAACAAATGGAACCTTGACGATGGAGAAAAATAAATTTATCAACAAGGCTGTGAAGGAACCTTTTTTTCTTCAAAAGAAACTACAAATGTTTTTTAACTGATAATAATCAAATTTATTGATTAAAACTGCAAGTGTCTTAATTTGGGAGTAACATATTTCTCTGAATTTAAAGGCATTCCCATTTCCGTGCCTTTACTTACTAGTGCTCCCTGGTTTGACTTTTAAAGAACTCAAATTTACACTACAAACTTTTATTCAGTTCAAAACAGAAAATAAAGGGTAATAAAAAATAGAAGCATATAAAAAACCAGATGAGAACACTCCCAATGAGTTAGAGATGAGAATACTACCATGTTTATCATTCATTCATTGACTTGAAGAAGAAAGTTTACAATCCTTTGTTTCTTTTATTGTTTACAATTCTTCGTTTCTTTTATTGTCCAAAATTGGATATGGTAGGATTCTGAAAATGTACTCAATAAGAGGGTTCTCAAGAATCCAGCATTACCACTGACCTATGAACCTTTTTTTTCCAAACATTAGCCAGAAAATGATTCAAATAATGCAGTTAGATCACTTTTAGGTCATAGAAAATTCCTACTGGTGCTCAGATTGAACAATCAGTTGAAAAACATAAGATCGATTAACAAAATTACAGACTGAGATGCCGGATCTGCAACCTGCGCTTCATGGGATGGAATCCACTCAACTCCAGTAGCACACCAACACTGCTACCAGAGTCAGCTATGTCCCTTGTGCAGTTCTGCAATTCTACTCAGATCTGAACAAAAGAAAAGCATACTTTCTAAAAATAAAATTCGTTCATGTTGTTGAAGACAGGCTATTCGTCCCTTTTACCGTTTTTTAGGGATGAAAATCAGAGTTTAACCATGAAACAGGGGAAAACATATATTGATTCTCAAACAAAACATCTGGGAGACAAAAAAGAACATACCAATCGATCTGAAACACCAACCTGCTGCGGTTTCGACCACTAGAACGATTGCCGCCGCTGGTTCAGTGAGAAGATGAAGGAGACGATTAGAAGTCGCAGTGAGAGGATGAAGGAGAATGGTAGAAGTCGCAGTGAATGGAAAGAGAAAATTTCACCATGAATGAAATCTTACCTCAGTGTTCGCCAAATGGAAGAATTCGCCGCTGGTTGCAGAGAGCACTGGAGAAGATGGTATCGATGGGCCAAACCCTAGGCTTTAGATTCGATTCATTCGAATGGCATTAATGGTATTATAAAAAATTATTGGAGACAATTTTGGTAACATATAAAAAAAAGCTGAAATTTTTTTGGGTAATATACAAAATCCTCCCCCTAAATTTTCTTACAATCATAAAAGTTTTTTTATAATTTTATTTTAGTAAAAACCTCCCCTATGTTCGCCAAATGGAAGAATTCGCCGCTGGTTGCAGAGAGCACTGTAGAAGATGGTATCGATGGGCCAAACCCTAGGCTTTAGATTGGATTCATTCGAATGGCATTAATGGTATTATAAAAAATTATTGGAGACAATTTTGGTAACATATAAAAAAAAGCTGAAATTTTTTTGGGTAATATACAAAATCCTCCCCCTGAATTTTCTTACAATCATAAAAGTTTTTTTATAATTTTTTTTGAGTAAAAACCTCCCCTAAAGTTTGATATCGACAAAAACTTTCCGTCTGTCTGTGCTGAGAATTACGAAATTGCCTTTGATTAATTGTCAGCGAATCAATAAAATATTTTAAAATGTCTGAATTGCCCCTGCCTCCCCTTCCTATCGCAATAAAAGGGAACGGTATGAAATCTTCCCCCCATCTCCCCTTACTGGTTTACCTCCTCTTCTTCTTCTTCTCTCTCTCTCTCCCCTTAGTCCCCACTCTTTTTAGTCATTGAGTCGGAGCAACCGATGCACCGCACCTACATTAACATAAATGATGAACAATTTAGGAGAAGAAAGGACTCAAAGGATTGATTCATATACCCAAAATTACCAATTAAGTTTCTAATAAAATGTAAGACAGGCACAATGTAGATTTCTTATTTTCACTGTAGAGCTATAAACATTTAAAATGTCAACAACCCACACTTTATGCACCAACCTGGGTTGAACCGTCAATCTCCTTAAAATGTATTGTAATTGAGGTGATTGACCGCAAAAATCTACTATTTGCACAATTTCTTATGAAAATTAAGAAGCAAGACAACCAATTTCGACTCAAAATCGGTAAAGGGTAAACTCAATAAACCCCGAAAAACAATAACCAAATTAACTTGAAAGTTGAAACCCACGAGAGATGCAGAAAGGAAAGCAGGAAAAACACACAGACAAATGGAGAGAAAAGATGACTCCAACCTGAACTAGAATCGAATTTAAATTTTCTAAATTAGGGAAACGACAAACGAGATAATGGAAACCAAATCATACCTCGACCTGAGTCGGTAGGGAGAGAGATTGAGATAAGGGACAAGCTCCTCCTACAACTGATTAGGTGGTTCCCAGAGGTTCGATCTGTGTCGCTCAAGGGGAAACTGCACTTTGCTGATTTCAATCTCATGTTGGAGGAGTGGGGAGGGTATGTGTACCCTTGGATCTCAGCCATGGCTGAAGCTTACCCATGGTTAGAGGAGCTAAGGTTGAAGTGCATGGTGGTGATTGACAAGGCATTGGAACTGATCTCACGTTCATTTAAGAATTTTAGTGTTTTAGTCCTCTTGTATTGTGAGAGTTTCACTACTAATGGACTCGCTGCCATTGTTGCCAATTGCAGGTTCTTTTTCGTTCACTACTCATTTCTGTTACTTTGTGCTGGGTGGCAGCTTGAAACTAATTTTAGTAGGTTTGGCTAAAACCTTAAGTTCTCATGAGAGAATGAGAGAGCTTCAAGGAGGTTGCCGCTGACAGTTGCTGAAAATCTATTCACTGCCACTGTGAAGAAAATGAACAGTGCCTTTCAGTTATTCCAACTCAATGGAAGAGAGTGGGAATAGTAGGGGCAAAGAAGAAGAAGAAGAAATTAATGAAAAAAAAAAACAGTGAGGGGAGATCGGGGGGAAGGATTTCACTCCATTCCCTTCTATTGCGAGAGGAAGGGGAAGCAAGGGCAATTTAACATTTTGAAATATTTTATAATTTTATCAGTTTTCTTTCTAAAGCACTGACGAAAGGGTGGTTTGTCAAGATCTTTAAAACTTTAAGGGAAGTTTTTGTAATTTATCCTTTTTTTATTAAAAAAAAAAAAACAGAAAATTTGGGCTTAAAAATGAGCAATGGCTGAACATAGCACTCCTAAACACCAATAAATGCTTAATAGTGTGGTCCCAACTTAAATAAGCACTTCCAAACATAACCTAAGTTTGACTACGCCTAAAAGTGGACAAATTCCAAAATACCATTTTTTCTTTTGTTTTGACAAATACTGCTTGAGCATTGCCTGAACATCATAGGCCACTAAAGCAGATAGCCAAGGGGGACAATCTAACCAAAAGGTCCAAAACTACCTTGATCCCTCATTCCCCTCTTGGCAAGTACGTGAGCCACCTGATTAGCAGAGCACTTATTTAAGGAAAAAAGATTCAAAAGATTTAGCCAGCATATAAATGTCTTTAGAAATATATATATATATATATATATATAAGACCTCCATCGGCTAGTCCTATGAATCAATTTTAAACCTGTTATTGATTATCTGATTCGACTATCACCTTCTTGAACCTTGTATGCCCCACCAAGGGGAGGCCTTGATACATTGCCAAAGATTCAGCTTGATGAGCCGAAGTAACAACCACATGACCATAACTATATAGCTGCAATGCAGAAAGCTGAATTATCTCAAACAACTGCTCCAAAGCTGGCCTTAGATCCTCCTTCAATGCATTAAACCCCCATCAATGTAAACTTTTACCGAGCCTTGAACCGGGGCCTCCAAAAAACAGCAGAGGACTGAGAGGCTTCATTCAACCAGGTACCTTGCGGCCAGAATCTCAAATGCAGTGGAGTGGGTTCGACATTGGCTACGAGAGATCCTTCACCTGTTTGGAAATTTGATTCATAATCACAATGGATCAACATTAGTTTCTAGCTTTCCATATGTTCCAAATAATAAGAGCTATGTAAGAAAGTAATTTAGATTTTCTTTTTTCTTTTATAACACAACAATTAGTGGTCCAGTTGAGAAACCAGTCATCAAACTTGGAATTACTCGGCACAATATTCATATTTGCATTGAAAAGGCTTGCAAACTAGAACCTTTTGGCATGCTCACATGAAACCAAGGCATGCAACACTCTTTCAGGAGATTTGTTACAAAGAGGAATAAACTTTTTAATTTCATGTTTAGTGGGTAAGGACCATATTAGTTTCCACTTTGATTTTTGAGTCGACCTATGAGTTATATCTTCCAAATCTAGGTTGTTTGCAAGAAAATTAGCAGAGCTAACCGTGAAATGATCATTCAGGTCCTGGTTCCAGCATAGCTTATCTTCCCACTGTCCATTTCCAAGGGGGATTTGAGTGACTGTGTTGTTGATTACAGTACTGAAAGTATTGGATGTGATGTTTTTCTTCCACTTTCTTCTATCATTATCAATTAAATCACTCACCAATTGAGGTCCTAAAGGGCCTGGCCTAGGTCCCATTGGTTTAAAGCCTGCAATAGCTGGTATCCACGAGTCCTTCCAGATTGATATATTAATTCCCTTGTTCACATTTCAGTAGACCCCCTTAAGTAAATTCTTTCTCCTTTCTAAGATATTCCTTGATCCCCAAGATCCCTTAGCTTTGCAACTTCCCCCTCAAGCAAATTTTCATTTAATATTCTTTGCCCTCATCAAATTTGCCCACAAGCTATTTTCTTTTGAAGCAATTCTCCAAGCGAGCTACTGCTAAGATATGATATGCCCCGCTTTTTCTAAACCTTCCACCCATCAAAGTTTTTTATCTTTTTAGTCTTTCTCAGTTCCATCTATTCTCCTTATTGTTTTGCTATTTTTTTCCCTTTTTATGGGCCAAGCCTCAGCCTGCAATGGTCCCTTCCACAAAATGAAAGAAGTGCTTAATTTATTGTGGAAAAAATGACTCCATTGTGAACCGGTCCCATCCAAACCCAAATTTATCATCCATTGATTTTTCTATAAAGTGCACCTCATCCACTAATTAGTGTATTTTGTTACATTTCATTTGAATTAAATATTTTTCTTAAGATTTTAAATTTAAATTCCTATGATTTATCGTCTTCATATGTTTTAGTAACTTTTATTCCTTTTATTATTCCAATATAATATTGTGGTGATTTTTTAAATATTATTTTATCATTATTAATCTTTTTTAATCTTAATGAGTTCAATTATTAGATTCATATTTGTATAACTTAGTTTTATATTTTTATATTTATTAATAAATATATATATATATATATATTTATTTATTTATTTTAACCATTGTTATTTTGTATTGTTTTTTTTTTCAATTTATCTTATTTCTAAAATGTAATATCTTTTTATACTTGATCAACACAAGGTGTGGACTGATCCACACCACATCTGGCAAAATACCCCTTTGGGTGTAAACCGTTTCAATCAACAGAATTTGTCTACAAATCAAAGTGCCTGTAAAAAGTAGTGTGGTGTGGATCCATCAACACCATAGTGGTCTATACCAAACAATTTCTTATTCACATTGTAGAATTTGCCTAAAGTGAGCCATAAGATTGGCAGACCTATACGCATAACAAATTGAGTTATTGGAGAGATTATCCAAATCGGCTCAACAACTAGCTAAAGTTTGAGAAATTCACCAAGGAAAAGAGGGAAGTCAATCCAACAAAACTTGTATAACCAATTAAGCTTCCCCTTTCAAAGTAAGGGAAGTGATTCCTAATTCACAAATTAATTAAGCATCCCCTTTCAACTATATTGTAATTGGTCTTTGGGCCTCTTTTGAAAAAAAAAAAAAAACTCTAATTTTATATAGCGGTTCAACTAGGGTTTGATAACTTCAGCCTCTCACTTCATGGGAGTGGGTACTAGGGTGGGTGGATGGGGGTTTGGCTAAGGGTGTAAACAAAGTGAATTCGAATTGATTCAGAGCATATTTGAATTTGAATTTAATTGCATAAATACTTATTCAAATTTGATCCAATATTCATCAAATATTTAAAATACTTAACGGAATTTGATTTCATTTAAATAATTAAAATTTTAATTCAATTCAAATTTGACTATCTGATTTGAATAAAAAAATTGTTATAGAGAAAGAGAGACAAAAAAAATGAAAATAACATACCCTAATCTGACTGTGAATCAAGTTTATAGTCATGTATCGGCCTTCCTATCAGCACCTTCCCTACGTCTCTTCTCCAATAGCCTTCTAGCCTCCTCAAGTCCTCGTCCACCGTAGTTGGTGCTGCTTATGTTTCCTTGGTTGTAGTTGGTTGTCTCAATGATTGTGCCACTCCCATGAGTGGTGCCACAATAAACATATGCAGCGTGTGTGTGTGTGTGAGAGAGAGAGAGAGTATCTTGGAACAAGGAGAGGAAGAGGGAAAGAGATTTCACAAAGCAAGAATGACGGCTGGAAAACATGGGATTCTTGTAATTTGATACGACTTTTAACCCCTAACGTTAATTTCACTATTTGCTTTTGTTTTTTTCTCTCACTTTGGAGAAGTGATACCATGGAACCCATAAACCAATTTCCAACTTAGATTAATAGTGGTTCTTTAGTTTTCAAAAAGTATCACAAAAATACAATTGAAACACTGCAAGTCGGGTTGGATTGGTATTGAGTTGAACCCTATAGGTTAAGGCAGGTTCATAAACCACATGGTATTGAGTCGGATTGAATCATACCCATGTCATAGTCTTTCAATTGTATTTTTTGTAATACGTTTTGAAAAGTTAAGAGCTATTAATTTAAGTTGAAATTAGTTTATGGGTTATTGGGCTGACATCCTTATTCTTCTATGCTATATTTTTATTATGTATGGACTTTTTGAGAGAAAATGAAGTGGAAAAAGCCATATGACATTCTTAATTAGGTGTGATCATGGACCAAGTTAGGCTATGGGCCTAGTATAAGGCTTTATTAATGTAATTGTTTTTAACAAAACTTAAATTAATAAAAAATAGTTTTAAAATTAATAAATATCATATAGCAAAATTAAATTTATAAGATTAATATTTTTTATAAATTTTATTATAATATTAGTAATTTATTGGATTTTTAATTAATATTTTTTAAAAATTATTATTATTATTATTTTATTAACAATTTTGAATTAATTTTATAACTTTAAATGGATTAAAGTTATAACTTTTATAGTTTTATTAGTAATAACAATCAATAATTATGCTACCTAATTAAGTTAATTAGGATTGTTTAACCACATAAATAAGTTACCTAATTAAATAGGTAACCTAAATCTAAGCCTATTAAATAATTTGTATTTATAAATGTTGTATAACATATGGAGCCATATTAGCATCAAACTAATGGACACATATGTAGGATGTGTCTAAACTAAAAAAAGGACCTATATCTAGGGATGCAACTTGAGCGAGCCCGGCTCAAGATTGAACCAACCCACTCTACAAATTTACATGGGTTGGGTTGGGCCTAGGCCTTAATTTTTTCTCGAGGTGGGTCTAAGTTTTAGGGTTACGAGCTAGGCTTGGGCCTAACCTAAACTTTGGATGAGCGTGGGTTGAGGTATCTAGTAGCTTGAACCCAACCTAAGCCTAACGTAACCCAAGCCTGCTTGAATCATGGTTTCCAAAACCAGACCAAAAAAACCGGGAACTGGTCAGGTCCGTTTTCCCCAAAAACCATTGATTTTGGTCAACGAATTGCTGAACCGGGCAATTAACCATTCGAACGGTTTTGACCATTTTTTACTTTTTAATTTTTTTTTATTTTTTTGTCAAAATGAGCCAACCATTCGTTTGAACAATCAGACCGTTCGACTCGATAACTGAACTCCTAATCGGTTCAGTCTCCGAGTCGGTTTTAAAAACCATGGCTTGAACAAATACATACATATGTGTATTATGTTTGTGTACAGATATCTTTTTCAATGTATATGTGCATTTGTTTATTAGACTCTATACATGCTCTCACTAAATTTTACTCTTAATTTAAGCCATAAAGCCAATAAAAGACAATAAAAGATGGGCATAAAAAACATATACATAAGTTTTTTAGGTGTTGGGTTAAGCTCAGGTTGGCCTGGGTTGATAAATTTAGGCTTAACATCAGGTTGGCCTAGGCTTAAACCTAAGGGTTGCACCTTTAGGATTGGGCCTAGATTGACCTACAACTCAACCCTACCCACCTGAGTTCCACCCCTAGGGATTTACCTACAACTCTGTTAAAACATAATAATTTAAATTAAACGTGGGCCTAGGTTGACATACAACTCAACCCAACCCCTATATTCAAGGGATTTTAAAAGAGGAAACTACCTATAGGTAGTAGATAAAGGTTTTTTTTTAACGACAGTGGAGACCAATTTTTAGCAAACCAATGATTTGGGGCATAAAAGAGAGATTTTAGAAGAGAACTTAGGAATATGAAAAGTGGGGTAAGATGGATGACACATATTACGAGTGATGGAAATGGGAAAAGAGAGAATTAAGGAGAATGAAGGAAAGGGGAGTTGGATTGATATCATATCCCCTAATCAATAAATTAGGTTTAATTGAATGAAAGTTGAAGAGTGATTGTATATTATGATATATTTAATCAAATTAGAAATTTAATAAATCGAATCAATGTGGATTCAAATTTGATACCATAAAATAATGAGTAAAAATTACATTAAAAAGTAACCATTATCTTAAATCAAATTATCCCAATTTAATTCAAATCCATCAAATACAGATTACAGAATACAGAATAGGTTTATTGAATACAATTGACACCCCTAGGTTTGGGTCATAATTTTCCCTTTACATTAAAAGGAAAAGCTTTTCCTAAACCATAGCATTTGTCTTTATTGGAGGCATAAGGATCCATTTGATTTGCAGTAGAAATGGGAAATGCAATCCCTCATAATTGGTTCAAAACAAAATCAGAAGCAGAACCAAATCCAAAATCAACTGGAATATGGATTCTCTCTCCCAAGGGAGGGAGGAGATGGGAATGACCATTCCCTAATCCGTAAGGGAGAAGATTTGAAAGTATGTTTAAACGCTGCTATCTGCTGATTTAGCTGCAAATATAAAAAGGAATTTATACATCTCCCAAGCCAAAAACTATCGTCAGCAAATGGCCGCAAGCGCTTGATCCTTTCAGAGATCTCAGTAATGAAAAGGCCTATCAAGCGGTACAGCAAAAACCACTTGGACATGAGCATACAGAAGTCAGTTTCTAATGACAACCTTACAGAGGGAGTCAGAACGTGAGAATGAGAGTTGAGACAACAACGCGTGGTTGGGTCATGGATGTGTATTAAATATGCAGCTTTCGTTTAGCTTAGCATTTATGGGATCTAGATGGTTGACGTCGAATCTTAGACTTGGCATGGCGATTTT
Source organism: Nelumbo lutea (assembly GCF_056320005.1). NCBI lineage: Eukaryota > Viridiplantae > Streptophyta > Magnoliopsida > Proteales > Nelumbonaceae > Nelumbo > Nelumbo lutea. The sequence continues at coordinate 2,261,833 of NC_142685.1, read as the reverse complement.
ATTTTTGCCATCTGTTACTGGGATATATCCTTCTTTTGACCGCAAGTATGAAACCCACGTTTGTAGTACAGATCTCGATGATCCTTAACTGACCTGCATAACAGCAGACTCCCATTTCCTTCTTTCTGCAAACCTTAGACCCAGTAAACACATTTCCATCCATAACCCCCGTCTCTCCCTCCTCTGCCTCTCTAACTCCTTGACCATTTGCCAATGCTCCAGTGATAGGCAGCTTTCACCAAAGCTAGCTGACATTAAGCGGGCCATTGCCAACCACCTGTAGACAGTGAGATTGCAATGGCTCAAGAAAACCAACAAAAAATACACTATAATCTAAACAAATCAATGTGGATCCCTGTTGCAAACCTGCTGAAATCCTGGCTGCCTAAGCTCCGATTTGCTTGCCTAGCAGCAACCAGATCATCCTCTATTGCCTGCAAACATATCTAGAACCCATGTTACACAACTTTAAAATGACAGCTCCCAGAATATGCTAGCACAGGGCTTGGACTGATCGCTATGAGATGCATCCCAAATTAATTAGTTTCAAATGACAAAACTGAGAAACAAAGCACGAAGTATGCTATTAATGCATCTATTACAATGCATGCAAGTATCAGATGAAAAGGAAAATGCTCATCTGTGTAGACCTTTTATTCATGAAAAAAATTTAGTCCAAGATACCTTGGCATCTATTCCAAGGACAACTTGTACATAGTAAAAAAATGAACGTATAGACAGCTATTATCAATCAGGTAAAATTCCAATACTTAGATTGGGTATAAGGCTGATATGAAGTATGCAACTAAACACCTACCCAATAGATCTCCTACTTTATGGACAGTCTTGATCAGCCAGAGGATTCCTCCATGCTGCAGAAGCTCTCAGCTTGACCCAATTAAGAAGCCTTTCACACAAAGATACATAAAAATGTCTCTTCTCACTGAGCAAAATAAGAAATTTTGTCAAGGAGAAGCAGAAAGCCCAGACGTAAAACTTCTTAAAGCTTTTAAAATACAGTGAAGGAAGCTTTGGAATTTTTTAGTCACATTCAGTATCCTTGATGTAAAAGAAATGGATAGATTGCTCAAATATTTGTACTTGTGAGAAATTTGATGGTTGGTACAATTAGTAGGGGAATGCAAATAAAGGCACCCAAGTAGAAGAGTTTCAACTGTGTCTGACCCGGGATTTGGGCTGGGCCACTTAGAAAATCTAAGTATGCAGATACATTGGAGACCATGCCCAACCATTATGATGGTTTAATCAAGATCTAGTGCCAAAAAAAAATAAAAAAAAAAGGTTACAATTATTTGAGCAACAGAGTAATGGGCATAGAATTTGATTACTGGAGAAGAGGGAGTAACCTAGACATACCTTCTGCATTTCTGGCTCTATGGAATGTGGCATTGATCTTAGAGTAGTCAAATACCACCTCCAAGCTTGCAGCACTTCTGTACCCTTATTTTCACAAGAAGACATGGCAGAAGGCAGGAAAGGTAAGACTAAATCTGCAGGCAAGATGTTTGACTTCCCCTCAGAGAGAATTAGTATCTGGACATCACTGGTCATTTCCATTTTGTAGTACTCAAAATCATAGTCAACCTGAAATAAGCATATACTTAAATATTAGGAACTTCCAACAACCAAATGGACACTGAAACTGAGGACAGCATACCATTATACACAACCATGGGATGGATTACCCCACAAATTCACAGGTAGGATCAACAAAAAGAACATCTTAAATACCTTCTGCCACTCCATTAAATTCTTAAGCAACCTCATGTTTTCTACTCCAATGGAGTTAAGAGTCCCTGCTTTTAGTTGAGTCTCATCAATGGTTAAGTGGGTTCTTTCAGCTAGCTGCAGAACTCCAATGACCAACCTGACATGAAACGCAAAAAAATAAATAAATAAATCCTGAAGACATGGTCAATAAACTAGCATCCTCTGTTTAAAAAGATGCATAAAAGAAACATATCAATATGAGCCAACTTGCCTGTCTGTTTGGTAATCTTTTCTTGGGGCAATTGAAGCACTATTAAGGTACTCCACAGTAAGAGGTATTGATCGTGTAAAAGGTAGGAGGTTCTGGATTGCAAGATTAAGCTGATTTCCAAAAATAGATGCACTTTCTTTTGTAAAACCTGTAAGGTTTAATGAGAGCTTTCCAACTGCAACAGTACCAACTCTAGCATGGACCTTCAAAAAATGAAATTACATTAGCTCCTTCCACAAATGCACATCACAGAGAGGAGTGGTGAATGAATGATATGATTATAGTAAAAGGAACAAGAAAAACAATCACCTTAGACAGAAGATGCAATACCATGCAGTGAGCTGCTACTCCATCATTGCCAAGAATAGCTGTAAGATGCCCTAGCAGACTTTCTCTTATCCCTATAACCAAATGTGGTGTTGGCTCGAGGCATGAATAACAATTTTTTAAATAAATGGCACGTGGAAAAAGAAGCATGAATTATCAACCAAGTCATATATTTAAGAATACAATCAGTTATTGTGTAAAAAAGCAAATCATTTTAGGTCAAAGAAAGGATAATCACCTCAGTAATGGGAGGACCGTGAAGGAAATCATGAACTCCAAGCTTTCAATGGATAAAACAATGAAGGCGTGGTACCTGCAAATAAAATTGTAAACATGCAATTTTGATTTGACTCAGGATTATGCTAGAATTTTTGCAAGAGAATCAAACATATCAGTATTTCCTATTGGTTCCATATATTTGATAACAGCATTAATAAATTCCCTGATTCCCAGTTCACGATTTGCCAATTGATATATGAAGACATTAGCATGAACACAAAACAGGCCAAAGTAAACCTTCCACATTTACAATATGAGCATGTAAACATTTAGTAGGGAGAAAATTTTGGGTGTAAAATACTTCATAAAACCATAAATACACATTTGCAATTAACAAAACATTCCATGGTCATGCAAACTGAACATCATATGTCAAAATAACAGTCACCATCAGATGACTGCATACAGTGTCAAGGTGTAATAGCCATTAGATGCTTCAGTCACTTCACAAGGCCTTGCACTTTCTTCCTTTATAAAAATGGTAGTTCTTTCTTGAATCAACTACATATAAAACAAACATAATTGCATCCCCCTTGATAATGTACCCTTGTTCGCAAGACAAGCATGTAATCTGAGGATTCCCCTAAAAATATTTTTTATATGACATATAAGATCCTAGGGTTGAATTTTAGCCATAACATTTTTTTTGCTAATGTACAATCCTGTACATTCTTTATCTACCCAAGAAAAAGTAATTAATTATGGGTGGCTTTCAGCTACAAAATACACCATAAAGTCATACTAACTCATACAAATATGACAATTCCAGCATTTATAACAATGTGGGATATTTATTTGCATAGGGTCCAAAGCAGTATACAAAACAAGATAGCTCTGATTTAAATACAATGAACAGAATAGAAACATCTATTTTCTTGGTACACTTGTTAAGAGACAGAAAACTGAGGCACAGACCTTGCTAGGAGGCAAGTGAACCAGAGCATTTTCACAAACACCATTAGAAAACTCATCGGATTCATCCATGTGAACTGCAAGCTCTGGATTAAAAGTGAAGACACCAACAAATCATATATCTGCAAAAACAGTTCAAAGCCAAAACTTTAGAAAAGATCCTTTGGTATGCATGAAAAGAAGAGAGTGAGAAGGAAGACATGATGAGATTCTAGGACTTCAAACTGTAAGGTTAGAAGTTATTGCAATTTGAAAGAAAACAAAAACTTAACGAGATTTATTTACCTTAACAAGACATGGAAGGGAACTTTGGTCAAAATCAGGAATCATGCTTAATTTAGAAGAGCTGCTGGCTGATTATTGTGTCCAAGAAGGAAGTGTGCCTTCACAATTGTAAAGAAGTACAGCTTTATCAAGAAGAAACATGTGACGAGTTTATAACCAAAAGTAAACAACTTCATTCAATACAACACAAGGACATTTGGAGAAAGTTGAACATGTGACAACAGATGAATAAGGAACTCGTTGGGGAAATAACCATCTTAGGTGAAGCCAGTACTGTGGTAAAATCTCATTTCACATGGTTTCAGAATGCACCTTGGAAAAAAGGCATTCTTTTAAGTCGTATTGTGTTCTGGAACTGGCAAAGCTTGATTCTGGAACACAATATCTAAAAAATTTTAGAACACGCCAATTTGTCATGTTTCAATAACACCACACTTTGGTGCATTAATATAACATTGATTTGGTACATTTTGACCTAATGTACCACACCTCGATCATAAAGAACACACCATACAACCACAGTACCAAGCATCACCAACAGTGTGGTGAGTTCCAGACCTATTTGAGACAGTACAGTACAGTAGGACCCAGCAGTCTGGAATGCACCACACCTATTTGAGACTATGGTACAATCCTTAACTAAAAGGCCCAACAACAAAACTTTGAATTTTTTTTTGATAAATAAACAACAAAACTTTGATTTTTTTTTATAAATAAACAACAAAACTTTGAAATTGTTAGGAACTTGTATACATATGCTTAAAATCATCCAATAGATGTGAACTTTCGGCACAAGAGATCTCCTATAAAAGACCATTAGTGTCAGGCCCTACTTCCCTTCATTTGTGCCAACAAGCCAGTATGTACATCTGACATTCTCGTGGTCAAGGATAGGAACCTGCGTTAATGTTTAAACCAGGTGAGATTCAACAGTAGTAGAAAGAACAGGACATAAATGCGAAATCAATACAATTCCCGACTAAAAAAATGAATATGGAGATACCATAGCATGGCAACCGCTTCGATTAGAAGGTGGGAACAACCATTTTCACGGCCCCTCAAGAATAATTGTTCCATAATGCTACAAGTAAGATCTAACCAGGATCGCCTAGGTGACAGTGCTTCCCACCAATTGATCAAACCTAGCCACCTCTATTGTAGGGGAACAAAACTAATGAAGGGTTTTATAACACAGAAATTTCGAGTCTTATTTATATTTGATACAAGTCAACAGTAATATCGATCTTCACGAGATAAATTAAGCCAGGGTTTTACAGATAGTCGGATCCCGACACATGTCACAACCGAAAGACATATATTAACGAAAATAAATAGATATCAATACACAGAACTTAAAAGATATCTCGTGTTTACTAGTAGTTCGAACTCACTCAAACGAACCATTTAGGGTTTCAAAACGAGATATTGATAGTTATCTCAAGAGGAAAACGAATAATAAATCAAAGATATCGGATCGAAGATAGGAAATGATAAATTTGACCTTAGAAAGCCCGCCCTTGTCGAAGAAAAACTAGCGAAAGAGATCGATGGCGCCCCAGTCTCTGCCATCGAAGGTTGCCGGGTCGGTGCCTGATGTCACTGCCTTCTCAAAGGTCATTTGTACGGCTCCCAGAGAATTCGCAAGGCAATCGAAAGGTAGACCGACCATTCTCTCTGGTTTTGGTGGGGGGCGGCGGTACAGGCATTGTGAAGTTAATCGTACCTGGTGAGGCAGGAAGATGAATTCCCGCGCTGAGTGCTGAGTTCAGTTTCCCGCCAAACTTTTTGGGGTACTGGTACTGCCCATTCGTCCATTCGATACCGAAAAACTTGTTAAGAACAAAGTATCTTAATGGACATTGTATCTGATAATTCCGATAGGCATACATACGCGGATATATTAATCTAGAGATGGGAAATACTTCGGTCCAATAGTGAAATACGTACACATTTCACAAATACTTTTTTTTTTTTACTTATTTCACAAATACATTAACAACATCAAATTTAACATTAAAATAGTTACAAATAATGAAACATTTACATTTTAATGATATATATAAAGAAATATATTAGTGCATAAAGGTCGTATAATTTTATTGATAATACAACAATCATGAATCTAAAACATATATTATATAGATTTTTACAAACTAATATATGCATAGTCATTATTTTGTTATTTTCTATTTAAGAACAAGGCAAAAAAATGCAACTATTATAATTTACTTATTATATCAGTACTTTATTTTACTATTTTTAATTTTAACATTAACTAAAAATTCAACTAAATATTATATTCTCAAATATCAGGTAAACAATGTTTTTATTTTTGTAAACAATAAATATATTATCAAAATTGGTAAAAATTCTAAGGTTTTCATAATTTTAAATTACTAAAATAATTATTCCATTATTCATTTATATTTCTAGATCTTTCTGAAATAAAAATAATTTTATATAAATTTTGATAAGTTGATTTGATATATTTAATTTAATATTATATTCTTGAATATTTTGCAAGCAATGCTTTTATTTTTTTAAATAATAAATATGTTGATATTTAATGTAAATTAAAATAATAATTAATAATTATAAAATATATAAAAAGTGAGATACTTATCATTGCAAAATTGTAAATTTTAAATACTAAAATAATTATTTTATTATTAATATTTTTGTATAAACTTCTTGAGATTATAAATAATTTTTTTGATATAAATGTGGATTTGATAGATTATTTATTCAATTAATTTATAAAATGTCATTTTTGAATATCATTCTTTTTTATTTTTAGTTGGAGCTGTTGAACATAAACATATGTATTTGCTTAGATTGCATATGGATGCGTAATCAAATAGAGAAATGTGGCATATGCACATAGTAAGGATGCATAATCGAATTGATGTAGCGCGATCTGGTCGCTCTCTACTGGAAGGCAACTTGGATGTCGAACTGCTACGTTGTTAGGTCGAACTGCAAGAGAATAAAGCTTCAAAGGTCCCATGGTCGGTGAGGGCACTCCGAGGCTTAAGTTAGTGTAAGAGATTTATGGAGAGCTAATAGCTTGAGAGTGCTAGTAAGAGAGTTAAATCGTGCGTACCTTGTGAGGTTGGAAGTGATGCCTTTATATAGGTGAGCTACTGTAGGCCTCAAAAAACGTGTCAAAGATCACCAACCCATTTAATCTAGAGCTTGTTCTTTACCCAAATATGAATTTCATGTAAATTGATAAGGCTTATTCAGGTTCGTCCAGTTTCGGGCAGGATAGAGATAAGACCTATGGGCTTGCGACGTGATCCTGAGGAGATCGAAGACAGCTGGCTTGCTTCTAGAGAGAGGCTACGTGGCACTTCGGTAGGTCGGTGAATGTGGCAAGTTGCTCGGGCTTTGGTACTAGCTAAATGACCTAAGGTGCTCGAGGTGATTTGGACCGCCAAGGTGTCTGAAGATGCTAAGATGTCACCAAGTCAATAGGTCGCTCCACGTGTCATCATGTCCCTAGTCGAGCCAATTTATCCCTCGTCAAATAAGATACAATGCAACGCTTGCTAATATGGGCCCATATTGGCCCAAACTTAAGGGATACTCCTTGTTTGTAGTGCATATATGTATGCACCAATACTAATAAGATACACCATAAATGTGTTTATGGATCAATTGTCGTAGAAGAGACCTATGATCACATACTGCTACGATTGGGTAATGTTGTGATGGTAATTTTCCCCATCCCCATACCCAACTCCCCTATTTTGATGGGGTTTGGGATGGAGATTCACAAAGATCCCCAATTAGGGATGAGGATGGGTAGTGAAGTCCCCATACCCAATTCCCCTATTTTGTAATTGCATTTACCCATATTCTTTTATTTTCTAGGTAAATAAGACAATGACTGTTTTATCCATAAAAGGTCATTATTAAAAGGGGCATTGTTTGTTCCATCTAAGTGTTGGCAACTTTGCCACCAGGTGGGGGAGTTGCTACTTACCCACCAAGAAGATGGGTATCATTTATTCAAGTAAGTGATACCTAGGGAAAATGAATTTTATGTAGACCCCACATAAATCTGAAAAAAGGAAAATAATTAATGGAAACCAAAATCTCATTGACCAACTTTTTCCCCTCTCAAATTCAGAAAAACAAGCATACATATAATTTACTTTTATGGTTGCTTTGTAGTTAAGAGAAAGTGGTGAACAAAGGGTTCAACTATGATATGGAAAAGATATGATATCGAAAAAACAATTGACCAATAAATTGAAATCATAAACGTGGTAGCGAATTAGGTGTCATTTATCAAAATTCATGGGTGGATTTTGATTGGTCAAAACTCACTCCATATCACATCTTTCCTATTTTCCCATGAACAAAACATACTTTTGTGGTTGGTACATGAGGGAAATTATACCATTATAAATGCTTCAAAATTTTATAGTTATCTTTGCAGTTTGATTCAACTTTGCACATACTATATCATGTTCAACCATTGGAACTTTAAATACGAAGGACAACCAATATATTTATTTTGTATTATTGCCTACCATTGCCTTAAATTCCAAAGATACTTCCTCTTCACTATTAACACCTCATTCAAGGTCAGCCACATAGCTTCCTCATCTTAAGTTGTTTTTTTTTTTTTTTAGAAAAATAAGATTTTTTTTTTTGTAACTAAAAAATAATTGTGTGTTGGATGGATATCAATTGTAGTCTCATGACTCTCGTCAAACATCAATACATTCATTGATTTTCTTTAGTTCCACGATAGCTATGAAAACTCAACCATAGCTCTTATTAAGGGTAGGCAAATGGGTAAATTCTACCTGGAACTGAATGGAATCAACCTTGAATCGATCCCACCCAATCTGCTATGGGGTAGCGTTTGGTTCCAAATTCTTGGAACCAACTTTCAACCAAATCTGTTTCATGGCCCAGGGGTTTACCCTTTACCCTTTCTGAACTAACCCAAAGAAGATTGGTTGACCCTGATAGAACTGACCTTGGAACCAAGTTTGCCTTGAAATAAGTAATGTAAAAAGTAATATTTACAAAATGTAGTTTGTAATGTTGAGTTGTGAACTATATATTAAGATATTATGATAGTATACATATTAAATTACTCAATTTAATCAATCAATAAATGTACTATAAATTTTAAACCATATTGTTGTTATTTGAAAATCATGCTTTTAAAGAAGAGTTTTTTTTTTTTTGGAGGGGGGTAAAAAATAATAGGTTGCAAAGGTAGACCCTAGATCTAATTTTGATAGAATAGTGGTTCTGATTCCTAAAGCCTAGAATCGACACTTAAAAGGCAAGTCTCAAGGCCTGCCTTGGAATTGAATCGAACTAATCCATGCTCAACCCTAACCTCAAACTAAAATCTATAGAAGAAAGGCACTTGCTACATCTAAGAGGTTGCTAAGCAGGATGTATTTGGATACACCCATATTTGATATGATTAATACTCTAGTCTGGTTATATTTTATATAAGAAATTATATAATTACGCATATGCACATATATTACAATTATAATATACACAAACTCTTTGTAATTATATATAATTTTATAGAGGTTAGAATTATTAAATTGCATATTTTATAACATTCAAACAAATTTATTTTAAGTGCAAGGACAATAATCATTAATTATTTATTGATCTTCTAGTTTTTGTATTTTCTATGTTTAGTTCTATAATTAAGATGGTTTAGCAAATCAAGAAGTATTAGAAAGAATCTGATATGATTCTGAAAGAATGCAAATAGATGGTTTACGAATACAAATATGGACAGCATACACGATGTTGCATTAAAACATATTTAGTTTGTATTTGTGCTTTTCCTAAACATAGCGTAACAGACCTCAAATTATATTACTACTAGATTTTGGATGGGTTTCGTCCGTGTAGGACTGTTGTTAATTGAATTGAAATTAGATGCAGGTCGATCTTAGGGGGCCTTCTTTCTTTGGATCTGGAGAGGGGGGAAAGTTGGTCAATGGTATTTTGGTTCTTATTGACTAAGAATCCCATGTTCTTTTTAAGCTTTATGTAGAGATCATGGAAAGTTTATTTTCATAGGCATCACTTCCCAAGAAAGTAATAACTATCTCCTAAGTGGGTAAATAACTTTTCCACATAGGGGGAAAGTTGCCAACACTTGAATGGGACAAAAATGCCCCTTTTAATAATGGTTTTATATGGCTAAAATAGTCATTGCTTTATTTACCTGAGAAATAAAAGAATATGGATAATTGTGAAGGGATGAGGGATCTATCGTATGGACGCTCAAATCTTGCGGAATAAAGGGGAAATTTTCAAAAATTTTTCTCTCCCTTTAACTAGGAATTACATTCCCTATTTAGAAAATCATATTTTCAATGATCAATCTTGAATCATAAACTGAACCAGATCTGAACTAAAAGGAGTAGGAGATGATTATACCTGATACGGAGAAATAATATCTCCCAACGGAGGTGTTCATCTCCAAGAACTTTGTCCTTCGCAAGAAACAACAGGATGGCACGTGAGCACAACTTCCAATCAATTCTTTCACAAAGAACTGATGTCAAGATCGAATCTTGACTTCTCCCACAGAGTTGGAGATCGAATTTGATGTCTGGCGGCAAGAAAGATTTTCGTAGGGATTGTAGAAATCTTTATTATGTGATTTTCAGCTCTAAAGAGGATGTGTGAATGTCTTCCCTAAAGGCCGCCGTCCCCTCCTTCTTTATAACCCCAAAGGATCAGCTCTTAATCCAATTAGGAGTTACTGGTCCAAATCTCATTTGAATCAAAACATCTCCTTAGGTGATAAGGATAAGCCCTTATCTTATTTGCTGATTTGATCAACCTTCTCCTAATCTTATTAGGAGGTTTCCATATTCAAATCACATTTAGATCTGGACTCTCTGAGTGGATAGGGATAAGATCTTTTCCTATCTATTAATCCATTTCAGAATTTGCCCATATTTAACTTATTAAATAAGTATAGTTTGAAATGGGCTTTAGGCCCATTAAGTTTATGTGCTCACTTAACATTCCTAACTGTTGCCTAGTTGGGCTTCCTTGTATGGCGTGGGACCCAAGCATTGATCTACACATCAGCCACATGGGTTCGGCCCAACCTTTGTTGTAAGGCCTGGCCGAATATATTGTTATAGACAGTGCACCCTCTGAAACCCATCAATTGGTCTCTATGGGCCTAACACTTACCCTAAGTGGTCATTGGGCCAAGCCACCTTGTAACAACCCAAGGACTGTGGGCAGATGCAAAATTAGCCCATCAGGTATTATCCTCAATGGTCTTACACTTAACCTCTTAGCTCATAATGATCAAACACGCCCGACAAAAGATGACCTCTCCCTCGGCTACAAGGAACAGTGTTGCACTCTCTACTTATATAGATCCCGGGAATTAAAACCTTTGCAAACATTTTATAAACTATAATGTATATATACTTTTATATCTCTTATAAAATATACTTTGTAAAACAAATCTCAACGATTGAAATCGGCTGCCGACAGTCTTGGTTTCCATCAGTGAGAGCACATCCCCGATCATTATCTTTGCCCGACAAAGGGGCTGATCCTGCCACTATGATTATCCACTCAGATGAATTCTCAGACTGTCCCAACATACCTATGTTTTGACCCTTGCTAAGGATCTCACTGATTGATACATCAAAGACAGCCCAATCTGACACCTAGTGCAGTATCATAATCGAGTCTAGGGGTCGGGTGTAACTTTCCAGTTTTGCCCATTAATCTCCAAGGTCTAGGGCAATAATGGAAATCTAGTCTAATTCAAAGATTCAATTAATCATACATTGTATGTGTCTAGGGTCTCACCCTGGCAGTTGAGACAGGCCACCCCAACCGATTTGGTGGCACAACAGTGTTAGCCTTATCAAGATAGGTCTCCCCAAACCGATCCACTGCCTGTGAACATTCTAAACTAACACGAGTCTCATTAAGTATCAAGTTTAAGGGTATTACACAGAAACCTACAAAGAAAACATGAATCAAATATGCACATTTATTAATTTACAATAAACTCATAAAGTACATCATTCTAATTGAAGATAATGGCATACAAACTGTCAAACAAAATGAACTTATCTGAGTAAGTGTTTATCAGAAAAAACTCAATTATCTAGGTAATTGAATTTACCCGGATAAATAACTTACCAAAAGATGAACGGGCCTTAGACTCCAAGATGCCAACTGAACCACACTACAATATATTTACTTTAATTTGAAAGCATTTTTCCGAAAATGCTAATATTATTTTTTTAATTAAGTATAATAGCAATTACTATATAGGACTTTTATTATATAGGACTTTTGAATTTTATTTTTATAAACTTTACAGTAACTAAATCAAATATTACATAGATAGATAGATTAGCTATTCAGCTTCACGTTGTAATTGTTTACTCTTGTTTTATATATTTTTCGTTTGACACCAACAAGGCGGATTGGCATGGGATTGCGGAAGGACTAACGGAGGCGGCACTGTTGTGGTGGGGGCCGCTGGAGTGGAATAATAGCGTGTCGTGTCATTTGGTTTGTTTCCGGTGTGTGGACTATAAGTCCTAGAATGATGGGAAATGCATTCAATTTCTCTAATAAGGTAAAAAGAGAAACAGATTCGCATATATACTTTATTGTGTGGGATAAAGAATATATATCGTAGAATGGAACAAGTTCCTTTCTATTATATTTTCTCTACATGTCCCTCTCCCCGCTGCTGCTGCTGCCGCCGCAACACCTACCAAAGTACCAACACCTCCCAACACCAACCTATAGCATTGTCGGCCGGTTTGGTTAAGTTGAAGCGCATGTAATATTCATGGGCTGTTTGGCATCGTTGTTCAGGTATTTGTTTGGAATTATTTTTTTTTTTATAAAAAATTGTATGTTTCAAATTATGTCTTGGAAATTGAGAAGTCATGATTTGAAGTAATATCAAATTTGGTATTTCTTGAAACTACAACTGGTTGTTGTTAGAGAATTGATGTGGCATTGGATAATGGGTAACAGTACTGAAAATGATTTTTGGAGCAGTAGTACCAAACATAAAAAAGTTATTGTTCCAAAAAATATAAAAAATAATACTCCAAACCATACATCAGTAGCACCATTTTCTGAAATTGGTGCATCGATTTCAAATATATACTAAAACTCTTTATAATCCTTTATTCTCATGCATCCAGCTGACGCAAATTATGATGATAATCGATGATGCTGCACATACCGATGCCATGTGTGATTCAATTTGTTATTACCACTTCTAATATTAGATGAATGAAGCCAAATACAAGAACAACAATGAAGGAAATTAAGGAGAAAGATGGACGAAATAAGTAGTATACCATTAGAAAAAAGTACTGTATATTATATCTCTCCTTCATACACGTCAATCATCAGACATTCCAATAATATAATTAGTTAATAAATACGCAGATATATATGAGGAGGACTGTGAATTTGTGATCCCATTCCCATACAAGACCTCCCTAGGCTACTGCATATTGTGCCTAGTTTAATACTTTAGGCAGGTGGTGGTTTATAATGTTCTCACCTACTTTCTTCCAAAGGTACAATCAGCCCGGCCTGGGCAAGTGCAACTGTGCAAGGGGGGAGAAATTAATTGAGGGCACGAACTCAAAATGTAAATATAGGCAATATTATAAATAAACTCAGAGAGAGAGAGAGAGAGAGGGGTTAGAGAGGGGGGGACTGGAAAGAAATGTTGTTAAGCTCTAACTTCTAAGGCATGTACAGTTTGCTGCCGCATTTGCATCTCCAGGCCTCCGGATAGTATTCTGTTGTCACCGGCGTTCCCGGAGGGACAGGCACATGAACCGGCTTGCATGGCGTACACTTGCCGCATTTGGACGTACATCGAGGTGGAGAAGATCCCGGTCCACTCAGATACCTCCTGTTCGAGAGCCCGCTTTTGCCCGGAGAGACTAAAGGTTCTGCTCCTCTTCCATTTGCAGTAGCGTTCTCCAACTTCTGCATTAATTTGAATGTTCAAATCATTTCTTACTATCTATTAATTATTTTCCTTTTTTTTTTTTTAGGGGGGGGGGGTAATATCAAAATGTAATATCAAAATTTTCCTATCAAATAACAAGCAATTAGTACTATATCGAGTTTAAGATTCTTGTACAAAAACGTATTTTCACCCCCTCCCCATCCAACAAAAGTGCCAATGCATTTCTAATCACATCTTACTATAAGACATGGTTCACGGGAGAAACTTCAGCTTCGAGAAAACATGCCTCCGATTACCGCGCTGAAGCTACCGGCGCGTGTTACCCAAGTCCCAACTTTGGAGTTTGGAAAAGAGGAGAGACGAGGAAAATTTTCATATTTTGAACTCCACTCACCCCTTCACCCCCCTCCCGGTACGTTATTGGTTCTTTCTTTCGTTTTTTTTTCCCATTAAAACCGTCAAAGAGCTTTGCTTCGATGTGCCACCTCTCCCACTTGTGTGGTTCTGCGGCTTTGTGATCCCACTTGGCCCTAGTCGTTCGATAGACCATAAATAATCATAATGCGTCAAAGGAGTAAGGAGCGATCCCATGGGTTTTTCCGGCGCATTTTTGCCGTTAACTCTTGTAACAAAGAATTAAATGTGGGGAGTGATCTGGGCACATCCCATGTTTTATTAAAATGGAGCCGCCTTTTATCAAATATGGGATGTGCCCAAATAAATCTCACCCCTCAAACAACAGGAATTCGAGGCGAACGGGATAAGTGGTCCGTGCTTACTACTCCTTCCCCTAGCCACAGCCAACGGGATAATATTGCGCCGGTAGCTTTTACTGGTAAATTTCCGAGCCATTGGAAGATAATCCGTTGCTCGTACCACCAATAATGGCTTTCTCATCTTGAATCCCCACTGTCTTGGCCTGGCCTAGCTTGACTCTTGAGCACTGTGTGCCATCGGCGTAATCTAAGAGAAAAAAGAAGAGTACACTGGTGTATAGAAGAGGGACAAATTAACAAAAGATTAATAGACTCCATTTAAGCTGGAGCTGCAAACCTACCTGGGAATGGAAGCCCAGTTTTCTAACAGACGGGCTTGTGATGACATCTTCTGCAAAATAACAAGGAAAAAGTTAAGACTGATCATCAATAAACAAGTTTATCAGGGTATGTGTTGTAGATCGCACCATAAATAACATAACAGATGGCGAAACAACGAGATGGGTATATATCCATATCTCAGGAAAAAAATTTTAAAAAGAAGGAAAGAAAGGAAGAAATCACAGTTTTCTAATTTCTTACCCAAACACGGACTTTTGGTGCTAGAAATGCTGACGATAGTGCAGATAGAGAAGAAACAGATGGACACACAGTAGAAAATAAGCTTTTGGGACATAAACCTCTGCTTGCTTGTCCTCAAATCCATGAAGAAGAAAAAAGACAAAAAAAAAAAAAAAACACACACACACTAAAGAACCCACTTCTGATCTTTCTTTCGATATCCTTCTTCTCCGTCTATCGACCTGTTGAGATCTACTTATCGGCCTGGCCCCGGCTCATGCAATTGTTGGTAGAAACCAATATTCCAGTGCGCCTGAAAACTCTCCTCTTATCTTCCCGTCCCTCTCCTGCTTCAGTTGGAAAATTATCCTAGAGGGCTAACAAGGTAGAGAGCAAGAACCATGGATCTTCCGATTACCAAAAGAATCAGAGAAACCAAATAATGTAATGCATCATGTCGCAGTTATCCAGTTACATCGATCTCTCCCACTCCCCCTCACCGTGTAGAGTTGGAATCTTCGGAAACTAGGGTAAGCAGTAGACGACCCTTTCTAGCTATAGTTTCTATGTGTTCGTTCTTCCATCCAAGTTCTAACTTGCAAGTTTTATTCTATGTCTTAGAAATAAAACAAGTTTACGTAGTAATTGTTTTACTCGTTTAAGCCCTACTTAGCGTCTTTAGAGGGACGGTATTGCCCCTTGCACTTTCTAAAAACGACGCATATATGCAAATAAATAGGTGGAAATGTTTGAAAATGTCGTTTTCCAGTTTCGGAATATATTAATAATTTAATATTATCGGTCACAAAGATGCAACATTCGAGCCACCAAGAAATTGGATGAGTAGTTAAAATAGTGAACAAATAAAAAGGAATGGCAGTTGCCTCATGCCCTTATATATGTTGGTGAAGAAAAACAATAATTAAATAAAACAAATAAATACAAAGTTCACTCTCCATTGACAGCATTAACAAATTAAAACCCTAATATAATGTTGTTGTCTAGGGGAATGGTCATTTTGGAGGCTAGAGTCCCCAACGTCTACACACTGCTAAAGATATGGACAACCTTGAAATTAAGCATTTTATTTCTTTTATTTTTTTTTATTTTTTTTGGCAAAATAGAAGGAACCATTACCAAACATCAAGGGTACATAGAGGTTCTTTTCTTTTCTTTTCTTTTCTTTTTCGAAAAAGTATGGATAGATCCAATGCAAGTTTTTGATTTCTACTGCAGAGCTATAAACATTCAAAATGTCAAAAACTTTCAATTTATACACCAATGTCCGTCTATGAATTGGCATCAATTCTCACTTAGCATCCACCCCAACTGTACTTTGAACTTACAAATTCTGATCCTGGGCTCATTGGTCATTCTCCCTTTTTTTGGTTGCAATGCTGGCCTTTGGAGCTTTGATTCATTATAATTACATCTTCCCTATTAACATAAACTAATAATATATTAGCAGAGAGAGAGAGAGAGAGAGGGAGAATGCTAGATGTGATCAAACAAAGCCTGCTTATGCTATTCGATGTTTCTTGAGGATCCTTTTAGCTTAAATAAAAAAATCTCTTTTGCATTAGAAAAGATGATAACTTGGGAGGATCCTTCAGAAAGCATCTTCCTTGAGCCTCTGAATTCTGATGACTGCCTAGGCTTCGGCTTCATCTGTGGAACTTGCCAAATAAGGTTGTCCTTCTACAATGAGAGTTGTAGACTAGCGAAAAACAAGCAAAAGTCCAGTGGAAGCTGAGTGTATGCTGGTGTACCAAGACCCCATCAGCAATAGCAGAGGGATGAGAATGATTTTTTTTTTTGTTTTATAATGTATATATTTTAAATTTATTAAATTGAAAAAAAGGATAATTGTAGGCATTTATCACCAAACTAGTAAATTATAAGTATAATGTCAGTACAGCATACACGATGCATCTTGTAACAAGAATTGATTTTAACGTTGGTGTTAGTTTAGTGAAGAAGATGCACAAGGCGGAATATATACTTAACTAGAGGGCAAGATTAATCGGAAGAATTATGATTACGTAGTGGTAGGAGTACTGCAGTAACATCAAATAAAGAAGCAACGATATGATGAAGGCAGTAATATAATAGCATAAAGGATAAGAACAACAATTACGGACATATAAAACATAGAGACATCAAATCAAATCAGAAATGAATAATGTCATCTTATACTATGACAAATATAAGTCAATATGTGGGCTTTTTCGGACAATATTGTGGGGCACACTGAAGATGATACTCTTCAACTTGGAGAATACAATTGCCACACCCTTGGCTGTAAGTATTTCATACTACTTCTTTGGAAGATAGAGAAAACTTGGGCCTGGATCTAGATGACTTTGTTGGCCGGGAGAGGGAGGTTACGAGAATTGTGGGTTGAACAAATAACAAAAACAAAACAAACGTTGTCCAATCATATCAAACTCCAAGTTCCGTCTGGCTATGAACGAACAATGAGACCCGAGACCTAATTGTCTATATATACATGCGGCATGTCGTGAATTTTGAGCCCCCCCTATACATTTGATAGGGCTAGCAGCTGGTGGTATATATGATTTAGCAGAGTGTTTTAATTTATCCATCATCCTCACCTGACCCTACTCATAGACAACTTCCAAATTATGGGTTAGATGGAACAGGATCTGTTCACAACAAAAATCATACTAATACGATACACGGATACAAAACAACTTTATTATTGTGTGAGTAGAATAACAAAACCAAAGTAGTATTGAAAAGTGTTTTTTGTTTAATTTAAGTAAATGTTATCCTTAATTGTTATAAGATGAGAGTGGATGCCAATGTCTAAATTTACACGGGGAATATTGAAATGATTTAAAAGTTGGAAGTGCGTTAGCTGCTCCAAAATCAGAATGAAGTCATTCAACAACATATACAGGTCACAGCCTCACAGGTGGTTTCATATATCATAACTAACGCGCCCCACATTAATTTTGGATTAATTTTTACGTTAACGTTGTTATGTTATGTACATCATGCCATCATGTTAATTCAGATTAGGGCTAGGGAAGAGGGCAGGTAATTCACAAGAATTTGGAGGTTAAATCCGTCCAATGGGAAAGCAAATAATTACATATATTTTTTGTTAAGAAAAGGAGGTAAGAAGAGACAGGGAAGCACACACGCACACGCACATCGGTTGTTGGAATCTGCAGTCGGTCCGTCGATGTGGGGCATCCCGAGACCTCCTGTCGGGAAGACGTAAGTTGTTCGTCAATCCCTATGAATTTGCTTATGACTCTTTTCGTTTTTTCTTTGACCTTGCTTATTTTCAGTATTTGTATTTCACCCTCAATCACCAGACCAGCTGATAACTCATAAGTGATACACTGATCTCATACCCCTCTCTCTCTCTCTCTCTCTCTCTCTCTCTCTCTCCATTAAATTAATATATTCCAATATCTACGACTACGTGGGAATCTCCTTCAGGTTTCTCAGCTGATGAACTGAATTCCGGTATCGCTTGACGCCGACGTCTTAGGATGGGATGGCACGACCCTCAGCAGTGGATGAATTACATTAATTGCACGCATGCCCAGTAAACACTGTAGACTGTGGAGCGGTGATCCAATTACTTAATGGACATTTCTGCTTACCGCTGCATTTTCCCTTCATTCAATCGACTATAGAAATGTATTAATTTGTGAAATTTTAAGGGTGCCTTTTAGTCTTTACGCTGCTGATGCTCGTCTCATCCCATAACCCTTATAAGAGGAGGGTTGTGTCCGTTTGGCAGTGACATTGAAATTTAATTGAAATTTAACAATCAACAGTGGAAATAGAATAGATTGGCCAAACAAGATTCATGTAACTGATTTATACAGATATGAAGAAATAAGGTTCAGATGATGGTGATGGTAATGAATTCAATCTATATTAACATTGAATGCAAAGTGCATAGTGCTTTGGGAGTGTATTCAATATTGAATCCTCACCATCTAATTATCATTGTTTGTACGCGATTAGAAAATCTGAGCTCAAAACAAAACATACGTTTTAGGCCTAATAATAATTAACTATGCCAAAAGTATAAATAAATAAAATAAGCAATCGACTTTAATAAAGTAAGATTATTTTTACCATTCTTTTAAAAATAACGATTTAAAAGATCAATTAGAATTTGGGTGGTTTAAAGAATTACTTGTTAATATATATATATATATCTTCGGGAATGCAAAGGATTTGATGAATTAATTGTTAGGCGTAATTAACTTGACATTCTTGCTGTGCAATTTTAGAAGATGCAAAAGGTGATATATAGTTGTTAAAAAACAAAAAAAAATAATGAACCATACTAACTACTTAGCAGCAAATACTCGGTCAACTCTGTCTTCTGCTCTCTGGTCCAACAACGTGTGCATGTAATGTGGGTAGGAATGGGGAATAGAGAATAGCATCCAGACATCCAGTTTCCAGTGTATTGTCAATTTTGGGTTTGAACACAGATCCCGCACCAAATCTACAGTGTATAAGGTGCTATCTCCAAGACAGAGTTGACCGTATGCTTACAAATATTGTTCTTCCGCCCTGCCATCCACCAGACCACACTTGTGTGTAAATCTTACCTTCAAATAAATAAATAAAAGGAGTGGACCGATTCTTGGTCTACACAAGCATTAAGGATGATTATCTAAACAACTACATAAATAAAACTGCATGCCCAAGGGAATTAGGCTGCGTTTGTCATGCTTTTAATAAAGAATTAATTCTGATGAACTTTGTATTTTAAGAAACACTTCCAAGTTGGGGTTTGTGAATTGTGAAAACCTTCTTTTATAGGTTTGCTTCAAAGGAAAAACTTTTTTCTTTAATTTGCTCATAACTGATCAGTATTCAAATAGAGATTCTTCGAGGAAGAATTTTAACAAAGAAAAAAAAAAAGTAAAAGCTTTACTAATGATAGACCAGTCAAATATATATAATCAGATAAAACCAGATTAAAAATATAAAGGGTCAGTTATGACTTATGATCAGCGAGTGTATGATCTAATAAAATAAACGCTAGGGGGTTTTCTTATAGGTTGGGGACCAGGTCTACCTAATGTCACCTAACTAGTGAGACAAACACAATTCAAGGACGTCTAGAGTCACCCCCAACCCAAGCAAGAGGACATTTGTCATAGAAATCAGTGTTCTTGTAGGGAGAGAGCTACAGCATCTCAAGTAAGTATCAATGTATCATCAACCGAGCAGTCAAGCGAAAAATGATGGAACACTGGACTATTTTCTTCACCCCAAGTGTCCCTGGTATGTTATGTTCTTATTTGCAGGCGCATTAATTTGACCCTAAATGAGACCTTTTAAGGCTAGGCTTCATTTGTTTTGTTTCTCTAATTTGTAAGATCGATGGATGCTTTTTTTTTTTTTTTTTTTTCAGAAAGAAGAATTAAACATTTCAGAAATGGTTTCTGCCTCTTTGAATCTGTTTTGATGTTGATTAATGCATGACAGGGAAAACAGAGTTTTCTTTATTAAGACGGGGGGAAAACAAAACATAATTCAATTCAAAATACTTGATGAGCTTGACAACAAAAAGAGTGAAAAAACACCTTCACTCCATTTCAGGTTGAAACAAACAGAGTGAGGAATAAGGTGGAAAGATATATCATATATGGTAGCGTCAGTTGAATTAATGTCGGGTAGCCATTGGGAAGAAACAAGTATATGATCTTCCTTAATTATCAAGGTAGTAAACCCAGTTAATTTTACGTTTACCCAAAGTCTCCCACTGTACCATCTTGTGGTGCAGGACGATCATGAATCGCCTCTTGTTGTGTGTAGGAAAAAAGAAAAGTGAAGATCAGTTCTGAGAAGCTTTATCTTTTCTGAATGAGAAACAAACTGGAATCGTCCCATGTATAGACTATCTTGTACCACATGACTGGCCACGAGTTGTCTGTTGTAGAAAGGATAAGGACCCATCTAAGGCAGGGCGCGCAGATGACTTCAGACTTGAGATTACAGAGTTGGGGCCAGTCGAATACAGGACACTAGGCTATCCCATCCAATGGTTCAAAGCAATAACAATACATTATTTATTTGATCCAACGCTAAAACGCAAGCTATGGTCTGCGGACTTGGTTACATTGGGAAATTGAATAATGGGTCCTACAACCTGGGATATCAGGTAGAATTAGTACTTGGTGGGCCCCCATTGAAGTAATAGGGTTTATTTGCTCAATACTCGTAGTTGGTGAATGGTGGGTGCTGGTGGGTGTAAGAAGGGGAAATAGCTAGGTGGTGTAAGCTAGCTAGTGTTACATCAATCGAGTGAGAAAGACAACGGATAGAGAAAGAGAAAAAGACCTCTTAGAGCCCTGAAAGGGATAAAAGAAAGGGGCGGGAGGGGGAGGGGGTTAATTTGGAGTTTGAAGGATGGACACATCGCATTCTAGGTTTATTCTCTCCTTCTTTTTCTTCTGTGTTAACAAGTAATGAAGTGTCGCTGTGCCAAGTCTTCGCAAGCATGGGCAGTGTCATTTTGTAGTTTGTGGTAATTTTCATTAGATATAGATAACACAACAGATGGCGATGGGTGGGGTGGTGCATGGGTCTCACTCTTCCTTTGTTCCTTAGCTCTTGTCTTCATGTTTTAGTGTTTTACTTTGGAGAACCTTAATCTCTCTCTCTACTTGGTTTTTTACCGTCCCAACTCCCAAATGATAGTTCTGCTGTTCTGCAGGCCGACCCAAACTAGGATAGCTTGTAAGCAGTTAAAATTACCGTACAGAAGGTCTAATGTGTATGTCCTTTTAGGCACGTCGAGTTTGAGTTTCTCGGGTAGAAGTAGAACCCGCACTCATTGAACCAAAATCCGGGTGGAAGTTAGGCCAACCATCTGACTTTGACTTGGGGCTGGGGGAACTAGACAGGAGCTCGCAACTTAGCGGATAGCGAGAATAGTTGGCAACCCGTTAACCCGCACTTTAGATTAGCAAGTTTTTTTTTTCGCTTCATGGGGTTAGACAACAGGGGTAGCAGTCCATCCCCTTTCCATTAACCTTCCAACCCCGAGTGGGCAGTGGCAGCGGGATTTGATTCCAGGTCTCTACTCCGACGAATCAGGCAACCTACCATCCGAGCCACCATCAGTTGGCACTTTAAGCACTGCATATGCATACAAACAGAGGGCAGCTAGCAGGTTATAGCCCTAGGGTTGGGGAAGGGGGGGATGGAGTCTTTCTTTCTTGTTAGTAAACAGTTCAAGGAAGGGGCCTTCCCTCAGAATCAAAGCTCGACTTTTACAAAAGCCACCAAACAGAGATAAAGAATCTTGTCAGTAGGTATCCCTATCTTTCTGTCTATCTCTGTCTCACTGTCAATCAAGTATATCAAAATTAAAACCAGCCACTAGCAACAGTCCCTTGTTAATCCTTGTTAGATGTGAAGCAACACTCGTTTCGTTTTAATTATACGTCTATTTGTCATCGGTGCCGTTGCTCTAAAAAATGATGACATATCAGCGTTACGTTCGAAAAAACGGTGCTTAATAAAATGTTAATATATTTGAAACTGTTTTTTTTTTTTTATAAAAAAATAGTGCTATAAGTCATGAAGGCGTGGTTTAGAGTAATATTAAATTCAATATTTTTTATAAATTTGAGCTTGTTACTGCCAATAAGGACATGATGTGGTAGTGACGTGAACTTTCTATAATGGGTATCAATGCTGAAAACAAATATGGAGAACTGATACCATATTTTACAAAACCAAACCGAAAACCGGGAACCAATCACTTGACTGGTTCTGTTTTTCCCCAAAATCGTTGATTTTGGTTAGCAAACCGCTGAACCGGTCGGTTAACCATTCGAATTATTTTTTAATTTTTTAAATTTTTTGTCAAAATGGACTGACCGTTCGGGTCGAATGGAAGGACTGTTCGAATCGGTAATGAACCCCTGACCAGTTCGGTCATCAGGCCGATTTTAAAAACCATGATTGGTATCAAACATAAGGCATTGCTGTTGCTCTAGGAATTGTCTTATCTAACAGCAACATTTCAAATAAAAAAAAAACACTGTTTTCCAAAAAAACGATGCTTTCAACCCACACATCTGCAACATCAATGCCAGACATATACTATATAAGTATATATCTCCTCACCCTCTCTCTCTCTCTCTACCCTCTCTTTCACCTAATTGATCTTGACCCTTTATGACTTAATGGGTACCCTCCACTCAACCCACCGTGACCCTCTTCCTCTTGATCCTAATAGGTCACTTGACCAATATAACCCACTGCTAGAATGGGTGAATTTTGAAGCGAATGGATTGGTGGATCAAAAGGGTCAGGGCCAAAATTAACAGCCCTAGCTCCTTCTGATTGTAGGAATGACTGGGTTCACTTCTATATATTTGTATGTTTAAAACTTTACCTGCCAATGTTAAACAAGTAAAAATAAATAAACAATAGGGGTACATCCATCTGCAATCTGCATGCATAATGAATCGTCTATTGAAATGGACTAATGGGTCTAGCGAGATCTTATTAAGCCCATAAACCATGCACTCAATCATCATCAAAATTCAGAAACGATATGCACATAATGGTCGTGGACTTGAAAAAAATCAAACATTACTACTTTGATCTAAAAAAAGAAGAATGAAAATACTAATAATTAAACTTTGAGTTTGTTTGGTACCATGGATTTTTTTCACTTGAAACGCAGCCACATAATGCCACCTAGGCGTTTTGACTTTAAATGTCAATTTTTATGTTTAATTGAGACGGTTTTGAATAAAGTCATAGGGTAATTTATGATTCCTCCATCAATTGCCTCTTTGAAGAAACAATCCAATACATTGCGAGCCCTCCTCAGGTAATTCTTGAGCTGGCCATGCATTAGATTTTGGAATTCTTGGATGGTGAAAAAGGTGTAGACATTGAATCCTTTTTCAAGTTGTGAAAGGCCATCGTTTGGATTGCTCTGCCCCAAGATAGCGTTAAAACCCACTTTGATGCCTCTCATATCTTAGATGGTCGTTGTATTGCTTTTAACCACCTTGGTCGTGTCCAAGATATCAAAACTGTCAAGATTGGATGTTGTACAATCAATCAAGCTGAAGTGTGGGCAGCCTGGGAGGACATTAAGATAGCAGTGAAGTTCTGTTAATTTCCGATCATTACTAAACAAGACCCAAAGTTGGTGATTTCGTGCCTCAACCAGAAGACAAAGCCCTCTTGGAAGATGAAGAGCTCAATCGAGAACTGCATCAGGATGAAGAACACCTTTACTAGAAGATTTATCTTTTGGCATGTCTACAGAGAAGTGAACCAGGCTGCAGGTTGGATTGCTCGTGAAACCCAAACTACTACTTCGGAGTTTGTATCTTTTAACTTATCCTCCCTTCCCCCTCTCTTTCCTCTATTTGTTTAGCTGACTGTTGGGGGCGTACTACCCCCCTCCATTTGTTGTAGTGTAGGGGTGGATTCGAGCCGAGTCGAGCTGAATAGTACCAGTCTCGAGCTTGGCTTGAGACTATTCTATAAGGCTCGAGCTCGAGCTCGGTTCGAGCCAGAACCTTGAGCTTGAGTCAAGAGTTCATAAGCTCGAGCTCAACTCGTTTTATATTTTATAAATATATTCAGAAAATATATTTTATAAAAAAGTAGAAATTATATATAATTTGTTTATTTTATATTTTAAAAAATAAGAATTATAATAATTAATAATTATAATATTTTTATTATATATATATGTATATATTCGAGCCGGCTCGCGATATATGTTATATATTTATAAATATAAATATATATAATACATATATATGTTATTTATTATTTATATTGTATTTTTATAAATTTGTTATATTATTTCTCTTTATAAACTTGCATTTTTTGTTTTTTCTTTATTTAAGTTGGTATATTTTATTTTTCTTTTAATAATTTATTAATTTTTAAAGAAAACAAGTTGGATAAGATCATATTTGAAGATCCGACTTAACAATAAGATTCAAATTCAAACTAAGGCCTATTAGATTTGATCGGGTCTTCGGATCAGACCGGATCTAGAATAAACAATGTCGGGTCAGATTCATATATACCTTGATTTGAATCCAATCTGATCCATTTGCATCCCTAATGACATACTGGATCGACACCATTGAATAACCAAATACCTACAAAAGGTCCTTTTTTTTGGTTGAATGCTTTTAGAATTGCCATTAAATCTAAACCTAAATGTTAATCCATGTATAATACTGAGCCAATCATTTGAAGAAAATGTATTTTAACAAGACCATTAAATGAGAGTTTGTACAGTAGGTTGGAGTCACATTGAATATATATTTCATTTAAATGTTTTATAGGGATGGATGTTGGTGCCAAATATGAGGCCGAGGGCAATAAGGAAATTTTACTAGTGCTTGATGCCGATAGGTCTGATGTTAGATCAATGCAATTTGAGCCATACGTTTTCCTTTAAATAGGGCTGTTGGTTGAGATAGTCTTCACAATTTGTTCGAACCTTGAGTCTTCACTTGTGATCCTAGAGACCTCGGCTACCAATCAGTTGATTCCTTAAGTCTTCTTTTCTTGAACAAACACTAGGTAATGGACTCCCATCTTCAACATGTTGGCCGCAGACTTTGGACATCAGTGCTATGAACTTCCCGATTTGAGTGACCTTAGCAACTCTTCTTTCACCTTGGCCAGTAGTGGGAGTGACAACAGTAAGTCCGAGAGCTCCTTTCGAGCATCTAGCGTCTAGGTACAGAGTGAGAGGACTACCCCATGGGGAGTTGAGCGCGAACGACGAGGCATAGATTCTCCCGATGAAAGTACTAGCTCCACGAGGCCAAGGGCCAATGCCACGGGGAATGCCCATGTGCTTCTTGAAGTGGTGGAGCCGGAGGAGGCTGAAGAACCCACACTCGAGGAACGGGCCGAGGCCAAACACCATGGTGTGACATCATCCCCACTTTGACTTCGATAGTGAGCTCAACAAAGAGCAAGTGAGGGCTCTATCCGAGATGTATCATTTCCTAGGGGGCTATAGGGTTAGAGTCCCCTGCGTAGGTGACTGGCTGTGGCAGCCCGTCGAGAGGGAGATGTGTGTGCAACATTACCTCCATTTGGTCTTCGTTTTTCCTTACCTCCACTTGTTGCAAAAATCTTCAACTACTACAACATTTCCCTTAGCCATCTTGCTCCAAATGTCGCTAGGACCATAGTGGTTGTGCTGGTGATGGCTTGCCTCCGAGATGTGTATGTGACCTTGAAAGTCTTCAGAGGCCTGTTCGCATTGAGGAAGCATCCCAACAGGGAGGGTCTGTGGTACTTTCAAGGCCAATGGGATAGGGAAGTGGACAACCCATCGTCTTTCCATAATAGGAAGAAGTAGTTATTTTCGTTAGCTGTCCACAAGGATGGTCCTTCCGGTTTGACTAGGGAGCGCTAGACTCATTGGCCGAGAGGATCATGTTGTACAACAACGAAGAGGAATCAACCATGATGAATCAGATATGACTGACTGGGGCAATTTATGTTGGGCCCTTAGTGATGGATGAGGCCTTGGTGTGGGCTGGCCTCAGTCTTGCCTCCATTGGTATAGGCACTCCTACTGTCAGCTAGTTGTGTTGTTTGTTTAACATTCATTGCCTTTCTTCTAATGTTGATTGTGTTCCTTAGTTGGAAAAATGGATGACGGCTTGAAGGAGAGGCTTTTGCAAGCGGCAATGGCCATGTCTAGGAAGGGCCGGGCCGGAGGGCCTTTACGAAGGCCTAGCGAGAGGAAACTGCCTTGGCTAAAGGGGAATGCTAAGGCTGAGAAGTGGAAAGCGACCACACCCAAGAGATCGGCTGATGCCCTCCAAGACCCGAGGACAAAAGGTGGCAGTGAGGGACTATAGAGCCGAGAGTGTTGCATGAGGATTTCGACAGTCAGGGCCTTACTCCTCAGACCTACGAGACGACATCCCTCTAGCAGTGCTTCAGATGTTCAGCTCGAACTGGAATGTTAGGGAGGGTGACTCATTGAGCAATGTAGGCGTCAGTAGTGCTTTGATCACCGACATACTTCCTGTTGAGGATTAGCAGTTGTGGACCCAAGTCTCCCCCCAAGCTGTCCAAGACACGTTGCTTGGTAAACTGCCCAAGGTAAGGTTGAATCTTCACTCGTTATGGTTCAACTTCATGTTGTACTTTTTAGCACCCCAAAGGTCTTGTTGAGGCCTGAGGTGTGCCCGCTAGGCTTTAGGCTCTTCACCACCATGTTGTTGACATAGGCCTTGATGTTCCTCCTCATCTGGTCCTTAAATATCTTGTTCACCAGTCGTTGGTAGGTGGCTCCATCGTTCTTCAGTCCAAAAGGCATGATCTTGTAGCAATAGATGTTGTGCTCGGTGATGAAAATGGTCTTTTTCTTCAACATAGGGGTGCATCTTGATCTGGTCATACCTAGAGAAAGCTTTCATGAAGCTTAAAAACTCATACCCTATAGTGGCGTCGATGAGGTGATCAATCATTGGCAAAGGAAAGCTGTCTTTGGCACTTGTTGAGATTTGTGAAGTCAATGCATATACATCATTTCTCATTACTTTTTTTAACCATGATCACGTTAGAGAACCATTTAGGGTAGTGTACCTTTCCTATGAAGCCAACATCGGATAGCTTATTCCCCTAATCTTTGATGGCTTTCCAATTCTCCAGTGCAAAGTTCCTCTTCTTTTTCCAAATTTGCTTACAACTCGAGTCCACGCTTAGCCTATGAGTAATGACCAAAGGGTCAATTCCTGGCATGTTAGTGACAAACCAAGCAAAGACATCGACATTAGTTTCGAAAATCCTAACAGTTTGGAAAGTGTGTCCTAAGGGAGGCGTGAGGCGACTCGTATTGTCTTCTTTGGCTTGGCCTCGTCTAGGAAAACTGAGATGATGTCCTCGATCGGTTGGCCTTGGCTCGCTAGTTTATCCCTGGGGTCGAGACCTTCCAGCAGTAAAGCTTCTTTGTACTTGACTTTTAGTGCCATTACATGGCACTATTTGGCAGCTTGTTGGTTCCCCTGACTACTCTCACGCCATGTTTGGTGGGGAAATTCATGGCAAGGTTATAGGATGAGATGGTTGCTTTGAGTGCATGAAGGGTCAGCCTCCCTATGATGCCATTGTACAGGGAACCTATCTTCACGATCAAGAACTCGGCCATCTAGGTGACTTGTCGAGGCTCGATCTCTATTGCTCTCTAAGTCTCTATGATGGACCTGGGGCCCATGCCTGTTGCTGTTATTATGAGGATGTGGCACCAACATTGCCCCCTGACATACTCCTTCAAGTGCCCACAACGGATGAGGGACTCCTTCAAGTACCAACTCGATTTGGGTGGAGTTTAGTGGCATATATTTGTTGAATGAAGGGGCTGGTGGCCTTTTCTCACTGTCTTTGTTGGTATGGCCGTGGCGTTGTCTTCCCTTTCCTTCCTTTTCTTGCCCGTGGCCCCTCGGCTAGGTTTCGCCTCTAGTTCCTAGAGGTGTTGGTTGGCTTTGGCCTCCTCGACAGCAATGTGTTTTTGTGCCTTTTCCATGAACTCAACCTTGTTCTTGGGCAGAGTCTTGGAGATGGACCATTTGAGGGGTCCGAGCCGAAGGCCATTGATGGCTGCATGCATGGAAACCGAGGGGTCAAGATCCCTTACTTCGAGATCTTCCCGCTTGAATCGGTCTATGTACGCTCGAAGGCTTGCCCTGCACTTCTGCTTGATGAACATTAGGGAAAGGACTATCTTCTAACATCATCAGCTGCTGACGAAGTGGGAGAGGAAGAGATCTGCAAACTGGTGCCATGAGTTGACGGACCGAGGGGGGAGTGTGTAAAACCATCTACACATTGCTTCCTTGAAGGTGGTTTGAAAGGCTCGGCACGTGAAGGCATCTGAGTACCATAGAGGAGCATGAGTGCTCTGAAGCTTTCCAAGTGGTCATCTTGATTTGTGCTCCCATAGTAGGTCTCCAAAGTGGGACCTTGAACTGAGGTTGGAGCGGCTTCGAGGTGATGGAGTCAGTGAAGGCATCCATCCGGGTGGATAAGGGGTTCTGATTGGTGGAGGCATCACCTTGGCCCTCCTTCACTTGTCGAATCTGATCTTGGATGGCGACTATCTACGCCTAAAGGTGACCGAGACATTGGTCAATGAGGGTCTAGACCTCGTCTAGGTTCTCTTTCACGTGGCACAGGTTGGCCCTATTCTCGGAGTGCTCGGATATTGTCACATCTTGAGCCTTGTGAGCTCAATGATCGTTGAGGTGATCATGATGATTGGATACTAGTGGGGGAGAGGCATAGTGTCGGCCTCCTGCCCTTAGAGCAGGTCTGTAGTGGCCAGATTGCCTACCATCATCCTGGTTGCTCTCCGCTTGACGGTGATGGAGATTGTGGTCCCTGTGGCTGTTGTGAGACCCCACTAGTTTGCCTCTCCGACCGGGAAGCCAAGAGGTCTTCGATAGGGGCTTGCTAGCCTATTGGCTACTGTTGTTGGATGTTGAGGGGCCGGCCTTCCCTTGGCCAATCGGGTGCTGGCCTGGAGGTGCATGGGTGGATCGTCCACTCTATTGCCCCTGGCTTTTGATGGGGCAACCACCCTATGGGCGGTCTACTGTCAGACACCCTACCTCATCCAACCTCTAGGCTAAGTTGTCTAGCAAGTCAAGGACCAACTTGAATTGGTCCATTGTGACTAGGTTATGAGCGCTATGAGTGTGGTCTTGCTCATCGTCCATGTCAAAAACTTGATTGATTAAGTTAAGTTGTTTTTAAAGGGAGGTTTTGAAAATATTCCCACAGACAATACCAATTGTTGCTACCAAATATGAGGTTGAGGGCAACATGGTGTTTTCACTGGTGTCCGAGGTCGACAGGTCCGATTTGTAAACAAGAGAAGAATACACATCAGAGGTCCCGAGTGTTATTCTACGGGTGGTGAGTTTGACAGTCAAGTTAGTTGAGCGCTTAAGAGGGGTCGGACTAGGCTAGAGACGAGGACTCAAAACTTAGTCTTTAATAGCTAAGAATGATTCTCGTGGG
The DNA here is from genome assembly GCF_056320005.1 of Nelumbo lutea. NCBI lineage: Eukaryota > Viridiplantae > Streptophyta > Magnoliopsida > Proteales > Nelumbonaceae > Nelumbo > Nelumbo lutea. The sequence continues at coordinate 2,231,688 of NC_142685.1, read as the reverse complement.
ATTCTGAATGTAATCTGCTTACCTTGAGATAAGCACCCCCTTTTATAATTGACCTTGTCTTGGAGTGATTGGAATCAGTTTATGATGTACGGGTAAGATTTAATTTGACCAATGCCATGTAGCATGGTCCAAAGCCCGCTAAGTATCCCTACATTAGCGGATATGAATCAGATTTTCACAAGCCATTCAAATTTCACTCCTGAAAATTTTGATTCTGCTCGATCTAAGCCGAGCTTCAAGCCAAAACTCACTAGCAATGTTTCATCGCTAATTGAGCCGTTCTCGAGCCCAATGAAACTTACTAGCAATGTTTCATTAGGTAATTGTTTTGTTTTTTGTTTTTGTTTTATTTATTTATTTATTTATTTTGAGAAACAGTATCACAATACATATTGGTTAACACCCCCAGAATTCCTCAAGACTTTTGCTAGTGGCGCTGCAGTTGTCTATGATGATGAGGGTACCTTCACGTGTTGTGTTGTGTAACAAAGCTTAAAAAGAAAGGGACATTGATCAAACAGGAAAACTCACAAATTTATAACTAGCTAATGAAAGGAAGGAAAATCGTGCAAGTCACAAGTAAACATACTTGGAATTTGAAACTACTACTATTGTGAGGATACTTGAGGTGTGATAAATGGTTGATAACAGCATTGCATCGTCGGCTCCAATTGTATATATGGTTGCACAGCATACCCTTTGATTACAAACCTAGAAATTTGAAGATATTCTTTTCTTTTCTTTTTTTTTCTTTTTTTGTGTCTACTGAATTTTTGTTAGTACTACAGTGCTGAACAAGGAAAAATTGTTCACGTGTTTTGAGTGTTCTCTCTGTCATCCCCGAATCGTATTATTGTATTTATGTAATGTAAGAGGAAAACAAGGATTTGGGCGTGGAACATTGGTTCTTTTTTCTTGTTTTGAAGAAACTTTGGTTTCAACATTTTTTTTAGTAAGACATTAGTTCAACTTCAAGTACAAAGAGAATTGGTGAAGGGTAATTCTATTAATGTTATCTTCTATATCCAATAGGGCAGAAGGATATGATACCAGAAAAAGTTTTGACCAATCAATTCTATCTTATATCCCATAAGCAAACCAATCTGAGAGTCGTGAGGCTAGTACGAACGACATTAGAGATTAACGAATCGGCATTTTATTATTTTGGATCTCAAGGAAAGCCCAATCCCAAGTCCAAGCCCATTTGAAGGTTTGCTGGAACGCAAATGCTGGATTTTAATCTCATAAGAGATTAAATCTAATGGATTTGAATGGTCAATTACATGAGAAATTGTACTTGTATATTTGTTTGGAGAATTAGCTTTTCTCTTATAAATTTCAATTTTGAATTTGTCCCACGTTAAAAAATTATAAGTTTTGTTTTCACTATTTTAATAGGAGTTGATTTATACTCTTTAGAAATAATAGAGGAGAGTATGGAGGTTTGATACCGCGCAACATGTGCGCATGTGTGTGCACGTGTGTATGTGGCACAATGAGGCACATTTTGCTCGCACCCGCGTGGCTCGTGAAGGGCAATTTTGGTTTTAGTGCGATGCTGACCGTTGATCACTGTTGATGAGATCAGCGGTCATGGTTCGTTCAGGTGTGATCAAGAGGCACAATTCAAGGTTAACCAGCACCTACCTTCTCTTCATACCTCTTCATAAACTATTTAAAGAGTATGAATCAGACTTTTAAAACACACATTTTCGAAATCCACTTTTTCATTTTCTCTCAGTCCAGTCTGCTATAGTTTCACATAAAGTTTCTTCGGAGATTTCTTCAATTTTGTTGGTTGTAGATTCTTGCCTAAGGCTCTATTGTATCATGGGAACGGATTTGCCTGTAACTCAACAATAAACTCAATGAAACTAAGTGGGGGCAAATAACATTTTAAAGACACTATCTTTAAACGCGCCTTAGAGCTTCTCCTCCAAAGTTTCAATGATCCTATTTCCCAACACCAATCCCATTTGCATTTTTTCTCATTTAATTTAATTTTCCTTTTTCTTTTAGTTGTGCTGGCCAGTAGCCACACGCACATGGCTGCTCTTTTGGTCTACTATTCTGATTTGAATGATGAATTTTAGCCTTAAAATTCTAGAATTCTTGTATTTTTATACGAGTAGTTGCGACACTTCTGTCTCTCTTGGCTTGGCTTTTGCCATGCATATGCGTGAATGGGTGAAAACGGAGCTTAATCGCTTAACTTGTTTGAGCTTGAGTGTCAGCATAGAGGCATTTGGTTAAATTAAGTTGGTTGTTCAGCATTCTAATTAGATCTCGCAAAAAGTTGATCCAACCCGTAAACCCAACCCGACCTGAAAAAGCAGGGTCAGAGCCCCATATTTAGCTACCCGAGTGTAAAAATGACCTGACCCGAAAAAAAAACTAGGTTGAGTTGGGTCATGGGTCAACCCGCTGATCCGAATGTCAAGTTTAATAAGTTTCCACTCTTATTTTTTCAATTTAGTCTTTACTTTTTATTATTTATTCTTTAAATTGTTAAATGCTTAAGTTTTTTATTTTATATTTGGAATTTCAAAGTTAATTCTTTTAATTTTGATATTTTTCATGTAATTTTTCTTTAATTTTTTAAATTTCAAATATTTTTTAAAATGACCCAAATTAACTTATGGGTCAACCTTAACCCAAACATTTAGGATTAGGGTCTAACATCTGATAACCCGACCCAAAATCAACCTAAAATACCTTAACCCAACCCAATTCCCAGGTCTAATTCTAATGCACAATTTCCAGTTTCCACCGACTTCAAGCGTAAACGTAAATTTCAATTCTATGATGTTCTGGGGCGTGGAAATTGAAATGGAGCAGGACCAGGTCGGAACCATATTTACATTTCTGCCTCTGGTTCTGGTATAGTGTTCCTTGAATTAGGACCCATATGCATAACATTTCTCCAATTCAGAACTAAGAAACCATACTGGCACAGTATAGTCATAAAGATTAAACAAGGGATTTTCCAGCTGGACTGTCCGGTAAGCTTCCAGCAATGACCTAAGAAAATTTAGGCAAAGTCTATTATGAACCCACTACACCATGCTGTCATGCAGCCAAAGACTTAGGTTAGGGCCGTCCAATTCGAACTCCCAAATGGGCATTTAAGAGAGTTGCTTGACGTGTTAAGACCACGTAGGCCCGTCCAAGTTACGGGCAATGTTTTCAAAACTGACCTGAGTCACAGATCACCGGTTAGACTGTCCCGTTCGAATGAATCTACCCGTGATGTTATACACTTACATATAGCCAAAAAAAATCTGAAATTTACGATATTTATAGCCAAAAAATACATAAATGCAATCATAAAAAGTACAAACCATCTAACATCCACCATTCACTAATCAAAACATAAGATTTAAGAGGTTCAGGTTTAATGAAAATAAAAAATATATCATTTTAAAAATAGAAATTATCAATAATCATAATATTCATAACAGAAATTATCATTTATCCATATGTAAACAATTGCCTTTTTCCAATTGGTGGTAAAGAAAAAAAATATTAACATTCATAACTGATTAACTGGATTTCAGAAATAAGAGAATTAGATGTAAATAAAAAAAAAAGACAATTTGCAGCTGTTTAAAAAATTAGAAAATATATTAAAAATTTAGAATGAATGCCTGAATTGTCATTCCAGAAAAGATTACCCAAAAACCGAAAACAAAAATGAAAGTTCTAATTACAGAGTTTCAGATGTCTGAATTGTTTGATATTATGATTTCTAGAAAGTTAGAAATTAAAAAGAAAACTAAAACAAAAATAAAAAACGGCCGATGTTAATGGGGAAAACTCAAAAAAAGATGTGAAAAATTACAGTCGCCAGCATTAATAATTGGACTGGAGCCACCGACATTAAATCCCTGTTCTAAATTTAATTGTGCAATAAGCAATAAAATGAAAGAGGGGTCGTGCTTAAGCTGGGAATTTGGGATACGATGGTTATTTTCAAAATCATTCGAAATTCAAACCGTCATCCACCAGCTGGATTAACGATTTTTTTTTATTTGCAAAACAATGGGTTTTGATGAAACCGGACCCGAAAATGAGACTGGATGATGGAAGTTGGGTTAGAGGAAAAATTTTGAAAACATTGGTTATAGGACAAATTTAATTATAAGGAAGTTTTGTTGATCAAGTTGGGGGCTTGCAAACTATGCATCAAAGGCACTGAGAGATGAGGCCGGATATGCTCACAAGTGTTCCAACTTGATTGTATTCACATATTGTAAATATGGTGGGTTCCTAATACATGGTGAGACGTGACTCTAGGGTCGATGTGAGGTGTGCTCTATGACGAAAAATCTCATTTCTCATGGTGAAATGTGAAAATTTGTTAAAACTAGGCGTGTTTATGATTCTGTTAACTGAATTGTGGGCTTATTTTTTAAATTGAACTCAGTATTTTCGGTTTATGAAAAACTGGTAACTGAAACTAAATTGAAGTTGATTGATTAACCGGTTGATCGGTTTGGTTAATCAGCAGTTTGATTTGTTGGTTTTTGCAATATTTTAACAAATATATATAAATATATAATGAAAAACTAAAAATATATATAAAACATTATATTTCAAATAATAAATAATATATTATAAATATATATTTTTATATATATAATGCATATTTATTAATTTATAATATATAAAAAATATAATATATTTAAAATATATAGAATATATGTATACCAGTCGGTTCGATTAACCACCTGTTTTTTATATTGGTTAATCGAAACCAAACCAGTAAGGGTGGATTCGATCCAAGCCGAGCCGAATAGCTAGCTATTCGAGCTCGGTTCAAACTAGAACCTTGAGCTCGATTTTGGCTCCAGTCAAAAGCTCATAAGCTCGAACTTGGCTCGCCAAGGTAGTACAAGGCTCAAGCTTGGATCAAGCTAGAATCTTGAGCTCGAGCTCGGCTCAATTCGAGCTCAACTTGAGAAAATCTTTTATAATACATATATATATATATATTATTTGATATTTAAAAAATTAAGAATTATAATAATTAGTTATTATTATATATATAAACAAAAATATTATATATATAATATTTTTATTATGTATTATTTTCTATAATGTTACATTATTATTATTATTATTATTATTATACCTATGTATGTATGCATGCATGTATGCATATATGTATGTAGTTATTTGAGCCGGCTCATGAGCCTCACGAGCCAAACTTAATTAGGCTCGAGCTCGGCTCGATTAATAAATGAGCTTATAAATTGGGTTCGATCTCGGCTTGAAGCTCAATTAAAACCGAGCTAAATCGAACTTTTCACGAGCCAAATTCGGCTCATGGCCACTCCTACAAACTAGTACCTTTGGTTTTTTAAAAATACCAAACCAAAATCAAATCGACCAATCTGTTTAATCAACTTTTGGGTTCAATTTTAGTTGATTTTTCAGTTCGGTTCAATTTTTAGGTTTTTCTTGCTCACCCGAGTGTTGGGACAATTTTTATTGTGAGCACATCCCTAGTGAGATGATAATTAAAAAAAAAAAACTGATTTGGATGCTGAACCGCTTATGCGTTGTCAGTTGGGTTGGTGGAGGGATTGAGACGACAAGAAAAGGAGTTGGGTAGCTATAAAAAAGGGCGGGGTGGGGTGGGGTGGGGGGTTAGCTTTGTAATGAATCACCTTTTTATTATTATTTTATAAATTTTTTTGTTGGATAGGTTTGTAATGAGATGAATTGGAAAATGGAATCTCATCATCAATTATACTTTTAAACATTATTATGACATTATAAGATGAGTTGGGTTGGCGACTTGGCGTGAGGCGTGAGGTGTGACGGTGACGGCTATCCAGTATCCAACCATCCATAACCATATTCCTCCATGCCCATACCATTAGTATTAGGTCCCTTGGGCTTTTACCATTTTTTAAAATTAAGGGTATGCCTTCCTTAATTACCTTTTTATGTGGTCATGTGGACGTGGCCCCCTTGCCCTAACCCTAATCTTAACCCTAACCCTAACCCTAACCAACCACTTGCGCATCCAGCTGGTTTCGCCATCCAGTATTTTCTCTCTCTAAACTCTCCCCTCAAGTTTGGCATTAACTAAGAAATAATACTCTATATCTACATCTACATCTTCTACATGAAATGTGAGATGAGATTAACATTGTCGTGGTTATCCCTTTAACAAACCCGGGCTCTTGAGCGTGCCAGGTCAACCCTGTAGAAGGCCAGAAGAAGCTTTCAGCTTTCTGCGACCACCCTTGTGGCGTTGCATAATTCAACTCTCCTAACGCCCACAACTAGTGACTCACTCCCATTCATCACACCCACCTCTTTAATTTTCTACTCTTTCCATCAACCTTAGAAAACCAAACGGGGCGGCTCAATGCCTCATGCCTGATTGCCTGATGATTGATTCATCACAACCTTACATCAACTATTAATTAGTCCCTTTTGAGTTTTGAAATAATACTAATAAATAATAATAACCGATCGAGCATGAGAAACAACAACTAGAAAATTTCGATCGAATCATATATACAAATAAATAGAAAAAAATGATGGAACAAGTCTCACCAGCAGCTCATGCATAAAAAACAAAAGAAAGAAAAAGAAAAATAAATAAAAAATAAAACAACAACAGCTCCTCAACAACTCCATTTGCTTAATGCGTTACGGTTCCATTATAAACAAAATAAATAAAAAGAACAATAATGCAGTAAAATATATTATATTATAAAAATATGAAAGAAAAAACAAAACAAAACAAAAAAAACACTCAACCATGTGTAGCTGGCCGCCGGCTGCTGTCAAAGAAAGATGTATGGGGAAGAAGGGTTGTATTGAATTGATCCAACGGTCAGAGCCCAATATAACGCTCGCCGGCTCGCGCACGAAAGCGTTGACAAGGAAATATTAATTTTGACTAAATATTAAGGTTGAACTATGGACCCACTGTACATTTTCCCAAACTTGAATAAAAACGGAATGCGGCGGATGATGCGCTTTATCATTATCATCATCATCATCATCTTCTTCTTCTTCATCGTTATCATCTATTCAATTCTTTACTCATCTCCTAATTCCAGAATCACACAAGCTCTCCTATCATCTGCCGACCTCCCGGTTCCATTAATACCCCAAGGAAAAATCCATTTCCCTGTTTTTAGTTTTCATTTCTCTCTTTTTATCATTAGAAAGACAAGGAATCTTGTTCTCCCCCTCTCTTTCTCTCTGTCTGAAATCTATATTGCTTCCAAATTTTTTCATGGCAATTTCTCCTCAGCATTTCCCACCGAGGAAACGACGACCATCCGCCGGGTCTTTCATTTCTCCAAATGTTTCCGACCGCAAACTGGTTCAATCGCTGCTGCTTCTCTCTCAAGAGATCTCTGACCTCAAACCTCTCCAGTTTCTTCTCAGCCGTGCTTCTTCTTCCATCATCCGAAAGTCCAAACTCCTTGCTGTTTTATTCGAGGAGATTCTACGCACTTCCATCACTTTTCTTCCTCAAACCGCCGTTCTGTGCTTCCAAGAGATTTACATCGTCTTGCAGAGAATCAAGACATTGATAGAAGATTGCTCCAATGGGAGCAAGATGTGGCTTCTCATGCAGAACGAATCTGTCGCTAACAGCTTTCACGAGCTGACGCTGGATTTGTCCACCCTTCTCGATATATTTCCCGTTAAGGACTTCGATTTGAGCCATGATGTCAAGGAGATTGTCCTTCTCGTCAGAAAGCAGTGCCGAGGGGAGATAGAAGCTTTTATCGATCCCGGGAACAAGAGTCTTAGACATGATGTATTGAAGCTATTAGATCAGATTAAGCAAGAAATCGTTCCTGATCAGTCAAAGCTGGCACACATCTTTGACAAATTGGGTTTGCGTGATTCCATCAGCTGCAGAGACGAGATCGAGAGTCTCCAAGACGAGGTTCGTAATCAGAACTGCGAGAAATCCACAGCGGAGATGGTCGCTTTGATGGGCCTCGTTCGCTACGGGAAGTGCGTTCTCTTCGGAGCATCGACGCCGACTTCCGACGGTAAACATGATTCTCTGGTGACAGATACCATTTTTCCCGCCGATTTCCGGTGTCCTATCAGCCTCGAATTGATGCGAGATCCAGTCGTCGTGGCCACGGGACATACCTACGATCGAGCCTCCATCGGCCTCTGGATCGATTCAGGGCACAAGACGTGTCCAAAGACAGGTCAAACCTTGGCCCACACGAACATGATACCCAACCTGGCATTGAAGAACCTGATACTGCTATGGTGCCGCGAGCAGAAAATTCCGATTGAAGCCGAAGACTCCAACTCCAAATCCAAAGTCAACAGCGTGATAGTTAACAAAGCAGCTTTAGAGGCAACGAAGATGACCGCTACATTCCTCGTCAACAAACTATCGTCATCTCCGTCGACAGAGGCGGCCAATCGCATTGTTCACGAGCTCCGAGTACTTGCCAAAACGGACTCGGATAGCCGAGCATGCATCGCCGAGGCCGGGGCCATTACATCGCTAGTAAGGTACCTAGGTTCGGAGGACCCAAACTTGCAAGTTAACGCCGTTACGACGATTCTCAATCTTTCCATCCTGGACGCCAATAAAACCAGGATAATGGAAACAAACGGCGTGTTGGACGGCGTTATCGGGGTGTTGAGATCAGGTGTCGTATGGGAGGCAAGGGGTAATGCAGCGGCCACGATTTTCAGCTTAACAGCCGTGCACGACTACAGAAAGAAGCTGGGGAGGAAGACGCGCATCATAAAAGGATTGATAGAGCTGGCTAAGGCGGGGCCCTCCAGTTCAAAGAGAGATGCTTTAGCGGCAATTTTGAATTTGGCGGGAGAGAGGGAGGTCGTTAAAAGGTTAGTTGAAGGAGGGATAGTGGAGACGGTAGTGGAGGTCATGGATGAATTACCGGAGGAGGCGGTGACAATTCTAGCAGCAATAGCCAAGAGGGGCGGAGCGCTGGCCGTTGCATCGGCTAACCAGGCCGTTAGAAAGATTGCGTTGGTGTTGAGGAATGGTCCGGAGAGAGCGAGAGAGAGTGCTGCCTCAGCACTTGTTTCAGTGTGTCGGAATGGCGGGCAGGAGGTGGTGGCGCTACTCGCGGAAACGCGAGGGATTGAAAGGGCAATATGGGAACTGATGGGTGGCGCTGGCGGAACAGCTAGAGCAAAACAGAAAGCAGCCTCACTATTACGGATTCTTCGTCGCTGGTCCGCCGGGGTGGATTATCATCATCATCATCATCAAATGCAGGAAGGATTCTCTTCGACTGCCGTTACCAATACCACATCGAGGACTGTTCTGCATGTTTGAAACTTTTCTTTATTTCATTGATTTTTATTCTACTAAATTTCTCTAAATGTATATTAATTTGCAAAGAAAATTCAATCATGTAATTCACTCTTTTCGGCTATGCTTTGATAATTTGTTGTTTTTCAAATCTTTTGATGACATGCATGCAGTTGGAATAACAATAACTAATGATCATGGTGGAAAGAAATTTTAACAGTAATCCATCAGAGACTATTAGCGACAAGTGATTGATACCCAAAAAAAAAAAATTAATAAAAAAATTGTTTAGTAACTTGTACAAGCAAATATCATTCCAATATTTAACACTATGACGCTGATATGTGCCTACTAGACTTCACGTCAATATGACAAGCATCCCAAAATTTTAATCCGCTTTTGGTTTCCTACTTTCCCACGCCTCTTATCGTTTTCTTCTTGTATAATTATGACTTTCGTTTGTAATAACATGTAGTAGTAACCTCAAAAAAGTTAGACTAATTTTTTTTTAATTGTCTAAAATTCACCATAACTTTTAACTTTTTCAAAACATGTAGCAACCCCATGTCAGTGACATTGTATTTTCCCCAAACTCAGCAAGTACCGTAAGAACACGCTTGGTGTTAATACACAGAAGTTGTCGACATCAGCATAAATACAATTTTTATGACCAATTGTCAGATGAGTTTGATTTCAACCAAAAGCTTTTTTATTTTTATTTTTTTTCTTTTCTTTAATTATTTGAAACTCTCTTTTTACTTGAATATGTAAAATGGGTGGAAAATATGTTAGACAGATATTCGAGATATATTTTTGCTGTTTTTTTATCAAAATTTTGCTTCATTTTTTATTTACAACAGAATAAATGGAAAAATAGTAAACTACCAAAACATCTGTTAGTCTATTTAACGTCAACATACTGATATGGGATTCCCTGGACATTTTATAGTGAGTTAATGATGAGTTTAAGAAAAATGATGAAAAATCATTGTGAGTTTTAGATGATTTCCCTCCCTTTTTTTTTTCTCCATAAGATTGTAAATTAATGAATCGGTTTAGATTTATTGAATATCATCCTATTTAACCCAAAAAATAAGAATTAATTCCATCCTATTAATATTCAAATTCTCAAATCTTTTCAAACAGATTTTGATTAAATTTGGTAATTTGAATATTATATATTTTCTACAAACTACTTTTCTTCTTGATTTGAAGTAGAAACTACTTTTTTTTTTCTTCTTGATTTATTTATTTATTGAATGGGATGGGTTGCCTCCTCAACTTCTTTTATTATTTTATCTTGTCAGTTCTCAGAAAGATACAAAGGCTAATTTGACGTTTAATATTAATAAGAATCAAAGTGATATTTATTCTTAATTAAAGACTCTTCTGTAATATACTTGCCTTGAATTTAAGATTAATTATCCAAGATTTTTATTAGATAACAGTAGTAATTTTGTTTATAAAATGTTAAATCCAAGGGGCCCTATACTGCTATTTAATATAACTGAATATTGAATGAAATATACCACTCCAAGATAATAAAACTTGTGGCGTTCTACCATCAAACTTATGGGATAAACAGGCCTTGTATTGCTATTAGGATAAAACAGCCCCCAGTTTCTCTCAACTGCCGCCGCTGGCTTTCTTGTAGATGAGTTTGTGGTTTTAGAATTGTAAACCCAAGGTTTTAAAAGCACAAAATCCCCCAGTTTTTTAACACTCCATTGAATCTCGTATTCCAAAATTAAAAAAAAAAAAAAAAACTCAAAATCTCTTGGTTTTAGATTATTATTCACATGGTTTTTTGTTTTTCAATCATATAACTATATATAAAGCATACCGTTTTAATTTGGTTCCATTTAAAATAAACTAATCTATAAACCACAAAAACCTCTAGTTGCCTGATTTAAAATGACATTGTTTGTTTTGAGAGTGGTAGGGCTCCATGTTATCAACCATCAAGTAGATTTTTTCAATATATGTATTATGTATTAATGAAAACTATCTTAGTCCAAAACCTCTCTATTTTTGGTTGTGAAACAATTTTTAATTTCTAAATTAACTATAATCAATATTACAGAATGTAAATTGTGTTTTTTATGTTCAAGAGCAATCACACAAAACCATGAAAGCAATCGCACTCGTTTCTTGGGTAAAAAAGTAGCTAATAGTTATGCAATACCATTACCATGAATAATAGTTAATTACCTAAATCTTTTGGGAAAAGAAACTTCAATGGACTGTTTTATCAGAATTCAATTTTGAATCTGATCTGGTTAAGCGTGATTAGGAATTTAATTCTTCTATAATTGGTGACCGAATATTGATCCAACCAATATTATCTGATATGATTATGTTTAAATATGCTTTTTTTTTTTTTTTTTTTTTTGTAAGAAATAGGCGGATAGCTTGGTCCCAAGAGTCATTTTTCCGGATGTTCATTAAGTCCAAAGGAAGTGAGGAAAAACAAAAGGGAAGAGGATCTGATGAAGATAGATCTTGATTTGCTAATCAATTAGCCGCTTGATTTGCTTCTCTATAGCAACAGGCGTGTGTAATCCCACGAAATTCATAGCAATACAAGCAATGGAGAAGGCTCCATCGTTTCTTCTTGAGGCATCAAAATTTATCTTAATCATTCCTTATTTTGGCCTTTTCCATATAACTGTTTTTCATTTTCTATGATTATTCACTTTATCATCAAAGGAAGAGCCCGAATGAAATTCCCATAAAGATTGTTGAGCTATTTCAATAATAGCCATGAGGGGGGAGGACATATTATTAAGATTTTTTTTTTCGTTTCTGTTTTTCCATAAAACCAAAGAATAAAGCAATATTTTTCATAAGGCATATATTCCCCTATATTTGGATTCTTATGTAAATTACACCACCAGTCCAGAACAGAAGATCCCTGGGATGTTTAAAATTAGCCACACTTGCAGTGCAAAAGTACACTTAGGAAAAAATATGCTCAGTATCCTCAACTTCATTTCAGAAACAACAAGAGCCATTCAGCATTGATTTTGTGGGAAGGCAATTACTTAAGAAAAAGTACAGAAAAGTCTTTAATTTTGGGGGGATCTTAAGGCCCCAAATCTTATTAAGAACGAGATTAAATCCTCCACTACCTCTTACCATACAACAGGCCTCCTTACAAGCTGATTTAATGGTGAAATTCCCCTTGGGATCACATCTTTAAATAATGGTGTCATCCCTAGAATCCAAAGAAACAAGAATAGGCCTAATACTGTTCCAAACATACTATAATTTCACTATCAAAATTTGGGGAATCTCTACTCACTAGTTCCTCAATAGTGCTAGGGTTAATCCATTTATCTTTAATTTCCAGAAACGAACTTTCTAACCATTTCCAATGGTCCATCCAACATCTCTCTTAAAATGGTTTCTAGCATTAAGAAAACCACTATAGGCCCAAGAGATTCCTTTATTAATAGGGACAATCCAAAGATCTTCATTTCTAAGGTATTTATGAGTAACACCTTTTACCCATAAGTTATTTTGATCCTTTGGCTGAGTTTGGAGGGAATACAAATGCAAATATGTAAAGTGCAAAACCTTATATTTTGTATTATTTTATATGTATTTGCATTGTACATATTTGCATTTGTACTCTTTCGAAATTTAGCCTTAAGAATTTTCCATTCAAGCTTGGCAAGACAGGCTTCATTTACCTAAGACAGGTTCTTTAGACCAAGCACACCCCAACTTTTGGGTAACATATATTGGGGTCTAGATGTAGTAGGCACATTAGGTAAACACAATGACTGAGCACATAATAACTGTGTGACACATGTCCCAGTTAATGCGCTTTTCATTCAAACATTTTTGTTCCGTTAGACAAAAATTACCAATTATTTTATTATCTTTGTCAAAATAATTAAAAAAAAAACAATGAAAAAGGAAAACCTAAACTTGTTGGGAGTTGGGACTCATTTATGTTTTCCTTTTTTATTGTTTTTATTTTTAATTATTTTGACAAAGATAATAAAATAATGGATAATTTCTGTCCAATGGAACAAAAACGTTTGGATGAAAAGCGCATTACCTAGGAACTAATAGTGAAATTTAGGAGAGTAAATCTGTGAGCAAATGACAACGTTTTCTTTTTTTAACCCACCAGTTTATTATTTATTTTGTCCAAACGCTCATTGAAGGCTTTATTGGAAATTCAACCATTTAAAATTGGAGCCCCAATGTAAGATTAAACTTTCTTTTATCTAGGGATCCTTAACATTCTAGATAGAATTTTCAGAATTTTTGGAGGAATATTCTTTGAAAAGAGCAGAGTCGATTATGTTTGAATTTAGGGTCCGTTTTGTTTGTAGTCAGAATCGGAATTGAAATTCTCAGGAATCGGAATCGGAATGGTCCAACCCCATAGTCTGTTTTGTTCAAACAAGAATGAGAATGGAAACTAAAATCAGCAGGAGTGGGATTTTATTCCCAAGGGAGAGGCAGGGAATGGCCATTCCCTAAAATGGGGGAATGCCTTTCCAACAGGAATGGGAATGAGATTTTGATTCTATCCAACCAAACAGTTGGAATCAGAATAACTCATTCCAATTCCGATTCCAAACCCCTATCACTGCAAACCAAATGGGGCCTTATATGTTTATAGAGTGACCCACTAAGGTGTTGGTACCAAAAACGATTAAATTTATATGGGTTTCTGACGGGCTAAAGTTTTTTACTATTTTCACGTTCCATAACTTTTCCAGCACCATAGAAGTTAACATATTTATTTGTACATGAAAATCATTTTTAGTTATTATATTATTAATATTGTTGGCGACATAGCTGAACTGGCCCAGAGGCCTACGACCATCTATCACAGCTTGGCCATGTTGGCGATGTCCGATTGAGCTACGACATTACCATGATCTCGTTGACCATGTCAGCTATGCACCTCACGGATAAGCTCGCCTAGCGGATAAGGATGGGAAGACAACTCTGTCGAGTAGTAGGACTCTACCCCTTGTAACCTCAGTGGGGAAAGCTGTCACGATTTCCCTATAACCCTACTCCGTACAGGATACGAACCCTCTAGCTATAAAAAAGTATTTCATTCTCAAGATAAAAGGAACTTCCAATTTCTTGCACCCATTCTACTAATTAGCCGGGACCATCATCCCTGTAGTTTGGCCCGGTCATCCACCCCCTCATACTGACTTGAGAGTCAGAATACTTAATTGGGGATAACTCCTCGGGCTTCTGACTTCATCCTTGATTACAGGTCTTGAAGTGCGGTCTCGTCCATAAAACTAGACCCCGCCTTGACAAAAAGGACTATCTAATTGTCATCTTCAATTCATACATTACCTCGAATTGAGCGACATCAAATATATATATATATATATATATATATATATTGAAGCGAAAAAAAAAGTATTAAAAAGGGCAAAGCGACATAAAAGCTTATCGCGAGTGAGTACAGACGATAGAAATGAAGGAGGCGACGACCAATTATATGACCTAGAAAAAGATAAAAGAGTGTTTGGGCTAGAGAATGAGCAGTTACATTGAGGAAGGCGGGCCCTCCTCAATAGAAATGCAGTTATTTATCAGCGTATGGATACGCCATAGAGGGAGGCCCTCCCACACCCACATTGCCGAGGGGCTTCTACTTCTAGAGATGACATTAGTCGTAGTGAAATGGCACGGCTAAATATATAAGCTCATCGTGATGGACACGTATAATCAAACCTGCACCAGTACTAGAACCAACGACGGGAAGCTTGCTCCATCCTCTAACTGAGATATATAATACCAGAATGCACAGAATATGCCCAGATGAAAAGCTGCACAAAGTGGGCTTTAAATGGTTTATTTTGAAAGCACTATGCATCTCTGCCATATATTATATTGCACAAGAGAACTGCTGCATAATGAAAGGAAAGTGATGAATATGATTATCCTGAATTTCTTCAGCCCACCGCATGTATAGATAATCAGCTAAAGCCAGGGATACAACTCATCCATACCACGTTTTGGTAAAGAGCCAAACCAAACAACTTTTGTGGTTGGAGATTGTAATAGAATAACATTGACCATGATGCCAAAACTCCTTCCAGCTCTTATTCTAGGCAATCCCTTTTATTTAATAAAAATTATATATGCAATATATTCTTTTTGTTCTTTTTTCTTTTAATAATAATGAGATATTTATTATTTTTTAGTTTTAAATATTTTTAATATAAATCAAACATTTTTTTATTGGATAAAAAAAATTCTGTTTTCAAAATTTTGGCCGAACTCGGGCTTGAACCCAGGTTTCGAGCTTTATATAACGGCCGAGCTCAGGCCCGAATATATTCTTTTGATACATACGAAGTCCGGCCTGAATCCAACCCGGGTCGACCCATGAACAGGTCTGAACATCGATGACGAGCTCGCATATGCGTCCGGTAGGCGGCTCACATGCATATCTCTACGCGCATTGGGAATATCTCCCGTAATTAGGCATTGGGAGATGATTCCAATAGACGGTTGGGATGTGGTGTAAGACGCAGATGTAAATTCATGAATGACAAGGAGATATTGACAATGTACAGCTGCAGGGCTGCATCTGCATGGGACATCGTTGGGAGAGTGCAGTGGGTAGCATATCCCTGTCCTAGGAGCTGAAAGTGGTCCGATCTCCGATGGCTGAGAGTGGATGACCGTTGAGTTGGTATACATAATACGTGTTTCAGTATAATAAGCTGTCCAGCCAAACACTAACATGAAGGAACGGCAGCTATGTGGTGTTCCTAATACGAATCATCATTATATAATGTTGCCATATGTGCATTATCATTTTAATGATTTGAAAATTTGAAAGGGAACACTTTGCCTCGAACATGACAACACGACTGACAGACAGGAGCTGTGGCAGAAATCGCAGAAACAGAAGTTTGGCAATTCCCTTTCCTTCCTTCGCGTGCGGCACTTTTTTTAAACATCCAACTCTGTCTCAACGTCCAACAAGGGAACAGGGGGAGAAGAGGAATTCAAAATCTGCGGCCATTATTAAATCACTCTGCACAATATCTGGGTTCATGGGCGTCTTTTTCCATGCATTTCGCCATCCCATCTTTTTTTGGGCGCGGCAGTAAACCTTACCAATACCAACAATCAGGAAACAAAAGGGAATCAATCTCAACGTCACTCATCAGTCTCCCAGAGAGAGAGAGGAGCGGGAGACTGTCGTTTCAGCGCATCAGAGTTGTTCCTTCTTCGACGGACGGACGGACGGTGAAGTTCATCCTTCGCGGCCATTCAAATCACGAAAGCTCCATCATCTGACCGAAACTCTTCCTACACCACTTTGGCATTTACTTTCTAAGATTCAGACAGATTTTCTGTAGTTCGCTGCAACCCCCCGACTCCCTTTTCTTATAATCAACTCTTAGATTCTGACACTGTTGGGATTTTTAAACCTAAGTCACTGCTTTTCCTTTTCCTTTTTTTTTTTTTTTTTTTTCAGAAAGAGTTACAGGAGACTTTCAAATTACAAAGCCATTGGGTTTCTAAAATCGCAAGTGAGGATTTTTCAGATTAGATCTCGAATTCCCCCCCACTCTATTTGTTATCTGTTTCTTTTTTCCCCTGGTGAAAACCTGATCCTTTTTAGTATTGTATTTGCTCTTCCGGAACACGGTTTGTCGTTAGAGTTGTAGAGCAACAAGCTCTTGTTTTCTCAGATCGAAGAAGTTCCGGACCGGAAATCTAGGTGTTTTAAGCTGTAAAATTATAACTAAGCATTTCCAATGCAGTGTTAAGTGCGTCGTTTGATGGTCCGATTCTATGCTTTTTATTTATTTTTTTTCTTTGAACTGACAAAAGAATTGATCTTTAATTAAACTGTGCCAAGCTTCGAAGCCTCGAACCGTCTAGATTTCTACAAGGAAAAGAAACCAATTACCATGAATGTTTAAATCTGGGTTTTATTATATATGTTTATATGAACGAACGTGTTTTGGAAATGTCGAACTGATGAGGTCGAAAAGAAATAAATGAATATTTTTGGGGCGCTTGTTTGTAAGTTGGATCTTTAATGTTTTCATAACAAGGCATTTGAGCGGGAATCCCGCATTTCGTTGAGGACTTCAATTGATTTTCTCAGTCCCTTTTGGTATGATTCTAGAAGCAGAATCCCAGTTGCATCGTTCAGGCCCACGTTATCTGCTTACATTCTCTTGCAAAGATTTTCAGCCAATGGACTCTGCAACAAAGCCTGTTAAACCTTCTTCTAACATTTCAGACATTGTCTATAGATTTGCCAAGGTTTGCAGGTTGAAATCCATTGGGGTCTTCCCCGGTGAAACCCCTAATCACCACCACGGCAACAATGGTCCTGCAACCGAAGACAGCAGCGATGCTACCGAAGAGGCGGAATACGATTTCCAGAAAATCCATCCCCAGCCCATTGAAGAAACCCTAGGCAGGCCCCCCCAAGACTCTATCCTCACTGTGATACCCAAGCTTTTCGATACCATTTCAGCCCTCAAACTAGCTTACATTCACCTTCAAGAAGCTCACATTCCATATGATCCTGAGAAAATCAGAGCTGCCGATGACCTTGTCGTCTGTAAACTCAAAGCACTTTCGGATATCAAGCGCTCTTACAAGGAGAAGAAAGTAAGTAAATCCAAATCTGTTCCGTCTTCTTCGGATTGTCTCTTGCTTGCTGAGATTCGAGATCGCGAGAAAACGTTACGTAAGTTGCAGTCACAGGTCGAAGCTCAAGATTCTGTAATCCTCCAGCTACAGCAAGAGCTGGAGACATCGGATCGAAAGAATACCGATCTGAGTGAGAAGCTCAAGCAGAAAGATTTCCAGGAAGAAAATGCTCGGAAAGGTAGGAACTTCTCCCCAAGTTCTTTGTCAGATGCTCTCAAGGCCGCGTCGGAATCCATTCATGATTTTGCGAAGCCACTGATCGGTTTCATGAAAGCGTCTGGTTGGAATCTCGACCGTGCAGCGGACTCGATTGAAGAATCAATAGTTTACTCGAAGAGGTCTCACAAGAAGTATGCATTCGAAGCCTATCTCTCTAGACGAATGTTCCATGGATTTTCCATCCAGCACCAGCCCCAAAATGTGGATGAGATTGCAAGGTTTAAAGACCCGTTTGATGCTTTGGTAGAAGACCCAAATTCTACTTTTGCAAAGTTCTGCAGACTGAAGTACCCGTTGGTAGTGCATTCAGAAATGGAGGCGTCATTCTTCGGAAATCTGGATCAGAGGACATTCGTGTTGAGTGGGAAGCACCCAAGGACCCCATTCTACCGGGCGTTCATGAAAATGGCGAAGTGGGTTTGGATCGTGCAAGGGCTGGCTGCATCAGTTAAACCTAAAGCAGAGATTTTTGGGGTCGGGAGAGGAAGCGAATTCTCGGAGGTCTATATGGAGAGTGTGGTTAAGGATGAGGAGGATGCACAGGTGCTGGTGGAGGGAGAAAATGGAAGTCTCAGGGTTGGGTTCATGGTGACACCTGGTTTCAGAGTTGGGGAGGATGTGATTAGGTCTCGGGTTTACCTGTCCAGGATGAATTCCTAGTACTAATTAATTAGTAAATGTCGAACCATCTTTTTAGTCTTTAGAGTTTAGAATTTTGGATGGAAGAAGGAGCATTTGCTAATTTTGGTAGTTTGGTTTTGTTATAGATTGGGTTTGGGCGGGTCGTAGGGGGGGAAGGAAACCCATAAATGCCAAACTTTCAGATGTTGGCTCCGTTTTTGTTGTTGGCTGTTGGTGTGGTATCTGAGTGCATCTCTTCTCTCTCAATTGCAATTTTCTTACTTGTAAAGCAGCTTTTGAGGAACCCCAACAATTCCATTATTGGCAAATGATGAATGTGTATATATGTTCTTATGTTTGCAAAGATTTTGGTGTACAAGCAAAGGTATTGTCTTGGAAATGGAGAACTAATTAAAGGATGCTCTGTATGCTGCCCTTCTTCTTGTATAGCAATTAAAAACCAGGCTGATTTAGTACCCAACCATCATCGAATTCAATTTCAATGTTGTTTTTTCCAGAATTGTCAACTCTTTCTCAGCTCATCAGTATTGCCAAAATTGGCTCCAAGGTTTAATTTGCGAGGAAGGTGATCAGCAACTAAGACTTAACATAAACATGGTCAATTAAAGGCATAAGATACTGTTGTCGCATTGCTGTGTATGAAACAATTATGTGGTTGGTATGTATGCCCCTAGCTTAGCTATCTCTTTACAATGCACATGCTGGGCCTTGAATATGTTCAGTTCAGCATATGATGTGCAGGAAAAAAACAATGTAAAAAAAGGCCATTCTCCAATAAATAAAGATTTCCTGCTATATTTATCATCATAAACTTTAGATTCCAGAAACAAGAGAAGGAAAAAAGAAAAATTCCTTGAATGTGTACCTTTTTTTTTTTAAATTGAGAAGAGCTTGGTAAAGAAATTGCCTGATTTGGTTTTCTTCTCCAAACAGGCAACATGAACATATCTTCCGAGCTTGTCCACTTGCCTTGCTTCACCTTTGGTATCTTTCTTGCAGATCTTGCACGTTTTATCAACCCAACCATCTTCTACATATTGCCCATCCACTAAATTCCAGGACAACGTAACAGAGCCAAAAACAAAAAGACAAATCAAAGCATCGTCACTAAAACATAAATAATAGGGTAAGTTGCACAGGGGAAACAACCCACGGCAGAAATAAAAAATGAATATAAAAGAAACAGGATTACAGGAAGCCAAAAAAAAGTCCAAGCACGACCCTCAAAAAGGGCATAAACACTTGTTATTATATTATTATTTGCATCAGACAATTTTATAAACAAATTACTTGTAGCTGCTGTGCAAATACTTTCCAGAAACAGGGCTTTATTATATCTAAAAAATTGATGCTGCAAATTTGAAATACTCTATCAATTTCAAAATGAAAGACGGGAAGAACATATTATGTTGTGACTTTAGATCAAAGAAAAATATTTTGAAAACATACGACGCTTTACACTAATAATTCGATTGGGATTTGAAGAAAACCTAAACCATATGAGACAAGGCACAAGTTATGGGTTGGGTAGGATTTACCGTCGACGTAGGACTTGAAGAAATCCTTGTATGTCCCGCCAATTTTACGTCTAAGAGCTCCGTACTGCAGGAAATATTAAGTTGCTGTATTTGTCAAGAAGGAAAGATAATGGATCGACGGAAAATATTGTAGACATACAGAAGCTGAATTCTGATTCTCTGAAGACTGAACAACTCAACAGCTGCATTACATGTTAAGAAATAACAGACATATAGACATACACATGTAAGAAGGAACGGATGAATCCTTATTGGGGCTTACCTGTTCCCTAGTCATCCTTCCTCCAGACCTTGTGGCTTCTCTCGCTTCCTCGAGAAGTTGGGCATCCTCGACGGATCTAACTTGAGAGAAATCTAGAGCTTCCGTCACACTCCCAAACAAAGATTGCTTATTACTCTTCTTGCCTTCTTCTTTCTTGCCCTTGTCATCCAGTTTAGCCCAAACGCCTCTCAAGTTAGAGCGCTTCACCCTGTACTGGGTTTGGAGACCCCCTAAAATTGGAGGGCAATAGTTTTGCGAAGACGACAATGGAAGAGCCTTCATCCCGCCCCGCTTCTTGCTTGTTAAATTCTTTAAGCACAGAACGGTGCTTGTTTTGGTTATGAGATGGAAGAGTCGCCACATATATATATATATATATATATATATATATGTGTGTGTATAAGGAAACATGAGATGGTGGAATTGTAGTGGTGTACGACGCCGAACGTGGCCCCCTATTTAACCTGTTGAAACAACAAGAGGTGGCTGGGCTGTTGCCTTTGAACTTGATTGATCACAGTAAGTACAAAATATCATCATCATCATCATCATGGAAAAAGTAACATGGGGCAAAACCAGTGATATGAAGCAAAGGGAATAAACCAGTACTGTTGTAATGTAGAGAAGTAGAATGGGAATCTGTGGCGTATAATAAAGCATGAAGCTGCAAGCCTGTGTTCTCTTGTTTGTCCACATGCATATTGCAATTGCAACAACCTAACGACCTTGGCTGCTGGGCTTGTCAATTGTCATCCACCGTGAATACTGAATAGGACCAGACCGTTCCGTTCTTTCCATGGTCGGTCCTACGGAAGAAGCAAACACATCTAGTGGACCAGAATTTGCCATTTGCCAACGCCAAATCATCATCTTGTGCTTGAAAATGAAATCCCAGCCGCAACTGCCAACCGCAAATTAAAAAATTGCCACTAAAATCCTTCAACCGGACACTTTTTGTTAAATTTTAATCTGATAAAACACTCTATAGCCCAACTTCCACTGGCTGGCTTGAATAGCACCTGCTATTATTGCTACTAACCCAAAAGCCATGAAGTCGATTCTTCATCATACGTTCAAACTTCAAAACGCCAAATCTAATTAAACCAAACTGTGTAATTCCCAATTCGGTTTGTTCTAAATCATAAACCGTAAACCAAATATCTTAGTTTAATTTTGGACCAGCCTTCCCTACCATTCAAGAAGCATAACTGACCAAAATTAGCAAAAGAGGCGATGATGATGATGACGCATTAGTTAGAAACTCATGGAAGTGCAGACTCTCCATGTAAGTGAAAGTCAGTGGATCCCACATGAGACCTACTAACTTGCTCTAGTTTATCGCACCTCTCCCCGGGTCAAAGCTGCACCACATCCACATATACACAACAAAGAAACGGGGTAAACTCCAAATACCCCCCCCCCTGATTTGGGGGCCCTGTGAACCCTTGTTTCATAGTAAAAACAATGAGTGGCATGTTTGATTGACTTGACCAACTGATCGATGACCAGTATCTCTACAAGGATCTATGCCATCAAAGTGGTTTCCTTGGATCAGTCAACTGATCTCATCTATCCAAGTAATATATCGAGATTTCAACAAATCAAGGGCATCCACCAATTCATCTAAAAAATCTAGGCCTTCATATGGTTTCCAAGAATAATGGATTAATTTCATCTAAGTTAAGATCTTCTTCTTGCTCCCAAGTTTTCACTATAACCACTAGCAGCAGGAGACCTTAACAATCATCAAGTTGGCACTTTGCCATCCAAGTGAAGGTATGAGGTTTCAGCTTTAACCTAATGTATTCCAAAATTACCTTGATGTGCTGTTTTGATGCCTCTTCACAATCTTTATTTTATTTTATTTTTTTATTTGATACATCATTTTCACCTGATTTTTTTAAGAAAATTTCATGCATTAATTGAATGGCTGAGATCTAATATTGTTGCATTCTTGGATGGTCATAATTAATTCATCACTCTTAAGATAAAGACCGTTTTGGAAGCATGGATTCTTGGGTTGATTGCTTTGGCTGGCCAGACTAAATTGATTGAAGTCTTGGTATATAATTTGGATGGTTGGGATTAATTCATTGTTCTTAAGAGATAATTTTGATTTCTTATCGTCTTTGGGATGATTTGGTTTATCGGTTGTATGACTTAGATTTAGTGCAACACTTGGAATCACTTGATCGATCCGTGGTGGACCGGATATTTAGTTTCAAATCTTTTCCACATCACTTGGATTTTCAAGATCAGTTGATTGGCTATGAGGCTATTAATGGTCTAGATCTTTGGTTTGAAGATAAACACCGAGAATATTTTTGAAAATATTAATGGAAGAGTGCACAATAATATTACAAATAATTAAAAAGGGTATTTTAGGGTTTTTGAAATATCTAAGATGGTAAAAGGATGCTAGAATCAAAGCAACTTTGCCCAAAATGGACACTTCAAAAGGGCATTTGGACGAAGTGACGATCATAATACCCTCCCTTCCCTTGAGGTTTCACTTTAACAAAATTCCATGTAATTTCACGTCCCTTCCATCTTTGTCTCAGTAATGGACATTTCAAAAGTTACAAAATTATGGTTATAACTTATTAGGACATCCTTCAATATAATTCAAAATGTCAGATTTGCCCTTTTAATCTTCATTAGGCCTAACATTTTATAGAACAAAATTACTTTATCCTTCTTAATGTGATTAGGGGAATTTTTTAATTAAAACTGAGATTTTTTTTGGTGTATTTTAGTAAATTTCCATCTGAATCAATATAATATAAAAGATTAAAATGGGTACTTTTGAAAAGCTAATGCATTAGGCCACCGTTTTCCGTCCAAGACAAATAACAACACAACAGGGAGGTAACTTCAGGTTTTTCAATATTACATAATTACATTACATGGGAGGTTTTTGTGAAAATAAAACCTCGGGAGGTTTTTATATTATGAAAATTATAATCTATCCCACCTTAATTTTTTTTTTATTTACTTTACAAAACCCCCACTTATCACCCACCTACAACTCTTGAATTGTGTCGGATTCTGTTATTAAGGCTCCGTTTGTTTGCGATATAAACGCCAAATCAGGGTATTTATGTACCCCGATTTGTATTTGTTTGATACGTAAAAAAGTAATGATTATCAGAGCAAAAATATATTTTCCAACACTTTTGTACTTTGAGAAGAGAGCATTATTATACCTTTTTTTTTATATACAATTTTGTGCTCTTTTGATAATTAACTTTGCATTGGAGCATAAGATAGTTGAAACATTTAGTAATGGGCCCACAATTTTACACTGATTTCAAACAAACAAGATGAATGTGAATTAAAATGTAAACCATGTTTGCATACATTAACTGAAAATTAGATAAATATATAACCAAAGGCAGCTAAACAGTGGCAAATTTGAGAGGTGGGGGAATGAATAATTTTCCCTTTTATATTTACCAAAAAAGTAACTAGGTGGACTTTTAGAAAAGGATTTGCCAAAAAAGTTTTAAGAAGAGAATAAAAAAAACAGATGACAGACCTCAATGGAAGATGGATTATATATTGGATGAGGCTAATCCTGCGGCCATATGTTTCCTTTTCTAAAACCAATTGTAACAACTAACAAGAGTAATTTAGTTTGACAGAAAATAACTATAAGAGACGAAAAGTTCTGTGCACAGCCTAAAAGTCTGCCCTATACCAGTTAGGATCCATTTAAATAATCATGTTGGCAAGTTGCAACAGACGTGTCAACCATTAAGAACTGTGTATGAATATTCCAGAGGCTCTTTGCCCCTTGCTATTATTGCCATAAGCTTGGCAATTTATCAGTATCATTTTTCTACAACATATACCGCTCTGGTTGGCTGGGTTCTAACCACAGAAACTTGGCATGCTAAACCAGATACACTTTGTAGTCGGGGGCTATACAACGTACACCATACCAACCTCAAGGAGAGACACTGGTGGCACCTTCAGTGCTACATCCGGTCCCCGGCAATTCCTCCTTAGAAAATTGTACCCAAAATCAATCGCTATTTTCTTCAGCAGTGATGATCCTTGCTTTGCTCTCACATGCGAGTGTCCAAGGATGAACGCTGTTCCTGCTTGTTGAGCTGCCAAAAGCTCTTCCAGCTCTTCCTCTACACCAGCATCCATCATGTAAGAACGTGTATCAGTCTCCGATTCACTGTCAATGGCGAACCTCACCCTCCTCTCTACACCACCTATAGGCTCCATCTCTATTACATCTGTTACACTCTCCACTGTCTGGAACCCCAGTGACACGCTTGCAGGCTGCAAACTTTCCTCAATCTCGTAAGCAGGTGGACCAGAGAATGCCACCATTCCAATCACCGTCAGCCTACAGTCCCCTGTTGACTCACCAGATCGGGACCCATCATCCTCAATACATGAATTAGTCCCCCCCATGGTCCTGTATCCATCATAGCGGATGAAATCAGCCAGCCTATTAACAAGTTCAGACTCAAACGAGTCTACATCTTGATGAACATCTCGGTACCCATAACGTACAATGCATCTGTAGGACCTATGATCTGGTGGACCTACACGACCCACAAGATAACGCTCAGCTGGTGGCACATAAGGTACAGGTACAGATTTGACACACACAAAGACAAGGACGCGATGGAAGGCAGGGAGGTTAGTGACGAAGCGGGAGAAGTTTGCAGGGATGCCAGAGGTGAGATCAGTGTACACTAGGCCAATGCCAGGGACTCTAGAAATGCCCAGGCTGGGACCCAAGGCTAGGAGCCACTCCAAGGACACCTTGTTGTGGAGATCAAACTCATATTTCTTGATGGTTGCATAATGCCAAACAAACATAATGGTCATCAGAAAAAGAGCTAGGAGGATGGGAAGCCAGGCCCCCTCACGGAATTTGATGAGTGAAGCTGAGAAATAGAGGACTTCAATTGTTCCAAAGAAGAGTAGAAAGCCAAGGGCCAAAATAGGTGGTTTATGCCAACAGATGATAATGACTAATGAAGTGAGGCATGTGGTAACTAGCATTACTGTCATCACTGCCAGCCCTGCAAGTAGATAGCAGGAAAATTGCATTAGTACATGTAATGAAGAGGTGAACTTCAGAAGTTTATGTCCATGGGCAGAAGTCACTGGCTTTGAAAATCAGTGTGAGGTTTAGCCAATTACAGCTTACCAAAAGACTGGAAATAGAGTTTTGTGAAAGTAAAGTATTTTAGTAGCCTTTCGGTTTCTATTGTAAATTTCAATCTGAAGTAGCTTATTTTGCAACCTACGGTTACTTAGCCTGTAAAGACTTGTTAAGTTGCAATATACTATCCACTCGTCAAATTTGTGAAAAAAAAAAATCTTTTTTTAGCAGGTTTTATTCTGGGCCCACCCAATTTTAATAGAACTTGTCCGTCAGCAGTGAAAGGATGAAAGATATCTCCATTAATAATAATATTTTTTGAAAAGTAGACATATAGTGATAAAAGTAAAGAATTATATCGATGTATTGTTTTCCAAAGTACTCCCTCAATAGTAATTAAGGGTCTGCCTCGTCTCCAACATCTCTTTTTGCTCCTAAACCAAAAGCCCCTCACTGCATGGGGAAACTCCATCTACCTCCACTAGTGAGACTCCATTTTCTGTCTACATTGGTGAGCTCCAATCAAGTAATAAGGATTATGACACTAAGACACTAATATCCTTCTTGTTCTCAATCTTTTTTTCTGTTTCTACCTTTCCCCATTTCCTCTCTACTTTGTAAATAGTGAAATACCTAGTCCCATTGCAAGATATATTGCATCTAGGCCCTTCCATCTTAACTTCTCCCTTCCATAGTTTAATTTTAAAATATTAACTAAAAGATCACCGGTCAACTTAGGGGAAGCTGAGTCAATTCAGCTTGACTATCTTTCTGTACAGAACCATGAATTTCTTTTGGACCAAGAAAGATAGAAAACCAGGTACCACCATTTAAAGCTGTTACAATGAGGCAGGACATAAGATTCTAAACTTCTAATAATTTGCTATACTTCATACGTTCATCAAAATCTTGATGCACAACATCAATTAATTTATTGGGGGGATTTTGAATAAAGAAAAAAACTGAATGAGATATTAGTGACATGGACATGTACCTGATGCATTTCCAATGTGCTTCGTGTCTCTGAACCCAATGGTCACAGCAATACAGAGGATCATGAGCATCCAGTTGATCTCAGGGATGTAGATCTGGCCATGTATCTTTTCAGAGGTATGGACAACCTTGACCCTTGGGAAGCAACCCAATGACTGGCTCTGGTTGATGATAGAGAATGTTCCACTGATGATCGCTTGGCTTCCCACCACAGAAGCAAGAATTGCTACTATAAGCACTGGCCACCTCACACTTTCTGTGAAAAAAAAAATCAAACATTAGACCTTTTCTCTCTGTGAACCAGTGCATGTAACTGATACTACTAATTGCAACCAGCCAAGAAAATTCGGTTATAATCAAGACCAAAATTGATGATACAACCCATTAGTCACCCAGAAAAAGCTCTAAGTCATATCAAATGATCTAAAATGCAGAAAGGCAAAAAAGTGTTGAGCATTTTCATTTCTCCAGTTTAAGTAGAAACAAGAGAAGGTTCTCGAGAATCAAGAAATACAAGGAAGAAACATGTGGTAAATGTGCCATGTGGCGATTACTAGTACAGGTGTCCTACCGACCCTGCCAACCGAATAACAAACTCAAATACTGTTACAGTACAGATTGTAATATGCCTCCTCAAGTTGGAGCATGGCTACAAATAATGCCCAACTTGGATAGTGCTGCAATGAATTGATCCTTGCCTAGAGCCTTAGGGTCCATTTGGCAAGTATTTTTGAGAAGATCTTCTCCTAGCTCTAACAGTCAATAGACACATTGAGCTTTTGACATAAGATCTGGGCAGCCCGAAGACCGTTCGGTAGACGCGCATCTTTCCGTGCATCGTTTTGAGTCTTTCCGTGCAAGATTAAAACGTTCAGGACGTGGGAAGCTTCATTTAGAGCTTCCTAAAATCAGCCCAAAATGGGCTTCGCGCGTCTTTTCGGCACCACGTCTTTTGGCAGCTAGATCTTCCGCGTGCCAAATGGGAATAGACCGATTTTCTGTCTTCCCAGCTTGTAAAAAGCCGAAAGAACGCGCAAAAAAATGCACCAAACGGTGCCTTAGTGAAGATGTTGGCTGGTTGACTCTTTGTAGGAAGGTGGGAAGTGACGATAATTCCTGATTGAAGATGATGCCTGATGAAGTGGCAATCAATTTCAATGTGCTTGGTACACTCATGGAATATTGGATTCACTGCTATGTGGAATGCTGCCTTATTATCGCAGTATAGTTCCATGGATTGAGAATGTTGTAGGTTTGAGTCTATGAACAGCCAACGGAGCCACAAAAGTTCACTGATGGCAGCTGCCATGGAACGGTATTTGGCTTCAATTGAGGAACGGGATAGTGTAGATTGCTTCTTGGATTTCCATGACAAGGGAGAATGGCCAAGAGTGATGAAGTAGCCTATAGTGGATTGTAGGATAAATGGACACCCTGCCCAATCAGAATCGCATTAGGCCCACAAAACCAGATCATTGTTGGTAGAGCGGTGAATTCCTTGATTTGGGGATGACTTCAAATAGCAAAGGACCCTAAAAGCTGCATCCATATGCTACTGACATGGTTTGCACATGAATTGACTTAAAATATGTACATCATATGTTATTTCTAGCCGAGGTAATGGTCAAATAGATGAGCCTTCCAACCAATCGTTTGTAGCATTCTAGATTATCAATGGGTGGGCATGCATCTGGCTCAAGACGATGTTGTTGCTCCATCGGGAAGGGACACGGCTTACAAGCCAACATGTCAGCATTTTGGAGTATGTTAAGTGTATATTTTCTCTAACAAAGGAAGAAGCCATCATCCGTTCTTGAGACTTTCGATGCCCAAAATATATTTTAGTGGGTCAAGATTCTTAATTGGGAAGTAATTTTGGAGATATTGCTTCAACGCTACAATTTGAGTAGGATCACTACCTACGATGAGTAAGTCATCAACATAAGCCAAAATAGCAAGAGCTGAGTTGTGACTAAAGGATGTAAAGAGAGTGGTGTCAGCTATAGACTGAGTGAATCCCCGTTGTTTGAGGGTCTGCACTAATGTATGAAACCAATTTTGAGAGGCTTGTTTGAATCCATAGATAGACTTATTAAGGCAACACACGCGCGGGCCAATGAAGTTGAGCAGACCCGGGGGTGGTGTCATGTACATCTCTTCACAGAGTTCACCATGCAAGAAGGCATTATTCACAACCACTTGATGGTTTCTCATTTTTGAGCCATAGCTAATGCAAGTAAACAACAAACTATCACTAGCTTTGCAATCGAGGCATAAGTTTCACTGTAGTCAATTCGTTCAGCTTGAGTGTACCCTTTGGCCACTAAACGAACTTTGAATTGTTCAATTGAACCATCTGGTTTCAATTTGGTTTTGTAGAATCATTTTCACCCAATAGCCAGCCTTCTTGTGTGTGTGTTGGGGGGGGGGGGGGGGAATGTTGTAAGAGTCCAAGTGTTGGTAGCTTGAAGAGCATTTAGTTCAATTTACATCGCCTCTCTCCAACATGAGTGTTTTTGGGCTTGAGAGTAACTGGTGGGCTCAAATGGGATGTTTGGACTGTTGGAGGAATAATTGGATATGGGGTATCGAATGGTAGGACAAACAAAATCGGATAGATGAGATGGACTGTAATGTATTCTCAGTTCCAGATATGGTTGAAGTGGAATGTTGGGTGTAATTGTGCTCCAATGGTTCTGAGTCTATATTTGTGACAGGCAGTGGTATGACTGGGCCCGAATCTGATCCATTTGCATCTTGCAATGTTGTTGCATTGTAAGGGGACTGATTTAAAAAAAAAAAAAAACATCATGTGACACAAAGAATTGGTGTCTCAAGACTGTAAAGTCTGTAACCCTATTTTGGCCATGTATATCCAACGAACATGCATTTAATGGATCTTGAGTCAAATTTGTCACGTCCTCCGCAAAGAGTCTGAGCATAACACAGGCACCCGAAAACCTTCAAATGATAATAGTTGGGTGGCCTTTGGAAGAGTATTTCATAGGGAGTCTTGCCCGAGAGTTCAAGTTTGGACAAATAATTAATGATGTGTGCCGCAATGAGTACACATTCTCCCCAGGATGTAATTGGTAGGTTGGCTTTGAACTTGTGCTTAAACAAATACACCCAGGTAGCTCGAAAAAAATCATCAACTATAGTGAGGAAATAATGGGCACCACTGTGAGAGGGGGTATGATATCCACCCCATATGTCACGATGGATTATTTCAAACAAAGAAGATGTGCTACTGCTACTAATAGGATAACTAAGCCTTGTTTGTTTGGCTCTAAAACAAGTGTCACAACATTTATTAAATGGTGGTACAATCCTCAAACTAGGTATCTTTGACAGTCGTGAATAGGAGGCATGTCCCAATCTGGAATGCCATATCTGAGAATTCACTGCGGTAGAAGAACTGAAGGCCACAGTTATTGGAGTAGTTGAGGGTGCAGTATAGAAGTGGTAAAGACCATCATGCATGATACCCACCCCAATCAGTTTCCTGGTTGCTTGGTCCTGCATAATGTAGAATGTGGGAAAGAACACTATGACACTGTTTAATTCTGATGTAATCCTGCTAACTGAGATTAAGTTACACTTGAAGTCTGGTACGTGTAACACATCTTTTAACGTTATATCAGAATTCAAGGGCACTTGCAGTTTAGAATCAACAGGTAAAAGAGTACCATTGGGCAATAGAACTAGATTGTGATGATTATCTAGTCCAGTGGTGTCTTCAGCATGGCAAGTCATGTGATCCGAGGCTCCACTGTCAATGAGCCAGAATCTTGAACTAACAAGATTAACTGAACCAGAAATCTTACCCGCAAAGTATGCAGATGTCGCAATGGTGGTCTGATTCTCACCATCAAGAAAGTTAACTAGTTGGCGGTATTGCTCAATGGTTAAGCCAGGACTGGGGATTCTGATGGAGTATTTGTTGTTGCCTGATTAGAGGCAGACGACTATTTCTTGGAAGTGTTTTTGTTGTTGGTTTTATTCTTAGTCTCCAAGTCTGATGGATTGCCGACAAGCTCATAGCATTTTGCCTTGACATGCCCAATCTTTTTACAATGATCACAACGAAGGTGAGGCCAATCTTTCTGTTTTTGTGGATTCCTGGATCCAGATCCACTTGCATAGAAGGCTGCACTATCCACGGTTGGTGGTCTGCTACCACTTAAAGAGAGGTGTTTTTCTTCTTGTGATACAAGAGCATAGACCTTGTGGACATTTGGCAGTGGTTTCATGGTAAGAATACTAAATCTTATGGTGTTAAATCGTTCACCGAGTCCTAAGAGGAATTGGTAGACTCATTCCTTTTCTCTCTCATCCAAGATAACTTTGATGGCACCACCGCATGAACAATTCGGAGTGGACGAGTATACAAAGATAGCACCCCACAGACTCTTGAGTTTTGTGTAATACATAGCAACTGACAAATTTTCTTGACGAAGCAAAGACAAGTCTCGCTTCAGTTCAAAGCCTCGTGGAGCATTTCCTTGTGAATATCGATCATCCAAATCCTTCAAAATATCTCTGGCTATCTCTGCATAGGCAATGCTTTCATGCAGATCACTGGCTAACGCATTAAAGAGCCAAGATATCACCATGGAGTTGGATTTGAACCAGGCAAGAAATTCACTATAATTAGCTGGTTCGGGTTTTGAAATTGATCCATCCACGAATCCAACCTTGTGCTTAGCGTTGAGAGCATTCAACATTGCTCTTCTCCATGTTGCATAGTTGTCTTTGGTCAGTGGACAGGAAACTAGAATAGCATCGGGGCATTCAACATTGCTCTTCTCCATGTTGCATAGTTGTCTTTGGTCAGTGGACAGGAAACTAGAATAGCTTCGGGGTTGTCTGAAGGGTGAAGATAATATGCAAACACCAGATTTGAAGGAGTTCCAATCATTCCTCTGGTAGAAATGTTGGATGCCACTGAAGAAATGAACTGAAGGTGACGGGCTCATACGAGTTTAAACAGAAATTGCAAAAACAGAGCAATTTGGCTCTGATACCATCTAAAATGCAGAAAGGCAAAAAAGCGTCAAGCATTTTCATTTCTTTAGTTTAAATAGATACAAGAGAAGGTTCTCGAGAATCAAGAAATACAAGGAAGAAACACGTGTTAAATGTGCCACGTGGTGATTATTGGTACAGGTGTCCTACCGACCCTGCCAACCGAATAACAAACTCAAATATTGTTATAGTACAGACTGTAATAATTGACACTTATTTTTTGATATCAACCTCCATTGTGACCTGGGTGACCAGGGTTCAAATCTTGGAAACAGAGTATCTGTATGTGCAGGGGTTAAGGCTGCATACTCTGTCCCTCACCAGATCCCACATTGGTGGGAGCCTCGTGCACTGGGCTGCCCTTTAACCTCCATATTGCTGTTATAGAATACATGTTCAAGTCTGATAATAGCCACTGTGATGCATTTTATTTGGCTTTCTTATTCCAGAGTGATTAAAAAAATGCCTTTTGCAACTGAAGCAACTGATATTTGTGTTTTACTATATGCTGGTGGAAGTGGCATATAATAATGAAAGGTGAATTTTAAGAATAGGGAAGTATTGAATATCCAGTTGGTGCTCACTAATTTCTCGTTGGGCTATTTAGTTTTCCAAATATAGATCATACTGATGAAAGGCGTTTTGTATTAGGACCACTTAACAAGAAAACTTAAAAGCGTTCTAGGAGCCAAATGGTATGCACACATTGTCCATACAGGGGTATCATCAGTACATGTTTATTCTCAATTATAACCAAATTAGAAAACCTTAAGAAAACTAATTCAATCATAGACAAAAACAACTTGTTCTCTATGATTGTATACAGTTGATTGAGAAAAGTAAATTTCACGGGAATCTAACATAGGCACAAAACAATGAACCATGTAAAATCTTGTGTTTTCTTCTCCATTTGCATATCTCACAACAGATATATTCTGAGTAATGGTGTAATATTCAGGCTTGAAGAGAAGAATACCTGGAACAGAGACGTAAAAGCCAATCTTGTAACTGTTATGATGATGCTTTGACAAATATGCAGCTTGACCCATGTACGCTAAAATAAGTGCAGGATAAACCAGGAATGTAAATGCGATCTGCAGTTGGATACAGTAAGAATTTGGTAGAAGAAATAGATTCTAACAAATTGATATATCAGTTTGGGAGGGAGGTTTCCTAGTCATGATCAAATGACCTGGATTGCAGTGTAAGTGAAGTGGCCAAGATCTGCAAACATTGCCTCTGAGCCTGCATTTGTAACCACATATCATAGGGATCATTGGCACTTCATTTGTATTATATTTGTACAAAAATTGAACTATTCACCTGTTAAATAAATCAACCAAAAAAATTGAGAATCTAAAGACAAAATTACTAGACAGAAACATGGTCCATTACTGCATAGACATGGTGGACAAATAAATAAAAGTTGCAAACAACATCTACATTGTACACTTAATAGCTTGGTATTTATAACTAAAGGATCTAAGTGCCCATAATTTGATAATGGATATGGCACTGAACAGAATGGAATGGTAAAACAGGATTCATGTAGCTAACCTCATATAGTCAGGACAAGGCTTAGATGATGATGATATTCATGATAAAGAAAATGATAAAAATAATTACGATAACTGGTAAAATGTTTTATTTATTAATGATAAAAAGTGGGTCCTTAGTTGAAGCGGTTAAAAATGAAATTATAAAATATGATTAATTCATCCCAATTTGTGAATTAACTCACATTGAAACAAGAATCTACTCAAATGCCTTAAGTAGCAAATTCAACAACCATACTGAAACACCATGGGTGGGTTGGAGATGGCCTATGCAATATTATACCACAATATATAGAGAGAACTGATATGGGTAATCCTATCTTTGTTAAACGAGGCATATTCCTAGTGAAAATACAAACTACTGCTTGCAATGATGAAAACAAAGATTTAAGGGTGCTAGTCTTTTAAAACTAGGCATATTCCTGTGTTTGAGAATGGTCACTTTGGGCAGAAAATGCCAAGGGTTAGGCCATATCTAGTCCACCCTTCCCAAGACCTCATATAACCGGAACCAACATTGGGTAATGGCCTTTTTTCCCTTCGTGAATTACCAGAATCTCTGGTTATGCAATTTCAGATGTACATGTTATGAAAATTACAAAAAAAGTACCTGTTATGCACAATAAGATTCCACCCAAAGACATCCAGCCACTTCTCCTTGTTTTCTTTAAGAACTTGTACATGTAATATGGAGAAAGAGCCTGATAAACATGTGGGTTCCAGTGGAATATATTGTACAAGCCAAGAGCACTGATGCACAGTAGCCAAGTTAGCACAATTGGTGCAAAAATGAATCCGACCCGATGTGTGCCATAGTGTTGAAGAGCAAATAGACACACTAATATGAAGCATGTGATCGGAACCACTGCATCTGCAATGGAGAACATAACCACAAATTTGTTAACGTTGAGATGCATTAAATAAAACTTGTAGCCGATGATTAGACTGTTTTCCTCAAGTGTCATACTGGTACTACAGTATTGTTACATAGTGGCAATGATTAGACAATTAGAAGTTCAATGCTGAAGTTCCCTGTGATACCTGACACTGAAATGGAAGCATATTTTGTATGCGCCATAACTCATATTTTGGTTTTGGATAAAAAATGAAAGCACATATAATTACTTATATTGTCAATATGCAGCAGCACCAAAGATGCACTTTCCACTTTGTAAGAATGGGCTTTCAGCAAAAGTTGACTTTCCATATACCGGCCACCATGAAAGAGATGGAGATAGGACCAAAGAATAGTGTATTTCAGACAACAAATTGGACAACTAGTCAGTCCCTCTAGTTCAACCTGTTTTTTAAAGCCTTTTCTCACTAACTGGTCCAGATGGACCCAAGTGGACCCTCTTACCCACTTTCCTACCTTAAAGAGAGCTACCACTTGCTGCAGCATACTTCTGGTTGTATGAAACACATACATTCTTTCCCATTAATTGTTTTTTTTTATATGAATTCTTCCCCATTAATTGTTTAAAATCAATTTATCCAAAAAAGTCAACAATTACTAAGGGACAATCTTGAAGTCAGAATGGACTAAAGTTTCCATTCACCGCATCAAAGCCCTTTGTTATCTGAAACACAAATGTTCTGTCCTGTTCAAACTAATAACGCTATTGACAAATTTCTTCTTTTTATTCAGAAAAAATGCTTGTTTTTTTATGGATAAGCAATAGTAAAAGATATTTTATTGTTTCCCCCTTCTACATTGAAACAAATAGTTCTTATTACCAAAATACCATGTCCAGATTTCATAGATAGGGGAGAAACTAACAGGAAGTTAAAGAATGTTTAGGGCAAAGAATCAATGCAAGTCTGTTTTGTTTCATTGATAGGAAGTTCTTAATAAAAATTGGCATGATTATATTTACTAGGCATGCATAATAAAGAGTATAAGTTCCATGTAAGATCAGGCGAACAGGTTTTATTCACTGACTGCTGCTACTGTCAATGAAATATATTAAAGAAAATGATAAAAGGAAATATCCAGAATTAGAGATTTGACAAGCTTACACTGGTGGTGTTCCTTGGACATTGATAACTCAAGGCCTGAAACTGCTGAGAAAACTAGAGAGAGAGAGAGAGAGAGATTTGGTCAGGGAAGGTAGAGGATGCAGAGATAAGGAATAAACTCATAAAACATGGGAAGCAAATACCAGAAATGGCTGGTGTGAGCAATCCATCCCCAATTACCATACAGGTACCAAGCAGAACTAATATTAACAAAGCAGTGTGCAGGGATTTGTGCTTCTCAAGCAAAATTTTCACCCTTGAGCGGTTTTTCTTCTCCGGAGGAGATTCTAATTTATATGTAGAGAGTGCTTCATCTGCAACCTGCCTGTTGGGCAGAAGGCTAACTTTTGCGTGCCTACATATCAAAGAATAAAGAGCAAAAGTTCCACCTGCAAATCATGTACAGAAGGCACAAGCATAAGTGGGGAACAAATACTATATCTGTAAAATATTGAAGATTTATAGTACTCTCACAATAATTCTAAACAGACTTGTGGTATTTACCCTCTCCATTGTCATCGGCTCGAAGAACCACAAAGACGTACTTGAAAAGAGGAACTAGAGTTAGAGTCCAGAAGACAAAAGATAGCACGCCAAAAATCTCTTCATTCGTCTTCGAATGATGAATGTCTTCTGCAAACGTGCTCTTGTAAACATACAGAGGGGAGATACTCAGGTCCCCATAGACCACACCAAGACTTTGATAAGCTAACAACAAAATTGTCTTCCAAGAGTCCTTCTGCAAAAGGAATTCAATGAACCATTAACGTGGTAAGAAAAAGACATAAACACCCAATTTTCTTATTAGTGAACCAAATCATATTTCTAGCAGATTAAAGGAAGCTCAAGTAAGAAGCACACGATTTTTACAGGTAGCACCTATTTCATTATCATAATCAGACTAAAGTGAAGCGCAATGAAGTTCAACCAGAAAGGAGATGAATGAACCTTGGAAGTACTCCAACACTTGCCACAATCGAGATCCATGGCTTGACGGGGACTCGACCTTCACGCTTAGATTCTATTCCTGGCCACCGGTACTTACAGATCTGCATGGAAAAGCCGAAGCATTTTTGTGGAATAGACGGGACAAATGAGATGAAAAAACAGAGACAGAGGAACTCCAAGAAAAAAGCGTCTACTAATGAATTCGGCTAATCTCGTTACTTTGATTCACATGGCCAGAGGAGACAAAAACAAGAAGCATCCGAGCCCTCTTCTCGATAAATTCCCACTTGATGTCCATACCATTCTCATGTTCACCGATTTGTTGTATATTTTTACAAAACAAATTTCAAGTAATGGATAAAGCACAAGAGTCCAAAACGGAGCCACTACCAATAGTTTGTTCAAAAAGATAGTGCAAGAATGGAAGAAAGCCAACACCAAACAACTTGATCTCAGGAGCGTCAAAATTCTTCCGACAAACTTCTTTGGCCCAATATTTAATTATACGTTTCTGTGGTAGTTTAGGCAGGTATAGACTATAGAATTTGGGAGGTCACTGTTGCTTCCTATTGAACTACAGCCTCCGACCCAAATGCTCAACATTGGCCAATCAAATGGAGAAAAAACAAACTGTCAAGGAATCTCTTTGAATGGAATTTTTTATTACTTTATTGGTTTCTTTTTTCGGAGAAAGTAGAAACACAGAAAAAGCGTTTAAGATACAATCACGTGGTACAAACTACAAAGATAAGAAGATTCTCGATAACAAAGCAGTCATGCCAAACAAAAGAATAGCCCACGACACGAAATAGGTGGTTGAAAAGCTGGAGAGAGAGAGAGAGAATCAGTGAATCACATCACAGAGCGCGCCAAATTTTATCAGAAGGGTAAGGGCTGGCTAATGGCTATCCACAACAAATCTCTTCTCTCTTCCAGGTTCCAAAGAGATCTAGGCTCTTATTTTTCATTTCTTTTCCTCTAAGGACGAAGGAAAAGACGAAGACTTATAATAAGAGAGACAAATTTGCAGCCATCATGCATTTAAGGAAAAGGCGAAAGGCGAAGAAATCGGATTTGGTCCTCACATATAGTAGCTAAAATTTACACTTACAGTGCGACTTTTAAAATAAGGAGAACTGGAAAAGTGGGGAGAAGGAGAAAGAATATATAAAACAAAGGTTGCTTGAGCCGTGAATGCTTGGTATTTTATACGCATAAAAAAAAGTCTAGCTATGTAAAAACACAAGACAAATAAATTCGGAGGACTTACCCAGATCCACCGACAAATGAAACCTACTCCGTAGAAATTCTTACGAGGAAATTGCAGAGATTCAACCTCAAAGAGCAATAACAGGGAGAGGGATTGGAACCAGCCGAAGGGTAGCTTTCTCCCTCTCTAATCATGACTTCACGTGAAGGCGTGAAGGGTAGCTTTCTCCCCCTCTGGTCATGACTCATGAAATGCTCCTTACCGGAAGCATACCACTCACCATTGCTTGGGTTGGGTATCCACTATATCCAGTAGGATCAGTACTGAGTACTCTACCCTGAACCTAAACTGACAAGTGAAAAGACGAACCAAATTAGCTTTTCTGTTTTCCTCTTTTCTTGCTTGGTGCGCTTCTCTTTTCCTCTTTACTTTTGCACTAGGTCTCTTTTTAGTAAAATCCAACTTTTGAGTCGCCTCGTCTTCATTTTAGCGCCTGAGCTCCATTTGTAAGGACTAAGGAGATATATTCCTTTTACATTTCTTTATTTATTTTTATTTTTGCTTCTTTCCGGATTTCAGATGCATGGATATTGGATACTGCATACGGAGGTATAGCATAACAGAAATATATAGTTCGGCATTTCTAATTAAGCTTGTAAGCTGTAACTATTCCAACCGGAAAGTGGAGCCCCGAGGAGAAAAATGATCAAACATGGAAGCTTAGTTGTCGATTCAACAAAAATTACCTGAAAACTTCCCAACTAGAAGTCTAAGTTGACAATTAATACACATAAATGCTGATTTCTTCTGGTATCGCTATACCGTCTTTTCCGTCGTTTTTGTGTACATGTTCATCATATTTCTTTTATGATTTTATCTTCTCGGAGTTGTCGCAGTAAATGTAACGACCATTCCGGTAAGTAGTGCAGAAGTCGATGAATTTAGGGATGTTGCTAGAGGTTCTGAAAGCATTGAATCGCCATTAAAGCAGAATAAAAGAATTTGGGGATAAAGACGGTATATAGGAAACTCTGCGGTCTGCGGCTGTTGAAAAGTATTATCGGAAATTCAACTATTTATTAATTAACTTAATATATTTTTTCAATATTTATTATATTTTTATTATAATTTATTTTTCAATAATTATATATTTTTGTTATAAATTTTTACTTATGATTAAACTATTATTATTTATTAGTCAACTGTGGGGTGACTTATTTGATAAATTAGCTGGTTAGTTCAAAGACCCTTTACACCCTTGCATGGGAAACATCTCTGCACTTCTTCATGGAGAAATATTTTCAATGTAAGCTATATAATGAGTATTTGAATGGGCTTTGCACTACTAAGGGACTAGATTATTAATTTAGTTAAAATTAATTATTATTATTTTTATATTATAAAAGTTGAAAATAGTATATAAAACAAAAATAATTATTAATTATTTAAAATATTTAAATATAAAAAATTGTCTACTATTATATATTTATATTATGGATAAATTTCTTAAACTATCCTTATGGTTTAGCTAACTGACCAAGTGTACTCTTGCTGTTTGAAAATTGACTAAGGCTACCCCTATGTTTATGACAATTGACTAAGTCTACCATTACCATTAACTTTCTCTTACATATAATATCATGTGACTAATATATTGATAAAAATTCCCTGCTCAATTCCTAAAAATATCCTCTCTAGCCGTTGTCAAGGTTCAAAGTATCAGAAACGCTATGTGTATCGGAAAGGAAAATTTAAGAGACGTATCGGGATACACCTTGGATACGCATGGATACGGATTAAAAATTAAGATACACATGGAAACACATGAAAATGGTATAAATACTCTAATAAATCATAAATAAACATCAATATTACCAAATATAAGACATAAATGAGTTATTTATGCATAAAAATAGCACGTTTTAGTGGGCTTTATGAAAAAAAAACATATTATAATCAATAAATGGGAAGTCGAGAACCGAAACATACTATCTAATCATGGACATAAGTAATTATTTTGCATGTTTTATTCTAATTTTCTAAAAACTAAATAATTATTTATTTTTATTCAAATAATTATTTTGCACGTTTTATTCTAAAAATTAAATTAAAATTAAGAAAAGTAAATATGTAACAAAAAATGGAATGGATTTATGGGCATAATAGATGAAATAATTATTTTGCATATTTTATTTTAAAAGTAAACTAAAATTAAAAAATAAATAAATATCAATTATTCAATGTTTTAAAACACAAGTGTTCCACTACCTAGAAGCGTGAAGCATAATTCAGAATGCGCGTAAGCTTCCTTTAAGAGAAAGAAGGAGGAAGGAGGAAGGGGATTTCATTTTTTTTCTTTATCTTTAATAACAATATTTTATATTAAAAAAATAAAAATACATAACATTTGTTAAAAGGGGGTATTGTCGAAGCAAAGGCAAGTACATATCGGCTGATACAAGCTGATACGTGACAAAGTTTTGAACCTTGGCTGTTGTAGTACTGAAGTCAAGTTTTTGCCCATCTTTGCAGCTGAAAAAAACAATAGAGAAGCTTTTAATTTAATTGAAATTTCAAAGCATAGATGCAATTTGTGGCATAAAGAACTGAAAGAATGAGGTGGGTTTGTACAGAAATCAAATGTGAAGCTTTTGGAGAAAAAAAATTGAGAAAATTAAGCTGAAGGGTTCTTCAAGAAATCCAATCACATAATCTCGATTCATTTCACAATTGTTTCTTTTCAAAGATTTTCCCACATGGGTGAGTTCTTGTTTGTCGATGTGAGTGAGTTCTTGTTGACAAAGCCGAGACTTTTAGAAGAGGTGGTGCCATTAACTCCGTTGGTGGATGCAAAGATGAAGACGATGTCGTGGTTGGAGAGTTGGCTGTTGTTTGGAGCAAAGGAGAAGATGAAGGATCATAGACATGTTGGGGGCCTTGTGGGTGTAGTGCTCGACCAACAGTAAAGGCAACAACTTTCCGCACCAAATCCACCGTTGCAACTTGCAGCGGCAATGGTAGAATAGGGATAGCGAAAGAGAAGGGGAGAGAGAAATAGGAGAGATAGGGAGACGAGAGGTGGCGAGAGAGAGTACCAAATCCGCCGCTGCAAGTAGTGGAATAGAGATAGTGAAAGAGGAGGGGAGAGAGAAATAACGAGGAGAGAGAGAGAGAGAGGAGAGGTGGCGAGAGAGTACCAAATCTGCTGCTGCAAGTTGCAGCGGCGGTGGCGGAACAAAGATAGTGAAAGAGGAGGGAAGAGAGAAAAAGAGAGAAGGAGAGAGAAATAGCGAGAAGAGAGAGAGAGAATGAAAGATAGTGAGATGATAGAGAAGTACCAAATCCGCCGCTGCAACGTTGCAGTGGTGGTGGTGAAACAGAGGAAGTGAAAGCGAAGGAGAGAGAGAGAGAGAGAGAATATGAGAGATAAGGAAATGAGAGGTGGCAAGAGAGAGAAGTACCAAATTTGTCACTACAAGTTGCAACGGTGGTGGTGAAACAAGGAAGTGAAACAAAGTGAGAGAAGCTCGACATGGCCTTCTACATTAGCTCGTTCATCTCTGGCTTGGTTCCATAGTACGAGGACACCGGCTCACTATTCGCCTTCACGAACGACTCCTCCTTCGGATCCACCACCGCCCCATGCTGCAAAACATACATGACGTAGGATAAATATTCATCAGTCACCAAGGTTTTTCCAATCTTCATCAGGGAATACTTGTGCTCTGAGGAGCCATCAGCAATTTGCTAGAGGTTTTTGGGGCCACCTGCAATTCTAGCACCTATAGTTCCAACAATTCTGGCGAAGAGAATGAG
Source organism: Nelumbo lutea (assembly GCF_056320005.1). Lineage (NCBI taxonomy): Eukaryota > Viridiplantae > Streptophyta > Magnoliopsida > Proteales > Nelumbonaceae > Nelumbo > Nelumbo lutea. Next base: position 2,190,340 of record NC_142685.1, on the reverse strand, counting down.
AGGAAGATGGAGAGATCCGAATAGGAGGGTAAAATAGTCTTTTTTATACATCCGTTGACAAACATTAATGATTAAGAAGGATTAGCCAATTGTTAGAAACTGATGAAGCGCGATCCAACTGGTCTTAGCTATCAACGACCTTGCTTCTGAACTGGGTAGCAAGGAACCTGAAATGGAGGAGATGAGGAAGCTCCGGGGGGAACCCGGTGTAGCGGCTCCGAAGCTCAAGTTAGAATCCTTCAAAAGCAAGATAACACCAGATAGCGCAAAGTTTGCATACCTTGTTTGTTGGGGGCAGAGTGCTCTTATAATCACTTTGCGCACTCGCTCCGAGGCCCTTGTCAGGTCAGGTATGATTACCCTTGCGCTTGTCAATTCGGCCGTCGTCCTTTCTGCTGGGACAGAACCGTCACTGCCTAATCGTCTCTCTAACTGGACATGGTGGTGTCAATGGCGGTGGCAGGTGGCCGTTTAGAGTGCGGCCGCCAAGCGTTAGATCCCAAGTCAATCAGGTGCGGCGCCCTCGGGCACGGACTTCCTCAGTGTCAGGCATGGTACAACTTGTTTGGTTTTGGTGCCCAGAAGGTGATGCGGAGTGGTGAGCGAGGCGAAGTCTTGAGTTCAGAGGTATCTATAGGGCAGGCCAGTTCGGCGAGGTGTATCCCGAACTGTTACAAGGTTGGCCAATTCGGCAAGGTATATCCTGAGCTGTTACAAGGTTGGCCAGTTCGGCGAGGTATATCCCAAGCTGTTACAATGTTGGCCAGTTCGGTGAAGTATATCCCGAGCTATTACAAGGTTGGCCAGTTCGGCGAGGTATATACCGAGCTGTTACAAGGTTGGCCAGTTCGACGAGGTATATCCCGAGCTTTTACAAGGTTGGCCAGTTCGACGAGGTATATCCCGAGCGTTTACAAGGTTGGCTAGTTCGGCGAGGTATATCCCGAGCTGTTACAAGGTCGGCCAGTTCGGCGAGGTATATCCTGAGTTGTTACAAGGTTGGCCAGTTTGGATTACTCTGGTTTTGGGCCAAGGGTGAGTTTGAGCCCCTAGTAGGGAGTTCGGTCTGCTGGTGTCCCCTTGTTCACGCCTTAGGCTTGGCCCTTTTGCCGAGCTGTTGTTTCTGCCACGTGTCGCATAACTGTGAGGTCGGGCCAAATCTTCCTTCATCAATTGCCCCCCACTCCTCGCGCCAAGGGTCTTGCCCTAGTGCGGGGAGTTTCGTGAGGTAGTAGGTGGATTTGTCCCGTCCTTCGAATCTTGACTGCGCGAGTTGCTTTTGCCAGGGTTCTTCGGTTTCCGAGAAGGCTGGAAACGTGCCTACTCATAAATGTTGATGGTTATGACAGCGCGTGTTTTAAATTTCAAAAATTCGCGCCGCTGGGATGTGACAGCGGGTCATTCAAAAAGGCGTGCCACTGCTGTACGTGCGCGGGCGGCTGTCAGGGAGACGTGCTGCGCAGTCAGTTTCGGAAAGACGCGTGTCGGCGCGACGTCATTTTCAAAAAGGCGTGCGCTAACGTTTCGCTCTTTTCGGAAAGACGTGTGCCAATCACGTCTCGACCTTATGGGACGTGCGGTCAGCAAAAACGTGGGCCGTCGGATTGTCTTTGATATGCATGGTCGATTCTTGGTTACTGTAGCTATAAATAGTGGGGGACCCCAGTCGATTTGTCACTTCTGCGGTTTGTCTACTGACCTCGCATCCAACTTTTCAGCTCGCGTCCAAGTTTTTTCCAGCTCGTGTCAAGGCTGGTTACATAGCCTTCAAGGTTCTTTGGCTTATTCCCGTCTCCGGAGCCTTCAAAACTTTCTTCTGGTGAGTACCTTCCTGAATCCACCTTTTCCTCAATGTCTAGCTTTGATAGCTTAGACGACTCTTCAAGTAGGGCCGACGTAGGTTCTACCAACCGAGCCGTGTCCCCTGACTGCCTCAGTGATCCTGAGGTGGAACTCGAGGACTATGAACCAGTAGGCCGAGCCGCTTTGGGCAGTTTGGCGTCTACCTCTCGCCGAGGTCGGATGCTAGACAGGTTTGGTCCTTCGACCATGACGCCTAAGGGGCTTCAATCCATACTTATGTCTTACAACCTTCCTGGGGGTATACATATTTTATTCCTTCGGGTAGCTTTCCTTGGGAACACGGTCCTGATGAGACCATGATTTTTCGAGAGCAGCTCGTTGCGGGGTTGCGACTTCCTTTCCACCCCCTTCTCGTCGAAGTCATAAACCACTTCGGTGTCACCATTGGCCAACTTCATCCGAACTCTATTCGGAACCTGGTGGGGACAGTTTCCCTTTTTTGCGAGCAGAATTTCCCCTTGGACTTAGAGATATTCTCCTCCATCTTGATGCTCAAGAGACAGACGGGTTCTCTTCCTGGGGAAGACGGGCGTATTACCTTTCTCCTCGCCAGGGTTTTAAGCTTCTGCACGATCTTCTTAATAAGGTCCCGGCGTGGAAGCGGGACTACTTCGGTGTGCGAAGTGCACAAGGATGGCCCTTTTAGACCAGGTGGGGTGAGGCCGCTCCTGATTCAGGTGTTACTCTCGATAAAAACACAGTGAAGGGCCTCCGACAATGGGCACGACAAGATTTAAAGTGCCACCACTACTTAACGGAGGCCAAGCTTATTGCGGCCGGCCTGAGTTCGGGTAGGTTTCTAGCTTGCTTTGTTCTTTCATTTTTTTTGATGTCGAACTCGTTTCTACAGGTGTTATGGGCGCGGAGAGAACTCGTGGGGGGCGTCTGTTCCAAGGTATGAAGAGGAGGAAGCGGGTCGCCAAGCGAACTCGTACCGAGCTGCCCCTGGATAAGGAGCCCCAAGTTCCAAACCACACGTCGGAGGATCTGCCCAGGGAGCTCGAGGTGACTCCACCGATGCATGAAGCTGTCGGGGCGCCTTACGCTGAGACCACTCATATGGGTGCTCCTGCATACTCAAGTGCTCCTGCTCACTCTGGGTCCACTCATACGCGGGCTGGGCCCTCGGGTTCGGGAGCTCAAGGGGAGTTCAGGAGCGTGTTGATGCCGAACTACGCTCTTCAGAAGAGTAGGGAGGCTACTTTCCCTGAGGAGATCACGACGTGGACCGATCTTCCTTTGAATTAGGTCGCCTGCCGTGCCGTAACACATGCTATGGTGGTAAGTTAGATTTCGTCTGCCTTTTTCATTTTCTGTCGCTTTTGCTGTTATTGCTCACTTGTTTCTTTTGGTAGGTGAATTCTTTAATTCATGCCTTAGCGGCCCAAGTGGAGAGGAGCTCGCGACAGGCGCGAGCTGCTGAGGCTGCTGCTCATGCTGCTGAAGAAGCTTTCCGTGCTACAGAGGCGAATACCCCGGCTGCTGAGGCGGCCGCTTATGCTGCCGAAGAGGCTCTCGCGTCGCGATGGCCAGGCAGGCAAGGTCTCAGCGTGTCGCCGAGGCCATGGGGGTAGTTGTCAAGCATATGGCGGACTTGAAGTTGGATTTGCAGCATCAAGTCGAATATCTTCAGGAGGACATCAGGGAGAGAACACATATTTTTTCCCAAGGCATTGAAGACGCCAAGAAGAAGGTTGTTGAAGACTACATTGCCTCTCCGCATTTTGACGATCTGATGGTGGATTCTTACAGGAGGGGGTTCAAACTGAGTAGGTGGATAATCTGGAATACGTACCCCGACCTTGATGTTATTGCCATATCCACTTTGCATATAACTCGGGAGATGGCCAATGCTGTCGATGGCGAGCCGGACTCTGAAGGAGAGGCAGGGCCTTCGGGTGTTGTTAAAGTGCCTTCTAATGGCGAATAAGTAGCTCCGGGCATGTAACAACCTTTTTTTTTTGTAACTCCCTTCTGATGGCCAATGTACTCCTGTTTCTTGCAACGGAATAGATAATCTTTTTACCCAAGTGTTCCTTTTCCCCGAACTGATTCTTTGTCGAACTGAATATGCCATTTTCTTGGCCGGGTTATTATACTTCCACGACCTGTTTTGCCGCAAAGGCTTTTTGCAGCGAACTAATTTTTTGCCGAGCTAATAATATGCTCGACTTCTTTGCTTGTTTACGCCGAGGTTCCTCTTGGCTCTGCATCGTGCCACATAGGACTTGATTTCGTCCACTTCGCTTGGCGGTTTATAGGTAGTATCGCCTTAAGTTCACGATGTTCCACGCTCGAGGTACTTGTTTGCCTTCCAAGGTTTCGAGTTCGTATGCCCCCCCGAGCGCTCTTTTTACTTTATAGGGCCCTTCCCAGTTTGGTCCAAGTTTATCCATGCCGGGTTCAGGCACCATAATCTTATGAAGGACCAAGTCACTGACTCAGAAGCTTCGTTGCTTTACTCTGGTATTGTAGTAGCGAGCTACCTGCTGCTGGTATGCCGTTGTTCGGATGTGCGTGAGGTCCCTTACCTCGTCCAATAGGTCAAGGTTGGTACGCAACTTGTCTCCGTTCGTCCGGTCGTCGTATGTTTCTAGTCGCAATGTTGGTACTTCGATTTCCGTCGGGATCACTGCTTCAGTGCAGTAGGTGAGGTTGAAGGGGGTTTCTCCCGTGGCGGTTTTTTCTGTAGATTGGTGAGCCCATAAGACACTTGGTAGCTCTTCGGCCCACAATCCCTTAGCTCAATCCAGACGTGCTTTCAGTCTGCGCAGGATGGCTCTATTCATTACTTTCGTCTGACCGTTTGCCTGCGAGTGCGCGACTGATGTGAAGTTTTTCCGAATCCCCATGTTCTGGCACCACTCTTAGAACTTGATATCCTCGAACTGTTTGCCGTTGTCGGAGATTAGTACCCGAGGTAACCCGAAGCGACATACTATGTTCTTCCAAAAGAAGTTCTGTATGTTTCAGGCCGTAATAGTTTCCAGAGGTTCGGCTTCTATCCACTTCGTAAAGTAATCTACTGTAACAACTAGGAATTTTCTTCCACCTGTTGCTGGTGGGAATGGCCCCAGGAGGTCGATGCCCCATTGTGCAAAGGGCCACGGGCTAGCGAGGTATTTGAGGTCGGAGGCAGGTTGATGGTGGATATTGGCGTGCTTCTGACACTTGTCGCATTTTCTGACAAGCTCGACAACTTCTGCCTTCATCGTTGGCCAGTAGTATCATTGTTGAAGTGCTTTTTGGGTGAATGCTCTGCCCCCCAAGTGTCTGCCGCACAGGCCTTCATGAGTGTCGTGGAGTACGAACTCGGCTTCGGCAGGTCGTAGGCAACGCAAGTAGGGGAGCATGTACGACCGTCGGTATAACCGTTCGTCTATTATGACGTATTTGGCTTCCTGGCGCTGCACCCTCTTGGCCGCGTTGCGTTCTGCAGGGAGGGTTCCATCTATCAAGAAGCTCGCGAGTGGGTTGATCCAACTCGGCTCTGCTTCCAAGATGGGAGCGACTTCCTCTGTCCCCCCGAGAATACTAGGCCGAGTTAAGTCCTCTATGTAAACAGTTCTCATGTTGTTGTGACTTGTGCTGGCTAACCGGGACAGAGCGTCGGCCTCAGTGTTCTCTGACCTCGAGATTTTCCTAATGAAGTGTGACTAGAAGTTGAGCAGGGCTTCTTTTACTTTCGCCAAATATGCGATCATGGAGAGCTCGCGTGCTTCATACTCGCCCGTAACTTGGTTGACCATGAGTTGGGAATCGCTGCAGATGACCAAGTGTTTTTCCTTTACCTTTCGCGCTAGGTCTAGCCCAGCTATCAGTGCTTCGTACTCTGCCTCATTGTTGAATGCCGCGAACTCAAAGCGTAGTGCGTATTCTAATTTTGTGCCGCCCGGGCCGCATAAGACTATTCCAGCTCCGCTGCCTTGCCGGTTCGAGGAACCATCCACGTGAAGGATCCAGGGCTCCTCATCCCAGTTCGCGTTTCGCCTGACCAGGAGAGATGCCACACTAGCTGCTACTTCACGGGGTTCAGACTCTATTGGCTTGGGAGCTTCGGGTTCGCCCGAACTGGGGACCTCGGGCTCGACCTATGGGGCTTCGTGGCTGAAAGTGCACTCGACGATAAAATCTGCCAAAGCTTGGGCCTTAATAGCAGTTCTTGGTTTGTACTACAGGTCATACTCGCTGAGTTCGATGGCCCATTTAGTCAGTCGACCAGAAACCTCGGGTTTGAGTAAAACTTGTCTCAGAGGTTTGTCAGTCAGGACGATGACGGTGTGAGCCTAGAAGTATGGGCGGAGTTTCCGAGCTGCTGTCACTAGTGCGTATGCTAGCTTTTCTATCTGCGGGTACCTAGTCTCTGTTCCCTGCAAAATTTTACTAACATAATAGATGGGTCGCTGGACCCGGTCTGTTTCTTTTATTAGTACCGAACTGACCACCTCGTCGCTTGCCGAGAGGTACAGTTCTAAGACCTCGCCCTCCTCGGGCCGGGCTAAGGTTGGCACACTAGCGAGTTAACCTTTTAGCTCGTCAAACGCAAGCTGGCAGTCCCGGGTCCACTCGAACCCTTTGCCTTTGATTGCTTTGAAAAAAGGTAGGTAGCGGTCTGCCGATTTGGACATGAAGCGGCTTAGAGCGGCTATGCGCCCGTTTAGCCTCTGAACTTCTTTTACATTCCGAGGTGGACTCATATCTAGAATGGCTTTTATCTTGTCCGGGTTGGCCTCAATACCGCGCCGATTGACAATGTACCCTAGGAACTTGCCCGAGGTGACGCCGAAGACACATTTGTTGGGGTTCAATTTCATGCTAAACTGACGCAGGATTTGGAAGACAGAATCTAAGTCTTGTATTAATTCTTGTAAAAACTGAGTCTTGACGACCATGTCGTCTACATAGCATTCTATCTTTGTGCCAATCAGGGGCCGAAATAGCCTATTTACAAGTTTTTGGAAAGTCACCCCGGCATTTTTTAATACGAAGGGCATGACCTTGTAGCAATATAGGCCGAACTCGGTTATGAAGCTGGTTTTTTCCTCATTCGATGGGTCCATCCGGATTTGGTTGTAGCCCGAGTAGGCGTCCAGGAAGCTTAGCAACTCATTTCCCGATGTCGCGTCCACTAGGCAGTCAATTTTGGGGAGGGGGAAGCAATCTTTCGGGCAAGCTCGGTTCAGGTCGGTGTAGTCGACGCACATGCACCACTTGCCGTTTGCCTTTTTTACCAACACCGGGTTGGCCACCCAGCTTGGGTAATGGACTTCCCTTATAAAGTTTGCTGCGAGGAGCTTCTTGACCTCTTCGTCGATTGCCCTCCATTGTTCTGGGGCTAAGCTGCGTTTCTTCTGTCTAACAGGTCTGACAGCAGGGTCAGTACTAAGTTTGTGAGTTATCAGGCCGGGGCTAATGCTAGGCATATCAGCCGTGGACCGGGTGGAAATATCTAAATTTTGAAGTAAAAAACTCACCAGTTCGATTCATAGGGGTTCCTCGACGGAAGCTCCGATCTGAAGTGTGCGAGCTGGGTCCGTAGCCGAAGTCAGGATTGCGACTGTTTCCTCCGTGGGTGAAGCTCGTTCCTCACCTTGCTCCGCAGGCCGCTCCAGTTCGAGGTCGTCGGCCGCCTTGGTTTTTCCCTTCAGGGCAGCAACATAACACTTGCGGGACTCGAGCTGGTCGCCCCGCGCTACCCCCACACCGAAGTCCATAGGGAACTTCATGGCCAAATAGTAGGTGGAGACCACCGCCCGTAGGATATGCGTGATCGGCCACCCTATTATGGCATTGTATGGGGATGGGGTCGCGACCACCAGGAAATCATGGTTGAGTCTGACCGCACAAGGCCATGTGCTGACTTCCACAGGTACTGTTATTTTTCTGAGGGGCCTGACTTCCTCTCCGCTGAAACCCACCAGGGGAGTGTTCGCGGGCTTCAGCTCGCTCCTCTGTAACTGTAGCTGGTCAAATGCTGATTTAAAGAGGATTTCCGCTGAGCTGCCCAAATCTACGAGTATGCGTTTGACCTCAAAGTCGCTGATCCTTAGTTTAATGACAAGCGCGTCATCATGGGGGTAGCGGACCCCTCGCGCGTCATCCTCCGTGAAGAAGATTGGTCCACTGCCGAGGTACACCCTGCTACCACCAAACCTCCGACAATTACATGGATGGTTCCCCAAACTGGCCTCTCTTCCGGAGGCTGTCGCTGCAACGGTTCGGCAGGTCTGCTGCTAGACTCGGGGGCATCCTTTTCGTGCTCCCCTTGCCGACCTGTCTTATTGTTATTATTGTTGTGTTGTACAAATTTTCTCAAGTATCCACGACGGTTGAGCCCCTCTATCTCGTCCCGGAGGTTATTACACTGCTCGGTACTATGACCATGGTCTCTATGGAAACTACAATACAAATTCTTATTTATCTCGTTCGGATTTCCTTTTAGGCGAGGTGGCCACTTCACGCATGGGGCGTCCTTGATCGTCATTAAGATCTCGGTCCGCCTTGTGTTTAACGGCGTGTAATCCGTCCGAACTGCTAGGGGAGCTCAGAATGACTAGTTTGGCTTCGGCTCCCAGGCCGGGCTTTTTCTGTCGACCGGGTTGGAGAGCTCGTCTTCCCTCTTTCTTTTCTCGTTCCCGCCTTCGGTTCGTTGGTTGATTTCTTCCTCTGTCCTCATGAACTTGTCCGCGAGCTTGAGGAATCCGGCCACGGTTGTGGGCTGGTTAGCCACCATGTGCCATTTGAATTCTTTGTGCATTACCCCTCTCTTGGCCGCCGCGAGCTGCACTACGAGGTCCAACTGCGGTATCTGCAAGCATGCTTCGTTGAATCGTTTGATGTAGCCCCGGATGGATTCTCCTTCCCTTTGGACTAATCCGAAGATGCTTTCTTCTGTTCTGGGGCACCGTTGGCTGGCGACAAAGTGTGCGGTGAAGACCTGCACGAACTGGGCCCAGCACTTTATCAACCTGGGGGCCAGGTTCCTGTACCAAGTGCGGGCTACCCCCCTGAGGGTGGTGGTAAAGGCCACGCACATGCACGATTCATTGGCCATGGCGAGGTGCATTTGGGACTGAAAGACGTCAATGTGGTCGTTGGGGTCGAAGGACCCGTCGTACTTGTCCAGAGGTGGGAGGTTGAAATTTCTGGGTAAGGGGACCGCCAGGAGTTCTGATGCGAGGGGGGAAGGAACCGAGAGAATTGGGGCAGCTCCTACCTCGTCCGAGCTCGTCTCTTTGCCTCTGAGCTCTGACAAGACAGGGTGGCGGTTCGGTGACTTTGTCGGCACCTTCGTTGTTGAGTGGGCCTTGTACTGGCGCTGCTGGCCTCCGTGTTACCGAGCTCGATGGCCCCAGAGTGCTGGTAGTCAGCCGCCAGGGCACCGAATCAGTTTTCCGTGAGCGGGAACTCGGGCTTGGAGCGCTAGGGTGCCGACCTCGCGGGCGAGGTTTCTGACCCGCCTGCGAGTTGCGAGGCGGGGATGATATTTTTCTCTCTTCGGCCTGGGGACGAGGCCTGGCTGTTAGGGGGGTTCTGGGGCTGGGAGGCCTTTCCCTGGTGGAGGCGTCCATCCTGCGGGGAGGCCTTGACTGGCCTCAAAACGGGGTGGCGAGGTGGAAGTAGTGGTTGGTTCAGTGACAGTTGGGGGAACTGCTGTTGATAGTGATACTGGGAGATGTTGTGCAGTACTTGGTGTTGGTGAAGCTGGTGCTGCTGGAACTGTTGCATTTGGGCTTGCATTGCCCGCATGCACTGCATCAGGTCGTCCAACCGGTTTTGGCTGGCTGCCAGGGGGACGGCAGTCGGTTCAGTAAAGGTTGTCTCAATAGGGGGAGGAAAGGGGATGCTTGTGGTAGGAAGGTTTACGGGCGCCACTGCTTGTGGCGCGTTTAAGTTGGGGATCCCATCCACCGAAAGGGGGATGGTGAACTGTCCAACGCACACCACGGGGACTTGAATTTGTTCCCCGGTGGTGTTTGTCTCCGTACCACGTCCGGCGTTGCTAGAGGAGGCCATGAGTGTTGGGTTTTTTGAAGAAAAGGGGTTATGGAAGTTTGGAGGGAGGATTTTTGAAGCGTTCCCACAGGTGGTGCCAATTGATGAAGCGCGATCCGACCGGTCTTAGCTGTCAATGACCTTGCTTCTGAACTGGGTAGTAGGGAACCTGAAACGGAGGAGATGAGGAAGCTCCGGGGGGGGAACCCAGTGTAGCGGCTCCGAAGCTCAAGTTAGAATCCTTCAAAAGCAAGATAACACCAGATAGCGCAAAGTTTGCATACCTTGTTTGTTGGGGGCAGGGGGCTCTTATAATCACTTCGCGCACTCGCTCCGAGGCCCTTGTCAGGTCGGGTATGATTACCCTTGCGCTTGTCAATTCGGCCGTCGTCCTTTCTGCTAGGACATAATCGTCATTGCCTAACCGTCTCTCTAACTGGAGATGGTGGTGTCAGTGGCAGTGGTAGGTGGCCATTTAGAGTGCGGCCGCCAAGCGTCAGATCCCAAGTCAGTCAGGTTTGGCTCCCTCGGGCACGGACTTCCTCAGTGTCAGGCATGGTACGACTTGTTTGGTTTTGGTGCCCAGAAGGTGATGCGGAGTGGTGAGCGAGGTGAAGTCTTGAGTTCGGAGGTATCTATAGGGCAGGTCAGTTCGACGAGGTGTATCCCGAACTGTTACAAGGTTGGCCAGTTCGAAGAGGTATATCCCGAGCTGTTACAAGGTTGGCCAGTTTGGCGAGGTATATCCCGAGCTGTTACAAGGTTGGCCAGTTCGGCGAGGTATATCCTGAGCTGTTACAAGGTTGCCAGTTCGGCGAGGTATATCCCGAGCTGTTACAAGGTCGGCCAGTTCGACGAGGTATATCCCGAGCTGTTACAAGGTTGGCCAGTTCGGATTACTCTGGTTTTGGGCCAAGGATGAGTTTGGGCCCCCCGTAGGGAGTTTGGTCCGATGGTGTCCCCTTGTTCACGCCTTAGGCTTGGCCCTTTTGCCAAGCTGTTGTTTCTGCCACGTGTCGCATAACTGTGAGATCGGGCCAAATCTTCCTTCATCAGAAACGATAAGGGTAGTGTTAGTCAATTTTCAAACAATAAGGGTACACTTAGTCAATTAACTATATAATAAGGGTAGTTTAAAAAATTTACCCTTATATTATTTCACTTTCGTTTAACAAAATCCGTGCATCAAACTGCTACTGGTAGTTGAAGTCTAAAGTCTAGTAAAGGCATCATTGTAGTATATGGCAATTAATTGAGAGGCAAGTGCAATTCTTTCATTTCCTTGGGTTAACTCCCTTAATAGTCTGTTTGGTTGTCGAGAAACAATGATAACTCCCGGAATGGTCTATTTGCTTTCCCCTGTTTGGTTGGTGAGCAAAATTTGCAGGATTTTTTATCTTATCCAATTTCTGATGTATAAACTTTTATACTCATATCAAGATAGTGGTACTCATTAATCTACAAGAGCTAAAATTCAAGATGATAATCCAACAAAAATCCTAAAAATATGAAAACTCGAAAAAAAATAAAGAAAAAACTTGAATTTCCTATCTAATTGTACTCAAATAGGAAAAAGAAACAGAAATTTCACTAGAGAAACTGCAAGGAGTATATAGATCTTTTTTCGTCTGCTAAATCTCTATCTATAGAAATTCAGAAAATTCACCAGTGAAGAAAAACCTAACAAAATTAATTAAAAAAAAAGATTGTGGGAAATTGTAACCAACAATATAAAATTCAGTATTTGTACTCAAAGTAGAAATTCAGCTCCAATAAACAATAAACAATAAATAGGAAGGGGACAAAAAGGAAGCAAATTCTCACCTGTAGGTTGAACAAGAGCAGCAATAGCAGTTGCAGCGACAACAAAAGGAAGCATTGCTAACAGAGTCTGAGAAGAATCGTTCTTTGCATGCTCTCTAGGGTTTGCCCTGAGCGACAACATAGAAGCATGCCCTTCTCTTCTCTGCACTCCCACTCTTCCTATATATATATATCGAATCATATCTTCTTGAATCAGATAGGGGTGATCTGAATCCAATCAAATCTTGGATCGAATCATAATCCAATCCATTTGCACCTCTAATGCTGGAGCCTGAAGGCATGAGGAGTTTAGATTTGTGCCTCATAGGGCGTGCCCCAAAGAAAATCCCAACCTTATATCGGGAACACCTCATATATATTGACAAGTAGGGGAGATGTTCATGTTCTCCATGCTTGCTAAGGTGTGAACATAAGGTGCAAATCTGAACTCATAGCATACAGTAATGTATCACGTGGCGTGGAGAGAGAGTTGGGCTTCAGTTAGTGAAAAGCCCGTTCGAACAATGTTTACAGCCTTGCATTGAGAATATCTATATAATTATGTGCTTTATTTCATGGGGAGATATTCCCAATTTGACCTGTTCATGGGACAGGTTAAAACGGGCTTTGCCTTTACATTAACAGAATATGCTTAGGCCCGAGCCCGAGCCCAGCCCTATGGTTGGGCCTAGGTCTTGAGCCCGAGCCTGACCCTCATATAAAGCCCAAAGTCTGGGTCCGAGCCTAAGCCTAGCCAAAAATTTGGATAAATAATTTTTTTCTTTTTATTCAATTAAAAACTATTTTATTTATATTAAAAGACCACATAACTTAAAAAATAATGAAAGATATCACTATCATTTGAAAAAAGAAGAATAATAAAGAAAAATTATTATATAATGCATTATTGAGTCAGGCTCGAACTTGGCCAAACTTTTTTGAGAAAGTCCAAACTCGACCCAAAAAAAGATTGGACCTAATATTTTAGGCCTGAACCCAAACCTATGGGCCTGAAATCTTATTCAAGCCGGACTTAGATCAGACTAGGCCGCACCGTCAGACTACCCAGCCCATAAAAAGATCAATTCCCGATGCAAGATTGGAAGGGGTTGCTCGAACGGTGTAAACACTATTTTGCATTGACCGAAGCAGAGCTGGTAGAGAGAACGTATAGACAGCACAGGATGTGGAATAAAGTGGACCGTCAAAGTTTTGTGGTTTAGGGCTACGTTTCCAACTTCCATTACCGAGTTAACGCTAAGAAATTAAAAGTGTGGATTAGTTTTGAAGCAGCTAATTATAAAAAGATTTCTGATAGTTTTGCAGCAACTAGCAAACAACTCTACCTTAGTTAGACGTGTTGATGTTGCTTCTGACAGTTGGTACTGTACGGTGAAGTCTGGGTATGGTTTATAAATTAAAATTAAATTGTAGATGCATATGTGGATAGAGGAAACAATTGAATTGACCATTTATTTTGTAGATGCCATTTAATTTGCACAGGATGTATGGTTCGGGACTATTGGAAGGACGGTCGATGGGGTTCAATCATCAATACACAAATGCCAAATGGGTGGTGGATGTAAATAAGAAGGGATAATGAGGAAATCAATATGTTATTGTTGGCGTACGTTTTGTGTATTATGGAAGTTACGGCTGGTACCTATCGCAACAGATTGGTGTTTGATGCCTCACTCCTATGTAAACTATTGATTCTATGCATCCATTTTAGTTGGAATTTCACACTGCATGCTAATTCAATTCATGAGGAAAGGGGAGAGTCTATCCATCATATACAAGTGGTTGAACAACGGGACTAGGGGTATCTAACTATATATATATATATATATATATATATATATATAACTCAACTTCTGTTAGAGTGTAACTATTTTATTTGACGATGCTAATTAATTGTAAGAATGACCAGCATCTATCTAGATGCAAGTAGGGGTATCAATGAACCGGCTTTGAGTTGGATTAATTTCGTCCAAATCAAAATCATTTTGGATGGAATCAGATTAGACCAAAAATGATCCAATTGACACCCCTAGATGCGCAAGTGGGATTGTTTAGATCAAACAGCTTCAATTATTTTGAACTTGTATTTAAAGTTTAACAAATGCTCAACTCAACTCGGAAATAACACCTCCTACTCCTAATAACCGCCTAAAGATGATAGGATCTGCTTGCAAGTTGAAACAACTACCAACCCACCTACGAAAATCAACACTGCTGGATTTTGGATATGTTTAGGTATTTAAAGAAACCCAATTACTAATTAAGTAGGATGCAAGTTCGTTTTGACTTTTCATTACAAGACTTAGAGAAGCAATACGCAGACAGAGTAGAGAAAATTATAGTAAAGTGATTCATGTCCTTAAGATCTTAACGACCAGGGTTCCATTCTATCCATTTAAGATTCATGGTTTGAGTTGTGTGACCTAAGATGAGGGTTTTTGAACCTGACCCAACACTATAAGGGTTCAATCTGATGAGATCACATCACCGCCCCACAATGCCCCATAATACATTCCCGTTGTGTATTAAAAATATCTTCTAATGATGTTTCCAATACATGACAGAGAAATGCTGTGGGGCGGAGACGTGAACTCCAATCTGATGACAACAAAACATTTATCTTTTTAATTGTATGTTTTTATAATGCATTTGAAAGCCCAACGTAAATATGATAACCTAGCATGCCCCTGTTGGGTCTTTGACTCGCCTCACCCAAATTGAGGCAATTTTTTTTTTTTACCATCTATGGGGCTCAAAGCGGATTTTAAAGAAATCAAAACTTTAGTGATTAGGGACAAGGTGGGGTCGTATTTGTCCAGCCCTACTCCCGATAATGTATATAATAAATTATTTTATATTATATAGAAAAGTATTATAGTATGACACGTATAATAATACATATTATATAATATTTCATATTATATATTGTATAAAATAGATTTTGTACATTATATAGTATTGTCTAATCAATCTTAATAAATAATATTAAAAATAAAAATTAATATATCTTTATCAAATAATACATACCAAAAAAAATAATGCTTATGATGGATTCCATCAGTCTAACTTAACCCAAGTAAGAATGACATAAAAGCTCCCTACTTCAATTTCTTACATAAGTTACTGACTATATTAACGTTGTATGTAAATACAATAATTATGAGTATGACTGATGACTCGTCTTGTAATATCAAATGTGACGTTTCAATGCAGGCCTAAAATCCTGTGGAATCATCAATACCTCTATTGAATAGAAATGTCGTTGCTCCATACGCATCTAAAGATTTCGACGTGTTATCCAACCCAAACAGAGCCATATCCTTGTAACTTGTAAGAGTTGCGTTTGGAATGGGCTGCTGGATGGGCCTGTGTCGATAGAATCGAGCCATTACCCTTGGGCCTGCACGATACTGCCAATAATATTTAATATTATAGTAACATGAATATTTTTACAGAAAAAAAAAATCAACCCGATTGAATAGATAAATTGATTACAATGCTGAATTTTTAGGCTGTGCCTGGCTTGAAAGAAAATGTAGGGAAAGGTAGGTTTGTATAGGGTTTTTTTTTTTTTTTTATCTTTCCCTACCTTCTCTTTCAAACCAAACACGGCCTTAGTTCTTTATTATCTGATCAAACTAATTTTTGCTTCATGAGTCCCCCACATACAATCTATAATGTACAAGCGCCACAAACAACCAATAATGTACAAGTTTGGGTTATATTTGAGGCTGTTTGGCAAGTCTTTATCTTCCAACAGCCCAGTGGACAGATAGACATGTTGAAGCTTTTGGGCTGTTTGATTTGCATTGTGATCTATTGAGCTGTTAAAAACCGAAAAGACTAAAAGCTTCATTCAAAATTTCTTGATTTTCGTTTTTTGCAGTCTGTCCGCATACTCATCTTTGCATCTATCTGTCTATGCAATATCAAATGAAAAAAAAAAGGCTATTCTTTGGTCATTTGAGCTTTCCGCAGAGCAAAAGACTCGCAAAACACCAAAATTATCTGAACAAAATATTTTTTGCTTCATTCAATAAAACATTCTTGTTTTTATTTTATTGAGTAAAGTACAAATCCGCTTATACATTCATCATTAATTGACTGAAAAATGGCACTCGTTAGAAAAAGTGATATGCTTTTCATGTAGCTGATTCATATAATTGGGACAAGGTTAAGAGAATGACGATGAATCATTGACTCAGAAATAGGAAGAAAAAATAAAAGGGGTTCTTGCCGATATGGGCAACTTTTGGCCCCTAATATATAAAAATAAATTTTGTAATATAATCTCTAGAATAGGTTACTTTAAAAAATAAATAAATAAATAACAGCGCAAAAATACTGTTCATTTCCTTTCTCCTTTGAACGGCCAACAACGGTGGCAAACCTTCCTCACCTCCGATCTCCCCCACCTCTCTTCTTCTTCTTTCTCTCTGCATCTGAGTTCTTCCAAAATTAGAGCAGAGCATAGTTTCCCTCTCCTCTTACCATAACCTATTCGTTCTATTTGACTCAGCTTGCCATAGACGGTAAGCCATCTTACCCTCTCGCTCGGCGTCTCTTTGAAAACCCAACCTTCGAATCCTAAGCTGAAGCTGCGCTGCGGTTGCTAAAAAGCTCACAGTCTGAACAAGGCTTAGTATCTGAATCACTTTGGTTGCAGTGTTTTCTCGTAGCATGCCTGCACTCCCCAACAAAATCTCGAACTTAGTTAACATGCTTTCAAGCACGGAATTGACATTCACCTCCTCCCCATTCACCGTCCTCCCTCCCCGCCTCAGAAGTTCAGACAGGGGTGGCGCCACCACACTCACCAGTTCCTCCTCCGCACATGTCTTAGCCCTCAGCGTTTCCATTCTCTGCACTTGGTCCTGCGACAGGTCACCAGCGGAATTGGCAACGAGCCGGAACACCAGTCCGGGTATGAATCCGCCAATACAGAACAAGGCCCGCTCTAAGGAGCTGAACCAGGGGGCGACAACACGAGGAACACGTCCCTGTGAGCCGCTCTTGATTTCTCCTGCAAGTACTGTTGGTAGTGTGTCAGGACCTAAGGTCCTGTGCATGTGAATCGTTCCTTCGATATTTTTTCAAAAAAACTAACCTATTCTAAAAATTATATTAAAAAAATTATTTTATTGATATTAGGGGCTAAAAATTGCCCTTATGGGCAAAAACCCCTTTTTTGGCCATCTGAATTTTAAAGCCAATGAATGTCAAAAACAACAGCTGGTTGGTCATGGTTTACTCAACAAAGGAGTGCTGATTTGGAACACCGCTAACTTGTAAAAACCGCCTGAATGTATCCTTTCACCTTTTGAAAGCTTTAAGTTATAATCTACAGATTGATTAGGGAAGGATGGCAACTTCAATCGGTTAAACAAGAATCTCTAGTGAAAATTGAGTGAACATGTCAATGAATGGACTTTCTTAAAAGGTCTTATAGAGTCTAAATAAACAAGAATCTCTAGTGAAAATTGAGTGAATTTGTCAATGGATGGACTTTCTTAAAAGGTCTTGTAGAGTCTAAAAATTCGAATATCTTCCAGCCTTCTAAAAAAATCAGTTTGGTAACTTTGCCGTCCAACCCCTTAACTTTCGTCTCGTAATAAAATGGAAAATGAACAAAAGGTGTCTTCCAAATGCCCTATATATCTATAGATATAAGGTTTGGTGGAGTAAAAAGAAATTTGGATTTTCAATGTAAGTTCATAACAAGAAACAAGAAAAGGGTTCTGATGGTACGTGATCTGGTACTCTCTAATAGTAGAAAACTCGGATGCCAGAGTAGGCTGTATGTTTGAACGGTAAGAAAGTGATGTTCAGAGTGTCTGAATTGATTTATTTGGGGTAGACACTCTGATGATTAAGTTAGTGAAGAGTTTTCAAAGAGCTAAAAGAAAGAGAGCTAGAAAGTTAGTGAATTATGAGAGTTAAATCATACGTCCTTTTCTTACAAAAAGGGGGTGCCTTTATAAAGGGCGTCAGTTTGTGTGAGTTTCACGGGAGGATGTGACTTATCGGTTCGAAATCCTCGAAAGTAGTTTCACATGAGGATTAGGCTTTTGTGCCTTATTTGGTTGCCTCCAGAATGATCGGTATGGGAGTTGACTTTTAGAGGACCCGGTAGTGATAAGACGCACGCAAACGAGGTCGGCAAGCACGTCTCGTAAGTCGTCACCTGGGCCACAATCAGATCAGTAAGTCCTTTGGGGGATGTCACTCCTCATGATGAGGTTTAGACCTATTTGCCCAACCCGTTATAAGTCAGACTTGGTCATAATTTTAGGCCCGCAAGCTCGGGCTCCGACCTAAAGCATCGGGCCTGGCTTTTTTTTGGGCCAGGCTCAGGCTTTCTCAAAAAAGCCCAGCCCAAGCTTGATCCCGACTTGATACTATATATTAAATAATAAAAATATATTTTATTTAATACAAAATATATATGCAATATTTTTTCTTTGTTGTTCTTCTCTTTTTTCCAAGTAATAGTGTGATGTTTATTATTTTTGAGTTTTTGAAGGTTTTTAATATAAATAAAACACATTTTTATTCTAGTCAGGCTTAGGCTTGGGCCCGGGCTTTATATGATGGTTGGGCTCGGGCTCAAGACCTAGGCCTAGTGGTCGGGTCGGGCTCGGGCTTGGGCCTGAGTGTATTCTCTTGATACATATACAAAGCCCAACCCACTTGACCCATGAACAGGTCTATCGAGGTCCCTTGGACCGATATTGATGATGTACCACAGGTCGGCCCAGGATAAGGTGTTGCTAACTGCTCTCCCGAAGTGTTCAAGTTGTATACGAGGTGCTCGAATTGGTTCCAAGGTGCGCCTCCTTAACTTAGTGAGATCCATAGCTGTTCGTGTGGCATTGAGGTGTCATATGACAGTCTTGTCGTGCCACGTGTTGCGATGTCTTTGAAGGGCCAAATCACCCTTCATCAATTGCCCCCACTCCCTGAGACGAAGTCGTTTCGGCAAAGGGAGTAGCTCGCTCTAGATCTTTGGCCTAGAATGACTAGTTCGATCAATTCGTAGACCTCAATCCAGTTTGCTCCCCTAGTTGGAAGGGTTTAAGGGTTGAATGCAACATTAAGAGCATACTAGGGATGCAACTGTCAAGGAGTTATGCAATTTGGCCAAACACCTCAGGAGTAGAGTTGGTTGTGCCATCCTTAAGGGCTTTAAATTGTGTGACTGCCTCCTCAGGTCGTTCCACTTACGTAAACTTCAATGCAATGTCCCTCAAGTTGGTCCTCGAAAGAGTAGCCAACAAGGTTGATGCGGATCTTGAAACCGAGGTGGAGGTCATCTGTGAAGAAGTCAGCCAAGTTTGCATGTCTACCGAGGTGCTGAAAGTGAACTGGTCTTCCTTCAAACCGAAGTTCACTTAAGTCATGATGCAAAAAAGCGGACTAGCCAATTAGGGTAGCGACAAAGTCAAAACACTGTCGAGCTAGTTTTGCACGTCTACCGAGGTGTTGAAAGTGAACTGGTCTTCCTTCGAACCGAAGTTCACTTAAGTCATGATGCAAAAAAGCGGACTAGCCAATTAGGGTAGCAACAAAGTCAACCGATGTGCATAGATCGGTTGACGTGTCTCTAGGTTGGCCTGAGGGGGCCTTAAAGCTAAAAGCGATTTAGCTTCCCCTTTTTAATTTTTCTAGCTGAGGCGCTTATAGTGTAGATTAGCTTTATCCTGGTCACCGAAGCGGGTGATCAAGGTTTGTGTTTTACGTAGGTCGAGGCTACACTTGAGCCTTAGACGTGGTATCTTCACAGATTGTCGATGTTCCATGCACGAGGTACCTGCCTCCCCTCTAAGGTTTCAACCGGGCTCAGGTACCATAACTTTCTTGAGTACCAGGTTGCCAAGTCGAAATTGGCGTCTCTTAACTTGGGCATTATAATACTAAGCTACCCGCAACTGATATGCAACGGTTTGGATGTAGTCTAAGTCGCAAACTTCCTCCACTAGGTCGAGGTTAATTAGCAACTCATCCTTATTGGCCTCTTTGTTGTACATCTCTGACCGTAAGGTTGACACTTCGATCTCGGTCGGGATGACAACCTTTGTCCCATACGTCAAGTTGAAGGGAGTCTCATCGATTACTGTCTTGATCGTACTTCGGTAGACCCATAGAATACTTGGCAACTCGTCCACCCATAGACCCCTAGCTTGAGAGAGTCGAGCTTTGAGGCCTTGCAAGATGCCTCTATTGGTCACTCCAGCCTACCAATTGGCTTGAGGGGTGAGCTACCGAGGTGAAATTTTGTTGAATCCCCATTTCGGTGCACCAATTTAGAACTTGATGTCTTTGAACTGTTTTCTGTTGTCTGAGATTAGCACGCGTGACAGCTTGAAGCGACAGACAATGTTTCTCTCGAAGAATTTTTGCACGTTTCGAGCTGTGATAGAGACTAAAGGCTCGACCTCTGCACACTTGGTGAAGTAGTTTACCGCAATGACAAAGAACCTTCTCTGCTTGGTTGCCGGTGGAAAGGGACCGAGTATGTCAATCCCCCATTGCGCAAACAACTATGGGCTAGTTAGGTACCTCAGGTTGGCAGCGGGCTATCGAGTGTCTTTCGCATCACTTTTTGCGTGCCTGCCTTCATCGTCGGCCAATAATATACTTGTCGCTTCGCTTTCTGGGTTAGCACTCTGCCCCCAGGTGCCCTTCGCAGAGACCTTCGTGGATCTCGCAACACCTGACTTGCTTTAGTTGGGCGCAAGCAACGTAGGTAGGGGAGCTTGAACGACCTGCGATACAGTTGCTCGCCTATGATTAAATAGTGAGCTAACTACCGATCTACCCTTCGAGATGCATTACAATCTTTAGGGAGGGTCCCGTGGCACAAATAGTTGACAAGTGTATCTATCCAACTTGACTCTATGGCCATAATAGAAGCGACATCTTCTACCACTCTTTCGATGGTTGGTCATGGTAGGTCTTCCAACGAGCAAGCTCCTTTCCTCGTTGTTCTCCAACGACGGCTCCAGGTTGACATCGACATGCTTCCCTTTATGCTTCAATGTTGCAATGTAGCACTTCCGTGATTCGAGTTGGTCACCGCGTATTACTCCTATCTCGTGGTTAGTGGGGAACTTCACGGCAAGGTGGTATGCCAATAACACCGCTCTGAGGGCATAAAGTATTGACCGGCCTAGAATGACATTGTATGGTGACGCCATTGCCAATACGAGAAAGTCATGCCAGAACCTCGTCTTGTTCAACACGGTTCCTGTTGTCACTAACAAGTTGATTTGTCCAATAGCTTGGGTCCCTCCACCGCCAAAACCAACCAGGGAGACATCGGCTCGGGTTAGGTCTTCCCTCCATAGTCCCATTTGCTCGAAAGCTCCAAGAAATAGGATGTTTGCTGATCTATCGAAATCAATGAATACCCTTTTTACCTTGTAATCATGGATCATGAGCTTGACTACGAGGGCGTCATTATGAGGGTAACAAATCTTGCGTGTATCATCTTCATTGAAGTAGATCACCTCTTCTACTCTTCATCGTTTTGGCAGATTCTCCCCTCATAGTTCAGCCTACGAGCCAAGGCTCGATTCATGGAAGCGACAAACTTGCTACGTCCAACTCTCTAGTGGTCGTGTTAATCATGCTGCGAGCTGGTGGGTTATTATATTGTTGCGTTTGTAGGTCGGTGTTGCGGTTTCACTACATTAGCTCTTAGAGACATTGGTTGTCTACTCCTACGAAAGCCACAAGGGGCTTAACATGTGGGGGCAGCTCCACTATCTATAGGTCGTTAACTCGCATAGGGGCCTTGAAGGGCTCAACCCACGAGGGCGACTCCACAGTTCATTGTTTGTCGACTCCCACAGAAGCAATGGAGGGCTCGACTTGTAAAGGAGACCTCGCAATCACGGCTAATGAGGCTCATCAGTGCTGGTCATTTTGGTTCTGCTCCCTATGAGAGTTCATGGTTTTCAAAACCGGACCGGACCAAATGGTTTTAGTTTTGCCCCCTATGAGAGTTCATGGTTTTCAAAACTGGACCGGACCATATGGTCGGACCAAAAAAAAGTAGGAATCGGTTAGGTGATCAGTTTCGTTTTACCCCAGAACCGTTATTTCCCCCAAAATTGCTGATTTGAGCAACAAATCATTGACCCGAGCAGTCGCACCGTTCAACAGTTTGGACGGTTTTTATTTATTTTTATTTTTTTGTTAGAAGGGTCGTCTGTTTAGTTTGAACGGTCGGACCATTCAACCCAGAAACCGGACCCCTGATCGGTTTGTTGTCCTGTTTGGTTTTATAAATGTTGTGGGGGTTCCATTGATCCAACTGCTATTGTTACTGGTTGAGGATGCCATTGCTTGAGATTTATAGAATGTGTGAGAACTTAGCTTTTGTGTAGCGCGTTATGGCACCAATTGATGGTGCACGATTTGGTGCTCCCTACTAGCAGACAACTCAGGCATCAACTACAAGAAAGTGATGATCAGAGTTTTTGGGTTGCTTTACCCGGGGTGGGCACTCTGATGCTTAAGTCAGCAAAGAGCTTTGAAAGAGCTAAAAGTGAGAGAATTAGAGAGCTAGTGAACTGTGAAATCTAAATAGCGCGTACCTTTCATAGAAAATGGGGGTGTCTTTATATAGGCATCGGTTGGTGTGAGCTTCATACACCGTGTCTAAGATTCCTAAGAGAACGTGACTTACTGGTCCAAAGTCCTCGGAGGTAGTTTCACACGCGGACTAGGCTTCCATGCCTTATCTGGTTGCCTCCGGAACGATCGGTGTAGGAGCCGACTTCCAGAGGACCTGCAAGTGATAAGATGCACACAGGGGAGGTTGGTGAGTATGTCTCTTAGATTGCCACCTGGACCTCAATTAGATCAGTAAATCCTTCGGGGGAGGTCGCTCCCCATGCCAAGGTCCCTTGGACCAGTATTGACGAGGTACCATAGGATGGCCTTAGACGAGGTACTGCTAACCGCTATCCCGAGATGCCCGAGTTGTATATGAAGTGCTCGGACTGGTTCTAAGGTGCATGTCCTTGACTTAATGAGATCCATAACTGTTCATATGACACTGAGGTGTTATGCGGTGGTCTTTGTCATGCCACTTGTTGCGATGTAATTGGATAGTCAAATCAATCTTCATCAAGTTCAATTGAAATTTTCTATTTCCAGTATTCTTTTTTGAACCTGAACCTCTATTGGGCCTTGCCTTTAAAGAACATCTGACTAAACCATAATCTTCCTTTGTCTATATGGCTTTAAAAAGCCCAACCACAGCTGAACCAAGAAAGGCCCAAATCTTAGTAGCTAGTGTCTAGTGGTCTGTCATTCCTTTAAGTCATCGAGTGAAGTGTCTTTTTCAGTCGATTCATCTGTTTTGTATTGGAAAAATACCATCCTCTTATGTTTTCTCTTCACGCTCTACAGTCCTATACTTGACAATGCAACCAGGCCAGGTTTAACCTTTAAGCCTGTCTACATTGTGTTATGGTTGGGGAATAACGAGGTTTAAATACTTGGACTTTTTGTAATCGAGGTTGGGCCAGGAATTGTCTTGGGGCCGAATCTCATAGTGTTGGGCTTGGGTTATATTAATTAGACTCGCTAAGAGCCTTGCTTTCTAGCATATGTTCCATGAAGGTCTTCAAGTCTTTTCTTTTTGGTTCTTTAATTTTGGAATTAATACTAATGAAAAATGTTTATGATGAAAGAGAGAGAGAGAAAGAGGAAAATGGTTTAAAAGAATTCAGTTGGATCGCGTATTGAGAAAGTTAGGGCTCATTTTGGTTGTAAATTTGTATTGATGCAAAATTATAAGTGTAAATAATTCAATTGTAAATTCTGACCTATTCTTGTTTTAAATTTTAGTTTATTTTGTTTGAATGAAATAAATTAAAACATGCAGCAGAATAAAATAGAACCTAAAACAAAATTAAACGAGAATTTATATTTTTTTTATTTGCACTTCCATGCATTTGTACTCTTGCAAATAAAATTGCACTGTAACCAAACACAGCTTAAGGAGAAAATCTCAAGCATGGTTTTTAAAACCTATCCGGTGACCAAACCGGTCAGGGGTCCGGTTATTGGGTCGAACGGCCAGCCTGTTCTAACAAAAAAATTAAAAAAATTTAAAAATTTGAAAAACGATAAAGAACGTTCAAACAGTTCAAACGATTAACCGGCCAGTTCAGCGGTTTATTGATCAAAATCAATGGTTTTAAGGAAAAAAACTATTTTAAGGAAAACGGAACCAATCAGATGATTGCTTCTCAAATTTCCGGTTCGACCGTCCGGTCCGGTCCGGTTTTGAAAATCATGATCACAAGTATGATTTTTCCTCGTCATTCTGGTTTGTTGGTTATTATGTCATCGTATTGTGAGTTTGATCCATTAATTTTAGTAAATCACGAGTTTGCGTATCAAATAGAAAGCTTGTCTCAGTGGATCATGCTTTCATCATTCCCTAATGTCACCAATCAACATCCATCCTCACGTCTTTACTTTTCAACTCCCAAAGGCTAAAGCCCATGGCTGGCTTATTTAATTTGTCAGTTGCGTGCTAATTGCCTTTTTTTCTTTTTTTTTGAACAAAAAAAATTCATTCGCCTTCGTCCAGGCCCAGGCCCAGAATAGAATCAATGTGATTGATCATTGAGGTTGAAAGTGGAAGAAGCCCTACAGCTTCAGTCACTGGATTTGGAAACTGTAATGAAAGAAAATATCTTTCTCTACGTCATGTGGGCCTTATAAGAGGTAAGGAAATCCCAGTTCCTTGATTTGTTTGCTTTTATCTTGCTTGCTTTTTCTTTCCATCTTTACTCTGGAGTCTGTTGGCATTAGGGCTGTGAATGGATCGGTTCTACCTGATCCATCGAACCAAACCGAATCGCTTAATATTTTGCTAGAAACATATCTGGTGTTTTTTGTAGCTTTTGTCATATTTTATGTTCAAAATATTAAAATTGATTGATAATACATAAGACAATTCTTGTTAATAATAATACTTGATTTATTATTAACATATAAATAATTTACAATTTTACTCATTTTTATTAAGGTTATATCATTTAAATTATTATTTACATAAAAAAATTATATATGTCGGTATAATCGGAATGCTTCTGGGTCTATATTCTGTCTCAATTAAATAATCGATTTGGAACAAGTGGCAAGCCTTCCCGAACCAGATCCGACCCGTTGACCCCCCCCGGCTCTCTCCCCTGGTTGGCATGTATGTCTTCCCTGGAGAAACCCGTCAATTAGTAGGGCTAGGATTTGATAATTTTCCTGGATGCAGGTTCTCAGATTTTGGGGGCCATGATTTGCGTCCAACTCCAACATTAAAATCTCGCAATCACCTACACGTTAAAACTATAATAAATTAAAAGCGTTGTTCTTTATTTTCGTGGTATTGAGAAGAAGTTGATAAATTAAGTCGACGACGGGTCGTGGTGGTGCTGGTGATAATAATAGGCAAGCGGAAGAAGAAATCAAAGTCAAAAACTCAAAACTCAAAACACGCCCCAATCTTCTAGTCTTCAGTGTCCCTTCAGAGTTGAGAGTTGAGAGTCTTGAGACCCTACCACCAGGAACCTTCCCTTCCTCACGGATTTATTAACGTCGTCAGTCGTCACCATTGACTTTCAATCTCTATAAATTATCGTTTTATCTTTTCCCCCCTTCAAATCACCCAAGCCTAGCTCCCCTCTCCATAGTTCATACCAACTACTAATCCTCCTCAAACCTCACTCATACTTTTCATTTCATCAACTGTGAAATTAAAACCTTCTCTTCATCTAGCTTCGATTCTATTGTAAAGTGATGACGGGGCTAAACCAATTCCTTCGTGTCGCCATGATCGCTTTGGTTGTCTTGGCTGTGTATTCTCCGGCTTCGACGTCGGCCAGATTCTTAAATGGGCTCCGTCCACATAATCTCGCCGCTACCCAGCCGGCCTTAAATCTTGTTCTCCCAGGAGGACATATAGACGCTTCTTCTTCAAAGAGTGGGTCCCTAAGGCTCTTTCCATGTGAAAGTGAAACAGTAGAATCGACGGAGAACTTGCGACGGTTGGAGTTTCCGCCTTCTCAGAATCAGAGGAAGAGAATCGCAGGGAAGCATGGTCAACTGGTGCTTAATATCCTCCCCAAGGGGAGACTACCGCCTTCTGGACCCAGTAAAAGGACCAACAAACTCGTCAATTAATTGCAGCACTTAGCCTGCTTATTCATAATTCATCCCCCTCTTTCTTTCTTTTTCTTTTCTCTCTCTTTCTATACAAAACATAATTCATATTCATCTCCCCTTCCTCTCTTTTTCTTTCATTATTATTTTTACATGTAAATATGAGAATTAATAAGAGAAGTAGGAGAATATTTAATAGAGAGGATTCAAATTTTCATATCCAATGTTATGAGGCACAACTAACCCTGTGATCACCTCCTCGTTACCTTGTTTTTTTTGGAGTTTAATCGTATTTTTCAAGTTCTAATGGACTTGAAAAATGAATATTCATAGATGATTTTCACAAAAAGGTGGACATTGATAGATTGAAAATACTTCCTTGTGTAAATTAGGAATGGCGAATTTTTGGCAGCTATCGGAAATCAATGTCCCGGTTGGCCAGTCTTGCAACGTGCCAAATTAAATTCAGCTCGAGTAAATCCCAAGTCATGCCTATTGGGTGTTTGTTTTCTTTTAATTCTTATCTCTTATTACTTAAAATTTAATCATACGATTTTTTGTTTTTTAGTAATATTTTCAAAAAAACAAATAAAATCTATCATATCATATATAAGGTCAAAATGAATATTTAATAATTTTCAGAGTTAAAAAACAACATTCTCTTTATTCAAAATTCAGAGGAAAGAAAAATTCATCAATAGGAATATAAGCTGAGTCTGAAAGGAGTACAAATGTAAATATGTAGAATGTAAAATCTTATATTTTATATTATTTTATACGTATTTGCATTTATACTTTTTCCAAACTGAGCCATACCTCCTAATATAATTATTAAAGATTCAACATTCATAATTGAATCTTTAATATTATGAAAGCCTTTAATGTTTTAATCAATAGAAAGTAAATAAATTAGTGAGACAAGGTTGAAATTTTAATTTTACTAGTTGAAAAAACTGTGCTGGTAAAAAGACATGATAAACGGAAGGGCTGTGATCAATAAAAACCCCATAAATTTGATAAAATAAGCACATGATTGGTTACCACTATTGTATTCATTGGTTCCAAGTTTTCTCCTGTATCATAGTCCAACCCTCAAATCAATTATAACCATCCTTGTTGGTGACAGCAGCAGTGCACTCTCATCTGAATGTTGGGGTAATGACCCTGTGGATGTGGCCCACATTTGCTATTGAAGCCGCAGGCCCCATAAATGATCCAGTTGGTTTGGAGTATTGAATACACAAGTTCAATTGCTTCAAAAATGATCCAGTTGGTTTGGAGTGTTGTTGATTCAGTAAAGCTGACCTATGATCATATGATAGTCCATGGCTAACTGAGCCTAGATCTCCAGATTACATGGAATCCGGCAGTAGGTTGGGAATTGTTGTATATGCAATAAGATGCTAGTGTAAAGTGCAAAAGGGCAAAGTAGTAAATATAGATAGAGGACTTATCAACTTAGACATGTAATAGACACCATCCTTTATCAGAATTTGGTGTCCTTTGTCCAAGATTGTTTATTGAAGATAACCGGAGCCCGGAGAGGTTATCTTGTAATTCCTGTTAAAGGTACAATTAAGTGGGGGTGGGTTGGGTTGGTGGTGCAATGTACAAAGATGCTTACAATTTTTAGAAATACTGATACGGGCCCATCTATTTTAGAATTTTGGGGAAATGTATTCTCAGTAACAAGTCCGGGCCCAACCATAATTACCATTATCGCTCAAGAGGGTCGTTTCACAAAGACAACTGGATGATCGAAATTCGAAGAATCTTCCATTGGACACATTCGTTTGGAACTCAAACTGACCTCACATATTTTCTTCACTGTCCTCCATTAATGGGCGCAATTTTACCTCAAAAACCTTGAATGTAACCAGAACGGCAAATACTGATTTTGAGGTATCAAAACAAACCCTCCTTTCTGAGAGGATTTAATATAAAAATACCATCATTATTTTAGAAGAGCAATAATCAAAGTAGACCTACAGGGCTGGACTGAGCAGTTGGCCTTTTCCAGAGGGTCTCTTGGTAGGGGTGATACTTTTCACTACAGCCTGGAAATTACCGGCTTGGGTCTATGTTTTGTATTATATGTGTATTTATGTTATTTTTTGTTATATTATATATTTTAATATAAATTATATAATTGTATAATGTATAGAATAAATTTTATATGTCTATACCTAAATGACATAGGCCCAGAATCAGTCATACCATACTTTCTGCAGAAATGTGCGTGGCTGGTTGTTTGGACAACTAGCTAATAATCTACTGATGATGGGGCAACTATGCGCACACTTTTTATTTATGACCCACTATCGATTTGTAGAAGCCTTAGTGTCATCTTATTTTTTGAATTAAACTTGAATAAGCAAACAAAACATTATGTTTACTTTTTAGATGATACGAGACACATTATATTAATATTTTTTTATTGGGCTAGCTACTCGTATGAAATCGCCCAATCAAACTTGCCGGTCTTCTGCATGGTTTGCCAATGGACCACGCAAGTACTCACACACTTCCGGTGCAAATTAAGAATACCAAAAAAAAAAGGGGGAAATATCGGGAACGCTATGAATAGAGAACCTATTTTCGTCTTTTCGTTCTTTTTGATTCCATAGGTTCAAAAATATCAAACAAGGTTTAGAGACTTATTTGCGATTAGCTGGAGAACGATTTTGATCATTCATGGAGATGAGCATCAGGCCAAACAGAGAGAGAAGATATATTGGAGAATGGAGACCACCTAAATCTAAATTCAAACGGGAAGGAGTTGGTTCACAATTTCACCGGAGGGTTATAGGGATTGGAGTGGATGAAACGTTGTTAAAGAGGTAGCTAGGTACGTTTCCGATCGTCGATCGACTAGGAGCTGTCATGCATGCTCATACTCATATGCAGCAGTCAGGACTCCACACACAGTCCACACCACATGCATGATCGTCGTCCATTGCTGGTCCCCTGCTGCTCCTTTATTTTTTTTCTTGTTTCTTTCTCTATCTATTTATCTATTTATCTATCTATTTGCACACCCACACCATCTATTTATCTATTTCCACTTTTACATTTGTGTCTCCCTCAACCAGTTGTTTCTGCTGCTACGAACATAACTTTTATTGCATCCACACCGCTTTAATCGTTGTTGTTTCACTACCAACCTGTTACAACTAAGAAAAAAAAAAAACGATTCATTGATTTGATTCCCAGCTCCCAGCCCCAGCTGAGCTGAGCTAGCCCGGCCGCCCCACATCCACTGGGAATCTGGGATTCAACATCGATCCAACAAATACAATACTACTAATTAATTAATTGTCCTTGCTTTGATGTGGATAATAAATATAACATGCATGTGTTGTATTAATCACATTGGGATGGTTTCAACGTGTAACAAAAGAGCCCGAATCTGCTGCCAGCATATAGCAAGGTAACAAACTGACAATACCGCATCCAACCCATATATCAGGAACATCTCTCCTACTACTTGTATGTTACGTTCATCATAACTCATGGAGTGATGTTCCTGATGCGTTTGGCTGGATGCCGTGTTAATACACTTTTTTAATGTCACAGTTGATGCATACCACAATATTGCAACAGTATCATCATCAGAAACACCAAATTGATAGGAGCTGCTGTTGTAAGCCCCCCCCCCCCGCCTCATGCCATCATGTGCCACATTCTAAAATGATAAAAAACAAGGACATTTTTCTGATTTGACAATATTCTCATATAGCAAAACTTTTTAATTAAAACTGGATCACTTTAAATGATGCCTAGTCGATCACTAGTCGGTACATGTCATGTTCTATTTGAAAAAAATGTTGCACCCTCAGAGCATTGAGGTTAGGTTAGCATTCTTTTAGAGCATGAAATCTCTTCAACTTTGTGATTAATTTTAAGAATCAATTTTTAGGTTTGAATATAATTTATACAAAGTGTTGGAACTAATTCTTTTTCTGAGCTAAAAGCACTTTCTTAACAACTCTTGGAAGCTAATAAATTTAACTTAAAAAAAAAAAAAACTTATGGTTCAAACAGCGATTCTTTGGAATTGAACCGTAACCAAACTGCTGATTGTTCTAAAACATAATGGTTAAAAAAAGAATTGACCAAAAGAGACCAAGAGGGTGTTATCGTCAATCATGAACGTAACTCTTGTAACAATGAAATGAACCGTCTTGGATGAATTATGTCTAGTTGAAGCTTCTAGCCAGCTGACCTGTGGCTTTATTTGGCCCCACTAATTCTGAGTTTAACAGCCTAATTAATTTAACTGGGCCGACGCCCAGTTATTATAGCATATGCATATTCTGAATCTGAAACCAAGGTTTTACATCGATCACAATTCACATACGTTCCCACGTATCCCAGGCCATGGCTTTCATTGCACAGTAATGAAAAGAGTATAAATGGCGAGCCCACCGGTGAATAATGTAATAGTCGTCCAGTTCTTGGACCATCTCATCAGTTATCACCTTTACATTCAACCCATGTAGTGCATACGATTTGAATATCATGTAAAAAAAAAAGAAAAACGTTGGAGTTGTGCTTTTAGGCATTTGAACGGACGGCCATTTGTGGTTGTTGTTGGCAGTCATTCAATTTTGGAATTTTTGAAGTGGCATTTCATTGTCAAATTTATGACACCAAGCCCATCGCAGCTAGTTTACCAAAATGAAATTAAAAAGCCCATGGGAGCTCTGTACCCTCATAAGTCATATTCATATATCCTTCATTTTTCATTTTTTTTTTTTTGCTTTACTACTAATTGAAAATGAACCTTTTTCAACCAACGCGTGGGTAATACTAAATCAAACAAAAAATAATAAATAAAGAAAAGGCCTGCATTTTATTTTTGACCCCCACTTACATTTGCACAGTGAGGTTACTATCTTATAAGCTTACAAAGTTGGGCCAAATAATCATGTAGAGTCGATTGAGCAATGGACAAAGATTAAAGTTTAGTGGCTTTCCAACCTCAAAAGAAAATTAAAAAGCAAAAAAGGGCTTTGCGTCTAGTTGTAAAGCCGTTCTATGTAAAAGGTAAAGGTCCACCGGACTCTGCTGAGTGCTGCATGCTAAGATGAAGAAAGCTGGAGATTGCTCTCCATTTTTTCTGCAAAACACTGAAATTTCTCTTCTTTCAAGGGGATAAGTTGGAAGAAAGCAATAATCTCTTCAATTCTCTGATCAAGCCAAATAACTATGTGGGTGGGTTCTACATACATAACACAACCACATATTTAAGTGGATTTCAGCACTCATATGCTGTCTCCATGAATATGTACCCTGGTGATGGTGAATAGGGGTGAGCAAATGGGTTGGTTTTACTTGAAATTAAATGGAACCTAAACCTCAAATTGGTCTTAAACTGACCCTATCCAATAGGTCTGGTTTCAAATTCTTGGAGCCAACCACCATTTAGGATGATTTTAAGATTTAAGTGTTGATTTAGCCTATTCAAGCTTACCTTGAAATAAACCCTTAAATATTTTTGGGGATATGAAGATTTGAACCCAAGCACTCATGGTTATAAAGGCCATGGTCTCATTTGACCATTGAGTTACTTAAATTATTCAATCACTTGTTTTTATTTTAATATTTTAATGTGTACAATAAGTAATGTAATAGGTAATATTTACAAAATTTAAATTTAAGTTATATGTTTTGAACCATATAATGATAATCTACATATTAAATTACTCGATTTAATCATTAAACATAATATAAGTTCTAAAATATATATTATAATTATTGAAAATCAAGTTCTTAAGAAACAAATCATTAAAAAAAGGGTTTTTAAGGAACATTCTTCTTGGAGTAAAGAAAGAATAAGTTCTACAGGTAGATCCTAGAATCAACCATGAAACCACCAAGGCCAAAACCAACCCTAAAACTAACATTCATAGGATAGATTCCAGTTATAAAAACCTAAAACCCACTCCTACAAGATATATAAGTTCTAGATTCTGTCATAAATCAACTGAACTGATCCATACTCATGAGGGCCGCTGATATACGAGATTGGAATTATATATTCTGTGGACGCTTGATTAGCCAATTCATTTAGATGGGCCTTACGTGCCTGCCTGCCCATCAACTAATTACAAATAACCCATGAACCCAACCGTCTCGATGGCTCCAAGGTTTATGTTTGGTAGAAAGGTGTTCTTAAGTGTTATGACAAATGGGCCCACCTTAGACCCAATAATCAACAAATTCATGCAATAATTAGGAATGGGGTTCCCACTCCGACCTATCAAAGTGGTAGCAACATATGGAGTGTTATTACTTGTTATTGAGGTTAAATAATTATACTAATTTATCAGTCAAGAAGAACTTTGTTTTGATTTAAAATTTTGGTTTTGGCATTTTGCTCTTTGACTGATGTCAGAAGCTTTTTACTGTCTTTTCTATCTTAAACGGGTAACCATTTCCATTTGATGTGGGTTTTAGTATTTTTGGTGGGTCAAACTCAAGCCTGGAATAACCCGCTGAAACTATGGGATTCTGAATTGTGGGTTTTAGTATTCAGGTAGGATGTGCCTTAAACAAAATTAGCATTTAGTTATAGGTTTGGTAGGTTAGGGTTAAACGGGCTGGATTGCGAGCAAGCTTGATCCAAGTCCAACTATGCAAAGTTTTGTAAGGTTGAGGACTTGAGATTTCTAACCTGATATCCCCTCAACACTGTTTCAATTTTGTTTTGTTTTGTTTTATTTTACCCTCGGATTGTCAGGGTTATGTTTTCTTCTCAATATGCAGCCGACCATTCTTTGATGTGGGATGATGTAATTGGTCAGTATAAGGAAATAATACATGGTATGGGCCAAAGTGCACTCACTCTACATAAGGTACTATTTCGATCTCATCTAATTGTTAGTCCATTTGCATTGTCCAATGTATAGACTAAAATGGAAGAAGAGAATGCGGCACTGCCATCAGGGGTCGTGTGGCCCATCTGTCCCAGGAAAAGAAAAAAGAGAGACTAGAATGAAAGAAGGAAAATTCCTACCAACCAATACAACTGTAAAGGCTAGATCCCCTCTTGAACCATGTCCATGTTTTTGACTTGTTTAGACTAAAATGCATGTCGAGGTCAGGTCATCACACTCATCATCGGCTTTTTTTCTCATCAAATAGCGATTCCATTTTGGTTACTGGGTCTACAAGTTGTGAATTGTGATCAAGGATGAATGAAGCTGAGCTCCATTATTTATTTTGGCCAAAAATGACACAAGGAAAACTGCCTACCAACTACCATTGCAAAAGTAAACAATCCCCTCTTGAAATTTACAGAACCATGTATCTTGGTTTCTCAGTTGGACCAACCCACGAATCTACCTTCTTTCATTGCTATAATGGTTATACTGGGTTATGCTTATGATAACAGAAGGGCCAGATTTTCCCTATAAGGTATATCTGCTTTGGATTGACTCTTACAATTTCTAGCATAAAGCATAATCATCATCATTGCATACCACTCCCCAATACTCGATAACTGGCCTGGGTCACCCAAGGCCAACAGAAGGGTCCACCGGCTGGCACCCCCTTGGGCTGTGGCCAAGCAACGGGCTCCCAAGGCCCAACCCAAAACCAAACAACTGGATTGTTTGTAATGTGTAGCCTGGAAATATCACAATAATGAAGAATCCGGCGCTGCGTTAATATATATATATATATTGCATTCAACATCATTTTGTAGACAAACAGGTATAAGAAAAAAATTTAATCATTACAACTAACATTTAAAGAAATAAATAAGAAGCTGAATGATGATAAAGAAACCAAACCAAGGACCTGTTTGTCTACTGTTGATTAGGCGTCACAATGAAGTTATGAAGAAAAGCTAAATGACTCCGTCCTGTATACTTTCATAAGTCATAACCAACCTTTTCTTTCTTTTTTCTTTCCCTTTTTTCTTATGATTCTTATCTTCTTTTAAAGAGTTTTTCTTGTCTTTTTGTGGACCCTCCAGACCCCAGTCCAGTCTTGGCTTCAACAAACGCTTATTGGACCTTTCCCCTGCACAGTTCACACTTAGACACTTCCTATTTATCCTCCTCCTTTCTCACTAGTCGCTCGCTCTCTGTATCGTTCGTTAGACTGAAAACCCGAGAGAGAGAGAGAGAGCGCTTTATCTCCGATGGGGAATTACAGGTTTAGGTTATCAGATATGATGCCAAATGCCTGGTTTTACAAACTCAAGGACATGGGCAGGATCAGGAACCATATCATCAACTCTCACCCAGTTAAGAAAAAGCAGCTCAATAGGACGACATCACCGCAACCAAGCCAACCAAAGCAGCAGCAGCGGCAGCATCAACAACCTCCCTTCTCTCACGGAAGACGGTCTTACTACTACACCACCGATCCCTTCATGGCAGACAGATTATACAATTCACCCACAAATACAAAAGCCTTGGACAACCATATCCCTGACCCTGAGCCACCAAGAAAATCGTCCAGGAGAAAAACCAAGAGAAGAACCATGAGGTCCTCTTCCAAGCTTGTTACTTCCTCTGTTTCCGCCGGTTGCAGCTGTCGTGCCACGTTTGACTCCGTCTGGACCAAGTCTAATTCTACCCCAGACTATTCTTCTCCTCTTGAGAGCTCCCCCGACCCTGACTTCCATGAATCACTGTTATCCGAATTCTGCTGCTCTGACCACGTAGTCCCTACCGACCCATTCCACGGATTAGGCTCATGGTCTAGCTCTCGCTGTTGTAGGGTCAATCCTTCGGCCACTGATATCATCATTGATGCGAAGGACAAGTCCTTTACTAGAGATTTTGATAAACTTGATAGGTTTGATTCGTTTGCACAGCTTGAACTGTCCCCAATTTTGACCAAACCTGCGAAATTTAGCGATATGATCCGGGACATGAAGAAGAAAGATGCCACTACTGAACCCGCTAAATTTAAAAGATATTCTACTAAATTGGAGGAGACAAAAGAGCACAGGTCTCTCTCCGTCAAGGTGGTCAAACATGAACATGTCAAGGCTCTCAAAGAACAGAGGATCAGCCCTCCTCCGCGAAGACAGTTGCCGGTTTCTCCCGGATTTAAGCTCCGAGCAAATTCTCCCAGAATTGCAAGCAGGAAGATTCAGGCCTATGGTCGGAAGTCTGTGTCGTCCACTCCGAGCTCGAGATCACGGAGGAAGAGCCTGTCGGAGAGTTTTGCAGTCCTCAAGTCCTCGTTCGACCCACAAAGGGACTTTAGGGACTCAATGGTGGAGATGATTGTGGAGAACAACATCCGGGCATCAAAGGACTTGGAAGAACTACTCGCCTGTTATCTTTCATTGAATTCTGACGAGTATCATGACCTCATTGTTAAAGTATTTGAGCAAATCTGGTTTGGTCTCACCGACATTCGATTGTAGTAATTCGTTCGTCCAAAAATTAGAAAGAAAAAAAGGTGTATAATCCTATATAACGGTCAATAAACTTCACTAGTTTTATCTAAATATTTTCTCTCAGAATTTGGGTTCCCTCGTGCATTTGAATCTCACTCAATTAGCAAATGCGAATTCCAAAAATCATACCATCAAAATCCTGAAAATGGATGACGTAACGATTAGTTGCAATGCTCATTACATTTACATACTTGTTCGCTAATATTTGTCCGTAGTTCTCAACTGGTTCGATTTGATCTCCCTGTGTCTGTATCTGTGTCTGTTGTCTGTGTGGGGTTTTAAATTGTAGAAAATACAGTAAATGGTCGCCTCTCTTTCTCTTTTCGGCATAAAAACAGGGCTTCGCCATTGAAACCTCCAGAATAAATAATTAGTAAAGAAAAAAAGAAAGATAAAAGTTGCATATGCATGTTGTTGAATGTGCTTGTTATAAAGACGAAATTTTTTTCCAAGCCCCCCCCAACAAAAAAAAAAAAAAAAAAAACTGCAAGCTCCAGTTTCTTTCTGTGCTTTAACTACCGAAAAAGACAAACGAGTGTGGCCGCATTTTACGTCAAATACCATTAATTTCCCAGACACCGACGGATTTGTCATTTGTATCCTTTCTAAACCAAATCAGAACGATCCAACAAAACAAAATACTGACTTCAAATTAAACTCCTTAACCCTGATTCTTGAACCGGGTTATCTCAGTCAGAAAACCTTGTGCTGGTGCATTATGTTTATGGGTTTCACATACCCTAATTGAGGTTTGTGAATCCACGCTACACATTTAAAATCTGTTGTCATGTGGTCAAAAGATAAATTTAAACTTTTTTCCATGACAATTTTTAGCTTTCTCCGAAGACTAGACTGCCATTCTTTGTGTTTTAAGTTTTAACCTCAGTGCCACCCAGTCGAGCAACACAACTTCAAGAGGTATATAGGACCAAATTGAACGAATCCGAGCATTCAGTAGGTTGGTTTCGGTAAACCACTTGGAAATGCTGGATGATGTTAGATACTCAAAATGATTTATTCATGGAGAGTTGATCTTGGCATATAAATGGTTGGATCTTGACCTTTCACACGGACGGACAACCTAGATCAAGTATTTGATGCCAACACATCAATTAAACGGTTGAGATCAAAAGCTGAATTTGGAAAACCCATAGAGGCTAGAGCATAGACCAGATCAAATTAATCATTGGATTTGTAGTCTGAGTTATTTTTGGGACATTCAGCTAGACCGAATTCATTAATCTAAAGGAAGTAGGCCTCAAAAAGAAAAGAAAAATGTGAATGAGAAAATTGGCCGGGTTATCTCTGTTCCTCAAAAGACCCTGCATTGGTGCGTTCTGTTTGTGGCGTCCAGGTCCAGTGCTTTCTTCTAAAGATACTCCAAGGGCACAACACAACGGGTCTCTGAACCAAAACATATGTGGAGTTGTGTGAACCGGTAAAACAATTCAAATAAATAGTACAGTTTACTGACAGCTTCTTCCTCGAAAGTTCAGTTTTCCTCCAAAAGAAGATGCCCTTTAAGGTACACCCATGAAATCCTTTTCCATTTTTAATCTTTATTCAAAGTTTTACAGGTTTCTAAACAGTTATAAAGTGAGATTAAGAAAGCTACCCATCTAAAGAAGCAGAATAAAATTGTCAAAAGAAAATGTAATCTGTGTAATTCCAGAGTTATGGGGTTGACAAACAGTGAGAAAACTATGCTTGGATTCAGAACAGGCTAAAGATTAAAAAAAAAAAAACGAAGGAAACTTGTCAAAACATTTGAAATCACAGCACAGTAGAGCAATGGAATTTCTAAAATAGAATTCATATGGTTATGAGTAAGCCCTGTAGTCTATTATGAGCAGGGTACAGAATACAGAAGCTTTTGATAAACCCCAAAAAGAATTTCAAGAAGCATTTTGAATTTTCAAATCTTTTCTAAAGCTAAAGCCTATCAGAGCTATCCAAGAATTCCAAGAATTGTAGAAGGTCCCAAGAATCAAGAAAATCAAGACAGTTGTAACTGAATGAAGCTGATGTTGCAATACAAGTCGGTTCACCTCTGTATCTATGTTTCAGATTGAATGTAAGTCATTTTTTCGCCCCCAATCCATTTTGTCAAGGTTGTTTAATCATATAAAAAAGCTAAAGTTACTTCGAAGAATTTTAAACGAGTGTATCTTAAAACCTCAGATTTCTGAGGTGAACTGGAGTCTACTTATTCCAAAATACAAAGTAGAGAGAATTTCTCGCGAGAACGTGCAAAGTATCAGTCTGCTGCAATGAGAAAGTGGTGGAATATGGTAGGCTACGCGTGAGAGGACAGAGGAGAGGCCGGAGCTTGAATGCTGGACGGGGCAATCAATCATACTTGGAGAAGTGTAACAGCTACAATCTACAAAGATTAAGAAGCAGTTCCGTTTATATGACAATGCAAGCACAGGAACTACACTAGACACAAGTGGTGTCTGGTGTGGTGTCCATCCATTACTGTACTGAATCTACTGATGTAGAAGGAAGAAAAGAACACGATGCATCACCACCTCTCGAGTTTCGATATAAAACCACCAATTTATGAAATCCACGCTAGCTAGCTTCTAAACGTCAAATATTAGGTGGGTCCTTGGAAATCTTTGATGGGATTCACTTCTCTTACGGTGGTCTTATCAGAAATCCGATCACAGTTTTATTGCAAATGTGTTAGTTCAGGGGAAGGGGAAGACAACCCTTGTCTTGCAACTTCACAGCATTGGCCATTGGGTTTGGATCCATCTCCAATTAGCCACCCCCACCAGAACATTGAGTGTTGTGCAAGAGATGTAATTAATTATAAAATAGATAAGTGTGTAGAACTGTAGATATAGAAAATGGGAAATGAAATAAAAATCGGGGGAGATTTGAAAGGGAAAGCAGCACCGATACGAATGTCGTTTTTTTCTCCGACAAGCGGAGATGAGATACCAGAGAGCAGGAGGCATTCACCATTCCCTTGTTTGTCGTCCATGGCGCATGGAATTTGCGGCCGATGAGAGATAATTAATTAGAGGTTCCCACTTCCCAGACTCAGACCGCGCGTCAAACAGGCAAGCAGAGGAAGGAATATAACTAAAGGGGGAGAGGCCGGAGAGCTGGAGTAATTTATTGGGTCTCAGACTCTCAGACTCCGCCCCGGATGCGCGTAACGTAACCTAATCAAGAGCAACATACGTTTGTTCTTGGTGGGGGGCCCACTCACTACATCAACAACTTTGATTTATTCCCAAGCCCCAGCCCACTAAGTAATTTTTATTGGTGGGGCCATTACAGTGAATCTAATGCTATGATTTTTTTTTTTGTTTTTTTTGTTTTAGCCCTGCGCTACGATTGAACACACGGAGTTCACATCCGCTGTAATCCTAGTCGCTGCAACACCTTAGTCCTTACAATCTCAAATTAGTAATTACTCAACACAAACACGCCACCAGTGAAGTGAAGATCCAAAATAGCACGTGAACTGCAATTTTTTATTATTTCCATGTCTGCATATGCTGGATCTGGACTGGAATACTGGTTGCCGGTGTATCCCCCAATCCCGTGATGCTTTATTTTGACCCCTAAAATGGAGTGGCCCAGGCCCAGGCACTTGCATATTCATGGATTTGTACTTCCTTTCCCATGGGTCATGGCCTATTTTGACCCCTAAAATGGAGTGGCCCAGGCCCAGGCACTTGCATATTCATGGATTTGTACTTCCTTTCCCATGGGTCATGGCCTCATGGGCCTAATGGCTTCT
Organism: Nelumbo lutea; assembly: GCF_056320005.1. Lineage (NCBI taxonomy): Eukaryota > Viridiplantae > Streptophyta > Magnoliopsida > Proteales > Nelumbonaceae > Nelumbo > Nelumbo lutea. Next base: position 2,151,290 of record NC_142685.1, on the reverse strand, counting down.
AAATTCCGGCTTTGACCCTAATAATAGTTTTCCTGAGTACAATGACTTGAGCAAAGCTTTACTGAGCAGGTTTCCACGGTCCAAGAACCAAGGATTACATTCATTAGGGGTAGGTTTGTGGTTTGTGGTGCCCCCAAATAAACCACACATCTTTCTAGGATCGGATTTTGGTATCCACCCATCTTTGAAATATTGGATAAAGACCAAACTTGTATTTTAATTTTACCAAGACGTGAGACTAGGCTTCTCCGGTAACCACCAATCAAACCTAATTAAGCATTAGCATAATTCAACTCAACTCAGACTTAATTCTAATTATGTGGGTTCAATTATACGATTTCTGTCATATCGTTATGTTTCATCAACGTCCATGGATAATATTTATTAATATTACCTCTGAAAATATAAATAAATAGAAATAAGACATTGAGATAAACCAACCAACAGAAAAGCCAATTTACTACAGCTTTTCTGATTCTCTTTTTCGATGGGGGAAGGACAGAATGTGAAATGAGTACATAGTCATATAGGCAGATAGTAATCCAGAGATTGAATTACAAATGCAGTATGTTGAGAGTGAGAGACTGGAATGGATTATGGATGCACTGTGCATAGTATGGAAATTGAATGAATTAGGATCTTTAAATTCTTGGCTTTTCTTTTCAACAGTCCTACCAACTAACATCTTTTGACTCAAGCAAGAAGCAACGGTGGGGTATGGCATTGGTATGGACTACAGAAATCGCACAGCTAGAGAACTCGTCCTTCCAATTTTAAAATAGTATCCAATATAATACACACGGGATATCGTCCTCTCAACTGTCTTATTGTATCCAGTCTTTCTCTTTTATTGAATCTGTATAGTTGAATCTGATCTGATGCCAGTTCTAGCTATTAATGTATTATGTATTGTCCAGGAAATCCGGTGGTTTCACAACTTCTCAAGGTCCCTTCACGGTCACGTGATCAAGGATATTTTGTGGCTGACATAAACCTTCGATGAGGTCGTGTTGAATTTCATGCCCACATCATGCATGTAATTTTTATCTTTTTATTTTGGTTTTGGTTTTTAATTAAGGATATTTTGTGTCTTTAATTAAGGATATCTTAATTAAATTTGACTTTTAACAGAAATAGCTAAAAATCAAACTGAAAATTTTGGTTTTGGTTTAATTTTTATCTTTTTATTTTGGTTTTTAAAATTTTAGTTTAATCAGTTCGGTTTTTAATCGAATAAATTGAATGTTCACCCCTATCAGGTATGGTATTTCTGTTAAATTGCTATGATAAGTCAGTGAATTGTTATAGCATTTTAGAGTTCGTTTGGTTTGCAGTTAGAATCAGAATTGAAATTTGTGCTGGCCCATTTGGTTCAAATGGATATCAGAATTAGAATTGAAATTAGAATCGGTTGGAATGGATTCTCATTCCCAAAGGAGGAGTGGGAGTAAGGCCCCATTCGCTTTTCAATAAGTTATTTACCTGAGTAAACGCAATTATCTAGATAAGTTTTTCCTAAAAAACACTTACCCAAGTAAGTGCATTTACCCATGTTCTTTTATTTCTCAGGTAAATAAGGCAACGACCATTTTAGCCATAGAAATCCATTATTAAAATGGGTGTTTTTGTCCTATTCAAGTATAGATTCTGATTTTACCCATCTAGGAGATGGATATCACTTTCCTAGGTAAGTGATACCTAGGAAAATAAATTTTTCATGGTCTCTGCATTAATCTGAAAAAAGAACATGGGATTCTTGGTCAATAGGAACCAAAATCCCATTGACCAACTTTCCCCCTTTCCAAATCCAAAAAAAGAATGCCCCCTGAAAGTCATTCCCTCCTATAGAAAATGTCATTCCACCAGGAATGGGAATTAGATTCTGATTCTACCCAATCAAATGGTTGAAATCAATATCTATTTGTAAAAATTAAGATTTTGTAATTTTTACAAACAAATCATGAATTGTTCTAATTTTGTATTACCTATTTTTTACATTTTACCCATTTCTTTTAACCAAAATCAATATATATATATATATATATTGTTCTTCTTGTTTCCCTAATTATACCACCAACATTAATGTGTATGCACCTCCCGAATATGCAAAACCCTTCAAAGTAATTCCAAATGTATGTTGGCTTCATGCAATTAATTGCATCCTGCTTAAGGACCATTAGTTTTTACCTGAAAACACATGGTACATTAAAAAAGTCCACTACCATTACATTTTAATAGTATTATGATTAATTCATTGCTTAACTTTTGTATTACATTGCAGCTTTACCAGAATAAAAGTAAATTGTACCATCTAATAGTACCAAAATAATTGCAGAAAGAAAATATTTTGCAGCGAAGAAACTGGCAGCGGATTTTCATTGTCTTTGGTTGATCAAATCAAGAGAAATGAGCAAAATTTTGGTTTTATATGGGCTTGTCAAAGTAATTTATTTATGGGTTTGGACTTGAGTGAGTAGTACATCCATGAGATGAAGCAAAGTTGATCTGGGACCCTCCAAAATGTGCCAAATGGACTGGAATGCACATGAAGTTGGCCTTATTATTGGCTTCATTTGTTAGAAAAAAGGCACAAAACCACACAATTAATGCTATGTACCTATAGCTGCTACTTCAGCAATTGCTATATATATGTACCTATTTGTCTGATATATATAGATAGAGTGATTTGTACTCTTTTTTATGGAGCAGTGGTTTGCACCCTTGGTCCCAACTAATTAAAGACATCTGAATGATTTGTTAGTTGTAACCAGCCAATCCAATTGACAATTGCCACCCAATTTGATGTTAAAATAATTAAACTTGGCAGCTGCATGCTTCCTTAATTCCCTTGCGCTTTACGCCAAGCATCATCTATGGTCTAACTAACAACACTTCGAGAAATTTTAAGATAGAATCAGATCATCAGGAGTGAGGGCCATTGAACTCAATAATTAAGAAACTGCCTCTTCTTATTCTTGCCAACTTATGCATTTCTTGACCATGTAAATGGCCTAGGCCTAGAATAAAGATAAGTATGGCCAACAAATGTAATTCAAATGCAATTTAATATCGGAGGAGACTGTAGTTGAGATTCCACTCATAAAAACATGACCTTGTGAATTTGCATGCATCATGAACAGCATGCTAGAAACAAGTGAGATAATGACTGTTTTCACAGTAATATAATAGACATTCGATCGTCATACCGTTAATTGCCAACACCCAACAGAAAAGATTACCCTGAAGCTGATTGCTATACTTGTCCCATAAAATAAATAGAAAGAAATCAAGGTAGACCCACCCATTCACCATGATTTTTCTTTTTTCTTTTTTTCTTTCTTTCTTGAATCTTGAATCATTCAGAATGAATATGCTGGAGATGAGGACGGCAATTAACTCATTTGTTGACTTTAGCTCTATGGAGCAGTAGGATGAGCACATCCCCTGTCCACAAAATGGGAAAAAAAAATCAACTGAAAAGGGTATTTTTCTATTTTAACATATGCAGATAATAGAAGTTAAATATTTAGGATATAATTAGGGAGACATCTCACAAGTTAAAACTAGGCTATTAGAGTCCTTTCCAATTGATTTTGTGGGACTCTATTCTCTCCCTCTTCCCACTAACACAAGGTACTTGATGCATCATGGTGGTAGCCTTGAATTTAGGTGGACCAACAATGCATGACATTTCAACTAACACCTCCTATGCAATATATTGCAGACAATCATATCTTCTTTCAAATAGCTCTCTTTGTTTCTGTCTATTTTTTATTTCTTCAAGAGTGATATAAATCTAAAAATATTTCACATGCAAGATGGTTTACAGCTCCAAGAAAATACTATAAGTCATGGTCCTTGTAATAGTGTAATTAAGTTGATCTGATCACTCCAACTTGTTTCTTTTTTTTTTTTTTTTTTTTATACATCTTAAAACAGCATAATATAAGCACAGCACTGAATCTTCTATTATTTGGTTTGTAGCTCCCCGTGAGAATTAATGAGAATGTGAAGTATATAATATTATTTGTAGGTAAGGACTAAGGACAACAAATAGAAAGCTCCAACAGATACACAGTTCCATAGTTGGAACTCGGAAGATTCAAAATTATTTATATTTGTCTGCTTATTTATAAGCGTAGCAACATTATTTATTTAGCCCCACCTAGCTAGGAGGTGAATGCTAAATGTTTTGGCGGATTCAATACTGACCTTTTTTGGACTTTTTCAAGTTGCGTTGCCTATCCGATAGGGTGTTAATTGGATTGGATTTGGTCCAATCCGATCTATATCAATGTGAGTCTATTATAAATGGATCAGGTTTAATCTAATTCAATGAATGTTTTGAATCAATTTGGACCGATCCAATTCAATGTCTGAATTGTCTAATTTGTTCAAATTTATTTTGATTTAGATTGATTTTAACCCAAACTCAATTCATTGACACATATATTCTTATCTTATATCAATGGATTAAATATTGACTTAATCCAATATAAATTTGTTACAAATGGATCAGGTTCAATACAATCTAATAAATATTTTGGACCGGATTAGTCTAATCCAATATATCTTAATGATCCATCCAATCCATCCAAATTGATTTTGGTCTGGACAGAATCCAATCCAAAATCGGTCCATTGACACCCTTACTATCCGATATAATGTTGGGACTAAAGACACGTTATTATGTATAAAAGGAAACAAAATGTCTTCCAAGGATTCTATGTTAATTAAGGATCTGAGTAAGAAAAGAATGCCTAGTTATGGACTTTGTTGAAGATAGTGTCTTAATCTTATTTCTAGAAAGCTTCAGCCTTCAGGTATAAGGACTTAAACCTCTCAACGGGTTTCTAATGGTTATTTTCATTACTTAAGTATGCAATAAGAGTTATTGTTTTGTTGTGATTAGAAAAGCACAAATGCGAACAACCTGGGCAATATAAAATCATTAATTAAGGCTCAGTTTGTAAGTTTGGAAGGAGAATACAAATATAAATGCAAAACTTTGTATTTTTATACTATTTTGTATGTATTTATACTGTATACATTTGTATTTGTACTCCTTTCAAACGAAAACAAAAAAAGGCAAGAAAATGAACGTGGAAAAAGAGGCAGAAGACCTGTATCTAATGTCAAATTGGGGTAGATAATATAATATTTCGCGTTCCTGGTATTTGGGTGACCAAATTTAAATTAAAAATAATGGCGATGATTAACTGTAGAAAGCATACATGGTTATACAAAATCAAGTTACATTATATAAGCATAATGAATTAATGAGTCTGCCAATATAACATTCAGTTCTGTATAATTTACCAACCCACTCAGGAAGAATAAAAGGTATAGACAACAAAATCCATACAAATATACTCAAAGTCTCAAACAACAATGCTCCAACCTGTATACCATTCTTATTTCAAAAAAAAAAAAAAAAAACTGTATCCCATACATCTCTCTCTCTTTAGCAACTATTTGAGGTAAGAACCCAAGACCAATTAACAAGTATATATCTCTGTATCCCTTTCTTTCATGCAACAATTCCAGTATTCACAACACAGGCAGATATCGGCAGAAAAGCTCCCACCCATTGGCATTATTTTCTAGTAAATCTAGAAGAGATATATGAGTAGAAAATATAAAGGAAAGCAATGGCTAATGCTATGAAGATTTGATCAACTATGGATATGATCCTTGTACTCTGACTGATATTACGATTTAGAGATACCGGCAAATGCATAAATTCTATGGAGGAGTAGCCATCAATATTTGGGTTGAAGATTGGTAACCAAGTCACATGTTTGAAATATCCATTGCTCCATTCCTAGGGCAACAAAAGGAATTCACATGGTTAGATTTAGGAAACAAGATATTCCCTACCAATTTTAAAGATCTAGAGCTGTTAAGAGTGCGCATGCTCAGGGTCATCCTTATAGATCTCTTCACTAGCCTTAGAGCCTTAGGCACCATCCAATTATATCATCTTCAGATCTTAGCTCTAGCAGTTTTGGCCCACGATAAAATTGAGCCGGACTTGAACTTTAATGGGTTTGGGCTCGCCTTATCTTGGCTTGATCCTCGTATAGGCACTTTTCTCTTACATAAATCTTGGGCTGGGCTCTTTATCTATATCCCTTAAATAGTGGGCTTTTAGTACCCTTTCTTGCATATATGTCTACCCAACTGCGAAAAAAATATCATTTACATATGTATGCTAACACACATAAATTATGTCTAAACAACTGAAGTGTTAAGCCAGCTCAAGCTCATCCAAAGATTGTTTAACTAAAGGACCTTAATCATAGAGATCAGGCTCAGCTGGTAAAAAAATAAAACAAGATCTCACCTGGGTCAGCCCATTCTTCATTTAAAAATGGCAATTCATACACTTTTTACAACTTACTTATGGAAGGCATCATTATTCATAAGTGCCTTGTAAATGTTAACCTAAGAAATCTGAACCACTTCATTTCATTGCCTATTACTTAAAACAACATTAAATAGGATTAAAGGTTGTTATCTATTTTATTTATATCGCTGTTGGCCACTTATACCGTTAATAATTTTTAATCCTTCATAACTTGTAATTTTTTTCACATAATCAATATTAGGAGCATATTTTCAGGCTGCTTTAAATAAAATAGGTTCTTTATTTTATTTTATTTTTTAATGTCATTCGAATCCGCAATTGCCTTACCTAAAGTTTATTGTTTGTTTCTCCATGAAATAAAGGCAAGAAAACAAAAAAGAAAAACCTTTCAGACTGAAATATTTCAGCCACTATTTCTATCTCTTCTACAACAAGAACTTAATTTGTTACTGGCCGCCTCTGAATGGCAAAGTAAAAGGGGAAAAAATGCAGCTCAAAACATTTCAAGCTAATTAAAAGAAAAAAAGGTTTTCCGTTTGTGTTTGAAACGCAGCCTAAATGAATTCACCAAATTAAAAATTGTAAACGAGTTCATTTTCAGGAAAATTTGAATAAAAAGAGTGCTCTGTCTGAAATTGGAATGGACGCGTTTTTGAGGCCCACAAGCCATATACCACGGAGAGCCAGCCGCAGCTCCGTGGGTTTGATCCCTCACCTCCGCTATGGGTTTGATACCATTTCAACTATCAGGTAAATTGATGCTTTAGGCCATTCCTAGGTCGAAGATTATACCCACAAGCCCATATATCCAGCCATCCTTGTGTCCTTGACCAAGAAATTAAAGAAGAGAGATTATATCTTATAAAGCTAAATATAGTAAGCGAACCGAAAATGCTGATACTACGTACCTCAAGTTGTTTCCCAATGGTGACAACAATGGTGTCAGCGCCGGCGGTGAAAGATAAAAGCCCTTGCCTAGTTTGTACATCAATTTCTTGATCGCTGGGATGAAGGTGGAGGCTTAAAAGAGCATGATGATGAAACGAAGTATGTTCTCGTTCTTCTTCATCATCCTCATGGCGTGTTGTTGTTACATTTGGGTTTGCAATAAGTCTGTGGAAGCAGATAACTGAACCTCTCGTGTTGATGCCATCCAGCTGGTGCTGCACTCTCTTATGTTGAAATAGAATCTGTCCCACTGCATCTGCAATGGCTTCAAGTTTGCTTTCAATGTTGTCTATACTTTTGCTGAAATTAATAATGGAGATGAAGAAGTTAGTAATAAAAGCACGTTATTGTGCGAATGGAATGATTGTAAGGAGATTATAGCATAGAATAGAATAGGGGTGTCAGGTTTGGATAAAGTGAATAATGATAGTTGAAATTCTGCATATTATCACACTAAGGCCTTGTTTGCTTTTCGGTAAGTTGTTTATTTAAGTAAGTTTTTCTTATGACACATTTATTCGGGTAAGTGTATTTATCGATGTTCTTTTATTTTTCATGTAAACAAGGTAATGACCATTTTAGCCATAAAAATCCATTATTAAAAGGGGTATTTTTGTCTCACTCAAGTGTTAATAACTTTCCCCCTAGGTGGAAAAGTAATTTACTCACCTAGGATATGGGTATTATTTACCCAGGTAAGTGATACGCAGAAAAATAAACTTTCTCTAATCTCCACATAAATATAAAAAAAGAATATGGTATTCTTAGTCAATGGGAACCAAAATCTCATTGACCAACTTTCCCCCCTCTCAAAATCTGAAAAAAAAAAAAAAAAACTCCCTAAGAGATTTAGAGTAAAGGCAATTTCACATGTCCCCATTGAGCCCTGCCCTACCTCATTCCTATTGGGGCGGGTTTTTTTACTACTGATTGGGGTTTGGGGTGGATTCTAGGAAAACCCGAAACTCTGGGGTTGGGGATAATATTTATCTATCTCGTCTTAATCATATTATAAAACATAATATATATATATATATATATATATATATATATATATATATAATTTATATTATACAATATAAAATAATTCAAGATTAAAAAAAATAAAAATAAAATATATAAATAAAAATGACCGGGGCGGGGCAAGACAAAGTCGGGAATCCCCGTCCCCTACAAAGACGAAGATAGAGTTAGGATTTTTTTTTTAGCTCCACCAGGATTCAGGGCAGGAATTTGAATTCGGGACCGGGTACGTGGCCGGCAAAACCCGGCCCCGCCCCGTTGCCATAGAGGGTCAGCTACAACACTTCACTATTGTTTTAGCTAGAATAGATGCATGCATGCATGTTTCCATCACACCATGCCATGCCAGCGACAAACCATGCTTCACTACTGGGGACGAGTGCTGGCGGTGGCGAGTCTGGCGACGGACTTTGGAGGCCTCTTCTCTTGCTTCTCGTTAATTGAAAATTTTAATTAAGGATGAAATTATTATCCAAGAAATAGATCTAATGTGGGTCGTGGGACCCAATATATGTGAATCCCATGGCTATGTTAGGCGCCATGTGGCAACCATGCATCTTATCGAGGCGTTCCACGTATCAGGACTCCCTAGCAAGTTGCCGTATTCAACAGATAATTTATGAAACCGCAATAAAAAGAACAGAAGAATTTTATAAATAAATATGAAGACTACAGTACTGCCAACTACAATTCTTCAAAGTTTTCGGTCTTTACCTAAATCTCCGATATCTATCGGGACCGATTTCTTCTCGTAGCGTTTCCTTCTTCCCTTCTCCAGCGCAAAACCAGAACAATTCCTCGTGCACTTCCCCGCGTCCATTTAAGTTTCGGTTTATAATTCTTCTTTTCTCTGCCGGGATCTCAGGAACACACTTAGCTTCTAGCAGCATGGATTGTAATTCGTCTGCTGAAATTCCATGACCGATAATCAGAAAAGTGCCAAACTCTGCCGCTGATCCTAATACCTGACGAATTGAATCCTCGTCTTTTGATATTAGCGACCGGAGATCAACCCTTGAAGGGATCCAACTACGTGCATTCTCGGGAAAGCAAAACTCCGGTAGTGTTAGATCGGGGATTTGAAGTGTCCTCTCAAGGTACTCCGATAGGACCTTATCGTCGACTGCTGCTGATCGTGATCCTTTTGCAGTGGCGATGGGTGATGGAGGTGGTGCCGATGAGATTAAACGATGGCGGGTGCGTAGGATAGCCATGGAAGCGTATCAGAAGAGAAGAGAATTATGAGAGGATGTTTACTTTGGGTTTGGGTTTGTTTAGGAAGGAGAAATTTCCACCTATGACCCACCCGTTCGTATGAGCGAAATTATTTTCTGTTTGCGCGGGTTCAACCACCAACAAATAGAGGTTGATCATTCGCCCCAAAGAAAACAGTACTGCTCCACAAGTTTATGAGGGCAGGTCCTACCTACTAGTTACTATTGATCAAGAACGTTCATTAGCGACCGTTGATCTTGTTGTGTGTAGCCGACGTGCAACTTAGCATCCGGCCTTAAGCATTACTCCCCATCACAACATAAAGAAGCCAACCACAACCAGCCGGGAATGGACAGTTGGATGGAAGGCCTCTATCATGATAGGCATAATGAGAGCTTGAAGCCCACGCTTTTCTTGCAGTTTTCTAATCTTAAGCACGCTCGCTCCTGACTGGCTGACTCTACTTTCCCTGAAACTTGAGAAAGTGGGCTGGGCCCAATGTAAGTTGGCTAAACCGAATCGGATCTATTCACAACGAAAATTGTCCCAACACCATCTGTTTCCACACATTCATCATGAGATTGGACCCCATCATAAGACTGGGATCCATCCTGTATAAGATGAGCTGACACAGGTCATATTGAAACCGTGTCGGAACAGTTTTTATTGTGAGCAGATCCGGTCTCGGCTAAACCTGGGGAAATATTTGGCTCCTACTTGGATGACATCTGTCCGACCAACTGTATTTTACATGTTATCTTAGAGTTTAGGACATCAGAGGCAAGGATTAAGATATAGGATACATTATGATTGGATACGTATTCCATGAGTCATACGTATAGTATGATATGTTTTTATATCGGGCTGTATAGTACTGTATCGGTGGATACAGTCTGATATACACGGATACAGAGGCGTATCCGTGTCTAGTTTGATAAAATTGTACATTGAGTACTTTTGGATTGTTTTTTTTCTTTAATATAAATTAAAAATAATATTATGAAAAATGAAATAAATAATTTAAGATTTAAAATTTTTCAAAAAAATTAATAAAAACTAAAAATTATAAAAATAATGTATTTCATCTACTTAGATGATTTATATATTTTATTTTACACATAATTATATGTTCAAAATGAAAAACATAGTTATTATTTGAAAAAATAGTTATTATATAAAAATACTAAATAAGTAAATTTTCCCAACAAAATTAATGGAAAACAGAAAATTATAATTATAAAAACTGAAACAAATAATTTAAGATTTAATTTCCCAAAAGATTTAATAAAAACTGAAAATTATATGAATTTATTTTATCTACCTTAAATAATTTATTTGTTTTATTTTATAATTATGTGTAAAATAAAAATATTATATGTAAAAAATGAAAACATATTTACTATTTTAAAAATAGTTATTATTTAAATAAAAACTAAATTAATAAATATTCTCAAAAATTAATAAAAACTGAAAATTATAATTTAAAAATTGAAAGAAGGATAATTATTGTATAATGTTTGAATGTTCTAGAGTCCCGATATTGTTTATTGTAATATTTCTCTTCATATAACCTATTGAAGTATGCATTTCTCATGTCTTTATATCTTATTCATAGATAATTCAACTTTTAGTTTAGTATTATTAATGTATTTATGTGATTTGTATGCATTTCACTAGCATATCCAAGTGTTTCTATATCTTTTGTTCGTATGTTTTCAAAGTGTACCTGTATCCGTATCTGCATCCAACTTATTCGATACGATACCTGATACCGATACTTCGATCATTGATCAGAGGTTTACATTTGAAAAAAAAAAAAAAAACTCAAGGGGTGGGCAAGTGGCAGATGCTTTCCTCCAACCATTTTGACCTCTATAGTTTGTAGGATGAACAGATTCAAAAGGGGGAAAAAAGGAAAAAAAAAGATTAAGAGGATAAATTAAAAAAAAATGTCCTCATAGTCAAAATTATGACATTGTTTGTTTGCGGTACAAGTATGAATCAGATACAAATTTTGCATCTATTTCTGTTTTGCATCTAATTGTTTATAATTGTAATTTATACTCTTGATACAAATTTTTGTATAATGGTACAAATTTTGCTTTCCAAAAACTGGTGCAAAATTAGCACTAGTTCCTACCTCACTCCCAAACTAAGTAACATAACTCTCATGCCTTCAATCATGTAAGGTGAGAACAAGGATCAAAGTATCAATATCGGATATCTTATCAAACAACTCAGATATGAATGTGCTTTGCAAATACATGGATACAAATGAAAAATATGAAAACGCTTGGATATGCTAGGGAAACATTTATAAATTCCATTATTAATATTAAATTTAATGTCAAATAGAGACAAATAATATATAAATACAAAGGAAATGTATATCCTAATGATATATGAAAAATATGTTACAATTAGTATGGTGGGGTGCATAAATATCATACAACTTTATAGATAATGCATATTTATAAGATGCATATTTATACAAATTCATAATTTTTAATTACTAAAAGAATTAATCCATTATTAATATTTTTTTTCTATTAATTTTTTGAAATAAAAAAAATCATTTCTTTCTATATAAATGTAGATCGGTGGATTTGCTAAATTCAATCTAATATTATATTCTTGAATGTTTTGTAAATGATATTTTTATTTTTTTAAATAATAAACATATTATTTGTTTGAATTGCCATGTAGACCTAAAAGTGGCATGGCTTATTAGTTTATGCCCACATCCATTTAGGATTTGGATGTGGGCATTATACTTTAGATATAACTTTGGTTCAAATCACATCATATGCATTTTTAATAAAAGGACATGGAATATCTTTGTAAATTGTATCTTGTGCCAAAGACTAGCTAATTGGGAACACCTAATGTACTTTTCATTGGGAGATGTTCGCAATACGCAGTTGGGATATGCTGTGAGGCACGGTGGGGCGCGCCCTGTGGGGTACCAATGTGAACTCAATACTGCAAGGGTCTATATTTAAAACCTTAGGTGGAAGTACACTTTGCTTTTCTAAAACAAATATAACAAAGATAAGCAAGAAGTAAACCAAAATTTACATTCACCTTATTTACATGCACTATCCTTTGCCAATGATATGTATCGTATCATTGGCTTCCTAATACGCCCTTATAGGGGGTGTCTCGGGGTCTAACCTGGTTAAAAGGGTCCTTAAATCGACCCCTCTGAACTAGGTTAAAAAAACTATAAAAACAAAGGACACTGGCCTCGATACCATTGGTATCGACATTTTGAAACTTGGCCCCATCATTTACTTCAATGCAAATGCAAAACTGAGCCTAAAAACCCAAAGTTATGATGTCCACATCATCACCAATCCTCGCACCAATATTGCAATGTAACCATCTTTTTTTTTTCTTTTATCACTTGCAAATTCACCCTACAGCACGCACTTGGAATTAGACATGTTCATGGACCGAGCTCGGGCCGGGCTTTTGCTCTTCATTAACATAAATTTTTCAGGCCCAAGCCCAGCTCGACCAACTGGCCTAAAACATGGTCCTGAGCCTGGCCCTCATAAAAAGCTCAAAGCCCGACCTAGGAGTCTGAGCGCCAGTGCCCTCTGAGATTGAGAGAATGGTGCCTACTAAGTCCATCGATTCCTAGGAGTCTGAGAGTGAGAATAGAAACCGAGAAGATAGAAGATGACAACAGTGCTGGCTAGAGAGAGAGAAAGAGAGCTCACTACTAGAGAGAGAGAGATGATCTAGATCTGGTGGCGCCAACCGCCGGGGCCTATGTTCGCAGAATGAAAATAGTGTGCTTGGGTTCTAGTGGCGTCGGCTGGAGAGAGAACTAAGAAGATAGAAGACCTAGTTCTAAGAATAGAGAGAACTAAGAATGAGAATAAAGAAGATGAAAATGGTGCCGGTTGAAGAGAGAGAGAGAGAGAGACGACTAGTTCTGGTGGCACCAGCCGCCAATGCCTGAGTTCGCAGGTGCAACTAGGTTCGCCGGTTCTGAGAGTTGAGAGGGAGAAATGAGAACCACTTCTGCGAGTGAGAGTGAGAAAGGATAATGAAAAGAAATGTTTTAAGAATTTAGGGTTAGGGTTAAGTAGTTTAGGAATTTAGGGTTTAACTTATATAAAAGTTGAGTCGAATCGGGCTGGGCTTTTTTAACAAATCCCAAACCCAGAACGGACTACCTGGCTCATGAACAGGTCTACTTGAAATATCGTATGTGATGGTGTGGAGCCGGTCCTTACCAGCCCTACATGAAATGATAGAGTACTTCTACTTAGTTGAGAAAGATGTTTCGCCGCCTAACTTGCCCCTATCTTCATCTCACCATTGGCAACTACAATGGCCTAATTTCGAGGCAAAGGGATTCAAAACTCACAACTCCTCAGTCTCATTGGCCTAATTTCAGAGCCGATACCTAACCCAATTCCCTCACAAATGGTGAGAACGCGAATGAATGTATAAATAGTTAAATACCCCACATTCTCTGGTCGTGCTATTACTTGCTTTAAGTAGGACCCGGCGAGGTGACTTGGTGTCATATCAAAGCGAAGGGGGGTTGTGTGGTCATACATACTTCATTCTCATGGTATAAATTCCCGCATACCATTATTGCCTACAAAATAATACACATTACATTCGAGTCTCAACTTCAACACATTGTGGCGCTTGCCGCTTGGAATACGAGTCCAGGTTGGCTGATTTGTTGGGCGCTCTCTGTGGAGACTGGAGAGCTAATGCTGACTTGAACTAGTCAAAGCCTCAACCCAAGCAAGCACCCAAGCTTCTGGCAATACCTCTGTACAACGAACCTCGCCAGTGCACTCCCCCTCCACACTCCTCACGACACAAGTATACATTCACATCTATATCAAACTCCATACATACATATAAATTTACCAGACATACTTCTTCCCCATTAAATTTATGAGGCTAATTAATTAAACCATCTCAAAATATTCTCACCATTTAAATCCTTGCTTCTTACCCTTAAGCGGTGAGTCCTTCTCACACAATCCCTTGGGAGCTTGAAATCCGATACTCTCCACATCACCCACAGTCTTGAACAGGCGACGCTTATTTACCTCCTCAACCAAAGTGCGGTGTAACAACTGACTGCGCACATCCACTAATGATCGGTTTCTTGTCAATTGACGATTATCCACTCTTCCTGATTCATTGGAACTAGAAGCTCTGCGAGACTGCCGATTCATACCAATCGAGTGCCCTGCCCTCGCCTTCTCCTCAGGGCAGAATCTCGTGGACTGATGGTGGGACATTGCAGCTGAGCAGTAGTCTCTTCTTCTAGGACTTGGATTGAAATCATGTTCGCTGCCTGAATTGTAATTTATGTTGGAGTACATGCCCGACGACTGTGAGTGTGCAGAGCTTTGAGAGCTAGCATCGTCGTCAGCAAACAAGTCGCCTGCATGCATGCATCAATATTAGTGATTTCATTCATCAATAAGCTCTGTTTTCGCTTTACCCTTGTTTACTTTAGAGTTGTTTTCATCCCATGCATAGATAACACAATTTCTTCTATAGCCTAATCCAGCATTAATTCATTTTTATTCTAATTCCCATCTCAATTGTTATACTGTCCAAAATTATAGCGCAAATGCGTCGGAGCATACCTTGGAGCCAATCACAGCCATTAAATGTACCCTCCCCACGAGAAATGTGGGTTGAACTGATCAGTCCAGAGAGTGAGGCGTGAGAAGAAGAACAGGAGGAAAAAGAACAGAAAGCATGGTGAGGTCCATCATCATCATCATCATCTTGATAGCTAAAGGTTTGGTGAGGGTGAGGTTCAGGTTCCTTCCAGTGTGGCACCAAAGCTGAAATCTCATTCTCAATCACCTCGGCGATCTCAAACGGTTCACGATCGGTAATCTCCAGCTCTTTCACCATCTCGGTCGCAACATCGATCGGGGTGTCACTTAGAATGTCAAAAGGAAAATATATGTTCCTCACACAACCTGTGGTAAAACAAGGAATAGTATATACCCTGTCACTCAGAATTTTCATTAAAGAAGACAAGGCCCGTGCTGTGCGTAGAAGGTAGAAGTGTAGAAGTAGCTTAGCTAGTCTAGCCTTGGAAATAAATCGGGCGAGGCACACAATTGGATCAGCTTCTCTCTACCTAGCTATTTCAAAAGTAGTCCCAATTAATTAATTAAGCCGTGCCCAGTACAACCAAGCACGGTATCTATATATCTAGCAACAGAATCCTAATTAATTGAAGGACTGAGGCTTACCTTCCTTATCAGCGATCTGTACTTTAAGAAAGATGGTATCATCTTCAGGGTTCATCTTCCCTGTAATTTTCATGTCTGTAGTAGTCTTTCTCGGAGTAAAAAGTGGCGTTGGCAAATAAACATGACTGTACTCTGGTGCAGGATTTTTAGTAATCGACTTGTGATCAGTAATTCTTGGAGCTGGCAATATCTCTTCTTCGTGAGAGGCAAGGAAGGGGTCGAGCAAGAGTTGTTTTGCAGACATCCTCTTTGAAGCAGTCTCCAAGCATTTCCCAATGAATTGTTGGGCTTCCAAGTCGTGAATCCGGTAGAATGCGTCTGGCAGCTTTCCCTAGAACGTAGAAAGCGGGCATGGGGATGGGGATGGGGATGGGGGGGGGGGGTCAGATTATATATATTCATCATCAGGATGATCAGGTCATCAATGCAAACCGGAAATCATCACGACATCGGAGCCCTGAGCTTACCGATGTCACTTTCTTGTAGATTTGAGCTGGGTTAGAGCACTCGCTGTATGGATACTCAGAAGTAAGCATCTCTAGAACGCACATGCCAAAGGAGTATATGTCCACGAGCTCGTTGTATTCTTCTTCATATAGTTCTGGTGCCATGAATTCCGGGGTGCCTAGCAGTAATAGCATGTCTGATTAGATCCAACTTTAAAAGTATTCGTAAGATAATGATTAATAATGAGATCCAAGTCCCAAATTAATGACTACATTTTCATAGATCAAATTAATTAATGAAACAGCCAACAGGGGATATGTTTGAATAGGCCGTAAGTTTTTGACTTTTAATCAAAGAGGATATAAATTGAAGTATTAAACGACCTACGGTCTTCACTAAGATCTACACGTAAGAAAAGTTTCTGATGTGAGCTAGTGGGAGCTGATCTAAAGAAATGAAGAAAGGGATGATTAGTACCTATCACACTGTGGGCGGGTTGAGATCCACGGAGAATGGCTGCTAACCCTAAATCACCAATCTTCACTTGTCCGAGATGGCCATTGACAAAGATATTATCGCACTTGAGGTCCCTATGGATCACAGGAGGATTATGACCGTGCAAATAAACAAGACCACGTAGGATTTGGCGGGCCCAATTCTTGACAGCTCGAATATTTACCTGCTTGTATCTCTGTCTGTATCTGTGTCGCATAACATGGACTTGTTCAGAACAAGAATACAAGCTAACGACGGTCAATAATATAATAACGTGAAGAAGAAGATGTTACAAAGTTATACTCTCTTAGGGTGCCTGAAGTAAACATTTCGGTGATAAAGTTGAATGTTCTCCGAGCGACATCGATCCACGAGGTGTAGAATCGGATGATGGAGTCGTGATTTAGGGTGCTAAGTAGGTGAACCTCTGAATACAGCCTCTGCAATTCCTCGGGTGACCGGAATACATCATTGAGTTTGACCTGGTTCCACGCCACCTCCATTCCAACTACCTCATCAAATGCTTTATAAACTGTCTTCATGGCTCCTCGGCCTAAAACATCCTCGAACTGCAACATACAACAGACATATGATAAGACCCATAAACACCCCAACAGTGATCATGATCACCATTTCCTTGCCTTAATAATAATGTAAATTAGTACCAGCTTTGACTTCTCCTTACAAATTGTATTAATAATAATAATGTCTAAAATAAAATTAATTAAAGACTTTTTTTTTTAAACAGCACTATTTTGTGCCCCAAAAATTTACAAAGACTAAAGTGATGTTCTGTTTTTGTTTTTTTTTTTTTTTTCATTTTTTCATTTGAAAGTGTTGCAATTAATATAATTGTGATCGAAGCAGATGTGATGAAGCTGGAAACTGTTTTGGGGCGAGTGAACTTCAATGCTAATCAAGTTAAAGTAATTTTATCTAATTTAATGAATAAATGTTAGAAACCAAAAACTAATGGAATGTACTAATTATATCATTACTTGTTTAACTTTACTTGAAATGGTGCATTTAATTACTCTGAGTTTTATTATTGGGTAGGTAGAGAAACCAATCAGAGTATCAGACGAATCTTGAATAGTATGTATCAAACAAAATGGAATTCCCTCCCCTCCTCAAAAGAACATCCGGAAGAATAAAATAAAAAGGAATCTGTCGCTTTTTCGGTTTTATCACATCAATATGATTGATATAAATAAAAGAATTAATGCACTCAGGATCTGTTGCTCGTTTGGCTGTGGATTGTGGATTGTGGATCGCTTATTAAGTAACCAGTCACAAGTAAATATGCCAATGTGCTGCACCCATGGGTCAACAGTCAACTTAATTATAAGCATATGGAATATTGATATATTCACTTGTGATTTCCGGGCTCAATTAAGGAGGATGCCACCTCCCTCAGCCCAGTGGAAAACCCATTCACGTCACGTCTCCTTGGCTCCTTGCCATGGCCCATGGAAAGAAAAATAAAAAAGAAAAGGAGGATGAGGTAGGTACAAGAAATAAATGACGAAAATTAAATAAATACTCGATCAACGGTAATTACTAATTAAGCAGGGTAAGTATTCTTCTATTAATTCCCTTTAATCTATTAATATAATGTATTTTGCTGTTTAGCTGTGCATGGTTGTAGTTTCAACTTTCAAACACCTGGCAATAAAGTTCCCGCAGCACCAAATCCTTATGGTTTCAATGGTTAATGGAATAATCTTGCGTAGATATTAAAACATCATTTAATTCCAAATTAAAAAAAAAAAAGTATTTATCACTGTTTTCAAAATCGGACCAGACCGGAAAAACTAGGAACCGATCACCTGTCTGTTTTGTTTTCCTCAAAAATTGTTTTTTTCCTTAAAATCGTTGATTTTGATTAATAAACCGCTGAATTGGCTAGTTAATCATTTAAACCGATAACCAGACCTTTGACCAATTCGATCACTGGTTCGTTTTTAAAAACCATGGTATTTATCATCACCATGTCCACAGCTTTTTTTCTTTTTTCTTTCCAATCACCGGAGATGGCCCAATTACGAATTCTCATTCTCATCCCATATTTTCCATGTTATTCCTCTTTTTAATTCATTGGAAAAAGAAGATCCACTCATTTAAGAGGGGAGAAAAAAAAAAAGGTTATTTTGGTCTTAAACTTGATTTAGAAAAAGCTTTCCTTTCTACATGTTATTTCTGTGATAAAACAATTATGCTTATTGGCATGGTCTTGGTAGTTGGTACTTAAGTTGACATATTCAATTAATACTCAAGTGGACATAATAATAATAATTTATAACTCCACCCGTGCATGTAACGGGTCTTTGCTAGTACAGAATATTTCAAAGCTAGCTTTTATGCGATAAGATACATATCGTAGGAGCCTGAATTATCAACTTACACACGCTATAATCTTTGAATTGGAAGTGCACTAGATTTCCCACCACCGGCACCGGCTGGTTCTCTGAGACGTCGAAGGAAAATAGGGAAATTGGGATAGTAAGGGACGACCATGTGAACCACATGCTACACATGATCCTAGCCATTCCATTTATTGATTCAACCCGTATGATGTATGGATCAATTTATTTGTTTTTCCCAACTACAACAACAACTTCTGCTCAATATGGGAAGAAGAAATAAAAATCAAAACTGTAAACAGTATACAAAACACAAAGACGTACGCCCGGAGAAAAAGAAAGAGTTGTAGGAATACCGACTCGGGAGAGAGAGAGAGTAGTGTAGTTGATATTTGATAACTAATAACCATTGATCAATGGACGAAGAAAATATTCCTAACAAAATAAACAGGCTGTTAACGGAAACGGAAAATATAGGGGGGGAGCGGAATTTTGAAAAAGAAAAGAATTAAAAAATAAAGTGAATCAGAATTCAGAAACATATAGTCATATACAGTAAAATCCAGCTGACTGATAGATGGTTCTAAAAGACTTAACTTAGAAACGACGACTTTGTCTGGACGGGAAGTTAAGAACAGCCTTTCTGGGAAAATTATTGGATGAAACTTTAAAAAATGGGAAAAGATAAATTTGATATACTTGTTGTCCCTTACAAAACCACTTGCCAAAGCTTAGAACCAAGCAACGTGATATTTTAAATTAGGGTAGACTATTGGAATAGCAAGTTGTTCATTTAATTAAACTTTTGTACTCTTTTTTTTTTTTTGAGAAAGTATTTTTTATTTATATTTGAAATCAGGAAAACTAGGTGATCCGTATCCAAGTTGTCTCTCTGCTCTCTCTTTCTGTCTCTCGTTTTTTTTGCGTAATAGTGATACTAAACAATAAATTTAAATTTATAAAATGAAAAGAAAAAATACAGAGCGGAAAACTTACACGTCCATACCGGCCGGTTGGATCGGTCTCGACGTACCCAGAGTTGGTGGGGGTGGCTCCGTCAACACGTTCCCGGAGTCGTGCTTTGTACATGTTGGAGCGATGGAGCCCTGCACACCGAGAAGAAGCTCGAAATCTCTCAAGGACGAAGGAACAAATTCGTACGTCTTTTCCTTATTTTGCTATATTCCCTACTGTTACTGTTAATAGGGAGTACTAGGGAAATATTATCTATCTTTTGTTATTCCTGGAATTTGGAGGATTGGATGAGTTGGGTGGGGATTATGGAAGAAGAGGAACTGCTAGATCCGAGGCTTTCCTTCGTGGTTTTCATAAGAGAAGACACCGAAGAGAAGCCAGAATAGCCTGGAGTAATCGATCCTGAGCATGATCCAAGCCATTTCCACAACGGACGCACGTGAGAAGTCGTATTCTTTAGCAAGCATTTGAATGATAAGACTGATAAACAAAAAAGAAAGATAAATATGAAGAGAGATTTGACAAAGAGGATTTAATCGAGTGTAATGACAAAAAATAAAAAAGAGAGAGGGAAAAAGTATATAAGATCTTTTCTCTCTCCTGCTAATGAAGCTTCTAGTTCTAGGGAATCTTGTTGTAGCAAGTGAGGGTGAGGGACGGAGAGAGAAAAAGTACTCTTTTTTGCTTGCGAGGGTAATATGGGGAAGCTCAGATAATAGAGATAATAGAGACGAAGCTTTGTGGAAGAATCTGTGACCACGCTTTGGTGGTACCATTTGTGGATGGAGAGGAATCCAACAAGCGGTTTTGGCTTTTGGGGATGGGGCGAGAACAAAACTCCAACAAAAAAACAAAAGGTTTGTAGTAGAGCGAGAGCGCGGCGAGAGAAAGGGAGAATGAGAGAATCTAATATTGGAAGATGGGGTGGTGAGATTTCATTCCAAGGGAAACAAACAAAAAGTGATTAGGGAGAGGTGGGTATGTGCCTTTGTGGCCTTGTGGGGGTGGGAATTAAGATGGTGGCCTAGTGGGGGAGGAAGCTAAATAGAAGGGGGGAAGGAGACGGAAACGGTACCGACGTACCGTGACGGTGGTTCCCACATCCCACATATGCAATGCAATTCATGTGGCGTTATTTATTTCTGTCTTCAATCTTAACGCCGTTACTTGACACCCGACCCAAGTAGGAGTAGCAAGCAATATGACCCCGCCCTCCAAAGCCCAAACTCCAAACTCCAAACAAACCCACTAACCCAAATAAATCTGTATATCTCATATTCATCTTACCAATAAAAGTAATAAAATAACCATCTATTAATGGATTAATTACATTAAAGTCAAGGCTGATGAAACATGAAAGATTATCTCAGCCTTCCAAACTATCATCGGATTTGCTTCCTTGGACGGTTAAAATTAAAAAAGCGTCAATAGAAATTCGAAATCATCGAGTGAAGAAGGAATATATGTATTTGGGATGGTTGGATTTGTGGATTTTGACGCGTACAATTATATAATCTCGGAAAGCAACATCTTTGAATCTTTTTGAGATGCATGCTCGTGTCAGTGTTACTGTGGCGTTTATAATGGGAGATGTAAAGATGGAATTGAACTGTGGTTTGAGTAGATTTTGGTTCGTTTTCTATCATGACAATGATGGGAAGCAATGAAATTGAAAGCTCGGTCCTGCACTCCGGCTCCTGCAGCTACAGGAACCCCATATAACCCCCTCGATCATCAATGGCCACACATGTGATCGTGCCAATAGGAAATAAACGCGTCATCTGATACTGGGATACTGGGATATTGGGATAGGGATAGGGTCCCACCATGAAGATTAATTGGCCCATGCACTTTCCTTTATCTCTTATCTATTAATGCTGATATAATATACATATTATTACAACTCCCATCCTCCCCATACATATCATCCACATCGATGCACAAAGTAATAATCCAACCATCTACCTTAATTACCAAAGGAAAACAACCCACTAGCTCTCAACGGCCCTTGGGATTAAGAAAAAAAAAACTAATCTTTGTTATTAATGACCCTAAATGATGGTTCATTAACGGAGGACTTGTTTATGTTACATTTTTTATGTGGGGCCAGATTAAAAGTCATATATAAATAAATTTTGAAACTACAGGATAATATTTAAATAGTTTTCTAAAACGTATACAAATAATAACCCGTAAAAAAGATTAATGCTAGCTAGTCTGGTTATTGTTTTGGATAGTTGAGTAGATTGCTAAATCAACCCAAGAAATCGGTAGCTACATTGATTATCCAACTCGCCCTAATTAATTTATCAAGTTTTTTAGTGGCTTGTCGAGCAATCTCTTCTTCTCTCCAGAACAGCGTCACGAGGAAAAGGGTGAAATTAATAGGGATTCTCTTATTTTCCCCTCCCCAAACTTCAACTCAAGTTGGCGGCACACCAAGTTCGTTGATATTTCTGGTTTTAGGATATCAGTTTATACTAAACAACACTTTATTCCAATCCAAGTTTGATTAATATGCTAAAAGCTTTAAGATTGTTGCAACTCATTTTAAGGCTATGTTTGAGAGTGCTTATTTGAATAAATATTTATTTATATTTGGCATTTTATTTTAAAAAATAAGCACTTATTTTATATTGGATGTTTGATGGTCTTTCTTCAATAAGCACTTAAATAATTGTGACTCTTTTGTCCTTCATTTTCTTTCAAATTTTCAAAACATCCAATCTAAAGTGAATGAATAAAAAGCACTTTGATAGAAGTGCTTTTATAAAAATACTTTTACAAAAGTGCTTTCATAAAAGCATTCCGTAAATTACTTTTATAAAAGTGCTATTGTAAAAAGTGTTTTTATAAAAGTGCTTTTGTAAAAGTACCTTCATAAATATGTTTTTGTAAAAATACTTTATTTTCGTTAAAAGTAATTTTCATAAAATTACTTTTATAAAAGTGTCTTTGTAAAAGGGTTATAATTGGTATTCTAAAAATTCACTGGGAACAATTATGGAAAAAAAAATTGAATAAGTACTTATTGTATGAACACTTAAAAAAAGCTGAAAATTTGGGTTTAAAAAATAAATCATCATTTTTTAAATAAGCACTTATTTCAGGCTTATTTCCTAAACAATAATAAATGCTTAATGGTGTGGTCCTCGCCCAAATAAACATTTATTTCTAATAAAGACTTATTTTAATTACTCCAAAAAATGGCCTGAGTTAAATATTTTAACATTTAAGACCATAACATACCATGACACTTTCACACGTCTTAGTGGCTACACTCTAAGCAGCTTTCACTGTGACAAGTAGCCATATTTACAAGACTACAGGCTACAGCAAGTTAGCAACTAACACCCTAAGGCAATTAGCCTTTTCCCTGTGGAAATAATTTTCCTCTAGCAGCTTTCCTTCTCTCCAAGTGAATTTTTTAGTAGTAGCATTCAATCTACTTTAAGGCTATGTTTGGTTTGAATGAAAAGGTGGAGAAGGAAAGAAAATGCAAGAAAATTTACAAGATTTATAAAAGTTTTCCTATCTTTCTTTTCCTTTCTCTACTTTTTCCTTCAACCAAACACAGCCTAAGTAGCTCTTCTCACAAATAGCCCTCTTCTTGATTTGAACCTAAGACATGGTGGTAAACTCTAATACCATTTGTTACATGCTTGACTAAATACATCAAACGTCTTAAGATATTAGTGAAACACTTTTAACATTTAAGGTCATAATTTTTTTTGATAATCTTGTCAACCTCAAGATTAAGGGTTTGTATTATCCATTGGACTTGTTACAAGTATAGTGATCATAACTGTAATGTGCTGATGTAGCACATTACTGCAATGTGAAAAGTCCTATAATGCACTTATCTTCACTCACGTTGCTCTCATTACGCATTTATCTGTGTTATGGGATTTTTAGGTTTTTTTCTTCTTTTTAATATTTAATATCACATTAATAACGTGTTGGTTCCCAAAACACAGTGGGAGACCAAACGTCTCTTCTCTCTACCATTTTTCACATTCAAACTCTAACACACAGGACCCTCTCACTCTCAGACGTCCAGCAATCACATTCTCTAAGTCTCAGACTGGAAACAACTTCACTACCTTCAGGAGATCAAGAACACCTAGTATCAAACGTCCAACCCTCACACCCTCTCTTGGACTTTGACCTTCAAGAGAACAAATTTTTAACCATCTCAGCCACTCTTTTTTACTAGATTTTCTTTCCTTATATTCGCATGCAACCTCTCACTTCTAAGGATCCATTTGGTTTGAGGGAATAGGAGTCTGGAATTGGAATCTGAATGATTCTTTCCCACTTTGGATGCTTGGTTAAACGGAATGGGGGAAGGCCCATTCCCTACCCCACCCCAAGGAATGTCATTCCCATTCCGGGGGTGTCATTCCCATGTTGTGTTTCATGTTACCAAAATGTCATACACACCTGCAATGAAATATGACATTCCCCCATATGGCTGTACGTGGTAAGTATCAACTCCACCTGGTAAGTATTTGTAGTTGTAAAGAGCTGGTGGTATTGGACTCTGTACAAACAACGGTTCCTCTCCCCATTTGGAGTAAATACTTACCACGTGGCACTTACTACGAGATAAGATGGACCCCACTTAATAGACACCTCTTAATAGCATTTTTTCTGCAAATGGTGTTTTTGCGTTTTTTCTGCAAAATTTCTACATTTTTTTTTTTGCAATTTCTGCAAAATTTGAGTATTTTTCATGCATTTTTCTGAATTTTCTATAAAATTATTGTAATTTCTGCATTTCTTATAAAATTTCTACGATTTCTGCATTTTTTGATATTTTCATGCATTTTCTGTTTCTTTATTTTTATTAGGGGCAAAATTGGAATTCATGGCTGATTCTGATTCCAGCCTCTTAATAAACCAAACAGCATAAATCGGAATCAAATTCCGATTCCAGTCTGAACCAAACAATCAAGCGAAATAGGTCATTCCGATTCTGATTCCAATTCCAGTCGCAAACCAAACGGGCCCTAAGTTTTGTACACAGGTTTTCTTCCAAGCAAAAGTTTCAGGTACTCCAGTTGGGGGTTGCCAGCGTTGCAAAAGTTTCAATGAGGTTTTAGTCGTTGCAAACATTACAGGAGTTTCTAACGTTTTACCTCATTGTTTGATCGGGTTGGGCCACCCGTGACACGATTTTGAGTCGGCCCGGCTCAATGGTTTATGAGCCATTCCATGGCCCGACACGATTATATGGGCCAATTGGCTGTGCTAGGCATGGGGTTTCAAGCCCAGCCTAGCCCACGACAAGCTATGCTCGGCCCGTCCAAAGAACTAGCCGTTGGAGACCCCCCCCCAACAGCTATATAAGGGATATTTATGTATTTAGGCTTTGGAGGAGATAAAATGACAATAATGCCCCACCCTAACAACTATATAAAAACTAGTTTAGGGGGATACTTAGGTAAAGTGATACATTACTTTATAATGACTGAAACACACTTCACAACAACTAAAAAACAACTAGTTTTTATGGCATTTTGGGGAATTAAATTATTTTCAATTCCTATAAATTGTCTTATCCTCCACCATTCTTATTACACCAATTCTTATACTCTCTTAGTCTCTTGTACAGTATACCCTCTCCAATTCTCAACTTGATTCAAGTTTCAAAAAGAAGAAGGCTTGCTCAGATATCTCAAATTAGTAATTTAGGAGACTTAGAGGCTTCAATAGTTGAAATCAAGTTGAAATTCCAAACCGACAATCCGGGTTTATGTAATTAAATTAATTTTTATTTTTTATAATTAAAAAAATGGTCAACTCCTCTTCTCACTCTCGACACAAATTCCCCAACGTAGTCAATGTCGACGATGTCGATGTTCAATTGCAATATGATAGTATTAGCGTCGATATGGATGATGCTGATATCGTCAACATTCCCACCCTAGTACTGCTACTAGAGGTAGGGTAAAGAAAAAGGAGAACACTAGATTTATTAGCCTAGTTTGAATAATATTTAAAGGAGGTTGAGGGGAAGAGAAAGTAAGCCATTTGTCAAAAATGTAGGAATGACTTTAGCTATAGTAGTAGTGGTGGTACTGGCCACTTGGGTAGACATTTGAAACGTTGTTTGATAAAAAGAAGAAGAAGGGAAAGAAACATTACAAGCACAAATAGGAAGTGAGATTTTTTGTAATTTTAAATATTCCCAATTAAAAATGAGGTAAGAATTAGCAAAATATATTATGCATGCTGAACATCCATTTTTATTAGCTGAAGATACTAAAATTGAAAGATTTTTACGTAAATATATAAATCCACAATTTAAAAAAGTTTCTAGAAATACTATTAGAACAGATGCAATTACTTTTGATATTTGGACATTTAAATTTAACATAAGTTATATTTGTGTTACTAGTCATTTTATTGATGAAAAATGGCTTTTACATAAAAGAATTTTAAGTTTTACTAGGCTTGAATGGCCACATACTGGCCCAATTATTATTGCAAGTATTTTAAATACTTTACATATTTATGGAATTGAAAATAAACTTTTTTTATTAGTTTTAATAATGCTAGTAATAATGATTCATCAATAAATATTTTAAAGTCTCAATTAAAACCATTTTTAGATGGTAAATTATATCATATTATATATGCATGTCACATTTTAAATTTATGTATTCAAGATGCTTTAAATATTATTTCTCATCATATTTCTAAAATTAGAAATTGTATAATATATATTAAAAGTTATAGATCAAGAAAACAAGAATTTATGTCAAAATTATGGTTTAAAATATAAACATCTTGTATTAAATGTTCAACATAGACGGAATTCTATTTATTCTATGTAAGAAAATTGTACTTACAAACAAATTCTTAGTGATTTTTATAATGCAAAAATGCCACACGATTTTATACTTGAAGAAGATTGGGAAATGACAATTTGTATAGCTCGGAAAGTTAGCCTGAAGCACTTCGCCCAAACCGACCTTCACCTCGGTCAGGCTGAGCTGACAAGTCTCTTAGCTGGTAGCGACCTGCCTCAGAGACCAGTCGAGCTGTAGGAATCGATAGTGACCTGCGAGGAGAGCCCGTTGACTTGTCCCGAAGATACGTTATTAGCCCGAGATCTCTAGAACATTAATGCCTTGACCGTTAGACTAGCCTACAGCACTGCACGTGCCTAAGTAACTCGAATGGACCGTCACCTCCACACAAAACACATAACTGACGTAATAACTCACCTAATCAAGCGGAAAAGCTCCACGAGAAGATGAAACCCATTGTAAAGAGGCTCAAACCACTGACACCTATATAAGGTGTTCATTTCTACCTGTGAAGGTACATGCAATTACAAACTCTCTCATTCTCTAAAGGTTCTCAAACACTTTATGACTTAAGCATCGAAATGCCCACCTCAGATAAAGACAACATGAACATTCTAACTCTTTCTCTTGCAAAACAGAATCAGCTCGACTTGACAAGATACTATCCAAATCAGAGTCCGAGTCGTCTGACACGCGAGAGGAGGTGTCAACTCTCACTCTCATAGATTGAATTTGAATACAATTAAGTTTTCAATAAATTGATAAATTTCGGATTTTGTTAATCCAATCCGATTAAAGCTGTGCTTATAAAATGAGCATTGGAATGGGTCACTGGACACTTCTGCTTTAAGGTGGCGACGTGGAAATGAATTGGGAGAAAAAAATAAAAAGGAAAAAAGGTCTTACACTGTTACCCTATTTAGTGGGCGACAGAAAAATAAATGAAAAAAGATATTCTCTACACTGTTATTATTAGCAATCATTTAGGTTGCGTTTGATTTGAAGGAAAAAGTATAGAAATGAAGGAAAAGGTAAAGTTTCACAAACCTTGAATAGCTTTTCCTATTTTTCCATTCCTTTTCCTTTGAACTAAATTATCCAAAATTGAAGAAGTTGGAGAGAGAAATCAACGAGGCATTATTCAATGAAATGACTCACACCAATGATTCAACGTGACCTGTAATATGAACTGGTTTTCCGTTAGGTAAGGTTTGGTTGACACAACAAATTAATTTTTTTAAAGAAACTTAGCATTAGAGTAAATTAACCTTTCTATCAAACTAAACACACTAATTAGAGTGAATTAATCTTCTAAAGCCTGTTGTGCAAATTAACCCCTGCTGACTGCTGAGCAGTTTTTAGTTTTAACGACGCAATTTCTTTCTTTTCTTAACTTCTCTTTTTTTCCTCTCACTAATATTGTACTGCTTACAAGCTGCATTCATATATACCGCTCATCTATAAAGATTGTTCCAGTCCATATGGATGGTCATATAATCTACACAGTACACATATATAGGCATGGTTTTTAAAACCGGACCAGACTGGATGGTTGGACCAGAAAAACCGGGAACCAGTTAGGTGACTGGTTTCATTTTACCTCAAAACTGTTATTTTCCTCAAAAGTGTTGATTTGGTCAGTAAACCGTTGACTCAGGCGGTTAAACCGTTCAACGGTTTGGCCGATTTTTTTTTTTTTGTAATATGGGCCCTTCGTTCAGTTGAAACGGTCGGACCATTCGACCTGAGAACCAGACCCTTGAACAGTTCGTTGTCTGAGTCGGTTTTAAAAACCTTGTATATAGGTTCTTTCATCCTAGAGCTCATTCGTGTTTCTTTCTCGTCTCTTTTTCACACATGTGCATATTTATTTTATATTAAATTATTAAAAACTTTATGGATCTTTATAGTAACCCATATTTACTCTTGAGGCTGCATTTGGTTGCAATGCAAATGCAAATATGTACACTACATATTTACCCATTTTTCGGTTCATGAATGCAAACATTGTTCACATTTTAAACCGTTTTTACATTCATCTTATTTGTTTGAAATCGGTGCAAAAGTGTGGGCCCATCATTAAATGCTCCAACTATCTTATGCTCCAATGCATTAGCTTTGGTCAAAAAGTTAATTATCAAAAGAAGATAAAATTTTATCCAAAAAATAGGTACAGTAATGTTTTCTTCTTAGAGTACAAAAGTATCTGAAAATACATTTTTGCTCTGATAACCATTACTTTTTACGTTTCAAACAAATGCTCGTAAATGCGAACCAAGTAAATGAATACCCTGGTTCAGCGTTTGTATCACAAACAAACGGAGCCTTAGGCTCAGTTTGGAAAGAGTACAAATGCAAATATGTACAGCCTAAATACATGCAAAATAATACAAAATATAAGGTTTTTCACTCTACATATTTGCATTTGTACTCCTTCCAAACTCAGCCTTAATAAATCTCTCTATTAAATCCTTATTTTCCTCTTAATTCTTTTAGACTGCATTTGTCATTCCTTATTTTAAGGACTTATCTCATTGTTACAGTTAAAAATTCAATGTTCATAACATAAGAAAGGAGATAAGTCCTTAAAATAAGGAATGTCAAAGGCAGCCTTAATCCCTTTTGGCTCTCCATAAAGCATGGTGTAAATTAGATGGATTTAGTTAGGTCATGTTAGGTTAAGGGTCAATCTAAATATGAATTTTAGCTTGGACCCAAAGTAATTTCTAAAAAGTAAAAACTCAAATTTGCCCACCAGTACATGGGGTGAACCAATCTAAACAAATCAGTGCTCCTTTCCTTGAGTTATCAAGTTTTTACTTCTATTTTTCTCATTTCCTTGCGTTATCAAGTTTTTCCCTATATTTTGCTCCTTTCCTTGGGTTCAGGTTTTTTCCTTTGTTTTTATTAATATAATTTAATGTAGATTTGTTTAATGGATTGTTCTGGTTTTATAATAAAATGTAGTAAGAAAGAACTTGGTTATTAATCCCATGCTAAACACGTTTTTTGGCTTTATAAGGTAACTCATTGCCCCAACTCAAGTCTTTGCTACAACTAATTAAATAAGGTATCAAACTGAGTCACCATTAATTGGTTTATGTACTTAGCTATATAATCAGGTGCATCGCATGGGTCACCGCTAGTATATATAAGAAGATAAAAAAATTATATTTCTTTTAAATTTAATTAACCTAGTTGATAGATGCATCATCAGTTAGTTCAAAGGAAGCTAATTGGTTGATGTGCCATGTGCTCCATGAATGATTTGGGCACGTTAGTCCATACTTTTTCTTTGAAATATGTCATTTGCAAGCAATTCAAATTGCAAGATTATTGATTGTTGGTCCTTGCACCAATTAATCATATGCAATAGCTTTATAGAAATAATATTGAAATGACTAGAAACATGTTCACCAAAAATCGAAAAGCCAAAAAATCGAACTAAAATTCTAAAATTGAATAAAAAATCAGTTATCTGAACCGATTGGTTCGATTCCGATTTGGTAATTTTAAAAAACAAAAGTACCGCGGCTTCAGATAATCAATACGAAAACATGTGGTTAACCTAACCAATTACATATGTAATTATATATATATTATATTATACTATCTATATATTATATATGAATAAATATTATAAATATCAAAAAATCAAAAAACTAAAGAACCGAATCAGTTAAAATCAAACCAATCAATTAATTAACTAATTGGTTTTGATTCACAATTTTTCAAAAACCGATGATACTGTTTTAATTTGAAAAATAAGCCCATAGTTCAATTAACCGAATCATGAACGCCCCTAAAATCCATGACGCAACAGTCCAATGCGCATTACCTACGTTTGCCTGTGCACTGTGTATACGTAGGATCTCTCTTTGCGTGGAGGCTACTAATTTTAACAAAAAGATATGCCCATAGATGTCAATAATGTCTATCTCTTTCTTATGAATATGATTGAGTTTTCAATTTATACAGGCTGAAATATTAACGGGAAAAAAAGGAACAAAAAAATAGGGTATAAGAGGAGAGAGATCTGAATAGAATGAAGAGAGAAAAAAGATAAATGAACAGAGACAGAGATTGTGTGGGGGGAGAGAAGAAAGTATATGAATTGGATTTTTCAGATGGTGGCCTGGACAAGTGGACATGAATCCAAAAACAAGTATTTACATTAATAGTGAAGATGCGTTCAGTTTAATAAAATAAAACAGAAAAGTATGTTAATCTTTGTAAGAGTAGTTCGAAGTCAAGCCCAAAATTAACGTATAGGTTGGGTATGGGCTTGACCTTGCACTAAAACCCAGGCCCTGGCCTTAGGTTTCAATATTTGGGCTACGCCAAGTTTGGCTCTAAGCCCATCCCAACCCGCCATATTCAAACCCTAGGTTACCTCAATAAAATTCTGTCAGAGAATTTGAAGAGAAAGGTAAATAAGTAATCTGTGGTGAAGCTTCATGGACTATCTCCAATTGATGGCCATATGCTGCAAGAGCAAATAAAAGTTGGAATTAGTAATAGCAAATCTGCTTTTGATGATTTACCAAACTTGCAACTGCATATGACGAACTGTAGTCTCTCCTTAGTCCTTGCATTCTCTTGAAGTTTTCGTGTACTTTTGGGCTGATTCATGAATTAGATTTTCTTATATATGATCTGTTTTACTAAGGCTGCATTTGGCATCTTTTTATATTAAGTATTTATCTCCTTTTGCTATTAAAATGTCTAAGCCAACTGAGGAAGATGAGTAAAATAGGTCTGGCACAACCTGTTTTCATCAAAACCATTATAAAAGATGGTTGTGTGATCCATACAATGTATGGGTCCCTTTGCGTCATAACTCATAGTACCTGTTTTAAAGACATCATGATACATGTAGGGATGATCATGGGCTGGGCATCCCGACTTCCTTGTGTTAATTAATAAAATGATGGTTTTTTTAATTGACTCTATAGTAAAAAATGCATAAGAATCTATGAAAATTATTATCTATATATTAACAATGGGTTCGAGTATGAGATAATCTCTTAATATAAATAACAAATCTATATATCCAAAAATATCAAATAAAAAATAAACTAAATTTACAACATAAATAATGGGTATCAAGCAAAATTAATCAGAATACTAGCCCTATTTTGTGTTCTGCCTTTAATTTATTATATTTTTTAAATCAATTCTTATACAAAATGTTCAAATAATATTTTGGCTCATTTCTCTTTCCAATAGTTCAAATCTAAAAGGCAAACTTTATCCAAATGAAATGGGGTTCATAATTAACCTTTATAATCAAACTTTCAAAATTGATTATTAATTTTAAATAAAAAACAGAAATAACTGGGTTCAGTGACCTCGTGCATAATACAGGAGTCATTCACTAGTCATAATTGATAATGGAACCCATGCTTTACTATTGGTCTAAAGCCTTGAAGGCGTTGGATCTGCACTTTTTCCCCTCCCTCTCTATTGTAAGTTTGTAATTGAAACAAGCAGCCAATTAATCACCAGTCATCCAATCGGGGTTGAGTTTGAGTGCACTGGAGCTCTTAAATTCCTCCATGAGCATGCAGCCCTATCTTTAATCTGTGCACACTGAGTGCAAAGTTCGTTAGAGCAGCCATTATAGTTTTACATTGAGAATATAAGATGGAAGTATGGAGATGTTCCCCATACAAGACTTTTCGAAACGGAGTGAAGCCGATCTCAGCCGTCACCCATCAAATTCCAAATCTAGTGACATTCTACTGGATGATAATTTCAAGGCCAAGGTTTCAGATTTTGGGTTGGCCAAAATAGGTCAGATTACGACAAGCCTGTAACAAAGTGAAACATAACCATTAGTATGCTGTGAACGAGATAGAGAGTCCGAATCAACCACACTTGAGTTGTTTCCAATGGTTGAGCAGTTACGTTCAATGTCATTACTCAACTATTATTCCTAGAGAGTGTTTTCAACCACTAGATGCGCTTCACTTGTTGCAGGTTCAAAGGTTGAAGATGATGAATATTGCTTTGTATTTTATCATTAAAACAAAACTTGTTAAGGGTAAATGAGGCATTTTAAAAATAAATGCATTTTGGAGCCAAAAAATAATACTTCCGTTTTAAAAGGAAGGAAACTGTATACATATTTTTTTAAAACAACAGAAAGAGTGTTTTTTTCTTTTTTTTTACGATTAAAACATAAGAGAGGTTTATATGATTATCAGAAAACTTAGTGGAGGTTTATATGATTATCACAAACCTCTTATCGGACCCATTTTACAGATCAAATGGATTTTTTTTTTCAAATGATGATTTTTTTGTTATTTTGGATTTTAAGAAAATTAAATCTGAAAATAAAACCGGATGATGGTTTAAACGGTTCAACACTTCGACCATTCTGATGAATGCGGAGATTGAAAACATTGGGACAATGATATAATTGCTCTAGCTGAATGTTTTATTTGTTCTACGGAAACAATTATGAGGTTGTAAAAGACATGGGTCTTGTATATTTAACTGCTGGTGTGGAATCTTACTATTGATTCCACCTCATGTTCTGAATGTACCATTGTAAGTGTTGTGAGATGAGGTGTAAGGATCAATTTCGTGTGAAGAAAATCAGATTTCATCACTGTTCTTCTTTTATCAATTATTGATGATCCACGGTTTTCAGAGCTTAAAAAATGATAAAAAGAATTAAAAAAAAAAAAAGAAAGAAAAATCAAATTGGTTATCTCATCAACTGGCTGTATTATTTTCGGTAGCCAACCAGAGCTCCTTTTTTTTTTTTTTGTGAAGAACCAATCAGAGCTTATTGGTCGGTATATGTTTTGATCGATCATATCTCATGGCAGATAAGTTTTCAAGTGGGTCCTGCCTATTTATTATTCTTTTCTTCTTCTTTTTAACTTTTAATAATTGCAGGCCATTAGATCGGACCGCCTGTCCATCTCACGTGATCAAGTAGCGACAGAATCGATAATTATACATTTCATTTTATATTTTTTTCTTTTTGATATTTTACTTTATCCTAGTCTAATATTATCACTTATGAGTCAAAAAGATGAAGTGCCTCGAACATTGTTCCATGGCGAAAATGCAAAAATCAGAACGAAGGATCCCGCAGTATTGTTAGGTTTTATGGGTGGTGTGGTACTGCCATGTCGTGCACCATGCTCTATGCATTGTCTCACGATATTTAGCGGGCGTTAAATTGGTCAAATGGATAATTGATTTTATAATTGATGAAAGATAATTTAGCATGATGTGATGACATATGAAGGAATGTAATGATGCCGTTATATCTTAATGAAGTTTGGGTAGTTCAGCTACATGCACTGATTTGGTAAGGTGCCACATAATTTCTTTTTAGAAATAAGTCAACTGTTTCTGATCTCTTTGCGATCATGTCATATATCAACAGATTTTATATTCTTTCTGCTCGATTTGTATGGAATTGGATAAACTTTATTAGTTTACACGGAGTCTATATTTGGATGCGAAACAAATTCCGAACTAGATGGGTCAATGATCTTAGACATGCATCGTGAGACCCACGGCAGCTCACCTATATAAAGGCTTCGTCTCCAATCTTACAAGATATGCACGATTTAGCTCTCAAATTCCCTTACAATTAAGTTATCAACTCTCTCAAATCTCCACATCACTAACTTAAGTATCAGAGTACTCACACCGGGTAAAGCACTCAGACACTTTGACAACCATGTTTTACAATTCGACTAGGTTGCATCACTAACTCAACATCTAAGCTGTCCTCTAAGAGGGAGCTACCAAATCATGCTATATCAATAATTGCATATCATTATATTAGGTGTTACACTAAGTTAGGGTATGACTATGATATATAGAAAAGATATGATACCCAAAAAACAAGTGACCAATAAACTGGAATCATAAATCTGGTAGCGAAT
The DNA here is from genome assembly GCF_056320005.1 of Nelumbo lutea. Lineage (NCBI taxonomy): Eukaryota > Viridiplantae > Streptophyta > Magnoliopsida > Proteales > Nelumbonaceae > Nelumbo > Nelumbo lutea. The sequence goes on along the minus strand of NC_142685.1, from coordinate 2,116,460 downwards.
CAATTGTTATTTATCAAAATTCATGGAGCATTACAACACATAAGGCATCAACTAGATTTTTTATGTTCTCATACAAATCTCCTCTTCTCATTGCAGAAGGACAACCGTGCATGGCAAGATCACCAACAACAGCTGAGCTTTGGGCAATAGTAAGAGACTTATGTAAATTTTTTTGTATGGGTTACATAGTAGGTTTTTTTTACTATCAGATGCAAAAGAAGTTTTTTTGAAGATAAGAGGAACTGGAAAATACATCACCTAGGATTTTCAAGCACTGTATGACCATATTCTTGAATTATTATTACTTTTTGAAAATGTAAAATTGCTCTATGTAAACGGGAAAGTAGTTAAGCTAGCTCATGAACTTGCAAAGAGAGCTAGGCTTAAAAATATTTATGTAAATAGTACTCATCCTCCTATGTACTTGCATGTTTTTTAGATGATTGTAAAATGGGGATTCAAATGTATCCATGATGTTTTTTAATGGATCCTTTTACTAAGAAAAAAAACTTTTTTCATACCATATCTTTATATAGATAATTAATGAGTCCGAAAATATTACTCACACCAATGATCAACCTCACAATGCATTTCAGCCGTACATTGAGAGCATCTCCCATACTTTGTATTATTATTCATCACTGTAGGGAGATGTTCCCAATGCACGGTGGGATGGGGTTATAAGTTAAGTATGAATTGCGTTCTATGAGGAACAAATCCCGATTCATACCCTTCTACAAGGTCCTTTCTTTACCTTAGTTATGTGTAATGTACAAGAATGCCGAAACCTCAATTACTTGAACAAGTAGTAAAGTTGGTACATTGGGTGATTTGTCCGATCTATGTACCATTGCCTTTGAAAAAAAGTTGTGTAAATATCAAAATTATTTTATGATGTCAAGTTGTATTTTTCATATAAAAAATAGTGGCCCTTATTTGGGATCCCATTTATGTAAAAAAGGCGCGTTTAGAAGCAATGTAAAACATGGCAAATTGTTTGAAAATGTGAATCATTAAACGTGTTTATCAATATAGTTTTTACATCGATTATCTATGTAAAACTCCACTCCATCCAAATGTCTATAAATTTGAATCGGACTAGAATTTTACATCAATATTGATTTACACTCTAAACAAACATTGACAAAACTAAACCGATGGTGAAGTTTTACACTAATGAGGTTTTACACCTCTTCCAAACCAGCCTAAATGAAAACCAATAGGACCTTAGCGGTGGTAGCATTACAGGAGACCAAATCTGCTCCTTACACTAACCTCATAGACACATCTCACCATGTATATGAACATTTTCCATACTTTGTTATTATGGATTTTGAATTATGCTGCAACTTTATAAATATTCAAAAGTTCAAAAACCCACATCCTATGCATCCATATTCACCCATGAATTAGTATAAATTCCAAGCTGTCATCCACCCCAACTATACTTTAGGCCTATGAAATTTGACCTTGGGCTGAAAGGTCATTCTCCCTTGTTATTATTGATGGGTGATGCTCCTAATATACGGTGGGATGTACCTGTGAGATCGGTATGAGGTTCGCTCTTAAGACGAACAGATCCCAATTTGCATAACCCCTCTCCCCTATAACGCATATAACCCACTAATCTCCCAATAACAGAATCTGCTCCTGACAAATGGGCGCCTCACAGGTACATCCACCGTGTATTGAAAACACCTCTATGAATGCATCTGAGGCACTTGTAAGGCCGCAGGTGTGAGGAGCAGATCCGATCTCAGTAGAGAATAGAAATAAGTAATGCTTGGAGCCTTGGACCATGGTTTTTGGGTGGGGTCCCTTCTCCCTTGCATCTAAGCGATCAGATATTCCTCCTTAGCTTTCACAAGCCACAACACAGAACACAAGTCCCTAGGAATCTGTGAATGGCTAAGATGTTAGAAACAAGGCCAGGGAGAGGGACCCCTGGCGCCAAACCCACTTCATTTTTATACCTATAAATAGTTAAATACAGAGGCAGTTGATGAAGAGGAGTTGTACCAATTGGACACAGAACACAAGTCCCTAGGAATGTGTGAATGGCTAAGATGTTACAAACAAGGCCAGGGAGAGGGACCCCTGACGCCAAGCCCACTTCATTTTTATACCTATAAATAGTCAAATACACAGGCAGTTGATGAAGAGGAGTTGTACCAATTGGATGAACCCTGTATCAGACCGCTGAGTCCCGGCCCCGCGTCCGTTTGTTTTCTTTCTTTCCATCAGATACTCTCATTCCCTCTGCTTCTGCTATTTTGACAAGTGAAGTAGGACTGTAGGAGGACAAGGAGCATGGCGAATAACATCGTCTACATTTCTCTTCTGATCCTCTCGTTTTCTGCAATTTCTATCACCATCGCTATTCGGGTGGCACCTCTCCTCCTCGAAAATTACGAAATACCCACTTTGAGAGCTAACCTCTACGATACTTCTAATTATGGAAAACTGCAGCTCAACAACGGATTGGCTCGAACGCCTCAGATGGGGTAACCCTTTTCTTCTCCCTGTTGTTCTGTTTTTTTTTTTTTTCTTTTTTTTCTTTTTTCCCACCCCTTCTGGGACCTTTCTTCTGATTTTAGGTGAAGAAAATTTTCTCAATTTGTGTTTTCGCAACACCTAATATGTTGCAATTTTTTGGGGTTTAGTATATTCTTGGACAGTAGTAAGAATCCAGAAATAAATAAATAGTTTACCGAAAAATAAATAAATACGTTTCTCTTTCTTTTAATTTCTTTTAGAGCAATTGGCTTCTTAATTTCAAACTGTTACTACTAGAATGCCATGCAATTCATGGGCATAAATTTTGTGATACTGCTTTTGTCTCAGATGCTTTCGTTTTTGCTGTTTTGGTTTTCTTCCGTTTTAGTTAAATTGTTACTTTTATGTGGGTGCAGATGGAATAGCTGGAATTTCTTTGCCTGTAATATCAATGAAACTGTTATTAAGGAAACAGGTCTGATATCTGCCTTCTTCTATGTTTCCCTTTACTTGGTTCTTAACTTCTTAAGTTCTTATCTCAGTATCTGGGAAATTTGCAGAATGATAGTGGCCTTAGTTTTTGTCTCGTCACCTGGGCGCTTAGGCAACAGTTTCCTCCAGGTGACCGCGGTGCCTGTACATGCAGTATATATATCTTAGTTGCTTGTAAATCAGAAAATAATGCCTCTTCATAATTTGTACGCACTATCAGATTATGCTTTATTGCCTTTGAGTATTGGTTGGACGCCTCGCCTGAAGGCCCTGAACTTATGGCTTATATGAGAAAGACACCCGTTTAGGGCCTTTAGGTTAGGCGACTGGGCTCTGCCTAGGCAATAACAAATAAAGACCACAAGTGTCTTATTGTGTTTTCTCGTCAACAAGGAAAGAGAAAGAAGAGAATGGTTAAGAGTTTTCTTTTTCTACAGTTCCTCTCTCTCCCACACACACATACACAGGCATTAAGGGGGGCCTTCGCAATGCATAGACCTCTAAACCAACCTCTGAACGCTGAACACCCAATAATTTCATTTCCCGTCACCCCACCTCTATGCGGTCACAGGTGTGGTTATTACCTTTTGGATACTTTTACCCCTAACGAAACATAAAATTTCTATTCCAAAATCCATCATGTTTTAAAATCTATTTAAAGTAATAAAATGCTAAATTATTAATAAATCTATAATTTACAAATAATAATTGCAAATTAATAAATTTATAATAAAACAATCATAAAGTATATTGCTCAAATTTTAACACATATTTAATAATTATAAAATAATAAGGAGGTACATAATAATTATTAAAATTTATTTAAAATAATGAAAATTTGTTAAAAATATTCATAAATGTATCCTTTATTAAATAATAATTAAAAAAGTGTATTACATATTTAATAATAAATAATTTTAGAAACATGTAAAATGCATTACTAGAAAAGCAATATTTAATAATTGTAATATAAAAACAAGGGAATTTAAATTTATTTAAAAAAAGAAAAATGTTAAAATCATTAATAATCTATAACTTATAAAATAATATTTGAAGATAATACAATAATTACTATTTTAAAAATATGTAAAATAGATTACTCAAAAAGTGGTAGATATTAAATAATTGTAAAATAATAACAAAGGCATTTAAAATTGTTAAAATTTATTTAAGATGCTAAAACATAACAAAATATTAATTAATTAAAAAATTGAAAACAATACATTAATTAAATAAATTATTTATCATAGACATTTCTGAATGGTTAACAAATTCAAAATAACCAAACAAGTTTATCTACAGGGGTAAAATTGTGAATAGACATTTCTCAAAGGTTACAACATTCAAATTACCTAACAACTTCTCTGCATTCAGAGATCTAGAAAGCAGAAAAGTTAATTTTTACTGCTCAAAGCTCAAACTGTTCTCAGACTTCTTTTCCTTCAGAGTTTGGGGTTCATAGTTGCTAAATGCCACCCAAGTAGAAAAAGGGTTCTGCCCCTTGTTCTTTTTCCCTTTGTGTTACTCTTTCTGTTGAAAACTTTTATTATAAAACTATAGCCTTCTTTAGTTGCTAATAATTTTTTGACGTACACTTGCTCTATTAAATACTTATTGTGTTATAATTCTGTGTTTAAAATATTAAGATAGGCTGATTTAAAATGTTATTGTCTTCTAGATTCAATGGTTCATTGTGCTTTGAAAGGAAAACTAATGTTATTAGTAAAGGGGATTGCTATTTTGCAATTTATATGCATGTTGATTGGTATGTAAACTATAGAACTAACCTAGAAATTAGTTTTTTCTTTGTAAAATTCTACGTTGCCTTGGCAACTTGACAAGTAGTTTCTGCAGTGTAGCCCAGAATCACCTAGATGCCATCACAACCATGATGGCACATAACTGACTAGATGTCTTGTAACAAAGTCCTTTTCCTAGAATTCTTTGTTAAGTACCTAATGATGCTACACATTCCATCCAGTGCAACTAACAAGGAAGATTTAGAAACCGACTTACCAATCAAAAAGATACGTATAAAGTATAAACTGACTTACAATTGCTATTACAAAAAAAATAAATAAAATAGAGAGAAAAAAAAAGTCTTGGTGTGTTACAATTACTTCTCAACAAGAAATCATCTTGTTGTGTCAATCTTCACATTAGGATCCATAGTGTCAAAAAAGTTAGATACCGGCATACTTACAGAAAAAAGCTCATAACATTCATCATCCCTCATGGTCACCCAGTGTGATTATTATGTCATCCAAATTTATTGCAAATACACTAACCTATAATTGGCAAGTAAACACCAAAGGATCGTAATAAACCATGTTGAACCCATATACCAAAAGAATATCAGTAAACTTATTAATAATCTAAGAGTTAGTGTGTTGTTTTGAACCAATAATAATCTTTTTGTGACCATTAAGCAGAATATTCCATGTAATCCTGGTCAAGAATACCATGTGAAAATACATTCTTAATGGCAATTGATCAGTGATGACTGTTTTAGACTTAAAAGTTCAAAAATTAATCGGAATTCATAGTATATGATGGCTATTCAACTTATGAATCTTAAAAAAACAATATTTGAGTATCGATCACATAATTGATTATTTTTTCTGCTGCCCCCTCTGGCCCTCTTGTTATTTGATCAAGTTCCATCACAATTTCAATGTTTTTTGTCCTTCTGGCAGCTGATGCACTCATCTATACCGGTTTGGCTGAATTAGGTTATATTTATGTCAATATAGGTAATTCTTTTTATTACCAATGTGCTCCAGTCAATACAATTTCATCTCTTGTTTGTCTTATACTGATTCATAATCTCTGGTGGCAGATGATTGTTGGTCTTCTCCTACAAGAAATCTGCAGGTTAAGTCAAAGCCTTTTATTTTCACATTATTTTTGAACAAGTCTTAGTAATTGGATAAATGATGATAGATTATGAATTTATGCTCTAAGAGAAGAGCGTGTTTTCAATTTAAAACAGTTCAAATAAGGTTGCCTTTACTTAATTATCTTTTTTTATTATTTTCATTTTTCAAATGAAAAAGCTAGGGTTATACTTTACTGTATATATGTAGAAAAGGATACAAAGCTACATTTTTTTTTTAAAACATTGAGGGCCAATGTGGAAATTTATCTTCCACCAGAAGCAACTTTTTGTCCACCTTTTAGTAGAACTTTATTCAAGTTATATTAGCATTTGAAAGTTTTAATTTCTTAGCTTAACAAGTGTCTACAAAAAAGGAGTTCTTTCTGAGCACATGGCAAGGATTTTAGGGCAGAAATTTACCCCTTGAATGTAGGGTGGATTGGGAATCTAACCATCTTTCTGCACCAAAGATTTTTAGCTTAAACACGCAAGAAGAGGTATAATTATACTTCATCATAAAAAAATAAAAAAATAAAATAAAATAACAAGGTAAAGTGGAAACATAATAAGGTATTATGTTGGTAACTTACACAATGTAGTTCTGGTTCTTGCCGTATCCCTCTCCAAAAAAAGGAAAAAATGGTAAGAAAACTAAAAGGAAAAACCCCACCCCACTTTCTAACAGAACAACTTCACTAAGAATTCTATTTTTACTGCTATGCTCCCTACAACACAAATCTTCCAAGGGAAGTCCTTTTGCTGCTTATGGAAGAAACAAAGAACTTTTTTTCTATTATTTTCTTTCAGAGTTTCTTATGATAAGTATTTATTTGTTCAGGGAAATTTGGCTCCTGATCCAGAAACCTTTCCATCAGGTATTAAAGCTCTTGCTGATTATATACATGAGAAGGGCCTCAAGCTTGGTATTTATTCTGATGCTGGGTAAGACAAGTCTCATATTTTTGGGTTAGAGCCTTATATCAAGTGAATATCCCAATAACAATATGAATTGATCATTGTAATTCATTCTTGGATTCTATTACCAATTCAATCTGATAGGGCCTTTACTTGTCAAGTTCGTCCTGGATCCCTTTTCCACGAAAGGGCTGATGCGGAACTATTTGCATCTTGGGTAAGAGTTCTTGTATTTTTCAAAAATAGGAAATGGAACTTATATTTATCTATGTACAAAGTAAATATTTGGAATGGAAGGTCTAAATTTTCAATCAAATCATATAATCTTAGATGAAAATCTCAGATATCAGTTTATTAAATTCTTCTTCATTTACATCACTTCTTTTTTCCAATTTATATTTGGTACTTATGTCAATCAGGATGTGGACTATTTGAAGTATGACAACTGTTACAATCTAGGGATCAAACCAGAGGAACGGTTTGCCCTCACCTTGGCTATCTTTAAATAAAATTTCTAGAAACAATAAGTTGTCCTGAAATTGATTCAGTTTGCATTCATAATTTCCAGATATCCACCAATGCATGAAGCTCTAAATGCAACCGGTCACACAATTTTCTACTCGCTCTGTGAATGGTAATTAAGATTATTTATTTATTTTTTACAGTTCAAAGTTGTTCAGTGGATCTTAAGAGCTTTTATGTTTTCATTCTATGTAGGGGCGTTGATGACCCTGCCTTATGGGCAGGTGGAGTTGGAAATAGTTGGCGAACAACTGATGACATCAATGACTCATGGGCAAGGTTAGAAATTTGGGATCTATGTTTACATGGTTACCACATGAAAATGTAGCCCTCTTTCCAATCAATGGTTGATGGTTCACATTGGCAGTAACCTCATGCATAAAAGTCCTGATTAGAGTGGCTGTTGTTTCTGATAACATGCAATATCTTGTCTAACATGACTATAAATTTCCTTCTAGAAGGATATAATCTATTAGATCTTTGGCATCATTTCATTCTAATCTTCTGTGAGAAAACTTAAGTACATGGCATGCCAAATTAAAAGTCCAAATGGAAGAGGACCTACAGATGAAGTTGGAGTTGAATATTTGAGTGTTTCCCCTCCCTGAAAAAAGAGTGGAGAAAACTTAGAACAAGAACAGTCAAAATTGGGGAATTAAAAAGAAATCTAGAATTTCATAAATCTCAGAAGCATACATTTGGGTATCATGTCATTATTTAATTAACTTGATTTTTTTGTCATACTGATCATATTTCAATGTTTTTATACTGGCAAGTATGACCACTACTGCTGATCTTAATGACAAGTGGGCTACATATGCTGGACCTGGTGGATGGAATGGTAATAGAAATATTCATATTACAAGTGTCAATTCTATGAGTGCTGGTGGATGTCTTCTTTTCTTATCAGCTCCCTAATACATCCTATGCCTTTTTGGACCAGACCCAGACATGTTAGAAGTTGGCAATGGAGGCATGACTTTCCAGGAGTATCGTGCACATTTCAATATCTGGGCATTAATGAAGGTGCTCTCCTTCAACTCTTGTGGTTTACATCTTTTATTTGGAAAATTACTTGAGAGTATCTGGGCATTAATGAAGCTATCCATTTTGCTTTAATGATCTTCTCAAGAGTATCCCAAGTAGATATAACTCAGCCATTTTGGTAGTATCAGTCTTTCATAATAGAATTGGATAGCAAAAGGCTAAATTTGACAGTTGAAACTATGACCTTCAATGTTGGTCTCTCAGATTAAACATAAAACTAATCTCTATTAATTTACAGTCTAAGTACCACTATGTTTAATTGTGGCTGCATTTGAACATGGGTAGGTGGGGTTCTGCACAGAATGTAACAATCTTTAGAAACTATTTGAGTGTACAGGCACCTCTTTTGATAGGTTGCGATGTAAGAAACATGACTGCAGAAACATTGGAGATTCTAAGCAATAAGGAGGTCATTGCTATAAATCAAGGTACTCTATTGTCAAATGTAATGTTTTATTGTTATTATGTATAAGCAGTGGTTTTTGTGTTTGTGCGCACCTGTTTGCTTCACCTGAATAATGGATTTTTCTTATCTCCATTATCTTGGTTGGTTGTCTTCTTTTATGGCATATTCTCAAGGTGCAATATGCAACCATCTTCTTTTATTTATGTTAAATGTTCCAGTATGCACTGCAAGTACAGTTGATCAAGAATTCAATTTTTGTTTCCTTGCAGACTCGCTTGGGGTTCAAGGACGGAAGGTATACGCTGAAGGAAAGGACAACTGCCGACAGGTCCATCCCTCCCATTTCTTAATATTTATGACCTAGTGGTAATACTTCCAAAGCTTACAACAAAAACACAAATAACATAGTTAAGTCTCTAATAAATCATATTTCTGTCAGATTTATCAAATCTGAGACCAATCATACATTTTTACCTATTTTATGTAATAAAAATCATTTTTTTATTACCAAATCAAAAGTGTTTATTTTCATGGTATCATAATGGTGTATTAGGTGCTTTAAAGCCATAAGGATGAGTATGGTAGGAATTTGCCTGTTATTGACATTATCAAATTGTTAAATTTTGCAACATCCTTAAAGGGCATCTTGTTAACCTTCCAATCACAAAAATGGTAAGGTGAAAAGAACTTGATGCAGACATGGAAACAGAGGAACAATCAATGGAGGAAGAAATCAGTTTTCTCCCTATTCCTTATCAAGTGGCAATTTGTGGGTGCTTATAATTTTGGCCAATTTGAGTCTTCTAATGGTTATTTATAGTTTCTTGGTGTTTTAAGAATATATCTAATCATTTTTTATTGGTAAGAATACATTTGGTCATTTTAAGAGTAAACTTTAGTTTATAGAGTTTACCAATAAAAAATTAGTTAAGTCTTGTTAAATAGTTTTTGAGTGAGCAATGGTTCATTTAATGATAGGGTGTTTGTCTAGGAGAGGATTTGGGTTTCCTATTTCTTTGGGTCAATATTGGAATTGTTTTTCAATTGTTTGGCTTTAGTAGGATTAGTAGTAACTAGTAAGCAGTTAAAAGCTTTTCGAGTTAAAATCCTATTTGAGTATATAACAACTCGGTGGGCAAACCTTCCTACTGGTACCATTAAGGAGTCTAACTCCTGATTTGGGTAGTCTGACATGAGTATACTCGGGGGTGCATGCCAACTCGAGAGTCCAACAAAGATATGATGTCTTCATGCAACATTAACATTCAGACATTCTTTCAGCTTGTATCAGAGATATTTTTTATGCCATGTCATGACCCAGAAATAGTCCTCTGGCTGTAGGTTTGGGCAGGTCCTCTTTCTGGAAACAGGTTGGTAGTTGCCTTTTGGAACCGCTGTTCAAAAGCTGTTACCATCACAGCCAAATGGGAAGTTTTGGGCCTCCATCCAACCATCAAAGTTTCTGTAAGAGATATATGGAAGGTGAGATGGCATGTAAAGAAATTTTACACAAACGAATTAATAGTTTTAAGTATCACCTACATTCATGGTCACATTACAGGGACACGGGAAGAAATGTTGTATGCACGTTTATATAGTTATACAAGTTTATATGGGATTTATGATTCAACCGCATTGCCCACAGTAAAATATAAGAAAAAGGGAAATATGTTGGACAGGGAACTGGATGAACTCATCATGAAAAAGTTCAGTTTGCATATCTACCAGGAAGAAAAACAAGATTAAACAACCCTGCAGCATATCAGTGATAAGAGTCTGTACCTGTGGCTTTGGCCAGAGATATCTTCTGTTCAGAACCCATGTAACCCTTGTAGGTGGTCAGATGAGGCTGGACCATTGCCATGCATACAACTTTCAGCCTTGATATAAATTCTTTTTAAATCTAAAAGGCTCAATGATTGTGCTTTTTTAATAAATTTCATACTCATCATGTATATATTCACTTGCCAGCATGAAGATGTAGCAGAAGTCGCACTGACATCATTCAGCACTCGAGTCGATTCTCATGATTGTAAGATGTATGTCTTCACTCCCCAAATATTGTCTTATGTTGCGGCTTAGTCATATACCATCAGATGGCTTCATGTATTTGGTCTACTTTAGATACTGGCCTATCCACAAAGAAGGACCAGGCTTTATGTACAAAATTATAAATGTATTAAGTATTATATCCTGTACGTGTATTACCTAGACTGAAATTTATCTCATATATGTGTGCATATAGTTTTTGGTGTGAAATCTGCATTTGAGTTTGCCAAAATTATTGATCCTTTTATTTCTGGATGTCTAGAAGTGGAGAGAGGAATTTTAAGTGAAAGTGAGTACATGCAGGATACGTTTTGCCATCAAATTATGCAACTAAGAATGATTTACTTGGTTTCCTCCTGCTGCACAAACCATGGGCCCGGCCGCTAAGGTCTTTTGCCCCTTCATGAAGTAGAACGGTATGCCTTGTATTTTCTAAACAAGGCTCCGTTTGGAAAGAGTACAGATGCGAATATGTACAGTAGAAAGAACTACAAATATGCAAGGTTCATGAAATGTCAGCATTTGTATTTGTATTTACACTCGTCCCAACCCAAATGGATGGTGGAACAAAAATAAAAATAGACACATGCGGGTATTCGTCAAACAGAAACTGCCACGTTAAAAAACCTTTAATTCACATAAGGAGTAAAGGACAGCACTTAAATGGTTTGGGAGCCATTTTGTTAAGGGCTGAATTGAATATGGCCTATGCTCTCTTTTTGGAATTTCGAATGCAAATATCTACAGTACAATACATACAAAATAATATAAAATATAAGGCTTTGTACTTTACACACATTTGTATTTGTACTCCTTTCGAACTGAATTATAAATACAAATATGTAAAGAGCAAAACCTTATAATTTTGTATTGTTTTCTATGTATTTATATTTGTACTCTTTCTAAACTGAGCTGAACGAAAGAATAATAATGCAAATATGTAGAATGCAAAATATTGTATTTTGTTGAAATACAAATATGTATAATATAAATATATACACAACAATATAAGGAAAATCTAGATGGTCATTGATTAGTTGTAAGTTTTTTTAGTTTTTTGGTGTCATAATCATAAACTAACTCAATAATACAAAATATAAAATCTTACATTGTATATGTTTGTATTTGTACTCATTCCAAATTGAGACTTAGTTTTAGCCTTTTAGGGTAAGGAGATGTTGAAGGTATTAAAGTAAACATCTCTGTTTTGAGTCATGACTTTCTCCTTTTGCGGGTATTTTATTAATATATTGAACAAAGTTGATTAGGCTTGGTTTGAAAAGAGTACAAATGCAAATATATACAGTATAAATACCTAAAAAATAATACAAAATATAAGGTTTTGCACTTTATATATTTGCATTTGTACTCTTTCCAAAACTCAGCCTTAAGGATAAATATGATATTAAAAAAAAAAAAAATCAATGCATAGCATTAACCTTTTCCATCAAAATACACTTTTGTTTTAAGGGTTAAATACTTAAATACCATATGGTTTAACAAATGGATATAAAGTACCTTCAAGTTTTCTAAGAATGGACAAAATCTCCTCCTCCCCACACACACACACCCCAGGTCGTTATAATGTGTTCATATGTGATGTCATGTGACTTATTAGAGGTATAAAATGGCCTGTGCTGGTCCAGCACAGCATGGCCTGTGTATGGCTCGTGCAAAGTGCAGGTTGAGTTGTGCTGACCCACGGGCCATCCCAAGCTGTGCCTCCCTCCCCTAGGATATTTTGGGGGGTCAGCCCGACTAGGAATGGCAACAACTCAATCCTTGTCCCCAACCCCGATTCTAAAATTAATCCCATCCTTGTCCCCAATCCTCGTCAGGGATAAAATTTATCCTCCATCCCCAATCCCTGATGGCGATGGATTCCTCATGGGGACCCAAATCCCCAAAATGTTTTCAGATAACAATTTTCTTTAAAATAAATTTACCTAAAATAAATAAAAATTTTAAATTATAAATATTGTTTTTAAATATGTTTATATATAATATAAATAATATAATAGTATATTTAATATAAATAACATTTAATATATATAATCAAGGTCGGAGCTAGGCGAGGACCTTAATCCCCATCCCCGACCCAACCCCGACTGAGAATTCCTATTAATTCTTGTCCCCACGCTACCTAAACAATCCCCATCCCCAACCCCATTGGGTTGGAGAAGTTGGGGATGGGGAAAATTGCCATCCCTAAGCCCAACATGGCTTGAGCTCCACGCGGGCCCGTGCTGTGCCACGGGCCAGGCTAGTTGTGGGTCGAGCCTTAGGCTAGGTCGGGCCGTGGACTAGGCCAAAGCTATTTATTTTAAAAAAATCTTATATAAATTTTGATGTATACAATTATTTATACAATAATTAAATAAAACAGTATAATAAAATTGAAAACAACTATTTATTTTATCAATATTGTATATATTATATTATTATAATTTTTTATAATATATATATATATAATATTATATATAATATATAAATAAATATATATATATATATATATATATATATATATATATAATATAAAATATATATGGGCTGTATTGGGCCATGCGGGCCCCCGATTTGCACCTCTAATTTTTTAAATTCCAAAATTACCCATTTTGTGGTCAAATTTGCCCTTCATTATTCTTTAAATTTTCAAAATAAAATCCAACAATAATGTCTTCTCAAAACCTTAGATGAAACTGGGATTAAAAATATACCCTAATGAAATGGGGAGGAAGTCAAGTGTCGGTTAGGTTTGTGTTCAAAATTCAAAAATCAAAACCTTAATGCAAGGAGGGAAAATAGCAGAGACTCAGCGACAACCCTAATGCACGAAACCAGAGATCTTCAAGGCTTAGAACCATAACTAGATTGCTAAGATTCGATTCAAAAGAAACGCAAAAGGAAAAAAGAGAGTGAATAGAGATCTCAGTCCAAGAACCCAAAATTCAGGACTGAATTCGAAGCGGATCACATCATCAACGAGACAGAATGAAAGCGGAAAAGAAAAGATACCCTTGGATAATAAACACAAAGTCCAAGTTTTTCAGACATGAGACACCCCGGCAAAAGCCACTAGAAAACCAAAGATCGGTACGCATCCAAAAATCCACGAAAAAAGAAAACTAAAGCAAAACCCAAGACATTCACGACCCCAAAAATCCAACCCACACCAAAGACCAAAAACCAAATTCTGAGAAAGTCCCCAGTTGAAAAAACCAGGCCCTGAAACTCAAATCCAGAAAGCAACCCAGATCTAGAAAAGAAATTCAAAAATCCCCCAAACCCTTCAAACACTGCAGCATAGTGAGACACAGATGGCAATGCAAACCTACAGTCACTTTTTAGTTAATCGTAGCTTGTTCTCAGCTTCTCCTTCTCCCCCTCTTCAGACATAGTTCAAATTTGCCGGTGGATTTTGTTGTAAGGACTAAAAGCTTCCTTGAAGGAGTGATTGCCGGTGGTCCTGAATAGATATGAACACGTCAGCAAATTAGAAACAACCGCTGGTTTTATTTTGAAAATTTAAAAAATTATAAAGGGTAATTTTGACATTTCATTTTTTCGTTAACATTTACCGTCATCTCTATTGTTAGAAAATTTAAAACTATCTTCAAGTAATTTTTTAAGTAGCAGGGTAATTTTTTTTTTTTCATTTGCTAAACCATAAGGGTATTTTTAACTATTTAACCATTGTTTTAACATGTGATCTGTGTTAGGGTCAAAATAAAGGAGAATTTTTATTAATAAAAAAAAAAGAGAAGTTTATTACGATTCTTAGAAATATGGGGTGATTTTTATAATTTTTCTTATAAAGCGATCGAGAGTATGAGAGATATGAGGGGGAGTAATCAGTAATACTGAAGAGTGAAGACGCACGTTGTTAATATTTTGGCCCTTCTGGCTTCTGCACAAAAGAAAAGCATTCCGGCGTTTATTCTCCAGTTATGGCGAGAAATTACGGGATCTCCGTCAACGAAAGAGTGATAGTTTTCTTGTCTTTCTGCGTATTGTCTCTCTCATCGACTACTCTATCTTACAGGCCAGGGGATATCGTTCCCATGAACAAGATGGGTCAATACCACTCGGTTCGAACCAAAAAATACATCTAAATCTCTGTTTATGTGTGCGTCCCCCCTCCTTAGTTTCTAACTCGATGTATTTCAAATTTCAGTCGAGAACTGTTTGGCACGATGTGATTGGTCGCCATTGCCCAGTTTTTGCTGTCAATCGTGAGGTATCCTCTTTAGGCTCATCAATTGTTATGTCATTTTTTGCTCTAGTGTTTGGAGAAAACTATCCTCTTTCTTCTTGGTGGGTAATTTTGTTTTTTTGCCTATTGGTAATGGATAGGTATTGATCCCAATAGGGAAACCTACAGGTTACACTGGCGCTGATCCCTATAAAATGTAAGAACTAATTTCTTTCATTTATTTATGATGCGCTTTCAATTGATGCACTTGGATATCATGGAACAATCAGACAGAATAATTTTCTATCTTAGTCATCATGTTACCAAATTAATTTGACCTAAGTAATTTCTTAACAAAGGGATGAATAACAAAGTTCCCTAGTTACGAAACTTAGATGCCAAATGCTTGACAATAGCCTCCAATTGAAACCTCTACCCAAAAACACGTCCAGTGCTACCGAATAAAGATCTCACTGAAGAAAATATAATCAATAAATTGAATATACAGATATACATGATCTTTAATAAACTGGATACATAGAAGCACATTATCTAGTAACTATAATAAATGAATACAATCTGTATTTCTTGTGATCCCCAAATAATTACCTAGAAGGAAGAAAAATGCCAAATCAACAATAAGTCCATTTTTTATGTTGTTGAGTCCCTTTACCTTCCACATATCCAACACTTGGCTGTTATTGAGAAGGCCTATGATCATGTTAATTGGAGGTGTGTTGATCTTGTGTTGTAGCATATGAATTTTGGGCAGAAATGGAGAAACTGGACTAAAGTGTGTATTACCTCTCCCAAATTTTCAGTTTTGATTAATGGGTAGTCTGCAGGTTTCTTTGATAGCTCCAGGGGACTTAGACAGGGTGACCCCCTGTCTCCATTACTCTTTATTTGTGTCATGGAGATTCTTACTCTGTTTTGTAAGAAGGCTGTTGAGTCTGGTGAGTGGGAAGGTTTTGCAATTGCTCTTGAGGGGGAGAAGGTTAATATTCTCCAATTTGCAGATGATACCTTATGTTTTGTGGATGCTTCTCCTTCTTAAGTGGATTTGGTTCTTGGGATTTTAACTTGGTTTGAGGTGATCTATGGGCTTAAAGTCAATTGGAGTAAAAGTCAAATCATTCCAGTGGGGGCAAGTAACCAACTTAGTTGAATGTGCAGAGGTACTGGCTTGTTAGATTGAATCCCTTCCAGTAAAAATATTTGGGTTTGCCTCTGGGGGCGAGTTGTTTGCTTTCTTCAATTTGGGACCCATTTATTGAAAGAATGGAGAGAAAATTAGCATCTTGGAAGGCAAGATATCTTTCTTTTGGGGGTAGGGTTACTTTGATAAAGAGCACCCTATCAAATTTACCTGCTTATTTCCTCTCTCTATTCCCTATCCCTAATAAAGTAGCAAGAAAGTTTGAAAAGCTTTAAAGGAATTTTCTTTGGAGGGGTTGGGATGAGGAGCAAATAATTCATCTTGTCAATTGGGATCAAGTTTGTCTCCCTGAGGCTGAAGGTGGTTTGGGCATAAGGAAGTTGAAGAGCTTTAATTCTGCCCTCCTTTCTAAGTGGATCTGGAGGTTTGTGGCTGAAAGTGATGCTTGGTGGAGATCCCTCATAGCTGGTAAATATGGGGTGGAGTGGGGCAATTGGAGATCTAGGGATCCTCCTCCAAGTTGGGGAAATTCTCTGTGGAAAGGGATAATGAAGAACTATTCTGTTCTAATGGATGGGGTTTCAATTAAGGTTGGTAATGGAAATAGAACTAAGTTTTGGATGGACCCTTGGTGCTTGGATGGTTCTCTTGCTGAGTCTCTTCCTTTTCTTTTTCAGTGTGCCTCTAATCAAGAGGCATCTGTAGCTGAGCATTGTAGCTTGACTGGAGATTCTGTTACTTGGACCCCTCTCTTTAGAAGGAATCTCTTTGACTGGGAGCTTGAAGAGATAGTGAATATTGCTGACTCTTCTCCAGAAACAAAAGGTTGACATTGTCTCAGAAGACAAGTGGTGCTGGAAGTGGAATCCGGATGGTGTTTTCTCTGTCAACATTGGCATCTAAGCTTTGCAGAATGGGTGACACTGATTTCCCATGTATTCAGGTTTGGAACCCTATTAGTCCATCTAAATCAACTTTCTGATTTGGACTATGGCTCTGGATAAATGCCTTTCTAGAGCTAACCTTGTGAGACGGGGCATTCAAATATTGGATCTATCTTGTGGTCTTTGTGGGAGTATTCCTGAATCAACAGACCATCTGTGCATTCACTGCCCATTTTCTTCTCAGTTGTGGGACTATTTTCTCCAAGCCATGAACATCAGCTGGACTATGCCAAGATCGGTAAAGGAGCTCCTCTGTTGCTGGAATATCAAAGGTCTATGCAAGAAAAGGAAATTAGTGTGGAGGACTATTCCTAGTGCTGTCTCTTGGGTGTCAGTTTCTGAGGAGTTTAGAAACTTGAATTTGTCTGTTTTATTTCGTTCTAAGTCCTGGTGGAGTATGCAATTGCTGTGTTGTTCAGGTTGCCTTTCTGGGTCTGATCACAGCTTGTATGTGTTGCTTTGAATAAATATTACTTTACCTTTTTTCCAAAAAGAAAATGAAAGATCCAAAAAAATGAGCCCAGACTCTGTAACTAAATGGGCAATGCACAATGACATGGGCTGCTGTCTTTAAATCCTAGATACAGAAGCTGCAACCAGCACTAGGAATCTCATACCTATGGAAACAGGTTTGTCTCAAGTTAAGCATTTGCCTAATGCTGCTGTCCATTGCATGGAATCTATTTTAGATGTGCCTGAGTTTTTGAAATGTTTTTGTATGAAAACTAGGAGTTACTAGCAGGAATCAAGTTCTTTATAAATGATCCCAGTGAATTAACAAACCTCCTCCTGTTCCAAGTTATATCACTTGCATCAAGACAGTGGTTTAGAAACATGGCCTTAATTTAGAAAAATGGCCTTAATTTTCCAATCCTGCGAATTCTTATGGAAACATGGCCTCCAAATTATTCTTCCATCCACCATTTCAAAGAGTTTAGAAACCTTTTCCTCTTCATGAACAGCTTGCGTAAAGAGACTCCAATGACAGTGGGTTGATGTCACACCACAGGTTCTTCTATTACACCTTTTATGAAGGAATCATACATTTTGTCAATGCCTTTGCAAAACCAAACAATCATACAAGGAGTTACACAGTTGGTCTGATCTACATCTCCATTGTCATTCAGTGATCCATATTTAGCTTTAACCAACTCCCCACTTCTTCACTATAATGCCAATGCCACTTCGTATTTATTATCTTCAATCTTCTTATCCTTGATTTCCATCCTTTGAGGAGCACAGTTTGTTTCAATCCACCAAATGGAATTTGTTCTCTTCCTTCCACCTCATCCATGGGTATAAATGAAAGATAACAAGCAGTAATTTTCTAGTGCATTTTTAATCAATATTACTTACTTTTGAAAGAGATTATGCTCTCCATGATGACAATCTCCTTTGAAGTCACTCCAAAACAAGATCCTAGATGGAGACTGATGTGCACTTGGCTCCAAGGTGATAGATCTAAATATTGAGTAGGAAGATATATGACGCCTCACACCCTGAGGCCTCTGGATAGATCTTCTACACCCTTAACTTGCCTAACCAGAATTACTTTTTAAAATAAGCTGAGATTACTGGAGGCAAATATATTGCCTATCCGGCCTGAAATCACTTCAAACTAGAAGTATGATGATGGGGCTATTAACAAGAATGATAATGTGAATGGCCCAATGAGGCCCATTAAACATGTGTACATCAGGGGAGCTCACAAGAAGGCCCAGTATCCACTGGTGATGTAACCGACATCCATAAATAGCACAAGTGATAACAAGAAAGGCATCGAGCTATTCCATTTCAACTCCCAATTTCTTCTTCTTCTTCTTCTCTCTCTCAATCTGTCTAATTCTCTGATTTCAGGAGGCAAAGTCTCCCTCGAAGAAGACTCTTGTGGTGAGCAGGATCCCATCATATGATCCCTTTCAAAATTCAAATACCTTAGGTGACCGTGTGAACTATCCAAGAAAAATATAGTCATCTACAAAGTTAAGTAACTCCATCTTATCAAACACAACCCTCACCACAAACCTCTCAAGATTGTGCCCTCCTGCTGCTTTTGCCATAAGTCTAGTCAGAGCTTCTGTCACACAAATGAATGATAAGGGTGAAAATGGGTCACCTTGCCTGATCCCTTTAGAACTCCTGAAGAAACTGGCCGGGTCCCATTTGAACAAAATTCCAAAATTTTCCTGTTTAATATAAATGCACTTTAGACTTGGATATAATGAACGATACCACCCTCTTCATTCTAGATGCAAGAAATCTCACCAAAGTCTTACAGAAAATTCAATCAGACTAATTGGCTTGAAACCTTTCAGCTCCCCTGCTTGCCTATTTTAGAGATGAATGTTGTGAATTGCAATTAGGCTTCTTTCAAATGGATGTATTTCTATGGAAATTCTCTGAACCCTTCATTTCTTCACAACATCCCAGAAATTCTTGCAAAACAACATAGTAAAACCACTTTCCCCCAGGGATTTGTTCTCATCCATTTCCTTCATGATCCTCCACACACCTTCTCTTGCTCTAATGGTTTATCCAAATCATCCTGCTCTTCAGTTAGCTTCTCAGAATGGATTTTGTCTTTTGACAGCTATATCATCAAGAAAATATTACTAGTATCAACCAGAAAAAGGGGCTAGAGTAAATGGTCACTTTTAGGTATCTTCCGGTAATCAATCTTAATTTTATTCTCATTTCTACACCTTTTATTTCGAAATTTGCATTGCCTATACCATATTTTTACCATATCCATCTTAAAATGTTGCGATTTTGAAACATCTGCCCTTAGTTTCAACTTTGCATTTTTATTTTTAACTCAGAGATCATGTTGGGGATTTATTTTGTTATATTTAACATGCTTTCTACTTTCTTGAAATTGTTTTTTTTTATATGCTATGCACTCATTTGCATGTTTTCACCATATTACTACAATGAACCAGAAAACATATTATACTGGTGGCCTTATCCAATTTAACGTTAAGATATGCAATCTTGTGTTTTTAGAGTACACTTTCTTTTCCCGAAATCATTTTAACTTTTGGTATTTTCTTTTAAATTTTTTATTGGTATGTCATTTTCCTTGAATTCCTAATATTTATTTATATAGCTCCTTTTTTTTCCTTGCAACCCTTGCTATCCTCTGATATGACCCATTAGTGTTTTTTTTTTCTTCTGGAAATGCAATGGAATCCCAGACATGTTATTAGGATTGCTGTGCATGCAGATCTTTCCAAGTTGGCAGGGAGAAATTTCTTATTCCGTGGCTCCTTGTAATAAACCGGAAGAGTCCTGAGGTTCCAATGATTGATGTACATTTGGTAAGGTTTTCATATGCTTAACATGTAAGCTTTGATCATTGGCAAGAATATTTCATTCAGGTGAGGCTAGAAGAAAACAAGTACAATGAAGAGAGTGTACTTACAAGATAAAGTGTGAAAATTAAAATGACAAATTACAAAAGGAAAGGCCCATGCTACTAGAAAAATTGGCTGTAATAATTCCTTCATTCTCAAGAGCATTCAGTGTATAATGTGGTTATCTAACTTGAGCAAATTTGATGTTTATGGAAAATGCAAAATAATAGGGTCTCTTCAATAATGTTGGAAAGTCTCTACATCCCTTCTCATTCTAGCAACTTATTTAGGACCCATAGGAATGGGAGATTCTGCAAGAGTCAAACCGCTAGCTGTAGAAGGACAAAGGATGGGCAGGACCACAGGAGTTTGGAATTCGGGAACATAGTGGTGGAAGGGGATTTCAAAGGTATAGTGGGATAGTTAAGAAATGGCAGCCATGGAACGTGGTAACATTGCCACAAATTGAGAGAAATCAAACATTTGGAAGGAATTAGTTGACATGTTCACTTTGGTCCAAAGATCAACAAACAATCTAGTTGATTCATTGGCCAAACAAGGGGTAAACAGGGAACAAATGTACCAGGGGGTAACTGTTTAACGGTGTTTGTAAACCAAGAATTATAGGGTTAGGTAGCTTTGGCTAGCTTAAAAAATAGGGTCGGCCTACGTTGTTCATAATATATATTTTTTAATTTTTATTAAAAAAGCTTCCTACATTACCAATGAAAAAAAAATCTTTTCTACCCCACAACATACTCTTTAAGAAGTAATCTTTTAGAGATTGTTAGGTTTCAACTTTTTTTAATGATTGAAAATACAATATTTTATTGATAATAAAAAGAAAGAAAACTTTGAGCTTTAATCACTTCCTGTCTTGTGCAGTTGTGCCTTTCAGTATTGATGAATAATCTTTTACATACTCCTTTTTCCTATTTCTTTTGCAAAAATACCCTTAATCTTGGTGGGATCCAGGTTGCTCAATTTTTTCACTTCATCCATTGTGGAGATTTAAGCTTTCACCATATTTTGATTAGGAGGCTATCTCCATGAGCAAGATCCCCTTAGAAGTCTAATAAGATGTTGACATTCATCACCTTAGTTTCTTTCTTTCTAACATCCTTGATTATAGGCTGAACTTTTTTTTTTTTTTGGTTCTCAAATCCTATTCACAATTGAAGATATTAGTAGATGGATAGTGGTTTCACAACTTGCCTTTGTTTTAGTCAACAGAACAGTGGACGAAGAGAAGAGAAGTGGAAGAGAGAAGAGGAGAAGAGAGAAAGAGGATGAGAGAGACACAAGATGATGCTGGCGGCGCCAGCCTTTTTTATTATATATACTAGGGCGACCGTACAACTTAAAGGAAAGGAGAAAAAGACTAAAGTGCCCCTTGCGGCATACACCTAATATTACATCAGCCTTAAATAGAAAGCACACATATAGCGATATTTTCTGAGTCATCCTTTTTTTAGAAAGACTTCCACAAGTATTGATCTTTAGATGGAAAAGCCACATGGAGCTGATTTGATGGTATAATGGCCTTAAAAAAGAGCAGCTGACAAAAGATGGCCTTAAGAAAGAGCACAAGAAAAATAACCAATGTGATCAAATGTTTAAATTCTTCTGTTATTCTCTTTAAGATCCAAAAATAGACCTTCTAAAGTTTCAACAAGTAGTATAACCTTCAAAACCTCATGATCCCTAAATGCTTGTCTTGAAGCCAAAATTCCAAGATGGGTAAGTGCTAGAGGAGAAGACAGAGGATAATGGGATTATTATTTTTTTTAAAGAAGAAATATGGTACATTCTGGGGAATTTGTGCATCAAAGAGGCATCTCTCCATCAAAGGCCTTCCCAAAATCTAACTGTATTTCCCTTACTAGGAGCATACCTGATGTATTTGTGAAACAAGTCAAGAATGGAGTGGATAACTTCCCAAGGATAGGCTAAAATTGTTTTGGATGTCAATTTGCCTTACATCTATTTGGTTGTCTGCCATGGATACTGTTTATTAGAGTACCATAGTTTATCAGAGCCCCCAACAAGAAAGGTAGTCCCTTTTGGAGTCACCTAGCTCCCACAAGAAATTCCCAATGCTCCACTCTAAGATTTTGGTCACTTTTATTAGGGATCTAGAAACTAATAAGTAAACTAGGAAGTTAAAAGTGTGGTCTTGATAAGACCTATCCTTTCCTTAAAAGAGATATAGTTCATCTCTTCTAGCAAGATAATCTCATAGTGCATCTTTTCACCATGGCCCCCCAAAAGACAAACCTAGGGTTTTCTTAACTTTTCAATTAAAAAGACAAAAGATCTAGGGTTTCCTCCTAGAGGAAAAATGTTATGGGCCCACGAATAGGACCTCATCACAAGTCGGTCAACGGGGAAAACCTCCTGTTTTCCCTTGTTCCTCCCTTTTCTTGAGGAACCTATCTTGGCGCCTTAATGGTGATTTGTTAAAGAGATCACCAACTCTCCTCTACTCTTTCTTGATTGAAAATTTTCGATGCCTTTGTTGAATATTATCAGCTCCTTTAAATAGGAGATTACAAGAAGATAAGAGTCCTACTTTTAGGAAGACTCCCTACTAATCTATACTATTGAATTTAGCTAAGATAGAAACAGATAAGATAAGAACACTGAACAGAGAAGATAGAACTGTATTTAGCTAGATAAGATGAGAACACTGAATTAGATAAGATGAGAACACCGAATCTTGCACCCTTTACTGCTGTTGTTGGCGGCGATATTGCTTCCCAATGAAAGCATCCACAACATTACTCCCCTCCTGGACTAAGAGCTTGTCCTCAAGCTCGAATTCAGGATAGGTGTCTTGAAACACAATCAAAGGAATCCAGGATGATTTTGCCCTCTTGGATCGGGTTCCAATGAAGAGGGTTCATCCTCATTTTCCTCTTGTTCCACTAGGAGGCAGAAAAGTCTCTTGCACTTGTGCCCTGCTAAGTAAAGTTCATCACAATTAAAACGTTGTCCCCTCGCCCTGCGTTCCGCCATCTCAGCCCTGGACAAGTGCTTAATAGGGAATGCAGCCACTCTACTCCCCACACTGGATGCCGAGCTGGAATTGTTGCTCGTCTGTGGTTTCTATTCTTGGCTGGCTGCTGAAAATGGGGCCATTTCGAGTGTTTTCGGGGATGCCCATGCTGTCGGAGGCCGCCCTATACTGAAAGTTCTGCGACTGAGTTGCCAAATTCATAGCAGTAACCAGGTTGGGGGAATTTTGCATCTCCACATCCACCCTCAAAGTTTCTGCTAACCCTACGGTGAACATGTCAGCCTGCTGGTCTGGTCGTACCGATGATGCTCTTGCAAGGAGGGTCTAAAACTGACGCTGATATTCAGCTACCGTTCCCGTCTGTTTGAGGTTGATTAGTTCACCTAATGGATTGCTTGTTAATGGGGGCCCAAACTTGAGAAGGCAGTAGGATTTGAATTGGGTCCAACTGCCCGGGTTCCTCCTGCTCCAATCTATAAAACCAGAGCTGCGCCTCCTCCGTCATGTGGAAGAACTGCTCACATCTGTACAGCCATCCCAGAGGATTTCCAACGCTATTATAGGAAGGGAACTCCAGCCTGCTGTATTTGGGAATGATCACAACTCCTTTGGCAACGACCTGCTGCTTGCCAGACGATTCTGCCATGTCTGGTCGGCGGCCATTTGTGGTTGGAGCCCCTTTTGGGTTCCTTTCCTTGCTAGAAAAGTATAACTCCATCAAGCGCCTTAATTCTCGGACATTGTCCTTGATCTTGCGCACCTCCGTGCTGTTTTCCACGAGCTTGTGCTCTAGTTCATGAACCTTAGTCGTCAACTTCTCAAGGTCTCCCATGACGCCTTGCTCTGATACCAGATTGTTATGGGCCCTCGAATAGGATCTCGTCATAGGTCGGTCAACGAGGAGAACCTCCTGTTTTCCCTTGTTCCTCCCTTTTCTTGAGGAACCTATCTTGGCGCCTTAATGGTGATTTGTTAAAGAGATCACCAACTCTCCTCTGCTCTTTCTTGACTGGAAATTTTCGATGCCTTTATTGAATATCATTAGCTCCTTTAAATAGGAGATTACAAGAAGATAAGAGTCCTACTTTTAGGAAGACTCCCTACTAATCTATACTACTGAATTTAGCTAAGATAGAAACAGATAAGATAAGAACACTGAACAGATAAGATAGAACTGTATCTAGCTAGATAAGATGAGAACACTGAATTAGATAAGATGAGAACACTGAATTAGTTTCCCAAAGAATCTGATTAGAATGATATATAATTGAAGGGGATTCAGAGGTGGTGATAAGGTGGCTGACTAAAGATCAAAATGATTTATGGAAGTACAATAATGAGAAGAGGAAATTCAAGTGGCTGGTGCGGGAGATGGAAGTTAAGACATGTTGGATTAAAAGATCGGCTAATTCCCTAGCTGACGGTTTAGCTAAACAAGGGACAGAAAGGGATTCATTGTTTTGGGCTAAGCACTCTTGGAAGATAAGTGTGTTTGTCTTCTACTTGTAAATTTTCTACTGATGAATTAATGAAAGTGTTATTGATAAAAAAAAATGATATATTTAACACTCTTTCCTCACTGTTATCTTATAATGATAACATCAGCAATTGCAAATGAGATATTGAATCACCCGGAACCTGCCTTGAAACCTGTAATTAGAAGTAAATATCTTTAAGTGAATAGCAGAGGCAACATGGATGTGTCACTGTTGGGCTCCCTACTTGGCAGGAAAAAAAATCCTTGGCTAAATGGAACTATTCACAAGAACAAAGTAGTATTTGTTATTAAAGCAACTCCTGATCCACATCCTCCATTTATACCAAAAAACCTAACCTCTGTAGGCCAAGAATGGTTTAGTTAACATCATTGTCAATCACTGCTGCTTATGTGGGAAAGCTGAGGAGAATATTCAGCATATTTTAGTCCATTGTGAGTTTTCAGCAAGGGTGTGGTCTCATGCTTTAAAGCTGTTTGGTATGAATTGGGTTATTCCTCCGGATATTGCTTCTCTGTTCTCCTCTTGGCGGTTGAAGGTCTTTAGTTAAAGTGGCACGTTACTTTGGAACCTAACCCCATTGGTGATCTGTTGGTGTATCTGGATAGAAAGGATGGTTGCCTGTTTGAAGACCTTTCTTTTCCTGCTCAAAAACTTAGTGCAAAATTTGAAAGAATTCTGATCAAATGGGCTTCTGTAAGTAATATATTTCAGGGTGTGCATTTTAGGCATTTTAGTAATGATGTACTATTTTATTTTTTCATTTGTCTTTTTCTTTTCCCCTGCTTTGCAGTTGTCGAGAAATCTCTCCCTCATCAGCATGCTCTTTATGCTTTTAATGAAACTAGTAATTAAGCACATGCGTTGCACGTGAGAAATTTTTCTTCATATTAATTACATGAATTTTAGATATATCATAGTTAAGATAAAAATTGAAAATTAACAAAAGCAATAATATGATTAAAAATAAACTTAAATGCTAGCTTGTAGCAAATAACAATTATTATTGTTGTTATTACTATTGTTATTATTATTATTATTATTATTATTATTATTAAATTTTGTATTCCATTTCTATCATAAATAAAAAAAAAACTTTTATTTTAACAATTATTTTTATTTAATATGATGAATATTAACATTAGAAATGTTCTCAAATGTTTTCTACAAATTTTGTACAATTTTATTTTTGGTGTTCTATCATTTTTTTAAATATTTATTATTCAATTATGACATTATGGTTTCTTTGAAAAGTTGGATCATTGACCCACCATCTAGATAAGAAAATATATTTGCTTTCGGATTCATTTTAAATTAGGGAAAATTATAATCAGAGTGGGCTGTACATTTAAAATTCTGACAACCGACTCTACATTTCAAATTATAAAAACCCCCGCCATGTCATTGGAGGCTTATGTGGTTATCGCTAACACGAAACTATTAATCTATGTTGGACACAACAAAAATCTTATACCAAAATTGCCCTTTAATGCTAGGTGGTTGGAAAATAAGAAAAGGGTTTTAGTTTCTTTTCCTCTCTCTCTCCCTCTCACTTTCAGAGTCGTCTCTCTCTGCTCAATGACTGTGTGATTTGAGAATAAATAAAAATGGTTTTCGGTTTTGATATTTATGTTCTCTCTATCAATTTCTCTCATTCTCCCTTAATCTCTCTTATTCTCTTTCTCGGTCGATCTCTCCTTCCTTAATTTTTATTGTTCTCCCTCAGTTTCTCTCCCACTCCATCTCTCATTCTTTTTTTTTAATTTTCTTACACACTTATATGGTATTAATCAGACCGTATAAAAGAACATGATGCCAACTTGGTATGGTTCAAAAATCATTTCACCAATTTGATAAAAATTCACAAGAAACTCTTGACTATGAAATTTACACCAACTTGATAGAAATTTATATATTGATTGTACAAGTGATTGGTCGCCTTAGTTTTTTTATACTATCGGATTAATATTGTATAAATTTTTAAGGAAAATAGAAAAGAACGATAGAGGGAGTAGGAAAAAGACTGAGAAAGGAGATATTGATTGAGAGAGAGAGAGGGAGAGAGAGATTTTGATTTGGTTATAGACCAAAGTTGAGAGAGTGGGAGAGACAAAGGGAGCGGGAGATCGAGAGGTGACTATGGGAGTAAGAGAGAAGGGAGGGAGATCGAGAGACAGAGGGAGCGGGAGAGAAACTAAAACCTATTTTCGGTATAGGTTTTTTGTTGTGTCCAACATGGATTAGGAGTCCCATGTTGGTAATAGTTAGATAAGCCTCCGATGACAAGGCGGGGGTTTTTATAATTTGAAATGTAGAGCCAATTGTCAGAGTTTTGTTGGTTTCTAGACCAACTTGCAACCTAATTTTAAATGTACAACCGGCTTTAACTATAATTTCCCTTTAAATTATATATTTCATTTACATTTTATAAATAATTTTTACTTATCAATTAATTTTTGTTTATCTATGATATCATTTGACCCAAACCATGAACCCACCACCCAAAAAGAAAAATAGTTTGATTTCCAGGTTGACATTTAATTTCGTATTACATGTCCATCATTGATAAAATTATTTCTTATCTATAATACTTATCTTTTTTCAATACAATGAATGCATAATATTAGAGATGTACCCAATATTTTATTTTTTATAAATATATAACATTAAATATGTGCCCATAATTTTCTCTATCATTTTTTTTTAATTTTTGTGATTCTTTGAATTTTCTATTTTTCAAAATTTTATTATTTGACTATGAACCATTTTTCTTGGTTGGTTTGGTTTGTGAGTTTTTTTTAATCAAACCGGCTTGGTTGGTTTCTTAATAATTCGAACCAAAATTGAACCATTTTTCTTTTTTTTTGGTGCAATAACCTTGGACAATGAACAAGCTTGAGCCTGAAGGCCTGTATATTTATGCAAAAAAATAAAAAATACACCATAAATGATATCTATGAAAAAAAATAAAAAAATACCTTAAACAAGTTGAAGGCTTGAAGTCGTACTTGGACAATGAACACTGAAGTGGTGGCCGATTTGTTGGTGTCGAACTGGTTGCTGTCGCTTGAACCTGAAGCGAGAGGTGGTGGAGATAATAGGTGTCTCCAAAGAGGGAGTAGCTGGCGCCTGGCCTTGGTGGCTTGGTACTTGCCGGCGATTGGCGTTGCCGCTTGGCAATTGGCACGAAGTGGTGGAGGAGATGACAGGCAAGAGGGAGAGAGAGACAGAGAGTGAGAGAAAGAGTTCTCAGTTTTGGGCCTTTTGGCGTGGCCTTAATATTGAAGGGAGGGGGAGAGGCCGTTGGAGGATGACTGTCGGCCAACGCCGACGTCGAATGAAAGCAATCGGCGTCGAAGGAAAGCAAGGGGAACTGAGGAGGAAGATTAACAAGAGGAAAGCAAGGGTTTTCAGTTTTGGTATTAGCCTTTATGTATTGAAGAAGGGGAAAGGGGAAAATTCAAAAAGTCAAATGGTAGTGGGTTTAATAAAAATAAAAATATAATATATAATACATAATATATATAATTTATTATTGTATATACCAGCCGGTTCGGTTAATCGCCAGTTTTTTAAAAGGTTAACTGAAACTGAACCGAAACTTGTGGTTTTTTAAGAATAGCGAACCAAAACCGAACTGACTGGTTCAATTAATCAGATTTTCAGTTTGGTTTTGATCGGTTTTTCAGTTCGGTTTGGTTTTTCAGGCTTTTTGGCTCACCCCTAATGACATCATTTCATTTTTTAGGTAGATTTTAAATTTGGCATTCCATTTTCATCATTAGGAAAAATACTTCTTACATTTTATACTTATTTATTTTAATTTTTTATTATTTAATTATGGTATTATTTATTAATCCATTTGACCTCAAATGGCCGAATTGCTTGCCCACCACCAAGAGGGAAGAAAATGGTTTTGTTTCAAATTACTTTTCAAAATATTTATTTTTATACTATTAAAATTAATATTGTGGATTTCATTACAAGAATTTAATGATGAGAAAAATATATCTTAAATATAGGATTTAATGAGAGAGAATAGGAAAATATTTTTATTTCCAATTAAATTTTGCATTCCATTTCCATCATTAATAAAAACATTTCTTATTTATCATACTTATTATTGTTTAATATGTATGTTAAAAATGTTTTCATTTTTTTTCTTTTTTTTTTTGATCAATAATAGATTCATTCAAATCTTTGAAATATCAAAATATTTACAGCAAGGAAGACAAGAACTGAGCCCAAAACATTGCTTCCCTTTCTATCCCTTGTTTAGCTAATCCATCAGCTAAGGAGTTAGCTGATCTCTTAACCCAACTCATCCTGATGTCCATCTCCCGCACCAGCCACCTGAATTTCCTCTTCTCATTTCTGTAGTTCCATAAACCACAGTCATCTTTAATCATCCACCCTATCACCACCTCCAAGTCCCCTTCAATTATGAGTTTCCTGACAATCATCTCCTTGGCTTTCTGAACTCCTTCCATACTGTCAAGATCTCAGCTCTAAGGGAATCCCCCACACCAATTGGGCCTGAGAACATGGCATAAATGACCCCATTCTCATCCCTAAAAACACCCCCAATCCCCGATTGTCCCGGATTCCCCCTACAACTCCCATCAAAATTTAACTTTAAGAAGCCAAGAGGTGGGGGAGTCCAGGACACCCTTATTATTGGTTTGACTTGAGTGCAGTTTGCACTCTCGCCCCACTTTCTCAACATGTCTTCCACTGTGTAATCTGTAAATAGTTCTAGTGATTTCAGCCACTGTACTGCCCTTATGTGGATCACAACCCTCAATTCTTCAGCCCCTCTGTCATTTTTCTAAGAAGATCCTAGTATTTCTTTCTTCCCATAATGTCCAACATACTGCAGCCCTCAGACCTCTCCACATAGTCCTTCCCCTTTTCATGTGCCACCTGAAACAGAGGGGAAAATAGGCTCTGCAAGTTTGATGGAGGATTCCACCTACACCCAAAGAGAGAAAAAGCCCACTCCTAGATTGACTTTGCAAATTGGCAAGACACCAGTAAGTGAAAACCAGTCTCTGCATCCGCTTTGCAAAGAACACACCAATGAGGTGACAAACAAGTATTAGGTCTCTTCTTTTGGAGCAAATCCCCAATGTTGAATATTTCCAAATAGGCTTCCCAACAAAAACTACCAACCCTAGGAGGAATCGGTCTGCACCAAACCTCACTAACCGGGAAAGGGGAAGTTGCAGGACTGGTGGACTGGCAAAGGACTTTGGAGAAGGAAGCGCAAGAAAAAGAGCCCGTGGGGGTAGAGGTCCAAATTCTAGAGTCCACCTTAGAAGGGTCCAAGAAAACATTATCAAGAAGTTCAAGAGGCTTGAAATACTATCAAGGTCTGAATCCCTCACAGCCCTCCTCAGACCCAGGTTCCACCCAAACCCTGAAGTGGAAGAAGAAGGGGTGATGAAAGAAGAAACTGGCTCGTTTTTAAATTCAGAAAGAGCATACAAAGAAGGAAACTGTTCCTTAAGAGGAACATTTTTATTTTTCTTTCATTTTATCTATTTTTTTTCATTTTATTATTTAATCATGGCAACATGAATTGACCCATTTGACCCTAAATGGTTTAATTTCTTACCACCACCTAGATGAAAACACTATTTTTTTCTAGGTAGATGTTAAAAGTATAAGCTTTTATGTTATTAGAATTATTAATTTACTAAGTATGGATTTAATTAATAGAACTTAATAATGACAACTTGAGAAGAAACAAAGATGACTTAAGTATATGATTCAATGAACATGAATGCAAGTTAATAACTTAAATGTTGGATTTAATGAGAGGGAATCGAATGCATTTAATATCAATAACTGATTACCCAATTTGCCCTCATTTTTATCAGTAAATTTAAATATAGAGGGGTAAATTTTGTTCTCAAAAAATTCCAGAAATATTCTTGAGGCCATTCGTAAAGTAGTATAAATCTTTACCATTTTTCAAAAATAAAAAAAAAGAATGATTAGTTAACATCACAGGCTTTGTCTAAACCTAGTATGCATACAAAGCCTTTATTCCCAGATTTTAACATCATCATCATCCATTTGGTTTAGTGCTCATTAGCTATTAAGATCTAATCTGTCATTTGCCTCTCCTGAACAAAAGCACCTTGGTAAGGCTAGAACTTGTTTTTGTGCCTTGTGCTTTCCTGTCACCTAACTGATATTTAAGCATGATGTCACCCATTAAGAGGAAAAAAGTTACTAAAGAATAAAAATGTGTACTATATGGATAAGCAATTAGGATATGGTACAATAGTCAACTTATGGTTGTTACAAGTGACTAGGGTTCAAATCATATTTCCCTCATATCCGCAGTTTTTAATGGGCTATTTTAGTGGCATGTCAAATTCAAAATTAAATTTGAATGTTGCCTTAAATATAGCCTTAAATGTTGCATATAATTCAAATTCAAAATTGAATGTTGCCTTTAATGGCATGTCAATTGTCTTAAATGTAAGACTTAATTAAAAGTGATTTGTAAGACTTGATTAAGAGTGATTTAATTGAGGGAGAGGGAGGGAAATAAAATTTGAATTTGAAAAGTATTAAAATTCAAATTGTAGCAGCTGATACATGCATTGTATTGAGCCTGTATCAGATGATACAGACCCGGTGTGGATCGATATGGGCCCATATCGGCCTCGATACGAACAAAAAGACTGGCCATTTCTACATTTATTGGGCCCTCACCAAAACGATACTTATCGGCCGATATGGCCCAATATATTGCGAAATTTTGAGCCTTGTCTTCAACTATTCCAGCAACATGGAACAAATATCAGCCACAAATCTTCTATTACTATTTAGTTTTCCTTAAAAGATTCTTCTTATTCTTTCCTTCTAAATGCCCCATCAGATTGCAAATGGGATAGTGCTGTAAACAGTTTTTGATTTCTTATCACTGGAAAAGGAGGTCAAAGAGAGAATCTCATGTGGTTGTATAGGACTGAAGTTGGGCTGTCTAATAGGGCAAAGAAGTATCGGCAAATGAATTCCATCAAACTATTATCAGTTGTTAAAATGCTATCCAAAGAAAGAAACCATGCTAACACTTCCACTTTTAGAGGGATTGGATCATCCCATACTCCTTTGATTTGAAACTGCTCCTCCTGGTCTTTAATAACCACATTATAATACAACTTGACAGTGAACTGTCCATCTACACATTTTTTCCCACCATATGGCATTTGATAATAAGGGATTTATGATATATCTTTGTTCAGTCCAACTTTCTGAATGGATTTCTTCTGCTTCTAATTATCTGATATTACTTCTGATAAGCTTGTCACATGTAAGCATCTAGTAATGGGGGATTTCTTGTACTTCTAATTTGCTTTTTCTTTTTTCAGCTGGTAATGACAGCTTTTGATTTTGTTAGTTGATAAAAAAATCCTTCAGGATACCATGATTCAAAACCAACCAAGATCTCAAAAATCGATTGAGCATGGTGGTATAATTTGTTAATTTGAGTTTAAATAAAAAATGTTTTTACTGATTCTAATCAAAGAGCAAGTTTATTGTAATGACAACAGACACTTCTATAGATACCTTGTTTTGATCTTTTGCATATTTTGGTTGAAATTCAATACTGAAATTGAATTTTTCTGCAGAGATACTCTGGA
Source organism: Nelumbo lutea (assembly GCF_056320005.1). Lineage (NCBI taxonomy): Eukaryota > Viridiplantae > Streptophyta > Magnoliopsida > Proteales > Nelumbonaceae > Nelumbo > Nelumbo lutea. The sequence continues at coordinate 2,083,831 of NC_142685.1, read as the reverse complement.
AGTGATTTACAGGGTGTAACAGCTAAAGTTGTAGACATGCCACACCATTGTATGTCATATTTCCCTTGCTTTGTCATTTCTAATTTATTTTTTCTTGAGCAGTGGAGTGTGTCACTGACTTTACCTCTACAACACACTACTTTTGAGGATATTTAATGGTCATTATCTACATCATATTGTGCTAATATGTAATTTTCCTCTCAGTATTGGTACAAATGACAATATTCCTATATAATACCTTACCTTCTTCCAAAAAAATCACAATATCTTTTTTCCCTTGCTTGTAAAGATTGAAGTTTCTTGATTATACAATGAGTGAATGCTCCTTATGAAATATATATAGTTTTGGGTGACATTTTGATTTTTTTTTCTCTACTTTATTAGACAGAAAGCAATTGTTTTCTTAGATCCATACCATTTTTTTTATCTGAAACGATAACTTTCATTAGAGATAAATTAAAACTGAAATACAGAAGTCAACCCATATCATGTTGATAGTTGCATCTTGCATCTGTAGTGCGTAAGAAATTAGATCTTGAGTCTCCTCCATCATTCATGCTTTATAGCCCTGATGGAAGCTCTGCACAATTACTATGTTCTGTATTAGCATTGGAAGAGAAGTAAAGCTTGGAATATGCAGGGGTTGGATTTCATTGTTATTGAAAGGAGTCCAGAGGGAGCAGCAAGGTGCTTTTGAGTTGAAGAGCAGGGTTGGAATAGAAACTAAAGTCGTGTGGACTCCAAATCTTTGATCTATCCACAAAATTCAAGGAAGGTTTTTAGTTATGATGTCTCAAGTTCCCAACAGTCTCACTGAACTGTGAAAGCTCACGCTAATATTATCAACCCCGAAAGAGTTCTTTTCCATTGCCAATAGAATGCTTGGTATTACCCATGGTTTTTGAACCGCCGTTGACCTGGACGGTCAGACTGTTCGGCTCGGGAACCATCCAGGCAACCAGTTCCGTTTTACCCCAAACCCGGTCCCTGGCCAAAAACCGTTGAATCAGTCAATGACCCGTTGGCCCGGGCAGGCGAATTGCCGACTCGTTCAATGGTTTTTGGCCATTTTTTATTTTTTATTATTTTTATTTTTTTTTAATTTTTGTTGTCAGAATGGGCTGTCCATTCGAACCGGACAGTCGAACCGTTGACCCGGAAACCGGTGGCCAGAACAGTTCCGTTTCTGGGTCGTTTTTTAAAACCTTGGTATTACCTTCAACTAAATTTCAGGTTATATAATCTTGTGCTATATCCAAGAATGATTTTGAAGGGCTTGGTGCATTTTTCCTTTTTTCTAACAGTCGAAAGTCTTAACATTTCTATTTGTAGCATTAGAGTTATGGGTTGATTGCAGTCTAAGTGGGTTTGGTATGCACCCTATTGGTAATGTTGCCTTCATCTGGCAAAGGACAAGTGTTGCCTTTGTCCTTTGGCTACATTGGTGGTAGGGCACAGTAGGAAGATTCCCTCTACCTTTTGCTTCCTTTATAAAAGTAGAAAAGTTGTGCAAATGAAAACCAAAAATAGCTGGTATTGTTTTGTCCAGCAAACCATGTCTTGGAGTGAACCATTGGAGCTGTTTGTTTACTCCCGTGTTTTGGATAGCTAACTTATATTCTATTCATTAATGAAAAATAATTATATGTACAATGGAAATTATCATGCTGGTACTACCATCTTACAGTTCTTTAACCAATTACATGTACAATGGAAAATTTCATGTTAGTCTTACAGTTCTTTAACCAATTACACACCAAAACAAGGAATCTCTTCTTGTTACTTGTCCCTCCCTAATGTCTTTATTTCTCTCATTAGAGTCTGTAGTTCCATGTTCTAGTCTTTTAACTTTTCAGCCACCATCCCACTGTTTTGGAGTCTCCCTCCACCTTGATATCTCTCAACTTCATCTTTCCCATTGTTAGTCCTTGCAATAGTGCTAGTAATTCATCATTTGTGGAATCACCAATTCCTATAGGCCCTGAAAAGTGAGCAAGAATAGATCTAGAGCTGTCAAAGTTGAGCTTGAATTGGTTTAGAGTTGATGAGTCTAATCTCTAATTAAGCCAGGTGTTGAGCAAGATGAATGGATAGAAGCAGCATTCTGTCCTAATATAATATCCTCTGACGAGTAGAGCACAAATATCTCAAAAATCTTGATGAGGATGTTTTGTTGGTCCTTGCAATAGTGCTAGTAATTCATCATTTGTGGGAATCACCAATTTCTATAGGCCCTGAAAAGAGAGCAACAGTAGATCTAGAGCTGTCAAAATTGAGCTTGATTTGGTTTGGAGTTGGGGAGTCTAATCTCTAATTATGCCAGGTGTTGAGCAAGATGAATGGATAACAGCAGCATTCTGTCCCAATATAATATACTCTGACGAGTAGGGTGCAAATATCTCAATAATCTTGATCAAGATGTTCTTTTACTCTTGTTATGCACCTATTTGATAATAATCAACCAGAATTATCATGTGTTTCGTCATGAGTTTAAACACACTCTCGATTATCTTAATTAACTATTTGTAATGTTTTGAATAATATACTTTTGTTGCTTCTGGCAGATGTTGAAGTTCATCCAAACATACGCAAGCAATTTTGGGATCCGGAATATTGGCCAAAATATGTGCTTGTCAGATATACATGGTTAGTTTCGTTAATTCCATATTATTCTTAACATGGATGTTACCTAGGCAAAAATGTAAATCTGTGGTTTGGATCCACTAAAAGGCCTCGTATTTGTTTCACTAGAAAATCTTTTATTGTTATCATTTGTTGTCCGAATAGGATAGGGTAGAACCAAAATGCCTGCTGGGTCACAGGTCAATTGGTCCAACCACTATGTTGATCTAGTGGCCTGTTGCATCATGGTTAAAAAAATATGAATAGTACCTAAAATTATAAAAAATCAGAAAATTGTTACTTGTATGTCTAAAAAACAACTACATGGCACAAAGCCAACAAATTGATAATATTTGAGGAAATCAAAAGGAAACATGCAGTCTAAGTTGTCATTCTTAAAGAAATATAGAACAGGACAGAATAAATAATTAAGTATGATCAAGTCCATCAAGAACCTATACACAAAATTGAAATGCATGACTTAAAAATACATACTCAGCTGGGGATGGGTTAGCAAACACATCTATAACAAGAAAACTAGAGGAACAGAGTTTGTAACTTGTTTAAACCCCTATAACTTCAGCCTAAAATTCAAAGTTAGAGAACAGTCCATTGGGCCCTCCACCATCATCACAGTCATCTCCTTTAATAGTATTTCCATTGTTTCCATCATTATTACCATTCTCCTAACTTCCATTTCCTTCATCATCATCTTCTATTTCAATAGGTTCAGGATTGAACTTAGCTGTTGTCATTAAATCTGAAATATAAATACGAGTATAGTTGGAGAGGTCATATTTTTTTTACTTGTATTTATTTGACACTATTTCTCAGTATAGTTGGAGAGGTCATATTTATTTGACCGCCTTTTCTTACAGGTGCTGTTACTGGCCTTCTATGTATGTGACATCTAAGTCTACATTCTCTCATTTTATGACATATTGTAGCTGTTCCTAGGTTCCTCAAATGACTTCATTTCTGACCCTTTACTTTCTTCTTTTTCCACTCATCCATCCCAGCATGGGCATTTATGCCACACTTTTTTTTTTTTTCAGACATGTTTCTTGGCTGCTAACTCCGTGCAGCATTACTGGTCTAAATTTCTATCATTATCCAAGACGTATCCCAACTGTATGGGGTTGGCTACATGAGTCATGTTTCACCATTCGGTAATGTTTAATGCAGTGATTTAAAAGGTGTGCCTAAGCGCACAGGCGAGGCACATTTTAGGGTAATGTTTCACTCCTTTTTGCTTTTTTTTAACCTAGTGGGTGGGCCAGGGGCTCCGCCCCCGGACCCCGGTACCATGCCCCTCGAGGCAAGCCCAAATAAGTCCATGTTAGGGTCCTAATAAAACATCTTAAAAAGCAATTAAAATTATAAAACCATTATTTTTTGTGTGAGAACTAAGAATTTAAGACCTTAACATGGACTTGTTTGGGCTTGCCGCGAGGGGTGTGGCACAAAGGTGGCTTGTAGAATCAGGAATGTAATATGTTTTACATCACATTAGCTACTTGAAGTAATGCAATTGAGGAAAAAAAGAGATTTTGGGTTTTACATGCTTGAAAATGTTTTATATGTTTGATTTTATTTTTAAATTTTCATTTGAATACACTTTATATGTTATGTTTATGTATTTTAATTTTAGATAATAGGTTTTTTAAAACATTTATTTTAAAATTTAAGTTTATATTTTTTATTAATATTTTGTTTAATATATATATATTTTTGTATTTTTGCGCCTTGTGCCTTGGGCGCAAATTGGCCCCTGAGCCTTTTTTCTTCCTTGCGCTTTTAAAACACTAGTTTAATGCCCTATCCATTGTTAAATTATGAGCGTTTGAATCATTTATTACTTTTTTGACCCATGTCCTTTTTGGTCTACCATTCAATTTGCAATAGATCACTTCTTACCGGTGCTGTCAATGGTTTCTATGCACATGACCAAACTACTGACAAAGATTACAAGAGTATAAAAAAAAGGAACATGTTAGTATGGAGAAGGTTCAATTTTTTGATGAATATATAGAGAAGGTTCAATGAACTATAAAATGTGTTCAAAGTAGAGGTAACCTTGAGTACTTAAGATGAAGACAAGTTCAGCTGAGAACTCATAACACTGAAAAAAAAGCTCTTTAACACTAATCCTATGGAGCATGGAGGCACCATTTCCATATGTTGCTCACTATTCATCTACACAAAAAAATAAAACTGAAGAAAAAGTTGAATACAAAAATCACATGGAGCTGGAAGCATTGTCTCGAGGGCCATTGCTTGGTGCAATAGTGAAAACTTGGGTTGGAAATGACAATTTAGCACTCGTGTTCATAAGATTTTGGCAAAAAGTTTTGATGCTGACTGCCAACCTAACATAACCATCCTCTATCAGGGATTGTGCTATTTAGTTTATCAAAACAAAAATGTGATCTAACAAATTACCACCTTTTTGTTTTCTTTTCATTTGGGTTTCTTTATTTTTGGTGGGTGTGTTCTAAAAATTTTGCCAGAAGTTTGAGACCTTATTGTAGATTATAGTGTCATGTTGGTATACCATTTTAAGGTTAATCAAATGTCTCGACTCTCAATTAGGTAATAATTTCTTTTGCCTCTGCTTTGTGCATAATGCTGATTAAGGTATGCCATGTATAGTTTCCCAACCTGCATTTACAGAAAACATATACAGCCATACGTCAAGAATATTGAATTTTATGGGCCCTGCAGATTAGTTTCATTAAATTTCTTTTTACATGTCAGTTCAATTTTGTATAGTTATATAGAAATTTCTCTATTTCCTTTATTCTCTGTGGTGCTTCTTTTCTTGTTCATTTTCTCAGATGTGATTCATAGTGGTAAAGTAGAAGATAAATTGTGTTTCTTTACTGAGATTCACAATGATTCTAAAGCATTTTGACAAGTATTTGTGGAACAATTTTACATCTAAGAATCTGATAATTACTGCCCTCTTAACCACAGCAAAAATGTTTGGTTTTGGAATGTTAGAGGCATGCCTCGTAGAGTTATTTGTTGATCCTGTTCAAGGATTATATGTATGCATTTATGCAACATGCTTGGAAACTTTGTTGGCCTGTTTAAAATTTTTACAGACGATATTTTGAAATTAACTATTTTTGCAGGGAGGAGCACTCAGATATAGATGTAACAGCTGGATTTTATGCATTATTTGGATCAGGTAAGAAGGCTCCTCATCATTGCACTTGGTGAATTAAAAAAAAAGTAAAATTGTATTGATATTTTGAGAAATTAAATTGGGCAAGTGTGAATGGAAACTCAGAGGCAAAACTGAAGATTTTTAGACAAAGTTTGGTTCCATCAATTTGGTGGTGCATGTTCTATCCTGTTTTTGCTTTGGCTTGTATTTGTGGTCTTCGGTCCTAAAAGAATTTAAAGGGTTCAACTGCCTTGGTACTTTTTGCTGAGTTTGGATCTGCTGATTACAACTGCACAGCACACTGCTGGACACATTCACACTGCCATACATCAGGAATATGTCTTGTACTTTATATCACTGATGTTCCCAATGCGCAGCAGTGTGATTAACAATGTGGCCAGCATTGTGTTGTGGTCAGCACAGATCTGGACTCCTTTTTGCTAGATGGAATGTTGCAAGGACACACCTAAGGCTCGGTTGGTTGTGTGCACAGGGCATGCTCTCTTCTGTTTAAATATTTTTCTGTTCTATTTTATTATTAATGATCCAGCCACTTGGAGGGTGATGAATTAAAGGGTAAAAATATTTCATTTATTAGAAAATTTGCTTAAAGTTTATTTTATGCACGTGAAACAGGGCTCTTAGTGTCTTTTATCCTTGCGATATATGTGTTGCAGTCCTCTCAGGACAAATTAGCAAGGTACATATTGGCTTCCTGTTCTTTCCAATTGGTATTTTATATTTCATTTGTTGTTCGCATGGTCCTTTTTTATTTGATAAAATTTTGATATTTAAGTTGACACTTAGGATCAAAATTTCACATCATATGAAGGAGACCTTAGAGGTTCTCACAAAATTATCTTATGCATCAATTTCGGTATTTTTTGTGACTTTCCCTTAGGAGTTTGCTGTTTTTTTTAGGTTTGTGAGGGAGACTGTTGCAGAGAGCAGCATTCCTGGGGGAGGCGTGGCCAAGGTTGAGTGAACTAGTGAAGGAACTCTCGGCATGTCGGAACCTCAGAAACAGAAAGGAATGCCACTGTTTTCTCTCTCTCTGGAGGGGGGCTTGGAATCAGGATAGGGGAAGGCTTTTGGTCATTGTATATTGTTGAATTTTGTACGTGAGTCGTGAGGATTAGTAACTTGCGTAGAAAATCTATTTTATGGCGCATATTTTCTTCCGTAACGCAACACTTTCATTTTGAGTATATTCGTAGATTTCTAACGCTGGAAAATTGTTCAAGTTTGCTTCCCATAATATAAATAGTTTCCCTGCTGAAAGAAAAAAATAGCCTCTTTCAACCCCTAAAAGCATTAATATCCAATTCAAAAGTAGGTAATCAGAAACCCCCCCCCCCCCCCACAAAAAAAAGAGCAAATTTGAAATTGAGTTTAAGATAATGAAAAATGTAAATTTTTAGAACAAATAACCTAGAAGCCTAGAAGAATCTGTTCTAATCAAAATAAAACCAAATCGAGAATTAAAGCTAGTCAAGCTAGTCAGATAAATCTACCCCCCAAAAAAGAGGTATACAAAGACAAAGATAATGGAGTGGTGAGAAAATCATTAGGAGAAAGAGTTTCTGTTTCTTATGCTTTTTTATAAATACGGGATCTTTTTTGGGTGTCGACTTGGGCCAGGTTACTAACACACACCTGCAAAAACAATGACTGTAACTTCTCTACTAATCTCAGGATTCTCAGCTTCTAAGTTCTAATTTTAGGAGAGTCGAAACAGAGAGGACGAAGCAAATCATAACGCACGATAGGAAGAAATGGATCGTAGTGTGCTGTGCCGTTGAGTGAAACGTTCAGTTGCCGCGAGGGTTTGACCCAAAATATTCAAACAAATCCAGCAAAGCCCTACTTCGCTACAGCATGAGCCGCATGATTAGCTTAAAGATTTTCCTCACCGACCTGCGTTATCTGCCAACTTGACAATACAATGGTAAAATCCAGAACCATGCCAAATACCATCTAATCATAAGCTTAAAGATTTTTCCAAACACAACCCCTACCCGTTCCGGCCCTAAAGTCGGGGCGGATCCAGGTGGGGCATCCATTCCCATAAGAGACGGGGAATCTTTAAATTTTCTCCACTCTAAGGAAATTAATTAAAATGATCTATTTTATGGATAATATGATATAGAAATTCGGGGTATTTACAATTGAATTATAATATTTTAGGGGTAATTCAAAAATAAAATTATGGGATCTTAAGATTTTAAAAATTTTTTAAAAATTTGAGGATTTTAAATATCAATATTAACCCTAGAGATATTTTACTAATTTACCTTTGGATTTGGAGTGGATTCGAGTAATTATATACAAAACCCGTCTCTGCCCCGCCCTTGTTTAGGATCGAAAAAAAATCCGCCCCATTCGGGGCGGGGCTCCGGTTCTACGGTGGAAATGGCGGAAACAGGATCAATGAAGCAGTCTTGCGCGCAAAGGATCTAGAGCTCCGTTATAACAGTCTCAACGACTGCAAAATCGATACATACTCTTGACAAGAGAGTTAAGGAGGCTCTATGGAAAAGCAAGGTTATCGTTGAGGACATATGGAGTTTGATCGATCCGACCTCGGCGAGGATCGTACCAGGAGGCAGCAAAGTGAAATAACGCATCGCCTGGCACATTTTGCCTTACCTTTTTGTATTTCCGACTTGATAATTGCTTTGCGGTGTTTCCAACTGATTGTAGTTGGTTAAAATTCATTTAATATCTAATACGAGGACATTCATTGATTTATATATAATGAAGGCTGGTTGTTTCTGTACAACAAACCATTGTACAAGAAGAAGAAGAAGAAGAAGAAGACGAAGAATGTGATCGTGGGTGCACTGGTGTGGGATTATGACAAACAATAAGACCATTATGACCTGAATGTCGATCAGTTCCCTCCTCCTCCTCGTCCTTCTCCTCCTGTTTCTCCCGGATAAACTTCAGTACCTCTTCGAACGTCTTAGTTGTGCAAGGTATGGTAATAGGACCATCAATTTTGGGATCGAAACAATCGTCCTCTACAGACTGTTTAAGTAATGCTTCAAAACTTGGAAACGACAAATACTCTAGGGGAACATTGTATCTGTGCCGATCTTCTCCGACATATACCGGAAAAAAGCCTTTTGGAACCGGAAGTTGATTGTGGTCGTCGTCTTTGGACAATAGGAAGCATTCGTATTCGTTTGATGAGCTGAAATGTTTGAAACAGAGAATATTCTTGAGAGAGCAAAGTCCTCGCCGAATGCGTCTTCGAGAAAACATGATCGGATTCTATGATGTATCTTCTGTATATTATTCAAGAAAAGTGAGGATACTAAAATTTATAAACTGAAATCAAACTAGAACTAAAGGAGATACCAGTGGAGAAGGAGAACATACAAAAGTGATGGGTAGAGCAGAAACCTGTGGAGAATCTCAGTTAGGCGAGCAAAAGAGATGATGGGTAAAAAACGGCAGAGAAGCCACGGTAGAGAACACAAATAAGGCCGAATATGTGTTAATTTAAGGAAATCAGAGATACGGAGAAGATATGAGATCGGCAGAGATGGGATATTATGGTATAAATATAGAAGAATGTTAGTGACGGTGGACATGGAGTAGTACAAATCTATGTATGTAAGGTATCTAGATTCCCTATTCTATATATGTATATATTATTTCCAATTTTCCATCTCAACGTAGGAGGTTAGAGGTTAGGAGCTAGGTCTGGACTAACCAAACCATCATCAGCTTCTTCGTAATACCCAAAACAAGTAAACGCACGATAGCCCTTAGGCTGGGGTCTTGAGCCAGAGAGACCAAATCAAAGAACAATGGGATTGGATGTTTCGTGGCATCCACGCGTTTCAAGTTAATTTATTGGCAAAAAACGGCATAGATTAATAAGAGGCGTGTGGCCTCCATGTGCTTCATCATTATAATAACAAGAGAATGTGGACTCCACGAGCTCCCTCCTACATTTTAATAAGAAGAAACATACATACTTTACAGGAGGACATGCCCAGGAGGGAGACCGCGTGACTCACTCAAACTCAAACTCAAAGGAAGAGACACAGAAGAAAAAGAATGGAGGGCAGGAACAGGTACAGCTGGGAGGGTACAGACGTACACTCATGGTACATCTTGATCTTACAACAAATGGGTACGGAATGAATGACTCGGCGAAACTCAATTACACTTTACAGGAGCGAGAGACTGACAAGCAAATTGTGCAAAATGATCTGTCATATCTCAGACATGGTGGATCCCAATCTTAATTTTATGGTGAGATGTGGGGATACAGTTTTTGTTGGAGAATTTGCACCACATTAGCTCTAAAGGCGTACATGGCATATCATAATTGGCGCAGTTAGTAGTATCTCCTTCTCCTTTGACCCCTGTAGGCTGTAGCTAGACTAGAGGATTCAGACTTTCAGAGCACATAGTCTGACTAACCTCATTGAAGGACGACTTCGATTTTAGCTGTATGGGTATTGGGTAGGTGTCGTGTCAACCCAGATCCATTAGATAAGCGGCCCCAGCACCAGCAGGAACAGGATTAGCTTAGCTTAGTTGAACATTCCCAAGCCTAGCAAGAAAATATGGCATTACGATTACGAAGAAAATTCGACGACACAACTAGATTACTAGATGACGTAAGGTGGGGTGGGGCCTGGGGGTGCGACTGCAACAAGTGCCATCCATCGTGCCTATAACAGTCACTTCAGTGTCGAACTGTGTGTCATGGGTGGGCTATGCATATACTTTTGTACGGGAGTTTACCAATGGCATTATTGTAATATTATAGTATGTTTTTTCACATTTTTTATGTTTCTTAATGTCACTCCCCCAAAAGCTTAATGTACTCTTTGAGGGGAGGTAGGTAGTTGAGTGAGTTCATAAGCGTGTAAAGGTTAAGCACGAGATCCCATCGATACTATACTGTGTGCTTGTGCTTACCACAGATTAATGCAATACAAGTTGCCTTTTGTCTAATTTGTATGTCTTCTTGTTGCCTTTTGTATGTTATTGCTTGCATTTGTAGGCTTTCTCGATCCCATCGAGCGTCGCACGGGGCCTCATCAATTAGCCCCGTGACAGTTAGTATCAGAGCCGAAACTCCTATACACACTCTGGACCTTGTCTTCGTCCCTACATCAACACAATGAAGAGCAACCGTGGCATTGCCGATGACACACCACATGGGCGGCCTCAAGCCCACGACACCGAGGAAGCTCCACTTGACGAACCTACCAAGTCACAAGCCCCAAAGGGCCGTACAACCAAAGCTAGCAAACACGACAAATCAGTCGACCAACTAGCTAACGTGGATATGCACCTCCTACGTTGCGAGGTGATAGTGGGAGAAACCCGAGATCGGGTTGATGAACTCCACCTCAACCTAGAGATGGTTAAGAATGCAGTGGTGGAACTAGAAGGACATTTCAATGGCGCCTTTAGAGACATGCACACCACCATACAGAATTCGGGAATTGGGCCTTCCCAAAGCAGCATATAGGGCTTGCTAGACAGATTTCAAGCGCAATTGGATGAGATGAGAGATGAGAGATGAGATGACTCTCCTAAAGAGGGCAGTGGCCAATGCACCTAGCACTCCCTCCACCCTAGCTTCCATGAACATCAAGATCCAAGAGCCAACACCTTACTCGGGTGCTCGGGATGCTAGGGAGCTTGACAACTTCTTGTGGCAATTGGAGCAATATTTCTCCGCCACTAGCATCACTGACAACCAAACTCAGGTACGTACAGCTGCTATGTATTTTGACTGATATCGCAATGTTATGGTGGCGTAGGTGTTGCCAAGACATTGAACGTGGAACCCGCACTATCGACACCTGGGTTGGATTCAAGCGTGAGATCAAGCGGTAGTTCTACCCAGAAAATGTTGAGTACCTGGCGCGCCGAAGAATGAAAAATCTCAGACATCAAGAATCACTACATGACTATGTCAAGGAGTTTTCGGCTTTGACGCTGGAGATCACTGACATGTCAGACAAGGATCTTCTATTCAATTTTATGGATGGTCTCAAGCCATGGGCCGAGCTCAAACTCCAACGACGTGGGGTTGAGGACCTCGCCACCGCCATGGCCGTAGCTGAGCAGCTTGTTGATCTGAGAACACCTAAGGAAGATGTGCAAAGACCATCCAATCCATGTACCACGACTTTGAGTGGAGGTGATGAACAATCAACCTCTACAAAGGAGAAGCCAGTGCTTGCGGACAAGCCCTACAATTACCAACAAGGGAAGAAGCCACAAGGAGGCCCAAGCCAGTAGGGCCACCAAGCCACTAGGAGACCTCCTCCTGCGCCTTGTTACCTTTGCAACGGGAACCATTGGACGAATGACTGTCCAACCCGAAAGAAAATAACTGCCCTCATTGCCAAACTCAGTGATAGTGAAGAGAGCGATGAGGAGAAACCCACCGCGGCGCCAAGAGTAGGCGCCCTCCAACTCATCAACGCCATGGTCAAGAAAGAGGCCACATCCAAGTGGCCCACCAAAGCCCACAAGGGGCTGAGTTATGTAGATATCACCCTCGGCGGGAGGCCGACCCAAGCCTTGGTGGACACTAGGGCCACCCACAACTTCATTTCGCTTGCAGGGGCCAAGCGACTCGACTTGACCACCACCAAACAAACGGGGTGGGTCAAGGCTGTCAACTCCGGGGCCAAAGCAGTAGAGGGCACGGCCCGTGGAGTAGAACTCCGAGTTGGACCATGGAAAGGACCCATCAATCTATCTGTGATTCCCTTGGATGATTTTCAAGTTGTTCTTGGAGTGGAGTTCCTCAAGCAAGCGAAAGCAACACTTATGCCACACATCAACAACTTGCTTATCCTGGACGAACACTCCCCTTGCATGGTTCTTGTCTCATCAGCCGTGTAGATACTTGGGAAACAGCTTTCAGCATTATAGTTGTACCAAGAAACCAGCAACCATGAAGACAGCGCCACGCCAACAAGGAAGAACCCCTTGTCAAGTACCTCACCTCGACACTGGAACTGGTTGGGAAGTCGTCACCAGGAAGAAGTAACCCCCAAGATAGTTCCATTTCCAGCGCCAACGCCAATGCCAGCGCCCAAGTCAGCACCAACATCGGCATCTGCATCAGCTTCAACACCAACAACATCAACGGAAGTCGACTTCACAGCAGAAGCCGCAAGTGCTTGCAACTGATGGGCCCAACAAAAAACCCAAGGCTGTGTCAAACCTAGCCCACATCTACTACCACAACCAACGGGGACAGCGAGTGCCACCCAAGCCATTTAGGGACCACCTTTACATCATCCCTCATGCTAAATCCAGTAGTAGCGTTGTGAGTTAACCTTGGAAAAAAATAAATGGGAACCAACATCCTAACAATCCAAAATATCATTTTGACCTAGCCCTGGCCACAAACCTTCCAAACACCAAACTAGAACAACCAAAATCCTACCTTGAAGCAGCCAGGCAAGGACTAACCGTAGAGACTAGCCATAGGTTTTCCCGCCATCCAGAACACATTGAAGACGTCCACCCATCATCATGCCCAGGCCTTGGAAAAGATAAACTTCGTGGAACAGTTGAAGAACATTCCTTCATCAACAGCAGATCGTAGCCTCAAGTAAAAACTAGTCTTCGAGGACGAATACTGAATTGAGTGGGGGAGACTGTAACAAGTGTTCTCTCTGCCACGCCATCAAGTGCCATCCATCGTGCCTATAACAACCACTTCAGTGTCCAAGTGTGTGTCATGGGTGGGCTATGCATGTACTTTTGTATGGGAGTTTGTCAATGGCACTATTGTAATATTGTAGTATGCTTTTTCACATTTTTTATGTTTCTTAATGTCACTCCCTCAAAATCTTAACGTACTCTTTGAGGGGAGGTAGGTAGTCGAGTGAGCTCATAAGCGTGTAAAGGTTAAGCACGAGATCCCCTCGACACTGTACTGTGTGCTTGTGCTTCCCACAGATTAATGCAATACAAGTTGCCTTTTGTCTAATTTGTGTGCCTTCTTGTTGCCTTTTGTGTGTTGTTATTTGCATTTATAGGCTTTCTCGATCCCATCGAGCGTCGCACGGACATTACGACACAACGACGCCCCCTATAATTTCATGTTTCAACAGGCCAGGATAACGCGCCTTACCGATAGACTTGATCTTTATTTATCCAAAATTGATAGAGGATTCTGGCATGGCATCCTGTATACATCATTAGAATTTAAAAGAAGAGAACTCCTCATCCACACGACTTATTTTCCCTCTGTAACACCTCCCCAATTATAATATTTAACTTTCTCACTATTTACGTCAGTAGGAGCGCAGACTTATAATATTTCTACCCTTGAGGTTGAGGGCACTCTTTGTCATACACCTCGCTGGCATACTTCCAGTTAATAACCTTCCGCATGTTCTTCAGATAATCAGGTCTCACATTCTTGTACTGCACCATAACAAAGCCATAAAAAAAATGTCCATTTCATGTACAAGTTCAACAGCAACAATAGGAAAACCCTACTACACGAACATTTTTCTTTTTTAATGCACTACTGACAACCCTACTAGCTGAACAATGTAACCATAAAAACATAAAAGTTGGTAGTTTGTGATGATTTTGACATTTTTCCTACTAGATACTCGAGCAATTACAGGTACTGATATGGATTGATTGGAATTATGGTTTTCAAGGTGCCAAGCAAGGCTAGGCAAACAAGAGGCGCCTTGTTATTTAGTTACCTGGGCATTCAATTTTTTAAAATAAAAAAAGTATAAAGTTCACTAGTAATTATTAATAGTATTCATAAAAAAAAAAAAACAAAGTATAGACTTTGTATTAAAACATAGAAAGTCAAACATATTCATGAAAAGAATAAGGAGAGAAGAAAAATCAGAATATATAGGGGCCGAGACCATGCTTTTGTCCCAAGAAAAGAATACGGGTGGAAGAGGAAGGAGAAGAATTGACAAAACTTCAACTTCTTCCTTACTTATTGATTCAGGTTTTGAAGTCTTCAAGGGCTCAAGTGTCAAGACACATACACCAACCAATATGCGTCTTAATTGATCCCAAATAAAATAAATAAGAAAATAATAAAAAGAAACTAGCATATAAATTCATAAAATGAATAATTTTGTGTGATAGTATCTATTTTATCATTATAATCTCAAAATTTGAACAATAAAAAATCAAAATCCACCCATTAATTTTGATAAATAACACTTGATTGGCTATCACGTTTATGATTCCAGTTGACTGGTCAAAAGTTTTTCAGATATCATATCTTTTCAATATCAGTCAAACCCTATAACAAAATTTTGTAGTGCCACATACAAAAAATAGCTAGGAAGTTAAGCAGGTGACCCTCCATGGGCACCTTGTTGCCTAGGTATCACCACAACTATGCTTGAAACTTGCCAAATAACCTCACATATTCAGTCATGTGGAGATAAGAATAAACCAGATTGTGAAGCAGAAAAGATTCCTCTGGTCAAGCACATTATCAATGCTCAGTCTCAGGTTTAGCCCATGCCCTTCCCCTGCACTAACTGGATTCAGGTGTAGCCCATGCCCATGGTACTGCTAAAGACCTCCCCAAGCAATAATCCACACACACACACATATATATATATATGCATGTATGAATCTTCTAATCTGATCATTGAGAAAAGAAGGCTGAATTATCAATGTCCTATATTTCAAATTGGTTCTGAGCTCAAAATGGCCCTACAGATTTCTCTCACTATCCTATATTAATCGACCAAGTTTGAGCTCAAAAACCCTTTCCATGTGTCAAGATTAAACCCTTCTTATAAAGTTCAATATTACAATATTAAAAATTTTGCATAAAAAATAAAAATAAAAATAAAAATTTCAAGGTCATTGGTACTTGGGGAAAACAGTAATCCTGGGTGGCATACAGAGCTTATGTGAACTGGAGGATTGAACAGGTAGCCAATCCAGAGGTCCCCTACATTGTGGACGGTTTAGATGGTCATCATCCCTCCATGATGTAGAAATATGGTAGGTCATGAAGGTTAGCTCCCCACTTGTAGCAACCAATAGTATAACAGGAAATTGAAATATCCAATACCAACATGGTGCTGTATAGGGGTGGCAATTTTTCACCCAACCCGCTAAACCCACCCAACTATCTAACCCACCCATTTACTTGGCAGGTTGTGTGATCAACCCATCACCCAAGCCACCCATTTAAATGGGTTGGGTTGGGTTGGGTTGTGGATAACCATTGGGTTAACCATTAAAGACATAAGTATTAATTCCTTAGCCATTTTTTTAATTTTCTTCATTTTAATTAAATAATTTATAATTAATGCATTAATTTTCTATTAATTATTGACTAAATTTAGTTTTGTCTTGAATTAACACACTTCACCCGACATAAATCCAAATCAATTAGACCCAAGTTCGGACCAGTTCAACGCGGTCTGACTCGATCCAGCATATACCAGTCCAAGCCGACCCGAATCCAAAATAGACCCCCGGGCGGGATGGTTTGGTATCGCTTGCTCAGACTGGTTTGGGTCGTCCGGTCCAACTAGTATTCACACGGCCCGATCCAACCCAATACAAGCCAATTCGGGTCGACCCGAATCCAAAACGGCTTCAGACGGGATGGTTCAGTGTTCGTGTGCTTTGCCCGGTTTGGACCATTCAACCGACCAATATCCACACAAACCGGCCCAAATTACTTACGTTGACCCGCTTCGGGCCAGTCAGTTCGGTCCCAAACCCGTGCACAAACCTGACTTGGTCCGGTCCAAGTCAATCCACCATTGTCTGAACTGGTCTGGTCCAAGTCAATCCACCATTGTCTGAACCGGACTGATCTAGATCTAAATGGTTCAACCACCCTTAATGTGATTAGCTCGAAGGTAATCTAATTAGATAGTTCAAGTTGGTCTGACCGGTTTGAACCTAAGCGGTTCGATCAAACCCGAAATCCGAACATAGCCAAATGGCTTTGCTGCTTGTGTAAAAATAGCATGCATGTAATGTGAATTGAACCTTCACCACTTGTGTAAATAGTAACTACAATTACCACCAAGCTATGACCAACTTATTTGTTAAGAGAGAGTTAGTTTGTTTTTTAAGTCCATAAATATAAGATTAATGGGTTTGGGCGGGTTGGATTGGGTTAGAGCGGGTTTGGGTTGAACCCAACCCATTTAATTTTATATAACTGGGTCATTAATGGGTTGGCGGGTTAGATGGGTTGAGTTGAAGCTCAACCCAACCCAACCCGCCCAATTGCCACCACTAGTGCTGTATTGTGCCAGTATGTTTGCCAAGTCTGCAGAAGTATCCATATCTTAACTACATGAATACACCAAATGCATAGAAATATTCAGACATATGCTATAATATCCTACTATTTTAAGTTCAACCTTCTTTAGTAAAAGATGTCCAGTGGAAATTGATTAAAATTCCTGAAATGAAAATTTGTTAGAGGACTACTTTACCCCATTAAAGTAACTGTAGGAGAACAAACGATGTAATATTCCAATGGGGAATAGAAAAAGAAAAGGAAATTTGGGCAGAAGATTTAATGAAACCTAAAGAACATAGGATTTGAGCATCACTTGTATGAATTTTCTCTAAGAAAATTCACCTGCAAGTAGTATGCATGCTCCCAAACATCTATCCCAAGCAGAACTAAATTTGGTCCCTTAGTAACCCAATGGATCCTGTGACAAGCTTAAGTCAGTTACAGCAGTCTGCTGAAATGAATATGATTATAAGCAAAAATTGTATTGATAAAATTGTTTACAAAAGGCAAACATAAATTACTGAAACCCAAGACATCTTTCTCGTGAAAAAGGAATCATAACTGTAAGGTTAAATGAGCTCAAAATCAAGCACTGATAGTTTCAGAATATTTAGTCTATGCATAGCATAGAAAGAGAGACCTTTTAGAACTAGTTAATGTTCCAGAAATTATCTATCTGAAAAAAAAAAGGTTAAACATTCCAGAAGTTGGATGGCAGGAAGACAAAAGATTCAATGAAAGATTCTCCTGAACTTTTGAGACGGTCACTACTTGCAAAATTCAAGAAGTTGGATGGCAGGAAGACAAAAGATTCAATCAAGCATTACAAAATTCAAATAGTTAATTTCACTTACAATTAGTTCCATCCAGAAGACCATGCATTGCAATTACTCATTGGTAACTTGTCTACGGCCCTGAAAGGACTAGTCTTGAAGAAGTTGCATAAGAAAGAAAATGTAATTTAGTGAGAATAAACTCACTGAGCAGAGGTAAGACTCCAAGCCTAACAATAAACTCATAAATTGTTAAGGTGAGAATAAAGAATTGTTGACTCAGAAAGAACGTATTTTCTCTACTACACAAGCAAAGACATCTGAGTAGAAATTTCGAGTTGAATAGCCAAAATAATATGCCAGAACAATGCAAAAACTTCAAAACATCCAAATACTGATAGTAGATGAATAAAGTAAAAGAATCTTGTAGAAGTCACCTGCTTTGCTGTGGTTTCAACTAAAAGCTTCTTTGAGCCTTTATCCAGACCTAGCCACTGCTACTGCCAAGTTCGAAATTGGTGGTGTAAGTGAGAAACGAATGTTTGAAACACGAGGCATCCAGTCAATGACAAGAAATAAAGGGAAATAGAGCAAACACCAGAACTTTAACAAGTGTAAACAATGGTTGAAAGACAAGGACCTCCTCTGCATATTCTGTAAACAAACCACAGAAACAAGCAATCACTTGTTCTTTCCATGCCCTCTTGCAAGAGCAATATGCTGTGGAAGTCAACTGGGAATCAACCCAGACACTGCAGCAGTCAACCCACCACATGAAGCCATAATACACTGGATGGAATCCTTGAGTGCTCATCTGGACAAACAAACAATCTCTAACCTGCTGGCAAAGGCCTGTTTTTTATATACTTAATCTGGACAGCCAGAAACAAGGCCATTTTCCAAGGCAAACATTGCTCACCAATGGACATCATTCAGAAAGCCAGATATTATCATACTCTTCAATACCAACTTTGTGGCCAAGATAGAAACAGTACAGCAGTTACTAAGAACCTTCCAGAAAAGTTGACACCTCATCTGGCTTTTGATGTCTCATACAATACTAACACAGGACTTGCAAAAGGGCATGAAAAGATGAAGCGATTGCTTGTTTCTGTGGTTTGTTTACAGAATATGCAGAGGAGGTCCTTGTCTTCCAACCATTGTTTACACTTGTCTTTAGTTAACAGCCCGTCCCATAAAAGCTTCCAAGTTAACAGCCCTGCGCGAGTAACCATTGCAGCTCAGGGGCGACCTTGCTGGGCCGTCAGTTATGATGCAGAAATTCAAGCTCTTATAGATGGTCTGGAAGCAACTCAGAGCGAAGGAATTCAGAGGTTAATATGCAGTCTTCTTACTCTTTAAAAACAATGTACTGGTATCATATTAGGAAGCTACTATCGTCTTTTCAATATTTCAGTATCAGTCATGTAAATAGAAATGCAAACTTAGCAGCCCATACTTTAGCCTATGAGGCCTGTAAAGGGCAGTTAGTAATCTGTGAAAAATCTCCAAACGATGTAACTCTATATGTTCAGTAATGAAGGGCACCTTTATTTTGGGAAAAAAAACCTTACCACCCACCCAGATCCCTGCAAAGCAGCACCTTCTGTATTAATCTTTTGCACCATGCTTCCATTGAACCAAAATGTTCATCAATAGCCCAACTAAGTGCACCCTTAGGAGGCTCACCACCTCCTTCCTGTCAGAATATTTTACCAAAGCATGTTTAGGATCCCAGTTAGGCAGGGCAGGGCCAGTATATTTCAGTGGTTTTATTTTTATTTTCTTTTTTTTTTTTTTTTGGAGGGGGGCACAAAACATATGTTAACTAATATGAGAATGAGATATAAGAGTACAGAGTTGCATGGACAGGAATGAGATTTTTCCAAAAACTTGAATGGTTGATATGACCTACAAAAGAAATAACAATGGTCTATAATTAAAAACAAACAAAAAAAAAACAATAGTAGACAATGATGCCAGTGATACAAGTAACCATGGATAAATTACAAGTTATTAATAGAGGTAGATCTATAAATTAACAGAATAATCTGTACTGAACAAAATGAAAGCACAAGAAGCAGCAAACTAGACATGAGTTTTTTCAATATAGAATAGTGAAGCAAAAATATAGCCCCCGGGCTGTATGGTTTTACAGAATAGTGAAGCTGATGGGATGACTGAAACCCCTTCAAATGAAGAAATTGAAATGGTAGTAAAGGTGATGAAACATACAGCCCCTGGACCAGATGGTTTTACTCCATTTTCTATCAGAAATACTGGAAAATTGTGGGTGAAGATGTCTGTAGAATGGTGAGGGAGTTTTTTAATATGGTTATCTCCCATCCGAGGCAAATTGCACTAATTTGATTTACATCCTCAAATGCAAGAACCCAGAAAATTTAAATCAGTTCAGACAAATAAGTTTGTGTAATGTATACAAGATCATAGTAAAGTGCTTGGACAAAAAAAATGCAGAATCATTTGGACAAGTTAATATCTCCAAATCAAGCAGCTTTTGTGAGAGGAAGACATAATTCTGGCAAGAGAGATCATTAGGAAAATGAAATCTCAAAAATGAGGGAAAAGATGGGTAGCAATAGAAGTTGGTATGTCAAGTGCCTAAGATAGAATGAGTAGAGGCTTTCTAATCAAGGTCTTACAAGAAATGGGATTTAATCAACATTTCTGTAAACTCATAGACACTTGCATTGGTACTCTGACGTTCTCAATCAAACTGAATGGAACTTCTAGTGATTCTTTCACTCTAAAAAAGAGATTGAGACAAGGAGATCCATTATCTCCATACTTGTTCATTATAAAAATGCAGGTTTTGTTTGTAATGTTAAACGATGCAGAAATGAATGGAAAAATTCATGGTTTTAAAGTAAAAAATAATGGTTCCTCTATCTCTCATCTATTATTTGCAGATGATTGCCTCTTGTTTTGTAAAGATGATCCTAGGAAGATAAGAAAAGTGATGGGCATTCTTAATGACTTCCAAAGAATTTCAGGTCAGCATGTAAATTTGGCTAAATCAGGGGTTTATTTCAATGGAAATGTTCATAGGAATCATCAAAAATTGCTGCAGAGAATGTTGGGTATGAAGTATTTGAAACTGGAGGACAAATACTTGGGGGTAAGATGATGGATAGGGAGGAAAAAAGCCACTGCTTTTCAAGAATTGATTTATAAAATTGAGCAAAAGATTGCATTATGGAAGGCCAAGCGTTTGTCTCAAGCTAGTATAAGTGTAGAACCACTATGATTAAGGTTGTGGCTCAAGCTATACCTAACTATACCATGGGTAATGTAATCTTAACCAAAGCTGTTACTAATAAGCTTGAGAAGATGTAGAGGCCGTTCTGGTGGGTGGGAGAAGAAAAGAAGAAAAGCTGGCACCATATTGGATGGAACAAATTCTGTAAAATAAAAGATGAGGGTTGGCTGGGTTTTAGAAAAGTGCATAAAATGAACCAAGCACTGTTTGGTAAGCAGGGGTGGAGACTCCTAACAGATCGGGAAGTTTGGTGGGTGAAACTTATAAAAGAATGGTATGGTGATTTAAAGCTCAATATGAAATTGATGTGAAGCTGTTGAATGATGCTTGGATTCCCTCTTTGGTCAGAGGAAAACCAATTATAAAAGATGGTGTGGTTGAGGACCTAAGTCAAAGAAGTGTAGGTGAACTGTTAATGCAGGATGGGTCATAGAATGTGCAACTGTTACAACAATGTTTCACTACAGAAACCATTGCCCACATTATGCAAATAAAACCAAACAGAAAATTACAATGGGATAAGTTATTGTGGAAGACAAATAAATCATGCATATACTCTGTCAGGTCAGCTTACAGAACATTTATGAAGACGGAGGCTTCAACTTCTAACTTCAACATAAACTGGATTTGGGTATGGAAATTAAAAGTTCCATATAGATTTCAAGTCTTTCTTTGGAAATGCTTATGAGAGGGTTTATCAACTAATGATAAGAAATCTTTTTTGCCTACTGATGAGCAACAATGTGTTCTATGCAACCAAGAGCCAGAAACTCAAAATCACTTATTTTTCACATGCTCCTTTTCTAGAGCTATATGGCTGGCCTTACAAATAGGAGTAAACCTAGAAACTATTCACTCTCAGCCTTTATTTCAAATAGTAACAGAAAGGCAAGAGCAAGCCCTCCAAACCTTATCAAAGAATGAGAAGACAGATATATTGGGTTTATTTGCCATTGTGCTAAGGCAGATTTGAGATGCAAGGAATGACAAGTTATACAGGAGGAGGCAACCAAATCCAATAGAAACATTAGCTAAGGCCCAGTCTTACTGCTATCAACAACGCAATGAATTGATAGAAGACCAAACGTTACAACAAAATGCAAGTGAAAATATTCAACCGGTGCATGATAAATAATTAAATATGCAGTAAAATGGATGGTAGATGGGTCTTCCGACCCTCAAACAGGCAGAGCTGTTACAGGCTTAGTTTGTGTGGATTGCAATAATCGGGTTCTCTATGCAGCTGGGTTACAATGTTGGTCAGCAAATAGCATGGAAGAAGAGTGGCAAGCAACCTTAAGAGCTCTCCAGCTATCGTTAGACCATGGATGGAAGGAGGTTCTTGTATTGACGGATGCCAAACAAGTGGTAAATGTGTTGACCTCAAGAACTGTTGTGGAAGGGTGATCCTAGAAACTTATTTTTGATCAACGTATGGAATTGCTGATACAGCTCCATTTTGATTGTTTATATGTAAATAGGCAATGTAATGAAGTACCGCATATGTTACCATATAAAGTATGTAAAGGGGCTGGTGACATACATGTTGACACCACCCAGGGAAATATGTGTATTTAGAACCTGTTTTCCTTATTAATGAAGCAGCTTTGTGTGTTAAAAAAAAAAGAGAGTTAGCAAACAACCAGACATTTAAAATAAAAAATAGTGCAAATAGTGCGACAATTATAGGAACTATTTCTTCTGCTCGTACTTTTTCCAAAAACGAAAAGTAATATTTTCTACCTGTAAGAAGTGAAATATTGCATTCAATGAGCTTGCCTGGTTGAAGGTTTTTTTCCTCTTCTCTTTCAAAACGGCTGTTGATGAGGGCAGATTTGGCCCTCCAGTGGAATTGTGACATGTGGCACCTCGTTTCTCCAATATTATTTTCAAAGCTCTCTACAATCAGAGTGCTAACTTAAGCATCGGAGAGCCCCTGTCGGGAAAATACCCCCAGGACCACTGATTCAATTCCTACAGGTCCCTCATCTCCCGCTGCCTACAAAGAGGAGGAAAAGATAGAGTTCTCGCTGGTCCCTCAACTCCCGTCACCCACAAAGAGGAGGAAAAGATAGAGTTCTCGTAGGTCCCTCAGCTCCCACTGCCTACAAAGGAAAGAAGACCACCTCATGCTGAGGGCAGTCGGGTTGCGCCGCACCAGGGAGCTCCACCATTCTCTAAGTCACAGGTCGCCTAATAGAGAGTTCGCCACCAGGTAGCTCTCCACCAGGCAGTTCGCCCTTAGGGAGCTCGCCACCAGGCAGCTCGCTACCAGGCAGTTCGCCACTAGGGAGCTCGCCACTAGGGAGCTCGCCACCAGGCAATTCACCTCCAGACGGTTCGCCACCAGGCAATTCGCCCCCAAGCAATTCTCCACCAAGCAGTTTGCCACCAGACAGTTCGCCACCAAGTAACTCATCACTAAGGCACATCACCACCGGGTCAAATAACGAGGTACTTAGCCAAAAAATTTTTACATCGCAAAACATTGGTACATGGCCAGAAACGGTTACATCAACTGTATTCCCCAAAAATGAATTTGCTATAAGAATGCTCCCTCAAATAGCCGTTACAAATTAGTTGTTTACAAACTATTTCTTATATTTTGCTCCAGGTGACATCAAAACATTCTATAAGGTTCAATGGATATGACTAAGGGCAAGCTAAAGATATCTCCACCGTTGAACTTGATGGCACCCATCTCTCCCTCGTGCTGCTCAAGAGCCTTATTATAGTTGATTATGTAAGTTTGATGTTGTTTCTGGTGATGGAGCTTCATAATTTCTGCACTTATGGCGGGTTCCAGAGCACCGTAGTCGTAAGGAAGATCAAGAAGAAAGAAGGTCTGCAACTCCGGAGCACGGCGAAAACCTAATCCTAGAATTCTGGACTCCGCATTCTGAAACCCTAAGCCTAATGCAACGGTTCTTCTACTGATAAGAGTTCGAAGAGCCATGGCTGTGCTTGTTCAAGTCCTCCAGAGTCTTCCAATCGTGTAGAGGTTTTTCAAGCAACAGAAGTTTGGGGTTGGTTTTGTTGAGTTTGAACTTTGAACTCACGATTCGATTCAATCAGATTTGTCCAACCAGTGCCTTGATTGGTTCGGAGCAAACTGGCAATGGCAGACCACCGCAACGTTCAAAGTACTTAGTAACGATTTGTGGATCGGATCGAATCGAAAATGTTCAAAATTGATCCGTTAAATTCGATTTCAACGGATCACCATGCTCTTTGTTTCTTACCAAAGTAGTTTGTAGGTGCCAATGCTGCACCTTTTGTTTTTGGAAGATTGTTTCAAATCTTCAATTCCTCCCTGCTTTGGAAATAAAATAAAATCGATTTCAACAGTATGGGAGCTGTCAATGGAACCGGTTATCCCTCCGATCAATCCAATCCAAATCCATTTAGATTACACTTAAATGTTTCCAATCCCATCGAATCCTAAAAGAATATAAATAATCCAATCAAATCTGTTGGACCTGTGATGAATTCAATTTATATCGAAAGTCGAAAGGGAGAATGAACGCCCAGGGTCAGAATTCATAGCCCTTGGGGATCCGTTTGGAGTTCATACCAATTCACGGGTGGATATGAGTACCCGAGTTTTTGGCATTATGAATGTTTACCGAGTTTTTGGCATTTTGCATTAGGTATGAAACAGGTTGTTGTCTTAGTAAGTTGGTGGTACCTGGATTTGATAGTCTTCTCATGATTATTACTTCAGTTAAAATGCTAGATTGTTGGGAAGAAGAGCTGAACTAGAAGAGCTCCAAATTAATACTAAGCATTGATGTATAAAATGAGGTATTTGACATTTTGAATTTTTATAGATTTACAGTGGAACTCAAAAATATACAATGAACCTGTCCATACTTTTCCATAGATTGTTTGGATAAATTTCATTTAGAAGTTTTTATGGTTCAGTCCACACCTAGGATTTCTAGGTGTGGACTGAATAGGATTGATGTAATTTATAGGGGGGGGAGGGAACTGCAAATCAGATTTCTGAGGGGAATGACAGTCCATAAATTCCTTTCTTTTCTAATTGTTATTTTGCTTTTTTTATTTAGAGAGAATGACAGTTCAACCCGACATCAGAATTCATAGGTGGTGAAATGACCAATCCAATCCAATAATTAAGATGAATTAAGATTTAAGTCCAAATCCAATCCGTTTGGCTCAATGGTGTCCCAAACCACTTTATTTGGGTTGAAGCCAAAGCCATATTCAATTCATTGACAGCCCTGCATACCTCGGAGAACTTGCAGTTCCATTAAATTGGGATCTGTTCTTCATATAGCGCACTTCACACCAAACTCACAGCAATATCCCACCCTGAATTGGAAACATCTTCCCATCAATAATTATACAAGTATGGGAGATGTTTCCGATGTACAGTAGCCATAACATTCTGTGAGATCGGTGTGAGGCACGCATTGTAAGGAGCAGATCTGGACTAGTTCCATTGACTTGCAACACCTTAGAATGTTTTATATTAACCATTGAATTAGTGAGTGAACTTCTGCAATGCTATTTGCAAGGAATTGAGTTTTTTTATTTCTTTTGAAGGGCTACACAACAGGGGGTAGTCCATCCCCAAACATAGGTGCAGGCAGGATTCCATCCCGAGTCTCCACTATGACCAGCATGAGACTTTACCAACCAGCTGATTGGCACTTTGTAAACAAGACCTTTAAACTTGAATAACACATCCATGCTAGATCAGATCCACCCAGGCCCATCTGTAATTGTGTTGGGTTTGGCTTAAGAGGGTATTGGATAGTCAAACTCAAGCGTACATGTGTATGAATGTACATATATGTGTATATCTAGTGTGTGTGTGTGTGTGGAATTAATCAAGTTTAGTTCGAATTGGACAGGTGGTTCTAAGCTTGGGCCAAGCCTAGATTACCTAAGGTATTGGCTTAGGCCTAACTCAATGACCAAAAATCCAAGTACAATCTCTGTAAAATTTTAGGTTATATGTAGCAACACCCTCCATGTCACCATGCCTCTCCTTGCTCCAAACCTCCTTCCTAATTTCTATTTTTTTGAATTTTTTTTAATTCCATATAAGGGAAATTGTCAAAAGCTCACCTTGAGTTTTCAGCATTTCTCTTAAACTCATCACAACTTTTCAAAATGCCTAAAACTCACCATGTCACTAACTTGATGTTAAATAGACTAACGGCTGTTAATATATTACCATTGTAACCTTCATAAAAAAATATAAAATATATACATATATTTTAATATTTAGACATAAAAAAAGGAAAAAGATCAAAAAAAATTTTCAAATATAAAATACATATAAAATCACAGAAATTAAAAAACTATAGAAATCGCACACAAAATAAAAAAAAAGATTTTCAAATTATAGAAACTATAGAAATTGAAAAACAAAATTAGAAAATAAAAATTGTAGAAAAAACACCAAAAATTATAGAAAAACACAAAAAAAAATTGCAAATAAATAACAAAAAATACATGAAATTTTATAGATGGTAGAAAATAGAAAAATGTAAAAAAAAAAAAGAACTTATAACAAAACATTAGAAATTATAAGAAAAAACTAAAAATAAAAAAAAATAAAAAATGAAAAAGTCCCTTGTCCTCTAACTCGCTATTCAAGGGTGATTTGGTCATACAAATTGTTATCTATGCTGACATGGACACATCTGTTAAGAAACATTAACGGTGCAATAACGGAATGTGAGTTTTGGAAAATAAAAACTTACTGGCATGGTGAGTTTTAGACGCTTTGAAAAGTTGTGGTGAGTTTAAGAGAAATGCTGAAAAGTCATGGTGAGTTTTAGACAATTTCCATTCCATATAATTACCAATTAAACCAATAAATAAATAACATAAGCTTAACTATTTCTAACAACCATAAAGAATGAGGGATTTGCTTTTCTAATGGTTAGCCAAGTGGCACCACTTTCTCCTAAATTGTCCTTAATTCCTATTTATCTCCTAAATTATCTCTAACTCTTATTTATCTCTTAAATTATCTCTAATTTAGTAGAGAGATCATCTCTTAAACTATCTCTAATTCCTACTTATCCTCTCCCCCACTTTTTATCTACATCTATCTAAAGTATGTGTCAATTAAAAAATTCAGAATTATTTAAATATTATAATGAAATTATATACTAACTTTAAAATGTTTATTCTAAATACAAAAATTAATTATAATAGACTTAATAATATTCATATTATTAATAATTATATATTCTTACAAAATTCATCATGAAATTATATAGTAACAATATAAATTATAATTTTATAAATTATTCAATTTAAGTTTTATTCAAAAGATAAAAATTTAACATTAAAAAATAAAATATTATTTAAATATTTCAATAATTAAATATCTTAAATAAAAAAACATTAAAAATAGCTAATCATTTATATAAAAATAAATATTTAATATTACGTAATAATTTTAAAATAAATAAAATTCATATAATGGATTTTTTTAAATATTTTACAAATCATTTAAATATTTAAATTATGAAATATTTGACATGACTAAATTTTAAATAGTAAAGATAACAAAATCATGTAATGAATATAAAATATCTCTTAAAAGTAGAAAATTAATTATAGTAGACTTCATAATATTCATATTAATAATAAGTTAATATTTTATAAAATTAATAACGAATCATGTAATTATAATTTTACAAAATATTAAATTCAACAAATAATTAATATTTTAAAAAATTAAATAACAAAATTATTTAGATAACTAAATAATATGTAAATAACTAATTTCTCTTATATCAAATCATAATTATAGAAAATAACTTTCAAAAATTAATATTTTTTAGCAATAATTTTATGATAATAGTGTATATTCATTATATATTTATATGTACTAAAATTAATATTTATTGCATTTTCATTAATTATTTATTGTATTTCTTGATAAATATATTTTCAATAATTATTTATAAATCTATGTTTTGTTATCTAACAGAAAGTTGTCAATAACTATTGGAGATTAAACAACTATTATGCAACTTTGAAATTTATTTATTGTATTTTTGTTATAATTTTATTTTTAGTAATTATGTATTTTTTATAATTTAATGACTGATATTTATTGGAGGTTAAACTATTATTTGAGATTATAGTGTTTTTTTGTAACTATTGTATTTTGATTATAAATTTACTTTCAATAATTGTGTATTTTTGCTATAAATTTTCAATAATTATTGGAGATTAAACTATTAATTTAGCTAAAATTAGAAGTGTTCAAGGATTGGTTCAATTAGGTTGTAGGTTGTTTTGCCTACCAAATCGACTTAGTCAGATCGGGAATTCGTCACCCAAAATTGGTTGACCATTAGTGTAACCCTGTCAACTCAGGTTGTATCAGGTTGGATCTATTTTTAGTTTGGTTTATTTGTTCAAAAGATTTAAGCTTAAATTTTGAATTTAAATTTAATAAATTACAGTGGTATTATTAAAAAACAAATTAAAATGAATTAAATTTATGATATAAAATGTTTTAGACTAAGAAATATGCGAATTTTCCCACTTTTTCATATTAAAAATCATATTTAATATATATATATATATATATATATATATATATGATTGGATCGGTTCAATTTTGGTTGGTTTACAAATGCCCAAACCAAAACTGACCTAACTTGGTCATATTGAAAAGTTGTTGAACCAAAGCCGGTCGAAAATATTAGAAAATTGATCAACTCGGGTGGAATTCTATCAAATTGGTTATTAAAAAGTTAAAATATAAAACACTTGTATAATCTTATGTATTTCTATTGTTTAGCTTTCACTTAATAAAACATGTGCATCACGCAGGTCCCGCTAATAATCATATGCAAAATGTAGTATGCCCATGTCAGATTAAATCAGCCTTGGTGTGCCCTTTATCACATAATCCCCAAATATTAATCTTCATTATGTTTCCATCAATACCCCATACACATAATGGCAAAAATATGGTGTCCATATCAAATTAAATTGTCTAGATGGGATGTGCCCAAATCATTTTTAGGGTCAAATCAATTATATCATTTTCCATTGAGTCATAACATCACAATGAAAAGTAAAATCAATGGACAAGAGAATACAAGTAAACAAAGCTTTCTATCACCATAATCAGAGTTTTATATAATAAAATTGTATTTATTAATAAAAATAATTTTGCCAATTTCAGAATATATAAGGCAAAGCTAATACTTTTATTTAGTTTGGTTGAACATTTTAAACTGAGTTGAAGATTGCGTGTCCTGATCATGGTCGTTTCTGGAGGGAAGATCCATTAATTGTTAGAATAATTGTTGAGGAGAGAGTCAGTACCTAACTATGAAGTAAGCTTAAGCTTAAGCTTACCTAACCATGCATAATCTTTTTTCTTTTTATTTCATGTTTTATTTTATAATGTAAAAGGATTACCTTAAAAGCGAAACCATACAATTACAGATACCCTCAAAGAAAACCAGATGGGTCAACAATTAGGATTATTTTAAAGTATTATCGTACCACATATGAGCCTAGTTTAAAATTAAAAACGGCATGGTTCATGGTTAAATTGTATAAATTCAGAATAGGCATGTATAGAATTAATTAAAAATAATAAGTAAATGAATATATCAAATTCTATAATATATATAATGGTGGTTTAGTTGATAATGATATTAGCAAGTACTAAGTACAGACTAGTGGGCTACGTTGACATTGACATTAATTCCTGCTTTTAATTTTTAAAAACAATCTTATGGTAATATATAGGGATGGCAATTTTGACCTCAACCTATTTGAACCATCCAATCCACCCACCTTGGAGCCCACCCAATCTATTAATGGGTTAATATGGGCCGAGCACCCTATTAGGGTCAGTGGAAAAGGGTTAGAGTGGGTTGGGTCGAGGGTACCCATTAGGGTCAAGATGGGTTGAGTCATGCGGGTCAAGATGGGTTGGGTCAAAGTCAATTCTACCTATACTTGCCAAATCTCAAAAATTAGAAATTATGGTGATTCAAACTCAAACCTCATGGTGTGCAAACATTTGATTCCAATTCTAAACCATTGTCTCAAATTTCATTTTGTCAATTAAAACAAAATAAAATAGATTTTAATACCTTTCGTGTTCACATGCAACTTTATACAAAAACACTTTTACAAAAGCAATTTTACAAAGTAATTTTATGAAAATAACTTTTATGAAAGTATTTTTACATAAATACTTACAAAAGTACTTTAACAAACATACTTTTATAAAAGTACTTTTATGAAAACACTTTTATGAAAGCATAAAAACACTTATAAAAGTACTTTTATGAAGCACTTTTATAAAAGTACTTTTACATGGAAGCACTTTTATTAAATCACTTTTATGAAAACACTTATGAAAGCACTTTTACAAAAGTACTTTTATGAAACCATGAAAGCACTTTGATAAAAGTACTTTTATGAAAACACTTTTACAAAAACACTTTTATGAAATCATAAAAGCACTTTTATAAAAGCACTTTCAAAAGTAGTTTTACAAAAGTACTTTTATACAAAAGTGATTTTATAAAAGTGCTTTTATGAAAGCATTTTTGTAGTACTTTCATAAAAGTTTTGCACTTTTTTGCAATTTTTCTGTTATTTTCTGTATTTTTGTAATTTTATGGTATTTTTCTGCATTTTCTACAATTTTTTGGTGCTTTTTTTGCACTTTTCATGCATTTCCTACAATTTTTTGGTATTGTTTTGCATATTTTCTGATTTTTTCTGCAAAAGTTTTGAATTTTCTATAATTTGTTTAGTACTTTTTGTATTTTTCATAATTTTTTGTATATTTTATATATTTTTCAATTTTCTGTATTTATCTCCATTTTTTTCTTTTTCGGGTATGTGGGTTGACCTGACTCGCTCTTGTCACATGATAGCCTTGAGAGAGATTGTTCTCTCAAAATTTATTATTTTGTGTATATGGGTCATCCCTACCCATTTTTGTATTTATAAGTGTGGGTGAGTTAGTATAGGTGAGGGTGGTTAAAGGTCAATATGATGGGTCAAGTGGGTCAATATGGGTGGGTTAGGGTTAGGGTGGGTTATGACCCTTTAACTATGATTGATGATAGGTCATGATGGGTTGGTGGGTCAATATGGGTGGGTTGATATTCAACCCTTACCCAACCCAACCCACCCATTTGCCACCCCTAGACTAATATAAGTAATAGGAGTAGCTAGGAGGACCCCACACACCGAGTTGAGTATTGAAAAAGGGCTATTGCTTTTGAGGTTCCGATTCTTCCAAATATTTTATAATTGATTTCATCATTTTTATCTAAAAAATTAATAGGGTAAATTGCACATTATTATTCTATACTCTAAGTCTGAACTCTTAAAAACTACTAAGTTAGTCAAAAATCATCATTAGCAACATTAGATGATATGTGAAATGATATAAATACCTTTTAAATTTTGAATAGGTTAGTGAAGCATAATTTTGAAATGGCCAAAATAATCATGTTCCTTTACAATGTGATAAGGCACCACTCTTCACTATATTCCTTGCCAAAGAACCATGGTTCCAGTCAAAGAAGCTATACGGAAAAATGTTGCTAGAGAAGACGACATTACCAGAGAAGAGGGATTTAGACAGCCATAATTATAAATTATAATCATTTTTTTTTTCAATTATTCAATCCATAACAAAGAGAGGTTCTCATTGTAACTTTGAGGAGAAGCTTTGAGACGCGTCTGAAGACACTGTCTTTAGAACGTTATTTGCCCCCACTCAATTTCACTAAGTTTGCTATTGGGTTACAGGCAAATCTGTTCCTAAGATACAACAAAGCCTTGGGTAAGAATCTGCAACCAGCAAAGTTGAAGAATATCCGAAGAAACCTTTTGTAAGACTGTAATAGATCGGACTGTGTGTGTGTGTGTGTGTGTGTGTGAGAGAGAGAGAGAGAGAGAGAGAAAGTGTATTTCAAAAATGTGTGTTTTTTAAGTCTGATTCATGCTCCTTAAATAGTTTATGAAGAGGTATGAAGAAAAGGTAGGTGCTAGTTCAGAGAAGGCACCTTGAACAGTGTCTCTTGATCACATTCGATCAAATGGTGATTGTTGATCACATCAACGGTGATCAATGGTCAGCATTGCACCAAAACCAAAGCCACCCTTCGCGAGCTACATGGGTGCAAGCGAAGTGCGACTCTAAAGCGCCACGAGTTGCACAATGTCAAACCCCCATACTCTCCCCTACTATTTCTAAAGAGTATACATCAACTTCTATTAAAATATTAAAAACAAAGCTTATAATTTTCCAATGCGGGACAAGTTCAAAGTTGGGTTTTGCAAGAGAAAATCTAATTTTCCAAATAAGTGTGCAGGTGCAATTTCTCATATAATTGGCCAATCAAACCCATTGGATTTAATGTCTTATGAGATTAAAATCCAATAGTTGACATTTGCCAACAAAGACAAGTAATTATTGTTGCCACAGTTTTAAAAATTGACCCAAAAATAAAACCACTTTGACCATTAATTTGTAGGCCAAATGGTTTGACCATTTAACTGAAACCCCAGTCAGACAGTTTTGGGGTCCAAAACCAGATCTAGAGCCATGACTAATTCTCGATTCTCAAGTCAACCAGTCTGACTATTTGGTCCAGTCCGAACCTTGATCAAACAATTTTAGCGTCCAAAACCGAATCCAGAGCCATGATAAGCTCTCGAGTCAAGCAATGTAAGTATCTGGTCCAATCCGATTTTCAAAACTATGTTTATTGTCACCGGAGAAGAAAATCGTATAATGCAGATAACTGACGGACTGTTAAGAATAGGTAATAAATTGGCAGTTTTCAAGAGGTCAGTTGAAAAGTATTAATGAAAGTGAGCCTAGCCCTAATTAATCCAACCCATGCATCGACCACAATGTTCCTATGCACGTAGTCTATCCGTGAGGAGGCAAGAGTAGTATACTGTGTTTGTGTAGTTACTCTTTTTAATATTTATAATATAGCTGAGCATTATTATTCGGATTCGGATATGGCAACCACATGTATGATGTATATATGTTTTCCTTGAAAGTAAACCCTTTAATTTTAAACAAACTGTGTTGGTCATAACTCACAGCTAGAGCCTGGTCCGAATCGTGCTAATAATTGTATAACAAATTGAAGGTAACCTATTACTATTAGGCTAAATTATCCATATTATTACCCCCTAATTACAAGTAGTAGATTATTATCTGTACGTAGTTATTGCTTATGATGAAATCTCAACAATGCAAGCCAAAAGGAAGTGTGTTCTCCACTCCCACCGGTCGGTCTCCGTCACTGTCAGTGTCACCACTAACCAGCAGACCAGGGGAGCGGCAATGGAGAATTGGATATTGCTTATGTTATGAGGCAGTACCTAGACGTGCAGCACTCCCCTCATGCCATTCATTTAAATTTGAAGTTTACATCTCCACCCCCACAATAATACATCCTTGTCATGTATTGAAAACATCTCCCAATGATAATGTCACTCTCGATGATGGGATACTGGGCGGAGATTTGAACTCCTTAATTTGCTAGGAGCAGCTTGCACACTATTACGCTAGCGCTAGTATGATAGGCGCCAGGAGGCGGGCGGAACTGGTGGTAACCGGTGACTGGTGCATGCCATCGCTCACGCCACGCTAACTTGATTATTATATTAACATTATATTCTTCTTAAATAAGATCGATCCAGTGAGCGAGGCCGCTAGACCGGGACTCACTGGGAGCATTCATGGTCATCATGGTTGGGCCGCATTTGTTATTTAATTAATTTAAGTAGTTCAAAAGACGCATCTATCTAAATCTATAAAATTCACCCCTCACATAAGCATAAGGTGCTCCACCATATGTTATTATAATGGTATAATTAGCTACCGCTTCATCCAAATTTGATTCAATCAAAAATAAATTAAAAGCTGAGGTCCAGAGCACACAAATAAAGAAAACTTTGTAAAGACAAGGAATTAATGATTTTAATTTCCTGCAATAATAATAATAATAATAATAATAATAATCAGCTGAATCAACATGTCACGCTAAGCGAACCATTTACAATAAGCCGTACATCACACAGCTCAGGAATTTGCATGACCTGGATTCCTAGACCGCTAATGGGTGCACTGCAGGAGCCACCTCAGCGAATATATGCTGCGCTGCGCTAGCAAAGAAAAGAAAGAACAAAAAAAGTTAGACAGCCTAAAATAATTTCCATATGCTTTATTGATTGGCTGAACCTCAACTCTAATACTGTGTCTGGGTTCTTTCAGTTGACTTTTTAATTTTAAATTATTCACTTGTTTAATCTTTAGTTATAGGAACACCGAGTTTAATTACATAAAATAAATTAAGGTTTTCTCCATGACTTTATGCCGGCCCACAGATCAAAGTGCATTAATGAGACAAGCTCTGGGCTTAATTTATACTTAACATGATAAATGTTCACATGGCTCTATATTAAAAAGCCTATACTTGTACTTTGAACATTTCTAGCTTGTATCTCTTTGGTGTTATTTTGAATATTAATATCGTAATTTTTTTTTTTACCTGTATTTTTTTGATTGTACAGAAAAAAAGACTTGATTTGATTGGTTGAATGTGACAATAAACATAAAAATACATTTTGTAAAACTTGAACCAAGGAATATAAATAAACATTAACCTAAGTAATTGGTTGAGATGTAGATTATTTAAGATGCAAGTAATATCAATGAAGTATAGTTAAACTCTTAATTTTTCCGCCTAAGATACGAGGACTCAATATATTAGTTAGTATTAATACTGTTTTATTAGCCGGGACCAGCTGGCTAAATAAGTCAATTAGTAAACAGGATTTATAAACATGGACAATAATCTTATACGTGGCAAAACGGGCACCACATATTCGTAACATCATCCTCTCATCCGTTTTGGGTTTCTACAAATCCAATTAGGATCATTTGTTCATTTCTCCTTTCACATGAATGAAAAAATAGGAGTTCATTTCCCTTCAATTGTCAATAAAGATTTATTGAGAAAATCTCCACTGTTTTAAAGTGCAACAATTTCTCAAAATTATATGTGAATAATTCAAATTTTACATTTCAAAACAAACCGGTAGAGTAGACAGCTCCCAAACTTCCCACCAAAACAAAGAGGGATGATTTGAATACACATCCTATTGCAGATAATGTTGGACATTCCTCTCAAGTCCAATAGTATTTATAAGTATTGGAGCCCCATCTCCTTCCTTACTGACTGCCCAATAAATATTGGAGCTTCAATAGTATTTATATATATATATATATATTATACCAGAGTTACATGGAGATGAAAATCAATATATATACATGCATACGGTAAAAAAAAAAAAAAACAAGAAAGAAAATTCTCGTAAGAGAAATCATGATATGAGAATACCTAGCTATCACGCAATAGTATATATACTGTGCTAGTTCAGATTCACAATGCTTGGCATAAATGTATATATATTGAGAGGTAGAGACGCCTTGGGGCTAGTGCTTCGTAGCCCTTACAGTTGCTTTTTGTTCCATTTCCAAAGTACTGCTTCATTCTTCTTCCTCTGTTCAAGAATATCTCAACAGCCATGGAGCCAATGTAACAAAAAAGACGAACAAACGTTTGCAGACATTAAAGTTTGAACTCTTAACAAAAGTTTTATATATATATATATATATATACAAGCTTTCATTCACTAATGTTATCTGCTTTTTTTTTTTCTCCATTTGTTTAATCTGAATTCCCAATACATTCAACAAACCCTTCTCCTGTTTCTTCGGCTTCTTTTATTCTTTTTGCTAATGAGATGGGGTGCTCTCCTGCAGCTCTTCTCTTACCATGTGCCCACTCAATGAATCTCGAACAGCAGTCTTATGTGATGACCTTTTGGTCCCTAAGAATGGTGAAGAGAATGAAGAGAGAAAAGGCCAAGGAGAAGAAGATAAGATTATCAACAGGATCCGGAGACGGTTGCCAGTGAACAAGGTACGTAATCCGATCATTTTCCTACACATGTACACATCTCCACTAATTTTCAACTTTTTATGCTAGTTTCCTTCCCTACAGGGAGATCTGTGGTTGAAAGCTTTCCAGCAGGTTCTGTAACAAATCAACTCCGTCCTCTCATGCATCGTTTATTGCATGCTTAACCAAGAAAAGAAGGAAAAGGATAACTGTTTTCGTTTGCTTAAACGTACACAGAGGGATCTCTCTCTCTCTCTCTCTCTCTCTCGGCTCCTCCTCCAGGGAGCCGGGAGCTTGGCTCTTTTCCGGCCGGGGAAGAGTATGCACCTATAAAAGTGTAGGCGTTGCTGGCCTGTCTGACCAAGGTGGAGCCTTTTTTTATTAATAGATTTTTGTTTTTGGATAAGAAAGCTTGGAGACTTTCCCTTGCGCAATGGCCAATGGGCATACAGGTTGAAAGTTTTTTAATAGATCTTAACTCACTCGATCGAGTCATGTTTTGGTTGTTCTGAATTCTGATTGGTGCGTGTGTCACCCAACTCTACGTGGATGGATCGGCACCGTCAATTACTCTTACGTCAGCCAACTGCCGTCAATTATATTGCTACTATGTCACAATTCAGAAAGTCAGAAACCAAATGTGTTTTTCCTTCGGAGTTATTCCTGGTTTTATTCCAATGTCCTCCCCTCGGAAGTTGGAATGAATGTGATTGTGAACCCTTGCGCCTAAGCATGGAATTAATTAAGTGACATAGTAGGACTAGGAATGTAGGACACCCAAGATACACTACCACACTAAAATTTGACATGTGTTCTTTGGCTTGGGTCCCACCTTATCAAAAGTTTAGAAAAAACTGTTTGTTTAATTATTAGCATTTTCGTCTGTAAATTTAGGGGTTGTTTGGCATATCTTTTTGAAACTAGTTTGATTACCATGCTTATTTTCGTGCTTTTTTGCATGAGAATAAAGTTAGACACAAAAAGCTCCATTTTTAGCTTCCAATTTTTCCTTTTCTTTTTGGTGCATCGACTTTTGATGGCTAAATCTGTTATAAACCAAACAGAAAAACCGCAGCATAATCTGCCCGGCTTGTAAACAATTGAAAAACCACACAAAAAGATGCACCAAACGGGGCCTAAAGTGCAACCCTTGTCCCTTTTTTTACTTATTTTCAAAAAATTCCCTTATACGGCATCTTTTTTTATAATAAATTGCAAAAGAATTTATTTTTCCTTAGATTAGATACCACTTACCAGTGCTGTGAGACTCGAATTGGATCCAGCGGGTAAACTAGTGAACAGTGAACACATTACGCAGTCCAGTTTTTTACAGGCTGATGAATTAATGATCTAACCAATGGTTAAACTATCAAAATCGTATTAACTAAAATTGAATCTTATGCGATAAGAAAGAAAAACAAAGGAAAAAAATAGTGTCACTGCCTTAATTGCTTTTTGACATGCTCATGGTTTCAAATTTCAATGATTTTTTCGGAAGAAAATGATAGTTTGGAAATAAAAAGATTATTATATTTGATATCACCCAAATAATTGAAACCTTGCTTTTCCAATCCTTTGGCCATTATAATACTATTTGAAATATAAAACCATGATAACATATCTTATATGTTGCTCACATCTGTGTTGGATTTTAATCGAATCTAAATATACATGACTGATGATGTTAGTTGGCATAATCAAATACTTGGGTTCAGCCTACCAGGCGCTTTCACTTTTCAGGTAACTGACCCTGACCGGGTTCTCTCACTATGAACGATAGGTCGGGCTCCTTCTGGGCCTCTATCCTGGGCCTTCCATGGTTTGGGCTTATGCGGCCTCTTTATGTTTTATCTTTGATCTGGGCCTAATGTTCAACGCCAGCACAATATACGCTGCCAAACCTAAGACATCTAATAACAGTTGTTGACTTTGTCCAAGCTTCAATTGCCCAAATTATACATCTCATATCCGGAATTTATTTTCACACTGTTTATAGACTTATATCATAGTGCACGTTATATGTTATTCTATGTTTGATGAGCATTGCAAAGGGCTCTGATGCAAACAAACCATTTGTGTAACAGCAGCCAATGAAACAATTAAGGGGTTTTTATAGTTCAATCCACCCTTAGGGTGGAGCTAAGATTTTTAGGGGTGGACTAAATCCTGCCCATGGGTTGATGTTAAATTCACGGGCAGGATGCGGTTTATAGGGGAGGACTAGGAGGAGGCTGCAATTCAGATTTCTGAGATGGATTATAGTCCACTTGTCCCAATAATTAAAAGGCTGGTCAGTCCGCCCCATAAACTTTGGTACAGTTTGTACAATTGGAACAGTAATAGGTTGAGGAATGAATCAAAATTCACACACGCACAGGGGAGGGGGGATAGTGAATCATAGGTGGAGGCATGGGTAAATAAAATTGAAAAACTAATAAAAGTTTCTGAGGTGGACTAAACTCCACAGTTCAGTCCCACGGCATGGTGTGTGTGTGTGTGTGGAGTTCACATCTGCGCCCCACAATGCCCCACAGCACATCCCCATCTTGTATCGGGAACATCTCCCGATAACAAGTAGGGGAGATGATGAGACATCACTGGGAGATGTTCCCAATACAAGGTGCGGATATGCTGTGAGGCATTGTGGGGCACCCCCTCATGGGGCAGATGTGAACTCATGTGTGTGTGCACATGCGCGTGCATATAGATGTGAAACTTAAGTTTTGTATGGATTCATTGCAGGCGGCAGAGGAGCTAAGGTTACTGGGTAAGATTGCAGGCCCCATAGTAATGACGAGCCTGCTCTTGTACTTTAGGTCGATCATCTCCATGTTATTCCTAGGCAATCTAGGGGACGTTGAGTTAGCTGGTGGATCACTTGCTATTGGGTTTGCAAACATCACAGGCTATTCAATCATGAAGGGACTAGCCATGGGGATGGAACCAATTTGTTGCCAAGCGTATGGAGCAAAGCGATGGACTGTTCTCAGCGAAACTTACAAAAGGTCTGTGTGCCCTGTTACTCGCAACAATACCCATATCATTACTCTGGTTGTACATGGAACCCATACTACTATGGTTAGGTCAAGACCCGATGATTACATTAGTGGCCAAGGTCTACATCACTTTCTCTCTTCCTGACCTGCTAGCCCAAGCCCACCTCCACCCTCTAAGGATCTTTTTAAGGACCCAAGGCTTAACTAAACCTTTAACTTCAACTGCTACTGGTTCAATGCTTCTCCACCTTCCCATAAATTACTTCCTTGTGAAACATTTAAATTTGGGAGTGAGGGGTGTTGCCTTGGCCACAGCCTGGAACTCCCTGAACTTGAACCTGGGCTTACTAATTTATTTGGTTCTGTCCAAAAAAGCACTAAAGCCTTGGGATGGATCACTTCTCTCATGCTTTAGAGGTTGGTGGCCACTACTTACTCTGGCAGTGCCCAGTACATTATCAGTGTGCTTGGAGTGGTGGTGGTATGAGATAATGCTTCTTCTATGCGGGCTCTTAAGCAATCCACAGGCTACCGTGGCTGCGATGGGCATCCTTATTCAGACAACGGGCTTAATCTATGTCTTCCCTTACTCGTTGAGTTTGGGCTTGTCAACTCGTGTGGGACATGAGTTGGGGGCTAACCGTCCAACCAGGGCCCGATGGGCGGCTATTATTGGACTAATTGTAGCTGTGGCATGTGGGATTTCAGCCTTTACTTTCACTTTTGCTGTAAGATACGTGTGGGGAAAGATGTATACAAGTGAGCCACAGATCCTGGCACTCACGTCCTCCGCGCTTCCTATCTTGGGATTTTGTGAGCTCGGTAACTGTCCCCAGACAGCCGCCTCTGGGGTCTTGACAGGGTCTGCAATGCTTAAAGTAGGAGCCAACATAAACTTCGGTTCCTTTTACCTAATTGGATTACCGGTAGCGTTTTTCATGGGCTTTTGGTTGAAGATTGGCTTTTTAGGGTTGTGGTTCGGTCTTGTTGCGGCTCAGGCTTCATGCGTGTCTATGATGATGTATACATTACTTCACACCGACTGGAAATACCAAGCTAAGAGAGCCAGGGACATAACCCAAACCGCAGAAGCAAGCCAGAACTATTTGGAAGCCAACTTGCTCAACTGA
This sequence comes from Nelumbo lutea, assembly GCF_056320005.1. Lineage (NCBI taxonomy): Eukaryota > Viridiplantae > Streptophyta > Magnoliopsida > Proteales > Nelumbonaceae > Nelumbo > Nelumbo lutea. The sequence continues at coordinate 2,043,599 of NC_142685.1, read as the reverse complement.
CCACTGACAGTTTCTTTGAATAATATATCACATGAGACTTGCCATTTCAAGAATTCTCCATGTTTTGAGGATGGCCGTAATACATTTTTTTTTCGCAATCGATTCTAATACGTAGATGAATACAAAGTATTTACATCCCTCCGCAACTCTTAATTTGCAAATGTAATGCAGTTGTCACAATTGAAGAGAGAGAGAGAGAGAGAGAGAGAGAGAGAGGGAGGGAGGGAGGGAGGGAGGGAGTGTACATTCAATCAGAAACCGAATTTAATTGCTCTGAGGACTCGTACTTAACGTTTTCGAAGTACCAAACAAAACGTAAAATAACCACCCCTTCAAGAGAGAACTGCTTAGAGCAAAAATAAAACCTTCTCAGCATATTAAGAAACAATAGTACCCAATGGACATTAAAACAAGCATCCCATTCTGGAGAATTGAATGTTTGCAAGCCTAATTCATACAATGACAATGGTCAAAACTTCTAAATATAAATGCTTTCCTTTCAATTCTGCTAACTATTATAATAGAGGGAGTTCCTTCTGATCTCAAGAAGCCCACACCTGTATCATCTCTGGATGCAATCAAAGGAGATTACCCATGTTTCCAACATCTTCATCGCTTCGCTGGACCACCTCCATGTTAATTTACTCCCGCTGTATGAATTAACTTCTGATAGAAGTCTTTTATGCATGCAAGTCTTTGTTTGAGTTCCATACTGGAACTTTTGTTATGCTACTATCACCAACAATCCCTGTTCCATTTTCCATGCTTATTAACGGATCAGATTCACTTTCCTTTGCCTGGAAGCATTCAGGATATAAAGTGATTAATTGAAAGCTGGAACAAAGACTAAAATTAACCACACAGAATGGGAATCATAAATTTACTATTAGCAGTTGCATAGTTGAGTTGAAGCAGAGAAGATAGATCCAACTTAATATGAAGTTTAAAGGATAGGATATCCGTCAAAGCTGCCTACTTATACAGATGACAATGCCTCGGATTGGGTTTAGGACATAACATTAGCCTACTAGCTAATTGCTTCTTCACAAAAGCAAAATTGTCCTTAAAGCATGGGGTTTTTTTTGGGGGTAAAGCACTAAAGCCTTAAGGTATGGGTGGTATATGGTAAATTAGGATTATATGCTTTCAAAATTTTAGTAAAATAATTAATTTAAGAATAGCTTTTTTGAAAATAATAACTAATTAATTTAAGAATAATTATAGAACAGTATAATAACCAATAGTAATAATTAATATTTTTATCTAATGCTCTGGCTGCACGATTCAAAATAGAGATTATTAGAAAGAAAATCATCAGAAAGGAGTCTGAATATAAGGATTATATTTAGTTCTAAGGACACTCACCTTACATGATAAGAGGATCATATTTTTCCCATCTATGCCTATTTAAGTCTAAAATATGTTGTATACCTAGATTAACGTTTTTTAAAGTTTCATAAATAAATTTAGTATTTTCTAATATTATTCTATCTTTTCTTAACTTCCTCAAGTTTCCAAATTTCTGAGTGAAGTTTACAAAATTTCCCCCAGATTTCCACATTTACACATGGCAATGCTAAAGAAAATCAAAACTTTGAACCATGGGTTCCTTTTACTATTTATAAAGATTAGAGTAATACTTTTAAGACATGGAAAGACCTTCAAATTTGTATGGTTGTTTGTGGCTTTTTGATGTATTGGACCTTTGCTTGAAAGGCTTCATTACCTAAGAGATTTTGTGTTCAAATGAATGGCTGTTTTAGGTGTAGAGTGGCATAGTGCAAAGCCCATTTGGGGCCATTAATCCCATTTTTCATACATATTTTATACATATAGTGTTTAACATTATCCCTTTTGTTTATCATAAATAAATAAAGAAAATGCAGATTAGCCAACCCCATATAATTGGGATAAGGCTTGGATGATGATAATGATGACAATGATATAAACATAAAGGTAAGGTTTCAATTTTCAATTGCCATTTAAATGCAGGACCAAGTAGTAAATTCAAGAGAGTGTACTGGAGGAAAAGGCTGAAAGACAAACTTGTTTGAATAGAGAAGCTGTTAGGGAGGATCTGTCAACCCTTTTCCAGTTTGTTGTAAAAAGGGAGTTAACCCCGTAGGCAGGGGAAGGGGCCTTGGTGTTGGTGGGGGAAGAGGATGATTCAGAAAAAGTAGATGAAGGAGAATACAAGAAGATTTTTACAAGACACATATTATATAGATAATACAAGAAGATTGTTTCAGGAGTTAGAGCTGAAGTACCCGATGAATGACGAAAGTCCTATTTCAAATTGGTGAGTGGTTGAGGGTTTGCTTTAGGGCTGTGCTTTGGTTGGGTTTGGAAGTCCTTTTAGTTTATTGAAGGGTGTGGACTCTGGAAGCAAGCTGTTGGGTAGTTGATAGATATTTTATCACATCCTTTGTAGCTCTTTTTCTTTTTCAACAAAATGCCTTTTTTATTTATTACCAAAAAATTATTAAGATTATGATAATTCATAACAAGGGAAAGATCGAGGAGGACGCCACTCATAGAAATAGAGCAAGATGGGCAAAACGGAGAGGTGCATCTGGAGTTTTATGTGTTTGGCGAATACCACTTAGATTAAAAGGAAAATTCTATAAAACAGTTGTAAGGCCAGTTATGTCGTATGGAGCAGAGTATTGGACAGTCAAGAAACAACATATCTAGAAAATGAGTGTGGCAGAAACGCACATGCTGAAATGGATGAGTGGAAAAACAAGAAATAGGATCAGAAATGAAGTTATTCATAGGAACTTAGGAATGGCTCCAATAGGTGATAAAATGAGAGAAACTAGACTAGGATGGTTTAGTAATGTGCATAGAAAGCCATCAACTTACAAGTACCAACATAGGAAGGGCAAGGAATAGACCAACATAGGAAGTAGTAAGAAATGATTTAAGCATCAATAATTTGACAATGGATATAGCATAAACAGAATGGATTGGTGAAACAGGATTCATGTAGCCAACCCCATAGAGTTGGATAAGGCTTGGATGATGATATTGATGAAAGTACTGTGGAAATATTGTAAACAAATCAAAGACTGTTTTGCTAATAGGGCAGGATCAGACTCAGATTCTGATGGCATATCTAAGCCAAAATAAAGAAAGAAAAGAAAAGAACCTCTGTAACTCTGACAAACACATAAAACAAGAAAATTAATAATTTAGTAATTGGACCATGTGAGGACATATCTTATTGGCAGGATATGAAAATAAGGATTCGACTACAATACTGGAAAGACATGATACTAGAAAAACTTGTAACCAATCAACCAGTATCATGAAAGTGAGAACCAATCAGGAGCTTTTTTATGGGTTTTTATTGTTCAGTACACCCCATAAACTTTAGTACAATTTGTATAGTTGGAACAGTAACAGGTGGGGGAATGAATCAAAATTCAAGGGGGGTAGTGAACCATAGGTGGAAGTGTTGGTAAATAAAACCCAGAAACCTAATAAAAATCCCTGAGATGGACTACACTCTAAATTTCCCTTTTTGTTAATCATATCCACAGGAATTTTGATTGGTCAAGGCCCTTTGTTATATGTCTTTCCAGCAGCATAGATTTTTCCTGCAAATAAACATGAATCACATTTAAATTCACATTATGGAGAGTTGAACCTAGGTCTATGATATGGTTAGAGATTGCACTATCCTGCATCTGCAACCTGTAACAATAGCTCTTGATGATAAAGTCTGATTAACATGTAACCATGCAATTGGTCATAACTCAATCATTAGTAATGTAATACATGTTTGGCTGCTTGGGTCAAAACTTGATTCAAACACTCCAAAGTTATCTACAATTGCAATGGAATAAGCAAGAGTAAGTGGTACCTGGGACAGTTGTGTCGATGCTTCACTAGCTTTTTGCTGACTCTCATGAGAGCAGAAGTATGAATAAAGTATCATACCAACTAGAGCAATCAGGATTCCAAATATATTCCGCCAGCTAAATGGGTTGAAAAGTAAAACATAACCAAAAGCCAAAACTAAGCACGTTTTTAGGTGCCCCAGGACCTGATATGTGACAGCAGACGTCTTCCCAATTACAAGAAATGTACTAAAGTTAACAGAGACAGATATGAGGCAGGACAGAACTATAAACACCTGCAACCAAAATAATATAAAATATAACTAAAGAATTTTGAGCAAAGTTAACAGAAGATGTCATCAAGAATTGTTCAGTGCTCACCAGCACTTGGGGTGTATACTTGAAAGCAAAAACATTTTGATTAGTTAAAAGCCCATCTAGAAATGGACCAGATATGAACAAGGTCATTGCTTGATAGGGACAAGATTGATACAAGAGCTGGGTTGAAGACACTTTAAACCTCTTCTGGATGGTATTTGTCATCTGACAAGAACTGGTTAAGATCTTAAACAAGGTATATATAAAGTTATACAAGATAAAAATAAATATGGACATTTATAACAAGGAAAGTACATATATATCAAATAAAAATCATATCTCACTGCAATAGTTTAATCATCAGTTCACCATACAGGATTTCCATCACCATCCATGCCCTAACAAGTCAAGATACCATCTTCACTTAAGGATGCCTAACCAGAAAAGAGAGTAGCATCTTCTCATGGAAAGGCATGCAGTGCAGTACATATTTTCATACTTTCAGTAACTGGTTGAGATTGCAATAATGATTTCACCATTTCATTTTATTTCTATTTGCTTCTTCAAGGATATCCAAGATAAACAATCCTTTGACAGTATATATGACGGACATGGAAGAGAAAGGAATTCCCTCAAAATTCCCAGTAGTTGTGGGACCCATAAACAAGTCCCACATTCCAGCTTGTATGTCATGAATGTGGAAAGTGGTGAGTGGAATGACCTTAGAATTCCTCAATACAATTGTAAATTTTATGCAAGCAGAAATAGACAACTACCTAAAGAGACAAAATTTATACCAATCAAAAAGAAGATAGAAAATTTATGTCAGAAGACCATGCATCCATCTTGATGGGGGATGAAAAACCATCTAGTATGGTCAGATGAAATCTACTAGTTCCGAATCAACAAGTATGTCACAACAGTTCAACTACAACACAAAATTCATATAAGAACCAGAGAGAAGTATCAATCAAGGATACAATCTGAGCAATGCAAGTTGTAACAACTGCAAGCAAGGACAAAACAGATCCCAGAACATTGAGCTGCAGATCAGTCACAGTCGCAATGCCAACACCCACAAGAAGAATGGTTAGAGAAAACTGGATGCTCCTACTGCACAAAGATAAAGAAGATATTAGATATAGCCATAAGTAGACAAAGAAATCAAAGAAAGCAGGCATACATCATAAAAACGATTAAAAAAATACAAGATGCAAGACATGGATGTGAGACAAAAAATAATCAAAAGTCAATCCCTGAAAAATGTAGTTTGGAGTTAGTCCATCAATAACCTCTCAGTGCATGTGGTAAAAGTTTTAAGCATTCTGAAACTATGTCAGATATCTTGGCAGTATAGAACAAAAAACTCATTCAGACTCACCATCCAAAGAACTAGTCATTCTGTTACTACTTATGAACAAAAGCAACAATCTTCTTTCCATGTGTGTCAGTAACTTCATCAACTCATTCATATCTATACTACTATTAAAAGTGTGAATGAAAGTATGGAATTTCGTTAACTCATGCATTAAACTTTTGCATGCGGTAGACAGAATGTAATCTGAACAACCACTTTTCTCCTCATTCAAATCCCTCTCATTAAGTCTTATATTTAAGGTATCAATTCCCATAACATTCACTGAATCCTTTTCTTGACTAGAATGCCCCTATTTTTGAATTTGGTCCCTCTCTAATTGTTAGGGCACAAAATGCAATTTGAACTACTACATTTCTCCTCATTCAATTTCTTCTCATTAAGTTTTATATTTAGGGTATTAACTCATTCTTTCATTGAATCCTATATTAATTAACCATATTAAATAAATAAAAATGTGACAAAGAATAATTGTTTTTATTGATGATAAAAAGAAAGTACAAATTAAAAACCAACCCAAAAAATGGAGTTGTTTACCTGTTTGGTGTTGGGTCAACAATTCAACCTTTTGGATAAAAATGCGTCAACCCTTGATGCCATAGTTAAATAATAATAATAATTAAAAAAAAATGAAAACACACAAGCATCTAAAATTACAAAAAAAAAAATATGTAGGAAACATTTGGGCACATATCTAATATGGTATATTTATCATATTAAACAAAAGTAAGTGTGAAATAAGAATAATTTTTATAGACAGAGAAATATAAAAAATTTTAGAAAATTTTAGATACATATTATTTAATATCATCATCAAAAATTGTCACGTGTAAAGCACGTGCACACTTACTAGTCTGGAATAGAGGTTCTTAATGACTTCTTGTCAAGACCCTATTTTGGCCATATGAGCAAGGTAAGATAGCCTACTTAGTTAGGTCACCTAAACTCTACTACAGTCGGTGTTCCTTTAGCAGATGAGACATATAAATAAAGGCTTGAAATCAAAAAGAAGAAGAAGAAGAAGAAGAAGATCCGATGTCAGATAATACTCAAGATGTTGGGGAAGGAGTTTAACTTTCCATTTCCTAAGGAAGGTGTTTGGAGCACATTCTAGAACTGCAAATCACTACCCTTAGTACCAATTGCAGACCGCAAAAGGAGAAGCAAAATATGGTTAAGTTTGTTTGCCTTTACCTCTTCTTTTACTTTTTTTTTTTTTTTTGTTGTGTTTTATTGTTATTGTTCCCTTGGCCTTGCTGTGTAAAAGACTAACTGGGCAAGGAGCTGTACCATACAAGAAATTCCTTTCACCCCAGATCCAGCAAGACAGTTTAGCCACTGAAAGCATTTCCTTTAGATCCACCAAGACAGTCTCTCGTGTCATTTAGGAAATAGACCAGACCACAAAGGTCCCTGCCAAAGATTTGACGACCCTACTTGATTGCATATGCAAATCAAATCACCTTTCAATGATGAAGAGAAATGACTTCAAAATGAACTCTGTAACTTGAATCCAAATGCTTTGATCTTAAAAGGGATTATTCTCAAGGTGATGATCCACCACTAACCATTGAGAGAAGCAAAGGTTCCTGGACCAAAATCTCCTCTCAGGCCTTGTTCGTTTACAATTTTGTAACTTACCCGGGTAAGTGCACTTACCCAGGTAAATGTTTCCTAAGTGCACTTACCAGGTAATTTTACCTAGGTAACATTTACCTGAGTAAGTTCACTTACCCATTTTCTTTCGATTCCCAGGTAAGAATATAATTACCTTTTTAACCATAAAAGCTATTGTCAAAATGGGAAAACTTGTCCCATTATGTTTTATAATTTTCCCCCAAGTGAGAAAGTAACTTACCCACCTGGGAGATGGGTAAATTTTACCAGGTAAATGAGGCTCTCTTTACCGTGGGCCCAGTAGTTAATGCAAAAAAGAATGCTGTAAAGTTGGTCAATGGGAAAGAGATACCCATTGACCAACTTTCCCCCTCTTATTTACCGGCAAACAAACAGGGCCTCAAGCACTGAGATAGAGTTTAGGCAACATCTTGAACAAAGCAACAACCAATATATGCAAAAAAACTATACTCAAGAAATAGTATGAGAAAGGGAATTCATTCTTATCCAAACCAATCTAATAATCATGGTAGATTTGTAAAGATAGACACCTGGGTAAGAACAAGAAGATAGAATAGGATATGTAATTATGTATCCCCAAGGAAATTCATAGTTATGTGTAGAAAACCTTACCCTAAGCACTAGAACTTTGAGTTTCTTCACACGGTCCCTTACACTTGAAGCCTCAACCCCATAAGTTGGGGAAAACAAACCCACACTGATCCAAAGAACTAGCAGCCTACAAAGGGAAGGAGGAAGACAAACAATCAAAATTAGTCATGGAAACAGCAATAACCCTTTCAGTAGGTCGAAAAGGGATGTGGCATGTAAGATCAAGCTAGGGCCCTCAGCTCACCATTCTCTGATCCCAGGCAATTGGTTTTAGAACAACAAGATAAGATACCCACAAATAGACAAGGTTAGGGTGCATTAACCTCTATCAGATGAAGGTTATGATACCTACACGGTTGCCAGCAATCAAGTAAGTAGACCTTACCTTCAATTTTGATGGATTTGATTGAAATTTGGGACCTTGGTGTCTACTCTTCCATCTGTGGAGAAAGGTTGATCCTCAAAATGGTTGGTAGGGTATGTAGGGGCCTAGAAGCAGTTGACCAGTGAACTAGAAATGGGGAACTGCTCTTGTACGAGATTAAAGCTGAAGAACAAGAACCTTCTCTCTGTTCCCTGGGCAGTTCCAATTCTGGATAGAGGTGTCACCTTCACCCTCCCTGTTGAAAGGTTAAAGAAGAACAAATCTAACCCAGGTAATTGAATCCTTAACTCAGGCAATGATGTGGATTGTGAATCTACCACATCACCTGATGATCACTGGCAACCTCAACAACATGGATGGTGGAATAGTGAAACAGGATTCTTGTAGCCAACCCCATATAGTTGGAATAAGGCTTGGATGATGATATGGGGTCGGCTACAAGAAAATTAGATATGTTATTAAAAGAAAAATACAAGAAAGAGGCCATTGGGATCCCAAGCACAAAGTGAGGATTTGGCAACAGAACTCAAGAAACAAGGGCAACACCTATACTGCAAAGTAACAAAAGAACACAAATAGAAATCCTATAATACAGTTTAATTCACCCAACCCTTGCCCTAGCAAGAATATTAGCTAAAGGATCCAACTGAATGGGATGATAACCCTAAATGCCAAGGCCCTCGCCCTCCTGATAGCATATCTTAATCTCCATGGGACGGTCAGAATTATCTAATGCAACCAATAAGCACCAAGAATCATCTTCTTTAGCTAATATTCTTAGTGCAAGATTTGATGGGACTGTCAGAATATCAGACCATATCTTTTGGACTGTCAAAATATCAAATAGCTGGGTTTTCTTTGTCTTACATTGTCCTCCGTCCTTCTTAGCGATCTGGCATGGTCTCTAGATTTATACTTAGGCTTCATTCAGGCCTTAGGTTCAAATAGATTCTTCTTAGCAATGCTTCTTAGTGCAAGTTTTGATGAGTATAATACACAAAACAAAAATAAAAATCCTATAATACAGTTCAATTCACCCAACCCTTGACCTGACAAGAATATTAGCCAAAGAATCCGTCTTCATGAGATGATAACCCTAGATGCCAAGGCCCTCACCTTCCTGATAGCATATATTAATCTCCATGGGACTGCCAGAACTATCAATCATCCAACCAATAAACACCAGAAATCATCTTCCCCTCATTAAAGAACAATCAATAGGTGCTTCCAAAAAAATGCCAAATTCTCATCTCTGACATAATTACAAGTTCCATATCGGGTAAAACTAAGCAAGGCTCCCCCCCCCATCTATCACAAAAAGGCCCTGGGTTCAGGTTCCCAAGCAAGAGAAACCCATGATGGAGGAAAATAAGAAAGGCTAAGAAAGATCCAGAACTGTTTCCTTTTTTATCCATAACTGATTAATTTTAGACACTCTTCTTGACTAGTTAACTGGAGTAACACCAATCTTCAACATTACCTTAACAGGATCAGCATTACCAGCATGGGGGTGTTGGAAGACCCATAAATCATTTTTTTATGATGTTTTTACAGCAATTAAGGTCCTTTATATAGACCATAAGGGCACAGGGATAAGGTGATCTGTCAAACTCTGTATGAGATGACCATGAACTCTTCAACCTAAAAACTAGCAACACTCTGAAATCACTGCCAATATAGAGATAACTTCTAAGGCTTCTTAAAGAGAGGAATGGTGCTGCACAGATATAACTGTCTTGTACTCTTATGCACTGATTAACCTGAACCAGAGAACCACCTTTTTTCTATATTATTCCTTCACAAAGGAAGTATGGAAAATGGCTTTAAGTACCTTCAGGTGGAAGGGTTGTTTCCCAGCCACAATTGAAGGCTCTCTTAATGGTTGCATAAAAGGAAAAAGTCAGAAAGGCAAGATTTTATGAGGCATAATATGTTGCAGCTTTTTGGAGTACATGGAGTCATAAACTGAGAGGAATGCCTGCATTATTGAAAACAATGCATATACAAAGGAAACTCTTTCCATTAGAGTGAAAACAACACTATGTTCATGGCTGTCAGCTAACAAAAAGTTCAGTGGAGCACCTTACAATTTATTTTTTGAACTATAGACCTGTATTCTTGATTTTTTTTACTTTCTTGACTCTCTTGACTTTATTCCCTAAACACACATGCCCATATACAAACAAATATGCAAATAAAGAAGGAGATGAAGAGAGGAAATCATTATGACAAAATGTGATCCCAACCCCAACAAGCATGCCTAACAGTTCAACCCTTTACAAATGATGACAGAATTCAGACAAAATTCCAATAAACCCAAGTATTCCAGCCATTAACATGGAACCTTCACTATTAAATGCATGGTTCCAAGTAGTCAACCATGACATCTGCAACAAAATCCACTTGAATAGAAAAGGCAGTCATAAATTTGTCATGGCATTACCTTTCAAGTTTCAACAGTGAGTAACTTGTGCTTGAATAATTTCATTAGAAATAAAACAATACGAAAATGACTAGAAATTATTTATTCACTGTAGTATAGGCAAAGGTTCAGAAAATTATAATAATTATTATTATCATTTTGTTTAGAGCAAAAATAAGATGAAGACCAACCTGAATCTCTTCCTAAAGAAGAGGGTCTCCAAAAGAACAGTACAAGGGATGATTGCTAGCTTAGTCATCTGCAGTGGAAAACAATGATGAAGAATATAACCATGAATGTCATAGTTTAGGCATAAACAGAACTTGATCTCAGTGAAAACTAAATAAATAAACCACTATTACCATCTAGGAACATCTATTCATACATCTATAACAATTTTTACTTGTCTTTAGGTGATAGAAAATTTTGAAAATCAGAAAGAAGAAATGGTAAGAACTAACTACAATACTGAAAACATCCCATTGCACCTTATGGCTTTTTATTTTTATTATTTTTATCAGTGCACTTTATAGCTCTGCTTCAAGAGAGAATTGTCTAGAAAGATGAATGAAACAATCCAATTGGCAAGGTTTAAAATCTCAGTGTCGGTGGAAATGTCGCTCACCCAAATATAAGAAACATGTCAAAAATGTCGGAAATATCATATGGAAATATTGTAAAAATTATAGGCATGGTGGAAACATTGTAAAATATGCAAAATATAGAATGATATTTTATGAATGATAAAAGAAGCATAGACACACCCTTTTAAATTATTGTCTTGTTCCAAACCACTAAACAAAGCTAAGAAACTAAGGTTATAGACAAAGGAGTATGTTCAGAAGTTGCCCTGTAAACTTTAAGATTCAAAGCTTCATGATAGAATGAGCTAAAGCAAAATTTGAACTCATAGAAAATGTAAATGGTTGTAATATATCAACCAAATAATTTATTACACAAAAGAAAAACTAATATTTAACTTCATGCTTGAAATGAATATTGAACTAGCTCAAAGTAGTAATCATGTAAGTTAGGCAAGCAATCACATTGTCACTCCACATATCTACAATATCATCACCAACTTATGTCATAATACTATATATTGTACTCCTTATAGTGCTAGTAGCGTTCATTGGGGAATATGTCAATTCCAGCGAAATTTCGTGTCACTACCCATGAAATGAAAATATTAGGGAAATTAGGGACATTTTAAACGATGCCGATTGGTCAGTTCACTAGTAATAACAAGAATGAATTTACAAGAGCCAAGCTAGTTTGTCTGAGAAAAGAAAAAAGACAAAACCACATTGATCCAACAAGGACCAGACTTCAGCCTGAAACTCTACATACAAAGTTGTGCAATATGAATAATCTCATTCAATATTCACATATTGTACCAGACAAAAGTTGTAAGAGAAAAGAACTCTACCTGATAGAAACCAACAGAGTTGAAACCCAAGCTAAGATTCAAAAGTCCAATGGAGATCCCATTGAGTATTCCAAAACCCATTACAGCTCTTGCATCAAAAGGTTTGTGCTCAAACAGTTTCATCCATAATGCCACATGAAGTGAGCAGAATGTGACCAGAAGATGCCAGCTTGTTAAAGTTGTGGCTGCACAGCACAAGGTCAGAAGAAAACATATAAAGATATTTGCATATCAAGTAAGGCACTTTTAACCCATAAAAATGACTTCAATATTTCAAAAACTCCTTTTTGGTTGATAACCACAGCATCTTTCCCAGATGGAATGACCAGAAAACAAGCGCAATGAGAAGCAAATGTTCACTCCCTAGAACCTATGAGAACAACAAAGTCATTATTTAAAAAACCTGTCCATCAACATGACAATAGTCCCCATGAATCAACTGCCACGAAGAAATTGGTGATGCAGGCATTGAAGCAAAGAAAGAAACCGTGGAAGAAGAAACCAGTTTCTTCATATTCTCGAACCAATGGCATTTTGAATTTTTTTGGTGATTTGGATGAGTTTTTCATAAGTTTATTTTTAGTTCATTAGCATCCATAGAATAGGGTTAGTCATCTTATAGAGTCAATATAGACAGTTTTTAGAAATTTTGAAAACTTGAAAATACAACAGACTTCTTTCAGCCTATTTTTCAATGTGAGTCTGGTGTCATCAGATGGGTTATTGAGTTAACTATCCAATGAGACCAAGATCTTCTAAAATAACATGTTTTAGAGGAGTTATGACCATCTTAGTGATAGGGTGTCAATGTGGCGGTTTTTGACAGAATCTCAGTCTTTCTTTTTTTTTTTTTTTTTTGGCCTATTTTGGAGTTATTCTTGGTTTATTTAGTTGTAGTAGGATTAGTAATAGATTACTATAGTCATTTTAGAAGTTGGAATCCATTTAAGTGTCCCTTGTATATTTTCCTATGGTTTGCTTAGTTTTGAAGCAAATAATTCTAGTAAATGACAAAATCATGCAACTCATGAAAACTTTGCCCTACAGACATGGTGGGACCTACAAAAAGGCACACTACAAAATATTCTTTTCATGGATCTCATCTTAGCATATAGGACAAAGAGGTCTAAGAGTTGCATTCCTAGTTTTGAAGCAGTTAGGAGTTGTTTGTAATCTTTTTTTTTTTATCAGCATTGTTTGTAATCAATTTCCTAGTTGAAATTGTGGCCCATAAAAAGTTATCTAGGACCTTAATTTGAGTCTATAAATAGAACCATTGTGATTGAATTTTAGGATGAGAATAAATGGAATAAAAGTTTGTTTTGAAGTTACCTTCAAGTAAACTTGTAATCTTCTTTCTCTATCTTTCCTATCTCTTCTAAAACAACAATATTTTTTCTTTTTCTTTTTTTTTTTTTTTGAGAAAAGATAACTTGTATTAAACTTGAATGAATAAAAACGGGAAGGGTCTACATGAGAGGATTTTTCTTTTCATAATTCAGATCCTTAATTTCCCCTCTTCTTCCTGCCATGTCCAACCTAGTGAGACTTTCTCTTCTCATCTACACGAAAGGGTCTACGATTACATATATTTTTCTATTAAACCCCCTCTAGGAAGATCCATAGCTTGTGCAATTCCCTGTCCTCAAACTTTTCTCCAACAGGTGGAATACCTTCTGAACCAAGCCCCTAGTAATCCCTCATCATCCAAATATCTGAAAAATTATCTCACTAACAGCAAAAGGTGATAGCACCATTTAATCCTTATTTACTTTTCAGGGATAATTACCATCCAACCTCTGCACTTCATAGTAGCAGAAGCATCACGATACAATGCCAAGCCCCAGTAAATGGAAAGAAAGATGGTGAATTCACATAGTCAACATCCCAGAGTTTATGCAATGAAACTAAATGTAGAAATGTGGATTCTGTATGATAATTCTGATAGTAGAACCTGGTACTTTGTATGAATGTTGTCTATTTTAGTAGTTCATCAACCATCAGAATCTATAAATATTATGTTGCACCAATAACCCAATGTGCTGATTAGATTCAGAAAAAAATCAATATCAATACAACAAATATGGGAACAAAAACAAAACTTCCATTTGATCAAATGATATATGAGATTGCCAAGCCATAGGAAAGAACCACCAACTTGTATACATAAAATTAGAGAGAGATAGCCATGTCGCTACTGGTACTTCCAATTAATTAAGGAATCTTCCTAAGTTGACCTTCGCCTCTCAGGAACCAGTAATTTGCCTTGTCTACAGCCTAACATCAAACTAATCCGAATAAAATACAAGTTGAACCAACTTTGAAACTCAAGTTGGATATAAGAGATTTAAAGCTCGCATAATGGTTATAGTTGAAGAAGCATTGAAAATTGAAAATGATCTATACACTTCTGCAATTGGAAAATATGCATAATTCATCGGGGGAGAATCTAATGGCAAAACAAAGAACCAAAGAACACCCATCAGTTTAACAATACATAATAACTTCCAAATAACCGCTTTGACTGATTGAGATAAATAAGTGGCAATACTTTTCAGACGAAATAATGAATCTGAGAACTGATAGATAATTCACTAACCGAAAGTGAAACCAAGTGAACTAATAAGCGCCTTGTTGCAGATCACAATCGATACGGACGAAACCACTGAAAGACTCAATGCTCCGATGGTTCCCAGCTGAAACCGCCCGCTCTCACTCATCTTATCTCAGCTTTAATCACTACCTTCTCGATCTGGATCTAGCACTCTATCCATCAGAAACTACAGTGTACTCCCAAGACTAAAGTGTAAGAAAGCGCACGTAAAATTGAAGATGGCATTCTCACCTCATTCCTATAGTCCCCAGAGGATAGACAAATCAACACCGAAACAAGTTCAACTGAAAAAGGAACCCAAGATTCAGACAAATCAAATTTAGCTCTTACGATTTTGAAGTAGATGAAAAGAAATAATAATAATAAATTCAGTCTTTCAGAAACCCCGATCTTCTCCTTATTCTAAAAGATCAGCAAAGACAGAAAGCGGAAAAAATTATGTCCAAAGAGAGGAAAGAAGAGAGCAAAGAGAAGCTGTTCGTTTCTTTTTTTTATCGAAAAACAAAAAAGAACGGAAAAGAAAAAGAAATTCACCTTTGTAGCATTATCAGAGAATTTCAAAATTTTAGTTTGAAATATTTGGGAACCATGGTACTCAGGTTTCATTTCTTTGGCTTCTCTTTATGCAGAAAAAAAAAAAAAAAAAAACAAGTTTGCGGTGCCGGGTATGCATTTTCTCCCCCTTTCACGCCGCGCATATAGTTTCTGGAGCTATACAAACAAACGTACGCGCGTACATTATTCATAAAATTATCTTTTGAAACTCCCCCTTCACTTTTTCTCACTTTCTTAAACTTACCCTGGCTGCTGGCTTTTCATTTTTCAAAATTTCCATAAGTCAGAAGAGATTTGCCGTTAGCATATAGACGGTTATTGTAAAATTACTCTTCTAATCCTCTGTTTGGATTTGCCATCTAACCTACCTTAAGCATAGTTGCCGCCGGTTAGGAAAGACGGTCTTTTGCAGTCAGCCGGAACGATGAGTAGGTAAAATCCTAGAGCCTTGGCAAGTTAGGGTGGCTCAGGTACGTTAACTGGCTTGTTCCCGTAGAGATGGGATTCGATTCCCGCTATCATCGGTATGGGCTGGACTTAGGCCTGGCCCTAATGTAGCACGAACCCAATCTGAGTCTAATTTCACTTTATCCTAACCTGCCTGGATTATATACATGTATATATTCCACTATAAAATATATATTTATATGTATATATGCATACAAATCAATTTTTAGTGTAGACGGGTTGGCCAATTCAAATCCAACCCGAGCCCGAACCCAATACAAAAATCAAAAGGTATTAAATTTTTGTGTGAATTGGGTTTTGATTAAAGGATAAATTTCTTAAATTATCCTTATAATTTAGCTAATTAACTAAATATGCCTCTTATTGTTTGACTATTATCTAATACTATTCCTAATATCTCAAAAGAATTATCATTACCATTAAAATATTGATGGAAGGGCTGAAATGCATGTTTTGCCCCTACTATTTGACTATTGTTTGACAATTGTTCCACGACTAAAATCATTTACTTTTCTGGTGATCTCCTTTGATTTGATAAATGGGAACTCCATTGTCAAAAAGAATGTTCACACAATCACATACCAAGGTGTCATGGAACAACAATCCCTCCTCTTTTGTTTTTGGTAAGTTCTATCTCTTTTTTTCTTTTACTTGAAATGACTAGTCAAAAGGTCAGTCTCAGTTTAAAGAAAAAACAAATGATTTTTCCCAGCTTCTTTTTCCAGTGTCAACCTTGAGAAAAGTGAAGACACATAAAAGGTTTAGGCAAGTCTTTGGAAACCCCTTCATCTCTAATCAAGACACATAAAAGTGAAGACGCATAAAAGCTTCCTGCCCTCACTCCCACCTACACCCCTTTATTTATAGAGAAAATGAAGGGAGATAGGATTGAATCTTGTTCAACTACAATGCATGGAATTTAATAGGGATTTTTTTACATAAATAAGCAAATATTTTTCAAAGAAAATGGTGTTTAATCGAGCTTTCCTCTTTAGTGAATGATTTTATTCGATTTAATGGTGGTTTTCATGGGTTTTGTGCGTCCAATGGGAGCTTGGGGAGTGTCTGTCATGGTAGACTCATATTTAGGAATGGCAGTGGTAGAAAATGTAAATTTGATGAACTTTTAAATGTGGTTTTATTTTTTCTCAATATTAAGTGGGGGTATCTTTGGGTTTTGGGGCTTTTGGATCTATTAGGCTTAATTTCATTGGTCTAGGTGTTTGAAAAGGTTAAGAATAGGTGTGGCATCAGCCATCACCCTTTTGAGGTTTCAATTAGGGATAAGTGATGTGGCAATTTAATCTTATGCATCGAAGTGGCATCTTCCTAATTTAATAGTCAAACAGGTGAATTATGATGTAAACTTTGATGTGTTGGGGTTTTTGGGTCTCTGAACACAGTGGTGAGGTCTGAATGGTCAAGATGATGGAGATCTATGACTAACAAGTTTGGATTAATGAGATTTACTAAAATATAATTTTTTTTATGAATGGTCAAATGGGGGGATTATGGGATGAAATTTGGTGGGTCGACACTTTTGAACATCCTAAATCGGATGGAAGTGATGGATCTAGGGGTGTAAGCGAATCAAATCAGGCAATATCCAAATTCAAATCCAATTAAAAAACATGATATCCGAATTCGATTCAATATCCAACCGATATTGAAAATTAATATTTGAATTTGAATCCGATTAAATATTTGAATATTCGATTCGATTTGAATTCAATTAATTAATTATTCTAAGTAATTAATAAATATATAAAATATTTATATAATTTAATGGGTCAATTTCTTAAACTACCCTTATGGTTTAGCTAATTAACTAAGTGTACACTTACTGTTTGAAAATTGACTAACGCTACCCTTATTGTTTTTGACAATTGACTAATACTTCCCTTACTATTCACACTTGTTAATAGAAAGACAAACAAGACTATTTTATTCTTTATTCTTCTTCAAATTTTCAAAATAAACAGGGAAAAGGGGAAAGAAATGTTGGTTCATCAAACACTGTAGGAGCTCCTGGAAGTAGAAAGAATGGCCCTAACAATCTTAAAAGCATATATGAAAATAACCTTCTGACTATTATAGCATAACTTAATGGGAAAATCTCAAATCCATCCAAGGGACTCCATGCTCCTTCTTCCTCTTCTTATTTTTCTTTTTCTTTCTTCCCTGCTGCACCACCACCACTACATCTAAAATGATTGACAGCCCATTGCATTCATTGCCCCCGGCATCAGAAAGGTCAAACTATTTGAGGGAGCTCATGTTTCGGTCTCCCAAAGCAAATCATAGGCGCTCGAACCAGTGGTGGTAGAGGGCAAACCGACATGGGAAAATGTGATTAGCCTGCGAAAGCTCGGACAACAGGAGAGGCATCAAAGATTTTTTATCTCTAAGATTGAAACCCCAACCTGAAGCAAGTTCAGTTGTCGAAGGGCAACCGGAGAAGCTCTCAAGCGGATTGTGCTCATGAGAGGTGGAAATAGAGCAGTTCCCGTATGCGACCCCCTCTTGTCACCTTTGCTCTCTCTCTCTCTCCCTCTCTCTCTCTCTCTCTCTCTCTCTCTCTCTCTCTCTCTCTCTCTCTTTCTATCTATCTATCTATCTATCTATCTATCTCTCACACACACACACATTCTTCTTCCCTTTCATTCTCTCCCCTGTTTCATCACCCCTTCTCCGTTCGAATACCAAACTAATTCACCGTCTTCTCCCTTCGTTCTCTAAAGTCCGCCTCCACTTCTACGATTTGATCAGAAATTAGAATGTTGAACTATAGTAATAGGCTATTAGCCACCTAGTCCGAGATGTATGACTGGGTTCAAGAGTTCGAATTTTAATCAAAATGTTGAACTGTGGTAAGTTCTCTAGGAAAGCTGATTTTTATAGCTCAATGGGAGTCGCGACAAAGGAGGGGGTAATATTGGGTTTTAAAAGAATTTTAAACACCACGTGGTCTCACGTGTATATAGGTTTTGATGAAATAATAATGAATGCTAACGATAAGGGAAGTATTAGTCAATTGTCAGAAAAAGTAGGGGTAGCATCAATCAATTTTCAAATAGTACTAAACCATAAGGGTAGTTTAAGAAATTTACCCTAATTTAATTATATATATATATATATATATATATTTAAATATTTTATATATTATATATAAGAATTAAACAATTTGTCAAATTCAGATATTCATTGAATCGAATAAGGTTATACTCAAATTCGAATCCAATTAACTATTTCATATGAATAGGATATCCGAATTTGATTCAATTATGACGAATCTCGAATTTGAAATCAGATTTTCGAATACCGTCAACACCCCTAGATGGATCTTTGATCAGAGGTGTAAATTGATAGATTTAGTTTGGGTTAATTGTTTATCAATTAACGATATTACCCAAAATGGAATCTCACTTTTTTTACGGTCAAATGAGGAGTTTGTCATGAAATTTTATGTGCCATGGTCTTTTTTTGGTTTTGTTAGCACAATAGTGAGGTTTGATTGGTCAAATGAAGCTATGATGATGGAGGCGATAACTTCTAATCTATAAGATTTGCTGAAATAGGATCTAAACTTGATGGTGGGTCAAATGAACCAGTTTTAAGCTGAAATTTGGTGGGTGGGCACAAATTAAGTTGATGAATCAAGTGGATGGTTCTGATATGAGAAAGAAATGGCCGATCTTGGTAATTGTTCAAGGCCATCAAAATGCGACATTGGTGTTTTAATAGTTGGTTATCATAGATTTGTAGTGGAATTCACTAATTGATTGCATCCTAGTGATCTCGAGACAATGGATCATTGGACCAAGGGCATTAGAAAGGAATATGGTGTGATGAACGATGAATGTGTAACTAATTTATAGTTTCCTAAGTTTGTAGGCCATATTTGATTGGATATCGATGTTGATTTCGAGGTTTTCATTTATCTTGTGAATTGTTTCAAAAGATGGATTTTTGACTTTGTAAAGTCATAATCTGATATTGTTGTGATTCCAAGATTTGGAGTTTAAAATGAGGGTACAAAGAAGTAGGGTGAAGGAACCGAGCAAAAGTTGAGTGCCAACAATTGCCCCTCTTTGTTGGAGGTATCAAGCTGTCGAACAATAAAGAAAAAGAAGTACACAAAAATTTTGTAAGGGACAACATGTTAAATGTGTAAATTTTGCTATTGAAATTGATGTAGTGCAAAGCCTTTGCTTGGAAAGTGTAGTACCATTCCAAGCCCTGAAAGGCAATTGCAACTCAAACAAACTAATAAAGAACACAACGGATTTGCCAGAGGGCAACTCACACAAGGTGTGTGTGTGTGAAAGAGAGAGAGAGAGAAGAGGTTAGTTGTTGTAGCGGTGATGATGAAACATGGGAGAGAGGAAGAGAATGAAGGGGAAGGAGAGAGAGAGAGAAGAGGTTAGTTGTTGTAGCAGTGATGATGAAACAGGGGAGAGAGGAAGAGAACAAAGGGGAATGAGAGAGAGAGAGAGTCAGAGGTGGAGGGGGCTATCATTGCCGCTGGTTAAGGACCAAGTCAGCTTGGTTTGTTGCTGCTGAAATGAAGAAGATGATGAAAAAGAAGAATGGAGAGGGGGATGGACGAAGGGTAAAATTGAGTTTTTGAAAAATTATATGTTATGTGTGTATGAGTTTTAATAGAATATTAACATATGCTAACGATAAAAGTAGAACTAATCAATTATCAAAAACAGTAGGGGAAGCATTAGATAATAGTCAAACAGTAAGGGTATGCTTATTCAATTAGCTAAACCATAAGGGTAGTTTAAGAAATTTACCCTTGATTAAATAATTCAATTTTGACCCCGGGCTTGGGCCTTAGGCCCAGTTATTAGGATTGGGCCATGGTTGAGTTGAAACTTAGCTTGACCCGCCTAACTAGCATCCCTAAGCCAACCACTAACCCCCAGTTACATGAGATTGAAGGTTATATGCTTATATCCTTCATATCCCATGATGGAATGATGGAAAGGACCATGCCCGAGGTCTAGCTTGGTCAGAATTTTAACTATGGCAATGTTTAAAGCTTAGACCCTTTTGCACTGTTTTTGTTTATTATACCCCCCCACCCCCCCCAAAAAAA
This sequence comes from Nelumbo lutea, assembly GCF_056320005.1. Classification (NCBI taxonomy): domain Eukaryota; kingdom Viridiplantae; phylum Streptophyta; class Magnoliopsida; order Proteales; family Nelumbonaceae; genus Nelumbo; species Nelumbo lutea. Next base: position 2,022,852 of record NC_142685.1, on the reverse strand, counting down.
AAAAAAGAATTATGTTAATATTGGAATCGGAATTTTCTCCTTACAAAGCGCACCTTACACTGACCTCACAGTCCATCACACGTTGCACTGGGAACATCTCCCTATGAATAACTACATAGAGTACGGGAGATGTTCCCGGTGTGCGGCTGAGACACATTGTGAGGTTGGTGTGAGAAGTGCTGTGTGAGGAGCATATTTGGACTCTGTTGAACTTTGCCTCTATGGACTAATACTATACACTAAGCAAACCTAAAAGGTGAAAACGTGACATTAAAACATATTTAAGGGAAATTATTAATAGGAAAACAACTAGGAGTGAGCATGGGACGGGTAAGTTTGGTTTCAAGGCAAAACCTATAACGTACTCTATAGGGACTAGTTCCAAATTGTTGGAACGATAACCTACCCTATCAATAGCAGTTCCAAGGTCGATTCTAAGGTATATTCATGGAACATGTTCTTAATAAAAACAATAATAATATTACAATTATAAAATGTTTGGACTTGATTTTCAATAATGATAATATATAATTTAAAACTTATGGGTATAATTTAAATTCTATAAATATTACTTTTACATTATTTATGCAAATCTTTGATATATTACCTAAATACATTTTACACTATAAATTCTCGATCTATGTCTATGTTGTATATATTATACCAAAAAATGTCCATGTTGCGTAATGGAAGAGTAAGGCCAAGAGCACTCTCAATGGCAACGGTGTCCCCATGGGTAGGGATGTGGAAACATCTTGTAGGTAGCAGATTTGAGCTTGGCCAAGAGTCCTCTCACCTCAATGCTCACATGAACCTCTTCATTTCCCACACATGCATTTATTTGTTTTTAAATTAAATTATTAAAAATGCAAGAAGTCCAAATAAAAACTCTAAGTCTTAAATGTTTCTAATAGAATTCATCATTATTCTCCCTACCCTATTAAGTTCTTCATTTTCCCTAAATCACTCAACCCCTTTTGATGGATCTAGATCTGGATATGCTCCTCACTCCAACCTTTCAAAACATATGGCTGAGTGTATTGTGAGGTTGGTGCAATAAGTGTTCTGGGAGGAGCAAATCTGAATTCTCTTTTGGTTCTCCCTAACAAAGTAGATATATAAATTATAGGGAAAATTCCTGATTAGTACCCTGTACGTAGGGCCTAGTGCCACTTTGGTCCATGAACTTTAAAATGCAACAAATAAGTACCTGAACTTTCAAAATGTACCAATTTAGTGCCTATTGTGAATGAGTCATTAATCAGCCGTTAAGTGGCATTTAGAAAGATACAAATGCCCTTTCGATTGCCATCTAATTTTCTTTATCGACCATCCAAACATTGACAAAAATTTGAACAACCCCAAATCTTTTCCTCTTCAATTTAAGAAAATTGGGGGTCATCAAAATGCCCACCAAGACATGACTCAAACTTTCTTGAATAGAAGAGGCAAGGATTTAAGACTTTTCATTTTTTTTGTCAATGTTTAGGTGGTTGATAAAGAAAATTAGATGACACTATAAAGGACATTTGTATCTTTTCAAATGCCACTTAACGATTAGTTAATGACCGATTAACTGTAGGTACTAAATTGTCACGTTTTAAAGTTCGGGGACCAAAGTGGCACTTTGCCCAGCTTACAGGGTACTAATCGGGAATTTCCCTAAATTATATGAACTAAGGGTCCGCTTGATTCACAGTCAGAATTAGAATCGAATTTGAAATAAAAATCTCTTGGAATTGGAACTGGAATGAGCTATCTCCATAGTCTTTTTGGTTTAAGCAGAGATCAAATTGGGAACTGGAATTAGCTAGAATGGGATTTCATCCCCAAGGGAAGGGAAGGGAATGACCATCTATACTACTATAAAAAGCATGAATAGCTCTCCATGGTTTATGGAACTTTTTAGAATACCCCCTCGTTTTGAATATGGCAATTCCCATTGTGAGAGCACAAATTGTAATTTGGGTATTACATTTTAGTGCATTTTATTCCCTTGTCAAGTTACATATTTAAGGCATTAACTCTTATTTAATCCTATATTTAAGGTGTTTTTATGGGATGTTATCTAAAACTCGCCATGACTTTTTTGTATTTCTCTTAAACTCATCCTAACATTTTAAAACCCTAGAGAGCCCCTTGTCAATGAGTTTTATTGTCCAAAACTCACATACTTTTAAGATTTCCATTAAATAACCTTTAATGATCATTAATATAAGTTGTGCACACAAGCATTTAAGTATTTTACTTGACCAAATTACCCCTAAATGATTAATCAACTTTATTAAATATTTTGATAACAACATTACCCTTGACTATTGTGGGCTTGGGCCTAGGTTAGGGGTAATTTTGCTATAAGAATTATTTTATAAGCTTGATTGGCCATTAAGGGGTAGTTTGTTAATGTAAATTACTCAAAAAGTTATGTTTTAGACAATAAAACCTACTTACAAATGGGGATACTTGGAGATTTTGAAAAGTCATGGTGAGTTTAAGACAAATGCATACAAGTCATGGTGAATTTTAGATAATATCCATATTTTAATCTATCATCATTAAATTTCACTAATTAAATATATTAACACTGATGTTAATAACATAAACACTACATTTTTAAAATCAACTAAAAGCTAAACCAGTTTTTCCCTATTCTTATCTATCATCATTAATTTTCACTATTAAATCTATTAACACTAATATTAATAATATAAACCCTACCGGCTTTTCTAAGTGGCAAGTAAGTAGTTCTATCATTTGGTTCAAATAGATGAACCCATGATGCTATAATTAAATACTAAAAATTTAAAATTTGATAAAAATACATAAATAGAAAAAAAAATAAAATTTTAGGCATAGCTGTGATATTATATATTTCTCATATCAAACAAAAAAGGTATGATAAATAAAATATATCTATATTAATGATGGAAATGGGATACCCAATTTAAAATCAATTCATAAGTGAAACCATTTTTCTCACTGAGTTGTGGGTCAATGGTTCAACTATTCGGATCATTGGATCAACCCGTGATGCCATAGTTAAATATTGTTTTTTAAATAGAAAAATATAAAAAATATATAAAAATACATAAAATAGAAAATTTTGGACATATATCTAATATTATATATTAATTCATATTGAAATCAATAAGTGTGATAAACAATACTTATTTTTACTAATGTTGTAATAAAATGCAAAACTTAAATCCAAATGGGTCAATTCATGTTGTTATAATTGAATAATAAAAGTTAAAAAATATTAATAAAAAAAGTTGGACATATCTAATATTATATAGCCATCATATTAAAGAAAATAAGTGTGATAAATAATAATTAATTTTATTGGTTGTGGAAATGGAACACAAATTTAAAAATTGTCTCAAAAAAAGAAAAATTTTCCCATTCAAAGAATGGTTTAGGATTTCAATAGTCTAGGCTGACCAATGATGTCATGGTTAAATAATAAAAATTAAAAATAGATAAACAATATTAAAATCCATAGCAAAAGCCAAAAACAAAGTGTATAGAAAAAATGATACAACCTTGATATTATACATTCATCATATTATACAAAAAATAAGTGTCATAATTAAATAATAAAAATTTAAAATTAGATAGAAATATAAAAGATTATAAAAGAAATTAAAAAAAAAATCTAGACACATCTCTGATATCATCATCATCATCCAAATAGAGAATTTCAGATAGATACCTTATATTTTGGGCGTAGACACTTAAGTGCTCGAACTTTCAGGAGCAACAACCAAATACCTTGAACTTTTGGAAATATACAACCAAGTTCAACTGTTAGCATTCCATCTGTTATCTTGGGCAAGTGGTATGCACACTTCCAAAACTTAAACCCCCCAAAACACCATTCTCATCAACCTCCCATCAAACTTCCATTATTTTTATTCCTCATTGCTACATGTCCAATACTAGCAATAATCTTCTTGGCACCATTGGCTGATCTTGATAACATTAGGTTTGAAGGTGGTTAGGAAGAAGGCAGTCCGTTGAAGATCCCACCACTCACATTCCTTCCTCCTTTCATTTTCCCTAACCTCATAATCTCCTCATCCTCAACGCTTGCAATTACCAAATCAAAAGCTGAAATTTTGGATCAAAACTGCATGGGTCACACTAAGAAATTTTAATGCTTTAAGCCCAAGTAGACATTGGATTTGATGCTGTGAACTCTTATGAAAATGTTTTAGGTAGTTAAAGTTGATTCAACTGAAAATGAAACTACAATAATTTGAAGAAAGCTTACATAGAAAGTGGTGATACTCGCTACAGAGGCCTCTTGATTAAAATCTTGTGCCTTGTCACAAGAAATTTGCAAGAGAGAGAGAGAGAGAGATTGTCTAGTATAAACAACAGAAAAATGCAAATAGTCCAGTTTTTTACTACCACATGTTTGATACTTGTGTAGTTTTACACGTAAAGCACATGACACCGAGTTTGCCTTCCATCCTAACTAGGAAAGTTCACTTATTGGTTGTAGAGACCTTGTAAATGAGACACATGATACACATACTAAGGTTCTCAATGCATAAGTTTTAAGAGTTGAGGACCAATTAATAAACCTGTGAACCACCATTGATAAACTTAATGTGATCATTTTTGTTTTCTTTCAAGACTTTAAAATCCTTTTGAGTGGATGTATTTACATCAAACCATTGGGGCTTGGGATAATTTCAATCTCATAGCATATAACATGTTATTTGTTTTGGATTCATTCCCTTTAATCAACCAATAAAAGTCCTTGTAATTTATTTTATTTTTGTTCAAAAGTTGTGGCATTAATCTTAAATATATTAGGAAATAATGGGCAATTTACCACCTACCATGATGTTAGTTAACTATGCTAGACTTGTGTGTATATTTTCCAAAATCCATGGTAATTGGTTGTCACACTTGAAAGTTTAAGCCCTTAAGTGCTACCTCCAAAATAGAGGGTACTTATTGTAATTTACCATTATCTAAAATTTCCACGTGCATTGCATGTGCACATTTACTAGTTCCCTTTAAATATGGAAATGCTATCCTACTAAGATTGTAAATGGGGTTTTGATTCCCCCAACCAAATAGTTGGAATTGAAATGACCAATTTCAATTTTGACTCCAAACCCCTATTCCTGTGACCCAAACAGGCGGGGCCTAACTTAGCTTAATGAACAACATAAAATTAATTATATGGGGAAAAATACCATCCTGTTTATGCTTTCTACTGATGTCATAAGTTCAAACCTAAATTAGCCAACATAAGATTAATTATGTTCAGTTAGACTATTCTCTATTCCTTTTATCTTTTGATGTATCTGGGTAAGGTTCTAGGTCCCCCTCCTAAGTTTCTTTTATATCTTAATAAATTTTCGGTGGCCCCCATCCACTGGGAATAAACTTAGAGGGAAAAAAATACATAAAAGTGTGGATGAAGAGTGAGTTTTTTTTACTAAAATTACTCTATTTATTTGTTTGGGAAATGATATAAAAGTCTTTTTTTTTACAACTTTTATAGCTACTAAAATGCCCATGTTTATGTATTTAGTCCATCTCTAATCGTAAGGGTTGAAAATGTAACTTCAATTATTACTTCCCACCTCATTAATCTCTTCTCATTAAGTCTTATACTCATGGTATTAACTCTTATTTTTCTCTTATTAAATCCTATATTTAAGTTATTTTTTACTAAGAAATGTTAATAATTAATTCTATGTCAATATTTTTAACAATATAAATTCATGTTTTAAAACTAACTAAAAAGCATAGTCACTCTTTATCTAAGTGGTGGCTAAGCAATTCAACCATCCAAAACAAATTGATCGACCTATGAAGTCATAGTTAGGTAATAAAAATTTTAAATTATAAATAAATATAAAAAAATACAAAAATATAGTAAAAATACACATTTATGATATTTCTATTAATCAAATTAAAAAAAACAAGTTTAATAAGCAATAATATTTTTATTGACAATGAAAATGAAATACATAATTTAGAATTTACCAAAAATAAAATTGTTTTATTCTTGGGAAAAGATCAATAGTTCAACACTTCAACTTTTGGTTCAAAAATGTTAATATTTAATGTCATAAATAAATAATAAAAATTAATAAAATATAAAAAACATATTTTTTTTTTGCAAAAAAACATTTAGGCACATGCATAATATCATATAATTATCATATTAAACAAAAAATAAGTGTGGCATATAAAAATTATTTTTACAAAAAAATACAAAAAAAATGAATACATCTATAACTCAATATTTACACTACTATTAAAAATCTGAATAAGATTGTGAAACTTTATTTTGACTAGAATACTCAATTTTTTTTTATTTAGTCCACATTTAATTTTGAGGTTTAAATTGTAAATTGAACTACTACTTTTTACCTCATTCAATTCCCTCTATTTAAATCTTACATTTTTTTATAAACAAAAAAAGATACATAAAAAGATAAAACACTATAGAAAGAAAATCTAGCCAAGCAAGTAGCCCCGCCAATGATATTTGAAACTTCACAATTTGATCCCATTATCACATATTTGGATGAGGTGTTTATGTAATCAGATTTGGATCTTGCAATCTACATCCAATTAAAAACAAAAAACAAAAACAAAAAACAAAAATATATATTTACAAAACAATTAGATATATTATTACTATCATTATCATCATATAAAATTGACGCACATACATGCTTATCAATGAAATACATATTTATTTATTTATTTTCATAAACCTATAAAGTGGGTAGCTCATCCCCCGCCCTTTAAACCCCCAACCCCAATGACAGCGGGATTTGATCGAGGTCTCTACTCGCAATAGTCATATACTAGTCGGGACCCGTGCAATGCACAAGCTTTGTTGAAAGAAATTAAGGTAAAAAGAGCTAGAAGTGCAACTTAGATGGGCCCAGCCTGAGCCTAACCCAGTTTAACTAGAGATTTTGCCCATGTTGGGCTTGACTTTGTAAACTTCAAGTTGGGCTTTGGGCCAAAAAACTCGAACCTAACAGGTTGGGCTTGGGTAGCCTAAGCCCAACCTAACCTAATCAATCTGAGCATGCCCAACATTTTATGATATTTACATCTACATATTATCAAATTATTATACATGAAAATTAGGCTACAAAGCTCAACACACCCAAGCCCAAGACTAATCCGAGATGTGTTGGGTTAAGCTTAGGTTGGTAAAATTGGGCTTGACCTTGAGTTGGGCCAAGCCTAAGCTCAAGGTTTGAGACTTAGGATCAATCCAAGCCTAACCCACTCGAGTTGTACTCCAAGAAGGAGCATTGTGAAATTCCTAATTGTATTAGTTTTTAATTTTTTATTAGACTATTTTAAGTTTTACTATTTTTTTATTTAATGTTGATTTTTGCTATTTTTAAATGGCTTAGGGGATTTAAAAATAATAATAATTAAGTTTCAAATGCTTTTGTTAGTTTTTTAAATTTTATAGTAGTAAAATTCAATAATATTAAACAATAATTTTTAGTATTATTAAAATGAATTTTCAAACTGGTGTGATGCGCGAGCTTTGTTCAAAGAAACTGAAGCAAAAGGAGATAAAGGTGCAAGTTGGGTGGGCCTAACCAGAGCCCAACCCTAATTAGTCAATAATTAATAATTTTTAGTGGATTTATTTGCAACAATTAGTTAATAATTAATAATTAGTTAGTTTATTAGTCAATGATTAATAATCAACCGGTTTAATTGAAGCATATATAAAGCAACATCACTTAAGTTGCATGGGTTGGGATTGAATTGGATATGAGAAAACCAATCATACCTAATTAGGGGTGGCAATTTTCCCCATTTCCCCAATCCCTGTGGTGATCCGCCCTGAATGGGGTGGGATGGGGATGATTTCCCTCACAGGGATGGGGATGGGGAATTTTTCATCCTCATTGGAGAGGATGGGGTGGGGGCCGGGAGAGCACTCTCCACCCCATGGGATCCTCATTAATATATTTGTATATCTTTATGAATGTGTTTATTTATGTATATGTATACATACATCTATATATTAATATTTTTTAAATATGGTTAAATATGTTTGAATCTTTTTTAATAGGATAATACATTTTAATTTAATTTTTTAAAATAAAATAATAAAAATAAAAATAAAATGATTGACATTATAAAAAATCATGGGGAATGGGGATCCCCGTGGGGATGGGGATAACCTTATCCTTGTTAGCGGGAACAGGGATGGGGACGAGGATGGGGAGAGGCTGCCCGTCCCTATCCCACCCCGCCTGTTACCATTGAAAAAAAAATGAAAAACCGAACCGACTGAAATCAAACTGAAAAATCGATTAACTAAACCAATTGGTTTGGTTTTGGTTAACTATTTAAAAAAATGGGCGATTAATCGAACTAATCGATATATATATATTGAAAAACAAACTAAAAAAGTTTGATTTTCAGCTTTTCTCTTTGAAAATCGAACCTGTCACTGCTGCCGGTCTAGACTGTCTACCTATCTAGCCTTTACAGACTACTCAAACTGGTTTTCACTTTTCAGGCTTGTGCTTGAATCAAAGAACATTTGGCGGCGACCACCATTGGCGACCACAACTATCCTGCCTAAATCAAATTTGTTGGAGCGCAATCCGGCTGGTCTTAGCTGTCAACGAACTCGCCTTTGGGCTGGAGCGTCGGGGAGACTGAAACGGGAAAGATGGGAGAACTCCGGGGGGAACCCGGTGGGATAGCTCCGAAGCTCAAGTCAGTAATCTCTCAAAGGCTAAGTGTAGACCAGAAAGCGCAAAGTTCACATACCTTGTTTGTTGGGTGCAGGGGGCTTTTATAATCACTTCGCGCACTTGCTCCGAGGCCCTTGTCAGGTCGAGTATAATTACCCTTGCGTCTGTCAATTCGGTCGTCGTACTTTCTGTTGGGACGGAACTGTCACTGCCTAACCGTCTCTCCAACTGGAGATGGCGGTGGCAAGTGGCCGTTTAGAGTGCGGTCGTCAGGCATCAGATCCCAAGTCAGTCAGGTGCGGCGTCCTCGGGTAAAGACTTCCTCAGTATCAGGCATAGTACGGTTTGTTTGGTTTTGGTGCCCTGAAGGTGATGTGGTGGAGTGGTGAGCGAGGCGAAGTCTTGAGTTCGGAGGTATATATAGGGCAGGTCAGTTCGACGAGGTGCATCCCGAACTGTTACAAGGCAGGCCAGTTCGGCGAGGTGCATCCCCTTGGTGCTTGCGCCTTAGGCTTGCTTTTGTGCCGAGCTGTTGCTTTTGCCAAATGTCGCATAACTGTGAGGTCGGGCCAAATCTTCCTTCATCAATTGCCCCCCACTCCTCGCGCCAAGGGTCTTGCCCTGGTGCGGGGAGTTTTGCAAGGTGGTAGGTGGATTTGTCCCGTTCTTCGAATCTTGACTGCGCGAGTTGCTTTTGCCAAGGTTCTTCGGTTCTGAGAAGGCGGGAAACATGCATACAACTCATAAATGTTGACAATCGTGACAGCGCGCGTTTAAATTTCAAAAATTCGTGCCGCTGGGATGTGATAGTGGGTCATTTAAATTAGAAAAAAGCGTGCCATTGCCGTTCTGAAGGGACATGCACTAGCGGTTTATGTCAGTTGCAGGGAGACGTGCGGCGTGGTCAGTTTCAGAAAGACGTGCGCCAGCATGACATCGGTTTCAAAAGACGTGCGCCAATCATGTCTCGACCTCAGGGGACGTGCGGTTAGCACGAATGTGGGCCGTCGGATCGTCTTTGATCTGCACGGTCGTTTATTGGTTACTGTAGCTATAAATAGTGGGGGACTACAGTCGATTTGTCACTTCTACGGTTTGCCTATTGAGCTCGCGTCCAAATTTTCAGCTCGCGTCCAAGTTTTTCAGCTCGTGTCCAAGTTTTTTCAACTCGCGTCTAGGCTGGTTACTTAGCCTCCAAGGTTTTTTGGCTTGTTCCCGTCTCCGAAGACTTCAAAACTTTCTTCCGGTGAGTACCTTTTTGAATCCACCTATTTTCCTCGATGTCTAGCTTTGATAGCTCAGACGACTCTTCAAGTAGGACTGATGTAGGTTTTACAAGCCGAGTCGTATCCCCCGACTGCCTTAGTGATCCTGAGGTGGAACTTGAGGATGACTATGAACCTGTAGGCCGAGCCGCTTCGGGCAGTTTGGCGTCTACCTCTTGCCGAGGTCGGATGTTAGATAGGTTTGGTCCCTCAACCATGACGCCCGAGGGGCTCCAATCTATACTCATGTCTTACAATCTGCTTGGGGGTATACATATTTCATTCCCTCGGGTAGTTTTCCTTGGGAACACGGTCCTAACGAGATCGTGGTTTTTCGAGAGCAGCTCGCCGTGGGGCTGCGGCTGCCTTTCCACCCCCTTTTAGTCGAAGTCATAAACCACTTTGGCGTTACCATTGGCCAGCTTCACCCGAACTCTATTTCGAACCTAGTGGGGACAGTCTCCCTTTTCTGTGAGCAGAATTTTCCTTTAGACTTGGAGATACTCTTCCATCTTGATGCTTAAGAGACAAGCGAATTCTCTTCCTAGGGAAAGACGGGCGTATTACCTTTCTCCTCGCCCGGGCTTTAAACTTCTACACGATCTTCCTAATAAGGTCCCGGCATGGAAGCGGGACTACTTCGGCGTGCGAAGTGTGCAAGGATGACCCTTTCAGACCGGGTGGGGTGAGACTGCTCCTAATTCTGGTGTCACTCTCGACAAAGGGACGGTGAAGGGCCTCCGGCAATGGGCACGACAAGGTTTAACGTGTCATGAGTACTTGACGGAGGCCAAGCTTATTTCGGTCGGCCTGAGTTCGGGTAGGTTTCTAGTTCTACGATTTCTTGCTTGCTTTTTTCCTGCATTTTTTCTGATGCCGAACTCGTTTCTAAAGTTGTGATGGATGCGGAGAGAACTCGTGGGGGGCGCCTGTTCCAGGGCATGAAGAGGAGGAAGCGGGTCGCCAAGCGAACTCGTACCGAGCTGCCCCTGGATGAGGAGCCTCAAGTTCCAGGCTACATGCCAGAGGATCTGCCGAGGGAGCCCAAGGTGACTCCGTCGATGTATGAAACTACCGGGGCACCTTACACTGAGACCAGTCATACGGATGCTCCTGCTCACTCTGGGTCCACTCATACGCGAGCTAGGCCCTCGGGCTCGGGAGGTCAAGGGGAGTTCAGGAGCGTGTTGACGCCGAACTATGCTCTTCAGAAGAGTAGGGAGGCTACTTTCCCCGAGGAGATCGTGGCGTGGACCGATCTTCCTTTGAATCAGGTTGCCTGCCGCGCCGTAACACACGCTATGGTGGTAAGTCAGATTTCGTCTGCCTTCATTTTCTATCGCTTTTGCTGTTGTTGCTCACTTGCTTCTTTTGGTAGGTGAATTCTTCAATTCACACCTTAGCAGCCCAAGTGAAGAGGAGCTCGCGATAGGCACGAGCTGCTGAGGCTGCCGCCCATGCTGCTAAAGAGGCTTTCCATGCCGCCGGAGTAAATACCCGAGCCGCTGAGGCAGCCGCTTATGCTGCCGAAGAAGCTGCTCGCGTCGCCATGGCCAGGCAGGCAATGTCTCAGCGTGATGCCGAGGCCATGGGGGTAGTCATCAAACACATGGCGGATTTGAAGTTGGACTTGCAGCATCAAGTCGAATATTTTCAGGAGGACATCAGGGAGAAAACGCAGATTTTTTCCCAAGGCATTGAAGACGCCAAGAAGAAGGCTGTTGAAGACCATATTGCCTCTCCGCGTTTTGACAATCTGATGGTGGATTATTACAGAAGGGGGTTCAAGCTGAGTCGGTGGATGATCCGGAACACGTACCCTGACCTCGATATTAGTGCCATATCCACTTTGCGTATAACTCAGGAGATGGACAATGTTGCCGATGGCGAGCCGAATTCTGAAGGAGAGGTAGGGCCTTCGGGTGTTGTTGAAGTGCCTTCTGATGGCGAAGAAGTAGCTCCGGGCATGTGAAGAGGTTTTTTTTTTGAAGTGTCTTCTGATGGCCAATGTACTCTTGTTTCTTGCAATGGAATAGATAATCTTTTTGCCAAAGTGTTCCTTTTCCTGAACTGATTCTTTGTTGAACTGATAATAAGCCACTGTTTCTTGTCTGGGTTATTATACTTTCGCGACCTATTTTGCCGCTAAGGCTTTTGAATCGAACTGATTTTTTGCCGAGCTGATAATATGCCCGACTTTTCTTTGCTTGTTTACGCTGAGGTTCCACTTGGCTCTGCATCGTGGCCCATAGGACCTTATAGCAATTTCGTCCACTTCGCTTGGCGGTTTATAGGTAGTATCGCCTGAAATTCACGATGTTCCACACTCGAGGTACTTGTTTGCCTTCTAAGGTTTCGAGCTCATATACCCCCCCGAGCGCTCTCTTTACTTTGTAGGGCCCTTCCCAGTTTGGTTCAAGTTTGCCCACGCCGGGTTCGGGCACCATAATCTTACGAAGGACCAGGTCACCGACTCGAAAGCTTTGTTGCTTTACTCTGGCATTGTAGTAGCGAGCTACCTGCTGCTAGTAGGCCGCTGTCCGGATGTGCACGAGGTCCCTTACCTCGTCAAGTAGGTCAAGGTTGGTACGTAACTCCTCTCCATTTGTTCGATCGTCGTATGTTTCTAGTCGCAATGTTGGTACTTCGATTTCCATCGGGATCACTGCTTCAATGCCATAGGTGAGGTTGAAGGGGGTTTCTCCCGTGGTGGTTTTTTCTGTAGTTCGGTGAGCCCATAAGACACTTGGTAGCTCTTCGGCCCACTATCCCTTAGCTCGATCTAGACGTGCTTTCAGTCCGTGTAGGATAGCTCTGTTCATTACTTCCGTCTGACCATTTGCCTGCAGGTGCGCGACTGATGTGAAGTTTTGCCGAATCCCCATGTCCTGACACCATTCTTGGAACTTGATATTCTCGAACTGCTTGCCGTTGTTGGAAATTAGTGCCAAGGTAACCCGAAACGACATACTATGTTCTTCCAAAAGAAGTTATGTATGTTCCGTGCCGTAACAGTTGCCAGAGGTTCGGCTTCTATCCACTTCGTGAAGTAATCTACTACAACAACTAGGAATTTTCTTCCACCTGTTGCTGGCGGGAATGGCCCTAGGAGGTCGATGCCCCATTGTGCAAAGGGCCACGGGCTGGCGAGGTATTTGAGGTCGGAAGCAGGCTGATGGTAAATATTGGCATGCTTCTGACACTTGTCGCATTTTCTGACGAGCTCGACAACTTCTGCCCTCATCGTTGGCCAGTAATATCCTCGTCGAAGTGCTTTTTGGGCGAGTGCTCTGCCCCCCAAGTGCCCGTCGCACAGGCCTTCATGAGTGTCGTGGAGTACGAACTCGGCTTCGGAAGGTCGCAGGCAATGCAAGTAGGGGAGCGTGTAGGACCGTCGGTATCAAGAAGCTCGCGAGTGGGTCGATCCAGTTCGACTCTACTTCGAGGATGGGAGCGACCTCCTCTGCCCCCAGAGAATACTAGGCCGAGGTAAATCCTCTATATACACGGTTCTCATGTTGTTGTGACTTGTGCTGGCTAACCGGGACAGAGCGTCGGCCTCAATGTTCTTTGACCTCGGGATTTTCCTGATGAAGTGTGACTGAAAGTTGAGTAGGACCTCTTTTACTTTCGCCAAATATGCGATCATGGAGAGCTTGCGTGCTTCATACTCGCTCGTAACTTGGATGACCACGAGCTGGGAATCGCTACAGATGACTAAGTGCTTTGCCTTTAACTTTTGCGCTAGGTTCAGCCCGACTATCAGTGCTTCGTACTCTGCCTCTTTGTTCGATGCTGCGAACTCGAAGCGTAGTGCGTATTCTAATTTTGTGCCGCCCGAGCCGCATAAGACTATTCCAGCCTCGCTGCCTTGCTTGTTCGAGGAACCATCCACATGAAGGATCCAGGGCTCCTCATCCTAGTTCGTGTTTCGCCTGACTATGAGAGATGCTACACTGGCTGCTACTTCACGGGGTTCAGACTCTATTGGCTCAAGAGCTCCGGGTTTGCCTGAACTGGGGACCTCGGGCTCAACCTATAGGACTTTGTGGCTGAAAGTGCACTCGGCAATAAAATCTGCCAAAGCTTGGGCCTTAATTGTAGTTCGTGGTTTGTACTGGAGACTGTACTCGTTGAGTTCAATGGCCCACTTCGTCAGCCTACCGGAGACCTCGGGCTTCAGCAAGACTTGTCTTAGGGGTTTGTCAGTTAAGACAACGACGGTGTGAGCTTGGAAGTACGGGCGGAGTTTCCGAGTTGATATCACCAGTGCGTAGGCAATTTTTTCTATTTGCGGGTACCTTGTTTCTGCTCCCTGCAAAATTTTACTAACATAATAGACAGACCGATGGACCCGATCTACGTGTTTTACTAATACCGAACTGACCACTTCGTCGCTCACCGAGAGGTACAGTTCTAAGACCTCGCCCTCCTCAGGTCTGGCTAAGGTTGGTACGGTGGCGAGGTAAGTTTTTAGCTCGTCGAACGCGAGCTGGCAATCTCGGGTCCATTCGAACCCTTTGCCTTTGATTGCCTTGAAGAAAGGTAGGCAACGATCTACCGACTTGGACATGAAGCGGCTCAGAGCGGCTATGCGGCCATTTAGCCTTTGAACTTCTTTTACTTTCCGAGGTGGTCTCATATCAAGGATGGCCTTTATTTTGTCCGGGTTGGCCTCGATACCGCGCCGGTTGACTATGTATCCTAGAAACTTACCTGATTTGACACCAAAAACACACTTGTTTGGGTTTAGTCTCATGTTATATTGACGCAGGATTTGGAAGACAGAATCCAAGTCTTTTATTAATTCTTGCGAAAACTATGTTTTGACGATCATGTCGTCTACATAACATTCGATTTTCGTGCCAATTAAAGGCCGGAAAAGTTTATTTACAAGTCTCTGAAAGGTCGCACCAGCATTCTTTAGCTCAAAGGGCATGACCTTGTAACAGTACAGGCCGAACTCGGTAATGAAGCTGGTTTTTTCTTGGTCGGACTGGTCCATCTTGATTTGGTTGTAGCCTGAGTAGGCGTCCAGGAAGCTTAGCAGCTCGTGCCACGAGGTCGCACCCACCACGCGGTCAATTCGGGGTAGGGGAAACAGTCTTTTGGGCAAGCTCAGTTCAGGTCGGTGTAGTCGACGCACATGCGCCACTTGCCGTTGGCTTTTTTCACCAGCACTGGGTTGGCTACCTAGCTTGGGTAATGAACTTCCCTTATGAAGTCTGCTGCGAGGAGCTTTTCGACTTCTTTGTCGACCGCCCTCCAACGCTCCGGGGATAAGTTGCGTTTCTTCTGCCTAATGGGTCTGACTATAGGGTCAGTGTTAAGCTTGTGAGTTATAAGGCCAAGGTCAATACCGGGCATATCTGCCGCGGACCATGCAAAAATATCTAAATTTTGGAGTAAGAAACTCACCAGTTCAGTTTGCAAAGGCTCGTTGATGGAGCACCAATCTGTAGTGTTCACGCAGGATCTGTAGCCGAGGCCGGGACTGCGACTGTTTCCTTAGTGGGCGAAGCTCGTTCCTTGCCCTGCTCCACAGGTCGCTCTAGTTCGAGATCGTCGACTGCCTTGGTTTTTCCCTTTAGGGTGGCAACATATCACTTGCGGGACTCAAGTTGGTTGCCCTGCGCTACCCCCACACCGAAGTCCGTGGGGAACTTCATTGCCAGGTAATAGGTGGAGACCACCGCACGCAGAATATGCGTACTTGGTCGCCCTATTATGGCGTTGTATGGGGAGGGGGTCGCGACCACCAGGAAATCGTGGTTGAGTCTTACTGCGCACGGCCATGTGTCGATTTCCACAGGTATTGTTATTTTTCCCAAGGGCCTGACTTCCTCTCCGCTGAAGCCTACCAGAGGAGTGTGAGCGGGTTTCAAATCGCTTTTTTGCAACTGCAATTGGTCGAACGCCAATTTGAATAGGATGTCCGCCGAACTGCTTGAGTCCACCAATACGCGTCGGACTTCGAAGTCGCTGATCCTTTGCTTTATGACGAGCACGTCGTCGTGGGGGTAGTGAACACCTCGCGCGTCTTCTATAAAAAAGATCGGTTCTTCCTTCTTCGATCTCTTGGGAGGGTTCTGCTCCTCTCGGGCTGCTTTGCGAACTGACATCCTTGCTGCCGCCAAAGTGCATCCTGCCACCACCGAACCGCCCACTATCACGTGGATGGTACCCCAGACTGGCCTTTTTGGGGGAGGTCGCTACAAGGGTTTGGCCGGTCTGTTGCTCGGCTCGGGGACATCCTTCTCATGTTCCCCTTGCCGACCTGCTTTATTACTATTGTCATAATGTACAAAATTTCTTAAGTACCCGCGACGGATGAGTCCTTCTATCTCGTCGCGGAGATTATTACATTGCTCGGTGCTATGACCGTGATCTTTATGAAAACTACAATATAAATTTTTGTTCCTCTCGTTGGGGTTGCTCTTCAGGTGAGGTGGACACTTTACGTAAGGGGCGTCCTTGATCGTCATCAGGATCTCGGTCTGCCTTGCGTTCAATGGCGTGTAATCCGTCCGAACTGCTAAGGGAGCTCGGGACGGCTGGCTTGGCTTTGCCTCTCGGTTCTAGCCTCTTCTGTCGCTGGGGTTGGAGGGCTCGCCTTCTCTTTTCTTTTTTCAACCCCGCCTTCGTTTCTCTGGTTTATCTCTTCCTCTGTTCTCATAAACTTGTCTGCGAGCTTGAGGAAGTCGGCCACGGTTGTTGGCTGGCTGGCCACCATGTGCCACTTGAACTCTTTGTGCGTCACCCCTCTTTTGGCCGCGGTGAGCTGTACCGCGGGGTCTAACCGAGGGATTTGCAAACATGCCTCATTGAACCGTTTGATGTAGCTCCGGATGGGTTCTCCCTCTCTTTGGATTACCTCGAAGATACTTTCCTCGGTTCTGGGACACCTTTTATTGGTAACAAAGTGCGCAGTGAAGATCTGCATGAACTAGGGCCAGCTTCTTATTGACCCGGAAGTTAGGTTCCGGTACCAGGTGCGGACCACCCCTCTGAAGGTGGTGGTGAAGGCCATGCACATGCATGACTCGCTTGCCCTAGCGAGGTGCATTTGCGACTGAAATGCGTCGACGTGGTCGTTGGGGTCAAATGACCCATCATACTTGTCCAAAGAAGGGAGTTTGAAATCTCTAAGCAAGGGGACTGTCAAAAGTTCTGCTGAAAGGGGGGAAGGAACTGAGAGAATGGGGACGGTTTTTACCTCACCCGAGCTCATTTGTTCCTTGCCTCTAAGCTCGGGTAGCACGCGGGTAGCAGTTCGGCGACTTTGTCGGCGCCTTCTTTGAGTGGGCCTGGTGCTGGCACTGCTTGCCTCCGTGTTTTCGAGCTCGATGGGCTCGGAATGATGGCCTGTTGCTAAGGCGCTGAAGCGGTTCTCCACGAGTGGGAACTCGGGCTTGGAGGGCCGAGGTGACTTTGTTGGCGAGGTTCTTGACCTATCTGCGGGCTGCGAGGTGGGGGTGATCTTTCTTTGCTTTCGGCCCGGGGATGAGGCCTAACTATTAGGGGGGTTCTGTGGTCGGGAAGCCTCTCCTTGGTGAGGTCGTCCACTTTGAGGGGAGGCCTTGACCGGCTTTGAAACGGGGTGCTGGGGTGAAAGCAGTGGTTGGTTCAAGGGTAGATGAGGGAACTGTTGTTGATAATGGTGTTGGGAGAGGTGGTGCAACACCTGGTGTTGCTGGAGTTGGTGCATTTGGGCCTACATTGCCCGCATGCATTGCATGAGGTCATCTAGCTGGTTTTGGTGGGCTGCTAGTGGGACAGCAGTTGGTTCCGCGAAGTTCGTTTCGATGGGGGGTGGAAGGGGAATGTTCAACGAGGGAGTGTTTAGAGGTGCCACCGCCTGTAGCACATTCAGACTTGGGATCCCATCCACTGAAAGGGGGATGGTGAATTGCCCAATGCACACCGCCGGAACATGAAGTTGTTCTCCGGTAGTGGCTATTTTCGGTTCCACGTCCAGCACTGCTGGAGGAGGCCATTTCGGTGTTGGAGTGGGTGTTGGAGTTTTTGAAAGAAGGGTAGGTAAAAGAGATTTAGAGGGAGGATTTTGGAAGCTCTCCCACAGACGGCGCCAATTGATGGAGCGCAATCCGGCCGATCTTAGCTATCAACAAACTCACCTCTGGGCTGGAGTGTCGGGGAGCCTGAAACGGGAAAGATGGGAGAACTTCGGGGGGAACCCGGTGGGATAGCTCCGAAGCTCAAGTCAGTAATCTCTCAAAGGCTAAGTGTAGACCAGATAGTGCAAAGTTCACATACCTTGTTTGTTGGGGGCAGGGGGGTTTTATAATCACTTCGCGCACTTGGTCCGAGGCCCTTGTTAGGTCGGGTATAATTACCCTTGCGTCTTTCAATTCGCCCGTCGTTCTTTCTGTTGGGACGGAACTGTCACTGCCTAACCGTCTCTCCAATTGGAGATGGCGGTGGCAGGTGGCCGTTTAGAGTGCGGCCGTCAGGCGTAAGATCCCAAGTCAGTCAGGTGCGGCGTCCTCGGGTAAAGACTTCCTCAGTGTCAGGCATAGTACGGTTTGTTTGGTTTTGGTGCCCTGAAGGTGATGTGGTGGAGTGGTGAGCGAGGCGAAGTCTTGAGTTCGAAGGTATGTATAGGGCATGTCAGTTCGGCGAGGTGCATCCCGAACTGTTACAAGGCAGGCCGGTTCGGCGAGGTGCATCCCGAGCTGTTACAAGGCAGGCCAGTTCGGATTACTTTCTGGTTTGGGGCAAAGGTGAGTTCGGGCCCCTAGTAGGGAGTTCGAACCGCTGGTTTCTCCCCTTGGTGCTTACGCCTTAGGCTTGCTTTTGTGCCGAGTTGTTGCTTTTTCCACGTGTCGCATAACTGTGAGGTCGGGCCAAATCTTCCTTCATCAAAATTCAAGCACAAGACTGCTCAGACTGGCAGTCCAGTGAACATTGAGCATGGACAGAGACCTAGAAGGCTAGAAATAAAAGTTGTCCTATCCAGATACAAACCCGATGAAATGTTGACCACTTGAAACAGCCAATACGCAACAACCAAATGGTGCCATGAATTCTGCTTAGACTGTTAGACAGGTTCGAACTTGAAGCAGCCAATTCCACCACTTATCAATCACCATCAACAATCTCGCCTTTCCAATTTGGTGTTCAAGACTTACTTCAACAGTTTCTCTCGGCATCTTGAACCCCAGAGATGCTTTTCCACACCAGAGACGGTTTTCACCCTTTCCGGTTTTCATCGAACATAGGAACACCTTCGGTTGCTTCAAGTATGACTTCTCTATCTGTTCCTCCATGATCGAGAGATGCTAAGAGAAGGTCGAGCGAAAGGAGGAGAAACTAGGCACTCTGTAGTCGGCTAGAGCTGTTGTTCATCTTAACAACTGTCTCACTCTCCATTCTCTCTCTCTTAGACTCTTCTTCTTCATCTTCTCCAACGGGCCAGACCTACTCTCTGTTCTTTCCTTCTCTCAGTCTCTCTCTCTCACTCGACACTTACTCGGTCTCTCTCTCAGTTTTTTTTTTTTTTTAATTTCAGTATATAAAAAAACCCTGAAAAACCGAACCGCAATTAACCGATCCACCAATTAATTGGTTACATCAGTTCGGTTTCGATTTAATTAAATTTAAAAACTGAACAAGTCGGTTCAGCCTAAAAAATCACCCCAACCAAATCATGGGCAACCCTACGACTTGGAATGGAAAGGAACTGACCCATACCCAATCCATTTAACCTACCTTCTTTCACCCGATCCGGCATATAGAATGTTTAAAGGGCCTAGTACCTTCAGATCAAGTGAATGGATATGAGAAACCCAAAAGCAGCCTAATAAACCATTGGATATGTGATTGACTTGAAAACAATGGTCGGCAGATGTATGTTGGGATTCAACTGAACTGGGTTTTAGTAAGTAGTTACTAAAACTAAAATAGTGGATATTTCACTAAGTACGATTAATTTCACTAATAAATTTTGAAATTTATTAATGATTTTCACTAACTACAACTAATTTATTAATAATAATTTGCTAATTTGTTGTAAGCAATGATGATTATTTATGATTTTTACTAATTTGTGGTAAGTTAATAATATTAAAAAATTATTCAAAATTTTCACTAATTACATTTATTTAACATTAATTAACTAATCAATGGTTGAATAAACCTTTTGGGTTGGGTATGGATAAAAAACGATCCAGAACGCTAGGTAGACACAGATCATAATAATTCTACTTGGATCCGGTTTCGGGTATGGAGAGATGAACCCAGAAATCGGTATTATACCTTCTTCACCCGTTTTTTGCTATAGTGGCCGCTCGACAAAGCGACCACAGCAGCGAAGAACGGTTCCCTTTCACTATAATTTTACTATACCAAATCAATTCAAGTTGGACATTCTTTGTATAAAAACTGACTCATATAAGCTAGGGATACACTGACATTGGAGGAGAGGATTGATTTGCAGCATGAATGAATTGAGATTAATTTGAAGAACCAAAAGCACCTGAAATACGAAGAGATGACATATAGCATTAAATAGTGAGAGATGCGCACTAAAAAAATGAGAGAAAACTGAGAAGTAAACGAAGAAACATCACATGTTCCATCGCTGAAACGTGGTGCCCCTATTCCACTCCTATTTCTTTGTCCCAAACAGAGAGAGACGGAAGCAAAAGTACCAGCAAGATTTACTTATTTTTAATAGTAAGTAACCAGAGACTCAGCTACCGGTTTGGAAGATTAATAACCAAATCAAACGAAAACCGAATTGAAGACAACGAATTTTGATGTGCAGCATCTGAGACATAAAATTTCATAATGAGAGAGTGTGTGAGTAAATTGCAAGAAATGATCAGTCGAACCCATGCTTTGGTCACTTCTCTATCACAATATTTTTGAGGATAGTCAGATCATGTTTTATGGGAAGAAAACATCTCTTGCAAAGCTTTATGAGTATTGAAACTTTAGTTCAGTTGGTTTTCAAAAACACCTAGTTACATCTGTTTCTCCAAAGCTGCCGTTTCGAGGAAAGATTAATAGGCCTAATTAAGATTATAGGAAAAGAAGCATTATCAAGTAACTATAATGTTTGTTGTACTGTGTAGACAGTTAAGGCTAAATTTGGAAGAAGTATAAATACAAATATGTACAATACAAATATATACAAAATACATAGTTTTGCACTCTACATATTTGTATTTGTACTTCTTCCAAACTGAATCTAAAAGAAAAATAAAGGATCACTTTACAATATGACCTAATGATGCTGCATTTGAATAGGACTGTGATAAGAATGAAGTAGATGTTGAGAAGAGGAAGAAGAAGCAGGGAGGAAGAGGCAAGATAGAAGGTTGTTCACGTCTGATGGAAGAGAGTGTGTGTGTGTGTGATTGGGCTATGCATGTTGAGGTGTTGATATGAGAGAGGGAGAAGGGAATCATGAAATGGCTTCATAAGGGGGTAAGAAAGGCAAAAATGAGAGGGGCTGAGAAAAATTAATGGAGAAAGTTGAGGTCGTATCCTATCAACTGATTCATTCATTTATATTTTTTGGGTAAAATATAAAAACCTCCCCTGAAGTTTCTCATAATCATAAAAACCTCCCTATAGTTTCATTTTAACAAATATCTCTCCTGAACTTTTGAGAAATTCAACAATTGATGCACCAGTTTTTTCTAAATACCCATTCTACCATCTTCTAAATTATTTAATATACAAAATTACTAAAATAACCTCATTTTAACCCAACAAAAACCTCTTTTAACAATCATTTCAGTAATTTTACATACATAATTACTGAAATATGTTTTTTTTATTGAGTTAAAATGAGATTATTTTAGTAACTTTGTATGTAAAATAATTTATAAAAGGGTAGAATAGATATTTGGAAAAAAAACTGATGCATCAATCTAATGTTTTTCATTTGGGACAGTTGATAGAAGGGATGTTTTTGTTTAATTTCTCAAAAGTTTAGGGGATGTATTTATTAAAATGAAACTATAAGGAAAGTTTTTATGATTGTTAGAAACTTCAAGGGAAAGTTTTATAATTTACCCTATTTTTTACTAAAAAAATGATATAGTTTTATACTAAAAAATAGAGTAAAAATTCATTTTACTCTATTGCTTCCTTTTACTCAACAAAAAATCATTTTTATACTTAAATTTTTATATTGCCCGAAGAATTTTGACCAATCAAAACGTTCGTGAATTTTGACGAGTAAAGCTGATCTGATTCTTTTTGGGTAATAGTAAAGCTGATCTCATCGGTTACGACTTTTATGATACCTATTGATTAGTTATTATTATTTTTTATGTTTGACTTTATATTGTGCACGACATCAGTGGAGCCAAGAAAAAGCGGAGCTGCCAACTATCGTTAGAGTAGAGATCTGGGATCAAATCCCGCTGCCACTAGGGATTGGGTAATCTTTTATCTGTCGTGTAGGCATCCGCCAGGCGCCACCCCTTCGGCCCTTCCCTCGACCAAGAACGTCCAAATCACTGATGCCTGCAAACGCAAGCTTTTGCTCCAAGCCTTGTAGTGCGTGTCTACTTTTGATTGGTCAGCCAACTTCACCACATCCCATTTCCCCTACTATAAGCTCTGACCGGGACAAATACTCGGAATATCTTTACCGAAACGCGTCTGATCAGAGAGAGAGAGGGAGAGGGAGAGGGAGAGGAAAGAAGGGGGAAAGGAGGGAGCATAGGGAGAGAAGCTTAGAGTGAGAAAGAGACGTTGAAGGGGATTTTTCGGGTTAGGGTTTTCAACTAAAACCCAGTCAAGGAGAAAGACAATCCCGAGCTTACGATTTAAGTTCTTCCTTTGTTTCTCTCTATTGACTGGGTAGGGGAGCTAGAGTATTCCGAGGCGTATACTGTATAGTTTGGGTGAAATTACCGGATATCGGATTTGTGGTCAGGCTTACTGCGCTTATTGACTGCTGTTAAGGATTTCGGAATTAATTTAGCTTTGTAAATGAATCAGCACAGACGAGAGAGGTTTGATGATTGTCACATTGAATTCCGTAGAAAAGGCGTTTGGCGTAGAGGAGATTCTTGTTTTCTCCTCTTCTTTAACTAATATCGATGGTTAATTTGAACAGAGGACGAAAAGTTTCAGAAATTAGGTTTTCGTTTGATGCTTGGAGGACATACAAGTGATTTCAAGAAATGTTTCCTAAAAGTTGCTGTATTTGAGTGGGAGCGAAGCTTTAGGCTCCCTCCACTAAGCAGGGAAGTGTCTATTCATGAGCTGGTTATTCCCTACTTGAGCAAGAAGGATAATTTAAATGAGGCGCCAAGCTGTAGTTTGAGGCTGCAACATGAGTTGCGGCGGCGAGGAGAACAAAGAAGGTGCAGATGAGGAGGAATTTGGACAATCGGCAAGGGACAAATCTGTTGAAGTTGGTTTCCATTTAGAGACACAGTCGGTCTCGCAGAATGAGTTGATTCCTGGAACAGAGTTCAAGATTGATGAAAAACTTCTCATCGATCCGAAGCTACTCTACGTTGGATCCAAAATTGGAGAAGGAGCCCATGGAATAGTTTACGAAGGAAGGTAATTTAAAGCTTATGGTAAAGGGGGCATTTTTCTTTCGTTTAAGAAAACTTTAACCATTATAGATGCTAAATTCCACCACTCCTAGTGTTGTGAGAAACTAATAAATAATCAATCTATTGCTATATACTGCTTACAGCACCATAGACATACCGTTCAATATTTATATATTTGTCTAAAACCTTTTTCTCTTTAAGTATCAGCTATCAACTGTTTGTCCTTTATTTTGACCTTATCTACAATATTTCATTGCACATAGCTGATCAACTCACACTGTAATGTTCCTATTTGACTCTATTTTGTTCATATTTTTTTTAATAGTTTTGTTTTAATGTTGATATTATGTAATCACAGAATATGTTTCCTCTTCATTCATTTTCTATGGAATTAAGCCCGATTTATCTCTTGATATCTTTTTCTTTTTTGTAACAGTTGCTACAACGCCAAATTAAACCTAAAAATGGTAGGGTTTTGCTTACAGAAAACCCTTGGTTTTTTCTCCACCATTTTTTGTGCCTCTAAACCTTGCCAAATGAATGCAATTTGATTGCATCAAGATTTCTAAACGAGGATCTATGCATATTTTTTGTGCACGCAATGCAGTTGCCTTCACTTTTATCAGGACAAACCACAGTTTTCCAGCACTGCATGCTTAGCTGGTATTCTAGCCTACATAAATACGATAATCGCTTTATCGTCGATGAAACTAATATTCATCAATTATTAATTCAGGTATTGCAATCAAATAATTGCAGTTAAAGTTCTCCATTCTGGAAAAACCCCAGAAGAAAGAGAAGTGCTTGAAGGTCGTTTTGCCCGGGAAGTAACCATGATGTCTAGAGTAAAACACGAGAACCTTGTCAAGGTATTTTTTCATACATATATATATATATGTATGTATCACCATTAATTACCTTTTTTTACCCTTTTCTCCTACTTGTTGTCTTTCAACTTGTTTTCCCCCTTTGCAGTTCATTGGTGCCTGTAAGGATCCTTTGATGGTGATAGCTACAGAACTATTACCAGGGATGTCACTTCGAAAGTATTTGACTAGTATTCGTCCAAAACAGTTGGATCTTCATGTTGCAATAGGTTATGCTCTTGATATTGCCCGAGCCATGGATTGTTTACATGCAAATGGGATTATACACAGAGATCTGAAACCTGGTATAGCAAATTGTGCTGTATGACAATTAATTTTTACTTGAGTTTGCTATAGTTATCTGTGCTGCAATTGTTTGATTTCTCTTTTTTCAAGTATTTCTTTATGCTCCTCAATTATTGACTAAAGATCATCTTGGTGGTTAGCATCTAATATCTTCTTTTTCTACTATTTTTTGAGTGTGCTGCTGATTATGCTGTTTCTGTTGGAAACATTCGGATTGCTGCCTTTTGATGATGAAATTGAAATGAGTGTTTTGGAGGATTCGATTTATTAGATAAATCCAAATTAATTATATAAAATGCTAAAAGAAGTTACTTCACTTTTCCCTATTACTTAGATGTCCTTTTTTCACCTTAAGCTTCTGCGTGTCTTGGTGGGTAATTTTTTTGGACAGTACTTTGGATGTTCAAATTGTATGGTAGAATGTACAGCTTGATATCCCCTGGCCACATATATCATTTAAGATTTCTCTCTCTCTCTGAAAAATAATGGTAGACATGGTCATGCATTGTTAGTCATGTATATTTATGAAAATTAATGATGCAGACAATTTATTACTCACGGCAAATCAGAAGTCTGTAAAGCTTGCTGATTTTGGTCTTGCAAGAGAAGAATCTGTTACTGAGATGATGACTGCAGAAACTGGAACCTACCGCTGGATGGCCCCTGAGGTATGTGCCTTTCCTAATTATCATTAGATAGCTACTAGTCTATTTGTGTGCTGCTGTTATAGAACTGGTGGTGAGTGGTGATTCTAAACTGTTAGTCAGTTCTTGAGTATCTTCTAGGAATTCTTTGCAGGATGAACAAGGCAGTGAACCTTCTTGCTTAGGAAAGGATTTCCAAGAAGCTTTTGATTGTTCTGGGGATCGTTTACCCCCTTTATCTGTCTGCACATTTGTTTATTTCCAAGAGAACTTTTTGGTTGTCATTTGACTGGGACATGATTTTTAGAATTGGCATAAAAAAATAATTGCTTGTAAATCCAAATTCATTTTTAAGTTATCACCTTTAATTTGTTTGAGGGATATTCTATGGGGGATTTTGGGAGAAAGGAATAGAAGGGTGGTTGGTAATGTCCAGCATGTCATGCACTTGATAAAGATTGATGACATTTTCAGCCAGGTGTCCATGGATTCCAAATGGTTAAAGATTGACCTGTTTTATCATTTACAAGGAGAAGGAAGGAGTAAGTTCTTCCTAGTCCCATTACTTAGACTTAATTTTAATGGTTGGAAAACTCTGATATTGGTGGGACACTGGCGCTTTCATAGATGGCAAATTAAGCAATCTTATCGGTTTTATGATTTGGGAACACCATTTCCTCTAGGTTTATGGCACGATGGGCACTTGCTTACATGACACCCATGCCAGGAAATGCCAGACATGCAATTGGGCACATGTTGACATGTCTATCTTCTTCATTCACTTGGCTCAAATGGGTCCAAAGATATATTGATGGAAAATTAAACCATCTTATCAGTTTTATCATTTGGGAACACCATTTCCTCTAGGTTTATGGCATGTAGGGCACTTGCTTACATGACACCCATGCCAGGAAATGTCAGACATGCAATTGGGCACATGTTGACATGTCTATCTTCTTCATTCACTTGGCTCAAATGAGTCCAAAGATATATTGATTCAGTTACAGATGCACTTTATTGGTAAGCCACAAGAAATTAGCAGTAGAAGGCTAATGGGGTAGCATTTATGGGTATATGCTGGCTGGACTGGTGACCTGCTGATGTGTGAGTTTTGTTTACTTATAGTTGTATCCTTGTATTTATTGGATGTATATATTTTCTGCTTTTAATATATGAATTGATTTATTGATAAAAATTCCATTCACTTTTTAAATGTACATGAAGGAATTTCATCACCATTTACATATGCATATACGTATTGTAATGCCTTCTCCATGTTTAGATTTAGGGGGGCTTGGTGTCTGGCACTTTGTTTCTTGTTTCTTGTCAATTCAGAGGTGGTCGTGGGCTGGTTAAAGCAAGATAAGAGTGGGCTTTGTTACTACAGTAATTAAAAGAAGAAGTTCAAATGGTTGACAAAGGACATTGATGTAAAATGTATAATTGTATATGGGTAAAGAGAAGTGCAAATTCTTTTGCTGATGGGTTAGCTAAAGACGGAGTGAATAGGGAGTCTTTATTTTTGGGTTCACCTGTAAATGTATTTTTTCTTTTTGGGGTGGCCTTAGGCCTTAGTTTTTCATGGGGGAGTTAAGGATTTAAAATGGTTTATCTCCCCTTTGTACTTACAGTTTAAATTTTTAATGAAATTCTTTTGCTATTGATAAAAAAATGTGACACTCCTGTTGGTACAGATATGGATAATGGAAAAAACCATGGAAGAAGAAATCAAATTGCTTTGCATTCCTTCACTAGTGACAATGTCATAGTTTTTAGGTGATAAGGATTTTGGTAAATTTGAGTTTCTAAAAGTTATTTTCTAGTTTGCTATTGCCTAAAGGGTAGGGTTCCAAATGGTCATATTCCTTCACTAGTGGTAATGGCATAATTTTTTGGGTGATAAGGATTTTGGTGAATTTGAGTTTCTAAAAGTCATTTTCTAGTTTGTTACTGCCTCAATTTGAGTATCCTAATGGGCCATTTTTTTTTAAGTTGAAGATACAATCATTTCACTCTTTTGTTAGCATATTTTCAATGACTAAACCTTGTCTAGTTTTTGTTTGCATAGTAACGTTAGATACATTAGTGACTCATGTATTCAATTTAACAAGACCAAGATCTTGTAAAGCTTGCATGCTTTGAGAGAACTAATGCTATTTTAGGGGTTATTGCTTGGTGTAATGGTACAATCTTGAGCTAACAAGCGTGAGAATGCAGGTTTGAGCCTATGGGGGCACCTGTGTGGCCACTATGTGCTAAAAAATGTCAAAGGTTATGCTTGTCTCCAGTCCACTTCTTCCACATTAGATAGTTGGGACCAGCATTACGTAGTGGGCTTTTTTTTTTTTATCACTATGATGAAATTTGAGTCTTTTGATTTTTGGGTCTATCTAAGAGGTGTTTTTTGTTTTTACCAATAAAAAAGAGGTCTTTTGTTGTTTTTTCTAATTTTCATAGGGTGAATAGTGGCTTTTTAGATTTCAGGAGTTGGAAATCCATGAGTTAGAAGGGGAAACTCAAATTAATTGTTGGTTGAACTTTATTGTTATTATTATGTTATTATTATTGTTATTACACTGTTTCGCCCATTCAAATTTTGACAACATACCAACCCAAGCCCACCCAAGTTGCACCCCTACTTGAGAGAGGGTAACTAAGACTTTGTCCCTTTTTTCTTTGTTAATAAATTTCCATTACTATTATTAATTTAAAAAGAGAAACTGCACTAATTACCTATAAGTCTATAACAGCAGTACTTCTAGGTGTACTAGAATAAGCTTGGAAAGGAGGATAACTTATTCATTAAGGCTGTGTTTGGTTTAAAGGAAAAAGTAGGGAAAGGTAGGGAAACCTTTACAAATCTTGTATTAGGTTTCCCTGCCTTCCCTTCCTTTCCTTACCTTTTCCCTCAAACCAAACATAGCCTAATTTCTAAAAAGAAGCGATTGCAATTTTCTATTTTATTTCCCTTCCTGGATTTCCACAAACTCTCTTTTTACCAGAATTAGAATCTCACCTTGCAGTTGTACAGTACAGTGACTTTGCGTCAGGGGGAGAAGAAGCATTATAACAACAAGGTTGATGTCTATAGTTTTGGAATTGTTCTATGGGAGTTATTGACCAACCGAATGCCATTTGAAGGCATGTCCAACTTGCAGGCTGCTTATGCTGCTGCTTTTAAGGTGTGATAATTCGTTTTTCTTTTCTTTGTTCTTGTTGATCTTATATTGTTAGCATGATTCAAGGATGTACTTGATGTCTTGTTGATTCCTAAAACCTTATTCATTTTTTTTTCTTTCTTCCCTCCCTCCCTTTTTGTACTGGGATCCTGTGTACTTGAATTCACCTGAGAAGGACTCTTGAAATGCCAAAAGATTAGCATTTCTAGGTGAAGACTTTGCAAGGCATATATTGGAAAATACAATCAGTCAAGTTGGTAAAACTGTGAAGATGTAGATGATAAAGTTGGACAATTAATTCATAGCTTGGGAACTAACAGATGGTAATTGGTAATTTTGTAAAAAGAATATAATGGCCATATAATGAATCAGACAATGTTCTGGGCTCCATGGTCTCATATCACAACTTTCTTGGTTTGTATTTTTTGTAATATAAAAAGTATATTTTGTTCTTCCATACTTAGGTTGTAGTAGATCTATTACTGTCATGTTTGCCTATTAATGGGAGCCTAATCATCCATCAGAAAGAAAAGGAGCCCAATCAATCACAGGTTTTCTTGTTAAGTGATATTATGAAGACATTGTCCTACGCTGGGAAATCCTCTGTGATCACTACTAGAGGCCTTCTACATGTTGTAACAGCTATTATCCTGCATAAGCAGAGGATTTGTTTCTTGTCTCTTCACTCATGATATTTCTGTCTTCTATGAAGGTCTGCAAAAGACTTTGCGAAAGCAATCGAACCAAAGAATGTCATCCCTCCAGAATACTCTACAACTTCCCTTATGCAAAAATTTCCACCAATTGTATGTACCTGTTGCACCTGTTTTCTTTCCTTTCCACTTCAAATCTTCTTTTTGGCTACTACATTCATTTTTCCAGTCCAATCTGATGTTTGCAAGATAAGCTTCGCCCACAAGGCCACAAATCGTTCTTGCCCAACCATGCTTCATCATCCATTAAGACTGTTCCTGTCCCAGTTTCTTTCTTCTTCAATCCTGCATAGCCACCTTCTGTTATTTCTTCCATCATGAAGTGTTTTTCCCCCACTGTAACTTCTGCTTCTACTTGGTTGTTCTCTGGAAAGTTCTCTCCAGGTTCTCTGTTCCTCCTAGGCTGCTCTTATTTTTATTTATACCATGCTAAACATGTGATTTTTTCCTTCATCTCTACCAAGGAATGTTGACGGACTTGGTTCTATTTCCTTTCTTTTTTAAAGATCTGTTTCATATTAACAACTTAAATTAATATAAAATCTTATAACTTGTGAATGTGATGGTGTGTAACTGTGAATTATGTTCCATTCACATGCTACTATGATTCAACTTTCACATAGAAGAACAAACTACCAATTGGTTATAAGATTTTTTCTTCATCTATTCTATATAATGCCAATACTTTGACTTGGTTCTGGTGCAGGTCATAAAAGTTAAATTAGAGTATGATATTAGTTAAGGTTAATACTCATCTTTTATCCTTTTATCTTTTCTTGCACATTTATAGCATGTGCCCTTACACTAGTAGTTTATAAGGTGAAATTAATACCCTGAACCCCATTGAAAAAAAGTTCAGATTCAGCTTAAAGTTTTGCACATGCCTTGATGGCTTGCTATATGGAAGTAATTCTATGATATATTACAATTTATCTCTAGAAATGATTTTGCTGAACCCCATTGAAAAAAAGTTCAGATTCAGCTTAAAGTTTTGCACATGCCTTGATGGCTTGCTATATGGAAGTAATTCTATGATATATTACAATTTATCTCTAGAAATGATTTTGCTTTATGATGTGAATGATATAACGTACTATGATTTTACTGTTATTTTCTATTTTTTATTAATTTTCATTATAAAATAAGAAGGAAGTAAAAATATGTTACACCATTATGGACAAAATCCTGTAAATTATAAATTTTAACTCAAAAACCAATACATAGAAGCCACCTAAGATTGGTGCCTAAGTGCTTAGGTGACACGGCAGTAGTACCTTGTCTTGTAGCCTTTAATGTCTTGATTAATGTGGGTGTAATATTGATTACAAGATTATGAAAATTTGCCTTCGGCATGAAAGTAAAAGAAAAAACACTATCTTCAAACCTACTGATAAATGGAAGTGAAATTACTTTGTTGGCTGTTAACATTTCCAGGACTGCCTTTAAGGTTCCTTGATTGAATGATTGTGTTTCCATAATGCATCTTTAGGGTTTGTTTTTACTGATGTGGAAATTGTTTTTGTTTTGAACAATAAAATTATTTATATTGGTGAACCATACAGTATGCAATGTTTTGAACTGTACAACTTTTTTATAATTTATTTGATTACCATGTGCTATTATCTGGGTGGGCAGCAAGCAAGGCCAAGTCTTCCTGAAGATTTACCGCCTGATCTTGCATTCATCATACAATCATGTTGGGTGGAGGACCCTAACATCCGGCCTAGCTTCAGCCAGATTATTCGCATGCTCAGTGCATTCCTTTTCACACTCTCACCTGTCTTGCCACCCTCACAAGAATCAGACACTGCCAAGATGGTTACACCAAGTGATGGTATGATGATCGAGTCATCTGCACGTGGAAGAGGGAAGTTTTCCTTCCTTCGCCAACTTTTTGCTGCAAGGAGGATGAGGAACTCAGTGAACGGGTAAATTTTGAAATATTCCTGACCTTCCATTTCAACTAAAAAAAGATATCCTGCCATATTATTATTATATATTTCTCTGTTAATCTCTTTTTCCACAAATAAACTTGCTGGCAATGGATGGAAATATGTGAAAAGAAATGATACTAAATCACAAATAGGAAAAGTTAAAAAATAGGTATTGGATCTCCCTTAATCTAGTCTTTCCTATTGCAAATAGAACTACATGGTTGTTCACACAGAAAGCTATTATAGTTACAGATTCACACTTGTTCCCCCAAAATGCTGGTCGTACTCGTATATACGGTTAAGTTGAGATGATGCTCCACTTATACGACATACTTCTTTAACAGGCTATATAGCAAATTTGCATTCCGTATACGTATATTTTATTTTCGAATTGTCCAGACTCCAGACCTTTTAGATGAAAATAAAAGATTTTCCTTTTTGGTGACCTTGGGAATCTCCTGTGCCTCGCTGCGCCCATCCAGTGTTGGGTAAGTGGCCCTCAACTGTTGCAACTTGTATGAATGAAGTGGAGGTGTCCATAATTTTCACTAGGCCCCTTTTAGGCAGTGGAATTGACTGAATCGGTTCGAAATTTTGAAAGTTGGAGTAATGGTGATGAAAAGGGAGTGAAGTCCTCTCGGATCTGGCGATCTGACAGACCGCAGAGAATGAAGGGTGACCACAAACTGTGAGAGAGAGCTAAGGCCCCCACCAAATTGGCAGAATCACCTGAATACGAGTCTGGTGGGGAATATCCTCGGTTAGGGTTTTGATACTGATCTTTCCTCTCTGGGATCTTAGACTAGATTACTGATTTGTTGCTTTGGAATGTGAACTGATGTCTAAGTTTTTGGACTTTTTGGATTTAGCCTTTATTCTTCGGGGATTTTACCATTCAGTCCATGGAGCTACTAGTAGAGTAGGAGGGGCTGCAAATTAGATTTCTGAAGGGGATTGCTGTCCAAAAATCTCTTATTCTTATTCTTTCTTGAGGATCACAAAAGTACTGTTAAAAATGTATTGTCAGACTGGTACACGATTGCATTATCCTTCTGTTATTCCCAACCTTACATGCGTCCTATAGGGGAGGCAATTTTTCACCCAACCCACCCAGTATCTAAATCACCCAAACCGCTCATTTACTTAGTGGGTTGGAAATGTGTTGATCATCTATTAGGTCAATTTAAATGGGTTGGGTTGTGGATAACCATTGGGTTAACCACTAAAGATACAAGTATTAATTCTTTAGTTTTTTTTTTAATTTTTTAGGAGAAATAATTTATAATTAATGCATTAGTTTTTTATTAATTATTAATTAAAAATAGTTTTCCCTCGAATCAACACATTTCACCCAAATCGACATAAATCCAAATCAACCCGACCCAAGTACGGAGTAGTTCAACTCGGTCTAAAATAGATCTAATCACCTTGATTTGGTTCGTTTGGGTCGGTCAATTCAGTCTAAGCCAATGATTAAAGTATCGGTATCGAGTATTGTATCGGAGAATTTGGATATTGATATGAATACGCTTTGGAAACACATGGGATATAGTAAAAAAATATGAAAACAAATGAATATGTTAGGAAATACATACAAATTTCACAAATACATTAATAACACTAGATTTTAAGACTAAAATAGTTACAAATAGTATATAAATACATAGAAAATGTTTATTTTAATGGTGTATATGAAAAAATATATTACAATTTATATATTGGAGTGCGTAGATATCATATAATTTTATTTATAATGCATCAATCAAGAGTCCAAGACACTAAATGCATGTGCTCATTATATTTTAATTATTATATCACTTATTTTTTCTTTTACTATTTTACTTTTTTAACATTAACAAAAAATCAATTAAATATTAAAATCTCAAATGCAAATTAAAATACCAATTAATAATTCACAAAAATACAATATAACTTAAAGTATATCAAATTTGTTAAAATTTCTAAGATACATATCCTATACAAATTCATAGTTTTTAATTACTAAAATAATTATTCCATTGTTAGTATTTTTATTTTTATAAATAATTTGAAATAAAAAAATCATTTTTTTGAAATAAATGTAGATTAGTGAAATTGATGGATTCAATTTAATATTATATTCTTCAATATTTTGTAAACAATATTTTTATTTCTTTATAAATAATAAATATGTTATTAATTATTAATGTAAATTAAAATATTAATTAATAATTTTAACAAATATATAAAAATTAAAATTTATATAATTTGCAATTTAAATATTAAATTAATTATTTTATTTGTATAATTTTATTGATATTAAAATTCATCTTTTTATATAAATATGGACTTGATAGATTATTTGTTCTATTAATTTATAAAATACTATTTTTGAAAATTAGTGCTTGGAATAGTTAGAATTGTTAAATATAAATCTGTCTTTTTTGTTTAAATTGTATGTTGACACAAGCGTAATAAAATTTATTTGATTCTTTTGAATAACACAAGATGAAGCTTGGTTTGATGGTTCAGAGTGTGACAAAAGAGTGGTAGCGCGTCCGAATGACTCCCCTCCGAATCGGCATAGTTGCATTTTTTATGAAGTAGAGATGTGGGGTTTTGCGTGTATCATCTCATACCGATGCAGTACGAACGACTTACGGGATACGTTTCTATTCGTTGCGTATCTCGTACCATTATTAACCAATATCGATAGTCTGGTATGATATGCCTTGTATCGGGCGTATCCTGTCGATATTTAAGTCCTTGGTTTGAACCCAACCCGATCCAGAGCAGGCTAATATGGGTCAACCCGAATCCAAACTAGACTCGGGTGGACTGGTTTGACCCATGCTCGGTACGATCTGGCCTACTTGCTTTGGCTAGTTTGGATTGCTGGCCTAACCTCTATTTGTACAACGTGACCCAAATTTTGACCGACCCGATTTATTTTCCTCGACTTGGTTTAGTCCCAAACCGGTGCACAACCTAATATGGGTTGGTTTGAGTCATTCCTACATTGACTGTGTTGCTTTGGCTTGGTTCAATCAGATTGATCCAAATCCAAATGGCTCAACCGGTCTTAATGTGATTAGCTCGAAGACAATCTAATTAGATAGTTTAAGGTCTGACTAGTTTGAACATAATGGACTGTGATTTGAACATAACCAAATGGCTTTGCCACTTGTGTAAAAATAACATGCATGGATTGTGATTTGAATATGTCCAACTTGTGTAAATAACAACTACTATTACCACCGAGCTATGGCCAACTTATTTGACAGGTGGGAGTTTTTTGTTTTAAGTACATAAATATAAAATTAATGGGTTTGGGCGGATTGGATTGGATCAAGGTGGGTTTAGGTTGAACCCAACCCAACTTGCACAATTGCCACCGCTACCTGTACATAGTCCATTACCTACAAATATTGGCATTCACAATTCCCATGGCTATGATATTTGTAGTCACATCCTGGGTCTTATGTACATCTATGTCCGGGATGGGCTCCCAAGAGAGAGCGCCCCACCGCCCACCCCCTCCGTGATTTGGGAACATCTTCCTATGACAAGCATGGTAGATGGGCTGTGGAGTGCTTGTTGGACATGTTCGATGGGGAGCTCATCTGATTTCTTTTAGACGTGATGGGAATTTGGGAATTTGACCTGTACCCATGGGGTTTTGCCCCATCCACCCCAGTTGAGGTGGGTTTCTTGACCATTGATAAGGGTTCAAGATAGGTTTCGGGAGAATCCAAAATTTAGGGGATCGGAGATGGAACGGGGATGGTATTTGTCGATTCTGCCTTGATCTTGCTCCAACTATATTATATAACATAGTGTATATAAAATTCTCAATACATATTATATTATATAAAAATAGTTTTAGATAGGTTTAAAAAATTAAAAAAAATAAATAAATTTGTAAATATGCAAGTAGGATGATAAGGGTAGGGCAGAGGGCTAGGGGTGGATTCGAGCTGAGTTGAGCCAAATACTTGGTTATTCGAGCTCAGCTCGCAGGAATAGTATCAAGCTCGAACTCGACTCGGTTCATAGCTCGCATGTTCGAGCTTGACTATAAGCCAAATGTCTTTTAAAAAATACAAATTATATGTATAAAATTATTTTTATTTTATTTTATAGACAAAAAATTAAGAATTATAAAGATTATTTACTATTATACATAAAAAAATATTATTATACATAATGAAAATGATTTATTTAATACTAGGCTCGCAAGCTTCATGAGCCAAGTTTCATTTGGCTCGAGCTCGACTCGATTAGCAGACGAGCCTATATATCGGGCTTGAATTTGGCTCGAAGCTCGGTTTAAACCAAGCTCAAATAGCTCGTGAAAGGCTCAACTCGTGGCTACCCCCTAGGAGGGGCAAATTCGGGGATCCCGTTCCTTGTGGGGATGGGGATGGGGCTTGGATTTCTAGCCCTGGTGGGGTTTGGAGCAAGGCATTTCAGTTCAGGATTAGGATGGGACATGCAAAACCCGACTCCACTCTGCCCCATTATTCCTACATGCCTATAATGTTTCTTTCCACTTGATTGGCCCTAGGACAATTGGTAACCCCATAGACCTTATGTCTAAGATTTTTTTTTTTTGCTTAGGCTACATTTGGTTGTAGTGCAAATCTTTATAAGGAGTAAAATTTATGACTAGTTTTTGGTTTAGATTTGCTTTCCTTTATTTGGAATTATGATCTGGTTTTTATTTTAAATTTGATTTCCTTTAAGGCTGTGTTTGGAAACGATGCAAATGGAGTGTAAGTCCCGGTTCAAGGTAAATTTGCACTCTGGTTCACTTTTCTTGTGTTTGGTAACATTACATTTATGCATTGACAAATGACATACCAATGCATATTTACATTGATAACAAGATGTAAAAGTACATAAATAAAAAAGAAGTAAATTTGCATTCAAGTGGGCTTTTGATAAAAAAAAAGCATATGCTTTATTGGAACTCATGTTTGCATCCGTTACAGCTAAAAGTATGTTTGATAAGAATGTAAATTTATTAAACTAACCCAATTTTGCTATTTATATGAACCATTTTACACTACATATTTGCAGCATTTCCAAACATAGTCTTATTTGTAATTATGATTTGCTTCTTATTCTGATACAAAATTCATACCTTTTATCTCTTTTGCATCCATTGGTAGTGCAAATTTTGCAAAACTTGCACCACCTTCCTACCCCCTTTTTATTGTGTGGTTTAATATAAAGTGGTGACCGCATATTCTTGTATCCTACTTTATTCGTAGATTGATAACCCTCTTACGTTACCTTCATTCTTTTCCATTTAAAGTAGCCACTTCCTTCCAAGTAGACCTGTTCACGGTCTGGGCTTTGGGCCTAACTTTACACTATATTGGGCTCGGGTTTCGGGCTGGGCCCATTGAAAATTTGGCAAAAGCTAAGTCCGAGTCCGGCCCATAAACAGGTCTACTTTCAAGGTTTAAAATATTGATACGCCCGATACGTTGGTAGAGGTGTATCGATAATTTTTCTTAAATCTGATTAAGAGGGACCGGTTTAAGGTCCATCCACCCTTGAAGTTCAGGGCGATCAAAACTCTGATACATCCTCTATAAGAACATATTGGAAAACTCCCAATACGATGTGTACGGACCGATACGTATGATATTTTGAATCTTTCTTCCTTCGCTTCTCACAAATGAATAGATCTGAAGCAAAAGTAAATAAAATTAACACTCGAGTACGGATGGTTTGAAAGCAGTTGATTCTGGTTATTGAAAGGGTGCATAGCTGATTGTTAGGGTGATTAATGATTATGATTGTCGATATTTGCAATATCAGGAATCAGGACATATGCTGTAAATATAGTAGTATTTTGTCCCTTCCAATTGCAATTGCAGTAATTGGCTTCTCCATTGGCAATGGGCTACAAAACAAGGTAGCCAGGCTCCCCAAACACACCCTGGGCAACCCCTGACAAAAGCTTATCCATTTTAATGGCCCCATTTACGAGTTTTACGTGTAAAAAATGCAGTAAACGGATCATTGATCATCTTAAGAAAGAGGGGAAATTCAAAAAGTAAGAAAAAAAAAATAGAATGAAAGAAAAAAAGAAGAAAAAGAGAATGAAAGGAGTTTTTTTGAAAGCCCATAGACAAATAAAATCTTTCAACATTAGAGGTAATAGAAAAGGGGTATCTAGACCAAGTGCATGGTCTGAGTAAAGAGAAAGCATGTTTAGCCAGACAAAGCCACTGTATTAACCTGTATGATGAACAAAAGAGAGTGATGGTCACACTCCAACAACAGGTTCCTGCAATCTGTGATTTAAGCGGAAGATTGGCCAATGTACCCCCAAGGAAGAATCCAACGGGAAACGGACAATCTATTGTGCATCTCCATTTACACAAATGGTTTCAATTCCTACCTGAATGGCAAACCGAATTCCTTCTCTACATACACCCAAATTACCTCTGGAGGGGCACTAGATACATTGACTACACATCCCATGAAAAACTCACCTTTATAATTATGTATCAACACATGGGTCGATTGAATGGGGTTAGAAGCTCCATCCACATTGAGTTGGTCTTGGCTGGGCGAGGGCACATCTTGATCAACACGGGTTAATTCTTCTCCCTCCATTACTTTCTAATATCTTGCCTTCAGGGTTAGAGTACATTTCTGAAAAAGAACACCTCCATTGATTGGCCACATGTGAGAGAAAAGAATTCACCACTCTTTGTGTTGGTGCCGTCGTAAGGCGACAGAAGTTGGTTAAGTCTCTAAAAGTTTGGAAGAGGCGATCGGAAAGAGAGAGATTGTAGGGAAGAGAGGAGAAGAGAGGAGAAGAGAGGAGAGAAGGGAAAGTCCCCCTTTTGGGAAGCCCTAGGTCTAAATTATATGATATTGTCTGTGGAGGAGAGTTATTCCCTTTTTATAGAGAGAACCCCAAGGTTATAGGGAGAATGATCTAAAATGAAACATTTTCTATTATGAAAGGGGAACTTAATCTTTAATGTTGGTTATTAAGGGAGCACCATTGAGGTTTTGCCATGATACTAGAAGTGAATTTTGATGAATCTATTTGAGGTAATCATGCCTTTCTGGTATTGTAGCCGGATTCCTAAGTTAATTGCTGGATTCGAACATTTGGGTACCATCAATAGTGTATTTGGCCTTTCATTCGGTTGAAAAGATCTATTTTACAAGTGAGGTAGAT
Source organism: Nelumbo lutea (assembly GCF_056320005.1). Classification (NCBI taxonomy): domain Eukaryota; kingdom Viridiplantae; phylum Streptophyta; class Magnoliopsida; order Proteales; family Nelumbonaceae; genus Nelumbo; species Nelumbo lutea. Next base: position 1,984,477 of record NC_142685.1, on the reverse strand, counting down.
AGTTTGATTATTCAAAGGGTTCCACTATGATATGAAAAAGATATGATATCAAAAAATACGTTTGACCAATCAACTGGAATCATAAACTTGGTGGCCAATCGGGTGCTATTTATCAAAATTCATGGATGGCTTTTGATTGGTCAAAACTCTTTCGGTACCATGTCTTTCCTGCATCATATATTTTCCCTTATTCAAATTACTAGTTGTCTATGATTTCATCAACGGATTTAACTGGTCCACAATAAGACTCTTGGATCGAATACTAATCCTATCCACTCTCTTCAAATATCTTCGAGTATTAATGGAATTGAATTGGATTTAAAATACAAGGATTTTTTGTTATTAGAATGGTTTAAAATTTAAGGCTGTGATTGGTAAAAGCACAAATGTATGTGTTGGATTTATGGGGTTTCATCAAGGTATTTTTGGGAAATCTTATAAGTGTAAGTTGTGTTACATCTTGTAATCTTAGCCATTGGAGATAACTAAGATCCAAGGGCTGGTATCTATTAGGTTTTCTTTTTTGTTGTCTTTTGTCTTTTGAGAAAAGAGAGAGAAAAGAGAGAATAAGATAGGAGGGAAAAGGGCATGAATGGAAAGACAGAAGGGCTGTAGAAGGAGAGCCATTGTAACTCTATTAGAAGCTTCTATAGATTTCTTGTTCTTGAACGCCCGTGGACATAAGCCACGGTGCTGAACCACGTAAATCTGGTGTGCTCTCTCCATCTCTCTTCCATTTCTATTTTATGAGTTGCACGTTAAATTTCTTCTCTTGTATGTTTGTTATGCTTGAATACACTGTTCCATTAGCATAGTTTTGAACATTTAGAACTTGTATCAAAGCTATTGGTTTCCTTTATTGCTATGGAATGTCTTGGTGTATGTATTGTTGAATCACGAAGGGGAGTTGGCGGCTCCATTAATTCGTGAGTTATGCAGTTGGTGATTTTGGGTTCATTGTTAAGAAGGTGGACCAGTTTTCTGCATGTTTCAAGCACTTATAGTAACTCTAAACCCATAAAGTTTATGTCCTAGACGATTTGATATTCTTTTAACACTTCAAGTGTTTGTTAAATTTTTGGGTTGTTTTAAAAGGACGTGTTTGGGGCTATTTTACTAAATTTGAGCGTGCATATTGAGAGAACACACCATGAGCTCGAAGGGAAACTCTTCTACTATTCAGTATGAAGTAGAAAGATTTGATGGAAAGGGAAATTTCAACTTGTGGCGAACAAGAGTGGAGGATTTCCTTACAGGATAAGATATTTTAGTAGCTTTGGATGGAAAGGAGAATAAGCCAGAACACATGACAGATGCAACCTGGAAAATAGTTGATAGGAAAGCAGTTGGAGCAATCCAAAATTGTTTGGCGGATGAAGTTATCTATTATATATCGGGCCTGAAGACAACAACAGAAATTTGGAAGAAGCTGGAATCCTTATACATGTCGAAGTTAATGACAAACGTATTATTTTTAAAGAAAAAACTTTATAGACTTCACATGGAGGAGGGAGCAAACTTCCTTGACCATATAAGTGAATTTAATAAAATCTTTCCCAGCTCTTGAGTGTAGAAGTTAAGGTTGATGATACCGACAAAGCCATTATACTTTTGGCTTCACTTCCAAAGTCCTATAATAACCTTGTCACCACTTTGATATATGGGAAAGACGCACTCAAGTATGATGATATTACAACAATACTATTGGAAAATGAGTTGAGAAAGAAACACACAGGGGATTCCCATGGTGAAGGATTAGTGGTGAGAGAAAAGGGAAAAGGAAGGGGAAGGTCTAAAGAAAGAGAAAAAGGAAAGGAAGAAAGGTCAATATCAAAATCCAAGGCCAAAGAATTCATGTTTTTTTATTGTCATAAGGAGGGGCATATGAAGAGGGACTGTAAACAAAGAAGAAAAAGGAAGTAAACATAAAATGGAGTGAGCAAGTATTGCAGAAGAACAAGATGGAGAGGTACTTGTAGTTTTTGATAAAGAAAGGGAATTTGTAGAAACTTGGTTACTTGACTCTGGTTTGACAACTATGAACCACGTATTGGTGGTGTTGTTCTTATGGGAAATGATGCAGCTTGCAAAATTGTGGGGATTGGTACCATCAAAATAAAAATGTTTGATGGATGTGTAAGGACAATTAGTGATGTTAGACATGTCCCGACATTGAAGAAAAATCTTATCTCCTTAGGCACACTTGAAGCAAATGGTTGTTCATTCACATGGACAAATGATGCTCTTAAGGTTAAGAGAGGATCCATGACTGCAATGAAAGGAAGAAGAGAAGACAATCTCTACATTCTAGAAAGGAGTGCAGTGACGGGTGGAGCTGCAATTACTACTCCAGTTGACACAGATGTTGATGATACAAATTTGTGGCATATGAGTGAGAAAGGCTTGTTAGAACTCCACAAGATGAAAGTACTAAGTGGAGTAAAGACTTGTAAGCTAAAATTCTGCAAGTATTGTGCGTATGGAAATAAACATAGAGTGTCTTTCAAGATAGGACATCATACATGCAAAAAAGTCTTGGAGTATATTCACTCTTATGTGCGGGGTCCAGCCCCTGTCCAATCTATGTGTGGAGCTCATTATTTTGTAATTTTAATTGACGACTACTCTAAGAGGGTTTGGGTGTATTTCTTAAAGCACAAATCAGAGGTAATTGCTAAATTTAAGGAACAAAAGGCTGAGGTGGAATTACAAACAAGAAAAAATGTGAAATGCTTAAGGACTGATAATGGGATGGAATACAAGGATGGGGAGTTCCTAAAATTCTGTAAAAGCATGGAATCAAAAGACATTTTTCAACTCAAAAAAGACCCCAACAAAATGGAGTGGCAGAGAGAATGAATAGAACATTGACAGAAAGAGCTAGGCGTATGAGGTTGCATGCTGGATTACCTAAAGTATTTTGGGTAGAAGCCATATACAACCTGCTATCTAGTGAACAAATCACCGAATTCGGCAATTGGATGCAAAATTCCTGAAAAAGTTTGGACTGGAAAACCAGTTGACTATAGCATGTTGAGAGTTTTGGATGTCCTGCATATGTTTATGTACATGAAGGGGAAATATTCAAGTTGGATGCTAAATCTAAACCCTATATCTTCATTGGGTATGAGAAGGGAATCAAGGGGTACAAGTTATGGAATCCAACAACCCAATGTGTGATATATAGTAGAGATGTGGTCTTTGATGATCGGTCCATGGAAAAAAAAATCAATAAGGAAGATGAAAAGCTATTTGTGGAACAGGTACATAGGCCTACATCTAATGATGAGAGCAATGGTTCACCGCATTCATCATTAGAGGGATCATTGGGCCTAGAAGAAAGCCAAGATGAGCAAGTGGAGCAAGAAAAGACTAATTACCATTTGGCCAGGGATAGAGAAAGAAGGTCTATCAAACAACCTATGAGATATGAATTTGAAGACATGGTGGCATTTGGTCTCGTATGTGGTGATGATGGCCCTTATGATTATAAGGATGCACTCAACCAAGATGGCAGAGATAAGTGGATAACTGCAATGCAAGAAGAAATTGAGTCACTTAATAGAAATCATACTTGGGACTTGGCTGAACCACCTAAAAACAAAAAGGTGATAGATTGTAGGTGGGTATTTCGCAAGAAGGAAGGAACAATAATGAAAAAGTGAAGTACAAAGCTAGATTAATAGCAAAGGGATACTGTCAGAAGGAGGGTGTGGGCTATAATGACATTTTCTCTCTAGTAGTGAAACACTCATCTATTCGCACAATGCTATCCATGGTAGCTAAACTTGACTTAGAGATTGAACAACTTGATGTTAAGATAGCCTTTCTTCCTAGTGAGTTGGAGGAAGTCATCTATATGGAGCAACTAGAAGGCTTTAAAGTGCTTGAAATGAGGGTCTAGTGTGCAAATTAAAAAGATCGCTTTATAGTTTAAAACAATCACCTAGGCAGTGGTACAAGCGCTTTGATGCTTTTATGGTTAATTCATGTTACAAGCGAAGTTCTTATGACTGTTGTGTTTACTACAAAATTGTAAAAAATGGTTCACCTATTATTTTGTTGTTATATGTTGATGATATGCTTGTAGTTGGTGAAAACATGGAGAATGTCTTGGAATTGAAGACCAAGCTTGGTGCTGAATTTGATATGAAGGATCTAGGAAGGGCTAATAAGATTATTGGGATGGAAATTATCAGAGGCAGAAACAAATGCAAGCTATGGGTTTCTCAAATGAAGCATATCCTAAAAATTTTGGAAATGTTTGAAATGTCAAATGCTAAACCAGTTCAGACACCGCTTGCACAACATTTCAAGTTGTCAGTAGAATTGTCACCAAGAACTGATGAAGATAGAGAGCATATGTCACGCTTACCATATAGTAGTGCTATTGGGAGCCTTATGTATGCAATGGTGTGCACTAGGCCTAATATCGCTCACACAGTTAGTGTTGTGAGTAGGTATATTGAGAATCCAGGGATACAACATTGGCATGCAGTAAAATGGATTTTTCGATATCTAAGATGTACTAATAATGTGGGTTTATTGTTTGATAGAGGGTCTTATAGAAATCATCTGGTCAGTTTTCTTGATGCTGGTTATGCTAAAGACTTAGATAGTTGTCGTTCAATGACGGGATACATATTTCTTCTAACGGGAGGTCCTATTAGTTGAAGGGCAATGCTGCAGCCTGTTGTTGCCTTGTCCACTACTGAGGTTGAGTATATGGCAGTAGTGGAGGGTGCTAAAGAGGCTATTTGGTTAACAGGTTTTGTTAATGAATTGGGTTTGCAACAAGACAAATCAACCTTGTTGTATGATAGTCAAAGCGCAATTCACCTAGCAAAGAATTAAGTGCACCATGGAAGTCGCTAGTGCTAGGCCGAGACAGAAGCGACCTCCTCTGCTCAAACGACAGGAGCGACCTCCACTGCCCCCCCGAGAATGCTAGGGCGAGACGGGTCCTCTATGTACACCGTTCTCATGGTGATGTTGCTAGTGTTGGCTAACTTGGAGAAGGCATCGGCCTCAGCGTTCTCCGACCTTGGGATCCAATTGATGAAGTGTGACTGGAAGTCGAGCAAGGCCTCTCTGACTTTGGCTAAGTAGGCGACCATGGTCGGCTCACGAGCTTCATATTCACCCGTGACCTGGTTGACTACGAGCTGGGAGTCACTGCAAATAACGATGTGCTTGTCTTTTACTTCTCTAGCTAAGGTTAGTCTGGCTATCAATGCCTCGTATTCTGCTTCATTGTTGGATGCTTCGAACTCGAAGCGTAGCGCGTACTCCAGTTTCATGCCACTTGGGCCGTGCAGAACTATTCCGGCACCGCTACCCTGTTGGTTCGAGGAGCCATCTACGTGAAGGATCCAAGGCTCCTCATCTTAGCTCGCGGTTGGCTGAGCTAGGAGAGGTGCCACACTGGCTACTACTTCATGGGGTTTGGACTCGACCGATCCGGGAGCTTCGGGCTCACCCAAGGTGGGAGCCTTGCGCTCAATCGGACTGGAAACTTTAGAATTGAATGTGCATTCGGCTATGAAATTTGCTAAGACTTGGGCCTTAATGGCAGTTCGCGGCTTGTACTGGAGGTCGTACTCGCTGAGCTCGATGGCCCGCTTCGTTAATTGGAGACCTCGAGCTTAAGCAATACTTGCCTCAGAGGCTTGTCGGTAAGGACGATAATAGTATGAGCTTGGAAGTATGGACGGAGCTTCCAAGCTGCAATTATCAATGCGTATGCTAGCTTTTCCATCTTCGGGTATCTCGTTTCTGCTTTCTGCAATACTTTACTAACATAATAGATGGGTCGTTGGACCCGATCTACTTCCTTTATTAGTACTAAACTGACCACCTCGTCGCTCGCCGAGAGGTAGAGTTTTAAAACATCGCCTTCATCGGGTCGGGTTAAGGTCGGCACACTAGTGAGGTATTCTTTGAGCTCGTCGAATGCGAGTTGGAAATCTTGGGTTCATTCAAACCCTTTGCTCTTTATTGCCTTAAAGAACGACAGACAGCGGTTCGCCAATTTAGACATGAAACGACTTAGGGCGGCTATGCGGCCATTCAACCTTTGAACTTCTTTCAGCTTTCAAGGTGGCTTCATGTCCAAGATGGCCTTAACCTTATCCGGGTTGGCTTCAATGTTGCGCCGGTTAATGATGTATCCTACGAAATTACCCGAGGTTACACCGAACACACACTTGTTTGGATTCAATCTCATATTAAACTTACGCAAAATTTCAAAAACGGAACGCAAGTCTTGTATTAATTCATGTGAGAGTTGAGTTTTGACGACCATGTCGTCTACACAACATTCTACTTTTCTGCCGATTAACGACGCAAACAATTTATTTACAAGTCTCTGAAAGGTTGTCCCTACGTTTTTCAACCCGAAGGGCATAATCTTGTAGCAGTAGAGGCCGAACTCTGTGATGAAAGTAGCATTTTCTTCATCTTCCGGGTCCATCTTGATCTGGTTATAGCCCGAATAGGTGTCCAAGAAATTGAGCAACTCATGCCCTGAGGTCGCGTCCACCAGACGGTCGATTCGGGGGAGCAGGAAGTAGTCTTTCGGGCAAGCCCGGTTCAGGTCGGTGTAGTCGACGCACATGCGCCACTTGCCGTTGGCCTTCTTTACCAGGACGGGGTTGGCTACTCAGCGCGGGTATTGGACTTCTCTTATGAAGTCCACTGCGAGGAGCTTCTTGACTTCCTCGTCGACCGCTTTCCACCGTTCTGGGGCTAGGTTGCGTTTCTTCTGTCTAACGGGCCTAACTACAAGATCAGTGTTTAGCTTGTAAGTTATGAGTCTGGGGTCTATACCGGGCATTTTTGCCGCAGATCATGCAAAAATATCTAAATTTTGAAGTAAAAAACTTACCAGTTTGGATCATAGGGGCTCTGGGACGGAAGCAACGATCTAGAGTGTTCGAGCTGGGTCTGCTGTCGAGGTCGGGACCGCGACCGTTTCTTCTGTGGGTGTGGCTCGCTCTTTGCCTTGCTCCGTGGGTCGCTCTAGTTCAAGGTCATCGGCTACTTTGGTTTTCCCCTTTAGGGCGACAGCGTAGCACTTGCAGGACTCAAGTTGGTCGCCCCGCACTACTCCCACCCCGAAGTCGGTTGAGAACTTCATGGCTAAATGGTAAGTGAAGACCACTGCTCGCAGGACATGGGTGATCGGTCGACCTACTATGACATTGTAAGGCGAGGGGGTTGCTACCACTAGGAAGTTGTGCTCGAATCTGGCCACACAAGGCCACGTGTCGACCTCTACCGGGACTATTATTTTCCCAAGGGGCCAGACTTCTTCTCCGTTGAAACCTACCAAAGGAGTATCAACGGGCTTCAGGTCGCTTCTCTTCAACTGGAGCTGGTCAAACGCAGCTTTGAAAAATATGTAGGCCGAGCTGCCTGAGTCGACGAGTACGCACTTGACCTCGAAGTCGTTGATCCTCAGCTTTATCATGGTTGCGTCGTCGTGGGGGTAATGGACCCCTCGCGTATCGTCTTCTGTGAAGAAAATCGACTCTTCTGTTCTTGGCCGCTTTGGGGGGTTCTGCTCCTCCCGGGTGACCTCACAAACTGACGTCCGAGCTGTCGCTGAGGTGCAACCCGCAACGATTGAACCTCCCACTATCATGTGCATGGTCCCCCGAACTAGCCTTTCCTCCGGAGGCTGTCTCTGCGATTGTTCGGTTGGCCTGCTACTGGATTCAGGAGCGTCTCTACCGTGCTTCCCTTGCCGACCTATTCTATTACTATTATTATTATTATTGTTGTTGTTGTTATTATTATTATTATTATTATTATTATTATTATTATTATTATTATTATTATTATTATTATTATTATTGTTGTTGTTGTTGTTGTTGTTGTTGTTGTTGTTGTTATTATTATTATTATTATTATTATTATTATTTATATTATTATTTTGTACAAAGTTCCTCAAATATCCGCGATGGATGAGCTTCTCTATCTCATCGTGGAGGTTTTTACAACTCTCGGTACTGTGACCGTGGTCTTTATGAAAGCTGCAATACAGATTCTTATTTCTATCATTGGGATTCCCCCTTAGACGGGGTGGCCACTTCACATACGGGGCATCCTTGATCGCCATCAGAATTTCGGCCCGCTTCGCGTTCAGTGGAGTGTAATCAGCCCGGTCCGGAGCAGGAGCAGGAGCTCGGAACAACTGACCCGACTTTGCACCCCGAGCTGTTTCCTTTTTTCTTCGGGTGTCCTCTTGACTGGGAGGTTCTTCTCTTTTTCTTTTTTCGGGTGCGCCCTCACCCTTCTGGTTGATCTCCTCTTCGGTGGCTATGAACTTATCCGCAAGTTTCAGAAACTCAGTTATGGCCGCGGGTTGGTTGACGACCATGTGCCACTTGAACTCTTTGTGCTTCACGACCTTCTTGGCCGCTGCAAGGCGTACGGCGGGATCCAGGTGCGGTATTTGCATACAAGCATCGTTGAACCGCTTGATATAACTCTTGATAGACTCTCCCTCCCTTTGTGCTATGTTGAAGATGCTTTCTTCAGTTCGCGGGCATCGCTTGCTGGTGACAAAGTGCGACGTGAAGGCTTGTGTGAACTGCGCCCAACTTCTTATTGATGTAAAGTTTCGATACCACGTGCGAGCTGCTCCCCTGAACGTAGTGGAGAAGGCCATGCACATGCATGACTCACTGACTCGCGCCAGATGCATCTGTGACTGAAAGGCATCTACATGATCACTCGGGTCGAATGACCCGTCATACTTGTCAAGAGGGGGGAGTTTGAAATCCTTGGGCATCAGGACCGCCAGGAGTTCGGAAAATAAGGCAGACGGAACTGAGAGAAGGGGAGCTTTGGCTTCGACTGAGCCTACTTCTTCTTTGCTCATGAGCTCATGCCAATCGCGGGTGATAGATTGGCGAGCTCGGTGTTGGCGCCTCTGCTTCCTGACGGGCTCGGCATTCATGCTGCTCACTTCCGCGCTATCCAGAACAGTTTGCGCTGGGGGTAGCTCGGCCTGCTGGTTATGGCTACGGACAAAAGGGGCCTGCTTGGAGTCTGCTGCTAGGATTTTGAACCGATTCTCAAGGATCGAGGTTCCAAAATTTGACTGTTGGGGCGACGTTGACCAGCTGGGTCGGGGTCCTCCCGACTTGTCCGCCCGCGGCGAGATCGGGGTAGCCGGTCTCTCCCGTCTGCCGTGGGGGGAGGCTTGGTTTTTTGGGAGACTTTGGGGGGCCTCTCCTCGGCTAGAGTGTTCGCTTTGGCGGTGAGACTTGGCTTGCTGCGAGACCCGGTGTTCAGGCTGTTGAAGCTGAGGTTGGGGCAGGTGGGGGAACTGCTGCTGATACTGGCACCGGGAGACCTGGTACAGCAGGTGTTGTTGATAGAGCTGGAGCTGTTGGAACTGTTGCATTTGGGCCTACATGGCCCTCATGCGCTGCACTAGGTCCTCTAGTTGGTTCGGGTTGGCTGTCGGGGGCACGACCGAAGGTTCGGTGAATGTTGTTTCGATTGTAGCAAGAAATGGGGCGATGACAGGTGCCATTGTGAGAGGCACGCTTAAGCTGGGGATTCCGTCCGCTAAGAGGGGGACGGTGAATTGTCCGATACAGACAGTAGGAAGCTGGGATTGTTCCCTGGAGTTATCCATTTCCGTGCTTCGTCCGACATTGCTAGGGGAAGCCATGAATGTTAGATTGTTTCAAAGAAGAAGAATGAACTAAAAGAGTTTTGAGGGAAAGGCCTTTTGAAGCGTTTTCCACAGACGGCGCCAAATGATGTAGCGCGATCCGGACACTCCTAGCTGACCGCTGACTGACTCCTTGCTCTTAACGAGCGGGACCTGAGAAGATGAAGGGAAGGATTCCCGGGGATTTACCCGATGGCAATACTCTAATGCTTAAGTTAGTATTGTGTCTGGGAAGTAAAGGGAAAAACGAAGGCTAAGAGTGGAGGTCGCGCAGTTTTCTTGTACTCAAGAGATTTTTTGGTTTTCCAGAAGAAGTTTCTCCTCTGCCCTGAGGGCTTTTATAGGGGCGCTCCTTGGGAGATTGAACATAACCGCCACTGGGCCCCCTGCTACAGCCGTTACCCGCCAGGGTTGCGTAAGTGGCCGTTGTGACATACTCCTTACCCGGGCGAGTGACACGTCTGCAAAGTGGCAGGCACGCCTCCACCTATTGAGAGACGTGGGCGCAGGCTGCCGAAAGGACAGGGACTGCCTGTTAGTAGGGGATATGGCGCAGTCTGATTGGTACGGCCTGTCAGATAGAAGCTTCCTGTGGAATGCTTGTGCGACTCACTCGTGAGCTACTTTGCAGCGAGCTCGGAATACTTCAGGAGTACCCTTAGTAGAATTAGTCATCGGGATGACTTGTCTGCTTGGGAGTTCGGGCGAGCTGATTTTCTTAGCTTGCGAGCTGAAGTTGCCTCGGAATATCCCTTTGGGGGTAGCTCGGGGAACCCAGAGCTTGCATCATGGCGAACTGCTTTAGGGGCCCATTACTTAGCTGTACCGGGCCACAATGCTGAACTGTCGCTTACATCGGGTCAATGTCCACGTGTCGCCATTTCATAGATCGGGTCAAATCACCCTTCATCACATAGTTTTAAACATTTAGAATATGTATTGTAGAGTGCAAATGCAAAAGATAGTGGTTGCAAAATTATAAATGGGTTCTTTTTTTATACTATAAATGAGCTCGGTTTTACACATATAGAATGTCTTCATCTTGTGTAGCAGTGAAGAGTGCAAAAGCAATGTACTTTTGCCCCAAGCCCCCAAACTATCAAATCCGTCTACTTGCCCGATGTTGCAGGAGCTGATTAAGCACGAACCTTGCGATAACATATAAATACCAGTATTCTCCTCTCTTTCCCTCATGCATAAAGAACATTGGTGTGTTCACTTGTGGTAGGTTGCCCAACCTGATGTTTATGATTTATTTTGTCTCCATCCAATCCGAACTCTAGCTACTCAACTGAGGGTAGCCCACTAACCTCGGTGATAGCAATATTTGATCTCAAGTGTTTGCTATACCAACCAATAACCTTACCAATTGAGTTAATTGACAATATACAAGTATAAAAGATATTCTTGATGTATGATTATAGCATCTTGTGGGAAGGGTGTAGGTAGCAGATTGATGTGTGGCTCATTGTGACACTAGCAAGTGCACTAACCGTTCAAGTAATAAAGTAGTGAGTGAAGTATCGTTCCCACGAGGATTTAGGAAACAATTACCAATACTAAATTGAGCACTTCTTATCTGATCAACAAATAAATCAAAACTCTAATGAAAGCTAAGAAATCCTAAATTAAAATCTATCTAAATCATTGGCCCAATTGCCTTCAAATCAGGTTAGAAGAGTAAGCAGTAAATGTCAATCTCAGAATTCAGCAATCTAATCAATTTGGATCATTCGAATAAATCATGATTGAGCCTTGGTTTGGTGAAACCCCAAGCTCATGAACAGCCTCTCTCAAGCGCATGTTCATCCTATGCATGAGTGACGGTTCTTCTATCTCTAGCAAGAATCTAATCCCCATGCATGCATTTCTTCAAACACCTCTAAGGCATCAATTCAAATCTGAATTGATCACCAACTGAATTGTGCAAGTTATCTCTAACCTTGCACTCAATTCAGTTCTTGAATAGTAGATCTGAATTCCTAGAGTCTCTCTCAAGCACTCTAGGAATTCCAAGCTGTAGATTAATTCGCCTAATCTGAAAATTGCAGATCTGAATTCTCTTTCAAGCAATTCAGATCTTGCAATCTCAGATCTGAGAATTCAGATCTGAGTTTTGAAGGTTAGTTGGCCGAATTAATCTACAATAACACCCTTATTCAAGAAACTTCAAGTACAATTCATGACCATTTGAATGAATAAAAAAGAATTAGATTGCTGAACTGAAATTTTACAAGCTGAAATACATCAAGGAAGAATGGAAACAAGGAGAAAGAAGAAAGAAAATGTAACAAAGAAACTGAATTCAAATCAAAAGAGAATGAAACTACAAATGATTTATTACAAAAGATCTTTGAATCACAAACCTTCAATTCGAACTCACCTTCTCTTCTAGCTTGCTTGTCTTGAACTTCCTTCAGCCCTTCTTCTTCTTCTTCCTTGCGCCTAGCCTTCTTCTCTTCTCTTCTCTCAAGGTGGTCGAACCTCTAAGAGTGGGAGAGCCTTCCTCTCAAGCAATTGAACACCTCTCCCCCCTCCTAGAGGCCTCCTTATATAGTTTTTCAAGGGGGCTCTTGCCCCTTCTTGAAGTCTCTAGAATTGGGTGTATTACACCCCTCATGAACCTTCTAGAGTGCTCCCTCATTCTCTTCAAGAAACTTCTAGGAGTTGCCGCCCCTAGCTCCCTTTGGGCTGCTATTTGGGCTACAACTTAGCTTGCTTTTGAGCTCATGTAGGCTACACTCTAGGCTATTATTTGGGCTAAAAATGGGCTGGGCCGAAATTTCCTTCTTGCTAGGCTTCTTCCCTTGGGTTTTCCAAAGAGTTAGCTTGCACTACTTGGGCCGAATGAAACTCCCTTGCTCTCATGGCTGGGCCGGGCTGAACTTGATAAATTTTGGGCTTTCTTTTCTTGCTTTTGCCTTCTTTTTGTTGATTTGGCTCCCCCTGAAATCTTTCTTGCAATCAAGCTAAAATAGGGCAAAATCTAATTAAACCAGCATCAAATTTAATGCAAAAACCTCATAAAATATAGATAAATTGTAGGTTCATCAAAGATCCAAGCTCCAATACAAACCTAATATGGATTGATGTTATAGCTAGATTGACATGGTGTTTTTTATATATACAAATTCAAAATTTTCTCATTTGCTTCCATTGATTGTCATCACCATCATTAGTTTTTATTGTATCTAATTAACTTCAAAATTATTTCTATTGTTGGCTCTATTCTCTCATCTTGTTAAATTCTCCCAATCCTTTTTCATATTATTCACTCAATTACATTCCTGTAATCGACTCAGACCTGTTCATGAGAAGGGTATCTTGATGGCTAGGCCAAGCCCAACCTATTCTTTGTGAGCTTAAGCATCATTTTAATCCGACAACCTGAACATGTAAAAACCCATTTTGTATCTGCTACTCGCAAAATATTCCCACATCTATAACCATGGAATACCACCGACATGCATTGAGAGCATCTCCCTATAAATGAAATGGGAGATATTCCTAATGCGCGATTGTAATGTTTTGTGGGTAGAGATGTGGAAACGACTTATGGGTAACAGATTTGAGGCCGTAAAAACTTAGAAATAGAAAAGGGTAAAACTAGATTTTTGAAATAATGTAAATTACAAATGATGATTACATTTAGTTTCCATGGGTCTTTATTGGAAAAAATGCCACCACATCAACACCACATAGGCATTGGCGTTTATAGATGCCTACGAAACTAAACACATACTACTAATGCTATGTTTGGTTTGATGGGAGTTTATTGGAAAAACACCGCAACATCAATATCACATAGGCATTGGCGTTTATTACATTTGAAACCACTATTTATCAAATAAACATTAAAAACTGAATGCTTTGACTTATGTGCATGGGACATTTGAGTAAATGTCAAATTCTTGTTTTTTTCAATGCCTGCACATTTCTTAAAATGAAATGCTAACGTGGCACACTTTTAAATTAAGGTGGAAAACAATTTTATGTGATATTACTTCAAATGCCCAACCAAATAAGAAAAAAAAAACAAAAAATATTTAAAACAACATTTTTCAGATAAACATTTATCTGATAAATACTCCCTCAATAAACACCCAGATAACCAAACACATGCTAAGAGAGAGGTAATGAGATCATAATCGTGAGAGGGGAATTTCAAGTATTTTTCCCAAATGAAAATGACACATGTAGACGTTGAACAAAGAGGAAAGAGCAAGGGGTTTGCTATCATTATGGATATTGGACACTGACCAATCTACCCACGCCCAGCCTCAGAAGTTGAAGCCAATTGAGTGATGAAGACGAACATCATTAAGTGTAAATACTAAATACTAAGCGTCTCTTTGGTATTGATGTCGTTGCTTCAAAAAACAGTGATACATCAGTGTCACATCGGAAAAAAACAGTTGTTTGGAATAGTTTTTCCATAAAAAATTGTGCTCCAAGCCATGCCTTAGAAATAAAAAAGGTGTGGTTTAGAGTAATGTTGAATTTAGCGTTTTCTCATATTGTAGCTTGTTGTTGCCAATAAGAACATGATGTGGCAATGATGTGGACTTACTATAATGGGTATCGGTGCTGAAAACAGACATGGAGCACTAGTACCAAACAAAAAGTATTGTTGTTGCTCCAGCAAACATCCTACATGATAATGACGTTTCCAAACATAAAAAAAGACACCATTTTCTCAAAAAACAATGCTTCCAACCCGCACATCAGCAATATCGAGCTGCAGCTCCAGGAAACCCCAAATTTGGCATTGCTCCAACCGTGCCTTGGAGCATCGTTTTTTCTAATATAACACTGTGTGGTGCCATTTTTTGGAGCAATGACAATGATGCCAAATAGACGTTAAATGAAAAAGAGTGGGCATCTCCACCCCACAAGGGGCCGCCCCACACAACATCCCCGCCATATATTTGGAACATTTCCCGATGATGATATCATCAATTCTGGTACTATTATCCGGAGATGTTCCAATATAGGGCGGGAATGTGATGTGCGGCGGAGATAAAAACAGTGCTGTATCTACAGCATCGATGCCAATATATACTTCTTTGCGTCTTTAGCTATTCACATTTGACACCTCAGGCTGCCGATTAGACTTCTCCAAATGTAAGCTTCCGTTAAACTTAAATGCTGTGTTTGGTTTGTCGGTAAATATGAACGAGAAAAGTTCGTAATTGTAGGTAATGACTTTCTCTATCTCCCGTGAATTTTGATAAATACATCAATTGGTTTCCATTTCTATGGTGCCGGTGTTCGTTTATTGGTTACGATTCTTTTTTTCGGTATCGTAAATTACCGTCACATAGAGAGACATAGAGACAAGGAAAAGGTAGAGCCAGAGCCACCAGGTGCTCCAATTGGAACGGTATCCCATTGTAGGTAATGACTTTCTCTATCCCCCGTGAATTTTGTTAAATACATCAATTGGTTTCCATTTCTATGGTGCGGTGTTCGTTTATTGGTTACGATTCTTTTTTTCGGTATCGTAAATTACCGTCACATAGAGAGACATATGGACACAAGGAAAAGGTAGAGCCAGAGCCACCAGGTGCTCCAATTGGAACGGTATCCCATTGCCATCAATTTTCTCGGTGGAAGAAGACCGCCCATAACAAGAGTCAATGCTTCTTTCTTTCTTAGTAGTTTGGGATTGGACACGCGCATTGTAAGAGACTCGTAAGAGAGAGTGTGTGTGCGTGTGGATACTGAAATCGGCTTCCGTCAGGGCAAGTCCGTGTTTGTACCGTCTCAATAACCTTTTTCAACCTTACATCGAGAATATCTCTCCATAAAATACAGCGCATGAGTAGTAAGATATTCCCAATGCAAGGCTCTAAAAGCTACTCGAACGGGCTTGCCCTCGCGGAAGCCGAACTCGTGGGGACTGGGGAGGGAAAGTGGTACTGTGGTAGGCTGGTAGCTAGACAGCAGTGAGTGAGAGAGAGAGAGAGATCGCAGATTCGCAGGAGATACCGAGTGGGTCGCGGGGATGGACAGAGAGAAGATAAAAGGTTGAAGTAAAGATTTCAAATTCCCAAGTCACAACAGGGAGCGAAGCGATGGAAAGTAGACGATTTTGAATCTTCTCTTCTTTTGCGTGGTTGAATCTTCCCCCTTTTTTTTCTGGATTTTCTCTAGCCTGATGAAGGTGTAGTTGTGCCCAATGTTTCCAGGGACATCAAAAGTTCTCAAGAGACAATTGGGCGTAGGAGTACGGCCATTTGCAGTTTCTATGAGGTATGTGGTAGTTTTTTTTTTTTTTTTTAACTTTTTAATAAATCTTTTCGTTCTTTTTCGATTGCATCTATCTTACCTCTTAACTTTTTACTGCCATCACATTCCTATTTCCCTTTCCTTGATTCACAACGTTTTCTTGATCTGATTTACGGGGACTTTTAAGGTGAGTTTGACTTTTGGATTTTCGATCATTGTGTTGTATTGTATGGAGTTGTCGTCCAACAAAGTGGACTGGTTCCACGCAGTTGTTGGGAGTGACAAACTTGAACAAAAGATTTCTGCTTACTAGAAGAAAAAGAACGGATTTGTTTTAACCAATGGAAACTACTAGTTAGCTTGGCACGTCAGATATACAGAATGGCGTGATGCATGTGACGACCAAATATGCCTATTTCACCACACAATCATTGCTTCAATAGTCCTAGGATTCTCTAGCTAACAAATTCATAACTCATGTAAAAAAATGTTCGTTGCTAATTTTAGGAGGTTGCTACCTTTTTGATTCTCCATTTTCTGACTTGTATCTAAGGCAACTGTTGTCACTTGGTTATATCATCTCCAAGACAGTAAAGCCATCTTTTTCGTTACTGGGATGGTGTGAGCCTTGATATCATATTGCTAAATCTAGGAGTTTTTGTCGCTTAGGCTGTGTTTGGTTGCAATGCAAATAAATCTGCACCGATACAAAACTATGGCAGCGTAAATGATTTGAGTATAGATTCTGACCTGTTTTTGATTCAAAATTTAGCTTATTTTGTTTGATTGCTGTACAAATGAAGTAAATTAAGACATGAAGTAGAATAAAGTAAAACACAAAGCAAAATTAAACGAGAATTTGCATTGTTTTCATTTCCACTTCCGTGCATTTGTACTAATGCAAATAAAATTGCACTGCAACCAAACACAGCCATAGCTTGTCTTTTTTTTTCTTTCTTTTGTCATAATTTTCTCTGGAATATGGTTAGGAGAGTGGGGTTCTACCACATGGAATACTTGAAGTTTGTCTTGCGTTCTCTAAGGTTGAGATATGCATTTTTGTTTTCTGGAATAGCCATATGCAAATTTAATTAGGTGATAGAACTTAAATTTTTTTTTTGGTGACTTCAGCACCGATCACCAAACCTCGTACTTCCATCTCTACCTGAAAGAGCTTTTCCAAATTTGAACTAGAACTGGCGCCTTGACCAAAATAAAATAAAATCTTCTTCAAGGCATCAGATAATTTCTGTGCCACCTCTGTCCGTTTGAAATGGGACTCCTTAATACAATGTCAATCTGGCCCTTACAAATTGAAATTGATCAGACTGAGATAAAAATTGGCCAAACTGTGAAAACTCCTCGCTTCTATAGCCGTTTGATGAACTGGCCACTCCAAGGCTAGTGCTAGTTCTTTTGGCAGTTCCTTGTCTGACCCTTGAAAACTCTCTTGCACATCTTCCTGATTAAAATTTTCCCCACATCATTGGTACTTTTATATGCTTCTCCTCGGTGATTTAAAGGCGTGTCTAGGTGAATAGGCGAGGTGCATTTTAGGGTAGGTGCTTTGCCCAGGTCCTAGGTGCAGCCCTTTCAAAAGGTGTATGCCTGGTGCACCTAGGCGTGTGCTTGATGCGCCTTGCGCCTCAACCCAAGTGTGTGCCTTTTGAAAATTTGGCACTTTTTTGCTTTTTTTGAACCTAGCGGCTTGGTCGGGGGCTCTACCCCCATACCCGCATGCCACGCCCCTTGAGGCAAGCCCAAACAAGTCAATGTTAAGGTCTTAAATTTTCCGAAAACCCTCTTTTTGGTAATGTTGTTCATTCATTCGTCCTAATAAAATATCTTCTTAAAAAGTAATTAAAATTATAAAATCATTATTTTTTATATGAGAAATGAGAATTAAGAATTTAAGACCCTAACATGGACTTGTTTGGCTTGCCTTGAGGGGTGTGGCACAAAAGCGGCTCGTAGAATCAGGAATATGTTGTACATCACATTAGCTACTTGAAGTAATGCAATTGAGGAAAAAAAGATTGTGGGTTTTACATGCTTGAAAGTTGAAATGTTTTATTTGTTTGATTTTATTTTTAAATTCTCATTTGAATATGCTTTACATCTTATGTCTATGTATTTTAATTTTAGATAATAGTTTTTTTAAAACATTTATTTTAAATTTTATGTTTATATTTTTATTAATATTATGTTTAGTATTTTTTATTCTTTTGTATTTTTGATTTTTTATTTATTTGACTTTTTTTATTTTTTAGATTTTTTTTTTTAATTTTTGCACCTTGTGCCTCGGGCGCAAATTGTCCCCTGCACCTTTTTTGTGCCTTGCGCTTTTAAAGCACTGCTTCTCCTTTTGCATAAAGAGGATAAATTTCAACTTTGGTTTTTTTTGGGTTCCAATTCTGGTCCCAATCTATGGCCATAGGCTAGTTACTGTACATGTGTTATATATGTTTGTTGATTGATATGGTTATATAAAATTTGTCTTTTGCACAAAAGAATAAAAGAAAAGAGAAGAAGTTTAACTGCAAAAGCCATAAAATCAAGAGGGAAGGGCCTATTTTTGACAATACAGAGTTCGTTCCAAGAACATAGAATCATTGAAACTATAGTTCAGAAATTTATTCTTTAATGGTTTTGGTTGTGGAAACTAGGAACTCAATAATACATTGGTTATAATGATATCAATAATTTCAAGTTATTTGTAGCTAGAAGTGTTAGTATTACTTCTGGTGAAATTGCTCTGTATGGAGTATGAGTTAATGGTAGATATATAATAACTAGAAGTGTCTCACAAAAAATGAATTGAGAGTTGATGGTTGGTAAATGAGTTCCTTGGCTCCAAGTCTGCAACCTAAAATTTAGAATGCAATCATAACTTTGATTATGTAATTGGGAATAGATATTTAGGCTGTCATTTTCCGTACACACTTTTTGATATCTAATACAGTTATACTTTACCTTCTTCGAATAAAGATGGCTGTGTCATAACTCATAACCTGCTTGTCCATTGGGAAGTGATATTGCTTTCTTAATAAATGGGTGCAGATGGTGGACAATTTTAATAGAAGGGCCCATCTACAGGGAAGCATTCCTCTTGGAAGCTTTAATTTTGTATTTAACTTTACTGGTTCAAAACAAATCGATGCTGCGGGTACAAAGAGCCTTGCCATGGATGGTTATTTTATCCCACTTTGCAAAGTTCAGCTCAAAAAGCCTCAGCTAGTGTTGCAAGAAAATGTTAAACAGGCAATCCCATCTTCATGGGATCCTTCATCCTTGGCAAGGTATAAAGGTGTAAACGCTGCTCAAGGCAACTTTGTTTTTAGATAAATTCCATTTATATCTTAATCATTTTTATTAAAATTGCGAGCCAGATTTATAGAAAACTTTGGAACACATGTCATTACATCCATAACTATTGGTGGCAAGGATGTAATTTACGTGAAGCAGCACCATTCATCACCTTTATCAACTATGGAGATAAAAAACTATGTTCAGGACATTGGAGATCAGAGGTTCTATGACACACAAAGCCGTACGTGTTCAGGTCCAATAAAATTGAAGGACAAGGTTAGCGCCTCAATTTTGTTTCTTTATTTGTATGGACTTTTTTGCTGCAATGCTTATTATAGTCATCTGTTGCATATCTTCTTAATTTTTGTACTTTTTCTTTCCATTGATTGGCAGGCTGTGGATCCTTGTTTATTCAACAACCAAGGAGTATACCCTCAACCTCTTACTGCTCCTTATCTTGCTGGAAAAGAAGTATGTATATTTTTCTTTCAGATTCTCTTTTGCTTGTATGACATATTATTTCTTCACAGATGCTTGGCATGACTTATCACCGTCATCATTATCCATGCCTTACCCCAAATATATGGGATTGGCTGTTACATGAATCCTGTTTCACCAATCCATTCTATTTAAAGCCATATCCACTATTAAATTATTAGTGTTTAAATCATTTCTTACTACTACTATGGTACTACCCATGTCCTTTTTTGTCTACCCTGAGCTCTTCTATGTTGATAAAATTAACTATCATGGTCAAGTGGGAATATTGAAAACTTGCAATTTATTTCAGACTTATTCTCATTTTCTTTCATTTTCCCCTTTAACTATCAATTGTATTAAAGCCATTTGACATAATTTTTCCATGAAAGAAATTGATCAGAAAAAAAAATGCCATACAGCAAGAGGTGTGGACAAAGAAATGCTATAATTTGGGTACATGGAATTTATCAAACTGCCCATAAATCTGCTCTTTAACTTTGCCAGTCAACATTGGGATTAAGCTGGCTTGAATTCTTTGGATAGGTCCCATTGAAACTTCAAATTTTGAAGTCAATGCAATTGCAGTAGCATTTGATTTTTTTTTTTTTTTTTATTTCTTTTGAAGGGCTACACAACTCGAGTAGCCCATTCCCCCAACCTAGGTGAAAGGGATTCGATCCCAAGTCTCCGCTACAGCCAGCAGGAGACCTTACCAACTCGCTGGTTGGCACCTTGTGCAGTAGCATTTGATTTTCCGTTAATTGTATGGCCCTCACACCTACAATGACTGCATTCACATATAATAGCATGTCTGGCAAGATCTCTACCACCACCACCACCATCTATACTACCTCTATCTCTAACACCACCACAATCACCTCTAGGTCCATGAACAACACCCCTTAACACCAACACCTCTGCCAGTCCCTCTAGACTCAGCCTAGGCAGACCTCTCAGACATGGAAGTGTTCTCATTCTGTGCTTGGTAACCCTCTTAACTCTTGAGAACACTTCAGATAAGGTGGGATATCATTGCTGCCCAAAATTTGAGCATGAAATGGCTTATACTTAGACTCAAACTGGATATGAATGCATATACAAATACATGTTTATCAATTTTAGCATGGGTTGATTGACCAATCTGAGACCAACCTGAGTGCATCAAATTTTAGTGTGCATTGGGCTCGGGTTGGATATTTTGGGCTTGACCTCGGGCTTGGGCCTTAGGCCCATTTCTTAGTTTTGGGCCTGGGTTGAGCTAAAACCCAGCCCAGTCTACCCAACTTGCACCCCTACCTGTATTCCGGATCAGTCACATGACCTGGGTGGGTTTGTCTAGGGAGTTATCTTGCCTGATCCGATTAGAAAAAAAAAAGTCCTTTTCTCCATCTTCTTTCCTTTTGTCCTTTTACTTGAAAGGGTTCGACTATGATACCTGAAAGACATGATAGCAGAAAAACTTATAGCCAAACAACTGGTTTCATAAAAGAGGTGACCAATCGGGTGGTGTTCATCAAAATTTACGGGGTGCTTTGGTTGGTCAAAGCTCTTCCGGTACCATGTCTTTTCGATATCATAGAATTTCCCTTCTTGAAAAGCTTCCTTATTACTGTTTCAGTTCAATTCCAAGTTATTAGGCTGAGCTAAATTCTTAACTGAAGGACTAGTTTCAGAGTGCAGAGTGGTTGAGTGGTTTGTCGACATAGGCTCATCTTCATCACAGCAAGAAGTGACGAGAGTTTTCTACAGCAAAGGATCCTGATTGAATGGGAATGATCAACCTTTTGTTTTAGATGCCCGGAATTCTTGTTGCTTGATATTTATTTTCACCATTAGGAAACTGGACACTTTTAGATAGAAATATGGTTAACATTATCAATATTTGTCAGACACATAGGCATAACTCTTCAAAAACAAAAATCCCCATAAGCCTGTAGTAACCACCATTAGGGTGCTCATCAAAAACCAAAAAACTGAGCTAAACTGAAAAATCTGGTTAACTGAACCTGTTGGTTCGGTGTTTTGGAAAAACCAAAGGTACCAGTTCAGTTTGGGTTAACCAATATGAAAAACAGGTGGTTGACTGAACTGGCTGGTATATATAGTTATATATATTTTATATATTTTTCACATATACATACATTATATATAAATATATGCTTTATATATTAATAATATATTATAAAACAAAAAACTGAAGAACTAACCCAGTCAACCAGCTAACTGATTGGTTTTGCTTTGGTTTTGGATTGTGGTTTTCCAAAAACCAAAAGACCAGTTTGGTTTGGAAAAAAGGCCCATGGTTCGTTAACCAAACTATAGCAACCATAATCACCATTGACATGCCTCGGAGAGGTGTGTGTTATTTCCTGCTGATGCCTCATTTATATAAGCATACATTGTCATCATTCTTGATCATCATCATTTGGATCTGGAGCCTTCTTTTGGGTTGGCTAACAAATATATAAGCATCTCTGCTCATGCTTTGGCAAAACTGAATTTGATAGACATTAAGAATTGTTGTTTAATAATTGTAGGCTTTGAGGTTATGGGTCCTCCTAATGGTGTTTATCTATTTACAGTCATTTTCCTTTTCATCTAATGGATGCTGTACTGTGATTTGATTTCTCAGCCACAATGTCAATAGTAATCTGATGCCAAATGATGAACCTGTGGACAGTGATTTTTGCATGCACATTGTCCAAGTGATAATATTTTGGTTAAGCAATTATGTTTACATGTTTTTTCTTGATTGCTGCAACTTAGGTGGTCATGAAACTTTGGGGCTTAGAATTGTATGGGAAATTTTTTGATGCAGGATGTTATAGTCATCTTCAGGCGGAGAGGAGGTGATGATCTAATCCAACGTCACACCTTATGGGCAAGAACTGTCCATGCCTCTCCGGATGTCATTGGTATGACTTTCTTCCCTATTACCTCTCTCCTTGAAGGGGTACCTGGAAAGGACCATCTGACCCGTGCCATTTGCCTCTACCTTGAATGTAAGAAACCTAAAATCACAGGACACATTTCTCATACATTTTTTAAAGAGTTATCATTATGCCTTTGCTGTTTATGCTTCAAAAAAAAAATTTCCTTAAACTAAAACAAGATCCGATTTCTTGTTTTATTTATTTATTTATTTATTTATTTTCAACAATGTTCAACAGACAAGCCTCCAATTGAAGAGCTGCGATATTTCCTAGAATTTCAGATCCCTAGGATATGGGCACCGGTGCAGGACAAGCTTCCAGGCCACCAGAGAAAGGAACCAGTTTGTCCTTCCGTGCAGTTTAGCATGATGGGGCAGAAGCTTTATGTCAGCCAAGAGCATGTATGTTCCATATGGAAAGTTTAATTTGAAAAAAACCCTACAGAAGCTCTAGCTTCTTCATTGGTACTGCAGGGGATCACTGCTAGTGGCAATGAAATAACATGTAAAGAGACATGGTGAAAATTTTCCATCTTTTTGCCCCATTTACATGAGTAACATACTGTCGGGGCCCATCAATTGATAGTGGTCCCACATAAAAGATGTCAGTGGTTAAAAATGGACTAGGTATTAGAATCACCACCTAACAGGATAGGTGGCGATTTCTATGACATTCTTTTATGTCCAGAAAAATATTGTTGGCAACTTGACATAAATCGGTTGGACTATTTCGCTCTTTGGGGAAAGTTATTTTTCACTGAGATACTTGTCTTTGGCAAATTAGATCTTGGCTCATGATGCCTGATCTCGTATGCCATTTGCTGACGGGCTTTGTCTTTTATCTTCCTGTCTATATACAAACATATTTTTGGATATAGGTGAACCCTTCATTTCTTATTATTGTGATGTCTGGAAAATGCAGGTATCAGTTGGACGTAAGCCTGTAACAGGTTTGAGATTACGCCTAGACGGTGCTAAACAGAACCGCCTCAGTATTCAGCTTCAGCACTTAGCTTCCCTTCCAAAGATCCTCCAGCCATACTGGGACAGCCATGTGGCTATTGGTGCATCCAAGTGGCAGGGACCTGAGGAGCAAGATAGTCGATGGTTTGAGCCAGTGAAATGGAAGAACTTCTCTCATGTTAGCACTTCTCCAATCGAGAATAATGAGACTTTCATAGATGACCTTTCTGGTGTATACATAGTGACTGGTGCACAGCTTGGAGTATGGGATTTTGGGACAAGAAATGTGTTATACATGAAGCTTTTGTATTCTAAACTACCAGGCTGCACAACACGGAGGTCTTTGTGGGACCATTCTCCTGTAAGTATTAAAGACAGGTTGAAGGATCCAGCTATAGGAAGTACATCCAGCTCTAGCGACTCCGGTTCTAGTGCAAAAGATATCACAGGCAACAAACTAGCTAAATTTGTTGATATGACGGAGATGAGCAAGGGGCCACAGGATTCCCCAGGTCATTGGTTGGTGACTGGTGGAAAACTTGGAGTGGAGAAAGGAAAGATAGTTCTTAGAGTGAAATACTCGTTATTGAATTGCTGAGTTACTGCAAAGACATTTGTCTGATATCCTGAAGTAGTACTGGCTTTTACTGGTAGAGTTGGTATGCTCCAAGTCCAAGGGGATGGGCTTGATGGACTGAATTGACTGGGATGTTGGATCTTATCTTTGGTGAGTTTTGGTCATCTCACCACCCGGGATGCAAATTGTCATGGAATGGGTGATACCGGTCTCAATGATGAGGGATCTCCTCTGGTTATATGGACTGAAATTGGCTTCATGAAATGATATAATGAAGTGAAAAGGGTTAGAGCTTTTAACAATCTGGCTGTATATTGGAGGGTGTTGTGAGAGACTGAAGTCACTGAACATTAAAATTTTGAATTTGACATCACTTTCTGCTGATGGTTGATAATGGAACGCCAATCTCCTGTAGCGTATGAATAGTAATCAACGAGGAAGGGAAATTTGGCTTTTGGTTGTAATATGTGTATGGATCAAGGTCACCTTACCAGGTGGCTCAGTTGGTGGGATATATGGACATTTGTTTGTAGCGGAGACTTGGGATGGGGATTTTGGTTTTTGGTATTCAGGGTAGGGGGCATGGGGATTTTGTTTCCTGTACCATCTCCACAATAAGAAACTCTGGAAAAACTAGCCTAGAACATTCCTGTTCATGGTACGCTACCAGGTGGCTCAGTTAGTATTTTCATTTGCATTCCTTTTGCAGTGCATTGGCATCAATTCCAAGCTGTCACCGTGGATCTAAGATTTGTGGGGTGGACTGAATAGTAAAATAGTAAAAGCCCCTTAACTAAAGAGATTATAGCTGATATGGGCAACTTTTAAACTTTAATATTAACAAAAGTAATATGTTTATTATAATTTTTAAAATAGGTTAATTTTTTTAAAAAAATCAAATAAGGGCAAAAATATTATTCATCTTCTTGCAAACCATTCATCATGTGAGTTCAATGTTTGGAATTAAAGGACAAAATGCCGGCACCCCTCCAGGCATACGCATTACCAGAAATGTCCTCTAACTTCAGAATTCTCCTCCCCTACACCGCATCTATGTCCACCAGATATAGAGCTCTGTAGAACGATAGACACTCCGTATACCTATCATCGAGAAATATGAGCTGAATTAAAGATTTGTTTGGATGCTCCGCCAGGTCTCGCTAATGCCTAATGCAAACAAAATAGGAGAAAGATTGAACGTCTCGCGTCTAGAGCAGCAGCAGAGTCCTTTAACTTACCATAAACTTGAACGTGGACAGGAGATCTCCTTTCACCAATTGGGTCGGCAACCGTGGAACCGCCGTGGATATCATGCAAATCAGAGATTGCCATTGGTTCCGCCCCAGCGAATCCCCCACGAACATCACATCACCGTCTTCCCTCTCATCCTCACCAGAAAATCAAGCGCATTGAACCTACAACCTAGAAATTAAAGAGGTATCGTCTCAATTATCTCATGCATGATCAAAATAAAATGGGATGGTGGAGACAAACATTGTGTCCGGTCGATCGTACATTTAACAGTTGGTTTCAGGGTCAATGATGGGACAGTTGAAAGGCTGGTATATCGGGTATGTATTTTCACGAATCCAACTGCCAACGAACAGGTTACAGGCAGCTCTGATTTTTATTCTTGTGGTGTTTCTTCAAACCAACCAGTAGAACCTAACAATATATAGACTCAATAAATAGCACCCGACAATGTAACAAGGTGAAGGAGAAACAAGAGGCAAGAGCCATTAGAGGAACAAAGCTATGGACACACACAACAAAAAGAGAGATTCGCACTGCTGGGGTGGAGGCAGAAGTAGGTAGAGACGTTGCGGGAGACAGCAGTGAACAGCAAACACTGAAATGATTTGTAAGAGGAATAAGACGAATGGCATTTTTGCCTTTATGATATTTTTTAAAAAATTAACATATTTTAAATATTATATTAAAAGTATTACTTTTATTGATATTAGAGCCCAAAAATTACCCTTATCAGCTATAATCCCTTAATTAAAAGACGATTCTTTCATCATCTAATACGTCACCAGCCTCAAGAGTCAAGAAAATAAATTTGTTGTCCTGCCTGCACTCAAGGTTGAAAAGTGTATTTCTCGTAATAAATTTTCGAGATGGGCAGTACATTTGATACAAAGGGATGGTTTTTTTAATCAGAGTATATATTAAAGGAAAACAATGAACAGCAGGGAACAAAACAAACTGAAAAAACAAAGAGCAAAGAAAAAACAGAAAAAAAAACTACGGAGACTGTTCCTCCCGACCTACCAAAGGACCGCCAGCAACCTTTAGCTGCAAGAGCATGCTCTGCATAATTAAAGGATAGGCTTACATAAACCAGTCTGAACTCCGACCCTGAAATCTTGTAAAGATCAAATAACAATGGCCAAACAGCAGGAGAACAACCGGACTTGCAATTTACAGCATTAACCACACTTAAAGTCGCACTCAATAAACAACCTAGATATACGAAGGTCCAAAGCATAATAGGGAAAATCTATGATATAGAAAAAATATGGTATGAAAAGAATTTTTGACCAATCAAAACCCACCCATAAATTTTGAATTACACTTGATTCGCTACCAAGTTTATGATTCCAATTGATTGGTCATAGGTTTTTCGAATATCATATTTTTTCCATATCATAGTTAAACTCTTTTTTTAATAGCAATAACTTCAACATATTTTGCAGATTTTGCCTTATAAGGTCAACATTTTTCCAATAAAAAAGAAACATTCTCATCCTTGATCAAAAACCAAAACCACTGAAACCTTGGCTTGAGAAACTTCCATCAGAGTTAGTTTTAAATAAAGGCCTGTTACCAAACAATTGTCTGTCTGAATGCAAGCTTAGAAAGGAAAACTTTCCTCACTTCCTTCATCACTTGTCCGAGTAAATAAAAAATCAGGCACAATACCCAAAGTTCTAAATATCAATATGCCCGATACGCCGGTAGGGGCAAATTGGGCAGTATTGGTCCGTTTTTGTTTATTTTTTTTCAAAACCGGTTTAGGGGGGCCAGTTTAAGACTACCCCTAAACCAGTCAAAACCCCAATACACCCTCTGTAGGGGCGTATAGGGGTGCTCCCGATACGATACATATTAACCAATACATGTCGATACTTTGAACCTTAATACCATTGAAGACAAATCGATTCTTGGCTTTTCAAATAAACATCAGCAAATATGCAGAGACAAAAATGTTTATCTTTAGCATTAGATTTGCATGCAAAATATACATTAACACATTATAAGTTTTAAGCTTATAAAAATTTAATCTACTAAAAATAATTTATATAAATTGCTTGCACATAAAGAAAACCATTGTCATGAATTAATAAGCACAAATTTAAAGACATGTTTATTGTAAAATCGTATTTTGATACCATCAGTCATTGATCCATATCGGCTGCCTTGTCATGCTCCCCAAACCAAAAAGGATACGCATTGGCTTCTGCAAGGCTCAAAGTATTGAAAACGAAAGACATATCAGTAAAAGCATTTTAAAATATGCATCGAGATATATTTTAGAAATGCATGGATATATAAAAAAAAATGAAGATATGCATGGATACACTAGTAAATTCAAATAAATCTTAAAAAAGATACTCTAATAACAATATATATAAATTTTATATAATTATAAAAGAGTTATTTAAATGTAAAAAACTACTCTTCAAGAGTTTATATAAATTGTGAGATACTGGGACAATTGGTAGCCATTAAAGAATAATGCAAGAACT
Source organism: Nelumbo lutea (assembly GCF_056320005.1). Taxonomy (NCBI): domain Eukaryota; kingdom Viridiplantae; phylum Streptophyta; class Magnoliopsida; order Proteales; family Nelumbonaceae; genus Nelumbo; species Nelumbo lutea. The sequence continues at coordinate 1,956,542 of NC_142685.1, read as the reverse complement.
AAAATTTATATTTATATATCTTAATTTTCATAAATCAATATAATTTGTTAATATTTATTAGTATATAAATTTTAAATAATCAATTTTAGGATTTATTGCCAAAAAATCCCTTGAGAATAAAATAAATTACTAAGAATAAAAATGTGTATATTTATGACAAAGCAAATATAGAATAGCCTAATGGTAGATTTGTGCTGGTTACATGCTATCAAGTAGGGTTCAAATCCTCCTATTTGTAATTTTTATATACAGTTTTAAGTAAAGGTGTAAATGGGGCTGTGCTGCCCGCAGCCCGCATGCCGACACGATCAAGTGAAGGTGGTTCAATTGGTGCACTCTCTGGCTAATTGTATTGGAGACTTGGGATAAAATCCCATTGCCACCAGGGTTTGGGGGGTATTTTATATGGGGAACGGACTACACCTCTTGTGTAGTCCCACAAGCCAAAGAAGAAGCAGCAGCAGCTAAGACCAGTGGATAGGTGTGGGTAGGAGATAAGGATTGTAACATGTATGCAAAAGCCCCTCCTTTAAATCTTAGACATTGAGAGCCATCCTTCTTCTTCTTAATATCCTTTATTCAATCTCAACAATTTTATGAAACAACTTGCCCGTGGAACATGAAATATTTCATTTTCCAATCCATGCAACAAACGTAGCATTTATTTTGCGTAAAATTCTGTTAAGGCATCCTCAATGTTATATTGATTAGTTCTTTTCTATGGTTCATGATACTTAACACCGACAATATGTAATAACCATTATAAGACTGAATCAAACTTAGGGTATTCTCTAGAAGTTTGAATCCATCTATTGACTAACAAACAGAATCATTGATATGGGGAATTGCTAGGACTTATCACACATACCGAATTTAGAGCAATTGGTTTGCCTTGTCCAGCCAAACGTTATATATATCATCTGAGAACAGAACAAAATGCACCTGTAGGACAAAGATTTTAGTGTAAATGCCTTCGATAATGCCTCAACAATGTATCTGTTATTGTAATAAATGAACAATCTTTATCCTCCATATAATACAAGACTAACCTACTCACATGTAATTTCTAAAATCAACCATCAATGTAGTCTTCTATAAAATGAAACATAAGCAAAAAGGTGATAATACCTCCTTGAAATCATCCGCAAATTCCTTAACTGTAGATATAGCTATTGTAGCAGCTTCTTCATAAGGATAACTGAGTAAGCATGGTATAAAATGGAAATGAGTATAATAAGTTTCAAATGGATATGCATCTATTATCACAAGGCCACAAGCTACACCAGACCCAGTCAATATGAATGTGTCATTTCAGTTAGTTCAAGTTCAAGACAAGCATTGCTACAGTGCACTTATTTTATTTAAAGATACCAATTACTTCTTTATACATAACTAATTGAATGACTTGTATGAGATTCACTCAAGTAATCCGACTTGGGCAATGCCAAAATCAGACTTTAAGCTTTTTCATCCATGTAAGTTCTTAAAGTAAGTTAGCTTATGATTGATCTCAACAAAACCATGATCACTTCCTTGTCACAAAAGCATACCCATAAACACCACAGGATATGGCAGGAAAAGCAATATACTGGATGTTGTTCTCTTTGGCGAGCCTTAAGCAACTCCTGTTACCAAAGGTACAAAAACCATTATGATTCTAGTAATTGCAATAAAAATGATGATGATAGCAGCAGTGGTGGTGTACCTGTAGGCACTTCTTAGAGAAACTTCTGGGTGATCATCCACATCATAGATGGGTCCAACAGTGTGAATTACATGAGAAATAGGCAGTTTAAAAGCTCTGTATATTTTCAACACTGTTACAACTCAAGAATGATAATTATATTGTGTAAAATTGGAGGATGTTAACTATATATCAGACATCAATAAGATTAATGCCTACGGGGTAATCCTTGCTTCTCCTGTAGGACAACGAACTCCAGGTCGGACCTCCGGGACATTGTAGCATGCTGCTCGCAGTTCAGGCCCAGCAGCTCTATGTATGGCTAACATAAAAAATTTTCGACATGATGGCAGGTACATGTGACAAAAATTTTAGTAAAAAAAATAAAATGCATGAATACTTACCTCCATCTACTCCACCACCCCCAAGCATTCGCTCATTGGCTGCATTTACCTGTAAAAAGAGGATCATCGTGAAACCACAGCTTGTTCTGTTCAAGAAGGAGAAATTTAAATTCATCAAATGAAGCTATAACACAATCTTCACTGCAGATTCCATCTTCAGTGATGGACGATTGCAAGGATCAGATTCAGTTTTAGCTAGGCAAATTGTAAGATTATAGAGATCTTAGGTCTCAGTAATTAGAATTGTTGGCATGATTTTCACACCAGCAATTCAATGTGAATACTGCAAATATCAGCTATTATCAAACAAATATGAGGTTTCGAGCATGGTGAACCTCAAAAATCCAAAACTGACAATGCAAACTTGATCGATATAATCTTAATAGAAGTCCTATAAAAATAAAATCTTATCAGAAGGCATATGAAAGGAATAGTTGCACAAAATCTTTGAACAAGTAATATAAAATGTGTTCTCATCGCAGCTTTTTGTCACACACTTACCAACAGAACAAATAAAATAACTGAAAATAATACAACAAAGGAAAATGTCCTTCATACTAGACCTTTGGGATGTAAGAACACCACTGCATTGATGAATCCCAGACGTTGGGTAACCATGTCGTCCATATACTGGTAATAATTTTCATCCATAATCCATTCAAACTATACTAAGGTTTTTTTATAAAACAGCCGTTCAATCATTCATTTATTTCATCTGATATAAATACAAGTCATGGAGGTGGCAAGTTATGCAGTTATTTTAGCCTCACCAGGAGAAGCATTTTCTGGTTATGCCCGGGGAACAACAAATTGATAAAAAAAAATGGTAATTTCGAATAGAAACACATACGCATGACAGTCATAACTAAAAACTGGAAATATTGTGCGCTCACTTCCTGAATTATGTTTCACTTAAAGATAAAAAATCATGAATATTCACCGCACTTGATTTTTAGCTGTCGCCAATGTTATTTTCTATTTCAACCATACGGTTAGGTTCATCCAAGAGGTAAAACCTTCAGTTCGTTCTTGATCCAAGGCATGGACTGGCCTCTAAAAATACGGTAACGCAAAACAATTATGGGAGCAGAGCAATGAGACCTCAGACTCAGGATGTCAAATTCAACCACGTCCAGGATTCATTTAGACATCCTCAAGAGGTCCGTAAAACTCCATACTAAGGCAGGATGCAGACCCTGACAAATAGTATATAATAGTTAATTATTATAGGTTAGGGAGGGGTTGAAGAAAATGCAAGTGCACTGCACTACGGCCAAAGTAGGGGACCTGAAGCCCATTGGATTTATATTTTACCTTTTCCCTACTGAAATAGGCAACGCATAACCTAGAACAGAAGTCGGAAACAAACTCTTGACCTCAAGTACATCCTATCCTAGTTCTGAGAAACAGAAGATAAGGACAACGACTGGTAGGACTGAAAATACAACATATGAACAAAGGCAAATAAAAGTTGGTCAGTCAAAAGAAAATAGTTGCTCACAATCGCGTCGGAAGTACCATCGACGAACCACCGAGTGATATCTCCTTTCTGGATCTTGAGAGCACTCAACCGAGACAGTGCGAAGTGAACCATGCGATCATCTCCTCCGTTGGACGTTATCGAAGCCCTAGCAATGGACACTCCGCCATCAGAGGAACTGGAATTCTGTTGGATAGGAAAGCTTTCGTCCATTCTAGAGAAAATTAACGAGGTTTGGCCTAGGGTTTTCAGACTTCTTTTAGGGCTCAAGTCTGCGATAGTTCCGAATCGTCCGATGATGCATGGAGCTCCTCTTTTACACACAAAACTTGCAAGCCCCGTAGCCATAGCTTGTGATTGGGTACTTACTGTATACTTAAAGTTTAGTGGGATCTAGTCGTTAGTCTGTTAACCAGTTTTTTCTTTTGGTAAATTACAAATACCCCCTTATATTATGGGGTTGTGACAAAGACCCTCTATTCTGTTTTGCGATAAAGACCCTCATAAACTATTACCGTGAGACAAAGCCCCCCTGAGAAAAACACCATTCATCTTTTCTAACTTCACGGTACACGAACAGCAGTTATGGTAAATCCCTTCTACATATTTCTCTCAATCGTTATTAAAAAATATTCCAATGACGGATTTCAAACGGAAACGGAAGGGAATCTTTGTCTCATGGTCATATCACAGGGGGTCTTTGTCGCAAAGCAAAGTACAGGGGGTCTTTGTAATTTACCCTTCTTCTTTTTTCCAATCTATTTATTTTGGAAAAATTCCTTAACAATACCCTCACTTTTGGGATGTATCAAGCCCATCTCCAAACTTCAAAAGTGTCTCTGTAGTACCCTTAATTTTCAAATTGCATCTAATAGGTCCCTATTAATATGAATGAGTAATGAGTATTGTTCGGTTAAAATCAAAAAAACCAAACCAATTTTTTTGATTTCGGTTTATTCGATTCGATTAATTTGGTTTTAAAAATTTCAGTTTTAGTTTTCATGATTAGAAATTTGGTTAACTAAAAAAACCGAATTAATTGAAATTTATTATATACATAATATAATATGTATTATTAATATGTAAAACACAAACATTTTATAATATGTATATGATATATATTATATATAATATTAATATATATAATATGCATATATTATAATATACATAATTATATTAATATATATAATATATAATATGTATTAGTATAATATTAATAAAATTTGGTTTTAACAGAAAACTGAATAAAAAAATTTAGTTTCGATTCGATTTTATATTTTATAAATTCGATTTATTTGGTTCGGTTTTTAACCAAATAAATTGAATGCTCACCCCTACCTATTAGTTGACCATTAATCGATACATCATGTGGCATCATGTGCGTATTAAATAATTTCAAAATAGCAAAATTATATTTTATGATATTTTTCTAATTATTTTACCCATTTTGTTTGAGTATTAGAAGAAGGAAAGGGGCAGAAGAGTTATGAAAATCAGACACCGATCAATTATTGAAGATCCCACTCCCTTGTTCTACCTTCCTCATTCAACGATCAATTGTAATAGGATGATCACTTGTCTGGTTTCATAACCCTTTATTCTTTTAACACTTAGATAAAATGAGTAAAATGGTCAGAAAAAAATATTATAAAATATAGTTTTGTCATTTTAAAATTATTTAATCCGTACCTGATGTCATGTGATAGTGTTGACTAATAGTCAACTAACAATAAGGACCTATTAAACACAATTTGAAAGTTCAAAACACTATTGAGACACATTTTAAAATTTGGATACTTATTTAACACAACCCCCAAAGTTTAAGTTACTTTTAAAGAATTTTTCCAGTTATTTTTGGCTCTTGTGACTTTTCATGAACTATGCTCATAAGTCACAATCCAACGGCTTTTAAGTTTTACCTGGTCAAGTCATCAACTTATCGTCTATTCACCAGCCGTTACCATTCCACACATTTCTCTTCATGATTTCAACGTACATGCATATTAGTGATACCCTCACTTTTCAAAAGCTAGAAACCTCGCAAGGTGCCAACCAGCTGGTTGGAAACGTCTAGTGCTGGTTGTCTCGGAGACTAGTTGGTTGGTAATGTCTCATTAGGGGTTGGGCCGGGCTTTGCATTTATAATAAGGGTTATAGCTTAGGCCCAGGCCCGGCCTGGGGTTTCGGGTCTGTCGGGCCTGATTTTGAGCCAATATCTTTCATATATAAAATATTATATATCTATAATATTTTACATTAAATGACATAACATACATATAAACTTATTTTATACATTATATAATATAAAATATTACATATAAAATAAATTATACATATCATGGTATAATATTTACATATAAAATATATAATATAATGCAAAATAGCATATATACATATGTATACATTATATACAAAATGCATAATTTTAAATATATGCGGGTTGGGCTTGAAGTATTAAACCCAAGCCTAGCCCTAAAATTTACAGGACTGAGTTGGGCCCGGGCCCAAGCTGGACCTGAACACAAAACCCAGGCCCAAACCTGGAATTTCCAGGCCGGGCTGGACTGGGCTGAAATGATCACCCCTAGGTGTCATGCTGCCTGTGCCGGAGACTTGGGGTCGAGTCCTGCCTGCACCAAGGTTGGGGGGTGGGCTATCCCGTTGTGCAGCCCTTTAATCTAAAATACCGTTAGTAGGGGTGCAACTTTGTACCGTCCTGCCTGCACCTAGGTTGGGGGATGGGCTATCCCGTTGTGTAGCCCTTTAATCTAGAACACCGTTGTAGGGGTGCAACTATGTGCCTCCAACCCAAGTTTTTGCATGTATTGGACCTGAGTTTTAGGATTGTGGGTTAGGCATAGGCCAGAAAATTTGGGCCTGACCTAAATTTGGATTGGGCTTAGATTGAGATCTTGGGTAATTCAAGCCCGCCCCAACCTAAACCTGGCCTGATCCAATCTGAGCCCGTCAGAAAAGTTACACATATATATATATTAATTATATAGAAATGTATATATACATTTGTAAATAAAATTTATGCATATTTTCAATCAATTTTACTCTTAAATTGGGCTATAAAGCCTAATAAAAAATGACTATACAAAAATATATACACCAATTATTTCAATAAAAGATGACTATACAAAGATCGATAAAGTTGGCTGGACCAGAGGTTTGTACCTTTAGGATTGGGCCTGCATTGACCTTTTAACCCAACCCAACCCATCCGAATTACACTCATAAACGTTAACGACTATACCTGTTCACGGGCTAGATTCAGACTGGGCTTTACCACCGATAACAAAAATGTTCAGATCCAAGCCACAACCCGAATCGATTATCAGATTTATTTTTGAGCCCGAATCTAGTTTGAATAGAAAGCTCTGAACCCATGGATATTTCACAATATCTTAATTATATTTTTTAATTTTATATTTTATAACCTGTTATTGTCCAATCACACATTTTTTTAGTTTTTTCTTGATTGTAAGTGAGGATTGAGGTATTGTTGCCGCCTCTGGGATGGTGCCGTGCTGCAAATAGTAAAGGGATCCGTATATGAGATATGGGAATATAAAAAAAATTTAAAAGGTGAGGGCCGGGTAGCTGGTAGCTTAGTAAATTAAAAAAATATTAATATAAATTATTATTTAATACCTACTATTAATATATATATATATATATAATATTTCCACCCAGATTTATTTAAAGTGGCTTAAATTAGACTTAATACTAACAGCTTGAGAGTTGAGACCGCGAATCTCAAAATATGCTTCGGCCCAATAAAAAATGTGCCAGGGCTGAGCAAGTCCATGAACAGGTTTATTAGTAGTGCCCATTAATAGAAGTGTTCATCTAAAGCCATTAATTATTTTTAAGGATTAAATTATTAATCCATAAAAATAATGAACAGGTTTATTATTAATTATTTTTAAGGATTAATAATAATAATAATAATAAGTTAGAGTGTCAAAGCGCTGTCTCCCAGCATTGCTCTCCCAATTTCAAAACCGCTCGTCAAATCAACTCTACCAACCTCCATGTATTCGTTTTGACCTTCTCATCCATCACCCATGCAACTCTCCTCAAAACATTTATCTGATAAAAAAAATGTATAAAACATTGATAAATTGCATAAACGTATAGAACATCTGATAATGCCTTCAAAAAAAAAAAAGTAAATGGATAATGCGGAACGTCAAAGTTGTGGTTTAAAACATTCATCAGCATACCCAATGTTCCACTCTGTTACAACGAATGGTCCAAACCTCAATATCAATTACATCCTAACTCATAGAACAATATTCACAAACTTCAACAACAGATTGTGGCGCTTCTCAAAATAATACTGTAAAGTTCAACGTTCACTAATCTAAGTTCCTCTTGAGAAAAAAAAAAAGGGCAACAGATTTGACCCGATAATTGTTATTCGACCACGTGAGGGCCGCTACTCAAGTACATCCCCAAACAAATAATTGTTATTCGACCACAAAAGTAAAGGTAGTTTTCTCCATTAAACGCATGCAACACTTGTAATTTTAAAACGTCAGTATTCATTATAATGAAGTATCTATCTAATTCACACACGAGGAGAGAGCAAGTTTAAAATTTCGATATAATATGCCCTGTATTATTGTATAAATAGCTTTTTAAAATCCAAAATAAGGGTTGTTTTGGAATTTGAACACTTTCAGAAGATAGGCAAGCCTAAAATCGACTCCCTGAATATAACTGTTCATTCATATTGGATGTATGGATACTTTAAACTTTAGGGAGAGAAAGAGGGCATTATAATAAGGGTTCGACTACGATACCGAAAAATATGATATCTGAAAATTTAAAGTCAATCAATTAGTATCATAAAATAAGTGATCAATCAGATGGTATTAATCACAGTTCATAGGAGTACTTTGATTGATCATCATACTTTGTTAGTCTTTTTCTCTAATAAACACTTAAATAAGTATTTGTGACTGTTTTGTCCTTTATTTTCTTTCAAGTCTTCAAAATATATCCTTTGAAAGCACTTTTTATTAAATTACTTTTATAAAAACACTTTTATCAAAGCACATTTATGAAAGTACTTTTATAAAAGTTTATGAAAACACTTTTACAAAAGCATTTTTGCAACAGTATTTTTAAGAAAGTACCCTTACGAAAGCACTTTTGCGAAAGTACTTTTATAAAAGCACTTTTATAAAAGTTCATAAAAGTACTTTCATAAAAATACTTTCATAAAAGTACTTTTGTAAAAATGCTTTTGTAAAAGTATTTTCATAAAAGTGTTTTTGTAAAAATACTTTCATAAAAGTACTTTTATAAAATGCTTTTATAAAATGTTTTTATAAAAGTGCTTTCATAAAAGTATTTTTTTATAAAAATGCTTTTATAAAAGTTCTTCCATAAAAGTATTTTTTTTTATAAAAATGCTTTTATAAAAGTTCTTCCATAAAAGTACTTTCTTTAAAGTGCTTTCATAAAAGTACTTATGTAAAAGTGCTTTTGTAAAAGTACGTTTATAAAAGTGCTTTCATAAAAGTTCATTCATAAAAGTACTTTTATAAAATTCAACTAGGGATAGTTTTATAACTGGTGGGATAATTTTGGAAGAAAAAATTGAATAAATGCTTATTGTATAAGCACTTAAAAAAAGCTGGAAATTTAGACTTAAAAAATAAACCCTTATCTTTAAAATAAGCACTTATTTTGGGCTTATTTCCCAATTACCAATATGTGCTTAATAGCCTAATTAAACAGTTATTTCGAATAAACACTTATTTTTAAGTGTTCCCAAACATAACCCAAGTCCCATCACCCCCACAAGTTGAAGTCATGAAGCCAAAGTGGCTAGTTGTAAGTAGACCTGTTCATGGCCCGGCTTGGCCCCCGGACAGGCTTGAACACACATATGGGCCCGCGGGCTTAACCCCAAAAATCCCGGCCTGCAATAAATTCAAGTCGGGCTCGAGATTTTCCAAAATAGCCCGACCCAACCTATAACTAAACCTAAAAACCTTAGTTGAAGATCCCCTCTTTTTTTCACCTCTTTGCCTCTTTCCTTTCTTTTACCTAGCCAAACCATTCTTCTCCACATCCTCCACAGTTCTCATCCTCACACTCTTAGGCATCCACACAACTGGCAAGGCGGCGAATGTTCACCGATGCAACAACTCCGGCGGTGAGTCATCACTCCTCTCCTTCTCTCTTTCTCTCTCTATCTATCTATCTTTCTCTCTCTGGCTCTCTCGTTCCTCTTCTCAAATTTTACTTCTCTTTCAAATCTCAAACACCGGCGACGGCGAGGCGACGAGTTCTCTCTCTCTCTCTCTCAGACGCGAACTGATCATTGTTAAACTTAAAATTGCAGATCGTAGCTCACAGACCATAGTCACCGCGAACTCAATTCCAACAAACACAATCATCGACGAACACAATCGGACTTCAGGCTCGAGCTCAGGCTTCGGGCTTTTTATCAGGGTTGGGCTTGGGTCCAAGTTATAGGCCCGTTGGTCGAGTCTGACTCGGGCTCGAGCCTAACAAAATTTTATTAATGAAGAGTAAAAGCCCAACCCAACCCGGCCCATAAAGTGGATTCCATGTGGGAGGAGATCTTGGTTGGGTCCCGATTTAAAGAAAGGAAGCTTCCAAGCTCTAATTTGCCCTTTCAAATCTTAATATAATAATCCAGTTCATTCCCACCATCTAGTGTAGTGAGGGATTTTGCTGGGGATCCCATCACGCGCTTTCTAAAGGTGAGGTATGAGGTATTTTGCTCCTTTAAGACAAATTTCTTAAATTTCCCTCAGTAATTGACTAACTATACTTTTACTGTTCACATATTGTTTAAGTACCTTTTAATTTTCTGATAATTGTCTAAAACTTTTTTTTGTCGTTAACTTCGTTCACGTGTGACTGATATTTTTTAAATTTCTTAAAATACCCTTCTTGGGACCTGTTTAATGCCCTCCTGAAAATTCAACAAAAGCCTCGTCACCACCTCCAACAAGAGCACCGGTAACTACTTTGTTAAATCTCTCTCTCTCTCTCTACAAAGGGAATAAGTCCCCCATCACAAATGCCGGAATGCCGGAGCCAAAAAGCCTTTGGTTTGTGTTTTGAAAACCTGGTATGGAGGTGTCAAAGCAGAATGCTGCATGTGGTCTATTCAGCCTCTCATTAATCGAAGACAGAGGTTTCAATAGGTGCTTGCTGAGTGATCTCACCTTGGTTTCTTTGCTCCTGAATGGATCAAATCGAGGGAAGAAAGACGCGCTCATAACGCTCTACAAGCTCTGTTCTATGAAACAGAACAAAGAGAGGGACGTTAATGCAAGAGCCGTGTAACCGTTAGTAGACTTAATTTCAGGGTAGGGGAAAAGTTTGACGGAGAAGGCGATGGTGGTTCTGAGCAGCTTAGCTACAAGTCAGGCAGGACAAAAGAAAATGTCCAACAAGAAACCACGCTCTGGATGCCACAAACAAACCCCATTCAATGCATACCCTACAAGAGAACCATAAGAACCTATAGATCTTCCACTTGATTCAATAGAGACCACTTACAGAATCAACAACAAGCGAGGAACAGAAAATAAACTATGGCACAAGAAGGATCTAATAATGCGATAGATAATAAATTTAAAAAAATTGAAAATGGATGGCTCAAGCTCAAGCTCCATTGGCAATACTTGGTAATGGAGTAATCTAGGCTTTTCGAATCTCCAAAAGCAGCATACTTAGCTCAGGTTCAATCAATTCCTGCTAAGAATCTCCCTGGAGCTGAGCCACAGAGAGAGAGAGAGAGAGAGAGAGAGAGGAGGTGAATCATGGCTAGACTTAGATGAGGCTCGCCAACTAATAATTAGTTGTGATTTAGTGATTTTCCAGTGGTTGTGCGGCTACAATTCCAGAGGGTAAAACCACCATAGTCGAAGAAGGAGGAATTGCAGCTTTGTTTGAAGTGATCGAAGATGGGCCGGTGAAAGGAAAAGAGTTCGCAATACCGACGCTTCTCCAACTATGTGCGGACAGTGTATGGAACAGAATGTTAGAGACATAAAGCCTCTGGTTTAGGTTTTGAAAACTGGTATAGATGTACCAAAGCAGAACGCAGTATCTGCTTTACTCAGCCTCTCATTAATCGAAGACAACAAGGTTTCAGTTGGTGCTTGCAGAGGGATCCCCCCGTTGGTTTCTTTGCTCCTGAATGGATCAAATCACAAACGATAGCTATTCAGTTACATTTGCAATGCCGGCAAAAGAACAACGAGCAGGAGATCGATGGATGGTTGTGGAAGTCCGAAAATGATAAAGCGAAGGATAAGAATGATGGTCGAGGTAATAGGGGTCGAAAAATTGGCGAGATGTACACCAGAGGTGGGTGAGAACGTTGAGAAAGTACCGCTGCCACTGTTGCTTGTCTGTTGTCATTGAGAAAATGATGAACGATGGGTAAACGAAGGGAGAAAGAAGAATGTAAAGGAAGAGGATGAGAAAGAGTGATAGATAGAATGGGAGGAATGAATGAGAATTGTAGGGAAGGGAAAGGGAAATGGAGGTGGAAAGCAGACAGAGATAGAGATAGAGCAGTGATATGCTTTATAAATTTGACATTTCATTTTTTGTATTAACACTTAACGATGATATTAATTAGGTTGTGCATGACAGACAATAGTTAAACAGTAAATTCAATTAGCTAAACATCAGGGATAGTTCAAGAAAATTGCACAAAACATAATAATCAAAGGATAAGGATTGTAGACTAGTGTATGTAAACCGACCGTTGCATGGTTGTATATTCCAATTTCCAACCCTTAAAAAACCACAGTCACGCCTAGATTTAATTTCAAAAATAAATACAGGTTACGTCATGCCAGTCGGTGAATGGGGGTGATGCATCTGGAAACAGAAGCTCGCATCTCATTAATCAAGTCAAGAATTTTTATATATAATATACCGTCAAAAGGAAGTGGGCATGGCAAACATGCCGCAACATACAACCGGCCGAATAAAGTACATTATTTTATTTTCAGCATCCACACCTGATTTTCAATCAAGTGGAAACTATAGTCTACCATTCCTAGAATGCTCTGTTTTCCTCCTATTCTATTTCTCAAATACTCACGGCCTTGATTTCAGCAAAACCTAGCAACAAAGTCACCAAGTGAACTAACTACAATCTCTCACAACAATTTCTCTCATAATATGTAATATATATAGAATAGAAGGCCAAGCCTAGCGGGTGCTAATCAGCAACCTCAGCATCAGATGGCCGCATCTACCAAAGAGGGCAGAGCTGAGAGCTTCTCTCACTCTCTCACGGTCTCACCTACCCTGCCTCTTATATATATATATATATATACCAACTAAATAAAAAGAAAGAAGAAAGAAAGTAGCATAGAATAGATACACAGAGAGTTCCTTTAAACCACACTAGCTTGTTTGCAATAAGACAAGCTAGGGCCTAGAATTGGCCTCCTTGGAACGTTTGTCCGAATTGCCAGCCAGCGGGTGCGACGTTGTAGCTAGTGACGGTCCTACCATCGCTGGTGGTGACTTGGAAAGAGAGGCTCTGGCCATTGAGGTAAGAGTTACTCTGCCAATTTTGGCCCCAGTTCCTTGACATGGATTGCCATCCTGTCTTGGAACCTTTGATCGAAACGGAATGTACATCCCCTGCACCTGCGACGTTGGTGATCAACACCAAGTTGAAGTAAGAGTGGCCGTTGATGGTGAACCTTATTCCGCCTTTCTTCACACAAGGAACCCTGCACCCAAAATGGGGAATACAGCGTTAGCAGATAGTACATATAACAGGGTTGCTCTAGCTGGTATAAACATAAAATATGCATATTTTAACCTTCTGAAGGCCACCGGGACGATTCCGGCTCTGTATTGTGCAATTTGCAAGAAAGCAGGCTCCGCCAAGTCGAAGTGCTGGAGAGGAGGATTGCACCATCCCCCATTGTCATTAGACAAAGCAAAGTTGGGAGGGCAAAAGTTTGTTGCAGTAACAGTTATGGTTCCAGGGAGGCACCATTTTGGGTCGTCGTTGCATCTCATCTCATAGCACGCCCCACAACTCAACCCATTGTTGAACAGAGCAGTGCTTAGTGCTGCAGTGTTAGTTCCATACCCCTGGCTGTACAAGTTACCGTACCCGCACGCTCCCCCTGCAAACATTACATCCCGTGAGAAATCGCAACATAAAACAGAGGATCGGTCTGGTTATGAAGCGATCCGGCTTCAACTTACCCATTGTGCCAGAAGCGTCACCACCACCGTAGAAGGTGGCGTGACCTGCTACCCAGCCCCCGTAGTCCCCGAAGGTTCCTCGTAAGCATAGGCTAAAGAGAGAGAAGAGAAGAGGAAGAACAGGATACGATTGAATTTGAAGGGCCATTTCAAGGTCCTAGAGACTCTTGGGAGAGGGAGAGAAAGAAATGCAGAAGAGCTCAACTCAAAACAGGGGAAAGATAAGAGATGAAGAGAGGGGAGGAAGAGGATGGGGGGAGGGGGGTTCTTGTTGTTCTGTTGTATGGCTGAAGTGAGTTGTTGGTTTTTGGTTGTTTGGTACACAAAGAGGAGGGGCCTCTATTTATATAAAGAGAAGCCCACACTTTGAAGTCTGAATCTGAAATTTGGAAGGGGAGGTGTGGGCCTGCCTTTTGTAGGCTTCCTTTGTATAAAAACAAAATAGCGGCCCTCACGTTTGGACCGTCCAAAGCCAGGTTGCGGATTTGAAGTAATTACACGTATCAGGTGCACATGCAAATGTTGCAGTTGGGTTACCAACCGCTAAGCCTCATGGGCCCCACCTGCACATGCCTTTCTCAACGGCTTCGTCTCTCTCTCTCTCTCTCTCTCTCTCTCTCTCTCTTTATTTATTTATTTTTGACCCTCCTTTAAATCAACCCTCTATCGGCTCTCGGGAGTCTTGTAGTTTATACGCGTAATTTCAGCCGAAATATTGAAATCCAATTTGTTCTTTTCTTCTACTCAGTGTCTGGTAGAATAACCCAAGGTTTTGCCGATTATTTAGGACAAACTGGGAGGGAATAATTTTCCATCATTAAAGAGATTTTCCTTCTCCCAAGATCATGTTACATGGTGTCCTACGTGGCCGGCTGACGTGTGTCTTGCTTTGTTGGACGGTTCAGTCACGTGAGGGAGTAGAGTAGATCAATTAGTTGGCTAGTGACGTGGACGGTGGGTCCGACTGATAAAGGGGTCGGTTTGATGATTTGGTAGCACTGACTAGGAAGGTGGAACAAAGAAAGTAAGAAACAGTGTTGTGGTGAAAGCAATACTAATTTGCGCTGGGGACCGCTCTAAATCGGTCTGCGTAAGGAAGGAAAGAAAACTCAAAACTCTTCCAAAACATCTTTCTTTCTGCCGAAATTGTAGTTGGCCTTCCATGTAAGACTGTGGACGAAAAACAAATGAGGCCAAATTGCGACTTGGGGAGTTGGGGGGCAAAGAGGCTTTTTTTTTTTTTTTTTTTTTCCCATTCGGCTTTGGTTGCTTGCATATAACGAACGTTAAGGAAAAAAATAAATGATTTTCTTAAATTATTTTTTTCATAATATTTGGCTGCATTTATAATGGCCGTTAGAATTTAGAAATGAACAATTTTTTGGACAAAATCTATAATACAATAGAATAAAAAAACATGAACCAGTGAGTGATAAAGCTATTTGACATCTTTTAATGTTATATATACACTTTCTGACCTTGTGGAAGGTATATTAACAAAAAAATAATTAGACCATGTGACTTTTTCAATATGATTGGTTGAAATCTAAATTTAATGTATTGTAAATATTGATTAATTATAGAAATGTAATTCCTTCCAACTATCAAAAGCAGAGCTCTTCTATTACACTTGAATATTTTTTCAACTATTCAAGTTTCAGTTTCCAAATTGAGTGAAACACTAAGAAAATTAAGAATTTCATTTACTTGTCAAGGAAACGATAGGTTAATTTTTCTTCATTCCGAGTGCAACCAGGTGCAGCTTTTTTTGCCGTCTTGATCACCTAATTTGACTAATATTAATTAATAAAGCCCAGTTGTGAAAATAAGGTGGAAAATAGTAATTTGCATGCCATCCCGGAAATTTAAAGGATCGCAGATCAAAAAAGAAAAAAGATAACAATTAACCACTAATTAGTTGAATCTAAATTCCATGCTGCAATCCCACGCTTTGTAATTTTAGAAGGAATTAACTATAAATGTTTTCTTCGTTTTCTTAAGATTACAGGTTTGGTAATTTTTCCATATGTTACTTTATTTATTGCCATAATTCAAATAAATGTTTAACAAAATTTAGTAATTTTCTTCTTAAAACCATAAGTGTAGTAGTAAGACTAGAACTACAAAGGAGAAAGCTATTATTGGCTATTGTGCAAGTTGACAACAAATTTTGGAGATTATGATGTTGAGCGTATCAACATAGCATCAAAGATCACAGATATTAGAAAAGTAATATCTACGATTCTAAAACCAATACCAAGTTGGGTTTTAGGGGTCCGTTTCCGTTTTTTAGATTTTGAGAAGGGGAAAGTTGGTTAATGGAATTTTGGTTTCCATTGGTCAAGATATTCATACTCCTTTTTTAGATTTATGTAGGATTCATGAAGTATATGTTTGGCATCGATCAGAAAACAGTGTTGCTGGTGTGTGGCTTGGAGCACCGTTTTTTCAAAAAATGGTGCCTTTATTTTTGTTTGGAATCGTTGCTGCTAGGTAGCATGTTTCCCGGAACAACATCTTTTTCTATTTGGTACAATTGCTCCAGGAAACGTTTTCAGTACTGATACCCATTATCCAATGCCACATCAGTGCCCTGTTGGCAACAACAAGCTCTACCTCCAGGAAACGCCACATTTGGCATTGCTCTAAGACATGGTTTTCCGATTTTCAAGGCATGGCTTGGAGCATCATTTTTTATGAAAAACGGTTCCAAACAAATGCCCATTTTTTGGAGCACCGTTTTTTATGTAGTGCTGATGAGGCGCCATTGCTCCAGGAAATGGCAACGATGCCAAACAGCCCCAAAAGTTTTTTTTTCTTTGGGTATCACTTACGTATACCCATTTTCCATGTGAATCAATAATTTTCTTTGTCAACATTTGGATGAGACAAAATTACTCTTATTAATAATGATGATTTTTTATGACTAAAATAATCATTATCTTATTTACTTGAAAAATAAAAAAACATAATTAAATACGCTTATCCAAATAAATATTTATTAAGAAACACATATTTAGGTAAATACATTTACTCCTATAACTATTTCCTGAAAAGCGAAAAAAACCTTATATAAATCTTTCTCTAGCTAATATCATAAGAAAAATCTATAATGCAATAAATTATAGTTTTGATACCGAAAGAATTTTGTTCAATCAAAACTCACCCCTGAATTTTAATAAATTCCACTTGATTCGTTAACATGCTTATGCTTATGGTACCGATTGATAGGTCACAATTTTTTTTTGGATATCGTGGTATCGAACCGAATATTATAAACATCAAGTGATTAATTTGCAATGTCGGCAAGTGTCATGCGGAACCTTTTATAATAAGAATAGAAAAGTTAGGTTTATATATTTGGGATTGGGTGGAGAGAGAGAGAGAGGCAATGACAAGGAGAGGATTTGGTTGGAGGGCCTACCGTGTTGAGGAGCACATGAAATTTCCGGCCGTTGCGGTCCCTTGTGTTCATGCATCCTTTTCATGTGTTTTGGAGGCATTCAAAACGCATCCCAATGAAATACAAAATACGTATGTCAACTAAAACATAACAGAAAAAAAAAAAAATATATATATATATATATATATATATATATAAAAATAAATAAAGCGTGATATGGACAAAAGAAGAAGATGCCTATGGAATTGGAATGGAACCCTCTCCTCAATCCTCTCCTGTCGTTAGTTTAACTTGGAAAGCATCAAAGTGGTGGCTTGATACGCGATGATAGAACATCTTTCCCTTCCTACTCTCCTCTTCCTCTTGGAATTTTTCCCTTCCCAGATCTTTCTTTCTTTTGTCCAATTAGATATTGTCTCCTGTCTAAACACAATATCATTGGTTGCATGGATTTTTCTTCAGATCTCTCTCTAATTAATGTGTTGTTTTTATTCAGTGCATTAGAATCATCAATTTTTATGATTAGGATTTTTGTTCTTGAGCAAGATTTACTTTTAAGATAAAATATATAGTACATCATCTAAAGTATAAACTAAAAGATGTGATTGATTGAACATGATGATGATAAATTGTATTTATAAAATATAAATAAATAGAACTTAATGTAATTAATTGAGATTAAGATTTAATGTCCAGCCAATATTAGTGAATGCATTATAATTAAATTAAATTACCCAAGAGAGACGGTCAAGTCAAGCTTGCAACTTTGCTGCGATATTATGACGGAAAAACAGGGTGAAATAGCTGATTGCGGAATCAAAGTCTGGAATCGGGATGGATAACACCTATAGTCCTAGACGACTCTCGGTTTTAATTCTAAATTAACGACTTTTATCTGCCATGGAAAGAGATGTTTTCCAGAAATTGAGACATGACGTACGGCGAGATTAAGTCTAAATTCGTTTCAATGCGGTGTTGGGTCCAGTGCTTACCTTTGAACTTGAATTAAGTAGACAGTGTCATGCATGGGCAACCCGACTGCGAGAACTGAGAGGACTAAGCCATTGTTTTTACTTTTTAGGGCTTGGCTTGGCTTGGCTTGGCCAACTTGTAGGTACGTAGCAGAGAATAGTAGGCGGCTAGTAGTAGTAGGTAGGGGCGTAGGGAGCCTGAAGCCCCAACGGCCCAACCCAACATACCATCATCCTCTGTGCTTCCAACTTGAATTGAATTTACATCCACAAGCCACAAGGGGCATGTGGATTTTATCCAGTAATGTTGTTGGGTAGGAGCCAAGGAAAGTGCCATTCACAAGGAATTGTCTGATAGTCGCCCCACTGCCTCTTCCTCTTGTACAGAAAGACCAGTCGACTTAACTCGGCCCAATACGGGATGGGCCTCTCGCCTCAACCCAGTGCAAGTGGGTCTCGTCTGGACTTGTTGCTTTCAAGTGGCAGTTAACAACATGGTCACGATTGAATGGTAGCCGAAGGCAGTGGGGGGTGGGGGTGGGCCCTTGAAAATTGAGGGTGGACAAGATTTAAGCTGAGACAAACAGCGGCCAAACCCTTGCATGTGCATTTCAAATCTGGGGTGGTAGGGCAGACATGATCCTAGTAACGTAACATGTTTGGTCGCCCCACCACTCTACTTTTTTCTGAAATTCTCCTCATGGGATGCTGTCTCACTGCCAAGGAAGGTTGAGATTTTAGAAATCCTCTCTCTCTCTCTCTTTTTGTGAAATCAAACAAAATAATTAATATTTATTATTGCATATCAAGATAAAAAGGCTCAAGCCTCTCATTCTTTCTCTCTCTCTTTTATATATATATATATATATAAATGGTTCCTCTTGAAATTATGAGAAGCCATATATCATAAGGGATGGGGGACCCATACTACTACAAATCCAGTTTCAATTGCTTCTGCTGAGAGTATTCTATTCTACCACATTTCCCCTCACCATTTTATGAATTCATCGACACCCCAAAAATTATGGATATTTCTTAGATGATAGAGCCAACCAATAGATACGAAGCATTAGTGAGAGAGAGAGAAGTTTGTTGGGTTGGGCAATTCTTAATGCAATAGTGGGTGAGAGAGAGAGAAGTTTGTTGGGTTGGGCAATTCTTAATGCAATAGTGGGTGAAGATGCCACATGTATGGATAGCAACTCACATTGTGCACATACCTGTATGAGCCTCATGTGGGCTGTATGGGTCCATAGCCCCATACCAAATCCCATGTGACTTTGTAAAGGACGCTTGCTTGCATCTTGCTTTGTTTATTTGTTGGGAAAAGAATCAAAGGATGAAGCAAGGTAGCATCATTTTTATTTCTAAGATTAAGGTTGAGAGGCAGATCTAGTCAGGTAATTAAATTAAAGACATCAATACGTCTCACTCATTTTCAAGAATCCAATCCACTTGCGAACGACACCACCAGTCACAAAGTAACAAAATCAATAGCGGCGGATCACGGATGCAGCCCTCTCAGCTCTGGCCAATGAAGTTGATTAATTAGCCTAAATTAACGATGGAATAACGCTGGATGCCTGGATTTTTTTTTTTTTTTTTTTGTCTATCCAATTTCAACCTTTACGTTATAGGATTGATCATATTCATTTTTCAACAACTTATTTTTCTGGATAAGTGCACTTAATCATATTCTTTTTTATTTAGTTTATTTAGATAAATGATCTTATGAGAGCATTTTTTATTTTTTTATCATTATTTTATCATTATATATTTCAGTTTGTCCAAGTCTAAGAATGGTATGATACCTGGAAAAATCAATTTTACTGCAAGTGTCACACATTTTTTATATAATTAAGAACGTTAATAAGTTGATCAATGAAAACCACAATTCTATTAAACAACTTTTCTCCCTTCACCATTTCAAAAATGAATGTGAACTAAAGCTATGTTTGGTTTGAAGGAAAAAGTACAGAAAGGAAAGGAAAGTTAGGAAAACCTTCACAAATCTTATATAAGCTTCCCTACCTTTCCTTTTTTTTTTTTTCCCTACATTTTGCTTCAAACAAAACATAACCTAAGAATAAATGCAGAAATTACTAGGTAAGTTAGTCAAAAGTTAGCCCTGGGCAAGGATAGTATCGTCCCAGTAAAATTGAGGCAGGCCAGGTTCAATTAACCTTTCTACATATGACCTGGCCTATGATAAGACCAAGAATTCCTGACTAAGATAGGAGATGTAGTGATCCAACTAGGAGCAGGCTACAGTTTGATTTGATACATACACAAGTTGCCGAGTGAATATAGTTAGCAAGATTGAATTTAACTTCAGCCCCGTTTGATGTGTTTTTTTTGCATGAACTGTTGGTATTTTAGAAATCTAGTAGCTTGCATTTTGGTATTTTTCTGTTTGGTTGAAAAAAAATTTAATCACCAAAAACTGCAGTTCTAAAAATATACGGAAGCCTATTTCAGACTATTTTTGCAAAGCTCTAAATGGAATTTTTCATATTTTTTCAATTCATTTTCGTGAGAAAACACACACAAATAGACACACCTTAATAAATGACCTTCAAATTATTAAGATCTTAATGCAAAATTTCAACTCTTATTTCAACTGTCAAAGCTTTTAAAAAATCCTTTAAAAAAAAACTTACCAAACGATCCATCATTTACTTCAACTTGTGATTGTGAAATATCGAGGAGACAGCAAGTTACATTCGTGCATGGACTTGGTCATATGATTATGAGGAGAGGAACTAGTGAGTACCCATCTATATTTACAAAAACCTAGTCGATATATTCTTGATTTCCTCAATCAATTTGCGAGCATTGAATCAGTTGATGGGTGGGTCGTCACTTGCAGGTAGACCACCTTTGTGAAGGGCAGACTGTGCGTGGGCGCCCATTGAAATTTGAAAGTGAAGTCACTTTTCAGTCTTCCATATATATACTTTCCCAGCCAAGGATGGGTTTTAAAGCATCTTATTTATTCTTAAAAGGAGTGGTCCATTCGAAAGGACATCGGTGTCATATTTTCATTCTTCCACAAAATCAATAATACAGTCATTTGGTCTCAGAGCACGCAGACGCTAACGACTCAAAGGAAGCAATATTCTTTCACCTCACCGTCAATTATCCTATGTGTATATATTCCTATTCTTCTGTATTAGGCATGACCCCCGTATTAAGTACGTATCATAATCTGAATTATTTTAAAATTTTAAGTTAGGTTTTTATCTAGAAGAATGGCCCACATCATTTATTATTTCATTTGAGACCACAACTTATGCTTATATGATAAATTTGATTTTGGTTTTTTATTTAATTTAAAAATTAAATCAGGTTTAATTTGCAATTAACAATTTATGCTTTTTCTTCTTTTTAACTTATGTAGTAAGCATGGCTAAATCCTAAGTACAGGGCAACTATTATTTTGTTTGTGATTCAGTACTTTGGATTTGAGTATTTTAGGAAGGTGAAGATATTTTAAGAAGTATTGGATAATTGAGTATTTTGTAGAGTATAGAATTATAGTTAATGTTAAAAATTAAATATATAAAGTTTAGACAAATAGTATAGAAAGATGGAGACATGATGCTAACATAGACAATTACATTTTATACATGTAATACATATCCAATTAACTTGTATTCAAATAGTTGGTTTTAATTTTTTATCACATTTTAATTAACTTAAATTAAATTATTAGCTTCATTTGGTTATTTAACCATTTTACTAATTATTCAATCATTTTCTTTTTTTTGGAATAATCATTTTTAATAATTATTGGATAATTTTGTGTTTCTTTTTATAAACTTAATAATGTATATTGTATATATTAATTATGTATATGAATTATTGAATTGAATAATTAACTTTATGTACTAAGTTATTAATTGAATTAAGGGACAAATTTAAATTCATTGACCTATATGGTGCACAAATTAAACATAAATGAATCAGCTTATGTGGACCTATAAATTGTTACATTTTTTTAAGGATATAAATTGTTAAATTAAAGTAATAAATTTAGGTTGGTTTATCAAAAAAGCGGGTCAAATTGAATTGAATGACCCATATAGTTTACAGGTTGACATAATGGGTCAATTTATGTGGACCTATAGATTGTATGGGTGGCTTAAAAAATACATGTTTTTCCCATAAAAAAAAAGCCAGTCTTTAGTGATTTATGTCAATTATTTTCAATTAACCACAAATTTCAATATTTGTAGTTTTAAATAATTGTCAATTAATTTCAGTTAATCGAGAAGTGTGAGACAATTTGGCCGAGTTTATGATAGTTTTAATGGGTCCTACTATGTATTTTTCTTATTGGGTTGATTATGCATCTATTCTAAGATTTTTAATGAAAGGGGAAAGTAACCATGTATGCTTCTTATTTGGTTGAGCATGCATATATTAATAGAAAAGCCTCGTATGGATTGGCAGTTGCATTCTAATGTTATTCATTACTCTTTAGTGGTATCTAATGAGAAGGCCCCAAGTATAGTGATCCATTGGATCCTAGTCATCCCACCACCAAGAGGTAGTGTGGAAATAAATTTTGATGGTGCCATTGCTAAAGGTGTAAATCGGGCCGGGCCGGGCGATGGGCCTATGCTAGGCGGGCTGCGGGCCGTGTAGTGGGCTTGGCCCATGTCAGGATGAGTTACGGGTTGGGCCTTGGGCTTGGGTCGAATTGGGCCAAACTGTTTTCTTTTTATACTTTGATTTTTTTTTTCTTTTTTTGCTAAAATACTTCACTTTCCTTAATTTAATAATTCCTTTGAGCTTTGGGAACAAATTGAAAAAATAAAAAATTTAACAAAGAAATTTAAAAAATACTTAAATACTTAACAAAATACAAAATGGACAACAAATTGGAAAAAATAGGAATTTTATTTCTTGAATTTGAACAATACAATGGTCAATGGACAATGGATGAATGAAATATAGAAATATAATACAATTATAAATTGAAAATAAAAAATTACATTGTTGAAAAAATAAGAATAAAATATAAAAATATAATACAATTATAAATTGAAAATAAAAAAATACATTGTTGAAAAAATAAGAATAAAATATAAAAAATATAATACAATTATAAAATGAAAATAAAAAACTACATTGTTGAAAAAATAAGAACTAATATAAATAAAATTGAAAAAAATTACAATAATTGAAATAATGAAATATTGAGTATACAAAAGAATAAAAAATATTAACTTCATCATTATTCTTCAAGTTCTACCTCCACCTACATCTTCATCTAATCATCTCATTGATTGCCATCATCTGCTTTAAATGAAATATTAGGTGTAATGTCATGTCTTTTTTTGTCTTGTAATCTATCTTCAGCATCCAACCAATCTTTAAGTCAGATGCACATCTCCAAACTTTCATTATTCATATGGTTTCTCTTGTTGTCCATCACCCTAGTACTTGCACTAAAACAGAACTCTGATGAAAGTATAGACACCAGGAGGGTTAATATATCATGTGCCATGGTGGCAAGGGCTGGATAGTTTTTTCATGTTCTTTCCATTAGGCTAAAATGTCAAAATTATTATCCCATCTCTTATTGTTAGAGGAATTAATTTAAGTAAAAACACTTGCTTGTAAATAAAAATTAAGTTTAGTAAATGAACTTGTTGATGAACTAGTAGTAGATTTTTGCTTCTTATGTAGTAGAGACCGAATTTTGTCTCCACTATTGGAAATGAAACTAGTTGTTTCAAAAGTGGAACTTGCATCTGTAAAAGATTTCTTATGCCCACCCACTTGAGATTCATATAAACTATACATTTCAAATAATAAATTATTAACTTCTTCTATTTTATTTCCAACTTCAATTTTCATATTTTCACAATATGATTCAAGTAAAATTTCTAAACCATATTTTCTAATCCTAGGATTTAATATTATAGCTAAGCAATAAAGGGGAGAAATTTTCTTCCAATATTTTTTAAATTTATTTTCCACTATTTCACTAATACTTTGAAATTGTGGATTTTTCCTATATTTTGCAAAATATTCACTAATTATAAATAATTGATTAACTAAAAGACAACTAGTTGAGTAATAAACACCTAAAAATTCATTAGTTGCACCATAAAAAAATTGTAAAAAATCTTTTATACAAATTGCCATTTCCTAATCTTCCTCAAGTATAGGATTGTGTGGCATTTTTGCATTATAAAAATCACTAGGAATTTGTTTGTAACCAATACAACTTTCTTACATAGAATAGGTAAAATTCCATCTATGTTGAACATTTAATACAAAATATTTATATTTTTCAACCATAATTTTGACATAAATATTTAAATTCTTGTTTTCTTGCTCCAGAACTTTTAATATATATTATACAATTTCTAATTTTAAAAGTATGATGGGAAATAATATTTAAAGCATCTTGAATACATAAATTTAAAATGTGACATGCACATTTAGTATGAAATAATTTACCATCTAAAAATGGTTTTAATTGAGGTTTTAAAATATTTATTGTTGAATCATTATTACTAGCGTTATCAAAACTAATAAAAAAAGGTTACTTTCAATTCCATAAATATGTAAAGTATTTAAAATAATTGCAGCAATAATTGGGTCAATATGTAGTCATTCAAGTCTAGTAAAACTTAAAATTCTTTTATGTAAAAGTCATTTTCCATCAATAAAACGACCGATAACACAAATATAACTTATGTTAAATCTAGATTCTAAATATCATAAGTAATTGCAATTTTAGAATTAAGATTTGATCACATAGAAATTAAATTTTGTTTATATGAATAAAAAAATTTAAAGCATTTGTTCTAATAGTATTTCTAGAAACTTTTTTAAATTATAGATTTACAGATCTACGTAAAAATTTTTTAAGTTTATAATCTTCAACTAATAAAAATGGATGTTCAACATGCACAATATGCTTTGCTAATTCTTTCCTCATTTTTTCTTGAAAATATTTAAAAGTACCAAAAATCTCACTTCCTATTTGTGATTGTAATGTTTCTTTCCTTTCTTCTTCAAATAGCATTTCAAATGTCTTCCCAAGTGGCCAATACCACAACTGCTATTATAGCTAAAGTCATTCCTACATTTTAGACAAACTGCTCTCTTTCCCTTCCCCTCAACCTCCTCTATTTTAAATATTGTTCAAACTGGGCTAATCAACCTAGTGTTCTCAATTTTCTTTCCCCCTACCTCTAGTAGTGGTACTAGGGGTGGGAACGTCGACAATATCAACAACATCCATATTGGCACTAACATTATCATATTGCAACTGAATATCGACATCATCGACATTGACTATGTTGGGAAATTGGTTTTGAGAGTGAAAGGAGGAGCTGACCTTTTATTTTTAATTATAAAAATATAAAAATTAATTTAATTTCACTTACCCGGATTGCCAGTTCGAAATTTCAACTTGATTTCAGTGGTTGAAGCCTTCAAGTCTCCCAAATTGCTAACTTGAGATACCCGAAAGCTTAGTATGAGAGTATATGTGAGAGTACGATGTACGAGAAGAGATTGAGTTTTGAGAGAGAGTATAAGAGACTAATAGTGTATGCGAGTTGGTGTGATGAGAATAGTAGTAATACTTTAATTCCCAGAATACCCTAAGAACTAGTTGTTTCTAGTTGTTGAGAAGGGTATTTTGGTCATTATAAAGTCATTTATCACTTTACCTAAATACCCCATAAACTAGCTATTATATAGTTGTTGGGGGGCATTATTATCATTTTATCTCCCCCAAAGCCAGAATACATAAAATACTCCAACGGCTAGTTCTTCAAATGGGCCAAGCACAACCCATTACGGACCCAGCCTGTCGACTTGAAACCCTAAGCCCAGCACGACACATTGGCCCATACAATCGTGTCAGGCCGCGACACAACCTGATTTACACCTCTAGCCACTACTACTAATAAATCTGGTATTGGTTTCATTATTTGGGATAATAATGGCTCATTTCTTTGTGCATACACTATTCCAATAGCACCTCAGCTTGCACTCTTTAGCGAAACCTTAGCTCTTTTGGAAAACCTTCAATTTGCCTCTTTTCTTGGTATTTCTATTGTCGTAATTGAAGGTGATGCACAACTTTTGATTAATCTCTTGTTGGAGGATACCCTTACCCTTTCATGGAGTATCTACACTCTTCTTATGGATTGCAAGAGATTTCTATCCCACCTTCAAGACTACTTAGTTGTTTTTTATCCTTGGCTTTGTAATTGGGTTGCCCATAGACTTATTCTTCAACACACTCTTTGTATATGGCACCTACTTTCTTGAATCATTCTCTGGAAGCCAATGTAACTGAGTAATTGTTGAATGGATCAGCCTTCGGGCATTTTCAAAAGAAAAAATAATAATAATTATTTTGAAAGAGTGATTTGAATTTTATTTGAAAATGTAACTAACCACTTCTAAAATACTGTTTTCTGAAAAATTAGATTGCCACATGTCTGAATGGGAAGAGAAGCTTTAGCCTAATGACCTTAGATATAGTGTTAAATAGAACGGAATGGAGAAACAAAATTGCTATAGTCGAAACCATATAATTGGGTGAAGGCTTATATGAAGATATATGAATTATTTAATGATGATCTTGGTTATTAAAAGAGATGACTCTATTAAAAACAAGGGAAAATTCTAGGTTAGTACCCTATACTTTAGGCCTAGTGTCCCTTTAGTCCCCGAACTTCTAAACATGCCAATCTAGTACCTAAACTTTTAAAGCATGACCAATTTAGTACCTGCCATCAATTATGTATATCATGTGACATCATATGCACTTAAAAATTTTGAAAATAACAAAACTACCCTTCAAAATAATTATTTTAGCGTGGCAAAACTCAAGATCTCCTGCCCACTAAGAACTCTACCGATGTCTACCCACAACACACTATCCCCGTTCATATAGGAGGATAAGATGTTCTCCATGTGTGGCTGCGATGTTATATGGGTAGACATGGGTAGGAGATCCGGACTCAGCAAAACTACCGAAACGGTGCTACGTCCTCATCCCCTCTCCAAACCTTTCCACATCCACACCGGGCACAAATAAGGGTGTCAATGGACTGGTTTTGGATTGGACCCCGTCTAGTCCGAAATCAATTTGAATGGATTGGATGGACCAACAAGACATATTGGATTGGACCAAACCGGTCCAAAATATTTATTAGATTAGATTGGGCCTGGTCTGTCTGTAACAAATTTATATTAGATTAGGTTGGATTAAGCCAATATCTGGTCCATTGATATAAGATAAGAATATGTGTTAATGGACCGGGCTGGGCTGAAACCAATCTAAATCAAAATGAATTTGAACAGATTGAATGGTCCGGATATTAAATTGGACTGATCCAAATTGGATTGGATTGGACCTAGTCTTTACAATGGACTCACAGCCTCACGGCCGGAGTGTCTTCTTTCAGCTTCCCTCTCCATAATAAACGTTATTTTATTTTTTTCCTTTAATTTATAATCTTTTAATATTTCTTTAATTCTTCTCGAGTTTTCGGATATGTGCTTAATGGAAATAATAATGGAATTAACCTCCACCGTTGTAGGGGGCGACAGGCAGGATTCATTCCTCTCTCCTTTTCAAAACAAAGACTAGGCGTGCCACTATGATACCGAAAAATACATGACATCGGAAAAGCAGAACATGGATTTTGTACTTTTTCCAGCCGTGTATGGAGTGCATCTCCATACTTGTATTATTTGATTGGGTTTGTCATTGAAGCATAGGTGAAGGAAAGTTGGTGTTAAATCGATAGTTTTTATTTATTTGGAGGGGATGGAATGAATGCAGAGTCCAGGTTTCTCAACTCTTACCCCAGGAGGAAATTGGTAAATGAATATGTTATCGGTTCTAAGTAGAGTTTTTCATAGTTTCCCAATTCCCCTTCCCCAGCCCTAATAAACAAATACATATAAAATCAAATTATGAAGTCTATGGATCAATTTGTCCACTCCATCACGACTGAAGGTGTAAGAGTTGATGAGCACGTCATTGAGCCTAACGATTTCCAAATGTTGGTTTACTTAATCCTGAAGAAAAGGAAAGAAATATATAAGAAAAAATATTGTTCAGACAAAATGGGAAAGTACGTCTTGACCCCCCCAAACAACGAAAGTATATATTTTCCATTTGACATCACTTGTCCCCTCCAATAATAGAGCAGGAGGAAGTGAAATTCCATGAAAATGCGAATTTGCCGCAAGTCAGATTAATTAAACAATTATATTTCATTAAGACTACATGACCTTTTTTTTTTTTTTTTTTTTTTAATTATGCTAAGCAATGCCCCAATATTATATTCTATTTTTTGGCTACCCTAAAATATATTCATTCCACCAAATGCCCAATTAATCAAGCTATTCTATACCAAGTTTAAAGGAAAAGAAAGACGTGAATAATGTAATCGTCTATTTGCTAATTTGGAGGAGAGTGAAAGAGAAACAAGTAGTAAAAATTTTGTGATTGTGGGATGTTTTCTTAATGGTTCATTTTTAGGTCGTAGATTTCAGGAAACTGGCAGCGTTTTTGGTTTTGCTCTCTAAAACCAAAAAAACAACTGACGTGTCAGCAAAAGTAATACATTTTTGTTGATATAGCAATTGTTTTAGTTTCAGAAAACAAAATCATTCACGTTTTGTTGTAATACATTTTTGTTTTTTTCTTTTTTTTATTCTTTTGGAATCGGAATGTTATTTGAGGATTAAAATACCATGGTATAATTCTTTTAAAAGGTTTTTCATATCATATTCCGTGTGGAACTTTTAGGGTTGTGTTTGGTAAAGCATTTTAGGTTAATCAACAAGGTTTTTAAAATTGAACCAGACAATGAATCGGTCAAGGGTCCGGTTCCCGGGTTGAATGGTCCGATCGTTCGAGTCGAATGGATGGCTAGTTCTGACAAAAAAAGTTAAAAAAAAAACGGCCAAACCATTAAACAGTTTGACCACCTAGGTCACCGGTTTGCTGATCAAATCAATGGTTTTTAGGAAAATAATGGCTTTAGAGTAAAACGGAATCGGTTCCTGATTTTTCCAGTCCGGTTTGATTTTGAAAGCCATGGTAAGAAACAATATTATAGTGAAAGCAATACTAATTTGCGCTGGGACTGCTCTAAATTGATATAGGAATAGGATGACCTTATTGGTCTGCGTAAGGAAGGAAAGAAAACCATGGTTTTCAAAATCGGACCGGAATAACCCGGAACCGGTCAAGAGACCGGTTCTGTTTCCCCCAAAAACTGGACTCTCCCCCCCCCCCCCAAAAAAAAAAAACCCGTTGATCTTGGTCAACAAACCACTGAACCGGGCGGTTAATCTTTCGAATGCTTTTGACTATTATTTATTTATTTTTTAATTTTTTAATTTTTTTATTTCTTTGTCAGAACGGGCTAAGCATTCGGTTCAAACGGTCAGACCGTTAGACCCAGTAACCAAACCCCTGACCAGTTCGGTTTGAAAAACCATGAAGAAAACTCTTCCAAAACACCTTTCTTGCTGTCGAAATTGTAGTTGGCCTTGGCCATGTAAGACTGAGGACGAAAATCAAATGAGGCCAAATTGCGACTTGGGGGCAAGGTTCAAAATATCGATGTGGCGTATCGGGCATTTCGATACTTGTTTTTTTACTTTTTCTTTATTTTTTTTCAAAACTGATTCAAGGGAGTCGGTCTAGGACCCCTCCATCCCCTGAATCGGTCAGACCCCCGATACACCCACTGGAAGGGAATATCGGAAGAGTCTCAAAACGATAGAATAAAAAAAACATTGAGTGATAAAGCTAGTTGACATCTTTTAATGTTATATATACACTTTCTGACCTTGTGGAAGGTGAACTAACAAAAAATAATTAGACTGTGACTTTTTCAATATGATTGGTTGAAATCTAAATTTAATGTATTGTAAACATTGATTAATTGGGCTAATAAATTATATAGAAATGTAATTCCTTCCAACTATCAAAAGCAGAGCTCTTCTATTACACTTGAATATTTTTTTCAACTATTCAAGTTTCAGTTTCCAAATCGAGTGAAACACTAAGAAAATTAGGAATATCATTTACTTGTCAAGGAAACGATAGGTTAATTTTTCTTCATTCTGAGTGCAATCAGGTGCAGCTTTTTTTGTCGTCTTGATCACCTAATTTGACTAATATTAATTAATAAAGCCCAGTTGTGAAAATAAGGTGGAAAATAGTAATTTGCATGCCATCCCGGAAATTTAAAGGACCACAGATCAAAAAAGAAAAAATTACTAAAAATTAACCACTAATTAGTTGAATCTAAATTCCATGCTGCAATCCCACGCTTTGTAATTTTAGAAGGAATTAACTATAAATGTTTTCTTCGTTTTCTTAAGATTACAGGTTTGGTAATTTTGCCATATATTATTTTATTTATTGCCATAATTCAAATAAATGTTTAAAAAAATTTAGTAATTTTCTTCTTAAAACCATAAGTGTAGAAGACTAGAACTACAAAGGAGAAGGCTATTATTGGCTATTATTGTGCAAGTTGACAATAAGTTTTGGAGATTATGATGTTGAGCGTATCAATATAGCATCAAAGATCAAGATCACAGATAGTAGAATGCAATATCTATGATTCTAAAATGAATACCAAGTTGGGTTTTAGGGCTCGTTTTTGGATTTTGAGAGAGGAAAAGTTGGTTAATGGGATTTTGATTCCCACTAGTCAAGATATTTATGCTATTTTTTTAGATTTATGTAGGGTTCATGAAAAAATTATTTTCCTTAGGTCGAACGGCCTGACCGTTCGAACCAAATGAACAGCCCATTCTGACAATAAATAAAAAATTAAATAAAATAAAAATCAGCCAAACCATTGAACGGTTCAACCATCCAGGTTTGCTGACCAAATCAACGGTTTTTGGAAAATAACAGTTCTAGGGTAAAACAAAACCGACACCTAACCGATTCCTGGTTTTTCCAATCCAACCATCCAGTCCACTTCGGTTTTGAAAATGATGCTAATCAATATAAATTGGTGAGACATGCGGTTAATCACATTACATGATACACTTCAGCTAAAATGATATTGCAGTATTATCTAAAGCATCAATTTAACGTTTATCCAAACAGCTTCCCATATATGCCATTTTTACGTATTTTTTAAGGTATAACTGTTTCAACTATAAACAGTTTATGCCAATTTTATTGATCAACTCAAAAGGTTTCAGGTAAAATCAGCAATGTTATCAACCTTTTGCACAGTTCGGATCAGGTAAGCACATTAAATGAACACTTACAAAATTTTTGACACCTGTCCCTTAAAATACCTCAGCCTAATACCCACTTTTGATTGTCAAAATATTTATTTTCTCATTTAACTGCTTACTTTTAAGGTTAAAAGCCGTGTAATCCACGTTAAAATTAAAACGATTCCTTGTTTCAAAACCTTTCCAAGGATTGAGAGACGAGCCAAGCTTTGGGAACTTAAATTCAGTCTTGGCTTCGATCATCTTAGCACTACTCGGCAATGCCCAATAAAACAGACACGATCACCACTTGCTTTATATTCAAAACACCGGGTAAACTGCCTTCTGGTTGCATCAACAGTGTCTGTATTTTATTGGATTCTTCGGTTGTAGGTTTGCAGTTGATGTGATCTCATATTTTTGAAATGTGACGCCTCAGTTTATCATCTTCAAACAGTAAGATGGCAACAGTTTGAGATTATCCAACACATTCTGTGATACTCAGAATCCATTTAATAGTTCAATGTACAATCCCGATTTCTCAACAATAGGTTTCTTTTTGGTAAAAAATTCTCAACAATAGGTTAAACCTATGTCTGAATGTTGGGAAGTGCCGTCAAAGCTTCGCTGCAATCTGCAGCCACCGGCTTGACACTCCAATCTTACAACTTGACAAGATTACATCATATAAGGAGAGTACACAGCATAAAAGTTCAACTGGAACTGAAACAGAAGACACATCCCAGAAATCAAAGACAAAAAATAATCTATGCTTTTATCTAAATGGAAAATTTTAGAGAAAAATGAAGTGTTACATTAATACAAGTTTACAACCTAATGAATACCTTTCTTTTCATCCCCTTCTTTTTTTCCATTATGACTTGAATCAAAAGTACATGGTCCACCTGCAAGGTAACAAGCCTTGAACAGTTTTGATGGCTTACTCAGATTGGTATTGTATATTTGTACGTAGACTGATCGATCAGTCTTTTATTCAACATAGGCTTGGGTAGAAGGCTGCTGACGTTTTAAAAGTAGCGAGTTCTTCAATGACCTTCACAGACTTCCCTTGTGTCGCATTCTCTTGCATATTGGTATTGCAGCCCCACAAACGAATCACAAGTCTCCTACACTTTGGGGACGATAATCTCAAATACCTATTGTACCAGTCAATAACATCACTCTTTTTTATGCTTCTGAGTTCCTCTGCCTCCTTAGCTGACATATCAAACAAGTACCTGCAGTTGAAGTGTTTTTGAGTTGCATAAAGCACAAATTTCTCAAGCAAATTATGAAATGACGACATCCAGAATTTTATAGTTTATCACCTTCTGATCAGGCTAGGCTGTCTTCAGCATATAAAATCTACAATGTGGGAACACTTTTGAAATGGGTCTTGCATGTAGACCAAGGCAAGAAATTCAATTTCCTAAATTTTTCTTTTGATCGATTACAACTTAGACTTTTAATCGAATAAAACAAAAAGCCTTGAGGTGGCCGTGGCAGCCATATGTTAAAACTGAAAAAGCAGAAAAGCTACCAAATAATTGAATAAAAAATAAAGATCACTTGAGTAATGCATTTAAACAATTATCAGCTCTTGTGACACTCAAAGAGAAATGCCAAGGCTTTAACCCACAGTAGTAAAATGATTCAAGTCGGGTGGGAACAGGGCAAGCTGAAAATATCTATTGGACAGTTTACTTGTCTTAAGGCATTTCTTATTAAATCTATCTGTGCAGTTGCAATTACTAAACCTTAAACTACATAGTCATTGTTAAGTGGCAAGGAATGAGAATATGAGATCGGAGCTACTATTCAAATGATCTAAAGCAACTACAAGATTTAGGCAAGTTATTACCATCACATCTAGAACTCCTTGGACAACCAATAGAAAGTAAACAAACTTCAAGTTCAAAATTTATCCCCCGTGTATGTGCATCTATTATATTGACTTTTAATTGCAGATATTCCTCAAGATTCATCATCTAATGCATGTGCACTAGACACCCAATATTCCATTTACATATGGTAACTCTGTCCATGTTAACAAAGATGTGTACTCAGCAATACCTCTTATCCACGATCTGACCCCAGAGATGATTGGTTTCATATGCAAGTGATGGGTCCTTTTCCAATTTCTTTGCTATCAATCCACTTCTATAATTCTCGAAGGCTTCATCATCAATTTTATCCTGTAGTGACCAAAGGCTAGTTAGAAAAGAATTGCCTGTGCATCCATGACTTTGTGTTTAAACTTTTAATGTGTAATTTGACATGTGATGGTTTGGAAATTATCTAACTAATCCTAAATCATACAATTGCTACATGCAAAAAAAAAAAAAAAGTAAAAGGTTAGCAATTCAGCAGAACTCTGTCTTTGACAAATGCATCAGACCTGTTGTGCAAAGACAACAGATGGCACTATTTATAATAGTAACACACCAAATTAAAGTTAAAGTAAATGTAAGGGCACTTATTTTCAAAAGAGTACCTTTTGCCTATTAATTATAGGTTTCTCTCTATACCAGAAATTAGCCCAAATTACCACCCTATAAAGTAGGAAAAACTTTGGCTGTTTTGGGAGACTGCTATGAATGACATCTCATAATGAGTGAGGGTAAAATAGTATTTACACTCAATACTTTTTTAGTTGAAAAGACAAATGAGGACCTGAATTAGCTAAGGTGCCATGTGTAGAGGCTCCCTAAACAGCCCAGGCTGTTTTTTTTCTAAACAGCCAAAGTGATCTCTATAAAGTATTCTTCCAGGCCCAACATCAGGATGAAAAATCATATAAAAGGTGATCTGTCACATGTGCAACAAATAGAGGACATTGTGAGCCATCCTTAAAGAGAGCCTGCTCAGAACTCAACTCCAAAAACTAACATATCTCGATCATCATATCCAACAACTTTACTCTTTTTTGTTCAGGGTCATTTCCCAAGCTGTTTATCCACATAAACAAACACGTAATCTGAGAGATTTGAAGGTTAGGGTCATCTAATTTAAATTCAGTCTAAGCCAAAAAGATCCCTCAGGTTTGGACAATTTCAACTGTGTGCCCCCAATGTCACCCAGGTATACAATGACCACTGAAGTACACCTTAGATTTTCTAATTGAACAACGTAAGAGGGTTGTTTATTTATTTATTATTAGTGGGTGGGAAAATTGATACAAGTATTCAGAAGCCCAGAGCGACTACCAGCTGAATTTTACCAACAGGTAAAGAAACCCGGATGCGTACCAGTAACTCCTGCAAACCATCTATGAAACTGTCAATTCTCTCCTGCAAGTAGAGTGGACTATACTTGGATGATTGGACACAGAAGCAAAACCCCAATACACGGTAAGTTATCCGTGGGCTACACTCAACAACATATCCAAGCTGCTCCTTGGTCCTATATCCACACAAAGAACATTGCAAACAAATCAGATAATAGCCTAAGCCTAGCCTGGGATAGATATAGATCCAAACCATAGTTTTCAAAGCATATACCAACAACTATATCAATTGAAAAGTAGCAATGGTAATTCATCAATCGTCATGTTTAAAACATAGCATCTTAAATAAGCTAATTGCAATAGTTCAAACATGATATTACAATATCTAATAGAGCAATTGCATGTCAAGAAACTATTAGCAGCTGAAGGAAGCTTTAACTTTTAGAGAGAGGGTTATTACAATTCTGTTAAATAAAAGAGAGAGAGAAAGAAAGAGAGAGAGAGAGAGAGAGAGAGAGAGAGAGATAGAGAGAATTATTGCAGAAAAAAGAAGGAAAATGAAGAGAACTGTCACTTTTGCCCTTCTC
This sequence comes from Nelumbo lutea, assembly GCF_056320005.1. Classification (NCBI taxonomy): domain Eukaryota; kingdom Viridiplantae; phylum Streptophyta; class Magnoliopsida; order Proteales; family Nelumbonaceae; genus Nelumbo; species Nelumbo lutea. The sequence continues at coordinate 1,921,282 of NC_142685.1, read as the reverse complement.
TTCTTCTCTATAAACCCCTTGGATCCTTTATGTTTCAATAATCAAACCCTAAAACAATGCATATAAGTGATATATATTGTATTGATGCTTCACAAGCATGCATGCCTGTATAGATTCTTTTCAAGTAAAAGGGCCATTACCACTTATGGCATTTTTGCAGAAAATGGTTGCTTGGACACAAACCTAAATTACCACGCTTGTCAGCTCAAGATTTCACGGTTTTCACCATATTAAACCCAGCAATGGCCTCTGCAAATCTCTTGTTTTCAACTATTATTTTCAGAATCTGAAGTAAAGCATGTTAGAAATAAATCATATGATGCATGCAATGAGACATTGACAGACATATTGCCCTTGTTACTAAGTATTAAATGGTGTCTCTCCCATCAAAACAGTCTCAGATGTTAGATTTCTCTAACCAAAGATTGCATCACCTTAGTTGGTCAAACAGTGGTTCTTCTATTATATCATCAAATAGATCTGCCAATGCTCTCAATCTAGTAGCCTCCACCCCAACATCTTGCTCAATTTGAAAATAAAGCTGCCAGGGAAAATTTAAATCAGTAACAAGAGATGAAGTATGTATCATGAAACAAAGGACCTAAAAGATCAAAAAGGTAAACCAAATCCAATTACCTCAACCACGGAATTGGTTTCCAATTTATTCTTGACAGGTACATCCCTAACAAAGTTGGCACCAGAGGGAAAACATATAACACGCTCTTCATGCCACATTTCCACTGGCAGAGGCACAGTAAAGTTTTTTCTGAAGATATCCATAATATTGATTGCTTCTTCTTCCGTTAAGTTGCCATGGCAAAGGCCCTCAATGTGCAACTATTCAGATTCAGATGAAAGGTAATTACAAAATAGTCCAGAGCAGGAACTGAAGAAGAAATAAATTTGTTAAGACAACTAAGGTTCTGACATGCATATTATGTGACTTATCAAGAAGACTGCAAATGGTATCTGTTTATCTGAATTTGAAATCAAATTTGATCCATTTATAATTGGATCGAAATGGATTCACCCCTATCTGATCTGATATGATCCAGTTTGGTTCAAGTAAAATGTACATGCTTATAATATATACCTAAAATGTGCCTTAGCCAACCTAGCCATTTATTTTCTTTCTGCCTTCCGTATCCCTAGATTAGTTGCTAAGAGGATGGTTTAAAATGACCATATATTTCCCAATATTTCTAGGACATTTCCATTTCCATGAATACCAACATGAAAATTTACTGGAACCGACATGTTCTCCCAATGAAACTACTGGTGCTATGTGGAGTTCGAGAGATTACCACTTTGAGCCAGCCAGCTGAAAATTCTTTTCAAACATTAAGTTAAACCTTAGTTTTTATTGTGCAATAAATTATTTGGTTGATCTATTAGAATTATTTGCACTTTCAATGTGTTTAAAATTTGCTTGAACTTGCTCTATAATGTAGTCCCTAACTCTTTTTGTTTTTTTTTTTTTTTTTTGGGGGGGGGGGGTGGTGGGGGGGTGGGGGTGAAGGTTAGTTTTGATTCTTAAAGTTTGTAAGGCAACTTCATAGCATATTATTTTTTATCTATTATAATATTAGTTTCTTAGCTTTGTTTGATGATTTGGGAAAAAGATAATAATTTAAGGGTCTAATTATGCATCTTTTTATCATTACATAAAACAGTATTCTATATTTTTGCAATTTCACAATGTCTATAATTAATTTCCATATGACTTTTCTGACATTTCTGAACTTAAGAGAAGAGAGTCTAGGGCTGGGAAGATCGCTCATGGAAACTCATCACTCCTAGAAAAAAGCTGTGGAGGTACTCTAAGGAACCTGATAAGCTCTACCATGCAGTCATTAAGGGCATACTATAGAGACAAACGGTTGGGAAGGGGGCTTGCATGCAAGAGCAACTTTGTCAACTGCATGGAAATCCATTCATTACATTATTCCTTCTTTCCTACACTTTATAAGGTATGATGTCCTTTCTGGCAATAAAACCATACTCTGGCTAGACCTTTGGTAGCTAGATATTATATTAAAAGACAAATACCCTTCTTTTTTTTTCCATCCTTAAGTTTGATTGCCTTGTCTCTGTTGCTTATCATTATCTCCTCATGGATTATCGTGGGATCTGGGTTTGAGATGGGGTCTTAGTTATTGTAGAATTTGGAGATTTTGGCTCTTGTTGAATCATCAGGGATGTTATTTGAATCCATCAAAACAAGATTCTAGAATAAGGACTCTTAACCCATCTAACTCCTTCACTTGTGCATCTTATTTTGTGGGATTTTGATCAGATCCTTCCCTCATTCCTTTCTGCCCAGTTAAAACCAATTGGAGAAGATCAGTACCACCTATAGTTTGAGCTTTTTTCTTGGGAGGTCTATTACAATAAAATTAACACACTGGAAAATTTACCCAGGAAAAGACTTTCCTGGTGTTTTTCTCCACACATGTGCCTCACGTGCAATGCTTATGGGGAAAATCCTTTGCATCTACTAATCCACTGTAGGTTTGGGATGGCTATCAGGAGCCTTTTTTTTTTTCTTTTGTTGCTTGGATGCAGGACACGGCCACAAGCTGATCTGAAACAAACCATTTTATGTCTCTTTCTTTAACCCTTCAACAAAGAGAGGCAGGATGTTGTGGAGGTGTGCAAGGGAATGTACTTTATGGTGTGGGTGGGCAGAAAGTAGTAACCACATTTTAAATGATAAGGAAAATGGCCTAAGCACAACCATTGACAAAACTTCCATCAAGGTGGCACAATGGGTTAGGACTGTAGACTCGTTTGTCCCTTTTAAGATTGAGGACATTATCTGAAATTGGAGGGAAGTGGCTGATTTTACTTCAAATTGGAAGCTATGTTTGCAGGTATAAAAAAGGTAAAAGAAATGAGATACAATAAGTCAATAGTAGAAGATTTATCAAAAAAAAAAAAAAAAGTTAATAGTAGAAGGAAACTCCAATGTCAAAACAGGCTGGTTGGGAAGTAATGAGGATTGGGAGCAGTCTTTCGATGAACACATAGGTCTGCGAACAGCTTTGCAGACAGGCTGACAAAACAGCAGGTAACTCGATGTATTGGGGAATAGTACAGCAAGGGTAACTTGTACTTTTTTATCAGCAGAAAATATATTTTATTTTATTATATTTGATTAACAGAAATTAGTAAACTTGGTGATGGGAGTGCCTATCCCATCAAGTTACATAGAAGCCAAAAATAGTAGCTGCTTCAAAGTCCCTTGTTTGGCAAGGGAACCAGCTAACCCATTTGCACTCCTGACCCACTTTAAATCAGCCTCTATATCCTTTGCAATCTTTTCCACTTCACTATCACATGTTTAAGAGTCCAAGGAGTATGTCTATTGTAACTTGCCCATGAAATGACTACTTTTGAGCCTCCTTCCACCACAATTTGCCTAAATCCCAACTGCTTTGCTAGCCAGAGACCTTGTAGCAAAGCCAAGAGTTCAGCCTTCAAGGAATTTACCATAGCAATTGGCCCTAAAAACAATGCCAAAATCCTCCTTTCTGAATTTTTGATTACTCCTATTCCTACCAAACCTGGGTTGCCAAGGGAGCTCCCATCAAAGTTCAATTTGATTTTGTTTCCTTCTGGAGGTTACCAATCCACTCTTGCTTTGTCTTTTCTCTTGAAGACTGCTACTTCACCCCAAGCTCTTAGGAAATCAGTGACTGAGAAACCTTGGAAGCTGTCCAATGTTTTTATCCAATGTGCTACCTTCAACTTTATGTTGTTTATCACTTCCTCTAGTGTTCTGCTTTTTTCTAAGAAGATTCTGTCATTCCTTTCTTCCCAAACCACCTAACAAATTGCTACCTTTATAGCTCTCCAATGCACTGTCCCTCTTTTCTTTGGTTGCCTCAAGAAGTTAGGATAGAGTCTCACCACTTTGCTTACATAAGAAGCACAAGTAAGGAGAAAAGCAAGCATAAGGCTTTCTACTCTGCAGCATATCACAAGTATTTACCTTATCAAGGAAGATTTCCTAGCAGAGAGCTTGAATTTTAAGTGGGATAGGCTTACTCCAAATTTCTTTCAACGGGAGGTCCACTACTCGGGAGTTAGACAAGGCAAGGACTTTGAAAAAAGAGGAACAAGTGAAGAGACCATCTAAAGAACCTAACCAAATTCTAGGGTCCTCAAGGGAAGGGTCCAAATATACTTGCCCTCACAAGTACAGTAAGTAGACCAAGGAAGAACATTCATTTTCCTTTAAACCTCTTTTGAAGCCCAAGTTCCAATTTAAACCGGTTGGAAAAGCTATTCCTAAACTAGACATAGTTTCCCCCTTAAAGTTAGAAAGAGCAAAGAGTTCAGGAAATTGGTCTTTGAGCAGAGTTTCCCCTACCCATAGATCTTCCCAGAAATGTACTATATCACCCCTTCCCACATCAAACCCGATGGAGTTAATGAAGGTAGGGTAGACATCATGAATTACTTTCTAGGAAGGAGCTGAAAAGGAGTGACGAGCAACTTCAGCATCCCAGCCATTACCTTCCAACCCATGAATGCCTTCTATTACCTTGTGCCATAGTTTGTTACTCTCAAAAGGGAATCTCTGCAACCACTTGCCTAGTAAAGCAGTGTTTCTAGAGACAAGGTTTTTTTATTTGATCAGCAAAGAAAAGCTATTTTATTAAAGAGTGAGGAACAAGAGCCAAATCACAATACAGCCAATATGTCAACAAAAAACAGATTACAGTTGTGCCGAAAACAGCTGTGGCCTATGGACCCCCTGCTTAACTAATGAGTCAGCCATTCCATTTGCAGTCCTTCTGGTCCAAGTGAATGAAGCATTGAGTTCCCTTGCCAGACTTTCTATCTCTCTGAGGGTGTCTATATCTAGGGACCATTACACTTTGTGGTAGTCCAAGTGATAACCAGTTTTGGATTCCCTTCAACCTCCAGATTTTGCAAGTTTGCTAGCAAGTTTTAGACCTTGTAACAGCGCTAGCAGCTCAGACTTAATTGAATCTTCTACCCCTAGAGGTCCTGGATACATTGCCAATACCTTCTGTGAAGAATCTCTAAATACACCACCTATGCCTGCCAGTCCTGGGTTTCCTAAGGAGCTACCATCAAAGTTCAGCTTGACATTGTTGCCAACTGGAGGCTTCCACTCCATTACATTTTTTATCTTTCCCTTTAGAAGAGTGTGCTACTTCATTCCATGCTCTTGTTATATCAGTCACTGAAAAGCTTTGAAAGAGCTCCAGTGTTTTTAGCCAGTGTGCAACCTTTATCTTTATGGAATCCACAATTTCTTCCTTTGACCTCTGTTTTTCTTTGAAAATCCTTGCATTTCTTTCCTCCCATGCAGTCCACGCCACCACTGCCCTAACTGCTTTCCACATAACCCTTCTTTTTGTCAGCTTGTTCTCTCTAATGGTTGCAGGTGGATTTCTCCTCAGGGTGTAGTGAGTTTCTAGAGACAAGGTTTCCTAACCCTATTCCCCATTTTTCCTTAGGTTTGCTAACTTGTTCCCATTTAACCAGGTGATCCTTTTTTTTCCTCTCTCGGTTCCCAAAAAAGTCCCTCATGTATTTCTCTAGTAGCCCTACTACCTTAGTCAAGATTCGGAAGGTAAATAGGAAATAAATGGTATGGTTTGCTAGTGTGGTTCTAATAAAGGTTATTCTTCCACCCTTGGAGATATAATTACACTTCCAAAGGGCTAGTTTCCTAGCAAACCTTTCTACAATTGACTTCCAAAACCCATCTGACCTAGGATTCCCTTCTAAAGGCAATCCCAAGAAACTAATACGCCAGCTCCTGAACTCACACCCCAAAATCTCAACAAACCTCAGGAGTTCCCCTTCTTTTTTTTTTCTTGATAAATGAGTAAAAGTTTTATTAATCCAACAGATAAGAGTTACAAGCAATGCAAGGAAAGGCACGAGATGCGACATTTCCTTTCAGATTGATCACAGAATTATAAATTCAAATGAACAAAGTTACAAGGTAGACCAAAATAAAGAATCCCAAGAAACCCCTTGTTTAGCAAGTGAGTTAGCCATCGAGTTTGCTGATTTGCCTAACCACTGGACTCTTAATTGTCATATTCCTTGTTAGCCACTTGACTTTTTTAAGGAGATCTCTATAACCCTAGATCACAAAATTCGGATTCAGCAACCATCCCACAACCACCTAAGAGTCCCCTTCAATAAGCAAATGCTCTATTCCTAGTTGATTTGCAAGTTGGATTCCTTGTACAACAAGTAGTTCAGCCCTTATAGAGTCTCCTAGACCCACAGGACTTGAATATAAAGATATGATACTACTACCTTTGTTTCTCAGCACTCCTCCTATGCCCGAAGGTCCAGGGTTACCTTGACTGCTCCCATCAAAGTTCATCTTAATAAACTCCTCCCCAAGTGGCATCCAGTCTACCACATATCTGTTCTTCTTGGTAGAAGTATTAGTCATTGTTAACCAGCATCCATCGGTTATCAAAGGAATAGGTATCAAAAAGGTTTTGTGTTTTTAGTCACTGAGTTGCCCTTGTCAGAACACAATCCTAAACTTCTGAAAAGCTTATTTCCTTTTCACAAAAAATTCTGATGTTCCTCCCTTTGTGTGCCATTCAAAGGTAGACAGACTAAACAACAAGTTAATATCAGATGGCAGGTTCCACCTACACTCAAACAACACAAAAATCCAATTCAATAAAGATGCAGCAAAGGAGCAAGAGATCAGTAAGTGGTAACAGTCCTCATTCTGAGCTTTACAAAGAACACACTAATTAGGGGATAAACACCAATTTGGTATCTTCCTTTGTAGGTTTTCAAAGGTATTAATCTTACCATAGTAGACTTCCCAACAAAAAACAACCTTTGGGGGAATGGGTCTAGTCCAAATTTCTTTAACTAGGAAACCTTGGGGTGCAGGAGTAGAGCAAAGGGATTTGAAAAAGGAGGAGCAGGTAAAGTTGCCTTTCAGATTAGTGGTCCAAATTCTTAAGTCAGGTTTAAGAGGATCCAAGAAAGCAAACTCAAGTGCTACGAACAACTTTGAGACACAAGCAGATTCATCTTTACGTAACCCTCTTCGGAACCAAAATCCCAATTTAAGGCCAAAGGAGAAACAAGGGAGGAAATAAACTTGGAAATCTAATCTTTCTTGTAAAGGGAAAGAGAGTAAAGAGAGGGGAAAAGGTCTTCAAGGGGTTGGTTGCCCACCCAAATGTCTTCTCAAAAAAGAACATTATTTCCAAAATAGACATCATACCCGACCAATCAGAGGAATTTGGGAAGGATCCCATGTATAGCCTTCCAGGGTGTTGCAAGAGCCACCCGTCGAGATACCCCCAACATCCCAACCATTCCCCAAACAGCCATGAATACTATTCACCACCTTGTGCCACATCTCTCTCCCCAAAGGCCATCTCCATAGCCATTTCCCAAGTAGAGCTTCATTCTTAAGAACTAGGCTACCTAATCCTAATCCCCCGTCTTCCTTCTACTATGTCCCACCTAATTAGATGATCCTTCTTTGCTTTCCCTGACTCCCACAGAAAATCCCTCATCACCTTTTCTAGCTCCTTCCTCCACAAATTTATTTCTCCAAAGGAACTCCAGTAGTGTTTCCACAAACAAAATCCATTCCTTACTCTGTTTTCCAAAGGGGATGCAAATCAGTTGTTTTCTTCCATCCCCAAACCATTCTGCCAACATGATGAACCATTCTTTAAGATTACATCTTAACTTAGCTACAAACACCTCATTCCTCTTCAATTTGTTCTTCCAATTCTGCATTTTCCTCAACACTAGTGTCTCATCCAAAAATCTTTTATCCAGGGTTGTCGATTCTCTCAGGAGGTATACCATAGCACTTTCTCTTTGCTGATCTTCAGGTTAACCAGGTTCCTTGATTTCACCTCCACCTGCCCACAAATTCGAACATGCTATCTTCTGTCTCACCCATTGCTTCACAAGGGGAACCTGTATTTAATACTAATTTTCACAAGGATGGTTAGCTGAGGTTGACCATCTATCCGATTTTTTGCACTCTAAGCTATACTGATTGATAAGATGTCCAAAGAGTTGCTGGTTGAAGTTTCATGAAATTTAGTTTCAATATGTTTTGATAATGATATATAATATCAAAGTCATTTTTATTTCACTTTACTAATACACATGAACCAAATTTGGATCCAAATATGGTTAGATTCGGATCCAAATATACATGAAACAAATTTGGATCCACCTTATATCTGATTTGATCCAATCTGTTTGCAGCCCTACCTACCAAGCAATGGAACTTTTGGCCCAAAAGTTGGTCTAAAAGAGCTCCATCATTCATTGACAAGATCAGTTTAGGAGTTGTTAAATAAAGATGTAGTAAAGACTCAATAAGCCATTTATGCATGTACCTGGGAAAGAAGCTCAGGAATGAATGCCTCCAAGTCAGCAAGAGATAAATAAACAAGGCAAGCCAACTTGTCATCTACATCCCAAAAAATTTCACGCAGAACTTGCAATCTGAGATACGATGAATGACTTAAAGGCTTCATATTGGCATTTCTGAAAGCCCTCTCCATATCTTCTTTAATAACCTGTTAGAGTTCCACATTAATTAAACACCTGGTTGCAAATTAAAAACCATCAACATGTATTTTGTTTCAATTCAAAACTCAAATACAAACCCTTATAGTTCAACTATTGAATTGCTCGCGCATGCATACCATCATTTTGAATCTTAACAAACTGAACATATCCATCTCTGGAATCTCTCACCACCATTTTCTATGTCCAGAAATCTTTCTTTAGTGTGTTTCTTTTCGATGTAAATCCATCAAGAGAAATGCAATATGTTCATTAGATTTTTGGTACAACCATTAAATATGTTAATGGATATGTTCCTATTTCCATGTTATGAATAAGATAGATGCATATTGTTTTTTTTTTTTTTTGAGAAAAGTGAAATATGAATTGTATTGAATTTGATGATAAAAAAATCCCTGTAAACAACTTGTGGACGAACGAAATGAGTTACGAACAAGGTTAGTATTCCTTTAAACAACTTGTGGATCAAGCATAATTTTATGTTTTTTAATGAGAATGCCAAGAAAGTACAATATAACGAGCAAGGTTCAAAATATCAATACGTATCTGTAGTGAGAATGGGCCGAATGGGCCTTAGTTTCTATATTTTACTCAAGTCATGTTTTTATTTTGTTTATGTTCTTTGAGTAGTGGGCTTTAGTTATGGGCCTGCTACTTGTTTTTATTGTTTCTTTAGTGCTGGCCACTCCATTGAGGGCACTCATGGAATTGTACTTAGATTAGAATTAAAAGAAATGAAAGCTATCTATGGGGACTAGAGAGAGAGACTGAACTATTCTCTTTTCTCTTCCCTTCTTTTATCTCATCTCCTTCTTCAAACCTCTGCTAAAACTTCTCTTTCTTCTTTTCTTTTCTTCTCTTTTCTATATTTTCTGAATTATTACAGGTGTGTTTCACAACTGTGTCATATCGGTGGCCTCCCGATATGCCCCTACAGTGGGTGTTTCGGGGTCTGACCTGGTTCAGCAGGTAGACATGCCTTAAACCGACCCCTCTGAACCATATTGAAAGAAAAGGTAAAAAACATAAGTGAAGCTCGATATTTTGAACCTTGATAATGAGAATAAAAAATGCATCCATAATGCTCTAAAGGTATATACCTTAAAACGATCAGCAGTCGGGCAAAACATTCTGGCTACAGTCAAAATTTTTGACACCAAAATAGGAAGCTTGTCATTAAAACCATAGACCTTTAGCTCAATCTTATCACTAATGATAGACAAGGAAGTCTCCAACTTAGCTACACCAGCCTGCACATGAGAATGAAAAGTTATACATGTACAAACCTGAATACTATTAATCTAAGAGGTGAAGCAAATGAACCAAAACATTTTGGAAGAATAACAAAAGACATACCAAAATAAAGGAGCAATGAACAATGATAAATGACTTATCAAATCCCATATGTAAATATTCTACTACATAAAAAATGTGTGAAAGATTACACAAGTTGAATACAAAATTCAAAACAAAATGATGAATAAAATAAATAATATATATAATACAAATTTTGGTAAATGAGAAGTTTATTTCAATTCTTTGAGTCATCATAAATAGAGACAAAAATAATGCAGTGTAATGAATATCCTTCACAAAAGAATTGAACTGCACACCTGAACATTTTAAGCCAACAAAAATTTTAATATGTTAGTACCTAATACACTATTGGACAAATATTTAGAAAACATTTATGGGAGGCACAATACACTACTTTAAAATGTTAGTAGGAATAGAAGATAACTTTGAAGGTCAATGCCCAATCTTGAAAGGGATGGACCGAATAAGAACCAAACCATCAAAATAACATTTTAGCAAAAAGTGGTCACTGTCACAGTCGGATCCACATTCTAACCCTAGTCAGCCCAAGATGTTATAACTGCACGTACTGATGAAAAAGATTTTACAGTAATGGGTCCAATTCATAGGAATATAAGCATGTTGGATAATTAATCAAGGAGTTTACCTGATATAAAACATCATTCAAGTCATCCTTCAGAAGATTTACAAACAATTCAGTCAAAACACATCTCTTTACATCGGCATAGCCTCCTTTTACAGTAATGAGAAAGTATGTATTTGCACGAGGAAGTTTGAAAGTCTCATCGAGCTTGTACCAGAACTTGATTAATGGTTGATCTAGTATGCATCTTGGGAAATGTGTATTTGCAAGATTATTGGATGAACCATTGCTGCGGATAGAAAAGTCACATGGAATGAAATCATTCTTCACAGGCATGTGAAGTGCTGGATCAATTTCTGGAGGATCTCTCCACAGTTCCAAGTGCGTTGGCAGAATTTCTTCTTCAGTATATTGTGATCCAAACCATGGTTCGTATTTAAAATCTGAAACATACAGAACAAAAGGGCTAAATACCCTAAACATTGACTTGCAGTCATGACAGACACAACATTTGAATGCTCATTATGTAAAAAATTAGTTTTATGGAATGTAAGTATAAAATACAAGGCAACAGCACAAACAATACAAATTTCATTGTGAAACTTAAGGCTTTTCAAAGGAAGAAAAGCCAACTTTTGAAGTCATTGTACAGTCACATGTGCAATTGAGTGAAATATTCTGTATCAAGAATAACCAAGTTTTCTTCTGCATCAGGGAAAAGAAGAAAAGAAAAGGGCTTAGCAAGTCAAAACCAACTTTTCTTCTGCATCAAGAATAACCATAATTTACCTCCACTTTTGAAGTCATTGTAGAGTCACATGTGCATTTGAGTGAAATATTCTTTCCTGTGGACTGTAATTCCATTTGCAGTCTGTTGGTGCATTTAGAAAGAAAAAATTGGAATATATTTATCAGTTGATAATGAAGAGCACTCAAGAAACAAGGTCCCGGTTGATATATACTCGATTGTTATGGATTGGTCACTTGTCCATTCAGAACTCGGAGACGTCAAGAGAGAAGATACATGACACAATTTACAAAATGTGGGAATATGCTTGATGTGACTAGGTTTGGGTCAGTGAAAGTTCTACACCAGTTTCTATGTATTATATTTTCTTTTAATAATTGAATATAAAAAAATGATAGATTTCCAAAATGATCTCATCATGGAGGATCTGGACTTCAATTACAATTTACAAGCTTTAATTTCATCTTATTTTGAAATTTTGCCCACCTGGTGGCCTTTCCTTTAGAAAAGCGTGTGGATTTCAATTACAATTTACAAGCTTCAATTTCATCTTCTTTAAAAATTTTGCCCACCTATGTGTGTGTGTGTGTGTCTGGTCCTTCTCAATACTGCAAACTCAATAGAAAGCATCATAGAAAAAGATATAAAATAGGTATTAGGATTTAAGATAGAAGAAAAACCTCCTTTTGAAAAGAAAAACTGTTTAGAAAGTTGCAAAATTTCAAAAGAAAGTAGAAGAAATCAGATTTCAAGAGGAGAGAAGAAGAAGGTGGCGGCAACTAGGGTTCAAAGAGAGAGATTTTCGAACATAACCTTCTCTCTAAGACCCTTAATTCCATTTCATTAAGTTAAACTTTAATAATTTACAGAGAGGCCCCTAGTTGGGCAGAAAATTAAGAAACAAAACACAAGAAAGAATAAGGCCCAGATTAAGGCCCATTATGGCAAAGAACATAAAAAATAAAGAAGGATAAGCAGCCTATGGGCCATTTGGCCCATCTTCTCTACACTCCCCCTCAAGCTGAGCACAGATGTCAATCATGCCAAGCTTGCCAGTATCATGCTGAAGTTTAGCCTTGGGAATACCCTTGGTGATGAAAGGTAGACACACTCCTCCAAAAGCCACTCTTTCTCGAATGAAATGTCTGTCAACTTCAATATGCTTAGTTCTGTCATGTTGCATTAGGTTGTGAGCAATGTTGATGGCGGTCTGATTATCACAGTATAACATCATTGGCTTATCATGCTCAATACCCAGTTCCTCCATCAAGGATCTAAGCCATAGTAGCTCAAAAACTCCATGAGCCATGGCTCTGTATTCTACTTCGGCTGAAGATCGAGCAACAACTGATTGTTTCTTGCTTCTCCAAGAGACAATATTACCTGCCACCAAGCTACAGTACCTAGAGGTAGATCTTCTGTCATCAATGTTTTCGGCCCAATCAGCATCTATATAGGCTTCAAGTTTCATATGGCCATGCTTAGCAAATAGAATTCCCTTTCTAGGTGAGCCCTTCAAATAACACAGAATATGCTCTACTGCTGCCATGTGAGTATATCCCTGGGAGCATGCATGAACTAAACGATGCAACTAACAACATGCAATGCCTGCCTGAGTCATGCATAGATAGAGAAGTTTTCCAAGTAGTCTCTGGAAGACTCCCTTATCTTTTAACAATATTTCATCTGAAGCAGAGAGTTTATGGCTCATATCGATAGGAGTAGCAACTGGTCTAGCACCCATCTTCCCTGTTTCAGAGAGCAAATCAAGAACATACTTTCTCTGAGAGATAAGGATCTCATCCTTGGATATAGCAACTTCTATGCCAAGAAAGTATCTCAATTCACCCAGATCTTTGATCTCAAACTCTATATGACGGAAAGATTTATGATCATTAATCCCCGATACATCATTACCAGTCACAACAATATCATCAACATACACAATCAGGTAAACGACCAAGGATCCTCGCCTCTTCACAAAGAGGGTATGATCAGACTGTGTTTGTACATAGCCAAAGCTAACAAGGGCAGCCCTAAACCTTTCAAACCATGCTCTAGGTGACTGTTTAAGTCCATAAAGAGATTTCTTCAACCTGTAGACATTTCCTTTCATATCTGTTTCATACACCCCTGGAGGAAGAGACATATAGACCTCCTCATGTAATTCTCCATTCAGAAATGCATTCTTTACATCCAGCTAATAAAGTGGCCAGTCTGAGTGTGCAGCCAGAGATAGCAGAACTCTCACATAAGTCATCTTGCAATAGGGGCAAAGGTCTCCAAATAATCAATCCCATATGTCTGTGTATTGCCTTTTGAAACCAGCCTAACCTTGTACCTTTCAATGGTGCCATCAGCATGATATTTGATAGTAAAAACCCACTTACAGCCTACTGGATCCTTCCCTCTTGGCAAATCAACCACTTCGCAAGTGTCATTCTTGTGCAAGACATCAATTCCTGTTCTCATAGCATCCCTCCATTCTGGAATAGTAAGAACTTCCGACACAGAACTGGGAATTGGGTTAGAAGCAACAGAAGAAAGGTAGGCAAAATATGGAGGGAGCAAACTATAAGAAAGGTGTTTGGAAAGGCAATGTGCAGTACACTTCTTTTTTCCTTTCCTAATAGCAATGGGGATATCAAGGTCTGGGAAGGATGGCTCCAAAGGGGTTGTAACAGTACATGTTGTCTCTTCTGTAACTGGAAGTACATGAGGCTCATGTGTTATAGGGGAAACAATCTACTCATTTCCGGTTCTCTGCCATTGGTACAACCTGGGATTAAAAAGAGGTCAAGGAGGTAAAGGAGGAGGGATAGGAACACTGGAATAAGAGTGAAATGATTGTTCCTCCCTTGACTCATTTCAAGGAGGAAGAGTCTCAGCAAAAGACTCAATTGGGACAGGAAGGGGAAGAGCAAACAACTGTGACAAATTCTCCCCTTTTGGACAATGCCTTTCCTGAGAAGAACCATAAAAGGAAGAAAGCTCATCAAAAGTGACATCCATTGAGACATACCGAGTGCCAATCTTTGTATCAAAACAACAGTAACCCTTTTGTGTAGGGGAATAACCAAGGAAGATACACTTATGAGCTTTTGGTTCAAATTTATGTCTGAAGACACTTGGGATATGTACATAACAAGTGCAGCCAAAGACACAAAGAGGAATAGGAAAAAGATCATTGTCCGGATGAAGAAGACTGAAGGGAGACTTACACCCCAAAACCCTGGATGGCATACGGTTGATAAGGTAGGTAGCAGTGAAAACAGCATCCCCACAAAATTTTGTAGAGACATGTAAGGCAAATAGAATACTTCTTGCAACTTCAACAATATGTCTATTTTTTCTTTCAGCAACTCCATTCTGTTTTGGGGTCCTAACACAGGAGCTGTGGTGAATAACCCCCAAATCAATGAGATAGAAGGTTAGGTTTTTCTCAATGTATTCTTTTGCATTGTCGAATCTAAAAATTTTAATTCTGGTATCAAATTGGGTTAGGACAAATTCATGGAATTGCCTCACAAGTTTGGGAAATTCATCACGGGACTTCATAAAAAATATCTAATTTAACCGAGAAAAGTCATCAATGAACAAGATAAAATATTTGTAGCCACCCATAGAAGGTAAGTGGTAAAACCCCCACACATCAGAGTGCACGATATGAAAAGGAGAAGATCTTTTATTACTTAGAGGATAACTGTTTCTACAATGTTTTGACAGTTCACACGACTCACAATGAAGACTAGACAAACTAACTCCCTTAAACAGTTCCGGAATAAATGACTTAATGTAGAAAAAGAAAGATGACCCAAACGAAAATGACATAACATGACTCGACTGATGGACTCTGTAGATGTAGACCCAAAAGCAGTTTTTCCAGGTTGTTCATGGTACTGTTCAGGAGTATCCAGCAGATATATTCCATTGGCCTCATGGCCACTCCCAACCACCTTCTGAGACTCCAGATCATGAAAAACACAGTAGGAAGGACTGGGTAACAATTTAATGACTTAGTTAGGCTACTTATAGATAACAAGTTTGTATTTAGCCTGGGTACATGAAGAGCAGAAGGAAGAACCAAGGAATCTGGAGCCTTGACGGTTCCCTTGCCGGAGATAGAGGCAAGAGAGCCATTGGCTAGGGTGATTTTGTCACGTCCAGGAAGTAAATAATCCAAGGGATCCTACGATTAACTGAATCAATAATCCAAGGGATCCTATGATTAACTGAAATGGTTGCATGATTGGCAGTAGCCCGTATACCTAAATGAACAAATGCAGAAGAGGTTGAATTTCCTAGAAGGTTGGAAGAAGAGGTCACACCCTCTAGGTGACTGATCATCCTTCCAAACTTCTCATATTCAGCCTTAATAGATGTTAACTGCTCACTAACTGTCATCTCTTCAGTTTGGTATCTGTCACTATCTGGACCAGCAGCAACATTAGCACTCCCTGCCTTCATATTATCAGACTTACTTTAGAAACTGAAGACAAAGAAGCTCATGATGCAATTTCCAACACTTGTCTTTAGTGTGTTTTGGCTTTTTACAATACTCACAGAAAATCCCGTTCTTCCCTGAGCTACTTGGAGTCCCTGCAGCTCCCTTGAGTTTCACTCCCATATTAGCAAAGTGATCATTTAGACCAGCCCCTTGGACCTGGACAAGTCTTCCGCTTTCTTCACTATGTACCAAGGCATTGGCTTGAGACAGTGAAACACTATCCTTGGATAAAATATTTTGCTTTGTGATGTCATACTCTAGATTCAGCCCTATCAACTAGTTTCCTGTAGGTCTCAGCATCATTAGTGGTTTCCCAAGCTACAGCTTCTATCAAATTTATTTCTTGCCATAAAGACTTAAGTGCTGAGAAGTATGCAGCTAATGGTTTCTCCCCCTGTCTCAAATTCTTCACATCACTTATCAACTTGTAAACCCTGGCCACATTTAATTTCTAGGAATAGGTTTCAGCAATACTATCCCAAATTTCCTTTGCTGAATTCATCCACAAATAGTGCTAACTAATCTGTGGTTGGATTGAGTTCACAGGCCATCCAATAACAGTATAATTTTCTTGCATCCACTTTTCATATGATGGATCATCTTCCGAAGGAGCCTTTCTGCTCCCAGAGATAAAACCCCATTTGCCTCTACTATAGATATGAATTTTTACTGATTGCGACCAAGCCAGATAATTAGTTCCATCCAGCTTGATTGTGGTCACAACCAGTAGAGAGTCTATAGAGGCTCCCGGAACCTGTCCGAATTCAGCAACATGCTTGTTTTCCAATTATGAAGAGTTCATCTTCTTAAATACTTCGAAAATGACTTCTAACAACTTCGAATAACAACAAATGAAGACAGAACAAAAACTGTGTTGTGAGCCAACCTCTATGCATTTGTACCAGCAACCTGCATCACCCCTGGAAGCCAGGAGAAACAGAGAAAACTCATCCACTCCTTGTAGACTTCATAGAACACCAATCCACTTGATTCGATCTTCAAGATGAAGGATGAGAAGGCCTTCAGTCACTGAGCGCCCAGGTCAAACTCCCTATGGGGCCCGCAATCAGATTTCTACAAAAAATTAGGGTTTCGGGCAACACACTTGAATCTGTCAAGAGGACGACAAAACCAGTCCCCTTCTCTCCAGAAACCACTAACAACTGGGCTGAAATAGGTTTCTTTAAATATTCATACGATTCAGTTCTCCATGCACACTGTGTATGGGAAAAAAGAGGTGAAAAGAGGGAAAAACGAGCCTACTTTGATACCAAGAAGAAAAACAGCCTTTTTAAAAGAAATGACTGTTTAGAAAGTTGCAAAAATTCAAAAGAAAGTAGCAGAAATCAGATTTCAAGAGGAGAGAAGAAGAAGAAGAAGAAGGTGGCGCAACTAGGATTCAGAGAGAGAGATTTTCGAACATGCCCTTCTCTCTTACACCCTTAATTCCATTTCATTAAGTTAAACTTTAATAATTTACAGAGAGGCCTCTAGTTGGGCAGAAAATTAAGAAACATAACACAAGAAAGAATAAGGCCCAGATTAAGGCCCATTACAACAACGAACATAAAAAATAAAGAAGGATAAGCAGCCTATGGGCCATTCGGCCCATCTTCTCTACAAAGATTTTTATTAGATGTCTAGTGCTTCTCTTAGACTTAGACAACCCCACATAGTTCGCTTTGAGGCTGAGATGAGTGGTTCTAGTGCTTCCCTTCATAACTCTTGACTAAAATGACATCAATTCCAAATTACTAGAGCATAACACACATGAATGTGACTCACATAGTACATGGACCATATGTTAAAAAATTATTAAATGTAATCTTAACTGTTCATCCAGGAACCTTTTTTTTGGCAATCTAGGAACCTTGTATAACTTCTGAATGATAATAATAACACCTAACTAGAAAGAGATACATCACAAATTCAAGGATTGACACTGCATTATGGAAGCAAGGAAAGAATCCATGGAGAAAGAAATTAGTTTTCTACCCTTCAACCAACTAGAATTTAAACTTTTGGCGAACATCCTTTTGGGCCTTCCTCTTTCCTTTTTTTGTCTGAGTATGATATTTTCTGTAATATCTAATAAGTTAAAATTGATGGATATCCATTTGTAATATGTTTATCAGTCATACTTGATGAAAACACAAACATATAGAACATTGAGTTCTTCTTTGTACAAGGAGTTCACTCATTTTTTAACTTGATTAGTAACATAGAAGCTTAATAAAACACAACCATACAGAAGCTTAATAAAACAACTTAACAACAAGATATAACAATTGACTAAAAAAGCAGAGAAGTTACCCAGTGAATGCTTGTCAAAAGATTTTGATAATGTGTCAACCCTCATATTCTCTGGTGTAAAAAAGCTCAAGATATGCATTATCAGTTTTTCATCCCACAATTCATAAGCAAAGACGCCATAGATTACATGTTTTTCTGGATACACAAGCAAATTCTCTGCAACAAAGAGCCCACAAAGATTATGAATTGCATAATACATAATATTTACAAACTTAATGAATCAACTGTCCTTGCAAGCATGCTTTAAGTCATTCTACAAGAATAATTACTATTAGTGTTCCTTTTAGCTGTGATAATATCATCCTCAAAATGAAAAATGAAAGAGGTTACCCAGGAAATAAACAGGGGAATAAAATGATGGGAGAAACCATACTGATACTGCAATTAAGTTTACTATGGTAATTGGGTTTCTTAAATAAAAAAAGAAAAAGAAAAGACCCAACCAATAACACCAACAATATTCTGAACAATAGAGAGTGGGCACACGAAATACTATTAGAAGCAGTTTATTATGGTAATTGATTTCACAAACCAAGACTTCAGCTTATAGAACATATTTCCTACTCCACAATTTTAATTCCTCCAGGTCTTAATGCATGTTTGATTATAAACATTTTGAATCAGCGGGCACACGAAATACTATTAGAACCAGTTCACCAGAATATGGTTAATAATTAAAATGCATTGCACCACAGTGATAACCAAAACAA
Organism: Nelumbo lutea; assembly: GCF_056320005.1. Taxonomy (NCBI): domain Eukaryota; kingdom Viridiplantae; phylum Streptophyta; class Magnoliopsida; order Proteales; family Nelumbonaceae; genus Nelumbo; species Nelumbo lutea. The sequence goes on along the minus strand of NC_142685.1, from coordinate 1,902,512 downwards.
TAAGATCATGTAAACCCCCTTGCAAGTATTATGATCACATAGAGTTATCATAAATGCTGGTGAGAAAAAACAGGGAATTTTGACAATAACAGACACCTCATTTCACTGTAGGAGTTTCAACTTTCAACTCCCACTAAATAGGGGTGGGCATTGTTTGGTTAAAACCGAAAAACCGAACCGAAATTTTCGGTTTCGGTTTGTTTGGTTCGGTTTTTTTGGTTTTCGGTTAAATAAAAAAACTGAATTAACCAAAATTTATTATATGCATAATATAATATATATTATTAATATGTAAAACATAACATATTATAATATGTATATAATATATATTATATAAAATATTAACATATAAAATACATTAACATATACATATATTATAATATACATAAATATATTAATATAAAATATATAATATGTATTAGTATTGTATAATAATATAGAAATTGGTTTTTGGTTAAAACCGAAGATGGCAGGAGAAGGAAGAACTTTATCTCCAAATTGGTAGTAGATGGAGTTGAGGTAGTACAACAAGAAGAGATTGCCAGGGCCTGTGTGGAGCATTTCAAATCTATTCTAAAAAGGCTTGTGAGTAGAAGGGTGTGGGTAGAAGGTTTGGATTGGCCAGATGTAGGGGTGGAGAACAGGAGAAGGATGGAAAGAAGCTTTAATATAGAAGATATCAAGGAGGCTGTGTTTTCTATGGTAGAACAAAAGCTCCAGGGCCGGATGGGTTTACAATGGCTTTTTATCAGGATTGTTGGGATATTTTGAAAGATGATCTCTTGCGGGTGTTTGAGGAGTTTTTCAGGAGAGGAATTGTCAATCTGGGTGTGAACTCTACAATTATAGCCTTAATTCCCAAAAAGAAAGATGCATCCCACAAGAAGGATTTTAGGCCAATAAGCTTGGTGAATAGCTTGTACAAGATCATTGCAAAAGTGTTGTCTTTGAGGCTGAAGAAGGTAATTCTGGATATCATTGAACACTATCAAGGAGCTTTTGTGAGTGGAAAACAAATTACAGACCAGATTTTAACTGCTAATGAGAGTGTGGAGAACTTTAAGAGGGATAAGAAGATGAGAGTGGTCTGTAAGCTGGACTTGGAAAAGGCTTATGACTTAGTGGACTGGGAGTTCTTGAGGAAAGTTTTAACCAAATTCGGGTTTGGGGCTAGATGGTGTAAGTGGATCATGGGATGTGTCCGGAATTGTCATTATTCAGTGCTAGTGAATGGGACAGTGGTAGATTTCTTTCCAGCTAGTAGGGGTATAAGACCAGGAGACCCCCTTTCTCCTTTCTTGTTCATTTTAATTGCGGAGGTTTTGGGGAAATTGATTCACAGAGTAGATTCTAGGGGGCTCATTAGAGGCTGGAGGGTTGGGAGGATAGAAACCCCCCTCACACATTTACAGTTTGCTGATGACACGATTCTGTTTTGTGAAGGTGGTAATGTGAGGTTTATCAGGAATTTAAAGTCGGTGATACAACTGTTTGAGCAACTGTCCAATTTGAAGGTTAACCTTGGGAAAAGCTGTGTAGTGGGGGTGAATTTGGAGGAGGGAGAGATCAGGGAGAATGCTGAAGTGCTGGGGTGTGAAGTCACGGGGTGGCCTCTGAACTATTTAGGATTACCATTAGGTGATAATCCCAAGAGAGAGAGCTTCTGGAACCCGGTGATGGAAAGGTTTGAAAAAAGATTGGTATCCTGGAAAAAGAATTACCTTTCTCTTGGCGGGAGAATTACATTAATTAAGGCCACGCTTGCTAACTTACCCATCTTCATGTCGGTGTTTAAAATCCCAGTGAAGATTGCTAATAGATTAGAGAAGTTAATGAGAGATTTCCTGTGGGAGCCGGGAGAAGAGAAGAAGGATCATAGAGTTAGCTGGGAAATAGCGTGCAGGAGTAAGTTGTGTGGTGGTTTGGGGCTTGGGAGTATTAGGAGAAGGAATATGACTCTGCTGGGGAAGTGGTTGTGGAGGTTTCCTATGGAGAAGGAGAAGCTATGGGCTAGAATAGTGGCAAGTATTCATGGGTTGGAGCACAATGGATGGGACGCTGGAATCAGAGCTAGGATCACAAGCAATTCTCCTTAGAAAGCCATTCATGACCTGCTACCAGTTTTCATTCCTAATATCAGGTATGACTTGAATTCCGGTAACTCCATAAAATTTTGGGAACAAACCTAGGTGGGGAGCGCCCCTCTAAAGGATCAGTTTCCGTCTTTGTACGCTCTTTCTGATTTGAAAAATGAGCCGATCTCGTCTTTCACCACCCCGTCCTCTTCCACTTCTGGGATTGGGTGGAACTTGGGTCTAAGAAGGGATTTGAGGAATTCAGACTTCGACTGTATTTCGAGCCTTCTTGCACTTCTTGATAACGTTGTCTTAGACCCCACTAGGGCGGATTCTAGAATTTGGACACCTAACCCCAATGGCATGTTCTCTTGTGCTTCGTTCTTCAAAGTCTTAAGTCAGTCCACCAGTCCCCTACCCTGTCTCCTTTTCCTATTGGTGATGTTTGGTGCAGAGCTATACCTCCTAGGGTTGGTAGTTTTTGTTGGAAAGCCTATGTGGAAAGAATCAACACTGGTGATCTACTCCAAAAGAAGAGACCCAATACTTGCTTGTCACCTCAGTGGTGTGTTCTGTGTAAAGCAGATGGGGAGACTGGTTTTCACCTAATGGTGTCGTGCCACTTCGCAAGGTCATTGTGGGATTGGGCTTTCTCCTTATTTGGGTGCAGTTGGAATCCCCCATCAGACATGCAGGGCCTTTTTGCTCCCTCCTTCAGGTGGTGGTTAAAAAGGGGAAGGACAATGTGGAGAGGACTAAGGGCTGCAGTTTGTTGGACACTGTGGAAAGAAAGGAACTCCAGGATATTCCTAGAAACTCATAGAGGGATAGCAGATTTGAGGGCTATCATACAGTTTAGGGTAGTACAGTGGCTGAAATCTCTGGAAATATTCACATATTACACTGTGGATGATATGTTGAGGAAGTGGGGTGAAATTGCAAGTTGCACGCAGACCAAGTCAGTAATGAGTGTGGCATGGACCCCCCCACCTAGTGGATTCTTGAAATTAAACTTTGATGGATGCAGTAGGGGAAACCCGGGACAATTAGGGATCGGGGGTGTTTTTAGAGATGAAAATGGGGTCATCTCTGCTATGTTCTCAGGCCCAATTGGAGTGGGTGACTCCCTTAGAGCTGAGATATGTGCAGTTATGGAAGGAGCCCGAAAAGCTAAGGAATTGAACATCAAGAAACTTATAATTGAAGGGGATTCAGAGGTGATGATAGGGTGGCTGACCAAAGAACAAAATGATCTTTGGAAGTATAACAATGAGAAGAGGAAATTCAAATGGTTGGTGCTGGAGATGGAAGTTAAGACATGTTGGATTAAGAGATCAGCTAATTCCCTAGCTGACGGTTTAGCAAAACAAAGGGCAGAAAGGGATTCCTTGTTTTGGGCTAAGTTGTAATGTTAGTGTCCTTATATCTTTGTATTTTCTTCTTTCCTTTCTTGAAGTTCTTTGTGACTCTTGGAAGATAAGTGTGTTTGTCTTCCACTTGTAAATTTTCTACTGATGAATTAATGAAAGTGTTATTGATCAAAAAAAAAAAAAAAAAACCAAACCAAAAAATCTGATTTCGATTTTTTAATAATTCGGTTTCGGCACGGTTTTATATTTTAAAAATTCGGTTTATTAGACCCTTAAATCATATTTAACACATACAATTTGATATCCAATACCAAATATATAAATTAGACCCTTAATTCAGTTTTTAACCGAATAAACCAAATGCTCACCCCTACCACTAAATATTAACAACAAAGAGAATAGGATAGACCCTTAAATCACATTCAACCCATACAATTTGATATCCAATACCAAATATGTAAATTAGGGTGGCACTCTATTAGCTCAAGTAGGTTGAGCCTCTAGTTTGATCTGATAAGATGAAAGAAGTGTACAGCTGGTTCAGTTTACAATGATGAATCATCATATAAGACAGAATGTAAACCAATAGATGGACATATGCGGGTAAAAATGTTTGTTTTCATTGTCACACACATGAAATCTTAAGCATGATGTTTCAGCTTCAAGAATCAAGATTCCTGAGATCTTATTAAGTAATATAGTTAGAAGATGAAAGAAGGTTGAGCCTCTAGTTTGATCTGTAAAGATGAAAGAAGTGTACAGCTGGTTCAGTTTACAATGATGAATCATCATATAAGACAGAATGTAAACCAATAGATGGACATATGGAGGTAAAAATGTTTGATTTCATCGTCACACACATGAAATCTTAAGCATGATATTTCAGCTTCATGAATCAAGATTCCTGAGATCTTATTAAGTAATATAGTTAGAAGATTTTCTGATATTCTCAACACCTTTGCAACGCAAAGACCTCATATGCTTCCTGTAGAATACCGACCATGAATAAGTTGCACTACAAGGTTCTTAATGGTACCGTGTGCAAACTGAACTACAGAAAAGAGGATCTGGCACAGATTTACAGATTTACAGATTTACAGAAAAGATAAGGGGAAATAAAGAAAAAATGAGATCCCCCCTTCCTCTTCCTCTTCATCCTCCTCCCCTTCCTCCTCCTAACCCCCCTCCTCTTAAGGAGGCTTACACCTCCTTGTGATCGGGAGGCTTACGCATCTTGCATTCTGAACTACGTCTCACGCCTCTAGGTAGTGGAACGCCTCGCGTCATGCCTCCGCGTTTTAAAACATTGATAAGGATATATATGAAGTCCAATACATAGACACAACATAGTGAAATTTCATAAAATGGAACAACCATATCAGATTACTCCTTGCTGCAACAAGAGACTAAAGTTGAAGCATGGATCAATTAAACTCTCACCACAGAAATTCCTAGATGAAAAATCATAGCATAGGATAGTGTTATCTTAATAGATTGGAGAAGCCATATCTGACAAATGATTAGAAACCTCAGAACATGTGAAAAGCATACTAGCAAGCTAACTTTGTCAACGTTTCCACCTTTATCGGTATAACTATAGGTATTTGATGTAAGTGTGCATTTCCAGTTATTTTGTCATGATTAGGATTTTTAAACATAAAAATGCTAAAGTCAAAGTACTAATGCCAAAACCTTAATCTCCTAGATTTTTTTATCAATAACAGAAAGTTTTGTTACTAATTAAATCAGATCAAAGTACAATGAATACATAAAAGAGGAGAGATAAACCTTCTTAAATCTCCTCAAAGACATAATAGGTTACAATTGAGCCCAAAACAGTTGACTTCTTCCTACCCCTTGTTTTGCTAGAACATCAGCAAAGGCATTAGCAATTCTTTTAACCCAACTAAGTCACACATCCATATCTTGTGTCAGCCACTTAAATTTCTTTCTTTCATTATTGTAAATCCAGAGTCCAGTCTTTTCCTTTTGCAGCTATTCCACTAACAGTTTTGAATCACCTTCTATAATCAGCTTACTTAAGTTCATATCCTTTGCCTTTTGTACTCCCTCCATAACAAACACAATCTCAGCCCTTAAAGAGTCCCCTATACCAATTGGACCTGAGAATAAACCATTAATTCTGCCTTCACCATTTCTATAAACACCTCCAATGCTGGAAGGGCCCAGGTTACCTGCACCACCCCCATAAAAATTAAGCTTAATGTAGTCATTAACTGGTGGAGACCATAAGGGGCTTGTAGTAGACTTATGACAGTCTGAACAAGCCACTTCCTTCCAGTTTTTCATAAAGTCACCTGTTGAGAAATCAGCACAGAGCTCCAAAGATTCCGCCCATTGGACCACTCTAATTAAGATGGTTTCTATGATTGCCTCTCTACTTCTTTCCTAACTGAAAAAAATTCTTGAATTCCTTTCTTCCCATATGGTCCAGCTCAAAGAAGCCCTTAAGCATTTCCACAAACTCCTCCCCTTTTCTTTGGCCAACTAAAGAAACTAAAGGCAAATAAGCTTTGAAATTAGGCAGGGAAGTCCACCTACACCCAAACAGTAAGAAAAACCAATCCTAAATATAGGTTACAAAAGGGCAGGAGATAAATAAGTGGAAGCAAGTTTCTCCATACAGGAAGATTGTAACCTCCTGTATTCTTATTTTCCCCCGATATATAAACAATATATAGGAGGGTAACCTATTTCATTTAAATGGTTCTTGGCTGTTTAGAAATTCCCATATCTTAAGGGCTAAGCTAATCTCCGAAGTTTCATAAAAGGCCTCTGAGACCAATTCCCACATACAGGGAAATATGTATGGAATCAAATGCAACATCCCCATCAAAAAAACCACCCCCATCAAGGTCTAAGGCTATCCAAATATAAAACTGGCTTTCTGCCACTGCCTCAGGGAAAAAATAAATTAGGCCACCTCAGCAGATTATATGTCAGAGACGGTTGCAACATCACATGATTGTAAATTCGAGACCTCTCCCTAGCCTCTCTTGTTCATTTTCCTTCATTCCTCTTCCCCTCTTCCAACTTCTCTGTTTCAACTTTCAAGACAGTAAGTCTCCCTCAAAGGGACTTCCAATGGTGGGTAGTTCTCACCACGCCCTTAGAAAGAAACAGCATAACCTTTGTAGGAACACAAACTAGTCTTCCAAGGCAACTTGAAAACTCCAAGTACAGTGGTACACGGAGCTCCCATCCATGGCAAGACAAGTTTTCAATTGATCATATGGTACCCATGATGGTTCACAGCTCTTACACCAAGATCAACATGATACTCGTGGTGGTCAACAGCTCTTACCCAAGACACAACCAACCATCAAATTCACATGTCAGCAAACTTCCCAGAAACAACAAAACACTACCAACATCACATAGTCCAAACCACAATCATTACTATTTAAGGAAGAGGATACCACATGATCAGAGACCATAACATTCCAAATACCCTAAATAACACATAAACAACTTGAAAACAATTTATCCTTAGACAAAGATTAAGAAATCCCCTTAACAAAAAATCTGCAGTTCCTTTAAGCATTTCATCAAACACACATGGTGAAAGGGACTTTACTATTGAAGAAACTTGAGCATTTCAGGAAACACCTTCACTGCAACAAATGTTACTAATGATCCAGTGACAAAGAAGTGCTGCAGGAGCTTAAAGGTCATAATATCCCATAAATGTTTCTTCAAAGAGCTGCTGTGCACCTAACATATACATGCTAAGTAAATATTTCATGGACAAACAAACATTTTTCAAGCAAAGAATTACTCCCCCTGTCCAGTAACCTTCAAATCAAGTCTCATCCTCTTGGTCTAATTAAAATCCTCCAAAAAATGGTGCATTTTGTCAAGTTCAATTTTGATGGATGCGCAGCCAAAGGCAATCCAGGGAGATCAGGAATTGGAGGTGTGATCCAAAACAATGTAGGCAATATAATTGCAGTCTTCACAGGCCTAATTGGAGCGGGCAACTAAACAAGAACAGAACTTGTGGCTGCTTTGGGGGCCTTAGAAGAGTAAAGTCGTTGAATTAAAGCATTATCATTGAAAGGACTCAAAGGAATAACAAGGTGGTTAAGGAGTAATCAGGAGAGAACATGACAATACAGAAATATGATTACGGAAGTCAGAAACCTAATGGAGTGAATGAGGACAAGAGTGGAGTGGGTCCCTCTGGCTGGCAGCTGCCAATAGTCTGGCAGATAAGTTGGCAAAACAGAATGCCACAAGGAATCATTTGTTTTCAGGGGAGTTGTAAATCTAACAGTAGGGGTGGGCCGGGCGGCTAGCTGAGGCTATCTACCTTAATGAGCATATTATGTACTCTTTTCTTTTTGATCATTAATAAAGTTTCTTAGTCGTTAATGATAAAAAAATCCTCCAAAACCCAAACAAGCATCCAAAAGGGGAAAAAAGTTCTTCAAATAACCAGAAAGACAACAACCCACTCTCTCTCCACTTGGAGGCAATAGAATCAGCTGCCATCTCATGTCTCAACTGCAAGACAAGCTGGTTATGAAAAAAAGGGAAGAAGAATACAGCCAATAGAGTATTAAATGAGATTTGGAAATAGATAAAAAAATAAGGGAGTAGCATGAACAGTTCAAACAGTTCAACCGTCTAGGTCAATGGCGGGTTGAAAACACTGGTCCAATCTATAGACAACAACCAAGCTCCTTACAAAACCAAAATACATATCTCAACATAACAGATATAAGAAGAAACAAAAACAAGTCAAGGGAAAAAGAAGAAAAACAAGACCTGCAAGTTCTGCAGCATAATCATCCTGTGGCTGCTCCTCTGCAAACCTAAATTCCATATTTCCTATATCTTGAAGTTCTTTAAAAATCCATTCCTGAGGAGCTGCTTCACGCAGAAGCTTAAGGTACTGATAAACAACTCCAATCACCTCATAAACCTGCCAAACCACTAAGAAATATTAAACAGAAACAAGAAAGTTAACTTGCACATTGTCTATATAATAGAAGCCAAAAAGATATATGGAATGGTGAATGCAACAGCTGTAGAGAGGTTTGTGCTATTCCTAACTCAGATAAGGGTTAAAATCCTTAATCTGAAGACAATTCTCATAGATAATCAAGACGATACTCTTCATTTTCAAAATTTTTGAAGAAGAAATCTTAAGAAAGAAGCAGCCTAACAGCATACACAAACTACAATTTGTTCTTCATACCATAGTCTTTCAAAATAGTGTCCTACAATTTCTTTTTAGGAAGGATTCTCAACCAGTCGATTGCACTTAATTGTGAGGAAAGAACTGAATAATGGAACAAGTCTGTCAGATTTATTGGACATTGGACAATTATGAAAGGATTTAAAACTTAAAAGCAACAATAAGATGAAAATAAAAACAGAGAAAAAAATTACTATCTGTAAAAACTATTCCCACTTTTCTTCAGAAAGCTTTTGATTTTTTTCCACTTTCAAAATTCTCATTTTTTATCAGTAACACATCAGGAAATTGTAACTCCACTAGTGTGAGCTGTCAACACTCTTGTGTGAATAGAGAGAAGAACAAGAATAATCTTAGAGGTGTCAAGAATCAATGACCCCAACCTCAAAGAGTCACTTATATATTAAAAGATATGTACAATTACAAGAATGCCCATATAGGGCTGAAAGAGAAAAGAAGAATAAGAAGTATAAGTAATGTACAACAAGGACTATACTAATAAGATACATCGAGTTATAGAGTCTCCACACCCCCCACTGATGCCTAGACATAAGCATCAGTTTTTCTATAAGAAAGAGATGTCGAACTCTGGTCATAGCTTTGGTGAACATATCAGCAATCTGCATGTCCGAGGCTACATGAGGAAGCGATATATACCCAGTAGTAAAGAGAACTCGAACAAAGTGGCAATTCACCTCGATGTGCTTGGTCCTCTTATGGAAAACAGGTTTAGATGCAATCTTGATAGCACTCATATTGTCTGCATAAAAAGGAATAGGAGTAGGAAGATGAATGCCAAGATCCATAAAGAGAGACTGTAACCAAACATCTCACTGCAAACCGAAGACATGGCCCTATACTCTGCTTCAGTGGAAGACTTGGAGACTATTTGTTGTTTCTTACACTTCCAAGAGATGAGTAAATCACCCATAAAAACACACCACCTAGAAGTGGACCTATGAGTGTCTGGACACCCAGCCCAATCCGCATCAGCATATGCTCTCAACTAAATAGAAGAGGAGGAGAAGAACAGTCTCTGGGAAGTTGTGCTTCTAACATATCGAATGATGTGATGAACAACAGTCATATGAGGCTGACAAGGAGAAGAAACAAATTGACTAACTTGAACAACATGAGAAATATCAGGCCAAATCATGGTGAGATAAATGAGGGACCCCACAAGCTGGCGATATAAGGCAGCAGCAAGAAGTAATGGACCTTCAGATTTAGATAGCTTAAGATTTAGCTCCATAGGTGTATCAACATGCTTTTCATCATTAAGACCAGCAAGTTTAACAAGGTCAAAGGCATACTTCTGTTGACAAACAAAATACCCTCGATCACTACGATGTACTTCCCAGTCCCAAGAAATATGTAAGAGGACCCAAGTCCTTCATGTGAAAGGAATTATGAAGTGATAGTTTCAATTCACGAATGCCTTCAGCATCATTCCCAGTCAACAACATGTCATCAACATATAGTAGGAGAATGGCAATACCCTGAAGCCATCGCCTAACAAATAAAGAGTGATCAAAAGAACTCTGGCCATATCCAGTAGCAACTACAACATTGCAAAAGCATTCAATCCATGTCTGGGGCGATTGTTTTGGGCCATATAGAGATTTTTTTAGGCAACATACTAAAGAAGGATCATTGCAGTATCCAGGAAGAGGTTTCATGTAGACCGTCTCCTTCAACTAACCATGAATAAAGGCATTCTTCACATCAAGCTGACATATGGTCCAAGTCTAAGCAGCAGACACTGTTAAAAGAACACGGACTGTGGTGATCTTTGCAATAGGAGCAAAGGTTTCTTCATAGTCAATACCATACTCCTGACTATATCCCTAGGCAACTAAATGTGCCTTGTATCGATCAAGAAATCCATCAGACTTCAGCTTAATGTTGTAAGCCCAACGTCTCCCAACAACAGATGCATCTGGAGGAGTAGGCACAAGATCCCAAGTGTCATTCTCATGTAAAGCATGAATCTTTGCATCTACGACTTCCTTCCAATGAGGGATACTATTAGTTTCCTAGTAGGAGCGAGGAACACCTATGGAGGATAGGACAGCAAACAAAGAGCTATGGTTTAAAGGAAAAACATAGCGGTCAAGAGGTCAAGATATACGAGTAGAACAGCAAAGAGGAACAGAAGTATGAAGAGTGTCTGAAGTAGAGGTATCACTTACAGGAGCAGTGGTAGGATGATGATCTGAATTGGAAGGAAGGAGAGTCACAGGCACAGGGGGCTAGAGCATGTAACCGCTTGCAAGAGAAGACAAGAAAGTCCTCAGCAAAAGGAGGTGGAGCATCCTATGAATCAAAGTTTGCCAAAATAGAAACAGACGGTGCAGACAGTCTAGCAATTCCAGCAAAAAATGAAATGTGCTCAACGAAAACAACATTACGTGATACGAATGCGACGAATAGAGTGATCATAAAAAAGAAATCCTTTGTGGTCAGTACTGTAACCCACAAAGGCACACATGACAGACTGTGTAGACAATTTAGAACGTTCACGAGAGAGAAGATGAACAAAGCACACACATCCAAAAATATGAAGCATATAGATAAATCCAGAGAACGACCAAATAACTTCTGAAAGGGGAGACATATTACCAAGAACTGAGAAAGGAATATAGTTGATCAAGAACACAGTTGTGCTGGTTGCCTCTCCCCAAAAGGAAGGTGGAGTATGGGACTCCTACAATAATGTCCTCACAACACTAAGGATATGTCCATTCTTGCACTCAGCCACACCATTCTATTGAGTATCTGGACAACTTCGTTGCACTTGTATTCCATGATCCTTCAAATAGGATAAAAAATCTCCATCAATGTATTCTCCCCCTGAATCCGAACAGAAAATACACACTTGTGATTGAAACTGAAACCGCACCATAGCATGAAACAACTTAAATATTGGGAACACCTCAGACTTGTGGCGAAGAAAGTATATCCATGTGTACCTAGTACAATCATCAATGAACGACACAAAATATTTGTATCCAAGCCGAGAAGAGACAGAAGTAGTCCAGACATCACTATGTATAAGCTCGAAGGGAGAGGTAGCATTCTCAGATATGTGAATAAATGGTGAGGTATGACTCTTACTTAAGCAACAAGATTTACAAGATGTATCAAAGGTGTGCAAGGAAGGAACCTTATTCTTAATAACGCCTGAATCAAACAAAAATTTTAATTTTTCAAAATGTAAATGACCCAAACGTTTATGCCATAATTCCCAAACATTATTTCTATGACTCAGAAAGGAACTAGAAGTGGAGGAACTGAAGTAAACTGATGATGTTGTTGTTTGAGGCTTCTCGAAGTCCAATGCAAACAGACGGCCCAACCTGCACCCCTTCCCTTTCACCTTCCTAGTGTTCCAATCCTAAATCAAACATTCATCCTGAGAGAAGATGAAATTGTTACCTTCATCAATTAATTGACCAACAGAAATCAAATTTGTAGTGAGATTAGGAACAAGAAGGGTCTTGCTTAAAAGGAAGGATGCAGTGGGTGAAAGCTTAAGAGACATATCACTACTACCAATGATGTTTAACTTTTCACCATTGGCAGTAACAATATGCTTGTGATGGGTTTTAGTAAGGTTACTTGGTTGGTTAAGATAGGCTCCTATCGTGTGGTTGGTAGCTACAGAGTCAATGATCCAAGTATGAGAAGAAGAAGCACAATAACTGGAAAACTCACCATGTAAGCCAATAGCAAAAAGAGCAGAAATTACCAGTTGTCGAATGTTTTCCTCAACTATAGATGCCAGAGAATCACCTTTAACAAAAGAATCACCACTAATAGTAGATTTCTTACTCCCATGTGCTACAACAACAGTGTCAATTCCATAGGTTAATCGTTACAGCTTTATAGGAATAATATCTTCTCTATTGGAGGCCATTTCAGCAAGAAAACAGTAGTCCATGCACAAGGATATCAAAGACAACCAAATTCAGCAATCAAAAACTCAGGACAACATTCCAAAAAAGGCAAGTTTTAAGACTGTCAAGTCTAAAACCCTTCAAATATGAATCTGAAGTCTAAATCAAATAAATGGGAAGCAAGAAAACCCTAGGATGACACCAGATCTAGGGTTATAGGTTGATCGAGTCAGTCGATTTAGAGAAATTTGTGATTTACCAACACATCAAGCATCTTTTTCAAGAATAAGGAGATATCTTGTGTTGATCGAAACAGTCCCTAGAAATCTCCAAACCAGAAACTGAGTGTAGGATTAAGAAGAGCTTATGAGGACCCTTCAATCTAGAGAGAAAAACTCAAATCACAGGCTGATGTAGAAGGCTAGAAGTCCAAAAAAAGTTACAAACCAAAAAAGAAAATTGTACAGTGTTACAGTCCCAAGAAGAAGATCAGAACTCCTTCGAAAACTTCACCAAATCAGATGTTGTTTGTAGGAAGAGTATATTAGGTCTAGGCAACACCAGATCTAAAGTTTGGCCTCAAACCAATGTCTCACAAGAGAGATCTAACGAAATCTCTCATGTTGGTTGCGCAAAGAAGACTGAACAAGAAGGAGTTGATCAAAACAGCCTAATATGACAGGATTACTGCTTCTAGTGAGTTTCACGAGAGAGAGAAAATAGATCAGAGAGCAACCTGCTCTGATAGCATGTCAGCACTTGTGTGAATAGAGAGAAGAACAAGAATAATCTTAGAGGTGTCAAGAATCAATGACCCCCCCCCCTCAAAGAGTCTCTTATATATTAAAAGATATGTACAATTACAAGAATGCCCATATAGGGCTGAAAGAGTAAAGAAGAATAAGAAGTATAAGTAACGTACAACAAGGACTATACTAATAAGACACATCAAGTTATAGAGTTTCCACATGAGTTTGTCTTGTGCTGCTAGTGACAAGCCCAGATAAAGGAGGGTGTCAAGTTGGAAGCTAGCGTTAAAACCTTTGCAGAATTCTCAGGATATGGAATAGTAAAGTAAATCGAGATGCACTTAGGATTGGAGATTGTAGTTCAACAGAGAAGAGAGAAGAGAGAAAAGAGAAGAATGTTTTCTCAATACTAAAGATGGTGGCGCCTAAGTTAGTATTTATACTTAGGGCGATAGTTCACAAGAAATACAAGAGGAAAGGGCAGAAATGCCCCTACTAGGCCATAGGCCGCTACACATTACAACACTCCCCCTCAAGTTGGAGCATATAAGTCAATCATGCCCAACTTGTCACATAGTTCATTATGTCGTAGATAGTGAAGACCCTTTGTAAGAACATCTACTAGTTGTTCCTTGGAAGTGATGTAAGGAGTATAGACTTCCCCCTTTTCAAGTTTCTCCCTTATGAAGTGCTTGTCAACTTCAATATGCTTGGTCCTATCATGAAGAACTGGATTGGCAGCAATATTAATGGTTGCCTTATTGTCACAGTAGAGAGACATTGGGCCATCAACAGAGAGACCCATCCAATCAAATTCTTTACCCATTGTACTTCAACAACTCCATGCGCCATGGTTCTATACTCGGTTTCAGCACTAGATCTAGCCACAACACTTTGTTTGTTGCTTTTCCAAGTAACCAAGTTTCCACCAACAAAGGTACAATATCCACTAGTTGATTCCCTATCATCAACTGCCCCAACCCAATCTGCATCTATGTAGACCTCCACTTTCATATGATCATGTTTCTTGAAAAGTAACCCAATTCCTGGATACTTCTTCAAATACATAAGAACCCTCTCAGTTGCCTCTAAATGAGAGGATGTTGGTGCATGCATAAACTAAGTACACCAACAGCATAAGCTATATATGGCCGAGTTATTGATAGGTAGAGAAGTCTTCCTACCAGCCTTTGAAATTTCTTGACATTTGTCATGGGTTCTCCAATACAACCACCAAGTCGATGGTTTTCCTTAATAGAAAAATCTACAGGCTTTGCTCCTAACTTTCTTGTGTCCTGCAAGAGATTTAGGACATACTTCCTTTGGGAAATAAAGATGCCCTTTTTTGACTGAGCAACGTCAATACTAAGGAAATAATGTAGTTGTCCCAGATCTTTCACTTCAAACTGCATAGCAAGGGATTCTTTGAACTTTTTAATCTCAGAGTACCAATTCATCGTAATCACAATGTCATCAACATAGACAATTAATACCACAACACTCTTCTAGTTTCTCTTGACAAATAAAGTATGGTCAGATTAGCACTACTTGAACCCAATTTACTAAAGGGCCAAGTGAAATCTACTAAACCAGGCCCTTGGGGATTGTTTCAAACCATATAAAGATTTTTTTAGTTTGCAGAGTTTCCCTTCACACCCTTGTGCTACAAACCCAGGAGGTTGGATCATGTACACTTCTTCTTCCAGGTCCCCATTTAAAAACGCATTTTTGATGTCCAGTTGGAGGAGCTCCCAATCAAAGTTAACAGCCAAGGATAGTATAATCCGAATAGTGTTCATTTTAGCAACCGGACCAAAAATCTCAGCGCAGTCAACCCCATACACCTAAGTATACCCTTTTGCAACTAACCTAGCTTTATACCTCTCAACTGACCCATCTGCTCTATGCTTTACTATGAATACCCACTTGCATCCCACTAGCTCTTTGCCTTCAGGAAGATTCACCAACTCCCAAGTGTTGTTTTTGTGAAGGGCACTAATTTCTTCATTCATTTCCTCTGTCCATTCAGATATAGATAAGGATTCTGCAACACTTTTGGAAATGGAGACACAATCAATAGCAGTCAAAAAGGCACGAAACGAGGGAGTAATGTTTTTGTAGGACAAGAACTGAGCAATAGGATGCTTATTAGTACATGATTGAACCCTTTTTCTGAGCAATTGAGACATCAAGATCATTAGAAGAGTCATCAATAGAAATAGGTTCAGTAATATCAAAAGGAACAAGGGTACCCGGATTTTCCTTCAAGGAGTCAGATGGTGTTGGATGTATAGTCTCAAGTTGCTCCACGGCCTTTCAGTTCAATTGTCCCTTATGGCGCCTCAAGAAGACAAGAAATGGAGAGGAGTCAAGAATAGAGGGAAGAGGAATTTGAGGAGTTGGAGCTTGCCTCTCCTCCTTCACACTATTCTCCCCCTGGGGAGAGGCTTGGAAGAAGGTTTTAGATTCAAAGGACACATCCATCGACACAAAGTACTTATGTGTGACTGGATTGAAGCATTTGTAACCTTTCTGAGAAAAGGGATAATCCAAGAAAACACATGGAACAGATTTGAGATCCAATTTACCCCAACTGGGAGAAAGATCATGAACAAAACACTTACACCCAAACACACGTAGGGGAATGGAAAATAAAGGGGATTGAGGAAAAAGAAGTTGATGTGGGGCCTTGTATTGCAAGAGGCGCGATGGCATGTGATTAATAACATAAGCTGCAGCCATCACAGCATCAACCCAAAACCGTTTTGGAACATGCATATGAAGCATCATACTACGGGCAACTTCGAGGAGATGGTGGTTCTTCCTTTCAACAATGACATTCTATTGTGGTGTTCTAGCACATGAGCTTCTATGAAGAGATCCATGAGAGGAGAAAAACTCGACTAAGTCATGATGGAAATACTCCTTTGCATTATCTGATTGGAAGATTTGGACTTCAACATGAAATCGAGTGAAAACCATGCGATGGAAATCTTGCACAACCTTGGGTACATCTTCTCTCGAATGCATGGGATATAGCCAAGTATATCTCGAATAGCCATCAATTAAGTTGATAAAGTACTTGTACCCACCCTCAGTAGATATTTTTACAGGGCCCCAAACATCAAAAAAGACAACATGAAAAGACAATGTAAATATTTTATTATTTGATGAAAAAGTTGTTCTACAATGCTTGCTCAACTAACACGTTTGACAATGTAAACTAGTAATAGACACTGACTTGAATAATTCAAGAAACACAACTTTCAAAGACTCAAAGGACAAATGACCAAGGTGATTATGCCAATAACCACAGTTCATTGTTCTTTGACTGACTCATAAGACTCACAGATTGATGCCACAGGACTAGCTTTATTCTCCATAATGTAGAGGCCATCAAGGTTTAAAATGTCGATGTCGATGGAAATGTTGTTTACCAAAATATAGGACATATGTCAAAAATGTCGAGGGGAAATATTGTAAAAATTAGAGACATTCTAGAAATATTATGAAATATGTGGAAATATGCAATGATATTTTGTAAAATGATAAAAGAAGCATTAATACATATTTATAGACTATTATCTTATTCCCAACCATTATATAAAGCTAAGAAACTAAGATCAATAACAAATTAGTAAATGACAATTTACTAATTTATTATGCATTTTGATGTTTTTACAAGGTTATCTGATATTTTCTTTTCTTATTTTTAATTCTGATTTATTATAAATTCTAATATATTTATTTCACACTAGTAAATAGAAATACATTTTTTCTGATATTTTAAATATTAAAGTTATAATACATTATGTTTTATTATAAATTTAATAAACTGATTCTCCTTTTTGTACTATTAAGATTATGATAAATTCTGAATTCTTAAAAAACTTAATGAATTTATTATGATGTTTAATACTAGATTTATAATAAATTATGATTTAGTACAAAATTTAATAAACTTATTCTGATTTTTTATATTAAATGTAGAATATGATTTATTATAAAATTTAATAAACATTTTCTGATTTTAATAAATATTTTAAAAAATAATTAGTTAATATTTTATGTTTTATATTATAAAGTAATTAATTTATTCTTTTGTTTTATATTTTGTTAATTCTTTTTTATAAATATTTTATTTGAAATATTAAATAGAAATTATTAATGGAATAATTTATATTAATATTATTAATGTACATTAGTCGACATTAGTCGGCATCCTGTCTACATAATAGGAAAAACTATATTTTTTTTGGTTATTTGGATCGATTTGGTCTCAGTCGATTTTTGAAATATAGGAAATGTTGACCGAAATAATGTAACTTTTATATTACCATCCATTTTCATGACTGTGAGCCTCAACATCAACATATGTCAGGCGACATTAGTGACATTTGAAACCATGGAGGCCATCAATCATATTTCATTTACCAATCGTCCTCCCCGAGGTTAACTCCCGGAAAACACAAGAATGGGAAAAAAAAGTCACACAACAATTTAAGGATTGAGTAAAATACTGCTTATAGATAACAAATTAATAGGAAGCTTAGGAACATGAAGGGTATTGGATTAGACAAGACCATCGAGAAGGGATACAGGTCCCTGACTAGCAATGGTGGATAGAGACCCATCAGCAAGTCTCACTTTATCCCTTCTAGAGAGAATAGTAGGTCTGAAAAAGATCGGACTTACCAGTCATATAGTTTGATGCCCCTGAGTCAATGACCCAAGGTGATTCGGGAGCAGAGGTACACAGATGAAATGCAGAAGCACCTTTACCTGATGTAGAAGTGAATGACGTAGAAGGGGTAGGAACCGACCTATCTATCTGCCCGAGTGTCCTACCATACAGATCCAAATGATCTCTGAAGGAGTTGATGATGTCTTCCTTGGGATTGGAACCACTGGATATTCTTGGGGAAACACAGTAGTCTGATTATTCTGCTGATAGTCTTGTGTGGCTAGATTTGCAGAAGTAAATTTCTTCTAAGGAGGCTTCTTTGAAGTGTCTTGATTTTTGGTTGCCCACTTGGGCTTCCCCACTAACTCCCAACAAGCTTCTCGAGTGTGTCTAGGTTTCTGGCAGTGAGTACACCACAGCTTGTCTTTATCTTCACCTTTCCTTGGTTCTCCCTTTTTCATTCCTATCTTCACCTTTCCTTGGTTCTCCCTCTCAGAAACATTCATGAGATTTTTTCTACTCTCTTCAGATTGGACTAGAACATATATTTCCTGAATTGAAGGTAGTTCCCTACTTCCCAAAATCTGCACCCTGAGAGGCTCATAAGCCAGATTCAGCCCATGCAAGAAAGCAAAAACCCGCTGTTGGGAGACAAGTTTTTTATAGTCTTGTGCATCTTCATCATTCCTCCAGTCAATGGTCTGATAACAGTCCAGTTCCAGACAGATGTAAGGGTTGAGTAGCATGTAGATAGGTTACGGTCCCCTTGCTTACATGTAGATGATTCTGCTTGAAGTTGATAAATCTTGGCAAAGTGCCTCCGTTCAGAATAGGTTGCCTTGGTTTGTTCCCAAATTTCACAGGTTGTGTCAACCCATATGAAATTTTTCCTTACATGAGGTAACATGGAGCCTAACAGCCATGACATAACCATGCTGTTTTCTTGATCTCATCGATCATGTTCAGCAGTACCAGACTTTGGTTCTTTTATTTTTCCACTTATATAACCAGCCTTCCCCCTAGCCGTAACATAAAGTTTGATTTGGACCATTCCACATAGTTCAAACCATCAAAGGGGGTAATAGACATAGAGAAATTCATGTCGTCCATCCCCCCATTTAAGTTTCCTTGCTGGGAAGTAATACTAGAGGTTGCTGAATCCTCAATAGCCATTTTCAAAGAAAATCTACTGCTGTTTTTTCAAAGACCGAATCTGATATAGAGGATTTTTTGTCTAGAAAAAAAAATAGGAGCCTCCAAAGAATGTTTAACAGTACTATACGTGATAACTCTTAGTTGAAACACCTCAGTTTACAGGAGGAGGAGACCACCAGTCCCTACAATCCTCAAAACTGTGACATTCACAGTGATAAAAGGTTTACGTATGAATGTAACAGTGCATACCTGTCTTCCACGACCCACAACACAGAAAAAAACCCTCAGAAAATCAATTTCTGGTGCATTCGGCTGCCACCACAAACCCAGAAAAACACCTTACTGCATCCAGTTGCCACCACAGATCTGGAGAGATCTTTTACTGCATTCGGCTGCCAGCACACCCTTCTCCTTGGTACAGCAACCAAGAGAGAAGAAAGAAAAAAAAAATCAGGGACTGAAGGTTGAGCCCAGAAGAAGAAACCACGATCTTGAGAAAAAACAGATTTCCAGAAAAGGAAAGAAATCACGATCTGAGAAGAGAAGCTTGCGCCCAGATCAGAGATGCTCTGATACCATGTAGTTCGACAGTTGGGGCGACAGCTCATACGAAATACAAGAGGAAAGGGCAGAAATGCCCCTACTAGGCCACAGGCCGCTACACATTACAACAGAGACCAAGAGATAACTCAATGTGACCATTTCCGGTACCTTGATTCAATAATTCATAGCAAGGGATGAGGAGGATGTCACCCAAAGAATTAGAGCAGGGTGGGCAAAATGGAGGCCTCCATCTGGACTTTTATGTAATAGGTAAATACCACTTAGAATAAAAGGAAAAATCTTTAAAACAGTCATAAGGCCAGCTATGTTGTATGGAGCAGAGTGTTGGGCAGTCAAGAAACAACATGCCCAGAAAATGAATGTGGCAGAAATGCGAATGCTAAGATGGATGAATTGAAAAACTAGAAAGGATAGGATTAGGAACGAAGCTATCTGTAGGAACTAGGAACCTAGGAGTAGATCCAAAAGGTGATAAAATGAGAGAGAGTAGACTAATATGGTTTGGGCACATGACCAGTTAGAAGAAGTGATCTGTTACACATTGAAGGGGCTAGAAGAGCTCGGGGTACACCAAAAAGGACATGGGTAGTAGTAAGAAATGATTTAAGCACTAATAGTTTAACAGCAGATATGTGTGTTAATAGAATGGATCAGCAAAACATGATTCATGTAGCCAACCCCATGTAGTTAGGATAAGGCATGGATGATGTTGATATTGATGATGATGATATCAGGAAATCCTTATTAAGGCAAAGTTTAGGAAGATTACAAATACAAATATGTACAGTGCAAAACAAGTTTTAGAAATACAATATACAAGGTTTTTCACTGTACATACTGAGCCTATAAAATAGAAGTTTTTTTTTGAAGAAGAAGAAAGTAAAAAATAAAAGTATTATTGGACAAGAAATACAAAAGAACTCCTTGGGAAAAGTGAAGGCTGAGTTAGAAGACACCCAAAACATGCAGAAGTTTCCTACAGTCAACCCATGGAAGACAGACCGCCAATAAATGCCTAACATTCTCCATCATTGTATCATTTCTTCAGGAAACTCCTTTTTTCTTTGTTTT
The DNA here is from genome assembly GCF_056320005.1 of Nelumbo lutea. Taxonomy (NCBI): domain Eukaryota; kingdom Viridiplantae; phylum Streptophyta; class Magnoliopsida; order Proteales; family Nelumbonaceae; genus Nelumbo; species Nelumbo lutea. The sequence continues at coordinate 1,881,721 of NC_142685.1, read as the reverse complement.
TAGCTATAAATACAATATTCACCCTCCCTCCACCAAAAAAACGCTATTATATTATATCTTATTTGTATGGGAAACTCATTATTTTCTGATCAAATGACTAGAATTGTTCTGTTCCACTTATATTATTTCCTATTTTGCTTCTTCCCACAAAATCCAATCCTCTGAACTCGATCAGCATTGGCAAAGTCATACCATTTACAATATGATTCATGAATCAAATTGTAAATCACAGATTCTAATTTGAATAGTATGACTAAATTCTCTTCAATAAAATGTCACGATTATCATGTAAATCCTATAATTTGATTAGTCCATCTTAAGATTATTTTATTGGTAATTGTGAAACTTCATTTAATTATAAACAAAATATTTACAAATTACCTCCAACCAGGCTGGATCTAGAACATCCACACCCATATACTAAAACTATACAAGAAGGCTCAAAACAGTTGATCCCTAGAAACCCTTAGTTTGGCTAAAGTATCAGCCAGACCATTTGCTGATCGTTCTATCCTTCTCAAAGTAGCCCCTATTTCCATTACAATACATTACAATCTCCCATACACACCTTGGCTGTTACTGTTCATCCAAGTTATTACCAACTTTAAATCCCCTTCTACCACCACTTGTTGAAAGTTCAGTTGCTTGGCTAGTCAATGGACTTTTGTTTTAAACCCCTTTCTAAAATAAGACTTATTAGGGTTATTTAAAGACCTTTGAATTTTGCTTTCCATCATAAGTAGATTAAAAGGCCAACATGTGTGGCTTAATTGACAAAGTCAAACTTGATTGTATCATCTTGCAGTAATTGTGTACAAGTGATAAATTTTGTTTCGATAAATACGTATGTGATGAATGTGATTGAAAATGGTGTAAAATCATTTTTATATATATTTAACTATTTGGTTTTTTGCTATACATATTGAATTTTTTGACAAATATATAGAAAATAAAGATAATATTATGATTACAATTCAATTTGATTAAACTTCCTATTCAATTTACAATACTCCAATTTTCAAAACATTGACTTCACCCTTTGACCAAGGCAAGCAGCTGGTAGTGGAAGCAAAGAGAGAATTATCATCGACTAATGGCCAAGCCAAGAAAATAGAAAATAATGAGAAACAAAAAGAAACTATCAATGACAAGAGTATAAATAATTAAACAAAGTGGACTCAAAACTTTGTTTCATGAGATAGGGAGAACTACAATGGAGAGAGAATATCAATAAATACATTTTTCAAAAATTAAAATACCAACTATAACAACTTGACACAGACTCCACTCAACCATATGGACTCCACAAGTATGAACTATAACATTACAATGACAACAACAACAAGAATCTGTAATAAGAGATACCTTTTCTAAGCCAGAATCTGTAAGATGTATAGAAATACCAAAGATGTATGCTACAGAAGATCTATTCATTCCTTCATCTCCAACACCAGCAGATAATGAAGATGCCCAACCTTTAGCTTTTAGAAAGAAAAGCAAGCTTCCCCTGCCCTCTGAAAACCAAGATTTTATCTAGTCGATATAACATTTATTCTATATGTTTTGGGCTATGTTACGCTGGAAAGAAGAAACAGAAAAGAGCAAGAGTGAATGTAAAAAGGAATAAAAGTATTATCTACGTCCCTATTAAGGCCTTTAAAGAACAGTGACAAAGAACCAATTAAATAATGTGCATGCAATGCCAGAACTTTCCCTATGCATGATATAACACGTATAACAACATTAAATGACACAAATACCAACAATATTAAATAACACATATACCATAATCCATACCAAAAAGTTCCTCAAAACAACCAAGTACTATAATTACTAGATATTAATAAAGCACTAAACTCAATAGAACGTAATCCAATATCTTAGATAAATTTGAAACAGTTCTAGGCAAATTAAAATTTTAAGCACATATCGCATCTTGTATCTCAGAGTTGTCCCAATGATGCACTGCACTCAGAAAAGCCCAACAAAGTACTGAACCACAAGGGATATTTTCCAATATCTTTAACATATTTAGATCAGTTTTAGTTAATTTGAAGTTGCAGAGATAAATCCACCAAAGCAAATAATATAGCTTACCATGCCCCATCAGATGGGCTAAATAGTCTTCTGGTTTCGTCAGGTATTCATTATGAAGACACGGCAAGGTCCATGTTAAATTGAGGATATGAACATCTTTAACTGCCTCTAACCTGTAAATTCTACCAGCTTTCCAGATAGGACCTTCCTTCTGGTAATCAGGCTTTAACCGAGGACCATCTCTGACATCACTGAACAGCTCAACAACCCAATTCTGAAGCACATCTAGAGACTCTGCAACACAAGGAAAAACCATAATTTATATAGGACAAGACATTAAAAAAATACAACATAGAAACTGTCTTTTTGGTTGCCATTCTATCTTGTACATTAAATATAATAGAATAGAATAAGCCCTACAAGATTGTGAGTAAAACAATAAAAGGGGCCTGATTAGGTCAATCAGATAAATTAATTTAAGAAAATAAAAATAGAAAAAAAAAAAGGAATGGAGCAAGAAAATTAACATAGAGAACCTGAGAGAACCACACATTAATAAAGATGGCAGAAAATCATATGAAGCAAGAAGAAAGAGGAAGGCTAAGAGGGTGGATAGGCCCAATACGGTCAGTCTGTGCTGGACACTTGGATGTCATGCCAACACTTGATGGTCCAAGCTGAGGCCAGCAGAAAAATAAATAAATAAATAACCTTGGAACTCATGAACAAGGTACTACAAGAAAAGATGTATTTTTTTATCAAAAACAGAAACTTTTATTAATAAAAGGTGATGGAAGAAGATACAACAGGAAGGGGGGTAAAATCTCTTACCCCACCCTAAAAGTAAAACATCACATTACAACACAGCCCAAAAGAAACTAGCTCTTCCCACCCCTTGTTTAGCTAAATAGTCTGAAAGAATTGGCACTCCTCTTGGACCACTGAAACTGAATTTGCATGTCTTGAGTGAGCTGGTAAATTTTCTTTTTTTCATTCGAGAACTTCCACAAGCTAACATCTTCCTTTTGCAGCCAGTTAATAGCCAATCTAGAGTCACCCTCGACCAGCAACTTCCTAATATTCAGCTGTTTGGTTCTTTTTATTCCTTCTAATACTGCTGAAATTTCAGCTCTCAGAGAATCCCCCAACCTATAGGCCCTGAAAACATGGCCAAAATTCGACCTTCTTCATCCCTAAACACTCCACCTATACCTGAAGAGCCTGGGTTTCCTTCGTTGCTGCCATTAAAATTCAATTTAGTGAACCCCAAAGTTGGAGGAGACCAAGTTGGAACAGGGGAATTAATCAACCGAGCGGACCAGGCTACTTCTTTCCAATTTCTAATGATATCTCCCGCTGAGAATCCTTCAAATAGCTTCATAGACTTGACCAAATGAACCACCCTACCATAGATTAAATCAATGATGGCTTCTTTGTTCTTTTCTTTTTCGTGGAAAATTCATTGATTCCTTTCCTCCCACACTGTCCAGCATACAGATGCTCTTACACATCTCCACAAGATTTTACCCCTCTTTTCTAAACCCCCCACTGAAGTAGAGTCAAACAAGCTTTGCACACTTGGGGGGTGGGCCACCTGCAACCAAAAAGAGAAAAAAAACAACACCAGATTTATGATACAAAAGAACAGGAAACTAAAACATGATAACAGCTCTCACCATTCTTCTTACATAAGATGCACCAGTGCAAGGATAAACACCAACTTGGCCTTTTCTTTTGAAGTAAGTCACAAGTGTTACACTTTCCTAGGATAGCTTCCCAGCAAAAAGCACCTACTCTGGGAGGAATTGGTCTACCCCAAACTTCCGGAACCGGGAAAGGAAAATCAAGTGCCGATTGGGAATGGGTTAATTCCTTGAAAAAAGAAGAGCAAGAAAAGATACCCGAGGGAGTAGGAGCCCAAATCCTATTGTCCAATCTAGAGGAGTCAACAACTACCTCCTCCAGAATCTTGAGCAAATTAGAAATGGAATCCAATTCGGAGTCTCTAAGAGCCCTTCGAAAGCCCAGGTTCCAATCAGGGCCAGAATTAGAAAAGGTTAGGAAGGTAGCAATAGGCTCATTTTTAAACCTTGAGAGAGAGAACAAAGAAGGAAATTGCTCTTTCAAAGGTGTGTCACCCACCCAGATATGTTCCCAAAATCTAACAGAATTACCAGAGCAAAGGTCATACCTGATAAAAGGAAGGAAGGACGAAAGAATAGCATGAATAGACTTCCAGGGAGAAGCTCTTGTGGCCCTAGATGAAACACCCATGTCCCAGCCATCTACCTCTTGCCCATGAATACTTAGGATAATTTTAGCCCACATATTATCCCTTTCCTTTGCCAGCCTCCATTAGGGTTGTTCATAAGAAGGCCCAACCCGACCAAACCAACCAACCCGGACCGACCCAACCCGAGTCGACCGGGTTTTCATCAGCACGGGTCGGTTTCGGGTTGTGCAAATTCCTAAACCGATGATTCAGGTCGGTTTCAATTTTCACACAAGAAAACCGAAACCGATCCGAACCAAACCGACTTAGGTCCTAGTTCAAACATGAAGTTCCAAAGCCCATCAGGCCACCTAGTTTTTGAATGGTTGCAAGAAACTTTGGATTAGTCAATAGTGATTAATGAACAACTTTTGTGATTAACTTTTCATTTAAATTTTATCATAGGAGATGGCTAAAATGATGTTCAATTTATGATTGTTTTTAAAATTAGCAAGATTTTATCACGGGGATGAACTTAGAACCGAAACCGACCCAAACCAACCCAACCCGACTCAAACCGACCAGGTCGGTTTTGCTTAACACTGGGCCGGTTTTGGTTTCTATGTCAGGTAACCTGACTAGGTTGGGTCGGTTGGAAAAACCGCAGTAAACTGACCCAACCCGGCCCGTGAACAGCCCTAGCCTCCATAACCATTTCCCCAACAGAGCTTCATTCTTCTTCTGCAAATTACCCAAGCCAAGACCACCATTTCCCCAACAAGAAAAGATGTATCAAAAAACAGGAGTAACAGTTCAATTTAATATTCATTTAGTATGTAAAGCATGCCATGCTTTATGGATTTTGACCTTTGGGCACTTGAACACATGGCAATTGGCACACATGCCAGTTGGCTGAACTACAGAAGAAGTTCAACATTTATCAAAAATGAAATGGTTTACTCGAGAAAAATATTAACTTCCTATTACTTATTCCACATATATTAATAGATTAACCAAGAAGACTCCAAACCATCCATACTCATATTTCCAATATTGTTTTGACATCCAACCAACCTAAATACAGTTCATAATATTTAAAAGGGCAACCTAGTGCACAAGGCTCCCACCCTAGTCACCCAGGTCGCAATGGAGCAACCACACCTAAATACATTTCATAGTATTTAACCACATAAGAAACACCACAAAAACTCATTCTGGACTTTCCAATCCCAAATTATCCAATTTTGTAGACTGGACATTTGACTATCTTCACTTCCTAGGACATAATTGACTTCAATGAAAGACTTATTAATTGATCCCACAATCTAGAACTCAAGTTTTCTAGACTATTTGACTCAACAAACTTCTACCATTAATAGATGCACTCACTAAGGCCTCAGAACTCTATTCCACTCCTTCGCAAAGACCAAAAATACCCTTTAATAAATTTCCATGTTAAGACTAAAATACCAGCCTTTTTTGGTCACTGAAGGATCCAAATTCTCCAATTGATCTGAATTTTTAAACGTAGGTGATAAACTCATAGAACCATCACATATCCAAAATGAAAGCCAATCCAATGCCAACATCCAAACCATGTAATTAGATTGTAAAGGAATTTTTCTTATCATTTTTGGAAATCATGGATTAAATTATCTTCTCCAACGCATATTGTAAAATAACATTGGGTACCAATACATTTGATAATCGATAACAATAAAAAAGATTTGCAAGAAATCTAGCTAATACATTGGGATATTGGCCAAAAATAATATGCAGAGGCATACATCCGTATGGAATAGAATGTATAGACCCGCCCTAAATGGGGGTGGGATGGGGATGATTTCCCCCCGCATGGGACGGGAACGGAGAAATTTCCATCCCCGTTGGCGGGGACAGGGAGAGCACTCTCCGCCCCGCGGGGACCCTGATCCCCACCCTGGGGAGAGCACACACGCATACGTCTACATATGTATATATGTATGTATATTAGTTTTTTTTTAAATATGGTTGAATATGTTTGAATATATTTAAAGCTTTTTTAATAGGACTATAAATTTTAACTATTTCATTTTTAATTTTTTATATAAAATAAAAGCAAAAACAAAACGGTTGACATTATAAAAAATCACGGGGAGTGGGGATCCCTATGGGGATGGGGATAACCTTGTCCCCGTCGGCAGGGACGAGGATGGGGAGTAGCTCCATGTCCTCGTCCCACCCCGTTGCCATTCCTAGCCTCAACTCAACCCCCTTCTAGCTCTTTGCATTCTTTTCCAATTAAGGAGGTATGATGCAAGCCAATCCCCCCTAGGGTTGGAGCTTTTTGTTGGGAAGTTATCCATAAGAAAATTAATGCATGTAACCTTCTCCACAGAAAGAGATCTAAGTGGTACTTTCCCTTTATTTGTGTGTCCAATGTAAAGCCAATGGTCAGACCTGCTATCACTTACTAATCCTCTGGCTAATGCACCAAGCCTTCACTCCAAAATGTGTTGCTTGGCCAAAGAAAAGCAGGGAAGAATTGTGGAAATGCACTAGAACATAAATAAGTAAGACAATCTAGGAAGAAAGAAACTCAAAAATCTTCTTGGAAAAGAAAAGAAGCAAAGAAGCTATAATTGGAAACATTATGATTTGAGTGGCTTGTTGGCTGAAATCCTTAAAAACTTTCTCAATTGTACCCTTAAAAACTAGAAGTAGTCAATTCTTCAACTAATAAGATGGTCATATTCCTCTTTCTTCTCTCCAGCGGAAAAAGGTCTCACTAAGCTCAATTTTGATCAAAGTAGCCTGGAAATCCAGGATTATTGGGAGCTGGAGGGGTATTTAGGGGTGAAGAGGGTAAAGTTATTGCATTATACTCAGATCCATTTGATGCGGGTGACTCCTTAAGAGCAAAGGTTATGACATTTTTTTGTTGTTGTTGTTGTTGTTGTTGATAGATAACTGAAAGTATTTCATTAATATAAACAAGTATATACATAGGATTACAACCGGGGTCTAGGTACCCCTAAAAGCAGATGGAACAACAGAAACCAATACAGACACACATTACCCATTAACATATAAAACTCCCTGCCCTTCCCTTACCCACAGAAGAAGTTGCACACTCACACCTTAAAACAACTTGGCCCAAAATAACTGTTCCCTTTCAACCCCTTGCCTTGCTAGAGCCTGTCATCCCATTAGCAACCCTTGGAACCCATTGAAAAGTTATTGTTACACCTCTCAAATGCCACTTGCTCTTCTTTACCAAATCTCGGTAGCTCCAAGCTGCCTTCTTTTTATTCTTTAACCAACTTACTGCTATTTGGGAGTCTCCTTCTATTAACAGCCTTCTTAAATTTAGATTTTCTGCTAATTGGACCCCATACAATACAACAAGCAATTCAGCCTTAGTCGAATCTCCTTGGGCAATAGGATCCAAAAATATAGCTAAGAAAGTTCCATCTTTATCCCTGAATACCCTCCTATGCCTAAAGGGCCTAGGTTGCCAAAACAGCTTCCATCAAAATTAAGTTTTACAAAGCTTTCTGACGGTGGTTCCCAAAGCTGAACTCTTCTAGTCTTTCTTGTAGACAAAAGGGCCACTTCCCTCCATTTCCTTTTTATGTCACCAAAGGAAAATGGAGAGAATAGATCCAAGGTCTTAACCCAATGAATCACCCTTAGGAGGATATAGTCTAAAATTGCTTCCAAACTTCTCTCCTCATCTTTGAAGAGTCTCGCATTTCTTTCTTCCCACACTGTCCAAACGACAACAGCCCTATTGCATCTCCATTAGGGATGTAAACAGATCCAAGGTCTTAGCCCAATGAATCACCCTTAGGAGGATATAGTCTAAAATTGCTTCCAAACTTCTCTCCTCATCTTTGAAGAGTCTCGCATTTCTTTCTTCATACACTGTCCAAATGACAACAGCCCTGGTGCATCTCCATTAGGGATGTAAACAGATCGAATTTGAATCGAATCAGGCAATACCCGAATTCGATTGGATATCCAAGGGATATTGAAAAATAGTATTCAAATTCGATTAAATATTCGAATATTCGATTCAATTCAAATTCAACCAATTAATTATATTAGGTAATTAATAAATATTTTATTTATATAAAATATATAAATATACAAATTACTTATATAATTTAATTAATATATATAAATTATATAAAACATTAAATATTTCTTATATTATATATAAGAATTAAATAATCGGTCGAATTCAGATATTTATCGAATCAAATCAGGTCATATCCAGTGTTTTAAAAGTGCAAGGCGCAAAAAAGGTGTAGGGGCCAATTTGCACCTGAGGCACAAGGCACAAGGCAAGGTGCACGCCTTTTTGAAGCAAGGCGCAAAAATACAAAAAATAAAATGCTAAAAAGTCAAAATAAAATGTCAGAAGGCGCATGTCTGGGCTGAGGTGCAAGGCGCATCAGGAGTGCACCTTTTGAAAAGGCTACGCCTAGGACCTATGTGCCTAGGTGCGCCTTTTAAATCACTGGTCATATCCAAATTCAAATCCGATTAGTTATTTGGTATGAATAGGATATCCGAATTCAACCAATTAGATATTCGAATTATCCGAATTTGATTTGATTATGTCGAATACCGAATTCAAAATTGGATTTTCGAATACCGTTGACACCCCTAATCTCCATAAGAGTCTTCCTCTTTTTCTTGGCCACCTAAAAAATTCACCTACAAACACACTAGGTAAGCTTGTAGGCAAAGTTCACTTGCACCCAAAGAGATCAAAGAACCACTCCCAAATAGAGGTTACAAACAGACAAAAAATTAAAATGTGAAAAGCAGTCTCACCATTTGCTAGGTTATGGCATTGTTGGAAAGAGTACAATGGGCAAAAATCTTGAATAGTAGGAAGTTAACCATTTAAGGATACTCCAAGGTTGTGGGGGGAAGGCTACAAAATGACGGGGAAATTATTTGGAATTACAACAATGAGAAGAAGAAGTTCGGATGGTTGATACAAGATATAGAAGAAAGATTACAATAGGTCAAAAGAAATGTTAATTCCTAGGTAGCCAAACAACGGATGGGAGAGATCACCTATTCTGGACACAATTGTAAGAAAAAAGAAAATTATAGGGGAGAGATAAGATTGTTTATCTATCATTGACACTTTATCTTCTATTGTACACTTTACTTATTCCCTCAAGTTAACGAAATTCATGGTTATATATCAAAAAAAAATAGAACTTCAGGAAGAAATTAAAAAATAAAATAGAACTAGAAAAAATGGGTTAATTACTTAAATATACCATATGGTTTGACTAAACTACTTAAATATGCCTTGTAGTTTTAGAAACTACTTAAATATACCATTTTTTTTGTTGGAAAAGGTAAAGTAATATTTATTGATAAGAAATTACACACAGGAGGCTGAGATCAGTCCCAGAACAGGCTGACTGATCAAATCAGCAAATACACTTAAATATACCATGTTAAAGCATTTAACTGTAACGATTGACAGAACATTGAAGGACAAAAATGCCCTTTAACTGTTCTTTATATTTTCAAATACGCATTCAATAGTTTTTTTTTTCATTTTATTCGAAACCTTTACGAAAAATCATCAAAAATGCAATTAAAACATGTAAAGAAATAAAAATATTAGCTAAAACAATTATTTATGTTTGCGGGATTGACAAAGATTGTCAAGAGAAAATTCATCAAAAAAGATTGTCAAGAGAAAACGAAAGCTATTTTTATAACTCTTAGCTCTTTTTCTCTAATTCTTTCGTTTCATAAAAAGGAAAACAGAATAGATAATATACTCAACGTCTGAATTTAAAAGACATAATATAGCCCAACCAGCGAGTGATCTGAATAATATTCTAAAACAACATTTCATTATCAAATACAAAATAGAACAGAAAGGGGAATTTTCAGAACACAAGCTAATTTCTTGTAACAATCAACAAATACAGAGAATACCCAAAAGACGATTACTTGCATGGCACAGATTCACTAAAAAGGTCAACCTTATCTACCTCAAAACCACAATATGCTAATCGCATCTGACCCAATATCCATAAACTCACAAAAGTGACTCAGGAAACATCAACAATGCAAAATCTAAATTCTGAAATCCAAATTTTAGATTCGTGAAGCCAACCCCATATAGTTTGGATAAGGCATGGATGATGATGATGATGATGATGATGAAACTCCTCTTCTCCAAAAATTAAGGAACAAAAAAAAAAGATGAAACACATGAATGAAGAGAGAAAGAAAGAAAGAGGAAAGAGAACCAAACGACAGAAAAGGAATTGGATTTACAAAAATCACGACTACAAGAACAAGACACACTAGTGAATGTGATCGAGGAATCCAACCTATAAATCATGTTCGATCACCCATCAGTTTTTATCTTCAGAAAGATGAAATTTATGTATATGTAAATTTATATTAAAGAGAAAAATAAAATTAAAACAATAAAGGACCAGTCAAGGAACCATTAAAGTGATGCTATTTTCTTCTTCGTCTACTTCTATTGTTGTATCCGTGGTCCCTCACAGTTCCATCTCTCCATTGTTTGCTCTCATCGCTGTTTTTATATTATATCCTCTGACCCAACTTATTTGTGCCACCTCTTCCTTAAGCCCTTAAACAGAAGTTTCTAGCAGTATATAAATGCCAAATATGCTTGCATAGCAATTTCCCATTTTCTTTCTTGACTCTTCTCTGTAGCCTGTTGGATGAGTATGTACTATGTAGTAGACAGCAGTTGCCAATATGCCTCTGTCAAATTTATTCAAGAAAAGAAGTTCAGTGAGATGGTGGGGTGCTCAGTGGCATGCAGAGGATAATTTGGGGGGTGCTCAAGAAGATGAGATAGAAAAGCTGAGGAAGCATGGACAGGCAGGGCCGCAGGGGGTTCTGCATTAGGTTTCATAGTTTGAAGAAGAACAGTATTTTGACCATGGAAGATATAATTAGGATTATGATAAAATGTAATAGGCATTTGACATCAGATGTCAATGGCCCTAAACATTTTACTAATGTAGAGCTTATTTGTGTCAAGAGGGACCATACAAGATATATGTAAGTAATTTTGAAAACCACAGGGTATACTTAATTAGTCAAACCACAGTATGTTTAAGAAATTAGCCCAAAAAATTACAAAACCTAGGTCTTAAAATTCATTTTTCTTTTCATCTTTCTATCAAATTCCACTGTTATCTACAAAAATGGGGAAAAATATAGACAAATAGAAATTCCATGTAATTAAAATCTCAGTAAAATAAAATTTATAAATCCAAAACTTCCAAATGAGACCCCTCATACAGATTGGCCCAGCCTTTGTCCAGCATTGTATGGTGCATTCAGAGGTACAATATGTAGATAAATTCTTTCAGTGCCAAAAAAAAATCAATTTAGAATCCATACACCTCTTGGGAGGCCATGACCTGCACTCAACCCATCCCACACTGTGTATAAAATTACCAATGTTGTCATGTACTTAAAGATGATATGGAATTTAACTTTCTTTTTTACCACAACATAGAAGAAAAGAAGAGAAATTTATCAGAAGAAAAGCTCACCTCCCCCAATGACAACTAATTTCATTAATCCACCATGGTAGTTTTCTCTGTATAAGTGTAAAATGTGTTCCCTTAAGTTAACTCCTCTTTCCATGGCATCAAACAAGCTCTTTTTATTACCTTCCATGCAAGATGAGAAGCACTAAGTTACTTTATAATAGAAATTAGCAAGATATATACATCGCAAGGAACTATTAGGATGTTACATGCTTACCCCAAAAGAATCTGTTAAAAGGGTGCCCTTGTGAAGATGTATAACATTGAAGTTGCTGAAGACGACAAGCATCACTTTGCAAAACCTGATTGAATTCTATATTTTATTTTACAAAAATGGTTTGCCATGAAAGCAGAAGACCTAACATCAGCACAAGACTTACACAGATCACAGAAATGGAAAATAAGAAGAACCAGAGTTATTCAAAATTATAGACAAAACAATGAGGACCAGAAGCTACATAAACTGGGAACCGACCTGAATCTACAGCCAATATCTCTCGTTCCATAGCTTCAACTTTGACTAATGGTGAAATAAAGAATTGAGAAAACCTAAGCAGAAAATAAACCTTAACATTCAAAGATTCAGCTTTATCTAAAGATGAAACAAAGAATTGAGCAATCCTGAAAACAGACAGAGACTAACATCTATAAATTCAACAGAAATTCTAACTCTGTTAAAAACAATATGCTTCCTTAGGCAACAAATCGATTGATATATATAAAATGTACAAATTGTCCTCCAAAAACATAGCAAGGCAGCAACCAGGTCTCCAAAACTAACTGCCTCCTCAGTTTCTTAAGCACAATCTTTCTCCTAGACACATCTAAGCAAATTAAAAGAAGCAAAAACATTTTATTCTCAGCCAACCACCAGCAGGATCACTCTAAATCAGCGCAGACCCTTGCTCCATTCTATAAACTACCCAAACAAATATAATACTGAATTCCATAGACTTACATTTATACACCCACTTGTTGTACAGGGGTTTTCTTGTTTTGAATGAAATTCTATACTTCGCCTTTTCTCAAAACACAAATATTCAAAAACTTTGAAATATGTTACAAATGCATTTCCTAACTTTGAAATCTCAATAATGTGCTTTTTAATTTTGAAATCTAACAGTCACAGGTTTTTATCACAAACAGGCATTTGAGAAAGCTAAACTTCCAGTTTTACTACATCAAAATAAGTAATCAAATTTTATGAATTCCAAAATAACAGCCAGTTAACAAAGTCATTGGTTTACCTTTCCAAAGCCCCCTTGAGAAACTCCCGTTTAACTTCAAAATGGTAGCATGTATGCTCAGTTTCTGTGTACGCATTTGATGAGCCCCCACGCTTTGACAAGTAACTGTCATACTAGAAAACAAGACAGTAAAAGTCGGAATGCCAATGACAACTATATCACCACTCTCAGTAAAAATTCAAAACTCAGGGAGATTTTTTATCAGCAAAATAAATCCTATTAATTATATTAATTGGTGAAAACTGAATGGTAAAAAAGATTGGTTTCAGCCACCCAATAAGACATTAGCCAACCTCAATCGATGTTAAAGTAGTGCCCAAAAACAACTGCTGTCTAGTTTTTCCAAAACAAAGTTACAGTAGTGCCCGAAACAACTGCTGTCTAGAGACTCCTTGTTTTGGTAAAGTGTCAGCCATCCCATTTGCAGTCCTTCTTACCCAACTGGAAACATGGTGGTGATAAAAATGGGAAGTTTTTGATAAAAACTGGAAAACTTCCAGCTTTCCAAAGCTCCTGTGACAGGCCCTCTATTTCCCTAAAAGCGTGCCTATACATCCCATGATGATACTACCTCTCTTTGGTGGCCACACAAACGAAGTGGAAGCATATGGGCTTCACCTGTTGGAAGGAGTCCACCTATAACCAATCAAAGCAAGAGACCAAAACCAAAGACCAGCAGCAAATGGATAGGGGATTAGAAAGTGAAAGCAGGGTTCACCAATAGCCTTGTAAAAAACACACTAATGAGGAGATAAGCAGGAGTGAGATCTCCTTTTCTGTAGCAAGTCACAAGTGCTAAATTTTCTCATGATAAGCCTCCCAAATGAAAGCTCCTATTCTAGGTGGATAAAAAAAGTGGAAAAAAACAAATCAAACTAGTTAAAAAAAATTACTCCATTTTACATATTTATCTAGAATAGGCCAAGAATCAATTACTAATGAAATAAAAGCTAGAATACCTCATTTTCATCTGGAAATTTAGTACTTCCCATGAAGAGCATGTGTTCTGCAAAACACAAGAGTTGCCATGTGCTTGTATATCATAATTCAAAACCAAATATATTTGCATAAAAAATCTGGAAGCAGAAAAATGATGAAGTTGGCTTGGTTAAATAGAATAAAATATTTAAAATGCACATATTGTCTATCATTCTTTTTTTGCCCTTTTGACAGGGTTTCTTTCTTATTTTATCAGTGTTGTTTTTTATTGTGCTTTTTTATCAGTGTTGTCAGCTTTTAGCTTTTAGATTTTCACCCTCAAAGAGCATGGCAATGATTCATAGTACCATGCAAAACCTTTGATTATATCTATCCACCCAAAAAAATGTTTTTTAATTACAACATAATGAAATTTTCAGTTAGTAGATTGTGTATGATTAAGGAGTAACCTCCACTCCAGTCCAGGGTGTTTTAAAACTCAACTCATAATCAAATACTGAGCCAATCAGTTTAATAGTGAGATCTTTATTGTGCATTCTAGGCCAATAGGTGATGGTAACTTTTTCATAGCTAAGATTTTGTCTCTGCTACAAGAACCTGAGTTTTTGTTTCTTGGCTTTCTTTCCATGAGTAAAGGTGGACAAAGAAACACACAGATTGTTAGCAGATAGAGGAACAGTGGTCATGGTAGCCATGGAATTAGCTTTCAGAGTGAACATCTTGTTCAAATGGATGATGGGTTCCAAAGTTTGACAATTAATTGGCCGATAGTCCATCCAGGGACAGCATTTCAAGGTCTCATTTGTAATAGGTTCTATATAGCCAGGATGATTGTACTTTGCTCTATTCCTCAGTAATGTTTTTGCTCTTTATTTGACATCTAAACGCTATGCTTTGGCCCTTGCACCTCACTGTTGGAAGTGATTCCTTATACATTCTATTTACATATATGGTGCCTTCTATTTTGGTCACTAATGAAATATTTTACAAGTTTTATTGATCAAAAAATATCATATAAGTATAAAGTGGCGAAGCTCTTATTCTATTATCAGCTTCATAAAAGTTGCAGAGGGTGGGCCTTAGTGCAATGGTTTGGTTGCTCCATGGTCTTGGAAACAGCTTCTCTGTATGTGCAGGGGTAAAGCTGTGCATCTGTCCCTCCGCAGACCCCACATTGGTGGGAGCCTCATGTACTGGCCTGCCCTTTTTAGCTTCATAAAAGTGGCAGACTTGCAGTTGAGGATTAAGGCTGATCTGAGTTGAGTTGAGTGTCATAAAGTTTCAAATGGCTCTATATATATATATATATATAGTTTGGCAAGTAAGAATGAAATTTTACTACCATCTTATTGGAGAAGAAAATGTAAGAGGGTAACAAGGATGGGAAGGAAGATGAAAGGAAGAAAAGTTTTCAATGAGAGTTGTTAGTTGGAATGTGGGAGGTCTGGGTAGCGCATCTAATTAAAAACCATGAACCCTGGGATTAGAACAGATTTAAATGTGAAGAGGATTTGGTTGGGGTGGGAAGGGGTGGGGGATTTTCAGTGACAGATGAAAGACAAGTTGGATGGCTTTGCATAGAGAAATTCTAGGAGGAACCGTTGACTGTCAGAGGATGGGTCCAAGAAGCTTGATTGATTGGAAGTGATTTCAATGTCACCAATTGTTGTGACAAGAAAAGCACCATCTCTTCAAGGCTAACCACGACCATGAAAAGATTCAATAAAGTAATCAATTAATACATGATTAAGCGTGTTCCGTGGTGAATGAGAAATATACTTGGTCAATTTTGCAATCAAATGTTATTTTTGCAGGGTAGACAGGCTTTTATTGACCACAGATTGGAAGGAACATTATGGTATGTGCAATATCAAAAGCTCTACCAAGGGTAGTATCTGATCGCTGCCCCGTTTTGATGTCCTATGATAACTGATGGAGAGGGCCGAGAGGCATGGTACCTTTTAGATTGAGAACATGTGGATCACCCATCATGCTTCTAAACCCACCTTTTGATGGGATTAATGCAACTTTGAAGGATGGGAAGGCTTTAAGTTAATGCAGAAAATTGAAATTGGTCAAGAAAAAGCTAAAAATATGGAATAATCAAGGTTTAAGAAAAATTGAGGAATGTAAAGTTAAAATACTAAAGGAGATTGAGCTGATTGATAAGAAGGAACTAGAAGATGGGAATGGATTGCATGAGGCAGAGAGAGAAGCAAGAGTTAAATTAAGATTGAAACTTGAGACTGTGCTGAGAAAAAAGAAAGAAACTGGAGACGAAAACCAAGGTGCAAATGGTTAAAAGAAGATGGTAACTCAAAATTTTTCCATCAATTGGCCAATGGTAGGAGGCAAAAGAAGAATATTTGGAGTGGTTGAAGATGGAAGGAAAATTCTGGATCAGGAGAAAATAACCAATATTTTTGCCAATTATTTCAAGAATCCAATTGCACCTCTTGTGAGACTAAATCAAGTGATTCAAGGTGTGAACTGGAAAGATTGCAAAAATGTGGGAAGAAAACTAGAAGAACCTTTTTCCAGAAGAGGAGGTAATAAGTGGGGACAAAGCACCTGATCTAGATGGATTTGCTAGGGCTTTTCTTCAAGGAAAGTTGGGATGTAATCAAGAAGGACTTAATGAAGCTATTCCAGGAGTTCCACGAAAGGGGCCAAGTAGAAAAGGGCATGAACACTACCGCCATTAAGTCGGTGCCACTTATCAATCTCTTGTGCTTTTGTTGTAGGTCTTTGGGAGAAGCTTTTTGATCTCTTTTGTTGCAGGTGGCTAGAATCTTTGCAGATTAAAAGCCTATTTGACCCTACTACCTTCAGGTGGACAAAGAGAAGAGGTAGAGTCTTGTGGAGGTGTCTGCTTTGGTTTGTACTGTGTGGGAGGAAAGAAACGCCAGAATATTCATAGATAAAGTGAGGGATAAGACTGGTGTTTGGTATTGCATCATAAACGGGCCATTATGTGGTCCAAATCTCTAGATCACTTCTTTTCCTTCTCCTTTGATGGTATTTGGAGGAACTTGGATTTAGTGGCCCATAGCACTGTTGTAAGAGATAAGCCAGTGGTGGAATTGAGACCCCCAAACCCGAAGAAGGCATCATCAAACTAAATTTTGAAGGAAGCAGTCTAGGCAATCCAGGGCTATCAGGGATTGGGGGAGTTCTCAAAGATGCACAGGGACAGATTATTGCTTTATTTTCTGGTCCTATTGGAGAGGCGGATGCAGTTAGTGAGGAAGTTCAAACAGTTCTACAAGGAACAGACATTGCTAAAGAGCTGAACATTGAACAGTTATTAATTAAAGATGATTCCAAATTAGTAATTGCATGGCTGAAAGATGCAGAGGCAGATACAGTGACCTGGTTGTAACCACAAACATTTCTGTCAGTTTTCAAAGGCAGAGACAGTGACCTGGTTGTAACCACAAACATTTCTGTCAGTTTTCAAAGGCAGAGACAGTGACCTGGTCGTTAAGCAAGGGTTGTATAGGATTTAGGAATCAACTTGTTTGGGCTATGTTGTAACTTTGAGGATTTTCTGGAGGCAGCATCTTGCGTCTCTTGAGGGAAGCACTATCTATGTACTCCTTCATTGATCTTTTTTTAATTAATAAATCGTTTTACTTATCAAAAAAAATGAATTCTACCGTCATTTCATTGATGCCTAAGAAGCCCAGTTCAGCTTCCCCTAGTGACTAGAGGCTGATAAGTCTCACAACTAGTGTTTACAAAATAATTGCCAAGGCATTATCCATGAGATTTTTTTTGGCAAATAACACTGTATTTTATTTATTTATTTATTTATTGATCAGTAAGGATAAATTTTATTAAAATTCAAATTGAAGGAATTACATCAAGTTGGAAAATTCTCACCAGAAAAGACTTCAGATTTTTGTCCAAAAAATTTGTTGTCTCATAGCCCCTTGTTTAGCCAATGTGTCTGCCATACCATTTGCTGTTCTTCTCACCCATCTAAAAGTAACATTCATCTCCCTTGCTAGGGATTCTATTTCATGGATAACAGCACTGTATTTTATTGATGATAAACAATAAAAGATATGTACAACTTTATACACACAGGGAGAGTAGACAGCATACTTGATAATCCACACCACTTATGTGTTCTTTTTTTTTCCTTTTTTGAGAAGAGGTAAAGTATTAATTCATTAGACAAGAACAAAAAAAGACCTATGTACAACCAGAGGCTATACAGTGGGAAATTACAAAAAAAAAAAAAAAAAAAACATTAGACCACTATCCTGTTTGTGATTACAAAAAGATTTTCATACTGAAGGAGAGAACTAAAGGGAACGCTATCTCTGGATAGGTGTGCAGACGACCAGGATAACAGTTTCCCCGTTATTTTCTGCCACATTTCCTCCTCTTGACAGCCTTTGCTTCAAAAGAGCCCTGAGTTTCATTCCTGCCATATTGACCAGAAAACTGCTCCTGGGACCAATTGCCATAGAATTTTCCCTTTCTTACTCAGACCATGGGTCCGCCAGCCTTTTATAAAAGCTTCCACTGATGCAGAGCAGCAACTTTTGATGGAAAAAATGCTAAACATTTTCACCTATATGTAGTAGGTTAAAGCTGCAATGTAGCAACAGCCAACAGGTGGTCAGCTGATTCTTCTACTCTGTTACATAACACACCATTCCCCTCTGATAAGGATCAACTTAAGCCATATCAAAAGAGAACCAAAGCTACTCCTATGCTCATTTTGCATCATTACGAAGACATGGAAACCACATGGGAGCTGGGTTAGCAGTGGATCAACTTGGGAAGATCCTAGAGTCTTCAGTCCACCTTGAGATGCTCTTTGTGTGGTTGAGTTTGCTGCTGGACAGGACTTATTTAGTATTCTTACATTTCTGGATAGCAAGGGTATTTTTTGTAATTTGCATGTTTAGGGGGTTATGTTTGGGAACAGGTCTTAGTCTAGTAAGTTCCCTTTGTTTGGCTTTATGTTTGTAATTGTTTGGGGCAGGTTTAGTTTAATCTAGCTTCTTTTGTAAGTGGCTTATTGTGCAAGTTAACTTGGGGGGCAAGTTTCTTCCTTTGGAAGCTTCTTTCTTATTAAGCTTGTAAAGCTCATTTGAAGGACAGTTTTTGCTAATGAAGAAAGAAAGTCCTCTACAGAATTTGGTGTGATTGCCAAGTTGGGGGCGTGGTTTCCCTCACCCTTAGGTGTAATTTGATGAACTTACAATTTATCTATAAATTTTTAGGACTTTAGCATGGATTTTTATGCCGGTTTTATTAATTTTTGCCTTAATTTAGCTTAATGCTAAGAATAAGTTCAGGGATAATTAATCCAAGAAAAGGAAGGAAAAAGGCAAGAAAAGAAGGTTCAAAAAGACCAATTTCAGTCCAGCCCGGTCATGGAAGCAAGAGAGAGCACTTCGGCCCAAGAAGAGCAAGTGAATTCCTTGAGAAAACCCAAGAAAATAAAGCCTAGCTATGAGTAGAATTCGACCCAGCAAGGAAGGCCCATTCTCAGCCCAAAAGAGCAGCTCAATGTATAGCTATCATGTGCTAAGAGAGAGCCTAAGTGCAGCCCAAATAGCAGCCCTTAGGAGGCTTTCAAGAGAGCTCTAGAAAGTTCAAGAAAGGGGCGTAATACACCCCATTCTAGAGGCTTCAAGAAGGGGGCAAGAGCCCCCTTGAAAAACTATATAAGGAGGCCTCTAGGAGGGGGGAGAGGTGTTCAATTGCTTGAGAGGAAGGCTCTCCCACTCTTAGAGGTTCGGCCACCTTGAGAGAAGAGAAGAGAAGAAGGCTAGGCGCAAGGAAGAAGAAGAAGAAGGGTTGAAGGAAGTTCAAGACAAGCAAGCTAGAAGAGAAGGTGAGTTTGAATTGAGGGTTTGTGATTCAAAGATCTTTTGTAATAAATCATTTGTAGTTTCATTCTCTTTTGATTTGAATTCAGTTTCTTTGTTACATTTTCTTTCTTCTTTCTCCTTGTTTCCATTCTTCCTTGATGTATTTCAGCTTGTAAAATTTCAATTCAGCAATCTAATTCTTTTTCATTCATTCAAATGGTCATGAATTGTACTTGAAGTTTCTTGAATAAGGGTGTTATTGTAGATTAATTCGGCCAACTAACCTTCAAAACTCATATCTGAATTCTCAGATCTGAGATTGCAAGATCTGAATTGCTTGAAAGAGAATTCAGATCTGCAATTTTCAGATTGGCCGAATGGATCTAAAGCTTGGAATTCCTAGAGTGCTTGAGAGAGACTCTAGGAATTCAGATCTACTATTCAAGAACTGAATTGAGTGCAAGGTTAGAGATAACTTGCACAATTCAGTTGGTGATCAATTCAGATTTGAATTGATGCCTTAGAAGTGTTTGAAGAAATGCATGCATGGGGATTAGATTCTTGCTAGAGATAGAAGAACCGTCACTCATGCATAGGATGAACATGCGCTTGAGAGAGGCTGTTCATGACCTTGGGGTTTCACCAAACCAAGGCTCAATCATGATTTATTCGAATGATCCAAATTGATAGATTGCTGAATTCTGAGATTGACATTTACTGCTTACTCTTCTAACCTGATTTGAAGGCAATTGGGCCAATGAATTAGATAGATTTTAATTTAAGATTTTTTTTTAGCTTTCATTAAAGTTTTGATTTATTTGTTGATCAGATAAGAAGTGCTCAATTTAGTATTGGTAATTGTTTCCTAAATCCTCGTGGGAACGATACTTCACTCACTATTTTATTACTTGAACGGCTAGTGCACTTGCTAGTGTCACAATGAGCCACACATCATAATTCCCTAGGGTTTTCATCTTATTTCTATCTCTTCTCATCTTCCTCTGTTAGTTCTTTGTTTGTGCTACACATCTAGACCTAAGTTGGTTCAAGAATAGTGCTGAATCACAAAGATCCTACATCACCCTCCTGATCAGATTGTTTTTGTAAGAATCTTGTTCAGATAGGCAGACCAAACACCAAACAAAGAAAACCACCTTTGAAGGGATATACTTGCACCAGATTACATACCAAGGGAAATCCTGCTCGTCCTCTTGAGTCAATTTATTATAAAAGGATTTTACTGTGAAATGACCCTTTCGATCAACTGACCACATCCTTCTGTCCTCTGAATTAAAATCAATTTGCATGTTGTACAGCTTCTGAAGTAGTTGTCCAAAAGGTTCAATCTCCCAATCATTCAGAGCTCTTCTAAACTGCGGGCTCCAAACATGATCCCCATTTTGAAAATGCACATAATCAGCCACTTTTGCCTCCTTATCCACCGCAATTGCAAATAGTTCTGGAAAACCATCCTTTAACAAATTGTTTCCAAACCAGCAATCCATCCAGAATCAAACCCTGGATCCCCTCCCTACTTCAAACTTGATTTCCTTGCTTTTAAAAAAAAATAATAATTCTGTAGCTCTTTTTAACCCCTTTCCAAATCGAGCAAACAAAGCAACTGATTTGCTCTTTTCAACCCCTTATGTGTTGATATTACAACTATATCTAAAACAACTATTTCCTTTCTACCCCTTGTTTGGCTAAAACATTAACAATACTATTGGCAGTCCATTTTATCCCTGTCATAAAAGTTCACCCTTGTTCAGCATCCATCCAATTACTACCTTCCAATCACCCATTCACCCTCAATAATTGGTGTGCGTATCTGCATTTTCTCTGACCACTGCACTCCATGGATCACAGCCATCAACTCTGCTCTCAAGGCATCCCCTTGTCCAATAGGTCCAGAATCCAAAGAACAAAGCTACCACATCACCCTCCTCATCCCTAAAACACTCCTAAGCTTGATGGCACCGGATTGCCCAAACTGTTACCATCGAAATTAAGTTTTATGAAGCCCATCTCTGGTGGTACCCAAGCAAGCCCCAACCACTTCTCCCCACTTCCAATATGATGTCATTTCTCAAGAAAGGCAAGAATGTCTTTACCCAATGTGCCACTTACACTATAATGCATTCTATAACTGTCTCCCTGCTTCTTCCATGAGATTCAGGGAAATTCTTCACTTGATCACATTAGTGGAACAGGGGACTATTTAAAAATCACCAAATTCTAAAGTCTCATAGCCAATGGAGCAATGAAGGATACTAGGAAATCAGGGAAGAAAGGTTTTGTTTATAAATTAGATTTGGAAAAGGCCTATGATCATGTAGATTGAGGGTGCTTGAGATGGATTGTGATGGAAATGGGATTTGGCAGAAAATGGGTAGGGTGGATGATGCAATATTTGAAATCCACTCATCTTCCAACCCTTGTGAATGGAGTTCCCAAGGGATTTGTTAAGGCTTCAAGAGGGCTAAGACAAGGGGATATGTTATCACCCATGCTATTTATTTTGGTAGTGGAACTGATGGACAAATTGTTCAAGAGGGTAGATGATAGGGGGCTTTTCAAGAAGATGAGAGTGGGTATAGAAGGGAAGGTGATCTCTCATTTGCAATTTGTAGATGACACCATTGTTTTGGGAGAATTTGGAGGCACTCAAACTCAAGATTCCACCTTTCTAAAGGGAATTCTTGCCATTGTGGAGAGAGTATCAGGGTAGCAGATGTACTAGCTAAACAGGGAGTTGGCAGGCCAAATCTTTTCTGGGCAAACATGTAAAATTGTTACCAAAGGGTGTTGAATTTTCCAACAGTTGTATTATGCTTTAATCTTTATTTTTAATGAAATCCTTTTGCTGATCCAAAAACAAATATCACTCTAAACGTGATTTGAAGGGGATTCATTTAGATCAGGTGGAGTTGGAGTATGCGATATTATTAGAGTGTATTATTAAGATCTGGACAATTAAATATTTAGGGATACCCCTAGGAGGCACTCCTCAAGAGTTGACCTTGTGGAACACAGTAAGACACTTCAGAATGCACAAAAAATCATCGAGCCATTCAGGTTTAGTTGAAAGGTGGCTTGCTTGGGTTTGGGCCTACCAGAAAGGTGGAGAAATCTAAGAAAATTCTTAAGAGAAGTCATAAAGTTCTTACTCTAGTATCTAAAGAAGATGAGAAGCCAATAGGGGCTGCAAGTAGGGCAGGCTAGGCCAATTTTATGGTCAACCCAGACCCAACCCTAAGATTTCGGCCTAAGGCCTGAGCCCGATATTCCCAACCCGGGCCTAGCCCATACTGATATTTGATGCACTTGGATTGGGCTCAAGTTGGTCAATGAACCCATTTAAAATTTGACATAAACGTGTGCATGTATGTATGTGCTTATGCAAATAGATATGCATATATGCATGGGCTTGGACAGGATTTCATGCCCACGGGCTCGGGCTCGGGCCTGGGCCTAAAACATCAGACCCGACCTTTTTGGGTTGGGCTCGGGCTTTCTCAAAACAGCCTGGCCCGAGCCCAAGCCTAACTTGATAATGTATTATATGATAAAAATATATTTTATATAATAAAATATATAATATATATTTTTCTTTATTATTCTTCTACTTTTTCAAGTAATAGTGAGATCTTTCATTATTTTTTAGGTTTTGAAGTATTTTAATATAAACAAAATAGTTTTTATTGAATAGAAAAAGAAAAAAAAAATTTCCAATTTTCTAGATGGGCTCGGGCCTAGGCCCGGGCTTCAGGCTTTATATAAGGGTCGGGCTTGAGCTTGAGTATATTCTGTTAATACAGAGACAAAGCCCGGCCCGGCACATGAACAGGTCTAGTATGTATGTGTGTAATCGAGCCAAGCTCAGGTTGGGATAAGACCAGGCTGGGTGTGGTCTATCTAAGGGCTAGTCAGTCCCAGCCTGTGTAAAATTTTGGGTTGGGTCACTGCAAGCTGGAGTTGGGCCTGCTCAAGTTGCACCCCTAGTAGCCAAGGATAGTTTTGAGTGGTATTAAGTTGGAGTCCCAAGTTCTTTTGTTGTGTTCTTTTGTCATTTTTTTGGTAGTTGGTGAATATGAAGTTTGGGTGGTTAGGTTGTATGTAAATTCAGCTTAGAGTGGAGATTGTTTTGGCGGGTTTTGTTTGTTTTGAGTGGTAGAGGATAGCAGATGATTTTGTTTGGGTGAAGGGTCATTTTTCTTCTCTCGGGTCATCTCTTGTCATCTTTTCTTATAATCCTCTTTTTTCTTGTAATAATTTTGTTAATTTATCATCAAAAAAAAAATGTCTCTGTTTTCCTCTGTTATTTACCTATTGTTAGCACCCAGAAAGCAGCCATCAGTTGTACATATTCTTTATATTCCTGATCTGATTTAGTTAAGGTATTTCTCTCTTTATGTTATTTACCTGGTTGGCTTGATTTGGTCAGTAGAATTACAACCCTGTAATCTAATATTTGGTGTAAGACTTAAAAAGGATCTCTAGATATGCTCAAGTACTAAATGGTTATTTAAATATTGGTTAAATGAGAGAACATTCCAGGGCAATGTTTTCTGTCATGTTTGTAGCCCTAAAGTTAACACAACTTATTGACTTACCACATAAATTTTGTGGTTGCTCTCACATGACCATAGGGCTGCAAATTGGAAAATCCTGGTTTAGGAAGATTAATTGATCATGGGTTGCATGCTCGTTTGAGACCAATATCAGGGAATCCATCTGAGTGAGCATAGTGGTTTTTATCTTTATTTTTTCAGTTCTTATTGTACTTTTTCTTCTGACAATGTCTTAACACCAAGGCAAATACTGCATGGAGTTGTGTACGTTTTGCCATTTGCTGGGAAGTCTGGAAGGAGAGAAACATGAGAATCTTTGAAAATAAAATTCAAGAGAGAGACCAAATCGCAATGACTTGTGGAAGAAGTATTATGGACTGGATTCTCATAATCTCATCTTATCAGAATTTGAAGGAATTTTGCTGATTCAAAAAAAAAAGAGAGAGAGAGAGAGAGAATTTGAAGGGATTTCAAAGGAAGCACTTGGAAATGATTTTAGGCCTTTATTTGATCAGTATTCAAGGAGTTAATTTCTTGTATCTGATTTTTGGTTTCTTTTGTATTTCTCATTTTTTGGAATGTATGTTGGTGATCTCTCAGCACCCTCTTTGATGTACTTTTTCTTCCCTATTAATAAAATTTTCTTTTTATTTATTAACAAAAAATGAAATACCTTTGACCTTGCTAACAAACAAATAAAAAGATAGGTAAATCATAAAGTCAACCTAGGGGTTTATAGGGGTTTTATCTTTCTTTTCCATGTTTTTTATCATACTTCTGGTTATGATTTCTTAATAAAGGGCCCTTTGATTTCGTTTTAATCATAAAATTCAAGGAATCCATCTTGGTGTTCAATCTTCTTTTTTGTTTGGTTTGTAATTCTTAATCTACACTGTTTTCTATAATATGGTCTTGTATAAGACCTATTAACCTGACATTTTAGAGCATTCTGTTGAAAATCATATCATAGGAAAGTTAGAGCCAATCAATTGCTTCAGAGGAACAAACCATTTGGTCTATATCTCCCACTTAATGCATCCAATCCCTTATCACATAGTTTTCTTTCATGTCCTTCCTACCATTTTGTTTTTCAGTCTACAATACCATCTCCATTTACTTGTCATGTCCATCTATTCTCTACAATAAATAAATAAAAGTACTCTAGTTCATCCAGGTGCAAATATGATAAGCTACCTCCCATGTGATAGGGGAGGGGGTTGAACCCTCTAAGATTTTTGTCATAGTTCCTCACAACGATTCAAGGAAAACCAAACTCTAAGAATTATGTATTACATAGTTATTTTGAATTGCTTAGTCATATGAAACGTCCATGTCATTTGATTTTGGATATAGATGATAGATAGTTTAGTTTCTACAATGTTCTACGATCCTATTTAAAGGCCAGGGAAAAAATATCAAGCAAATCAAATACAAACTCTCCGTTTCTCATAACTAAATGCTCTCTATTTTATCATGCCAGCAGAAAAATAAATAAACAATGAAATATAAGTTGAAATTTAAGAAAGGATATGTAAAACCAGGTGAAAAATCAAACCTAGAAAATGGGCAAGACCCTGCGCATTGAAAGGGTCAGAAAAGCTCCCCATTCCCACGCACATTGCTGCCGCTGCCTGCAAAACGTGCAAGCCATCAAATAGGGTTCTGCAAAAGCAATAATTGACTGCAGTAAACCGTGAGGGAGAACACCTAAGACTTTGGATCATGGAAATTGACTGGGGAAGAAAAACAACTCCAAGAAAATGACCTTCATTCTTCCCCGGATGAGGTTCACGAAATCCAAATTGTTTCGACTTAACAGGACTGATAAAACTCATCCCACTGAGCTAAATAAAATAATAATGATCAAATATGGCTCTGCCCCAGGCATTGGAGATTATCAGGTAATGTAAATAAAAATGGAGAAAAAATAAAGGAGAAACGAAAACTAGCCTTTTTAGTCAGTGAAACGCCGCTCTTTTTCTTCTCATTCATTTCTTCGCACTCATCTTCTCTGTCTTCGTCTTCTTCTTCGTCTTCGTCTTCGTCTTCGTCTTCGTCTCCGTCTTCAGAATCGCCTTCATCATCGTCACTGTCACCTTCGTGCTGTTTTTCTTGTTCTTCAACGTCTCCATTTTCAATAATTTTAGAAGTGTCGGGAGGTCCCTCTGGGAAGATCTCTGGGTCGTGAACAAGGAGAGCACAGAGACCATTAGAGAGATGAACAATTCTGTATAAACGCCTATCTGTTGGGGACTTTATCACGATATCGTCCGCAACAGAATAAGAAGATGACAGCTCGACCACCATTTCTTCCCCTCGCAGTAGACAAGTTCTTTCAGGAGCTGCCCTTTACTCTGCGTCACGATTACCCCTCTATAGCGGCGGGGAAAACAAGACCGGGAGGGTTATGGATATTAATTTCCATGTATATATACAAGTCTAGGAGCCCTATAACCCTATTGTTTATAAAACGGATCAAATCGAATCCGTCATATATGTAATCCAATTATCCAAATTTGATTTGTTTATATTCCTTTTTAAAAAAAATGATTTAAAGTCGTCTGAGAATAGGACATCGCCATTATATAGATAGTGAAAAGTCCATGTTACCCTCTACTCTCTAATCAAAATTTCAGTTACAGTCTTAGACTGTGATCCCATGAGCACAGCCCCCGTTCTCTCTCTTTCTCATCGAATTCCACTAGAAATCAATACAAATTTGATCTTCATCTCAAATGTTTCAGGTAAGACCAATGAAACTTTCACCCAAACAAACAGTGTTAGAAAATTGATCTTCATTTCAATTACAGTCTTAGACAGATGTTCGTCTTCTTCACCCAAACAAACCAAAACTTTTATGATAAACCCGATCTAATCCGAGCCAAACGATATCCAATAAGAATCAATGGAGACTTTTTTTTTTTAATGGGGAGGGGGTGTGGGGGGTGTTAACATGGCCCTATTCTCGACTATTTCGAGAACATCCAAATATTACGCCCATTCCAATAGCTGAATCTGCATTTTTGTTTGCATCTAATGGCCTTGCATCATCGGCCAAAACTCTACCCCCATGAATTGTGGTAACTACAATCTTCGTCTGTATCTAATTAATCTCCCAATCTCCCAGGATGTCACGACCACCACGAAGTGTTGGCTCAGCATCAGGTCTGTATAAGCTACAAGGAATTGCAAATTTGGGCTTTCAGAATATTACAACAATTGCAACGTATCACAATTCACAAGTCAACAAAATGTGACGACTGACGAACAGATGGGAGGTATTTGTCCTTGGGAAACTTGGGCATTTTAACAGCAAATAAAAGGAGACAAATCATTAAAACCAGGAATGCCAATTAAGTATTTTAGGTCATTCTGCTGTAAATAGTGTCTGTGCGTTAGTCAATTTCGCAAAACGCACGAGTGTTTAGATATTTTACCAACCCTTCATTACGTTTCTGACAATCATAAAAACCTCCACTCAAGTTTGACTTTAATAAAAAACTCTTTTGAAGTTTTGGAAAATTCAACACAAACTTCCCTTTCATCGTTATCCCAAACTGAAAACATTTGATTCATGCATTATATTTTAAATACCCATTTTATCATTTTGTATATGATTTTTACATCAAATATTACTAAAATAACATTGAAATAAACTTTTAACTTGAATAACCCATTTACCGCCTTTTTTATCTTCTTTTAATCTCCCATGCTCATGAGAGGTGATCATTTTGGCCTCGCCTGGAAATTCCGAGCTTGGGTCTGGTTTTGTATTTAGGCCCGGCCCAGATCCACATATGTATAATACTTCAAGCTCGGCCTGACCCGCATATATTTAAACTTACACATTTTGTGTATAATGTATACATATGTATACAAGTTATTTTACATTATATTATATATTTTATATATAAATATTTTAAATATAAAATAATATAACTATGTAATGTTTTATATATATGAAAGAAATTAGCCCAGAATCAAGCCCGACCCGACCTGGGCCCGTATAGACCTAGGCTAAGGCTTATGTTTCAGGCCCAGAACCCTGGGGTTCACTTAGCTTTGATGAGTAGCCACCGACCTCTACTCACTACAATTGTCACCGATCTCTGTTCAAAGGAAACACCACAACATTAACTGTTGCCAGTCTCTAGAAGCATACTTGCCAACAATCTCTACCGCTACCAAAATTTAGGGTTCCACCACTACTGAGGTTACTAGTTCCCTTGGATGCTGCCATTGAAGCTGAATTGCCTTGCGGTCTAAACCCAAAATCTCTCGCCAAAATACCAAAGAACTCATCCATGAGTTGTTAGTTTCTTTCAACTTCCCCAAATCTGGGTGCAATTAAGATGGGAGGGGAGAATCCATATAAGACATTCTAATTCTCAGTTTGTGAATTAGGGTGAAGCAAGGTGGGGGGGTATGCAATGCTTGTAGATCTCAGGTGATGTGATTTGTGATGAATGTAGAACAATATAAGGTGGACCAGGTATTGAGGATGTAGTCAATGAGCCCAGCCCCCTTGCTTTAGTCGACTCGTCGGAGATTGGAGATACAACTGGCAATTGAGAGAGTTGTTTTGTTTTGTTCTACAGCTGGTTGATGTCCATATTAACTCCATCACCTGACCACCGATTCAATCAAATAAGATGGTGTTTGTTTAGTTATTTAATCCAAAAGCAATAATGTATTTTGATGAACCTAACAAGTTAGAAAACTTAAATAATAGGGGTAGAGCTAGTTAATTTCTTAAATCATAAGGGTACATTAAGAAATTTTCTTTCTTTCTAAATATTTTCATAGAAGTTTTGAATAAGTCGTAATGGGCTTGAAATATGATTACTTTGCATTTTTTATAGAATTTTCTTGATTTACTGGTTTGAGGGGATGGGCTACTCGTGTTGTGTGGCCCCGTGATATGAGGCAAACAAAAAATGATGGTGTTTTTTGCATAAATAAAGCAACTGTTCTTCGACAAAAAGAAAAAAAATTTAAACTACCCTTATGATTTAGCTAATTGACTAAGTGCACCCTTATTGTTTGAAAATTGACTAACGCTACCCCTACTATTTCAAACAATTGTATAAGTCTTACTAGTGGAAGGAAAGTCTAAAATGTTCATTTTACCCTTTAACTCAAGCATTCGATTGATCGGTAAAATTACCTTTTTATCCCTCGTTTAAACCCATATGTGCGGGTTCACTTAGCTTTGATGAGTGGCCACCAACCTCTGCTCACTACAGTTGCCGCCGATCTTTATTCAAAGGAAACACCACAACATCAACTGTTGCCAGTCTCTAGAAGTATACTTGCCGACAATCTCTACCGCTACCAAAATTTAGGGTTCCACCACTATTGAGGTTACCAGTTCCCTTGGATGCTACAGTTGAAGCTGAATTGCCTTGTGGTTTAAACCCAAAATCTCTCGCCAAAATACAAAGGAACTCATCCATGATTTGTTAGTTTCTTTAAGCTTCCCAAAATCTGGGCACAATTAAGATGGGAGGGAAGAATCCAAATAAGACACTATAATTCTCAGATTGTGAATTAGGGTGAAGCAAGGTGGGGAGCTTATTCAGGTGATGTGATTTGTGATGAATGTAGAACAAGATAAGGTGGACCAGATATTGAGGATGTAGTCGACGAGCCCAAACCCCTTGCTTTAGTTGACTCGTCGGAGATTGAAGATACAACTGGCGATTGAGAGAGTTGTTCTGTAAGTTGATGGACCAAAGATTGAGGATGCAGCATGTGAGCCCAACCCCCTTGCTTATGTCAACACGTTGGAGATCAAGGGTGAAATCAACGATCCCAACCCCCTTGCTTTAGTAGTCAATTGCTGCTATTTATTGAAAACTAAAAATGAGGAGAAAAACGAACTATATCTCATATTTCAAGAGACATTGGTTTGATCCCTTTCTTTCTCTCTATCTCTCTCTCTCTCATTCTCCTTCTTCTTCTTCCCCTTGTTTCATCACCGTTGCTAGTAGCGGACTCCTCCACCCCTTCCCCTCTCTCTCTCTCTCTCTCTCCTTCTCCCCCTTTGTTCTCTCTCCTTTGTCGACCTGTTTCATCTCCTTTAACTTTGGTCACAACAAGGGATGAGGCCTCTACGTCTATAGATGAAGGCAGTGATACAGAAGCCAGTGATGTTGTAGAGAGACGATGACATCACTTTAACATGGTTGAAATTAATTTCTAATGATTCATCAACCCCATGGACCACCCCTACCATAAATCAAGCATGCGAGGGTTGGGGGGAAGATTTGGGCTTATTGTTGTCACTGTCCTCAACCTCCGGGTATGGTGTAGTAGTTGACAAAGATGGAGACGATCGGAGGAAGATAAAGGGAAGAGAGAGGGGTCGGAGCAAAAAGGGGGTGTCGGGTTGACAAGAAGGGGATGGCGTAAAATTAGATTTTAAAAAATTTTAAGCATCACATGGTGCCATGTGTATATGGGTTTTGATGAAATATTAGCAGATGCTAACGGTAATAGTAGAATTAGACAATTGTCGTAAATAGTAAGGGTGGTGCCACTCAATTTTTAAACATTAAGGGCAAATTTAATCAATTAGCTTAAATCATAAGGATAATTTAAGAAATTTATCCAAAAAAAGCGCAGCCGTTTAAAAAAAAAAAAAGAAAGAAAAAAAAAATCGTTACGAGCGGGAAATCTGACGATTTACTAGCCTAGCGGCCCTAGCCCTGTGTCCCAAATTCCGAAATACTTAGAGTATGTTTGGTTCGCAGGAATAGAGGTCCGGAATCGGAATCGTCAGTTTGATTGGGTGGAATCGGAATCCGATTCCCATTCGGGGCGGAATGGCCATTCCCGACCCACACCTTCGGAATCGGATTCCCATTCCAGCCAGTTAAGAAAAATTAAAATGACAAAAAATACACCACAAACCCCCCGATTCCGAGTTTCCAACCTCTTTTCTCCTCTCTCGTCACTCCCTCCTTCAAACCTATTCTGCAGTTTATTCTGGCCAGGTAAGTCATCACGGATCTCTCTGTCCTTTCCTCTTCTTCTTCTTCTTCGAAATTCACCGCCCATGCTCTGACTGAATCTTCTTCTTCCTCGCCTCCTCTTCCTCCTTCTTCCTTCTTTTTTTTATCACTAACTGAAATATGGTTTTATGTTTTGCAGATCCGCTCCTACTCTATTTGGGATCGATCTACTTCTTCACTGCTACCATTAACGAGATCTATCTACTTCTTAACTGCTACCATTAACGAGTTTTTCGCACCAATCAATCCAGGCAACCGGTGAGTATAGTTCATAGTTGATAATCTACTGATTAATTTGTTATTTTGATTAAACTATCTGCGGTAGTTCCTTGTACAAAGTTATTCTTCCAAATCTCCCTCACCCAGTGAAGAAGACAATCTGGTATAGAAATTGTTCCTTGGTGGGAAGCATAACCAACCATAAAGCTATTGTTAACAGCAAACAGCCTTAACCAGATATTCCATACCCTCTTTGTTGAACTTCTTCCAAATTTATTTCTTTCAGCATTGTAATCACTAAATCAGAATGTGTCATATGAAAAGTTTAATTGCTAGGATCTCAGTATGTCATTTCAGCTGGGCTAGACTAAATTGATTAAAATTTAGGTTATTTCAGAGGAATGGACGGTCTGTTATTTTATGGTGGTGATTTGGGGACAACTCATTGTTATTATGTGTTCATTTAAATTGGTGGTTGTGAAGTCTTTTCTTATTTTATTTTATTTTTTGATCAATAAGTTGTGGTCTCATTACAGTTTCTCATTGACTGTCCCTTTCTAGTTTTTTTTTTTTTTTTTTCTATGTTTTCTAATTTCTTTCAAGGAGACTAAAAATATACTGCATTGTTTTTAGAAATAATCAAACCATCTAATGAAGCACAAGTTGGGATTTAAACAAAAGAAATAGTACATCAGCCCATTCTTAATCTGTACAAGCTCTACAAACACAGAAATAGTACATCAGCCCATTTTCATTGTGGGGAGACAAGAAAAGATTCCAAGATTGTATAGGATTAAGCTTTTGCAGGAAAAAGAATATACATTTTTTTTCTTCTGAAACGGGGCAGTATTTTTTCAGGTAACTGTAGCAGGAAAAGACTGATAAAAAGAAGAAATAAAAGAAAAAAGAAAAAAAGGAAAACATTAAAAGCTACAAGCAAGAGTCAAGACAAAATAACCCAAAACAGAAAACAAAAAACACAGTGTTGGCCATGGAGGACAACTCTTCAATCTGTAACTGCTATCCTGTACCATAACAACTTTTTTTTTTTGATAAATAAACCATAACAACTTTTTCACAGTAACTTTCAGAGACAAAGAATGTTTTTAGACCCAAAAGGATAGTTCACACTTCCCAGCAGTACTTCAGTAATTCAGCCCACTCTTTTATCCTATCTGTACCAAAAACCAGATAGAACCTTCAAAATCAAATAGCCTAGTTGAATTTATAAACCGATCAATCCATGGTGTAACGTTAGCCGATGATCAGCCTAGTTGAATTCTGGATGGAGCAGGAAGCTTCATTGTGAATGGCATAGCATTACGAGAAGAATATTGAAAGATTCCAACTCCTCTGTGTCAGCTGATGTCCATCCATATAAGAGAGAAGCAGAAAAACTTTTTATATGTTAATGGGGTACCATGCAACATTGTATTGTCTAAAGTGTCTTATTGAGAATCTGTCTGTCTGTCTGTGGATTCCTTTCTCTTTTGGGTTACTTTTGTGCAGCTTTCGATATCCACATTCTTCCTCCCCCAGCCCCAACCCCCAATCCCAATCCCTGGCAGTGAGCTTCAAACCTCAAAGCTGAAGTTACAAACATAAGCGCTCCCTGCTGTCTCACAGTGCCACAGAAGTGCCCATTTATATATCAGAATCTTTTGATATAATTTGCTTATACATAATGGATTCAATCCAGCCAGGTCGAATCATGAGAATCAGGTGGGGCATGATATTTCACATAGTATCATGATGATGATCATAAGGTAGAGGTGATAGACCCAGTGTAGTGCACATTTGTCTTTTATAGTTTAAAACAGATCTGCCAAACTACTTTATACATCAAAGTTCTAACTGGGTCTATCATGGCTTCCTTCTATTAGGGGTGCCAATTCGATTGGGCTTTGCTTATTGTTGGAGAAATTGAGTGTTAAGATGATATAATTCTGATGAATACTCTAATCGGATTTTTCTACAGATTATTTCTTTTTTTTTTTTGTTTTTTTCTTCTTGCGTGGAATAATCTAACCACATCTTCTTCCTGGAAGCTGGAAATGTCAGAGACATGTCTATCCATACCGGTTGTTCTAAATTTACCACAATTTTCTTTTATTTTAAATTTCCCCAAAGCATTTCTCTTTGGTAGAATTATAGTTGCAAGTGGAATCTGTTCATTTTCAAATCTGCATGTTATGTGGTTTTGGTGTTTCTGTCTCTGTCAAGTGTCAACAGTGAGTGAGAGAGTCTTTGGGGGAAGCTTCGGAGATTATCAGCAAAGGGAGGTTTTAGATAATTTCTTTAAAAAAATCTCTATTTTTAAATGACTATTTATATCAATCTATTATGATGCCAACTGACGTGTTCTCTGGCTGGTTGTATGTATATGTCGGAATTTCAAGCTTGAGTTCTCTTTACCATTATTAGAGTAAAATAAAACAAGTCAATTTCAAAGTTAAAATGATGCTAACCAGAACAATAGGAAAATCTTTTGATCTCAAAAGACTATTTCTATTCAAGGTAGAAGAAATCAGTGGGTTGGGTCACTGAGATTACTCACAGCCAATGAGCCAGTAATTGAGATGGTCACTTGGCATTTTAGGTATAAGGGGCCATTTATTAACAGCTGAAATGGCTGAACTGAAACAATAAACAATCAATCCAATTCCAGCCATAGTCATTAAGGAAACAATAAGTTCATTATTTCCACATCAGCTTGTTCTCTTTTGCTTCTCAATCCCATGAGAATTTTGTGGCTTTTTATTTTAAAAAATAAAGAAAATCAGAAAGGGTTACTTAAAACATTCAGTTTCCTTAATTTTTATTAGGAAGCTGATACAATCACTCCCTAAGGCAGGGTATGATTCAATTCAGATCTCCTACCCACAGGATACTACAGCTGTACATTGGGAACATCTTGAGTATAGTCATAAGCTGGTAAGAGGAGCCACCTTGAGTGTAGAAATAGTTCTTGGAATGGCAGACTTAGCTGGGCAGAGGAACTCTATCTGGAGGTAGGAAATTATTCCGTAAAAGGTTCGAACTGTCAGAGAGGTCTCCTTGGTTGTAACTCTCAAAGGAGTAAGAGTTAGCTCTATATCTGAGCTGAATATCTGAAGGAATAAACTGGACTTGGTCCTGGGATTTCATGTATAAGCTTGTATTGTATTCTGTCACTGTTTGTGGTGTTTTAATTATGTTTACATGTAATGTAGCAGTAAAAGGGGCCAGTGCTTGATACAATGATAAAATTTCACACTGACAAGAATGGAGAAGCAGATTTGAATATAATAGTATCCACTTCGGCAAAAAATGCCAAGGATTTGGTCCTTATCTGGTCGACCCCTCCTAAGACCCCGGATAGCTAGGACCAAAGTGGAATTTAAAACCTGAGTTCTAATTTACTAAATGATATCATGAGGGTCTGTCTATGGGCTCAAATCTTGAATTTCCTAGTCTTTATTGGGGATCTACTCACTGCTGCTTTTGCTCCTGGATGGGTTTTTTCAGAGGCCGCTTTGACATGTCAGCATCATCATCATCATCATCCTTGCCTTATCCCAAGTTCCCAACCATATGGAGTCAGCTACATGAATCCTGTTTTTCCATACAGGGGATGGGACAAGTTTTATTTTGTTTATTTATTTTTTTGAACACGAAACTACAAAATTTATTCAGATGTAAATGCAGAGCCCATAATTTAATAATGAACATGACACTGAATGGAGTGAGATGATGGAATATACATCATACATGCAGTTGACCCAGAAGGTTGGAATAAGGCTTTATTGAGTTCAGTTGAATTTAGTTTAGTACATGGAAAGGTGGGAGGGATTACTGTTACTTGGTTTATGCATTTTGTAATGTTTTGAACTGGTTTGTTTTTGAAGAATTTTGCTATTCTTACTTTTGGAATATGCTATTTGTACATTTTCCTAGAGCTTCTTTGAAATTGTTTATTTTTTGGGGTAATATAGTTTAAGTTGTGTGTGTAGATTAAGGAGAACAATTCTTCATGGTTGGTCAGGAGTACCATATGGTAACGGTAGATGAAAAGTACTGGCATCCAATGCCTGATGAGTAGCATACAACTAGAAGGTTTAACAGTCTCCTGTGAAGCTAAAGGCACATCTGCATATTATTTTCAAATTCAGCATCCAAAAACTTAAATTTCTTATTTTTATTATGGCTTCACCACAATGTTGTCTGACTCTACCATCAGGGATTGCAATCAGAACTATGAATTTTGAAGGGCTCAACAGAGGAACATCACATCTGAAATAGCTCTCCCTCTCTAACTCTCTTAAACAGCACATTATGCCACATGCTAACAGATAAAGATGGGGAGAACAGATGGGAAGATTTTGTCCGCTGATGTTATCTATGAGGGGATGTCTAAGTCCAATTAGAAAAGTGAGGATAAATCTTGAACTTTAAGAGATTGGTAAAGTATGAAATGCCTGGAGAGTGCATACAAGGCTATATAAAAAATCTAATAAAAAAATATTGAACTTTAAGAGAATGCTTTCCTTTTCAAGCTAAATCTTGACATGCATTACTAACTCTAGCAGTAGGGGTCAACATGGAACTTCTCAGATTGAAAAGGAGTAGGAATGGCACAGTTCATTGAGATCAAAAGGAGATGAGATATTCACCTGGGTGATACATTCTCTGCTGGACTGATGTTTTAAATGTTGTGACCTCCTAAACAAAAAATGTAACAATTAATTAAAATTTTCAGTCTGTTTCAACAAACTGATCTTTCTGTGCTTTTTTTTTTCTGTATATTTTGGAGGTAACCTATTGAGAATCGATTTACCTCCTTGCCCTCTGATTATTGGACTTGGACTTGGTGGACTTTTTGTGTTTTTATTGGACTTGTTTTTATTTGTTTATGTGTTTGTTTATTATAGGCCATGGACTTAGAGATTGATGCCCAAAAGTTGAAGAAAATCAGAGAATTTTGATCAGGTTGTATTCCAGAATATATCAGGTATAACACTCTTGAATTCCTAGAACAAAGTTTTTTGAATATATTTTATTGGGAAGTTCCCTTCTTATGTAGAATTTTCTAAGAGTTTTATTTTTTGTTCTTATAGCCTGCCCATTGTTCATTTTGTCTTATTGTCCAATGGAGCGAGAGCGACCCTTTCTTTTCTTTGTTCTCTGAGCCTCCCTCTTGAGCAACCCTAACTCGAATCCCAGACAAAAATAAACATCCACAATCTCCATTGAAATTTGGTTCATAATTATGCGCCAATGGACGTACGAATCGCACACTGGATTGTTGAATTTATGATTCTACAACCAATCGAAGATAGCGTGGTGAACACTCTTCTTTATGTCCTTCCCCTCTCGGACAATGATCTCCGTCTCAAGAAGGCAATACTTTTAAGGAGAGTCTCTTCAGAAGTATCCAATGGTTCCGTTTCGGAGAGGGTTCTTCAATCACTAGAAAGGATTGAAGAGTTAGAGTATATGGAAGGAAATTCCATTCTGGAATCGATGAAGGAAGCTTATTGCGCGGTAGCAGTTGATTGTACAGTGAGGTTATTGCGAGAGGGTTTGGACAAGCATGCTGATTATTTTGATTCAGTCAAGAGGACCTGGAAGGCCAGGATGGGCAAAATGATTTCAGGAAAAGCTGGGTTGGTTTCGGAACAATTGAAAGAGACGTTGGCACAGATTGAGGCGGCAAAATGGAGTGCCACTGGTTGTCAAAATATCTTAAACAAGGATACACGAAATGATGCTCTTAGACTGCTAAAAATTTTTCTAAACGAGGCAAAAGAAGCGATGATCCCCTCTTTTCTGGAATTCGCAGCTGTAAAGATGAACGAGATGGGATTAGAAAAGAACGACTTTAGTAGTGTCTCAATACCTGATCAAGTTGGATTGGGACAGAGAGCAGCGAGTTCAACTCTCGTCCCTGAGGGAGATAAGAATTCTGAAATGCCTATAAATATACCTACGGAAGATGGCAAGAAAGTGATGCTTCATTCGTCGTCTATTGGTTAGTGATGCCATTTCCTTTTTTGCTTCACTCTTTCCTTGCAAAATCATCGTGTTTTTAGTGCACTGGTTCTCTATTTTAATTTACTGGGTTCCTCCTCTTTCCAAATTCATTTTTTTTTATTCATAAAATATGTGTGTTATTTGACTTTTCCAACATGTAAAGCTATAGTTCAATCATTTAGCTTCTAAAGAATCTGAGATTACTTACGCAGCAAGAATGGGTGTGGATACTGCATGTAATAAATATGATTGCTTGCCGACACCTGAAGTTAGTA
This sequence comes from Nelumbo lutea, assembly GCF_056320005.1. Taxonomy (NCBI): domain Eukaryota; kingdom Viridiplantae; phylum Streptophyta; class Magnoliopsida; order Proteales; family Nelumbonaceae; genus Nelumbo; species Nelumbo lutea. The sequence continues at coordinate 1,843,788 of NC_142685.1, read as the reverse complement.
AAATACAAGAAGCTCTCAAGTCAAGTACTTCAGATCTACAAACATTGGTGAAAGACCCTCTTCTTGATGCTTTACACATTGCAGAAACTGTACTGTCAAACACTGCAAGAGAAAACATGAATCATAAACCTTCGGAAGAAAATCAAGATAAGGTAGATGCTGCTGTACAAAGCCATGATAATGAGGGCATCGTGGAGGTTCAAGCAAAGAACAGTAATATTGGAAACCAGAGTTATCAGAATATGCCAAGGCCTAGTTTGATGGAACGGAATAGTACTGCCCGCACTTATGAGGTGATGTTTGAATGACTCAGCAAAGAACAGTAACATCAGGGTTCTAATTCTGTATTGCTCAAGAAATTCATTTACTTACTTTTTACTGCATTATACATCTTTAGGTGTCATTTCTTGGTGTTATTATCATTATTATTATTATCATCATCATCATCATCATTATCACTTATCTCTTAACATTGTACATATTAAATACTTATATTGTTTTAATTTGCTTCTGGACCATTCTTTTGGTTATAGATTTCAGGTAATTTTCGCTTGCATTTCTTTATACCCTTAACAGTTCATAGTCATACACGAAACTATTTGGTGCATGCACAATTGTGCCCTCGTAATGATTCACTTCTGTGTTACTATTGGATGGAAAGCCCTCACATGAACTGGAGATACATGAGGCATGCTGTAAATGTTGGGAGAAAAATTCTTTGGTGAAATATGAACTTGGAGGGCTCAATTGTGCGTCCACCTGTATACACACAACCATATCTATGTAAGCAATAAAAGAGAAAATTGTTTAGTGACAAATGAACGGATAAGTACTCACATTTCAAATGCACCTTTTACCTGGGATGTTTGAAAAATCTTTCTGTATTAATAATTTGATGAACATTATGGTGTTTGAAAATTCTCTTGTATTTTAAATATTTCTGAAAATGTCAATTTAAGTGATTGTGCACTCTGTCTCACAAAATAGTGGATTCCAAGTGATATGGTTTAGAGATTGGTCATTGCAAAATGTGCCAGTTAACATAATGGCCAATGTTAAGGGAAGGGATGACACAGCTATATGTTGCATTGCCAGAAATTATCTGGGCCAAATGTGGGGATAAAATAAGAAAGAAATGAAAACTCTACAATTGGCATGCTGGAAGTGGTAACTGCAAGAGAAGCAATTGTTTTAGTGAAAGACTTGAACATTACAAACACATGCGTTGAAGGTGACACTAAATTATTGAGTAACTGCTTGAATAGGAAATGCAACCTATCATAGTGCATTAGGACAATTGTTTTATACACTTCAGACTGCAAAGGTGTATGGATTAAATGTTAAAACCTCACATGCCTGTAATGAGGGTACTCAAGGGGTTGACTTTCTAGTGAATAGAAGATTCATGGATAGAAAGTGAATTAAGTGAACAAGATGGACAAAAACTAGATAGGATTGTAAGGGATGGTCTTGCCTAACTTAGGGCACTTCCTTTCTACTACCAAAAAGGGCCTTTGCACTATCTGTTCACTTTTGGTCAACTTCATCTGGTGTGCTTTTCTTGCTCCCAATTTTTCTTTTGGATATCTGTACCCAAATCCACTTTGTTCTTTCCAGGTTGCTAGGTCCCCCACTTTGGGGTTGGGTAGTTAAAAGTTGAAGTTCTGTTTAAAAAGAACCTCCCAAGTCCCAATAGGTGATGTGAAGGATAAAATGCAACTATTTACAGAAGTAAAGTTTATCCCATTCACATGTTGGATTTGTGTGTTCACTATATCCATGTCAGAAATCTGGGTTGCACAAAGATAGAAATTGGATGTCACTTGAATTGCGTTGAGTTTGCTTAGTGATGGTCACATGTCTCAACATTTTAACCATCTTTAATCAACTCGAGAGAAATATATCCTTAATAATTACTGACTGGTTATAAGAGTAACCAATAAAATGAGAATCTTCTTAAAATCGTACCAGGAATAAATTTCAACAACTTCTAATTTGGACCTTCAAAATGTTGGAACTTAGTGGGCTTGATTACCTCATCTAAACCTTGTCCGAACCATATGGGGTTGGCTGCATGAATCCTGTCCCGCCATTCTGTTCTGTTCAGTGTTATATCAATCGTTAAACTATGGGTGCTTAAATGATTTCTTATTATTTCCGCCCAAGTCCTTTTTGGTCTACACCTTGCTCTATTAGCCCCTTCAACTTGTAATGGATCACTTTTTCTAACAAGTGTTATAGGTGATCTCCTATGTATGTGAATGATTCCTTATTATTTCCGCCCAAGTTCTTTTTGGTCTACACCTAGCTCTATTAGCCCCTTTCAACTTGTAATGGATCACTTTTCCTAACAAGTGTTGTAGGTGATCTCCTATGTATGTGAAGAAACCATTTCCATCTACTTTCTCTCATTTTTTGCCTATCGGAGCTACTTCTAGGTTCCTTCGCATGCCTTCATTTCTAAAACTGTTATTTGTAGTTTTACCACTCACCCATCTAAGCATTCGTATTTCCGTCACACTCATTTTCTGGACATCCTGTTTTCTTAACTGTTCAACACTCTTGCTCCATACAACATAGCTGGCCTTGCAACATTTTATAGAAATTTCCTTTTAGCTGAAGTGGTATTCGCCTACCACATAAGACTCTAGATGCATCCTTCCATTTTGCCCATCTTGCTGTATTTCTATGGACAACATCCTCTTCAATCTCTCCTTTGTTATGAATTATTGAATCAAGGTAATGGAAGAGGTCACATTGAGTTACCTCTTGGTCTCCAATCTTAAGTGTACCCTGAATTGCACTCCTATTATTATTAAATTACATTGCACATGTTCTATTTTAGTTCTACTTATATTAAAACTTCTTGTTTCTAATGCAGTTGTCTAATTTTGTATTTAATCATTCGCTAGTTTAGTGGACTTGAATACCTAACAGACATTTTGACTGAATTTCTAATTACTAAAATAACTAAAGGGATACATCAAATGATCAAACTAACTAATGTTTAAGGCTATTCATGATCATATGATGCTCAAGAACTTCCCTTCTTTGGTGTGACTCCATGAAAAGCCTTGTATTGAGTTATATGTTACCCCATTCTTGATTCGGGAAGAGAAGCATGACTCCTCCAATTATCTTTTTATCTTAATCTTTATTTTTCTTGCTCCTTAATTATGTTTAATATTTATTTCAAGCTATTTTCTTGGTAGAAAATCATTTCAAACTTGTAGTAGCTCAAATAGTTATTGTAGAAGTTTTTTTATGAGTTCTAACCAGCTTTAAAGTCCATCCGATTTTAGGCATCTTTCAAGAAGTAATTTGGAGTATTTAGATTAGGGTGATAAATCTATCTTGGCAAGCTGTTAAGCTTAACGTGTTGCTGTTGTTGAGAATAAAATGAATCATTCTTAAATATGTGCTGTGTCAAGATGTGCTTAATCTAAGTCCATTGTTTTTTCTTTAACTAATAGGATCTTCTCTCTACAGTGGGATGATGCTCAGGATCGACCTGAAGGATCATCAAGTCATTCAGAGAAAGTTCACTTACCTAGCCCAAAGAAAAGGTCTCTTTCTCCCTTAAAGAAGTACGAAACAATGAAATTTGCTAGGAGGAGGAAGACTAAGAGGTGGAGTTCATTGGAAGAAGAAACTTTGAGAGCTGCTGTAGAAAAGTATGTGTGCCTTTCAACATGGTTATTATTCTCAACATCATTCCCTTTGGTGGAGTCTTACTAAAAGAGATGCCTATCTACATGTCTTCTCATAAGTTACTTGGATGTTTATTTTACATATTCTTATGTTTCAGTAAATAATTATGCTGTAATTTGATGAGGATAGTCATTTTTATATTCGCATTTTTCTTTTCATGTGAAGGTATGGAAGAGGGAATTGGAAGTTCATTTTAATTAGCTATCATGATGTATTTGAAGAGAGGACTGAGGTAAGTATGTTTTGAACTCAAGCATGGTAGGCAACCTATATAGAACTTCTGACATCCCAAGGCATTTCATTAATCAGACAATGTCTATTGACTAAAATTAGAATTTTATTTATCTACTTTCAGAGAAATAACCATATTGAGCTACCGCATTAATTGCATAGGTAAATGCTAAAAACAAGTATTAGCTTTGCCACTAGGAAAATTGAAGTATTTCAAAATTTCATGCATCTGTGTCAAGGTGTTATGTGATTCTTGGAAACAGTAGAACTCTTAAGTGCCCACCTGGGTGGTGGAATTTGACAAAGGAAAACTTAAGCTCTAGGTTAATTTCTTTGTTTTATATTATATACTAACTAGCAAGCATGCAAATTGAAAAGTAGAAAAATTTTTTGATAGATAAAAAAATTTCATTTCAAACCATGGTAAATCGTATCTTTATTTCCTGTCTTTTCCCTGCCTATTCCCTTGTTTCCCAGTCAATTATGAACCTTTGAACACCTTGTCTGCAAGAATGGATATTTTGTTATATCAATTATTATATTAAGGACTTCTCTAATATAAGCAAATGATATAGTATCTTTTGTTATTGTAAGATAATTAATATTAAGTAAGGATTTTGATGTTCAACTTACATGCTTAAGTAACTACTGACTGCCTGGACCCTAATACAGTAAATGGGGAGTAAGGGGTAGGGGTGATCATAGCTTGGCCTGTCCCAGCCTGGAAATTTCTGTGCCATGCTTGGGCCCAATACTTTAGGTCTGATCCACACTTGTGATACATGTTAATTTTTGTAATATTTTAGTTTTTTTTTATAGAATGTAATATTTTAGGTTGTATATCATAATATGACACCTATTATACACATTATATATAATAAATCTCTTAAACTTCCTCTACTGTTTAGCATAATGACACGCGGTACCCCTACTGTTTAGCTATTGTCTTGCGATACCCTTAAGTTTTCTGACAATTGTCATCGTCGTTAAATCGGGACGGAAAAGATGATTTTATGTTTTTACCCTTCCGTTAACTCTCACACTCTTCCGATCTGCCGTTGCTGTGAAACCTTTCCCGGCCTTCTCGTCTACGTCTTCTCCCACTGTCACCTGTAATCTGCGTAGGTGTTTCCGCACCCCCTGAATGGACAAGAAATAAAGGATTTCTTGGGGTAGGTCTGTTCACGGGTCGGGTTGGGTCGGTTTACTGTGGTTTTTCCAATCGACCCGACCTGGTCGAGTTACCAGACATAGAAACCGAAACCGACCCAGTGTTAAGCAAAACCGACCTGGTCGGTTTGGGTCGGTTTCAGTTCTAAGTTCATCCCTGTGGTAAAATTTTGCTAATTTAAAAAACAATCATAAATTGAACATCATTTCAGCCATCTCCTATGATAAAATTTACATGAAAAGTTAATCACAAAAGTTGTTCATTAATCACTATTCACTAATCCAAAGTTTCTTGCAACCATTCAAAAACTAGGTGGCCTAATGGGCTTTGGAACTTCATGTTTGAACTAGGAACTAAGTCGGTTCAGTTCGGGTCGGTTTCAGTTTTCTTGTGTGGAAACCGAAACCGACCTGTGTTGATGAAAATCCGACCGACTTGGTTGGGTCGGTCCGGTTTGGTCGGTTTGGTCGGGTTGGGCCTTCTTATGAACAGCCCTATCTCGGGGCAACCCCCCAGTTCCCCTACACATGGTTAAGCCAGAGATGAACGAGCTAATGTAGAAGGCCATGTCGGGGTTCTCTCACTTTGTTCCGCTTGCAGCGGTGGATTTCATACTTCTCTCTCCACCACTCGCTGGTCAAACACCAACACACTGCCAATTAGAGAGGATTACAGATATTTTCGCCTTGTATTCAAGGCCCTGTACCTAAAACACCATCGCCTGGTATTACTGGAATGGGCGAAAATCTCTTGTCCAATTTCTTCCAATTGAACGATCATTGCATATGGGGTTACGACACAGAGAAGACCAATGCCATTCTCAGCTTGTTCAATGTCACGAGTTACAGTCATAGCAGTGGAAGCAGGGTCCACAAGGGTTGATCATATTTTGGGGTTTCCGGAGCCAATAAAGGGAATAAATGCGATTGGGGAGGAAGCTCCAAAAATCACTACAAAATACATGATAGGGGAGGACATAGAAGACGGTGAAGACTATGTGGCGGACAACCCCTTCACCAACACCCTCGTCGGAAAACGGTTCCTCGCCAGAATCAGGAAGGATGCACACTGTGACGTCTCTAGGAACAACATCTGTAATGGGGTTTCAGTGAACAATGGGACCGGGCTTCTTCAGTGCTGCAAGACGCATTGCCGCAATGTTCTTAGAGACCAGAACAACCGTGGGCAGTGTGGGCACAAGTGTGGGTTTGCAGAGCTTTGTTGCCATGGGAGCTACACCAATGCACCCTACAACACCAGCAACTGCGGCAAGTGCGGTAACAAGTGCCGTTCATTCTCTCTCTCTCTCTCCGTCCCTTTCATTCTCTCTCCCTGTTCGTTCTCTCTCTCCCTCTCGAACCTGTTTCATCACCACCCCTACTGCAAGTTGCAGCAGCAACAGATCTCTCCAGCAGCGCCTCTCTCTCTCTCTCCTCTTCGTTTTCCCTATTTTCTTTTTCTTCCTCTGTCCCTCCTAGATCTACAACTCCCACCGGTGCTTCTTGACTTGCATTCAAAGAGGGCACTGACACCCCCTTCCCCTGTTCGTTCTCCCTATTTTCTTCTTCCTTCATCCCCCTCCCAGATCTGTAACTCCCTAGGGAGGAAAAATGATTTAAACCAACAAGTGTGTGGATGCCACCGACACAGTTATTGGAGGGCTTTGATGGTTTCTTGTCCCGGAAAGAAATGGGTACCCTTGTTTCCGTATCTGCCCTTCTGCATGGCCTCACTGGCCGTTTATATGTTGCATGGGTTCTGCTTTGCTCTCTGCAGGTCTGCGTTGGATTAGGCATCGAAGAGACAACCGGTGGAAACCAACAACAACAACCCTGTCATCGGAGACAAGGTTCTTACTGCAACTCCACTGTCCACTAGTTTATTTTTATATATTTTTTTTGTCACTGGAAAATCCAAAAGATCTCTACGGTAGGTGCTGGCGGTGCTGCTAGTGGAATGGTTGCAGAGTGGTTCACTGTAGCTGCTGTCGGGGAGATGGATGGTGAAGAAGAAGGGAGAGGGACGAAGGGCAAAATTGGGTTTTGAAAAAAAATTATACATCACGTAGTGTTACGTGTGTGAATTTCGACGGAACATTAACGGCAGGGGTAGAGCTAGTCAATTGTCAAAAAACTTAAGAGTACCGCAAGACAATAGCTAAACAGTAGGGGTACCGTGTGTCATTACGCTAAACGGTAGGGGTACTTTAAGAGATTTACCCTATTTTATATTATATAATGTATAACATAAAATTTAAACACATTTTATATCTCATATAATCTAAAATATTATATACATTTAATATTTATATTTAAAGTCATAGGCCAGGAACCTGGCCTAGGCCTGAGCCTTGGCTACAGCCTATAGCCCTTAACATAGGTGTTAAGCCCGGTCCGTGATCACCCCTAGTAGGGGGTTTTGGCGTTCTGGCCAGTGGGGTCAATTGCCACAAGTGAACTTCATTACTGTTTCAGAGAGTTAGGTTGTTCTTATTAGAGATTGCACTGTTCAGGTTGATTTGAAGGACAAGTGGCGAAATATGACACGCTAGTAATATTTTTTGCTCCTTTTTGGATCTTTACATAAGAGGTATGATGTTTATATTCCACTTCTTTTATCTATTGTTGACGTGAAAGACATTAGCATTTCTTGGATCGTTGAATCATGACATTTTTAAGCAAAAAAAAAAAAAAAAAAGAAAAAAAAGAAAAAAGAAGAAAATCAATAAACTTTCCATTACTTTTTTTTTAAGAATTCCTCTGTTCAAAGTACTAGTTATGCACATGGTTCAAAGTATTGATACTGTTGATACACAAATTTTGTGTATTGAGAGTTTAAAATGATCAAAACTATACCGTTTGTTATATATTTTGTCAGACATGTTGTCACATCATATAAAATTATATAAAACAAACCAACCTTGAAATCTTTTAATAATTAGTGTTTTGGAGAGCCAAAGATACGATATGGTACACCTGATATGTAGTGTATCGTATCAATACTTTGAACCTTGGTTGTAGTGCTATATTTCTGCTGTATCTAAAATTGTGGTGAGAACCTGAATGTTGTTGAGAGATTGGTTAACAGTCATACTTTAAATTTGCTACCCATGCATTGTATGATTTAACCGAGGACCTCCCTAGAGATTACTCAATAATGCTTCAAATTCTCCTTTGGCGTTTGGTGTGATATGGTGGATTCTTGGTTTTTCTTGCATCAGGAGGTTGATGGAGCTTGGCTGTACTGTGGATATGTTCAGGGACACCTCTATGTAGGATTTAAACGACAACGATGAATCGATGACTCATAGGCATAAGAGGATTGTACAAGGTTAACTTGGTGAATTTTCCTAGCTTCCCCTTTTTCTATGTAAATGGTTGCTGTCTGTAATAGCATCCTGTTTATTACTGAATGAAGAACAACAATACAATCTTGTGTTCAGACTATTTTTATTCTTTTTGACTTGAACTCATGAAAGGAAAGAGTTGCATTGATCAACAATAGAAGCATCATGGAAGTGATGATTGCCAGTTTCCATTGTGATCATTGTTAAAATAAGCAACTTGAAGCAGAGGTGGGCCGGGGGGGGGGTGGCCCCCCTATGCCTCAAAAGTTCCTCACTTATATTATTAGTGTTGGAGAGGTGGTGGTATGGTAATGATAGCTGAGAATCGCAGTCACAGCGCTGCACACATGCAATTGGGAGTAGGGTATACTAGAAATACTTTGTTCCTTGTTTGAATTTTGATATGTTGGCTGATTTGGGGGTTTTCAAATACAAAACCAACCTGTCAAACACTCCTTTGAGAGTCCATTAAATGCAATACTGCTTCCAATGATTTAGAAGATGATGAGCAAATAGCTGATAAGAAGGATGAGAAGAAAATTGATTAAAGAGGGTAGAGGGTGCAAGTTTATGACATTCCTCTTGAAATGATTAATGAACAAGTCAGGCATTGTTTGGGTTCTAGGATGGGGACTGTGAGAGAAGTGATACTTCCCACTTACTATATTTGGGTTAAGGTAATGATTTCAATAAAGAATCCAGAAAAGAGGTGCTTTTATAGGTTCTCTGAATTGGGTAGTTTTTCGTTATAAGGATATTCCTGTTCTATGTTATATTTGTGGTAAAATGGCTCATTTATTTATAAGTTGTTCTACTCCGCTATCTTCTCTTCAAGCAGATAACTTTGAACAAGTTCTTTTGTTCTCATACTGTGCAACACCCAGGGCTTTGGTTGAGGGCTGAGAAGGCCCCTCTTCACTGTGATCGGAGACACCCTTCTTCAATGTAGTAGTCATGGATTCGAATCTTACTTCATCCACTGATCCTAGAGTTCCAGATAAGACTCCATAACCTAACTGACCTACTTTGGATCCAGGAGGTGCATCTTCCTTGGTGCCTGTTAATAACCTTCATGCAGGGTGTTCAAGCAGTGAAACTTGCCATTTGGATTCTGTGAGGTTCTCTAATGACTTTTTACCTCCCGAAGCTCGAGGAGACCCACATCTTGAACAACTGGCTTTACATGCTCAAACTGTGTTTACACAAGTTATTCCCAGAAGAGTCCCCTAGTAATTCCTGGTCTGCTTTTGGTAAACATCCTAGAGTGGAAATAGGTATGGACCATGATTCAGAAAATGTTTCAAGTATTTGGTCTGGGTCTAGTGCCCCTTTATCCCAAGTGAGCCCAAGTTTGGCTGGACATAGTGACAGATTCAGAAAATCTCCACAATGTCTTGGAAGCCCAGCTGTTGGTTACTCTCATCCTGTGTTTCAAGATGATCAAGGCACTTCTTAGTCTTAGGAGTCAGGTTAGCTCCTTTTCTTTCTTCATATCCTTTTTTATTTTTATTATTATTATTTTTTGGTGAACTGGGCAGTGGTGGCTGGTCCCATACAGCCACACCCACTGCCCATGGAGATATGCAGTTGGAACTACCACGGCGGTAATTGTCCTAAGGCAGTTCAAGGGTTGTGGAATCTAGTTTCAAAATTTAATCCGGATGTTATTTTTTTTTGTTAAACTATGGTTCCCAAGGAGAAAGCAAATTGTTTGGGTGAAAAATTGAAATATACTGATTGTTATGCTATTTCTTCTGAAGGGATGAGCAGGTGGTTTAGCAGTTTACTGGAAATCAAATCTGGATGTTTCTGTTTTTGTTTCAACCGACAAGTATGCTTTTTTCAACATCATTTTTTTTCCTGCTGGAATGCCTTGGCTGCTTGGCTTTGTTTATAGAGAATCTTATAAAGGTGGGCAAAATAAATTTTGGTTTGATCTAACTAATCGGATTAAAAAATTTGATCTACCATATGTTCTAATTGGAGATTTTAATGAGTCTATGGTAGTTAATGCATCAGATATGAGACTTGATCCTGGTCCTAGTCCTTTTAATAAAGGTTCTAGAGGTTTTTGTAATCTGTTGTTGGAACTGGGTATAATTTAGAAGGGTCCTATTTGGTGGAAGCTATGAGGCTCTAGGGTTTCATGATGATTGGTGGGCGAAGTAAATTTTGGTTTGATCTAAGTGGCTTAAACAATTTGATCTATCATATGCTCTAATTGGAGATTTTGATGAATCTATGGTAGTTGATGCATCAGATATGAGACTTGATCCTGGTCCTAGTCCTTTTAATAAAGGCTCTAGATGTTTTTGTAATCTGCTGTTGGAACTGGGTATAATTTAGAAGGGTCCTATTTGATGGAAGTTATGAGACTCTAGGGTTTCATGATGATTGATGTCTTATAATTTATGAGTTCATTTCTACTTTTTCTTATTCTATGCTCATTAATGGCTCTCCAGAAGGCCATTTCATCCAACGAAGTGTCTTTGACAAGGGGACCCCTTGTCTTCTTACCTATTCATTGTTGCCAAAGGAATTCTCTCCAAACTTCTTTTAAAAGCTGAATTGGAAAATAGAATTGTTGGAACTCAAGTTGCTAGAGGGGCTCCTATTATTTCTCATTTGTTCTTTGCAGATGATGTTATGCTTTTTTAATAGGACCCATAGAAATGAGATTGCAAATCTCAAATTAATTTTGGAGGATTTTCAATTTCTGTTGAGTCAAAGAATTAATTTTGATAATTCTGGCATAATGTGTAGAAAATCTGCACATCCTCTATGTCAAAGAACGATTAGAGGCTGACTCGATGAAAGTTTTAGATAAATCTAACAAATATTTGGGTTTGCGTTTACATTTTAATAAGAATAGGTCTCAGCCTCTGCAATTTATTTTGGAAAATCTGAAGAACAAACTTAACAGGCTGAAAGCAAACTCAATCTCACAAGCAGGTAAACATGTGCCCATCAAATCAGTTTTGCAGTCATCTCCCCTCCATTGTATGTTGGTTATGCAACTGCCTCAAGATTTTACAGATTATTGGTAAAGTTCAAAGGCAGTCTGGTGGTCTAATGGATCTCGGTGCCCACAAGAGTAGATGGTCTTCCTGGTTTAGACTGTGCTGTCCAAAATCTGGAGGAGGATTAGGATTTAGGAAATCAGAAATTGTTAATTTAGCATTCTTGGAGAAATTATCTTGGAGATTTCTCACTGAGGATCAATCTATTTGGGTTCATTTTGGAAAGCTAAATATTTGAAAATTCAAGTTTGTTTTCTTCAAAGGTAAGTAGCATTGCTTTTGTTTGGAAATTGGTTTCGAATTTTGCTTAAATTTCATATTGAAGTGGGATATTTGCTAAAGCAAAATGATTCTCGTGCCATCTGGCATGTTCCTATTAATTATATTAATTGGTGAAAACTGAATGGCAAAAAAGATTGGTTTCAGCCACCCAATAAGACATTAGCCAACCTCAATCGATGTTAAAGTAGTGCCCAAAAACAACTGCTGTCTAGTTTTTCCAAATCAAAGTTACAGTAGTGCCCAAAACAACTGCTGTCTGTTGACATCTTGTTTTGGTAAAGTGTCAGCCATTCCATTTGCAGTCCTTCTTACCCAACTGAAAACATGGTGGTGATAAAAACATGAAAACTAACTGTTTTCCAAAGCTCCTGTGACAGGTTCTCTATTTCCCTAAAAGCGTGCCTATAGATCCCATGATGATACTACCTCTCGTTTGTGGCCAGACAAGCGAAGTGGATGCATATAGGCTTCGCATGTTGGAAGGTGTCCACCTATAACCAATCAAAGCAAGAGACCACTACCAAATACCAGCAGCAAATGGATAGGGGATTAGAAAGTGAAAGCAGGATTCACCATTAGCCTTGCAAAACACACACCAATGAGGAGATAAGTAGGAGTAAGATCTCCTTTTCTGTAGCAAGTCACAAGTGTTAAATTTTCTCATGATAAGCCTCCCAATTGAAAGCTCCTATTCTAGGTGGAACTGGTTTAGCCCAAATCTCTTTCACTGGAAAGTATTGTTGAGGGGTCAACGGATAGGCTAGAGTCTTGAAAAAAGAGGCACACGGGAAGGAACCCAAAGAAGAGAGTCCAAATTTGGCTATCAAATTTCAAAGGATCCAAGCAAACACCATCAAGGATATTTAAAAGGTCTAGCACCAAAGGAAGCTCAGAATCTCTAAGTCTTCTTCTGAAACCCCAAGTCTCATCCAAAACCATTGCTTGAATTTGAAGGAACAATTAATTTTGAGAAAAATTCCCCTTTAAGAGAAGATAAAGCAAATAAAAGAAGGAAATTGATCTTTCAAAACGGCTGAACCCCACCCAGGTATGTACCCAAAATTTAACTAGATTACCCGAGCAAACATCATACCTCATAAAAGGAAGAAACTGAGGGAAGATCTCACTGACAGCTTTCCAAGGAGATCTCCTTGTTAGTCTGGAAGCAGCTCCGGCCTCCCAACCAATGCCCAACTAGCCATGTATACTGAATATCTCCTTATGCTAAAATTTATCCCTTTCTAAAGGCAGTCTCCATAGTCACTTCCCCAATAATGCTGATTTTCTCAGCTCAATGTTTCCAAACACCCAAGCCACCTTGTGATTCGCTTTTTCATACCACCTCCCATTTAATCAAGTGGTCTTTGACATATATGATGTTTTTATACCACATTATACACTTCTTTGCTTTATAATTAATAAATTTGATTTTGACGGTTATTGATAAAAAAAGTGGAAAAAGACAAATCGAACTAGTTAAAAAAAGTTACTCCAATTTACATATTTATCTAGAATAGGCCAAGAATCAATTACTAATGAAATAAAAGCTAGAATACCTCATTTTCATCTGGAAATTTAGTACTTTCCACGAAGAGCATATGTTCTGCAAAACACAAGAGTTGTCATGTGCTTGTATATCATAATTCAAAACCAAATATATTTGCATAAAAAATCTGGAAGCAGAAAAATGATGAAGTTAACTTGGTTAAATAGAATAAAATATTTAAAATGCACATGTTGTCTATTATTCTTTCTTTTGTTCTTTTGACAGGGTTTCTTTCTTTTTTTATCAGTGTTGTTTTTTAATGTGCTTTTTTATCAGTGTTGTCAGCTTTTAGCTTTTAGATTTTCGCCCTCAAAGAGCATGACAATGATTCATAGTACCATTCAAGACCTTTGATTATATCTATCCACCCAAAAAAAAGTTTTTTAATTACAACATAATGAACTTTTCAGTTAGTAGATTGTGTATGATTAAGGAGTAACCTCCACTCCAGTCCAGGGTGTTTTAAAACTCAACTTCATAATCAAATACTGAGCCCATCGGATTAATAGTGAGATCTTTACAGTACATTCTAGGCCAATAGGTGATGGTAACTTTTTCATAGCTAAGATTTTGTCTCTGCTACAAGGACCTGAGTTTTTGTTTCTTGTCTTTCTTTCCATGAGTAAAGGTGGACAAAGAAACACACAGATTGCAAGCAGATAGAGGAACAGTGGCCATGGAATTAGCTTTCAGAGTGAACGTCTTGTTCAAATGGATGATGGGTCCCAAAGTTTGACAATTAATTGGCCGATAGTCAGGATAGTTGTACTTTGTTCAAATGGATGAAGAGTGAACGTCTTCCAGCCAGGGACAGCATTTCAAGGTCTCATTTATAATGGGTTCTATATAGCCAGGATAGTTGTACTTTGCTCTATTGTTCAGTTATGTTTTTACTCCTTATTTGACATCTAAACGCTATGCTTTGGCCCTTGCACCTCACTGTTGGAAGTGATTCCTTATACATTCTATTTACATATATGGTGCCTTATATTTTGGTCACTAAGTTTTATTGATAAAAAAATATCATATAAGTATAAAGTGGCGAAGTTCTTGTTCTTTTATCAGCTTCATAAAAGTTGCAGAGGGTGGGCCTTGGTGCAATGGTTTGGTTGCTCCATGGTCTTGGAAACAGCTTCTCTGTATGTGCAGGGGTAAGGCTGTGCATCTGTCCCTCCACAGACCCCACATTTGTGGGAGCCTCATGTACTGTTTTGCCCTTTTTAGCTTCATAAAAGTTGCAGACTTGCAGTTGAGGATTAAGGCTGATCTGAGCTGACTTGAGTTGAGTGTCATAAAGTTTCAAATGGCTCAATATATATATATATATATATATATATATATAGTTTGACAAGTAAGAATGAAATTTTACTACCATCTTATTGGAGAAGAAAATGTAAGAGGGTAACAAGGATGGGAAGGAAGATGAAAGGAAGAAAAGTTTTCAATGAGAGTTGTTAGTTGGAATGTGGGAGGTCTGGGTAGCGCATCTAATTAGAAACCAAGAACCCTGGGTTCTATAAAGCAGGAGGTATTTTAACCATGTGGGATTAGAACAGATTTGAATGTGAAGAGGATTTGGTTGGGGTGGGAGGGGGGTGGGGGATTTTCAGTGACAGATTGGAAGACAAGTTGGACGGCTTTGCATAGAGAAATTCTAGGAGGAACCGTTGACTGTCAGAGGATGGGTCCAAGAAGCTTGGTTGATTGGAAGTGATTTCAATGTCACCCATTGTTACAAGAAAATCACCATCTCTTCAAGGCTAACCATGAGCATGAAAAGATTCAATAAAGTAATCAATAAATACATGATTAAGCATGTTCCAATGGCGAATGAGAAATATAATTGGTCAATTTTGCAATCAAATGTTGTTTTTGCAGGGCAAACAGGCTTTTATTGACCACAGATTGGAAGGAACATTATGATTGATAAGAAGGAACTAGAAGATGGGAATGGATTACATGAGGCAGAGAGAGAAGCAAGAGTTAAATTAAAGATTGAAACTTGAGACTGCTGAGAAAAAAGAAAGAAACTGGAGACAAAAACCAAGGTGCAAATGGTTAAAAGAAGATGGTAACTCAAAATTTTTCCATCAATTGGCTAATGGTAGGAGGCAAAAGAAGAATATTTGGAGTGGTTGAAGATGGAAGGAAAATTCTGGATCAGGAGAAAATAACCAATATTTTTGTCAATTATTTCAAGAATCTAATTGCACTTCTTGTGAGACTAAATCAAGTGATTCATGGTGTGAACTGGAAAGTTGCAAAAATGTGGGAAGAAAATTAGAACCAGAAGAGGAGGTAATAAGTGGGGACAAAGCACCTGATCTGGATGGATTTGCTAGGGCTTTTCTTCAAGGAAAGTTGGGATGTAATCAAGGACTTAATGAAGCTATTCCAGGAGTTCCACGAAAGGGGCTAAGTAGAAAAGGGCATGAACACTACCGTCGTTAAGTTGGTACCACTTATCAATCTCTTGTCCTTTTGTTGTAGGTCTTTGGGAGAAGCTTTTTGATCTCTTTTGTTGCAGGTGGCTAGAATCTTTGCAGATTAAAAGCCTATTTGACCCTACTACCTTCAGGTGGCCAAAGAGAAGAGGTAAGAGTCTTGTGGAGGTGTCTCCTTTGGTTTGTACTGTGTGGGACGAAAGAAACACCAGAATATTCATAGAGAAAGTGAGGGATAAGACTGGTGTTTGGGATTGCATCATAAACAGGGCCATTATGTGGTCCAAATCTGTAGATCACTTCTTTTCCTTCTCCTTTGATGGTATTTGGAGGAACTTGGATTTAGTGGCCAATAGCACTGTTGTAAGAGATAAGCCAGTGGTGGAATTGAGACCCCCAAACCCGGAGAAGGCATCATCAAACTAAATTTTGAAGGAAGCAGTCTAGGCAATCCAGGGCTATCAGGGATTGGGGGAGTTCTCAGAGATGCACAGGGACAGATTATTTCTTTATTTTCTGGTCCTATTGGAGAGGCGGATTCAGTTAGTGAGGAAGTTCAAATAGTTCTACAAGGAGCAGACATTGCTAAAGAGCTGAACATTGAACAGTTATTAATTGAAGGTGATTCCAAATTAGTAATTGCATGGCTGAAAGATGCAGAGGCAGAGACAGTGGCCTGGTCGTTTAGGGAAGCATTGAGGAGATCTAAATGGCTAACCACAAACATTTCTGTCAGTTTTCAAAGGGAGAGACAGTGACCTGGTCGTTAAGCAAGAGGGTTGTATAGGATTTAGGAATCAACTCGTTTGGTCTATGTTGTAACTTTCAGGGTTTTCTGGAGGCAGCATCTCGCGCCTCTTGAGGGAAGCATTATCTATGTACCCCTTCATTGATCTTTTTTAATTAATAAATTGTTTTACTTGTAAAAAAAAAAACGAATTCTACCGTCATTTCATTGATGCCTATGAAGCCCAGTTCAGCTTCCCCTAGTGAATAGACTGATAAGGCTCACAACTAGTGTTTACAAAATAATTGCCAAGGCATTATCCATGAGATTTTAAGCCGGTCCATGATCACCCCTAGTAGGGGGTTTTGGCGTTCTGGCCAGTGGGGTCAATTGCCATTAGTGAACTTCATTACTGCACTTTCTGGAAATTAAATGTAATTTTTTGCTATTTATACTTTAAATTATAATTACTGTTAAATGTTATTTTAGTGTAATTTTTTAAAAGTTGTGTAATTATGAATACTGTTTTTCAATTAATACTGTCATTATTAAATACTGTATTTATTTAAAATAAAGTAATGATCTAAATGTAGTTTTCTGGAAATAAAGTAATTAAATTATAATTAATCTTAAATACTGTTAATTAATAAATACAGTAATTTCTGGAAATTAAATGTAATTTTCTGCTATTTATACCTTAAATTATAATTACTGTTAATTACAGTTTAAAAATAATTTAGTTACAGTTTAAAAATAATACTATTAATTAATGTATTGAAAATGCAGTTTTTATGGAAATTAAATGTAACTATAAAATTATAATTATTATATATTACATTTTGAAAATAATTGCTGTTTCTAATAAATACTGTTTATTATTTAAAATATGGTTAATTAATAATTTTTTGTATTTATTAAAGTAATTATTTAAAAGAAATATAATTACTGTTAAATTAAGTGTATTATAGCTTAAATTATAATTACTGTTAATTACAGTTTAAATGAAATGTAATGCTGTTTTTTAATAAATACTGTATTTATTGAGAATATGGTTAATAAAATGCTGTATTTATTAAAAATACTGTTATTATTATTATTATTATTATTATTATTGTTATTATGGTAAAATACAAAAACCTCCCTTTCATCACCATCCCAGACGAAAAACGTTAGATTGATGCACCAATTTTTTTCCAAATATCCATTATACTCTTTTATAAATTATTTTACATACAAAATTACTGAAATAACCCTGATTTAACTTAACAAAAACCTCCTTTAATGTTCATCTTAGTAATTTTACATAAAAATTACTGATATGTATTTTTTTCGAGTTAAAATGGAATTATTTCTGTAATTTTGTATGTAAAATAATTTATACAAGGGTAGAATGGGTATTTGGAAAAAATATGGTTTATTGGTCTAACATTTTCCCTCTGGGACGGTGACAGAAAGGAGGCTTTTGTCGAGTTTCTGAAAATTTCAGGGGAGTTATTTGTTAAAATGAAACCATAAAGGAGGTTTTTATGATTGTCAAAAACTTCAGGGGAGGTTTTCTATTTTACCCTTATTATTATTAAACAACCCGTGTACTACACGGACTGTTGTAATGTCCAACACGAGTTGTTGATCCCCCTCCCACGAATTGCATTGCTCGTGTAATAAATACACGGATTGCTTTACTCGTGTAATACACGGGTTTCTCAACCCACACCGTTAGTTGAGTTGGTTTGGGTTTCATCTGCAATAGGAAATGACAGAACCGACTTGAACGAAGTTTAATCATGCCTATTTATACCTGTTAAAAATTCAAGGAAGGCGCAGTTGATCTGACTTGAACGAAGTGTTTCTTCTCTATTACCGAAGGTGCAATTGAAAATCAAAGCAAGAAGGAAAACCTGGAAATGAAAAACCAATACAAAAAACCTTAAACTTATCTCAGAAATGGAAAAAAATACCAACGTTTTCAGAAATGGAAAACCGATGCTGGAAAATAAAGTAAGAAGTCTTACTTCTTTGCTTCCTCAATTGTATGGACCGCTTCTTTTGCAATTACAATATTATCAATAATTTGCCTTCCTAGAGAGAAGGCATTTTGGTATGGGATGGGCCAATAATTTTTTTGCAAAAGAGGTTTCAGTCTATTTACCATGATTTTGGCAATGAGTTTGTACGACACATTACTTAGCCCAATGGGGCGAAGGCGAAAATCTGAGGGAAACTCTACACGGTTAGATTTAGGAATCAGACATATATGAGTGTTTGATTTATAGAAGAAATCGCCTCTGGATTGGAGAAACAATGCTGGACCAACTTCACAAATATCACTTCCTACTATATATCCCAACACCGTTGAAAGACCGCTATAGGAATACCATATGGTCCCGGTGTTTTATGAGTACCCATACTAAATAAAACATTCTTGATTTCTAAGGCCTCAGGTAGCTTGCACAACAATTCAGTATCTGTTTGTATAAGAACTGTAGGAAGTCCATGAAAATCACGAAGAACAGGATTGGTAGAAGTAAACAACTGCTGAAAATAAGATGTCATAATAATAGATATTTCTATTGCAGAGGAAGTCCAGATATCATCAGAATTTTGCAGCCAATTTATAGAATTTCTCCTTCGACGATTTGAGGCTAAGACATGAAAAGTGGTTTCTTTATTGATGAGAAATAAGCTATTTCTTCAAGGAAAGTGGTTTCTTTATTGATTAGGAATAGTTGTAAAAGATTGTATGCTTGCATTTCAATATTTGTCTACAAGTTTGAAACAGTCTATGCCTTGGGTTCTCTTGCTTTTAGCTATTTTGATTTTTGAATATTGATTAGGAAGAACATTGTAAGCATCCTGAGAACAATCATGGAAGGAAGACGGGCTTGTCCAAGTAACCAACAAGAGGACATAGTATCTGATGACTCATTTCAAAAAATTCTCTGTAATTACTAATAACAGATTGTAATCTAGTATTCAATCCAAATCTGTTTCTGATATAACTATGATGGATAGGTTTTGATTCAAATTAATATTAAAAGATTAAATACTACTATTACATCCATTCAATCTGGAATCAAATGCCAGGTAGAAACTAGAAACCGTACACTAAGAAACAGTTGTTTGAGATTAAAGAAGATGATTCCATCTTGATTTCCTACTTTACTATGCCAATCACAATACAAAATCTATGATATTCAAGAAGATGAGAAATGTCCAAAGACTTACCTATAAGCTCTGATCTACACGTGACTTGAGAGCTCTAAGAAATAGTAGTGATGAGAATAGTGGCATTGAAGCTAAGAGGATAATAAACTTGCTTCAATGGCGGAACTGACATAGAGTTGAGAGAATTGAGAAAAAAACTTCGGTGGCGAGCGGCTTGAAACCCTAACAGTTTTCGACCCTGCCCTTGATTTGGTGACTGGTGGAACAAAGAACAAAAATAAGAAACTTAGGGCTTAATCTTCAATGGTGGAACAGATTTCAAGCTGTGATAGCTCCGGTGGTGGCAAAAAATGAAAGAACTTTGTTCACATCGACTGTTTTGGCTTGCAGTTGCAGAGTTGCAGGTAAGTGGTAAACATGTTCTCTCTCGACCCTCTCCCCTTGACCCTCTCTCGACCCTCCCCTTGACCCTCTCGCGACCCTCTCCTTGACCCAACTGACCCTGACCCATCATGACCCATTGGGTGGTTTTTGAAGCGGGTGGGTTGGGTGGGTCGAAAGGGTTAGGGTCAAGGTTGCCAGCCCTAAGTGTTATTATCTAAAACTCACTATGATATTTTCATTTTATTAAATTTATCATGATTTTTCAAAATTTTAAGAGAGCACCCTGTTAGTGAATTTTATTGTCCAAAATTCACCTTTTGTTAAATTTCTGTTGAATCACTGCTAGTGAGCATTAATAGAAGTGATCCACCTAGGCATTTAAGTATTTTACATGGCCAAACTATTCTTAAAATGGAAAGTCAACCTTATTAAATATTTTTTATGATAAAATTGCCCTTGATTACTCATATATAATAATTATGTACATATATATTTTAAATATGTGGGTTGAGTGAGGCCCAGGCCCGACTCTAAAATTCACAGGTCTAGTGTGGGCCTGGGCTCATGTTAGTGATAATTTTGTTATAAAAATATTTAATAAGTTTGATTGACCATTCAGGGATAATTTGATCATGCAAAAAATTTAAATAATTACGTGAACAATTTCTATTAATGATCACTAACAATGATCTAATGGAAAGCTTAAAGGAAGGTAAGATTTGGGCAATAACTCTCGAAGGTTTTGAAAACTCATGTTGAGTTTAAGAAAAGTGTGAAAAAGTCATAGTGAGTATTAAATAATATCCCTTAGGCCTTAGTTTTATCCGGGAACTTAACTGGCCATTAGCCCTTGGGCTCCACACTTGCTACTTGCTGGTATTGTAGCAGACGTAGGCCAAAACTAAAAGCCTAAAACTATATGTTGGGCTGTGGCCCATCCCTCCCATAAGTCCATAACCCCTTTAGAGTAGGGGTTTAAATGGATTGAATTCGAATTGGATTAAAAAATTTAATATCCAAATTCAATTTAATATTTGATGGATGTTAAAAATTAATATTTGAATTTGAATTTGATTAAGTATTCAAATATTCGATTTGATTCGTATTCGACCAATTAATTATTTTAAGTAATTAATAAATATATAAAATAAATATTTCATTTATATAAAATATATAAATATACAAATTATTTATATACTTTAATTATTATATATATATAAATTATATAAAATACTTATATATAAAAATTAAATAATTGGTCGAATTCAAATATTTATTGAATCGAATCAGGTCATATCTGAATTTGATTGATTAAATATTTAAATTATCCAAATTTGATTCGATTATATCAAATTTAAAAATTGAAATCGAATTTTCAAATACCATTGACACCCCTACTGCAGAGTGGCATCCTAGTCGCCTCAGTAGTTCCAAGTGCTACGGCATATGGATTATGGATAGCCATTTGCCGATCAATATCCAATAAAAGGCATGGAGATTAGAGAAGTCAACCAGTCTTCCTGCTGCGACCTGCGCTAGGCTCTACCTTCGGTTATCGCTCTCCACTCTCCTCCCTTCTGGTTTAACTCTGGAAGTTAATTAGGGCCTCGGCCATGACTGTCCCCCTGCGTGGACCAACCAACAAAATCTAACCCAAAATGTTTGATTATCCAGCAGACCAATTGATTTCAGTACATCCCCTCAAGAGAGAGAGATCATAGCTCACACCACAGATATTGATTCAGGAGGTTAGTATTTCTCGTTCATTCGTCGTCATCCTGTCAACATTTATGTTAATTAGGTTGAGGTTCCAATGGTACTGTACCAAACGGAAAAGAGAGCGATTATCAGATTTCATCATTTCATCCGCTTCAGAATCGTATATTAGGTTGGAAAACGTCCTCTTCGTAGGTGTGTAGGACATTTACTAATACTAAACTTCGATCCTTGGCTTACAACGTTGCACGCGTTAAAAATTAAAAAAAAAAATAAAAATCTTGTTATCAATTTCAAAAAAAAAAAAAAAACACAAGATTATTTTATTGGGCGTTCTTTTTCTGGATCTTGAGAAGGGGAAAGTTAATTAATAGGATTTTGATTCCCATTGATGAAGAATCCTATATATTTTTTTTCAGATTTATGTAGGATCAGTAAAAGTTTATTTTCCTGGCTGGTAAGTGACATCCATCTTTTACATGGAGAAAAATTACCAACGCTGGGATAAAAATGGTTCTTTTAATAATAAATTTTTATGACTAAAGCTATTATTATTTTATTTACATGAAAAAATTGCCAACACTTACTGAAAAACAAATGGGCCTAGATACACATTTTTTCCATTTACTGAAAAACTTTTATTTACTGGTAATACAGAAACTTTTACTGAGAAACTTTTTATTGGCTGATGAACAGCCAATAAAAAAAAAAAAAAGACAAGTACCTGAAAATTTTCTTGATAGATAAAGGGTAGACCAAAAAGCCTACCTTCAATCTTGTAATAGATTCTCCTACCAAGTAGTTCTGGGCAACCATTAATAATTTGAATTCATAAACTCTCATCATAAGTGATATGCGGGAGCGAATTTAATAGTGTTAAATTCGCTTACTTCTTATTCACTTAGTTCCGTGTCAAAACTATCCCCCAAACCAAACGAGGAGAAAGGAGTCTATAAACTTTATTTCCGCTTTTCACCGTCCCGAACTCCCATACTAGCAACAAAATCCCTTTTGAAGTTGGGATACAATTGATCCTTGCGTTGGACCCATTAAGTCAAATTTGTTTTCTTGGTTAATCATCCCTTTACACTCCACTAAAGGGGTTACATTACTTTGTTTATTGACACAGTCCGAACGAGGTATCTTTGATCGTTCCATAGAGCTCCTCTACCCATCCCACAAATGATGATGGGTCACTGAGTATCTTGGTCATTGGAGACTGGGGAAGAAGAGGAGCTAAGTCTGAAGTTTCCATTCAGATGGCAAGGGTGGGAGAGAAAATAAACATTAATTTCGTGATCTCTGTTAGTGATAATTTTTATGACAAAGGCTTGACGGGCGAAAACGATCCTAACTTGGAGGAATCGCTTAGCAAGGTCTATACCGCTAAGAGTTTGCAAAAGCAGTGGTACAGGGTTTTGGAAAACCATGATTATAGAGGTAATGTGAAGGCGCAATTGAGCCCGGTTCTTAGGCAGATAGAAAGCAGATGGCTTTGCTTGAGATCTTATATTGTCAATGCAGAAATTGCCGAAATCTTCTTTGTGGACACAAATCCATTTCTGGGCTTGCACTTTTATGACCCAAAGGATCACATGTACGAGAGGTGTTCTTCCACGAAGGAAGTACATCGCCAACCTTCCCAGGAATGTAGACTCTGCACTGAGTCAGTCGACGGCGACATGGAAGATTGTCGTGGGCTCTCCACTCTATTCCTTAGTTGATCACGCTATAACAATGGGAAGAGAGTGCTGCAAGACTCTTCTACATCTTCTAAGCTCAAACTTAAGGTTGTCAAAAACAGGGGGAAGAGTCTTGTGACTAATAGAGAGAGAGAGAGAACGAATGAGGGAGTCGTTGGAACATGAAGAGTTTAGCCATCGAATGTTTTTTGGGCGACCAGGATCTTCGTTTGGGGGAACGCGTAATAACAACCAAACTCTCGAACGGTTGTTGCCGGCGAACTTACCGGCAAAGAAGAAAAAATATTATGGGACGGTAAATCTAGATTGCAGCGGATCAAAACTTCTAGCTTCCGACTCTTTTCACGAAAGCCGATGAAAATCGTTGGGGAAAACGTTTTTACGTGTTTTTCTATTAAACGTTCGTACCAAACAGTGGTGTCAATATAAAAAAACGTTTGTTGCGCCAAATGCTGATATGACAGTGAAGTGGCAGCATTTTTTCAATAAACGTAAATGTATTTATTATCAGAAATCATATTGATGTTGTGGTCTATCGTATGTCCAAGATCCAAATCCATGATGCTGAAAAGGTAATGTTATTGGAATAATTTTTATCGGTCAAACTACACTCTGAATTTTGGTGAATATACCACTTATATAATACCGATTGGTTGGTTGTTTATAAAATGCTATTTGGCAAGTCTTATTAGAAAGATATTCTAACAGCTCAAATGGTTAAAAGATATATCAAGCTTTTGTAGTCTTGTCTTTAACGATAAAGACTGTTTGGCAAGCAATTCAGTCTATTGAACTTTTAAAAACGCATTTAAAGGCTATATATATCACGGAAAAATGTCATAAAACTTTTTTTAAAACTTCCTGAAATTCGATATTTTTGATATTTTCGAATCTTTCTACGTATACATCTTTTAATCTTTCTCGCTTTTGGATACCAAGAGAAAAGACTGATTTTTGATCTTTCAAGTTTGTAAAAGCTCAAAAGAGCACACGAAAAAAACTTGCTAAACACCGCCTAAGTTTTTTGGTATCATAATGATTCAAATATTCACCATGATTGTCCATTTAATATACAAATACCTAAAATTGATACATCCCTACATCCACATACAATTTGTTAATTCAAATGGGTCCATGTATGGAGCTGCCGGTGGGTTGGGTGGACCTGGCAAAATTGAATTGAAGTTATTGAACAAAGCTAGTAATATTTTGTGTTTGGTTCTATTTGCAACGAGTTTATTTCAAATAAACAATTTATCTAAAAATCATCACTTTAAACGTTTATTGGTTTTGGCTGTTTAATAGACATTCCTAATAACATCCCCATAAAGACATCTATCACCTAAGCAACACTAAATATTTTTTCATTTTTTAACTGTTTGGTGCATTTCAAGAAACAACACTATACAAAAACCAGAAAAAATAGTTTATCTAACCGTATAATCAATACCTATCCTTTTTTGTAATATTATATATCATGTATGTATCAATTAAGTAAAACAATCAATTAGTAACTGTCAGTTATGGGTTTGCCAACACATTCTTAGTTCGTGCCGCAGGATCCGCTTCGAGCCGGACTATAAACATACTACACATGTTCATTAATGGGCTAGGGACCACTTACGTACATGACTATTGACTACATCCTGGCCGGCTCGTCCCATGTCAACACTAGTATCCATATGTGAAGTCAGTGGGGACATTGTGTTTATTGATAAGTCGGTCACAAAAAAGAGTCTGCCATGGCCAATGGTGCGATGTACCCTCATAACCCATATGTAAGTCGGTGCTCAGTAACTGGTCGGAACTTCTGTAATGTACGAAAATTTTTAATCGAATTGCAAATTAGGGTTAATGGGTTTTTAAATATCTATAAACATCTTATTACAAAGTTTCATCATAAATATCCTTTTTATCTGATTAAAATTTCAATTTATTTTCTAATTTATCTCCAACATCAGATCAGACCATTTGTTATTCTTTTGAAGTACCTAGAAACCCTAAGCACCGCTGGGAACGATAAAGATTGCCGAACAGAACAAAACAAAACAGGAAGAGAATTGAAACAAACCAACGAAAATTTCCTATATAGTGTCGTGCTCCAGCCTTAAGTGATAAAGCAAACTTTAATTGCTACATGAATAGTTGCAGATGATTTATTATTGTCATTGATTTCCTTAGATTTAAATACTTTTATCTGTTGTAGAGATACACTTAAAAGTGGAATAAATCCCTTCCCATCTTGGTCTTACCCTATAACCATTTTAAAGATAGCAAACAAGACAAACAAGGCAATAGAGAAGGGGAGGGATTGATGATAATTAAAAGAAAAATATCCTAGGCCCTCCCCTGTGTTAACATGTTAAATACAGCAATAAAAATTGGCTCACAACCTTTCTCCATTGCCAACACAACCTAGAACCGTTGCAGAACATCAGCCACCGTTTGCTTCATTTGCAAGAATGCCATACCATTTCCTAAGCCTATTTGAGCCACTGTTTGGAATACCGGGTAAGTGTACTGATCCCTCCCCATGAAGATCCATTTTTTGATGACTTTGTCTTTTTCTAGCCACTGCTCTGCTCAGAAATGTGATCAATCTGAGCCCCATAGAGCCTCCATCCTTCCCCTAATTAAATGAATTATTACAGAAAAGGGAAAAGATGGTTTTTCTTATTCTCCTTATTCTACTTGGGAAAAGATTGCTTAGACGCTTAATTGAAATGAAATTATCTTTGATCGTATTTGGTGGAATTTCTCATGTTGGAACAGGTTGCAGTGATGAGTACCAAAAGTTCTTTTAGATGGAAGAAAAAAGATCCAAAAACAGGGAAAAATGTTGGAAGATAGAATTTGAGAACTCGATTAAAATCTCTAGGGCGGTATGAACAGTTCTATGCTAATTCCAGGAGCTGATCTTTGTCCCTCTTGATTTTGTTTGATATTTTTTTCTTTTATAACTTTTCATACAGTGCAACGAGGGTCTAGAAAACATAACATGAGCTTAGCAAATAACCTTTTTAAGATTGAAGATTAAACGTGCGTTGATTATTCACTATTGGAATTGTGTTCTTTTTTTTACAACACTTTCCTAATTGTCTTGGTGTTCTCAACAATTAGAATTTTTTCACTAAGGGATCCATGGCATTCAAAATAGTGTTCCTTTAATTTTACATATGCCTATATAAACTATGTAAAAGCATAAGTGGTCAGAAAAATTTCTTTTGGTCAGATGTTGGTGGTTGAGGGATTTGAATTCTTATAAGGAAACGCAAATTAGTGATAGACTATGTCAGTATTTGACTTCAAAAAACTGAGGTCATTACATGTCTTACAACAGACTCTATTATCACATTGTTCCCAGGAATATCACTATCTTCCACAGTCACACTCTGATCACCATTGATGTTAGTGGTGTCAATGTATCCTTTTTTATACTGCTTTGAAAGTAGGAAGAGTGAATGGGGGAAGCTTCATAGCTTTTGGTTGATTAACTACAAATTCCCATTATTTAATGGTGGAGATTTTGTTGCTTATATTTTGATATACGCTTATGCCAATCTTTAATATTATGATCTCTCCACATAAGGCTATGCCATATAATGTCATATATCCACAATGTCACAGCTGTCTTTACTAACTAGACCAGCTCTCTTGTTTTGAGTCACCGCTAATTGCACCATAGCAGTTGGATTGCCTTTCTGGGTCTCTCCAAGCACCAGGTTTTCTACAAGACTGCATTGTAATAGCATCTTTGGGTAAAATGGGTTTATTTTCAAGTTCATCAGAGACCGGGAACACGTCCCCATATGTGATCCACTTCTTTTCTGGTGACAATTAAGGTATTTTTGGGCCGGTTAGGTTTTAAAAGAAAATGGCAAGAAAAAGAAAATAGAGAAAGTTTAAAGGGGTATTTTGGTAATTTAACGCTATTCGTCATCTAACTTAACGATTAAGGGGGTCTTTGTCTAACGACTAAAAGTTCAGAGGGGTCTTTGTTGCAAATTAATGTATAGGAGGGGTCTTTGTCACTAACCCCATAAAACCGGGGGGGGGGGGGGTCTTTCTAATTTACCCTAAAATAAAATAAATTGTACATGAACTTTTAGGCCCCGTTCACTTTTCGTTAAGTTGCTTACCCAAGTAAATGCAATTACCTAGGTAAGTTTTTCCTAGGAAACACTTACCCAGATAAGTGCATTTACCCATGTTCTTTTATTTCTCATGTAAACAAGGCAATGGCCATTTTAGCCATAGATATCACTTATTAAAAGGGGCATTTTTGCCCCATTCAAGTGTTGGCAACTTTCCCCCTATGTGGAAACTTATTTACCCACCTAAGAGATGGGTATTATTTACCTGGATAAACGATAACCAGGAAAATAAACATTTCCAAATCTCCCATATAAATCTGAAAAAAGAACATGAAATTCTTGATCAATAAGAACCAAAATCCCATTGGCCAACTTTTCCCCCTCTCAAAATCCAAAAAAAAAAATACCCCCTTTAAACAAAATGATAAGATGAAAGATGCTTGTCGTTTAATTACATTGAAATGCAATTTGGAGTCCAGACAGCCGTTAGCCTGTACTCCGTTACTTTTTATTTCAACAAGGACTGGGCTGCCTGAGTATATTGTCGACTTGCTTAATCCAAGCCAAGGGACTAGCAGATGCGAATTCGTCTCTCCCCCCAGTATGGGCGCGTATCCATTGGTTGGTTTGTACAAAGTTGGCATTTTTTTATAAATGTCTGTACTCTGGACATATAAGTACAGAGTACAGAGTACAGACTATGATGGGTGATAACTCTAGATCTCTCCTCTCCAGATCGAGGTAAGCTCTACAGGTATGATACAAAGAGAAAGTGAACGACGGTAGTAAACCGTGAGAGTGAGTTTAATTATCAACTGCATGTTGTATGAATGATGAATATTTGCCCTGCATTACACATACGGCGGGCCCCCATGAAAACCATACTAGTGTTAAGGCTCCTAGAAGTAGAGCCCATGAAAACCCATCCATTAATCCATTGTCAGCCCATTAATGTTGGGTTTCTTTAACGTTTGCTCAACTCTCCACTAAAGACATATTGGGCTAGCTTTCAAGGTAGAAGTTTTTGATTTTGCCTATCTCTTGCTTTTTGAATTTCAAGTTTAGCATTGCCACGGGATTGGGGTTTCCTTGCCTTTGCCTTGGCAATACTTATGTTTTCAAAAAACACCTCAGCCTCAAGTTAACATTGCTTTCGGTGTATTTGAAATGTGCCGTGCAAGATTGGTAGTGGGTTGGAATGTGTTTTTGTTGACAGATCGGCACTCCTTCATTTTGGCATTTTCTATCTTTTACGTCATTTGCAAAGGCCTTATATAACTGATCTACCCCCGCCGGTGCTCAGTTTACCTTCTCTCAATCGATCTCATCAGCAATTTATTTTGATCCAAATGGTTTTTAATGCCTTTCCATCTTCTTCATTCCTGGTCTTTTGCTGATCATGTTTGATCTTCTGAGTATAAATTAATGGATTTTGCCTTTTTATGGCTCAAAAAAGAAAACCCATTTATAAATATATAAAGCCTAAAAGGATCGATATAACCTGCAGAAACTCTTTTCTATTTTTACTGAATAGAGTTTTTTTTTTCACCATCTATTTTGAGTCATGCATAAGATTAACTGAAACGAACTAAACTCAAGAACCGAAAACATAAAGTGTGGGTGTACGTAGGTTTTATATATTATATACGGTGGGATCCATGAAAAACCACCAGTCCATTAAGTTTTAACAATTCATTTAATATTAATCAAAATGAGCATGACCCAACTCACATTAACTCTGCTAACTCATTTCAACCCCTTACCTAACCCAACCTAACCCATATAAATTTAAATTGATCTAATGAGCGATATTAAGGATGGGGTGACAATATTTCTAGCGATAGATGCCAATTACCAAGCTATAACCAGAAAGAAAATAGTAGCTTAATTAAAAAGAAAAAGAAAAAAAAGCTATAACCAGAAGAAATGTTATACAGTTAGAACCGTAGAAGACACCAGTCACACCACATTAATTGCCGATCTTTCA
This sequence comes from Nelumbo lutea, assembly GCF_056320005.1. Taxonomy (NCBI): domain Eukaryota; kingdom Viridiplantae; phylum Streptophyta; class Magnoliopsida; order Proteales; family Nelumbonaceae; genus Nelumbo; species Nelumbo lutea. The sequence continues at coordinate 1,814,261 of NC_142685.1, read as the reverse complement.
TGTTTATCTACCCCCTCTCTCTCAGAAAAAGAAAAAAGAAAGCTTTCTAAGGTTTTATAATAATTTTATTTGTTATTTATTTAAAAAATTAAAGGACGGAAAGACCGAGGGTTGCTCAATATATCAAAAAGCTCATACTTCCAGGAATTCTCGTCTGAAATCCTCCACCTAGGTCCACTACTATCATCACTACTCTACTTACCCAACTACTACCATCACCGTCCATTAAATGCAAGTAGTTGGGTTGGCCGGAAAAATTTAGGATGCCTGATAATTACGGTGGAGCATCCGCTTTGTTCAAATCAAGTTGGCCACCTCTCGACGAAACCCACTTACACTTAGCATCCAATATTTAGTTTTGATAGAAGACAGCGGTACTGATTAATCTCTAACGCCATGCTTGTTGGGCCCCCTGTATAACTGTATTAATTAAATAAGTGAATCGTTTTTCCTTTGAGGCTGGGTTTGTTTGCTGTGCAAGTTAAGACATGCTAATTGCATTCAAGATGAAAGCAAAGTGTGCAACTAAAAATTGGATATAAAATTTACGACTTAAATTGATTAATATAAAACCCATTTGACAAAAATACAAAAGTCATCAATGTAAAAACGAATCAATTTTAATATATTTATACTAGTGTGTGAATGGGGTTTTGCTATCTCTATTTCTTACGAACACGGCCACATGGTCACAGGACAAGCCAAAGACCTTTTCCATAAAGACAAAAACTGGTGTGTGGTTTAGAACATTAAACATTGGCGTGTTAACATTTGATTGAGTCGCAGGAAATCTTTTCTGATCAGGGAGCATTGATAGAGTTGTCTGGCGGGGAGACAGATGTCCTAATACGTACACATGTATAAATCCCATGCATGCATGTAACAAATTACATTATATATATATATATATTTATATATAATGGAACACCTGTCACAGACTGAATGGAAGTGTATGATAAATACAGCAATATCCCCACCGACGACAGAACGGAACCAATCCCTCTCAGGCTCTCACAAATTAATGCATCATGGTTCGCGTAAACACGAATCGAGTGCAAGGCCCTTTTTTGCGTGGAAGACATGGAAAATGACGGTCAGAATTGTTAGACTCAAACTAGTGTTAAGATAGATATCAGCTTGGAATTGATGTTAATTTATGGACGGATATTAATATATAAAATGTAAATATTTGGCATTTTGAAAGTTTATAAATTTACAATGGAATTTAGAGATTTATATTGGTTCTGTCCGTAATTTTCTGTTTCAAGCAAGGCTATAATGACTGTTTTAACGGACTTTGCACCGACTGAATCCGGTTTCACTCAGTCAGCCTAGCTTGAATAGAACTTAATTAATGATGCGGTCGTTTCACTCTTTCTTTTTGGGCAGTGGAAATTAAACAACTTCTGCTAAAACTCAAGCTCCCAATTTTACATAAACCTCCTTCTGTGTTAGACCCATTCATGAATCTATGGGAATGAATGATAAATCCATCTGTGTCTGTGACAGTGTCTCTCTGACTCTGTGAAGTGAACGATACCATATAAAGCGGAATTCTGTGGAAGTGGAATTCTGTGTTTCCACTTCCAGTTAGCTAGCTGATAGGGGGTTAATTTACCAATTTTATAAACAAAATAATATATATATATATATATATATATATATATATATATATATAAATAAGGTAAACATCAAGAGCATTTAATTACACTCAACCACCAACTATCACTTCATTACTCCATCTTATTGCTGTGTGCCTGTGTGTGTTTCTCCCTCACTTGGGATGTCTATATAAACACTAGCTGGGAAGGCTTAGGAGTGTAGAAAGAGGAAAGTGAGTGAGTGTAGAAAGAGGAAGACAGTAATTGTGAAGGGTATTATAGCAGCGATGGCGAGCTCAGGAGTTGTGAAGGTAGCCTGCCTTGTTGTAGCGGTGATGGTGATAGCTGCACCTCATCAGGAGGTGGCTGCCATAACGTGTGGCCAGGTAGTTAGCAGTATTGCACCATGCCTGAATTACCTGCAAAAAGGCGGGGCTGTGCCACCCGCCTGCTGCAGCGGTGTGAAGTCTCTGAACAGTGCGGCAAAGACCACGCCGGATCGTCAGACCGCCTGCAACTGTTTGAAGTCCGCAGCCGTCAGTAATCCTTCAATTCAAGCCGGTCTGGCTTCCTCACTCCCTGCCAAATGTGGGATCAGCATCCCTTACAAGATCAGCCCCAGCACCGACTGCTCCAAGTATGCTTCTTCATTCACACACCTACCTACAAGGCTACAATTACAATTCTCTCTCTCTCTCTCTCTCTTTCTCTAGTGAGTCGTGACTCGTGACGGGTAACTCGGAGGGGAGAGACGAGGGGGTGTTTCCCCTGAACTACATTAATTAGATAGTGAATAAGTGATGTTAGGCCCGTCTTTATAATTAGATTAGAACCCGCGTACAATTAATCGCAGGTTTCCCATTGATTGCTCAACATCAATCAAATCAAATTCTAAAAAATAGGAATAGTATGCAAAACGAGACACCATTAGATGAGTCCATTTATTTATTTAAAAGGCAACAATTTTTTGGTTGTCTGGAAATCGACATATCTTCCAGGAGCAGACATATATGGTGGTAGAGTGAGTGCTATACTGCTATTTATGTAGCCACTCGAATTCATATTTAGTTTTCTTTGCTACATCATTGAATTCATATTTAGTTGTGTGTCTTTATTGCTTGGAAATTTCACTTGTCTTCTTAGTTCTGACATATATGTAATTTTTTGCAGGGTGAAGTGAAGGTGAAATTGATGGAAAGTTTTAGATTTACTACGTAGAGTTATTACGAGAATAAAATGGACGTCGTTGAGACGCTGGAGGGCCCCACCCGAGCGAGTGCCCTTTGCCCATTCCATTTGTAGTGTCTGTAGTGTTTATTGTTGTGGTTGTGGTTGTACGAAATAATATTTTATATATTTATTAAAGAGTCACACCACTCTTTAATATTTCTCTCTCTCTTCATTTTGGGTTCTTCCGATTCCAAACTACGTGCCAAGGGCCTGGGGAATGAATTTGAATTTGAAGGCAGGGATGAGGGAATTCACTCACTTCTGACTTCTGACTATACCTGTTCATGGCCGGGTGGCCCGACGGGCCGTTCCAGCCCGGTCTGACCCCTGGACGGGCTTGAACAGGTTTTTTGGCCCAAGGGTTTAACCTCGGGCCAAAAAGCTCGATCTGTATAAAATTTGAGTCAGGTTCGGGCTTTGCCAAAATAGCCTGGCTCGACCTATAGTTAAACTTAAGTAAATCCGGCCCGACTTATAGTTAAACCTAAATAAAAATCCTATGTGATGTCCATTTGACTAAATTTTTTGATTTGAGAAGGTTGTTGATTCATTTGTAGGCCCATTGTTCATTTAAATCGGGGAAAAAAATATCCGAGTTAAAATAGATAATGTCTATTTGAATAGGGAAAAATTCGAATTTCTTTTATTAGGTCGATTTTCGGGCTCGGGCTTTGGGCTTTTAATCAGGGCTGGACTCAGGCCCAAGTTGTAGGTCCGTTGGTCGGGCTGGGCTCGGGCTCGGGCCTAACATTTTTCTATTAATAAAGAGTCAAAGCTCGGCCTGAACCTGGCCCGGCCCGACCCATGAACAGGTCTACTTCTGACGTGACATGGCATTCATGTATGCACTGCACTATTAAATGATTCCATGATGGCCCCCACAAGTTACGAAAATAAAAGGGGTAATAGCATATATAATGGCAACTTTTGGGATATGCCGTGGGTTCATAAAAATGGCTATCAATGAAATGCGTAAACTCGTTTATGTTTAATGAACTTAGGGAGTGTTATGTAAAGTTGATGAGAAATTGGGTGGTGGGATATGGTGTGGATGAAAATACATCATACTCCAATATAATAATTGTTTTGCACCACAAACAAAAACGTGTATACTGATCTATATCACACCTGAATGTGTATTCTTTAAGGTGTGGCACATTTCTGTACATATCTTGTGATTGATTTCATGCATTTCAACTACAATATGTAAGATTATTTATGCCGTTAATCATTAAAATACAATATTTTATTTTTTAGTAATATATATAATAGAAAATATTAATAAATTATAAAAAAATTTAATAATTAATAAAAAATAATATTAATAATAATTAATAACACTAACAATAATATCAATAATATTTAATAACAAATAATGATATTAATATTAACTAAAATTAGTAATAATAATTAAAAATTAATTAATAATAATAATAATTAATGATTAATAAAATAATGTTAACAATAATTAACAATATTAATAAAATAATGTTAACAATATATCGTGGATAACCACGATACCGAACACCACCTTAAACGCATAAAAATGTCCTGAAAGGTAAGAATCATTACAGATTTTTTTTTTTTTTAATTTTAAAGATATATATTAATGTTCGGAATTGGAGGAGCTGAGAGTGATTTTTTACATTTACTTCAAGTTTTGGGAGGGGCAAGGGGCAAGGACCCACTTTATTGCGATATTTTGATCCATTCTGAACTAAATAATCCCACCAATACACTAGTACTCCTACATTTACCAATCTAGTGGATCGATTTGCATCTTTTTTTTCAGATGTCATACATGGGCAATATTATCACATACTTCATAAAAAAATTAATTTAATTAAATATTGGTTTGGTTTTTATTACCCGATTTTTCTTGCACGTTGAACCTGCAGATCCAACTGAATGAAATACACAAAAAAAGACAATCATTGTGTGTGTGTTTCTTTTTTTCTCTTCAAGATCCTCTTGTGGATCAATTTACGTACAAATTAAATTCGAATGGTTGACATGTAAATTAAAGTAGACATGGTCTATTTTTTCATGGTTTTTAAAAACGAACCGATGATTGAACCGATCAAGGGTCTGGTTACCTATTTGAATGGTCTGATCATTTGACTCGAACGGCCAATCTATTTTAACAAAAAAAAAATAAAAAAAATTAAAAAACGGTCAAAACTGTTTGAACAATTAACCAATCAATTCAGCGGTTTATTGACCAAAATCAACAATTTTAGAGAAAAACAGAATCAATCAGATGATCAATTCCCGATTTTTCCGATTCGACTGTCTGATCCGGTCCAGTTTTGAAAACCGTGCTTTCATTTAAATTCGTGATGTAATATAGTTAACTGCATACTATTCATTAATGTTGATAAGAAATAATTTTAGAAATGGTAGTGATGAGGTAGGAAGCAGATTACAAGGAAATAGGTTGATAGTATTAATGTGGTAGGGTCTAAAATGAAGACTATATCCAATGCTACCCTTTACGGGAAAGGGAGATGTTGGTTAAACTTGTCGTCGGTAGAGTCCACTTTTCAACGGTGGACGGTGGTGCATCAATGTAAATGAACTTGGGCTGGGGCTGGTGGTCAACAATTCAACATTATAGATGGTGTAGGCGCACATGGCCCGGACCAATAGTATGCATGCACGTGGCAGGTGGTGGCCCTCAGGGTGGACCCAACGAGGGTGCATGTGGAATAGAGATCAGTGCATGATGCGGGGTCAATAGCTCAGCTGCACGTAGTGGCCTCGGATGGCCACACTCCTTAGGGCCGGACTGCATCCTGATCGTCTAAGCCTACCTACCTTCAGGCGGCCTTGAGTATAAATAGGGGGCAACCCTCTCAAGGTAAACATCTGGACTCTGATTAATAAGACCTCTCCAACTTTTTGTGTGACCTCCTCTGAACACTTCTTACTCAGACTTCATCCACCTCCTAATACCCTCGTACTAATTTGACTGTCGGGGAGTCTCCGTCTCAAGTTAGCACTAGGCCTCTTATGTCCTCTCTCTTCGTAGTCTGACCTACCAGCCCTCGGGCATATCCGACCTCGGACTCTTGAAAGCGAAAGTACTTAATTGCATATTTTATTGTTACACATGCATATGCCAGTGGTTCATCTGTATCGGCGATGAACCATGGTCTATGGGGCACTGCTTCATCCACGTTGAGTTTCAGCCAATGTTGGTGAGGAGATTTGGGGTTAATTCTCGCTTTTACCGTTTATTTTTTGTATGTATAGATAGTAACTGATCCCAAAATCATTTAACCCTCCAACGCTGGTCCCAATGATCTGGCCTCATGGAGTCAAAGTAGAAAAAGGTATAAGACATCTCTAAACAGTTTTAATCAACTTCCCAAACATCCTATGAAATAACGGTGATGGTCATGGACCAAGCTGGGCTTAGTACATGTGATAAAGGCTGTAGTTTGTGCCCCGACGTGCTAATACGGTATGATACCAAAATAGCTTTTACCAATAGGCATTAAAAAGAAAAAGAGATCTCAGGGCTCAAAACCCCCTGAATACCATTTGATTTGTTACTACTATCATGATACTGGTTATTTATAAGTTTTTCTGGTATCATATTTTTTTGAATTAAATATATGTAATATATGATTTATAATTATGTAAATATAAATTATTGTATTTAATTATGATGCCAAAAAATATGACATCGGAGCCTTGAAATTTGATGAATACCATTGCCAATGCCAATGTTATGATATGGTTGAATGGTTTGTAAGATATTTAGGTAGTATGCCTTTCTGGTGTCAGTTAAACTAAACCAACACAAGGGCTACAAAAGATCAATGCTCCCATGAAATCATCAACGTAACTCAAATAAGCTTGATTATTCTTAATAATACCTGTGCGATGTACGTGTGGTATTTGGTGCCACGCACCACTGATAATTTCTTTTTTCTCAGATTCAGGAATGATCCCACGTATTAGCAAAAAAGCTAACATACCAATGAGCCACTCCTCAATTAATGCACGGATATGAACTAGTGTATATAATGGAAATGAAATATAATTATACTCTAGGAACAAAATCTGGCTTTAATCTACTACTCCCAATTCCATTTGCTACTTCATTATTCATCTTTATTCTCTCTCTCTCTCTCCCTCTCAGTGTTTTCTGCAAAGCCTAACACGGAAGAGATAGGAGTGGAGTCATGGCCAGGTCATTAGGAGTTGTTAATAAGCGAGCCAGCCTTGTTCTCGTTCTCGGGTTCATGGTGATCGCTGCTGCACCGAATGAGGTGGCTGCCATATCATGTGGTCAGGTAGTTAGCAATCTTAGTCCATGCATCGTTTACATGCGCACGGGCGGGCCGCTGCCACCCAAATGCTGCAGCGGCGTGAGGACGCTTAGCAGAGCAGCTAGAACCACGGCGGACCGCCAGACCACATGTATCTGCTTGAAGTCTGCCGCCGCTGGTGTCCCTGGAATCAAACCGGCTCTCGCCGACTCACTCGCTCACAAATGTGGCGTCAATCGCCCTTACAAGATCAGCCCCAGTACCGACTGCTCAAGGTAAATACCTACCTTACCTGTGTTAAGGCTTAAGGGGATGGGGATGGGGATGAGCTTCGCTCAGCTCGATCGATCGGTTGTGTTTGTATGTGTAGCCCCATGAAAAGAAAATCTCTGTAACACAGGATGCCGGATGAAGTAGATCCTCTGAATATTTCGCGGGGGGGAGTGTTCTTTCTTCTTTGATGTACCGACTATACCGAGTGGAACAGTAATCCCGTTGTTTCATTAGAAAGAATTTAGGACCCATGATTGATTTCAGGTTTCCAACCTTGCGGCTCCATTTCCATGTGTACAACGGTAACGGACGATGAAACCCAATCAGAATTCAGAATTAAACAAACAGGTCATCAGTTGTTGTATATTCATCTGGTAATAGTATGGATTATTGACGTATTTAATTACTTCTAAATCTGAATGGGTTCAGTAGCCCGTTGTATACTTCATGTTTGTACCAGATCCGCAGGTGTTTAGATCTCATCTTCCAGCCACTAGCTGATCAGTGGCCGGGGCGGTGGAATTACTATTAGCCAGTGGCCGGGTTTTATCTGTTTATGTGTTTGTCGATCGGGTCAACTTGGGGGGGCGGTAATTTGAAATTTAATTACTCGTCTCTCACCTTAATTTGTCTTATTGTTTTACTTTTACAGGGTGAAGTGAAGTGGATGAGTAAAATTGATGAAGCAGCGTTTTACAATTAATCTAGAATTTAGGATTACAAGAAGGTTGAGAGGAAAGATCGAGTTGCTCATCTGACTGATCTCAGCGCCTGTGCCAGTGTGTAGTGTCTGCTGTATTGTTTGATGTTGAAATTAAATATCCTATGTAATAAATTATATATATATATGTATGTATATATTTATTTAGAATTATATGTGCACCTCTCTGCATATGTGGTACGTTTTAATTATAGCTTTCCAAGATTCAAATTAAGTCTTCTCTTCTCCTCCTGTGGCTTCATTTGTTTTTGGTGTAAATGCGATTTGATGGAGTTTACACTGAAAAAAACTACACTCTATGTAAACCGAATATTCCATGACCTACAAATTAATCACAGTTTATATTTATAAGAAAACCCCTTCAATCCAAATTTTAAGTACATCAACGCTTTGTTTGTTTTTTTGGTAAATAATTTATCCGGGTAAGTGATTCCTATCGAAGTAAACGTATTTATTCATATTTTTTAAAATTTCAAGTAAATAAGATAATGACCATATTAATTATAAAAATTTATTATTAATAGTGACATTTCTGTCTTATCCAAGTATTGACAACTTTTTCTTAGGTGGAAAAGTAATTTATCCACACTAGAAAGTGATACCCAGAAAAATAATCTTTCTCTCGTCCCTAGATAAATCTGAAAATAGAACATGGGTTTCTTGGTCAATAGGACTGTGAATACCATTGACCAACTTTCCTCCCTCTCAAAATCCAAAAAACAAATGCACCCCCACGATAAATTAATAGATTATTATTAGCAAAATGTGATATTCAAAAAAAGGAAATGGGTACAATTAATACATGTATTTTAAGACTAATTACTGGCTTAGTTTCAGCCTAGATAGCAACAATTTTATATCTACCAGTACTACTAGGCCCCGTTTGGTTCATTGGGATAAAGGTCTAGAATCAGAATCAGAATGGGTCATTCTAATTCCAACTGTTTGGTTGGGCGGAATCGGAATCTTCCCATTCCTGCTGGAATGACATTCTCCCATTCGAGAGAATGACCACTCCCTGCCCCTCCCTTAGGAATGAAATCCCATTCCCATTATTATCTAAATCAAACAGACTATGGGAATGGACCATTCCGGTTCCGACTGTGAATCAAATGAACCCTAAGACCCATTTGATTTGTAGGAATAGGGGTCTGGAATTGGAATCGGAATGGGCTATTCCGATTCCAACTGTTTGGTTGGGCGGAATTGGAATCACATTCCCATTCCTATTGGAATGACATTCCTCCATTTGAGGGAATGGTCATTCCCTTCCCCCCCTTGGGAATGAAATCTCATTGTTGCTGATTCCAATTCCTATTCCCAATCCCATTTAAACCAAACAGGTTATGGGAATAAGCCATTCCAATTTCGATTCCAACTGCGAACCAAACGAACCCTAAGATATGAAAATAATAACAAGATTAATTTGGGGACGAACCGATCAATAGAAAATTGTTCTGAGGCATCCAGAGGCGTTGACAGCGATTTATGGAGCGAGGAATTATCGGCAACCAGGTACAATTAGGTCTTCGAAATGAAATTGTAATCGTATATTTATTTTTGAAGGCTAAAATCATATTTCATTCATTAAAAAAATTGATATAAGTACATACATTTGTCAACAAAGCCAATCAGAACCCAAATACAATTTCTCAAGAACAAAATATATAAATGAATGTAAGAGAACAAATGACCTTTTGCATAGTTGGGATAGATCCGCGGAAGAGGACAGAGCCCCAAACATTACAATCGATACCAGATATTGTAACTGCTTTCCAAAATGACATTAGTGGGAGAATTTCGAATGGAACTGACTATGAATTACTTCTGCCAAGAGAACCACGAACGGACTTAACCATGGACGGAAAAAATGTAAAACAACACCCATCAGTATTGAAAGCCCAATACAAAATCCAAGAACAAGTAACCCTTTTGTCAAAACGACTGTTAAAAAAAAAAAAAGAAAAGAAAGGAGAAAATGAAGGAAAAAGAGGGACTTTTAATTTTAATTTATTAACCATAATATATATAACATATTGGGTTATTATTACTTTGCCGGCACTCGGCACATATATCACAGCCAGTAAGGTTCAAAACCGTATCGGCTAATACGTATAGGTTGGATTACCGACACATGAAATATAAGATGTTCTAGACATTGGACATATTTTAGAGGTAGGTTTGTAGACAAGTCTAAAACCTATCCCCTGACAGGTTGAACTTTTTTTTTTATATAAAAATAACAAAAAAAAAAAAGAGTAGGTGTATGCTGCAAAGTACATACAGCCCAAGATGTATCTAGGTGTGATTAAATGAATAAGTTTTACCTAGAATTGAATGAAACTGATCTTGAATTGGGTTTAAACTGATCTAACCTAATTTGTTATAGGGTTGGTTTTGGTTTTAAATTCTTGTAATTGATCCCTACATAGGCCGATTTTAGGGTCTAAGGGTTTAATCTATCCGAACCAACTCAATAAACTGGCCTTAGAACTGAATTTGTTTTGAAATAAACCTCAAAATAATCTTGAGGATGTAAAGATTTAAACCTAAGCACTCAGTTACAAAGGCCATGGTCTCACACTCTCACTTGACCATTGACTTAAGTGATTTCATTATTTGTTTACATTTTAATATTTGAATGTGTATAAAAAACAATGAAAAAGTTAATATTTAAGTTTTGAACAATACATTAATATATCATGATAATCTACATATTAAATTACTAAATTTCATCAATAAAAATAATGTAAAATTTAAACTATATATTATATTTATTGAAAGACAAGTTTTTATAAAAATATGTTTTATTTTTTTTCCAAAAGGGATAGGAAAGAAAGAACAGATTCCATGGATAAACCTTGAAACTAACTCCGGAAACGCTAAAACCAGAACCTACCCTAGAACCGACCTTCACTAGGTAAGTTTCAGTTCCAAAAACTTGGAACCGACCCCTATTGGGTTGGCTTCAAGTTCTGCCATAGAAATGCCATAGAAATGAATCTAATCAACCCATGCTCACCCATTATGAATAGTTAATAATAAAAAGTTTTATTTTCTTTTCAAGCAGTGAATAGGGTAGGTGGATTGTAACAAATGCAAGTGCACTTTGTTGGAGGTATCTTTATTTTCTTGTCACGAATTTATTGCCACTAGGTTTAGCAAATTTTATTTATTTTTCTTCATACATTAAAACGCGTAATATGTAATGTATGTTATCTCCTGAGACATACAAGATACAACGTTAATTTTTGGCTTGGTCATTAAGGTTGCGTTTGGGTAAGATTCAAGATTTGTGCTTTTACAGCCCCTAAGTATAAAGCCTAGGGGTGATCATGGGCTGGGCCACGTTTTAATTTGCATCTGTGGTAAGGGCTATAACTTGGGTCTAGAGTTGAAACATAAGCTAGTTGGGCTGGGGATCTGATTATGGGTTTATAAATTTTGTGTATAAAATATTAAATATATAATGCCATAAAATATGCATATAAAATTTATTTTATATCGCATATAATATTACAGGTGTCATTATAAATTGACCAACCAATAGTGAAAATTGGCCAAATCGAGTTGCATTGGTTTGAGTCAAGTTTCAGTTTGGTCAATTAGTGCAAAAGATTTAAACTTAATTAAAATTATATTCGAATTAGAAAATACAATGGTATTATTAAAAAATAAATTAAAAAAAATTAAATTTACAATATATGATATTTTAGACTAAGAAATATGAAATATTTCACACTTTTCCATATTAAAATATAAAATATTAATATATCTATGGTCGGGTTGGTTTGATTTTGATCGGTTTATAAATGGTCAAAATGAAGTTGACCCGACTTAGTCGGGTTGAGAAATTGCTGAATTGAAGCTGAACGAAAATACTAGAAAACTGACCAACTCAGGTCGAATTGGGTCGGGTTAGTTGGTTTGGTCGATTTTATCAATTTGATGAACAACCCCAACCGAAATTAATTATTGTTATTTTTGTATTACAAAAAATATTAAAAACAGTATATAAAGTATAAATAGTTATTAATGATTTAAAAATTTAAAATGTAAAGCAATTGTCTACTCTTATATGTTTTTATTATTTAGCTTTCGGATAAATTACAGATAAGTATCTTGTACTTTGGGGGTAGTTAGGTACCCCGACCCTGAGCTTTCAAAAATAGACACTTGGGTCCACTTGTTAGTATTCCGTCAGTTAAACATTTTATAATACCAAAATTGCCCTTCTCATGTGTTTATGGACCGTTTTGCCCTCCAACTTTTAATCAGGGTTATTTTAGTCTTTTTATAATTTATGATTTAAAAAATTTAAAAAAATATGGGCATTTCAATAACTTTACAATAAATTATAACATGAGTTAATGAAAATGGACCAAAGTGTCTATTTTTGAAAGTTCGGGGTACCTAAGTGTTTCTACCCCCAAACCCCAAAGTACAAGGTACTTATCGATAATTTACCCTTAGCTTTCGCTTAACAAAGCTTACACATCGCACTAGCCTTTACTAGTTTATATATAAAATATAATATAACATATATACATAAATTTAATTATGTTTATATAACATATATAAAAATATGTGTGGACTGGGCTGGGCTTATGTGGGCTAAAAGTGATCAATCTTAAATTTGTTTTAAGCTTAGTGGATTGGGGTTTAAAAGCGTTTCCACTTTAGATTATAATGCTCAAAAAAACCTTTTTTTGGCTCAAATTTGGGATTGAAATGCAGTTTGGGTAAACTTAATGACACAAAGTAATTAAAACCTTGGGAGTATTTTGGTATGGGAGAACTTACTCTCGGAATGTAGTGCATGTTTGATTATTCAATGATCAAAACAAGAGGAGTGGCACATGGAAGGGGTGGGGTGGAGACTCGTGACTCGAGCTAGACTGGAATTAATTGTAGTAAACATTTCTATTAATTACATGTGTCTCTGAAGTCTGAAGCAAGGTAAGACAAACATGTGGAGCTCTTTTGGGCTATCCCTAGCTACTACATTGCTATTGGGATGATTACTGGGCCGGTCGTTACTCGTTAGCGCTCAACGTCAACATTCAACAAAAAGAACAATTCGATAGGCATTTCCTATTTCATCTGTCACATGGGCAGATGATATGATCAATCAAATTTAATTTGGAGAAATTCGATCTGTTAATCAGAGGCTCCAATTAAACAACTCCACATCATGCTTCATGGGTCAGCGCACAAACACATCACTTGTTTTTGTGTCTGACCTAATACTTCAGCCTGGGATGTTTATGAGGATCGGGGAAGGTTAACAACCAGAACCAGAAGGCTAAAATGCTAAGTATATTTTATTAAGAATGGTGTAATGGCCTGTAGTCCGACCGCTGAAAATAAGAACGGATTCATGAGACGGAATTTTATTGATTTCTTTTTTACAAGGTTTAAGATTTGAAAGTAGAAGAAGAATTAATGTTGCCAGAGTGTACTGTAGACTCATAAACGTATTTGTGTGTTTTAAAATCGAAGTAAGGATGCGATATTAAGCAGATAAAGATTAGGCCGGGTCGAATTAATTAGAATTGTTTCAGTACTATTAACAACGTCTAGAATGATGCTTTTAATTAACGGAAAGATAGCTGGGTGCAATTCCCATTGCCATCAGATGTTTAAGGCACCATAATTGCTAGATGGAAATGGCCACCGACCCACAGAGAAGAGAATAGGGGGGGGGGGGGGCAGTAGTTGATGAGAGAGAGTTTCCACTTGTACCTAGCACTTGGCAGTTCAATTCGTGGACATAGCCGATCGAAGGAAAAGTGTTTGGTTTTTCTCGTACGACCCCATGCATCAATGTTCGATTGAAGCAGAAAATGGGAAAGAGCATTAATTAAAAAGCGAAACACAACTACCACAACTTCCCAGGCCTGCTCTGCTCTCAAAAGTCGATCTATAAGAAGAGGGCAGGAGATTGCAGCCAATAGAGAATAGCTAGCTATTTAGAGATTAGAGAGAGATAGGTATTATTGATATATAGGTAGGCATGGCGAGGTCTGGAATGTTAAAGGTGGTATTCATAATAATGGTGGTGGTAGTGGGTGTGGATGCAGGGATATCGTGTGGGCAGGTGACAAGCCAACTGGCTCCCTGCATCACCTACTTGGTGAGGGGAGGGGCTGTGTCTCCTTTGTGTTGCAGAGGTGTGAGGAGACTTAGCGCTTCGGCGCGCACCACGCGGGATCGTAGGACTGCTTGCGGATGCATCAAGTCCGCCTCTGCCGGCATACGAGGTCTTAAGCTTGCTCTCGCTGCCTCTCTCCCCGGCAGATGTAGGGTCCGCATTCCTTACAAGATCAGTCCCTCCACCGACTGCTCCAGGTTTTTCTTCTTCTTCTTCTCCTTGTTCTTCTATATATATATAAAAGCCACCTCTACTAATTTCAGCTAGCTTTTGGTATTTGTGTAACAGGGTGAGATAAGCTCGCATCTGGCTCCAAGGAATTTGGACTCCAAAACTCTATGGGCGTAGTGGGTGTTATGCAGGATGCATGGCTGATAATTAATAATAATGTGGAGATCTACGCAATCTACAATCTATTATCTATCTATCTAGCTAGCTAGTATTAATTAGTTACAAAGTACCTACTCTTGCGTCACTTAATTTGTTCTGTTTTCTGTTTTTGCTTCCATTAAAGCCTTGGGTCATGTAACATGACACGGCCTCGATCGGTACAATTAATGCCTAATGCCTTGTCAAGTAATCAAATACCCTGGAATTAGTAAATAAATTATATATGTTTTATCGTCTTCTGCGAAACATATTTACTCGTTAATTAGCCCCAGTTTAATTATGGCAATTTAATTAAAAAATCAAAGGAGAAAATATATGTGATTTGGCTATATATTTACCATAAAATGAAATCAGGGCTTAATTTCTAGGATATGATATATGCAGAGATTATTTAATATATATTTACTATCATTTCCGAAAGCGAGCGGGATCAATATTGGTAATGTGGCCATATATATATATATATTTTAACATTAACATTTGGAAAAGGAATGAAAACTATTCTCTCATGAGGTTTTTTAGTTAATTAATCCATATGATAGGATAACAGGTTTTTCATTTCCCCTTTTAAATTCATTCACATTATTATGGGATGGGATCTTGGTTGTGTTTTGTACTTTGTTTAGCCAAATTATAAGATTTGATTTGGACATGACATCTTGTTTTTCACTTTCAACATATTGAATTCTTAGCTTAGGCTGAGACAGCAATACGTACGAATAAAATAATCATTTGCCTCAACTTCCTCTACGGACCTCACTCACTGAACCGAAAGAGAGGCAGGCCCACGTATCAAGTCATCACATCAATTCAATTTTCCCTTTATTTTATTTCAATCGATCGCTGCTGCTGTATTGCATTTAATTCGGTCGCATTCGCATGTGACAACGTCATAGGAAATGTTTTTTCTCACATTGAACTTCAAGTATGCCAATGGTTGTATTTTTGTTCTCTTTCTTTCTTTCTTTTTGGAAATTAACCTAATTACAAGGCCATAAGCCCATAATTCATTCATCTATCTGTAATCTGTTCAGTAAATAATGGTCATTACGACGAATACAATTCAACAGAAAATCGGGAGTTCCAGACCAAGATTGTATATAGACTTAAACGTGAGAGAGCTTAGTGGGCCATGAGATGCGCAAAGATCACTCAAGTGGACAGTGGGAAATAACTCATGTAAGCTCTGCAATCTTGGAAGCAGATGAATAATTTAATTAATTTGATACGGAGGCACGGGGTTGTCCTTTGACTGAGCAAATTTAATTAATTTGCTCTGGAGATATGGGAGATGCGCATGCGGTGCCCAATGTCATTGCGAATTTCAATCCTTTTTAACATATATAGTTAGTTAGTAACAATGCATGGACGATCGACCTCTCTCTCTTCTGATCCCTTAACACAACCCCTAGACCCGAATAACCTAGGGTTATTTGGACAGGTTTTGTGTGAGGGCCGAGGGGCCTAAACTTTGCGAACAGGACGTGTCAGACCGTCAGATTGCATGCTATTTAAATAGATCGTAGAATGGTATCGTCTGGAATAATATTTGATAAAGGGACAAAATAGGCAAAGACAGGGCATAGGAAATTTCTAGAGTTCCAAAATCCTAAAATCGGCCCCACATCCAATATGGAGACTCATTAACATCATGCCCATTAACAATACACCCCTAGGGGGAGGAGAAAGTGAGAAACCCACATGAATTTCTCTCTCTCTCTCTCTCTCATCTCTTTCTCTGAAAACCATCTCATCATCTACACTGCAACCACCAAGAGATCTTGATCCAACATTCTCCTCTGAACTTACGGAGTCAGACTATCACCACCACTTCACCGGCGGGAGTCCCTCTCCCACCAGCTTACACTAATACACAATTAATTCCTGGTCTCAATCTGCTAGGTCTTGCTAGCTCGATATATAATCCTTTTGTCCTCTCAAATTAAAAGTCTACGTCCTTTAATTTTGAGTCTTAAGGGCTAAAAATTGCGACCCCATACAAAAAATTTGAGAGGGAATTTATTATGGACATGAATATTGAAGTCGCAACTATGTCACTATGTCAAAGGAAAACCGGATTTGGTGTGAGATACAGAAGTCATGCTAAACATTAGCTAGGCTCAATTTGGGAAAAGTACAAATACACAAATGTATAGTGAAAATACAGCTTTAGAAATATAACAGACTCTACTTAGATCCAGACTCCTTGAGCCCTAATTTAAAAAATGTGCAAAATAAATATGTACAGTGCAAATTAAGCCTTATATGTTGTATTTTCAAACCTTATATTTACACTCTTTTCAAACTGAACTCAATTTGAAAGAAGTACAAATAACAATGCAAATACAGGTTTAGAAATACAAAATATAAGGTTTTGCACTGTGTATATTTGTATTTACACTTTTCACCAACTGAGAATAGGTATTAGACATCACCCTTAAACTTGGAGGGAAATCAAGTGACAGACATTTTTCTTGCTGTAACGTTTAATTTAAAATCTCTATCATTTCATCAATCTCTTTAATCATTGAACATTATTTTCATCTGTCAATGCAAGCAAATTAGCATCTACAAATAATTAACTTAGACTCAGTTTGAAAGGTGTACAAATATAAATATATACAAAATAATATAAAATACAAGATTTTACGCTCTATATATTTGTATTTACACACTACATATTTGCATTTATACTTCATTTGGAAACAGTACAAATAAAGTGCAAAACCTTATATTTTACATTATTTTGTATGTATTTACACAGTACATATTTATATTTGTCTTCTTTCCAAACTCAGCCTTAGAGATTAATTCATAATCTAGATTGGCAAGTTTGTCTTGTTAACAACTAATACGAGCTGCAATAAAAAGGTGTATCAATTAAAAAAATAAGAAAAAACTGCAGTACCAAAAGGTACATGAAAATCAACGCTGTAATACTACAGCAAGCGCTGATTTTTAAATCACAATACTTTTATATATGGACTTCGGCATTTGGTAGCCTTTTTTATTTTCTTTTCTTCACCCAATTAAAATAGACTCTAGACCTCCTATCCACAAGAACTCCATTCATATTTATTCATGAAACATTATTTCTGTGCATTGGGAATATAATATGAGATATTCCCGACGTATGGTTATGTGAATAGGTATGGATAGAGTTGTCCTGGATAGGAAATCCGAATTCATTATTAAAATAAAAGAACTGAAGAGGGAAAACCTTTACCTGTCAGGGGCCAACAGCCTAGGCTAGGCTGTTGAGAGAATTTCTGAGAATACTACGTCACTATGAGAATGGATAAATTAATAATTATATATTAATTTATTTTTATTAAAAACCAAAGCGTGGGCGTGAATGGATGAACAGCCCAGAACGTGCCCTCCACAGAAACTGTCTCAACAGCATATGCTATTGGGCCCCAACAGCCAAAATTAACCCTTGAAAATAAATGGTGACGGGGGTATGAAAATGAACATTCTTTTTCATTTTCTAGGATAATAAATGGACTTCTGTAGTAGCAGTTGGGAGTCCTTTTCATCGTGAATCAGATCCATGAATCGTCTTTGTCATTCCATTATATTCGGTGCGAGTGATTAAATCATTTCCATCCAATTTGTTTTCAGTCTACCCCAATAATCTCTTCTACCCCATTTAAATTGTCAGAAACAAACTTTTTTCTAATAGGTATATATGTAAATGGTTCTTGATGTAACTGTTTTCGGCCACGTACCAATGTTTTGTGATGTAAAATTTTTTGGCAAAGTACCTCGTTATTCGATCCGGAGGTGGCGTGCCTTAGTGACGAGCTACTTGGCGAACTGCCTGGGGGCGAACTCCTTGGTGGCGAACTCCTTGGTGGCGAACTGCCTGGGGGCGAACTCCCTGGTGGCGAACTCCCTGGTGGCAAACTGCCTGGGGGCGAACTGCCTGGTGGCGAACTCCCTGGTGGCAAACTGCCTGGGGGCGAACTGCCTGGTGGCGAACTCCCTGGTGGCGAACTGCCTGGGGGCGAACTGCTTGGGGGTGAACTGCCTTGGAGGCTAACTCCCTAGTGGCGAACTGCCTGGGGGTGAACTGCCTTGGGGCGAACTGCCTTGGAGGCTAACTCCCTGGTGCCTTAGTGATGAGCTACTTGGCGAACTGCCTGGTGGCGAACTCCTTGGTGGCGAACTCCTTGGTGGCGAACTGCCTGGGGGCGAACTGCCTGGTGGCGAACTCCCTGGTGGCAAACTGCCTGGGGGCGAACTGCCTGGTGGCGAACTCCCTGGTGGCAAACTGCTTGGGGGCGAACTGCCTGGGGGCGAACTGCCTTGGAGGCTAACTCCCTGGTGGCGAACTGCCTGGAGGCGAACTGCCTTGGGGCGAACTGCCTTGGAGGCTAACTCCCTGGTGCCTTAGTGATGAGCTACTTGGCGAACTGCCTGGTGGCGAACTCCTTGGTGGCGAACTGCCTGGGGGCGAACTGCCTGGGTGGTGAACTGCTTGGGGGCGAACTGCCTGGTGGCGAACTCCCTGGTGGTGAACTGCCTGGGGGCGAACTGCCTGGGGGCGAACTGCCATGGAGGCTAACTCCCTGGTGGCGAACTGCCTGGGGGCGAACTGTCGGGGGGCGAACTGCCGTGGGGCGAACTGCCTGGGGGCGAACTCCCTGGTGGCGAACTCCCTGGTGGCGAACTCCCTGGTGGCGAATTGCCTGGGGGCGAACTGCCTTGGTGCGAACTGCCTTGGAGGCTAACTCCCTGGTGCCTTAGTGACGAGCTACTTGGTGAACTGCCTGGTGGCGAACTCCTTGGAGGCTAACTCCCTGGTGCAGCGCAATCCGACTGCCCTCAGCATGAGACGGTCTTCTTTCCTTTGTAGGCTGCGGGAGATGAGGGACCTGCGAGAACTTCATCTTTTCCTCCTCTTTGTAGGTGGCGGGAGCTGAGAGACCTACGAGAAATCCATCTTTTCCTCATCTTTGTAGGTGGCGGGAGCTAAGGGACCTCCGAGAACTCCATCTTTTCCTCCTCCTTGTAGGTGGCGGGAGTTGAGGGACCTCCGAGAACTCCATCTCTTCCTCCTTGTAGGTGGGGGGAGCTGAGGGACTTCCGAGAACTGCATCTTTTCCTCCTCTTCGTAGGCGGCGGGAGCTGAAGGACCTGCGAGAACTAAATCAGAGGTCTCGGGGGTACTTTCTCGGTGGGGGCTCTCCGATGCTTAAGTTAGCACTCTTATTGTAGAGAGCTTTGAAGATAATATGAGAGAGCTAGAGAGCAGGGTTACTTCCCTTTCATTTTTTTCCCCTTCCCCTTTGGGGGGTGAGGTCTTTATATACCGGAGTCCTCGCGGGTTAGGTGGGTGAAAAGCCTCCAAACGGTAAGACTCGTCGCATCCGGTCAGAACCGGGGTACGGTGGTGAACTCCTCGAGGTCGTCAGGCTGGCGCTTGTGTCAGGCAGCCAGGTCGGCGCCTGGGCCGGGTTGTCAGAGGGGTTCCTGCGTCAGTCGGCGGGTCAGTGTTTAGGCCAGGTCGTCATGTCGGCGTTTGTGTCAGTCGGCGGGACAGTGCCTAGATCAGGTCGTCAAGCTGGCGCTTGTGTCAGTCGGCGGGTCAGTGTCTAGATCAGGTCGGCAAGCTGGCGCCTTGTCCGGATCATGCGCTAGGCTGGTCCAGGTCGGCCAGGTCGCGCAGGCCGTGCACAGTTTGCGCAGGCCATGCGCAGTTCGTGCAGGCTGCGCGCAAATCGCGCTAGGCCGCGCGCAGTTCGCGCAAGCCGCGCGCGCACCGTGCAGTTCGTGCGCGCCGCGCAGGCGCGCGTCAGGCCGCGCGCAGGTCACGCTAGGCCGGCCAGACAGGTGCCCGGGTGGGTCACCAACTTCGTAAGTTTGTTGGCTGGGTGTTTTCCTAGCTGTCACGAGGTGCCACGTGTCATAATTTTACTGGAGGGCCAAATCTGCCCTCATCAATAGCCCCCCACTCTCGAGTTGATAGTAACTCAGCGAAGGGAGTAGATTTCTTTTGGCCCGTAAGTCGATGAGCTAGTAAGTGCTGTTCCAATTGCTAGTATGGCCCGTAGGCTTTGGGAGCGACTCGTAGTCTATTCTTTTTTGACTTTGCCCGTGCCGAAGAGGCGACCGGGTCTTGAGTAGTAATGTAGTCCGTAGGCTTTTGGGAGCGACTCGTAGTCTACTCTCTCTTTTTTTACATTTGCCCGTGCCAGAGAGGCAACTGGGCCTTAAGCAGTAATGTGGCCCGTAGGCTTTTGGGAGTGACTCGTAGTCTACTCTCTCTCTTTTTTTACTTTTGCCCGTGCCGGAGAGGCAACCGGGCCTTAAGCAGTAATGTGGCCCGTAGGTTTTTGGGAGTGACTCGTAGTCTACTCTTTTTTGACTTTGGCCCATGCCGGAGAGGCAACCGGGTCTTAAGTAGTGAGGTGGCCCGTAGGCTTGGCCTGCATCAGCTTCGTAATGCCGGTCACCTACTCCTACAAGAAGCTACTAGGGGCTTGACCTTCGGGGGCAACACCACTAACTTTAGGTTGCCAGCTCACATGGGAGCCTTGGAAGGCTCGACCAGTAAGGGCGCCTATGTAGTTAGCTGGCCGCCAACAACCGCGGAAGCCACGAAGAGCTCATCTTTGTAGGGGGACCTTGCGGAGAGGACTGATGTGGCATTATCTGAATTGAAAGTAAGGTTGGTAGAGCTACTTAGTCCGTTAGCTCCCTGCACAGTCTCTGAGTTCATAAAAAATGTAAACTATAAAGCGATAGCTTCAATTTCTAAAAAGTGAGGATTTAGTTTTGGCAAGATGAGAACTTAGTTTTGGTAGGATGATAACTTAGCTTTTTGTAGCGGTTTCCCACAGACGGCGCCAATTGATGTAACCGTTTTCGGCCATGTACCAATGTTTTGTGATGTAAAATTTTTTGGCAAAGTACCTCGTTATTCGACCCGGGGGTGGCGTGCCTTAGTGACGAGCTTCTTGGCGAACTGCTTGGTGGCAAACTCCTTGGTGGCGAACTGCCTGGGGGCGAACTGCCTGGTGGCGAACTCCCTGGTGGCAAACTGCCTGGGGGCGAACTGCCTGTTGGCGAACTCCCTAGTGGCGAACTGCCTGGGGCCGAACTGCCTGGGGGCGAACTGCCTTGGAGGCTAACTCCCTGGTGGCGAACTGCCTTGGAGGCTAACTCCCTGGTGCCTTAGTGATGAGCTACTTGGCGAACTGCCTGGTGGCGAACTCCTTGGTGGCGAACTGCCTGGGGGCGAACTGCCTGGGTGGCGAACTGCCTGGGGGCGAACTGCCTGGTGGCGAACTCCCTGGTGGCGAACTGCCTGAGGGCGAACTGCCTGGGGGCGAACTGCCTGGGGTTGAACTGCCTGGTGGCAAACTCCCTGGTGGCGAACTGCCTGGGGGCGAACTGCCTTGGAGGCTAACTCCCTGGTGGCGAACTGCCTGGGGGCGAACTCCCTGGTGGCGAACTGCCTGGGGAAGAATTCCCTGGTGGCGAATTGCCTGGGGGCGAACTGCCTTGGAGGCTAACTCCCTGGTGCCTTAGTGACGAGCTACTTGACGAACTGCCTGGTGGCGAACTCCTTGGAGGCTAACTCCCTGGTGCGGCGTAATCCGACTGCCCTCAGCATGAGGCGGTCTTCTTTCCTTTGTAGGCTGCGGGAGATGAGGGACCTGCGAGAACTTTATCTTTTCCTCCTCTTTGTAGGTGGCGGGAGCTGAGAGACCTACGAGAAATCCATCTTTTTCTCCTCTTTGTAGGTGGCGGGAGCTAAGGGACCTCTGAGAACTCCATCTCTTCCTCCTTGTAGGTGGGGGGAGCTGAGGGACTTCCGAGAACTGCATCTTTTCCTCCTCTTCGTAGGTGGCAGGAGCTGAAGGACCTGCGAGAACTGAATTAGAGGTCCCGGGGGTACTTTCCCGGTGGGGGCTCTCCGATGCTTAAGTTAGCACTCTTATTGTAGAGAGCTTTGAAGATAATATGAGAGAGCTAGAGAGCAGGGTTACTTCCCTTTCATTTTTTCCCCTTCCCCTTTGGGGGGTGAGGTCTTTATATACCGGAGTCTTCGCGGGTTAGGTGGGTGAAAAGCCTCCAAACGGTAAGACTCGTCGCATCCGGTCAGAACCGGGGTACGGTGGTGAACTCCTCGAGGTCGTCAGGCTGGCGCTTGTGTCAGGCGGCCAGGTCGGCGCCTGGGCCGGGTTGTCAGAGGGGTTCCTGCATCAGTCGGCGGGTCAGTGTTTAGGCCAGGTCGTCATGTCGGCGTCTGTGTCAGTCGGCGGGACAGTGCCTAGATCAGGTCGTCAAGCTGGCGCTTGTGTCAGTTGGCGGGTCAGTGTCTAGATCAGGTCGGCAAGCTGGCGCCTTGGCCGGATCATGCGCTAGGCTGGTCTAGGTTGGCCAGGTCGCGCAGGCCGTGCACAGTTTGCGCAGGCCGTGCGCAGTTCGCGCAGGCCGCATGCGCACCGTACAGTTCGTGCGCGCCGCGTAGGCGCTCGTCAGGCCGTGCGCAGGTCGCGCCAGGCCGGCTAGACAGGTGCCCGGGTGGGTCACCAAATTCGTAAGTTTGTTGGCTGGGTGTTTTCCTAACTGTCACTAGGTGCCACGTGTCATAATTTTAGTGGAGGGCCAAATCTGCCCTCATCAGTTCTTTTTGTATAACAAACTATCTCTATCTACTTTTCTGTCACCTATTTGAACCCTGTCCGATATAGTTTTGCCACTCATCTAGGGGAGCAATCAAATCGGGCCGAGTCTAATTTTGACATGTCATTGTTTGATTCAACTGAAATATTTCTATGATATTATTGGCTGTACTCTTCCAATTGGTTTGCTCTCGTATTCCAATCACAACTGCTGAATGCAGCTGATACGCGGCCAATAAATTTCTTTGGTTTCCTCGTTTAATTCTACTTACTATCCAGCTATAAGTTTTAAATGCATGAGGTGATAGGAGTTTTAGATGTATTATACTATTTCTGATGCTTTTTTCCATTGGGCATACTAGACCTGTTTACCGGCTGGGTCGGGTTTTGTCTCTTCATTCTTTTTATTAATAGAAAATGTCTAGGCCTGAGCTCGAGTGTGGGCTTTACATAAAGTCAAAAGTCTGGTCTGGACATAAAAGTCCTAATATATATTATATATATTTATTATATTTTTACTCAATGTAGTATTATTTAGCTGAATTTGACCCAGGCAAGGCCTATTTGAAAAAACCTGAGCCAGACCCAAAAATAGTTAGAACTAGTGCTTAGAACCTGAATCTGTGTACACAGACCTTAAATTTTGTCCAAACCTAATAAAAAACGGGCCAAGCCAGAATAACCTATCGGGCTACCGGACCCATAAATAGGTCTATCGATGTCTAGTACATCTTTCCCGTTGCTCTTTTAAAGGAGAACAAATGAGGGCCCATTTGGGGAGAAATTTAGCTCTATTAAATTGTTTATACAATCACTTTTCAGTAGATGTTAAAGCCACCCCATAAAAAAAAGTCTATTTGGGAAGGCTGAGCAGAAAGTTCAAAGTAATAATTCATATACTTTGAATCACTCCCGATAAGCTGTTCAAATAAGCTGAAATGGACAGCCTTTTAAATAACTGATTGATAGTTGATTTGGGTTAATTTGAATTAACTGAATGCAATGGCTGTGTAGTGGGCTGGGGAATCAATTATAATGCTCCATACCAGTGATAAAATATGATAAAATATAAGCCCATAGAGAGATTGTGGGCCATATGTATTTTGGGACTGATGTGGAGTGTTATCATTAGTTACACAGCCTACTAAATAGTTATTGCATTCAGCTAAACCTATTTAGATTTGGGTTATTTAGATATTTTATCAATATAATTTATAGAATGTCCATGTAGGACCTTTCTTGGAAAGCCAGAAGCTGCTGTTCTTTAGCCCTCCCAAATGGGCACTGAGATTGAAGGGAAGGAAGTAGAGCAGATAAGATGAATCTGATTAAGATACTGGAAAGGCAATGATACCTAAAAAAGTTAATTACTTATCTACTCAAGAAACTTACAATTACGAAGAAATGTTACAGTGTGGCACACAGTTCTACTTAGGCCCCGTTTGATTCGTGGGAATAGAAGTCTGAAATCGGAATCGGAATCCCATTCCCTTTCCTGGTAGAATGGCATTCCCCCATTTTATGGAATGGCCATCCCCTCCCCTCCCCTCCATTGGGAATGAAATTGTATTCCTAATACTGGTTTCAATTCCCATTCGTATTTGAACCAAAGAGACTATGAAAATAAACCATTTTGACTCTATTCCAAAGAATACAGATTTCACAATTCTGATTTTGGCTGCAAACCAAAACTGACCCTTTGTGCTTTAAAATAGATGATTGAGATGATAGAGAAGGAGGTATTAGCACCACCAAACAAGGTGCCAAGAGGTTATGAATAAGGGCATGGAGCATGTTGGCCTAACACTCCATATCCATACTCATATTCAACAGTTGATGTCCTCTTAAGAATCCCAAAACCAATAATTTGAACACAGTTTGGACCAGATATGAATCCTGTCCTATATGCACATCCTTCATATAAGGCCTGTAATAAAATTAAAGAATGGACCGGATATGGATGCACCATATGGGACCTGTATGCAATCCAAATCGACATACAAAATACAATTTCCCTCACCCTAACTCTATATAATATGCCTATCTAGATTTGAACTGAATCCAGATCCTACCCATTTGATGTAAAATGGGCACGGACTACGGGATAGCATCACTACTAACACATGCACAGTTGCACCTTGCACTCGCACAAATTAAAGGAAAACGAAAATACCTCGCGAATTATGTATCCTATTCTTATTATACTTGTCACCCATGGTTAAAAGTATCGATACGACCGTGTATCAGCAGTGGCGTATCGGTACTTAAAACCACACGTTCAATGTTTTTTTTTTTAGTTTTTTTTAATATGATTTTCAGAGACGTTTGTTTTTTAATGATTTTTTATTAAAATAAGTTAGGGTCCCGAAACACCTGCAAATAGGTGTATAGAAATCAAAAGATACGACACAATATGCCTGATACGGGGCGTATCGTATCAATACTTTGAACCTTATTATCACCTATCATTATGATTTCTACAACAGGAAGCCATGCCTTGATTTTATTACAGGATCATAACACAATGACCACATTAGGATGGTATCTTAAAATTCCATAATATTCCTTTCCCCATTTGTACTGCCTCATATTTATTGTATTAGGCTCCATTTGAAAGGAGTACAAATACAAATAGTAGAGTGCAAAATTTTGTATTTTGTATATATTTTTACTGTATATATATTTGTATTTGTATTCCTTTTAGGTTGAGCCTAAGGCTGTATTTGGTTGCAATATAATTTTATTTGCATTAGTACAAATGCATGAGAGTGCAAATGAAAAAAAAATGTAAATTTTTGTTTAACTTCGTTTTAGGTTTTAACTTATTTTGCTTCATGTTTTGATTTATTTCATTTGTATTGCAATCAAATAAAATAAGCTCAAATTTGAAACAAAAATAAGTTAGAATTTACACTTAAGGTGATGTTTGGCATCGATGCCGTTTTATGAGAAAACAACTCCATGTCAGAGAAAGTGGTGCTTCAAACAACGATCTCTTATTTGGTACAAATTTTCCAGAAAAAACACATTGCTCTTGTACACGCTTTGAAAATCGGGAAAGTGTGGTTTGGAGAAATGCCAAATTCAATATTTTATGAGAAAACAACGCATTACTACCAACAGTGCAATGATGTGGCATCATTTTAGACGTTGGATAATATAAATCAATGTTGAAAACATTGCTAGCAGCACTGGCACCAAACAAAACCAATGCTGTTTTCTCAAAAAATTCCTATGTGGCAGCATCGGTTTCAAACAAAAAATGCTTACAACTCTACATGCCCAGCACCGATGCCAAAAACCTACTAAATCATTTGCATTGTCATAGTTTTGCATAGTACAAATTTATTTACATTGCAATAAAGGACAGATCTCTGCTTATGTGATGGAATCCTAATTTGGACTGAAATGGTTGGTATGCATGCATAGCCAACCAGCCATGCAAAGACATTTTTTTTCCTTATTCTGTATTCTTTGTTCATTTGGTATGCATTTATACTTGTTTTACATCTTCGATGCGTATTATATGTTATATGCGATTAACATGAGGTCATATCTTATTATGGTATAAATTGAATTGCACCACAGATTGCAGAATGCAATTGGGCGTGACGTGGTTTAACCCATGAAATTCATCCTCCACGGTATAGAACACTGTTGGGTGTAACATAGCTCAATTCATGTGGATTTAACCATGCCTCAAGCCCTCAACCATGCCACACTACAGAATATCCTGTATTTATCAATGACAAAACATAAACAAATCCGGGGTCCGGGGTTGCTTAATTTGATGGTGGAGCAGTAGCATGAGTAAAAGCGAAGGTAAGTGACAGTGTACAAGACACAAGAGGTGTCATTGAAAATGGTAGTGGAAAAAATAAAAGGAGGTAAAGGTGAGATTAAACAAATAGTGGCGTGTAGTCAATGGTGATTGGTGAAAGCAAACATTACAAGATTGGTGGAGTGTTGAGGATAGTGATGGTGTGTACATCGTTTGTAATCACTTCATTCGGATTGATATCAACATTATGAGACCATTTTGATGGTCCCGATATTTTGTTTTATTTGATAAATCATTTTATATGGCCTGGCGTTTTGATATATTACTGGAATGGCCGAGATTATCACTGTTTGTGAGAGTTTGGTACCAGTGCTTCACAAGCATTCCGTTTTATAAGTGAGCCCTGATTCACAAGTGTTTTGTTTCACCCTTTTTTTTCAAATACAAAAAATAAAATCAGAACGCAGGTCGACTAGACGTTTAAGGTGTTTTGACTTAATATTATAATATATCTATAATGACAAGGGTGTGACATCTCAGAAAAATAGTCAGATTTTGATTGCAAAATCCTTCCCAAATCCCAAAACTAATCATTACAAAAATGTTTTTTATTGCAAAATGTGATTTTCTTGCTGATTCCATTGAATTGCTGATGTGGAATGCATGACACATCAGCAGAAATGAAACACTTATAAAACACACCAGTGCCAAACACCCATTTTTTCATTAGAATTTATTTTTGAATTAATTCAAAACATGAATAAGATTCAACCCATAAGTCAAGTGAATACAAGAATTATTACCAAAGAAAGTGAATACAAGAATTTAACAGTGTTTCTTTTCTGACATCAAAGCACCAGGTAAATGAACTCCGTATCCATTTAATGCAGAAAGAACTCAAAAATACTTCCACAGTATAAGTGAACTTTTATCCAAAAAAGAGATGAGCATGATAAATGTAAAGTGAAACTAAGACTAAAAAGGAAAACTACAAAACGAAACAATAAAAAAAGAGCTGGACCGCAAGAGAAATACCAATGAAATAAAAAAATCACGATACTTCAGGAAATAAATAAGAATGAAGCTAAATGGATTTGACAAGGGACTGGGTGTCAGGCTATGGACAATCTAACAAATAGAGCAGGAATATTGGTAGGTCAGCAGATGGACATCAAATTCAAGTTAAAAGGTGCTGCTTTCACTAGCAGAGATTGATGGACCTTCGGACTTCACGAGATGTGAGGGCCCACTACTAATGTCAAGCCCCTGTAATTTGCCAAGTGGGTCTTGCTGCAACATCTCCGGGAGAGTATGAGTGTTGGCTACAAGCATTGGTTGGCTTGCCATGTTAGACTGAGAAGGATGAAATTGTGACACTTGAATATTCTGGTGTCCTCTAGAACCTGATTGTTGTGGAAGAGAGAAAAATGGCGAAGGGGTATATGGGATATGGTGCATTTCCAAACTAAATGTCTCCGCAGGGCTCAATATTTCCCCTGTAGCAATCTTGAGCCTCTCAACCTCCTGCTTCAATGCCTCATTCAAAGCTGCATTTAAACAATACACAGTAAGCATGCCGAGAGAGAGAGAGAGAGAGAGAGAGAGAGAGAGAGAGAGAGAGCGGGGGGGCAGAGGGGTGTCAATATGGACCACTCAATTGGTTGGTAGGAACAGAAGGCCAGAAAACTGGTTGTTAGAAGAAAGTTCAACACAGGAATGAAATTCACAGGTGATCTAATAGTTTGGAAAATGATTATATGTATAAATAAGGTCATTTGACAGTTCAAATCTGATATGCAGCAGATCTTAGAAACTTTAACCAATCAGAAACCTAACCATTGATTGGTTATCAATTTTTAGGTATGTCATAGTCAGACTCAATGGGAGAAAAGGTAAAACACAAACCAGAACATGGGCATCATTTATGTTGAAAAATATCAAGATCAAGTATGCAATTGCAAACCTTCAGGCACAGAAGATGGAGCTTCCACAAATAGAGATGAAACTCCTCTTCACAGAATAAGTCAGCTAAGTACCAATGGAAACAGAACAACAAAAAGAAAAAAAATACATTGTGCTGTAATAGTAGATAAGACCCACATCATAATAATGACTCAAGTAAACTGCTTTCCTCCCCTCCTGTTTCTTTCTTTTTCTTTTTTTTGTTTTACCAAGAAAGCTATAACTTTGATCACACATATAGGTGTGTAACCACCAAGAATGCTATGGTTCGTTGACAAGACTGGATACACAGTCTAATTGTAGTCAAGCCCAAGCTTGGCACCTCAAGATTGTCAAGAGCCTGAGCCAAGATTGAAAGATCAAAGAAAAAAAATACATCTCATATAAAATAGTTATTGAGGATGTGAAGTGGGAAAGTTGGTCGGAATAGCATTTAAGGTTTGAGGAAGAACAATTACAAGGATTTACATAGATGGCCCAATGGGATCCCCTGATGGAAACTGATTCCAGTTTAAAGATGAAAGTGATTTCAGCCTTGTTTTTCCTTTTTGACCGTACGGGCATTCTTTTTCTGTCATCAATGGGTACTCTTCCAACTCACATGAAGAAATGAAAAAAGAAAATTATCTGCCAAAGGATTTCTCTTTCAAAGTTAATCCAGGTAAAATACATAACCTTGTTGCATTTTCTCAAAGAACACTTTGTATAGGTTTCCCTACCTTTCTCTTCCTTTCCCTACCTTCTCTTTCAAACCAAACACAGCCAACCAGGATCAAGGTGGGCTTCGATCCCAAGTCTCTGTTATAACCAGCCAAAGACCTTACCAACTGATCCAGTTGGCACCTTCAACATTATCAAGGGAGTACTTAAGTTCAGATGTGTGGTTCATAATGGTGCCTTCAATAGAAAGTGTCATAGTAGGCACTAAATTCCAATCATTAAATATGCCACCATAGAGTACTTGAATTAACTGCAATAATATAATGAAAGCATGAAAAGGGAGTAACTTATTGGCCCAGCACATGGAAAGCAAAGGACAAATAGGAAGTTTGTCATTACATTTAAAATATAACAGACAAATTGAACATCACTAAGTAAATGCGAGGTATTCTTAAAATACAATCACATAGTATTTCAACCAGTGTTTTCAAAACCAGACTGACCGGAAAAACTGGTAACCGGTCAGCCATCTGGATCCGGTTTTACCAGAAACCGGAAAATTGAAAAAAAACGTTAAAAAGTAAAAAGAAACCGCTGACCCGGGCAGTCAGACCGCTAAACCGTTCGACCCGGGCAATGGTTCACGGGTTAAGATTTTTATTTTTAATGTTTTAAATAAAAAAAAACAAAAAATAAAATACCCATTATATCCCAATAAGTTCGAATCCTTATTCGATTTTCCCTTTAGCTTTAGGGTTATTTCCCATTTTCCCGAGTTCCCTCCTCAGTCCTCTCAACCCTCACACCCTACCAAATGATCACCTGCGGCGGCCATCACCTTCGACATCCGACGGCGATACACACCGACGGCAACCGACGAGTTTGCAGCGGCGAAAAGTAACCCTCACCCCAGCACTTGCAGCGGCATCCAATGGCAAGAAGATCCAGCACTTGCAGCGGTGATTTGCAACAGCGGACGACAAGCTTGCAGTGGCAGAAAACGATCTTGCAGCGACACTCGGCACTCAACCATGACACTCAATAGTCAACATTCAGCATTTGCACGGGCGAGCCCAAGCCCGACTTGCAGGCTTGCAGCGGTAGCGAATCCACTCGGAACTCAGCACTTGCAGGCTTGCAGCGGCAACTTGCCTGCGACCAAGCCCAATTGCCCAAGCCCATCGACGACGAATCCACCATTACTGGCACTCGGCAGTGAAACCCTGAAGGTATAGTTTTTTTTTTTGATTTTTTGAATTTTTTTGATTCATTTGGTTCATCAGCCCCTATTTGTTCATTTGGTTTATCATTTTGCTTTAGACCTGCTAGGCAGAGGCTTTTAGTGAATAATTTATAGTTTATAATTAGGAGCAGCAGACAATAAGTTGATAGATTTACTAGCAGAAAATTGTTGCTTGTATTTTTTTATCAGTTTCTTGTTGATTATATGCCTTGCTGAACCCTCAAACTTCATTTGATGATTAGATGCTTAGTTCTTTGTTTAATTAATCTGGTTAATTTGTTTTTAATTTTCATATGCATATTTTGCTTAATTTTCATATGATGATCGGATGTTGAAAGTTTTGCTTAAATTTTTGCAAGCAATTTACTCTCATTTCTAATGGAGTGATTTTACATTTTGGTTAATTATTTGCTTAATTATTTGCTCATATGGAGTGATTTTACATTTTGATTGGTTCTTTTAGTCAATGCAAGGTTTTAAATTTTATATTTTGTGTTTGTGTGAAGGGATTTATTTTTGCGTTGGGTTTCTTTGATTGAACTAAGATGATGGAATCTCAAAGTACAAATGCTAATACATCTGATCCAGTTCCATCACAAGAGTCAATTTCATCAAATGTTAGGGGAAAAAATGAGTATGATTGGCAGCATGTTTCCCTTAAAGTTGACCCTCTTAATGGATCAAAGTCAATGACATGTCTTTATTGTCAAAAGACTTTTAAAGGGGGAGGGATTAATAGGATGAAACAACATCTTGCCCAAAGGAAAGGTGAGATTGCAATTTGTCGTAAAGTACCCCATGATGTAAGGTTCAAAATGGAGCAATCGTTGAATGAAATCAATGACAAAAAAAGAAGTGAAAAGCAACCAATGAATTTTGTTGACACTAGAGCACAATGTGGAAGGAATGATAATGATGATGATATTGAGATTAGAGAAATAGATCCACCTAATACACATGATACCTATCAAGGGAAAAAACCAACTACATCATTGGGAAAGGGGAAAGCATCTTCAGGGCTAATAACTAGCCATTTTGCTCCACGAACCACTCCAGGTGCACAACCTGGAATTAAGAGTGTATTGGCATATAAGGGAGCAATTAATCATGTGGACCATGCTGTTATGAAGTGGTTGTGTGATACTTGTATTCCCTTGAATGCTTTATCTTCAAGATATTTTCAGCCTATGTTGGATGCCCTTGTTACTATTGGTCCAGGGTACAAAGCTCCTTCATATCATAACTGTAAGACCAATTTGTTGAAGGATTTAGTTCAGGAGGTGCAAATGTCAGTTGATAAACTCTGTAAGGATTGGGTTACATATGGCTGCACTATAATGGTTGACGGTTGGACAAATACACATAGCCGAACATTGATTAATTTTTTAGTGTATTGTCCTACAGGAACTGCATTTGTGAAGTCTGTAGATGCTTCTGAAACAGTTAAGAGTGTAGAGAATTTATTTCTTTTGTTTAAGGAAGTTATTGATTGGGTAAAAGCAGAAAATGTTGTTCAGGTGGTCATTGACAATGCTGCAAATTGTGTAGCTGCAGGAAGATTGTTGGAAGCAGAATTTCCATGGATGTATTGGTCACCTTGTGCAACACATTGTCTAAACCTGATGTTAAAGGAAATTGGGGAAATGGATTATGCTGCAAATGTGGTTCAACATGCATCTAGAATTACCAAATTTGACTACAATCATATTTTTATACTCTCAATGCTAAGGAAGAGACCTAGTTGGATTGAGATAGTACGTCCTGGAGCCACTCGTTTTGCAACTAATTTCATTGCATTGGATAGCATTTTGAAGCACATGCATGATTTGCAAAATTTGGTGATAGATCGGAGTTCTATTGATTCTAAGTATGCAAAAAATGCAAAGGGGAAGGAAGTAATACAAATAGTTTTGGATTCTGAATTTTGGGCACAATGCAAAATGATTGTGGGTTTCACATGACCTCTTGTTAGTGCATTGAGACTTGCAGATTCTAAGTTTAGGCCTGCAATGGGGTATATGTATCATGCAATGTTGAAGGCAAAAGAATCACTGGAAAAGTTTTTTAATTATAAGAAAGCTGAATATGGCCTAATCATGGACATCATTGATAGAAGATGGAATAGACAAATGGGTCAGAGGCTTCATCTTGCAGGGTATTATTTTAACCCGGCCTTCCAATATGATCCGAAATCAAAAGTTAAATCCCCGGTCATTATGTCTAGAGTTTTTGATGTCATTGAAAAGCTTGCAATCAAATCAGATGATGTGGAGATAAAGCTGAACAAAGAGTTAACTCTTTTTGAAAATTTTCGTGGTAATTTTGGAAGACCTTTCTCAGTGAAGACATTTAAGTCAACGCCTCCAAGTAATAAATATTTTTTTCTTATAACATGTTTATTATTTCAATTTTCAATTTTATTTTATAAATTAAATTAACTATATTTCATTGTATATAGGTGAATGGTGGTCGAGATTTGGTTGTGACACTCCAAATTTGAAAAGGATTACTATACAAATCCTTAGCTAGATGTGTAGCTCATCTGGGTGTGAACGCAATTGGAGTGTTTTTGAATGTATACACACGAAGAGAAAGAATAGGTTAGAGCACCAGAGTCTCAATGACCTAGTATATGTTCATTGCAACCTGCATGTGATGGATGGGTAAGTGTTTTAACTTTTATGTTTCATGCTTGCTTTTTTTTAATGCTTGCATTGCATTTGATGTATCATTTATTAATTTGTGGGAGAAAAACTGAAAGTCTTGACCCAATTGGGTATGAACATGTTGATGTTGTGGAAGATTGGATAGTGCACGATGATGAGGATCCTTCATTACTTGATGGTATTGAGAAGGATGATATGTTTAAAGCTGATGAGACAACATTTCCAATAATGGAATCACCATCAAGAAAAATAGCTAGGACTGATGGTAACTATCATTGATATTATCTCAAATGACATTTCCATACTTGATTATTTTAGCTATTTTTTGAGTCATAATTTTCCATTTTCGTTCTTTAGATGATAATGAATTTTTCATTGAGCAATGGGGAATCATGGAGGAAAATGCAGCCAACACCCAAGTTGGAGATGTAGATGAAACACAACCTCTCGAAGATGAAGATGAAGATGAAGATGATGGAGAAATACCACCTGGCTTTGGTTGGTAGTTGGTACCATTGATAAGTTGGGCCAACATATCTGGAGAATTTGGATGGTTAGATTAGTGAACCAAACTCTATGTTGAACTTGAAGTTTTGATTTGTGTTTAATACTTGGTGAACTTGGTTTTTGATCTTTTTGTTACTTGTGTTTATGATCTTTTTATTTTTGCGTATCTAAGTAATATGTTTGATGAATTAAGAATGCACGATGTTATAGCAATATGAATAGAATCTTTTGCAAAATTTATTTTCTTGTCTTCTTAGTGTTTTTGAACAGGAAGTCCAGAGGAAACTCTGAAAGACTTGACCATCTAAAGGGATCCCTTTCCGTAAGGTGAAAGAAAGTACTCCTTTTATAGTTTGCATTGCTTATGGCCTGGTAGAAGTTTTTCTTACCATTTTCTTTGTATATTTGGAATACAAGTTAAAAGGGCTTGCCAGAAACTCAAAGAAAGTAGAAGTTGAAAGCTTGAAATAGCTAATGGTAAGGTGCATTGAGCTGTTATAATGGGTATTTCTCAAGAAATGATTTTGTTTCTCAATTATAAGTTATAACTTTTTTCTGTTAGGGCCTTGGGTTTTTGGTTATTAGACTACATATCTTTTGGCATGGATGCTTCAGGTAGGCCAAAGGGTCTAAGTACTACAATTGGAATTTTTCTATATTTTTGGAAAATTTTCTATATTTTTTGGAAAATTTTCCGTATTTTTTGGAAATTTTTCTGTATTATTTTTGTATTTTCTGTATTTTATTATTTTTATATTTAGATATTTTTATTTTTTCATGTATTGTTCTTTTTCCTGTATTTTTATGTATTTTTTTGTATTTTATTTAAATTTCTATGGTATTTTTATTATATATAAGTATTTTTTATTTTTTATTTATTTATGATGTCATGGGTTGAACCGTTCAACCCGGACGGTTGAACCACCGAACCGGAAAATGGTGCCCTGACCGGTTCGGTTCTAAAAACCATGATTTCAACCATGCAATATACAATTTAAATTTTGTATACAGGTTTTATTACATAGAGAACATCTTGGCATCTTGCCATATAAAAAGGAACAAATAAACCCAAATAAGATGCTTATGCAAATGCTTTCAGGGAATATGCATGAAAAAGGAATAATAGATTGCACGCGGTGACATACCACTAAAAATTGTTGGAATTGAAACTTACCATCACGCAACTGAGCTTGCTGTTCCATAGCTTGTAATCGAAGCTTAAGTTCAGTGTTCTCAGTAGTGAGACCCGTTGTGTCTCTCTAAAAGGAAAGATGACAAAAGTTATTTCTTCAGCATCTAGAAAACAGTGAAAGAAATATAGGATGAGCAAAGTACAGTCAATGCATGATAATATACAACTTTTAACAAGTCCTAGCATCAAACAGTGTGGTGAGGAAGGCTCAAAATGAATCAGGCTGATCACTAAAGGCAGTATTGGACTTTTCCAAATATTATGTTTTGCGAAAGAGCACAAAATCCTATTTTTTGATGATTTTAACATGGTACATCTTTATTAAATCAAAAACCTGCATTTTCCATTTAAATCAGGCATCTTCATCAGATGAAATCACCTTTTGGTGCAACCAACTAATACCTAGGTAGTTGCCAGAAATATATCATTTTGCTAATTCATTTCCCATATTTCCATTAGCTTTATTTACAAAAAAATAATTCCATTAGTTTTAGTGTCTATTAATAGCCTAAGATAACTAGGAAGCCACCTTGGCTACCTTATTTGGCATCACTGTTCAAAAAGCTATTCTAGGAAAAACAATGGAAAAAACACTAGGAAAAGTAGACATGGAGAATTTGATAAATACTTTCATCCATGTATTCAAAGGTACACGTGAGTAGGTACATAGCTATGTCATATTTTAAGGCACCTGTTTCCCTTGAACCCAGGTGGAAAACCTTTCCAAAAACAAAAATCTTTTGAATGCCCGATGTGCTAGTTGTGTTGGATAGGGCCATAGATAGAAGAATGTCCACTAAAGAAGAAATAACAATATAACCCTAATGTAAAATGACCAATGACTAGAAAGGTGCCAGCCAACTGGTTGGTAAGGTCTCCTGCTGGTCATAGCGGAGACTCGAATCCCACCTGCACCTGGGTTGGGGGATGGATGGACTACCCCCTGCGGGTTGTGTAGCCCTTCAAAAGTAATCAAAAAGAAAAAGGGAAAATTCCTGATCAATACCCTGTACTTTGGATCAAGTGATAATTTGGTCCCGAACTTTAAAATGCAACAATTCAGTACCCAAACTTTCAAAATGTGACAATCCAGTACTTGCCGTTAATCAGCCATTAAGTGACATTTGAAAAGTAAAAAATGCCCTAAGAATGCCATCTAATTCTCTTTATCAACCATCCAAACAATGACAATAATTTTTTTTTTATCAATAACCACAGATTTCATTAATAAGGGAATAAAGTTACAAAGAATGGGAGCTAAAAATTGTTAGCTCCCCAAGGTATGGGAATACATCTGACTTGAAAACACAAAAAACTTACAATTGAGCCCAAAACCCAGAAGCCCTATTAACCCCTTGTCTAGCTAATCCATCAGCAAAGGAATTAGCATTTCTTTTTACCCAAGTTCTAGATTCTTCTAAACAGTCACCAACTTTTTTGAATAGAGGATTTGAGGTTGTTCACTTTTTTGTCAACATTTGGATGGTTGATAATGAGAATTAGATGGCATTCAAAGGGCATTTTTGACTTTTCAAATGTCACTTAATGGATGATTAACGGACTGGTTAGCAACAAGTGCTGGATTGTCACATTTTGAAAGTTCGGGTACTGGATTGTCAATTTGTCACATTTTGAAAGTTCGGATACTGAATTGTTGCATTTTAAAGTTCGGGGACCAAATTGTCACTCAAGCCAAAGTACAGGGTACTGATCGGGAATTTTCCCAAAGAAAAAAAAATGACCCATGACCAGGATCACAAAACCAGCCTCCTAGGATTAGGCATGCAAGACATGTAAGTGGTGGCTGGATGGTGAAAGTGTAAGTCTCGGTACTTGTGTTTTATTGAAAATATATATGTAAAAATACAATGGTTTGGGACTTGTGCATGTAAGTTTGAGATCTCAGGTTCAAGTCTCCCCATTTGAATTTTAAGGTTTATTTAGTGACTTGGGTGGGTAGTGGAAACTGGTTGGATCATTGAGATACAGCCGGTTTTCAATGATTTTGCCAGGTTTTGACCAGTTATTCTAAATATGAAAACCGGGGTTTAAACAACCAGAATGCCTTCTAGTTCCTAGGTTGAACAATCTCACCATCCGGTCTGGTTTGAGTCTTAAAACATTGACTTGATGTAATGCAACTAGGAGAGAGACAAACATGTTGAGAGTTTGACGCGCTTGAATTGTTGAAGCAATTTGATATGATCCACATCTATACATAATACACCAGCATTTTATATCATATAAAACATAAACATTATTTCTCAATGATCAAAGTACTTTGTAAAGAATATAAAACTTCAGGTTTAGCTTTCTAGTTTCCACATTTTTTAAACATTACCAGATTCTTTTGTAGGATAAAGGAGGGAAAGACAAGAGTAAGTTCTGAATATTCAAATAGTAGTTGGGCATACACTGTAGTTGACTGTTACGTCTAGGACAAACCTGAAATAATGTCAGTTGTGCAGAAAGTGTTGTTGCTTTCAGTTTGTAATGTCTGAACTTTTCGCTCAAGTTCTGATATATAACGAGCTTTCCTCTCTTTTGACCGAGCAGCAGACTGTCGATTTGCAAGAATCCTGTATCTAGTAAGTTAGTAATGTCTAGAATATAGATCACAAATATGAAGAAACCTTAGAATCCCAAATTTAAGATGCAAATTTAACTTTTTTTTGGTAGAAAGATAACAAAAAAGGCAAAATTTAACATCTTATAATCAAAGACGGAGATAATGATTGAAATAAGATAGTAGGACCAGATGAACTCAAAACAAATGTTCAAAGATAATCTAAAACTATGTTAGGGTTCAAAGTTCAAACTAAACTGAACATGAAGCAATCAGACTTTCTTTTTGTTCCTAGCACTCCATGTCATCAAAGAAGTCTGCCTTCTATCAGTTAGATTGAACAGCTCCTTTAATAGATGCCTAGATTAGCTAACTCTATTGCTACAATTTGCAAAATTAAATCGGCATTCACCGCTTCCACCATACCCCTGATTCCTGAGATGCTCCATCAATACTAATATAAAGGAATCATCCTGGGGCTTAACCCTGGAGTTTAATAAATAAGGTGATTCTTACTCTGTACTCAGGTAGAGTCATACAGGTTTAGAAATTGAATTCACATCTTGCTGAAGCATATATGAAACAGGGTCCAATGCCAAGCAAAACAGGAAAAAAGAGGGGGCCCACAGGGGTACAGAACCTCGGACCCAAAATTCAACCAAACCCTTAAGATGCATGTATAACCATGGGCACATGATCATAAGACATGTCTTTTCCAACAAGTAGTTCCAGTCCAGTTTTAATTTAGTCTCTGCTTTGGATTTCAACCGAATATAAAGCTAAAATTTCCAGGCATTATCTGCAGTAACCAGCCATAACTTTCTCAAGAGTAAGTACCTAAGGCAAACAAAAGTAAGTTATAGGTACAGAAGGTGGTCGGGACATTATAACAAGAAATAGTATTTTGCATTTTTATCATAAACTCAGGCGAGGTCCTGCAACAGCCTCCAAGTTCATGAACCGAAGGAATCTCATTGCACATCACTTACTTATTCGGTATAAAGTTCTGGAGGAATGACTTCTTAAGTTTCGGCAACCTCAACAGTTTTCAAGGTGTAGTTTCTCCGCAGGATTAAATAGCATAAATGGAGTTGACAAACGTATTTCAATTTTTCCCTTTAAAAAGAGAAGAATGCATCAAATCGAGTACCTTTTGGCTCGCTTGGGATCAAGTGCCCAAAGTTCAGCAAGCTTATCTGGAGGCATTGCCTTCTTGGCCTCCATTACATCCCCAAACAGAGACTCTCCTCTTAAGATGGAAGAGCCGTCGACCGAATTGCTATGCCGGTGCCGAGGCCTAACATTCTTTTCTTCAACACTGTTCTCAGACAGTACGGCTCCAGAAACACCAACATCACCTCTTCCTCCTGCTGCTCCTCCGTTTTGACCCATACAATTCCGTCCGTCAACGATACCTCCATCATCGATCCGGCAATCTACCAGCTTGCTTCCCCCTGTCGTGCAGTCCTCGATCTTGGATCCGAGCTTCTCAATGTCCATATACGTACAAAAGAGATCGTCCTCCGATCCGATCTCTTCAAAGCTGGCGGTGGGCGCATCAAATGGATCAGCGACAACATCTAGGTCATGCGGGAGCCTGAAATTCACCTCAGAATGGGCTCGCCGGTGGTGAGAGCTTCTGAATGAACCGTTCGAGTTGCCGAGCATTACCGTCGCTTTCGTTTTCTGAGCACTCTGCGAATTAGAATTGCTAAGGTTGTGGTTCCCAGAATCTAGCATTTCCATTACTACGTTCCAATTTTCTGTTCGTATGGCTGCTGCTGTCGCTTTCTTCTTCTTCTTCTACATATTTAGACGAGGAAAAGATTTGGTTTCCTTTCTTCGTCCATCGTTAACAAAAAGAGAAAGGCAATTTCCTTTAAACGGGAAGTTGAATATTTTAGGGTATATAACACGGACCCCCCGTATTATAGGGTCTGTGACAAAGACTCTTAGCATTTTTTGCGAGAAAGTCCCCTTTTAACTTTAGCCGTGAGACAAAAACCCCTTCTGTTAATGTTTCATCATGACCTGTTTATGGATCGGATAACCCGATGGGCTGGTCCGGATTGATTCGTTATAAATCGATTTGATCATAATTTTAGGCCCGAGGGTTCGGTTTCGGATCTAAAACACCGAACTCAACTTTTTTATCGGGCTGGCTTTCTTAAAAAAACTGGTCTGAGCCTGAGCCCAATTTGATATTATATATTAAATAATATATTTTATTTAATAAAACATATATAATTTTTTTTGTTCTTCTTCTTTTTTAATTCTAATAATAGGGAAATATTTATTATTTTTGAATTTAAAAATTTTTTAATATAAATAAAATACTTTTTTATTAAATAAAAAAAGAATTTTATTTTCAAATTTCTAGCCAGACTCGTATTAAGGCTTGGGCTTCGGATTTTATACGAGGACTGGGTTTGAACTCAAGACCTAGGCATGATGATCGGACCAGGCTCGGACTCGGACATGAATGTATTCTATTGATACATATACAACGCGGCCCGTCCATCAACAGGTATTATTCTGTTAATTATCGTTAAAAAATATTTCTATTTCACTGTTACAAGACTCCTAAATTCTCAAACCATCCTTCTGATAATTAGACACGACATGAGGAGTGAGAACCGAGAATCAGAGTTTTACGGCCAATGGCAGACGAGACAACAGAGATCTGAAAAAACGCAAACTGACATATTGGAGCTTGCCAACATGATGAGCGTCCAGATGCCCCTCAACGCCATCGACCGACCCGAGTTCCCTGGCGCGCTTCTCTTCATTTGATCAAAATCAGTTTCAACCATTACGGCGGTGGTAGTGGTGTGAGTTCTGGTGGTGCTTCCATCTCGCTTCTCAGGGAGTAAGGGGATTTTTAAAAATGGGTTTCACCAATCTCACTCAAGGGGATTTTGAAAATCTGGCTAGGGTTCGGCTTCTCAGCATTAGGGAAAGATGCAGCAATTTTTCATATGATGAAGACTGGAGGAAGATGAGAAGAAAGCGGAAGGTGAAAGGAGATCAAAACAGTTTCTTAGCAATGAAAGAATCAATAATGAAACGCCGGCTGAAGAGTAAGAAGATTTAGGGTTTCTATGGAGGAAATGCTTCAAAGACTGGATATCTTTGAAGGAAACAACAAAGGTGGGTGTATCCTGCGGCGCCCGACGAGAACCCAACGACATTGCTCCTCCTCTTTCTCTCTCTCTCTCTCTCTCTCTCTCTCTCTCTCTCTCCCCTCGTTTCTTCTAGGGTATTCCCCAGGATGAGCGAGTGATGTGATCCTCGGCAACGTCCGAGCGAGCGGAGTGATGTGATCCTCGTTTCTTCTGGGGGATATCGCTATGATCAAGAACGCCGTTGATTGGGTGACGATCTTTGACATCCTCCGAGGGAGCGATGTGATCCTCGGCATCGAATCCCTTTTGAAGAAGACCTGGGTAATGATCTCGAGAAGGTGGTCTTTATGCACGGAGTCAGCAAAGATGAGGAGAAGCGTAATGTTCGATGGTGGTCTTCATCCTCGGCATTGAATCCTTTTTGAAGCCCAGTTGAATTTAGCTTGATTTTGTTCTGGTTATTGGTTTTAATTTGGGGCTCTATTTTTCTAGATTTTGATCAATGTTCGGTGGTGGTATCTCGTGATCAACCGGATGATTAGTCCTTTCATGACCAGAGGATCAGGAGCAAACTTGTTTATGCTCTCGGCCATCAAAATCCACTGAGACATAACCCATGCTGTCTAAATCTCTATATCTTGTACATTCACCCAAACAAAAACTTGATATGTTTATTTGAGCAACGGAGGATCCATCGGAGTTTCATTGCAGAAGTATTGTTCGTTGAGAAGAAATGGGGATATTTTTGGGCTAGCGAGATTTGAAGAGATGATGGCAAAAAAAGAAAATAGAGTATGTTTAACAGGGTATTTTAATAATTTAATACTTTCCATCATCTGACTTAACTGATCTCGTGGTCTTTGTCTCACGGTCAAAGTTGAAGAGGGTCGTTGTAAGTGTTGGGGTCCCTGTAATTTATTCAATATTTTATTTAGTTTTGGCCTTTTTGGTTTTGATGGAAAGTTGAAAACGGAGGAAACATATAATATTATTGTTTCAAGTTTTCTTACTTTTCTGCTTTGTTTGGGCAATATTGCCTGAATAGGTTTCGTTTCAATTATTGAGTTTAAAGAAAAGAACAATGATGCTAAATGCTTTGTTTGGCCATAAATCTTTTTTGCTACAAAGGGCTATAGAACGAGTCCACCCGTGAACCCGATCCAACCCAACCTAAAAAGATAGGGTTAGGGTCTCACACTTAGCAACTCAAATTCCCAACTCGAAAAAAAACTGGGTTTAGTTATGGGTCAACCCGTTGACTTGATTATCAAGTCTAATTGGGATTATTTATGCATTGCTAGAAATTTCTACTTTTTAATTTTTTTCTATTTAGTTTTTACTTTTTATTGTTTACTCTTTAACCCGAACATTTAGGGTTAGGGTCTAGCATTTGGCAACCCAACCCAAAATTCAATTTGACCTAAAATCAACCCGAAATACCTTGACCCAATCCGAACCCGACCCACACAACCCAATTGCCAGGTCTAGCAGTTACACACACATAGAGAATATTTTATCCCATGAAACCCAATAGGAAACCTTTCCAATTATCCCGTTGGTATCTTTGTGTTTGGCATTAAATCTACACTTCATATCTCTTACTCACAAATTTTTACCATTTCTCTATGCACAATTAGACATGTTGATGATCAGGGTAGTTCGTTGAGCTGGCCCAGCTTGGCCTATTATTTTTAGAGCTTAGACAAAACTTCAGGCCCACGGGTTTGGTCTTGAGATTTAAATACCAGGCCCAACATTATTACATACAATAAAAAAATACTTATATTATATATAATATATATTTATTATTAAATATTAATTTATTATTAGAAAATACAAATTAGTTTATTAATTTATAAAATTACACTGAAAATAAGACATTTCATGTATAGATTAGACTTCGGGCTTTATATAAGGGCCAGGCTCGGGCTCAAAATCTAAACCTGATAGTCATGTTAGATTCGGACTCTGGCCTAAACATTTTCTAGTAAAGCCTAACCTGATCCATAAACAGGTCTACACACAATACACCACAGTTGGGAATATCTGACAAGAAAGATACAATCTACAACAAAGAAAATTCTCTTCGGTGGTTCAGTTATTTGTAACTGTGGATGGACTTCAACTTATTATTAGGCAATATAAAAAACCTTCTCTTCAACTAATGATTGTTACCAACGCAAGGGGTTGGGGGGGGGGGAGCAGGGACACGCGGGATCTCCTGCCCACGTTTACTCACAACACACTATCTCCGTGAATTGGGAACATCACAACACAAATGTGGGCAGAATTCTTGTGGACAGGAAATCCGAACTCGAGTGGGTATCATTCGTTACCTCAATGAAGAAGCATGAAAATCGTATATTTACAATAAATAATAAAAAAATATCAATAATAATAATAATAATAATAAGCGAAACTAACAAGCGAAAAGAGTCTTAAGACACTTTTAATTAGCCCAAGCGGCCCAAGCCAGACTACATTAGCATTTTAAAATAACTAAAAATTAAGAAAGAAATTTAAAAATGATGAGGGAAAGAGGAGGGGATGCTGACATTGAAAACTGATTTTTTTATATAAAAAAATAAATTTTTAGTAAATTAATTTTATTTAAAAATAAAAACAAATAATTAAGTACAGCCTTTGGCTACTCTTACTGGGGTGCAATTGAAAAGGTCATAAGATTGAAACAGGAAAAAAAATGAAAAAACTATTGGGCAACTACTTTAATTTCTCTTAGGTTGAATTTGGAAAGAATACAAATATAAATATTTCCAGCGAAAATGCATAAAAAATAATATAAAATATAGGGTTTTCTATTCTACAAATTTGTATTTATAGTCTTTCTAAACTAGGCCTTAACAAAATCTATACATCACACGGGTCTTGATTGATATTAGTATTTATATATAACAAATAAAAAATAAGAAAATTATTAAATTTGAAAATACATCATTTGGGTACAAACAGATTCAACACCGATAAATGAGAAATGCATATAAGTTATAATTTAGAAGTAGGAATGCATCCACATAAGTACTGATTATATTAATATAGAAAGAAAATAAAAATGAAATTCTTCTCTCTATACACAAAAGTTGTGATTTCAAAATTTCAATTGAAGTGTATTTTGAACGCATAGTTGCATACTTGCTTCCCAACTAGCAAGCAGAAATTTGCTGGCACATTTTCCTAAGCATATGGATTACGTCGATTTCCCCACAACGAGACTATCTTCTAAAATGTATATTACCTTATCGATCAGTTTTTCGTCTCCCTTAATAATAACGTAAAGCTTGTTATTAGTAAGAATGAAAGTCAACACTAAAATAAAATCAGTCTGGTTATCTACAGTACGACCTATTAAAATAGTTGGCACCTCATCATATATTTACTGCTTAATATATGAAAAAAATGATAAAATAAATTTATTTAAGAGGCCTTTGTTTTGGACTAGGACTGGTTGAGTGGCCCAGATTATTTGGTGGGTAAGAAACAAAGGTTGATTGGTTATTTGTTGGGAATATGAATGGGAATGGGAAATGTTCTCGATGTGCGATTGAAGAGATGTGTCCGAATGTCCTACCCATGACAATTCTCTTCATGTATATCTATAAAATACCCTAACTATACATAAAGAATATATTTCATCCTCCTACATAGTATTATGCACGGGGAGATATTTCCAATACATGGATGTAGTGTTTTGTTGGTAGACGTGGATAGAGTTATTGTGGGCAGAAGATCCTGAGCCTTAGGAGGATTCTATGAGCATTAAAGAGGAAATCCTAACTCCTTTATTGTTGTCATATATATGGAAATAGCGGGACCCGTGTAATGCATGGGATTTATCAAGGAAAGTGAAATGAGCAAAACTTATAATTAATTAAGGAAAAAATGTAATGTCATTTAAAATAATTAG
This sequence comes from Nelumbo lutea, assembly GCF_056320005.1. Lineage (NCBI taxonomy): Eukaryota > Viridiplantae > Streptophyta > Magnoliopsida > Proteales > Nelumbonaceae > Nelumbo > Nelumbo lutea. Next base: position 1,769,349 of record NC_142685.1, on the reverse strand, counting down.
ATTTTTATTTAATAATCTGTTACAAAAATGTTTTACTAATTTGGATTAATTATATTAATATTTTTTGACAAAAATAATAAATTATTACTAATTACATAACAAAATAATTATTTTTTCTTATTATTTCTTAGTGTTCTATCTTATTTATTTTGGTTTATTAATGATTAGATGTTTCAATTTTTTTTGTAAATATCACTTAAATATTTAAAATACTTAAAGATCAGTAAATATATAAAATTATGCTATAGTCAATAATAAAATTAATCTATAGTTAACTTTTTAGTCATAATTAATTAAATTAATCTAAACCCAAACTTAAGGTTTAAGACTTTGGATTAGACTGAACTATATAAACTGAATTGCACACATTGTAACATTCATTGGACTGAACTAAATCGAGTGTGACCCATGCATGCATTATTGTTGAGTTTTTTTTTTAACTATTTTTAGACAATATTGAAGCCAAAGGAGATATGAAGGATGGGCTACCACAACTGTGCAGCCCAATGAAAATTTTGATAGTGTCTTAGCATTTTTTTAAGGTTCTTTGGCCTAGCCTAACCCACACCTTAAGTGTATAATATTTGTTGAGCCTACAAGCTTGCCCATTTTGATATAAAATTTGTTATCTATACATTACTAGTAGACTGACCCGTGTGATGCACAGGATGTTTGAACCATGGATAGGCTATCATTCAAGGGATCATAAATCTTTATTGAATTATAACATATAGATCAAATAAAAAACAAACCATAAATCTTTATTGGAAAAACAAACTATAAACATAACAAGGCAGGAAAAGATGAACGAACTGACCCATGCATGTCACAAGAAATTCTAACAAGGTCTCTAGTTTTTCTAGTAATTGCGTGGAGTATCTGGATTTTATGGTCCTCATTACAGATTTCAAGAAGCTCAACAATGTGACGAATGATCTCAGTAATTATGTAGAAATCTAGATAGATAAATGGGGATAGGTTATCATTCAAGAGATAAGAAAACTTTATTGAATTATAATATATAGATAAAATAGGTACGAATAAATTGCTTAAGTAGAGAACCATGGAAACTTGTTCTAGAGTCTTAAGGGTTTTAATCAGTTTCTACATAACCCAAATTTTGTTTTTTAGAGAAAACCTCATTGAATGTTAAAAGATATTGAAAAAACAAGCCAAAAATATAACAAGGCAAGAAAAAGATGAACTAATCCATGTATGTCACAAGAATTTCTATCAATGTCTTTAGTTTTTCTAGTGATTGCATAGAGTATCTGCATTTTCTGGTCCTCATCACAAACTTGAAAAAACTTATGGACAAAGTTATTCCCAAAAGGATCCATCATGAGCTCAACACTGTTAGCAATGATTCCAGGAAGGGGCAACCATGTTGGACGAGATAAATTTTACTACTGACCTCATTTTCAGAATTATATTTTTGATATGTTGATTTTGGACTATTATATCAAAGATTTGCAATGCCAGGGAATGAGCCCCAAGAGTTTTGACCATCTAGTTAGAAGGATGTTGTGTTTAGAAATGATGGATGATACTATTAGTCACCATTCATGAGTTTACCATGGTTTAGTGCTATTGTTCATAAGTTCTATTGGATTATATTTTCTTCTTTTCCAATTCGTAGAATGGTAATATGTTATGAACTTGATCCATAAAAAAATATTCTTATTAGTCAATATATATAAGAAACCAACAATAAGGTTTTTTTTTTTTTTTATAGCAAACCAAATTCATTTAATTCCTTTGGGCACTGCTCGCCTTCTCACTATCACTGAACCTAAACTAGAGCAACACTTTGCACTTCATCTCTACCAAGTGTCAAAAAAATGCAAAGATTTTTCTAATGGCCCAATTCAGGTCTACTATACTCAAATGTTTAGGGAAATAACAGAGGGCAGAGGGGCATGCTCAAAAGAAACCACTGCTTGTTTAAAATGAGGGCATGTGAGGGGAGGATTATAAAAGGGCAACAAAATGTCTTGAAATATAAAATCAAGATATCTTGACGATTTCAACCATTTTAAGAGGGTAAATCTTGGAAATATGAAATCAGGGTGTGTTGAAGATTCATCCATTTTCAATTTTTATAAATGGGTAAGATATAATAATATTTACAATAAATGCATATAACTTCCAAGTGAGTTTATTAGGGGTTGCTTAGCTTGGGCCCTCGTTGGACTCTAAAAATTCAATACCCAATTAGACTTCAAATCCAATTATCTCATATTAAGATGTTAGAACTTGCGTGTTGTTAATAATTCAATTGGATGTGGATTTAACCCCATTCAATTTGATTAAAATTCACGTATAATAAACATTATTATTTTATATATGTAGTATAACTATTCTATACACATAGATATTATGAGTAATTATACTTATATAAATTTATACTTTAAAATTCAAAATCCATCATAATAAAAATAAGATGTGCATGCAAATTTAGAAATTTCATAATCAGATGTTGATGTGGATGTAGAAAGATTTGATTTGAATTTGATCTATTTGCAGCCTACTACCCGCATTATGTGTGGGCTTGGTGCATGTTTGAGCTAGACCTAACTCAAGAGAAAATAGTTGCTTGAGCATGGAAATTTATAGATCTAATCGGGTTAGCCTAAGTTATAAATGATTTGTTACTTTTTATAATTAATTTTAATTATCTTACCAATACTATTTTTTATTAATTTCTTAACTTTAATAGTTGTTAGGTAAAAGCTGCTAAAATTTAATATTTTTTTATTAACTTTAGTAATTTTTTATTAATAAAGTCCTATTGTCCGCATTACCTGTGGGCTTGGTGTAGATCTAAGCTATACCTCGCTTAGAAGAAAATATTTGCTTAAGCCCAAAGTTGGGCTAAGTTATAAATGGAAATCCCTAAGTAGGAGTCTTATGACACTATTTTAATTAATTTTTATATGGAATGTAAATGGTTAACTTAATTATCCCATTAATATTGATTATATTTAAATAGAATTAAATTGCATTTTAGTTTTTTAAATTTATGAACTACTACTTTTATTAATTTCTTAACTTTTAATAGTTGTTAGATAAAAACTTGCTAAATTTTAATATTTTTATTAACTTTTGTAATTTTTATTAATTATAGTTGTTTGGTTTCAATTGTATTATTATTATTATTATCATCATCAACATTAATAATAATAATAATAATAATAATAATAATAATAATAATAATAATAATAATAATATTATTATTATTATTATTATTATTATTATTATTATTGTTGTTGTTGTTGTTGTTGTTGTTGTATGTTGTGTATCACACGTTACAAGTTTCTAGATGAATCGGAACCATCTTCAAAAATGGGTCAACATAGACCTTTTTAGCTTGTATGTCTTCTTTGTTTGAGTGATAAAACGGGTTCTACATTTTACATTTCTAATAATTTTTATTTTATATGATTTTTAATGGACCATCTATTTTATATAAGCCATGTGTGGTATGGGCACTATGCACAATAAAGGTCCCAACTCATAAAAATTATTAATTTTAACAATATTATTAATTAATTAATTAAGGGTAAAATACAAAGCACTCCCCTATAGTTTCACTTTGGCAAAAACCTCCCTCTATTTTTGAAAAATTCAACAAATACCTCTCTTCGGCCAATGGTCAAGATAGAAAACGTTAAAGAGATGACCATTTTTTTCAAAATACCTGTTTTACCCTTTTACAAATTAATGTTCATCTATTTTTTCTAAAATAGCATTAAAAAACTGTTCATCTTCTTCCTCACCGTGCACAGCGTCTGAACACTATTCGCTGTCTCACGGACATTCCTGGTACATGATGCAATCATCCTCCTCACCCTCATCGGCATCTCTTTTGTTCCTATATAGAATAACCCAGATGCTAAAAACCAGGAAAACAAAAAAGAAAGCTCCAAGACTGGATACTAAAATGATTGCTGTCTGGGTTGTTTTCGTTTTGGATGGGGATTTCTGCACCTTAATGAATGCAGATGCACTATAATTACTGATTTTCTTATTGTTGGCCATGAGGGAGAAGACTTGGGCTGGTAAAGAGCAATTCCCCATTGAAGCATTTTCATAATACTGAAAGAAAGCAGCTTTGCAGGAACAGGACTGTTTGCAACTCTCCATACTTGTATCTGTAATATCTGGATAGTAAGCAGCATTAGTGAAGTAAGTAACATCCTTGAGCTCTAGAAAACTGTGAAATTGTGAAGATTGACAAGACAGAGGAGTAATTTTAGAACACCCCTGATCTGGTTCCTTATCATCTAATGGCATAAAATAGCTTGTTTCTCCATCAATTCCTTGTGGACAAGTACACTGCCCATTTTAGCAAATACTGTAATTCCCACAGATCGTGCAATAACCACACTTGCATAAATCCATGGTTTCTGTAAGCACATCTTTCACCTCCTGCCACTCGTTCGCCCACTCGTAAGCTTTCAAATAGCCATCTGGATGGAACCACAGGAACGAGTCTGAAGGAGAAGTATCCATTATCGTTTCATTTGTCTTGTTTGAGTACAAAGTAATACCTTCTTTCAAGATCATTACATAGCTTAGTTTGCCAGCCAGCGAGTATTTGAAATAGACCTGCGGAAGATCCGACTCGATGAAAGCAAACACAACTTCACTAGTAACAGAGAGTGAAAACAAACCTCGACTCCAATCTGTCAATGAGGCCCTTGCCGCGAGTCTCTGCCTGACCACCATCTTCTGCCCTGGAACCAAGGTGTATGTTGGGTGATCAAAAGACTGCCAGACGGTTCGGTTGTTTCTGTTGAAGAGCACGAGATTTCCTGTCTCGGTCAAGTTCATGTCGACGACGGACTTCCCTGCTGTGTTGGTTGACCAAACCAAACTACCATCAAAGTCTCGCAAGATCAAATCTCCATCTGCAGTGATGTTCAAAGTTGCACTGGCTCTAATGGGATTGTTACCGTTAGCAGACCAGATTACTTTAGTGAAGTCTATCCCATCCATGGTAGACACGTTGGTGATCGGGACAGTGAAGACAACGAACAGTGTTCTGCCGCTGTGCATAGTGAGGAAGAAGATGAACAGTGTTCGAGGCTATTTTAGTAAAAATAGATGTACACTAATTAGTAAAAGGGTAAAATAGGTATTTTAAAAAAATGATAATCTTTTTAATTTTTTCCGTCTTGGTTATTCAGGGAATGGAGGTATTTGTTGAATTTTTCAAAAACATCAGGGGAGGTTTTTGCTAAAATAAAAATATAGGGAAGGTTTTTATAATTGTCAAAAACATCAGGGGAGGTTTTTGTATTTTACCCATTAATTAAAAATGCATTAATACAAATTTATCTAATAAAATAGAAAGAATAAACAAAACAATATACAAAACTATAATACTGGTTCTATTTGCAATATATCAAACCCATGTTTAAATCATAATATAATTAAAACTACCAAATTTTTTTTTTGTATTTAAATTTTTTATTTTTAATATTGTTTATTAAGTTTGATTTTTAATGGAACTGAACTGTTTTTAATTTTTACTAAGTTTTATTAGTTTTAAGTGGAAGTTTATGGACTTTAAAATTAAAAATTTTAAAATAATATTTTCATTTTTGTTGTTTTATGTTCGATTTTTAACTTCAACCTATTTATAATAACATGCATCAAAATAAAAGGCATTGGAAAACCCAAAGGTCTCTCTATATAATAATGTATAACTTTGTTGTTGATCTAATCAAAATAGACAATGGTTACTTTTTTATATTTTTAAAACAAAAGAAAATAGGATAAATGTAAAAAATGGAAAAAATAGATAAATAAATTCTCTCAAAGGAGAGACATGCTGACATGGACCATCATATTTTATTATATATATATATATGGTTTTTGTAGGACACTGGTAATAATGGAAGGCCATTTGTTCATAGAATCATGAAATGTAGCACCTGAATAATCTATTTGAATAGTATAATAATCTAAAGATGGATCAGTTCTCCACCTTTGCTCTGTGTTTGCTTGACAGAAGATGAGAGAGAAATAATCGTTAGATATGAGCACACTAAGGTATTACACTAGTACGGGTGTGGGTGTTTTCAAAAGTAAGCAAAAGCTAAAAATCAAAATTATTTTACTTATTAGAACTAGGGATCTGATCGATTCATAGGATTAGGGGTCTATAATTGGATTTTAAGTGGATGGGATCTAGAATTGCATTTCTCCATTCTGACCCTCTCTCTCCATTGGTAATGAAAATTCATTCCATATCATCCTAATTCTAATTCCGATTCCAAATGGACCATTCTGATTTTGATTCTGATTGATTTTTATTCCAATTCATATTGCAAATCAAACAAAAAGAAGCTTTCTTGTAAGATTATATGAAAACCCTACCAAGATTTAGGTGGTGTTTGATAAATCTTAAATTTCATATATAAAAAATTAAAAAATTATTTTTGTCTGAAATTTGAAAAGAATTATAGGTGTTTTTCTATTATTTAGAGGCTCTACATCCATAAGTTTGTTTGTGTTGGATCAACCCTTAACCTTTTTAAAATTATGAATTATACTATTTTACCCTTAGAACATACTATTTGGAAATGTTGAGTTTAATTTGCATTATCTCATAAAAATAATTTTCAATCTCAAAATAATATTAAAACAATACAAATAATAAATAATAAATAAAATGATCAAAATTAAAAAAAAATAAGTAATGACTATAAATATTAAAATAATTAATATTTAACATAAATAAAAATTAAAATAAATTTTAAAAATTAACGAAATAATTAGAAATTACTAGTTAATAAATAATAAATAACACAAGTAAAATTAATAATTAATGTTTAATAAAAATATTAAAATAATTAATAATTAGTAAAAATAATTTATAATTTTATTATTATTATTATTTTTTATTGTTGTTGTTGTTGTTGTTATTATTATTATTAATATTACTACTACTCACTGCACCACCGCTACCGCAAGTTGCAGCGGTGGTGGCGGTGGTGGGAAGACAGGGGGAGAGCGGGAAGGCAAGGGGGGGAGAGAGAGAACCGCTTCTGCAACTTGCAACGACGGTGGTGGGAAGACAATGGGAGAGAGAAAGAGAGAGAGAGAACCACCACTCCAAGTTGCAACAGCGATGGTGGGAAAATAGGGGTGAGAGAGCGAGAGAACTTGCGATGGTGATGGCAGGAATATAGAAGAGAGAGAGACCGAATGTAGAGGGGTATTTTTTACTTTAGACCATATCTGAAATGTGTCTGAACACGGGCCTAAGTCTTAAAATTCAAAATCTAAAAAAAAAAACTTTATAGACGGAATTTCAAATACAACAACAAAGGTGGCATTTATAGACGGAATTTCAAATACAACATCAAATGCCACCCTATTCAACATCCGTACCTGTTCCATTTTTCTAAACTCGTGTTTTACTTATAATTAAATTTGGGCTTGGGCACACAAGTTTAGGTCAAGCTCAAATTTTCTAGCTTGAGCTTGTTTTGTATCTAAGAATAGGCTAAGCCCATTTAAACATCTTATCAAAAGGGTCAATTTTATCTGATTAAATAAAACTGATTATGTTGATTTTGGTTTTGAGTTTTTCATCATTGATAATTGGGTTGGTTTTGATTCTTTGTGTAGATTGATTATTTTGTTTATAATATAACATAATTTTAATTTGATAGATAATATATGAGATAATTTTAATTAAAAACACTCAATTAGAGAGAGAGATGGGGTTTGAACTGTTGCTTCTAACAATGGTGCTTCTGTGCTCTGCAGCTAATTACAGTCCAAGCTGAATTCTCTGTCTCTCCCTTCTGATCTCGCCTAAGTCTGCTTCAGCCCGAGCCAGTTCGTTGCAAGCCACCTTCTTGTAAACATCGGCACCGGCAATGTTTTCAAACAACGCAGATCTGCTTCAGCACCGCTTGCGTTGCCAGTCACCAACGCAGACCTGCTTCAGCGTTGTTTGAAAAGACGGCGACGTCATACCGTCGGAGAGCATCCGTGCACTCGACTTCCCTGGATTCATTGAGGCTGTTTATACAAAGATGGAGGCTCTTAAACAACGCAGATCTGCTTCAGCACCGCCTGCGTTGCAAGCCACCAACGCCGACCTGCTTCAGCGTTGTTTGAAAAGACAGCGACGTCATACCGTCGGAGCGCATCCGTGCACTCAACTTCCCGGGATTCATTAAGGTTGTTTATACAAAGATGGAGACTCTCAAACAATGCAGATCTGCTTCAGCACCGCCTGCGTTGCAAGCCACCAACACAGACCTGCTTTAGCGTTGTTCGAAAAGACGACGACGTCGTACCGTTGAGTGGGTGCAGAGAAGGCGGTGGCTGCTCTTTCTCCCCTTCGTCCCCTTCGCCGGTGGCTGCCTTCACCTTATGTGTCTGCAACGAGCCCTTCTGGTGTAGCTTTGGATTGTGGGTTTGTAGCTGCAAACCCATCAATGCCTGCAAACCCAGAATCCAGTCGTCGCAGGTGACGATAGCCACCGGCAAATGGCTCCCTCTCTCTCTTTTTCTCTTCCTCCCCTCTCTCTCTCTTTCTCCCCCATTCCCTCTTGCTCCTGTTTCATCACCACCGCTACAAGTTGCAGCAATGGTGGTGATGAAAGAGGGGCGAGAGAACGAAGGGGACGAAGGGGAGGAAGAGAGAAAGGGAGGGAGGGAGCCCTTCGCCAGTGGCTGCCATCGCATGCGACGGCTTCGCTGAGAGGGAGAGAGAACGAACGGCTGCGGCGGTTTCAAAGAGAACGAGAGGGGTGCCGACCTCCGTAGTTTCAGAGGAGAGTTGCGGTTCTGAGTTGTCAATATGCAAATTTGGACAATTGTTAGAAAATTTGAGGAAGTTTTGCAAGATTATCCTCGCATGGAATTAATAAATAAGGGAGTTAATTCTTTTCAAAATTTTAAAAGAAAATGAAAGATAAAATGAGTATAAAATATATTCAAGTTCGTTTTAAAAGCTAGGAACGCTTAAGTTAAATTCCTAATTAATACCATAGACTTTTGGTCTACTGTCACTTTGGCCCCCACATTTTGAAGTATGCCAATCTACTTCCAAAACATGCCAATTTACTATAAACTCTTAACCGTTATTAAGTGAGATATGAAAAAATATAAATATTCTTCAAATGTTATTTAATTTTCTTTGTCAATTATTAAAATAAATTCTCGTCCTGGCTCCATTTGGAAGGAATATAAGTGCAAAATATTGTATTTTGTATTATTTTATATCTATTTGTATTTCTACTCTTTTCAAACTAAGCCTAAGATTGTGTTTGTCTAAAGTGTAAATGAGAAATGGGATAAATTTTACACCCCCAGTTTGGTTTTGCAGGCATTTGGTAGAGGTGTTAATATACCTTATCAATCGATGTAGAAGTCTATCCTTGTCAGTGTATATTCATGGAAAATCAGCGAAAAATTTACATCGATAAAATCGATGTAAATCTACCTTCCTCTATCCAACGATTACCTTGTGTCTCTTCTGTCCACCACTACATGTCTTCATTCGATCCAAGAAGAGTGAACCAGTGCGATGGCGGCATCTCCCACCAATGTGGTGGTGGCATCCCCGACCGGCGAGTTCCAATTCTAAAGCCAACTCCATTAATACTACCAGTCTGCCATCCATCCACACCGGTGCTTGGCACTGCCGATCGGGGATTGATAGAAATGGGTTCCCACCTCTACCAGTTCTGCCTTTCTTTACTCGCTTTTCTTTGTTTCGCCCTTTTGGTTCACTCTGGGCTGAATCTTGACCCATCAGATTTCGACGCTCTCTCTCTTGTTCACAAAGACTTGGTTGGTTTCACGGTCAACTCTACTTACCAGAGAACTTGTGTTATTCGGCCGTTGGTATCTTTTGCGAGAGGAGATTCTCTAGTGACTCACCGGTGCTCTGCATCACAAGAATTTGTAGAAATCGGCTAATACAATGAACAAACAAAGATCAAGAGACTTTGTTGCACCCAAGATGCATCATGTTGTTATCAACGAAATTCCGATATAAATACCTGTATCCATCGCAGCAGTCGAACCTTTGCGGAATAAATGAACAAATGACTATGTCGACAGGTGTGGTTTTCCTCAGTTAAATCCCTCCTTGCTTGAGGTTCTCTCAACTCTCTATCTCTGATGGGGAGAAAATAGAGGGCGGCTGAATGATTTAACCTATTGGGAACCATAACCTAGAAGTCTTTATATTTTGACCTAATAGGATCCCATTAAGCCTATATGGGTCAAATGTGGTATTCACCCATTAAACCCCATACCTACTTATTAAAGTCTATGGACTTTACATAACCGAATCACTTAATTAATCCCACTTATAAAATATCCCATCAATGCAATTGTTTCATTGAATATGTAAGCCCACATAATAGAGATTAAAACCCAACAATCTCCCACTTGGGCTACATATGAAATCTGAAACAATTATATTGAGCAAATTCCTTATGTGTACACATTTTATGCTATTTTCTTTAGACTTATCCTTAGTTTCAATCTGGTCCATTTCCTGCATTAATATGAGATCATGACGGCTTTTGTCACATACAAGCGTGACCAAACATTTCATGCTCACCATATCAGCACATTCAATGACATAGATCAAGTATGGATGAGTGGCATCAAAATTACATGCAATGTGATCTCAAAACATGCCTATTTCCAACTAGTTCTATTTTATTCTTTAAAGAGATCATTCAAAAAAATCACAAACATATTCAGACATGTAGATGGTGAAAAGAATCATAAAACTTTATTATGCATAAATGTAGATATGCAAAACATGCCTTAATCCATAAAACATCCAAAAGTAAATGAAAAACTCCCACTAAATCAAGGTATCTCAAAACATGCATATACCCATACGAGTAGTGTGCTCATGAAAAACCTTAGGTGGCAATCCTTTAGTCAACGGATCCGCTATCATGGAGTTTGTCCCTATATGTTCTATACAAATATGACCATTCTGAACTCTCTCCTTAACAGATAGAAACTTGATGTCAATATGTTTTGACTTCACAGAACTTCTGTTGTTGTTGGAATATAGAACTGCAGATTTATTGTCACATAATAAATTTAATGGCCTTTTAATGCCATTAACTATACGCAGCCCAGTGACAAAGTTATGCAGCCATATCCCATGATTGAATGCCTCAAAACATGCTATGAACTCTGCAGCCATGGTCGAAGAAGCTATGAGCGTTAGTTTGGCACTTTTCCAAGATATAGCTCCTCCAACTAACATGAAAACATAGTCCGAAGTGGATCATTTGCTGTCTTGGCATCCCGCAAAATCAGAACCAGAATACCCAATGATCTCCAAACTATCTGATTTTCTATAGATTAACATGAAGTCCTTTATTCTCTATAAATACCGCATTACCCGTTTGACTGTTTTCCAATGATCCAGTCCTGGGTTATTCAAATATCTGCCCAACAGTCCCACTATAAATGCTATATCGAGACGGGTACAAACTTGAGCATACATCAGACTTCCTATTGCTGAGGCATAGGGAACCTTTTGCATCTCCTTTATTTCAATGTCTATTTTGGGGCACTGATTGGGACTGGACTTGTCTCCTTTAGCCACAGGCATATCACTTGACGAACAACTTTTCATTCCAAATCTGCTTAGCACCTTTTCGATATAGCCCTTGTGTGACAATTCAAGAATACCTCGAGAGCGATCTCGTAATATTTGTATGCCCTTTTGTGACAATTCTCCAGTGACTCACTAGTGCTCTGCATCACAAGAATTTGTAGAAATCGACTAATACAATGAACAAACAAAGATCAAGAGACTTTGTTGCACCCAAAATACATCATGCTTTAATTATCAAGGAAATTCCAATATAAATACCTGTATCCATCGCAGGAGTCGAACCTTTGCGGAATAAATGAACAAATGAATGTGTCGACAGTGTGGTTTTCCTCAATTAAATCCCTCCTTGCTTGAGGTTCTCTCAACTCTCTATCTCTGATGGGAAGAAAATAGAGGGCAGCTGAAATTATTTAACCTATTGGGAACCATAACCTAGGAGTCTTTATATTTTGACCTAATAGGATCCCATTAAGCCTATATGGGTCAAATGTGGTATCCACCCATTAAACCCCATACCTACTTATTAAAGTCTATGCATAACTGAATCAATTAATTAAGCATATTTATAAAATAGTCCATCCATGCAATTGTTTCATTAAATATGTAAGTCCACAAGATTAAAACCCAACAGAGTTGTCCTAGAATCGCAGCAGCTCGATAGATTCCTTTCTCCAGGAATCGGTCGTCTCACGAGACTCAGAGAGCTCTGTCTCCCTGACAATCACCTCGTTGACAAAATTCCTCGACAAATCATCGACTGCTGGAAATTGCAAATCCTAAACCTGCGAAACAACCACTTTTCTGGCAGAATTCTGGTAGAATTCCATCAGAATTCTCCTCGATTGTAAGCCTCCGATCCCTTGATCTATCTTCAAATAGCTTTTCGGGCGATCTGTCCAACGGTGAAAGCAGTGGCTGTTGCTCCGTTGAGATCCAGTTTTTATGCGAAAAGCAACAGTAGTAACTTTTTTTACACCCTAGACAACCAAACAAGGTCGATGTAAGTTTTCAAAATCAACGGGTTTTGAAAATTTTCTGTCGTATAAAATTTTTCTAAATCGGTTCAATTTTTCTATCGTATAAAATTTGAATTTATACCTTAAACAAATGCAGCCTAAGGAATTATAATGAAGCCTAAGAACAAAATCCAGTTGCCTGGGAAAAAGAACGAGCAGAAGTTGAAATCTTATCTTATCGGATGTTGATTCAACGCACGTTCCCAGACACCAGAGTCGCCAGTTTCAATCTCGGTGACAACTTCTATGCCATTGTCCAGTCCTATTTAAATGATTGAAGAATCAAAAGCTCATTCTTTATTCACTTATTATTCATCTTCATGTGGCTATTCATCAATCAGAACTTCAGAAAAACCAAAAATACCGTCCAACACATTATAACTTACAGTTACTGCATTGACACATTTTAAAAATTCAGATACTGAATTGATACATTTTAAATTCCGAAACTAAAATAACACTAGGCCCAAAATTGCTACTCTAACATTTTCCCTTTATGAAAACCCAGGAGATGTTTAAGTATTTTCCCCTTTTAATCAGAATAGCATTTTTGTATAGCATTTTTGTATATTTAAGTCCACCTTATAAACTCAAGTACATTTTAGTTAATTTATGAAAACCCAGGGAATGTTTAATTATTTCCATCATTCTAAAATAGCAGCAAATTTTGGAGTACAGAATTACGATTTACCAAAAAAAAACATGATATTAAATCACTTGATGAAAACATATCAGATATCTTAACTTTGTCTAATAGCATTTTTTTTACATGATATTTCTAGACTTTTATTATGATGATAATTATATAACCATATCAATTATACGGTGGGCTCAAAACATTTTTAAGAACCAATTTGTCCTTTCTGGCACATTGTTTATAGACACTTCAAATAAATTACTCCTCTACACAAAACATTCAATTCATATAAAATAACATTAAAATCAAATAGATTGATGATCATACATTAAAAGGGTATGTAGTTTGTAATTAGTTTACTTAATTTATCTTTCATTGGAAATGATAAATTTGATTCTAATGTTCATTTGAATAAGTTTAATCAATAGAAAATAAAAGAAAAATATCATTTTTTCCTTAATAAAACACGATTAGCCACTCTATTTGGCTCTTAGTTAATTTTGTTTTCTGTGGGAAGGAGTATTAGAGGAACTTTTGGAATAAACAATCATGAGCTCATGCCCTTGAATAATTTCCACTCGGCTTAGGTGTAAACAAGTACTTCTTACTCAAAGCTCAATTAAATAAATAAGTTTCAAACTATAGGGAGTTTTTTAATAAAATAAAAACGTAGGTTTAAGTAAATCCATGGAACTATAGAGGGTGTTAACAATTAGTATTTAAGAACAAGGATTCAGAATATATATAAATTAATAAGAATACTTACCATATTGCACAATTGCTGTTACCAATGTTTCCTTTTGGGCGTTTATTCAATGAACGTTGTCACATAGGCACCACTTCAGCAGTTTTCATCTCATATTCTTTCGTATGCATCGAGAATAGCAAAAGGTGATTTCGATTTCTGTGCAAGCATACCATTTGGGAAAGTTATTTTTAAAATTTTCACCTAGTGGTTAGGCGTTTTCACTGTGTGGTGCCTACTTGTCATAAACAGTTGTAATTATTGGAACGAGATCTGCTCCTCACACTTGGGCACTTCACATGCACATCCACCGTGCATTGGGAACATCTCCCGTGAAAAATAACTTACAAATATGAGAGATGTTCCCAATGCATGGTAGGTTGTGCGTGTGAGACGCCCTATGTGAGGAGCAGACCCAGTACCATTATTATTAATTTTTTCGGTCTTGCAAGCAAATAAAGTATAAGCATTGAATGAAAAAACATAAACGGAACCAAAGACATACATATTATTTGGATTTAACTTTAATGAATCAAGACAAATATCTGCCATATATACTAATGTAAGGGTGTGTGTACAAGTATAGTGTAAAGAACTAAGTCAACATTATATAATTAAATTTAACTTTTACATGCATGTAGACCTGTTCACGGGCCAGGCCAGGTTGGGTTTTGTCTCTTAAGAAATAGAAAATATTGACTCAAACTTGAGACCGACCTGACCATTGGCCTAAATCTTGAACTTGAACCCAGCCCTAAAGGCCTAAAGCTAGACTTGGACAAATATTTTTGAATATTATATAACTCATTTTTCGATACTAATATTATTATTGCATAATATTATGATATACTTTTATTATGTATATCAAATTCGCATCAGGATTATTTGGTAAAACTCAAACCTGACCCGAAAAATAATCGGGCCCAGCATTTGGAGCCCAAATCCGGGCCCTATGGGCGAAAAGGCTTATCCTCTCTACCTCCGTTTGTGGCTCCTCCTACAGAACAGAAAACATTCGGTGTGGTCAGTACTCAGAACTCAGAATGGAAATATTATATAAAATAGTGGGTATCACTAATCACGATCACGGCTGGCTGCTGGCATTCACAACGTCGGAGTTCAACGGTGGAGCTCACTAGCTAGAAGCTCAGGTAAAGATTCTAAAATTTTTTCTCTTTTTTCCGCTCAATCAATATCGACACCGTCGCCGTCTTCTTTTCTTTGGTTACGCTTTTGGATAGAAGGGGAGTTCAATTTGAGAACAGAGGACCATTTTTCCATTTAGGAAGCCGGAATCCACCGTCGACGGGCCCAAATTTGGATAACCACTAGCTCTTCGCACACAGTCTTTCATCCATCCTTTTGCCTTATCCTGGTGACCCAGAAGATGCCCCTGCTATGTCTTTATCAGCTTGGAATCATGACAGCATTACTATAGCTTCAAAATACTCTTTCTCTCTCTCTCTCTCTCTCTCTCTCTCCACTATACATAAAAAAAAAGATCAAGAAGAATCATTAAAAAGGAAACAAATACAGATACAACCTTCCTCTTTTCTGTTGGCTACTTGGATTCTCTTCCCCTGCTTCTAATTTGAATTTTAACATACATGGATTCTAGCCGTCAAATATATTTATTATAAGATCCTTCCTTCACCCTTGCAGAACCCAAATTAATCCGTAACACGGAGGAAAGGAAGACAAAGTATATGTACCGATTGAGACACAGTAGGTTAGAAAAGGTTCTCCTCTGCAGTCCCCAGTGGCCTAGATATCCAGTT
The DNA here is from genome assembly GCF_056320005.1 of Nelumbo lutea. Taxonomy (NCBI): domain Eukaryota; kingdom Viridiplantae; phylum Streptophyta; class Magnoliopsida; order Proteales; family Nelumbonaceae; genus Nelumbo; species Nelumbo lutea. Next base: position 1,753,541 of record NC_142685.1, on the reverse strand, counting down.
CAAGAGAAATGGTTTTGCTGCTTCTGATTTCTTTTCTGAATCCCCCCACCCGGCATTGTGACCAAGTTCCGATTGAATTAGCCTAAATTGGGTGGCGCTTCCTTTGACGGTTCGTTGGGGTTTCAAGAAGAAAGCCTGACTACATCACCATCAGATAACATAATTACAGCCTTTCAATCACAAATCCTCCAATCTTGTTACTTTGGATTGGTATGAAATTAGTTAGGTTCAAGGGTTTAAGGGTTTTGAATTCCATTCTCTAATCGTCTTCGATCGATCGGATTTTTTGTGCGGCACTGCGGAACCCGACTGGCTCTATATATCCATCTATTATTTCAAGGATGAGACCTCAATACCACCCACATCGTCTCCTCCTAGACGTGGAATCCCGGGCACCACCGATCAATGGAAGCAGATCGTTGCATGGGTCTTACTCTTACACCAGTGAAGCAAACTTCGACACCAACATGGTGATCATCCTAGCGGCCTTGCTATGCACACTAATATTCGCTCTCGGATTGAACTCCATACTACGTTGTGCACTAAGATGTGGCCGCCGATTAGCCTTCGAGACACCGGACGAGACAGCTGCACGTTTAGCTGCAACTGGGCTTAAGAAGAAAGCATTGCGCCAGATTCCGGTAGCGGTGTATGGATCGGGATCGGGATCGGGGAAGAGTATTCAGGCCACCGAGTGCCCAATTTGTCTGGGAGACTTTGTTGACGGAGATAAGATACGTGTCTTACCTGAATGCAGCCATGGGTTCCACGTCAAGTGCATAGACACATGGCTCGTGTCACACTCGTCCTGCCCTACTTGCCGGCATTCATTGCTGGACCGCCCAACAACATCTGATGCTCAAGATGCCGATGAACGAGTTAGGCCGCCGGAAGGCGGGTCCGGCCGACAGAGTAGCCTCATAGTAGTCGTAGGCTTGTAGCGCAGCCGAGTTGATGGTGTTGATCGGACTATATATATCCCAATACTATATTTGGTACAGGTTTTTATATTCTTTTTTTAGTTGTTTTGGTTTTTAATTTAATTGAAAGCTAACTTTATGTAAAGAATGTAAAAACAAAGAGCAACACGGCTTTGTAGTATTAATCACTTAGTATTTGCCACTTGTCCAATGCTTAAAAGCTTAATAGTGAAAACAAAACAAAATGAAGGATTTTTACCTATGGAGGTGGGGTTATGTAGTTGATGGGTTGAATTTGATTAATTTGTACATTTACCTGTATATATCTATTAATAAACCATCGCCATGTCTCATGTTTGTACCCTAAAACAAGAAAAACAAAAGGAAATTATGCATATATTCGGTTGTTTAAGGTTAGAATCTTTTCTAAATGGTAAATACACGCATAAGTTGTGTGGTTTGAATATTATTTTGGTGCCATAATATGCATTAATTGGAAAATCATCAGGTACTCGGGAGACTTGCTGGGTCGATTAAAATATGATCAAGCTTGACGAAGTTCACTTTATATCAAGTAGATAAGTTTGGTTTACCAATTTCCAGGTGCATATAACGTTTTTTTTTTTTCTTTTATGGGATGGTTTTTTGAGAGTTCAGGGAATGTTTCTTGTACTCTCCTGTATTTTTTTTTTGGTATTTTTTTAATAAAATTTTAAAATTTGGGGCTTAAGAAAAGTTTGAGCCAGAATTGTATTAACTGACAAGGATCACCAATAATGAATAGAATATAATTAGCCAACTGAGGGTCAATTCTCGCGACCACCAACTTTTTCATTCACTCAGTGTGGTGCTGCACTAATCAAATGGGGAGATCGGTTCACCAAAATACCCGAAAAAAATGTACCGTAAGTCCATAATTGCAAGTTTAGTATACTAGGCTAAAATACGAGCAGCAAGCTTCGTTAGGTTTTAAATTCTCAACTCAATGTGGTGCTTCTCCTTTCAAATCCTTTACTCGCCCCATTCTCCTTTCAAATCCTTCACTGGCCCGATCTGACCCAATGATATCATGCCAACTCAAAGAATAGTTAGTCGGTAAAGAAACAACTGATAATACCAGAAAACTATGATACCAGAAGAGAAGAAAGGCTTTGACCACTCAAAACCCCCCTGTGAATTTTTATGAATACCACTTTAACTTAAATGAGTTGGCATGACGTGGAAGAGGATCCTCTCCTCACATGCCAGTAGAGGTAAAGGCATCAATGAACCAATTCAGATCAAATGCTGAATTGGATGGGTCGCTTGGTCAAGCTGTAAAAGAAAAGTGATTAGAGTGTGTGGGTTGCTTTTTTCAGGGTGGGCACTCTGATGCTTAAATCAACGAATCGGAGTTTGATATTAAAAAAGCTAGAGAGCTAGAGTGTGTGCGAGCAAAACCGCACGTACCTCTTCTATGAAAGGGGATTCCTTTATATAGGCAAGTTGCCGTGAGGCTCATGAAGCGTTGCGAGATCACCGGCCCATCTGATTCGAAGGTGGTTTCATGCTCAGAGGCAAACTCCACATAAGCTGGTAATGCTTATCCAAATGCATCCAAAGCAGGTGGGGTGGTGATCTACTTTGTCGTAGTGGCATCGTGATCCCGGGGGAGCCGGAGACGATAACCCGCTTAAGGAGGAGGTCACCTAGCACATCTGGCAGGTCGCTAAGCAAATTCAAGTCAGGTCGGCGAAAGCACGTTGCCTCTTACACTGACCGGATGTCTTGTGAGGTCATTCGCAGCTTGCTTGTCGATGTCGTCAAGATGGGACCTCCGAGAACTCCATCTTTTCCTCCTCTTTGTAGGTGGCGGGAGCTAAGGGACCTCCGAGAACTCCATCTTTTCCTCCTCCTTGTAGGTGGCGGGAGTTGAGGGACCTCCGAGAACTCCATCTCTTCCTCCTCCTTGTAGGTGGGGGGAGCTGAGGGACTTTCGAGAACTGCATCTTTTCCTCCTCTTCGTAGGCGGCGGGAGCTGAAAGACCTGCGAGAACTGAATCAGAGGTCACGGAGGTACTTTCCCGGTGGGGGCTCTCCGATGCTTAAGTTAGCACTCTTATTGTAGAGAGCTTTGAAGATAATATGAGAGAGCTAGAGAGCAGGGTTACTTCCCTTTCTTTTCCATCCCCTTCCCCTTTGGGGGGTGAGGTCTTTATATACCGGAGTCTTCGCGGGTTAGGTGGGTGAAAAGCCTCCAAACGGTAAGACTCGTCGCATCCGGTCAGAACCGGGGTACGGTGGTGAACTCCTTGAGGTCGTCAGGCTGGCGCTTGTGTCAGGCGGCCAGGTCGGCGCCTGGGTCGGGTTGTCAAGAGGGGTGCCTGCGTCAGTCGGTGGGTCAGCGTTTAGGCCAAGTCGTCAGGTCGGCGCCTGTGTCAGTCGGCGGGACAGTGCCTAGATCAGGTCGTCAAACTGGCGCCTGTGTCAGTCGACGGGTCAGTGTCTAGATCAGGTCGTCAAGCTGGTGCCTTGGCCGGATCATGCGCTAGGCTGGTCCAGGTCACGCAGGCCGTGCACAGTTCGCGCAGGCCACACGCGCGCCGTGCAGTTCGTGCACGCTGCGCAGGCGCGCGTCAGGCCGCGCGCATGTCGCGCCAGGCCGGCCAGACAGGTGCCCGGGTGGGTCACCAACTTCGTAAGTTTGTTGGCTGGGTGTTTTCCTAGTTGTCACGAGGTGCCATGTGTCACAATTTTACTGGAGGGCCAAATCTACCCTCATCAATAGCCCCCCACTCCCGAGCTAATAGTAACTCAGCGAAGGGAGTATATTTCTTTTGGCCCGTAAGTCGATGAGCTAGTAAGTGCTGATCCAATTACTAGTATGGCCCGTAGGCTTTGGGAGCGACTCGTAGTCTATTCTTTTTTGACTTTGCCCGTGCCGGAGAGGCGACCAGGTCTTGAGCAGCAATGTGGCCCGTAGGATTTTGGGAGCGACTCGTAGTCTACTCTCTTTTTTTTTTTACTTTTGCCCATGCCGGAGAGGCGACTGGGTCTTAAGCAGTAATGTGGCCCGTAGGCTTTTGGGAGCGACTCGTAGTCTACTCTTTTTTTTACTTTTGCCCGTGCCGGAGAGGTGACCAGGTCTTAAGCAGTAATGTGGCCCGTAGGCTTTTGGGAGTGACTCGTAGTCTACTCTTTTTTGACTTTTGCCCATGCCGGAGAGGCGATCGGGTCTTAAGCAGTAATGTGCCCCGTAGGCTTTTGGGAGCAACTCGTAGTCTACTCTTTTTTGACTTTTGCCCGTGCCGGAGAGGCAACCGAGTCTTAAGTAGTGAGGTGGCCCGTAGGCTTGGCCTGCATCAGCTTCGTAATGCTGGTCACCTACTCCTACAAGAAGCTACTAGGGGCTCGACCTTCGGGGGAAACACCACTAACTTTAGGTTGTCAGCTCACACGGGAGCCTTGGAAGGCTCGACCAGTAAGGGCGCCTATGTAGTCAGTTGGCCGCCAACTCCCACGGAAGCCACGAAGAGCTCATCTTTGTAGGGGGACCTTGCGGAGAGGACTGATGTGGCATTATCTGAATTGAAAGTAAGGTTGGTAGAGCTACTTAGTCTGTTAGCTCCCTGCATAGTCTCTGAGTTCATAAAAAATGTAAACTATAAAGCGATAGCTTCGATTTCTAAAAAGTGAGGACTTAGTTTTGGCAAGATGAGAACTAAGCTTTGGTAGGATGAGAACTTAGCTTTTTGTAACGGGATCCCACAGACGACGCCAATTGATGTAACCGTTTTCGGCCATGTACCAATGTTTTGTGATGTAAAATTTTTTGGCAAAGTACCTCGTTATTCGACCCTGTGGTGGCGTACCTTAGTGACGAGCTACTTGGTGGCGAACTGCCTGGTGGCGAACTGCTTTGGTGGCGAACTGCCTGGTGGCGAACTGCTTGGGGGCGAACTGCCTTGGTGGCGAACTGCCTGGGGGCGAAATGCCTGGTGGCGAACTGCCTGGGGGCGAACTGCCTTGGTGGCGAACTGCCTGGGGGTGAACTGCCTTGGTGGCGAACTGCCTTGGTGGCGAACTACCTGGGGGCGAACTGCCTTGGTGGCGAACTGCCTGGGGGCGAACTGCCTCGGGGCGAACTCCTTGGTGGCGAACTGCCTGGGGGCGAATTGCCTTGGTGGCGAACTGCCTGGGGGCGAATTGCCTTGGTGGCGAATTGCCTTGGTGGCGAATTGCCTTGGTGGCGAACTGCCTGGGGGCGAACTGCCTGGTGGAGAACTCCCTGGTGGCGAACTGCCTGGGGGCGAACTGCCTTGGTGGCGAACTGCCTAGGAGCGAACTGCCTTGGTGGCGAACTGCCTGGGGGCGAACTGCCTTGGTGGTGAACTGCCTGGGGGCGAACTCCCTACTAGGCAGTCGATGCCTTAGAGAATGTTGGAGCTCCCTGGTGCGGCGCAATCTGACTGCCCTCAGCATGAGGTGGTCTTCTTTCCTTTGTAGGCTGCGGGAGATGAGGGACCTGCAAGAACTTCATCTTTTCCTCCTCTTTGTAGGTGGCGGGAGCTGAGAGACCTGCGAGAACTCCATCTTTTCCTCCTCTTTGTAGGTGGCGGGAGCTAAGGGACCTCCGAGAACTCCATATTTTCCTCCTCCTTGTAGGTGGCGGGAGTTGAGGGACCTCCGAGAACTCCATCTCTTCCTCCTCCTTGTAGGTGGAGGCAGTTGAGGGACCTCCGAGAACTCCATCGCCCCCAGGCAATTCGCCACCAAGGCAGTTCGCCACTAGGGAGTTCGCCCCCAGGCAGTTCGCCACTAGGGAGTTCGCCCCCAGGCAGTTCGCCACCAAGGCAGTTCGCCCCCAGGCAGTTCGCCACCAAGGAAGTTCGCCACCAAAGCAGTTCGCCCCCAGGCAGTTCGCCACCAGGGAGTTCGCTACCAGGCAGTTCGCCCACAGGCAGTTCGCCACCAGGGAGTTCGCCACCAGGCAGTTCGCCCCCAGGCAGTTCGCCACCAAGGCAATTCGCCCCCAGGCAGTTCGCCACCAAGGCAATTCGCCCCCAGGCAGTTCGCCACCAGGGAGTTCGCCCCCAGGCAGTTCGCCACCAAGGCAGTTCGCCCCCAGGCAGTTCGCCACCAAGGCAGTTCGCCACCAGGCAGTTTGCCACCAAGTAGCTCGTCACTAAGGTACGCCACCACCGGGTCGAATAACGAGGTACTTTGCCAAAAAATTTTACATCACAAAACATTGGTACGTAGCCGAAAACGGTTACATCAGGTTCGATTTTGGAAACCATGGTTTTAGCCCAACAGCGGGAGAATCTGATATTTTTCAGGCTAAATCATGAGAAGCAGAAGTATAATCACCGTGTCTATATTTAATATTTAATTTATTAAATATAAGTTTAAAAAATTATTATTTTAATTGGTTTAATTTTATTTCATTGCATCTTAATATGATCTGAGTGATTGGAATATGACTTGAAATTCCAAAATCCAATCGGATTTCAGATGGATTTAATATTTTATTAATGGAATCCTAAATTTGAAACCGAAGCCTAATTTCTTGCACGGTTTGAATTATTTTGGGGAGTGTGATTTTTGAGTTTGGATATATATATATATATATACATCGCGCATCATAGGACCCACCATATGTTATTTTTTTATTTGATTGATTGATGTAAAAGAATTTTAGAGGGAGTCCGGAACGTTATTCTCAGTTTCTCACAACAATTATGTGAGCTTGAATTGATGTAAGGACAAATTTTACGAGAATCAAATCGAGATTAATCCAAAACATATTGAGGATGGAGAAAGATCTCTTGTCATGTGACAATGTATCCGGATGAAGTAGGATCTATTATTTTCCAATATGGCCATATTTCCTTAATTCCATCTCATTCAATCTGATGATGACTTCTACGGCAGGTGGGCTTCTTCACCAGTAGAAGTGAGTCCTACCCAACCAACATATATGTAAAAAAAAAAAAAAATTGTAATGTGGCTCCACGTGTGATAATTACTAATTAGTGATGATGGAAGGGCACAAATTAAGTGCATATGGAAGAGGGAACAGTTGAGTGAAGAAAAAGTTGCTGTCTTATGTCTAAGCACAACGACACATCTTAATTATAATTAGTTAACAGTCCAAATCAGAACAGATGGGCTCTATGTGTGTACCTAATGCAAACGAACTTACGTGGGCGTAGGCAGAACTAAGAAGAAGAAAGTAACAAGCAAAGCAAACATAGATATGATTCTATGGACTGAGGAACAAAACAGACAGCTAAGCCTCTAACTATATGGGACACAAAATAGAAGCATATTCTTTTCACTTGGATAACAGCGCGGAGAGATTGTTGGCTAAGGATGCGACGGTGGTAGGAGACACTCCACTGCTCCCACCCAGATACCATTTCTTGATCATCTCCACAACATTGCCGTTCTCCACTTTGATCTTCGCCTCCTCTTTTCCTTCTGTTGAAAACGATATCTGTCATGCATACACGAAGCTATGCGTTAGTAGCATTTATATAACGAATGCCAAACATACTCTCTGGTAATTGAACTCGCATATGCATCTCATCTATATCATGGTTCTAAAAACTGATGTGGAACCTGTTCTGGCCATCAGTTTTTGGGTCGATTTAATTATTCAGTTCGAATGAGTGGTCAATTCTAATTTAAAAAATAAAAATAATTAAAATCTAAAAAATGGTTAAAAAATATTGAACAGATCGATAATTCGACTGCCCGGATGAATGAATTACTGATTAATTCAATGATTTTTGGTCAAACACTAGTTTTACAGTAAAATGGAATTGATTGACTGAACAATTGAACGGTCTGATTGTCTGGATCAACTGCAATTCAAAAACATAGCTAGTGTTTTAAATAATTTTTAATTCATTACCAAACCAACTTCATGTGTAAAGACGAAAACACCCTTATTAAAAGCATTAATGGTTAGAGAATGTTAGATGATTGATGAGATCCTCTAAGCTAAGCTGATGAGTCATTAGTATGGGCGTATGGAGATGAATAATTATTGATTAGTTACCTCAGCAGTACCAGTAGCAGGGGAAGCAGCAGGAAAAGTGTAAGTGATAACAGAGTGTTTCTTGAAATATTTGGATTGGAAGAATTGGATGATGTTTTCAAGAGCTTCCTCCTCTTCCTCCTCGTACTTGTCAACCGCTGCTAATCGATCCCTCACAGCACTCTCTATCTGCACCCCGTACTGTGATCCCTTGATCTCCTTGATTACCACGACTCTCACAATTTTCTCCACCGGAGCTGCAAATGCATCCATGATCCATCCTATGGGTTAATAATGGAAATAATATATAATATAACCAGAAATCCCCACTGCACTTACCTGAAATCAGGGCTTCAAAGAAGTCATCGTTCTGGGCGAGTTCATTTCCTGATTTGCCCTTCCATTGCTGTAAATGAGCCACAACCTCGGGTTCCAAATAAACCCCAATTGCAGTAAACTTGATTTGAAGGAAATGTATCTCAATGTCCGTAATGCCTGCCACCCACAACCACAAATCAAAACGCCCAACTTTTGTAATCTAAACTGTAAACCCATCAAGTTCAAACCAACCTGTTTGGGATACCTAACGCCCTCTATTCTCTAACCTGTACTCTAAAATGTTAAAAATGGTCGTAGTACTATTATTATTATTATTATTATTATTATTATTAACAATATAGAAATATAAAGCAAGGGTAAGGGGTGGGGGCGAGAGACCAGTTCCACCTAAACAAAGTTTTCAGATTTGTGTGGAAATTAGGAAAAATTTATTTTCCTGAATATTATCTATCCCATTAAGTGATATTCATTTTTCAGGTGGAAAAAATTCTCCATTTTAATAATGGATTTTTATGACTAAAATGGTTATTGTCTTATTTATCCTGTAAATAAAAGAACATGGGTAAATACATTTACTCAGATAAATGTTTCCTTACCAAAAAGCGAACGGGGCCTTAATGTTTACAATTACCGATCAATTTATGGGATAAAAATAAAAGAAAAGAATAAGATGTGCAGAAACGAAGGAAAAGGTCTATGTATTTGGTTCCGTGAGTGTTTATGGATAGACCGTTTATTTGTACTTTTTCACTTTAAACGTTTCATGTTTTGTTGTTTGGTTAGGCTTCACTTTAAGCATTTTTTACTCTCCGCCTCAAATTAATACCCATTAAAGTGTGTCACATCAATATTTGGTTTCAATAAATGCTGAGGCATTGGAAGAAACAAGAATTTGACACTTCCCTAAATGCCCCATGCACAAAAGTCAAAGTGTTTCAGTTTTTTACCATTTATTTGATGAAGGGTGAAACCAAAAAATTGTTTCATTATACTTCATATTACAATAAATACAAATGTCTATGTTATATTGATATAGTGTTTTTTCAATAAACACCTACAAAACCAAACACAGCCGAAATGAATACATAATTTTTACATGATTGGACTGAGCTCATCTTGGCCCAAGCCCATGAAAAACCAAGAATCGCAAAAACCCATTATTCAATTTTCCACTAGCATTTCTCATATTAGGTCGGGGCTATATTGAAGATTCAGGCAATCAACTGATTTGAAGTGCTCCACATGAACTATTTAAAAAAGCTGAAGTGGACGTGCTCCGATCTGCTACCTATACCTACCAACAAGACACTATAGCCGCACATTAGTGTCTTGTGGATAGCATCGGTAGCATATCTAGACTCAGAGACAGTCCTCCCCTGAAAAACATCCTTGTAGGTAGGGGTGTCGATTGGATTGTCCATTCAGTCCAATGTGAGTCCATTATAAATGGGCTAGGTTCAAATCAATTCAATGAATAAGTTGGACCATAGTTTTTAAAACTGACCTGGTGATTGAACCGGTCAGAGGTTTGGTTATTGGGTCAAACGGTTTGATCGTTCAAATTGAACCCTTGGCCTGTTTTGATAAAAAAATAAAAAGAAAATCAAAAAAATAAAAACGGTCAAAACCGTTCGAACGGTTAACCGCCCAATTCGGCGGTTCACTGGCCAAAATCAACGGTTTTGGGGGGAAATCCGGTTTTGGGGGAAAATAGAACCAGTCACCTGACCAATTCTCGGCTTTTCCGATCTGACTATCCGGTCCGATCTGATTTTGAAACCCATGATTTAGACCATTTTAGACCAGTCCAATTCAATGTTTGGACCATCCAATTTGTTCAAATTCATTTGATTTTAGATTGGTTTTAACTCAAACCCGGTCCATTGACACCTATATTCTTATCCTATATCAATGGGTCAGATATTGGCTTAATTCAACCAAATCCAATATAAATTTATTACAAATGGACCAGGTCCAATCCAATCTAATAAATATTTTGGACTAGATCGATCTAATCTACTATGTCTTTTGGTTCCATTCAATCCGTTCAAATTAATTTTGGACCGGACAGAATTGAATCCAAAACCGGTCCATGAACAGCCTTACTTGTAGGCTTGTATAAGTTATATCAAGAGAGAGTTCTCTTATTGCAAGTTTCTAAAAAAGAATAATTGTTTTCGAAAACAAATGTTTTTTAAACAAAAACCTCTTTTTTACTTACAAACTGCACATCGGAAATATCAGTTATGTAAAATACAATTACAACCAATGTTCCTAATGTGCCACTAGGTCTGGGTGAACGTGGCTACCAATATGTTGTGGATTTGTGATCAGCATATCCGACCTATCCACAAATTGTTTTCACATCTCTACTCGCAAGAAAACTTTTTTCTCGTCTATTTCTGTTTTTTTTATTTTTTTTATTTTTGCAAACCTATCCACAAGAATAGAGAAGCAATTGGATCGGATCAGATTCGACTAAGGGTATATCTGAATCCAATCCGACACTGTTCATGATAGATTTGATTCGATCGGATTTAATAGGTAAATATTTTTTTAATTATTTTCATCATATATACATGTTTTTATAAAAAATAAATAATATAACAAATTTATAAAAATATAAATAATAACATATATATGTATTATATATATATATATATATATATATATATATATATTTATATAAATAAATATAAACATATATCGGATTGGATCTTCTCAGATCAGATAGTAGCGATCTGAATCCGATCCAATTTCCGATCGAATATTATTATCCGATCCAATTTGAATATCTGAATACGGGTGACCTGAATTCGACCAAATAGGATCGGACTGGATCATGATCCGATCCATTTGCACCCCCACAAGAAACTATTGCCTTGTATTGTGGAGGAGATTTGGAGTGGCCATGTCATTTAAAAATACAAAAAAAAAATAAGGGTGTGGCCTTATCAATGCATAGGACCATTTCTTTTTGCAAAAGAAAAAGAGTAAAGTTTTTTACCAGTATGACATGAGTCAACCTATATCCATATATTAAAATGGAATGTTTGCTTTCTAGTTTCTTCTCAAACGCATTTATCTATTTTATGGTTTATTTATTTTTTTATTTTAAAATTTAATAAAATAATTCAAGTGGCCAATCACCTTTAAGACTTTTAACTCTTCTCATACTCCCTCCCTCCCTCCCTCTCTCTCTCTCTCTCCTTTCCATTACTCCATTAAATTATTAAAATTCATTAACTTTGTCTATATCTAATGCTTAATTTTTTTTTATACATTAGATATATTTACATTAAGTTGTAACTATTAATAAAGATTGATTATATTGACATAGAGATATTCAATGATATATTATTAGGCTAAATAATCCACTTCAATTCAAAATATAGTTAATTAATAAAGTAATTTGCATTTTAGAATAAATATTATTTATTTCACCTAACAAATAAAAGGACTATTTGTAGAATAGTCTAGGTTGGACAAGTCAAATTGTGACACATCATTCATCTATATATGTGGATATAAAAACTATCTGTTTTTTATTTTTTATAAATATAAGAGCCAAAAATTGAAATCTGAGGCCAACAGTTGAGGTTTTTCTTATATAGTGGGACTACAAAGATCACAATATGTTATCCAAAATTTAAAAAAAAAAGATCATTCCCAATCAAATAATCGAGCACAAAGTTAAATCATCGAAAAGCTATATATGATACTTTTTAAAAGTTGTTTGGCAAAATAAATAAAAGGGTATTTTGGCAAATTCAATGTCTTTTTAAAAGGGAAAGGGAAATGAGGTATTGTACTTTTTTTTTTAACTTATGGGAGGTCTAGTTAGGATCAAAACACAAAGGCCATTAATAGAATTGTTATAATAAGATGTTTTTTATAATTTTACCTAAACATAATACAAATACAACAAATGACCAATAAAAAATAATACAAATTTACCTAGAACATAGAAGACTGGACACTCTCCCTAGAGCGCAACTTAATTCTAGTGTGATAAAATAAATATAACCCAAAAAATAATAATTAAATTGGATTTCGACGATTTGCTTAATTGGAAATTGGAAATGTCATAGAGCTCGATCCTCAATTTTACTTATAAAATAAAGACCATACGGATGCTGACTAATTATAAAGGTTTTTTTTTTTTATAATTTGGATCCACTAATTCTCTGATGTGTTAAAAATCAACTTCATGTTAAGCCTCCAATTGAATAGTATCCTTCGTTTCCCAAAATCTATTCTGAATCTTATATAAAAAAAAAAAAAAATCCATTCTGAATGCTGATGTTGTGATTTCTCCAAAAAAAAATGACGATGGTGTGAACTTCCAAAAAAGTGGGTTCAGATTATTTTCTGGAACTGATATGATCTTTCAGTTGGATGTTTCTCTTGTGTTTCTACTTTCTACTTTCTACTTTCTGCAATAAATCCGTAGAAAGACGATTTGGGTTTCACCTGGTCCGTCTGATTTAGATGGTTGTAAGAATTAATTAGTAGCAGGAGAAGCGACAAGTTCTGGTGTAGAGTGGATTACCGTGCCCCAGCAGAGAGAGTGGCTTGGATGTCGATATCTCGGGTAGAAATGGTATCTCATCAACCATCACGGTTTCATTGCCCACTGCATATATACAGGATGAATTCAAGCAAAGCCCGTGAGCAAAGAGGAATAACAAATACAAAATAGACAGATTTCATCTCATTAGCTCAGCAAGTGATCAGAGTGTGAGAGTGTAAGACTGTGACAATGGACAGGCGTGAGCGTGATTAGTGATTACTACTGCTGCACTAATTAATCAATCAAGATTGAAGATGGCGTCGATGACGGGACGGAGGCTGCCGTGTCCGACCACATTCCGTCCCATCTTCAACGTGCCCACGCGAGAGAGATGGTTATTTCTTCTTTTCTTTCTTTGGAGTTTGGAGCTTTGGGCGAGAGAGAGAGAGACTTACTTGTTGCTGTTGAAGAAGATTGTTATTTCTTCTTGTCGGTTCTTCGTTTGGAGTTTTGGGCGAAAGAGGAGGAAAGGTAAAAATGGAAATAGAGATAGAATGGAAGGCCAGTTCTCTGGAGGGTTGCTGGGTTGAGGGAGATATTTAATATGTTCCAACTAACACACTCTCCTGCCTGCCCTCTCCGGTGCCCTGGTGCTGGTGGTAGGTAGCTAGTGCAGGAAGTTGCGATTTATCTCATTTTCTTCTATTTTGACTGCTAATTTTTTATTCCCATATTACCCTTATTCGATCTTAAAATTTCAAAAAAGTTGTGGTCTGTTGGAGCTTGAGGCTGGTAGTTAGGTCGAGCAACCACAACTTCAGCATATAATTATGGATTTTCCTACCCTTTTCCTTCAAACCAAACACAGCCTAAATAACCCAGCATATGTGCATATGATATGATTATCGTACAAATTTGTAAATATGCTTATCATATATACAATGGTTTCGAATAACAAGATTCATATATTTTAAGAGGGTATATATTCTTTGGTGCAAATTATTTTTGTTGTTGTTAGTTTCAAAAATAAATTAAAATCATATTTTTGAAAACAAATTGTTTCTTAAAAACAAGTTGATGAGGGCAGATTTGGCCCTCTAGTGAAATTGTGACACGTGGCACCTCGTGACAACTAGGAAAACACCCAGCCAACAAATTTACGAAGTTGGTGACCCACCCAGGCACCAGTCTGGTCGGCCTGGCGTGACCTACGCGAGGCCTGCGCGAACTACGCGCGGCCTAGCGCGCGTCCTACGTGAACTGCGCACGGCCTGCGCGACCTGGCCAACCTGGACGAGCCTAACGCATGATCCGGCGGCCAAGGCGCCCGCCGACGAACCTGGCCTAGACACTGACCCGCTGACTGACACAGGCGCCAGCTTGACGACCTGATCTAGACACTGACCCACCGACTGACACAGGCGTCGACCTGACGACCTGATCTAGACACTGACCCGCCGACCTGACGACCTGGCCGCCTGACATAAGCGCCAGCCTGACGATCTCGAGGAGTTCACCACCGTACCCCGGTTCTGACAGGATGCGACGAGTCTTACCGTTTGGAGGCTTTTCACCCACCTAACCCGCGAGGACTCCGGTATATAAAGACCTCACCACCCAAAGGGGAAGAGGAGGAAAAAGAAAGGGAAGTAACCCTGCTCTCTAGCTCTCTCATATTATCTTCAAAGCTCTCTACAATAAGAGTGCTAACATGAGCATCGGAGAGCCCCCACCGGGAAAATACACCCGGGAGGAAGAGATGGAGTTCTCGGAAGTCCCTCAGCTCCTGCCACCTATAAGGAGGAGGAAAAGATGGAGTTCTTGGAGGTCCCTTAGCTCCCGCCACCTACAAAGAGGAGGAAAAGATGGAGTTCTCGCAGGTCTCTCAGCTCCCGCCACCTACAAAGAGGAGGAAAAGATGAAGCTCTCGCAGGTCCCTCATCTCTCGCAGCCTACAAAGGAAAGAAGACCACCTCATGCTGAGGGCAGTCGGATTGCGCCGCACCAGGGAGCTCCAACATTCTCTAAGGCATCGGCCGCCTAGTAGGGAGTTCGCCAGGCAGTTCGCCACCAGGGAGTTCGCCACCAGGCAGTTCGCCCCCAGGCAGTTCGCCACCAGGGAGTTCGCCACCAAGGAGTTCGCCACCAGGCAGTTCGCCACCAGGCAGTTCGCCCCCAGGGAGTTCGCCACCAAGGAGTTCGCCACCAGGCAGTTCGCCACCAGGCAGTTCGCCCCCAGGCAGTTCGCCACCAAGGCAGTTCGCCTCCAGGCAGTTCGCCACCAAGGCAGTTCGCCACCAAGCAGTTCGTCACCAAGCAGTTCTCCCCCAGGGAGTTCACCACCAAGTAGCTCGTCACTAAGGCACGCCACCACCGAGTCGAATAACGAGGTACTTTGCCAAAAAAATTTACATCACAAAACATTGGTACGTGGCCGAAAATGGTTACATCACAAGTTATTGGTAATTCTCTTGTGAAGGTAAGAAATTAATTTCCATATTCTACTCTTATTATTAAGATAAACAAATGGTTAAGGAAGATTAGTATTGCCAAGGAGAATAAATGCTTTTACAATGGCAATTCTCTAGTGTTTTATATTCTCAACATTCTTATCTATCCAAAAAGGAAGGAAAAAAAAATAGATGAATCACCTAGAAAATGCCTCAAACCAATGTTTTAAAAAATGATCCAAAATCGGAACCGTTTTGGCCACTAGTTTCTAGGTTGACGGTTCGATCGTCTGTTTTAAATGGATAGTCTGTTCTAACAAAATAAATTAAAAATAATAATTAAAATTTAAAAAATGATCAAAAACCATTGAACGGGTTGACAATTCGACCACCCAACTCAATATATCATTGACTGATTCAACGATTTTTTGCTAAAGACCTAATTTAGGTAAAATGGAACTGACTGCCTAGATGATTCTCTTAATGTATGACTTCTTTGCCATACATTAAGAGAGACATAAAGAAAATAAGTGTTGTTATACGTCTTTCTTTTTTTCATACATTAAGAGACACAACAAATGTATTGACTTCTTTGCCAATAGTATCAATTTACAATTCCATCAATGAGGTTCCAAGGGAAGTAATGTTAATGCTTAAAGAAGACTAAGTTGGTATCCCATCTCTTCATGTAGGTTAATGGCCTTAATAGCTCATGATTGATTTTTATTTTTCTATTTTTTAGCCTTGTATTGGACTGGGATTAGAGGGTGAGGTTGTGTATTCTGTTGTTGGGTTTTGTGCTCCCTTGTTTTGATTTACCTCCTATTGGTTAATAAAATTTTTAGATGGCTACTCTCCACCTAGAGTAGACTTAGGGGTATTAAAAAATATTATTGGTTGCAAATGCGTTTTCTTTTTTTTTTTTTTTTGGTTTCAAATTTTGAAACAAAATAAATGTATTCTTGAATCTCTGATTTGAAAAAATGCTTTTATTTTTAAATCATACAATATATCTAATCATCTTTCGTGAATCATACACTATTTGTATTCCAACATTTTTTTTTTTGTTTTAAAAACCATCATTCTATCCTAAATATCATATTTTATTTTAAATCATACATTATGTGAGTTATACTCGTATAGACATTTTTTTAAGAAAATGTCTTGAATTGTTATCTAAAAAATACATGGAATAGGCGAATAATTCAACAAAAATATGTAATACACAAATTGCCCATATTTTCAAAAATATGGAAGCAAATATGAGAATTTTTAATTTGTTATATTTTACATATACATATATTTAACACATTATATGCATAACTACATATAATTAAATACAATAATAAAATATGTGCTTTTTACTTCAAACTTTTTGAAGTGAATGTATAAATTAAGCAAAGATGTATATTCGGTCAATTTGTTATTGTATCAAAAATAAGCAATATCGAATAGCCAAAAGAATAGGCAGGTGAAAAAATTGTGCTACTAAAGGGTGACCAAAACATTTTGGTTATTTTGCATTGAAAGGAGGGTCATTTATGTTATTGTACAGTACTATGCGTTTTGTGGCCAATCACCTAACCACGTGTTTCATCCTTCGTTCGTTCAGCTATTTACATTTACACCTACTGACCTACACCTACACCCACTTTGTTTATTTATTTATTTATTTAGAGGATCATCTCATGTGTATTGATATTTTCGTTCTTGTATGGTCAAACAGTTGCCCTATGGTATACAGGTAAGGGTGTCAGGACCCGATCCAGTCTAAATCAATTTTGGATGGACCAACAAGAAAATTGGATTAATACTTTTTAGATTGGATTGGACCTGGTCCGTCCATAATAGATTTATATCGGATTGGTTTGGGTTAAGCCAATATCTGGTCCCTTGAAATAAGATAAGAATATAGGTGCTAATGAATCAGGTTTGAACCTGGTCTAAAATAGTCCAAAATGTTCATTGGACTGGATTAGATCTGCTCCATGTATAATAGACTCACATTGGACTGGATCAGATTGAATCAAATTCAATCCAATTGACACCCCTACATCCAGGCTCCCCTGTGATCTTCCAATGTAGAGTGATAGAACTATATAGAGTGCACAAATTCAACTTAGCTAATGAGTGGCTGAATCTTAAATGGTTGTGGGTCTTATGTATTTTATGACTGATGTGGAGTGCTATACTTGGTTCCACGGCCTACTGAAACAGTTAGTGCAACCAGTAAATCCTATATTGAAATGAAGATCTACTTCTTCTTCTTCTTTTTGCAATTAACATTCAATCCGCCACAAATGTCCCATTATAGTGAACATGATTTATTAAGACACCTGTTCTAGACTTGTAATGGGAAGTGCAGCAACTCATTGGATGCTTGATCATTCCAGATAATCCACTCTTGTGAATGATGATTATTTATAGCAATTGTGTTCTGGGCGATCATAGCAGGGCCACGATTTAATTTAGTCCATAATTTTGAAAACTAATACATTTTCTAAATACCTAAGTAGTTGTTTGGGGTGATCATAGCAGCTAGGCCAAGAAGCTCGCACTTAGGGTGAGGGGCTTCACCTAGGTTCAGCTGCAACGTCTCCTGCACCCAAGCGTTAGTGAAGGCAGATCAGTAAGATTCTCCTGGGTTCCTCGTGAATTCAATAGATCAGCCCACAAGCTGGCCGCGTCTTTCTTTTCTTGCTGAGCTCTTTCCCCGTAGCTTTAAATCTTAGTTTTAGTGGGTGTCTGTGTCTTGTTTTCTCTGGTTTTCTTTTTCTGTTTCTGTTCTTGTTTGCCTGCTTCTCTGTTTTTTATTAATGAAATCTGTTTATCAATAATAATAACAATAATAATAATAATAATAATAATACACATAGACAATACCCTGCACCTAAAAGGTAGAAATTTAAAATAAAATTATATGTTATAAATGATTTTTATTGCAGGAAAGAATTATAATATGTTATAAATATACAAATTATCAGGTTAATTTTAAAGTATGACCCTGGGTTTTGAAAGCATTTGGGACAATTTAATCATTTTAAAGTATTAACAATAGTTAAAGTTTAATTTAGACATTCTAAAGCATTCAGAAGGGGGGTGGGTTAATAGTCATTTAACAAATGAATTTGAAGTTATTACTTACACTTAAAAGGAATTTTATAATTTTAAAATAGGATAAAAGACTTAAACATACCCTGAATTTTTATAAATTGACTTAAATGTGTAGACTTAAATATGTTTTATGGGCTGACCCCATTGACTTAAATATATCATTCATCAACAAAATAATCAATTTAAAAATTTTAAAATCCTATTTTGCCCTTTTAAACAGGAAAGAAAAGAAATATAAGTGAGGTGGAAGAAGAAGAAAAAGAAAGTTAAGTGATTTCTACTTGTCTAGAGTAAAATAGAAAAAAAAAAAAAACTTGCAAAAATAAAGAAAACATGGTAAAAGGTGCTTAGTAAAGCTGAAAAATGGATTGAAACCAGAAATCTATTAGGTCAACATTTGTTTTACCTCAATCCAGCACATGAAACATAAAATCTATATATAACAGAAATCATAGGTTCGTGCAAGATTATAAAACTTGCAATACTTTCAAAGTTCTTATACCATAAAAAAAGCTTGGCGGAAAACCAAGAGCACACACACCAAGCTTTAATTAGTTTTTTTTTCTTTGAATTTCAGTATTGAGGAAGGTATACACCTAGATGTTACCTAGTTTCATAGCCAAGCTTTAATTAATTTGGCATAAAACCAAGATCATAGATAAAAAAATTGGTGAAGTTATTAGGATCATAGAATATATCAGAAATTGCGGAAGTTATACTGTGCAGAGAATTCAGGGTATATTTTGAAAATTTAAAAGAAAACGGAAGATAAAAGAATTACAAAATATCTTTAAATCTTAAAAAAAAAATACTCAGAATACATTTAAGTCAATTAAAAAAACTCAAGATATATATCAAAACTTCACTAATCATGCAGCAGACTCTTAGTATTTTTTTTTTTTCTTTCATGCTCTTAGTAGTTTTGATCGTAAATGGTGGACAGAGTTCTTGAAGGCAAAATTGATCATCGGCAATGTTTATAAAGTGAAGCTCAACATTTATTCTGGCGTTGTTTCATTTTCCAAAACAACTTGGGGGGTGTAGGACTGATGGCATGAAATTCGGTTTTGGTCCTCACGGAGATGTGATGTATTGGAAATATCAAAATTGCATGTTCGAATGGAAAAACTTTGGCTGTTTTGAAAAGCAAAAATAAAAAAAAAAAATAATACATATTGGGCCAAAGTGTTTTTTTTTTTTTTTTTTTTTGTCAAACGGCCAAAGTGATCATTTCAGTGACTTAGGGTGCAACATGCTTCAATTCAGTAGTAATGTGAACTCATAATTTGTTCTTAAGGCTTAGTTTGGAAGGAGGATAAATACAAATATGTAGAGTGCAAAACCTTATATTTTGTATGTATTTGCATTGTATATATTTGTATTTGCACTCTTTTCAAATTGAGCCTAAGGTTGTATTTGGTTGCAGTGCAATTTTATTTGTACTAATATAAATACATGGGAGTGTAAATGAAAAAAATGTAAATTTTCATTTAATTTTGTTTTGGGTTTTATTTTATTTTGCTTCATTTCTTAATTTACTTTATTTGTAATTTACAATCAAACAATAGGTTAAATTTTTAAACAAAAATAAGTTAGAATTTACACTCAAATCATTTGTACTACTATAGTTTTGCATCAATACAAATTTATTTGCCTTGCAACCAAAAACAGCCTAAAAGGCTCCATTTGGTAATTTGGAAGGAGTACAAATACATACAAAATATAAGGTTTTTCACTCTACATATTTGTATTTGCACTCCTTCCTAATTGAGCTTTATTATGATATAAGTATACCCAAATTTGATTCATTTTGTATTCAAAATTGAACAGGATGTTATGCATTATTAATAAAATGAACTAAAAAAAGATTTTAATATTGCGTTTCATGAACAAAATGAATTGAAACCCAACCATATTGTATCAAATTGGATAGGCATGAATCCATATTTGATCTAATTATAAATGGATTGAATTTGGATCACCCTTTATAATATCCAAAATGAATTTGGACAATCAGAGCATAATTTGAGGGACGCTCCCACCGTCACACTTAGATATCATACTAGGGTTGATGCTTTGGAAAACCTAATCCAGCCAAAGTACCAATATATATTTATATTGGCAGGCTTATCAGTAATTTTAAGTTTGAAGGCAAAATCTTTTAAGTGCAATAAGTATGTTACAAAAACTAGTTAGCCTTGTTAACTTAAAAATAACACATCTATCTATCTATACTACTTATAAAAGTGTGAGTGAGATCTCTTTTTCTGAAATTTTTGTTGGATATAAATTGCCCCTCATCTATAAATTTTAAAGGGATAATTTTGTATTTTAATATTTTAATAAAGAAATGATCATTAAAACAATTAACTTTGGATTAATCATCATATTACAAATCATGTAATTGATATTTCCATTAAAGTCATCAACCAATCTAACCCATTAAAGACATACTTTCACCACATACACCATTAAAAGCGTATTAATAATCACATGTGAACACTTCACCGCTGCATACACCATTAAAATTTAAAAACCTACTTTCCTCTAACTTTAACACTTCTGTGATGTAAGCTTTTTCTCCTATTACCTATAAACAACCTCACCACCTCAGCATGATCCAACTATACACCCCTAATTGATTGCATTCGGCATTCCTCTTATCTACTGAAATTATCATGTTTTTTTAAAAAGGTGAAGAAATTAGGTACAAAAACAAGCCCAAGGTTAAAGGTAGGTAAAGGTTTTAAGATGAAACCAAGTGGGGTTAGGATTGACCTCAATTCGTGTTACGAGTGCAATTTAGAAAGGCTCAACCTAAGCCCAAAACAATATTTGGTGTAAAAATTTTTTGGCTAAGTACCTCGTTATTAGACCCTGTAGTGACGTGCCTTAGTGATGAGCTACTTGGTGGTAAACTGCCTGGTGGCAAACTGCCTGGTGGCAAACTGCTTGGTGGAGAACTACCTGGGGGTGAACTGCCTGGTAGCGAACAGCCTGGTGGTGAACTGCCTGGGGGTGAACTACCTGGGGGCGAACTCCCTGGGGGCAAACTGCCTATGGCGAACTGCCTAGTGGCGAGCTCCCTGGTGGCAAACTGCCTAGTGGAGAGCTACTTGGTGCGAACTCCCTACTATGCGGCTTGTGACTTAGAGAGTGGTGGAGCTCCCTGGTGCGGCGCAACCCGACTACCCTTAGCATGAAGTGGTCTTCTTTCCTTTGTAGGCAGTGGGAGCTGAGGGACCTGCGAGAGCTCCATATTTTCCTCCTCTTTGTAGGTGGCGAGAGCTAATGGACCTGCGGGAACTCCATCTTTTCCTCCTCCTTATAGGCGGCGGGAGCTGAGGGACCTACGAGAACTGAATCAGAGGTCCCGGGGGTATTTTCCCGGCAGGGGCTCTCCGGTGCTTAAGTTAGCACTCTGATTGTAGAGAGCTTTGAAGATAATATAGGATAAACGAGAGAGCTAGAGAGCATGGATTACTTCCCTTTTTCCATCCCCCTTCCTTTTGGGGGATGAGGTCTTTATATACCGAAGTCCTCGCGGGTTAGGTGGGTGAAAAGCCTCCAAACGATAAGACTCGTCACATCCCGTCAAAACTGGGGTACGGTGGTGAACTTCTCGAGGTCGTCAGGTTGGCGCTTGTGTCAGGCGGCCAGGTTGGCGGCTGGGCCGGGTTGTCAGGGTAGCGCCTGCGTCAGTTAATGGGTCGGTATCTGGGCCAGGTTGTCAGGTTGGCGCCTGTGTCAGTCGGCGGGTCAGTGTCTAAGCCAGGTCGTCAGGCAGGAGATCTTCCTACGATATGCCAAACTACTCATGTACCGAACTTCTCTACAAGTGACGAGTTGCTAATGGCGAGTTATCTGGTGGTGAACTACCTAGGGGCGAACTCCCTGTGGCGAGCTGCCTAGCTCTTTAGTGAGCTACCGAGCTCGTAGGGTATGCATGCCGCTGAGTTTATCGGTGGACGTCTTATGGGCGGCTTGGCCGGATCATGTGCTAGGTTGATCCAAGTCGGCTAGGTCGCGCAGGCTGTGCCAGGTTGCGCAAGCCGCGTGTAGGTCACGCCAGGTCGCGCAGGTCGCACCAGGTTGTGCAGGCCGCGCACAGGTCACACAGGTCACGCAGGTCGTGCCAGGCCAGCTAGACCGGTGCCCGGGTGGGTCACCAACTTCGTAAGTTTTTGGCCGGGTGTTTGCCTAGTTGTCACAAGGTGCCATGTGTCACAATTCCACTGGAGGGCCAAATCAGCCCTCATCAATAGCCCCCCACTCCCGAGCTGAGAGTAACTCAACGAAGGGAGTAGATTTCTTTTGGCCCGTAAGTCGACGAGCTAGTAAGTACTGATCCAATTCCTAGTGTGGCCCATAGGCTTTGGGAGTGACTCGTAGTCTACTCTTCTTTGACTTTTGCCCGTGCTGGAGAGGCGACCGGATTTCAAGTAGTAATGTGGCCCATAGGCTTGACCCGTGAGGTGTCGAGCTATGATTGTGCTGCATCAGCTTTGTAATGTCAGTCACCCACTCCTACGAGAAGCTACTAGGAGCTCGACCTTCGGGAGCAGCACTACTAACTTTAGGTTGCCAGCTCACACGGGAGCGTTGGAAGGATCGACCAGTAAGGGCGCCTATGTAGTCTGTTGGTCACCAACTCCCGCGGAAGCCACAAAGAGCTCATCTTTGTAGGGGGGACCTTGCGGAGAGGACTGATGTGGCATTACCTGAATCGAAAGTAAGGTTGGTAGAGCTACTTAGTCCGTTAGCTCCATGCATAGTCTTTGAGTTCATAAAAAATGTAAACTGATGAAGGAAGATTTGGCCTGACCTCTCTATTACGTGACACGTGGCAGAAACAACAACTCGGCAAAAGGGGCCAAGCCTAGGCGGGAACAAGGGGACACGAGCGGACTAAACTCCCTACCGGGGGCCCGAACTCACCCTTTGTAACAGCTCGGGATACACTTCGCCAAACTGACCCACTTTGTAACAGCTCGGGATACACTTCGCCAAACTGACCCACCTTGTAACAGCTCGGGATACACTCGCCGAACTGACCCACCTTGTAACAGCTCGGGATACACTTCGCCGAACTGACCCACTTTGTAACAGCTCGGGATACACCTCGCTGAACTGACCTGCCCTATAGATACCTCCGAGCTCAAGACCGCCTCGCTCAGCACTTCGCATCACCTTCTGGGCACCAAAACCAAACAAGTCATACCATGCCTGACACTAAGGAAGTTCGTGCCCGAGGGCGCCGTGCCTAACTGACTTGGGATCTGACGTTTGGCGGCAGCACTCTAAACGGCCACCTGCCACCGCCACTGACACCGCCATCTCCGGTTAGAAAGACGGTTAGGAAGTGACGGTTCTATCTCAGCAGAAAGGACGACGGCCGAATTGACAAGCACAAGGGTAATCATACCTGACCTGACAAGGGCCTCGGGACGAGTGCACGAAGTGATTATAAGAGCCCCCTGCCCCCCGACAAAGGAGGTATGCAAACTTTGCGCTATCTGGTATTACCTTGCTTTTGAAGGATTCTAACTTGAGCTTCGGAGCCTCTACACCGGGTTCCCCCCGGAGCTTCTCCATCTCCTCCGTTTCACGTTCCCTGCTACCCCGTTTAGAAGCAAGCTAAGACCGGCCGGATCACGCTCCATCATAAACTATAAAGCGATAGCTTCAATTTCTAAAAAGCGAGGACTTAGCTTTGGTAAGATGAGAACTTAGCTTTTGTAGGATGAGAACTTAGCTTTTTGTAGTGTTTTCCCACAAACGATGTCAATTGATGTAACCGTTTTCGGCCACGTACCAATGTTTCGTGGTGTAAAAATTTTTTGGCTAAGTACCTTGTTATTTGACCCTGTGGTGACGTGCCTTAGTGATGAGCTACTTGGTGGCGAACTGCCTGGTGGCAAACTGCTTGGTGGAGAACTGCCTGGGGGTGAACTACCTGGTGGTGAACTGCCTGGTGGTGAGCTCCGTGGTGGTGAACTGCCTAGGGGCGAACTGCCTGGGGGCGAACTACCTAGTGGCGAGCTGCCCGGTGGTGAGCTCCCTGGTGGAGAGCTACCTGGTGCGATCTCCCTACTAGGCGGCCTGTGATTTAGAGAGTGGTGGAGCTCCCTAGTGCGGTGAAACCCGACTGCCCTCAGAATGAAGTGGTCTTCTTTCCTTTGTAGGTAGTGGGAGCTGAGGGACCTGCGAGAACTCCATCTCTTCCTCCTCTTTGTAGGTGACGGGAGTTGATGGACCTGCAGGAACTCCATCTTTTCCTCCTCCTTGTAGGCGACGGGAGCTGAGGGACCTGCGAGAACTGAATCATAGGTCCTGGGGGTATTTTCCCGGCGGGGGCTCTCCGATGCTTAAGTTAGCACTCTGATTGTAGAGAACTTTGAAGATAATATAGGAGAAACGAGAGAGCTAGAGAGCAGGGATTACTTCCCTTTTTCCATCCCCCTCCCTTTTGGGGGATGAGGTCTTTATATACCGGAGTCCTCGCGGGTTAGGTGGGTGAAAAGCCTCCAAATGATAAGACTCGTCACATCCTGTTAGAACCGGGGTACGGTGGTGAATAATTCCTCGAGGTCGTCAGGCTGGCGCTTGTGTCAGGCGGCCAGGTCGGCGCCTGGGCCGGGTTGTTAGGGCAGCACCTGCATCAGTCGGCGGGTCGGTGTATGGGCCAGTTTGCTAGGTCAGCGCCTGTGTCAGTCGACGGGTCAATGTCTAGGCCAGGTCGTCAAGCAGGAGATCTTCCTGCGATACGCCAAACTACTCCTGTACCAAACTTCTCTACAAGTGACGAGCTGCCTATGGCGAGCTGTTTGGTGGCGAACTGCCTGGGGGCGAACTCCCTGTGGCGAGCTGCCTAGCTCTTTGGCGAGAGCTCGTGGGGTATGCATGCCGCCGAGTTTATCAGTGGGCGTCTTATGGGCGGCTTGGCCGGATCATGTGCTAGGCTGATCCAGGTCAGCCAGGTCGTGCAGGTCGCACAGGTCGCGCATCGCAGGCCGCGCCAGGTTGCGCATCGCAGGCCGCGCCAGGTCGCGCAGGCCGCGCCAAACCGACCAAACCGATGCCTGGGTGGATCACCAACTTCATAAGTTTTTGGTCGGGTGTTTGCCTAGTTGTCACGAGGTGCCACGTGTCACAATTCCACTGGAGGGCCAAACCGATGTCTATTGTTTGGAACCGTTTTTTCATAAAAAATGGTATTCTAAGTCACGCTTTGGAAATTTCGAAGACGTGGTTTGGAGCAATGTCAAATTTGACATTTTCTCAAATTGCAGCTCGTTATTGCTAACGAGAATGTAATGTGACAGAGATGTGAACTTCCTATAATGGGTACTAGTGGTAAAAATAGACATAAAACACTGGTACCAAATAGAAAATATTATTATTGCTCCAAAAACATTATACCTAGCAGCAATGTTTCAAAAAAAAAAAAAAAAAAAACACCGTTGAAAAAGGTCCTGGTTCAAATGTTTTGTTCGTCCTTAAACTTTCGAAATTGGCGTGGTATATTTTTTTGGTATTACCCTTGAAAATATAATGGGATTAGTTTGTCCCTTTTAAAATTGAATTTGTATAGATAAAAAAAGTTATTATATAACTTACTTGAGAATTAAAAGTTCATAAGTATTTTCCACAAAATATTTATTGGGGTAAATGACATTTTGAAAAGCGAATAAGGCTAAAATGATAAAAATATAGCATGAAAATCACCAATATTATCTTTTTAAATTTTCTTTAGGATTATTGCGTCGCCTAATCTTAACCTGAAGTTAAATTGGGATTGACTTTTGTCAACCCTAATCTTAACCTGATCATCAAGACGTCAACCTGACCGAATTAGGTTTGGGTGGGAATTAGGGGTGAGTAAAAAAACGGAAAAACTGAACCGATCAAAACCAAATCGAAAAATCAGTTAACCGAACTGATGTTCGATTCTGGTTTAATATTCTTAAAAATTTGATAATTTCAATTAATCATTTAAAAAAAAATAACCCTCTATTAACCAAATCGACCAATATATATATATAATTTTTTTTTTAATTTGATTAAAAGAGTTCGGTAGTATGAGAGGCTGCCGACATGGCCAGTCTGATAGTGCCAGACTTCCGGTCTAAGTCTCTAACAGTTCGGCATTGCCAGTTTGAAACTTTCAATTGAAAGTTCAATAATGTCAGACTGCCAGTTTGACAGTCTCCATCACCCATCAGTTTACTCGTCTTTACTCTTTGTATTCCCCAATGAAACAATACACAGAGAAGCCACTCCTACCTCATTTTTTCTTCTAATTTTCTCTTCCTTGCTTCCTCATCTTCTCCCTAGTATCGCCTCCATAGTTCAACGCTCCAATCTTTGGGTCATTCTGTGTATTCTTGGACAGTTACAGATCCAAGTCATATAGGGATGGGAGAATGTAGATGCAAAGCTTCTACTCTTCGTATTCTCCAATCCTCACTCCAGGCGCCCATGCGACCTGCACCAACCACTAGCACAGTAACTGCCGCAGCACTAAGTGGCAACGCCGGTCGCCGCCTCGCCGGTAAGCAAGTACCAACGGCAGCACCAAGACCGTCGAATAGACTTCCTTCTCTCTTCTCTCTCTCTCACCTCTCCCCTCTGCGTCTTCGCCAGACTTTCGACAGCAACCACCGACACCAACCAGTGCCGGCACTAACAGCAACCACCATCTTCATGAAAAATCTGACACCGGCAGCAATCACCGAATCACCGACAATTTTAGTTTTTTTATTTTAAGTGCATAAAAAAATCGAAAAACCGAATCGTCGTTAACCAGTGAACCAATTAACCGATTGCATCGGTTTGGTTTCGGTTTGGATATTTAAAAAACCAATCAGGTCGGTTTGGTTTGAAAAAATACCCCACGGGTCGATTAACCCCTAGTAGGAATGGCAACGGGGCAGGGATCATATTTCCCGTCCTTGCCCTCAATTATAAAATTAACCCCATCCTCGTCCCTAATCCTTGTTGGAGATAAAACTTTTCCTCCATCTCCGATCCCTGACGAGGATGGATTCCCCGCTAGGACCCAAATCCCCAAAAGTTTTTAGATAGTAGTAGACCTGTTCATGGGCCGGGCCGGGCTGGGCTCGGGTTGGACTTTTACTCATCATTAATGGAAATATGCTAGGCCCGAGCTCAAGCCCGACCCGACCAATGGGCCTATAACTTGGGCCCGAGCCCAACCCTGATAAAAAGCCCGAAGCCCAACCTAATAAAAAAAGTTACAATTTTCCCTATTCAAATTAGAATTAAAAATTTAGATGTTTTTTTTTCCTATTTAAATGAACAATGGGCCTACAATATAGTTTTTTTTTTCTTTTCTTTTACATTTTAAAACATAGTTTTACATTCTTAAATCAAAAAAATTATTCAAATGGACATAATCACATAACCCATTTTAAGTCTAATTTTAGGTCGGGTCGGGCTGGACTCAAGGTGGGCTATTTTGACAAAACCCGAGTCTGGCTCAAATTTATTGCGGGCCAGGATTTTTGTCCCAAGTTTAGCCCGCGAGCCTATAAACATGTTCAAGCCTGTCCAGGGGCCGGGTTGGGTGGGTCAGGCCACCCGACCCATGAATAGTTCTAGATAGTAGTATATTTTTAAAATGAATTTACTTAAAATAAATAAAATTTTTAAATTATAAATAATGTTTTGATATATATAATATAAATAAAGTATAGTGTATATTTAATATAAATTACATTTAAATATATATATATATATATATATATATATATATATATATAATTGGGGTTGGGGCAGGGCGGGGACCTCAATCCTCATCCCCGCCCCACCAAAATAATCCACATCCCCATCCCTACCCTGCCAATATCTGGTCTATTTGATAAAAGATAAGAATATAGGTGCCAATAGACCAACTTTGAGTTAAAACCAATCTAAATTAAAACAAATTTGAATAGATTGGATGGTTCAAATATGGAATTAGACCGATCCAAAATATTCATTGGATTGGACCTGCTCCTTTTGTAATGCTCTCACATTGGACTTGATCGGATTGGACCAAATCTAGTCCAATTGACACCCCAAGTTGTTCTGGGTCACACAATTGTTTTTAATGGTGAAACAATCCATCAATATGTGCAACGTTGAAGAATCTAACAGGTTGGATTCAATCAATAAATTGGTCATGATTCGTCTATTTGACTACACTTAAATTGTTTTTATGAGCACCATGTCACGGTTTAACACAGGCTTAGCCTTACTTACACTTGATGGGCTTATATTAAGTGGCATTATCATAAATATTACCAATATGATTTTTCAAAAAAAATCATTTATCCTTCTAGCAAACCACCAAAAGTTAACATACTCTTTGAGGAGGGGTGGTCGAACTCCATGGGTGCCTAACCTTGGCACTCCATAGACCAGCATCCCTTGCAGGGAACCCTAGTTAATGGCTAACATGGCTACCGACGTTCCTCATGGGCATGCACACACTCATGGGGACTGTGTAGGGATTAACACTGTGCAATATATATGAAAGAAAGGATTTGCATGTGACATGCCCCTACACCTCACTAGTCTTGTATTTAAGGCTCCATTTGGAAGGAATAAATATGTAGAATGCAAAACCTTGTATTTTGTATAATTTTATATCTATTTGTACTGTATATATTTGTATTTGTACTCTTTTCAAATTGAGCCTAAGCTAATTGAGCTACCTTATTGCTCACAACGCACAGGTGTATTGACGACTTAGTGGTTGCCTACACTTATTATCAGCAAATTATCCCTTTGGCACATAAGAGACACCTCCCATGGACCAGCAAGAGCCAACATTAGAACCCTCACCATGCACCACAATTGGTGAAACCATCAACAGTTTGACACATAGCACTTACAACACAAAAGGCTTATCCTAGCTGCACATGGCTTGGATGCCACATAGTTTTCTTTTACTATAAACCTAACCTTGTGACAAATTTGAGTTAAATTCAATATAAATTAAAACAAATTTGAATTGGACCGGTCCAAAATGTTTATTGGATGGTCCATTTATAATGGACTCACATCGGACTGCGTCGAATTGGACCAAATCTACTACAATTGACACTGTTGGTGGGTCATGCAATTGTTTTGAACGGTGAAACTGTCCATCGATATGTGCGACGTCGGAGAATCCGACGGGTTGGATTCAGTCAATAAATCGGTCATGATTCGTCTGTTTGACTATACTGAAAACAGATTTTACGAGCACCAGGCATTTTCCATCTTTGACCAGGCGTCACTCCAATCGATGACCTTATTCGAGGCAACCGACATACCCTCTATCTTTACTATATTTACAAAACGTACCAATGCGTTTCACATACGGAATGGATATGACCAGACCCATCCAAATTAGGTGGACTGGTCCGACTGGATTATATGAATAAGTTGGTCAAATTTTAACAGCTTTCTTAGGTTGATCCCGATCATCTACTCCATAGTCCATAGACTTTCTCTTACAATTTTTTCTTCTCTTTCTCTCTCCCTCTCGTCTAGATGATTTATAGGTGTGATCGGTTGACATTTGGCAAAAGTGCTGCTCCAACTGAATCTGGGCTATTTTAAAATCGGGTTGAGTTCAATTTTTGACATCGTCTGGAAACTGTGTTGAATTAACTCGATCGACTAAAAAAAGAAGGGTCTAAGCAGCAGAGAAAAGAGCGAGCGGGTTTGGGTTGGGCTGATTAGACCCAGAAAGAAAAAAGAATAGGAAAAGAAAAAAAAAAAAGTTGGTAGAGGTTATTGTTACCGGAGTGGATGAGGCAAGAGAAGAGAAGAAGAAAATTAGAAATTAGAAAAGGCGGGTTGGAATAAAATTTGGGGAGATGATGACGGTGTTTCTGGATGTCAAATGGAGCGGAGGGGCATTTATGGGAATGCAAATGGAATAAGAAAGGAAACAGTTTCTGTTGGTATCGATAATAGCAATTCAATTCAATTTTGCAGCAAATGAAATGATTTTAAAATCGATTTCCTTTAGGAGGTTTGACTGCTGCTGTTTGTTTTGCTCTCTCTCTCTCTCTCTCTCTCTCTCTCTCTCTCCACAATCCCTTCCTTCAGGCTTCAAGCTCCCCACTTTTGCTTCTTTATTTTCTTTTTCGCAATCACCCCATGCTTTCATTTGACTTCTTAGGGTTTCGCTTTTTAGTGTCTCTCCTCCCCCCCTTTCTATCTCGGCATTCACTTTATTCGATCTAACGAAAGCAAATCACATCTTTCCATTTTCTCGTTCGGATCTCTAATCTACAGTTGCTAGGGAGCTGCTGATCTTTGGTCTTCACCGGTTCTGTTCTCAGGTTTCATTCGCATATCTTTACTTATTTTGCTTTTGTTTATTTTGGAATTTCATAATCAGAGAACGCGTCATTCGGAAACAGTTTCTTTGTGGATAGATGGATTTCCTTGTTTTTTAAATCATTCCATCCTTCTTTTAATTATTTTTAAGTTTGGTCTCGGTAAGAATTGAAATAATTTAAGTTACTTAACGAGAAATTTGATCGTTGGATTTGGGCTGCCGTTTGTGGTGGTTCTTGGCGGAATTTGTATTGTGGAAGTTGAATTTCGGTTTTTGCATGACGAATTTGAGTGATTAGTTTCGTTTCTGTTTTCAGGTTGGCTTTAAAGATGTTCTTTTTTTCCCTTTTATGTGGAACTTTAGGGTTCCATGGCCATTGATTTATGTCCAGTTAGGAGAAAAGAATTGATACTTAATGGTTTAATTTGCATTTCATACGTAGATGAAGATGCCGGTGTATGGCATTTTCATGGGTTTTACCGGCTTTCTTGACCTGTTCGGAATGTTCAGTTTTGGTAATTTTTAATTTCCTTTTCTTTGTTGAGTTTTTTTTTTCTTCTTTTATCTTTTGCTTGCTCCGAGCCTTTCTTTAATGGAGTTTAACGACTGTGCACTTTCTCCGGGAAGTTTCTGTATTATTTCATGTGATGGCCATTAAGAGCACTTAACAACTTATTATTGGGGTTTTTGGGTGAATAAGGATCGGTAAAAGCACTAGAACTTACTATTTAGGTTAACCGCTAAGTATTAATATATATAGGTTTGTTTCTGCAACTATACAGTCTATACATGGAGAAATTCTTAATTACTATACCTTTTTTCACTTGGTATCCAGAGTTGGGTGCACCCATCTTCTCAGACCCCATTAAGCAATGAGGCAGCCAGTAACCTCTGTCTTCCCTTGTGTAGGAACAAATCTCTGAAAGGTTTAGGGCCTAAAATGGGATGTTTCACGGTATTAAAAAGTAAGAAGAAGAAGTCTGAGCAGTCCAACTATATCAAACAGATGAAGCCTCGGGAGAATACACCCACCATGCTCCCTGAACCACAAACAAATGGTCGCTCACTGCAGTCTGCCCCTCCAAGCTTCAGAACAAGAGCCAAACCTGCCCAATCAGTTACTTACCTCACTAATAGTAGAATCCGTGCTTTATCTGCTCCTTCAAGCTTAAATGTGGCAGAAAGAGATGCACTCTCATCAATTGAATATGATGAACATGAAGAATTGAAGACCCGAGCAGGGTTCACAAGGGAACATCATGCTCCAAGCCCACAACCACTTCCTCTGCCATCACCTCAAAGCACTGCTGTTTTGAAAAATATGGGAAGCTTCAAGGCAGCGAATGCTGGCAGTTCTATCTCTGCTTCTGGCCCCTTGCCTCTGCCTCCTTTGGGAGGACTCCGAAACTTTTCATATGAAGAGATTGCAGCTGCTTGCCAACATTTTTCTCCTGAACGTTGCATGTTAGAAAGTCTTTCTTCTGTAATTTATAAAGCTTCTTTTGGAGAAGATTCATCAGGTTCCAAGAGGGTTGAAGCCACAGTTACTCGCCTTCTTCCATCCAATCAGGTAAATTATAATTCACAGCCCTCCTAGGTTGCCACTACATGGGTTTTTTTAATCTATTATTTAGTTTCACCTCTTATATGGCACTAAGCAGAATAGAATGGCAAAACAGGATTCATGTAGCCAACCCCATATAGTTGGGATAAGGGTTAAATGATGATGATGATTTAGTTTCACCTGTCATTTTCAGTATTTGCTAATCTTAGAGTGAGATACATCTGAAGAGCTAGTAACGAACCCATTTGTACCTTTGGGTGTTCTTGAGTGAACTCTGTACTATGACTTCTGTCTTTGATCTTTTAACTGTTATCTGAGATTCTTGTTTATGGTGCTATTTTTCCCATGATCATATAAAGGCCATGACTATCAACTATGAATACATATCAAGTCAATGGTGTGAAGGTTATTTTACTTGAAAAGGATGTCTTTTCAACTGAACTATAAGGAGGATGTCAAATATAACAAAAAATTCAGCACATAGCCCACTAACATGGTCTTATAAAGGCCACAGTCATCAACTGATAAAATGGAGTAAGGATGGTCTGGTAAACAAAACAATGAGATAGGCATAGAGGCACATGGTTGACAATTGTATAAATCTATTTGATTCACACCATAAGTATTGGAAAGCAAAGTATACATGCTATGTATTGTCACTGATGCACTGAGAAAACTTTAAAGTGTGTATCCTGGTTATTTTATTTATAATTTTATACAAGCATGTTGAGTTACTAGTTTTGACGTGGGTGCATGTGAAAGTTCTTTTCATTTGTTTGTTGATACTTTCAGAGTTTGAGTATCATATATATTTTTTTTTATGGTGTGGTCTCAACATGTTTGTGTCTTGCAGGGGTTCAAAGAATTTATCAATGAGGTTAATACACTTGCATCATTGCAACATCCACAGCTCTGTAAATTGCTTGGTTACCATGCACGTGAGGGTTCAGAACAGCGGATGTTGGTCTATGAAAGGCTATACCATGGAAGCTTAGACAAGCTGCTTTATGGCAGGTCTGATGGGCCCCCAATTGACTGGTATACAAGGATGAAAGTGGCTCTTTGTTCAGCACAAGGTCTTGCTTTTCTGCATGAAGAAGGGCCTTTTCAGGTGTATTCACCCTTCCATCTGGAATATCATTCAGGGCTGAATTTAATTGAAGTTTTAATGAGATTTCATTTTTTTTTGGCCATGCATTTCCTATTGATGAGTATGTAAACAATCATGAGAAAGAGTAGAATCTTGTAATTTGAGCCCAATCTACTCATGCCTAAACCAATTATCCCATATTTTCCACATTGTAGATCTTTTAGGTTAAGAGTAGGACTGGTCACTGTGATCCACATGGACCACATCACACATTCTTCTTGATGGTGGGTTGTTGGTTGATCAGAACCATTGCTGTATGGACATGGACATGGGAATTACAATCTTACATGTTTACAAGAGTCTGACATAGTGAACCCAAAAAATTGGGATTCTTGAGCGTATCTCACATAAAAAATATTCTATTGTACATATTAGACATTCTGGTTTTTAATACTATTCATAAAGTTCATAGAACTATATAGATAAAACAACCTAAATAGTTAAATTACTATTTATAATTGACAAGTAAAAAGGACATGAGTAGAAGTAGTAAGAAATGATTTAAGCGCCAATAATTTTACAATGGCTATGACATTAAACAGAACAGTATAGCAAAACAGGATTCATTTAGCTGGCCCCATATGGTTGGGACAAGGTTTGGATGATGATGATGATGATTCTTAATTTCAATGTTAATTGGAAAAGATCCAATAAACAATAGGTCATAAGTTATGTGTAAATTGGGAAAATAAAAATAGTAGAGTCCCCTTGTACAGTTTAAATGGTTGGAGAACTGTTGCATAGAGGTATTTAAAGTGAGATTCATAGTTTTGAAGAGTTGAGTCAGTGGGCATTTTGGAGAGTCAGGCAAGGGTCAACCTGTGGACACACATCAACTCATGAGTCCCCACGCTGGTTAGAATCATATAACTGGGTCGGTTTAACCTTTAAAAATATCCAAGGCTGGACCCTTTGGATGGTGGATTGTAGACCTTTACATTTGCCAAGTCTGTCGTGTGGCCAGAGATTGAGAAGGATATTTGAGTTTGAGATAAGCATTCCTCTTTGTATGCATTAAACCTGTTATTTTATCAATTCAGGTTCACCTTATGCTTTTTATTTTGGCAGGCAATGTACAATGAATTCTCAACTGGCAATATACAGATCGACAAAGATTTCAGTGCAAAGCTCTCAGGTTATGGTTGTGTCAGCCATAATCCAGAGGCAGAGATATCTAATTCTTCAACGGTATGTTTTCTGTACTCAACACTTGAATGTTGCTACTGTTATCAATTCTGATTTCTGAAGCAGGGGGGCTCCTGCTTATTCTAATTTGGGGTGGATGATATTCATTGTGTATTGTAGGAAGTATCAATGCTTCTTTAAACATGTTGATTACCAAAAAGATGCTGTTTACATAATACTTGTTTAGTGACCAAGTGATGGGAAAATTAAAATATTTCTTCTGAGCAATAAAAATCCAAACAATTTTTGTTCTGGGAATATAATGGTTTGAAATTTATATGGCTGATCATCTGATGCATGGGTTAATTTTTGTTGGATTTTCTGAGTTGTCAATCATATCTTGATGAATCTTGCTCCTGTGTTTGGATGGATCTCTTTCAACCCTTCAGGCACTGGCAAATCTTTCAGTAGAGACGTTGGAGAGAGGATTACTCACTCCAAAAAGCAATGTTTGGAGCTTTGGAATTGTTCTTCTTGAATTACTCACAGGGCGGAGGAATCTTGACAGCCGCCACCCCAAGGAAGAAATGAACTTAGTTAAGTGGAGCAGACCTTTCCTGGCTGATGATTGCCGATTATCCTTGATCATGGACCCACGGCTAAAAGGCCGCTTTCCAGTTAAAGCAGCTCGAACTGTGGCTGACATTGCATTAAGATGTCTCCAGAAGGATCCATCTGAAAGACCCACAATGAGAACTATAGTTGAGTCTCTGAAAAACATCCAAGACATGAAGTATGCTTGTCGGTTTCCACTCCAGGAGCCTGCTACTGTATCTGGAAAACAGATGTTAAGGTCACCAAGTCTCAATGGTACCGTTACCCCAGCCCCCAGATTAAGTTTCTCACCTTCTCCACCTTCAAGAACGGGGCTATCTGTTTCTCCAACAAGGCCACCCTCAGTGCCCATGTCACTCCCACCGCGATCATGTTCATCTGTGATTTCATTGGAGGAAAATGGGGTACAGGAAAGTCGGAAATCAGCAGCCTCAACAATTCGAAGGGCTGGAGTTGAAGGGTTTTGATTGTTAATAGTATATATATTTTTCGTCTTTCTTTTTTTCATTTTTTAACCGTTGTATTGTGATTTAACATGGTATATAGAAAGATAAAGATGTGGTTTTTCCACATTTCTATTGCTTGAGAAAGATGAAAAGAGAGAATGCCATTTGTAGATAAAGAAGAGTGCAACTGCAAGCCTGTTTTATATGGATTCAATCAGTTTTGTCTATTTCATACTCCAACCAATCAGTTTTGTCTATTTCTTGTTATGTTTGATTTGACAGAAAATCGGAGTAACAGAAAAGTGGAGTGAAAGTTCACAAATTTTCTTAACATGAAATCGAGTCAAAGAAAGGCAGAGAGGAAGATGGTATTTTTCTCTATATGCGCTCTACACTCATGGCATGGGTGGTTACTGGACCTGACCTCTAAAGCCTGTAGTGTGTCGACCGTTGGCTAAACTGAACCAGAGCACTGCCACCGGTGGCCAGGGAGGATGAACACACTCGGGTCCTTGTCGACTATGCCAGTTATTAAGATTTAATAAAGAAAATAATATAACTCTTTCTGGAGTCAAAAAGTCTAAACAATCAATCTTGCTATTGATGAAGACGTGACGCATTCGGCCGTTGAATTTCAACGAGGGTAACACCATAAAAGGCCTAATAAAAGAAAATATATGGGGGAAGAGACAATGTGGAAGGGTCAAGGGAGAACTGAGAAGCAGAAGCTTACTCGTCTTTGCCCCTAAATTCCCAGAAGACGGCCCAATCTAGTGGGATGTGGCATGGGGGTACAGACTTTGGAAAATTGACGAAATTGTTCTGATCCAAACAGTATATGTTTTGGTTACTACTAGTACTTTGATATTTTCTAGCTCCAATCACCAAACGGTTGCCAAAGCTTTGGACTGTCTCTGTGTGTAATCAATGTAGCCTTCCCATCCAAATCCCCTGGCAAATTGCAAGTTGCAAATAGTAATACAATTGGGCTTGTACAACACCAGATGACTATCAAAATATATATATATATATATATATATATATATACACACAATAGGGGTTGGACCCAAGTTGTAGAATGCTAATTGGGTTATATGATCTAGAATGTTAATTTTATTCCATGTCTAGCATATATATATATATATATATATATATATATATATATATATATATATATATATATATATTCAAACAAAACGATCAATTTTTTTTCCTTTTTTTGAATTTTTTATTTTTTTATTCCATGTTATTTTTGAAACAACCAATGAGATGCACTTTCCCAATAACCTAAATAATATTTTCTCCAAAAATTTATCCTAAACTGACTACCCCACTTTCTCCAGAATTATCTTTAATTCCTATTTATCTCCACAATTATCTCTAATTTAGTAGAGAATTTCTCTCATAACTTATCTCTAATTCCTATGTATCCTCTCCCCTACTTTTTATCTATATCTATCTAAAGAAAGTTTCGATTAAAAAATTTAATAATTATTTAAATATTCTAACAAAATTATGTAATAACTTTAAAATATTTATTAAAAACACAAAAAATAATTTTATGTTTTTACAAAATATATCACAAAATCACGTACAAACAATTTAAATTATGTTTTTCCAGATTATCAATTTAAATGGTTTTCAAATATTTAGTAATATGTAAAAGATTTAAA
Organism: Nelumbo lutea; assembly: GCF_056320005.1. NCBI lineage: Eukaryota > Viridiplantae > Streptophyta > Magnoliopsida > Proteales > Nelumbonaceae > Nelumbo > Nelumbo lutea. The sequence continues at coordinate 1,716,265 of NC_142685.1, read as the reverse complement.
TAAATAAAATTAAAATAACAAAAAATTAAATATTTTATAGATTATTTAAATATTTAAATAACTAAATATTTATCATAACTATATATTAAATAGTTAAAATAACGAAATTATCTAATAAATAATTTTATATTTTTACAAAATATATCAAGAAATTATGTACTAACAAATTAAATTTTGTTTTTCTGGATCTTCAAATTAAATGTTTTTCAAATATTTAATAAAATATAATAGCATTGAATAAATAAAATTCAAATAACAAAAAATTTTAAATATTTTATAGATTATTAAAATATTTAAATAACTAGATATTTATCATAACTAAATTTTAAATAGTTAAAATAATGAAATTATGTAATAAATTAAAAAAATCATTAAAGCAAAAAAATAATTATAACATAATATTAAAATTAATAATAATTTAACATATTACAAAATTAATAATGAAATTATGTAATAATAATACAAATATGATTTTATGGATAATTAAATTCCATAAATAACTATATTTTTAAAATTTAAATATTTTACAATTTTTTAAGTATTTAAATAACTGGGTATTTTAAATAACAAAATATTTAATATAACTAGATTTTAAATCGTTAAAATAAATAAATTATGTAATAAATTTTAAAAAAATTCTAAAAAGTAGAAAAATAATTATAACATAATATTGAAATTAATAATAATTTAATAGTTTTACATAATATTGTAAATAACTAATTTCACTTATATCAAGTAATAATTCAAGAAAATAACTTTCAAAAAAAATTAATGTTTATTAATAATAATTTTAAACTCTTAATCTGTATTTATTATATAATTATATATACTAAAATTAATATTTATTGTATTTCAGTAATTATTTATTGTTTTTGTGATAAATGTATTTTCAATGATTATGTATAAATTTATTATTCAATATAAAACTTTCAATAGTTATTGGAGATTAAACTACTATTAGTGGAATCTTTAATTTTAGTTTATTGTATTTATTATATTTTTGTTATAACTTATTGATTAATATTTATTAGAGATCAAACTATTATTTGAGACTATACTATTTATTGACTAAGTTAATATACTTTAGTACTTATTGTATTTTTTTTTCATTATCAATATATTTTTAATAATTGTGTATTTTTGCTATAAATGTTCAATAATTATTGGAGATTAAACTATTGTTATTTGTCAGAGATGAGACTATTAATTTAGCTGAAATTATGAGTGTTCATGAGTTGGTTCGTTTAGGTCGTAGGCTATTTGGCCAACCAAAGTGACATGGTTAGGTTAGGGAGTTGGTTAACTGAAACCAAAACTAACCTTTTGAGAAAATCGACCCACTCAAGTTGTATAGGTTTGGGCCGATTTTTTGGTTTGGTCAGTCAGTTCAAAAGATTTAAACTTAAAAATTTATTTTAATTTTAAAAACTATAGTGCATTTATTAAAAAATAAATTTAAAAATTAGATTATAATATAAAACATTTTGGACTAAGAAATATGGGAAGTTTCATACTTTTTTATATTAAAAATTTTATTTATAATATATATATATATATATATATATATATATATATATATCCATGGTTAGGTTGTTCAATTTTGGTTGGTTTACAAATAGCCAAAGTGAAATTGATCGAACTTGGTCGAAGTGGGAAATTTTTTAACCAAAACCGATCTAAAATACTAGAAAACCGACCAAATTGGGTTGAGTTGATCGAGTTGGTCGGTTTCATCAGTTTGATGAATAAACGTAACTGAAATTAATTATTGTTATTTCTGTATTATAAAAAATTTATTAAAAGTAGTATATAAAATATGAAAAATTATTAATTATTTAAAAAATTAAAAATATAAATCAATTGTATACTCTTATGTGATTCTATTAGGGTTATTTACTAGAACACATCTTATAGTTTTATATATTTACTTAAACTTACCTTATAGTTTTCATTTTATTAAAACATCTCGTATATTTTACAACTTATTTACTTAACCAACCTTTCATTAAGGAGTGTTTATTTTTCCATTAGGCCCATGATATTTTATTCCAAAAATACCCTTAACACTTTTTGTACAAAAAACAAAATTAACCAAATATAGCCAATAGAGTGATTGATTGTGTCCTATAAATAGCAAAAATGGTATTTTTATTTTTATTTTATTTTGACTAAATTTATTTAAATGAACATTAGGGTCAACACTATCATTTTCCACTGTCATCTAATGGAAGATTGATTAAATCCATTGCAAATTATAAGTGATGTTTTAGTAAAATTTTAATTATAGGGTAGATTTTAGTAAATCCATGAAATATAAGGGATATTTTAGTAAATGATCATTTCTAATATTTAACTTTCACTTAATAAATCTCATGCATCGCACGGGTCCCTACTATTTAATTAATTAATTTATTAATCGGTTATGAAATATTAAATTCAGCTGCCTGCCACATAACCTTAAGGCACCAATTGGAAATGCCATTGATTTTACACAAATAACTTATATATATATATATATAGTTTTATATACTATTTTATTTCAATTGTATTGTAATTTTTTTAATTTTATTTTATTATTTTATATATAAATAATTGTGTACAGCAAAATTCATATAAAATAAAATTTTAAGATTGTTTTAATTGTTTGTCTAATTTGTACTTTTTCAATTTTTTTAAATGTGCCTCCCATCGCTTGGCTCAAGGCTTAGCACGGCCTAGCGCAAGCCCACCTAGGCTCGTGCCAGGCCTGACATCTGAAGTATCCTAGAGGAAGCAAGCATGGCCTAACACAGCCCGCCAAAGCATGGTGACCCCATTTACACCTCTACTTACTCATGAGTTCAAAGCCAAACCCTAAAAAGAGTTTCATAAAATGATTCAATAAATGGCGATCAAATTTGGATCCTATTATACTCAATCTCTCAGAAAGCCATACCATTTTGGGGTGGGGATGGGTTGGTTTGGTTCAATTTCAAGGTAGAACCTAGAATCTATCAGTTCTAGGTTCTTGGAATCGGAACCTATCCTTTTAAGATTGATTCTAGGGATAATAATAATAATAATAATAATAATAATAATAATAATAATAATAATAATAATAACAATAATAATAATAATAATAATAATAATAATAATAACAATAATAATAATAATAATAATAATAATAATAATAAATTGAGTAATTTAATTTCAATATTATAATAATATACTAATATGTAGTTCAAAATTTATCATTATGGTTCAAATTTTGTAAATATTACCTTTTACATTACTTGTTATACAAATTCAAATATCAAGTTAAAGAAAAATGATCAAATAACTTAAGTGAATTAATGATCAATTGAGACCATGATCTTTGTAACCATGAGTGCTTAGGTTCAAATCTTCACATCCTTAATATATTTTGAGATTTATTTCAAGACAAGTTTGATTATAATTCCAATTCCACCAAGGCCTATTTTCTGGGCTGATTCAGGTAGCATAAACCCCTACGCCTTAGAACCGGTTTGGGTGGATTCTTGGAATTAGACCCTTCCCACTATCTTTTTTAATGCTCATTCCATTTACATGTAGGTGAGAGTGGTTTTAGAAGAAACGGAAAAATAATCAAAGAAGGGCAATTTTGGTACTAAAGCGTTTAACTCTTCTGTCAGATAAAAAAGGGTAGTTAGGAATTTTTACTCTCTATGTCAACTGGAATTAACGGAAGGAAGGGGTCAGTAAGTATACTTTACCCCAAAGAGTCAGGGAGGTTTTTGCAACTGATAAAAGTCAGGAAGGTTTAAGCAATTGTTAGAAACATCACAAGTATACGTATTTTACCTTCGGGCTGTGTTTGCTTTGAAGGAAAAAGTAGAAAAAGGAAAAGAAAGTTAAAAAAACCTTTATAAAACATGTATAAATTTGTCTGCCGTTTCTTTTCTTTTCTTACCTTTTCCTTCAAACCAAACATAATCTAAAAAACTAAAGAATATCAGCATTTTGGCTTGCCGGCTTGCTGCTATGGTCCTTAACCTGACAAAGACAATAGCAATGGTTATGTAATGTAACCATGCAAGGAGGATCAGTCCTAAATCCTAATAAGCTGGGCCTGGGTTTCAGGGAAATCCTTAATGTTGACATAGGGCTCATCACTAAGGCCCATGAGCCAAATTTGAAATTGTTTGTGGAGGCTATTATATAATAAGTGGAACCTAAACTTCATTAGACCCAATCCAAATGACGTCCACGCACACCCGTAGCAACTAGCAATCCCATTTCAAAACTGGATCAATTTGACTGAGTCTTGGCGGACTGGTGGCCTGGTGGGTAGGACTGTTAATTGGACTGGATTTGGTCCAATCCGATGTGAGTCCATTACAAATGGATCAGGTCCAATCCAATGCAATGGATATTTTGGACTATTTAATATATTCAAATTTGTTTTAATATAAATTAATTCTAATCCAAACTGATCCATTGACACCTATATTATTATCTTCTATCAATGGACCAGATATAGACTCAATCTAATACAAATTTATTATGGACGGACCAGGTCCAATCCAATAAATACTTTAGAGTTTGACTTTGGACCATTAGATCTGGATTGGTCCAATTCAATATCTTGTTGATCCATCCAATCCATCTAAATTGATTTTGGTTTGGATGAGGTCCAATCCAAAACTGGTCCATTGACACCCCTACTAGTGGGGATGCTTGTTGCTAATTGCTTATTGTGCTGTTTATAAGCATTGAATATCTAACTGAAGTGTGGCCACAAACTTTTTATTACCTAAGCAATCTTTATTGTTCAATAATCAAAAAGATAAAAAAAAAAAAAAGTCATTTACTAAAACACCTTTTATTTTTAGATTTACTAAAAATTGTCCTATAGTTTTTGCATTTTACTAAAATAAGCTATTTACATTGCAACTGATTTATTTAATCGATTTTCCGTTAAAAACCGTTTGTATTGTCATTTAGAAATAAATCCAGTAGACAGTGTTTAAGGGCATGAGCTCCCACTCCCATGGTTGTTGTAGTAAAACCCAAAGTATAGTGTGGGTTTTAGTAAAAATTATCAGGAAAAAAAAAAAGAGGATCCTTTACATGTCAAAGTTGGTTTCAAAGGCATGTTAGCTATAAAATGTAGGTTTTTGAGTACAGATTAGTTAAATTCCAACCTCGGTTCTCTCCTCTTGGGATCCGTTTAATTTGCTTGTATTCCAAATCTGAATCAGATAGACATTTTGCATCAGATTCAGTTTTGCATTCATTCGTAATTTGTATTATTATCTGATACAAAATTTTCATTTTTTTTTAAATCTTATATGCAATCATTGGTAGTACAAATTTTAAAGCTCAGTTTGGAAGGAGTATAAATACAAAATTACGCAGCTTGTTATCATCACCCCCTTAAGCTTGATTCCTTGGCAAGAAAACAAAAGAGAAACCTCCTCGTTGATGGATGACAATCAAGATGTTTTGATCAGATTATCGAATTGTGGCCATCCATGACCATCACAATCCGACCAAACACAGAGAATTATCTTCTAGGAATTGGAAATTGAAATGCGCAACATAAAATCAGCATCTTCTCTCTGATGCACATGCACTGATCATGAATTTCTGAGTCTTGATTTTTCATGGTTCGGCTATGATGCTAGAAAGACATGATACCTTAAAAAATTTGCAACCGGTAATATAAAGTAGGAACCAATCAGGTAAGTTTTCACCAAAATTTATGGGCCTTTGATTGATCAAAGCCTTTTTGGTATGATGTATTTCCGGTATCTTAGATTTTCCCTATTTTCTATACATAATAAGAGTATATTATATGTACAATAGGTCAATAAAATAACACAAAAAAAAACATATAAACTGGATGCACTCTAATCACTTAAAAAAAATAGAAAACAAAAAAATGGCATCCAACTTAAAATGTTTTTTTTTTAGAACTGTGTACATAAATAGCATGCATTACTCTACCAAACTTGTTCAAATTAAGTTTTCAACCTTGACAACCAGGTTTGGCAAATTTTGACTCGATAAACCATCTAAGACAATGACTTCTTTTTTTCAATTATATTGTTTCTATGCACCTTATGGCTGTTACAAATTTGTTAACATTCTTAAATTTTCCTGTCATTTCTTTTCTTCTTCCTTTTTCTTTTTTTTTTTTTTTGTTTTTTGTTTTTTTTTTTTTTTTTGGGCTCGATGAAGCTACACGGCTGGGGATGTGCAGGTGGGATTTTAACTCAAATCTCAGCTACAATCAGAGCAATCTTACCTACTAAGCCGGCTGTGTTTGGTTTGATAGAGGCTGTATTTGGTTTGATAGAAAATGAGAGAGAAAGAGAAGGTTGAGGGAAGTCACTTAGTTATAACTTATAAGTAGTTTCATTCTATTCATTTGAACCAAAAACATAAAGGTGCAACTTGGGTTGGGCTAAGAAAGCTAAATTGAGTTGGGGTTGGAAAATTACAACCCGAACCCTATTATACCTGCAATTATATTTTTCCATATGTTATGATAGTGTATATTTGTGCATGTATTTGTAAATTTAGAGAGTGTTTGACAACTTTGTTGTTTTTGTATGTTGTGGAACACCCCCTTGTATGAGGGTTTGAGTGCTTTTGTTTTCTTTTATTTTTGAAAATGTGACATTAGCAAGAAAAAAAAAAGTGTTCTTCAACCATGATTTTTATTTGGAAAAAGAAAAATCAAGTTGGTTTTATTTTAAAAAATAATGTAGATTTTTTAAAACATCAAAATAAGTATTTTTAAAACAATAAGAAATATTATAGTATAGAAAATAAAAAATTATATGATTCTTTTTTGCTTTGAAAAATTCTATAATTTATGAAACATGATATTAAATAATCAAATGAAAACATGATTTTAATTAAACGAGGAATTCAATAACATGTTTTGGTTTTAATAATAGAAACAAAGAGCATATATATAACCAATTAAGCATATATTTTCTATTTATTTTCAAATTAATTACTCATTTTAATTTATTTTACTTTTGATACTTGTAACAAGAAAAATGATTCGCGTTGGAAAACACCCCCTTAGCTTACTTGATAATGTTGGGTCTACTTAAAAAAAGAAAAGAAAGAAAAAAGAAAATCAGATTCTGGCTGAGTCTCTAAGGCCCATCACAGACTGTATGGAGTGAAGGATAAGTGCAGACTGTATGGAGTGAAGGATAAGTGCAGTAGATCCCGACAAAAAAAATCCCTCGCGAAGTCTGTGGGCAATAACAAGTATTTGACACATCAAGACACAGGCACCGATTAATCATCTCCAATTCTCTCTCTCTCTATATATATATATTCTTTAGTTTTTGGTATAAAGATTTTTACTATGGACAAAAGTATAATAGTACCTGCATGTTCAAAAATTTGTTACATATCGGTCAATATATATCATATCGAGACCATTCGGACATGATCCTACAAAAGGTGTATCAAAGTTTTAACCGGCTCAGGGGTGAAAAAACTTTAAGTCAATCTCTCTAAATCAAATTAGAAAAAAAAAACAATAATGATATTGCTCAATACATCTCTACCAACATATATATCGATATTTAAAACCTTACCTAAGAATTTAGGATAAGGTTCGTTTCTTCCCTGATAGAAACCAAAAAAAAGAATAATATATATACTATTGTTAAATGTTTATTTGGATAAAAGCGCGAGAGAGCACACCAGCATTAGCGTAGAAACTAGAAAGTAGAAACCCCCCACGGATTTCACGCGCCAAGTGCCATGCAAAGCTTTGACGCTGCCAAACAAAATATGAAGTCCCATGGAATAATCCGGCCTTCAAATGTTTTGGGAGAAAATGCATCATCATCAATGATATGACCTGACCAAACCCCCTCCCCCACTCCCAACCTTTTTTTTTTTTATTATTTAAAATGAAAGTCAAATTTTCATGTTTTGAAAACAATAATACCCTGCCATCTCTCTCGGTGTCTATATATATGTAGAAATATTAAGCTGTATAAAGTATAAACGGTAAAAACCGGATTTAATATTCCAAATCAAATCATCACTCCATTAACTTTTCTACCCGGGGCAGAATCGCCCATGTCCTAATGTAGAGATGGTTGTTGTCAATTTGAGAGTTAGAGTTGATCAAACCATCAGGTTCTCCGTGGTATAGCTGGTGGGTGGGCCTCACGTACACCCCTGAAGGAAAAGAATAAATAAAAGCAAAAGCTATGAATTAGGAGAGAAATTCAGTATATATGGGGTCCTCACATGCAATGTTTTTTCTCACGTGAAGTCCGTGTACGTTTCTCCATCTCTCCGTTACTTCAACTCCCCTAGAGTTGAGTGGTATATATATTCCACGTTCCACCAACTCCCTCTTAAGAGTTAAGACAACAAAGAGAGTCTCCAGTACCGAGTACTCCACTAGTCCACTCCACTCCTCGTCGTCTACAACTACTCACTTAAATTCCGTCCATCGTAATTATCTGTCAGTTATCACAGACTATTTCCCAATTTCTACACGCACCCACCCCATGACAGCCAAGACGAACGCCACATCCTCACTACTTGCTCTACGATGGGGCACCGACGCCGCTGATGCGGCTTTTACCGGCCTTTCCGGAATACTCTTCGGCTCCACCACCCTTTCCACCACTGCTCTCTTACTCTTGGCATCTCTCTTCTTCTTACTCCTCCAACTTCGATCTGAAACCCACAAGAAGTTTAGCCCTGCTGCCACCCCTTCACTCCCTCCTGGCCCTCTACCCTGGCCAATCGTCGGCAACCTTCCCGAGTTGTTCATAAACAAGCCTTCCTTTAGATGGATATTAGGTCTTATGAAGGAATTGAATGCAAATATCGCTTGCATTAGGTTGGGTAATGTTCATATAATCCCCGTTAATTGCCCTGAGATTGCTCGAGAGTTCTTGAAGAAACAGGATGCACTGTTTGCATCCAGGCCCATCACCATGGGAACTCAGTACTCCAGCCGTGGCTTCTTGTCCATTGCCGTTGCACCCTGGGGCGACCAATGGAAGAAGATGAGGAGGGTGGTAGCTTCTGAGGTAATCACTCCTGCCAGACTCCGCTGGCTCCTCGACAAGAGAGTTGAGGAGGCCGATAATCTCATTCGCTACATCTTTAACCAATGCAACTCCTCCAACTCCAAGCTCAACGGTACCATGGCTGCTCGTGCTGCTGGTGGAGTCGTCAACGTTAGGGTTGCCGTTCGACAATATAGCGGGAATGTCATTCGGAAGATGATGTTCAACAAGAGATATTTCGGCCAAGGAAGCCCGGACGGAGGTCCTGGTGCCGAAGAAATAGAACATGTCGATGCTCTCTTCACCGTGCTTTCACTTCTCTATGCGTTTTGTGTATCAGACTACATGCCTTGCCTGAGATGGTTGGATTTGAATGGCCATGAGAAGATCATGAAGAAGGCTATTCGTATTGTTAACAAATACCATGACCCCATTATTGATGACAGAATTAAGAAATGGAGATGTTGTGGCAAAGATGTTTTTTCTTCCGCCACCAAGAAAGAACCTCAAGACCTCCTCGATGTCCTCATTTCCGCCAAGGACACTGATGGAAAACCATTGCTATCAAGTGAAGAAATCAAAGCGCAGACTGCGGTAAGATACATATACGTATTAGTGTTTTAACTTAATATATATATATATATATATATAGCCGTTACCCCCATCCTCTTCATCTTTTAATTTTCATTCTTCAATGTTCAAACCTAGTTATATATTCTTGAGATGAAATTGCAATCATGCATGCATGCGTGAGAGTTGAAAAGATTAAAAATCCTAGCTAGCTTTGAAGATGCATGAACGGATCATAGTTTCCAAAATTATAAATGTTTCCGCAAAATTGAATGTATACATACATACATATATTTGCTTTCTTCGGTATGTCATTATAATTACTTCATTAATTATGAAGCTATATATTAATATATAAGTAAAATATTTATACCTTTTTATAATTCTTTTACTTCAGCAAAACTCCTTCAGAAATATTTAAAGCGGTTGCGTTTATACATTTTATCTTCATTTCATTATTTTATTAACTGGAGTAAAAATTTTCCCGAATGTGTGCTGAAAATTCAGCAAAATCTAGTGTTTAATTTCTATTTGAAACCTTTTAGAAATAAGTACGTTTGTATTTTTCTTAGTAATTTGATCTAAATTTTTTCCCTTAACTGCACTGAAATGTCTGCAAAGAAATATGATTATTAAGAATTCATTTAGCAGCATGAAATCTAGTATTTTCCAATTAAAAAACACTTTATGTTTATATATTTAAACTAAGTATGCAATTATATTTTGCTCATTTAATGAGCTATAAATTTTACCCGAACTGCACTGGAAAGTCAGCAAAGAAAATTGAAACTTTATCCAAAAACTCTTTTAGAAATATTAAAAATAAGTATTTTTGTATATTAATTTGAGCTAAAATATGTACCGAATGCGCACTGAAATTTCAGCAAAAACAAATTGCCGGTTTGTCCAAAATTATTATTTTAGCAGGAAGAAATCTAGAGTTTTCTAAATTCAATACTCTGGAATGAAATGAAAGTTTCAAGGTGTTTGGTAAAATTAATAGAAATCAGAAACCATGTGCTGGCCGATTATGTTAAAAGAAAACCCATAATTTGGTGATCGAGCAAAACCGAACTTGACTCTTTGGGTTAGAGCTTATGTTTTCTTCTTTCTAATCGCCAATAACTGATCTCAGTCTGGAGACCAACTAAGAGTTTAGGCATGAACAAGCCTAAGCTGTATGGGTATGACCTTCAACCCTAATCTCGCCCAGAATTAGTTTCTTTTCCTCATCTTCCTGGGTAGGAGAAGATATCTTTGGCATCTAAAAACCTAAACCCACTATAAAATACCATCTAATAGTCTTGTCTACCAATCAAAATTAATACTCATCATAAAAATTGAATACATAAACTTTGGAAATTGTTTAAGGGAAACAATTATATTAATTGAATTTTTTTCTTTTATCTTTATTGTTATTTCTATGTATATAATAACAGTTTTATTAATTGATTTTTTTTCTTTTATCTTTATTGTTATTTCTATGTATATAATAATAGTGTACATTTGGTAGACTTTTTTAAGCCAATTATTTGGTAGGCTTCCATAACCCCCTGATGGTTGTAATGTGGAATTAATGAATCCACCGTTCCGTCTAATCCCGTGTTTATTTGTAAAAATCGTCTATCATGATCCAGTTACCAGTAGAGGTACAAGCCGGGTCCCAATTAATTAGCTCAGATCGGGGTCATACCCTCCCTAACCCATTTCAGGTTTTGTGAACCCCCGAAATTAATTAATCCTTACTCAACCTCATGGTTCGGGTTGGCCCATCAATTTCTTCACTTCTTTTTTATGTTTTAAGAAAAAAAAATTGTTTTTATTTTCTTAGGCTCAGAAAGAAAATGAGTGCTGCGCTATAATATATAAACTCTGTCTTCTCTTTAATATTGTGAGGTAGATGCTAGAGTATTTAAATTTTAAAATTTTAACATACGTATGTTTAATTAGTTAACGATAAAAAAAAAAAAGGGATGATGGTAAATGAGATATAGTAATTAATTGATGACGTGTTACAGGACTTGATCTACGCGGCAGTGGACAATCCATCAAATGCAGTGGAATGGGCGTTGGCGGAGATGATCAACCAACCTGAGATTCTTAGGAAAGCTGTTGAGGAAATCGATAGTGTGGTTGGAAACTTGAGACTGGTTCAAGAATCAGATTTCCCACGCCTCAATTACGTCAAGGCATGTGCTCGGGAAGCCTTCCGCCTTCACCCCATTGCCCCTTTTAACCTGCCTCACGTGTCTAACGCCGACAGCACGGTTGCCGGTTACTTCATCCCTAAGGGTAGCCACGTGCTGCTGAGTCGAATCGGTCTGGGCCGAAACCCTAAAGTTTGGGATGAACCACTCCGGTTCAAGCCCGAACGCCACTTGCAGTTGGACAATGGCAGAGCAGAAGCAACAGCAGCAGAGGTGGAATTGGTTGAACCGGATCTGCGCTTCATCTCATTTAGCACGGGGAGGCGTGGATGCATGGGTGCGGCGCTCGGGTCAGCCATGACGGTGATGCTGTTGGCTAGGCTCCTTCAGGGGTTCAGCTGGCAAGTTCCGCCTGGGCTGTCCCAAATCGACCTCTCTGAGTCCACAAATGATCTTTTCCTGGCTAAACCGCTACGCTCGTTTGCTAAGCCCCGTTTGCCCATGCACCTCTATACCCAGACCACTAATAATTAATAAATCACCATTCAAATCAAATTTCTGAAAAAGGAAATTCAGAATTTTCATTATCATCTGTTATCAACGTTTTTTGTTTCTATATAATATAATAATATTATTAATTAATTAATTAATTAAGTTGTGTTGATGAATGAGGGAACAGGGTGGTTAAATTTAAATTTTTAATTCTGTTGGAGTTTTCTTTTCAAATTTGGTTCAGCAGAAATGTGTATTTTGTGATGATTATTATTTCGGATCAAGTAATAATTCAATAAAAGGATGGGAATTCTTTTCTTTTCTTCTGTTGCGTGTATAGTATAAACTATAATCATATTCTTCCTAATTTTATATATTGATCGAGTCCTGATTTAAAAAAAAAATGGGCTTTTTTACAATATAAGTGATCAAATTTCTCCTATTTACAAATTCTGTTATATATACAAAACTAGTGGGGATCCGGGAAAATCCTATGTCCAAATTGGTGAAAAAAAATGATCAAAAGGATATACTAATTTATGTATCAAAAATAGTTTGTTTAATTTTTGGTTCAAATTATAGTTTTCCAAAATAATTTCCTGAAAATGTAAAAATTTATTTTCAATAATTTACAATGAAAATTACACAAAATTTTCAATTTCTAAAAGCACACTAAATTATCTTTAACTTTCCGAAATGTAATTTTATGAAAACTTTGGAAATTTTATTACATTTGTGTAATTTTAAAATTTATTTTTGAAATGTTATTAAATAATTTATTTTCCTTTTAAATAGTTTACAAAAAATATCATTGAAATATATTTTTGAATTGTTATCAAATAATTTATTGACAAAATTACACTAATTTATCTTTTTATTTCTCAAAATATGTTAATCAATAATTTTCTTTTCCAAAATTTCAAAAATGATAATCTTTTATTTTCCAATATAAATATCTTAATCAATGATTTCCTTTTCCAAAAGCACATTTTGAGGAAATAAATTTCCAGGAGATACATAGGAAGGTGGCTGAAGTTCAACAACTCTACCCAAGTGAGGAGGTTTAGCACAAAGAGAAAGAACTTGCAGTGCAAATGGACGAATTGTTGGCGTGGGAGGAATCATTTTGGAAACAAAAATCAAGGGGGTTGTGGTTGCGGGAAGGTGGTCACAACACGAAGTATTTTCATCTTTCCACGATAGTAAATAGAAGAAGACTGAATATCACACGCTTAAAAAAGGAAGATGGGGTGGACAGAGGATATAAAGGAGATGCAAGAATTATTTGTGAAATATTTCTCAGAATTGTTTTCCTCTTTACAACCTATTATGTCTCCTACAGTTAGAGAACTGCTACAGTCACTTATTTCTATCGAAGATAACGAGGCATTGACTAGGGTCCCTACAACAGAGGAGATACGTGACGTTGCATTTCAAATTGGTGAGTTAAAGGCTCCCGGACCTGATGGTATGTCTGCATCATTTTTCCATAAATCTTGGTCGATTATTGAACAAGATGTGGTTTCTTTTATTCAATCATTATTCTTTGGGGATGAGATGTTACCAGAAGTTAATTTCACAAATATAGTTGTTATTCCTAAGGTTAAATGTCCAGAAACAGTTGCTCATTTTAGGCCTATTAGCCTACGTAATGTGATTTATAAATTATTTTCAAAAATAATGGCTAATAGACTTAAAATGATGATTCATAAATTAATTTCTCCATGGGTAGACATGTTATAGTTGGACAAGAAATTTTGCATTATATGAAAAGAAAAAAAGGCAAGCATGGTGTGTTTTCTCTATAGATAGACATGTGTAAGGCGTATGGAGGTGATGGAAGATGATGGATTTGATGAACAAGAAAGCTAGTGAAGATGTGTATCTCTACAACCCAGTTTGCGGTGATTGTCAATGGAGAAGAATCTATTCAATTCACTCCGAGCCCGAGCCCTGGACTGCGACAAGGAGACCCATTGGCACCCTTCCTTTTTATATTGGGGATAAGCCCACTATCTTTGATGTTACAGAAGAAAGTGGAAAAAGGGGAGTTACATGGAGTCTGGGTTGGGAGGGGTTGTCCGGTAGTGTCTCACTTGCTTTTCGCGGATGACTTAAAAAACTTTTGTTCGGTCCAACAGCTTTGTTGAGGGAGGTAGATACAGTGGTTAAGATTTTAGAGGAATTTGGGGCTTGCTCCGGTCAGGACTCGGGTATTTATTTTAGCAAAAATATTTCTTCTAGACATTGCCGTATCATTGCAAAGGCCAAAGAGTTTGAGAGTGCAAAGACTGGGTAGCAAGGAGAAATATTTGGGTATGTCGATGTTTGTTGGAATAAATAAGCGTATGGTGTATAAGGAGGTGGTGGATCGAGTTCAATATTCAAGATTAAGTGGATCGAAAGCCAACTCACTGTCCCAAATGGACCCAACTGTACTTATTAAAAGTGTGGTTTCGGTTCTACCTTCCTACATCACGTCCGTTCACTCATTACCAGTGGCTACTTGTGAAAGCATTGAAAATTAATGAAAGATTTTTTTTTCCATGGAAATAATACGTTTGGTAGGGATTTGGTGTGGAAGAAAGCTTGCTCCCCTAGGAATGCTGGAGGATTAGGACTTCGCAGGTTAAAATATGTTAATGATGCTTTATTGTGTAAGGTGGGGGTCCAATAATTGCTTAAAACCAAATACTGTAAACATAACACCTTCTTCAAAGCACCAGCAGTTAGGGAGTCTTCTTCCTGGTTCTAGGGAGGACTACTTAGATCTAGTATTGGGGGGATCCATGAATTCTTGAAGTACATGAATTTACACTCGCTAATTCTCTAAGAAATGAGAATTTGGGTGTGAAACTTGTAAGTGAACTGCTTACACACTCTCAACTCCAGAGTGGAATGAAAACCTGTTAGAAAGCTCTCTTTCCTAAAAGATATTCACGTTTATCGCAGTCATACATGGATAACATCTCATCCCTGTATATTATTATGCAGGGGGAGATATTCTTAATTCACGGAGCGTGGTGTATTGTGGGTTCTCGTGGGCAGGAGATCCGGAGTATTTCTAGATTGATATGCTGGGGGATGAGTGGCTTTGGATGAAGGGACGAGGTGGACAATTCACTATTATTTATATCTTGCTACATGATGTTAGTGATGTAAAGTTTTCTAGAGGTGCGGGAGCGGGTCTGTATGTAGTAGGCGTGTTAGGTAAACACAATTAGCGAGCATGTAATAGTTGCATGACACATCTCTCAGTTAAAGTGAATTTCATCCAAACATTTTTTCATAGTTTTTAAAAATAAACCGGTCAGGGGTCCAGTTATCAGTTCGAACAGTCCGATCGTTCGACCCGAACAGTCGGACCGTTCTAACAAAAAAAATTTAAAAATTGGAAAATGGTCAAAATCGTTCGAACGGTTAACCGGCCGGTTCAATCGTTCAACGGTTTTGGAGAAAAAGGCAGTTTTGAAGGAAAATGAAACCGATTAGATGACCGATGACCGATTTTTCCGATCCAACCATCCAGTCTGGTTCGATTTTGAAAACAGTGACGTTTTTGTTCTGTTAAATAAAAATCATCCATTATTGTATTATCTTTGTCAAAATAATTAAAAATAAAAACAGTGTAAAAGGAAAACCTAAATGTGTTAGGAGTTTGGACTTATTTACGTTTTTCTTTTTCATTGTTTTTTATTTTTAGTTATTTTGACAAAAATAATACAATAATGGATCATTTCTGCTTAGAACAAAAACATTTGGATAAAATGCACATTAACTAAGAGATGTGTCACACAAATAGGCCTTTCGGTGAAATTTTGGAAAGCTAAAATCTATCCCCGTGTGCCATCTGTTTCTTTCAAAATTATTGCAAGGAGTGGTATTCACCGAGTTCAGATCTGTTCCCCACAATGTTCCACAGCTCATCTTCACCTTGTATTGGAAACATCTCGGGTCTGGTACACTCATTGGGAGATGTTTCCAATAGACAGAAGAGATACACTGTGGGACATTGTGGGGCGCAGATGTGAACACGTGTTTACCATAGGTGGTGGGGTGATTATGTGGATCGGCGTTCTGAACGCTTGGAAAGTGCTCGGGGCCCACTTCCTCGCAAAGTGGGGAAGTGGGGTGTCTGTGCTGCCAAGTGGCAATTAGCGGTTATGTGTGAAGTTGAAGCAAGTCGGATGTGTGCCTTTGACGTCAAAAGTATGCTTGGTTGGACACGTGTCTTTAGAGACGTAACTAAGTTTGGGCTTGTCGTAGCTCAACTGCTGTTGGGGACCTTGGGGTACCTCAGGTCGTGCTGTCACTGGGAGCCCCTGAGATGCTATTAAGCGTCCCTCACGTTGCCATGTGTCACAATGTTATTAGAGGTCAATTCAACCCTCATGATCAATAATCATAAATGACATTAAATTTTGATAATATACAATATTTAATAATTAAAATTCAAAAAATAACAGTAAAATACAATAACCAATTAAATATTAAATAACAATAAATGACAATAACTTGTTATAATTTTACACTAATTTATGATAATTTTCAACAATTAATTATTAAAATCAGAAAATAAGAGTAAATTACAATAAGAAACTAAATATTAAGTAACAATAAATTACACTTATTTTTTATTATTTCACACAAAATAACATTAAATTATGATAAAAAATTAAAGATTAAATTTAAATAATAATAATAATAAATTACACCAATTTTTGATAATTTTCAATAATTAATGATTAAAAATAAGAAAATAATAGTACAATACAGTGAAATGATAAATATTAAATAACAATAACTTATACTAACTTTTTATATTTTTCAAAAAAATAATGTTTAAATATCAGACAATAACAGTAAATTACAATAAAACAACTTAATATTAAATAACAATAAATTTCACCAATTTCTGATAAATCTCAATAATTAACGATTAACAATAAGGAAATAACAGTAAAATACAATGAAAATTAAATATTAAATAACAATAAATTACACTAAATTTTCATCGTTTTCAATAATTAATGTTTAAAAATAAGAAAATAACAGTAAATTGCAATAAAAATTGAATATTGATAACAATATGAAACTAATTTCTGATTATTATTATTATTATTATTATTATTATTGTAATAAATATGCCTAGCAAGCAATTATTAATTAATTAGTAAATTATTGTATTTAAAAAATCAGAAATAAATGTCTGAGGTAAGATGCTCCCCTGTTTCTGAGTTTTTTAACCTTTGAGGTCTTTTGGACATTGGAAAACATACCTTCGTGGCAAAACTTACCTGGTGTGAGTCAAGAATGTCAACAAAACCCGAGTCAAAGAATTTCCACTATGAATTGTACGTATGACGACTTAGAATCTAAGTTATCAGACTTAAAGAATCGTAATTGATTCTAACTCGAATTTGAATTTGTTTGCTGAGGGTGGGAAGCTTTAAAACGAACATGTTCAATTACGTGAAATTAAAAAAAAAAAAAATCAAAATTTTAAAAAATTAGCAAAGGAAATTTTAGAACAAAATTTGAAGAGGAGAAAGATGCCACATGGAATAAGTCGATATATAATATAAGTATGGATAAGCTAGGATTATAGACCAAATTACCCTCTACATTTTGGCAAGGGATCTTATTTGCATCCAAGAAGGTCAGGAGCATCTTCTTAACATTTTATGCTTACCAAAAAATCATAAAACAGAAATAAAAGTGATTCAATCAATGATTTACAAATTGGACATGGGAGCGTTATACAACATCAATTGTTTTTCTAGTTGTTGGTTTCAAAACAAATTAAAACCATTTTATTTGAAAATAAATGTGTTTCTTAAAATAAAAACATCAGAAACATGTTATTGGTTTTGTTTGTGTTTTGTGTTTTCAAAATTGAAATTAAAATATGTTTTTGAATCTGATTTTAAAATATGTTTTCTTTTGATTATTCAACGTCATATTCCATAAATCATATAATTTCTGTACTAGAAAAGTTGTTTTAAAAGCCAATATTTTGTTAGTTCCAAAATATGTATTATTTTTTAAACAAAATCAACTTGCTTTCTTTTTTGAAAATAAAAATAGAATTCAAAAACAACGTTTTTGTTTTTTACTGATGTAACAATTCCAAAAACAAATGAAAATATTAATGTGGTAGAACGCCCCCTAAAAGAGATAAATCAGAGGTGGGGAACCTTTTCAAAAACGTTCAACTTAATAGAAGGTGGTGGGGAATGCCAAAGGTTATAAGAGATCAGAGAATCGGAGTTATGGATAGATTGAAAGACCACAACCACAAAACAAGTTGGCGAATGGCCCATTGTTACTAGATTTATGGTCACAACCATCTCAGAACTGAAGCCCATTAAACTGCAATTTAGGTTGTAAAGAGTTGGTATCTACTCCCCATCAAAACATGTCCCAACATGCTTCCAACATTATGTTTCTGCACATCTCACCCTAAGATTGATCCACCATAAGACAACAACCCACTATGTTATATGCCAATGATACTAAATTAAGGGTAAATCTATGTTGATGGAAAAGTATGATACCGGAAGAACTTTGACCCATCCAAACCTGATGAATTTTGATGAATACCATCTATTGATCAACACTTAATATCTTGGTTGATTGATTATAAGTTTTTCAGGTATCATAATAGAACTCTTAAATTAATTAAATAACTAAAACTTATAAAATATGATTTAGCAACTAACATTAATGTTGGGTCAAATATTGAAATTGGGTTTTATGACTTTAACCTCCTGTTTTTTTTTTAAATATTGCTAGGTGGAAATAACATTTTTTTTCCATTTCTCTGATCCCTATAGAGATCCACCCCAAATGCAAAAAAAAAAAAAAAAAAAAAAAAAAAAAAAAAAAATCCCAACAGCCTATGCTATTCAGAACATTCATAGAAATGCCAAATTATCATGAGAATGGGGTAAAATAGTAATTGTCCCTATTTACTTTTGACAAAAAAGAAAAGATAAATATGAGCGTGAATGGGTGAACGTATTTAGCCCATAAACACCCTCAACAGCATAGGCTGTTGGGGTCGGGGATGAAGATTTTTTTTCATGAGAAGGTGATGAAATATTATAATAACTAAAAATATAATTAAATACAAGTCAGAACCCATGCAACATATGGGGTTTTTTTAACCGAATTGCAAATTAGAGTTAATGGGCTTTTAAAGAGCCCTAGATACTTATAAACACTTTACCACAAAATTTCATCACAGAAATTCCCCACTTAACCCTTCATCACAATAAGATTTTAATTTGGGTTATCTCAATAGTCAAGATATTCATTTCATAAATGCCCTTGATCATACCATTTATGGACCAATCAAACCCCACTAAATGATCCAAGAGACCAATGCCTCCATAAACCCCCATTGACATTACTTGATTTTTGTTCAATTTACCGTCAAAACCCCAATTTACACCGAACACCCGATCAGACCATTCCCATCCTTCCGAAGTACCTAAAAATCCTTGAACACTGTCATCAAACCTAGGACCTCCTAAAATATCTACCCCTGAAATTTCAACCCAAAATTCTCCTCTATTTATTCTTTTATCAAACCAAGATTCCTTTTCAAACTCTCTTGTTAGCCTAAAGCACCCACAACCCAAAATTCCCCCATTTATCCCACCATCGAACAAATATTCCATTTAGGATGCTCTCGTTGACCCAATTTTTCGTGATTTTGGCCCTCCAAAATTAATCAGATGTTTTCATAAGATCCTAGGCACCCTAAAAACCCTACTTGCAAAAATTCAACCCCAAAACCTTTGTTTGCCCCTCCATTACACCAAGATTCCGTTTCAAAGCTTTGCATTGACTATATCAAGTCCTTTTCTGAATCTACCCGATCTTGGCATAATTAAGCCAATCTAACCTTACCAATCAACCCATAATGCTCAAAAACACCACCTTGCCAAATTTCAACAAAAATTCCCTCTGTTTCAAAGTTAATAAATTAACTGAATAACTACCACTCTAGATCTACCAAATCCGACCCTATTTTGGCCAATCTGACCCCATCAATCGATTCAAAATGCCTACCACCTTATAAAATTTAAGCCAAAAATACCCTTGTTTGCCCTCCATATAAAAAGATTATATTTTGGCAAATCTCTCATTGGTTCGTACACACAAAACTATTGTATATACTCAAATCCATCTCCACCCTTCAATTTTTTAACCCAAAATACCCACCATTAGATTAGAATTTTGTTTTAGCCTCCTTATACCTAAATTAATTAAAATACCCCCCGAGCTTACCAAAATACCTAAAATAAATAAATAAATAAATACCATAATTAATTATGGTATTTTTTAATGATACTTTTGTTATTACTTACAGTATTTATTTAATTATTTAATTAATAGTTAGTATTTATGAAAATACTATTAATTATTATTAATTAATTAATAGTATTTGATATAATTAATTAGTTATTCATTAATTAACAATATTTTTATTAATTATGGTGTTTATTTAATAATTTAACAATATTATATGTATTTCTATAATAGTATTTTTATTAATTATGGTATTTAATTAAACAAATACCATAATTAATTAATAAATATTATTAAATAATATATTGATAATATTTTTAATTAATTAGATTAATTAAATAATTAAATAAAAATCATAAAATAACATTAATTAATACTGATAATTAATTAAATAAATTAAACAATTCATTATGAGAGAGGGAGAAGAGAGTGATGAGGTGGCTTCATGAGAGAGCAAGAAAGGCTAGAATGAAGAATGTTAGAGAGTTCTCGATTGCAGTAAGAGAGAAAGCTCAAACCATGACATGGCATGTTTTTAATTTAGTATAGCTATCTATCTATCTATCTATCTATCTTATATATATATATATATATATATATATATATATATAAATTTATCTAAAAATACAACAAATATAGATTTATACATAAATTTATTACATAATTTCGTTAAAATTTATTACATATTTTTTATTTAAAATTTCTCATTATCTAAATTTTATTTATTTTGTTTTTTATAATATTTAGTTATTGAAATTATAATTTATATTGTTAGTACATAATTTTGTTATGAATTTCATAAAAGTATAAAAGTATTAATAATTTGAATATTATTAAATCTATGATATTTTTCGTATTTTTAATAAATACTTTAAAGTTATTACATAATTTTATTATAATATTTAAATCATTCTTAAATTTTTAATTTAAATTTTCTTTTGATGGATATAGGTGAAAAATGGGGGAGAACGTAAATAGGAATTAGAGATAATTTATGAGAAAAACTTACTAAATTAGAGATAATTTAGGAGATAAATAGGAATTATAGATAATTTAGGAGAAAGTGGGGGATAGTGATGCCACTTGGCTAGATTAGATTATATTTTGGTAAATGAATTATAGATAATATGGATGGGTCAAGCATGCTTAGACGTCAAAATTAGAGAAGGGGAAATGAGTGATGAGGTGGCTTCATGAGGGAGCAAGGAATGGTAAAATGAGAGGAGCTGATAGAGAGCTCAGGCCATGATGTGCCATCATTCTACTTTAGGATATACTAGCGAGGGCCCGTGTGATGCATGGGATGGAGCAACCCCCCTTGTCCCCCACCCCCGTAAGTCAAAACACTCTACTCCATTCCAGCCCCGATCTCAGTTGGGGTAGATTCGGGGCGAGGCACCCATTCCCCTCTCGGGAATGGGGAATCCCTAAATTTTCCCTACCCTGAGGCAACCCTCTAAAAAATCTAATTTATGGATATTTTACAAATAGGACCATAGGAATTTGGGGGTATTTTAAGAATTGGATTATGACAATTTGGGAGTATTTTATAAATGAAATTATGGGATCTTAGGATTATATGAATATGAGGAAAACTTAAAGATATTTTAAAAAACAATATTAAATGTATGAATATTTTATTAATTTACTATCGGGTTCGGGAATTATATGCAAACACCATCCCTAATTTAAGGCAAAAATATTTTTCTTATCCCCACCCTGTCTCTGCCTCACCCCCATTTAAGATCAAGGTTCAAAATATCGATACGCCCGATACATCAGTATGAGCGTATTGGGCGAATCGATACTATTTTTTTTAGTTGTTATTTTTTTTTTCTTAAAACTGGTTCAAGGGGGGCGGTTTAGGTCTCCTCCACCCCCTGAACTAGTCAGACCCCCGATACATCCACTATAGGAGCGTATTGGAGGGGTCCCGAAACAATACATATTGACCGATATAGACTGATAGATGTTGATACTTTGAACATTAAGATTAATATTCTACAATACTAATTTGAGTCTAATTTACTATTTTTTCCACTTTGGAACCTTGGTTATTCTGGCTCGTAAACTGGTTTGAACTGGATTCATACACATACCTGTGTTTGATTGAAAAGGACGCTCAGTTTGAAAAAAGTGCGAATACAAATACATTGAATGTAAATACGTATAAAATAATACAAAATACAAAGTTTTATACTCTGCATTTATAAGCCCGACGAAGTGTATCATAAAAGAGTTATATTCATCGGTCAAAAGTCTTTGGATACTATGTCTTTACCGTATCATAAATTTTCCCTTTGACTGACCATCTCACCGGTCATCGGCTGTTGACGCTCTAAAGTCTAAACTCTGATTATTCGGAGAGGAAACCTCCGATGATGACACCGAAAACCGCGTTTCCTTATTGGAGATTTGGCCGGTCAAATCAAGGAGAAGACGTGTTCCATCAAATTAGTTTATTACCTCTTCTATCAACCGCCAGATTAGGATAAAAAGGACCGTCCGATAGAATCAAGAAAGAAAGTGGTTATGTTATTCCATCAGCATGACAGCACCAGCCCGCCCGATGATTCCACGTTCCTCGCACGTGGAAATCGTAACCTAATCATTGTCCTATAACCGATTAAACCGGTTATGTTATTCCATCGTTAAAAATATCGCATCTTGGATTCCTGATCCTAATTCCTACACACTGGCTCTCGTAGACGAAGAGTTGTTTAGTCAATTGCAAATGGGTTTATTTGTGTGATTTTTCTGGAGTTAGTTACTTGAATAGATTGGAATTTGGATTAGTAAAGGATATTAAATGCTAAAAATTTGTAAGATTACTACCAATGTTTTCAATCCACGGTTGATCCATATGATCATATCATTCGAACCATTACCTGCTTACAATTTTGGATTTCAATTTTCAAAAAATATGAGATTTAACCAAAAAATGTTGATTTGGTCAAATACATTCAACCCTTGCTGACCCATTGTCACTGGTTCACAAATTACTTGCTATGTTATATATATATATATTTAGAATCCATAACTTTGCACTTGTTCAATTAGAATTTTTTTTGCCTCAAATTTTAATTTTTAGCATTTTATATAAAATATAAAATAGATAAACAATACATATATGGTCTGAACCAATAACTTACAACCCAGAGATAAGAACGGTTCAACCTCAGATCAGTTTTAAAACATTGGTTACGGTTGGATTTCAACGAGGAGAGTGTTCATCTTGTATACCGAAACATCTTGGACTTGGAAAAGAGAGGAACGAGATCTCTTTTTGTTTTATTAGTGTATTTATTTGCTATGTCGGAAATAAATTATGCCAGCTTGAATGCTTGAGGCATAATAAATGTTGAGTTTCCTCCTTTTATTGCTACTTGCTAGCTAGCTAGAGTGGGAATATTGAATACGAATCTAGTAACCGGTTTGGCGGGTTCACCAGCTAATATAAGGAGGAGAAACTCGTGACGTTCGCGTGGCTATGCCGTGTCGACTCGTGGTAGGAAGGTGTGGGAAATTGGCGAGAGTGTGGAGTGGTGTGGTTTCCAGAACAAAACACATTGTACATGTGATATGTGATGGGGGATCATCTCATATTCTCATCTGCATTTCCCATTTCCCAAATCCCAATTACCAAATCGATTATTTTTGCTTTCCCCTCCCCTCCTTTTCTTTCAGTTTCAAACAAAACAACAAGTCGGGGAAGTTGGGAATATTATATATAACTCACCAGTCACCACACGATTTCTCCTTCCAGACAAAGCGTCGGGGGGAGAAAGTGAGGCGTGACGGGAAAGACAATAATACCGCCTTCGCCTTCGCCTTCACCTCCTTCTTCTTCCGCCCCTCCGGCTCTCCGTCTTCCGTGGTGTTCATTGTATGTTTTTAATTACCTCGGATCATCATCATCCTCATCCTGTAATTCTGTTGGTGGGCACGAGACTCAAAGACCAACTTTGTTTTGTTTTTGTACCTTTTTCGTCATCAATCAGATTCAGAGAAAAACGCACGGATGGCGATCTTGGGCTTCCGTTGCGGTGGAAACGCATTGCTCTCCTTCCCCAGTACCGATGCCAAAACCAACAACGGGTCCCTTAATTCCACTTATCTACATCTTCCTCCCAAGCAGAAGCAACAGCAGCAGCTGGTCGCTCGAGCTTGCGCCTGTCTGACTCCGAATCTCAGCATTCGTGAGGATGGTCAACAAGTTGGGAATGCCAATGATTCTATTCTTGGCCCTGAGGTTTACTTAAAGCCTGGTTTCTGGAGGGAATCTGGAAAGGATGGTGGAATCCCATCTGAGATTCTCGATCAGTGGATGAGAGATTCAATTCCGGAGATCGTGAGGAATATTGGAGAGGCGCCTTTCTTGCTTCATGTCTTCTGCGCCAATAACAAGGGAACGATATTGACGACGAGGTTGGAGAGAGTCAAGTCGACGGGCGATATGTGGCCCCATGTTAAGAAGAGATGGATAGACAGAGGAGACTGCTCGGCACCGGATGGGATCATACTGGTGAAAGAACTTGACGAAAACGAAGACGGTGAACAGATGGAAGAACAAAGAAGAAGCCGGGGCTGCACAAGCTCCAGCTCCGGCACAAAAATATGGGGAATCCTCGTTCAAGGTAGAGGCAAGGATTGCACCCCGGCTTGTTACATCCTCAAGACATGCCGAGTGTCGTGCTCATCATCGATAGGCTTCTGCACTCACTTCTGTCTGATGAGGACCAAGTGCTTTGGGGAAAGCGCACATGTACAGCTCGCTAAATCTTGGCGATTGCAACACCAACAACAGTAGCAGCGGCGGAAAAGGCACAACTGATTCATTCATTGGCCATTGATTCTCTCTCAGCAAGACTTCGAATATGAAATTATGAATTCCCCACATTGTCTTTTTCTAATTGCCATGTTCACGCTTGATGCCTTCTTTCGTGTGTGTGTGTGTTGTACAGATTAAAGAAAAACACAGACTGTCTTGATCCCATCGATCATTCATTCATGTTTTCAAAGGAAAAGCAAGGTTTTTACAACGTCAAACAGTCGTCCAATTTTTGGTCTTCAATTTTCTCTCTACGTATTGATACATCCACAGCAAACAATAAAAACAAGTAGAAATAATTTACATTTAGAAGGGGAAACGAAAAAAAAAAAAAGAAGAACGCATATCAAATATTCTACATACTCCTGTTTGATTCATTATAAAACAATAACCACGCTATCAAATGTTGACATCAATTCTGGCTTCATCAGGCTCGGTACATTCTTCATCGCCAGCATTCTCACACTTCAGCAGCTCTCCACAGGTCGTCTTCCTTCACTCCCCCCGCCAAGTGGCCTGTGGAACAGCATGTACTGAAGCTTGAGAGTTGAGATTGCTTGTTGTTTACATACCACACTCGTGACACCATTCTCCTTCAAATACGTCTCCAATAGGAGATTAGCCACATTGAAGAAGACTCGTCATGCCCACTTGTCAATCCACCTTGCAGGTCGTCATCACGGCCAGGATGAGAGTCCAGGTCTATCTGCGGCTTGCTACTCTCACCCCTTTCTTAGTTAAGATTCTGCTCTAGCCTCCACCAGAACATGATTCATTTTCTTGCTCGTTCTCATTCTCCGTAGGATCTAATTGCGATAAATAAACACCTCCTCTGTACGTTTCTGTCTAATTCAACTTCCATCTCTGGGACCCCAGAGATGTCGCTTCCTCTGAGCAATTTCTGCTTCACGCTCAAACTAGTATTTCTTCCTGCGCATCATGAGTGTTTTGAGACGGTGCTCCACAGTCACGCAAATATTGCATGTACATGTGGGCTTGTGCTTTGAGCCTTTCCCGAAGGTGGCTCCTGGTCCCCTCCCTTGCCTCCAAGGACCGTTGCAGTGGCCAGAGTGTCTAGGCCTGAAAGTTCACGCTCCAAGGCTGGTTTATGGTTTGCAACAACTCTCCCTTTTTTCTTATCTATGTCACAATTACAGAACATAAGTCATGAGTGGTAGAAATTGAAAATTCTGTTCACCCACATATGCATTCTGAACATTAAAAATACATTGGCATATGTAAAAACTAGCGTCTTCTTCCAAAATCCTTGTGGGTAATATATTCCATACATTTTACATGTTTCGTGCACCAGAAACTACAGCAATACACAGAAAAATGAAATATTATCATACATTTCCAAAGCAGTTTAGTGATACCGAGTATTTTTGTCAGTTCAATTTCGGAATACCCAAAACACATGCCTATATGTTCAACGTCATCTAATTGATGGCCCTGTATAATATAAACACAATGATACATTAAAACGAACCATTATCTACCTACAGAAACAAAGAAGAAAGAAAAAATACTGTTGCAGGTAACAATTATCTACAGAAGAAGAAAGAGAAAAGAATAGGAAGAAAGAAAAATAAAGAAAGGAAAAATGATGGACAGAAAAAAGTGCCATATTGAATAGAGAATGGAGTATTTCAAAATGAAAAAGAGCCATTTATCTACAGAAAAAAGCTGCTGCAGGTAACAATTTTCTATACACTACCAATGAAAAGCAGTAAGTAGACTGATGGACTTGCTTCCTGGGCAACTGAGAATGGGTGTAGCTGGTTCAAGGGAGCTCACCCTCCTGAAATGTGCGAGAGAGAGAGAGACAGAGACAGAAGAGAGAAGGGAGAAGAAGATGCTAATTGATTTTCAATCATGTCATGCTCTCAAGAGCTCATTACAGATATTTATAGCAAGAAGCACGTCTTCTAACAGACTAACGAACTCTGATCACTTCTCCTGATGTGGACCATGTACACGAATCTCAGAGGAGGCACGGTGCGCATGATTCGTGGGGCATACTGAGCTGGGCTTCGAGCGCCATGGGCCTGGACCTCTCCTTCCGGGCTTGCTTCTACATGGGTCTTTACACACCCTTCCCCATCGAGAATGACCTTGTCCTCAAGGTCGATAGTGGGAAACTGCTTCTGAAGTTGGTTGTAGTCTTCCCAGGTGGCATCCTCCTCCGGCAGGCCCTTCCACACAACTAAGACCCGTTTGTGGACCTTGCTGCCAGTTTTTACCCAACGAACATCCCTAATCCGTTGTGGTTCAAACATCACTTCGCCAACTTCTGAGAACGGAAGAAGTGTGGGGCTGGTGATATCAGAGGAGGATAGACAAGGCTTAAGAAGGCTAACATGAAATGGGATGATAGGGAGGTTGAGACGGTAGGCTACGACCCCAATTCGTTCAACCACCTGAAATGGGCCGAAGTAACGAGGAGACAGTTTCTGAGATGATCTTCGTGCCAGAGACGCCTGTCTATATGGTTGGAATTTCAAATAGACCCAATCCCCTACTAAAAACTCCAACTCCCGGTGTTTCTTGTCATAAGCAATCTTCATACGCTGTTGGGCCCGTTGTAGGTGGTACTTGAGGGTCTCGAGTATTTTGTCTCTCTCTGAGAGTTGGGCTTCAACTTCAGCTACTGATGACTTTCCCTTTTTGTATGGAAGAATAGGCGGAGGGTCACGCCCATAAAGTACCTTAAAAGGACTGGTTCCTGCCGAAACCTAGAATGTGGTATTATACCAAAACTCGGCCCATGGTAACCATCGAGCCCACTGCCTGGGCTTACCTCCCACAAAACATCATAAGTTTCCAAGCAACGATTAACTACTCCCGACTGTCCATCTATGGATGATAACTGGTTGAGTGAAGTAGATGTACACCTAGGGCTGTGAAGTAGGCTTGCCAAAAGGAGCTCATGAAGAGATGATCCCGGCCAGTCAAAATGGAGAGGGAGGTCCCATGGAGTTTGGCCACTTCCCATATGTAGGCCTAGAGAGTGCAATAAAGTGTGCGTACTTACTTAGCCGGTTGACCACCACCAGCACGACCGACTTCCCTTGAGATGTGGCGAGCCCTGTTATGAAGTCCATGGTAACTTCTTCCCAGACCTTCTCTGGTGTGGGTAGGGGTTGTAAGAGCCCAGCTGGTGCCTGCGTGCTACACTTCTGCTATTGGCACATGGCACACCTTGCAACATAATCTTGCACCACTCGTTTCATGCCCCTCCAATGATAATGAATGGCCAAGCACTTGTAGGTACGGAGAGCCCCGGAATGCCCCCCTTGGGCTGAGTCATGAAAGAGTTGTAACAATTCCTGGTGGTACTTGGATCAGTCCCAAGTGTTTCTTTGTTCTTTGTCTTTGACTTTTTTTAAGTCTTATTGTAGGTGTTACAGTTTTGTCATTTCTTCTTTCAGTCTCATTATTATCAACAAGTATTGAGATCTGAGTTTCTCTTTCAGGTTCTCTGTCGTTTTCTGTAGATTCAAAACATAGTTTATTTTCAAAAAATTCAACATTTCTAGTTCCAATTATTATGTTGGACTCTAAGTCTAGAAGCCTATAGGCCTTGCTATGTTCTGCATATCCAACAAACATACTTCTCTTAGCTCTAAGTCCTAACTTGGTTTTTTTAGGATCTAGAACTCTATAATATGCTAAGCACCCCCACACTTTTAGATATGCTAAATTAGGCTTTCTTCTTGTCCATAATTCATATGGGCATTTGTTATTAACTCTAGAAATAATTCTATTATGTAAATAACAGGCTGTTAGGAGTGCTTCCCCCTACAGGTTTAAGGGTGCATTAGCTTTTAACAACATGCATTTTATCATTTCGGTAAGTGTTCTATTTTTCCTTCGGTCAGGCCATTCTGTTGAGGGGTATAGGGAGCAGAACACTGATGTATTATTCCAAATTCTTAACTGAAAGAATTAAACCCATTTTTAAAGTATTCAGCACCCCTATCACTTCTAAGGATTTTAATTTTCTTTTCTAGTTGATTTTCAACTTCAGTCTTGTACAATTTAAACATGTCAAAGGCTTCATCCTTATTTCTCATAAGGTAGACATAGATGTACCTAGAAAGATCATCTATAAACGTTATGAAGTATCTCTTACCTCCTCTAGTTAATACATCATTGAGTTCATAGATGTCAGAATGAATTAGTTCTAAAAGTTGGAAATTTTTCTCAACATTAGGGAAATGTTTCTTAGCCATTTTAGATTTTACACATATCTCACATTTTTCAATTGATTCATTATTGTAAGCAATTATACCAAATTTGCTCATATTCTTTATGGATTTAAAATTCAAGTGTGCTAATCTATCGTGCCATAAAGAAAAAGAATCAACAATATAAGAAGAAACTTTTCCTTCATTAATACTTAATTTGAACATACCATTACAGCCATATCCCTTTCCAACAAACATTTTATTTTTGGATAAAATTAGTTTGTCAGATTCAAAGACAACTTTGAATCCCCTCTTACAGACAAGATTTACTGAGACCAAGTTCTTTCTAATGTCAGGAACATAGAGAACATTTAGGAGAGCCAGTGTCTTTCCAGAGGTGAAGTTCAACTCTACATTGCCTCTTCTAGCAACTTTGGCACATGTTTGGCTTCCCATCTGTACCTCTTGGCCATCAGTCACTTCTTCATATGTCTTGAACAAGGACTTGTCCTTGCAAACATGGACTGGCACCTGAATCAAACCACCATCCAGAAGATGATTCTGCCATGTTGACTTCAATAATCATGGCCACTAGATTGTCTTCTACCATGTTTGCAGACTTTGTTTTGCCTTTCCGACGTCAGCAGACTCGG
The DNA here is from genome assembly GCF_056320005.1 of Nelumbo lutea. Lineage (NCBI taxonomy): Eukaryota > Viridiplantae > Streptophyta > Magnoliopsida > Proteales > Nelumbonaceae > Nelumbo > Nelumbo lutea. Next base: position 1,686,031 of record NC_142685.1, on the reverse strand, counting down.
GCATAATGCCCCTTCTTTCTACAAACATAGCAGGATCATTTCTTATTGTTGCTCTTCTTGGAAGTTCCCATCCTTCTTCTTTACTTGTAATGCAGGGTTAGTCTTCTTCGATCTGTTTTCCACAAAATTGACCTTAGAGTTCAGCATACCAGCCAGAGTCTTATCCCTACTGTCTCTAATCCGAGACTCTTCTTCAATACGAAGGTGTTGTTAAATTTGCTTCAAGGTAAGTTATTCAGCCTTGTACATAAGCTTCTTCCTGTAATCCTTCCAAAAGGGTGGAAATTTGGCAATGATTGCTCCCACTTGGAAAGATTCAAGAAGGATGATGTCAAAAGATCGAATTTTGTTAACTATCACTTGTAGTTCATGAACTTGCTCCAGTATGAGTTTATGGTCATTCATGGTGAAGTCAAAGTATTCTGCAATAAGACACTTATTCATACCTGCTTCTTGCACCTTGTATTTGAATTCCAGGGCATTCTAGATTTCTTTTGGAGATGTAAGTTCTTTGTAGAAATTGTAGAGCCGGTCTGATAAAACATTCAGTATGTGTCCTCGACACAGAAGTCAGTCATCTTCTCGTTTTGCTCCTTCCTTCTTTAGTTTTTCTGAGTCTTTGTCAGTGGGTTCAGGAAGTAATTGCAGATTCGGGTCCAGCAGATAGTATAATTTTAGTGTGGTCAGAAAGAATATCATCTTGTCTTGCCATCGGCTGAAGTTTGCTCCATTGAACTGGTCTAGTCGTACAAGATCTTGATTCATCATCTTGATCAAAGTCATGCTTGCTTCCGCCTCCATTGCAGAATAACGTTCTAAAATTGTTGGAAAATGGGGTCGCTGTAACTTTGGAGGAGAAGCTCTAAGGCGCGTCTGAAGACATTGTCTTTAGAACGTTATTTGCCCCCAATCGGTTTCACCAAGTTTGTCGTTGGGTTACAGGCAAATCTGTTCCCAGGATACAACAGAGCCTTGGGCGAGAATCTGCAACCAGCAAAGTTGAAGAATCTCCAAAGTAGCAGACCGGACTGAGAAAGAGAGAGAAAGTGGATTTCGAAAATGTGTGTTTTTGAAGTCTGATTCATGCTCCTTAAATACTTTATGAAGAGGTATGAAGAAAATGTAGGTGTTGATTCAGAGAAGGCACCTTGAACAGTCACAATTTCAAACATTGTGACTATTTAAAAAGTGATTAACAGTTAATGACTGTTAACTTTGAATTATGCCTCTTGATCACACCCGATCAAATCGTGACGTTGACCTCATCAACGGTGATCAACGGTCAGCATCGCACCAAAACCAAAGCCGCCCTTCGCAAGCCACGCGGGTGCGCGCGAAGTGCGAGCAAAGTGTGCCTCTAAAGCGCCTCATTGCGCCGCATACACGTGCACGCGCGTTGTGCGGTATCAAACCCTCATACTCTCCTTTACTATTTCTAAGGAATATAAATCAGCTCCTATTAAAATACCAAAAACAAAACTTATAATTTTCCAATGTGGGACAAGTTCAAAACTGGGCTTTGTAAGAGAAAAGCTAATTTCTCAATCAAGTGTGCAAGTGCAATTTCTCATGTAATTGACCAATCAAACCCATTGGATTTAATCTCTTATGAGATTAAAATTCAACAATACACAACCATATCTCACTATAGTGGAATAAGACACTAAACAATAAATTCTACCAAAAGAGATCACATAGGCCCAAGTACCAGAATGACTAGTCATATGAATGTAATTTCATTGTACTTATTTGGAACCAGATACTAAAAAAAGAGAAAAAACAATACAAGAGTCCTATTAAAGCTTCAAATAAGTTACACACAAAAGATAATAAAAAATATCAGATTATGTGATCCTTCAGTTTATTAAGAAACTTTCTTAGATGAGGCCCAATCAGTGATACATCTCAATCTTTCTTAAATGACAATTTCCTATATGAGACATTTATGCACATCCTACAAGTACGTATAAAGGAGATCTTTGTGGAGAATGGTGATTGTTAGTAAATATGAGGTGGTAAGATTTGGGTGGGACTCCAGATTGGTGAGCTCATTTTATGGGATATGTGTGTGGAAAGGAAATATGCGGTTTCATACCGAGTTTTCTGGTTGCACAAAATTTTTGGTGAGGGATGGAACTAGAGTTAGATTTGGGAAAGGTAACTGTTGTAAGGTAGACAAGTTGCTTGATATTTACCGGTGGTGCAGATTGAGTTTTAAAGACATTGCTGTTAGGGATGCTAGTGGGTCAGATTAAGTGGTAAGCCCATATTGAGCTGACCTTAATGGGTTAGGGATGATCAACCTTAATTGGGTTTGGGTTGTGTCTGCCCCTGTGCCAGACCCTACCTTCTTGATATTCTATCATGGTAATATTTGTAAATATACCCTTGATTGAGTATAGATGTGCGCTACTTGTGGAGGAGCCGGGATCTGCTCACAACAAAAACTGTCCCAACATGCTGTGTCGCACATCTCACCATAAAACTGGGACCCACCATGTGTTGGATGTGCAGACACAGATCATGTTGGAACAGTTTTTTTTTTTAAGCAGGTCCAGGCTCCTTCTGGAATGAGTTGTGTTGGGTTCAGATTTCCATTTCATTTAGACACGTCAGAATCGGGTTAAACTAAACCCATGCTGGGACCCAAGCCATTGGCATCCTAATTCCTAATTGTAGTCAGTCAGTGCTTTAAAATCAGGGGAGATCAGGTTGTTTGAAGATCAATCATGATTCTCTTCTTGCATTAATAAAACCATTTAATCCAATTGGAAATAAATGAAAAAAAAAAAAAGAATTAGGGATTTGATAGTATGATATCATGGTCTTCATCAAATGCTTCAGGTCCATTGGCATTAGGATATCTGACCAAAGAGGCTAAGCAACTAAAAGCCAACATGAACTACTTGTTCAAGTGGATCCCTAAAGATGCTAATAGTCTGGCAGATGCCTTGGCTCCAGCTGGACAGCAAGAGATGGCTTTGTGTGCGCTACCCAGGCCCAAGATCAGTGATTGAATTGTAACATATTGGTTTGTTTGCTGCCTAAGATTGTAGAGGCAACCTTTGGGTGATTTGTGTATTGTTATTCTGGTACTCATTTCCATGCTAAGGGAATGACGTAATCGCTTATATTTCATTAATATAATCAGTTATTGATAAAAAAAAATAATATTATGTATAAAATGTACTCATTGAAAACCCAGAATTCCTACCACGAGTTAAGGAATTAAGTTGTTCAACCCAATAAAGCCTTCTCCCAACCAAATTAGTCAGCTTTCAAAGTATCGATACGTATCGGCTGATACGGGCTGATACGTATCGTGCCGGTGGCTTCCTGATACACCCCTACAGGGGTTGTATCGGGTCAGACCATGGTTCAGAGGGTAACCGGGACTTAAACCAACCCCTCTGAACCGGTTTTGAAAAAAATAAATAAAACATAAAAAAAAGCACCGATACAGGCTGACACGCACCTTGGTTTCACCATTCCACTAATTTGTTCACCATGGCATTATTTGACTCAAACACTGTTAACAGAGGGTGTGGTCCTAGACAATGTGAAATAGCAGAGCATCAGGTCAAGGATTTAGAATGAGGCTTAAGCAATCTCAGAGAGGAGATACATCTACATGAAAATCTGGAAAAATAAATAAAGAACCTTTAAAGGCACTGATTTACATATTTGAACATCATATATATAAATGCACTGATTTACAAAACATATTAGATTTAATATTGAACTAAAATATTTTTGTAGGACTACTTACTATCCGTGTTGTAAGACTCAGACCGGACCGGCCAATCAGACTGCGAGACCCAGGAACCAGAGGCCTAATGCCCGAGTTAAACCAGTCAAATTGGTCAAAATCTAGCTAACTGTTGAAAAGCAGCCGAGTTTCAATGACCCAGACAGTTTTTTCAACTCACCTGGGATCACTAAATTGTTACAAACTTTAAAATGACAAATGAGAATATTTGAACTTGAAACCTCTTGCTCGTGTGTGTTAACATGCTATCATTAATCTAACACACCTTTTGTTCAACCCAGGGCAGTTGTATCAAAAAACAGAGCCTTAACCATCTGGCTGCCTCTTAGACACATGATGTCACAAAAATTATTATTAATATTATTATGATTGACAGTTGAACACTGTTCGACCTGTGACCTAGCATGCTTTCCAATTCTGTGTCCAGTCCAAGACCTACAACATTGCTTACTAATGTCAGGAAGTAGAAAATCTGCAGAAAAGACCTCAAAAAGAATGGATTCATAATTCTTAAAATTCTTTTTTGTTTTTTCACTTCTGGAATCTGGATCTGAAAAGGAAACAGAGGCTGCACTATACCCATATTCTATCTAAGGAGATTTTCCAGTTCCTTTAGGCTTATCTCATTTGGAGCAGAACACCAAAATCTACGGGCATGTCATAAACCACTAGAGACATAGATTTGGTTAATTACTTGCTCTTACAGAGAATGCCTTAACAGACTATTGGTTACCTATTTGTATACAAGCATTGTCTACACAAGTTCATTTTCAGAAGAATCATGAATCCACTTATACCCCTGAGCAAAAGGGGGTCACTTTTTCAAGCTTTAATGAGCCTTCAAGCATGTAGAACTGGATATGAATTTTCTAAAGGATGAAAGCCAAAAACTTTTTTATTGGAAAAGATAACTTTCGTTCAAATTAAACTCTAAACAAGTACAGTTGCCTGTCTCACACCCCAAAAGAGGTGTTGCCCCTTTAAATCAGTAGCTTACAACAAAGCCCAAAAGAGATCTCCCCTAGAAACCCCTTGTTTGGGTAAGGTATCATCCAAACCATTTGCAGTCCTTCTAACCCATTTGAAGGTAACACCAATTTCCTGTGATAGGCACCTCACTTCTCTCAATCTTCATGTGGGTACAAACTCCTAAGTTGTTTGATAGCAAGGATGAAAGCAAAAATTTGTGCTCAGTGAATGTGTGCGAGGGAAAAGAGGTTCAAGGCACATCAGTCAAAGGAATCACCACAGAGATCTCCAAGGTCAAAGAAGGTCTCAAACAAATGATTTCTATCTATAGAATTATTTATATTGATAAAATAAATATACAGAACTCTATATGAAAGTGATGATAAGAAAGGAATATCGAATGGTCAATTTTTGCAAAAAGAAGTTGACCCTTCAAATGGTGTGTTCTTTATTCCCTTTCTCCTGTGCCCAGTTCAGGCAGGAAAAACATCACCTCCTCAATTAGGATAGAAATCATATACTCCTTTTGTGTAAAGGCATTACCATTATTTGCGTGTTATTATCAGATGATCTCCTTAGAAAGTGGCAGATTATAGCCTCATCCTCTTCGTCTAGGACTCATATGGCTCCACTTTTGTCTCCTTTAATCATTGATTTTATCAAGTTAAACTTCAATGGGTGTCTAACCCAAATTTACCAGGGATTGAGGGAAATTTTCAAGAACTGCTACAGCATAATCTTGACTAGAACCAATAGGAGAGGTGGATTCAACAACTGCTGAACTATTAGCAACATTACAAGGATTGAGATTGGAAAAATCATTAAACTCCAAAACTCGGTAGTAGAAAAAACTCAAAGGTGGTGATCGAATGGTGCAAAAAAAAATGCTTCACAGGGCATATGATGAGAGAAGTTGCATCCTAAGCTAGGGAGCTGAGAGCCACTTTCATTTGGATTTGGACCCAAAAGATAACCTTGCAGTATGGTTGATGCTTTGGCAATGCAAGGGGAAAATAGGAATCAATTATTTTAGGGGACTATCCCCTAGGAAAAGGGGTTGTAATGCAAACACACATTGAGATAGGTAGTGGCCAATGTGAGTGTTCACAGGGAAATTGTGTATGGTAAAAGTGCTATTCTTGTTTAATGTTCATGTGAGCGTCTCCTACGGTAGAAAGCAAGAAATACATCGAAAATAGAATATTATGCCAAGTTATCGCATAAAGTTAACAAATGCAGCAATATAACAGAAACCCATTTACCAAATTAAAAATAAACAGAATAAATAAATAAACGATCGATTCTAATCCATAAACGCCCTAAGCCCTGGAAGGGGGAGTGAATGCAGAAGAAGAGAAAACAGAAAACCTAGTATTAAATCCTAGTATTAATTGAACACGAAAAAAGTACGTAAATAGGGCAAATTTCAATTTCCACGATGAGAAAGAAAAATCAACTCCAAAAGAAATAAGTCTACCCGCACTTATCGCAGAGATTATTAAATCCACTAGATTGCAGAACCCACCCATTTCTCCATTCGATCGACGATGTCGGCCCCGCTTGAGACATTCATACAAATCTTGGACGCCATTCAGCGAATCCCCCTCTGCTCTGAAGACCTCTCGTGAGAAGATAAAACCCCAACAGAAATGCCTATTTCATTACAAAATAATCAATATCCACGACAGCAAGCGTTACGAGTTACGACTCTAGCCACTGATCAAAGCCCTAACTCCGTTGTGAATTTCACTTGAAAACTCTGGGGAAAAGAAAAACTAAGCTCCTCTCTCAGTTTACTTCTTCCTCGTATACTCGTCAGGTTCTCTATGTTCTGCATGAATTCAACCAGAACCCGACCGGAGAGCTCTTCAAATCAACCAAACGTCACCGGAAGCTCGCAACGGCGGACGAGTCCCGGGAGGGAATGGAAAAGTGTCCATGCAAATGCAAAATGGATCATGGATGCATAATATGCATGCATGACACTTGAAGTCTTGAAGATACAGCCAACTCTTTGGAAAATTGGAAGTTTCAACCTCTTGTTCCAGGCTCCTACTAACGCGTGTTTAGACAACAGCACCATAGACTGCGCCACCAGGCGCTTTTTAGCCCCACTGTAACACTGGTGGTCTTCCTCTTCCATTACCGGCTAAAAAGGGTAAATTGTTTCTAGATTTTTTTATTAAAATGCCTTTTTTTTTAATATGGGTTCTTTTTTATTGTGAACTCAAAAAATGTATTCATTCAATTTTCTTTTATGTCTTATATTTAAGATTTTAATTCTTATTTTCTCTCATTAAATTTTATACTTATTTTTTTCATTATTCATCATTAAATTCTATTAATTAAATCAATACATAATAATTTTAATAATATAAAAATTTAAATTTTAAAATCTACATGGAAATAAAATCATGTTTTCATCTAATACAAAAATATACATAATAAAAAATATATATAGAAATTTTTGGGCACATATATGATAAATAAAAATATTTTTATTAATTATGGAAATAGAATATAAAATCTAAAACCAAATAGAAATGAAACTATTTTCCAATTCCCTCTCATTAAATTCCATTTATAAGGTATTAATTATTATTCTCATAATTAAATCCATAACATTAATTTTAATAATATAAAAACTAATATTTAAAAAAAATTAACAACAAAAAATTTCTTAACCCATGGTGGATAAGCAATTCATCATTTAGGTCATATGGGTTAACCAATGGTGCCATAACTAAATAATAGAAATTTAAAATAGATATAGATAAAAATATAAAAATATAGAAAATTAAAAAAAAAAGGCATGTATCTAGAAAATAACTTTCAGAAATTTGATATTTATTGTTAACAGGTGTAATATATGTACTGCTCACAGTACCCGTAGGGGTATTTTTGTAATTCTATAGACATATTGTTATGTACGGGCAGAATAGTATAAATGCAAAGCTTCACTCAACTGAAGCTAAGTTTTTGAGGCCTTAACTCTGTAGCCTATTTTTCTTCTTCTTCTTCTTCTTCTTCTTTCTTCTTCCCTTCTTCTTCTCCTTCTCCTTCTGCTCAACATGGTATCAGAGCAGGACTGTCCAGGCCTGGAAAACAACCAACTGAGGTCTCTCTCCACTATTGCATATAAGCTATAGTCCTTATGCTCGAAGACAAGGAGATGAAGCATTCTCTAGTATTGTGGATTGTCTCCACTGTCGAGTTGGGTTTTGCTACATGAAAGCTGATTGTTCAACTTCCTGGCACAGAAAAAAGGGGTTCTGCTACTGATTGTTCAACTTCAAACCTTAGGTGTTGGTAGCTGGTGTTATTCGACTAAGAAGTCTATGAAAATCCATTCCAGACTTTCAAAGGAAGGTTCTGTCCTGAAGAGAAGTTCGAATCCATGACTGTTCTACCTATTCACAGTTCGGGTGACACAGGGACTGAAACTTTTTCTTTTCTTTTCCTGTTTATGGCTCTCTTCTTGCATGACTGTTAATGTCCCAAAAATCTATGTAGGGACTGTTCCCCTTCCTCCAAGTGTATGTTGTTCTATTCAACTCTCCAAGGGATTGTGGTTGAACCCTAGACCCTAAGTAATTGTTCAGCTGTCCTGGAAAGTGGATATCAGCCGACTAAGTGTGGTGCGCCACCACTTGTATTGTTGTTTCTACTGAGTTTTTTTTCTCTCTTGGTTGAGAAACTATATTGAAGTTGCAAAACTGTAGATCATTCAGATCTGGTTACACTACAAGAACAATTCGTATATTCTTTTGTGGACTCCTACACAGTGTAAGTCATACATCCTAGTACTGCAGCTGCAGTGTTTGTGTTTGGTTCTCTGTGAAACTGAAAATCAGCAAGTGCCTAGTTGTGGACTGTAATAGCTCTGTAAGGCAGTGTACCTGTGTTTTTTGAGTACTTCTAAACCTAGAATCATGAATAAGGAAAGATTGTGGTGCACTAATTGTCAGAGGCCCCGACACACCAAAGATACTTGTTGGGATCTCCATGGGAAACCAAAGTGGGTTTAGGATTTATCTAAGAAACAAGGCTTAGATGTAATTAGAAGACCCGGGCAACAAGGTACCAAGAAACACCACATGGCAAATATGGTTTCTCGGAAGAATCAGCCCTCCACTTCTACTGTGCCTCAAACACCACATAACCAATACAGCTACTTTGGATCAGACCCAAGGGAGGATATTGTAAACACCACCTCTTTTGCATCCATATCAGGTAATTCTTCCACTGCTTTCCATGTTGCCTCACACAACATTGACTCTCCATGGATCATCGATTCCGGAGCGTCAAAACACATGACTAATATGTCCTCTTACTTTCAAACTTATCACCCTCTTTCCGAAAGAGATAAAGTGAGATTATCTAATAGATCATACACTTCCATAGCTGGTCAAGGAACTCTCTCTCTTCCCCTCGGCCTTACTCTTTCTAATGTTCTTCATGTTTCCAAAATTCCCTATGAATTTGTTCTCAGTCAGTAGTATTACAAATTCCTTGAACTATTCTATGACTTTTTTCCCTACCTATTGTGTGATTCAAGATCTTGCCTCGGGGAGGACGATTGGTAGGGGTTGTATGGTTGATGGACTCTACATGCTGGAGAATACGGTTGGCCTTCATGTTACAGAGTCTATGAGTCAGTTCAAAAAGAGTAAAATGTATTTGTGGCATTATCGTTTGGGTCATTTATCTTTTGAAACCTTGAAATTCGTTTTCCAGAACTGCGTAAGTCAATGTATGTTTCTAATTTTTCCTGTCAAACGTGTCAGTTAAGCATGCATTGTAGAACTCAATTGCCTCAAAGAAATAGTAAATCTGAGTTTCCATTTCACATTGTGCATTCTAATGTGTGGGGCCCTGCTACTTTACCTTCTGAGAGTGGCTACAAGTACTTCATTGACGATTATTCCAGATACACTTGGATATATCCAATGTGAACCCGTGAGGAAATACCATAAATTATCCAAGATTTCCAGCGGATGGTCTTCACCAAATTTCAGACTGAGATTCAAATATTCCAGTCAGACAATGCAAAAGAATTTTTTCATAGTGACCTCACGGATTTATTTGCTCCATATGGCTCTCTTCATCGGAGCTCTTGTGCCCATACACCACAACAAAATGGTGTGGCTGAACAGAAGAACCAACACCTCCTTGAAGTGGCACGGGGTTTACTACTCCACATGAATGTTCCCAAACGATTTTGGTTTAAGGTTGTCCTTTGTTCTACATACCTCATTAACCAAATGCCCTCTCGTTGGTTAGAGTACAAAGCCCCACATCAGCTTCTCTTTCCTAAGGCCCCTCTTCTTTCTATCCCTCATCGTGTTTTTGGTTGTCGGTGTTTTGTCTAAAACCTATCTCCCACCCGGGGGAAATTGGACTCTCGTGCTATTCCGTGTATATTTCTTAGCTATTCATTATCTCAGAAAGGGTATCGTTGCTTTGATCATGTTTCTCAGAGATTCTATGTCTCCATGGATGTTACATTCTTTGAAAATGAACCCTTCTTTCCTGTTTCTCCTCAGGGGGAGTGTACACATGAAGAGAAACTAATTCAGCCTCCTCCTCTTCCTAATCCTTCTCCTCCTTCCCTTTCTCCTTCTGATCATCCATCTTTCCGTGTTTTTTCTTGACGTCGTAAAGGCCAACTAAGTTTATGAGCTGTGGAGAATCCAGAAGTTGTACCTCAAGTGCCATCAAATTCCTCGGGGGAAGATCATACTCACTCAGGTAACTTGACTTCCAATGATAGTTCTGACCTCCCTGTTGCTAATGATCTTGACCTTCCTATTGCTCACAGGAAAGGTGTTAGGTTGTGCACCACAAAACACCCCATTTTCAACTTTGTCTCCTATGAGAACATCTCACCTTCATTTTGTGCCTTCCTTACCTCCATTGACAGTATCCCTATTCCCAAGAATGTGGCAAAAGCTCTCTCAGTACCAAAATGGACAAATGCCATGAAGGAAGAAATTGATACTCTTCATAAGAATGGCATGTGGAAACTTGTTGATCTCTCTAAGGGTAAGGTTCTAGTTGGATGTAAATGGGTGTTCACTGTTAAGCATGGTGCTGATGGAACTGTGCAGAGGTATAAAGCTCGTTAAGTGGCAAAGGGTTTTACTCAAGTATATGGAGTTGATTATGCAAAAACCTTTGCCCCTGTTGCCAAAATGAACTCTATTAGAGTACTTTTCTCTCTTGCTGTCAATCTGAATTGGGATCTACATCAGCTCGACATCAAGAATGCCTTCTTGAATGGTGACCTTGAAGATGAAGTTTATATGGCTCAACCCCCCAGTTTTTTTGGCTCAAGGAAGTGAACAGAAAGTGTGCAAGTTAAAGAAGTCTTTATATGGGCTGAAGCAATCACCAAGAGCTTGGTTTAGTAGATTTCATATTGCAGTTCAGCAGAGGGGATACAAGCAATGTCAGTCAGATCACACACTATTTGTAAAAAGGGTAGAAGCTAAAATGGCTACCCTAATAGTATATGTGGATGACATAATTGTTACTGGTGACTAGGAGGATGAAATTCAAAGTTTGAAGGGCTTCCTTGCCACTCAGTTCGAAGTGAAAGATCTAGGACCTGCCAAATACTTCTTTGGAATTGAGGTTGCCCGATAAAAAAAGAGTATCTTTATCTCCCAAAGGAAATATGTCATAGACTTGCTTAAGGACACTGGAAAGATTGGAATTAAACCAGTTGACTCTCCCATTGACCCCGACCATAAGTTAAGTGACAGACAAGGTGAACCTCTTAAGGATGTGAAGCAATTTCAGATGCTTGTAGGAAGATTGTTGTACCTCTCTATGACTCGTCCAGACATAGCATATGTTGTTGGTGTCCTCAGCCAGTTCATGCATGCACCTATGTCCACCCATCTTGAAGCAGCAGAGAGAGTACTTTGATATCTTAAGAAGTTCCCGGGTGCTGGTTTATTATTCCAGAAACATGGACACTTGAGGTTTGAAACTTACACAGATGCGGATTGGGCTAGATCCCAAAGTGACAGAAGGTCTACTAGTGGTTATTGCACCTTTGTAGGAAGGAACCTTGTTACTTGGAGGAGTAAGAAGCAAACCGTGGTAGCTAGACCCAGTGCTGAAGCTGAGTATGGTGCAATGGCACACGAAGTAGCCAAAGGTATGTGGATAAAGAATCTATTGGGAGAGTTGGGTTTTCCAGTTGGTAAACCCATGACTCTACTCTGTGACAACAAGGCGACTATCAGTATCGCTGCCAACCTGGTACTACATGATAGAACAAAGCACATTGAAGTTGACAAGCATTTTATCAAAGAGAAAATCATCACAGGCGAAGTATGTACTCCATACATCAGCTCTGAAGACCAACTAACAGACTTATTTACAAAAGGGCTAAACCATTCCAGACATCAAGGTCTCTGTGACAAGTTGGGCATGATTGATATCTATGCCCCAACTTGAGGGGGAGTGTTAACAGGTGTAATATATGTACTATTCACAAACTTAGTACCCGTAGGGGTATTTTTGTAATTTTGTAGACATATTGTTATGTATGGCCAAAATAGTATAAATGCAAAGCTTCACTCGACTAAAGCTAAGCTTTTGAGGCCTTAACTTTGTAGCCTCTTTTTCTTCTTCTTCTTCTTCTTCTTCTTCTTTCTTCTTCCCTTCTTCTTCTCCTTCTCCTTCTACTCAACATTTATTAATAATAATTTTAAAATCTTAATCTATATTTATATATACTAAATTTTATATTTATTATATTTTTAGTAACTATTTATTGTATTTTTGTGATAAATATATTTTCAATATTTATGTATAAATCTATTTTGTTTTGTTATTTAATAGAAAATTTTCAACCGAGAACTCTCAGACACTCTTCATTTTAGCCTTTCTTGCTCCCTCATGAAGCCACCTCATCACTCCCTTCTCCCTTTCTCATACTGAATTATTTAATTTATTTAATTAATTAACAATATTAGCAATGCATAATTTAACTGTATTAATTAATTAATTAATTACCATAATTAATAAAAATATTGTTAATTCATGAATTACTAATTAATTATATCAAAATATCGTTAATTAATCAATAATATTTTCATAACTATTGTTTATTAATTAAATAGTTAAATAAATGTCATAATTAATGACAATAATATCTTTAACAAAATATCATGATTAATTGTGGTATTTATTTAATTATTTATTTTAGATATTTTGGTAATTTTTGTAAGCATGTGGGATATTTTAGTCAAATCGGGTTTAAGGAGGCCAAAACAAAATTATAATCTAATGGTGGGTATTTTGGGTTAAGAAAGTGAAGGGTGGAAATGGATTTGAGTATATACAATGGTTTTACGTATACAAGCCAATGAGGTTGACAAAAATGGAATCTTTTTATATGGAGGGCAAATAAGGATATTTTTGGCTAAAATTTTACAAGGTGGTAGGCATTTTGAATCGATTGGTGGTGTCATATTGGCCTAAATAGGCTCACATTAGGCGGATCTAGAGGAGTAGTGGTTCAAATAATTTATTAACTTTGAAACAAAATATTGGTGTGATAGAGGAGAAAATGAGGGAATTTTTTGTTAAAACTTGGCATGGTGGAGTTTTTGAGCATTATGGGTTGATTGGTATGGTCAAATTAGCCCATTTTTGCCAAGATCGGGCTGATTCAGAAAGGATTTGATATGGTCAATGCTAAGCTTTGAAATGGAATATTGGTGTAATGGAGGGGCAAACAAAGGTTTTGGGGCTGAATTTTTGCAAGTAAGGTTTTTAGGGTGTCTAGGATCTTATGAAAACATCTGTTTGATTTTGGAGAGCCAAAATCATGGAAATTTGGGTCAACAAGAGCATCATAAATGAAATATCCATTCGATGATGAGGCAAATGGGGGAATTTTAGGCTAAAAATTTATGGGTAGATGTTTTTGGTGTATCTAGAGTTCAATTGTGTGGTATAATTGATTCAAAGATGTTAGGATAAAGGAGATTTGGGTTATGGGTGCTTTAGGCTAACAATAGGGTTTAAAAGATAATCTTGGTTTGATAAAAGAATAAATGAATGGGAATCTTGGGTTGAAATTTCAGGGGTAGATATTTCAGGAGGTCATAGGTCTGATGATGGTGTTCATGGATTTTTAGGTACTTTAGAAGGATCGGAATGGTCTGATTCAATGTTCAAGGTAAATTAGGGTTTTGATGGAAAATTGGGCAAAAACCAAGTGCTGACAATGGGGTTTCTAGAGGTATTGGTCTCTTGGATCATTTGGTGGGTTTGATTGGTCCATAAATGTTATGATTAAGGGAATTTAAGAAATGAATATCTTGGTTAATGAGATGACCCAAATTAAAATCTTAGTGTGGTGAAGGATTAAATGTGGGATATTTGTAATGAAATTTTGTGGTAATGTGTTTATAAGTATATAGGTCTCTTTAAAAGCCATTAACTCTAATTTACAATTTGGTTAAAAATATATCCTCTTTCAACTAATTCATTATACAAAACAAAAATAAATATGATAAGTAAATTATAATTTAAAATTTCTACATGCGTTTATTACACCAACTTACCTATAATTTGCAACAGTCATACTTTAGTATATCAACTTTAAAATGTACCACCACATTATCTTAAAGTTCTCTCTAAAAAATTGCACTTCAGCACATAGCGGTTAAGGAGACCATGTTTTGTGCATCCATGGGTGCACTGGACGAGTGCACCCTCGAGTGAGAGGTGAACACGTCATCTCATCCATCTTAAGTACGAATTAACGGAAACTTTCTCTTTACCAGTCATTTGGTTGGTTGAACTAACCATTTTTTACTATCCTCCATCGAACCCATGCATCCATCGGCGACTCACTGCACACCGACCGCGGTGGCGGCATGAACGTATAAGCCATCGGCAATAAGAAAAAATCCACTATCCCCCCACTCTCCCTCCCCTCCATTATCCCGTCCGATACTCGTCCACTCTTTTGAAAGACTACATCAGGTTTTCGCCAAGAGTTGCTCCAATTCAGAATATTCTTTGTATTAACTGGAAATAACGCAGAAGGAGAATTTTGAGAGAGAGAGAGAGAGAGTTTGGGAAGAGCCTAAGCATTCAGATTGAGGAGACGTTGCTTGAGTGGATAGATAAGCTTCTTTGGTACAACAAATTGGAGAAGCATTTGAGGATAATTGATCCGAAATGATTTCACTCCTCCAACCCAATAATGCTAACAACATCTTTAGATCGATCAATAACAGATTAACAAGGCTTTTTATGTTTTGAGGGAGGGAGCCGAATTGCAGTGGAATACTAACAAATCACATTGCGACGATACTAATTGCAGCAACAGCCATGTCGTGCCTTCATGTCCTGCCATTGCTCATTTCTTCTCCGCCAATGTCCCTACCATGATCTTCTCATACCCACCACCGCTACCACATACGCCACCAGCGCCGCCTGAATTGGCCCCCAGGCTTGGATTATACATGGCCAATTCCGCATACGACCCTTTGTAGACCTTTTGTTCGGTGTCCATTAAAGCCACCCCATATGGGTATCCATTGTACGACACATGGGATTTGTTCACCGCTTCAAGTGCTGCATACTTCAGTTTCATGTTATAATCCAATACAACTCTATCGTTGCTATAGCATCGATTGGCCTCGTTGTTAATCTTAACCACACCGTCTTCGTGGTCATCATCGCTGAAGGTCATGCCATTGTGATGGGGCTCCGAAAGTAATGGCACATCATTGTCTAGTAGATCGTTGGGACCAAATCTTTGGGGAGGAAATGGGACCGAATCTTTGGGGCAACATCTCCTATCAAACAAGATAATGAAGGGGAGGGAGAGCAGGGGGACAGTGGCTTTTTTTTTTCCACTGCCGTTGGCTTATGCATTCACGATGCCGATGTGTAGTGAGTCGCTGATGGAAGCTTGGGTTCGGTGGAGGAGAGTCAAAAATGGAAAGGAGAGTAAAAAATTGTCGGTTCAACTAGTCAAATGACTGGTAACGGAGAAAGTTTCCATTAAGTCGCAGTTAAGACGAATGAGAAGACATGTTCGCCTCTCATTCGAGGGTGCACTCGTCCAATGCACCCATGGGTAGTAAAATTATCAAACTGTTGTTTTCCCTTTCTTCTTATATAGCCACTAACAAATAAAAAATCCAGTGATGAGAAAACAATTAATAATTTCAAATCTCACATGAACACCAAAGTCTACAAAATCGACGACATGTAGATGTCTTCCCCTTCATGGTATGTAACAAGCAAATAGAAGATTATGGGCTAACCTATACATGTAGATGTCTTTCTCTTTCCCTTTCATCCAATTTTATTGGGATTTGGTTTCTAGAGGCAAGATTCAAAAGACAAGAAAGGGTCAGGGGTCAAGGTGTGGGTGTGGGCGTCGCCGCGTCGGACGACTAAACTATCCAAATTTGCAATTTTCTTAATTCACAACATCTTCAAAAAGAGTTATATAACATTATTGCACTCCGGGTTATTCCATTCCCCTATCATTTTACAACAAATTTTTTCTCATAAACTCAAAAATCATCTGAATGGTATGGAATAGAGCCATCAAAACACTTAGGTGATCCAATTCTTTATTAGTACAATTGGCTAAATTATTAGTATCACATTGACACATTCAAAAAATGTGAGTTTTTCTAAGATTTGGCCATGTGAAATTGTATAACTCTTAGCAAGTTCTATCTCACTTGCAAATAGAGACTTAGGTAGAATCAACATGAATGTTGAATCCTACTGAATCACGACTAGGGTTTATTCATGGTGATCCTATTTTGCTTCACCCCATTGTTGGTAAGCAAGATTATGGGAGAAAAAAACGAAAACAAAATTTTATTTTATTTGTAGTTGGGATCCGAAAGGGGATGACCAGTGACCAATTTTCTTTCGTTGTGTTTTTTTTTTTTTTTTTTGAAAGCCCTTAGGTACCTTCATTCAACTTTCAAATCTCAGTTACATCCTTGTTCAATAGAAAAGAGATAAACTCAAGAGCATAGGACCAAGTTTGAGGAAGTTGACAAGTAAGAGCAAATTTACCTAAGTGGTGACCTACCTAGTTACCAGATGTAGGAGTAAAAGTAACTGAAGAACCATCAACGTGATTGAGGAGACTCCTACAACTAGATATTAGAGTAAAAATACTCCAAGGAGGATGAGAGTTTTCCTCCAACAAGAGCTTAATAACTATTTCATTATCACCTTCAAAGATGGTGTGAGAGAATCCCATGGAAATGGAAAACTTTATACTTTCCAATAGAGTTGTGGCTTCATAAACAATTGGAAGCAAATGATTGAGAGGAATAGCTCACGCAAAAATGAGAGATCCCGTGTGGTCCCTCACTACAAATGCCACACCTGACCTCTAAGAGAAATTGGCTCCATCAAAGTTAATTTTTAAATGGCCATTGGGTGGCTTTGTCCAGTACTGGCTAAATCAATCTATTTCTTGCAGGATCCATATTGTTACCATGATGATTAGAAGTGACCAATAAGTTCTGATGAGCGAAACCAGTGGCGTGCTGGATAATCATATGAGGATTCCATGGGTTGTTATTGAATACTAAAGCATTTCTTGAAATCCAAATATGCCATAGAAAATATATGATTTTCAGTAAATCAATATCAATGATGAGCCTTGATTTGAAAAGCTTTATCCAGATTGTGATCCAACTAGCAATACTCATGTCAGTGGTTACATCAGAACGGACAACAATGTCCACACCAAACCAAACTTGCTTTGTCAATGGGCATTTGAGAAATAAATGTTTAAGGGATTCATCATCTTCATCACACAGAGGGCAATAAGTATTTATGTGTTTAAGCACCACTTGCAATCTTCTTTTAATAGGAATAGCATCATGCATTATTCTCCAAATGAAAATATGCAATTTAGGTGGAATGAACTTTAAACTCAAGAAATAATGCCACGAGATACCATCACCGAAAAGATGGGCAAAAGAATGTAAGGTTTTTTTTTTTGTTAGTAGGAATTTGCACCCAGAAGTTGTATAATTTCCATGTGGTGTTAATGTCCAAACCAAAATATCTTCTATTTCTTCATTTGGGATTGGGAGAGACATATTATATATATGGTTAGTTACAGTGGTGTCAAAGAATAGGTTCACCAGATCACGACGCCAAATCATTGTAAAGTGGTCAATTAAGCTTGCAACCTTTAAAGGCATATGTTGGTGATGAACATAATTTAGTTGAAAGCTACAGGTAACCACAGACTTTCAGTAATGTTAATATGCCAACCATTGGCCACCAGCCATCGACAACCCTTTAGAAGGTATGGTTGGCATTTCAAAATGCCCTTTCAAATATATGATGAGCCACTGTTGATTTTGGCACGCCAAAAGTTTGAGTTCTTAATATATTTGGCATGAAAAATTTTTGCCCACAAAGAATTGGGATTGCTCAAGAAATGCCAATTTAATTTTATAATGGGAGCCACATTCTTCAAATTTGTATCACAGAAGCCAAGTCCAACAAAATCCTTTGGTAACATAAAGGATTACCAGGTTTGAAGATGTAAAGTATTGAAGTTCGAGTCTAACCACCAAAAGTTACAATAAACATTGTTCAACTTATTACAGATTGTTGCCGACAATAGATAAGTTTGTTTTATATATTGTGGCAAAGCTTGAAGAGTAGTAGTGATGAGCACACTTCTTCCAGCATGAGAGAGAGTATTCTTTTTCCAATTGACGATCTCATTTTCAACTAATCCACAAAATAATTCCGTTCCATAGTTTTAGGTCTACCTAAGAAGAGAAGACCACCCAAATATTTATCCCACCGCTTCATAAAGGATACTCCAAACTTGCTAGTTATTTGAATTCGTATTCTTCTATGTGTATTGGTGCTAAAGAAAATGGATGACTTATTAAAGTTAACCTCTTGTCTAGACTGGTTACAGAAAATATGCAGAACATCAAGAATACGGGTTGCCTTAGTACAACTGCATCTCCCAAATAGCAAAAGATCATATGCGAACATCAAGTGAGAAATATGGATGCCAATTTTGGTGAAATTGAAGCCATGAATCCCCCTTAGTTTAAGCTTGGATTCTAGGAGCATGGACAACATTTCCATACACAAAATAAAGAGGTAGGGTGATAATGGACAGTCCTGTCGCAAACATCTACTTGGACAAAAAGAAGTGCTAGGTTTACCATTTAGAAGCACCGAAAAATTGGGTTGTTGAGATGCATTGATAAATGAGGTTGCATATTTCATTTGAGAACCCGAAGTGATGAAGAACAATGTGCAAAAAAGACCATTCCATTTTATCATAAGCTTTAGCAAAATCTAGTTTAAGAAGAAAGTTTCCAACTCTACCTTTTTTGTTTCTTCATGTTATGAAGGACCTCTTGAGTGATAGTTGTGTTATCAGTTATGTTTCATCCAGGGGTGAAAGCACATTGAAATGGGGAGACCAGTTTGGGGAGGATCGGCTTCAGCCTATTGCAAATGACCTTGGCTACAATTTTGTATAGAACATTGCTTAAGCCGATTGGCATGAAGTCTTTTGCATTTTCAACTTTCTCAGTTTTTTGGATCAAACAGAGGTAAGTGAAATTCACATGTTTGATATCCTCGAGATTTTTTAAAATATGTTGTACTCAAGCTGTGATGTCAACACCCACAATGGACCATTGATTCTGTAAAATTCCTGCATGCATTCCATCTGGCCCAAGTGATTTCCAAGGTCCAATCCCACATAAAACAGCCTTAACTTCCTCAGTGGGGGGAGTATGATGAAGTAAATCATTATCTTCAGGGGAGAGAAACCTATCTTAATTTGGAACTTGGATATTTGATAAATCAGGGCTAGTAGAAGTAACTAGATCTTTAAAATATGAAACAAGGGTTTGAGGTATCTCATCATCATTGGTGGTCCAATTTCCAACATAATTTTTAAGACATTAAATTCTATTATTTCGCCTTTTGTTGATTGTAGAGATATGAAAATATGTGGTGCATCTTTCACCATGCAAGGTCTAGTCAACATTGGCATTCCGCTTCCAATAAAGTTATTCATGCATAAGCCAAGATTCTAAATCTTTTTGAACTCTGAAATGTCTTGAAAAGTTTTTGGAAAAGCTGGGCATGATTGAAGATGAAGCAATTTTGGTTTTGTATTATATATGTGTCTAATGATAATTCACCCCTAAAAGCTAATTGTTAGAGGGAGCGAATTCAAGTATATATATATATATATATATATTACACAACAACATCCCATACTACCAATGTGGGATATTTCACATTAGCATCCCATATTACTAACGTGAGACAAATGGATCATAACATTACTCAATACAATGCTTGTAGTTTTTTTTTTCATAATTCTTTTATATTGCTATCAAATGATATAAATTCTTATATTCCATGAGTTCACAACTAGTGAGAGAGATTCCTTCAATGAAGAATGCAAGAAATTTATAAATGAGAGAGTAATTTTGGAAAATGGCATTGCTCTGATTCACAGCTTCTAAAGAGAGAGTAGGAAAAAAATGTTACCGTTCGCTACTCAACAAGTCTCAAGTAAAAAGACAGTGAATAGTACATTCTTCCAAATGCTAATTTTGGGATTTAAAAATGTCTCCAATCACACCCAGGACATTATGTGTGTGAGATAACTGATGAAATGAACAGTTGAAACAAAAATAAATCAAAACTTACACTCAAATCATTTGCACTACTATAGTTTTACATCAGTGCAAATTAAAATAACATCCCAAAGTACAAATTTGCTTACCCATATAACTTCCAACATAATCTACAACGTGCATCTCAAATATGTATCGTACTATATTTACTATTCTTAGCTATGAACCTTCGTTGTCTTCCTAGTTCCCACTACTGTATGGACATCGTTCATATAGAATTTACATCTACATTGAAGCATTAACCACGCCATTCCACTAATCAAATAAATTAAGTAAAAACTGTATTACACAAAAAATCATATAACACCTTGAGAACATAGCATCCAACAGGGAATATATCTCCATCAATTTAACATACAAGTATGAGAAATATTCCCAATATAATTAGGGGTGATGGTTGATTGGGCCAAGTGGGCTTTGTAAGGCTATAACCTAGGTCTGGGCCTTGCTCAACCGGAAGAGTTTTGGCTAGTCAAAGTACCTCATGAATTTTGACGAAGATCACTTGTTTGGTAATATCTTTTATAGTACTGGTTGATTGGCCATAATATATATTTTTTTTTCTGGTATCATAGTTGAACCCCATTGGTAAATATATTAGAGATATTGCTTGAAATACTTCTCCTAGGGTTGCAATCTTGACAAACCCAACCTGAGCCCCCATCAAGTTTTAGTGTGGGCTGGGCTGAGTTGGATAGATCAGGCTTGTCTTCAAACTTGGTCCATGCTCGGGCCTTAGGCCTAATTTTTAGATTGGGATTGGGTTGAGCTTAAACCTGCCCCAACCCATTCAACTTGCACCCTTAATCTTCCATTTTTTACATTTTCTTTATTTTTGTTGTCTTTTTTATATCATAGACTTCTTTTTTTTTTATCTTTTTAAAGCAAATTTCATCTTTAACCCCTGACCTATTTTATATAGGGGGTATGACGAGTTAGGTCTAAGTTGGCATAGGGTAGAACAAGAATAGACGTGACAAAAAATATCAAGGTCCTCGAATTGAACCAGACCCTTTATATATTATGGCTCATCAGATGGGGCCTGAATCAGTTTGTGACTGGGTCCAAAACCGATAAAATTGGGACGATAAATTGGGAACCAAAATCGATCCATCGGTACAGATTATGGAACTAGAAACCGGCCCAATCCCACCGGGTCGGCCCCGATCCATTGAGATCCCTATTTTTATACCTGCAATTCCTGTCCATGCAGCATCGTAGATTCATGCACTCGATGGTTGATTAGTGGAAACGGGCATATAATCATCAATTCTATCTATCCCTTTTAGAAAAAAGAATCCTATTTTAGTGGTTATGATTACGTTTCCAACCAAGGAGACACATATTATAATGGTGGGAGCGGAATATATTATTAGTTCTTTACGGCGGCGTGGTCGTTTGGGCGGTAAATTGAAACCGCCAAGTAGGAAGAAAGAAGAAGATTCCCTCTCTCTCTAATTCTCTATCGCCCGGCCCGCATACATAGCACACACATGACACAACTCTTAAATGAACGAGGAATGCCGGAAAGCCCTCCCGCGCCGGTCCCCACCGCATCACATTTGAATTTGAAAAAGAACCACCAATTGAGAGAGTAGAGTGAGGGAGCAGCAGTATAAGCAGAATAACGCTTGTCAACGCGCTCCTGCGTATTTTCAAAAAACCAAAACCAGATTTGAAGTTTGAAAACATTCGCAGTCTTAATAAACCCTAAGCTTACACTATTCCCATTCCTCTTCTCTCTCTTCTCTCTTTCGGTCTTCCCCCTTTCTCCCTGTCATCTCCGACTCTGCACAGATTTACAAACACTCACTCCATCATCTTCTCCTCTCCCTCTTTTTTTTTTCGCTAAATTATTGACCAGAGAACAATGAGCGATAATATGGAGCCTGGGCATTCGTCTCAGTTTGTGTTTCCACGAAGAGACGTGACTGTTATCTGGTCTTCTCAACCTGACGTTTAATTCACAATTGAACATCCATAGGTTCAATCACTTTTTATTTTTCTCAATTGTCTTTCGCGGAAGTGGAAACCATCATGGAAGATCCATCTGGTTCGGAATCCGTATTGGGTCCACCACTCGTGAATCCTAGATCTGATCCAAAGGTTTTTCTTTACCTTTTTTTTTTTTTTTTTTCTCGGAGGAGGTTTCATTATTTTTATTATTATTTTTTTCTGAGAATCTAACTCTTTACAGGTTACGGTGCTTATTTTTCTTGTTTTTCTTTTCTAGCCGTTGGCGGAGAAGCGAGATTGTACAGAATTGGGAGGAAACTCAGAGCTCGCTCCAAAGCGAATTAAAATGAGACATCTCGAATCACTTTATTGTTTCGGGGCAAATTCAAGTGAGTTTCCATTTTCCCGCTGTTATTTTTCGTCATTTGATTGGGCTCCAAGCAAGATTTTATCCTGGAAATGCATTAGCTGTTTAGCACCTATAGCTCACGTTCTTATGTGGCTTCTCTCTCTCTCGCTCTCTCATTTTCAATGATCAAAAATTCTTGTGTCAGAAGATGGTTTATCTAAGATGCGTTTCTGGAATTACTGTTTTCCTTTTTTTTCCCCTTCTTTACCTTCTCTTTTACGTTTCTAAAAAGTATATCTTTATGCTGGGTTAAACGTTCCTTAGTATATGAAGTATGGTTATTCAAATTTCTGCAATGACTTTCAATCAACAAGGTTTTAACTTTTGATTTCATGTTTTATTTAGAACTTCATTTTGAATTGTAGCACAGGAACACAATTGAAAATCTTGTCAAACACCCATTTTTTGGTCTGGTCTTACTATTTTCTTCCAAACTGCTTATTTAATGCATGGTTGGTTGTAATTCTAAAAGTCTTGCGAGGAACTTTGGATCCTCTTTGCTTATTTGTTCAGCTCGCTCTACATTTTCCATCTTCAATTTCATTTGTCTGTATATTTCCTTATACACACTTGAAATTCCTGGTTCTAAGTTATAATTCATCTTGCAGTTAAGGAAAACCATTATGGGGAGGAATCTTTTTTAAGGAAAGAAACCACAGACCGATTACACCTTGACATAGAGGAGACATCCCAAATCATGCAAGAGCCTTCAACCACAATTTCAGATGCATTCCAGGCAATAACAACAGGAGGAAATGAGCATTCTTTCTTAGAGGAAGCCACTCGTTTGAGTTTAGGTAATGTTAATGTTGCTCCAAATTCTTTTGATCTCAATGCCAAAGCGCATGCTGCTAATAACTCCATGCATGGTGAAGCATTACTACATGTTGACGATATTAGCAAGCCATCTTTGCTTGCAAAGCACCAGAAAGATCATGGTGGTAATTTTACAGCTTCAAGAGGCACTGGGTTGGATCTCAATGCAACAGATGTCTCCAGCTCGGTTGATCAAGAATCATTTTTTCCTTATGAAATTTATGGTCATGTTAAATCCAGAGAGGCTTCAGAGTGTGGGAGCTCAACCGGGCCTTTGGAGGAAAATGATTCATTGAAATTGTGGAAAGAGATGAAGCAAAATGGTTTCCTCTCATCTTCACATGGAGGCATACCGGTGCCTAAGCAGCGTGGGAGGAAAAGTAAAAATGATGTGCTCAAGAAAAAAATGGAGCTTGCAAAGAGGGAACAGGTTAATAGATTCACGAAGATTGCGGCCCCTAGTGGGTTACTCAATGAATTGAACCCTGGGATCATTAACCATGTGAGGAATAGTAAACAGGTCCATTCTATAATTGAGGCCCTAGTCAGATCTGAAAAGCTTGAAAATGGTCACATTCAAAGAAGATCAGAAAGCCATTTAAAAAGAGGAAAGGAAGTAAATGATAGAAAGAAAGACCCAGAAAATTTTCATGATTCAGGAATTAGTCAACCTAATCATTCTCATGAAAATGAACCTTCAAATACCATATCAGGAAGTAGGAAGGCTCCTTTATCCTTGGATAAACAAACTGTTTCTTTGAGTTCAGATCATAAAGTTGGACATGGTGAAACATATGTAGTGGAGAGAAAGATTCATGACAAAATTTCAGGTGCTTTGAACTTCACCTCTGAATGTGCTGATAGTGCTCTTACAATTAAATTGTCATCAGCTACAAATGTTGCATCAGA
The DNA here is from genome assembly GCF_056320005.1 of Nelumbo lutea. Classification (NCBI taxonomy): domain Eukaryota; kingdom Viridiplantae; phylum Streptophyta; class Magnoliopsida; order Proteales; family Nelumbonaceae; genus Nelumbo; species Nelumbo lutea. The sequence goes on along the minus strand of NC_142685.1, from coordinate 1,661,478 downwards.
AGATAACAGCTCTGTGTCTAATGAGGAGCCGGTGAATCAAGCGAGTGTTTCTTCTCTTTCTGTAAAAGGTCAGTTTTAATATTAGGCATAAATCTCTTAACATATTATTATTCTCTTTGTAATTCATGCCTAGTCCTACACAGTGTTCTGAGTTCACAATGGGAAGAGATACAAAATGTAAAAGCGTGGTGGTTAGCAACCGGCTCCCTTATGAATAGGACACCCCTGCAGGGAGGTGTTTGGCAGTACTAGGAGCTTGGTTGTCCATAGAGTGGCTCACGGGGAGATTATCTTGGTTGAAAATTGATCTGGCCTTAAGTCTTTTTTTTTTTTTTTGGTGGTTATATAAGTCATTCTTACATATTCAACAGGAAAGGTAGTTTTACACATAACATAGTTTAATGGATGACTTAAAAAGAAATAGTTGTTAACACCTTAAGCTGATTTGGGTGTTTACTTGGTTTCTTAGCTGCCACAGTAGCTTCTCAGTGGTTGGAACTTCTTTATCAAGACATCAGAGGACGTCTAGCAGGTATTTCTATGCTTTTGTAGAAGGCATAGGAGATTGGCAATGAGTAAAGATATCCTTAGTGCAGCATATTTATGTTGCTGTCTTCTTTTATGTGCAGCATTGCGGCGCAGTAGGAAGAGAGTTCGGGCTGTGATTCAGACAGAACTGCCTTTTCTAATGTCAAAAGAGTTTTCTTCTAACAATGAAAATGATCCATATTTGAGGCAGTCATCCATTGATGGACATCCCAACATTGCAAGTCTAGAGATGCATCAAGCAAAGTGGACTGCCTTGTTTGATCAAATGGAAAATGCACTGGCTGAAGAGGGGAAACATTTGGTGAGTCTAATAGAAAATAGTTGGATTACAGGCTCATTATTGTGATTTTGAAAAAAAAAACAGTTGCAAGAGGTACTATTTTCAGGAGATCTGAGTTTTACTTCTCTCCATTTCCTGTATGTACACCTGCTTTAGCATTAGGATCATGCATTTGATGGTCCCAACTAGAAGATTTTTTTTAGGTACCCAGAAGTTCTAGCAGATTATCATAATAGTCTGCTCTCACATTCCTTTGGACTAGACAGCAAAATTTTCTGGAGCCATATACACAGTGAATCAAATGATGAGAAATCCAATTAGGAAAATCTTTTTCACCCAGAAGATCTTTGTGGTTGGAAACTGTGTGCTTAGTTGCTTACCATGTGTTGATGTTTGAGTCATCTGTTTTTTTCTCAAGAAGTACCTTGTGCTTCCTCCTTTTTTGTTATTCCCCCATCAAAATGTATCTTGTTTATTAGAATTGGCCTTAATCTTGTGTCTGGGGACACAATGACTTGCCATGTCTTGCATGTCTTGGAAACTAAGATTCACCAGGTTCCCACCCTGTAGATTGGATATTGGACAATTTGTTTTTAAGGTAAAATAAAATGTTTACAAATGGAAAACCAGATGGTTGAAGATCATCTAAGTAAGTTGATTTTATAAGACCAATGTTAGAACTGGACCCATATGGTGGACTGATGGTGAGTCCCAATCCTAGAACCATGCAATACTTCTATGGTTCCTGGCCCCAGATCTAATATGCTCACTTAAGAGTTAATGAATTTGAGTTTGTTCTGTCAATAAATGTTAATTCATTCTGTTTGTTTTTGGTAGGCATATAACTAGTTTTTTGGTTTATAAATCAGGAACACTGGTTGTATCAAGTCAAAGAGATGCAATTGCATTGTGAACAGGGTCTACAATGTGTAAACTGGTTTACAGCAAGTGGTTTGCCACAAGTCGGTGGATCAGATACTGAATCCAGGTAAAGCCATCTCTTTCAACATTAACATTTTACATTATTATAGTTTCTTTTATGATGCATTGGTATGCTTTTTTTTCCAGTTAAAAAAATGTGCATCAGTTCAATTATTATAGAGTTTTCCTGTTAGCTTTCTGTTGCAGGGTTGGATAATGTGGTGTTTATGGCATTTTATTTTCTGATTCAAGAGAACAAAACAAAATATCTAAATGATCAGGATTTTTTTGCCTAGAGAAGCTGTCTATATATATTCCTAGAGCAATGAAATACCAATACATATAAATAGGTTGAGTAGCCATGGTCTTCTTTCTATCCACCTTTTTCTATTCATGATCTGATTGGTAGAATTCAGATCTGTACTAGATCCAGAATTAGTTTAAGAATAACAGTAGAAAGAGATAGAAGAGAGAAGAAAGAAGAAGAGAAGAGAAGAGAGGGGAAGAAAAGTTTGGTTAGAACTAGAGAAGTCAATCTCTCTAGTCAGCCAGTTTGATATTTATGGTTTTCTAAAATAGAATATAAAGACTGTTATGCCCCTACTTAAATATGGGACACATCACCTAAGTTGGACATTACATCACACTCCCAACATAAAGTAAAAAGACCAAACTGCCCTCTACAGCCGACTCTAGCAGTAGTCATCTCCACAAAGCATAAAATATTTTCCTGGATTGTTTTGATATATTGTCTTGATCATTTAAATGAGGATATTCTGTTAAGCTTTTATATCATCTAACTGGTCTTCTGATCAAATTTCAATAATGAAATCCATAATAAGTTGCTGTTGGTCTCTCTGCATACCGCAGGTTGGTCATTGCTCACAAGGCCAGATGACCTAATTGGTCTCAAAAAATACGTCAACTATGTTTTCATTTATCTTTGTATCTTTAGACACAAAAATTGCAATATGTTAAACAGCTAAAATATTAAAACTGTACCTAGTCTATTCTTGTTGGAGGTCATCTTGGTTAGTTATTTTAGTTTGCTCTGAGGTAAGATTAGGTTGGTTGTATACATTATGCTGCTCTTTTGGGTGTTAATTTGATAACCATGCAACAGATTGTGGGTTTGACATGGTAATCTAGTCTTTTTCATAGTTGTTTTTGTTGCATTTGGAGTCGAATAGGTTTTCACAACCAAATTGCTAATTTCTTTTGCAGATTAAGAAAAGCAGACTACTCAGAGAGGGAATTAGCCATAAGGGCAGCAGCAGCTTCCATTTACTCCACTTGCAACTTTGTCATGTCTACAGAAAATATGTCCTGTTTCTAAACTTGTCCAAAATCCAAATCCTCCACAAATCAGGTTAATTTCTAAATTAATTGGATCATTTCCTAGTATTAGTTTCACTAATTTCAATTGTGCATTTATTATTAGTCAACGAAATAGTGATTCAGGTTTGCTTTGGTGTAACATTAGAAGCTATAATTGATAATTTGTGTTTCGAGTTTTACTGAAAGTCAGATTTTCAGCATTGGCCAGCACGGGGAGATAATCAGTGTTATTGGAATTTTAATTGTCAAATAAAAAAGATTATGGAATATGTGAATTATCAAAGTATGAAATTCCAGCTATTCGTATATGTTCTAATTTTTTGGAATGAGTTTTTGCTTTGAAACTTTGTCATCCATCTGGCTGTTAGGATTGTCAATGAATTCCAAAAGATTGAATACCCAATTCGACTCAGATTATCTTGGATTTGGATGTTAGAACTTGCATCCTATTAATAATTGGATTTCGTGTGGATTTAACCCCATTTGACTCAATTAAAATCAGAGTTTGATAAAAAATATTTATTTTATGTATATATGTAGTATAATTATGTATATAGTAATATAAATAAGTATTATGTATAATTATATAAAGTTTATAAATGATAAATTTTAATATTTTATATTTATATACATTTATTATATATAAGTTAAAAATTAACTTACAATACATTTATCATGGAAGTGGCATTGCAACTTTGCAAGCAGGTTTTTTTGACTGCAATGGTCATATTCAGCTTATCCCTTCGAGATGTATACCTCCACCTCAGGGAAGCTGTAACCGGCATTGTCATTAGTAACTCTCATGGTCAATTTATATTTGGATGAGCAATTCGGTTGCCAGTTGTTTCTCCACGAAGCTGAAGCCTACTATGTCCTTCCATTTGTGAGAGGTTTAAACTTTAAACTTGTCCCGGATTCAGGTTGAGAGTGATTGTCTTAATGTCTTCGACGAGTGAAACTTCTGTTGGAGAATGATATTTTGACTTCATCCGTCTCCTCCTCATTGATGCCTGTAGAAGTTTAGTCAACTCTTGGTATGTCCGCATCAAAAGATCCTCAGAGTAGCACATGGCATTGCACGGTTCGCTTGTTCTGTTCAAGCCATCTACGCTTTATGGAACCAGATTTCATTCATGCTTGTTGAATAATAGATGCTTTATTCCTTACTAAAAAAAGTAAAATAATTAGTTTTTTTTAACTTTGTTAAATTTTTAGTCATTTTAAACACGATAGTTGTGTCATTCATTAATGTAAAATTCCATATGATACAGATGCGGGTTAGGAGTTTCATTGGACATGGATGCAACTGTATGGTGTATACGATCCGAATCCGATGTATTTACAGCCCTAAGTGGCTATTCTTTGGCCCACGCCCCACGCTTAAAAACTTCGACCGAAACTCTATACAGCTAACAGGTCAGGTCATGTATGCTTGATCCAAGATGTACCTGCGGATGCTTATGCATACTTGCATCGGGAATCTGGGATCGTCTGTCCTCGGGAGACATCTCAAATCTATTCCCTCACAACGTGCGAAGGTGGAAATTGCAAATTTTCTATTTTTATATAATTTTAGTGAAGTAAAAATTAATTTAAAACGTAAGAAATTTTCCAATTGTATCGGGCTTCCCGCTTCCTGCGTCTTTTCGTCTCCCATGTGTGACACTAATAACGTGTTTGGGATCGATGCCATTTTCTCATAAAATGGTACAACATTAATGCTACATCAGAAATATGTTTTCTGAGGAAACACCTGCTGTTTGGTACATCATCTTTTTTCTCAGACCACGCCTTAAAATCAGAATTGGGAAATTAATTCTCCAAATGTATTAATCACCACTTCCTATATACACAGCACCCCTCCCCCAGTGAATTGGAAATCTTCCCCCTAACACTGACCCAAACTGATTGCATTGAATTCATATCAACTCCCCATAGGACACGTCTCACAGCGCCCCACAGTACATACCAGCCATATATCGAGAATATCTCCCAATAACAAATACGGGAGATGCTCCTAATGCACGGTAAGATGTGTGTAGGGCGTCTGTGGGTGCTGATGTGATCTTGATCGCATTATGAATTCTACGATGGACTGAACTCAAATTACCCCCCAAAAAAATATTCTGCATTATATTGTTCAACGTTGGAGTTGACTTTGGATGTTTGATTGCACGACCTATCTCCCCAGGAGTGATCATTTTCAACTTGACCCGGTAATTACAAACTTGATGCTAGGCCAAGGCCCGCAAATTTCAAGACTTGCAAATATTTGCTTTTTTTTTTTTGTTTAAATCCAAACCAAAATTGAACCAAATCAATTGATTAACTGGTTCTGGTTGACTGTTTGATTTTTCAGTTAATCGCATTTTTTAATAAGTTAAATGAAACCAAGCCAAAAAACTGAAATTTTGAAAAAGAAAAAGCAAAATTGAACCAACCGTTTTGGTTAATTGGACTTTTCAGTTCAGATTACTGGTTGTGGTTCAATTTTTTCAGTTTTTCTGGTTTTTCATGACCACCCATATTATTTGCTCCATGAACGAGCATTCTGGGCAAATGGTTTAGCCATCACCAATAAAAAGCATGCTCTTTATCAGGGTAAGAGCTTACTATCGGTATCAAGGTAAAACTATCAGCTAAACAAGCCATAAGTTTTAGCTCCTCATACTGTCGTACCGTGCCTTTTCAATCTGCAAGCCTATTTTCATAAGTAACGCCCCACAATAAGCTTCTCGATCATGCTTCCATTACCATCATCAATCCTTCATCTGAATTCCTGATCCATCGATTAAATGTAAGTTAAGGCCAAATAACAAAAGCAAGTCAAACAGGAAGAAGATTGTTTTCCTCTGGCTTTCTGTGCTTACTTTAACTTTGTAAACATAACAAGTCTGGTTCTCAACATACACTCAAATTTTTTAAATATAACGAGCCTGCTTCTCGCTTCAACAGGAACTGGTAAATGGAGAGAGAGAGAGAGAGACTGCTTGTTAGATATATTTCACATAGAAAAGATTACAAGATGTTCAATAACGTATCATTTTTTAGGTCAATCAAATGGCGCTGTAATAACTTTCACTGTGAAGTATTCCAGTGCATGGTTCCAAGGAATCAAAACTTTTTCTTTTTTTAGACTGTTGTCAAATTTAGTATGCAAGAAGCTGCTGCATTTAGATGTCCAATGGCTGCTTCAATTGTGGGTATCCAAGGATTAAAGCCAGTTTGGAGTGGTCTTGCCTGACATAAGATTTGATAATGGATTATCAGAAACCTTGGCCAAAGAACGATACTGCAATTTAACACTCTCTGCATTGTCCAATGTCTTTACAACGTACCTGTTGAAATCCAAAATTAACGAGGAACCATACAAATTTGTAATTACGCACACATTCAGACGAAAGGAAAATAGCGACTCAATACATCCACAAAAATATCATTTCCGTTAGGGCCATGGGAATTTTGTCTACACCCCAAATAGTTGGGATTAAGGTTGCCAAAAATTCTCTTGGGCGTGAGAAAAGAAAGCCTAGGGAGTACATAAGTCCATTCTAGCAGAGATGATGGGCTGATAGTGTTTTTCCTTTGAGAGCTTATTGAATGTGTTCCCTCACCCTCTAAAGCTAAAAAAAATCTTTAATTCTCCTTTCAAGTTCTATACATTTCTGTTGAGGAATATGCATTTGACTTGGGGGCATTGTTGTCTTTTCTGTTATTTGTATTTTGGGCGCCCTTATAGGGGCATAACTGTAATTTCAATCTTAGTATATAATGAAATGTTTTGGGTGTGAACAGTAACACGCCCTATTTTTCTTCTTCTTCTTCTTCCTACACTCAGACACCTATTTCTAATCTATGAAGGTTATGTATTCAAGAAGTCCCATGGTGCCTGATGTTTGTTTATAGCATATTATTAATTGATGAAACTAGCAAAGGATTCAATATAAAATTAAGTTTTAAAATAACTGGGATTAAAAAATGAACATATGCAAAATAAATTTAACAATAATAGGAGTGCAAACCAAGGTATAATTAGGATTTGAGACCAAGAGATAACTCAATGCAACCTCTTTTATTACTTTGGTTAAATAATTCATAACAAAGAAGAGATTGAGGAGGATGTTGCCTATAGAATTAGAACAAGATGGGTAAAATGGAGGAATGCATATGGAGTCCCTACATAATAGGAGAATGTCACAAAGGAAAATTTTATAACAATGCTATAAAGCCAACAATGTTATATGGATAGAGTGCTGGACAGTCAAAAAACAACAGTTCAATAATGAGTGTAATAGAAAACTAGTAATGTGAATGTTGAAATGTATGAGTGGGAAAACTAGAAATGATAGGATCAGAAATAAATTTATTTGAAAGAACCTAGGAGTGGCTCCAATAGGTGATAAAATGAGTGAAACAAGATTGCAATAGTTTGGTCACGTGTAGAAGACCATCTAAAGCACCAGTACCAAGATAGATGTGATTAGTTGTAACTTGTAAGTTGAAGGGTCTATAAGAGATAGGGACAGACTAAAAGGACATGGGTTGAAGTAGTGAGAAATGGTTTTAAGGGCCCATTATTTAACGATGGTTATGGTACTTAGCAGAGTGGAATGGTGGAGCAGGATTATCACAGATTATTCAAATTAGAAAAAGCCTGTAGAAAAAGGAAAATATTAAAAAATGATAGTAAAAATCTATCAGAAAAGATTGAAAAAAAAAAAGAGAAGAGAAGTTTGTGCAGAGTAGCTAAACTGAAATCTATCAGAACAAATTCCACAACCCACACGTCCACTAAAACTCTTTTCCCCCAAATGTTCCTCAGAATTTAATCCAAGGGTTGACAGCACATTCACACATCCATACAGATTTTGTGGATCACTTTCATGATACATACAAGGAACTAATTATGAGTTCCCATGGGTGATGGTGAAAGAAGTCATAGTAAATGGAATAGATTGAGGTATAAATTTCACATTTTATATTTTGCATAATTGATGGACAGAAAATTGATGAATAGATTTCACATCTTTCTAGCATTCTTCTCTAGAAAAGGCATATCATAATAGAACTGTAAAAACATGGAATGGGAACAAATACACAGAGATAACTAACCATCCATTCAAGCATTGTGTTGTTATAACAGCCTCACGTCCAATGAAGCGTTGTGGTGTCCTCTTATTACCCTGGCTCATATTCCATTGAGGTATTACCTCCCAAGTTTGAGCAAAGAAAAATAAAAATATAATACACTAAACTTTGGGTGTGCACTATATATTACCCTTATGATAACCCGGTCACTAACTGAAAATGGAAATTGAACACCTCTACCCCTTGACATGTCCATGGGAAATGTATCACCATAACCATACTTGTCCTGCAAAAATGATGAAATAGATATTTAGAAGGAAAAGGAATATCTAGGAATGTTCTTAGTAGAGCTTAGATGGCAAAGTACAGGTCATGGAGAAGACAAACCTGTTCAAACCTTTCTCTTCTTTTTTTTGATGCCCGAAAAGACTGCAATTCTTCTTCCCTGTGAAATGCTTGAACTGCAGCACGCAGAGCTATGCAAGCAGAGTAGAATATATCCAGAGTTAGTTACCGCCTTTTTGTTTTTTCAACACTTTTTATTGGTCCACATTTTATGGATTATAATAAAGAGAAAACATCTGATAGAATCAAGTTATAGAAACAAAGTGTTATCCAATATCTGTCAATAAAAAAAGTGTAAGGAGAACCTTGATAGGAGAGGAATGGATATTGACAACTGCCTTTGCCCATTATGTGAGCAGCAGCAGTAATCTTTTAATCACTTATTTTTGCAGTGACTTCTCCAGTAAGGTCTGGTCACATTATCAGAAGGCAAACCAATTGTGTGGATGTTTTCCTCTTTCAGTTAATAAGCTCCTCAGAGGCTGAAATGTTCCAGGAATGAATAAGAAGAGAAACAGTATTGCATGTGGTTTCTTTGGCTGTAATGTGGGCAGCATGGTTTAGGGCAAAATGCAGGAGTTTTCCTTCCAAAGAAAAACCCTGTCAAGGCTGTTATTAATGCATCTTTTGGTTTTATTAAGAGTTGGCTCTCCGCTCATAGAGCCTTTTGTGGGGATTTCAGCCATTCCTTTTTGTCTATTGACTTTTTTGGAGGCTCATGGTAGCCCTATGGTTGATGCACAGAATAGGGCTTTTGTGCATTTTTTGGTATCAATATATTATATTTTACCTTTCAAAAAAAAAAAAACAAAAGTAGTGTAAGGGCAACTAACTAAAGATGATGTCAGTAATTACAACTTCAACAAAACTGTTCAAATGTTTCATTTAGATTTACTGATAAGAAATGCTTAATGGGGCTTTAGGAGACATGAATACACTAAAAAGTTGTACCTAACCACCAAACATCTTAGAATCACTACTTGTCTACTTCATCTGCACAATCTGGTAAAGCAAGCTAGATGCAGAAAACATCATGAAACATGCCGGACAATGTTAGATAAAAACAAGGTCCCTCATCAGTAATGTAGCATTGACAGCTCTAATAGCAACTGATGTAGGACTACCTACTTGGATTATTTCTACGTCACATTTCCTTTTTGTTTCCTGGCTTATTTGACATAAGTGAATAACTAATGTATATGATGAATGCCATTTTTTAAATTAAATGTTACCTGGTAACAATGGCAACATTGTAGACCCCTTTTTTGCAGGTGTATAATGTTAGAATTCAAAATATATAAATTATTTTAATAGTATAAACTTTCCATGGACATATCTGCAAGTCCATATTTTTCCATCTTGTTGAGTCGGACTCTTGAACATACATCAGATTCTTTTTTTATCAGTAAACATACATCAGATTCTGGCTTTCATGTCCATGTCTATGCAACACTAGTTAATAGTGATTAAAGGAATAAGAGTATATATTGGTTAGGTTAAGAAGTCTTTTGAGGCAGAACTACAAGAATTACATTTTCATCCCAAATCTGCAAAAAGTTTCAGATTAAGAAAAATGAGTCTATTTCAATGAAATTTGTAGGTAGGATTTGAATGGATAATTGTAGAGAGTGACCAAGTTTGATAGGATTTAGAGCACATCTTTAAAAAAAAGTCAAGAAATCTGTTAATATTTACGTCCCAAATCACCACCAAGCCTCCTACTGTGCCAATAGCTAGAAGCAAGGATTGAAATTCCGCAATGTATTAGCTTGTATCAGCCAATACATATTGTATTGGTGTGTCACTAATACGGCACTTAAGGTTGAGCTGAAACTAAAAAAATATAAGCGCCCAAGGATACATGCCAATATGCCCCATCTAGTGTATTGGCCTGTATCAATATTTAGAACCTTAGCCGTAAGAGACTCGCAGTTACAATCGTGCTCTCCCCATACAGTCCTTGTTGTTTCAGTTTCCATTACTTCCATTTTGGTTTCTTGGAGACAGAGAATATCTGGTTTCCATGATCATAAGCGGGATCCTACTACTATACTCCTTCGGCCGGATTTTAGGCCTCTAATATTTCAAGGCACTATCTTCATTTAAATGAATAAAGGTTTTGGTGCACTACCCTAGCCCTTGCTTCACCCCCATCAATCCCTATCCTTTCTTCCTTCCTTTCCCACCCTAACTGCGCTGCCCCTGCATTTTTAATTTTTCATTGAGACCCAAGAGAGCCTGAACAATTCCCTCTCTGTTTTCCTCTCCATTCTTCCTTTCTCCTCTAGCATCCTCCTCTCTACCTCCATTAGATATGCCTTCGTTAACCCCTCTATACCTTTTAAAGATACCCCAAGAAAGCCCAAAGTCCAAAAAATTTTGAAAGAACCCAAGTAGAAAGTTCCTCGACATAGATTCTACCCTCAAGAAGCACCCCGGCCCTTCGTTCGTACTTGTTTTCCTTGTAGTTGAGACAGAGACCTCACCAACTGTCGGCCACTCTGCTGGTAAAGAAGTAATAGGGCTTGAATCAGGCATCACCTCAAAAACTTCCAATGAATCTTCGTCCTCCCCTTGCCCAATCACCACCAGCTCTGAAACAGTGAGAGCCACTTCAACTTCTTCATCTACTGGATTAGTCTCATGGTCTTCTAATATTTGCTAATCACACCTAGTCAAAGGGAACTCATTGATATCAACCGGAGCAACCGACTGCATTTGAAGTTGTCCTTCCTCCTAAAACCCCAGCTCAAGGCCCTTTCGATTGATGAACTCGTTGACACAAGGAGTTCTACTAGAGGATTTAAGCCAGTTCCTATAAACCTTGTTTGACCCTAGGTTGGGTTCATGATTGGCTCACTGGATAAACGGGTTGGGCTAACAGGTGGCATGACCTCAAATGGCCCCCTCAACTGAGTAGTAGTGGTTCCTTCTTGTGTCACGCCCAACCCTACAATTAAGACTTCTTGTCTCCCCACAATCATTTGATGAGCATTTTTTGCAAAGGACCTACTTCCCTGCATTCACCTCCCATTTGCCCCAACTTTTCTCGATGAAGACCCAACTGGCCCAATCTCTCAATAGATGTAGACACCACTCCTTCAAAAAAGTCCTTTTCATTCAAAATTTGAAATTTCTGAATCCCAACCTCCCTTACTAAAGCAAGTTGAGCTGCGGTTGTAAAAGGCTCCTTTGGTCACAAGGTATGGATGACTGCCACATCAACGTCATCTTACACACACTGGTTCCCCACCGCTGTAATTTCCGTCGTGTCATCAAGGTCTTCTCCAGATCCGAACAGTCCCCCCCAATAGAATCTTGCACTATCTCCTTCCCCTTCAGCTTTGTCCTAACTCCCCCTGCTATGTCCTGGCCTACCAACAACAACTGAATCCAATCATGATGACCTACCACCAACTCCCTCCAGTCCGCTGAAATGTTTTTCTCTGGCAACAACTCCAGCCACAGTTCTCTGTCCACAATACACACTGAGGTTGGAGGGTGGCCTTGCCTTTTCACCTGAATACAAATACACTCTGCTGACCCACCAATTTTACTCTTCAAAAAACATGCTTTCATGTGTGGATTCAAGAAGGATTCTTCTAAAAAGTCCAAACCTCTCTCGATGGATCAAGAACAACTCCGTAAAGTGCATGCCTCAAACTTGATGGCTTGCTGCAGCCATCCCATCTTGACGCCCACTTACCTTCCTATGTCCACATCATGACACCAACCTATCATCATCAAAAGCAAAAAAAAAAAAAGGGGGGAAAACCACAAAGAGAATAATATAGATGCAACAAAACCCTCTCATTTCCTGTTTACTGGATCAGTTACATCTTTGTTCACACAAGGAGCGGATTATTTCTGGGGCCCTTCTTAATGATCTAGTTTTTACTTACATATCTTTTATAGAAGAGCTCATTTATAGGCTTAGTGATAAGGAGCGCACAACACCTATTAAGACTTCTAGGAGGAAAAATGTACTTGAAATATGCCCTGATACAGCACACAAATGGTGATTGGGAGTTGGGCTGAATTTGATAGAAGGGAATACTTTAGTAATTTCAGTATGTTTCTGATCTTTTTCTTTAAATGCAATTAGCTTATATTTTAGATCTCATATATAGTTGTAGTTGCTTAGCAGCTATTTAGTTTTTCTATGGGCTATGGTTATTAATGGCAGAATTGTAATAATAAACTAGAGGTGGGGTTGATAGACTGTAGAGATAGTTGTTAGTGTGTGGTCCCACTTTATATCTTTATATTATTTCATGTTATTTTATGGTAGTCAGGCTAGATATATTTGTTTTATATTTATTTCTGTTTCTTATGTTGGCAACAGGAGTATTGGTGTAACTCCACTAATGTTAAGTTACAAATATATAAATAATAGACTGATGGGGGAGCAAGATAACTTTTTTTTTGATAAATGAGTGAAATTTTATTAGACCAGCAAATAAGAGTTTATGCATCCCGTGAAAAGGCACGAGGGGCAGCAAGATAACTTAACCCACACCCTTTTCTCTTCTCTTCTTCTTCTTCTTCTCCTCCTCTTCTGTTCTTGACCTTTTTTCTCTTCTTTTTCCTATTGAATTCATATCAGAAAACAAACAGTTTCTGGTTTCTTTTATTCAAGTTGATATCAGAGCAAACCTAGGAGAGATTAGGGTTCTCATGTGAGCCTGATCCAGTCAGCTACATGAGAACTTCTTAGGACTGGAAGCTCTGCATCACCGCCTGATTCTTGGAGGTTGCTGGAGTCTTTGGTTGCTGCCCAAGGGATTGCATGACCTTTGGAGAATGCCCGGTGACCAGGAAGGATCGGAGAAAATAGGTAAGTCCAAGATTAGGGTTTAAACTGAAGATTGAAGGTGACAATCGATTTTCTTCTGAGAAAATACTTCTTTTTATCGATCTGGAATAAGAACAGTTTAAACCACTCTGGAAGCACCAGTTGACAGTTCTCTGCTTTCCCTGTTCTTTTCTCTAGGGTTTTCAAACCCTACGATCAGTTCTTTGCTCCCAGGCTTGTTATTTTGACTGTGGATGATTTCTGGGTGATGATTCGTGGCTGTGAGTGATTTCTAGGTGGCTGATTTCAATAGTTTAGGGTTTTCTGCATAGAAAAGGCAGTTTAGGGGTTTCCTTCTTGAAATAGTGACCTGTTAATATTTTATATAGAACGGAGAAGGCTGGAAATGAGTTAAAGACTCAAGGGGAAGGTATTTTAGGGGCCAGAAACATGACTGAGAGCTCTTTTCAGATTACTACTGTTAGGTTTGATGGAACCAATTACTTGGAATGGGCCCAATCAATTATTATGGCTATTGGAGGTAGAGGCAAATTAGGCTATGTGACTGGGGATATAAAAAAGCCAACCAAGGAAGACACATCACATGCGGCTGGAGGTAAAAGCCATGCAGCCCACCACCGTTCTTGAAGCAACAGCATTAGCTCGACTACATGAAGACAAACTGAATCGAGCAAGAAGGAGTAATCGACCTCTGGGAGCCTGCCTCCTGAATGAGAGAGAGAGATAGAGAGAGATAGATAGATAGAGAGAGAGATTGTATTCCCAAATCGATAATCCCCTCCTAACCTCCTTTCCTTATTTATATATTGCTGTAACAATTCTGTTATACCAGCTTCTCCACTTGTCTAGTTTGTTATTTAGTTTGTTCTAGTGGTTGGCTGTTAGTTACATTCTTTAAAGGCTGGCGTGGCCTTCTCTTGTACACTTGTATTCCCTTTATTTGTGTCTCAACACTTTGGAGCAATTTAGCTATATTCAAGCTCAATCAGATTGCACTCTCTTCTTTAAGAAAAAGAGACTCCTCTTTGACTCTGTTTGCTCTCTATGTAGATGATATTGTAGTGACAAGAAGTGATATTGGTGAGATTGACTCTCATAAGCAACTTTTTCACTAGGAGTTTGAAGTAAAAGATGGGGGAACTATGCTACATATTGAGAATTGAGGTAGCCAGATCTAAGCATGGCATCTTTGTCTCCCAAAGAAAGTATGTTCTTGATTTGTTAAAAGAAACTAGGAAGTTAGGAGTTAAACCTGCCAACACACCCATTGAATTGAACCATAAGATAAAAGCAGAAAGTGGAGAGCCACTTGAAGACAGAGTTATATATCAACGGTAACTCTGAAGAGATGCCTAGGGAGAGGCATACTCTTCAAGAATAATGTTCACATAAAAATACAAGCATACACGAATGTTGATTGGGCTGGTTGTGTTGATGACAGGAAATCTACCTCTGGGTATTGTGCTTTTATAGGGGAGAACCTTGTTTCCTGGAGGAGTAAGAAACAAAATGGTGTTGCTCGCTCCAATGCTGAAGTTGAATACAAGTCTATGGCTAATGGGGTGGCAGAAGTGTTATGGTTGAGATCTTTACTTGATGAACTAGGTGTTGAATATGAAAAGCCTCTAACATTGTATTACAATAATCAATCTATCATTAACATTACTCACAATCCAATACTGCATGACAAAACTAATCACATTGAAGTGGACTGGCACTTTATCATCTAAGAGAGAGAGTTGCATCTCAAGAAACGTGTCTTCCCTATATTGCCTCAGATATGCAACTAGTTGATCTCTTCACTAAGGTGGTTACAAAGACCAAGTTGGAGATAGATTTAGTGTGTGGTCCCACTTTATATCTTTATGTAATTTAATGTTATTTTGTGGTAGTTATGCTAGTTAGGCCAGATATATTTGTTTATGTTTCTTATGTAGGCAGCAGGGGTATTAGTGTAACTCCACTAATGTTAAGTTACAAACATACTGATGGGGCGGCAAGATAACTTAACCTGCACCCTTTCTCTTCTCTTCTCTTCTCTTCTCTACTTTTCTCTTCTTCTTCTTCTCCTCTTCTCTCTTCTCCTCTTCTGTTCCTGACCTTTTTTCTCGTCTTTTTCCTACTGAATTCATATCAGAAAACAAACAGTTTCTGGTTTCTTTTATTCAAGTTAGACCACAACTTGTATGCAAGGCACCGGGCTCTGAGGTGGAACGACAAAGTTAATTTTCGGATTGTATTGTATTCCTTTTACTCAGTGCTCTGCTGCATTCTACCCAATTGCATAGTTTCCTTGCCATTGGCCAGTGTACAGGGGTTTCTTTCTTTCCTCTATTAATACAAGTTTAAGTGTTACAGTGTTACTGATCAAGAAAGTAGCAGAATTATAACTCCACAAATTCAGCACTCTTACAACCATTAAAGACATGATGGAGGCCTTCACTAGTTTCTATGCTCTATGGTAACTCCCATCCCTAAATCATCTCACTCTAGGTTTGGTGAGTGAAAACCCAATTTGATCTTGCCACTCCATCCCTTAACCTTGTAAATATCCCCTAGAACAGCTTTGGAAAATCCCAAGCCTAACCCTAATTTCCAAATCTTAGGGCCCAGATTTTGTCTTTTAACCTTATAATGCCTTTATACTATGTCACTTTGATAAGTTTTGATCACTTTATCCTACCAAACCATCCAAAAACTTTACTTAGAAGCCTGTGTTCAGACTGCTCAAATTTTCTTTGTGCATTCAGAATTTTGCAGGCCATACTCAGAGTCCTACCAAAATTGGTTGCTCCTACAGTCCTACATAAAAAAGGGCAGCCCAGTGCATGAGCTCACACCAATGCGGGGTCTGGGGAGGGACAGATGTAAGTAGCCTTACCCCTACTGCACATACAGAGAGGCTGTTTCCAAGATTTGAACCCTGGTCACCCAGGTCGCAATGGAGCAACCCAACCGTTGTGCCAAGGCCCACCCTCCAACCTACCTAGGCCACCCAGGTTGCAATGGAGCAACCAAACAGTCCTACATATTATGTATAAAACCTACATATAATCTTTCATTAAAATTTCAAACTCCAACCTATTACTTTCAGCTCGAAACTTCTCACAGTTTTGGAACAAATCTGCAGTGCCCTCGCAATTGAGCCCCCAAACCCTTCAACCTAAAACCATCCTACCCATTCACATCAATTTCATCCTTACCTACTTGAACCTATTTCCAACTCTAAAAACCCATCTTGAGTAAACTTGCCCTCCATTACATAGTTTTTTTTTTTTGATCAGCAAGAAATTTTTAATTAATAACATAGCAAAAGTTACAATCAGTTACAAAAGTTATAGGTAGTAGAAAAGCATTAATCTAATCTGCACTCACATACAATCAGTTACAGTTCTGCCCAGTACAATGTAGATCTATTTGCCCCCTGTTTTGCTAGGGTATCCGCCATCCCATTTGCAATCCATTTGATCCAACCAAACTGAGAGTTGATCCTCCTTGTAAGTATGTCAATTTCTCTGAAGATAAATTTGAGCTTCCAAGGTACTGATGTGATGTTTTTAGCCCAAGAAATGACCGGTAGTGAGCCTCCTTCTATTTCTAAGTCTGTTATTCCTATCTGCTCAGCCAACTTTAGACCTTGAAGTAGGGCTAGAGATTCAGCCTGTAGAGTCACCAATACCTATTGGTCCTGAGAAGAGTGCCACCACCACACCCAGATGATTTCTAATCACACCCTCCATTACATAGGTTGCCCTTGACTTGTTCTTTCTTAAGCCCATGGCTTGCTTTTGTTTGCACTTATTTTTGTTCAATATGATCTTTCATGACTGATTGGGTTGGGGATATTGGGTCATCTCCATTTTACTTGTCCCCTTCTTTTGATCAGATCAGAACATTTTTACTTCCCTCCTTTTTTTAATTTACTTCTAAGGATGGAAAAGATACCCTCTCATGCAGCTACATCATTGTGGCTGTAAGTTGATTATGATGGGTAAATTTGAAAGATGAACTAGTGCCAGATTGTAAAGCACAGCCACTTACATACAGCATACAAAAGCAAGGATAGATACCCTTTTGGTGAAAACACTCCCATTGGTGAATCAAGTGAAGCCGCAGGCCTGCAATACATTTGTCCAGCGGAACTTAGAGGGTGTCAGTCCTTCAGAAAAATGCAGTTAACTTAAGGAGTCAAGTAGTCATTGTCCACGATGAAGATTAGGAATTCTCAGAACTTTACCAAGTGATTTAAACCCTAAAGAGCCAGCACAACTAATTGCAACTAATTGCAACTAATTGCAACTAATAATCAACTAGGTCTAAAACATTACTCAAACTAGGTCATCAATTTATTTAATCCTTAATATGTGGTATTCTTAAGTCTTAGTATATGCCCTTTTTGCACAAGTTATTTAACATTTTTATATTCTAGTTGGATTTCTTAAATGTAGAGATTAAAAGGCACTGAGAGAACAAAAAGAAGCAATTTCACCTACCCTCTCACAGTTTTACCTTTATTTTATTTTTTTGTCTGGGAACTGGGTAGTCAATATTTGAACTGCAGAGGCCAGAATGACCAGGCGCTGCCTTTATTATCTTGAGAAAAAATTATTTACTACCAGAGTCATGGTTGCCCTTTTATAAGTTTGAACAGAAGCATATAGGATTTACACATGCCTGAAAGTTTCTTGAGTTTATTTCAGGATGTGAAAAAGTTAGTTAAAAGGAAAAGATAACTTGTGCAAGATGTGAAAAGTTTAGTGTAGAGAAACTGATGTGGGCCCCACAGCTCTGTCTATAGGGTAGAATATACCTAGTCTATCTGTTATGTTATTCTGTTATTCTAGTTCTGTTATTTACATTTCAGTTTTTTATATTGTTAAGTGTTATGATGTAAACACCAAGGGCAGATATGTCCTTTCATGTAACTAGCATAACATATAAATATTAAATTGAAGTGGCAGCGGCAGACGATTCAGAATCTGTCCTTCCTTTCAAACCTGTGTTCTACTGCTCTCTCACCAATCTTTCTCCTCTTTCTTCTTCACTTTCTCTTCTGTTCGAACCTAAAATTCCTAAGTGCCCAAGACTGATAGCAGTCTTGATCATCTTCATGGTATCAGAGCCAAGTTAGGGTTTCTTATGTGAGTCTAATACCAGCCGACCACATGAGAATCTCCTAGGACTAGAAGCTGAAAAGGTGGAATTCGCAGACTGATTCTTGGAGATCACCAGAAGTGCTAGCAGTTGTTGGAAGTTTTGTTATGGTTGCAGAGTATTGGTGGTCAGGAAGGATCAGAGAAGACTAGGGTTCAGGTAACCCTAGAAGGCAGCGAACAATTCTTTTCTTGTAAGTCGTCTACTTTTCTAAGAAAAGATAGGTTGGACCTATCTGGAGAGGAAGGCTGAACCATTCTAGGTTTTCATCTCTTCGATTCACTAGGGTTTTACAGCAAACCCTACTGTTCTGCTGTGATTAAAACCCTACTGTTTTACACTTCGATTCAGCGTTTTACAGCAAAGCCTACTGTTTTACACCGAACTGTCTCAGCCTTGTTTCTTTCTGCACTAGAGTTTGAAAGTGATCTTGCGGCAAGCCCTAGTGCTGGACTGAATCTTGTGATCTATCTAGAGCTGTCCTCAAGTTTATTGTTAGCATTGATCAGATTCTAGGGTTTCATATTAACCCTACTACAAGTCTATCTATACAGTACTGATTAGATTGTGCAACTGAATTGATCACTTTAAGGACTGATTAAAACCCTAATTCTGCAAAGGCAAATCAGACCTCCTTCTAAGCTGTTGTTCAGAGTTTTTTGGGGTTTTCAAACTCTCTTAAAGGGGTTAGAGCTCTACGGACAGCCACTGTTGTGTTTGTTAGTTAATTTCAGATCAGAGTTATCCCAATTTTGTGCACATACATTGTGAATACAAATCAGGCCTATATTGTTTTTTATTGTGATTGGTATTCCAAGTGCTGTTTTAAGACTTGACCGAGATGGAGTTTAAAAATCAGGCAGAAGGCAGCTTTGGGAGCATCAGTTATGGCAGTGTTTCTGAGATGGGTGGTCAGATTACAACCGTAAATTCAGGTACTCTAGCTTCAGCCTACCATGCCTCAGCTCCAAGTACTACTGAACCTTGTTGGGTAATAGATCCAGGTGCATCCGAACACATGACTATCTTGCCTTCACTGTTTACCTCTTACCATTTGTCATCTGGTAGGGATAAAGTATCTATTGTTTATGGCTCCCTGGTTCCTATTTCTGGGAAGGGGGTGATTAAGTTATCAGATATGATCTCATTGTCTTCTGTCATACATGTTCCTAAGCTCGATACTAACCTCCTTTCAGTCAGTAGTATTACCAAACACATGAAGTGCTCAGTAACTTTCTTCCCTGACCGGTGTGTTTTTCAGGACCTGGAGACGAAGAAGGTGATTGGGACTGGCCGTGAGATGAATGGGATCTATCTGCTCGGGGAGAGTTCTCGTCGGGAAGAGTCAGTGGGTAAGAGGTCACTTGTTTCCCAGAGTGTGAGTTCGGTTATGCTTTCGCATAACCAATTGGATCATTTGTCTTTTCGGTCCTTAAAGAGTCTGTTTCCTACTTTGTTTGAGTCTATTGAGTTGTCCTAGTTGCAATGTAAAAGCTATAAGTTTGCTAAACATTATAGAAACTCTTATTCATTGAGTAATAAAAGGAGTAATCGTCCTTTTGATCTTGTGCATACGGATGTTTAGGGGCCATACCACATTCCTTCTATGGGTGGGTACAGATATTTTTTGTTATTTGTTGATGACCAAACCCGGTTTTCTTGGATTTATCTTATGCGTTCACGAGATGAGGTTCCCGCCCTGACCCAAAACTTTCACCAAATGATCCTAACTCAGTTTGATGTCAAGATTAAAGTTCTTAGATCTGATAATGCAAAAGAATACTTTGCTAAGTCATTGGCATCTTACCTTCTTACTCATGGGGTTATTCATCAGAGCTCTTGCCCTCATACACCTCAGCAGAATGGGGTTGCAGAAAGGAAGAATAGGCACATCTTGGAGGTGGCTAGAAGTCTTATGTTTACCTCCAATGTCCCTATTCGCTTCTGGGGTGCTGCTATCCTCACGGCGGTATATCTTATTAATCGGACTCCTTCCCGAGTTCTTGATTTGCAATCTCCTTTTTCCCTTCTATACCCACATGAGGAGTTGTTTTCTATTCCCCTTAAAACATTCGGTTGTACTTGTTTTGTTCAGCTTCTCGGACCCCATCACTCCAAGTTTGAACCCAAGGCCTCCAAATGCATTTTCCTTAGTTATGCACAAACTCAAAAGGGGTATTGCTGCTATGATCTTGTCAGAGGGGGAAGTTCGTCTCCATGGATGTCACTTTCTTTGAGGAAACACCCTATTATCCTCGGGTTTCTCCTCAGGGGGAGAGCAGTGAGAGTAGGGGTTTAAGTCATTGTCTTCGGGGGGAGAGCAGTGAGAGTGGGGTAGTTCCTTTACCTATTCCATTGGGTGATGGGAGCTGCAATGGTGAGGGTGGCCAGAGGGATCAAGAGTTGAGGGGGAGCTGCAATGGTGAGGGTGGTCAGAGGGATCAGAAATTGAGGGTTTATCACAGGCGGTGCAGGCAGGTTGATCCCGATCATCAGCAGTCCAGGCTAGCTCCAATCTCATCTACGGCCCCAGGTCCAGACATTACAGTCCTAGGACCCACAGAGACTTCTTCTATTGTTGCCATTTCACCTCCTACAGATGACCTTGATCTTCCGATTGCAGTCCGTAAAGGGAAACAACATTGTACCACATCTACAGCCCACTGTATTTCCCATTTTTTATCCTATAGTTGCCTATCTCCTACCTACAAGTCCTACCTTAGTTCCATTTCCAATGTCCCTATTCTAAGAACAGTACAAGAGGCCCTATCGGTTCCGGAGTGGAGAGGTGCAATGCAAGTTGAAATGGATGTCCTATTGAAAAATAATACCTGGGAGCTAGTTGACTTGCCCAAAGGAAAGAAACCAGTTGGATGCAGGTGGATATTTACTGTGAAACACAATGCGGATGGATCCATTGAGAGGTACAAAGCTCGGCTAGTTGCAAAAGGGTTCACTCAGACTTATGGTATAGATTACTTTGAGACATTTGCCCCGGTAGCCAAGATGACCACCATTTAGGTTCTATTATCTCTTGCGGCAAACCACACTTGACCTTTGTACCAAATGGATGTTAAAAATGCCTTCCTGAATGGGGACTTGTAGGAAGATGTTTACATGCAGTTGCCTCATGGATACTATGATACAGAGACAGGTAAGAAGGTCTGCCAGCTCAATAAGGCATTGTATGGTTTGAAGCAGTCACCTAGAGCTTGGTTCGACAGATTCAAACTAGCTCTTGGAAAGTTTGATTATGTACAGGCCCAGTCAGATCATACACTGTTCATCAAGAGGGTGGAATCTTCACTGACACTACTTGCAGTATATGTTGATGATATTGTGGTGATAGGAAATGACAGCCATGAGATTGAGTCCCTCAAACAACTCCTTCATCAAGAGTTTGAGGTGAAAGATATGGGTACACTACGGTATTTTTGGGGCATTGAGGTTGCTAGATCTAAACAAGGGATCTTTGTCTCTCAAAGGAAATATGTTTTAGATCTGTTGGCTGAAACTGGAAAGTTGGGTGTCAAACCTACAGATACACCCATTGAACAGAACCACAGGATTAGTGCAGAGAGTGGGGAGATGCTTGAAGACAAAGTTATGTTCCAACGGTTGGTAGGAAAGCTCCTATATCTCTGTCTCACTCAGTCGGATATTACTTATGTTGTTAGTGTTGTCAGCCAATACATGCATTCTCCTAAAACCATACATCTTCTTACGGCAGAAAGAATTCTAGCCTACATTGAAGTTGACCGACATTTTGTACGAGAGAGGGTCTCATCTCAAGAAATATGCCTCCCTTACATCACATCCAGTATGCAATTAGCAGATATCCTCACTAAAGCTGTATCAAGAAAGATGCTAGAAGCGGATCTATCCAAGTTGGGAATGATAAACATTTCTCCCAACTTGAGGGGGAGTGTAGAGAAACTGATGTGGGCCCAACAGCTGTGGGGCCACTCTGTCTGTACGGTAGAATATACCTAGTCTATCTGTCATGTTATTCTGTTATTCTAGTTCTGTTATTCTGTTATCCTAATCTATATGTTATGTCCTTTCATGTAACTAGCATAACATATAAATATTAAATTGAAGTGGCAGCAGCAGACGATTCAGAATCTGTCCTTCCTTTCAAACCTGTGTTCTACTGCTCTCTCACCAATCTTTCCCCTCTTTCTTCTTCACTTTCTCTTCTGTTCGAACCTGAAATTCCTTAGTGCCCAAGACTGATAGCAGTCTTGATCGTCTTCAGTTAGTAAAGGAAAAGATAACTGTCACAGGATGTGAAAAAGTTCAGTATGGTTTCGACATCAAATTGCTTTATGCAGAACAAGCAATGGTGCATGACTGAACAACAACACATAAGAAGCCAGTAGTACCATCAATTAATCTCCAACAACGTAATGCAGACTCAGCAATAATTACTTTTCAGTCCAACTGAGGCCACCCCCAAAAGAAACCCTACCTTTTGAGTCCAACTTTGTGAAATGGAACATCCTAAAGCTCAGTAGCATCAAATCAATTTATGCAGAACAAGCGATGGTGCATGACTGAACAATAACACATAAGAAGCCAGTAGTACCATCAATTAATTTTTAAAAATTTAGACTTGCAAGTAATCATAGAGCATGCAGACTCAGCAATAACTACCTTTTAGTCCAACTGAGAAAAAAAGGGAAAAAAACTTTATGTCCAACTTTGTGAAACAGAATATCCTAAAGCTGAGTAGCTTAACTAAAATATTGATTTTAGATCAAGTCAAATATATTTTATGGCTAAATAGTAACCAAATTCTACCTTGTGAAGTAGCAAAAAAAATGACCTGAATAAATTAAATAAAATACAACTGAACTATTTAATAATCAGATGGATCATATTTCAAGTAATCAACAAACTAAAATATCATCTTAAATAACATAGAAGTGGAAGCAGCTAAACTATAACAAAAAACTCTCAAATATTACCAAACCAAAAAGAAAAAGAAACAGTTAAATATGATGAGAGAAAATTTAGACTGCAATTGACATAGAAAACCAAAACTTACTCAGATTTGGTGCCACTGAATCTTCTGAAACTGACTGTGAACAAATACAGCAAGCCTTCTGAAGATCCATTATAGAAGCTAAATTAATGAAATGTCTAAAACCAGTACTAGTAAAAGGAATGCAACAAATAATAGGTGTAGGTATGGTATATTGATAAACATGCAATCTGTCAAATGACTCAAACCCATGTCATTGTTCTTTTGGTTTCTCTTTTTCTTCTTTACTATTGAACTATGATGGATGGGGGTGTACCATCCATTTGGATACACACAAAATATAAAGTATTAACTGACCTCTCATAAAATATTGCGATCAGAAGTTGAAACAGAGTCCTAACCAGGTACTTCCCTTTAACCTTGTACATTATAGACATTGTTCTTAAAGGTGGTCACCTTGGTAACTTAATGGTCCTGGGGTTCTAACACCCACATGCATGGATGGTTCAAGTCATAAGTCAGGAAGTTGAACGGATTGTTTGGAAAACCGCCTAGGGGTCAAAGTTTTCCATGTTACCTGTCAGTTTTGTTTTAAAAACACGTACATACACTTGACAGATTTTTTGCAACTTCACAAGGAAGAAGTACAGGCCAAAGGAAGAAATTGTGGAAATTATAAAGATTAGAGTAGCACATTGGGTAAAAATTCTTGAGCTCTTTCAAATGTTCTCAATTACTGATATAGTAAGGGCATGAAATGAAGTACCGCACTCCTCCAAATTGGAAGAAAGAAAGGTGATGGAATGGTAGCCCCCAGGTACCAACAAAATTAAGCTAAATTTTGATGAAAGCTCTATAGGAAACCTGGGTTTGGCAGGCATTGGTGGTGTCTTTAGAGATACTTCAAGCAAAGTATTAGCAATGTATTCAGGTCCTTTGGGGGTGGGTGACTCTCAAAAGGCTGAGTTGTTAGCGCTGCTATAAGGTCTAAAACTTGCTAAACAAGCTGATTTAAGAAATTTGGAGCTCAATGCCTCTTTTACTTGGATTAGGAGGACTGCCAATGGGTCTACAGGCAATGGCTTTTTTGGGCTGTTTTGTAATATGTTGTTGGGCATAGTTTGTGTTTTTCTGTAACCTATTTCAGTCATTTATTAATAAAATTCATCTTCTTTCTGATAAAAAAAACACAAATATACAATTTAATAAGTGTGTCCACATATGTGGAAAATATTTATGATGCATAACATATTAAGTATCTTTATCATTTTTTATTGTTAAAATGTTAACCATAAACTTCAATAGTTGTGAGGAATGAATGGATGTTATGTACAATAGGTTTGTTTTGTTAGACTGGTATTTGACTCTTCCTATATCTTACATCATCTTCTGTCCTTCATGTTCCCCAATTGACCACAAATTTACCTGCTGTCAGTCATATTACTAAGAATTCTAATTGCAGAGTAAATTTAATTCCTGGCTCTTTGTATATTTCAGGATCTGGAAATAGGGAGGATGATTGGACATTGGCTTGAATCTGGTGGTCTCTACTTCCTGGGTTCTTCATTTCAGTCTTCTGTCCTGCAGTCTTCAAGACGGTCAAAATAAGTCTAGCATCTATTTGTGGCATTCTAGACTGGGTCTGGGTAGTCTTTTGACTCTTTTCAGTTCTTGAGAGTCCTGTTTCCTGCTTTCTCTATGTCCAGGTCTATGTCTGATCTTCAATGTGAAAGCTGTCAATATTCAAAACAATGTAGAATCTTTTCTTATCCAAGTAATAAGAGAAGTTAATTGCCTTTTTAACCATTTAACATTATGCCAGAAGCTTTTTTCCCGACATACATGTAAATGTCTCTTACAGAGTAGCACTACATAATAAAGAGAATGATCACAAATCAATATCCCAAGAAATACACAGGATGAAAACCTACCATTCTAAATACATGCTGCATTCCACCACTTCCAAAAGAGTGCCCACAGGGCAAAATCATTGCATCGTCCATGAGGGTTCCTCTAATAAAAACACAATAGAAAATAGCGGAACTGATCAGAAAACAAACATGTAATTTCAATAGTTAATGCATGAGTAATAACTCATCAGACATTCAGCCAAGGAAATGCACAAGTATCAGCCAGATAAAGTACTTAGGGGTCATTTGATAATCGCTGAACAGAATGATATAATGCTTTGTCTTTTAATGAACAAGTCATTATGTGGGTTTTGAGCTCCTTAATGACTGAAGTACTGAACGGCTTGTTGAATTGATTACTATAATCCTAAATATTTTATTATGAATATGTTCTCCACTAAATAATTAGTGACCAATCAATACAATAAAAAACATGCCTATATACATGTATATGTACATGTGTGTGTAGAGAGAGAGAGAGAGTACAATAGCAATGACTACTACATTAGCAACCATCAGTTTTATAGTAAATGAAAGAAATTTTTCATTAAAAAAAAAAAGAAGAGTACAATAAAGGAGATAAATTGGCTGGTCAGGGAAGCAGGTCTAGCCTTCTCAATGGGTACAAAGATCAGCAAATGCAATGGGAGATGCTTTGCTTAAACAAGGGGTTTATCAGTGTTTTAAAAGCACAAGGCACAAGGCGAGATGCACGCCTTTTTAAGAAAGGCACAAAAAAAAAGAAAATTCAAAAAAAAATGCCAAATTTTTTTAAGAAATGTCAAAAAATATTAAACATAATGTTAATAAAAAAATATAAACTTAAATTTTAAAATAAATGATTTAGAAAACCTATTATCTAATATTAAAGTACATAAACATAACATGTAAAGTGTATTCAAATGAAAAATTAAAAATAAAAGCAAACATATAAAGCATTTTCAAGCATGTAAAACCCACAATCTCTTTTTTTCCTTAAATGCATTGCTTCAAGTAGTTAATGTGATGTAAAACATATTGCATTCTTGATTCTATGAGTCACCTTTGTACCACACCCCTCAAAGCAAGCCCAAACAAGCCTATGTTAGGGTCTGAATTTCTTATTTCTCACATAAAAAGCAATGGTTTTATAACTTTCATTGCCTTTTAAGAAGATATTTTATTGCAATGAATAATGAACAACATTAGCAAATAAGAATTTCAGACCCTAACATAGACTTGTTCGGGCTTGCCTCGAGGGGTGTGGTTGGGGGTCCGAGGGCGGAGACCCCGGCCCAGCCGTTAGACTAAAAAAAAAAAAAAACCAAAATGCGCAAAATTTTAAAAAGGTGCATGCCTGGGCTGAGGCGCAAGGCGCACCAGGCACGCACCTTTTGAAAGGGGTGCACCTAGGACCTGGGCGAGGCGCATACCCCAAAATACGCCTCGCCTATGCACCTGAGGCGGGCCTTTTAAATTACTAGGATTTATAGGCAACAAATGTTTTGGGCTTGGCTATAATACTAGGCTTTGGGATAAGTGGCTAGTCCAACCTATATATGGAGCTTTTGGGCTCTAACTAAGCAGCTAAGCCGTGTATATACTTATTCTTTTTTATTTAACAAAGTTATGTCACCTAACAAATAATAATAATAATAAAAGAAAAAGAGTAAAATAGCATCTAGGGCGATGAGCTAGAACCTAACATCATAGTGAAATACATCACCAGAGACTAACATCTCAAACAATTAATCAATTTTCAACATCAAAAGACAGTTCAAAAGTAACCTAAAAGCCCAAACTATAAGATCTGTCCATCCCTTAAAATTCTGGTAACACCAAAACCAGTATACAACCATATTTCCAATGTCAGCACATAATCTGCCCATACCTCTTTTACTACCCTCAAACAGTCTCCTAATACTTTCTCACCAAAGCCCCCAACCTATTGCAATGGAACACAACTCTAAAAAATATTTGCCTTTTTTTTTCTCCCTTGAATATTTGGCCACACAGAGAAGATTGCATCCAGATCGCAGGGCCGAAAAAACTGAACTATAAATAAGGAATTGAAATATCTCCATAAGAAACCCACCACATTGCAAGAGATTTTTTTTTTGCCTGTAATGTAAAGCATTTCATTAATATCAAAAGGCCAAAATACAATAAGGCCCCTGTACAATGAGAAACTGTACAGTGGGAAAGACAATAAAACTCATCAAAGTCAACTCCCAATCAAGCCCAAAAAACACTATATGTTTCTTACAAAAAGTAAATCAATCTCAAAAAGAACAAGTGTGTCTGTTTTTAAAAAAGTGAGTGATTTGTCAGCCACGAAAATACCATCCCAAAAATCCTGTTGAGCACCTCTTCTTTTGACTTTTGCCTCCCTTCAAAAAAATCTATTATTTCTTTCACCCCACACTGCCCAGGAAACAACAGAGGGGATGATGCTCCAAGCTACCTTACCCACCTTGCTGTGGCCTCCTAAGAACCAGGCCTCTATGAAGCCCTCCACATCAGCCGGAAGCACATTTTAACTCCAAAAAACTCCAGCAACCTTACCCAAATCCAGTAAGTGAAGCCGCAGACTCACAGTGCAGTAATAGATGGCTAGCAGTCTCCACATTTCCATTACACAAGGTGCAGTCCAGATCCGCCACCACTAGGCCTCTTCGAACTAAGTTTTCCTTGGTTGGAATCTTATCCAGCACTGCAGTCCAAACAAAGAAGGCTAGCTTTGATGGTACGGACCTGATCCAGATCCTGTTACTTGGGAAGATAGAGGTATCCTCCCTTGATAGGCCATTAAAAAAGGATTTCACTGAGAAGGAGCCTGATTTCTCATACAACCATGTCTCACATCTTCTTAACTGCTTCTGCCCATGTGATATAGACTTGTCGCTCCAACCCTTCTTCCAAATGTATAAGAAACCTTATGAGGTGTAATTTAAAGTTAGGTGAGTATAAATTATTTCAACTGCATCATTACATTCATAGAACAAAAATGCAAATTGCCAGTTAATAGTGCAGAGCTTTCTATTTTTATTTTTCAGTGAACTTTTCACTGAAAGGGGGTGGGGGGAAGGAAGTAAATAGAAGATATTTGTATTGAAAGACAATAGAAAAAGGATTCTCCCTGTCTCCCCCAAAACTTTAGAAAAAACAAAAACCAGAAATATTTCATTTTGTTGAAACTTTAAACATATTTAAAATACTAAATAACATTATAATTTGCATATAAACAAAAATATAATCCATATAACAGTGCCTACTCTTTTACATGTTTAGTAATGTTGCTTGATCTGTGCACTGTTTGGTCTTTCGAGATGATTTTTTTTCTATATTTTATTACAACACTTCAGATAGCCAAAGAATCTATATATTAAAATAAGGTTGTCCACGCAGGCAGCATTCTGCCAGCACCGACAACCTCTCACAAGAAAAATAATAATGACTGTGGGAAGTGGAGTTAACCCGTCACCCAACTCCACCTCTCACAAGAGAATTGAATCAGCAAAAGAATTAGCTGGCCAAAGTATCTATCTGAATGAGCAGTGAGCTGTTCAAAAGAGCAGCTAGAGATTTTACTCCCAATAAAATCTGAGGGTTCAAGGACCTTTTTCAATACCCTTCATCCAATCAACAACCACTGACACTTGCCTCATACGAGAAGGCTCTTCCAACATGAAGAATGAAATAATTTAAGCCCTTGTAGAAGGGCAAGAAGATCAGCTCTAAGAGAGTTTGCACCAACAGGTTCTGAGAAACTCAACAAGGTATTGCCTTGATGGCTTCTAAAGTTGACACTTACTCCGGAAGGTCCATGGTTTCCTAGCAAGTGGCCATCAAAGTTAAATTTATAACCCCATGAACAAAACCTATCCAGTCCTGATTAGTATTCCTTCTCTGTTCTCTCAGGAAGGAATCTAGAGAATTACCCTTGAACTCCTCTCTAATAGAGACCCAATGGGCCACCCTTAAGGCAATGATATCAATAATAGTTCTGACCTCAATCTCCTTGTTGAATATTTTAGAATTCCTTCTTTCCACATACTCCAAAAAAACTGTTTCTCAGGTGCATGTCCACATGATTTTTCCACCTATGGTACTAGAAAAAAATACAGTTAGGATTAAATAAATCCACAACATTCGATAAGCTATCACCACGTGCATAAAGAAGGTAACTGTCTGCTGATTGACTGGCGAACAAAGGGCATCATGGAGCCATAAGTGATTCCACTGCCAGTTCGTGTGACCTAGACTACATTATCCTTGCAGATGTGCTAGGAGGATCCTTTTCTCATCTTGTTTAATTCCCTTACCATATCAAAATAAATAAATAAATAAATCCATAACATTAATTAGAGGTGACCAAGAAATACAGTTCGGGTTAAAGAAACCCGCAGCTAAGAGTAATGAGCTGGGCTCCACTGCATCACCCTATTAAAAATTAACTTTGTTGGGCGCAGCATGGTAAATCCAGTTAGGTCGGGAATTGGAGATATTTTCAAACATCACCAAGGGCACATAACGGCTATATACTCTGGACCTGGAGGTCAAGTACTCAAGGAGACTGAACCAACACAGAAATATTAGCTATATTACAAGGATTAAGAATGGGAAAACAGCCAAACTAGAGGGACATTGCAGTAGGAGACTCGAATGTGATCATAAGTTGGTTTCATACTAATGCACTGCACTAGGAACCTAGCACCATAGGAACTCAATGGAGGTAAGTGGTCTAATTGTGGAGCTGGAGCATTCTCCAGGATTCGCCAATCAGACAATAGATTAGCGGATTCTTTAGCTAGTCGGGGTACAAATCATAGTTAATTGTACTGGAGAACCAAAAGCCAGGATATGTAATTGAAATATGCAAATGAAATAGATCTATGAAAAAGGAAGAGAGTAGGCAAGATATGTATCCAAAGGAAATCCCTTGCAGTTTTAGTTTTAAAGTTTTGCCAGGCGGCCCAGGCCAGTGAAATAAATCGGTCCACTAACTTAAAGCACAAATTCTGTAGTGCAAATATTCTGTGACAAAGAAAAATATTGAGAATGAAAAAAGAAGCAGCACATGATCAGAGAGACTTACGTCAGAGGATCTGAGAGAATTGCCCTTAGAGATTCTCCGGATTCATTTGACAATCCATCCCGTCTCCCACTAAACCCACACCCATTGTCCCCTCCCATTTCCTTCTGCACAAGGGTTGTTCCCTCCGTCCCTTGGAGAAACTGCGAATAATAAATGTCCGGTTCTGCAATTGTAACTGCATTGTCGTAGTGAGTAATCCGACCTTGTTGATGTTGTTGTTCGCTAGGACTCCCTCTAATGCTAGTTGCAGACTGAACAACGTTCACATCCTTTTCCAATGCTCCCCTGCTTGAACCGCCTGTCAAAATGAACTCGATCTAAGCATTCCAAGATCAAGAATGAAAAGAAAAAAAAAAAGGAGAAATAAAAATTAGCTAGATTTTCATACCAAAAGAAGGGTGTTTCTGTAAATTTGATTTTTCATTGCGTATTTTCTCGGAGCTACTATGTACACTACTGCTGCTATTGTTATTCTTATTGTTGCCGTCAATGGCCGCAACCAAACGGTCCAAAACCTCAACTTCCCGGTCTCCTTCGTCAACTTCGTCATCCTCCTCGTCGTCGTCATCTTCCTCTCCTTCCGAACCATCGGCACTGGGCGGTCGAGCGCTTCCATTGCCATTCCAATTCTGCTGATTCTCAGGACGATCTTGCCTACCAGGTGAGCTGTCATAAAGGCTCCGTCGGAATTCCGAAGCCGGTGTCCGGACATAGCGGTCTCGGACGATGGGAAACATCTTCTCGTCTGCAAAGCCGCTGACCTCCCTGGTTTTGCGGCCGGGATCAGCAACGTGACGTTGGGGAGCACCGCAGCTGAACTGCAGACCATCGTCCTGGAAAACCATTTGCGAATTCAATCCGTTGTCCATTCTCTGGGGTGGGACAAATCCATCTACTCGGAGGCCATGTATTAAAAATCCTAATAAGACCAGAAATCTCCTATGGAAGTCGTTATCATCGAAGAAACACTTGATTTATATCTCAGAAGGATGAGTAGAATGAGAAGGGATTTATCGAGCGGACTAGGAGTTTTAGAGAATAACTGACTGAGAATAAGATACGAAGGCTTCCCTCCTTTTTTTTCAGACACCGATAGTCACTTATCAGTAGCTGTAGATGTGTATGTGTATGTGGTCTGACAGTCTCAGAGGGAGAGAGAGAGAGAGAGAGAGAGAGAGATTTCAGGGATTTTGGCGGGGTTACGAAATGCGGGGTGCGGACCAGAAATTATAGTAATATTTATAGTGTGATTAAAAATTAAAAAAAAAAAAAAAGGCGAACGATTGATTACCCATTTTTTTCGTTTTCATGTTTCAGAGAATTGAAAGGGAAAAATGATTTTCGGGTTTTCTTTCTGCTACTGCTTTTAAGTTTGGTCTTTGATGCAGACGACAATGGCAGAGGAGTTGTTATTCTACAGTTCTACAGTGACACCGAGAGAGCGCGATAGCGCTTTCCCAAATCCCACCACCCCTTTTAGCGACCTGCTTTCTATTTTAAAGAAAGAGAACCCGAGTCCGCTTCCCGGCTTCCCGTCCCCAGTCCTCTTTCTACTGGGGGAAGACGGTGCATACGTTTTGGCTTCTGGTTTGCAACGTGCGCCACCATTAACATCACCGTGCACTGAGACAGCGACGAAAAGCATAATAAGTTTAAAAACATAAAATGATGAAAAACTAACCCAAGAAATAAAGAATGGAAGAGAGCGGAATCGAACGGGATTGAACGACGACATCATCATAATATATCATCAATTGTCTCAGAATCGTTAACTAAATCCGCAATTGTTTAGTAACCAAAAAATTAATAAAAGAAAAACATGGAGCCCAACGGCCCCAACCATCTGATCAGCATTTTTTTACCCAAAAAAAAATATCTGATTAACATTCCGATGAACTCCTCTAGCTGGCGGTGGGCCACAACAGGTGGACCCAAAATTTGAGCTGCCCTGCAATTCAGCAATGTTCATGGAGTGCGGTGGGACCAAAAGAGCCATGCCAGCAGGCGATCCGCGTGATGTCATGGGTCCCACAACGCCGAGTCAAGGATGTTACCGTTGCGAGACGGGATCCTCCTCACAACTGGCGCCTCACATGTGTATCCACCGTGCATTGGGAGCATCTCCCGTAAATACGAGAGATGTTTCCGATGTATAGTAGGATGTGCGTGTGAGGCGTCAGCTGTGAGGAGCAGATTTGGTCTCGTTGCCATGCGTCTCATCATATCTGTGGGGTTTGACGTGTGGCGTGTTGATGTTGAGTTAACTCGAAGTACTTTGTATTAATACGACGTTTCCAAAATGATGTTGGTGGTTGGGATGTTGCACAGATCGGATCGGATCAGATCGGATTCGAATCAGGGTGTCCGATTTCGAACCGATAGTGTTAATTGCATATAATTTGAATCCGATTGGATAGTTTGTTATCCGGATATGATCCAATCCGCTTTATTTTTTTTTAAAATCAATAAATTATTAAAAGAAAAAAATATATATATATATTGATTTAAATAAAGAAAAACAAAACAATACAAGTATTGTTTTAATTATTCTCATCATATGTATACATTTTTATTGAAAAAATAAATAATGTAACAAACTTACAAAATACAATAAAAATAATATGTTTATAAATAAATAAATAACATATATATATATAATATATTTATATAAATAAATATATATAGCATATATATTAGATCAAATCTTCTTGGATCAGATAGGAGTGATCCAAATTCGACCTGGTTTTTTATTGTAACCTATTATCGATCTCATTCAAAGATTTGAACTGGGATGATCTAAATTCGACCAAATAATGATCTGATCCATTTGCACTCATAGGAATGGTATCACCTATGGGTTGAGTCGAGCCAGTTTAGCTCAAGTTGAGGTTAACCCTAGTCTTGCTTGAGTTGTTAAATCCCGACCTTAATCCTAAGTCATAACAAGTCGACTCATGTTAGCTCAACTTTTCTACCTCCTTTTGTAAAATGTATTTATTTTTTATATTTTAAAGGTTTATATTAATTCAATATTAGTATTATTATGTATAAAAGGTTACGGTTATCGTGTTTTGTAAAAAGCTTGCCATTAACCTACAAATTCTTAACATGCAATATACATGTATAAATACATATTTATGTAATATTAATACATGCAAATATGGAGTTAAGTCACATGGGTGCAAATGATCGGGTCATGATCAAATCCAGTCATATTTGATCAAATATATTTGGTCATATATTTATTTATAAATATATAATTTAAATCGTCTTTTTATAAACTTGTTATATTGCTTATATTTTTATAAATAAACATGTATATATATACACGATGAAAATAAGTAAAAAAAATACTTGTATTTTTTGTTTTTCTTTATTTAAAATGGTATATTTCATTTTTATTTTAATAATTTATTAATTTTTAAAGAAAACCAATAGGATCGGATCAGATATGAATATTTGACTTCCCGATTAGATTCAAATTCATAGCCTTACTTATGAGATCCAATCGGATACATCATGGACAGCGTTGAATCTGATTCAGATATACCCTGATTCGAATCCAATCCAATCCGATCCGTTTGCATTATGCATCAACACTAACCTTACTTAATCGGATCGTGGTCTACTCTTATGGTGAACAAAAAAAAAAGATTCCTTGCAAAGTGATTTTTTTTTTAAGATATGCAATTAGATGTTTGATTATAATCCTCTTTTTTGTTTGCCTTTTAAATTATATAACTCAAAAAAAAAAAACACTTTTTATACAATCTTTTGTCAGCAAAAACACATACATCTCACATACGAGACCGGATCCGCTCCTTACACCTGGCGCCTCACATGTGCATCCCATCGTGCATTGGGAACATCTCTCGTACTTATTGGTTATTATTCACGTGAGGTATTCCCAATGCATTGTGGATGTGCCTATGAGGCGCCCATTTGTGAGGAACATATCCCGTCACCTCACATATGGGTGTGAATCATATATATATATATATATATATATATATATATATATATATATATATAAATTATATAACTTATGTATAAAACATGTGTTAGCAAAATAATATGAAAACATTAGAGAGTAGATTCAATCATCACAAAATTATACTCACACCATTCTCACAGCCCTTTTGTGAGCATCAAATCTTATATATATATATATATATATATATATATATATATATATATATATATATAAATTTCCAAGCCTACAAATTCTTAAACAAACCAAAATTCGGGGCTTATTTCTTAAGCACCTTTTCAATAAGTGTTTATTGTGTTTTTTGACCCGTTTTGGCCTGCGATATAATTTTCAAAGTACGTATACTAACACCAATAAACACATTAATAAGCCATAACTGATTACGATCAGCACGTGTTAATAAGCCATTACTATTTATCCAATAACACACTTTCAAACGGGGCTTAATATGCATAGAAAATTAGGGTTCAGCTATTTATTTTAGAAAATGCATGATACCTAATAATCAATCAAATGATATCATAAGAATGAGTGATAACTAATCGGTCGGTTCGTACTCATTTGTTTGCATTTGAATTCCAATTTGATAATATTAAGGGTGATTCAAATTCCATCCAATTTAGGACCTAACTAGAATATGAACCATTACTATTTTGATCAACTTCGAATATGCCATAAATCCCTCAAGTTTTCTGTCAGTTTTATATCGTCTTTAAGTATTTTTTGAAAATAATAAAATATCAATTCATTATCTATTGTTCTTCAAAAATTCAAAATAAAATCCAAGGTAGATCGAACCCACTAAAGCAATGATGAAAATTTAAACCCCTCCCTTATGCCTGGTCGAGTTAGATCCGATGTCAAGAGGGGCGATGAAGCTTATCTCTATGAGTAAAATCTTTCCCTGTATGAGCTTTTGTTTAATAATTAATGTTATGCAGATAAACTACCTCTCTGGTGCTTATCTCTCTGGTGCTTAGTCGGGCCAGATTGGTTTATTGAACATTGCTATTATAAGTGATACCCAATAAAATAAAATTTTCATGCTTCCTACATAAATCTGAAAAAAATAACATAGGTTTATTGGCCAATGGGATTCACTTCCCCTGACTATTGAAGAAAAAAAAAAGTTGCAACTAACTTCACCTCTCTCTAAGATTCAGACACTACATCAAATTGAGCTCACCTAACACACACACATGCGCGCGCGGGTAACCCTCTAATAACTTAGACATCAGATAAAAAATAAAACCCAATGATTCACACATAAGATAAATAGAAGATGGGCCCGTTTGGCGTGTCTTTTTGAGATAATTTTCCTGTAGCTATAACAGTTAAAGAGATGCATTGAGCTTTTGACACAATATTTGGACAGCTCGAAGATCGCTTTGCAGATGTGCATTTTTTCGTACATCTTCCCGTGTCTTTCTGCACGAGAATAAAACGCATGTGATATCACATGCAAATAGGTTGTGATAGTGCACTAATATATAACAAATTGTCAAAAAATTTGAGGCACCTTAAAGGGTATGTTTTGTTTGAAGGAAAAGGTAGGGAAACCTATACAAAGTTTGTAAAAATTTTCCTACCTTTCCCTTCCTTTCCCTACTTGTTTCCTTCAAACCAAATGCAGCATAAGGAATTTTACAAACAATAGGTGGATTCTTAATCCATTTCCTAAGATACCCAAAGAAAACATAAAAAATAATACAAGTATCTTGATAAATGGGAACCAAAATCTATTATTTCCTCTCAAAATCCAAAAAACGAGAAAGACCTTAAGGCTATGTTTGATTTGAAGGAAAATGTAAGGAAACTTTTATAAACATTCATTGTCTTTCCCTACTTTTTTATTCAAACCACAGTAAGAGATTTACTGTTTTAAAAACCCAAAGACAAGTTCCATTCAACAATCAACGAGAGAATTACATCTCAAGAGAGACCATAAACCATAGGAAATCCGGTAAGATAAACCAGGTCATGGCTCTCCTAAATATATTTTGGATGTTCTAATTTTATCTAACAAAGTTAGGTTCTGGTAAGATAGACAAGTTACATTCACATTATTCATAACCATTATAAAATGTCTAAGTTATTTCTAGTTTTTTTTTAATTATTAGCATATGATATGCTGATCATTTTGAATTTAATTTAAGAATGCTAATCAATAGCTTTGTTGCATTCTGAATTCGATTCGAATTCCGATATAAATTTGATGGATTCGAGTCGAAACCGAAAATGAACGAATCAAATCTGAATCCACCTACATCGGTTCGACCCGATAGATTTTTTATTTCATTTTAATTTTTGCCTCATCCCTCTCAAGGATCTGCTTTTTCACACCGCGCGCCTCACACCGATCTCACAGTTACATCCACCGTGTGTTGAAAACATTTTATTATGAGAGACGTTTCCGATGTGCGGCCAAAACATGGTGTGTGGTCGGTGTGAGGCGCGATCTATCAGAGCAGATCCGGAGTTCCGGACTCCAGTTTTCTTCCCCGCACACGTGATCCCAATCAGTGTTTCCGTGCATATGTGCTGCTTCATAAGACTTGAGTGAAATCCCTTCTTCCTTCCTTATCAGTTATCGACTTAGAACGGTCCTTTAATTTGGGGAGATTTTTTTTTTTGGCGGAACACTCGTTTTCCTGTTTCTTCCCAACCAAAAACTAAAACCATGGCGGGAATCGCAACCCTGGGTCTGTCTCCCAATTATTGTCTCCGTTGGTCATCGGTTTCTTTCTCATCGAAGACGTCTGTTCTCTCAATGCGGGTTCTTCCCAGAATTCCTCTGCGCTTCAGATTCCCAAGTAAAATCCCGAAACCAGTTCCGGAGGACACGCCTCTTCTTCTTATTGTTCTTAGAAAATGGCCATGACATATACTGTATTCCATTTTCTACTGTACAGAAATCCTAGCATTCTCTAGCAACGATATTAAAGTAGGTTCAAACATTGAAGTGGATGGAGCTCCGTGGAGAGTCATCGGTACGAGCCCTCTGTTATAGTCTATTTATTAAAATGAAATTTATTTATTTATTTTTCACTCTTTTTGAGGAGTGCTTTTCAATTCAAGGTTCTGAGCATGTTTTTCATTTTGCCCAGATTGTTTCTTGGAACCAGTTATTCTTTCTTGTTTATGCACGTTTTATTGCTTAGTTGTCTCTAACAACGTTCCCTAGTTGCTTGTTTTATCTCTAATTGTCCTCATGAGAATTGAGAGTTGAGACACATGATAATGCTGATAGAGATATTTAGTCTTATCATTCAATTACTATGATAAAGGACATCGCTCTTTTTTGAAATAAGTTTCCAATTTGGATTGTGTCTGGTTGCATGTAAAATGAAGGAAAACTGACCGGTTTCTTTGGAAATGATACTCAATAAGAAAAACGAATCACATTCCTCTTAATTTGGAGGACAAGTTTGATTTGTTCAGGAAGATGAGTGTTGCAAGATATGAATCGAGATCAGACCACCGAGCTTTACCAAAAAAAGAGTTAGAAGGAATATCATTTTTCTACAATTGGTACTAACTTTTCTGAAAACATTTATACTCTACAGTAATTTTACATGCAACCAAACGCTGTAATGAAATTCATTCATTTTCCTTCATTTAAGTGCAACCAATCGGAGCATTAATTTATAATGACATGGGTTTTGCCCTTGCTCTGGCTTTCAAGTTGTGTGGACTATGTGCTAAACTTTATGGCATGATTGAGGGCATGCCATATCTTTTAAGATCATAAAAGGAAGATGCTATATTGGTTATAGTGCCATGTGATGCTTTAGCGAGGTCATTATTATTGAACGAGGAAACAGCACAAACTCTGAAATTCATTTTGGATTCTCAGTGCGGCATGCAACAAGTTTGGTCCTGTTGAACTTCACACTTTCTCTAGGACAGGGACTTTAAAATGCCAACTCAAAAAGAGCCATGGGTGGATTTATTTAACTGTTCTCTATTATCAAGTAAATCTGATTAATGTTGGGACAACATTGTAGGTGAAACATCATGGATTCATCCCTTTGGGTACGAAGTCAGTATCCTATGATGTTTGATGTTGTTCTGTTAGTGAAGATGCATGACTTAATTAGGCTTCTCATACTTGGTTTAGATGTAAGGGGTTCTATTTATGGTGTTTTCTTGTAAGACTTTAAGTTGGTATTTTTCTTTATTGTTAGGAGTGGTTTGTATAGAAATAGTACTACTCCATTTGAGAAGTATAATAGGGCTTGGAAGTATCAAGGATGAAACAGAACCTACTAGCACCAGTTTTCACTGGCCAGAAACAGTTATTATTTGTTTTCCAGAAGCAGTTACAACCTTATCTGTCATGCTGCTTATATGTCCTGTGCTGCTCTGGACTAATCTCTAGTTAAATTGTGTTTCCCTCATTTGATGTTCTTGTGCAGAATTTCTTCACGTGAAACCTGGGAAAGGGGCAGCATTTGTTAGGACCAAAATGCGCAATTATGTAACTGGCAACGTTGTTGAGAAAACGTTTCGAGCTGGAAGTATGGTAATAATATCATAGTTTAAACTGCAAGCTGATGTGTTCATGAAATATCATACTCTGTGAATTTGATTTAGTAGAAGTTCACCCTGCGAGTCATAAGTTTGGGATTTCTGATGATCAGCACCTGAAAGACAAATTCTGCTTTAGCATTACTTTCCTTATTTCACTTATGTATATCATAGGATTTTTCTGTTTTCCATCTGGCCTTAAGGGTTGATAGAATGTTTGAGTCCTTGTTTGGTATCGAATTCAGTCCTGGGAGATGAATGCCTATAATATTATTGATATGCAATGAATACCTCTT
Source organism: Nelumbo lutea (assembly GCF_056320005.1). Classification (NCBI taxonomy): domain Eukaryota; kingdom Viridiplantae; phylum Streptophyta; class Magnoliopsida; order Proteales; family Nelumbonaceae; genus Nelumbo; species Nelumbo lutea. Next base: position 1,622,196 of record NC_142685.1, on the reverse strand, counting down.
TTATTAGTCATGGGCAGTTATGGCACACAATGCCTTGACATGTTTTATACAACATAGATGTTTGACATAGAAAATCCAGGTGTTTCAACTTAAACCGTATTCATGCCGTTATACTATATCATAATTTATAGGTTTAAATAAAGTGTTAAATAAACACGAAAGACACCGAGGGTTCTGCTTCTGCAATAGCATTCTGAAGGAGAATTTTTTTTTTTAAATTTATTTTAATTTCAGATCCTGCCTGCATAGTTGTTCTACTATTGTCGATATCAGCTTCTTCATTTAATACAATCTCCAGCTGTATGAAGCGTGACTAGGGGTGAGCAAGAAAAACCGAAAACGAACCAAACTGAAAAACCAACCGAAGCCGAACTGAAAATCTTGTTAATCGAACCGGTTGGTTTGGTATTTTTAAAAAACTGAAGGTACCGGTTCAGTTTTGGTTAACCAATATAGAAAACTGACGATTAACCAAACTGACCGGTATACATATATTTCTATATATTTTATGAATATTTATGTATATTATATTATATACATACTTTATATTTTCTATATATTATAAATTAATAAATCTGCATTATATATATAAATATATAATATATTATTTATTATTTTAAATATAATATTTTTGTATTTACTTCTAGTTTTTTATTATATATTTATATATATTTTTTATAATATATTATAAATATAAAAAACTGAAAAACTGACAACCCAAACCTACGGTTAACCAGACCGGTCAACCGGTTAACTGATCGGCTTTGGTTTGGTTTAGGTTACCAGTTTTCTGGAAACCGGTAATACCGGTTCGGTTAACCAAACTGTGAGCACCTCTAAGCGTGACCAGCTCTCTCACTCTCTCCCATTCCTTTTATCTTCTCAACATACTGGTTCCTAACATCATCTTTGTCCTCTTACTTCACTGCAGCCTTAAACAATTTAAGAGTCCCCACTACCAGTAAACCACTTTTCAAGGTGAGGAGATATTTATGACATATCCTTACCTTAAAAGAGTTATTTCTCTTGCAGCATAATTACCAAAAGATAGTGAATGCAGACTGTTAATTGCATAGTGTGCACATTTGTGATTACTTCATCCAATCTACACTATCACTTATTTGCATTCGAGCAATTTACATATTGAACAAGACTTGGTTATGTTACATTGCCATGTCTCTACTCTAGGATTTTTAGAGTCTAGTGTGTCAGGCAAACCTCTTGACACTTTGGAACTGGACACACAGGTCACATGTCCAGGTAACTAGCACTGACCATGGGACTTCCTAGATTCTCTTATTAACCATATTTAAGTTTCTTTCTTCAGCTGTATGAGAATTCTTTGGTAATGTTTAGATATTCAGGTTTGAGGGCAAACTCATCACACTGAAACTAAGTTGACTTACCAAGTGCAATAGCCCTAATTGAATTGTTCTTGTAGAATTTAAGTCCTCTTCTACCTTTATATTTTTATAATTTAGTGATCTTCCCATTCTCAATCTCTGTAATGCTTCTAGCAAATTAAACTATTGTAGAGTCCTTATTATTGATCCATAATACATGGCTAAAATGGTCCCATGCTCATCTCTGAATGCCTTGCCTTTGCCCAGGGTCCAGGTTTACCTATGCTGCATCTTTCAAAGTTTATGCCTACAACTACCAAAAAAACCAGGAAGCTCTTTTAGCACTGCCATATTACTAGGTTTCAAACTAGATTCTTATAGTGATTTTCTGTTTCTTCAGATAAATGAAGCAAATATAGTGAAGGAAACCAAGCAGTACACGTACAAAGATGGTTCCCAGTTTGTGTTTATGGATCTGGTAACATTCATTCCTCTTCTTATGTTATGTCTCAGTTGTGATAAATCATATTCAGATATTGTACTAAGTACTAACTGGATGCCTACGGCCTTTCTATTAGAGTAAATCATTCATGTTCCTTTTTTTGGTTAGTAGACGATCAAGACTACAATCAGCCTTGAACCCTAATAGATTTCAGATTAGGAAAAGTAGAAGAAAAGAAAGAGAAAGGAAGAAAAGAGAGAAGAACTGGAGAAAACAAAGGTTGAAAGAAGGGACAAATTCAGAATGATCTGCCGCCGCCACTCTCTTAGTATTTATAGGTTAAAGGAAATAAAAAACTGAAATAAATAACAACTAAAATAACAAACTGACCACCAATTGACACTACCATGACTGAAACAAATAATTACACATATTGTTCTACGAACATAGTGGGGACCACAATTGTGGGGCTCACATCAGTGTTCTCTACACTCCCCCTCAAGTTGGGAATAGATATTTATCATTCCCAAATTGGATAGATCTGCCTCTAACTTCTTCCTTGGTACTGCCTTGGTGAGGATATCTGCGAGTTGCATGTTAGATGTGATATACGAGAGACACACTTCTTGTGATGAGACCCTCTCTCGTACAAAATGTTGATCAACTTCAATGTGTTTAGTTTTGTCATGTTGCACCGGATTGTGGGCTATATTAATAGCTGCCTGATTATCACAATACAGCATCAAGGGCTTCTCATAATCAATACCCAACTCTTCAAGTAGTGATCTCAACCATAAGATTTCAGCCACTCCGTTAGCCATTGACCTGTACTCAGCTTCGGCACTAGAGCGGGAAACAACACTCTGCTTCTTACTCCTCCAAGAGACAAGGTTACCTCCCATAAGTGCACAATATCCAAAGGTAGACATCTTGTCATTAACACTCCTAGCCCAATCGACATATGTATAGACCTCCACCTTCATGTGATTATTGTTCTTGAACAGTATACCTCTACCCGGGCATCTCTTCAAGTATGCTAATATTCTCTCTACCGCAAGAAGATGAGTAGTTTTAGGGGAATGCATGTACTGGCTGACAACACTAACTGCATAACTGATATCTAGCCGAGTGAGGCAGAGATATAGGAGCTTTCCAACCAACTCTTGGAACATAACTTTGTCTTCAAGAGGCTCCCCGCCCTCTGCACTAATTTTGTGATTCTGTTCAATAGATGTATCAGCAGGCTTAACACCTAACTTTCCAGTTTCCGCCAATAGATCTAGAACATATTTTATCTGAGAGATAAAGATCCCTTGTTTAGATCTAGCAACCTCAATACCCAAAAAGTACCGTAGTGTACCAAGATCTTTCACCTCAAACTCTTGATGAAGGAGCTGTTTGAGGGATTCAAACTCACTACTATTATTTCCTGTTACTACAATATCATCCACATACACAGCAAGCATGGTCAGAGAGGAATCCATCCTCTTAATGAGCAGTGTATGATCTGATTGGGCCTGTACATAACCAAATTTTCCAAGGGCTAGTCTGAATCTATCAAACCAAGCTCTAGGTGACTGCTTCAAACCATACAATGCCTTGTTCAGTCGGAAAACCTTCTTACCTGTCTCTGTATCATAGAATCCAGGAGGCAACTGCATGTAGACCTCTTCTTGTAAGTCTCAATTCAAAAAAGCATTTTTAACATCCATTTGGAACAGGGGCCAAGAATGACTTGCTGCAAGGGATAACAGAACTCGGGTGGTGATCAACTTGGCCACTGGGGCAAAGGTCTCCAAGTAGTATATACCATAAGTCTGGGTGAACCCCTTTGCAACCAGCCGAGCTTTGTACCTTTCAATGGAGCCATCAACATTATGCTTCACAGTAAATACCCATCTACATCCAACCAGTTTCTTTCCTTTGGGTAGGTCAACTAGCGCCCAAGTATTATTTTTCAACAGGGCATCAATTTCAACTTGCATTGCATCTTTCCACTCTGGAACTGATAAGGCTTCTTGCACTGTTCTTGGAATAGGGACATTGGCAATGGAAATGAGATAGGACCGGTAAGAGGGAGATAGGCAATCATAAGATAAAAACTGGGAAATGCAGTGAGTTGTAGATGTGGTGCAATGCCGTTTCCCTTTGCGGACGGCAATAGGGAGGTCAAGGTCATCCGTAGGAGGTAAAGGAACAGTGGAAGGTGTCTCAGTGGGCTCTGGGACTGTAATACTTGGATCCGGAGCCTCAAAAGGACTCTCAACTCCTGGGATCAACCTGCCTGCATTGCCTGTGATAGACTCTCAACTCCTAATCCCTCTGACCACCCTTACCATTACAACCTTCATCACCCAATGGAATAGGTAAAGGAATAGCCCCACTCCCACTGCGCTCCCCCTGAGGAAAAAGACCCAAATCCCCACTCTCACTGCTCTCCCCCTGAGGAGAAACCCTAGGATAAAAGGGTGTCTCCTCAAAGAAGGTGACATCCATGGAGACAAACTTCTTCCCCAAAACAGGATCATAGCGGCAATAACCTTTTTGAATTTGTGCATAGCCGAGGAAAATGCATTTGGAAGCCTTAGGGTCAAACTTGGAATGATGGGGCCCGAAAAGTTGAACGAAACATGTACAACCAAAGGTTTTAAGGGGAACGGTAAACAACTCCTCGTCTGGGTATAGAAGGGAAAAAGGGGTTTTCATATCAAGAACCCGGGAAGGAACCCGATTAATGAGATATATTGTCGTGAGGATGGCATCACCCCAGAAGCGAGTAGGTACATTGGAGGTAAACATAATGCTTCTAGCCACCTCCAAGATGCGCCTATTCTTCCTTTCGGCAACTTTGTTCTGCTATGGTGTATGAGGGCAAGTGCTCTGGTGAATAACTCCATGATTAAGGAGGTAAGAGGTCATTGGCTTAGCAAAGTATTCCTTTGCATTATCAGATCTAAAAACTTTGATCTTGACCCCAAACTGGGTTAGAATCATCTGATGGAAGTGTTGGGTCAGAGCGGGAACCTCATCTCGAGAACGCATAAGGTAGATCCAAGAAAAACGGGTATGGTCATCAACAAACAACAAAAAATATTTGTACCCACCCATAGAAGGGATGTGATATGCCCCCCAAACATCAGTATGCACAATATCAAAAGATTAAGTACTCCTTTTATTACTCAAAGAATAAGATGTTCTACAATGTTTGGCAAGCTCACAACTCTCAAATCTCAACTTTGACAACTCAGCAGACTCAAATAAAGTAGGAAACATACTCTTCAAGGACCGGAAAGATAAATGACCTAATCGGTTATGCCAAAGCATAACCGGACTCACAAACTGAGAAACAAATGACTTCTTATCCACGGGCTCTTCCCAACGAGAACTCTCTCCAAGTAGATAGATCCCATTCGTATCACGGTCAGTCCCAATCACCTTCCTCGTCTCCAAGTCCTGATAAACACATCGGTCAGGGAAAAAGGTTACTGAACAGTTCATATGTTTGATAATACTACTGACTGAAAGCAGGTTAGTATTAAGCTTAGGAACATGCAAGACGGAAGATAAATAGATAGTATCCGATAACTTGATGTCACCCTTGCCAGAAATGGGAACAAGAGAGCCATCAACAATGGATACTCTATCTCTACCGGAGGACAAGTGATAAGTAGTGAACAATGATGGCAAGCTAGTCATATGGTCGGATGCACCTGAATCTATTACCCAACAGTGTTCAATATTACTTGGAGCTGAAGCATGGTAAGCTGAGGCTTGAGTACCTGAATGTGCAAAGGCAGATGTGACAGGGGCTGTTAGTGACTGAGATGGCTGAGTTGAACTCCCAACTTCCTTTTCCAACTGTATTAGGGCAGCCCGAACTGCAGCTAAGGTCCCTAGGGGTGTGCCTTTTGTGCCTGACAAGGATGCTGAATCAGTATACATAGCCACATGAGCATTACCCCTCTTATTTCTCAATTTTGCTGGGACCAAATGAGGATGTAGCTTCCAACAAGTATCTTTTGTGTGCTTGGGTTTCTTGCAATGTTCACATACTAGGTCCCGTTTATCTTCCTTCTTTCCGTCCTTTTCTGGATCACCCCCTGACTTAGGTTTAACAGCTGTCAGGGCTGGGGAAAGAGGCTGAGGTTGCATCATGACTTTCCGCCTGGTCTCTTCACTATGCACCAGGGAGTATGCTTGAGAGAGGGTCACACTATCTCTGGTCAGTATCTGTTGCCGCATAATGTCATATTCTGAATTCAGGCCAGCCAGAAATTCAAACACCCTATTTGTCTCGACTTGCTTTCTATGAGTTTGTGCATCTCTGGGATTTTCCCACTCAAGAGTCTCTAGGTGATCAATCTCATGCCACAGGGATTTCAAGGTAGAGAAATAGACAAAAACTGGTTTCTCTCCTTGTTTAAGACTATTCACTTCACATTTCAGTTCATAGGCTCTGGCAACATTAAGGGGTTGGGAATACGTTTCTTTCATAACATCCCATATCTCATTGGCTGTCTTGGCCCACAAGTAATTTCGGCTGATATGTGGCTGCATAGAATTACACAGCCATGCCATAACCAAGTAGTTCTCTTGAACCCACTTGGTGTACATCGGGTCCTCTTTGGAAGGTTCTTTCACATCTCCCAAGAGGTAGCCCAGTTTTCCCCTTCCCCCAATAGCCATCATGGCTGATTGGGCCCATTCCAAGTAGTTTGACTCGTCAAATCTAGCAGTTGTAATCTGAAACCCAGTTTCAGATATACTATCATAACTGCTGTTCCCAAAACTACCTTCTCCCTGATTTTTAAACTCCATCTTTGGTCAAGAATCAGTAGGTACGAACTGTTAGGTTCACTACAACAGAAAACAGCACTTGGACAGTCGATCACAATCAGAAATCAGTATGGAATCAATGCAGGTCTGATCTGAAACCAATCTGTAATCACGGTATATGCATGAAACTAGTGCAGGTCTGATCTGAAACCAATCGGCAACCACAGTATATGCATGAAACCAGTATAAATCTGATCTGAAACCAATCGACAATCACAGTACCAAGCAATCCGTACAAGTTTTCACCCCCTAAAAGAGCTCAAAACCAAAAAATAGGTCTGAAACCAGCTTAGAGAGCAATCTGAGATGCTGGAACAGAATTAGGGTTTCAATCGTAGGTTTGAAATAAGTGCTTAGCTGCACTTTCCAAGCAATCTGTACAGTTAGGTTTTGCCATAGGGTCAATGTGAAACCCTAAAACTGATCACCTCTGGGAGAAAACCCTAAAACAAGCACTTTCCAAGAGGATAACAAGAGTTCGGCTCAACAGAAGGGTTTGCCGCAAGGTTAATGTCAAACCCTAGAACAGAGAAAAAACCCTAAAACAGTTCGACCGCTCCTTCTAGATAGGTCCAACCTATCTTGACTGATAGCAGTCTCTAGAAAATAAATAAGACTTACCCAGAGAATGCTGTTCGCTACCTTCCAAGGTTGCCTGAACCCTAGCCTTCTCTAATTCTTCCTGATTACCAACACTCTGCAAGCCGTGGCAAGTCTTCAACAGCTGCGAACCTCTTCTGGTAACCTCCAAGAATTAGCCAACGTATACTTATTCATAAACTTCCAGCCCTAGATAGTTCTCATGTGGTCAGCTGGACTAGACTCACATGAGAAACCCTAGATAGATAGGCTCTGATACCAAGTAGACGATCAAGGCTACAATCAGCCTTGAGCGCTAATAGATTTCAGATTAGGAAAAGTAGAAGAAAAGAAAGAGAAAGGAAGAAAAGAGAGGAGAAGAACTGGAGAAAACAAAGGTTGAAAGAAGGGACAGATTCAGAATGATCTGCCGCCGCCACTCTCTTAGTATTTTATAGGTTAAAGCAAATAAAAAACTGAAATAAATAACAACTGAAATAACAAACTGACCACCAACTGAGACTACCATGACTGAAACAAATAATTACACATCAGTGTTCTCTACATGGTTGATGAAGAGATCATTCTTATTTGTATTAAAGGTGTAACATTATGCATACCACCTTTTCCAATAAAATTCATCTTCTGTCTAAAAAAAATAATATTTAATTATAGAACAGTTATGCCAGAAAATAATAATTAGTAAGAATTAATATAAAAGATTCACTGCTGGCACCGATGTAATAGAGTCATCTGATGCAACTTGAGGGTTCTGAGACTTCAGGGATGGCCAAGAATGATGTAAGGCTGTCTTATTAATAAAAGAACTAGACTCAGGTTGACAGGACATATGACCTTTGGTGGAGTGGAAAATGGGATTCCTGTAGTCAAACCTGAATTGCTAGGATAAGTTCCCTCCCCTCCCCCCTTTTTTGAGTTGATTTGCATTGAATGAAAGACCAAGGGCAGGACATCTATTGGAGCCATCAGATCACTTGCAGTTACATTGCCACCACCTTTGCTCAGGTTATTGTGGCACTTTCTCCTCAATTCCTCATGCAGCGGGTATTGAGTTGACACTTTGACTCAAGACAACTGAATGATTTCATATGTGAAGTCCACTATATATTTCTGTGAGAATAGTCTCCTGACTATAAAGGCTGATAAATTACCCTTTTAGACATAAAATATAATGAAATTGCAAATGTATTATGAGAAATAACAAATAAACTACTGGGTACTATTGTAGTAAAGCAATATACATTAAACATATAGATGTATAATTGGTTCGGAACAGCCAAAACCAGTCCCAACCTAGTTATAATTAGAACTGAGATGCAAAACCAGAACTGCTCCAGCTATAATCGGGACAAAAAAATAACTGGTTGGCTTGGTTTGGTTCTGTTGGGTAGACCTGACCTATTGACAGCCCTTGTGTTGACTCATCAGAAAAGGGATGGACTTGTATAAAAAAAATTACTTGCACTAAAAATTCTGTGTTCTTCTCAAAATTCTTTTATCAATTTTGAAGTTCTTATGATTTCACAGAATACATATGAAGAAACACGTCTTAATGAGTCAGATGTCGGTGACAAGACAAAGTGGCTGAAAGAGGGAATGGACTGCAATGTGCTCTTTTGGAATGGAAAAGTAAGTAAGATTTGCATTGCTATTCATATATTTTTCTTTTTATAGGAAATGAATCTGCTAGAAGGTCATCTAATTAAGGAGTCAAAATATTTGGAATCTTCCATGTGTCAATCTGCTTGGGCCCTGCATTTTCCTCTCACCGCTTTCTATTCATGGGTAAATTTCAGCTTAAATCCCTTGACACTAGGTCAAAATAAGATGCCCTTGTTTGGGCATTTTTTAGTTTAGTTACTCAAGGAGAAGTCCAATAGGTGTAAGGATGTCGTGAACTGATCAGGTGAACATGGTCTATCCAATGGATGGTTCAGATGAGCCCACAGCATTCCTCACATGGCAGAAATAAGTAGGATTGTCTGGAGCTGATTATGAAACCTTTCTCTTTTTCTTTTCCATTTTAATATATCATCTGTCAAGCATAAGAACTTGGATTTGAGTCGGGGGGGGGGGGGGGGACGCATTTTGTGCAAAAGATGCGAAAAGTTAGGACTGTACCTAGTCTACCCCTCCCAAGACCCCAATAAATGGGTCCAAGTCCAACATTGGGTAAGGGCCTTTTGTCTGTTGAAGTTGTGCAACATATAAAAGATGTACACGAAGAACCATATTGTGCATGCTGCAGCACTCTAGACACTCTGAGGCATTAGATTCTATCAATGCCCATAAATGCCAGCAGCAATGGGCATCATATTCTAGCAGTATACGTGATTATCATATCCTCATATGGATATATGTGGGTTTGCACATAAAACCACAGATTATATGCGCACATCAACACAAACATACATGCTCTTAGGTGAGCACATGAATACTCCATAGAAGGAATATAACCTTGTTCTTTTGATATTGTTGCAGGTCATCGATTTTGAACTTCCCATCACAGTTAAGCTGACTGTGGTTGATGCGGACCCTGGTGTTAAAGGGGATACTGCACAAGGTAATGCTGTTAGGTTTTCTTTGTAAGCTATGGAAGTATTGATTTTCTCAAATTTTTCACATAAATGGTTGGTGAGACTCTATCGGTGTTTTCAACCTGTCGTTGATCTGGTCAATCAGACTGGTGACCTGTTCACAATACTAGTTCGGGTCAACCTCCAACCCACTATTTTACCAAAAAAAAAAACTGTTGCCTTGGTCAATGACCTTGATCCAGGTGGTTGAGTTGTACCTGTCTAACTTGTTCAGCAGGTTACCAGGGTCCTGATTTTTTTGAGTTTTTTATGTTGACGACATAATGGGTTGACCCGTAGCGAGACAGTTGAACTGCTGAGCCATTGACATGGAGGGGAAGCTCAAGATCCGGGTGGGTTTTAAAACACTGCTGCTCTCTATGAGCCTACGAGGCCCCAAAAAACACACTTCACAGTCATTAATTAATATCATCTGTTTGAGATTCCATGTTTTGAACTAGTACCTAAAAGTCAAAAGTTTCCACTATATCAAAAGTTCCTAGCTGTTCAATCAAGTACTGAATTGCTTTTTATCAGAAGATCTATCAATGACGGTTGAGGACATTGAATTAAATGTGCTTTTATGGTAATGGCTAGCTGTAGTGGCGTGCACCTATAAGAGTTTTGTCCATTATGCAATTTCTACTCAAGTACTAAATGAAGCCTAACCCCGCTATTTGGGGTTGGCTACAGGAATCCTGTTTTACCATTGTGGTCTATCAAGATCCCTGACAGACTAAGAGTTTCGTCCTCTTATTCTTTCACTTAACTGACCCGTCTTTTTTAGCCTTCCCCTAGCTCTTCTAAAACCGTCAATTTGCTTCAACTTGCATGCAATGACTCCTTACTGGTGCAGCAGGTGGCCTTGTACGGACTCACTGAAACCATCTTTTTCTGCCTTTCCTCTCTTTGTCACCTATAAGACTGCTCCTAGATTTACACAAGTGCATCTGTTCAACTTCTACCTTTCTGATCTTCCCAGCCAACCATCTCAATATCCATACCTCTGCTACTCATTTTTTGGGTGTATAATATGTCATTTCCCAGTACTCTGCTTGACAATTTTCATGATATAGAAGAAACAAGGTTCCGGTAATGAAAATTTCAGTATGAAGCCTTTTATTAACTAGGATACTGCATACTATTATACTTTGCACAGTTTCCTAATTACAGAACACATACATTAGGAGGGGTCTGACACTTAAATGCATAGAAACTCTCTGAACCTTAATATTTTGCGATTTGACGACCTTGAAATCAATACAATACATATCAACAATAGTACAATACAGTATGATACATTGCGATATTTTGAACCTTGAGAAGAACAGCTATACATAAGTACTTTTCAGACTTGAAAGATAAGGGGCAATGATGATCTCAATTTGAAAATTATGCTGATAAACCCATTTTATTTTGCAACTTTAGTGAAGTATTTGTGATCCCTATATATATATATATATATATATATATATATATTGTAATGGTGGTTGTCATGCTTTTATGAATTATGAGGTATTTATAATATGTTGTATTAACCTTTGTTCTGAAATAAAATTTTGTTATCAGGCGGATCAAAGCCAGCAACCCTCGATACAGGTGCTGTTGTAAACGTTCCATTGTTTGTAAACATTGGGGAGGAAATATTGGTGGATACGAGAACTGGACAATACATGAGCCGTGCTTAGATTGTTTTGGCAGATTTTTAGACTCTTCCATTGCAAAAGAAAATTTCTTATTATGTATGTTTACCAAGGTTGATCTTGATTTTGTAATCTCTCGAGTATCAACACGAGGATCCACAAGAGCATGACAGAAATTGTATTTTACCTACATAGTACAAGATGGATTCCATGGAAATCTAAGACCTGATATCACAGGGATTAGTGGTCATCCAACTGTGGACGTGGTGTAATACGCTTAGCCATTTATGATTTACTACACCGATTGATGTACTAGCTCTCTACATTCGAGCAACTCTACTGATAATCTTCCAAAATTGGATTCCCTGAACTAATTAATTAAGGCATAAATGGCACCATTTATTTTTCTGCCCATAGACCCACTGCCCTCTTGATGGTTGCCTGAGGCTGCGGTGCTGTTGTACAAACAGACTAACAAAGAGCTATGAAAAAGGGCAAACTTATCATGAGGACATGGAAGTTATCAGGAATTGCATTCTTAATTCATTCTCTTCCAACTCTAGGGAACGCTAAAACCTGTTGCCAAATGGTTCTGTTCTCGCAAACTGCAGAGCAAATGCTTCTCCCGTGCAATGAATAATTTCATTGGAACCAAGGGGGAATTCCAAAAATCTAATTTCACGGTAAAGCCTCACGACTTAAACCGCAACAGTGGTCTATGCTTTGTCCCAGCTTTTGATGATAATCTACGAATTCTATCCACAATTTATTGATCTACCCTAAAAGTCTTCAAACTCGCAACTCGTTCGTTGTTTCAACGCAATTGCTTTTTAGTCTTCTCTTTGAACCCGCGAACGTCAATTTGCATCAATGATCAAACCAATTCTCTTGTTTTTATCTCCTGTAATTGCACATTGAGTTTCTAATTTTATGATTTTAGCAAAAATAAAGTTTTTGATTTTATCGACTCCTACTCTTCCCACTCTTGCGCATTAACATCTATACCTTGGTTATACCCAGTGTCCTAAGACTGGGCTCAGACCAGATGGTTGGACTGTGAAGACCAGAAAGTGGTGGCCTTTCTGGGCCCTGGTTAAATGACGGGTTTGGCCGGTTTTCATGAGTTGAACAGGCAAAGCGCCCAAATAACCGGTAAAACCGGGACCCAATTCGATAAGCATGAATGCTTTTAACTTGACTAATTCTACTTCAATCTCCATCGAGTGCTTCTATTCTTGTATTCACGTATAAATGTGTTCATTTAGGCCTATTGGTATTGTATGTAGATGTAGCATTCCAGTGAGTCAGTGACACGTCTCCCCATCACCATCTATGGTTCTGCCTCTGCGGGCAGCATTTTCCTTAGCTTTTTGTCCTTTAAAATCTGAACAGAGCTCAAAGATCTGATGGACTACGATGTTAAACACTTGCACTCAGCAGATCTTATGAGTTAGCTCAAAGAATGGAACAAGAACATGGAATGAAACATGGGGGACCATGATTATTTCTAACCGAAGTAACAGAGGAATAAGATAAAATACCGAGTATAACACAACATGGGGGAGAATCCTCGACTACATTTCTGGGACTTGATTTTGGATCTCAAACAGAAATGGGGAAATAAATAACCATTCTTGGAGACTGATAAGCAATCAATTTCTTCCCCTGCCTGTATGCATAATTTATCAATTTATCATTATTTCTTTTGTTTAGTAGCTTTTTCTGTAAGCTTAAAGCTCCTTGAAGCCAAAGGTTGTAAGAAGAAATATAGAGAATAAGCCCCACGTGCAAGCTTCTTTCTATACTTTGGGGGGGCGGGGGGGTTGAGTGCTATTTTATTACAATATTAGTTAAAACAATTCAGAAAAAAAAGTCAAAGAAATTTACGAATAAGAAAATGTCTGAAAAAGGCATCTTTTATGTCTGTAGAGATAGCATCAGTCAACTGATTCATGGTAGATTTGCCTAAGTCAACGGCTTTGTCCAACCAAACTAAGGGACTGGGTCCCAGCCAACCAACCCATCTCTTTCCAACTTCCAGGTTTTAATCAAAAATAGATTTTTTTTTTAATTGAAAATGTTAAGTTATCCCATGGCATTTCGCAAGAAATGAGGAGAAGTAGTTCTAAACCTTAGTTTAGTAATACTGTAATGCTTGACATAGCTTAACATCATGCCGATTAATTTATTCTTTTCATATTATTACTCGATTAATACAGCAAACATCATGAAGAAGGAGAATGATAAAGACCCTCTTATCCCCTCAGCTATCCAAACAAATTTCTCAACTTCTCAATTGACTTGGTAGCAAGCAATGAAGCCACTTCGAAATTAATTTGCCACATAAACATACCATAGCATTAATTTGTCACTTCCAAATCATATGAATGTTCATAATACACTAGAAACCCTGATTTCTCAGCAAAGAGTTTGTTTCTATCTCTAAAAAAAACTAGTATTCTTTCCATTCTTCTTCTGAGAAGAAATTCTAACTTATCAGTATCAGATTTTACAGTCAAAATTGTCCAAGTTTTCAAGTCTCTTCCAATATAATTAAAAATGCAACAGTGTACAACTATCTCAAGCCTTGCTCAGTGACATGTACGATTGCTTCAGGTATCAAAGATCCCATACCATGTCTCTCAGAGTCTATGCTAGCATTCTGGCCCTACTTTAGCGAGAACTTCTCCAGGAACCTGTCTATCAGATATTAAACATTGTTTTGGCTTCTGATGGGGAGTGACACCTCGCTTCAATGCAGCCCCATATATCTTGCAAGCATCCAACAACCTTCCTTGTTTATTGAGCTTATCAATTAATAAGTTGCAAGAAATTCTGCTAGGGGTTGTACTTCCTCTAAACATATGGACCAACAGAAGCAATGCTTCATCAATCCTCCCTGCACGACAAAGTGCTTGGGTAACAGTGTTGAAGGTAATCATCCTTGGATGATATCCTAGGCTTAACATCTCATGTAGATTGGCTAAAGCTTTTTCTATCTCCCCTCTAATGGAAAGAGCGTGTATCATCGTGCCATATGTGTATGAGTGAGGAGTATAACTGAATTTTTTAATTCTCTCAAACACCTCCAGGGCATCTATCAACAGCTCTTCATCAGTCCATGACTTCCTGCAAATTCCTCTAAGTAGGCTGTTCATCATCCTCTCATTAACATTAAAACCAATATCTAACATCTCCTTGTATATCTGTAAAGCGGCTGGAATTTCCTTCCATTTCAACAGTCCATGTAACAAGGTGCTGTAACTGATATAGTCGGGCTGGCAATCATTCTCCTTCATTTTCTTCAAGAGAGGGATTCCCTCCAAAGGTCTCCCCTCCTTACAATACCCATTAAATAGAGTGTTGAAAGTTACCACCGTTGGGCTTAATCCTATCTCCAATGCTTCTTTGAGCAACTCCATCGCCTCATCTGAGCGACCAACCTTACAGAAACCATCCATAACCGTGGTGTAGGTATAAATATCTGGTTTCTTAGAAGATTTCTTGATCTTCTTAAACAAATCAAAGGCTTCCTCTACCCTACCCACATAACAGAGGCCATTGATCAGGCAATTATACGTTCGTACTGTAGGTTCACAACCAATTCGGCCCATGCCCTCAAAAACCTCAAAGGCTCTCTGTAGCCTTCCCCTTCTGGAGTATGAATTGATCAGCAAAGTGAAGGTCATAACATCCGGATGAAATCCATTTTCAATCATGTGATTCAACATCTGTTTTGCTTCATCCGGGTTATTTTTGTTGCAGTAGCACCGAATCATAATCGAAAATGTTCGAGAATCGGGTGCTAAGCCATAAGAAGGCAATCTACAGAACAGCTTGACGGCAAATTCAGGCTCACCTGCTTTGACCATAGCCATAAGCAGATTGTTGAATTCGAAAAGCGTTGGTACTTGACCATCTTTCTCGAAAAAATCGAGAATTTCAATCCGCCCATCCACAGGCAATATTCTAATTCTTTCAACGAAGTCGAGTACTTGTAAATTGGCGTTTCTTCTAACAGAATCTCGAAGTGCTCTTTTCTTGATGGGTACTCCATTATTTTTCTTTGAAAAATCAATAAGTTCATCCTCTTTCTTGGTAGGTGTTCTTCCACTTTCCTTTACCAAATCAACATTTCTTACCTCCAGTGTCGCAGGCAATCCTTCACTTGCGTCAAATAAAATTTGGTTTCCTTGTGTTTTTTCCTTGGTGGGTAGTCTACCATTTTCCTTACCAAAGCCCGAAAGTGCTATTATGGGTAACTTCTTAGCAAGATTGGAAAACCCTAATGAAGTAATTTTTGCAGATTTTATATCAGAGGAAGTAAGTTTTGCGAGGAGAATCGCCTTACCTTGTTGAGTTTTGGAGGAGTTGAGAGTGCTAAAAAAGTTGGTCTCGGGAGGACGCTGAAGCTGCCAGGATCGAAGGGGGGATTGGGGAAGAGAGGAAAATGGAGGAGATGAAGAGACAACTGAAGAAGGCATCAATGAAAGAAGAAAAGGAGCTCTTTAGTTCTTACATTCCATCGTCCATCCAATGAAGGATAGATGGATAGAGTCGGAGTAATGTTGTTGGATTGTTTCTCCTCCTCGTATGCAAAGGTGAGGTTAAGCTTAAGGTATAGGCGTTTTCGCCTTCTGGAGCATAGACGTCACGATTCAAGACCCAATTAAAACCTGCTCGGATCTAAGTCTCGACAAAACCCGTGACCCGACGGGCCTACTCGAATATTAGAACGGGGCCATGCCTGATCATGTCAAGGCCCCCCATTCCCCATACAACAGTCTACTCTCTCTCTCTCTCTGCACTTGAATTTGTCTAGGTGACCTGCATTACCTATATTTACCCGCCCGCCACTCCACTAGATCAGAAAGCGAGAGAGAGAGAGAGAGAGAGAGGGAGAGGTAATCCATCTCCAGTTCCCCACCGAATCAGTAACGAGGCAAGGCATGTGGTGAGAACGGATGAGGAGTGAAGACCCGACCCAGGCCACCATTAATTCCATCATCCATGTATTCCACGCTGGGCTAGGGATAGGGGAGATCACCATTCGGATTGAATATCATAAATCAATCAAATTTAACACACACCATCACTGAAATGTTTATTAAGACAGCTGGCAAAGAAAACAAAAGGACATAATTTACCTGCAAAATACAAAAGATAGTTGTAAAAAATTTAGAATGAAAAAACATGGTTAAGCTTAAAGCACACACCACCTCATCAGTCATCAACCTCAACCTCAAAGGCTAGCTCAAAGCTCAGAACATCTGCCGATTAACTAAACTCGGAGGGATCTGCTGAATGCCTTGCAAAAAAGAGGATTATTATTATTGTTGTTGTTTGGATGTGGCGATTCATCCTTTCTTCCTCCCATCTTTCTACCAAAAATTGACTTCAACAGCTTCTTCAGGACCTTGGGCAAGCTGGAACGTCGCCCTTGTCGCACTTGGGAAACCAAAGGTGGAGCTTCAGACGGAGGCCCCAGACCCAGGGATCGACCCACACTTGGCTCCGATAAACTCCTACCCAGAATTGCCTGGTTGAGCTGGATCTCGATACACAGCCGTTCATACTGGTCGAACAATGATCTGTGTTCATCCCCAACTCTCTCAACTCCTCCCTTTCCTTTCATGGCTATTGTCTACGGAAATCTCATCAACATCAATCCCTTCTCACTTCTCACCTACATATAGAAAAAAAAAGAAAAGCTTATACTTTTTCTGATCTTTTTAGTATCGACTCATGTTTAAGTAAGGCATATATATATATATATATATGTGCATGCATCTATGACCATGGCAATTATATTATTTACAAAGATACTCAATCATTTTATCTTGTCCTTTCTTACTTGAAGAGAAAGAAGATAAAATTAAAGGATTTAAGGCAAAGCTTTTTCAATACTACATCTCTCTCTCTGATCTCTGCCAGGCCGGCCATATGGAAGCCATTCGATTCAAGTAGTCCAACTTGTCGACTGATGATTAAAAAGAAAAGGTCCAAGTTGTCGACTTAAGTCATCGATCGCTTTATTCTTCCTTGCCTTGGAGAAATTCCTTTTATTTCATTCTAGCTTCTAAGTTCTAACTACGTACTCTTTCAATGCCATCTTTGAATCTTTTTCTTTTTACGAGCCTTACTCTACACAAAAGTAGTTAATGAAAGGGCAATTACCAAGTGTCTAGTTCACTCCCATAGTATTACCCTCGTACTCGTAGATATGCATCAATAAATGGAATTGGGATCTGCTCGACCTCACAGCCACATCCCACATCCCACCCTATAAGGAAAACATCTACTCATCAATAATAAATTAAATGACGGGAGGTGTTCCCAATGTGTGGTCAGAACATGCTGTGAAGTCGGTGTGAGATGTCCATTGTGAAGTGCAGATTGGGACTCCAATAAATGATTGATTGATTTAACAAAATCCCTGTTTTAAAATCATCTCTCTATTTACTCAAATGTTGCTTCTTTGGTGTCTATTGGACTGGATTTTTGGTCCAATTCGATCCAGTCCAATGTGAGTCCATTATAAATGGATCTTGTCCAATTCAATCCAGTGAATATTTTACACCATTTTAGACAGGTCCAATTTAATATTTGAACCATTCAGTCTGTTCAAATTTGTTTTAATTTAGATTAGTTCTAACCCAAATTTGGTTCATTGACACCTATATTCTTATCTTCTATCAATGGACCAGATATTGGCTCAATCCAACCCAATCTAATATAGTTTTTTTTTTTAATGGATGGACCATGTCCAATCCAATCCAAAAAGCACTTTGAACCATTAAGTCTAGACGAGTCCAATTCAATATGCCTTATTGGCCCGTCCAAGGTTCAAAGTATCGACACGTATCAGCCCGTATCGGCCAATATGTATTGTTCCGGGACCCCTCCGATACGCCCCTATAGTGGGTGTATCAGGGGTCTGATCGATTCAAGGGGTGGAGAAGACCTAAACCGCCCCCCTAAACCTGTTCCAAAAAAAAAGTAAAAAAAAGGGTATCAATTTGCTCGATACGCCCATCAGGCATATCGATATTTTGAACCTTGGGTCCATCCAAATCCATTAACACCCTTAATTGCAGCTACATGATAGGGTGGCTACCTCATTTGCTTTTGGTTGATTGGTTAACTAGTTGGTCTAGATCAATGCTTTAAAAAACAGTAAAACACAACCTGAAAATGGAATCATTTTCCCCTTGACTTACTCTACCCCTACTGGTGCATACTGCATAGATAATTTGGATGTAAATACAGCTAAAGATGGACCCATCAGCTGATCAACATCGAGCAAGAATTAAGTCAGATTGATGGGCATTAAGATTTCACAAGAAGGGAGAAAGGGACTAGCCGAATAGAGCGGGGGTCAGACTAAGTATGTGTTTGGTTCCGTTTATGTTTATTGAATAAACGTTTGTACTTTATTTGCTGGTAAAACTGAGAAATGCAATAACCGCAACTGTTTACGACAACTAGGCGCTATTAGGTGCCACTTGACACCACTTCAGCGTAACAGTGAATAAACGCCTAGCCGTTTGTAGAAGCTTTAAAAAATAACTTCTACAAACGGCTAGCATGCACATAAACCAAAGTTCACTTTTTACATTTTTTATGTATGCAGAAGAGCAAGAGAGAGAAATGTTGAGATGACACCTATGTGGCACAATCAATAAACGTTTGCTGAATAAACATAAATGGAACCAAACACCCTCTAAACTTAAAGAATCGCCATCCTTGATCCTATTTATGTTTATGATTTTATCTGATCGGTAACCTGTTTTGTGTTGAAGAGGTGGAGATAGAGTGTTGCACTTGCACGTTTGATTTTAATTTGCTTGTATATCAATGCCTATGATTTGGAAGTATTGTAAGCATCATTCATCAATGGAACTAGCTACCAAATGATCAGGTGTACAATACTACAATGTATTACAACTGCTCTTTCTAGATTATAGGAATTTTAAGATAAGATTGTTACCTTGTGACATCCCACTTTTGAGTTTGGATATTTTGTTTGAAATACGACTGGGCTCATATCTCCAAGTTTTCCTCGTCCTTGGTGTTGGACAGGTTTAAGGCAAGGCACTTGTTGCTGTTTAGAATGGGTTAAGGGTAGTATTATAATTTCACTTTGAAGCTGAGGGTTAGTTGAGGAGTCCAAGGTCTGCTATGGCTGAGGACTGGTAGGTCAAACTTGTGGAGAAAGAGAGAGAGAGAGAGAGAGAGAGAGAGAGAGAGAGAATGTTAGAGGCCCTAGGTGCTAACTCGAGGCGAGGACTCTAACGGTCAAGTTAGTATGGGTGCAACACCAGGTGGGCGAGGCTTGTGGCAAAAGTACTCAAACAATGCCACAACGAAAATTGGAGAGTTCTTAGCAGTCTTGAGTCTAGATTTAAGATGATTACCTTGAGAGGGTTGCCCCCTATTTATACTTGAAGCCGCCTGGAGGTAGGTGAGCTCAGACGATTAGGATGTGGTCTGGCCCTGAGGAGTGTGGTCACCTGCCATGTGTGCACATGATATTGGTTCGGGCCATGTGTGCCTACATCATCCCCCCCCCCTCTCGAGGTCATGGAGGAGGTCTAAGCTAAGGACCTCAATTTCAGTCGAAGAGAGTGTGTTGTCCTTTGGGAGGTGCTTATGGGCCTATCTAACGAAGGCCTCGGCCTCGGCTGGTGGGGGTGCACTCAGCATCGCTTGCAGTGGTGTGGACTTGGTCTTCGTTACCGGCTTTCGAGGGAGGCCGTGGAGGCTTCTGCTGTTCGAAGGCCTCGACGTCCATGAGTTTGAATCCGTGCCAGATACGGGAGTAAGTAAGATGCACTTGCCCCTATCCTGCGTTTGACTGGTGCCTAGGCGAGTTTGTGTGAGGCACTAGCCTCAGCTGGGGTCACCGAGGGTAGCACTTGGTGATGGGAGGTTGTGACTTAGTCGCATGCAAAACGAGCCTTGTTGTTGATGAGCCATAACCTGTGTGGAGGACAGATCTCGATGGTGGGTGCAAACTGTGCATACCACGGGTTCTCTCCTTGGCAGGTCAGAATCGTGCCCGAGATGGGCTCTGGGTCAGAGTCGTGCATGGGACGGGTCATAGCACTGTGTCCTTAGGCGAGACAAGCACTAGGTTGGTCGGGTTGCACGTCCTCCGATTCAGTGTTGTTGGGCGAACCAGTCGGCATGGCGAGCAGACCAATCACCTCGCCCGACGTCGTTTCGTCTTCCCGAGGTGAGCGACACAAGTTGGTTTCCTAATTGGGTCGTGGAGGCGGTCGTTTCGTAGTTGTTGGGTTGGAGGTGATTTGGGTCATCCGTTTTCCTCAAATAGGGGCCTTAGTTGCGTTCGCTTTCATCATTTGTCTTCAAAGACCTCGGTTTCCCTTCATGTTTCCTTAGAGCTCTCCAGACTTCGTCTCCTTAGGTAAAGGACCCATCTGCATCTATTTCTTACTCAGACTCTGGCTTAGAGTGCTATGAACTCTCAGACGTCTCGGGAGCAAGCTTCTTCCAAACCCCATCTGCTGCCAATAGCGGTGAAGACAACCCTTGTGAGTCTGAGGTCCCAGCTTCGAGGCCTGAGGTCGAGGTATTAAGGGAGAGGACTGCCCTTGTAGGTGCTGAAAGCAGCCAAAGGGGCGATGACTCTCCCAATGAGAGTGCCGGATCTACGAGGCCTAGGGAGGCTGAGGGGTCTTCGGGGTCACCTGACGTGGTTAAGGGCGAGAAGGTCCCCGAGCTCAGCTGGAGGCTGGTGGCCGAGTATGTGGCTCGGGGGGTGAACATAGAGTGCCTTCCATTGTCGGAGAAGTATCGTATTCTTGACTTCGAGTAGGTGAAGAACTTAGGCAAGAAGTACTTTATCCCTCGGTCTTACAGACTTAGGGTTCCTGACACCGATGATCAGCCATGAACACCAAAAGAGGGGAAAATCTGTGTTTACCAACACTTTTTAGAGTTCAGCCTTAGGTTTCCCCTCCATCCTCTCATTTCTGAGCTGCTTAGGTGGTATGGCATCTCCATTAGTCAGTTGGCCCCTAATTTAACCGAAGTCCATCATTTGGGTGAAGAATTGCAAATATTTTTTTTTCTACACCTCTGAATAGTTTCCATAATCAATGTATTAAGGAATAACTTATCTACTTTTGGCTATTATTTAACCTACAATAGTTTATCTAATCAAGATGTTAATACAGAATTTATTTGTTTATGGCTGTTGATTAGCCTACAAATTGCTAGCTATTTGTTCTGTAACTCTCTCTCTCTTTTATTGTATAAGGGTTTCTGCGCATTAGGTGTAGTTTGACTGAATACCCTTATTCAAGGTGAATGGTTTAACACCAATCGTGAGTTGTCATGGGCACTGCTACATTCTGCAAGTCTATGACTTCCAGCAGTCCCACCAAACTGGTAGTGCCTGTTTGGGAGGGCTAAAGCTTAATGGCTTCTAGCTTGCCAAGGTGGTCCCCAAATACATATCTATAAACCATGTTTTGTAAAGCCAAATATATTCTCAATATAGTTCCATTTTGCATTCTTATACTATTATTTTTACAACAATTCATCTGAAGGGTTGGTGCTAAACCAACTCAGCTGAAATTTTAGCTACTATACATTAAATTGGTTACCTATACTTCAATAGTTCAAATATCTTATAAAAAAAGTTCAATTGTTGATTATTTGATTTTGATTTCTTACATTTCCCTTATTTTATTTAAATATAAGGGATTTATTCTACTTTTTCTAAATTTTTCACAATTAATGATAAGAGAGATGAGGAAGGGGAGTTTTTCTTTGTGTTGGATTGGGAGATGGTTTTGTAATGCAGTTTATAAGGGGGATGGGCAGGAGGAGAGAGATGATAAGAGAGGGGGACTGAGGGAGGGAGGGAGAGGTGGGGAAGGTTATATGGAGATGACAAACAAAAAGAAATGTGATTTTATAATCTATATATTTTGTGATGGGGAGGAAGGGATGGAAGGAAAGAGAGAGAGATAGACTGAATACACCATGGTTTATGGTTTTTTTGATTCGGGGGAATGACCGAATGACAAACAAAAAATGAAACCTTTTTTTTTTAAGTTTCATTAATCCTTTTATTGTTTATATATCCTATGCTTAGACTTGTGATTTGACGATTAGTTAAGGGCATTAGGCTTAAATATGTGCTCTTGCAGGTGTTAAAAGAAATCTATAACTATATAATTAAAGCGACTGCATTAGTTTTTTAACTATTTTAGACCGGTGATCGGATACAAATGGGGAAGCAATAACTTGGTTATGTGTTGAATCTCACAATTATAGCATTTTCAGTCCATCCCCATGCCTATTTACTCAACCTTGTATTGGTCGACAATTAATAACCATCTATAGTTCTAGTTTTTTTTTTTTTTTAAATTGTAAAAAAATGTTTGTACATTTGACATGTTCATCCCCAACGTAGTATTTAAAAAAAGCTCTCTCTTGTATCCATTCTTTAACACACATTAATTAATTGAGTTATTTATCCCAAAAAACATTAATGAGGTAGCACAGGATTTTTAATTGAAAATTCAATTTGGTATCTTGTTTTACAATAAAATTAAAGGATTTAACTTGAAACCCAAGATAATAAGCAATTTTTTAAATCTCCAAAAATTTCATAATTAGATCGATTTTTATATAATCACATTTTAAATAAACAACCATTCCTTTGCTCCTCCTTTGCCCATGCCCTTTTTAAATACTTAAAATAACTGTAAGTGATCTGAAAAAGGACCCAAAACACTAATAAGTGTTTATTCAAATAATTACTTAAAATATATATACTTATAAATATTTTAAAAGTATTTATTTTTCAAACCGTTTATTCGTCAAATATTTATTCAACAGATCTAATTCGGACGAAACGCGCACAAAATTCGCATGGCGCTCCACAACCCATCCCAGCCGTGTACCGAAAACATCTCTTCACGATAAGAAGTATGGGAGATGCGCGAGTGGGGCGCCTGTGGAGCGCACTCTGTTGAGCGCCAATCTGATCTGACGCGCACAAACGAATAACGTGAGGTTTGGCTGGGCATTATGGAAATGACTAAGAGGCCGTTGAAATCGTCATTGTGAAATTATCCCAGAAACAAACCGTGAAATGAAGGACTGGGATTGAAGGGATGGAAGGAAAGAGAGAGATGGATTGAATACACCATGGTTATGGTTTTTTGATTCAGGGGAATGACCAAATGATAAACAAAAAAATGAAACTTCTTTTTTTAAGTTTCATTAATCCTTCTATTGTTTATATATCCTATGATGGGTATATATCCTAGGATTAGATTTGTGATTTGGTGATTAGTTAAGTGCATTAGGCTTAAGTATGTGCTCTTGCATGAGTTAAAAGAGATCTATAACTATATAACTTAAAGCGAATTCATTAGTTTTTTAACTATTGTAGACTAGTGGAAAACAACAACTTGGTTATGTGTAGAATTTCATAGTTACAACATTTCAGTCCATCCCCATGCCTATTTACTCAACCTTATTGATGAGGGCGGATTTGGCCCTCCAATGATATTATGACATTATAACATATGGCACCTCATGACAACTAAGGAGCAGCTCGACATCTCACAGGTAGCTTGCCATCAAACAATCCAACACTCCACAGGTAGCTCGCCACCAAGCAGCCCGGCACCTCATAGGTAGCTCGCCACTAAGCAGTTCGGCACCTCACAGGCAGCTCGCTTCTTAATCAAACCAACCACCACATGACAACCTCGATGATTTCACCATCGTACCCCGCATCTTACGGGATCATGACTTGTAACTGTTAGTATTAGCTCACCCACTTCCCGATTCAGGCGGAAATAGGCAACCTTACCGGTTGGTGGCATTATTCCCAACTAACACAGAAACGGATCCCATCACAGTGGGGATCTAGAAACTACTCCACCAAACCCGTGAGGACTCCAGTATATAAAGACCTCACCCTCCATGGGCGAAGAGTTGCGTAATCTCTGCTCTCTAGCTTTCTCACAATCTGATATCATTTTTCAGCTCACAACTAAGTGCTAACTTAAGCATCGGAAGTCCACCTCGGGTTCTCCGATTCATCTCTTGTAGGTTCATCGAGCCCGTTGTTGCTGGTAGCTAGATCGTCTCCTACAGGGAGCAACTAGATTGCGCTACATCACTTGTATTGGCGATTTGGCCGATAATTATAACCATCTATACTTCTAGCTTTTTTTTTAGTTTTTATTTTTGTTTTAAAATTGTAAAAAAAATGTTTGTACATTTGATATGTTCATCTCAATGTTTTTAAAGAGCTTTCTCTTGTATCAATTATTTAACAAGTATGAATAAATTGAGTTATTTATCCCAAAGAACATTAATGAAGTAGCATAGGATTTTTCTTGTTTTACAATAAAAGATTTAGCTTGAAACCCAAGAAAATAAACAATTTTTTAAATCCCCTAAAATTTCATAATTTGATCGATTTTTATATAAACACATTTTTTTCGCTTCATGTGGCTACATAGGGTAGCCCATCCCTTTTCTATATAGGGTAAAATACAAAAACCTCCCCTAAAATTTTTGACAATCATAAAAACCTTCCTTATATTTTTATTTTAGCAAAAACCTCTCCGCTACTTTTAAGAAATTTGACAAAAACCTCCTTTCCGACAATAATACGGAAAACGTTAAAATCATGATTGACTCTTTTCAAATACCTATTTTACCTTTTTACACGTTAATGATTTTCCTGGTCCTACTTTACCCTTTCAAATACCTATTTTACCTTTCTCGCAACAAAAGACACCCTCTCCCGATGGAACCGAAACCTTGGATTGTTTACGTCGATCCCCTGTTCAAGCCTGTTGTCGGTCACCATTTCTTTGATGGTGACGGCATGGTTCACACTGTTAGCGTCCAAGAACGATCCCCTGCTCGAGCCCGTAGCAGCTAACTACACTTGCCGCTTCACTGAGATGCAACCGAACTTCCTCTGTGGCAAAGAACAATGGATCCTTCTCCCACTAGTCGAAACTTGAAGCCATGTTCTAATAGTCGAATTCCAACCGTTTTCCAGTTAAATCGACCTCATAAACCAAGGTTTCGTTCGGATTCAGCAATCCCCAATGCCGTTCAGTTCCCCGTCCACCCTTCTGGTTCTCGTTGTACAATGCGAAAATGAATGTTACTATTACTACACCTGGTCGGGCCGGAGTTCCGATTGCTGGTTTGGACGTCATTCTCCAGATTAGATTTCGGTTATATGTAGCTGCGTTGAAGATGTTCGCTCCGATCTAGTCGACGTCTCCGGTATTGGGCCACCCTGTTTCGGCGATTACAAGCCAAACGCTCGGGAACCCAAGTTTGGTCGTGGCGAAGATAACCGAGTCGAGCATCTGGTCGAAGAGGTTGGTGTAGGTTAAAGTCGCTTCGCGGGTCGGTGTAGGTTTGGTTCCATTTAAAAAGCGCATAGTCGAGATTAATGTTCGTGGGGTCGCCATTTAGTTCGGTTAAAGAACTGTAACAGAGGCTTCATCACGGGTATGGAGATATCGGACCAAAACGTTTCGTTCGATGGTGGGAAGGACGATTGAACGACATCCATGGCGACTGTAGTCCCAATTTTGATGTTTCTAATGTTGTGGATTTTGAGGGAATACTTGAGTCGGCGCATTGCTTGGACGAGATCGTACCATGTTTGTCGATCTTGGTCGGAGGAGAAGCTGAAGATTTCATTGCTGACAAGGAGGTAAAGAATCAAGGTTTTGGGGTAGAAAGGAACGACATTGGTTCGAACCCATTCGTTTGCGAGGGACTGGCTTGAAGAAATGTTGGAGATTAATTGATTGGGAACCATGATTGACACTTGGATGTTGGCCCTTCGAGGGCCTTCAGAAAATCTGGGTTTGCATTTGCATCGTAGAGTTTGACGCGACCTTCGAGGGCTCTCTTCTCCTCTACCCCTCTTCTTGCCATCTCCTCTGCCCCTCTTCTCAGAGACTCGAATGCTGGTTCTAGTGCACAAGTATGTTTGAAGCACCTTATGAATGAACGGCTCTTTTGACGGCCCTCTTCTCCTCCTCCCCTCTTCTCGCCTTCTCCTTTCGATCGGGATCACAAGCACCAACGGCCGGTTCTTTTTGACGTATAGGCAGTGCACAGGCACCGCTCTAGTCCCTTGAAGGAATAGCTCCGTTGTTGATGTGTTGCCTCTACATGCCCCGTCGTTCGCCATCTTTGTCATCAACCCCTTAATTTCATTGATTATGGATTTGCTCCTCACACTAAAGTCACAGCATGTTCTAGCCGCACGGGAAAATCTTTCGTATAGGCAAGATCTACCTCCCTATCCCCACCATCTTAGATCCGGAAGAATCATCTGGGTTTGAAGAACAACATTGGCAGCGACCTGTGTTCGTGGTTCCGGATTAAGGCTGAGGCTGAGCTTGCGGGCGCTTACCTCCATTGAAGAAGGGCAAAACCCAGCGAAGTAGTTGAAGAAGATTAACAGTGTTCGAGGGTCGGATACACATCAAGTCGTAAAAAGGGTAAAATAGATATTTGAAAAAAAACTATCATTTGTTTAACATTTTCCGTCAAGATTATTGACGAAAGGGAGGTTTCTATCAATTTTTTTTAAAATAAGGAGATTGTTTTTGTTAAAGTGAAACTATAACAGAGGTTTTTTATGATTGTAAAAGGTTTTTGTATTTTACACTTCTATATAAACACATTTTAACTTCCTACTGGTAAATACTTTAAATAGCTGTAAGTGATCTGAAAAAGGACCCAAAACACTGTTCATTCAAATAATTACTTATACTTATAAATATTTCTAAAGTATTTATTTTTCAAATAATTTATTCGTCAAATATTTATTCAACAGATCGAATTCGGACGAAACGCGCACAAAATTCGTATGGCGCTCCACAACCCATCCCAGCCGTGTACCGAAAACATCTCTTCATGCAAGTGGGGCGCCTGTGGAGCGCTCTGTTAGGCGCCAATTTGAACTCACGCGCACAGACGAATAACGTGAGGTTTGGCTGGGCATTTTGGAAATGACAAGGAGGCCGCTGAAATCGTCAATGTGAAATTATCCCAGAAACAAACCGTGAAATGAAGGAAAAGACTGGGATTGACTACCAATTTCCAATTTCCACCTCACCCCCTCACATTGAAAAATTCCTGTCTACGTTATTGTCTGCCCGACTTCTGGCCTCTCTAGCGTTCTATTTACGATTTCCATCCATCTTTCCCATGATTGTTTAAACCCTAGTTTCATCCCTAAGATTGTTTTAGGTCTCCCCCTTTTAGTTTCATGTTTGAACCGATTTCAATCTCTTTACCGCGTCTGTACTTCTTCTATTCCATCAAGAAATCTTAAATTTAGTTGGTTCGTTGTTGTTCTGAGCTAGTGTGGGATATGTAATTGATTTCCCTGCTTTCTGGTTTCAATTCTCCTTCAATCTTTGGTCCTACAGGCTCTATGTCAGCTAAAATATGAGATTCTCGGATTTATTCTCATTTGATATACGGATCGGTTGCGTTCGTGGGCTAGGAATTTGTTGGATCCGTAGAGGTTAGAGACCCTCGAGGATGGACAGAAAAGGAGTTATCACAGTAATTATATTGATTTTGATCTTTGGTAAAGGATCCGATGCTTCCTTGCTTGGAAGGTTTAGAACAAAGGCGGGGCTTGCACCCAAGGTGAAGCTCCCTGTAAAAGAAGAGGTAATACTCTTTGCACTCCGTTTCCTTGTCTCTGGAGTTACGAATTCTTTCTTTTCCAATTCTGAATTCTGAGAATTTATGTTTTTTTTTCTTAGATTTCCCCATCGCCCAGCCCCACGTCTATTTTGAATTCGGATCCTAGCCACCTCAATCCCGATAATTCAACAGACGTGGGCCCGAAGGTCTCAGATGGTCAGGCTGCACCGAGTCCACAGGCTAAAACCCACGTAGACAAAGATGAAACTAACCAAAAAGGAGATGAATCTGATAGTCCTGTTGATTCATCACGAGGAGAGTGTGCAGTGGCACCTAACAGATGCATAGACAACAAGAAAATGATCGCGTGCCTTAAACATCATGAGAATGGTAACTGCTAATCCTTCCCTTGCATATGTGTAGTCAACTTATAGTCCTTCCTGCAAATCGTTTATTTTGCTTTTCTAATGTGAGCCTAATTATCGCATTTACTACACTGCTTAGCATTTTAGTTAGTGTCATTTCTAGCATATTTATTTAGGTTAATATCAAATTGCCTCATTAACATTAAACCATTTTGGTGCATAGAGGTAAGATCCTTCTGGGAATTATCTCATTGTTGATACTTAATTCCGGAAGGTCAGCCATTTTGTTAGGATTTCCTTTGTCCAACTGAATTTATTCTAGTTTGAACAATTTGTGTCTACTTGGTCCTCTAGTTTGAACAATTTCTTCTAGACTATGATTTGTTTGTAGGAGAACCTGTAAAGGATGGAAAATTGTTACTTTTCCCTCTTTGAAATTGAAAGCACTGAAGAGAAAATTATCCATTGTAATATTGCTAAATAAATCATCATAATCATCATCTAGCCTTGTTCCAACTATATAGGGTCGGCAGTCAGCTACATAAGTCCTGTTTCACCATTCTGTTCTATTCTGTGCCATATCCATCACCAAATTATGTGTGTTTAAATAATTTCTTACTGTCTCCACCAGATCCTTTTTGGTCTGCCTCTAACACTTTTAGCTCCTTGTAATGGATCATTTCTTCTTACAGGTGTTGTAGATGGTCTTCCATGCACGTGACTGAACCACCTCAGTTTACTTTCTCTCATTTTGTTACCTATTGGAGCTACTCCTAGGTTTCTTCATTTGACTTCACTTATGGCCGTATCCTTTCTAGTTTTACCATTCATCTATCTAAGCATATGCATTTTTTCCACTTATTGGAGCAACTCCTATAGTGAATTTTAGTTGATTAGATTGTAGGGAGGTGTCAACTTCTTAAAGTATTGAGTTATGTAGCTGGTTGAATATATGGTGAGAGGTTGCTTTATTTTGCTTTGTGAGTTTTGGCATTTGATGTGGGTATTGGGAGAGGTTTTCCATTTTTGGTGGGTGATTTCTTATCACCTTCTTTGTACTCTCTTCTATTTTCCTAATAAATTTTCTTTTTAATTTACTACCAAAAAACACTCTACTCCAAAGTCCATTCGATATAGATGGCCTTATAATTGTTTTATGGAATTTTCCCTTTAGCCAAGGTGGTCTTTTCCTGCCACATAATTCTGCAGTTTTGCCCCTCCTTTTTGTTCATCATGCTCTAATTCTATGAAAAAATCCTCCTCAATGCCCCCTTTGTTATGAATTATTGAACCAAGGCTTCAATTCCTTCTCGATAACTGACTTCTCAAGGGCTTGGGCTGAAATAGCACAATATTCAAGAGTAAAAGACGGTTAGGATGGAGTGGAAACCCCCAGCAGGTAATAAAGTAAAATTGAATTTCAATGGGAGCTCCCTTGGAAACCCAGGTATAGTTGGAATAGGAGGGGTCTTCAGAGATTCAGAGAAGAGGATTGTGGCCATGTTTTCAGGGCCAATTGGGTTCAGAAACTCTTTGAAGGCTGAATTGTTGGCTCTATTGCAAGGTCCTAGGCTAGCTAAACAGCTGAGATTCAGAATGATTGAGGCAAAAGGAGACTTATAGATAGTCATCTCTTGGGCAAAATCCAACAGGCATATTCCTTGGATCCTTGAGCATGTGCCAAGAGAAGTGGAAAAGATTGCAAGAGAAATAGAGGTTGAATTCAAGTGGGTTAGGAGGAGTGCAAATGGTTTAGCTGACTCCTTAGCCAAACAAGGGGTTATGAGGCAGCGTTTGTCTTGGGTATCATTGTAACTTGGTCTTGTAAGAGGGGATTGACATTTTGATCAATCAAGTTGTATTAATCACTCATACTTTGCAAGTTAATATAATAAATCTCACTTTTGCTGAAAAAAATGAGGTCACAATGAGTTATATCTTGATAACCAATCCTAAGTGTATCATGGTTTGCTCTCCTAGTATTATTGAATTTACATTGCATATATTCTGTTTTAATTCTACTTATTTTAAAACTTCTTGTTTCTAATGTACTTGTCCATAAACTTGATTTTGCATTTAATCAAGAACCATGGGACCTCCTCTTGAATATGTTTAGTCAATTCATCTACATAAATAACAAAAAGAAAAAAAATATTAAATAAAGAAGTAAGATCATTTTTTATTTTCTTTGTTTCCCTCCTTTTTTCCATTGACTACTAAAAGGACTGCATTGAGAATTTGAATAGAATATTAAAAGACTGATCTTTGAACAAATAAAGTCGATTTCTCTACTTCTGCAATAGGAGACCGTAAGCATAAAGGGCTTGAACAACTATCAATTCAACCAACAAAGCCTGATCCAAGGTTATTTGGGATTGGCTAAATGAATCTTATTCCAGTGTTGCACTCTATCAAGAGCTATCTTCTCAGTTAAATTAACCCATGGCCTATCTGGCCTTCCCTTCACTCTCATAGAGCTTTCTATTTGTACCCAATGACTTCTCATTGGTGAAGTTATTGTTTTAATCTTCTAATGGCGAAATTATCTTGGTCAACCTTCCCTTATCTTGTCACCTATTGGGACTCCTCCTAAGTCTTCCTCTATGTGTTTTTTGATGACTCCATCCTTTCTAGTCTTGTCACTCATCCATGTTAGAATCTTCATATCATCTATGCTTATTTTGTAGTTATGTTGTTCCCCCAATTGTCCAACACCATATAACACCGCTAGTCTTGTAGCCATATTATAAAACTTTCCTTTTAGTTTCATTGCTATATGCCAATCGTACAAAATTGCTTGAGCATTTCTCCATTTCAACCACCCTACTTAAAATCTTCTCCCAAGATCCTCTCCATCTGAGTTCTTGAAGGTTTGTCCATACCTTTTGTCCATAGGGATCAAGATGAACTAGAAATATTATAAGATTGTCCTCCTTGAGGGGTACCCTCTTGTTGGAAAAACTAAAATAGGAGTGTCTTGAGAAAAGTCTTAATTCATATCAACACTTTTTTGCACATAAATTCATCCTAGTGAGATAAATCAATGAAATCAAATATTCAATTTCCAAAAGGTTACCCAAATATGGTTTGTACATAAAGAAATTTATATTCGTGAATATGAAGGCTCTGAATCTACTAGAAAAGTGTCATCGTTAGAGTGTGGGGCTCATAAATTCATGGCCCATTGTTGTGGTCATAGGGGTCCCCTACAAAAAAAACTCTCATTTTGGTGAAGTGAAAACCATAAGGACCTAAAATCTCTTACCCACTTATCTTTATCCTATTTTTGAGTTTAGGTAGTTGAGGATAAGTGGAGAGTGATTGAACTGATAGGAGAGATGGTTGATTTTTATAAGTTGTTATAGTAGGAGTTCCTTAATGGGGGGAACTACCTACTAAATAGGTGGATAGTCCCTCCTTTAAGCTATCTTCTAAGAGAAAAGAACCCTTATTCGTTCTACTCTTACCCACCGAACCATTATTGGGAAAATGAGAGAAGATAGTGAGAGAAGGAGAATTAACTCTAGCCTCTCTAGTCTAGTACGAGAGTATGTGAAAAGCTCCATTGACAAATACAAGAAACTTTTGCCAAATATTGCAAACCATCAACCCATGTTCGAGAATTCATAAGGAGAAAAGTATAGTACGAATACAAACAAAAAGGCTGGACTGAATAGCTGATCAACCTAACTTTTGGAACATTCTTCTTGACTTGAAATCAAAAGAAACAAGAGAAAGAAGGGACGTTCATGGCAATGGGCTTTGCAGGTATCATTTAGTTTAATTGTTTTTTTTATTCTATTTTGTTGACATTCAATCAACCAATAGTGGTATCAAAGCCTTCTTAACAAAATGGTTAATATGAAGCTCTCTAACTCCAAGACGATGAGGGGGCACATATTAGAGATGGACAGAAGTGACAAACTAAATGGTTTAGGTGTCACCGTTATTGAACCCTTTCTAGTGGTCTTCGTGTTGCACTCTCTGCCTACAGAGTATAGACCATTCAAGGTCTCTTATAACACACAAAGAGAGCCATGGAGTTTTAATAGGCTCTTAACTATGTGTGTCCAAGAGGAAGAGAGATTGAGGCATGAGAAGCTGGAAACAACGAACCTTGTGCTTAAGGACAAAAAGAAAGGAGGCTTCACGAAGGGTAGAGGTCAAGAGTGATTGCACTCGTTACAAGAAATGGTTGGAGAAGAAGAAAGACCAGAAGGGAAAGAATGCATGTATAAATCTATCCCTTGTTTGTGAATTACATTTAATTGAAGTCCATAGAGACTCTTGGCGGATTGACTCTGGTTCCTCGATTCATATTGTTAATACATGGAAATCGAGGCCATAGAAACATTTATTTGGGAAATGGAGATCGCCTCGAAGTGTTTGCCCCTAGGTTCTCTAGGAATTTGATTTCAGTCTCCAAGTTAACTTTAGATGGTTTTAAACTACTTTTTATTGGTTAAAAGTTTGAGTTGTTTAAATCCAACAAATCAGTTGGAAATTGTTTCTTAATTGACAACCTTTATAAATTGGACTGCTCATTGGGTGAGACCAAATTAGTCTTAAGTTGTAATGCGAGTATTAAAAGGAGTTCTCACAAAAGGGACTCTCTAACCTTGGGGCACAAAAGGTTGGGTCATATATCAGTTGATCAACTCAAAAGATTAATGAGTGATGGGATATTGCAACCCATGGATTTCACCAAGTTCCCCACTTGTGTAAGTTTTATGAAGGGAAAACAAACTACCGAGAGGGGAACGATTGCCGCAAGAAGTAATGCAATTTTAGACTTGATCCATACAAACATTTGTGGACCCCTACCTACTCCCTGCTTGGGTGGTCAACGATACTTCATCACTTTAATCGATGATCACTCTAGATATATGTATCTTTGCCTACTGCATGAAAAATCAGAAGCCCTAGAGTCATTTAAAGCTTTTAAAGTAGAGGTAGAGAAATAAACAAGAAAGACCACTGAAGTTGTAAGGTTTGATAGAAGTGGGGAGTATTATGGTAGATACATGGAAGCTGGTTAAAATCCGGGAGCCTTTGCTCTGTTTCTCCGAGAACATGGTATTGTCGCACAATACACCATGCCGGGTTCTCTTGATCAGAATGGTGTTATAGAAAGGAGAAACAGAACGCTAACGGGCATGGTGAGGAGTATGATGTGCAACTCCTCTCTACCACAAAATTTGTGGGGGGAAGCCCTTAAAACTGCAGTGTACATACTGAATAGGGTTCCAACAAAGGTAGTTCCTAAGATGAGTTCAGATCTGCTAGCCACAACACATTGTTCGCCACATTCACCCAGCCACATATATGGAACATTGGTTGTGTTGTGGTCGTCGATATTCTCAATGCGTGGTTGGATGAGCGTGGACAACAGTGTGTTGTGGTCAGCAAATCCGAAATCTTCCTAAGACACCTTTTGAACTGTGGGTTGGAAAGAAACCTAGCCTAAATCATGTATATATCTGGAACTGTAAAGCCGAAGTAAGGGTGTATAACCCACAATTGGGGAAACTAGTCCCAAGAACAATAAGTGGATACTTCATAGGATATGCAAAAAAGTCAAAAGGATATAGGTTTTACTATCCTAATAGTGCCTTAAGGGTGGTAGAAGCCAGGAATGCTAAATTTCTAGAGGATCATGAGGTAAGTGGGAGAAAGCTCCTTGAAGCTCAACATAGTGGGATAGGTGTTACATGTGCGGATTATGTTTTGCCTGTACAAGAAATGGAACAACTCCTCAAATAAATAAACTAAATGATACCTGTAGGGCCCATTGCCATGGACATCTCTTCTTCCTCTTGTTGCTTTTGATTTGAAGCCAAGCAGAATGCTCCCAAAGTTAGGTTGATCAGTTATTCAGTCTAGCCTCTTGTTTATATTCGTATTGTACTTTTCTCCTTATGGATTCTCGAACATGGGCTGGTGGTTTGTAGTATTTGGCAAAAGCTTCTTGTACTTCTCAATGAAGCTTTTCACATACTCTAGTACTAGACTAAATAGGCTAGAATTAATTCTCCTTTTTTCACTATTTTCTCTCATTTTCCCGGTAATGGTTCGGTGGGTAAGAGTAAAACAAATGGGTGTTCTTTTCTCTTAGAAGATAGCTAAAAGGAGGGACCCTATCCACCTATTTAGTAGGTAGTTCCCCCCATTAATGAACTCTTACTATAATAGCCTATAAGAATCAACCACCTCCCCTGTCAATTCAACCACTCTCCACTTATCCTCATCTACCTAAATTCAAAAATAGGATATAGATAAGTGGGTGAGAGATTTTAGGGCCTTATGGTTTTCACTTAACCAAAATGAGAGCTTTTTGTAGGGAACCCCTATGACCACAACGATGGGCCATGAATTTATGGACCCCACACTCTTAACAATCTCGCACTTGGCCCGGGTGGGTCAACAATGGAAGGACGCAATTTGATCATAGCTCATGGTGATTCTCAAACACACTTACATAATTACTTATGTAAACTTAGATCATGGCAATCTCTCCTAAAAGTTGAGTTTCCATCCATGCATCATTACGATTACACTTGTAACCCTCAATGTAGTGGATTATATTTGTATACCAGTCGTAGCTGTGTTCTTCTGCCTGTCTATAATGATGTGCATGCATTAGACAGTTGTGGGATTGCAAGAACGAGAGAATCAATTATTGACACGTGTCATCATGTTGATTCTGTAAAAGAACTAACAATTCCTATGTTTTTAACATGGCTCATGTTTAGTTCTTATATGCTCAATGATGATTTTCCGTTCTTGCACGTTGTCCCTCACTACTAAGTACTTTAAGATTTACTTTGACTAGTATTCTTGTTGTTCTTTGAAAAGAACACAGCCGCAGAATTATCACAGAACAACTTTATCGGTTTATCCACATTGTCGAGCACTAAGGCATCGAGTCCTGTGATAAAATTCTTCAACCAAATTGCATGTGTCATGGCATCATGACATCTTATGAATTCTACTTCCATCGTAGAGGATGCTCTAAGCTTTTTATTAGTACTTTTCCACCTGCAAGCAGACATACATATCTTGATGTCGATGCTTTACTATCGGGGCACCCAACGAAATCTGAGTCTATAAAACCCAACAACTCTAGGTTGTCTACTTGTGTATAAGTAAGCAAATAGTCCTTAGTTCCTTGCAAATATCTGAAAACTTTTTTGGCCACTCTCCAGTGCTCTCTACCTGGATTGCTTTGGAATCTGCCTAACACTCCCACTGTGAAAGCAATATCAGGTCCTGTTTTCACGTGTGCATACATGAGGCTCCCAACTGTAGATGCATAGGGAACTTTCTCCATGTCTATCTTTTCATATTGAGTTTGTGGGCAGCAATTTATGCTTAGCCTTTCTCCTTTATTAACGGGTACTACACTTGGTGTGCAATTCTCCCTATCGAACCTTTGCAAGATCCTATTTATATATGCCATCTGGGATAAACCCAGTGTCTTGTGGGCTCTGTCTCTATGGATCTCGATGCCCAAGACACAGGATGCTTCTCCCATATCTTTCATGTCAAATTGTTCAATTAGGAATTCTTTTGTTTGATTAAGCAAGCCAATTTTCCTGCTGACTATAGGTATATCATCTACATACAACACTAGCAGAATGAAGCTACTCCCACTGACCTTAAGGTATATACACTGGTCAACAACGTTTTCTTTAAATCCAATGATGTAATAACGCTCTGAAATTTGAAATACCATTGACAGGAGTATTGCTTTAAGCCATATATTGACTTGTTTAATTTACACACCAAATGCTTGTTTCCTTTAGCAATGAAACCCTCTAGCTGATCCATGTATATCTACTCTTGAAGATCCCTATTTAGAATAGTTGTTTTTACATCCATCTGATGTAATTCCATATCATAGTGCGCCACTAAAGCCATTGTGATTCGTAATGAATCCTTCTTCGAAACTAAAGCCATTGTGATGTAATTTCATTATAATCCATTCCTTTCTTCGTGTTATATCCTTTTGCCACCAATCTGGCTTTGTACCTCTCTACTATGCCAGTAGGATTCCGCTTAGTTTTAAATATCCATTTACATGGAATTGCTCTTTTTCCTACTGGTACAAGTTCCCAGGCTCCATTCATGGCCATGGAGTCTAGTTCACTTTTCATGGCTTTAAGCCATAGCAAAGAGTCTGAACCATTCATGGCTTCTGGAAAGGTTAGTTGGTTATCCTTGACACCAATGTCATAGTCTGTTTGTTGGAGATACACAAAATCTGGAAATGCAGTGCTTCTCCTTATTCTAGAAGATCTATGAGGTATTGGTCCTTCAGGTTCAAGAACGATTTCTTGAACCTCATTAGTAGCCTCAATTGTTTGATCATTTTCAGTGGTCTCAGTGGGTGCCACTTCCCCATGATTGAGGAGTTGTTGTTGTTCCCATTTCTCGTACAAGCAAAATGCAATTTGTACATGCAACAACACTTGTCCCACTAGGTTGAGCTTCAAGGAGCTCTCTCCCACTTTCTTCATGATCCTCTAGAAATTTAGCATTCCTGGCTTCTTCCACTTTTAAGGCATTATTAGGATAGTGAAACCTATATCCTTTTGACTTTTCTGCATATCCTATGAAGTATCCACTTATTGTTCTTGGGTCTAGTTTCCCCAATTATGGGTTATACACCCTTACTTCGGCTTTACAACCCCAGATGTGTACATGATTTAGGTTGGGTTTCTTTCCAACCCACAGTTCAAAAGGTGTCTTAGGAAGAGTTCGGATATGTTGTCCACAACACATTGCTAGACATGCTCATCCAGCCGCGCATTGAGAACATCGACGACCACAACATAACCAATATTCCATATATAGTTGGGTGAACGTGGCCAGCAATGTGTTGCGGTCAGCAAATTTGGACTCGTCTTAGGAATTGCCTTTGTTGGAACCCTATTCAGTATGTGCACTGCAGTTTTAAGGGCTTCCCCCCACAAATTTTGTGGTAGAGAGGAGTTGCACATCATACTCATCACCATGTCCATAAGCGTTCTATTTCTCTTTTCTACCACACCATTTTAATAAGAACCTGACATGGTGTATTGTGCGACAATACCATGTTTTCGGAGAAACAAAGTGAAGGCTCCCGGATTTTGACCAGCTTCCGTGTATCTACCACAATACTCCCCACCTCTATTAGACCTTAATGGTCTTTCCTGTTTGTTTCTTTAACTCTGCTTTAAAAGCTTTAAATGCCTCTAGGGCTTTTGATTTTTCATGCAGTAGGTAAAGATACATATATCTAGAGTGATCATCGGTGAAAGTAATGAAGTATTGTTGACCACCCAAGCAGGGAGTAGGTAGGGGTCCACACATGTTTGTATGGATCAAGTCTAAAATTGCATTACTTCTTGCGGCATTCGTTCCCCTCTCGGTAGTTTGTTTTCCCTTTATAAAACTTACGCAAGTGGGGAACTTGGTGAAATCCATTGGTTGCAATATCCCATCATTCATTAATCTTTTGAGTTGATCAACTGATATATGACCCAACCTTTTGCGCCCCAAGGTTAGAGAGTCCCTTTCATGAGAACTCCTTTTATTACTCGCATTGCAACTTAAGACCAATTTGGTCTCACCCAATGAGCAGTCCAATTTATAAAGGTTGTCAATTAAGAAACAATTTCCAACTGATTTTAACATTATGTTTAATATCTTTTTGGCATTTTTTTTTAATTTTCTGACTTTATTTTCGATTTTTTAGCTTTTTTTTTGTAGTTTTGCGCCTTTTTTGCACCTTGCGCTTTTAAAACACTGAACCAAAGCCAATCCACCAAGAGTCTCTATGGACTTCAATTAAATGTGATTCACAAACAAGGGATAGATTTATACTTGCATTCTTTCCCATCTGGTCTTTCTTCTCCAACCATTTCTTGTAACAAGTGCAATCACTCTTGAAATGGCTCTTTTTCTTGCGGAGGAAGCATGCCGATACGCCTTTCCCTTTCCCTTTCCCTTGGTCATTTTCTAACCTTTGCCCTTCGTGAAGCTTCCTTTCTTTTTGTCCTTAAGCACAAGGTTCGTTGTTTCCATCTTCTCATGCCTCAGTCTCTCTTCCTCTTGGATACACATAGTTAAGAGCCTATTGAAACTCCATGGCTTTCTTTGTGTGTTATAAGAGACCTTGAATGGTCTATACTTTGTAGGCAGAGAGTTCTTGTTAGGAATTGCCTAACTCAAGGACTCTTTCGAGGAAGCCTGCCTCCTGAACGAGAGAGAGAGAGAGAGAGAGAGATTGTATTTCCCAGCCAATGATGCCCTCCTAGCTTCCTTTCCTTATTTATATACTGCTGTTACAATTCTGTTATACCAGCCTCGTTCACTTGTCCAGTTAGTTATTTAGTTTGTTCTAGTGGTTGGCTGTTAGTTACATTCCTTAAAGGCTGGCGTGGCCTTTTCTTGTACACTTGTATTTCCTATATTTGTGTCTCAACAGTCCCTCCTCCCTTGAAAGTGACCTTGCCCTCAAAGTCAAGATGTGGAAATCTATTCTGTAAGTCCAAGTATGGTTCCCAAGTTGCATCCTCAATTGGGAGACCTGATCATACCACCAATGCCTCTGGTTCGATGTGATTTCCTTTGTGTATCCACCTGATATCTGTTATCTGGGTGGGCTCAGTTTGAACTTGGCCATCTTCCGAGAATGATGGGAGGGTGATTGTTATTGCTCCTGTTTTTGGCCATTTCTTTAATAGGGATACATGGAATACAGGGTGCAATTTTGATGTTGCTAGGAGGTCAAGCCTGTATGCCACAGACCCAATGCGTTCCACAATCCGAAATGGGCTGAAGTACCTTGGGCTCAGTTTGTTCCACCTGTGGCCTGCTACTGAAACTTGCTTGTATGGTTGTAGTTTAAGGAAGACTTGCTCCCCAATCTGGTGTTGGACAGGCTTATGCCTTCTGTTGTAGGAGTCTGCCATCCATTTGGGCTCAATGGAGGTGGGATTTGAGATCTTGTAACACCCTATCTCGCTGGAGGAGTTGGTCTTTTACTGCTGCTACTGCTGTAGACCCTTTCTCATATGGGAGTAGGAGAGGTGGGTCCCGTCCATATAGAGCTCGAAAGGGAGTCATTCCTACTACACTATGATACGTGGTATTGTACCACCATTCTGCCCAATGAAGCCACTTGAGCCACTGACGTGGCCTATCCTCTGCATAGCACCTTAGATAGGTTTTTCCAAACTCCGGTTGACCACCTCAGTCTGCCCATCTGTTTGAGGGTGGTAGCTGGTAGACTTGAAGAGTTTCACTCCTTGTAGTCGAAAAAGTTCTGCCCATAAACAACTCATAAAAATAGGGTTGCGGTCTAAGACAATAGAGTTAGGGGTACCATGCATTCATGCCACCTCCTTAGTAAAAATCTCAGCCACCATTGAGGCTGTAAAGGGGTGGGATAGAGGGAGAAAATGGCAGTATTTGGTGAATCTATCAATCACTACAAGAATGACGGACTTGCCATAGGAAAGGAGAAGCCCCGTTATGAAGTCCATGGATATATCTGCCCACACTTGTGTAGGAATTGGGAGTGGTTGTAGCAGTCCTGTTGGAGACTAGGTATCCACTTTATTTTTCTGGAAAATGACGCATTCACATATGAATTTTTGGACTGAATTTCGCATGCCTTTCCAGTGGAATTGGGTGGTTAGTCTCTTATAAGTGTGCAGGATCCCCGAGTGTCCTCCTACTGGTGATGCGTGGAACACTTCTAGAAGCTACTGAATATGGGCTGAATTCTGTGGTATCACTATTTGGCGTTTATACAGCAACAAGCTGTCCTCCACTGTGTACCCTAGGTGGCTACTAGGGTCCTCTTGGACTTGTGAACGCAGCTTGCTCAGTTGTGGGTGCCTTTCAGCTTCTTCCCTTAGCTGACCCATGATGGAACATGTTGGGCCCGTGAGAAGTAATGGAAATAGTTGTGGTTGGCGTGACAGTGCATCCGCCACCTTGTTAGTGTGCCTTGCCTTGTATTTAATGACATAATCATAGCCGAGTAATTTGGCTATCCATCGCTGCTGTTCTGGGGATAGTACGGACTGCTCCAACAGAAATTTCAGGCTCTGGTGGTCGGTTCGTATAATGAACCTCCTCCCTAGAAGGTAGGGCCGCCACCTCTGAACTGTGAGAACAATTGCTATCAATTCGCGTTTGTATACTGACTTGGCCCATTTTTGTGCTGTCATTGCCTTGCTAAAAAACGCTAGAGGCCTTTCTTCTTGCATGAGGACTGCACCAACTCTTTGGCTTGACGCATCACATTCAATGATGAAGTCCTTTGAGAAGTTTGGAAGTGCGAGCGTCGGTGGGGATGAGACAGTTGTTTTGAGTGTCTCGAAGGCCTGTTGGGCCTCCCTAGTCCAACAGAACCCATTCTTCTTAAGTAAACTTGTCAAGGGGGCAGCAATCAGTCCATATCCTCTGATGAATCGCCGGTAGTACCCTGTTAGACCCAAGAAGCCCCGTAACTCCTTAGCATTTTGAGGTCAGGGCCAATTTATCATGCTTGAGATCTTTTTCGGGTCTGCTACTACAATGCCGTTTTCGATGACGTGCACTAAATAGTGTACTTGTGTCTGTCCAAATGCGCACTTTGACTCCTTTGCAAGGAGTTTATGAGTCCTTAGTAGTTCCAAGGTGATTTGTAGATGTACTAGGTGTTCGTCCCATGTAGCGCTATATACGAGTATATCATAAAAAAAGACGAGTATAAATTTGCACAAATGGGGTTGAAATATGTCATTCATAAGTGCTTGGAGCGTAGCTGGCGCACTGGTCAATCCAAACGGCATGACCAAAAACTCATAATGCCCTTCATGTGTACGAAAGGCAGTCTTGTGGATGTCTCCCTCATGGACCCGAATCTGATGATATCCCGATCTCAGGTCTAGTTTAGAGAATATGGTGGCCCTGCCGAGTTCATCTAGTAGTTCATCGATCGATTACCGGTATGGGAAATCGATCCTTCACAGTAATGTTCAGAGCCCTATAGTCTATACAAAACCGCCATGTCCCATCCTTTTTCACAAGTAATACTGGCGAGGAAAATGGGCTTTGGTTGGGTTGTATAATTTTTCTATCAAGCATATCTTGCACTTGCCTCTCAATCTCTAGTTTCTGAAAATAGGGGTAACGATAGGGCCTTACATTTGTGGGTGCAGTTCCGGGCAGCAATGGAATGCAATGATCATGGGCACATTTCGGTGGTAGTTCCTTGGGTTCTTGGAAGATCATTGATAACTTTTGAAGTAGCTGCTGTAGTTGTGTGCGGCCTTCTTCGGATCTGCTTCCTTGGGCTAGAATGGGGCCGTTCCCGTGGGAGTCTATCTGCATTAAAATGATGTGGGCTGGGTCTTCTGCTTGTTTCCTTAGGGAGGCGAGACTAATGGGTCCTGGACCCTTGGACAGCTGCCCTTGAATATGCACGTGTGAGCTGCCCACTTGAAAATCCATGGTGAGACGGGCCCAATCACATATCACCGGCCCTAGTTGCCTTAACCATTGGACTCCGAGAACTACATCTGCTCCACTGATTTTCAGGGGGTGCAGATCTACCTTGCACTCATGTCCTTGTATCTTTATCTTTAATTCTGTGCACATATTGTCGCACACCAGGTTGCTCCCATTAGCTACGTGCACCCGGAATGCTATACATGGTTGGACCGGAATCCCTGGTTGTCTGACCAATGTTTGGGTAATGAAATTGAGAGTGTTGCCACTATCTATTAGAACCGACACATGGCGCCCTTGTACCAGTCCGGTTACTCTCATAGTTTGAGAAGAAGCAAGACCGGTCAAGGCTTGTAGGGATACTTCCAGGTATTCCTTTATCCATTGCCCCCATTCTTGGTTGTCCATTGGCTCTTCACTATCTGTTGCTTGCTCAACGTATACGGTTTCAGGTTGAAGGAAGAAAACTTAAGGGATCTTACAACGATGGTTCGGCCCGAATTTGTCTCCACATGCATAACAAAGGCCCTTTTCCCGTCGGGCTTGCATCTCAGCCCGGGTTAATCTCTTGGTTGAGTCGAGGCCTGAACCAGAGTTGGCGTCCTTGCCTGTGATTCCTACTCCTGGTCTGGACTCCGATTTACCCAAGATACCTGGCTCTGGGTTCGGTATACCTAGTCTGATTACAGCTCCCAGAGGTCGATTAATCCTTCTTGCCCAATTCAGTTTGTCTTCATGTAGTCGAGCTAATGCTGCTGCTTCAAGAACGGTGGTGGGCTGCATGGATTTTACCTCGAGCTGCAATTCTTCCTTGAGTCCACCAACAAAACTGCCGACAAGCGTGTTTTGTGGCCAGCCTTGCACGCGTACAGCTAACCTTTCGAACACCATCTGATAATCTTGGACGGAGCCAGTCTGTCGTAGCTTAGCGAGGCTTTCATCATAGTTCTCAAAATCCGAGACTCCAAATCGCATGGTTAAGGCATCGGTGAAGTCCGCCCATGTGGCTCTTGGGTGCCGTCATCGGTACCACTGGTACCAGACGATCGCCTCTCCTTCCAGTTGTGCAAAAGCTAATGGAACACGATCAGGTCCCTGCGTGTTGTGGTAATCGAAGTATCTTTCTGTTCCCAGAAGCTAG
Organism: Nelumbo lutea; assembly: GCF_056320005.1. NCBI lineage: Eukaryota > Viridiplantae > Streptophyta > Magnoliopsida > Proteales > Nelumbonaceae > Nelumbo > Nelumbo lutea. The sequence continues at coordinate 1,579,058 of NC_142685.1, read as the reverse complement.
GATGTGGGATCTCCCCCTGTGAAGATGGGAAACTCGATTCTTGTTGTTCTTGATCCACTTCGATGATTGGTGTCACTACGCTCTTCCCGATTCAGCACAGGTGGTGCCTGTTCCAGTCTTTCAAGCAAGGATGCGAAGCTTTCTTTGATTTCTTTGACGTCAGCCGATATTCTTTGCATTTCTCCTTCCATGTTGTCGACCCTGTTCTCCATTGCGGACGACCTGGTGCTTGGCATCTTGGCTCTGATACCAACTTGTTAGGAACTGCCTAACTCAGGGACTCTTTCGAGGAAGCCTGCCTCTTGAACAAGAGAGAGAGAGAGAGAGAGAGAGAGAGAGAGAGATTGTATTTCCCATTCAATGATGCCCTCCTAGCTTCCTTTCCTTATTTATATACTGCTGTTACAATTCTGTTATACCAGCCTCTCCACTTGTCCAGTTAGTTATTTAGTTTGTTCTAGTGGTTGGCTGTTAGTTACATTCCTTAAAGGCTGGTGTGGCCTTTTCTTGTACACTTGTATTCCCTTTATTTGTGTCTCAACAGTTCAACACGAGGGCCACTAGGAAGGGTTTAGTAAAGGCGACACCTAGACCATTTAGCTTGTCACTTATGTCCTTCATCTCTAATATGTGCTCTCTCATTGTCTTGGAGTTGGAGAGCTTCATATTAACCATTTTGTTACAAAGGCTCTGTGACACCATTTTCTCCGAGGCCTCAAATTGTCCTTCTACTTCAGCCAGGTATTCTGTTACTATCTCTTTGTCGGGGACTGCACCTCTAATATTTTTGCTGATTTTGGATTTCATTATCATTTTGAACAGCCTATTTGAGTTTTCCCAGTTTCCGAGAAGTTCCTTCTCTTCTTTGGTGCTCTCATTTGTAACGATTGGCTTTTCTTTGACCTGTAAGGCTAGGTCCAGGTTTGTGCAGTCTAAAGCAATAAGAAGACTTTCTTTCCACTCCTATAAATTGTCTCCTTCCAATAGAAGTATGGAACTATGGTCTAGGAAGTTAAGATTAGCTGCCACAAAGAATAAATAAATTATTAGATTAATTGTAAAACGAAATCAAGTCTACCTTTGGGCATTCAACTTGATTGCATTTGTAGCAAACCGCTAGATGTGAAACTAGGTGTGGTTCAATTTGAGTATGAAGGTCCCGCACCCTTGGGTATTAGAGATTTCTCCATTCCCTAATTAACTCACATCTATTTCCCTCCATCTAATTGTCAATGTCAATGACCATTCGCCTTTGGGCCCTCATGGTCATTGTTTTGTCAACTAGATGCAATCTTCGCAAAAAATGTGGTTGCCTACTACAATTTACACTTAGGTTGCTTTGGCCACGCCTAAGTTTAAATCTAAATTTAATTAACGGCAGCTTAAACTCAAGGATGTGTGGTATATGTAAAATCAATTAATTAGGTAGCTTAAACATCCTTGATTCACATAAGGCCACCATAAGTGAGTATGCAAGTAGTCCTAAATTTTCTATTATTATTCTATAGAGAACAAAGCTTATCTCAGCCCAAAACATTCCCAATTGAATTGTAATGGGCCGTTGCGCCAATTCAGCTCAAAATGTGTAATTAAACACATAGTTGGACCTTACCAAATTGCCCTAGCAATTCAGCCAGCCCTTTGCAACTTCAACTTTTGGGCTTAAACGAGTTTAGTAACGTAAGTAAAGGTACATCCATCAAATAATAAGAGAACATTTAAGACATCTCAAAAAAATATCAACAATAGCACTATGCATTCTAACGTAAGCAATTAATCAATAAGCTACAAACTAGTACTTGATGGGCATGCATTGCATTTCAGCATCAATATTTTTCTTTAAAAAAATTCTATCTTGCATGCTACTATGCGAAAAACTCTATTACAAATCCAATCAGCCATACACCACCACAAGGAATTAAAAACTGATTGGATCGTAGCATGCTGTTGAGCCAATGACGCGCCAAAAAATATAATTAAATAATCATAAATAAATATTGGCTGAAGATGAATTGAATAATGGTTCTGAAATGTAATGCTTGAGTGTATCATTTTAAATCCTAAAAAAATAGCAAAACATAGAAGCGAAACTATATGTTAATGATGAACTTTGTCCATCCTCAACATGGCCTGTTACATCAAGGATGCCTTTAAAATTTCAGCATCCACAATTTAAAATAAAGTAATCAAAGAATTACATCAACAAGAAACAATACATGGAAATGACTTTCTCACAATTACAACTTTAGATCATGCCATGTCTTGGAATGAACATCACCAAAACCCATTAACTAAACTAAATGATGCACTCAATCATTAATAAAATCAGTAGGAATTTTTTAGCCCATTGTTGGCCTTCTAATCAATCCAGCCATGGTCTGCAAGGACCAGCTCTGATACTATTGTTTGATTGAATGTCAACAAAATAGAATAAAAAAAAAAACAAATAAACTAAACGATACTTGTAGAGCCCATTGCCATGAGCATCTCTTCTTTCTCTTGTTGCTTTTGATTTCCAGCCAAGCAGAATGTTCCCAAAGTTAGGTTGATCAGCTATTCAGTCCAGCTTCTTGTTTGTATTCGTATTGCACTTTTCTCCTCATGGAGTCTTGAACATGGGCTGATGGTTTGCAATATTTGGCAAAAGTTTCTTGTATTTCTCAATGGAGCTTTTCACAAACTCTAGTATTGGACTAGAGAGGCTAGGGTTAATTTTTCTTCTCTCACTATCTTTTCTCATTTTCCCAATAATGGTTTGGTGGGTAAGAGTAGAATGAACGGGGGTTCTTTTCTCTTAGAATATAGCTAAAAGGAGGGACCCTATCTACCTATTTAGGAGGTAGTTCCCCCCCCCCCCCCATTAAGGAACTCCTATTATAACAGCCTATAAAGAATCAACCACTCTCCACTTATATTCATCTACCTAAATTCAAATTTAAATTCAAAAATATTATAAAGATAAGTGGGCGAGAGATTTTAGGGCTTTATGGTTTTCACTTAAACCAAAATGAGAGTTTTTTTGTAGGGAACCCCTATAACCACAACGATAGGCCATGAATTTATGGGCCCCACACTCTAACAGTCTATACATAAAGAAATTTATATTTGTGGATATGAAGGCTCTGAATCTACTAGAAAAGTATCCTTCACACCCAATATTGCCATGGTGAAGGGTTTTAGTTAAAAATATAGCGATACATGCAGGCTCTAACTTGCAATTTGCTTTCCTGAGATAAATTTCTTTGCCTATATGAAACAACTAGTATGAATTTATTTACACTTGCAGCTATCTTTTACTTTATGCTTTACCCTATAACTGCCAAAAGTCTTGCTACTACTCTCATTGACTTCCACAAACTTCCCTTTTTTCTCCCTGAATCTCCATGCTTATTGCATACTTACACAAAAAGAGCTTTATTCCCCTTGATCTCTATGTCTGCAATTTGTTTTGCCTATCAATGAGGTGACTTTTCTTCCCCTTCCATATTATGCTATGAAAATTACCTCTTAACAAGCTCCTTGTGAAGATTGATACTAGAATCTTAAATAGGGAAACAGAATATAAAGCATGATATCTTCTATCTTCACCTTTAAAAATGGTATTGAGGTAAGACTTTAATCAGTATCTAAAAAGTTTGTTAATGGGTGAAGAATAATATACAAGTAATTACAACGAGTGTGTTACATTATAGAGCTACCCAATAGCTCCAAGTAGAAACAGAAGTACAAGTAGTACCTCATGTCAAACAAAAGGATATGCCCCCCTCCCAGTCTATTCATTCATTTTTTCTGATACCACCACCTGCATCTGATTGTTCAGGCTTTCCAATGCTGCAAGGTATTGTGGTAAGTTGACTGGGATGCTTCAATTAGAGTGGCATACCTTTTCTTCTCAACCAGCAAATGTATACATGCTTTGCATCTGGCAGTTTTAGATGACGATGATAATAATAGTAATAATGTGTCCAGATTTTTCAATAATTTTTTATATTTTTGTGTATGAAAGTTATTCTTATTTGTCACATTTGTTTTTGTTTAATACGATGTATATATAATATCAGAGATGCATCCAAATTTTTCAATATAACTCCTATGATTATTTTTTAAATCTTATTATTTGATTCACGAATCATACGATTCATATGGTTCATGTATCCTTGGAGAATAAGTCATGAAATTCCTTGTGGACTTTCCTACAACTTTCTCAATAATTTTTTTGATAATCCAAATGCTGCCTCAATAGACCTGTTCATGGGCTGGGCTTGGACTTAGCTTTTGCCAAAATTTGAATGGGCCTCGCCCGAGCCCAAAGCAGTTGAAAATGTTCATTGTCTGAGTCTGAAGTCTGGCCTGTGAATAACCCATTTCTCTTTCAGATTATCAAGTTATATCTGCAATACTATACAGCTGCTTCCACTTCCCATGTCCACATTCATGTGATGGTTCTTTCAGCTACTGCAAACTTAAACTTCTTAAATTTGATTCCATAAACTTAACGTTCCACCATTAAAATCTTTTAGGGTGGACCAAGTTCACCTTTACCAGATACTAGGTGTTTTCCTTAAATAGGAAAATAACGCATGAAGAAGAAAAACCATTTCATGTAATCCACTCTATTTCTATTATAGAACTTTAATGTGATGAGGTAACAACTATGATTCTGCCCTGATTGAGAGGGTTTATCACAGAATATTCAGTGAGAGTTATCGCTGATCCGGGGTACTCTAATGGCTCAAATTAATACTTCAAACATCAATTCTTGTTGGTATCTTTAACAATTGCCTTCTTAGCTCTCCTTGTGTTTTGGCTTTCTTGTTTCTTTCCTTTCTGAGTCAAGAAGTTGCAAAAGGAATTAAATATTTATGTTTTAGAATTTATAATGCAACTTGGAAGTCGATGTTGATGTTCTCTAATCTCTAATCCATGGCTCAATTGTTTATATTCTACTTTGCATCCATTAGATTGCATGTTCTACTCCAAGCACATTATGTGCACAGAAATTTTAGAAAAAAAGTGGAAGAGAAAGGTAGTTGAAGTTTTGGTAATTCTGGCAACAGGGATTTTGTTCTTCTATTGGTTTAATGATTTTCACTCCTTTTTGCTCTTCTAACAGGACCCCAGGAATTATTCCTTCTGGTGCAGAATGATGGAGAGAGTACCCTCAAAGTAAATATTACAGTCCCAGCATCAGTGAAAATTCCTGTTAAGGAGCTAGAGATAACCAAACACCGAGTGAAAAAGGTCTGTTTCCACGGTCTTTTTATTTCCTTTTTTTCATTTTTTGTGAGCTTATTTGAAAAGCTTATCAGTAGTATTTACTTTTTTTTATTTTTTTATTCCAGATCAAGTTCTCAGTTAGTACCTCGGAAAGTCATAATATAGTATTAAATGCTGGAAATGGGGAATGCGTGCTTCATATGGTATCACCTGTATCTGAAGGGTTTTTCCAGCGAATCCCCTCTTACACCACCCTTGTGTCACCCATCTATGGTGCCTACTTGTTGTTTATAATTGCTTTTATTGTTGGAGGGACATGGGCCTGCTGTAAGCTAGGGAAGAGGCGGCACGGTGATGGTGGAATCCCATACCAAGAACTTGAAATGGGGCTGCCGCAGACTGTTTCAGCTGTAGTTGTGGACACAGAGGATGGTTGGAATCAGGATTGGGGTGATGATTGGGATGAGGACAAGGCAGTGAAGTCAGCAGGGGGACTCCAGGCTGGAAATGTGTCTTCAAATGGCCATACTTCCAGGTCATCCAGTAGAGATGGATGGGAAGACGGATGGGATGATTAGAGGTTTTTTGGACAAAAATGAATGGGATTTTTTTTTTTTTGTTGAGGAAAAAATGAAAAGAAAATGACAGAAATAGTTACACATTAGATTTTTCAATAGCAATATGTTGATTTTCAAATAATAAATAGAAAGCAGTTTTGGCGATAGTTGGGTGGGAATGAGGCGTTCTTTTTTTTTTCATCTGATAGGTAAGAGGAGATGTGCGTCCAAAAGCAAATCTATAATTATATTCACCGTGAAGATCCCTTGAAGTTGGATTAAATATTGCCCTGACAACTCATGGTAGTATTTCTGATTTATAACAATTTAGTATGAAGTGTGAACATCATATGGGTAGAATGATGAAATATCATGTATCCCACTGAAGGTTTAGCTGTTTCATTTCCTTTTCCTCCAAATCTTATCTACATTCCTTTTAGAATAATATGTAATTGAGATGGGTGCAAATTCCAAATGCACTAGAAAGTTGAAATAATGCCGTAAAGGTCAATGGTCATTCTTCCCCAAATCCAATCCCCACCAAATCAAACTCCGATATTCTGGTCTCAATAAATCATTTGGAAATTCGAATTTTAAGTGCCTATTCTATTGTGCTTGGACTGTATGTAGAGTATAGTCTGTTGATGCACACATCATCGGCATTGTTCCCTTCCAACGAATCCAACCTGCAAAATCTATAAATCATAAATGGGTCCAACGTGCCTCCAAAACTTGATATAATAATCTAAAAGGCGAGTATTGTTGGGCTGGGAATAGTGGCCTCCCCTACAAAAGGAAGTGCGGAACAGACAATTTAGCAGCAGCTCATGTAAATGTAAGGTAAGGTACCCAGGAGAGTCCGTCCAATCATCAATCAGCTGGATGTGGATGGTCAGATCCATTCAAGTATGCAATTGCTTTTTGATATTTTGTTGCACGTAACAGTACAGCTCCTTCCATCTAATTCTAATCTGCACTGTTTGATGGATGGGAAAAGTAATATACTAATATTATCCGCATATGATGGATGGATTCAGTCACACTTGAATCTATTTTCAGAAATCAGAATCCTGTCAATCTTACAAATTGTAGAGGTAATCACTGAAATCTCATCAACCTGTTTGCTGTTTGCACATGCCGCCTTCAAATAAAACAAGCATAAATAATATATAAATTCAAGTCGTATTGTCTCCACTCACAATCGGAAAATCCAGCATCATATGTTCTCTCTCTCTCTCAAGTCTCAACCACTACGTGCTCAGTGAAAGTTGTATAAAGATATCATTTTGTCCCTCTATGAAGTAATCAAGTACAAAGTTCACTATTTCCTCACATCACAAGAATTTTCTCTTTTTCTTTTCTATCCTTTCAAATTCGTTTTGTTTTCCTCACAGGAAGCACGCCTTGCCCCATCAACGAAGACAAATTTTTCGATATTCTCTTAATCTTTCCCCAAGGCCCCAGCCCGCGCACGCGCAACTTCTTCCAACTAAGGGTTCAGATTCAGTTTAGGGAAACAGTGATGATGAATTTATTTATTTAGCGAAATGAGAAGCTAAAGATAGAAAACCTAGAAGTCATTTGGTGTAAAAAGAAAAAGAAAGAAAAAACAATTTTGAAGAGTTGCTTTTGATGAAACACTTCGGCTTAATTTTGTTACCATTTTTTTTTGGGGGGGGGGGGAGGTCCTGGGTCCCGGTCACCACATAATGAAGAGGACCTACCTACATCACTACATGCTACATTCCACCCAAGTAAAAAGAAAGTTAAGTTGTTGAGGACCCCCCATGTGCAAGTTAATGAGAAGCCCATGGAAAAGCTTCTCTAAGGCGGCCCCACAACACAATTTTAATTTAATCAAAAGTTTCATTTCAAGCTCATGCCTCGACTGATAGGCACTTTGGAAGGGGCAGGCTGTGCCTGTGAAAGTGTGAAGCAATAAGTTCTGAAATTAAAATAACCCATCAACACACCTTTGCTACAAGGCCTTTTTCTTCGAAATTAGAAAAGAAAAAAAAAAGAACTAAATTGGCTGTGAAGAAGCTTGAACAGCATCCGTATTGAATATTATGAATAATAAAAAAAAGGGACGAAATTATCTAATATTATAAGTAATGAACGTCAAGCTCTTCAATTTCTTTAAAAAAGGCGTCAACTGAGGAAATGGGAATCAAATTTATCAAAAGATAAAAGTAAAAATAAATGAAGAAATGAAGAAAGAACAAAAAAATAAAAAGAAGAGTGCTTCTTTTCCGACAGTACGAAAGCACGCAATAGCTTTTCTTTATAGTGGAAGTGGTTCTTTTTTTCTTTCTTTATATTACTTTTTACCGGGCTTTTGCCTTTTGGTTATTCGGTTCCAAACTTTAACCTGCCTCACCCACCCATTACCCATCATGTATTTACTGCTTTTACCTTTTAATACCAAATAACACACTAACAATATGAATAAGCTGTGGATGTTTGTGAACACAAGTGAAAATTGGGCATCTCACACTCTCCAGCTCTCCAATTTTCCATTTGTTCCATTCTTCTGGTGTTATTAATTACAATTTGGAAAACTAGATCTAGGCATCTAGCCGAGAATGGAATTCATCCTCGCACTCGCAAAATTGATCCTCACGAGTCACGACACTTGTAACCGCATTGGGAACATTTTTCCATAAATTAGAGACATGCAAATTGCACCCCATAATTACTGAATACTGATGATCGAGAGCGTAATGAACATCTTTCTACGCCTGGTGGTTGGCCCCACCCACTGGATTGGGTTTGGGTGGGGCCAGCCAACCAGGCAATCCTGAAATATTTTAGTACAACCCAACCCAGCAACATGCAACACAGTCGGCCGATCGAGTCGAGAAAGCCCAACCACCAGCCAATGGGAATTTGTTTTTATCCAAAGCTTAACGCTCGCAGGCCGCAGCCACAAGATGGATTCAAAGACGATGCCGATGCGTCTTCAGTCTTCACAATAACGCCTTTAAGCAGGAAGACGCAGACGGACCCCATCATTCCTTTTTTTTTTTTGGTTCCACCGGATTCCAGATTTCACCAACAATAATACATCGTAAGATAGGGCTTCTGTTTGCTTCACAGCACAGACCATTGTACGTACCAAGAAGAATGTATATCCATCCATCACACGAATATCACGGCAAACTAAATAAATAAATAAAAGAACCAACCAACAATAACATCAGAAACTCATCCACACCGCAAAGTAATTGGTTCAGGTTCGAAAGGGGTCCCAAATTGAAACCCGGTGAAAAGGAATCCGGCAACACTATAATGATAACAATAATAAAAAAAACAAAGAAAAAAAAAGACACAAAAATACCCTACAAAGAGAACCCGTGCCGTCATAAGCTAGACAAACAAAACAAAATAAACGAGTAGGAAATTTCCAAAAAAAAAACAAAAATTACAATAATCAATTTTTCTTCTTCCTCTTTCTCTGTGTAATTAGACTGATAAACTAACCGGATTCCTCTTCGCCGGAATACCCATTATCTATCCCTTCTATGTCCTCCCTTTCTAGTAGTAGTAAATTTAATAAAAAAAGTCAAATTCATACCAACTCCTCTTGGCCTTCGGATGGGCATCTGATCAATTCCAATATATTAACGACTTCTGCCATGTCCGGCCTATTCGATGGCACCTGTGAAGTACAGATCAACCCTAGCTTCATCACCGGAATTGCTTCCTCCGCTGGGAAGTTTCCACTGAGCCTCCCGTCCACACACTGCTCCACCCTACCTTCTTCTAATGCTCCTCTCACCATGTCACACAGCACCACCACGTCATCCTCCATATATTCCACAGGCCGTTTCCCTGTCACCACCTCTAACACCAAAACCCCAAACCCATATACGTCACATTTCTCAGTTATCTTCACTGTCCGGCATGCAAACTCAGGTGCCATATACCCAAGTGCACTCTGTATCTTGCTACTTAAAACGTAGCGATCAAGCATCGGTAGCAGCCTCGCCAACCCAAAATCTCCAACCTTTGGCTCGCCATTGCTGTCAATCAGTACGTTACTCGACTTCAGATTGTAGTGGATTACGTTCAGTTGGTGTAAATGGGCCAGGCTTCTTGCTGTCCCTAGAATTATGTTGAACCTCCCATGCCATGAGAGCCAGTTTCCACCAGCTCCCTCGTGCAAGTGTTTATACAAACTCCCACCAGAAACAAACTCAGAAATGAGGAGTTGCAGTGATGGAGTCCAGTAATATCCTTCCAGTGCCACAAGATTAGGATGTCGTATCTTACCCAGCATATTTACTTCTCTCTCAAAATCTTCTTGGGACTTAACAAGGCTTGACACAGTAAGCTTCTTGATGGCAACTGGACGGCCATCTCTGAGTACCGTTCGGTATACAGCTCCAAAACCACCACGGCCAAGTTCACAATCCTTGTTGAGAAGGGCATGGGCCCCGGCACTGAAATCAGGGTCACCAGAAAACATGACAAGCTTCCCAGAATTTGCATCGGTAATGGGAGATTGGCTGAATTCATCTCCACCCGATAGTGTAAGGGCTGCAGCTGAGCGAGAAGTAGATGACCGTACCCGGAGGTTGAGGACAGTCACAGCAATCACACCAAAGGCAATCACGATGGCAGCACCAATTGCAATTAGGGCAGAGATGCTGAGGATGATCTTCTTGTGGCGGAGATTAGGAGAGAATGAACCCATGCCAGAGGAATCAGAAGATGAGTTAGGGTTAAGGACAATTGGTTTGGGAAGGACAGCAGCGCATGAGCGGTTGACAGCAGAACCACAGAGGGATGGATTACCAGAAACAGAGGAGGGGGAAATAGTGTTAAAGAAGCCACCGGCAGGTAACTCTCCTTGGAGATTGTTGTGGGAAATATTGAAAGACAAAAGGTGGGGGAGATTGGCCAGCTGCTTGGGTAGGCTTCCGGACAGATTATTCATGGATAAATCTACAGTTTGGAGATTGGTGAGGTTTGCTAAGGTTGCAGGTATTGAACCTGAGATGTTGTTCTGCGACAGGATCCTATGCAAATAAAAGAAAAAGCAAAATCAATTAGAAAAACAGAAATAAATAATCATAACAAGTTTAAAATCTTGAGATATAACATCAACCCAATTCAGATTTACTCCATGATTGCCTGTCATTAGTATTACAATTTTAGAATCTAAACATTTGAACAATGATTTTTTTAACGAACACACCAAGAACAATTGCAAAAAGCAATGTGAAAAAAAAAAAAAAAAAAAACTGAGAATTTTCATTTTATTCTTTTTTTTTTTTTTTTACTTTCAGTTTCCAGTAAAAAAATGAGAATCTTGATACTGTTAAACAAGCTAGAAGATGACAAATACACTTGCAAGTTGCAATCAGGACTTGTTCAGTGGAGGGCAAAATTCTGACTTCCAAAGACAGTTTGCCTATCAGATTGCAATAGTATAGCCGTAGGCATGCTGCCTGATGAACAAATCATCACATAAGTGGAGGCGAAGATAACCTTGATGTTATCAAGTATCCTTCAAAAATTGACATGGGGTTTGGTTCCTCCACAGTTGAGATAGGCCATTTTTCAGCTCTTGCAGCTAGTAGTTTGTCTATGGCGTGGTTAGTCAAGTGGAGGGATTGTCCTCCTGGTGTAATCTACCCTTTCATTGATTATTAAAAATTCCCAGTAGCCGGAAAAAACATTGAGAAACTATTAAAATACTTCCGACAGAATGAGTTAACAAAGCTTCAAATTTCATTGTGATGATATACTTCAAAGCAGAAATGCGACAGCAAGAGGACACAGAACTTACAGATATGTTAGGGACAAGCACTTCTCAATCTGTAAAGGAATTTTGCCAGCTAGGAAGTTCTTTTCCAACCTCAGTTCCTTCAAAGAAACAGCATCCCAAATTTCAGATGGGATGCTACCATTCAGTCGGTTCTCACTCAAATCAAGAATAGTTACAGCCTTCAAATCACCTATACTTGCAGGGATTAAACCAATGAGAGAGTTCCTAGATACGTTCAAGATCTGCAAGTTGCTAAAAGTCCCAATGTTCCTGGGAATTTCACCAGAAAATGCATTATCTGACAAATCTAAGACCTGTAGAATACTGTATGATGGCTCCACTGATAGGGGGAATGGATTTTTTATCACTCCACTTAGTCTGTTTTCTGAAAGAAAAACCTTCTGCAAGCCCAATCCATAAATCCATGCTGGCAAGTTACCCGTCAATGAATTTCGACTAAAATCCATGATCAAAAGGTTTTTACAGTTGCTCAAGGAATCAGGCACAACTCCAGTAAACCCATTACTAGACAGGTTTAACAGCTTCAGTGATTGAAGGTTCCCCAATGAATCTGGGATGCCACCAGAAAATATATTCCTTGACAGATCTAGAGTCTCAAGGCCTCTCATTTCTCCAATCATTGCCGGAAGTTCTCCACTAAATAGATTGCCATGCAAACTCAGAGAACTACACATGGTAAGTTTCCTCATTGAATCTGGAAGACTCCCAGATAGAGAATTCTCGCTAAAATCAATCAACTTCAAGAGTGAACACCCTCCAATATCATCGGGCAATTGCCCAGAAAACCGGTTCTTCTGTAAATTGATCGATCTCAAATTATATAAGCCTGCCATACCTTTGGGAATCACGCCCTCTAGTAGATTATCTGAAAGATCAAGTGATCGAAGGCCATTCAAGGACCAGATTCCGGACGGCAACGGGCCGGATAGCTGATTGGAGGAGAAGTTAAGAGTGGCGAGGGTTGAACACGAGCCCAAACTCTGTGGGATCTGTCCTGACAAGTTGTTCCTCGCAAAGGATATTTCTCTTAAAGAACCACATTGCCCGAAAAAATCATCTGGTATTGATCCTGACAGTCTGTTATCACTAAGATCAATGACCCGCAGGCCCTCAAGTCGTGCAAGATTTGGGTTTATGGTCCCGGTGAAATTGTTGTTTGAGAGGGATAGTTTGCGAAGGAATTGCAGTTGGAGAACTCCTCGGCCAATACGCCCAGATAGAGAGAATCCCTCAAGAACAAGCTCAGAGACCCGGTTGGTTTGGGGGTCGCATTTTACCCCTACCCAATTGCAGGGACTGTCATCGTCTTCATTCCAAGATATCAGTTTCGAGTCCGGATCTTGGAGATCAGCCTTGAAGACAATTAGCCCAAGAACGTCGTCATTAAGAGTTGTTTCCAAAGATCTCACAAAAATTGGGACTAAGAGAAGAAAGGCAAAAATCCCAAGTAGCCTTCCCATTTCAACAGCTATCTGGGTTGATGTTACGCAGTCATTGCAGGAAGCTCCTCACGACTTCAAGAACGAGTTTCAAAGATAAAGTGAACAGAAATGAGAAACTTCATATGATATAATCAGAACCATGGAGAAAACTCTCTAAAAAAATACGATTTTGTCACAGTTGGGGCTGGAAAACACTGATTGGCGAACTAAACCTTGAGAAAATAGTACTTCTAGAGAGAGAAAGAGAGATGTTGAAAATGAACAATTGCGGTCCGGTACTAAAGGAAGTGAGTCAATGGCACTGTCACACTAACATTGTTTGTTTACCAACCGATAGAAGCTGAGCCTGAGAGGTAAAAGTTGGTGAGATTACCTACAGAGCCGAAAAAGCAAATAAAGACCTCCAACAAAACTCGAAATGACCGATTCAACAAGGAAAAACCACGTTAGCAGGTGATTTCCAAGCTACTGTCGGAAAGGAATAACCAAAACAAGAAGGCTCTACAAAGCAAACCAAGAATGACTGGAATCTTCAGTAAAGAAACCCTAGAATAACTCCACATGCCAAAACGCCCATATATCAAGCTTCGAACAGAAGACTAGCTCGGGATCGACCCGCCCTTAACTTTAAGAGTTAAGATCTCAGAAGCGATGTAGTGAGAAACTAGTGATGAAACAACTCCGGGCGGTTGACCTTCACTTCGTCGGAAATGCGGCCGGGACCTGAAGATGAAGAAAGAAAATGGAATGGTCTCTTGAACCAGCACGGAAAGCTTACAGGTTTTAGAGGTATTTTAAGCCGGAAAGCTCGGAGAACGTGAAGGCCTGAGGGTAAGAGCTGAATCGGCGGGAGACATAAATATAGCCAACTTGAGTTGCCATTAAAGAGCTCTCTGCCTGTCTGATGAGACTGAAAAGAGAATAGCTTAAGCTTCTTATTAACAGCGAAAATCAGGTAGATGGGCCTTCTTTTATTTCAGTACACGTGGCAAAAAAGCTTGGGTCAAACTCAATCCTATGTGGGGGAGGGGGAGAGGGGACAGACGGCGTTTTGTTTTGGTCGCCAAGCCAACTGCTTTATGACATTGCCGTCACGTTCGAAGTTCGGCGCGCTTTGCCGGAGAAAGTTATCCATCTAGCGAAGACGTGAAATGGGTTCACGCCCGAGTCCCGATGGACGTTAGGCTGGGGGCCTGGGGCCTGGGTTCTGGGGCCTCACCTTCTATGAATTTACAAATATTTCCCTACCAAATATAGGCTGTACCGTAGCCAGCATCGCATTGGAGCTTACAAACCACGTTTGTTTGCTGCTGCGCCAAAACCACGAAATCAAAGCCATGGATGTGATGTTGTGGCCCCACCACCTTCCCACCTTGAATTCAATCGATGCTCTTCATCCACGATTTTACCCCTGCGCTGCGCTAAAATCATATCGCAGTAACTAGCAAAAGTGAATCGGTTGACTCATGTTTTTTTACCAAGCACCACCAGTACTTTTTTTATTTGAAGGACCTTATTTTGATGATCTCTGCACTCTTGGGTCCCACCTCGAAGATTGCGAGCTGGATGAAATCAGTACAGTTGCGCTGTTAAATGGTTCTTGAAATGAATTAATATAAGATCACATTTAGGGGTGAGAAAAATCCAAAAAATCGAACGGTCGAAACCGAATCGAAAAATCGGTAAATCGAATCGATCTGGTTTGGTGTTTTATAAAAGATCGAAGGTATGAGTTTGGTTTCTGTTAACCAATAAAGAAAATTGGTGGTTAATCGAATTGGTATATATATATATATATTTCTATTTATTTTTTATATATTATGTATAAAATATATATTTTGTATTTTTATATATTATAAATTAATAAATATACATTATATATAAATATATATTTATAATATATGATCTATTTTTATTATTTAAAATATAATATTTTTATAATATATTATAAAAATTTAAAAAAAAAATTGATGATTAATTGAATCGATTAGTCAATTGGTTTCGATTACAAGTTTTTCAAAAATCGATAGTACCAATTTGATTTTGAAAAAGAAAAACCCAAAATTTAGTTAACCTAACAGTGAACACCCCTACACATATGTTGTAGATTTGGACGGTTCAACCGAGTCCCATGGTCAAACCCCTATTGCCATTGGAGAGTGATCTGCCAGAGATGGCGTACAAGTTTTCCTTTTTTATGATTGTTTTAATAAAAAATAACTTTAATGATAATAATCTAAACTTATGTTATTTCCTATTTTTTTCTAAAATTGTGTTAACTTGAATAAGCCAATTGTTTTTGTTTAGAAAAGCAAAAGTATCGATTTGTTGGATGAGAATCACAAGCCGAAAAGATTATCAATTGTAATTATTATACCACTGTAAAATTAAACCAATTTTACATTTTTAAGATTCAAATATATTTGATTTTGTAATAAACATTTTTTATATTTGCATTGTTAACAAACGGAACTATGCAACTCTGATTTCGGATCAGATGCTAGCACAATATCGCAAATCCGAGCAAGAGCAACCAATCACGCGACTGTCCCCTGGTCGTTCCATACTACCGAGAACGCTATAATTCCCGTGTCTCTCACTCTCAGGTAATAAAGGGGAAAGGAGAGGGACAAACGCGGGAAATCGTTAGATGTGTAGAGAGAGAGAGAGAGAGAGAGCAAAAGCAATAAAAGGTATTAAAGTGAAGGAAGGGGTGAGTGGTGGGGTTAATTAATAAAAGTGGGAGGAGTAAGTGGGAACAATAAAGTGCAGCTCCCAGAAGTGCGTGCGAAACCAGATAGAGAGAAAGATGGTTGATTGCTCTTGCTCAAATGCTCTGTCACATTTAACCACGGTTAATCCACAATCGTATAATGGATCCAGTGGTCACATTTTTTCGCACGGTCAATATTGCTGGGGACCACTCACCACGTAGTGCACCGGTAAATGAAATTTTGGTAACAAGTAACGTGGCATTAGCTATGAGGATTCTCTATTACCATATTACGGTAGGTGTAGGGCCAGGGCGCCGTTCCTAGGAGTTTGGGATTGGACTCACTTTCTCAACTCTCTACCCACTCAGGGCATCAAACAACGGTATCACATGTCACCTCATTATGTATTTATTTAATTTTGGTGTAGTTTAGTTTTATCGTGGTCTAATGACATGGATTAATCCACTCTAACCACATTAACAGCAAGCAAAGCAAGAGCAATCACTTGGAACAGTGGCATTTAATTGTTGAGTGTGACCAATTAATGGGCATTAAGTAAGGAACTGGCGCATGAAGAGTAAAGACAGTCTGATAAAGTCATTAATATCGTGTAGAAATATTAAAGAGTGCCTGATAGACTATAGAGTCATTTAATAACACTTAATGAATGAACATCCTCGTCAATTATGGCTGGTCATCAATAAATTTCGTATAATTTGTAGTTACTATTTGTCATCACTATTTATACATCTATTATCTTACTACTTGTTGATAGTACAATAAGACAAACGTCCAGACCTCCACTCAATTTTGAAAATTAGTTATAACCCATCTTGGATGGTGATGACTGGATTATGTATCCTTGCACCCTCAACTAATTAGTACAAATAAATGCTGCTATAGGCTATATTATTAATTTGTAACAGCTTAGAGCATTTCTCATTTTGATATTGTATAGCTGTTTATGTATCCTATAGGGTTTGTCTGGCCGTGGAAATGGACCATGGTGTGATAACTGATAAGTGATAAGATTCATGATCCCTCCAGCTTCCTCCCATTACTATTTTGTTAATTATTTTTAGGATAGCGAGCTTTCAATATGGACCCATAAAGTTCTCAACATGGGCCCATCACACCTGAAATTATGCTCCCATTGGTTAATTTGTCTGCGCCACAAAAGATTTGGTCTCTTACTTACTCCCTTGTTCCTTCCAGTTCCGCAGGGTGGAACTGTCTTAGTGTTTAATAAATACTGCGCTGCGCCGGAGACGAAATATAGATAATTTTTAAGGTAGTACAAAAAAAAAAAAAGTTTCACGTGATGACGCTAAAATGTTTGGTCGTGAAACAATAGGGATTAAGTATGTGTTTTGTTTTGTTTAAATTTTTCATTCAATACTTGTAATTTATTTACTTGTAAAACCTAGATAGGTAATAATTATAATTGTTTATGACAATTAGGAGTTATTAGGCTCCATATTAGTTTATTAGTGAAAATAACCATTTGTAGAAGTTTTAGAATATAACTTCTCTAAACAGTAGGCATGCATAAAGACCAATGTTCACTTTTATCATTCTTGATGCATAGGGATGAGCAAGAAAGGTGAAATGGTGGAGTGATGCCTATGTGGTAGAATTTATTGAATAAACGCTTTGTTCACTTTGTTACTTATCTCAATAAATGTACTTATTTATTCAAGTAAGTACATTTATTTCTATTCTTTTATTTCCTAATTAAATAAAGTAATATATATTTTAGTCATACAAATTTATTGTCAAAATTAGTATTTTTGTCCAATTCGGGTGCTAGTGACTTTACCCTTAAAGTGAAAAAGTTATTTACCCACCTAGGAGATAGGTATTTCTTACATAAGAAAATAAACTTTCCATGATATCCACTTAAATCTAAAAAAAAAGAGCATGGGTTTCGTGGTTAATAGAAATCAAAATCCTATTGACCAACTTTCCTCCTCTTAAAATCCAAAAAAAGAATGCCCCCTAAATTGTAAACAACACTTCCATGTATCATATTCATGGGGTTGTAGTCAGTCTATTGAATCATCACCCGGCTAAGATTTTGTGTCCAATTCAATCAAGACCCATCAAATGGTCAAAATCGTTGACTTGGTCAAGAACCGTTTGACCTGGTTATTCAACCGTTGACCTATTCGTCGGGTCGTGAGTTACACATTCTATGTATGCAAACTTTCGGAGGTCATAACCTTACACTTCAATGTCTGATTGGGTTTTTTTTTTTTTGTTATTTTAGATAATTTTTCGAGATCTATGCATCCAAGGATCTATAGATGCCTTGCCCGCTATTTTCGTAAAAAATAAAAAAACTTATTTAACCTCAAATTGCAATTTTTAATATTTGTTATAAATAAAAAAATTAAGAACTAAATTAAAAAATACATATAACATATCTAAAACTTATTTATACATTATTTATTGATAATATATATATATATATATATATATATGATAATGGCGTGACACGGCCTTAACCATTTGACCTGGTCGATTGAATCGATGACCCGCAACCCAGAGACAAAAACGGTATATTTTTGAAACATTGGTTAAGAGTTTGAGTGAGTTTGACGAGATAAGCTAATGAAGTCGGAAGCTGGGGCACTGACCATAGTGATGGAGGGAGGGTGGGACCCATCCAGGATTTCCATATTGGGAAAATGAAAATGGTTGGTTCATTCAGCACAGGGGCCGTCCGCCGGCGAGTATTTATTTTTGAGGAGTAGAAATCAGAAAACAGCCAACCAATAGTGCAACAATGCAAGGTGGATATAACTGTATGCATTTGAAGTTTAGCGGTGAAGGGAATCGTCATTTTCGTCTTATAGGGTTTGTATGTAGGCGAGAGCCTTAAATAAACCATCCCGGCCCTCTCCTGCTCTCCACGCAGACGCACGCATGGCAAAGCTGTTGCTGTCATGGAAGAAGCCTTAAACTGGCCAATTGCCCATTGCTACTTGTTAGTTGTTGGTTGTGGTGTTCCATTTCAAATTTAATCATCGCCTTTCATTTTTTAGACAGCATGTATCCATACATACATAAGGCAAACTAATTTTCAGAGGATAAATAAAAATAAAAAACCTGATCACGGGGTTTCTTTCTTTGTATTTGTGCAACCAAAATATACATAGAGAGAATAAAGGAGGGAGGGATGGACCCACTATCCAACTTATAAGGTCTAAGCAAAGCAGCAGCTAAATGCTAAATTTAAGCCAAGAGGGCAACAGCACCCATTTCCCCACGTGAGACGGTGAGAGTGAGAGAGGGACTAGAATTCAACCAAAAACCGGTTGATCATATTCATATATAACCAACTGAATCTGTCGCTTTTGGCCTTTTCAGAAAGGATGACAATTTAATGGTCAACCGTCTAGGTAAATGGTTTCTGGACATCCCATCAAGAGAATGCATGCCCAGTAAAACAAAAATACTCAATCACTCCACGGCCCACCCACACCCAGTCCAATCCAGTAACCACTGATCACTGGCCACTGCACAGCACATCCATGCTTCAGCCTTCAACCTTAATTAGTTAAGGAAACAAAACGCTAACTGATATTAACATGGACTATACTCAATACCATGGAGATTGGACTAAGCACTGCTAATGAAGGAAAACTTGGTCCGACCTCTTTATTATGAGACACGTGGCAGAAACGACAGCTTGGCAAAAGGGGTCAAGCCTAGGCGGGAACAAGGGCACACTTCGTCGAACTAACCCACCTTGTAACAGCTCGGGGCAGACTTCCGAATTGCCGCCTTGTAACAGCTCAGGGCAGACTTCCGAATTGCCGCCTTGTAATAGCTCGGGGTAGACTTCGCCGAACTACCACCGTGTAACAGCTCGGGGTAGACTTCGCCGAACTGCCACCTTGTAACAGCTCGGGACACACTTCGCCGAACTGCCACCTTGTAACAGCTAGGGGTAGACTTCGTCGAACTGCCACCTTGTAACAGCTCGGGACACACTTCGTCGAACTGCCACCTTGTAACAGCTCGGGACACACTTCGCCGAACTGCCACCTTGTAACAGCTCGGGACACACTTCGCCGAACTGACCCTTGTTACAATTCGGGATACCTCCGAGCTCAAGACCGCCTCGCTCAGCACTTCGCATCATCTTCTAGGCACCAAAGCCAAACAAATCGTACCATGCCTGGCACCAGGGAATTCTGTGCCCGAGGGCGCCACGCCTGACTGACTTGGGATCTGACGTTTTGGCAACAGCACTCTAAACGGCCACCTGCCACCGCCACTGACGCCGCCATCTCCAGTTAGACGATTAGGCAGTGACGGTTCTGTCTCAGTAGAAGGGAAGGTCCCTATAAAGTAAAAACAGCGCTCGGGGGCGCATATGAACTCGAAACCTTGGAAGGCAAACGAGTACCCCGAACGTGGAACATCGTGAACTTGAGGCGATACTACCTATAAACCACCTAGCGAAGTGGACGAAATCAGACCGTGCCACAAGGCAAGTCGAGGAACTTCAGCACATTATCAGCTCGACAAAAAATCAGTTCGCGGCATAAAAGACCACGGAAATCTAAAAACCCGGCAAAGAAACAGCCCGGGGAAGATGAGCAAGGGGAAAAAGACACTCCTTTGCAAGAAACAGTACATTGGCAAAAAAAAAAAATTTACATGCCTAGAGCCACTTCTTCGCCATCGAAAGGCACTTCAACAACACCCGAAGGCCCTGCCTCTCCTTCAGAGTCCGGCTCGCCATCGGCAGCATTGGCCATCTCCTGAGTTATGCGCGAAGTGGTTATGACACTTACATCGAGGTCGGGGTATGTATTCCGGATCATCCACCGGCTCAACTTGAACCCCCTCCTATAAGAGTCCACCATCAGATCGTCAAAACGCGGGGAGGCAATGTAGTCTTCAACTGCTTTCTTTTTGGCGTCTTCAATGCCTTGGGAGAAAATCTGTGTTCTCTCCCTAATGTCCTCCTGAAAATACTCGACTTGATGCTGCAAATCCAACTTCAAATCCGCCATGTGCTTGACAACTACCCCCATGGCCTCAGCGTCACGCTGAGACCTCGCCTGTCTGGCCATCGCGTCGCGAGCAGCCTTTTCAGCAGC
Organism: Nelumbo lutea; assembly: GCF_056320005.1. Classification (NCBI taxonomy): domain Eukaryota; kingdom Viridiplantae; phylum Streptophyta; class Magnoliopsida; order Proteales; family Nelumbonaceae; genus Nelumbo; species Nelumbo lutea. The sequence continues at coordinate 1,558,214 of NC_142685.1, read as the reverse complement.
GTAAGCAGCCGCCTTAGCAGCCCGGGTATGTGCCTCTGCAGCACGGAAGGCTTCTTCAACAGCATGAGCAGCAGCCTCAGCAGCTCGTGCCTGTTGCGAGCTCCTCTCCACTTGGGAAGCCAAGGCATGAATTGAAGAATTCACCTACCAAAAGAAACAAGTGAGCAAATAACATCAGAAGCAACAGAATAAAAAAGGAAGACGAAATCTCACTTACCACCATGGCATGTGTTACGGCGCGGCAAGCAACCTAATTCAAGGGAAGATTGGTCCACGCCGCGACCTCCTCGGGGAAAGTAGCATCCCACTCTTTTGAAGAGCGTAGGTTGGCATCAACACGCTCCTAAACTCCCCTTGAGCTCCCGAGCCTGAGGGCCCAGCCCGCGTATGAGCAGACCCGGAGTGAGGAGCACTTGAGTACGCAGGAGCGCCCATATGAGTGGTTTCAGCGAAAGGCGCCCCGGCAGTCTCGTGCACCGGTGGAGTCACTTCGGGCTCCCTGGGCAGATCCTCTGTCGTATGGTCTCGGGCTTGGGGCTCCTCATCCAGGGGCAGCTCGTTACGAGTTTGCTTGGCAACCCGCTTCCTCCTCTTCATACCTTGGAACAAACGCCCGCCGCGAGTTCTCTCCACAACCATCACACATGTAGAACAAGTTCGACATCAGAAAAAATGAAGGAACAGAGCAAGCAAGAAACCGCATAGCCAGAAACCTACCCGAACTTAGGCCGGCTGCAAAAAGCTTAGCCTCCGTTAAGTAGTGGTGGCACTTTAAGCCTTGCCGTGCCCACTGCCGGAGACCCTTCACCGTCTCTTTATCAAGAGTTACGCCCGAGTCGGGAGCGGCCTCACCCCACCCGGTCCGAAAGGGCCATCCTTGTGCACTTCGCACGCCGAAGTAGTCCCGCTTCCACGCCGGGACCTTGTTAGGGAGATCGTGCAGAAGCTTAAAACCCTGGCGAGGAGTAAGGTAATACGCTTGTCTCCCCCCAGGAAGAGGACCCGCAAAAAAGGGATATCGTCCCCACCAGGTTCCGAATAGAGTTCGGATGAAGCTGGCCAATGGTGACACCGAAGTGGTTTATGACTTCAACGAGGAGGGGATGGAAAGGAAGTCGCAACCCTGCGGCGAGCTGGTCTCGAAAAATCACGTTCTCGTCGGAACCGTGTTCCCAAGGAAAGCTACCCGAAGGAACGAAATATGTGTACCCCCCTAGGAAGATTGTAGGACAAAAGTATGGATTGAAGCCCCTCAGGCGTCATGGTCGAAGGACCAAACCTGTCTAGCATCTGACCTCGGCGGGAGGTAGACGCCAAACTGCCCAAAGCAACTCGGCCCACTAGTTCATAGTCTTCAAGCTCCACCTCGGGGTCACTGAGGCAGTCTGGGGACACGGCTCGGTTGGTGGAACCTACGTCGGCCCTACTCGAAGAATCGTCTGAGCTATCAAAGCTAGACATTGGGGAAAAGATAGATTAAGAAAGTACTCATCGGAAAGTTTGAAGAACAAGCTAAAGAACCGTGAAGACTGTATAACCAGCCTTGACGTGAGCTGGAAGAGATTCAGACGCGAGTTGGAAGGTTGGACACGAACTCGATAGACAACTGCAGAAGTGACAAACCAACCGGGGTCCCCTACTATTTATAGCTACAGTAACCAAGAATCGACCGTGCAGACTGAAGACGATCCGACGGCCCACGTTCTTACCAACCGCGCAACCCTTAAAGTCGAGACGTGATTGGTGCACGTCTTTCCGAAAAAAGCAAAACGTCAGCACGTCTTTTTGAAACCGACGCCGCTTCGACACGTGTCTTTTCGAATCTGACGCACCGCACGTCTCCCTGACAGTCGACGGTGTACGTACAGCAGTGGCGTGCCTTTTTGAAATGTCCCGCTGTCACGTCTCAGCGGCGCGAGTTGGTTTGAAATTTAAAACGCACGGTCACAACCACCAGCGTTCTTGAGTAAGGCACGTTTCCAGCCTTCTCGAAAACTGAAAAAAACCCTAGCAAAAGCGTCTCATACAGTGAAGGTTTGAAGGACGGGACAAATCTACAACCACCTCGTGAAAACTCCCCGCACCATGGCAAGGCCCTCGGCGCAAGGAGTGGGGGGCAATTGATGAAGGAAAATTTGGCCCGACCTCTTTATTATGAGACACGTGGCAGAAATGACAGCTCGGCAAAAGGGGTCAAGCCTAGGCGGGAACAAGGGCACACTTCGCCGAACTAACCCACCTTGTAACAGCTCGGGGCAGACTTCCGAATTGCCGCCTTGTAACAGCTCGGGGTAGACTTCGCCGAACTACCACTTTGTAACAGTTCGGGGTAGACTTCGCCGAACTGCCACCTTGTAACAGCTCGGGACACACTTCGCCGAACTGCCACCTTGTAACAGCTCGCGGTAGACTTTGCCGAACTGCCACCTTCTAATAGCTCGGGACACACTTCGCCGAACTGCCACCTTGTAACAGCTCGGGACACACTTCGCCGAACTGCCACCTTGTAACAGCTCGGGACACACTTCGCCGAACTGACCCTTGTTACAGTTCGGGATACCTCCGAGCTCAAGACCGCCTCGCTCAGCACTTCGCATCATCTTCTAGGCACCAAAGCCAAACAAGTCGTACCATGCCTGGCACCAGGGAATTTCGTGCCCGAGGGCACCACGCCTGACTGACTTCGGATCTGACGTTTTGGCAGCAGCACTCTAAACGGCCACCTGCCACCGCCACTGACGCCGCCATCTCCAGTTAGACGGTTAGGCAGTGACGGTTCTGTCTCAGCAGAAGGGACGACAGCCAAATTGACAAGCGCAAGAGTAATCATACCCGATCTGACAAGGGCCTCGGGACGAGTACGCGAAGCGACTATAAGAGCCCCCTACCCCCCCTGACAACGGAGGTAGGCAAAACTTTGCGCTATCTGGTATTACCTTGCTTTTGAAAGATTCTAAATTGAGCTTCGAAGCCTCTACACCGGGTTCCCCCCGGAGCTTTCCCATATCTCCCATTTTAGGATCCCTGCTACCCCATTCGAAAGCAAGGCAGCGAACAGCTAAGACCAGCCGGATCGCGTTCAATCAAATGATATCCGCATTTTTCTTTTCTAATAATTAATTAATGTTTTTATATAATTACGTAAATGATAAATGTCAATTATACTCAATTTCGTTACGTTGTTCCGAGGAGATAACATGAAAACATCTAGGCATGCCATAGAGATATCAGATATGGACGACAGCACTCTGCAGTGAGCCGACCTTTTTAAATTTTAATTAAAAAAAGAAAGAAAGAGAAGAAAGGGTTTGGTTTTTCATGTTACTCCTTGAAAATCCATCAGAACCACTAATCTGGAATAATTTGGATTGGGTCCGTTACTGTTCATATGCGCGATATGATGTATGGATACTACAAAATGCAGACAGTGAAACGACGGCTTTTACTTTTTATATAGTGCAATTTGATGTACGTTGTGTCCGTACGATCACGAGGTGATGTGAATTGGGAATTCGCAGATACAGAGATAGATGTATCACCCAATACACCCGGACCTACCATTACCAACCCTCAAAGATAAGGGAGACTGGGATGATGATGAATGTCCCCACACTCCCTTGTGAAGAGCAGACATGAATGATGAATGATAATCATCCTTAATTCCTTATCGACGAGACTACATCGTTCATTTGTTGACTGACTCGGTGAGTGGGGCCATCTTCTTCTGACGCACTTATTCTTCACCATCCGATTAATTTCCAATTTGGATTTACTTTTGCATTTATTACTATAATATTTGCTTCCATCTGCACTTAATTAGCTTTATTGGGAAGATAATTCTCAAGTCTTAGGAACGACGCTCGTCCAGAAGGTACGAACAAGCTTCACCGAATGAGACCCGGTCGGAAGTTTTGCCGATTAATCGACTCCCTAGTCGGCTAGTCCCTCCCAGTCCCAGGCTTTTCTTGGGCCCTGACTTTTACTTATCGAGAAACGAGCAAACTTTTACCAGTAAATAAATAAATAAACAAGAAAAAGGACGAGACTCGAGAGAAATTATAACTCAATTTTTAATTTAAGCTACAATTAATGTAATTAATGTAGCGGATTGGTTCACCAAATGACAATTAATGTGCTCGTTGACGAGTTTCCCGGTTTCTAGGCCGAAAATGGCGCCGCCCTAAACGAAATTCAAAAATTTTGTCTTGGCGGGATTTTGATACTTGCGACAACTGTAATTATTCTATCCATTATGTACTTCTCCCTTATTATTGACGCACAACCCGGAAAACCCAAAAAAAAGAACATTTATGAAATCGGCTTTTTCTCCCTTCAGAAAACCAAAAAAAATGTTAACAACTTGTTCAAGAAGCTCCCCCGAGAATCCAAACTCCTGATTGCTTCAAACAATGTTTTCGAACCGTCACTGAGTCGGACGTTCAAATCGTTCAGATCGGAATCCGTTGAGACAATCGGTTTTTTGTTTTTTTTTTTACCTTAAATCTGATATTTGGTCAAATTATCTAATTGGTCAATAATATATTAATCCATGCAATGTTTTTGATTTTTTACTTTAATTATTTTTTAAATTTTTATCATAACAGGTTGTCCATTTGAACCGGGTAGTCAAACCGTTAACCCAAAATCAGTGGCCAGAACGATTTCAATTCCGGATCGATTTTTATAGTTTCACAGATTTACTTAAACCTAGCCTATATTTTCAATTTTATTAAAACACCCCTTATGATTTACAGTCTATTTACTTAATTGACTTTTCATTAAAAATTATTTGTTTTGCCATTTGAAAATGGTAATGTGATCACATAAACTAAGTGATAAATGTTCAAGGGCATGGACCTGTGGTTGTTTATTCCAAAAGTGTCCCTAAACTGAGTGAAAAAATGTTCTAGGGTATGAATCTATGGTTGTTTATGCCAAAAACACCCCTAATACTTTTTTTGTATAAAGAACAAAATTGACCAAATAGAAAAAATTATAGTGGTTGTCCATATTTTATAGGGGCAAAATTAGTTTTTTATTTTCTTTTGATTAAATTTATTTTAATGGATGTTATGATTAAAATTATATTTTTCCACTTCCATGTAATAGAAGGTCGATTCAGTAAATTAATTGCAAAATATAGGGAATGTTTAAGTAAAACATAAACTATAGGATAAGTTTTAATAAATTCATGGAACTATAAGAAGTGTTTTAATAAATGGCCCTTATAAATATTACAAAAAAGTTGTGAAATTTTCTATTTCTATGATACATAAGGGACATTCGTGGTTCACAAATGCCAATTTCAAACTTGGACCGGAGTGAATTGAAGTGCTCTTTGGGTCTTGGTTTTACCCATTATCATGGCGGTAGAGCCATCATTTAATTGAAACCCATAAGGCCATAAAGGCCATTGACTCCCAGTTTTCATGGTCCAACCATCCAATCCAATCCAAGTCTTAAAACATTACCTTAAACCAATTCATTTTAATTTAGCTAATGTGGCAGTCATTTTAGTTTTTTTTTTAAATAAAAATAAAAAGCTAAAGCATTATAATGGTTACAGCCTGTGGATTTCACTCAATAAATTATCATAATTTATTAGAAATTACCATAAATTGATACAACCAGTATTTCCATAAAACATAAATTACATAATCTTTTAAGGAAATAAATAAATTATCAGAAATTACTAGACATTAGTAGAACTTACCAAAAATTAGAAAAAATTACCAATGTATATTCATAATTTAGTACGACTTTCAATTCATTATAAATTACCATAAATTACAATATATTACCGGTAATTACCAACAAATATCATAAAATAATAGAAATGTCCAGGAATTACACCAGTTATTATTAATGATTTGTCATAAATTAGTAGAAATCACTTACAATATCAATATTGGTGGAATTTACCAAAAACTAAAAAAGAATACTATGATTAGTTTTTTTCCTAAACACAAAACTTACACAAATGTATAGTGAAATAAATAAACTAATATAAATTACCATAAATTAGTAGGAATTAGCAAAAAAACACCAGCAATTTCTTTCGAAAAATTATCATAGAGTAGTAGAAATTTCAAATCATTGTAAATTACCATCAATTAACAAAATGATCATAAATTAGTAGAAAATGCCCAAAATTATTAGAAACATGGTTCAACATCATTTCAATCTTTATGGCTCAACTAACTCTTTTTTTTTCACATCGGTGAACATCAGTAACTTTATTTACATAAGCTATATTGTTAATGGCTATTTCTTTAAACTACACCAACTTTATTATAGATTATCTTATATTTTTGTCAAGTGATTGAGCTTGGTAGGTTTCATTTGTTTTTTTGTATCTTATATTCTATTATTTCATTATTGTTTAACAACCCCTGTGTATTGCATGTGTCTTAATTATAAATTATACATTTTTTTTTGGAAAAATTCCCATTCAGTATCCTGTATTTTGCCTCAAGTGACAATTTGATCCCTAAACTTTAAAATGCAACAATCCAGTGTCCAAACTTTCAAAATGTGATAATCTAATATCTAAACTTTTAAAATGTGACAATCCAATACCTTTCGTTAACCAATCCGTTCATCAGCTGTTAAGTTATATTTGAAAAGTCAAAAATGCCCTTTAAATGTCATCTAATTCTCTTTATCAACCATCCAAACGTTGACAAAAAACTAAATAATCCCAAATCCTATCATCTTCTATTCAAAAAGTTGGTGATTGTTTAGAAAATCTAAAATTTTAGACTATTTATTTTATTGTCAATGTTTAGATGGTTGATAAATAGAATTATATGTCATTTTTAGGGCATTTTTGACTTTTCAAATATAACTTAACAGCTAGTTAACGACAGGTATTGGATTGTCACATTTTGTAAGTTCGGATTCTGGATTGTCATATTTTGAAAATCCGGGTACTGAATTATCGCATTTTAAAGTTCGGATATTAAATTGTCACTCAAGCCAAAGTACAAGGTAATGACCAGAAATTTTCCCTTTTTTTCAGGTAAAAAAAAAAAGTAGCTTCTATAGACGTGGGGCAGCTCTTCCCCAATAAATCAAAAGAAACAATAAGATTTAAATCTCTATATGCAGGAAATTCAGATGAATCCACAATATTACCTAATTGTCTTAAATTTGCAATCCAATTTGCTGCTTGATTCAGATTCACCTCTATATAAATATGCTTATAAAATGATATTTCTCGGTCCATTAGAGCTTATCCAAGTTCTGAACTATGTGTGGTCCTCACGTTGGTTTTGATTATTGATTCATTCTGTATTTAACATTCAATCTCCTTCCGAAAATGATAACCTTTTGTATAATTTTCTTTTGATGAATAATAATATTTTTGTTAAAATTTTATGCATAATAAATTGGTTAAAATATGACAGATACTGTATTCAAATTATTAGCCATGTGTTCAACCTTCCCTTCTCCCAACTCTTGCCTCTACCCCCAATCATATTTAAAACTGAAATTTCCAACTTGTTGAGCTATTTGGTTCTGAATAAATAGCTGCAAATGGATTGGGTTTAATCAGATTTGAATTCAAAAGCGGTATTTTGTTTGCTTAAGTCGATCGGATTTGGGGATTTAAATTTGATTTAATCCCGTGTAGTGCTTCAGATAACATTGCCATTGGACACTGAACTGTACATTGCCACAAGAGTTCTTTATATCTAAATAAATAAATGTGGGATCTCCTGCCCACAAGACATTAGAACTGTATATTCGAAACATCTTCAATATACCGTTGCAAATAGGGAAAATGTTACCGATGTGTCATGTGGGTAGGATATCGAAACATGCTTTAAGAACACGAAAACATTGGGTCAGGTCATAGATCTATGATGCCTAACAGCATACTGAGTTAGTTGAATGACGGGATGGACTCCCCACTAAGCACGCCCCACATGCACACCACAGCCCATCCCCTCTGCATTGGGAACATCTCCCCACAGATCAGACCATCCGAACTCGTTAGTCCATGGGCACTCTGTTACGGGAACGAAGCGTGGAATAAACCTTCGACAAGCTGAGATCAGGAACGAAACGATAAGTGCAATGGAACTTTTCACATGTCATCCGCGACAAAGAGGTAAAGTAAAAATCTAAATGACGATCATTGTGCAAGCCAGGGTTGGCTGATTTGAAGAATTTTAACTGCGTTTAAAATAAACTGCATTTTTTACTCTATTTTACTCATAATTTAATTTGAATTGCAGTTATTTTTCATGAACTAGGATTCAATCCTCATAAATGGGTGCTTATCGCTTTACTCCACTTGCAATCGTATATTAAGAATAGCTCTATATTCGTTTTGTGATCATTGAATCCGATCTCATTTTTATAGTTAAAAATTTGGGTCTCTTGTCTAAATGCCTGCAATTGGCAGCTTATTGGGCTTGAAGACATTTTCTATTTGGTCTTGTATTTACAAAACCTAAAGCCCCATTTGGTTCGTAGGAATAGAGGTTTGGAATTAGAATTAAAATGGGTCATTCCCATTCCAATTGTTTGGTTGGGCATAATCGGAATCTCATTCCCATTCCTCTGGAATGGCATTCTCCCATTTGAGGGAGTGGCCATTCCTTTGCCCCTCCCTTGAGAATGAAATCCCATTATTGTCGATTCCAATTCCTATTTTTATTCCAACAGACCATGGGAATGGACCATTCCCTTTTTTATTCCGATTTCAACTGTGAACCAAATGGACCCTAAATCTACTAAATACCCTAAAACATTGAGTAGACGATGGACAATGCCATTGGACCATTCCCTTTTTTATTCCGATTTCACTATGATTGGGTTTCCACTGGGCTTTATTCATTATTGTTGGGCTTGTACAGGTACATTGAAAGCCTGAAACGAGCATGCCCTATTGCTATCAATGCTATGCTCTCCGTCTCCCCTACATTTTGGTATTGGCCCGGCCTAGATATATCGTGACAAAATAAAATCTTTACTACCAGGGTTGAAGACCAGGAAGACTGTATGCGAAGAGGAAAAGAAATGGAGTCCAACGGTTCTGCCGGCGATAGCACCATTTACAGGAGAAAGCAAGCAATGGTTCACTCCCTTTGCAAACGCCTCTCATTAGACCCTGTAAGCCCCATCTACTATTCAATTCTTATTGCGATTTTTTCTTTTCGTTCCAGTCCTTATTTCAGCGGGTCTTCCCTTTTCGCTTTGTTCAGGGTTTAAGGTGTATTGTCTGTCATTGGCACTTAATTTTTTGAGACGATATTTATTCATATTTGATGGTTGTGTGGATGTTTGAGAATAATTGTTCTGTAGTTCTTATTATGTTTGTTCTATTGTCTCTAATATGTTACAGAGGTTATACATTAAGGGAGAAATGCTTATGAGCGCTTTTTCGACTGATTAAATTAAAACAACCGGCCTCTTACAGTGTTTATGAGCTAGGCGACTAAAATCGTAGTTAATTGTTGATATTGTCGATAAGTTCCCGATCCGGCAGTTCACTTTTCCGGGGGGCTTTGTCATAATACATGTATGAGATATCAACCTGCTTATCCTACTCTTGCATGCATCTATCGCGCATGCAAATGAGCACATATACCTATAATTATACATGTCTATGTACATGTATACATTATCAGTAGTGGCACTTGATGAATTTAATTGCCATAAGCGGACTTGCTGATATAATTGATAGAAGCTCGAGTCTTAGCTGTATCCCATGAAGAAGTTAAGAGTCTGAAATTAGAGAAACAGTGCGATGTATTTGCATCACTAATTGTATAGACTTCTTTATGTTCAATATCCTTGAGAAGTGAACTATATATTTCAATTATCCATATGGGAAATGCCAATGACTAGGTTCCCTGCTGGTTCAGTTGTGAGGATGCCCCTTAAGTGTTAAAACCTTTAAATTTACTTGATCTTTCTCAAATTGAGTTTCTGCAATGATCAATCTATGTTCTTTATCCAGAAAGGGGCGTAGACGTTTTCTATTTCTGTTGTAGTTTTATGCAAAATGTTGACACATCAATCCTAGAGGCAATGCATTTTTTTTTATCACATTCTGGAAACTTTTCCAGTATAGGCCTCCACTGGACAATATGATCTTCCTGTTAAGTAGTTCCACATATTCCTGCAAATCTATTGGAGTTAAGCCTCATGACTACATTTGAAGGGGAGGTTCATGTATATCTTGTTGCTGGCATGGTTCTAAACTTGATGTATCATAGTATGTTATTAGCTGAAAACTATGCTGGCCAACTGGAATTAAAGAACTGAATATGAAATCGTCAAATAACATAAAAAGAAATCTAGGCCTTTAATATTGATAAAAAAATCAGGACTTTAACCTATGATTGATAAGTGAAATCAGGTATTCTGGTTTATCTGATTTATGCATTTGAAAGTCAAATATAAGAACAGAGAGAGCTAAGTGATGGTCTAGTCTTTACAGTTTACTTGAGCTAGAGCTATCATCACATCCTTCTTGAGCAAGTCCAAGATCCCCTCTCAGCAATGTTCGAAATGTGAATTGTATGAGAATACCATATCCGTAATATTAAAAGACATTTCTCCAATGGTAGATATCCATTTCACTTGTGATTTTAATATCATTCTTGATAGTAGTTATTTGGGTAGTTTGTGGCTGGTTTGGATCAGAGATACTTTCTCTGCACATTATGGATTTCTCATTTATTTTCTCCGTGGTTCTGAGAAGGCTATATTTTAGCTAAGCAGAAGTTTTGGCATTATCATAGGGTTAAGAATTATGAAGGCTAATTTAGTTGAGGGTGATTGAAGGAACTCCATCAATGGGTCTTGGAAACTAATTTATTGTACTAAGGATAGAAGATCATCCGGATTAGTCTCAAGTTTTTGTTTTTTGTTAATTGTAAGAAAGGTTTGGAAACATCACACTAGCTGCTTAGATCTGAATCAAACATTAGTCCAGGAAAAAGTAGGCAACCTTTCACCCATTTTGGAGCTATTTCTTCAATGAAATTATTGAAGACTGAGTGTGACTATGGACTTTGGTTAGATCCTGCTTTCTTCCATCCTCTGACCTGCAGATTTACCTCATATTGTTTGTATTATCGTTGATGATGATTTTGCTTGCATTAATCATTTGATTATCATTTATCAAATTTATTTACTGGTAAAATGTTTTTTTCATTATGGATCTGCATGTTTCCCATCAGATGGAATACTAGAATGAATCTTGATGTAGCCAGAATCTGCTGATCTCCCTACTGGAGGACAGCTTGGACGGACGGGCTGATGTGGTTGGTCTACCGAACTGCAATAAACAAAGGATTAGAGTACTCAAGGTGCTGAACTTGGGTTGGGCACTCTGATGCTTAAGTTAGTGATGAGAGTGTTGAGAGAGCAAAAAGTGAGTGGGTTGCACAGATTGCGCGTACCTTCTTGGTACTGATAATTGGGAACGACTGGCCTTATCGGTCTATTTTCTTCGGGGTGCCTTCCTACCACATTGGCGGTGATCCATATCCGGACTCCCCGAATCGTGCGGGAACTGTGGACATGCGTATTAGGTAGGCATTATGCTGCCGTCTGACTCGATACTGATAATTGTGCCATTCCAGATAAAGGTGTCTTGCCACACATGTTGGCGGATTGGTACCCTGGAAGTCTATTTATTACTTGGGTCTGCCCGGGGTGGAGGGGTCATGCCAACCTCCAAGGTCATTGACTTGTCGAGGAGCGACCTGCTAGCCCCTTAGAGATCAGGACGTAAGCCAGGCTGAACTCACGACGTGTCTCCTTGCGATTGGTCGGCCAAATTACCCTTCATCAAATCTATTTCCTTAACATCTTTCCCAAGAAATTATTTGGTTGCATTAATTATCTGATTATCATTTATCAAATTTATTTACTGGTAAAATGTATTTTCCATTATGGAACTGTCATTTCTTGGGAAAGATGTTAGGGAAATAGATTTGTTCTGGTATTCCATCTTATGGGAAACATGCTTAGACTCAGTAATGTGGTAATAAAGCATAATAAATGCTTGGGAAAATTTTATCAGTGTCACTGCAATTTTCATGTGTCTTCTTTTGCTGTTTTCCACTTTTTTCAGTGCATTTCAAACAAATTCATATTGGTTTCTCACATTTTCCTGTCCCATAAGGGCCCTTTTTTATATCTCTGTAATTTTTCATTAATGGATTTTGATTACTGGTAAAAAGGAAAAAAATATTTCTCATCTCCTAATCATGTGGTGCTTTAAGGTCGTTTCCTACTTTTTCTCTAATTTTTTCTATACCTAGGGATGTCCATTTTTTGGTCAGTAATACCTCGGGATTCTCATGGGTCAGGTTAAATGGTAAACCTTCCTTTGTCCAATGCTATCAGATCAGGTTTAGGACAGCCTTAGTTTAGAGTGGGGTTTTGGTTAAATGCATCTAATCAACATTGGTTCGGGTTTTGCTAGTCCTAACATGTTGTGTTGTTGTTGCAATGCATATTGAGTTTTTTTTTTTGTAATTGGTTATGTCATGTTACCCTTTATTTCAGGGTTTTTGAATGTAACAAGTTGGTCTCTCATTCTCTTCTCTATCGTAATCTTGTTAGAGAAAGACTTGAAACTATGTTTTTCATGAAACTATTGTGAATATGGTATAGCTGATAGATCTTTGCAATGAATTATACATGATACTGCTATAGCAGGTGACATAATGATATTGAAGATTTTGTAAATATAATCTTCACTAAGAACAGGGTTACTGTTCATTAGGTCAATATGGGTGGGTTTGGTAGTGGGTACTTCAGGGTTGCAGTTGGGTTGAGGCAAATCTGTGCTGAACTCAACTCATTGGTAGGGATGCCAAAAGGTTGGGTTTGCCATGGTAAACCTGGCCCAAAGTTGCCCCAGCTTTGAGCCTGCCCTTTCCAGGTGAAGGGAAATGGGGATATTGGCTTGATCAATCCTGCAAATAGTTAACGATACTCAACCAAGACTGTATTTTCAAAATGTTTCAGTGTTACCATGTCAACAGTCCAAGTTCAATGTGGTTCAGTCTTGACCTAAACCCAACCCAAAACCTAGTTAAGACTGACCTGGTTGCAACCAATAGGGTTCAGTCAATGTGGGTTTACAATTGATAAAAAAAAACGCGGGTTTACCACTTAACCTGTACCACAAACATCTCTACCCACTGGCATCCATCCATGCCCTTTCTCCTGGCAGCTGTGATCAAGTGAAAGAAATAATAAGAAAGATTAGACTTTGCTATCCATATTCAAATCCTGGATTTGTTGTTCATATTATAAATTAATAATTAGAATGATTACTAAGATGTTGTAGTTTGCACTTTTTTGGTTGCTATATTTATTGGTTGCCAATTAGCCTACTGAATTTTGAATTTGGTCCATGCAGATGAGCTACTCAAATGAAAACATTGAGAGAAGTGACATCAAGGACTTGTTCTTTAGCATTTTGGAGTCTTCTGGAAATTCTGTCTCCTCGAGAAACAATGATGAGGTAAATTAGGTAGATCGATAAATCATTGCTTACATTAAATTGGTGTCTAAATCCAAGAACAGTCCTAGTTTTGTTTGTTTTTGAGGGTAATCATATGAATCACTTGTACAATGATAAATGATGCTATTTCTATGTCTACAAGTGAAAACCATATCCAACTTGACAAGGAAATTGATTCTTTTCCCTGGTCCTAACAATTTGATTTTCTTTTGTAGGTGATGAAGTGGGTAGCATTTGCAAGCAATTTTCCTAGTGGTTTGGAAGCTTGTCATGGAAGTCTTAAGGCATTAAATGAAGATTTGGTGCAAAGGTCTGTTCTGTTGGGCAATGGATTGAAACCTTCTGAAGTGGATATTCTTGTATTTTCAGTGATTCACTCTTATGTGGTATGATGTTTATCTTTGTTTCGTTTATTCTTTTTAAAATCCATGCTTGCCTATCTTTTAAACCTCTAAAAGTTGATCTTATTAGGGGTGCAATGGTAAAATTTCATTGCTTGGTGCAATGGTTTATATGACTATATCCAGTCCCAAGATTCTAGATAGCCAGGATGGTAATGGCCCTAAGTAGATCTATTTATTTTTCACAGTACTTAGAGGTGGAAAACAATGAGTAACACAACAATAGCTTTCTGGTTGGCTAGCTAAACACAATTATTTGTAATGACTTTTCTTGACTAAGAAATTTGATTTCATTTTCTTTAACCTCTAAATTTATTCCTCATGGTGGTTGGGCCACCATAAAATTTTACTCCTTAGTCCTTACTTTGTCTCCTATGCAATCTTTCATCTTGAATATTTATTTTCATTAACTTTATGTACTAAACCCATTGGGTGTTTGAATGGTGTGTCATTGGTAGAAAGGTCTTTCAATTCCGGACAGACAGATGTTGCCAAATGTGATGAGATGGATGGACTACATTCAGGTAGGTCCAGGCGGTGTCATGTTTTGAGTTTAATTTCATTTGTTCTCTGACTATTTAATGCCATCATGTGGCCATTCACATATGATCATTCTCTAATACACTTAAAAGATCATGTCATGTATTTATAGTATTCCCTTTATTCTTTTGGGACTTATATTGTGGTATCCTTTGAGTATTGGCTGCCTAGAGTAGTTAATTGGCTTAGACCAATGCCATTGGATTATTTATGGTTTATATCAAATCAACATTTTCTGCTTCTGAATGTTATTACCTAATCATTTTTGCCGTCATTGTCCCTATTTTAAGTTTTTACTGTCATTTCCTATGCACTGGTACTATCAATCTTGAAATTAATGCATCATTTTTCTTTTTCTCTTAGAAGCAGTATAATATTGCCCCCAACCTAGATTTTTTCTGTCTTTATTTTTTGAGCAGATTAGTTTCACATATACATAACTTGTTTGGATACTCGTGTTCAAATGAAAATGTGATAGAGAGTGATACGAGACACTTCATGCATACTAATTGAAATATGGTTTAACCCTTTTTGTATTATTAATGATGCAGGATATACATTTTCCATACTGGGATACTTGAACTTCTAGGCCAAGTAAATGGATCTCTGCTTGACCTGAAATTGAGTACATACTCAAGTTCAGTATGTTGTTGCCCTTATTTTTCTACGCCAAAACATTCACAATGCATTGATTTTGGTGGGATGCATGATGTGGGGATAGAATGTTGCTTTTTTATTTCTGATTTTTTTTTTCCGCTTGGTAGTTTATGTAGAACATTTTGAAAAATGTAGTTGTGTTCAGTGATTAAAGGCATGCCTCAGGCGTGCTCGCCTAGGTCCTAGGCGCAGCCCTTTCAAAAGACGCACGCCTGGTGTGCTTGATGTGCCTTGCACCTCAGTCCACGCATTGAAAATTTGACGCTTTTTTGTTTTTTTTGAACCTAGCTTCCGGGAATGAATGAACAACATTAGCAAATAGGGGGGTTCTACTCTGCTCTGGTAGTCTGGTTTGCTGATTCGTTCACTCACCTAAGCTCTAAGAACCCCCTATTTGCAAATGTTGTTTATTCATTCATCCTAATAAATATCTTATTAAAAACAATTAAAATTATAAAATCATTTTTTGTGTGGGAACTAAGAATTTAAGACCCTAACATGGACTTGTTTGGGTTAGCGTCGTGGGGCGTGGACACAAAGGCGGCTCGTAGAATTAGGAATGTAATATGTTTTGTATCACATTAGCTACTTGAAGTAATGCAATTGAGGAAAAAAGTGATTGTGGGTTTTACATGCTTGAAAATGTTTTATATGTAATTCTCATTTGAATATGCTTTACATGTTATGTTTATGTATTTTAATTTTAGATAATAGGTTTTTCAAAACATTTATTTTAAAATATAATTTTTTATTTTTTATTAATGTTATGTTTAATATATATATATATTGTTTTATTTTTGCATTTTTTTTGAATTTTCTGACATTTTTTATTTTAGCTTTTTTTTTTGTATTTTTGCGTCTTGCTTCAGAAAAGCGCGTGCCTCGCCTTGCGCCTTGCTCTTTTGAAACACTGGTTGTGTTCCAAGTTGTAAAGAAAGTTGAATTGAATCAAATTGTGAATCAATAAGATTTTTCTGTGTTTTAGGAATTTGTCAATAAAACTACAAATATATCTTAAAATATTGAATACATAGAAACCTCATTTTTATCCCAATATCTCATTATCAAATCATATCCATGATATAAAATTACCACCACAGTTTTCCACTTTACATTGTAAACAGTGGATGAATGTGCCATTATTTGATGCAGTGGTAAAATCTCAGGTTGACAAACATGAGAATGCAATTTTTAAGTTTGATTTCGCTCATTTCTTGTGAAAAAAAGCCAAAGTTTAGGCAGTGTACCCCTCCCAAGACCCTGAGTAGGAGGCAAGCAATGGATGGCATAACCAAGTTCAAGTTTAGAGTTAATTAACTCACACAATGGAAATTAACCAGAAGTGTCCTTAAATAGGTTTTAAATGACCTAAACAAGTTTTTTGCCTAGTTAGGGTTAAAAAATCCTTAAATAAGTTTTGTAAGACTTGGATCAGACTGGATGGTTGGACCGTAAACTGGAGGCCATTCCGATTTTTCAATACCCTGGTTTTGCAGATTTCTGGAAAACTGGTCAAATTGGTCACAACCTGGTGGAGCCGTTGAAAACCTACTGGGTTTCAATGACCTAGATGGTTTTCACTACCTACCTGGGTCACCAAATTGCTACAAATTTTAAAATACCAATAGAAAGATTTGAACTCGAAACCTCTTAGCTATGTGTGTTAATATTGCTGCTATTAATCCATCATGTCTTTTGTACTCATATATGTCTCTTATATACATTGATTAAATACATATAAGTTTTGAATAAAATACAAGTTGTAAGACTTGAATCCTGGTCACTTGTATCAAAAAATGACTTAACCATCTAGCTGCCACCTATGCACGTGAAATATATTTTTTTTGATAAGCTATACATGTGACATGAATTACAAAAGTTGTTATACATATTATTTATATGCTATTATATATTATTTATGACTCGTGGTCAAATCATTTGACCTGTGACCTGGCAAGTATTCTGGTTCTGTGTCCAGTCAAGTCTTACAACACCACCTTAAATAGAAACAGTAAAACAAAGGGCAATATATGGAATTAAGTTCAAGTCAATTTGGTTCATACCACACAGACTGGATAAATTATAGAATCACGAGTTGAATTGTATGATCAGAAAAAAATTATCAAAAAAAACTTGTATGATTAGAAAAATAATGGGCCAAAAGTTCTTGTGTCTCTTCCTGGAACTTTATTCTAATAATTCTGTTGAATTTTATACTGTTCATTTTGTAGAGCAAGGAAGATCTTGTGGACATGTTTGAACTGGTTCCAGTGGAGAAGGCTGTTTTTGATCCTCCAGTGAGTAGATATAATTGCCTTTTACCTGATAAGATAGAGCTTTTATAAAAAAAAAGCTTATCATTCTTATGCATGTATTGGTGCACCAGATCCAGATGACCCATATGTCACAAAACCTGTGCATTTAATTTGCTTCTTTGTGTTGGTGAGGCTCATGATAATCTGTGAGCTCTTGGAAGTCCTTGTACTTCACCAATTCACCAACACAAGTGGCTAAAACATGAAGTTTCTGCAATAGACTTTTGACAAAGTATCATTCTTTCATAGGCACACTTGAAAACAAATGCTTACAAAACTCTTTTCTTTGGTTTGCAGTGTCCTAAAAGTATAGCTAGGTTAGAAGCTGAACCAAATATAAAAAAGGTTGAACAAAGTACAAAGAGTGATGATAAGTTGGAAGCCAACGTGAAATCAAAGAAGAATGGTACTGAGGTATTATGTTTTGTTATGTTGCGCTGAGGTTTCATACCTTGTTCTTTTCAGATAGACAGAATAACATGCATAGTCAATGTGTGTGTGTGGTGGAATGAAGGCTTATCTTTGTGTTTAAGTATAAGATGCACCTTATTTATTACTGGATTTTTAATGGTTGGGATGATTTCCCTTCTATGCTTTTATTAATGGTTAGGTGAGCATGACCAAAACCATTTGAAATGTCCAAACAGCATTAAACATTTTCTAGGGATAATTATCACTTTCTAGTTAATTTTGGAATTTTGTATTAGGAGATATTGTGACTTTTTTAGTGTCTTTTAGAGGGAAACTCTAGCATACTAAGGTTGGCTTTAGTTAATTTTTTAGTTTCTTATATGTTTTGTTTTTCATTAATTCTCATGCATTGACAATATATTGTGTTTATTGAGAATTTCACAGAAAAAGGCTGCAGATGATAATAAAGCTACTGAGGGGAAGAGCAAATTACCAGAAAAAGAAGCAGTTGACAAGGACACAGAGGCTTCTGTCAGTTTACTCAATATACAGATTGGCCTTATACACAAGGCATGGAAGCATCCATCTGCAGACAGGTATACCAAAAAAGGTTCCACTTTTCATGTTTTCAGGGCATTTCCAATTTGGCTAATAATTGTTTGCTCGCTACCTAACTATGGTTATTGTGTATTCCAAATAAATTCCAGAACACACAAGGTTTGAGCTTTAAACCTTTTATCATTCAAGTTGTTGAAACCTATAATGTATTTAAGGTGGCTCCATGCACTTTCACTTTCCCTAGTTATGCCTCTTGACTTGTTTCCTTTGATCTATTCTGTAGTTTGCTGGTTGAGGAGATAGACTTGGGAGATAGCAATGTGCGGCAAGTGGTCAGTGGCCTGGCAAAGTTTTGCAGTCCAGATGAATTAATAGTAAGAAGTTACCTGAGTTTAGTAACTTAATTGAGTTATGCTATTTGATATTACAACCAATTAACTTTGGAGTTTCCCTGACAATAACCCTTTGAGGCACTCTTTGTCATGTCATGCAGAACCGACGTGTTGTGCTGATTACCAATGTTAAACCTGGAAAGTTGAGGGATGTGATGTCTGCTGGGCTGGTATATATGTGATTTTTTTTTTAATTGTCATCTTATTTTGCTTTTA
Organism: Nelumbo lutea; assembly: GCF_056320005.1. NCBI lineage: Eukaryota > Viridiplantae > Streptophyta > Magnoliopsida > Proteales > Nelumbonaceae > Nelumbo > Nelumbo lutea. Next base: position 1,539,220 of record NC_142685.1, on the reverse strand, counting down.
TCTATGTTAGATTTGTATTTCTATTGGCACTGCCAATCTAATTTTGCTCATGCTTGTGCTACTTGATTGGAAAGTCTACCATAAATTAAATTGAGAGATTTGCATCTACGAGACATTAAACTTGTGTTTAATGGTTTTATATGTGTGGCTCCTAAACAGTGATTTAAACTGTGTGGTCATCTAATGTTTATTGGGCATAACTGCAGCCATTGGATCATCTGAGGAGCTATTTTTCTTTCCCTTGATTCTAAATGAAATGTAGTTCAATTTGTTACTTTAAGCTCCTTGAGTTTTATCTTTTGATCACCAGTCATTAAAAGTTTTATTATTCTCTTCATCCAATATTTTCTGATTGCTAAGGTATTTTGAGCTCTTCTCTCTGGTTCATCCAAGGAGTCCTTCAGTTGAACAGCCTGGGTTGGTGAACATGTGGGGCTATATATATACATCAAACCCAAGCTTTGCTGTCCTGCAAATGCTTTTTATTGCTTCTATGCAGATTGTTTGATCTTTCTATCAAACTTCCCTTTAGTCTTTTTGTTTTAGTTTTCTCAGGCTTTCTGTTCTGGTATTCACCATTTGAGTTTTAGGATGGCTTGTGCTTGTTTCTTGTGACCTTGGATTCATGTCAAGATATAACACATTTGGTTGGGTCATCTGTGTTTGGGTTGTAACTGGCTCTTTTTTACTCTTGGCCTGGGCAATGCTTGGCCCTACACCTGATGCAGCCATCCAGGGTTGAAGGACTCTGGCCAAATAATTGTAATGAACTTGTAGATAAATGTAACTAGGTTATCCTGGTGCTATGCCTGACAAAGTGTGTCTATGTACATCTTTGTTGTTATAATTAACAAGTTTTGATTAATTCTTGTTGTTTCTTTAAAGGTGAATGCGGTTGATAAGGTACCAAGACTGCAATTGGATACTTGATTGCTTTTTCAATTTTTCTTTCACTTTTTTCCAGATTTGCGTTACCTTAGAAGAGCAGGGCAGACCGAAAAGGACTTGGGGTGGGAGTGATAAGAGATGATTTAAGTGCCCATAATTTAATGGTACATATAAGGCACGGAACAGAATGGAATGGTGAAACAGGATTCATGTGGCTGATCCCATATAGTTGGGACAGGGGTTCAATGTTGATGATGAATAACTAACTGTATTATTCAATGTTTAAACTAATTGAAAAACCTTAGTAGAGACAGCTGCTACTGGTGCTAGGGAACTAGCTTTAACTTTTAAAGATAAGGGATTCATTAAGCTGAGTCAAATAATTCCTTCATTGTTCCCCTCTGTCCTGTGTGAAAAAAACCCATAAAAAGTCTTCAACTGGAGACTTTTCCCTGTCAAATCAACTCTAAAAGTCCAATTATGGATCAAGTGACGAGCATATATGCAGTGGAGTATGACAATGTAGGAATAAGTACATAGAGATTAGAGATAATGAACTAGTGATGAAAGATGGTATACAGCTAGCTGAATATAAGAAATTAGAAGAAAGTTAAAGATGAAAAAGGGAAGAATAGTTGTTGGTGTAGAGAAAAAATAATAACCAATAGAGAAAGAAGCAAAAGGAGAATTATTAGAAAAGAAAGAGAGATGCTTGGAGCAAGCTCCCACAAGCAAGATTCATTAAACTGAACCTTTTTTTGCATCAAGTGAACCCTAAAATTCCAATTATGATGACTATATTTACAAAGTCAGCATAAGGCTCCAGTCTCTCTTTACATACTTTAATTCCAAGTTAAAATCTCTCTCAAATCTCCCATAGAGCTATTGGGATGTGCAGTTTCAAGTTGGCCCTTGAATTATCTAGGTCTACCCCTACCCCTGGGAGACAACCCCAAGAAAGGAAGTTTCTGGAATTTGGTGGTGGAAAGAGTTGAGATGAGACTTCCCTCTTGTAATAAAGAATTATCTTTCTCTTGGTGGGAGGATCACATTAATTAGGGCTACCTTAGCCAATTTACCCATCTGTTTCTTGTCAGTGTTCAAGATTTTAACAGAGGTGTCCAATAGATTGGAAAAGTTGATGAGAGACTTTCTGTGGGAGCTAGGTGAGGAGAAGAGGGACCATAGAGTGGGGTGGGAGATGGTGATTAGGAATAATAAGTTTCGAGGGTTGGGGCTCGGGAACATTAGGAAGAGGAATGTGGCTTTTTTAGGGAAATGGTTATGGAGGTTCCCTTTTGAAAAGAAGTTGTGGGCTAGAATAGTGGCTAGAATTCATGGGCTGGACTGCTGGAGAACAATGGATGGGATCTTGGAATCTTGGCAAGGACTACATGTGCCTCACCTTGGAAAGCAATCCATGACTTGTTACCAGTTTTCTCCCTCTAATCAGGTATGATTTAAACTCGGGCAACCTCATAAAATTTTGGGAACAAACTTGGGTGGGGAATTCTCCGTTGAAGGATCAATTTGCATCCCTGTATGCTCTCTTTGACTTGAAAAATGAGCTCATTTTTTCCTTTGTTGTCCCTTCATCTTCAAACACTAGGTTTGGTTGGAATTTGGGTCTAAGAAGGGCTGTTAGAGATATAGATCTAAACAACACCTTGTCTCTCCTTGCTATTCTTGAAAATGTTTTCTTGGACCCCACAAAGGAAGACACCAGAATTTGGACCCCCACCCCCTCCTGGCTATTCTTGAAAATGTTCTCTTGTGCCTCTTCCTTTAAAGTCTTAACTCAACCTTCCGGCACTGTAGGTTTATCCTTCACTGTTAAAGAGATTTGGTGTGAGCCAATTCCTCCTAGGGTGGGAGTTTTTGCTGGGAAACTTTACTGGAAAGAATCAACACTAATGATCTGCTTCAAAGAAAGTGACCCAAGATGTGTTTGTCCCCTCGTTGGTGTATTCTATGTAAAGCTGATGGGGAAACTGGTTATCAATTGTTGGAAAGAAAGGAATTCAAGATTTTTCTCCGGGAAACAGAGGAACTTTGAAAGTTTGATCGACTTGATTCACTTCAGGGTGGTACATTGGTTGAAGTTCACAGATTTATTCACAGACTTTACAGTGGATGATTTGCTGAGGAGGTGGAAAGAGATTGCTAGTTCTGCCCATGTGAAAATGGGTCTTTGTCTGTCTTGGACCCCTCCTCCCACTGGTTAAAGTTGAACTTTGATGGCAGCAGTAGAGGCAATCCTAGGCATTCGGGCATTGGGGGTGTGTTTAGGGATGAGAATGGAATTGTTTCAGCCATGTTCTCGGGCCCAATTGGGGCAGGTGACTCTCATGGCTGAGATTTTTGCGGCTTTTGGAAGGTGTTCAAAGGGCCAAGGAAATGAATATTAGGAGGCTTGTAATTGAAGCGGACTTGGAGGTGGTAGTAGGGTGGTTGAGAGAAGACAAGGCTGGGCTATGGAACTACACCAATGAAAGGAAAAAATTCAGGTGGTTGGCTAAGGACATGGAAATAAAGTACAGCTGGGTGAAGAGACCTGCTAACTCGTTTGCAGATGGGTTAGCCAAGCAAGGGGTGACTAGGGAATCTTTATTTTGGGCTCAGTTGTAATTTTGTTTTTTTCACTTTGAGGGTGTGCCTCTGTTGGGGGAGTTAAGAAAGTTTATTTCCCTTCCTTTGTAATTAATTATTCTGTTTGATTAATGAAATCTTTGTTATTGATAAAAAAAATTTACAATTTAATCTCCCATCTCCTAAACTCTCTTCTGGAGGTTTACATCTCTCCTTTCCCTGACCAATGCTTTTGGAAAATCCACTCTGCTGGTAAGTTCTTGACTAAGTCATTTTTCAGGGCTCCCATTTTAGAGGACTAAGTTGTTAGTTTTCCTTGCAAGAAGATATGGTTCCCTCCCACTCCTCCTAGGGTGGCCTTTATTAGGGGGGCAACAATGGATCATCTGCTGGTGCATTACCCCAAGACCAGAAGAATTAGGAATTACTTCCTCAACTTGGCTGGTTTTAGTTGGGTTGCTTTCAAACATACTGTTGAGCTCCTTTGGGCTTTGGCAATGGCAAGGAAGAGGACTTGGTAGAACTGGGGGGGGGTTTATTGGTGCTCTCTCATTCAAGCGGTGATGTGGAGTGTTTAGGAGAAGAACAATCAAATCTTCAACAACAGGGCCAGATCTCATGAAGAGTTTGATCAGCTACATAATGTAATTCTTATGTCCTAAGCTCTACTGAATTCAGGATCATCTCCTTAAATGATCTGCAAAGCAACTTGGCTGAGATCCTCTTCTTCTCACCACAGATTTTAATTCCCCTTTATTTCCTTTCAATGGAGTTGGAGAGGGGAATGAGGTTAAACTTTGATGGATGCTTCTTGGGCAATCCAAGCAAGGCTGGTATTGGAGGAGTGATCCGGGGAAGCAATGGCATTGTTTGCTGGGTTTCAGTGAACCAATTGGGGAAGTTGGTTCAGCTAAGGCTGATGTGCTTGTGCTTTGCCACGAACCTGGGTATCTCTGTTTTAACAATAGAAGGTGATTCCACAAATACTATAAATTGGTTGGGAGTGAAGGATAATGGTCCTTGGAGGATGCATCATTTCTTGAATGAAGCTTGAGATATTGGGACTTCAGTGGAGATTGTGACCTACACTGTGTCACCAGAGAGCTATACTCTATGGCTGAAGTGTTAGCTAAATCCAGTGCGCTTTTGGATGTAATGCATTGTGATAGTTCTCTACCTAGCTAATTCCTGCAGGCCTTATAGATGTTTATCTTCTCATGTACCTCTCTTCTGCTTCTTTATTCTAATATAATCAGTTACTTTCAAATAAAGAAAAATAAATAAAATTCTGTACAAAATGGCAGCATCCTAGAGATTGGGATGGGCATTTTCATAGTCCGTATACATCAAATGTTCCCTCCACACCTCAAAACAGAATTTCCTTTACCTCTCATTTTGCCAAGGCATCTGCTAGCCCATTAGCTGCTCTATAAACCCAAGTTGACGAGATAGTTCTGCCTCTTTTGAGCTCCTTTATCCCTTTTATTATATTTCTATAATGCCAGCCGGTCTTGTCCACATTCTGAATCTATCCCACCCACAATCATGAAGTTTGTATAGGTCAGATCTTTTATCAGCTTTGTAGTAATGCTAATAATTCTGCTCTATTTGAATTCCTGTGGCCTACTGGAGCAGAAAATAATGTTGTAATGTCTTCAATGTAGTCCCTAAAGACGCCCTATCCCCAATAAGCCTGAGTTTACCTCTGCTGGAGCCATCAAAGTTTAATTTGATTGAGTTTGCTGGGGAGGTTTGCTGCAGTCATAGTAGTAGAGGAGATTGCCACCCTCGGATGATGTCATTAGTGGAAACTCATTGAACATTCCCACTGTTTTCACCTATGCACCACTTTCATTGTGATATTTTCTATGATAGTGCTTCTACCTTGGGTGTTCTCTCTAAACAGTCCCCCATTTTTTTTTATCAGTTTTCTTTCTTCCATTTTTGGATAAGCTGTGTGGGTCACACAATTGCTTCTCTAGTACACCTTCATAATATCTTTCCTCTCCTTCTAGGTGGTTGAAGAAATTTGGTTTAAAGAGTTTTGCCAAGTTTGATGGAGGAGTCTACCTACAACAAAATAGAGCAAAAAACCCATCCCAAATGCCAGCAGCAAAAAGTAATTGATAAAAAAAGCCAGTAACACAAGTACCAAGTACAGGAGATTAGCAGATGCTAGGTACTTTCTCCACTTGCATTGCAAAGGGAACAGATGTGTGGAGAAAGGCACTGATCAGGCCTCTTCCTTCATAGTTTTAAAAAACAACCCAGAAATAGAACCATTCTGTCCACTGGTTTCTGGGTTGACGGTTTGACCGTCTGGTTCGGATGACCTGTTCTGACAAAAAAATTAAAAAAATAAAAGCATGCTTTGAAGGTTCACACAAGCATTAATATCAAGTGGTACAGTTCTCAAGAGAAGGCCCTAACTTCAGGAGGTATTGTCTAGAAGTGATTTCTTAATTGCATTAGGACTACGGTAAACCCATATGAAACTTAGAGGGTAATTTAAAAATGGACGTGGACTCTTGAAATAACTGGAAGGAAACGTGATGGGTTTTAACCACTTTTTTTTTTTTAAGTTCTAAAAACTCGCTAATACAACTCTTTAAACTGTTTTGACTCTTTAACATGATTAAACCTATTCATAAGACATTAACCAAATAGAGAATTACTTTTAAAATATGGGATTCTATTAGCTTTCTCCCCAAAACTCCTTGCTGGTAGTTCTCCTTTCGGGAATGATCCAAACCTCTATTTAGTGTGCTTTTGCTTTGATGTATATGTAGTTGTCTTCATTGTTTTAATTATTATTGCTAAGTTTTCTCCTTTGAGCTTTCCGTAAGAGATCATATTTATTGAGCTAAGATGGTGGTGCCACATCAAGTTGTCATGTAATCCATAGCTGAATTTGAGTTATGTGGTTTTCAATTTGTTGTGTATGTATCTATATTTTGCTTATGTTGTTTGCAAAATTACTTTTGCTTATGATTGTTTTGACATTAACTTGTCTGTCCCATGCTTTAGGGAATTAAGTGGCTTCTAACATATTTTTTTTCTTCATTTTTCACCCTTTTTTCCTTTTCTTTTGGGTCACTGACACTGATCAAAGTAGGGATGTTAATAAAATGTTCTGTATAAATTTAAGTCATAAAATATTTTCATGGCTGGTGTAACTATAAATTTGTGTCATAAAGTATTTTCACCTTTTCTCATTTAAAAATAGTATGTTTCATTGCACTTGTAAAGTTTTGAATCATTATTTCTTTTTTCCCCCTTTCCTTTTGTTTGTTTTTTTTTTCTTGTCAAACCTTAAAATATGAATTTGATGTTTTATTTGTGTGTGCGTTCGTGTGGTTTTGTATGAATAATTATTGCTTTTTTCCCCTTTCCTTTTGTTTGTTTTTTTCTTGTCAAACCTAAAGATATGAATTTGATGTTTTGTTTGTGTGTGTTTGTGTGGTTTTGTATGCCTCAGGTACTATGTGCTTCTAATCAAGATCATACAGTTGTGGAACCTTTGATTCCTCCAGAAGGGGCTAAAATTGGGGAACGTGTTCTATTTTCAGGGTAAGCATTGAAAATGAAAAATGTATAACCATAAACAAATGAGAAAAAAATTCTAATTGTATTAATTAGGAAAGCTCCCTAGGCAATCCATCTATCTCGAAAATGAAAAATGTATAACCATACCTCACCTTGTATTTACTATTTAGACCATAGATGAGTTTTTATGGTCCAACCTTCCAATGTTTTTTGATTTGTAATAAAAAACGAGGCTTATTTAGGCTGTATTGCAGGGAGTTTTAAGCTGAAATTTTCCCTCATGAATATAAGGCATCCAGAGGAACATGTGAACTCTTTTGGAAGATTCTTGGTTAGATTTCATTGAATGACCTGACTAGAAGCACCATCCCCATAAACATACAGGGGTACCAAGTTTGTGATTGAGTTGTTTAGTGCAGTAAACAACCAAGTAATCTTCAACACAGGACCATAGTTGGGGTCCACTTGCTTCTCTATCTAATTGAGCAGGTTTCAGACCAAAAGCCCCTACTGTGTATCCTATGTCTTTTTCTATGAAGAAAAGCTCTTATAAACTGTGGGGTATGGGACTGTCGTGGAATTCAAAACTGAACATTCAACCACTCTAGTTAGCCCCGTATCTGACGGGCACTCTTATAAACTGTGGGTGTGGGACTGTTATGTTACTGACATATATTATAAAGATTAAAGTTAAAATTTTGAATCTTTCAACCTCAACTCTATTCTATTCATAGGTCAATTGCACCTAAAATACTCTGCAGTATGGTAAGTCCTTCATAGGTCTATTGCACCTAAAATTTAAGGCTCAATGGCACTTCAGAGGACTATTTCCAGACTTCAGAAGGTGCTCTGTTTAGCATTAATGCTTTACTGTTTTGCTACTGTTTAAGGATAGTTTTGCTCACTTGGATTTATCTTTTGATTACAACTGCAAAACTCATTTTGCCCTTAACAGGGACTACTATAATTATTTGACCTTCATCTGTGAATGTTTCCATTTAGGCACGATGGTAAGCCAGAGGATGTTCTAAATCCCAAGAAGAAGCAGTTGGAGAAGATCACACCGGTATATACTTCTTTCCTGTTGAAAGTGTAAATTTTCTCCTTTGTCTAGCAACTTTCATGTGCAGAACATTTCAATTCTTGTTCCTGCTGGTGTATTTAATTTTATTGTTTATAGAAGTTCTGGTTCTTGAATCATGCGTCTTCCTGCTGGCAGTGAAGGGCTTATTCAACAAGTACCTGGCTATCATAGTTATTTGGCCCGTTTCTTTCTCTACCCTGTCCACAGGAGCCTTCAAATCACAATTCTCAGAGTCTTTTCCATCCAACTGACAAGCTCTCTCTCTCTCTCTCTCATATTATGTATTTCTACCATAGGTCTTAGACTGAATAGTGGATAGTTGGGATTTTTTGTGGTGCCAGGGTGTAGACTTTTCCAGACTTTATCCCAGTTATTTTAAGTTCAGGTTTGAGATGGCCCTTGTTCTTGGTCTCTTATTTTTCCTTCCAATCGTGTCAATAAGCTTCATTGCTGGAAATGGTCTTGCTTATTTGCTTAAAGGGATACCCTTGCCAAATGTGTGCTATAGATTCAAGTCTCCATCTATTCTCTTTATGTACATGATTTAAATGCCCTGCTTTGTTTATGTGGTGATAGTTTTTGGTTGATGCAGCATCTTTACACCGATGACAAAGGAGTGGCCACATTCAAGGGAATACCCTTCATGACATCTGCTGGGCCATGCACATCTTCTATCCGTAATGCAAGTATTAAATGAGCCTGTTAAAGCATTGGAGTATGCTCTTGTAGTTACTAGTTATCAAGGCTGCCTTGTCTCAGTAATCGTTACATTTTGTTCTGTTCATCGTTTCATATCGCCTACGGCCTATCCAAGAATCTATTGGCTATATGCCTCAATTTTTCCTTGGGTAATTAATACGTTGGAAACCTGTATTCTGAGTCCGAGTTGTAATTCATCTTTACTCGATGCATGAACATGTTGCAGTTTTGGAGTTATTGACATGATGGCCAATCAAAATTATAAAGAACAGTATGCGCCATTGGCTGGGGGTCTGAAAACTAACGATAACTGTTGACAAAGGGGGCTATGTGCTGCCACGTATCAGTGTCACGTAGGCATTTTGAGTTAAACGGTTAATTCTGTTTGGTTGGAGAGGTTTTGAGTCAAGGAGTCATAAAATACTTAGCAAAGAAATCCATTCTAGGCGGTGTTTCAAGAAACGGCAATTTGATGATTCCTGCTTTAGGAAGCAAGGTCTCAAAATCCATTCTCAATTGCTTTAGGAAGCAAATTCTCAATTTGGAAATGTGCGTTCCAAATGGGATTTAAAGTACATACAATTGCGTTTGTGTTTTAAAGTCTAAAATCACATGGGAAATTCATGAGTATGGTATTTCTGCTAATGGAGGAGGCTTAAGTTCAATTCTAATTTAGCATCTGTTCACTTTTTATTTTGGCTAACTGCATTTCTTGTTCACTTGATCAAGTAATTATTGATTCACATTTAAATAATGTAAATCACATTCTAGTAATTTGATAAATCTTCACATCAATAAGACAAATGTGATTTTAGAAATTTTAAACAATCATGTCAGTTTTAACAATTAAGGGAAGGGGTATGTAACATGATGGTAGTTTTCTTTGAAGGTCAAAATATAGTGGAGGTTTGAGTAATTTTCATTTTTTTGGGGGGTTAAATACGTAAACCTCCCCTCTGGTATCTATTTTCCAAAATGACCAACTTACTGGTTCCTGGGTTATGTCCGATGCTACCCTTTCATCAGTTGCTTGTCGCATTTGGTTTGCATGGTGTGACAATGGCATCGAATTTGGATAAGATCTGATTGGATAAATATCCGAATTTGACCAATTATATAATTTATATATACAAAACATAAAATATTTAAATATTTTAGGTAATTCATATATATGACATTTAAATTATATAAAATAATTCCTATATTCATATATTTTATATAATAAAATATTTGTATTATATATACAAATTAATTATCTAAAATAATTAATTAATCAAATTTGAATCTAATTAAATATTAACTTGAATTTAAATATTGTTTGTTTCGATTGAATTTGGATCTGCTTATACAAGAGACAAGACCTATTCATGGGACAAGCTGAGTTCAAGCCAGGCTTTGCCTCTTTATGAATAAAGAATGTTCAGGTCCAAGCCCGAATCCAACCTGACTATCGAGCCTAGAGTTGGCCTTTATACAAAGCTAAAAGTCTAGTCTAAATGGGAAATTGGGAATAAACAAATTTTATCATGTATTACTAATATATATTTTTATTATATATTACTGAATGACAATATCTATCTATCTATCTATATATTAGAGTGGGATGGGCTTTCGTTAAGACGACGTGGCCTCTTCTTCCCGCAAGAAATGGTATCCACATAATTTTCATTGAATTGTACGAATAGGGAACAAATGAGGGTCCCATTTCTCCCGAATTGCTTATTCATGTGTTATTATTTTTGCCTTTTTTCGTTTGCTATCTCACTCACGTTTCACCACACTCCACCGACCACTGATGACATTTTTCTATTCTTAATTTGCAGTAGCTAGCAGTAGAGTTGGTAGTTTTCTGATGGATTTCACAGCATACCCAAGGCATCCACCAAGAGATATATGGTTGTTAGTGTCGAGTATGTAGGAGTAATTTTGTCTTTGTGTTTGTGTTTAGGTGCTAATGTGTAAGTTTATGTTAGATTTAATGTCTCTAACTTAAGTAGGGGCATATGTGGCTTTTTTACATTATTTAGTAATATAAAATACATCTGGCCGAAGAGTGAACTTTTTATCTCATTCGAACCAGAATCTTTTCTCCTTGTTTCTCTTCTGCTCTTCTCCTTTTTCTCTTTCTCTCCTTCTCTCTTCTCTCTCTCTTCCTTGATTGTTATCAGTCTAACAGGCAGACCGAACACCAACAATGGCCAATCACAAGGCCAGGTGATCTACAACCTATATGGCTACTGGAAAATTTCTGCCACATCTATGGCCAAGAAGCTCAGAGAAGTCTACAAGCAATGAGTTCTCTCACAGTTCCCACACATATCTGCAAGGTTCACTGGGTGGGACGGTCTTTTCCAGTTCCTGTATGCATCCGGGTGAATGTTTTGCAGGAGTCTCAACCATGGGGCTCTAGAACCCGATGGTTCAATCATCAGCACCTCACGGTGCTGTAGCAAACAACATGGAGTTCCAACGAAAATGAAGCTGGTAGCAGCTTGCAGGAGATTCCACGTGATCTAGGCCTTGGGCAATTCTCATAATCTATTGACGGTCAGTTCTCCGGTGAGCTTCAACAGGAGAGTAGGCAATATATGGAACTTGGGAGCTCAAAGGGCCTTACGGTTAATTCTACTCCTCATCAGATGCTTCTCCTGTGGTGTATGTCCTAATGCCTTTCCCAGTTTTGCTCAAACTCCATATTTTGATTCCAGGGCTTTAATGACCTTGAAAATAAGTTTTGGTATTTGCTCAGACTTCTTGAAAATACACTTTCTTTCAGTTGGCGCTTATTACTGGGTAGGTTGGTATAAATTAGGAAAAAAAAAAAAAGAAACACTTCTAAATTTCTGTTAGCATGATCCCTATTCGATGAAATGTCAGACATTTTATCCAGTATCACTCCCGTGCTCAGCACGGGTTACTCTGCTATATATTAAAGCGGGATGGGTGTTTAATGTAGTCAACGTGGCCTTTTATTTGTGTAATAAATGGTATCGGCAGTGATTTTTGTTTCATCATGCAAAGGATAATTAATAAGGTTCTTGGGTGGTTATTCACATCCCGATAAAATATAAAAATCTCCTTTAAAGTTTTTGACAATCATAAAAACTTTTCATTTAGTTTGATTTTAATCAAAACAATTTGACAAAAACCTTCCTTCCCTCACTGATTCAGACGCAGAACGTTAAACCGGTGCATCAATTTTTTTTTCTAAATACCCATTTTCCCCTTTTATAAATTAGTTTACAAATACTTTTATTGAAATACCCCCATGAGCAAAAAACTCCCTTCGACCTCATTATACTTTTTTAATCCCTAAACTCCACCGTTTGAAGATGAGAAACACAGATCTTTCGATCTTTCATCCAAATCCTATCGGTTAAAAATAAAGAGTAATCCTGAAAAGTCTGTCATTTTCTTATTCTTTCTTCGTTGTTTTCTTCCTCCTCTTTCAATATTCCTTGAAACTCCATCGACTCAAGAAGAAGCGGTTGTTGAGTTTTTCAATGTTTTTCCTTTCAATGCTGAAGCTTATTCTAGTTAGGTAAAGAAGCAACATTTAATGCTTGGGATAATGGGAAATGCAGTAACTCGTGCATTAAGGACGATACACGTGGAAAATTTGATTCAGTCTTGATGAAGGAAGATTTGGCCCGACCTCGTAACCACTCAACACGTGAAAAAACAGCAGCTCGGCACAATAGTACACTCAAGGCGCGAGCTCTGAAAAGAAGAGCCTGCGGTCCGAACTCCCCACAAGGAGCCCGAGCTCTCCCTTGGACCCCGAGCCTTACAAACACAAAAGACAACAATCCGAACTGGCCCGCCTCATGGCAGTTCGGGCCACACCTCTATCCGAACTCAAGACTTCACCTCGCACACCACTCCAGCACTTCGCCTCCGGGATGCCGAACAGAACAACCGCATCGTACCTGACACCGAAGGAGTCCGTATCTGGAGGCTGCGCACCTGACTAACTTGGGACTTGACGTTTGACAAACCGCACTTCAACGGCCACCTGTCACCGCCATCTCCAGTTACAGAGATGGCTCCGACAAAGAAAGCAGTGGCGGTTCTGCCCCAGCAGAGGTGAGGACACCCGAACTGGCAGAAGCGCAGAGGTAATCACACCCAACCTGACAGAAGCTTAGGAGTGAGTGCGCAAAGTGGTTATAAAAGGCTCTCTACCCCCCAAGAACGAGGTATGTGAACTTTGCGCCATGCGGTTTATCATCTTGCCTTTGAAGATACTAACTTGAGCTTCGAAGCACTCTCACCGGGTACCCCTTCGGAGATACTCGCCTTCTTCCCCTTTTCAGGCACTTTTTGCTCCAGTCGGAGGCAAGATCGTTGACAGCTAGGACCGGCTGAATTGGACACCATCAATTGGCGCCGTCTGTGGGAAAACGCTTCTAAAAGCCTCCCTCTAAAACTCTTATAACCTCCTTTTTCCAAGAAACCCCAACACTCATGGCTTCTTCCAGCAATGCCGGACGTAACATGAAGATGAAGGCCCCCGGGGAACAACTTCAAGTCCCCGTGGTGTGCATCGGACAGTTCACCATCCCCCTCCCGGTGGATGGGATCCCCAGCCTGGATGCGCCACGAGCAGTGGCGCCAGTGAACCTACCCGCCGTGAACGTCCCTCTTCCTCTCCCTGTCAAGACAACCTCTACCGAACCAACTGTTGTCCCCCTGGCGACTAGCCAGAGCCAGTTTGACGACCTGATGCAATACATGTGGGCAATGCAAGCCCAAATGCAGCAGTTCCAGCAGCATCAGCTCTAGCACCAAGTACTGCACCACCTCTCTCAGTATCACTATCAGCAGCATTTCCCCCAACTGCCTCCTCTGAACCAACCCCAGCTTCCACCTCGTCACCCTGCTCCAAAGACGGTTAAGCCCTCCCCTCAGGGCGGACATCTTCACCGAGGAGAAGCCTCCCAAATTCAGAACCCCTCCAAGAGCCAGGCCTCATCCCCGGGCCGGAGGGAAAGAAGGATCTCCCCTGCCCCGCAACTTGCCGACGGATCGGGAACCTCACCCGCCAAGTCAGCACCTCGACACTCCAAGCCTGAGCTCCTGCCCACAGAGAACCGACTCAGCGTCCTAGCGACGGACTACCAACATTTTTGGCCCCTCGAGCTCGGCAACACGGAGGCCAGCAGCGCCAGTACCAGTCCCACTCAGCAACGAAGACGCCAGCGAAGTCGCCGAACTGCCACCCGTGTCCTGCCCGAGCTCAAAGGTAAAGAAGAGAAAAGCTCGGACGAGGTAAAAGCTGCCCCTATTCTCTCAGTTCCTTCCCCCCTCTCATCAGAACTCCTTGCAGTCCCCATGCTCAGAGATTTCAAGCTCCCCGCTTTAGACAAGTATGATGGGTCCTTCAACCCCAACGACCACGTCGATGCCTTCCAGTCCCAGATGCACCTAGCAAGGGCCAGTGAATCATGCATGTGCGTGGCCTTCACCACCACCTTCAGGGGGTGGCCTGCACTTGGTATAGGAACCTGGCCCCCAAGTCAATAAGAAGCTGGACCCAGTTCGTGCAGGTCTTCACTGCACACTTCGTTACTAGCAAGCGGTGCCCCAGAATCGAGGAAAGCATCTTCGAAGTAGTCCAGAGGGAAGGAGAATCCATCCAGGGCTACATCAAGCGGTTCAATGACGCGTGCTTGCAGATACCGCGACTGGACCCCGCAGTGCAGCTCGCGGCAGCTAAGAGAGGAGTAACATACATGGAGTTCAAATGGCACATGGTAGCTAGTTAGCCCATGACCGTAGCCGAATTCCTCAAGCTCGCGGATAAGTTCATGAGAATAGAGGAAGAAATCAACCTAAGGACCGAAAGCGAGATCGAGAAAAGGAAGAGGGAAGGCAAGCCCTCCAACCCAGTTGACAGAAGAAAAAACCCGGCCCGGGAGACAAAGCCGAGCTAGCCATTCCGATCTCTCTTAGCAGCTCGAACGGACTACACACCCTTAAACGCGAGGCGAACCGAGATCTTGATGACGATCAAAGACGCCCCATATGTGAAATGGCCACCTCGCCTAAAAGGGAACCCGAACGAGAGAAATAAAAACTTGTATTGCAGTTTCTGTAGAGATCACGATCATAGTACCGAACAATGTAATAATCTTTGGGACGAGATAGAGGGACTCATCTGTCGCATGTACTTGATAAATTTTGTACAGCATAGCAATAATAATAATAATAAGACAGGTCGGCAAGGGGAGCACAGTAAGGATGCTCCTGAGTCCAGCGGTAGGCCGGCCGAACCGCCGAAAAATAGCTTCCGGAGGAGAGACCAGTTCGGGGAACTATCCACGTAATAGTGGGAGGTTCGATAGTCATAGGTTGCACTTCAACATCAGCCTGGGTGTCAGTTCGCGAAGCTGCCCGAGAAGAGCAGAACCCTCCAAAGAGGCCAAAGACGGAGGAATCGATTTTCTTCACGGAAGACTATGCGCGAGGGGTCCACTACCCCCACGATGATGCGCTTGTCATCAAACTAAGGATCGGTGACTTCAAAGTCAGGTGCGTGCTTGTTGATTCAGGCAGCTCGATGAACATTCTCTTCAAGTCGGTGTTTGACCAGCTTCAGTTGCAGAGAAGCGAGCTAAAGCCTGCAAACACTCCTCTAGTGGGCTTCAACGGAGAGGAAGTCAGACCCCTTGGAAAAATAACAGTACCAGTGGAAGTCGGCACATGGCCCTGTGCGGTCAGACTCAACCACGATTTCCTAGTGGTTGCGACCCCCTCCCCATACAATGCCATAATAGGGTGGCTAATCACTCATGTTCTACGAGCAGTGGTCTCCACCTATTACTTGGCAATGAAGTTTCCTAGAGACTTCGGTGTGGGGGTAGCGCGGGGCGACCATCTCGAGTCCCGCAAGTGCTATGTTGCCGCCCTGAAGGGAAAAACCAAGGTGGTCGACGACCTCGAACTAGAGTGACCTACGGAGCAAGGTGAGTAACAAACTGCGCCCACAGAAGAAATGGTCATAATCCCAACTTCAGCTGCGGACCCAGATCGGTGCTTCCGTCCAGGAACCTCTACGAACCGAACTGGTGAGTTTCTTACTTCAAAACTTAGATATTTTTGCAAGGTTTGCTTTCGATATGCCTGGCATTGACCACAACCTTATAACTCACAAACTTAATACTGACCCTGTAGTCAGACCCATTAGACAGAAGAAACGCAACTTAGCCCCAGAACGTTGGAGGGCGGTCGACGAGGAGGTCGAAAAGCTCATCGCAGCAGACTTTATAAGGGAAGTTCACTACCCGAGCTGGGTAGCCAACCCAGTGCTGGTAAAAAAGGCAAACGGCAAGTGGCGCATGTGCGTCGACTACATCTACTTGAACCAAACCTGCCCGAAAGATTGTTTCCCCCTTCCCATAATTGATCGCCTAGTGGATACGACCTCGGGACATGAGTTGCTAAGCTTCTTGGATGCCTACTCAGCCAAATCAGGATGGACCATTCCGATGAGGAAAAAACCACCTTCATAACCGAGTTTGGCCTGTATTGCTCGGACTGAAGAATGCTAGGGCAACATTCCAAAGACTTATGAATAAGCTGTTTCGGCCCTTAATTGACACGAAAATAGAATATTATGTAGATGACATGGTCATCAAGACACAATTTTCATAGGAATTAATACAAGACTTAGATTCTGTCTTCCAAATCCTGTGTCAATTTAGCATGAAACTAAACCCAAACAAGTGTGTCTTCAGTGTCACCTCGGGTAAGTTCCTAGGGTACATTGACAATCGGACAAGATAAAAGCCATCCTAGATATGAGACCACCCCCAAAAGTAAAAGAGGTTAAGAGGCTAAACGACTGCATAGCCGCTCTGAGCCACTTTATGTCCAAATTGGCAGACCGCTGCCTGCCTTTCTTTAAAGCAATTAAAGGCAAAGGGTTCGAATGGACCCGAGACTGCCAGCTCGCGTTCAACAAGCTAAAGAACTACCTCGCTAGTGTGCCGGTCTTAACCAGGCCCGAGGAGGGCGAGGTCTTAGAACTGTACCTCTCGGCAAGTGACGAGGTGATCAGTTCGGTACTAATAAAAAAAGTAGATTGGGTTCAACGACCCATCTATTATGTTAGTAAAATTCTGCAGGGAGCAGAAACGAGATACCCGCAGATAGAAAAGCTAGCATACGCACTGGTAATTGCAGCTCGGAAACTTCGCCCATATTTCCAGGCTCACACTGTCATCGTCTTGACCGACAAACCTCTGAGGCAAGTCTTACTCAAGCCCGAGGTTTCCAGTCAGCTGATGAAGTGGGCCATCGAGCTTAGGGAGTACAACCTCCAGTATAAGCCACGAACTGCTATTAAGGCCCAAGCCTTGGCAGATTTATCACCGAGTGCACGTTCAGCCTTGAAGTCACTAGGCCAGTTGAGCCCGAGATCCCCAGTTCGAGTGAGCTCAGAGCTCCCAAGCCAATAGAGTCTGAACCCCATGAAGTAGCAGGTAGGGTGGCATCTCTCCTGGTTAGGCCAAACGCGAACTGGGATGAGGAGCCCTGAATCCTTCACGTAGATGGCTCCTTGAATCAGCAGGGCAGCGGGGCTGGAATAGTGTTGTGTGGGCCAGGTGGCACGAAATTGGAATACGCACTACGCTTTGAGTTTGTGGCATCCAACAACGAGGCAGAGTATGAGGCATTGATAGCCAGGCTGAACCTATCGCTAAAGGTAAGAGCAAAACACATAGTTATCTGCAGCGATTCCTGAAGGGATAGGAAATCCATCACATGGACGCCCAAAGATTGTGGAATAAGGGGGCGAATTTCAAAAATTTTTTCTCTCCCTTCAACTAGGAATCGAATTCCCCATTTAGAAAATCATATTTTCAAGGATCATTCTTGAACCATGAACTGAATCGGATTTGAACCAAAAGGAGTAGGGAGAGATAATACCTGATACAGAAAAGTAGTATCTCCCAATGGAGGTGTTCACGCCCAAGGAAGGATCCAAAATCTGCTCCCACTGAAGATGGCACAGTGCAGGGTGGAGCAGAATCAACAGTGTTCTTCCAAAAGAACTTAACCCTTCTCAAGAATCACCTAGATGGCTTGTGAATACCCCTCTCTTCTTGTGATTTCAGCTCTGGAGACAAGAATGTGTATTACTTGCATGTCTAAAGGTTGCCGCCCCCTCTTCCTTTTATAGACTGAAAAAGGGATTAGTTCTTAATCCCATTAGGAGTTGCTAACCCAAATCATATTTGGATTAGAAGTCCCTTTAAGTGATAAGGGATAATCCTTATCTTATCTGCAAATTAGATAAGCCATCTCCTAATCTAATTAGGAGGTTTCCAGATTTAAATCTTATTTAGATCTTGGACTCTTTAAGTGGATAGGGTGTGGGCCCAATCCTATCAGTTGAACCATCTCAGAATTCGCACCTTAAGTGACTAATCAAATTAGCCCAGTTCGAAATGGGCTTAAGGCCCATTTAAGGTTATGTATTCATTTAGCCTTCCAAACTGCTACCTAGTTGGGCTTCCTTGTATGGCGTGTGACCCAAACATTGATCTACACATCAGCCACATGGGTTCAGCCCAGCCTTTGTTACAAGGCCTAGCCGAATACACTGTTATGGATAGTGCACCCCCTAAAACCCATCAGATGGGCTCTATGGGCCCAACACTTACCCTAAGTGGTCCCTGGGCCAAGCCACCTTGTAACACCTAGGGACTGTGGGTAGATGCATGATTAGCCCATCAGGTATTATCCTCAATGGTCTTACACTTAACCTCTCAGCCCATAATGATCATACACTGCCCGACAAGAGAGGACCTCTCCCTCGGCTGCAAGGAACAGTGTTGCACTCTCTACTTATATGGATCCCGGGAATTAAAATCTTTTGCAAATCATTTCGAAACCATAATATATATACTTTTATATCTCATATAAAATATATTTTGCAAAACAAATCTCAACGATTGAAATCGGCTGCCAGCAGTCTTGGTTTCCATTAGTGAGAGTGCATCCCTGATCATTACCTTTGTCCGACAAAGGGGCTGATCCTGTCACTACGATCACCCACTCAGATGAATTCTCAGACTGTCCCAACATACCTAGGTTTTGATCCTTGCTAAGGATCTCACTGATTAGTACATCAAAGACAGCCCAATCCGACACCTAGTGCAGTATCATAATCGAGTCTAGGGGTCGGGTGTAACTTTCCAGTTTTGCCCATCAATCTCAAAGGTCCAGGGCAATACTGAAAATCTGGTCCAGTTCAAAGATTCAATTAATCCTACACTGTATGTGCCTAGGGTCTCACCCCGGTGGCTAAGACAAGCCACCCCAACCGACTTGGTGGCGCCATAGTGTCAGCCTTGTCAGGATAGGTCTCCCAGACCGACCCACTGGCTGTGAACATTCTAAACTAACACGAGTCTCATTAAGTGTCAAGTTTAAGGGTATTATACAGAAACATACCAAGGGAACATGAATCAAATATGCACTTTTATTCATTTACAATAAACTCATAAAGTACATCATTTTGATTGAAGCTAAGGGCATACAAAACTATCTAACAATTCCCAGCTTGTGGTCAACCATGTTACGGGCGAATATGAAGCACGGAAGCTAACTATGATCGCCTACCTAGCAAAAGTGAAAAGAGGCTCTGCTCAACTTCCAGTCACACTTCATTAGGCAAATCCCAAGGTCAGAGAACACTGAGGCCGACGCCCTGTCCCGGTTAGCCAGCATAAATCACAACACCATGAGAACCGTGTACATAGAGGTCTTACCTCGGCCTAGCATTTTTGGTGGGGTAGAGAGGTCGCTCCCGTCCTTGAAGCAAAACTGAGCTGGATCGACCCACTCACGAGCTTCTTGTTAGATGGAACCCTCCTTGCAGACCGCAATGCATCCAGGAGGGTGCAGTGCCAGGCAGCCAAATATGTCATAATAGACGAACGACTGTACCGACGGTCCTACACACTCCCCTACCTGCGTTGCTTGCGACTTGTCGAGGCCGAGCTCGTACTCTACGACACTCATAAAGGTCTGTGCGGTAGAAACTTGGGAGGTATGGCCCTCGCCCAAAAGGAACTTCGACAAGGGTACTATTGGCCAACGATGAAGGCAGAGGCCGTCGAGCTCATCAGAAAATGCGATGTGTCAGAAACATGCCAACATCCACCATCAGCCTGCCATCGACCTCAACTATGAAGGGCCATCGATCTCCTGAGGCCATTCCCGCCAGCAACAGGTGGGTGGAAGTTCCTAGTGGTGGCGGTAGATTACTTCACAAAGTGGGTAGAAGTTGAACCTCTTGCAATAGTTATGGCTCGAAACATACATAACTTCTTTTGGAAGAACATAGTATGTCGCTTTGGGTTACCTCGGGTACTAATATCCGATAATGGTAAGAAGTTTGAAGATATCAAGTTTCAAGAATTGTGCTAAGATATGGGGATTCGGCAGAACTTCACATCGGTCACGCACCCGCAGGCAAACGGTCAAACAGAAGTAATGAACATAGCTATCCTCCGTGGACTGAAAGCGCGACTAGACCGAGCTAAAGGGTTGTGGGTGGATGAGCTACCAACTGTTCTATGGGCTCATTGAAGTAGGTGTACTCCCTAGGCAAGTTGAACTAGGTAAAAGGGACTGAAGCTCCTCAGGCGTCATGGTCGAGGGCCCAAACTTGTCTAACGTCCGACCTCAACGGGAGGAGGACACCAAGCTACTAGAGGCAACTCGACCTATGGGTTTAAGCTCCTCCTCGAGCTCTACCTCGGGTTCACTAAGGCTATCAAGGGATGCAGCTCGATTCGTAGAACCTGCATCTAAACCCCTCGAAGAATTGTCTGAGCTGTCCGAGCTAGACATCGGGAGGAAAATGATACCATGAAGAAAGAAGACTCACCCGGAAAAGGCAAACGAACTACAGAAACTTGGATGTGAGCTAAAAAACTTGGATGCGAGCTAAAAAACTTGGGTGCGAGCTCAAGAAGCAAAACGCAGGAGAATGACAATGAAAAGCAACTTGGGTCTCCCACTATTTATACCCACAGTAACAAAAAATCAACGGCTCTGATCAAAGCAAATCCAATGGCCCGCAGTCGCACTGACCACACGTCTCCTGAGACCAAGACGTGACTGGCCACACATCATTCGAAACTGAAAGAGCATCGGCACACGTCTCCCCTCGTTAAAGTCACAAGAGGCGCGTTTTTTTTTTTTTAACTTTGAAGTAAACGCGCGTTGTCATGTCTCCCCGCGTCGCGTTTTTTAAATTTTGAAATAAACACGCGTTGTCACGTCTGTCAGCATTTATAAATAGATTGACACATTTCTCGACTTTTTGGTGATCGAGAAACCCAGAAAAACCCTGACAAACGTGCACTTCGTGCTATCGGTCAAACTAGTCCAAAGTACGGGTCAAATCCACCCGCCACCTCGCGAACTCCCCGCGCCAGGGCAAGTCCCTTTGCACAAGGAGTGGGGGGCAATTGATGAAGGAAGATATGGCCCAACCTCGTAACCACTCAACACGTGGAAAGACAGCAGCTCGGCACAACAGTACGCCCAAGGCACGAGCTCCGAAAAGAAGAGCCCACAGTCCGAACTCCCCACAAGGAGCCCAAGCTCTCCCTTGGACCCCGAGCCTTACAAACACAAAAGACAACAACCCGAACTGGCCTGCCTCATGGCAGTTCGGGCCACACCTCTATCCGAACTCAAGACTTCACCTCACACACCACTCCAGCACTTCGCCTCCGGGATGCCAAACTGAACAACCGCACCGTACCTGACACCGAAGTAGTCTGTATCTGGAGGCTGTGCACCTGACTAACTTGGGACATGACGCTTGACAAACCGCATTTCAACGACCACCTGCCACTGCCACTTGCCACCGCCACTTGCCACCGCCATCTCTAGTTATAGAGACGGCTCCGACAAAGAGAGCAGTGGTGATTCTGCCCCAACAGAGGTGAGGACACCCGAACTGGCAGAAGCGCAGATGTAATCATACTCGACCTGACAAAAACTTAGGAGTGAGTGCGCAAAGTGGTTATAAAAGGCTCTCTACCCCCCAAGAACGAGGTATGTGAACTTTGCGCCATCTGGTTTATCATCTTGCCTTTGAAGATACTAACTTGAGCTTCGGAGCACTTTCACCGGGTCCCTCCTCGGAGAGACTTGCCTTCTTCCCCTTTTCAGGCACCTTCTTCTCCAGCCGGAGGCAAGATCGTTGACAGCTAGGACCGGCCGAATTATGCACCATCAAGTCTCAACCAAACCAGTCAAGGAAGCTATGCTGAACCCTCACCAAGTCACCATCTACACTCAAGGAGCTCATGCCTAATGGGAATGAGGGTTCATCATCTACAGCTATGCCTGGTCCATCACCAGTCAAGGAAGCTCATGGGAATGTTTCTTAGTCCATCACCAGCTGCAAGGGCATACTAGGGAGGAAGAGAATTTTCTTCGAACTTCCCCTCAAATCCTTGGACGACTTCTGAAATTTCCAATGGTTTTGTTCACAGAACAGAGAACTCTCTGACCAAACTGAAACATCACGTCTCCGTGCAAAACCTCAAGACCCCAAATGGGAAAATTGGTTCTTTTTTTAGAAGGGTCCCAATTTTCTGCGAGGTTCGGAGATTGGTCATAATGGGTTTCCGTTAAAACCGCCAAGAAATGGCAATTCAGGTGCTCAGGGGCTGACTCTGAGCTACCTGTGCGATAATTCTAAAATGGATTTTCAAGACAGAGAGATTTCTGGGAAGCATGTGTTGAGTTATTTGGAGAAAGGGAGATATAAGGAATAGGAAGTGGCTCCGGAGAACAAGAATGAAGAGGATAGATGGGTAGAGAGAGATTTTCTACAGTTGAACGATGCTAGGGGAGCAGGGCCGAGGCGAGAGTTCGAGGAAGAGGAAATCGACAAAGACAAGAGGGAAAAGAAACCAAAGATTGAGACCCTTAATCTCTCTGTAGCTTTGCCGGATGTCTCACTATCCCCCAACACTTTGAACCCAGCTCCAAAAGCTGACCCTCCTGTTCATCTGAAGTCAGTGAGGAGCATTCATTCATTGGCGTCGTCATGCTCCGATGACTATACGGCAGCATCACGTTCGTACTCCTACTCCCTCCCCTTCTCTCACAACCCCAGCTACTCACTCACCCGAAACTCGACCGAGAATTATGAGTACTTGATGGGAAGCCACCAAAGAGAGACTGGTTAGTTTTGGAATTGTGGGGAGGGGACTAATGGCTTAGTTCACAGTCAGTTCAGGCCAGTCGGCAACAGAGTTGGTCTGTCGAACCATGGTGGTGGTTTCAGCCACCCCTTGATGCAGAGTGGCTGCCCGGTCAATAAGGACTCTTGAAACAGTCTTTACAGAATTACAAGCTCCGATAACAATTCGTTCTTCCTGTCTGAACTACCTGTGAGGCCCAGAAAGGATTCTACGAGAAATTGTTTGAGTCTATTCCTATAATGGCTCAAATACTTCACGAGCTACGTTCCTCATCTTCAAACGGTGGAGTTCAGGGATTTGAGAAGTATAATGAGGTCAAAGGGAGTTTTTTAACTCAATTTTCAAATGGGGGTATTTTAGTAAAGTATATGTAAATTAACGTTACAAAAACCGGTTTAACGTTTTCCGTTTGGGTCAGTGACGGAATTTAGGGGAGGCTTTTGTTAAATTCTTAAAAAATTTAGGAGAGGGTTTCGTATTATACCCTAAATTTTGTGTCTTTCCTTTAATGCCTCAAATCTGTACGAAGGCATGGGGTTGTTTTTCGTCTTACACCACATTCCACCGTTTACCACCATTCTTCGTGGACGTGGAGTTGCCTTACTTCTCTACATCGACGTCATCTTCTCTCTTTCTTGTTTACAAGTCTCAAGGTCGATCACTTTTTCCATCCACCTTGGATTTTTGTATTTGAATCGTTCTTCACCACGTCTGATGGCCATTCAAGTTCTTAAAGCCACATAATACCGTACATTCAACCATTCAACAAATAATTAAAGGCGTGTCCTACTCCCGGTCATTCAACTTCCAGCTTTTATTCAGAGAGTTTTTGGATCACCCTGAAATAGGGGAGTGTCCTACTCCCGGTCCTATAAAAATACCAACCATCGGTGACCAAATGGGTCGGTTTTTCTATGAATAATGGTCGTTATTGTTGTACCAAAGAGAAACTTGTTTTTCCTCAATCAAAACCACTATTTTAGCAAATTGTTTTATTTATTTTTTTGCAATCAAAACCATTGTTCTTTTCTAAAACAACATTTAAAAATCACCATCGTTGGTGACCAAATAGGCCGGTTTAATGGACTCCAGCGTCATTCCAGCGAGCAGTGCGTTCTTATACCGTCAAACCACCCTAAATTTGAGAAACAACCGTAAAGAAATTTGGGTCAGGAAGGTTATTAAATCGATCCCAGTTCTGGGTATTCCGATCCATACGCATTTTCCAAATTCACTACTTTCCCAATTTCTAGTTTTATTAAATATTAATACTTCACTTATTTCATTAAATCAAGCAAACTTCAACTTCTCATCCGATCACTGTTTTACTATTTCTTTAATTGGTTTATTTCCTTATTGAATCTGGATTCATATGCACAAATTATGCAATCAAAGATAAAAACTTATGAAAATAACACATTTGTTTAGTTAAAGGTGAAAAGTACATTCCACCAGGATCAGTGAAAGCTGAGTGAGATTAATGTGTTTCTGAATGTTTATTTATTTTGTTAGTTGGAATTTTTCAAAATTTATTATGTTTCTGAATATTCATTTCTTTATTTACAATCAAAGTTTTGGGAGTTAAGTAGGGACCCATCTGATGCATGGGTATTGATGGAGCGCGATCCAGCTGGTCTTAGCTGTCCGCTGCCTTGCTTTCGAACGGGGTAGCAGGGATCCTGAAATGGGAGAGATGGGAAAGCTCCGGGGGGAACCCGGTGTAGAGGCTCCGAAGCTCAAGTTAGAATCTTTCAAAAGCAAGGTAATACCAGATAGCGCAAAGTTTTGCATACCTCCGTTGTCGGGGGGCAGGGGGCTCTTATAGTCGCTTCGCGTACTCGTCCCGAGGCCCTTGTCAGATCGGGTATGATTACCCTTGCGCTTGTCAACTTGGCCGTCGTCCCTTCTGCTGAGACAGAACCGTCACTGCCTAACCGTCTAACTGGAGATGGCGGCGCCAGTGGCGGTGGCAGGTGGCCGTTTAGAGTGCTGCTGCCAAAACGTCAGATCCCAAGTCAGTCAGGCGTGGCGCCCTCGGGCACGGACTTCCCTAGTGCCACGCATGGTACGACTTGTTTGGCTTTGGTGCCTAGAAGATGATGCGAAGTGCTGAGCGAAGCGGTCTTGAGCTCAGAGGTATTCCGAACTGTGACAAGGTGGGTCAGTTCGACGAAGTGTGTCCCGAGCTGTTACAAGGATCAGTTCGGCGAAATGTACCCCGAGCTGTTACAAGGTGGTCAGTTCGGCAAAGTGTGTCCCGAGCTGTTACAAGGGTCAGTTCGGCGAAATGTACCCCGAGCTGTTACAAGGTGGTCAGTTCGGCGAAGTCTATCCCGAACTGTTACAAGGTGGTCAGTTCGGCGAAGTCTACCCCGAGCTGTTACAAGACGGTCAGTTCGGCGAAGTGTGCCCTTGTTCCCGCCTAGGCTTGACCCCTTTTGCCGAGCTGTCGTTTCTGCCATGTGTCACATAATAAAGAGGTCGGGCCAAATCTTCCTTCATCAATTGCTCCCCACTCCTTGCGCCGAGGGCCTTGCCATGGTGCGGGGAGTTTTCACGAGGTGTTTGTAGATTTGTCCCGTCCTTCAAACCTTCACTGTATGAGACACTTTTGCTAGAGTTTTTTCGGTTTTCGAGAAGGCTGGAAACGTGACTTACTCAAGAACGCTGGTGGTTGTGACCGTGGGTTTTAAATTTCAAACCAACTCGCGCCGCTGGGACGTGACAGCGGGTCATTTCAAAAAGGCACGCCACTGCTGTACGTACGCCGTCGACTGTCAGGGAGACGCGTGGCGCGTCAGATTCGAAAAGACGCGTGTCAAAGCGACGTCGGTTTCAAAAAGACGTGTTGACGTTTCGCTTTTTTCGGAAAGACGTGGCCAATCACGTCTCGACTTTAAGGTTTGCGCGGTTGGTAAGAACGTGGGCCGTCGGATCGTCTTCAGTCTGCACGGTCGATTCTTGGTTACTGTAGCTATAAATAGTGGGGGACCCCAGTTGGTTTGTCACTTCTGCGGTTGTCTATCGAGTTCGCGTCCAACCTTCCAACTCGCGTCTGAGTCTCTTCCAGCTCGCGTCAAGGCTGGTTATACAGTCTTCACGGTTCTTTAGCTTGTTCTTCAAATTTTCCAGTGAGTACTTTCTTGAATCTATCTTTTCCCCAATGTCTAGCTTTGATAGCTCAGACGATTCTTCGAGTAGGGCCGAGCCGTGTCCCCAGATTGCCTCAGTGATCCTGAGGTGGAGCTTGAAGACTTGAACTAGTGGGCCGAGTTGCTTCGGGCAGTTTGGCGTCTACCTCCCGCCGAGGTCGGATGCTAGACAGGTTTGGTCCTTCGACCATGACGCCTGAGGGGCTTCAATCCATACTTCTGTCCTACAATCTTCCTGGGGGGTACACATATTTCATTCCTTCGGGTAGCTTTCCTTGGGAACACGGTCCCGATGAGATCGTGATTTTTCGAGAGCAGCTCACCGCAGGGTTGTGACTTCCTTTCCATCCCCTTCTCGTCGAAGTCATAAACCACTTCGGTGTCACCATTGGCCAGGTTCATCCGAACTCTATTCGGAACCTGGTGGGGACGATATCCCTTTTTTGCGAGCAGAACTTCCCCTTGGACTTAGAGATATTCTCCTCTATCTTGATGCTCAAGAGACAGGCGGGTCCTCTTCCTGGGGGGAGACGGGCGTATTACCTTACTCCTCGCCAGGGTTTTAAGCTTCTGCACGATCTCCCTAACAAGGTCCCGGCGTGTAAGCGGGACTACTTCGGCGTGCGAAGTGCACAAGGATGGCCCTTTCAGACCGGGTGGGGTGAGGCCGCTCCCGACTCGGGCGTAACTCTTGATAAAGAGACGGTGAAGGGTCTCCGGCAGTGGGCACGGCAAGGCTTAAAGTGCCACCACTACTTAATGGAGGCTAAGCTTTTTGCAGCCGGCCTGAGTTTGGGTAGGTTTCTGGCTATGCGGTTTCTTGCTTGCTCTGTTCCTTCATTTTTTCTGATGTTGAACTCGTTCTGCAGGTGTGATGGATGCGGAGAGAACTCGCGGCGGGCGTTTGTTCAAAGGTATGAAGAGGAGGAAGCGGGTCGCCAAGCGAACTCGTAACGAGCTGCCCCTGGATGAGGAGCCCCAAGCCCCAGACCATACGACAGAGGATCTGCCCAGGGAGCCCGAAGTGATTCCACCGGTGCACGAGACTGCCGGGGCGCCTTTCGCTGAAACCACTCATACGGGCGCTCCTGCGTACTCAAGTGCTCCTCACTCTGGGTCTGCTCATACGTGGGCTGGGCCCTCAGGCTCGGGAGCTCAAGGGAAGTTTAGGAGCGTGTTGATGCCGAACTACGCTCTTCGAAAGAGTAGGGATGCTACTTTCCCCGAGGAGGTCGCGGCGTGGACCGATCTTCCCTTGAATCAGGTCGCTTGCCGCACCGTAACACATGCCATGGTGGTAAGTTAGATTTTGTCTTCCTTTTTTATTCTGTTGCTTCTGCTGTCATTTTGCTCACTTGTTTCTTTTGGTAGGTGAATTCTTCGATTCCTGCCTTGGCGGCCCAAGTGGAGAGGAGCTCGCGACGGGCGTGAGCTGCTGAGGCTACTGCTGAAGAAGCCTTCCGTGCTGCAGAGGCAAACACCCGGGCTGCTGAGGCGGCTGCTTAAGCTGCTGAAAAGGCTGCTCGCGTCGCGATGGCCAGACAGGCGAGGTCTCAGCGTGACGCCGAGGCCATGGGGGTAGTTGTCAAGCACATGGCGGACTTGAAGTTGGATTTGCAGCACCAAGTCGAGTATCTTCAGGAGGACATTAGGGAGAGAACACAGATTTTCTCCCAAGGCATTGAAGACACCAAAAAGAAGGCAGTTGAAGACTACATTGCCTCCCCGCGTTTTGACGATCTGATGGTGGACTCTTACAGGAGGGGGTTCAAGTTGAGCCGGTGGATGATCCGGAATACATACCCAGACCTCGATGTAAGTGCCATAACCACTTCGCGCATAACTCAGGAGATGGCCAATGCTGCCGATGGCGAGCCGGTCTCTGAAGGAGAGGCAGGGCCTTCGGGTGTTGTTGAAGTGCCTTCCGATGGCGAAGAAGTGGCTCCGGGCATGTAATTTTTTTTTTTTTTTTGCCAGTGTACTCTTTCTTGCAATGGTGTCTTTTTCCCCTTGCTCATCTTCCCCGAGTTGTTTCTTTGCCGGGTTTTTAAATTTCCGTGGTCTTTTATGCTGCGAACTGATTTTTTTGCCGAGCTGATAATGTGCTGAAGTTCCTCGGCTTGCCTTGTGGCACATGGCCTGATTTTGTCCACTTCGCTAGGTGGTTTATAGGTAGTATCACCTCAAGTTCACGATGTTCCACGTTCGTGGTACTCGTTTGCCTTCCAAGGTTTCGAGTTCATATGTGCCCCCGAACGTTGTTTTTACTTTATAGGGCCCTTCCCAATTAGGTCCAAGCTTGCCGACGCCGTGTTCGGGCACCATAATTTTCTGGAGGACCAGGTCACCGACTCGGAAGCTTCGTCGCTTTACTCTGCTATTGTAGTAGCGAGCTACCTGCTGCTGGTATGCCATTGTTCGGATGTGCGCGAGGTCCCTTACCTTGTCCAGTAGGTCGAGGTTGGTGTGTAACTCGTCTCCGTTCGTCCGATCGTCGTATGTTTCTAATCGCAACGTTGGTATTTCGATTTCCGCCGGGATCACCGCTTCAGTGCCGTAGGTGAGGTTGAAGGGGGTTTCTCCCGTTGCTGCTTTTTCGGTCGTTCGGTGAGCCCATAAGACACTTGGTAGCTCTTCGGCCCACAATCCCTTAGCTCGATCCAGACGTGCTTTCAGTCCGCGCAGGATGGCTCTGTTCATTACTTCCGTCTGACCGTTTGCCTGTGGGTGCGCGACTGACGTGAAATTTTGCCGAATCCCCATGTCCTGGCACCACTCTTGGAACTTGATATCCTTGACCTGTTTGCCGTTGTCGGAAATTAGAACCCGAGGTAATCTGAACCGACATACTATGTTCTTCCAAAAGAAGTTATGTATGTTTCGGGCCGTAACAGTTGCCAGAGGTTCGGCTTCTATCCACTTCGTAAAATAATCTACCGCAACGACTAAGAATTTTCTCCCGCCTGTTGCTGGTGGGAATGGCCCAAGGAGGTCGATGCCCCATTGTGCAAAGGGCCACGGGCTGGCGAGGTATTTGAGGTCGGAGGCAGGTTGATGGTGGGTGTTTGCGTGCTTCTAACACTTGTCGCATTTTCTGACGAGCTCGACAGCTTCTGCCTTCATCATTGGCTAGTAGTATCCTTGTCGAAGTGCCTTTTGGGCGAGTGCTCTGCCCCCAAGTGTCCGCCGCACAGGCCTTCATGAGTGTCACGGAGTACAAACTCGGCTTCAGTAGGTCGCAGGCACCGCAAATAGGGGAGCGTGTACGACTATCGGTATAACCGTTCATCTATTATGACATATTTGGCTGCCTGGCGCTGCATCTTTTTGGCGATATTGCGTTCTACAGGGAGGGTTCCGTCTATCAGGAAGCTCGCGAGTGGATCAATTCAGCTCGGTTCTGCATCTAAGATGGGAGCGACCTCCTCTGTCCCCCCGAGAATACTAGGCCGAGGTAAGTCCTCTATGTACACAGTTCTCATATTGTTGTGACTCGTGCTGGCTAACCGGGACAGGGCATCGGCCTCAGTGTTTTCGGACCTCGGGATTTGCTTGATGATGTGTGACCGGAAGTTGAGCAGGGCTTCTTTTACTTTGGCCAAATATGCGATCATGGAGAGATCGCGTGCTTCATACTCGCCGGTAACTTGGTTTACCACGAGCTGAGAATCGCTGCAGATGACCAAGTGTTTTGCCTTAAACTTTCGCGCTAGGCCCAGCCCGGCGATTAGCGCTTCATACTCTGCCTCGTTGTTGGATGCCGCAAATTCAAAGCGTAGCGCGTACTCTACTTTTGTGCCGCTCGGGCCGCACAAGACTATTCCAGCTCCGCTGCCCTACCGGTTCGAGGAACCATCCACGTGAAGGATCCAGGGCTCCTCATCCCAATTCGCTCTTCGCCTGATCAGGAGAGATGCCACACTGGATGCTACTTCACGGGGTTCGAACTCTATGGTCTCAGGAGCTCTGGGTTCGCCGCAAATGGGGACCTCGGGCTCGACTTGTGGGGCTTCGTGGCTGAAAGTGCATTCGGCGATAAAATCTGCCAAAGCTTGGGCCTTGATAGCGGTTCTCGGTTTGTACTGGAGATCGTACTCACTGAGTTCGATGGCCCATTTCGTCAGTCGACCGGAGACTTCGGGTTTGAGTAAAACTTGTTTGAGAGGTTTGTCAGTTAGGACGATGACTGTATGAGCCTGGAAGTACGGGCGAAGTTTCCGAGCTGCTATTACTACGGCGTATGCTAGTTTTTCTATCTCCGGGTACCTTGCCTCTGCTCCCTGCAAAATTTTACTAACATAATATATGGGTCGTTGGACCCAGTATGTTTCCTTTATTAGTACCGAACTGACCGCCTCGTCGCTCGCCGAGAGGTACAGTTCTAAGACTTCACCCATCTCGGGCCGGGCTAAGGTTGGCACACTTGCGAGGTAACCTTTTAGTTTGTCGAACGCGAACTAGCAGTCCTGGGTCCATTCGAACCCTTTGCCTTTGACTGCCTTGAAGAAGGGTAGGCAGCGGTCTGCTGACTTAGATAAGAAGCGGCTTAGAGCGGCTATGCAGCCGTTTAGCCTCTGGACCTCTTTTACTTTCCGAGGTGGTTTCATATCTAGAATGGCTTTTATTTTGTCTGGGTTGGCCTCAATACCGCGCCGATTGACAATGTAGCCTAGGAACTTGCCCGAGGTAACGCCAAAGACACACTTGTTGGGATTCAACTTCAAACTAAACTGACGCAGAATTTGGAAAACAGAATCTAAGTCTTGTATTAACTCTTGTGAAAACTGAGTTTTGACGACCATGTCGTCTACATAGCATTCTATCTTCGTACCGATCAGGGGCCGAAATAGCTTATTTACAAGTCTTTGGAAAGTTGCTCCGGCGTTTTTTAGTCCGAAGGGCATGACTTTGTAGCAATACAGGCCGAACTCGGTAATGAAGCTGGTTTTTTCCTCATCGGATGGATCCATCCTAACTTGGTTGTAGCCCGAGTAGGTGTCCAGGAAGCTTAGCAACTCGTTTCCCGAGGTCGCGTCCACTAGGCGGTCAATTCTGGGGAGGGGGAAGCAATCTTTCGGGCAAGCTCGGTTCAGGTCGGTATAGTCGACGCACATGCGCCACTTGCCGCTTGCCTTTCTTACCAACACCGGGTAGGCCACCCAGCTCGGGTAGTGGACTTCCCTTATGAAGTTTGCTGCGAGGAGCTTCTCAACCTCCTCGTCGACCGTTCTCCAGCGTTCTGGGGCTAAGTTGCGTTTCTTCTGTCTAATGGGTCTGACTACAGGGTCAATATTAAGTTTGTGAGTTATCAGTCCGGGGATAATGCCGGGCATGTCGGTCGCAGACCAGGCAAAAATATCTAAATTTTGAAGTAAAAAACTTACCAGTTCGGCTCGTAGGGGATCTTCGATGGAAGCTCCGATGCTTAGTGTGCGAGCTGGGTCCGTAGCTGAAGCCTGGATTGCGACTGTTTCCTCCGTGGGCGAAGCTCGCTCCTCACCTTGCTCCGTCGGCCGCTCCAGCTTGAGGTCGTTGGCCGCCTTGGTTTTTCCCTTTAGGGCGGCAACGTAGCACTTGCGGGACTCGAGCTGGTCGCCCCGCGCTACCCCTATACCGAAGTCCGTAGGGAATTTCATGGCCAAATAGTAGGTGGAGACCGCCACCCGTAGGACATGCGTGATCAGCCGCCCTATTATGGCATTGTATGGGGAGGGGGTTGCGACTACCAGTTAATCATGGTTGAGTCTGACCGCACAAGGCCATGTGCCGACTTCCACATGGACAGTTATTTTCCCGAGGGGCCTAACTTCCTCTCCACTGAAACCTACCAGGGGAGTGTTCGCGGGCTTCAGCTCGCTCCTCTTTAACTGCAGCGGGTCAAATGCCAATTTGAAGAGGATGTCCGCTGAGCTGCCCGAATCTACGAGTACGCGCCTGACCTTGAAATCGCTGATCCTTAGCTTAATGACAAGCGCGTCATCATGGGGGTAGTGGACTCCTCGCGCGTCGTCCTCGGTGAAAAAGATTGGCTCTTCGGTCTTTGGCCTCTTTGGGGGGTTCCTTTCTTCGAGGGCCGCTTCACGAACTGAAGTCCGGGCCGCTGCCGAGGTACACCCCGCTACTACGGATCCTCCCACTATTACATGGATGGTTCCCCGAACTGGCGTCTCTTCCGGAGGCTGCTTCTGCAACGGTTCGGCAGGTCTGTTGCTAGACTCGGGTGCATCTTTTTCTTGCTCCCCTTGCCGACCTGCTTTATTGTTATTGTTGTGCTGTACAAAATTTCTCAAGTATCCGCGACGGATGAGTCCCTCTATCTCGTCCCGGAGATTATTACACTGTTCGGTGCTATGACCATGGTCTCGATGGAAACTACAATACAAATTCTTGTTTCTATCGTTCAGATTTCCCTTCAGGCGAGGTGGCCACTTAACGTACGGAGCGTCTTTGATCGTCATTAAGATCTCTGTCCGCCTCGTGTTCAACGGCGTGTAGTCCGTTCGAACTGCTAGGGGGGCCCGGAAGGATTGGTTCGGCTTCGGCTCCCGGGTCGGGTTTTTTCTACTCACCGGGTTGGAGAGCTCGCCTTCTCTCTTTCTTTTCTCGTTCCCGCCTTCGGTTCGTTGGTTGATCTCTTCCTCAGTCCTCATGAACTTATCTGCAAGTTTGAGGAATTCGGCCATGGTCGCGGGCTGGTTGGCCACCATGTGCCATTTGAACTCTTTGTGCGTCACCCCTCTTTTGGCCGCCGCGAGCTGCACTGCGGGGTCCAACCGTGGTATTTGCAAGCATGCCTCGTTGAACCGCTTGATGTAGCCCCGAATAGACTCTCCTTCTCTTTGGACCACTCCGAAGATGCTTTCCTCTGTTCTGGGGCACCGTCGGCTGGTGACGAAGTGTGTGGTGAAGACTTGCACGAACTGGGCCCAGCACTTTATCGACCCGGGGGCCAGGTTCCTGTACCAAGTGCGGGCTACCCCCTTGAGGGTGGTGGTAAAGGCCACGCACATGCACGATTCGCTAGCCCTGGCGAGGTGCATTTGCGACTGAAAGGCGTCAACGTGGTCGTTAGGGTCGAAGGACCCGTCGTACTTGTCCAGAGGTGGGAGTTTGAAGTCTTTGGGTAAGGGGACCGCCAGGAGTTCCGATGCGAGGGGGGAAGGAACGGAGAGAGCCGGGGTAGCCCCTACCTCGTCTGAGCTCGTGGCTTTGCCTCTGACTTCCGACAAGGCGCGGGTGGCGGTCTGACGACTCCGCCGGCGCCTTCGCCGTTGAGCGGGCCTTGTGCTGGCGCTGCTGGCCTCCGTGTTACCGAGCTCGATGGGCCCGGAGTGCTGGTAGTCCGCCGCTAGGGCGCTGAATCGATTTTCAGTGAGCGGGAGCTCGGGCTTGGAGCGCCGGGGTGCCGACCTCGCGGGCGAGGTTCCCGACCCACCCGCGGGTTGCGAGGCGGGGATGACATTTCTCTCTCTTTGGCCTGGGGACGAGGCCTGGCTGTTGGGGTGGTTTTGGGGCCGGGAGGCCTTCGCCTGGCGGGGGCGCCCATCCTACGGGGAGGCCTTGACCGGCCTTGGAGCGGGGTGGCGAGGTGGAAGTAGTGGTTGGTTCAGTGGCAGTTGGGGGAACTGCTGTTGGTAGTGATACTGGGAGATGTTGTGCATCACTTGGTGCTGGTGAAGCTGGTGTTGCTGGAACTGTTGCATTTTGGCTTGCATTGCCCGCATGCACTGCACCAGGTCCTCCAACCGGTCTTGGCTAGCTGCCAGGGGGACGGCAGTTGGTTCAGTGAAAGTTGTCTCAATGGGGAGAGGAAAGGGGACGTTTGTGGTAGGAGGGTTTACGGGTGCCACTGCTTGTGGCGTGTTCAGGATGGGGATCCCATCCGCCGAAAGGGGGATGGTGAACTGTCCAACGCACACTACGGGGACCTGAAGTTGCTCCCCGGTGGCGTTTGTCTCCGTGCCGCGTCCGGTGTTGCTGGAGGAGGCCATGAGTGTTGGGATTTTTGAAGAAGAAAGGGGGTATCGAAGTTTGGAGGGAGGCTTTTTGAAGCGTTTCCCACAGACGGCGCCAATTGATGGAGCGCGATCCGGCTGGTCTTAGCTGTCCGCTGCCTTGCTTTTGAACGGGGTAGCAGGGATCCTGAAACGGGAGAGATGGGAAAGCTCCAGGGGGAACCCGGTGTAGAGGCTCCGAAGCTCAAGTTAGAATCTTTCAAAAGCAAGGTAATACCAGATAGCGCAAAGTTTTGCATACCTCCGTTGTCGGGGGGCAGGGGGCTCTTATAGTCGCTTCGCGTACTCATCCCGAGGCCCTTGTCAGATCGGGTATGATTACCCTTGCGCTTGTCAACTCGGCCGTCGTCCCTTCTACTGAGACAGAACCGTCACTGCCTAACCGTCTAACTGGAGATGGTGGCGTCAGTGGCGGTGGCAGGTGGCCGTTTAGAGTGCTGTTGCCAAAACGTCAGATCCCAAGTCAGTCAGGCGTGGCGCCCTCGGGCACGGACTTCCCTGGTGCCAGGCATGGTACGACTTGTTTGGCTTTGGTGCCTAGAAGATGATGCGAAGTGCTGAGCGAGGCGGTCTTGAGCTCGGAGGTATCCCGAACTGTAACAAGGTGGGTCAGTTCGACGAAGTGTGTCCCGAGCTGTTACAAGGGTCATTTCGGCGAAATGTACCCCGAGCTGTTACAAGGTGGTCAGTTCGGCGAAGTGTGTCCCGAGCTGTTACAAGGGTCAGTTCGGCGAAATGTACCCCGAGCTGTTACAAGGTGGTCAGTTCGGCGAAGTTTATCCCGAGCTGTTACAAGGTGGTCAGTTCGGCGAAGTCTACCCCGAGCTGTTACAAGACGGTCAGTTCGGCGAAGTCTATCCCGAGCTGTTACAAGGTTAGTTCGGCGAAGTGTGCCCTTGTTCCCGCCTAGGCTTGACCCCTTTTGCCGAGCTGTCATTTCTGCCACGTGTCACATAATAAAGAGGTCGGGCCAAATCTTCCTTCATCAGGTATAAAAGTCCCTACTTATTGTAAAGTTTCAATAAATTACAAAGAAAATTTCCAATAATTTCAATAAATTTATTGAATAGGTTTATGTAATATTTTTTGGAAATAATTTCCTGGTAATTACTATGAGCAAAAAATAAATTTCAATAATTTCCCCAAAATACACAAATGTAATAAATTGTTGATAACTAATTATAGAAATTATTTAAAATTTTTGTTAAAACTTAAAACATTGATTAGCTTTTTATTCGATGAACTAATAATTAATTACTGAAAACTAATTATTTGGTTGGAAAAATATTTAATAATTTTCAATAAAATGGCATAATAAATTTTGCTACTTTGAGAATTGTCAATTTGTTGTTTAGAAAAATATTCAATAATTTTTAATATATTAACAAAATAAATTCTATCTTTTTTCTTTTTTAAATTGTCAATTTAAAATTTTATTTAATAAACTAATAATTTAACAGAAATTTGGATTTTCCCGCGTATCATACGGGTTCATTTACAAAAGTGAAAAAGCCCATGTTATGAATCGGGTTTATTTACAAAAGCCCAATCACAGATTGAAAAGTAACAATGTCTGGCATTTACACCCCGAACCAACCCGTGGGCCTAAAGTTGATCCTGAGCCCGCGGCCATGCCCCTGGGCTAGACCTGTTCATGGGCCGGGTATTGAACGTGGTTATAGGCCCACGGGCTTAAATCCGGGTCAAAAAGAAAGGAGAAAAAATCATCTTATAAGCCCATTGTTCATTTAAATAGGAAAAAAAAAACTATCTGAATTTTTAATTTTAATTTGAATAGGGAAAATTGTTTTTTTTATTAGGTCAGGCTTTGGGCTTTTTATCAGAGCCGGGCTCGGGCCCAAGTTATAGGCCGTTGGTCGGGCCGGACTTGGGCTCGGGCCTAACATATTTCCTTTAATGACAAGTGAAAGCCTGGCCCGAGCCCGGCCCATGAACAGGTCTAGCATGGGCAAGCCCGCCGGAGTATATAGTTTACACCCCTCTTGTATGTAACATCAAATGAAAACCCAAACTTGCAATTCCCTGGAATCCTTTATGCCTGGCCAAACGCAGCCACAGATACCAGATGCTCGTTCTCCTGCTAGAGAGAGACGATGGTGCCCACGCATTGCTGCAGGTTTCTTTCTCCGTAGCCGAATTCAGATGGTTGGTTGAGGTGTGGAGTAGCGTATAAGTTCGCTTCGTGTTTTTGATGTCAAGTGTTTGGTATCTGTGTAATGGTTTCGATCTTATACGGTTGTTGGATCATTTTCTTAGGCTTTGATTTCAGATTTTGAACAGCTTGTGATTGTGATTGATGTCATGCAGTCACAGAACGACTTTGGCGCTTTAAATTTTGAATATTTATGTTCGCCACTTAACACTTTTAATATTCGCCTTCGCCGTGTGCATTCCCTCTGCAGTAGCCACTAGCCAGTAGGCAATCACGCAGCTTCGGAAATTACTTTCGATGGGTATTGATTCTATATTTTTATAATGCCTTTTTAAACCTGTCTTCCATTGCTTTAATTTTTTTTTTCCTTTGTTGAACAAAAATCGAATGTCTTATTTTTCTTTTATTTGCTTTAATTACTTTTCTGGTGTTGCTCCTCGTTTTGTTGAGTTACTTGTGAGGGAGGACATTCCGCAGCTTTAGCCTTAATTTTGTAAAGGTTTTCCTTTCTTTACAGCCTTATAGGTCGAAAATTGCTTCAGGAACGTCGGAGAATGCCGGGGTTGTAATTATTTGGTCAAGGGGCTGTCCCAAGTTTTGTGAAACTTCTGCTGGGATCACTTGGATCATCGTCGAAGCCGGCGGGACCTCTGAGGTTCTCCTCAACCTCGAGTAGTAACACTAAATCACTAATACAGTTTTCGGTTTTCAATATATATCATATTTTTTTTGAAAAATTAGAGATGAATAAAGAGTAAAATAGTCTTTCTCTAAATAATGGTTCAGTAATGTACTGTTAAGTCATTTCGCTAATCAAAGGGAACGTCTCAGCATTTGTCAATTCCAGAGGGGAGGTTTAAGCATTTAACCTTTTTTTTTTTCTGTCTTTGGGTGAAAAGAAAAGTTGAGTGCAGTTTACTTGCCTGCCTGTCTGAACTAGGCAAAGAAATAAAGAAGCATTTTCATATCGACTCCGCCCCTCGTGATTTTCGTCTGAGCAAAGCGCCATGGCGGTATCTCTGAAGTGCTTCGTTTCGTACACAAACCCTAACTCTACTACTGTCTCTATGAGGAGTGGTTCCATGGCCTTTTCTACCCCTCTTTCTTCTGCCTCGTCGTTTTGTTCCGAACCTTCACCTTTTCGTCCTTACAATTACAGGGTCGCGGTTGCCGGTCGCTGCATATCTCTCAAAGGGTTTGGATCTCGTTCTGCTTTGCCCCATCGCCCAAGGTCCAACAACAATGGATCGGTTACCTCATTTGCTGCTTCGCATGAAGACTCGGTAAGAACACCTTGCACTTTTCTGTAATTCCGTTCTCTGTATTTATATACGTTTAATCTTCTTAACATATTGCATTCTGACTAATATTGTGTTGTTAATGTATTGTAAGTGCAACTTAAACGTTTTCATTCCGAACCGGACAGTGGTATGATTGCTAATTAGTAACCAGGTTTACTGATTAAACTAGTTGAGCGCCGGGGACGGGTGGAGACTCCGAATAGGCGAATATCATTGATCTTATTGCTTAACTTAGGAAATGGAATTTTCATGACGTTTCGTGGTGACAAGAAGGAATAGATCGTAGATGGATAGATACTTCAACTCGATCTTAAAATCAATTCAGCCGATCTTTTTTCCAACCAGATGGACCAATACTCTCTCTCTCTCTCTCTCTCACACACACACACACACACATCAGGTGGAGCAATCGTCAACCATTTAGTTATGCAGCAACGAAGTAATTCATAAATATTGTTTGTTGTTTTGATCAGTCATACATTTCCCCTCACTTTTAGCAAGCCTATGCATGAGTGGCTCATAATCCAGCGGTTGAACATTGTGTTTCCAATCCAAGTACATGGTACCAGTTATCTCAAGAATTTATGCAGTACTCGAGCCACATTTTGACTTTACTTTTGGGGGGATCCACCATTAAAACCTCTATATGCCTCCAATTGGCACCATAGCTTTGCATTATCACGGTGTTCTGTAGAGGGTCTTTAGAGGCAAGGTTTAAAATTTCACAATGTATTGATCTGTATTGGTCGACACATATTATTCCAGCCAGGTCCCGATGCGTGGAACACATTGAAATCATGTGTTGAATTCCTTTCGTTTGTATTGGGACAATATGGACCTGTATTGGGTCATTTTGGCCAATATAGATATGATTTTTAACATTCTAATCCTTGTACAATCTTTCTCATTAATAACTCCTATATTAAGAGAAACTTTTCAAATTCAAAATTGTCTCAATTTTAATTACCTCCTACATTTGAAGCAATATTCAAATTCGAAGTTGTTATAATGACACACCATTAAACTTTTATTTAATTACTATAGCCTATCATTTTTGTATAAAAACTACAAGTAGGATATAAGAATATTTGAACCTTTGGTCATTAGTTTGTAATGACCCAGTGATTTAAAAGGCATGCCTAGGCGCACAGGTGAGGCACATTTTGGGGTATGTTCCTCACCCAGGTCCTGGGCACACCCCTTTCAAAAGCCCTAACATAGACTTGTTCGGGTTTGCCTCGAGGGACGTGGTACAAAGGCGACTCATAGAATCAAGAATGCAGTATGTTTTACATCACATTAGCTACTTGAAACAATGCAATTAAGGAAAAAAAAAAAAGAGATTGTGGGTTTTAGATGCTTGAAAATGCTTTATATATTTGCTTTTATTTTTAAATTTTCATTTGAATACACTTTACATGTTATGTTTATGTATTTTAATTTTAGATAATTGGTTTTTTAAAACATTTATTTTAAAATTTGTTTATATTTTTTATTAACATTATGTTTAATTTTTTTGAATTTTCTGACTTTATTTTTGATTTTTAGCTTTTTTTTTTTTGTAGTTTTGCACCTTTCTTAAAGAGGCACGTGCCTCGCTTTGCGCCTTGCGCTTTTAAAACACTGTAATGACCATAGGTCCACCACTACGCCATACTCTAATTGCTTGTCATAATCATATGCAGTTTGATTCTTAAGTAAACTTTCTCCTCTTAGTGGTTAGTGGATGTTTGTCAATAAATGGCTAAGTGCTAAAATAGTTATTAAAATTTATATACTAATAAATATTAACACATATTATATTGTATATATATATATTTTTTAATTTAAGGTATATACATACATTTTAGTTCTTTTATCATTTTTTGATGGTTACCAATTGTGTCCCGATCCGATATATGACACTTTGTAAAAACTATTAAAGGTTTTTTATGCGTACGCAACTTATTAAAGTCATATAAAGTTTATATTTCTTGTTATTAATATATTTTTTATAATATGTTTGAGTTTCCTAGTGTATCCATGTGTATCTAAAGTGTACCCTATACGTCTCTTAAAACTGCCTTTCTGATGCACCTTGTGTTTTTGATACTCTGAACCTTATTTAGAGGTAATGCCCAAGGACCAATAGATATCTGTGTTGTGCCCTTTATTGGGATACTTGAATCTTATTGCAACGAATTTCAGGGTTGACAGCCAAATATCAATTTTTAATAAATGAATTGGGAAAGTGAAACATGTTTCTTGTACTTTGTGCTGGAGGACTGCTTTCCTTGGAGAAACTATGATGCTTCTTCTTTGGTTGAGGCATGATAATGGCTCAGATCTGATTAATCTTCTCTTTCTCTGCATCTTCAGTTTCAGTTTTTTACCCCTTTAATTGAAGTTTTTTTTTTTTTTTTTTGTTATTGTAAATTTAATGTCTTTGTATAACAGAAGAATTCAGAAATTGAAGTTGAAGGGAAGAGTGAGTTTGACATTAGAGCCAAGGAATCCCAAGAAGCACTGAAACAGACATTAGAATCTTTCAAAGAACAAGCTGTAAAGATGCAGATCATGTCTGAAGAAGCATACAAGTTATACTCTGAGAAGGCAAGGGTGGTTTTGAAGGATACCTCAGCACAGCTAAGCATCCAGGTGGAGAAAGCAAGACATGATCTGAGTATAATAGCAAGAGAAATCAGTGAAGAAGGTAAAGAATATCTTTCTACAGTGGCAGACAATTCTCCTGAGCCAGTGAAGGACATTGTGGAAACCTTTGCTTCCTCAACTAATGATTTGAAGGAAGTTTCTAAGGTTCAAGACTTTTACCTTGGGATTCCTTATGGTATGTACTGTCCCTTTTGGTATGGATGCCCTTGACGTAGATGTGCAATGTGCTTTGGTCTGTTCCTACTTCTGCAACTTAATGGTGTTTCCCTTTTCCTTGTTGATATTATTTTGATCCATACAGATGGACTATAGTTATAAGTCCTTTTAATTTAAGTTATGTATTTGTCATGGAATTCTTGTTTTGAGCAGGTGTCTTTCTTTCTGGTGGTGGTTTTCTTTCCTTCATGATAACTGGAAGCATTTCTGCTATTAGGTTTGGGGTTATTCTTGGGGGTATTCTTCTAGCATTAAGTATATCAAGTCTGAGATCATGGAAAAGGGGGGAATCGTTTGCTCTGGCTTTGAAAGGGCAAGCAGGTTGGTGAATTATATATGTTTTCTTTGTTCTTTTCTTTTTCTTTTCTCTTGTTGATTAATGAATTCCTTGAGTGACAATGGATCCTGTATTTTCTGGTTTATTGTGAGAATGTATTTAGCGGGTCACTATACTTTTTGTGCTTGTTGTCGTATAAGAGATTATGCGACTTTTATGCATAGATTAAAGTAGTGAACACAGGCATGTCACTGTAAAGTTGATGGATAGAATAAAGATAGATAAGCATTTCACTTAGGTAAAGTGTGTGGAGGAAATATCCATTCATATTTTATGTTATCTGTGTGTCTCTTGTACTAAACAAAAATAGCAAAAAGACTAACATGTACATCTAATAATTTGTGATTATTACTACAAACTCACATGACCTTTTGGTGCTTGATTTCGTTGAGTCATAATATTTTATACTTAAAATATGAGGAATGATAGTAAGCAGCACCCTGTTCAACTCTTCAACTCTTTGAATTCTCCTTCCTACAGAAATGGTGGAACCTTGAGAAGACACCCTACAAGACAAATTTGGATACCCCTTTCACAGGTGCCACTTTGTCTGTAGGGTAAAGAATTCAATGAGTTTCACTCTGACTTTGGTTACTAGCATTCTTCACCAAAACATATGTATCTCAATAGAAATTAATAGGGGGATGAGTTCTTTAGTTTGTAGCTTTAAAAGTTAGTCTTAGGGGCCATTTGATTACCGCTGAAATAGGTGCTGAAAGTAGAATGCAGAAAGGATTCCAAATGGATTAAATCCTTGGGTTTTGTTGGTATATGCTAAACTTTGGCTCATCTCTTGGCAGAAGCTAGAGACATTTTGGACTCAATGCAGGTTATGTTGAACTGGATTCCCAGGGAATTGAACACTGTAGCAGACGGGTTAGCTAAATCTGATGCTCATAAAGAATGTTTATTTAGTGATAGTGCTCTACCTTTGTAATCCTTTTTCTGTTTCGCTCTGGCGTACATCTTCTCATGTACCTCCTTATTTTTTAATATAATCTTAGTAACTTTTTACAAAAAAATAACTTGTAAAAAAACTTTTTAGGAGTAAAATAATTATCCAATGCCTATCTTCATCATTCAGCAAATAAGTAGTCTCCAGCTGCTGAAATGCAAAACAACATATTTTTACAAAAAATAAGGAGGTACATGAGCACCAAAAAGGATATATTAGTTGTTAGTAGTTTAAGGATATTATCAAAATTTAAAAATATTTGTAGACATTTTTTAAATGACAAAAAAACATGCAGACAGTGTACAGATTCCTATGCTATATGCAGCCAATAAACTACTCTACTTGTGATGCAACCAATCAAAACAGATTGGTTCCTCACAGGTCGACCACAACATAGCTGCTTGAATA
Organism: Nelumbo lutea; assembly: GCF_056320005.1. Lineage (NCBI taxonomy): Eukaryota > Viridiplantae > Streptophyta > Magnoliopsida > Proteales > Nelumbonaceae > Nelumbo > Nelumbo lutea. Next base: position 1,496,959 of record NC_142685.1, on the reverse strand, counting down.
CATCTTGACATAATGTTTCCTCTTTTCCTTCTAGGGGAGAATACAGATTCCTATGTCAATATGCAACCAAAGAGATAGATACTCTACTGGTGATGCAACTAATTAAAACATTAACATCCTGTTATTTGTTAGAGAAGGAAAAGAAAATCTAGATTTTCATTCCCAACAGATTGACCACAATGTAGCTGCTCAAACACATTTTCTTCTTTTCCTTCCAAGGGCGAATAAGTTAGTTGTTAGTAGTTTAAGGATATATTCTTGTGGCTGCAATTGAGCACCAAAAAGGGAGGAAATGCCTCCAACTCCCTGAAACATAAGCGTGCCACAAAAAACTGACTGATCTCATTCATCCTTGAGAACTTGACAGTCTCCATCCACCACCAGATCTGTCCACTCTTATCTTTTTACCAATTCGATCCTTGAATAAGGGTTAATATTTCAGCCTAATAAAATGTTATGTCCAAATACCAAACAGACCAAGAAGGATATCTAATAAGGGATGTAGCCTCCAAAAGTTCAAGTCATGAAGAGTCCTCCTTGGTCATAAATCATAGATAGGCTCAGAAGAAAAAAAAAATGTATAATGAGATTTTGGTTTATTTCTAAATATGGAAATGGACTGATGGAGTTAATCTCAAGGGAACTTCTCACAAAGAGGAGTCCTCTCCACCTCCTCACCAAAAGGAAAAGTAAGGAAAAGAAAAAAAGCTTCCCAGACGACTGTTTTTTTTTTTTCTCTGGATCATTTCAGACCGTATCTCTTCTTGCCTCTACTGTTCTATGTAAGGGCATGTCTAAATTGTCTTATGTGTTTTCTAGCTACAAAAAATGGGCATCCTAACAAGAGGAGTAATAAACCAGCACACTTGCAATCACACTTTGATATTACCTGACTGGCAGATGAAGTGTTTATCTGCATGTAATATACTAATGCAGTTATTATTTATTTTTTCAGAGTTAGTATTTTCAATAGGAAGTAGTATATTCCTTCAGAGTTCAGACCATGGGCAATTTGTTGTGTAGGAATATTCTTGTCATGGTTTTAGCTTCTCCTATGGGCTTAGTGTTGTGAAATAAAGAATGTTGGTTGAGTTTTGGTTTAAATATCACATCTATAAAAAAGCATTGCTTTCTGACTATCTAGATGTATTATTAATTATTTTTAATTGTGCATTCTATTTTGCACTTCATGTTTTCAATTATTATCTTAGAAAGCATATTTCTAAGTAGAGTTTCGGGGATGCAGCTGTTGCAGGTATAATATTTTTAAGGGACTTGCGCTTGCTTTCACAGGTAAAGGCTCTATTTTTTTAATGGATGTATATATTAATAATAAGAGGGAGAGGATCCCACAGAAAAATGCTTTACAAAAGGATATACATCTGCCACAGTGCCACTTCCAGAAGGCTAGCCCTATTCTATGCATCAAGACCTTGCTGGCTCAAAGGCACTATCTATTATAATGTTGTCATGGAACTGGTATAGCTATTAACCTCTCTTTTCCCATGGCTGTTTCTGATGTTTCTTTATTTTTTTCCTTGCAGAAGCCATCATTTTCAAGTTCCTTTATGACACTCATCAGGTTTATTAAATTTTTTCATAGTTTCTGGTATTGTCTTCTAATGCTTTCATCATGGATATGGCACTGAACAGAACGGAATAGTGAAATGGGATTCTCGTAGCTGATCCCATATAGTTGAGACAGGACTTAGATGATGATGACACCAATATCTTAAATTCAGAACGTATCTTATTTTTGCTGACTAGTTATTACCTAGGCATCAACTAGTCATCTACTAGAGATTCAAAAAAGTCTACTCATCGCCTCATCACATTGATAACACTGGTTCATGGGATAAGTTTCAGCCTGGCGCACCCTGAGTCCGAATAAAGGTCCACTCTGTTGTAGGATTCAGAGTTGCATGGTTAAGAGAGTGTATGGTTAAGATAGGTCATCCAGAAAACAAATAGGCCAAGTAACTGGTTAAGATGTGATTGGTTGGATCAGAAGTCTTACAGTCAAACTTATTGATTTTTGAGCCAAAATTGTGGAGATAGGCCAGGTGATGGATTCCAATATGGCTATCCTTCTAGTTGTAGAATTAGCATTTAGAAAAAAAAAATACTATGAAAAAATTAGCATTTGGAAAAGACTTGTTGAAATTATTGAGCCCTTTAAATCTGGTTTTGTAAGCTAAATAGCAGTCACCCCAATGCCTGTGCTTCATTTCATGAAGATGTTATGTGATCATCCATCAAGATGCTTCAAGTTTATCTACATAATGAGGCAAAGTCTTTTAACATTATGCAATGAGGAGACTAGTTCATTTATTTGCCGTGATTTCTTCTCAATGTTTTTTAGGTTCCTTTCTTGCTTGCAATCGACATTTTCTGAGTTCAAAAACACATATTTGGACATGTTATATTTCTAGCCTTGATTTTTATTTTATGGTCATAACTCCACCCATCCAACGAGTATTATTTTCTGCAGTGGCACAATGGTGGCTTTCTATTTGTATAGGATTACGTTACATGGTGATCAGAAGAAAGGACCAAGCTTGGGCTATGGTTCAGAAAATTAGTGCTGGTACACAAGGTCAGTATTTGACAGTAGTCTGTTTCCCTTGGGTTATGTTTGGTTTGAAACAAAAAGTAGGGAAAGGAAGGGAAACTTGGGGAAACCTATACAAGGCTTGTAAAGGTTTCCCTACATTTCCCTTTCCCTACTTTTTCCTTCAAACCAAACACAGCCTTAAGGAAGTATCAATCTAGACGTATCATATGTAAGTATTAATGATTCTGACCTGTATCAAATCTATAAAGTGACTTTTCGCCAGACAAAAAAATGATGAAAACTGATTAATTCATGCCTTGAAGTGGAAATTTGTCACAGTATCATTGTCATTTCATTGTCTTTAACAGATCAGAATTATTTTCATGTTTCTCAGTTTGCCATGTGGCTTACGTTTCATATGATGATGGTTATAAGATGGGAGAAGCTGATTTTCATTGCTTCTGCTTCGTTCATTCAGCAATGCTAAGCATATGGGTTGGGCAGACGTGTTTTTGAAGTTTGAACAGTGTGTTGAACACCATGGACCTGCTCATGGGACCAATTGTATTGTCATTTTTTTTCTTTCAAACAATGGGCCCCACGTTATGCACTGGATTGATGCTGCTCAAGTCACTCTGTTCAAAGACAGGTTTGATCAACCCATAGTCTTAGCATTTATATCATTCATTTTGGTCACTTGGTAGAATCTGCTTTTTTGCCAGTATCCAGATTCTCATCCATAAGCTGGATTTATTGGTTGAGTTCAAGTGGATCCACAAAAAAATGAATCATAATAAGCTTCTATCTGATGACATTCAACTTTTGAACCAATAGATCTACTTTTTATTGGATGTTAAAGAGTTCTAATCTGACTGCACCAGAAGGGGCGCAAGTCGGTTACGTGATTTGAGGAATTTACACTGCATCAGGCATGGGCTTTTGGGCTGGGCCCATTCAAATTTTAATAAGTTTCAACCTGAGCTCGCCAAAGCCGCACCCCCAGCTTACTTGATTCTAGTTCTTTATAGATCTTTATGAAAGCATCTACTAGTACTTACATGTTTTTTTCTCATTTTCCTATGCTCCAGGTTGAGGAAGGTTTAATTGAACCAAAAGGAAAATGCCTGTTGGGGGAAAGGGCAGATGAATAAGAAGGAAGCATAGAATGATATGAAGATGCCCACTTCCTTTGGGAAGGTAGATACTGTCCATCCCCACCTCCCACCCCTTCCATATTTCTGTCGATATATACTCATATATCTCAGCTTTTGATGTTAAAGACTTTGGAAAATTACTCTTTTTATTATTTTCATTTTTCAATAGGAATGGTTGTTTCGCGAAGTTAGGTTTGGGTGTTTTTGTTAATTAATGTGGAAATTTTTGTTTTTTGAGAAACAAAATCATGCACATTGGCGAATGCAAACTTAGAACAAGGCTTTTTAACTACTATAAGGAGAATTAGCACTCCCTTATATATTTATCAGCTATCCAAGGTAAGAGACGGTTGGCTTGTCATTCTTCTCATGCTTCCAGGGAAATATTTGCGTTGTTAGGTTGTGTCCGAGGTTTCTTACTTGTAATGACTTTGTGTACATTGAACTTATATTATCAGCCAGGGGATAGGTGGTTGTTCAAAAGGTCCACCTTCCATGGAGAGGAATTTTAAAGTAGAAAACATCCGGGTTTGATACTTGGATCTCAACTGCGCATATAGCAAAACTGTCGCTGCAAATGAGCATTATTGACGGAATAGGTATTCTTGTGAAGTTGTGATTCGTGCTGGAGAGGCTGCACAGATAGATCATAGATCATCTCCTCCGTGCGGAAAGACTTGCCATTGTTTGGTTCAAACTCCATCCCCGTTCGTTCCACCCAATCTAAAAGACATCTCTCCTTTTTGTTTCTATCCTTTGCTTTTCTCTGTTTATTCGGGATGATTGGTGTAATTAATTAGGTTATTCTTAAACGTAAAAAATCTCAGCTCCCCAGGTTAATTTATTTACTTATGTACTACCAACTCCCTCCCTGAGATCATTTCTACTTCTCAAACCTAATGTGATTGAATCGATGGCGACTCCGTCAGACCATCATCAACCACACTTAATTGGGATTTGGGACTCTGGATCTGCTGCTAGTGCAACCAGAGTCTAGGAATTTTTTGTCAGTCAATGCAACCAAAATTAAAGTAATAAAAACTTGGAAAAAGCAAAAACATCAATTTATAAAATTTATTATTAATCATTCCCTTACATTTCTTTAAGCATTTTTCTTGTTTTCTTTCCTCCCTCTCCCTTTTCCCTCTCTTCTTTGTTGCATTCATCACAGATTACGGATTGTTTTTATACCAAAGCCAATGTTTTGTTTTATACTTTTAATCAAATTAATTATTTTATTTTCTATTAATTTGTTTTAAAGATTATAAGAAGGTAAATGGAGTTTGGTAGCGTTACTTTTAAGCTTTAATGGCTCAAATCTTTATATATTTCAAATTGGTCATAATTTTTAGAGTAAATTGCCCAAACTTCCCCTGAAGCTTTTGACTATTGCTGAAATCTCCCTTGAAGTTTGGTAATTGTAATCACCTCCATTGAACTTTTTGACATAGTTGCAACTTGCAAGTAGACTCCAATAGGCCCCTTGTCTTTGAATATTTTAAAGAGAGGCATGAAAATGCTCAAAATGCCCATTCAGTTACTATTTGAGGTAGGATTTTACAAAAGGAAAAAGAAAAACAATACAAACTTTATTAACATAAAATAAAAGAGATTTTAAAGTTGCAATTTTACCTGAGTGATTGATAAGAAAGGTAAATTTGTAAAACAAATCAATTTCGGAAAAAAAAAAAAGATCGGAAGGGCTTGGGATAGCAATTGAGATGAATAAAAAATTTAGAAAATAAACATTTTGGTCAAAAGTAACTGGATGGGTATTTTGGATATTTTCGTGCCTCTTGTTAGAGGATTCTAATAGAGGGATCTACTTACAAATATGTTAGAAAGTTCAACAGAGGTAATTGAAATTACTTAACTTTATGGAGGTTTCACCAATGATTAAAAAGATCTTAGAAGTCAAAGACCATAGTTAGTTCAATTGTTCGTTCTTAAGGTGATGTAGCTCTACCCGTGTAAGTATAACAGAGGCTAGTGGAACCCAATCAAATCAAAATAAACATGTCTATGACCTAGCAATTGGGTTGGGTGGGTCATGTTTGGGTTGGGTTGGAAAATTCTAGACCCTAACCCTAAACGTTCATATTAGTGTTGATTGATGGGTCAATTCGGTTCATCCTTAAAAATAATTGAAAGTTAAAAAAAAATAAAGAATAAATACATGTAAAATACCAAAATTAAAGGAATTATTCTTAAAATTCTAAACATAAAATTAAAAACTTGAACATTCAATGATTCAAACATTAAACGATAAAGGGTAAAGACTAAATAATAAAGATTAAAAGAGTGTAAACTTCTAATAATACATAAAGAGTAACTCCCAATTAGACCTAACAATTGGATCGACAGGATTCGGTTGGGCCGTGTCAAGTCATTCTCAAATTCAAGTAACTAAATATGAGACCCTAACCATATTTTTTCGGGTTGGGTTGGGCCAGGTTTGTGGGTTGGATTAATTTTTTTTCCATGTGATGCATTCTGTTATCAAAACATGTATTCAATGCCTTTACTTTTAATCATGGTTTTCAAAATCAGACCAGATCGGACGGGCGAATCGAAAAAATTGGGAGGTGAGTAGTTCTGTTTTACCCCAAAACCATTATTTCCCCCAAAACCATTGATTTGGTTAGCAAACTGCTGACCCAAGCAGTCGAACCGTTCAACGGTTTGGCTGGTTCAAATTTTTTTTATATATTTTTATTTTTTTGTCAGAATGAGCTGTCTGTTTGATTCAAATGGTTGGACCATTCAACCCGAGAACCGGACCCGACCCGACCCCAGACTATTTCGTTGTTCAGGTCAATTTTAAAAATCTTGCTTTTAATTAGGTTTCACGAGCCCATGTTACACTTGCCATCTTGTTTGCAGTAGATTAGAACCCCTAGTCTTTTTTCCCATTAGATAGAATCCCTAGTTTGTTCTCTAAATTGGAGTACGGGTCTCTTGCCAATAATATACCTTCCAACACCCTCTCAATATGATTTGAAACCACACTTCTCAAGCTCATACATGGTGGATCCCACTTTAATGGAGTGTCCTAGTCTTATGGTGAGATGTGCAGTGTTAGAGCATGTTGGAAGGTATACTGTTGGCAGGAGATCTAGACTCCCTAAATTGGAGTTGGGATCTCTATATTCCAATACCCTGCCAACATTATCTGACACCGCACATCTCATCGTACCATTAGAACCCATCATAAAAGTGAGACCTGCCATGTATGAGATGCGTGCATCCGATCATGTTGATAGATTATTAGAATGTGTTTTGTTGGCAAGATAAATTGATATTCTAAAGAAAAAGTGAAGAAAAAAAATAAGGGTTTAACTACGATGCTGTGGGAAGAAGTGATACCAGAAAACCTTGTAACCAATCAACTTGCATCATAAAACTAAGTAACCAATCAAGTTGGTTTTTATAAAATTCAACCGGGGTGATTGGTCATTTCTAGCATAAATAGATTTTCCCATGGATGAGAATATTTTAGGGAGAATGATGGTTCAGCCCAGGGTCAAAATTTTTAGCCCCAAAGTACAGTTGGGGTGAGTGTTAGCTCGGAATTGATGCCAATTCATGGGTGGACATTGGTGTATAAAGTGGGGGTTTTTGACATTTTTGAATGTTTATAGCTTATGCAGTGGAATCCAGAAATCTGCATTGGGCCTGTTCCTACTTCTCCAGATATTTTAAAGTATGTCAAAACTTATATAAGATGAATATTTTAAAGAGTTCACATTGGCGCACCTCAGTGAATGCTCCACATGCACATGTCAGCTTGCATTAAGAACATCTGCCGTAGTTGTCATTGGGAGATGTTCCCATACAATACACGGTTGGGATGTGCACGGCATCCAGCCGCAATCTGTTTTTATGTTTTAAGTGGTGGCTCTGATTTGCGATTAAGTGTTCTCTTTAAAGCAAACCAAACCGTTGTTATCTTCTTTTCTTATATTCTTTGCGATTGTTATGGGATTTCAAATGGTCCGTCACTTGTCATCGTCATGTTCCTTTTATCCCCATTGACCCGAGTTTCAACAGTTGAAGTTAGGAAAACCAACTATGCTAGCAAGGGAGATTATTACCCTGTAATTTCTTTCTATGTTTTGGACTGAAACCTCAGTATTTTGATTATTTGCCATTTCTTTTCAATGTCAACTTTTTAAACAAACAAGTCAATCAGTCTACCAAGGCCTCAACCAACATGAGTTTAGTCTGTTTAGTTTCAACTCATAAAACTTGATAAAAACACTCAAAGTTGATCCTTAATTAAAACATCAATTATTGTCGGGTATCTTTAATCTTTTCCTTCCTAGTTCTCCTTTGGGTTGTGGCTTTCTTGTTTCTCTCCTTTCTCAGGCCACAATTTACAGAAGGAACTAAAAGCTTATACTGGGTTTATGTTCTTCTATTGGTTTCTTGACTGAAAGAAATCATGATTTTCAGTACTCTTTTTTGTTCTTCTAACAGGATCCCAGTAATTATTTCTTATGGTGCAGAATGATGGAGAGAGCACCCTCAAAGCAAATTTACAGTCCCTGCAGCAGTAGGCATTCCTGCTAAGGAGCTAGAGATACCCAAACGCCAAGCTAAAAAAGGTCTGTCTCTATTGACCTTTCAATCTCTTTTTATCATGCTTTTCGTGAGCTCAATGGAAAAGCTTATATATGAGTGGTATTCACATTTTTTAATTTCCTTTTATTAATCTGTTTCCAGATCAATTTCGACCCGAATACTTTTAGACTACCATCTTTTTAATTCAGCTTCTTCTGGACCATAAGGAACAGTTAGAATACACGGCAAAGAAACCAAATGATCCTTTTCTATCATTCATAACACCACCATCACACCTGATGATAATACATTGACCATCTGAAATTCTATTATGCTCTCTTAAGACATTTAAAAAACTTGAGCAATTGATTTTACCATTTTCAGGTCGTTTGGCAAACTCCATTACATCTCTAACTCGTGATAATGACTAAGTCATTATGAACATCCCAAAGGCTACAAAAACCACTGCAATCCACTCCAGAAACCTCTTTTTTTCCACACTTTCATGAAAGGAATTAAAAAAACAAATAAAATCAAAGATAGAATGCAACTGATCATTACCAATAACAACAGAGCACGGACTGGCAAAAGGAACAATACGACTAAATGGACAAAAAAAACAAAAAAGATGGACCTGCCTCAATCTGTTCCAACTGTAGATGCAGACAAGAGACAAGAGATAGAGGATGGTTGAATTGAGACCAGGGATAGATAGGATGATGAATGGGATGAGTAGGAGAAAGCAGTGAAGTCATCAGGGGGACTCCAGGCTGGAAATGCATCTTTGAAATTCGAATGTCTTGATCTAGTACGGATGATGGTTGGGATGATTTAGAGTTTTTTATGGAGGAAAAAGTATAAGCTTTTTCCTGTTGAGAGAAAAAGGAGTAAAAGAAAATGACAGGAATAGAAAGCAATTTTAGTGATGGGTGGGTGCGAATGAAACGTTCTTGTTTTTGGAAGTGATTGACATGGGTAAGTGGAGATGTGCCAAGGAAATTGGCTTTCATGGTAAAGGACTAAGCTCAGGAATCAATCAGCATCCATAGACCAAAGCTTTCTCCAACCTCACTTCTCTAAATGGGCCAAACTCTCTCTCTCTCTCTCTAACCTAGGTATATTGAATGCAGAGAACTAAGTGTTCGGATTATGTTTGAATTGGCCAAGGATCTCATGTGGCAGCCTCTGCAGCCATTTTCTCTCTCTAGCTACATTGACACCACGCAAGATAGATAAGCACGACCAAGAAGGAGTGTCCTGTACAGACGAGGAAGTTAACTCGTCTTGGAATAACTCTTCAGGCCTTTGACTTTCTCTTTTGGTTGCAGACCTTAGTGCATGGCTCTGTCCTTGGCAGGGCTATTTGATTGTGTGCTTGATCTAGAACACCTAGATCGGACAATATCACCAAGTATTGTGTAGAATGCAAGCAATGCTCTGAATACGGAATTAATACTGTTATTCCACATCGATCGATCATGAAATATTATGTTCCCCACTGAATCTTTAGAGACATCTTTCCTCTCCCTCTACTATAAATGAACTTCTCCCATAGGATGGGGTCCCAAATGCACTAAATGAGGAGGGGATTGGTAATTGTCAATGGGGCATTCTTCCCCACCAAATTAACACCATATATTATGGTCCCATTAAAATCATTTCACTTCAAATTGAAGGTGTCTATTATTCTTGGAAGATTGCTTCAGACTGTGGTCTATTATTGAAGATGGAACCTACCCAGTGTACCCACCATGATGCCACCTGCTGGCCCGCACCAGTAATCGCCCCCCACTTGTGTTGTACCATATGTGAGTGAAAGGCAGAGCGAAAGAGGTCGTGCCAGATGGAGTTGGGACCAAAACCAAGATATCCATAAATGGCCTTTCCCGGCAATATCTATGATGCCGGAAAGGTATGATACCGGCCGGCCAAAGGCGTGTGTGTGTGTCATGTCATCCATCCACTGTTGCAAAATGGGGTCTTAATTCTGAAACGTTGCCTTGGTGATTACCAACACTTGATAGATGTGAGAAATGACATTCATTTGAGACTGAAATTCTGAATGTATGGGGTGTCAAGACTCCCCAGCTCATGTTTGTTGTCTGTTCAGGAGAGTCCATGCAGCACTGGGTCTCATCGTGGCTCCCATTTTGTAGGTTCAAACCAGCAAAATCCAAAATGGCTCCAAGCCGGTCCAACTGCTCCAAAAGTGAGTCTTGATGGTCCGGAAGCAGTTAACAGCCAGGTCTACATCAAGACAGACATTCAAAGAGTGTTCAAAATCCAAATGTCTTGACATCTTTCATAACAGTGTTCAAAATTTTCATCTCAAATGTAATATTTGTGTTGACATATTTGAAAAGTACAATAAAAATAAAATAAAATCGAATTGGGTTTTGATTCATTGTTTTTATTCTCATAATATGTTTGAAATCATAGGGTGGCCATAAACCCAGCCCATCTGGGGCCAGGCCTGAGCCCAAACTAGAACCCTTAGCATAGGTGCTCAGTGCAGATCAGCCTTGACCTGTGATCACCCTCATTTGAACCCAAGTCTTTTAGATGAATTGTAGGGGTGGATTCTAGCTGAGCACCATATATCTGACTATTCAAATTTGCCTCGGAAAAAAAAAATGAGACTTGAGCTTGGGCGTTTGATTCGAATTAGAAACATGAATTCAAATGCGACTCGACTCAAAAGCTCATAAACTTGAGCTCAACTCGGCTTAAGATCGACAGTGTGTAAGTTTCATATAAAAAATATAAAATTATATATATATATATATAAATAATTATTACGAATCGAATGCATAAAAATATTATACATAATATAAATCCAATTAGATTCGTAAACTTTACAAACCAAATTTTATTGGGCCCGCTCAAATAGGTTGTAAAAAGCTCTATTATTTATGTTCATTCCTAATGAAATGGAACAAATCTACATTAAAATTGATTTTGTTGTTAGAGTTAAATGGATTTTAACAACTTTCTATTCTTAGTGCCTATGAGTCAAAAAAACAAAAATAAAAATAAATTTAGTTGATCATTAAAATTTATAATTTTGATCGTCAATTAGTTTTTTAAGAGTAGCTCTTTATGGTTCATACTTCACATAAACTGTTTCTTATGTATTTATCTCTTATTTATAGTCATTAAAGCTTAAGATTTTTTTATTGTAATTGATAGATTTTTAGGACTTAATATCTGGGCTTCTATGACATGTTCATGTGCATATATCTTAATTTTTGCATAAAAAAAATCTATTTTGATGTGACTCTAAAAATTATATTTTCCAATACTCTTTTTCATTTCTAATACTTTGGATCTTGTATTTTCCTTCCACCAACCGAACACTCCAATAAACCACTCACACTTGAATCTATAAAAAATCAGAACTATAAAATCCTAGTCACTGAGATCTCATGAAACTGTTGAACATGCCTACTCCAAATAAAACAGTAATAAATAAATATATATTTATATAGTTACAATGTGCCGTCTTGCAGATCCAACATCATATGCTATCAACCACTACTTGCTTTGTGAAAGTTGCACGGGATATCATTTTGTCCCTCGACAAGGTAAATAAGTACAAAACTCCTCTTTGTTCTGCACCAACTATTCCCCCTCACATTTCAAGACTAAAGAATTGCTTTTTTTTTTTTTTTTAATTTCTTACCTTTCTAAATTCGTGCTATTTTCTTCACAAGAAGCACGCCATGCCCATCAGCCCATGAATTATGGGAACAGGTTTTCCGAAATTCTCTTCCTTTTTCCTCATTTACCACCACAATTTATTTATTTATTTATTTATTATTTTTTTTTTCGGAAAACTAGATTTATGAAGAGCACCTACTTCAGTACTTGTAAGTCACCCCATGTAGAATAGCAAGAGAGACAGAGAGAGAACCCATGTGCAACAGTGGTAGTAGGTGCAAACTCCATAGAGAAGGTTCTCTAAGGCGGGCCCACAATAGCATTTAAATAAGCAAAAGTTTCAAGTGATATGTATTAGTTTAATAAAAAGGTTGAGATAAGCAAGGGTGACAATTATAATATGACTATAATTTATACCAACACTACCTACCTTGCCTTGCTAAACAATACTTGAAATTTTGTCTTTGTAAAGAAATTTTCAATGACATTATTAATTAAGGCTGGCCAGTGTTTTGGGATTGAGAGTTGGGACCCCCAACAAGCTAATTTTTATTTATCTGAAATTTAGTAATGCATATAATTGAACGGAGGGAAGGGAAGAGTTATTTATCTGAAATTTAGTAATGCTTTGTTTATGATACTAGACGAAGGAAAGGGAACTCCAAGCTCTTCGGTTTTTTTGAAGAGACGTCGGCTAAGTAGGTATTTGTCATCAATGCCGTTGCTTTAGAGATATTTTCTGAAAAAAGGGTGTACGGTGTTGTATGTATGAGAATTGGTTGTACCGTTTTTTAGAAAACGATTCTTTTTCTTTTTTGTTTGATATCTATGTTGCCACATAGGCTGTTTTTTTGGAAAAGAGGCACTGGTTTTGTTTGGTACTTAATGCTGTATAACGGTTTTCAGTATTGATCTATTTCATCCAATGCCCAAAATGATGTATATTGACAGTTGGAGCAATGTCTTTTCTAAAAAAATGATATCAAATAAGAGACCATTTTCTGAAGCACCGCTTTTTCTGACCTGGATGTAACATCATTTACTCAAAAAACGGCATCAATGCCAAACACCACATAGAGAAATCGGAATCAAAAGATAAAGCAAACTGAATGAAGAAATAAAAAGGAAAAAAAAAAAAACATGAAGAGTGCTTCTTTTCCGACAGCATCATATGCTGCAGTATTCCATTCCATTTGTATAAGAATATACCTTCAGTTTCTCAGTCTTCACTACTCACTAATTCATCTTTTACCAAGAAAAATAATTCCTTATTCCTCTCTCTCTCTCGGCTCATTATCACTATCTCTAACTCTGCTACGAAAGGCACGCATTAGCTTTTCTTTATTGATAATGGTTCTTTTTCTTTCTTCATTAATTCCATTTACTTCCACCCTCCTTTTGGTTATTCGCTTCCTCACTTTAGCTTTGGCTCAGCGTGTATCACTAACTTCGTCCTCACTTTCAATTCAGCGTTTGTTTGTTTGTTCGTTTGTTTTATTACCAGGTAAACCAGGTCTATACTTATCAATAAAAAAGTCTTATCTCATCTGTACAAAGAAATGAAATAGTGGGATGTGGAAGCTGAGTTGGCAGTTGGGAGCCCAAATGAGCCCGCGTAATTGATGAATGACATTCCACATCAAAGAAGCCCAGACAGAGTGATTAATGAACTTGCCACTGCCCTAAAACTAAAATCCAGCTTCTGAATGAAAGAAGATTGCAACTGTTCGGAGGAACCGAATAGAGTGGGGCCAACGGCCAATGCCAACCAAGTAGCCAAGCACAACGTAACACATGCCGATCAAACTTCTGAATAACAATCACACTTCACACCATCCCAGTCGGCCAGTCCCCAGCCTGATGATGACACTGTTTATGCGTCGTCAGAAATCATAATAACCCCTCAAACCGATGTAGCTTAATAGTAATATTCGTTCAGCTTTGCGGTTCCTGGTTCCACTTCCAACTTGACAGCCGGTTCTACTTCTACCACACACCATTGGATCGTAGGGGGTAGGTAGGGTCTCCTGTTTGCTTCACTTTACATACATACCATCATCCATCCATCCATCCATCGTACAATACAAATCTCCTGATTTTATATTTTTTGAATGGCACGCAAAGAGCGGTAGTAGTACAGTCTCCACTCAAGTGCAAAAAAATTGAACCAATAATGACTTGAGAAATTCAGCCACAATACAAAACAATTGGTTCACAACTCAGATTTCAAAAGGGCTTCCAAATTGAAACCCGGTGAAAAAGAATCCGGCAATATTATAATAACAATAGAAATAATGACATAATCTAAGAAATGATGACACACAAGAAACTACATACAGAAACCTCCAACACCTACAGAAAACAAACGAGTGAATAGGAAATTTCCTAAAAACCAAAAATTACAACAATCAATTTCTCTCTCTCTCTCTCTCTCTCTCTCGCTGTGTAATTAGACTGCTAAACTAGCCGGATTCTTCTTCGCCGGAATACCCATTATCCATCCCTTCTATGTTCTCCCTTTCTAGTTGTAGTAAATTAAAAAAAAAAAAAGTCAAACTCATACCAACTCCTCTTGGCCTTCGGATGGGCACCTGATCAATTCCAATATATTAACCACTTCTGCCATGTCCGGCCTATTTGATGGCACCTGTGAGGTACAGATCAACCCTAGCTTCATCACTGGAATTGCTTCCTCCGCTAGGAAGTTTCCACTGAGCCTCCCGTCCACGCACTGCTCCACCCTACCTTCTTCTAATGCCCCTCTCACCATGTCACACAGCACCACCACGTCATCCTCCATATATTCCACAGGCCGTTTCCCTGTCACCACTTCTAACAACAAAACCCCAAACCCATATACGTCACACTTCTCCGTTATCTTCACTGTCCGACATGCAAATTCAGGCGCCATGTACCCAAGTGCACTCTGTATCTTGCTGCTTAAAACATAGCGATCAAGCATCGGTAGCAGCCTCGCCAATCCAAAATCTCCAACCTTTGGCTCCCCAGTGCTGTCAATCAGGACGTTGCTTGCTTTCAGATTGTAGTGGATTATGTCCAGTTGGTGCAAGTGAGCCAGGCTTCTTGCCGTCCCTAGAATTATGTTGAACCTCCCATGCCATGAGAGGAAGCTTCCACCCGCTCCTTCATGCAAGTGTTTATACAAACTCCCACCAGAAATAAACTCATAAATAAGGAGTTGCAGTGATGGAGTCCAGTAATAGCCTTCGAGCGCCACAAGATTAGGGTGCCGAATCTTCCCCAACTTCTTTACTTCTCTCTCAAAATCTTCCTGGGACTTAACAAGGCTTGACACAGTAAGCTTCTTGATGGCAACTGGATGGCCATCTCTGAGTACCGTACGGTATACAGCTCCAAAACCACCACGGCCAAGTTCACAGTCCTTGTTGAGCAGGGCATGGGCCCCGGCACTGAAATCAGGGTCACCAGAAAACATGACAAGCTTGCCTGAGTTTGCATCGGTGGTAGGAGAATGGCTGAAGTCATCAACACCCGAAAGCGTGAGGGCTGCAGCAGAACGTGAAGTAGATGACCGCACACGGAGGTTGAGGACAGTGACAGCAACCACGCCGAGGGCAATCACGACGGCAGCACCAATTGCAATTAGGGCAGAGATGCTGAGAATGATCTTCTTGGGGTGAAGGTTAGGAGAGAATGAACCCATGCCAGAGGAATCAGAAGATGAGTTAGGGTTAAGGACAATTGGTTTGGGAAGGACAGCAGGGCACGAGCGGTTAACAGCAGAGCCACAAAGGGATGGATTACCAGAAACTGAGGAGGGGGAGATAGTGTTGAAGAAGCCACCAGCAGGTAACTCTCCTTGGAGGTGGTTGTGGGAGATATTGAAAGACAAAAGATAGGGGAGATTGGCTAGCTGCTTGGGCAGGCTTCCAGACAGATTATTCAGGGCTAAATCTACAATTTTGAGATTGGTGAGATTTGCTAAGGTTGCAGGAATCGGACCTGAGAAGTTGTTCTGCGACAGGATCCTATGCAAAAAAAAAAAAAAGGAAAAAAATATTCAGATTAGAAACTTACAATAATGATAACAAGTACAAAATCTCGAGACAATATTATCCCACGTCAGATTAACTCCTTGTTGTCTGGCCCTCATTATCAAAATTTAAACAATAGAGCAGTGATTTCTATAACCAATGCAACTAAAGCATCACCACAAGCAATGGTGGAAGAAGAATGTGAATTTTCAATAAGTTGAAAACAAGATAGTTTATTCCTTTTTTTTGTTCAGTTTCCAGGAAAATGGAAAAAGGCATATCTGTATTCAGCCCTCCCCTCCCAAAGACCCCAGATAGCTGGGACAGGCATTGGCTAATGGCCTTTTAGTTTTCAGCAAAACAATTAAGAACCTTGGATTTACAAAACAGTGCGAAAATAATAAATACTTGTGACGGAATGAGCCAATCAAATGATTTTTTATAGATCATACAGCATAAAGCAAAGCTTGAAATTTCATAGTGATAATAAACCTTCAAAGCAGAAATGAAACAGCAAGGGGACACAGAACTTACAGAGATGTTAAGGACAAACACTTCCCAATCTGGAATGGAATTTTGCCAGCTAGGAAGTTCTTCTCCAACCTCAGTTCCTTCAAAGAAACAACTTCCCCAATTTCAGATGGGATGCTACCATTCAGTCTGTTCTCACTCAAATCAAGAATAGTTACAGCCTTCAAATAACCTATACTTGTTGGGATAGAACCAACGAGAGAGTTCCTGGATACATTCAAGATCAGCAAGTTGCTAAAAACCCCAACATTCCCGGGAATTTCACCAGAAAATGCATTATCTGACAAATCCAAGACCTGTAGGTTACTATATGATGGCTCCATTGATAGGGGGGAAGGATTTTTTATCACTCCACTTAGTCTATTCTCTGAAAGGGAAACCTTCTGCAAGTCCAATCCAAAAATCCATGCTGGTAGGTTACCTGTCAATGAATTTCGACTAAAATCGATGATCAATAGGTTTTTACAGTTGCTCAAGGAATCAGGCACACCTCCAGTAAACCCATTACTAGACAGGTTTAACAGTTTCAGTGATTGAAGATTCCCCAATGAATCTGGGATGCCACCAGCAAACATATTCCCGGACAGATCTACAGCCTCAAGGCTTCTCATTTCTCCAATCACTGCCGGAAGTTCTCCACTAAATAGATTGCCATGCAAACTCAGAGAACTACACATGGTAAGTCTCCGCATTGAATCTGGAAGGCTCCCAGATAGAGAATTCTCGCTGAAATCAATCAACCTCAAGAGTGAA
Organism: Nelumbo lutea; assembly: GCF_056320005.1. NCBI lineage: Eukaryota > Viridiplantae > Streptophyta > Magnoliopsida > Proteales > Nelumbonaceae > Nelumbo > Nelumbo lutea. Next base: position 1,479,728 of record NC_142685.1, on the reverse strand, counting down.
CAGCCTCCTATATCATCAGGTAATTGCCCCGAAAACCGGTTCTTCCGTAAATTCATTGATCTCAAATTATATGAGCTTTCCATACCTTTTGGGATCACGCCCTCCAGTAGATTGTCTGAAAGATCAAGTGATCGAAGGCCATTCAAAGACCAGATTCCAGATGGCAACGGGCCAGATAGCTGATTGGAGGAGAAATTAAGACTCGCAATGGTTGAACATGAGATCAAACTCTGGGGGATCTGTCCTGACAAGTTGTTCTTGGCAAAGGATATTGCTCTTAAAGAACCACATTGCAGGAAAAAATCATCTCGTATTGATCCTGACAGACTGTTATCACTAAGATCAATGATCCGCAGGCCCTCAAGTCGTGCAAGATTGGGGTTTATGCTCCCCGTGAAATTATTGTTTGAGAGGGATAGTTTGCGAAGGAATTGCAGTTGGAGGAGTCCTCGGCCAATACGCCCAGATAGAGAGAATCCATCAAGAACAAGCTCAGAGACCCGGTTGGTCCTGGGGTCGCATTTTACTCCTACCCAATTGCAGGGGCTGTCATCGTCTTCATTCCAAGATATCAATTTCGACTCTGGATCTTGGAGGTCAGCCTTGAAGACAATTAGCCCAAGAACGTCGTCATTGAGAACTGAATCCAAAGATCTCACAAAAAGCGGGACTAAGACAAGAAAGGAAAAAAACCCAAGTAGCTTTCCCATTTCAACAGCTACCTGAGCAGATGTTAAGCGGCCATTGCACTGTAGGAAGCTTCTCACAACCTCCAAAACGAGTTTCAAAGGCAAAGAGAAGTAACAGCACTGAGAAATCTCAGATGTAATAACCAGAACTGTGGAGAAATTTTTCTAAAAACACGATTCTGTGACCGGGTTTACAGTTAGGGCTGGAAAGGACTGATTCACGAACTAAACCTTCAACAAATAGTAAGTACCTCTAGATTGATGTGTTTGTCTATGTTTGTGTGGGGGGAAGATGTTCAAATGAACAATTCCGGTCCATTTCTAGAGAAAGTAAGCCAATAGCACTAGCATTGTTTGTTTTCTAACTGATATGAGCTGAAAGGCAAAAGTTGTTGAGATTACCTGTAGAGACGAAAAAGCAGATAAAGACCTCCAACAAAACACGAAATGACCGATTCAACAAGGAAAAATCTCGTTAGCAGATGATTTCGAAGCTACTACCGGAAAGGAATAACCAAAACGAGAAGGCTCTATAAGGCAAAGCAAACCATACCAAGAATGACTAGAATCTTCAGTAAAGAAACCCTAGAAATAACTAACATGCCAAAACGCCCCTATTTCAAGCTTGGAACTGAAGGCTAATTCGGGATCCACCGCACTAAACTTTAAGAGTTAGGATATCAGACTCAATAAAGTGAGAAACAAGTGGTGGAACAACTCCTGGCGATTGGCCTTCACTTCGTCGGAAATGCCGCCGGAACCTGAGACGACGCAACACAATAGACTGGTCTCTTGAACCGAAACGGGAAAGTTACGGGTTTTAGCCTTAGTTTAAGCGGAAAACCTTCGAGAAAGTCGTCGGTAAGAGCTGAATCGGCGGGAGACATAAAAAAAAGTTGCCAACTTCAGTCGCCATTAAAGAGCTTTCTGCCCATCTGAAAGAAATAGGCAAATAGCTTCTTTTTACTATTAGCAGCGAAAATCAGGTAGATGTGCCCTCTTTTATTTTTTTCAGTACACGTGGTAGAAGAAGCTTGGGTCAAACTTAATCCTATGTGGAGGACAGGAGGCGTTTTGGTCACTAACTGCTTTATGACGTGTCCATCACGTCCAATGTTCGGCGCGCTTTGCCGGAGAATGATATCCAACACCAAGAGGTAACCTTTTTGGAAATTTACAAATTGCAATTATCCCATATTCCCACCTTCGATCCGACCCATAGTCCAGCCAGATCAGGAATTCCGAATTCAGGTTCATTTAAATTGTCAACCTAATAAAAAAACCCGATGACCCGATCGGTCGAACCACTTACCAATGGATCTTAAATTTCATTCTCTGTCATAAAATATTTTGGAAAAATCTATGATGCACGAAACTACCCCGTAAAGCAAAAAAAAAAAAACCTTAACTAGTGAGGCAATGAATATATACATCACAGTGAACATATTTGATGTTGTTAAAGTTAGGATGATAAGTACATCTTTTAAAATTAAAATGTGAATCAAATAAGTAGACCATATAATGCCTTTAATGTGATTGGTTGAAATCTTGATTTAACATGTAACATATATTCATAAATGTAATATAATTGGATTCATTTTTTTACTCTTGAAGAATTTTATTCAAGTCTCGAAGACTTGGTATCCCACTTTTAGACCTAATATTCATCTAAATCCACTTATTTCTTTGTGTTTATAGTCATTGTTATCATTAGTGTGTCAATAGTTGTTCTTTATCAACCTATTGTTGTTTAAGCTTTAAAATGATGAATATATAACATTAAAGATATGTCTAATTTTTTACAATTTTGTTATATTTGTTATATTTTTATGTAATGTTATATATTTTTGCAAAAAAAAAAAAAAAAAAGGATTTGCAAGACTTAAACCTTAGTTACTGGAATGAAAAATATTCATTAAACTACATCCAACATACATGCTAAATTATATATATATATTATCATGTCAACATTGGGTTCATTATTTTAAGCTTATTTTAATATAAACAACTTGAAAAAGATAATCTAAAAGTATATGTTATATTTTTACTGCTCATGTTTTTTATTTGAATGAATGAAATGGTAGAAACATGATTTCACTATTCAACCCTTGACTGAAATAAGCAAAACGGTCTTACATCCTGTCCTAAGTATGATAACATTGTTGTGAACATCGAGGGGTGTTCTCCAACATGCATGATTTTGTTTTCTAAATCAAGAACATCTATGACATCAACGAAATCATATTGGTTTTTGCTGATGTGGCAATTTATTTTTGTTCAAAAAAAACAAAATTATATATATAACAGTATATCATTTTAAATGGCTGAAATTGAATAAGGTGCTGAATTGATTAGTGTTAAGGAACAGCCAGTCTTATTAAAAATATGTTGTTTGGGGCAAAACAAAACTCCTTTTTTTAAAACCACGGAGATTCGCACCTACAATACAATTCAGTTTGGAAAGAGTATAAATATAAATATATACTATATATATGTATATATTAGTATTTGCTCGATAAATATTTGTATTTGCACTCTTTCCAAACTGAGCCAATAATAGTCGTCCGGCTGTTTGATTTGTTCATGTTCTGAGTTTGACCGAGGTCTATAGTTGTCTGACTAATTCCCGTGTGTTTCTGGTTATATTAATTAAAGGAAAAAGGGTAGGGACAAGGTGGGGAGATGGGTAGATGGATAAAGGAAGCGGCAAAAGCATTAAAAAAGTGTTAAAAGTGATGGGAGGTGTGGATTGTGGGGCTATTAAAAATTAAAATAAAAGTGAGAGGAGGTAGTGGAGGAGACAGTAAGTGCGTCTCTCAAAACTCGGTAGTGTAGAAGTGTGCGCTGTGGCTGTGCGGAAGGAACCCCATCAATAGACAGACACACAGACAGACTTTACCATATGTCAAATTTTGGACAGAGGAACCGACGGTGAATTAATTTTCAAATTCGTATCGCCTGAGTTTCGACTTTAAAGGGATTTTCGAGTCTACGACAAAAGCATTTACTGATTATCGATTAATGCATTGCAATTGAATTTGTAGTTGCAGGTAACCTACTTAATTATTCATTCCTTTCGAAAATGAAGAAACCAAATTAATAAAAAGCCTTGAGACTCCTTATCTTCTCCACTCCGCTCTCCTTTTCCGAGTCCTGTCTTCATCATGTCGGTGATCCGCCTCCAGCGACTTCTTCCTTTTTGAGCTCCAATGACTTCCACCCCATTTGCTTTCGTCGTTCAAAAAAGTTGCAGATATTGCTGATCTTGCACAACTCATTACTTGTTTGGTGCAGATGGTAGACTGGTGTCGTGGTTTTATTCCATGTCCACACAATAAAGTTTTCCGCCCACATTCCTCCCGAGAACCCAAACCATTATCTATGTTTTAAACAACAATTTCATCCGAGTGTTGATTCGAGGTGCATTGGGGAGAGAGGAGCAACGAATAGTGGGAATCTTGGCCTCTTGGGTTGAGATGAGAGACCCGTTTAAAAGCTGCCACCTGACTACGCAATTAAAAGACCAAAAACTAAGGTGACCCATTTTCCATCTTACCATGAAAAGACTATATATGATAATGAATTAATTCGATGTTAAATTAATTCCATTAATTGCTTAAACCATTAAATTGAATCAATTCATTATCTGCAACAGTTGGTGGTACGCTGGTAGAACAGACCCATCTGAAATTCGCCTTTCATTCCTAGCTACCCATTCACAATAGCATTCACAAATCACAATAGAGTTGGACCAGATTCTTCCTGGCTCTGTCTTAAATCTATTAACACCCCAAACTTGGACGGATCCAATATTTGTTGACCCAGGGTCCCAGGCCCTACCAATGTTTCTTATTCTGGAGGCCATGTCTCGTTGAAGATAGTAGTGAACCGAGACGCAGTCGAGTACTTGCTTTCCCATGGACATGGCTCATGGGTGGCGAAATTTTCTTTTCTGTGTTGGGGTGTGCAATAATTAATTGCTGAATTTTCTCCCCTCACTTATCCAGTGAATAGGATTAATAAAAAAATAGTATAGTAGTATGTATTTAATAGGGGAAAAAAATGCAAAGTTAGTTCAAGTAATGTTTTCTTTTTCATGTTGTGGCTTGAAGTCTGGTGTAAATTATATATGGTACCCACCTACCTACAAAACTAATAACCAATCAACTGGTATTCATTCAGATTCACGTGGGCTTCCCTAATTGGTTAAAGTTCTTCAGGTATCATACCTTTCTTTCTGCTATCATAGAAATTGCCTTCTAATATTAACCGGATAATGCTTGCTAATGCTAGGTTGAAGGGGCATAATCACCAAATCACCTAGCTGCCCTGCCTATCTGTGGCAGCGGGAACTGGGAACCAACCATGACAAGTTTTCATAGACAGACTCGGCTTGTACGTGGATTAGGTTGCCAGTGTGTCTGAACTCTGAACAAAAAAGGGCAAAAATTCTACAGAACCCACTAGTAAACTAAATTAAGCACATACACGTACAGACAGAGTAACAGAGACGAAGCTCCCCCCATCGACAAAGCAATCAACAGGTGGCACAGGGAGGGTATATGATCAAGCGCAAAACCTTGCTCCTCGATGCTGCAGTTTCAAATGTTTCCATGGTGTATGTGATTAGGGACCTCTCCCTGACTATCCAATGGCATGTATTGCGCCATGATGGCCCGGATTTCTGAATCCATGTATCTCTGCATGAGATTCACCAACCATGAGAATTTAGAAATGCCAAGAATGTATACGAGCATAATCATCAACTCTTTTTCTTTGGGAATCTGGGGGGTGAACAACTGAGGACAGAGTAACAAAAGGATGTCAAAACATACCCGGATTCTATACTTGTACACGCCATACCCTATAACACCAACACCAGCCAAGGCAAGGACCATGACCCACACAAAGTTCCAGCTGACGGTGGAGGTACCCTCTTTACCTGTATATTCATTCCATGGGTGAAATTAATGGCGCATACAGCGAAAAAGAATAGGCAGTAAAATTTTTCCAAGAAAATTTAAAAAACAAACATCTAAAGACAACTGGTATGGTAGACTTTATGACACATCTTCGTAGTATGGTACCCATAATTCCTAAACTCTCCAATACTTAAAGATGAAAGAGAACTCAGACAATAAAAGAGAGCAAGAAACAAAAGCCAAATCATTCCAAACTATTCCAATAATAATTAGATGTCTAGGCGTTAAGAGTATGGTAGAGAAATTATAGATTAATATATGAGAATTTCATGATTCACAGACACTACTATTAACTAATCTATGCCTTACCCAGCACAAAGAAAAGAAAAAAGGTAAAAGGAAAACAAAGTTGTCAGTTGATACTAAACTAAACGAGTTCTTAGTAGAGTATAATTGACATTTATAGTCAATATAAGAAGCTAGAGAACCAATGTCCAGTTGACCACTTCATACTAAATGATAACCCGAGTTCCTTTCTATTAAGAGACAATGGGATCTCATGTGGAACAAGCACAAAAAAAAAATGATGCTTGTATAGAGAAACTCACTTATGCAAGTATCGTGCTCTTGCATATACAATAAATTGCCACTGCAGCTGCACTCGTAGCTACCCCATGTGTTCTTGCATTTACACTCAGGACATTGGCAAGCAAGCTTTTCCTTGCATTCATCCACATCTGGAACACAGCAAGAAGTTTTATGATCGTTCATACAAGAACAAGATAATAGAAAGAACCAGATAAATTGAATCAATGTGTTTCCTGATTGCCACCACTCTTTTAGTTGGCAATTTTTAGAAGGTCAAAGAAAAAAAAAATAGTCAGGTATATCACCCTGTACTACCAACTAAATTACCAATTATCAGTGGGACACCCCACCACAGATCATAAAACTCATACTTCTTCTACTGTCTTAAGGGTATAATGTATGAACTAAGATTACGACCCATCCAGAAACTATTAGACCAACTCTAGGGTGCAGAAAGTAAATTGCACCATGTATAATCAGATATCTGTACTTGACCATACCCCAAGATAAACCACATAAAATTTGTTTTTGTCCATTGGATGGTTTGGTGGTGAGGGTTTCCTGAACCTATATGAAACATCTGCACAGGATGATAGAGGCAGAATTTAAATTGAAGGGGCAAGAAGTGCCAAGGGCAGACCAGAAAAGGACATAGGTTGAGAAATAATGAGAAATGAGCTAAGGGCCCATAGTTTAACAATGGATGTGGCATTGAATAGAACAAAACGGTAGAATAGAATTCATGTAACCAACATCTGGACATGGCTTAGATGATGATGGTGATGATGATATTTATCTCAAGATTGTATAAGATACAGATTGAAGTTCCTAAATTGATGGCATATAATCATGAACCCACTTCAAAATCTTTGGGGGTTGAGGGTATCAATATATCCAAGCAAGGTTCAAAGTATTGATCGGGCGTATCGTATCATATCTTTGGGTGCCCAATCACCTGTATCTTTGGGGGTTGGGGGTATCAATATATCCAAGCAAGGTTCAAAGTATTGATCGGGCGTATCGTATCATATCTTTGGGTGCCCAATCACCTGTTTACAGATGTTTTTGGGAACCCCTTCTTTAAATAATATATAATTATACTTAAAACTGAAATTTGAAAAAAAAAAGCTAAAAAAAATAAAAGGCACATCACTTAAAGTACGAATACACCTCTGCAAATACAGAGGTGTATCGATACTTTGAACCTTGTGTCCAAGAAAATCCAGTTTAGGTCCCCAACAGCATCCAATTTATAACAGTCCCTTTGCAGTTAGGTTCTTCCACTTTTTTGTCCACCAAAGCAAGATCAGTTCTTAGAGAAGTCAAACTAGAAAAGCCCAGCTCCATAAATTGCATGCAACTTGTCACTTCATTATAAATTTGTTTTTCATATAATTCAGCACTTGGTATAGCTGTTGAGAATGTACAAAATCATACTTCATGGTATTTTTTTTTTTTTTGGATCCAATGATGGTTATTCTGTTACTTAAGAAGGTTAGGCACATTAAAGTTGCAACTTGTTACCTCATCATAAATTCAGTTGTCATATATTGCAACACTTGTTTGTCATGTATTACAGCACTTGGTTTGGTATAGATGTTACAAGATCAAGTATCATGGTATTGTTTGGATCCAAGTGATGGTTATTCTGTTACTTAAAACATAAGGTTAGGCACACTAAGGCTTAATCCCCTCTTTTGCCATCTTCTGGTGCTCTCTACTTTTAAAGGTGTTGACAGTCCTTTATCTAAGGTGAGTTATTGTTATGGTCACACCAACCGGCAGCGCACTGCGGCGCAGTCATAGGCAGCAGCACGCACAGCTGGCCGCACAGCAGCAGGCACCGCCTGGCAGCGCCGCACAACAGCACACACCGCCCGACAGTGCGCAGCACGCATTGCACGGCAGCAGCACCGCGAGACGCGCGCACCGCCTGGCAGCAGCAATAAGGCGGGGCCCACATGACAACTCATCAGGATGGGCCCACACTTATCCTACCACATCAGCTCTGCCTGCCAACTCACCACCAGCTTACCTTATCCCTTATCTTATCTTATTCTTTTCTTATTTTATCTTCTTAAGAGTTATGAGTTTTAGTTTGAGTAGGAAATTAGGAGTTTTAGTTTGAGTTGGATTACCCTAGCCTAGCCGAATCCAACAAGGAATTCCCTTCTGTAATCTCCTATTTAAGGAGCTACGAATTGAAGTAAAGGATTCAGTTTTCGCAGTCAAGAAAGAGAGTGAGGAGAGTTCGGGTGATCTCTTGGACAAATCACCCACGCGATTGCCACCATAGGGTCTGTACGCAAGGGCAAGGGCAAGGGAAGACAGGAGTCTCTCCTGAGGGACTGACCCATGACGAGATCCTACGCGTGGGCCCATAACAGTTATACGATAAAGAACCAATTATTGGGAGAGAATTCTTTGTGATATCCCAAGACTAACTTAAATTGTGTAAATGGCTTTCTCGTGTAAACCTTCTTACAATTTGTTTATGCATGGAATCAGTCCTTGTTGAGTTCTATAGCAAATTTACGGTTCCTATTGCAAAGGAAACTAAATCAAAATGGTAGTTAGTAAATAAAAAGGCATCTGATAATGGTAAACAAAAAAGCAAGCTCAAGACAAAGTACAACCATTTCAAAGTTGAATTTCCTGCTATTTGAAGAAGCTCATGAAAATGCCAATCATCTTTTTCATTCATTGCAATTTCAGTGAGGGAATGTAGGCTTACTTCTTGGCAGTTTTTAGGTCAAGATGATGTTTTTACATACTCTTAGGAAATTCTTGACTCTTGAGATACAAGAAAACAAAGCAATAAAGCAAAAAGAACTTGAGTTGTGATGTTATCCCTTAGCTATAGTGTGTTATATGGAAGGAGAGGAACACTAGAATTTCTAGTAACAAGGCATACATTTCTTCTTAACTGTCCGTCCACAAAGAGTTCAGGTAAGTATACTTTTCTTGTATATGAATCATAAATAGCAAAAGTATTGGCTTTTCCAGAGTCTATTGATGGCTCCTGCTGTATCTAATACAAATATTTATTTGCATCTAATACAAATATTTATGATAGAACTAAAATTACAGGTAGTCCCTCTGCAAGCCTAATGGTCCCCATCAGAACTCAGAAACTAACATATGACAATAACTAGAGAAACTAAAGGTTAGAAAACTGGAAGTACCTTCACATGAATTAACTCCATCACCTTTGAATCCTGGAGGACATTTGCAACCCTTGGAATGATCTTCCTGAAAACCATAATGGCAACCTACTTAAATCACAGATACCAAAAAAATAAAAACTATACAGTGTTGCATGACGATCCAAAATGGACAATGTGCCTGTGTCAGACATGCATTGATGTCCAACATTCCATGGATTCTTGAGGACACTTCTATACAGCAGTTCCTTTTTATCTCCTAACTTATTTGACATAAATGAACAGATAATGTACAAGACAAATTGTATCAAAGATTACTTGGTAACAGAGGCAACATTTAAGACCCATTTTTGCAAGCATATAATGTTAGAATTAAAAAAAAAAAACTATTTTAATAGTATATATTTTTCCATAGACATGTCTGCATGTCCATGTTTTCTCATCTTTCCAGGCAAACTCTTGACACGTGTTAGATTCTAATCTCATGTACGAGCAACACTGTTTCTGTAGCATGTAATATTGAACCACTTACTATGCAGGCAGAGAAAGTCTTGCCATCTTGAGTTTTCTTCCAACAACCACCATTGTTAATTTCACAGCGTAAAGCTCCTGAAGCTGTTGAAGCAATGATTAATCAGTTGATTAAATGAGATAAATATACATATGACAGAATAAGAATAATATATAGTTAACAAAAGGTTGAATGTGATGCATGTCTTTAAAATACAATTCCTCTACGAAAAAAGCAAACCTTTGATTGGATCTAGATCCTAGGAATACTCAAAATGAATACAAATCCTTTCTAGTCTGATGTCAATATTAAGTGGACAGGATAAATAAATTTAAGATTCTAGGAATTTGATACAAGTACATATAACTTCTATTCTAAGAATTTGGTTTCCACAAAAAATCATCATTTCATAAAACATTCTAGCTTTTTTTTTCCAGATTAGCATCTTTTCAATAATCATTAGGCCTCTATCTATGTTAGAAGTACCATAGATATGCAGAATAATTTCCATCTCAACATACATGAGAGAAGTAAGAAATGGAGATCAAAGCTATCAATGATCAGATGATCACCAGAATTTAGAAACTTCTAACTTTGAGGTTGATATGCAATACTATATTCAGCTGGTAGATTGGTGAAACATAAAAGTGCATTGGATTTATGTAAATGAACACATATGCAGGCATCTTAAGCACAAAATAGCATTTACCTTCACAATGGGTATACCCATCACCAACAAACTTCACACCTCGAACAACAGGGCACTCACACACTCTTCCTCGAAATGTATCCTATAGAGAGTTAATGTGAAAAACATTAGAAATATCACCAAAGGTAAAAAAAAGACTCGACAGAAAATTTATATAAATTGAGAAGAGAAATGGTGTATGTTATTATAAATTTATAATAACAAATACAAAAAAAATGAAGGTGGTGAAGTAAAAATGAGAAATAGCTCATAGTCCAACTGTATTATTTAAAAATTAACTGAAAGAAAAAGAAAAACATGAAAGAAGAGGGGAAAGGATGTGCAAGACAAAAAAGTTGAAATGAGAGAGTACCTTGCAAGCAGTAATGTTAGCAGCTTTGTCTTGCCAGCATCCACCATTATTTTCCAAGCACTCATTTGTTTCTATATCTGCAGGAATTGTAGAGAAGATGAGTACCAACTTTCACTAACAGGTAATAGGACATACATGACGGAAATAAGGCCAGCATCACACAACCAATCCTACCCAAGATTCGGAGGGTTTAAGAATTAGGCAAGCTAAAAAGAATGGTTGGGGGAAAATGTTTATGCATGGACAAGGATAGTTGGCTACCCAGGTAGTATAATTTCAAGGCTACATGCCCCACCAGGACATGGCCGCCTTATGGAATGAGACAGATGAGTTAACAGAATATACATAGTAAACCAGGCTATATAACAACCGGTATAATAGATCACTGGTATTAGAGCAATATCAACAAGGTACATAAATGCAGACACGCTGAAATAGATTTTCTAACCTTCACTTAAACAAACAGCTGGCTCAGTAGTCTCCTGGAAGCCTGCACATATTGCTTTAAGAACAGCTCCTTTGTCCAATTTACCTGCAACAGTTGAACATAAATATTAGAGATCAAAAGGGAGAATAACATTAGATAGATCTGCATATAGGCCTTAAATTAACTGTATCAGACCTCTATATTGTCTATTATTGATGACAAGAGTTGGCAGTATCGTAACATCTCCGCGAGAACCTTTGCCAATCTAAATATGGGATCAAAGATAAGATCAGTAAAACAAAAATAAAGAATAAGATGAAGAAGAGAAAAGGATACAATTACATCATAGGTGGCCATGAAAGAACTGGATAACCTGTGCATCCTGTTCAGCTTTAAGCACTGGATTTTCAATATCTGCCTCTGTGTCTCCAATGCATTTGTCTATCTTCTTCAGATCAATACCTGTTAAGATATGTCAATCCATAACAATATTTAACATTAGAAGTTATAAGATAACCTTGACTACAATCCATGCATACGTTGGTTGATAGCCATTATCAAATTTCCTTTAAAGAAAGGAGCAAAATAGGAAATTGGCTTCTGATAGAATACATAATTATACATTTACCATTCCAAAAAAAATACATAACTATGTATTTTCTATATTTTTTAAATTTAGAAAAATCAAGGCCACTAAGCCAGAGGCTAATTCTTGGATGATCATATACTAACAACCATGCATATTGGAACTCCTAATAATTCATGCATGGGGGGGGGGGGGGTCAAAGGGGGTTTATTATAAAAAATAATTAAACTAAATTTGACGGTATGAATTTCAAAAAAAAACTACTGAATAGATAAAACTTCCGGAATGAATAAAGTGGAAAAAAAGAGAGATACTAACATCCTCCAGATTGAGTTATACACATATGAATTGCATAGTCTACTTCATTTCTTTTTCTCCTTCAAGGTAAGCATGTCAACCTAAATTAAAGGCATAAAAAGGTATACAGACACTTTAGAACCATTTGATATCTGAACAAAGCTAAAGTGTTCGAACCTACCAAGAGATCGGATGACTTGGTCTGCACACTCCTTGGTGTACTTATTCTCTTTCATTGGGCAGCGAATTGAAAAGTCAGTTACATAGTCCCACCAAAGCCATGGTTTTCCACTTTCATTTGCAACCCTAAACAGGCAAGCCTGACGTAAATTCTGAACCACTACATCCTTTCCATCATACCCTTTACTGAAGTCCTGTTCAGGATCTGGAGCACAATACCTCCCATGGTTTATGCACTGAGACTTGCACTGCTTGCTCAAAGTAAAAGCCTCTGGACAGTACCAAGTAATGTAGTGTGGGGTGAATTGAGTGTAGCCCTTCTGCTCAAGTATCTGGGCTGCTCCTTTGAAGTTCCTGACAAACTCAATCTGGCTATCACATTTAGGACCACATTCGTCATTGCTATTTGTCCAGAATTCATACTCAACCCGCTCATCCGGGTGGGGGAGTGATTCCCTCCAATCCAAATTAATGTTAATCATGTCCCCATTTGATAGAGCTTTTTTTATGCCGTCCCCAAAACTCTTGCTAATAAGTGCCGAGGGTATGGTGATATTCTGTAGATAATCAGCACTTGAATTCTCTTCTTCTGGGGTGTCCATGGTGATCAAAGGTTCAATCTTGCCATCAGCAACAAGTATAGCTGCTGCGCCAGCTTTCTGCGCATTCCATGCCTTCAAGGTGAAGAAGCAATCTGCCAGCAATTGAAGGCTTATCGGTTAGAAGCAAGTTTTCACGATTCATTTTTTCCCAGTTCGCGTGTATATGAATCTATGGAAAACCAAGTTATCAGAAAGCACGGGAAACAAGGTCTATATATAATGCAAGAGACATCAAGATCAGTTCCCGAACTTCCTAAACCAATCTGCTGGGTCCAGAACATCAGATGCCAAAACTAGAAAACAGGTTCACACGGTAGAATGGGTAAGAATAAGAGCATTTTGAGTATAGCTCGGTTCGGCAACCAGGGATGAGATGTGAAACATTTTATATTGAGAAGAGCCCAATTCAAGATAATATAGAAGGTATACACTCAAACCAGGTGGAAATTGCAAATGCAACTGTTAAGTAGTTAATGCCCCAAAAAACAATTATTAATACCCAAAAGCCACCAAACTAAAAATTTCCACTACAAGCCGAGCAAAGGAAAAGGAAAAAGAATCGTCATTAATAAACAACATAAACTCATAGATCACAGAATTGATCAATCACGAGGAAGCATTTATGTCGCAAACAAATTAAAACTCAAGGAAGCTATAAGCTTACCCGGTTCGAAAAATATAAAAGCATATGCAGACAAAACATAACTGACCTCCTCTATCAGCAAGAAGAAAGGTCGGAAGACCTCCAGGCTTCGATTTGAATGATAGATCGACCTCGTTGAAGTCGTTGCATGCCTTTTGGTTCACTTTCGGGTAAACCACAGTCCCTACCATGGTGCCGCCATACTGAGGAACACCAAAATTCCCAATTGCGCATTCGTAAACACCTTTCAATGACTGCGGTGAAGTCACCCGTAAGCTATTCTTTTCCACCACAAATCTTCCGAGACAGGAACCGCAGAGAAACAAAGCCCAGATGAAAAATCGTAGCTTTTCCCTCATCTTCTCTCCAGAAGAGAGAATCCAAAGCAAATACGTTACTTGCTCAGTTTCTCTTAACCGACTGAAACAGAGGAACCCAAATCGAGAATAGAAAGGACACCGCCAGATCACAGAAGTTCAATAATAAAGAAAACCCGCATCACATTACTTAACAAAATATAAAAATAAAACTCATATCATAATAAAGTGCTCTATTTTTATTCCATCCCTCAAAAGTTAAAATTGTGACACGTGGCACCTTGTCACAATTAGAAAAACACCCGGCCAACTTCGTAAGTGACCCACCTGGGCACCTGTCTGGCCGGTCTGGCGCGACCTGCGCGCGGCCTGACACGTGCCTGCGCGACCTGCGTGCGGCCTAACATGCGCCTGCGCGCGGCCTAGCACGCAGCCTGCGCGAACTGTGCACGGCCTGCGCGACCTGGCCGACCTGGACCAGCCTAGCGCATGATTCGGCCAAGGCGCCAGCTTGATGACCTGATCTAGACACTGACCCGCCGACTGACACAGGCGCCAGCTTGACGACCTGATCTAGGCACTGTCCCGCCGACTGACACAGGCGCCAGCTTGACGACCTGATCTAGGCACTGTCCCGCCGACTGACACAGGCGCCAGCTTGACGACCTGATCTAGGCACTGTCCCGCCGACTGACACAGGCGCCGACCTGACGACCTGGCCTAAACACTGACCCACCGACTGACGCAGGCACCCCTCTGACAACCCGGCCCAGGCGCCGACCTGGCCGCCTGACACAAGCGCCAGCCTGACGACCTCGAGGAGTTCATCACCGCATCCCGGTTCTGACCGGATGCGACGAGTCTTACCGTTTGGAGGCTTTTCACCCACCTAACCCGCGAAGACTCCGGTATATAAAGACCTCACCCCCCAAAGGGGAAGAAGGGGGGGAAAAAAAGGGAAGTAACCCTGCTCTCTAGCTCTCTCATATTATCTTCAAAGCTCTCTACAATAAGAGTGCTAACTTAAGCATCGGAGAGCCCTTACCGGGAAAGTACCCCCGGGACCTCTGATTCAGTTCTCGCAGGTCCTTTAGCTCTCACCGCCCACGAAGAGGAGGAAAAGATGCAGTTCTCGGAAGTCCCTCAGCTCCCCCCCCATCTACAAGGAGGAAGAGATGGAGTTCTCGGAGGTCCCTCAACTCCCGCCACCTACAAGGAGGAGGAAAAGATGGAGTTCTCGGATGTCCCTTAGCTCCCGCCACCTACAAGGAGGAGGAAAAGATGGAGTTCTCGGAGGTCCCTTAGCTCCCGCCACCTACAAAGAGGAGGAAAAGATTGAGTTCTCGCAGGACTCTCAGCTCCCGCCACCTACAAAGAGGAGGAAAAGATGAAGTTCTCGCAGGTCCCTCATCTCCCGCAGCCTACAAAGGAAAGAAGACCGCCTCATGCTGAGGGCAGTCGGATTGCGCCGCACCAGGGAGCTCCAACATTCTCTAAGGCATCGACCGCCTAGTAGGGAGTTCGCCACCAAGGCAGTTCGCCCCCAGGCAGTTCGCCACCAGGGAGTTAGCCTCCAAGGCAGTTCGCCCTCGCCACCAGGGAGTTAGCCTCCAAGGCAGTTCGCCCTCGCCACCAGGGAGTTTCGCCCCCAGGCAGTTCGCCCCAGGGAGTTCACCCCCAGGCATTTCGCCACCAGGGAGTTCGCCCCCAAGCAATTCGCCACCAAGGAAGTTCGCCCCAAGGCGGTTCGCCCCAGGCAATTCGCCACCAGGGAGTTAGCCTCCAAGGCAATTCGCCCCCAAGGCAGTTCGCCACAAGGCAGTTCGCCACCGAGGCAGTTTGCCCCCAGGGAGTTCGCCCCCAGGCAGTTCGCCACTGAGGCAGTTTGCCCCCAGGGAGTTCGCCCCCAGGCATTTCGCCACCAGGGAGTTCTCCCCCAGGCAGTTCGCCACCAAGGAAATTCGCCCCAAGGCGGTTCGCCCCAGGCAGTTTGCCACCAGGGAGTTAGCCTCCAAGGCAGTTCGCCACCAGGGAGTTCGCCCCCAGGGAGTTCGCCCCCAGGCAGTTCGCCACCAAGGCAGCTCGCCCCCAGGTAGTTCGCCACCAAGGAATTCGCCACAAGGCAGTTCGCCACCAGGCAGTTCGCCACCAAGTAGCTCGTCACTAAGGTACGCCACCACCGGGTCGAATCACGAGGTACTTTGCCAAAAAATTTTACATCACAAAACATTGGTACGTGGCCGAAAACGACTAGATCAAGTATGAAATTCAAAAGTTCTTCACAGTCACAGGTAGATCATCGGTGCATTTAAGCTCTTCAGCTTGCTTAATCGGAAAGGTGAAGTTGTGAAGAAAGAGGAGATGGTTGTGTCTGTATCTGAAACGAGAAACTTCTTTCCAAGATTGTAATTGTATTCATCCACCACTCGACGACAACAAATAAAACTGCGGAGATCCGTAAATCTATATTGTAGTCTAATCCAAAGTCGTCACGGATGGAAGCTCAGTGGTAATTAATTAAACAACTTCTCTTTTACTTCTCTCTCTATTTTTATTTTTATATCTATCAATCAATTTAATCCATAAAAAAAAAATCAATTTAATTCATTGACATTTGGCTCGAAAGCTGAAACTATCCAATTTTAATGAGACCAACCCTTGACAACCATCTGATAGGAATAATAGCGTTCTTGGTTGGATACGACAAGTCATTCCGATTCCAATCCAATGGTTTCTTTTTGGAGACGTTATTGCACCGGTTAGATGGGGGAAGTCCTTGTATAAGTGAATTGAGTCTGTAATCCTTAAATCCTTATCAATCAACGGTTAGGATGATCGATATTGGTTCAATGTAGACTAGTATAGATTATAGAAATTAATTAAATAAGCCCAACATTTGATCTGTGAGAAGTGAAATCGCCACAAAAAAAAAAAAAAAAAAAAAGCATTTGTGAGAACTGAGAAAGAAAACAAAAATAAAGTAGCATAGCTCTGTGGGGCCCACCGCCCAGTTGAAGAACGACTCCTGACCGCTAAGCCAGCATCGCGTACCTTGCAAAACACGTGCCGCCTAGAGGATTCTAGTTCCACTGAGTACTGACCTCTTCCCCTTGAGATTGTGTTGGGCTGCAATGTGGGCCAGTTTGGATTGGGTTGACGTCAACTCCAATATCTAATCCAACGGTCCAACCCGATGTCTTAAACCTCACAACTCCAATCCAACCATTTTCCAAACAACCCCGCTAATACTTGCTAGAAGTTGCAACGATGGTTTTGGATTTTGGATTTTGGATCGGAGATCAAGTGTAGAAGTATTCCTCCTTTTTAGAATAACCTTGTATCCATCACCAAACATCACTTTAATCCTCATCCTTCTTTTTATCATCCAAAATGAAAATATCTCACCCTTCTAAAGAAATAATGATATTTGTTTATTATTCTAGCATTTCGTACTCGTAGCAGTGGTAGTAATAACCGTAAAAGGAGACGAAATGATGGATAGTGTGTGGGTGTGACATGGGATGAGTAGAGGAGGGATCAAGATTCGGAGAATGGATAGTGATATTAATTGCAGAACCCTAATTAGTAATTAGTTTGTTTGTTAAATAAAAATGCGGCAAAAATTATATTAGACGAATAATATATAAAAATTAAATACAAAAGAGAAATAAATTAAAGGGGGGGTGTGGGACCAGGGACCGTTTTTACTTGGACTTGTCCACATGGCCATTATTATTATAATACGCGGCAGATGTAAATCCAATTGTGAGGTGGTCCTAGCAGTGCACGTGCATGATATACATAGACATGTGGCAACTGGAAAGCAGTATGATGGTACGGAATTTTTTACCCTCACTCTCACCATTGAATTGACATCAAGTAAACCTATTGTGATAACGTTAAAGGATAGTGCCACTGCCAATGTAAGGGTGTCAATTGATCCGTTTTAGATTGCATCCTGTCGAGTCTAAAATCAATTTCGACGTATTCTAAGGATCAATATAAGAATTATAGGATTGAATCAATTTGATTCAAAATATTTATTAGATTAGATTGGACTTGGTTCATTTATAATAAATTTATATTGGATTAAATTAATATCTGGTTTATTAATATAAGATAAGAATATATGTATCAATGGATCATGTTTGGATTGAAATTAATCTAAATCAAAATGAATTTAAACAGATTGAACTGTTCAAACATTGAATTAGACTGATTCAAATTGGTCCAAAACATTCATTGAATTGAATTGGACTTAATCCATTTATAATAGATTCACATTGGACTGAACCGGATTGTACCAAATCCAGTCCAATTGACACCCCTACTGGCTACTTCCATGCATGCATGAATGAATGGATACCAGAGAGAGAGAGAGAGAGAGAGAGAGAGAGAATGGACCCTACAACTCGTCCCATTGCCCACATTGACATCTGGAGATGGAGATATAGTCCAAAACGCTCCCTACCACGTTTTGATGTATTTCATTGACATTGATGATGAGAAATCCCTCGACCTAATTAAAGTCCAAATGCCCTATAATCATAAACATCCACATTTTCTCCCAAAAGCCCTTCTCCTCTACTCTTCTGATCATTAGTTGGTAAATCTCTCTCTGTGTGTGTAGGGCTTGAAGGTAAACTAGATTCTTACTGATTATTGTATGCCAGGGGCAGGGGCACTACCTACTAAAATTGAGGCAAACTATTACTTCTCAGTGTGGATTTCATCATCTCTCATTCTTCACTTCCAATCCTTTATTTAGAATGGAGGGGATTCTGCCGTCATCTTTATTGCTTGATATCAATTTCATAGAGTGGAATAAAATCTAACGGATCAAGACATGTCCGCTTGCAGGAGTCATCCACCATGAAAGAGATTCCGATCATCGTAATGTCATCGGAGAACATCCCATCTCGCATGGACAAATAAATACTAGTTCTACCATATACTTCCATTCTTTTCCCTACTCTCACAACTTCAATACGCATGAATGATGAGATTAATCCGTTTGGGTTTGATTTTGTTCAACCAAGTGCTTGGAGGAAGGACTTCAAGAGTTCATTTTGAAGCTCCTCCAGAAATCAGAGTTAAACAAACGCTACATTTAGAAACGATGCAAATATGTAAAGTGTAAAACAGTTCATATAAATTGTAAAGTTGGGTTAGTTTTGTACCGACAAATTTACTTTCTTATCAAACAAACTTTTAGCTGTAATGAATGTAAACAAGAATTTTAATTAAATTTATGCTTTTTTTTATCAAAAACCAACTTGAATGCAAATTTAATTCTTTTCTATTAATGTTTTTTTATATTTTATTATCAATGTAAACTAGTGAATGACCCTGTACTCAGTATGGGGAATTAATTATATATATAATCAATTTTTGAAAAGAATTAGTTTTCAATTTTGAAACTATTTGATAATGACAGTTATATGAATTCACAGTCTTCATTATAGAAATAATAACTTTTTAAATAATAATGAACACTTTATAAATGAAATAGTTTAATGAAAGTTATATGAACAATAATAAAATCACAGTAGGTAAGAAAGAAGAATAATTGTCATACAATGGAAAAAAAATAAACATATTTTTTATATTTCAATTTTCTACTAATAAATATGATTATGCTTTCATGAAATTGAATTCTTTTAAGTGCTTTAACAATAGTAATGACCTTCAAATCCATTCTCAATCTTAACATGTAAGATCTTACCTCAGAATCTAATCCCGCACAAATTTTTTTCTCAGATGATTCTCAATTATAGTTGTCGATCCAGTAATCGAAGATTGACTTATAATCTTTGCCATTCCTAGGAATGACCCCCATACTAAGTACAGGGCCATTGGTCTGAACTATTTAAGTTTTTTTAAAAAATCATCTATATTAGAAATTTAGGTTAGGTTTTTATTTGATTTAAGAGACTTACCATATTTTAGAATAATGGGTCTACACTATTTATTATTTCATTTGAGATTCACAACTTATGCTTGTATGATAAGTTCAATTTAAGTTTCTTGTTTAATTTAAAAAAATAAATAAATCAGGTTTAATCTATAATCAACATCCTATTTTTAAAAGACCAACACCATATAAAACATTTATAATGACTATTTCATTAAGGTAGTCTCATATATTGCTTTTATCCATTCATTAATCATTTAATATTTTCATTTAATTAATTATTTTATAATTGTTTAATCATTTATATAATATTGATTCATGTTTTATTATTTAACTGTTTCATTAATTATTCAATCAGTTTCTTATAATTTATATAGTCATATTAAATGTAATCATTTTTTAGTCATGTTAAATTTAATAATGTTATTATTTTATTAATAATTTTTATTTAATTATTGTTTACTTGACCAATCATTTTTGATGATTTTGTTATGCTAAAACTTTCTCGCTATGGTGGTAAAATTTAAATCTAAAAATGTATTCATGAGAAAATATGAAAAATTGGGAATTTCTTATTGAATATGAGAGGTAGATGTGCAACATCATATCATATTGAAGACGGTAGTCGTTGATGGGCCAAAGCAGCAAACAGCCTGCTCCACTTTTGTCGAAGGTTAATTAAACACATAATTCACAGTTAGTTTGAACTTTAAACTACTTCTTTGTAGATCAGATTAATGAAGTTTCTCAATTTCTGCAAGTTAATATTAGGTCCAAACAACAGCAAGAGTAGACTAAAGATAGTTTACAGAAACACACCATGCTCCCACCTGGGCGGATGGAGTACAAAACCACTCCCACTCAGCCATCAAGATCCTCTCTGAAGACTAGTCCTGAGTCGACTTCCTCCAGTCTAGACTCTCCAACAATTCTAGAGGATCTGTAGTAAAGAAGTCGAAGGCTAGAGTCCCAGCCTACTCTGGGCGGTACTTGGGCTACAGCAACTACATTGTGAGGATGGGATTGGGAAGCCCAATGATTGATCTCTTCCTTATCTTTGACATCAGGAGCGACCTAACATGGATTTAGTGGAAGCAGTGCACGAAATACTGTCACAAATAGCAACATTCAATATTCAAAGATATTGGTGGTGTATGATTCTGGTCTATCAATTTTGTCAGTGGTTTGCAACTTGTAGTACATGTTCATAAGCCCATTACCTGTATAAAAATCAGATTCCAGACCAAGACAAATAATGCATCCATGAATTGACACACTAAGCTTCAAGTTCATCAAGGAGGTGCAAGATTTTAGAACAGAAGGGAAAATATTGTGGTCTGGGCATTTGCTAGTAGACCTCATTTCGCTAAAGGAGATAAAAAATTGGAGTATAAGGCCATTGGAAGTACATCATATGATAATTGATTTCCAAGAAAGAGAGGGAGGCAAAGGAAATGTGTTGAATATGAAAAGGGATTCGTGTAGAAGGTCTAAATGCGAATAGATGGAGAGAACGATAGCCATGAGAGATTTGTGCATGCAACTGTTTTGCTTGGCATTTCAATTTGATGCCGGAAGAGTTCTAGAGGAGGGACTTGAGAACAGTCGTGCCGAAACTCATTCAAATTTTTGAAAACAAAACCATTGTGGGAGTAATATACTTCTATAATTTACGGTGCAGATGAGTGCAACCAATTCCCCTATGGGCTGCTCTGCCTCCACAATGTCCACATGCATTTACAACATCCAGTACGGTGATGGGTTATTAATTAAATGTTAATTATTAGTGACTGTTATTATTAATTAATAACCGAATAGCCTTTATACTCTCATTTGAGCCGTTGTCTTCTCAGACGATGTTGTGGTCTAAAACAATTCAACGGCAGCCTATAAATACTTAATATGACCATCCCGGCCACCGGCAGCCACCCATAAGTGATCGCCGGTGGCTAGCGATGTCATCTAAATTAAATTTAAACCCTGTTATCAAAGGTATTAAATAAACAACAAATAGTTTGTATCTCAGACAGAAGTTTCTTCTCAGGTGATCGTATCCACCTTCTTATGACACTCTCGGCCACCGGCGGCCATACAAAAATGGTCATCTATGGTCGACAATCTCATTTTGTATATGATTAATGCCATTTTCTTAAAAGCTTAATCATGTAATCGTTTGTGCTCCATAACCGGATTGAATAGAGACTGAAATACAAAATTGAAATACCAAAGTACTATAAAAAACAGAGCATGTACTACGAAATAATAAACTAACCGGATCGAACTTGTGCTTAGCTCTCTGAAATTGTAGTTTTGATGTAGATACTCTACGAAACTCGATTCCCGGTTTTGATTCAGAACTTAAATCATATTTGATGCAGAGGTTGTATCTTTCTCAGTTGCAGAGTTGTAGTTTAGAGGCAAGGAGTGGTGGTAAGTTATTGGAAAAAAAATGTTTTGAAATTCAAATTGATATATACTATTTCGTTTTTTTCCTGAAATTAAGGAACATGGCTTACCCATGCATAACAAAACACTACCATATTTTAAAATAATGGGTTAGTGAAGTTCTTTGAGTTAACTCAGATATTTTTCAGATGCAAATCTCTGTGCAGAAAGGTTGGTACTTTAGATTGCATTAATTTGCAGTTTGTTTGTTGATTCATGAGTTACTTATTTCCTGAAGTAATGTGCTTAAATTTCCACTTACCATTTTTTTGAAAAGGATTGAGAGTGAGAGTTTCCTACTTCACATGATACAACATTGTGAAGGGCTCAACCATGCATGTTAGACAGTTTTATTGAAAGACAAGTGTAAATTTACCCTAAACCGAGATTTACATTTTATTTGCATCGTTTCCAAACACAACCTGAGAGGCCATATGATACAGTTTAGCAAACAGTGCAATGGGGGCTTTGCCGGAGAAGGTAAACTGTAAACAGACAGCTGAACATGAATGAATATAAGAAGCGTTTAACTGAAGACCTGGCAGAGTTTTGCCCCTTAGTTGAAAGTAGAAATGTATCAGTCCGTAAAAGACCATTCATGGATGATAATTATTTTGAGATTGTTTCTTATGCTTCTTTTCTACCAACGTAACGGATATTTTTGAGTCAAATATATATGTTTCTCAAGGAGGATCATACAGATGAAGGGATTTAATTTGGACGGCGGCCTTTTGCCAGCTTGGCATTCCCCTTCACATGTTTGTTTGGAATGTCTATTAATGTGTGGACATGACCGTACCAATGCAGGTAGAGCCATTCAATGTTTAGAAAACCAGACTGGCCAGCCGGCCGGTTGAACAGTGTCCCAAGTCACTGATCGGTTCAATCACACCCAATAATCGGATTTATTTAAAACCGGTTGACTGGCCAGTTTAATCAGAAAACCAATGAACCGCCCCAATTTCATGAAGCCATTTGGTTCCATACATAGTGAAATTTTAAAATGTTGTTAATAAGATTTGAACCCAAAACCTTTTCTTTTCACATATTACTTAATTACAATTAATCCACCTCTTTATTTATACTAATTAATAACTATTTATTATATATATATACATTATTATACACGTATTTTAAAAAAATGTAAGTTAAAAGGCTTGAACCCTAATCATTTATTTTAAAAATTAACCTTACCATATATATATATATATATATATATATATATATGTGTGTGTGTTTGTGCACGCGTGCGTATATATACCACATCATCATGGTTCGACCTCTGGTCAACCCGAGTCAAACCTCTAACTCATAAACCTCTCCCTTCTCCAGTTCTATGCCCGGTCCGGTTCTCTAAACATTAGTATCATTGCATGTTTTATTCAAACTTCATACTCCAAAGCAAGATAAATAAAATAAAATAAATCCAAACGGGAGGCAAAAACGGTATAGCTTCCTCTCTCAGGTCTGATGAATAGACTATTGCAGTAAGATCTTGGGAGCTAAAATGGTTCAGTTGCGACTACCTTAGACGAGTCTACCGTTTTTGTGTTGATCAAGAGTTTCAGAGAGATTCTACGTACAACTCTGGGCCTTGAATTTGCACCGTGCATATTTGTATTTGCACTTTTCCCAAACTGGGCCTTATGAGTGGAATTGTGAAAATGTGATACAAGGGAACTATGGGCAATGTATAACTCGGATTCAAATGTCATTCGTACTTAGCAGTTAAAGTACGTATTTCATTATCTAGTGTCCATAAAATTCTAAACCCTCTCTTTATCTAAAAACTAAAGGCATGAGACAAGCATCACACTTTCTTCATAGTGTCCTGAGATGCTTCCTTCAGCACCTTCTGCACGCACAGAAGCTGAAGAACATAAGTTTGAATCATTACCTCGTAAGATGGGTCAATGTTATTATTCAGTCCATTACTATTAATGTTTCTCTTGGATCCAGAGTCTTCTTTCCCTGCACTAGGATATCAGGAATATTTCACTGAATATGTCAGAAGTGACTAAAATAAAAGGCAGTGACCTATCAAATTAAAACAGAAAAATAAACACCTTCACTCACTTTGAGATGGATGATGAATTTGAGCATCAAATTCATATCTGATAACAACAGTTCAAGTTATTAGTAAAAGAAAATTCTAAGCTTTCATTATTGTCTTACTAGATAGAAAACGGGGATATATCAGAACAATACTTACTTGTCATCATTTACACCATTCTCAAGCTTGCCAGACATCTCCATCACAGTTGAAGATATATCTTCTACATGTTCAATATGACTTTTTGTCTTTGGCCTCTCATTTAGCTCAGGAGCTTCAGCTTTTGACCCCTTGCATTCACTGCAGTTATCCTTCGAATCTGTAGCATCCTTTGTCCTTCCACTTCGTGAGGGTAAGTTGCCGTCTGCAGCAGAAACTTCTGTCTGTTGCTTCTTCATAAACTTCAGGTAGTCATTTTTCTGAAACTCCAGTTTATTTTCATCTTTGTCAAGATGTTCCTGCCTGGATAAATCAGAAAATACCAACTCCCCTTCAGAGTCAGCAACACAAGATGAAAATGGAGGCTTGTCTTCCATTTCAAGACAGATATCTGGCTTGCTTGACCCAGATGCCGTGTTTAAGCAAGTGGGGAAGTCATGATAACGTGCAGGACTAGGTGGCT
This sequence comes from Nelumbo lutea, assembly GCF_056320005.1. Classification (NCBI taxonomy): domain Eukaryota; kingdom Viridiplantae; phylum Streptophyta; class Magnoliopsida; order Proteales; family Nelumbonaceae; genus Nelumbo; species Nelumbo lutea. Next base: position 1,454,707 of record NC_142685.1, on the reverse strand, counting down.
GCAAGAAAGCAGTCTTTCCAGAGATAAAGCTGACAGAAGGCCCAAACTCAACAGGAAAATTACACTTTGATCTCTTACTAGGTGATTGTATGTTGGGATATAATTTGGGAATTGAGAGTTTAGCACAGAGATCTTCAGCTTCTGCAGAAGTTTTACTGAAAGAACCCAGTCCTGAACCTATGTCAATTGAACCTTCCTCCTTAAACAAGTGGCAGTGCTGCAATTCTAAACTTTTCTGGAGTGTGTAAGGCTCTCCTGTGTAATGAATCGAATTGGACTTCAACTGATCATGCACCTTTCTATACTTTCCTGACCTATTCAAGGTTTTCCTTCCGTGAGTTTCATCCATGTCTTTGCACTTTGTTTCTTTATATATATTCTTCATACCACAGTTGTTTTCTGAACTAATGTGCACCTCATTTTCGTTTCTTCTCATGCTTTGTTTCAATTTCATCACGTTTGATACTGAATTAATGGGTTTCTCTCCCTTCACTAACAAGCAACAGGAATAATAGAAGAAATCACTTAATTATTCTGAAGAAATAGGATGCTTTATGGAGCATTTGATATACTAATAACTTGATTCAATATTATAACTCCAGGGCATTTGTATGCCAGGAGGCATCATTCAAAATGGCATCATTACCAAAATCAAATATTTTTTTAGAAATAAATAAATTTATACATTTTACGGTAATTTTTATGATGACCATTCTGAATTATGCACACCTGGATTAAATGCCAATGTTATGTGACTGGCAATAATATTACAAATAAAGTTGATCTTTATCCAAATGCCCCCAAAAGAAATAATTTCACATAAACAAATTAGCTCTTGAAACAATAAGATAACCTGCACTGGAGGAGCATGACTCTTCACTGTAATAACATTGAGGCACAAGCAAATATCAATCAAAATATACTCAAGACAATCATTAGAGTGAAAAATGATAGTAATGTCAACAAGAGATGCTCCTAAGATTTACCTCAACAAGCTCATGCCATCTGTTGCATCTTCTTTTGAAAGATAAGACCAACTTGGTTGATCAAGAACACTATGAAAACCCCAACTCCCTCCCACAGAAGGATACCTAGACACAATTTACATGAGCACACTTATAATGCACTTATTTACATATTCCTCTAAATCTGGCATACCTTTTCCCATCTGAAGTTATGAAGCCATATTTTTTTGGTGTTGGGTGCTTGCAGTATGGAGCAGTTGATTCTGGTTCCCAGTCATTGAGAAATTTATCAAATAAGAAAAGAGGACAATCACTTTCTTAAAAGAATAGGCCAGAGTTATCTATGTAGACCAAAATTTCTTTTAATGTATTAAATGTTAACACTACATGAATAATGGAAAAGTTAATAGCAAATTATTTTAAAAATTGTATCGCTTATGGAGATCAATCCACAGATCTAGAGACAATCAGAAAAAAAGCAAGACAAGGAATTTATCTTACCATAATAAGTTAAACACTTGCTGTGAATAACTATGGATCTTAGTGATTTTTTAATTACCCAACCAACAAAACTTTCAATGAGAAACATTACCCCTTCTGTTCACCACTTATCATGTTTGATTCACAAAAGTGTGGATTTTGCTAATTATACCAACCATTTATCCATATTGACATGCTAAATTATCAACCTTTCCCCATTTCAGAATGACCTAAGCAGTCAAACAATGACACGAAAAATTTATACACACAGGGGGAGTATTTGCATTGAAGATATGTTCTAGGTTCTTTTCTTTATTTTGAATGGTAATATGCTTCAGGTTTTTTATGATGGACAATATGTTTTATTTTCCAGCAGTGATAATATGCTTTAGTTTCATAATTGAAGGAAAAGATAACAAAGAGATGTTTTAGCATCACTGTTGCACAATTGTGATGAAAAGGAAAGCACCTAAAATGTTGTATCCTCTGGGTACTTTGTCTGCATCCCTGCACAGATGACATAATATATAAATAATTCATGAAGTTGAAAATAATATTAACAAATAAAAAAAGGTCTCAATTTAAAGAGATAACCTTTTATTTGGTAAATCAGAGCCTTGAAAAGCAGATTCAGATGCTTCATGTTTTTCAGCTCTCAAAAACCTAGGAGAATCACCATCCTGGTATGATCGGCTGTTCCATGCAACATCATAGCTTCCCCCATCAAGAAAGTTGTCATTAAGGAAGCTAGATCTAGCTGGTGGGGTTAACAAAAAGGTGAATCAACACCCAGGTAAAGTCCACATCAAGTTCCATAAAAACTGAAAGATAAAAGCATAAGATGCAGTTCCACCTCCCAAACCATTGACATAGAAACAGAAGTCCCTCATGTAGGGGATATTGCAAATTTGCAATTAAGGCTGATTCAATAACAAGTGGATTATGTGCATCATGTACCCTAATGTCATTACTGAGCACAGAATTTTGACACAAATATGACAGAAAGTAATTTAACATTTTCAGAAAAACAATTACCAATTAACAAAGTCCAATTAGTGGCAAGATGAAGGAAAGTCAACTGAAAATCGTTTGGTCGTGTGTACATATGATAAATGGTTGCACCAGTGAGGAGTCAATTTGTGCAAGTACAAGGCTCTAAAAGAACAAGGGGAAGACCAAATAAAATGTGATCTGAAGTGGTAAGAAAATGACATAATGAGGACTTATAACTTGAACTTGATAGAGCAAGTTATAAGAAAACATGTGTTGATACAAATAACTTAATACACTTTTCTTTTCTATAGGAAGCCAACTCATTTAGAATCGCTTAATCTGTGTCTGGATTACTCTATTCAACAAAAATTAAGTTTTTTTTTTTTTTTTTGAAAGAGGTTAAGGTATGGATTCATAAAACAAGAGAAAATACGAAGGTAAGAAGTGACCCAAAAACCACTGATGGGCCACACACTGCAAGAGACAAAAACACTTGGCCTTACACCAAAACAGAAACAAAAAAACAAGCCACAAAGGCCAACCAAGGGAAAAAACCTTACAATAAACCCCTAAAAAAAGGAGCAGGCTAGCTCACCCCTCACCCAGGCCCAAACGGAATTAAGTAATTACCCACCCTGAGAATCTAGAAATCCTCAAAAGATACAAAATTGGCAGACCTAGAATCACTAGATACTGAATTCCATGCTACTTCAAATGCATAGGAGAGTAAGTGTTGGGGAACAAACAAACCCAGGAACTATAAACGATGGGCAAGTAGAGAAAACAGGAGATGAAAAAATAACACAAAAGAGAGCAACTCAAAGAACAAACAGAGATTTATGTGGTTCAGCTTATAGCCTATGTCCACGGGCATCAAAGGAGAAGAAATCCACTATCAAATGGTAGAGATTACAGTCACCATGTTTACTACCTCTCTCACCAAACCCTATCTCCCAATACACCTAAAGTACCTTTACTATCAAATTATCTCACACACACCCGCCTTCTTTCTTTTCTTCACTATCAAGATACAAGATGGCTTGTGGCACAAGATACAATAAGATATTTATGTAAAAAAAACCCTAATCGAGTTAGCTCCAATTAGACCAAGAGAGGAACGTGTGACTTATCAACCCAGCCTTGAGCAACTGTGAATCAACAACCATCTGCAAAATAGACTTGAGCAACTGCAAATCAAGTGACTGAGGAAACAGACATTCACTGCAAACCATCTGCGCTTCTGCAACAGACCACTATGAAATTTTGCCTCCGGGTTTTTCTCAACTTAATTCAGGCCGGGTCGTGAAGCGAACACAACTGGAATTCAAGGCACCAAGACAACATAAGTGATTCTAGAATCCATAGAATTTTGAAATTGTCCGATGTCTCCACTTCAGTCCCCTGACTCCAAACACAGTGGGTGTAGGAAGAAATTAGAGCCACCTTTGTACAACAAACAAAGCACCTGCAACCTCAAAAGGGGATCAAGGAAATGGTCTCTTATAGACTTTAAGCACCTAGAAAGCTTTTAGTCTACCCCTCCACAGGGGAAAAAAGACAAATAAAGGCTAAGCTGATGCCTAGATACTTGTACAAGGGTTCCATATTGTGTTTGATACTTCAAATTTATGTAAGGTTTGTACCCTACACCTTGGCCTGATGTTTCCTTGTCATATTTGGGAAATATAGAGGCAAAGATGGAAAAAAGAACCATGCTTCCAGTGAATTATCTTCTACTTGCATGTAGAGACAATTTCTATCCCAAAACTTTGCAAAATATTTCTTTCCATGTATATTGTTTCCATTTATAGACTAGAGAAAGCAATCCATAGAACTTAATGACAAGACAATCATTTTAAGTACAATTCGGAAACAAGAGCATATCCATAGAACAAATAAAAAGGATATGCTTCATGTAAGGTCAGACCAAAAAGGACATGGGCTGAAGTAGTGAGAAATGATTTAAGGGCCCATAATCTGACAATGGATATGGTATTGAACAGAGCAGAACAGAATGACAGTGCTCTGGATATGAACTAAAAACAATGTAACTAGAAAGGAGAAGAAACAAAGGAGGAAATTACCATTCCAAGTCTTCCAATTTTTCTCGTCCATATTGTTGTAGAAATACTGTTCCTCATCCAAAAAGTTATCTGTTTGGGTATCACAGATATCAAATTTCATGCAATCATCTGCAGTACATTTTGTGCTATTTGGATTTCCAGACCAATCCATTGTGCTACTTGAAATGAAAGGACTCTCAAAAACACTCCTGGCAAGTGGTAAATTAATATCATGTAACTTGGCATCCTGCAATTAACATACTAATTTGTATTAATCAATAACTCTATTGTTTAATGGAACCCTTCAAACAATAGAAAACGTTTCTTTTGCTTTTTGCATTGTAGTGAACAATAACAGGAAAGAACTGAAACAACAAACTTACTGATGGGTGGGTTCACATAATATAATCACAAGTATAAGAACAACAATTCAATCTTGGAATGAAATCCACAAGCTCATAATAATCCAACCTAGGGAAGCTGTTAAGTAAATCTATAACCAAGGGGATTACTAGATTTGTGAGTTGTCTTTATTCCAAAAGATTCACAATGAAAATTTAATTCATCTATATGTCCTACAGAGAAGTAGCCAACCTTATTATCCATTCCAGTAGGGATTTCTAGGCTGAACCCCTGAAGCAGAAATCAGAGTAAAGATTTAGAAGAATACTATATTGGACTGTTCTCCAGTCTGCTACTCAGCCATGGATGATGAATCTTGTATCCAAGTGTTATAAACCACCACAGCTGAACATCAGTCAAATTGCAGGATATTGAAGAGCCAAAGGGCATGGGAAAATAAATGAGTTTCTTTTGGTAAATGAGTATGGATATTGATTGATTCATAACTTAAGGACATTCTTTTTTTCTATGGACAAATTCAGGTAGCAGGTATGGTGCACATCTTATATTGATATCTAGTGTTGCAACTTGGACAGGACCAAAACTTTTCCACAGGTTGAGCTTGGACTTCTGGGCTTCTGTCTAGACCCGTGCCTGCAAAAAACTTTTCCATGGGAAGTTCAGGACCCAGCCTGAGCCAACAAAGTAAGGACCAAGATTTAGGGTTGGACATGTGTGGCCCTAAACCTGGCATGTCCTGCCCTCACAATGATATAAAAGGGTAAACACCCTTGAATTATCTTAAGTAACTAAAACCAGGTATACATCCTGCCTTCATCATCATATTCTGATGTATCACACCTTTTGGAGTATCTTTCTGGACTACCTAGGTAAAATAGCAAGCTGAGAACAAATCAAAATATGTATAGATATGGACAATAAAGGAAAACTGAATCTTTATTAACAAAAAACATAAAGTTGCAAGAATAGAAACAAGTTCGGGGGACAACTTTATGGAAGACACCTTGCATCCCCAGAACAAGAATCCAGCAGGACTATTTAGTTAAACAAAGAAAAAGAAAAAAGAGTTCTGGTGCATCAAGAAATTCTTTTCTCTTATGATATGGAAGACCGTTGTTGAAATGGTCCAAATGCAGCCAATTTAAATAAGAAAGAGTAGTTACTCAGTATAATTCTCACCAGCTCATGCTCAAGATCATCCATGACGTATATAAGGTCCTCATATGAGTGAAATTGCCTTACAGCATTTGATGGTGAAGAACAACTGCTGGAGAAGACTCTAATATAAACCATGTAAAATTCAAGACACTTTCAGATAGAGAACCAGAAATTCCTTATTTCCCCCTTTGCCTTAACAAAGTAGGAACTTCAAAGTAGTTATGATAGGACAACATATACAACTAGCTAGCAATAAATTAGATGCATGTGCATGTAGAATTACACAAGCCATGTCACAAGAGAGCTGAAAATGGGCAAGAAAATTGGTCAGTAGTTGAGAATTGAGATAAACCAGAGGTAATTCTTGAAACAGTTGGTGCAATGGTAAAATCTCGGGCTGGAAAGCATGAGAATGTGGGTTCAAGTCTGAGGACAGCCACTTTCTGTATGAAAATGCTAGGTTAGGACCATACCCAGTCTACTCCTCCCAAAACCCCAGATAGCTGGGACCAACATTGGGTAATGGCCTTTTCTATGTAAAGTTAAAAGTGTGTGTGGAACACAAAAAACACGAACATACATACTACAGCAATCCGGACATTTGAAACAATTAGATTCTAGGAAAAAATGAATTAAATTTTGATTAATTAACAACTGTTCACCATTAATTTTTGTTTCTTTTACTATCATTTCTTCCTAAATGTTCTATTAAAAATGACAAGTTTTTGCAATCTAAATATGCCAAATGCCAAATGTGGAAAGTGAGTAAGACAGTTGTGGTAAATTCGGATGGTGTAGCAAACATACAATTAAGCCAATTATAGAAGATCATACTTTGGACATCAGCATGTGAAACATGAAAACAATACTGCACCTTTGAGGCCTTTACTCCTTCAAACATTTTTAAAAGTTAATGTGTGGGTTTCAATGAAAATAGTTAAATCAGGCTCTTTTATGAAGGCTTGGAGGATATATTAGGGAAAATCCATCATACAGGCTCTTTGATGAAATTTGTTAATGAACCTTGTGCACATTGGGAGACTTGATGCCTCATTCCTCCTATTTAACAACCCGTCACAGGCACCACAATAGAAAACACTATCCTTCAAATTATAATGAACTACAGGAAGCACATTATTCTTAATCAAGTTAGGATATAAAAGAAGGGTCTACGGTTCCGTGCAACAATAACCAAAATATGATTCACTCCTGCTCCTAAAATATCAATATAAGACTCCTAAGGACTGTCTCAACCATTGCAAATTTGCTTCCCACAAGAATGCAAGATGTTCGCTATAAGCCTTAATCTCATCATTTTTAATTATGTTATTCATTTATATACAATACTTAGAAAGTTAAGAGGGAATATTTTCAAAAATCCATACCAAATAAAATTACCTGCCAGGTTGGCTTGGTGAATGAAATGGTGTTTCTATCCCCACTTTACCTAAACCTGACAAACAAGAGAAAGTTATATATGAATTCACATGTGTGTATGTATCCCAGTATCATCATCATCTAAGACTTATCCCAACTATATGGAATCAGCTACATGAATACTGTTTCTCCACTTCATTCCATTTAATGCCATATGCATTGTTAAATACATGTATCATGCTGGTATTTACTAAATGAAGAACATATAGAGGGTGCTGGTGGGGAAGGGATTAATAAGTAATAACTCTAGTGTTACTAAAATGTACCAATTGGAAGTTTCGAAAGGTATGGTAGAGGTAGGATTATTGTGGCTATTGAACTATTTAATAAGATAATGAAAACAAATAAGATGCCAACAAATGAAGAAAGAGCATTGTGGTTCCTGCATTTAGAAATAAAAAGTGACATGCAAAGTTACAATAATTATTGTGTGATTAAACTCATAAGCCATATTGTAAAGCTTAGAGAGAGAGAGTGATTCAGAAAAGGTTAAGATACAAAGCAAGTATATCAGAAAATGAATTTGGTTTATGTTGCCAGAGAGATCAACCATGGAAGCAATCTTTTTATTGAGATGATCGATATATAAAAGTTTACAAAGAAGAAGAGAGATCTTCATATGGTATTCATTAACCTAGAGAAAGCACAAGATAGAGTCATTAGAAAGATAATATGGTGGGTTTTAAAGAGAAAGAAGTCTGAAATAGGTATATGGACTTAATAAAGGACATGTATGAGGGGGCAACAACCAATGTCAGAATATTTGTAGGAGAGATATCAAATTTTCTAGTTACAATGGGCCTTCACCAAAGGTCAGCATTCGTCATGGATGAATTGACTTAACACATGCAGGAGGAGGTCTCATGGCACATGTTGTTTGCTAATGACAATATTAATTGATCAAAACAAAAAGGATTAAATGCAAGATTAGATTTATGTATAAATACCTTAACAGCAAAAGGTTTTAAGATAATTAGAACTAAAATAAAATATATGTGACATAAATTCAATAAATACTATGAGCAAAATTCAGGGTACACTTAAGATTGGAGACCAAGTGATATCTCAAAGTAACCTTTTCCATTGGCTTGGTTAGATAATCCAAAACAAGAGAGAAACCGAGGAGGATGTCACCCATAGAACTAGAGTAGAATGGGAAAAATGGAGGGGTGCATCCAAGGTCTTGTATGATAGGAAAATACAACTTAGGCTAAAAGAAACTTTTTACAATACAGTTATAAGGTCAGCAGTGTTGTATTGTATAAAAAAGAGTGTTGGGCACTGAAGAAACAACATGTTTAAAAATGAGTGTAGTAGAAATGCTTGAGATGGATGAGTGGGAAAACTAGAAATTATGGGATTAGAAATGATCTTATTTGAAGGAACCTAGAAATGGATCCAATAGGTAGTAAAGTGAGGGAAAGGATAATGGGTTGAAATTACTAGAAGAAGTAATCTGTTGTAAGTTGAAATGACTAGAAGACCTAGGAGCAAATCAAAAGGATAATGGGTTGAATTAGTGAGAAATTATTCAAGGACCCATAGTTTAACAATGGATATGGCACTGAACAGAACTGAATGCCAGAACAGGATTGATGTAGTTGACCCCATATAGCTGGGACAAGACTTAGATGATGATGATGATGATGATGATGATGATGATATAATGCTGGTATTACAGTATGGTCCTCTCCATAGTTGTGCATACCATTTGAAAAGAAAAGGCAAATGGAAAACATGAAGATGGCAATTAGATTGCCCTTCATGAATGCTTTTCCAAAGAAAAATGATTGATTAGAAAACCAATTTCCTAACATTTTTTACCATCAAAAATCAGTTTCCTTTGTTTCTTTAGAATTTCCATATGTCTGCAAAGTCTGCATTCCTCCCTTTTATTGTGCAAGTATGTTGACAATTTTGATCTTATCTCACAATAGGTTGACATGAAAATACATGTCTAAATCTGTCTCTTAAAGAATTTTTTTTTACAGAATGATACAGAGGCTAAAGGTGTAACCATCGTGAATGAGATCCTAATATTAGTGAAGGCTCTTGATTTCCAGATCAACAATAAGACCATACCTTGCACAGAAAATGCAACATGAGCTTCATGTACTACACTTTCTTCTGAATCACTATTTGGTTCACCACCACCAACTAAATCAAGAACAGATAACTCTGGAATAGAACACAACAGATGGAGAGGTCAAAAAGTAACTAATGAGGGTAAAGGTAAAAGTCAAGAAAGGGATGGATGCTATGCTTAAACAAATATACAAACAAATAGCCTATATAATTTAATGTCAGCAAACCTAGCAACAGAAAAATAGAAAGTACGAATTCCTAAAAGTTGTGTTCAGCATGGTTTTTGACATTTACGGTGTTCAGAATCTGTCTTCCAGTGACTCCTTTTGTCACCATTTCCTTTGGAAGAATAGTTACAAGAAGGTGGCAAATTATCGGGACCGTTGGAGAAACCCCTGTTAGGTGATAGCAATGTCAGCATTTCACAGAAGAGTACACACAATACAGAACATCCACAAATCAGAAGCATGTAAAGTAAAGACAAAGACGTCTCTCAAAAAAAAAAAAAAAGAGAAAAAAGAAAGAAAGAAAGAAAGGAGATGCAAGTTGCTTATCTACACACTTTAATCATAGAGTTTTAAATCTGTACAAGGATAGCTATGGCATTCACCTTACAGATGTATGTGAATGAGTGCAAGCACATATAAAATGAATGCAGTTGATAGGTGTACACAGAAATATTTCTTACTTCTCCTGGGATACAGTCTCAATCTGATGTCCAGATGATACAGTTACTGTTTCATATACAACAACCATATTCAGCATATGAACCATCACAAGATAACATTCCATTTCTAACCAACCCAAATCAAGAGCTACATGGTCCAGTTCATAATTAAGAAAATAGCTTGTCTTTCACAAATAGGTAAAGTCATATGAGAGAAAACAGTCTCACATGTTTCTTTCAAATTGACAGAATCTCCACAAATGACCTTTTCTGTAAGGCTTGATGATGGACATTTTGAAATAGAGCGGATAACTGATGAAGCATTTATTTCTGGATTTCCCCTTGCTTTTACCAATGAATTAAGTAGGGTTAGAAACTTTGGATATCATAAAAGAAAATCATATCAAATTAAAACCAGTGTTATCAGCAGCTTAATGACAAATATCCTACCACTCACAACAAAAGTTATTCCATTCCATATTCCTCACATGGAGAACATTTTACATATTTCATTAATTTCACTAAGCACATAGATCCATTGGAGAAAAAGCAAAGCATATATTGATAATCAAAACCTAAAAGCATTTAAAGTCCAGAGTATGTATTCATCTTGTTACAAGAAAGCTGGTTTGAAGTGTGTTTTCTTACAAGAAGAGAAAGGAGAGAAGATAGGAGAAGAGAAAAGGGAGAAAGATGTTTGAGATTCAAAAGATTGGGCTGGCGGCACCCGGCTTCTAATTTATAATAATATGATGTAACAAATAAAAGATAAAGAATTTACAAGTAGGTCCCTGGCGGCACACCCTAAAAGTAAAACCTAAATAAGAGAAAAGAACATGCTGACAGCAGCCTAGGCTGACAAGCAGAAATAAAACAATTAAATCCAACAACACTCCCCCTCAAGTTGGGCTGAATATATCCATCATGCCCAACTCGTCACACAGCTCAGTGTGCCACAAGTATGGAAGCCCTTTTGTGAGAATATCAGCAAGTTTCTCCTTGGATTTGACATAAGGAGTACAAATTTCTCCCTATTCCATTTTTTCTCTTATGAAGTGCTTGTCCACTTCAATGTGCTTGGTCCTATCATGTAGGACAAGATTGCTAGCAATGCTAATGGCTGCCGTACTGTCACAGTAGAGGACATAGGATTGTGGACAGTAACCCAAGTTCCCCTAAAAGGTTCTTCAACCAAAGAACTTCAGCCACCCCATGTGCCACAGCCCTATACTCTACTTCAGCACTTGACCTTGCAAGTTGCAACTACACTTTGTTTTTTACTTCTCCATGTCACTAGATTTCCTCCTACAAATGTACAGTACCTATTTTTGGACTTTCTATCATCCACAGCACCTGCCCAGTCAGCATCTGTACAGACTTCCACTTTCAAATGATTATGTTTGCTGAATAGCAACCCTGTTCCTGTATACTTCTTCAAATACCTAAGGATCCTCTTTGCTGCCTCCATGTGTGTCTCTTAGAGGAATGTATGAATTGGCTCAGGACCCAACTAAGTAAGCAATGTCTAGATGTGTAATGGACAAATAAAGCAACATTCCCACTAACCTTAGAAACTGTTTCATATCTTTCAGTGGTTCACCATCACAATCTCCCAATTTATGATCAACGTCCATAGGGGTATCGGTTGGTTTTGCACCTAACTTGCCTATTTCCTCTAACAGATATAGGACATACTTCCTCTAAGAAATGAAGATTACCCTTTTTGAGTAGACAACTTCAATTCCAATAAAGTACTTTAGGGGACCCAGATCTTTCACTTCAAATTGAGAGGCTAGGAATTCCTTCAACTTTTGTATTTTTTTTGCTCCAGTTTCCTGCAATGATTATATCATCCATGTACACTATCAACACAACCACTTGTTCCCGACATCTCTTCACAAAGGGAGTGTGATCAGACTAACATTGTTTGAACCCTACTTGTTAAACCGCTATATGAAATTTACTGAACCACACTCTAGGAGATTGTTTTAAACCATAAAAGGACCTTCTTAGCCTATAAACCTTATTTTCACTCCCTTTGGCACAGAAACCTGGGGATTGAACCATGTACACCTCCTTCTCTAGATCACTATTTAAAAAGGCCTTCTTTATATCCAATTGATGCAATTCCCAGTCAAAGTTTGCAGCCAATGATAGAAGAACCAGAATTGAGTTCATCTTAGCTACTGGAGCAAACGTCTCATCATAGTCAACACCATAGACTTGGGTGTACCCTTTAGCTACCAGCTTTGCTTTGTATCTTTCAACTGTCCCGTCTACCTTATGTTTCACTGTAAACACCCACTTACACCCCATTAGGCCTTTCCCTTTTGGAAAATCCATCAACTCCCATGTATGATTCTTATGGAGGGCATAAATCTCCTCCTTCATAGCATCTATCCATTCAGGATATTTTAAAGCATTTGCCACATTTCTGGGTATGGGGATGCTATCTACTACAAATAGGGGTGGCCATGAGCCGAGCTCTTCACGAGCTAATTGAGCTCGGCTCGGTTCGGTTTCAACCAAGCTTCGAGCCGAGCTCGAGCCCAATTTACAGGCTCGTTTATTAATTGAGCCGAGCTTGAGCCTAATAAAGTACGGCTCGTGAGGCTCACGAGACAGCTCGAATAACTACATATAATAATAATAATATAAAATTATAGAAATTATTATATATATAATATTTTTATTTTTATGTATAATAATAACTATTTATTATAATTCTTAATTTTTTAAATATCAAATAAAAAAATATTATATATATATATATATTTATAAAACATTTTTCTCAAGTTGAGCCAAGCTTGAGCTTATGAGCTTTTGACTCGAGTCGAGCTCAAGCCGAGCTCGAGCTCAAGGTTCTAGCGTGAACCGAGCTCGAGCTCAAGCTCGAGCCTTGTACTACCTTGGCGAGCCAAGCTCGAATGGCTAGCTATTCGGTTTGGCTCAACTCGAATCCATCCTTAACTACAGATAGGAAGACACGGTGAGAGGGAGAAATGTGATCCAGGTTTAAAATGTCGATGTTAGTGGAAATGTCGACCATCCAAATATAAGAAACATATCGGAAATTTCGTATGAAAATATTGCAAAAATTATAGACATGGTGGAAACATTGTAAAATATGAAAAATATAGAATGATATTTTATGAAATGACAAAAGAAGCATAGGCACACCTTTTTAAATTATTGTCTTGTTCCAAGCTATTAAACAAAACTAAGAAACTAGGATTATAGACAAGAGAATACGTTCTGAAGTTGCCTTGTAAACCTTAAGCTTTAGAACTTCATGATAGAGTTAGTTAAAGCAAAATTTAAACTCATAGAAAATGTAAATGGTTGTAACAAAAAAAAACAAATAATATATCACAGAAACAAAAATTATTATTTAACTTCATGTTTGAAATGAATATTGAGCTAGCTCAAAGTTGTAATCGTGTAAGTTAGGTGGACAATAACTTGTTACTTCACATATCTACAATATTGTCACTAACTTATGTTATAATACTATCTCTTGTACTCCACATAGTATCGGTAGTGTTCAAAAGGAATATGTCAATTCTAGTAAAATTACATGTTGCTACCCATGGAAGTGAAAATGGAAATATGTCGTGAGTACTATCTCTTGTACTCCACATGGGTCTGGTAGTGTTCATTGGGGAAATGTCAGTTCTAGTAAAATTTCGTGTCGCTACCCATGGAAATGGAAATGTCGTGAAAATATTAGGGAAATTAGGAACATTTTAAACCATGAATGTGATCATAAGAAACATACAGGGTAATGGGGTGTTTTGTAGTGCATGATTTGACTCCCTTTCTATGAGCAATAGGAATGTCAAGGTCCTCCACAACCAAAATGAGAGTCAAGGTATCAATAGGTGAAATAGAAGGTGTTGGACTTACCTCCTGGGAATCAGACGGTGTTGGTTGCTCAGTGTTTGGTGGCTCCACATCTTTGTCACATTGCTGAATCTCTACGGCGTTTACGTTGGAAAACACGAAAATGAGCAAAATCCAGAATAGGAGGCAAGACTTGACGGACCTAGACCTACTTCTCCTCTTCCACATTACTCTCCCTCTGAGGAAAAGCATGGAAGAATGGTTTAGACTCAAAAAACGAGACATCCATGGATACAAAGAGCTTATGACCAACGAGATCAAAGCACTAGTAACTCTTTTGCGAAGAGGGATACCCTATAAAGATACAGGGAATATACCGAGGATCCAAGTTACCACGGGACAGAGATAAATCATGGACAAAAGCACAACCAAACACCCTCGTGAGAATGGAAAATAAAGGAGACTAATGGAACAATAATTCATGAGGGGCCTTGCAGTTTAACACTCTAGAGGGCATGTGGTTTATGACATAAGCAGCAACAAGTAGAGCATCAACCCAAAATCAGTTGGGAACATTCATATGTAACATCATCCCTCGGGCTACCTCAAGGAAGTATCTATTCTTTCTTTTTGCAACACCACTTTGTTGTGGTGTTCTAGCACACGAGCTCCTATGAATGGATCCATGAGAAGCAAAGAACTCATTAAACTCACCATGGAAATATTCCTTCACATTGTCTGATTGAAAATTTTGAATTTCAACATGAAACTATGTAAACACCATCCTCTGGAAATCTCTCACGATCTTTGAGACTTTGTCTCTGCTATGCATGGGAAATACCCATTTATAGCGGGAGAAATCATCAATCAATGTGATAAAGTACTTATACCCTCCGTCCGAAGTTATGGTGGTAGGCCCCACACATCAGAATACACAATATGGAAAGGAAAACTTGATCTTTTATTACTTGATTAAAATACCGTTCTACATTGCTTGCTCTACTGACACGTTTGGCAATGGAAATCTAACACTGAACATGACTTAAATAAATAAGGAAATAAAGACTTCACCATTTCAAAAGGCACATGATCTAACCGATTATGCCACAAAAAAATGACTCTTATTTGACTGACTATGCGACTCTGAGGATGACACCGAGAAACCAGCCTTGTTGTTGAGAGTGCAGAGACCATCCATTAAGCTTCCTTTTCCAATCGTCCTCCCAAAAATTAGATCCTGAAAAACACATGAATCAAGAAAAAGGTTACACTGCATTTTAATGAGTTTGTGATGCTACTAATAGAAAAAAAAATGATGGGAAGCTGAGGGACATCCAAAACATTATTTAGGTTAAGTCCATGAGGAAGAGATATTGATCATTGGCCTGCAATGGAGGAGAATGATCCATCTGCAAATCTAACCTTATCCCTTCTTGACAAAAGGTTATAAGATTGGAATAGGTTTGGCTTACTGGTCATGTGATTAGATGCCCCTGAGTCAATGATCCAGGGGGAATCAGTGGCAATGGAAACATAAAAGGCAGAGGCTGCATTACCTAATGTAGATGCAAATGAAGTAGAAGGGTTACCAGAAGCTAAACTGTCCATCTAGTGCAAGGCCCTCCCATATGATTCCACATGACTATGGAAGGAGTTCACAATACCTTCCTTGGGGTCAAAACCAATGAAGTGCTCTTGAGTAGTATCAGTTAACACTCCAACAGACTAAGTTTCTTGGATTGCCACATTTGTTGCATTGTGTGTTGTATTAGGCTTCTTCTGACCCTATACCTTACCCTGTTCTTGGTTCTTTACAGCCCGCTTTGGCCTCCCATGGAGCTCCCAACATGTGTCACGTTTGTCTTGAATGTCGGCAGTGGGTACAGAACAACTTATCCTTATCATCAATTTTCCTGGAGTCACTTTTCTTTCCCATATTATTACCACCCATTGCAGCTAATGCTACATGCTGCTCCCCCTCAGTTGTAACCATCACACTCCGCTTACTTTCCTCAGAATGAACAAGGGCATACACCTCTTGGACTGAAGGCAACTCTTTACTTCCTAAAATCTGAACTCTAAGGGATTCATATATGGGGTTTAGTCCCAACAAGAAGGCAAAAACCCACTGTTGAGAAACCAACTTCTTATATGCTCTAGCATCATCAGCATGTTTCCATTCCATAGTTTGATAGTAGTCTAATTCCTTCCATACTAAGGTAAGAGCTGAATAATAGGCTGGCAAGCTACGGTTCCCTTGTTTACAAGTTGAGGACTCAGCTTGTAACTGGTAGATCTTGGGCATAGTGTCTTTTCTCAAAATAGGTGGTTTTGGCCTGTTTCCATATCTCACTTGTAGTGTTTGCTCACATAAAGTTCTTCCTCACATCAGATTTCATGGCTACAAGAAGCCAAAACATCACCATACTGTTTTCTTGGTCCCACTGATCATGTTCAGCACTCCTACTCTTGGGCTTTTTCACTCTTTAATTTATGTAACCAGCTTTTCCCCTTGTTGTTACATAAAGTTTTACAACTTTAGCCCACTCCAGGTAGTTCAGGCCATTTAAAGGAGTAATAGGCATAGGAAACATCATACTTTCAGTCCTCATACCAGCTGTACTACGGGTTGATGTAACCCCAAATGAGGCAGAATCATCATTCGCCATTGGAAAATGCAGGTCTACAAGTCAAAAAACAAAGGCTGCAAGTGCACAAGACTAGTCGTCACACAAGTACCACCTCTTACAGTCACAATTAGGACACAAAACCCCACAAACTACTTCTGAAATAAAGTACCCACTGCTGAGGTCAACTGGCAGCAACTAAACAGTCCAGAAACACTAAAAAATAGTCATCATTGGACTACACACTTCACAATTCACACACTAATCAATCACAGCACATACCTGTGACAAAGGGGATCACACACCCCTGTACGAAGGTGCAAAACCACGACTAAGCCTTCACAGCATCAGCCAAAAGAAAAAAAGGAAGCTTCACAGCATCGGCCTCCTCCTGCTAGGACTACCTTGGTGTTATGACCAAGGAAGAACCCAGAAGAAGCAACAAGAAGTAGTTCTGATCAGTCTGATTAGGGTTTCTTGTCCTCACTGTCCAAGAAATCAGAAACCTGGGTTGAATGGATACTATTCAGAAGAAAAAACGACTCCAATTTCCCAGAGTTGCGCTCTGATACCATGGTTTTTTACAAGAAGAGAGAGAGAGAGAGAGAGAGAGAGAGAGAGGAGAAGAGAAGAAGGAGAAAGATGTTTGAGATTCAAAAGATTGGGCTGGCGACGCCCAGCTTCTAATTTATAATAATATGATGTAACAAATAAAAGATAAATAAATTACAAGTAGGTTCCTGGCAGCACACCCTAAAAATAAAACTTAAATAAGAGAAAAGAACATGCTGACAGTATTCTAACAGTAGAAATAAAACAATTAAATCCAACAACAAAGTGCACTGACTAGATCACCAGAATAAGGTTGGACCAACTTTGGTTCAAAATTTCAAATAAAGAGACAATACTTGAAAGAATTAAGCACGCCAACAACTTGATTTATAGGAACAACAAAGTTTGCACAAAGAATGGAAGAATGTTGGACTAAATCAACTTGGGAAACTGAGTAACATTTAAGATCAGGACACAATTCAGAAAATTGGTAGTTAGGACAGTACAGAATGACTTTGTAATGGTTCTTCTCCTGCTTAATTTAATATATCTGGTATTGACCAGATAACAAGTCTCCATAAACATGTCAGACACATTAATTAAATGAAATCAATAAATTATATCATATATTCCATCCATTCAAGCAACAAAAAAAGTAATTTCAAACTTTTTTTTGATAAGTAAAATTCATTCCGAACTTAATATGATTTTTTTGGTAACTAAACAAATATAATACCATGGTTTGCATAGAAAACCTCTTAGTAAAACAAAAGAAAGAAGGGAAAATCTATGATACAGAAAAGATATGGTATGGAAAGAGTTTTGACCAATCAAAACCCACCCATGAATTTTGATAAATAACACCATGTTCCCTACCAGGTTTATGATTCTGATTTATTGGTCAATTGTTTTTTGGATATCATATCTTTTCCATGTCATAGTCGAACCCAAGAAAGAAACAAGGTAAATGTTATAGAGTAGCTTATCAAAAAAAAGGTAAACATTATAGAGTGAGAAAACAGAATCCTCAAACAGTTTCATATGTATAAAATGATCTACCATTGGAATCTGAACTGTGTTCTTCAGCAACTGTTGCCAAGTTCAGCAAACTGAGGACATCCAGTGATCGAGGTTTTTCATGCCATTGGCTGCATTTGATTGTTCCATCAGCATAGTTCTCTAACCCAGCAGTCTGTTGCTGTCTCTTCCGTTGTTCAAAGTATTGTTTTTGCCTGCAAATTTTACTAACTAGGTTAGAAAAAGTCTATCTTATCTCCATCCAGGAGTGTCTCACTTTTATCATTTACACAATAAGAATTTGATGATGAATAAATATAAACAATACAAATTTGTCTATGTCACTTGCTTCCAAAATATGTCTTCAAAACTTTTTAACATACTAAACATGAAGCAGAAATATATAATGAAAATTAGGAAATATGTATCTTACCTTTTCTGTGTTGATTTTCTTGACTGAAGTTTTTTCAGTTCCACCATGATCAATATAAATTGAACCAACAAGAAAAGAAGAGATTAACACATTGGTATAAGAAACCCAGTGTCATTTTCTTAGGCTTATGTGTAAAACTTAAATAAGTTCAGCAATAATTGCCAAAATTAAACTATTGCATGGTGAGACTAAGAATCTTACGATCTTAAATGATGAGACATTCTCATAGAAAGAGAACATGAGAAACAAAATTAACAGCATACAACAGTCAAGAAAAAGAACTATAAAGTTTCAAAGAGTAAGAAAACCTTACAAGACACTACAGTTTCAAGATTGGAAATAACAGGGAAAAAGAGGAAAATTCTTCATAACCAATAATGCATGGTTAACCTAGCAAGATATGATCCAGGAAAAATTACTGAGGGAATGCCATGGTTTAAATCAAGTACTGAAGGACGCCTTGTACTTCAGAATCTAAATTGGGAAGGGATGCATAATATTTACATATCATTCCATGTGGAAATTTAGGATACAAGGTAACAAGAAAAAGTATGTCCTTTAACAATAAAAGACAAAAACAAAGAACAATAACAATGGTAAAGATTACAGCTTAAGCAGAGATCATCCAGCCCAAGTTAAGGCAGGCTGGTTGAAGATTTGAGGGGCCTCCATGGGCTGAGCATGCTTGATGTTGGCCTTGAAATTTAATTTTGTTCACAATTGGGTTAATTTCTTAAAATCCTGAGGGTCTGGCCCCTGAAACCATCATCTAGATTCTTTTAAATGTATTATATATTATAATACATGGTAATTATTCTTCATTATATATAATACATAATAGGAAATATGAACCTATAAGCCTTAATGTCCTCTTCATAGGAGACCCTTCACTCATTTATTACACGGTCATAGATGATATTTACAGATCAAATTATGTTCCTCTAGCAGGAATACAGCCAAGGTTTTGTATATCAGGTCCAGAATATAGTTGTTTATAATGCATATATGTGTGTATGATATATCAACATTTTAAGTCCCACAGGCGGATAACCTGACCGATGAGGTGAACATATCATCGTTTAAAATCCACTACCCTGCCCAATTTTGATTTTGACAAACTTTAGCTAGTTAATGTTGGAACCAACTGATCAGGCTAAGATCAGACTCGGAGAAAATGTTCAGAGCCCACCCCAACCTAACTGACACCTCAACAGTACCTATCGAACAAAATCGTGGATCCAAAGTTAAATGCATGCCACAGTATGGATGAAGTCTCCCATTGAGATGCGTATGCTTAGAAGTATTGTCGCAATCAAGGTTCCTTTTCCTTCATTGATCCATTAATTCCAGCCTTTCTTTTTAAGTGCACGTCAATGACATCACCTTGTCCCCAATAAGTGCTAAGCCTACCAATTATAAAAATGAAAACTAGTATCGTTTTACTTACAGTATTCACTTTCTTCCTCGATCCTCCCATCCACTGTAACATTCTACTGAAGATAACGCCCCTCTCTTGAAGGCTGCAACAACAAGATCACTTCACCGACCTGAAACGATTTACCAAAGAAAAACGGACGAATTAAATTAGTGTCCGGTGGATAGTAAGTATTGTTATTTTGAATACAAATACACAACACAGAGGAAAAGTGAAAAACTACTCTTGGAACATCTAAGAAAAATCATCAGAATTCAAATTCTTCGACTGCTTAGCTGATAAGCCACCGCAACATATTCCAGTTCAGATCATAGCGGTATAAATTCCAAAAGACAATTAACGTAGAAGCTGAAATCGTAATTCGAAAACTAATTCTGAAAAGTAAACAAACAAACAATCTATCTCTACAAACACGAAACGATATAGAGATGGAAACAGCTAGAAGGATAGTAGAGAAAGAAAGTACTCCAAATGAACAACCTAAAACAGTCTTAGAAACAAAAATATAGCTCCAAAGTGCGCTAATGGATAAAGGAATCTCAGGAAGCAAGAAACTAGAAACCCTAACTTGATATTTGTTAATCTATCAGTTCAAGTGAGTTCTTCGTTAACGATCTCACCGTAGGCTCTGTCCGTCTAGACAAAAAAGGTGGAAGCAAGATTTTTACGAAAAAAGCAGAGAGAGGATTTAGGACCGTACAACAATGGAGATTACTTCTGCAACTAGAACGCAGTTACAGTCCTATAAGTGCTCTACCGAGAACGCTTAGTTTGAAGCTAATGTTCAAAGTTCTTGTGCAGGCTGGGGTACATCTTTCGAAATGAAGAAAGCGGGTAATTCATAGCCAGAGGTGGCATTTTATCAGCGGGATACCGAATACGCACTGGTCCAACCCATTCGTATTTCCTATTTACGTTTAGGGTAAAATACAAAAGCCTCCCCACTGAACGAAATTCAATAAAAACCTCCCTTCCGTTACTTTAGACGGAAAACGTTAGATTGATGCACCAGTTTTTTCCAAATATCCATTCTACCCTTTTATAAATTATTTTACATACAAAGTTACTAAAATAATCTCATTTTAATTCAACAAAAAAATATATTTTAGTAATTTTGTTGTAAAATTACTGAAATTATCATTAAAAAAGGTTTTTTGTTGAGTTAAAATGGGGTTATTTTAATAATTTTGTATGTAAAATAATTTATAAAAGGGTAGAATGGGTATTTGGAAAAAATGGTGCATTAATCTAACGTTTTTCATTTGGGACAGTGATAGAGGGGAGATTTTTGTTGAGTTTCTCAAAAGTTTAGTGGAGGTATTTGTTAAAATGAAACTATAAGGAAGGTTTTTATGATTGTCAAAGCTTTTGTATTTTTTGAAATAATATATAAATATATTAAGCTGAAATGTGTACCTAAGAGGCATTTTTTCCCTTTTTTCATCTATAAGAATGTCACTCTCTACCAACTCTTTCTTTTGCTTTTTTTCCTTTCAAATTACAATAATATCACTCTCTCTCCTACCACCTCTATTTCTCTCTTTTTCTTTCAAATTACAACAATGCCACACTCTCTCCTACCAACTCTCATTCTCACTTTTTCTTGCAAATTACAAGAATGCCATATTTCTCTCTCTCCTTATAAATTACAAGAATGCCACTCTCTCTCCAACTGAGGGAGACTTCAGCTCGGCATTTTTGACTACTAGGGGACCTGCAATCAAAAGTAGTCGAGTTTGAGTCGAGTTGAGCCGAGCTCGAACTTTTGAGCTCAAGCTACCATTAAGGAAGACCTCAGCTCGACACCTCGGTCACTAAGGGAGACCTCAGCTCGGCACCTCAACAACTGAGGGAGACCTCAGCTCGGCACCTTGTCAACTAAGGGAGACCTTTAGCTTGACACCTCGCTTGCTAGGGAAACCTCAGCTCAACACTTAAATAGCTGAGGGAGACATCAATTTGGCACCTCAGCATTTGAGGGAGACCTTGGCTTGACACCTCGACTGCTCGAGAAACCTGCAATCAAATGTAGTCAAGCTTGAACTTCCGAGCTTTTTGACTCGAGCCAAGCTCAAGCTCGAGCTCAAGTCTCTAATTTGAATCGAGCTCGAGCCTGATAGTTTATGAGCGAATCCTGCAAGGCAAGGCCCCCTACGCTGGTTATAACTTAAGCAAGTGGGAAATAGATGTTTGTTTCCCTTTTATCCCTATCTCTGAATACGAATATTGTAGTTTTTTGTTTTCTAATGATATTTCTAAAATATAAACAAAAAATCTCATATATAGGTTAAAATGGACATTTGACAAATTTCAGAATTTGTTGTAGATAAAAAGAAATTTCACCACTATCAATATACCTCTTAATGTAATTATTACATTTTCAAATGTTATAGGTCAAAGCAAAGAAAAAGCCTCGATCAAACTTGAAAGAAAAAAAAATCAAATATTAAGAATCCTACCTTATTTTGTCATGTGTATTCATTTATCACTAGGCATGATCCCTTATTAAGTACGGGCTATTATTTGTTTAACACCAGTTTTTATTATTTAATTTAACAAATTAAATTAAGTTTTATGTTTATATAGATGAGAAGCTATTATTTAGTTGTTTTTTAGGGTAAAAGACTTAAACATGCCCTTATTTTTTCAAATAGATTTATAGATATCTTGTGACTTTTTTGGTTATTCATTTTCTTTCAAAATTTCAAAATTTACCATGAAATTTTTAAATGCATGCTAGTAGCAGTCTCTCTCTCTCCTTCCCTCCCCTTCATTATCTTTTTCTGCTTGAGACTTGAATCGTTTGGTTATCTTCACTTTATTTTTCCTTATAATTCTTTACTAGTTTCGAAACTTCTCCATAAGATATCTCTTACCTATTCAATCCAAAATTTTGTATTTCCTATGAAAACTTCCATATTTCTCTATATGTTTCTACATAATTTTTACTTCATCCTTTTAGCGAGAATTGTTTCCCTTGTCTTAGAGGGTATTTGGTACAGTCCTGTTATGTTGCTGATGTATTTTGGGTTAATTAATATAAATTTGTATGATAGAGATTTTTCTACTTTCGTGCTATTTCTACCTAAAACATCAAATTTAATGTTTCTTACTCTTACACATCATTTTTCTAATTGAAATGACACTCATGATGTGTCAATATATTTTTGTATTGATCAACCCAAACCACAACAACACAACAACGCCACTGTATCAAACACCTCCTTAGCCTTTCAGTTCTTGATCACAACAATTACTTCTCGCTTCCAAATTTCCTTCACCTTTCACTAGGAGTAGATTAGTTGGAAATTTGTTTTTTTTTTTCTTGTTCTACTCCTGATCCAATGCTTCACAAAAAACGTTCATTCAATTTAGGAAATAATATATTGGATGGGATTGGAGAACAATACAAGAAAAACAAATAAATAAATATACGGTTTATCCGTTTTTTTTTTCATTTTTTTCTTGAACAATATCAACCATGGTGGGCTTTATGTCTTGTGAGAAAAGAGAATAAGCTTATGTCTCTCTGCAAGCTTTCGATTAACAAAGGTGGAGTATGTTTGGGGCATTTTTGGTACAAAATTTAAGATGCCAATACCATTTATACAAACTTTCCTGAAGTAAAGCCATTATAAACTATGGGGTATTTAGTAAAACACAAATTAAAGGGTAGATTTTAATAAATACATGAAACTATAAATATGTTTTAGGTTTTAGTAAATGACCAAAAATAATACTTATAACTTATATATTTGCAGTGGAAATCAGAAATCTAGCTTTATGAAACCCATATCCATCATATCAGTCCAGATCTGATAGATAATTGGTGTGTTTTTTTTTTTTTTTTTGCAAGAATACGATAACGTTGCTTCATCCAATTCATCATTTGAACCAAAATTTAACTCTTGGTGGATAAATATGGAATAATTAGTGGGTTGTGAGACGAGCGAACATGAAAAAAGCAATGAAATGGAGGAGAAAATCAGAAAAATAATATTTTATTTTGAAGGAAAATATAGGAAGAGATAGAGAAATCTATACTAGGTTTGTAAAGATTTCTTTTTTTTTTTTCCTTTAAACCAAACAAAGCCTTAGAAAAAATCAAATGATGCATAAAAGATATGATACGGGAAAGAGGTGTAAGTCGGGCTGAGCCCGGGTTATATTTGTCATCATAGGTTACTTTTATAAACTAATATTATATTAGTTTAGTAATAATTTAATAAAATAATTATCTAATGCATATTTATATAATAAATTGATATTTATTAATAATTTAGAAGCATATATATATATATATATATATATATATATATATATATATATATTTATATATGTAATAGTATCAGACCAGGCTCGGGTTTGGGATGGACTTATTTGAGAAAGCTTGAGCTCGAGCCCACGACCCTAAAATTTTTTCCAAGCTTGAAAAATAACAGGTCAAGCCGGATCAGGCCGTTGGACTACCCGACCCATGAATAGGTGTAATTGTATATATAAACATGTATACATAAAAAATCATATGAAATAAAAGTTTAAACATCTTTTTCAATTTTTTTAAATGGACCTCTCATAGCTTGGCCCAAGGCTCAACCCATAGACCAGCCAGGCCCACAACATGGCATAGGTCGTTAATCGTGCCAACCGACCCCCTAAATTATCCTAGGGGAGGGAGGCACGGCCCGAGATGCCCTGTGGCCCAGTATGGCCTATATTTACACCTTTACTTGAACCTGCCTAATACTGGGGACAAGGCATGGAAATTCAAGGATTTCCCATCCTTGATGAAGAGTGGGGTGCTTTGCCCCTGAACTCGCCCGACATTAAAGAATGGTTGCCTTGCTCTAAACCCACTTGACATTGGGGACGGGGTGGGGATGGGGCAAAGTGTCTTGACTATGGGGTAGGAATAGAGATGGGGTACCCCGCCTTGAACCCATTGCGTTGTCATTCCTATATAATTGTTATTTATTAGTGAAATTAATAAAAATGTTATTTTTTATAATTATTTTTATTTATTTAAAGTTAATTATATTTTCATTTAAAAATAATAACAATTATTAAAATTACTACAAATTATTAATAAAACTAAATTTATTGAAAAATATTTGTTCATATTAACAATAATTGTTTTCTATAAATCAATATTGAATAAAAATATAATTATTAAAATTTTAGATATTAACATTAACTTTGAATAATTTTAGTTAATTAATAACAAAATTTGATCATTAATTAATAATAAATAAATTTATTAAATCATTAAGATTTGTCCGTGCATCGCACGGATCCCCGCAAATTGTAATATAAACAGCAAGAGAATCGCGAGGGAATGAATGCCAATGGATAAAGGGCAGAAAGGAAAAAGTGATGGCTATGACCTTGTGAAAATCCATTGCAATCAACGCCTGTTCCTGGTTCACGCATTCTAGCCAATGTCAGTTCCTTTAGAACCCTGGATTCTGAACCTTCCATTCTCATCAAATTCTCATACATCCCATCCATGTTATGGCTTCAGACTACAGAAAGTCCAGCTCAAGCCTATAGTTGCTCTTGCTCCCCCTGTCTCTCCCGCCAAGACCTGTCATTGCTCTACCGGAACTCAAGACCACTCTCTTTCTACTGCACAACAACCTAACCTCAATCCCGTCAATGCTCCTGATAGCCGTAAAGAT
Source organism: Nelumbo lutea (assembly GCF_056320005.1). Lineage (NCBI taxonomy): Eukaryota > Viridiplantae > Streptophyta > Magnoliopsida > Proteales > Nelumbonaceae > Nelumbo > Nelumbo lutea. The sequence goes on along the minus strand of NC_142685.1, from coordinate 1,428,911 downwards.
CGCAGGAAAGCGGTTAGAGTTGCTTGGGAGAAACTTGTCAGGTGGTCACGGACCTGGCGTTCCAAGGCCAAGACCGATGTTCTCGAGCGGACTAAAAAGGTTCTGTTTCTCCCTTTCCCGTGCTCTTTGAGGGTTCTGGTTATGAGTTAGATATTTTTTTTTTCCTTTCGGAGATCGGAATTTGCTGAATTATGGATGGTGTTCTCCTAGGAATTTGATTAGCAATGCTGGATTCAACCGCGCAATATTGTTTTGTTGTTTTCGTTTTGATTTTGCTTTTCTCTTCCTCATATATTTCTTTTTCAAATTAACACTCCCACTTGGTCACTGGGAACTGTAAGCAGTGTCTTCGCTTCTTGAAATCCAAAAATGAGGCTGAAATAACAAATGTTGTAAGATACCACATCTACCTTGAATGAATGGAAGCAAAAATGGCATACACTATATGTATTGAAGTCATGATTAAGGTTTATGTGGCCTTCAGGTTGTGGTACTTGGTGGAGGTTCTTTCGGTACGGCAATGGCTGCTCATATTGCAGCCAAAAAGGCAGAACTGGAAGTTAAGATGCTTGTGCGAGATCCTCATGTTTGCCAGTCTATAAACGAGACCCACTATAATTAGTAAGTTTTGGTCTACTGCAACTGCTTTCAATGTAAACAATCTTTTACGAATATAGTTGTGCCAGTTTTCACTTCTCTGTTTATGTATGGTCCTTCTGTTTTGCATCCACCAACAATTTACACCCCCTCCCAATTTTAATGTGCTCAATATTCTTACCTTTTTTTTTTCAGCAAGTACTTCCCAGAAGACAAGCTACCGGAAAATGTTTTTGCAACAACTGATGCCAAAGCTGCTTTGCTCGGTGCTGACTTTTGTCTACATGCAGTCCCTGTGCAGGTATTTGAATCATTTTTGTTATTTTAAGTATATCCAGATAAGTCTTTTTCTTTCCGAGAAATGGTTGTCGATTGCTTTACTACATCGTTTAGTTCTCTTTGTGGGGAATGTATTTATAAGTGTCAGGATGTCCCTCACCCAAATTATTTAATTGCAGTTCAGTTCATCTTTTCTTGAGGGCATCTCAGAGCATGTTGATCCAAATCTGCCATTCATATCCCTTAGTAAAGGTTTGGAGCTCAATACATTAAGGATGATGTCTCAGATTATACCACAAGCACTTGGGAACCCTCGCCAACCTTTTATTGCGCTGTCAGGGCCTTCTTTTGCATTGGAATTAATGAGGAAATTACCCACAGGTTATTTGCCAACTTATCAGGAAAAATTTTAAAAGTTCTTATTTATTTATGTCCTGCATACTTTGAAAGCAACTTATTGAAAAGATGACAAGTTGACAACCTCTCATGGATACCTACTTTTTTCTTGGTTTATGTTTCTGCAGCAATGGTGGTGGCATCTAAAGATAAAAATCTAGCATCTGCTGCACAGCAACTATTAGCTTCTCAGCATCTAAGAATCAGCACTTCGAGGTAGATAAGTGATAAGTCCTTTGCCTTTATCAAATTGGTTAAATTAGAGCTTTATGTGCACTAAATCTGATTAGAATTTATGTTTCTGCTGTTTCTTTTGATTAAAAATTTTGCTTTCAGGTTGATGTAGTACCTTGGCTTCTGGTGGATAATGTTAGAAAGTTGGAACTATTTGAATAAGATTTAAGCACACAAGTTCAGCTCGTAACCTGTGATACTCCAGTGATGTTACAGGGGTAGAAATAGCGGGTGCACTCAAGAATGTGCTTGCAATTGCAGCGGGGATTGTAGAGGGTATGAATCTTGGAAATAATTCTATGGCCGCTCTTGTTGCACAAGGTTGTTCAGAGATACGATGGTTAGCAACAAAGGTATTTTAATTTTCTTTCGCATGGCAAATGTTCTTCATTTTCCTCCTTTCCTTCACAAGATATTCCCTTTCAGTAGCTATATATGTTTTGCATGGGTTTGCTGGATACGTTGTATAGAGAAGAGATTTAGAAGGCAGAAATCTTACAAATTCCAGCATAGTTGGCAGCCCAGAGGGGCAATGCCTACTACTCAAAAAGGACAATAATTTGAATATTGAATGGATATATATATATATATATATATATATATATATATATATATATATATATATATATGAATATTTTGGATATGTCTGATGTCTGGATTTTATTGAAAGGGTATTAATGGCGACGAAATTAATTTTGATGGAGATTAGGGGCAGAATGGAAACATGTTGAGTGTGTTCATGGTTTAGAAGAAATAGATTTATAGGAACTGAAGATTATCTTAGTTTCAGTTTCAGGCAGCTAGATGATTTAAGTTTCTTTTTTTTTTTTTTTGAATGGATAGATTATTAGATTTGAGGTTTTTTGAAGGTGAAGCTTGTAGTTGTCTATTGAAAGAGTCGAGGGTTGGAACAAGTTTTCCTAGAGTGGATGCTGGCATTTCAGCTTGTAGATGTCGCTTGTGGGTATTGTATTCTTGGGATGGGCTAGGAGCTTTTAGGGGTGTAGTTCTTGGCATCGTTGCAGTTGGAAAAAGATGGTGACAGTTTTAGGTGATTTATTTATTGTATTGGATTAATGAGGGGTTGTTGAGGTGTTCTTATATTTGGTTGGGCTTGGATTGTTCTGTTTTTTCCCTCCTGGTTCCTTATTACCTTTCTTTGTACTTTATTTCTTCTTCTAATAAAATTTTTGCTTTATTATTAAAAAAAAAGGTATTAGTAATCCGCAATTTCCCCCTTCTACATGTGTTATTTGAATGAGTAAATGTTTATGAATCATTCTTAGTGGCTATATGAGTTGTACTGAAGCTTCAATTTACATCTGAAACCTTCACTCTAGGATGAGCTAGACTGAACCAAGTACCATGTAGAAATTGTGGACTGCCACTAAGCAACGTGGAAGTAATTTTATCTGTTTAGTCATAATTAATAGATGTAGGAATTATATGAGTCTATCTTATGGCACTTAATCTCTTCCAGATGTAGATCTGCTTGCAAATCCTCACTTTCTGTATGTCTTGTGGATTTAGGTTCTAGCTTCACAGATATGCATGTTAGTTTGAATTATTTATCTTTTCACAAGCTAATTTTGTTTTCCATGGATCAAAGATGAGTTTTTTTTATATATCTATTTTTATTTTTGTTCTAGTTATGTTATACTTGTTTTTTAACACTTATAATGAATGTGAAGATGGGTGCGAAGTCAACAACAATTACTGGTCTCTCGGGAACTGGCGATATAATGCTTACATGCTTTGTCAATCTTTCAAGAAACAGAACAGTTGGGGTCCGTCTTGGATCAGGGGAGAAGCTAGATGACATATTAAGTTCCATTAATCAGGTGGTTGAGAAAGTCCTCTATACAAAATTGCTCAAGATATGCTAGTTATGTTTTTAACTATCTACCATTTCACTTTTAGGTTGCTGAAGGTGTGTCAACAGCTGGGGCTGTTATTGCTCTGGCCCAGAAATATAATGTGAAGATGCCAGTCTTGACTGCAGTTGCTCGCATCATTGACAATGAACTGACACCAAAGAAAGCTGTTCTTGAGCTGATGAACCTTCCTCAGGTCATTTTTATATCTTTATTCTTATTAATATTGCTACTTAAACCATGGATTATGCATCATTGCAAGCCCCTAAAGGCTGTTAGAAAATCAGCTCTGTATCAGAAAGCGGGTATTAAGAGATTCAATAACCCTGATATTCTTACCGCCCATGATATCCAAACACAATGGTGATTTGAACCTAGATCTCCTAGATGGGAGTGGGTGCTCTAAGCATCTGAGCTATGAGTCATTTACAACTCCCAGGTCATTCTGATATTTCATAGTCCCCAAGTGGGTTGCCAAGGGGAAAACCGAACAAATCAGGTAATATGCCATTCAACATTTCAATTAATTATTTTTGCTCTGTTCTTTCTTTCTTTTTTCTGCGCATGGGGGGGGGGGGGTGGACTTGATTAGTCTTTTAAATTATGATTTTTGAATTGTAGGTTGAAGAAGTGTAAGATCTACTAGGTTCAGCAAGATCAGAACAAGTTTCATGGGTAGGGTTTCATAATCAGGATTATCAGCTGAATCCTAGGCTGGGTCCATTCTTATCAAGAAAGGAATATTCTTTCTATATGTTCACTTATTCTTTTGCCCTTGGCTGGTTATGAGAGGAATTTTGCAAATTATAGTTTCTATTGTAGAAATTCTCCCAGAAAGAAGAAAACCTGATAGATGCATTGTTGGAATGTAAAGGTATTTTCTTTCATGAGAATCATTAATTTGATTGAGGTTATCGTTCGTGGCTTTTTTTTTACCTTAAAAAATTATTGATTGTGCTTATTGAAAATTGTCTAATGTCTCATGATGCATTGGGAAGTTCAAATTTTCTTAGTGATTATGCTTAACCAAAAATTTAGGTTCAGTTTGGGAAGAGTACAAATACAAATATGTAAAGTGCAAATAGATAGAAAATAATACAAAATATAAGGTTTTGCACTCTACGTATTTGCATTTGTACTCCTTCCAAACTAAGCTTTAAAAAAAATTAGGCTCTGGAAGAGTTCAAATACAAATAATCTTCGGTGTAAAACTTTGTATTAGTTTATTTCTAAACCTTGTATCTGCACTATACATATTTGTATTTGTACTCTTCCAAACTGATCCTTAATATAAAGGTTTTCTTAGTGGCACCGTATAGATAGTTGGTCGATGTTGAAGGGTGAAGTCTTGAAATATTTTTTAGATTCAAGATTGTGAAGTTGGTCATTCACCTCAACTAGTTATTATATATTGAAGGACCCTCGGCTGGGGACTTTAGCCAAGCAATGGGTGAGGACTGAGGAGATTGGCAAACGGATTAGCTGATACTCTAGCCAAGCAAGGGGTGAATAGACAATCTTTATTTGTAACTTTTCTGTTTTGTTCATAGAGTGGTAGAATCTCATGTCTGTCTGAGGGATGCTTGTAATGATTAAAGTTTAAGAATTAATAAAATCTAACTTCACTTATAAAAAAAAAAAAAATCGAAAGACCCTCGGCTGGGGAAGAAGAGTGATGGGGGAGGATGGTCTAATGGGCTTGGTTTGGCGTAAGCTCCTTTATCCGTCCTTAGACTTCTCCCAAAAAATCTTGGGCTGAACCGTCATTCTCCCCCCTAAAATAAATAAATAAAATAAATAAAAAGAAAAGGAGGGTGACGTTTAGGTGGTGCTTCTGTACCTTTTTTTTCCCTCTAATCTAATTATTCATTAGATGTTTAGTATTTCTCTCATACTTGTGTACTGCATATGAGATGATCTCCTTTCTTTATTTGTTTTTAGTAATAACAAGGTCAATCACATATGGTTTCTATTTCCTTTCTCACCCCCTCCCCCCCCAAAAAAAAAAAATAAATAAAAAAGTCTTTCCTTCTCTCCCTCCCACTACCACTCCCAATTTCTACACTCCTCCCCATTTTCTCTTTCTCAAAACTGTATCTCCTTAAATTTTTTCTTCATTCCTAAACACTCTCAGCCGTTCTTCCTCCATTTGGGTCTAATAGGGATCTGAAGCCATGTTATTTCCTAATTCAAATTTAATCACGAGTCGAAATTAATTTAGTTCCCTCGTAAAAAAACGCTGGCTATATATTTTTAAGACTTTTCAAGTGAATATTTTGTCCCTTCTAAAATTTTGTGATGATCGTCGTTTCTGATGCGATTTTTTTTTTTGTGTGTGTGGTGATGCAAAGTGGTTCAAAGCAACTGAAACCTGAGTTTGTATTTCCTACCCATGATAAATCTACCCACACCTACCCACATAACATTGCAGTCATACATGGAGAACATCTCATCCTCTTATATGCTATTATGCACGGGGAGATGTTCTCAATGCACGGAGGTAGTATTTTGTGGATAGGCGTGGATAGAGTTCTGGTGGATGGGAGATACGAAGTCCTGAAACCCAGTCTTGCCTATCGCATTCACACCTGATTAGTCGGCGTCTCTTCAATTGGCTGACTGACAGTTGATTTAGACTCAAATTTTGAGTGTGATTCAAACAGCTCTGGATTTGCTACCCACAAAGATGCTAGTTACACCTACCCACAAGACACTACAGCACATCAGAAATCTCTCATAAATGACAACGTTGAAGTATGGAAGGTGTTCTTGATGTACAGCTCAGTGTCTTGTGGATAGGGATGTCAATACATTGGGTTAAAGTATGAAAGATGTTCTTGATGTGCAACTCAGTGTCTTGTGGATAGAGATGTCAATGCATTGGGTTAAAGGGCAAATTTACCTTGACTCGGCCCTATAGGGTCAGGTTAGGTTTTTGATTCTTTAACCTCAATCTGGTTTGTGTTTTGTTAATTCCCCCTATTGGGTCATTGATACTCTTATGTATAGGGCAGGGTCAAAATATCAATGCAATACGCCTGGTGGCTGGTGCCTAAAGGGTCCGAGACACTAAAATACATACAACTTAGGGGTTTTGAATGTTTGGGGATGATAGAAGGCATCTTTGTCAGCATGCTTGAGAATTATCAAGCTGATAAAATTAAGTATCAATCAATCGATATGCATGAACCCAATTTTTTGGAATTGCTGTGACTTTTAACTCCATTGCCTTAAAATGCTTAGGATTTCTTTTCATGCTTATTTTGGTTTATTCTCTTTTACTACTGGAGGAAGTGACATATAAGAACGTATAAGCCAAATTCCAACTTACGTTAATGTTGATGAGGGGTGATTTGGTCCTCTAATGATATCATGACACGTAAACAGTTTGCCAACACCTTGGCACCACATAAACAAATTACCTCGGACACTTTAATAACCTTGGGGCCACCTCGGTAGGCTGAACTGCGAACAACTAGATGGGACCTCAGGTTTGGTGTATGATGTGATCTACTTCCACCGGACTACCCCGGTCCTGTCAAGACGTCAGGTTGGCATGAGAGGCGACCTTCTTTTGCTGCATGCTGACTTGACCTGAGTTCAGCTAGTGATATGTCGGATTTCCACCTTTGAGTGAATTATTGCCTCCGACTTCTCCAGGATTATAACATTCGACCATTAGGCCTGACTATTTGCATTGTCTGCATTGGAGTTGACTTTATCCCTCTGTAAGAATAACGTATCTAGTCGAGAGGTTTCCTTTAGACTTGGTGGGCATGGTTTCTTAGGAATCTCGACTGCGTTACAAGAAGCTCCTGTTTCCTTATGCCTATATAGAGGCATCCCCTCCCTCAAAGAAGGTACGCGCGATACAGCTCTCACATACTCTAGTAATCTTGCTCTCTAGCTCTCTTCAAAACCTCAAATTCATTGACTTAAGCATTGGAGTGCCCACCCTGATTAAAGCAGTCCAGGCATTCTAATATTGTCTCTTTGCAGGTTGACCCAACGAACTAGCCAGCTCAGCATCCAAGTTACCTTCCAACAAGGAGATGCCAGATTGCGCACCATCAAATGTATTTTATGTTTTTAAAATGTGTTATAAAAAATAATTGTGGGTTCTTTTACAAAGAAGAAGAAGAAGTAGAAAGGCTGGTTGGATTGGTGTTAGGTTCAACCTTATAGAATTGAGGTTGGGTTCGAAAAATTGTATGTTTTTGAGTTATGTTAGACTGGGAACATTAGAGAATAAGATCAGGATTAATGCAAATCCGTACAAAACTCAACTCCTTGCCATTTGGGTGGGTGTGAGTAGGATTCGAGCACTCTAAACACACATGAAGGGTGCAAATGGACTAGATCATAATCTGATTTGAATTCAAATCCGATCCTATTTTGTTGGATTTGAACATCCCCTATTGAATCGGATTGAAAAATAGGATCCATTTAAAAAGTGGGATTGAATTTGGATCACTCCTATCTGATCCAAAATGATTGAAAACATGCTTCTGCCTTTGTTTTTCTTTGTATAGATTGTTTTGTTTCTCTTTTCTTTTCTATTAGTAATTTGTTAAATTTTGACCTATGTATAATTAAATCAACTTGGATATCTAACATCCTTAGTGAATTCAAATTTGAATTCGAATTGATCTTTGTGAGATCTATTAGATCATTGGGTATAGGATTTGTATAATTGAATTAAATTCAGATATCCCCCTATCTGAATTTGAGATCTATAGGATCATTGGGTATAATTGAATTAAAACAAATTTTTGCTGTTTCTACCCATAGTTGCTTATGTGGGATTTCTTGTAAGTAAAAACTCCACCCACTCTGCAAGCATGAGATCCAGTCACACATTCCCATAAATTTAATGTGCATGTATGGGAGATATTCCCAATGTGCAGCTAGATGCTAGGTGTAGAGTTTTTTTTTCGTGTAGGAGATATGAATTTGTTGCTTGTGCGATTTCCTTCCCTCACCATTTTTTCAGGTTCACAATGGGAAGAGTACAAACACAAATATTTACACTGTATATATTTATATTACTTTCTAAACTGAGCCTCACAATATACAATCGCTCTACATTGACAACTTGGTATTTACATGTTACCATTCATGTAGGAGATCTGAGCTCCACAAAACATGGAACCAAATAAAGAGTTTGGCATTGAAACCGAATAAATTACATGCAATCGACATGGCACCGTTTATTGTGGAAATGACCACGGAACCAGAGTTACTCTTCAAAGAACGCACCTCACATTGACCTTAACACATTTTAGCGATACATTGGAAACATCTTCCCATCAAAAAATGAATTAGAATCTATTCTTAAAATTCACATTTGCGCTGGGCGTCCCACAACATATCCCAATCATGTACTGGGAGCATCTCTCACTAACAACTTTTGGAATGTTCTCAGTGCATGTGGGGCGGCCTATGTGAGGCATAGATGTGAATTCCTATTCCTCATAGAGTGCCGATCTTACAGCTACATCCTATCATACATTGGAAACATCTTCCATAATATAGGATCTAAACATTTTCCACAAATAATGACATAGGATATAAACATTTTTCATAAATAATGATATACAAGTATAGGATATGTTCCCGATGTATGACTGAAACATGCCGTGAGATAGGTGTAGAAAGGGTGTCAATGGACTGGTTTTGGATTAGACCCCATCCAGTCCAAAATCAATTTGGATGGATTGGATAGATCAACAAGACATATTGGATTGGACCAATCCGGTCCAAAATATTTATTAGATTGGATTGGATCTGGTCTGTTTATAATAAATTTATATTGGATTGGCTTAGATTAAGCCAAATCTGATATATTGATATAAGATAAGAATATAGGTGTCAATAGACCAGGTTTGAATCGAAAGTTGAAACCAATCTAAATCAAAACAAATTTGAACAGATTGAAAGGTCCAGATATTAAATTGGACCGGTCCAAAATAAACCCGGTCCATTTATAGTGGACTCACATTGGACTATTGGACGAAATCGAGTCCAATTGACACCCCTAGTGTGAGAGGAGCAGATCTTGACGGTGAATCGTGATCATTTCATGTCGGGAGAATAACTCGATTCGACCGCGACTTTTCTTTTTAAGTAGCCTTTCCTTATGGAGAACACTACTGAATTGAATTATCAAGATCAAGATCAAGAGAAAGGAGGATGAGGAAGAGGAAACAAGAAGGGAATCGGAGGGAGAACAGAGGGGAGGTGGAGAAGGGAGAATCGCTGATATTACACGCTACTAGTTCTAGGTGGGATAGTCTCCCAACCGAGATCTTGATTATAATCATGGGTTATCTTCCTTTGCTTGATCTCCTCTCTTTTCGTGCTGTTTGTAGGGCTTGGAAGTCCGCCTAGCTAGGCCCCTAGTATTAGTTTTGCTGGCAAGATAACCAGTTACAACGATAACGATGATATGCATTTCAATCGTCTTCTCTGTCGAAGATTCTCAAATGTGACTCAATCAGTTCTGTCATCGTCGTCATTGGTAAACGCCAGGATCCGGGCCTTTGTTCAACAAGGACTCTACTCCGAAGCCTTGCAATTGTTATACTCCAACAACTACCAAAGTAACAGTAATGATACTGCTACTCCATCATCACACTCTTCTCCCATACCCGACAAGTTCACCCTTCCTTCTCTTCTCAAAGCCTGTGCTGCCCTCTCTGATCTCCGTAATGGACGGCAGATCCACGCCGCTATCATCGCTTTGGGTCTGCAATTCGATCCCTATATCGCCACCTCTCTCATCAACATGTATGTTAAATGCGGATCCATCTCCAGTGCATCCCAAGTGTTCGCTGCAATCTCCGAGTCCGAGGTTGAAGCTTCAGTAAGAGACGTCTCCCTCTGGAACTCCATAATTGATGGGTACTTCAGGTTCGGTCGCATCGATGACGGTCTCTTCCAGTTTCGCCGGATGCAATCCTTGGGTGTAAGACCCGATGCCTACTCCCTTAGTATCCTCCTAGGCATTTGTAATAATCCATCAAATCTTGCGGAAGGGACGCAAATTCATGCCTACATTCTTGCTCGCAACATGTTTGGTAATGACCCGTTCTTGCAAAGTGCATTAATAAATATGTATTCAAAATGTCACCGACCGTTAGAGGCGTGGATGGTGTTTGATATGTTGGAAGATAAGACTAATGTGGTAATCTGGAATGCGATGATTGGCGGCTTCTGTGAGAACGAGTTGTGGGAGAAGAGTTTGGAATATTTTGCACTTGTCAAGAAAGAGAATTTCAGGCTGGGTTCATCAACAGTTTCAAGTGTCTTGTCAGCATGTTCTCAGGGCGAGTATACAGATTTTGGGAGGCAGGTTCATTGCGATGCTATCAAGATGGGTCTTGAAGGGCATCCTTATGTCTGTACTTCTCTTCTCACCATGTATGCAAGATGTGGATTTATAGAAGATTCGGAGGAAATTTTTAATCACATACTTGACAGAGAAATTGAGTTATGGAATGCAATGATTTCAGCTTATATCATTAACGATTGCACTGAACAAGCATTAGATGCTTACAAAGAGATGAGATTACTTGGGTTAACTACTGATTCTTTCACAATATCTAATATTTTGTCAGCTTGTAGTCTGCTTGATTTATATGATCTGGGAAGAAACATCCATGGGGAGCTGATAAAAAGATCGGTACAGAGTAGTGTGGCCGTACAGAGTGCACTGCTGACAATGTACGCAAAATGTGGGAGCACCGAGGATGCTTGTTCCGTTTTTAGTTCAATTGAGAAAAAAGATACTGTTTCTTGGTGTTCTATGATGTCAGGGTTATGCCAAAATGGGAAATTTGAGGAAGCTCTGAATTTCTTCAGTGGTATGGTGGGTGAAGGAATAAAACCAGATTCCGTACTTATGGCTACTGTAGTAAATGCCTGTGTTGGACTTGAGAACGTAGAGCTGGGTTGCGGGTTCCATGGATTTATCATCAAGGGTGGGATGGTATCAGATGTATTTGTTGGCAGTGCCCTTATAGATATGTATTCTAAATGTGGTTTGCCGGACAAAGCTGAAAGCATATTCTCAGACATGCCACACAAGAATTTGGTGGCTTGGAATTCACTGATCACCTGCTACTGCCGGAACAATCTTCCAGGGCTGGTCATTAGTCTTTTTCCTCAAATTCTGCAGCATGGTCTGACTCCAAACGCTGTATCTATCGCCAATACCCTTGTTGCAGTTTCGTCAATTGCAATATTGATTAAAGGAAAAGCTTTACATGCTTATCAGTTAAGACTTGGGATTCAGTCGGATCTTCATGTTGGAAATGCATTAATCGATATGTATATCAAGTGTGGATGCTTAACATATGCACAGCGGATTTTTGAAAGCATGCCGATGAGAAACATAATAACATGGAATTCAATGGTTGGAGGCTATGGATCTCATGGGGAGGGCTCAAAAGCGATTGAATTATTTGATGATATGCAAGGATTGGGGGTATTGCCGGATGAGGTTACTTTCCTTGCCCTAATCTCATCTTGTAGCCATTCGGGTTTGACCGAAGAGGGCCTTTGTCTATTCCAGTCGATGAAAAGAGACTATGCCATTGAATCCAGAATGGAACATTATGTAAATATGGTCGACCTATGGGGCCGTGCTGGACACCTGACCGAAGCTTATGGTTTCATCCAGAGCATGCCGATTGAACCTGACATGAGTGTTTGGTTATGCTTGTTATCTGCCTGTCGAGCTCATGGTAATATAGAACTTGGAGAAATAGCAGCCTCTAACCTATTAAAAATGGAGCCCAGCAGAGGCAGCAATTATACCCAGTTATTGAATTTGTACAGAGAGGCAGAGCTTTGGGACAAGGCAGCAAATTTAAGGGTGTCGATGAAAGAGAAGGGATTGAAGAAGAGCCCCGGATGCAGTTGGATCGAGGTAAGAAATGGGGTTGATGTTTTCTTCTCAGGGGATTCATCATCTCCAAGGACAGTTGAGGTCTGTGAGACATTGTGGAGTCTGAAGAGAAACATGGAAAGGGAAATAGAGCTTTCATTAAATTGTTACGTTTAAGACAGTTGAGGTCTGTGAGAATTGAAAGAAAATACAATTCCTTCGATGCAGCTCACTGAAAAGGGTAAATAAATATTTTCACCAGAACGATAACGGTTCATAAAGGGTTTGCCATCCGAACACAGAATTCCTACTAAGAGTGCCATCTCCATTGGATAGACTATTTTCTTAACCATTGTCATTTTTACATTGAGAAAGTGGGAGTAGACTGATACTTGCTGTTGTCAAAATGTCAAATTGCACAGATTTTCGTTCATGGAGGAGGTATCAAGGAAAAGCATTTGATGTTCTTGAAAGGCAGGCTTCCTGATGAGATCCTATTTGTTCTAAAACCACAAGAGCCTTCATGGCTGGAAATCCATCAACAACTCTTAAGCGGCACTCTTGATATTTAAACACAAGATTTTTAAAATTGAACCGGACAATGAACCGGTCAGGGGTCCAGTCCCCAGGTCGAATGGTCTGACTGTTTTAACCGAACGGACAACCTATTCTGACAAAAAAACAAAAATAATAGAAGAACGGCTAAAACCGTTGGACAGTTCGAACCAAGGTTAAAAAAATCATTACATATCAGCCCATATCGGCCAATATGTATCGTATTGGGCCCTTCCTGACGTTGTATCGGGTCAGGGCCTGGTTTAGAGGGTATCCGAGACTTAAATTAGCCCCTCTGAACCAAAATTAAAAAAAAAGAGCGATACTGGACGCGTACCGACCAGTATCGCTACTTTGAACCTTGGTTGGAATGGCTTGATTGCCCAGGCCAGAGGTTTGCTGACCAAATCAATTGTTCTTGACAAAATAATGGTTCTGGGGTAAAACAGAACCGTTCACCTGACCAGTTTTTGTTTTTTCCAGTCTGACCATCCAGTCCAATCCGGTTTTGAAAATCATGGTTAAACAACCGTGCAATAATGCTACCCGTGATAACAACTATAAGTATGAACGAGGATGTAAACTCATCCTTTGCCAAGTTTATACTATCTCCTTAAACTATCCGCAAAAAGAGCCGATCTCTATCCATGGTTCTACCATCTTGAATGAACGTAAGCATTCCTTTGTTTAGATACGTATGTCTCCCTCACTAAGATTTAAAGGTGAAGGACGGAGTCGTTTAAGATGTCTTGGATGTTCATTGTTCTTGGATTGGCAGTCCATAATACACGAAATAACCACACTAGACCTCTCTCGTTCTGGATTATCCTCTCAGGACTCAAACCAAAGTTTATTGTATATCCTTTTCTCGACGTATGCATATATAAAATTTTAGGGTAAATTGTTGAAAACTCTCTTGAAATTAGATAATTGTAATAACCACCCATGAAGCTTCTCATATAACTGCAAATAGACCCCTCTGTAAGAATCCTCAGACGAGGCACGAATATATCCAAAATATCCATGCACTTACTTTTGACCAAAATATTTTCAAAAATTTCTTCGTATCAATCACTGTCCAAAAATCAGCCTCACTAATAATTTTAATAGAAGGGATCTACATACAAGTACATGAGAAAATTCAGGGGAAATGATTGCGATTACCAAACTTCCGCGAGGTTTGTCAGAAACTTCATGGGTGGTTTCATCAACTTATCCAAAATTTTAAAAGGTCATCATTTAGTGCAATGGTTGATTAAATCTCGGGCTGATTAATTCTGCATCCATTAAGCGGTCATAATATTTTATGGGAATACTGAAGGAGTGGTATTCGCCAATGTGTACATGATTTTATTTTATTTTGCTGATGTAATGGCTATTTTATTTTGAAAAACATAATAAAAAACAATGGGTAATTGGCCAACATCCCCTGCTATCAAATTATCATGAAATATTCACCAACTGCCATCCACAGATAATGCTGGAGGTGTAAATAGTCCTGCTTGGGTTTATCAGCGTACAGAAGATGGCAAACAGCCCAGTTGCAGACCAAAACATTACTCGCTCAAATTAGCATATCTTCACTGCTTCAAGAATGTTACTGCCACTAGAGTAGATGCTAGTCATGTGACAAGGAAAACGATCTGTTTTCTCATCTGTGCATCAAACAGGTAAACAAAGCAGTGGGGAATAAAAGTTTTTTTTTTCTCTTTTTATTTTTCCATAAATGATTAGATTACACTGGCTCAAATATAGCATGTCAACTATGATACCGGAAAGATAATGATATTGGAAAAGCTTATGGCCAATCAACTGGTATGAGAAAAGAGGTGATCAATTAGGTGGTATTAATCAAAATTCACAGGGTGCTTTGATTAGTCAAAGCTTTCCGGTACCATGTCCTTTTGATATCATAGATTTTCCCTGTACAGTAATGTTAGTAGAAGGATCACCAAATATAACATGTTTGATATAGTAACATACATACTAAAATAATAATGAACGATTGAGATTGAAAGTCATAATTTTAGATGGTAACAACAAGGACATAAATCCAATCTAATGCCAATTAACCCAAAAAAGAATTGTTTAAATGGCGCTAACACTTATAATCCTGTAAAATTAACATGAAGAAATATTTAAGCTTATATGATTTATACAAGAAACTCTATTGTATATTTTTGCAGACAAACGAAAGGAAAACAAGTTACAATAGAATATCAATGTAACTGATACTTGTTGAGATAATTATCTAGCTTTATCAGACAATAGCCTATTTCTAAAAATTGGATGAGTAGTACTTGTCTGAAAAGTTTATAATTCATAAATTTTTCTTTGTTGATAACTTTGTTTCCCTCCATGCCCAAACAGATCTGAATCTCAAATAAAACTAACCTCTTCAATTGTTTGCACGGTTTTTTTTTTCCTTTTCATTTCTTTCCTTCTTTCTTTTTATTATCCCATCCATACAAAACAGATTGTCTAAAGGTGATAACACATTTTTTGATCTTTCCCCTCTCACTAAACTGGGGGTTGTTTGTTGAACACCTAGGCTATGTTTGGTTTGAAGGAAAAGGCAGGGAAAGGAAGGGAAATGTAGGGAAACCTATACAAGATTTGTAAAGGTTTCCCTTCCCTTCCTTTCCTTTCCCTACTTTTCCTTTAAACCAAACATAGCCTTAATTTAACAATAGTAACAATAATCCAGTAGCCATAATGAAGCAAAAGCTATAGATTATAAACCAAAAAGTTAAATTTATAATGATCTCCCAGTTTCTCTTAAGCCTATGACTTGAGGTCTTCACTATATGAAGTTTTAACAGGCAGCTTTTTCCAAAAGAACTGTGCTTCATCTATTGAATCAACTACAGCCCTAAATCCACTCAAGAACATTTTCATTGTCATCAAAAAAGAAAAAAGAAGATTTTCCTGAACTATTCTCTTGTAGTATCTTGAATGGTGCATCCATCCAAGCCTGACCTTCAATCCAAACTATTCTGTAGCTCAAACTCCAGCAGCCTTAACTTCCACTTCTTTTTTGATCAGTAAGCATTTAGTTCCATCATTCCATGAAATAAGCCAACATAATTAACAGCCTATCTGGTATACCGCTTGGACTACTTTTTCCATCCATAAAACCCTCAGTAATAATGGATGGCAAGATAAAGTGGATGAGTGACAAGAAACAGTAGGACAAAATTAGAAATTAGTGAATTGGAGGTAGTAGTATCTTCAATGGGTAACAACTAACAAGGAGGTATAATGATGAGGCCACAAGGAGTAAGTGGAAATCAAAAGATAAAGAGGGCATAACTGAGATTCTGATGGGGGGAAAAAGAAATATAGTTTACTAGAAGGTCTAACCTAAGTATGGTGGAGAGGCATCATAAGGTACACCATGCATTGCAGCCAACCGTAGTTAGATAACATTGTTTACACTGAACAGAATTCTTTCTAGATACTCCATCAAGATTCATCTCGATCTAGTGAGAAGGCAGAGGAGGTTGATACCAAGACATACACTGTTCTCATATTCTCAGTATGGATCTCTTACAAGTCAGTGGTTAATCTGGCTTGACGGCGAACTTCAGTCAGTCGCACACGACCTTTATTCGGTGGCTCATGAGTCAACTGTTCATCATCTATAATGCAAATAATTTAAGATTTACATTTTTAAAAACAAAAGATACATGCAGTCAGAAAAAAAGGAAAAGATGTGTATGAAGAAATACCTTCATCAAGTAAGCTTGATTCCTCTGATTGATCACTTCTCATTCTTGCTTCATGCTTGACATGGCTCAAACGTAACCTGCTTGTCATTCTTGCTTCATGCCTTATATGGCTCAACCGTTCTCGCCTAATCTTTCTTGCTTCATGCCTTATGTGATTTAATCGTACTTGTCCTGCATTACAATACTATTATTTGATGTTTTATATCCGTCAAGCTTAGCACATTATTGTCAAGTGTTTATGCATGTTCACCATGTGTGCATAATCAGTTCTTGATAGAAGAGAAATGAAGAGGATGAGGCTTAAAACCGACAAAGGTTCCACTTAAGGGCCTGCATATGAAATTCATACTGTTGGCTGACTCATCAATCTGACCTGTAATCAATGGGATAACTCTTGGAATGGGCATAGCCCAGAAGTCCTACCTAGTAGAGGATCTTAATAGTCCAATTATGGTACAAAACAGACATAAAAGGGAAAAAGGAAAATAACAATAACCATGGTAAGTCCAATGGTTAACTTCATAACTTTGTTGGTTAAGCATGTCTAATTAATGCAACATTAAGATATAGGATGTAGGTGAGATGAATGTTGGTGGTGCTAAGAAGTGTAATGATAACATATCTTGAAAATCTGTAAGGAGACTTGTAAAGCTTCACCTTGGTTCTTGGATATGCCTTCCTGTATCTGATATGCACTCAAATTGTTCATAGATTCAGGATTCAAACCTCCATTTGCTCCATTTTGATAATGAAGTCTATCTTCTTGTTGCTCTGTTATCAAGGCTGCAAGCTTTATATGTCTCCGCCTTCTAACTTCACAAACATGTTCATTTTGCCCATTTGTCATTTGCTGTTGACATAAAACTTGTTCAACCTGTATTCTTTCCTTTTGTTGTTCACTTATTTGCAATCTCTGTGAAGTAGCTGTAACCTCCGTCAACTGCTTCCATCTGGCTTCACATGCATTCTCCCTTTGCTCATTTGTCATCCGCAGCTGCAGCAGTGTCTCTGCAATTTGCTGTCCCTCCCTCTGTTCTTCACTTATCAGTCTTCTTTGATGAGAATCAGCTAGCTCTCGCCGCCGTTTTCTTCTGGACTCACGTAGATGCTCTCTTTGTTCCTCTGTCAATAGCTGCCACCGAAGTCGATCGGCTAATCGACGCCTTTCCTTCTGTTGTTCTGTCCTTTCATATCTTCTACGAGGTATGCCTTGTACAGGATCTTTATTTTGTTCAACAGACATTCCTCCTGAGGGTGGAAATTCAACTTTCAAAGAAAATACAAAAACCAACCACTTGCTTCAATAAAAGTTATTGAGAAATGGAGATTGCTCCTAAAACCTATAATATCAGCCACATTATCACTGAAATATATCCAAATCAAAGGAGGAAATTGGAAAATTCTTTTCTTGTATCTTGGGTCAATATAGTGGGAGATTAGAAGTAAGCCTGAAAAAGTTTTCAAGGGAAACATTATGCAATAAAGCATAAGAGCTTACTCATGAGAAAGGAAAGCAGAATTGGAGCATAATAACCAATTTTTATTCGAAATTTGTGATTTCATGTACCGAAACAACACAAAAAAGATAACTAAAATCTTTTAGAAAGACGAAAGCAATTTCACATATACAATAAAAATAACCATGAAATGGGTAATGCTATAGTCACAAGTTTTTATATAACTATTGAAGTTAAAGATGAAAACTGTGACGAAACTTTTGTATGAACTACGAACAAGAATACCCCGTAACATAATCAGTAACGGCATCCATTATTTTCTTTTACTTGTATGTTTAACACAGTATTCTACTAGTCTCTTTCAAAAAAAAAAAAAAAAAAAAAACAGTGTTTTACTAGTTGGGCATTACTCATAAGTTGAGGCAAGCAAATAAAACAAAACATAACCATATCAAACTGATTATAAAGCTACCTGTTAAGCTCTATAATGTTACAATTACCGATGAAAGAAAGAATAAGAAAGGGATGGGAGCCATCGATAAAAAAAAAGAAAAAAGAAAAAAGAAAAAAACTAAGCTTGCTATAAAACTAAAATGTAGGGCATCAATCTACAACAGTGAAACAACTTACCAACTATTTCTTCTTGTTCTTCCTTTCTAGGGTTCGAAACACAGAGATTGAGAGCGAGAAAAATTTCTATATATTTTGCTTTTTTTATTTTTTTTCGTATTTCTCCTTAATTTTTTGGGCCGGGAGTAAAACTCAAGTCAAATGTGTTCAATGTTTTTTACCTTTCCCTCCGTGGGAGGAATCAGCAGTAGTAGTAAGACATTTTTTCTTCTACACGACTACACCAATGCCTGCTTAGTGCTGCCTGCCTGTGCCTGGGCTGGGTTTTTACACTTTTAAATCACAAGTATTTTGTCGGTGGGGTCGGGCTTTGCATTCGCTGTAACTGACTCGACCAAACAGGGAAAGTGGGAACTTGGTTCCGTGTGAGGTGGAATCTGCTCCTCACTCAGTGCGCCTCACAACGACCTCACAGGGTACATCTCACGGTGCATTCGTAACATGCTAACATTTCCCGTAAATACGAGAAAAATGTACAGTGACTGAGGTCGGTGTAAGGCGCCATGGTATGAGGTAATGAGGAGCGGATCTGGTCTCGTTTCGTGTCGTGGGAGTGACTCTAGTCCCAGTCCTTCCTACCACCCAGGAATCATTCTGGAATCCGTTTCAGCCTCTGCCCTCACTCCTCAGGTGGATGTTTTTGCTTCCCGTTTGTGCTGCTGCTACCTTCTATTATACGTGGGGAACAGTAGTGTTCTGTACTTCATCCTCCCACCGTTCTTAGATCCTTCATCAATGTTCTACGTGCTCGTTCATTGGTCGCACATCTTGAGAGAAGATCCTAACCGTCCATAATAATTCATTAATGAGTCCCTTGACTCGTAGTTGTTGAACTGAAATACTGATCTTGTCACTTGTGGTCTTGTGGGTAGTTTCGTCTTTTTATTTTTCGACGTAGGTTGGGTAGTTTCGTCATTTGAAGATAAGTAAGATCGGTTTATTTATAGAAAAGCAAAACCCTAATTCTTCCATACGTTCAAGCGTAGAACTCGCCTCTACCTATCTATAAATATCGGATAGGACGTTAAGAGAAACCATCGTCTTCCTTCTTTGGCTCCCAGCCCCAGTAATGGAGCTAGATCGTTTTAGGGTTCTAGCTGTTTTTAATTTTTTGTTTGTGTACAATTGTTTTCATTTCTTCCTGTTCTTTTGTGTTCATGATGTTATGCCAGGGTTTCATTCTGGATTTTAATCCTTGTTGTTGTTCCTTTTTATAATTATATACATCAGACAATCAATGTTATTCCGGTTGATGGGTGTGTTTGAGTTATGGTTGAAATCTGTGTACAATAAGCCGATGCTCTGGATCTTCTGTTTAGATGAATGAAGGAAGCATGGTAAGGTGCACAGAGATGAAATCCGGGGTCCAAATGTCTGCTCGCTTTGATGCTTTATGGCTTTGATTACGCGAGCCTGGATCCGACCTACATTTCTTTCGAAACTTCTTTTCCCCTCTTTTATGCAGGCTTTTCGGTTTTCCTGGTGATATTTTGCTATTTTCCCCCCAAATGTCTTCTCTGGAAGTCTCCGTTTTCTTTTCCTTTTGACTGAAGGGCAAAACTTATTCAGAAACACCATAGGGTTGAGGGTTTAGTGGAAGGGGAATGCCATGCCGTGATAAAAAGTAATCTATACAGATAGATGATTTAGGGATCCTATTTTTATTATCGGGATTCAGGAGCAAACCACCCGAATTCCAAGATCCATTGACGCAACTCAACTCATATCACACAATGCTTATTACCTGACCCCGTTGGATTAACTGGGTCAAAAAAATCAGCATGGACAAGTGATTATGACCATTTTCTTAAAAAGACAGAAAAAAGCTCTCTAAAAGACAATTTATACCATAAATATCTGATACCAAGGCTCAAAACATTTTACTACAAGAACAAAGAAAAACATCTTTATTAACAAGAAAATTCTCTTCATGTATAGATTAGGTATAAGAACAGAAGTTGAACATTGATTGTTTCAAAGTTGTTGCTTTCAAAAATGTTGGAATGAAGATGTAGAATGGCAGATTCTTCGATGAGAGAACAGGGGCTGGTAACAGGTTATATGATCTCACCCTGTCAATTCACTACAGCATCTGCATAGAAATTACATGGGGTGATTTGATCAATTGTTTCCAGTTGTAGCTTTGGGCCTTTTTACAATAAAGATGACAATTCGCATTCTGCACCTGCACGCAGTGATTGCTCATGGTTGAAATCAGAGAATAGATGCTCGGAAGCCCTTTAACCCACTCTAGTTAAATCTTGTTTACCTGTCACTTCAAGAGCACACGACAGGGAACAAGTGGTTGTTTGTGGCTTGTGCCACTGAACTGAAGGTCGTAGGCAAATATATAAGAATATAAGATACCAACCCCTGGCTAAGTGGCTATTGAAGACCCGACGGTGATTCAGTTTGGAATTCTTGACGGAGATACCCCAAAACCTGCCTACTGCCGTCAATTCTGAAACCTCGCCTCTCAATGGTGATCTGTTTTAAAAACGCAAATTGTATAGACAATAGACAAAATATGGAGAAAACATTAAAGTCGAGTCGTGGAGTGCGAGAACATTGAATCGCGTTCAGGTTGCGGGGTTCAGTGGAGAGAGTTTGGATTTCATAGTATAAAAAATTGAG
Organism: Nelumbo lutea; assembly: GCF_056320005.1. Taxonomy (NCBI): domain Eukaryota; kingdom Viridiplantae; phylum Streptophyta; class Magnoliopsida; order Proteales; family Nelumbonaceae; genus Nelumbo; species Nelumbo lutea. The sequence goes on along the minus strand of NC_142685.1, from coordinate 1,407,634 downwards.
ATTGTAATAAAGGCCCTGTTTTGTTTAAGAGATGGAAATGGGTATCTTTTTTATTGACCAACTTTAGGCCGCGTTTGATGCATGGTTTTTAAAATCCGACCTGGTGACTGAACTGGTCAGGGGTCCGGTTATTTGAACGGTCCGATTGTTTGACTCAAATGGTTGGCCACGGTTCAAATGGTTAATCAACTGGTTCAATAGTTTCTTGACCAAAATCAATGGTTTTGGGGAAAAATGGAATCGGCCAGGCAATTGGTTCTTGATTTTTTGGTCCAGTTGTGCGGTTTGGTCTGGAAAACCATAGTTTGATGATATAAATGTGAATTGCCGTACAATTTCATCACTCGCATTGGGGTAAAAGTCCTATCTTCTAGAGGAAAATTTTATAAAACATGATGGGTAAAAAGTCATTATACTATTCACTTGGGAATCAAAATAATATGAGTAAATGAATTTACTTATCTAAGTGTTACCTACGTGAGAAACTTATAAACGAATGGGGCCAAAATGTATGATGCAGTTAACCTTATCCCTAAATGGAATTTATAAGAGCTTAGGGTGTGCCTAGGTTGATACTTGAAAATCTAAGACCCGATTTGAACATTCAATTATCTCGAATTTAGATGATATATTTATGTAACCGAATCAGATTCAAATGTTATAATCTACATCTAATTAATAATGGGATTGGATTTGACCCCATCTGATCCAATATTTATTAATATATATATATATTTATATAATTATATTTAAAATTATAAAAATATATCTATATGATTTATATATAATAAATATAATATGTTATATTTATATCAATTTATTATATATAAAAGTTGAAAAATAAATAAAATTTTAAATTTTATGATATTTTAAAAATTTATGGTAGAATCGGATTAAATCTGAATCCCATTTAAATTTAATATGATTCGAATTCGAATTCGAGTCTTTAAATCCGATCAGATTTGGGTATAGGTTATCAGTAGTTGATCAGATGCGGAATCCGAGTCTGATCCGATTACGGCCCTAGGCGTGTCCCACAGCAATGGAAACATCTCACAATGCACAAAGGGGATGTGTTGTGGGGAGCTCCCATCTGAAACCATAGGGTATAATTAAGCAGCCTTAGACACTTTTGTTTGTTTTAAAAACCATGGGGTATATTTACGTAGTTTAGCAAAACCACAGGGTGTAATCAAGCAATTAACCCGTTTTTCTTGTATTCTACACGCGAGAAGATTCAGAAGAAGCAACTTAACTCATTGGCTTTCTAATTACACTTTCTCAATGTCCAGTATTATTTTTCACTGTAATCTATAATTCTATACATAATCTGATACATTTTCAGTTAAGTGATTTCACAATGGAATCCCTAGATACATTGCGTAAAAATGTTATTACAAAACAAATGTTAAAAGAATATATTACACAACTTCAGGTCTCCATATTTTACCAAAAAAAGCTATCATGTTCACTGACATTAAAAAAGAAATAATCACGATGGAAATTTATAGCACACTAGAAGATGTTCGTTTATCCTTTGTGCGCCCAATTTTGGAGCAGCACCTTTAGTTCCTCGGCCTCTGCCAGCAGACAAAGGTTTTGCCTTTGTGGTAGGTGGAGGAGCAGCAATGGCTGCCCCAGGATCATCATCACCATGTGTTTTTGCTTGTTTCAAATTCAAAGGTTTTGATGATGTTTGCGGAGCAGGTGCAGCAATAGAACCCCATAGGTGATTGTCTTCCTCCTTGATCCCCTTTACCATATTTTTTGACTGCTGAACAGTAACTGTAAAGCACAATTTAGCCATTGAGTATCTTTATAAAGATAATTACTGATAAGACAAAATAACTATTGAATAGCTTCCTTTATAATGCCACTTAAGACAGAAATTCGATGGAGGTAAAATGGCAGCAGGCGGCAGCTAAAATGGTGCCAAAACTGAGACAAAGCATGGAACATCTTCCACAAAAGCAGCTAATATTGCTCAAACATTGATTAGCTTCAGATCCATAACTGCATTGGGATCACTTAAAGTTGCAAGCATTAGGTTTAGCCCCAACCTATATCAAAACAAAGGCATATTAAGCAACACACGCATTGTTGCCACACTAGAACAACAATGTGAGATTATCCTGGCTATTTTGTCAATTAGTGACTTTAAAATTGACTCATGAAAATCTTCTAAAAACATAAAGAGCGTCCTGCTTTGTTCATCATAGATTACAAGCTCATAGAATGGAGTTAGAATTAATCTGACTGGGTGCCAGATCAGGCAGTGATTTTTAAAATTCTTTGGAATGTGTCAGGAACAGTGGCAAACGATAATTTTAAAAATTATTTGAAACATGTGGCAAAACAACTAAAAGAAGAAACTCAAGGTAAAGCTGAAAGTACAATTCATAGATGTGCAATTCAAACCAAGAGTTTCATGAAAAATCCTCCTATAACAGGAATTAAAGGATAACTTTACCTTGAGGTTTTGGTTGTGAAACTGGCTGCTTCTGTGCAGCTTGGATTGATGCAAGGGCTGGAGGTGGCTTCTGTTCCTCAAATGGGTCAATGTCATCCCATCCATCTTTGTTACCATTGTGACCATCATGGATTACATCTTCAAGTTCTCCCCAACTATCCGTTGATGTTGGGGATGTAGGAGCAGGTTGATCAGCCAAATCACTAACCAAACTTGCGGGGATGGCCACTGTATCTGCAGTATTGGCCACTGTCATCATCAGAACAAACCTAAGTCAGATTGAGCAGTTATATGAACTCAACAATGTAGAAATAGACAAAAGGCACTGATCTTGTGTAAACATGAAAAACAAATAGTTCAATCTTCAGGTATAGAGTCCATCTGGCATCTGACATTCACAATGATAGGAGCATTGGAATGCATATAACCTATGAAAGTAATTTATGTGCTTCTGTCAAAAGTGATTTGTCCAACACATCCAGCAAAGAATGGTCTAGGGTAAAGTGGAATACAGTAATGAGCTTAGTATAGATGACCACAAATATTTTGGGTAGCACTTTGACAATGATGATGATTATAGGTCTCACATCTAACACCACCCAGCCAGCAGTCTGGTCCAACATAGATTAGTTTAGAAGAAAATAATCCAATTTTTTATGTGACTACAATTTCTTTGGAAACAGAAAAAAACAATATATAAATAACCAAAACTGCATTAAGAGAATAGTGCACCTCTTAAACCGGAAAATGTTGGAATATAACATAACATCCAAACACCAGAAGATCCCATACCAAATACAAAATATCATGGGAAATAACATACACCAGCAACACATCTTACAGATCAGCGCCACCTTAACAGTTTCCACTTACCAAGAAAGGAGGTTTTCTTGCAATGGCAACCAAACCTTTCTACAATTTCATTGAAAGGTCTACAGGGTTCTTTGAAATGTGATCATCAACTCCTCATTTGCTAACTACAGTAATTCCAACCTAAAATGCCAAATTCTTCATTGAAACTGGATTCAAATTCTCAGAAGTCAAAAACACACAGGGTTCTCTGTATTATACCCTCCACTTTTTCTGTTGAAGTGATTTTTGAAATCCATGACATGTAGGTATCTTACAAGAAACAATAATTAAATAAGAAATCAAGCATATTTTACAATACATAAAAAATAAAGCACAGTTTGAAGAAACAAGTGACTCAGGTGCATACCTGAGCTGGTGCTGGAGGTTGCAGAAGCAAGAAGGGTGCTTGCATTTGCTAAGGCAAGGGGAGCTTGTTCAGAAGCTTTACCCTTGAGTGTCAAGGAGTTCATAGCCCATCTACATTTGAATTGTCGGAGTAAGAATTACTTCATATATACAAATGCATCATATTTAATATACAAATCAAATAATAGAATCAACATATGGATTAACCACTGAAAGACAAGCAGCAAACTTTGCCAAATAGAGCAAAGGGTACTGCATAATGTTTAGCACAAGAACCTGCTGGAACTCTACAAGTTTAGGACAACTTGTTAATGATAAAGCTTAAGTGGTAAACAAAATAGCTTCTATGCTAATTCAAGGGAAAAAGGCAAATAAACAGGAAAGTGATTACAAAATAAAAGGTGATATCATAAAACTCAATCCCATCCACACTGTTGATTCAGAAATGTCCTTGTCCACCGCTAGAGATGCAAAGTACAATGAAAACACAAATTACAATGAGTAGGAGTACTAATCAAAAACCGAAAAATCCGGTTAACAAAACTGACTGGTATATATTATATATTATATGTTATGTATAATATATATTTAAAGTATTTATCACACACACACACACACATATATATATATATATATATATATATATATATATTTATTTATTTATTTATAATGTATATTATAAATATAAAAAAACCAAAGAACTGAACTGATCAATCAGTTAACCGGATTGTGAGCACCCCTAACAATGAGAACAGTAAGAAACCACAAATAAATACAACAGAAATTGATTGCTCTAAACTACCACATACTTAATATCTGAGTTCCTTTAATTAAAGTACTTTACCAAGTCCATTTTGAGAATATAAATAATTAAAGAGGGGAAAATTAACTCAATAAAACTACTTAATTTCAGAGTGAACTATAAGGAAATCAAGCTACTTCTTGTTCATTAAACTTTTCTAATAGGAACCTAAGCAAAAATATCAGAATATGATACCAAAATGTACAAAATCATGAAGTACCTTAAGGGATCACCAGGTATGGGAATCATCTGTAGAGATTATGGTCATTTGACTATGTCTGGGTTCACAGATGCTGATTGGGCTGGATCACCAACGGATAGGAGGTCAACAATGGGGTATTGTATTTCTTAGGTGGCAATCTTATTTCCTAGAAGAGCAAAAAACAAAATGTTGCAGCTAAATCAAGTGCGGAAGCTGAGTATAGAGCCATGAGTCAAGCAACATGAGAATTAGTGTGGCTTAAAATCCAGTTTTTCATGAGAGAACAAAACATATTGAGGTAGACTGCCACTTCGTTAGAGAAAGGATTCAAAGTGGTGATATTGACACACCATTTGTGAAGACAGGGGACAAGTTAGCTGATTTATGGACTAAGGCCCTTAATCATCCTCGTATTGATTTCATCATTAACAAGCTGGGTCTATATATACACCAGCTTGAGGGGGAGTGCTAAAAGAATAGTCTTTTAGGGTGTATTGGGTGGCAGGATAGAGAAGTCTTTTTATTTTAAGTTTTGAACACTCCTGTCCACTATTTATCATAAACAGGGGCATATCTGTAATTCAGAATCATTTTATTATTAATATAAAGGTGGGGTAACTGCTCAGAGAGGATTAATAAAGTCTAATATCTAAAACAAATTGAAAATTTCTTCCTTTCCCTTTTCTCTTTTCTCTTTTCTCCTCTCTTCTCTCCTTTCTTTCTTTCTTTCTTTTCTGGTTCGAACTTCATTATAATAGCTCTGCTGTACCACATTTTCACATCATCAAAACATAGGTTCAAGCCAGCTGAGGTGCACCCAACTCACTTGTGTACATAGGTGCACCTAAGGCAAGCCTTTTAAAAGATTGATGCCAACCATGGTTCAAAATTTTGACATCAATGGACATTTCACCATGCAGAGATGGAGAGATTCTAGGGATATTTAGCTAATTTTGCTAAGATATTTGGAAATTAAAAAAAAATCAGGGGAATTTTTTAAAAACATGGAATTATTTATAAACCTTCAAGGAATCATTAGAAAAAGTATAATCGAACATCTAAGGCTCAAAAAAGCATGGCAAACAACTAGATAAATCAAATATGATTAAGAGACTTAAATAGGCATTTTTATTTGTCTCCCTTTTAGTCTTTATTTGTATTTTTGCTATGATTTGTCTTGATTAGATTGAGAATCCTCTTTTGTAGTTGTGTGCCTTTTATTTTTTGTTTTTAATTGTAGTAGATTATTAATTGAATCATATTAAAATAAAAATTGCAAGCCAATCATTCAATAACCAAATCCCTATTTGTTCTTTTAGGAAAATATTTTTAAAAAACTATGATGGTTTTAATGAGAAATTGGAAAGCTTCTAATAACATTCTAAAATTTGAACTTAAATATATAGTCTATCAATGAAATCTGAAATATCACCAAAGTCTTGGCAAAATATCGGGCATATTAGGAAGAAAAGATTCTTGGAAAATTTTGTATCGCAATCTAGAAAAATGGAAACTTTCAGGGAGATTTTTCCAAATATTGTCAATAGAATCATGATGCCAATTAGGCATCTATAAGGACTTATAAGAAAACTAGGCACCAGTAAGGCTTTACTAACTTAAGCCGACCTCTAGCAGCCCCCAAACAATGGACTTTTGAAACCTAAATGGCATTAACAAACTTGCTTTGTTAATCCTAGCACTAGAAGTGCTTTTATGTTTAAACCCAAATCCACTTGTCCATGATCTAATTTTAGGGCTCAATCTAAATGAGAGATATTGATCCTTGACTTGGGTTTGCTCCCCTGCTTGGGATGCTTATCCATCCCAACCTTTGCTGCAACCATCGCCAACACTAGGGAACTTGTAGTGTTTATAAAATCATCCACATACAGTTCAAAAGGGTAACAATAGAAACCACCTCTTTATCCTTTGGAAACAACTGCAATCAGCAACACTATGGCCACTGAGCTCCCCTCCTCATCCAAATGCTCTCCCCTTTATCTTCCAAAACAGTTCCCTATTCTGTGGCAGCAGATCTAAACGGGACCATTTTAACATAGATAGATGCCTTTGTGCAATATTTTTTTCTAGAATTAGGACCAACTAAACCATTGACTAATAATAAAAGTTGAAATCAACTCTGGAAGGGAAACTCCACAATCATATGCCTAGATCTCAGAGTAGAAACTATGCATTAAATCCTGAAAATCTCTATTGTGAATTAAGGGGGACCAGAGAAAAAGTAAGGAAAATGTGTGTTATATTTTCTTTGGTTTGGGGGAGAGGAGGGCAATACTCTAGGTAAACTCAAAAAAATTTAATAATATTACGTTGTTAAACTCTGCTGATGAGAAGTCAGAATTGGCTTTACCCAAGCAAACTTGAATTTCCAGCTATTGATGGGATTCCAATGCTTGAAGTTCCACTGCTATCATCCATATTCATCTACAAAGGACCACAAAAGCAAAATCTGAGAAAATTAGCTGAAAATGCAACAGATTTACTTCAGGAGCTGATGATGCTTTGCAGAAGCATCCTCTCCACAACTATAACTTGCAAACCATGCATAAAATCACCAGAATACAACACAAAGTTTTTTTTCCTTTAAACAACTTTACTAGTTTTTCTTTTTCCAGATCTTTATTCAGTGTAACCTACAAAAGAGGGAATGACAATAATCCAGAGCAGATATTTTCTTCATTTTGATGTTGCATCACTCAAACAAGGAGAAAGGAGGAAAAAAGAGGATAGAACGACAGAAAAGAATATTAGGAAAGATGATAAGGATATATGGATTAAAAAGAAACTGTAATAGTCAGCAATCTGCTTTTTCTGTATCCTACTAACCACATTTCTGTGTAGTAGGAGTTCTATTACAGTTTTAATAAAAAAATTTATTGCTGATTAATCCAGAAAAACTCTAATAGAACCTAGGAGAAATTAAAATCTAAAAATTTATATTCCTATTTCATTATCAAACGAAAAAAATAGTTACTTCCCATTGTTTGTGCTATTGCAATGCCCATTTCCTGATTACCATTTCTAATGAAATAAAACTTTTAAATCCAATGTGGTTATTGTAATATTTTTAAATGAAAAAAAATCAAATGCAGAAAGAATTTAATCACAGACCTTCTCATTATGTTGCTTCATTATCTGCAAAAACTGATCAACTGCTTGGAAGGCCTTAGATCGAACTTCACTGGAATACCCCAAAAGAATAACAAGAAAATTATCTTGTATAATTCGAAGAAAGAAGAATATTTGGAAGAATAACTAAAGCACTGAGTAAGATTTTGCATGGAGTGTAGAAAGCCTGGAGAAAATAATCAAGATCCTATCATCTATAGTCAAGATAATTTTTAGACAAGGTTATCTAAGATGACATTTTAATTTACCAATTAGTGATCTCAATTCTCAAAGCATTAGAGTGTACTATTATTCCTTTCTTTTACATATGCAAATAAACTCTCATCATCATCATCATCTAAGCCTTGTCCCAACTACATGTGGTCGGCAATGCAAATAAAGTGTTGTGCTAAAAAGATAGTGAAAGAACGGGATTCACTGTTTACAAGACTAGAATAGTACAAAAGGAAAATAGAATGATAATACTGCATAATCTTTACAAAGTGAGAAAAAAGACCCAGATACCATTACATGATTATGCTAGACATCTGGCAAAGTATTGCAATGCACACAATCTAGTGGGACCAAAATCCCAGTCCAGAACTCCAGATCTGATCCACAATGGTTCTTCCAAGAACAACTAGTCAAATGTAATTTAACTATCATTTCAATTGATTAAAAGCACTAGAACTAATACTAAACTACACCAACAGGCCATACCCCAATGCAAGCTGAGGTTTAGCTGATCCAAACAAGGTCTGGTACAATGTTTGACCATTCTGAAACTCTAGACATGACCAGCCATGTTTTGTATAAAACATGCAAGTGCCAGACTAAATAGTATCACTATCAAATGAAATGGTTTACCAAATAATAAGTGGTAACCCATTATCTGATTCTAGCAATTATCTTTTCCAGGCAATATGGCTACATCAGTGTTTTTTGTTTTCTAATATGATAAACCATACTAAAAATCCAAACACAACTTAGAATGAAAAAAAAAATATATAAAAACAAAAAAGACCTCATCATGCATCATGTATGTCAAGACAGGTAACCAAATATAAGCTAATAAAGGTGAAGGGGAAATCACATGGGAAAAGTGACTGTTTACCCATCAGGATCAATAGTAAGTACAACAACATTTGGCAGAATTCGAGTTGCAATCTCTGCTGTGTCATAATATGAACTGGTAGCACATAAAGCCATAACCCCTACAGCAAATACAATTTTGTGTATTAGTTTACTAGAATATCTGCAAAAGCTACAAAACTGACCAAAACTGTCAATTCCAGATGAAAATTTACATAGATAAACCAAAAAATAACGCAGAGAAGAAAGAAACTGTTTTCTGGGTTGAACATATCAGAGAAACAGAAAAGAAAGGGAGAAGAAAGGAAGAGAGATGAAGAGAATTCTGGGACCAAAAAGTTGTGACTGGTGGCACCAGTCATTAGTATTTATATTAGGGCATCTCAACTAATAATAAAAGAAAGTAAGGTTACAAGAATGCCCCTGCAGCACTAAAGAACAGAAAAATAACAAAGAATTTATTAATTAAATAAGGAAACTAACTAACTAACAAATTTCAGCACTCCCCCTCAAGTTGGGACATAGATGTAAATCATGCCCAACTTGTCATATAAATCACTGTGCCGCAGATGATGAAATCCCTTGGTGAAGATGTCTGCAAGTTGATTTGTGAAACTGACATATGGAGTGCACAATTCTTCATTTACAATTTTTTTTCCTAATAAAATGCTTGTCGACCTCAATATGCTTAGTTCTATCAATGAAGAACTGAGTTGGCTGCAATGTTAATAGCAGCCTTGTTATCACAATACAAGGACATGGGGGCATCAAAAGGAAATCCCAGTTCACCCATCAAGTTCTTTATCCACATTACTTTAGCCACTCCGTGGAACATTGCTCTATACTCAGCTTCAGCACTGGACCTTGCCACAACATTCTGTTTCTTGCTTCTCCATGGGACTAGGTTCCCTCCCACAAAGGTACAATACCCACCAGTGGACTTTCTGTCACTAATTGATCTGGCCTAGTCAGCATCTGTATATACCTCAACCTTCAAGTGTTCATTTCTTTGGAATGGTAAACCAGCCCCCGGAAACTTCTTTAGATACTTGAGGATTCTATCGGCTCCCTCTAAGTGTGTGGTCTTGGGGGCATGCATGAATTGACTAAGAACCCTTACAGCATAAGCAATGTCTAGCCGGGTCATGGACAAATATAATAACCTATCCACAAGTCTCTGGAATTGCTTTACATCCTTGAAAATCTCACCTTGGCAATTACCTAGTTTGTGGTTTGGATCAATGGGAGAATTAGCAGGCTTAACTCCAAGTTTTCATGTATCCTATAACAAGTCTAGGATGTATTTTTTTTTTTGAGAAATGAAGATCCCCTTTTGTGAACGGACCACTTCAATTCCAAGAAAATACTTCAAGGGACCTAGATCCTTCACCTCAAATTGAGTGGCTAGGAATTCCTTTAGTCTCTGAGTTTCCACCTTCCAGTCGCTTGTGATCACTATACCATCAACATATACTATCAGGGCTGCAATTTTCCCTTCTTTTTTCACAAGCAATGTATGATCAGCCTGACACTGTTTGTAGCCAATCTGTTGCATTGCTTGATGAAATTTGCTAAACCAAGCTCTTGGTGATTGCTTTAGTCCATACAAGGACTTTTTTAACCTGTACACTTTTGGCTCTTGGTCTTGGGCATAGAAACCATGAGGTTGCACCATGTACACCTCTTTTCCAAGATCACCATTCAGGAAGACATTTTTAATATCTAACTGGTGGAGATCCCAATCAAGGTTAGCAACAAGAGAGAAAAGAACCCTGATAGAATTCATCTTAGCTACTGGAACAAATGTCTCTGCATAGCCTACTCCATACACCTGAGTAAACCCTTTTGCCACCAACCGGGCTTTGTATCTTTCTACTATGCCATCTACCCTATGCCTTATTGTAAAAACCCACTTGCACCCTACCGATTCCTTACCCATAGAAAGATCCACTAACTCCCATGTACCGTTTTTATGTAGAGCATTTATCTCTTCTTTCATTGCATCTATCCACTCAGGTACTGAAAGAGCCTCTACCACATTTTTAGGTATAGGGACACTATTAATGGAAGAGAGGAAAGCACGAAAGGAGGTGAGATGTTCTCATATGAGACAAAATGGGAGATAGGATGTTTCGTGGTACAAGACCTAACTCCCTTTGTGCAATAGGGATGTCAAAGTCATTAGCAGATGAAGAATCAATAGTAGTAGGGTCAAGAATATCAGCAGGAATAATAGTACCTTTGGATAGGAACTGTCCCCATTGGATCTGATGATGTTGGTGGTATAGCTTCAAGTTGCTCCACAACTTTTGAACTTGGTTGGCCCTTGCGACGACGAAGGAAAACACAAAATGGAGGAGGATCAAGTAGAGGAGGTAGTACTTGGACATGTTTCCCCTCCACCCTATTCTCACCCTGAGGAGAAACAGGAAAAAAAGGATCATTCTCAAAGAAAGACACATCCATAGAAACATAGTATTTCCTGGAAACAGGGTCAAAACAACAGTAACCCTTTTGTGAATAAGGGTAGCCCAAAAATATACATGGAATAGCACGAGAATCAAGTTTACCACGGGTAGGAGAAAAGTTTTGAACAAAACAACGACAACCAAACACACGAAGAGGGATAGAAAAAAGAGGAGCTTTAGGGAAGAGGAGCTGATGGGGGGCCTTGTACCCTAGCAAGCGAGATGGCATGCAGTTGATGAGATAGGTAACACATAACACAACATCTAACCAAAAACGTTTTGGAACATTCGTGTGGATAAGTAACCCACGAGCCACTTCAAGGAGATGAACGGTGGATAGAACCATACAAAGCAAAGAATTCCGTGAGGTCACTGTGGAAGTACTCTTTCGCATTGTCAGATTGGAAAATTCGAATTTCCATATAAAACTGAGTGAATATCATGCGTTGGAAATCTTTAACAATTTTTGGCACTTCATCTTTGGACCGCATGGGATACACCCATGTATATTTGGAGCAGTCATCAATAAGTGTAATGAAATATTTATAGCCAAGCTTAGATGGTAAGGTAACATGGCCCCAAACATCAGATTAAACAATATGGAAAGGGAAATCAAATTTATTATTTCTTGAAGAAAAATGATTTCTATAATGTTTGCTCAGATGACAAATTTGACATTCAAATTTAGACACTGACACTGCTTTAAACAAATCTGGAAGCAAGTCCTTTAGTGACTCAAAAGATAAATGAACCAAATGACTATGCCATAAATAGACTTGACTCTTACTAGACTGATTCATAGACTCAATAACCACAAGACTAGCTTTATTCTCCAGCATGTAAAGACCATCCACCATACGACCTCTACCAATCATCTTCCTCGAATCCAAACCCTACAATACACAAGAAGAAGGGAAAAATGTCACTAAACAGTTTAATGAGTTTGTTATGCTACTGATAGAAAACAAATTTATAGGCAATTGTGGAACATGTAACACATTAGAAAGGGTAAGTCTAAAAGGAAGGGATATAGTGCCTTGACCAGCAATGGTGGAAAAAGAGCCATAAGCTAATCTCACTTTGTCCCTATCAGATAAAAGGTGATAGTATTGAAAACAATTTGACTTACCCGTCATATGATTTAAGGTTCCAAAGTTAATTATCCAAGGGGAATCTGATGAATGAGAGGACACATGGAAGGTAGTGGCAAAGTTACCATTACCTGAAGTAAATGCAAAGAAAGTTGAGGCAGGAGGAGCATAATCCATATCCCTCCCATACAGCTCCAAATGGTCATGGAAAGAGTGAATGATATCTTCCCAAGGATCAGTTCCAGGAAGGTTGGTAGTGGTAGATTGTTGAGACTCCTAAGAGGCTAAGTTTGCTGTATTGAACTTTTTTTGACCTTGTTGTATCGGCTTCTTATTCTGATCCAATTTCTTACTCAACTCCTAAGCCCACTTTGGCTTCCCATGGAGGTCCCAACATGTATCCCTAGTATGTCTAACCTTCTAACAATGAGTACACCATAACTAATCCTCATCATCAACTTTCTTCTGGAAGTCACCCTTCTTAAAAGAATTGCTGCCTCCTACACCCACACTCCCTTTTGCCACAGTTGAAATAGTTTATTTTATTTCTTGTCTATTATTTTCTGTCTTGTTAGGGTCTGTTTGGTTGGTTTAAAGCCTTATTATTTTTCTCTTATTGTACTTACAGCAGGGGCACAAGGGTCTTTTTCCCTTTTATTTTAGACGCCCTATAAATATTAATAGAAGCTGGCGCCTCCAGCACTGTTCTATCGTTGTCAATCTCTCCTCTTCTCTTCTACCTTCTCTCTTCTTCTTCTCTTCCCTTTCTCTCTTATTTCTAGTCAGCTTTACTGTCAATATGGTATCAAAGCGGGATTATTGACTGTGAGAGCAGATCAAACAAGTTTTCTTTCCTCTTCGACTTGGTGAATCTGTGCGGAATGGAGAACTGAATATGGGCTGAACAAAACTGAACTACGACTGGTACAGTCCTTTTTTTTCTCTTTTACCTTTCTTGGTCGTGTACCAAGAGAAAAATCAAATGAATCTCGACTGCTGAATGTCATCAGACCTTTGTAGGGTTTATGAATGTCATCAGACCTTTGTGGGGTTTATGAATGTCATCAGACCTTTGTGAGGTTTATACCTCTTTTTTTTCTTGGATCGTGTGATCCTGTACTTGCGAAAAGGTGACTGTAGGTCACGAATGATCTGTTATCTCCAGTTTTTGGCTTGATTACAAGTGCTTAAGGATCTCTCCTGATGATTATTGTTCTTAGACATTCTGGGAGGTTGGTAGGTTGGTACTGTTAACCCGTACAGGTCTGAAATCAGTCTGATCTTGGCTCTTTTTTTCTGGAAACTGGTGCTGTTTTTTGTGCTCAAATTGAGTCCAAACTGAAGTGTGTGCGTGTGGACTGATTACTTGTGTGGAGCAAATTTTTTTTGGTGTAAGGAGGGATCCTAAGTTGAGTGTTATGACTAAAATTCTGTTTTGACCATGTCCTCTGAGAATTCTGCTACTTTTGGGATTTTAGGAAGTCAAAATGGAGTGAGTGGGGGAATGGATATGAGTTTTCCCATGGCTGTAATTCCCTTCGATGGACTAAACTACCTTGAATGGTCTAGGGGAATAAAACTCTACATCACTGCTAGGGGGAAAATAGGATACATCAATGGGAAAATGAAGGAACCGAAGAATGGAAGTGTTGAATATGATAGGTGGAACCAAGAAAATAGTATGGTGATGTTATAGCTCTTGGTTTCCATGCTGCCATAGGTAAGAAAGACATTCATGTGGGCTGAAACAGCTTGTGAAATATGGGAACAAGCAAAATCTACTTATTCAGAGCAAAGGCACTATGCCAAGATATACCAACTGCAAACTGAATCCTCTACTTGCAAGCAGGGGGAGAGGAGTCTCTCAATGTACTACTCAGATCTGACATCAATTTGGAAAGAACTGGATCACTATCAAAATGTGAATTGAAAATGTGATGAAGATGCAAAGGCATACAAGTCACTTGTCTCTCGACAATGGGTATTTGCTTTTCTCTTGGGGTTGAACCCTTCATATGAGTCCATCAGGGTACAGTACTTGGGAAGTAAAGACTTGCCATCAGTTCAGGAGGTTTATGCCTTAGTCTAGTCAGACGAGAGTAGAAGAAGTGTGATGAATTGTGCAGAGGGGAAGCCGGTTGTCCTAGCTATCCGGGGAAATACAGATTCTAATGTCGGAGGCTCCTTTAAGAAGGGTGATTCTCAGAAGAGAGCAGATGACAAGAGTAAACTTTGGTGCACTCACTGCTAGAAGACAAGACAATAGAGATACATGTTGGGACCTCCATGGGAAACCTAAATGGGAACAGAAATTGGGTAAGAAGTCAACAACTGGTCAGGGTAAGAAACCAATCTAGCAAAATCAGAAAAAGTATAACTCAACTAATATGGTATCTCAAGAGACTAGTCCCATGGTAATTCAGGAAAGGCACCCTAGTTCTGACCCTAAGGAAGAGATTATCAACTCCTTTTGTGACCATATGGTAGGACTCTTCGCCAGATGGATTCTGGTCCTACTCCTACCCCCTTTGCATCTACATCAGGCAACACTGCCACTGCTTTCCATGTGTCATCTCATACATCTGATTCCCCTTGGATAATTGACTTTGGAGCCTCAAACCACATGACCAGTAAATAAATTTATTTTAGGCATATAACCTTCTCTCTAGGAGAGATAAGGTGAGACCGACTAATGGTTCATTCTCCACCATAGCCGGCCAAGGAACCATATCTCTCCCACTCGGCCTTACCCTCTCTAATGTGTTGCATGTTCCTAAATTGCCTATAAATTTACTCTCCATTAGCAGTATTACTCACTCTTTGAACTGTTCAGTTACTTTCTTTCCGTCTTCATGTGTGTTTCAGGATTTGGCCTCGGGGAAGGCGATTGGTAGAGGAAGCATAGTGGATGGTCTCAACGTGTTGGAGAATAAAGCTGGTCTTGTGGCTACAGAGTCCTTGAGTTTGTCCAGTGAGAGTCAAGCCTATTTATGGCACAGTTGTCTTGGTCATCATTCTTTTGAGTCATTAAAATTTATATTTCCAGAATTGTTTAAGTCTTTGTTAGTTAGTAAGTTGCAGTGTCAGACATGTCAATTGAGTAAACATTGTAGAAGTTCTTTTCCTTTAAGAAATAAAATATTTGAATTTCCATTTCATATTGTCTATTCTGATGTTTGGGGCCCTGTTACTCTACCTATTGAGGCTAGATATAAGTACTTCATTACTTTGATCAATGATTGCTCTAGATATACTTGGGTTTACCCTATGTGATCTAGAGATGAAGTGGCCAAAATTGTGAAAGACTTTCAATGCATGGTTTCACTCAGTTCCAAACTGAAATTCATATTTTCCAAATGGACAATGCAAAAGAGTACTTCCATAGTGATCTCATGG
Organism: Nelumbo lutea; assembly: GCF_056320005.1. NCBI lineage: Eukaryota > Viridiplantae > Streptophyta > Magnoliopsida > Proteales > Nelumbonaceae > Nelumbo > Nelumbo lutea. The sequence goes on along the minus strand of NC_142685.1, from coordinate 1,391,766 downwards.
AGTTCTTTGCTTCGTGTGGATCTCTTCAACAAAGCTCTTGCGCTAGTACACCCCAACAAAATGACATTGCTAAAAGAAAAAACGGTCACCTTCTCGAAGTAGCTTGTGGCTTATTACTTCATATGAATGTTCTAAAACGCTTTTTGACGGATGTTATTCTATGTGCTACATACATCATCAATCGTATACCATCTCGGTTACTAGAGTATAAGGCCCCACATCAATTTTTTATTCCTACAGCCCCAATGTCCCCCATTCTAATATGTGTTTTTGGGTGTCATTGTTTTGTTCATAACTTGTCCCCTACTCGGGGTAAATTTGACCCTTGTGTTTTCCTTGGTTACCCTTTATCTCAAAAGGGGTATCGTTGCTATGATCCCACGTCACGCAAATACTATGTCTCTGTAGATGTATCCTTCTTTGAGAGTTAACCTTTCTTCTTGGTTTCTCCTCAGGGGGAGAATAGGATTGAGGAGAAACACACCCAGGCTCAGACTCAATTACCTCCTTTTCCTGATCCTCCATTCCGTGTCTTTCTTTGTCACCACAAAAGCCAATAGAGTTCAAGAGTCGTAGAACCTGACACTATGCAACCAACATTATCAGATTCTCCAGAGGCAGATCCTCCTCATCAGATAGGTACACTTGTTCCTATTGATATGCCTGAATCTCTCAATGTTGAATCCCCTGTCATTAATGATCTTGATGTTCCTATTGCTAAGAGAAAGGGTGTTAGATCCTGTACCACTGATCATCCTATCTCTCACTTTGTGTCTTATAACCATATTTCACCTTCATATCATGAATTCCTCTCTTCTGTTGGCAGTATCTCTATTCCTAACAATGGACAGATGCAATGAAGGAAGAAATTGATGCATTGCACAAAAATGGCACTTGGGAGTTGATGGATCTTCCTAAAGGGAATGAACCAATGGGATGCAAGTGGGTATTCACAGTGAAGCATAAGGCTGATGGAACTGTTGAAAGGTACAAGGCCAGATTGGTGGCAAAAGGTTTTACATAGGTATATGGAGTAAACTATGCAAAGACATTTGCTCCAATAGCCAAGATGAACTCTATTAGGATTCTTCTCTCATTGGCATCAAATCTTGACTGGGAACTTCACTAGTTGGACATTAAGAATGCTTTCTTGAATGGTGACTTAGAAGAGGAAGTGTACATGACTCAATCTCCAGGTTTTTGTGACAAAGGCAGTGAGTAGAAGGTGTGCAGGTTAAAAAAATCTTTATATGGGTTGAAACGATCACCTCGGGCCTGGTTTAGTAAGTTCCACTTAGCAATTCACTAGATGGGGTTCAAACAATGCCAGTCAAACCACACTCTGTTTGTGAAGAAAGGTGAAAGGAAAATTGCAGCTTTAATTGTATGTGGATGACATAGTGATCACAGGAGACTAGAAGACTGAAGTATAGAAACTGAAGAAATTCTTAGCCACTTAATTTGAGGTGAAAGATCTAGGACCCTTACGTTATTTCCTTGGAAATGAAGTTGCCCGCTCTCAAAAGGGCATCTTTATTTCCCAATGGAAATATGTACTGGATCTACTAGAAGATACAGGCAAGCTAGGGGTGAAACCAATTGACTCACCAATTAAACCTAACCATCAGTTGGGAGACAATCAGGGGGAGTTCTTGAATGATGTGAAGAAGTTTCAGAGACTTGTAGGGAGACTCTTATATTTGTCTATAACCAGACCTGATATTGCTTATGTAGTGGGGGTCCTTAGTCCGTTCATGCACAACCCTAGGACAACTTACTTTGAAGCTGTAGAGAGGATCCTTAGATACCTCAAGAAGTTTCCAAGAGATGGTTTGTTGTCCAGAAACATGGACATTTAAAGGTGGAAGTATATACTGATGTTGATTGGGTAGGAGCACTCGATGACCGAAAGTCTACTAGTGGGTATTGTACCTTTGTAGGAGGTAACTTGGTCACCTAGAGAAGTAAGAAGCAAAATGTGGTGGCCAGATCCAGTGCTGAAGCAGAATACATAGCTATGTCTCATGGAGTTAGGTGAACTGGGTTTTGTAGTTAGCAACCCTATGTCACTCTATTGTGACAACAAATCTACTATCAACATTGCTATTAATCCAGTCCTCTATGATAGGACGAAACACATTGAAGTGGACAAGCATTTTATTAGAGAAAAACTTGTGAGTGGAGAAGTGTTCACTCCATATGTTATCTCATAGGAACAACTTGCAAACATCTTCACCAAGGGTCTTCAACATGTGCGGCATAATGATTTGTGTGACAAGTTGGGCATGATTGACATCTATGCTCCAACTTGAGGGGAAGTGTTGAAATAGTTTATTTTATTTCTTGTCTATTATTTTTTGTCTTGTTAGGGTCTGTTTGGTTGATTTAAAGCCTTTTTATTTTTTGTTATTGTACTTTACTTACAACAGGGGCACAAGGGTCTTTTTCCCTTTTATTTTAGACACCCTATAAATATTAATAGAAGCTAGCACTGCCTGCACTTTTCCATCATCGCCAATCTCTCCTCTTCTCTTCTACCTTCTCTCTTCTTCTCTTCCCCTTCTCTCTTATTTCTAGTCGGCCTTACTGTCAAGAGCCACTAAGGCAATTTGCTCTCCCTCTAAGTTATTCATCACATTTTGCCTCTTCTCTTCGGATTCTACTAGGGCATACACTTCTTGTACTGAAGGAAGAACTTTACTTCCTAATATCTGAACTCTAAGAGACTCATATACTAGGTTCAGCTCCAAGAGGAAGGCAAAGACCCATTATTGGGAAACCAGAGACTTGTAGGCCTTAGCATCAACATCACACTTCCAATCTATGTTCTGATAGTGGTCTGGTTCTTTCCATATCTAGGTCAAATCTGAGTAATATGATGAGAGACTCCTTTCCCCCTGCTTACAAGTAGAGGAGGCAGCTTGCAACTGGTATATTTTGGCATAGTGACATTGCTCTGAATAAGTAGATTTTGCTTGCTCCCAAATTTCAACAGCTGTTTCAGCCCACATGAATGTCTTCCTGACCGGAGGCAGTATGTAAAGTAGCAGCCATGACATCACCATGCTGTTTTCCTGATACCACCTATCATGCTCTGCACCCTGAGACTTCGGTTCTTTGGTTTTACCATTAATATAGCCCACCTTCCCCCTGGAAATTATGTATAGTTTAATTCCCTTGACCATTCTAGATAACTGAGACCATCAAAAGGTATTACAGCCATGGGGAAGCTCATATCAAATCCTCCACTCACTCCACCTTGATTGGAAGGCCCACTAGACACACTAGAATCCTCAGATGACATGATATAAGGACTGATTTGACAGTTCAGTTCAATTCAGTTCACTTCAGCCACAATTCAGCCACAGTTCAGCCGAGTTCAGTTCACAGTTCACAGTTTCACGGGAAGCCCAGTTTAGTTCAGTCAAAAAACAGATCTTAGGAACACCACACACATATAAGGAGGCAATTCAGGAACTAGACAACCCTTATAATATAACCCTTCATCAACTACTTGAGCACACAACCACTATAATTCCCCAAGAGACATTGGCAAACCACTGTCACACAATCACAGGTCATTCAGACCTACACCACCCAGTTGTCTGGGTACAAGAAACAGGATCACCCGATCCACAATTCCAAAAAAAAACACTGGTTGCAGGTCATCCAGACCTCTAAAACCCACTTACCTGGGTACAAGAAAGGATCACACGATCCACAGGATTAAGAAGACTTGCCTTCACAGCATTGGAGTTCCCTTCTTTTAGGGTTTTCTTGGCACACGACCAAGAAAGAAAGGAAGAGAACCTAAAAGAAATCCCTTCAGATCAGTTCGATCCACTCCCTAATCAGATTCGATCCACAGTAGAGGAGGAACTGAGAGATTGAGGAAGAAGAAAATGAGAAGACTTTGTCGCACTGCTTCTAACCCCAGAAAACCTGCTCTGATACCATGTTTTCTGGGTTGAACATATCAGAGAATAAAAGAAAGGGAGAAGAAAGGAAGAGAGACGAAGAGAATTCTGGGATCAAAAAGTTGTGACTGGTGGCACCGGTCATTAGTATTTATATTAGGGTGTCCCAGCTAATAATAAAAGAAAGTAAGATTACAAGAATGCCCCTGCGGAACTAAAGAACAGAAAAATAACAAAGAATTAATTAATTAATTGAGGAAACTAACTAACTAACTAACTAACTAACAGATCTCAACAGAAACAAAAAAAAGGAGTAAAGATTTTACATTGAAGACCACTTATAAAGTTAATGTGGAAAAATGGAAACATAAAAGTTGATGTACCTGCTCCACGGGCAGGGGAGAAAGTATCATGCAATGCACGAACTGTAAATGCATTGATTAAAACTCTCTTCCTTGCCTGCATTACAAATGTCAACTTTATTTTTTTGGAAAGATATATGGATAAACAATTTTGTGAACTGAACACCCTAAAGCATGATATCTCAAAGTAGAGAAAGATTATTGTAATAAATCCAAGATACAAACCCCCTCATTAAGATATCCAGCAATATTGCCAAGCAGGATGGTGGTATTTGTTCTAATGGCTGGTTCTTCATCTACCTAAACAGGAAAGAAATTATTAAAACCACTGATTAAACAATACACAGAAACACACAATCATTCATTTTTTTTCTGATTATAGCAACTTAAAAATCATATTTTTTTAAATGCATGAAAAGAAATCCAAAAACACAAGGTCAAACAAAAACAATAAATAAAACTTCAGTCTCAGGAAATACCTGTAACTTGGAAAGATATTTGAGCAATGATCCTGAAATAGTATGTTGAGACAGCTGTCCAGGCCAAAATGAAAGTAACTATTTAGATAATCAGGAACCCATGGAAAATCATGTGCTTCCATAAGAAAAGGGAAAAACAGAACATATTCCTCAGTAATGAAATGGTGCAAGACCTAAATAGTCCCAGGAAAGAAGTTAAGAAATTAACAGACTCTTAAGCAAGGTCTGCAAGACGAAGAATGAGAAATACTGAGTTGTAAAATTAGTAATATCTTTTTTTTATCAGTAACAGAAAATTTTCATTGATTAAACAGCATAATTATAAGAAGATGAGAGGTAAACTTTCTTAACTCTCAAAAAAACAAAAGTTACAACTGAGCACAAAATAATTGACTTCTTCCAACCCTTGTTTTGCAAGCACATTGGAAAAAACATTAGCAGTCTATTTGACCCAGTTAACTTTCACGTCCATATTCTGTGTCAGCCACTTGAACTTATTCCTCTCACCATTAAAGATCCAGAAACCCATTCCTTTTGCAGTCAATCCACCACCATCTTTGAATCACCATCTATTGCCAGTTTGCTCAAATTCAACTCTTTTGCCTTCTGCACTCCCTCCATAACGGCCAGAATTTCAGCCCCTCAGTGAGTTGCCCACCCCAATTGGACCAGAGTACAGGCCAATTATTTTCCCTTCACCATTTCTGTACACACCTCCAATACCAGAAGGACATGGGTTTTCAGCAATACTCCCAAAAAATTTAGTTTGATGTAATCATTGGCTAGAGAAACCCAAAGGGAGCTTGCAATGGCCTTGTGACACTCTGTACCAGTCACTTCCTTCCAATTTTTCAAAAATCATTAGAAGACAGCAAAAAGCTCCAGCCACAATGGTCTCAATAATCGCCGCTTTGCTTCTTTCCTTACTAAAGAATTTATGATTAAAATGACTAATAGGTGACAGATATGCATACCTTAGGAGCAAGAATGAGCATAGACTTTAATGTCAATTCCCGAAGAAAAGCAGAAGTATCAGAAAACCCAGTGGCAACATGAGGGTATACCTAATTGCAAGCATTACCTAGAAAATTTAGGATTTCTAATCTGATAGCAAACAAAGAAAAATCTATGAGGATCTACATTTGAATCTGATAAAGTCGGATTTAGCTTGATTTGATGAGAAAAACAGTCACCGTAGGCCACATACTTGCTTGTCTACAACTTGAGCTGATAATGATTCTCCAAATTGGTCTATGTGCTGAAGAAGGCTGACCCTAATAGCTCGGTCATTGGAGCCAAAGAGTTTCACAATAGTTGGTAGCACCTATAATTAACAAGAACGAATTAACAGTTTCCACCTGCCCTAAGGATGTAAACATCACAAGGAAATTGATAATGAGCATTAAAAAGAAAATAACCTTAACATTGAATTCTTCAGTTGAAAGCCATGAGCCCATCTTGAGCAATGCAGTTAAGGCAGGAGCAACAGCTGAACCAAATTCTAAAGCCGAAGCTAATAAAGGGAGTAGCTGCAGAACTCCAATGATCAAATTGCAAGTTGGCACCCCTCAATAAAAAAGGCGACAGCTATTTATCAAAAAATAAATAAACAAGGCAACAGGAAAATGTAACACTATGATATCAAGGTTTTAATTCTTGTTTCAAGCATCTGACCTTCTTTAGAACAATTTGGCGAGGTAGTTGCTCAGCCAAGTTTGGAAGCCTACGGAAAAAGGTGTCCTTCTCAACACTATCTTTCAAATTTAAAATTTCCATGAATTGTATGGTCTCTACCAACATATTCTGAAAAAACTCTGCCAAGAATGTTAACCTCTCTAATAAGTATAAAGAAGTAACAGGGGAAATTTGCAGCTCAATGGTAAAACAATAACATGGGTGACATCAACCAAGCAATGGTAAAAGATAAAACAGGGAATGTAATAAAAGAGAAGAAAAAGAAAGAAAGAATTAAACGGCCCTAAATGAAAAGCTTCCAGCGGGTTTGAATAACTTAAATATTACCAAAGATTCAGATATTCCTGATAGCAATCCCAATAGCTAATTATAAATTGTAGTAAGATCATGATCCACTTAAACTTAAGAAAACTATAGTTCTTCAAAACTCCAATACTTGGTGAATTTCATGCTCCAGAACCGTGCCCACCATTCAGAAGGGATTGTTTGTTGAGGGCCCAGGAATAGGATCTCGTCATGGGTCGGTCCACGGGGAAAACCTCCTGTTTTCCCTTGTTCCTTCCTGCTCTTGATGAACCTATCTTGGTGCCTCTGGTGACTTGTTCAAGAGATCACCAACTCTCCTAACTCACTTCTTCATCTGAATATTCGATATCTCATTCAATAATGGGGTCTCCTTAAATAGGAGATTACAAGAGTCCTAATCAAAGGGAGTCTCCTTGCTGAATAGGGAGACTTCCAGTTCTGCCTTGCTAAGGATAAGATAAGCTAATCCTAATCTGATAAGCTACTAACAAGATAAGATAAGAGATAAGAACAATAAGATAAGAACAAGCAAAATGAGCTAATCTAATCTAGATAAGGCTGCTGCTGCCGAACTGGGTAGGATGAGCATCACTGAATCACTGCTGCTGCTGCTGGCGGTGGGTCAGGTGCCTGTTGCTGCCGGCAGCGATGGTACATCGTCTTCCCTAGGAAGGTGTCCATAACATTACTCCCCTCCTGGACTACGAGCTTGTCCTCAAGCTCGAACTCGGGGTATGTGGCTTGGAACTCTACCAATGGGATCCATGTGGCTTCTATTGTTGGTAAGTTACACCATTTCACCAAGATTTCAAGGATTCCACGATTGAAACGAGAGTGGGTGACAGCTTTAGGTTGGGGACCAGCTTGCCATCTTTCAAGGGTGGCAGGGAGGGAACTTGGTCCGGGGGAACACCCGTAAATGGCTTCAGCAAGGAGATGTGGAAGACATCATGAATCCGGCTGGTCTCAGGCAATTCCAGCTGGTAGGCCACACTGCCAATCCGTTGTAGAACCTTGTAGGGCCCATAGAACTTAGGGGCAGCCTTGTGGTGCAAGGAGCGTTGCCGGTAGGGCTGCAGTTTCAACCAAACAAATTGTCCTGGATCGAATGACAGTTCCTGATGGTGCTTGTCATAGTGGAGTTCATGTGGAACTGGACCTGCTGTAAGCAAAGGCGGACGTTGGCTAGGAGGGCGTCGCGTTCTTATAAGGAATGATCAATTGCTTCCAAACGAGTAGAACCCGACTCGTAGGACAGCAAGCGGGGAGGATCCCTGACATAAACGACACGAAAGGGAGTCATGCCGAGGGAAGAATGGTTGGCTGTGTTGTAGCAGTACTCGGCCCAAGGGAGCCAATCCACCCACCGTCGTGGTTGATCGCCTACAAAACAGCGGAGATACATCTCGATTGTGCGGTTAACCACTTCCGTCTGATCGTCGGTTTGTGGCCGGTACGCTGATGAGTAGGCCAGGGCGGTGCCCTGTATCCGGAATAACTCTTTCTAGAAGGCATTAGTGAAAATTGGGTCTCTATCGCTGACTATGGATTCTAGTAACCCATGTAAGAGAAAGACATGTGTAAAGAAGGCGAGGGCAACCGAAGTGGCACTATACGGGTGTGATAGAGGAATGAAGTGGGCGTATTTAGAGAAGCGGTCGACTACCACGAAGAGAACTGGTTTGCCACCTACCTTGGGTAGTCCCTCAATGAAGTCCATGGAGATGTCGGCCCAGATCTGTGTCGGGATGGAAAGGGGCTGAAGGAGGCCTGCTGGGTGTAGGTTTTCCCATTTGTGCTGTTGGCATGGGGAGCAATTCTGGACAAAATCTCGAATAGAAGTCTTCATACCTCGCTAATGGAAATCAGTCCGAACGCGGTGTAGTGTTTTTTGAATGCCCTCGCGGGTGGAGTTATGGATGCTGGCTCGAATATGACTGGTTCTTCTTCCTCCTCTTGTTCATCAATGAGGAGGCAAAAAGCCTCTTGCATCTATGTCCTGCCGAGTAGAGGTCATCACAGTTGAAACATTGGCCTCTTGCTCGACGTTCTGCCATTTCTTCCCTGGTCAGACGCTTAATGGGTGGAACGGCCATGTTGCTACCTATACTTGTCATTGGTCTAGAGGCGATGGTGGTGGGAGATTTCAGTTCTCAGCTGGTAGCAGAAGAGGGGGTCGTTGCTGCTGATCTTGGGGGTACCCATGAGTTTGGTGGCCGACCCACATTAAAAATTCCGCGGCTGAACTGCAGTTTGCGCTCGAACGCGCGGGCTAAGTTCATGGTTGTGACCAAATTTGGGGGAATCTGCATCTCGACATCCACCCGTAGGGGTTCTGATAGCCCTGCCGTGAACATATCCACTTGCTGGTCGAGTCGTACGGAGGATGCCCTCGCGAGGAGGGTTTGGAACTATCGCTGATATTCAACCACTGTGCCGATCTGTTTAAGGTTAATCAGCTCACCCAGTGGGCTGCTAGTCAGTGGGGGTCCAAACCTAAGAAGGCAATAGGACTTAAACTGGGGCCAACTGAGCCCGGGTTCTTCTTGCTCTAACCGATAAAACCAAAGTTGTGCTTCCTCTATTAAGTGAAAGGCGGCTAGACTTACCTTATCCCGGTCATCTGTCCGTTGGTTCCGAAAAAATTACTCGCAGCGATACAACCAGCCTAAGGGGTCTCCATTGCCGTTCTGCGACGGGAATTCCAGTCTTCTATACTTGGGGATGACTGCAGTTCTTTGGCTAACGGACTACTGCTCACCAGAAGACTCTGGCAGATCTGGTCGGCGGCCATTGGTAGCTGTCCCTCCTTTAGAGTTCCTTTCCCTGCTAGAAAGGAATAGCTCCATCAGGCGTCACAGCTCCCTCACTTCGTCTTTGATCTCACGGACTTCGGAGCTGGTCTCCACGAGTTGGTGCTTGAGGTCGTGGACCCTGGATGGTAGCTGCTCCAGATCACCCATGACGCCTTGCTCTGATACCAAGTTGTTTAGCCCGGGAATAGGATCTCGTCACGGGTCGGTCCACAGGGAAAACCTCCTGTTTTCCCTTGTTCCTTCCTGCTCTTGATGAACCTATCTTGGCGCCTCTGGTGATTTGTTCAAGAGATCACCAACTCTCCTAACTCACTTCTTCAACTGAATATTCGATATCTCATTCAATAATGGGGTCTCCTTAAATAGGAGGTTACAAGAGTCCTAATCAAAGGGAGTCTCCTTGCTGAATAGGGAGACTTCCAGTTCTATCTTGCTAAGGATAAGGTAAGCTAGTCCTAATCTGATAAGCTACTGACAAGATAAGATAAGAGATAAGAACAAGCAAAATGAGCTAATCTAATCTAGATAAGACTGCTGCTGCCGAATTGGGTAGGATGAGCATCACTGAATCACTATTGCTGCTAGCGGTGGGTCAGGTGCCTGTTGTTGCCGGCGGCGATGGTACGTCTTCCCGAGGAAGGCGTCCATAACATTGTCCTCTCGGTATCACTCATAAAGTTGGGAAGGCAGTTCCTATCTCCTAAGTTTCACTCCCATGGTGAAAGCAGGAAATCAGAGTCCACTTTCTTTCTCAGACATGTAAGAAATATCTCAGAGTTGACATGGATATGAATTATGCAGAAAAATTTAATCTGATGGGTGTAGTTTCCATGCTCTGGAACCTTGTCCACCATTCAAGAGGGGATCCTCCTCTGGACTTCACTCTAGTAGAATGTAGTTCCTATCTCACAAATTGCACTCCCAGTGGAAACCAGAAAACAAAGTCCTCTGTCATGGATATCTAATAGATACCCAGAATCAGTGTGAATCATCATTATCATCATCATCATCATCATCCAAGGCTTATGCCAACTATGTCCAGTTGGCTACACGAATCGCATTTCAAAGAGTCAAACATAAATATGAATCGCAAAACTAGATATTTTTTATAAGCGCAAAACAAGATTTCTATATGTATTCCTCATCAACTGTAGGTCTATTGCTCATTAATAGTGGTTTTCCCCATTGCTGATAATTGTTTGGAGAAGATTCCATGGATGTCGCAATAGAGAACAGTTTCAGGTTTTCTCTGTTGCTGATAATTGTTTGGAGAAAATTCCATGGATCTGCATAACAGATAACAATTTCAGGTTTTCTTGGTTGCTGATAATTGTTTGGAGAAGATTTCATGTATAATCTTCATCAACGGTAGGTCTATTGTTCATTAACAATGATTACCCTCCATTTCAAGGAGCAATCACATTGAATTTTAGTGATTACTCCCTTGGGAATCCAGATCCTTCAAGAGTTGGAGTCACATCAATCATGAGGAAGATTTTTCTCTGGTTTATTTAGGTTCTGATGTAGCGCAATTCGGTCACTCCTAGATGGCGCTCGTGTGGCTCCTGAGAGGTACCTGAGACGAGAGGAAAGAGGAAGAACTCCCAGGGGGTTTCCCGGCGGGAACGCTCCGATGCTTAAGTTAGTATTGAGTGCAAGAAGTGAAAGGAGAACGAAGGCTAAGAGTGCGGGTTACGCAGGTGATTCCAAGATACCTTGTTCCTTGAGAATAAGCCCTTTATAACTGAATTCCATTGCTTCAGTCCCTCTGACCTTTGACAGGGAAGGTATAACCGCCACTGTCAGTCTGCCACAGCCGTTACAGGCAGGGCTGAGGTGGCACGCGTGGGGCCATCGTGCAAGGTACGTGCCTGTCAGTTATGGGACGCCTTTCTAAAGGTGGCTGACGCGGCGAGGGGGACATGCCTACTGTCCACAGGTTTGTCGGGTACGACGATCGGGCAGGAAGCCCCCTACGGTATACCGAACTGTTCCCCTGCGAATTACCCTGAACTGGGCGTCCGGAGAAGAATCGGTGCGTTCTTGCTTGGGAGTGGCTCGAGGTCCATTGGGAGGAGCTCGGGCCTCAAAAGGGGTCAGGGTGCCCTGAACTTGAGACCCCCTGAAGTGCCTTAACCCCGGGGAGGAGGTGCGGGCAAGGCGGCTTTCGGCGAGTAGTTTGCCTACCGAGTTGTCGTGCTGAACTCGACGGGATTTTCCCTCAGAGTTGTGCTCACGTCCGTTGGGCTGTCATGCTGAGTCACTGTTTGAGTAGGGTCACGCCCACGTGTACCTGAACTACAAGGTCGGGCCAAATCACCCTCCATCAGGTTCCATGGACCATGAAAACTACATTGATGTAGAGATAACATCACTACTTCGGGTACTGTATGATATATCTCTTGGTTATAATCAATGGAGAATGAGGGAGCCTCAAAGATGGGTGAAGAATGATTGAGAGGGCCCTGTACTTTGCAGCACACTATGAGGGAGGCTAGATCCTTAGCTGCCAAAGAAAATATCTTATTCTTCTGGTTCCAGAGGAGGAATTTACAGGAGCGATTTGGGGGTTTTCTCTTCTTGGAGTTATTGTTGTGGGATGCTTCCAGATTTACAATAGGAGGGGTAATCTCTTGCAGGTTGGCCTCTTCAATCCTGGAATGCCTTTTTTATTGTACCTTCTCCCTTTGTTGATATATTCTCAATTAAATTTATCCATTGATACAAAAACCAGAGAAGGGTAGTAAGATTGTACTTCAAAGAACCACTCCATCAGTATGAATTGGTGTTTGAGGAAAACAATTCCTTTAAGCCATTTAACAATTCCAACCTCTCTGTCTGTTATGAAAGATGGGACGACAAGGGAAAAAAGTAAAAAACATTCAAATTGTTATACAAAAAGCAGCAATAGTTTCAAGGGTTAGAAGCAAGGTGACGGAGATGGTTATCTTTTGTTTTAAGCCATGATATTTCTATCGATAGTGCCCAATTCTGATAATTCCAAATGAAGAACTCTATCATTTCATTTGTAAAACAAAACAAACAGATCTGAACAGACTAATCTCCATTTCTTTGGTCTAGATACAACATAGATGCAATTCCACAAGAAGATCTAGCTAAACTTGGAGTGGAAATTGATACATATCAATATTCTAGATATTCTCAAAATAAATCTTCAATATATGAATTGCATACTAATTAGTTGTTTCAGAAAGCAAAGCTAATAGGAAAAAAAAAGGTCAAAATATTAATATTACAATAGAATTAATAGATGTAAAAATTTGCCCACATTTAAATGTGAGGTGTGTACAGAAACTCCTTAGAAAAGAAAGGACTCACCACCGTTATCTATAAGCTTTGAAGCATTCAATCGACGAGCAGGTGTTGAACTCAAAAGCCTCTGATAATCTGGAAGTAGAGACTGAGGAAAGAATGGATAAGTGAAAAAAGAATTGAATTTTCCAAGAGTAAGAAAGATGGAGAAACTTCTAAAAACATGCATAAACTTCCAGATATAGAAATATGGTCCTTCCAATTGGGCATATCAAGATAATGGATGTCTCCATTTTGTAATAAACTTCCATGTTGAATATGAAAGCCCATTTGTATAAATCCTGAAATGATTTAATAGCCCATTCATGAAATTCAGCAGTGTATTTTGGGCTTTCTGTTGGCTGACATTCCGTACAGAAACCCCAAACATTGCATGAGGTTCCAGCTTAACTACTAGGAAAACTAAATGAGGTTGTAAATGCTCACTTTTGGAATGGAACCAGTGTTATGTAGATCCTCAGTTTTTGCCAACCTCATCCCAGAAAAGAGCTCATAAATAAGACAACCTGAAGGAACAATATAAAAAATATTTAAAAATTGCATTCCAAAAAAAATTAAAACTAGAGAAAAGAACATTCATAACCTAACCGCCCAAAAAGACACATAAAAAACCTTTATCAGATTTTGAAGCCTTGTAAGAAATAAGCTAGTTTCAGTTGGGTTATTATTTAGGCAGTTAAGTCTTCTTATGAGTTTTTGCTTATGGATCACATCATTTAATTTTGGGATGGCTGTATTCTTTGATTTATTCACAAAAATGATCTCTCATCTCACTCTTTCTTCTCTAATCCCTCTTTCTTCATACTCTTTATTCTTAATTCTTATCAGTTTTATTTTTCTTGTTCCCATCAAATAATTTCATGACAACATTGTTTCAAATTCCATGCAATAGAAGTCACACTCATATTCCAATGTTCTTTGAGTCTGAAAAAAGAAGTTAAGGACTAACCTAATCCCCAAGAATCAATAGCCCATGGTGGAGATTTTCTGATAAGTGCCCAGTCAGATTTTGACAGCTCCATCGGCTTGTATTGTGATCCAATTAGCCATTCATATTGCTGCATGAAAGTTTTTTTTTTCATGAGAAATCACCTCAGCTCACTGAAACTAACTTCAGAAGTTCTAACCATACTAAAAGACAAAGCACAAATAGATCAGACCAAAATTCCAAAAGGAAACCTAAGGTACTGTTACCTACATCACTTTTCAATTATTATTCTTTCTTTATTTGCTTCTTTTTCTTTTTCTTTTTTGTTTTTCATAATATTCAAGGAGAGGATATATGAATAAATAAGAAAAAGGAAAGTACTCATTGAAAAATTATTGTCTATAAACATTACAAAGACACCTCAAAATTAATAACCAAGTCTGCATGCCCCTTGAGGCAAGCCCATTTAACAATTAACATGCTCATTCTTCCTAATAAAAGATACTTCCTAAACAGATAATTAAAGTTATAAAACCTTTTTTTTTTGTAGGAATTAAGAATTTAGGTCCCTAACATGGATTTGTTTGGGCTTGCTTCAAGGGGCTTGGTTGGGGATCTAGGGGCGGAATCCCCAGCTCAACCACTATGCTTCAGAAAACACAAAAAAAGTGCAAGATTTAACAAAGGGGTTGTGCCTGGGCCTAGGTGAGGCGCATACCCTAAAATGCACAGTGCCTAATGGTGCACGATCTGGTTGCTCCTATCTGGAGGGCAGCTAGGACGTCAGTCTGCTAGGTTGGCCAGTCGAACTGCAAGAAAGCAAGATCAGAGGACCCGGGTGGCTTACCCGGTGTGGGCACTCTGATACTTAAGTTAGTGAGTGGAGTTTGGGAGCTGAAGGATTTAGTCTAGAGAACTAGTGAGCAAATAATCGCGCATACCTTGTAGTGTTGGGGTTGAAGCCCTTATATAGGCAAACTGCCATAGGTCTTACGAAACACCCCTGAGATCCCCGGCCCGTGTTACCTGGAGTTTGCTTCGTACCTAGAGGTGGACTTTATGTGATCTAATGAGGCTTATACTGTCCATATGATCCGGGTGGGATAAGATAAGGCCTGTGGACGTGCGGCGTGATCCCAGAGAGGTCGGAGACAGCTGGCCAGCTTCTAGAAGTTGCCTACGTATCACCTCGGCAGGTCGGGCCATCACAAGCTGCTCAGACCTCAGTCTTGGCCGAGGTGCCCGAGGTACCCGAGCTGACCTGGCCTGCTGAGGTGGTAGGAAATGTCGAATTGTCGTCCATGCCATCAGGTCGATCCACGTGTTCGTGTGTTGACAGGTCGGCCCAAATTTCCCCTCATCAGTGCCCATGCAACTAAGTGCACCTTTCAAATCACTGCTCTGGATTCCTTTCACATTGAATAGAAAGACTTCAACCATAAACTTCCCATCTGCCCATTCCTTCCACTACCTTTCTTCAAGCTTTTAAGTGTTGAATTTTTATGCCTCCAATCTTGCATGTAATGCATCTAATGATAGACACTCCTCCAATCTGCCCATTCCTTCTAAATCTTGGGCACTACACCTTTTATCTCTTCCCAAACCATTGGTCAATTATAACATTTCTAGATTGTACACCCAAAAACTTTTTCATGAAACTTCATCACCCCCTTCCAAATACATATCCCATAGGGAGATTCTACTGCACTAGAATTCAAACCTCACCATCATGTACTATCCTTCTCCAAAGTAAGTCTCTTTGCCTACAAAAAAACATTTTGCCAACAAAACCTCGCTCAATTCTTTGAATCTTCTAATTCCTAGACCCCCCCCAATTTTCTTATGCATAGACACTGTGCTCCAATCACCTTTTTATGGCATGCACTTTCATAACAACCATAAGAACTCACTGTCCCCATTTTGGGCTCTAATTTCCTCTCTCCATCAACTAAAAGAGGGAAGCTACTCTTGAATGTACAAGGACAGTTATTCTTTGGAACATGTGAACTGAAAGAAACCCAACAATGATTAATGATTAAAGATGTAAACATCATCAACAACCTAGTAATCAGTAGTCATCATCATCATCCAAGCCTTGTTCCAACTTTATGGGGCTGGCAACATGAATCTTGTTTCACCATTCTGTTAAGTTCAACCTAGTGATCAGTAGTCATTTTGTTTAAATATTAATAAGAGAGCAATTTGGAGGAGTGTATGTAGATTCCATCATTAGGTATGGTCTGTGGTGGCCAATCATTTCTCCTTAGAAAACAGGCCTCACCTCAGTGGTGGCCCCCAAAACCAGACAGGTTGAAATTAAATGTTGATGACTGTTATTGGAAATCTGGGACCATCCAGCATTGCTTGGTGTAATGGTAAATTCTTGCACTGAAAGTTGAGAACAGGGGTTTGAGCCTAAGAGTGATCACTTTGCGTCGAGAAAATGACAAAGATTAGGTCTGTATCTAGCCATCCCTCCCAAGACCCCAGATATCTGGGACCAACATTGGTAATGACCATTTAGAAATAATATAACTAATGCAAAGCTGAAAAGGTTCTGTCTAGGATTGTAAAGATCACAAATAGAATGTGACTTGTCAGGCATGCATTAGCCAAACAAGAGGCTATTAGGGAAGAATTATATTGGACAAAGTTGTAAAAGGAAATTATATTTGTAGGAGTGGTAGACCTCCAGCCCTCTCCTAGGGACATTTATGAGTCTGCTTACTATTAATAAAATTTGAGTTACTTAACAAAAAAAAATGTGATTTGTCAAGTAGTAATTGGATGGATGTTATCCACATAGTAATTGGATGGATGTTTTCCAATTTAAGATTCAGAGCAGTAATTTCCTTATACTTCTCTTATTGACATTAAACTAAAAAAAAAGATGCATATACGTGTCTTACATGTCTTGTCCAAAAAGTAAAGGACAAGGATCTTGTTTTCTTGGTAAAATATCAGTAGAAGATTAGAACAAAGAGAAGAGAGAAAGAGAGAAAGAGATTCTGGAGTAAAAATCTCTAGCTAGCGGTGCCAGCTTTAGTATTTATATTAGGGCGACCCACTCTAATAATAAATGGGAAGAAAATTACACATGTGCCCCTATGGCACTAAAATAAAGAAAAGACTGATAGTTTCAACACTCCCCCTCAAGTTGGGGCATAGATATCAATCATGCCCAACTTGTCACTTAAGTCATTGTGTCACAAGTGATGTAAGCCCTTTGTAAATATGTTTACAAGTTGCTCCTTGGAACTAACATATGGAGTACACACTTCCCCATTAACAATTTTCTCCCTGATAAAGTGTTTCCCCCTCAAGTTGGGACATAGATATCAATCATGCCCAACTTGTCACATAAGTCATTGTGTCGCAAGTGATGTAAGCCCTTTGTAAATATGTCTGCAAGTTGCTCCTTGGAAATAACATATGGATTACACACTTCCCCATTAACAATTTTCTCCCTAATAAAGTGTTTGTCTACCTCAATATTTTTAGTTCTATCATGAAGAACTGGGTTGGCTGCAATGTTGATGGCATCCTTGTTATCACAATACAAGGACATAGGGCTATCAATTGGAAAACACAGCTCACTCAACAAGTTCTTTATCCACATAACTTCAACCACTCCATGGGACATTGCTCTATACTCAACTTCAGCACTAGTCCCAGCCACAACACTTTGTTTCTTCTTGCTTCTCCATGTGACTAGGTTCCCTCCCACAAAAGTACAATATCCACTAGTGGACTTTCTGTCATCAACCGATCCGGGCCAATCAGCATTTGTATATAAATCAACCTTCAAATGTCTGTTCTTCTGGAATAGTAAACCAGCTCCTGGAAACTTCTTTAGATATCTAAGGATTCTCTCAATTGCCTCTAAGCATGGTCCTAGGAGCAGGCATGAATTGAGTAAGAACGCCCATGGCATAAGCAATGTCTGGCTGGGTCATGGACAAATACAAGAGCCTTCCCACAAGTCTATGGAATTGCTTTACATCCTTGATAATCTCACCACAACAATCACCTAGTTTGTGGTTTGGATCAATGGGAGAGTCGGCTAGCTTAACCCCTACTTTTCCTGAATCTTGTAACAGATCTAGGATGTATTTCCTTTGAGAAATGAAGATCACCTTTTGTGAGCAGGCCACTTCAATTCCAAGGAAATACCATAAGGGACCTAGATCCTTCACCTCAAATTAAGTGGCCAGGAGGTCCTTTAGCCTCTAAATTTCAACTTTTCAATCACTTATTATCACTATGTCATCAACATACACTATCAAGGCTTCAATCTTTCCTTCTCCTTTTTTCACAAATAATGTATGGTCAGTTTGGCACTATTTGTAACCAATCTACAACATAGCCAGATGAAACTTGCTGAACCAAGCTCTTGGTGATTGTTTTAGTCCATACAAGGACTTCTTTTTTTTTTTTATAAATCCATATAAGGACTTCTTTATCCTGCAAACTTTTTGTTCTTTGCCTTTGGCACTAAAGCCAACTGGTTGTACCATATACACCTCTTCTTCACGGTCATAATTCAGGAAGGAATTTTTAATGTCTAGATGTTGAAGACCCCAATCAAGGTTAGCATCAAGAGAGAAAAGAACTCAGAGGAATTCATCTTAGCTACTGGAGAAAAAGTCTCTACATAGTCTACTCCATACACTTGAATAAACCCTTTTGCCACCGATCAGGCTTTGTAGCTTTCTAGTGTGCCATCGGCCTTGTGCTTCACTGTGAACACCAACTTACACCCTACCGGTTCCTTACCCTTAGGAAGATCCACTAACTCCCATTTGTTTCTTATTTCATTGCATCTGTCCATTCAGGTACTGAGAGGGCCTCTACCACATTTTTAGGGATAGGGACATTATTAATGGAAGAAAGGAAAGCACGAAAAGAGGATGAGATGTTCTCATAGGAGACAAAATGGGAGATAGGAAGCTTGGTGGTATAGGACCTAACTCCCTTCCTTTGTGCAATAGTGATGTCTAGATCATTAGCAGATGAAGTATCAATAGCAATAGGCTCAAAAACATCAACAGGAATAAGAGCACCCAGTTGGATAGGATCTGTCCCTAGTGAATCTGATGATGTTGGTGGTATAGCTTCAAGTTGCTCCACAACTTGAACTCAGCTGACCTTTGTGGCGACGAAGGAAAACACGGAATGGAGGAGGGTTAGGTAGAGGAGGAAGAACTTGGACTCATTTCTCCTCCACCCTACTCTCCCCCTGAGGAGAAATAGGGAAAAAATGATCATTCTCAAAGAAAGACACATCCATAGAAACATAGTATTTTCTAGAAATGGGGTAAAAACATCGGTAACCCTTTTGAGAAGGGTAACCCAAGAATACTGTAGAGAAGATGGGCCGAATGGTCCATAGGCTGTTACTGTATGTTATCTTTATGTTCTTCTCTGTAATGGGCCTTATTTTGGGCCCATACTCTTTTATGTTCCTCTTTTGTAATTTCTTGTCCAACTAAGGACCTCACTTGTAATTACTAAAAAGATTAACTTAATAAAAGTGTATTAGAGAGTTAGAGGGAGGTTATGTTCGAAACTCTCATCCTCTAACTCTTCTTGCCACAACTCTCTCTTCTTCTCTAATCTTCTCTTGCTAGTTTTCTTTGTTTCAAACACAGTCCCTACTTCTAGGACTGTTTTCAACTTGGTATCAGAGCAGGCCACTGCTTGGCGTGTCCCTCATGTGGTTCTAGTCTAGCTAACTACATGAGGAGGTTCTAGGGCTGAGAGTTTACAGTCATCCGCCTGATTCTTGGAGGTCATTGGAGGGTTCCCAAGCTTCTACACACTTGGAGAAGGGTTCGGTGATCAGGAAGAATCAGAGAACAAGTTGCTTTGCCTGATTTAAAATCAGAGAAAAGGTTTTTCGAAGTCATCCTAGAGGACAAGTGTTCGGCCTGGTTTATTGTACAAACCAGAGACTCTCTTATTGTAAGTCTTTGCTCAGTTGTTTCTGGGTTAATTTTTCATTGTTCTGGACTGTTAAAAAGGCCGAAGTTTCCTTGGAAACGGTGCTACTATTCGGCTATCCTCTGGTCTGACTTAATCCAGAGATTTCTGGATTGTTTTTTATCTCTTTTCTGGACTGTCAAGTAGCCGAAATACCCCTGGAATCACTGCTGCTGAGACTACTTCATTCAGCCACTGTTGCTGGACTGCTCCTACCCAGAAATTTCTGGGTTGTTTTTGGAGGTCCTATTCGGCTGATTATTGGGTTGGGAAGTTGCTGAGACTGTTAAAACTAAGAGGTACTAGTCTCATCTACATTCCAGCCCCTTCTTGAAGGCTGAAACAGTAAACAATGCCCTATACTTTGAAGGCTGAAACAGTAAACAGTGGGCTGTTAAGTATTGCACACTGAGTGTTCGACAGAAGGTCTCTCAAGGACTGTATTTCTTTTGTCTTCCTCTTGAGACATCGGCTGTTAGAATCAGAAATATCTTGTGTTTGGAGGTTGTTGGGTGTCTTTTGGAGGCTGAAACAGAAAAAAGAAAATAACTATCACCGAACTTTGCATGATGGATTTCTCAAACTTTGAAAACAAGAACACTACTGAATATGGGCAGATGTTGGGAACCCCAACCGATTCTATGCTAGCTGTAACTACAGTCAAGCTTGATGGGACAAATTACTTAGCTTGGTCACAATCAGTGAAAATCCATATTTGTAGCAAAGGAAAATGGGGGTTTATTTCTGGGAGCAAGAAGGCTCCTCCAGAGGATGATCCATCTTATGAGAGATGGGTACAAGAGAACTACACTGTAGTTGGGTGGCTTGTAAACTCAATGCAGCCACAGATCAGTCAACATTATCTGTGGATGAATTCGGCTAAAGAGATCTGGGATAGTGTTGCAGAGACTTATTCCCAGAAGTGAGTGTTGCTAGAGCTTACAAACTGAGAAGTGATGTGAAAAATCTAAGACAGGGGGAGAAGTCACTTGCAGCATACTTCTCAATCTTAAAATCTATATGGCAAGAGATTGATTTGATAGAGGCTGTGACTTGGGATACCCCTAAGGATGCTGAAACATACAGGAAATTGGTTGAACGGAATAGGGTGTTTGAGTTCTTGACAGGGCTAAATTCTGAATATGATATTACAAAGCAAAACATCTTGTCCAAGGAAGATGTTTCATTGTCACAAGCATATACTCTGGTCAGCAGTGAAGAAAGTAGAAGGCAAGTGCAGGTTCAAGGAGTTGGTATTAATGATCATTTTGCAAATATGGGAATTAAACCCAAAGGGGTTTCAGAAGCTCACAGTGGCTCAGGAAGGAAAGAAGTGGTGTGTGAATATTGTAAGAAGCCGAAACATTCAAGGGACAAGTGCTGGAAGTTGCATCCCAATCTTGTACCTATCAGATTCCAGAAGAAGAATGATAGTAGAAAGACAGGAAGTGCACATGCAGCCACAGGCACAGATACAGAGGTTGAATCTACCAGTACACAGTTGGCAGCCATGAAAGCTGAATATGAGAAGTTTGGAAAGATGATCAGTCAGCTTGAAGGTGCATCTTCATCATCCATCCCTTCTGGAAGTTCAACCACCATTGCCTTTGCTCACTCAGGTATAAGGGCTTCCGCTAACCATGCATCCACCTCAGGTAAACACAAAACCCCTTGGATCATAGACTCAGGTGCTTTTGATCACATGACCAACCTTTCCACTTTATTTGTTTCATATGATTTACTTCCTGGCCGTGACAAAATCACCTTGACTGATGGTTCTCTTGCCCCTATTTCCGGCAAGGGAACTGTTAAGGCTACAGACTCCTTACTCTTACCTTCCACTCTTCATGTGCCTAAATTAAATACCAATTTGTTATCTATAAGTAGCCTGACCAAATCATTGAATTGTTGTGTAACCTTTTTCCCTTCTCACTGTGTGTTTCAGGACCTGAAGTCTCAGAAGGTGATTGGGAGTGGCCATGAAGCGAATGGAATATACTTGCTCGACACCCCTGGCCAATGCTTTGATCATCCCAAGAATGTTGCTTTTGGTTCTACTTTTTCAGAGTTTGTTTGTCAAATTATATTGAGTCATTGTCGGTTGGGTCATTTACCTTTTTCTGCTTTAAGCCATTTGTTTCCAAAACTGTTTAAGGAAGTCAGTGTGTCCAGTCTCAATTGTGAGTCCTGTCAGTTGTCAAAGCATTGTAGAAAAAATTACCCTGTGAGCAATAAAATATCCTCTTTTCTTTTTCATATTGTGCACTCTGATGTGTGGGGGCCATACCATTTATCCTCTATGGGGGGTTACAGATATTTTATCTTGTTCATTGATGACTTCTCTAGATTCACCTGGATATACTTAATGAAATCCCGGGATGAAGTCCCAAGACTTGTGAGGCAATTTCATGAGCTTGTTCTAACTCAATTTGGTACCAGAATTAAGGTTTTCAGATCTGACAATGCAAAAGAGTACTTTGAGAAGAGTTTATCCTTGTATATTTCAGACATGGGGGTTATTCATCAAAGCTCTTGTGTTAGAACCCCTGAACAAAATGGAGTTGCTGAGAGAAAAAATAGACATATTGTTGAAGTTGCAAGGAGCCTTTTGTTTGCCTTACATGTTCCCACAAGATTTTGGGGTGATGTTGTACTTACTGCTACCTATCTCATAAACCGTATGCCATCCAGGGTTCTAGGGTTTAAATCCCCTTCAGTCTTCTTTATCCAGACAAGGATCTCTTCCCAATTCCTCTTCGTGTGTTTGGCTGTACCTGCTATGTTCACATTCCAAGTGTGCAAAGACACAAGTTTGAACCGAAAGCCCACAAATGTATCTTCCTTGGTTACTCCCCCACACAAAAGGGATATTGCTGTTTTGATCCAAAGACTGGCACCTGACATGTCTCTATGGATGTCACCTTTAATGAACTTTCTCCTTTTTATAGTTCCTCCCAGGATGGACTTTGTCCACAGGGGGAGAGTCTGTCACAAGTTTTTGCTCTTCCTCTTCCTGTCCCAGTTGAGTCTCTTGACAAACCTGTATCCTCACCAAATGAGTCAAGGGAGGATCAGTCACTTCATACCTCTTGTCCAGGGGACCCTATTTCTTTACCCCCTCGCCCTATCCATAATCCCAAAGGCAGAGATCCAGGAATGAGCAAGTGGTTTCCCTTACAACAGATGAAGCTCATACATTCCCAATCACAGATGAGATAACAGGTACTGCTTCAACTCCTTTGGAATCATCTTTTCCAGACCTTGATGTCCCCATTGCTGTTAGGAAAGGGAAGCGGAAGTGTACTGCACACTGCATTTCAAAACACTTTTCTTATGACCTGCTTTCTCCTTCATACTTTGCCTATCTCTCTTCTGTTGCTTCTAACCCCATTCCTAGGTCTGTCTTAGAAGCTCTTGGGATTCCAAAATGGAGAGATGCCATGGAAACCGAAATGGATGCTCTACATGCAAACGGTACTTGGGAGGTGGTGGATTTGCCTGAAGGGAAGGATCTGGTTGGGTGCAAGTGGGTTTTCACCATTAAATACAGAGCTGATGGAACTATTGAGAGGTACAAGGCTAGGCTTGTTGCAAAAGGGTATACACAGACATATGGGATTGACTACCTGGAGATTTTTGCCCCTGTTGCCAAGATGACATCTGTGAGGGTTCTTTTATCTATGGCAGCTCACTTTGATTGGCCTCTCTATCAGTTGGATGTAAAGAATGCATTCCTGAATGGTAACTTACATGAGGAAGTCTACATGTGCCTTCCCCCAGGGATGTATGGGAAAGATATGCAAGGAAAGGTATGCAGATTGAAGAAATCTCTTTATGGTCTCAAACAATCTCCTAAAGCCTGGTTTGAGAGATTTAGAGCTGCACTTGTTAAATTCGGCTATGTTCAGACACAGTCGGATCATACTCTGTTTGTGAAGAAAAGTAGATCTTTGGCAGTGTATCTCATTGTGTATGTTGATGACATTATAGTGATTGGTGATGATGCCTCAGGCATTCTGGCTCTTAAGTCTTTCCTGCATACAGAATTTGAGATTAAGGATCTGGGGGAGTTGAGATACTTCCTTGGCATAGAAGTTTCCAGATCCAAGGATGGGATCCTTATTTCCCAAAGGAAATATGTTCTTGATTTATTGTCTGAAACTGGAAAACTGGGTGCAAGACCAGCTGCAACTCCCATTGATATGAGTCACAAACTTTCAGCTACAGATGGAACTCTGTTGGAAGACAAAGGGGTTTTTCAGAGACTTCTTGGGAAGCTCCTGTACCTGTGCATGACTAGACCAGATATTGCATATGCTGTCAGTTGCATTAGCCAATTCATGCATGCTCCTAGAGATACTCATATGGCAGCAGCAGAACGGATTTTGTGCTATCTAAAAGGCTCTCCAGGGAAAGGAATCCTTTTTACCAAGCATGACCACTTGAAACTTGAAGCCTATACCGATGCTGATTGGGCTGGAAATATGGATGACAGAAGATCTACTTCAGGATATTGCAATCTGGTGGCTGGTAATGTCTCTTGGAGGAGTAAGAAACAATCTGTTGTGGCCAGATCTTCTGCAGAAGCAGAGTATAGGGCCATGGCACATGGGGTCTCGGAATTGTTGTGGCTAAGGTCCTTAATGGAAGAACTTGGGATTGATCATGACAGACCCATGATGTTGTACTGTGATAATCAGGCTGCCATCAACATTGCTCACAACCCGGTACAACATGATAGAACCAAACATATTGAAGTTGATAGACATTTTATCCGAGAAAGAGTCTCCTCCGGAGAAGTGTGCTTTCCATTCGTTACCTCTGAAGGCCAATTGGCAGACTTTCTCACCAAAGGCATCTCCAAGGCAAGACTTCATCATGACACTGGCAAGCTGGGCATGATTGACATCTATGCTCAGCTTGAGGGGGAGTGTAGAGAAGATGGGCCGAATGGCCCATAGGCTGTTACTGTATGTTATCTTTATGTTCTTCTCTGTAATGGGCCTTATTCTGGGCCCATACTCTTTTATGTTCCTCTTTTGTAATTTCTTGTCCAACTAAGGACCTCTCTTGTAATTACTAAAAGATTAACTTAATAAAAGTGTATTAGAGAGTTAGAGGGAGGTTATGTTCGAAACTCTCATCCTCTAACTCTTCTTGCCGCAGCTCTCTCTTCTTCTCTAATCTTCTCTTGCTAGTTTCCTTTGTTTCAAACACAGTCCCTACTTCTAGGACTGTTTTCAACTAATACACAGGGAATAGTACAAAGATCAAGTTTACCATGAGTAGGAGACAAGTCTTGAACAAAACAACGACAACCTATAGAGAAGAAGGGAGCTTCAAGAAACAAGAGCTGATGAGGGGCCTTGTACGCTAACAAGAGAGATGGCATATGGTTGATAAGGTAGGAAGCACATAACACAACATTCAACTAAAGACGTTTTAGAGCATTCATGTGTATGAGTAACCCATGAACAACTTCAAGGAGTTGGCGGTTTTTTCTTTCTACAACACCATTCTATTGGGGAGTTCTAGCACAAGAGCTATGATGGATGGCCCCACACGAAGCAAAAACTCTGTGAGATCAATATGAAAATACTCTTTGGCATTGTCCGATTGGAAATTTTCGATCTCCGTCTGAAGTTGAGTAAATATCAAGCATTGGAAATCTTTTATAATTTTGGGTATTTCATCTCTGGACCACATGGGATACACCCATGTATATATCGAGTAGTCATCAATAAGCGTAATGAAATATTTATAGCCAGCCTCAAATGGTAAAGTAGCAAGGCCCTAAACAAAAGAACAAACAATATGGAAAGGAAAATCATATTTATTATTCCTTGAAGCAGAATGATTTCTACAATGTTTCCTTAATTGAAAATTTTGGCATGCAAATTCAGAGACTAACAATGACTTAAATAAATCTAGAAACAAAACTTTTAATAACTCAAAAGATAAATGACCTAAATGTAAATAGACTTAACTCCTACTAGGCTGACTCTTGGACTCAATAACCACAAGACTATCTTTATTCTCCAGCATGTAGAGACCATCAACCATATAACCTCTACCAATCATCTTCCCCAAGGCTAAATCCTATTATCACACAAGAAGGGAAATTTACCTAGCAGTTTAACAAATTTGTTATACTACTAATAGAGGACAAATTTATAGGTAGTTTTGGAACATGTATCACATTAGAAAGGGTAAGTCCAAGAGGAAGGGAGATGGTTCCTTGACCAGCTATGGTGGAGAAAGAGCCATCATCCAGTCTCACCTTGTTCCTGCCAAATAAAAGATGATAAGATTGAAAACAATATGACTTACCAATCAAATGGTTCGAGGCTCTAGAATCTATTATCCAAGGGGAATCTGAGGGATGAGAGGACACATGGAAAGTTGTGGCAAAATTACCATTGTCTGATTTAGACATAAAGGAAGTCGAGGGAGGAGGAGTAGAATCCATCTGGCGGATTGCCCTCCCATATAGCTTCAAATGGTCATGGAAAGAATTAATGATATCTTCCCTGGGATCAGTCACGAAAGGGCGGCCCTGGCTTAAGGTAGTGGTAGATGGTTGAGACTCCTGAGAGGCTAAGTTTGCTGCACTAAACTTCTTCTAACCTTGCTATCCCAGTTTCTTATTCTAGTCTGAATTTTTACTCATCTCCTGGGCCCACTTTGGCTTCCTATGAAGTTCCCAACATGTATCCTGAGTGTGTCTAGACTTCTGACAATGTCAAATCCTTCACTCACTCCACCTTGACTAGAGGTCACACCAGACATACTAGAATCCTCGGGAGACATGGTACGTGTTCTCAGTTCGGTCACAATTCAGTCAAGGTACTTGTTCTTAGTTTAGTCACCGACTCTGTTGTGGATGCATTCGTGGGAAGAATTACCGCCGCCGGCAGCAGCAGTGAGGGGGGCCCACACAGCAGCTTATCTTGCCACGTCAGCTCTTCTTGCCAGCTCGCCAATAGTTTACTTATTCCAGTTCTGTTCTTACTTATCTAGTTCTGTTCTTACTTATCTATTAGAGATAAACTCTGAGTTCTGTTAGAAGTCTGTTAGAAGTAGGAGTTTTGTTCTTACTTATCTAGTTCTGTTCTTATCTATTAGAGATAAGAACTGAGTTCTGTTAGAAGTGGGAGTTTGATTTAAAGTTGGATTGTCCTAGCTTAGTCGAATGGAGTAAGGAGTCTCCTCTTGTAATCTCCTATTTAAGGAGCTGTGATTGGGAATAAAGTATTCAGTTTCCAGTCAAGAGAAGAGTGAGGAGAGCTCGGGTGGTCTCTTGGACAAATCACCCATTCGGTTTTCCACAATAGGGTCTGCACGCAAGGGAAGGTGCAAGGGGAAGTAAGAGGTTCTCCCCGTGGACCGACCCGTGACGAGATCCTACGCCCGGGCCCATAACATTCTGGTATCAAAGCCTACCGTCATGGGGGAACAGGAGCCGTTGTCTTCCAGCGGGTTGGTCCTAGCTTAGTCGAATGGAGTAAGGAGTCTCCTCTTGTAATATCCTATTTAAGGAGCTGTGATTGGGCCCGGGCGTAGGATCTCGTCACAGGTCGGTCCACGGGGAGATTACAAGAGGAGACTCCTTACTCCATTCAACTAAGCTAGGACAATCCAACTTTAAATCAAATTCCTACTTCTAACAGACTTCTAAAAAAACTCAGTTCCTATCTCTAATAGATAAGTAAGAACAGAACTAGATAAATAAGAACAGAATTGGAATAAGTAAACTATTGGCGAGCTGGCAAGAAGAGCTGACGTAGCAAGATAAGCTGCTATGTGGGCCCCCCTCACTGTTGCTGCCGGCAGCGGTAATTCTTCCCACTCCTCTTGTAATCTCCTATTTAAGGAGTTGTGATTGGGAATAAAGTATTCAGTTTCCAGTCAAGAGAAGAGTGAGGAGAGTTCGGGTGGTCTCTTGGACAAATCACCCATTCGGTTTTCCACAATAGGGTCTGCACGCAAGGGAAGGCGCAAGGGGAAGCAAGAGGTTCTCCCCGTGGACCGACCCGTGACGAGATCCTATGCCCGGGCCCATAACATTCTGGTATTAGAGCCTACCGTCATGGGGGAACAGGAGCCGCTGTCTTCCAGGGTCCACGAACTGGAACATAGGCTCGTAGAAACCAGCATGGAGGTTCGTGAAGTCAAGGATGATGTCCGGGAGCTGCGACTCCTGCTGGAAGCATTCCTCTCCAACAAGGACAGAAGTTCTAAGGGAACCGCCACCACAAACAGTCGTTGTCCGGACTGGGCAGAGACGTCCAGCGAACAGCAGATCACTGCCCCGACAGCCGCAGTTATTCCCAAGTATAGCTGGCTGGAATTCCCATCTTACAACGGCATCGGAGACCTGTTAGAATGGCTGTATCGCTGCGAACAGTTCTTCCGTAATCAGCACACTGATGACAAAGATAAGGTCAGTCTGGCCACCTTCCACCTATCAGAAGAGGCGCAGCTCTGGTTCTACTGACTGGAGCAAGAAGAACCCAGGCTCAGTTGGGGGCAGTTTAAATCATATTGTCTCCTCAGGTTCAGACCACCAATGACAAGCAACCCGCTGGGTTAGTTAATCAACCTCAAGCAAACTAGAACCGTGGCTGAATACCAACGCCAGTTCCAAACCCTTCTCGCCAGAGCAACCTCGGTTCGCGCAGATCAGCAAGTCGATATGCAACACCCTCCCAACCTGGTCACAGCCATGAACCTAACACGCGCCTTCGAACGCAAGCTACAACTCAGCCACGGAACCTTCAGTATGGGATGGCCTCCATCAGCATGAGCATCCCCGGAACCACTCGGAATGGCTCCATATCCAGCAGCCAGCCAAGAACGGAAGCCACAGACGAGCACCAATTCCAGATCAGCATCCAGTGTGCGGAGCAGCGTCGGTACACCCCCTATTAAGCACTTGTCCAGGGCTGAGATGGCAGAATGCAGGGCGAGGGGGCAATGTTTTAATTGCGAGGAACTCTACTCAGCAGGGCACAAGTGCAAGAGACTTTTCTGCCCTCCTGGTGAAACAAGAGGAAGATGAGGATGAACCCCACCTTCATTGGAACCCGATCCAGGAGGGCAAAGTCATTCCACCTATCCGGGATTCCTTTCACGGTGTTTCCTGACACCCATCCTGAATTCGAGCTTGAGGACAAGCTCGTAGTCCAAGAAGGGAGTAATGTTGTGGATGCATTCGTGGGAAGAATTACCGCCACCGGCAGCAGCAGTGAGGGGGCCCACACAGCAGCTTATCTTGCCACATCAGCTCTTCTTACCAGCTTGCCAATAGTTTACTTATTCCAGTTCTGTTCTTACTTATCTATTAGAGATAAGAACTGAGTTCTGTTAGAAGTCTGTTAGAAGTAGGAGTTCTGTTCTTACTTATCTAGTTCTGTTCTTATCTATCAGAGATAAGAACTGAGTTCTGTTAGAAGTAGGAGTTTGATTTAAAGTTGGATTGTCCTAGCTTAGTCGAATGGAGTAAGGAGTCTCCTCTTGTAATCTCCTATTTAAGGAGCTGTGATTGGGCCCGGGCATAGGATCTCGTCACGGGTCGGTCCACGGGGAGATTACAAGAGGAGACTCCTTACTCCATTCGACTAAGCTAGGACAATCCAACTTTAAATCAAACTCCTACTTCTAACAGACTTCTAACAGAACTCAGTTCCTATCTCTAATAGATAAGTAAGAACAGAACTGGAATAAGTAAACTATTGGCGAGCTGGCAAGAAGAGCTGATGTGGCAAGATAAGCTACTGTGTGGGCCCCCCTCACTGCTGCTTCCGGCGGCGGTAATTCTTCCCATGAATACATCCACAACAGACTCACAGTTCAGTCAAGGTACTTATTCTCAGTTCATTCACAGTTTAGGCACAATTCAGTCCTTGTTGTCACACAACAGCACTTATTCTCAGACTACCACACTATTGAACAAGTTCCAGAGACAAAAAAAAAAAAAAAAAAAGATCAATTTCAGGTCTGAACAGTCAGGGCAAAAAAAGAATCACTTGATCCACACAAGCTGAGAAAACACACCGTTGCAGCAGCTACAGGTCATCAGACCTACATAACCCACTTACCTGGGTACAGAAGGATCAATCAATCCACAAAATTGAGAGAAAACAGAGACAAACCAACTTCACAACATTGGACTTCCCTTCCCTTGGTGTTTTCTTGGCACACGACCAAGAGGGAAAGGGAAGAATTACACAGAAGTTCCTTTCAAGTCAACCCGATGCACCCTTTCTTGGATTCGATCCACAAGAGACAGAAAAAAAAAAGGTTCTGAGAAAAAAACTGGCCGCACTTATTCTAATCCTAGATCTGCCACTCTGATACCATGTTTTGGCAGTGCCAGCTTTAGTATTTATATTAGGGTGACCCACTCTAATAATAAATGGGAAGAAAATTATACATGTGCTCCTGTGGCACTAAAATAAAGAAAAGACTGACAGTTTCAACAGATCTCATCTCCCCAATGAAGTCACTCTATCTCCGAGGGCCAAAAGAAAGTTAGTCATTCAACCAATTAAGAAAAGGATGGACATGATTGTATGTTTTGGATTCTTCTTTTTTTGTATGTCTTATTGTTTCTATCTCTAGTGAGAATGGGCCTTAGTCTCTTTATTTAATTTATGTTTTATGCTATATTTTTCAGTTATGGGGCTGTTTTGTTCTTTTTTTTTATTATTATTATTAGTTCTTTAGTGTTGGCTGCCCCATTAAGGGCATTCAGGGAAGTTGTACTTAGATTAGAATTAAAACAATAAAAGATGTCATTAGGGGTGAGAGAGAGGATAGAACTCTTCTTCTCTCTCTTCCCTTCTTTTCTTTCTTCTCTTTTTTTGAATTATTGCAGGTGTGTTTTACACAATTCTATCCTTGGTTCTTGGTGTTTCTTGTTAGGATCTTTTCGGAGACCCTATTTCTACCAAACTTTTCTCTTATGAATGCGATCTCTTGATCATTGAATGATAAGGCCCCGAAACCCACTCAAATGCATTTCTCTTAGGAAGCTGTGTGAGAGGAGCTGCTAATTCCCCATAGTGCTTACTAAAATGCCTGTAGTAGCCTGTGAGGCCCAAGGAGCCTCTTAGACTGCAGATATTAGTGGGCTTGGGCCAACTGTCATCACCTTGGTTTTCTCAGGGTCAGTCCTCACATAACCTGCCTCCACAGTATGTCCCAAATAGTGCACTCTTGTCTGCCCGAAGATACACTTGAAGAGCTTAGCATATAGCTGGTGACGTCAGAGAATGTGCAAGGTAATTGTGAGATGCTCTAAGTGTGATGCCCAATCTTAGTTGTAGACTAAGATGTCATCAAAAAATACAAGTATAAATCAGTGCAAATAGGGACAAAAAATATCATTCATCAAAGCTTGAAAAGTATAGGGTGCATTGATCAGCCCAAACAGCATAACCACAAACTCATAGTAGCTATCGTCCATTCTAAATGCAGTCTTGTGTATATCGCTGGGGTGTACCCGGATTTGATGGTAACCCAACCTTAGGTCCAATTTAGAAAAAACAATAGCCATCTTTAACTCATCAGGCAACTCATCAATTATTGGTATGGGAAAACAATCTTTTACCGTTATGTGGTTGAGTGCCCTGTAGTCAACACAAAACCTCCAAGTACTGTCTTTCTTCTTGACTAATAGAACCAGGGAGGAATAAGGACTGCAACTGGGCTGATTCACAATGTTTTCAATCTCTGTCTTCTGAAACTGGGGGTATCTGTACAAACGTACATAGGCTCCCGAGATAATGGGGATACGGTGGTCTTGGGCCCTTACTGGGGGAGGGGCCATTGGCTCCTAGAAAACGTCCTCATAATATTTTAACAACCACTGCACTTCATTAAGCACTATGGGGAATTAGCAGCCCCTCTCACACAGATTCTTAAGAAAAATGCATTTGAGTGGGTTTCTGGGCCTTATCATTGACCAATCAGAAAATATGTCTCATAGGAAAAAAAAAAAGATGTTTCCTGCATATCTAGGCTTGTTCTTTTATGAAAGTGTACTAATACAGATAAAAAGAAAGCAATCGTACAACAAAAGGACACCTGTATAAGAGAGAGGAGCCACAGAAAGAAAAATCTAAGAGATAACTGACACAATAAATTAAAACTCAATACTCAAGATACAAGAATATATCCCAAGATGGAACCCAACCAACTCAGAACGATGCACTCAACCCTTAGTCAAGTTTTTCAATGATCTACCAAGCCATCAATCACCCAACAAGTGGCCACTTCGTCTACCTCTACTCTCACAACATAAAAAAGGAAAAAGGAGCTTGAGACCATGGAGAAGGGGCAGGGTCCCAATACAATGTTCCCCTCTGATCCCTATAAGATTATTTGGATGAGCAGGTCCAATCTTGCAGAATAACCCATACAAAAATCACAGAGCTTGCTACAAACTGGCAAACTCCAATAACAATCAAATCAACAAAGAAATACGAGTCATATTTGATGACATTGCCTTCAAATTTCTATTTACCTTTATACATCTCTTCTGAATGTCATTGCAGCAATTTGTAGCAAGGCAAAGACATTGAAACAGACATGTAATGGAAATGACATCTAAAATAGGTCTATAACAAAACAACCAGAAAGTTAAAAGAAAATAGAAGCAGTCCATCACATTTTAACAAAATATTACCAGCATTGGCCCAGTAGAAGCTTCATTCTTCCCATCAAACTCGGATAAAACATCAAAAGAATGCAGCTTCCAGTCCAAAGTTTGTGTTACAACAACGCTGGACAAACATACATTACCATGAACCTGGAACCATGAAGCTAATCACAAAATGAATGGATAATTATCCTCAAATGGATACTGCTGTAAAGAATAAAATTGATATAAGCTAAAAATAACAAAATAAAATTTCAAGTAAACAAAATTTTACAATCAGCAGCCGGAATCAAAACCAGCAAACTCCTTTTTTAAAAAACATGGATACAAGATAGAAAATCAGAGTGCAGTTGTGCATTATAGAGGTCAAAAGCAATTAACTTTTTCCACATGTTGATATTGCATTACATTAAGCTTTTAGGGCCACATTTGTCAAGGTGATGCCTAGGCGATGAGGCGCCTCTGGAGGGTCACCTCACTTAATCACCAAACCAATTTGTACATGTTGCTATGAAATTCTTTTATATTCTTAATTTGTTGAGGCTTGAGATTATAATAATAAAATAGACATTATCAAACTATGGTATTCTTAATTTGTAATCTTGATTAGTATGTATATATAATTGAAGCCAGCTGGGGGAGATGAATAGTCTCTCTCTGTTGAATCAATAAAAAAGAGAGGTTAGGTGGATAAAGAATTGTTGGGTGAGCTAGGATTCCTAGTTGACAGTGCCATGTCACTCTCCCACCTGCATCCAATCCAGTTCTACATAATCAAACAAAGCACAGGAAGTGGACAAACATTTTATCAAGGAGGATAAGGCTGCATCTGCTGAACTCTCCCACCTGCTTGCCCCAGACAATGTTTCTCACTTTGAATTTTCCCTGGTAATTTAGTCATAGGTTCAAAAGGATGAGAATAGCTCCACATGGGGCCATCATCACAAGATGTGTCCCTCTAACACCTTACCCATGTGCCCCAACCATTTTGTATCAGATGCCTCTTATGAACTATGAGTAGGATTTCTCAGTCCTTTTCTTAATAGAGCATCCATAGGAGTTTCTTGTCTCTCCCAGGTCCCATTCCATGTTCCTTGTGTGATACTTGGATGCAAGAACCTACCTCCATCGGCTTTCCAGTTCTTCATTGAAACACCAAAACCATTTGTCAAGTAGAAAAACGTTGACGGTCCTTGAATGCTTATGCCTAGATCTCCATGGGTTTTGGGGGCACAAATTTTGTTCGACTCCAATTTTTGAATTTTTTTACCAGTAACAATTAATAGTTTTATTAACTGTAAAAAGAATATACAGTATGGACTGCCCAGCACCCCTTCTTGTAGGCTAGACCTTGCTACCTTCCCCTTGCACTATATATTCGTTTCTTTGTTACAATTAGTTCCCCGAGGGAACCACTCAAAACATCATTATCATCATCTAAGCCTTGTCCCAACTACATGTGGTTGGTTACATGAATCCTGATCTGTCAATCTGTTCTATTTGGTTCCATATCCATTGATAAACTCAAGGCCCTTAAATAATTTCTCATTACTTCAACACATGCCCTTTTATATCTGCCCCCAGCTCTCCTAGCCTCTTCAACTTGTAACAGATCATTTCTTCTTACCGGTGCCATAGATGATCTTCTGTGAACATGCCCAAACCATCTTAGTCTACTTTCCTTCGTTTTATCACTTATTGGAGCCACTCCCAGGTTCCTTCAAATAATCTCAATTCTGAGGAACTACTCCTCAGAACAATCATTCCCTCTATACTCCTTGTCTAACCAAGGCATCTTCCATATTGTTGGATGATCTGTGTATCCAATGGAAGATTGCATATTCAGTATTTCCAAGTTACCACATTGTTATTCCTCAACAACCACAAGAACCTTTGAAACATCCTCCACTATTATATTGCTGTAGTTGAGAGACCTACCCAATCTTAGACCCTTCAAAGGCAGAGATTAATTCTGGCCTCATGGAGTCTTCAAGTCCAACAGATCCTGAGAGAAGGGCCATTCTCTCTATTAGAGATCCTAAAATTCTCCCAGTCCCTGAACTCCCAGCATTACCTAAACTGCAACCATTAGATGTAATCTTCATGAATGGATGTGTAAGAGGTGAGCAAATTTTTTACACTGATACCCCATTTGAGGAAGACACAGCAATGATGTGCTAACTTCTTAAGATATCAACAGTGGAATAATGAGAAAAAATAGGCATAGACCTTAGCCAATGTTCCACCATTGCCATAATAACTTTAATCAACTAAATTTTAAATTTTGGGATATGTAATGATTGACAATCAATATTCGATATGGGGGAATTGTATCTAGATACCCATCCACAAGAATTCAGCCATATGGAGGACAATTATAGTGGCCAAATATGGTGAAGCTCCCTATAGATGATCTTCCATGGAGATCAACTCCTTGTAATGAGGTCCTTCTTGTGTTCTTCTTGAGCTGCTCCTCATTCTATTAGGGAAGCCCTTCAAGCATGGCATGTTGTCCCCATCATGCCAAGATGTGTCATTTTCTGAGCAATGGTCCATATCCCCTTCTGTTGGTACATATGGAAAGAAAGGAATCACATGGCTTTGAAGGAAAGTAGAAAGATTTTCCTAGGAAGGATAATCATACCTTCCCCAATAAGGGATATGGAAAGTTTCTTTCACAGAAACCACCATGGAAATCGATATTGAAAACCCCATGCTTTCTCTAGGCCCAAAGTGACACACCAAGATTTGAGATCAAACTGAGAAGGGAGTTGACCTCTTTTAGTAGGTATACTTCACACACAAGTAAATGGTTTTCAGTCTAGACTGGAAAATAAATAAATGATCTTTTCCTTTGAGAAAATTTAAGGACAGAAAAGACAAATCTGAAAATATGACATTACTTTCTAATCCCATCCTTGTACTTTAAAGCTTGTTTCTGTGGAGGAAACCAAAAAGGCCAATTTTCATATTCCATGTCTTGTTGATTCATGTGTTTTGTTTTTATAACACAAAGGAAATGGATGTGAAATTTAAAAGTTTATCATCCAAATATTTAAAATTCTATTAGGAGATTACTAAAAGGAGGTGGATCAAAATGAACTTTAATAATATATCAAAACAATAAATTGTAGCTTAGACGAAGGCTTTTTACATGACTATCCATACTTAAAAAGAAAAAGAAAAAGAAATGCAGCGTATACTTTCAATTAACATGAAAAGATTTTGTATTTACTTCAGGGGAATTTTCAACAGAAGGTTAAAAGGCAAAAAAGAGTAGTAGAGCATAATACATAAACATATATGAATTTTTCTTGCATGTTTCGCATATAAAAGAACTAACAAAATGCTATGGACTTTCAGCTCCATTGCCAACTAGTAAACATTAATGAATTCAAAACCTGCAACTTTGGTAACATCCCATGATCATCATCATATAGAAGCCTTATCCCAACTATATGGGGTCAGCTATGTGAATCCTGTTTTGCTAAGGTGGCATTTGATTGCACTTTCCAGACGTCTGAATCTGAAAATGTTGCTTTTCAGATGCCACCTTTGTTTGGTGTTGCATCTGAAATAGGGTCTGAAAAGTTTTTTCAGATCTGAAATTTTTAGACTCAGGCCCGTCACTTAACGTGCTAAGACGCGTTTCAAACGTGGCCTATAGTCAAAAATACCCCAGTAGTTGCAGCGGTAGCTCTCTCTCACTCTCCCCCGTCTTCCCACCACTCGCTCTCTCTCTCCCGTCTTCCAGCCTCCGCCGCTGCAATCTCTCTCTCCCCATGTCTTCCCGCCACCGCCGCTACAACTTGCAGCGGCAGTTCTCTTTCTCTCCCCCTTGTCTTCCCGCCACCACCGTTACAAGTTGCAGCGGCTCTCTCTCTCTCTCCTGTCTTCCCGCCATCGCCACTTTCGATGAGTAATAATAATAACTATTATTATTATTAATTATTAATTATTTTAATATTTTTATTAAACATTAATTATTTTTTATTAATTTTACTTGTGTTACTTATTAATTATTAATTATTTTTATTAACTAGTATTTTTTAATTATTACATTAATTTTTAAAAAATATTTTAATTTTTATTTGTTTATATTATTAATTATTTTAATATTTTATAGCCATTAGTTATTTTTTTAATTTTAATCGTTTCATTTAGTAATTATTAATTTTTTATTATTTATTTTTTATTTGTATTGTTTCAATATTATTTTGAGATTGAAAATTATTTTTTATGAGATAATGCAAATTGAACTCAACATTTCCAAATTGTATGTTCTAGGGGTAAATTAGTAAAATCAGTAAATTGCAGATGGTAAAGGGTTGATCCAACACAAACAAACTTATTGATTTAGAGCCTCTAAGAAGTAAAAAAGCACATATGCTTCTTTTTAGATTTCAGACACAAAAAATACCTTTTTAACTTTTCAAATCTGAAATTTCTGATTTATTAAACGCCACCTAACTTCAATAACATCTAAAATATGAAAATAGTAGAAAAGTTTGGATGACAAATTTTGATATAAAAACTGTAAAAGAAAGAAGAAAAGGTTTCAGCTAGGGGTGGCAACGAGCCGAGCTTTTCACGAGCTGCTCGAGCTCGGCTCGGCTCGGTTTCAGCCGAGCTCGAGCCTACTAGAGCTCGGCTCGTGAGGCTCGCGAGCCAATTCAAAAAATATATATATATAATAAAATTATAGAAAATAATGTATATAATAAAAATATTATAATTCTTAATTTTTTAAATAGAAAATAAAAAAATTATATACCATTTTTATTTTTATAAATATTTTTATAAAATATAAAATGAGTTGAGCCGAGCTGAGCTCGAGCTTATGAACTTTTGACTCGAGCCGAGCTCGAGCTCAAGGTTTTGGCTCGAGCCTTGTAGAATAGTCTCGAGCCAAGCTCGAGCCTGGTACTATTCGGCTCGGCTCAGCTCGAATCCACCCCTAGTTTCAACCAAGAAAGAAAGAGAAAAGAGAAATAAGAGAATGGGAGAAGCCAAAAATTAGGTCTAGACAGCCACCCCTTTCATTAGATTGAATACTCACAAATAAAAGAGGGTACAAAGACAAGTATGCCCTTAGTAAGTCGGCTACTTGTAAGAATTGAATAAGCACTCTTAACTTAAAAATAAACTAATGGGCCTAAGGCCCAATAACTCCCTAACTATGTTATGTAAATAAAAACAAGTACTATCAACCCAAAACTCAACACTCCCCCTCAAGTTGGGAAGAAATGTCACCCATTCCCAACGTAGATCATGCTCCAGCTTGTTTCTTGCAACACCTTTAGTAAGAACATCAGCAAGCTGCAAGTCAGATGCAACATATGGTAAGCAAACTTCTCCAGATATCACCCTTTCCCTTATAAAGTGTCTATCCACTTCTATATGCTTCATCCTGTCATGCTAAACTAGGTTGTGGCAATGCTAATTACTGCTTGATTGTCACAATATAGCACCATAGGTTCTTCGGCCTAAACTCTAATCTCCCCTAACAAGGTACGGATTCAAAGGAGTTCTGAAACACCATGTTCCATGGCTTTGTATTCAGCTTCCACACTTGACCCTACCACAACTGTCTATTTCTTACTCTTCCATGAAACTAGATTACCTCCAACAAGAGTGCAAACCCCTGATGTTGATCTCCTGTCACCTAGACACCCTACCCAATCAGCATCCGTGTGAGCTTCTAACTTCAATTGTCCATGGTCAGCAAACAATATGCCTCTACATGGGTGTCCCTTCAAATAGGAAAGTATCCTATCAATAGCCTCCCAATATTGAACTCGTGGGGCATGCATGTATTGGCTCACCACACTCACTGCATAAGAGATGTTTGGTGTTATCATACATAAGTATAGAAACCACCCCACTAAACTCTGATACCTTCCAACATCATTCACTAGTTCACCTTCTGAAGCATTTATCCTATGGTTCTGATCAATATGTGTATCAGTTGCCCTTGCCCCAAGTTTTCATGTCTCCTGTAGTAGATCTAGAACATACTTCCTCTGTGAGATAAAGATCCCATGCTTGGACCTTGCCACCTCAATGCCCATAAAGTACTTCAGCTCCCCAAGATCCTTAATCTCAAACTCTATGTAGATTCTTCTTCAAGGTATCAATCTCACTCAGATCATTTCCTATGACTACAATGTCATCCACATACACTATCAAAATTTACACCAATGACCCCCTCCTTTTCACAAAAAGAGTGTGATCAGATTGAGCATGAGTATAGCCAAATACAACCAATGCACTTATAAACCTATCAAACCAAGCTCTGGGTGATTACTTCAAACCATATAGAGGCTTTTTCAGCTTGCATACCTTTCCTTTTTCCACACCATTGTAGAAGCCAACTGGAATATCCATATACACCTCCCCTTGCAAGTCCCCATTGAGAAAGGCATTCTTCACATCAAGTTGGAAGAGTGGCCAAGAGTATGTAGCTACTAGTGATAGAAGAATCCAGACTGAAGTCATCTTTGCCACTAGTGCAAAAGTTTCCAAGTAATCTATGCCATAAGTTTGACTGTACCCTTTTGTAACCAGCCTTGCCTTGTACCTTTCTATACTCCCATCAGCTTTGTACTTCACTGTATAAGCCCATCTACATCCAACTGTCCCCTTGCCATCAGGTAAATCCACAATCTCCCATGTCTGATTTTTAATCAATTCCTCCTGCATTGTTGTCTTCCACTCAGGTTTGGAAGGAGCCTCACTAACAATCCTGGGTATAAACACAGAGTCAAGGGATGAAAGGAAGGCTCGGTAGGAAAAAGATAATCCACTGTAGGAAAGATAGTGTGAGATGTGGTTACATGGAATTGCAAATCCAAGTCATCACCATGTAGTTCTCCTATACCCATCGGGAGTGGTTAGTTTCAGGTTTCTTTTCATTATCGGTGACATACCCCAATTTCCCACGAGCACCAATGGCCATCTTTGCAAATTGTGACCATTCTAAGTAGTTTGTACCATCCAACTTAACTATAGTGATGGT
Source organism: Nelumbo lutea (assembly GCF_056320005.1). Lineage (NCBI taxonomy): Eukaryota > Viridiplantae > Streptophyta > Magnoliopsida > Proteales > Nelumbonaceae > Nelumbo > Nelumbo lutea. The sequence continues at coordinate 1,352,266 of NC_142685.1, read as the reverse complement.
CCCAGCCCTGAAGAGGTCTCCAGCACCTCCTCCCCTAGATCCCATTTCACCTGCAAATTTGCTTTCAACTCGACAACCCTTCATAACTCCCAAAATAGAATAGGAAATCAACTTGAGATGAATAGAAAGGTATTTATCTCCTTTAGAAACCTCAAACACCTTCCTAATACCCTAGAAGCCCCTTCCTCCAAAGATTCCCTTTTCCGTGGGAGCGGGAGAAGAGAGAGAAGAAACCGTTGCTCCCTCTAGAGACCTCCAAAGAAGGTTGGGACTTGAACCGTCCCCTTCAAAAAACCTTAAGGAACCCTAGAAAACTAGAGCGCCACTTCGTAGGTCAAAATTGAAGAGTCCTACTAAATCATGACTCTCCCCCTTTCTTCAATTCTTCCTGATTTTGATGTTAAAACCATAGACCAGCTACAAGGGATTGCAAATCCACCAAAAAATCCAAAAATTGGGCTTACCTGAAGTCTTCGATCAGCCCTTTACCTCATCATGCAGCTGACCGATCTAGGGCTGCATGATGGAGCAGCTCAAAAAATCTTTAAACTTGCTCTGATACCAAGTAGAAAAGTTTTGATGGCCTGTTTTGATATAAAAACTGTAAAAGAAAGAGAAGAAAAGGTTCCAGCTGAGAAAGAAAGAGAAGAGAGATGGAAGAGAATGGGAGAAGCCAAAAATTAGGTCTGGTTGCCCCTTTAATTAGATTATATACTCACAAATAAAATAGGGTACAATTTTTTTTTGATAAATAACAGAAACTTTTATTAAAAGATATTAAGAGAAAAAGATACAAGAGGAGGGGTAAAATCTCTTAACCCTCCCAAAGAGGGTACAATGACAAGTATGCCCTTCGTAAGTCGGCTACTTGTAAGAAATGAATAAGCACTCTTAACTTAAAAATAAACTAATGGGCCTAAGGCCCAATAACTCCCTAACTATGTTATGTAAATAAAAACCAGTAATATCAGCCCAAAACTCAACAAAAATGAATCAGCATAGTGCCATGGCAATCATGTGAGAGTACTTACAAGTTTACAATCATTATTTAGAAAGCTCACAGCTTTAGCAATTTGACGTAATCCCCATGCATAATACTCATCCCTGACATCAAAAGAAAAAAGGATAAACATGAGCTAAGAAAACCAAGACCTTGTTTCCCAACTTCACACAAGTAATCTGTAAAAAGATGGATTTGAGTACGACAGAAAATATTCTTAAATAGGGGAAAGAAAAAGAACTACTGGCACAGATTTACAGGACATGAAATGGGGAATCCAGAAGGGATCCATGTTGATCCATATTCAACCTTCTGTATGCTGATAAATATCAAGATCCAATCAGAACCAAACACCACCAAAAACATTATCAGCTGTCTGAAAGTAAGGAACACAAATTCTTTCAATAAGAATTTAAGCCTGGCAATATTGGGTTTTGAGAATTTATAGCTGCATTAATTATCAAAAAAATATATATAGCTGCATTTCCAGTGTAGTTGGGAGATGGGGTCATATATCCTTTGCTTTGATGTTGATTGTGTACATAATCTTATCCTTTAATACCATACTTTTTGCTTTCCATTCAAAAAAGTGGAAAAGATGATAGATTGAGTCTTATTTCATGCCTTATCTTTATATTTAATGGTATGACCACTAACCATTCAGGCAATCCATCTTCCATTCACTAAGAAAGTAGAAGCATAGAATATTTATTAGTAATAGGCTACCACACACCTAGGATACTGGCTACTCAATGGTGGTTTATCAAATAACCATTATGTGTGCAGAATGTTAGGTAAAATCATATTTCTAAATTTTCTGAAATAACCACATTCCCATTTATATAAAGCATTACTGAAATTTGGACTGGTGGGAACCTCGTGCACTTTGCTGCCCTACATTACTGAAATCTGGACTGCTGCAAAATGAATTCTTACAGCAGGAGAATATGAAGAAATGATCAAATACAAATGGCATCAGGTATCTAGTGGCAGACCCATCAAGTAGCCATAATTATCACCTCAAGCTGTGCTACCTCCTATCACCACTCAGTTCCAAGTGGCTTTTATCTGAGACAAACAAATTGTTGATCAAATTCTTATTGCCAATGAGTGTGTGGAAGAAAAAAGATCTGGGAGGAAAGGAGTGGTAATGCAAGCTAGACATTGACAAAGCCTATAATTTGGTGGATCAATCATTTTTGAAGTGATGAGAAAATGAAGCTTTGGAGAAAGCTGGTGTAAATGGATCTATGGGTGTCTCCAAACTTGTCACTACTCAATGCTGGTTAATGGTGTAGTGTGAGACTTCTACCCTGGCTGTCGTATGCAAACTTGTCACTACTCAAGGAGACCCTTTATTCCCCCCCCCCTTCCTTTTCACCCTTATTGCGGATGTACTTAGCAGAATGATTACTAGGGTTGATCAGAGGTTGGAGGGTGGGGAGGGATAATGTTGTAGTTACTCACCTTCAATTTGCAGATGACATAACAATCTTTTGTATGGTAGTAACCCTCAACTTGTTAGGAACTTGAAGTTGTTGATGGGACTCATTAAGAGAATATTGAACTTGCGGATAAATTTTGAGAAGAGATGTGTAGCTAGGTTGAATATGGATGATAATGAAATAGCTACCATTGCAAGAGATTTGGGGTGCTCAACTAGTATTTGGCCTATGAATAACTTGGAACTTCCTCTGGCAGGCAATCTTGGGTGTGGTAGCTTCTGGAATCTGATTGTAGAGAGGTCTAGGAAATGACTAGCATCTTGGAATAGAAACTATACATCCTTGGGAGGGGGAATAGAATAACTTTAATAAAATATACTTTGGCCAACTTCCCCTTGTACTAGCTCTCAGTTTTAGAATTCTACAAAAAACAGAAAACAAATTAGAGAAGCTAATGAGAGACTTTCTGTGGGAGTCAGGAGAAAGTAAGAACTAAGAAGGACCATTTGGTGAAGTGGGAGATTGTATGCAAGAGGAAGGGCCAAGGTGCTTTGGGGCTAGGGAATATAGATCTCAAGAATGTAGTTTTACTAGTTAAGTGGTTATGGAGATTGCCCCTTGAAAATGGAAAGCTATGGCACAGGGTGGTGGCAAGTGTTCAATGGATGTTGGTGAACAGATGGGATGTTGGTATATCTCCTTGAACTACTTTGGCTTCCCCATGGAATGTCATCCATGCTATTCTACCACAATTCCTTAATTTTGTCAGGTATGATGCCTACTCTAGTAACAAGATCTTTCTCTAGGAAAACCTTTAGGTGGGTAACTGCCCTCTTAAAGACATTTTCCCAACCTTGTATTCTATCTCACTTTTCAAGAAGGTGCCTATCTCAAAATTCTTCTCTTTTTCTCCTTTTGCCATTGGTTTTGGCAGGGATTTGGGTTTTAGAGGAGGCTTAAGAGAATCTGAACTTTCCAGTCTTAGTGAGTTATTGCATCTTCTTGAGAATATTGCTTTGGACTCCTACCCCAAAGACTTCTTCTCTTGTGCATCTTTCTTTCTGGCCCTTTATCCCTCCTCTAGAATTATTCCTCATTTTCCTATACAAGAAGTTTGATGCGAGCTTGTCCCCCCTAAGATTGAGGCCTTTTTCCAGGAGGTGCATCATTCCCAAACCGCTGCATAATCTGTAAGGCAAAAGGTGAGACTAGTTACCACCTACCACCTCCTAAGCTCCTATTCCTTTTTTTTTTACCTATATTTGGGAATGTTTCTTTTCTTTATTTGGGTGCAAGTGGACTTTGCAACTTTGCCAGTCTGTTTGAGGCTAGCACCTTTAGATGGCCAAGGAAGAGGAGAATGTTTATGTGGATATGCATAAAGGTTGTTGTTGTTGTTGTATAGTCAACATGAGAAGAAAGATATGCAAGAATCTTTAATGAAAAAGAGAGAAACAAGGAAGCAGTGTTGGAATGTATTATGATAAGAGTGACAAATTGGATCAAATCATTGGATGTGTTCTCTTCTTACTCCTATGATGACATTAGAAGAAAATGGAGAGAGGTGGCTGCATCCTCTTCAACGACAATTAAAATTCAGCTGGAATGTATCACTGGAGGAGAGTTTATCAAGTTAAATTTTTATGGGAATAGCTGTAGTAACCTGGGTCCTTCAGGTGTGGGAGAGGTTTTCAAAGACAAGGAAGGCCATATCTTAGCATTGTTCTCAGGCACTATTGGGATTGGGAACTATACAAGACTTGAACACCTTGCTGTATTGGTTGGAACACAAAAGGCAAAAGAAAAGCATGTTGACAGGATAATTATTGAAGGTGATTCTCAAATGGTGGTTGGATGGCTAAAAAAGATTAAAGGGCTAGAACGGAATAAGCTGAGAAGAATACAGTGGGTATCAAGATCTGCAAACGGGCTGGCTGACACATTAGCTAAGCAAGAGCTGAGAAGAATACAGTTGTAATTACTTATACTGGGGTGAGGTCTGCCTCCCCCAGGGAAACTGTACTTGTACATATTTTTCTGTTTCATTAACAAAATCTGTTAGTAATTAAAAAATATATATATATATCATCTAAGGGATGCAGTAAGAGAGAAGGCAAGGATTAACGCTATCAGCCTAATGGACATTTTTTTTGGTAAAGTTTGTATAAGGTGCATGCCAACAAACCCAAGGCAGATCTTGATTCCTATTCTTCACATTAGGTTCCTTGTACTCACATCTGATCACATTTATATTTGACATAATGCATTCACAATTACCAATAAAACATACACACACATATATACATATATACATATATATATATATATATATATATATATATATATATATATATATATATATCTTGTTGAAAGATAAAACTAGGACTTTTTGACGTTTTTCATTCAAGTATGAACATATGGATAATATAAGCCTATGGTTATTAACTTAGTTCAAATATTATTCTACCATTGTCTGTAATGATGCTCTTGGGGTTAAAGCTGTGGTTGTTTTATTTGGTGATGGCCTGTCAACATCATGATCAAATTGCAATTTATATGAAGCACTTGACCTAGTAGCATGTATGAATATATAGAACATAAAACAGTAAATACACGGAATTTTATTCAATGGGTATATATGGAGTTACTTGTGTAAATGATTATTTTATTTTCTGTATTTTTATGATTCTTGGACAAAATAGTACTGGATTCTCAAATCCTCAAAATTTCTCTTTTCATTCAATTTTAGTTAACTATTGTTAACACCACTACAGCAAGAATGAATTCTGCAATTTCCTGAGGAAAAATTCTATCAAACTCATTAAATTACTACAACAACATAAGAAAAGATTAATCCAGCAAAGAAGACTTTATATACCTCTGTGTACCTTCTAAACCTAATTCTTTTATCTTCTCGAAAAGTGGCATGACAGGCTCAGTTACAATGTAGATGGTAACCTTCATAACTGTACCATCAAAAGTCTCAGCCTCGGTGCTGCGAAGAAATGATAAGATATTTGGATGCCTAACCTGCAAAACATTATAAACAGATTCTTGAATTGGAAGTCACAGAACAGGAAAGTGAAACAATGAAATGGAGATATGGCTGAAAATTATACTGAGAGAATCTGCAAAAAAAAAAGTGTTGTTAAGCATTATATCTGCAAATCTAAGTAGTACAAATGTCCTAGTGACCAAAGCAGGCATCAACATGGTAGCTCAGGCAGTCACATGGGGTTGATTTTTACCAGATGCACAAGCAATGTATAGCAACCATTCTGTAAAATGGTGTGTAGGGTTTTTTTTTTGTGTGTGTGTGTAGAGGCTCGTCTGACAATCATGCAAAGAGCATAAGAAATATTTCTGTTTCCATTTTTACTTCAGTGGGGGAGGGGGGCAAATATATCATGTAAGGGTGACTCCAAGGCATTATGGATTCTACAGTACAAACACCATTCACTCATGAAGAGTGCAATGCTGTTTCTGACATCCTTTAGAATAAGTAAGAGTAGGCTCTTATTTCATTACGAAACTGTCTAATTGAGGTTGAAACTAAAAACTGTCACTTCTAAACTCGTGGCAAAAGGAGTCTCTAAGCCTTCGTATCAACTACTAACTGAAAAGGGTATACAATCAACTTCTTTGATATAAAAGGGTTTCCCCTAACGATATAGACAATATGATTTTATTATATACTCAAGTTAGAAATATTTTTGAAATAGTCTTAGAAAGTTGTTTCAGAATCAGGTTTTGACTTTTGATATGTACATAGCATGTGCAGCAATCTCAAGAGATTACTCAAATCTACAAAGAAGTAACATGACCTGCAGAAAAACAAAAAGAATGGCTGCATGCTATGAGGTATGCAATGAGAGTATGAGACCTGATGCTTTGACTAATTAAATACAGTAGAAAGTGTCCGCCACTTAGAAGGAAAGAAAATATTGATATTTACTTTCAAATTTTTAACACAAACCAACGATTGACATTTCATTTATGGATCAAAATTCGCAGTGCCAATTTGATGTTGATTGCAATGTTATCAGTTAAACACTGCATAAAATATCTTAATTGCTGGTGTTCAAAGCTGTTATTATAATAATCATTTGGTTGCATACCGTTCTGAGGCGCCTGACACCATTACGGCCAGCAACTAAGTGTCCATCCTGGGCATTACTTCCCGAAAGAGAAAATATGGAAACCAAAGACCCATCGTCCTGAAAAACAAAGAAAAATTATATTAATTGGTCAATTCAGGTTTTTCTATTCTTGAGATCAGCCTTGTCCTTGATATAACTCTTAGTCCTGGGCCTAGGTTGGCCCTAAGACCAACCTACCCTGCCCAAGTTACAAGCTTAGTGTTGGTTCAATTGGTTCAGTGTTTATGTTAGTCTTATTTATGTTTTAAGTTCTTGAGCTTATTATGGGCCTTAGTTATTGGGCCTAAACTTGTTTTATTCCTTTTATGTCTAGGTGTCCCATCACTAATCAAGGGCATTCTAGTGCTTTCTTGTAACATTACATTGTGAATACTTATATAAGATTCTAGGGCCGGCTGAAGTGACTAAGCCGCCATTCTCAGATGTAGAGCCTTTAAGGAGAGGCATGATAAACAAATTGAAGAAGGTAGAGCCTTTAAGTTCTTGGCTGGCTTAGACCCAATGTATGAGAGCATAAGGTCTCAAATTTTGGGAAGGGATGAAATGTCAGATTTACATCATGTCTACTATCTAGTAAGGAATGAAGAGGTTAGGAGGAAAGAGATGCAAGTTGACACTCAAATACAGTCTGTTGAACATTCAGCCTTGATTTCTTCGAAACAAAAAGGGAGCAAGCATTCGGACAAGAGGCATCTTAAGTGCACTCATTGTAGAGGTGAAAGGCATGTAAAAGAGAATTGTTGGGTTCTTTATCCTCATCTGAAACCAGCTGCGTTAAGGAAAGACAAGAAGCCTTAGAGGAATCAAACAGCAAGTGGAAACTTTGTTACTAGTCACAGTGGTGAGAGCCCGAAGAACTCATCTACAGTTACACTTCCTCCCATGGGACAGACTGCTAATTCCCACACATCCGGGTCCTTGGATTTCACTGCTGATGAGGTAGAGGTCCTTAGTCGGGCCTTAACTCGTCTAAGGACTAATTCCCTTGCTTCCACCTCTCTTGCCAGATCAGGTATTGTCTCTGCTTGTAGTGTAACTAGTTCTATAGAGTCTACTTCTTGGATTCATTGATTCCGGTGCAAGTGACCACATGACACACATGTCCTCTTTATTTTCTTCTTATCATTTGATGTCTGACCAAGATAAGATGAGAGTTGTTGATGGTTCTCTCTCCACCATCTCTGGGAAGGGGGGGGGGGGGGGGTTGACCTAAGCAAGGGCCTCTCTCTTAAACCTGTTCTACATGTTCCCAATCTTACTTCCAACCTCTTATCTGTTTCAAAGCTTACCAAGAATTTAAATTGTAGCATAACTTTCTTTCCTATTCATTGTGTCTTTCAGGGTAGACTGACAAAGAGAACGATTGGGAGCGGTCATGAGGGTGGAGGTCTCTACTATTTTGATGCAGACATCAGTTCAGCCTTACAATCATCTACTGCCAGTAGTCAGAATAATAAGGAGTCAATAGCTAGGTTACACTTGTGTCATGCTAGGCTAGGTCAATTACCTTTTTCATCATTGCAAGGGTTGTTTCCTGAATTATTCAAGTGTTTTCGAGTCAAAGTTTAGTTTGTGAAGTGTGTCAGTTGTCAAAACAATGTAGAACTCTTTATCCAATTTCTAGTAATGGAATTCAAGCTCCTTTTGATTTGATCCATTCTGATGTTTGGGGCCCTTCACCTCTTGTTTCTATATATGTCTTCCGTTACTTTATCAGCTTTATTGATCACTATTCATGATGCACATGGATCTACTTGTTAAAAGGACGTGATGAAGTGCCACGGATAACCATGGCATTTTGTAAAATGATTGAAACTCAATTTGACAAGAAGATTAAGCAATTCCGTTCAGACAATGCTGCTGAATATTTTGAAAGTTCCTTGAAACTATTCATGGAGGATGTAGGAATGTTACACCAGTCATCTTGTGCTAGTACCCCTTAACAGAATGGGGTTACTGAGCGCAAAAATAGACACTTATTGGAGACAGCTCAAGCTTTACTATTTCAGCACAAGGTTCCCAAGCACTATTGGTCTCAAGCAGTCCTTACCGCATCATATCTGATAAATTGGATGCCATCTAAGGTGTTGGGTATGAAAACTCCTTTCTTTGTCCATTGCCCTAATCTTCTAGACTTTCCTCTTCCACCTAGAGTCTTTGGCTGTGTATGTTTTATTCATGTAAAGGATCCAAAGAAGACCAATTTGGATCCTAGGGCTACGAAAGGAATCTTTCTAGGGTACTCTCCTACACAAAAGGGTTACAAGTGTTATGATCCAGTTACCAAGAAGAAATACGTTACAAAGGATGTGGTATTTTTTTAGGATTCTTCAGGAGGAGACTAGTGGGATGGAAGAGGATTCTTCTTCTCCCTCTTTTTTTGTGCCTCTTTCAGCCTTGGGCCTTCCATCTTCTCTTCCTGATCCTCCTAGTTGTAGCACCCCAAGTGAATCTAGTGAGGCTCCCATTGAACCTGTTACCACTCTTGATGCTGCGGATGTAACTGAGGACACTAATAGGCAACAAAAAGATATGAGAATCACCTACAACAGAAGAAAAAAAGACCCTCCAACTCATGGCAACAACCAATCGGACTCGGATCAATCTGTCTCAACAACTCCAGGTAATCTTATCACTCATACTTCTGAATTGGATCTCCCTATTGCTCTTCGTAAGCCTCTCTCTTCCGTGCATGTCCCTACTAGGTACTCAAACGCAGTGTCTGACCCAAGATGGAGAGAGGCTATGAATGAAGAAATAAAAGCCTTAATGAAAGCCAGGACTTGGGAATTAGTGGATCTACCAAAAGGGAAGAGCACTGTGGGATGCAAGTGGGTGTTCACTATGAAGCATAGGGAGGACGGGTCCATTGAAAGATACAAGGCCAGACCAGTGGCGAAGGGGTTTACTCAAAAGAAAGGGATTGACTACAAAGAGACTTTTGCTCCAATTGCAAAGCTCAACACAATCCGGGTTTTATTGTCATTAGCTTAAACTTCTCATGGGAGCTATATCAGTTGGACTTGAAGAACGCTTTCCTAAATGGTGCTCTACATGAAGAAGTATTCATGAATCCTCCACCAGGTTATGGTTTTGATGGGAAAGTGTGTAGACTGAGGAAAGCATTATATGGTCTTAAGCAGTCCCCTCGAGCTTGGTTTGAGAAACTCTGTGGGGCCATGAAGAAAGTGGGATACACTCAAAGTGGTACAGATCATACTTTGTTCATAAGGAAGCAGGATAGCAGACTTACGGCACTCATCGTCTATGTGGATGATATGGTGATTACAATGAATGATCTAGAAGAGATAAAACAATTGAAGGAGTTCTTAACATCTGAGTTTGAGATCAAAAACTTGGGACATCTGAGATACTTCCTTGGAATTGAAGTTGCTAGGTCACAGAAGGGCATTTATATATGTCAACAGAAGTACGTCCTTGATCTTCTAGAGGAGACAGGTATGATGGGGAGTAGACCAGCAGATACTCCAATAGAACAGAATCATTGTCTACAGGAATCAATTGGAGAGGACTACCTCGATAAAGAGAGATACCAAAAACTGGTAGGGAAATTGATATATTTGTCTCTCACTCGACCAAATATTGCTTATGTCGTACATGTTGTCAGCCAGTTCATGCACTCTCCAAAGATTCCTCATATGAGAGCAGCGGAAAGGATTCTTAGGTATTTGAAGACTTGCCCAAGAAAAGGAATTTTGTTCAAAAAACACAATAAAGTTGAAATTGAAGCGCATACCGATGCAAATTGGGCTGGTTTTGTTGGACACAGGAAGTCTACTTCTGGGTATTGCAAGTTCGTTGGAGGGAATTTGGTTACATGGCAAAGTAAAAAGCAGAATGTGGTTGCTAGATCAAGTGCAGAGGCTGAATATCGAGCTATGGCTCATGGTGTTGCTGAACTGTTGTGGCTCAGGACCCTTCTTGGTGAGCTCCAGATAAGGGTCGAGTGTCCTCTCAGGCTGTATTGTGACAACAAAGCTGCCATCAACATTGCAAATAACCCAATGCAACATGATAGGACAAAGCATATTGAGATTGACCGACACTTCATTAGAAAAAGGATAGTCTCAGGGGAACTCTGCATTCCTTATACTCCTTCCGAGATGCAGATTGCAGATGTGCTAACAAAAGGACTAGCTTCAATGAAATTCTTAGACTTACTTGGCAAGCTAAACATGACTAACATCCATGCTTAGCTTGAGGGGGAGTGTTGGTTCAATTGGTTTAGTGTTTATGTTAGTCTTATTTATCTTTTAAGTTCTTGAGCTTATAATGGGCTTTAGTTATTGGGCCTAAACTTGTTTTATTCCTTTTATGTCTAGGTGTCCTATCACTAATCAGGGGCATTCTAGTCCTTTCTTGTAACATTACATTATGAATACTTATATAAGATTCTAGGGCCAGCTGAAGTGACTAAGCCGCCATTCTCATATCTCCTTTTTTCTTCTTCTTCTTCTTCTTCAGTTGTTGTTCTCCAACAAACACTTAGCATGCCATATACACCATGTAATCTTTTGAGACCTGTTCAAGGAAGCTAGCCAATCAACAAGCTTTGATATGGCACAATTTTTTTTTGGTGAAATATGGCATGATTATCAGTTTTAGGCTTTTTATGATCAATAACATTGATGGAAGAGATATATGATTATAGAAAAACTGTTATAAGTTGAATAGAAAAAGAGAAAACTAAATCTGATTTGATAATTGTGAAAAAGAAGAAAGAAAGAGTTCTCAATGAGAAGAGAAGAAAAGATGGGGAGAAACCAATAATGACCTGGCTGCCCCACTCATTATCTTATATACTCATAAAAAAGATTGATTACAAAGACTAATATGTCCTTAATGGGGTGGCTATTGTACATAACATAAAAACAGCTCAAAAAACAACATAAACTAATGGGCCTTGGGCCCAATAACACTAACTAATGGTTATAAATAAGAAAATCATAAGAAACTGTTAAATCTCAACACTTCCTCTCAAGTTAGGAGTACATGTCACACATTCCTAACTTGTGTAGATCATGTTCAAGCTTATTTCTTGCAACTCTTTTTGTAAGAACATCAGCTAGCTATAAATTAGATGCAACATATGGTAGGCACACTTCTCCAGGTGTCACCCTTTCTCTTATGAAATGTCTGTCTATTTCTATATGTTTTGTTCTACCATGCTGAACTGGGTTATTAACAATGTTAATTGCTGCTTGATTATCACAGTAAAACATTATAGGTTCTTCTACATCAACTCCAATGTCTCCTAATAAGGACCAAACCCATAAAAGCTCTAAAACACCATGTGTCAAAGCTCTATATTCAGCTTCTACACTTAACTTGGCTACAACTGGTTGCTTCTTATTCTTCCATGAAATCATATTACCTCCAACAAGAATGCACACTCCTGATGTAGGTCTCTTGTCATCTAGGCACCTTGCCCAATCAACATTTGTATAAACTTTCAACTACAAATGTCCATGGTGAGCAAACAATATCCCTTTGTCTGGATCAAGGTTCAAAGTATCGGAAACGTAAGGTGTATCGGAAAGACAATTTTAAGAGACGTTTCGGGATACGCTTATTTTATATGGCCTTAAATATGTTATTTAGACACTTATATAGAAAACAAGTTATTTAAACATACAAACCCAAACCTCAATAGTTTATATAAAATTTGAGATATAGGGACTGTTGGTTCGGCTGTCTTAATTTGTATGTTTATCTTTGTTGGGTCTTAAGTCATTAGTTATTGGGCCTTAGTTACTAGGCCTAATCTTATTTAGTGTTTATTTTGACTAGGTGTCCCATCACTAATCAGGGGCATTCTTGTCTATTTATGTAACATTATGTAATGTCCTTATATATAATAGGTTAGGGCTGGCTGAGCATGATTCTGCCGCTCATTTCATTTCTTTTCTTCTTCTTCTTCCTCTTCTTCTCTCATTCGACAGCCCTATTTCAGCAAACATGGTATCAGAGCACTGATCTTTCGACTGGTTATAGCAGTCGCATCTTCTTCTACTCGCAGGTAACTCTCCCATCTTTCTTGTTGGTTGCTGCAAAGAAACCCTAGGGTTGGTCGTAGAACACAGCTAGACCTACATCTAGGGTTTCCCTTGGTTGTAGGGCCCAAGGGGAGTTAAACCCAGAGGCTGATGCCCTAATAGACGCAGTACAGCAGACTGTAGCCATTCGGCTAAGATAGATCTGTGTAGAACAAATCTAGGCGGAAGGACTGATCTCAGCAGTCCTAGAACTGTTCATGGGTGAGGTTATAACCTGCGATAGCAGTGCCTAGCACACAGTAGAAGCCAACACAGAAAGTTGTAGGCTGCGGCAACAGTATTTAGAACACAGCAGAAGGGAGCACAACAGAGTATAATCTGTGACAGCAATAATTAGGGCACAGTGTGCAGTATAGTACTCGGTGTTTCAGCTCTGTGTCTAGTTCTCTGGACTGAGTTTACAGTGCAGCAAGTTCCGTAAGCGTGAAACAATACTCTATATATTGCGTTTACAGTCTTGACATTTACAAGTAAGTGAAGATGTCTTCCATATCTGGGGAAGTGTCTTCTAGAGATGTTAGGGCTTGTGGGAGGTCTCCTAATCTGGAGAATCCAAATCTGCACAGCCTACAGATCACCAGTGTGTTGTTGGATGAGTACAACTTCAGGGAATGGTCTGTCTCAGCCATGCTTTTCATCACATCCCGTGAACTCACTGGTTACTTGGATGGGCAGAAGAAGGAACCAGAAGTGGGGAGTGCTGAATATGCAGCTTGGCGTAAAGAGAATGCTACAGTTATGTCCTGGCTACTTGCCTCAATGACTCCAAGAGTAGCTAGGACTGTTCAACATTTCTCCACGGCTGCCAAGATATGGGAAAAGGTTTCTAAAACCTATGGGCAGAAAAAGAATAATGCCAGAGTTTACAGACTGAATCAAGACATTGCTGCCTTGAGGCAAGGAGATATGAGTGTTGCAACATATTTTGCTACACTAGAAGGACTATGGGAAAAGTTAGATCACCACCTTATTATTGATTGGGAGAGTGCCAGAGACAAAGAAAAGCATGACAAACAAATTGAAGAGGGTAGAGCATTTAAGTTTCTGGCTGGCCTAGATCCTATATATGAGAGCATAAGATCCCAAATTCTGGGAAGGGATGAAATGCCAGACTTACATCATGTTTACTACCTTGTGAAGAATGAAGAGGTGAGAAGAAAAGAGATGCAGGTTGATACTCAAACAAAACTAGCTGAACAGTCTGTGGAGCCTCCGGCCCTAATCTCTACAAATCAAAGGGAAAATAGGTACTCTGACAAGAGACATCTGAAGTGCACCTACTGTGGAGGGGAAAGGCATGTGAAAGAGACCTGTTGGGATCTCCATCCGCATCTGAAGCCAGCTGCATTGAGGAAAGATAAGAAGCATCTGAAGGGTCAATCTGCAAGTGTGAATTTGGCTACGGGTCAAAGTGATGATGGTTCAAAACACTCATCTACAGTTACTTCCTCTTCCATGGGACAGACTTCTAATTCCCCTCGAACCGGGTCCTTGGGTTTTACTGCCGATGAGGTAGAGGTACTTAGCCGGGCCCTAGCCCGTCTAAGGACCAATTCTCTTCCATCCTCCTCCCTTGCCAGATCAGGTATTGTCTCTGCCTTTAGTGCAACTAGTTCTATTGATCTTGCCTCTTAGATTATTGATTCTGGTGCAACTGACCACATGACGCACATGTCTTCTCTATTTTCCTCCTATCATTTAATGTCTGGCCAAGATAAAATGAGGGCTGCTAATGGTTCTCTCTCTACCATCTATGGGAAGGGAGTGGTTGACCTAAGCAAGGACCTCTCACTAAAATTTGTCTTGCATGTTCCCAATCTTTCTTCAAATCTCTTATCTGTTTCAAAGCTTACCAAAAATTTGAATTGTAGCATAACCTTTTTTCCTACTCATTGTGTCTTTCAGGACAGATTGACGAAGAGAATGATTGGGAGCGGTCATGAGTGTGGAGGTCTCTACTACCTTGATGCAGACATCAGTTCAGCCTTGCAAACATATGCTACTTGTAGTCAGTCCAATGTGGAGTCAATAGCTAGGTTACATCTATGGCATGCTAGGCTAGGTCATTTACCTTTTTCATCATTGGAAGTGTTGTTTCCAGAATTATTCAAAGGTGTTTCAAGTCAAGAGTTAGTTTGTGAAGTCTGTCAACTATCAAAGCAATGTAGAACTGTTTATTCAACTTCAAGTAATGAAATTCGAGCTTCTTTTGACTTAGTCCACTCTGATGTTTGGGGCCCCTCTCCCATTATTTCTATTGATGGCTTTCGATACTTTATTAGTTTTATTGATCACTATTCTCGATGCACATGGATCTACTTATTAAAAGCACGAGAAGAAGTGTCGCAGGTAACCATGACATTTTGCAAAATGATTGAAACGCAATTTGGTACGAAGGTCAAACAATTCAGGTCAGATAATGCTGCAGAATACTTTGAAAGGTCCTTGAATTTGTTTATGGAGGATGCTGGACTGATTCATCAGTCATCTTGTGCTAGTACCCCCCAACAGAATGGGGTTGCTAAGCGCAAGAATAGGCACCTATTGGAGACTGCTCGAGCCTTACTATTTCAGCAAAAAGTTCCAAAAAGCTATTGGTCTCAAGCAATCCTTACTGCATCATATCTGATAAATCGAATGCCATCCAAGGTATTGGGGATGAAAACTCGTTTCTCTGTTCTTTGCCCTCATCTTCCTGACTTTTCTCTTCCACCGAGAGTCTTAGGATGTGTATGCTTTATACATGTCAAGGATCCGAAGAATACCAAATTGGATCCTAGGGCTACAAAGGGAATCTTTTTGGGGTACTCCCCTACTCAAAAGGGATACAAGTGTTATGATCTAGTCACCAAGAAAAAATATGTCACAAAGGATGTGGTATTCTTTGAGTCTCAATCCTATTTTCACTCTTCTCAGAATCCTATTCAGGGGGAGACTAGTGGAATGGAAGAGGATTCTTCTGTTCCCCCATTCTTTGTACCTCTCTCGACCTCAGACCTTCCATCTTCTCCTCCCGATCCACCTAGTTGTGGTATCCCGTTTGAATCTAGTGAGGCTCCCATTGTACCAGCTACTACTAGTGATGTTGCAAATATTACTGAAGACTCCAGCAAGCTGCAAAGAGATATCAGAATCACCTACAACAGAAAGAAGAAGGGTCATCTAACTCATGACAGCGACCAATTGGACTCGGATCAACCTATCTTAGAAACTCAAGGTAATCCTATTAGTTCCTCTGACTTAGATCTTCCTATTGCCCTTCGTAAGTCTACTCGTTCTTGTACTATCAGATACCCCATTGCTGATTTTGTGTCTCACTCACAATTGTCTCATCGTTATTGTTTTTTTGTGTCTGCTCTATCTTCTGTGCATGTTCCTACCAGGTATACTGAGGCAGTATCTGACCCAAAATGGAAAGAGGCTATGGATGAAGAAATGAAAGCCTTAATGAAAGCAAGGACTTGGGAATTAGTGGATCTACCAGAAGGGAAAGGCATTGTTGGATGCAAGTGGGTGTTCACTGTGAAGCATAGGGAGGATGGGTCCATTGAGAGGTACAAGGCTAGACTGGTAACAAAAGGGTTTACTCAAAAAGAAGGGATTGACTACAAAAAAACCTTTGCTCCGATGGCAAAACTCAACACAATTCGAGTTCTATTATCATTAGCTGCAAATTTCTCATGGGAGCTACATCAGTTGGACGTGAAGAATGCTTTCTTGAATGGCGACTTGCATGAAGAGGTGTTCATGGATCCTCCACTAGGTTATGTTCTTGGCAAGAAGGTATGTAGACTGAGAAAGGCCCTATACGGCCTTAAGCAGTCCCCTCGAGTTTGGTTTGAGAAGCTATGTGGAGTCATGAAGAAAGGGGGTTACACTCAAAGTGGAGCAGATCATACCCTATTCATAAGGAAGAGAAATGGCAAACTTACGGCACTTATTGTCTATGTGGATGATATGGTAATTACAGGGGATGATCAGGAAGAGATTAAAAGACTAAAGGAGTTTTTGGTTGCTGAATTTGAGATCAAAGATCTAGGCCAACTAAGATACTTTTTTAGGATTGAAGTTGCAAGATCCAAAGAGGGCATCTATATATGTCAGCGAAAATACATCATTGATCTTCTTCAAGAGACAGGCATGATGGGGTGTAGGCCAGCCGATACTCGCCTTGACATTGCTTATGTTGTACATGTTGTCAGTCAGTTCATGCACACTCCTAAAATCCCTCACATGAAAGTTGTGGAAAGGATCCTCAGATATTTGAAGTCCTGCCCGGGGAAAGGGATTCTGCTCAGGAAAAACAGTAAAATTGAAGTTGAAGGATATACTGATGCAGATTGGGTTGGCTCTGTTGGGGACAGGAAGTCTACTTCTGGGTACTGTACCTTTGTTGGAGGAAATTTAGTTATATGGAGGAGTAAAAAACAGAATGTGGTTGCTAGATCTAGTGCAGAAGCCGAGTACCGAGCTATGGCTCATGGTGTTGCTGAACTCTTATGGCTGAAGATCCTGCTTGGTGAACTTGGAATAAAGATTGAGTGCCCTCTCAGGTTGTACTGTGACAACAAGGCAGCCATCAACATTGCAAATAACCCAGTGCAACATGATAGAACAAAACATATTGAGATAGACCGTCACTTTGTTAGAGAAAGAATTGTCTCAGGAAAACTCTGCATTCCTTATACTCCCTCCGAGATGCAGATTGCAGATGTTCTGACTAAAGGGCTAGCTACAGTGAAATTCGTGGACTTACTTGGCAAGCTAAACATGATTGACATCCATGCTTAGCTTGAGGGGGAGTGTTGGTTCGGCTGTCTTAATTTGTATGTTTATCTTTGTTGGGTCTTAAGTCATTAGTTATTGGGCCTTAGTTACTGGGCCTAATCTTATTTAGTGTTTATTTTGACTAGGTGTCCCATCACTAATCAGGGGCATTCTTGTCTATTTATGTAACACTATGTAATGTCCTTATATATAATAGATTAGGGCTGGCTGAGCATGATTCTGCCGCCCATTTCATTTCTTTTCTTCTTCTTCTTCCTCTTCTTCTCTCATTCGACAACCCTATTTTAGCAAACAGGGACAAATTAGTAATTGTTGAAGATAATGGAAAAGTAAAATGTATATTAATTTTCAGAAAATCAATATAATTTATATTAATATTTTATTATTATATAAATTTTAATAATCAATTTTAACATTAATTAATGAACATCCATTAAGAAGAAAAAGATTTTCTTAAGAATAAAAATACATACAATTATAATCAACACATAGTAGGTCTAACACATACTTCCCCTAGAAAATGAAGATCCCATGTTTGGACCTTGCCACCTCAATGCCCAAAAAATACTTTAGATCCCCAAGATCTTTAATCTCAAACTCCCAAAGAAAGTTTTCCTTCAATGCACCAATGTCACTCAAATCATTATCAACATTGACACCAATGATCCCCTTCTCTTCACAAACAAAGTATGATCAGACTGGGTTTGAGCATAACCAAACACAATAAATGCACTCCTAAACCTATCAAACCAAGCTCTGGGTGATTGTTTCAAACCATATAAGGACTTCTTCAAGCTGGATACCTTTCCTTTAGTCACATCACTGTAAAAACCAGCTGAAAGGTCCAAGTAAACCTCATCCTGCAAATCTCCATTAGGAAAAGCATTTTTTACATCAAATGGTAGGCAGTAGGGGTGAAGGTCATTTCTATGTTCCATTAGGCAGGTTCTAGGTTCATGGCAAAACCTAGAACCTGCTCTATAGGGGTCGATTCCAAGTTTTTTTGGAACCATAGCCTACCTTGTGAAGGTCATTTCTAGGGTTGGTTCTGACCTTGGCAGTTCCAAAGTCGGTTCTAGTGTCTACTCGTGGAATTGACCCTTCAACAAAAATTAAACATGTATTTTAAAAACTTGATTTTCAATAACGATAAAACATATAATTTAAAACTTATATTATCTTTATTAATTAAATTAAGTAATTTAATATGTAGATTATCATAATATACTAATATAGGTTCAAAATGTGTCATAATTTATATTTTGTAAATATTACCTTTACATTATTTATTATACACATTCAAATATTAAAATGAAAACAAATGATCAAATCACTTAAGTAACTCAATGGTAAAGTGAGACCATGGCTTTTGTAATCATGAGTGCTTGGGTTTAAATCTTCACATCCTTAAGCATATTTAAGGTTTATTTCAAGCCAAGTTTGGTTCCAAGGCCAGTTCCACCAAGGTCAGTTCGGGTAGAGTAAACCCCTAGGCCCTGGAACCGACTTGGTAAAGTGAGACCATGGCTTTTGTAACTATGAGTGCTTGGGTTTAAATCTTGACATCCTTTCCTTAAGAATATTTAAGGTTTATTTCAAGGCAAGTTTGGTTCTAAGGTCAATTCAGGTAGAGTAAACCCCAAGGCCCTGGAAGCGACTTAGGTGGGAGCCGGTTCCAAGAATTTAGAACCAAACCCAACACATTGTAACAGATCGGGTAGAGTCAGTTCAAGGCCGATTTGAGGTCGAGCAAGGTGCAAGTGACACAAAAGCTAGTCATTCCACTTTATTTGCACATACAAGTAGTTCATATGCCATTGCAAATTATGCCTCCACTACACGTAAGGGGGACCTCCCTAGATTATAGACTCAAGAGACTCAAAACATATGACCAATATTTTCACCATTTTCTGTCAAAATAACCAGTACCATTACCCTACCTTTTGTATTGCACGTTCCTAAATTGAGTACTAACCTTTTATCTATGAGCCTTTTGACAAAAAATTTGAATTATTCAGTAATTTTTTTCTCCTAGCCATTGTGTTTTATAGGATTTGGAGTCAAAAAGGACGATTGAGAGTCTTGAGGTGAATGGAGTCTTTTTTCTCAATGTGCTTTCCAATCATCAGAGTCATTATGTCAACAACAAGAGTAATGAATCAAAGTAGGTGAGTTAGATATGCTTTGCGTAATCGGTTAGGACATTTGTCATTTGGTTCTTTGCATTTTTTTTTCCAAAATTATTTGAGTCTGTTAAGTTGTCCAATTTGGAGTGTGAAGGTTTCCAACTTGGAAAACATTATAGACATTCATTTAAGGTAAGTAATAAAAGATGTTCCTCGGTTTTTGATATTGTTCATGTTGATGTTTGGAGACCATATCATCTTCCTTCTTTCAGTGGCTATCGTTACTTTCTACTATTTATGGATGACTATTCACGGTACTCTTGGGTATACTTGATGAGATTTCATGATGAGGTACCTTCCTTGGTACAACAGTTCCACCAAATGGTGCTAATGCAGTTTGGAATATGTCTAAAGATGTTCAGATCAGATAATGCTAGTGAATATTTCGAGACCAACCTTGCATCATATTTCTTAGTGCATGGAGTAGTTCATCAGGGTAGTTGTTCATATACTCCACAACAAAACGGTGTACCAAAAAGGAAGAATAGACATATTGTGGAAGTGGCAAGAAATATGATGGTGAGCTCCACAGTTCCAATTCGATTTTAGGGTAATGCAATTTTCGCAACAATCTTCTTGATTAATCAGGTACCCTCTCGTGTTCTTGGATACGCCGCTCCGTTCAGTCTTCTTACTCCTGAGGAAGAGATGTTTCATATTCCATTGAGGGTGTTTGGATGTGTATGCTTTGTCCATATCCTTGGACCTCACCACTCAAAACTAGACCCTAAGGCAAAGAAATGTGTATTCCTTGGGTATGCAAAAACTCAAAAGGGGTATTGTTGTTATGATCCTATGCCAAGGAGTCGGTATGCTACCATGGATGTCACCTTTTTTGAGTATACATCTTTCTTTTCAGAGAGCTTTTCTCAAGGGGAGTGTTTTGGGGAAGGAAATGAATAACCTACAGAGCTTCTTGTTCCATATCCTTTACCTACTCCAATGTCTAACCCAATTATTCCACCTACTTTGCCTACTTCATTACGTCTTGTTTCTCAATTTTTTACACGGAAACGCCTATGGAAGCACTGGGAGATTGATTTCATAGCACAGGAACCCACACCATTTCCCATCATCTCATTGAGATTCCAAGTTCAACTGACACAGATCCAGGTATGCATTTTGTTCCCTTTAATGTTTTGGTTCTTGTTGATATTACATCTATACCTGACACCACTACATATGACCTAGACCTTCCTATTGCACTCCAAAAGGGGAATAGAAAGTGCACATCCCATTGTATCTCACATCATCTTTTCTACAATGGGTTATCTCCCTCCTACCGGGCATTCCTTGCTTCTCTTGATTTTGTGTCTATACTCAGGACTGTTAGTGAAGCTCTCTCCAAACCTAAGTGAAAGACAACTATGTAGTAGGAAATTGAAGCCTTGATTAGAAACCAAACATGGAAAATTATGGACCTACCTAAATGGAAAGGAGACAATTGGTTGCAGATGGATTTATACTATGAAGTACAGGGCTGATGGAAGCATAAAAAGGTACAAGACAAAGCTGATTGCAAAAGAGTACACTCAGACTTGCGGGATAGACTACTTGGAAACTTTTGCATCGATGACCAAGATGAATTCAATTCGGATCCTTTTGTCTCTAGCAGCTTCTTACTCTTGGCTCCTCTTCCAACTTTATGTAAAGAATGATTTTTTTTTTTTAATGGAGATTTGAAAGAGGAGGTTACATGGACCTTCCAACTAGTTTTACAATGATGTGACATATGGAGATTAAAGAAATCCTTATAACCCCTTCCCAAAATGGAAACATGAGAAGTAGTGGACCTCCCCCACTTAAGCAAAACTTGCAGTGGCATATTAACTATATTAACTACATGTAGATGAATGACAAGTAATTAAATACCAATATACCAGTATCAGCACCTTCAATACCAACTACCTTTACGTGAGAATTTTTCCTTTTTCTTTTTCCTTCTCTTTTGGACGATGTCGAATCTAATTAGACATGATTGTGATAAAACGATCTCGGGTGAGCATTCCAACAATTAATCAAGAAATGAGAAAAAAAAAAAGAGAAAAAGAAATAAAGTAAACGAGATTCGAAATTTATTTCAACTCTTTAACCACAAGAAACGAGAAACGATTCAAAAAGATTGACAACCTACCTTAAAAGTACCGCGATAGTGAGTCCATGAACCCCAAGCGGTAGAGTATGGCTCTCCGATGTAATAAGGTAGATCCTTTATCCCCGTCCCAGATCCGGCAACAACACCCCTCAAGAATTTGAACATTTTGACAAGCAGAAGAAGATATCTGAAAAAGTGGTATTATGCAAGACAGAGCCAATATGGATTGAAACCTTAAGATGAAACAATTGGGATCTATTTGGTATTTGGCGAGCTACCAATTAAGTGATGTTTCAAGCTGTCGCACCGCGTTAACGAACCTCTCAGCGCCTCCGCGCTGCACGATACTCGACCCCATATTTTTTACGTAGGAACGTTGGAATTGGGATCATGAAAAATATGAATTTATGATGGTGTTCGGCATCGCAGTGTTTACATGCCGTCTGCATTGAAGCATAGCCAAGCCCCATTCTTGAACGGTATTTCGAGGTGCATGTGTATCGTTTTTATATTTTTTTCCCAGCGGGAAAGAAACTGTTTACTTTTTACGATCAAAATAAATGACAAGTTGTTTTTTATTCTTCCAAAGTGCTGCATGATAGATTTGTTTTTTATTTTTCCTCCGCAATCGACCTCACTATAGAAATTTCTGAAGGGGGCGTTCTATTTTTGGGTTTTGAGAAGAGAAAATTGGGATTTTGATCAACAAATCTATGCTTTTTTAGATTATGGAAAGTTTATTTTTATGGGAATCTCTTACGTGAATAAATAATTTTTACACCTATAAATAAAATTGCCGATATATGAGTGGGATAAAAAAATATTTTTAATAATAGAAATTTAAAAATAAAATGGTTATTACCTTATTTATATGAAAAATAAAAAAAAATATGAATAATAACTTTAAAAAAACTGATCAAAGCCTTAGAACATGTTGTTGTACCAATGCGTACCCATGCTTCTATGTAAAGAAAGGCATTATCCTTTTACTTAACAAAGAAAAGTACGATCTTGTAGCTAATTTAAAACCGATACATAATAATATTTTGGGTAAAATGCAAAATCCTCTCCTAAAATTTCTAACAATCATATATACCTCCTTTGTAGTTTTATTTTAATAAAAACCTTCCTTAAACTTTAAAGAACTCGACAAAAACTTTCCTTCCATCACTATTCAAACGGAAATTGATAAAATTACAAACTTGCCCCTATTTAATTGTTCATCCCTCAATTTCTCCTTGATTTCTTCTCTCTCTCTCTTCTTCGTCCCCACTCTATTCCATCGAGCCGAAGCACCCAAAAAGCATTATTCATCTTCTTCACAACAACAGCGAACAAAGTTTCGGTAACTAGCAGCAACGACCTCCTTGAAGCTCTCTCGTTCTATTATTTTCTCGCTCTTTTTCTCCGCCTCTCTCCCCTTTTTCTTTGTTTTTTTTTTTTCTCTCTCCCTCTCATTCACTTCTTCCCCATCTTTTGTTTCTTCTTCTCTCTGTTTTCCCTTCCTCTTCTTTTGACTGATGCAACTCTCAGCAACGGTGGTCTACTTTCTCCTCATCGCTTATCTCTTCAAGTAGAACACCAACATCCATCCAACCAACTAACAAAAAAGAAAAACAATAGATTTCTTTGTCGACCCATAAAACCCCAATTGCCTCTCTATCGTCGCAAATTATCGCCTGAATCAAATTTTCTGCAATGACGTTGATCGGAGTTTTCGCAGGGATATTCCTCCTGTTGGCTCTCTATTGTGGGATCGACCCTTTTAAGCACAGTGCCGTCTTCGGCTCCCCTGATTTTGTCGCTCACAAGATTGATGTGCCTCCATGGTCAGAGGTTCCAATCGAGAGGGACGGACACTCAAAATCTTTTGCAGAAAGCCGAGATTAAGTTTTAAGTCCAAGGTCCAGAAAAAGTGTTGCCTTTGACCCGCTCGATCAGGGACCTTACACTGGAGTTTCCGACGATCGGCTTCTTTTCTAGAACAGAAACTCCTGGACTACTAATTTAATGAGGACTAAATACCCCAAACAGAACTTGTGGGAAGAAGGAACGAGGGCAAACTCCAATGAGTTCTTAGTCAATGCATCTCCATGATTACCATGAACATGGAGGTTGTTGCTACAACACGGGCCAACTTCTTGCATGTATGGGATATCTCCATTAAAGGAGGATGGATAGCGACTACAACACTTACCATGTATGCAACCCATGATCTGAGAATTAAAAACAAATAATGCAACTCCTGAGGGAATCCTTAGAAGCAAATAAAACGGTTTCAAATCAAGGTGGGAGTAGGGAAATGGGCTTTTACAGAAAGCAACATTGAGGAATTAACGGACTGGGGCAGAATTAAGAACGAAATAGAGAAGTGAAATTACGCAATTAAAGAATCCATAACCAGCCTAATGACTTTAACGTTGGTTGCTTCGTCGGAGCATCAACAAGGATAGTTTTGTTGGCGTTGGGTTTTTCCATTTGGAACCAACGTTTTCTTCTCCGGTCACCAGAGCCGTTGTTACTTTCTGCTGGTTTCATTCATGTCGTCAAGGTCAAGGACTTGGCCTTAGATCCCAAAGCAATACGGATCATATGCAAAATGGTAAAATAGGTATTTAAAAAATAACATATCAATCAAACCCCAGCATTAATTCTGTGATTAATCGCTCCCGTTTATTGCACTCTATTTGGTTAAGAAAAGGTAGGGAAAACGAAACACAAGCCAAAATATTTTAATAGTTATCAAATATTATAAACCCCAACATAATGCATTCATTAATATTAATTATACCTTAAATTAAGATTTCAATCAATCTTATGTAAAAGAAAGTAGCTTTCTATACCAGGCTCTTAACAACGTTGTGATAACAACTATTATATATGTTCATAAATAACAAATATTATATTGAATATCATAATTAGTATATTATGGAAGCATTAAATTTGGTTATACTTAGAGCGGTTAAGGTTTGACATGGACGATTCAAGGATTGGGAGTGATGAGTTGCAATTTGGCGACATTGCATCACGTGGCAGCCCTGAATTGTTGCTTAATACCTCCACGCTATGTAGGCACACCTCGGCTCAAGACCAAGTTGGCAATTTTAGGACCAATATGACCATCTCAGGATCAGGTCAACCATTGCAAGACCAGCTCGTTCATCGCAAGACCAGGTCACCTATCGTAGGACCAGGTTGGCCATCGTAGGATTGAACTAGGGATCTCAGCATGAGGAGCGACCTCTCTTCGTCAGCCTAATCGAAGCACACTTGGCGACCTGTATGACGTGGTGGCTGGCCCCCATCATGAGTGGGCTATCGTCTCCAAATCCTTAGGGATCATGTTGCCCCGTCAACAAAGCTAACTTCCACCCCGCCCACCTCAGGCATGATCGGATAAGCACTTCCCGCTTATGCGAAGTCCATCTACGGGCGTGAAACCGCCTTCAAATCAGACGGGCTGAAGATCTCAGATGCGTTTCGTGGAGCTCACAGCAGTTAGCCTATATAAAGGTGTCCCCTTCCTCATAAAAGGTACGTGCGATTTAGCTCTTACACATTCTAGCTCTCTAGCATTCTTGCAATTGCATTCCCAGTTTTCTCACTTAGGCATCAGAGTGCCCACCCTGGGTAAAACAACCCGGACACTCTAATTTCTCTCTTTTGCTGCTCGACTAGGCGATCTACTAATTCCAACATCCGAGTTGTTCACCAACAAGGAGCACGAGATCATGTAACATCAATTGGCGCCATCTGTAGAAACAGACTATGTAAAAGCTAAGTTATCACCCATTTTCGGAACCTCAAGTAATGCCATCCTTAAGCAACAACAACAATGCCTAGATTGAAGGAACCCCCCGCAAGGGGGCAAAATCAGAATAATCAATCCGAACAAGTTCCCGAGGTTTCGCATAGACATAACCTCACAGCCATGTTTGTGAGGTTGCCCCCACAAGTTAAGCTCTCGGTGCTCCTTGCGAGAGCTGACGGCCAATAGACTATGAGGCCACCTCGTAGGTTGAGCCCTTCATGGTTCCCATGGGAGTTGATGCCAACAAATTGTGGAACTGCCATCGCAGGTCTGCTCTACCGAGGTGACGAGGTGTCTATAGGCTGAGGTGCTATGAGCGAACTAGCTTGTTAAAATTTTAGCAACCTGACTGAGACCCACTTTGTCAACCTGGACGTGCCGACTCACAATACATGCACTTCGACAAAAATCTATGAATGGGAAGCCAAACCGCGTTTAGCACTAAGGCTCCCTCAAACCTACCTATTCAAAACACGAGATGACCGACCAATGCTTAGCGCACCTCGTCTCGCTCAAACATGCAATATCGTCCTCGTCCTTGTCAACAGCACCATCATCGGTATCATTCTCATTGCCCTCTTCACTATCATCCACCTCAGTTTTGGGCTTCACACCGACCTTGTCGGCCACACCCTCGAGGACTGGTTTGAGGGATATTGCATAGAAGCCTGTGAATAGAGCAACCTAAGGAAGCAGTGGCACAATTTAAAGCCCTTCTTGAGGGCGAGCATGACGAACTTTGCTCTTGAGGTGCTCGAGCAAACAACGAAACTCCTTGATGACTACATCCCTAGCTCGTCGGATGTCCTCAAAGTGCTCGCTCTACCTCGTGCTGACAAGTTCGCTCTTATGCCCCGGTGGTCAAGATGGTGATCTGCTGCGCAATGCCGCATTCAGCCCCTAGACGCTTCCAATTTGGGCGAACAAATCAAGCTAACACCAATGAACTAGCTGAACTAAGTCACTTTGGGCCAAAGGCCTACAAGGAACTACTCCCTTCACCAAGCCAACCTTGACTCGAGAGTGGGGGGGGGGGGTAATTTGGCTCTCTAGTGACATTGTGCCACATGGTATCCCTGAACCGTTGCTTAACACCATAATGTCACATAGGCACCTTGGTTCAAGACCAAGTCGACCATCTCAGGACCAGGTCAACCATCTCAGGACCAGGTCACCCATCGTAGGACCAAGTCACCTATCGCATGAGCAGGTCAACCATCATAGGACCAGGTCGCCCATTGCAGGACCAAGTCACCTATCGCAGGATCTGGTCGGCCATCGCATGATTGAGTTAGGGACCTATAGGACATGGTAGCCGACCCCCATCATGAGTGGGCTATTGTCTCCGAATCCTCTAGGATCACGTCACCTCGTCGATGGAGCTAGGGGTGCAACTTGGGTGAGACCAACCCGAGCCCGAACCAGCCCAACTCAAAATTTTACATGGGCTAGGCTTGGATCTCCGATCCTCACTCTGGGCTCGAGCCCAAGAAATCGAGCTTTTTCGGGCCAAGCCCATGCCTAGCCCTTAGGTAGCCCGAACCGGCCCAACTACACGCACAAAAACATATATATGTTAATTTTGCATACGTTTTTACACACACACACACACATATTTACCTATTTACAAACATATTTTGCATACATATATACATAAATATATGTATACATATTTGCATAAATACATATATGTATAATTTTAGAGTGAGTTCATTAACCAGCTCAAGCCCAACCCGAGTTTATCAAATTACAATGTAGGCTGGGCTTGGGTTGGGAAAATCAGGCATGACCTCAAGCTCGATCCAAGCTCACACTTTAACTCCAAATTTTAGGACCAGGCCCAGATTGATCATAAATCTGACTCAACCGGCCCAAATTTTAGGACCATGCCTGATTTTAGGACCAAGCCCGGAAAATCAGGCTAACTACCGCCCCGCCCGCTTCGGGCGAGACCGGATAAGCACTTACCACTTATGCGGAGTCCATCTACGAGCGTGAAACCGCCTCTGAATTAGAGGGGCCAAAGTTTTCATATGCACTTTGTGGAGTTCATGGCAATTAGCCTATATAAAGGTGTCCCCTTCCTCATAAAAGATATACACGATTTAGCTCACACACACACACACACTAACTCTGTAGTATTCTTGCAATCACATTCCCAATTTGATGACTTAGGCATCGGAGTGCCCACCTCAAGTAAATCAACCCAAACACACTATTTTTTTCTCTTTTACAACTCAACTAAGTGATCTACTCAATCCGACGTCCGAAATATCTGCCAACAAGGAGCATGAGATCGTGTAGTATCATAGGGAGTAAGAGAGAATATTTCGAATATATATATATATATATCCTATTCCCTCTTAAAATGCTTGAAGAGAATGGGACAAGTAGAGTTTGGGGGTTTCCAATCCTACCCCTCCCTAATTTCGTATTTCCAATCCTATCCCCTCTTAAAATGACCGAAGAGAATAGGAGTATGGGACAAGTAGAATTTGGGGGTTTCCAATCCTACCCCCTCCCTGATTTCATAATTCCAATCATATCCCCTCTTAAAATGCTTGAAGAGAATGGGACAAATAGAGTTTCGGCGAACACCCTAGACTATAAATGTTTGGTTCATTTTTAGAACAGGTCGAGTCCAACCAAATTAGTAAATGAGATAATTAATGAATTACTAATGCATTAATTAATAAATAAGTATATAACAATAATCTATAATTAATAAATTAGAACAGTTAAAGCATTATTATTATTTATAATTATTAATCAATAATATTCATTTAAATTTACAAAAATAATAATAGTAATTTCTGAAAATAAATACAAATAATTAATTTATTAATAAATTGCTATTATATTTATCAATAATCTCTAAAAATTTTAGTAATTTATTGTTGGTAAAAGATATTGAAATAATTACATATCTAAAAATTATAATTATGATTTCAGATAATTAAGAATTATTGATTGATTTCATTCGATAATGAAAGATAGTTTGGTGTAGTTTTTGGAAATTATTGAAAATTTGTTGATTATTCAACCAATAAATAATTATTGAAAATTAATAATTGTTTATTCAGAAAATTAGCATAATTCTCATTACTACATTTTCAGAAAATTATTGATTAATTTTAATTGAAAATAACAGATAAATTAGTGCAATTTTGGAATTTTATGACATTTTTTATTTTTGGAATATTATGGAAATTATTGTAATTATTGAAAATTTATACTTATGTTATCATAAGTTATAATTATTGAAATTTTTATTATCATCAATGTAATTATAATTATTACACTAAAATAATTGTTATTGTAGTTTAACTAATTCATTTTTTCATAATCTCAACTAGTACTTCCCATTATCTAATAATTTTTGAAAAACTAATAATATAAAAAATTGTGAATCTTGATTTAAAATAATGGAAATTATTAGTAATAATCACTGTTACATAATTAAAAATTTTCCATTTTGTATCAATTCCAATAATGTAATTATTAAATTACACAAATTTCCATTATTTAAAAATAATAATTACTATAGACTTATAAATTACAATAAAATCTGTCATTTGAAATTACTGTAATTACAGTAATTTTGAAATACAGAAATTCCAATAAAAATTATTAGTGTAATAATTACAGTTGGTTTCAAAATAATTTTAATACACTAATAAATCTTATAGGAAATTTAATTATTGTAATGAAAATTTTATTTCTAATTACAGATTTGTTTTTCATATTAACCTTATTACAGAAATAATTATCTTTGAAATTTTAGTGTAAATTATTATTTTACGGAAATTTATAACAATAATTATTATTGGAATTTTATTGTTGATAATAATTACCGTAGTAATTATCATTGGACTTTACATTTCAGAAATTTAATAATGTAATTTTATTATTAGTGTAATAATAATTATTAAGTTACATTAATTATTATAGTAAAATTTATTATTTTCAAAATACTGTAATTCCAATAATAATTATTAGTGTAGTTAAATTAATTATTTTTTCAAAATAAATATTACACTAATAATTATTATTGGAGTTTTGGTGTAGTAATTAAATAGAGTAATCAGTATAATAAATTATTTACTATAGTTATAATTTCTTAAAATTAATTTTATTACACAAACAATTAAATTGGGTTATTTTCCAGAAAATTTACTAAAAATAATGGATATACAAAATTTTCAACCAATAATTTCTTTATAAATATATTTAAAATTAATTAAACATTATAAAATTGAAGAATAAAGTCAACAATTATAGCTCCAAGAAAGAGTTGGTGGAGTTTGCAAATTGGCAAACAAAATATCATAATTTTGGAAATATTTTAAGAAAATAAAAAATATATTAATGTAATTTTGGAAAAATTCTTTAAAAAGTAGTAAATAATTATTGAAAATTATTGGAATGTTTTGGAAAATTGAGAAATTTTATTACATTTGATAGATTTTGAAAATTTATTTAAAAATTATGTGATTTTCATTTTAAATTATTAAAGATAAATTAGTATTGGTAAAGGAAAACAATAATTTGAACCAATAATTACACAAATTATTTCTGTTATTAATATAAATTAATATAATATTGGAAAATTTTAGAAAAGGAAATTATTAAATAACTTATATTGGAAACTAAAAAATAATTTAATGTAATTTTGTAAATAATATATTTAAAAAGAAAATAAATTATTTAATATATTTAAACATCAATATTCTAGTATATATACTTTTGGAAATTTAACAACAACCGACATTACTTTTCTTGTACATCGCACAGGTCCTCTACTACTATATAATAAACATCCCTACTAATGCAGGGTATTTGGCCCGACCTAGTAATAGGGGCACACATGGACACGACCTAACCGACAGGATGATAGCTCACTCCGATGCATCAAGTCTACAACGGACCAAGCTCAGATAACCGAACCACCTCGGGACAAGTTCACATCGGAACACGATCGCATCAAGACCACCTCGGTTCCAAGGCACTTCGGCATTCGTACCAAGTCGGATCCAAAGGGCACTAGCTCGAGTAATATTGACCAACCTCTACATGACAACCCCGAAGATCTTGCCACCAGATTCCACACTTTACGGGATCACGCCTCGTAACTGCTAGCCTTATCTCCACCGTTCGATTCGAGCGAAAGCGATAAGCCTTATCGACTAACAGTGTTATCTCTTGTTAATATGGAAACATGCCTCATCATAGCAAGAGTCCCGGAACCACTTCGAAAAACCCGCGAGGACTCCAGTCTATAAAGACCCCAACACTCCAGGGGCGAAAGTACACATAATCTCTGATCACTAGCTCCCTTACTTTCTAAGCTACCATCAGCTCGCAAGTTAGTGACTTACGCATCGGAGCGACTTCGCCAGGTAAGCGCCCCCGGGTTCTTTGATTCTCTTTGTGTATATTAGTCAAGTCTGTCGTCTACAGGAAGCCAAGTCATCTCCAGCTAGGAGCAGCCGGATTGCGTCGCATCATTTGGCACCATCTGTGGAAAACGCTTCAAAAAGTCTCTTTCCACTAAAGCATCCCAGACTCAGTATCCATGGCATCTTCCAGTAATGCCGGACAGAACACTGACATGAACGTCTCTACGGGACAACTTTAGGTCCCAACCGTGTGCATTGGACAGTTCACTGTGCCTCTCTCCACAAGTGGGATTCTGACACTAAACGTGCCTCAGGTCATTGCACCGGTGAATGCCCCACTCCCTCTTACGGTGGGTGCAACCTTTGCTGAACCTTCTATCATTCCCTCGGTAGTCGGACAGAATCAACTTGACGACATGGTACATTGCGTGCGGGCTATGCAAGGCCAAATGCAATAGGTCCAGCAATTTCATATGTACCAACAGCAAGTCCTGAATCATGTTTGTCAGCAACATGACCAGTAGCAGTTCCCTTCGCTGCCACAGAATCAACAGTCGGTTCCACCTCGGCATCCGGCGACACAACAAATCAAGCTTTGCCGCCAGAGCAATTGCCCTCCTCGTCGGGGAGAGACCTCCCAGATCCAGAATCCTCTCAAGAGTTAGGTCTTGTTCCGCAGTAGGAGGGAGAGACATGTCACTCCTCCTGCCTCGCGGCAAGTGAATAGGTCGGGAGACACTTAGCCCACCAGAGTTGCTTCACCTCGGCCTTTGCAGTTTGAACTTTTGCTTGAGAAAATTGATTCAGGATTATGGCCCGGACTCTAGACAGGGCCCCTCCGTCCACAGCAGCCACCACCAGCAGTTTGAGCAGCTCCCTGCCAGAATAGTGCCTAACAACATAGAAGCCACCAGCACTAATGCGAAGCCAATAAAGAAGCAGGAGAAGCGGCGTCGTAAGGCTCGCCGAGCTGCAATTCAAAGTCAGCCTAACCAACCTAAAGGCAAAGAAGAGGCGAGCTCGGGAATCGTGAAGACCACTCTGCTCCTTTCTGTGCCATCTCCTTTACCCTTCAAACTCCTAGCCGTCCTGATGTCCAAAGACTTCAAGGTACCTCTCTTGGACAAGTACGACGGGTCGTTCAACCCGAATGATCACGTGGATTCTTTTCAGTCACAGATGCACCTAGCTGGGGCTGATGAACCCTGCATGTGCATTTCCTTCTCCACAACCTTTAAGGGAGTGGCTCGTACATGGTACAGAAACCTCACACCCGGGACAATTAAAAGTTGGGTGCAGTTCGTACAGATCTTCACCTTGCACTTCATCACCAGCAAGAGGTTTCCGAGGTCCCAAGAAAGCCTCTTCAACATAGTCCAAAGGGAGGGAGAGTCGATCCGGAGCTACATCAAGCATTTCAACAACGCATGCTTGCAGATCCCCGACCTAGATCCCGCTGTGAGACCCACAGCTGCGAAAGGCATCACCCACAAGGAGTTCAAGTGGCACGTGGTAGCCAATGAGCCTAAATACGTCATAGAGTTTCTCAAGCTCGTTGACCAGTTCATCAGAACAGAAGAAGAGATGAACCAAAAAAGTGAGAACCCACCAGAAAAATGGAAAAGAGAAGGTGACGCCTCAACCAACGGGGATAATAAGCGAAAGAAGGACGAACCAGTTAGAGGAGGGAATAAACCAGATCAGCACTTCCGAACTCCTCCCGCTGAAAGGACGAGCTACACGCTCTTGAATGCGAAGCGAGGAGAGATTCTTATGGCGATCAAGGATGCCTCCTATGTGAAGTGGCCACCTTGAATGAGAGGGGATCCAAATACGAGGAACAAAAATGTATACTGTCATTTTCATAGATACCACAGTCATAGCACCGAAAACTGTAAAAACCTCCGCAATGAGATCAAAGAACTCATCCATTGTGGATACCTAAAAAATTTTGTACAAAAAGAAAATAAAAATCAAGCAGATCAACAAGGGGAGCAAGGGAGAGATGCTCCCGAGACCAGCAATAGATAAAGCGAGCAGCCGCTGAGACAACTGCCCGAAGAAAGGCCAGTTTGAGGGGTAATTCATATGATCACCAGCGGGTCAATTGTCGCGGGCTGCACATCAGTTGCGGCAAAGACATCGGCTCGTAAGTTAGAAAGAGAAGATCAGAACCCCCCGAAGCGGCCAAGGTTCAAAGAGCATGTATTCTTCATTGAAGATGATGTGCACGAGATCCAATACCCCCATGATGACGCGCTCATCATAAATATGAGAATCAATGACTTCGAAGTGAAGCACGCCATGGTCGATTCAGGCAGCTCGACAAATATACTGTTCAAGGACACGTTCGACAAGTTGTAGCTCCCAGAAAGCGACATCAAGCCCATAAACACTCCTTTGGTAGGCTTTAGCAGAGAAGAAGTCAGGCCCCTAGGTTGAATTTCAATACCTGTAGAGGTCGGCACGAGTATTGCAAGATTCGAGCATACTTTTCTAGTGGTTGCGACTCGCTCCCCATACAACACCATTATAGGTCGGCCTATCACCCATGCTCTTCGCACATTGGTGTCCACCTATCCACCTATTATTTGGCTATGAAGTTCCCTACAGACTTTGGAGTAGGGGTAGCTCGAGTCTCGCAAATGTTATGTTGCCGCCCTCAAAGGGAAAGCCAAGGTAGTAGATGATATTCGAGATAGAGCAACCTACAGAGTACACCGAGGAGCGAGCTTCGCCACCCTCAAAGGGAAAGCCAAGGTAGCAGATGACCTCGAGATAGAGCGACCTATGGAGTACACCGAGGAGCGAGCTTCACCGATAGAAGAAACGGTTCCTATACCCGTTTCAACAGAAGATCCGATTAGGACTCTCCAAATTGGCGTATCGATTGAGGAGCTCCTGCGTTCTCAACTGGTAAGTTTCTTACTTGAAAATTTGAATGTGTTTGCATGGTCCGCGGCAGAGATGTCTGGTATAGATGCTAAGATAATAACTCAAAAATTGAACACTGATCCTATAGTTAGACCCATTAGACAGAAGAAACACAACCTAACCGAGAGCGCTGGAGAGTAGTCGACGAGGAAGTCGGGAAGCTTCTCGTAGCTGATTTCATGAGGGAGGTCCATTACCCGAGCTGGGTGGCTAACCCCGATATGGTAAAAAAGGCAACGGTAAACGGTGCATGTGCGTCGACTATACCGACCTGAATCGAGCTTGCCCAAAGAACACTACCCACTTCCCAAGATTGATCGTCTAGTGGACGTGACCTTAGGGCACGAGTGCTGAGTTTTCTGGATACATATTCGGGCTACAACCAAATCAAGATAGACCCTGCCGATGAAAAAAAACGGCCTTCATAACCGAGCTAGGCCTGTACTGTTACAAGGTCATGCTCTTTGGACTAAAAAATGTCGGGGCAACATTTCAAAGATTTGTAAACCAACTCTTTGAGCCGCTGAACGACAGGAAAGTAGAATGCTATGTAGATGACATGGTCGTCAAAACTCAATTTTCAAATGATTTAATAAAAGATCTGCATTGTGTTTTTGAAATTTTGCGCAAATATAACATGAAGTTAAACCCTAACAAATGTGTCTTCGGTGTCACCTTGGGTAAATTCCTGGGTTACATTGTTCACTGACGTGGCATCAAAGCCAACCCTGACAAAATAAAGGCCATCCTAGATATGAGACTGCCCCATAAATTGAAGGAGGTTCAGAGGTTGAACGGTCGTATAACCGCTCTGAGCCGCTTCATGTCTAACTCCACAGATCGCTGCCTGCCTTTTTCAAGGCAATTAAAAAGAGCAAGGACTTTGAATGGACCAAAAAGTGCTAGCTCGCCTTCGACGAGCTCAAAAAATACCTAATCAGTATCTCGGTTCTGACCCGACCCGAGGAGGGAGATATTTTGAAGTTGTATCTCTCCGCGATTGACGAGATAGTCAGCTCGGTACTGATAAAAGAAGTAGATCGGGTTCAACGACCCATCTACTATGTTAGTAAAGTTTTGCAAGACACAAAAACAAGGTATCCAGAGATCGAAAAGTTGGCGTACGCGCTGGTCACCACAGCTCAAAAGCTTCGACAGTACTTCCAAGCCCATACCGTCGTCGTTCTCACCAACAAACCTCTGAGGCAAGTTTTGCTCAAGCCCGAGGTCTCTGGTAGATTGACGAAGTGGGCCATTGAACTCAGTGAGTACGACATCCAGTACGAGCCTCGGACAACTATCAAGCCCCAAGTCTTAGCCGACTTTGTCATGAAATGTACCTTCAGCACTGTAGTCCCTAAATTGATTGAGCCCAAGCATAGAAAGGAAGCTTCAACCAGCGCGATGCCTCTCCCGGTTATAGCAAAGCCAACCTGGGATTAGGAGCCATGGGTCCTCCATGTGGACGGCTCGTCAAATCAGCAAGGTAGCGGAACTGGTATCATTCTGTACAGACCAAGCGGGGTGAAGCTGGAGTATGCACTTCGGTTCGAGTTCACCGCGTCCAATAATGAAGCGGAGTACGAAACATTGATAGTCGGGCTTGCTTTAGCGAATGAAGTACGAGCCAAACACATCATTATCTGCAGTGACTTCCGGCTCATGGTCAACTAGGTCACTAGCGAATATGAAGCTTGCGAGCCAACCATGGTCGCCTACCTAGCCAAGGTCAGAGAAGCTCTGTGCGGTTTTCAGTCTTACTTCATTAGGCAGATCCCGAGGTCCGAGAATGTTGAGGCCGATGCCTTGTCCCGGTTAGCCAGCACAAGCGACAATACCATGAGGACCGTGTACATAGAGAACCTGCCTTGGCCCGACATTCTTGGGGGGTAGAAGAGGTCGCTCCTGTTGCACAAGCAGAGCCGAGCTGGATCGATCCACTCGCGAGTATCTTGCTTCACGGGACCCTCCCTGCAGATCGCAACGCGACTAGAAGGGTAAAGCGACGGGCAGCCAAGTATGTCATAATAGACGGACGACTGTACCTAAGATCCTACATGCTCCCTAGACTTGCTCATGGGTCGGGTGGCCCGACGGGCAGGCCCGACCCGACCCGACCCTGGACGGACACTTGGGGGTAGGGCTCTCGCCTAGAAAATGCTACGACAGGGATACTACTAGCCCACGATGAAGGTAGATGTGCTTGAGCTCGTCAAAAGATGCGACAAGTGTCAAAGGCACGCCAACGTCCACCACCAGCCTGCTACTGACCTGAAGTATCTCATTAGCCCATGGCCCTTCGTGCAGTGGGGAATCAACATCCTTGGACCATTCCCACTAGCAATAGGACAAAGGAGATTCTTGGTGGTAGCGGTGGATTATTTCACAAAGTAGGTGGAGGTGGAACCTTTTGCGACGATCACAACAAGAAGAGCGCAAAACATCTTTTGGAGGAGCATAGTATGCCGCTTTGGACTACATCGAGTGCTTATCTCTAACAACAACAAGCAAATCAAGGATATCAAATTTTAGAACTGGTTCAACATGATGGGGATACAACAGAATTTCACCTCGGTGGCACACCCTCAAGCAAATGGTCAAGCGGAAGTCACAAACAGGGCCATCCTCCATGGACTGAAAGCATGTTTAGCTCGAGCTAAAGGACTATGGGTAGACGAGCTGCCTAGTGTACTATGGGCTTATCAAACACTATGAAGATCGCCACGGGTGAAACCCCCTTAAACCTCACCTATGGCACAGAGGCAGTAATCCCAACTGAGATCGAGGTGCCTACGCTATGCCTGGAGGCATATGATGAAGAGACAAATGAGGATGAGCTACGCACCAACCTTGACCTAATAGAAGAGGTATTGGACCTCACATACATCCGGACCACGGCCTACCAGCAGAGAGTGGCTCGGTACTATAATGCCAGGGTCAAGAAGCAGAACTTCCACATTAGAGACATGGTTCTTCACAAAGTCATGGTGCCTAAGCCCGGTGTTGGTAAGCTCGGACCGAATTGGGAAGGACCCTACCAAGTAAAGCGAGTGCTCGAGGAAGTTACGTACGAGCTCGAAACCATAGAAGGAAAATAGTTGCCTCGGGTGTGGAACGTCAGCAATCTAAGGCAATACTACCTGTGATCGTCTAACTGGAGAGCGAACTGCAAGTCACTCCCAGAAGTCTAAGAACTAAAAGTGTCGAGCTGATGAAAGACCTCGGCATTATATAAGCCCCAGTCACCTCCTCAGCATGGGCAAGATCAAGGAGGGTGGACAATAAATTGCCCCCAAGGGCTAAGGGATAAAGTACTGAGTTGACGGACTCGTCGCCATATAAGTCCCAGTCGCCTCCTTGGCATGGGCATATAAATCCCAATCGCCTCTTCAGCTTGTGTGATCAAGTCCCAATCGCTTACTTGGCATGGGCACATAAGACCCATTCGCCTCTTCGACATGGGCATATAAATCCTAGTTGCCTCTTCGGCATAGGAAAGTGCCTCTAATGCCTAAGGCATAGACAACTCGGATATAAGCCCTACGATGTCTAGCCCACTTCGGCATATAATAATAGGTTGGGCCCATTAGGGACAACTAGCATCTAAATGAGTAGCCCGTGCGCGGACAGGTCAGGTATATACCCTGTAATGTCACTCACCTCGGTGTACACTACATGAAGTTACCCCTACTAGTAGTCCGGGTAGATAGTTCGGGGTGATCTCCACTTAGAAAATTTTGATTTTTTGTTATCCTTACTATTGTCCAGCTCGGTAGCTCGACAATTCGGGTAACCTGTACATTCATTGCCCATATCAGGAGTCACTCACACTTAGAATTATTTTGCACATAGGTTACTTAGAAACATTGTATTCCATTAATGAAAAAAGTGTGGGTACAAATATTTCATTGTAACCCGAGCTCGCTAGCTTCGGGGTGTACATCCATGATTCAAAAAAAAAGGAAAGAAGAAGAAAGGGCCAGAATCACGCAGAAGGATTACTAACCACATCCGAGGGATCCACCACTTCGACCTCGTTATCGCTCTCCTCCTCTAACAAATCGGGCTCCTCGTTCGCTACCTTGGCCACTCTGGGGGCTAAGCCAGACATCATGATGGCACCAAGGTCGAGATCATGGAACTTTTGCCGAACTAGATACCTGCACAGCTTGAACATGGAGCAGTAGGAGCTTGAGCCATATTCGACCTAGAGAGCACGAAACTTCGAGGACTTCTTGAAGCGCTCAATGACCTGGTTCCTTTCTTCTGATCGCGCCTCCTGGATAGCGGTCTCGAAGATCTGGGTACGCTCTTGGACCATTGCTCAAGATTTTCGACTTCTCGTTGAAGTCGTGTCTTCTCCTCGATCATCATTGAGATCAGCTCCTTTTGCTTCGCATTCTCCCCAGTCATCGATGAGATCAGCTCCTTTTACTTAGCGTTCTCCTCGATCAGCAAGGAGATCTGTCCATCCTGGTCCAAAACCAGCTGCTTATGGCACTCGACTCCCTTTTTAGCCTGAAGTACCTCGCCCTGAGCTAGGTCCAGCTCGCGATGGAGCTTCTGTACCTCCACCTTGGCATCCCGAGTCTCCTTTGAGTAGATCACAGACTAGCAGGCCATTGCATGAAGGGCAGAATTCACCTTTCAAAAGAAAATCGAGGTAAGTAAAAAAAAGGGGGATGGAACTGAAGGTAGAATACTTACCACCAAGCAGTGGCTGGAAGCTAATCCCAAGAACCGGGCCGAAGACATATTAGCCCATCACGCAACCTCATCCGAAAAGATGGCATCCTTGCTCTTGCGCACCGCGATCATGTGATCCATGATGTTGTCTTTCTCGCTCGCAGGGGTACTCTCTGGCTCAACAACTGGCTCCTCTGATGAAGACGTGTTCTCTGGTTCCTGAGGACGAGTATCCTCCTCGCGGACCTCATCCACAACCACTTCAGGGCATGCAAGTCGGGCTTCCTCCTTGGGGGGCTCGGTGGGGATCAGCTCCGCGGCCAGAACCTCAGTTGGTCCAGAGGTTGAAGGCCCAACTTCCCGGCGAAGTCTCTTCACGGCCTTCCGCTTCTTCCCCCTCAAGGAGCTCCTCAGGAGGCTCTCCGCGTCGACCTCTGGCATTGTAACTGCAAAAAACGAACAGTTAGTCAAGAACTTAAAGGGTATTTTAAGTAAATATCCGAAAGGAAACCTACCGGGGGGGCTCAAACCAGCACGCACTAGTGCATCCTTGGCCAAGAAGTCTTTCATATCAAGCCCGAGGTCCCTCCACGAGTTGATCACCGCCCTGTTCTCTCTGTCCAAGCTCACCCCGGGGTCCTGAGTAGCCACCCTCCAGTGGGTTGGGAAAGACCACCCTTCCGGGTTATGAGCGGTGAAGTATCGCCTTTTTCAGGTCGGAACCATGTTCGGGCAGTCATGCAAGATTTTGAATCCGAGCCTGGGAGAGATGTAATAGCTCTGTCTGACGTCCCCGCACAGACAGGCTGAGTTTTGCTTGATCGCACAGATCGAGCTGAAGGTATCCAGGGTTAGGGGTCGGTCGTAGGAGTGGAACAAGGAAATAGTGCCAACAATGTTCCGAATAGAATTCGGATGAAGCTGGTCAATGGTAATATTATAAAACCTAATTATTTATACTAAGAAAGGGTGAAGTGGGAAGCGCAGCCCTGCCGCGAGCTGCTCCCCAAAAATGGTAAGCTCATTGTGATCATGAGCCCAAGGGTATTGACCTAAAGGTAAGCTAAAGACCAAGCTATCGGGGAGACGATAGCGGGACACTAAGTACAACAGTCTGTCCGAAGACAGTGTGGAAGGCTCGAAGTCATCGGGATCCCAACCTCGGGAAGAAGATGGGGCCCCCGATCTGGAGGACGAACCCTCTTCCTGTCGAGAGGTGACTTCCCCGACAGGAACAACAACACCCTCCACCTCGCTAATACTATCTAAGAGCCTATCTGTACTAGGACTCGACATGATTTGAAAAGCAGGAAAAAGCTAAAGAACGAGGACTCACCGAAAAGAAAAAACGAAGTGGAAAACGGAA
This sequence comes from Nelumbo lutea, assembly GCF_056320005.1. Lineage (NCBI taxonomy): Eukaryota > Viridiplantae > Streptophyta > Magnoliopsida > Proteales > Nelumbonaceae > Nelumbo > Nelumbo lutea. The sequence continues at coordinate 1,312,319 of NC_142685.1, read as the reverse complement.
AGAAAATTGAGCTAGAAGACTTCGACGCAGAGGTACGTGTAATCACTGCTCACTAGCTCCCTTACTTTCTAAGCTACCATCAGCTCGCAAGTTACTGACTTAAGCATTGGAACGACCTCGTCAAGTAAGCGCCCTCGGATTCTCTGGTTCTCTTTATGCAGATTAATCAAATCTATTGTGTACAAAAGATAAGTCATCTCCAGCTAGGAATAAATGGATTGCGTCGCATCAACTACTATTTTTGGATTAATGAACACCCGTTGTGAAAGTATAGCAAAAGATGACTGAGCTGAATTTGTTGGATTCGGCTTAGTCAATGCAAGACCCGTTCGAGAGGGAAACATACACATTTTTTTTTGCTGAAAAAAGGTACACATTGCAATATATATTCCTTATGTTTTACATATCCGTACATGGTCACGGGTTACGCCCGGGTAATGGCGTAAATTTAGCGTATCAACTTTTTTTTTACATCGTCCACCACCTCCACCGAATTCCTAATTCATTCATCGGCCACAATGATTGTAATTTGTAAATAAACTCACAATAGAAGACAAATTTAATTAAGAAGATAAAAAATAAAGAGCATGATACATAAGCTCTTAATCAAAATACTCTTGGTTTTGCCACAATGGTGGAGTGTTTCACTATGTGCAAGCTGAATTGCTCACCCTTCTCTGTAGTGTCAAGCTTTGATTGCCCTGGAGGTGGCAAGAGCTCAAAATTCTGCACTGGATGACCCAATGTGATATCTGAAAGAATGGTAGGATTCATCTAATGGACACCATGAAGGGTGTGGAATGGGTTGGCAAATTTCAAAAATTTTTCTACCTTATTCCAATTGAGAATCGTTTTCCCTAAATTTAGAATACAATATTCAAGGATTCTACTTGAACCATAATCAAACTAGATCTGAACCAAAAGGAAACAGGAAGGGTTATACCTGATCCAGAGAAACAATATCTCCCAAAGTTGGTGTTCACACCCAAAGAAGAAACCAAGATCCATTCCTACTGAAGATGACACAGCTGTGGATGGAACAGAACCAACACGATGCGTCCTACACACTGGATCCTTCGCAAAAATCCTCTGAAAACTTTGAACACCGAATCTTTTTGGTCTTTCTTGCAAGACTGTTGTCAAGAACTGATTTCTTGACTTCCTATTGCTGCAAAGATCCAATCTTGCAACAGGGAATGGCGGCTGCTGGAGGAGAAATCTAAGGACGAAGAGGGCTGAATTGTGTATCTTCTCTCTGGAGTTTGTGTGAGATCAAATCTCAATTCGTAGGAGGTATATCTTGCATACCAACCCTAGTTCGAAATCTAATATTTCTGTTAGGGTTTCTCCTCTTTCTTCTTGATTAAGAAACCTTCTAATTTGGGAGTTATCCCAATCCAAATCAGTATTTGGATAGGAGATAATCTTAATCTTATCTGCAGATTAAGTTAGCTAACTCCTGATCTTATTAGGAGGTTACCAGATTCAAATATAATTTGAATTTGGTCTCCTAGAGTGGATAAGGTTAAAAACCCAATCCTTTTACTAACATTAATCTCATATTCGCCCCATGAATAGGTGATCATATCAGCCCAGTTCGAAATGGGCTTTTGGCCCATTAAGTGTTCAGTGTTTAACTAGTTTCTAATTTGCTGCCCAGTTGGGCTTCTTTGTATGGCGTGGGACCCAATCATTGATCTACACACCAGCCACATGGGTTCGGGCCAGCCCTTATTGCAAGGCCCAGTCGAATTCACTGAAAAACTCAATGACCCCCTTGAGCCCATCACATGGACCCTATGGGCCCAACACTTACATTAAGTGGTCCTTGGGCCAAGCCATCTTATAAAAACCCAGGGACTGTGGGCATGTGCAAAATTAGCCCATTAGGTATTATCCTAAATGGTCTTACACTTAACCTCTCAGCTCTTAATGATCAAGCACTGCCCGATAAGAGAATACATCTCCCTCGGTTGCAAGGAACAGTGCCGCACTCTTTACTCACATGGATCCCGGGAATTAAAACCTTTTGCAAATCTTTTGAAACCGTACATATACATACATATATATATTAATTTTGCAAAACAAAATTCCAACGATTGAAATCAACTGCCGGTAGTTTGGTTTCCATTAGAGAGAGTGCATTCCCGATCATTACCATTGTCCGACAAAGGGGCTGATCCTGTCACTATGATCACTCACTCAGATGAATTCTCAGACTGCCCCAACATATCTAGGTTTTGACCCCGCTAAGGATCTCACTAATTGACACATCAAAGACAGTCCGATCCAACACCTAGTGTTGTGTCATAATCGAGTCCAGGGGTCAGGTGTAACTTTCCAGTTTTGCCCATCTGTCTCCAAGGTCTAGGGCAATATTGGAAATCTGGTCCAGTTCAAGGGTTCAAACAATTTCATACTGCATGTGCCTTGGGTCTTACCCTAATGGCCGAAGCAAGCCATCCCAACACTTGGTGGCACATCAGTATCAGCCTTGGCAGGATAAATCTCCCCAGACTTATCCAATGGCTGTGAACATTTAAAACTAACACAAGTTTCTATAAGTGTCCAGTTTTAGGGTCTTACACAGAATTATAACAAACAACATGAATCAAACATGTATTTTATTTATTTACACTAAATGTCAAAAGTACATCAAAATGGATTGAAGCTAAAGGCCACAATGATTGTAATTTGTAAATAAACTCACAATAGAAGACAAATTTAATTAAGAGAAAAATAAAGAGCATGATACATAAGCTCTTAATCAAAATACTCTTGGTTTTGCCACAATGGTGGAGTGTTTCAGTATGTGCAAGCTGAATTGCCCACCCTTCTCTGTGGTGTCAAGCTTCGATTGCCCTGGAGGTGGCAAGAGCTCAAAATTCTGCACCAGACGACCCAATGTGATACCAAGGATTGGCAGCGCTAGTATAATTCCAGGGCAGCTTCTCCGCCCAACACCGAATGGGAGGTACCGGAAATCATTCCCGTTGGCCTCCACCTTGGATTCTTCCTCTAGGAACCTTTCTGGTCGGAATTCCTCTGGGTTCTTCCATTGCGCCGGGTTGTTAGCAAGCCACCATGCGTTCACAAGGATCTTGCTCTCGGCAGGAACGTCGTATCCACCAAGCTTGGCATCGTGGAGGTTCATGTGGGGTACCAACAAGGGAATCGCCATGCGAAGCCGCAGAGTTTCCTTGATCACGGCCTGAAGGTATGGGAGTTTGTAGGTGTCGGGCTCTGTGATTTGTACACCGGGTCCAAGCACTGTGTCAAGCTCATCTCGAAGCTTCTTCTGGATCTCTGGGTTATTCACTAGCTCTGCAATTCCCCACTCAATCGACCACAACGTCGTCTCAATCGCTGATGAGAGCAATAATACACACAAAGCCGCGGATTAGTCGTTTACTATCTGAGACCCGTGCGGTGAACGGAAGACTGGTGTTAGAAACGTTTTCCACCGTATTACATTCAGTTTCTTCATTTTTTTTCCCATTATCTTAAATGAATTCGTTGGGGGTGAGTTTATCGGTTGTGGCCTTGTGGGTGAGCCGGTGATATGAAACTTAAAATAGAGTTCGAGAATTAAGCAATGAGTTAGGAAAACGGTTGCAACGACTTTCAACTGTAACTTATAAGGGCATTTTAGGTAATCGCATTAACCGGTACCCAGTGGTCACCATTCATCAATGAATTGGGTCTTGGGTCCCACAGTCCCTACTCAGTACCCCCCACCCCAAATCATTCACCAATCGCAAATCACATATAGCTATCGGTATGTTATTGCGTTCAGCTAATCCTAACCAGTTATAGTGTCATGTGGGTTCTGGCTAGGGGTCTTACATGTAAGAGAAATCAAGTTTTGCTTTTGCAAGTCTTTACAGATTCATATAACGAGAAAAATACTATAGTGGCGATATGTAACAATGTTTATTCAATAAGCATTCAAGGTTCCAAATACCGCGAAAATATGATAAAAAAACGCTCCGTAAATAGCAGATCCGGACTCAGTGAGGACAGGAGAGAGAAAGGGAAATGAAGAGAACAGATCTGCGCCCCCACAAACGCCCCACATATGGGGGCGTTTATATTGCGCGGCGTAGATGTGAATTGGGAAATGAATTCCAGTGGAAAAGTATATAGACACGAGGCACCGAGTCACTGTCTGATATCAGCTGAGCCAGTTGGCACCTTCTACTTGTTTTGGGGGTAACTGGGGCTTTTATACGGTACGATCCCATTAGTAATTCTGAGGTGGATTGAACTCAAATTATCCCATACTCAGAGTTCCTTCTTACAATCCTACCCATTCTTAAAAATTGGAAGAAGGCGAAAATAAAGAACCAAAGAAGCCTTTGTCATGAAACTGCTCGCGGTACTTACCGGCAACATTGATGTTCTCGACGATGTACAGAACGTTGTCTTCGTTGATCTCCCCCTTCTGCTGGGCGTCGAGGATGTGATCTATGGCGCATTTTAGCCCATTGTGGTCCGTGGGTTTCGTGTTTGCAAGCTTCCTGTAACATGTCACTCACACGAGTCAGCAAACAAAAGTAGAAATGACAGCCAATTAAACAGTCAACCGTCCCGACCAAGTACCAACTACCCAATTAAAAAAAATAATGGATTTTTTGCTCCGACCAACTACCCAATTAAGCAGTCTAAAAATCCCATTAATTAATCAATTGCCGGTCTGCTTTTTTGCTCCGGCCGGCAAACGGAGGAATTGCCTAAGCTGCTGTAATGGCAAATTATTGGCAATAACAGTTTCAACCTTCGATTAATTGATTAATTAACATTAAAAACTAAAAGAAAAGAAAAGAAGAAAAACTCACTTCCTCTCTTCCAGGAAATAGTCCTTGAAGAGCTGCAACCTCATTTCCTTGACCTCCTGACAAATCCTCAGATATCCTTTCAAGAAAGGTCTTAAAATGGGAACAAAATCTCCATAATTGTACTCAAAGCTCTGAGCCAACCTACTTCTCTCCCCGTTCAATGCTTTGAGTTTCACAAACAAGGGGTCATCCTCACTCTCAAACCTCCTGTCGAACATGATACGGTACATGTTATTGTACATCATCAGTTGCAGCCGCTTCCTCAAGACGATTCCATTAGTCGCCGCCTCCGGGTTCTTCTTCACATCCTCGACCACTTGAGCAATTTCGTCCTCCCATCCGAAACGGTACTGTTGGACCACCTTGTTCGTGAAGAAGGGGACGGTCATGATTCGTCGCATTTTGCGCCAATGCTCACCGTAGACCGTGAACACCATGTCTTGGCCTTTACCAGTGAAGATATCGAAGACCACGTTACGGGTACGTGATCCGAACTCTACACCTTGAGTGTGCAGAACTTCTTTAGCGAGGTCGGGTGAGGAGACCACCACAAGGTTACGTTGGCCCATGCGAAGCAAGAATATATTGCCGAATTTCTTAGCTAAATCGGTTAGGTTGCGGTGGTTCAGATCATCTCCAACTTGGAGCCAGTTACCGAATACGGGGACAGGGATAGGACCAGGGGGGAGTTTGAAACGCTTACCCCGCAGTTTAGAGAGGGTGATAACGAGAACAATGGCGAAGAAAAGGGCTATAAGGGATTTTTCCAAGAGAAGGAGATCCATGGTTCCGTGTCCTGGGAAGTTGGGGACTTGGTACTGGGCCTGCTGCCTGGGAGATGGATTGGGTACTCTTTTATAGCTGAATCTTTAACCGAAGGGGATCCGGTGGCTACATTGTGACAGAAGACGTTAGGTGCGCGTGGCAAGTGTGTGGGGCGGTGGTTGTGGGCTTGTGGTTGACGGAGTTAAATTTGACGGTTGCTTTTTTGGAGGGTAGGAGAAGTGGAGGGCGACGGGGCGATGATTCCACACCCACGGTGGTAGGTAAGGGAGTCGGTGGGCGAATGCACCTTTGAAAATGATATGGAATCAAAAACGTGGTCTTCGATATCTGTGAAACGGGTAAATAAATAGCAATGCAACTTTCCCAAACGGGACAATAGGAAACCATTTGAAATTTTCAATTTCTATTTCATTATTTCAACACCCCCCTCCTCCCAACTTTATCTTTATCTTTTTTTTTTTTTGTCCTTTTAATAGAACCAAACAAAAATATATTAGGAAGAAAAGTAGAAAACGCAACCCGACCCGATAAACCAACCAATCACTATTTGACAGGTGCACTTTCTTCTAGACAGGAAGTGTAGGTTATCCGCGAACTGGTAAGTAATCAGCAATTCAGCATCAATGGACAGTTTTTTTTTCCTTCTTCCTTTTGTTTAGTTTTTTTTTTCTCCTTTCCTTCGTTTGTTTTTGGTGTCACCTATATGAAATTTCAGGCTCACTTCGAAAGGAGTACAAATACAAATATATATAACGTAAATATATACAAAATAATATAAAATACAAGGTTTTGCGCTGTAAATTATTCAAACTTTAAACCTTTAATAATGAGATAAGTGATGTTAAGTATATCCATAAAATCGATATATAATTTACATGGATTACCGATGAAAAACTCAACTGAAGAAAGAAATTACTACGAAGACAAATTCATAAAAATACGGATCGAGAGTGAAATTTTGGGATTGTTCTTTTTTTGGATTTTGATAGAGGGAAAGTTGGTTAATAGGATTTTTGTTCGCATTGACCAAGAATCATATGTTTATTTTTTAAATTTATGCAGCAACCAGGGAAAATTTATATTTATAGTAAATAACTTTCCCACCTAGGGGGTAAATAACTTTGTACGGCAACGGTGTAAGTGATACCCATCTCCTAGGTGGGTAAATAACTTTCCCACCTAGGGGGAAAGTTGCTAACACTTGAATGGGACAAAAATGTCCATTTTAATAATGGATTTTTATGTTAAAACGGTCATTACTTTATTTACCTGGGAAATAAAAGAACATGGGTAAATGCATGATTTTTAAAAACAAACTGGTTAGGGGTCCAGTTACCGGTTCAAATGGTCTGATCGTTCGACCCGAATGGTCAGATTGTTCTGACAAAAAAAATTATTATTATTTTTTTAAATTGCAAAATGGTTAACCGACCGGTTCAGGGGTTTCCTGACCAAAATCAATGGTTTTAAGGGAAAAAATGATTTTGGAGGAAAACAGAATTTATCACTTGACCGGTTCCTAGTTTTTCCGGTCCGGTCTGATTTTGAAAATAGTGGGTAAATGAACTTCACCGAATAAGTATTTGCCAGGAAAAATTTATCGAAATAATAACATTTGCCCGGATAAGTAACTTATCGAAAAGCAAACGAGGCCTTTATGCCATTTCTATTTACACCGAAAACAAAAACGAACTTAATAATGACATACATGCTAAAATAGTAAAATAATAAAGGAGAAAATATATTGCAAATGGAAATGAAATACAATGAACTAACGATTCAGGAATCCACATTCTTTGAACCCGAGTGTTCACTGAACACGTGAATCCACCAATGAGAGATGATCATGTTGTCTGAGCAAAACCAAGCTGACGTGGGCGTTTGAACATTAGTTAAATGAATCTGGTTGAATCGGATAATAAAAGGCAAAAGAAACTTAAAATCATTCGTTCTATTTTTTTTAAGGCAAAACCATTCATTCTTTTGAATTATTTAGGATTAGGCCGGATGTAAGAATTTATTCTTACTCCCTCCCATTCTCTCCTCCGAGCCCTAATACAAAAAGCAACCCATCGACGATTTCACTGCACAACCGACGTTCGTAAGTGGGGGATCCACCGATGGCAAGAAATCAATCAGCAATAAGCATGCTAGTCTTCTTTTTATTCTTATTTGAATCTTCTTCTCCTCCTCCTTCCATGCAAACTTTCTTTTTTCCTTTTTTTCTTTTTTTTCTTTTTTTTGCTTTTTAATGCTTTTGAAGTCGGCATTACCCCTGAACTCATTTCTCTCTGAAACAAACATCTGCTTCCCCAGTCGGTGCTACGTTGATCGAAGGAAACCTATAAAAACCCCAAAAGTAGAACTGGATTCAGTTATTTGTTACTCCGGTGCCCTTTGTTAAATGCAAAAGAACTGAATTTCTTGTCTATTTAATGCAGTTCTATGAGACTTATTGCATTGCTTTGAGAGCTGGAAACCTAGAATTTGGACTACAGAAATGAAATCTCTAAAAGCAATTCTCTTACTAGAATTCCAAGATTGAATGTTATTCAAGTTCATCTCATTGTAAAAATTCCAAAGTGATTTCATGTTCTTAATGCATGGTTGTTCACCGTACATGAGTTATGCCTGTACATGTTTTTTATGAAACTAATACAACATTTTACCTTGACCTTAGAATAAAAAAAATATATACATATATACATATATATATATATATATATATATATAACCTTGAGGAGTTCAAGAAAGAACTTGGTGATACAAATATGTTGCACGTAAAAAATAAAACTTCAATGTTTTTACTCTTAAATTTAATTTATAACTGCTTACAAAGTCTATAACTTGCAGAAAAATGCCCATCTTGATTTGGTGAAGCAAATCAGGCGTAGAGAGTTAACTGTTTTCTTTTGGGAACTTCAATAGATTGTCTTCTATTAAGGTACTGATGATTTGGGGATGTGGTTGTTAGTTTCAGAAAAAAAGGGATTCAGGTACCACCAGTTTAAGGGTGTTTATTCAATTAACATTGTCACATGGGTGCTACTTCAGCAGCTCCTCTTTCATGTTCTTCTGTACGCATCAAGAATGGCAAAAGTGAATTTCGGTTTTTATGCATGCCTATCATTTAGAAAAATTATTTTTTAAAGCTTCCACAAACAGTTAGGAGTTTTTTCACTCCTATGCTGATATGGTGCATAGTTATTATAAATGATTGTAATTATTATCTTTCTCCATTTTACAATCTAATAAAATACAAACTTTAAATGAAAAAAAAAAGTAACCAAACCAAACAGATACTAAGAAGCATTCACAAACAATAAAAATCCCTAAAAATATATAATAGTATAAAAAATGATATCGACATTAACCGGAAACCTAGAACGGCTACCGCCAACATTCTCTCTCTTTCTCCTGCATGGCGGTTCCAGACTTTCAGTCTAGAAATCTACAACGGGTAGGGAGAGGATAGTTGCCTACTTGGTAGTTGGTAGTTGTGACTTGAATAGTAAGACATACTGACATTATGCATTTTAGAATCTTCCTAACCAATTAGCAGAGGAATACGGCCGTGTTGACTTTTGATCCTTTCAACCGAAAAAACAAAATCATCCTTCCGATTTTCTGGCGATAGAGGGGGAGATCGGTCATCAATGATGCATTCGGGGTTCGTCTGCCGACGTCAGAGGTAGCCTATGCGTCGCCTTTTACTCCACTAGATGAAACATAAAATACAGAATCGGCTCGTTTCAATGTTTCTCTTCGTCGTTTGATTAATAAAAAAAAAGGAAAAAAGAAAAAGAACAAAAAAGTTAAGAAAATACCGAAGTTTGAATGATTTGCCATCGAAGGTTAAAGCGATGCCACACCTATAGTTAATAATTTTATTTTATTTTTATTGTTGAGACTTGAAAGGAGTATTGTTCATTTACCGTATTATAATATCGGTTGTTTTTATTAATTATTCATTTTTTGGGCCTTTTGGCTAAGATCGAGTGTAGTATACTAGTATATCTGTTTCTGTTCTTACTGGTTAAATTTGTTATTATTATTAAAATTTAAATGGCTATTGGGTAATCTGGGAGAGTGTCTTGGTGGTCAAAATGCAAACCAAAACCAATCATTCATTATTACATAAGAAAAACAAAGGAATATACGTGAATTCTGGACTCCAATATATAATATTTGATATATATGGCATGTGTGTGTGAAATAAATATATGCTTTTTGTCGAAGTCAATTTTTCGAAGCCATGTTGAAGTCAATTTAATTACTGTATTAAAAAAATATACTTATTACAAAGTCAATTTAAGAGCTGTATTTTAATTAAAGATTCATGGGTTCAAGTGTTATAATTTACTTGATTTTATTAACTTTAAATAATGTTGAAGACATTTTTATTTCTTTTTTTTTTTAATATAACATATTGTTATCGTCCTTTTTTTATTTCAGCAGATATCAAATATTAGGTCAGTCTAGTTTCAGAATATCCCAATATAACTATAATTAATACAAATATTTGTTAATATTCCTAGATATTTATGTTCCATTTATATTTATCATAAAAATGTTTTGTACCAATTTTTCCCTTAAGACAAAAGTGCTTTTATTTATTACTTTCACAATTAGATGCCATTAGCTGTCACATAATAAATCGAACAATAAAAAAAAAAAGCTTCCCGTTGGGGAAATTTTCAAAAATATATGGGAAAAACATTTTGTTGATAAACAGATTTAACCAAACAAATTTTCAGGATCCACTGGGGGAACTCCTAGCTATTTGGTGTTAAGCTTAGGGGTGAGCGTTATTCAGTTAAAATAATAAAAAAATGAACCAAAATTTTCAGTTTTGGTTAATTCGATTTTTGTATATTTTGATTTTTAGAATTAGAAATTCGATTAACAAAATAAACCAAACTAACTGAACTTTGGGTATAGAATATGCAATATATTATATTTAATATATTTGATTTCATAATATATATTATATATTATATCCTGTAATATATAGTATATTATTATTATTAAAACTCGATTTTAACTAAAAAACTGAACAAAAAAATCAGTTTTTCTATAAATCAGTTTTTTATTTTGTAATTCAGTTTTTTAAATTTTGATTTATTCAATTCAATTTTTAACCAAAATAAATCGAATGCTCATCCCCAATTGAGCTGGTATAACTTTTTTGATAAATAGCAATTGAACCAAACACCATCCTAACCAAGAATAGATTAGAGGGAATTAGGTAAGTCATTAAAATTTATTTTCTTTCTTGGGTAAACATGTATTTATAACTTATAAGTACTTAGAAATCTAAGAAATTTCAATCTTCCCCAATCGAACTACTTTAGGTCAAATAAAATATTAATTCTTAACCAATCTGATAGGGTTTGCATATGCACGATATCATTTTCATTTCTCTCGGTTATATTATTACGTATTTCACATGCTAGTTGATATGTCTAATTCTCCATTCAATGTAAAGTTTCACAGGATATCGGAAAAGAATAAAGATATCAGACAAAATATATGATCTAGCAAGGCTTGTTCAATGGAAGCTAGAGAAGTTATCTCACACTTGCATATTTATTTTTAAATTAAACCATTAAAAATATAACAAGTCAAAATCAAAACTCTCATAGGTCTTCATTGTTTTTCATAAAATGTATATTTACTAGAATAAGATCATTCTTAAATCTCTCCCTCTCTTTTTCTAAATAAATTAGATGGAATATGTTAAATTAAGGGCCAACCAATGACCAACTATAAATATGAACATCCCATATTGATGCCAAAAGACTAAATTTGTCAACCAAAGCTTAACATTACATGAGTTTAATTGCTAGCTATATATAATCAAATATATGAGGGAAGCTAGAATACAGTGGTTTTATCCCAAGTGGCTCTAAGCCTTTAACATGGAATTCTTTGTGGGGAATTTGGGACTTGCGGGGAGAACATTATTTCATTCATGCACGTGACTGTGACTCAATGTTTAGCATAGAGCTGGACAGGCTAAAGCTCAATTTGGAAGGAGTATAAATGTAAATATATAGAGTGCAAAATCTTGTATATTATATTATTTTATATACATTTATAATTTAAAAGGAATACAAATATAAATATTTAGAGTACAAATACATGCAAAATATAAGGTTTTGCGCTCTAGTATTTGTACTCTTTCCAAATGAAGCCTATGAAGGAGTACAAATATATATATATATATATATATATATATATATATATATATATATATATATATATAAAGTGCAAAACCTTGTATTTGTACTCCTACCAAATTGAGCCTAAATCGATTACACTGACAGCATTTGTTCACAGAAGCCGGAATTGTGAGTTCGTGAAATTCTGGTCTGCTCCGGCCTTCGGTCAGGTACTAATGCTTTGGTTTTTTTCTTTGTTTGTTTTTTTTTTTTTTTTAATCTTTTGTAAAAGCCTAAAAGGTATTATTTGAGGTGGGATCACGGCAAGGGGCCACTGGGAAGAGGCCGCCGGGAAAAATGCAGTATCACCTAACGCGGCATCTGAGAACAGGAAAAGTCAACGGCCAATCTTCGCTCATACCACTCGTTTAGGATAACGGTCATACCTGACGGAGTCGATTCACTGGGTATGTATGGATGTAGCAACTGGAAAGTGGCTAGTGTTCCACGAATGAACATGCCATGCCTCCGACCTACCAACCCACTCAGCCACTCTCCAGTCGGGTCTTAGGAGGGATGTTTTATTGGAAGAATTATCTTATTTTTTTCAACCATAACAATCATCCATGACAATCATTAATTTATTATCGGAGATATTATAAAAAGCCTATCATATCTGACAAGACATGATACCCGAAAGAATTTTATCGATCAAAACTCATGAATTCTGATGAAAATATTGATTACCATTTCCATTATTATGGTGCCGGTTGATATGAAGTTATATTACTGTTATTATTTAAGACGATAAGATTAATATAAAAATTATTATAAAAACAAAAAAAAATAGGTGACCAATCTCCTACAAATGGCACACCTAACTTCCAACATGCAACGAACTCCACAAAATCAGCTACCACCACCACATCTTGCCACGTTAATAATGTTGCGTCCAATATCCCCATCTATGATGTTCCTTTATCTACTTTTCTTCATAAAATTTAGCAATATTTGTTAAAAAATATAATAACTCACAATAAAGAATCATACTGCCACAATCATATTTTGCCACGTCAATGTTGCGTCAAGTATCTTGTGAGACGAAATCAGCCCCTCACAAAATTGCCCCCCACAACGACCCACAACACATTTCTAACATGTATCTAAACATCTCGTGATGATAATCTCAAAAATAATGATGTCATCATCAAGATGTTTTCTCAATATATGGCGGGGATATGCTCTGAGACGTTGTGGGGGGCAATCTTGGAGGGGGGGGGCTGCTTTGAATTCTTATTTATGACGTTTCTTTGGTTTTTTTACTTTTTATAAAAATAAATCTTTAGGGAGAATGAAGATTAAACCCACGGTTAGAATTTGTAGGCTCAAAGTATATTTGGGATAGGTGCCAGCTCGGAATTGATGCCAATTCCCAGACAAGTATGGATGCATAGAGTGTGAATTTTTGACATTTTGAATATTTATAACTCTGAAGTAGAAATCAGAAATCTACATTGGACATGCCCGTACTTCTTTGATCTTTATTCAGGGGACAACTGATAACAAAATTACGGGAATTACGAAATTCTATAATCTGCTCCCAGTAAAGCTTGAAGGTATTGTTGGCTTGGATCAACACTAGGGGTGATCATTTCGGCCCAACCTGAAAATTCTAGACTTGGGCCTGGGTTTTGTGTTCGGGCCCGGCCCATAACCCACAAATTTTAGGGCCGGGCTTGGGCTTAATATTTCAAGCCCGGCCTGCATATATTTAAATTTACATATTTTGTGTATAATGTATACATATGTATACATATTATTTTATATTATATTATATTTTTATATATAAATATTATAACATAACATGTATAATTTATATTATATGTAATATTTTATATTATATAATATATAAAATAATTTTATATGCATGTTATCTCATTTAATATATAGATATATAATGTTTTATATATGAGTGATATTGGTCCGAAATCAGGCCTACCTGGCCCGGGCCCGTATAGACCTGAACTAGAACTTATGTTTCAGACCCAGAACCCCAGGCCGTGCCAGACCCAGGCCTAAACTATAACCCTTATCATTAATGCAAAGCCCGGCCCGGCCCAATCCATAATCAATACATGCAATATCGACTCTCGAAGTATCGACTGCGACGGACAGCAGAAGCAACAGCATGCACCAACAACAAATTATGAGACTTTAGCACAACTTGCAAACCTGTAGCCCTCATTAGTCATTACCTCGTTGATCTCTTGCACCACATTGGGAAGAGGATGAAAAGGCATTGTTGGCTTGGATCAACACTAGGGGTGATAAGAATTTCAACAAACACTACTTAGATGTGGAGATGCTTAACGATGCATTTTCCCGTATCTTTAATTTGTAGGGTGCGGTTGATCAGCATTACTCAACAGATCAACCGCACCCTACAAATTAAAGATACGGGAAAATGCCTCGTTAAGCATCTCCACATCTAAGTAGTGTTTGTTGAAATTCTTATCAAACCCATCATCACAAACCACTTCTAAATATTGGGGCAGATTTTTCCAATACAGGAATTCTCATTTCTCACGGTCAAGGGTGGTCTGGATTCTCTCTCCACAAAAGCTAAACCTGCACGCACCTAGCATCCACAGCACTCACACATTGGCGAGTCCGGAACTCATATCAATAATCTTGAAATTATTCCTGAACATCAAATGAGAGGGTGCAATGTACCTGTTCATGGGCCGGGTGGCCCGATGGGCCAGCCTGGCCCCCGAACGGACTTGAATGTGATTATAGGCCCGCGGGCTTAAATTTGGGTTAAAAAATTTGGCCCGCAATAAATTCGAACCGAACTCGGGTTTTATCAAAATAGCCCGGCCCAGCCCGACCTAATATTAGATTTAAAGTGAGTAATGTGATTATGTCCATTTAAATAATTTTTTTGATTTAAGAATGTAAAACTGTGTATTAAAATATAAAATAAATGGGGAAAAAGCCATCTTGTAGGCCCATTGTTCATTTAAATAGGAAAAAAATATATCTAAATTTTTAATTCTAATTTGAATAGGAAAATTTGTTTTTTTTTATTACGTTGGGCTTCAGGCTCGGGCTCGGGCTTTGGGCTTTTTATCAAGACCGGGCTCGGGCCCAAGTTATAGGCCCGTTGGTCAAATCGGGCTCGGGCCTAGCATATTTCCCTTAATGACAAGTGAAAGCCCAGCCTAAGCCTGGCCCGGCCCGGCCCGGCCCATGTTGCCCATTCATGTGCGAATTAGGCATGTACAATGGCGATTAACGGTTATTTCAAACTCTTTCCATCTTACTTTTTATATATTAGATTTTAAATCAAATAAAATAGGGTAAATTACGAAGATCCACTTGTACTATGGGGTCAGTGACAAAGACCCCTGAATTTTTATTTTTATTTTTTATTTTTTTGCAACAAAGACTCTCCTTTGTTAGTTTTCTATTGAAATCCACCTTTTTTAATCTTGATACTACCCTTATAATAAAAAAACATTGTTCATCTTCTGGGAATACCTTTGTGAAATTGGCAATTATACTTTGTAGGTTGCAGCAAGAAACTAGGAGTCTAATGAAGGGTTTTTTCTATCAATCCACTTTCCAGCTCAATAGTTAATTTCAAATCCAAGTTATTGCGTGTTTGACATCCACGAGTCAAGACTGAGATTGCTTTGATATTTTTTGGATCTTTTATAGATTAATGTTCCTTAATGTTTCTCTTCTCCTCTACTCCTCTCTCTCTGTTTTTATCTTTTGTTGGTTTTGGTACGAAATTCGGATTACTGTGATTGAGTTATAATGATGCGCGATCCGGCCGGTCTTAGCTGTCAACGACCTTGCTTCTGAACTGAATAGTAGGGAACCTGAAATGGAGGAGATGAGGAAGCTCTGGGGGGAATCCGGTGTAAAGGCTCCGAAGCTTAAGTTAGAATCCTTCAAAGGCAAGATAAAACCAGATAGCGCAAAGTTTGCATACCTTGTTTGTTGGGGGCAGGGGGCTCTTATAATCACTTCGCGCACTCGCTCCGAGGCCCTTGTCAGGTCGGGTATGATTACCCTTGCGTTTGTCAATTCGGCCGTCGTCCTTTCTGCTGGGACAGAACCGTCACTGCCTAACCGTCTCTCTAACTAGAGATGGCGGTGTCAGTGACGGTGGCAGGTGGCCGTTTAGAGTGCGGCCGCCAAGCGTCAGATCCCAAGTCAGTCAGGTGCGGCACCCTCGGGCACGGACTTCCTCAGTGTCAGGCATGGTACGACTTGCTTGGTTTTGGTGCCCAGAAGGTGATGTGGAGTGGTGAGCGAGGCGAGGTCTTGAGTTCGGAGGTATCTATAGGGCAAGTTAGTTCGGCGAGGTGTATCCCGAACTGTTACAAGGCAGGCCAGTTCGGTGAGGTGTATCCCGAACTGATACAAGGCAGGCCAGTTCGCGCGAGGTATATCCCAAACTGTTAGAAGGTTGGCCAGTTCGGCGAGGTATATCCCGAACTATTACAAGGTTGGCCAGTTCGACGAGGTATATCCCGAACTGAAGGTAGACCAGTTCGGATTACTTTCTGGTTTTGGGCCAAGGGTGAGTTCGGGCCCCCAGTAGGGAGTTCGGTCCGCTGGTGTCTCCCCTTGGTGTTCACGCCTTAGACTTGCTTTTTTGTCGAGCTGTTGTTTTTGCCACGTGTCGCATAACTGTGAGGTCGGCCCAAATCTTCCTTCATCAATTGCCCCCTACTCCTCGCGCCAAGGGTCTTGCCCTGATGCGGGGAGTTTCACGAGGTGGTAGGTGGATTTGTCCCGTCCTTCGAATCTTGACTGCGCGAGTTGCTTTTGCTTGGGTTCTTCGGTTTTCGAGAAGGCGGGGAACGTGCCTACTACTCATAAATGTTGATGGTTGTGACTGTGCGCGTTTTAAATTTCAAAAATTCGCGCCGCTGGGACGTGACAGCGGGTCATTCAAACTTGAAAAAAGTGTGCCACGGTCGTACGTGCACGGGCGGCTGTCAGGGAGACGTGCAGCGCAGTCAGCTTCAAAAAGACGTGTGTCGGCACGACGTCGATTTCAAGAAGGCGTGCACTGACGTTTCGCTCTTTTTAGAAAGACGTGCACCAATCACGTCTCGACCTCATGGGACATGCGATCATCGCAAATGTGGGTCGTCGGATCGTCTTTGATCTACACGGTCGGTTCTTGGTTATTGTAGCTATAAATAGTCAGGGGGCCCAGTCGATTTGTCACTTCTGTGGTTTGCCTATTGAGCTCGCGTCCAAGTTTTTTTTAGCTCGCGTCTAGGCTGGTTACATAGCCTCCAAGGTTTTTTGGCTTGTTCCCGTCTCCCGAGCCTTCAAAACTTTCTTCCGATGAGTACCTTCCTAAATCCACCTCTTTTCCTCAATGTCTAGCTTTGATAGCTCAGACAACTCTTCAAGTAGGACTAGTGTAGGTTCTACAAACTGAGCCGTATCCCCCAACTGTCTTAGTGATCCTGAGGTGGAACTCGAGGACTATGAACCAGTAGATCGAGCCGCTTCGGGCAGTTTGGCATCTACCTCTGGCCGAGGTCAGATGCTAGACAGGTTTGGTCCCTCGACCATGACGCCTGAGGGGCTTCAATCTATACTTATGTCTTACAATCTTCCTGGGGGGTATACATATTTTATTCCTTCGGGTAGCTTTCCTTGAGAACACGGTCCTGATGAGATCGTGATTTTTCGAGAGCAGCTCACCCGGGCTTTAAGCTTCTGCACGATCTTCCTAATAAGGTCCCGGCGTGGAAGCGGCACTACTTCGGTGTGCGAAGTGCACAAGGATGGCCCTTTCAGACCGGGTGGGGTGAGGCCGCTCCTAATTCAGGTGTTACTCTCGATAAAGAGACGGTGAAGGGCCTCCGGCAATGGGCACGGCTAGGTTTAAAGTGCCATCACTACTTAACGGAGGCCAAGTTTATTGCGGCCGGCCTGAGTTCGGGTAGGTTTCTATTTATGCGGTTTCTTGCTTGCTTTGTTCCTTCATTTTTTCTGATGTTGAACTCGTTTCTACAGGTGTGATGGACACGGAGAGAACTCGTGGGGGCGGCTATTCCAAGGTATGAAGAGGAGGAAGCGGGTCGCCAAGCGAACTCGTACCGAGCTACCCCCGGATGAGGAGCCTCAAGTTCCAGACCACACGCCGGAGGATCTACCCAAGGAGCCCGAGGTAACTCCACCAATGCATGAAGCTGCCGGGGCGCCTTACGCTGAGACCACTTATACGGGCGCTCCTGCATACTCAAGTGCTCCTGCTCACTCTGGGTCCGCTCATACGCGGGTTGGGCCCTCGGGTTCGAGAGCTCAAGGGAAGTTCAGGAGTGTGTTGA
This sequence comes from Nelumbo lutea, assembly GCF_056320005.1. Taxonomy (NCBI): domain Eukaryota; kingdom Viridiplantae; phylum Streptophyta; class Magnoliopsida; order Proteales; family Nelumbonaceae; genus Nelumbo; species Nelumbo lutea. The sequence continues at coordinate 1,294,160 of NC_142685.1, read as the reverse complement.
CGCTGAACTACGCTCTTCAGAAGAGTAGGGAGGCTAATTTCCCTGAGGAGATCGCGGCGTGGACCGATCTTCCTTTGAATCAAGTCGTCTGCCGCGTCGTAACACATGCTATGGTGGTAAGTCAGATTTCGTCTGCCTTTTTCATTTTCTGTCACTTTTGTTGTTATTGCTCACTTGTTTTTTTTGGTAGGTGAATTCTTCAATTCATGTCTTAGCAGCCCAAGTGGAGAGGAGCTCGCGACAGGCGCGAGCTGCTGAGGCTGCTGCCCATGCTGCTGAAGAGGGTTTCTATGCTGCAGAGGCGAATACCCGAGCTGCTGAGGCAGCCGCTTATGCTGTCGAAGAGGCTGCTTGTGTCTTAATGGCCAGGCAGGCAATGTCTCAGCGTGATGCCGAGGCCATGGGGGTAGTTGTCAAGCACTTGGCGGACTTGAAGTTGGATTTGCAGCATCAAGTTGAATATCTTCAGGAGGACATCAGGGAGAAAACACATATTTTTTTCCAAGGCATTGAAGATGCCAAGAAGAAGGTCATTGAAGACTACATTGCCTCTCCGCGTTTTGACGATCTTATGGTGGATTCTTACAAAAGGGGGTTCAAACTGAGCAGGTGGATGATCCGGAACATGTACCCCGATCTCGATGTTAGTGCCATATCCACTTCGCGTATAACTTAGGAGATGGCCAATGCTGCTGATGGCGAGCCGGACTCTGAAGGAGAGGCAGGGCCTTCGGGGGTTGTTGAAGTGCTTTCTGATGGCGAAGAAGTAGCTTCGAGCATGTAAAGATATTCTTTTTTTTTGTAACTCCCTTCTAATGGCCAATGTACTCCTGTTTCTTGCAACGGAATAGATAATCTTTTTGCCCAAGTGTTCCTTTTCCCCGAACTGATTCTTTGTCAAACTGAATATGCCACTTTCTTTTCCGGGTTATTATACTTCCGTGACCAGTTTTGCCGTGAAGGCTTTTGCAGCGAACTGATTTTTTGCCAAGCTGATAATATGCCCGACTTTTCTTTGCTTGTTTACGTCGAGGCTCCTCTTGGCTCTGCATCATGGCCCATAGAACCTGATTTCGTCCACTTCGCTTGGCGGTTTATAGGTAGTATCGCCTTAATTTCACAATGTTCCACGCTCGAGGTACTTGTTTGCCTTCCAAGGTTTCGAGTTCGTATGCCCCCCCGAGCGCTCTCTTTACTTTATAGGGCCCATCCCAGTTTGGTCCAAGTTTGCCCACGCCGGGTTCGGGCACCGTAATCTTATGAAGGACCAGGTCGCCGACTCGGAAGCTCCGTTGCTTTACTCATCCAATAGGTCAAGGTTGGTATGTAACTCATTTCCGTTTGTCCGATCGTCGTATGTTTCTAGTCGTAATGTTGGTACTATAATTTCCGCCGGGATCACTGCTTCAGTGCCGTAGGTGAGGTTGAAGGGGGTTTCTCCCGTGGCGGTTTTTTCTGTAGTTCGGTGAGCCCACAAGACACTTGGTAGCTCCTTGGCCCACAATCTCTTAGCTCGATCCAGACGTGCTTTCAGTCCGCGCAAGACGGCTCTGTTCATTACTTCCGTCTGACCATATGCTAGCTTTTATATCTGCGGGTACCTTGTCTCTGCTCACTGCAAAATTTTACTAACATAATAGATGGGTCGCTAGACCCAGTCTATTTCTTTTATTAGTACCAAACTGACCACCTCGTCGCTTGCCGAGAGGTACAGTTCTAAGACATCGCCCTCCTCGGGCCGGGCTAAGGTCGGCACACTAGCGAGGTAACCTTTTAGCTCGTCAAACGTGAGCTGGCAGTCCTGGGTCCACTCGAACCCTTTGCCTTTGATTGCTTTGAAGAAAGGTAGGCAGCGGTCTGCTGATTTGGACATGAAGCGGCTTAGAGCGGCTATGCGGCCGTTTAGCCTCTAAACTTCTTTTACTTTCCGAAGTGGTCTCATATCTAGAATGGCTTTTATCTTGTCTGGGTTGGCCTCAATACCACGCCGATTGACAATGTAGCCTAGGAATTTGCCCGAGGTGACGCCAAAGACACATTTGTTGGGGTTCAATTTCATGCTAAACTGACGCATGATTTGGAAGACAGAATCTAAGTCTTGTATTAATTCTTGTGAAAACTGTGTCATGACGACCATGTCGTCTACATAGCACTCTATCTTTGTGCCGATCAGGGGTCAAAACAGCCTATTTACAAGTCTTTGGAAGGTCGCCCCGGCATTTTTTAATTCGAAGGGCATGACCTTGTAGCAATATAGGCCGAACTCGGTTATGAAGTTGTTTTTTTCCTCATCGGATTGGTCCATCCAGATTTGGTTGTAGCCCGAGTAGGCGTCCAGGAAGCTTAGCAACTCATGTCCTGAGGTCGCGTCCACTAGGCGGTCAATTCTGGGGAGGGGGAAGCAATCTTTCGGGCAAGCTCGGTTCAGGTCAGTGTAGTCGACGCACATGCGCCACTTGCTGTTCGCCTTTTTACTAGCACCGGGTTGGCCACCCAGCTCGGGTAATGGACTTCCCTTATGAAGTCTGCTGCGAGGAGCTTCTCGACCTCCTCGTCGACCGACCTCCAGCATTCTGGGGCTAAATTGCGTTTCTTCTGTCTAACGGGTCTGACTACAGGGTCAGTGTTAAGTTTGTGAGTTATCAGGTCGGGGCTAATGCCGGGCATGTCAGCCGCGGACTAGGCAAAAATATCCAAATTTTGAAGTAAAAAACTCACCAGTTCGGTTCATAGGGGTTCCTCGATAGAAGCACCGATCTGAAGTGTGCGAGCTGGGTCCGTAGCCGAAGTCGGGATTGCGACAGTTTCCTCTGTGGGCGAAGCTCGTTCCTCACCTTGCTTCGTTGGCCGCTCTAGTTCAAGGTCGTCGGTCGCCTTGTTTTTTCCCTTCAGGGTGGCAACATAACACTTGCGGGACTCAAGCTGGTCGCCCCACGCTACCCCCACACCGAAGTCCGTAAGGAACTTCATGGCCAAATAGTAGGTGGAGACCACCGCCCGTAGGATATGCGTGATCGGCCGCCCTATTATGGCATCGTATGGGGAGGGGGTCGTGACCACCAGGAAATCATGGTTGAGTCTGACCGCACAAGGCCTTGTGCTGACTTCCACAGGTACTGCTATTTTTTCGAGGGGCCTGACTTCCTCTCCGCTGAAACCCACCCGGGGAGTGTTCACGGGCTTCAGCTCGGTCCTTTGTAACTGTAGCTGGTCAAATGCTGATTTAAAGAGGATGTCCGCTGAGCTGCCCGAATCTACGAGTGCGCGTCTGACCTCAAAGTGGTTGATCTTTAATTTAATGACAAGCGCGTCATCATGGGGGTAGCGGACCCCTCGCGTGTCGTCCTCCGTGAAGAAGATTGGTTCTTCGGTCTTTGGTCTCTTTGGGGGGTTCCGTTCCTCGAGGGTCGCTTCGTGAACTGAAGTCCGGGCTGCTGCCGAGGTACACTCTGCTACCACCGAACCTCCCATAATTACATGGATGGTTCCCCGAACTGGCCTCTCTTCCAGAGGCTGTCGCTGCAACGGTTTGGTAGGTTTGCTGCTAGACTCGGGGGCATCCTTTTTGTGCTCCCTTGCCGACCTGCCTTTATGTTATTATTGTTGTGCTGTACAAAGTTTCTCAAGTATCTGCGACGAATGAGCCCCTCTATCTCGTCCCAGAGATTATTACACTGCTCGGTACTATGACCATGGTCTCTTTGGAAACTACAATTCAAATTCTTATTTCTCTCGTTCGGGTTTCCCTTTAGGCAAGGTGGCCACTTCACGTATGGGGCATCCTTGATCGTCATTAAGATCTCGGTCCGCCTTGTGTTTAACGGCGTGTAATCCGTCCGAACTGCTAGGGGAGCTCGGAAAGACTGGTTCGACTTCGGCTCCGGGGCCGGGTTTTTCCTGTCGACTGGGTTGGAGGGCTCGCCTTCCCTCTTTTTTTTCTTGTTCCCGCCTTCGGTTCGTTGGTTGATTTCTTCCTTTGTCCTCATTAACTTGTCCGCGAGCTTGAGGAATTTGGCCACGGTTGCGGGTTGGTTAGCTACCATGTGCCATTTGAATTCTTTGTGCGTTACTCCTCTTTTGGCCGCCGCGAGCTGCACCGCGGGGTCCAACCGCGGTATCTGCAAGCATGCTTCATTGAATCGCTTGATGTAGCCCCGGATGGATTCTCCTTCCCTTTGGACTACTCCGAAGATGCTTTCCTCTGTTCTGGGGCACCATTTGCTGGTGACAAAGTGTGCGGTGAAGACCTGCATGAACTGGGCCCAACACTTTATCGACCCAGGGGCCAGGTTCCTGTACCAAGTGCGGGCTACCCCCTGAAGGTGGTGGTGAAGGCCATGCACATGCACGATTCGCTGGCCCTGGCGAGGTGCATTTGGGACTGGAAAGAGTCAACGTGGTCGTTGGGGTCGAAGGACCCGTCGTACTTGTCCAGAGGTGGGAGCTTGAAATTTCTGGGTAAGGGGACCGCTAGGAGTTCTGATGCGAGGGGGGAAGGAACCGAGAGAATCGGGGCAGCTCCTACCTCGTCCGAGCTCGTCTCTTCTTTGCCTCTGAGCTCTGACAAGACACGGGTGGCGGTTCGGTGACTTCGCCGGCGCCTTCGTTGTTGAGTGGGCCTTGTACTGGCGCTGTTGGCCTCCGTGTTGCTAAGCTCGATGGGCCCAGAATGCTGGTAGTCTGCCGCCAGGGCACCAAATCAATTTTCCGTGAGTGGGAACTCGGGTTTGGAGCGCCGAGGTGCCGATCTCGCGGGCGAGGTTCCTGACCCGCCTGCGAGCTGCGAGCTGTGAGGCGGGGATGGTTTTTTTCTCTCTTCGGCCTGGGGACGAGACCTGGCTGTTAGGGGGGTTCTGGGGCCGGGAGGCCTTTCCTTGGCGGGGGCGTCCATCCTGCGGGGAGGCCTTGACTGGCCTCGGAGCGGGGTGGCAAGGTGGAAGTAGTGGTTGGTTCTGTGGCAGTTGGGGGAACTGCTGTTGATAGTGATACTGGGAGATGTTGTGCAGCACTTGGTGCTGGTGAAGCTGGTGCTGCTGGAACTGTTGCATTTGGACTTGCATTGCCCGCATGCACTGCATCAGGTCGTCCAACCGGTTTTCGCTAGCTGCCAGGGGGACGACAGTCGGTTCAGTAAAGGTTGTCTCAATAGGGGGAGGAAAGGGGATGCTTGTGGCAGGAAGGTTTACGGGCGCCACTGCTTGTGGCGCATTCAAGCTGGGGATCCCATCCACCGAAAGGGGGATGGTGAACTGTCCAACGCACACCACGGGGACTTGACGTTGTTCCCCGGTGGTGTTTGTCTCCATGCCACGTCCGGCGTTGCTAGAGGAGGCCATGAGTGTTGGGTTTTTTGAAGAAAAGGGGTTATGGAAGTTTGGAGGGAGGTTTTTTGAAGCGTTCCCACAGACGACGCCAATTGATGATGCGCGATCCGGCCGGTCTTAGCTGTCAACGACCTTGCTTCTGAACTGAATAGCAGGGAACCTGAAACGGAGGAGATTAAGAAGCTTCAGGGGGAACCCTGTGTAAAGGCTCCGAGGCCCTGGTAGCGCAAAGTTTGCATACCTTGTTTGTTGGGGGCAGGGGGCTCTTATAATCACTTCGCGCATTCGCTCCGAGGCCCTTGTCAGGTCAGCTTTGATTACCCTTGCGTTTGTCAATTTGATCGTCGTCCTTTCTGCTGGGACAGAACCGTCACTACCTAACCGTCTCTCTAACTGGAGATGGCGGTGTCAGTGGCGGTGGCAGGTGGCCGTTTAGAGTGCGGCCGCCAAGCGTCAGATCCCAAGTCAGTCAGGCATGGTATGAATTGCTTGGTTTTGGTGCCCAGAAGGTGATGCAGAGTGGCGAGCAAGGCGAAGTCTTGAGTTCGGAGGTATCTATAGGGCAGGTCAGTTCGGCAAGGTGTATCCCGAACTGTTACAAGGCAGGCTAGTTCGGCGAGGTGTATCCCGAGCTGCTACAAGGTTGGCCAGTTCGGCGAGGTATATCCCGAACTGAAGGTAGGCCAGTTCGGATTACTTTATAGTTTTGGGCCAAGGGTGAGTTCGGGCTCCCAGTAGGGAGTTCGGTCCGCTGGTGTCTCCCCTTGGTGTTCACGCCTTAGGCTTGCTTTTTTGCCGAGCTGTTGTTTTTGCCATGTGTCACATAATTGTGAGATCGGGCCAAATCTTCCTTCATCAAGTTCTTTCTTAATCTAGAAATTATCGTTTTACCGGAGTCGTAAGAATAGGGTGGTTGGATTTAGGGTCATTATTGGCGAGAGAAGAACCATTGCTTTTGGATAAAATTAGGGTGGTTTTGATCGACGAGAGGAGAGATGAGGGGCGTCAATAACACCATGGACACTACAAGTGTTGTTGCATCTGTGATCATCACTGCTGATGCTCGAGTTTAGCCAGCAAAAGTTCAGGTAAAATTTCTTGACTGATTCGCTACTGCCTTTTCAGGGAAATTCCACCAACAAACTCAAAGAAGCGAACCGATTTTCTGCTAATAGACTTTTTCCCATCCCTAATCATCGGATTGCCGCCTTGCAAAGAGCAAGTTAATAAACGAAAGAATAGGGGGTAATCCTGGTGGAACCCCATTTGCAGAGGTAGAGAACAACGGCAACGGTAATCCTCGATCTCCCTTTCTCTCCCCTTATCATCGCTGCTGTTTGTGTATGGGAAGGTCAGGTAAGATGAATAATATTTTTCTTATTATAAGGGTAATATGAGGATTGAAAAATATTGTAACAACGGATTTCAAGGAAAAATTAACAGAAGGGGGTCTTTGTCTCACGATCATAGTACAAGGAGATCTTTGTTACAAAATAAATTACATGGGTATTTCTACAGACCCCATAATACAGAGAAATCTTTGTAATTTACCCAAAAATATATAAAGGGTTAAGGGTTTTGTCTTTTTAAGGAGAGGGTTTCTTTTTTCTTTCCTTCAAAACTTTTTCCATCAGTCCAACGAATTGAACATGCCTGAAACAAATCAACGCAAAGCTGCATGCCTAAGCACCCTATACCACCACGGAGAACCGAATGCCTGAAAAGAAATAAATCAATAAAAAATAGGAGACGAAGGTTTCTAAGGAAGGGTTTCCTCTTTCCATGTATTTTCAAATTTTTATTGTTTGTCTATAATTATTGAAATGGAAAGAACATATCAGTTCAATATCCCCACAGTAAATCTCAACGTGTATGGGGAATATCTCCGGTATTTGTAATGGATAGATATTCCAGGATTGGAATGTTCTTGGGGCGTGTTCTGTGGGGAGCCAATGCAAATTTCACTGCCTCATCTCAAAGTTTGTCTTCAGATCTCCTACCCAAAACTTTATACCTACCACTAGACACAACAGCCATGCATGGCAGGAACAGCTCGTCCTTGTGGATTTCCTACCTACATAAACTTAATTTTGGGCATACCTACCCACGAGATCAGCTTGGGTGCTCACAAAACTGTTTGCATAGTTTTTTACACCATGCATTGAGATCTGCAATCATTTGTTTGTTTTTTCATGGGAGATATTCCCGATGCAGGGCCGTGCGAATGGTGTAAGGGCACCATAGGTATGCACACCAGGAACATCTCCATATTTGTATACTGTCATTCTTTGAGAGAACTCCCACACCTACCCATAGGGCAGCACATGTTACTGATGTGCAGCCATGGTGTCTCATGGAGTCATGGGTATGTGTGAGTAGGGTTTTTGTGGGTCTAAGATCATGACTGCCTAAAGTTTGTGTGTAAAAGAAGATTACCCTAATTCTGACGCCCAACTGCAAAGTTATAGTCTTCAAAAATTTGTATCACATTTATTATATAGCCCATGGCCCTGTGATTAGATTGAATGGGTCAACATTTTTAAAAGTCATGTTATATGTATTTAACAAAAAAACAAATTTTACGAGAAATAGCCCAATATTATTGCTGAATTACAATTTGACTAACTGAATCAACTACCGGTTAAAAACACTGTTGTTTGAAAAAATAACTTGTATTATTTTAAAGCTTCATGTGCATGATATTTAAAATAAATGTGGGGTAAAAAAGGTAATTGCAACATTTTTTTTTTAATTAAATGACAAACAAGGGACCGAATGGGGTCAGATACCGTGTGCAGGAAGCCCCCAAACAGGCCCGAGCTCCTTCTTGTTTTTTAACCGAACACCCAAAGTTTTTCTGAACACCATCCATTAGGTTTGCTTGCAGGATAGACAACGAAGATTTACCCTCAAATTAAAGCTAAGCACCGACGAGAAGAAAAGGTAGAATTTTAGAGGAACTTGAAATTTTCAAACGCAATTTAACAACCTATATAAGGTAAGGGATTACCCAACCTATATATATATATACTGAATAGGTTTCTCTTGGGAGACGCTTTCCTGAACATGCTCAAATGTAATCGATAGTGCTGTTTATGGGTTGGGTTGAGTCGAGTCAGTTTATTGAAGTTTTTTTCAATCGATCCGACTTAGTTGAGTTACATGACATTGAAACCGAAATTGACCCTGTGTTAAACAAAATCGGCCTGGTTGGTTTGAGTTGGGTTGATTCGGTTTGGGTTGGTTTTGACTCTAAGCTCAACCATGGTAATTAATTGGTAGATTGGGCGTTAGAGAAGTAGCTAGCAACATCATCCAGAAAGGAAAACACATAAATTAAGAGAAAACAGGCCAATAACTTTGTGAAACACGTAAAAATTTGAGTTTATGTATCAAGAAAATAGAAAGTTAAACTTTATTAGAGAAAGAATAATGAAATTTGTATATTTCAATAAACTTTATAATCTAAGTAAAAAATGACACCTAATTCTAATTGTAATTGATTGCCTATTTGGTGTAAAAGACCATAGGAACTAAGATCATTTTATTATTTTCTTTAAACTTTTTCAAAAAAAAATTATTGTCTATTTGTCTTACAATACTTGCCATTAATGTCATTCCTAACTATAATACTAAAAATTAAGTTAGGTTATAATTACGATAGAGACAACTTAGTTAAGTAGGAACTAAGTAGGTTGTAACTACTAACTAGGAACTAACTACTAAGTTGGTTCGGTTTCGGTTTTCACACATAAAAACAAAAATCGACTCAAACCATTGATTTATAATTTTTTACAACCTGAAACTGACCGGTGCTGAAGAAAACCCGACCAACTCGAATTGGTCGGTTTGATCAGATTGGGTCTTCTTATGAACAACCCTAGTAATCAATACACATATTGTCGGGCCTTGGTCAATATAAGATGCAAATTTGCAAAATAGAAAGGTGATACAATTGGTTTAAAACCAATGTGCAATGAGAAACTTGGACATGAATTTAGGCCTATGGGATCAGGCTCAAAACATTAGGCCCGTTCTTCATTGTTTCTGGGTTTTGAAGTCATATAATATAAATAAATTGGTTTTGTTGTTGAGAAAAAAAGTATTTTTTCTCAATTTCTTGGCTGGACTTTAAGCTCGTATTATATGAGGGCCGGGCTCAGATTCAGGCTTAGATGTGTTCTGTTTGCCGGAATTTAGTTGCAGTGTATATGTTTGTCGTTGTCGGAGTTTGATTTGCGGCGAGGCGGTTTTGGTTGCCACGTTGCGGTGCTTGTTTTGGCCTTGGTATGTGTATGTTCATCAAAGCCCCGTAATTAGCTCCATGTCTTAATAATGCCCATTTGGAAGGGCTTTCATGCAACAGCTTTGGTGTTGCAAAGTAAGCCCCACGTGAAAAGTTCTGAAGTTGTGTGTTGGTGAAAGACCTGGAAAGCCAAAAAAAGGCTTTGTCTTAAGCTGGGAAACCAATCTTTCTGCCTTTCTAGTAAAACTAGTTTTGATAATTTCTTCAAAGTGGTTCAATCAATGTTGATGCCCTCTCAAATGGGCTCTGGTTGATCATTTGAGAGGGATTTCATGCAGCTTATTCTGGCTTTACAAGATAGAACCCGTATAGAAAGCCTATAAGTTAAGAAAAGCCCCAATGCACTTCAATTCGGCCAATAAATCAACTATCAGGTGAAACTAGTTTTAATATATATTTTGTTGATGGAAGTTATAATAATTTGTTTAACATGTATCAATGTCAATACAGCTCCATCAAATCTAAAATTCTCCCAAAGGGGCTCTACTTATAAAAAAAAGAAAAAAAAAAGAAAAGAAAAGAGAGATAAGTTTTAACTATAAGGAAAGAGAGAGGATAAGTTTTAATTACAAATATAATCTTAAACATTCTTCTTTTTTACTCTCTCTCCGGAAAAAAAAAATATACCATTGTATTAGAATGACTTTAGCTAGTATCCGGGGGTTGATGCAGACGCACTAAATAAAAGCTTGACTAGGCCTCACTATACAAAGAGCATGACCATGCACCAAGCCCCGTATACAACGAAATTCCTCTACCCCTGGTTCCTTAAACAATGGTATTATGATAGAGAAAAGGTTTTATATATGAAAAACTGATAAGCAATCATCTGGTATCATGAAAGGGATAACCAAGTAATTGGTATTCATAAAAAATCAATGTAAAGGGGAATTTTGACTGCTTAAAAATTCTTCCAGTATCATTAACTGCTTAAACATAGATGAAATCAATGTTTTAAAAACCCATCTGGAACTGGAACTGAAACCATTTTTTTCATCAGTTTCTGGATTGGATGGTCAATAATGGATTGACTCATAACAAATCATCAATAGTTCAACCATCCTAGATCAATGGGCCACTGATCAATTCAATGACTTTGGGTAAAATAGCAGTTTAGAGTCAAAACAGAACCAGTCCCCTAACCAGTTCCTGGGCTAAATGGTCTGACCATCCAGGATAATGACAGTTATAAAACTATGGATAAAACCCAATCTTTGATCCAACCACCAGATATGAGTAATGGGCATGGGCCGCATGGCAGTTAGCAAAGCCCGTAATAGCACAAACCAACCCTAAAAGAAGTTGCCCGTACCGAGTCATGCAACAAACGGGTTTGAAGCAAATATTTGTTTTGCAAAATCCAGCCCCTAAAACATATTCTATTGAATAAAATACATTTCTTTTTTGTTGAGCAATACACCTTGGTACCCAGTTCACTATCGATTAGGGGTGTTTACGGGTCGGGTTGGATCGGTTTTTTGAGATTTTCCCAACCGACCCAACCTGGTGGGATTAGCTAAGGTGGGAATCGAAACCGACCCATTGATAGGCCAAACCGACTTGGTCGGTTTGAGTCGGGTTGGATCGGTTTGGGTCAGTTTTGGTTTTGCTCCTATACAAAGCCAAATAAAATCTGGATTAGTTGATAATTTGATATTCAAGAGTCCAAGATAAATCTAAATTTAATTCAAGTAAAAAATAAAGTCAATAAATTCTTCATGTAAAAACAAGTGTCAATAATGTGCCTTCTAGAGTAAAAAACTAGGTAAATCTAGGTAGGTAAATCAATAAAATAAAAATTTAGAAACCTTCTAAATTCTAATATAGGTAAAAAACTAAAAAATGACACCTAATTGAATTCTAATTGTAATTGCCTAATGGGCCTTCTACCGTTCTAGTTCTAGTAGAAGTTTAAAAGTAGAAGACTAGTAGGAATTAGAAAACTACTTAAACTATGAAGTAGGAACTACCAAACTAGTAGAATACTAGTTCGGTTCGGGTCGGATTGGTTTCGGTTTTCAAGCAAGAAAACTAAAACTGACCCGAGATTTTGGTTTATGTATGTGCCCAACCCGAAACTGATTAATACGGATGAAAACCCGACCGACTCGGGTTGGACGGTCCAATATTAGCCTAAAACGAAACTGATTACAAGGATGGACTGGTCCAATATTAGCCGGGCCACAAAGCCAGGCCCAGTTCATTGTCTCCTACACGTTGCGCTTGCGCCCAAAGGCCAAGGCTAAATTTTGTAATGGTACACCAAAATCATCACAGATTCATACATTATTGTAGAAAGAAATATTCTAATCCGATGGTATATCAGCAGCTGGATGTGAAGCAAATTAGCAACCGATAGAACTTGGTTTACATTAACATAAAATCTTCACTTCAGAAGCAAGGAAAGAACAGAGAGAGCGTCTCAGCCAAACGATTGTATAATTGTATACAAGAAGTGCTGCAGATGATGATTATATACACAATTTGGAGGATGAGGAGAGGCCTGCTTGAAGACTCACTCACGCTTCTTCTTCGTTTCGTTTGCTCTTTAGAAATTCTCGTTTCTGCATTCTCTCCCGTCGGGCTCGTTTAAAAAGCCAAGAGAGGAGAAAAACAACCTGAGAGGGGGGAAAAAGGGAAAAAAAAAGAAAATGTCTTATGTCCCTCCACACCTCCGGACATCATCGACTCCGTCTTCTCACTGTCTCCCTACTGCAACTCGAAACTCTACAGCCACCAAAACCTCATCAGAAACCCTAGAATATGATCATAAGTTCTATTCTTCAAACCCTCATTACTCTTTAAAGAACTCTTCCTCTGCTCCCCCTAGTTTTTCCAATGGCGCTCGCCGCACTTCCGGTAATCTACCGCTTTCCAGAGCTCTTGCTGTCCCGGAACCTGTTTTTCAGCAGTGGAAGCCGTCGGAGCGGGTTTTCCGTCTGAAACCCGAGCAGGTTCGAAGTTTTTAAGCTTTGAGTTTCGTGGATTATGTTCGGGATGCCTTTGTAATCAGTTTTTGATGAGCCAATTATTGTTGTACATATTTATATATAATATATATATTTGATGAGCAGAGCTTGGTTTTCTGCTATACCTCCAGCATTTCAGTTCTGGTTGTAATTATTTTTTAGCTCGTTTTTGGTAGTATTTTGACACATTTCGTCTTATCGCATTACATAGTCCTGGGTTTTCTTTCCTGCATTTTAAGTGAGCTTGGGGTTCTGTTTTTCGGTTAGGTTGTGCCTGGGTATCGTCTTATGATATTTCGAAAACTTTTTGAACCTTTACTTCATTCTTGCTCATCATCTATTATTTTGGACAATACCATTTAAGGCGATTATGATATTAGAGTTGATAATTTTACTCTAATTTGTTGTTGACTGAATTTTAATTTGATCGCAATAATATATGCGATGGCCAAATTTCTATAACCTTGCTTATCAAAGACAGGCTGGCACATCAATGCACTATATTTTTTATTTGTCATATGTGCACGGACTTGTTTCTATCAATTGATGCAATAGACTACACCCTGCAGGCCTGAAAAAGGAAAAGGTGAAATACAAAACTATTTAAACCTATGCTGGAAGGATCACAATTGCCAGTTATACAATGCTTCGAGTTTAGCTTGATAATAGTATTCAGCTCAGGCAGTGTAATATCTAAGTAGTAAGGAAAGGATGGTACCAAATTCAATCAATCTGTTACAACTTATTCTCTGAATATGCCATCTAAGATCAACCATAACAATATAATTGGCTACTTCTATGGGATGCTTATGAATTTGATTATACTTGGTTTTCAAGAAATGTTTAGTCATCTTTAGTAAAGCCTTTTTTTTTTGCATTTACTAGTTGATCAATTACATTTTCTAAGGATAACATTCAAATGTCTTTCTCATGCTGGGCATTGCAATGTTGATCTGGCTTGTGCTTCTACAGATTGAAGAAGTTCGCCTGCGGTTAAATGTTGATGTTACTGTTGCTTCAGACTCCCCTCCTGCACCTGCACCCATTGAATCATTTACAGATATGGTGCGATTTATTAAACCACAGTTATAATTTCGATAATTTTTTGTTGCCAGTGTTTTGGATAATAATATCCATTTTCTTTCAGTGTTTGCACTCAAGTATTATGAAGGATATCGCTTTTCATGAGTACACGAGGCCAACTTCCATTCAGGCACAAGCCATGCCAGTAGCTCTCAGCGGAAGGGATCTTCTAGGTTGTGCTGAGACTGGGAGTGGGAAAACTGCTGCCTTCACTATTCCTATGATTCAGGTGTCCATGGTCATGACATACTTCAGAAAATGTTTTTTCCCCTTAATCTTACTATCCTGTCATGAAATAGCATATAAATATCTAAGCTCAAGACTGTCACTGTCATCATTCTTTATGTTTTTTCTTTTTTCCTTTTTATATTTCAATTCACAGCATTGCTTGGCTCAACCACCTATTCGGCGTGGTGATGGACCTTTAGCATTAGTCTTAGCTCCTACACGTGAACTTGCTCAACAAATAGAGAAAGAGGTGAGAGAAATTTTTTTCCTGGTTGATAAGATTGATGATGACTGTAATTATTTTGGCTATGTCTTAGTGGTAACAAAATATAGGTAACAGTTGATCTAATTCAATCTACAATTTCATGGAGGCATTGCTATTAAATCAACCAAATACTTTATGGGTTTGAGCCTGGATTCATTTTTGTTAATTTTGGTATATAATTGCTCTTTAACAGATATTTGGTTTTGCAATGTTTTTTCCCCTAAACAAAAGCATGACAATTTTTGTTTTGCCTATAACAATTTGTTACTGTTTACCTGCTTTAAAAAAGGCATTTTTTAGGGAATCAAATGGCACATATAAACTTTCTATTGAAGATGTTTATGCCCAGTTAGTTAAGGTTTTGATATTGATGGTAATTCATGTTCTGGCCAAAGTTTTGCTACATAAACTCATGTCAAAAGTGTGTTCATGAAAAACACTTTGACTCTTGCTATTATAAATTTTATTGCCAAAACTGTTATTCTGCCTATAACAATTTGTTACTGTTTAGCTGCTTTAGAAAAGATATTTTTTTAGGAAACCAAATGGCACGGATAAAACTTCCTATTGAAGTGTTTATGCATTGTTTAAGGGTTTGATATTGATGATAATTTATTCCAACCAAACTTTTGCTATATAAATTTTATATCAAAAGTGTATTCATGAAAAAACACTTTTGACTTTCAATGTTTGAAAAGATGAACACAATCTTATTGTTTTTATTTAATCATATTTGACTTCATGAAAACATCTATACATTTTCCTTCATAGTTCCTTTCCCACTTGATTTTTTCAAATGGTAAACTTGATCACCTCCTTGATAAGAATTGGTCAACTGCTGGTCATTAAACAAGTGGATATTAGGTCATTTATCAAAAAAAAAAGTGGATAGTAGGGTCAGATGATCCAGCCTATCTCAAGAGCCAACTTTAGATGAAATATCTTATGCTTGTATCTCTCTGATCAAAATAACATTGTGAACTTGAAGCTTTTCTCATGAACTTTAAGGAAATGGAGGGTTGATAAAGGCAGATATTGGTTATCAATTATGTTTATATCATTAGCTGAAAATAATGTATTCAGGATAGATTAGTGGGACATCTATCAAAAAAAAAAAAAACGGATAGAGTAGTGGGACATCAATTATCATCATACATTCACATGCAATTTTCTTTAGGCTTATTTAATTTTCAACAACTTGTCTAGAAACTATATGTTCTCTTGTTTTGTTTTATTGTAGTCTGGCGTTATTTTGGAGCAGTTAGTTTCTGTAATTGTAGAGTGTAGAATGCTAGAACACAGCTACATATATTCCAGGTTTTCTCCTATTTAGAGCTTTTAAGATTGATGGGGCCAATCCTGGGGTAAATTGTTTTTTGAAATTCATAATGTTGTAGCATTGTTGCAGTGGGATAGGGTGATAAGTAGTCAATCTAATGCCATGGAGGATGCTTTTATTATTGAGGAAATTACAGAGGCTGTCTTCTCCATGGAAAGATCAAAAGCATCGGGATTCGGGGCCGGATGGTTTTTCTATGGCTTTCTTTCAAGACTGCTGGGGGTTTTTGGAAAAAAGGATCTAAAAGAGGTTTTTGATGAGTTTCACCAGAAAGAGGAAGTCTCATCCAGAACAAATTCTACCTTCATTGCCCTAGGCCTAGTGCCTAAGAAAAAGGAAGCCAAAACTCCAAGGGATTTCAGGCCATTAGTTTGGTGGGTAGGCTGGTAGCCTATATAAAATAATAGTAGAAGTTCTTTCAAGCAGACTGAAGAAGGTTTTACCCACAGTAACCTCACAATCTCAAGGAGATTTTTGTGAAGGTAGAAAAATTGTTGACTAGATTGTAGTGGCTAATGAATGTGTAGCAGAGAAGAAGAAAAGGGGGGGGGGTTATTTGTGTAAATTGGACCTAGAAAAGGCTTATGATTTGGTGGATTGGTTTTTCCTTCTTGAGGTTATGGAGAAAGTTGGGTTGGGGGAAGATGGGCTTATGGATCAAGGGATGTTTGAGCTTGATGCAATATTCAATTCTGATCAATGTGTCTGCTAGAGGTTTTTTATTTTTTATTTTTCTAACTAAAAGAGGCTTGAGACAGGGTGACCCTTTATCCTTTTTCCTTTTCACCTTGATTATGAGGGTCTTAAGCAGAATGATCACAAAGGCGGATTTGAATAATATAATTAGAGGTTGGAGGGTGGGAAGGGCTGAGATTGTAGTTACCCATTTGCAATTTGCAGATGACATAATCCTGTTTTGTGATGACATTAGTCCTGAGTCACTTAGAAATCTAAAAGCTTTGGTAAGATCCTTTGACAAACTTTCTAATTTAAGGATCAATTTGGGGAAAAGCTATTTGGTGGGAATGAATTTGCAAGAAGAGGAAGTCCTTAGAATAGTGGAGTTCTTAGGATGCGAAGTTAAGAATTGGCCCTTGGAGTACTTAGGACTTCCCCTGGGTGGAAACCCAAGTTCTGAGAGCTTTTGGAAGCTTGCATTGGAGAGATTTGCTAAAAAATTGGCATTTTGGAAGAGAAGTTACATTTCTTTGGGAGGGAGGATAACCTTGATCAAAGCCACCTTAACCAACCTTTCTATATATTTTTTGTCCACCTTCTATATTCCTCTTAAAATTGCTAGGCTAACGTGGGATTTCTTGTGGGAACCGTGGGTTGGAAAGAAAGATCACTTGGTGAAGTTTGAACAGCAGGTTTGTAGACCTAAAGAGAAGGGTGGGTTTGGGTTAGGTAATTTAGTCCAGAAGAATTTCTCTCTCCTAGGGAGGTGGCTGTGGAAGTTTCCCCTAGAAAGAGATAGGCTCTGGTACAAGGTATTGAAAGCATACACGGTCGGTTGGGCAATGGCCAGGATGCAAAGGTATCCCCAATGCAAATTCTCTCTCCTTGAAAAGCAATCTATGAGGTATATGAGTATATCCTCTCTTTTTTTGATGAATAGGTATATCCTCTCTTTGCTAACCTTATTCAGTATAATGTGGGCATTGGTTTGAGTCCTTGTTTTGGGAGGACCTTTGGATAGGTATTCAACCACTAAAAGTTCAATTTCCTGTGCTTTACGCCCTCTCCAATTACAAATGTGAACCCATTTCCAAGTTTGTGAATTTCTTTTTTTTTTTTTTTGATAAATGAGAGTAATTTTATTGAAAGAGTATAAAAAATACATACAGCCTAGGAAGAGGCACGAGATGTTACCTCCCCCAAGGACTGAATCATAAGCACTAAAACATGCCTAAACCTGAGAAACAAATTACAAATTAGCCCAAAACAGATCACCCCTTGACACCCCTTGCTTGGCCAGAGAATCGGTCATTACATTTGCTGATCTGCTAACCCACTGGAACCTTACAGTCATATTTCTTGTCATCCATTTAACTTTCTTTACCAGATCCCTGTAGCTCCAACAAACTGTGTCTGGGCTATTCAGCCATCCCACTACTACCTTGGTGTCTCCTTCTACTAACAAATCGCTCACTCCTAATTGACTAGCCATCTGTATACCTTGTACCGCTGCTAGTAGCTCTGCCCTTACAGAATCACCTTCACCCAATGGTCCTGAGAAAAGAGACAACATATTGCTGTCTTTGTCTCTCAGAATCCCTCCAATTCCGAATGGCCCTGGGTTACCTTGACAGCTACCATCAAAGTTCAGTTGTACCACTCCATTCCGTGGGGGTTTCCATTCAATTTGTAATTTGTTCTTGGTGGAGACTGTAGAAGCCACTGCGTCCCAATTTCTCCTGAAGTCATCAAAGGAGAAATCTGCTAACAATTGTGAAGATTTCAGCCATGAAATTGTCTTTGTCAATATACATTCCTTGACTTCAGCAAGACTTCTTTCCTTTTCTTGAAATATTCTAGCATTTCTCTCATCCCATAAGATCCACAAGGTGGTGGCTCTAACACATTTCCACATTATCTTCCCCCTTTTTGTCAATCTCCCAAGAGCATCTGGAGTGAACAGCAGCTCTACTTCAGAGGGCAAGCTCCACCTGCACCCAAATAAAGACAACCCAATTCCAAATATTGGCAGCAAAGGAGCATGATATCAGCAAATGGTTACAGTCCTCACCCTTCACTTTACACATAAAGCACCAATTTGGGGACAAACACAAAAAGGGTTTCTTCTTTTGCAAGTTTTCCACAGTATTGATCTTACCATAATAGGCTGCCCAACAGAACACTGCTACTTTGGGGGGTATTGGGATTTTGGTTTTAGAAGGGGTCTTATGGAAAAGGAGTGTGAATCTCTCATCCTTCTTTTGGCCAGACTTGACTTTGTCTTTTTGGTTCAAAATGTAGAGGACAACACAATTTGGTCCATTCATTCATCAAAAAAAAAAAAAACACACGATTTGGTCCATTTCTCCAGATGACATTTTTTACATGTGCTTCCTTCTTTAGGTTCCTAATTCATCCATCTACCTTGAGGGTGTCATTTCCAGTGAAAGAAGTTGAGTAAGCCAATCCCTTCCAAAATTCAGGCCTTTGGCTGGGAAATTTTCTTTTGAAAGATTAACACCAATTACATGCTGTAGAAAAGAGGTCAAATGGCCCAAATAAGTGCCAATCTTTGATCCAAACTTTTTGAGACATCCAAAGAAAAGAGGAAGGTTGTTGTGGAAGGCAGTGAGAGCTGCCATGATATGGACTGTTTGAGAAGAAAGAAATGGGAGGATCTTCAATGAAAAGAGTATGACAGAAATGGAAATCCTGGACATAGTAAAAAATAAAAATAAAAGTTGCACATTGGGTGAAGACCATGGAGGACTTCCAAATTTCTCACTAAATGATATTTTGAGAAATTGGAAGGAAGTAGCACTGTTGGGTCAATACAAGGAAAGAGTAATTATGGAATGGAGACCTCCGGCAACTAACTTTGTAAAACTTAATGTTGATGGGAGTTATATTGCTAATCAGGCAGAGGCTGGGATGGGAGGGGTTTTCTGAGACTCAGAAGGAAATGTGCTGGTCTACTCCAGGACCCTTGGCAAATGGTGATACATTGACAGCAGAGCTGTTTGGTCTACTCCAGGGTTTAAAATATGCTAACCAATTTAGGTTTCATAACCTGGAGGTGGAAGGGGATTCACAAGTGGTCATTTCATGGACAAGAAGTAGTGCCTAAATCCCATGGTTTTATAGGCACACAGTCTGGGAAATAGAAAGTTTAGCAAGGGAATTGGATGTTGTATTTAGATGGGAGAGTAGAACAGTAAATGGGATGGCAGATACTTTGGATAAACATATTTTGGGGAAAACTATAAAGTTTGTTTGGTGGAGAACTTTCCCATCTTGATGTAATCTGTGTTTTAAAAGCGCAAGGTCAATTTGCGTCTGAGGTGCAAGGTGCAAGGCGAGGCTCGTGCTTTTTTGAAGAAAGGCGCAAAAATACAAAAAAATGCTAAAAAATAAGAAGTCAGAAAATTCAGAAAATCCAAAAAATGAAAAAAATATTAAACATAATATTAATAAAAATATAAACTTAAATTTTAAAAGAAATGTTTTATAACCTATTATCTAAAATTAAAATACATAAACGTGACATGTAAAGAGTATTCAAATGAAAATTTAAAAATAAAATCAAACATATAAAGCGTTTTCTAGCACGTAAAACCCAAAATCTCTTTTTTTTCTTCAATTGCATTTCTTCAAGTAGCTAAAGTGATGTAAAACATATTGCATTCCTGATTCTACGAGCTGCCTTTGTACCACGCCCCTTGAGGCAATCCCAAACAAGTCCATGTTAGGGTCTTAAATTCTTATTTCTCATATAAAAGACAATGATTTTATAACTTTAATCGCCTTTTAAGAAGATATTTTATTAGAATGGATGAATGGACAGGGTTTTTGGAGCTTCGGTGAGTGAGCAAAGTTAAAAAAAGCAAAAAAGTTTGAAATTTTCAAAATGCGCATGACTGGGCTGAGGTGAAAGGCGCACGCCTGGGTGCCTAGGCATGTGCCTTTTGAAAGGGCTGCGCCTAGTAACTAGACAAGGCACATACCCTAAAGTGCGCCTAGGTGCGCCTTTTAAACCACTGGATGTAATACTTTTGAATTTAATAAAATATTCCTTTATTAATTAAAAAATCATAGTGCTGTGGATAAAGGGTCTCTCTAACTTGTATGTATCATGCTGGGGTTTTCCTGTTTTTTTCCCTCTTTACTTTTTGCTTAGGATCAAGAGGAAGGTTTTGTTAAGTCTATGCACTGTTGAACACTTGCATCTTTATGTCAATAAAGTTCACTTTGTTGCTGATTAAAGAAGAAAAACATTAAGGATATATTGGGAAGTTTTGGTGTTTGCATGGTATATACTATATAGTTTATTGCTGAAAAGTGCTCATTCCCCAGTGATAATCTTACCAAAGGTGGTATTCTCGGGACTAGGAGTATCTATCCACTTAATCTCATTGAAAACCACGGTTGTTATTCTTTCCAGGTTAAGGCTTTCAGCAGATCTCTGGAGTCCTTCAGAACTGCTATTGTTGTTGGTGGGACAAACATAGCTGAGCAGGTAATTAATTGTGCCATAAGTGATTGATTGGAAAAAAAACCTCATTGTGACGTAAGTGATCTTGTCTTTTGTTGCCTTTACAGTCTTCTACCTGCCATAGGGATTAAAAGAAGAGCTCTTTTTTTGTAGTAATCTGTACAAATGTACTAAATATTTCTCCCATGTTGCATCAAGTTGGTTCTTCTTTGAATTGTCTTGGAAAGATTTGTTACCAACTAGTTTATCTCTAATATATTTACTTGTGTTTATGAATTCTATGACAGAGATCTGAACTACGAGCAGGAGTAAATATTGTGGTTGCTACACCTGGAAGATTTATTGACCATTTACAACAAGGAAACACATCCCTCTCTAGGATTTCATTTGTTGTTTTAGATGAGGCTGACAGAATGCTGGACATGGGGTTTGAACCACAAATAAGAGAGGTAATCTAGCATACTGATCCTTGTTGATACTGACAAAAGACAAATATTGTGAAAAAAATTAAGGGTCCGTCTGGTTCACAATCGGAATTGGAATGGTCTATTCGCATAGTCTGTTTGGATCAGACAGGAATGGGAATGGGAATTGAAATCAGCTGGAATGGAATTTCATTCCCAAGGGAGGGGGAGGGAATAGCCATTCCCTCAAATGAATGAGGGAATGTCATTCCAATCCCGCCCAGCCAAAGAGTTGGAATCGGAATAGCCATTCCAATTCCGATTCCAGACCCCTGTTCCCATGAACCAAATGGGCTCTATTGTTATACCCCTAGCTACCCCCCCATAAAAAAAGCAGCCTACCCTCTAGCTAAAGAGAGATATCGAGGCCTTCTTTATACACCGGAAATTGTTATTGCTTTACCTCCTTATCTTTCGATTTTAATAGGTGGTATTTGTTATTTATAAAAAGAAAATAATTTTTTATTGTACAAGAATGCTTCTTCCTACTGCTCCACAGTTATGGTACTACTATCATTATTGTTTTCTTTTGATAATTCACTACTATCATTCTCTTACCAACCTTGAATGGGGGAGTTGGATCTATTTGGGGCCCTACCTTGCTTCGGTTCATACACATATTTGTTTCATGTGCTTTCTTTGCCTGCTTGTTAATTCTCTTTCCTTTTCCTTAGTTGAACTTTTAATAAGTTGTTGCTTAGTTCTGTATAGTCTGAAATGGTGTTGGAAAAGTTCATTTCAAACTTGTTTGTGCAACCATGCAATTCAATGCATATGCAATTGATACACACTCAAAGCACCAAGATCATTTCGGAGAGATTCTAAGTTAAATATTATTTATCTATTTAAACTGAAGGCGAGGATAAGATTAGAGTGATTTTTTGACACGTGGACTAGGTTCAATTGGTTTTTAATGTATTTACATGATAACTTGTGCACTTGTATAGTTCCTTGCATGTTTAATGATTATAAGCTTGGGCTTAGTTTTGATAGAAGCCTTAAATTGAATGTTAAAATGTAATTAGTTCCCTTGGAAACATCTCTAGTAGGGTTTATGTAAAGAAATAAAACATTGTTAAATGAAATGCTATATGGTTACACTTCTCAGGTGTTCCTATTATGTGCTTAAATTTGCATATTTTATTTTTTGTTTTAATTTTTTATTTTATCTGAATTTGAACTCCTTGTATCAGTATTGGTTGCAAATACTGGCATGTGCTATTATGTCAAGGAGCACAGTTGTCTCTACTTTCTCCTGTATTTTCTAGCTTCCTCTTTACCTCATGTCATATCCAATACAGGGCCTATGAATCATTTGAGTTTTTGATGATCCGATTTTGTCTCAGGTTATGCGAAATCTTCCAAAAAAACATCAAACTTTGTTGTTTAGTGCAACCATGCCAGTGGAGATTGAAGCACTTGCACAGGTAAGACTGAACACCAGTTTTGCAATTAATAGTTTCTTTAATCACAATTTGTTGACATAGAGAACATACACCTTTGGAATTGCATTTGCTGATCAGATGCAAAAATTAATCATCCAGTTTGTGTTTTGTAGTATGAGAAAATGTAGTGTTGCATGACTAGAGATATGGTGGAAGATGTGAGTCCTTCTAGGATGGGAGTTTTAAATGAAAACTTGCATTTCTGATTCAACAAAAAATACTTAATAAAAATGTTGTCTTTAAAGACTTTCTGAGCTATAAAAAATGAACTGATAATTGCAACTTGTGAGCATGAACCTTATATCTCATTCTTAGTGGTAGGTCAAAAATGTGTGCCTAAAGTTGTTGATAAAGGAGATTTTGTACTCTTCACGCTCAGAAAGTTGTTGCTATATTTACTTTTGGAGGGATTTCTCAATATAATGGTTTTTATGGACTGGTATTCTGTCTTTCAAATTTCAACTAGTGACATAAAACTTAGAAACCTGATACTCAACCACGTTTAGTAAGATCCTTTAGTTCTTCTGACATCCACAGGTTGAACTTTGAAGATGGGTTTATGTTTTTTGATGATTAGATATGGCTATTGAGTAGTTGAGTTTGAATTTGATGTTCAATCCCTTGATACTTTTGGTCAATTTATCAATTCCTACATTGCTTTATGCTTTCAAATGCTATTAGAAGAGATTGGGTGTTTTGATATTGTTTTCTTTTTATTTACTGTATTTGTCAAGAACTTTCTATATTTGTCCTTATAACTACTGCGCCTACATGAATCATGACTGTTTCATTTAAACTGAAGCTGTTAAGAAACATCATACAAATTTCTTGTTGATCGGACCCTTGTTGGTGCAATTTCTAGGAGTACCTTACTAACCCTGTGCAAGTTAAAGTGGGGAAAGTAAGCAGCCCAACAGCGAATGTATCTCAAATACTGGAGAAGGTTGTTGAAAGTGAGAAGGTATGTTTATATTGACATTTGTTTGGAAATTATTAATTTTGCAGTTCTGTTTCAACATCCAATGTAGTGGTAAACCAGTAACAGAATATTCTTTTTCTTGGCACTTGATTTGCTCCTCTATTTTGGTTTAACTTTCATTTGTCTGTTTAATGTAAATGCTAGGCATTTGATTTGCTCCTCTGTTTTGGTTTAACTGTCTTTTTTTTTTTCTGTTAATATTTTTTTGATCAATAACTTCAGATTTCATTAAAACAGAATAAACAAATTGCAGAGGAGAGGTAAAAACTCTTAACTCTCCCCAATATTAAAAGTACAATTACAATTGAGCCCAAAACAATTGATTTCTTCCCGCCCCTTGTTTTGCCAAAGCATCAGCAAAAATATTAGCTGTTCTTTTAACCTAACTATCCCTCAAATTCGTATCTCATGTCAACCATTTAAATTTCTTCTGTTCATTGCTGTAATTCCACAGTCCATCTTCTTCCTTTTGCAACCAGTTATGTCAACCCCATGTTGTTGGGATAGTGCTTATTGGAGTTGGATTAACCTGTCATTTTTCTGTTATATTCAAGTCCATCATCTAGTGCAAGGCAATATTATTATCATGCTTCAATTATTTGTGAGGGATTTTCATTTAATTCTTAACTGTTGTTTCCTCTCAGAATCACTGTCATATTTTATAGGGTATTGTTTGAATTCAGACCTACCTTGGTTTGTTTGTGGGATTAATGGATGTTTCTGAAGGTTGACTCTAATTCCGTCTTTCTCTTCCCCTTTATCATTTTGATAGAGTGTCCTTGAGCAACATGGTCAGCAAGCAGAAAGTTGAGGTATTATTGTAGGATTATAAATACGTGGTGAGGTACATCCATTTTACTTCTGCAATTTGCAGAGGATCATCTGCTATGAGTAGCCTCTCATTAGAACCTTACATTACCTAACCAAATGATGGCGAAGTGCATCCGTTTTGCTTCTGCAATTTGCAGATGATTATCTGCTCTGTGAAACCTCTCATTAGAACCTTAGGTACCATAGCTTTATCCTTCTATTTGCTTTGAAGCTGTCAATACTTAAGATCAATCTTTGTATATGGTGTTTGGTGTTTGGAAGTGGATGGAAGTCCTAGCTTGGGTATAAAGATGTGGAATGGGCAAGTTTCTAAGTAGCCATATTGGACTGCCAATGGTTGCTGCTGCCTGGATACACCTCTTTTCGATAAAGATTAAAGAATTCAGAAAGGTTGGCTGTATGCATGTAGGAGAGGTTCATACATACATACATACAAGTATGGACTAAGACACTTAAAATAACTTCACATACCCACATCTAAACAAAGCAAACATAAACAGCTCTGAGAAACTAAGAAATATAAAGACTCAAATCCCATCTTGTTGCAATCAGATCAATTTAAATTGGATATACCTAGATCCAAATTTGATTCATTAATATTTGGATATGAATTGAATCTTATCTGTCAGATTTATATTTGTTTCAGATTGGATTTGGATTGCAATCTGATATTGATTAGCATTAATTAAACGAAAAATGGTCAAAATATTTTACATTATTAATAAAACGAAATAAAAGGACTTTGATACTGTATATCATAAGCAAAACGAATTGAGAATTACTTGTATGAAACTTGAACACGACTCAAAAGTGCAACATTCAGACCAATTTTACTAATAGATACAATATAAATTTTAAGAATATATAAGCCTATTTTTTAAAATTTCATCATATTGGATCAGATAAGGGTTTCATATGTATTCCAATTATAAGCAGATTGAATTTGGGTCACCCTTAACCAGATTGAATTCGAATTCAAATTTCGGTAGCATCACTTAGGAAGTTGCCTTTTATATGTGATTTCTCTAGTTTTCTTTTTATATCAGTGTTTCTCTAGTTCTCCCTCGAATTCCTTATTGGCAGTTCCTTTGGAATGATCCAACTGCTTGCTTTTGCTTAGTTAGTTTTGTTTTGAAGGACATCTCGTTATGCCTATGTGGGCAGAATTTTTAATAAATTGTGGTAATAGATCGCTTACTAGTTATGGTTGTAACAGCTTAAAATGTATTGCAGATTGATCGACTCTTGGCTTTGCTTGTAGAAGAGGCATCTCAAGCTGAAAGATCTGGCCATTCCTTACCCCTAACCATTGTTTTTGTTGAAAGGAAGGTATTATGCTCCAGTATGCATTAGAATTTCTTTCTGCATCTTTTAAGCACAAGTTAGCTAACAAGGATCTCTTGTTAAAACACATTTTTGCTCAACATTTGTGAAACTTGATATAGATATATTACGGAAAAAATCTTAATTTATATTTGTCTTTGTACTATTTTCTAGTTCAAATGGAATTAACTTATTTGAATATGTTGTATATGCATTTATACGCAGTTATGCACATAGCAAGCTTTAGGAATACAAACACATAATATACTGTCTGTGTATTCTCTCTCTCTCTCTCACACACACACACGCACACACACACACACACACACACACACACACACACTCACTCTCACAAATGTGCACAAGTGTGTGTACGACAATTACATGCTTTTAAAGGCATTTTAGGCATATGGGTTAAGGTGAGCTTTGGTGGAACCTTATTTTTGGAAATGTAAAAAAGAAAATTATATTAAAGAAAAGAAAATACTGAATGCAAACCTAAAGGTAGGTGTTAAGATAACACCCCCCCAAACCCTACAAAAACTCCTACCAACCACCCAAAACAGCAAACAAGGAGAGAAACAAGAATTGAAACCACTCTTGCACAACAACCACGACACAACAATCTTCCACCTCACCAAACTCTTCCAGGCCTCCTTCCTCATCCCAAATTTATCTCCCTAATGCGTCAGAAGCTTTCCTCATACTTTCTTCCTTCCTCTACCTCTTGAACGCTCAAAGCACTTCTAGCAAATCCAAGCTTCCTTTCTTCATCTCCTGCTCATCCGGCAGTGCCTCAACAGAGGTCTCTTCAATTTCATTTCCATCCCCACTAGCCTTCTTTGACATGTCATTTTTTTTACTTCCCTTGAGAATGCACTGGAAGAATTATCTTCCCAACTCCCTTGTGTAAAAACGATTTTCCATGTGAGGATCTTCAAGACTATGAGCCTTAAATTTTACCCTTCTTTTATATATCCTTTTTATACTTGTTGGTCAGCCATACCCCTAGCAAGCCATCTTTTAGCCTTGAAAAGACCTTCATAACATGAACCACGTTAAACTTGCTTGGATCTCTAGACTTCTTTGGAACCTCCAGAACATCACCACTTCCAGCCAAAATAGTCTCCTTCCCCCTGTGGCCCAAATCATTTCCCAATTTTCCAACAACCACTTCAGATACCGAAAAGTTGGTGTCATCCCCAATTCAAGTGTCTTGGTTCATGTTTTCCAAGTCACTCACCTTGTTACCCCCGCCTCCTTTTATGCCACCTCCCTTCTTGTCCTTGAGATCACTGTTCACCATCTCTTCCACTGCCTCCACCCTAACTTCACTCACATCCCCATCTCCTGTCTCCACCCCCTGTAAAAATCCTTCCTGAGAATCAACGATAAAACCCCTACTCTCCTGGCTCAACTTGGAAAAAGAAAAAGGTCTCAAACCTTGCATACCTTCTCTCTTTTCTCCCCCTTCGAACTCCAATCACACCTCTACCTTTACTGAGGGTCTTACAGTTCTTAAAAAATACTGAAATAATTCACCCCTATTGGAGCCAAGGGAAGAGAAGAAGGATCACTTAATAAGGTGGGATATAGTGTAGAAGTAAGGAAGAAGGTGGATTGGGGATAGGAAATTTGGTCTTGAAGATTTTCTGCTTCGTTCTTTAGGTGGTCTAAGAAAAGAGGTAAAATCATGTGGAGATGTGTGAGAGCTACCATATGCTGGACTCTGTGGGAAGAAAGGAATCTAAGGACCTTTTCTATGGGTATGTTGCTTAATAGTTGGAAGGAAGTGGCATCCTTTGCACCAGCTCACTCATCAGTGTGGCCCCTTTGGTCTCCACCAACCCAAGGATTTGTGAAGTTAAACTTTGATGGGAGCAGCGAGGGTAACCCAGGACCTTCAGGTGTAGGAGGCGTATTCAGAGATGAGAATGGGAAAGTGGTTGCATTGTTCTCAGGCCCCATTGGAAGGGGTGACTCTCTTATAGCTGAAATGTTAGCCTTAATAGAAGGTTTGGGGAAGGCAAAAGAGTTGAATGTTCAAAAGCTGATTGTTGAAGGAGATTCCCAACTAGTATTAAACTGGTTAAGGAAGGATTGTGGACTTTGGATGTATGCTAATGAGAGAAGAGAGGTTAAGTGGTTAACTAGGGGCTTGGAAATTCATTTCAATGGTTAAAGAGAACTGGCGAAGTAGGGGGTGGGAAGGAGGCAATTATTTTGGGCTACTCTGTAATTTTCTAATTTTCTCTTTGGGTTCTTTGGGGGGAGATAAGTCATTTTATCATTTTTTTAATGAGCAATCAACATCAAATTTTATTACTTAGAATAAGAAGAGAGTACAGAAACAAGGGCAGCCTCGGCTACCACCAATAAAATACAGAGACAGTTTAATATTCAGTCTTGCAACTGAGCCCAGAAGCACACTGCCTATTTACCCCTTGCTTTGCTAGTTGGTCAGCTAGACCATTTGCTGACCTAGGAGTCCATTGAATTATCAGCTGCATATCCCTTGAGAACCTCTTGAATTGTTTGATTTTGTTTCTGAAAAACCAAGAAACCTTCTCATTCTGTTTTAGCCAACTTATTACTATTTTGGAGTCACCTTCAACTATTAGCTTTCGTATCCCCATTTCCATAGATTTCTGCGTCCCATAAATTACTGCATTCAGTTCTGCTGTATAGAGTCACACACTCCAATGGGGCCTGAGTACATACCCATGATCACTCCGCTTTCATTTCTTAAAACCCCTCCAATTCCAGATGGCCCTGGATTCCCAAAACTATTTGGTAAGTCATTTTATCTTCCCTAGAGTTCTGTATGTAATCTTGTTTATTTTATTAACATAATTTTCTGTTATTGATAAAAAAAATGGTCTTGAAGAATACAGACTTGTTAGGTAAGTGGCTGTGGATGGCCCTTGGAAAGAGGGAGGTTGTGGCATGAGGTGATAGTTAGTATTCATGGTCACTCAAATAATGGATGGGATGCTGGTGTTTCTTGACAAGCTACTTTGACAACACCTTGGAAAGCTATTCATAGCATCCTTCCCTAATTTCTTAATTTTGCCAGGTATGATTTTTGCTCAAGGTATTCTGTTCTCTTTCGAGAAGATGTGTGGGTGGGAAATTCATCCTTAAAAGGCCTTTTTCCTTCTCTTTACTTTATTTCCTTGTTTAATAATAAGGCTGTCTCTAAATTCCTTCCTACCCCCCTTTTGCCTTTGTCATTGAATTGGGATTTTGGCTTCCATTGGTGCTTGAGGGATGTTGAACTTGGTGATGTTTCTCAACTTCTTTGATTCTTGATAATGTTTGTTTGCCAGACAAGAGGATTTGGTCCCCCCACCCAAGAGGCTCCTTTTCTTGTGCCTCCTTTTTGAAAGCTCTCTGTTCTTCCTCCCCTCAGTTGGTTTTTCCGGTAAAGGTGCTTTGGGCTAAGCCTGTTCCCTCCAAAATTATCTTGTTTTGTTGGGAAGTGTTTTATGGGAAAATCAATACTCTAGACAGCCTACAAAAAAAGAAGCCTTTTATGTGCTTGTCCCCTAGCTGGTGTATTCTTTGCAAAGCTAATGGTGAGGACTGCTTCCACTTACTAATTTCCTGCTACTTTGCTGTTGCTATTTGGGATTGGATTTTTGCCTTATTTTGGTTGCAAGTGGAATTTACCCACTGATGTAAGTCTGCTTTTTGATCCATTGGTCTTTGTATGGCCCATGAAAAGAGGGAGGATTATGTGGAAATGTATTAGAGCAGCCACACTTTGGAGAACTTGGGAGGAAAGAAATGCAAGAAGTTTTCGAGAAAAGGAACAAAGCCTCCGAATATCAAAGAGTGTATCTTAACAAGGGCAACTCATTGGTTGAGAACTTCAGAATTTTTCCATTTGTTCTTCTTTGGTTACTTCAGAAGGAACTGGATAGAGGTGGCTAATAGCTCCCTCAAGAAGGAACAGACTTCTATAGTATGGGCTTTGCCACTGGAAGGTTGTGTAAAACTGAATTTTGATGGAAGCAATCAAGGCAATCCTGGCCCCTCAGGTATAGGAGGGATTTTGAGATATAAGGATGGTAATATCTTAGCCTTGTACTCAGGTCCAGTGGGAATGGGAGACTCAAATAGGGCTGAGTTGTTGTCAGCTTTACAAGGTATTCAGATTGCTAATCAACTTGGTGTTGAGAACCTTCAAATTGAGGGTGACTCCAAAATTTCTGTAGGTTGGTTAACAGATCCGAGCTCAGTCATTTGGTGCTACAAGAACCTCTCAAAGAAGGCCAGCTGGTCATTAAGAAACATTAATGATAGTGTACAGTGGGTTGGCAGGTCTGCAAAAACCATGGCAGATTATCTTTTGCTAAACAAGGGGTTTTGAGTGAACATTTGTACTGGGCTACGGGTTACCTTGTAATCTTGGTCTATAGTGCTATGTGATTTTTATTCTTTAAGGGAGGTCGCACCTCATGCCTCTCGGTAATATGATTGTCACAGTTCTCATATTGTCTTAATAAAATTCATCTTCAATTATAAAAAAAAAACCATTTTGGTCACTGGGACATAGGTTGAACGGTCTGATCATCTGGTTTGATTGCAAAAAAAACATTAATGGTTTCATATTTTCTTTTAAAGCAATTATACATCAAAGTATGCTTAAAGCAATAAATGTTACAGGCTGTAACACCTATTAACACATTTATTTAGGGTTAGTTTGACCAAATGAACATGTTAAGAACCAGGTTACCTAAAACAATTTTGGCTGCCATTGTGAACGGTCTGCCCATACAGTCAGGTCTGAGTCCGGCAATGTTGGTCCTGTTAAACATGCAAGTATTACTTCTTAAGTTTTTTTTTTTTTTTTGGATTTTGATATTCTTGAATTTTCTAAAGAACATACTGTACTTTTGCTATGATTGTCTTGTGAATTGTGATTGTTAAATTCTGAGTCATCCTTTAGACGAGGTGTGATGAAGTCACTGAAGCATTGGTAGCACAAGGTTTGCATGCGGTTGCTCTTCATGGTGGCCGCAGCCAAAGTGAAAGGGAGTCGGCTCTTCGTGATTTTAGAACTGGTTCTACCAACATCCTGGTAAAATTCTTATTCTTCTCCGTCTAAACTGCTAGATGAAGCTGGTTGAAACTTGCACTATTTACAGGCCTGTGACCCAAGAGGTATGACATAGCATTAACTCATTTCATAAGCTTTGTGTCCAGGTTGCTACTGATGTTGCATCTCGTGGCTTGGATGTCACAGGAGTGGCCCATGTTGTTAATCTGGATCTTCCAAAGGTACATTTTGCTTTGGTGGCAGTCTTATTATTCATTAAAGCTTGTGATTCTGAATCAATTTACTTCAGAGACATCATGCTCATTATCAACTATTGCCAAGCTTGTAATTCTGAATCAAATTACTTCATTAATGTGCTAATGAAATAATTAATGCTTGAAATTTCTCATCTGGCTTGGGTTTTAGACAATGGAGGATTATGTTCACCGGATTGGAAGGACAGGGCGTGCAGGGTCAACAGGCCAAGCTACTTCATTCTACACTGATCGTGACATGGTTTATTTTTTGTCATTATTTTCTCATTTCATAGCCCCTCACTTCCTCCCACTAGTGGTCTGTAAACCTTTTTTTCATTATTGTTTGGTACATTGGTGTTTGCAGTTCCTTGTAGCACATATAAGGAAAGCAATTGCAGATGTGGAATCTGGCAATACTGTGGCATTTGCAACTGGGAAGGTAATGTAGTTTGAACATAAAAAAGTTTTCATTACTTTTTTTTTTTTTTTGTTTTTTTATCTTCTGCAGTTAGTGGTGCAACCTGGGCAAGTTTGGCCAGACTTTGGGACAACCTGGTCTGAATCCTAAAAGGCCTGGATATTGGGCTAGGGACGGGCCAACTTTATGTCAAAGCCTGAGTTTCTCAACCCAAGCCAAGCCTGAGCTAAACCCAATTATTCAAGATGAGCTTAGGGGGACTTGGTAATGAGCAGGTATACAAATATCTTGACATAACTAGCAGGGCCCTGTGCAATGCACGGGATGTGGCACTCCTCCCAGTCCCTCACCCCTGTAGTCAAGACACTCTGCCCATCCCCACCTCGTCCCCGGTGGTGGGGCAGGTTCGAGGCAAGGCACCCATTCCCCGTCAGGGATGGGAAATCCCAAATTTCCCCACCCCAAGGCAACCACTTAAAAATAATCTAATTTGTGGATATTTTACAAATAGGATTATTGGAATTTGGGGGGGTATTTTATAAATGGAATTGTGGGATCCTAAGATTATAAGAATATTATTTAAATAGGTTAATAATTATTTAGTTGAATGATAATTATTTGGGGGTATTTTCTAATTTAATTTTCCTAAGTTTTTAATAATTATTTAGTTGAATAATAATAGACTATTGTTTAAATAGTTTTGGAGAATATTTTTCATAGATTAATTTCCTAATTTTTTAATTATTATTTCTTTGAAAAGTATGGATTATTAGTTAAAGAGTTTCCCTGAATTATTTGATAATTGTTAACTATAATTATTGACTTTATAGAAATTAGTAAATTATGCCAATTAGTAATATCTTTGAATAAATAATTGTTGTAAAAATTTAATGAAAATTTATTAAATTACAATGATCAATGTACATTCGCTAAACATTAAAAATTTGAACATCCATGCTCAACCTGCCTCAGGTCGGTTGGTCAGTCGGGTCTGGTTCAGGCTATCCATGCTCAACCTGGCTTTGGTGTAAGCCTAACCTTGCAGGCCCAAGCCTAAGCTAGCCCAGGGCCTGACAATCAAAGCCCAACCCATGTAAAAGCTCATGTTGAGTTTTGTAGGGCTTAGGTTGGGCTTGCATTAGTTTCAGATGTAGTTGCAGTTCCTGGATGTTTGTACTAAGTGATAATTTTATAAATCTGTTTGTATATTGGTGGTTTCTTGTTGGCACTTTATGGATTCTGTACAACTTTTCACGGGTGTTGGGTTTTAGGTTGCTAGGAGGAAAGAAAGGGAAGCAGCAGCTGCACAGAAAGAAGCAAGGCTTGCACTGTCTAGACTCTCAATGACGGGCCCTACATCAATAAACATTGAAGACAAGTATAGATATATGCTTGCCCCCACAAACATCAAGAAAGAGGGTGCAGCGGATGATGCTTGGGATGACTGATGGACAAAATTCCTACATTTTGCTTTTATGCTTCCATGATGCCTTTGATGATTCATGTTCAAGGATCAATTACTAGCTTAGTAGGTAAGATACATGAAACTTTTATTCTCCACAGTTTGCCAGTTTCGCCCTGTTTTTATGTACTGGTTCATTAAAACTTTCATGAAGTTCGCCTTCTATGGAAGTTACCTTGTTTTAGTGGTACCATAAATCATTTATTGATGGTCATACACATTTATAGGTATATGGCTCATGGCTTGGGCCTCAAAAACGAGTATAAAAGGAAGTTTCCTGTAAGTTCACTTTGATCCTCTTTTTTTTTGTTGCTTTATCATTAACTAGTCAGCATATAGCATGGACTACTAAGCTTCTTGCTTCAAAGATTGTGTGAGTGGCTTGTAGTCAATACATGTTGTCACTAATATCATAGTGCAACTTTCGTCAATGTGCTTGGAAAAGGCTATTTTAACAACCATGAATTCTGCATTGACAAAGAAAGTGCTTGAGCAAGTCTGGACTCTCTGTAGAAAGGCATCTTTTGGTTTCTGTTAAAAGGCTTTTGGCAATGCCCTATCATTTAAATGGTTCAGGTAATCCTGTAAGGATGGTTTTCCTATGGGTCGTAATCCAGTTAGGGGTCCTCGACATGTTGAAGAACTTTCCACCAGTGGTTTGGGATCAGAGGGACATATTTGATAAATATAGATCCCATCTGTTAAATAGGTTCTCGGGCTTCTCCCTCACGAGGGGGGACCCTGTGTGTTGAATAAATACTGATTTAATCCCGAATTTTGAAATATTCTTCTAGTTCATGGGAGCACCCCCCCCCCCCCCCCCCAATTAACTAGTGGTATGTTCCCAATAGAATTCGCACGGTATTACAAATCTTAAATTCTTGTTGGTCGAATCGTCTGCACATGTTCACTTACATGAAGTTGACGTGCCGTTACAACTTTATACACAACTCCTGGTCCTGGCAATGGAGAAAGCCCGGACAAGGCAATGCCAGTCCCGGTCTGATTATTAATCATGACTATGAGAAAAGATCTAGAACCGAACCAATTATTTATCAGTTAAATCGGACCTGACCCAATTAGACTTGATTATGCTTGACATAATAAGTTAATAATTCAAATTCATTTTTATAGTATAACCAAATTGATGGTCAAATACCAAACTGTTTATATGTTGATAAAATAAGTTTTTTAACCATAATTGTCTTATATGCTGTTTATGGAAATTTACACTTTTAGACGAGTATGGTGAAAATTACAAAAGAACCAAGAGATCTTTATTATTAGTTACACAATTGGATTGGGTTTGAATCACTTTGGAACGGTAAAAATCCGTTACTACCCAATTATTAATTGGAACGAAGCTACAAAATCACAGCTCCACCCATTGACAACTCCAAAGATCAAGTCTGATTAGAATTAAGTATAGATTACAGATCGCTACTCTGTAAATTGGGGATAGTGACACTTTTAAGCCCATCTACTTCCGTTAATGATAAAGACACCCTTTGAACTTTTGGGTGAATTGGGTGAATTGATACACATTTTGGTTGTTTTTTTTTTATTATTATATTTTTTTGCAACTGGTCCAGGGGGGGCGGTTTAAGTCTCCTTTACCCTCTGAATCGGTCAGACCTTGGGTGGGTCGGAGGGGTCCCGGAATGATGCTTATCGGCCAATACATGCCGATACGTGTTGACACTTTGAACCTTGCTTGTCCCCACATTATGTCAGTTGACTATGAAAGAGATTCTTATGTGACTGTTTAAGTGCATGTTTAAACAGTTCTAAAACCCCAACCTGCTTTAATAACATATTATGAGGCAATTTTGAAAAAAAAAATGATAAAATAAAAAAAATAAGGGAAAAGTAACAAATAGTAGAAAATATAGGAAATGCAACAACAATGAAAGAGGAGGAAAATAAAGCAAATACAAAACTATAAAATTTCAGAAGATAAAACAAATGAATACACAAAACATTGAAAATTGCAAAAAGGAAAACAACAAAAAAGGAAGTGAAAGTAGAAACAAGAAAACAGAAAATTGTAGATAGAAAAAGAGAAGTACAGAGAAATTTACATAAAGAATACAGAATTTCAATGCACATTCTTACAAATGAAAATTTAGGGAGTGTCGTTACCCCGAAAATTACAGGGTGGCAGTCTGTAATTTACTTTATCATAGATAAATTTAATATTTTGTATTTGCATAAATTTATTATTTTTGTATTAGTTTAGTTAAATGGTAAATAATTTTTTAATTTTTTATTTATTTGATGATCTGTTCGGATGACTGTATCCAGTCTGCAAATCATTTCACTTCTGTTACGATCATTATTGCGATTCTTGTCACAGATTGAATAAGTTCAGTGTAGCAACAGTCCTCTTCGAACAATATAATGATTGACAGTGTAAAATTTTATTTCTACAATTAGTGATGGTCATGGGTTAGGAGGGTTTTTACAGGATATGAACTGTTTACAATTAGTGATAAATGTGGATTTGGATTAGCTGAACTCTTTAGCTGTATAGCAGGTTGTGGAACAGTGATAAAATACATGAAAGTTTGAATCCCCATGTATTTTGTGATTGATGTCAAGTGTTATTATTGATTCCAGTCTGCTGAACAGCTACAACGTTCAGCTACAACCTGGTCCTTGACCGGGTTGAACATACGGACTAGCCCATATCAATTAAAAGTAT
Source organism: Nelumbo lutea (assembly GCF_056320005.1). Taxonomy (NCBI): domain Eukaryota; kingdom Viridiplantae; phylum Streptophyta; class Magnoliopsida; order Proteales; family Nelumbonaceae; genus Nelumbo; species Nelumbo lutea. The sequence continues at coordinate 1,258,549 of NC_142685.1, read as the reverse complement.
TTATGTTTTTAAAAAATTAAAAATTTTAATCCAATTTTATGATCAAAGTTACAAAAATTAGGTAGAAAAATTAATGTGTATTAGTATATTATATCATAACTACATATATGCCAGCTCTACATACAGCCTGCCCTGAATCATACATCCAGTTTGCTAATGACAATAAGGGGTTCAAATTAGCCCCCACGAGATTGCCCCCCACAACGTCCTACAGTGCATCTCCGCCATGTATTGAGAGCATTTCTGATATCATCATTTCTAGGATTATCATCTGGATATATTCTCAATACATGGGGGTAACGTGTTGTGAGACATTATGGGGGGCTGATTTGGTCTCAACAATAAGACGTCAAGTTTGGTTTGTTCTGTACGAGGCTTGGTTCTTTGATTGACCAGATACTTATCAACATTCCTCACATTTGGCTTTGACTGACTTGTTCGTTATTCTGAATAGGAAATGTTTAGAATGCTTGTTTGGAGAAATATTAGAATTAGACTGTAAGGGGGGAATGAGATGGTAGGAAAATGCGGAATAAAAACTCCAGAAATCTGAAATGAAAGTCTATAACCGACTGGTCCTATCCGAATTCCAAACTAGTCAATGCAAAATTCTCTTTTGACTAGACTTTAGGTGTGTATCAATACTTTGAACCTTATATATATGTTTTTTGTTCCAAAGAAACAAAGTACTGTTACACTCTTTCCGGTGTGGCCCATTGCCCATCCCTTTAACCCCAACTTTGGTGACAACGGGATTTGATCGTAGGTTTCAGCTCCAGCGAGTCATTGATCCCACTAACATGAATTGTTTTTAGAAACAAACAAAAATAATTTGCTTTTAGAAATCATTATTCTGATGGTGTGTATAAGACACGAATTGTTTTTCAAAATAAAACTAATTTGTTTCTGCTTTTGGAAGCAGAAGCAAGTTTAAAAGTAAATCAGAGCATAAACAGGCATTTCGTAGGACACCTAGTCTGTGTATTAATATATTATAACATATGCTGGTGGGTAGGAACTATATGGATGGGTGGAGTGGCCATTACTTCATCTTAATGATCAACCTCGATAATTCATCAAACCTAGTATGAAAAGAATCATAAGGTTAAGGAGCTATAGATGGCCGAAGTCTTGTTCCTTTTGCTGCATCTGCTATGATATATTAATAACTTATTATAACACTTGCTGGTGGGTAGGAACCATATCTATGGGTGGAGCGGTCATTACTTCATCTTCATGATCAACCTCGATAATTCATCAAACCTAGTAGGAAAAGAATCATAATGTAGTCTTGTTCCTCTGCATATGTTTGCAATTTAAATCTGAATTTGATACAAATATTGCATCCGGTTTAGTTGTGATCATATACCCCTGATGCAACACTTATATTTTTTGTCTCAATTGCATTTATGGCAATGCAAATTTTGCATATAAAGAACTAGAGCAAACTTACACCAATTACTCTTAGCTTAGTTATCTTTCATATAAAATAATAGGGATCACGTCGATTTACTTCCTACCTCATTCCCCTCAAATAAAAAGGCAAAATGCCCTCCATCTTTTTCATACATGATTTGGAAAACTGGACTAGATCAGAACTGTCTAACCCGGAATTGGACCGGTTGATCTGGGAACTGGTCATGGGTCTGGGTCTGGTTTTGGACCCCAGAACTGTCTAACCGGGAATTGGACGAGTCGATCAAACTGTTTGACCCAAGAATTGGTGGCCAAACGGTCCAGTTTTCGGTCTAGTTTTGAAAACCATAATTTCATAAATTAGGGATAATATAATTCTACTTCTTACAAAAAGAGAAACCATGGTATTGGCAAATATGCCCAATTTTCAAGCATAAGACAAATTCATATAGTATTGGCTACGGCCAACGGGAAAGATTCCAACGGATGGTATCTTCCTTGGATAATGGGTGCTCTTATTTATCAATCCATTCCCCAAGTATTCAATGTCCTGATATCAAGACAAAGTCATTAGTTGTCCTTCATCAACAAAACTATTTTCTCTAAAAATTATAATGTAATTTCGAGCATTTTCTCGTATCTCTGTAGAAACAATTAGAAAAACGAAATCAACAACCATAGCACAGCTTTTACAAACGAAGGATAAATGTTCTGAAGAAGGAATAGAGCAAGAGATCATTTTGACTGCACTAGAAAGTCCAGAAAAGAAAATATTGAAGCAACTAACAAATATTTTCCATTACAGAAGGTTTTAGCTCTCTGTAAGGAGGCAAATGGTAACAGACAGAGTCCTTGCTGTATCTGAAGGTCAAGCAGAAGGCCTCTTGGGAATCTATAAATACTTACCTTCATAAAGGCAACGCTGCCTGTTATGAGAGCCAGAGAGAGAACGAAGGTATCACTTTCATTTTTTTTTTGTTTTTGTTTTTCAACTAATTTACTAGCGGGAACTATTTGGATTTGTTAAATTAAATGATAAATAATAGAAATATGTAAAAATATACAATTGTTTTATATAATAGTCAATAATCATTTATATTTTATATATTACTTTTAATATTTTTTTTTACAATACAAAAATAACAATAGTTAATTTTAGATAAGATTGTTTATCAAACTTAGGAATAGTAATTTTTCCCATTTCTTTGATCCCCATGGGGATTCGCCCCATGGGATAGGGATGATTTTCCCGTGGGGACAAATTTTAGAAAATTAGATTCTTTAGGTTATTGGAATGTGTGTGCGTGTGTGTGTGTGTGTGAGAGAGAGAGAGAGAGAGAGATAGATAGAGAGAGAGAGAGAGAGAGAGAGAGATTTTAGGAAGATTTTTTTAGGGAAAATAGAATTTTAAATTGTTAGTTTCAAATATGATATGGATTAGAAAAATTAAAAATTTTTAAAAAAGAAGAAAATTTCTAGATTTCCTTGTTTTAATATATACATAGATTGTTTTTTTATTTTAACAATTATTGCTAGTTCTGTTTAAATTTTAGCATCCAAAAGAGACAACCTTGACCAATTTAATTGACACGTCATTGAGCCATTAGGAGATTCTCCCTTAACTGTTTGAGATAAGTAAGTAATTTACTTATATATTTCACTTTGCCCCGTTTTGTGGGTTTGCTATCTTATGCCATGCAGCCATGCTCTGAAGCGAGTAGATTTTTTATCAGAAACTTGGATGTGAAAAGGGAAAATTGTGGAGAATTCTCTAAGATGGCATTGCTTCCCTAATCAATTCAAAGTGTGAAACAATACGAAAATTTATCCTTTGTTTGCTATCTTAATTTCTCAGTTATTTTTGTAGATACAAATACAATTCTCGAAGCTTGACTTATTTAATTTATGATTGTGGTTAAGGCTAAGTTGAGTTAAAATGTCAAATATTGTCGCGATTACAATAACATACAGGAGTTTGAATCATATATGTCAAGCTCAATTCAAGCACATTTATAGAGGAGGTGTGGTAGAAATTAGCAACCCAAAACTTTCAGGTATGGGGGTTAATTTGTGGGGAAATCTATGATGCCCAAAAATAATATGGTATCATAAGAGTTTTGACCAATTAAAATCCATTCATAAATTTTAATAAATACCATTTCATTGGTTATTACAGTTATGATATAAGATAAGTGGTCACAAATTTTTTTAGATATGACGTCTTTCTGATATCATAGTCGAACCCTAATTTGTGCTTCATTCTGTATTCCAGTTTTGGCTTCGAGGAGTAATTATAAGCCTTTATCGCCAATTTAAATAGATAATAGTTACTGTGTTCTAAAACATGGGAACTCATCAATTCTATAGCACGTAAAAAAGAGTTGATGGGAACTAATGGTATAATTGGCCTGTTGGATTCCTCTATAAGAAAATACGCAGTTCTTTTAACAATCTCAATGCCTTTGGCCAGAATCTAGATAGATGGCTTTATAACATTTGAGTTCACATCTGCACCTCACAATGCCCCACATCACATCTTAACCTTGTATTGGGAACATCTTCTGATGATGTTTAATCATCTTCGCACTTGTCATCGAGAGATATTCCCAATACAAGGTGGAAATGTGCTGTGGGGCATTGTGGGGCGTCCCTTCCAGGGCGCAGATCTGAACTCATAACATTTATGGGTGTTTGCACCTTAAGCCTATAGCTTCGGAGGGATAGTTTTTGTTGTGAGCAGATTGCTTATAGTGCATGCCTTGCCAAGTCCAACGATATTGCCCTTGATTATTGATTGGGTAAATTCAGCTATGCTAGTGCTACCCACGATATAACTGTTAATGGGTAAGGAGATCAGATTGCACTCCATAGAGGACACCTCACATGCACATCTCAGTGTGCATTGGTACATCTCCTGTATTTGTTATGGGGAGATGCTCCTAATACACGAATGGGAGGTACTCTCTGAGGGGTGCTAATCTGATCTTGCCCCAAAGAACCAAACCGATTATGCTATTAATAATATATAAAGGTCTTGATTTGCTTTTTCGAAGCCAATTTTTATTCATATTAAAAGAGCAAATTTCATAAACACTATATAAGATAATTTTGGTTAAAAACACATGCTTTATCAACATATAAACAGTTTACTATTTACTATCACTTTTATCAATAAAATTTTATTAAAAATGAAATTTTAAGTTATAACATCAAAAGTAATTATTATACCAAGTATAATTGGGCGATTAATAATTAATTTGGGTCTGAATCTATTTTATAAAAATGATAAATAATTGGTCCGGAACTGGTTCACCCTACTCAAACCATCTTCGATTTGATCAAATGAGCCCCAAGAATCACAGAAAGGGACAACTTGTAAGCCTGATTGTCCCTAGCTATTTAATAGAAAGCAAGAATTGACTTTACTGTTTGGGAGAATGACCGATATTTATAGGCTCAAAGTACTTCAGTGTAAATTGCAAGTCAGAATTGATTTCAATTCATGTGCAGACGTTGATGAATAGAATGTGGGTTGTGATCCTTTTTAATATTTATAAGGGTACTCTGCAACGTAAATTAGAAATCTGCATTTAACAAATCTGTAGTTCTCCCTTACTGTTTTTGTTGATTGATTTGATGTCTAAGTAATTTGTGAAATCATTGGATATAACATATTGGATGTGAATAAAGAGATAGTGGGTCCCACTCACCATTAATATGTATCAACTTATTTATCAAACTTGGTTTTATAGACTATAGTTGAGGGCTTGGCTCTTGAGGCAGCTGGAGGCATCCATACTTACACACACACTGATGCCCAATTGCTTTCCGCATAATTACATACACTGATATCGATGCCCAAATGGATGACGCCACGGTTTCGTGGGCTATACCCTTTAAAACGAGATATCAATTGGATATGGATTGGACCACTCCCCATACCATATTCCTTTCCTACAAGCTAGGACCCGTTAAGCTAAACAAACATCTGTTTGGCTTTGATATATATATGAGTTTCATAATAAAAATTATAATGTTTATTGATAGCATGAGTTGGGCTAAGGTGCATTTATTAATATTTGCTGTATGTTAAATTTTCTTTATTTTTCTTTGGTTCGATTCACCTTTAATTTTATAAAATGTATTTACTTATCATGATGTTCAACCAATTACATTTTTGAGTTGTACACAGCATGCAAAGAATGCCTTGGTTAACATACATTTCGCAGTAATTTAGAGTTAAGGCTCATTTCAATTTTCAACACATCTGGTATCTGGGTTTGAACTTTGAAAGTTTGAATGACTAGAGAGCCAAGGGGTTGTTACAGTTCCAGTCCTCAGGAATTCAAAAAAAGGGGGGATCCTTGAAGATTAAATGACGTTCTGTATATAATTGCTAAATGCTGAAAGTCCTGATTAATTGGAAAGGAATGCAACAGCTAATAGACCTCAACAGTTTATAAATACATTCCCAAATCCCAATTGATTTATTTCTTAGAATTTTAAGCATCAGTTGCGGCTCGTGGGTAGGGCTAGGGCAGGCCCCTCCATGAATGTGGATGCTTCTTGGAATGGTCAATGGGTTCATCGAGGTCGAAGACAATGAGTTATGATCTAGTCGTGGCATGGCCAGTCAAAACATGAAATTCGTTCCCATTAAAATAAACTTGTAGTTCAGGATGAGTTGGTGGGTCCGTTGGTTGATTAATGATCAATTTGCGAATCCTTAACTGCAAGAAAAAATGGAACCAGAGAAGAAGAAGAAGTAATAGGTGAGACCATTCAGATTCTTCAACGTTCAAAGCCTCTTAATTAATTTCAATGGGAACCAAGTCTTCCCGTAGACAGGTGGACTCTTATTAAGAAAACAAAGGTGACCAAGACTAAGTCGTCGTCCCTTCCAATGTTTCTTCTTCGTACCGTGTTCAACAGACACAAATACTTTGAATATATACTTTTTCTTTTTCAACATAAAGAGGAAGAGAGGTAATTAACTGGTAAGAACCCAGAAACCCACCACCGAAAAAAGGGTTGTTGCCTTTGGAAAAATAAAAACTATAGCGTTAATTTTCTTCCCAATTTAAACACAAGCAACAAAGCCAAACTAAATTCACCCACCAAACCCACGTACATTATAACAACTAGTGCAGTGCAAACCATGGAAGAGGAGGCCTTGTCTTTAATCCGCCATGGATGCAAGTTGGCTAGAGACCTTGAATCAAATCTTTCAAACTTGTCAAACCAACCAATTTTTCTCGCAAGCTCATGTGACGATATCGCCAAAGCCTTCAAGACCGCAATGGATCGACTGCACCCTCACAACCCATCTTCCGATCTCCACTTGGTTTTCCGTGAACCCCAACAACCTCCGGCACTTGATGCGTGTGTGCAGGGCCAGGAATGGATCAGGACAAGTTACCCACAGGCAGTGGATCTTGTCCAGGCTCGATTCATCGCTGACAGGATCCCGTTTGACGGGGGTGTGTTGCTGCCGGAGAGTAGGGTTAGTACGGAATTGGGTGTCACTGTTATGGACTACGCAAAGGAAGCAGAAGGTTCTGCACGGTCGAAGAGCGGAGGAGAGAGACACGGAGCGGAAGAGTCAGATTCCGGCAAGAATCCAGCGGTTCAAAAATTAAGAAGGAGGTTAGGACTTACAATCCTTGAGAAGCTTTCCATTGTTTTAAACTTATTGCGAATTTAAAAGGATGTCTAGTGACTCTAATCCAGTCCAGTATCGCGTGTGTGTGTGTGTTTGGAACAACAAACTAAATAATTAATGGAAATTTTGGTGGGTGTGGAGGTGGAAATTATATAGGTAATTCATTAGCAGAAGTCTGCCATAGGCTATATAGTTCAGTTCATGCCTTGATGGGGATTTGAAAGGGGCCGGATTCATGAGTTCGGATCGTTTTACCTCAGTTTTCTTGTCATTTTGTGCATGTATGCTTGGTCGGGGCTACGTGAAGTGAACGCACCTCCATTTTCCCCTGCACTGCAAATGATTCTTTCTTCAGGTTCAGGATGTATTGGGTACTTAATTAGTAATTGAGTTGTACTGTTAATATGTTCATCGTTATGTTCAATTAAAGACGACTCATTCAACATTCAACAAGGGAAATTAAAAGAAAAAAAAAAAAGGATTTTGGAGTGAGTCATGCATTCATTAATTTATATATTTGTTCAGGAAGGATGGTGTAGAGACAAGATACGAAGCCGCACCTCGTATGGGAAATACGGAGATTCCACCTGATGACGGTTATACGTGGAGAAAGTATGGACAGAAGGAAATTCTTGGGTCAAAGTTTCCCAGGTATATTAATTATTATATATTATTAGTATGCCCTTCTTACATTTACAATTGACACAAAAATGAAAAATCAAACTAATTGCAGTACAATACTAGTACTACAAGGAAAAGATATACTTAATCCTCAAACTAAAAGGTAAAAGTATAAATGGGGTTCCGGTTCCGGTGTACATCTTGGTGGCGTCGATCATTGATTTAAGGGAAAAGTACAGAGACATACGATGCAGAATTATGAACTGGGCTGATTTGTACTTCTCCCTAGATTTAATTACCAGAAATGATGGCCTAGCTAGGTTATATTTTGTCTTGTGTCAAAACTGAAATATCTTCTCCTAACTAGGCTGACGTAAGAATGGCCGTTGTGGTAAGTGAACTGCACGGAAGGACCCTTACGTCGTGGACACGGAAGGGAGAGAGAGAGAATGACAATGGATGTGGATCATGGATCCATCATCCATCTTTACTTTTGATTGGGCTCCTTCGTTCCAAACTCGAGATCGAGCAGCTTTCTCTGAGACTGTGAGATGATATCAGAAAGTTGGGCTTTGACCTCCCGCCCTCCCCCGGTGAATTATGATCAAAACCCATACATACCGCATCTGAATGGTTAATAGTAGTAAATAAAGAAGAATGAAGAATATTTGGTTGTGGGAAAGACTTGACCTTTTGTGGAACTTGGGGTTCGATGCCAACTTACTGTATATTGAAAAGTGGCAAGGCCAATCAAGATGAGCAAGCAACCTATAGAGCCTTGGCTTGCTCCCCAGAGACTAGACAATCTGGGCTATTGACTTCTGACTTTAATTAGACAAAATAGATCGGATTTGGTTCAATTCCAACAGTACTCATTCCAGTCCTACATGTGGAACATCTCGATCCCTTGTTCCATTAACCATATAATAACCCCACTCCCCACATATTGTTTTAATTTGCCACCAGAAGGCAGGAGCTCTCCAGTACTCCCGCCGATTCAACCCAACAAACGCCAACTTGTATATGAAGGTTCCCTCTTCCCTGTATCATCATCGGTCATCCGATCCCTGTATGGATTATTAAATTTCCATCTCCAATAAATAAATAATAAATAACCTTCGATCTTCTGTGATTCATTGATTTCAGGAGCTACTACAGGTGTACCCACAAGAGCTTCTACGGGTGCAATGCAAAGAAGCAAGTGCAACGACTGGACGACGACCCCAATACGTTCCAAGTCACGTACTACGGCGTGCATACGTGTCACATGTCATCCACAGCACCATCATCAGGTTCAGGGGGGCCACTCTCGATCACTACTACTACTACTATTACTGATGACCACCATCCACTTCCACTTCCATTAGTAGAGGTGCTTCAAATTCAATCATCATCAACACAACCACCAACTAATTATTCTTCCTCCTCCTCCTCCTCAATCCCCATTCCTCTAAGTAGATGGATTTTTATGGGGTTTGAGGCAACCCCAACCCCAAGCAGAAGAAATACAACCATGGCCATTGGTGATGGTGGTGGTGGTGGTGGCGCAGCCACCCGAGACAGCAAAGAAACGGTGGAATGCCCGGTAATGGATCTTGCCGATGCCATGTTTAATTCTGGGAGCAGTACTAGCAATAATAGCATGGATTCCATCTTCCCTTCCATGCATGAGTGATCATAAATACGCCAGGAGGAGGAGATAGAGCGGCCCACACCTGAATAATACTTATTTGAGTTTTAATTATATTGACAGCAGAGATGTTGATTTTTGGCGGTAGCTTTTGATATTTCAATTGGGAATTATGGGAATTGGCCAGTCCGACAACCAAATCTGCACTGCCATTTGGAACACTACGTAAAATCCTCCTAATTGCATTGTTATTTGCACCTATCGATCGATATATAATAGTTTTGTCTATGTTAATTATATTAGATGAATGAAACCTTAATTATAACCCTTAGTTTAGTTTATGCATGGCTTGTGTAGTCCTTTGTACTATTAATTATTAATTAGTTTCTATTCCGGCCCCACCGAGTTAAGATTATTGATTATATATAGGATATTAGGATGATAACTGGATTAACTTTTTTTCTGATGATATAAGGGTCTCTTTGGTTTGCAGGAATAGGGAGGGGTCTGGATTTGGAATCGTAATGGGCTATTCCGATTTCAATGGTTTGGATGGAATTGGAATCCCATTTCTATTTCTGCTGGAATGATATTCTCTAATTTGAGAGAATGGCCACTCTCTGTTATTTTTTGGGGGAATCAAATTTCATTTCTGTTTATTTTAATTCCCATTTTCATTATTGTTTGAACCGAACAAACTATAGGAATGAATCATTCCAATTCCAATTTCAAAAGATTTTAATTCCGATTTTAATTTCAATTCCAACTAAAGCAACTAAAAAATAGCCAACCGGCCGGATATATCATGAATTAATTGCCTGGTTTTCCTAAGATATATATAATATTGCCAAGGAATTAATATATCATATCATTCAGTGATTTGCTTAATTACCCTAATTATTAGAGTTACAATTAAAAGAAAGCACTAAAAGGATCAATAGCCAAATCTCGCATGACATGTGTACAGCAAGACCACTGACTTGTCTTGTTTTAGCTAACTACAAGATTATGAGAAACGAGAGATGCTTAAAATCATCAATAGACTGGACTACGTGGAAAACTTCTAATTTAACTTATTCCAATCTAATTTTAATCAGGAAAGGTAATTGAGATGGAACAATTTCAAGATATATATGTATATCATGATAGATTTGCTAAAAAAAAAAATTAAAATTGAAAAACTAGAATATGATGGAATAATTAGGGAAAATTACATGTAGCAACACCTGGGCACGAACCAATCGTATGATGCATGATGCGACATACACATCTTCCCATTATAATTTCTAAAATTATATAAATTTATATTCTACTTGAGATAACTTACATGTGGAACTAATGCTATTGAGAACCAGAACTAATCCTGTATTGATAAATGCTTTAATTAAAGTTCTTATAGATTAAGCTGCCTGGCCAGATTGCTTATTATTGGTTAGGAATTGACGTTAAGATCAAAAGTTACATGCGTTTGTACGTGAATACTTGTATAGGTTGGAGCCGTGTTCAAGTTGTTTATCATCCTGGAGCTCCAGAAATTGTTTTGTGCATCGATTGAAGATGGGAAGGGGAGGTCGGGATCAAGAGCACTTTGTAAGGGGGAGACAGCCCAGAGGTTTTCAAGCTAGATTATAGATAGGGCTGTAAAAAAGCCAGACTGAGGCGAGCTTCATTCAACCGTCCAGATGGAGGGGTGGCAACCTTAGCATTTTATTAATGTCTTATATAATCCTCCGTCAAAAGGTTAATCTCCCGTGATAGGTCATGAAAGGAGTTGAAAACATGGAATCCCTGATCGGAGAAGCCTATGTTGCTTAGCCAATTTGTCTATCTATTCCCTTCACGAGCTCGAAGAGTATGCTCCTTTCGGAAAAACTTGAAGCTGTTGGAGTCCATAGCCTATGATGTTGAGTGTTCTTGGGAATGCCATTTATCACGAGAGTGGTTAAATTAGTAATTATTAGAAAATAGTAAAGAAGGCTGAATGAAATTTCTCGGTAATTGCTTTCCAAATTGAGAATTTGTGAATCTGCAGCATTGCAAAACTGTGAAACTGAGAACTTGCAAGAGGAGGGCTGAGTCGTGCCATATAGTCACTCTCCTTAAAATCGCATTTGCCCACAATGGTGTAGCCGGGTGATTACAAATCGGTCGCCAAAATAAAACAGTCTACAGACCATTAGTACGCGTGAACTCGCTTACCAGACCTCCGCGAACCACAAAGAATGATGCTTAGAAACTCGACACTCAACAAAGAGAGAGAGAGAGAGAGAGAGATGTGTTGTGTGTGATGATATGTGCTTGAAGGTCGACTAACACTCCTTTTATAGTGTTCTTAGTCACCCGAATGGACACAAAAGTGTCATTTCATAGAGAAGTCTCTTTCGAATAGTGCACTTGTTCGAAGAGACACAAAGAAGAAGTGCCACAAAATAGGAAAAGAAATCATTTAAAAATAAATTTGAAATTTAAAAGTCAAATCGGTCAAAACCAAAACGATTCGGTGTAACACACATATACAAGTACACACGCCCTTGCCCATGCCTCGTCTTGACCCAGTTTGGCACGGTGCGTGCGTGTGAAAAGCACCCCCAACCCCCCTCACATGCATGGGAATATCTATAGTGCTTTCCTCCTATGGCCTCTACCCATAGAGAGAGCAAATCTATAAATATACTTCAACTCAACTCATTTCCCAAGCAATGTGAGATAAGGAGTCTTTCCATGCATTCAAAGGTGGAAAGAGGAAAAGACAAAACTAAAAGAGCACAATGGAGGGTGGAGAGATTCTTGAAATTTTGAATCACCCTCCAATAGTAATTATTCCTTATTTTATTTTGAACAAAAGGAAAGACATGTGCGTGAATAGGTGAACGTGCCTAACCCAAAAATGCTCTCAACAGCATACACCATTGGCCCCTTACAGCCAAAGTTATCCTGCTCCCTTTCAATTAGGGGTGCAAATGGATCGGATTCTGATCTGGTCTTATTTTGTCGGATTCCAATCACCCCCTATCTGATCTAATATATATGTTATTTATTTATTTGTATAAATATTTTATTTATATTATATTTTTTTTGCAAATTTGTTATATTAATTATTTTTTATAAAAAATATGTATATATATGATGAAAAGAGTTGAAAATATACTTGTATTTTTTTTGTTTTTTTTTTAATTATATTTTTTTCTTTTAAAAAATCATTATTTTTTTAATAAATTTAAATTGGATCGGATCATATCTAAAAATCTGACTTCTTCATCGGATTCGACTTTGAATCCACACTTTTGAGATCCGATTAGATCGCCTCTTAACAATGTCAGATCGAATTCAGATATATCGTGATTTGAATCCAATCCAATCCGTTTGCATCCATACTTTCCCTCAAACCTTCTGAAATATCTTTCTTTCCACATCATCTAAAGTGATTAAAAGAAGAATTCCGATCAACATGCTCTTTGCCATCCCTAGTTCTCAAAATGAAACATTAGTTATAATATTATAAACACCAATAATAATGAGCTTATTTATTATGTCATATAATCTAATGAGGGGTAATTTGGTCCTCCAATGATATCACGACATGAGGCACTGTAGAACAATAGAGTGGCATTTCGGCACCACGTAAGTAGACCTCAGGATCACTTCGGGCACTTCACAACTACATCGATGACCTTGCCACCACTCCAGGCAAGACCTCAGGTTGGCGTATGAAGCGACTTGCTTCCACCAATTTGACCCGACTCCAATTAGCGAGCTACCTGACGTGCTGAGCGACCTCCCCCTTAAGCAGGCTATCACCTCCGAAATCCCTAGGATCACGACGCCATGTTTAAAGAGCTAGTTATCACCCCATCTGCTTCGAACGGGATTGAATAAACGTTACCTGCTTACGCAGAGTCCACCTCCAGGCATGAAACCACCTCCGAACCAAATGGGCAAGAGATCCTGAACACATTTCGTGAGGCTCATGGCAGCTCGCCTATATAAGGACATCTTCTCAAACTTCATAAGTTACGTGCGATTTAGCTTTTGCAATTCTATAGCTCTCTTGCTTTCTTGCAAATAACTATCACCTTGCTAACTTAGCATTCTGATAGTCATTTTCTTGGAGTTCAACCAAGCAACTTACTCAGTCCGACGTCCGAGCTGTCTACCAGCCGAGAACACCAGATCGCACATCATCAATTGAAGTTGTCTATGGGAATTCTACACGAAAGCCATATTCTCATACTCCCTTTCTAACTACAAGTTCAATGGCATCTTCAAGCAACAACCCCGCAACAATAATGTACGTGTTGACGGAGCAGACACAAGGGGGCAAGACCAACACACCATGCATACCAACGTCCCCTCTATCAATTTCAAGCAGTTCACCGTAGGGGTGAGCATTATTCGGTTAAAATCGAAATACTGAACCAAAAATTTCGGTTTTAGTTTCAGTTTTTAGAGTTAAAAATTTGGTTAACCAAAGAAACTGAATTAACTAAAATTCATTATATAATATATAATATATAATATGCTATATATTTATATATTAATATATTATATATGATGTATTATAACAAAATTAAATTTCATAATATATTTTATAATATATATTATAGGTTATAATATATAATATTAATTCAATTCAGTTTTTAACCAAAAACCGAACCGAAGATCAGGTTAAAATTGGCAATTCATCATAATCCAATGCCTATCTTCCAAGGCAGCAACCCACTGGCAATTTGAGTCGCAAGATCAGGCTAAAATTTTTCAATTTAAGTCCAAACTTAGTGAAGGTCGTTGAGTTTGCATTTCTAAGCCCAAGCCCAATCCAAAAAAATAACGGGGTTGGCTCGAATAGGGTTTGGGTTGCCCAGCCATAATTACATCTACCCACCCTAATTTCTAAGTTCCTATTAGACATGAGTCATCAGTGGTTATGTCGCTGATGGGCTGAAGAGCCCACGTACTCAAAGGCTCAAAGTTATATAGCGAGATAACAGGGGTACGATAACACAAAGACAACGATGGATGTCCAACCTTAATGTAAAGTGCGACTGCTACACATTGCCCCACATGCCCGACCATCTTTCCGCCATTCGAATGAATGATTATCTGACATTCCTTTTCATTCTAATCTTCACTTCGAATAGAATAAAAATCCTAAACAGCTTCACCTTGCAGGTTAGTGATAGAAACTTAAGATTTGTGGCCTGGATAGGGATTTCAGCAGGTCGGGTTTATGTAGGCAAGTATTTGAATGCTGCAATATCAGTAGATCGGATTTAAAGGTTCACCTTAGGTCATTTTTGGAGTGTTTAAAAATAAGTTTTTTTTTTTTTTAAATGAGTGTTTATTTGGGTCGGGATTATATCATTAATCAATTATTGGTGTCGAGAAATAAATCCAAAATAAAGGCTTATTTTAAAAATAATGACTTAATTTTCAAGTCCAAATTTCTAGCTTTTTTTACGTGGTTAAACAATAAGCAATTATTCATTTTTTTACCAAAACCATCCCCATTTAGTTTTTACGATTTCATTTATGCCCTTTGAATATAAAAACATAGGGTTTCTTCTCCATTTCTTGCTCTTCTCCTCTCCAACTACCAATAGCTTCTCCTTGTTCTTCTCCTTTCTCTCTTCCATCATTTCCTTTTCTTACATTTTCCTATCTCCTCCTCTCCCATCTCTTTTTATTTTCTTTTTCTTTCTCATTTGTTCTTCTTCTTCCTTCATTCCAGGCAACCTGGGCCTAAACTGATTTGTCCACCCTTGTTCCATTTTTTGCCGTTTGGTTGGTGACATCATATTGTAGTTGGCTTGACAGTTGGCCTTTGAGCCAATGGTGGATATACCCATCTACGCACCACTTGCCATACAGCACCCCACTTGTATGTATGTATGTATGTATGTATGTATGTATGTATGTGTATAATATTAGAGTAGGTTCATTGACCAACCCGAAACCTTCTCAGAATCGATCCCAATCCGAGTGCATCAAATTATAGTGGAAGCTGGGCTCGAGTTGGAAAGGTCAGGCTTGACCTCGGGCTCGATTTGGGCTTGGGCCTTAAGCCCAAATTTTAGGGTTGGGCCACCCAACTTGCACCCCTAAGAGGTGGTGTAGAGAACATTGTCATCTCCCACAGCCACAGCGTTGATTGGTTCTGAAGTTCTGAATGTGCTTCGATGGACGTGGCTGGATGAAAACAGGTGTCCTCCTTATTTCCACTTTCATTGTGTTTGATTCATACTTTGTTCCATTGCTGTTTTAAGAGAGAGGAGAGAGAGAGAGAGAGAGAGAGAGAGAAACCACCCATAAGGTATGTTTTGAAAATTTGAAAGAAAAAGGATAAAATAGTCAGAAATGCTTATTTTTTAAATTAAGCACTTGAAAAAGCTGGGTGTCAAATTCAAATAAGGACTTATTCAAATAAACACTTGTTTTTAAGCACTTATTTTTAACATAAGCACTTCCAAACATGGCCTTAAACGAAAACACTATTAAGACAAACCCAATCTGATAGAGTAGGATCATTAGGGATTTATCACTTTACCTTACCCATTTGACATCCCTGATCCCTAGGCTTGACAATGGCAAAATGCTTATCTTTACCTTGTATGGAGCATTTTAAGACCAGCGTTTAGTGGTATCAAATGGGGTCTGCTTGAGCTAGTCATGGGAGTATATATATATATGAAGAAAATAGTTGAAAAAATATTTGTATTTTTTGTTTTTTTATATAAATTCTTCTTTTTTCTTTTACTATTTTATTAAAATTTTCAAAATTTAAATTGAATTGGATCAAATTATGATATCTAAATTCCTTAATGGATTTGGATTCAAATCACCATCTGTAAGATCCAATTGGATTGAATCTAGCATACATATTATTGGATGGGATTCAAATATACCCTTATTCGAATCCAATCTGATCCATTTGCATCTCTGTAGCCAAACTTGAACACCTTGCGATGTTTCTTACCTTAGTGAGACAAAGAGCATGCTCAATAAATATTAAAAGGGCCATGAGTCCTTAGTCCTCGATGCTCACTCCTCCCTCACCTTGTTACCCACATCTTCATAACATGCTCAATAAATATTAAAAAGCCAAACTTCTTGCTTTCTACACGAAAATCATTTTGAGAAATGGCATTTCTTCTTCTGAAATATATACTTATGGAGGTAATAAGGTCATGTTTGGTTCACTGCTCTAGGCTTTATTCTTTTAATTCTTGCTCATCTCGAGCAAGAATGATTAACATTATAATGTTTGGTTACAAAATTCTTTCCATAAATCTCATTCTTTTTAGAACGGAAAATCAAACGATAGCACAAAAATTGAGCTACCTTGCAACAAGATTTTTAAAACTGACCTAAACAATGAACTGTTTAGGAGTATGGTTCTTGGGTCGAATGGTTCGACCATTCGAACCAAACAGATGGCCCATTCTAACAAAAAATTTAAAATTAAAAAGCGACAAAAAACTATTGGATGATTCAAGCGGTTTGACTGCCTGGGTTAACAATTTGCTGACCAAATCAACAATTTTTGGCCAAAAAACGGTTCTGGGGTAAAACGGAACTGGTCCCTAATAATGTCCCATATTGCTCAATTTCATTCTTTAAAGAAACTCTATGGCGGCAATCATAAACCGTCGTCTTAGGTCTGCAAAGCTGTCATCGTAGATGTTTACTAGCAAACTACCATGGAAACTTATGCCAATGGACAGTATTTGATCGCTGATACAAAGTGTTTATGAAAATTGAAAATAAGCACTTGTTAGTTCAAAAAACATCATTCTTTAGAAAAAAAGTATTTAGTTTATAATAATATTTTCTCATTTTGTCCATTTTTATCCATTATTATTCATTTTAGAATTTCATCAAAAAATAAAAATTAAACCAAACATAACCTTAAATAATTTTTTTTTTTAATTTTGTTATTATCTATTCTAGAAATTAAACAAAGGATGGGAATGCACTCGTTTTAAAGATTTTCCCCTTCAAAAAATTAAACAACCCATTTCTTTAGATTTATTTATCATCCCGGTAATCCATCAAATCCAGTGTAGATATTTAACTTGTTCATTAAAAGAGAGAGAGAGAGAGAAAGAAAAAAAAAGAAAAAAAAAAAAAAAACAGAGAATGACTTATTCTAAACAGCTGGCAAGGGTTTTTGGATCAAATCTGGCCCATAAAAACAAACTCTTTGGACCATTTAGACTCCTGAACTACTTTATCCGCTTTTAGTTCTAGAAAAAAAAATAATAATCTGACTCATCTACCCAACAAGCATAATTGGCCAAGGAATTCCCTTATAAATGGGACGAATTTGGATAATAATAATACAAAAAAGGCCTTGGCACGTGGCGTTTAAGATAAACCACTCTTTTATGGTTTTAAGCACATGGCTGAAGTAGGGAGATTCCCTACTTGACCCGAAACAGTACACTTCCCTACGCATCAGCCAACTCAAGTCATTTTTGTTGTCGACTTGAGGATGACGTGCCAATCCCAGCTAGCCAGAAGTAGAAGCTAGATTGGCCATCTATTCAATCTTCAATTCCACATCACCCCTGTACCACACTTTAAAAAAAATAATAATATTTTAATGAATCCTGTAATATCAAACCATTCTTCGGACGAAAAAAACAGCTTTTAAGATTTAGACAACAGTAAATATAAAGTCGAATAATTTAAAATAGCCTTCTTTTTGCTAATATAATATTATACAACGGCCTCCTTTTTTTATTAAAGAAAATGAATCAGTAGATTAACAAGTGATATTCAATGAGCAATTGGATAGAGATTGGGTTGCTGGGGACCCAGGTTTAGGGCAACAGCACACCGACTTCCGACAAGTGATATTCAAACGAAAGAGAGTTGTTTGAAAGGAAAATTTCCAGTCCATGAGACTTGAGCACCGTAAATCATCTCAATCTCAAGTAATGGTCCAGAATAATTGAAAGGCTCCCCAAATCTATCATCATCCGTGCCAAGTTGCCAACATTTGCCCAGAAATTCTTTAGAAAGTTGGTAGTTTGTCTCTTCGGTTTGTTTGGAGCCTCACTTATCAGAATCAATCTAATCCCACTGTCTTTTCTGCTTTTTCATCATGAGACAATGTTGTATTTTTATACAATCGTATCGTGTAAAATGGGCCGGCATGGTATGGACCGTTTGTACGCAAAGTGTAAATTATGCCGTGCCAATCCATAGACAATCCCAATTTCTTTGAAGATAATTTGAGAGATCGGTCCGATTCATAGTGCACTATTGATCCATAGGCCATGCCATGTAGTACCGTGCTGACACATGGGCCATGGACAGATGTATCGGCCCATGGACCTGAAACTCTGGCCCAACATGGCCCGAACCATTGTGCTGGGCCTGGCACAAACGGATTTACACCTATAGGCCAATTCATATTAATAAACTCAAAAAACTTTTGTGGAATTCACATCGCCTCTTCCCTTTGTATATTCTGTCCGGAACCAATAATAATCTGCCACACCAGTATATTTTCTGCATTTCAAAATTAAAGTGATTTTTTAAAATAAGCAGATAGGTATATTGGTATGGGACAAAATTTTCTGTCCCAGGGACAGACGATGTGAGTTCTCATGTAAGATTCAAGAAAAACACTAGCAGACAAATTAAAAGTACTTGGAAGAGTTGAGAGAAATTTAAAATTTAGCTAAAACTCAAAATAAGCATAGGTGCGTAAAATTAAATGTAAAAAACAAAAGGAATGAAAGGATAAAATAAATCTATGGTGCATTATCCTTTATGTTGCAACGTTCTGTAAAAATTGTTGCAGCATAACTCAAATGAGAATGAATTAATGTAGGGTGACATGTTATATTGATATCCTTGCAAGTTTTTAATGATAAGTATACTATGTGATATAAATAATAAAATCAATAAAATTAATTAAACCCTATAAAGCTACAAAGTGTTTAAGATGATTAATTTTTATTTTTATTTAACATGCGAAATTTTCAAAATGCACCATTGAAGGAACTGAATTAAAGACAATTTCCTTTTACAAACTATAAATGAATATTACAAATATATATATATATATATATATATAGCAATGTAAGTGGGTCCCACCTGAACCAATAAGGGGGCACATGAACAAACACCTGTTCCATATGCTTACGTGGGGAAGATGCAACTTCCCGCCTTTGAACCGTCCCTAAATTAATTTTGTTTACTTTAAATCTTAAACTTGATCTTTTTACAAATGTAAATATATACAGAATAAATACATACAAAATATAAGGTTTTTGCATTCTACATATTTACATTTATATTCCTTCTAAACTCAACCTAAGCTTATTCATTCTATTGTATTTGTGGTGTGCGTGTTTATAAAACTAAAACTGAACGGTTTAAGAATTTATAAATTACCAACCCCCAACGGATCGAGGGCAGGACGAGTTTCAAGGGACTTTCCCCCCACGTTATTGTCTAGACCGGTAGTCCCTAACATCAGCAGAATCACCAACCAAATATCTTGGTTAACCCCCAATTCCAATAAGTAATTTAACCACCCTATCATAGTCGAACCCTGAATTAAATTGATGCAGGTTTTATGATTCGAACCCAAATTAATCGAATCAGAATGGGATGCTGGACCAAATTTTTGCCTTGAGAATTCATTCATTGACTGTACTCTACATAAATGGTAAAGTTAGAGGAATTTGAGAGACCACCTGCCCTTAACTGTTCTTTGGCCGCGTTTGGTTGTGATGCAAATGTAAATATACACTTTGCATAATTACCCTCTTTTCAGTTTATAAATGCAAACTGGGTTTATATTTTTAAATTGTTTTGTTATTCATCTTATTTGTTTGAAATTGATGCAAAAACATGAGCCCCATCATTAAATATTTTAATTCTTTAAATTTTGGTCAAAAAGTAAAATTATCAAAAGAGCATAAATTTATATTTAAAAAATAAATATATTAATGTTCTTTTTTTTAAAATACAAAAATAATTAAAAAAAATACATTTTTAATCTCTTAATCATTACTTTTTTACCTATCAAAAAAAAAAGCCTACAAACGTGAACCAGGATACACTGATGCCTCATTTGGTGTTTGTATTACAAACAAACCGAGCCTCAACGGCAACTTTCGTTTATATGACGAGACCCTAGAAGAGTTCATTTATTATCGTGTTATTTTTTATTTTTGTGTGTATGCCAGTGTGGGTGTAAAGTGTGAACTGTTAAGAATGGGGAAGGGATCAGGATAAGGAAGAGCTTAAAGTTTAGTTGGGTTTTCTTTACTTCTTTATTTTATCGTTTTAATTCATCGCACCCACCGACATATAGTACGAAGTTAGGTTCAATTGTTCAAGAAAAAGAAGAGCCTCGCCCCGCCTGTGGCTTTTTAATTTCAAGAATAAAAAAGAGCAGCCATTCATTCATGGATAGCCCAATAATCTTCCATTACTGACCGCCCCCCACCCCAAACGGGACTCTGGATATGCTACTCAGAAGAAGCCTACCCATTCTTATAGTGCTACCTACTACACAGTGCAATCGCACAAAGGTATATAATATCTCAGAGGTTCAATTGGGATAGAATCAGAGGTTAAACAGCTGCGATGATATAATAAATAAATATATAAGAAATTTTCAAAAAATACTGATTACAAAAGAAAATTAATCCAAAATACAAAAAGCATTTTCAAACTTTAGAAGCTTAAAACGATACATGTCCCACATTAAAAGAAAGTACATCAATTATCATCTTCACTGATCTAATCAACACCAAATGCATCACCGGTCCAATTGGTCTAAATCCAATAACACCAATTGCACTCCCTAACGTATCCAAATCAATTATTTTAGAAAACTCCATCACATCATCTTCGTCGTCAGTAGTATCCATGAAATACAATAGTGCAGGGACACTAAATTCGTTGAGAAGTTAAAATTCTTTGAATGAGCCTCTCGTCCAGCTCCGGCAGATGTGGACAACCTCGATCGATAGATTCTTTACATCGAGTCGAGGGAAAAACCACCTACTCAAAGAAGGTACTCTTGTCCAGGTCTTCTGGACCACGGATTAGTCCAAATTGCTTTCGTTCGTCTTGTATTTGCTTTTCAATGTCTATTTCATGTCTCGATTACCCTTTAGTTACGACAACGTTCCCATGATTTGAAATACATCCAATAACTCTTTCATCCGCCTGTCCCTTCCTGGAATTTGGAAGTTTCCAACTCCTCAACTTTTTCACTTTTTATTCATTTACTATGTTATTTTATTTCTTAAATAAATAAATCAATGATTATTGTAACCAAAAATTTTATTATTATAAGTATTCAGTATTTTTATTCTATTAAAGTATTGACAACTTTTCACTAAATAAAAAAATTATTCATTGATCTTCACATAAATATGAGTCTCAAAATTCGAAAAACAAACACCTCCTAATAAGAAATTGATATGACTCTCTTCTTTCTTAATACCCACATAAATATGAAAAAAAAAATAATTTCTTAATACTCTTTAACTCTCCTCTTCACATTTGTTATTTGTATTCTGTACAGTTTCCCGGCAATCCCCACGAAATTGGCTCCTTTCCAATTTGGAAGCTTCATTTCTATTGCTTAACATCTAAGGCGGGCTCTAATAACCGAAATTTGGTAAAATAGGACTGGATGATGGCTGTGGCATGTGCTGTCCCAAGCCAAACACCCCCACTCACCCAAAAGCAGAAATCAGAGTCCAGATCTGTGCCTCACAAGCGGCGCCCCATAACGTCTCACGGTATATGATATTCCCAATATACGACGAGAATGTACTGTGGGACGCTGTGGGGCGCAGATGTGACCTCGAGAAATTATTGCACAAGGGTTTATTCCACTGTTTTTAAAATTGGATTGGATCGGATGATTGGACCAGAAAAATCAGGAATCGGTCACCATTTTTCTTTAAAATCATTGATTTTAGTCAATAAACCGTTGAACTGGCCAGTTAATTGTTCAAACGGTTTTGATCATTTTCCAATTTTAAAATTTTTATTTTCTTGTCACTTTGTCAGAATGGGCCGATTCTAAACGGACAGACCATTCATACCGGTAACTAAACCCCTGACCGATTCGTTTTTAAAAACCATCGTTTATTCAAAAAGGCAATACGCCGATTTTGTTTTACTTTCTCCGTCTCGTTCACATTTGGAGGAACTTGGAAAGAAAGCAGCTTATAAGTTATAGTGTTATACCACCTTTAATCTCTCTTTCTCTCGTTTACCGAAAAGTGTACGTTCTATTTTGTTTTATTTAATCAAAGTAGATTAAAAAAAAAAATGGAAATTCTGAAATCATCGTCTTGATTTCATCTCACGACAGTAATAAACTAATAAAGTTCCCACACTATCCGTTGCGGAAACCCTTTGGATTCGAGCCGATTCGAATATAACTAGGCTTAATCTCGGCTGGTTAAGGTAATATAAGGCTTGAGCTTGATTTGAACTAGAACTAAGGTTCAAAATATTGATATACCCGATATGCTAGTAGGGGCATATTGGGCATTTCAGTACGTGTTTTAACTGGTTCAAGGGAACCGGTCAAGGACCCATTCATCTCCAAAACTGGTCAGACCTCCGATACACCCACAATAGGGGCGTATCGAAAGGGTCCTGGAACGATACGTATCGATCGATATGTAACGATACTTTGAACTCAAGCTCGGATCAGATCGAGTTCGATATTAGAAAAAGCTTTGTAAAAATAAAAATTATATATAAAAAATATTTTTATTTGATATTTAAAAAATTAAGAATTATAATAATTTTATTATATATATATATATATATATATATATATATATATATATATATATTCAAGTTCAGCTTGCAAGTCGAGCTCTATTAGACTCGAGCTTAGCTCGTTTATTAATCGAGCCTATAAATTGGGCTCGAAGCTCAATTGAAACCGAGTCGAGCTCTCGTGGCCACCCCTATCAACAACTAATGCTATTTTCCATGGTACCAATTGGTCCAATTGGCCAAGTTTCTTGTCGATTGTAGCCAAAACTTGAGATCAAACTACTCCGCTGTTACTAGGGTTCTGGAATGGGTTGCAACCCTATTGTGCAGTCCAATAAAGCAAACGATTCGGTTTCAATTGGAACAGGTTTGGGCGATGTTTGGCATTGATGTTGTTTTTTGAGAAAACGGCGCCATGTAGACACCACATCAGAGAAAGCGGTGCTTCAAACAACACTCTCTTGTTTAGTACCGTTTTTCTAGGAAAAAAAATGTTGCTCTAGACAACACCTTAGGAATTGAGAAAGTGTGGTCTGGATTGATGCCAAATTCAATGTTTTCTGGAAAAAGCGACGTGTTGCTGCTAGCGGTGCAATGATATGGTATCATCTTGGACGTCGAATAATATAGATCAATATTGAAAAAGTTGCTGCCAACATTGGTACCAAACAAACCAGTACTGTTTTTTCAAAAAATGTCTATATGATAGCATCGATTCCAAACAAAAAATAAGCACAATTTTTTAAGAAAACAGTACTTACAACTCTACATGTTTAACACCATTTTTATTAGAAAATGGTGCGATATTTCCAAGCAAATCCCCAATCCCCCTTTTGGTAGCCCATTTGTAGTAATATGAAAGTAATGCCTAGATTCTTCCATAGTCTAATTGCTCTACTCATGTTCAGGTGCCAGGAGATGTCTAATCTAACGTCAAGCAAAGCAAAGAAGGGGGTTTCTTTTAATTAATTAAGGCCATGTTTGGGTTGCATGAATAGAGATCTTGAATCGGATTCATAATGGGGTTATTCTGATTCTAACTATTTGATTGAACAGAACCAGAATCCCATTTTCAATTTTGCTTGATTGGCATTCCCCATTTGAGGGGAGAGGTTATTTGGGAATGAAATCTCATTCCCCATTCTCATTTCGACTACAAACCAAATGAACCCAAAGTACCTCACCTAACTGGACCTCCCTCT
Source organism: Nelumbo lutea (assembly GCF_056320005.1). NCBI lineage: Eukaryota > Viridiplantae > Streptophyta > Magnoliopsida > Proteales > Nelumbonaceae > Nelumbo > Nelumbo lutea. The sequence continues at coordinate 1,234,239 of NC_142685.1, read as the reverse complement.
CAAATAAAAGAAAAAATAAAAAAATGTGAATAAAATATATTCAAAATGGTACGAGACCGGAGACCCATTCTATGACTATGAGTCTAACCCCCAACGATGTATGATCAAATAAAAAAGGGGTGGGTATCCTCTACCTTTTCTCTCTTCACATGCCCGTACAAAAATAAATAAGATGAAGAAAGAACTTTTGATAATTCCATTATTATGTTTGTAGATAATAAAGTAGTGAACCAAACAAAAAAGAGGAGACATACACCGAACAAAAAGACAAACATTGAAACATGTGTTTCCGTCTTTTCAATGGGAGTTAGTGGTGAGGGCCCCCACCAGCCCATTATTCCCCTTTTTTCGGTAATCACACACCAACCGGTTTTACATTAATAACAGCATTGTTTTTCTAGGTTAGTCCATAAACAATACTTTGCTTGTTCGAGCAGGGGAATTAAAATTCACTGGGCTTGGTGGATTGATTCTAATAAGTAGTCATAACTTGATGTGTCCAAAAACTAAAATGTAAATTAAGTTTAGTTTGAAAAGAGTATAAATATAAATATGTATAATAAAAATATAAGGTTTTGCATTCTATATATTTATATTTGTATCTTTAAAAATTATCACAGCTTGAATGATTGATAAATTACTTGATTTAGTTTCTACAGTTTGACACTTCCCGTGGGGTTTTTGCTTGCCCCGCCTTGGTTTGGATGAGTTTTATTTTTACCATTAATCCGGTTTTAGGGATGGTAATTTTTCTTATGAAATTGGGGCCCTACCCCACCCCTCTCCAAATAGGGCAGGTTTAATCTAATTTTATTATACCCCTATAAATTTGGGGATTTTCCTTCTCCAATGAAAAGTGGCTGCCTCACCACTGAGAATGGGACGAGAATGGGATAGAGGGCATCTTAGTTATGGGAACAAGGAGAATGTTATTGAGATTTCTAGCACAGAGGGATAATTGAGTTCGAGTCGAAAACAGGATTTTACGATTTAATTGAATGATTCGATTAGTCAGTCTGGGCATCTGAGGAGATACACTTCCTTATTAGGCTGTCTGCACATGGGCAAATGGTATTGATTCAAATTTAATCCACTCTCCTATAATTGAGTCAATATAATTAAATACGTACGGATCCACTTCAATGCGATTCCGATTGGAACAATGCACCCTTTTAAGCCTAAGGGAACCCATTAAATTAGATGAAGGGTCCACCTCCACTCATCCACTGAGTCAATGACTGTCGGTTACTGGATTTGATCTCTGACTCAGCTGTTCATGAATCCTGATGGAAATGATAAACACCTCAAGCCCATTCCATCTCTACCCAGAAATTGGAATCTTCAGTCATTATAAACGATTGCCATCTCGACATAAAAAAGACAGAATCATCGTTGCGTCTGGTAGGTGGCTAGGCTAGTTAGTTATAGCTTATAGGTAATGAACAGGACTCAGGCGCATTCGAGTTCGGTTCGTTGAATTTGTATATTAATTCGAGTTACTATGATTGAGACTCCCACTTTTTAGACGATGATACAAATGGCCAAAATCCACTTTTTCTTTGTACTGTTTATCCCATTCACCATTATCTCAATCAACTTCTATCTATGAATCTATGATTTGAAGCACTCCTTTGAATTCTCAGTAGAGATAAGGTGACCCAAGAATGTTAAATTTCTCTATAATTAATTTTGGATAAACTACAGATAGATAGATATTCTGTACTTTTGGGGTGCCTGAACCTGAATTTTCAATTGTAATATTTGAGTATCCTAAATTCTCAAAAATAAGCACTTAGGTCAATTTCCATTCATTCACGTTTCTGTGTATCATAAAATTGCTGAAATGCCTATATAAATTTTAAATTATTAAAATCAACAAATTTAAAATGACCAAAACAATACCGATTAAAATCAATTCACCGGTGAGGGGTAATAAATCTCCGGCAGAATAAAATCGTCAGCAGAACTAACCTGAACCATGCGTGGTCTTGGAATTAATGCATGGACTTCCACTAACTATACACCTGAGAGCTCTTCGGAGTTCGGTCCGATCCAGTGAGCAAACCATCCGAATGCTATATCCACCATATCAACTGTCTCCACCGAAGAATTTCTTCTCTCCAAGACCACCACACTCTTTAATGGTTTTCAACACTTCTGAGGCCTCTTTGAGTGCCTTCTCCTGTTGTTCCCCAACAGACCAAAACACTGCAAAGAAGGTTGCTTGTTACATTACCAAAACATCACGATATAAGAACGAAAACAGAGGATCATATCAACGTTTTTAAATCAAACACTTGGTGGTCTAAGTGTGTCTGCACAATAAGAAATTAAGAAATAATTAACCTTGTCTTCTAGATATTTAATCCAGAACAGAGCTTGGGCTCTCTCGTAAGGATCTTGTGGCAACAGCAGAGGATTATTTGGCCATGTCTCCTCGATGTATTCAAGGATAACAATGGACTCTGCAATTGGAACTCCACGAACAAGAACAATAACCTTCTTATTGTGAACTAGGTTATACTCCAAGAGCAAATTACTCTTGTTGAAGAGATCATCGTCTTATATTTAGTCATATTGTACACCCTTGAGCTTCAGAGCCCAGATTACTCTGTAAATGAATGGGCTTGGAAAAGCTCCAAATAGCTTAACTTGTTCCATTTCTCGGATCAGATCGATATGGAGGGTCTTCTACCCTGTTATGTTCATTTATACTGATCAAAATCCGGGTGATGTTTTGGGTCCAAAAAATCTGGCCACCTTTCTTGGACAGCAAGGTTATCGTTTAAATGTTCAACTCTTCTTCGAATTTAGAGAGCCACTTTTTCCTTATGGATGTGGCTTTGTCTGTGAAGAAAGGATGGGATGGGGAGGTTGAAGAGTTTAATACATGTATCTATATTTTCAAGACTCAAGATGGGTCCGAGAGGATTAAAGTGGTTGGCCTTGTTGGGTCGATAACTTTAATCTGTATTTTCACTGAAGAAGAGACAATGAGTGGTGGAGTGTCTACCGGGTGTTACTTCCTCAACACAGAACAATTAGTCCTCGACTAGTGGTAGTTGAACGAGAAAGGTAGTTATGGCATTATGTAATATTTAAGTGAGGGAATACTAGTAATGGATGGACTTAAGTGTCTATTTTAAAAAATTCAGGATACTTAAAAGTGTTATAATTGAAAGTTCAAGATACCTTATATATCACTGCCCCCAAAGTATAGGTACTGATGAAGTAACATTTGGCCCGACCTCTTTATTATGTGACACGTGGCAGAAACGACAGCTCGGCAGAAGGGGCCAAGCCTAGGCGGGAACAAGGGGATACACCGCCGAACTGACCCACCTTGTAACAGCTCGGGATACACTTCGCCGAACTGACCCACCTTGTAACAGCTCGGGATAAATATCGCCGAACTGACCCACCTTGTAACAGCTCGGGATAGACATCGCCGAACTGACCCACCTTGTAACAGCTCGGGATAAACATCGCCGAACTGACCCACCTTGTAACAGCTCGGGATAAACATCGCCGAACTAAACCACCTTGTAACAGCTCGGGATAGACATCGCCGAACTGACCCACCTTGTAACAGCTCAGAATAAACATCGCCGAACTGACCCACCTTGTAACAGCTCGGGACACTTCGCCGAACTGACCCACCTTGTAACAGTTCGGGATACCTCCGAGCTCAAGACCGCCTCGCTCAGCACTTCGCATCATCTTCTAGGCACCAAAGCCAAACAAGTCGTACCATGCCTAACACCAGGGAATTCCGTGCCCGAGGGCGCCACGCCTGACTGACTTGGGATCTGACGTTTGGCAGCAGCACTCTAAACGGCCACCTGCCACCGCCACTGACGCCGCCATCTCCAGTTAGACGGTTAGGAAGTGACGGTTCTATCTCAACAGAAGGGACGACGGCCGAGTTGACAAGCGCAAGGGTAATCATACCCGATCTGACAAGGGCCTCGGGACGAGTACACGAAGTGACTATAAGAGCCACCAGCACTCCGGGCCCATCGAGCTCGGTAACACGGAGGCCAGCAGCACCAGCACAAGGCCCGCTCAACGGCGAAGGCGCCGGCAAAGTCGCCAAACCGCCACCCGCTCCTTGTCGGAATTCAGAGGCAAAGCCACGAGCTCGGACGAGGTAGGGGCTACCCCGGCTCTCTCCGTTCCTTCCCCCCTCGCATCGGAACTCCTGGCGGTCCCCTTACCCAGAGACTTCAAGCTCCCACCTCTGGACAAGTACGACGGGTCCTTCGACCCCAACGACCACGTTGACGCCTTTCAGTCGCAAATGCACCTCACCAGGGCTAGCGAATCGTGCATGTGCGTGGCCTTTACCACCACCCTCAGGGGGGTAGCCCGCACTTGGTACAGGAACCTGGCCCCCGGGTCGATAAAATGCTGGGCCCAGTTCGTGCAAGTCTTCACCACACACTTCGTCACCAGCCGACGGTGCCCCAGAACAGAGGAAAGCATCTTCGAAGTGGTCCAAAGAGAAGGAGAATCTATTCGGGGCTACATCAAGCGGTTCAACGAAGCATGCTTGCAAATACCGCGGTTGGACCCCGCAGTGCAGCTTGCGGCGGCCAAAAGAGGGGTGACGCACAAAGAATTCAAATGGCACATGGTGGCCAACCAGCCCGCGACCGTGGCCGAATTCCTCAAACTCGCGAATAAGTTCATGAGGACAGAGGAAGAAATCAACCAACGAACCGAAGGCAGGAGCGAGAAAAGAAAGAGAGAAGGCGAGCTCTCCAACCCGGTGAATAGAAAAAACCCGACCCGGGAGCCGAAGCCGAACCAATCCTTCCGGGCCCCCCTAGCAGTTCAGACGGACTACACGCCGTTAAACACGAGGCAGACAGAGATCTTAATGACGATCAAAGACGCTCCGTACGTTAAGTGGCCACCACGCCTGAAGGGAAATCCGAACGATAGAAACAAGAATTTGTATTGTAGTTTCCATAGAGACCATGGTCATAGCACCGAACAGTGTAATAACCTCTGGGACGAGATAGAGGGACTCATCCGTCGCAGATACTTGAGAAACTTTGTACAACACAACAATAACAATAAAGCAGGTCGGCAAGGGGAGCACGAAAAGGATGCACCCGAGTCTAGCAACAGACCTGCCGAACCGTTGCAGAAGCAGCCTCCGGAAGAGAGGCCAGTTCGAGGAACCATCCATGTAATAGTGGGAGGATCGGTGGTAGCGGGGTGTACCTCGGCAGCAGCCCGGACTTCAGTTCGCGAAGCAGCCCTCGAAGAAAGGAACCCCCCAAAGAGATCAAAGACCGAAGAACCAATCTTTTTCACGGAGGGCGACGCGCAAGGAGTCCACTACCCCCATGATGACGCGCTTGTCATTAAGCTAAGGATCAGCGACTTCGAGGTCAGGCGCGTACTCGTAGATTCGGGCAGCTCAGCGGACATCCTCTTCAAATCGGCATTTGACCAGCTACAGTTAAAGAGGAGCGAGCTGAAGCCCGCAAACACTCCCCTGGTAGGTTTCAGCGGAGAGGAAGTTAGGCCCCTCGGAAAAGTAACTATTCCTGTGGAAGTCGGCACATGGCCTTGTGCGGTCATACTCAACCATGATTTCCTGGTAGTCGCGACCCCCTCCCCATACAATGCCATCATAGGGCGGCCGATCATGCATGTCCTACGGGCGGCGGTCTCCACCTACTATTTGGCCATGAAGTTCCCTACGGACTTCGGTATAGGAATAGCGCGGGGCGACCAGCTCGAGTCCCGCAAGTGCTACGTTGCCGCCCTGAAGGGAAAAACCAAGGCGGCCGACGACCTCGAGCTGGAGCGGCCGACGGAGCAAGGTGAGGAGCGAGCTTCGCCCACGGAGGAAACAATCGCAATCCCGACTTCAGCTACGGACCCAGCTCGCACACTAAGCATCGGAGCTTCCATCGAAGACCCCCTACGAGCCGAACTGGTGAGTTTTTTACTTCAAAATTTAGATATTTTTGCCTGGTCCGCGGCCGACATGCCCGGCATTAGCCCCGGACTGATAACTCACAAACTTAATACTGACCCTTTAGTCAGACCCGTTAGACAGAAGAAACGCAACTTAGCCCCAGAACGCTGGAGAGCGGTCAACGAGGAGGTTGAGAAGCTCCTCGCAACAAACTTCATAAGGGAAGTCCACTACCCGAGCTAGGTGGCCAACCCGGTGTTGGTAAAAAAGGCAAGCGGCAAGTGGCGCATGTGTGTCGACTATACCGACCTGAACCGAGCTTGCTCGAAAGATTGCTTCCCCCTCCCCAGAATTGACCGCCTAGTGGACGCAACCTCGGGAAACGAGTTGCTAAGCTTCCTGGACGCCTACTCGGGCTACAACCAAGTCATGATGGACCCATCCGATGAGGAAAAAACCAGCTTCATAACCGAGTTCGCCCTGTATTGCTACAAAGTCATGCCCTTCGGACTAAAAAATGTCGGGGCAACTTTCCAAAGACTTGTAAATAAGCTATTTCGGCCCCTGATTGGTACGAAGATAGAGTATGTAGACGACATGGTCGTCAAGACTCAGTTTTCACAAGAGTTAATACAAGACTTAGATTCTGTTTTCCAAATCCTGCGTCAGTTTAGTAAGAAGTTGAATCCCAACAAGTGTGTCTTCGGCATCACCTCGGGCAAGTTCCTAGGCTACATTGTCAATTGACGCGGTATTGAGGCGAACCCGGACAAAATAAAAGCCATTCTAGATATGAAACCACCTCGGAAAGTAAAAGAGGTTCAGAGGCTAAACGGTCGCATAGTCGCTCTAAGCCGCTTCTTGTCTAAGTCAGCAGACCGCTGCCTACCCTTCTTCAAGGCAGTCAAAGGCAAAGGGTTCGAGTGGACCTAGGACTGCCAGTTTGCGTTTGACGAACTAAAAGGTTACCTCGCTAGTGTGCCAACCTTAGCCCGGCCCGAGGTGGGCGAGGTCTTACAACTGTACCTCTCGGCCAGCGACGAGGCGGTCAGTTCGGTACTAATAAAGGAAACAGACCGGATCCAACGACCCATATATTATGTTAGTAAAATTTTGCAGGGAGCAGAGGCAAGGTACCTGGAGATAGAAAAACTAACATACGCCCTAGTAATAGCAGCTCGGAAACTTCGCCTGTACTTCCAGGCTCACACCGTCATCGTCCTAACTGACAAACCTCTTAGACAAGTTTTACTCAAACCCGAAGTCTCCGGTTGACTAACGAAATGGGCCATCGAACTCAGCGAGTACGACCTCTAGTACAAACCGAGAACCGCTATCAAGGCCCAAGCTTTGGCAGATTTTATCGCCAAGTGCACTTTCAGCCACGAAGCCCTACAGGTCGAGCCCGAGGTCCCCATTTGCGGCGAACCCGGAGCTCCTAGCCCATAGAGCTCGTACCCCGTGAAGTAGCACCCAGTGTGGCATCTCTCCTGATCAAGCGAAGAGCGAATTCGGATGAGGAGCCCTGGATCCTTCACGTGGATGGTTCCTCGAACCGGCAGGGCAGCGGAGCTGGAATAGTCTTGTGCGGCCCGAACGTTACAAAAGTAGAGTACGCACTACGCTTTGAGTTTGCGGCATCCAACAATGAGGCAGAGTTCGAAGCACTGATCGCCGGGCTGGACCTAGCACGAAAGGTTAAGGCAAAACACTTGGTCATCTGCAGCGATTCTCAGCTTGTGGTAAACCAAGTTACCGGCGAATACGAAGCATGCGATCTCTCCATGATCGCATATTTGGCCAAAGAAAAAGAAGCTCTGCTCAACTTTCGGTCACTCATCATCAAGCAAATCCCGAGGTCCGAAAGCATTGAGGCCGACGCCCTGTCCCGGTTAGCCAGCACGAGTCACAACAATATGAGAACTGTATACATAGAGGACTTACCTAGGCCTAGTGTTCTCGGGGGGACAGAGGAGGTCGCTCCCATCTTAGAAGCAGAGCCGACTTGGAACGATCAACTCGCGAGCTTCCTGATAGGCGGAACCCTCTTTGCAGAACGCAATGCGGCCAAGAGGGTGCAGCGCCAGGCGGCCAAATATGTCATAATAGATGAATGGTTATACCGACGGTCGTACACGCTCCCCTATTTACGGTGCCTGCGACCTACCGAAGCCGAGTTTGTACTCCGCGACACTCATGAAGGCCTGTGCGGCGGACACTTGGGGGGCAGAGCACTCGCCCAAAAGGCACTTCGACAAGGATACTACTAGCCAACGATGAAGGCAGAAGCTGTCGAGCTTGTCAGAAAATGTGACAAGTGTTAGAAGCACGCTAACATCCACCATCAACCTGCCTCCGACCTCAAATACCTCGCCAGCCCGTGGCCCTTTGCACAATGGGGCATCGACCTCCTAGGGCCATTCCCACCAGCAACAGGCGGAAGAAAATTCTTAGTAATTGTAGTAGATTACTTTACGAAGTGGATAGAAGCCGAACCTCTGGCAACTGTTACAGCCCGAAACATACAGAACTTCTTTTGGAAGAACATAGTATGTCGGTTCGGATTACCTCGGGTTCTAATCTCCGACAACGGCAAACAGTTCGAGGATATCAAGTTCCAAGAGTGGTACCAAGACATGGGGATTCGGCAAAATTTCACGTCAGTCGCGCACCCACAGGTAAACGGCCAGACGGAAGTGATGAACAAAGCCATCCTGCGCGGACTGAAAGCACGTCTGGATCGTGCTGAGGGATTGTGGGCCGAAGAGCTACCAAGTGTCTTATGGGCTCACCGAACGACCGAAAAAGCAGCCACGGGAGAAACCCCCTTCAACCTCACCTACGGCACTGAAGCGGTGATCCCGGCGGAAATTGAAATACCAACGTTGCGATTAGAAACATACGACGATCGGACGAACGGAGACGAGTTACGCACCATCCTCGACCTACTGGATGAGGTAAGGAACCTCGCGCACATCCGAACAGCGGCATACCAGCAGCAGGTAGCTCGCTACTACAATAGCAGAGTAATGCAACGAAGCTTCCGAGTCGGCGACCAGGTCCTCCGTAAGATTATGGTGCCCGAACCCGGCGCCGGCAAGCTTGGACCTAATTGGGAAGGGCCCTATAAAGTAAAAACAGTGCTCGGGGGCGCATACGAACTCGAAACCTTGGAGGGCAAACGAGTACCCCGAACGTGGAACATCGTGAACTTGAGGCGATACTACCTATAAACCACCTAGCGAAGTGGACGAAAATCAGGCCATGTGCCACAAGGCAAGCCGAGGAACTTCAGCACATTATCAGCTCGGCAAAAATCAGTTCGCGGCATAAAAGGCCACGGAAATTTAAAAACCCGGCAAAGAAACAGCTCGGGGAAGATGAGCAAGGGGAAAAAGACACTCCATTGCAAGAAACAGTACACTGGCAAAAAAAAAAATTTACATGCCCGGAGCCACTTCTTCGCCATCGGAAGGCACTTCAACAACACCCGAAGGCCCTGCCTCTCCTTCAGAGTCCGGCTCGCCATCGGCAGCATTGGCCATCTCCTGAGTTATGCGTGAAGTGGTTATGGCACTTACATCGAGGTCGGGGTATGTATTCCGGATCATCCACCGACTCAACTTGAACCCCCTCCTGTAAGAATCCATCATCAGATCGTCAAAATGCGGGGAGGCAATGTAGTCTTCAATTGCCTTCTTCTTGGCGTCTTCAATGCCTTGGGAAAAAATATGTGTTCTCTCCCTAATGTCCTCCTGAAATTACTCGACTTGATGCTGCAAATCCAACTTCAAGTCCGCCATATGCCTGACAACTACCCCCATGGCCTCGGCGTCACGCTGAGACCTCGTCTGTCTGGCCATCGCGACGCGAGCAGCCTTTTCAGCAGCATAAGCAGCCGCCTCAGCAGCCCGGGTATTTGCCTCTGCAGCACGGAAGGCTTCTTCAGCAGCATGAGCGGCAGCCTCAGCAGCTCGCGCCTGTCGCAAGCTCCTCTCCACTTGGGCTGCCAAGGCATGAATCGAAGAATTCACCTACCAAAAGAAACAAGTGAGCAAAATGACAGCAGAAGCAACAAAATAAAAAAGGAAGACAAATCTAACTTACCACCATGGCATGCGTTACGGCACGGCAAGCGACATGATTCAAGGGAAGATCGGTCCACGCCGCGACCTCCTCGGAGAAAGTAGCGTCCCTACTCTTCTGAAGAGCGTAGTTCGGCGTCAACACGCTCCTAAACTCCCCTTGAGCTCCCGAGCCTGAGGGCCCAGCCCGCGTATGAGCAGACCCGGAGTGAGCAAAAGCACTTGAGTACGCAGGAGCGCCCGTATGAGTGATTTCAGCGAAAGGCGCCCCGACAGTCTCGTGCATCGGTGGAGTCACTTCGGGCTCCCTGGGCAGATCCTCTGGCGTATGGTCTAGGGCTTGGGGCTCCTCATCCAGGGGCAGCTCGTTACGAGTTCGCTTGGCGACCCGCTTCCTCCTCTTCATACTTTGGAACAAATTCCCCCCACGAGTTCTCTCCGCATCCATCACACCTACAGAAACGAGTTTGATATCAAAAAAAAAAGCCGCATAGCCAGAAACCTACCCGAACTCAGGCCGGCTGCAAAAAGCTTAGCCTCCGTTAAGTAGTGGTGGCACTTTAAGCCTTGCCGTGCCCATTGCCGGAGACCCTTCACCGTCTCTTTATCAAGAGTTACGCCCAAATCGGGAGCGGCCTCACCCCACCCGGTCTGAAAGGGCCATCCTTGTGCACTTCGCACGCCGAAGTAGTCCCGCTTCCAAGCCGGGACCTTATTAGGAAGATCGTGCAGAAGCTTAAAACCCTGGCGAGGAGTAAGGTAATACGCCCGTCTCCCCCAGGAAGAGAACCCGCCTGTCTCTTGAGCATCAAGATAGAGGAGAATATCTCTAAGTCTAAGGGAAAGTTCTGCTCGCAAAAAAGGGAGATTGTCCCCACCAGGTTCCGGATAGAGTTCGGATGAAGCTGGCCAATGGTGACACCGAAGTGGTTTATGACTTCGACGAGAAGGGGATGGAAAGGAAGTCGCAACCCTGCAGCAAGCTGCTCTCGAAAAATAACGATCTCGTCGGGACCATGTTCCCAAGGAAAGCTACCCGAAGGAATAAAATATGTGTACCCCCCAGGAAGATTATAAGACAGAAGTATGGATTGAAGCCCCACAGGCGTCATGGTCGAAGGGCCAAACCGGTCTAGCATCCGACCTCGGCGGGAGGTAGACGCCAAACTGCCCGAAGCGACTCGACCTACTGGTTCGTAGTCCTCAAACTTCACCTCAGGATCACTGAGGCAGTCTGGGGACACGGCTCAATTGGTGGAACCTACATCGGCCCTACTCGAAGAGTCGTCTGAGCTATCAAAGCTAGACATTGGGGAAAAGACGAATTCAAGAAAGTACTCACCGGAAAGTTTGAAGAAAAACTAAAGAACCGTGATTTGTGTAAACAACCTTGACGCGAGCTGGAAAAGACTTGGACGCGAGCTCAGTAGACAAACCGCAGAAGTGACAAACAACCGGGGGCCCCCACTATTTATAGCTACAGTAACCAAGAATCGACCGTGCAGACCGAAGATGATCCAACGGCCCATGTTCTTACCGGCCGCACAACCCTTAAGGTCGAGACGTGATTAGCGCACGTCTTTCCGAAAAAAGCGAAACGTCAGCACGTCTTTTTGAAACCGACGTCGCTTCGACACGCGTCTTTTCGAAACTGACGCGCCGCACATCTCCCTGACAGTCGACCGCGCACGTACAGCAGTGGCGTGCCTTTTTGAAATGACCCGCTGTCATGTCCCAACGGCGCGAGTTGGTTTGAAATTTAAAACGCGCGGTCACAACCACCAACGTTCTTGAGTAAGCACGTTCCCAGCCTCCTCGGAAACCGAAAGAACCCTAGCAAAAGCGTCTCGTACAGTGAAGGTTCGAAGGACGGGACAAATCCACCAGCTACCTCGCGAAAACTCCCCGCACCATGGCAAGACCCTCGGCGCAAGGAGTGGGGGGCAATTGATGAAGGAAGATTTGGCTCGACCTCTTCATTATGTGACACGTGGCAGAAACGACAGCTCGACAGAAGGGGCCAAGCCTAGGCGGGGACAAGGGTACACACCGCCGAACTGACCCACCTTGTAACAGCTCGGGATAGACTTCACCGAACTAACCCACTTTGTAACAGCTCGGGATACACTTCGCCGAACTGACCCACCTTGTAACAGCTCGGGATAAATATCGCCGAACTGACCCACCTTGTAACAGCTCGGGATAGACATCGCCGAACTGACCCACCTTGTAACAGCTCGGGATAAACATCGCCGAACTGACCCACCTTGTAACAGCTCGGGATAAACATCGCCGAACTCTACCACCTTGTAACAGCTCGGAATAGACATCGCCGAACTGACCCACCTTGTAACAGCTCAGAATAAACATCGCCGAACTGACCCACCTTGTAACAGCTCGGGACACTTCGCCGAACTGACCCACCTTGTAACAGTTCGGGATACCTCCGAGCTCAAGACCGCCTCGCTCAGCACTTCGCATCATCTTCTAGGCACCAAAGCCAAACAAGTCGTACCATGCCTAACACCAGGGAATTCCGTGCCCGAGGGCGCCACGCCTGACTGACTTGGGATCTGACGTTTGGCAGCAGCACTCTAAACGGCCACCTGCCACCGCCACTGACGCCGCCATCTCCAGTTAGACGGTTAGGCAGTGACGGTTCTATCTCAACAGAAGGGACGACGGCCGAGTTGACAAGCGCAAGGGTAATCATACCCGATCTGACAAGGGCCTCGGGACGAGTACACGAAGTGACTATAAGACCCCCTGCCCCCCGACAACGGAGGTATGCAAACTTTGCGCTATCTGGTATTACCTTGCTTTTGAAAGATTCTAACTTGAGCTTCGGAGCCTCTACACCGGGTTGCCCCCGGAGTTTCCCCATCTCCTCCGTTTCAGGTTCCCTGCTACCCCGTTCGGAAGCAACGCAGCGGACAGCTAAGATCGGCCGGATCGCGCTCCATCAGGTACCAATATCTAATTTACCATTGATTCTTACATATAATTATGTAAAGGGGACCTAATGAATGCGCGTACGTGTAGAATGGGTCAAAGAACTGGTCCACATAAGTAATAGAATTTCTGGCTTACCGGTCAGTAAAGTATCAAACTAACTTGTATCGAGCGTGCAATGCAAGGAGCAAAAATACATATTATATCACTTAGTAGTAGAAATGTTACTCATGTACATAGAAATGTTATACTAGTAATTAGTATAATTTTTTTTTTCTGGATGGGCTTTCAGGTCAGCTCGCCAAAAACAAACAAAACCAACCAAAGCCCAGAAAACTTGTCGAGTCGGGTCAAATCTCCTTGTCTGTGTGTACCACACCAAATTGGTTCCCTAACTCCATTAATTCCACATGATGCATTCGATCAGGATGAGAGTGGATCTCAGTCCAATTTTTATATCAGAGAAAGAAGTAGACAAGTAATGTAACAGGGGAATTCGATCAGGATGAGAGTGGATCTAATTCCAATTTTTATATCAGAGAAAGAAGTAGACAAGTAATGTAACAGGGGAATTCGATCAGGATGAGAGTGGATCTCAGTCAACTTTTTATATCAGAGAAAGAAGTAGACAAAGTAATGTAACAGGAGAATTCGATCAGGATGAGAGTGGATCTCATTCCAATTTTTATATCAGAGAAAGTAGACAAGTAATGCAACAGGGGAATTCGATCAGGATGAGAGTGGATCTCAGTCCATTTTTTATATCAGAGAAAGAAGTAGACAAGTAATGTAACAGGGGAAATACATGATGATGGTGATGGTATCGTACAACCAAATTTCCAAGTTTCACTTCACTTTACACAATTACATGCACCGAACGAATTAAGCCGGAAAAAAGTCATCATCATCAAAACGGAAAACATCATCAAAGTCACCGACGGACCCCATCCCGACGAAGCTCATGTCCAGACTGTGAGAGCTGGTGCTACACGAGTAGACGCCCGAAATCACATCCCCATGATCAGACCCGGGTGTGGATGGCAACGCTGATGTAGGGACAGATGGCAGAAAACATTGTGATGAAGATTGCTGGTTGTGAGTGAGCTCCTCCATCTCATGGTTTGGGATTTCTTCCTGGCATTCCTGTTTTATTATTGGGGGGAAAGAGGAAGAGAAGAAGGGATGGTGCTCCTGGAGCTGCTGCTGGTTAGTTATTGGAGCGTCTGAGTCTGACTGAAAGCTTAGAACGAAGGAGGAGGAGTCTGTATGGGTAGAGTCCATGATGAATTGGGGGGGCTTTGATATATCTTTGCATGTGTGCTGGCCCTTGTATATAGTGCGATACTTTGGTGGGTCATCTTCAATTTGCTGTACTTGTTTGGTTGCTGCACACCCTTGGTCGTTTTTGTGAGTGCACCTATAATAGTTCCTGCTCCATCATCACATAATAAAAATTAATTTATTATGATATAAATTTGCTTCGTCGTCATCATCATCATCATCTACAAACCTTGGGTATTTGCAATTGAGGATCACTTTTTGGCCGTATTTTCGCCACGCACGGCCGTCGTCAATGGGAGTGGGAGTGATCTTTGTCCATGTCTCAGAAACCTTTCTGCAACCAAGAAACGAAATCTGCATGTTAGTAAATAGTGTCGATTACCCAAATTAAGCCAAATGCATTCTCTATCTGTCAATGAACAGAGGTAACTATGACAGTGGAAAAGAATTGGGGACAACAATGTCATCTGGCAATCAAGATATCCCCCTTGTCTCTTGTTTGACCTGGAACTCCCAGCCAGTGCCCAGTGGGTACCCAAGAATCCAAATGACGAAAAAGACTCTTCTGCCTCTATTCCATCCAAGGTGACTAAATTACCCCTTGATCTTCCTTGCCTAAAACAAAGTTCGTTTCATTATTTTTCAGCATGTGATCAGCCAATTACCTTCTCTTGTAACCTCCTCTACGATCCTTGACTGCTGGAGACTTCCTGCTCTCGCCGGAATCTTCCGTCCTTGGGCCATCACAACTGGGCGAACTCACATGCGTACTCGACGGGTTCTGACAGACCTCTCCGGAGTCAGCGGACTTGAGTGCAGAAATAGCCTCGGTGAAGGATCGTAAGATTTTTGGGAGGAGATCTTCGGTGGACAAGGACCCATCCTCATGTCCGAGGCAATTGCAAAGGATAGTTTGAAGTTGGGTTGTGAGTTCACGGCCTCGCACGAGACTGTTGATCAGCCTTTTCCGATCAATAGAGAAATTTCCCTGCCACGGAGATTCAACAGCTGTGTCCATCTCGCTTGGTTTATATGTTATGAGCGGCTCTGCTTCTTCTCCTTTCTGACTTGTTTTCCTTCCTCAAAGGTTATCCTCGGCGGTTGAGGGCCTTGAGGCTGAGGAGGAGTGAGGGAAGGGGAGAGAAGGTGAGTGATGATGATGAGATGAAGAGAAAAGATTGCTTTTTAGGTGTTTTTATGTGCACGGGGGGAGCAAAGGAGGAGGATAAACATTAAAAAAGAAAAAGATAAACAATTGGGAAAGGAAAAAAAAAAAATATACAGAGAAGTTGAAAGGAAGGTTGATTGGAAAAATCGCGGTAGTAGCGTAGTGAGCGTATACAAAGGGTGATCATTTTACAAGGTGACGTCAAAATGAATCGTCAGTGGAGTGGCGTCAGCCTGTTGTTTCGTCGCTGCCCTCCTGGCATCGCTAATTTAAAATTCGCAAGTTGATGATGCGCGTACTTGCACACATTTATGGCTTAACAATTCTAATGCATGACCATTATGGCGAGAGATATTCCCGACACACGGTGGGATGGGGCTGTGAGGTGCGTTTTGTGAGTGCACAGCACTATACCCTTTGTTTGTTCTGGGACGAGATCTGCTCCTCACTCTCGAGCGCCTCACATGCGCATCCACCATGCATTAGGAACATCTCCCGTGTGAGGCGCCTTCTGTGGGGGCAGATCCGGTCTCGTTTGTTCTCTCTCCGTCTCTTCTAAAGACCAATAGTTTAAAAGATAAAAGCGTGAGGAGGATTGCATATTGCATATTTCATGAAAAGATGCTGGTTTGACGAAAACAACCTTTACTATTTAGATAACTATTGCCTAATTATGGTAGAGTATGTAGTGATTATCTATTTTTGTTTCTGTCATTACTCATTACATATTTACATGCTGATTGATGACGAAGTCACAAGCTTACACATGAAAAAAAAAAAACAAAAAAAAAAATATCGTACAAACGTATTAAAGTACGAGTGCTGAGCTTTGGTATAAATAGTGTTCAATTATTAAAAAAACCCTTATGGGTGTTACCTTTATGCTTATAAGTTATATAGGGTAAATTGTTGAAACGTCTTAAGTTTGATAATTGTAATCACTTTTTCTAAATTTTTTGAAATAATTGTAAATAGATTTTTTCTATTAAATTTTTTTAACAAAAAGTATCAAACTGTCCAAAATATTCATATGAGGATAGTTTTTAAATGAAAAAACAATATAAACTTTATAAACAACAAAAAATTATATAATTTAAAAGTTGCAGCCTCACATTTGATTGATTGATATGAAGGACAAGTTTAGAATATAATTCAATTTCAAACAAGAAAGGGCTCCACTATGATATCTATGATATCGGAAAGATATGATATCCCAAAATGTTTGTTGACTAATCAATTGGTCTTATCATAAATGTGGTAGCCAAGCATGTGCTATTCATGGGTGGGTTTTGATTTGTCAAAACTCTTGAAATACAATGTCTTTCCTGTATTATAGATTTTCCTAAAAAGAAATTAAAAGTGTTTGGACCAGTGATTCATATGAGAAAAGAAAATTGAAAAATAAATATTTTGGTCAAAAATAATTACATAACCAGATATTTTAGATATTTTCATGATTCTTTTTAGAAGATTCTAACAAAAAAGGATCTATTTACAACTATATGATAAGTAATTATCAAACTAAGAGGAAGATTTCAATAACAATTTTTCTTAATAACAGGTACAAGAAGACGCACTATCCAAATTTGTGATCGGCTTTAATCAGTATTAGGCCCGTTCACGTGTTGGAACAGCCTAAAATCGAGAAAATCTCCATACGTATACGTATGTACTTTATTTCATGAGTAGATATGTGTAATGAAAGGGCGATAAAGAATTAAAGACTGTTCGAAGTTCGAACGGACCTTAGATTGACTGAAGCGAACCGCCGAGTTCTCAAGATTTTAATTTTTATGAGAAGTGAGAAGAGATGAAACTCAAACTCATTCACAGAACCCAAGGCAAGTGTAGTAATAATGGATAACAAAAGCGACGGTAAATCATAAATGAAAAGGGTCCTTCCTTCCTCAAGCCTCTCTTTTTGTGTTTTTATAAAGTTATCCGTTGGGAGACACAAGAGTGATGAGTGACGATGATGCCCTATTGGTCAATAGGGGGTGTGCCGTGCGCGTCCAATAGGGGGTGTGCCGTGCGCGTGCCTAAACCACTCACCAACACCACGTTTATTAGATTATATCACTTCCAGTCTTCCACTATCCACTAATAAATCTTAAATTACGTCTTTCAGCATCGTATAATCCCATCCGACGTTTTTTATGGCAGCTTGTTAATTTATTAAAATTTACTAAATTAAATAATAATTTAAAGAAAAGCATATAGTTAATTGCATTGAGAGAATCATGGCATGTGGTTAATCACATCCTTAGAGTTCAAAGATTGGTTTTGAATAGTCAAATAAGGTTGGTTAGCAATTAAAAAATCCATTATTGCATTTGCATCTTTCTCGCTCTCAATTCTTTGGGTGTTTTTATAGTTCCATTGGATGTAGGATAGAGCTTTAAGGCTCAGTTTGGACTTTGGAAAGAGTATAAATATAATAATGTACAGTGCCAATGCATTGGAGCTTTAGTTTTGTTTGGCCATGGGTGAATGATTCCGTTCGAATCGGACACCGTGTTCACACGTGATTTTATTACGAGTGGAACCCTGTTCACATTGGAGCTTTAGTTTTGTTTGGCAATATAAATGGAATTTAAATGGGATTTGTGGGAATTTTAAAGATATAGGGGGCCAAAAGTTAAGAAAAATGTGTCAGGGGGTCAAAATATAAGTGGAATTTAAATGGGTTTTGTAGGAATTTTGAAGACAGGGGGGAGGCATGGCTCCCCTCCGCCACCCCTTGGCTCCGCCCCTGCAATTTCAGTCCATGCCACGGGATGAGCCCCCCCCCCCCCCCCCCCCCCCGTTTGGTTGGTTGTGGATGGAACCAATCCATACTATATCACAGACCATCCTCGCCCACGGCCCAAAATCCCAACCACACATATATCTCATGGATTTAGCCAATTCATAGCATTTCCACACTCTACTTTGATACAATATATATCTTATACATACTTTTCTTTCATTTTAATTTTTATACTTTAAAATAATAATTTTAAGATTTTAATATTTTATCAATAAAATAATATATTTTTTATTTTTAAAATAACTTTTTGCAAAAAAAAATACCAAGTTTGGTCAATTGATAATTTCAATTATATTTTAGAAATAATAGCAAATTGAGTGAGCAGGAGAAAACATGAAGTTTTTAGGACAAAATTGCCCTTTGTTAAAAATAGAATTCATTGAATCTAATAAGCATTCGTGTTTTGTTCATCTTTTCCATGTTCAAATTCGACTCCATCCATTCAGTTGGAAGCATCTCCAAGTTCGAGTTCGATTCCATTCATTAAATGACTCCAGCCATTCAAACAACTTCAAATTGGGAAGCATCGACTCCATCTGGCTGAGAAGCATCGACTCAATCGATTCAAACTGCAATTGGCTACGAAGCATCGACTCCATCCATTCAAACGACTTCAGATTGGGAAGCATCGACTCCATTTGGCTAAGAAGCATCAACTCCATCGATTCGAACTACGACTGGCTAGGAAACATCAACTCCATCTTCAAAGCAAGTGTACTAGAGGAAGGTGGTGAATGATAATTTCAGATTGGCTAAATTAGCAAGACAATTGAATAAAGCTCATAATGATTATCTCTATGATTAATACTCAAACTACATATCTACTTATATGATTAACAACAAGAACAGGTTTTGTGCCTAGACTATATAGTATGGAGCAACCTAGGTGGTGTTTAACAGATTTAGGCATAATCCAACATGGGGAAGGACCAAATGGTTTATTATAGAGTTGGAAACCATCTGACATTACACAAACTAGATGGTTTATTACAAAGTTAGAAACCATCTGACATCAAAAAGACTGGATAGTGTTTTACAAAGTTGGAAAGCATCCAGCTAGACCTGTTTATGGGTCGGGCCGGGCTTTCACTCTATATTAACAAATTTTTCTAAGGCCAAAGCCCGAGCCCGAAATTTAGCCCATGTTGTTACTATTGCTGAAGCGGCTAAATAGAGATAGAGAGAGAGAGAGAGAGAGAGAGAGAGAGAGAGAAATTATAAAGAAAAAAATAAAAAATGTATATATTAAATTATAAATATATATATTTTTTAATAAACATTATATTATTTATATATTTTATATAATATATAAAATACATATTATATATTTTATAAAATATATAATATTGAGTCAGGTCGGGTCGGGCTCGAGCCAGGCTTTTTTGACAAATCCCAAGCCTAGCCCGAAACACAGTCGGGCTTACTGTATTAGGCCCGAGGTCAGGCCCACGGTCCTAATTACATGAGCAAGCCCGACCGGAGTGCGGGCCGGGCCATCGGGCTACCCGGCCCATGAACAAGTCTACATCCAGCATTACACATACCGGATAGTATTTTATAGAATTGGAAACCATTTGGCATTACACAAACCGGATGGTTTATTGCAATTTTGAATCTTCAATTGCAATTGTAAATTTCAGCCCCTCATGTGATAAAATAGTATTTACACCCTCAAAATCATCTAAGGCCCAACATTCCATAAAGCAGTATATAATTCTCACAAGTGTATAAACCATCCAACATGGAGAAGAACGGATGGTTTATTATAGAGTTGGAAACCATTTGGCATTACACAAATTATATAGTTTTTTATAGAGTTTGATACCATCCGGCATTACACAGATCAGATTATTATTTGCAATTTTTAAACATAATTTTTTTGAATGCTTTTTGAAACATAAATTATAGTTGCAAACATCTATCCCTCTGGATCATAATTACATCATCAAAATCATTTATAACCCACTAAACCTCTTTATTCTGTATAATTCTTATATATTTGCAGACTTAGAAACCATCCGGCACTAAAAAGGCCAAATAATTGTTTGCAATTTTGATACATAAATTAAAGTTTTGAACATCTATCCCCTGTAGGTACTTACACCATCGAAACCATTTATAACTCAATGAACCTCTTGTTTCTGTATGATTCTCATATTTATAGACTTAGAAAACCAAATTGCATCATGTATCTATTGGATATGTGTCATTCCACGATGTTAAAGCACACAAGCCATGTTTGTGCATGACCATAAACCTTTGCCTCTAATGCCTCTACTGGGACTTCTTCAGCATACAAATCATCATATGGTTGTCATTTATATAATTAAGGTTGTAGAGTCCTATGTATATTAACTCATTTTATGAGCTATTATATACTAATATTTTGGTCAAAAGAAATTGTAGTTTCTTCAGCATTCAGATCATCATATTGTTGCCATTTATATAATTTTGGCAACCATTCATTTCCAACTTTCTATTGACTTCTAAGTCTTATTTCTTTTACTTACATTTTGCAAATAATCAACTAAATCATCATTTACTTACATTTTGAGAGGAAGGGATTTTTTTCATTCTTTAAACAAAAGAATACACAATCAGAATTTGACCAAAGAATCACATTAATTACTTAAACAATGAAATACAAATACAAAGAAACAACAAACAAAAAATAAAATATGTAAAACCTCCCCAAACCAGTTAAAAAGAGTTGGAGAAACAAGAAACAAGAAAAAAAATAATGGGAATGGGACCCTATATTGAGGTTAGAAGAAGAAACCTTTTTCTTGTTAACTCTGAAGTTTGCGAGAAGACAAACAACCAAACAATAATTTCAAACTCGAACTTGGAGAATGGGACCCCAGATCACTCAAACTCGAACTTGGATGAAGAATGGGATCCCAAATCACTTGAACTTGCACTTGGATGAAGAATGGGACTCCAAATCACTCGAACTCAAACTAGGAGGGATATTGCTTTGAAGATGGAGTCTTTGCAACCATCCACAGTTTGAATCGATCGAGTTGATGCTTCCCACCAGATGGAATCAATGCATCCCAATCTAAAGTTGTTTGAATGGATGGAGTCGATGATTTCAGCCAACCGCATTTTGAATGGACGGAGTCAAACTCGAACTTGGAGATGCTTCCAGTCAACCACAATTTGAATGGATGGAGTCAAACGAATAAAACATGAATGCTTTTTGGATTCGATGGATTTTGTTTTTAACAAAGGGTAATTTTGTCCTATCAACTTCATATTTCCTCCCGCTCACTCAAATTGCTATTATTTATAAAACGTAACTGAAATTTTCAATTGACCAAACTTGGTCAATTTTTTTACAAAAAAGTCCTTTTACTTTTTAATTATTTTACTATTATTTTATTAAAATTAATATTTGTTGGTTAATATTAATGCAAAAATTATACATTTATGATCGATTGTATAGATCATTCATAAAATGTACATGAGATACATTTAATTAAAAAGTGTGGTATGAACTAGTCCACACCACGCCTACAAAACAACACTGTGGGTGTGGACTTGTCCAATCCACATAGTTTGTCCATAATTCAGAACATGTGTGGATTGTGGTGTGGTGCGGATTGATCTTTACCACTAGGTGTGGTGTGGACTAGTCCACACCCACCAATTTCTCATACACACTATAGAACACCCCTTAGTAAGATGAGGTGAGAACACGGAGAGAGACTAGATAGCTTGGTGAAAGAGCTAGAGAGCTCGATGAGGGAGAGCTTGAGATCTTTGTGTGTGTGTGTGTGTGTGTGAGAGAGAGAGAGAGAGAGAGAGGGAGGGAGAGAGGGAGAGGGAGAGAGGGAGAGAGAGAGATCTCGATGAGAGAGTGATGGAGAACTCCATGAGAGTTGGAGAGCTCGATGAGGAAGAGAGAACTGGAGAACTCCATGAGAGTTGGAGAGCTCGGTTGGAAGTGTGTTGAGGTGTCCAACATGTCTTGTGCATAGTAGCATAATGTATTGTTATGTTGTGTACATCTTTTCTAATTGCAAGCTTTGCTTAGTAGCCAATGTGATACCCTACTGTTAGAGGTGGCCACGAGTCGAGCTTCTCACAAGCTATTTGAGCTCGGCTCGGTTTAAGCCAAGTTTCGAGCCGAGCTCAAGCTTGATATCTAGGCTCGTTTGCTAATCGAATCGAGCTTGAGCCAAGTGAAGCTCAGCTCATGAGGCTTCATTCACACACACACACACACATAATAATATTATACATACATACATACATATATGTATAATAAATAATTTTTATTATACATAATAATATTTTATATATAATATTTTTTTATTTTTTATGTACAATAGTAAATGATTTTTATTATTCTTATTTTTTGTATGTAAAATAAAAACATTTTATATGTATTTTTTTATTTTTATATGTATAATTTTTATTTTTTAGAAAAGAACTTGACTTGCAATTGAGATCGAGCCGAGTCGAGCTCAAACTTGCGAGCTTTGAACCGAATCGAGATCAAGTTCAAGTCTCTAACTCAAATCAAGCTCAAGCCTAAAATAGTTTCAATGAGTTGAGCTCGAATAGCCAAGTATTCAGCTCGACTCAAATTGAATCCACCTCTACCTATTGTAACAACTTTCCATTTGCACCCTTGTGGCCGATTTCAACATCAACAAAATGACGCCTTCTATGGAAACATGAGAAAAAATCATATTTCATCAACCTGACTAGCAAACTCCCTTGCTAAGCCTAAGTGATGGCAAAACTAACCTGAGGCAATGGCCAAACCATGCTAACTCAACAAACACAGGGCAAAGCTAACCTATCGGCTTAGAGACATAAGTAATCAAACTGTTACTTCCTTTAGACGAGCCAATTTGGACGGTACCTCATCCTCGAAAGGGGGAGGGGGGGCATCTGATATGGCCAAAACAGACCACCAGTCAAAAACCACTAAGTGGCAACATGCTAAGGGGGAGGGCAAAGTCATTAATTGACCAAGCTCACCAAGGGCAGGCTAACCTGACCGAACTAAGCTTGGCCAATTAATATCAATTTTTGAACTGTTGTTGAATCAGACAGTTGAACCATTTAACCTTGAAGCCATTCAAGAAATTGGTTCCCCTTCACCCTAAAACTGTTCATGGGACAAAAACCATTAATTTGGTCAAACCAGTGATCCCAAAAACCGGTGGCCAAAGGTATTGTTGTTCCGGGACAGTTTTTAAAACGTTATCTTCATCCACCATTACAAATTACTAACAGCCTGCCCCTGAGCCACTCGAGAATGAACTACTTGATTTGCTTAGCTGGTGCTTGGTATCAGACCTTCTTCACCAATACGCACCGTACTTGTAACTACTCCTAAACAAGAGTGTACAAATACAATGGCTGATATATGATCACAAAGGCGATGGAGTCGGGGGTCGGGAGAACGGCAAACCGTAGTATGCAGAAATAACAGATTAGGCGCTCAAACTTCAAAACCAAAGGGCTGCATTAGGGGAATTGACCTGTTTTTATAATAAATGAAAAGTGTGAACAGTTATATCAATAGTAATATGTGTACGTATAAGACTAACAGACTAACAGACGTGTAGGTGTTGGGAAGTGATAGGTGGGATTCGTCAGTCATCTCATCCTTTCCCTGTTTGCTGAACCATCTTTTCCAATGTAATCAATTTTACTTCTCAACTGTTTCACCTATCCACTTTAATCAAATGTTGGTGCGGCCCAACCTGCAACACAAGAATGATAAGAGATTGAAGATGATGAATCGAGTCATCCTAATCCTAATGGATGAAATATGAACTCATTCAACACACATAAAATCATAGTTGACTTGGGATTAGGAATGGGTAGTAGATTTGCTGACAGGCTGGGCTCCGACCAGGCTTTACCACTTATTAATATAAAGGCTTAAGCCTGAGTTCAGCTCCAATTTAAAGTTAAAAAGCCCCGTGTGTACGTTGTACAATATCTTACTTGTATGTTTTAATTTTTAATTTGTCCCTGCCCAATCATTGCCTAATCGTGCATTTTATACATCAAAAGAATATTAAAAAAAGAATAGTAATATAGTTGATATCTAATACCTGCTATTAATATATTTTTTATTATTTATAATATTATTGATTGTGCTCGGGCTCAGATTAGGTTTATTTAAAAATTCCAAGCCTGACCTGTAAAAAATAAAATAAAACCAGGCCTAAAACTTATAGCCCAAGAATGATTCCGTGGGCCTCAAGACGGAATGGGCCGTGCAAACGCAATTTTTTGGGCTTAGATTACAAGTGGGATTCAACCTGCAAAGCTCCCCTGCAAACTCAGTATATGCTTTTTTTTATCCAAAAAGTTATGGTTGCACTTAGACTAATAATATGGGATGCAAGAAAAAAGATGTTGCATGAAAAATATATTCCCATATCCCATATTTGTCTAAATTCAATAGAAATTACCTCTCTACATATCTCTCCTGCAGAGTATTCCACAAATAGAAAAATCCCAATTTTACTTGTACATTGATGGTTCATTTATGCCATCATTGAATCGGGCAACTAATTCATATGTTTTGGTGTAGAGAGTAACAAAGTAGTAGCAGCAGCAGGTTATAAACTTCAAGTAAAGCATGGTACAATCCGACTGTACCAAATCCAGTCTAATGTGAGTCCACTTACAAATGGACTGGACCCAATGCAGTCTAAATCCAATTCAATCCAATACATTAAAATGTAAATAGACTGGATTGGATCCAACCCAAACCGAGTGAAATATAAAAAATTATATAAATAAAAAGTAAAACATATAAAAATATATAAAAATATATTAAAACAAGAAAATATGAACATTACGAAAATATATCCTTTTAACATTAAAAAAGCACTTTTGTATAAAAAAACAACTCTCCGAAATTCAATAACCCTCCATGATGTCTCAAAGCTTGCTATGGGTTAACATTAAAAAGGCACTTTTGTAGAAAGCCCCTACATTTAATGAAAAGGAACAAAGTTTGCTCCCCAAAGTCGGGGGGTGGGTTGAGTTTGGAAATTCTTAAGTTGGCCAATGAAGGCTGCCTTGCAACATTGGGCTGGAGAATCCTAAGAGAAGAAGAAAACCTATGGGTTAAAGTGGTGAAGGGTAAAAATTTAAGAAATAGAAATTTATGGGAAGTCAAGGCTAAGAAGGGAATTTCTTGGGCATGAAGAAGGATCTTAAGTGCCAGAGATCTATTAGTTTATGGACTGATAGGTGGGCATGTGAAGAACCCCTTGTTGTAATCGTGAATCCTGAATTAGGTGAGGAAGATTCAGCTCTTGTGTGCGACTTCATTGATCATGATAGAGGGGTATGGAGGGAGAATAAAATTCGTAGTTTGGTCCCCACATAAATTTGAACAAGAAACTTCCTTCAAAGGACCTCCTTCGAAAGGAAAGAGGAGTTGTAATATTGATGAGTCTTGTAACAGATGCAGTGAGGATGAACATATTAATCATATTTTTAGGGGTTATATTTATTCTCGACAGATTTGGAACTTGATCAACTTTACCTTGACAAATGGCGATGACCTTAATTTAGACCTACTGGTTTGGTGGGCAGAAATTCACAAAACACTAATTTGAATGAAAAAGTGTATATTAATTCAATGGTATATTTGGAAAGCAGAAATCAAAAAATTTGTTATAATGTAGATTCTCCTCCTCAGCTTGTTGTGGAGAGCCTTCTTAGAGGTTAAGGAAATGGAAGAAGAATATCTCAAAGTGTAAATATATTTGTTGGACCCCTCCCAACCCAGGGGCTATGCCTCATGCGAGGATAATGGTACATGCTCAGTGGTGGCTATTGTGAGAGACCATGCAGGAGGCAACATCTTGGACGCTAAAAGATATTCTTTGGGGACATCGACTATCAATGAAGTAGAAGTTTGGGCGGCGTGGGAAGGGCATAATTTCGGGTGCAATTTCAAGGACTGCGAGATCATAATCGAAGGAGACGCCTTAAGGGTCAATTCCCCCTTGGATAATGAGGAATATCAGGATGGAGTGTCTCCTCATCAAAGAGAAGCTGAGGAAGGGTGTCACATACAAGCATAAAGCAAATCCAAATTTGGCTCGCTTTCTTCCATCAGTGTTGTCTCTTTGCACCTTTCCTCTCCCCTTGGGATTTACAATTTATTTGATTTTGTGATTCTTGGGGTCATCATGTAGAAGTGTAAATCAGGTCATGTCGTCCGTGGCCCAATACAATCTAACTTGAATTTGGATCGGCACGACAATACGTGGGTCGTGCTATGCCTAATACGATGGTCCGGGTCGTGTTGGGCCTGGGGTTCTAAGTCCACGGTCTGGCATGTCATGACACAATTGTGCGTGTTGTGCCACTCGCGGTCCATGTGCTGGCATGGCTCGTAGCGGGCCACGCTCAGCCTGCTCAATGAACTAGCCATTAGGGGGGTCCCCAAAGACTATTTTTAGTTTTTTGGGATTTTTTTTATAGAAATATCCCAACAACTATAAATAGTTATATAGGGGGGTATTTATGTATTTTGGTTTTGGGGGAGAAAGAATGACACAAATGCCCCCCCACAGCTATATAACAACTAGTTTGGAGGGCATTTTGGATAAAGTGATAAATAACTTTATAATGACCAAAAATACCCCTCTCAACAATTAAAAAATGGCTTTTTGTTAGGGTATTTTGGGCAACTAAATTATTTTCAATTCTTATAAATAGCCCTATCCTCCACCATTTTCAATTCCTACAATGATCAAAGTCAAGAACAATAGAATAAAATGATGAAGTCAATATTTTTTGTATACTCAATAGTTGTATAGCATTTTTTCAAATTATTGTAAATTTTGTTTTAATTCTATTTAAATTATTTGGTATTTTTTAATAATGTAATTTTTTATTTTCAATTTGTAATTATATTGTACTTTTATATTTTATTAATTTATTCCATTTTTCAAATTTCATATTTCATTCATCCAACCATTGTATGCTTTGTATTATTCAAATTTAAATAAATAAAATTCTTATTTTTCTTCAAATTTGTTATTCACTTTGAGCCGTTGTCTCTTTGACTTCTTATTTGGTTAAATATTTTTTTCATTTCTTTGTTAGAGTAAAAATCACTAATTGTAGATTTAGTTTAATTTCTTGTGAAAGGAAAATGGGAGGAAGATAAAGATTTCAGTAGTAGAGAAGAAAAGAGAATGAGAAAAAAGTAGGAATTCAACCAGGATTCTAAATTAAACCTAGCCGCCAACCTCTAATTATATTTATACTTAACTCAAATGATGAGATATTACAATGATGCCCTTAGTAGGGCGGCTATTAATGTAGTTGAACAGTCACAACTTAAAAACATAAATTGATGGGCCTAAAGCCCAACAACTTCCTAAGTAAATAGCTTAAAATAAGAATAAAAAACAAATAGGTCCAACCCAACGCTCCCCCTCAAGTTGGGAGTAAATATCACACATTCCCAACTTGTATAGATCATGCTTCAGCTTGTTCTTTGCAACACCTTTTGTGAGAACATTCGCCAGCTGTAGATCAGAAGCAATGTATGGGAGACAAAGTTCTCCAAAAGTTACTCTTTCTCTAATAAAATGTCTATCCACTTCAATGTGCTTAGTTTGGTCATGTTGGACTGGTTTATGGGCAATGTTAATTATTGCTTGGTTATCATAGTATAACATCATAGGTTCTTCTACCTATACACCATTTTTTTCTAATAGGGAACAAATCCAGAGAAGTTCTGAAACTCCATGTGCCATGGCCTTGTATTCAGCTTCAACACTTGATTTTACCACCACTGTTTGTTTTTTACTTTTCCACGAGACAAGGTTACCCCCAACAAGGGTGCACACTCCTGAAGTTGATCTCCTGTCATCAAGGCATCCTACCCAATTTGCATTCGTATAAGCCTCTAGTTTCAACTGTCCATGATTAGTAAACAATATGCCTCTTCTCGTGTTTCCTTTCAAATAAGCAAGAATCATGTCAACTGCCTCCCAATGCTGGACTCGTGGAGCATGCATGTATTGACTTACCACACTTACTGCATAGAAAATGTCTGGTCTTGTCATACACAACTATAGCAGCCGACCCACAAGTCTCTGATATCTCCCAATGTCCTTTACTGGTTCACCTTCTGATGCATTGATTCTATTGTTCTGATCAATAGGGGTACTGGTTGCCTTTGTTCCAAGCTTCCATGTCTCTTGAAAAGATCCAAGACATACTTCCTTTGAGAGATAAAAATTTCATGTTTTGATCTTGCAATTTCAATGCCAAGGAAATATCTTAGTTCTCCAAGATCCTTAATTTCAACTTCTTTATGTAGATTCCTTTTCAGACAATCAATCTCACTTAGGTCATTCCGCGTGACAATAATATCATCCACATAAACAATTAGGACTGACACCAAATGTCCCATCTTCTTCACAAACAAGGTATGATCGGATTGAGTCTGAGTGTATCCAAAAGCAATCAAGGCCTTTCTAAATCTGTCAAACCATGCTCTGGGAGATTGTTTCAAGCCATAAAGTGACTTCTTAAGCCTACATACCTTTCCCTTTTTAGTATCACTGTAAAAAGTCAGCAAGAAGATTCATATACACTTCATCTTGCATATCCCCATTTAGGAAAGCATTATTCACATAAAGTTGAAACAAGGGCCAAGAGTATGAGGCAGCAAGAGAAATAAGTATTCGAACAGAGGTCATCTTTGCAACTGGTGCAAAGATCTTTAAGTAATCAACACCATAGGTGTGTGTGTACCCTTTTGCAACAAGTATTGCCTTGTACCTTTCTATACTTCCATCTACCTTATATTTTACCATATAAATTCATCTGCATCCAATTGTCTCATTGCCTTCTGGTAGATCCACAATGCCCATATATGATTCTTAATCAAATTTATCATATTTTCCTGCATAGTTGTCTTCCACCCAGGTTTAGATAGAGCCTCACTAACACCCTTGGGTATAGATACTATGTCAAGGGAGGAAAGAAAAACACGGTAGGAAGAAGAAAGTCCACCGTAGGATAAGTACTGTGAACTACAATGAGCAGCACACTTTCTCTTCCCTTTTCTAAGAGCAATAGGAAGATCAAGGTTATATGTAACAGGGTTAGTAGAATCAATGGGAATTGAAACTGTAGTGAGACTAAGAGGAATACCTGAATCCATGTCAGTTGAATTTGGAGTCTCCAAGGAATTGATAAGAAGTGATGTGAGTTCTACTGCAAATGGAATCAACCTCCTTGTGAAGTCTCTGTCGTAAGTAATGCTGAGAAGTAGGACGCAAAGGAGGTGGTAAGGTAGGTGACACAAGATGGTCAAGCACAAGAGTAGACACAGTGACTGGAACTGGGAGATGAATAGACTATTGACTCACTTCCCCAAAACACTCCCCCTGAGAAGGATTCATTGAAAAGAAGTATGTGGATTAAAAAAATGTGACATCCATGGTTAACATACCGGCTCCTAGAGACTATATCATAATAGCAGTACCATTTCTGATTTTCTGCATATCCAAGGAAGACACACTTCTTTGCCTTGGGATCAAGCTTTGAGCTGTGAGGACCAATGACATGTGCAAAGTAGACACACCCAAACACCCTAAGGAATATGAAACATCTCCTTTCTTAGGAAAAAGGAAACTGAATGGGGTGTTGAATCCAAGTATATGAGAGGGCACCCTGTTAATCAGATATATTGTTGCGAGAACTACATCACCCCAAAACCGAACTGGAACTGCAAATGTTCTCATCATGCTTCTTGCAATTTCAACAATGTGTCTGTTCTTCCATTTTGCAACACCATTCTGTTGTGGACTATAAGGACAAATGCTCTAATGGACAACACCATGTTTTAATAGATATGAAGCAAGGTGCTTTTTAAAATATTTCCTAGCATTGTCTGATCTGAACACCTTTATTCTTGTTCCAAACTGTGTTAGCACCATCTGATGAAATTGCCTCACTAAGGATGGTCTTTCATCGCGGGATCTCATCAGGTAAACCCAAGAGTATCGTGAGAAATCATCCGCAAATAAGAAAAAATATCGATAGCCTCTCATAGAAGGAACATGGTACGGTTTCCACACATCCGAATGAATAACATCAAAAGAAGAATAACACATCTTATTACTAGGTTTAAATGAATGTCTACAATGCTTTCCAAGTTGACAACCTTCACACTCTAGACTTGACAAACTAACAGACTAAAAAAGTTTTGGAAACAAAAAACCCAAAGAAGAAAAAGGTAAATGGCCCAAAAGATTATGCCAAAGCATAACTTGATCCACAGTTCCTGACTCACTATCCATGCTGACATGAAGACTCTGATGAGGAGGAAGAACATCCAAGAGGTAGATCCCGTTCACTTCACGACCACTCCCAATTGTCATCTTTGAATCCAAATCCTGCAAAATACAATGATCAGGAGAAAAAAATACTAAGCACTTCAGGTTTTTAATCAAACTACTAACATATAGCAAATTAGTGCTGAATCTAAGAACATGAAGGACTGAGGGTGGAGAAATAGAATCACTAATCTTGATAGATCCTTTCCCAGCAATAGGAACATGGGATCCATCAGCTATGGTGACCTTATCTCTGCTAGAACAGAGCCAGTAAGAAGAAAAAATAGTAGAGCTATGGGTCATGTGCTTTGATGCTCCATAATCTATAATCCAAGGAGGTCCCTCCTTACCTGAAGTAGAAACATTTCACAGTACTCACCATGGCAGACTGATCAGAAACAAGATTTTTCATCATCACATCTCTCTTGCTCTCCTCTCTTAACACAAAGGCATATGCCTGGGAGAGGGAAACACTGTCCCTAGAAAGAAGATATTGTCTTGCAATATCATACTCAGGGTTAAGGCTAGCAAGAAATTCAAACACCCTATACTTTTCTAGATGTTTCTGATAGGTAGTTGCATCCTTAGTGGTTTCCCAAGCAAATGTCTCTAAATGGTCAATCTCCTGCCACAGGGTTTTAAGGGTTGAAAAATAGGCTGCAATAGGTATATCTCCTTGCCTTGTAGAAATAATCTGATTTCTCAACTAATAAGCCTTAGCAACATTATTCCTTTGTGAATAGGTTTCTGCAACCCCATCCCATATTTCCTTAGTTGTATTTGTGCATAAAAAATTTGTACCTATATGGAGCAACTTGGAATTATACAACCAAGTTATCACCATATAATTCTCCTGTATCCACTAGGAGTTGCTAGTTTTAGGTTTCACTTCCTCACTAGTGATATACCATAATTTCCCACGAGCACCAATGGCCATCTTTGTAGATTGTGACAATTCTAAGTAATTTGCACCATCTAACCTAACTGAAGTAATGGTCATAGTCCCGAAAAGGTCTCCAATACCTCCTCTTACTAGTCCCATTTCACTCATGAGCTTATTTTCAACTCTGTGACCCTTCATGCTTTTCAAAAAATGTAAAGAAAATAACTGAAATATGTAACAAGATCAAACGAAACACTTTAGGAACCAACAACACCTTTATGGTGTCCTAGATTGTCTTTCCATAAAAGATTCATTTTTTTGGGGATGGGAGAAGAGAGAGAAGAGGCAACCACTCTCTCTAGAAGCCTCCAAATTAGGTAGGACTTGAACCGCCCCTTATAGAAAACTCCAAGGAACCCTAGAAAATTAGGGTGCCACTTCTTAGGTAAAAATTGAAGAGTCCAACAGAAACAAGACTCTTCTCCTTTCTCTAGTTTTTCCTGATTTTGATGAAAAACCCTATACCAGCTACATGGCACACAGATCCACCAAAAAATTAAAAAACTGGGCTACCTGAGAGCTTCGATCAGCCTCTTAAATCACCATGCAGTCGGCCGATATAGGGCTGTTTGAGGAAACAACTCAAGGAACCTTCGGCCTGTTCTGATACAAAGTAGAAATCACTGATTGTAGATTTAGTTGAATTTCTTGTGAAAGGAAAAGAGGAGGAAGATAAATATTTCAATAATAGAGAAGAAAAGAGAGGGAGAAAATAGTAATAAGTCAACCAGGATTCTAAATTAGCCCTATTTTCCAACCCCTCATTATATTTATACTTAACTCAAATGATGAGATATTACAAAAATGCCCTTAGTAAGGCGACTACTAATGTAGTTGAACCGTCACAACTTAAAAACATAAACTAAAAAGCCCAATAACTTTCTAACTAAATAGCTTAAACTAAGAATAAAAAACAAATAGGCCAACTCAACCGATAGATTTCTTATTTTTTCAAATAGTTTCCAAAGAAAAGTTAAATATTTTAATTTTATTTAATAATGAAATAAAAAATAAAAAAAAATAGTCTGATTCGATTTGACCCACGCCCAATGCCTGATATGTGGACCAGGCCATGACACGGCCTACAGCCCGCCCGGCCCACCGGCACAGGCTTGGGCCGTAGGCCGTACTGAGCCGACCCCCTCAAATTATCATCGGGGAGGGCGGCACTAGGGTCGTGCTACTGCTACCCCAAGCTTGTGCAGCACCTCTAGTTTTCTCGTAAAAAACAAAGGGAGCCAACGGCGTACCCACAGTATTGATTTTGATTTTCGATGAGATGAGCCCATAGGTTTAACGTTTTCGGTTCGTTTATCCAATTTGACAGGATAGTTCCCACTCCTCTACGGTCGGATTGGGATCTTTTAGATGCAGATTACTCTATTAACCAAACACATTTAGCCGCCTAAATGATTCTAATCAAACGCGATCTACGGCAATGTGTTGTGAAGCCAGGGAGCAAGCAAGGGAGCGAGAGCAAGAAAGAGAGAAAAGAATAGATGCTGCAATCCCCTCCATTACTCATCAGGTGCAGAGCGGCTTCGGTGTTAACATTGAGGATGCTACCATACTACTGTTCCTCTACAAACCTCAATCTCAACACTAATCCTAACGCTACATTTTCTCGCACCACGAGAACTAATTCCGATGACCACTCGTTTGCTCATCTTCCTCCTCTCTTCTCCAACATACACACTTCCAACCCAGCTCCACACAACCTCCATATTAGCACCGCAGTCTCCAACTGCTTATCCACTGTTCCCAGCCGTAGTGCTTCTTTATCCGTTTCGGCCACTCCTGAGTTAAGAAACCCAGATTCTGAAACGGAACATTTAACTCAACAATCTCTCGTTGTGGTCTCGTTTTACAAGTTTGCAGATTTCCCAGACCATGCAGACATGCGCAAGCCCCTGAAGGAGCTCTGCGAGGAATTGGTAAGTTTCTTATGCCCATTTTACTTTATTTATTTCTTATTTTCTATTAGTTAAGATCTATCTGTATGATTTCGAATCTCGATTTAAAAGCTAACTCTAACCTACCCGTTTCATTTCAATGCCTTCAATTCCTGTTGTAAACAGTGATGTAACTGAGACTTTTAGTTGAATATATTTTCCTTCGGGCGTTTTTCAAAAAAAAAAAAAAAAACACTGAAAGAAAAGCAATTATTTATTTCTATATTCTGCAAATCCTATGGTTTAATCTCACTAAACCCATGTATTTTGCCACCTGATGTTGCGCATTTTAAGATGGGCTTCCATGAATTCATATTCTAAAGAGATTGAGCCATTGAATGGGTTTGCCTTGGTCTGTCTCAGGCCTAAGGCTGTATCTTTTTCTCCCTATTTCTTCTTAATGAAATCTTCATGTTTTGATTGAAAACTGGAAAATGTGGGAAGGCTTGGCTTGTTCTTGAGTTAGAGAAGCGAGTTTAGGCATGGGGATCAATTAGCTGCGTATCGATAAAACTTTTGAAAGGTAGGTTTCATCTTTTTTCATCAGTCACGCATTGTTTGGGACGCCGTTCTGCTTGTATAAACTTCTACTCATTCTTATTGCTTTGAGTCTAAGAGAAACACTAAGTGATACTTTGATATTTGATTGCAGGCCGTGGTTGCCACTTGCCATAGAGTTGATCACGGTGTAAAATGGCACTTTGCACTATTATAAAGTTGTATTATTACTATATATTTCATGGTGAATTGGTTATGGACTGGACTCAATTTTACTCGAGCCTGTTTTTCAATCAGTTTTAACTTGATGTTAAAAGTTTAAACATATTAATTTATCGGGGTTTCTTAGTCAATATTGTTGGTATTATAATTGAACATGCTGCCAACTGCATTACCGTTCTGGAAGAAACGTGAAGTAAATTAAGTGATCTGCCTTAGATGCTTTATGCTTATGCTTTTAATCACAAGGATGTCACATTGCAAGCATGAGGATTTGAAAGGTTTAGTTTCTTTTTCTTTTAATATGAAACCAAACAAGTTCAAATAGGCTGAGATAATATTATTTTTTCTTCTTTAATTGATAGTGTTCTTTAAAAGATTCAAATCAATTTTTTGATTAACTTTTCTCAAAAAAAAAAAAAGATTTTCTTTTTTTTATTCAGATGCCTGACTTCATACTTCCTTTTAGGAAGTCTTATCTTACACGAATTACTATCCCCATTCTCCACTTCACATCTCAAACTCTCACTTAGTGTCAACATGTAACATTAAATGGTATTTTGCTACTTTAGATGTCCTAAACTACTATGTAACTTACAACAACTATATTGGGGTTTATGCATCAAAGTGGAAGTGGTACCTGTGATCTGGGAAGACTTATTAGTCCAGGGAGTCATTATTTTTTATTTTACTGTTATGGAATTTTTTATTCAATGCATCCGTCCTCACTATGCTCATCCTGTTCAGCGTGTTTCAGGTGGCATTATCCTTGCACCTGAAGGAATCAATGGGAGCATATGTGGGACACGTGAAGCAGTGGAAAAGGTTCTTGGATTCATTCAAGCTGATAGTCGCCTCAGTGGCCTAAGACAGGTGGAGTCACCTGTGAGTCCTGAAGATGAAGCTCTCCATCATGGACACACTAGCAGTTCCCCTCTTGGAGCAGGGGAAGATTCACCCTTCCGATGGGACCATGTGAGGGTCAAGGTGAAGAAAGAGGTAGATGGCACAAAAGATGAAAACCTTCTATTTTAATTTGAAGACCCTTTCTTTCCCAATAACATTATAAATATACGATTCCTTCATTTTTTTTTTCTTCTTCTTCATTCTAACAGATTGTTTCCCTGGGAATGCCAAATGTATCACCTATTGAAAGAGTTGGAAAGTACGTGAGCCCAAAGGATTGGAATAGATTAATTACTGATCCTGAAACTGTGAGTAAACTGAAACCATAACACATGATTCTAATATGTTGCTACTTGATATTAAGTCAAAGACATTAGAAATATTTATGGGAAGCCAACTACATATATCCGTGACTGTAAAGATACCAGTTCACAACTTCACATTGCTCTACTTGCACCACTGGATGAATAAGTGATTAATAGGTTCCTTAGTTTCTTATGTATGATCCATGCATGTGAGAGTAACCCTTTCTCTTGTGAATGAGGGAAGCTATCCTGCACATGTTTTACTTTCCAAGATCACTACAGAAGATCAAATTTAATACCACATTGTACTAATGATCGCAATGCTGTTTCACATGTCAAAATGTAAGAAGGAGATTGCATTCGATTTACCCCATACTTCTTTTACTGGGAAAGTTTGCACAACTGAATTGGTAGGTTGCACCAAAGGCTTAAAGAAAGATGCACAAGAAAAGACACATGAAGGAGATAAAGTCCAAATTCTGCTATCCCTTTTTTATCAATAATGCATTCCATTAATCAATCAAAAATAATAATTACAAAGGAGATAAACTTTCTTATCTCCCCCAATTGAGGCTTGAGCCCCCATGGAATTGGAGTTACAATTGAGCCCAAAACATAGATTCCCTCGCCACCCCTTGCCCATCAGCAAACAAGTTAGTAGATTTCTTCACCCAGTTGATCTTGGCTTCCATGTCTTCAACTAGCAACCTAAACTTTCTCCTTTCATTGCTATAATTCCATTAACCTAGTATTGTCTTTCTTCGGCCACCCTACAACCACCTCCGAATCCCCTTCAACTACAAGTCTTCTTATATTCATTTCCTTTGCTCTTTGGGCACCTTCCAAAACTGCATAGGTCTTGGCTCTAAGAGAATCACCCACCCCAATTGGACCTGAGAACATGGTTGAAACATTCCCATTCTCATCCCTAAACACACACCCAGCCCCTGAATGCCCAGGGTTCCCTCTACTACTACCGTCAAAGTTCAATTTCATAAAGCTAGAGGGGGGAGGGGTCCAAGACAAACTAAGTCCTGTTTTGACTTGGGTGCATCTAGCAATCTCTCCCCATTTCCTTAACAGATCATCCACTGTATAATCTATGAACAGCAGCTCAAATGATTTCAGCCACTGTACTGCCCTTATATGAATCATATCTCTCAGATTTTCAGCACTTCTCTCTATTTCGGAGAAGATCCTAGAGTTTCTTTCTTCCCATGGAGATCAGCATACCGTGGCCCTTAGGCATCTCCACATAGTCCTACCCTTTTTCAAATGCCACTTGAAAAAAGAAGAAAAAAGGCTCTGCAAGTTCAATGGAGGGGTCCAACTACACCTAAAGAGGGAAGAAGCCCATTCCCAAATAGTCTTTGCAAACTTGCATGACACCAATAGGTGAAAACCTATTGGTGAGGGGATAAGAATGTCTTGAGTCTCTTCTTTTGAATCAAATCACTAGTGTTGATTCTTTCTAGAAACGTATCCCATAAAAAACTACCAACCTTAGGAGGAATTGGTCTGCACTAAATCTTTTTGGTAGGGAAAGGAAGGCCTAGTGGGCTACTTGGTTGAGTTAAGACTTTGAAGAAAGAGGCACAAGAAAAAGAGCCTGTGGGGGTGGGGTTCTAAATTCTAGTGTCTTCCTTTGTGGGGTCCAAAATATTTTCAAGAAGACCTAGGAGACTTGTGATGTTGTTTAGGCCTGTATCTCTAATAGCCCTCCTCAAGCCCAAATTCCACCCAAACCCAGAGTTTGAAGATGGTATAATGAAGGAAGAAATTGGCTCATTTTTCAAGTCGGAGAGGGCATATAAGGATGGAAATTGATCCTTCAGAGGGGCATTCCCCACCCAAGTTTGTTCCCAAAATTTTATAAGGTTGCTTGACATAGTTGTCAAGGCAGCCCCTAGGTGACAGGGCGCCCTTGGAGGCTCGCCTTGCTTAGTCACCAAGTAGTTTTGTGCACTATGTTATAAAATACTTTTATATTTTTAATTTTTGACATTATAATTATAAAATAGGCATTATTAAACTAGAATACTCATTTTATGTGTTCATGTACTAATTTCTTTTTATTATTTTCTAATTTGTTAGGGTTTAATCAACACAAACATTGCTAGCTGTTGTATTGAACCCATGGTTCAAAGTATCAATACACAGTACTTACACGATACTCCCCCTATTTTTTCATTTCTTTGGTTATATATATATGTTATTTTAAAAAATGGGTTCTAGAAAACACTTGTAAACATGTGTATTAGGGCACCAAAGATATAATACAATACACCCGATATGGGGCGTATCTATCGAAGTTTTGATCCTTGATTGAATCCTCAAAGATTTCAGAACCTGAACCAATAAGCAAGGGAAGAACTTAAAATTTTGTCTAATCAACACATTTTCTTCTTACATATCTTCTTCTTCTTCCACCTTTCTTTTCTTCTTTTCCTATAACAAAAGTAGGGGTTCAGCCCCTATATTTTTTGAATTTTCTTTCCTTTGTTCCTTTTCTTCTCATAAAATGTTGATTTTCTAAACTTAAAACATGAAATTTATACTTATCTTATGAAAATTATGGATAATTATTAATGGTTATGGAACCTAGGGAACTACCTTAGGATATATGGTTTTACTTAAAAAAAATCCATCGCCTAGGCGACTAGGCGACAAGGTGCCCCTTGTCGCCTAGCCTTGCCTTGGTGCCTTAAAAACTATGTTGCGTGAGTTTAAGTCATACCTGATAAGAGGGGAGAAAACTGGTAACAAGTCATGGATGGTTTTCCAAGGTGATGCACTTGTAGTCTTTGCCCAAATTCCAAGATCCCATTCATTGTTCTCAAGCCCATGAATGCTAGCTACCATTTTAGCCCGTAGTTTCTCCTTCTCTAAAGAGAACCTCCATAACCGTTTCCCCTGAAGAGCCACATTTTTCTATCCCTTTTTGAAAAGAACAAAACCACCCCCTTCAAAACTTGAATTAACCCCAAAACGTTTCCAAGTTTTGAATCCCTAATGCCTCTTCTAAGACCCAAATCCCAATCAAAACCGAAGTTGGACTCAGAAGGGACCAAGAAATTAGACACAATTTTCCCTTTATATCGGGAGAGAGAGATAGAATAAAGAAGGGAAATTGGTCTTTTAAAGGCACATCACCCACCCAAAGATGCTCCCATAATTTCACCTGGTTTCTAGAACAAAGATCATACCTGATGTGCTGTAGAAAAAAAGGAAGAATGGCATGTATGGATCACCAAGGAGAGGTACTAGTAGCCCTTGCCAAGATCCCAGAGTCCTAGCTATTTGCCAACCCATGAATGCTCAATATTATCTTATCGCACAACTTGTCTCTTTCTCTTGCTAGCCTCCACAACCACTTCCCCAGGAAAGCTTCATTTCTCTTCCGAATGTTGCCTATTCCCAATCCTCCATCAGCCCTATTCCTAGACACTATTTTCCACTTCACCCTATGGTCTTTCTTGTCCTCCCTTGGTTCCCACAAGAAATCTCTCATCAATTTTTCTAAGACTTTGCTTACTTTCTCTAGAATCTTGAAAACAGAAAGATAGTAAACTGGCAAGCTAGACAAGGTGAACTTTATCAGAGTGATTATACCACCTAGAGATGGGTAGTTCTTCTTCCAAGAGGCCGACATTTTTGTAAATCTATCAATTACTAGGTTCCAAAAGCTATTCTTCCTCGGATTATCCCCTAAGGGCATCCCCAAGTACTGCAAAGGCCATTGTGATACCACTCACCCTAACATTTCATCCCTCTCCATCATTGCACTCTCCTCCATATTAATCCATGCCACACAGCTTTTGTCAAAATTCACCTTCATGTTTGACATTTTCTCAAAGGTTTAAACTACCAACTTCAAATTTCTCACCCATCTGATATCCTCTTCATAGAAAAGAATTGTGTCATTAGCAAATTGTAGATGAGTGATAGGAATTTTATCTTTCCCAACCCTCCACCCCTTCACTAGGTTCCTCGAATCTGCCCTCTATATTAACTTCTCCAACACATTTGCAGTCAAGGTTAAAAGGAAGGGAAGGGGGGGGGGGTCTTCTTGTTTGATTCCTCTAGTAGCCTGAAAATGATCTACAACAGCTCCATTTACCAAAATTGAGTATGACATGTCTCCATACACCCCAAGATCCATTTGCACTATTTCTTTCCAAAGCCAAAGTAATCCATCACTTGCATTAACAAGGCCAATCTACCATATCATAAGCTTTCTCGAAGTCCAGTTTGCACACAATTCCTTTCTTCTTTGTTCTCTTTAGATCCTCCACACATTCTTTAGCAGTTAAAATTTAATTCATGATCTGCCTATTACCCACAAAAGCCCCTTGGTTTTGTCACATTATGCTCGGAAGCACCTCTCTAATTCTTTGAGACAAGACCTTAGCAATGATTTTATACAAACTATTCACCAAACTAATAGGTCTAAAATCTCTTGGATAACTTGCTCCATCTTTTTTTGGGACTAACACAATGAAAGTTGAATTCAACCTTGGATTTATTACCCCCCTTTCAAAAAATTCATGAAACATTTTTAGGATATCCGGTTTCAGTATCTCCCAACAATCCTAGTAAAAGGCCATAGCGAACCCATCCAGCCCTAGAGCTTTTATTTTTTTGATAAATAAGATGAGTTTTTATTAGACTTTAAGATTAGACTTTACAAGCATCCCTTAGAGAGGCACGAGATGTTATCTCTCTATAAAAAAGCAAAGTGCAAAGAAAATTACAATGGAGCCCAAAACAATACATCCCTATTCACCCCTTGCTTAGCCAAAGCATCAGCCATCCTATTTGTAGATCTCCTCACCCACTGTATCCTGATATTCATATTCCTAGTAAGCCACTTAAACTTCTTCATTTCATTTATGTAGCACCAAGTTATAGAGTCTTGGTCTTTTAGCTAGCCCATCACCACTTTTGAATCCCCTTCTATCACCAAATTTGCTAACTATAACTCATTGACTATTTGCACCCTTTGTAGTGCTGCCAACAACTTTGCTTTGAGAGAGTCACCCAAGCCCACGGGGGTGGAAAACAAGGCTATAAGTTTACCTTTTGAATCTCTCAATACCCCTCCTATACCCGAGAGGCCTGGATTTCCTTGGCTGCTCTTGTCGAAATTCAGTTTAACGAAGCCTTCCATTGGAGGTGATCATTGCATCTCCACACATTCCTTTTTGAATAGCTTTTTGCAATTACATCCCAATTCCTCCAAACATCATCGACGGAGACTTGGGAGAACAACTTCAAAGTCCTCACCCAATGGACCACCCTGACCATTGCACAATCCCTAACAACTTCTTTTCTTCTCTCTTTACATAAGAAGATCCTAGCATTCCTTTCTTCCCATATAGTCCACACCACAACTACTCCAACACATCTCCACATTGTTCTTCCTCTTTTTTTTGGGGCCACGAAAACAAAGAAGGGTTGAATAGCATATTGACCTCCAATGGTGAAGTCCACCTGCACCCAAACAAAGAGAAAAACTAAATCCAAATCTCTGCAACAAAATGACAAGAGATCAGTAGATGATATCACCAATTAGGAGAGAGACAAGAATTAGGCCTTTTCTTTTTGTAACATATCCGGAGTATTAATCTTCCCATGCACTACTTCCCAACAAAAAGCTCTTACTTTGTAAGAAATGGGTCTGAAGGGATGCACAAAGTCTTAAACAAAGAGGCACAATAGAACGAACCCTTAGGATGGGGGCCCAAATACGCTTATTAGGGTCTAAACAGACATTTTGAAGTATTTGTAAAAGGTTCGAACAAGTTGAAACTTCACTGTCTCTTAGATTTCTTTGAAAGCCAAAGTCCCAATTGGGGCCCATAGGGAGTAAGGGAGGAAGAATAAATTTAGACACACATTTATTTTTGTATAGGGATACCAAATATGAGGTAGGAAAGAGATCCTTCAGTGGACTACAACCAACCCAAGTATCCTCCCAAAATTTAACAAAAGCCCCAGAGCAAGCATCATACCTGACAAACCTAAGTAGAAAAGTCTAAGTGCGATGGATGGCTTTCCATGGAGAGACCAATGTGGCCCTGATAGATACTCCTGCATCCCAACCATTTCCCAACCTCCCATGTATGCTTGCTATTATTTTATGCCACAAACTATCTCTTTCCTCCGACCATCTCCAAATCCATTTTCCTAATAGAGACAAGTTCTTTTTATATGTATTTTTAATGCCTAAGCCACCCTCTTGTAGACTTCTACACACAACCTCCCATTTAATCAAATGATCTTTCTTTCCATCACCCAACTCCCATAGGATATCTCTCATTACCTTCTCAGTTTTTTTAGCCTCCTTTTGGGGAATCCTAAGTACTAACATAAAATAAATTGGTAGATTGGCAAGAGTGGATTTAATCAAAGTAATTCTTCCTCCCAAAGACACATAACTTCTCTTCCAAGCTGCCAACTTTTTTGCCCAACTCCATAATTGGATTCCAAAACTTGATTTCTCTAGGGTTTGCTCCTAAGGGGAGGCCAAGGTAGGTCAAGGGCCAGCTAACAATGGGACAATCTAAGGTGTAGGCAACAAAGTTTAGTTCCCCTTCCTCCAAGTTGATTCCCGCTACACAACCCTTTTCAAGATTAATTTTCAGATTAGAAGCTAACTCAAATTTCCTCACCATTTCCTTCAAATTCCTCACCACACTTAGTTCACCCCCTTCACAGACAACTATGATATCATCTGCAAATTGCAAATGTGTCACTAAGACCAAGTCCTTCCAATCTTCCACCCTTTACTAAACACATCAGCTACTAGGGTGAACAAAAAAGGTGAAAGAGATCACCTTGCCTTAGTCCCTTACAGGCTAGAAAAAAGAATCTCACAATCCCATTAATCAAAAGAGAGTAGTGACATGAATTAATGCAACCAAAAATCCAATTGTACCATCACTCCCCAAATCCACAATTCTTCATTACATCATCAAGAAAATTCCAGTCTACCAAATCACTCCCCTCAGCTCACAATAAACCTCTTTGCAAATTCATTGAAGATCTCACAAAGATCATCTTTTACAATGTCCCAATTGTCTTGATAGAAAGCCATAGTAAATCCATATGGCCCCGGGCTTTTGATCTATTCATTGAGAAAAATGCCTTCCTTGTTTCCTCTCCCACAAAGTCTCTCTCCATCCACTGTGCTACTTCAGTCTCCACTTGGGGTCACTCAAAATCAATGTTTTAAAAAATGACCTAGAACCGGAACCATTCTAGCCACCGATTTCTAGGTCGACGGATCGATCGTCTAGTTTGAACAAACAACCCATTTTGACAAAATAAATTAAAAAATAAAAACTAATTAAAATTTAAAAATGGCCAAAAACCATTGAACAAGTCAACAATTTGACCACCCAGGTCAATGGGTCGTTAACCGATTCAACGGTTTTTGGTCAAGGACTGGGTTTGGGGTAAAATTGAAATAATTGCCTAGACGGATCTTGGGCCGAAGGGTCCAATTGTCCAAGTCAATGGCGGTTTGAAATGAAAGAATGGTAGGATCCATCTAATGGACGCCATAAAGGTTACGGAATGGGAGGGCGAATTTCAAAAATTTTCCTACCTTCTTCCAACTGGGCATATTCCCTATTTTAAGAATACAATTTTCAAGGATCCTACTTGAACCATAATCGAATTAGATCTGAACCAAAAGGGAAAGGAGGAATTATACCTGATCCAGAGAAGCAATATCTCCCAAAGTTGGTGTTCATGCCCAAAGAGGACACCAAGATCCGCTCCTGTTGAAGATGACACAACTGTATGTGGAACGGAACCAACAGAGTGCGTCCTACACACTGAATCCTTTGCAAGAATCCACTGGAAACTCTGAGCACCAAATCCTTTTAGTATTTTCTGCAAGACTGATGTCAAGAACTGATTTCTTGATTTATTTCTTCTTCAAAGATCGAATCTTGTAAGAAAGAATAGCGGCGGCTGGAGGAGAACTCCTGAGATGAAGATGGCTGAAATTGCTTCTCTTCTTTCTGGAGTGTGTATGAGATCCAATCTCAATTCGCAGGATGATTTCTTGCACAAAAACCTTAGGTTCAAAATCCGGTTATGATCTCTTAGGGTTTCTCCTCTTTTCTTCTTGATTAAGAAACCTCCTAATTAGGAGTTATCTCAATCCAAATCAGTATTTGGATAGGGGATGATCTTAATCCTATCTGCAGATTAAGTTAGCTTACTCCTGATCTTATCAGGAGGTTACCAAATTCAAATCTGATTTGAATTTGGTGTCCTAGAGTGGATAAGGTTAAAGGCCCAATCCTTAACTTTAATCCCAGATCTGCCCCATAGAGGGGTGATCATGTCAGTCCAGCTCGAAATGGGCTTTTGGCCCATTAAGTGTTCAGTGCTTAACTAGTTTCCAATCTACTGCCCAGTTGGGCTTCTTTGTATGGCGTGGGACCCAAGCATTGATCTACACACCAGCCACATGGGTTCGACCCAACCTTTATTACAAGTCTGAGCCGAATTCACTGAAAAGTTCAGTGAATCCCCGAGTCCATCACATGGACCCTATGGGCCCAACACTTACATTAAGTGGCCCTTGGACCAAGCCATCTTATAAAATTCCAGGGACTGTGGGCAGGTGCAAGATTAGCCCATCAGGTACTATCCTAAATGGTCTTACACTTAACCTCTCAGTCCATAATGATCAAGCACTGTCCGACAAGAGAGGACCTTTCCCTCGGCTGCAAGGAACAATGCCACTCTCTACTCACATGGATCCTAGGAATTAAAACCATTTGCAAACATTTTGAAACCATACATACATATATATATATTAATTTTGCAAAACAAAATTCCAACGATTGAAATCTACTGGCGGCAGTTTGGTTTCCATCAGAGAGAGTGCATTCCCGATTATTAGCTGTCCGACAAAACTGCCCCAACATGCCCAGGTTTTGACCCTCGCATTGGATCTCACTGATTGGCATATCAAAGACAGCCCGATTCGACACCTAGTGAAGTATCATAATCGAGTCTA
This sequence comes from Nelumbo lutea, assembly GCF_056320005.1. Lineage (NCBI taxonomy): Eukaryota > Viridiplantae > Streptophyta > Magnoliopsida > Proteales > Nelumbonaceae > Nelumbo > Nelumbo lutea. The sequence continues at coordinate 1,189,778 of NC_142685.1, read as the reverse complement.
GGGGTCAGGTGTAACTTTCTAGTTTTGCCCATCTGTCTCCAAGGTCCAGGGCAATACTGGAAATCTGGTTCGGTTCAAGGATTCGAGTAATCCCATACTGCATGTGCCTTGGGTCTTACCCTGGTGACCGAGACAGGCCATCCCAACACTTGGTGGCACACCAGTATCAGCCTTGGTAGGATAAATCTTCCCAGACTTGTCCAATGGCTGTGAACATTTAAAACTAACACGAGTCTCAATAAGTGTCCAGTTTTAGGGTCTTACACAGAATTATACCAATCAACATGAATCAAACATGCACCTTATTTATTTACACTAAATATCAAAAGTACATCAAATCATATTGAAGCTAAGGGCATACAAAACTGTCTAACAACTCCCACTTGCACTTAGGTCCAATCTGGTACAAGCCGGAGTCTCATACTTTCCGTGTGTTTCTCAAACACCTTCTGTGTCAATGGCTTAGTCATTGGGTCCGCCACATTATCCGCTGATGCTACCTTCTGAATTAGGACGTCCCCTCTACCAACGATCTCCTTTAGTACGTGGTATTTCCTCTCGATGTGCTTTGACTTCGAGTGGGCCCAAGACTCTTTAGCCTGGGCGATCGCTCCATTGTTGTCACACAACGGCGGGATGGGTGATGTGCTGGAAGGAATGACTCCCATTCGTGTATGAATTTCTTCATCCACACGACTTCCTTGGTAGCTTCACTTGCGGCAATGTATTCGGCCTCGGTTGTAGAATCTGCAGTGGACCCCTTTGCTGCTTTTCCAGCAAACAATACACGATCCTATCGTGAAAACATACTCAGATGTAGACTTTCTATCATCTGGATCCGACTGGAAATTGGCATCAGTATACCCTAGAACTTGTAGTGAACTACCATCGAATACCAAACAAAACTCCTTTGTCCTTGGAAGGTATTTGAGTATGTTCTTCACAGTAGTCCAATGCTCCTGCCCTGGGTTGGCCTGGAATTTGCTTACCACGCTCACCGCCTGAGCAATGTTCGGGCGAGTGCACAATATAGCATACATGATGCTCTCTACGGTTGAGGCATAGGGAACGTCTCTCATGCCCTCAATCTCCTCAGAAGTCTTGGGAGACATATTCTTGAAGAGAGTGACTCCGTGCCTGAAAGGAACGTTTCCTTTCTTGGAGTTCTCCATGCTGTATCTTTTGACAATTTTGTCAATGTAAGCAGTCTGGGATAGTCCATTTATCCGCTTCGATCTATCTCTATAGAGTCGAAGACCCAATATATATGAAGCTTCTCCAAGATCTTTCATGGAGAACTGCTGTGATAGCCATGCCTTGACCGAAGTCAACATTCCTACATCATTCCCAATGAGTAGGATATCGTCCACGTACAACACTAAAATGGTGATCTTATCCCCACTGGACTTCTTGTAAACACAGGGCTCATCCGGATTTTGCTCAAAGTCAAACGTTTTGACGGCAAAATCAAAACTAATGTTCCAACTCCTAGAAGCCTGCTTAAGTCCATATATGGATCTATTAAGTTTACATACCATGTGTTCCTGACCAATAGCAATGAAGCCTTGCGGCTGCTGCATGTAGATATCTTCACTAAGATCTCCATTCAGGAACGCGGTTTTGACATCCATCTGCCAAATCTTGTAGTCATGATATGCTGCTACAGCTAGTAGGATCCTAATGGATTTAAGCATGGCCACGGGCGAAAAGTTTTCCTCATAATCGATGCCTTCTTTCTGAGTATACTCTTTTGCCACCAAGCGAGCTTTGTAGGTCTCAATCCTGCCATCGGGGCCCTTCTTCCTCCTGTAGATCTATTTGAACCAATTGCTTTTACCCCGGAGGGCGGATCTACTAGAGTCCAGACCCCATTGGTCTCCATCGAGTACATCTCAACTCTCATGGCCTCCACCCACTTCTGGGAATCTATGTCTAACATAGCTTCCGCGTAAGTTACGGGATCCTCCTCACTAGTCAAGGCTTCCACCAGGTAACTATCCTGGTCATAACCATATTGGACTGGTGGTCTGGGTATCCGAGTGGATATTCTAGGTTGGTCACTACCTGGAACTTGTGGGACATCTCCCACTGCTCTTGAGCTCTCTTCATCAAGAACTATTTCTTAGTTCTTGATGATGGGAGTCCAGAATGTATTCGGTTTCTAAGAATTGGGCATTTCGACCGCATAACACTTTCTGCTCACTTGGGTCATAGAATAGATAACCCACTGAATCTTTTGGGTAGCCTATAAATAGGCAACGACTGGTTTTGGATTCCAATTTGTCTGCACTTGTTATTTTAATGTGTAGGACAACCCCAAATCTTCAAGTGTCTTACACTTGGCTTCCTTCCGGTCCATAGTTCATATGGAGTTTTCGGAACCGATTTGGTTGGAACCTGATTCAGCACGTAGATAGCAGTCTCTAATGCATATCCCCAAAAGGATGTGGGTAATTCTGAGCGTACAAGAAGTGACCGGACCATGTCCAACAAGGTCTTATTCCTCCTCTCTGAAACACCGTTGAGTTGAGGTGTAGCAGGAGGAGCTAATTGTGACACTATCCCGTTGACCTTCAAGTAGTTCCTGAATTTGTCAGAGAGATACTCGCCACCTTGATCCGATTGAAGGGCCTTAATTTGTCTCTCCAGCTGTTTCTCGACTTCGTGTCTGAACTCTTTGAACTTTTCAAAAGATTCAGACTTGTGTCTCATTAGGTACACGTAATCATATCGTGAAAAATCATCTGTAAAGGTGATGAAATACACATGTTGATTTCGTGTCCTAACACTCAGGGGACCACATACATCAGCATGGTGATGAGATACACGTGTTGATTTCGTGTCCTAACACTCAGGGGACCACATACATCAGTATTTATTAGGTCAAGTGTGCCTACACATCTTTCAAGCTTACCGTCAAATGGCCGCTTAGTCATCTTACCTTGAAGGCAAGGCTCACAAGTGGGAAGATTTTCTACAGTTAGAAAATCCAAAGGACCATCCTTTACCAACCTTGTGATTCGGTCAACACCGATATGGCCAAGGCATGTGGGACTTACTGTATCACGAGTTCTTTTCTTGGGTTTTTCGATCAACGTAATTTCGGTTAAGTTAGTTTCCAGAGAAGGATGTAGAACATAGAGACCGTTCTCCAGTTCCCTGCATGCGATGAATTTATTATTCCGTTTAACAGTAATCATATTACTAAAATAAACAGTATATCCATTAGCACACAGTTTAGAAACATAAATCAAATTTCTTCTTAAGTTCTGTACATAAAGACAATCTTTAAGTACAAACACTCCTTCACTAAAGACTAATTATACGGTTCCTATTGCTGCAACTGCAACACTTGCAATCGTTCCCAAGAATAGTGTCATTTCACCTTCACTCAATCTTTGCTAACTTTGAACCCCTGCAGTGAGTTACACGCATGAGTTGAAGTCCCGGAGTCAACACACCAGGACACATATTAACTAACATATTAGTTTCTATGACACAAGTTTCGACGTTACCTTTCTTAGATTCCAGGTAGGCAGGACAGTTCCTCTTCCAGTGGCCGGTCTGATTGCAGAAGTGACAGACATCAGATGCCTTGTTCTTCTTCTGCTTCTTGGGCTTGGCAGCTTTCTTCTGGGGCTTCTTTGCCTTTCTCTTTTTCTTGCCTGATTTGTTAGCTTCATCAAGCATAACCACAGGCTCATCCTTCTTAAGTAGATCCTCGGCCCTCTGCAACATTTTGCCGAGTTCTTGGACGCTGACATTCAACTTGTTCATATTGTAGTTCATTGTGAATGCATTGAAGGAAGATGGCAAAGGATTTATGATGGCATCCACTTGCGTGCCAAGATCTAGCCCGGATCCAAGGGCTTCGAGTTCGTTAATGTAGCCCATCATCCGAAAACAATAGTCATGAACTTTCTGCCCTTTAGACATCTGCACGGTCATGAACAGTTTCAGGACTTTCTGTCGAGTATAACGATTCTGCTCTTCATACATTGTCTTTAGACTGTCCAATATGTCCTTGGCTAGTTTGATCTGGTCGAACTCCCTCTGTATTGAGTTGTCCAGTGAGGCAATGACAAAGCAGCGGGCTAAGGAGTTCTTATCCTCCCAATCTTGTTGTCCCTCCTACGTGCCTTAGAAGCCCTATCACCCGGACGCTTCGGGGTAGGATTTTTCACTACCTTATCTAACTTTTCGGAAGTTAGGACCAGCATAAGATTTTTGTACCAGTCGGCATAGTTTGGGCCCTTAAGCTTGTTATCGTCTAGAAGCTTTGCGAATTGACCGTTTGCCATTTTCTGATAAAACAACAAAGACGTTAGTCTACAACTTTAGTTTGATTCATGTTACCTACATAGATATGGTTTATAATCTATCCATTCCCATTTGTTAATCTCTGAGATTTCCCTCATTTCTCAGTGACAGAGACGACGAAATGTCTCTGGAAATGTGAGAAATCACATAGGGTGCGTGAGGCCAACTGTTTCAGTTGCATAACCCCACCACCTTTCTGTGACGGATCATATCCACTCATCAACTGAGTTTCCCTTTGGCCTCTGTTAGACAAGGTTCAAAGCCGTTTTCAGGTAAACCTTTCTATCCAGTGAGTGCTCACCCATCATATTCAGGTTACACTGAGGTACCGTGAGAGAATTCCCATTTTCTGGTGAAGCCCTTCCCACATCGGTCTATGATGCCCCTATCATCTTATGAAACACTCCGACAGATCCAACAGTAAATGGATAGCCCAATTTTATGGTGCATTTCCTCATTACTGAAGGACCCATCATTGTCCTAATGACGGAAGGTCTTTAGAGAGTCTATCATATGGATCTCCCTATCACATGCACTCATATTTGTTGGAGGGAACAAAATTACGCCCTAGTTCTAATTTTAGGTCAAACCAGAGTGGCTCTCACTGACTTTCATAAAGTCAGATTTCTGGTGGGCCATCATCGGCTAGGGTTTCCGCACGCCCCTTTTCAGGGTTGTGGGGCCCACCAAGTAAGGAGAGGTCATTCAATGACCTTAAGGAGCACCATGGCAATGATGTGCATTCAGCCACAGTGTGCACAAGAGCCACTAACGAGTCATCATGGGCCCAGTGCTTATGGCCCATGGTTGCAGCACATCCAACATCCAAACATCACATGTAAAGGAAGAATTGATCCAATCAATTAACTGCTGTAAAGCCCATTGAACAACCCATTTAAAAAATATAACATTAACAATTAATGTCGACTAGGTATATGGGCTGAATCGCAGTTAGTAGTTCGGCCCATACAACTTTTCTCACAAGAGTGGGCTTTTGTAGTTTTAACCATTCAAAATTGGGCTTTACAGGTGGGACGAACTAATCCCTGTAATTGAACATCAGATTTGGAACAACAAGTGTGAGAAAAATTGGATTCAAAACAGTCCCTTTTGAACCCTAAATTCGGTCCAAACAATTTTGGTCCAATCTAGTCCGAAATTGTCCGAAACTGATTTTCAAATCAAGAATTAATTCATGAAAGATCTGAAATTAATGACTTTGATTTTAAACAATCACAAATCAAATATGGATTGTTCGCACCACCTACAAAACAGAGGTTAATCACTAGGGTTGCAGTTTCACAAACTGCAAATCGCAGAAAGCGAACTCTCCATCTACAAATCTCAAGCGCCGCCTTCTTCTTCCATCTTCAATCAAGAAAATAACAAAAAACAGAAATCCTATTTCTATTAATTAATTACATTCTTGATCAAATCCTATACATTCAGTCTAGAAAAATAAAATAAAAAAAATTATTTACAGACCGAATTGAATTAATAATAAAAAAAGGGTGCGTAGACCATCTGCGCCAAATCTGCACTACGATCTCCAGGTTCGAACAGTCCATTAAATCAAAATAAATAGAGAATAGTTCTAAATAAATTTTGGATTTAACATAAATTAATTTCAGATCAATCGCCCTTAACAAGAAACAATTTCTTGAAATAAAGAAAATAATATGCGCAAATCTTGGCAGAGCAACTTCTATCCATCTGTGCAGGTTCAGATCTGATTTTCTTTTGGTTCAAGATTCGAACCTGTGGCTCTGATACCACTAATAGAATGGTAGGATCCATCTAATGGGCGCCATAATGATCAAGCACTGTCCGACAAGAGAGGACCTCTCCCTTGGCTACAAGGAACAGTGCTGCACTCTCTACTCACATGGATCCTGGGAATTAAAACCATTTGCAAAATTCCAACGATTGAAATCAACTAGCGGCAGTTTGGTTTCCATCAGAGAGTGCATTCCCGATCATTACCTTTGTCCGACAAAGGGGCTGATCCTGTCACTATGATCACCCACTCAGATGAATTCTCAGACTGCCCCAACATGTCCAGGTTTTGACCCCCGCATTGGATCTCACTGATTGGCATATCAAAGATAGCCCGATCCGATACCTAGTGAAGTATCATAATCGAGTCTAGGGGTCAGGTGTAACTTTTCAGTTTTGCCCATCTGTCTCCAAGGTCTAGGGCAATACTGGAAATCTGGTCCAGTTCAAGGATTCGAGTAATCCCATACTGCATGTGCCTTGGGTCTTACCCTGGTGGCCGAGACAGACCATCCCAACACTTGGTGGCACACCAATATCAACATTGGCAGGATTAATCTCCCTAGACTTATCCAATGGCTGTGAACATTTAAAACTAACACGAGTCTCAATAAGTGTTCAGTTTTAGGGTCTTACACAGAATTATACCAAACAACATGAATCAAACATGCACTTTATTTATTTACACTAAATATCAAAAGTACATCAAATCGGATTGAAGCTAAGGGCATACAAAACTGTATAACATGAAAACTGATGAAGGGCGATCTGGCCGGTCTTAGCTGTCCACGACCTTGCTTCTGAACGGGGTAGCAGGGAACCTGAAACGGAGGAGATGGGGAAGCTCCAGGGGGAATCCGGTGTAGCGGCTCCGAAGCTCAAGTTAGAATCCTTCAAAAGCAAGATAATACCAGATAGCGCAAAGTTTGTATACCTTCTTTGTTGGGGGGCAGGGGGCTCTTATAATCACTTCGCGCACTCGCTTCGAGGCCCTTGTCAGGTCGGGTATGATTACCCTTGCGCTTGTCAATTCGGCCGTCATCCTTTCTGTTGGGACAAAACCGTCACTACCTAACCGTCTCTCTAACTGGAGATGGCGGTGTTAGTGGCGTTGGCAGGTGGCCATTTAGAGTGCGGCCGCCAAGCGTCAGATCCCAAGTCAGTCAGGTGCGGTGCCCCCGGGCACGGACTTCCTCAGTGTCAGGCATGGTACGACTTGTTTGGTTTTGGTGCCCAGAAGGTGATGCGGAGTGGTGAGGTATATCCCGACCTGTTACAAGGTTGGCCAGTTCGGCGAGGTATATCCCGAGCTGTTACAAGGTTGGCCAGTTCGGATTACTCTGGTTTTGGGCCAAGGGTGAGCTCGGGCCCCCCATAGGGAGTTCGGTCCGCTGGTGTCCCCTTGTTCACGCCTTAGGCTTGGCCCTTTTGCCGAGTTGTTGTTTCTGCCACGTGTCGCATAACTGTGAGGTCGGGCCAAATCTTCCTTCATAAAAAACCATGCTCAAAATTCTTCCAGTTGTAATCTATCATCCAAGGGCCTCCTAAAGATTGTTTTGAAGTGGTCCACAAAGATCTTGGCAATTTCATCTTGATTTGTTATCTCTTGCCCATCTACCTTCATTCTAGCCACAAAATTTTTCCTCCTCCCATTTGCCAAAGTATTAAAGAATTTTGTGTTACCATCACCTTCTTTCAACCACTTGCACCTTGACCTTTTTCTCCAATTGATCTCTTCCCTTGATAAAACTGCTTCCAAATCTTTCTTAATCCTAAACCTCAATTCTCTTTCCTCCTCTACCAAGATTCCTTGGGCTTCCTTCTCATCTAACTCCTATATCTTGGACATCAAAATTACCTTTTGTTCCTCAATTCTCCCGAAATGATCCTTGTTCCATTCCTTAATTTTCTCTTTCAATCTTTTTAGTTTCTTATGAAATCCCACTCCTTTCCACTTCGCCCCCCCTTAAATCCTCGCTCCACCGCCCTCTACTTTCTGTACAAAATCTGGGTGTGTGAGACACATGTTTTCAAATCTGAAAGGGGTGGGGTTTCTGGAACGGTTTCTGAACCTAACTTGGTGGGTCCTAGAGCTTTGGATCTATCCATTGCAAAAATTGCTTCCCTTATTTCCTCCACCTCAAAGCTTCTTTCATGCCACATCTTAGCATTTTCAGAAAGTTTGGGCCAGTCTTGTCCTTCCAACCAAATCATTTGATTTAATGGTCTTCTATTGATTGGCTTAAAATGCTCCACAAAAGCCCTAGCAATCTCAGCTTGGCTTGTGAGTGTCACCCCATCCACCTCCAATTTGGAAATAAGATTCTTTCTCCTCTTTGCATTTGCTATTACATGAAAGAATTTGGTGTCTCTATCTCCCTCTTTCACCCACTTGTGCCTAGACTTTTGCCTCCAACTAACTTCTTTATACAAAATGCCCTCAAGTTGTTTCTTAAGCTCCCATCTCACTTGCTTATCCCTCTCCTCAAAAGAACCCCCCTTTCCTTGGCATCCCACTCCTTAATTTTACCAATCACTTACTGATTTCTTTCCTCAATTCTGCCATACTGAAGGGTATTCCACTCTTTAATCTTTTCTTTTAACTCTTTCAACTTCCAATTGGAATTTCATACCCAATTGGCTCTTGGGTTACTTCCATTCCACCAAGTCTTAACCATCTCAACAAATCCAGCCCTCAAGTTGTTTCCTAAGCTCCCATCTCACTTGCTTATCCCTCTCCTCAAAAGAACCCCCCTTTCCTTGGCATCCCACTCCTTAATTTTACCAATCACTTACTGATTTCTTTCCTCAATTCTGCCATACTGAAGGGTATTCCACTCTTTAATCTTTTCTTTTAACTCTTTCAACTTCCAATTGGAATTTCATACCCAATTGGCTCTTGGGTTACTTCCATTCCACCAAGTCTTAACCATCTCAACAAATCCAGTGTGACCCAGCCACATAATCTCGAATCTGACTGGTGTGGGACCTCTATTACCAATCTCCTCTTTCATTAAAGTGATAGGCCAATGATCTGATGTTATCCTAAGCAATGTCCTGGATGTAATCACCCCCCTCCCCAATGTTCCTCCCAATCTGTTGTGAATAGAAATCTGTTCAACTTTGAGCAGATCTGATTGGTTTGTAAATTAGACCGGGTGAAATTGCCACTTTGTAGAGGAGCCTCCTTCAACTCAAAATTATTAATGAAACTGTTGAATTTCCTCATACTACAGTTGTTTCCTCTCCTTGCACTGGTGGACTCCTCTGTGAATCTAATGACATTAAAGTCTCCACCTAAACACCACGGGCCCTCCCAAAGTCCTCTAATATCCCCCAACACTTCCCACAAACCGCTTATCTCCCTGTACCCAGTTGGTCCATATGTGTTTGTCAATACCCACTCAAATCCATCTTCCTTTTGTCTAAATTTAATGGAAACAGTGAACCTTCCAATCAGCTTTTCCACTCCCTCCATGACTTCTTTCCACATTGTTACTATTCCTCTTGAGCTTCCCCAAGATGGGCTCATTGCCCAGTTATACCCCATCCCTTCCAAACAGCTCTAGCCCATCTTCCATCAAACTCCATCAGCTTTGATTCCTGTATAAGCACAATGTCCAGATCTGCTCTTCTTATCACTTCCTTAATAATATTGATTTACTTTTCTCAAAAAAATCACTTCCTTAGTAATAGCTCTTTTCCTTGCCCCCCTAAACCCCTAAAATTCCAACTTAGGATCTTCGTTTCCCCTTTTCCTTGGTGGTTCTCTGCCCTTGAGTCTCATAAACTCATGTTCGGTCTGTGATGGCTCCTCTTAATAAGCACAACATGGATTCCCATTGGTTTCTTTTAACTGAGTCGCCAACAAAAAACAGCCTTTTCACTCTAATCAGTTGTAGCATTTTCACCGCATTAATTGAACCTTGAGATATTGCAGTCATGTGGTTGCCATTTCCACTTGATATAATCTTGGTCCGGTCTGCCATTAGCCTCGCAGCTAAAGCGTTCGTCTATGAAGGGACATGAACTATCTGTATACAGCTACAGGGGATAACACTAATCAAAACCCACCTCCCCACATCACATTCACCGGTCTTCTTCCCTTCAATCCTCTCCCCACTTGATACTTTGAGTTTTGTGGACGGGTAATCATGTTTGCTGTAAGTGATACTGTCAAAAGTACCTCTTTGGGCCTTGCTTTTTGACGTCCATTCAAAACTGCAGACTTGTTATTGTTTATTTGAACCTTTTTAACAAATGAAACTACACTATTCCCAAAAATGTCAGGTATCCTGAAATGAATATCTGCAGAAGATGCACTTTCCACCTCATGACCTGTGAAGTTTCCACCAAAACCTGACAAAGAGATGGATTTAAGCCCCAAACTTATGGGGAATTTGTTGAAATGGAGTTGGTTTTCTTGATGGATCAAGGAGATGCACTTGAAAATTCAGAATGAGAAGAGAAGGAACAAGGATGAGATGGAGAAAACAAGAAGTCTTGTGGGCTTGAAGTTGTGGGAGAAACTCCTCTGTTTCTCCCCTGGTTGAGTTGGTTTTCTTGATGGATCAAGGGGATGCACTTGAAAATTCAGAATGAGAAGAGAAGGAACAAGGATGAGATGAAGGAGAAAACAAGAAGTCTTGTGGGCTTGAAGTTGTGGGAGAAACTCCTCTGTTTCTCCCCTGGTTGATTAGGTTTGGGTTGCATGGTTTGAAGAAGAAGATGAACAGTATAGGGAGTGAAACTGGGATTAAGAAAAAATTTAATGGGCATGTCAAACGGCCTTAAGTGTTTCCAGATGGCCTATTTGTGTTATGTGGGGCCATGTTACAAGGTATATCTATGTAGTTTTGCAAACCACATGGTATATGCATAAGTATTCAGGTCAAACCACACTGACCTTGTGGCCCCAGATGCATAAACATCACAAAGAAAAGTTCATGCAGTTGATGTAATGCACCAAGTACAAGGGGATTTCCCTGCTAATTCATGAGCTGGGCAGTCACATTTTCCAAGTCTTGGATATGTGCACAATATCACATTTGCAGTAGAACTTAAATGCACAAACCTTCCAATCTCTTCGCTTGACAGTGCCTGTGTACAAGTTGGGTTCTTGCTGCTGTAACATGTATTGCCACACATCTATGGTTGATATTTACTTTATTCTTTCAGAAAATATGAACATTTGCACTTCTGCAGGTTGTGATTGACGTGCGTAATACATATGAAACTCGAATTGGGAAGTTTAAGGGAGCAGTTGATCCATGCACCACAGCTTTCAGAGAGTTCCCATCATGGGTTGATTCGCAGTTCCAATTAGCTGAATATGGTCAACCATCAAATGCAGAGGTTAATGATTCAAATGAAGAGAGAAAAATTCCTCAACGGGTAGCAATGTACTGCACTGGTGGCATTCGCTGTGAGAAAGCTTCAAGTTTTCTTCTGAGCAAAGGTTTCAAGGAGGTAAATATCTATCTGATCTCTATTTTGTACATTATCTCCTGGAAAGAGCAAAAGATTACCATGCAGCACATCTTAAGAGTTCTAGGTTCAATGCATAGTTGTCAAGGTGACAAGACACCCTTTTGGAGGCTCGCCCAAGCAGTTTTGTATATTGTGTTATAAAATACTTATATATTCTTAATTTTTTGAGACTATAATTATAAAAGACATTTTTTGAATTAAAATATTCATTTTGTGTGTTTATATACTAATTCTTTTTATTATTTTCTTATTTGTTAAGGTTTAATCAACACAACCATTGCTAAGTGCTAACTATTGTATTCAACCTTCAAAGACTTCTTCCACCTTTTCTATTCTTTTCTTCCTATAACAAAAATAGGGGTTTCCTATATTTTTTTGAATTTTCTTTCCTTTCTTCTTTTTCTTTTCATGAGTATGCTGATTTTCTGTGGTTATGAAGCCTAGGGAACTATCCTAAGATAAATGTTTGTTACTTGAAAAAGATGCCTAGGCACCCACCCAGGTGACTAGGCGACAAGGGGCCCCCTGTTGCCTAGCCTGGCCTTGGTGCCTTGAAAACTATCTTTCAACATTGGTATGAATGTCAGACACCTGATATAACTTGAGGGAAGTTCTTGACAATAGTTATCCTCTTTTTATGTTATTCAGTGGTTGTCTTGCATTTAGGGGCCATTACATATTGTAGTGGTAAAATTTTGGGCTGGCTAGTGTGAAAACGTAGGTTCAACTCTGAGAGCCATCACTTTGCGTGGAAAGAAAAGGAAAGAAAAACACCAAGGCCCCAGATAGCTGGAACCAACATTGTGTTTATAGCCTTTAGTGGTTATCTTTTATTTATTTAGTAATATATTGCTATTTAAAAGAAGGCCATTACCCAATGTTGGTTCCAGCTATCTGGGGTCTTGGGAGGGGTGGACTGGATATGGTCCAAACTTTTGGCACTTTTTTTATGCACAAAGTGGCTGCTGTCAGGCTCAAACCCACATTCTCATGCTTGACAGCCTGAGATTGTACCAATACGCTGCTATTTAAAAGTATATATTTACTAGTATGCCTTTTCTTTGACATCCTAAAACATTCTGTTCCTTGGCTTATTGTGATTTGGGTAACCTTAATCAGGTTTATCATTTAGAAGGTGGCATTTTGAAATATCTAGAGGAAGTTCCCAAGACAGAGAGCCTATGGGAGGGAGAGTGCTTTGTGTTTGACAAGCGCGTCTCTGTTGAGCACGGGTTGATGCAGGGAACCTTCAAGCTTTGTTATGGGTGCAAGCAACCAGTCAGTGATGCAGACATGGAAGCTCTGGAATGGGAATATGGAGTTTCTTGTCCATACTGTTTCTCAGCAAAGTCCGAAGAAGAGAAGGAGAGGGCAAGAGCTCGGCAGAGGCAATTTAAGACATGGGGAATAATTGGTGGTCCTGACAAGGGTCGTCGGCCAATGACACCGACAACTGAAAAATCGTTGTAGGAGAAAAGATTCCGAACTTTCCATATTCAGATCGAGATTGAAAGGCAAAATGAGTCGTGCCAGACGGTATTTTATTGTTTTCCTTTCCTCAGCCAGCGATCGGTCTTAATGTATATTATTAGATTTAGAAATTGAGATCCAACTTTATTATACAATGATTCTCCAGCTTGGACAACACTTTGGTTTTTGAATTTGTAGAAGTTCGTGACCTTTTTCTGTTTTGATTAGCGGTTTGTGCTAATGTTGTAGCATCCGTTTTTTCGATGGAACTGTCTAATCCAGATTCTAGATTTGCTTGTAAGTCTGTTATTTGATTCAATTCAACCAGGTTCCAGTGGAATGGGAAAAGAAAGAGCAGAGGCCAGAGAGAGCAAAGCAGCATCTCGCATAATATTGACCAGAGTTCAGAGATGCTAACCAGCTACTAATCACCTAGATTTTTTTCTTCTTATTTTTTTGGGTAAATTGTAGACTGACACCCTGTATTTTAGATTTAGTGACACTTAGACCCCTAAACTTTCAGATGGATTGGTTCGGTTTGATTTAAGAACCAATCTTTTTAAAAATTAAAGTATTATCAAAAAACTGAAAATAATCTCTCTTATATATATATATATGTGTGTGTGTGATTGATTGATTAATATATATTTGGGAGAATGACTATTCAGCCCATCTCGCCCATCTCACAATATACAGGTGGGATGAATTCTGACGGTGGATTGATGTGGTGATGCCAAATCTACGGGCAAGATGCGATTTATAGGGAGGGGGGTTACTGAGGGTTATAATTTATTTTAGAACTCTGTAATGGACTGTAGTGTACTTCTTTATATATATAATATATTTTAATATGAAATTATAACCCTTAAGTGTTAAACCTGTCCTTGACCACGTTTATCCCTAGTTATAATTCTTTAATATTAAAATGGGCATGTCAGTTATACACATGACAAATAAAATGGGCGAAGTTTCAATGATGCACAAGTGAGCTGTGATTTGGTACCAAGACAAATGTGCTAACCCGGTTACATTGGTGAACACACCGATGTTTTTACACATGGGATCTGAAGGCTGGTGTGTTTACTTGTAACTGGTGGCGTAGCCATAGCCATAGCACAGAGCTAGGTTCATGTATTTTTGTTCGCAACAGATCTTGTGTAGCAATAAGACAAATGAGGTTGTCAGTGAAGGTTATTTGTTTCAACTTTCATATATTCTATTAGAAAAAAAATATCGATAGATATTTTATACTTTAGGTCAGATGTCAATTTATGATAATTTAGTACCTAAACTTTGAATTTGGAATGATTCAATATCCGGCGTTAACTCACCATCAATCAGAACCGTCATATGATATCAGGTGCGGTTTAAACATTTTCTAATATCTTTAACCTGAATTGAAAGGAGAGAAGAGAGAAAACTTCATTCAATGCCGCATAAGGTGGGCTTGGTTACTGAAGGAGCAATTGGGCGTGTCGTTTCTGCTTTGTAAGGTGGGACACCCAACTGCAAGGCCCTTGCGGATACTATTCACTCTCCCTTTCTCCTCTCGTCATCGCCGCTGCGAGTTGCAGCACCGGCGAATTTGAACTCTCGACAACAAACCAGCGGCGGCAAATCCAAATCAACCCCCATCGTCGGTCTTCCTCTCCCTATCTCTTTCTTTCTTCTTCTTCTTCCTCCTCCAGATCCCTCTGTTTCTTTTTTAACAGTAACCGCCGCTACAACTTCGGGCAGAGGCGGTTTCTCCGCCCGCCCGCGCTCCCTCTCTTTCTTCTTTCCACTTCTCCTTCTTTCTTCTTCTTCTTGGAAAACCCCCTGATTTGTCGTTTCTTCCCTGCGAACGAATAGACGCGACGGCGGCATTTCATCACCGCTGCAACCTGCAACTCGTCACAGCAGTGGCATATTGGAGCGCAGCCAGTCTCAATGTCGGTCTCTCTCTCTTTTCTCGGCTTCACACAACTGCCGTCTATCACCGCCATTACCACCGCGACCGAACCCATGATGATCTCGCATGGCAACACGTCCCTGTTTTCACCGCTGAAGTCGATTCCCTCATCTGTTTGAGGAATTAGAAGCAGCACAAGAAGCTACCCCAACTGTCCTCTCTATTCGAAGCAGATCTCCTTTCAGATTTGATAAATTCGCGTTCGCTCTCCTCATCACTCGTTCACATGTCGAATAAATCGAATTCGGCAAGGTTTCTCTTTGTAGCAATCGATTTCACTCTCAAGGCAAAATCCCAATCTAGGTAACGCCTGTTCTTCTGCGGCTTCTTAGTTTTGTCGTGTGATCGATGAGATTTTTGCATCTACAGCTGGGAAGATAGAGACCGGGCTGATTCAGCTCCAGTAACTCTCGGTACCAGCCCAGATTTGATTGTTCGTTGTTTGTTATAAAAGGTTTGGCTGTTTATACAGAAAGTCTTCATATTGATCGTCTGAATTATTGATCAAGGAATGGAAGAATGCAAAGTAATGTATATCTCCAAAGGCGTACAACTTTATAGAACAATCTGAAGCTCTAAGGAAGAATGCAAAAGAACGTACCTCTGAAGCTTTGTTCTTCCTCCACGCAACCAGAAAACCAGAAGCCCTAACTTTACAGGACAATCTACATATAATAAGCCAAAATTTTCTTCAGGTTAGAGATTATAAATAGGCAAATTTCCGGCATTTCATTCAGCATCTGTTTCACCTTTTCCGGTGTCGCATTCGCTTGACATCACCGGCGGAACTGGTTTCTTTGGAATTTCAGGTAACAGAGTTGGTGAACAGTGGTTCCTCATTTTTGTCATTTCGAAGATGAATTCATGGATTGCTCAAAACCGCAGATGAGTAATTATGACTTTTTGTATTTTGACTGACAATGAGTTAACACTGGGTATTATATAATCGCAAATTGAAAGTTGAGGACTAGATTATTCATTTTAGGTATTAAATTGGCATTCGATTTAAAGTACAGGAAAAATTTTCCATTCTGTTATTAATTTATTAAAAAATATGATGTCTGAAAACTTCTTAACCAATCAACTCATATTATAAATGTATTAGCCGAAATTCATAGATAGGTCTTGTCTGCATCATAGATTTTCTTTGTGTTTATTATATGGTCCACACCTTTAAATCAGACCGAACCAAACTGTGGTTGGATTTTAAAAACAGTTTAGTTGTGAAACCGTAAACAAAATTATAAAACATATATAAATTCAATAAAATAGTCCAAACCATGACGGTGTTTGGAAGTGTGGGTGTTTTTTTGGGATTGATTAAAAAAACACGCTCATGCTTGTTAGATTCGTTTTTCTTAAAAAACGCTTTGACAGTGTGATTTTTATCACCGTTTTTTATATACGTGTATAATTGGGTTTTGATTTACGAGACATGCCCGTTTGAGAGTGTTTCTGTTACCTATTTACCATTTCAATCAACCATCGGAGGCAATGGTTCATCCAAGCATGAAACGCCAAATTTAACGTTTCATGCAACAGTTGGGTCTTGATTTACGAGACATGCCCGTTTTTCAACGTTTTTCAAAAAACAAAAGATGCTTGAACCAAACCATTATGCATGTAAGTGTTTGTTGAATTGTCTATGTGGATTCAACGTGGCACCGTTTTTGAGAAAAACGGCCACGCTTTCAAACATCCCCCATATTAAAAACCTGAGTTTTTTTAATAGCAGTCTGATCACAACTGTTTGATCTGGTCTTCAAAATTTTCATGCCGTAATTTTTGGGTTTGGGTCCGGACCGTAAACATCTCTACATTCACCAAAGATTTTCTTACATCATCCCTCCGCGTGGCATGAAATGGCAGGCTGCGTAGGAAAACTTCTGCTTGACCAGGAGTTGGAACGAGCTACCACTACCAACACGCGGTGTCAATAATGTTCAACTAGCCATTACAACCGTACATCAGGAACATCTCCCCAATAAGTACGGGACAGTGTTGAGAGCGTTTTGTGGGTGGGTAGGCTACCCTTTGACCAGATTAGGGGAATTATTCCTTTATTTATTTTGTTTGGTTTTGCTGCGACCGTAAATTGTTTCTCGTTTTTACCGATCCCAGGGAGAGAAAGGCTTTTGGTTTGGTATCTCTGAATTCTGAAAACGATACGAATTTTTTTTTTTGCTAGGGTTTCTGTGATACATAAAATAAGAAAACAGAACCTTCTTTCGATAGCGGAAGTGAAATGGCAGTTGGATCTGCAGCAGGATCGGGTCTATTCAAGTTCCTTCGACCTGGACTTCGCCCTCAATCGACTGATATTCAAGCCGTGGCGATGTGGGGCGTCGCAGTAACCACCGGAGCTCTTTGGCTCATCCAGGTTTTCTTTTTCAGCTTGATTTTTTTTTTATACAATTCAATTCCAATCTTTTTCTTTTAATCGATTTTGGCAATCTGTTCACGGATCCTGACTGTTCTGCGTTAATAATCTGTTATTTATTTAATTTTTTTTTTCTGATGTTCATCCGGAACATTACAATTTCATAGTCAAGAATTAAAAAAAATAGACGTAAATCCCGGTACGCCTTCACTGATCCCCGCTCGCGGAACAATTCCCTCTGTTTCTTTGATTCATAGAACTGGAACCTGTGACTGTTACTTTTGTATTTGAATCTTGGTCTCCAATGCTTGTCATTATGTAATAACTGGAACCTGTCTTTGGATTTTATCCAAATTATAGAGGGATTTTTTGGGGAATAAGAAGGATCTCATAATTTACTGGGGAATCATTCCCTTTGTGGCCTTGAGAAGAGTAATTCTCCCTGCCGTTAAGAGAGTTTTTTGCTTCCAGCCGCACAATCTATTTTGCATTTTTCTCCTCCACGAGTCTGAGTTTCTTTATTTACCCTTTTCTCAATAATAGGTGCTCCCGAATAGACATCACGTTTTTGAGTCAATTAGGATTTTAAGAATCTTTACCAATAATTTGTGATGTTTTCCATGAATATTTTATGAGCAGTTTAAAGATGGCTCTTAAAAGTTGTGTGCAATAACCCGAGGCTTTTGCGTATTTTTTTAGATTTTCTTTTATTTTTGCCAATAGCTGGGCAAATTGCCTTAGCAATGATCAAGCAGTCATCAACAAATTGAAAGAATTGGAATTTTGGGCATCTCTTGGCAATTTTACAGCCAATACGCTCTTAACACCATTTGCTTCTCTAACCATATGCTTTGTTAGTGCCTCACTACATAGAACAAAAGTTTTAGGGTACAATGGATCTCCCTGTAATGCCTCTGAGAGTATAGAATATTACCAAATGGAGACCCATTTGCTAGAACTTGGTATGAAACTGATGTAATACACTCCATACCCCACTTCATCCATCTCTAATTGAAACTACGATTTTCAAGGGTTTTCTTAGTAAACAACTTTTTAAGTCTATCATAGGATTTTTCTGTATAAATTACAAGAGATAATTCTTTTTTTCTTTTTCATTGAATTGCAGATTTCATGTGTAATTATGATGTTGTCCATCATTTGTCTATTTGGGTTGAAAGCACTTTAGTAAGGAGAAATAATGTTATTTAACAAAGGCTTGAGTCTATGTACCAAAATTTCGACACTCATTTTACAAATAAAATTGCATAAGCTGATGGGCTTGAAATTTTCAGCCTTTTTCAGATTGGGATTTTTGGGATTAGAGCAACAAAAGTATTATTAATCGCCCTTGTCATTTTACCCAATGAAAATAGGTCTCCACTGCTCTTTCAACATCATTTCCAATGATTGACCAGTATTTCTTAAAGAGAAGGATGTCGGGTCTTTCAGGGCCCAATGCCTTCAAATCATGCATGGAGTTAAGAGCCTCCTAAATTTCCGTTTATGTAACATCCTTCCCCAACTTAGAATTTTGTTCCTCAGAGATGCATGTGTCAAGAGTTTCGATTAACTGATTTCTACCATCAGTACCTTCATTCGTAAATCCAATCCCCCACATAATTTTTTATTTTAATTATTTCCTTTTTATTTCTCCATATCATTGTTAAGAGATGGGAGCATTTATTATTTTTGTCACCAAGTTGGACCCATTTCAATCTTGATTTTTGAGCCTTATGAATCTCATCCTTCATACGAATATTATTGAGCTATGGAGGGCCACTTCTTATTAGATCTTGAGTATTAGTTTTGGTTTCCAAGTTCTCTTTCTTCTTTTTATTAATGTTACCGAATTTGTTTCTATTCCAATCATTTTTTTGACCAAATTATTCCTTGTTTTAACTCATCCTCTGTGCCCTTGGTTTTCTGCACCAACCAATAGCAATCTTCCACACCATCTAGAAAAAATCACTTTACTTTGAAATGGTGAAGGACAGGCTGGCATGGGAGATTGCTATTGGTCCGGTGCAGAGGATGTTAGTTTCTCTAAGGTCAGTACACCACATGGCTTCAAACCTAAAAGGTTTGGGGCTCATTTTTGTTCCCAACAAGTTTTGGAGAATGAGAGGAGTAGGGTACGATGCCAAGAAAGGAAGAGTCTCAAGCATGGCATCCAGATGCTTGTTTCTCCAAATATCATTTGTAAGCACTCTATTTATTGGACAGTTTTATTTATCTAGGTGAACTTGTTACCTTTTCTAGGGCAAGAAGATTAAAATGATTTATGAGATCCACCCATTTTTTTATCACTATTAACCAGTTGATTGGGATCTCTCACAATACACCACGCCTCATTTGTAACATGGGCAATATTTTTGATCCATTGCCAAACTCGTTGCTATTCCAATCTGTAGGGTGGCGTATAAACAAAAGTCTAAAAGGATTTCTTGTTCAATTATTAAAAAAAAAAGGATTTCTTGTTTGCAAAAAGATCATCTGGTCATGGATTAAGACATGCAGTAATTGGTCATTTGAGGAGATAACATCCAAGTGGGTTGAAACCCACTTTCTACTTCATAAGAACAAGGTACTTAGCATTTATAAACCATGGACCTTCGTTGATGACTTATTGGTTCAGGTTCGAAGTCTTTAATGGTTCAATACAGCATTTAGCAATGTTTGTGTTGCTTAAATCCTAATAAATAAGAAAATAATAAAAAAGTTATATATAAACACACAAAATGATTATTTTAGTTTAATAATGTCTATTTTATAAGGGAAAATTCCCAATTATTTTGGGCCTAGTGCCACTTTGGTCCCTAAACTTAAAATGCGACAATTCAGTACTCGAACTTTCAAAACGTGCCAATCTAGTACCTGCCGTTAAGTGGCATTTGAAAAGATACAAATGCACTTCCAGTGTCATCTAATTTTCTTTATTAACAATCCAAACATTAACAAAAAATGAACACTCTCAAGTCCTTTTCTCTTCTTTTCAAGAAAGTTGGGATCACATCTCAGTTGGCGTTCTGGTGACCCCAACTTTCTTGAATAGAGTCAAGGATTTGGGACTGTTCATTTTTGTCAACGTTTGGATGGTTGATAAAGAAAATTAGATTACACTTGAAGGGAATTTGTGTCTTTTCAAATGCTACTTAACGGCTAGTTAACGGTAGTTATTAAATTGTCATTTTTGAATGTTCGGGTACTGAATTGTCACGTTTTAAAGTTCAGGGACCAAAGTGGCACTATGCCCAAAGTACAAGATAGTAATAGGGAATTTTCCCATTTTATAATTATGACATAAAAAAAGTAAGAATATAAAAGTTTTTTTTAAGACACTGGGCAAGGCGAGCCCCCAAGGGCACCTTATCACCTAGGTGTCGCCTTGACAACTGAAACTTGTTCTGGCTGTGCTGAAGTTATTCTCCTTGGTGTGTTTTGTAACTGATAAGTTCCTTTTCACGTTTGAACTAGCAGCTCAGAGTTTTTTTTCCCACTGCTATTCTCAACTCTCTCCATTTTGCCTTTGCTTTGATCCTGACTCAATTCTTGGATCTGTACTATTTGTAAATGGCGTGGTTGACACTCACACCTAACTCAGTATTTAAGCTTGTTTCACTTTAAGTGCCCCCTCTATTGAGTAGTTGAGACTTAAAATCACTATTCAATGTATCGTCTTGGAAGTTTTGGACTTTTCCAAAGCACTCTCAGACCTGTTTTGACTGTGCTGAGGTTTTTCTCTTTAATGTGTTTTGCAGTCCTGCAGCCTACAATTTCCAGTTGAGTCTCAGATTCCTTGAAACTGATAAGTTCCTTTTCATGTTCGAACAAGCTGCTGAGATTTTGTGTGTGTGTGTGTGCAGTGCTATTCTAACTCTCTCTCCATTTTGCCTTGCTCTCATTCAGAACTCAATACTCGGGTCAGTACTTGTATGTAAGTAGTGTGTGGTTGACACACCTGACTCGGTATTTAAGCTTATTTCACTTGAGGTGCTCCCTATTGAGTAGTTGAGACTTAAAATCACTATTCAATGTATTGTCTTGAGACTAAGGGTGTCAATGGACCGTTTTTGGATTGGACCCCGTCCAGCCCAAAATCAATTTGGACGGATTGGGCGGACCAACAAGACATATTGGATTGGATCAATCCGGTCCAAAATATTTTTTAGATTGGATTGGACCTGGTCCGTCCGTAACAAGTTTATATTGGATTGGGTTGGATTAAGCTAATATCTGGTCCATTGATACAAGATAAGAATATGTGTCAATGGACCGGGTTTGGGTTGAAACCAATCTAAATCAAAATAAATTTGAACAGACTGGACGGTCCAGACATTGAATTGGACTGGTCCAAATTGGTCTAAAACATTCATTGGATTGGATTGGACCTGGTCCATTTATAATGGACTCACATTGTACTGGACCGGATTGGACCAAATCCAATCCAATTGACACCCCTACTTGAGACTTCTGAACTTTTCAAAATACTCTGAGACTTGTTCTGGCTGTGGTGAGGCTATTCTCTTTAGTGTGTTCCACGGCATTTGTATTCTTGTTCCTGTCTATTAAGTCTTGAAGGTAACTTGCTTGAATTCAATCTTTTGTGCCAATTGGTTCATGCCCGGCAGCCCCAGCCTCACCTTTTTTAATAACTGTCGGGAATTTTGTTAGGATTTTAAAATAAGTACAAGAGAAAAGATACACGAATGGGGATTGTTGACCTTGCTCGCAATTTTGAATGATATTATGGATTCACTCTCAATATACATGCCATTCTTCTATATCTGACAGCATGAAACTTTGGTACCTTGATTGTATCCTATGCATCTACCGCCACCACACTCGGTGTCCAGTGCTGTTAGTCTATGGAAAATGCTATAAAGGGCTCAGCCATCACAGAACCCTTAAAGCATAAAATGACAAGTTTTAACACCCCCATAACCTCATCTATTTGCAACCCCCATGCTTTGTCCTCTTGTCGTTTAAGGTCTCCGTGAAAGGCAAGGCCCATTATATTGCTCTTTACTGGACCTCAATCAGTAATCAGTGTGTTTTAATCAATTTTCTTATATTTGCTTTTACAGCCATTTGATTGGTTGAAGAAGACGTTCTTGGAGAAACCTGAGTCTGAAGGGCAATGATTCATGATGCCAGATCCAGTTAAATAATGCAACTTTGTGGTGAGAAAACCAAAAACAGAGGCTATTCAAATAATGCAACCTTTTTTCCGGTTTGTTTTCCTGCATGGAGGCTTTTTGTTAGATCAACTCTTGTAACTAGTGGAAGAAACATGGCTTTTTTTGTGCTTGCTGTTTTCTCTATTTTTATTTGAATTCACTTGGTCAGCGTTCACTCGTTCGATATTCTTCTTCTTTTATTTATTATTTATTATTTATTGGGGGGAGGTGTATCGCTAGGTTGGCTTCAACTCGTTCAATTTTGACATTTATTTTGCTGCGCTGACTGCAGCAGTTGTATTTGAGGCTTCACAGCCAGGATAGTAGCACCTATTAACCTAAATATAAGTTTCTTTTCTATCAGTAAGTTTCCAATAGAAGAATTTATACATGGATCTAAAATCCTTATTGGAAAGCCCGAAGCCCGTTATGTCCTACCAATCCCCGAATTTAAAATTTCCAATCCCTCTGAATTTATCTCTATAGATTTTGAGGAGTCATTCCTATCAATATTGAATCTAAGAACCTCTTGTGTTGGTTGTCCTTTCAGTACAGGTCGTCTCAGTTGCTTATTTCGTCAATCTTTACCATATAAGTTGTCTCCTCGAAGACGATTCCTAGCCCCTATCCTTTTTAGTTTTTCCTTTCAGCACTAGTCGTTCTTCTATGCATGTGTCCAAATTATTTTAGTCTACTCTCTCATTTTATCACCTGCTGAAGTTACTCCTAGGTTCCTATGGATCCTATCATTTCTAGTTTTTTCTATTCATCCATCTTAGCATTCACATTTTTGTCACATTCACTTTTGGACATGCTTGTTGACTATCCAACCCTCAGCCTCTTACATTACAGTTTAGTTGGCCTTACAACTATTTTATAGATTTTCCATTTTATTTAAGTAGTATTTGCTTATCACATAAAAGACCAGTTGTATCCCTCCATTTTATCCATCCTATTCTAGTTTTTGGGGTGACATCTTCAATTTCTCTTTTGTTATGAATTATTGAACCAAGGTACAAGAAATCCTTAGTTTCTTGATTTATACTCCTATTATCTCTAAATTTGTCATATATTCTATTTTAATCTTATTTTAAAACCTCTTCTTTCTAAGGCATTTGTGTATAAGCTTAATTTTGCATTTAATCCCTCATTAATTTCATCAATCGAAACAATGTCATTAGCAAACATACATCTTGAGACTTCTTCCTGAATATGTTTAGTCCGTTCATCTATGATCAATGCAATTTGATAAAAGCTAAGTGCTGAACCTTGGTAAAAACTCGTATAAAAAAACTTGTAATCAATCATTGGTATCATAAAATTGGTTACGAATCAAATGCTTTTTGTTAAAATTCATGGTGTTTTTTATTATCAAAGCTCTTCCAATATCATGTTTCATGGGTATCGTAGGTTTTCTCATAATAATATATGCATGTTTATAATCAGGTACTTGAAGGACCAAACCCTAACTCAGGTTTTAATCTAAAATTCAAAAAACATCTCATTGATAAAGGGTCTTACTAGGGTTGGAACAGGTCAGGTAGCCAAAAAATCTGACAAAATTGCCATCACTTCGTGTCAAGAAACAAATTTGAAAACCTTCATGTAGAAATTTGCTAATGTTGCTTTTTGGTTGACGCTGGATGGTGAATATTTGCGTCGGGTTGAGTTCGTGTTGAAGCTTTCGTTGTTTTAGACTTTTAGTGGACCAAATTGCAAATTATTTGATTCATGGAAATGCTTATAGGCAACTTTTTTAAGAGGGGCAATCCAAGTTATACTTTTTTATGTTTTTTCATAGATAAACACGGTGGAGAAGGCGTGAATGTAGAAGGGAAACCTAAATAAATCTTAAAAATAGATCAATAACTCTTCAAAACAATCAATAAAATATTCTGCAGCTCGTTACCCCGCTTTTGCTACCGCATACATCAAAATTACATGGTGGACCTTATCTTTCAGTTCCAGTTCTTGTTTATACGTGTAAGACAAGAAATCCTCGTTATATGAACCATACAGACAAATGGTAAATATATTAGAGGCACGATGCCAGAAAAGCTGATAACCAAGAAACTAGTATTCATCAAAATTCACTGGGTATTCTGATCGGTCAAGGTTCTGGTGTCAGCCAAAAGAATCCAACAAATCAACTTAACTTATTAAAATATTTATTTCTTACATGTTTTTATATTGGCATCCACTTATATATTTTAATTAAATTTAATAAATAAAAAGCTATATTGGTTTTTTTTTTGCATTAAGTGCACTCTTAAAGCAATCTGAATTTTGCAAGTTTCTTCAATTTGGTGGCAATAAATTCATGCTCTAGCTTCCTAATTGCTATACTTGGCATGCACATGTAGGGTTCTATTGGCCTGTGAAAAATAAAATAGTCAACAAAGCGTTCTGCGCATTTGCTAAGAAATGCTTTAAAAACATTATAGGTCTAGAGCCAAAAATTATTGAACCCTGGAGTGCGTGCACATGTAGGTATAGAGCCAAAAATAATAGAGAATACACTGCGTTCTAGACCTATAATTTGTCGAGACTAAGCGGTCGACCTATAATTTGCTACAGTTTGTCATAACGCTTTTGCTACATAACCATTCCATTCTATTCAGACCATTCAGTGCGATCACCATTTGTTAAACAACAAGAAAAAAAAAAGAATAAGCTGTCGGCCTGATGCTTTGACTACATATTCTACTTCCAAGTCAATAGCCTATAATGGCTACTAAGGTATATGGTGGCCTGGTGTTACGACGATATAATATGTTTTCTCGCTAAGACAAAAATATACAAAGGGGCAAGAAAACGTTCATGTATAGTGAAAAATAAATTCTCTTTTTTACAATTCATGGTTGACGTGGGCTGGTGCCTCTTACCAGCTTACTTGTGTATCGAAGCAAGATCCATGAATGTCAGGTCCATCATCACCATTGTTACGTCGCAACATGTACCAATGTTAGATGGCGTGTGTCAATTGGGGTCTATCAATTGGGTGACTTGAAATCCATATTTCTGTTACAGATAGAAGTGAAGAATGATCCATCTTTCTACAAACTTCCTATACATTGTTTTGTTTCCCATTTCTCAACCCAGTCATATCTTTTGAAACCCACCTTTGCTAGTTTCATAGATCGAATTAACCCAACTTGAGGGGGTGGGTCATGGTATTCCATTCTCGGCCGGAAACGTCTCATGCCATTCTGTGCCATCCTGAATCCTCCTCCTCGGGCTTTAAATGCCCATATATCTCCTCTTACAACAATTTATTAAGCAGTTCCCAGTTGTCAATGTTCAACCACCATGATGCGTGCTTTCTGTCACCAATCAATTTGTCAAGAATTCAAACTGAGGTTCATGGAATTCAAAGGAGTACAACCAAAAAAAAAAAAAAAAAACAAATTACTAAGTGGTCAG
The DNA here is from genome assembly GCF_056320005.1 of Nelumbo lutea. Lineage (NCBI taxonomy): Eukaryota > Viridiplantae > Streptophyta > Magnoliopsida > Proteales > Nelumbonaceae > Nelumbo > Nelumbo lutea. The sequence continues at coordinate 1,163,791 of NC_142685.1, read as the reverse complement.
AAGCACAAATGATGGCAAATAAACCAGAAATATATTGCCAGTATCTTCTAGGTATTATGAGGGTTGTTCAAGGGTGCTTCTGTACCCATATTCATATGGAGTATGAAGCAGGTATAAGTTTGTATCAAGACGACAGAAATGGCCTTCTCCATCTGGCACAACACAACAACCTTCTATAGGAAGGACCAGATCCAGATGAATAGTTCAACATGCCACCTACCTGTTTTATCTGGACTATTAGACCATATGAATGGACTGACTCAGCTTCGAATCCAAAGACATGCTTACCTCCCACAATAGACAAAAGCACCACTCCCCCACCCATGTGTTGCCACCATCCCATCTTAAAATTCAAATTTGACTACTCATGTAACCTTTCATTATTTGACTGCTGAACATCCTATCTTATACAACTCATTTAGTCTAATAGAAATTTCATGAAGTTTTCCAATTGTAGCATCCTCAATCTCTCCCTCCTAAATATTATACTTCTAAAATGAATTGGCAATATAAAAACTATAAAATGGTATGCAGATATTCACATTCACTAATCTTTGCTGCTTTTGATATTTGATTTTATACCACAGAAACCACAACTTACCATGGAGCTCCTGATGATAAGCACCACCAGACATGGCAGACAATCTTGAGGCCAACCATATAAAATCCAGTATTTATGTAGGAAAGCAGCATACATGTCAACTTGAACCTTGGCCCAATTTTGACCCCAAACCGCCACGCCGTTTCCTCAGTATTTCAGCTTCTCTAGCAATCTGAATATCTGAAGGCCAAAATGTCCGATGTATAGCTTTGAAAATAAAGCGAGGGAGCAATGCTAGGATTATTATAAGTAAGATGGTGAGCCAATATGTTGCTGACCTAGCCAAATGGAAAATAGTCCTGCCAAAAGTACAGAATATTTAGCATAGCAAAACCTAGTTTAGAAGAAACAAATTAATATGCAAGTAATGAGACTGACCAGTAATTGGGAAAGATGGGTATGGAATCCAATATCACCATACAAACATATGTAATGACTATCGAACCCCATGTTGCAATATGAGTAATCAATACCCAGCGTTGTATGTCCATTGCCAAATGAATGTTCACGAGGATAACAACTGCAATAGTCCACAGGCTGCCCATGCTCCATATATCAATTGAACTCTCCTTGTAAGTGAAGAGAGGTATATAGAATAGAACAAGGCTTTGCCACAGGGTGTCAATCATTGTAATCCAGAAGAGGTGCAGGTTATAACTTTCTTGTCTATGCCCTGCACCATAAAGCTTTGGATACTGGAGAAGTGTCTTATGACTTAGATCCTTGTCCAAAATACCAACCACGATTGTAGGGACAGAAGTATAGATGACAGAGTAAAACATACTACTCCAATCAGTTAATGCAGAAGTTGTTGAAAAGGCTGTGCATAATATATACCTGCAATGAAAGAAAGCCATTTTCATTTTTCCAGATTTTATGGGTGTAGAAGGATTGAGGGGCAAAACCACATAACCTCATAGACTGAATAAAAAAACTATAAAACCAATCTCCCAAAACTAAACAATCAAAGATAAAAAGGAAAGCCACCCAGAACAGCACACCCATGACCATAGTTTTTTGTTTTATTTGGAACTACTCCATATTTCATAAGTTTAAAAAAGTACGATTAACTCATAGCAGATAACTTATAACATAAACTCCCTTTGAAACCAACAAAAACTGTAAAAAAGGGGGTGGCGTATGCATGTGATTTACTCACGGTAGCATTCCTAAGAGGCCTTATGGAGGTGACTTTAGGGCTGCAAATAGATTGTATTTGAATTGGATATACCTAAACCCATATTTGATCTGTTAACTGTCAAACTCTAATCAAATATTATCCATCAAATCCATATTGAACCGAAATCAGATTTAGATATTGTATACCACTAGTAAATTATAGAAAAAAATTATCAGAATGTATCACCAACATCTAAGCCTTATCCTAACTATATGTAGCCATTTTGGTGCAAAAAATTGTGACAGATTAGGTCTTATCAAGTCTACCTCCCCAGAATCAACTCAAATAAAAGATACAGGTTAACTGTATTATCAGATTGGATCAGGTGGATCCATGTTCTATCCAAATTATAAACATATCAAATTTAAATTGCCTTAATTGGATTTGATTTGGATTCAGATTCCAAGAAAAAAAAAAGCAGATATCATTTGCAGCCCTAGGTAACTTAGGTAAGACTGTTGGCCACCTGATCAACAGAAAGTTCTTCAGAGCGGTACGTGTTTTATGCATGGTGGAAATGAGATTACATCCATCATCTTGTCTAGTTTATGGTATCATCATCTCAAGGTCCTAGTGGATGACTGGTAAGTTGGCACGACCCCCCCCCCCAAAAAAAAAGACGCCCTTTTCTCTCTCATGGATAAATAAAATAGGCAATTAACCAATGGTGGTTCCATCTATCCAAGGTCTCAGGAGGGGTCAACTGGATACAGTCCTAACCTTTGGCATTTTAGTATAAAGTGGCCACTCTCATACTTGAACCAAGTATTTTCAGGCTTATCAGCACAAGATTTTACCATTGCACCAACCGATGTCCCTTCCCATGGAGCTCAACTCAACTCATCTAAGCCTTGTTTACCAACTATATGGGGTTGGCTACATGAATCATGTTCTACCATTCTGCTTTGTTGGGCACCATATTGATGACCCTTAAATCATTTCTCACCATCTCCCATGGAGCTACAAAGCTATATTGATGGATGCACAATGGGAAATCCAGAGAATTCAGGAGAATTGAGTTTTTAGATATTCATATGGAAATGTATGCATATTTACTCAGTATGAGTTGGTCATGAGACTGCTATAAAAGCAGAAATTCTGGCCTTGTTACAAAGGTTTGGCACTCATGCATTTTTCATTTCCAAAGGCTAGAAATGGATGGGAATCCACAGACTGTAATCAATTAGATGAACAGTGAATATGAGAGACCATGGGAGATGCTATACTTTGCTAGAAGAGCTGAAGCACCTGTACCTAAGGTGAATATCTCATTCACTTAGATCAGCAATAAGCTAATGAGTTGGTAGATGGTTTAGCAGAACTGGAATTGACAGGAATAAGCTTCATATTCACCTTTTTTTGATAAATATATAAGCTTCATATTCACTTTTTCATTTATTTATTTATTTATTGGGGTTAGAAATTGGCTCTGACATTCACATAAAGGGACTACATAATGTTGTTGGGATGGTCTCCTATGAAGACTGGGTTTGGCCTATGCATCAAGCCATCTTGCTATTTCACCATATTACTTCATCTTACACTTTAAAATTCATAAATAGTGGTCTTACTGATTCAGAAAAAAATAATCATGCTGTGCAGCAACTTGCCTAACTGGAAGAACTCGGGTAGATGATCATTCTAGACAGGCAAGCAATTCCTTCTATTCGAAAAAATGGAAAAGATCTGCTCAGCATTCATGAAGGTCAAGGTTCAAAATATTGATACACTCCGATATGCTGTAAGGGGTGTATCAGTACTTTATACCTAGCTCCAGTCCCTTTACTTTTAATTTAAAAAAAAAAAAAAAAAAAGTCGGGTATATTTTAGGGCTGCCTACCCCTTGAAATGGGTCAAAAGGCCAAAAGGCCTCTATTTCAAGTATCAATACCCCACCAATACAATATGGATATGCCCAATATGGAGTATATTGTGTCAAAATTTTGAACCCTGATGAAAGTTTCTAAATCCAAAGACATCTAAGAAACAAAGCCAAACAGAACTGCTCAATGATAATAACAAAATAAAATTTTAGACACCATTCCACCATTGTAACCCAAGGAACTAAAATTTCCTTATCGCCATGAATAAACATACTCACCAGAAAAGCATCAATACAAATACAGCATTGCGGTAGAAGTTATACAACACTAAGTAACCAACACGCTGATAGTTCCAGTGTCCATGCACAAGGAGCAATCTTTTCAGAAACCGAAACTGCCCCATAGCAAAGTCTGATGCCATCACTGCTTGTCGTCCTTCCTGACCACTTATTCCAACTCCAACATCCGCCATTTGTATCATTGAAACATCATTAGCCCCTGTCACATGAATGTCATCAGTGAAAAAATATGAATGGATAAGACAGATATCCCCAATAAAACCAATCATGAGAGAAAAAGCAAATCATTGGCTAAAAAATCCAAGTACACTAGAATAGTAAACATCAGCTGTAAACACTATTTACTCCATAGAAAACCATCCCCTGAGGATCTAAAAAATCAAGTTCAATAAATCATAGAAAACCATGCTCAAAATCCAATTCAGCTCAGTAAAAATCCTTGAAAACTTAAGTTCAACATTTGTCTAGCCAGTTAAACATGTGACTAGTCAACAAAGTAACAGATCAAAATAGTTAACTGACCATCGCCTATTGCCAGTGTCATGTCATCAGTACGGCTCTTAATTAAATCAACTATCCCAGCTTTCTGAAGAGGAGCAACACGACAGCAAAGCACAACCTTACAGGAAGTTGCTAGGTCAAAAAGCTGTTGAAAATACAACACCACATAAAATGACTAGATAAGAAGTATAAAAAAAATGATTGAAAAGAATAAACCGATGTAAGTTCCTAAGTTTTTAAGCCAACCCAATTTTGCACCACCAAATTCATGCATCCATGAAGATGCAAGAACCAAGATCCATATGTGGTCTGAGGCTTATAAGCAACTTTCGACAATAAACACGACTGTAAAATGCCAATCTGTAAATTAAGGTTTGAGTTCATACATCTCTTTCCAAATCTTTCTCTAAGATGTAAACAAGACTGTTTCCATCAATTATTAGTGCTAGTGGAGCATTTGCCATGCCTGCCGCTTTCACCGCATGTGACACATTGGAAGTCCTTGTCTCAGGAATCTCAAGATAATCACTCTCAGCATTCCTTTTGGTTTTCAAATTTTTATTTCTGTGATCTGCTGATTTCACACCATACTTATTCTTAGCATCAACCAAAAGATTTCTACATTCGTCCTCAGAATTACCATTGATTATAATCTGATGCATATTTGGGGTCAGGAGTTTGCATGAGAGGCCAATTGAAATTGCAGTCTCTTGTTTATCGCCTGTAAGAACCCAGACTTTGATTCCTGCTTGCCGAAGAGACTCAATGGTTTCTGGAACACCATCTTGCAGTTTGTCTTCAATTCCAGTAGCCCCAAGAAGATTTAAATTGCATTCAATAAGGGCTGCTGTTTGACGTAGTTTTATTGATCTCTCGGTCAATGAAGTGCTTGCCTCCTCATAACTGCACTGCCACTGCTCAAGTTCTTCCCCAGAAAGATTCCTTGCAGCAACTACAAGCGTGCGTAAGCCTTGCGATGAATATTCAGTCAAATGACTCTGTGTTGCCAGTCTGATATTACAACCCATGGGCTCTCCATGACCAATTCCTTCAGTCTCCTGTGCTAGAATACTGAACATCGAGCTATCAGCACCTTTTACTAAAACCTTTACGTCATTATTAGGAAATCTAATAACAACTGACATTCTCTTGCGCACGCTATCAAACTCATGTAGACCCAATACATCCAACCTGAATTCAATATAGAAGCAGATAAGTTACAAAGGAACAAGTGTACAGATCCATCAAGGAAGGTTTTTATTTTTTAATCATGTGAAAAGATATCACATTGGATATAGGTAAAAAAGCAAGACCAAGTATTTAGAACTGGATTGGTGCTATCAACTTAACCATGTCAGTTTGTAGAGTTCCAAATTTTAGTAAAAAGCACATGTTGCACCATTGCATAGTTTGTTGCCATGGTTGTAATCAAAAGGGGGAAAGGGGAAGCATGTCAGTAACTGCAAACATTATTCGAGCTGTGAAGGTATTCTACCTTTGAAATGTACAGCAATGAGTGCATGGACTGTGAAAAAGGAGAAAAAGAAATACTTTATGTAGAAATGGTAAGCAAAGACCTTATCTTCCCCCAAAAAGGAAAAAAAAGAAAGGAAAAAGAAACATAAAGTTAGATTATTTACCTTAGTTTCTCACCATTGACATCAATCACAATGTGCCCTGATGTACGCTCGATGAGAGTGTAACCATAAGCAGAGGCTGCAGAGACTAGAGCTTGCTCATCAGGAGATTCCCCCTGATAGTCAATAGCTTCTACATCTTCATGCAAGTCAGTCATTGTACAACTAGAAGACGAACTTCGGGTAAGTATTGGAATCACAGTATTACAGGCAGCCAATGTTAGAAAAAACTCATGAGCAGCAATCCTTTCATCATGAGATAAGTCTTGATGCAAAAACTCCATAAGTTCAGCATCAGTGGTGATTGCAGATTTAAGCTTCCACCTCCTTCCTACAGCTGCTGCTGCAACATATCATGAAAAATCATGGATCAGAACATAGAGATCTGCAGGATTTGATACAAATAGATTCTGCATGCAAGTCCTCTTATCAATCTCCAATTATGTCAAAGCAGTCAAACACCTTTTTGTTTATGGGTGAGGATATATTAGTATAAATGGAATTAATTAGGATGTAGTAGAATCACGATGAACAAATCAAGATCAATTGCTTGTGCAATGAACAATAACTGGTACTTGACCCTAAATGGCCATATTACATGTGGATATCCAACTTAGAAAATACGTAAATTGCTGTGTATTTTTTACACAGTTTCAACCAAGGAATGTGGGCTTCTGGGTTGACAAATGAATCATAACATGAGTACACAGATAATCTAGTCAAATCAAATGAGATCAGAGTATCTTATGGCATTTGTGATCTTTCCCATAGAAATAGACCTTACCAAGTTTAAACAGTGCAATAATCATTAAGTTGTCCTAACCTGAGTATCTAACTAGGAGGCGTGCCATGACATAACAGGGTTGGCACTAGAACATGTTCAATTTTCAGAATAAATAGTTATAGGCCAATCAAGCACAAAGAAAAGTAGACGCCATACCTGAAATATTTGCTTCTTGCAATGGATGATCAGTTTTGCACAAGGAGTTCCCATAATTCTTCCCGTAGACACTGGCTTTGCGGAACTCCATTTTGTTCTCAGTCAGTGTCCCTGTCTTATCTGAGAAGACATAGCGTATTTGGCCTAGATCCTCATTTATATTCAATGATCTACACTGAAACCTTGAGTCAGTGCCACTGTCATACATATGCTTATCTTCAATCATAAAATATGACTGTCCTAACCGGACCAACTCCATGGTAATGTATAAAGATATTGGAATCATTATCTGAAACACAATAATAGAACTCAAAAACGAGAAAAATATCTCCATAATGAGCCCATAATATTTGTATGTTTTCCCATTATACTGTCCATTTGTATAGTATCTTTTCCTGTAGTAAGGCATAGTATCTAGTTGATCTCTGTGCCGTTCAAGCCACAGCCCCATACCAAGTGCCACTACCGCACACATGACAAAAAGAAACACTGACAACCATAGAGTTTCCCTGTTCATGTAGCTTTCCAGTTTACTTCTTTTCGAAGGAGATGCTGCACTGTTCAACATCGCTTTTGTTTCCTGTCCAGCATATACAACAGCACCAATTACCCATTCAGTATTCTTCAGCTGGCACCCACGCAAAATGATGTTTGACTGGCTGAGGGGAAACCTCTGTTCATTGAATTCCATGTTACCTGTAAACTCATAAATATTTCTATTTGGCTGTTCACATCTGATAAGCCCTGAAATCATCTTCCCTTCAAAAACCATTGAAGCTGTTTCCTGCCGAGCATACCGTGTCTTCAAGTTTGATTCACCATCCAGGTTCATTGTCTGGATGTATGCTATTCCATTAGGATCACTTGTCCCCAACAAAACCATGTCACAAGGAATTGTTTCATCTGCTATGATCTTTACAACCTCACCAGCTCGTATCTTTTTCCATTTCTTTATTCGAAACTGACTGGATTGAAGCACTAGGGCTTCTCGGTTGTTCTCCTTCTTATCTGATCTGTGTCTTCGCCAATCTTCATAGCCATCTTTAATAGCTGTGACACAAAGCACAAAGAGGAGAGGAAAAAGAGAGACTGTTCTCCCAAAAACAGCAAGAGGCGGGAGTTGATTCAAAGCAGCGATAGCTAGGAAGTACAAGTAAGCAACTCGATGGAATTGAATGAATAAATTCTTGGGGAGGAACGTGATAATGGTGTACTTGCTGGTTCTGATCTCATTCCCTGTGAATTCATACCTATCATTTGTCCTTCTTGGATCATTAATATAAATCAGTCGTGGATTATCCTCTGATAATAAACTATCTTCCAATTGCAAACTTCTATGGCGGATCCGCTGAGATTTGTTAGACTTGTCTTGCACCAAAGATGCTCCAGAAGTTTCAATCATTGTAGAATTATGCTGCAATTCCATAATACCCCAGGATACCAACTGTCCTTGTGCAGTGCATTCCAACAAAAACAATTGAAAAAACTGAGTCAGAAGACTGGAACCTTTCTATTGTAACAAAAGAATCAGAGTGGTCAAGAGACTTCTGGCAACAATCTCTACCTCCAAGAGAGATGGTATGGTCTCCCTTTAGAAATAAAGAGTGGCTTTCAGCTTCAAACAGAGGGAAACAGGCAGATTAAGGAGCCAATATTCAAAGGGGAAGGCAGCACCACATATAAAATTTCTGGAGCACAAGAAGATGATGGAAGCAATGGCTGGCCGGAAGTCATAAATAATCCTCCAACAGACGCATTAGAGAAGGTCAAAAGGAAACTCTAAAACCTCTAAAGACCATAACCAGAAATTAGTGGTCCAGAGCGAATTTCTTCCCCTTCTGTCCTCGACCAAAACAAATCAGCCGGAGGAACTTGAGCTTTCTTTGTCCGAGAGTGACAACCCATCCCATCTAAACACCCATTTTGGTCTGTCAACAATATGTAACTGGATGGTTAACATCCTGCTATGTTCTACACCATCTTGTCAAGGCAAGTCATTCCCACATATTGCTTCATGTTAGTAACAAAGAACAAACGGACAGCTTGCTTGCTTGCTCACCAGCCCAAAACGATAAATCCCAAGAGACCTATCAAATCTCAAGGCTCAAACTTCCCAGCTACCCAAGATTCCTTGACAATTGGTTGGTCTTTGAAACCACTTCTGAAAATTCTAAGACAAAATTGCATAAATTTATGATATCTCCATCTCGAACACTTCTGTTGAAGCTCACAGATACCACATGACGATAGGGTGGGGAAACACTCACTGAACTTGAAAAGAAAAAACGAGAAAATGCTGCTGCTACCGCAGGGGAATAAGGATCATCTTTTCAAGTTGAGAAAATGGCAACCGCTTCTCACTCCACTTCAAATATCCCTAATTGTTCCAGATACAACCAACTGACCCTAAATGAGGTGAGATGTACCAAAGAAAAGGGTAAAGAAATGAGAAATCTGTGACCGATGTGTAAATCACTGCCTCTCCTTACGTCTAGTCTATTTAAATTTTATCTTGACCACCAATTTTTCGAAGGTCAAGGTGCAGATCCATCCAGAAACACCGTTAAAATTAAACAAAACAAAAAACCTGTCAATTTATCCTCTTTCTCCTTCGGAATCTGAATTTCAAATATATGGTTCTCCCGAGCAGACCAAAACAAAATAGAAATGCAAGCTGCTTACAAACCTACCTGCAGCGATCAAACACCGACACCCTACGATCATCATGAGCTTCAAGGAAATGATCACCGGTTAGAGACCTATCTTCTCGATCTAAGTGAAAGAAATAGGTAGTGGCATCCTTCAATGCACTCAATCCAAAATCACCGTAAAATGCAGGATTTTTCACTTGGACTGCAATGCAGATCTGGTGGAATTACTCTCTTTAGTTGGTCGAAGGAGATCGGAGTGGTGGGAGTTCACCGACACAAGGGTTCAATGGAAGAGACACGAATTCTCCCCCTCCCCCCTGCAGCAGGTGAGACGGATCCACGGGCTCGAAATGCGAGAGAATCGCATAAAGAAGGTGAGAAGGAAAGACGAGTGGATGAGCACGATCCTTGCTTCTCTACTTGGCGATGGCCGGTGACTCGTCTCTTTAACCTGAACTGAAGGAATCCCGCCTTTTTATAGATTTTATTTATTATTAATTTTATTTTAATTTATCATAGGTATATTATTGATTTATTGTTATTAGCCTTCGGCCCTTAGCTTTTATTTTCCTTCAAATTTTATATTCCTAAAATGTCCCTACGGACTCGGAGTACGGAAGCGAAGCTGACGATTTTGAACACAATTGGTAGTAGGTAACCGTAAATCAATGTGAGTCCAATCGTCTGAACTGAACGACTTAACCTTCGCTCAGTTGCTTTAGAAAAGGCGAAAAGCTAATCGAAGGGATTTGCTTTCCTTCATCTGCTTTGAAAAACAAAAAAGCTACTAAAAGAAGCTTTACACGGAGAGCCGCAAAAAATGACTTACGATTATCAAACCTGATTCGCAAAACCAAAAGCCCACTCTCATACTCACTCTACGAGCCCTCTTCAAATGGCGCGCTCCAGTATTTTATTCTTGCACACAGTAACACTTAGAGATCAAATCACTCCCCCACAAGATTGCCCCTCAGAGCGTCCCAAAGTATATTTTTACGGTATATTGAAAACATTTCCGGATGATGATATCATCATTTATGATATATTATGAGAGATATTCTTAATACACGGCAATAATATAGTGTGAGACGTTGTGGAGGGCTAATTTAAATACAAATTTTACAAGTTTTTGCACCCAACATTTTTATATTTACATTGAATATCTTTTTATAACATAAAAAACATTTATTAAGTATTACGAATTCAAACCAACCCCCCACAACGTGTGACTTATATATTTTTATTTACAGTCTTTCTATACCGAGCCTACACAAATAAGTAATTCTTTTTTCTTTTTGGGTATTCAGTGCCCTGCACCATTAGTAATTTCCCCCTTTCACCCCTTTACCCCCAAAGTGCTGTACGTTCAAACTGGAACAAACTAGCCAATACACCAAAGAGCCAGCCCTCCATTGGTAAGTTTTATCAAGTGGCCCCTTTGTTTCTTGTTATATATTTGTTCTTTGGCATTAAAATTTTAAGGGCACTTTTAAATTTTTACTTACCATTACGGAAAGAGATATATATGGAATAAGATCTGTGCAAAATTTTCCAATATTTTTTCATCTTTATTTCTATTCATATCTTAGTCGACATGATTCTAAATTCTAAGAGGCTAAGTTTCATTTGTAATAATAGAAAGAAAGCACACAATAATTTTTTTTTTTGTTCTTTTTCTCAAGGCTCGGTCAGGAAGGAGTACAAATACAATTATATACAAAATACAAGGTTATGTTGCACTCTATATATTTGTATTTGTAATCTTTCTAAACCAAGCCTAAATGATAAAATATAGGGTAAATTGCAGAAACCCCCATGGAGTTTCTGATTGTTGCTAAAATCTTCTATAAATTTGGTAATTACAATTACCTCTCCTGAACTTTCTGGCATAGTTGCAAATATATCCCCATTGTTAAAATCTTTTAAAAAATGCATAAAATGTTAAAAAATACCCATACAATTACTTTTGGCTCAAATGTATGTTTTCCTATTTTCTCTTCACATGAATCACTTGTCCAGAGTCTCCACCCCCTTTCAATCTCTTTAATAAAATTGATTTATTTTTTAAATTTGCCTTTCATATCAATAGCTCAAATGTAAAGTTACAACTTTAAATTTTATATTTTTTATTATTTATAAAGTTTGTATTTTTTTTAATAAAAACCATCACCAATAGTAATTGCGTGGGTATTTGGAACATTATTGTGCCTCCATGTCAAAAATTCAAGGGAGTTAATTGCAATTATCAAACTTCAGGAGAGGTTTCGACTTTCAATAATGATAAGAAACTTCACGGATGGTTTCAGCAATTTACCCTAGAACATATATTGAGTGAAACAAATAAAAAACGAGGTTTGTACAACATTTAGGACTTAAATGGGCATAAGTTTCCAAATAAAAAAAATAGTTTCATGCATTTTCCTTAGTTGACACATATAATTAAAATCATATTTTTTGTCAATTTTCAGTTCTGATTTTTAAAGTTAGATTAATAACCATTCAATTCGCATCATAAAATTGGTAGTCAATCAGATAGGTTTTCATTAAAATTCACCGGGGGAATTGGTCAAAGCATTTTAAGTGTCATTGGAATATTTAGATTTTTTTCTTATTGATTTATTTGTTTTTTTTTTTTTAAGTTTCAAGAATTAAGCCATAAAATCTGTAAAAAGAATATTATCCTTTTAATACATTACATCAAAGCTCTCAACCTTCTTCACGAGTTGAACTTGTTCAAAAAGCAGAACCCTTGAACCCGGTGGGACATGGATGGCGGGTCAGATTAATTAACACCATCGGGTACTTGGTATTATGGATCTACATTTGTTTTAGTCATCATGACTACACGCTTGTCCCTTTCCTTATTATTTTTGTTTTTCGGGGTCACGCACATCCCGTTAAAAGACTGAAAACTAAGGTAGCAAGTGGACAAAACAACTTTCTGTATGTCCTAACTTGTAACCCTTCAATCCGAAGGCCCAATGACTGGTCCCCCTCTAGATAATCTCTAACGTTAAAAATCATGAATGTGACATTCTTAGTAAAAAATTCAATTCAATTGGTGATCATGACCATTCAATTTATATTTATATTTGTTTAATTAAATTATTTAGAAGAATTTAAAACTAACTTTAGTAGGTGATAAATTTAAGAAAAAATAGATCATGATGTTTAATCATTTAGGTTATGTTTGGTTTGAAGGAAAATATAAGAAAGGAAAGGGAAAGATAAATTTTTTTTTATAAATCTTGTATTAGTTTTTCTATCTTTTTCTTCATTTTCCTACATTTTTTTTCAAACCTTAAGGAAAGACCTGTAAACAAAAAATCCCAGAAGAACTAATTTCAAGTAATAAGAAATGATTTAAGTGTTATTAAATTAATAATAAATATTACATTAAAAATTGATAAGGCTTGGATGATGATAATGATTTTAATTAATTAGTATAAGTATGTTTATTGAAAATTAATCGGGGCTAGACCACGTGTTAGAATTGAGTTTCGCATGTATGGTAGAAGTTCATGTTGATTGAGGCATTTATTCAAAGAAATAACCAAAATTAGCTTCATCTAAAAATTGATATTGATTTTTTCAGCTCAAGTGTTGTTGGGATTTTTGTATTTTGCCAGAACTAAGAAGCCGCTGCGTGAAAGCTCACCCAAAGCGACACGCATAAGTGGTAACGTTAATGCAGATAAGACATTGGCGGCAGTGCAGGAAGAAAAAGATTCTGTGGGCCGCGGAACAACGTTGTTCCGTAGTAAATGACACGTGACGTCGTTACCTACATTTGATGCTAACGTGTACAAGATCTCTTTGATGGTGTGGAATATCGAGTTATGCTTTGCGTCCCTCGAGTCGTTTTACTCCCATGTACTCTTTTGTCTTTTGATAGTACCCCTGAGATTCTGCTTCCCAAACCGTCCCCATCTCGCGTGCAGCGTGCTGTGGCCTCTACGGCTCTACCAATTCCATGTGCATCAGTGCATGTGGGGGCGCGGGCGTCGTTAATTTTATGTGCTGTAGCTTGTAACAATTGTACCGTACAAATATGTACAGGGCAAAACCTTGTAAGCGGTGTTTATAATACGGTACAGGTACATTACATATTTGTATTTACGTTTCATAAACTGTGCAAATTTATATTTATATTCTTCCTAAATTGAAGCTAACTGTTAAACCCCACGCCCACGGCCCCCATTTTTGTAACATCTTCTATTAAGTTGGGACGCTGGGCCATGGCCTCAGAGTCAGACCCTCATGGTCATGGACTCATGGGTGTGTGATATTAGTTTTTTTTTTTTTTCTGCAAAATTGATATTTCTTATTATATATGGCTTATAACAACTCATCTTCCGACGTACTATCTTCCAATGTTGTCTCATCTCAAGTAGGTCCCGTAACTATCAATATATCAGTGGATCGCACACATAATACTGCGTATGTATGGTATGATGTAAGATGTTTTGTAAGGCATACAAGGAAAATATTCTTTTTCTTTTTGACATTGCTCTTTATTTCTTTTTTTATTTAATAATCTCGAAAAAAAAGTTTTTATATATTACTGTTATTCATTAAGTTAAACTTTTTACATTAAAAAAAATGCATAACAATAAACCTGACTTTTTACGTAAAAATGTATAGCTGAGGAGAAAAGACCATTGTAGGACGGTCGGCAAAAGTCCAATTTTGTAATGATACACATTAATGGGGACTGATGAAGGTGGGGACAGAGAAGGGAGACCCGAACTCTTACCATGGAGAGCCTGCAATTCCTACGCCACCTATTTTGTATTGATGCCAAGTGACAATGCATCTTATGTCTAAACGTCTACGTCATTTAATTAAAGGTATAGTAGTCATTTGTGGTAATTGGTAACTAATGGAATGAGGTTCACTTCTTAGTCAAATAAATCATGCTGTGTTTGGACAAGCTCATGATTTGTATGGTTTTTTAAAGCCCAAGAAACACAATGTCCCAATATTGTTAGTGTCCAAGAGCTCCACCGAATGGAAAAAGGATCGATTAACTGAACGAGATGGCTGTTTCGCGGGATGTGGAATCAATGATAATGTTGCATATAATAAAATATATGGGATCTATACTTTTTATCAATATTTTAAAAATTGATCTGGGAGGTTGAATCGTTTTTGTTTATGGGTCGCAAGTCATTGGTTCAATCGGCCAGGTCGAATGGTTCAGACCGTTTCATTCATCATATATATGTATTTATGTACATATATATGTATGTATATAAATATATATTTTATCAATAAATAATGTATACATATGTTTTAGATATGTCATATGTATTTTTATATTTTTAACTCTATTTTTAATTTTTTTATTTATAAAAAATATTAAAAATTGTAATTTGAAGCTAAAATGTTTTTTTTTCCAAAAATAACAGGGCAAGGTGCCTATGGCTCCTTAAGACGCATAGATCTCGAAAAGTTACAAAAAAAAAAAACACCCCAATCGGATATCGAAGTGCAAAGTTATGGCCTCTAAATATTTGCATACATCGAGTGTGCAATCCACAACTTGGTGATTGGGTCGAATTGGCAAATGGTTGAACCAGCCGAGCTGAACGGTTCTTGACCAAGTCAATGGTTTTTGGCCATATGACAGGTCTTGACTGAACTAGACCTAAAATCTTGGTCGGGTGACAGTTCAAATTGTTCAACCGACCAGGTCAAGAGCGGTTTGAAAACATTGCCTTTTATAATGGAGCTCACGAATTTATTATTAGTATGGACCATTATCATTGATTCCACAACTCATTGAACAGCCATCGTGTTCAACTCATCCAAATTGCACTAAACGGGCTTATAAGCAATGTTTGGTGAAACCCCACAAAACCCAAAATAGATATCTTAGAGCCAAAGACATGCATGTATAGTTTTCCACTAAAGTTTCTTTTAGGCTATATTTGGTTTAAAGGGAAAGGAAGAAAAAAGGTAAGAAAATACATTCAAATTTTGTAAAATTTCCCAAGATTTTTTTCCCTTTCTCTACTTTTCCATTCAAACTAAGCACAAACTTAATAGCTTCTCTAAAACATCTCAATGCGTTGGCCATAGTTGATTTGAGATTAATTAAGATTCAGCTAAGCTGTTCTCAATTACTCAATACATACATATTACACCCAAACACATAGGAGTACAATCAGGAAATTTTTATAAGGGGGCTAAATCCTAAATGAACCGGGGGGGGACCATTAAGGTAGAGGGGAAAATTTACATTAAGGTAGAGAATGGGAGAGGGGAAATTTTACATAAAAAGTGAAAATTTTATGAACCATAGGGGGGCATTGCTCCCTTGGGTCCCCCTGGCTCCGCCTCTACACATACATGACCTATTATTGTTTAACAAGCACATAACATTCCCTCCCTTTGAAATTGACCTTGTCCCAAGGTCAAAACCTTCAAATATTAAAATTGAGAATACTCTATAGAGATCTATTGTCTCACTCGAAGTAGATAAAGTTAAATTACACTAGCCAGGACACTTGCGTTGCGTTGCATGGACTTTGTTAAGGAGAAATTGAAGTAACCATATCAATTGGTCCAAATCAGTTCGAGTCTAGGAATGGTAATGGGTCAGGTTCAAGTTTCCTGTAAGAACCTTATTCTTCAAATCTTTTTTTTTTTAATTAAAAGTTTGATATGGAAAAAAGATTTGTTTAAAAAAGAAAAATAATCATTATTCCAAATTGGTTTAACATTTAATTAACATCTATTTGACTTGAAATGAATATAAGTCTATTAAGAACATATATACAAATAATATATTTTGAATATTTGAATATTTATTTTTTAAATTTAAAATTAATTAATATTTTAAAAATATTTAATATATTACAGTTAAGGTTGGCTCGGGGTGGGGACTTCACCCCCTATCCCTACCCTTGTCCTGATAAGATATCTGAATTAATCCCCATCGTCCTCGTCCATCCTCGCTAGAATGGTCTCCACGCTCCATACTCTACCTAATGGGGTCGAGGAAGCCAAATACCCAGTAGAGAGATAGAGAACGTTGCCATCCCTATCTAAGCCCAAGTATTATTTTGTAGGTCATCTCTAATCTCTCTATTATTTATTCATCATTGTAGACTTGTAAATCAATTAAAATCCATTTTTAAGTTAAATAAATAAATAATTAAGATATTTTTTTGGCAGAAATCCGAATACCACCGCCTAAAAGAAGTACCTTTTTCGATTTAGCAATTGCAATACTAGCCATTATGGAGATGGGAAGTTCTTTTTACTTGATCAGCCATTAATTTGTCATTTCTTCTTTCTTTTTCTTCATTTCAACAAAATTTCAGTATTGGTTATTGCTGCTAAAGAGGTACCGATAACAATGTTTTTCTATTATAATAATAGAAATATACTAGAGGGAATATGTGTGATGCACATAATTTGTTAAGCAAAAATTAAACAATAGAAACACATAAGAATATATAATTGTTTTATACTTTTAACTTTTTAAATAATTAATAATTATTTATATTTAAGGTTTGACTATGATATGGGAAAGATATGATATCTGATTTTTTTTTGACCAATCAACTAGTATCATATACGTGGTAGCCAATCAAGTGTTATTTATCAAAATTTATGGATGGATTTTTTTTTTAAGTTTAAATCTTTTGGACCAACCGACCAAATTGACAATTAACCCAAATTGGTTGATTTTTACTAATGGTTAGCCAGTTTCGGGTGACCAACTCCCCAACCTGGCCAGGTTGATTTGATTGGCCAAACAACCTACAGTCGAACCAAACCAACCTATGAACATTCATAATTTCAGCTAAATTAATAGTCTAATATCTAATAAATAACAATATTTTAATCTCCAATAATTATTAAAAATTTATAACGAAAGCATAATTATTGATAACGAGTAAGTAATACCCAAAAAAATACTTTCCCTGGTCCCACATATACCCGAAAAAAGAAGATGGGTTTCTTGGTCAATGGGAACCAAAATCCCATTGACCAACTTCCCCCCCTCTCAAAATTGAAAAAAGAACACCCCCCAATATAATTGCGTACACATAGAGAGGAACATGATCCCTCCCTTCTCTTGCTCTCATGATCCCCCATTTCCCTCACCTCTCCTGAGCTTCTTTGGCAAATGCCCTAGGATTTTGGCATCCTATAGTTGAAGAGCCATTGTGAAGGCGTTCTTCAATGTGAAGATGAAGAACATAGAAAATATTGAAAACAAGTATGAATGAAATAAGGAAAACAAATCTTAATAAATTAAGGGCCTTTTTTTTGGGGGGGGGGGGGAGGAGAAGTGAATAGAATAAAGGGTAGTTAGAGATAGAAGTGAAGGAGAAGATAATTTAGGAGAGAGATTATATGATAAAATATATATTGAGTTAATTAAGGATAAGCTAAGTTGGTAGAGAAAGCTAGAGATCATGAGAGAGAGAGAGAGAGAGAGTTTAAGGGGGGAGAGAGAGCATCTAATTGGTAGTTTAAAAAATGACATGGGTCAAAAATACTAAAAACTCAAAAAAAGTAGAAAATGTCCAAACTTCTTTTATCCTTAATTAAGGTGAAAAATGATGGTTATGACTAGAGGGTGTTTGGTTTTATTTATGTTTGTTCAGTAAATGTTAATTGATGGTGCCACATAGGTGCCATCTTAGCATTTTCTCTCTCTTGATCTTTTGTATGTATTGAAAATGAAAAAAGTGAACTTGATTTTGTACATGCAAATCATTAATAGAAGTTATTTTTTAAAACTTCCATAAAAGAGGTATTTATTCACTGTTATGCTGATGAATTGTCATAAACAATTGCAATTATTGAATTTCTCGATTTTAACAACAAATAAAGTACAAATTTTATTCAATAAATATAAATGGAACCAAATACATACGAATCCGAATCGAGTGAAGTGTTAGGCTGGCTACTTTCTCAACTCGACTTAAAAGCTTGAAGTTCAAAAGTTATCTTGTGTGCTCAATTGAGTTTCAAGTTTCTTACTCTAACTTGACTTGATTTAATAGTTGATCAACTCGGTTATAATACATTAATATTAAAATATTATAAATATACATTAACAACTCAATTATTTGACGTGAAAAAAAACTCAATTATAAATTTATTTATTTTATTATATACTAGATTAGGCCTGTGAGTTGCTTAAGTCAAATTTGAATATTTAGCAAGCTGAACTTCAATAGCTAGCAATTAGATTCGGCTTGATTACACCCATAGTCATGACTCTAACATCTATTCGAAGAAAATTGAACAAAACAAAATAATTTTGGAAATGTCATTCTTGCCCCTAATAAAATGTGAATAAACCCAAATACCATTATTCTCTCTTTCTTCTTTTGAAACAAAACATTGTTTTATAGATTTAAAAATTAAGGCTCCATTTGGTTTATAATCGAAATCAAAATCGAAATCCTTTAAAATTGGAATCAGAATGGTCCATTTGCATAGTTTGTTTGGTTCAGATAGGAATGAGAATGAGAATTAAAATCAATAGGAATGAGATTTCATTCCCAAGGGAGGGGCAGGGAATAGCCATTCCCTCAAATGGGAGAACGTCATTCCAACAGGAATGGAAATGGGATTCCAATTCCGCCCAACCAAACAGTTGGAATCGGAATAGCTTATTCCAATTCGGATTCCAGACCCCTATTCCGACAAACCAAATAGACCCTAAATATCATTTATTTATAACTTTATAAAAACATGTTATAAAGTGTTAGGGGTGCTTTGAGAACAAGTAACCACGAGCATGCCCTTGATCATTTCCACTATATTTTTAAGGAAATACCAATAGTTTATGACATAAGGTTAATTAAGTATATGTTTGGCATTGATGTTGTAGTTGCAGGGTGTTGCTGATGTGTGGCCTGGAGCATCGAGAAAACAATGCATTTTTTTGGTTTGGAATCGTTGCTGCCAGGTAGGACGTTTCCTGGAGCAACAACTTTTTCTATTTGGTATAAATGCTATAGGAAACGTTTTATGCACTTCTACCCATTATCCACTGCCACATCACTGTCTTGTTGGCAGCAACGAGCTGCAGCTCCAGGAAACTCCAAATTTGGCATTGCTCCAAGTCATGCCTTCCCGATTTCCAAGGCGTGGCTGGAGCACTGTTTTCTATGAAAAAATGGTTCAAAATAGAAGGCTGTTTTATGAAACACCGTTTTTTCCTACATGGCACTGATGTTGTGCCATTTTCTGGAGCAACAACAACTGTTCCAAATAGGCGCTAAGTAAAGACAAATTTTCTTAAAGCACCCTCATGGTTTAGGAAATTGACTAACTAAATTTAAGACAATATGTAAATGGGTTACGTTGCAAATTATGAGGTGTTGTATTTAATAGGGAAATTTTCATATTACTACATTATACTTTTTTTTTTTGAAAGAAGCCCGTAGGTAGAATTCTATCAGCTCGATGAAGAGTCCCTTTCGTCTAGCAATTACATGAGCAGCACCATTTGTCGTCCGTCGCACACAATTCACCGAGCAAGAATGAAGGGTAGATAAAATGCTCTTGCAGGCAGTAATGATGTAGATCAACTGCCACGATGGATGGAGATCATCCACCTACATGAGTTTGAAAATACTAAAAGCATCACCTTCAACAATAAGAGAGGATAAATGAAGCTCTTAGGCTAAAAGTAGACCATGATAAAGAGCCAAAGCTTCAGCCATGATAGAACTTTCATAGTTAATAGGCAAAGCTCTTGCAAGAAGAAAATTACCATTATGACCCCGAATGACTAGTCCAATCAACGTTCGCTTTTAAAGAATTTGCAGCAGGTTTTGACCACACTTCCGCCAATCCATGGGCCATGTTTGTCGAAGTTACGAGGCATGGGATAAAAAAGACTTAAGCACCAATCAATTTCAGCATGAGCCTTGTGTATAACAACAATAGGATCGAATTGAACACCATTAAATAAATGAGCATTTCGGGCATACCAGATTTGTTTCATAATAATTCCACCTCGAAAGAAATAGCCATCCATCATGGAATCGAGTTGACAATCACGCTGCCACCAACAATAGAGAATTGCCGGTATATCTATAATTTGAAAATCATCAATTCTGAGATTCAAGCATGACCCAAGCCAAATTGGTTTAACCGCTGAATATGACAATAAGGAGTGCACAATACTGTCTTGTGAATGATTACAGAATGGGCAACTTGTACCAATATGGATATTGTGCTTCCGTAATATATCTGTTAGTCGTGGGTAGAATGTTGTGGGCACAACGCCATAAAAATAGTTTTACTGATGGCGGTGAGTACTTCCGTGACCAAAGATGATTCCACTGCAAATCATGTAAAATAGTAGTGGGAGAGGAGGAGCTAGGCATGGATGCGACAATTATCTTCAAAGCAGATGAAACAGTATATTTTCCATGGGGTGTTTTACACCAGACTAGATTGATTATCATCCATCTGTAAGTGTATCAATGGGAGGGGAATTGATTGAATTAATGTTACAATCTCTGCTGGTTGTTTCGAAAACTGATTAATGAAATCTGCAACTTTGAAGTGTCAGGTGATGTGTGTGCATAATCATGAAGAAAGATATTTGGCCTACATCAAGGATCATGGCGAAAATCCCAATTATCTATAAAACCCCTTGTTTAAGAATATCTTTTATAGAGTTCAAGTTTCACCATGTGTTATAGAAACTTTCTCTTTCCAGAAATGCTTACCATGTAAGTATTTTGCTCCCAAAATCTGGGCCCACATAGAGAATTGATCCGATAAAAATGGCCAGCCTAGTTTAGATAGCAAAGCTTTATTTCTATGCTCCGATGCCACTAAACTCAAGCCACCTTCAGATTTAGGTTTCAACATGCGCTCCCATTTGGATACATGAATTCTTTTTTTTTACCTTCCAAATCACCCCATCAGAAATTTCTACATAACACATCAAGATGATGACAAATTTCTTTAGGCATGAGCTAAGGTTGCATCTGGTATAAGGGGATAGCGTCTAAAGTAGATTTGATTAAAACAGTCCTACCCGCCTGAGATAATAAAGGGATCTTCCATCCTGCCAACCTAGCTTCCATTCGTTCTAAAACATAACACCATCCACCAATATTCCTCCCTCCCTCCTTTTAGAAGGGGAACCCCCAGGTACATCTCATTCTTATCCATGTGTCGTACATTCAAAGCATTTGAAATAAGATTTCTTACTCTGCCTTCTGTATTAGGACTGAAGTAGATTGCTGATTTCTGAAAATTTATGAATTGTCCCGATTATTGACAGAAAATATCTAATTGCTGTTTTAGACAATCAATTTCCTTCAAAGAGCACCTACCAAATAGTAGCATGTCATCTGCAAAAAAATAAATGATTTAATCGTATCCTTGTCCTCCCAAAATGAATTCCCCTTGAACCTCCTTCCTGCATTTTCTTAGTAAGCATACGAGATAGAGGTATGGAGATAATGGACATTTCATCCTTGACGAATCCCTCTAGATGGTTGAAAATAAGTTCCCGGAACACCATTTACCAAAACAGCCATATTCGTCGATGAAATGCATTGAAATATAATATCACAAAACTTAGGACTTAGGAGGAAACCCCAGAGAAGATAGAATTTTCAATAAAGATGGACATTCAACACGATCCGATCATAAGCCTTGGAAAGGTCCAATTTCAGCACAAAGTAAGAAGTCTTTCCTCTTCGCTTCCTCATTGTATGGACTGCTTCTTTTGCAATAACAATATTATCAATAATTTGCCTTCCTGGAGAGAAGGCATTTTGGTATGGGTCAATAGTTTTCTGCAAAAGAGGTTTCAGTCTATTAACCATCATATTGGCAATGAGCTTGTACGACAGATTACTTAGCCCAATGGGTCGAAAATTTGAAGGAAACTCCACATGGTCAGTTTTAGGAATCAGACATATGAGTGTTTGATTTATAGAAGCAATTTGCTTCTGGATTGGAGAAACAATTCTGAACCAAATTCACAATGTCCCTTCCTACCATATCCCAACACATTTGAAAGACCGCAACAGGAATACCATCTGGTTGGAATTGTTTCATCATCCATAGGTTGGAATTGTTTGTCTTCCCATCCTATCCGTCATCACCGTCATACTCTGATTCCCTAAATATAACCATCTACTCTTCTATTAACCAATTTAGCACCCATTTAGATGATACCAAAGGCACGAATGACCAAACCAGAATAGAACTCACTTTCTGCATCTCTACCCCTCCCTCTATTTCAGATCACTAAACATCCAATGAATCTTGGAACCGTAAAACATTGAGGTCGTTGAGGGATGCAACAAACGAGACACAACCCTCCAACAATATCTATTCTAGTTCAATCTTAAAGTAGAACACAATGAATAGTATTTTTTAAGGATAATTTTGATATTTTAACAAGTTTTAACTGATGAATTACTAGGGGCGAGGATTAAATTGATAATTTTCAAAAATTTGGACACTACATTCTCACGTTTTAAAGTTAGGGTAGTACCTTGACACTATCCCCCCGAAGCTCAGGTACTAAACTGAAAGTTTTCAATAAAACGCAAACCGTACCGTATGTAGGTTTCAGTAAATCCGTGACATTATGGAGGGTGGTTTGGTAAATGACCCAAAATGAAACCTATTGGGAAAGTTCAACAAAAAATATTTTCTAATACACGTGCGGAAGACCATCCGTCCGATCTCACGATTTCTCACTGGTTAAGGTGGAAAAGCCGTTCGATGTGTAAAATTCTCGTTTATCTTATCTTACTCCTACTCCAATTCAATTTACTGATTTAGGGCTTGAACCCGACCAAACGAAGTTCTCTCTCTCTCTCTGTCCCGAAGAGAGATCAGGGTTTCACCAGCTAAACAAAGGGGAGAGATCAAGGTTCCGTTCTCGTACTTTATAGATCGTATTGGTCTCAATTCTTAGTCTCTCTCTCTCTCATTGTTAAGAAAGATGCCCTAGATCTTGTGATTTCTAGAGTTTCTGTTCTGTTCGTTTCTATCACTGCTTGTTTGATTTGATCTGTCCCTTTTTGTTTTCGTATTCGATTGATTCTGTTTGGAATTTTAATAGGTTTTCCAGTCTGGTTTCTATATATCCATGGCGGGAGAACTTCTTGAGTTGTTCGAAGCCGCGAAGAAGGCTGCGGACGCTGCTGCAGCAGAGGGGTCGTCCTCGGGTGGAGCGGAGGAAGTTCGATGTATCGATGCATTGAAACGGCTGAAGAGTTTTCCCGTGACGAAGCAAGATCTTATCGATACTCAGGTATGCGTTTTTTATCGGGTTTGCATAATGTTTTAAGGTATCAGATTCGTTCGAGGGATTCGATTCGGATTTTAGGGTTGAAATTTATTCCCTTTTTTGTTTATTTTTTCCTCTTATTATTGCTTTATTCTTTCTCTGCAACGCATTGTGTTGCAGTTTTTTTTGGTTTGTGTGTGTAAAGAAAGGAAAAGCGAAAAACCTTTTGTATGTTTTTTCCTTGAGGGATATCTTTCGCTCGAAACATTTGGCTTAAGTGGAAGAACTACATGAGATGGTCTGGCCTTTATAGAGAGAAATATGGAAGGCAATACATGTGATTATCTGCAGATAAGTCTCTT
Source organism: Nelumbo lutea (assembly GCF_056320005.1). Lineage (NCBI taxonomy): Eukaryota > Viridiplantae > Streptophyta > Magnoliopsida > Proteales > Nelumbonaceae > Nelumbo > Nelumbo lutea. Next base: position 1,139,543 of record NC_142685.1, on the reverse strand, counting down.
TTCCTTTTTCGAAGGATTATTATCTGCTATATCCGCACATTCGGTTAAAATAACTTTGCTAATTACTTGCTAAAGTAAAATTTCCCATTTAGATAGTTTTTTCTCCCCTTCAATGATTCTTCCTATCTATCCATTATAATTCTTACCCTCTCTGCTTGTGCTAACTGCTAAATGAACACTAGGTTGAAAATGAAAAATAAAAAAAGTAAAACTCATTAGAATAAAGTGGTTATTTCCTAGCGAGCGAGGGTTTGCAGATAGAAGCAATGGTGGCGATTTGCAAACTAATTTTGTAAAGTGACTGAAGTAGCTTTATTGGATGTTTGTAAACAAATGTCTAACCTACCTGGAATGTTGAACTCCTTGTTCAGGATGGTAAATTTTTGTCAACAATTTAATGGTTGTAGGACACTAGTGTGAAGAGCTAATTCTGTTGACAATTGGATTGATAAACGAGTCTTTAGTAGTGATCTATCTAAAATGTGGTAAGGCTATACTATTGAAGTTGAGTTGGCTTGTTTGCAGGGAAGAACAAGCTATCCTTGTGTAATATTCAAGCTTTATTTAATAATCCTTGTTTACCAAAAAAAGGCTATTTCTTTTTTTGTTGTGGCCTTATCAATCAACTGTTGGGGTGAATGAATTGATGCCGAAAGTTGGAATTGCTGCCTTCATGTCAGATTATAAACTCATTCTTTGATATTGTGCTGTATATGGTGATATTTTAGTAGCTAATCATAAACTGGCTAAAATATTCATGGCGTTGGAAACTCCTGAGCTATATAAAGTGCATAATTAAATTAAAGAAAAGCTTTTTGTTTCTATGTTTTTTTACCTGATCCCTATTTAACTTACATATGATATCTAACTTTCAGGTTGGAAAACGTGTTCGCCTACTCACAAAACATCCTAGACAGAAGATCCAGGCTATGGCATCTGATTTGATTGAGATATGGAAAAGAGTAGTTATTGAGGAAACAACTAAAAACAAGAAAAATGGATGCTCAGATAACAAAGATTCTATGAAGCCTGATGTTGCAAAGGCAGAGACCGTCAAGGTTGAGAAGGTGCAAAAGGCACCAGACTCTGTACGGGTCGAGAAGGCTTCAAGGGTTGAAAATGTAAAGGTTGAGAAAATTTCGAGGTTGGAAACTGTCAAAGTTGAAAAACATGGTGATGCCGAGCCTCTTAAGGTTGAAAAGGTACTCAAGGAGGAGAAACAAGTTTCTGGTAGTAAAAGACCATTGCAAGCTCCTAATGGCCCTCCTAAACTGACTAAAATGATCAAATGTAATGATGATGCACGTGACAAAATCCGGGAAATTCTTGCAGAGGCCTTGTCCAAAGTTTCTGATGAGGCTGATGAAGATATTAGGGATGAAGTAAATGCATGTGATCCTATTCGGGTAGCCGTCTCTGTGGAATCTGCAATGTTTGAAAAGTGGGGCCGCTCCAATGGTGCCCATAAGTTCAAATACAGATCTATAATGTTCAACATCAAGGACACAAATAACCCTGATCTACGGAGGAGAGTCCTTCTTGGAGAGGTCAAGCCAGAAAGACTTCTTGTTATGACGGCAGAAGAAATGGCAAGTGATAGAAGAAAACGTGAGAATGACCAAATAAAGGAGAAAGCATTATTTGAATGCGAGCGTGGAGGTCCGCCAAAGGCTACAACTGATCAGTTCAAGTGTGGTCGATGTGGGCAGCGGAAATGCACTTATTATCAATTGCAGACCCGGAGTGCTGATGAACCTATGACAACCTTTGTAACGTGTGTAAACTGCAACAACCATTGGAAGTTTTGTTAGGTTGTCTTTTTAGCTACCGTACCATTGTAATAGATTGACCTTTAGATGTTGAGCCATGAAGCTCCATCTTTCTTTTTCTTGTGATCCATCATTTATGAATTTGGTATTTGATATCCTTCAAAATATGATGTTGGTTAATTGATTAGGGAGAATTTGTTTCAACTTTCATGGCATTTCAGTTATCTAAGATGCGTTTATATATTGGATATCCTTCAAAATATGATGTTATTTTGCTGGTGCGAGATGTTTGTGGGATTTTTTATAGGCCCTTTGTGTAATCCATGATCCTTCTCATGGGCTAGTGACCCGGTATGGCTATGATTTTCAGCTTATTATAGATTTCCGATAGCAACAATGCCAGTGTGCATGCTTAAGCATCAATTCTAAGGAATGGTTTTCTCATTTGGTTCATCTGCATGATTTTCGTTTTTCTAAGTTACAGGGTATAGGAACTTTTAAAGGTCAGAGATTCATGGACCAATTCCTTGGCGGCTTTCTTTTTTGTTGGGGCGGCAAACATGGTATTCCTCGCTTAATTTCTTATTTCACATCATTCGAAGGCTGTCATTGTTTTTAAACCAATACTAGGAATGTGTTATTCCATGAATGATGATGCCAAAATTTTCTTCTACAGGCACCTGAAATCAAGTCTGAAGGTGGTAAAAACTAAAATGTTTCTTTAGATAACATATCCGGAGATTATCTCTAGCTGAACCTGGAAAATGTTTTAATATGGTATGCGTGAGTCTCTCCTGAGCTAGCTGCTAACTGGATTGCCTGCATTGATGGTTTTTGAGACATATATTTTGCAGTCGACTTGGCTGCTATCCAGATGGACGGGGATGTTGAAATTACAACATCTTGCAGATAGGGGGAGCGGAGATGCATGAACCAACGCTAAATTGGTCAGATGGCGCAGAAACAAAATAGTGAGGTATTTTTAATTTTGCTTTTGTACGCACATATACATGGTTCAGACATTAGATCATAGTTTCGGGGTCCACCTTGCCTATGAATTTTGCAAAGTAATGTATCCATGTATTTCCCATTAACAACAAGCAGGATTTACTAAATTAGGCTAATAAAGTTAATGGCTGGATTTAATTACATAAAAAAAAAAGAAGGCTCATGGCTGACATTTGAATGGCAATATAAACTTTTAAGTGCAAATTTATTTATACTGTGATCAATGGATTAAACACATTGGGCACATAACATTTTGCAAAATAAAAGCAAGAATTGTTTTGGATGGGTAGGAAAAACAAGAACTTTCTTCCACGTCAAAATAACGAGAGAATTTTATTTTTTAAAAAATTTTAATTTATACTAAAAAGGAATTTTTTGTTTGGTTTTCTTATTTCAAGGATTTATAAAGGAGAAGAGAACAAGAAGATACCGACTTCTGATCCGTAATAGAGAAAAAATTAGTCTGAGCGATTGGACGAGTTGGATTCTCTTATGGTGGAGATGAGAAAAAAATTAGTCTCAGAAGTGGGAACAGAGGGTCCAACAAAGAGAATCAAAGAAATGAGAATGTAAGCACTAGTAAGGAAATTGAATGTTGTTGTGCTCACCATACAAGAAAACCTTAGTTCCTCCAAAATGTATAACCACTGTACCATGTTCTCGAGCTTCCTCTGTGCTTCGCCTCTCTTTACTAATTCTTGCATCTATATGTTCAGCATCAAGTCCCCCTCCCTCAGCGTCTTCTGTCTTTTCGTTGTCCAGTCTCAACCGTTCTAACCTTTTCCTGATTGCTTTCAGTTCCTCCGTAAGGGAGGCATCAAATGGTACTATATTGGACGGTGTAACCAAGAAGGGGCGGGTTCTCTTTGTCTGAATTAGCCACCAGTATGATATCAATCCGTGGCTTGGGTTTTGACTGATGATCTTGGGTTGCAGGGGTTTCCGGCCAGTGTTCTGCCCGGGGTTTTGCTTTGGGACGAGGGAGGCTGGGGATTGAGTGGTGTTATCTCTGATCTGTTTTGGGGCGATTTTGAATTTGAAAGAGGCAACGCCAATGTTTGGTAAGGCTTTTGTTTATTAAATAAATATTTGTACAGAAAAAGTTTGTATTTAATTTATCCTTAAAACTAAAAGGCCTTTTACTTAATTTATTTTTAATATTTGTTGACGGTTGTGCTATTAGGTGTTACAGCAGAATAATAAATAACAGCTGTGCTTGGTATGAAGGAAAAAGTAGGAAAAGGGAGGGAAACCTTTATAAAACTTGTTTAAGTTTCCTTATCTTTCCCTACTTTTTCCCTCAAACCAAACATAGCCATAAGCATACCAAAATAACAATTTAAGACAAACACCAACGCTGATCTACTAATAAATGAAAGCCATACCAAATACTATGTAAATAAGTCATAAATGTTAGCCAGTAGTAGGGAAAAGGAGGTAGCTCGTCGACAAACAAGCGACTTCAAATTTGAAGTAGGTCTGTAGGTGCGATGTGCGAATTTTATATTACAAACGAAACCTTGGTAGCAAAGATTGATAAGGCTTACCCTATAAACAATGTAATATATTTTATCATAATGGTCTTTTTAGGTAATTAATTTCTGAAAAACTGAGGGGTCCTAACTCCCAAGTGAAAGGTTTGATCCATCATTTACTGCCATCACATCTCCCCTTGTAATCTTTAACCTTTATACATGGTTGAATCTCTTGCAAGATGACTTTGCTTGCAACTGGCCATTATATTTGCCTTTTTTAGGCTGTTTTGTCAATTTTTCCATATGCTCTTTGAAAAGAATACAAATACATCAAATACAAATATATACAATATAAATACATAAAAAATAATGGGAAAAAAAGCTTAAGGATTTTTATTAGGCTTGCCCTGAAATTGTAATTTTAGAATATCAATTAGATAGTCAAATGACTCTCAATCAAAAGTTCAAAAAGCAGGCAACTAGCATTGAGTGAGAAAAAAAAATTAGAAAATCAATTAAATCGTACACCAAAACTCAAAAGCAAGCAACCGACTGAGAAAGAAAAAACTAAAGTTAAAATCATAAGATCGATATTTCGTATTTGATAACAACACAAGGTACTGATCAGTAGCAACAATTACCATTTGTATATAATTAATAATAGTAGGTGATGGAGCGCGATCCGGCTGGTCTTAGCTGTCAACGACCTTGCTTATGAACGGGGTAGCAGGGAACCTGAAATGGAGGAGATGAGGAAGCTCCGGGGGAATCCGGTGTAGCGGCTCCGAAGCTCAAGTTAGAATCATTCAAAAGCAAGATAATACCAGATAGCGCAAAGTTTGCATACCTTCTTTGTTGGGGGGCAGGGGGCTCTTATAATCACTTCGCGCACTCGTTCCGAGGCCCTTGTCAGGTCAGGTATGATTACTCTTGCACTTGTCAATTCGGCTGTCGTCATTTCTGCTGGGACAGAACCGTCACTGCCTAACCGTCTTTCTAACTGGAGATGGCGGTGTCAGTGGCGGTGGCAGGTAGCCGTTTAAAAGTGCGGCCGCCAAGCGTTAGATCTCAAGTCAGTCAGGTGCGGCGCCCTCGGGCACGGACTTCCCCAGTGTCAGGCATGGTACGACTTGTTTTGGTTTTGGTGCCCAGAAGGTGATGCGGAGTGGTGAGTGACGCGAAGTCTTGAGTTCGGAGGTATCTATAGGGCAGGTTAGTTCGGTGAGGTGAATCCCGAACTGTTACAAGGTTGGCCAGCTCGGCGAAGTATATCCCGAGCTGTTACAAGGTTGGTCAGTTCGACGAGGTATATCCCGAGCTGTTATAAGGTTGGCCAGTTCGGATTACTCTGGTTTTGGGTCAATGGTGAGTTCGGGCCCCCCGTAGGGAGTTCGGTCCGCTGGTGTCCCCTTGTTCACGCCTAGGCTTGGCCCTTTTGTCGAGCTGTCGTTTCTGCCACGTATCGCATAACTGTGAGGTCGGGTCAAATCTTCCTTCATCAATTGCCCCCCATTCCTTGTGCCAAGGGTCTTCCCCTAGTGCGGGGAGTTTCACGAGGTAGTAGGTGGATTTGCCCCGTCCTTTGGATCTTGACTGCGCGAGTTGCTTTTGTCAAGGTTCTTCGGTTTCCGTGAATGCTGGAAACGTGCCTACTCATAAATGCTGATGATTGCGACAACGCACGTTTTAAATTTCAAAAATTTGCGCCGTTGGGACGTGGCAGCGGGTCATTCAAAAAGGCGCGCCACTGCTGTACATGCGCGGGCGGATGTTAGGGAGACGTGTGGTGCGGTCAGTTTTGGAAAGATGCGTGTCGGCACGACGTCGGTTTCAAAAAGGCATGCGTTGACGTTTCGCTCTTTTCGGAAAGATGTGCGCCAATCACGTCTCCACCTTTCGGGACGTGCGGTCAGCTAAAACGTGGGCCGTCGAATCGTCTTTGATCTGCACGGTTGATCATTGGTTACTGTAGCTATAAATAGTGGGGGACTCCAGTCGATTTGTCACTTCTGCGGTGTCTACTGAGCTCGCGTCCAAATTTTCAGCTCGCGTCCAAGTTTTTTCCAGCTTGCGTTAAGGCTGGTTACATAGCCTTCAAGTTTCTTTGGCTTGTTCCCGTCTCCAGAGCCTTCAAAACTTTCTTCCGGTGAGTACCTTCCTGAATCCACCTTTTCCACAATGTCTAGCTTTGATAGCTCAGACGACTCTTCAAGTAGGGCCGACGTAGGTTCTACCAACTGAGCCATGTCCCCCGACTGCCTCAGTGATCCTGAGGTGGAACTCGAGGACTATGAACCAATAGGCCGAGCCGCCTCGGGCAGTTTGGCATCTACCTCTCGCCGAGGTCGGATGCTAGACAGGTTTGGTCCCTCGACCATGACGCCTGAGGGGCTTCAATCCATACTTATGTCTTACAACCTTCCCGGGGGGTATACATATTTTATTCTTTCGGGTAGCTTTCCTTGAGAACACGGTCCTGGTGAGATCGTGATTTTTCGAGAGCAGCTCGCTGCGGGGTTGCGACTTCCTTTCCACCCCCTTCTCGTCGAAGTCATAAACCATTTTGGTGTCACCATTGGCCAACTTCATCCGAACTCTATTCGGAACCTGGTGGGGACAGTTTCCCTTTTTTGCGAGCAGAACTTCCCATTGGACTTAGAGATATTCTCCTCCATCTTGATGCTCAAGAGACAGGCGGGTTCTCTTCCTGGGGGAAGACGGGCGTATTACCTTTCTCTTCGCCAGGGTTTTAAGCTTCTGCACGATCTTCCTAATAAGGTCCCGGCGTGGAAGCGAAACTTTTTTGGTGTGCGAAGTGCACAAGGATGGCCCTTTCAGACTAGGTGGGGTGAGGCCGCTCCCGATTCAGGTGTTACTCTTGATAAAGAGACGGTGAAGGGCCTCCGACAATGGGCACGATAGGGTTTAAAGTGCCATCACTACTTAACGGAGGCCAAGCTCATTGCGGCTGGCCTGAGTTCGGGTAGGTTTCTAGCTATGCGGTTTCTTGCTTGCTTTGTTCTTTCATTTTTTCTGATGTCAAACTCGTTTCTGCAGGTGTGATGGATGCGGAGAGAACTCGTGGGGGGTGTCTGTTCCAAGGTATGAAGAGGAGGAAGCGGGTCACCAAGCGAACTCGTACTGAGCTGCCCCTGGACGAGGAGCCCCAAGTTTCAGACCACACGCCGGAGGATCTGCCTCTGCCGCGCCGTGACACATGCTATGGTGGTAAGCTAGATTCCGTCTGCCTTTTTCATTTCCTGTCGCTTTTGCTGTTATTGCTCACTTGTTTCTTTTGGTAGGTGAATTCTTCAATTCATGCCTTAGCGGCCCAAGTGGAGAGGAGCTCGCGACAGGCGCGAGCTGCTGAGGCTACCACTCATACTGCTGAAGAAGCTTTCCGTGCTGCAGAGGCAAATACCCGGGCTGCTGAGGCGATCACTTATGCTGTCGAAGAGGCTGCTCGCGTCGCGATGGCCAGGTGGCAAGGTCTCAGCGTGACGCCGAGGCTATGGGGGTAGTTGTCAAGCATATGGCGGACTTGAAGTTGGATTTGCAGCATCAAGTCGAATATCTTCAGGAGAACATCAGGGAGAGAACATAGATTTTTTCCCAAGGCATTGAAGACGCCAAGAAGAAGGCGGCTGAAGACTACATTGCCTCTCCGCGTTTTGACGATCTGATGGTGGATTCTTATAGGAGGGGGTTCAAATTGAGTAGGTGGATGATCTAGAATACGTACCCCGACCTCGATGTTAGTGCCATATCCACTTCGCGTATAACTCAGGAGATGGCCAATGCTACCGATGGCGAGCCGGACTCTGAAGGAGAGGCAGGGCCTTCGGGTGTTGTTGAAGTGCCTTCTGATGGCGAAGAAGTAGCTCCGGGCATGTAACAACTTTTTTTTTTATAAGTCCCTTCTGATGGCCAATGTACTCCTGTTTCTTGCAACGGAATAGATAATCTTTTTGCCCAAGTGTTCCTTTTCCCCGAACTGATTCTTTGCCGAACTGAATATGCCACTTTCTTGTCCGGGTTATTATACTTCCGCGACCTATTTTGCCGCGAAGGCTTTTTGCAGCGAATTGATTTTTTGCCAAGCTGATAATATGCTTGACTTCTTTGCTTGTTTACGCCGAGGTTCCTCTTGGCTCTGCATCGTGGCCCATAGGACCTGATTTCGTCCACTTCTCTTGGCGGTTTATAGGTAGTATCGCCTTAAGTTCACGATGTTCCACGCTCGATGTACTTGTTTGCCTTCCAAGGTTTCGAGTTCGTATGCCCCCCCGAGCGCTCTTTTTACTTTATAGGGCCCTTCCCAGTTTGGTCCAAGTTTGCCCACGCCGGGTTCGGGCACCATAATCTTACGAAGGACCAGGTCGCCGACTCGGAAGCTTCGTTGCTTTACTCTGGTATTGTAGTAGCGAGCTACCTGCTGCTGGTATGCCGCTGTTCGGATATGCGCGAGGTCCCTTACCTCGTCCAATAAGTCAAGGTTGGTACGTAACTCGTCTCCGTTCGTCCGATCGTCGTATGTTTCTAGTTGCAATGTTGGTACTTCGATTTCCGCCGGGATCACTGCTTCAGTGTCGTAGGTGAGGTTGAAGGGGGTTTCTCCCGTGGCAGTCTTTTTTGTAGTTCAGTGAGCCCATAAGACACTTGGTAGCTCTTCGGCCCACAATCCCTTAGCTCGATGCAGACGTGCTTCCAGTCCGCGCAGGATGGCTCTGTTCATTACTTCTGTCTGACCGTTTGCCTGCGGGTGCCCGACTAATGTGAAGTTTTGCCGAATCCCCATGTTCTGGCACCACTCTTGGAACTTAATATCCTCGAACTGCTTGCCGTTGTCGGAAATTAATACTCGAGGTAACCCGAAGCGACATACTATGTTCTTCCAAAAGAAGTTCTGTATGTTTCGGGCCGTAACAGTTGCTAGAGGTTCGGCTTCTATCCACTTCGTAAAGTAATCTACTGCAACAACTAGGAATTTTCTTCCACCTGTTGCTGGTGGGAATGGCCCCAGGAGGTCGATGCCCCATTGTGCAAAGGGCCACGGGTTGGCGAGGTATTTGAGGTCGGAGGCAGGTTGGCGGTGGATATTGGCGTGCTTCTGACACTTGTCGCATTTTCTGACGAGCTCGACAACTTCTGCCTTCATCGTTGGCCAGTAGTATCCTTGTCGAAGTGCTTTTTGGACGAGTGCTCTGCCCCCCAAGTGTCCGCCGCACAGGCCTTCATGAGTGTCGCGGAGTACGAACTCGGCTTCGGTAGGTCGCAGGCAACGCAAGTAGGGGAGCGTGTAGGACCGTCGGTATAACTGTTCGTCTATTATGACGTATTTGGCTGCCTGGCGCTGCACCCTCTTGGCCGCATTGCGTTTTGCAGGGAGGGTTTCGTCTATCAAGAAGCTCGCGAGTGGGTCGATCCAACTCGGCTCTGCTTCCAAGACGGGAGTGACCTCCTCTGTCCCCCCGAGAATACTAGGCCGAGGTAAGTCCTCTATGTAAACAGTTCTCATGTCGTTGTGACTTGTGCTGGCTAACCGGGACAAGGCGTCAGCCTCAGTGTTCTCTGACCTCGGGATTTGCCTGATGAAATGTGATTGGAAGTTGAGCAGGGCTTCTTTTACTTTGGCCAAATATGCGATCATGGAGAGCTCGCGTGCTTCATACTCGCCTATAAATTGGTTGACCACGAGCTGGGAATCGCTACAGATGACCAAGTGTTTTGCCTTTACCTTTCGCGCTAGGTCCAGCCCAGCTATCAGTGCTTCGTATTCTGCCTCGTTGTTGGATGCTGCGAACTCAAAGCGTAGTGCGTATTCTAATTTTGTGCCGCCCGGGCTGCATAAGACTATTCCAACTCCGCTATCTTGCCGGTTCGAGGAACCATCCACGTGAAGGATCCAGGGCTCCTCATCCCAGTTTGCATTTCGCCTGACCAGGAGAGATGCCACACTAGCTGCTACTTCACGGGGTTCGGACTCTATTGGCTCGGGAGCTCCGGGTTCGCCCGAATTGGGGACGTCAGGCTCAACCTGCGGGGCTTCGTGGCTGAAAGTTTACTCGGCGATAAAATCTGCCAAAGCTTGGGCCTTAATAGCGGTTCTTGGTTTGTATTGGAGGTCGTACTCGCTGAGTTCGATGGCCCATTTCGTCAGTCGACTGGAAACCTCGGGTTTGAGTAAAACTTGTCTCAGAGGTTTGTTAGTCAGGACGATAACGGTGTGAGCCTGGAAGATGGGTACCTTGTCTATCTGCGGGTACCTTGTCTCTGCTCCCTACAAAATTTTACTAACATAATAGATGGGTCGCTGGACCCGGTCTGTTTCTTTTATTAGTACCGAACTGACCACCTCGTCGCTTGCCGAGAGGTACAGTTCTAAGACCTCGCCCTCCTCGGGCCGGGATAAGGTTGACACACTAGCGAGGTAACCTTTTAGCTCGTCGAACGCGAGCTGGCAGTCCTGGGTCCACTCGAACCCTTTGCCTTTGATTGCTTTGAAGAAAGGTAGGCAACGGTCTACCGATTTGGACATGAAGCGGCTTAGAGCGGCTATGTGGTCGTTTAGCCTCTGAACCTCTTTTACTTTCCGATGTGGTCTCATATCTAAAATGGCTTTTATCTTGTCCGGGTTGGCCTCAATACCACGCCGATTGACAATGTACCCTAGGAATTTGCCCGAGGTGATGCCGAAGACACATTTGTTGGGGTTCAATTTCATGCTAAACTGACGCAGGGTTTGGAAGACAGAATCTAAGTCTTGTACTAATTCTTGTGAAAACTGAGTCTTGACGACCATGTCGTCTACATAGCACTCTATCTTTGTGCCAATCAGGGGCCAAAACAGCCTATTTACAAGTCTTTGGAAAGTCGCCCCGGCATTTTTTAGTCCGAAGGGCATGACCTTGTAGCAATATAGGCCGAACTCGATTATGAAGCTGGTTTTTTCCTCATCGGATGGGTCCACCCGGATTTGGTTGTAGCCCGAGTAGGCGTCCAGGAAGCTTAGCAACTCATTTCCCGAGGTCGCGTCCACTAGGCGGTCAATTCTGGGGAGGGGGAAGCAATCTTTTGGGCAAGCTCAGTTTAGGTCGGTGTAGTCAACACACATGCGCCACTTGCCATTTTCCTTTTTTACCAACACCGTGTTGGCCACCCAGCTCAGGTAATGGACTTCCCTTATGAAGTTTGCTACGAGGAGCTTCTCGACCTCCTCGTCGACCGTCCTCTAGCATTCTGGGGCTAAGTTGCGTTTCTTCTGTCTAACGGGTCTGACTAAAGGGTCAGTATTAAGTTTGTGAGTTATAAGGCCGGGGCTAATGTCGGGCATGTCGGCCGCGGACCAGGCGAAAATATCTAAATTTTGAAGTAAAAAACTCACCAGTTCGGTTCGTAGGGGTTCCTCAACGGAAGCTCCGATCTGAAGTGTGTGAGCTGGGTCCGTAGCCGAAGTCGGGATTGTGACCGTTTCCTCCATGGGCGAAGCTCGTTCCTCACCTTGCTCCGCAGGCCGCTCCAGTTCGAGGTCGTCGGCTGCCTTGGTTTTTCCCTTCAGGGCGGCAACATAACACTTGCGGGACTCGAGCTGGTCGCCCCGCGCTACCCCCACACCGAAGTCCATAGGGAACTTCATGGCCAAAAAGTAGGTGGAGACCACCGCCCGTAGGATATGCGTGATTGACCGCCCTATTATGGCATTGTATGGGGAGGGGGTCGCGACCACCAGGAAGTCATGGTTGAGTCTGACCGCACAAGGCCATGTGCCGACTTCCACAGGTACTGTTATTTTTCCGAGGGGCCTGACTTCCTCTTCGCTGAAACCCACCAGGGGAGTGTCGCGGGCTTCAGCTCGCTCCTCTGTAGTTGTAGCTGGTCAAATGCTGATTTAAAGAGGATGTCCGCTGAGCTGCCCGAATCTACGAGTACGCGTGGAACCTCGAAGTCGCTGATCCTTAGTTTAATGACAAGCGCGTCATCATGGGGGTAGCGGACCCCTCTCGCGTCGTCCCCCATGAAGAAGATTGGTTCTTCGGTCTTTGGTCTCTTTGGGGGGTTCCGTTCTTCGAGGGCCGCTGCCGAGGTACACCCCGCTACCACCGAACCTCCCACAATTACATGGATGGTTCCCCGAACTGGCCTCTCTTCCGGAGGCTGTCACTGCAATGGTTCGGCAGGTCTGCTACTAGACTCGGGGGCATCCTTTTCATGCTCTCCTTGCCGACCTGCCTTATTGTTATTATTGTTGTGCTGTACAAAGTTTCTCAAGTATTCGCGACGGATGAGCCCCTCTATCTCGTCCCGGAGGTTATTACACTGCTCTGTACTATGACCATGGTCTCTATGGAAACTACAATACAAATTCTTATTTCTCTCGTTCGGATTTCCCTTTAGGCGAGGTTGCCACTTCACGTACGGGGCGCCTTTGATCGTCATTAAGATCTTGGTCCGCCTTGTGTTTAATGACGTGTAATCCGTCTGAACTACTAGGGGGGCTCGGAACGACTGGTTCGGCTTCGGCTCCCGGGCCGGGTTTTTTCTGTCGACCGGGTTGGAGAGCTCGCCCTCCCTCTTTCTTTTCTCATTCCCGCCTTCGGTTCGTTGGTTGATTTCTTCCTCTGTCCTCATGAACTTATCCGCGAGCTTGAGGAATTCAGCCACGATTGCGGGCTGGTTAGCCACCATGTGCCATTTGAATTCTTTGTGCATCACCCCTCTTTTGGCTGCCGCGAGCTTTACTGCGGGGTCCAACCGCGATATCTGCAAGCATGCTTCGTTGAATCGCTTGATGTAGCCCCGGATGGATTCTCCTTCTTTTTGGACTACTCCGAAGATGCTTTCCTCTGTTCTGGAGCACTGTTGGCTGGTGACAGTGTGCGGTGAAGACTTGCACGAACTGGGCCCAGCACTTTTTCAACCCGGGGGCCAGGTTCCTGTACCAAGTGTGGGCTACCCCCCTGAGGGTGGTGGTAAATGCCACGCACGTGCACGATTCGCTGGCCCTGGCGAGGTGCATTTGAGACTGAAAGGCGTCAACGTGGTCATTGGGGTCGAAGGACCCGTCGTACTTGTCCAGAGGTGGGAGTTTGAAATTTCTGGGTAAGGGGACCACTAGGAGTTCTGATGCGAGGGGGGAAGGAACCGAGAGAATCGGGGCGGCTCCTACCTCGTCCGAGCTCGTCTCTTTGCCTCTGAGTTCTGACAAGGAACGGGTGACGGTTCGGCGACTTCGTTGTTGAGTGGGCCTTGTACTGGCGTTGCTGGCCTCCATGTTACCGAGCTCGATGGGCCCGGAATGCTGGTAATCTGCCGCCAGGGCGCCGAATTGTTTTCCGTGAGTGGGAACTCGGGCTTGGAGCGCCGGGGTGCCAACCTCGTGGGCGAGGTTCCCGACCTGCCTGCGGGTTGCGAGGCGGGGATGGCATTTTTCTCTCTTCGGCCTGGGGATGAGGCCTAGCTGTTAGGGGGGTTCTAGGGCCGGGAGGCCTTCGCCTGGTGGGGACGTCCATCCTGCGGGGAGGCCTTGACCGGCCTCGGAGCGGGGTGGCGAGGTGGAAGTAGTGGTTGGTTCAGTGGCAGTTGGGGGAACTGCTGTTGATAGTGATACTAGGAGATGTTGTGCAGTACTTGGTGCTGGTGAAGCTGGTGCTGCTGAAACTGTTGCATTTGGGCTTGCATTGCCCGCATGCACCGCATCAGGTCGTCCAATGGGTTTTGGCTGGCTGCTAGGGGGACGGCAGTCGGTTCAGTAAAGGTTGTCTCAATGGGGAGAGGAAAGGGGATGCTTGTGGTAGGAAGGTTTACGGGCGCCACTGCTTGTGGCGCGTTCAAGCTGGGGATCCCATCCACCGAAAGGGGGATGGTGAACTGTCCAACGCACACCACGGGGACTTGAAGTTGTTCCCCGGTGGTGTTTGTCTCCGTGCCACGTCTGGCGTTGCTGGAAGAGGCCATGAGTGTTGGGTTTTTTGAAGAAAAGGGGTTATGGAAGTTTGGAGGGAGGCTTTTTGAAGCGTTCCCACAGACGATGCCAATTGATGGAGCGTGACCTGGCCGGTCTTAGCTGTCAACGACCTTGCTTCTGAACGGGGTAGCAGGGAACCTGAAATGGAGGAGATGAGGAAACTCCGGGGGGAACCCGGTGTAGCGGCTCCGAAGCTCAAGTTAGAATCCTTCAAAAGCAAGATAATACCAGATAGCGCAAAGTTTGCATACCTTCTTTGTTGGGGGGCAGGGGGCTCTTATAATCACTTCGCGCACTCGTTCCGAGGCCCTTGTCAGGTCGGGTATGATTACTCTTGCGCTTGTCAATTCGGCCGTCGTCCTTTCTGCTGGGACAGAACCATCACTGTCTAACCGTCTTTCTAACTGGAGATGGCGGTGTCAGTGGCGGTGGTGGCAAGTGGCCGTTTAAAAGTGCGGCCGCCAAGCGTCAGATCCCAAGTCAGTACGGGCGGCGCCCTCAGGCACGGACTTCCCCAATGTCAGGCATGGTACGACTTGTTTTGGTTTTGGTGCCCAGAAGGTGATGTAGAGTGGTGAGCGAGACGAAGTCTTGAGTTCAGAGGTATCTATAAGGCAGGTCAATTCGGCGAGGTGAATCCCGAACTGCTACAAGGTTGGCCAGCTCGGCGAGGTATATCCCGAGCTGTTACAAGGTTGGTCAGTTCGGCGAGGTATATCCCGAGCTGTTATAAGGTTGGCCAGTTCGGATTACTCTGATTTTGGGCCAAGGATGAGTTCGGCCCCCCCGTAGGGAGTTTGGTCCGTTGGTGTCCCCTTGTTCACGCCTAGGCTTGGCCCTTTTGTCAAACTGTCGTTTCTGCCACATGTCGCATAACTGTGAAATCGGCCAAATAGGCAAGAGGCAGGCTGGCAAGCATGCGCAAGCAGGTTTTAATTAAATTTATTAAGGGAAAACTAGGTGCAATTGAAATTTAAAAGTTCTTTCCCTCCATCATATATATCATGCATGGCTGCATTCGCAGACGCGTTTCCTTCTTTACGATTACGAGGCATGAGAATGAGTATCACGTTGCTTAAGAGCCGTGAAAACCCTAGAGCTCTTATCGAAGATCTGAGCCCTGCGACTGTAGTCCTTAGGCTCACGTCCCCCGTCGTTCCCCACGATCGCCTCTTCCGCCGGCATTCCACTACCTCTGCTAATCCCCTCTTCCCCTCGCAATTCTCTTTCGTAGCTCCCAATTTCATCCGGCCCTCCGCCGTCGTATTTGATTCTCCATCCAATTCCGGCGGAGGATACTCATGTTTGGGCTCCACCACTTCCCATTCCTCGCCGGACTTATTCAAGTTGAAGACCTGCGCCTGTGTCTTCCGTCCATGTACAGATGCTTGTTGTTTTGGCCAATATTTGGACTTGAACACCGATAGCAGTAACTCCTGACGAAACCCTGGCATTCCAATGGACGCACAAAGCTTGCGGCGTTGAGTTGTACGACTGTAAGGAGGTTCAGTTGCAGTCGGCCGGTAAATCATAGAAGCAGAGAAACGGTAGTTAGTGTTGTAGGCCTGATAAATCCGGACTTCCATGACCATGGTGATGGTGCGTTTAAATTAACACTAGTCTGTCTAATCTATGATAGCGACTGTAGGAGTAATCAGGACTTTCAATTTCATGTACGTACTGACTGCTGGTTCCTCATTCCTGGCTGAGTTCGAGTTCTGTACTTTCTGTCATGACTCATGCACGTCCTACAATATATGATGACTCATGAATGAGTGATCCTTTACCCCTAGCTGCTCCCACCAATTTCATTTCAATAATTTTATTATTCACATAAACTAAACGATCCAACACCTCATGCCACGTGGCGCTTGAGATCCACATGTCAACTGTGTAGCTTAAATCTTTTTGTGAACATAGGCATCGTCATTATTATTAGCGAGCGGTGGCGCTTAATAAGTTGATACGTGTCTTCACCAACTGACGATGATGATATGACGTATCCGATCGAGGAGGAAATTGTTCCTCACCGTCACACAACTAAAATTTCAATCAGCCATGTTATTGGCGCTGAAATTTCTGGAAACTTTTTGAGAGTGACATGCATCCAAAATCCCAATGTAGCATGGAATAATAACTCTAACGCAAAAAAAAAAAAAAAAACCTTAAATGACTGAAATATACCAAATAACAAAATACATCAATTTTTGAAAAATAAATAATTTCACATATCATCGATTTTTGAAAAAAACGATAGTGAAAAATCAGTATCAATGTCAAACATCACTTACCAGGGTTCCAGGTCCGGTTTTGGACCCAAAACCATCTTACCAGGGTTCAGACCGGATGGTTGGACCATTTGACTCAGGAACCGGTGATCAAAGTGGTTCCATTTCCGGGTCGGTTTAAAAACCATGCTTTGAACGTTGGTTTTAATGAAATCTTTACTTTCCAGAAAAAAAATTTTCTTTAAGTTACCAGACCAGTGGATAATTAGTTCACTTGGAAAATCAAACACCTGATGAGAAATAAGGGCCAAGAAAAAATATATTAACATTGAATAAAATTATTACAATGATGACTTATTGCTTGTTAATTTATGAAATTGAAATCACTAAATAAATAGAGTTAGCACATCCACATTTACATGAATAAATTGATTTGCGAAGAAAGTTAAATACCCGATCAGGTGAAAATCTAGAATTCTGCACATAAGAACCACCTGCATTGGGCCTTGCTGAAACAATGTACATAACCATGAGCAATACCCTATATCTATCCGTGCCCTTGATGATCTCAAGCTTACTTGGAGGATACAACCAACTTCAGGTTCCTGATAAATTATGTTGAACGTTCTCTCAATCTCCTCTCAGCAGCCAGAGCAGCAGCTACCACAGGAGGCAAATGCATTAAGCTTCCTCTTGGCTCATTATTGTTTTCAAGTGGCATTGTATGCAGCGATGTTGAGAAGAGGGACTCTACATCTTTGAGCGTCAGAACTGGTTGATCTTGATTTTTAGTGTTTCCACTAATGACAAAATTGCCTGTCCTGCCTCTGTTCAATTTGTAGATGCTCTCTTCAACAGTATCTTTCACCTACCAGGAGGAAAATCGATTGTAAAAGTTTATCTGTGCTTTAAGGCAACTTCACCCTGGATATTTAAGCTCATAAAAAAATCAATAAACGGAAAGGAGAAAGAATAGAAATACATTCATTAAAAAAAGAGATCCTTGAAAGTGCTTAAAAGTATTGTTCCACTCTTCGTTTATAGTAACTAGTAGAGTGGCACATGCACTAGGAACATAAATGGACAAGAATTTTTAGATGGTTGTCTTGACGTGAGGCCAAGGCAAGTATTGGCGTTATATAGTAACATGAACTGCACAACCGTGTGATGGTGTATAACTGTAAACTTAAAAATGCCATATTTTTTGCTAGGCTAGTGCAGATACCATTCCTTTTGATGACCACTTCTTTAATTGCATTCATGGATAGGATCTGTAACAAAGGATCAGAGGTGGAAAGCCTATCAAATAGTCTCAAGGTCCAGGTAGAGCCTCCTTACAGAAAACCATTGGACTAGATGGCTTAAGTAATTGTAACTCTTGTCATGAAAAGAGTTCACCAAGTAGGGCTGCAGACTGCTTACTTGTAATGAAAACCATTATATTTCTAAATAAACTGTAAAGATGGTTGCATAAGTAGAAGAATGGACATACTATAAAACGATGAACAAGTGTCATCTTCTCTTGTCCAATCCGGTGGACCCGGTTGATTGCTTGTGCTTCTGCTGCTGGATTGAGCAGTGGCTCTACAAGAACAACATGTTGTGCTTCCAATAAATTAAGACCATTAGCTCCATGTTGGATTAAGAGCAATAATACTTGAATGGATTTAGGTTCTCCCTGCTGATCATGTATTTTGCCAATTCCTTCCACATTACGGTTCTGGCCCTTGAACTGTGAGATGGCAGCATGCGATTTCCTGTAGTTTCAATGATTATATGCCATAATTATCAGTAATTTGAATAGAATATTAGCCCATAAATCAGCTCAACCAATAACCTCACTATCTATTAATAAGATATTTCAACTATTTCAAGGACCACAATCAACAGTTCTCACATATAGCCCCAACCAAATTGCCAGTCATTTCATCAGCCTGGTTTTAGGGTAGGAAGTGGAATACTGGTTTCATCCCCATACATGTGGCAAGCCATTCCACCAGCCAACAATGTACATAATCTACAAAGCACATGCTGTATGTTTCTCAAGTCAGTCAAGAAAGTTTTCTTTTTAGCCTTAATAGTAAGTGCTGATGTGTCCCATGCATAGAAGACCATCAACAGCACCCATAAGTGATCTGTTGCCAGTTGAAGGGGCTGGGAGGGCTAGGGGTAGATCAAAGAGGACATGTTTTGCAGTAAGAAAGAGTTTAATCCCTCAATTTAACAATGGATATGGCACTAAACCAAACAGAATGACAAAGCAGCATTCATGTAGCTGACCCATATAGTTGGGACAAGGCTTAGATGATGATGAATGATAAGTGCTGACATTTTACCATAGAACCAAGCAATGGCCCTATATGTATAAACAAACTTATGCATATAAATGTGCATGTGGTGTGTATTTGTGCATGCGTATGTGTGTGTGTGTGTGTGTGTGTGTGTGAGAGAGAGAGAGAGAGAGAGAGAGAGGTATTTTAGTATATTATTTTATTTCATTTTGTTGCTTTCTGTGTCCTAAATCCTCATGAAATAACTAGAGTGCATTTGCGTATGTATGTGTGTGTCCATTGGGAGGCAGCAATATCAAATCATAATCACTATTTTTTAGTATTTATTATCATTTCTATGCAAGTATAAGCATGTGCAAATTAGGGGGAAAGTGATGAAAGAGAGAGTATGGCACGGATGATGGAAAAGAGTGGATATGGAGATTTTATCAGAGAGGGAAAATATAATGTGTGCATGAGTATGCCTGAGGAGGAAGGGAGGGAGTACGTTCCTGACCTACCGGGGTAGGGAGGGGAAATCTTACCCAACACCCCATAAAAGAAGCCTAAGATGTTCCACTCCATAAAAACATAATTGTGCAACTAGGAGCAAGATGTAAAAATTTGTCTTCAAATTTTAGGAATTGCGGTTGCATATCTGCTTCTAATTTCAGAATACATGGATTAAAGCGATTGAGTGATTCTGGTTACTAAGGAGAGGACCTCATTATGACAAGAATTTTACTAGGAGTGGTGATTCAGGAATACCTTGTTTTAGCTACTAGTACTCTTTTGAAATGACAAGATATCTGCATGTAATTATTTTAACACCAATCATATGGTAACAAAAGACATTTCACGGTATTAATACCATGAAATGGTTAAACCTGCTTCCGTATAATGGAATGCATCTTTTTATTCTTAGAAGTTTTTTTATCAATAATAGAATTTATTCTTAGAAGTATTGGGACATTTATCTTTCCAATTCTGATGCCCATTAAAAAATGGAATGCCCACATCACTACTCTCTATTCAAGTAGAAGAAGAAAATATGCCTTGAATAAGTGATTATCAAAATACAGATTCAGAATAAACTGTTTGGGCAATACTCATACCTGCCTCCTTTCATCCGGATATAACTGATGCCATTAGCAACCAAAGCATGTTCCAACACATCTAAAACATCATTCCAACTGGAGAACACAAGGACTTTTGCTTTTGGGTCAGTAGATTTGATCCACAGGATTCTCCTTGTGACTGCTTCAAGCTGCATGGTACAGAAGAAAAGGACATCGATAGGACAAGATTTAAGACTTACGAAGCAAAAACGCTTCCAGTTAAAATTCACTAGATCAAATAAATTTGGATGGTAATGTAATCAAGAACAAGTTCAAAACAAAGTTTCTGAAAACTGTTGAGGGCATGCTAAATGAACCAAAACTACAGGTTGAAGTGAGCAATATATGCATACAGGTTTAGATTAAGCCTGGGCAGTGGGAAACCTAAATCCAAGCAACCACATATGACATAACCCAAAGAATAGGCTGCCAGATGGTGTAAAGATTGACTGTGGTAGTTTGGCTGAATGCAGGATTGAGCACATGGAAGCATATAAGTAGGACTGCTGAGATACCGGATCATTTTTTTTTTGGTGAATCATACAAAAGGATTAGCGACTAAGAGAAATCTTGTGAAAGACCCTATTAAATAAAAAATTTAAACTGAAAGTTTTACTCTAAAGTAGCAAAACTCAAAATGGCCCTACCAGTTCTATGCTTAAGTGTGTATAGAAAGCAAAAAATTAAAATAATATACCAAGCAAAGATCTCTGTTCTTTTCCCAGGACTTACCTATCAAAGGAAAAGATAACTTTCATGGTTGTTTTCCTTGAAATAAAACATGCTGTTTTCTCTCTTTTTTGTATCTAGCTTATGATTAAGCTCATCATATGCCTTACACCTGACTTATTCGCTTTCTAGCCTCCTTTCTAGTGGGTTTTATAATTCCAAATTCTCTTCCTTTTTTTTTTTTGTCTTTTGTGATAGAATAGCTTTGAATCGATAACCTTTTCCTCAGAGGCTTTCCTGTCCCTTTCAAATTCTCCTAATACCTCTTTTATTATTTATTTTATATAATTAATCATTTCGGCCACACATCATTAGTTTCTACATATAAGTTCTATTTACCTCCCTCCTTTCCAAAACCACCAATTTATGTTTTATAATGAAATTTATTCTTAGGAATAACTTTATAGTCATCACATATTGTTCATTCTGTTTTTATAGTAAGGAAAAAAGTCTGCTTGGCTCATATTTGGTCTACCTTCAAATGTTATCATTCTTTCCAAAGTATGTCTTTTCTATTGCTAGATAATATGCTATTGCAAATTCTAATATTACTTATCCTGCCTCATTTCTCTCCCTGAAACCACATTTCCTATGAACACTATCATGCCAATATTTCCCCAATGTGTCCCTTTAAATCCACTCATATGGGCCTCATGGGACTTGAAATCTCGAACATGATTAATGGAGAGAACGTCAGCATTCAGATGGATCCCTTTTCCTGTTTGGGGGACTTTGAAGCAGATTCATGATCTTCATCAATCATGTGACAAAAAGCTGAAGGCAGATGATGGAATAACTTTGGGTTGGCTCTGATGTTATGTGCTGTTGGGCATGGCTGATTTGGCTAGTAAGGAGGTTTTGAGTGGAGATGTAAGTGGTTGAGTCAGGGGTAATGCTGTAAGATCCTTGTTTTGTGTTGGCCCTATTGGGGAGAAGTTGAGTTCTCGGGAAGAGAGGTTGTAGTGGTGTTTGGCCAGGAGATTTTAATAGATCTAAGGTGGGCCTCTTGAGGTTGAGAGGGATAATTCTTTGAACCTAAATTATAGTGTACCAGAAATCAATATAACTGGCTTTCATATGCAAAATGTGATCCGGGAGTCTGCTCCACGTTTTGCGCAAGTCATGGCTTTTGAAGAAGGGAATGGGATTAATAACAGCAGAGAAGGAACACTATTCAAAGGAATCAGGTTGCAGGGTTGTTCCACAGAAGATCTAGACAGGAAGGAGATAAATGCTAGTGCAGGGAAGTGAATTAAGAGAAGTCAGAGACTGGACCATATTACTAAAGTTTTTTCCTGACTAGTCGGGGATTATATGGGGATAGGTTTTTAATAAGTTTAAGAGGAGGATCCATGGTGGTTTCTCAGAAAACATTTCTAGGAAATGAACCTAGAACTGACCAGTAGCTGACCTTGATGTTTCGGTTAAATATCATTTAGAATATGTGGATAACTCAGTTAGGGAAGCTGTGGAGGAGCATGGAATTGATTCAGCCTCAATTCATCAAGTTCATAAGATGGACATGAAATTGGATATTGATCTAGTGGTAAGCAAAGAAACTTGGGCCTTTCTTCTTAGGAGGGGAGGAGCATACAAGAGAAGCATTTCTTGAATTAGAAGAGAAAGAGAGATTGAGTAATGGTATTTCTTATAATATTTAACCAGAATTTTAGTAGGAAGATTAAAGGTTGAAGTTGGAACCGGTTTGGAGATAGGTGGCTGTCTTTTGATTTTTGGTATGATTTCAAATGTGTCATGAATGGAGGAGATTGGGGCTAATTTGTCGTAAGAATTGGCGGATGAGTTTGTATGAGAGCTGGATGGGTTTCGGGACTTTTATACTGCAAGGGTCATTTGAAGTTCATTGGCTGGGGAGTGGTAGGTTTCTTTTGTTGGGGCTAGATTCTGGATAGGGAAGGGAGTTAGGCCTTAGGACTCTTCATTGCTTCTTTTATTCGCTTTTCTCTATGGATTTGTTTTGGCATGGATATATTTAAATAAAATTTCTCTTTTACTATAAAAATATCCTTTCTCCATTTGGAATTTTTTGAATTAGTCTCATCAAACTTTTCCCAAAATCGCCTTTTAACATTTGTTGTTTCCCTTTTTAGGTCTTTATCCAGTGGTGCTAAAACTTGAATAAAAGATAATTGAGATTGTAGAGGGGAATGTTGCACCCATTTGGAAAATATGTCCTTGAATAGAAAATCATGGTTGCTAAGGAGAATGAAAATTACATCTAATTTAATACAACTTCTAGAGGGTTTGATCATGGTTAGTAAACATGCATATTTTGTATATTGGAACAAAAAACTATTGACTTGTAATACAATGAAAATTTTATGTGAATATACAAGAAAAGACATATGTACATGTGAAAAGTACACTATGAGAAAGGAAGCTTAGAGAGAGAGAGAGAGAGGGAAAAGAGGTAATTGTTTCATCCCATACAAATTACAAGTAAGTTTTAAGTGGGCAATAAGGGTAGACAAAAGAGGTAATTGTTTCATCCCATGGATACTCCAAAGGTGTAGCAAGGTAATTCAGGTTGTTTTAACTGAATAAAAGCCACAAAAAGAATAAAAAAATTTATAATATGATTAACTAGAAAAATGATTTAAATAGGACGATATTTCTAAAATATACCTTTGATCCCCTTGATAATATTATATGCATCTCTATATCCCTAACTTTAAGCAATACAAAGCGATTTTTTTTAATAGATGATACCTAAAAGATTTATGCTAAATTTTTATCCCACCAACCATAATCCATACATACAAACAAATATGTGTATATATACAAAATTACAAATATGTATACCAAATTTACTCCTGAATTTTCAAATAGAATTCCTATTAAACAACAATGTAGTTCTTATTTTCCATAGATTGATTTCTCCCGACCAAATTTGTAATTGTAATCTGTCCCAAACTCTATTTTTCCTATATACATATCTACTATAGGTCTATCGCGTTCATGCTTAGAAGGATAGAATTGTAAGACTTCCATTCCTGGATCATAGTTTGTCAAGGCAATGCTTAGGCGACAAGGCATCCATAGAGGGTTGCCTCATTTAAACACCAATCTATTTTGTACATGGCGCTGTGAAACATTTTGTGTATTCTTTATCTTAGAGATATAATAATAAATAGACATGTTGAACTAAATTATTCATTTTGTGGGTTTGTACAAAATCATCTCTAGGGTTTATTGGAACCACTCACTACAAGCATCATATGTACAAAATCAACCAAATATTATTCCAATACCAATCACCACATTTTTATCATGAAACTACTATAGGGGTGACAATCCTAGGAAAAACAGGAATTATAGAATTGTCACTATCATTATAAAATATCTCTTAAACAACTTAAATAATGACTATAAAACTTGAAGACAATTAAACTATAACTAGACAAACCAAACTCTAAATCCAGAACCACAGACATGGAAATGACCAACATACTTCTACTGTTGAAAAATATAAAATTAGATAAAATTTTCAAAAACTCTCTATATAACCACTTGAGTTCTGCATCACCCTTTTTACCTATCCTTGATATATATATATATATATATATATATATATATAACCCTTAACAGAAGTTCTTTGGATGAAAAGAAAGACCCTTTACCCAACTTGGATATGATAGAGCTGTAAACCAAAGAAGTGTGTATGGAACTTCTATCCTTCAACAAGGAAAACTTAAGCAGCTTAAGGAGGTCTGTGTGCACATCATGTCTTATGTAAGACAAATAGAGATATCGTGTGTGACAAACAAAGGACTAGGAAGAAATTCAAATTTTTTTACACCTTATGTGAGACAAAAGAAACCCAATGACCATCAAGGACCAGGTTCCAATAGTCAAACAGAGACATCAGGTGGAGATAACATCCAAAATCCTCTCAGGGGAACCACCTCTACATCTACTAGAGATGAGATACTGTTATTCGTAAATAGAATAAAAAAAAAAAAAAACAGAATGCGTGTTAAGAGTTAGTAAAATTAGATAGTTATGTCTCCGTTGTCAACCTAGTTCAGGACACAGAATTTGTGTCAAGGGCAGGAAGGTGAAATAACATCTAGAAAAAAGATGCTGTTCAGAAATCAAAAAGAACATATCACATGTCTATCAATAAAGTTCCTGATTTTTTCTCCATTATGTTCCTAAGTTTAGGACATGGTATTACTAGTAACAGCACAAATGTAAATACTAAGGGACAATGTTCTAGTGAACATTACTTTTATGTTCCATATCAGTTAAGCATTTCCTTATGTAAGGAGGGTTCAGTTTAAATTTCAGATAGTTGTGTTCAGCCAAAATGTAGCATGAATTATCAGTATTCTCCAATATATGTAGTGTAAAATTTTTGTAAATTGACCTGTCAGATTTTTTTTTTTTGAAACTTTAAGTATAATGTATTTTTTTTGACCCACCAGACTATCTATTATCTCCTTACAAACAACATATTATATATGCTAGGTTTGTGACATCTAAAATATCATTTGCATCTTTACAAATTATGGCTATTTGCTACTGTATGACAGAATTTTGCAACTAGATATTAACAGAAGGGTTGAAGACGTGTTTTTCCATCAATTTGAAGACGGTATAGAACCATATAGATTGATAAAATTAGGAAAACAAAGAAAGCCTCTCCAAATTATTAACCAATGAAAACTTCCTTCAAATATGATAGTGTAACAAATTATAAAAAACAGTTTTATGTTTGGAAACAGACCTTTGTTCCATATGATCCCTGGACATTTATAACACCTTCAGGATTATCATGGCCTTGGAATGCACTTGGAATGTCAGAATTACATGTTTTGTTTTGTCTATCATCGGCAAATGCAATATTCCCAAAATGAGTATGCTGTCGGCATGTTGGACACATAACCCATTTATCCTGAGATTTTCCATGATGAATTTGCCTTTGCTCAGTCATTGCAACAAAACCTGTAAAGCAATAGCTAAGTAATTACATCACAATGAACACTAACTTATGCTAACAGACATGGCATAGAAAGGGCAGAATGCAGAAACAGTCTTATAGGTGTATGGTGGTCACAGCATCAAGACAAAGACATGAGAATGAAAACTCCATGAAAATACAATGTAAAATGGTACAAAATATGAAGAAAAGAAAAGTAAATGAGAATCATTCCTTGAAACCTTCTGAAAGAAATAATGAGTTGTAACACACAAAGGAAATGCTAGCTTATCTAGGAGATTCCTAGATCTAGTAAACAAGGTTTAAAATGTTGATATCAATGGAAATGTCAGTTACCCAAATATAGGTCATATGTCGGAAATTTCGGGTGGAAATATTGTAAAAAGTATGGACATTGTGGAAATATTGTGAAATGTGTGGAAATATGTAATGATATTTGTGAAATGATAAAAGATTAATACACCCTTCTAGTGACTATATATATTAATATACCATGCATATTAACTTTTATTAACTTGTATATTATTACTAAGTAGTGACTATATACTAATTTATATTAATATATTTATATTATTAGGAAGAAATATTTTATATACATGCATATCTTTATATTCTTATAAGTGATTAGTTTATTCCTTTGTTTTTTTAATTCCTTTTTATGAATATTTTATTTCAAATAGTTTAATATAGTATATTAATATAATATTTATATATAAATATTTTATATACAGTATATTAGTATTATATAGTAACATATTATATATTAATATTTGATTTGGCATTTTTAATGAAGGTTTACAATATTAGCAGAGATCCTCAGGTATTATAAAATATTAAAATAATAAAGATTATGGTCTATGGGCTTTCATAGACCATCACCTTGATAACTAAACTCTTATTTTACATGCCTTAAGAGTTGAGACATGCTACTGTTCATTTTATTTGAACATTTGAAGACTGCATGATCACTCTAGAGTCCAACTCCTCTCAACTCTCAAGCCGAAGAACCAAGAGCAAGAGCAAGTGCAAGATCACAAGATTGATTGAGGGAGATGTTTCTACTCCTCCTATTTCATTCTTTTTTTTTTCTTTTTTTCCTCTTATTTTTCATATGGGAACTCTAGAAGAGGGTCTGTAGTTCCTGCATACCTGAACTGAGATGAGAGGTTGAAGCTTCATGTTTCAGAGGACTGGCTCCTTGATTCTTGCTCCAAAGGGGGTTTTCAGTGCTCCACTAATGGTAAGGCTAATTGATTTTAACCCTAGTCTTGTCAATACAGATGTTCAAGCTCCTAGGTATGGAAATATGGAACACTTCTTCCCAAGGGTGTTAAAACTGGACTGGATAGAGAACCGGGTCAAATGGTCCGACCATTCAGTCCGAACGGATGGCCCGCTCTAATAGAAAAATAAAAAAATTAAAAAAAGGCCAAAAACTGTTGTTCGGGTCGACAGTTTGACAACTCGGGTCAGCGGTTCGCTAAACAAATCAATGATTTTTGGCCAAAAAGCGGTTTTGGGGAAAAACGGAACCGGTCAGGTGACTGGTTCCTGGTTTTTCCGGTCCGGTCCAGTTTTGAAACCATGCTTCTTCCTTTTTCCCCTTCTTTAAGCTCTCATCTTGATGCTACACATGTTTTTATTTTGTTTCTTTTCAAACCTCTCTCTCCCTTTCTCTGTTTTTGGCATTAATTAAGATTCACAATGTTCTAAATATTAGGAAATAATGCATTTTTTTTTGTGTTTGGATCAACTTGGTTGACATTTGACTAAAATATCGTTGATGTCAAATGACATTTTGTACTTTTCTTAATTACCTGAAAGTTTCTGTTGCTGGGTCTCGACAGTCATATGTTGGGCAACATTTTTGACATTTCCTGACTTTTTAAACCATGCTAGCAAATGCGTTGGTAAGGGTGGGAAGGTCTTCTGTCCCAAGGAAGTGAACATATATCCCTCTCAATTAGGGCAGGAAGTTCAGCTGAATCCCTAAGTGGATGTCCTTGTTCTAAAAAAAAGTTTGTGCGAGAAGCTACCAATACAAATGGTCAAAGTTTATCCACCAAATAAAATCTTTCAATAATTGTTGCAAGAATCTTTCCCCCCAGCTGTTCAGCAGTTGAAAGGTTTTCAAGCGATAAGTTTCATATATCAGGACAAGTACAATCTGTCTAAATGCCATAGTGCTTCTCTTTAGATGTTCTGTCTAAATTCCATAGTGCTTCTCTTTAGATGTTCAGAAGCCACACCCAAATGGCATTGAGGACAGCCAAGAAAGATGCTTCAACTTTATAGAAGAAAAGCTATTAGATCACAAGACTAAAAGCACGTGTGAAAGACTATAAGCCAAAGCACAAACTATACACATATATGACCTCCTTTCAACCTAATGAGATGCTTAAAAGTTTCTGTTTTGGAATGGTAGAATACTGATGTATTTCATTCTATTGCCAATCGGCATATTTATACAGTAAGCTGCTGCAATAAATAGAAAGAAAAGAAAATATAAAGTAGAAAAATAGAAAGAAAAGAAAAGAAAATAGAAAGTGCAAGAATAGAAAGAAAGAAATAGAAAAAAAAACTTTCTAAATCAATCCTTCCACAATCCTAGGAATATATACAATTCTATTTTTACACAACTACCAAATATAGATCTGCACTAGTAACCCCACGTTTTCCAACACTCCCCTTCAAGCTGGTGAATAGGGATCCTCCATTCCCAGCTTGGCTATAATTCTTCGAAAGTCTGTACTATTGAGCCCTTTAGTAAGTACATTGGCCAGTTGTCCTTTTGTAGACACATAGGGAGTGCAAATCAACTTGCTGCCCAGTTTCTCTTTTATATAGTATCGGTCAATTTCGATGTGCTTCATCCTGTCATGTTGAACAAGATTGCGAGCAATATTGATGGCTGACTTGTTATCACAATATAGTTTCATAGGCTCTTCTCGTGGAATCTTCAGGTCTTCTAAAATTATCTTCAACCAGAGTAATTCACTCACTCCTTGTGCCATAGCCCTGAATTCTGCCTCTGCACTTGACCAAGCCACTACATTTTGCTTCTTACTCCTCCAAGTGACTAAGTTTCCCCCCAAGAAGGTGCAGTAACCGGAAGTGGACCATCTATCTACTGGAGATCTTGCATAATCGGCATTTGTATATGCTTCAAGAGCCAGTCCCCCATTTCTTCTAAATAAAATTCCTTTTCTTGGATTGGCTTTCAAATAGTGTAGAATTCAATGAACAACCTGCAGATGAACTTCTTTAGGATTAAGCATAAACTGACTTATTAAACTTATAGCGTATGCAATATCTGGCTGTGTATGTGCAAGATAAACGAGTTTTCCAACTTGTCTTTGGAACATCTCCTTGTCTACACTTGCATTCTCGCTGGCTTCTCCAAGTTTATGATTGGGATCTATAGGCGTGGAAGCTGGTTTACATGCCATATTTCCTGTTTCTCTCAAAAGATCAACAACATACTTTTGTTGAGAGATAGAGATGCCTTGTTTAGAATGTGCAACTTCAATTCCGAGAAAATACTTTAGTCTCCCCAAGTCTTTTATCTCAAATCCTCTGGAAAGGCAGTTTTTCAATGCTTCATTCTCCTTTTTATCATTCCCAGTAACGATTATATCGTCCACATAGACTAATAGTGCAGTAACTCCCCTTGAGGCTGTGTGTTTGATAAACAATGTGTGGTCACCTTGACTTTGCTTGTAACCTGTACTAAGCATCACCTTTGTAAACCTTCCAAACCATGCTCTCGGAGATTGTTTGAGGCCGTATACTGCTTTCTTCAACCTACAAACTTTGTTCCCCTTAATGCCTTCTCCAAAACCCGGTGGAATGTCCGTGTATATCTCCTTTTCTAGATCACCATGGAGAAATGCATTCTTTACATCAAACTGTTGCAAATCCCAATTATAGTTAAAAGCCAAAGACAACAACACCCTTACTGTATTCATTTTAGCTACTGGGGCAAAAGTTTCCTGATAATCTACCCCATAAGTCTGTGTATATCCCTTGGCTACCAGTCGTGCTTTGTACCTTTCTAACGACCCATCAGATTTGTACTTAATTGTGAACATCCATTTACAACCTACAGTCTTCTTGTTTCTTGGTAGATCCACAACTTCCCATGTGTTGTTCTTTTCTAGTGCCTCCATTTCCACTCTCATGGCTTTTCTCCACTCCTTATTAGAAAGTGCCTCGGCTAGAGTATTAGGAATTGGAATGGTGTTAAGGCTGGCTAGAAAACTTTTATGGGATTTAGGGAATCTTTGGAACGACACAGATTTGGCTAAAGGGTACAATGGGCGTTTGGTACATTCTCTGGTTCCTTTTCTCAGTGCAATAGGCAGGTCATACTCAGACCGGTGAAGGTGCAGGTTCAGGTTCTGCATAAGATTAGGAGTTGAATCTTGGACTTGCAAAAGTTGAGGATCTGGATTTCTTCTAGAGTAAACCTGCATGTATCTCACATCATCATGCACATCATTGGTGGGGTTAACAGTGTCTGAATTTGGTTCAATGGTCAGGTTGTTTGACTCTTGTTGAGACTCGGGAATGTGGGGCTTAGAGGATTGTGACTCAGAGGAATGTGATTCTTGACGGTTGGATGACTGTGAGGAGGGTAATACATCTAAGGAGAGTAGATCCGAGGCCTTATCTTCCATTAATGAGGGCTCCCCCTGAAGATAAGGTTGAGTGAAAAAGGATTGTCCCTCCTCAAATGTGACATCGATGGAGGTGTAGAATTTTCTGGTGGCTGGATGATAACATTTATAACCTTTCTGAGTTGGGGAATATCCCAAGAAGACACACCTGATTGTTCGTGGATCCAATTTTCCCTTATTGTGGACATGAACAAAGGCAGTGCAGCCAAAAATTCTTGGTGTGAGATTATCTGAGGTTCGAATATCTGGGTAGAATTGAGAAAGGACTTGTATTGGGCTTCGGTTGTCAAGAACTTTAGATGGTAGTCTATTTATGGTGTATGCAACAGTAAGGACAGCTTCCCCCCAATATTGTTTTGGCACCCGGTTTTGAAAGAGAAAGGCTCGGGTGGTTTGCAAAAGATGGCCATTTTTCCTCTCAGCTATCCCATTCTATTGGGGAGTGTTAACACAGGAGGATTTATGCACAATGCCTTCTTTCTGAAAAAAAAAGGGGACAAATTCTGATTGAAATAATCTGTAGCATTATCAGATTGAAACCTTTTAATTCTCACGCCAAACTGAGTTTGGACCATGTTATGAAAGTTGGGAAGAATGGTACCCACATCAGATTTAGACTTAAGAAGAAAGATCCATGTGACCCTAGTGCAATCGTCAATAAAGGTGACAAACCATCTAGAACCAGTAATGTTGGGAATTTGGAAAGGGCCCCATATATCCGAATGAATCAAATAAAAAGGAGTTGAAGATCTTTTATTGCTGATTGGGAAAGCAACCCTATCACAATGAAAGGTTTCAACATCAATTCCTTTAAACAAGGAAGGAAGCATTGTTTTTAAAACAAGAAATGAAGGATGACTGAAACAGAAGTGATGACGCCAAATTAAATCTTTATTGGAGGTAGATAAGAATGACTCGTGTGTGACATGCATAACAGTTTGAGATGGTTTGCTGGTTGTTTCAAGGTAGTAGAGTCCATCCCTTTCCTTAGCAAGTCCAATCTTCTTCCCCGAAACCTGGTCCTAAAATACACAGTAAGAAGGAAAGAACACAACATTGCAGTTCACATCCTGGGTGAGTTTATGTATAGAGATAAGGCTAGTGGATAACTTAGGAACATGAAGCACATTTTTAAGCAATAGGGATGGAATAATTTGAATATTCCCAATCCCTGCCACTGTGGTGAAAGAACCATCAGCAACAGAAAATTTTCTATTACTAGGACAGGGTGTATAGGTGAGAAAATGTAGTGAAGAGGGTGTCATGTGGTCAGTAGCTCCAAAATCAGGAATCCATGGAAAAACACTAGTCGAGGCATGTAATCCTAGAGATGAAGACTCACCTGAGAGAGCAAGAGAGGTAGAACCACTTCCCGGTTTCAAGGATTTCAGGAAGCTCCTTAGCCTTTCAATTTCTTCATCATTAAATGGTCCCTGACTTGAGTGTTCTTGCTGCGGGGTTGTGGAGACATTATGGGCCTATTGAACTCCTTTTGAAACTCCTCGATTTCTCCATTCCTTGCTAGATGTGGGAGGTTTCCATGAAGTTTCCAGCACCGATCTTTTGTGTGTCTGGGCTTCTTGCAATAGGTGCACCAGAGGTTATCGTTAGAATCACGGGTAGTTGTGTCACGAGCCAAGTTGTGATTGTTCTCACCCTTTGAACCACTGTAACTTCCTCCCCTTGCCACCATGGCTGAGCCTTCGGGGATCTTTAAGCTCAAGCATGATTCCACGACGGCTTTCCTCAGCTCTAACAAGGGCTATGACTTCATTCAATGGAGGCACTTCTTCTTTGCCAAGAATTTGTATTCGGACCTGATCAAATTCAGCATTCAATCCGTTCAAAAAATCATACACCCTATCTCTTTCAATAAAATTCTTCAAGATCACAACATCATCAGGGCACTTTGTCTCAAGAAGCCGATAATGATCAAGCTCATGCCATAAATTTTGCAGCAGATTTGCATACTCTGTAACACTTCTGCTCCCTTGTTTGGCCGCCACTGTCTTCACTTTGACCTCAAAGACACGAGCAGCGTCATGGGCTTTGGAATAGGTTTGTCGGACAGCATCCCAAATGGCCTTTGCAGAGGGAAGAAACATACAAGTATCACTGATCTCGGGTGTCATTGAACTCCACAACCATGACATAATCATGGAGTCCTCTTCGTCCCAAGCATCAAAATTTGGCTCGCCCAACTTTGGCCCTGTTCCAAGAAGGTGACTAATTTTTCCTTTTCCCTTCAAATAGGTACGCACTAGTTGTGACCACTTCAAGTAGTTCTGGCCATTCAGTCTATATGTTGTCTAAATATTCTGCAAATCACCAGTGTGAGGATGAGAATTTGTTGCTCCTTCATCGGTTTGGATGGGAGCACTTGTTGCAGTTATGTCGGGCATTGTTAATGGAGAAAAAATAAGGCCAGCAAGAAGGGAGAATAAAGGAGGGAAGAACTTGCTGGAATAAAGGAGAATAAAGGAACACTTCTGGTTACAGATCAACACTGAAGGCTAGAAGAGAAAAACACGAAAAACTGGCAATGAAGGCTGAAAAAAATCTCAAGGTTGACAAACCTAGAGCTCTGATACCATGTTTTGGAATGGTAGAATACTGATGTATTTCATTCTATTGCCAATTGGCATATTTATACAGTAAGCTGCTGCAATAAATAGAAAGAAAAAAAAAAACAGAAAGAAAAGAAAATAGAAAGTAGAAAAATAGAAAGAAAGAAAATAGAAAGTACAAGAATAGAAAGAAAAACTTTCTAAATCAATCCTTCCACAATCCTAGGAATATATACAATTCTATTTTTACACAACTACCAAATATAGATCTGCACCAGTAACCCCACATTTTCCAACAGTTTCATTAGAATTTCTGGTTCCTTGCATCACAGAGTAGGTCAATAGGAAATTAAAGGAAAGAAAAGCTTTTATGAAAATGAGGTGTGGTTAATCTAGAAAGATGAAATGATGCATAGGTTGAACTTAGCTTCTTAGAGAATCTGAACATAATCATAGGAAAGTGAAAAGTAAATGGGAAATGGGAGCAAGCAACAGATATTGGTGAAGATTTCCAAGGTTGAGGAGACATGGTTAATGAATGTCTTGCCCACAAATACGCAAGTTAGCTTTACAACCAAATGCCTC
This sequence comes from Nelumbo lutea, assembly GCF_056320005.1. Lineage (NCBI taxonomy): Eukaryota > Viridiplantae > Streptophyta > Magnoliopsida > Proteales > Nelumbonaceae > Nelumbo > Nelumbo lutea. Next base: position 1,106,188 of record NC_142685.1, on the reverse strand, counting down.
TACCCTACATACAGGGACAAGGGTTATTACCCAATGATGCTCTTGACTACCAAAGGTCTTGGAAGGATACACTGGATATAGATTTAACCCTTGTTTTTGTGGCAACTCACAGACTTGAAGCATTCATGTTTGTCAGCCTATTCTAAACTGGAATGAAGTGATATCGTTGGTTTATCATTGCATTTTATGCCACAAATTTTACCATCCAAAATGGGTTCATTTCAGGCAAACTAATGAAAATTGCACTAAGGTTACTATGGGATTTTTTTTTTTATCAATAACATAAACTTTTATTAATAAAGGAGAAGGAAGAAAATACAACAGGAGGGGGGGGGGTAAAAACTCTTACCCCACCCTAAAGCAAAACATCACATTACAACACAGCCCAAAAGAAACTAGCTCTTCCCACCCCTCGTTTACCTAAAAAGTCTGCGAAAGAATTGGCACTCCTCTTGGACTACTGAAACTTAATTTGCATGTCTTGAGTGAGCTGGTAAATTTTCTTTTTTTCATTCAAGAATTTCCACAAACTAACATCTTCCTTTTGCAGCCAATTAATAGCCAATTTAGAGTCACCCTCCACCATCAACTTCCTAATATTCTGCTGTTTGGCTCTTTTTATCCCTTCTAATACTGCTAAAATTTCAGCTCTCAAGAATCTCCCCAACCTATAGGCCCTGAAAACATAGCTAAAACTCGACCTTCTTCATCCCTGAACACTCCACCTATACCTGAAGGGCCTGGGTTTCCTTTTCTGCTGCCATCAAAGTTCAATTTAGTGAACCCCAAAGTTGGAGGAGACCAAGTTGGAACAGGGGAATTAATTAACGAATCGGACCAGGCTACTTCTTTCCAATTTCTAATGACATCTCCTGCTGAGAATCCTTCAAATAGCTTCATAGACTTGACCCAGTGAATCACCCTAACAAAGATTAAGTCAACGATGGCTTCTTTATTCTTTTCTTTTTCATGGAAAGTACGCACACTGTCCAGCATACAACTACTCTTACACATCTCCACAAGATTTTACCTCTCTTTTTTAAACCCCTCACTAAGGTAGAGGTAAACAAGCTTTGCACACTTGGAGGGGTGGACCACCTGCAACCAAAGAGAGAAAAACCAACACCAGATTTCTGAAACAAATGGACAGGAAACTAATAACTGATAACAGCTCTCACCATTCTTCTTGCATAAGATGCACCAGTGCGGGGATAAACACCAATTTGGCCTTTTCTTTTGAAGTAGGTCACAAGTGTTACACTTTAGTGATGCACTCTTTTGAACAAGGTTTTAAATTTCAGAAATTTCATCCATTTTGGACCTAAAATCTGAAATAAATTTGAAAAAAATGGGGAATTTTTTGGTAGAATCTTCATTTTATTGATATTTTATAATACTTTCTTTATTTATGTTATTTATTTTTATAGTTCTCTAAAAAATACAAAATTTTGTAGAAAATATATGTACCTTAAATTTTTTGGATATCATTTTGTTTACTGTAACTGAAACCAAAATTCTGCAAAAATTTTACTGAAATTTAAAATCATGGTTTTAAATGTAATAAAAAACTAAAATGAAAAGGTTCCATTCAATGTCTGCCAAACCCTTTTGAGTATAGAGAACATTATTGATATGCATAAGGGGTCAATCCTGACACCATGGTGGTAAGGATGTGAATATAAGAAAGCTGGGGTCACATCTTCAATTTCAAAACATCCACTTGAACAAATAAAAACATGCAATACATTAAAAAGCTTCACCACATTTGAAGAGAAAATCAAAGGTCTAACTAAGGTGAATTGATTCATTAATTCATGGTCCTGACTAAGGAATGCTCCTTCCAAAATTCAATCTAATTAGGCAATCTAATCATAAGCATTATTTACGCTGTGATATAGTTCCATAGGAATAAATGACATTTCTAGGATGTTCACGATCATCAATTCATCACATGAAGCAAAAAGGCCATTACCCAATGTTGGTCCCAGACTCCCAGCTATCTGGGGTCTTGGGAGGGGTACACCGGATATGGTTCTAACCTTTGGCATTCTTTTTTAATGGCACAAAGTGGATGCTCTCAGAATCAAACCCACATTTTAATGGCACTAAGGAATGCTCCTTCCAAAACCCACATTCTCATGGTTCTAACCTTTACCATTGCACCAAGTAGGGGTGTTCAAAGTTGGTTATCAAGCCGAAAACCGAACCGAATAAGTCAATTTGGTTTGGTTATTTCAGTTTTCAGTTCGGCTTTAAGATTTTAGAAATTTTGGTTTTGGTTCAGTTTGAGAAAAAAATTCAACTTAACTGACCCAAAAACCGAATTAACCAAAATAAAAACATATATTTATATTTTAATTATAAATATATTAATATTAACATTTTTATATTAATAATAATATATAATATGTTTTTAATTATAAATGTTGATATATTTTAATAATAATTACTAATATAAGTATAAAATATATTTATTTTAACTAACCAAATTAATCGAATTAAAATGAACTGAACCGGTTTAATTTTGGTTTGGTTCAGTTCTGTTTCAAGTCCAACTCGGTTTGGTTTGGTTCAAGAAAAATGACCTAGCCAAAATGTCAATTAGGTTCTATTTCCGAACCGTACCGACCGAATGAACACCCCTAGCACCAAGTAATGGCTCATCATATAAAGTATTTGGCACAATTTCACTGTTGCCAGTCTAGTAGTGTAAACCAATTGGATGCTAGGTCCTAAATCCTTCTTTGCTGCACCGTTTACAAAACTGACCTTAAATAGGCAGGCTAGGTTTCCTCTTCTATGCAGGGAATCACTTAAAGGACACCAAGAAAAGTGAATTTAAGGTGATGGAAAAGCTTACATTTACAACAAGTAACATGCCCACATTGAAATACCATCTTCTGATTGCTGAGCTTTTCTTGACAAATTGGGCAGGCTTCATCGTCGACTTTATCTGTGCACTCACTTTGTTCTATTGCACGAAGAGAACTAACTGAATCTTGACAAAAGGATGAAACATTAAAGCTCTCCGATTGTGGTTTTTTCTTAGAAATAACTAATCCCTGAAAGAATGTAGTTACACAGCATAAAATGTTTGTTGAAAAAATCATATACATAAATACATATGTATGCACATGCATGCAGCCACAGAAAAAGGGGAACACATCCTAATTCCTAACAATTATTAGCAGTTTTCTACCATGATATGAAAAATGCAATGGCATCTTGACCAAAAAGTAAAAAGAAAAATACAATGGTAGGATTCATCTTATAACATTAGATACAAAATGGAACAGCATTGAATGAAATAATATCATTGGCCATGGGAAACAAACAGTGTAAAGATACGAGTTCATGAAGAAGGTCAACATCAGTATCATAATCATGATGTATCAAGCTGATGAGGCAAAAAAAAAAAAAAGAAATGTGTGAATGTATTCTGTTTTTCATGCTTTTGTAGTGGAATCCCAAATTGTTGTCTTTGGGTGGCTTTGTTGACAGTTTGGGACCAGGGGTATTTTCGTCATTTTAAAAGTTAGGTTTTTTAGTCAGGGGCAGTTGGGTGCATTTCTGTTGGGTTTTGTCTCTTGGGTCTTTTTGTAACAAAAGTTATCTTTTAGGTGTTCATTCGAAATTAGTTTTGTTCCCAAGGACTTGTTGGTGAGAGGGAAACATTTTAGGGGCTTATGTGTAAATATTTTAACTATCTTGTCTAGCAAGCCAGTGAGTCTTATAAAAGAGAAGGGGGCTGTTTCTGTAGGGGTTTTTCGTTTCTTTCTCTCTTGTTTGAGCTGTAGCTCAGCCCCAGCTAGGGTTTTCAAGCATTGGGAGCTTGGGTTTTGAGGAGTCGACCCATTTTGGCACCTTCCAATCCCTCCATCGCTGCATGCCCGTGCGGGAAGCCAGCTTGCTGCCATTGTTACTATAGCGGAACTGTTCCAGGAGGAGTTTTACTTCAGATTCAGGTCTGAAATCCCTAAAAATCCAACTTATTTTGTTGTTTTTAGCTTGGTATTTCTTGTGCTTATTGTTGTATACTTGAAGAGCTGCATGTAACTTGTCCTTCTGTCCACATCAAGTGGTATCAGAGCAAGTTCTTTCCTTGGTTTTGCTTCAAAGTTCATCTCCTTATTGTGTTTTCTATATTATCATGGCTGCAAGGGGTGGACGTGGTAGGGGTGGTAGAAGACCACAACATGTCACTGTAGAGGTTTTCCAAGAGGCTATAAGAGGACTGCAAGAACAAATTGAACATCTTGCTCAACTTGTAGCTCAAAATGCTGCTAGGGATGGCAACGTAGAAAATGATTTGGGGCTAGGAAGAAGAAGACAAGCTCCTAGAGTTGATGAACAACTCACTGACATTATTAGTGAAGAACCAAGTGAAGACATTGAGCAACCTGAAGGTGATCAACATGGAAGGAATAACAACCAGCGGTGGGAAGACCGAATAGTGCAAGCTTTACAATCCAATCAAGGTCATGGTGTTCAACTTCATATTTCTGAGTTTGATGGTGAGTTGGAATCTGAAGAGTTTCTCCATTGGTTGGACAGCATTGAAAATTATTTTGATTGGAAAGAAATGAATGAAGAAAGAAAAGTGAAGCTTGTAACAGCAAAGATGCATGGAACAGCCTTAGATTGGTGGAAAAATTACCAAAGGGACAGAGAAAGGAAGGGGAAAATAAATGTTAGTTCCTGGGGAAGAATGAAAGAGAAGCTGAAATCCCAATTTTTACCACCAGACTACGAGCAAACTCTTTACCAAAGGGTGCAGAATTTAAGGCAATGGGAAAAGAGTGTGAAGGAGTACACAAAAGAGTTTAATAGATTAACTCTTCGGAGTAATATGTCAGAAACTGAACAGCAAAAAGTTGGTAGATGAATCAATGGTTTGAAGTTGCCAATACAAGATCAAATCAGCCTACATTGCCCGTATAAGGTAAAGGATGCATATCAGTTAGCTCTAAAGGTTGAAGCTCAACTGAGTTGGAGCTCAAGGCGGAGGCTAAGTGCTGTCCAAGGTACATCTTCATCAATAGGTCGAAGTGTTGGGGCTGGTAAGGGTTGTGTGATCAACCAAACATGACCTACAATCCAAGGGACTTCAAATGCAACAAAGAGCAGTCAAGGGCAGCCTACTATTAGATGTTTCAGGTGTATGGAGTTGGGACATCATTCAAATGAATGTCCTAAGAGAAGGATTGAAGGGCGAACACATTTGGTTGATGAAGTCACTGATGAACAACAAGGTGATATAGGCCATGTTGAGGATGAGCAAGTGGCTGAAACTACTGAAACTAATGCTTTAGAGGAAGAAAACTTGGATATTGAGGGTGAAGCTCTAGTGATACGACACTCTATGGTTGCACCTCAAGAACCACTACTAGAGGACTGGTTGAGAAAGAATATCTTTAGAACACGATGTACAGCTGGTGGGAAGTTGAGTAACCTGATTATTGACAGTGGGAGTAGTGAGAATCTTGTTTCTCAAGAGATAGTGGATAAATTACAGCTCAAGATTGTTCAACACCCTTGACCATATCGTATTTTGTGGTTCAACAAAGGAAATGAGGTAAGAGTTTATTCTAAATGCCTAGTTAATTTTTCTACATTTGAAGAATCGTTATGGTGTGATGTTGTCCCAATGGATGCATGCCATATTCTCTTGGGTCGCCCATGGCAATATGACCGTAAGACCATTCATTATGGGGACAAGAACACATACAACTTTGTGAAAGACGATAAAAAGATAACTCTTAAACCAATGCAACTTGATTCATTTCCAAAGAAGGAAACAAAGCCAACCACTACTCTCTTCACCTCTGAAAAGAGACTGGGCCGAATGGGCCCTAACAACTGCTTGTGTGATATCCTTTATTTTTATCTTTTATTTTATGTTGATGGGCCTCACTTAATGGGCCTGTTATATGTTCTTGTTTTATTTTCTTTATGTAATTGCCAAGCTGGCCGCCCACTTAAGGGCATACTTGTCATCATTAATGTTGTCAGTTGTTTATGTATTCAGATTTAGTACCATAAGGGTACTGTTGTAATTTCTCCTCTGTTTATATTGTTTGACTGTACTAGTATAAATAATAAAATCATTCTTTTGCCCCCTATGTTTTGGAGGGCTTTCAGTCACTCGACTCATCTCTCATCTCTCTTCTCTCTTCTCCTCTCCTCTCTTCACTTGCTCTTGCTCAACATGGTATCAGGGCAAGTCGTCCAGGACTAAAGAGTGGTGACAAGCTAATTACTGTTGCATCCAGTGCTGTCTCCAATCGAACTCCTGATCTGGTGAAGTCAGTTCGACCCAGAAATTACAGAGTCTTTTCGTCTTCCAGCCCAGAAATTGCTCCTCCTGTCTGCTCGACTGCAGAGAGACTATTGTTTGCAGTTCGTAGAGGGTGTTCTGTCTTCAGAAATTGCTCATCTTCTGTTCGGCTGCCTATTGTTTGAGGATTCATCTCTTGATGGTTTAAATTACCTGGAGTGATCAAGAGGGATCAAATTATACATCACTGCAAGGGGGAAGATAGGCTATATTAATGGGAGGATAAAAGAATCATCCTCCGGGAGTGCTGAATATGATAGATGGAATCAGGAGAACAGTATTGTTATGTCCTGGCTCTTGGTGTCCATGCAACCTCAAATCAAGAAGAATTTCATGTGGGCTGAAACAGCGAATGAAATCTGGGAACAAGCAAAGTCTACATATTCAGAATTGCGACACTATGCCAAAATTTATCAACTGCAGACAACATCTTCTACTTGTAGACAGGGGGAGAGGTGTTTATCGGTCTATTACTCTGACTTAACATCTGTCTGGAAGGAGTTGGATCACTACCAGAGTGTGGATTGGAAGTGTGATGAGGATGCTAAGAAGTACAAACAGCTTGTCTCCCAACAAAGGGTGTTTGCATTCTTACATGGTTTGAATCCTATGTATGAATCTATCAGGGTTCAGATTCTCAGCTCTAAGGATCTCCCTTCTGTTCAAGAAGTCTATGCTCTTGTACAATCTAAAGAAAGCAGGAGAAATTTGATGAACAGCCCTGGTGGGGATGCTGTTGTGTTAGTTGCAAAAGGAGGTGCATCTACTGGTTTGGGATCTTCTTCCCGGAAAGGAGATCTCCAGAAAAAAACAGAAGATAAGGAAAAATTGTGGTGCACTCATTGCCAGAAACCTCGACACACCAAAGATACTATAGAGAACACTGATGTGGGCCCCACTGCAGTGGTCCCCACTGTGTTCGTAGGACAGCAGTGTAGTTATTTGTTTCAGTTATAGTAGTGTTAGTTTGAGTCAGTTTGTTAATTCAATTGTTATTTATTTAAGCTTTTATTTACTTTATTTATTATGTAAGTACCAAGGGCAGATATGTCCTTTCCATTATGTACCAAACATAATCTATAAATATTAAGAGAGTGGCGGCGACAGATCTATAAGAATCTATCCCTCCTTTCAACAACTTGTGTTCTCTTGTTTCTCTTCTATTCTCTCTCCTTTCTTCCTCTTTTTCTTCTGTTTTGCAAACCTAAAACCAATTAGGATTCAAGACTGATTACAGTCTTGATCTTCTACTTGGTATCAGAGCCTATCTAGGGCTTCCCATGTGTGTATCTAGTCCAGCCGACCACATGAGGACTAGCTAGGGCTGGAAGCTTTGAAGAAGTTTTTCAGTGGCTGAATCTTGGAGATTACCAGGAGAGGTTCGCAGCAGTTGAAGACTTGTCGCGGCTTGCAGAGAGTTGGTAATCAGGAAGAGGCAGCAAAGGTTAGGGTTCAGGTAACCCTAGAAGACAGTAAACCGAAGTACATAAGTAAGTTTTTTTTTACCAAGTTTCAGAGACTGCAATCATTCGAGATAGGTTGGACCTATCTAGAAAGAGGGGTCGAACTGTGTTCAAGTCTGTTCTAGGGTTTGGCTTGCCGAACTGTGTTTAAGTTTGTTTCTAGGGTTTGACTGTTGGACCGAACCCCCCTCTTCAAAGGTGATTAGTTTTTAGGGTTTCATATTGCCCTACGACAAGTCCCACTTGTGCAAACTGCTTGGAGAGTGTAGCTGAGCACTTACTTCAGACCTACAGTTGAAACCCTAATTTTGCTATCGCAGCAGTGCGCCCCACAGTAGTGATTTCAGAAATAGCATCTCAGATTGATAGGCTGCCTGGTACTGTGCATGCCGATTGATTTCAGATCAGATTTGAGTTGATTTCTTGCATATACTCTGATAGGCAATTGATTTCAGATCAGATTTGGGTTGGTTTCAAATCAAATTTCAGATCAGATCAGTTTTGTGTTGGTTTCGAATCAGATTTCAGACTTGCTTGTTTGACTCTGTCTTCTGGTATAGTTGCTCTAACAGTTTGTAGCCACTGAATTTTGATCAAAGATAGAGTTCAAGGGTCAGGGAGAAAGTAGTTTTGGAAACCACAGTTATGGTAGTGTATCTGAAACCGGGTTTCAGATTACAACTATGAGATTTGATGGGTCAAATTATTTGGAGTGGGCGCAATCAGCCATGATGGCTATCGGGTTTCAGATTACAACTATGAGATTTGATGGGTCAAATTATTTGGAGTGGGCGCAATCAGCCATGATGGCTATTGGAGGAAGGGGAAAACTGGGTTACCTCTTGGGAGATGTGAAAGAACCTTCCAAGGAGGACCCAACGTACACCAAGTGGGTTCAAGAGAACTATTTGGTTATGGCATGGTTGTGTAATTCTATGCAGCCACATATCAACCGAAATTATTTGTGGGCAAAGACAACCAAAGAGATATGGGATGTTGTGAAAGAAACCTCTTCCCAACCCCTTAATGTCGCCAGAGCCTATGAACTAAAGTGTGAGGTGAACAGCCTTAAACAAGGAGAGATGCCAGTTTCTGTCTACTTCTCTACCTTGAAATCCTTGTGGCATGAAATTGACCATGTAGAGACCCTTGAGTGGGAGAGTGCCAAAGATGCACAGACTCACAGAAAGCAAGTCAAGACGAAAGTCATGATGCAGCCTCAGCCCTCTTTCCCAGCCTTGACAGCTATTAAACCCAAGCCAGGGGGTGACTCAGAAAGGGACCGGAAGAAGGAAGATAAACGGGATCTGGTATGTGAACATTGCAAGAAACCCAAGCACACAGAAGATACTTGTTGGAAGCTACATCCTCACTTGGTCCCAGCAAAACTAAGAAATAAGAAGGGTAATGCTCATATGGCAGTGAACACTGATTCAACATCCTCAACAGGCACATCCCTAGAGACTTTAGCTGCTGTTCGGGCTGCCCTCATATAGTTGGAAAAGGAAGTTGGGAGTTCAGCTCAGCCATCTCAGTCACCATCAGCTCCTGCCACATCTGCATTTGCACATTCAGGTACTCGAGCCTCAGCTTACCATGCTTCAGCCCTAGGTAATACTGACCACTGCTGGGTAATAGATTCAGGTGCATCCGACCATATGACTAGCTTGCCATCATTGTTCACTTCTTATCACTTGTCCTCTGGCCGAGATAGAGTATCCATTGCTGATGGCTCTCTTGTTCCCATTTCGGGCAAGGGGGACATCAAGTTATCGGATACTATCTCTTTATCTTCTATCTTGCATGTTCCTAAGCTTGATACCAACCTGCTTTCAGTTAGTAGTATTACCAAACACATGAATTGTTCAGTAACCTTTTTCCCTGACCGATGTGTTTTTCAGGATTTGGAGACGAGGAAGGTGATTGGGACTGGCCGTGAGACGAATGGGATCTATCTGCTTGGAGAGAGTTCTCGTCGGGAGGAGTCAGTGGATAAGAAGTCTTTTGTTTCCCAGTCTGTGAGTCCGATTATGCAAATCATAACCAATTTGGTCATTTGTCTTTTAAGTTTTTGAAGAGTTTGTTTCCTGCTTTATTTGAGTCTGTTGAGTTATCAAAGTTGAGGTGTGAGAGTTGTGAGTTTGCCAAACATTGTAGAACCTCTTATTCTTTAAGTAATATAATTCGTCTTTTGATATTGTGCATACTGATGTTTGGGGGCCATATCATATCTCTTCTATGGGTGGGTACAGATATTTTCTACTGTTTGTTGATGACCATACCCGCTTTTCTTCTATCTTATGCGTTATCGGGATGAGGTTCCTGCTCTGACCCAAAACTTCCATCAGATGATTCTCACTTAGTTTGGGGCCAAAATCAAAGTCTTTAGATCTGATAATGCAAAGGAATACTTTGCTCAGCCATTGACCTCCTACCTTCTTAGCCATGGAGTTATTCACCAGAGCACTTGCCCTTATACACCATAGCAGAACGGCGTTCCCGAAAGGAAGAATAGGCATATCTTGGAGGTGGCTAGAAGCATTATGTTTACCTCCAATGTACCTATTGGAGGCTGTCTGTTGTAAGTGGGACCTCACCACTCTTCCTCCTGGGAAGCAGGCTGTCTGTTGTAAGTGGGTGTATACAGTTAAGTATCTGCCTGATGGTAGTGTTGAACACCTGAAAGCGTGATTAGTTGCAAAAGGGTACTCCCAAACCTATGGCATTGACTACATAGAGACCTTCTCACCGGTTGCTAAGATAGGGTCAGTTCGTGTTGTGATCTCTCTTGCAGCCATGTATGAGTAGCCACTATATCAGCTTGATATCAGGAATGCCATTTTGCATGGTGACTTACTCGAGGAGGTTTACATGGAGCAACCTCTAGGGTTTGTTGCTCAGGGGGAGGATGGTAAGGTGTGCAGACTAAAGTTGGCCATATATGGGCTTGGAGTTTGGTAGGTTCAGTGAGGTGGTAAAGAAGTTTGGCATGAAACAGTGCAACGTTGACCATTCTGTATTTAGTCATGACTCTCCGGGAGGAAAAATACTGTTGGTGGTGTATGTAGATGATATTATTATTACTGGGAATGATAACATTGGTATTGACAGGCTGAAGACTTATCTGCAGGATCACTTTCAGACAAAGGATCTGGGTAAACTGAGATACTTCTTGGGGATAGAGGTAGCGAGATCCAAGTATGAGATTAACCTGTGCCAGAGGAAGTATGTGCTTGATTTGCTGGAAGAATCAGGCTTGTTGGGTGCCAAACCAGCTGAAACACCCATGGACACAAATACCAAACTAAGCAGTGATATGGGTGAAGTGTTTGAAGACCCTGGCAGATACCGATGACTTGTGGGCAAACTAAACTACCTAACCATTACCAGACCAGACATCTCATTTGCAGTTAGTGTGGTAAGCCAGTTCATGCAAAAACCTATGATTCCTCATTGGAATGCGGTTTGATATACAAGAGTGGGGGAAAACTTGAAATAGAAGGGTATTCTGATGCTGATTGGGCCGGTTCTATGTCAGATAGGCGGTCTACTACAGGCTATTGCATGTTTCTGGGAGGTAACCTGGTGACATGGAAAAGTAAGAAGCAGACGGTTGTGGCAAGAAACAGTGCAGAAGCAGAATATAGGGCTATGGCGCATACCGCTTGTGAATTAGTGTGGCTAAGGAACCTTCTACAGGATGTAGGATACAACATTAACACTCCAATGAAGCTCTATTGTGATAATCAGGCTGTAGTTCATATCTCCTCTAATTCATTGTTTCATGAAAGAACCAAGCACATTGAGGTTGACTACCACTTTGTGAGGGAGAATGTGCTGAATGGAGAACTAGACACTATACATGTTAATACAGGAAATCAGTGGGCTGACTTGTTTACAAAAGGCTTGAGTCGGGGAAGAGTGGACTACATATGTAACAAGCTGGGAGTATATGATATATACTCACCATCTTGAGGGGGAGTGTTAGCGTAGGGGTATTTCTGTCTTTATACCTTGATTGATGTTGCTGGTCTGTAATGTTGTGTTGAAACATGTGCTCTTAACTTAAGTAAGGGCACATAGGTCTTTTCAGTTATTTTTAATAATAATATAAATACTTACTGGCCGACTGGGAGAAGTCAAGTTGACTCTTTCAATTCGAACCAGAATTCTCTCTTCTCTCTTTCTCTCTTTCTTTATCACTTTTTCTTCTTCTACATAACTGAACTCAGTCAGGCCGAACTCTAAGGCAGACCTGAATTATAACAGCCTCCAAATGCATTTTCCTCGGTTATGCACAAACTCAAAAGGGTTATTGCTGCTATGATCCGGTTTCAGGGAAAAGGTTTATCTCCATGGATGTCATCTTCTTTGAGGAAACACCCTATTATCCTAGGGTTTCTCCTCAGGGGGAGAGCAGTGAGAGTGGGGCTGTTTTGAGTTTCTTTCCTTAGGGGGAGTGTAGTGAGAGTGGAAGTGGGGCTGTTTTGAGTGGGGCTGTTCCTTTACCTATTCCACTGGGTAATGAAGGCTATAGTGGTGAGGGTGGTCAGAGAGAGCAGGAGTTGAGAGTCTATCACAGGCGATGCAGGCAGGTTGATCCTAGTCATCGACAGTCCTAGCCAGCTACAGTTCCTTATGCGGCTCCAGATCCAGAGCCTCCTGAGACACCTTCCACTATTGCCACTTCCCCTCTTGTGGATGACCTTGATCTCCCTATTGCCATTCGCAAAGGGAAACGACATTGCACCACTTCTACAGTTCACAACATCTCACAGTTCTTATCCTATGGTCGTCTATCTCCATCTTACCGGTCCTATCTCACTTCCATTGCCGATGTCCCTATTCCAAGAACAGTGCAAGAAGCCTTATCAGTTCCAGAATGGAAAGATGCAATGCAAGTCGAAATGGATGCCCTGTTGAAGAATAATACTTGGGCACTGGTTGACCCACCAAAAGGAAAGAAACCGGTGGGATGCAGATGGGTGTTCACTGTGAAGCATAATGTTGATGGCTCTAATGAAAGGTACAAAGCCCGACTGGCTGCAAAGGGGTTCACTCAGACTTATGGTATAGACTACTTGGAGACCTTTTCCCCAGTAGCCAAGATGACCACCATCCGAGTTCTGTTATCCCTTGCAGCAAATCAATCTTGGCCCTTGTTCCAGATGGATGTTAAAAATGCCTTTCTGAATGGAGATTTACAGGAAGAGGTCTACATGTAGTTGCCTCCTAGATTCTATGATACAGAGACAGGTAAGAAGGTTTGCCGACTGAACAAGGCATTGTATGGTTTGAAACAGTCACCTAGAGCCTGGTTTGATAGGTTCAGATTAGCCCTTGGAAAGTTTGGTTATGTACAGGCCCAGTCAAATCATACACTATTCATCAAGAGGGTGGAGTCCTCTCTAACACTACTTGCAGTATATGTTGATGATATTGTGGTGACAGGAAATGACAGCCATGAGATTGAATCCTTCAAACAACTCCATCAAGAGTTTGAGGTGAAAGATCTTGGTGCACTACGATACTTTTTGGGTATTGAGGTTGCTAGATCCAAGCAGGGGATTTTTATCTCTCAGAGAAAATATGTTCTAGATTTGTTGGCAGAAACTGGAAAGTTGGGTGTTAAGCCGGCTGATACACCCATTGAACAAAATCACAAGATTAGTGCAGAGGGCGGGGAGCCTCTTGAAGACAAAGTTATGTTCCAACGGTTGGTTGGAAAGCTCCTATATCTCTACCTCACTCGGCCAGATATCAGCTATGCAGTTAGTGTTGTTAGCCAGTACATGCACTCCCCTAGAACTTCACTTCTTTTTGCGGCAGAGACAATATTGGCATACTTGAACAGATGCCCGGGTAGAGGTATACTGCTCAAGAACAATAATCACATGAGGGTGGAGGTCTATACAGATGCCAATTGGGCTGGGAGTGTCGATGACAGAAGGTCTACCTCTGGATATTGTGCCCTTGTGGGAGGTAACCTTGTCTCTTGGAGGAGTAAGAAGCAGAGTGTTGTTTCCCGCTCCAGTGCTGAAGCGGAATACAGGTCAATGGCTAATGGAGTGGCTGAAATCTTATGGCTGAGGTCACTACTTGAAGAGTTGGGTATTGACTATGAAAAGCCCTTAATGATGTATTGTGATAATCAGGCAGCTATTAATATAGCCCACAACCCAGTGCAGCATGACAGAACTAAACATATCGAAGTTGATCGACATTTTGTGCGCGAGAGGGTCACATCACAAGAAGTGTGTCTTCCGTACATCACATCTAATATGCAACTCGCGGATATCCTCACCAAGGCTGTACCAAGGAAGAAGTTAGAGACAAACCTATCCAATTTGGGAATGATAGATATCTACTCCCAACTTGAGGGGGAGTGTAGAGAACACTGATGTGGGCCCCACAGCAGTGGTCCCCACTGTGTTCGTAGGACAGCATGTGTAGTTATTTGTTTCAGTTATAGTCGTGTCAGTTTGTTAATTCAATCGTTATTTATTTCAGTTTTTATTTACTTTATTTATCATGTAAGTACTAAGGGCAGATCTGTCCTTTCCATTATGTACTGAACATAACCTATAAATAATAAGAGAGTGGCGACGGCAGATCAGTTAGAATCTGTCCCTCCTTTCAACCCCTTGTGTTCTCTTGTTTCTCTTCTATTCCTTCTCCTTTCTCTCACTTTTCTTCTATTTTGTAAACCAAAAACCTTTTAGGATTCAAGACTGATTACAGTCTTGATCTTCTACTAGTTCCATAGTCTTTAACCGGTGTATTGCCCTATTCATAATGCAGTCTTTCAAGGCCAGGCTGCTCCTCTCCTTCTCTTGGAAGATTCTAGCATTCCTTTCTTTCCAAACTGTCTAGATCAAAGCTGCTCTCGCACACCTCCACGTGCTTCTTCCCTTTTTATGGGGCCAAAAGAGAGTAGAAGGGTTAAACAAGATGCTTACTTCTGCTGGCATCACCCACCTGCATCCAAACAAGGAGAAAAGCCAAACCCAAAGCTCTGCAGTGACATTACAAGGTTGCAGATCTCATGGTGAGGACTGTTATTCTCCATGTCACCTTACCCAATGATTTTCATTCTTATTTTGTTTACTTTAAAACATGTTAAGAGGAAGACAATCATTATAATTACAATTGCAACAGAAGAGTGTGAGCAAATTACTAGTCATCCAATCAGATAAATTCTCAGCTTAAGAGATACTAGGTGGTGTACCTGTTCACATGTTGCTTTAATCTGTCCCACGTGTACTAGTGTACTAGAATGACTGGTGGTGGTTCTTTTCTTATCTTATTAAGGAAAAAGGGAAAAAGATTACAAAAAGGAAACCCCTATCCCCTTTTCTTATCAAGAATTCCTTCCACTGATATCTCAACCAACCTACAAAATTCTCAAAAGAAAAAATAATAATAATACTGATATACCATTTGTAATTACCACATTCACTACCATAAAGAACAAATTCTCTTTACCACTGCTTCTACAAGACTCACTTCAATCAATGAAAAGCCATGACCACCTCACTTTCCAGACACATCTTCCATCAGGCTCTCTCAGTTCACCACCTTATATCATTAACAATTCCACTTAAAATTCTGCTATTCCTTCTATCCTTCTCAGAAAACTATGCTGCAAACAAATGCATCCTAAAGCATCTCCACTTTGGTGGTTGTTCTTAGGTTCTAACTGGTAGCTGTCTTAGATTTCCCTAATTTAAGAAAACCCAACTAAAAATTCTAATTTCTTGGTAAAGGAAATTATGAAGTATATTTAATTTCAAAATGAGCACACTTTTGTGCATACCTTCAGATAACGAAGTTGCCCTCTTATACGTGATAATAAAGACAAGGATATGAACTTTTCATTAGAAAATTCCACATTGGCTGCAACTAGTTCTTCTGAACTTAAAGCATCAAGAGCAGATGCATCATTCTCAGTTTCTCTCAGGCGCAATCGAGAAGTTGCCATCTTAATCTCGTCATGAGCACGCAGTAGTTGGGCCTGAACAGTTGCCAAAGACCTTGCCTGGGTATATTCCTTCCGTATTGCCTGAACCAAAAGAAGCACAAGATGAAATTCCCATGAAGTGGCTTCTCTTGCATCAACCCAGAAATAAGATAAGATTAACAAAGAAATTGTCTAGATGGATTAGTTGTACCATATGAGAAAAAGACATGAATGAAATTATCTAGATTCCACCAAAAAGAGTTGAAATAGATGATGCAGAAAATGAATTAGTGAATGAGGGTGAGTTGACTGCCTAGATTATCTTCTTCATACAGCTAAGTGGTTCTCTCAACTTTATATGCATCAAACAACTAGGAATGGCAAATAAGAGATGGAAGACTAAAGTGGGAGGAGTATAAGTCAGAACTAGTTAGAAAGCCAATCACTCAATAACAAGAAATACTGATGACATTATTAGAGGATGTCAATGCATTGCAGCTTCATCTTTAACAAGAAATACTGTACCTATCAATTGGTCACCCACTCTCTAATTTTATTAAACTGAATTTTGATGGTTACAGTATTGGCAATCTAAGAAATTTAGGTATCAGGGAAGTTGATGTACGACAGGGTAGGGGTCCTACAGATTTCAGATCTAGTGGTGGGCTTTGTAGGGTGAAGGAAGGGTGATGTGTTATTAGGGATGAAGAAATCAGATGGAAAAGAAAGTAGACAACTTGCTGTCCAGCAAAGAATAAGCAAGAACTTGGAAAGACAGAGAACTCTTGCTGCTGGGTAAAGAGCAAAGACACAGATCTCAAACATGAAGAAATAGGTGAGAGAGGAAACAAAAAGAAAAAAATTCCTAGCAACAACCAGAATTCACTAAACCAAACCTCATTTCTTCAAATCAACTCTTCTTAAATTGCAATGACAATGACTATTTATATACTCAACTTATGGACTCCAATGTCCCTTTACAGACTCCAATTTAGACAAGAAAACTGACCCAGAAGATCTCCTAGTTGTTTTAAAACTAAGACACATCCATAGGCACACTCCAATAAGGAACCTAATTCCTAAAATAACTAATAACTCGTTACTTATCCTACTAAGATTTACTTATATTAGGACACCTGAAATTACTAAAAATAGTAAACCATGAGTTTACTAAAAAATAATTATAGAATAACTAGAATACCAAATCCAGAAGTTATCATAAATAGTAATTTCAAAATAGAATTAAAATTCACAAAAATACAACCCTATTCTTAAGACACCAACTAGAAAATAAATAAAAACTGAAACAATACCAATATCCTATCACCCAAAAATTCTAATATCAGTTTAGGAATTAGAAATTGGTTTGTTTCCCCTAGAATTATTTCCTTGCTTCCACATTGGCATTATGAGTTTCTAAAGATAATCTTGAGAATATTAGTGACCATCATTCTCAATCTATTGGTTATGGTTATTCAACAAGAGCAAAACTATTAGTGGTACCACCCAAAATTAGAGCTTTTTGTTGAGAGGTGTTTCATTCTAGAAATGAACAACACATGGAAGGACGAGGTGGTGGAGGCTGTAGAGGAACTCATTGGTAGATTCTCGATTTCATTGAAGTTTAAAAACACAAGAGATGGATTTACTTGGGTTCTCACCAATGTCTGGTCCAAATAGATATCGAGAAAGGAATGAAATGTGGGAGGAGCTGTTTGGTGTTAGGGGTTTATGGGAAGGACCGTGGTGTCTGATAGGGGATTTCAATGTGATAAGGTTCTCAAGTGAGTTTAGTAATCCAAACCAGTAGGTGGCCTCCAGTATGAGGAAGTTCAATAATTTCATAGACACTTGTGAATTGAAGGAACTCCCTCTCTTACAGGCTAGGTTCACTTGGTCCAATCTACAAGAAGTTCCCCATTGCTCAAAATTGGATAGGTTTCTGTTTAATGAAGAATGGGAAAAATATGAGGAGAACCTAGTATCTAGAACCTTACCTAGAGTCACATCAGATTACTTCCCTATCAAGCTAGGCCCTGAAACTTTTTTAAGTGGCCTCACAACATTTCGTTTTGAAAACATGTGGTTCACCCTCGGACTTTGTAAGTAAAGTAGAAACGTGGTGGAAGGACTTAGGCAATGTGAGGTGGAAAGGTGTAAGGACTTGTAAGTAAAGTAGAAACATGGTGGAAGGACTAGAGGAGAAAAAGCTCAATCTTGTGTTCAACATAGAGGAATTAGATAAAAAGGAAGCGTAGGGGATTATTGTTGTTGAGGAGCAAGCCATGAAGTGCAAATTAAAGAGAGAGTTGGAAGAAACCTTATTAAGGGAAGAGATCATCTAGAGACAAAAATCTAGATGCAAGTGATTAAAAGAAGGGGACGGTAATACAAAATATTTTCATGCTTTGGAAAATGGGAGAAAGAGGAGGAACTATGTGGCTAAATTGGAGATAGAAGGGCAGGAGATAACCAATCAAAGTGAGATTGCTAGGAGATTTGTAGACCACTTTAAATCCATCTATAGAAGACCTTTGATTGATAGAGTGGTTATGGAGGACCTTGATTGGACTTGCCTAGAATCTAAAGAAGCTTACTGGATGGAAAGGAATTTTTGAAGAAGAGGAGATAAGAAAGGCAGTTTTTTCAATGAACATATCTAAAACCCCTAGGCTAGATGGTTTCACTATGGCCTTCTATCAGGATTGTTGGGAAATTGTGAAACATGATCTAGTTGAGGTATTCATCGAGTTTGCGGAAAAGGTTTTCATTAGTCTAGAGATAAATGCTACCTTTTTAGCTCTTGTCCCAAAAAAGCCTGATGCTTGCCACCCTAGGGACTTTAGACCAATCAGCTTAGTGATCACCTTGTACAAGATTATTGCTAAGGTCCTTTCCACAAGGCTAAAAACAGTTCTTCCTACATTAATCAGTCAACAACAAGGGCTTTTGTAAAAGGGAGACAAATAGCTGACCAAATCCTTATTGCAAAAGATTGTGTGGAAGAATGAAAAGATCTAGGAAAAAAAGGATTTGTATGTAAGCTAGGCCTTGAGAAAGCTTATGATTTGGTGGATTGGGTGTTCTTAATTGAGGTAATGAAATCATGTAGATTTGGGGAGATATGGTGTAATTAGACCTTTGGATGTATTAAGACTTGTCATTACTCGATTTTGGTCAATGGGATTGTGAGAGACTTCTTTTCAGCTCGTAGAGGGTTGAGGCAAGGAGACCCCCTTTCACCTTTCCTCTTTACCCTAGTTACGGATGTCTTGAGTAGAATGATTCATAAGGCCAATAGGGAGAATAAAGTTAGCAGTTGGAAGGTTGGAAGGGATAGGTTATTGATTACTCACTTACAGTTTGCAAACGATATTATAATCTTTGTGAAGAGGAGATCAACTTTTGGTGAGGAATTTTGAACTTGTCTCGATCTTAAAATTAATCTTGAGAAGAGTTGTATTGTAGGAATTAATATGGAAGAAGGAGACCTTATAGCTGTTGCAAATGTACTAGATTGCTCCATCTCAAGGTGGCCTTTGACCTATTTAGGGCTTCCCCTAGGTGCAAATCCTAGAGAAAGTAGATTTTGGAGTCCAATCTTTGAGAGGTGTACCAAGAGACTAGCAACCTGGAAAGAGAATTACATCTCACTTGGGGGTAGGATTACTCTGATTAAGTCTACTCTGGCCAATCTACCAATCTACTATCTGTTGGTTTTTAGGATCCCTAAAAAGGAAATAAATAAGATAGAGAAACTAATGAGGGATTTTTTGTGGGAATCGGGAGAAGGTAAAAAAGACCACTCAGTTAATAGGGAGACTGTGAGTGGATAAAAAGAGGAATGGCTAGGGTAATGGTTATGGAGATGGCCACGGGAACAGGACAAACTCTGGCACAAGGTGGTAGTCAGTATTCATGGTAGGTGATCCTGATAAGTCAGACAAGCGTGTTTGGGCCCCTCACCCTAAGGGTCTATTTTCTTGTGCTTCCTTTTTCAATTCTCTTTGTGATTCTTTGCCCTCTCCTTTGGTTCCCTTGAGAGAGTTTTGGTGCAAACCCATTCCCCCCTAAAATAAGAGCTTTTTGTTGGGAAGTAATCAAGTAATTCATGGGAAAATTAATACTTTGGAAATGCTACAAAAGAGGAGACCCAATTTATGTCTCTTTCCAAACTGGTGTGTTTTGTGCAGATCTGATCATGAGAGTTGCTATAACTTACTGATTTCTTTCTCTTTGTTGCAGATACGGAATTGGTTTTTTTCTTTGTTTGGGTGCAAGTGATCCTTTCCAGCGAAGGTTAACTTTGATGTTTGATCCTTCTATGTTTACTTGGCCAAAAAAGAGGGGAAGAATAATGTGGAGGTGTGTTAGAGCAGCCTTGGTTTGGACCATTTGGGAAGGAAGAGATAAAGGATTGCGTGATGGTTAGAGTGATCCATTGGATCAAATCTTTGGACCTGTTTTCTCAAATTTCTCCTGACGACTTATGGAGAAACTGGGAAGGTGTTGCAAGAAGCTCTTCTAGAAAGGAAAGAATAAATGTTGCATGGCACCCCCCACCTCAGGATTATGTAAAAACTGAATTTTGATGGGAGTAGCAGGGGGAATCCAGGACCTGCTGGTATAGGAGGGGTTGTGAGAGACATGGAAGGCAAATTAATAGCCTTATTTTCTGGTCCATTGGGGTAGAGGGATTCTCTCAAGGCAGAATTGCTTGCAGCCTTGCAAGGTTCACAAACTGCAAATGAGCTGAACATAACCAATTTGGTGATTGAAGGGGACTCAAAATTGGTGGTGGGTTGGTTAAAGGATTCAGAATCTGTGATATGGGGCTACAGGGATGAATTAAAAAGGTTTTTATGGATCACCAAGAATATGAATTTGAGGATACAATGGGTGAGGAGATCAGCAAACGGATTAGCTGATACTCTAGCCAAGCAAGGGGTGAAAAGACAATCTTTGTTTTGGGCTCACTTGTAATTTTTCTGTTTTGGGCATCCCATGCCTCTTTGAGGGATGCTTGTAATGATTATAGTTTCAGAATTAATAAAATCTAACTTCAGTTATCAAATAAATAAATAAACACATGGGAGGTGATCCAAACAAAAAGGCTCAATTATTATTTGTTTCCCAATATATGCTTTCTTTGCAGAGTAAGCTGTGAAAATATGTTTCACCACCTAATCTCCTGTTCTTCATCACTAGTATTTGAAAGTTTTCTTTTCTTTGTTTGGATGCCAGTGGATTCTACCAAATGACGTTCAGAACCTATCTTGAATTTTTTTTCTTAGGCAAAATCATATTAAAATGCACAAGGGCCGCAATACTGTGCTGCATTTGGCAAGAAAGGAAATCAAGAATCTTTAGAGAGATGTCAAACTCCAAAGAAACCATTTATCTCCATTAAGGTGGATCACAAGTCACTTAAGGTGTTTAGAGATTTCTTTACTGGTGACGTTATAAAGAATTGGCAGGTTGTGGCATGCTCCTCTTCAGCAACGAACATTACAACACTGTGGAGGTGCTCTAAGAGATTGTGAAGGAAACTAATTGCATTATTTTCTGGACCTTGCATTGGAGACTCAACTAGAGCAGAATTACCAAGTTAGACGTGGCCTAACACTAGCCAATTCCTTAAATATTACAGATTTAATGGTGGAAGGGGACTCACAAGTTATTAAGAGGTGGCTAACAAAAAGAGAAACAGGCTCCTGGAGGCATGCACATGTTATAAGAGAGATCAAAGAAAGGATCAATAATCTACATATGGTCTATAGATGGGTTCCAAGGTCAGCCAACTCCTTGGTTGATGGATAGAAAAAAAAAAGGAGCAGCAAGATATCAGCTATCTTGGGGTGTGATCTCTCAGACCAAGGGTTTGTAAAAAGTGTAGAATGGGGGCTAGCAAGGGCTAGCTGCATTTTTTATGTGCTAGGTGCATACTTGTACTTTTTTTGCACTCAATTAATAAAACTTTGTTCTGTTATTGATAAAAAAAGAGCAGAACTATTTGCACTACTACAAGGGAAATTGGGTTATGCTTTCAACAACAAAAACAATGTGGTGAAATGTGAGTCTAAGATAATAATTGTTTAGTTCCAAAACAATAGCTCGAATCTTGCCAGTACAGCCACATCATAAGAGAAGTGAGGCACCTGGTCAGACAGTTGAGTCTTGAGAGTGACTTTCTGGGTTCAAAGATCGGCAAACAGTTGATCTTTGAACTGTTTTTAATAGCTCGAATCGTGTATCCTCTTTCTTAATTCTAATAAAATGGTTCTGTTGTTGATTGAAAAAAAAAGGATCAGCAAACAGTTTGGCTGATGCATTAGCTATACAAGGAGTGCATAGGAATCAATTATCCCCTTGAGACTCTGGAATTTATAAGTACGAAAACGGTGAAATTAAGGAGCTAGGTAATAAGGACTGGCCTATTATTTTCTAAAGGGATGGCCCTAGGCACACACTCTATTACTTCAAAGCTTGATTTCATTAAGGCTATGTTTGATTTGAAAGAAAAGGTAGGGAAACCCATCTTTTCATTATACAACCTTGTATAAGTTTTCCTACCTTTTCCCTACTGTAAGTACATGGAGTTAGCCATCATACCACCTATGATATGCGATGGGTGAGACAACACCCAAGCACAAGTAAAACCCATCTGTTCACAAATCAGTATTGCAATTTCGTTTCACAGCTCCGTATTGCAACTTCCCATTGCATTGCACTTAGCCTATCACCGCATTATCCTTAATTCCATTGCGTTCCCCATTGCACTCAAACCTCTGAGAATATCTATAAATAGGGGATCCTCTCAGAGGATCCACAACACGTTCCTATCCATTCAGACCAGGTGAGTTTCCTTCCTACATCAGAGTTTCCTTTCCCGCCTAAGATCCTCCTACCTCTCAGATCTAAGATCTAAGATCTAAGACCCTGTCTTGGCAACCTTTCTTAGTCTCCCCACTTCCCTTTTGTAGACCCATCTCTCCCACCAAAATTCCCGAACCGACGAACTACAACAGCCTGATCCCTCGCCAGAGGGTATGTAGGCATCCTCTCTGGGGGGTCCATCCAGCTCCTTCTCCCTCCCTCCCCCTCCTCCTTGTTTAGCTTGTTGTTCCTCTTGGATCTTCGGGGATGGACCTTCACAGTGTCGAATCCCACCTCACACACCTTTTTCTTTCAACCAAACGACAACCTATTACCAATCACGAGAAGGGAAATAGCACAAAGTTCAAAGAAATCAAAATAAATTAGGAACCCCACAAGAAACAAGAAGAAGAAACAAGAAATGGTCCTCTAGGATTTTTACATTGTTCCAATAAGAAAGACCATACCTGATAAAGTGGAGAAAGGTAGGCAAAACATCACAAATGGATTTCCAAGAACAAGCAAACATAGCTGTACTAGGAAGGTCTAAATGCTAGTTTTCAGAATCTCTTAATTTCTAAAGGGAATAACCAAAGATATTCCCAAGAACAAGCAAACTGAATTTTGATGGAAGATCTGTTGGAAATCTGGGACTGTCAGGTATAGGAGGAGCAACCAGAAATTCTGAAAGGAGGATATTGGATTTGTTATCAGGACCAATTCGCATTGGAAATTCACTAAAAGCTGAGTTATTGGCACTGCTACAAGGGTTGAAGCTAGCTAAGCAGCTAGGACTTAGGCATATTGAGGTAGAGGGGGACTCAAAGGTGATCATCTCTTGGGCTACAAACAATAGAATTACTCCGTGGAACTTCAAACATGTGATTAGGGAAGTGGAAAAGATTGCAAAGGAGGTAGAGGCTGAATTCAAATGGGTTAGAAGGAGCACAAATGGGCTAGCTGATTATCTTGTCAAACAAGGGGCACTGAGGCAACAATTGTTTTGGGCTGCGCTGTAAAGTGGGACAGAAATATATTAGTTTGGGAACATTATTCCCATCTACAAGCTGTAAAACTTTATTTTAAACCTATTTTAAATAACTCTCTTTTGCTGATAAAAAAAAAGATATTTACCTTGGCAAAGATGTATTTGTATCCCCAAGCTTTCCATATCCCAAGCAACTATCCTCTTTCCTACTACAAACAGTTTCAATCACTTGGCTCTCATAAGAAGTCCTTATGATTCCTTTCTCTTGATAACCATTTTAAGGGCTCCAAGATACTAGCATAAGCTCTTTTAGTGGCCTCCTCCAAATCAATTGTAAATTTGCAATTAGTCTTCTGAAGATTAATCATGACACATAAGCCTACAGATTCTTCCACATCATTTGGTCAATGCATGCAAATTATGGACTCTCACCATTCATGATCTTCACAAAAAATGACACTATAGTCTGCAAGTTGAAGGTAAGAGACCACCATATCCTCCCAACCCACACTGAAACCAATACTATCAGCTGTATTCACTAGCTTGCTTAACAAATCAGAAAGAGCAGTGAAAAGTAAAAACAAGAAAGGATGGCCTGTCTCAATTCTCTTCTAACTGGAAAAAAGTTAATAGAAGGACCCAATGACTAGGACATCTAAAGAGACACAACCCCTTGTCCAAGTGCTTTAGTTCTCTCAATAACCTGACTTTTATAATACAAATTCATAACGAATGATGGATTTTTTTCATTTAGTTAGTACAAATCTAATTTCTATATTACTAGAAAAAAAAAATATATATATATATATATATATATCAAGGGAAAGATTAACTAAATGAATGATTCCTAATAGAAATGTTTCTTTACAACTAAATGAGTTAATGAACTAAAACAACGTAACAGCTTTAATTAAAACAAGTGTAAAGAAAAAAAGTCTATGAAGATTATACCTCAAAAAGAAGTAGCTGCTTTGTAGCAGCTGACATACCCTCTCTTCCTAAGTGAGCTTTGGAATAATTCTTTATAACCCCAAGGACAATCTCCAATTCAGAAGGAGATCTTGAAACCTGTGATGTATTACCATATCAAAAAAAAATATCAAAATAGAAAATAGGGGGAAATGATTGATATTCAACTAAGCGTTCACTAATTGCCGATTAAATGATTAATTAAGAAAAATTAAACATTTCAACTCTAGAGTAAATTTCATAGCTGACTCCTTGTTTGGCTGCTGAAAGTGCATCCATCATCTAAGAATGTTTTCAACTAAATATCAATGAAGAGACTGTTACAGAATCTGGTATCAAATTTATCTGTTGAGAAATATTTCTGATAATTGAAAGCGTATTCTTCTGATTTTGCATGATTTAAGTATACTTGTAATTATCATTTGTCTGGGTGGACTTGTATATCTCTTTTGAATAGTATTTTGGGCTGAGAGACTGATAGATCAACTTCCTCACAAAACCATGCCTCCTCGCCTACCTTTAGCCATGGGTTGAATACAAGGGAATGTGGTCAGCTGTAAAGGGGTAGTTTGGTCATTTTGTTTTATGTAAAGAGTGTGGTGTAATGTTTTTTATATTCTGGTTTAAGTGTTGTGTCCCATACTTGATTAGGGGCATAACTTTCTTTGTGATTTTAATTAGAAACATATAAATAATATCTGGCCAACTAGAGAGAGAACAATTCTATCTAGTTCGAACCAGTCTTTCTCTCCTACTTCTTCCTCTCTTCTCTTCTTTTCTCTTCTCTTCTCTCTTTCTTCTCTGCTCCTTTTCTCTGTTATTCTAGGGCTGAAACCAGTACAAATCTGAACAGTAACATGGTATCAGAGCAACTGTAATCAGTTCAGATCTAACCAGAATTTTTGCAGAAGGGCTGAAAAAGGAGTGGTCGTTTTCTTCTAGAGGTTTTCATGCCTCCAGTTGGTGGTGCAGTGATCATTTCAGGTGGTTGGTAAAAAAACCCTAATTGATGGATTGAAGAGGGCTGTTTCAGGTGGTGTATGGACAGATTAGTGTCGAACTGATTTGTGTGGTTCAAATAGGTGGGTTGCATGGGTGTTACAGTGTGAAACAGGTATTGATTGGTAGTAGACCTAGTGGTATGTGTATGGGGTCTATCCGGGTGGTTTTGTGATCTTGAAACTGTAGGATAGCAGTGAATATTATTGCTGAAAACTGTGACAGAAGATGTTTTCAGCAATAACCACCCATTAGTGTGCAGTGTGGTGGCTAGCAAGCGAGGTGGTATCACATACTAGTGAGTGAAAAGTTTCTTTTTAATCATGGCAGCTATGGGAGACAGCAATGAACACAAATCTAGTGTTATGATTCCCCCTGATTACCTGAATGTGCAGATGTTTTCTATTAAACTGGATAGTGAGAATTATGTGCCTTGGGCTAAGTCTATAAATGTTTTTCTTAGGGCTAAGAAGAAGGTGAAGCATGTGAAAGAAGTTAATTCTCAGGGGTATAGTAAGTGGGAACAAGAAGGTGCACAGATTATGACATGGTTATAGAATAGCAATGGAACCCAGGATTAGTGTGAACTTTATGTTCTTAGATATAGCTAAGGAGATTTGGGACCATGCAAAAAAGCTTTACTCTGGGCAAAATAACACAACCAAAGTATACCAACTTTGCTAAGAGTATTTTAATCTACAGTAGCTGAGGAGTATTATGCTAGCATGAGAAATCTTCGGAATAAGTTGAATGTATATCATCCCCTTACATCTAATGTCAAAATTCAGCAACAACAAAGAGAACAACTTGATGTAATCAGAATTTTAGTAGGGTTGAAGTCTGAATATGAACTGGTGAGAGCACAGATACTGGGTGAATCTACCCTTCCCTCCAGTGTTTTAAAAGGCATGGGAGGCATATGCCTAGAGGTGCGGTGCTCCCAAAACACCTTGAGGCGTATGCCAGAGGCGCTGACACCTCTGAGGTGTACGCCTCTTTCACTTTTTCATGAAGCATGCTAGAGGCATACGCCTCATGCGCCTCATGCACACCTTATATAAAAAGATATGAAAAAAAAGAAAAAAGAAGAAAAGGAAAGGAAAAGAAAAGAAAGGGAAGGGAAAGAAAAAGAAAGAGAAGAAAAAAAGAGAAAAGGAAAGAGTGGATTACATATGTAACAAGCTGGGACAATATGACAAATACTCACCAACTTGAGGAATTTTAGAGTTGTCCATAAAGGGGTAGTTTGGTCATTTTGTTTTATGTTAAGAGTGTGCTGTAATGTCTTTTATATTCTGGTTTAAGTGTTGTGTCCCATACTTAATTAGGGGAATAACTATCTTTGTGATTTTAATTAGAAACCTATAAATAATATCTAGCCGACTAGAGAGAGTACGATTCTCTCTAGTTCGAACCGATCTTTCTCTCCTACTTCTCTGCTCTTCTCTTCTTTCTCTCTTCTCTCTTTCTTCTCTGCTCTTTTTCTCTATTATTCTAGGGCTGAAACCAGTACAGATCTAAACTGTAACGGAATGCATTATTCTTCTTTTTTTCAAAGAGATAACTAAGAATAATATATCAATTCACAAAAAAAGAATAAGAGAATAAGAGATTAAGAGATGTATACGGATGGATGTACAAGAATGCACAAAATATGAACAAGCGGCCCATTCCTAAACAAAATATTAAATGAGATAAGAACTAACACCCTACAAAAAGACCCTCCCCACCCTAGATTTGACTAAACTAGAGTTTTGTGGGATTTGGAGGCTGATCTGGGAATTCTCAACAAAATGGGGGAGCTGCCTGGGGATTCTCGAGGTGCTCCTTCCTTTGCCTTGGTGGTTGCTGCTGTCGCGAATCCTTTTCTTGCTGTTCTTGATCCATCGGCGGTGGATATTCCTTTGAAAGTACCTTCGATCAAATGGGGAGAACCGGCGGTGCTGTTCTCAGAAGAAGATATTGAGAGATCTCTCTCCCCTCTCCAATTTGCTTTGGTTGGAAAATGTTCATATGGTCGTCCTTCCCTAGCGGAGATCAGGGAATTTCTGGTAGGTACTTTTAGACTCCAAAAATCCATTGTGGTCACTACATTACATCCGAGACATGTGCTTCTCAGATTTGAAAGTGAGGAGTTAGGTTGGGAACCGTCAGTGGTTCCTCTTTGGATTTCTCTACCAATGTCGCCAATTAATTTGTACAATGACAAGTACCTGTGATCAATTGTGTAGGTAGCAGGAAGGGTGCTAAAAGTTGATCCGGCTACTACTCGTTTGACCAGAACAACCGCAGCTAGGGTTTGCATGGAGGTGGATCTGTTGAAAGAAAACCCTAGTCGTGTTTGGGTTGGGCTCGACAAGTAAGGTTTCTGGTAGAAATTTGTTTATGAGAACCTCCCCAAATATTGCACCTTCTGCTTCAAATATGGTCATGGTGAGGGGGGAATGCAAACTAAAACTGAAGAGAAATTCAAAATCTGAGGGAGAAGTCGCCAAGTCTAAACCTACTTCAGCTAAAATGCCTGGTAATCCTGAAGCACCCAGAAAAATACAAACTGTGAAGCAGGTTTACCAGGAGGTTCGAAGAACCCTAGCACCGGTACCAGAAGCTGTAGTGATAGAAAACACATATACAGAAGAGATCCAGGATCAGCAAACTGAAATTCCAGAACAGTTGACATTACCTGTAGAGGGGGTGCAGATGTCTTTTGCTTCTAAAGATGATATCATTTTGAAGCTTGTTCGGCCAGTCGATCTGGAGACGATTTCTTTCTCGTCTAGGAAACCTGACAGGATCTGGAGTCTGGAGGAGCTGCAACAATCCAAGTTGGAATTGGACGAGAGACTTTCTCGTAGGGGGTACAACACTGGCCTCAGTTCTGATGTCGAGCTGCTCGATAAAATTACTGAGAGAGCTCAAAATTCTTCTTGCGCCTTATCTAAGGATGAAATCGGGCTAGAAGTGGAAGTGACTTGGACACAGGTGGTTCGCAAGAAAAGGCCTCGAAAAAAATATGTTCAGAGTGAGAACAGACCAGTTACCAAATTGCAAATGATCCCTCTATCACTTATCTGAAAAAACTTTGTAAATTGCATAAGTTAGGGGTAGTAACAGTTTCTGAACCCATGATTGGGGATGATAGACTTCCCAGATTTCTAGGAGACTCAATATGACTAGTTTTATGGTGAATATCAATAGCAAAATTGTTATTTTTTGGAATAGTCTTTTCTCTGTACAGTTGATTGATGATTGTGATCAAATCCTAACGGTGAAAGTCACCACCACTACCAATGATAGTTTCATTCTTTCTGTGGTTTATGCCAAATGTGATCGGCTAGAAAGAATGTCTCTTTGGGACAGAATTCGGAACTTAGCCTCTAGTATTTATGAACCTTGGTTGTTAGCTAGAGATTTTAATGTGTTTACTTGTACAAAGGAGAAAGTGGGGGGAAGAAATCCTTATGTGTCTGCAATAGAGGATTTTGCGGATCTAATAAATGATGTAGGACTGGTTGATTTGGGTTTCTCTAGAAGCCGATTTACTTGGTGCAATAACAGAGAGGGCTTAGATTGTGTTTGGGCTCGTCTAGATCGAGTTCTGGTTAACTCAAGCTGGGCGCAATCCTTTCCTTTGAAGCCTGTGACTCATCTTAATCGCACCTGTTTAGACCACTACCCTCTAGTTTTTACTGTGGAGGAGAAAAGAGAGACAGGTCCTAAACCTTTCCGATTTCAGTAGATGTGGCTCTCTCATCACTCTTTTCAAACGATGGTCAGGGGCTGTTGAACTAAGGAGGTTTACGCCAACCCATTGATGAGTTTATTTCTCAAGCAATGGAGCTGGGAGGTCTTTGGGAATGTTCATCAAGCTATCAAGGAGGCAAAACACAGGGTCCAACAGGCTGAATTGAATCACTTACAGATGAACTCTGCAGCTAGCCTCACGGAGTTAAGGGAGGAGAGGAAGAAACTTCATGAAGTTCACGAACAGGAGGAAATTTTCTAGAGGTAGAAATCGAGAATTAAATGGTTGAAAGAGGGGGATAGAAACTCAAATTTTTTTCATATGTCTATTAAGCTGAACCGAATGCGGAGCAGAGTTAGCAAGATTAAAAATTCCATAGGTGATTGGATTTCTGACCCAGAGGAGTTAAAACAAGGTGTTGTAAATTTTTTTTGTAGTGTTCTCTTAGAGGAAGGAGCAGTTGGTGATGAGGAATTGTTGGATATCATTCTGTGTGTGGTTAATCAGGAAGACAATGCCAATCTTTTGGTCGTACCTTCTGAGACAAAAATTAAAGAGGTGGTCCATGCCATGGACAAAGACAATGCACCAGGGCCGAATGGTTTACAGGACATTTTTTTGTCTCGTGCTGGGACATTTTTGGAGCAGATGTGGTAGGGGTTGTCCAGCTCTTTTTTAATGGTGGCCAGCTTCCAGTGAGTTACACTTCCTCCTTTATTTCTTTGATACCAAAATGCAAGGTCCCTGAGAGTTTCACAAGTTTTTGTCCCATCAACTTAGGTAATTTCTACTACAAACTTATTGCAAAGATCTTTACAAAAAGACTGACGGGTATTTTACCTTAAGTTAATTTCACTAGAGCAAGGTGCTTTTATTCAGGGGTGAAACATCATGGATAATGTAGCTTTGGTACAGGAGTGATAACTGATATTCATAGAAAGGTTGTGGGGGGGAAATGTTGTGCTGAAACTGGATATGGCCAAAGCTTACGATCAGCTGAATTGGGACTTCCTCTTCAAAGTCCTAAGACGGTTCGGTTTTAGTGAACATTGGATTGATTTGATTAGAAAAATGGTTGTGAATTGTTGGTTTTCAGTTCTTTGGAATGGAGGAGTCACAGGATTTTTTCAGTCCACCAGAGGCTTGCGGCAAGGGGATCCCCTTTCGCCATATTTGTTTATCATTGTAGAGGAGGTACTAAGCAGAGTCCAAGCTAGGCGTACAGTATCCTGCAAATGCTTATGTGACTCACAGGGGCTGCCCTCCTATCACCTACAGCCTCTATGTTGATGACACCATTATCTTCACAAGAGGGTCCAAGCAGGTGTTAGAGAAAGTGATGTCAATAATCCGAAGGTACGAGCAATGTTCGGGTCAATTGGTGAACAAGGCGAAGAGTTGTTGTTTCACTTCAACAAAAGCCTCTCGCAGCGGAATCCAAATCATAACATCAGTCACGGGCTACGTGCATAAGTTTCTCCCCTTCACCTACCTTGGGATCCCCATTGGTAAGGGCCGAGTGAAAGCATAAGCATTTGAGATTGTGCAGAAAGTAGCAGCAAAAATTTCGGGTTGGAAAGGGAAAATGATTTCATCGGGAGGTAAGTTGGTCATAATTAGACATGTGTTAAGCAGTATTCCAATATATTTGATGTCGGTAGTTGCAACTCCCAAGAAGGTTATCAAACGCCTAGATCAGCTGATGAAAGGATTCCTTTGGTCTAATTTGGAGACAGGTAGTCATCACCATTGGATAGCTTGGAGGAAAATTGTGAGACCTTTTTCTGAAGGTGGACTACACATTAAAATCATATCTGATGTCCAAAAAGCACTCAGGTTGAAAGCTTTGTGGCGAGTGTTGTTCCAAAATTCGTTGTGGGCAGAAATTTTCAAAGCCAAGGTGTTGAAGGTTGGTCATTTCTATACAGCCATCCCTCCGTGCTATACTTCTCGTACCTGGAAGGTGAACATTGAACTAAGGGGTGATTTAGTCCTTCTCTCGAGGTGGTTAGTGGGAAGGGGCGAAATCAGCTTCTAGTTGGATAATTGGACCATGGATGTCCTTTAATTGAGAAAGCCATTCAGCTAGATGGTCTTAATTTGCAGTTGAGAGTTTGTGATGTTGTTGATGAGGCAGGAATTTGGAGTCTAGATCAGGTTAGGGGGTTTCTTGAGGATGAGGCTCCCCGACAGATTCAGAGGTCAGGTGTGAAGCTTTTTAACAGCCAAGACAATAGTTTGGCTTCCTTAAACGAAAGGAGAGTTCTCTGTTAAAACGGCTTGGTCCTTTTATAGGGATGCTCATCCTACGGTAGATTGGTACAAGAAAGTTTGGAATGCTCTAGTGCCCACCAAGATAAGCCTCTTTTTCTGGAAACTTATGGTGGGGAAGGTAGGGGTGGACTATAATATAAAGGAGTTGGGGATCCCTTTTGTATCCAGATGTATCTGCTGCCGTGATCACTCAGAAGAGAATGTTAATCATTTTCTAGTGCATGGCTATCTACCTCGAAAAGTTTGGCTTTTCTTTAGCAGATTGTTTGGGCTTCCCTTCAAGGGTAATGAGAGTATTAAGGAACTCCTCTCCTCAAGAAAAAAACAATGGATTGTTACAATAGGGTTGATTGCTTGTTTTGCAGTCTAGGAAATCTGGAAGGAAAGAAACAGGCGCAAAATGGAAAATAAATTCAGATGCTCTAATATGGTGATTTGGTTAATTGTGCGATGGATTCATGAGGTATCCTCTCCTCTACATCTCACCCATAGACTCAACAACTCTCTTTATAGGGTTTGGGGTTGCGAATTCACCCAATTAAGAATAGGTACATCAAGGTGGTGCATTTATTACCAGTTCTGGAGGGTTACTTCAGGTTGAATGTTGATGGTGCTTCTAGAGGAAATCCTGGCCCATGTGGTGGAGGGGGTATCATCAGAGATGGAAGAAATGGTTTCATTAGTGCTTTCTCTAACACCTATGGTTCAGACTCCAATTTAGTCGCAAAGACTATGGCTTTGCTAGATGGCTTACACCTAGCGGTTGCTCTTAATCTACAGAAGATAATGGTGGAATCAGATTCCAAACTTCTGATTGATATTCTCAATGGTACTTGTACAGCCCCTTGGAAACTTTGGTTTTGGTTGTCTCAGGTTCAGGAGCTTAGGAATGGATTGAAATTCTTTTGTGTCCATATTTACAAGGAGGCTAACCAACTGACAGATGCTCTTGCGAAGCTTGAATGCTTAGAGTCTCAGAAAACTGTTTATGATTGCATAGATACACTTCCTTCCCACGTACAACACTTGATTACAGCAGATGGTTTAGGTCTTCCTTTTTTGAGAATTCATTGATTTTAGGTTGCCTGGGCGCTTAATGTTTATATGAGCCAAGCTCCCTTTGTATAGAGTGAGGGGTAAGGTTTCACGTCCCCCCCTCCACATTTTTCTTCATATTAATAAAATTTCGGTGGCCACCCCTCCACTGGGAGTAAATTTTGGGGCTCAAAAAAAAAAACTAATCTAAGCTCTTCCAATTGTTAATTCTCTCATTTCATTCAAAAGATATGCTACTCTCCAGGGTCCACTACCTAGTACCAACTCTTCGGCTCCATCTGATTGCATTGGCTGAATCACCTTCGATAGCTAAAAAGGGTAATCTAAGATGTCTTGCAATGTGGGTTCCCACTAGGACAGTTCTCACTTCAGCTTCCGTAGAACCTATGTCACCAATGGTAGGAAGGTTGAGAATTCTATCCTTAGAGCTTCAAAATTCTTCCCATATGCTGATATGCACCACATTTCTTTCTTCCTGCATTATTCCCCACCCTCCTGGTAAATAGTACAATTAATAAACTAATAACCACATAAATTTATTTTTTTGATTGGTATAGCCATAGAAAACAATTGCCTCTTATGATTGCAGAAATGGCAACCATCACGACTAAAAATGTTTTCAGATCCTTCGCTTCACAACCTCATTCCTCACAGGCATTTTTAGTCAAGTCCTGGCAATTCAGGAATAGGAAGTCTACTTAGAACTATGAGACAACTCTAGTTCACTTTTTGGGCCCTATAGAGGATTCCAAGGTTTTGGTGGGTTGACTGAATTGAAGAATGATAAACAAGGAACACTACAACACCAGTAAACATTGAGGGAAGTTAAACATCTACCAATGGAACCAGTTACTAAATTTATTTGGGTAAACAGATCAGCAAATGGCATTGTCAATTCTTTAGCAGAGGAAGGGTTAAACAGGGAAGATCTATTTTACGGGTAACCAATTAATGTTGTTTATAAAAGAATATGCAAGAGATTAAGTAGTAGGGACTAGCCTAATATGAGGGGCAATAGCCATTTTACATAGCATTCTTCTACTTTTTTTTATCAATGGAAAAGTGATTTTATTAGAATATTTGGAATGACGTAGCAGTCTTTTACTATTCATAATCAATAAAGCTTACAATATTACCAAAAAAATATTGTCCAAAAGCTAACCCAAGCTTGTAAAATAAAACTGAAATGAATAAAAGATGGGAATTTTATTGAACTTATTTGAACCATTCACAAGAAACACAACAGAATAGATTATCAGAGTCATCCAATCAGGTTTACTTCTTGGTGTACTTCATCTCTGTAAAAGGATCCACTGAATGGTGAGACTCAATCCACCAAGTAACGGGTATCAGAACGCTAAATTTACACCATTGGGAAACTGCTCATAACCAACCAAGTGGTACTTCAGATTTCATCACTAAATGCTTAAACAATTTGATGAAGTAATATCTATAGTTCAAAGTACCATTTGACTGTAAGGGCAGGAACTTACTACTACTTTTGCCCTGACATCCCTCTTCCTTTTATCCTCTTCATTTCCAACATTGGATGAAGCTGAACCTTTATCCGGACGTGACAAAGACATATAGAATTGGTTCCGTGCAGAAATTTTCTTTTGCAAATCTACTGCTTCCTCAGCAGATGCAATCATGCCTCCATCATCTCCCCTTGTAAGACGAAATAACCTTGCCTCATATACCTGAAGAAAGAACGATGGGAACATGAAGAGAATATTCAAGCATCACTTATAACAGTCAAACATCAAGATTAAGAACAAATTAGTTGACCTGAAATAACTCATCCAGTTCACAGAGAACACATAGAGGACCATCACCATTGACACATTTTGGGCAGTATCGTACTCGTTCTATATCCTCATCTCTTGGTCTTTCCATTGTCTGGTCAACTTCTAAA
Source organism: Nelumbo lutea (assembly GCF_056320005.1). NCBI lineage: Eukaryota > Viridiplantae > Streptophyta > Magnoliopsida > Proteales > Nelumbonaceae > Nelumbo > Nelumbo lutea. The sequence goes on along the minus strand of NC_142685.1, from coordinate 1,071,606 downwards.
AGTCGTTCAAGTACTGCTTGCCTAGAAGTTTCCAAGGAGTCCAGGCCACCCTGGATTAGATACTTTAATCCATCTATGCTTCGAAACCTGCATTGAGAATCAAATGCAAAAATAAACACAACTACAAGCAAAACTAAGTTGCATTTAAAAGAAATCATGAATCACTACCTATGATGCCCAGAAATGGATATGGGCACAGACACGGACATAGACACTAATGTTGGAAACAGGAATCCAACTCTCCATTTCCTAAAATTCTGAACACGGATACGAGTATGGTTATCCCATGTAATATGCTTCTATCATATGTTTCTATCTAATTTTTGAAGCTAAATGTCATGTCTCAAGACTTATGTCATGCCACATTTAATTAAATTTCTGACACATGCAAATATTATTGTAGTATAGTTTGTTAAAATATACCACTTTACATATTTTAAGTCTTAATGCCACAGAATACATCTAGAAGTATCCATGCAGTATCTGATATCATATCCAATACTTATGACACTGGTATGCTAGGCATGTAACATATCTGGGTATCATAGATTACTAACTGGATGGAAATAGAAATAACAGTTATAGCCACAGACATGGCTATACAGCTAAGAATTTCAAATCACTGATTCTAGAGCACAATTTAAAGACTATAGTGCAAGCCCCCAAAGTCCACGGTACTTTGGTAGGCGAGAAGCCCTTACAGTGGTATCGTTGCAGGCTTGCAGCAAGGCAAGCAGCCCTAAAAACCAATGCCTCCCCCCATCCACACCCAAAAGAAAATGGATAACACAAGAAAAAAAAAAAAGAGTTAACTCCTCATTTTCTGCATTCCATTTTTATTTGAGATGCCTCAAACAAATACTGAAAAGGGAGGGGTTGCCTTGACTCCAAGCCAAAGTTCATCAAAAGTTCAAAACAATCAAAAAATAAATAAAGTATGAAAAGAAAATATTGATAAAAATATATAGAGAGATTAAGAAACAATACCAAATAAAGAGCCCATCTGTCCAATCTTGAGAAGAAATTTTCTGAATAGCTAACACAGGCATATATCAGCGAATCTGGTCTATGTCCCCTAAAAAAGAAATTATTAAAATTTAGGAATTGGAATGAGATGTTCAAGTTTTTTTCTTCCAAAATGATGCTCTTTATCCTATGATATATCGATCACGTGCTCTGGATCTTAGAAATGTAGGACCAATAACATGTTTACTACTGTCAGACAAAACTGTCGGAGACATAAAATTGTCCCTTTTAGTCCTTTAAGAGCTTATTTATATACTCCCAAAGGTACAAAGAGATGATTTTACGAATATTATATTTTACAATGCACTGTATTTGCTATTTTCTATTATTTGTAACTTGTAAGACACATAAGTGTGTTTGGTTATTACTGTTCACAATGGAGCCATAATAATTTGTATTTTGCATTTTTTCAGAAGATGGGTCCTTTATAATTCTTGTAACCATAAAACTTACTTAGTGAGCGTGATAGTGACATTGTTAGGCCAGCAAAAAATAGTATAATACCACTTGCATCTTAATTGAGCTTGAGCAATCACAAGCAACTGGCTTGATTATTTTCTGTTATATGGCAATTATTTCTTTCTTTCCTTATTGGCACTCAAACCATGTGATTAAGTTTCTTTCGTATTACAGAATAATGTTATTCTGAAGGAATTTGTCAGATGGATGATTGTTGCAATCTATTGGCAATGATTTGGCTTCAAATAGGTTAATATTTCCATCCAATCATACTAGATGCCAACAAAATTCTATAGTTATCTTGCAATATTGTTAGTGTCAAGTATGTAGGGGTATTTCTGTCTTTATACTTATGTTGAGGTTGCTGATCTGTAATATTATATTAGAACTAGTGTCCCTCATTTAAGTAAGGCACATGTGACTTTTCCATTATGTTAGTAATATAAAACATGTCCGGCCAAACGGGAGAGGTAATTTTTCTCTCACATTTCTTCTCTCCTTTCCTCCCCTTTTCCCTCTCTTTCTTTCTTCTTTCTTCTTCTCTCTTCTTGGCTGTAATCAGACCAACAGAACACAAGGGCAGGCCGAATCATAATATGGTATCAGAGCACAACTAAGCAACTCGGATCTGCCCAGATTTCTGTTTTCTACGCACTCAGTCTAGGAAGTATGTTTCAGATCGTATGGTTGGATTTCAGACTGTGGTGTGCTAGGGTTTATGCTGTTTTTTAGTGTGATTCGAAGGGGGAGTGGTCCTCATATAGTGTGGTGAGATTTCAGGTAGTCGTGGGGTAGGGTTTGTGGTGTAACGAGTGCAATCTTCAGCAATAACAAGTGCTGAAACCAGTGTGATCAATGTGATCAAGTAATGTGCAGTGTGCCGAATTCAGTAATAACAAAATTCAACAATGGGAGATAGCAGTGGTAGCAAATCTAATGTCATGATACCTACTGATACCTGAATGTTAAAATGACCTCCATTAAACTGAATGGAGAGAATTATGTACCTTGGGCTAAATCTGTAGAAGTTTTTCTAAAGGCAAAGAAGACAGTGAAACACATAAGGGAGGAGAAACCCTCCACTAATTCTCATGAGTATGATGACTGGGAACAAGAGGATGCACAGATTATCACGTGGTTATGGAACAGTATGGAACCCAAGATTAGTATAAATTTCATGTTTCTTGACACTGCCAAAGTTGTATTCTGGCCAACACAATACAACCAGAGTATATCAGCTGTATCAGGAATACTTTAATCTGTAACAGGGCAGTCAGAGTCTTGAGGAGTACTATGCTAGTATGAGAGACATTCGTAATGAGTTGAATGTTTATCACCCCTTCACTTCTGATGTCAAAATTCAGCAACAACAGAGAGAACAACTTGATGTGACTCGATTTTTGGTGTGGCTGTTGGGACTCGATTTTTCGTTCCGATAATGGCCGTGAATATTTCTCTTCAACATTTCAAGAATACTTAGACCAACATGACATTATACATCAGACCTCATGTACCTACACCCCACAACAAAATGGAGTGGCTGAGAGAAAGAATCGTCATCTTTTGGAAACAGCTCGGTACCCCATGCATCACATGAATGTTCCCAAACCCTTTTGGAGTGACACGGTGCTTACTTATTGCTTCTTGATTAATCGCATGTGCACGTCTATCCTTGATGGTCATTCCCCATTCACTAGCTTGTTTCCCACCTTGTCTTCGTTTCCTCTTTCTCCTCAGGTTTTTGGGTGTGTCTGCTTCGTCCATAATCTAGGCCCCAGGAAGGACAAGTTAGATGCACGATCCATTAAGTGCATCTTCCTTGGCAATTCCCATAAGATTCTGTTGCAGATTTCGTTCCCCTTGTTCTAGCTGTGACCATGTCTTTGCCTCCAGTGCCACCACCTATTGAATGGCCACCTATCCGTCAAGTGTAAACACATCGCCCACATGTACCGGCTGCTACTCCTCCAGCTCCATCAACGTCGACAGATCCGGCAGTTGTCTCCACACCAGCCCCAAACCCAGTATCTGATCTTGATCTTCACATTGCCTTGTGGAAGGGTAAATGCACTTGTACCCTTCATCCTATTTCTAATTATGTTTCACTCACTCACCTTTTTGCTTCCCATCGTCAGTTTATCTCTTTGTTATCCTCAGTCGTTATCCCTAAAGATGTCCAGGAAGCCCTTGCCTCTCCAGGATGGTGTCGTGCAATGGAAGAAAAACTCTCATCTCTAACTCATAACCATACTTGGGACCTCACCACTCTTCCTCCTGGGAAGCAGGCTGTCGGTTGTAAGTGGGTTTATACAGTTAAGTATTTACCTGATGGTAGTGTAGAGTGCCTGAAAGCTAAATTGGTTGCAAAAGGGTACTCCCAAACCTATGGTATTGACTACACAGAGACCTCCCCAATTGCTAAGATAGGTTTGGTTTGTGTTGTGGTCTCTCTTACTGCTATATATGATTGGCCCCTCTATCAGCTTGATATCAAGAATGCTTTCTTGCATGGTGATTTGCTCGAGGAGGTCTATATGGAGCAACCACCTGGGTTTGTTGCTCAGGGGGAGGATGGTAAGGTATGCAGACTAAAGAAGGCTACTTATGGGCTTAAACAATCTCCTCGAGCATGGTTTGGTAGGTTTAGTGAGGTGGTAAAGAAGTTTGGCATGAAACAGTGCCAAGTTGATCATTCAGTCTTCAGTCATGACTCTCGGGTAGGAAAAATCCTATTAGTGGTGTATGTAGATGATATTGTTATTACCGGGGATGATAAAATGGGCATTGACAGGTTGAAGACTTTTCTACAATAACATTTTCAAACAAAGGACTTTGGTAAATTGAAATATTTCTTGGGGATAGAAGTAGCAAGGTCTAAGCATGGTATTAATTTGTGTCAGATGAAATATGTGCTTGATTTGCTGGAGGAAACAGGTTTGTTAGGTGCTAAACCGGCTGAAATACCCATGGAAACAAATATTAAGCTGAACAGTGATATGGGTGAAGTGTTTGAAGACCCTGGCAGATACCGGCGACTTGTAGGTAAACTGAACTACCTAACCATTACTCGGCCAAATATTTCATTTGCGGTTAGTGTGGTAAGGTAGTTCATGCAGAAACCTCTGGTTCCTCATTGGGATGTGGTTTTAAGAATTGTGAGGTATTTAAAAGGGGCTCCTGGTCATGGTTTGATATACAAAAGTGGTGGAAAGCTTGAAATAGAAAGATATATTGATGCTGACTAGGCCGGTTCTATGTCTGATAGGAGGTCTACCACAGGCTATGGCACTTTTCTTGGGGGTAATCTAGTGACATGGAAAAATAAGAAGCAGACAGTCGTGGCAAGAAGCAGTGCAGAGGCAGAATATAGAGATATGGCACATACTACTCGTGAATTAGTGTGGCTAAGGAACCTTCTACAGGAGATAGGATACAATGTTAACACTCCAATGAAGCTCTACTGCGACAATCAGGTTGCAATTCATATTTCTTCTAATCCATTGTTTCATGAAAGAACCAAGCACATAGAGGTTGATTGTCACTTTGTGAGAGAGAAGGTGCTGAATGGAGTGATAGACACTACATATGTTAACACAAGGAACCAGTGGGCAGACTTATTTACTAAAGGGTAGAGTCAGGGAAGAGTGGACTACACATGTAACAAGCTGGGATTATATGATATATACTCACCAGCTTGAAGGGGAGTGTTAGTGTCGAGTATGTAGGGGTATTTCTGTCTTTATACTTATGTTGAGGTTGTTGATCTAAATATTATATTAGAACTAGTGTCCCTCACTTAAGTAAGGGCATATGTGTCTTTCCATTATGTTAGTAATATAAAACATGCCTGGCCGAATGGGAGAGGTAATTTTTCTCTCATTCGAACCAAACTTTTCTTCTCTCCTTTCCTCCTCTTTTCTCTCTCTCTCTTTGTTTCTTCTTTCTTCTTCTCTCTTCTTGGTTGTTATCAGACTAACAGAACTCAAGGGCAGGTCGAATCATAATAAATATATTACGTTTTTGCAAAAGCATAGAATATATATAAGTGTAATGAGAATTATGAGATTATCGATTATTCCATAACCATTCAGTAAATGAAGTACTAATGCACATGATATACAGCATACTTTCCTCAGTCAGTTAAATAAAACTTAGTTCTTTCCAAAAGAAACAGAAAGAATACATGATCATATTCATGAAAATAAGTACAATGTAATATGAAAAGAATTGGAACTAACCTTGAGGCTAATCTTGATGCCTTGGAACTGTTTAAAGTCCCAGAGACAGCCTCTCTTATCTTTCTAATCAACTCATTTGAGGAATCCTTGTTCTGCTCAATGTAATGAAGGGCTTCTAACCACCACAGGTCTTGTTGTTTTTTTCTATCACTGAGTGCCTCACAGACCTTCAAAAACATGAAAGAATTGTAGACATCAACTGAAAATGTCAAGAACTAAACCTATACAGGATTACAATATAAGATAATAGATAATAAAACTAAATTACTTTAGCATTTAAAATAAGCTTTTGACACAAGAAGCTTTGACTTTTTTTTTTTTTTTTGCTTTTTACCCCGAATACAAATTCTTACCAAATATTCATCTTGAGCAAGTAAATCAGCAAAAGCATGTACTGATCTTTGTATGCAACTGAACGAAGAAGCATTGCCTATTGAAAGTTGAAAATAGAATTTCATTTAATTACTTGTAGTTATACAGATACAATTTCCATGGCGCCCTTCAGATGGCAATTGGAATCAAGTACAATTTCACTCTAAAAATCCCTATAGTAAGGAATTCTAAATATAATCCCCAATTCCCTCAAGGGAACGAGTATTAGATTGGAAATGGCTCGAGAGTCAGCTTCTCATTTCACCTATGGTGTGGAAATAATCCCCTGAAGACAGGTTTCCCCTCCCTCTTCTTGATTGCACACTCTTGACAGCACCACATTTTAGACCCCATTTTCAGGAGGTCCCTAACAATTAGGAAATTGGACCTCTCATGGAGCTTTTGCAAAGACTCAAAAGGTTCAAACCAAAACCTGACCAATACAGAACATAATGGGCCTGGGGTACTGTAGGTCAGTTATCAGTCAGATCATTTTCCATCAAGTTGAACCCTCCAGCAGCTGCCCCTTTTCCTATCTCATCATCCGGTAGCCCTCCACCCCTTCTAAAATCTTTTCCCTGGCTTGGACTGCCACCCAGAAAACTGTCTCGTCATTGATAGGCTCTTGTTGAGAGACACGGTGATTGAATATACCAGCTGTGTTTTGCGCCAGGATATTGCTGAATCCCATAGCCACCTTTTCATTCACTTTAAGGTCTCAGATGTGTTTTGGGTGGTGGCTCTTGATATGTTTTTTTTTTTCACTTTCCAGAGACTTTAGAATCAATTTCCAGAGGTGTTATGTGGCTTCTATTTCCTTTAGCAATTGTCTAGATGATCCAAGGCGAGAAGAACGCTTGCATCTTTTAGAACAAAAGTTGCAGCACCAACTTATTTAGTGGCAATAATGCTGTTGTACATAACCCACTGCACAGATCCTCAGTGTACATGGGCTCCTGTACTTTTTTAGAACTAATACAATTATTACTTCTCTCAAAAAGGTAAGTCCTGTAGTAAGACTGGTCCACACAAACATATAAATAAAAATAATATGAAGACCAGGGGTACGTGTGCTACTCGGATCATTTAGTAAAGGACTTTAAATGAAGAAAGAAAATTTCCACATCACAATATGGTTGAATGCCCAAATGGACCCCACATGTTCCTCCCACTGCCCTATACTCAAGGGGAAAGCTTCAGCTCAAAACCCTTGGCCACATGGCCAAAATAAGCAATTATTTTAAGGCATTTTAAAAGAAAATCCTGAAATATTGGGCTATTATACATAGCCAACCTAGAGGGTCCTCAACCAGATGGATGGTTCAGATCAGAGAGAAATGACTACACATGGCAAAAAAATGTTGGCCCATCCAATGAGTCTCCCTTTTCAGTGAAGAACAAAGAATTTTTTATGAGTAAAATAAACTTATATTAATTTAGAAAATATAGGCAGTACAAGAAACCCTTAGGCATGAGGTGCTGCCTCTCCCAAAAAACAGTAAAATTACATATTACAATTAAGCTGTTGAGCCCAGTACAACTGATTTCTGTTCACCCCTTGCTTATTTAAAGCATCTTCCATTACATTCACCAATCTCCTCACCCACTGTATCCTCAAATTCATATTTCAAGAAAACCATTTTAATCTCTTTACCTCATTACTAAAAACCCATATTACAGACTCTGGTTCATTCAGCCAACCTACCACCAACTCTGAATCCCCTTCAATCTCCACGTTTGCCAAATTCAATTCATTTGCAATTTGTACCCCTTGAAGTACAGCAAGCAATTTGTCCCTAGTGGAGTCACCCACTCCCACTAGACCCGAAAACAAAGCAATAATGTCCTTTATCTCTTCTCACCCCTCCTATTGCAGAGGATCCTGGGTTGCCTTGACTACTTCCATAAAAATTTAGCTTCGCATAACCATATACAAGAAAATTTACAAGCCATATACAAGAAAGTGAAGATTAAGAAAATATATACCAAACACAAAGATCAAAGACCCCAACCAAAAGCTAAGATCCTTTACTCTCTCACCACCATATACAAGATATAGACAATAATGCCAAATAATAAGCAAGCCATAACCCAAAAAACAACTTGCCACCAGACAATGCAATTCCTAATACAGCATAAGTCATGCTCTTCCACACGCATACCCACCATAATGATAATTCAGATCAGACATCAAATTCCTCCACATGGTAAAAATAGGTCAACCAATCTAGCAAGTCTCCCTTTTTCATGGGAGAACAAAGTTTACAAGCCATATACAAGAAGTTAAGATAAAGAAAATATATACAAAAAAACAAAGACCAAGGACCCCAACCAAAAACTTAAGAGCCTTTACTCTCACTTGCCACCATATACAAGATATAGACAGTAATGCCAAGGATAATAAGCAAGCCATAACCCAAAAAACAACTTGCCACCACATAGTGCAATTCCTAATACAGCATAAGCCATGGCCTTCCACACACACACCCCATAATGATAATATGTTTGCTGATTCTAAAGCGCTAAAGTTACCTCTCACTAAAACAGGCTCAAATGTAAGCATACAATTCCTGCAACCAATCCAAGACATAAAGCATCAAGTTCACAAAGTCACATTCTATAGGACTCCTTTTCCTCTGCCATGGCCTAGTGTGGTGGGAGTCACTAAGGTGGTCTACATGAAAGACAATAAATGGTGGACGGAGGCTTCAGAAGATTTAAAATGAGAGAGAGCAAGGGAGCTGAGATTCCAAACTGGTAGAGCTTACACGAGGTTGAGGAAGGATCGTGTGTGGGGATCCTCGGAGACCCCTATTTATAGAAATTTCCTTGGGAAAACGAGGAAAACTTTTCCACTTTGGGAAAGTTTTTATGAGTTCGTTGGATTTGGGGTACCTAGCCAAGTTAGGGTTTTGCCATGTATCAATGCAGTTATGCTAGTACTTGAGTTCCCGCTCTTAATTAGAGTCTGCATTTGAGCACGTGTAGCTACTTCCCTCTTCTAGAACCTTGGATGGATGTACCACAGGATGCATCACTCTAGAAAATGTCTAAGTGACTATCGTGATAACTGCGATGAGTGGCATGGAGCCTAAGTATAATCGCAAGACAAGGTTGTGGAGGTTTATCATTTTCTTATTTGTTAGGATTTGATAAATACAAACATTGCTAAACGCTGTATTGAACCCTCAAAGACTTTAAAACCTGAACCAATAACTAAGGAACAACTTAAAATTTTGTCTAATCAACACATTTTCTACTACTACTACTACTTTTTTCTTTTCTTCTTTTCCTATAACAAAAATAAGGGTTCAGCCCCTATATTTTTAGAATTTTCTTTTCCTTCTTTTTTTCTTCTCATGAATATGTTGATTTTCTATACTTCAACATGAACTCTATACTTTTCTTATGAAAATTATGAATAATTATTAAGGAAATATGGCTATGGTACCTAGGAAACTACCCCAGGATCTATGTTTTCTATATAAAAAAATCCATTGCCTAGGCATTAGCAACAAGGCACCCCCCTGACGCGCCCAGCCTCGCCTTGGCGCCTTGAAAGCTATGGAAGCGAGGTCATGGGACTATGACAGGGAGGAACAAAACTGCAACACTGGATTGCAACGGTCTTGCAATGTGAGGTCATGGCGCCACAACACATCGCAAATGTCTTTATTGCAACATCAGATATGAGGAAATGCAATGGGAGGTTGACACAGTGCACTATTATGAAGTCTCTCTGCGATGAGAGATGCCAGGACAGCAAGCATGGGAAACAACTGCACTAGGAACTTGGCATTACTGCCTTACTATCTCGTCACGTCGTTATTACTCATGCGCTAGATACCCATGTATCTTTGTGGTAAGTCACTCATCACAGATGGTGCAATGTCTAATTCCATGTACTTACACCTTACCTCCTTCTAGCTTAATGGTTTAGGTCCATTCCTTCCTATGCTAAAGAATATCCTTCCTACTCCCTAGTCCCTACTGACCCTGGTGTTCCCTCCTTCCTCCTTGCATAATCCTTTTGTTCAAGTCTATCAATAGTGTGGCTCAGTCATCCACACTTCCTATACTACAGTTTTAGATGCCTTGCAAACATTTCCTCCCAAAGGAGCCATTGCTTGGTGCAATTGTTAAATATTGGGCTACCTATCAAAAAAAAAATTGTTAAATATTGGGTTAACAAGCATGAGAATGTAGTCTACATGTGAGTCTGAAAGCAGCACCTTGTGAAAAAAAAAATTGCCTAAGGTTATGTCCATATCGAGCCACCACTCCCAGATAATTGGGACCAACATTGAGTAATGGCTCTTGTCAACTATTTCTTCCCTACTGACTGTTCCCTCACTCACTCAGGCTCCGTTTGGTTTGTGGGAAGATTTGGGTGGGATGGGATAGGATAGGAAAGTGTAAAAATTTAACTTTCCATTGTTTGGTTTTATATGGGAAAGTAGTAGGAAAATTACCATCACAAAATAGAGTTCTCGGAGGTTCAATCCACTGAGTTCTCAAAGGTTCAATCCACAGAGACCAATCCGATGTTTGGTTTCCCTTCATCGCTAGTGAATGCCTTGGTGAGGATCGTGCGAAACTAGAATCCCTCGTGTGAAACTGGAATCTCGTGTCTACGAACCCATATCTAAGTTCTACCATGGCAGAAAACCTCCGATCTATGTTTGCGTCAATCTAGGTTCTACCATGGCAGAAACATCTTCAATCTGTGTCTGTGAACTCAGATTTAGGTTCTATGATCTATGTCTGCGAGCACCAGAAGGTAGAAGGGAAGGAGATTACTAATAGCGGTGGTGGCAGCAATAGGTAGAAAGGCAAAGGAGATTACTAGCAATGGTGGTGGCAGTGATTACCAGCAACGGTGGTGGTGGTGATTACCAGCAGCGGTGGTGGCGGTGATAGAAGGTAAACGGTGGTGGCAGTGGTTACCAGAAGGGAAGGACAAAGTGAAGGTGGTGGCGGTAGAAGGTAGAAGGGCAAACCCAGCAGCGGTGGTGGCGGTGGTTACCAGCAACGGCGGTGGTTACCAAAAGGGAAGGAGAAAGTGAAGGCAGGGCAGAGGATGAGGATGAATAAACTCGAGTTTTCTCAAGTTTTTCCACAGGGGTCGCACTGTTTTGGTGCAACCCTGATTACACAATTTTGGGATCTCGCATCCCACTTTTTTCTCATCACATCCCCCTATTTCCCTCAAAATAAATGAGTGAAAAAGGAATATTTTTGGAATATTCTTTTTTTCTCATCCCCATCCCACAAACCTGACGGAGCCTCAGTTTCCCTCCCTCCCTCTCTGCATCTGAGTTCTAAATAGAACCTCCCTTAAACTCATCCACTCAACAGAAGAATAACCACCCTCAACAAAATTAGCATTATAACAACTAATAAGTAGTCCATCTTTCCACTCCAAAACATCGCCCAACCCGCCCCCCCCCAAAAAAAAATAAAAATAAATAAATAAATAAAGGGATTATTGTTGATAAGGGCAACTTTTAGCCCTTAATATCAACAAAAATAATTATTTTAATATAATATCTAGAAAAGGTTAACTTTTTTGAAAAAAAATATATCAAAGAAGGGCAGATATATTGTTCACCTTCTTCCACCTCTGAACGGTGAATGGTGAGATCTTTCAAAAATATTAGAAATCCCTCCCTCCCTCCCTCAGGTGCAGCAAACCCTGTGCACTAAGTTCTAACCACAACCTATTCATTATGTTAGACTTAGCTCACCGTGGACGGGAAGCCAGCAAACCCAGCACACTCAGGTGCAACAAACCCTACGCACCGAGTTCTAACTATAACCTATTTGTTCTATTAGACTTAGCTCGTCGTGGACGGGAAGCCAGCAAACCCAGCGCACTCAGGTGTAGCAAATGTTCTTCAACAAACCTGGTAAGTTGTTTGTTTGTACTCCCGGGCTCCCGCCCCTACTCCCCCTCCCCAGCTCCCGCTCCCCCTCCCCCTAACCACAACCTATTCATTCTGTTACACTTGGCTCGCCGTAGATAGGAAGCCAACAAACCCTACGCACTCAGGTGAAGAAGAGAAAGAGAAAGAGAGAGAGAGAGAGAGAGAGAGAGAAAGAGAGAGATGAGGTGGGAGAGATTTACCGCCCGTTGTTCACCGTTCGGAGGAGGAAGAAGGTGAACAGTATATCTGCCCTGCTTTGGTATTTTTTTCAAAAAAGTTAACATTTTCTAGAGATTAGATTAAATAAATTATTTTTATTGATATTAGGGGCCAAAAGTTACCCTTATCGGAAATAACCCCATAAATAAACAAATAAAAAGAATTGATTATACATACATGTGGATTAGGAACTTCTAGGCTTAGGTAGGTTTTAAGGTAGGTTGTGGGGTTATTAGATAAATGTGATCTTCCTTGGCTTGAATTTAGAAAACTACAGAATTCTCCATAAGGATAGAAAACAAAGAAAAATCAAAAATGAAGTTTAGGCATGAAATTTTAATGGAAGTTTATGGGAGGGCTTAGATGAATGAATGTAAGGATTAAATAGTCTTGAAAGTTTTCTGAGTAGGAATTTTCACCTAAAAAATGTAAACTTCCAAAATTGGAAAATTTTGTAAATATCTTAGTTGCAGATCTGAAATACTAAGGACCCAGAACCAACCGGACCCGGTAGGGTCTTTAATTTTAGACCCAAAACCAAACTCCCCAGTTCTTAGGACAATCAGGTCTGACCCGATGGACCAGATTATAATAAACCTACTAAAAATATTATATATAATATTAATTTATTTAATATATCATACATTTAAAATTTTAAATATATATTAAATTATATATAGTTTAATATTATATATATTATACATTTAGCACCTTCTCTCTCACAAAGTGACGGTCAACCTCTATGTGCTTGGTTCTTTCATGAAACACCAGCTTAGAAGAAATATGAACTGCAGCCTGATTGTCATAGTAGAGCTTCATTGGAGTGTTAACATTGTATCTTATCTCCTGTAGAAGGTTCCTTAGGCACACTAATTCACAAGTAGTATGTGCCATATCTCTATATTCTGCCTCTACACTACTTCTCGCCACGACTGTCTGCTTATTACTTTTCCATGTCACTAGATTACCCCCAAGAAAAGTGCAATAGCCTGTGGTAAACCTCCTATCAGACATAGAACCGGCCCAGTCAGCATCAGTATATCCTTCTATTTCAAGTTTTCCACCACTTTTGTATATCAAACCATGACCAGGAGCCCCTTTTAAATACCTCACAATTCATAGAACCGCATCCCAATGAGGAACCAAAGGTTTCTGCATGAACTGACTTACCACACTAACCGCAAATGAAATATCTAGTCGAGTAAAGGTTAGGTAGTTCAGTTTACCTACAAGTCGCCTGTATCTGCCAGGGTCTTCAAACACTTCACCCATATCACTGCACAGCTTAGTAATTGTTTTCATAGGTATTTCAACTGCTTTAGCACCTAACAAACTTGTTTCCTCCAGCAAATCAAGCACATACTTCCTGACACAAATTAATACCATGCTTAGACCTTGCTACTTCTATCCCCAAGAAATATTTCAATTTACCAAAGTTCTTTGTTTGAAAATGTTATTGTAGAAAAGTCTTCAACCTCTCAATGCTCGTTTTATCATCCCCGGTAATAACAATATCATCTACATACACCACTAATAGGATTTTTCCTGCCTGAGAGTCATGACTAAAGACTGAATGATCAACTTGGCACTGTTTCATACCAAACTTCTTTACCACCTCACCAAACCTACCAAACCATGCTCGAGGAGACTGTTTAAGCCCATAAGTAGCCTTCTTTAGTCTGCATACCTTACCATCCTCCCCTTGAGCAACAAACCCCGGTGGTTACTCCATATAGACCTCCTCGAGCAAATCACCATGCAAGAAAACATTCTTGATATCAAGCTGATAGAGGGGCCAATCATATATAGCAGTAAGAGAGACCACAACACGAACCGAACCTATCTTAGCAAATTGGGGAGGTCTCTGTGTAGTCAATACCATAGGTTTGGGAGTACCCTTTTGCAACCAATTTAGCTTTCAGGCACTCTACACTACCATCAGGTAAATACTTAACTGTATAAACCCACTTACAACCGACAGCCTGCTTCCCAGGAGGAAGAGTGGTGAGGTCCCAAGTATGATTATGAGTTAGAGCTGAGAGTTCTTCTTCCATTGCACGGCACAACCCTGGAGAGGCAAGGGCTTCCTAGACATCCTTACGAACAACAACTGAGGATAACAAAGAGATAAACGGGCGATGGGAAGCGGAAAGGTGAGTGAGTGAAACATAATTAGAAATAGGATGAAGGGTACAAGTGCATTTACCTTTCCGCAAGGCAATGGGAAGATCAAGATCAGATACTGGGTTTGGGGCTGGTGTGGAGACAACTGTCGGATCTGTCGACGTTGATGGAGCTAGAGGAGTAGCAGCCTATACATGTGGGCGATGTGTATACACTTGACGGATAGGTGGCCATTCAACAGGTGGTGGCACTAGAGGCAAGGACTTGGTCACAGCTTGAACAAGGGGAACAGAATCTGCAACTGGAAGTGGAAGAAGAGGAAGAAGCATCACCGAACCCCAAAAAAAATGGAGTAGACTCAAAGAAGGTAACATCAGCACACACAAAGGAACGTCGAGAACTAGGATGATAATACTTATACCCTTTCTGGGTCCGGGAATTGCCAAGGAAGATGCACTTAATGGATCATGCATCTAATTTGTCCTTCCTGGGGCCCAGATTATGGACGAAGCAGACACCCAAAAACTTGAGGAGAAAGAGGAAACGAAGACATGGGGGACCGAGCTGTTTCCAAAAGATGACGATTCCTTCTCTCAGCCACCCCATTTTGTTGTGGGGTGTAGGTACATGAGGTTTGATGTATAATGCCATGTTGGTCCAAGTATTCTTGAAATGATGAAGAGAAATATTCACTGCCATTATCGGAATGAAAAATCGAGTCCCAGCAGCCACACCAAAAATCGAGTCACATCAAGTTGTTCTCTCTGTTGTTGCTGAATTTTGACATCAGAAGTGAGGGGGTGATAAACATTCAACTCATTACGAATGTTTCTCATACTAGCATAGAACTCCTCAAGACTTTGATTGCCCTGTTGCAAATTAAAGTATTCCTGATACAGCTGATATACTCTGGTTGTATTGTCTTGGCCAGAATACAACTTCTTAGCATGGTCCCAAACATCTTTGGCAATGTCAAGAAACATGAAATTTATACTAATCTTGGGTTCCATACTTTTCCATAACCACGTGATAATCTGTGCATCATCTTGTTCCCAGTCATCATACTCATGAAAATCAGTGGAGGGTTTCTCCTCCCTTATGTGTTTCACCGTCTTCTTTGCCTTCAGAAAAACTTCTACAGATTTAGCCCAAGGTACATAATTCTCTCCATTCAATTTAATGGAGGTCATTTTAACATTCAGGTAATCAGTAGGTATCATGACATTAGATTTGCTACCACTGCTATCTCCCATTGCTGAATTTTGTTATTACTGAATTCGGCACACTGCACACTACTTGATCACACTGGTTTCAGCACTTGTTATTGTTAAAGATTGCACTCTTTACACCACAAACCCTACCCAACGACTACTTGAAATCTCACCACACTATATGAGGACCACTCCCCCTTCAAATCACACTAAAAAGCAGCATAAACCCTAACACACTACAGTCTGAAATCCCACCATACGATCTTAAACATACTTCCTATTTGATTCATAACAAAAATATGCCTAGAAATCTCTTACCTCATCACCCGAAAAACAAACCACACAAAAAGAAATCAGACCACACAAGACACCCACTGCACCACACGAATCAGCCCTCTTCTCTTCATCAATTAGGGGAGGGCTTCTTAGAAACCACAGCAACCGACCATGAACAGCACAACTGGAGGCATAGAGACCTCCAAGGGAAGAGGGCGACCACTCCTTTTCAGCCCTTTCCCTTATCTCCAATCGATGGCAGAGAAATGAAGAGAAAACCCTAGACTGAGTGCGCAGAAAACAGAAATCTGGGCAGATCCAAGTTACTTAGTTGTGCTCTGATACCATATTATGATTCGGCCTGCCCTTGAGTTCTGTTAGTCTGGTAACAGCCAAGAAGAGAGAAGAAGAAAGAAAGAAGAAAGAAAGAGAGAGAGAAAAGAGGAGGAAAGGAGAGAAGAAAAGTCTGGTTCGAATGAGAGAAAAAATTACCTCTCCCATTCGGCCAGACATGTTTTGTATTACCAACATAATGAAAAAGACACATGTACTGTTACTTAAGTGAGGGACACTAGTTCTAATATAATATTACAGATCAGCAACCTCAACATAAGTATAAAGACAGAAATACCCCTACATACTCGACACTAACAGATACATTGGCCAAACTAGGGACGAGCAGGAATCAATTGTTTTGGTGTCAAATATAGCATAATGAACACAATTAGGTTAGGTGGCAATAAAAGGCCATTACCCAATGTTGGTTCCAGCTATCTGGGGTCTTGAGAGGGGTAGACTGTATACAGCCCTAACCTTTGGCATTTTTGCACAAAGCAGCTGCTCTCAGACTCAAACCTGCATTCTCATGCTTGCCAGCCCAAGATATTACCATTACCTCAAATAATGGCCCCTAGAATAGGTGGAAAAATACCAGCCTAAATTGAAGATTATCTTGGCTGTATATGTATATAACTCATCCTTTTGTTCATTAATAAAAAGCCACAATGTTATCAATAAAAACAAGTCTACAAAATTCTGACATTAAGATACCAGAAACTCTTTCTGATGAATTAATCATTCACATCAGCAACTCATGAGATGGACTAGGATTTTCCCATATAAAACTCAAAATGAAAGATAAATACAGAAATTCACTCATAAAGTGTCTGGAAAAGGGTTCGACTATGATATGGAAAAGATATGATGTCTGAAAAGCAACTGACCAATAAACTGGAATCATAAACGCGATAGCGAATAAGGTGTTATTTATCAAAATTCATGGGTGGGTAGGTTTTGCTTGGTCAAAACTCTTCCCATATCATATCTTTTCCGCATCATAGATTTTCCCTTTTTTATTTGTTTTCTAACTTTTTATGACTCATCAGGATCGAGACTTGCAAGCTAAATTGTGGATTTAAACAAGCCCAAGTTATTTGGACTATAAATGAGATGCCAAATTTACTGAAACGTGCAAAGAACAGTTTTTCCAGCACATTATTCTCTGAAAGGAAATATACCAATTTGTTTACTACTAGGTGAGAATAAACAGGAAACATACCTCCATATATGAATTTTTAAACTCTTGCTGGGCCAAGGATAGCTTGGAAATGAACACAGATAGGTACTTCTGTTTAATATTTTCACATGTCTTTCTCAAACAACCATCACTAAAGGATCTAGATGATACATAGGACTGAGCATCATTTTCCGTACCTTTCTCCCCTTCAACATCAATTGCTGATAGGTTAGAACTAAAATTAAGTAGTTCCTCTTCATGTTCAAGATGCCCAGTTGAATCCAAGGTGCTAGCCTTGCTTATTTTTTGTCTTTTTGCAGAGTACTGTTCAAAATCATCAATTTCATGCAATTTTGAGGCCATCTCTTCAGGGTTTTCAAGGCTCTGTCCACCAACTGATTGGCTCCTGTCCGAACTTGAGATTAGTGGAAGGATTTCAGATAGATTATGGTGAATATGAAGATTCAGCAAAGGGTCCAAGCGGAAATCATCTGAGTGTTCTTTAGCTAAAGAAAGTGCTTCTCTGTACAGTGATACTGCTCGGAAGAGATCTTTTTCAATTATAGCTATTCCGGCCAACCCATTTAATGCAACAACCGATTTCCTCAGAGCTTCCTCCCCTTCTGTCTTGGTCTTACCCACAAGTACCTGAAAGCAAGGTCGTAATATATAAATAAAACAGGGAAAAAAACAATTCAGTACATTTAGAATGGAAAAGGGAAAAAATAGGGTTATGTAACCTCTATAATTCTCATATGAAACTCACCACTAATATCTCCTCCATGGTCATAGGAGATTGTTGCAAAGAACGCAACCCAGAACTCCCTACTTGAGGGTGGCAACATGCCTGCCGAAGCTTCAACAGTGAATTCAGCAGTTTTGCAGCCTCAGTGTGGGTAAGAAAAAGATCACAGGAAGCATCAAATGACTCAGAATCTGGATAATGAAAACATGTTTAATAGATAGGCAGTTGCTTCCTTTTATACAAAATAGATAGGAATAAATATAATAACAAGAAAACAAATTACCTAGAGATTTTCTTTTATTAATGTCATCCTTGAAACTTTCAATAACCTCATGGGCACAACTTACACAAGTTTCATGCTGTCTCTGGTAAAAGTGTGCTTCAATTGGTGAGAAAAAGAGCCAGGAAACGCACTCCTCCTGTGGTGGCAGCTGTAATTCATCTGCAACATGTACTTTGGATGAACGCCACATAATTTGCTTAAAAAACTTATGTGCAAACTCCATAGCATTCGCATCTCCCCTCTAGGAAACAAAAGAGTAAGATTAGGGAATGAGGTGAAGCATAGGAGGAACTGGATATAGAAGCACTCAACCAGGCACACCCAAAACAGGAATATGGCAAGCTATCCTGAGGAAATTAATTTAGTAGCAAGAAAAAAGGGCACTTAATTTTCCTTCTTTCTCTTTAGACAACATGATCCTCAGATGGTCACATATTTTTGGTTAGCCCACATGAAAAGTTCACAATCATAGTTTCCTCCATCACCCAAGGAGAAGTAAAGAGAAGCTTAAATAGCTGCCTCTAGGGAATGCAGAACCATCAGATACAAGAAATGATTTACTGCTTTTATGGAGACATCAGGAGAGGTCCTAGTGGCATATTTGGCCTTGTTGGATCAGGTGACTGACTTAGAGATGAGTTTAGAGCATTCATTATTTGAAGGCCTTTAGATTTGCAGCAGCATTGGCTGTTCAGCATGTGGAGGTTGAGAGGGGATTGCCTGGTGATTGGTTGGTAGAGGATAGAAGGGACACATGTGAGAGGAGCCAGACCAAGGGGTGCAACTTGGATAGGGTTGGTTGAGTGTTTGTCAAAATTTGAATGGGCCCAACCCAATGTAGTTGAAATTCTTTAATTCAGGCAACCCAACTTGCATCCCTAGGTTAGAGATCTAGCATCTTTGTAGACATCTTGTTGGACAACTCTTTACAAGACAATTTAGCTAGAGGAGGTGTGGGGAGGGTGGAGTCGCATTTAGGAGCATCACTTCTACGATAGATTTCTCCCATTTTCAGTTTATCTAGTTCTATCTTCTATCATGCTGTCTGGTCCTCTCTCTTGAGGGCTTTTTTTCTGTCTGATCTCCTTCTTGGGTACTGTAGACTAAAGATAAATTTCATAAAAGGTAAAAGATCAAGTACAAGCTGAGGCAATAAGAGATTGCAAATATAAGATAGAAAAAAAAAAACCAAAATTCTTCCAACTCAAACTTAAAACCCAGAACTCTTCGAACCAACTTTTCCATACCAAATAACTTCCAACCATCAGTGTTTTAAAAGCACAAGGGCCTTTTAGCGCCCAAGGCTAAGGCAAGGTGCACACCTTTTTTAAGAAGGCACAAACAAGGTTCAAAGTATAGACATGATATGCCTGATACAGAGTGTATCACATTATACCATTGGGTGCCAATACACCCTTTTACAGGTGTTTTCACGGACTCTTTTTTATTAAATTATATATATATATATATATATATATATATATATATATATATATATATATATAATTTGAAAAAAGAACAAAAAATAAAAGACATATCGGTAAAAGTACCGATACACAGGTGAATCGATACTTTGAACCATGGGCACAAATTTTTGGAAAAAAAATAAAAATGTAAATTAATTTTTAAAAGAAATTAAATGCTTTATAAAGTTTATTGGCTCAAATTAAAATACTAACATATAAAACATTTTCAAAATGAAAATATGGAAGTGAAAGCAAAAATGTGTATTGTAAAGTGCTTTAAGCATGTAAAACCTTCAGTTTGTTTATCATCTCCAAAAGTCATAACTGCATTCGCTCAAGTAACCCATGTGATGTTAAACATCTCGTATTCCTAATCCTAGGAGATCAGCCCTCTGCCTCTATAAAGGCTTCCTTGAGGCAAGCCTAAACAAGTCCATGCAAGGGCATAAGGTAGAGCCCTCAACTTAAATTTTTGGCGTGTGGATATAAAAAGATTGGTTTTGTGATTTTAGTTGCAGTTCAGTCTGTTTTAGGATTAGGAATTAGATGTTAGCTGTATTTTTGTTGCTTCTTTAATGGAAACTTTGCTTTGGCATCCTATTTGCAAGAAGGCTTCAGATATTTAAAAAGTTTTTGTTTTGCTTACTTTAAAAGTTAATAAACTATTACTAGGGTACAAACAACAATAAAATGTAATTTATGAGTTCATAAACCATTACAAAGGTGTGAATCCACAAAAAAACAGACAACAAAAAATGATTCATTTAAAAGAGGTGCATGCCTTTTGAAAGGGGATGAGTTTGGGTTCAAGCAAGGCACATGTCTTGAAATGTGCCTTTCCTGTATGTCTAGGTGCACCGAACATGTCTTTTAAAACACTCTTCCTTAGACAAACAATACCACATGCTCCTACCTCCAAAAACCCATTCACCACACTTAGGCTCAGTTTGGAAGGAGTGCAAATACAAATATGTAGAGTGTAAAACCTTGTATTTTGTTTTATTTTGTATGTATTTGCACTCTACATATTTGTATTTGAACTCCTTCCAAACTAAGCATAGCTCCTCACCCATCCCCTCCTGTAAGTTTATATCAACCCTTAATGAAGCTTTTTTACCTAGTAAATGATAAAAAAAAAAAAAAAAAAAAAAAAAAAAAAAACTTATTTTATCTTTTCCTCTCTTCTAGTTTCTTATTTTTTCTACTCAATCCAACTCAGCCTCATTTACTCAATACCAACTATTTGAGTTAGCTACACAAATACTGTCCTGCAATTGTTCTATGCCTCTATCAGGAGTCATGTTTTCTGTCAAATTATAAACCTTATAAAGGGGAAAAGTAGTCTTTTATATGCTTGTTTATTTTATCTCTGTTGTAACTTGTAATTTACTTAACATGGGTATTTTTGTGATTCTGTGATTAATAGAAATGAAATATTACTTGGATCGACAGTAAGGGAAAGACAGTTCAAATCTTCTCCACTGTGAACCCTTCTTTTCTCTCTAAATTTCTTCTCTTTTTTCTTCTTCCTTTTCCCTTTGACAGAACTGATCCCCTATCACCTTCTTTCCTTTTCTTTTCTCTTTTTAACTATTTTCCACAAGTTCCACACATTTTTTTCTCTGCTGCCAATCTCACATAGCAAGATTGCCCTTATTTGTTATCCATTTCTAAAGTGCTTGTTGCTGGACTTCTTTCCTACTCTGGATATCAGGCTAGCAAGAACTACGTTTTGCTCTAAACCATTATTTTATACTAAAAACCTATGAGAGAGTGGATAAGTATATGACAACAGTGGGATTACGGTGCCATATCACAAATAAAAGATACGAGCGATCTTACTGAATCCAGCGAGTTCCTTATAACGACCTTGTGACAGACATTGGAGATCATGGTATCCCCATTGATAAGGCAAGATAAGTGCAATCTCGCTAAACTTAGCAAGATCCCCTGTAATAAGAAACTCATAAAACTGCTCTCTGCGCAGCATGTGACCATGCTGAGGAAGCCTTGCCTAGAACTCATGAGATGAATGTAATATAGGATCTTACACGGGCTGAGTATCCATTTCAAGAACATGATGAGGTATTCCGAGGAACAAGTGTTTAGGGGTATTTGGGTTGAGATACATGGAAAAGGCCAGGGAGACCGCCCCCTCACCTTTTTCTTCAGCCATCCCACTATTATATTCAAATCACCTTCAATGATCAGACTACCAACACCCAATTCTTTAGCTTTCTCAACCCCAAAAACTGCTGCTAGGAATTCTGCTCTTACTAAATCACCTTGCTCAATTGGGCCTGAAAACAAGGCACAAATAGCAACACCCTCATCCCTAATCACCCCTCCAATTCCTGAGGGACCCGGATTGCCCACATTGCTGTCATCAAAATTCAGTTTCATCCAACCACCACTAGGAGTGACCAAACATCTAGGAGGTTAGCCTCTTTACAGATGACCTTTTACCATCTTCGCACTTGGCTTCTGTCATAACCCCTTCACCAAGTTTCTCTGCTTCCTGCGCTTCCCCACCGTTGGTGTTCGGATCCTGATTTCAGAACTCTCAGATTATCCTTATCTTACAAAACCATTACCTTGGTCCTGAATATCTAGAGTTTTGGGAGGGGCGGATTGGATATGTACCTAACAGCTAACCTATGGAAATTTTGCACATCTTCGACTTGAACCCACATTCTCACAGTTGTCAGCCTAAGGTTTTAACATAACACCAAGCAACAGCCCCTAACTTTTATTATCTATTATAAGCTTTAAATCTACCCACCATCCTACTTCAACAATGCTAAAAGTTTACCACATTCAAGGGAGCATTGATCATGTTGGATTATCAGAAACAGCTTGAAGTGAAAAACATAGACCTTACTTCGCTAACAAATGTCTGTATACAAAAACAAATGAGTTTTAACTTGGAACAAGGAACCAGACTGTTTGTATTCTCTGCTTAAGCAATAACAGCCCTTGAAAAACAGCATTATAAATATGAAGAAAATTGCTTAAAAACTTAGAAAAAAAGGAAATTTGCAAAAAAAAACTCCATACCTCATATGGGTCTCTTATAACGTCAACCCACCACCTATAGATATCAAAAGGACTTGCTCTAAGGAATCTCAAAAGTCCATATAAATCATCAAATCTCCTCTGTATAGGTGTCCCTGTAATACACCATAGATGCTTGGCATGTAATCGCAATGCCATTTCTGTGGCAGCAGTGGCATTACTCTCCACCATCTGAGCTTCATCCAAGCAAACTCTCCACCAGAATATTCTTGTCAGAAAAGTTGGGACAACTGGATACCTACAAAAAAATTGCCCAGTTTTAGTATAATAAAATTTTATATAGGACCATTAAAATATCTAAGTAGAAGGAAAAATGTTCACAGTTCTGAAAATATGTATGCATATAACATATGCTCAAGGATGTAGCAAGTCTTTTCAATTTCAGCCCAAGTTTCCTAAGAACCAAGAAAAAGAGGAAGAATTATGTAGAAAGCAATTCGGGCTGCAGTAGTGTGGACTGTCTTGGAGGAAAGGAATGGAAGGATATTTAATGAGAAAAGTAGATCCAAAGAGGAAATTTGTGAAGTTATAAAAACCAGAGCAGCACATTGGACAAAGATACTTGATATGTTCAAAGATTTTTCAGTCAATGACATCAGAAGGACATGGACTGAAGTGGCATTCTCTTCTAAAGAATAGGAAAAGATAGTTATGGAGTGGATACCCCCAGCAGCTAATAAAGTAAAACTAAGTTGGCGCTGCTGCAAGGTTTAAGACTCACTAAACAATCAAGTTTTCAGCACTTGGAAGTAGAGGAAGATTCAAAGCTGATCATTTCTTGGGCCAGAAATAAACAGTTAGAGCCATGGGTCTATAGGCATGAGTTTAGGGAAATAGAGAGCATCACACAGGAGCTGGACATTACATTCAATTAGGTAAGAAGGACTGCAAATGGGATGGCTGATGCTTTAGCAAAACAAGGGGTATATAGGCAACAGTTGTTT
The DNA here is from genome assembly GCF_056320005.1 of Nelumbo lutea. Classification (NCBI taxonomy): domain Eukaryota; kingdom Viridiplantae; phylum Streptophyta; class Magnoliopsida; order Proteales; family Nelumbonaceae; genus Nelumbo; species Nelumbo lutea. The sequence continues at coordinate 1,047,725 of NC_142685.1, read as the reverse complement.
TGGGCACCATTGTAACTTTTGTGAATGTGTGGGGGTTGGAATTGCTTACTATGTATTAAACAGTTTTAGCATGACTTGATAAGATTCTTAAATTTCTTGCTGATCAAAAAAAAAATGTAAGAATGTACAATAGCAAGTCCATACTGTTCCTCCAATACTCCTAATGGAGCAGTATTACTGCATTTATCATGCTTCTTTAACTAGTTTGTGAAGCTTGATGTTTCCATATAACATTTCTTATATGGAAACATTTCCGTACCATGTCCAGATACAGGTGTCCCATGTAAAATGTTTGTCTCATGCTTTAATAACTAGTTTTTAAAGCTAAATGTCATTTCTCAAGACTTATGCCTTGCCAAATTTAATTAAATTTCTAACACGTACAGATTCTTTTATGTATAATTAGTTATAACAGACAAATACATTTTATATATTTAATAAGTAATAGTGTCATTGTATACATCTAGAAGTGTCTATGCAGTATCCGGTGCCATGTCACATCCTGTAAGTAACATGTCCAACACTGGTACACTAGGCTTTTATGGGTATCCAGGTACATATCTACAATCAAATAAAGTAAAAAATGATCCCAGATGCTGCTCATAAAAAAAAAAAAACAGGAATTAATAGATGATTAGAATTTTAATGATAATAGAAGTGCAAACCAGGGTACACTTGGGATTAGAGACCGAGAGATAACTCAATGTGACCTTTTCCACTACCTTGGTTCAATAACTCATAAAAGGGAGAGATTGAGGATGATGTCGCCCAACAGGATGAGCAAAATGGAGGAGGCATCTAGAGTGTTATGTGATAGACGAATACCACTTAGGTTAAAAGGAAAATTATTTGAAACAGTTGTAAGGCCAGAAATGCTGTATGGAGCAAAGTGTTGAGCAGTTAAGAAGCAACATGTTCAAAAAATAAGTGGCAGAAATGTGCATGCTGAAATGAATGAGTGGAAAAACTAGAAAGGATAGGGTCAAAAATGAAGTCATTCCCAAGAACCTAGGAGTATTGAGTCCTAATTTCAGAAGGCCTCTGATTGATCAAGAGGTGGAGGAATGGATCTTACTGCTGGACATTTGCAATTTGTTGGACATTATGGTGCAAAAAGAACAGAAGGCTCTTTGGGGATAAGGAAACAGGCATTGAAATGGTAGTAGCTTCGGTTGGAAAGCTTGTCACAAGCTGGGTTTTGACCCTTCCAGACTTTGAGTAAATTAACAGCTCAGATTTGGTGAGAAACTTTTGGGATATTCTTGAGATTCAAGCTTGTAATGTGAATCTTTTCCATTTGGATTAATTGTTCTGGCATGCCACCTTGACACCCAATCAGATTGTACTCTCTTTTTATTTGAATAAAATTTATATGTTTACTCTTCAAAAAAAAAAAAGAACCTAGAAGTGGCTACTAGCTCCAATAGATACAAATGAGAGGAAGTAGACTAAGATGGTTAATCACATGCATAGATGACCATCTAGCACCTGACAGCTATTTAAACAAAATGGTACCTTGCATTGCAGAATCTCTAATCTCCTGTTTCTGGGTTCTCAAGTTCTATAGAGCTAGTAAAAGAACTTCCATATCCTGACTTCATTGTGAATAGAGGCGATATCAGTTTCGTCATCCTAAATTCCTGACTTCACTGTGATAAAGTAATAACCTTGAAATATGGAGGAAGTCATGAATCCAGCAGGGGATATTAGCAATCGACTTAGGGCCTTGAATAGAAGTCCGGTATGTCATTTTGTGAACTCTGATCCAGATGTAGTGGTGCTGTTTGGCATCCAAGAAAGCCGTTTCAGGTTAGGAAGTTGAATGCCGGTTTCTTGATCTTCACGTTCAATAGTGGGGTGGAGGAGAGTGATATTTTGAGGAACGAACAAAACCAGGTTCAATTTCCAGAGCTTAGAATTGGGCAATGGAGTCCCCTGGTTGGTGCAATCAGAGGTTTGGGTCCTACAAGCTTGATTTGGATAAACATCTCTTTTCTCTATCAAACCTTAAGGCAGAACCTGTTTCTAGATTTGGGGCACCCTCAGACTTTGGCTTCAAAAGGGGATTGAGGGATAATGAGTGTAATTCACTTAGCCTACTACTTTCAGTTTTGGAAAAGGTGTTTCAGGACCAGAACTCTCTGGATGACAGGGTTTGTTTTCCTTCCCCAGATGGCCTTTTTTCGTATGCTTCCTTCTTCAACTTACTCATCCACTTGATCTTTGGGGGTAAATTTACCAGTGAGAGAAATTTGGTGCAAACCAATCCCTCCCAAAGTACAAACTCCTTGTTGGGAAGTGTTCCTTGGAAAAGTTAACATATTACACATATCACATGCTACAGAAAAGAAGGCCAAATAAATGCCTCTCTCCTCATATGTATCTTTTGTAAGGCTTGTGGCGAGACCCTTCCTCATTTATTAATCTCTTGCTCCTTTGTGTCTTGCTTATGGGATTTTTTCTGTTCCCTCTTTGGTTGCAAATGGGCTCCCCCACAAGATGTAATCAGTTTATTCAACCCAAACTTCTTGAGGCAATAGAAAAAAGGGGAAGATGTTTGTGGAGGACAGTAAGGGAAGCTTCGGTCTGGACTATTTGGGAGGAAAGAAATAATAGGATATTTAATGAAAAGATAAGATCCAAGGAGGAAGTGATTAAATCCATAAAAGTTAGATCAGCACACTGGGTAAAAACATTGAACCTCTTCAGAGACGTTTCTACAAATGACATATTATGGAAGTGGATTGAAGTGGTACAAACAGACACACATAAAGAAATAGTTGAAATGGATTGGAAACCATTAGAGGTCAATAAGATGAAGTTAAACTTCGATGACAGCTCCTTTCGCAATCCGGGGACAACAGGCATAGGAGGTTTTTTTTATCAATAACAAAAATTTCATTAATCAAACAGAATAATTAATTACAAAGGAAGGGAGATAAACTTTCTTAACACCCCCAACAGAGGCAAGAGCCCCCAACATGAAAAAACCAAAATTAAAACTAAGCCCAGAATAAAGATTCCCTAGTCATCCCTTGCTTGGCTAACCCATTTGCAAACGAGTTAGCAGATCTCTTCACCCAGCTGTACTTTATTTCCATGTCTTTAGCCAACCATCTGAATTTTTTCTTTCATTGGTGTAGTTCCATAACCCAGCCTTGTCTTCTCTCAGCCACCCTACTACCATCTCCGAGTCCCCTTCAATTACAAGCCTCCTAATGTTCATTTCCTTGGCCCTTTGAACACCTTCAAAAGCTGCAAAAATCTCAGCCCTGAGAGAGTCACCTGCCCCAGTTGGGCCTGAGAACATGGCTGAAAAAAATCCCATTCTCGTCCCTAAACACACCCCCAATGCCTGAATGCCCAGGGTTCCCTCTACTGCTGCCAACGAAGTTCAACTTTATAAAACCAGTGGGGGGAGGGGTCCAAGACATACATAGACCCGTTTTCACCTGGGCAGAACTAGCAATCTCTTTGCGCTTCCTCAACAAATCGTCCACTGTGAATTCTATAAATAAATCCGAGGACTTCAATCATTGTACCACCCTAATGTGAATCAAGTCTATCAAACTTTCAAAGTTTCTCTCTTTCTCAGAGAAAATTTTTGAATTCCTTTCTTCCCACAAAGTCCAGCATACAGCAGCTCTTGAGCACCTCCACATGGTCTTACCCCTCTTCAAATGCCACCTGAAGAAAGAAGAAGAAAATAGACTTTGCACATTCAAATGGGGATTCCACCAACACCCAAAAAGAGAAAAAGCCCATTCCCAAACAGTTTTGGCAAGCTGGCAAGAAACCAACAGGTGATAACCAGCTTCCCCATCGGCTTTACATAGAATACACCTATTTGTTGGAGAACAGCAGCCGAAGAAGAAGAAGAAGAAGAAAAGAAAGAGATTTGAGACTGGTGGCATACTCACTTCAGCCGGCCCAATAATCTTATATAGATGTTTACAAAGTAATGTTACAAGAATGGACTAGAATGCCCCTGATTAGTGATGGGACACCTAGACATAAAAAAAAAAAAGAATAAAACAAGTTTAGGCCCAATAACTAAGAACTTAAAACATAAATAAGACTAACATAAACACTAAACCAATTGAACCAACACTCCCCCTCAAGCTAAGAATGGATTTCAGTCATGTTTAGCTTGCCAAGTAAGTCTAAGAATTTCGTTGAAGCTAGTCCTTTTGTTAGCACATCTACAATCTGCATCTCGGAAAGAGTATAAGAAATGCAGAGTTCCCCTGAGACTACCCTTTCTCTAACGAAGTGTCGGTCAATCTCAATATGATTCGTCCTATCAGGTTGCGTTAGGTTATTTGCAATGTTGATGGCAGCCTTGTTGTCACAGTACAGCCTGAGAGGACACTCGACCTTTATCCCGAGCTTACCAAGAAGGGTCCTAAAGACACAATAGTTCAGCAACACCATGAACCATAGCTCGATATTCAGCCTCTGCACCTGATCTAGCAACCACATTCTGCTTTTTACTTCGCCATGTAACCAAATTCCCTCCAACGAACGTGCAATACCCAGAAGTAGACTTCCTATCTCCAACAGAACCAGCCCAATCTGCAGCAGTATACGCTTCAATTTAAATTTTATTGTGCTTTTGAACAGAATTCCTTTTTCTGGACAAGTCTTCAAATACCTAAGAATAATTTCCGCTACTCTCATATGAGGAATCTTTGGAGAGTGCATGAACTGGCTGACAACATGTACAACATAAGCAATATCTGGTCGAGTGAGGGACAGATATATCAATTTCCCTACCAGTTTTTGATATATCTCTTTATCAAGGTAGTCCTCTCCTACTAATTCCTGTAGGCAATGATTCTGCTCTATTGGAATATTTGCGGGTTTACTCCCCATCATACATGTCACCTCTAGAAGACCAAAGACGTACTTCTGTTGGCATATATAGATGCCCTCTTGTGACCTAGCAACTTCAATTCCAATGAAGTATCTCAGATGGCCCAAGTCTTTGATCTCAAACTCAGATGCCAAGAACTCCTTCAATCTTTTTATCTCTTCTAGACCATTTCCTGTAATCACCATATCATCCACATAGACAATGAGTGCCGTAAGTCTGCTATCCTGTTTTCTTATGAACAAAGTATGATCTGCACCACTTTGAGTGTTTCCCACTCTCTTCATGGCCTCACAGAGCTTCTCAAACCAAGCTCGAGGAGACTACTTAAGACCATATAATGCTTTCCTCAGTCTACACACTTTCCCATCAAAACCATAACCTGATGGAGGATACATGAATACCTCTTCATGTAGATCACCATTTAGGAAAGCATTCTTCACATCCAACTAATGTAGCTTCCATGAGAAGTTTGCAGCTAATGACAATAGAACCTGGATTGTGTTGAGCTTCGCGATTGGAGCAAAGGTCTCTTTGTAGTCAATCCCTTCCTTTTGAGTAAACCCCTTCGCCACTAGTCTAGCCTTGTATCTTTCAATGGACCCGTCCTCCCTATGCTTCATAGTGAACACCCACTTGCATCTCACAGTGCTCTTCCCTTTTGGTAGATCCACTAATTCCCAAGTCCTGGCTTTCATTAAGGCTTTCATTTCTTCATTCATAGCCTCTCTCCATCTTGGATCAGACACTGCCTCTGAGTACCTAGTAGGGACATGCACGGAAGAGAGAGCAGACACAAAGGAATAATAACGAGGAGATAAACATGAGTAAGAAACATATTCAGCAATGGGGTGTCGGATAGTACAAGAACAGGTAGACTTACGAAGAGCAATAGGGAGATCCAAATCAGAAGTATGAGTGATAAGATTACCTAGAGTTGTTGAGACAGATTGATCCGAGTCCAATTAGTTGCTGCCATGAGTCGGAGGGTCTTTTTTCCTTCTGTTGTAGGTGATCCTTATATCTTTTTGTTGCCTACTAGTGTCCTCAGTTACATCTGTAGCATCAAGAGTGGTAACAGGTTCAATGGGAGCCTCACTAGATTCACCTGGGATGCTACAACTAAGAGGATCAGAAGGAGAAGATGGAAGGCTCGAGGCTGAAAGAGGCACAAAAAAAGTGGGAAAAGAATCATCTTCCATCCCACTAGTCTCCCCCTAAAGGGGATCCTGGGAAGAATGAAAATAGGATTGAGACTCAAAAAATACCACATCTTTTGTGACGTATTTCTTCTTGGTAACGGGATATAACACTTGTAACCCTTATGTGTAGGAGAGTACTCTAGAAAACTTCCTTTCGTAGCCCTAGGATCCAACTTGGCCTTCTTTGGATCCTTTACATGAATAAAACATACACAACCAAAAACTCTAGATGGAAGAGGAAAGTCTGGAAGATTAGAGCAAAGGACAGAGAAAGGAATTTTCATACTCAACACCTTGGATAGCATCCGATTTATCAAATATGATGCGGTAAGGACTTCTTGAGACCAATAGTGCATGGGAACCTTGTGCTGAAATAGTAAAGCTCGAGCGGTCTCCAATAAGTGTCTATTTTTGCGCTCAGCAACCCCATTCTGTTGAGGGTACTAGCACAAGATGACTGGTGTAGAATGCCCGCATCCTCCATGAACAGGTTCAAGGATCTTTCAAAATATTCAGCAGCAATGTCTGAACGAAATTGCTTAATCTTCTTGTTGAATTGAGTTTCAATCATTTTACAAAATGCCATGGTTATCCAATGGCACGTCATCACGTCCTTTTAACAAGTAAATCCATGTGCATCAAGAATAGTGATCAATAAAACTGATAAAGTAACGAAAGCCATCTACGGAAACAAGAAGTGAAGGGCCCCAAACATCAAAATGGACCAAATCAAAAAGAGCTTGAATTTCATTACTAGAAATTGGATAAAGAGTTATACATTGTTTTAACAACTGACACACTTCACAAACTAAACTTTGACTTGAAATACCCTTGAATAATTCAGGAAAAAACCCTTGCAATGACGAAAAAGGTAAATAACCTAGCCTAGCATGCCACAAGTGTAACCTAGCTATTGACTCCTCATTATTCTGACTACTAGCAGCATATGATGTAAGGTCGAACTGATGTCTGCATCAAAATAGTAGAGACCTCCACACTCATGACCGCTCCCAATCGTTCTCTTCGTCAATATGTCCTGAAAGACACAATGAGTAGGAAAGAAAATTATACAAGAGTTTAAATTCTTGGTAAGCTTCGAAACATATAAGAGATTGGAAGTAAGATTGGGAACATGTAGAACGGATTTAAGAGAGAGGTCCTTGCTTAGGTCAACCCCTCCCCTTCCCAAAGATGGTGGAGAGAGAACCATCAGCAACTCTCATCTTATCTTGGCCAGACATCAAATGATAAGAAGAAAATAAAGAGGATATGTGTGTCATGTGGTATGTTGCACCGGAATCAATAATCCAAGAAGTAGACTCTATAGAACTAATTGCACTATAAGCAGAGACAATACCTTATCTGGAAAGAGAGGTGGAAGCAAGGGAATTAGTCCTTAGACGGGTTAAGGCCCGGCTAAGGACCTCTACCTCATCAGCAGTGAAATCCAAGAACCCGGATGTGCGGGAATTAGCAGTCTGTCCCATGGGAGGAGGTGTAACTGTAGATGTGTTCTTCAGGCTCTCACCACTGTGACTAGTAACAAGGTTCCCACTTGTTGTTTGATTCCTCTGAGGCTTCTTGTCTTTCCTTACACAGCTAGTTTCAGATGAGGATAAAGAACCCAACAAGTCTCTTTTACATGCCTTTCACCTCCACAATGAGTGCACTTAAGATGCCTCTTGTCCAAGTGCTAGCTCCCTTTTTGGTTTGAAGAAGTCAAGGCTGAATGTTCAACAGGTTGTAGTTGAGTGTCAACTTGCATCTCTTTCCTCCTAACCTCTTCATTCCTTACTAGATAGTAGACATGGTGTAAATCTGGCATTTCATCCCTTCCCAAAATTTGAGACCTTATGCTCTCATACATTGGGTCTAAGCTAGCCAAAAACTTAAAGGCTCTACCTTCTTCAATTTGTTTATCATGCCTCTCCTTGTCTCTTACATTCTCCCAACCAAGAATAAGATGATGATCAAGTTCTTCCCATAGTCCTTCTAGGGTTGCAAAATAAGTTGCAACTATCATATCTCCTTGTCTCAATGCAGCAATGTCTTGGTTTAGCCTATAGATTCTTGCATTGTTCTTTCTCTGCCCATAAGTTTTAGACACTTTCTCCCAAATCTTCGCAATAGTGGGAAAGTGTTGAACAGTCCTGGCCACTCTTGGAGTCATCAAAGCAAGTAACCAAGACATGACAGTAGCATTTTCCTTACGCCATATTGCATACTCCACACTACCCACTTCAGGTTCCTACTTCTGTCCATCTAAATAACCCGTAAGTTCCCGGGAAGTAATGAAGAGCATGGATGAAATAGACCATTCTCTGAAGTTATATTCATCCAACAATACACTGGTGATTTGCAAGCTGTGTAGATTTGGGTTTTCCAGATTAGAAGACCTCCCACCAGTTCTATTATCCCTAGAAGACACTTCTCCTGATATTGAAGGCATCCCCTTCCTCTTACAGTGATCACAATTGAAAACTCAGAACAAAGAACACGATTTCAGACTTACCGAAGCTGTTACTAGTCTGAGAACCCCTCGTAACAGGTCTGAAACCAAGAACAATCCACCCCTGTACTGTGCTGAACACTTCTAGACTAGGCTTTGACTTCTGTTGTCGTAGACTGTGACCACCCTTACGATCTGTACTAGGACTGTCTAACTCAGTCCTTCCACCTAGATCTGTTCCACACAGATCTCTCTTAGCAGCCGAATGGCTACTACTTGCTGTAGGGTTTCTAGTAGGGCATCAGCTTCTAGAACAAACTCCCCTTGGACCCTACAACCAAAGGAAACCCTAGATACAGACCTTGTTGTGTTCTACGGTCATCCCTACAGTTTCTTCACAATGGCCGAGATAGGAGAGAGAGGAAAAAAGAAGGAATAGAGAAGTGGAGAAAAGAGGCGGTTGTAACCAGTCTGACCAATTAGTGCTTTGATACCAATTTTGCTGGAGAACAACAGCTGAATAAGAAGAAGAAGAAGAAGAAGAAAAAAAGAAAGAGATTTGAGAATGGCAGCATACTCACTTCAGCCAGCCCTATAATCTTATATAGATGTTTACAAAGTAATGTTACAAGAATGGACTAGAATGCCCCTGATTAGTGATGGGACACCTAGACATAAAAAAAGAATAAAACAAGTTTAGGCCCAATAACTAAGAACTTAAAACATAAATAAGACTAACATAAACACTAAACCAATTGAACCAACAACACCTATGAGGAGATAAACAAGTCTTGGGTCTCTTTCTTTGAAGCAGATCATAAGTATTGATTCTTTCCAAGAAGGTTTCCCAACAAAAACTCTCAACCCTAGTAGGAATTGGCTTACACCAAATCTCTTTAACAAGAAAGGATAAATCTACAATGTTGGTTGGCTAAGTTAAGAGTTTAAAGGAGGCACAAGAGAAATAGCCCAAGGGGGTGGGGGTCCAAATTCTGGTGTCTTCCTTTGTGGAGTCCAAGAAAACATTTTGAAGAATAACTAGGAGAGACAAGGTGTTGTTCAGATGTATATCTCTAACAGCCCTTCTCAAACCCAAATTCCAACCAAACCAGCGTTTGAAGATGAAGGGACAAACAATAAAGGAAGAAATGGGCTCATTTTTCAAATCAGAGAAAGCATACAGGGATGGAAACTGATCCTCCAAAGGAGAATTCCCCCCCCCCCCCAAGTTTGTTCCCAAAATTTTATGAGGTTGCTTGAGTTTAAATCATACCTGATTAGAGGGGAGAAAACTAGTAACAAGTCGTGGATTGCTTTCCAAAGTGAGGCACATTTAGTCCTTGCCAAAATTCCAGGATCTCATCCGTTGTCGTCCATCCCTTGAATGCTAGCCACTATTCTAGCCCACAACTTCTCCTTCTCAAAAGGGAACCTCCATAACCATTTCCCCAATAAAGCCACATTCCTCTTTCTAATGTACCAGAGCCCCAACCCTCCCGACTTCTTATTCCTATTCACCATCTCCCACCCCACCCTATGGTCCATCTTCTCCTCACCTGGCTCCCACAGTAAGTCTCTCATCAACTTTTCCAATCCATTAAACACCCCTACTGGCATCTTGAACACTGACAAGAAGTAGATAGGTAAATTGGCTAAGGTAGCCCTAATTAGTGTTATCCTCCCACCAAGAGAATGATAATGGTAAGTCTCTTCTCAAATCTTTCCACCGCCAGATTCCAAAAACTTCCTTTCTTGGGGTTGCCTCCCAGGGGTAGACCTAGATAATTCAAGGGCCAACTTGAAGCTGCACATCCCAATACATAGGAGGAGTTATTAGAAACTTTCAAGGAGTAATAATGGCTCTGTTCTTAGGGACAATAGGCTTTGGAGATTCAGTTCAGACTGAAATTATGGCTCTTCTGCATGGCTTGAAACTAGAATCGCAACTAGGAGTTAGAGAATTGGAAGTTGAAGGAAATTCACTCTTGGTGATTATTGAGGGAGACTCAAAACTGGTAATAGATTGGTTGCAAAAAGAGGAAAGCAGAATGTGGAGTTACCTAAATGAGAAGAGAATTTTTAAATGGTGGACCCGAGACATGACAGTGAGGTTTCAATGGGTAAAAGTGTGCTAATTCGTTTGTAGATGCATTAGCCAAACAAGGGGTGGGAAGAATTCAATTGTTCTAGGCTTACATGTAATTTTTATTTTTTAATCTTGGGGGAATTAAGAGAGTTTATCTCCCCTGCCTTGTACCTATACTTTTCTCATTAATGAATTGATTCTGTTACTAATAAAAAAAATCACTCTTGGTGATTTCTTGGGCAAAGAAAATCCAGACCCTGGAAGTGCATATTTGCTTTCAGGGAGATTGATTGTCTTGCAAGAAAGGTTAATGCAAATTTTGGTTGGGTAAGAAGGACAGCAAATGGATTGGCAGAAGCTTTAGCAAAACAGGGGGCGGATAGACCAAACTTATTTTGGGCAAAGCTGTAATTGTTGCAGTGAAAAAGAAACCAGGTGAACTATGTACTTGAAAGTTCTTGATTCCTTTGTAAAGTGGACAGCTCAATAGCTAAAACACTTGTAATCTTATTTCAGATTAATAAACGAAATTTATTTGCTGATCAAAAAAACAGCAGCAAGTGTATGAACAAACCTCTTTTGAAATCTCATAGAGCGCCTATCTCCTTCATGTCTGTCTGAGTCATGCGACAGATCTTCTTTCAAGACTTCATATGTCGTTAAGACAATGTCAGCATTGATGAATTCACTTAAATCCATTATAGACATAGTTGAAGGGGAAGCATTCCTTACACCTTCGTAAACACAAGTTTTGAGAGAACCTGGGTTTGTATGACTTCACAAAGAAAAAATAGGTTCATAGAATAAACATGTCAACTCCATTTGCTAAATGTGATGTATCAACAGTAAAACAACACCAGATAAATTTAACAATATAACCAATCACCCAAAAAAAAAGTATATTTCAGACTGTCTTTTTAATCAGAAGTTAGATTGTCTTTATTTCAATAATGGCAATGATGTACAAGCAATAATCTACATAAAATACAAAGAGAAGGAACATGGACGGAATTTTAATAATCACATAACATGTCCCAAAGATACTATAGTTATAATTTCATTACATATCCATGGGTACCAACATGAAATATTACTAGAATTAACATATTCCCAAGTTGCAAGTATTAAGAACAAGAAATATTACTAGAAGGGCCAGGGTAGACCAAAAAGAACATGGTTCAAACTTCAAAGTAGTAAGGAGCGATTTAAACGCTCATAATTTAACAACAGATATGGAATTGAACAAAACAGAATGACAAAATAAAATTCATGTAACCACCCCATATAGTTGGGATAAGATGATGACAACATATTTCCGTATGTAGAGTACAAGGGATGGTATGTAACATAAGTTGGCAACAATGTTACAGATGTGTGGACTGTGGAGTAGTAGACTGGTAGTAGTATTGCCCGCCTAATGGACATGATTACCGCTTTGAGTCAACTTAAAATTTTTTTGTAAACATTAAGTTAAATCTTAATTTTTGTGTAACATATTATTTGGTTGGTCTACTAGAATAATTTGCAATTTCTATGAGTTTGAATTTTGCTTGAATTCACTCTATCATGTAGTTTTGGCTGTTAAAATTTACAGGACAACAGTAGGATTTTGAGGATGGTCCTCTATTACTTTGGCAATTTTGTGGTCTGTGTGGACTGAAAGGAACAGTAGGATTTTTAATCACAAAGCCTCCTCTGAAGCTGAGGTCATCAACATGGCTATAGAGTTTGTTAGAAGTTGGTTGTCTATACATAGAGGTTTTAAAGAAGATGCATGTGATTGTACTTTTTTGAGGATGGCCTTTTTTTGAGGTCCTTCTGGTTCGTTTTTGTACAGCTTCTCATTGTACAAAGGACCTTTTGATTAATACAATTATACTTTACCTTTTCTCAAAAAAAATTACAGGACAACATCATATTGTATTATTTTGTCCATTAACCTTAACTTTTTAAGTGGGTTAGCTGACTCCCTTGCTAAACAAGGTACTACAAGACAGCAACTATATAGGGCTTCATTATAAAACTACCCTTGGTTATTTTGGGGATGACATTCTGGTCATCAAGTTGTACCATTCACATATACAATTTATTTAATAAAATTACTTTATTGCTGATCAAAAAAAAGGTTAACTATGTTTCTTTTATCACTTAATAAAATATTATTCCATATTTCACAATATTTTCACCATGTCTATAATTTTTACAATAATTTGTTATCAGCAAACAGAATTTTATTAATTATGTAATTTAAATGAGTACAATAGGTTGGGAAGATTCAACCAACCCAAAATACAAGATGGATTACACGTTTGCCAAAAACACTTGCTTAACCCCTTGTTTTTCTAGAGAATCTGCTATCCCATTTGCAGTTCTTCTGTTGGGTAGCTGCCCAACTCAGATCCTCTGCGAGGGAGGATAACCTCCAGAATAGGGGAAAGTGAGAATGAAGAGAGGAAAGAGATCAAACCTTTTTTATTATCCCCTTATTGTAAGTACAACTCTGTATTTATATTCAATCTTGCCTTCAATGTAACTGATTTACAACAGAATTATAACAACTTGCCAACTTGTTTGATTTAGTAAACTCCAACTTGATTCAGTTAACTCCAGTTGTCTTTGCACTAGATTCCTTATGCTGAGGTGGCCTTAACTGATTTATAACAGATTAAAACAACATGCCAACTTGTTTGATTTAGTTAACTCCAAGTTGATTCAGTTAACTCCAGCTGTCTTTGCACTGGCTGCCTTATGCTGAGGTGGCCTTCTTCTCCTTCTAAAATATACTTGTAGTTCCTGCCCCCTTGTGCCTCTAACATCTCCCCCTCCTCAAGCTAGCACTCGTCCTCAAGGCCAAGGTGTGGAAAGTTGTTGGAATGTTAACTTTATTTACTATGTTTGTATTCTACTGAGCTTGGGTCCGTTTGGACAAATTAAAGCAGTTTTTTCTTTTGTTTTTTATGCTGTAACTTAAGTAGGGGCATAAGGGTCCTTTACCTTCTAATTATGGTCACCCTATAAATATTAATATAAGCTGGCACCGCCAACACTATAGCGGCACTGTAGCAGACTCCAAATCTCTCTCTTCTCTCCTCTCTTCTCTCTTCTCTCCTCTCTTCCTCCTCTTCTCCTACCTCTCTTCTCTGTTCGGCTGTTAATATGGTATCAGAGCGGTTCTGCTAGGCCTGTGAGCAGATCGAACAAGCTTCAACCTGCTGCGTTCTTCAACTGAGATCAGAAAAGTGCAGACCTACAACTGGTACAGATTTTTTTTTGTGTTTTTTTCCTTTTCCTTGGTCGTGTACCAAGAAGAAGACTCCAGACTGCTGAATGTTTTCTGAGAAGCTGTGAGGTTCGGACCTCTTTTTTTTTATGGATCGTGTGATCCCATGTCTGAGAATTCAGATCTGTAGGTCGTGGATGACCAGATCTTTTAACCCTTGTGGTGTAACCATACTGGTTTATGACCCCTCCTAGCAGTCGATGTGTTTGGGGTGTTTGGAAGTTGGTGGTGTGTGACTGCTAGGTCAGATCAGCTCTGAATCACCCTAAAATCTTGCCTTTTTTGGACAATCTAGGCTGGTTTGTGGTCAGATTGTGTCCAGATTGCAGTGTGTGCATGTGGGCTTCATCCTTGGTGTTTCTAGGACTGTTTGTTTGGTGATAGGAGGGATCATAAGGTGTGTGTAAGGTCTGAAAGGTGTTTGAATCATGTCCTCTGAGAATTCTGCAACTTCAGGAATTTCAGGAGGTCAAAATGGAATGAGTGGGGAGATGGATATGAGTTTCCCCATGGCTGTAATCCCCTTTGATGGACTGAACTATCTTGAATGGTCTAGGGGAATTAACTTTATATTACTGCTAGAGGAAAATTTGGGTATATTAATGGTAAAGTCAAGGAACCAAAGATTGGTAGTGCTGAACATGACAGATGGGGCCAAGAAAATAGCATGGTGATGTCATGGCTCTTGGTTTCCATGCTGCCACAAGTAAGGAAGACCTTTATGTGGGCTGAAACAGCTTGTGAAATATGGGAACAAGCAAAATCTACCTATTCAAAACAGAGACACTATGCAAAGATATATCAATTACAAGCAAAATCCTCCACTTGCAAGCAAGGGGAGAGGAGTCTATTGGTGTACTATTCAGACTTGACATCAATTTGGAAGGAATTTGATCATTATCAAAATGTGAATTGGAAGTGTGATGAAGATGCAAAGGCCTACAAATCACTTGTTTACCAACAACGGGTATTTGCTTTCTTTTGGGGATGAATCCTACATATGAATCCATGAGGGTACAAATCTTAGGAAGTAAGAACCTACCTTCAGCCCAAAATGTTTATGCCCTAGTTCAGTTTGAAGAGAGCAGAAGAAGTGTGATGAATTGTACAGAAGAGGAACCGATTGCACTAACTGTCCAAGGGGGTACAAGTTCAAATGTTGGAGGTTCTTTTTAAAAGGGAGATTCATAGAAGATAGTGAATGACAAAGACAAATTTTGGTGCACTCACTATCAAAAGTCCAGGCACACTAGAGACACATGTTGGGATCTTCATGGCAAGCCGAAATGGGCTCAAGAATTGAGTAAGAAGTCTGATTCGAGTAAGAAGCCAACCCAGCTGAGTCAGAAGAAATATAACTCAGCAAATGTGGCATCTCAAGAGACTAGTCCCATGGTACCCCAAGAGCGACACTCTGGTTTTGACCCCAAGGAAGAGATCACCAACTCCTTTCGTGACCACTTGGAATTATATGGTAGGACACTTCGCTAGATGGATTCTGGCCCTACTCCTTCTACCTCCTTTGCGTCTACATCAGGTAACACTGCCACTGCCTTACATGTGTCATCTCATACATCTAATTCCCCTTGGATAATTGACTCTGGAGCCTCAATCCACATGACTGGTAAGTCAAATTTATTTCAGGCATATAACCTCCTCTCTAGGAAAGATAAGGTGAGACTGGTTGATGGGTCTTATTCCACCATAGCCAGTCAAAGAACCATCTCCCTTCCTCTTGGTCTTACCCTCTTTAATGTGTTGCATGTTCCTAAATTACCTATCAATTTACTTTCCATTAGCAGTATTACTCATTCCTTGAATTGTTCAATGATCTTCTTTCCTTGTTCGTGTGTATTTCAGGATTTGACCTCGGGGAAGACTATTGGTAGAGGAAGCATGGTGGATGGCCTCTACATGTTGGAGAATAAAGCTGGTCTTGTGGCTACAAAGTCTTTATGTTCTTCTAGTGAGAGTCATGCCTACTTGTGGCATAATCGTCTTGGTCACCTTTCGTTTGAGTCTTTAAAACTTATGTTTCCTTAGTTGTTTAAGTCTTTGTTAGTTAGTAAATTGTAGTGTCATACATGCCAATTGAGCAAACATTGTAGAAATTCCTTTCCTTTAAGAAATAAAAGATCTAAATTTCATTTTCATATTGTTTATTCTGATGTTTGGGGCCCTATCTCTCTACCTACTGGGACTAGATATAAATATTTCATTACTTTGATCGATTACTCTAGATATACTTGGGTGTATCCTATGCGGTCTAGAGAAAATTTGTGAAAAACTTTCAACGAATGGTTTTCACTCAATTACTGATATTCACATTTTGCAGTCGGACAATGCAAAGGAGTACTTCCATAGTGATCTCACGGAGTTCTTTGCTTCGTGTGGATCTCTTCATCGAAGATCTTACGCCAGGACACCTCAACAAAACGGTGTTGCTAAAAGGAAAAATCGCCATCTACTTGAGGTAGCTCACGGTTTATTACTTAATATGAATGTTCCAAAACGTTTTTGGATGGATGTTGTTATGCGTGCTGCATATATCATCAACTGTATGCCATCTCGGTTACTAGAGTATAAGTCCCCACATCAACTCATGTTTCCTACAGCTCCGTTGTCCTCCATTCCAATGCGTGTCTTTGGGTGTCATTGCTTCGTTCATGACTTGTCTCCTACTCGCGGTAAACTCGATCCCCATGCCACTCCTTGTGTTTTTCTTGGTTATTTGTTATCTCAAAAGGGTTACCGCTGCTATGATCCTGCTTCACGCAAGTACTATGTCTCTATGGATGTATCATTCTTTGAGAGCTAACCCTTCTTCTCGGTTTCTCCTCAGGGGGAGAGTATGGTTGAGGAGAAACACACTCAGGTTCAACAACCTCCTCTTCCCGACCCTTCTCCATTTCAGGTCTTTCTTCACCGCCATAAGAGCCAGTAGAGTTCAAGAGCCGTGGAACCTAAAACTATGCAACCAATATCATCAGGCTCTCCAAAGGTATCTCATCAGCCAGGTACACTTGTTCCCATTGATATGCCTGAATCTCTTAACATTGATCCTCATGTTGTTAATGATCTTGATGTTCCTATTGCTAAGAGAAAGAGTGTTAGGTCTTGTATACTAATCATCCTATCTTTCACTTTGTGTTCTATGATCATATTTCACCTTCATATCGTGCATTCCTTTCCTATATTGACAGTGTCTTTGTTCCTAAGAATGTGGTAGAAGCTTTATCCAAACCTGAATGGACAGATGCAATGAAGGAAGAAATTAATGCCTTACACAAAAATGGCACTTGGGAGTTAATGGATCTTCCTGAAGGGAAGGAACCAGTGGGTTGCAAGTGGGTATTCACAGTAAAGCATAGAGTTGATAGTTCAATAGGAAGATACAAAGCTAGATTAGTGGCCAAAGGGTTTACACAAGTGTATGAAGTAGACTATGCAGAGACCTTTTCTCCAGTAGCCAAGATGAATTCAATCAGAATCCTCCTCTCACTGGCAACTAACCTTGATTGGGAACTTCATCAATTGGATATCAAGAATGCATTCTTAAATGGTGACCTAGAGGAAGAGGTTTATATGACTCAACCTCCAGGTTTCTATGCCAAAGGTAGTAACCAGAAGGTGTGCGAGTTAAAAAAATCTTTATATGGGTTGAAGCAATCACCTCGAGCCTGGTTTAGTAGGTTTCATTTAGCAGTGCAACAGATGGGATTCAAACAATGCTAATCAGGTCATACTTTATTTGTGAAAAAAGGTGAAGGGAAAATTGCAGCTTTAATTGTCTATGTTGATGACATAGTAATCACAGGAGACTGAAATACTAAAATACAGAAGCTGAAGAAATTCCTAGCCACTCAAATAAGACCCTACTATGAAATCCCTTCCCCATAACAGTACATATAAAACCAAAAGACAAAAAACCAAGATATCGATCCAGCCCAACGCCCAACAATGCCCAAAATTATCTAAACAAAAACTTCCGACCCCAGGATACCAATTCAAGCATCTTTCTCAGCTTTTTGAGAACCATTTTGTTGTCATTTTTTGACTATTCCTTTGGGTTTTTTGACAAGCTTGTTAGATTTTCCACCGTTTTTTCGGTATTCTCTGTTGGTTTCTAAACCCTGTCTTCAATAGCCACCCCCTCGACCTCTTCTTCAATCTTCTCTATGATATCCCCACAACCTCCGGTAATCACTTCCATCTCTTTCTTCTTCGAATTATCGCCATCAGGATAAAACTCTGAATCTATCGGACCTTCATTCTTCCCAGAGGTTTCCTCCACAAATCTAAATGCTTCTTCTGCAAAGTCCTCCCCTCCTAGAAAAAACAGACCCAACATCCTGCTAACTTCTACTCCCCTATTTACCACTTCATTGATGTTAGCAGTCTTTTCTACCATATGGGTCTCATCCATCACTGGTTCAGACTTATTTTCTTCCCTTGAATCCACTTCTAGCTCTTATTCCCCACTCTCCTCTAGTGGGAAAGTTTTGTATTTTTTCCTTTGATAAGTTCTTACCTCCCCTCCATCTTACCTTCTTCATCTTCACTTCCTTCTTTCTCTGTTCCTAGATCATTCTTCCCTCCTTCCTCCTCTTCAACACTTCTGTCCTCCTCTCCTCCTCTATTCCCCCACATTTCGTCCACACCTCTTTTTTCTTTTGCTCCTTCCATCCCAATCTCCTCATCTCCTTTTCTATTCTCTCCCTCTTCCTTGGCTTTACTTTCGTTACTACTCACTCCGACTTCCCCTTCCAAAACATCCCTAACTTCTGCTTCGTTTTCCCCTGTAGAGGACAAATTTTGTATCATTACGGGGTTGGGGCAGCCATTCAAACTCTCATCGTTGTGGTGGAAGAACTCAGATGGTCGATTGTCAAACCTAAGAGAAGACTCATCGGGATTATCCAGTGAGTTGCTAAAGGTCCTCTAATCCCACCTGGTTTAGAGCACTTTCCCCTGAAACCTGACCCGCTAACCTTTCCTAAGTCATTTAGCCTACTCGGGTCACCCAGAATATTCACAACTAAAGAGTTCATGTCCTCTAGTTTCTCATTATCAGCCTCCCTCTTTCCTAAATCATTAAATATTTCCATCCTTTCCGCGGATTAAATATCACAAGTATTTACCTTGCCAAGGAAAATTCCCCAACAGAAAGCTTGAATTTTGGGGGGGGATAGGCTTACTCCAAATTTCTTTCACAGAGAATTCCCCAACTGAGATACTAGGCAATGCAAGAACACTAAAAAAAGAAGAACAAGAAAAGAGGCCATCTGAAGAGCCTATCCAGATTCTAGAATCTTTCAAGGATGGATCCAAGTGAACTTGTCCTAGTAGATCCAACAACTAAACTAAAGAGTCACATTCATTTTCCCTGAGGCCCCTTCTGAAACCTAGAGTCCAGTTAACCACATTTGGACCAGGTGTTCCCAAATTACGTAGGTTTGACAAAGTAGAGATAAGGAAAATGATCTTTGAGTGGGGTTTCTCCCACCCAAAGATCCTCCCATAAATAAACTTTATTGCCCTTTCCCACATCAAGCCGAATGGAATTGAGGAAGGTAGGGAAGATTTCATGAATTGCTTTCCAAGGAGAAGTTGAAGAAACATGAAAGGCAACTTTTGCATCCTAGCCATTTCTGTTCAACCCATGAATGCTCTCAACAACTTTTTTTTTGAGAAAATTTAACCAGAATTTATTAAGAAAAGGGGGGGGTATCAAGGGGAGATATACAAAGCAGGGGGGAACCCCTACAAGTTACAAAGGAGGAAGCTTGTCGCTATACAAATGCTCCAAATACACACCAAATTTAGTTAGGCCATCTACAGTATGATTGTGTTCCCTAGGAATCCAAACTAACCATCCAAAGAATCCCAAGCTTCAGTCAGATAACTTTGTGCCACAGTCTGTCGCTCTCAAAAGGGAATCTCTAGAGCCACTTTCCGAAAAGAGCTGAGTTCCTAAGTGAAAAGTTCCCTATTCCCAAACCCCCTTGGTCCTCAGGATTGCTAACCTGTTCCTAGTTAACCAAGTGAACCTTCCTCTCCTCTCCTCTCCTAGGTCCCAGAGGAAGTCTCTCATGTATTTCTCTAATCTCCTTGCTACCCTACAAGGTATTCTAAAGGTTGATAGGAAATAAATAGGGAGGTTTGCCAACGTGGCTCTAATCAAGGTTATCCTTCAACCTAGAGAAATATAATTCCTCTTCCATAAAGCTAACTTCCTAGCAAATCTTTCAATGATTGGCTCTTCCAGAACCCATCTAATCTAGGGTTTCCTCCTAGAGGAAGACCCAAGTAGCTAAATGGCCAACTTCAAATCTCACACCCCAAAATCTCAGCAAATCTTAGGAGTTCCCCTTCTTGCAGATTAACCCCTACAATACCACTTTTGGTCCAATTTATCCTTAAACCTATCACCCCTACAAAGTTATCCAGCAGCAACTTTAGGTTTACCACTACTTCATCATTGCCCTCTTCACAAAAAAAAGATTGTGCCATCTGCAAATTGAGGGTGGTTAACAACCACTTGATTCTTACCTAACCTCCACCCTCTAATCAGTCCTTTGGAGATCAGCTTTTGCCACCATTCTACCTAAAACTTCAGCCACTAGGGTAAACAAAAGGGGATAAGGGGTCGCCTAATTCCTCTCTCAGTTGGAAAGAAATCCTTCGCTACACCATTAATAAGAATTGAGTAATGGACTGAACTTAACATCCTCTAACCCAGGATCTCCATTTGGCTCCAAAACCCAACCTTTCTAGTGTTTATGGGAGAACTTTCCAATTAACCAGATCATAGGCTTTCTCTAGGTACACTTTACACACCAACCCTTTTTCTCTACCCTTTCTTTTTTCTGCCACACACTCATTGGCTACCAAACTTTGACCCACAATCTGCCTTCCTTCCACAAAGGCACCTTGGAAAGGAGAGATGATCGAGGGCAGCACCTTATTGATCCTTTATGAGAGAACCTTTAAAAGAATTACTGATCAACAAAATAAATCTTTGAAAGAATTTTGTACACACTCCCAATAAGGTTCATTGGCCTATAATCTTTAGGAGTTTTGGCCTCTCTTCTTTGGAATTCAAGTGATAAAATATTATATTATGTAACATAATACGTATTACATAATTTACATTATGCTCTATTATATACACAATATATATAGGCTTGGGACTCTATTAGGACTGAATTTCTTGTTGTAATACAAAGAATAGATATTGCAAAAGAGCTAAATTTGGAGAACTTGATGATTGAAGGAGATTCAAAGCTAGTGGTGGGGTAGCCGAAGGAACCGGAGTCAATAATTTGGACCTACAAGGATTACACTAAGAAAGTTCAAATGACTACCAAGTTACATGAATTTGAGGAGATAATGGGTGGGGAGGTTGGCTAATGGGATGGCTGATACATTAGCTAAGCAAGAGGTGAATAGGGAGCAATAATATTGGGCTCAGGTGTAATTTGTAATTTCTTGGCTTATTATGATGGGAGAGGCTGCACCTCACACCTCTCTAAGAGATGCTTGTATCGTTTGCACTTCTTGATTCTATAAATAAAATTTTCATTACTTGTATGTATACACCTGTGTATATATATGTATATGTATACATATACATGTGGATATATATATATAGATACATACATACATACTTGGAAAGCCCAAAACCAAGCCCATGTAGACTAGGCCTGGGCTTTGCATGAAGACCCATATACTAGGAGGTAGGTAGACCTATTCACAGGCAGGCTTCGGGCTCAGACTATGAACATTTTACACTGCTTCGGGCCCATTCAAATTTTGGCAAAAGCTAAGCTCAAGCGCAGCCCGTGAACAGGTCTACAGATAAGCCCAAGCCCATAATCATCCCTAGTTCTACATCAACCTGTGACCTGTCATCAATAGCATACACAGGGTTGTATTGAAAAATCAAATTGATAAGCTTTCAAAGAGGTTTACTTAGAAGTATTACGTAAAAACTCAGAAAGGTCAATTGCCCTACTTAATGGGGAAAAACCACCAATTTCAGTATTTTAAACAATAAAAAGCTAAAAATTTCTCAAAGATCCATCTGGTGGTCTTTTTTTTTTTTTTTGAAGAATAAATAAGAAGTATTACAACCTCAATGGGTGTCCAAGATGACACACCGGAAATGCTAAACAGCAGATAAGAACTCTAACATTACTGCCCTGAAAACTAGTGACCCTTCAAGATTAGCTCTCCGATGTCCATCCCCCTTCAATCACCCTTCAGACTCGCATCGAGGCTTTCCAGAATTAATCCTGCAGTGAAACTAACTCTAATTGTATCCTCAAGTCAGAAATCTTACCATTGCCCTTCTTCTTCCTCCCTCAGACCCACACAGCTCAGCTTGCAAATTGCATTCTGACCTCATGCCCCCAATATTCTTGAGTCTTCAGATCTTCACTCTTCCTATCCTAAGAACTCCTCTTCTCCCCCTTTTTTGTTCCAGTTCTTATCTTCTCAGTTCTTTTTCTAATTTTCTCCTCTCTTTTATTTCTTTTGAATTGTTCAAAGGCAATTTTCGCAAAACCTCCCTTTCCACTAACTTACCGATCTCCACTTCCCCTTTTAGAGATCCTTCATTAACTTCTTGCCCACCAACCCCATTCACCTCTGCCTCCTCTCCCCCTCCCCCTCTGCCTCCAAAATCTCATCCCCTTCTTGCACCCCCTACCTCCTTCAGACCAACTTCTCTAGGTGAAATCCCCAAAATCCTCTTTTTTCTATTATAAACCTTATCTTGTGGACTGCCCCCTTCCAACCCAAATGGACACTTCCTCTTTCAAGGTGACTCTTCAAGTGCCTAACCATGGATTCTAGTGTACCTTGGGAGAACTTGCTTGGAGAACCATGTTGACTGTGCCAAACAGAAGGAACAAATTAGATGATTTTACTGCTAAATTTGGCATAAAGAATGCTTTACTTTTCTCATCTTTATGGATTTCAAGAATACTAAAGAGAAAGATAACCAAAAGAAGATACAGCATCATAATCATATTGTATTTCTGAGAGATATAACCACTTCAAGAACAAAAGTAAGGGGCATACCGAATGATTTCTGCACGCCATTGGGGCAATATAGGTGTTGGACATACTATAAGAGTAGCACCAGTAGCAACAGGACATTCAGTAGCTTGGATCAATTCTGAACATGGCTGACAAATATGACTCCCATCCATTTCAACTATTTTAGTATCACCTTTCTTTTTCAACTGCTTTTGTAACTTTACAGATCCGTTCTTACAGTGGCCTTCTACATGTGAACTGTCATATTTTAAATTCGTTCCTACAGGTACATAACCAACACAATCTGCATGCTGCCAAGCATCACAAATATCACATTGTACCCATAATCCTTTATATTTAGAGCTTTCACTTACAGCTCTGCATATGCACTCAACACGTTCTCTTTTCAATCTTTTGAGGCTATTTCTCCAACCACCAGTAACTTGTTTTTCATTGTGAAAAGGAACTTCATCCTCAGATGGAAATTTTCGATGAGCAAGGATGCAAGCAAGCAATTCAACACTTTTTCCCAGTCCCATCTCATCTGTGGTTGGTGAGAAATCATGTCTCATAGTATCTTACACAAGATTTCAAAATACTAAATATAGTTTTGACAGTCTAACAGATTATGGCAGCAGGACTCACCAGCAAGAATCCCACCAGGGACATATGAGAAAGGCTCCGGATGCAATGAAACAGCTCCACTGGAAATGAAATGGAACCAATGTGAGAAAATGGATTAACGTCAACTACGGTTGGAGAACTAAGAGATTATGATTGTTACCCTCAAAATATATGTTAATAAATGCAATGCATGAACAAGACAAATATTAATTTGATAGCAAAAAATGCAAAAGAGGATTATTTTTCCTCCAATGGTTTTGGAGAAAAAATTATCTGAATAATATTATCAGAACAAAGCTGGAACTTCTTCTAACTTTATCTATAACTCGAGAACCGGGATAACGTACCTCCAAGTATATCAACATGTCCTTATTTTCCACATAAGATCATGTTAATTATTTCACACATTTTTTTATCAATAACACATTTCATTAATCAATCAGAAATATTAATTACAAAGGAGATAAACTTGCGCAGGGGCCATGCTAATCTTCTCTGTATCATTCCAATTTTATCAGATGTCAAAAAAAAAAAAAAGGAGATAAACTTTCTTATCTCCCCCAACTGAGGCTTGAGCCCCCATGAATAGGAATTAGAGTTACAGCTGAGCCCAGAACATAGATTCCCTCGCCACCCCTTGCTTAGCTAACCCATCAGCAAACGAGTTAGCAGATCCCTTCACCCAGCTGAACTTAATTTTCATGTCTTTAACTAGCCATCTAAACTTTCTCCTTTCATTGTTGTAATTCCATAAACCCAGTATTGTCTTCACTCAGCCACCCTACAACCACCTCCGAATCCCCTTCAATTACAAGCCTTCTTATATTCATTTCCTTTGCTCTTTGGGCACCTTCCATAACTGCATAGATCTCGGCTCTGAGAGAATCACCCACCAAAATTGGACCTGAGAACAGGGCTGAGACATTTCCATTCTCATCCCTAAACACACTCCCAGCCCCTGAATGCCCAGGGTTCCCTCTACTACTACCACCAAAGTTCAGTTTCATAAAGCCAAAGGGGGGAGGGGTCCAAGACAAACTCAGTCCTGTTTTAACCTGGGTGCATCTAGCAATCTCTCCCCATTTCCTTAACAGATCCTCCACTGTATAATCTGTGAACAGCTCTGATGATTTCAGCCACTGCACCGCCCTTATATGAATCATATCTCTCAGATTTTCAGCACTTCTCTCTATTTCAGAGAAAATCCTAGAGTTTCTTTCTTCCCATAGAGACCAGCATACCACAGCCCTTAGGCATCTCCACATAGTCCTACCCCTTTTCAGATGCCACCTGAAAAAAGAAGAAAAAAAAAAAAGGCTCTGCAGATTCAAAGGGGGGATCCAACTACACCCAATAGAGAAGAAGCCCATTCCCAAATAGTCTTTGCAAACTGGCATGACACCAATTATTTCACGCGAAGGGGGTAGTTTTTGTTGCAAAACGCTTCTAGAAAGAATCAACACTAGTGATCTGATTCAAAAGAAGAGACCCAAGCCCCAAGGCCTTCATAACGGGAAGACAAATTATTAATCAAATTTTGGTTGCTAATGAGGCGATAGAGGAAACTAAGTGATTGGGGAAGAAATTCTTCGTATGAAAATTCGACTTAGAAACCAATTGGACTAGGGCTTATTTAGGTCGGTGGTGAATAAAATGAGATTTGGTAGGTGGTGGATCAAATGAATGATGGTTTATCTGTCCTCATTATTTATCTATACCGGTTAACAGGTCTCCAAAAGGTTTTCTAAAGCCTCCCGCAGCATAAGGCAAGGGAACCCACTATCTCCCTCCCCTGTTCTTCCTCTAGGATGTGGAGGTATTGTGTAGGCTAAATGTTAAAGCATGCAAGGCCGTGATTAGAGAGTTAAGGATCGGTAGTGACAATGAGAATATCTCCCACATCTACTTTGCAAATGACACAACCTTGCAAAATCTGTTGTGGCAGAGATAAATATGAACCATGAGGTTCTGGAGAAGTGTCCAGACATTTTAGGTTGTGGAACGATGATGTGATCCATAAAGTATTACCCTTGACAGCCTAAAGCCTCTTCTTTTCAAGATGGAGTGGTTGAGAGGTTTTCCAAGAAATTACCCACGTGTAAAAAAAGTTGCATCTCCCTTGGTGGCAGAATCACCCTCATTAAGTCTACACTCTCTAACTTCCCTGTCTACTAAATGTCTATTTTTAGGGACTTCCTTTGGGAACCTGGTGCAGCAAAAAAGAGTTGCTTGTTGTTGAATTGACATGATATTTGTAGGAGAGAACTGAGAAGGGATGGATGACTTGAGATAGAAAAGCTTAAAGATAGAAATTCAGCACTTTCAGGGAAATGGCTTTGAAGATTACTGGTTGAAAATCAATATCTTTAGCATTCCTTAATAAAAGGTAAATATGATCATCATCTTAATAGTTGTGATTCCAGACACACAAGAAGAGCCACTTAAAAATCAATCTCCAGTGGTTTTCTTGAGTTCGTGAAGATGAACTTTGTTTCAAGGAACAAAATGAGGTTTTGGGAAGATATTTGGGAGGAAGATAAACCATAAGCACTACAATCTCCTAGACATATATGTGCCCTATCCACTCACATGAATAGAGTTGTTGGGGAAATTTTCTCTCCCTTTACTTTATGGGTTGTCTTCTTGATTTTGTGAAGATGGACCTTGTTGCAGGGAACAAAGTGAGGTTTTAGGAAGATACGTGGTGGGAAGATAAACCATTAGCACTACAATATCCTTTACCATATCCGTTGTCCACCCACAAGAATAAAGTTGTTGGGGAAATTGTCTCTCCCTTTACTTTACGGATTGCCTTAGAACTTGAGGCTTTAGGGGTTGTCTTGGAAATTTGGAGAATGGAGAAGTAATTCAATTGTTTGACATCCTCAATGAGGTGTTCCTCCTTAGAGAAGATCGAGACAAAAGAGTATGGTTAGTGGATCCTTTGGGTAAATGCTCTTGCAAATCCTTTTTAAAGCTTTAAACAAAGCCCCTTTTGTCACCTATACCTTTTCCATGTTATGAGGTTTGGGATGGACCTTCACCACCAAAAGTTAAAGACTTTATTTGGGGAGTGATTCTTAAGATAGTAAATAATTGTCTCCAAGAAAAAGTAAATCTTGGTGCATATCCCCTCATGTATGCATTCTTTTCCTTTCAAATGGGGAGAGTATTGATCATCTATTTCTCCCTTGCTCCTACTAATGTAAGATATCATCTCAAATCTTCCCTCTTTACAAACTGAGTTGGTCATGTCCTTCTAATATTTCAGAGAAACAACTCTCAATATTTGGGGGGAAAGAAATGCAAGAATCTTCAAAAGTAAGGATTTAGTAGAAAAAAATATGTTCTTAGAGACAATCATGATTAAGACAGTGTATTGAGTATTGAGCAGTGAAGAATTTAAAGGCAACAGGCTCATGGACTGTATCTGAAAGGAGGACTCTTAATCTGATTTTTGTGGCTGTAGGCTTGGTTACCCTGGGCCATCAGGCATAAGGGGGTGTCGTTAGAGACCATCAAGGCATTATCAAAATCAGTTTCTCAGGCCCTCTAGGTGTTGCAAACCCTCTACGAGCAGAGATACATGCTCTCATTCAAGGACTAAAACTAGCCTGCTCTCTTAGTGTTCCCAACTTGATGGTGGAAGAGGACTGCAAAGTAGTAATCAGCTGGTTGGAGAATGAAATAGAAGGCCCTTGGATATTAGGACAGAAGATAAGAGAAGCTAAAAGTCTAGCATCTAACCTGAACTGCTAATTCCAATGGATACCTAGAGCAGCTAATGGATTAGCTGTTGGGCTTGCAAGGACGGTGAGTTAACAATGATAGTTTTATTTATCAAAAATAAAAAAACAATGATAGTCTTGTGTAGGGGTCACCAGGTCCAGGGATTGATGTAACTTTGTAATATTTCTGAGCTGTTTTGTTTCAGCCAGCAGTTGCTTTTATTATTGTACTGTCTTCTCTGTACCATTTGATACGAGAAAAGTTTCTATCTCCTTAATAAAATTGGTGTGTTATTGATCAAAAAAAATTTATTTCAAACGTATATAGGGATGCAAAAGATGCATCTACCAAAGAGGATTTCTTATGCTTTCTCTTTACAATGGGAGCTTGATATATGACAAAATCTATGGACCACAAGGATAAAAGTACAGTCTACAAGAAATAAGCATAAATTTGGCTTGAGCCAATAAGAAGCTTGTAGAAATCTTATTCATTGTTTTCATTCGAAGTTCTGGGGAGAGAATTTATTTTAAGTGATCCTCTCTTCTATAACTTTCAACAAATTCCATTAATTAAAAAAGACAAGAGAAGTAAACTGGATGTGTCAAAATTATGCATTTATGCATGTGTAACATATGATTATGGTGTGTATGATATAAGATGCTAGCTAGCTTGCTAGTAAGGTCTCTGGCTAGATGTAGCAGAGACTTGGGATCAAAGTATCAAACCCCTTCACCTGGCTTGGGGGGGTGTGGAGGGCTCCCCCCGGTTGTGTAGCCCATATAGGTTGTTATACATAATTACCATGAAAAAGTGTGTGAAGATATATCTCCAACCAGGTATAATTAAAACCACCGGTGAAAATCATACCTAAATGGATTGTAAAACATTTTCAAACGTGTATCAAGGAAACCCACAGGTACACAGAGGGGGCTACAGAAATAACTTTGATCACTTTGGATCCAATTTCCAGAAGCCCCCTTCTCTCGTTGAACCATCCAATAAACTGCACGGCGTTGGTATGGTCTCAATTCAGGAAGCAAATCACGAAGTTCATCTTCCAACATTGGCTCCAGTCTGTAAGCAATAAATAATCATCATCCTGTAAGCCTTGTCCCAACCATATGGCGTTGGCTAATAAGCCATAAATAATATAGAGAATAAAAATCAAAAGTCAGAGGCATTACATTTCATCCAGGGTTTTAATGTTCTACATGAAAAAAATATACAAGAAGATGAAACAACATTAAGAAACAATATTACTCACTTGGATGGTTTAATGGCTTCATAGAACTGAGCAGCATCAAACCTAGCACGTTTCTTAGAGACAAAGCTGCCAGAACCTGTCACTTTATGTGTACTAAATTCCACAAGGTTCATTTTACTACTACCATATATAGCTTCTGGTGTTATAGCCTCTGGCCGCAACCAAGCCATAACATTCATCATACTCCTTTTCCAAAGCTGCCTTGTGTTCTCCAGAAGTGTGTCGCATGTAACAAAAGCATTATTAAATATCTCCACTCTCACCCTGAGAGATGAAACTTCCTCAACTTCAGGATCATTAACCAACCTCAGCATCAAAATTTTCTGACTAACCAAGTGTACAAGACCTGACACTCCCTCATCTGGCCCATCAAAACTCCCCGTTAATATTACAGATTTTGTTTCCTTATCCTCCAACCTACGTGTTTCTAAGAACTCCAAAGAGATACAATCGGCAGATATCACAGGCCAGTGTCCTAACCTAAGACGACTACTGAACTCTTCTACATTCTGCAGCAGAAAACGAAGTGAAAACTTAGAACCCTTGCGAAAATCCTCTGCGAATCTGTAGCCACAATACCCTTCACTGAACTTCAAATCTGTGAGAATGATTTCCGCAATGTCATGGTGCTCATCCAAGTTATAGGAACTCCAATCAATTTCTACGAGAAAAGGTTCACTAGAATCACTAAACTTTTCTTCAGTTTTTGCATCTTCAAAACCAGTGGAATTTTCTAAATTTCCCCCATTGCTATGAAGGTCCTCTAACATTCCTCCTGACCGTCGGGGACGTGCTTGCTTCTTTCTACCCATCACTACATGTAACAAATTAAAACAAAAAGAATGAAGTTATATATATTTGCTGAGATTTCAAGAAATCCATACACGAAACCATAAAGGCTTCTAGATTTAATGTTTGGTTTACTCGAAAAATCTTTGTTCCACGTAATGATTTCACCTGATTAAATCAAATTTGAATACAGGAAGAGGAGAAATTCAGGGATAGACCCGAAATACCAAATGTGCAAACTACAATTGACAGGTTTCTTGTTTCCACCAAGTGCTTGGAAAACTAGACCTTCCCGAAATTCAACTGCAAAACTATGTGAACTTCCACGGTAATAAACTTTCATTACAGCACATCTTCCGAATTAGACCAAACAAAGTAGGAAAATAAACTCTAGTTTCAGAAATTAGATAATTAAATTAGATCTGATTTTCCAACGAGAACAAAAAAAAAAAAGTTCGTAGATGCTCAACTGCATATGCAGCGAACTCAATATATAAGAACAGCCCAGTGATTCTAACCTGAAAAATCGAAGTGTCTTCCAGGAATGCAGTTAGAAGAAATTGGATGAATTCGCGAGTTAGTGCATTCCCTCTTAAGTGGACGTTACAGAACTTCGGAGGCGAGGGAAGGGAGAGGACCAGAGGGGTGGGGGAAGGGAGTCACGGTCTCACGGATAGATTTTCCTGCACTTGCATTTCGAGTGGAGGACCTGGCGGTGGTTTTGTTTTCGTGTTCTAACCCGGTTAGATCGATGAGAATCGGGTTTACTGGTCTCATTGCCTCTACGGTTCGATATGAACCAATCGTTTGCTTAAACCCGGTTATATCGGCTACCGGTCAAAGAACGGATGCATGAGCATGACATGTGTCGACGGTACCCGGAGATGTTCTCAATACAAGGTCGAGATATACTGTAGGGCGCAAACTCTAATAACACAGGAGAATGGTGAAATGTGCCTCTAAGGTCGGGCCATATTATTTTATATATAAAATAAAATTTATATTTGATATATGTAACAAAATATATAATTATATATTTTTTAGCATATTATATTGTATTTTTCAGTGTATTATTATTATTATTATTATTATGCGCCAAATAAATAGCTATACAATGATTGTGTTGATGCATTGAACTCCAGCTTTTTTTATCT
This sequence comes from Nelumbo lutea, assembly GCF_056320005.1. Taxonomy (NCBI): domain Eukaryota; kingdom Viridiplantae; phylum Streptophyta; class Magnoliopsida; order Proteales; family Nelumbonaceae; genus Nelumbo; species Nelumbo lutea. The sequence goes on along the minus strand of NC_142685.1, from coordinate 1,017,227 downwards.
GCTCCATGATTTAGACCCAGGTAAAGTTGAGAAAAGCCTGTAGACGAAATTGGTTTGTGGTGGAAGCAACACATAGCCAATCAATGGCAATGGCCACCCAAGGGGTGTGACGGAGCCCTCACAATATGTACTCATAGCGTCAAGGGAATTACAGTTGAATCAGTTGCAATTGGATTTAGCGTCGCAGATCAGGTGGATGCCGCGATTATATAAAATTGCATATGAAATGGATAAGTCACTTGGACACATGGTAGGGTGGTGTCTCAGATTGCATTGGAATGGCATAGCAACTTGCAAGTTCAAGTAGCCTGAAATTGCAAATAACAAAAGCCTAGTATGATAGCCTGGATTCTCGAGTCTATACTTTATACTCCTAGTGAGATTTTGCGAGATTTGTGATATCCAGTAGTATGAGGAATTGGAATTTGTTCTTCACACAGTGCATCTTACACCGATATTATAGGCACATCATCTATGTATTAAGAATATTTCCGATGAATAATAACACATAAATACAGAAGATGTTCCCTGTAGACAATAAAATGTACCTGTGAAATTGGTGTGAGATGCGATCTGTAAAGAGCAGAACCAATCTCAGCTATGAAACCTATAGGCTTTTCTCGTACAAATAACCTTTCATCTCACCTTGTATCTTGTATATTAGGGGTCAGGAAAAAGGTGTTTGAAAAATATGAGAGCTAAAACAAGTGTATTGGAAGATAGCTTTTTGTGAGATTTACAATAATGTAATTGTCTTGTGTTTTCTTTTTGTTTCTCTACTGGCCAATCGAAATGGAATGGTGATAGATAAATTGCTTATATGTGTGTGAATAAACCTTGAACATAACAATGATTGTGGTTCAATGTGATTCGAAACAAATCACAACAATAAATAACAGTCTGCTTGCGATGATTCAAACCTGATGAGAAGAGATTTAACCAACCAATTATGACGGGGCGAGTTGTTAATTCAAACCATTTACCGACATCTCAACTAACCCGACTTGCATCTCAACCTAAGGAAGAACATCATGACTTTGGATGTTGGCTTGACCTCCTCAACATGGGCAGCGTGTAGCCAGCCGATCTCTGGGTACTAAGCCGATGAGCGAAGCACATCACCTCATGAGACACAAGCCGATGGCTTTGGATGTTGGCTTGACCTCCCCGACTTGGACAGCCAGCGACTTGAGTAGCCAGTCGGCCTAGTATGGGTTCTGGTTTGACCTCCCTGACTTGGGTAGCCAGTGACTTGAGTAGCCAGCCGACCTCTGAGGTACCAACCTATGTAGCAAGTTGTCATAATCTGGTTAGTATACCTATTGGATCCAAAAACCAGCAGTTAGTACGTCACCCCCTTGGCAGGGGTGACCCTGATCCCTGCACACTTCGGAGAGACTAGATGAGGATCATTGCCAACGTCGATGCAACACACCCTGAAGACAGCGGGCTGACAAGGCCTATCACTCCCGAATATCTCGAACATGGCTCTTGAACCCCAAAGCCTATATAAAGGCTCTTCCATTCTTTCACAAAATTCGTGCAATTAAGTGCAAACTATATTACTTTCTTACTCTCTAATTCCCTACCTCATTGCAATCAACTCAGCTAACTTAAACATCGGAGTGCCCAACTTGGGTCCAAGCCCCCGAGTACTCTGACTTTATATATCTTACAGACCGGTCTGTCAACCTTAGCATCCCTCCGTCCAAGCTATCATTCAATAGGAATATGGCCTATCTAAGCACCATCTGAACCCAATATTTTTACTTTTCAGAAATATGTGGTATGATAATATAATGAGTGACTTGTGCATTTCAATGCGTCAAAGTGTTTCATGTGATTCTCAATTGAACAAATGTATGTGAATTGGTTGTGGACGGGTTTCATTGCATTATATTTCAATGTTTGTACGTAATTCAATAAATTAAAATTACATATTCATGCATATTTTAGAAGAACCATATATTGGCTGAAATATTCAAGTAAATCCATAACATTCACCTACAATCTATTTATTTTATGTACCCATCCCTAATACAACTCTCCCTTGACATGTGACTATATTTAAATACAAGGCTATATATTTTTACTTAATTGGCTTTTATTAAAATTGGGATTTAAGAATGGTCTTATCATGGAGTAAATATTGATTTTATGTTATACAATGAAGACCCTTTAGGGATTTAATTTTGGCTTATTATATTTTAAATGATTTAATTTAAAAATAAATATATACATATGTGAGAAAGGATAGGAGGATGAAATACATGTGAGCTCCATGGTGAGAGGACTTTTTACTCTCCTATTAGTGTTGTTGGTGTTGATTCCATCCTATTATGTATATATACATAATTGAAATCGTGGTTGTAAATTTACCAAAACAACTTAACATTTATTATAACAATTGTGCTTTTAATATTTAGGATATATATCCCAAGGGAAACCTAGGTATGAGAGAGATCTTTCATAACCTAACTCTAAAGCCAATTTAAAAGTTTGGTTATTTGGATCATTGAAACTCTCCGAGCACCTTGGATAACTCAAATTATAATAAATAAAAAATACATAGTATATGAGGGAAGAATTAACACCAATGTCAATTATTGCTATTTGATAGTTAATACATTGCGATAAACATGGGCAAAGTTCTCGTGGGCAGGAGATTCGGACTTGTCACACACACACATCGGACCACAAATAACGTTGCTCTAATATATGATGTTTGAAATTAGATAGTTTGGAATTTTACACACAAAAATGGGAATGCCTGTTTAACAATTTAATTTGGTGTAAAAACAACAATTTAATGTTTATTACCCATAATTAACGATAACAAATAACTAGTACTTCAATAACTAATGTTATAAAAAATTATTACTATATTTTTTATTTAATTAGTTACAAACATTTACTAATTATTTATATATTACATATTAGTTATTTAATATACAATGTTTTAATTATTTATTAGGGTAAATACATGATGCCAGAAAGACATTATATCAAGAAGGCTTTGACCAATCGCACCCCCTGTGAATTTGATGAAAACCTATTGGCATCATAACCATGATTATTATTAATCATCCATTAATAAAAAACAAGTCTAAATTATTTAAATGATAGCAAACAATTAATTATGATTACTTTGTTAATTAATGCTTGTGTGTGTGTATATAACAATTAATTAAACATCATGAAATTAATAATTCTTTGTCATCAACATCCAAACCTTATATCCATGTATGTTTCGGTCTATTTCTATCCTTTTAACCTCATTCAATTTGCAACAAATCACTTCTTACTGTGTCGTCAATGATTCTCCATGCACTATCATGAAATTAATAAGTATTAAATAGCATTATATTATATGATTATGGATTTATTATTAATCATCTTAAACTTTTTACATTGGTGGCACTTTTATAATAAGATGACATTGAATCTAATATAATTTTAGTTTTTTTTTCATATTTTTTTTTCTATGCTGATATTCAAGTTGTATTTGATTTTATAGAAATTAAGGAAAAAAAATAGAAGGTTGCCTTGGTAGTGAAAAGAATTGCCCCAACTTTTCTTTTCCCTTATTTTCTATCAAACCAAACACATATAAGTTTTTTTGTTCCATGGGGCTACACAAACCGGGGTAGCTCATCCCTCAAACTCATAACCCCAATCCAAACATATCTTAGTGGAAGGAATAATTGTTCTTAAGATAAATTATCAACCTCGTATTAAATCAAAATATATGCAAATTCAACCATGACATCTTATGGACAACCATGGCATTGGAGTTTGGAAAGATTGAGAATCGTCATATTGTAGGTAGGCTACAAATGAATCATATGGAATTTGTCAATATTTAGATTTGAGTGCAACTAATGAACAAGTCTATCGCTCAAGGCTTCAATCCAAAATTAAGTCGGATTTATACTTTCAACCCTAACTCTAAATCGCACTTCAACCCAACCCAACTCTTTTTGGGTGGCGAATGCTTCAAACAACAACACTCATAGTTAGTAAACTAGTCAATGCCCAATGGTACCTGAAAACCCGTGACCTGATCCAATATCTGATCGGCTTATATCTGTTTCGTATGGATTATAAGTATAATAAACAGATCAGACTTGAATGGTTTAACAGCATGCAAGTAGTCAATGGATTCATTCGGATATACCTCAATCTAATTCGATAAAAACTCGACTTCAGTATATTTATTGTTATATGCATCGATTGAAATTAGGGGTGATCATTTCAGTCTAATTCGCACAAGTCCAGTCTGAAAATTTTGGGATTGGGCTTAGATTTTGTGTTCAGGCCCAGTTCGGGCCCGGGTCCATATTAGGCTTGCAAATTTTAAGATTGGACTTGGACTTAATGTTTTAAGTCCGGCCCGGGCCTCACCTGGCCCGTATATATTTAAACTTACATATTTTGTGTATATATATGTATGTATACATATTATTTTACATTATATTATATATTTTATATATAAATATTATAACATGACATGTATAATTTATATTATATAATGTATAAAATAAGTTTATATGCATGTTATGTCATCTAATATATAGATATATAATGTTTTATATATGAGTGACATTATCCCAGAACCCTAGGTCGGGTTAGGCCCGGGCCTAAGCAATAGCCCTTTTCATAAGTGCAAAGCCCGGCCCATGATCACCCCTAATTGAAATACTTAGTAAGTTTGAAAAGTAAACATGTCATTCAACCATTCCACATTCACTTTTACACTAACACTAAAAATTATTCCCAACCCCTCCTTGAAATTACCCACAAAATGCTAAACCCCCAATTGAGCATTTACACTAACTGATTGTGGGAGTGCCGCTGGACCACCATCCAATATTTGTCACTCCTCTTTTGTCTTGGGCTCAGTTTAGAAAGAGTATAAATACAAATACATATAATACAATATAAAATATAAGATTTTGCATTCTACATATTTACATTTGTATTCTTTCCAAATTAGAAGAAATACAAACACAAATATATACAAAATACATAATTTTGCACTCTACATATTTGTATTTTTACTCCTTTCAAGCGGAGCCTTAGTTTTTTAATGATATTTATTTTCTTCCAATTATATATTTTGTTTGGTTCTAATTTTCAAATGTCAATTAGTTTAATATCTAAGTAGCTACTACTGGCACCAACCTCGAAAAATGATACTACGAGAACAAGAAACCTGAACGATTGTATTAATAGGTTCTTTCTATTCCCTTGTTTTTATTGTTTTGTTCGTTTGATTCCATCAATTTCTAATGAAATCCAAAATCTAGCTGACTCGATTGAATTCTAATTTACCTCACATGCATATGATCAGATTGAATCAAAGGTTTCATGATTGAATTTAATTTATATACATCCTATCTAATTACAAGCCTACCCAAAGTTTTTTTTTTTCCTTTCTGGGGTCAATGATAAAAGATCCTCCTGTACTTTAATTTGTGATAAAGACCCTTGAAATTTAGCCGTTAGACAAATTCCCCTCTCTATTAGCATTTCGTCAGTTAAAAAAAAATCATTTGGTTGTTTAAAATTTTTAAATCTCCAAACTATCCTTTCTTATTTATTTGAATGGTGAGAAGACATCACCAGCCAAACCACCATGGATTCAATCGACACAACGGCGATTGATTAGTTCTATTATCTTCAATCTGCAGCTTTTGTCTCGGAAGGGATCGTCATATTCTGCTATTCGTGTGGGTAATTGATGGTGAATGTTAAGGGTGAGTGGTGATTAACACCAGCTAGGGGTATAAATGGAAGCAATGGGAGAAGAGAAAATGGTGATTGGCAACAAAGACCAGGGAAGAGAATATGGAGATTAGGTTATGTTAGGGTTTAAGATAAATGGACAATGAAAAGAAAGTCCAAGAAGATATTTTAATAATTTAATGCATCCTATCATTTGACCTAATGATTAGGGGTATTTGTCGTATGGTAAAAATTCAGGGTTTTTTCGTAAATTAAAGTATAAGGGGATATTTATCATTGACCCTATAGTACAAAGAGGTCTTTTTAGTGTAATTTACCTTTTGAGAAATTTTCTTAAAATATAGAAAATGGACTTAAGTACCCTTAAATTTTCTTAATAATTATCTAAAACCACCCTTGCCATTAACTTTCCTTCATACGTTGTTCACATGCGACATCACGTAGCTGGTGTATTATCAAAAATTCATAAAATGTCTTTTCCACTAAAATGCCCTTTCCCTTAATCGAATGGTCACCGCTATAAATCAAATAACGACTATAAGCTTCAATCATCAGCGACCAGAAGCTCACCGTGAACGACTCCCCATTCACAAATACTATCTATCGTCCTCAACCTCCCGAAGCATCGACCAGCGGCGGCGGAAAAATCCTCCTGCTTTTGGGCACACTTCTTGTTCTTCCTTTTTTCCCCTTTCTCTTTCCTTCCCAATCTCTTTTCCCCTCCTCTAGGCTCTAGCAATTTTCTACTGTTTTGTTTCTCCATTGTTCATTGTCCCTTTCGGCAAGAACTAAGGAGTTCCAACGACACAACTCCCCTATAATCCTCACTTGATTCCAACGTAGAACCCTTTTCTAGCCTCATTTCCTCCCCTAATTTTCTCTTTTTCCGCTCCCTTGCCATTTTTTTATCATTTTAACCATCAGCCAAAACCTCTACCTCCTTCAAGGTCTAGAAACTCTGATCAAAACTTTGATTTTCTCTGTTTCTCTCTTCAACCAGAACTCTGGTTTTCTTCTCAGACCAGAAGTATCGACCTTATCATCCAAACCCCTTGCCTCCTTCAAGCTCTATTGTATGAAACCACAACATCGGTTTGGAAACTCTAATTAGAATTCTGATTTTCTTCTCATATCATAAGTATTAACCAGATGTGGTATTGCCACTGGAACAAGTGATAGCACGAGAGCAGTTTTCTCAAGAATCTTCTGCACGCACAACTCCCCATACAATCTATGCGTCTTCTTTCAGCATCTGCAACACAAAATAATACTGAGTTCCTCTTCGGTTTGGATAAAGGATCAACAATTCAACTATAACTACCACCATCGACAAAGCCAACAATACCAAAGCTGAATCTTTCAAAAGTATCGATAATAGAAATTTTGATTAGAACGGATTCTCACGTAGATAATTCGATGGCTTGAGATCAGCTCCTCGATGGCTTGAGATCTCAGTGGTTGTTGCTCAATTACCGGTCTTCGGATTACCAACAAGGATCGACGCTTGGGATTGGAGGGTAAATTTTATATTTTATTTTATTTTGAAAATATGAGAAAAAAAAATGAAGAGTAAATTTGACCTTTTTTATTTTTCCGCCAATGTTTAACACAATGACAATTATAATAAAACTTAGAGGTACTTCTAAACATTAAGAGTAGAGTTAATCAATTAGTTAAATTATAAGGGTAATTTAAAAAATTTGCCCTAACCTTTTAAATTTTAAAATCATATTTTATATTTACAAAAAAAATCCATCGATAAGGATTAAACCTTTAGGCTCCGTTTGGTTTGTTGGAAGATTTGGGTAAGATGGGATGGAAAAATGTAAAAATTTAAATTTTCATTGTTTGGTTTTATTGGGATGAGATGGGATTCGAATGTGTAAAAGGGGATCGGAGGGAATCGACTGTTCATTCTCCTTGTCGTTCGAACCAGAGGAGCGACAGCGGCGATCTCTCTCCTCTTTGATCTCTCATTCTCTCTCTCCCTCTCTCCCTCCATTCTTTTTTTTTTTTTTTTTTCTATTTCTCCTCCCTCATCCGACTTCCTGCCACATTCGTCATCCCTATTTCTTCCTCCCTTTTCATTGCCGCTGCAGCTCTTAGCAGCGGCAACCTTATTTCTTCCTCCCAATCGCTGCCATTACAACTCACCCGTACAGAGAAGGTTGTAGCAGTCATCCCTTGAAAATCTCTCCTCTCTTGGCTTTCATTTGGCTTCAAGTCTCTATTATCATTGTTGTTGGAGAAGGCAATCAGAGGCGAGAGGAAACTTCCCCTGTTTCATTGTTCTTTAAGTCTCTACTATCATTGTTGTTGGAGAAGACAATTAGAGGCGAGAAGATATCTCCCCTGTTTCATTGTTCGGTCTCAGGCCACATCTCATCAACTGCAAAAAGGAGAATCACAGCCACGAATGTCTCGCTTGTTATTACTGATCATGTGGCAGCTGAGTTGGTCACTGTTAGAGGACATCATTATCAACCCCCTATAAAACCAACGAAGCTCAAATGGACGAGGCATGCGGGAGGGAGGAAGGAGATGGAAACTCGAGTTTTCTTGAGTTTTCCCACCAGGGTTGCATTGCTTTAGTGTAACACCGAATTCACGATTTTGGGATTTCACATCCCACATTTCTCTCATCCCATCCCCTATTTCCCTCAAAACAGAAAATTAAATATTTTTAGAATATTCCTTTTTTCTCATCCCATCCCCTATTTTCCTCAAAACAGAAAATTAAATATTTTTAGAATATTCCCTTTTTCTCATCCCATCCCATTAACTTTAAGGTTAGATTCATTACTCATAACACCATTTTCACACTACAACCACTTTTTTTATGCTTTCACACTGCAGCCACGTGAACCGTGTATTTGAAAATAACTCTATAGCCATATGCTTTTATTTATAAGAAAATATTCTCAATGCAAGCAGTTCATGTACAGTCTTGTGAATACTGAATTCGCATGAAATGCTTGAAATGGGTTTTGATTAATACTAGCGAGATAGGATCTGCTCCTTACAGACCGTGCCTCACACCGATCTCTTAGGATATATAGCGCCTCTATAAATTTCTAATTCATGGGAAAATGTTTCAGATGCACGGCTGATAAGTTGAGAGGTTGGTGTGAAGCATGCTTTGTGGGAAACAGATATGAACTCAGTGCAGGCTTTGTTTCTAGAACGAGGATGTGTCAAACGTTTTATGTCTAAATCTGTGCAAGAAGAGCGAGGAGAGCAAATGGCGTTTAGCTCTCACACCGTTAGCTCTCCTCTAAATGAATTATTTTCATTTCCCTTCCGCTTCAATTCAAAACCAAAAACCCCCGTTAACTCTACGTTTTCTTTCCTCTTTTCTTTCTCAAAGCCGAAACACTGCATTTTTTCTTCTGCCATCAAAGACCTGACCATAACCGGTTTGATGGCAATGATACTCACCCAATAATTCAGTCTCGCGGACAACCCCATAAGCTATACACTACAACACTCTAAAAGACAAAAAGGCATTCGGCTTTGGGAAAGGGAAAAAAAAAAAGAACCAAAACCTGCTTTTTGCTGCCAGTCGCTAGTGATGCCTTTTATGGCTGCTAGTTGGAAAGGGAGAGAACGGGGTTCGGTGGTTATGGAGAGAGAGAAGCGGGAAAGGAAATGAAACCCATCGAATGAAAAATAATGGCAAATTTCTTAAATTTCTTAAATTACATTTAATTAATTGAATAAATGTACATTTACTGTTTAAAAATTGATTAACAATACCTTTATCGTTTTTGACAATTGACTAATACTTCCCTTACCACTAATATTCCATCATAAACCATTCAGATGTGTATCATGTGACTGTTATACTTTCAAAAATATTCAACTTACCCTTATTATTACTTCCAACACCAATACCACCACCAACACCGGTTCCCATGGAATATCTCATTGTCTCCTCTGGCACCAGCACTGACATCTCCGGCACCGACATCTATTACTCGCGGTTGGAAATGGACGACCAGTATCTCCAAAGGTTTGGAACGAACATCCACAAAACGGCTGGTTTGGAACAGCGTTTCAGCACCAGCACCATCTGGGTTTGAAAAGAATTTTCAAAATAAAACCCAACTCCGAACCCTCTTGCTTCGTGAGATTACCCATAAAGTTGTTAGTACTGGATCTCTGAGAAGTGACCATAACAGCTGAGTGAAGAACCAAAATAAGAGAAAGAGGACGAGAGATCAGCATTGCTGGAAAGTTGGTCGAAGATTAAACAAGTGGTAATCGGAAGAATGGATTCTAATTGGAAAGCAGGAGAGATTTGGTTGGAGTCTTGAAAATACGGTAGAAGAAAATGAGTTATTCTTTTGTTCAGTTCATCCCTAACTCCATAGAGAGAAAGTTGTACGATCAATCTTGTTTGCTTGGTTACTACGATCAATCCTGATTTTTTTTCTACCCATTACTCTCACCTAGTGGTATCTAGTTTCAACCGATGCAGAAACCAAATGCATGTTAATGTCGCATTTTAAGAGTGATCGATACTACTGGCTTGTGTTGGTTGGTTTCAAAGAATATCTATTATTTTTATTAACTTCCAACTCTGAAAACATAACTTTGACCTATTGAAATCGGGTTAGCTTATTTTATCGTCACTAAATCTGTTAACATGCTTACGACTTCTGTTTAGTTTCTTCTTCTACTGCCACGCCCAAAATTCCGCCTACCTTTTGATGGTGTCCACCCTTACTTCCTAAAACTAAGCTCATCAATAGATCCCATTGCAGCGTTTCCCACTAGCACACTCAATTAACAGTCGATCTCTTTCCCAAATTCTCTTCATCTCATATTTTTCCACCAAACTCCAAAGTTGGGTATTGGGTAACATGCACCATCTGATATGAATAGTCGAGTTCTTCATCTCATCTTTTTTTTATTCACCACATAGTGGAGCTTCTAGGTTTGAAAGGTTAAGATTTTGATGAATTAGCATCTTTTTCCCTTTTTCTCTGTTTTATTTTGAAAATTTAAAGAAGAATAAAGAATAAAATAGTATTTTTTGTCTTTCTATTAACAAATACTAACGATGAGAGAAATAATAGTCAGTTGTCATAAATAATAAGGATAGCAGTAGTCAATTTTCATAGTCAATTTTCAAATAACAAAGGTAGTTTAAGAAATTTACCTTGAAAATAATTCATTTGAATAGAGAACTATACAGCGAAGAATGCTAAACCTGGTTTAGACGTTGCATGCGTGGCACAGAGTTCAAATCTGCACCCCACCACTTTTCGTCCCACAAATGCCCCACATGTGGAGCATCCCGCCGTTTATCCTTCCGCACGCTGGAATTTACCCTGAAAATAATTCATTTGAGCATAGAGCTAAATAGCGAGGAATGCTAAACGCTGGTTTAGATGTTGCATGCGTGGAAGGACGCGTGGTGCATCCTCCCCACTGCCTTTCGCCCCACAAACGCTCCACATGCCGAGCATCCGCCATCTATCCTTCCGCACGCGGTCGGCATTCCAGCGTGTGGGGCTAACTGGACAGCCGTTAACATATCCCGTTAGCCCCAAAACTGGCCCAAAGCTGAGTCAAAACCCTCATTTATTCATTTCTACATTCCCACATGCTTGAACTGGCTTCCCCTGACCCCGCTCTTTTCCCCTTATTCAACCTCTCCTTCGGCATTGGCGACTGCTCCGGTGAGTTTACCTTGACCAGGTATTTTCCAATTGCTATTTTGTTTTTTTAACCCCTGTTTTCTGATATTTTGTTTTCTAATTTCAAATAAGAGAAACCACCGACCATCTACATCGAGCTACTCTCCAACTCTCATATCATCACTCTTTCACACATTTTCTTTTTTTTTTTTTTCTGATATTTTGTTTTTTCAGAAATTAGAGAAACCACGGCAGCAGTGCTTTCTTCTCCAGCACCGGCGAAGTGTTTTGTCGATACATATGTGATCTGATTGGTGTAGGTTTCTGAAGTGTTTTGTTCCTCTCCTATTAGGATACATGAAGGGAACTTCATACTTGTTAGTATGAGAGAATTAAATGGTTCTGTACATTCCCTTTCATACTGCGGTTGACATTGGGAAATCACTGAACTTAAATTCATTTGTAGTTTATCCTCTAAATTATTTGATGCAATTCTTTTGATTTATGTACTGCTTTTCGAAAAGCACGAATTGTATCTCTCTCTCTGAAAATATATTAATTAAACTCTATGAAGGAGACCTGAATAAAGTGATATGCGGGTAGAAGACCGATTGGATAAAAAAGAGAAAGAAGAAAGAGATCCAACGCTTTGGTGGATTTTTTCTTTTTTTTTTTCTGATATTTTGTTGTTCTTTGAATAATCAAAATCGAATTCTTGAATCAAAAACAATCTGCGCCTGATGATCCCTGAAATCTTTGTTTTAGCAATTATCTTCTCTTGGGTTTGATTTTTCTGTCAAATAATGCTTTCCTCTCAATCTAGAGGCTCCAGAAAATGGCAAATAACATCAAATTCCACAGGAGATTGCCTCCGTTGCTGATATCGCTGGTGCTGGAGAAAAAAGCACCGTTACCGGTGGTTTCTCTGATTTCTGAAAAAATAAAATACCAGGAAAAAAATAAAAAAAATGTGTGAAAGACTGATGATATGAGAGTTGGAGAGTACCTCTAACAGTAAAATGGCTGGATGATCGTCAGTGGTCATTGTAGATGGCCAGTCGTTGTAGTTGGACCCGAGTTTGGGTGAAGGGAGAAGAACGTGGTTCAGGGGAGCCCAGTTCAAGCACGCGGGAATGTAGAAATGAGTAAATGAGGGTTTTGACTCGGTTTTGGGCTAGTTTTGGGACTAACGGCCGTCTTGTTAGCCCCGCACGCTGGAATGCTGACCGCGTGCAGAAGGACAGATGGCGGACGCTTGACGTGTGGGGCGAGAAACGGTGGGGCGCAAATTTGAACTCATGTGAATGGGACTTGCATTGATCGAAGTCGATTCCTTCTCTTACCTAGGAATGGCAACCGGGGGGGGGATTACATTCCCCATTCCCGACCTTGACCCCCCAAATCACCCTCCATCTCCGATGGGGAAAGGAATCCCCCCTCCATCCCTGATCCCGGTGGGGATGAATTCCTCGTCGGAGACCCGAATCCTTGATAGGTTGAGAATGATTACCCAATTTCAAAAGAGATTGAGAGAAAGACTGAGAGTGAGGTCAGTGATAAAGAGAGAGGGATTGAGAGAGAGAAAGAGAGAGAGAGACCATTGCGAGAGTTAAGGTCGATGACGAGAGAGAGAGCCCAATGGATGACGGCGACAGCGATTGGCAACGATAGACGAAAGTTAAAGGAAGATTAAAGAATTAAAACTCTTCTTTGACTACCTCTGTTTGATGTCCGACGGGTGGATGGCGACAATGATGGCGGTCAATGAATCGGCGATGAAGACAAAGGCACGAACTTAAGGTTCAAAGAGATAGAGTTCTCTCTTCTCTTTGTTAAAAGACTCAAAGTCGAAGTGTTTTGTGTTTTATTGTCGAGGGTTTTAGTGTTTGGCTGTTTTTTAAGTTTTAATCTTTTAAAAAACGAATAATAATTATTATAATTATATAATATATAATATTATATATTTAACCGGGGCCGGGTTGGGGAGGTGATTGCTTTTCCTACCCCCGTCCCCGACCCCGATCGGACATTCAGGGATCGTCCCATCCCCGACCCCGACCCCGCCAAATTACCCCATACCTGACCCAATCGGGTCGGGGAGCCCGGTTATCCGTCGGGGACGGGGAAAATTGCGACCCCTACTTACCCACGGAACTCCCCTCGGCAAAATCAACTTTCTCCGGCCAACGACTGTCTATCTGTCTACTATCTAGACTCTTTCTACCGTGTCGAAACTGACCGAGGGAGAATAGAAGTCTGTAGAGGGGATCTCGAGCCAGAGGGAGAGCGAGTAGTATCTGACGTCGGGAAGAGATAAATCTCTTCGGTTCCAGAAGATCTCCGCCGCTAAACCAGTGTCTCGCCCATTACCGGTGACCCAAGCCGATAGGGAATACTGTATTTCACAGCCATTGTTTTGGTCGTCGATGTACAGGGAACGTCTACAGCACTAACTGTCTTCGCCACTATTGCGAATATCATCAGTTGTTCCGACCTAATACCCTCACTTCGGTGCTTTTTTCATCACCAAATACTATCTGAAAGCTTACATTCTGTACTGCTTGAGCAGAGTCATTCCATCAACCGAAGGTATATAGAGGTAAACTTTTTTACCTCACTTTTGTTCCCTAGATTAGTTACAGTGTTGCGTTTTCTCAAGGAGTTCTTTCTTTTTCTTTAATTTCTCATCTAATGTTGTTTGTCGGTTTCTCGTTCCGTTTGTTGAGTATTTAAATTATCTGCATTTCTCCTCTGTTTGGAGGAGGCAACGATTTCACTCTCTCAATCCTTCTGGTTAGTCTGCGAGTCCGAAGGTGGGGTCATGATAGAAAAGGGGTGGGGATGTATTTTCTCACGTTTTGCTCAGGTGATGTCTGGTGTAGAGGAGGAGAGGCAGGATTTTGCCGGGGAATGCAGGTTCTCAATCTGAATTTGCAGTTTTTGATTGTTTAAAAATTAGAGAAGGGAATTGGAGAGAGCCCCTTCCCTTTCTCTCTCAACTTACCCAGAATGGTCTGGAGTCACCGTTAATTCTAAATATTTTATGAAATCCAACCCCAAAAGGCCAATTACTCGCAGTTATGTATTTTGAGGGGTGACGACTCCATCTGTTCAGCCATGAAGTGAATGGTCGGTTTCCGACGTTCACACCGGTTCATATGTATCGGCTGCTCTTTGATACTTTGAACTTTGGATGTGGCTACTGATAAACTGTGTGCTAGGTATATCTCTCTCCCTCAAACTTCTGTTAATGTGCACTCTTATCTCATAAAGAGAATGGAGGTACACGTGTAATATCCTTTCACAGCTCTTTTTCAACCACCGATGCTTCACTACTTCTTCCAATGATGAAGTGGTTGATACTTCTCAGTTAGTGAATTTTATTGACCAAGCTCTCTTGCCTCACAATGACACAGTTGATAAGTCTAAGCACTCCACATCATCCTGGAAAGAGCTGTTCTGATATTGATCAGTGGATGCTTTCCTATCAAGAAACAAGATTAAGGAATCCATTCTTCGTATTTAGAAGAGCAGGCTCAGCTAGCTTGTTAGCTTCTAGAAAACACATGCTTGAAAGTTGAATTTGATCTAAAGCATTCGTCAATTAAAAAGGAGTTTGGGGGAATCCGGTTCCTCCTAGAGTTGAAGCTTTTTGGCTGACAGCTTTGGAAAGCATTTTTACTCAAGATCAATTAAAAAAAGAAGATTTCATATGTCTAATAGATGTTGTTTGTGTTGTGAAACTGAGGAAGAAGTCCTTCATCTTCTTTAGCGTTTTTGGTCATGTTGGGGAATTCTCCAACCCCCAAACTACGGATATCTTCGCTTACTGGCCAGTTCTCTCAGGTTCCAAGAAGGCAAAAATTGTATGGTCTTCTGTTCCTTTTTCTGTTTGCTGGGAGCTTTGGAAGGAAAGAAACAAAAGGCTTTTTGAAGGCAAGGAAAAATCTAAGGAGGAACTTTGCTCTCTCATTGGAAGAAGAATATTGGATTAGATCTTAATTCTGCCAGAGTTTTCAGGAGATTCTAGAGAGTCTTTTGGGGCTGGTTTTTTGTCTTGTTTGGAATTGGGTGAACCTTCTTGATGTATTTTATTCTTGTCCTTTGTATCTTTCATTTTTCATCTCACATCACCTATTGTATTGGCTTGCTCTTGTTTCTTTAATAAATTCCTTTTTTTATTTATCTTAAAAAAAAGATCTCACCACTGCAACTTACCATGATGCCCCAAATATCATCAATGGTGGTTAAGATGTTCCATGAAGGGGGATTTATTGTTGAACGAGTCAATAATAAGCTTGGAATTGCCCTCAATGATGGTACACGAGTGATTCATCCTCAAAGTCACACAGATTGTTTCCTTGGCTGCCCAGGCTTCAACATTGTTGATGGTGTTCTTCCTATCACATTCAATGGTTTTCACAACCTCATGATCTTTCTCTTCCATAAATTACATTTGAGTGTTTGATTTCTAGCTTTTTGGAGTTTAGAGAGACTGGGCCGAATAGGCCCTAATATTTGTTTTTTGTTTAAGTAGTGTTCTATCTGTTTTATGAGTTAATGGGCCTGTTAATCTCTTTTTAATTTCTTTTAAGTTCTTGCTTTGCTGGCCGCCCACTTGAAGGGTGAGAGAAGCCCATCGAACTCTCTTCTCCTTTCTCTTCTTCTTCTCCATCTTCTTCTTCTTCTTCTATTCTGTTGTAACTTTCTTTTCTCTCTCACTTTTCTTATTTTTTATCAGTTTTATATCAGATTTGAAGGACAGATTCACATCTTGGAGCTATTGATATTATCCTTAGCATACTTTTTTTGGTTTTGCTGACCTTGAAATTGAGGCTTCTAATGCACAACTCCTATACATCTCTAGAAATTTCAAAAAATATTTGCTTTAAGAAGGTTAAGGCAAGGCTGGTTTGGGTTTCTTCCATTGAAGGATTTCTGAAATTAAACTTCGATGGGAGTAGTCAAGGCAACCCAGGCCCAGCTGGAATAGGAGGGGTCATTAGAGACAAGGAAGGAAACTTAAGAGCACTGTTGTCAGGACCAGTGGGGAATGGAGACTCCTTAAAGGCAGAATTGTACGCAGCCTTACAAGGTGTACAGATTGCAAGAGAGTTGGGATTGGGAAATTTGGTCATAGAAGGGGACTCCAAAGTGGTGGTGGGGTTGGCTAAAAAACCTAGATTCAGTGATCTGGGCTTACAGAAATGAATTGAAGAAGTTCAAATGGTTAACTCAGCAGATGGAGGTAACTATACAATGGGTGGGGAGGGAGGCAAATGCTTTTGCTGATTCTCTAGCTAAACAAGGGGTAACTAGGGAACAGTTGTACTGGGCCCAATTGTAAATTTATGATGTTTCTGTATCAATGAGTGAGGTTCCACCTCGCGCCTCATTTTGGGATGCTTGTAATGAACTATTTTCATTTGCTTCTAATGAAATCAATTGAATTTTATCTATCAAAAGAAAAAAAAAAAGAAGAAGAAAAACAAGTTAAAAGAGCCTACGTTACTGCATTTGATTGAGAGAGGCTTATAATGCTCACATGAATCTACCTCCCTTCACTTGTAAGCTTGACGTGGGGTGGTACCATTGATTTAACATCCCCTAACATGGCCCCACCAATTGCAGCTAATCTGGACTTGCAAGAATGATACTAATAAAGGCCATCTTATAGAAATCTTGTGAGGATCTGTGGCTATGCAATCACAGCATGTTACTATATATCTGTAATAAAGAAGTCAATTAAGGAGGTTGGAGAGGGTGAGGAACTAAGATGGGAGGGAAAATGGAGGGGATGGAGTTCGTGCAGGCAGGTCAGTGGAGGAGATCCTTGAAGATAGAAGCAAAAAATCTTCTATTCGAAGAGATGAGAATCAAGGGGAAGGTAAGCCTGAAGGTAAGGGAAGCGAAAAAGGGTACAATATTGCTGGAAGGATTAGAAGTGATCGAGTGGCTAAGAAAGTTCATAGCTGGAGCCTGTTCAAAAGGTAAGCAGATAAACTGGCAGGATTTTAGTACACTAGAAGGGAGAAGATATGTTGTTGAATGTAAGAGGAATAGAAAGGGGTTCTTCATAGCTTTGACTGAATTTTTTGGGAAGGGACAGAGGCAACTGGTGTGTCTACCAGCAGGAAAACAGAACCAAGGCTGGGGGGAAGTAGACTAGTTGCTCAAAGAGTTCTTAGTTCAAAGAGTAGCAAATGAGAAAAAAGCCTCCATAAGGGAGGAGAAGGCTTATCTCAGTAACAACAGGGTACAACAAGGGCCAGTGGTCATGGCAAAAACAAAAGGCCATTGCAGAATGGTGGGAGGTCTAGAGAGAGAGGAGTGGGATAGTAAGTTTGTGATACAAGCCAAGGAAAAGGCTAATGATTGGAGGAGGGTAGCTGACTTACTGGCAACCAGGTTGAAGTTGAAGAGTGTCTTCATAGTAACCCCCTTTGATAACTGTAAAGCCATCCTAGATCCATTAGAGAGTGATTTGGAAATATTAGCTATCAATGTTCAGGCTGAGTTCGGATCATTCACAGTCTTCAAATGGAATCCAACATCCAACTCCAAGGATTTTTTTGTTGAAGATGGTGTGGTGGTGCGTGTAATAGGCTTGCCATTCCATCTATGGTAACAAGAAATAGCAGAGTCTATAGCTGTGTTGTGTGGAGGAATCTTGAAAGGTGCTTTCTGGGGCGATCTCTATTCAGTAGCAATCCTGCTAAGTGGTGTGAAGTCGGAAGAAATTCCACAGAAGGTAGAGGTACGAACAGAGGGGAGCTTTGTCTCTGTGTGGTTAGCTTCCTCCATTGAAGCAGGGCTGTGGAAGGAGGCTCGGTTGGTAGGAGGAGAGAAGGAGGAAGAAGAAGCACTACGTGGACTAGTGAGATTGGGTAATTCAAATGGGAAGGGATGCTTCACTAAAAAGGGCCAACATATTCTGGGAAGCCAAAAAGCTTTGGGGCAGTTGGAAGGTCAAACCTAGAGAAAGCAAGAAGAGGGTATGACAAATGGTAGATCCTTTGCGCAGGTGGTGTCAGGGGAAAAAGACAAAAAGCTTCTATTGTCAAAAGGGAGAAGGCTGAACCAGCAATCTCAGATAGGGAAGGTTGCTGGTTCGACCATTAAAACAGGGGGCGTGACTCTTTAAGTGGTCACGTGGGACGAAAAGAAGGGCCCAATCGAGTGGATCCCTATTATAGTGGGCCGGAGAAGGCTTTTCAAATAAAGGACTTAAAGTTGGGCCGAGGGACTTGTTAAGTAAGCACGTGACTAGGAGGAGGGATGAGCTGATAGACGAGATAAAGCGTTTATCTTCTTCAACCCCGAACCCTTCCTCTCGACTGAATAGTTCAGGCGCAAAAAAGTCTCAAGACTCGCAGTCTCAAGGCTCTCTACAATGGGTCCCATCCAACCTGGCGAACCGTCTCTCACCAGATAGGCGCAACCCGAGATACATGAAGCCTAGTGATGAGAACAAAACAGGGCTTGAGGATTGGTTGAGTGAACAAAACAGTAATGACGATTCTGATAGAGACGAAATGCTAAGTCTGGGAAGTTTGTCTCCGAATAGCAACAATGATCTTCTTGAAACAGAAAGTTTGCATATAGAGTTGTTCTTAGAAGAAGAGATTGAAGAGGTAGGTGGCGGGAAGACTAGGAATGGTGAAGAAATTGGTTCTAAAGCTGTGAAAACTCCTCCCTTCGTTGAGGGAGCTGACCCTAAGTCTAATGAATTACAGGATGTTGGTGGAGAGGGACAAGAATTGGCCGTGAGGATGGATGCGGGTATTCCAATGTCGGAAACATAGAGAAAGGTTTTCCAAGTGGGTAGGTCGTCAGGAAGTGATTCTTTCACCATGTCTACTTCCCAACCTTGTCCAAAAAGGGGAAAGGCCTTAAAACCATGTGCCGCTTGTTAGCAAGTCATTTTCAGTGATTCTAGTCCTACCCCCATTCTATCAGGTATGGGTGTCAATTCTGTTTTAGGTACTGACTTGTTTGCTATGCTTGTAACAGATATCCCAGTTTCCCATCCAGGAGTTTCTGATGCAAGAGAGAGGGTGATAGTGGAAGGAGGAGAGAGGGTGTTGGAAGGAAGTAGTAAGGGGGAGGCAGATAGAATTTGGGAGTTGATCTATACAATGATGGAGGAACAAAATAAAATAGAAGGACTCGTAGAAAGATGCTGTAGCAAACTGATATTGTGCTGTTACAAGAATTCAAACTGATGGAATTAGATGGGAGATGGGTGAGGAGTTTTTGGAGGTCTAGAGGTTTAGGTTGGAGCTTGTCTCCTTCTTGGGGAGCCTCGGGGGGGGGGGGATTGTAACACTATGGAGGGAGGATGTGGTGGAAGTAGTGTAAGTAGTGGAAGAATTGATAGGCAGATTATTAGTTTCCATTAAGTGCAAGAGTGTAGAAAATGGGTGTGTATGGGTCTTAACCAATGTTTATGGCCCTAATTCCTATAGAGAGAGGAATGAGATGTGGGAGGAACTATATGCAATTAAGGGGCTATGGGATGGTCCTTGGTGCCTAGGCGGGGATTTTAACGTCATTAGATTCTCTGATGAAACCAGTAATCTCCAACAGGTAATCTCAACAAGCATGAGGAAATTTAATGGTTTTATTGAAGATTGTGAACCGAAGGAAATACCTCTGTTGCAAGCCAGTTACACTTGGTCCAACCTTCAGGAAACCCCTTTGTGCTCGAAGTTGAATACATTCCTTTTTAACTTTGCCTGGGATAATAGTTTGGAAAACTTGGTTGCTAGGGCATTACCCAGGGTCACCTCCGATCACTGTCCTATCCAAATAGGAACTGAGTCTTTTCCTATAGGACCCAAACATTTTAGATTCAAAAATATGTGGCTTACCTATCCAGATTTTGTGAAAAAAGTGAAGGAGTGGTGGGGTGAGGAGGAGAGTGGGGTAAGATGGAAGGGGATCAAGTTCCACAAGAAATTAAAAAGGTTGAGATCCAAAATAAAAGAGTGGAATAGAGATCAGTTTGGTAGAATTGAGGAGCAAAAATTGGGCCTAATCTCTCGAATAGAGAATTTGGATGTAAAGGAATCTCACAATGGGCTGACTGAGGAGGACATAGTGTTAAGGAGACAATTAAAAAAGGGGTTAGAAGAAGTGTTATTGAGGGAAGAAATCAGTTGGAGACAAAAATCTAGACACAAGTGGATTAAGGAAGGCGATGGGAACACTAGATTCTTCCATGATTTGGCCAATGGGAGACGAAGAAAGAATTTTGTGACCAAGCTAGAGATAGGAGAGGAGGTAATTACCAACCAGGATGACATAGCCAGAAAATTTGTGGACCATTTCAAATCGATTTATAGAAGGCCTTTGAGTGAGAGAACAATCATGGAAAGGGTGGATTGGCCAAGGATTGATGAAGGAGTGACAAGGTGGCTGGAAAGGGATTTTGAGGAAGAAGAGATTAAGAAAGCTGTCTTTCTAATAGATAGATTCAAGGCTCCGGGTCCAGATGGCTTTATAATGGGTTTTTATCAAGACTGTTGGGAGGTGTTGAAAGAGGATCTAGCTGAAGTCTTTAAGGAATTTGCAGACAATCACACTATAAGCCCTGGAATTAATGCCACATTTTTGGCCTTGATACCTAAGAAGAATGATGCCAACCACCCAAAAGATTATAGGCCTATTAGTCTGGTGACAAGCATCTATAAAATTCTGGCTAAAGTGCTCTCATTGAGAATCAAAACAGTCCTCCTTACCATCATTAGTGAAACTCAGGGGGCTTTCATTCAAGGGCGACAAATAACATATTAGATCTTAATTGCGAATGAGCGTGTGGAGGAAATGAAAAGGTCTAGTAGGAAAGGATTCATTTGTAAATTGGATCTTGAAAAGGCCTATGATTTGGTGGACTGGGAGTTTCTATTAGAGGTTATGTGGAATGGTGGTTTTGGGGACAAGTGGTTTAGTTGGATCTTTGGGTGTATCGGTACTTGTCACTACTCTATTCTGGTAAATGATACGGTGAGGGATTTTTTTCCAGCTTGCAAGGGTGTCAGGCAAGGGGATCCACTTTCACCATTCCTTTTTACCTTAGTAGCTGATGTGATTAGTAGGATCATTACTAAGGCTGACAACGAAGATGCCATCAGAGGTTGGAGAAGGGAGACACCAAGTCTTCGTCACCCACCTTTAGTTTGCAGACGACCTAATGATTTTTTGTGAAGGAGGTCTTAGTGAAAAGGTAGCAAACCTAAGGAGCTAATAAAAGGATTTGAAAGTGTCTCTAATTTGAGAATAAATTTGGAAAAGAGTTGCTTAGCAGGTATAAATTTGGAGGTAGGGGAGGTTGAGGCTATTGCGGAGTGTCTTGAGTGTTCCACCTCTGCTTGGCCTATGTCATATTTAGGGCTTCCTTTAGGGGCAAATCTTAGGGACAGTAGATTTTGGACCCCAGTGTTAGAAAAATTTGAGAAGAGATTAGTCTCTTGGAAGAGGAACTATATCTCTTTAGGAGGAAGAATTGCCCTAATAAGAGCTACCTTGGCTAACTTACCTACCTATTATTTGTCTGTCTTTAGGATATCAGTTAGGGAAGCTAGGAAGCTGGAGAAGTTGATGAGAGACTTCTTATGGGAGCCGGGACAAGAGAAAAAGGATCACTTGGTTAATTGGGAAATTGTGTGCAGAAGTAAAGAGGGGGGTTTGGGAATTGGGAGGGTAATTAGAAAGAATCAAGCTCTGTTAGGAAAATGGTTGTGGAGATGGCCTCTAGAAAGAGAGAGATTATGGCATGAGATGGTAGGAAGCATTCATGGGAGGTCAGAGAATGGATGGGATGCTGGTGTATCGAGGCAAGCTAACCTAGCATCACCTTGGAAGGCTATTCACAACACCCTTCCTCAATTCCTCAATTTTATCAGGTATGAAGTTTGTTCTGGCAACTCTATTCTTTTTTGGGAGGATATTTGGGTAGGAGACTCACCGTTAAAGGATTTGTTCCCCTCGCTTTTTTCTATTTCTTTGTACAAAAAAGAGGTGGTCTCAAAATTTGTCTCACCCTTGGGAACACTCTTAGATCCTACTTGGGATTTTGGTTTTCGCAGAGGACTTAGGGATGCTGAAATTGAGTCTCTTTCTTTTTTACTTGGGTGTCTTAATCAGGTTTGTTTGGATCCCTCCAAGCCAGATAAGAGGGTTTGGACTCCTAGACCCAATGGAACCTTCACTTGTGCTTCTTTTTTCAAGTCCATCTCTCAACTTTCTACTCACCAACCCTTTCCGTCAAAAGAAATTTGGTGTAGGCCAGTCCCCCTGAAAATTATGGCTTTTTGTTGGGAAGTTTTCCATGGGAAAGTAAACACTTTAGACAACCTACAAAAGAGAAGACCTTTTCTTTGTATTTCTCCTAATTGGTGTATCCTCTGTAGAGCTCACGGTGAGGATTGTTACCATTTATTAGTATCTTGTCCCTTTTCTGCAGACCTTTGGGCTTGGCTACTTTCGTTGTTTGGGGGTAGTTGGAGTCTACTAGCAAAAGTTCACATGCTCTTCAATCATTCTACCTTTTATTGGCCTACAAAAAATAGGGAGAATTATGTGGAGATGTGCTCGTGCTGCCTTGACTTGGACTCTTTGGGAAGAAAGGAATCTCAGAATTCTTCAAGATAAGGGAAGGAACAACCAAGATTTGAAAGAATGTGTGTTAAACAGGGCAATACATTGGCTGAAGACCTTGGAAATCATTCGTCAATTCTCCTTTAATGACATTTGGATAAATTGGGTTGCAGTAGCAAGGTGCTCATCTTTAAAGGCCAAATCAATTACAAGCTGGTCTCCTCCAACCGAAGGCTCAATTAAGTTGAACTTTGATGGAAGCAGCATGGGTAATCCAGGATTATCCAGAATGGGGGGGGGGCTTTGAGAAATGAGAAGGGAGAGATTTTGTTGCTCTACTTAGGTCCTTTGGGAATTGGAAATTCCATCATGGCAGAACTTTTAGCTGCTGTACAAGGGGTCCAATTTGCAAACCAGCTGGGGGTACAACAACTAATAATCGAGGGGGATTCCAAAGTGGTGGTGGGTTGGTTGAGAAATTCTGAAGAGGCTATGTGGCAATACAAGAATGAAATGAAGAAATTTAGTTGGTTGACAAGGAATATGTTGGTCACTGTATAGTGGGTGGGGAGATCAGCAAATACCTTGTCAGATGTGTTAGCTAAGCAAGGGGTAAATAGGGAAGAATTATTTTGGGATGATGTATGAACTCACTCTAATTTGCTTCTGAATCAATAAACTTACTATTATTCATAAAAAAAAGAATGATACTTGTTTCTACTGTAGCTACAGTAGCTACAGTAGTCCGAACCAGTAGGGAGAAGAAGAAAGAGAAGGAGAAGAAGAAGGAGAAGAGAAGAAGAAGAAGATGAAAGAACTGTCGAACTTGATAGCTAAACCCTATCAATTGACCTCTTAATAGTGATTAGGCTTCTAATTAAATGTACAAAGACTAAACTGCCCCTGCTTAAGTATGGGACAGAGAACCTCTAATAAGACTGCCACATAAGCTCATAACTTAACCAAGGTGAGTTGACTAATCTACCCTTATTCGGCTAACTCTTAACAATATTAATAAATTAAACAAAAATTTCCAATATATTACATACTATAGAACAATCGAATTATTAATTTATTATATAGAGATGTTGGATTACAAATGAAATGTCGGAGCTAGCCCTAACATTTACTCTTCTTTTAGGTTTTTTTTTTTTTTTTGAGACTGAGAGTAAGAATGGAGGAGAAAGAAGCTTGGGTGTTTTCAGAAATTCAAACCAAAAAACAGTTACTAATTAAGGGGGGTTAGGTGAGAATGTAGGAGATAATTAAGCTGTAGTTATCGGGACAATTTGGGAAGAAATGAATGTAGGAGATAAATATTTCTGGCAAATTGAATTCTAAATTTTGTTGGGTTTGAAGATTAGCTAATGGGTTGGATAATATGCAGGGCAAGTTTAGGGGTGAACAGGGACAAATTGTATATGGCTCAATTGCGATATAGCAAATGGGGGGTTACGTGGTGCATGCCAGCTTATAATTGGAATGTAAAGCATGCTTTACATATTTCATTCTTTTCATCAACTAATAAAAATGTTGCTGTTATCAACAAAAAAGGAAGAAAGAAAAGTTATGACAAGAGGTTGAGAAGAGGGCATTGTGATTGGTTGCTTCACATTCCCATATTTGATTCTTCTATATTTTTTTATATGAAATGTAACTTTCATTGGAGGTATTAAACAGATTTTCCGCCCACAGGGTGGGTGGAAAATCAGAACAAAAGCCCTACAAACAAGCCGAAAACAATGCCTCCCTAACAACTCATTGCTTAGCTAAAGCATCAGCCATTCCATTTATTGACCTTCTTACCCAATTAAAATGCACCCCAAGTTCCCTTGCTAAGCTAATAATCTCTCTTAGATGCTGTTTCGCCAGTTAAAATGCACCCTAAGTCCCTTTCCCAAGTTTCTGTATTTCATCCACCCTATTACTAGTTTGGAATCTCCTACTTCTAAGTGTTGCATTCCCCATTGTTTCGCCAATTTCAGTCCTTGGAGTAAGGCCATGACTTCTGCCCTCAAAGAATCTCCCACCCCAATCGGGCCCGAGTAAAGGGCCAAAACTCTTCCTTCCTCATTTTTGAAGACACCCCCAACTCCTGATGGGGAAAAGGGAGAGGATATGGATAGAACTCTAAACTCCAATTTCTAACTAAGTCATCTTAGGAGAAGTCCTTGAACAGTTGCTGCACTTTCAACCAATGCAGAAACTTGATGGTAATGACTTCAACAAGCGCTTCCTTGGATTTTTCTTGCCCTTGGAAAATCCTGTTGTTTCTCTCTTCCCAAAATTTGATTCTTCTATTTTTGTTTGCCTTTGTTTATTTAAGCTCTTCCTTGGATCAGGCTTAATTGAAGACTTTGGGATTCCATTGATTATATTCTCCCAATGCATCTAGGTTTTGGTATTACCAATGATTTTTTATTTGTTTTCTCTTCGTTTATTTGTTTATATGATCACAATTAATTTGTTTTAGTATTCATTATTTTATAGCATTTTATTTATAATTTGCACATGTATATATTCTAGTGAGAGGGAAGTTAAGAAACATGCTTAAAAATCGAGTTTTACATAAATGCATTTGAGATGGATGAGTGGGAAAAGTAGAAAGGATAGAGTCAGAAATGAAGTTAGTTAGATGGGCTAGGGGTAAATAAAAAAGGACATGGGTCAAAGTAGTAAGAAATGATTCAAGGGTTCATAATTTAACAATGGATAAAGGGCAGCCTAGTGAATGGGGCTTCCACCAATGCAGGATCTGGGGAGGTACACCGTACACGTTACAGATGTATGAAGCCTTTACCTTGTACATACAGGGGCTGTTTCCAAGTTTTGAACCCTGGTCACCCAGGTCGCAATGGAGCAACCTGATTGTTGTGTCAAGGAATGGTGAAACAGGATTCATCGTTCATGTAGCCAACCACATATAGTTGGGATAAAGCTTAGATGGTGATGATATATTCGAGTGGGAAATTTGATTGCTTGCCAATGTTTTCAAATTAAAGGGTATTGATAAAGGGAAGGATTCAGACTTGCTGGCACAGGGAGTCCCTAACCCCGTTTCTTTGTTTTTACCTTTTTAGTCTGTGAGTCCTTGTGTACACCCCTCTAAGCCATGTTTGTCGAATTGCGCAGGTACAACCAATGCCATCCCTCCCTTGAATATCCTAATGGATTGTGCCATAACTCAAGATTCTGAGAGAACAAGAGAGAACTAGAATCTAGTCCCTAATTCTGGAAAACCTATTGGACCCAACCCTAGGAGTGGTGAATGTTGAAAATAGAGTAAACCACCCCTTCACCCAACCAAAGTCAGTATCCCGAACCTTAATCCAGGAGGATGCTAGGAGGCTGAATCAGGAGGAAAAAGAAGAGTTAGAAGGAAACAGAAGAGTGGGAGGAAGAGTGAAGGAAATAAATTATATTTAAGGAAGAAAGGAAAGCAAAGAAGAAGAAAGCAAAGTGAGCTAGAGAAACTTAAGTGTGGAATTAATTATGAGAAGAAGGAAGAGGGGAGCCTGAAAAGAAAAAAGAGGGGAACAATAGGCAGCCATTGATAAGGGGTCTTAAGCAGATTGAAATGAAGATAGTCAACTGGAATGTAAGAGGCCTTGGAAGTGCCAAAAAGAAGAGGATAATCAGGAATACTCTCAGAAAAGAAATACCAGATCTGATTTGATTCAAGAAACCAAACTATCAGAGCTGAATAGAAGATGGATAAGAAGCATTTGGGGAGCCAGGGGTCTAAGCTGGTCGTATGCCCCATCATGGGGCGCCTCAGGAGGGATTTTGACCATTTGGAGAAATGAGGAAATGGAATGTGTGGAGGAATTGATTGGTAGATACTCAATCTCCTTAAAATCTAGAAGACCCTCGGATGGGTGTGAATGGGTGATAACAAATGTATATGGTCCTAACTCCTATAGAGACAGGGAGGTTTTTGGGAGGAGTTATTTGCTATTAGAGGAATTTGGGAGGGAGCATGGTGTGTGGGAGGTGACCTCAGTGTTATAAGATATTTGGGAGAAACAAACATGCCGAGCCAAGGAATCACTACCATCATGAGAAAGTTTAATAACTTATTTGATTCCCTTGAATTGAGTGAACCTTCGATGTTAAGGGTGGACTATACATGGTCAAATTTTCAATCCCTCCCAACCAGCTCCAAACTGGATAGATTTCTCATTACTCTCGACTGAGAAGAATTATGAGGCTCAATAGTAGTAAAAGGGCTACCTTAGACCATTGCACCATCTCCATTGAGAAGGAAATTCCGGGGGAGGCCTGACTCCTTTCAAATTCGAAAACATGTGGTTTGAGGATCACTCATTTAAAACTAGACTGAAGGATTGGTGGCAGGAACTCAGATCTTTGGCGAGTATGAAAATATTAAGCTTTGCATGGAAATTAAAGAGGATAAAAAGGAAAATAAAAGAGTGGAACAAAGAGCATTTTGGGAGAGTAGAGGAAATAAAAGATAATATAGTGAGGAAGATTGAGGAGCTAGACAAGAAAGAGGCAATCAAAAGGTTATCAGAAGAAGAGAGAGAGGATCGATGGAAAATCAAGCAAGAATCGGAAGAGATTTTAAGGAAGGAGGAAATATGTTGGAGACAGAAGTCAAGGTGTCAATGGATTGTTGAAGGAGATGGTAATACTAAGTTTTTCCATGCAATTGCAAATGGAAGGAGAAAGAAAAATTTAATCGTTAGCGTGGAGGAGGGGAGTTAGGAAGTAAGAGAGAGTCAGGAGATCACAAGGATCTTTGTTAACCATTTCAAAGAAGTCTTTACAATCTCAAGCAGGGTGACAATAGAGCTACCAGAAATGGAAGGGGATAGGCTCTCAGAAGAGCAGTCTTTGTTCTTGGAGAGGAACTTCACTTTGGAGGAAATTAAGAATGCAATTTTCTCCATGGAAAGATCAAAAGCCCCCGGGCCAGATGCATTTTCAATGGCCTTTTATCAAGAATACTGGGATTGGTTGAAAACTGATCTTTTGGAAGTGTTCAATGAAGTCCTTCTCAAAGGTGAGGTGCCTCGAGGGGTGAATGCCACTTTTATCACTTTAATCCCGAAGAGGAGGGGGGCCAAAACCCCTAAAGATTATAGGCCAATTAGTCTTGTTAGGAGTGTATACAAAATTATTGCAAAGGTTCTCTTAGAAAGGATAAAAAAATTGCTACCATCGATCATTTCACCATTCCAAGGTGCCTTTGTGGAAGGTAGGTAGATTGTGGATCAAATTTTAGTAGCCATTAAGTGTGTTGCAGAAAAAAGAAAGGGTAGAGGAAAAGGGTTGGTGTGTAAGGTGGACCTAGAGAAAGCCTATGATATGGTCAACTGGGAAGTGCTACTTCAAATGTTAGAAAGGTTGGGTTTTGGAACCAAATGGAGATCTTGGATTAGAAGATGTTTAAATTTTGTTCTTATTCAATTCTTATTAATGGAGTAGCGAAGGATTTCTTTCCGGTTGAGAGAGGAAATAGGCAAGGAGACCCCTTATCCCCTTTTCTTTTCACTTTAGTGGCTGAGGTGTTAAGCAGAATGGTGGCGAAAGCCGATTTCCAAGGATTGTTAAGAGGGTAGAGGATAGGTAGAAATCAAGTGGTTGTTACCCACCTTCAATTTGCAGATGACACAATTTTCTTTTGTGAGGGAGGCAACGAGGAAGGAATGGTTAGCCTAAAGTTGCTATTGGATTACTTTGTGGAGGTGGCAAGTTTAAGGATAAATTGGACCAAAACAGGCATTGTAGGGATCAATCTAGAGGAAGGGAAACTCAATAGATTTGTAGAGATTTTGGGGCGTGAGATTAGAAATTGGCCAATTAGCTACTTGGGGTTACCTTTATGTGGTAACCCTAGGTTAAAAGGTTTTTGAAAGCCAGTCATTGGAAGATTTGATAGGAAGCTACCTCTGTGGAGGAGGAATTATATCTCTCTAGGTGGTAGGATAACACTAATTAGAGCCATGTTGGCAAACCTCCCTATTTACTTCCTCCCAACCTTTAGAATACCCTATAGAGTAGCAAGGAGGTTAGAAAAATACATGAGAGATTTCCTTTCGGACCCAGGTGAGGAGAGGAAGACTCACTTGATTAATTGGGATCAAGGTCATTGTGAGTATTCATGGTTTGGTTGGAAATGGTTGGGGTGCAAAACTTGCCCATCATGTTTCCTCATCTTCTCATTGGAAAGCAATTTATGAAATTAACCCAACATTCCTTAATTCTATTCGGTTTGATGTGGGCCAGGGTAATAATGTTCATTTCTAGGAAGACCTTTGGGTGGGAGATAGCCCACTCAAAGACCTCTTCCCTGACCTATACACTTTGTCAAACTTCAAAGGGGAAAAAGTAAGCATTTTGGGTAATCCTGGCCCAAATGGGGTCAATTGGAATCTAGGTTTCAAAAGGGGCCTTAGGGAAAATGAATGTGCCTCTTTAGCTCAATTGCTGGATCTAATGGGACAAATTCATTTGGACCCATCCTTGGAAGACTCTAGAATATGGAAAGGCTCCTCAGATTGTCTTTTCTCTTGTTCCTTCTTTTTTAGTGTTCTTGCCACACCTAGCAACCCGGTTGGGGACTTCCCTGTAAAAGAAATTTGGAGTAAGCCTATCCTCCCAAAAATCAAGCATTCTGTTGGGAACTATTCCTTGGCAAGGTTAATACTTGTGATATGTTGCAGAGAAGAAGGCCTTTTTGCTTGCCTTTCTCCTCACATGTGCTCCCTTTGTAAGGAAAGTGGTGAGACCTTGACACATCTATTATTATCTTGTTCCTTTGTGCACCACATTTGGGAATTTTTTTTTGTTTTCTCTTTGGTTGCAGGTGGGTTTCCCCTCAAGATGTGGCAATACCTTTCAACTGAGACTTTTTGAGGCAACCAAAGAAAGGAGGAAAGGTTATGTGTAAGGCTACAAAGACAACTATTTGTTGGGTGGTTTGGGAAGCAAGGAATAACAGAATATTCTTGGACAAGAGTAGAACACTTGAGGAGGCAACTGGAACAATTAAAGTTAAAGTAGCTCATTGGGTAAGATCTTTGCATATCTTTCAAGATTTCTCAGTCATAGACATTACAAAATTCTGGACAGAGGTAGCACAATCTTTAAGAGTGAAAGAGAGAGTAAGGATGGAATGGAAACCTCCAGATGGTAACATAATCAAACTGAATTTTGATGGAAGATCTTTTGGAAATCCGGGACTGTCAGGTATCAAGGGAGTAATCAGAAATTCTGGAAGGAGAATATTAGCATGTAATCAGAAATTCTGGAAGGAGAATATTAGCATTGTTTTCTGGACCTATTTGCATGGGCAGCTTCTAAAAACTGAGTTAATGGCATTGCTACAAGGACTAAAGATAGTTAAGCAACTAGGTATGAGGCATATTGAGGTTGAAGGGGACTCCAAGGTTATCATTTCTTAGGCTAAAAACAATAGAAGTACTCTGTAGACTTTCAAACAAGTGATAAGGGAAGTGGAAATGGTCGCAAGGGAGGTAGAGGCTGAATTCAAATGTGTTAGAAGGAGTGCAAATGGGCTAGCTGATTATGTTGCTAAACAAGGGGCTTTGAGGCAACAATTGTTTTGGGCTGCAATGTAAAGAGGGACAGAAATATGTAATAATGTGGGAGCCCGAATCCCATACACAAAGTTGTAAAATTTTTAACTCTAATTTCAAATAAAATTCTCCTTTGCTGATAAAAAAAAAGATAATGATAAATGAAAAATAAGAACCTGCTGACTGCTAAATATACATTGCCTGTATTTATAGCTTCATGCGACTCGCCATACTTTATCTGTGGTAGTGTAGTTATACAAATAACCTATCCAGTATATATTTACATGTATGGAATTCTCTATGGTATTCCTCTTTGTTTTTCATTTTCCACTTATAACCTATTCGTTTTCAGTTTGTAGGTCTTGCATAATAGCAGGAAAAAAACCTCATGAAAGGAGGACGGAAGAATCTAAAGAGGGCTGCTAGGGAAGAAGTCCTTACTCTACAAGAAGGACAAAGCATAATGCGAGTTGTATCCCTTCGAGGTTCAAATGTCATTGAGGTGGGTGTTTATGTTTTAATTGCTTTCTCTTGCCTCTTTTTAATGTTTATTTATTTATTTATTTTGTAATCTGATTTTTCTGTCCTGGTATTTTTCTTCAAAGTTCTTTTTGTCCCCTTTGATTCTATAGAAATTCTGAACTAGATCTGTCTTCTTCTTGATGTTGTTTTATAGCGTACATATTTATTCTTTAGCTTGCTATCTGGTTGCATTTTTCTTACCTGACCTACCATGTGCTTGGACTATTTAAGCATTAGAACTATCAAACTGGGTTCTGTTGCAGTTTTATTGTAATTCTCCTAATTCCTTTGCTCCTCCTTTGTTTTTGTTGTTATTTTATTTCCATTTTAATTTAGTTAAGCAATCTCAAATTCAGGGGCCACTGCTTGGTGTAGTGATAAAATTAAAATCTTGCGCTAACAATTGTGAAAACGTCAAAACACATGTTTGCGTTTGAGAGAAGCCACTTTGTGCCAAAAGAAGTTGAAGGTTAGGTGTTGCAGATGAAAAAGCAAGGAAAGAAGTCATGGGAAAACAAACCAATTACCCAATTCCTACACCAATTTCAGAATGTTTTGGTGATAGGATATTGGTAGTGTTTCGTTTTTTCTCCTACTTGTAGGTGTCTTAAGAATAGGGTTCTGTTTTTTTAGAATTTTATTGTTATTTGAAAACTCCTATTTATGTTTTAATAATTCTTGCAATTACTATGTTTAATAAACCTGCTGTTTTCTATTTTTAGTTCAGGTGTCTTTAAAGTAAGTTAGTCTTAATGGGAACAATAATGGGTTATTGGAGTTGTTTGAGGAATTAGAGTTCTTATTGGAGTGTCCCTTTGGGTTACCATAGGATTTGTCTTAGTTTCGAAGCAATTAGAAGTTGTTCAGTTTCCTAGCCCAAATCGAAGGCTATAAAGGGACACTCGAGCTCATATCTTGAGTCTATAAATAGAGTCATTGTAATTGCAGTTTAAGAATAGTTGTTTTGAAGAAATATAGTTTGGTTCAGTGAATTCTGTTTTTTTCCAGATAATTTTCTTCTTTTCACCTCTCTCTCACCTCTTTCTTCTTCTACGTGACTTATTTCATTGCTGTTGATTGCAAGCTATCTACTTGCTTTAAGAATAGTTGGTTTGAAGAAATATAGTTTGGTTCAATGAATTCTAGTTTTTGCTAGAAAATTATCTTCTTTCCACTCCTCTCTCACATGTTTCTTCTTCTAAGTGACTTATCTCATTGCTATTTATCCAAACAGCAAGAGCACTCCTCTCTCTAGTTTGCTCATTCTTTGGTGGATAGCAAGCTATCTACTTGCTTTTCCATCCCCATTCTTCATCCCTAATTGACCATAGTCCTTCACCCTACAAAGCCCACCACCAGATCTAAAATTTGTAAGATTCCTACCCTGTCCTACAGGCTACATCATTAGGTCCATATCTGGTCTTCCCCTACTAAGAGCCCAGATTGCTGGGGCTAACATTAGGTAATGACTTTTTATTTTTGAGAAATCTGGAATCTGAGGTTAGAACATTGTGGTGCTGTCTTTAGGAAATGATTATAACAATGTCTGAGAAGTGTCATTGATAATCTTGCACCTCCAAATTATCTATTATCTATTTACTTTTTTATTATTATTTGTTTAGTAGTTGCTTGATTAACATGTAACCTCAAGAACAAACTAGGACATTACTCGATGTTGGGCCAGGCTATCCTGGATCTTGGGAAGGGTGGACTGGATACAAACCTTCCTCCTAGCACTTTTTTTTGGGTACAAAGTGGCACTGTTAGTGGCAAGGATGCTGAGCAAGACAAAAGCCCATTTAAGTTGGTCAGGTCCATCAAGAAGGTGTACAAAGGAGGTCCACATAAGCAAGTTGAATACCTGTTGGTTGTAGGCAGTTGTAACAAAATTAACCAAATGTAAAGGCTGTATATAAAGAGGAGAAACAAGAATAAGAAATCATAGTTTTTCCTTTGAAGTTGCTCTCTTTCTCTTTCTCTCTCTTTGGAGGTAGAGTCTCCCTCGAAGTTAGACTCCTGGGTGAGCAGGAACACACCAATTCTGGTATCAGAGTCTACTAGAAAGGTTAAGATGACTAACACCCGTTCTGCCTCCATCGAAGACCGAGTTGATCGAATCGAAGTGGATCTGCACAAGTTCACGAGCGAATTTAGGGACATCAAGGAATCCCTTGTAATTTTATCTTTTGGAAAAGGTAATGTAATTTATTCAACACAGAAAAAAAGAATTAGTACAGCAAAACCCAGACCACTAAGACTGCCTGGGTACAAATCAAATTACAAACACATCCAGGACTGAGAACTAAACAAAAGAGCCAAATTCTGATGTTTGAACTCCTCAGTAACTGACACCCAAGAGATTAACTTGCCGACAGCTCTCTGCAGTACTTCATCCAGACTTTTAAATTTACTACAGAAGATTCTGTTGTTTCTCTCAGCCCAAATAGACCACAACACAGCTGCAGGAATGGTACTCCATACAAGCTTTCCTTTCTTGCTGAGGCCCTCAAATCTCCAACAGCCCAACAGCTCCTTCACAGATCTTGGCATAACCCAACTAATGTCCAAAGCCTTTAGGAAGTGCCCCAAAACCATGAAGGGAATTGGGCAGTGAATACACAAATGCCCTGTAGTTTCTGCAAGAGATCCACACAAACCACAAGTGGGATCCAGAATCTGAATGCCACGCCTCTTCAGATTAGCTTTAGTCAGACATTTATCAAGAGCCATTGTCCAAACCAGAAAGTTAATCTTGGAGGGACTAATTGGGTTCCAAATCTGATTGGCAGGGAAATCCAACTGACCCGAACTGTTCAGCTTGAGGACCAGGGACTTTACAGAGAAGCAGCCGTCTGAATTCCATTTCCAGCTCCATTCATCCTCCAGACTCATATCTATCTTCTAATTTTGAAGTAGCCCCAACAGCTCCACATACTCATCCAACCCCCAGTCAAACAAACTTCTCCTACAAAGAGGTGTCCAAACAATGGAACCACCAGAAAAATTAAAATTCTCAGCTACTGAAGATTCTCGATTCACAGAAATTTGGAAAAGGAGGGGGAAAGCCTCTGCCAAGGAGCCCTCCAAACACCAGGGATCCTTCCAAAACTTAATTCTATCCTCTTTTCCCACCTTAAGTCTGATCCCATCCAAGAGGATAGGAAGATTTTTCAATATGCCTGCCCAATGAGATCTGCCCCAGCTTGGATGAAGTTCCCTAGATCTCCAATCACCCCACTCCACCATGCATTCCTTTCAGTAGCAAATCTCAATAACCATTTACTGAGAAGGGCTGAGTTAAATTTCTTCAGATTTCTTCTTCCCAGCCCACCAACTTCCTTAGGGAGACACATTTTCTCCCACTTTACAAGGTGAATCTTCTTTTCATCTTCCCATCCCATCCATAATAAGTTCCTCTGAATTTGCTGCAGCCTATTTGCTATTCTGTTTGGGATGGGGAAAAGAGAGAGAAAATAAGTGGGGAGGTTAGATAGGGTACTCTTAATCAACGTCACTCTACCCCCAAATGACAAATATTTTGCCTTCCAAGAAGCCAATTTTTTCTCCATTCTCTCAATAATTGAAACCCAGGTCGAGGAGGAAGAACATTTTGCCCCAAGAGGCAGCCCCAAATACTTTACTGGGAGGAGTTCAATTTGGCAAGCCATTACTCCTGCACATTCTTCTAAATTTTAGACTTGGCCCACTGGGATAATCTGAGTTTTACTCATATTAACTTTGAGACCAGACACCGCTTCAAACCAACTCAGAATTCCAAGCACTGTTTTCAACTGAATCAGAGATGCATCAACAAAACATTGGGTATCATATGCAAATTGGAGGATATTGACCTTATCCTTATTAGGGGAGATTGCAAATCCTTCCCAATAACCAGAATTTGCGGGCTTCTTACTAAAAAGAGTGAGGATTTCCATAACACAGATGAACAACAAAGGGGAGAGGGGATCACCCTGTCTCAAGCCTTTGGAACTCCTAAAAAACCTCGTAGATTGTCCATTAATTAGGATTGAAAATTTAGGGGATTTAATACAAACTCTGATCCAGTTTCTCCATTGCTGCCCAAAATTCATTTTTTCCAACACAAGATCCAGGCAATTCTAGTTGGCATGGCCATAGGCTTTCTCAATATCAAGTTTACAAATCACACCCGGAGTTCCCTCTCTTCTTTTGGAATCTATCAGTTCATTAGCAATGAGAATTGAGTCTATCATTTGCCTCCCCGGAACAAATGCACTCTTGTTATTAGAAATTACACTGCCTAACACCCCTTTCATTCTTTTTGCTAGAATTTTAACCAGGATCTTATAAAATCCGTGCAAGAGGCTGATTGGCCTAAAATCCTTGATATTCACAACCCCTTCAACCTTTGGAATAAGAGTAATAAATGTGGCATTCAAACTTCTTTGTAGAGAGGCATTTGAATGAAAAACCTGGAACACATTCATCAAGTCTTTTTTCACAAAATCCCAGCATTTTAAGTAGAAAAGGTTTGTAAGACCATCCGGCTCTGGCGATTTATCACCTTCTAACTTCTTAATTGTTGTCCTAACTTCCTCCTCTGTGAAGGATCTCTCAAGCCAAAGTTTTTTATCTTCACTCAGCTGCCTGAAAGGAAAGTCTATAGGAAAGGGTTTGTGGGTCCAATTTTCCTTATAGAGATTTTTTGTAAAAAGAGGTTGCCACTGACTTAATCTCTGCAATTGATTCCCCACTCCTACCTTCCCACACCAGCTTGTTGATTGAGGAAGCTCTTGCTTGGGCGTTTGCCATTTTATGAAAGAAGTGCGTCTTTGTCTCCATTTAATTTCTTCCTTTACAGCTAATTTATCAAAGCTATTTTTTGCTTGGGATCTTTTCAACCTCAGCTCTTTAGATAAGGGACCCACCTCTTTTGCCCTGTCAATCTCTTCAATTGATTCCCCACTCCTATCCTCCCACACCGACTTGTTGACTGAGGAGGCTCTTGTTGGGGCGTTTGCCATTTTATGAAAGAAGTGTGTTTTTGTCACCCTCTTTTAACCAAGTGACTTTAGCTCTTTGTCTCCACTTAATTTCTTCCTTTACAGTCAATTTATCAAAACTATTTTTTGCTTGGGATCTTTTCGGACTCAACTCTTTAGATAAGGGGCCCACCTCTTTTGCTCTGTCAATCTCTTCAATGGTACTCAGTAAAGCTTTCTTTTCAATACTCGAGTTCAGGCTATTCTCCAATTTCCAAACCCTTGTCATTTTGATGGCATGAAGTGAAAAATCAAACCTTTTCGACAAATCCCAAAGAAGTAGAGGTGAGGATTCTGGCCAAGATAGACTTTTCCCACCTTCAGTGGCCAAGATCCCTTGTCTTGGATTTATCGGGCAGAGAAGTATTTTGAACTCTAAGAAATTGCTGAACACCAAAGGGTAGCAATGGCTTTAATCTACTTGGGAGGAGAAGCAAATAACTGGTTTCAGTGGTGCAAACGATCGCATCCTCAACCAACGTGGAACGACTTCACGGAGGTTCTCTGCATCAAATTTAGGCCATCCTGCTTCGGAGATTTCAATGAAGCATTAGCCAAGATTCGTCAAATAGGGACGTTACGAAAATATCAAATGGAATTTGAGTGGTTGGCGACAAGATTTGTTTGTTGCTTTGTTAGGGGTCTCCGAAATGATCTTCGAATTGAGGTCAAGGCCATGCAACCAAATACGGTAGTCACGACAATCAATTTAGTTAGACTCCATGAAGAACATATCAATGGGCTAAAGAAGAATTGGCCATTGGGACCATCTTATTGAGTGACACCATCGTATTGTATCTGCAAGGACATTTCACACCACAACAAGTCCATTCGATTCCATTAAAAAGACTATCTTGGGCGGAGATGCAAGACCGATGGGGGAAAGGCCTCTATTTTAATTGTGAGGAAAAATTCTCCCCGGTCATCATTGCAAGAAACAACAAGCATTCTTTCTACAAACCGACTCTGACAAATGGGAAGAAGAACTTGTTGAGAACATAGGCGAGTCAGAACAAGAAATCAAACCCAATGAACCAACCATCTCTCTGCAAGCCCTTACAATGAGGGTGGTGGGTCAGATTCATGGCTGATGTGTCTTGATGCTCATCGATAGTGGGAGTACTCTAAATTTTGTAACAGTGATGCTTGCCAAACAATTGGGGTTACCCATGCAACCCATTGCTCCATCCTTTGTATATGTAGTGAATGGGGGAGGTATCTGGTGCAAGGGGGTTTGTGCTAAGGTGGCATTGCTCGTTCAAGGATGTGAATTT
Organism: Nelumbo lutea; assembly: GCF_056320005.1. NCBI lineage: Eukaryota > Viridiplantae > Streptophyta > Magnoliopsida > Proteales > Nelumbonaceae > Nelumbo > Nelumbo lutea. The sequence goes on along the minus strand of NC_142685.1, from coordinate 979,851 downwards.
AAGGTAGATCTTCATCTGTTGGACTTCTATGGGTCAAACATCATATTGGGAATCCACTAGTTAAGCGAATTGGGCCTAGTGACACATGATTGGGCCAAGCTCACCATGGATTTCATCCAAAATGAGAAGCCATGCCACATCAAAGGGATGGGCCAAACACAGTCCAATCGAGTCATCTGCAAACCATACTCAAGGTTTGTCAATCAACAACAAGTACCACTCTTACGAGTCTAGGCCTTAATTACTCAGGCCTGACTCTCTCAGATGGGGTGGGGACTTCGAAGGCCTCAGAAGCCCAAGAGGCCAAACTCCAATCACTATTGCAAGACTATTTGCATATCTTACAAGAACCAACGGAGTTGCCACTTTCTAGAGAACAAGTTCATTGGATTCTGATACAACTGGGAGCCGCACCAGCAAATGTTATGGCCTTATAAGTATCCACACCGTCATAAAACGGAAATTGAGAAGATGGTGAAGGAACTACGAGACAAAGGTATGATCCAACTCAGTACCAGTTCTTATTCGGTCCCCATGCTTTTAGTTAAAAAGAAAGATGGAACTTGGCGTTTCTGTATAGACTACTGCGCCTTAAATAAAATCACAGTGCGAGACCGATTTCCCATTCCAATTATAGATAAGCTACTAGATGAGCTCGGGCTGGCCATTATTTTCTCCAAGCTGGACTTAAGAGCTGGATATTACCAAATTAGAGTGCACCCCCATGCTGTCCGTAAGACAACATTTCAAACACGAGGGCCGTTATGAATTTTTAGTGATGCCATTTGGCCTCACTAATGCACCCTCTACATTCCAATCACTAATGAATGAAATTTTCCGGCTATTCTTACGGCAATTTATATTGGTGTTCTTTGACGACATTCTTGTGTATAGCAAAGATTGGACTTCTCACATGCAGCACTTATGTACTACACTGGACATTTTGCGCACCAACCATCTGTATGCCAAAATGTCCAAATGTATTTTGGAAAGAAACAAATTCATTATCTTGGGCATATCATCTTGGCTGGTACTGAAGCAGACCCAACAAAGGTTCAATGCATTCTGGCCTTACAGGATATTATCACTGCTTTATACAGAATTGTGGGACTCTGGCTGCTCCCCTAACACACTAAAGAAGAACAGATTTGATTTGTGTGAAGCAGCTGAGTCCGCCTTTACTACATTAAAGCAGGTTCTCACAACACATCCGGTGTTAGCCTTACCAGACTTTTCTAAAGAATTTGTGGTGGAATCAGATGCGTCAGGCACAGGGATAGGAGCTGATTTACTACATGAAGGGAAACCAGTAGCTTACTTTAGCAAAGTCGTCCTAAAACAGGCCCAAGGAAAATCTAAAGAAGAACAGATTTGATTTGTGTGAAGCAGCTGAGTCCGCCTTTACTACATTAAAGCAGGTTCTCACAACACATCCGGTGTTAGCATTACCAGACTTTTCTAAAGAATTTGTGGTGGAATCAGATGCGTCAGGCACAGGGATAGGAGCTGATTTACTACATGAAGGGAAACCGGTAGCTTACTTTAGCAAAGTCATCCCAAAACAGGCCCACGGAAAATATACATATGAGAAAGAATTGATAGCCATGACCCTTGCCGTCCAGAAGTGGAGAGGGTATTTACTGGACTGCCATTTTACTATCTGTACAGATCACAAAAGTTTAAAACATTTGGTGGAACAACCGGACCTATCAGATGTTCAACAAAAATGGTGGTACAAGCTGCTAGGTTTTGATTTCACAATTGAATAGAAACCAGGTCCTACTAATGTGATTGCTGGTGCACTCTCACGGCAGCATGAATTGGGTCAATTATCAGTGTCTCAGCCCATTTACCCCTTGGCGGGTCAGCTGAAAGAAGAAGCTCTCAAGATGAACACCTTACTAATATTCGGAGTCAGCTGGTGCAAGGCAAGGGCCATGTACCTGGATATTCAGTTTTCAATGGCATCCTAATGTTCAAGGGGAGAATGGTTATTCCCGTGCAGTTAGCTCACATTCCGGCCCTCCTGGAACTGTTTCATGCTTCTCTAGAAGGTGGTCATTCGGGAGTCTTGTGCACTCTTGGCTTCACATTTCTATTTTGTAGCCCACTGCTTGACATGCCAAAGACACAAGTATGATACCCAAACACCAGCTGGACTACTTCAGCCCATCCCACTTTCTGATAAATTTTGGGAGGAAATCTCAATGGATTTCATCACAGGCCTTCTGACCTCATCAGGCAAGACAGTCATTGTAGTCTTTGTGGACAGACTCTCTAAATATGCCCCTTTTGCACCATTGGCTCACCCATATACAATGGTACAAGTGGCCAAGCTTTTCATTCAGGAAGTCTTGCAGCTTTACGGGACACCAAGAGCTATCATTTCAGATTGTGATGCAGCCGTCAAGAGCAAATTCTGGTCTGAATATTTCAAGGCCCAAGGAACCAAGCTACATCGCTCAACCAGCTACCATCCACAAACAGATGGCCAATCCAAGGTGGTTAATCGTACACTAGAACTTATCTATGATGTTTTACAAGTGATTTCCCTTGGGCATGTCTCAAATGGTTACCATGGGCCAAGTATTGATACAACACCTCATACCACAGTTCACTACAAGCAACCCCATTCAAAGCTCTATATGGACATGACCCACCATCCTTGTTACCCTATGAAAAAGTCTCAACTGCAGTGGTGGAGGTGGATGATTATCTAACCCAGCGAGATGCTGTCCTTAGGGACCTTAAAACCAATCTTTTGCAGGTCCAACAACAAATGAAATCACACTATGACAAGAAGCACCAGGATGTCTCTTATGAATCAGGAGACTGGGTCTATCTAAAACTTTGGCCATATAGACAGAGTAGCCTGGCAACAAGAATCTCCCAGGATCTGGCTCTGTGTTTCTATGGACCGTTTCAGTTCTTTGAGAAGGTAGGTAAGGTTACCTATAAGCTAGACCTGCCAACCTCATCCAAGTTACACCCCACCTTTCATGTTTTTCTGCTGAAGAAACACCTAGGGCCGACAGCTCCTGTTTCACCAACACTACCAGAGTTCTCAGAAGAGGGGATCTTGTTGCCAGAACCAACTGAAATTGTGGACTTCAGAATCATTAAGGAGGGTAAGGCCACAATTCAACAATCCGTGGTCATTTGGAAGCATCTCCCAACGGAAGATGCCACATGGGAGGACTACCACACTATCTTGCGCCAGTTCAGTCATCTGAACCTTGGGGACAAGGTTGCTCTCATGGGAGATAGAATTGGTAAGGATGCTGAGCAAGACAAAAGCCCATTTAAGTCAGGCCCATCAAGAAGGTGTACACCAAAGGTCCATGTAAGGAAGTTCAATACCTGTTGGTTGTAGGTAGTTGTAACAAAATTAACCAAATGTGAAGGCTATTATATAAAGAGGAGAAACAGGAACTCACCAGTCAGACTCTAACCTCCATTCTCACATTTTTTTTTCTGTTTTGATGTTAATCGTGAGATCATTTAGAATTTCGTTGGACTGCAAGTTACTGTAGTTAACTCAAAAGCCTGCCCTTTCTCACCTTTTTCAAAGATTTTATATGGCTAATTTAAGTCCTGACTTCTACCTTGCTTATATTCTACTGCGTTTCTCCCATCCAGATTTGATCTATGGATTTTCTTATAAGGAATCCTCTATGCCTAAATTTGACTATTTTGCTGGAGTCTGGTTGATAATCTTGGTTTTGTTTATATTTGAGTGGGTTTCGGTCATGATTTCCTTGTTGAATCAGGCCTCCTTGTTGTCCTTGTTCCAAATGGCTGGTATATGTGATGGAGAGTTGTTTTTTTGGTCTGTTGCATTAAATTCTAAGGTTTTTTCAGCACAAGTATGTTTAACCACACACAGCCAAGATGTGTTTCTTGGTGGATCTTTTGACGTGTTGAGTTCGTATTATAAACTTCGTTAAAAGCACTAGATCAAAATTTTCCAAATTGTGCTAGGTACCATGGAGAAGCAAACAAAGAAAAGGATTAAAAAAAACATGCATCTTAAAATCTCATTAGATGGTCAAGTGGTAAGACTTCACCTGTGATTGTTTTGAACTAAAGTTTTAAATGATAATGTATTCCGAATTCCTTTGGATATTCATTGAATTGCTAGAAGCCTTTTACAGGACTTGGTCAATACTCAGAATGTTAAATTTCATTGCTCAAATTTAAAAAGAATTCTTAATTTTAATTTTTCATTTGGATACTTGAGATGACAAGCTCTGATTAATAATGGCAATTGGTGGTGAATGGGGATAGGCTAGATAGAGCTACATTGGGATTGGAAAATGATAACCAAATCTGACATATTGTCCTTACTGGTTGAGAGAAGTAATTGAGAAATTGGAGAAAGGTGTTACTCTAGTCCTTTGACTTTTTTCTCTTATTGACATTAAAGATCACAACTTGCTGATCAAAAAGAAAAAGAAAAGTAAAAAAAAAAAACACTGAAGACTAAAGTTTACCTTCTAGGTAACAAAATCCAACAAAGCAGTTTATGTTTCTACTGCATGTTCATTGTGATTTACCTTTTGATATCCTTTTTATTTCCTTTGTTCATTGTTTCAATGTTTTTCTATTGCTGAAGGTAATGGATGCAGGAGGGGAGAAATCATTGGCACTGTTTCCAGCCAAATTTCAGAAGAGCATGTGGATAAAACAAGGTTTGTGCCATGTGATGCTTGCGCCTAAGCCTTAGCATTTGATGTGGATAAAACTTGTTTTTTTTTCGCTCCCAAGTTTTTTATTTGCAAAATTTCCTCTCTCTCTCTCTCTCTCCATAAGGCCAGGTCTCTTTCTTTTTTTTTTTTTGATGAATAAGGCCATGGTCTCTTTCATTATACTATTCTTCACTCGAACTTTTGCTTGGATTATATTTTGGTGTTTTTGGATCTGTAACTGACCATACACATTTGTGCAGATCCAAACAGTGCTTTATAATGACGCAAGGGCATTCATATTCCAAAAAGAGCTATTTCTGGGTCATGACAAAACAAAAACTAAAAAGTTGTTCCCAGTTTTTTATTTGCAAAATTTCCTCTCTCTCTCTCTCTCTCCATAAGGCCATGGTCTCTTTCATTATACCATTCTTCACTCGAACTTTTGCTTGGATTATATTTTGGTGTTTTTGGATCTGTAATTGAGCATACACATTTATGCAGATCCAAACAGTGCTTTATAATGATGCAAGGGCATTTATATTCCAAAAAGAGCTATTTCTGGGTCATGGCAAAACAAAAACTAAAAAGTTGTTCCCAAGTTTTTTTTTTTGCAAAATTTCCTCTCTCTCTCTCTCTCCATAAGGCCATGGTCTCTTTCATTATACTATTCTTCACTCGAACTTTTGCTTGGATTATATTTTGGTGTTTTTGGATCTGTAATTGACCATGCATTTGTTGATTGATTGTAGTTCAAGAGAGGTTAGTACCCATGCATCCCTTTAAAACTCTCAAGGGCCAGCCCTATCTTGTCCAAACATTATACCCAGAAAAACAATATTTGGACTGTACTGGGGGATTAACCCCAACTATAAGACAAGAATGATAAGGATGCGGATGCATATGGAAGGGTGCAAATCATGTCCACGCGGGGGGGGGGTTGTATTTCAAGAACTATTTTTATCTTAATTTTTTTCCTGTGGGTATCTTTGTTTAGCACATTTCTGTTTCACATCTCTTGACTTTATGTTTGACCAGTTTATGACCGTTTCCTTCAAAAATAATCTTAGTTGATCATAGAGGATCTGTTCTTCTCACTGACACTTCATACAAGAACAGCTTCATTGCAACATAGAAGTCTTTTGGGTGACCATTCTCATTAGATGATTGTTCATATCATAGTGCAATGCTATTGTCTTGAGCAATTTCTTTTCCTGTCTCCGTTCAGCATTAGTTTTATGATATTTTTTCTTTCTGTTTACGTTTACATACCAGTTGAGTGTTCCAGAATGTTTTTATTGTTATTAATTGTACAGGTATTTTTTAATAATATTGGAAATAATGTTTTCAGGCCAGTTGGGTTAGGACAAGTTATTTGGGGAGGAACACTGCTAGGTTTGATGCAAAAATCTCAGCCCAAGAAAGCCTTATTCCCCCCATTTGGGATTAGCTGTGATCCCTGTTTGATCATTCCTGTATAATGGACATTATCCTCTATTAAATTATGGTTCATTAGGTCATTTATTGGTTCTTCAACCCATAACCTTTTTGGTATCCACAGAAATCACGGCTGAGCCCAGAACAATTCTTCCCAATTTGCCCCTTGCTTGGCTAACACATCAGCCAAAGCATTTGCTGATCTCCCCAACTACTGAATAGAAACCTGCATACTCCTTATCAGCCAATTAAATTATCTTATGGTTGTCTTGCTTCTTGATTGCCTGACACTCCATGCAGTTGCTGAACTTACAAATATCTAATAGAATTACATTTCAATCTGATTGGTTACTCTGGCCATACAACTCCAAAAATACCTGTCCATGCCATCTACCCTGCAGCAACTCCATGAACAACATTTTCTTTCTTTCATCATTAGGATTTGTAGTTTCAAAGTGTAAGCCTACATTTAGTTAGTATTGCATGGACATGGACATGGAATCAGAACCTGGCATGTATCTGAGAGTTTTGACTCAGCAAGGTGAATGGAAAAGGATTCACAACTACATATAGAAAAAGTAAAATTAATTAAAATAGTCCGTTTTGCTTTATTTATAACTTTATAGACCTTAAGAAAAAGGTCCCTGGAAGCTTGGTTGTTACTTGATAACATTTTATAGAAAAAATGGCATTCATTGTGTACCTTAGCTGTTCCGTTCTTTCAAATTAACCCCGCATAGAGGTGGTCCTGAAGAATCATTAAAATGTCAAAATCAAGAGTATGTCTGATAGAGATACTTACTGTTTGGTTATGCTTTCACTACACAGGAAGCTTCGTTGTGGTAGATGAAAGTGGGAGAGAGAAGGCTCTTGAATCAGGTAGCAAGGTGGCATGCATGGTTTCACAAGTGCTCTTTTATGAGCAAGTTCGCACACTTCAGAAATCTACTATTTGGTGCGCCTTATAATCAAAATTTACCTGATGTGCTACTACAGTATAGATATGTGAAATTTCCAATTGAACCATGTTCTTTTCACACATGCCCACACACATGAGATACCTTTTCTTTGTAGTCTATAATCTCTTCTTGTCAAATGAAAAATAAAATGTTCAGTTACAATTAATCAAGGCTTTTTATACAGTACAAATAGCAAAAATCTGACCATAGAAAATGAAAAGGGAAAACTTGTAAAAAAAGAAAAGGAAAAAATTGATGGCGGAGAGGAATGGGTTTCAATGTACAGAACTCAAGGAGAAGAAAAAAGAAAAAAAGATGAGATCTATTATGAAGAGAGGAGGAAAAGACAATAGGGAATGGATCTAAAGAAAAGTGTCATTTAAATACTTTTTCTGTTTCTTTTTAAGAAATAACATATTCAATAAACACCCAAATTATTTCGTTATGTTTTATACCAAATTTGTATGAATTGACTTTTCTAACGGTTCAAAATTGAAACAACCCGTTATAAAAGAAATTGAAGCAACCCAATTTGCAAATCAGATTATTGGAGAGCAAATTGGCTGAACATGCATGAGCATGCTGAAAATATACCTTTAACTACTGCATATCATATTTTGTTTCCTATTTTGGCACGAAGTTTTATCATTTTGATTTTCTTTCTCAATGTATTTACTCAATGTGCTAGCTTCTAATACTTGATGCAGGCCAGAAATCTTTAAAACAACCAACAAGGATGATTCATGTTCCCACCTGCAGAGACCTGCATCTCAATCTGAAGAGGAGTGGAATTCAAGCGATGACGATGGTCTCCCTCCACTAGAGGCAAATCTAAACAGAAGCAGACCCAATTTCCGTTCAGATTCCGAATCATGTTCAGATATAGAGTCTTAAACCATTGGATGGACAAGGCTGCAAATGGTATCCATTTCTCCGAAGTCACATTTGATCCAGCTAAGGCAATCTGAATTCAATCCATTTAACAATATGAACTCGTCAAATTTGGGTATTTAACGAGGTGCAGGAGTAACATGAAGACTCTACATATGAGTTCTCCACTTAAGGCGTCCTATGTATGATTTTATATTTTCTAACAAAAACAACCCTACAGCAAAAATTATAGTCATGTGAAAGATTTTTATCATTATGCGTAATTAATTTGAACCATCTGTTTGGGATGTTATGAGCGGTTAAAACTCAGCTTATTTATTGTGAGAGGAGAATCCGCCCCAAGCCTGTCATATGACCACCCTATGGGCACTCAAATATATATTACACACACAAAACAATTGTTAGGACTTGGGAGTTGGGACTAGAGATCCTCCAAGAGTTTGGATTGGTGACGTATCTTTATCTCAATCCACGTCAGCCACACGCCTATCAATGGTAGCCATTCAACATGTTAATATTTTATTATGGGGTTATACTAGCACGTTGGATCACTATTGATGATATGGGATACAGAAACACCTCAGCCTCTCGGTTTCATGTGAGCTGAGGTCATGAAGTGGGATCCAGGATTATAAAGGTGGCATTCATGCAAATAGAAAGTGGGGTTGTGTGGTCACATCTCATTCTCATATCATATAGAATGGGTGGTGTATGGTCACCTATATGGGAAAAATTTTTTGGATATGATATATTTTTGAAATCATAGTTGAACCATTATTTGGTATAATGGTAAAATCTTGGGTTGTCAAGTTGAAAATGCAGACATGAAACTACTTTGTGGGTGTTCTTTTTTCGGATTTTGAGGGGGGGGGGGGGAGGGAAGTTGGTCAATGGGATTTTGATTTTCATTGACCAAGAATCCCATATTCACTTTTCAGATTTATGCGGGGGCTAGGGAAACCTATCTCCTAGGTGGGTAAATAACTTTCCCACGTAGGGGGAAAGTTGTTAACACTTGAATGGGATAAAAATATCCCTTTTAATAATGGATTTTTATGGTTAAAATGGTCATTAACTTATTTACCTAGGAAATAAGAGAACATGAATAAATGCACTTACCTGGGTAAGTGTTTTCCAGGGAAAACTTGCCCAGGTAATAACTTACCGAAAAGCAAATAGGACTTTTGTGCGAGTCTTGAGTAGATATCAAAGATTAGGATTGTATCTGGTACATTGCTCCCAATATCCCAAATAGCTGGGAACAATTGGGTAATGGTCTTTTTCATAATCTTTAATATTATACATATAATACTATTATATTATATTATATAAAATATATTAAACTATTAACAATAATATTAATAATATAATATTATTATATAAATATAATATATGTTGTATAATGTTAAAAGTAAATGTTAGTCACATATAATAATATTATTTATTACAATAATGTAATTTCTAGTTTATACAAATATTCGTCACTGAATCTATTCAGTGACAAGGTCAACCAAAGAATTTCAGAACTTAAAGATGTATTTGATGTTTAGCCGGATGGCCATACAATCTCTAAAAGGCAAATGTTTCAGAATAGAGAGATAAGTTGAATGCTACCGAACACTTGTAACTAATGGCAAGTTTAGTTTGAAAGCCACTAGTTGAGTGGTGTATTTGCACGTGTAAGAGGGAGAGGAGAGGGAGAGAAATATAGACACGAGGAGGTAGGAGAAAGAGAACAAACACTTCTCTTTGTTTTTTAATAACAAAACACTTCTATTAAAGAGAACAAACAAAGTTCAAAAAGGGGTAGGAGAAAGCCACACTTCCTGACTAAAGATTTAGCTTTATAGGCCAAAGTATGAGGAAAGGAGTTAAAGTTTTTATATACAACAAAGAAGAGATAATATCTACAGTTAGGGGATGTTCAGGCAAGAATAGTAAATGATGATCAAAACATTTCCCTTTTAAATTTGGAGTCGGCTCTCCAAAGACACCTCAACTCTATACTTATTAAAGAGGAGACATATTGGGCCCAAAAAGCCGGAATTAATTGGATCAAACTTGGAGACATGAGTAACATCTTTTTTCATACTACGACCACAAAAAGAAAGACTAGGAATAGAATTTCTAGAATAAAAAATAATGAGGGTGACTGGGTATGTGACCAAAATGATATATCTGAATATCTAAGTGATAATTTTGAGCAGAGATTCAAAACTGATGGTCTAGTTGATGCTGATGAATTAATTTATTGAGGCAATAAATTCCTCCGTAACCAATGAGCAGAATTTATCCATTATTAGAAAAGTAACAGATGAAGAAATCAGAGACAAATTTTTCTGTGAAGGACCTCAAGGCTTCAGGCCCGGATGGACTTAATGCACTATTTTTTAAAAAATATTGGAACATAATTGGAAATTCCATATGTAGTGTGGTAAAAGCATTCTTCCACTCTTGGAAGATGAATAAAATTATCACCAAAGCGTTTATCACACTTATTCCTAAAACTGCCAACCCGGAAATGACTAATAGTTATAGGCCTATAAGCCTGTATGTGCAACATCATTTATAAAATTATCTAAAAAATTTTAGTGAATAGAATCAAGCCTTTCCTTAATGACATTGTCTCCCCTTTTCAAAGTGCTTTCATTCCTACTAGGAAAATCACATATAAAGTTCTCATAGCCCATGAAATCATGCATACTATGAAGAATAAAAAGGGTAAGAAGGGGCTTATGGCCTGTAAGATTGATATGGAGAAAGCTTTATGATAAATTTGATTGGGACTTTATTGATAAAGTACTTAGACGATTTAACTTTCACAATATGTGGGTGAACTGGGTTATGGAGTGTATTAGGATGGTAACATACGGGATTTTGGTAAATGGTGTCCCTACTCGAGATATTACCCCTTCCAGAGGGATCAAACAAGGGGACCCCCTCTCCCCCTAAGTCTTGGTCCTTTGTGCGGAGGCGCTCACGCTTAACCTCTTGAAGGAAGCTTTTGGCCTTGGGAGTCCTATTGGTTGTTGGGTGTCCAGAGTTGGGCCTTCTATACCTATTCTTCAATTTGCTGATGATTGCATTATTTTTGCCAAGACTGACATACAAGCTTGTTGTACAATCAAGAACATCTTGTCCGATTTTGCCAAAGCCTTAGGGCAAGCCCCTAATTTTTCCAAGTTAACCTTACTGTTTTCAAAGAACATCCACCCAAGATGTAAGAAAATCATGGCAAAAATTCTCAAAATCTCTTTACAGGCAAAGAACAAAAACTACTTAGGTGTTCCTATATTTAGCAACAAATATAATAAGAACAAAAAAATTTTGAGAGAAAAGATGGAGAGTAAACTGGTAGGATGAAAAAGGAATTCTCTCTCCCTTGTTGGTAGAATCACTCTCATTAAGGCTTCCTGTAACATGATTCCACAATATATTATGCGATCATTTAAGGTCCCAAGGGGAGTCATTCGAGACCTTGATAGAAGCAAATAGATTTTTTATGGGCTAACAGTAAAGATAGGAAACCACTCCATCTCATCAACTGGGACAGAGTTTGCACTTTTAAACGGTGGGGTGGGTTGGGCCTGAAGAATTTAGCCTAGATGAGTGAAGCTTGCCTAGCCAAGTTAAGTTGGAAAGTTCTAAATGAAAATATAACTTATGGGTTCAAGTTGTAAGTAGCAAATATCTCCAGAGAAAATACTTTTGGGAGACTAAGCCAAATAAGAATCATTCATGCTTGGAAAGGCATCCTTGAGAACCATAATTTACTTAAGAGAGGATTATGAATGATTATTGGCAAGGGTAATGAGACAAATTTTTGGTTCGATAAGTGGTCTGATGAGGTTCCCCTTATCAACTTGGATAATGAAGCCGATATTAGTAACATTGACTTCTGATTTAGTGATGTCATTAATCACGAGACTAAAACTTGGGATGAAGACTTGATTAAGAACCTTGTACCATTAAGTGCATGGGAAAATATTAAAAATATTTTTATTCCATGAGATGAATTGGAGGATAGTAAAATTTGGAGACCTAACCCAAAAGGTGACTTCCCTATCAAATCGGCATATAATGAGGCCTGCTGGATGCATGGTATCCCTACTATGGTGAAAGGAAATCAACAAAATTTGGAATCTAAAAGTGGCCCCCAAAATCAAGATCTTTTTTTTTTATATATATCTTTCTTAATAATAAACTCCCTTCCAAGATAGCTTCTTAGGATAAGAGGTGTTGATGTTGACGGCTGTTGCCATATTTTTTTAAAATGCCAATTTACTAAACAATTTTGGATCATAACGAAGGATACTATTCCGATTCCTCAAAGGAATTGCAATTCAGTGCTAGAATGGTGGGCATCTCTGGATGATATTTTTCATCATCCAAAGACTCCTTTTGCAAAAGAAAAAATTGCTATCTTCCTGTGGCAAATTTGGAAGAATCAAAATAACATAACTTTCAATAACAAGGAAATTCCTCCTCCAATTATCATTGATGGAGCTAAAAGCTCCTTTTTGGAAGCCAATGCAATTTATGATAGTGATTCAATGATGGCTCCAAGAAATATGGTCATCCCTATCAAGTGGATTAAGCCAAAAGTGGATGGAATCAAAATAAACTTTGATGCTTTTTGCATAAACAATAGATGCACCATTGCTTGTGTGGCCGGAAACCACATTGGCCAGATTTTGGATTTCAAAGCCTATGATATGGGAACCTCAACTATCAATCTTGCTGAAGCGTAGATGGCTTGGGAAGCTCACAATCTCGCTCTCAATTTCAATGGAAAATCCATTAGCATTGAAGGCGATTCAAACCTTGTTATTGATTGTCTAAAGAACCAGGTGGACCCTCTATGAAGACTGAGAAGGATCACCGAAGGTTGCAAGTCTTTGGTTGAGAGGATGGATGGCGTGATGGAGTACAAACACACATTCCGGGAAGGGAAACGAGTTGCTGATTGGCATGCTAATTGCGCTCATTCAAATCTTAATTCTATTCCTTATTTGCCTTTCTTTTTAAAGTGTCTTTCTTGTGTTGACATTTGGGGATGGGCTACCCCCCATTGTGTGTAGCTCATTTTTAGATCTCTTGTTTATATTAAAAAAGAAAAAGAAGACCAAGGAAGAGAAGAAAAAATGTCCATTCAAAGATAAAATGCTTTGTAAAGAATTCGACTTGATAATCACAACAAAGAGATTCATATCTACATCAGTTTGTAAAGCACGAACAATAACCCATAGTTCTGCCTGCACGGGCCACTTCTGATCACGCACTGTCTTCCTATTGAAAAAATAACCTTCAGAATTTCCTATTTTTAAGGGGCAAAAATAAAACTAGCATTCTCTTCCTCAGAGATAACTAGATTAAATAACTCAAAAATGGACTCCAAATTCTGATAGTCCTGTGAACAATACAGGTCTTGAAATAATCAACAATAGTATGAGAAATTTTCTGTTGATATCATTTGTTCAGTTTCCTTCCTCATCTTTTAGCCAATTAATTCTGTTATTTTTCCTCCTACCTGATGCATAATGATGGAAGAAAGTAGTGTTCCTATCCCCCTCTCTAAGCCAAAGCTACCTAGAATTTTATCTCCAGTAAGACTCTTGACATTTTAACTAGACTTTCCTCTCCCCTTATAATCTTCTCAAAAGATCTCAAGACTGAGGATTAACCCTAATAATTAGCAAAAGTTGAGGACTGAAATCCAATGGTTTTGGCTACCCACATGAACAACATATAAGCTATATGTTTGGTGAAATATCCATAGAACTAGATTGTCTGTTGATCAGCCAATCTCTTTGAATAACTTACTTCTTTGACTTCTTTCTTGTCTAGATTATGTATTAGTATATATTAAAACAAAGATGGCCTCTTCTTTCTACCTTATCCCAACCAAGGCTTCACCTTCTTCCTCCTTGTTCCCTTTCCAGCCTTCTCCCTAGGCCACGCCAACAAGACTTTGTCATCCCATTTTCCCTTTCATGAGAGAAAATCACTTGTCTCTCCTTGCTCCCATTTCCACCCATTCACTAAGTAATCTATGGAAGTTGGCCATAAAAAAATTGACCCTCTGCTAGATTGCATGTCTTTTGGAAGGTTTCTATCATATTTCTGCCCCACTAGAGATTTTTTGTTCAATTAGTAACTTGTCCTTCCAAGGTTCTCATCCATGAAAATCTTTTCCAACATGCATACATGAGAAATCAGAATCTAAATGCCATTAGTGAGCAGGTGAGTAGTTTTTGTTGAAGCCCCTACTTTCAATATTTTTTTCCATATTGTATTGATGCTTCAACCAAATCTTAAACCATTACTTCTCCTTCCACAAATAAACCCAAGAAATGAGTAGTATTCATTGAAGTCCTTGCTTTCAATGGGTCTATTAGTCTCCATTAGTATTCTTCTTCTTCCTATCTTTTGGGCTGTTTGTTACTATTAGTATCTGCAAAATCTCAACCCACGTATTGAATGGTTTTGAACTTAATCTTATTGTTTTCGACTTCCAGGTACATTGCTTAGTGGGATTGTTAGTCTTTATTATTCCAACATAGGAATCATGTTGTGAGAAAATGGATATTGATTTCTCAAACAATGGTTGAAGAATAAGAGAGAAAATGAGTAGAAGAAAAGGATAAAAAATAAAAACTTCCTATTTAATTGAAAATAGTCTATGGTTAGTGATGATGTACGATTTTGGTGCTCCCTGTTGAGGATGGTTCAGATGCTTGTTTAACGAGGTCGGATGGCCGAGCTGCAAGAAGATAGTCAAAGTACTCAGGGTGGGCACTTCGATGCTTAAGTTAGCAAAGAGTGTTTTGAGAGAGCTAGAGACTTTTGAGAGCTAAATCACATGTGCACCTTCTCTAGTTGAAGGGGCTACATTTATATAGACGCAGATAGTCTTGAGCTTTATGTAGCGCGTTTGAGATCTCTATGAGGATGCAACTTATTGGCCTGCCACATTCGGAGGTGGTTTCACACTCGAAAATGGTTTCTAAATAAAGTGATAAAGCTTATCCAGTTACTTCTGAAGCAGGCGACATGGGAGCCAGCTCCATCAGCAAGGTAACGTGATCCAAGAGAATTCAGAGACGATAAGTCGCATGTAGCGGAGGTTGGTCGCTACATCACGCAAGTTGCCAACTAGACCTTAGTCAGGTCGGTGGGACCTCAATGGGAGGTCACCCCTCGTGCTAAGGTCTCTAGATCTTGCCGAGGTGCCTATAGGTCAGCCCTACCGGGGTGGCGTCAAAACACTCTCAAGGTGTGCAAGGTGTGTCTGAGGTAGACTCAAGTCATTATCTATGTGACATCGAGGTGTTATGCAACGGTTTAGAAGTGCGACATGGTGTGATGTCATTGGAGGGCCAAATTACCCCTCATCGGTTAGTTTCAAGTTGAAACTGGTGAAAAATGGTTTAAAGTTCATGGTTAAAAAAACAGTCTATTAGTCTATGTTAGTGTCAAGTTCATGGAAAATAGGGCTTTGGAATTGGAATGTCCGAGTTGTTTGGTTGGGTAGAATCAGAATCCCATTCTCATTTATGGTGGAATGACATTCTCCCATATGAGGAATTTTCCATTTCCTACCCCTCCCTTGGTAATGAGATCCCATTTCAGTTGATTCCAATTCTGATTTTGACTCCCATTTGAATCAAGCAAACTATAGGAATAGACTATTTTGATTCTGATTTTGTGGGATTCTGATTCCAATATCAACTAGGAATCAAATGGACCCTTAACTAATTCTGTTAAAAATAAATTTAACATCAATTAATAGAAAGCAACAATAATTATTAACAGAAAAACACGAGTATATATTTAAATTCAATTAACAGTAATTTCACAACAAATTAATAGTGAAATTATAAAATTGACAATAAATTAACTATAAATGTTTACATTATTTATTTATTCTTTGGGTCAGTGGGACTACACATCCCCCAAACCCATAACCCTCTCAACCTAGGTGCAAGCTAATTTATCCCAAATCTCTAACCTTACCAATTAGCCGGTTGGCACCTTTCAAATATCTACATTATTTAATTATTAATAGTAAATTTACAACAAATTATTAAATATCCTGTATTAATTTGCAAAAAAAAATTAGTAACCATTAATTTTCTGTTAGCAGTAAAAATTTAACACACTAAATTAATGAATTAATATAATTGACAATAAACTATAAATTTAATTTACAGAAGTTTACTAATTAACCAATATTTAATTTTATAAAGCTAACTAAAAATTAATAACCACAAATTATTAATTTACAAATTAATTTTGGTAAACTACTGTAACATATACATTTCAATATTTTAGTCCCTCCTATTTTCTTATTGGATATCGGGTTTCCCGTGCATTGCACGGGGCCCCGCTAGTATTTATTTCTATAACTGAACGTCTGAACCAATGTAGCTTTTGCAAAACAACAGCTGAACCAAAAAGGCGATCTTCAGCTCAGCCCTCCCAAGTCCCAAAACAGGTAGTCTGGGCACCTGAATACGAGACGAGTGCCATCTCCTTTTTTGGGGGGGGATTTTTTTGCTGCAAAGAGTGCCACTTGGCTTCTTCTCTTTCACGCAGTTATAAAAAAGAAAAGATCAAGAAAATAAATGAGGGAAATAAAACTCTTCCGGGGTTCCGGCGCTTGCGGGGCAGGAGAAACAGCTACTAAGAGCCAAGGCAAGTAAAAGTATCTCAAATTAATGGCGGTTTCAGCGTTTAGAGGCGCAACCTATGCACGATTACCTCTCCTTCACCACTCTAAGCCTAAGGTATCCATTTGCTGACTCCTAAGCTAGAGTCCTATCTTAATTGTTTCTTTTTTCCCTCTTATACTAGAACCTTTCTTTCGGCATCCAAATGCGCGATTTGTAAGAGCTGTTATTCCTTAGTAGTGTTGTTTTGTTAGAAGCCTTATAGGGTTGATTTCTATCTGGAGATGTAATTCTGTTGTTTCACGTACTTTAGTTTTTAATTATAAAAAAAAGTACTTCAGTTTTCTTTTCCTGCCCAGATCATTGTTTTATTTTATATTTATTGGGAGCTTCTTTTCTGTCCAAAGGTGAATTCCCTGTGCTTTTCCGCTTCTCGCTGAAAACGTTTTCATTTTTATTCGAGAAACTTTGGTTCCTGATCGTTGCATGTCTCCTAAAAGCAGATATATTTAAGCTTGCTTCTATTGTTCATGGTGTTTTACGTCAACCCCTTTTGAGTTCTGGTTTATTGTAGATTCATTTTCTATGGCAAGTCCGTTCCATTAGTTTTGATGCATTTAGAAACAATTTCTCTTTAATTTTAAAATAAATACATACATAAGAATCATGCTCTTAAGAATTCGTGGAAATGTATGGTTGTGGTGGTCAGCATCTACTATCACTAAGGTGTCCTACCAACTCATCCTTCTGGGCCTTTAATTTGATGACCAATATTCCAAGAACCCTGCATATTTAGGAATCTTGACCATTTGATCACAAATTAAAAGTTATCCACCTTTAGTGGACTGGATGGTTGGCTAGGACCATCGGAGTCTTAAGTCTATGGTGCTTCCGTCACTATATTTTTCTTTACTTACCTATTTTCTTACTTTTTTAAGCACTCCTTTTTCTCCCCTCTGAAAAACATAATTATTTGATCCCATTGGTTACAGTTGCCCTGTATAAGTACCTCTATCCAATCAAGGAAGCTTCGTGTCCGCTCAAATCGCTTAGCATTGTTTGCTCGATATGCACAGGCACAGGATTTTTCTTCTCGTCTTCAAGGTAGCCTCGTTTTACTTTCATCTTAATCTTGTTTGAAAAGTCCCATTAACTTCTATACAAGTTTTACAATGAGTCAATGACTTGATTGGGAAACAGGTACCTTGGCTATCTTGGTTTAAGTGCTGCATTCCAAGATCAGATTTTTGAAACTTGATTGATACATGCAAGCACAATAAGAGAGTTTATTGTAGTAATATTACTTATTATATATTTATTTAGGTGTATTATTGAAGTTTTTAAATTCCCTGTTTCTATTCAGGCCGTATTGATGATTTACCCAAATTGGTGGAAGACATAGTCCAGACATCAATAAACACAGGGCCACGTGGAGCTTATAGGCTAGCTCAAGGTATTCAAGCTGTTATTGGGGTTGGTGGAGAGTGGTTGGCAGATGTGTCAAAGGTAACTTCTATTTAGTTTTCTTTGTTCTGATCACATATTTGTGATAACATTGTATTTGGTTTATAAGCCTGGTCTTTAAATAGAGGAGATATAATAGAGGATGTTGATATGTTGTTATATGCTAGTTATCTGAAAAAGAGCAAGCAGGGAATATCTTCTTTCCATTTTCTGAAAACCTTGTAATGTTTTCTCATCAATTGGTGTTTGACATCATTAAAGTTTATGCATGACTTTCAAGGAAATGATATAGTTATCAACTTTCATTGTACTATATTGTGGTTTCAATTTGTGCATTGATGTGTGTTACAGTGTTGGTGAAAAAACTTTAATAACTGGGCTTTTGATATTTGGGTAGGTCCCATTCGGGATATCATGTAGATATTCCTTTAATTACATCTCTGCTAAGGGCAGAGAAAACCTCTTAATTCTGGTTTAGAAGGATAAATGAGCAGAGTAAACTTAGTAGAATTTCACTACAGAAATTTCCAGTGTATATTCCTTCTATATTTGAGAGAAAACCAGCAAAATAAATAAATATATTTTTTTCTATACACAACAATTAAGTAGGGACCCTAATCAGCCATTTTTCATGAATAAGGCTGTAGATGGCCTTCAAATAATGGTTTTATAAGCTATCATGGTGTGAGGAGCCACAATCAGCCAAGTTTTCTATTTTCTAAACTAGGCCGTAGACAGTTTTCTCCCTCACACAACATAATGTTTTCTTTGAGAAATGGTAACTTTTCATTCAACCAAAAAAGATGTGCATGCGAGGATGTACAAAAGACATGGCTTGACTACAATAAGAAAACAAACCCTTTCAAATATCAGGACATCTATTTGCACTATATAAAACAGTCTTCTCAGAACCACTTTTAGCTAAATACTCAGCTCGTTGATTAAACTCTCTAGGAATCCATCTGAAGCAGCAGCTAAGAAGGGAAATGAGCTTGCTTAATTAAAGCAGGAAATGGTGAAGACACCAAGGGCCAGTTCCTGGATTGATGACCCGGATAATCACATTTGTGGAATCACTCTCAACCAGCAAAGAGACCACCTGCAATGTTTTAGCAATTTTGAGAGCAGCAAGAAGGACCCTTACTTTGGCCTCAGAGGCATCTCCCGCTTAATTCGAGCAGGAAATGGTGAAGATGCCAAGGGCCAGTTCCTGGATTGGTGCAGCCAAGAAAGGAAATGAGCTCACTTAATCACCAAGGACCAGTTCTTGGATTGGTGACCCAGCTAACCATGTTTCTGGAATCATCCTCAACCAGCAAAGAGACCACCTGCAATGTTTAGCAAAGGGTCCTTACTTTGGCTTCAGAGGACAGAGGCATCTCTTGCAACAACTGGTCCACTAAAATCCCAAACCAGATTGCGAAGTTCATTTAATATCAACCCTCCCCACCCCCAAAATTCTGGCATGAGTCTCGTTAGAAGCTCTTAGACATCCATCAAATTGTAGGGTAAAAGCTGTGGTGGGCCTGGGGGGAAGAGAATAACTGAGCTGGGGCACTGAAGGGGAAGAGTTCCAGATGTCAAGCAAGTTTCTATTAAGACCATCAAAGCTAATCCCTACAAAGAGTTTACTAGTGAGCATCCAAGAATTAATCATATCAAGATGTGTCTTTTAATGTCTTCTTGAGAATTATATTTATTTTCAAAATCCTTTTATTCCTCTCCTCCCAATTTCTCCACATGACTGCATGTAAGATTGCTTTCCAGTACATACTGCCTCTCTTCCCCATGCCCTTCCATTGATGCAAAAAGCCACAAAGACTATTGGAAGGAACCTAGTTGAAGCTTCCATCCCAACAAAGTTTTAAGAACTGCCAAATGCCTTGAGTCACTGCAATTGATGAGGGGATGCCCAATGGATTTCCCCTTTTGAAGGCACAATGTAAACATGGGGAGAGATGTAGAGCTGCAATTTCTTCTTGGTTGTAGGATGTCAAAGGTATTGATACACTCATGAAACACCTCCCAAAAAAGAAAGAAACTCTAGGAGACACTGAGGGGAGCCACATCTTTTGGGGTACGGCCAACGGTCAAATGATGAAAGAAAGATTTCATAGTGAAAGTATCATTTGGGGTAAGCAACCAAATTATTTTATCCAGGGCAGACAGAGAGAGAAAGACATCTACTAGGTTGGCTGGCTAGCAGAGTGGATACTTCTAAAAGTTTTTGCTGAGTGAGACTCCTTCAGAAGTTGAAGTTATGAGATAAACCAGTGTGGTCATGGGATAGGACGGAGGGCTCTGGGGCTTGTTTATAAAGAGTAAGTCTGAAAAAGCTAGGGAAGGTTTCACTAAGAGGACAGTGACCCCACCAAGGGTCAGTCCAAAACTTGATGAGGTACCATCCCCTAAGCTGAACCGAATAAAAGGCAGGAATAGAGTAAGGAACCGCAATGAGGTGCTGTAGTATCACTTTCTTGGGAATCCATAAACAGTGCACGTAAATTATCCATAAGAGGTCTATCTTCATGCCATGTCTCTCCAACACTTCACCTTAGTGCCATATTGTATTTTATGTCTGATTCCTTTGATGAAATGGAGGAATGATTTTCCCGTACCTTTCTATAAGGAACGACAACATGACTGTCTAGGTTCACCGAGATTCCACTTGTTGGTCCTCAGACCATATCTAACTACTATTGTTGTTGTTGTTAGTAATTTAGGCCTGTTTGTCATCAATTCTAGAGTTTCTTATCCCCATAATCCATCCAGGAAAGAATGGATTCTGAATTTTCTAGATTTTTGAAAAATAATATAGGCATTTGGCACCTCCTACTTCTTCTTCTTTGTTTTTCTGTGACCAAAATAGAGGTGAGTGGTCACTCATAGGATTTTGCATAATAGAACCAAATATGGGGTAAAAAAAGACTATAAACACTCACTGGTTGGGGATGGACACCAAAATACCAAGACCATGATCGACACCGATGATGGTTATTCTTTGGTGGTTTCCAAACATGCATGAAACAGAGGATGACCATGTTACGAAACATTCACAACGGTCATTCTTCGGTGCTAGCTGTGTTTGTAGTATTTGTAAATCCAACCTTTTCATTTGGCAATCCTTGTACGACAATAAGCCCTCATCTCTCCTACAGGAGAGAAATCAGGTAAATATTTTTCATAAAATATAATGGATTGAACAAGAAATTGGGGCTTTCATTCTAGGTGTTTACAGATCTAGAAAAACGGGGCTTATTTGTTGATGGGAGAACGAAACAAAACAGTAGTTATTGTGCCACTAGAGAAAATTTGATGTATTGGATGGATCAATGAAATGAAACAAAGATAAGAAAATGAAGATAAAATGGCTGTTGGAGAAAGGTTATAGGGCTGAACATTAGTTATTGTTGGAGAGCAACAATTGTTCCAATTAATGGCTGTCATGATCGAGAAGGTCAAATGTTTGCAGCAGTGAAAATGTATAGCTTTAGGGCATTGGAACAAGTTGAAATCTAATTTTCATGTGTACTTACCATTTTACCCCTATTGTCATGTCTGTTTGTTGAATTAAAATGAACATAACAAGAATTGCCAAGACGAAAGAATCCATCCTCATAAGTGAAAAACTCACTTTGAGAAATGGGAATCTGGAGTGATTTTTCATTCCAGGATGAAGTCTGATTTCATGAAAGAGCACCACCAAATGGCATTCTCATTTGGAGAATTGGGAGAACCAATTCTCTGTAGTTATGCCAAATGGGGCCTTATTTTTCTGTCCTTAGGTTCTCTCTTTCTGTTTTGTACATCCTTTATTCCTTTGATGAAGTGGGAAATCTTGACTGTCCTCAAATGTCTTATACCAATACCTCCTTTAGTTGTTGATAAGAAAACGTTATTCCAATCCACGCGGTGGAATTTAAATTCCTTCTTCCAACTCTTCTAGACAATATTTCTTATTGCTTTATCCAAAACCTTAGAAATACTTACAGGCACAGGGAAAAGAGAGAAAACAGGTCAGTAGACTGGATAAATTTTCTTTTATTTCCAAATGGCCAATGATCATATTGTTGTTGTTGTTGTTGTGATCTTGGAAGAAATAAAGCAATGCCACAGTGAATAACAGTTCTCAATTTTCTGCAGGTAGCGAATGCATCTGCTGGATTGCCAACTCAAATGCAGCTTGGGTTGCTTTCACCCCTTTATCTAAGGAGATTATTTGAACGCATGGGGGCGACATACATCAAATTAGGTCAGGTTAGGATATATCTGGTTATATCCTTGTTCTGACATCTTTGTAATATGTTGGAGCTCCATTTATATTTGTCCATACTGTAGTTGAGTTTTGAACTTGCAAGTGAACTATTGTGTTATCGTTGTGGTAAAAAGTCAATTAGAATTGGGCTTCATGGTTTTGTTTTTGTTGCCTCAACCTTTGAATCAGTTTAAACTTTTAACATTTTTTTTTAATTAGTGCTGAAATTTGTTCTTTTCTTATCTTTGACTAACCTCCATGTCCAGGGTGATATTTTCTGTTGATGCTTATTTTGATCTTCTAATTGCAGTTCATAGCATCAGCGCCAACATTGTTTCCACCAGAATATGTCCAGGAATTCCAAAATTGCTTTGACAGGGCTCCAGCTGTTCCTTTTGATGAAATTCAAGCTATTCTGCGTGAAGAATTAGGAAGACCCATAGAAAGTGTCTATGAGTATGTTGATCCTGTGCCAATTGCATCAGCCTCAATTGCACAGGTTTGCTCACATTTTGTATGTTGTCATGATTAGGCAACCAATGAAGATAATAGGAAATGGAAACTAATTCTTGTCCAGGTTCATGGTGCAAAGATCAGAGGTTCCCAAGAGGATGTTGTGATAAAGGTCTTAAAGCCTGGAATAGAGGATATATTAGTTGCAGATTTGAACTTCGTATACATTGTTGCCCGCATACTGGAGTTCTTGAACCCGGAGCTCAGCCGTACATCACTAGTATGTGGTAGATTAGCGTATCCATGCTTCATAAAGAATCTGATTTGTGATTGATAAGTGATGAATCCCTTGTTTCATTCTTTAATATTTTTCTACAGAAAAGTATGATAATAATACTGTTACTACCACTGAAAAGAAAGATAAAAAACATTGTAAATTGGTGTTGCCTACCAATGTTTTAAAAGGCTAAAGGTGTAGTTGAGGCATAATGGTCCAAAAAGGTGGGTTGTAAGCCTCAAGGTGTAAGCCTTAAAAATTAAGAAAAAAGTTGATTAAAGTTTATAAATAATAAAAATAACATGTAATATACCAAGTTAGAATGATAAAAGGTACAAATATCCATAAAATAGAAGTTGATAAGCAATAAGTTTTAACTTTTAAGCATTATATAAAAAATAATAATTAATCATCTAACAATTGTAAGCATTTTACATTTTATGTTTCAAATTTCAATCTTATGAAATTATTCATATGAAGAATCATCTATATAATGGACATTAGATTTATGGTCATCCAACAGTTAGGGAGAAAAGAAACAATGTAGTTGATTTGATCTATGCAAAAACAATCAATAAAAAGAAAAATAAATCCATTAGGAAAAGAAATGAGAAAACAACAAACTTGGGATGTTAAATTAGAATCTTAAGAAAAAAAAATCCACATGATTTATCCAAGAGAAACTAATAACTTGGTTGGCCTTTTCTTGCATTGAACACTTTTTAGGCTAAAATACTAAGAGAAACTAATAGAACTTGATTTGCCCTATTGGTTTTTCATTTTCACTCTTTTTATTTGGCCTATAATCATTGAAGTGCTTTTTCTATAAATTTTGAACTATAAGAAATGCGTAAAAATATGTATTTTTTGCATGAAATCACTAAATAATGTTGATACTTGAGGCTTACACTTTTTTACGCATCATGTTACGCCTCATGCCTTGAGGCTTGAGGTTTACACCTCATTCTGACAAAGGCTTAACCCTCAAACCAAAGTTGTAAGGCAAGCCTTGAGGCAAAATCTGTGCGCCTCGCTTCAAGGTGTACACCTCACGCTTCAAGGCTTAAGCCTTTTAAACAATGTTATCTACAAGGTATTAGAAGTAGAAGATGATAAGTACTACTAGCTTTGAGCAGCTACCATCAAGTGCTAATGAAGTATATTCAGGGATAGTTTATAGAGTTCAAATGAAATATTGATACTTAGTAGTTGATTTAAAGTTGACAACCTTGTTATTTTTCTTTTCCTCCCAAGTGTTTTGTTCCTTCTATTTCATTTTGACAAAGAATTTGTGATAGTACTGTCTTCATTTTATTCAGGCTTCCCTTCCCTGTGTTTCTTCTGAGAATTGTAATGTAGATGCTTCTGTTAATATTATTACATTCCTTATATAGGTTGGTATTGTCAAGGATATAAAGACATCTATGCTTGAAGAAGTTGACTTTAAAAAGGAAGCTACAAATATTGAGTCCTTCAGGAGATATCTAGAAGATATGGGACTCACATGGCAGGCTACTGCTCCAAAGGTGTATCATCAATGCAGCACTTCACGAGTGTTGACCATGGAGAGGCTATATGGAGTTCCCCTGACTGACCTAGACTCTATAAGCTCACTTGTTTCTAGTCCAGAGACAAGTCTTATAAATGCGCTTAATGTATGGTAGGTCTTTATTTGTACTTCATTTAACTGTATGCTTGCAAATTGCAAAGTGTTCATTTTTATCTATTAAATCTACCTTAACTCAAAGATTAGATGTCTTTATTGTAGTTTTTTTTTTCGTTAAATATTTTCCCACAATTGTTGCCTTATATTATTGTGCAGGTTTGGAAGTTTGCTTGCCTGTGAAACCTTTCATGCTGATGTACATGCAGGGAACTTGTGGCTACTTCGTGATGGGCGAATTGGATTTCTTGATTTTGGTTTGTGCTAATATAACTTACCTCCTGATTTACCTGATTTCAACTCTAGCAATTGGAATGCTAGAGTCTCATCAAAGTAACAAAATTCAGTGAAATTTCCTCTTATTGCAAAATAGGTACCATAAATAAGCAAACTTTTTAGAAATCGAAAAAATTATCACCATACCTATAAGTTTGAAATTAGATTTTTTTTGAAGATAAAAGAAAATTTTATTGAAACACAAAAAAAAGAAGATACAAGGAAGGTGATAAGCAATCACCTGAAAAGAAAGACCAACCCAAAAAGAAACCTCGAGGAGTCATAAACAAACCCAATCACCCAGAACCAGGACCAAACTAAATTAAGATCCAACTAACGAAAACCCCTTAGCATATGACAATAGAATACGAGACAAAAAATGACAAAAAGTACCCAGAACATCATAACCATCCTGATGCCCACCAAAAACCCAAGCAAGACACCCAGACCTCCAAAACGTAGTTTGAAATTAGAAAATAGTGGTGTTTGACATTTTGTTATTTTCTTTTCCTTTATTTCTTTTCATTTTAACCCTGGTGGAGGGGATTGCGTCTTAGGCATTCCCATAAGGAATGTTTTTTGGGGGGTGGGGGTGGGTTGGAGAACTTATCTTACATCTGTTGGTTCTATTTAATGATTTTAGATAGGCAGATAAATTGGCTATAAGGGATGAATTGATTGGATAAGAATGAAAGGTTGAAAATGGTTTACATATAATGTATAAGATTATGTTTGAGAAGACACTTAGCAAGGATTTCTCCTGATTTATTTGTATTACAGGGTGTAGGGGTGTCAATGGACCAGGTTTGGGTTGGACCCCATCCGAATCAAAATCAATTTGAATGGACTGGATGGACCAATAAGACATGTTGAATTGGACCAGTCCAGACTTAATGGTCCAAAGTATTTATTAGGTTGGATTGGACCTGGTTTATTTGTAAAGGATATATATTGAACTGGGTTGGATTGAATCAATGTCCGGTCCATTGACATAAGATAAGAATATGGGTGTCAATGATCCATGTTTGGGTTGGATCAATCTAAATCAAAACCAATTTGAACAGTTTGGATGGTCCAGACATTGAATTGGACCATCCAGAATGGTCCAAAGTATTCATTGGATTAGATTGGACCTGGTCCATCTATAATGGACTCATACTGGACTGGATTGGATTGGACCAATATCCGGTCCATTGACAGTTTTAACAGGGTGTATGTCCATACAATTATGTAAAGGGATCGGCCTTTTCTTGTTTTAATTATTTAAACAATAATTTATTTATACAAAAAAGCTCACTAGAGGTAGAATTTTATAACATTGAATAATGAGCATACCTGTATCTTCATAGTAACTTGGGCCAAATGTTAATCAGACACCAAAAACTTGAAAAAGGAATGAGCTATCACCTTTTCATATGTTTCTAGGAATATATCTGTTTGGAGATATTTAGCTTTGCCAAAATCTCTTGAGCTTATTCTTTTCTTATGAAGCATATGTATCATTCTTAAATCTTGGTAGCCATCATTTAGTTTTCTTACTTTTGTTCTGATTGCATTCGTTGGCTATTATTATTCTTTATTAAATTCAACTTGGAACTTAATTCATAGACATGTTGATTGAATTCCTAATTCTAAAATACCAGTAATATAAATTTACTGCTCTACTAGGTGTCTCATATTCTTCTGTTATTGCCCAGGAATCTGAAGAGGTGTTTTCATTGCATTGTTTAGTACTCTATGTGAGAAGGTAGTGACTAGTGAGTAACTTGATCTGAAATGTACTCTGCAGGAATTGTTGGACGCATATGCCCAAAAACGTGGGCTGCTATTGAGGTATTTTTGATTTCTATTGCAAGTCAAGAATATGAGGAAATGACATCCGCTTTAATCCAAATGGGTGCTACAGGCAAGGATGTGGATGTTAAGACCTTTGCAAGAGACCTGGAAAAGATTTTTTCATCAATACAGGCAAGTCATCATAACCTACAGGCCATATTCGATGAAATTTGTATGAGGTGTATATAGATTTATGAATAAAAACTTTCTGTGGTCTTCTGCGTTGGAGTTCACTGAGTGACCAATTCTGTTTAATGATGGGCCACCTCTCTCAGATAAGTTGTATCTCTAATATGGCATGAAATTGATAACCCTGGCTAATCGATTAATTCTTTTCCTTTTGAGTTCATAAATCGATGTCATGCTCAAAAGAATGTAATCTATGAGATAATTGTAGAGAACACTGATGTGGGCCCCACTGCTATGGTCCCACTGTGTTCGTAGGGTAGAATGTGTTCTAGTCATCTTAGGGTTAGCTGGTGGTCAGTCGGTTATTTCAGTTGTTATTTATTTCAATTTTATTTTGTTCTATTTGTTATGTAAATACTAAGGGCAGATCTGTCCTTTCCATGTAATGAGCATAATCTATAAATACTAAATAGAAGTGGCGGCGGCAGAACATTCAGGTTCTGTCCCTCCTTTCAACCCTTTGTGTTCTACAATTTTCTCTTCTCTTCCTCTTCTCTTCTCTACATTTTCCTTCTATTTTTGAACCTGAAATCTATTAGGGTTCAAGGCTAATAGCAGTCTTGAACTTCTACAATAATTAACTAATACAATAAATCCAGTTAAGGATTCATTAGATGGACAATCTGGATTTTTGCGACCACTTTCATTCTATGTAGAAATGGTTCATGTACTTATGATGTACATGATATTTGGGCAATAGTATTTTGTTACCTACATATGTTTCCATTTATTTGTAACATTCTGTTTTCATCGACTTATTCACATAGGTAAGTGATAGGCCCCCAATTAACCTTACGTATGCTAGGAGAAGGAAAGGGCAACAATCGGTTAAGGGGGGAAATGATTGAACACATGGGGCTTGCTAGCTGGGCATTTATAGAGGAAGTCAGAAGGGAATAAGAAGAGTCTTGGGGCATTTATAGCTATGTCAGTTATGAATAAGAAGAGTGTTGGGCATTGATAACTAGGCTAGCTGGGCATTTATAGGGGGAGTCAGTTATGCTGTCAGAAGAGTATAAGAAGGGTCTTTGGGGGTTGGGGAAGGGGATGTTTTTTTGAGTGAAGAATATCTTGGGTGTTTGGGAGAGCCGGCGGTTTCTCGAAGAACCGACCAACTGTTAATGTTTTCCTCTGAATGAATACCAGTTTCTTTTCATTTGAGTTGTGCAATTTTTGTTGTGTCTGAGAATTGTGTGTGAAATTTTCCGGGACATATCAGTGGTATCAGAGCCCGTCTTTCCTTGGCCATGGTGACAGTTAAGGAAGTGGCATCGCAGGCGGAGGGATTCGAAGAACGCCTGTCTTCTCTGCATTCTAATTTTCGTTTGGAGATGGATGGCTTACGTAATGATTTTCAGCGTCTCGATCCGGATAAGGTAGCAGCTGGACTTTCGAAGATCTCGTCTCTGGAGAGCTCGGTACATTCTCTGGAAGGAGGCGTTCAAGATCTGGTGAGACGTTTTGATCTGTTGCTTCATCAACAGGTCTCTCCTGCTCCTTTGTCTACTACTGACATTGCTCCTCCATTAATCGCAACGAGTCGTGTTGCTGACAAAGGGAAGAGTGTGGCATTTCTGACGTCTTCTTCGATGCCAGTGCTGGAACATACTTCTGATTCACTTCCTCGGAAGTTGGAGTTACCTATTTTCGATGGGGAAAATCCAGACGACTGGCTTTTTCGTGCGGAGCGCTATTTTGAGATTAATGGATTGCTTCCGGCGGAGCGTTTGCGAGCTGTTGTTGTCTGTTTAGAGGGCAATGCATTGGCGTGGTATTACTGGGAAGATGGTCGGTGACCTTTTCGTGGTTGGGCAGAAATCAAAGAGCTCCTCCTTGAACGTTTTCGATTGACTCAGGAGGGTAATTTACAGGAGCAGCTCTTCTCATTACATCAATCTTCTATTGTTAAGGAATATCGTTGCCAATTCGAGGTGCTCTCCGCTCCCTTATGTGACCTGCCGGAATCAGTCCTTGAAGCAGCATTTGTTAATGGGTTGGGCCCAGATATCTAGGCCGAACTCCGGCAGATGGAACCTGTTGGGTTGATCAGGAAAATGGTTGCAACCCAGAAGATTGAGGATAACAATCAGGCCCTTTGGGCTTATCAATCAGGTTTATTTCCTCGTTGGCCCACAACATCCCCCTCTAGAGCTCATTTTAATTCACGGGTTTCGCAGGTGACTACTTCGGCTGTCACCCGACCTACACGTGCCGCGATTCCTTCTTCATCAGCCCCTATTATTAAGCCCCCGCCACCTGCTTTCGAAAAAATGACCGATAAAGAGATGCAGTAGAAGCGTGCGAAGGGTCTATGTTTCCGTTGCGATGAGAAATACAGTCCTGGTCATCGTTGTGCTCAGAAATCACTTCAGGTTTTATGGGTTCAAGATGATGTGGAGGAAGTTACTTCTGATGTGTCTAATTTGGACATCACTTCAGCGGACACTAAAATTGCTCCGGCTCCAGATTGAGTCGTGCTTTGTGTTTTGTCTCTTGTGGTCTTGTGTGCGGCTAATTCCCTTAAGGTGCATTGACGCATTTTGTCGCGTGAGGTGGTCATATTGATAGACTCGGGTGCATCCCACAATTTTATCTCCGAAACTTTAGTGGAGGAATTGAAATTACCCCGTGCTCCTACACACAAGTTCGGAGTTCAGATGGGTAATTGCGATGAGGTGAGAACTTCTGGAGTCTGCTATCAGGTTTGCCTCAACTTACTTGAATTGGATGTCATTGCTGATTTCTTCCCTTTAAAATTGGGCTCTACGGATGTCATTCTTGGTTTTCCTTGGTTAGCATCCCTCGGGGACTCAGTGATGAATTGGGGTAACATGTCTATGAAGCTCAATTTGGGGAGTGTTCGTGTGAAATTGCAGGGCAACCCTTCTCTCTGTTCTTCTCAGGTGTCTTTGCATGCTATGATGCGTAACTTACAACATGAGGGACAAGGGTTTTTGTTGGAACTAAATCAATTGCAGGTGGTGGATTCTTCGTTGAACTCTGCCTTACCTACACCCCTGTCGATTTCCGCTTTACTGGATGAGTTCAAAGATGTTTTTGATATGCCTACGGGTTTACCCCCTACTCGGGCTACGGAGCATGTTATTCTCTTGCATGAGGGCACTTCCCCTATCTCTGTTCGTCCTTGCAAATACCCTAAGTTCCAAAAAGATGAAATTGAACGCCTTGTCTTCGAGATGCTGGCATTTAGCCAAGTACAAGCCCCTACTTGAGCCCGGTCCTTTTAGTCAAGAAAAAAGACGGAAGCTGGCGTTTCTGTGTTGATTACCGAGCCCTTAACTGTGCTACGGTTCCGGATAAGTTTCCCATTCCGGTTATCGAAGAACTTCTCGATGAGCTTCATGGTGCTTCTATTTTCAGCAAAATTGATCTTAAATCGGGCTACCATCAGATTCGTGTCCGCAGTGAGGATATTCCCTAGACATCATTTTGCACCCACGAGGGCCATTATGAGTTCCTTGTCATGCCCTTCGGTCTTACCAATGTGCCATCGACTTTTCAGTCGTTAATGAATATTGTTTTCCATGATTTCCTCCGTCGCTTTATGCTGGTGTTTTTTTATGATATTTTGGTTTATAGTGCTTCCGAAGCTGCCCATCTGGATCACCTTCAACAGATCTTTTCTGTGTTGCGTGCCCACCGTCTCTTTGCTAACTCAAAGAAATGTATCTTTGCTCAGCCTAGCATTTAATACCTGGGCCATATTATTAGTGCGATTGGTGTTTCTGCCGACCCTTCTAAAATCTAGGCCATGGTTGATTGGCCCCAACCATCTTCACTTAAAGCTCTTCGTGGTTTTCTAGGACTTACGGGCTATTATCGCTGTTTCGTGCGTAACTACAGTAAAATAGCATGGCCATTGACACAACAGCTTAAAAAGGATGCCTTCTCATGGAATGCGGAAGCTGAGAATGCCTTTCAGGAGTTGAAACGGGCTATGACGACTATACCTGTGTTGGCCCTTCTGGATTTTTCCCAGCCCTTCTTGATCGAGACAGATGCATCCGGTGTGGGTCTCGGTGCGGTATTAATGCAGAATAATCGTCCTATAGCTTTTTACAGCCACAAGCTTAATCCGTTTGCACAGTCTAAATTTGTTTACGAGCATGAATTGATGGCTATTGTCTTTGCCATTAAAAAGTGGCGCCCCTATCTTCCTGCTAGATGCTTTATTGTTCGTACCGACCAACGTAGTCTTAAGTATCTGTTGGAACAGCGGGTTGTCGAAGGTGAGCATCATAAGTGGCTCCTTAAGCTTATGAATTATGATTCTGAGATTCAGTACAAGCATGGTACTGAAAATGCCGTGGCTGACACTCTCCAGAGTTCCTGATGAAATGCACTTAAATTCTCTTACAGTCCCTATTTTTCTTGATTTTGATGACCTTAAGGAGCAAGTTGATGCGGATTCTTTTCTGGCCAACATTAAAAATGTCATACAGCATGATCCGACTGCCTATCCTGCCTACTCTTTAGTTGGGGATCACCTTTGTTATCATGGTAAACTGGTTCTGCCGGCTTCTTCTCCATTTATTCCCCTCTTACTTGAAGAGTTTCATTCTGGTGTTGTGGGAGGTCACGCTGGAATCCGCCGGACATATCGGCGCATAGCAGCTGAATTTTATTGGCGGGGGATAAAACGTTCTGTTCAGGAGTTTGTGCAGGCTTGTGATGTGTGTCAACGCATTAAATATGAAGCCATGTCTCCTGTTGGCCTTTTGCAACCTTTACCCGTTCCTGAACAGATCTGGGAAGATATGCTATGGACTTTATTGAGGCTCTTCCTAAGTCGAAGGGATTTGATACAATTATGGTGGTGGTTGATCGTCTCTCCAAGTATGCCCATTTCATCCCTCTCAGTCATCCTTTCTCAGCTCTCACGGTTGCTCAGGCTTTCTTACACAACATAGTTTGTTTACATGGCATTCCCTGATCAATTATGTCTGATCGTGATAAAGTCTTTATGAGTTTCTTTTGGCGCGAGCTTTTCACTTTGCAAGGTTCAGAATTGCGTCGTAGTTCAGCTTACCATCCTCAGACGAATGGTCAGTTGGAGGTGGTCAATCGTTGTTTAGAGACTTATTTGCACTGCTTTGCGGCTGATTCTCCCTCCCACTGGTCTTCTTGGTTATCTTGGGCAGAATACAGCTATAATACCTCTTTTCACACTGCTGCTGGCATGACATCTTTCAAGGTGGTTTATGGGCGCGATCCTCCTCCATTAATCTGCTATGAGCTTGGCTCTACGGTTAATGCTGATGTTGAAGCTGTCCTCCTTCAGCGTGACGCTATACTTGGTGAGCTACGAGCTCATCTACACCGTGCACAACAAAAGATGAAAGACTCGACTGATGTGAACCGACGTGATGTGAATTTTGATGTTGGGGATTTTGTGTATGTGAGAGTGTGACCTTATCGCCAGCAGTCTCTAGCTCGCTGAGTCAATGAAAAGCTTGCCCCTCGTTTTTATGGACCATTTTCTATTGTGGAAAGAATTGGCGCTGTCGCTTATAAACTTCAACTTCCTCCAGAGGCACAGATTCACCCAGTTTTTCATGTCTCGCAACTCAAGAAGGCGATTGGCAGCCATATCTCTTCTCCTGTGATTCCTTCCACTCTGTCTGCTGATATGGAGATGCTTGTGGAACCTGTTGCCGTGCGTGGTGTGCGTCCATCCACTATGCCTGGAGTTACTAGTCTGGAAGTGCTTATTCATTGGCAGGACCTGCCTGATTTTGAAGATTCTTGGGAGCCTATTGACTTGCTTCGAGACCAATTCCCTCATTTTAACCTTGAGGACAAGGTTAGACTTTGGGCGGCAGGTAATGATAGGCCCCCAATTAACCTTACGTATGGTAGGAGAAGGAAAGGGCAGCAATCGGTTAAGGGGGGAAATGATTGAACACATGGGGCTTGCCAGCTGGGCATTTATAGAGGAAGTCAGAAGGGAATAAGAAGAGTCTTGGGGCATTTATAGCTATGTCAGTTATGAATAAGAAGAGTGTTGGGCATTGATAACTAGGCCAGCTGGGCATTTATAGGGGGAGTCAGTTATGCTGTCAGAAGAGTATAAGAAGGGTCTTTGGGGGTTGGGGAAGGGGATTTTTTTTGAGTGAAGAATATCTTGAGTATTTGGGAGAGTCGGCGGTCTCTCGAAGAACCGACCAACTGTTAATGTTTTCCTCTGAACGAATACCAGTTTCTTTTCATTTGAGTTGTGCAATTTTTGCTGTGTCTGAGAAGTGTGTGTGAAAATTTCCGGGACATATCAGTAAGTTCATGGAATATGAGCTTAGTATTGAAGTAATTAGTTGCCTCACCTTTTCTTTGGATTCTGGAAATATCAAACTTACCACTGAAGGGATTTCAAAATGCTTACCTCTTGCTGATTACAAATTCCCTAAGGCTGTATGGTGCAGCATGCTTCCATATAGAGATATTTGCAGTGCCTTGAAGCAAGGTTCTCTTCAAAAAAGACCTTAATCCTAGCTTGCTAATCAAGCGACCCAATAAGACAAATAAACAAAAACTGAAAAAGAAATAAAATATTGTCTTCTGAACATTTTCCTAGAATACTCTTTGGCATCATTTGATAATAAATAAAAAAATATTAAAAAAAAAAGGAAAAGATGCAATTTCACCAAAGCAAAAGAATGCCCAATAAGCACTCAAATTCACCTCACTTTAAACCCCTAAGGGGGCCCTAGGGCCTAAAAGAGATGGTTATGTCTGTTTAATCAAGTTGAGATTGGGGCTTGGGCTGGATTTGTGGGCTGGTATGCATCACTGTGTTTGGAGTAGGGTGAATTTTTTGGGCAATTCTTTGGCATCACAGAGTTCAGAGAAACAGAAAAAAAGGCCCACAAATTGTGGGTTCTAAGTTTTAACAGAATCAATATTCCTTCATGGGCTAGTAGTCATTTCATATTTGAGGAATTCAGTAAGAAATAGAATTGAAGTTCATTCCTTTCCCATGTCCTCAAAGACAGCCTATAAGATGGTGATTTTCAGATTTTGAAACGATCAAATGAATTTACTCAACTTAGTGCAATGCATTACTTTAAATCCTACTTTGTTCTTGTGGATTCCACCCATCTCACAATTCTTTTTTTTTTTTTTTTTGGTTGAATTCATCTAGCAATGATGGGAACCGAAATATGGGGGGCCAACTCTATTTCAGCATCTCTAATTCCTGACTTGTTGATACATGCTCAGCCCAGAAGATGAATCCCAGCTAAACTGAGCAGGCCCTACTATCTCTCTAGGTCTAGTTCCATCACTCAAGGGCCAATAGACCTTTTTTCATTCAGCCTATGGTTGAACCCAATACTTTGTATTTTTTATTAGGTTGTTTGGGTAACTAGCTAAGGTCAGGGTTTCTTTGTAAAAGGAACATTGCCCCTGTTGTTGAACCCAATGCTTTGTATTGTTTATTAGGTTGTTTGGATAACTAGCTAAGGTTAGGGTTTCTTTTTTAAAAGGAACATTGCTCTCTATAATTAGTTGTATTCTCTCATTTTTTGACTTAGGTGGCATTTGGAAGTCTGAATTCTGATATCTCTGAAATCTGATTATATCATATTGGGATAAAAGCTTGTTTTTATGTTTGAAGCCTGATTAAACTATCATTTTTGAGTTGTTGATTAGTGGCCATTACAGTTTTTCTATTTAAACATTGGTATAAGGGGTATTTTTGTTATTATGAAGCTTTTAGAATGTTAAGTGAAGGAAACAATTATCTACACCACTAATGGGTACTGTGGAGACTCTATAACTTTATCTGTTCATAGCAACATTTCAGATATAAGGGGGCCTTTTTAAAGTTGTAGCCAGACACACAACTCTTGGAGTTCATGCATGGAGATGGTTTCCTCCTTTGGCGGCAACCTTTAGCTGCCTCTCTCTCTCTCTCTCTCTCTCTCTCTCTCTCCCCTCCCCCGAAACCCCCATCCAACTCTATTATATAGGTAGCACATTCTCTTGCTTGGTATTTATGCCTATGAAGCTATGACACCCATGCTGAACCTAATTTGCACCCCAGTTCTGGAAGTTCTTGCTATCAGGGTAATTATCAAAATAAGTTCTTGGAATTAGGGTGACTTTTAGATTTTTCAGGGAATACTGCCATTTATAATTTGTTGGAATCAAGATGGAAACTGAACTTAAGTCAATTATCTCCCCCTAGAGGCTAGAATGCACCTAAGAGATCATGAACTAATGGAAATGCTTCAGCATATTCTTTCACAAACAATTGAATTAACAACCATGTTGAAGTCTTAATTCATAAAAAGCATGGAATGTAGTGATATTTCACATGGGGGGAGGGAGAAACAATCACCAAGTGCTTTATGCTTTTCCTTTTTTTTCTTTTTCTTTTTTTTCTCCTCATGATACGAATAATCATAATTTAGCAGAATACCAACAGCTTCTGCTGAGATACTGATCTTGCAGGAAACTGAGGATTGGCTCTAGTGCTGTTATTGGTGGATAGATGATTGTCCTTGGAGTCTAAAAAACCTGGTGGAAAAGGACCTTATTACTTTAGCTAGCTGTTATTATTATTATTATTATTTTTTTTGAGTTATTATCCCATGGATAAAGTGATCCTTTTTGTAATGCAGGATTTGGATACAGAGATTGTCGTTGCAGCAACCAGGGGACCCAATGCAAATGCAGCTGCCATTTCTGCTAATTTAGTTGTGGATGAGAGGCAGATGAATGCTTTATTTCTTGATGTGGTAAGATAAGATGGTCCATGGAAATGCTCCTGTTCAAAGGGACCCGGAGTGTTATGCATGCAGGTGTTCACCCCCCAACCCTAGGTGAAGGGTGTTCGGATCTCCTGCCCACAAGAACCACACCCACATGTCACGACAACTGCACATTGAGAACATCTCCTGTATTTGCATGGTACCATTCATGGGGTGATGTTCCTCATGTAGAGGATAGGAGATCCGAATTGGGGTGAAGGAGGGATTCGGTCCCAGGTCTCAGCTGTTTATTTTGGCCTATATTACGATGCATGCACAAAATTAACCTGATTCCCAATCGTTTCATCACTTTAAACGTCTCAGCCTTTTTTCCCCACAGGCCCCAAGTTTCCTGCATGTGGCCCCCCACTTATATGCTATAAATCTGTTATGCAGGTTCGAGTTAGTGAATCATATGGGCTACGGTTTCCTCGGGAGTTTGCACTTCTTATGAAACAGCTTCTCTATTTTGACCGTTATACCCGGCTATTGGCTCCGAATCTGAACATGCTCCAGGACCAAAGAATCACCATCGTGTCCAACCGCAGTAGCATTAGGAATACTTTTTGATCAACTTATACAACCAAGTTTTCTTTTATTGTGATAGCATCAACTTGAATTTCTCTACATTTCATAATTAGAATACGGTGTATATCATTTTACAGGATAATAGTCGCCTCTTCAAAGTTTTCTTTCTTTATCTTGGTGGGTCTTCGTTCTTTTGCATGGTCACCTATCTCACATCTGCGTTACTATTCCTTTCAATTACTCATCTTATTTTTCCCGAGAAAGAAAAAAAGAAAGAAAAAGGAATTAAAGAAATAATTGAAATGAAGATAACTTAGGGCCGTTTGACTATTCTTTTATGAAATATCTTTTGGTAGTTTAAAAGATGTGAGCTTTTGCATTGCAAAAAATGGGTTTTCTGTGTTTTTTCGGGGCTGTGATTTTTGGCGGTTATCTCTTTTTCCAATCAAATGGGAAAAGATTAAAATATGATTTGCTAGATTTTTAAAAAAGCCAATGGCCCGCAAAAAAAGACGTGCCAAATGGGGCCTTAATTTTCTTCTCCCATTTTTCATATTTCTTCCCATTGATAAACTGTGTGGCCCCTATCAAATTAAACAAGTTATTCTGTTCGCCAGCTTTTTCTCAACTTTCTATTTATATTTTATTTTCTATCAGCACACTCACCCTTAGTTTCGCAGACTGTTGTTTCCAAAATTCAAACCATAACCATGCATTTCTAAATGAGGGCCTAGTAAAGCTTTCATTATGTGCTAGACCATCTAGTATTTTGACACAAAATAGCATCTTAATTTCGCAGACCGTTGTTTCCAAAATTCAAACCATAACCATGCATTTCTAAATGAGGGCCTAGTAAAGCTTTCATTATGTGCTAGACCATCTAGTATTTTGACACAAAATAGCTTTAAAGGATAAACAGAATTGTAAAGTGGGCCAGGCCGCCTGTGGGTCAGAACGGCCAGCACAACTTGGATGCATGGCCCTGCTCAAACCCGTGCCATACTGGGCTGGGGCTGGGGTTTTGAGGTCCATGGGCAGGCATATGACACAAACAATTGGTCTGTGCCGGCATGGCCCATGGCCCAAGCATGGCACAGCCCGCATACTGGCCTGGACTGACCCACATATATATTAATACATTATTTATATGCCCGTGTGTTGGCATGGCACGACCCACTACAGTACATGCATCCCACAAAAGTCGGCATGACCCACATTACACCTCTAGGGTTGAGTATTTAAAGTTTAAACCAGGGCCTGAAAACATAAACACAACCTAAAGTTGAGTTATCTGTGGCAAAAAAAAAGAAAAAACTCATAAAAATAGGGTTAGGGTTGAGGCTTTGGCAATCCCATTCGATCCAAATCCGACGTATTGGCATATGCAAAAATTATATAAATATGTACGCATGTGGCATGTATGCAAAGACTTTTTTACTGTAACATAATTATAGCACTCCCAAAGAAACCATAGCTTTGTTCCTTTGTTTATGTTAATGTTAATGCTAGTTAATAATTGGCCCATGTGAGTCAGTTGGACCAATCTATGATACCGGAAAGATATCATGCCGGAGAGGCTTTGACCAATCACAACGCCCCGTGAATATGTTCTGTTATCTGATACCTCCCAAATTTGCTTGCTGGTCTGGATTGCTGATTCATGACTCATGCCTAATATTAACCAAATTGGGCTTCAGCAAGTGAAGCCCGGGTTTCCTAAGAGGTTTGACCTTACCTGTTCCTTCGCTGCAAGTGCAACCTCGGTACTTTGAAGGACTTTATTTTTCCAGAGCCAGAGGTACACAAAGTCGCAAACTATGTTCTACACATGTCATATCCACCACTGGACTATGAATACACAGTTAAAACAAACTAACAAGAATGCTGAGTGTTGAATATGTATGTACTTGGGAATTAAGATAGGTTTCGGAGAAATCAAGTAAAATGTTTTCCTACTTGTATAAGAAATGGATGGAAAAGAAAATCTAAGAGAACCAAGAAGAATAGTGTCTCCCTTACAGAAGCTCAGATAAAGTGATGTTAAAAGCAATGGAAAATGCACTTATTATGAAGGAAAGGATAACAGGTTGTGCTTGTTCCGGACTTTCTGGACAGAAGGGACAACTCTTCCACTCACAAGTTTTCAAGGCATGCCTCCATTTTTCATGGCTCTTTTCTCAAATCTTTCAATTGATGAAATCCCCTTTCACTGCTTTCAATATAATTTTGAATAATTGCACATGATTCCCCTCTATGCACTTAGGACATCAATCGTCTGTCAAACCCTGGATAGCAACTTTCTTTCTGGATCGCTACAAGCGTCTGACACAGCAGCAGTCCCATAAATCATTTCACTTGGTGAAGAATATCCCATAAGCCGGTGAAGTGGTGAAGCAGTTTGTACCACTTCTACTTCCATGGATAGCTTTTCCAATTTTTTTGCATTGGAGTACTGACCGGAGGACGTAGAGGCTTCTCCTGAATTCTTGAACATGTTCCAAGGCTCTTTCAAGGCTGAGTTATTTCTCTCTTCCACTATCTTAGGGCAACTACTCAAAGGATCCATTTTAACACCTGTATTACTTTGAAGTCTGGGCAATCGATGTGGCAAGAAAGCAGGTTCACCATCCGTTGAAAAACTTTTGCAAGAAGGGAGTCCATACTCTTCAGAATAGGACACTGGATCCCCTGGTGGATAGTCACGAGAATGAGATGAAGATGCCACTTTCATCCCAGCAGTGGCATCATTACTGTTACCAACTTCACTTGGTGAAAAAAACATCTGACTAGAAGTGTAAGGAATGATATGACCTCTCTTAAAAAGTGAGAATGATAGTATATTTGAACAAGCACCACACTGTAACCGAAGACATCTCTTTTGTGCAAGAGAATCTGCAGGTAGATGAACTAGTTCCCGGCAACTGTGGCAGATTATAAATGGGGCTCCACCTCCAATGGGCAGGCAATGGCGTTTGTTTGAATGATGTTTCTCCCTGAAATATGATTTTTGCACTTCATGGTCTAGCCTCTGCTCATGGGAGAGTGTTTTACAACCACATGGGTGGAAATTGGAGTCCTTGTGCTGCTGTGGGCTGGCAGAAGTGGAGGTATAAGGGTTGCAACATCTTAGACCAGGATGGCTTCCACATGGTCCTTTGTTATAACACAAGCTGGCTGAAGGGAACTGTGTCAGACATTGCCAGTCCTCTGAGCAGCAACGCAAACAGGAATAATCAACATGGTGTTGACAATGTGTAGCCTGTCCTGAAAAAGGCGTTTGCACATATTTACATTGTTGGTGCCCACTATTTACTGGCATGTATGCCCCACAAGGATACTGAGAATATTTTCCATCGTAGAATCGCAGTGTCTCTGAGTCAGGTTTTTTGTAATTATAATACAATGGTCTTTGCTTTTCCTGGCTGCATCTGGCAAGAACCTTACCCTTTAGCTTTCCTCTCTGGTTGTACAATCTATTAAACTGTTCTCTTAGTTCATCGATTTTTCTTAGGAGTTCCATTTGTTCAAAATACTCAAACTTGTCAGATGAATACAAGCTTGAACTGTGTTTATAGTTTTGATGCCCATAGTTTGAAGAGCTACCATTTTCATAACAAGTGGGCAAACCCCTTGTATAGAATGCCTTTCTAGAAAGGAAGCCATCTTTTTCTGATCTCCTCCAGTGTTGTACTGGATGGAAGCCTTTAACACCCTGGGACTTCAGATTTCCTTGGGCCTGAATGCCCTGTCTAATAGGCTCTTGTAATTCATCATTATCTTTATTAAGGCCCTCCATCGAAGCAGGGTCATGTTCACTAACACTTGATGACATTGAAAATAATTCCCTAGCTTGAGATTGTACTTTTGAACTATTTCTCATAGCCCTGTCTTTGGTACCCAAAAAATCTACAGATCTTCGAGGTCCAAATGAATAGCCTTCTGATAGGTGCAAAGGTTGGTCAGAGAGCATATCATCCCAGTTATCATAAGAAGATACGCTACGATCATAAGCATGAGAGCTTCTGGTTGGAGATTTTGAAATACCTTGAAGTGTGCCAATGAGCTCCTCAGAAGTCATACCATGGTCAATAGGCTCTATAGTTTCCACTGTATCTCTTGGGGTAATGTGGTTGAAGTCATGGGCTGAAATCTTCTGAGATTGCTCCACCTGTTCATTCGAAGGAAAGGAATTGGGCTTTGAGGGATTTCCCTCATCTGACGCCTTTTGAATTGCCAAGGTTGAGCTCCTCCCTTTAGAAGATAGTTGGCTGTCAGGACTTGGGCATCTTAAGTTAGAGCTGTTCTTATTGTTTCTTTTGACTTCAATATTTGCTCCAGCTTCTGGTGATGATTCTTTCTGCAATGAAAAATCCAGGTCACTTGATGTGGTAAGTTCATTTGGATATTTCCTATTTCCAGGTGACACCTCATTGCAATCCCCTGGTTCAATTTCTTCTTTCCTACTCTTCAACCTAGGAGGGGATTCTCCCATGCAAGGAGTTGTTTTTTTACTAGAGTTTGCCGATTCTTTATCTTCGAAGTTAGCCTCAGGGCCATTCTTCTGCATATGATTCTTTTCAAGCTCTTCTGGGGTTACATTTTTCCCATCTTTGTGAATTTTTGCTGCAAAAGATAAAACATGGTTAGGGGCCATTTCCTGGTGCAATGGTAAAGTGCCGGGCTGACAAGCATGAGAATGTAGGTTCTACTTTGAGATCTGCCACTTTTATGAAAGAATGCCAAAGGTTAGGCTGGTTAACTCCATATACAGCCTACCGTTCCTAAGACCCTGAATAGCCAGGACTAACATTGGGCAATGGCCCTTGAAAAGAAAACAAGAATGGACCAGGAAGTAAAGGTACATACTGTTGGATCCCATAATGATAATCCATCAGTGTCATAAGTTATAACAGTACTGGCATTAAGAATTTTTTGGCTTCTATTTAGGACTATCTCTTATCATAACAATGAGGTGTATCTGGTTGACACCTACTATGTGTAGTGTACAAAAGTATGAACTAAATTGGGTGAAAGTAACAAAGGGTCCATTTGGTTTGTAGTTGGAATCAGAATCGAAATCCATTGGAATTGAAATTGGAATGGTCTATTCCTCCTGCCTATTTGGTTCAGACGGGAATTGGAATTGGCTGGAATGGATTCTCATTCCCAAGGGAGGGAAATGCCATTTCACCAAGAATGGGAAAGGGATTCCGATTCCACCCAACCAAACGGTTGGAATCGAAATAGACCATTCTGATTCCGATTCCAGACCCCTATTCCCATAAACCAAACGGATCCTAAGTTCTACCTAGTATTCTGGTCATCACAGAAATGGCATGCCAAAACAGCTGGCCATGTGGAAGAAAGGCTATCTCTCAAAAGGAGGAAGACTAACCGTGTTAACTTCCTTTGGCAATTGCAAGGTAGTGATCTTGGTAGAAAAGGGAGAAATAACCACATTTTTGAAGGAAAAGGTAGATCTGTGGGTGATTTAATCTCTCATATAGTTTACTTGTGTAACTTGTGGGTGCTGAGTTCTACAGAATTCAAAGGGATTTCTTTGAATGATCTACAGATGAATGTGGTGGAGGTCTTGTTTCTTCCCCCATCCCTCGAAGAGGTTCCCAAGCTCCTTCTAGATAGGGAAGAGGAGGATTTTGTTTAAAATTTTAATGGTAGTGCTTTCAGAAATCCCAGTACAGCTGGAATTGGAGGTGTGTTAAGAAGAAGAGACGGAAGCATTTTGTGGGCTTTCAGTGAATCCATTGGGATTACTGACTCCAGAAAGGCTGAGGTTCTAGCTGCGCTTACTGGGCTTTGAACAGCAAAAGAACAGGGATTCTCTAATCTAGCTATCAAAGGAGATTCTGTCAACACGATAAACTGGCTAGGAGAGAAAG
The DNA here is from genome assembly GCF_056320005.1 of Nelumbo lutea. NCBI lineage: Eukaryota > Viridiplantae > Streptophyta > Magnoliopsida > Proteales > Nelumbonaceae > Nelumbo > Nelumbo lutea. The sequence goes on along the minus strand of NC_142685.1, from coordinate 937,595 downwards.
ATAGTGGTCCTTGGAGGCTTGCTCACTTTCTGATGGAAGCAAGAGACATTTTTGAATTCCGCAATTGTGAATCTTATCTGGATTCATAGGGAGTTGAACCATTTATTTGATAGTTGGGCCAAATCTGGCGCTCTTAGGGAAGCTCTTTACAGTGACAGAAACCTGCCTTTGTAATTTCTGTTTTGGGTTTCCTTTTGTACATCATCTCATATACCTTCCTTTTCTTTCTTAATAAATTCAGTTACTCTTTCTCTCTCTCAAAAAAAAAAAAAAAAAAAGAAAGAAAAAAATGTCTACTGACATGTTTTTACAGATCAGAGAGTATAATCTAAACTATTTTCTTTAAAGTGCAAGAGACTCCCTAGGTAGAACCAAATGAATGGTGGGCCCACATCCTTCCCGACCCTAGGTAATATATGAAGTTAATACATGTACCTTATGGCTATGGCTAAAAGAGTATATACCTTGCAGAATAGTGTCACATCCACCACACTTATACAGAGGAGCTGACTCTTGAAGAACTACCAGGCATTTGGGACATTTAACTAATCGAACTCCAGTAGCTGTTCTTCTAGTCATATTCTTCTAAGAATCTGGTAGCAAACACCATAAAAATCAATCAGGAAACATGCAACACATATCCTCCTATCCATAACTTCAAAACCAAAAATTTGAACTTCCCATTCGATAGAGAAGAAATTAATGACAGAGAAAAGCAATGAAATAGGAGGGAAAAGTAGGAATGATCAACCAACATTAGGCATCATATTTATTAGATATATTAAGAAGTAGTTCATCCATAAATTATATTAGATATCCTCATGAGATATTCCTAGGAAATGGTTCACCTACTTAAAATGTTAAAATATGGGGATATGATAATAACATATCCCCATGGAAGCTCTATTGAGACCATACAAAGGAAGAAACCCCAACAATCTTATTTAGTAGTAGGTGGATTTGAAATCATCATTGCACCAAATAAACAAGGACAAGGACAAGAGTAACATTTATCCCTCCCTAGACCCCGCACTGGCGGGAGCCTCGTGCACTGGGCTGCTCTTAAGAGTTTAGGGGATTTGGGACCAGAAGAAAAATTTTGGAAAGTGAAAATGGAAAAGAAACCAAGTTTGACTACCTGATTCAGATGTACAGGAGGGAGAATGCAGAGATTTTGATAAAAAATGCATATAGTATAAAACCCTTAGAAAGCAAAGAAGAGGTGCATCGATTACACAAAAGCTAAATATCTAGTTGGGCAAAACAAAGTTTTATAGGAAAGGTTAGCTGAAAGTCTATATAAGAAATTCAAGAAATAGAACAAATAAGTATTCCAGCTTCACAGAACAGAGCAGGACTTGAAAGTGGAGAGAATTTTAAGAGTGAACAAATTACAATTGGACAAGGTAGCTCCAAATCTACTAACAAATTGTATAAATCTATGTAAGACCTGAATATGCATTACTACATTAACTTTCTAGGAAAAAAAGAGAAAAAAAAAATCGAAAAACTAGTATTATTGTCTGTAATTTAAAAAATATAAACTTACATTGTCAAAGAAGAAAATAGTAGAAACTCAACCAGATCACAGAAACTGAATCGTACAAGAGGCGTACTCCAAAGAAGCATACATGCTAATAGCCTAAACGATTTCTCCAATCGAATTAGAAAGAAATTAGCTTGTCACCGGCATACATAACTCAGATTGGAAGAATTCATAGCTCTTAAAAAAGTTGGCAGAGAAAGAGAAACAAAAGTAAATGTGACTAAAACGATCATGAGAAGCGAAATTGCTAGGTCTATGTACACTTATAAAGAAAACTCTTGCGCGAAACCACGAACCTTTCACGAAGGAGAGATGAAGACTAAAGGAAAGTAATTCGAAGATCTTTTCTTCTTTCCCAAGCTTATGAATCTTCTTTCTCCGTTTGTCTATCGTCTTTCTAAGTGCATATGCATCTCGGAGTCTCTCTTTCGTATTTCGAACGCTTGTCAATGGTGGAATGAAAGCTTTTGTCTATCCCTCTCTCTCTCTCTCTCTCTGCGACTCTGTCTTTCTCTCTCTTCCTGTAGCTGGCCAGCTGCTGTGGACTGAAACACGGGAAAGGGAAAGGAAGAGAAGGGGAGGAGCCGAGGAGGGGAGCGTTGAAATTGGTGCCATAAGTATTTATATAAGTTTGGTGACGTGTCAACCAATCCTACGTGTCGACGAAGACTAACAAGACCACTTGTTTGCTTGTTGCCATGTAAAGAGAGAAGTCAAGTCAAAGGAAAATCGGATTTGTTTTTATTTTATTAACAAAAAAAGACAGAAAAACGAAGAGAGAGATTGAAAGAAAAAAATAGATGGTAAAATTATTTAACTTCCCCTCTGATTTCTTACGGTTAACGATACGCCCCATTAACGTTATTCTAATATTACTTGTTTTTTGACAAACTAATTAGCTGCCTTACCCTAATAAAGTACCTGGTGCTACCAACAGGTTCGATAATGATATGGAAAATACATGATATTCCAAAAATTTGTGACTAATCAATAATTATTATAAATATATTAATCAATTCCATAAATTTTATCAAAATTTACGGATGGGTTTTGATTGATTAATTCTCTTTAAATAAAGCATGTCATTCCTACATTTTAACTGATGTTTGGTATTAATGTTATCTTCTTAGAAAATGGCATCACATAGGCACTTTCAAATAATGTCTTCTTGTTTGGTATCATTTTTTTAGAAAAAAATAAACATTGCTCCATATTATACCTTGGAAATTGAGAAAGTGTCATTTGGAATTACGTTAAATTCAATGTTTTTTGAGAAAATGATAGTTGCTACCTGCAGTGCAATGATGTGACATCATCTTGGATGTTGAATAATATAGATCAATGTTGAAAATGTTGTTGATAGCATTGGTATCAAACAAAACCAATGCTGTTTAAAAAAAAAAAAAAAACATCTATATGACTGTACTAGTTCCAAATAAAAACTAAACACCATTTTCTGAAAAATCAGTGATTATAATTTCACGTATCCAACACCATTTTTACAAAATGGTATGATATTCTAAGCACTAATTCGAACCACCTACCTAGACTATTCAACTAAATGATTGTCGCTCATTTAGTATATTAGTTGATTTGCTATTGGCTCTAGCATAAACACGGATTTAATTTCCTCAACCACCAAATTTGGGAGGGGGTATTAGTGGTGTGTATCACCAAATCCCGAAAAATGGGGAAAAAAAAAACACTATTCAATCGTTAGCTCTTCCATCCAATTTATTTTTGAATCAAATACCATGGCAATTGCCATCCAATTATATACATCTTCCGTATTAAAAATCAATTAAACGGTGAACCTTGGATTGAGTGACCTCCTTTCGTCATTTTATACTCCGTGCAAATGGACAAAGAGATGAACCCCCCAAAATCCAAATCTGAGATAGAGTTATAGTATCTGATGAGGACAGATTTGGCCCTCCAGTAAAATTGTGACACGTGGCACCTCGTGACAATTAGGAAAACACCCAGCCAACAAACTTACGAAGTTGGTGACCCACTCGGGCACCAGTCTGGCCGGCCTAGCGCGACCTGCGCGCGGCCTGACGCGTGCCTGTGCGACCTGCGCGGCCTGTGTGAACTGCGCACGGCCTACGTGATCTGGTCTAGACACTGACCCGCCGACTGACACAGGCGCCAGCTTGACGACCTGATCTAGACACTGACCCGCCGACTGACACAGGCGCCAGCTTGACGACCTGATCTAGACATTGACCCGCCGACTGACACAGGCGCCGAACTGACGACCTGGCCTAAACACGGACCCGCCGACTGACGCAGGCACCCCTCTGAGAACCCGGCCCAGGCACCGACCTGGCCGCCTGACACAAGCGCTAGCCTGACGACTTTGAGGAGTTCACCACCGTACCCCGGTTTTGACCGGATACGACGAGTCTTACCGTTTGGAGGCTTTTCACCCACCTAACCCACGAAGACTCCGGTATATAAAGACCTCACCCCCCAAGGGGGAAGGGGAGGGAAAAGAAAGGGAAGTAACCCTGCTCTCTAGCTCTCTCGTATTATCTTCAAAGCTCTCTACAATAAGAGTGCTAACTTAAGCATCGGAGAGCCCCCACCGGGAAAGTACCCACAGGACCTCCGATTCAGTTCTCGCAGATCCTTCAGCTCCCGTCGCCTACGAAGAGGAGGAAAAGATGCAGTTCTCGGAAGTCCCTCAGCTCCCCCCACCTACAAGGAGGAGGAAGAGATGGAGTTCTCGGAGGTCCCTCAACTCCCGCCACCTACAAGGAGGAGGAAAAGATGGAGTTCTCAGAGGTCCCTTAGCTCCCGCCACCTACAAAGAGGAGGAAAAGATGGAGCGCAGGTCTCTCAGCTCCCGCCACCTACAAAGAGGAGGAAAAGGTGAAGTTCTCGCAGGTCCCTCATCTTCCACAGCCTACAAAGGAAAGAAGACCACCTCATGCTGAGGGCAATCGGATTACGCCGCACCAGGGAGCTCCAACATTCTCTAAGGCATCGACCACCTAGTAGGGAGTTCGCCCCCAGGCAGTTCGCCACCAAGGCAGTTCGCCCCCAGGCAGTTCACCACCAGGGAGTTAGCCTCCAAGGTAGTTCGCCACCAAGGCAGTTCGCCCCTAGGCAGTTCGCCACCAAGGCAGTTCGCCTCCAGGCAGTTCGCCACCAAGGCAGTTCGCCCCAAGGCAGTTCGCCCCCAGGCAGCTCGCCCCCAGACAGTTCGCCACCAAGGCAGTTCGCCCCCAAGTAGTTCATCACCAAGGAGTTCGCCACCAGGCAGTTCGCCACCAAGGCAGTTCGCCCCCAGGCAGCTCGCCCCCAGACAGTTCGCCACGAAGGTAGTTTGCCCCCAGGCAATTCGTCACCAGGGAGTTCGTCACCAGGCAGTTCGCCACCAAGGCAGTTCACCACCAAGGCAGTTCGCCACCAAGCAGTTAGTTACCAAGCAGTTCTCCCTCAGGGAGTTCGCAACAAAGTAGCTCGTCACTAAGGCACGCCACCACCGGGTCGAATAACGAGGTACTTTGCCAAAAAATTTTTACATCACAAAACATTGGTACGTGGCCGAAAACAGTCACATCAGTATCATAGTATAATAAATTTCATCATCTCAAGAATCTTGAGGCTATGTTTGATTTAAAAGAAAAGATAAGGAAAGGAAGCTAAAAGTAGAAAAACTTATATAAGGTTTAATAAAGTTGTTTTACCTTTGTGATAAGAAAAGATAAGAAAAGATAAGCAAACACAACCTTAATGATGAAAACCTCAAAGGAAATTGTAGAGTAATAGACTAGTAGTATGTTAGATTAAAAAGAAAAAAACTGTTCAGTCTTGGAGATTTCCAAAACTTAGGCTAAATTTAAAAGAAACAGGGAAAAGTGAAGATTTTTTTAATAAAAATATGCGAGAGGAACTCAGACTTAGAGGGCGTTGGTATAAGTCGTCAACGTTTTTTTCAATTATTATAAACCAAGAAAAATAAACACTATACGAATACATTAAATGCAGGAGAGTTGAGTTCAGCCACTTCTGAGGGAGATCCCCACTAACGACAACAGTCGTCAACGCATATTGGAAATTGGAAATCAAAATAACAGACAATGAATATTTTGGTTAAAATAAAAAATTAGGAATATTTTAGGGAAGGGAGGAATCAACGAAAACGTGAAGTGGGTCGAGATGTCTGGGGTTAGCAACGGTCATAGCACAGCACTCCTTTGCCACCCACCTCCCAATGACACACTGACACGCGTTCAGTTAATCCCAATTCCTTCCTTTTAGGATTAAATATCTTATCTATCATTCTATCTGTTGCTCTCAATTTTCATACGTGACGACTACGTCATTGAAGCTGAAAAAGTCAACCACCAAGTCGAGTTACGCGTGGACGACATATGATAATGCATACTACTTTGTCCACATCTGATTCTTCGTATTCATTCCTAACTCTTTTAGAAATTTGTTATTTTTTTAAAATGTAAAATAATTAAATACAGGACTTAAGATGAGAATCTTCCATTGAAATTGTTTAGAAGCTTCGTCTGGTCAAATAATAAAAAGCATATAGTCATACCCAAACCCCTGCCCCTGCCAACCAGAAACTTTTAAGGTGGGAGTTATGTATCGTGAACAATGTTTTCAAACAGTAGTTGATCCGGACGGTCGGACCGTTCAGACTAAAAATCGTTCAGTCAATGTGTTTCATTTTACTCCAGGAGAACGGTTTGCGGTTTATTAAATAAGAGCCGGATTCGAATGAAAAAAGAAATCTCTCAGATCTGATCTCTTGGAGAGAGAGAGAGAGAGAGAGAGAGAGAGAGAGAGGTCAATTAAGGGAGATCTCAAATCTGAGATCTAGAAGACTAAGATGTGGAAGAGAAGGCTAAGAGATCAATGAGGGAGATTTGAGAGATCTGGAAGAGAAGGCTAAGATTTTAGATGACAAATATGAGAAAGAGATAAATCTTAGATCTAACATCACTATTGTTGTAGTTCGTTGTCGCCATCATCGTCAATGCTGCAGCCGACCTCCTCCTTCTCCTTCTTCTTCTTCTTCTTCTTCTTCTTCTTCTTCTAAACTCTCTCACCAATCGACAGTCTCTCATTCTCAAACAATGAAACCCTTTTTCTCTTCTATTTATATTGTATCTTACCCTAATATTCCAATCTAATGGGTAAGATGACATATCACCATTTATAATATTCAAACCGTTTGAACCATTTGACCCAAATGGTTGAACCGTTGACCAAAAAGCCGGTAGACAAAATGGTCCTGTTTTTGGGTCGGTTTTTAAAACCTTGGTCATGAATGAATTCGACTTCAATCAAGGCAAACTCTATTTGGGCAGCCTTTATTGCCTTGCGTTGAGAATATCTTCATACTTATATGCTTTATTTCATGGGGAGATATTCTCAATGCAAGATTGGGAAAAGCTATTAGAATGGTGTGGGCATGGATTTGCCCTGGTTGAAGCCGGTCTAAGACCGGATTAGATCTTAAATCTTGCTATAATTATTTAGTAGGAGACCTTATTAATAAGCTGGTTCACAGCTTGTAAGTTGTAATAACGAAGGATTTACACTTAAGGTCCGGTCCGTTCGGTTCATAGTTGGAATCGGGACCAAAATCGAAATGGTCCATTCTCATAGTTTGTTTGGTTCATATAGGAATGGGAATGATAATTAAAATCAATAGGAATGAGATTTTATTTCCAAAAGAAGGGCAAGAAATGACCATTCCCTCAAACGGGGGAATGCCATTGTAGCAGGAATGGAAATGGGATTCCAATTCTGCCCAACCAAGTGGTTGGAATCGGAATAGCCCATTCTGATTCTAATTCCTGACCCCTATTCCTATGAACCAAATGGGCCTTAGTCCATTTGCACTCCGAGCCCGAATCTCCTATCCATGAGAACCCTGCCCACATTTATCTTAGCCACACATGAAAAATATCTCATCCTCTGCATAGTATTATCCAGGGGGAGATGTTCCCACTTCACGGGGGGTGATGTATTGTGGGTAGGCGTGGGAAGAAGATCCGGAGTCTTTCACTCCTATGCATTTACACTAATGAAATGAAATTCACTCTTAAAAAAAAAGTTGTCCGAATTGGTTCAAACACCAATTTCATGTTTCTGCAGACGGACTCTCAAACATGCATTCCTAATGTATATCTATTTCAACCATAAACAACCTAAAATAACAATTGTATATCAAATAACTGATTTCTATCGATAATCTCGGAATGTTACAGGTAGAAATAGCAATGATACCAAACATAACCTATATCAATCAATCTGGTAAAATGGGAACGAGTAAATTAAACATGGTTATATATTAGTGGAAGCACGAGGAAACGTGGAAATGTGCCTTCTGCTTCTAGTTGGAAGGTAGAAATTAAGGAAGGAAGCTTGAATATTGGAAATTCAAATTTCAAATATCAAATTTGGATTTTACATAGTTGGTTTTTAAAATTTAATAATAAAATAGAGGTATAAGATAAAACATAAGAGTATAAGTGTGTGTGAGTGAGTGTAAAATGTATGTGTAATAAAACATAAAACAAATAAAAACTATAAAAGAAAAGAGTGAGATAACAAGAGCAAGAGAAGCTCATAGAAGATTATAGACCAAAGACGGCAATGATGCAGTGAGATAAGCCTGACGAAGCTTCTGATTCTCATCCCGGTAATGATCCAGTGAGAAACAAAGCTGCCTTATGGCCTCCCGTTTTTCTTCACTCCTATCCACGATCGTCGTTCTCTGCTTCTCCACCTCTTCCTCTAGTTGTTTCGCCCTTGATTGAAGCTCTTCCACCAGTATGTGAGTCCCTTCACATCCCTTCTTCACCTCCATCTGCTCGTTCCTTAATTGTTCCAAATCGTCGCCCATCTTATGAATCTGTTCATCTCTACCCGTCAATTCTCCCAGCAGTGTTTGTACCTTGTCATTCATCCCGTCTCTCTCTGATATCAGCACATCATATTCCTGTTTAAGTGTCTCAAAGCTTTTATTCAATGTTTCTACCTCTTCAACTCTCCTCCAAATCTCCGCCTTTAACTCCTCAATCTCACCTTGCATTCCCACTTTCTCAATCCCATGAACACTTTGCATTTCCGTTTTCTCCGACTCAACCCGCCTGATTTCTTCCTCCAGACTGTGGCCCATCGATTCCCATTCTTTCACTTTTGCTTCTAGAACTGCGACTTCACGTGACAATCTCGAAATTTCAGCCTTGAGACGTGATTTCTCCTGAGAAAAGTTCTCCTTAGTTTTTGATATTGCTGCTTGCAATTCCTTGATCTTATTATCTCGGTCGGAGATATCCGTTTTGTATCTAACGATCTGTTCCTGCAGCTCCAATATCCATCTTTTCTCCGATCCGATTTCAGCCTCCTCTCCGGATACACCTGCTGACTCCAACTGATCAATTTGCAAGCCACCAACAGATTCCGATGATTCATTTTTCTTCATTTCATCCTTCAACTTAGCAATCTCTTCTTCTGACCAACCGAGTTTTTCTTTTGTGATTCCGAGTGTTTCCTCCAATGTTTCAATGTTGCAATCTCGGTCTAAAACGGACGATTCCAACCTATTAATCCTATCCATCATCTCTGATACCTGAGCTTTGTGGTTAGCTTCCAAGGATCCGCTTTTCTCAAGTTCAAGCGTCAAACTAACAATTTCTTGTTCCTTACCCTGAAGGTTTTGCTTTGTGATGTTTAGCTCACCCATCAACGCCTCAATCCTGCCACCTGCGACCAAAATGGTCGCTTCCAGTTCACGAATCCGCTTTCGCAGCTCCCAAACCTGGCTTTCCTCCGATTTGTTTTCAGTCTCCGTCTCTGGCATTTGAATATCCGTATCCGTTAATTGAAGCTTAACCTGTAAATCATGGGTTCGTTGTGATAAATCCGTCTCCTCGAGTTGAAGCTTCAACTTGTCAATCTCTTCCGTTGAAAGGCGAAGGTTTTCATTTGCAACACGCAGCTCTTGTTCATATTGTGTAAATCTACCCTGCAACTCTTCAAACCTTAATGAGCCTTGGGTATTGATCTCGTCTGCCAACCGAAGCTTCTCGTTTGCGTGGCCGAGCTCAATTTCCAATTCAATTATCCTGCGGCGCAGTTGTTCCCTATCACCATGCAACTGAGTTTGAGACGAGTACTTGTTGATAGACGAGGATGCACCATCTGAATCAGAGGCAGAACCGGGTGAAGAAGTAGAAGAGTCATCACCATCCTTTCTAATGGATGAAGCATCGGAGCCACCGCCAGCAGGGCCAAGAAAGAAATCAAAACCAGCAGCACGAGGAGGACCAGATGACTTACGACGGAGGGGCTTTCGATCAGGAGGATTAGAGGAAGACTTAGGAGATGTTGGTTCAGAGGGAAGATCATTAATGCCTGCAGATCCCTGGGGCTGGGGTGGTTGTTGCTCAGCCAAGTGATCATAGCGCTCAGCCAGACTTTTAAACATGCGATGGAAATCCTCAACATGAGCAATGAGAATAGGCCTCTTCTGATAATACATCTCGGCCTTCTTGGCAAAGGAATCTCCTTCATCATCGATGAGTTTCAACATCTGTTTGACGCAGCGGTCCATGTCTGAGTTCAAGGACCTTTTGGTGACAATTTTCTTCTGCGAAGCGATTGCGTTTGCGTTTGCGTTTGTGGCCGCCATTCCTAATTCCTTTTCCTTTCCTACAAAATTCAAAGGAATTGTGAATGTGGTGTGTAGATAGGTTTTGATTTGTAATTTAAAAACACAAATGGATGCGCAAATCGGAAAATTTATTTGCATCCTAACAATTTGGTGAGGTAGAACTACCAACACCGATGCTTTGAGGTTAAACAAAGGATATTTCCAACAGACAAAACCGCCAAAAAAAACTGTCCAACGGTTACCCATTTCCCCTAATTTTAGCCTTTTAGGATTCCCATTTCCAGCAGATACCCGCCCAAGGCCCAACCCAACCTCCTGATTTGATGTCATAGTAGTCATTTATGACCCATTTCCATTCACATTACCATAATGTTGTTAACATCAGACCGCCAATACCAAAATTAATTAAAGGAGGTCGGGTTGTAGTTACACTCTTACAGACTTACGGTTTAGTTTAATTGGGGACAATAACAACAAAAACTATCAACCATTCAATTGTAAAACTGTTGTCGAATCTAGTAGTTAACCCAGATTAACCATTTAATAATTCAATTCGACATTTCTTATGAAGATCACCATTTGAATACCAAAGACTATCTTTATTTAAGCCTATGAATGATGGATATTTTGGCTTAGCTTAAATTTCTGTATAAAGAAAGAGGTAGGCTTTTGGCTTTTGGCTTTGGCCTAAAAAATACAAAAAAAAAAAAAAGAAAGAAAGAAAAAAAAGGGCTTTTTGCTTTGTTTCATAAGGAGTAAGAAACCTTAAAAAACCATTTCCGTTGCTGGGACTCGAACCAGGGTCTCTCGGGTGAGAGCCGAGTATCCTCTTACAGGGTGAGCTGATAAATTATAGAACGTTACGGTTAAATTGAGACATGAAAATACAGCGGTGAAAGTACTTCCCTAATTTTCATATTAATACCTTATATTTGGGCCTGTCAAGTGTTTAAAGTGTGTTGAATTTAATATCTAACGTTAACATGTAAAATGATGCAAATGATCTTTGAGTATCATCTAATTTTTTTAACGTTGACAAAAATGAAGCCCATAACACAATGCAACCTAACTTTATACCCTCTTGCACCCAACACCACCACTTCCACCACTTCCACCAGCCTACGTTTTGTCTCAAAGCTATCAACTAGGCGTTCTGAATCCCTCCGTATCCATTAACGCAAACTCATGGAGCGTTGGATACTTTCCTGGCTTCTTTCTCTGATCTCTGTTTCCCTACTAATGTCCCAAAATTGTCCCATAAACTCTCTCAGATGCTGTAACGCTTGCTCTTCCGTCCAAGATCCATGTCAAGTGATGCCATAGCTCCATCAACACCTTCAAGTCCAACATGGCCCATGGAATCATATTGTTCTCCACTTTGTACTAGAAGTTAGTCCAAACTTCTCTCTATCATCATCATCGGTATTCTCAACTAAGATTCCTATGCGCACCAGATATCGCATTAAGCGATGCAAGCAATCTGGGTTGGCATCAATAGAGAGACATGCGGCAGAGAGCTGCGATAGTGTGATGGGATGACCATGACTATGTATGATGTCTGAGATTCCCAGTTCAACTGCAGACCTCAGAGCGATGGAATCAAAATAGGAGTTGATGTAATCCCAGATCAGAGCCTGCATTTCCCTCTCGTCGCATTGCCCCATGTCTTCCGGCATGGATTTCACCATACATATACTTGGGTTTTAAATTATATGAGCTTCTCATCTTATTTCTTGACCATTTTTGCATTGCTTGCACCTGGGCCAGAGGTTCTGGATATCAGAATCATTGAGAAAAGGCAACAGAGACCCCGTCAGGTTATTAAAGGAAAGCCTGAGAGACTGCAAATTCGTAAGCGGTGATTCGCTCGTTGGCGTCGCAGTTAATCCATCCATTTGCATGGTCGTTACCTGACCAATCTGATGGGGTTGAAGGAAGAGAAGCAGTGAGCTTGTTCTTGATGGCGACATCATCGGCAACGGCGTGAGAGATAAAATTGAAGACCCACAAGAGAAGAATCGACTGACCAGAAATGTGTATTTTTCCGTTCACCCATTGCGCCAAGATGAGAGAGTGGGAGAGAGGGAGAGAAGAAGGTGAAAAAGGAAGAGAGGCAGGTGAAGATGGGAGTTCATTTACAGGGTTGAGGAAGAAGATGATGAACGATGTTTTATCACACACGATGTCACGTACACGTATAAGACAGTAAAGCCAAAGTACATGATAGTAATATAGAAAAAAAAAAAAAGGGCTAATAGTATATTTTTATTTGATATTTAAAAAATTAAGAATTATAGTATATATATATATATATATATTCGAGTTCGGTTTTTAAATTTTATGAGCCGAGTTCTATTAGGCTTGAGCTTGGCTCGATTTATAAACAAGCTTGTAAATTGGGCTTGAGCTTGGCTTGAAGCTTGGTTGGAACCGAGCCGAGTTGAGCTTTTCACGAACTAAGCTTGAATAACTCAGCTCGTGGCCACCCCTACTCCCCAGTTTGGTCTCGTGGTTTATTTATATTGCCCTCTCCCTCTACACATATGTAGCATTTGCTTTCCATGATTTGGTCTCCTACTTCATGCATCTTGTTCTAGTTACCCTCATCCTCATATTATATTGTTTCAAGGTTTATTGCATAAAATAAAAGAATTAAATACAAAGCAAGTTTAAGGGTCTATTTGGTTTGCAACCGCAATCAGAATTAAAATCCTCCAAAATCGGAATTAGAATGGTCTATTCCCATAATCTGTTTGGTTCAGACAGGAATGAAAATGTAAATTAAAATCAACAAGAATTGAATTTCATTCCCAAGGGAAAGGCTGGAAATGGCCATTCCTTTAAATAGGAGAATGCCATTCCAGCAAAAATAAAAATATGATTTCGATTCCATCCAATCAAACAGTTGGAATTGAATTCCATTCCAAACCTCTATTCTTGCGAATCAAATGAGGACTAAGTTTTTCTTGACTAATGAAACAGAATTTGGTAATAATACTAGAGGTTTGAACTTTGCACCTGAAAAGGGTTTTCCTTCTCAATATTCAGGACAGTTTGGGAACTTTACGCATACGAATATGACCTACTATGTTTTATTGTTAAATCTTCGATTATTATTATTAGATACCCTTTGGATCAGCCACCTTTCCCAACCCCTTAATCCATTAATCTTGAATCCTGTTCATTTGTATAGAGCCATCCAGAGCTCCTTGAAGACATTACCCCAAGGCAAGGAACACGCATTTATTTTTTTTTTCTACTAATTAGCCGGCTTCAAATTTGAATAGGGTAGGGAAAGTAGGGCTTCGATGGGCTCAGTTGAGACCTCAAACCCAAAATGGGATCAATATGCCCCATTTTACAGGCCTAATCCTGCAACTTGGGAAGGACCAGAGGACTAAGGTGAGATATTTCGAAGTTTAAGCGAGACCCGGGCCCCTCTCAAGTGGAAGTTCTTCAAAATTCAACGGAACCAAACACAACACAGCCTATATCCCTCATCTCTCTAGTCTCTCATTCCCCTACGAATTGCAGCATACTCAACAATATCTGAATTCCAGAGCTGGATGCGACTTGGACTCTTGATCCATGGTTTTAAAAAACAAACTGGTGACTGAATCGGTCAGTGGTCTGATTACCGGTTCAAACGGTCTGATCGTTCAACCCAAATGGCTAGCTTATTCTGATAAAAAAAAAAAAAAAAGAAAATGATCAAAACCATTCGAACAATTCAAACGATTAATTAGCTGAATCAGCGATTTACTGACCAAAATCAACGATTTTGGGAAAAAACAAAACCAGTTAAGAGACCGATTCCTGGTTTTTCCAGTCCGATGGCCCGGCCTGATCCGGTTTTGAAAACCATGATTCATTCAATTAAATGAACAAAACTGTTTACAATAGCAGTTCTCAGAAGCGGGTTCAGCCATGGAGGCACAGCAGCCAACCAAGCACCTTTCCCATCTTTGACTCTTGATCCTACTTCTGGTGGTGCTGAGCCTATTCACCTATGATGATGATGATCATGATGGTGCCCCCTCGTGACACACCATAAGCACCCACCAAAAATAACATCATGCATTCCACAGCAAATGAATCAAGCCATCTCCGGTTCTTCACTGATGTCGCGCCACGCACGTTAAAAAGAAAACTGAGAAATTATTTATATGGAATGTTGGAGTTATCCAAACCAAGGTTTAGAACAAATTAGGATGAGAGGGAGCTGGTTCCATATATAAAACCTCAATTTAGCTGACTCCACACAATTAATTCTTGGTTTTCCATATATAAATTGCAATTTATATATCATAAGTTATACCAATTTAATAAATAAAAAAATATACAACTTTTCTCAATTAAGGAAAAATATTAGAATTCAAAGAAAAATAGCATCCAACTGTTCTTCTTTTCTAAAAGGGAAATTGTCTAAAACTCACCATGAGTTTTCAGTATTTCTCTTAAACTCACTACAACTTTTCAAAATGTCTAAAACTCACAATGTAAGTAAGTTTTTATTTTCCAAAACTCACCTTCCATTAGTGCATCATTAATTCTTATTAATAGAAGTGTCCACATCAGCATAAATAACAATTTTCATGACCAAATTACCCTTGAATGGCAAGTTAGAGGTAAAGGGTCTTTTTCAGTTTTCAAATTTCTTGTTATTTTTTTTGCATTTTTAGTGTTTTGTTATAATTTTCAATGTTTTTTTGTAGTTTTCATTTTTTTACATTTTTTTTATTTTCTACAATCTATAGATTTTCCTGTATTTTTTTTGTTATTTATTTGCGATTTCTGTGTTTTCTATAATTTTTGGTGCTTTTTTCTACAATTTTTATTTTCTGATTTTGTGCTTTAATTTCTATAGTTTCTATAATTTGAAAAATAATTTTTTATTTTGTTTTCAATTTCTATAATTTCTTATATTTTTTGTAATTTCTGTTTTTTATGTATTTTATATTTGAAAATATTTTTTGAACTTTTTCCTTTTTATGTCTAAATATTAATATATATATGTACGTATTTTATATATTTCTGTGAAGGCTAAAATGGTAATATATTAAGACTAAAATGGTGAGTTTTCGACAATTTCCCTTCCTAAAATTAAATTTTAGTCCCCAAATCCCAATAAAAAATTGTGTAACCGTAGAACATTAAATTGGCATCCAAGTAATCTTATTGTTCAACTTTCCTGGAAATTTGGAGTTTCCAATTTAATCTTGGCAAACCAACTGAGGGTTGGCTCATTGGTGTGTTAACTGGTTTGTTTCAACATTGATTTGGAATCAAATTCCACAACCAGAACTTAAGAGAAGAACGGGGGGTTAAGGGGAAGTTATTAATGGTGCATGGAAACTAGGTGTGGATTCGAGCCGAGCCGAGCCGAATACTTGGCTATTCGAGCTTGGCTCGTTGAAATAGTGTTAGACTCGAGTTCGATTGTAAGCCAATCTTTTTTTTTAAATAAAAATTATTCATATAAAAGTAATTTTTTATTTTACATACAAAAAATTAAGAATTATAAAAATTATTTACTATTATACATAAAAAAATAAACTATTATATATAAAAATATTATTATATATAATAAAAATTATATATATATAACTGAGCTGAGCTTCACTGGGTTCGAGCTTGGCTCAATTAGCAAACGAGTTTATATATCAGGCTCGAACTCATCTCAAAGCTCAATTTAAACCGAGTCGAGTTCGAATAGCTTGGCTCGTTGCCACACACACACACATACACACACACATACACGCACACACACACATACACACACACATACACGCACACACACACACACACACACACACACACATATATATATATATATATATATATATATATATATATATATATAATCTTGGCCAATTTTTTACACTCCTTGCTGACCATGACTTTTGACCAGTTTAACATTCTTTTTTTGCTCCATTCATTGAACCAAACCAAGTAGGGACTTGGTTATTCCCCCATGTCCTACACAATTTTCTTGCACAAAATATATCATTCTTTTATTATTATTATTATTATTATTATTATTATTATTATTATTATTATTATTATTATTCATGTGAAATTTTAGTTATTTTTTATAAACAAAAATCTCATGTGGAATAATTAATAAGAAGTTGGAATCGATCTTAGGTGGTCGAGAAATACTGGTAGCTAGTATCAGCCTCAACCAGTGAAACAAATGGACCACTTATTTTTTTTTTGGGGGGGGGGGGGGGGGGGATGGGCTTCTTATATATTAATTTGAGAGATGTAAAATTTGAAGCGTTGCTTTCCTAAGACATCACTTTCCACCTGTTCAGTTGAGTTCAGTCTTCGTCATGTCTCCTTTAGTCTCTTTATTATTATATGTATATGTCGTTGATGTTTGTAATGTTGCCCTTTTCTTCTGTTTTACCTTTTCCTCTTTTTTTCTTTAGACTACATGGACCAGCCAAGCAAAAAACGTTTGGTACGGGAAATGGAGGGGATCATTGAATTTTGAATATACTTGGCCCTTGGGCCGCTGAGTTAACAGCCACTATTAATTTATTATTCCGATTGATTCTTTTTCTTCAGCAAAGGGAAGGGATCATTTGTTTGGACTACGGATGTTGATTGATATCCGTTCCGACCTCGATTCCCCAAACTGAAATCACTATTCCCCATATATATAGCATTTCACGTGGAACTAAAAAGACTGAAAACCCGCCGTCTTGTCAAATTCTACTCCCACTTCAAAATGACCCCTAATTATATAATTTGAATAAAGAGTTTTGTTGCAATGAGCACTACTCTCCTCCTCCCACAGCGGAAACCGGAAAGGAGACATCCATAAGCATAAGCATAAGCATTGGGAAAGTACGATATACTTGGTATAAAGTATAAAATGCACGAGCTACAATTCTCCCTATCAATATTGACGAGGGATGTTTTGGCCCTCCAGCTTCCGTGTGGCAACTTCGAGCTGCTTTATGATACCTCGTCATCACATGGTCGGATCTCGTCTGATTAGATTGGTAGACCGTTCGACGTTAGATCGGAATACATCACCTCGAAGGTAAAAGTCGATGACTCCGGCAACTGACCCGTCTCCCCCGACCCAAGCAACTAACGACCTGCATGGCTAGTCAACTTCCAGGGTATTGACCTACGTCGTGTGTTCAACCTCATTCACTCACCTCCTTTATCGGTTTCGAAACATATAGTGATGAGCCCGATTCCATTTGCTTCTCGAGGAATTGAATGAAAATCATTATAATGTCGATAATACATGCTCCAAAGGTACCTCCATGCCTATATAAAAACACTTCCACACCTTCACTTGAAATTGAAATTGTGCACATAATCTCTTTCTTTCTCTCTCTGATTTCTTATTACTCTCAGCTTTTAAGCGTTGCAATGCCTACCCCGAGACCCCAGGTACTCTGACTCTCATCTGATTTGCCGACTTCAGTGCACTAATGTCCGAGCTATTTTCCAGCGGAGAACTAGAGCGGAATGTATCACTATCAAATATCATTAGTGCAAGACCAGGAGCATTGCTTGATTGTTTTATTACATCAATGGTAATGGTATTCAGTCATTCAGTGTCGGATATCTGATCTAGATAAGATGTAATTAGTATTCAAAGGGTAATGAATAAAAATTTGAATCCAGGCATTAATGATAATGTATATACCCAATTCCATCCGATTTGTAGCCCTACTTACCAATATGTATGTCCTATTGTAGAATAATAAGGATATTTGCAGAATGTGCAGCTCCAATTCTGCCTTGTTCAATTATCTAATGCAAGCAGAACCCTGTCCCTTAGCTAGGCCCCAACTAAAAGGCTATATGTAATCGGTAACTGTCTTTTCTGATTAAGGTGTTTTGGAAATTGGAATGTTACTTATTATTCTGTGGCTCGTCAAGCGACCAATATAATGGGCTTTGGATTTATTAAGCACGCCCTGGATTTACAAACGGGCCTTCGAGTGGATTTTGTAAAAGAAAAAAATTTAAGAACCATTAATGGGCCATCACGGCCCGTTGGCAAACGACCTTGTTATATATACAAGAAGAGATACGAGTCAGATACAAAATTAGACGGTGAAGATTGGTGATCAAAACCTTGTATAGAGTAGGAGTTTGAAATTAATGAAGGACATCCAATCCAATATGTGTAGGATTCAACTGTTTATCATCATCGCGTAAACTTTTTGGTTGGATTGTAGTTGGCCCGAATTAGTAATAGGGGGATACGTAGACATGACCTGACTAATAGATGACAGTTTATCTCGATATACTAAGACCGCAACAGATCGAATTTGGATAATCAAACCACCTCGTCACAAGGTCGCATCAGGACAGTTCGGGGATACCGACTCAGACCACTACTTGACGACCTCAGAAACTTCGCCATTAGGTTCCAAACCTTACGGGATCACGCCTCGTAACGACAAGCCTTATCCTCCTCCCCGCCCGATTTGGGTGGAATAGATAAGCCTTATCAGTTGGCAACGTTATCCCCCAATTAACGCAAAAACGGATCTTGTCGTAACGAGAATCCCGGAACTACTCCGCGAAACCTGCGAGGATTTCACTATTTAAAGGCTCCAACCCCGAGGGCACAAGATACACGTGATTTCTCTGCTCTCTAGCTCTCTATATTCTCAAGCTATTTCAACTCGCAACAAGTATACTAACTTAAGCATCGGAGCGACCTCGCTGGGTTAGCCACCCTGGGTTCTCTGATCGTCTCCTTGCAGATCAACCTCGTCCGTCGTCTGACTGGAAGCCAAGTCACCTCTAGCGGGGAGCAGCTAGATTGCGCTACATCAAGGCAGAAGACCAAAAGCACATGTCTTGGGTGGGTCGGATTAAGATGAACCAAGGTGGTACTAGGTAGAGCCTAGGCCAAGTTGATACAGATAGGGATTAGGGATGGCGTTTTTCCCCATTTCTCAAATCCCTGTGGGGATCCACCCCGAATGGAGTGGGGATGGGGATGGGGAAATTTTCATCCTCGTTAATGGGGACAGGGCAGGGACGGGGAGAGCACTCCCTATCCCGTGGTGACCCCAACCCTGCCCCGGGTCCGTTAATATATATGTATATATGTATGTATACTAGTGGGGACCCGTGCGATGCATGGGATTTATTAAGCGAAAGATAAATAATATAAAGGGTCATTTACTAAAATACCCTTATAGTTTCATGGATTTTCTAAAATCTACCATATAATTAGCATTTTACTAAAATGCCACATATAATTTGCAGCGGATTTAATCAATCTTCCATTAGATGATAGTGAAAAATGATAGTTTTGACCCTAATGCTCATTTAAATAAATTTAATCAAAATAAAATAGAAACAAAAATACCATTCTTGCCCTTAATAAGACACAGGCAACCACTCCATTGGCTATATTTGGCCAGTTTTGTTTTCTATATAAAAAAGTGATAAGAGTATTTTTAGAATAAAAAATCATGGGCCTAATGGCAAAACAAACACTCCTTAATGAAAGGTTGATTAAGTAACTAAGTTGTAAAATATATGAGATGTTTTAGTAAAATGAAAACTATAACGTAGGTTTAAGTAAATTTGTAAAACTATAAGGTGTGTTCTAGTAAATGACCCTAATAGAAACACATAAGTGTATACAAATGTTTTATATTTTCAGCTTTTTAAATAATTAATAATTATTCATATTTTATATACTACTTTTAATAATACAAAAATAACAATAATTAATTTTAGTTAGGTTTATTCATCAAACTTATGAAACTGACCAACTTGATCAACTCAACCCTAGTTAGTTGGTTTTCTATTATTTTAGGTCAAGTTTGGTTAAAAAATTTCTCGATTCGACCAAGTTGGATTAGTTTCACTTCGGCCATTTGTAAACAAACAAAAATAGAACGACCTAACCATGGATATATATTAATATTTTTATATTTTAAATATAATTTTTATTATAAAAAGTGAGAAATTTCGCATATTTCTTAGTCTAAAATGTTTTATTTCATAAATCTAATTTTTAAATTTATTTTTTAATAATTGCATTGTAATTTTTAAAATTAAATTAAATTTTTAAGTTTAAATCTTTTGAACCGACTAACCTTTTGTGAAAACTAACCCAAACCGATACAACTTGAGTGGGTCGGTTTTCACAAAAGGTCAATTGGTTTCAACTGACCAACTCCTCAACCTGACCAAGTCAATTTAGTTGACCAAATAGCTTACGACTAAACCGAACCAACTCATGAACACTCATAAATTCAGCTAAACTAATAGTCTCATCCCTGATAAATAACAATAGTTTAATCTCCAATAATTGTTGAAAATTTATAGCAAAAAACCCAATTATTGAAAACATATTGATAATGAAAAAATACAATAATTACAAAAATACAATAAGTAATAAAAATATATTAACTTTGTCAATAAATAGTATAATTTCAAACAATAGTTTAATCTCTAATAAATATTAATCAATAAGTTATAACAAAAATACATTAAGTACAATAAATTAAATTTAAAAATTTCATTAATAGTAGTTTAATCTCTAATAATTATTGAAAGTTTTCTATTAGATAACAAAACAAATAAATTTATACATAATCATTGAAAATACATTTATGACAAAAACAATAAATAAATACTGAAATACAATAAATATTAATTTTAGTATATACAATTATATAATAAAAACAAATTAAGAGTTTAAAATTATTATTAATAAATATTAAATTTTTAAAGTTGTTTTCTCGAATTATTACTTAATATAATTGAAATGAGTTATTTACAATATTATGTACAAATATTAAATTATTATTAATTTCAATATTATGTTATAATTATTTTTCTACTTTATAGATTTTTTTTAAATTTATTACATCATTTCTTTATTTTAACTATTTAAAATCTAGTTATGCTAAATAAATTTTTATTTAAAATATCATTTATTTAAATACTTAAATAATATGTAAAATATTTAAATTTTAGAATATTATTTATTTATGGTATTTAATTATCCATAAAATAATAATTAATACTATTATTACATAATTTCATTATTAACTTTGTAATATATTGAATTGTTATTAATTTCAATATTATGTTATAATTAATCTTATCCTTTAAAGAAATTTTTTAAATTTATTACATAATTTCGTTATTTTGAATATTTAAAATCTAGTTATGATAAATATCTAGTTATTTAAATATTTAAATAATCTATAAATATTTAAATTTTTTTGTTATTTGAGTTTTACTTATTTATAGCTATTACATCTTTTTAAATGTTTGAAAAATATTTAAATTGATGATAAAAAACATAAGTTAAATTGTTAGTACATAATTTCATGATATATTTTGTAAAAATATAAAATTTTTTATTAGACAATTTCGTTATTTTAACTATTTAAAGTATAGTTATGATAAATATTTAAATAATTAAAAAAATATTTATTTTTTTGTTATTTGAATTTTATTTGTTTAAAGCTATTACATATTATTAAATATTTTAAAATCATTTAAATTGATAATCCGGAAAAACATAATTTAACCTGTTAGTACATAATTTCGTGATATGTTCTGTAAAAATATAAAATTATTTTGTTGTATTTTTAATAAATATTTTAAAGTTATTATATAATTTTGTTAGAATATTTAAATAGTTCTTAAATTTTGTAACCCAAACTTTCTTTAAACAGGTATAGATAAAAATTAGGGGAGAGGATAAATAGGAATTAGAGATATTTTAGGATAGAAACGCTCTACTAAATTAGAGATAATTGTGGAGATAAATAGGAATTAGAGATGACTTAGAAAATAAATAGGAATTAGAGATAATTGTGGAGAAAGTGGGAGAGGTAGTTTAGGATATATTTTAGGAGAAGAGTTTATTTAGGTTATTGGGAAAGTACATCTCATTATTGTATCAAAAATGACATGGAATAAAAAAACAAAAAATTCAAAAAAAGGAGAAAATTTCTTGACCACTTTATTTTAATATATATGTGCACATACATGTACATATTAATATTTTTAAAAATATGGTTGAATCTTTTCTAATAGAATTATAAATTTTAATTATTTTATTTTTATTTTTTTAAATAAAATTAAAAATAAAATGATTAACATTATGAAAAAATCACAAGGAATAGAAATCCCGTAAGAATAGGAATGGGAATAACCTTGTCCCCGTTATTGGGGACGAAGACAGGAACGAGAATGAGGATTTTCGGGAGAATGGGATGGGGAGAGACTCCCCGTCCCCGCCCCGCCCCGTTGCCATTCCTAATAACGACCGCTATTTGAGCAGCAGCAGCAGCCTAATGTATGTATGAGAGACCTCTAGTTAGCGTGGAATCCTAAACGTGGGCTGGGCGTTGCTTTCTAACAAGAATGTATCATGCATTAGTGAGGAGGTTTATCTATAAATATGGAATGGAAGTAGATGGAGTCATGGAGAGACACGGACCACACCCACGCAGTGGACAGTGGTGGAGACCGGAGACAAGAAAACGTGGTTGACCACTTTTTATTTATTTATTTGGTCGCAAATGTGAGTATATTATGCGGTTGTCTCCAAAATGAGTCTCCACTCTCCGCATATGCAGACTGCTAGACTGCTAGTGAGATGAGATGACCCCCACGGCCCCACCCCACTCCCACACATGTTTGTGAATGTGGCCCACTCATCAAGATTCCACACCATTCAACGTGTGCCACTTACACTGCACTGCGGAGTGCGGAGTGAAAAGCGTGAAGGATAAAAGACAAGACAATACTGCTGCTACTGCTGCATGATGCGAATGCGATATATATCTCCCTTCCCCCTACTCCCTCATTTTCAATCTTTATTATTTTTAGAGTCTGGAGTCGAAGTATACTGTAAATATACACACACAAGTGGAAAGTGGGAAAAGGCTATAGATACAATTATTTGGCTATCGAGTGGTCTACACTCTAAGACTCTAGACTCTGGCTCTCTGGGACGGTAGTCGATAGGTCCTTCTTTTTCTCTCCCTCTCTGCGGTGCTTTACTGGCAGGGATGGGTGGGAACATGGAACACCGATTTTTTTTGTTTATTGTTTAAAGGGGACAGACAATATACAAAATCCCATAAAAAAAAAAGGTACCACTACTACTATTACTACGATTACTCATCGAAGATATCACACCGGCAGTGGATGGATGAGGATGGGAATGGCAGTGGGCAATGGCCAATGGGCGTCCCTAGTACCCCCTTTTTCTTTATCTTACTGCTTTCCTAAAACATATGAGCTGAGGAGGATCCATCAAATCTCTCTTCTCCTCACTTTTGAGTTTTTATGTTCCTTCCTTTATTTCGTTTTCCCAATTCCCAAGTTGCAACCCACGATGATGGTTTTTTTATTTATATATTATCCTGCCTTTTTTTTTTCTCTTTCACTCTCTCATGTTAGGCTTTTATTATTATTATTATTATTATTTATTATCCCATGTTTATCTATTCAATCAAAATTTTCTTTTCTTTTTTATTGTTACCAAATAGATAAGATGATCCAAACGAAATGAAAGGGGTGAAAATGTTGAAAATGACAATAAGGTACTTATGACTATAATTTATTTGGGTTCAAACTATGATTATGTACAAAGCATTATATCTGAAAAATTTGTGACTAATTAATTGTATTATTATAAACACGTTACCCTATTTATCAAAATTCAGGGTGAGTTTTGATTGGTCAAATCTTTTTCTATATCATAGATTTTCTCTATATTAATTAGAATACTAATTTTTTGAGAAAAAAATTAATTGAAAAAATTTATGATACGAGAAAGAGTTTTGACCAATCAAAATCCACCTGATTGGATAAATGTAAGACTATAGCATATTTACTAATGATTCAAAATTGGTATGTTGAAAGCACCAATTTCTCATACTATTTTCATATATTTAATAATGCACCAAATCCTATGATTTATCCTCCTCCTTTGTTAATTGTTTGTAATCAACTTTTCTAATAGCCTCCAGTCTTATTTATTTATTTACTCATGCTGTCTGCAGAGGGTGGACATGGCAGATCCAACACATCAATTTTGTAAGAAACAAAGCATACAGGGTCTTTTTCAGTGTTCACCCAACATCTACATCTACGGTCCATGCAAATGTTAAGAAATCATTAAAAAAGAAATTTATAAGATATCAATCCTTCTTCTTGCCAGTTGCCATATGTTGTAGCATGTAAGAGACTTGTGTGAAGCTGTGAGAATGAAAATTGAAATACCCATCCACAGAAACTTTCGAAGCCGACATATACAGTGTCGTTTCATGGAGGTATTAAAAAGCAAGCTTCCGTGTTTTCAGTAACTATAATGAAGAGACAAGAAATAATCCCATCCTAATTAAAAATAGGTACCCCATTCAATTGCTTGTCAAGTTCAAATCAAGTACGAAAGCTACTCTAAACCTATATATGCCCTCCATTTGTTATGGTTTCATCATCACACGGCAGCAAATTTGCGATCAATAGCCATTTTTCGCAAGTAGCCCGACGATATATAATGAAGGAAGATTTGGCCCCTACCTCTTGATCACCCAACACGTGGCAGAAGCAATAATCCGGCACGGTAGTACGTTCAAGGTGTAAGCTCCGAAGAGGAACTAGCGGTCTAAGCTCCCCCAAAAGGAGCCCGAACTCTCCCTTTGACCCTGAGCTTTACAAAGAGCGCAAAGGGCAACAACCCGAATTGACCGGCCCCAGGGTAGTTTGGGCCACATCTCTACCCGAACTCAAAGCTTCACCTCACACACCACTCCAGCACTTCGGCTTCAGGCCGCCGAATTGAACAACCGTACCTGACACCAAAGGAGTCCGTATCCTGAGGCGACGCACCTGACTGACTTGGGATCTGACACTTGATAGCCGCACTTCAACGGCCACCTGCCACCGCCACCTCCAGTCACAGAGACGGCTCCGACAAAGAGAGCAGTGGCAGTTGTCTACCCCAGCAGAGGTGATGACACCCGAACTGGCAGAAGTGTAGAGGTAATGATACCCGACCTGATAGGAGCTTGGGAGTGAGTGCGCGGAGTGGTTATAAAAGGCTATCTTCTCCCCAAGAAGGAGGTATGTGATAACTTTGCGCCATCTGGTTTATTACCTTGCCTTTGAGAAGATACTAACTTGAGCTTCGGAGCACTCTCACCGGGTTCCTCCCCGGAGATACTCGCTTTCTTCCCCGTTTCAGGCACCTTCTTCTCCAGCCTGAGGCAAGATCGTTGATAGCTAGGACCGGCCGGATTGCGCTCCATCAATTGGCGCTGTCTATGGGAAATGCTTTTAAAAGCCTCCCTCTAAAACTCTCATAACCCCCCCTTTTTTCCAAAAACCCCAACACCCATGGATTCTTCTAGCAATGCCAGACGTAGCACGGAGATGAATGCCATCGGTAAACAACTTCAAGTCCCCATGGTGTGCATCGGACAATTCACCATCCCCCTTCCGGTGGATGGGATCCCTAGCCTGAATGCGCCACGAACAGTGGCGCCCGTGAATCTTCCCGCATTGAACGTCCCCCCTTCCTCTCCCTGTCGAGAGAACCTTTACCGAACCAACTACTGTCCCCCTGACGACTAGCCAAAACTCGTTTGATGACTTGATGCAGTGCATGCAGGCAATGCAAGTCCAAATGCAGCAGTTCCAGCAGCATCAGCTCCAGCAGCACCAAGTACTGCACCACATCTCTCAGTATCACTATCAACAGCAGTTCCCCCAACTGCCTCTGAACCAACCACAGCTTCCACCTTGGCACCCCACTTCGAAGCCGGTTAAGCCCTCCCCTCAGGGCGGATGCCTTCACCGAGGAGAAGCCTCCCAACTTCAGAACCCCTCCAAGAGCCAGGCCTCATCCCCGGGCCGGAGTTAAAGAAAAATCACCCCCGCCTCGCAGCTCACCGGAAGATCGGGAACCTCGCCCGCCAAGTCAGCACCTCGACACTCCAAGTCTGAGCTCTCGCCCACAGAGAATTGATTCAGCATCCTAGCGACGGACTACCAACAATCTGGGCCCGTCGAGCTTGTCAACACCAAAGCCAGTAGCGCCAGTACCAGGCCCACTCAGCAACGAAGACGCCGGCGAAGTCGCCGAACTACCACCCGCGTCCTGCTCAAACTTTGAGGTAAAGAAGAGACAAGCTCGGACGAGGTAAAAGCTGCCCCTATTCTCTCAGTCCCTTCCCCCCTCTCATCAGAACTCCTTGCAGTCCCCATGCACAGAGATTTCAAACTCCCCCCTTTAGACAAGTATGATGGGTCCTTCGACCCCAACGACCACATCGATGCCTTCCAGTCCCAAATGCACCTGACAAGGGCCAGTGAATCATGCATGTGTGTGACCTTCAGGGGGTGGCCTGCACCTGGTACGGGAACTTGGCCCCTAGGCCAATAAGAAGCTGAACCCAATTCGTGCAGGTCTTCACCACGCACGTTGTTACCAACAAGCGGTGCCCCAGAACCAAGGAGAGCATCTTCGGAGTAGTCTAGAGAGAAGGAGAGTCCATCTGGGGCTACATCAAGCGGTTCAATGATGCGTGCTTGCAGATACCGCGAATGGACCCCGCGGTGCAGCTTGCGGCAGCCAAGAGAGGAGTGACACACAAGGAGTTCAAGTGGCACATGGTAGTTAGCCAGCCCGCGACTGTAGCTGAATTCCTCAAACTTGCGGATAAATTCATGAGAACAGAGGAAGAGATCAACCAGAGAACCGAGAGCGGGATTGAGAAAAGGAATAGGGAAGGCGAGCCCTCCAACCTAGATGGCAGGAGGAGGAAAGATCCAGCTTGGGAGACGAAGCTGAGCCAGCCGTTCCGAGCTCCCTTATCAGCTAGGACGGACTACACACCCTTAAACGCGAAGCGGGCTGAGATCTTGATGATGATCAAAGATGCCCCATACATAAAGTGGCCACCTCACTTAAAAGGGAACCCCAACGAGAGGAACAAAAACTTATACTGCAGTTTCCATAGAGACCACGGTCATAGTACCGAGCACTGTAATAATCTCTAGGACGAGATAGAGGGACTCATCCATCGCGGGTACTTGAGAAATTTTGTACAACATAGCAATAATAATAATAATAATAATAATAATAATAATAATAATAAGACATATCGGCAAGGGGAGCACGGTAAGGATGCTCCCAAGTCCAGCGGTAGGCCAACCGAACTGTCGCGAAGACAGCCTCCGGAGGAGAGGCCAGTTCGAGGAACCATCGACGTGATAGTGGGAGGTTCGGTAGTAGCGGGTTGTACTTCGATAGCGGCTCGGGCGTCAGTTCGCGAAGCTGCCCGAGAAGGACAGAACCCTCCAAAGAGGCCAAAGACGGAGGAACCAATTTTCTTCATGGAAGATGATGCACGAGGAGTCCACTACCCCCACGATGATGCACTTGTCATCAAACTAAGGATCAACGACTTCGAAATCAGGCGCATGCTTGTTGGTTCAGACAGCTCGGTGGACATTCTCTTCAAGTCGGCATTTGACCAGCTTCAGTTGCACAGAAGTGAGCTGAAGCCCGCAAACACTCCTCTGGTGGGCTTCAAGTGGAGAGAAAGTCAGGCCCCTTGGTAAAATAACAGTACATGTGGAAGTCGGCACATGGCCCTATGCGGTCAGACTCAACCACTATTTCCTGGTGGTTGTGACCCCCTCCCCATACAAATGCCATAATAGGGCGGCCAATCACTCATGTCCTACGGGTAGTGGTCTCCACCTACTACTTGCAATGAAGTTTCCTATAGACTTCGGTGTGGGGGTAGCATGGGGTGACCATGCTACAGATCGGTGCTTCCGTCCATGAACCTCTACGAACCGAACTAGTGAGTTTCTTACTTCAAAATTTAGATATTTTTGCATGGTCCGCGGCCGATATACCCGGTATTGACCCTAAACTTATAACTCACAAACTTAATACTGACCTTGTAGTCAGACCCACTAGACAGAAGAAATGCAACTTAGCCCCAGAACGTTGGAGGGCGATCGACGAGGAGGTCGAAAAGCTCATCGCAGTAGACTTCATAAGGGAAGTTCACTACCCGAGTTGGGTAGCCAACCCAGTGCTGGTAAAAAAGGCAAACGGCAAGTGGCGCATGTGCGTCGACTACACCGACCTAAACCAAGCCTGCCCGAAAGATTACTTCCCCTTCCCCAGAATTGATCGCCTAGTGGACGCGACCTCGGGACATGAGTTGCTAAGCTTCTTGGATGCCTACTCGGGCTACAACTAAATCAGGATTGACTAGTCCGATGAGAAAAAAACCACCTTCATAACTGAGTTCGGCCTGTATTGCTACAAGGTCATGCCCTTCGGACTGAAGAATGCCGGGGCGACTTTCCAAAGACTCGTGAATAAGTTGTTTCAACCCTTAATTGGTACGAAGATAGAATGTTATGTAGATGACATGGTCGTCAAGACACAGTTTTCGCATGAATTAATACAAGACTTAGATTATGTCTTCCAAATTCTACGTCAATTTAGCATGAAACTAAACCCAAATAAGTGTGTCTTCGGAGTCACCTCGGGTAAGTTCCTAGGGTACATCATCAACTGGCACGGTATTGAGGCCAACCCAGACAAGATAAAGGCCATCCTAGATATGAGACCACCCTGAAAAATAAAAGAGGTCTAGAGGCTAAATGGCCGCATAGCCGCTCTAAGCCGCTTCATGTCCAAGTCGGCAGACCGCTGCCTGCCTTTCTTTAAAACAATTAAAGGCAAAGGATTTGAATGGACCCGAGATTGCCAGCTCACGTTCGACGAGCTAAAGAACTACCTCGCTAGTGTGCCGATCTTAACCAGACCCGAGGAGGGCGAGGTCTTGGAACTGTACCTCTTGGCAAGCGACGATGTGATCAGTTCGGTACTAATAAAAGAAATAGATCGGGTCCAATGACCCATATATTATGTTAGTAAAGTTTTGTAGGGAGCAGAGACAAGATACTCGCAGATAGAAAAGCTGGCATACACATTGATAATTGTAGCTCGAAAACTCCGCCCATATTTCCAGGCTCACACTGTCATCATCTTGATTGACAAACATATGAGACAAGTCTTACTCAAGCCCGAGGTTTCTGGATGGCTGACGAAGTGGTTCATCGAGCTCAGCGAGTATGACCTCCAATATAAGCCACGAACCGCTATTAAGGCCCAAGCCTTGGCAGATTTCATCATCGAGTGCACGTTCAGCCTTGAAGTCCCTAGGCCGGTTGAGCCTGAGATCTCCAGTTCGGGTGAGCCTGGAGCTCTCAGGCCAATAGAGTCCAAACCCCGTGAAGTAGCAGCCAGGGTAGCATCTCTCCTAGTTAGGCCAAACGCAAACTGGGATGAGGAGCCCTGGATCCTTCACGTAGATGGCTCCTCAAACCAACATGGCAGCAGGGTTGGAATAGTCATGTGCAGCTTGGGTGGCACAAAATTGGAATACGCGCTACGCTTTGAGTTCGCGGCATCCAACAATGAGGTAGAGTACGAGGCATTGATAGCCGGGCTGGCCCTAGTCCAAAAGGTAAGAGCGAAACACATAGTTATCTGCAGCGATTCCCAGCTTGTGGTCAACCAGGTTATGGGCGAATATGAAGCACGCGAGCTAACTATGATCGCCTACTTGGCAAAGGTAAAGGAGACTCTGCTCAACTTCTAGTCACACTTCATCAAGCAAATCCCGAGGTCAGAGAACAATGGCCGATGCCCTGTCCCGGTTAACCAACATCAGTCACAACGCAATGAGAAACGTGTACATAGAGGACTTACCTCGACCTAGCATTCTTGGTGGGGCAGAGGAGGTCGCTCCTGTCCTTGAAGTAGAGCCGAGCTGGATCGACCCACTCGCGAGTTTCTTGCTAGATGGGACCCTCCCTACGGACCGCAATGCAGCCAGAAGGGTGCAACGCCAGGTAGCCAAATATGTCATAATAGACGAATGGCTGTACTGATGGTCCTACTCGCTCCCCTACCTGCATTGCTTGCGACCTGCCGAAGTTGAGCTCGTACTCCGCGAAACTCATGAAGGTCTGTGCGGCGAACACTTGGGAGGCAGGGCCCTCACCCAAAAGGCAATTCGACAAGGGTACTACTGGCCAATGATGAAGGCAGAGGCCATCAAGCCCATCAAAAAATGTGACAAGTGTTAGAAGCATGCCAATATCCACCATCAGCCTGCCGCCAACCTCAAGTACCTCACCAGTCCATGGCCCTTTGCACAATAGGGCATCGACCTCCTGGGGCCATTTCCGCCAGCAATAAGTGGAAGGAAGTTCTTAGTGGTGGCGGTAGATTACTTCACAAAGTGGGTCGAAGTTGAACCTCTTGCAATAGTTATAGCTCAAAACGTACAAAACTTCTTTTGGAAGAACATAGTATGTCGCTTCGGGTTACCTCGGGTATTGATCTCCGATAATGGCAAGCAGTTCGAGGACATCAAGTTTCAAGAATGGTGCCAAGATATGGGGATTCAGCATAACTTCACATCGGTCATGCACCCGCAGGCAAACAGTCAAACATAAGTGATGAACAGAGCTATCCTCCGCGGACTGAAAGCGCGACTAGACCGAACTAAAGGGTTGTGGGCGGATGAGCTACCAAGTGTTCTATGGGCTCACCGAACTACAAAAAAAACTGCCACGGGAGAGACCCCCTTTAACCTCACCTACGACACTGAAGCGATAATCCCAGCAGAGATCGAAGTATCTACACTGCGACTAGAAGCAAACGACGATTAGACAAATGGAGACGAGCTACGTACCAACCTTGACCTATTGGACGAGGTAAGAGACCTCGCGTACATCCGAACTACAGCTTACCAGCAAAGAGTAGCTCGGTACTACAATGCTAGAGTAAAAAAGCAGAACTTCCCCGTCGGCGACCTGGTTCCCCGTAAGATCATGGCACCCGAGCCTGGCGTGGGCAAACTTAGACCGAATTGGGATGGGCCCTACCGAGTAAAGAGGGTGCTCGAGGGAGCATACGAGCTCGAAACATTAGAGGGCAAACAAGTAGCTCATTAACTTAAGAGGATACTACCTATAAATTACCAAGTGAAGTGGACTAGGAGTCGCTATTAGAGCCTGAGGGTTAGAATGACGAGCTAACAAGGACCTCAGCACCATAAGACTTAGTCACCTCTTCATGGACACGCAAAGGCAAAATGATAACGAGCTAACAAGGACCTCAGCATCTCATTATCAGAAGCATATGGTCAGTTCGGCAATATAGTCAGTTCGGGAAAAAATGGGTGACAACAACTTAGTCAAAAGAATGTTTCATTACAAAACACTCTGTTTACATTCAAAAAAAATACTTTGTTTACATTCCAAACAGTCTGACAATCTCTGTCCTCACCCTTGGAAGGCACGTCGACTATACCCGAGGGTCCTACCTCATCCTCGGAATCCGATTCTCCATCAGCCGCGTTGGCCATCTCCTGAGTAATGCGCGAAGTAGTTATGGCGCTGATATCGAGCTCAGGGTACGTATTCCTGATCATCCACCGGCTCAGTTTAAAACCCCTTCTGTACGAGCCCACCATCAGGTTGTCAAAGCACGACGAGGCGATCAACGACCTTCTTCTTGGCATCCTCGATGCCCTGAGAAAAGATCTCTGTCCTCTCCCTAATATCCTCTTGAAGGTATTTAGCCTGATGCTGCAAGTCCAACCTCAGATCCGCCATATGCTTCACCACCACTCCCATGACCTCGGTGTCTCTCTGAGACCTCGCTAGCCTGGCCTGTGCAGCATGAGAAGCTGCTTCGGCAGCGCAAAAAGCCTCTTCGGCAGCTCATGCCCGCCTCGAACTCCTCTCTGCTTGGGCCACTAAGGCATGGATAGAGGAGTTTACCTACCAAAAGGAAAAATAACGAGAATGAGCAACAGCGAGAAAGGTAATGACAAGGAGCCCGACAAGAAATCGCTGCATGCCCGCCTATATGGTTCAAAGGAAGCTCAGTCCAAGCCACAACCTCCTCGGGGTAAATGGCCTCCCTACTTTTTTGAAGGGCATGGTTCAGCGACAACACGCTCCTGAACTCGCCTTAGCCTCCCGAACCCCGAAGACCCAACTCGCATATAAGCAGTCTCAGTGTAAGGAGCCTCCGTATAAGCAGCCTCGGCGTAAGGGGCCCCTACCGCTTCTTGTATGGGCGGATCCACTGGCAGGTAGCCTGGCACCTCAGGCTCCGGATCTTGGGGCAGTTCGGCACAAGTCCGTTTGGCAACTCGCTTCCTCCTCTTCATGGCATGAAACAGGTTCCCACCACAGGTCTTCTCTGCGTCCATCACACCTGCACAAAGAGCTCGACATCAGGAAAACAAAAGAACGGAAAGGAAAACAAAAGGCAAGCCTCTGAGCAATGAACCTACCCGAACTCAGGCCGGCCTGGATGAGCTTGGCCTCCGTTAGATAATGGTGGCATTTTAGCCCAAGCTGGGCCCATTCCCGGAGGCCCTTCGTCGTCTCCCTATCTAGCATAACACCGGCATCGGGGGCAGCCATCCCCCACCCGGTTTGGAATGACCACCCCATTGCACTTCGCACCCCGAAGTAGTCATATTTTCATGCCGGGACCTTGTTGGGAAGATCGTGTAAAAGCTTGAAACCCGGGCGAGGAGACAGGTAGTATGCCCGCCTACGCCCGGGAAGGGGACCCACTTGCTTCTTAAGCATTAGAATGGAGGAAACGATCTCAAGGTCTAAAGGCAAAATCTGTTCGCAGAAGAGGGAGATAGTCCTAACCAAATTTCGGATAGAATTTGGGTGGAGCTGACCAATTGTAACGCCGAAGTGGTTCATAACCTTGACGATGAGATGGTGGAAAGGTAGGCGCAACACAGCGGCAAGCTGCTCCTGGAATATCACGATCTCGTTAGGACCGTGTTACCAAGGGAAGTTGCCCGAGGGTATAAAGTAGGTATACTCCCTAGGCCAGTTAAACTAGGTGATAAGGGAGTAAAGCCCCTCAGGTGTCATGGTTGAGGGCCCAAACTTGTCCAATGTCCGACCTCGACGGGAGGAGGACGCCAAACTACCCGAGGCGACAGTCTATGGGTTTGAACTCTTCCTTGAGCTCCTCCTTGAGCTCTACCTCAGGTTCACTAAGGCTGTCGGAGGTTGCAGCTCGGTTCGTAGAACCTGCATCTGACCCCCTCGAAGAACTGTCTGAGTTATCCGAGCTAGACATCGGGAGGAAAAGAATACTAGGAAGAAAGGACCAACTCACCCAGAAAAAACAAACGGACTACGGAAGGTTGACGTAAGCTAAAAACTTGGACGCGAGCTAAAAAAAATGGACGTGAGCTGGAACTTGGACGCGAGCTCAAGAAGCAAATGCAGGAGAATGGCAATGGAAAGCGACTGAGGATCCCCCACTATTTATACCCATAGTGACCGAAAACCGACGATTCTGATCGAGGCAAATCCAACGACCCACGATCAAGCTGACCGCACGCCTCCTAAGACCGAGATGTGATTGGTCGCACGTCTTTTGAAACTGAAGCAGCGCCGGTGCACGTCTCCCCGCATTGAAGGCAGTAGCAACGTGTTTTTCAAATTTGAAATAACGCCCACTGTCACGTCTCCCAGCCGCACGATTTTTTAAATTTTGAAATAATGTGCATTGTCACGTCTTCCAGCATTTAAAGACGGATTGGCGCGTTCCCTGACTTTTTTTGGCGCTCGAGAAACCCGAAAATCTTCTGACGAACGCACACTTCACGCTATTAGTAAACCGGTTCGAAGTACGGGTCAAATCCACCCGCCACCTCGCAAACTCCCCGTGCCAGGGCAAGCCCCTTAGCGCGAGGAGTGGGGGGCAATTGATGAAGGAAGATTTGGCCCGACCTCTTGACCACCCAACACGTGGCAGAAGCAACAGTTCAGCATGGCAGTACGCTCAAGGCGCAGGCTCCGAGGAGGAACCAGCGGTCCAAGCTCCCCCAAAAGGTGCCCGAACTCTCCCTTTGACCCCGAGCCTTACGAGGAGCGCAAAGGGCAACAACCCAAACTGGCCCGCCCAAGGGCAGTTCGGGTCACACCTCTACCCGAACTCAAGGCTTCACCTTGCACACCACTCCAGCACTTCGACTCCAGGCCACCGAACTGAACAACCGTACCTAACACCAAAGGAGTTCGTATCCTGAGGCGGCACACCTGACTGACTTAGGATCTGACGCTTGACAGCCGCACCTCAATGGCCACCTGCCATCGCCACCTCCAGTCAAAGAGACGGCTATGACGAAGAGAGCAGTGGCAGTTGTCTGCCTCAGTAGAGGTGATGACACCCGAACTGGCAGAAGTGCAGAGGTAATGATACCCGACCTAATATGAGCTTGGGAGTGAGTGCACGAAGTGGTTATAAAAGGCTTTCTTCCCCCGAAGAAGGAGGTATGTGATAACTTTGCGCCATCTGGTTTATTACCTTGCCTTTGAGAAGATACTAACTTGAGTTTCAGAGCACTCTCACCGGGTTTCTCCCCGGAGATATTTGCTTTCTTCTCCGTTTTAGGCACCTTCTACTCTAGTCATAGACAAGATCGTTGACAATTAAGACCGACCAGATTGCGCTCCATCAACATACGAAAACAAAATTTTTGGAAATATAAAAATAGAACGGGAGAAGTTGAAAACCTGGAAGGAGTGGGCCATTTCATTCTGGGCCACCTCCGACCTAAGCAAAATCACAGATGTAAAGTGGTGGTGGATTCGGGGAGGGAAGAAGACTAGAAATACGTAGAGGTATCACCGTATCAGGTAGCCGGACTGATGACGATGATCTTTGACAGTCTGAATATCCACAATAGCGATTGATGGGATTTGATGCGAATTGAATCATTTTTCTTGTAATTTTTGCAGGCGAATTATCTGCTTCGCTATCAACTTTAGTTGATTAGATTGGACCAGGCCCCTTTTGAGGGGGAGATACACACTTGAGAGAAGAGCCAAGCCCAGTTGGCGTACGGTTGACATGTCAACATCAAGACCATAGATGATTACGGACGAAAGGCAAATCGAGGTCGTTTGTGGGAGCCAGTTCTGCTGGCTGGTGAGATGCCAGACAAGGACAGGCCTGCCCTTAAATTAAGCGAATAACGGACATCCCCAACAGGATCAGGCTTTCTCCCGAACCACGAACCTCCCTCCCCCTTTCACCGTCCTCACCCAGATTAATCTAGATTTTAGAAGCAGCATCTATATTATATTATATAGTATATACAAACACGCCCTCTTTCTCTCTCTCTCTCTCTCTCTCTCTCGCTCATTAGGGTACTAGACACAAAAAGATAAGTTGCTCGTGAAAGTTTGGGATATCTGATCAGCCTGATCTCTCTCTCTCTTCTCCCAACTTCAGTGTAATAACTAAAGATTTTTTATTTTTTATTTTTTTTAAGGGATACGATTTATGTTGCAGAGAGGCCACGAAACGAATCTTCTGCTGGCTATTTCACATGAGCAACTGATTTAGAACACCACTATGACTCTATGAGTACGCCACGGATATTCAGATCCTTTCTTTTTCCATAGTTGAAAGTTTCAAGTTTTCAGTGCAGGTGTTCTATTAACATCTTCCGGCCACTTGAATAAAAAAAAAAAAAAAAGAGGACTTCTTTAAAAAAAATCAAAAATTGTGGTATATATGTTAAGAAGGGTATAGGCCCATCGTGATTCTTGAGTCTTGACTGACATAGACATGGCACGAGAGGACAATAAAAATAAACAATATGGATAATATTAAGTATTCCCCCACATTACATGGAAAGTTTGGATGTTCCGATTAATATTTCATCCCTCTCATCTGGCCCAAATCTCTCCTTTTGTCCCACAAATACCTCACACACACACCCCTCATATTCTGCCTTTGTTATTTTCTAATATATAATGTCTGTGAGACTTTTCTCGATCGAAAGATAAAACTTATGCTCTTAACAAACTATCACTAGATTTCCTAATTAAAGCCTAACATGGGAATCGATTCTAATTTTTAAAAGAAATTGATGTTGCACAATTTGGGTACTCCTATCTAGCACTGTTGACTGGTTCCTACCTGGCAACGAACGGCACTGAGAAGAAGATGGTGAAGAATTCTCGGGGGATTTGTCCGGTGGGAATACTCTGACGCTTAAGTTAGAACATTAGAGAAAATAGTGAAGAGTGTAAAAAAGGCTAAGAGTGTAGGTCACACTAGATCACTGAATTAGCTCGGGAGTAAGTAAGTTTCAGATAAGATCTTAGATGTTCAAGAGAGAGAGAGAGAGAGAGAGAGAGAGAGATTCCCTTCAACTAGGGAGCTCTTATATAGGCGTTCTTGTCAAATCGGGTGTAACCTCCACTAGGTTCTGTCATACCTGTTATCTACCAGGGCTGTGCAGGTAATCGTTGCAGGGTATTATCCAATCGGATGAATGACACGTCCCAAGAGGACAAGCACGCCACCATTTGTCGAGAGACGTGGATGCAGTCTGTTGAATTGGCAGGGACTGTGCCGTCGGTCAGGAAATGTGGCACAATCTGACGGGTACAGTCTTGTCAGATAGAAGCTTCTTGAAAGCATAGCGTCGTTTAGCCGTGAGCTATTCTGTCGCGTAGCGAGCTATCCTGTCGCGAATTACTTTGCAATAATCTCCTTAGGGTACTTCGAGGTGACCCCTCTCAAGGTTGCCTTTGGGGCAATTTTTCTGCCCAAGTGTTGGAGCGAGCCGATTATTCTAACTCACAAATTGGGGTAAACATGTCTTGAAGTATTCTCTTTCAGTAGCGAGCTCCCCCTATAACGATGTACCTAACTGCCGTATGAACTGATTACTTAGTCAACGTCAGATTGTGGTGTTTAGCTGTTCCTAGTAGTGAATTATATCCACGTATCATTTCAATAAATCGGATCAAATCATCATCCATCACAAATGTTTATCTTTTTCTTCTTCTTCCACGGCAGTCACAATCATCACAGGTTAATTGTTTTTTTTTGATAACATCATTTATTTGGTGACTCCAGCACGCACAACGTAACTTTGTCCTCTCTTTTTTATGCTAGTCATTGTCGCTCATGGGTGGTTGCGCCATTAATCCCACATTCTGGATCTCATTTTGATAAACTGCTGGACACATGTCGGATGAAAGACGAAGACACTAGTCTTTGGTAACGAAAGAAAGTTTCTCAAAGCAGGTTATTTCCTAAAAGAAACGAGATGCGTCCAACTCATAGAGGTTAATTACAACGATGAAATAATAGCAGGAGCAGGCTAATAGAATGGCCACGTCCTACAATAAAATGATAAACGTCCCGAGATACCCTTCCAAAGTGACAAACTGACAACCTTATAAAGTAGATAGCAGACAATTTCTTTTATAGTTGTTGAAGGTTAATATATTGCTATTTTAATTTTTATAGGAAAAAATAAAATATATACAAATTAAATATTACCATTTTAATATTTAGACATGAAAAAAGAAAAAAGTTTTAAAAAATATTTTCAAATATAAAATACATAAAAATATAAAAATTATAAAAACATAAAATATTATAAAAATTGTAAATAAAATAAAAAAATGTTTTTAAATTATAGAAACTATAGAAATTGATAAACAAAATCAGAAAATTAAAATTGTAGAAAAAACACCAAAAATTATAGAAAAACATGAAAATTACAAATAAATAACAAAAAATATAGGAAAATTTATAGATTGTAGAAAATAGAAAAATGTAAAAAAAAATAAAAATTATAAAAAACATTGGAAATTATAACAAAACACTAAAAAACAAGAAAACGGAAAACTGAAAAAGATCAATTTTCCTCTAACTCACCATTCAAGGTTGATTTGGTCATAAAAATTATTATTTATGTTGGCATAGACACCTCTATTAAGAAGTATTAATGGTATACTAACGGAAGATGAATTTTGAAAAATAAAAACTTAATAATATGATGAATTTTAGATATTTTAAAAATTTGTAATAAATACATTTAAGAAGAATGTTGAAAATTTATGATAAATTTTAAACAATTTCCCAAAAATAAATAGAAACTGACAGACAGTCTACCACCACAAGCACAAATATAATGCATGTGTTGACTCTTGAAATTAAATTAGTATTGGGCCAGTTATGGTTACAAGTTGTCAAAAAGACTCAAAACTCTGGCGTCAATCTGCTTATCTGCAGCCCTCGTCTGAGACGGTGACCTGTCAAGTAAATATATAACTATACATATATAGAGAGAGAGATTACTTGCTGCGCGCAGTTAAAAGTCGTCGTTTATATATATATATATATAATACAAGAGTTATTCTCTTTAAACGCAAGCGAATGCGACCCTGACCTCTACATTCAACGCAATTGACCTTGAAAACCCCTTCCATTCGCAAGAAGGCCTCTAATGCAACGCAACCGATAGATATGATTGACCGACCTTCTTCTATACATTATATTCTGTGTGCGCTACGTACGTGTGTCCATCTCCATACTCCATTCCCTATCATGCCAAAGCAATACCCTAAAGGAGGAAGTGACTAATTAGAAATGTATTGCTTGCTAGTTATACTTGCTATAGTTATAATTTGTAAAGCACAAATTAAAGCATATAATCATGTCCAATCTTGTTAATTAATCAAATCGCTTCATTAACAAAAGTAGATAGGAGTGATTAAACTAGACTTAATTTTTTTAATATATATATATATATATATATTTAAAAGAAAAAGAAACAATTCTTAATTTTTGTTAATTACATATAAAATCGAAAAAGAAAAATCAAGGAGGATTTTTGTTGGCCCATCAAAAATAATTTATGTATTAAGCTAGATAGGTCAAATATAAATTCAGTGAATTAAGCTAATTAAGAAGCAGACAAACGTCCTCTATAAAAATGAAATATATATTGGCCTTTGATTGATGATGATAAATCTCGGTTCCCAAGGACATCCGGTAGTCCTCTTTATTAATTTTATCACACTTGCAATATTCACGATATTATCTATTTGTATTTTTTATACGGTGTGGACTTTAAAGACTTAATTAGGAGGCGGCCCAAGTCCCAACCCGGCCGAAGACCAAAGTCGGTCCCAATTAAAACCCAAACCAAACTGGTCGGTCGACCTCACCTAAGGGGCACAAGGGCTGTCTCATAACTATATAAGCAGTGCAAAGTGCAAGGTGGAAAGTGGAAAGTGGAAAGTGGATACTGGAAAAGGAAGGGAGTTTTTTTTTTTTTCAGTAATTCATTTCACATAAATATAAAGCTGGGTTGTAACTTGTAACGTTTGTCATATTAATTAGGAAAAGTGAAGAGTGAAGACGCCTGACTCTAATAGGTAAGCTAGCTAACTAGGCCGACGGACGAGGGGAGAGGGAGAGAGAGAGAGAGATGGTAATAGCCAGTGAAGATGGGAAGGGGTTAGTAATGGGGATACCTCCCTTCTCTTCCAGAGCCGCTCACTTCGTGCTGCTGCATGGCATCGGAGGCGGTGCCTGGTGCTGGTATAAACTCCGGTGTCTCATGGAGAGTTCCGGTTACAAGGTAACGTGCATCGACCTCAAGAGCGCCGGCATCGATCCTTCTGATCCCGATTCAATTCTTTCGTTCGACCAATACAATCAGCCACTCGTCGACTTCTTGTCCCACTTGCCGCAGGACCAAAAGGTAAACTCTCATCCATCGCTACCTTCTTCTTCTACTTCTTCTGATTTCTGGTATTAATATATAAATATATATATTAATTTTGCTGGATTTAATTAGGCCAATATTAATATTAATTTTGCTTGGGTTGGGCTGATTGGTCAGGTAATATTGGTGGGACACAGTGCGGGAGGACTGAGCGTGACGGATGCGATTTATAAGTTTCCGAAGAAATTAGGGATGGCGATCTACATAGGAGCAACGATGCTTCGGTGGGGGTTCCAGACGGACCAGGATATCAAAGATGTAATTTTCATGACTAATTTGACTTGTTCTCATATTGCAACTATACATGAACTTAGCTAGTTAGCTAGTTGCCTAGTTCATACCATACTACCTAATCGTCAAACCCTTCCTCTTCTTCCTCCTCTCTCCTCAGACCTCACATTATCACATACATAGTACTAGTACGTACGTTTCTTAATTGCTTGTTCAAATTACAGAGTGAGTACAGAGACGGTAATTCCTTATTAATTAAGGGTATATCCTAATTTTGTATATATATATATAATCTATTGATGGAGTGGAGGATAGGATAGGAGGGTCCGAACTCTGAACTGTGAATTGTGAAATGGATGGATGGACATGGAAGCTGGAGCGGCCATTGGAATTGGAGGCGGCTGAGCTGCAGAAATGGCGCGTTGAGTCCTGTTTGGGGATGGAGGCAACCTAAAAGGTAAAAATAACATGGAATGAATGGGTTGAGACTTGGGTGGGGTTACATCTTACAATTTAGGATGGATTTAACTATTACACGACACGTATACCGTATACGTCAGGCCAGGCCAGGCATGAGTATGCCCAAAAGGTCAAGTTTTTACGTACTCTCCTCGTCCAGTCGTCCTCACTCCCCACTCCTCACTCCTCTCTCCTCCCTCCTAAGTCATATTATATACCACATAACATCACATATACTTTTATCATCATCTCCTTCCCTGCATGCCCAACCCTCTCTATCTCTCAAGGTTCAATAATAAATATAAATCAACACTGCACTTAATTACCCCCTATTCTTTCTTTCTTTTTTTTTTTTTTTTTAATTTTAGCGTTCTTGTGGAATCTGGAATCCTACACTTACGCCTTATCCTAATAAAAATTCATCAAAATTCAAAAGATGGTTCTCATTGATCAAGTCAAACTCTGAAAAGTGAGAGTGAGAGTGGATATATTGTTAACATTAGAAAAGAATTAAGTTTGACCAATCAGAACGACCCTGTGTACGTCTTACAAGGCCGTAAGCCACGGTTTTAAATCATCATCATATATCATGACGTATTGGTATTTAGTTATTTATCAATACCGAGGAGGACCAAGACTGGCACCGTTTTAGCTGAGGCCGAGGGTGAATTAGGATTTTTTTGGTATTCTGTGTCATACATCATTAATAACTTCCCCTTTTTTCCCAAAAGTACTGGTTGCGGGATTATTCCATTACTGAATAAACCAGCTAACACATGGCCCGTGTCATTCCATTTTCACCTGTAAAAAATTAAACAAGAGTTTGTAAGTACAATGCATGCAAGCTTTGCCTAGATTTTCTACTCATTTTTCCTGCCCACTCCCTATCCGCCCTGAGTTGCAGCCACACATC
Source organism: Nelumbo lutea (assembly GCF_056320005.1). Taxonomy (NCBI): domain Eukaryota; kingdom Viridiplantae; phylum Streptophyta; class Magnoliopsida; order Proteales; family Nelumbonaceae; genus Nelumbo; species Nelumbo lutea. The sequence continues at coordinate 896,109 of NC_142685.1, read as the reverse complement.
TCTTAATTCATAATAGAGATGTATGACTCTAATTCAGGGCGGGTAAGGAGTGGATAGAAAAAGTGAGTAGAAAATCCCGAATGGCTTTGTACATCTGATCTGACCTTGGTGGTGTATGATGATATGGAACAATGAACAAACAGGGGGCTCCAGATCTTTCCGAGTTTGGGGACGTGTATGAATTTGGATATGGATTGGGAAGGGATCATCCTCCCACCAGCGCCATTATAAAGAAAGAGTATCAGCGCAAGATCATCTATCACATGAGCCCTCAAGAGGTAATTTTCAATTTTGCCCCTGATCACATGTACATAATCTACTCCAAAAGTCATCAACTAAACTCATATGAATTATATATATCAGCCTCCCCTATTTCAAAACTCTTTTAAGTGTTGATTTATGTTTTTGTGAATTGTGGTGGGTGAAACAGGACTCTACTCTGGCATTAATGCTTCTGAAGCCAGGGCCGCTTCTGGCATTACTAGGAGCGCAGTTAATTGAAGGAATAGGTGCCGATGATATCACTCGAGTTTACATAAAGACATTGCACGATCAGGTCATCAAGCCCCAGCAGCAAGAAGCCATGATACAAAAGTGGCCGCCCTCTACTGTGTACACGTTGGAGAGTGACCACAGCCCTTTTTTCTCTGCTCCTTTCATGCTATTCACTTTGCTGCTCAAAGCCGCTGCTTCAGCAAACTGCATTTAGACTCTACCTATGACGTACCTATGTTTCTCAGCTTGCTTCTTCATCTCCATTCTCCATTCTTCATTCCACACGCATCAACCAACCTTTATATCAATATATATATATATATATATGTATGTATTTTTTACAAATAAAATTTTAGATTTTATTTATTAGCATTTAATTAAACAAGGTAAGGAGGCAGGGAGCTAGCCCTCACCTTAGACTTTAAAGTTCAATTAGAGAACAATTGAGTATATTTTCTTGTACGTGTAAGTCGAACAACATCAAAATCTAAGTCAAAATGGTACGCGAATAATAATAATAATAATAATAATAATAATAATAATAATAATAATTGATGACAGACAGGCCAGGCCACAGCAGCCACCTTTCAAAAATTAAGGCAGTTGGCATGCAATTGGGAAGGGAACTGAAATAAATAGAGGTAATAATTGCAATTGTATTGCATGGGGATGGGGAAGGTGCTTCAGCTTCGATACCAGAGAATCCGCACTCCAAAATAATACATGTTTAATTGTTTATATGGACTTTATTATTTACATATGGGGATGGCAAGGCTAAAATTTTCACCACTATTTATAATTACTATTATTTTGATTTCCAATTTCCTGTTTCCACACATACACATACAAAAAAAAATCCCATCTTGATAAACGTGAAATGAATAGTACTTATCCAATAACAAATAAGGTATTATTTATCAAAATTCATAGGTAGGTTTTGATTGGCAAAAACTCTTTTCATACCATATCTTAACATAATCCAAAAGTTTTTGCGTCTAGGCCTAGCGAGTGGAGAGATGGTGGTGGTGGTGGAGCCAATAGTCATTCGGGTTTGTGTAAACGGCATCAAAATAAATAGTACTTCATCCGGGGCCAACTGTACCTTCAGTTTTGGCTTTCAAAAACAAGGCTTCACTATTACTACTTTCACAGTTCACACGATCACGATGTGCGTGATGTTGAAAGCAAAACAACTACGCTTTGACAAAGGCAACCACATTACATTTATATATTATATCTTTACACATCACTAAACATTCCATTTCCTGATCCTGCTGTAAAAATCCATGTGGATTGTGGACCGAGATGTAGCAGACCTGAGGGAGGTTGAATCCAAACCAATATCCAAATTACCGACTCTCTCCTTCAGTTCAAACGTGGCCCATGTTTACTTTGGCCACTAGTGTGGCAATGGATGATACAGGCATCATGGAGAAATCAATAAAACCCCCTTTTTTTGTTTCTATAATTTTGGACATGAGCAATTAAGTCCTCCAACTCAGGTCCAGCACCCATATCCAATCCAGATAGCTGGGATATATGGCCTTTAACATCTTATCAGTTTCTATTGAAAAATGAAGTCACTATAACTTTGGAAGAGAAGCTTTGAGGTGCGTCTAAAAACATTATCTTTAGAATGTTATATGCCCCCACTCAGTTTCACTAAGTTTGCTGTTGGGTTATATGCTGTTGGATTACAGGCAAATCTGTTCTCAGGATACAACAGAGCCTTGGGCGAGAATCTGCAACCAGCAAAGTTGAAGAATATCTGGAGAAACCTTCTGTGAGACTGTAATAGACCGGACTGAAAGAGAGAGAAAGTGGATTTCAAAAATGTGTTTTTGAAGTCTGATTAATGCTCAAATAGTTTATGAAGAAATATGAAGAAAATGTAGGTATTGGCTTAGAGAAGGCACCTTGAACCGTCGCAATTTTAAACATTGTGACTGTTTAAAAAGTAGTTAACAGTTAATGACTATTAACTTTGAATTGTGCATCTTAATCACACCCGGTTGAATTGTAACCGTTGATCTCATCAACGGTGATCAACGGTCAACATCGCACCAAAACCAAAGCCACCCTTCGCGAGCCACGCGGGTGCACACGAAGTGCAAGCAAAGTGCGCCTCTAAGCGCTTCATTGCATTGCACACACGTTGCGCAGCATCAAAGCCCCATACTCTCCTCTACTATTTCTAAGGAGTGTAAATTAACTCCTATTAAAATACTGAAATCAAAGCGTACAATTTTCCAATGTGGGACAAGTTCAAAACTGGATTTTGTAAGAGAAAAGCTAATTTTTCAATCAAGTGTGTAGGTGCAATTTCTCATGTAATTGACCAATCAAACCCATTGGATTTAATCTTTTATGAGATTAAAATCCAATAGTCCCCCACATTGATTGATCAATTACATAGTTCTCTCTCAATTCAAACTACTATGACAGTTATGTATACAAAAGGTATTTATCAACTTAAACCTTTTTGTCAGTATAGATATATTAGAGCCTTGTCAAAGTTATTGGTGGTAAGACCTTAAACCAATTACTCTCAAGACAGGCTAGAGACACCCATACACACAATAATGTCCAGTCTCAAAAAGAGTTTCAAGTTTTGCTCAGCACTGCTATGACCATGTGCTTCTTTTCTGGTTTCATGAACAATCTAGAGAGCAAACCTAAACTCTCATGAGAAATGGCACAACTTCTATGTTCACATAGGTGAAGCTCCACCATGTGTTCCGTTATTTGACACATTTCAGAACTTCATTAAGAGTTTAACTCAACCTCTCATCATAATGGGCAAATGTATATATCAGCATTATTATGTTTAAAACCAAAAGCTAGAATGAAAAATCAAATTCCTCATGCCACTGTTTAGGTGCTTGTTTTAATCCATATAGTGATTTAACCAATTTACAGACTTTCTTCTCATTTCCAGGAAGAACAAATTCTTCTAGTTGTTTCATATAAACCTCTTCATTTAAATCACGATTTAGGAAAGCAGTTTTAACATCCATTTGATGAACAGATAAGTGATAAATGGATGCTAATGCTATGAGTGTTCTAATAGAAGTTCTAACCACTGGTGCATCGGTGTCAAAGTAATCGATCCCTTCCTTTTGAATAAATCCTTTGGCTACCAATCTAGTGTTATGGGCCCGTGAATAGGATCTCATCACGGGTCAGTCCATGGGGAAAACCTCATGTTTTTCCTTGTTCCTCCATTTCCTTGAAGAACCTATCTTTCCGCCCTAAAGGTGATTTGTTCAAGAGATCACCAACTCTCCTTTGCTTTCTTTTCTTGACTAAAATTTTTCATGCCTTTATTAAATAATATCAGCTCCTTAAATAGGAGATTACAAGAGGTAGAATCCTACTTTTAGGAGGACTCCTTGCTAATCTACTACTCTATCCTATTAAACTTATAAGATAAGACTGAACTGATAAGATAAGATAAGACTTCCTTAATCTATCCTACTGAATTGATAAGATAAGATAAGAACTGTAATTAGATAAGATAAGGCTCCCTTAATCTATCATACTAAACTGATAAGATAAGATAAGACTCCTACTAATCTCCGCTACTGAAAGCAGATAAGGTAAGAATACTGAATAGATAAGATAGGATGAGAACACTAAATTGCTACTGCTGAGAACACTAAATTACTACTGTTGTTGCACTAAATTACTACTGCTGCTGCCGGCGCCCACATCATTACCAAGATTTGACCTCCTGGATCGGGTTCCAATGAAGAAGGTTCATCCTCAGACATCTATAGTGAGATACCAAGATTTGACCATGCGTAGCTGCATTCTTTGTCGCGGCCAACTGTAGCCTTAAGGTACTTCTGAGATGTCTTGAACTGTAGAGTACAAAGATTGTGAAGGCCAAGCTGGTGCCACTGAACCACATCATCTGGATCCTCTTCTATTGCCTGTTTTAGTGTGTATAGAGCTTGCTCTTCCACTTCCGTCAAATCATTATGTCCAATTCCAAACATTGCTGCAATTTCATGTTGAGCGTTGTGAACCATGGCAAGTCCTGCCCATGCTATCCAAAGCTCAATTGTTGTAGAGTCCCCTTCTCTGAGTATTGAAGCCATTTCATTCGCAGCCCATGAAAGTTGTTCAGTGGGATCTTGAGACCTTTTTGCATCCTTGATACGATGAAGTGCAACAGCATATCAAATTGACATGCAATTAGGCTCCAACTTTGCTGCCTTCTCCAGGCATTTCCCAGCACTTCTATGATCACCAACCAAATAGTATGCATTAACAAGATTCATCCAGATATGTGCAACCCTAGGATCTGATTTGACTGTAGCTAACAAACTCTTTTGCAACATTTGTAGCCGCAACATGAGGCATGCGAGCTCCTTCACCAGCGATGATGACCTTGGAGTAGTTGCTTTTATTCTTCTTTGAACTCTCATCGATGGAATCCTCGATGACAACGGATTCCTGCTTAATCGGAACATTCTGGGTGTTGCTAACATACGCTAGGGCAACGACCTGCTGTTCGTCGGACGATTCTGCCATGTTTGGTCGGCGACGGTTGTGGTTGCGACCCCTTCCGGGTTCCTTTCCTTACTGAAAAAGTACAACTCCATCAAGCACCTTAATTCTCGGACGTCGTCCTTGATCTCGCGCACCCGCTTGCTGTTTTCCACGAGTTTGTACTCCAGATCATGAACCCTAGACATCAATTGCTCAAAATCACCCATGATGCGTTGCTCTGATACCAAATGTTATGGGCCCGCGAATAGGATCTCATCACGGGTCGATCCACGGGGAAAACCTCATGTTTTCCCTTGTTACTCCCTTTCCTTGAAGAACCTATCTTGCCGCCCTAAAGGTGATTTGTTCAAGAGATCACCAACTCTCCTTTACTCTATTTTCTTGACTGAAATTTTCGATGCCTTTATTGAATAATATCAGCTCCTTAAATAGAAAATTACAAGAGGTAGAATCCTACTTTTAGGAGGACTCCTTGCTAATCTATTACTCTATCCTATTAAACTTATAAGATAAGACTGAACTGATAAGATAAGATAAGACTTCCTTAATCTATCCTACTAAACTGATAAGATAAGATAAGAATTGTAATTAGATAAGATAAGGCTCCCTTAATCTATCCTACTGAAATGATAAGATAAGACTCCTATTAATCCCTGCTACTGAAAGTAGATAAGGTAAGAATGCTGAATAGATAAGATAGGATGAGAACACTAAATTGTTGTTGCTGAGAACACTAAATTACTACTGTTGTTGCACTAAATTATTGCTGCTGCTGTCGGCGCCCACATCATCTAGCCTTAAAAGTTTGTATAGTTCCATCAGTGTTGTATTTTCTTCTAAATACCCATTTACATTTTATTGGTTTTGATCATAGAGGCAAGTCTATTAGTACCCATGTGTTATTTGACATTATTGAATCCATTTAATCATTTATAGCTTTCTTCCAAAAAACAGCATCTCTAGAGGTCATGGCCTCATTGTAAGTTTTTGGATCATTTTCAATGTTTAGGACAATGAGTATCTTATTTAAAATCTTCTCTGTATCAGCCTCAACAAAAAATACAATTGACTGAGTAGAGATAAAATCTGAACTGAAGTGTTTTTCTGTTCTTTGTCTTTGACTTCTTCTAGGTCCTATTGTAGGTGTTACAGTTGTGTCATTTCTTCTTTCAGTCTCATTATTATCAACATATATTGAGATCTGAGTTTCTCTTTCAGGTTCTCTATCGTTTTCCGTGAATTCACTTTTTGTGAATTCAGAATAAAGTTTATTTTCAAATAATTCAACATCTCTAATTTCAATTATTATGTTGAACTCTAAATTAGAAGCATATAGGCTTTGCTATGTTCTGCATATCCAACAAGCATAATTCTCTTAGCTCTGAGTCATAACTTGGTTCTTTTAGGATGTAGAACTCTATAATATGCTAAGCACCCCTACACTTTTAGATATGCAAAATTAGGCTTTCTTCCTGTCCATAATTCATATGGGCATTTGTTATTAACTCTAGAAACAATTCTGTTATGTAAATGATATGCTGTTAAGAGTGCTTCCCCCTACAGGTTTAAAGGTGCATTAACTTTTAACATGCATTTTATCATTTTTGTAAGTGTTCTATTTTTCCTTTCGGTCAGACCATTCTGTTGAATGGTATAAAGAACAAAACACTGATGTATTATTTCAAATTCTTCATAGAAAGAATTAAACTCATTTTTAAAGTATTCAACACCCCTATCACTTCTAAGGATTTTATTTTTCTTTTATAGTTGATTTTCAACTTTAGTCTTATACAATTTAAACATGTCAAATGAATTAGTTGTAGAAGTTGAGAATTTCTCTCAACATTAGGAAAATGTTTCTTACCCATTTTAGATTTTACACATATCTCACATTTTTTAGTTGATTTATTCCTGTAAGCAATTATACCAAGTTTGCTCATCTTCTTTATAGACTTAAAATTCAAGTGTGTTAATCTATCATGCCATAAAGAGAGAATCAACAATATAAGCAGAAATTTTTCCTTCATTAATATTTAATTTGAACATACTATTACAACCATATTCCTTTCCAACAAACATCTCATTCTTGGATATGATTAGTTTGTCGGATTCAAGGACAACTTTGAATCCCCTCTTACAAATAAGATTTACTGAGACCAAGTTCTTTCTAATGTCAAGAACATGGAGAACATTCAGGAGAGTCGGTGTTTTTCCGAAGGTGAAGTTTAACTTTACGTTGCATCTTCCAACAACTTTGACACATGTTTTGGTTTCCCATCTGTACCTCATGGCCATCAATCACTTCTTCATGTGTCTTGAACAAGGACTTGTCCTTACAAACATCGACTGTGGCACCTGAATCAAACCACCATTTAAAAGACGATTCTGCCATATTGAGTTCAATAATCATGACCACTAGATTATCTTCTACCATATTTGTAGACTTGGTTTCGCCTTTTCGATGTCGACAGACTCGGGCATAATGCCCATTCTTTCCACAAACATAACAAGATCATTTCTTATTGTTGCTCTTCTTAAAGTTCGCATCATTCTTCTTTACTTGTAATGCAGGGTTAGTCTTCTTCGATCCGTTTTCCACAAAATTGACTCTAGAGTTCAACATACCGGTCAGGGTCTTATCCCTACTATCTCTAATTAGAGACTCTTCTTCAATACGTAGATGTTGAATTTGCTCCAATATAAGTTCTTCAGCCTTGTGCAGAAGGTTCTTCCTGTAATCCTTCAAAGAGGGTGGAAGTTTGACAATAATTGCTCCCACTTGGAAGTCATTCATGGTGAAGTCAAAATATTATGCAATAAGACACTTATTCGTACTTGTTTCTTGCACCTTGTATTTGAATTCCATGACCTTCTAGATTTCTTTTGGAGATGTAAGTTCCTTGTAGAAGTTATAGAGCCAGTCTGATAAGGCATTCAGTATGTGTCATCGGCACAAAAGTGAATCATCTTCTCGTTTTGCTCTTTCCTTCTTTAGTTTTTCTAAATCTTTATCAGTGGGTTCAAGAAGTGATTGCAGATTTGAGTCTAATAAATAGTATAGTTTTAATATAGTTAGAAAGAAAATCATCTTGTCTTGCCATCGGCTGAATTTTGCTCTATCGAACTGGTCTACTCAAACAAGATCTTGGTTCATCATCTTGGTCGAAACCATGCTTGTTTCTGCCTCCATTGCAAAATAACATTATAAAATTGTTGAAAAATCGAGTCATTGTAACTTTGGAGGAGAAGCTCTAAGGCGCGTCTGAATACACTGTCTTTAGAACGTCATTTGCCCCACTCAGTTTCACTGAGTTTGCTGTTGGGTTACAGGCAAATCCGTTCCTAAGATACAATAGAGCCTTGGGCGAGAATCTGCAACCAACAAAGTTGAAGAATCTTTAGAGAAACCTTTTGTGAGACTAGCAAACCGGACTGAGAGAAAGAAAGTGGATTTCGAAAATGTGTTTTTGAAGTCTGATTCATACTCCTTAAATAGTTTATGAAGAGGTATGAAAAAAATGTAGGTGCTAATTTAGAGAATGCACATTGAACATTCATAATTTCAAACATTGTGACTGTTTAAAAAGTAGTTAACAGTTAATGACTGTTAGCACCGCACCAAAACCTAAGTCGCCCTTCGCGAGTCACGCGAATGCGAGCAAAGTGCGCCTCATTGCGCCGCACGTGTGCACGTGTTGTGCGGTATCAAACCCCCATACCCTCCTCTACTATTTCTAAGGAATGTATATTAGTTCATATTAAAATACTGAAAACAAAATTTATAAATTTTTAATGTGAAACAAGTTCAAAACTGGGTTTTATAAGAAAAAAACTAATTTTTAATCAAATGTGTAAGTACAATTTCTCATGTAATTGACCAATCAAACCCATTGGATTTTAATCCAACAGTTTCACATACTCACATACCTGATTAGAGTTCCACTCATTTATATATTAGGCTGAGTTTGGTTAGGGAAAGGGAATTAGTGGGGTCGGGTCAGAAGCCACCTATGTCATTAAGTCATAGCCAGGCCCTATCCTGACCACAGTCCAAAACTATAAGCCCATATCCGGTTCTAGTTATATGTGGACTTGGACGGAAGAAGCCCATCCATTCATACTTCTATTCCACTACCAGACTAATCTTTCGAAGGAACAAAATTTTAGCCCCTGGAACTGGAAAGGTTCATTTAATTGAAGCAGCAGCAGCAGAAGAATATCTACGTGGTGCACCCGGAACTGTCATCAACCATAGCCCAACCCATACCAGTTCATCACCCCCGACCACCCTAAAAGAACCCAACGCAAGGACGTAAGCCAACTATAATAGAAATTCAGAAAACACATGAATGGACGTGCATATGCATGAAATGATGTAACTAGACTCTAAGAGACCAAGACTAAGAGTGTGGTGGGGCCTTTCCGAAGAGTGAACAGATAAAAGTCGTTTCTAAGGAACATTCTCCCCAAAGCCAGCGTGCCATTCTAAGGAAATCTTGTGAATTGTGACCGGTCCTAACTAGGCATCCAAATGCAACTTATGTAGTCGATGTTTAGATTACTATAAGCGTAATTTTTTAGTGCATATACACAAAATTAATTGTAAATACATGCATAGAGCTAGACTATACAAACATGCCGGTTGAGAGAGAGAGATGTTACAAATAATCCATTGGAAGTCCCCAATCGTCATCTTTCCTCTTTTTTGAACCAAACCGTCGTCTGAAACTTTTTGGGTTGCCTCTTGCAATATCAGAATATCCTCCAAACCCATCTTTGGTAGCTGCCACATACCGAGTATCCCAGAAACCCTGATTTCACCAATGGAAAAACAGTATTAGAAATGTCTCCAAATTTTTAGATGAGTTATAGGCTTGGTAAATAAATAAATAAATACACAAAAGTGGACCGTGTATTTCCATTCTGCTCACAATCAGCTTCCTTTTTCAACTGAATTTTTTAATTGCAACCACCCAATTTCTACAGATTTTCAGTTAATATTTCATACAATCATCACCTTCAGATCATTTCTAGAAAAGTCATAAGGCCAGCTATGTAGTGTTTTCTTTTTTTTTTTTTTTTTGATAAATTTATGGAGCAGAGTGTTGGACAATTAAGAAACAGCATGTCCAAAAGATGAATGTGATTGAAGCTTGTACATTTAGATGGATCATGGATGAGTGGTAAAACTAGAAAGGAGAGTCTGAAATGAGTCATATGTAGGAAGTTAAGAATAGAATAGGTGATAAAATGAGAGAAAACAGACTAAGGTAGTTTGTGCACATGCATAGAGAATCTACAATACCTGTGAGAAGTTTTCTATTAGAAGCTGAAGAAGCTACAAGAGCTAGGGGAAGACCGAAAAAGGACATAGGTGGAAGTAGTAGTAAGAAATGATTTAAGTGCCCATAATTTGATAATAGATAATATGGCACTGAACAGAATGGAATGGCGAAACAAGATTTGTGTAGCCAAACCTATATAGTTGGGACAAGGCTTAGATGATGACGATGATGATGATGATCACCTTCAGATCATTAATTTATTTTAACTAAAAGAGGTTGAGTCTGCAATTTACCACAAACTAATTTGATATCTCCTTGCTTCATTTATTTTAGGTGGAGAGGATTCAATCAAGTTAAACACCACAGCAATAAACCATCAAACTGAGCCATAAAAGACGCATCAGAACTTGTTCTCCGATGAGTAAACTAACACAGAATGGGTATAATGAAACAATGATTCATGGAAATTTAAGAGGGTAATTTGAGAACTACTGGTATAATACCCTTGATAAGACTACCGCTTTTATTTTGGAAAAAGAATGAGACTGACAAACCATTCAAAAGTGTACATTGATTATAACCAGGAACATGTAGCGGTTACTCCTAATTTTTAGGGTACTGTGCATCATTTTGATGCCACCATAACATACAGTAAGAATTCATGCTTATAGTGAGCAAATTTATTTTTGAAAGCAGACATGTTAAGTTGTCACATAAACAAGAGGCTGTCACAAATTTCCAGCTTACCCTTTGGCATGCTGCCCCAGAAACAACCTGAGAAACATGACAAGTGATACCTTATATACTTACGTCTAGACTTACCTTTGTTAGTCTTTGTACATGGGAGGCTGCAGCTTCATGCACTACCACAGTGTCGGAGGCAACTTCAAGAACATCATCAACAGACAAAGCATATGTGCTAACCTGAATCATCATAATCCAATTACATTTAAAATGTTGGTAGGTAGATGAATAAAAAAAAAAGTCGGTAGGTTCATTTAAAGATGTGGAAAAGCATCGCAAAGTCATATTGTGCAGACTGAACCAAATAATTAGTAAAATGCCATATGATAGATGTCCACTTCAGCAGACAAGATGCTAGTCTTCCAAATTCTTGGATAATGGACAGTGTTCCACTAGAACATAATGATTCAATATGCCATCACCAGACAAAGCATATGTGCTAACCTGAATCATCATAAGCCAATTACATTTAAAATGTTGGTAGGTTCATTTAAAGATGTGGCAGAGCATCACAAAGTCATATTGTGCAGACTGAACCAAATGATTGGTAAACTGCTATATGGCGGATGCCCACTTCGGCATACAAGTGCCAGTCTTCCAAATTCTTGGATAATGGACAATGTTCCACTTTAACATAATGATTCAATATGAAATTGGTATCTTATTGTTGTTTCCATAATAGCTATAAGTACAGCCTAATCAACTTACCAAACTTGATGGGATAACAGAAATTCCAAAAGAATCAAACTCAAGTGATTCCACTGCCCCTGAGTTGATGCTAAAATTGTAGCCTCGCACCTTGGAATGCAAAAGAACAAAAATGAGATATCTCTGGCATATACAATGAACTATGTGCATCTAAATGCAGGAGAAGCTGTGCTAGTCCTTGCATTCTCAGACTGACACTGACCTTTCCAATATTGTGTCTGCTAGGTGTTACAACATCGTATCCTACCTAAGAAAAAAAAATATACATCAGTCTTGCCATATACAAATTGAAACATAATTTGCCAGCAATCACAGAGCCACATGAAAGGCTAACAAGAAAGGGAACTGGTATTCGTTAGTACTACAATAGCAGTTTACCCAAGAAAGGGTACTAAAATAACAAATTCTTCTACGCTGCTTTGATCAAGGGGGTGGAAACAAATAGTGAAAATATTTTGAAGGATGCAAGTTCCAGTAGCTTGAGCAGGTTTGAAATCCTTCTTTTCATCCTTCTCTTGGGTGAAATGTTCTGTTCCCCCCCCCCCCCCCCCAAAGTGCTGACTAGTCAACCACAAAAGGGAATGGTGCTAAATTTAAGATAATGATGCATATTGTTTTAATAAAGACTGAAAAACAAACATATGATAACACTTAGCCTATGTTGTAAATGCAGAAGCTTTTTGATGTTTGGGTGCTAGCTCATCACCCTACACTCCATTGTGATCTTTGTGTTTTTAATGAAATTGTTTGATTTACTATGATTTGTGGTAAATCCTTTACAACACCACACCATAATTTGGAAGAAGACCTAAAAAAACTCCTCTACTCTTTCCTCCTTTATCTTATGCCTTGGTTCTATTTTATATACCTTCATCCAACCACATGCCATCAGAAACTTAAACCAATTCACATGCATACAACAACATAAATGTATATGGCATATCTAACAGTATTTTAAAAATCTAGAGATAGATACAAATGAGTTAATTTTTAAAACAATTTGGTGATCTACCAGATCAATTGACATAATGATCGTGAGAATTTGTCAAAAGTTTTAGTGCCGGCTTCCAATCTGACGCAACCTTCCTTTATCCAGGTTTGGGACTGATGGTGTAAGACAAGCTCATACTGATGGAATTCATCAATTGGCATAATTGATATTTATTTTTTTTCCCCAGGAGACATATGGTGTATATGCCAACTAGAACAAGTGCAGATAAATGTGGCCCCCAATTTATGTCAGGTCACTAATCAGTGCATTAATAACAATGACTAGGTGAAGCTTGAATATTTTTTTTTTTTTATCAATAACTGTGAATTGAATTGAATTAAGATTATGAAAAATTACAAAGCAAGGGGGCTAAACAATCTTAGCTCCTGAGTACAAGCATTGAATACCAAATTACAATTACAATACAGCCCAAAATATAGAATTTCTGTTCACCCCTTGCCTAGCTAGACCATCTGCCAGTGAGTTTGCACTTCTCTTTACCCATTTGTACCAAATTTCAATGTCCCTAGCCATTTAAAATTTCTATTTTCATTGCTGTAATTCCATAGCCTAGAGTTATACTCTTTTAACCAGTTCACCACAACTTCAGAGTCTCCTTCTATGATCAGCTTATTAAAATGCATATCCTTGACTCTTTGTACCCCTTCAAGAGCTGCAAGTATCTCAGCCCTCAAGGAGTCTCCCACCCCTATTGGTCCAGAGAACATAGCTAACAGATTCCCTTGTTCATCTCTTATTGCTCCCCCTATTCCAGATGGCCCTGGATTACCCATACTGTTGCCATCAAAATTCAGTTCAATAAAGCCATGAGGTGGAGGAATCCAACAAGAGTTTGATGCCTTCTTTGCTGAAGCTAATTCTGCAACCTCCTTCCAGCATGTGTACAAGGGAATCTGTTACATCAACTGAGAAGCTTGAATTTTTCATTTACATTTTCCTTTTGGTGTTGGGGGGGATGGCTCAATTACCAGTCATGTGTACAAGCATTTACCATGCTCGGTTCATTTTATTGGGAGAATCGACTGAGAATAAGTCACACAATTGCAGTAAAGTACATTAATTAATCAAGATATAAACACAAGTTTATATCATTTCCCTCTTTTCTTTTTCCCTTTTCTTTCCTCTTATTCATTTAGTTACCTTTCTATTTCTCCATGTTAGGCAATTGTGTAGCTAAACTTTGCACTTTGAAGAAGTTAATGTAGCAGTTATCAGGCATGTGATAAAGGGCAGACAACCAACATAGAGCATCTTTATCATCTGATCAACAGGGTACCACAATGGTACTCTCAAGATTTTATTGGTCCACATGCTTTGGCCAATGAAATTGGATGAATAGAGGGTTGGTTGTCATTCACTCAAGATTTTATTTCCTTAATTATGATCCCATTAAATATATCTAGTCTTATGCTGAAAAATATGTCCTTTCCAAATAATGACAGAATCAACACAAAGCAGGGATGACGTAAACCAAAGCATAACATTGCCACCATGACATTTTTTAGGTGATGATAGAAAAAAATTATTTTCCCTTAAAAGGATCACCAGTGATTGAATAACATTGGTCACAATTTTGATAATGAAAACCTCCACCACGGGTGCACTGGTAGTTGTTGTAGAGAATCTTCTCCAAAAGAGCAATTCCCTGTTTTATATGAAATAGCCCAAAACAGAAATGCTGATGTGAGGGATTGCTTAGAAAATAGGAATGATACGGCGATTTGGGGCCTAGAATTTAGAAGGAATTCAAATGATTGGGAGATAAACACAATGGCTGAGCTGTTGAGTGGGAGAAAGCAGGTCATTTCTGTTAGTGTCGAGTATTTAGGGGTATTTCTGTCTTTGTGTTTGTGTTTAGGTGCTGATGTGTAAGTTTATATTAGACTTAATGTCCCTAACTTAAGTAGGGACATATGTGACTCTTCCACATTATTTTAGTAATATAAAATACATCTGGCTGAATGGGAGAGTGTTTCTTTCTCTCATTCGAACCAGAATCTTTCCTCTTTGTTTCTCTTCTGCTCTTCTCTCTCTCTCTCCTTCTCTATTCTCTCTTCTCTCTCTCGTCCTTGACTGTTATCAGTCTAACAGGCAGACCAAACACTAACATGGTATTAGAGCTGAATTGAGCAAATCGGATCTGCCCAGAATTCTGTTATCTGCGCACCCAGCCTAGGGTTTTCTCTTGTTTTTTTCGCCATCAGCTAGAGATAAGGGAAAGGGCTGAAAAGGAGTGATCGCCCTCTTCCCTTGGAGGTTTCTATAACTTCAGTTGTGGTGTTTGTGGTCGGTTGCTGCAGTTTCTAAGAAGCCCTCCCCTCATTGATGAAGAGAAGAGGGCTGATTCATGTAGTGCAGTGGGTGTCTTGTGTGGTCTGATTTTCGGGTGATCAGGTAAGGTTTTATGCATTTTTTCTTGGTGTGAATCAAATGAGAAGTCTATTTCAGACTGTATGGTGGGATTTCAGATTGTAGTGTGCTAGGGTTTGTGCACCTTTAAGTGTGATTCAAAGGGGGGGGGGGGGGGTCCTCAAACAGTGTGGTGAAGTTTCAGGCAGTCGTGGAGTTGGGTTTGTGGTGTAAAGAGTGTAATTTGCAGCACTAGTAAGTGCTGAAATCAGCGTGCAGTGTGATATAGTGTGCAGTTTGCCAAATTCAGCAATGGGAAACAACAGTGATAGCAAGACTAGTGTGATGATCCCTATTGACTACCTGAATGTTCAAATGACCTCCATTAAGCTGAATGGAGAAAATTATGTACCTTGGGCCAAATTTGTAGAAGTCTTTCTTAAGACAAAGAAGAAGGTGAAGCACATAAGGGACGAAAAACCTTCCACCAATTCTCATGAGTATGATGATTGGGAGCAAGCAGATGCACAGATCATCACATAGTTATGGAATAGTATGGAACCCAAGATTAGTATAAATTTCATGTTCCTTGATACTGCCAAAGAAGTGTGGTACCATGCTAAGAAGTTGTATTCGAGTCAAGACAACACAACCAGAGTATATCAATTGTACTAGGAATACTTTAATCTACAACAGGGTAATCAGAGTCTTGAGGAGTACTATGCTAGTATGAGAAACATTCGTAATGAATTGAATGCTTATTACCCCCTTACTTCTGATGTCAAAATTCAACAACAACAGAGAGAACAACTTGATGTGACTCGGTTTTTGGTGGGGCTGAAATATGAATATGAACCAGTGCGGGCTTAGATACTAGGAGGGTCAGCTCTTCCTTCATTAGAAGAGGTGTTTGCTCGATTAAGGAGGATTTCCATTGGAAATACCGAGAACCCTAATATTTCCGATAGATCAGCCCTATCAGTATCCAGAGGTTGTGGTGTTAGAGGTGGAGCTCAGGGAGCTCAGTCTGGCCGTGGTGATAGTAGTGGACCGGCATATGGCCGGAGTGGTGGCAGTGGACCTACATATAACCGTGGTGGTAGTCGTACTAGAGGTCGAGATTTAGGGGGAGCCCGTGGCAGATGACGTAGTTCGGGTCCAAGGAGGTGTACACACTGTGGTATGGATGGGAATACCATTAATTAGTGCTATGACTTGCATGGTCCATCTTCAAGTTGGGCCAATCATGCCGTGACCAGTGACAGTAGCTTCAGACAGGAATGGACAAGTTAGATGCACGGTCTATTAAGTGCATCTTCCTTGGCTATATCCGGACTCAAAAAGGGTATGTGTTATCTAGCTCTTGACGTTCCTTTGTATGTGCTGATGTTACTTTCTTTGAGTCTACTTCATTCTTCTTTGGGTCCAGTGATGTCTCTTCCTCCTCATCACCTCCTCCCCTTCCTCTTCCAGTTGTGGACTTTGTTCCCGCAGTGACCAAGTCTTTGCCTCCGGTGCCACCACCTGTTGAACGACCACCAATCCATCGCATGTATACACATCGCCCACGTGTACTGGCTCCTCCTCCAGCTTCATCATCGTCAACAGATCTAGCAGTTGTTACCACACCAACCCCGACCCCAGTATCTGATCTTGATCTTTCCATTGCCTTGCGGAAAGGTAAGCGTAGTTGTACCCTTCATCCTATTTCTAATTATGTTTCACTGACTCACCTTTCCATTTCCCATCACTAGTTTATCTCTTTGTTATCCCCTGTTGTTATACCGAAGGATGTCCAGGAAGCCCTTGCCTCTCCAGGATGGTGCCGTGCGATGGAAGAAGAACTCTCAGCTCTGGCTCATAATCATACATAGAAACTCACCACTCTTCCTCTTGGTAAGTAGGTTGTTGGCTGTAAGTGGGTTTATACGGTTAAGTACTTACCTGATGGTAGTGTAGAGCGACTGAAAGCTAGATTGGTTGTCAAAGGGTATTCCCAAACCTATGGTATTGATTACACAAATATTTTTTCCCTGGTTGCTAAGATTGGTTCAACCTGTGTTGTGATTTCTCTTGCTGCGATGTATGATTGGCCCCTCTATCAGCTTGATATCAAGAATGCCTTCTTGCATGGTGATCTGCTCGATGAGGTTTATATGGAGCAACCACCAAGGTTTGCTGCTCAGGGGGAGGATCGTAAGGTGTGCCAACTACTAAAGGCCATTATGGGCTTAAATAGTCTCCTCGATGATGGTTTGGCAGATTTAATGAGATAGTAAAGAAGTTTTGTATGAAACAGTGCCAAGTTGACCATTCCGTCTTCAGTCATGACTCTCAAGCAGGGAGGATCCTATTAGTGGTGTATGTAGATGATATTGTCATTACCAAGAATGATAAAATGGGCATTGATAGGTTGAAGAAGATCTTTCTGCAGGAACATTTTCAGACAAAGGACTTTGGTAGATTGAAGTATTTCTTGGGGATAGAAATAGTAAGGTCCAATCATGGCATTAACTTGTGTTAGAGGAAATATGTTTTTGATTTGCTTGAAGAAACATGGTTGTTAGGTGCTAAACCAATTGAAACTCCTATAGAAACAAACACTAAGCTAAGCAATGATATGGGTGAAGTGTTTGAAGACCCTGGTAGATACCGGCGGCAGGTAGGTAAACTGAACTACCTAACCATCACTAGGCCGTCTTTCATTCGCAGTTAGTGTGGTAATCAGTTCATGCAGAAACCTCTGGTTCCACATTGGGATGCGGTCACAAGGATTGTAGGTATTTAAAGGGGGATCCTGGTCGCGGTTTGATATACAGAAGTGGTGGAAAACTTGAAATAGAAGGATATACTGATGCTGATTGGGCCGGTTTTGTATCTAATACGAGATCTACCACATGCTATTGCACTTTGGGGGTAATATGGTGACATGGAAAAGCAAGAAGCAGACAGTTGTGGCAAGAAGCAGTGTAGAGGCAGAATATAGAGCTAACCTTCTACAGGAGATGGGATACACTGTTGATACTCCAATGAAGCTCCACTATGACAATCAGGCTGTAGTTCACATTTCCTCTAATCCGGTGTTTCATGAGAGAACCAAACACATAGAGGTTGACTGTCACTTTCTTAGAGAGAAGGTGCTGAGTGAAGTGATAGACACTGCATATGTGAACACAGGGAACCAGTGGGCAGATTTGTTTACTAAATGATTGAGCTGGGGGAGAGTGGACTACATATATAACAAGCTGGGATTATATGATATATACTCTCCAGTTTGAGGGGGAGTTTTAGTGTTGAGTATGTAGGGGTGTTTCTGTTTTTGTGCTTGTGTTTAGGTATTGATGTGTAAGTTTATGTTAGATTTAAAATACATCTGGCCGAATGGGAGAGTGTGTTTTTCTCTCATTCGAACCAGAATCTTTCCTCGTTTCTCTTCTGCTCTTCTCCTTTCTCTCTTTCTCTCCTTCTCTCTTCTCTCTCTCTATTCCTTGACTGTTATCAGTCTAACAGGCTGACTGAACACTAACAATTTCACTGTTAAAATCTTACTTCAGAGCAGCCAAACTGTTTTCCTTGGGATCAAGTATGGAATCCCTGTATCCCATCTAAGGTGGCTTTTTTAGGGTGGATGGCCTCACTTGTCAAAGTCAATCTGATCAGAAGAGGAATGATACTGAATAGTGATATCTGTCCATTATGCAATGAACGCTCAGAATCGTAAAATCACCTCTTAATACATAGTGGTTTTTCTTTCCACTTATGGAGCCTAGCCTTACAATGCTTTGGGGTTCAATTCTGTTTACTGGAACCAATTTTGGAATTAATTAAAGGATGAAGCCTGCAGGGGTTAAGCAGAAGAGGGAAGGTCATATGGGGTATTTTACCTGCAGATATTATTTGGGCAGTTTGTTAGGAAAGGAATGTGTATTTTCTAGAACAAACACACAGACATAGATGTAAAAAGAAGCAAGTTAAAACGGTTATTATGTTCATGGTTAAGTATACAAAAAACTTTCAAGGGAGTCTAGCCAAATTCTTCTCTTTATGCTGGATCTCTGTTATTTATTTATTTTTTTTTTGTTCGATAAATTGGATCTCTGTTAATTTAGCCATACTTTTTGTCTAGTCTTGTATATCCCTACTGTACAGTCTCTCAATGCACATGGGTAAGTTGTGTGTGTGTGTGTGTATAATGAGTTGACATATCAAATGGCTATAAACACATAACTTGTTAAGCATTAAGTCCCCCCCCCCTCGGCCCTCTCACCTTGACAAGGCTAGTCATATGTTGAATTTCTATTTACCAAGTGCATTTTTGTATCCCAATCTTCCATTTTGCATATTGCAGTTTACATTTACAGTCTGATGTTATAGGCAGTAAAAGAAGAATGCCATACCAAAGTATCCAGTCCAATCATTTTAAGCTGATTCTCCAGTATGCACTCGTCTTGTACAAGCACAACATCCCCAACCTGTTAAAATAGATAGAATTTGATGAACACAATAGATAAGCAAGTAATAATGTAGAGAATTTTACATCAGGACAAGATTAAATAATTAATACAGCCTTTGGCTATAGGTATATCTACAGTTTCAGAACAATAGATGTCAGCTAAATGCCATTACCCAATGCTGGTCCCAGCTATCCATAGTCTTGGGAGAGAGAGAGAGAGGGGGGGGGACTGGATATAGACCAAACCTACAGCATTTGCAGCAAAAAGTTGCTGTTAAATCATACTCGCGCGTAAGTTTCTTGTGCTTGTCAGCCCAACATTTTACAATTGCACCAAGCTATTGCCCCCTAGAACTATAGCTATAAATTACAAACAGAACATCACGATAATTAGCCGTTGCAAACTTGCAATCATCCATTGATGAGAGCATTTGTCAAGTTTCCTATAGGGTCTTTCAGGCTTTTCAAAGCCCAGAGGACCAAAATTTGGTCTTTTCTGTTTGCAAAAGGACAGAAATCTGGTAAGATCCAATCCCCACAAAGTTCATGAAAGCCCAAAATGACCGAAAATCGGGAAGCTTCAAGTGAAAACTTTGATCTTTCTGTGCCTAAAATACCCTTCTACTTCATTTTTAACAGCCCAATAGACCAAGATACTTACCAAACAGCCTTGGTCTTTAAAGGTAAGCTCCAAAAAGCTCACTGTCTTTTGGCCTGCTGGGCTGTCGAAAGATCTACTTAAAAAGAATTGCAAAACAGCCTCTCTGACTTGATGCCGGAGATTCCCCAGGTAAGAACTACTACAAAATTAGTAGGTCCCAATTACAATGCCTGTATAAACAAGTCAAACAAAAATTCCATTTCTGAATACAAATAATTACTAGAATTCAAAACTTATTTTCTGCCACCTCCATGCCTATGTAATGGATGCCCTAAAAAGAGATTATCTGTTCTTCAGATTATACATGGTTCTTCAAAGAAATACATTTTCTCATACATACATCCAATCTTGCTCCCATATAGCATACTTTTATTGGTTATATACACATATATAATAGAGGAAAGTTAGACATACCCGGAAGACATCATCCAGAAGAAACCTTTCTGTTTCCCCAGATAGCAAGCTTGGCCGAACTTCTATGACAAGTACTTCCCACTGGACCAAATTTCACAAAATTAATAATGTTATGCAAAAGAACATTACTAAACAGCACTAGAGAATAAGTTATGAGAATGTCAGTAATATAAATGAACATAAAGCTTAAAAAATAAGAAATCCAATACAAATGAATTGTGTGGGGTTAAAAGAATAAAAATTAAATAAGAATAATAGAAAATCCAGACCTATAACAAACTTCACTGAAACGTTATTGGAAATGGCTTGACAACTGGAACTGCACAACTTTAAATTGAGGATACCAGACTCCATTAACAGTAACAGGGATGTGTATTGTGTTTCTTCTCTAATTAATGAAGTCCATATTTCATTACCATCATCATCCAAGCCTTATTCCAACAATATGGGGTCAGGTTACATTAATCCTATTTTTCCATTCCGTTCTATTTCTTTTTTTTTTTTTAAGAAAAGGTGAAGTATATTTTTCATTAACAAAAGACAAAAAACATGTATAACAAGTTGCTGTATACAGGGGTATAAACAATCAATACACATATAATCCTAAAACCCCACACCCTGCCTTACAAAAAGATTATCATATACCAAAAAGAAATTAAAATTTCTCTCCCTGAATAGTTTGTTAGTAGCAAGCCAAGAAAACAATTTCCCCAAGATTTTCTGGTATACTGTGTCTACTGAGCTGCTCTTGTTTTTGAAAATTCTTGCATTTCTCCTTCCATACACCAAGAAACTGCTGCAGGAGCAATGTTCCACACCACCTTCCCCCTCTTAGTTAGACCTTCAACTCTCCAGCTTTGTATGAAATCCACCACCAAATCTGGAATACAAGTTTGCACCTCAAATACTTTCCATATCTTTGACCAAGCCCCATGGGAAAATCTACAATGTAACATCAGATGGCTAACTGAGTCAACCTGCCCCTCACATAAAACGCGACTAGTGGACTCCAGATGCATACCCTTCCTGATCAAGTTATCCCTGGTTAAAATTATGTTTAGATAGGTAGTTCAAACAAAGGAAGCTACCTTTGAAGGGGCATTATTACACCAAACAATATTTACCGGAATGGCCTGATCCTCTGATCTGGAAATGTAATTGTAGGAAGACTTGACAGTAAAAGCTCCAGACCCGGTTCATAATTTCGATATCAATAGGCGTTTCGCCATGTAGAGATGGAGATATTTCTGAGATATTTGCTAAGATATTAGGAAAATCTTAAATATCAAGAAAGTTTTATAGAAACATGACATTGGTTAATAAACCTTTAAAGAATCAATAGAAAAAATATAATGCACATTTAAGGCTCAAAAACCATAGGAAAGGATGTATAAATCAAATAGGAAAAAATTACAAGACTTTAATAGGTACCTTTCTCTATCTCCCTTTTTGCCTTTTAACCATCTTCTTTTGTCTTTTTTGTTACTATTATGTTTTGATTAGATTGAGAACACTCTTTGTAGTTATATGCATTTTTCAACTTCTTTTGAATTATAGTGACTTAGTAAGTGAATCGCATGAAAATAGTAAGCCAATTATCCAGTCATGAATTCTCCATTGGTTCTTTTAAGAAAACACTTCTAAAAAATTATGATGATTGTAATAAAATATCAAAAAAATTATAATATTAACCTTACACAGTCTATCAACAAAATCTGAAATATCGATGACATATCAGCAAAATATCAGACATTTAGAGAAAAAAAAGATCCCCAGAAAATTTCAAATTGCTACTTAGCAAAACGGGATATATCAAGGATATTTTTCCAAATATCATCGATATTGCGAACCACAGATCCAGATTTCTCCCACTCCCACATCCTTCTATCATTGCTCCCTACCTCCACTTGTGTGCTATATAATTTGTGTAGCATTTGCACCATTGCCTCAACCTCCCAATCATTTAGGTTTCTTCTACATTGAGGATTTCATACCACAATCCCATTCTATACCTGCAGGCAATCTTCCACCCAAGCTTCTTTGTCCAGCGCCAACTCAAACAAGATAGGGAAAGTTTCTTTCAAAGGTCTGCCTTCACACCAAGAGTCTTTCCAGAATTTTACATGTTGGCCATCTCCAATCTTGAACCTTACTCCCTTTATGAATAGATCATAGACTTTCCTTAATTTCCCTCCAAGCAAAGCACCCATAAGATTGATTAGGCACCCCTGGCTCCCATCCCAAAGGACTCTGTCCATATTTGGCAATTACCATCCTTTTGCATAAGCCTCTTTGGCTCTCACCAAACCTCCAAAACTACTTTCCCAGAAGGGCTGTGTTAACATCCTTCACTCTCCATACACCCAATCCTCCTTGAAGTTTAGATTTACTTACCTTTTCCCAACCAACCAAGTTGTATTTCTTCTCATCCTTCCATCCTCCCCATAAAAAATCTCTCATTTTCTTTTCCATTACATGTATCATTCCAGCTGAAATTGGATGTAAAGATAGCAGGTACATAGGTAGAGAAGACAGTACAGTATTTTAGTAAAGTAACTTTTCCTCCATAAGAGAGATATTTGGCATTCCAAGAGGCCAGCCTCTTATCAATTCTCTCCCACAATGGGTTCCCACACTGCTTTGGAGTTGCATTTTACACCCAATGGCATCCCCAGATATTCCAGAGGCAAACTTCCTGTTCTGCACTCCCACTTATCTGCTCAACTTTGTAAGTTTTGCACTTCCCCGACTGTGACCAGCTCACTTTTGTACTTAGTTATGTGTAAACCTGACACAACCTCAAACTGCTAAGTACAGCCATTACATAGTTAAGCTGCTCAAGAGAAGCATCACAAGATATAAGTGTATCATCAGCAAACAGCAAATTGCAGCAAGGAAACCTCTCTGTTTCATCCCCCACTGCAAAGCCTCCTACAAAATCCCTGAAGTGGCCCTTTTCATCATTCTGTTCAAAGCTTCTGTCACACATATAAACAAAAAAGGGGAAAGTGGATCCCCTTGCCTCAGTCCACTTGTGCTCTTAAAACACCCACAAGAAACATCAATCACCAAGACAGAAAAATAACGGGTGTTGGTACAAACCTTCATCCAGCTACTCCATTTATATCCAAAATTCAATCCGTTCTATTTAATAAAACGATATAATCCAATCTCAAACTAAGTGATGGTTGACAACACGAAATATAACCAAGGTTCTGAAGATCTAAAATATGTGGTTAAAGGCTTGATTGTTCCCTAGGATGTTGAGAGAGGAAAAGAAAGGATGGAGGGAAGGAGGAAAGGAGTCTTAGTTTGCAGTCTATTCTATCCAATTCTCAAATACTCAGTGTAATTAATTAGTAGTTATAAAGTACCACTCAATGCTACTTTATCCATAAAAAAAGAGGTAGTATTCAATTCTAAAATCGAGTCCTGTTTATTGACTCGATTATACTAGCCAAGTATTTCTGAATAAAACCATTCGATCTTCTAAAAGGAACGTCAGTGGTGTACTAGATTCTTTCAAGTGAGAAACTAAAATAACGTGGGGAAAGAAAGGATCCCAGAACTTACTGAGTTGGTGTCAACCCAAAGTTGCGAGACAAAGCCCAAGCTAAGAGCAGACTGCACGCTAATCACTTGCTTTGCTAGCATGTTCGATCTCTTTATTACTTGCCTTCTTCCACCTTTCAAACCCGACTTTTCGATAGACTGCTCGAGATCCTCCGCCGAACCAGCCCTACTCGAGCCTTCAACTTGAGTCAAATCCTCACCCCCCACGTTCCCCAAAGTCGTGGTACTTCTATTCTCATTTTTCAAATCAGTCTTCGTCTCAAGGAAATCAAAATCCGAAGAGACAGATGCACTGTTATTGTCATTTTGTACTCTTTCCTCCTTATTGAAACCAATTCCTTTTTCCTTTGCCCAGTTGAGAGACGCACACTTTTCTTCTCCACCTTTATGTCGTGTCTCAAACTCATAATTTCTTTTATCTTTCTCCTTGAACCCGAATTCATCAAAAAGATCATAGTTTTCCGGGCCTAACACATCCGACTTGTTCATCTTTACAGAATTCATTGATCTCGAACCACCTATTTCGCACCCATTTTGTACAAAACGGTTTCCTGTAAACTGAAACCCACCATTTCTGTGAGCTGCTAGAACTGGATTACAGCCATTTGAAGGTTTTGTACAAAACCTGTAACTGATCATTCCTGACGGATCCGGTGTATAAATTGTCAGCTTAGAGTTACATCTTACTAACCCTAATCTTCGAGTTTCAATGCCCAAACACGCAAGACGAACACAATCGCACATATTGAACTTCCAAACCCTAGATTTTCGAGTTTCCTCTTCGAGGAATCATACAGGGAAGACGCGAAGGAAGCAACGAAAAATCAAAGGGTAAATTACAAAGATCCATGGGTCAGTGACAAAGACCCTTATTCTTTCTTTTGCAACACAGGCCCCCCTGAACTTTAGCCGTGAGACAAAGACCTCCTCCGTTGGCGTTCCGTCAGCTATCAGCGAAAAAGATTTATACAGGGAAGACGCGAAGGAAGCAACGAAAAATCAAAGGGTAAATTACAAAGATCCATGGGTCAGTGACAAAGACCCTTATTCTTTCTTTTGCAACACAGGCCCCCCTGAACTTTAGCCGTGAGACAAAGACCTCCTCCGTTGGCGTTCCGTCAGCTATCAGCGAAAAAGATTTTCATTTCACTATTACAAGAGTTGTAAATCTCCAAACTGCCCTTTTATAATTATTTGGATAATTTTACACTTACTATCATTTTTATACATAATAATCCCACTCTCAAATCTCTCTCCCCTATTTCACCCCCTTCAAGTTGCTCTCTTTCCAAATCCCAACCACACTGCCTGTCTCATGGGTGAGAGTGTTACTGCAACCATGAACCGCCACCATTATTCTTGTCACTAATCCATTTTCTTTATGCCCATATCGATTCTTCGGCTTTTGATAGCAAATGCTTGTCTAATGTGAATCTTTTTGATAGCATTCTAATTTTGCATGAATATGGGCATAGCTGACAAAAGGAAAGTGTGGTAGACCAGAAAGTGTTGGAATAACGATCATGGGTAACTTGTTAATTAATAAAAGTGAGCATGGTATGTACAAGTGCCACCGAGCTAGTGATAATTTTACCTTGTTACGTCAATAACTCCTTTGTCTCACCAGAACAAGAAAGGACGACCATTGTTTCTGGTGGTGACGAGAACAGGTTAGCATTAGCATACTGGGTGCTTGGATCAACAACCCCTTTGTCAATACTCCATGCACCTTTCATTGGATCAACAAAACCTTTATTTTATTTTATTTTTTTCCTTCACACCATCAGTGGACAGCAGACACAGTTGAGGTGAGTGGGAGTCCGCGTTCTGTGCACCAGTGGGTTCAGTAGACGCATGCATCGGTGGCCTTTGACCGTTAACATGGGATGGCCAGTTCAACCAGACACAAAAAGGCAAAAAACAAATGAAAAACTCCTGGTCCACGTTCCTCCACCGAACCCTACCCACACACCGGTGACCCAAACCAGCAGCCATCGGCGGCGAGAACTCTAGCGATACATTTTCTGGCCTCCTCCTCCTCTTCTTCTTCTTCTTACAAAACAAAGGATTTCCTATTTTCTCTTTTCAACAGACCGAAGCCTTACACCAGCGGGATTCTCCAAGCGAACGGAGGCGGGTCAATACCGGTAGGCTTTCTTTTGGCTATTTTGACAATAAGGTCTGATCTGAGTCTTGTCGTTGATCTATTGAAAACAGAAAACAAGGAACACCTTTTTACGAGGATGTTAGACAACGTACCGACGATGGCCGGTGTGGTGTGCTCGCCGATGTGTGGGATTGGAGGGTTCAGTAGAGGAGAAAAGAGAAAAGAGAAAATGAGAGGAAGGGTTCAAACTGAGAGGGGTTTCAATTTAGCTTTTGTCGTTTTGTGTTTGGTTCAACCGCACACTCCAATTAACGTCCACTTGTCCGTTAACGTTAGCCCATCGTTGCAAAGACGACGTGGTCGTCTCTCATTGGCAGGTTCACTTGTTTCGTGAGCCCACGGGTTAACAGAACACGGACTCGATGAATGGGGCCCTAATCATAATTGCTTTCTTGTTTTGCGTTTATCCAATCAAAACCTTACCTGAATTTCTTGTTTTGACTTTTCATTCCTTTTCCTACCTTTTCAGCTTTTCTTTCAAACCAATGGCAGCCTTAATGAAAATACATGTACCGAGATCTTCACTGCAATTGTTGTGAGGATAAATTTTGTGATGATTAAATCTATTTTCTTTATATTTATATTAGAATGATGGGCAAGGGAGGCTAAGGGTACCCTCACCATATATTTCATAAGAACCTCTAACATTCTTTCTTATTCAATCTCTCATATTCATTTTTATTTACTTGGATAAACGTGTTTATTTGCCTTCGTAAGCATGCTTTGCTTCCAACGTTTTTTATGCTATACATTTATCCGGCTAAAGGGCTAAAGAGAGAGATGAGAGAGGGAGAGAGCACCTACGGACTTCGATTAGCAAGCAAGTCACAAGAACTAATACCCTTAGATAGCATGGGGCCTAGTATAGCAAAAATTGAGCAAAGGTAAGATGGTAAGTGGTCAACTTATTGGTTGACCAACTTACCCCCAATAAATATCGAAAGCAAGCAAGGCCTAAATCTTTTATTTCTTATTAAATCTCTATTGACCCTTGTATAGACGATGATCACCCAATAGGCGCATAACTGCATCTGCAAGCTCATTCAATAGACCTCATGTGCACCATATTCTATGTTTGCCACTCAGGTGGCATTTAATAACACTTTTCAAATTTATGAAGTCTGAAAATATTGTTTTTCAGATGCCACCTATGTTTAGATCGAATTTGAAATGTATTTTTATATCTGAATTTGTAAGAAGTGGGCCAGTGACTTAGGTGTCGTTTGATTGCACTTTTTAGAGGTCTAAATTTGAAAATATTACTTTTTAGACCTCACCTCTTATTTGGTTGTACTTCTTAAATTAGATCTGAAACTAATTTTTATATATGAAAATCATAGACCTTGGGCTAGCTCTTAATGCGTTGTTTAGCGGTGTTTCTAACATTAAAGATGTTCTCGATAAATAAATAAATAAACAAAATGGGGTTATAAATTAGATGGATTGGATTGGGTTAAAGACTAGCGCAAGACTAACCATAGGCATTGATCTCGGCCTAGACCAAAACCGATGTCAAGACCCAATTTTTCTAGCCCAAGGCCCCAAACATAAACAAATTTGTATCCAACCCCCAATAGTCGATTTGATGAATAACAGCTGATTGATTGATGACCACTTTTATGATACCAGTTGTTTGGTTATCAGGTGTCTAGATATAATGACTTTCCGGTATCATAGTTGGATTTTGCTAGCTTAACCTCTCCAAAAGGTAAAAGACGAAATGAAACGAGGAATTAAAATCAATTCATTTCAACATTATTCATGAATCTGAATGAAACAATGATGTTGTTGCATCAAAGGATGTTCTCCTTACTAAGAGTAGGATGGGTATGTGCTTTATCAAAAGATAAAATCAGGCCGGTAAAGTACAATGCTCAAACGGTCTTCACCAACAATTAGCCCCCTTGTGCTTGCCATGGTTTCAAAACTGAGTATCGCTCCTCCGAAAACAAGATATGCAATTTTTGCATATCTCACGTGCTGATAGTTTGAACCTTGCCCCTGAGCCTGAGTGATGAAGCCAAGCCCGACTAAAAGCCAAAGCAACCATTGCAAAGATGGTTTGATTGGATAATCTTGCGAAGATGGTTGTTTCCACTTCCACGTGAATGCTTCACTAGAAGGGCGGGTTGGCATGTTCTAAGTTGGACGGTTGACCATATAGCATGTAAGAAACCACCGGCGTCTTCAACTGAACTGCATTCGATTTGATTCGCCTATGAGCGAAGAAAGAGGAAAAGAAGAGTGTAGAACTCAAGAATCAACCCCCAGTTCGTATCTTCCTCTCACTCGACACTTTGCTAACTCTGCCATTACCACCATCACATAGAAGCTATTCTACCTTATATCAAACCTTATCTCCCTTGGTGCTTCCTTCAACCTCCTAGCCTTCAGTTTAAGACTGCAGTTCCTTCTATCTTCACTTAATGCTGGCAGCACCACCATCTTTCTTGAAGATGATCCTGAAAAAAAAGCATTCACAGCAAATTCCAAAGTCAGCCACATCTACAAGATCGAGCATAATGTGCAAGAGAAGCATATAAATAAACAAGCAAAAGCAGACCCTACTTTCATTCCTCAAATGGGGCCACTCAACCTCAAGTTGCCAATTGGCAATGACACAGCCTCCAAGAGAGATATACCAGCTCGTGTTGGGGTCGATGGACTAAGCAGAAAATGTCTACATCACTAGCATGGTAGCAAGGGCTGGAAATATGAAGGCAATGGAATGACCAGATTTACTCCTTGTCTGCATTCAAGACCTCAATTTAATCAAGAAATACAAATCACTTGCATTGCTTGAGACAGCTAATACTAAGAACATTGGATTTGCTTTTCCAGTAGAGGCAGACCATTTGTTCAAATCACTACACATTTAAAGTAGGTCCCATTCCTCTCAGATCCTAAAGTCCCACTCTTGTAAACCAGTAGACATCTCTTAGATATGATCGCATATTCGTGATGTGTCCTAACAAGTCATCTGCAAACCGACTTCTTTGAATAGTAACAAGTATTGACTAACATGTTCTCATGATAGACAAATAAATGATGAGATTAATACATACCCAAAAAGCGAGAATTTGAAACCAGATGTTTTAAGGAAAACTAGAACATCCTTCAAGAACAATCAGCAGGACCGTCAAATTGACCTGTATCTTTTTGCTGCACAGAGAAAGAAACATATGTAATGCTTAGAGACAAAATAGCGTGAATATCAAATACACAATAATACTTTGTCAAATATTCCACATTTCTTTTGCTGGCAATATGGCAAGTTTAGCAAGTGGCCACAAATTCCCAAACTTTGTTTGGACTTTCAATAAATAAGGGAATCAATTGGCCCTGAGTTTGTGGGTGGAGCAGCTCCATTGTTTTCCATCTAGCCGATTTTCCCTATGAGGGGGAAGACTAAAGAGGAAATGCACACAGATTTCTTCCCATAATAGCAATATGACTATAAAGTTGATGTAAGCCTACTAGATGCACTATTACACATTTATTTTGCTGGCAGCATGGCAAATTTAACTAGTGGCCACAAACTCCCAAACTTTGTTCCAACTTCCAATAAATAGGGAAATCAATATGGCCTTGACGTAGTGGGTGGAGCTGCTAGGACAATGGTCATTGAGGTCATACCATCATGTCGGAAGGACAAACAATGGATTGACAAAAATTTCTTGGAACTTCTAATCCTAAGCATATCATACAGATTTTTGTACATCTTTGATGGATTCTTCAGCCACTAAAATCGAAATGTATGTCAAAGGGCTGAGAGTTGAAAAATTGGTCAGCAGCCCCATTGTTTTCATTCTAAACGATTTGTCCTATGAAGGGGATTACCAAAGAAGAAATGCACACATATTTCCTCCCATAATAGCAATAGGACTTAATAATTTATGTAAGTCAATCGGATTTACTGATCCATATTTCTCTTGCTGCCAACATGGCAAGTCTAGTAAGTGCCCACAAATTGCCAAACAATGTCCAGATTTCTATAAAAAGGGGACTCAATATGGCATTCAGTTAGTGGGTGGAGCTGCTAGGGGAAGGTGAAAGAGGAAATGCACACAGATTCCTTCCAAATGGAAAGTTAAGCAAGCAGCCATAAATACCAAAACAATGGTCGGACTTCCAATAAATAGGGGAATCAATATGGCCTTGAGCTAGTGGGTGGAGCTGCTAGGACAATGGTAATTCAGGTCTTACCATCATGTAGGAGGAACATACAATTGAACGACAAAAACGTCATGGAACTTCTATCTTAACTATACCATACAAATTTCCTACAACTCAGATGAACTCTTCAGCCATTAACATTGAAATGAATGTGTGGAAAGGGTAAAAAATCTGGAATTTATGTCAGATGTTCCATTGTTTTCATTCTTTCCGATTTGTGCTATTATTTCTTCCCATAATAGCAATATGACTATAAAGTTGATGTAAGCCTACTGGATGCACTACTCCACATTTATTTTGCTGGTAGCATGGCAAATTTAGCAAGTGGCCACAAATTCCCAAACTTTGTTCCGACTTCCAATAAATAGGGAAATCAATATGGCCTTGACTTAGTGGGTGGAGCTGCTAGGACGATGGTAATTGAGGTCAAACCATCATGCTGGATGGACAAGCAATGGATCGACAAAAATTTATTGGAACTTCTAATCATTGGCAGATGGTTTAGCTAGACAAGGGGTGAACAGAAATTATATATTTTGGGCTGTATTGTAATCGTGCTTTTGGTGTTCAATGGTTGTTCTCAGGAGATAAGATTGTTTAGCTCCCTTGCTCTATAATTTTTCATAATATTGATACAATTCACAGTTATTGATAAAAAAAAAAAAGCTTCTAATCCAAAGTATATCATATAGATTTTTGTACATCTTTGATGGATTCTTCAGCCACTAAAATCAAAATGTAAGTATGTCAAAGGGCTGAGAGTCGAAAATTTTGGTCAGTATCCCCATTGTTTTAATTCTAAACGATTTATCCTACAAAAGGGAAGACCAAAGAGGAAATGCACAAAGATTTTTTCCCATAATAACAATAGGACTTTATACTTGATGTAAGTCAATCGGATGCACTACTTGTTAGACAGTTTTGTATGCCCTTAGCTTCAATCAGAATGATGTATTTTATGAGTTTATTGTAAATGAATAAAAGTGCATATTTGATTCATGTTCCCTTGATATGTTTCTGTGTAATACCCTTAAACTGGACACTTAATGAGACTCGTATTAGTTTAGAATGTTCACAGCCAGTGGGTCGGTCTGGGGAGACCTATCTTGACAATGCTGACACTGTGGTGCCACCAAGTCGGTTGGGGTGGCCTGTCTCAGCTGCCAGGGTGAGACCCTAGGCACATACAGTGTAGGATTAATTGAATCTTTGAATTGGACCAAATTTCCAGTATTGCCCTGGACCTTGGAGATTGATGGGCAAAACTGGAAAGTTACACCTGACCCCTAGACTCGATTATGATAATGCACTAGGTATCGGATTGGGCTGTCTTTGATATACCAATCAGTGAGATCCTTAGCGGGGGTCAAAACCTGGGTATGTTGGGACAGTTTGAGAATTCATCTGAGTGGGTGATCATAGTGACAGGATCGGCCCCTTTGTCGGACAAAGGTAATGATCGGGGATGCACTCTCACTGATGGAAACCAAGACTGTCGACAGTCGATTTCAATCGTTGAGATTTGTTTTGCAAAATATAGTTTATATGAGATATAAAAGTATATATATTATGGTTTCGAAATGATTTGCAAAATGTTTTAATTCCCAGGATCCATATGAGCAGAGAGTGCAACACTGTTCCTTACAGCCGAGGGAGAGGTCCTCTCTTGTCGGTCAGTGTATGATCATTATGGGCTGAGAGGTTAAGTGTAAGACCATTGAGGATAATACCTGATGGGCTAATCTTGCATCTGCCCACAGTCCTTGGGTGTTATAGGGTAGCTTGGCCCAAGGACCACTTAGGATAAGTGTTGCGCCCATAGAGCCCATAAGATGGGTTTCAGGGGGTGCACTGTCCATAACAGAGTATTCGGCCAGGCTTTGTAATAAAGGTTGGGCCGAACCTATGTGGCTGATGTGTATATCAATGTTTGGGTCCCACGCCATACAAGGAAGCCCAACTGGGCAGCATTTTTGAAGGCTAAGTGAATACATAACCTTAAATGGGCCTTAAGCCCATTCGAACTGGGTTGATTTGATCAGTCAATTAAAATGGACAAATTTTGAGATGGATCAGCTGATAGGATTGGGCCTAGACCCTATCGACTTAGAGAGTCCAAGATCTAAATAAGATTTAGATTTGGAAGCCTCCTAATTAGATTAGGAGATGGTTGATCTGACCTGCAAATAAGATAAGAGTTATCCCTTATCACTTAAAGGAACTTCTAATCCAAATATGATTTGGATTAACAACTCCTAATGGGATTAGGAGCTGATCCCTTTAAGATTATAAAAGGAGGAGGGGGCGGCAGCCTTTAGAGATGCAACCAACACATTCTTGTTTTCAAAGCTGAAATCACAAGAAGAGAGAATTCTGCACCCTGCGAATACTCTCTTGCCGTCTCCTTCCTACAGCCGCCGCCTCTAGTAGTTCAATCTCCTCCTCTCTATAGGAGTAATCAAGATTTGATCTTGATACCAATCTTTTGGAGAAAAGATTGATTGGAGCTGTATTCACAAGCCATCATGTTGATTCTTGCGAAGGGTCAAGTTCTTTTGGAAGAACACTGCTGATTCTGCTCCATCCTGCACTGCACCATCTTCAGTGGGAGCAGATTTTGGATCCTTCCTTGGACGTGAACACCTCCATTGGGAGATACTCCGTATCATGTATAATTCCTTCATACTCCTTTTGGTTCAGATCACGTATAATTTGCCCCCTTAATCCGCAATCTTTGGGTGTCCATGTAATGGATATCCTATCCCTTCACTACTCCATATTTCTCTTGCTGCCAACATGGCAAGTTTAGCTAGTGGCCACAAATTCCCAAACCATGTTCGGATTTCAATAAAAATGGGAATCAAAATGGCTTTCAGTTAGTGGGTGGAGTTGCTTGGATGATGGTAATTCAGGTCATACCATCATGTAGGAGGGATATACTATGGATCGACAAAAATGTCCAAGAACTTTAATCTTGAGGATATCATACAACATTCATACATCTTTGATGAATTCTTCAGCCGCTAAAATCGAAATGTAAGTACGTGGAAGGGCTGAGAAGTTGGCAATTTTGGTGAGCAGCTCCTTTGTTTTCATTCTAACCGATTTGTCCTATAAGGAGAAGGTAAAAGAGGAAATGCACACAGATTCCTTCCCTTAATAGAAAAATGACTTTATAGTTGATGTAAGTCAATTTGATCGATTGCTCCATATTTCTTTTGCTGCCAAATGGAATGTTAACAAGCAACCAAAAATTCCAAAACAATGGTCAGACTTCCAATAAATAGAAGAATCAATATGGCCCTGAGTTAGTGGGTGGAGCTGCTTGGATGATGGTAATTCAGGTCATACCATCGTGTAAGAGGGACATACCATGGTTCGACAAAAAAGTCATGGAATTTTAATCTTAAGGATATCATACAACTTTCATACATCTTTGATGAATTCTTCAGCCGCTAAAATCGAAATGTAAGTATGTGGAAGGACTGAGAAGTCGGCAATTTTGGTGAGCAGATCCTTTGTTTTCATTCTAACCAATTTTGCTGGTAGCAAGGCAAATTTAGCAAGTGGCCACAAATTCGCAAACTTTGTTCCGACTTCCAATGAATAGGGAAATAAATATGGCCTTGACGTACTGGGTAGAGCTGCTAGGACAATGGGAATTGAGGTCATACCATTATTGGAAGGACAAACAATGGATTGACAAAAATTTCTTGGAGCTTCTAATCCTAAGCATATCATACAGATTTTTTTACATCTTTGATGGATTCTTCAGCCACTAAAATCGAAATGCAAGTATGTGAAAGGGCTGAGAGTTGAAAAATTGGTCAGCAGCCCCATTGTTTTAATTCTAAACGATTTGTCCTATGAAGGGAAAGACCAAAGATAAAATGCATACAGATTTCTTCCCATAATAGCAACAGGACTTTGTACTTGATGTAAGTCAATCGGATGCACTACTTCATATTTCTCTTTCTGCCAACATGACAAGTTTAGCAAGTGGCTACAAATTCCCAAACATTGTTCGGGTTTCAATAAAAAGGGGAATCAAAATGGCTTTCATTTAGTGGGTGTAGCTGCTTGGATCATGGTAATTCAGGTCTTACCATCACATAGGAGGGACATATTATGGATCGAAAAAAAGGTCCTGGACATTAATCTTGACATTAATCTTGAGGATGTCATAAAACCTACATACATCTTTGATGAATTCTTCAGTCACTAACATCGAAATGTAAGAATGTGGAAGGGCTGAGAAGTCAGAAATTTTGGTGAGCAACTCTTTTGTTTTCATTCTAACTGATTTGTTCTATAAGCGGAAGGTGAAAGAGGAAATGCACACAGATTTCTTCCCATAATAGCAATATGACTATAAAGTTGATGTAAGCCTACGGGATGCAATACTCCGCATTTATTTTTCTGGCGACATGGCAAATTTAGCAAGTGACCACAAATTCAAAAACTTTGTTCCGACTTCCAATAAATAGGGAAATCAATATGACCTTGACATAGTGGGTGGAGTTGTTAGGATGATGGTAATTGAGGTCATACCATCAAGTCGTAAGGACAAACAATGGATTGACAAAAATTTTTTGGAACTTCTAATCCTAAGCATATGAAACAGATTTTTGTACATCTTTAATGGATTCTTCAGCCACTAAAATCGAAATGTAAGTATGTGAAAGGGCTGAGAGTCGAAAAATTGATCAGCAACCCCATTGTTCTAATTCTAAACGATTTGTCCTATGAAGGGGATCACCAAAGAGGAAATGCACACAGATTTCTTCCCATAATAGCAATAAGACTTAATAAATTCTGTAAGTCAATCGGATTTACTGATCCAAATTTCTCTTGCTGCCAACATGGCAAGTATAGCAAGTGCCCACAAATTCCCAAACAACGTCCGGATTTCTAGAAAATGGGGACTCAATATGGCATTCAGTTAGGGGGTGGAGCTGCCAGGACGATGGTAATTCAGGTCATACAATAATGTAGGAGGCACATACTAACGTTCGACAAAAACAGCTTCGAACTTTAATCTTAAGAATATCATACAACTTTCGTACATCTTTGATGAATTCTTCAGCCACTAACATCGAAATGTAAGTATGTGGAAGGGATGAGAAGTCTACAATTTTGGTGAGCAACTCCTTTATTTTCATTCTAACCGATTTTTCCTATAAGGGGAAGGTGAAAGAGGAAATGCACATAGATTAAAATACATAATGGCGATAGGACGGTATAATTGATGTAAGTCAATCAGATGCACTACTCCATATTTCTCTTGCTGCAAACATGGCAAGTTTAGCAAGAGGCCATGAATTCCGGAACAATGTTCGGATTTCAAAAAAAAAGTATAATCAAAATGGCTTTCAGTTAGTGGGTGCAGCTGCTTGCATGATGGTAATTCAGGTCATACCTTCATGATCGACAAAAATGTCCCAGAACTTTAATCTTGAGGATATCATAAAACTTTCATATATCTTTGATGAATTCTTCAGCCGCTAAAATCGAAATGTAAGTATGTGAAAGGGATGAGAAGTCGGCAAGTTTGGTGAGCAGCTCCTTTGTTTTCATTCAAACCGATTTGTCCTATGAAGGGGAAGACCAAAGAGGAAATGCACACAGATTCCTTCGGAGGAATCAATATCTTTTGCTGCCAAGTGGAAAGTTTAGCACACGGCCATAAATTCCAAAACAATGGTCACACTTCCAATAAATAGGGGAATCAATATCGCCTTGAGCTAGTGGGTGGTTCTGTTCTAACGATGGTAATTCAGGTCTTACCATCATGCAGGAGGAACATACAATTGAACGACAAAAACAACATTGAACTTCTATATTAACCATGGCATACAAATTTTCTACAACTCAGATGAATTCTTCGGCCATTAGCATCGAAATGAATGTGTGTGGAAAGGCTGAGAAATCGGGAATTTATGTTAGCAGCAACATTGTTTTCATTCTTCCCGATTTGTCCAATGAAGAAGAAGACTAAAGAAGAAATGCACACAGATTTCTTCCCATAATAGCAATATGACTAGAAAGTTGATGTAAGCCTACTGAATGCACAACTCCACATTTATTTTGCTGGCAGCATGGCAAATTTAACAAGTGGCCGTAAATTCCCAAACTTTGTTTCGACTTCCAATAAATAGGAAAATCAATATGGCCTTGATGGTAATTGAGGTCATACCATCATGTCAGAAGGACAAAGGATGGATCGACAAAAATTTACTGGATCCTCTAATCCTAAGCATATCATACAGATTTTTGTACATCTTTGATGGATTCTTCAGCCACTAAAATCGAAATGTAAGTATCAGTAAGGGCTGAGATTCGAAAATTTTGGTGAATAGCTCCATTGTTTTCATTCCAAGCAATTTGTCCTATGAAGGGGAAGACCAAAGAGGAAATGCATATAGATTTCTTCCCATAATAGCAATAGGACTGTATACTTGATGTAAGTCAATCGGATGCACTACTCCATATTTCTCTTTTTGCCAACACGGCAAGTTTAGCAAGTGGAGCTGCTTGCATGATGGTAATTCAGGTCATACCATCATGTAGGAGGACATACTATGGGTCGACAAATGTCCTGAATTTTAATCTTGAGGATATCAAACAACTTTCATATATCTTTGATGAATCAGCTCCTAAAACAGAAATATAAGTACGTGGAAGGGAGGGCTGAGAAGTCGGCAATTTTGGTGAGCAACTCCTTTGTTTTCATTGTAACCGATTTGTCCTATGAAGGGGAAGGTGAAAGAGGTAATGCACATAGATTTCTTCTCATAATAGCGATAGGACTTTATAATTAATGTAAATCAATCGGAAGCACTACTACATATTTCTCTTGCTTCCAACATGGCAAGCTTAGCAAGTGGCCACAAATTCCCAAACAATTTTCGGATTTCAATAACAAGGGGAATCAAAATGGCTTTCAGTAGTGGGTGGAGCTGCTTGGACGATGGTAATTCATTTCATACCATCATGTAGGAAGGGCATACTATGGATCGACAAAAATGTCCTGGACTTTAATCTTAATGCTATCATACATCTTTGATGAATTCTTCAGCCACTAAAGTTGATATGTAAGTAAGTAGAAGGGCAGAGAAGTCGGCAATTTTGGTGAGCAGCTCCTTTGTTTTCATTCTAACCGATTTGTCCTATAAGGAGAAGGTGAAAGAGGAAATGCACACAGATTATGTCCCTAAATAGCAATATGACTTTATAGTTGATGCAAGTCAATCGGATCCACTGCTCCATATTTCTTTTGCTGCCAAATGGAAAGTTTAGCACGCGGCCATTAATTCCAAAACAATGGTCGGACTTCCAATAAATAGGGGAATCAATATGGCCTTGAGCTAGTGGGTGGAGCTGCTAGGACGATGGTAATTTAGGTCTGACCATCATGCAGGATGAACACGCAATTGAACGACAAAAACATCATTGAACTTGTATCTTAACCATAGCACACAAATATCAATATGGCCTCACGTAGTGGGGTAGCTGCTAGGACAATGGTAATTGAGGCCATACCATCATGTCGAAATGTAAGCATGTGAAAGGGCTGAGGGTAGAAATGTAAGTATGTTTAAGGGCCGAGAGACAAAAATTTTGGTCAGCAACTCCATTGTTTTAGTTCTAAACGATTTGACCTATGAAAGGGAAGACCAATGAGGAAATGCACACAGATTTCTTTCCATAAATAGCAGCAATAGGACTCTATCATTCATGTAATTCAAACGGATGCACTACTCCATATTTCTGTTTCTGCCAACATGACAAGTTTAGCAAGTGGCCACAAATTCACAAACAACGTTCGAATTTCATTAAAAAAGAGAATCAATATGGCTCCCAGTTACTTGGTGGAGCTGCATCCATGATGGTAATTCAGGTCATACCTTCATGAAGGAAGACATACTATGGATCGACAAAAATATCCTGGAACTTTAATCTTGAGGATATCAAAGAACATTCATATATCTTTGATGATTTCTTCAGCTGCTAAAATCGAAATGCAAGTATGTGGAAGGGCTGAGAAGTCGGGAATTTTGGTGAGCAGGTCCTTCGTTTTCATCTTAATCAATTTGTCCTATGAAGGGGAAGACCAAAGAGGAAATGCACACAGATTCCCTCCCATAATTGCAATAGGACTTTATAATTAATGTAAGTCAATTGGAAGCACTACTTCATATTTCTCTTGGTGCCAACATGGCAAGTTTAGCAAGTGGCCACAAATTCTGAAACAATGTTCGGATTTCTAGAAAAAGGGGAATCAAAATGGCTTTCAAGATGATGGTAATTCAGGTCACACCATCATGTAGGTGGGACAAACTATGAATCGACAAAACTTTCCTGGAACTTTAATCTTTATGATATCATACCACTTTCATACATCTTTGAGGAATTCTTCAGCCGCTAAAATTGAAATGTAAGTATGTGGAAGAGATGAGAAGTCGGCAATTTTGGTGAGCAGCTCCTCTCTTTTCATTCTAACCGATTTGTCCTATATGGGGAAGGTGAAAGAGGAAATGCACATAGATTCCTTCCCTTAATAGCAATAGGACCGTATAATTAATGTGAGTTAATCGGAGCATACAATTGAGCTAGATGGTGGAGCTGCTAGGACAATGTTAATTCAGGTCTTACCATCATGCAGGAGGAACATACAATTGAACGACAAAAACAACATTAAACTTCTATCTTAACCATAGGATACAAAATTCCTACAACTCTGATGAATTCTTCAGTCATTAGCATTGAAATGATTGTGTCTGGAAAGGCTGAGAAATCAGGAATTTATGTCAGCAGCTCCATCGTTTTCATTCTTTCCAATTTGCCCTATTAAGGGGAAGACTAAAGGGAAAATGCACACAGATTTCTTTCCATAATAGCAATATGACTATAAAGTTGATGTAAGCCTACAGAATGCACTACTCCGCATTTATTTTGCTGACAGCATGTCAAATTTAGCATGTGGGTGGAGCTGCTAGGACAATGGTAATTGAGGACCTACAATCATATCATACAGATTTTTGTACATCTTTGATGGATTCTTCAGCCACTAAAACCGAAATGTAAGTATGTGTAAGGGCTGCGAGTCAAAAATTTTGGTCAGCAGGTTCATTGTTATAATTATAACCGATTTGTCCTATGAAGAGGAAGACCACAGGAAATGCACACAGATTTCTTCCCATAATAGCAATAGGACTTTATATTTAATGTAAGTCAATCGAAAGCATTACTTCATATTTTCCTTGCTGCCAACATGGCAAGTTTTGCAAGTGGCTACAAATTCCAAAACAATGTTTGGATTTCAATAAAAAGGGGATTCAAAATGGCTTTCAATTAGTGGGTGGAGTTGCTTTGATGATGGTAATTCAGGTCATACATCATGTAGGAGGGGCATACTATGTATCGAAAAAAATATCCTGGAACTTTAATCTTAGTGATATCATACAACTTTCATATATCTTTGATGAATTCTTCTGCCACTAAAATTGAAATGTAAGTATGTGGAAGGGATGAGAAGCCGGCAATTTTGGTGAGCAGCTCCATTGTTTTCATTCAAACCGATTTGTCCTATGAAGGGGAAGACCACAGAGGAAATGCACACAGATTTCTTCCCATAATAGCAATAGGACTTTATAAGTCAATCGGAAGCACTACTTCATATTTTTCTAGCTGCCAACATGGGAAGTTTAGCAAGTGGCCACAAATTCCCAAACAATGTTCGGATTTCAATAAAAAGGGGAATCAAAATGCCTTTCACTTAATGGGCGGAGCTGCTTGGATGATGGTAATTCTGGTCATACCATCATGTAGGAGGGACATATTATGGATCGACAAATGTTCGGATTTCAATAAAAAGGGGAATCAAAATGCCTTTCACTTAAAGGGTGGAGCTGCTTGGATGATGGTAATTCTGGTCATACCATCATGTAGGAGGGACATATTATGGATCGACAAAAACGTCCTGGAACATTAATCTTGAGGATATCATACAACTCTGAGATATCTTTGATGAATTGTTTAGTCACAAAAATCGAAATGTAAGTATGTGGAAGGACTGAGAAGTAGGAAATTTTGGTGAAAAGCTCCTTTGTTTTCATTCTAACCTATTTGTCCTATGAAGGGGAAGACCAAAGAGGAAAGACATACAGATTTCTTCCCATAATAGCAATAGGACTTTATAATTGATGTAAGTCAATCAGAAGCACTCTTTCATATTTCTCTTGCTGCGAAAGTGGCAAGTTTAGCAAGAGGCCACTAATTACTTTAGTGGGTGAAGTTGCTTGGATGAGGGTAATTCAGGTCATACCAACATGTAGGAAGGACATACTATGGATCAACAAAAATGACCTGGAAATTTAATCTTAATGCTATCTTACTCTAATGAATTCGTCACCCAATAGCATCGAAATGAATGTGTGGAAAGGCTGAGAAATCGGGAATATATTTTAGCAGCTCCACTGTTTTCATTCTTTCTGATTTGTCCTATGAAGGGGAAGACTAAAGAGGAAATGCACACAGATTTCTTCCCATAATAGCAATATGACTATAAAGTTGATGGAAGCCTTTTGAATGCACTACTACACATTTATTTTGTAGCATGGCAAATTTAGCAATTGGCCACAAATTCCCAAACTTTGTTTCGACTTCCATTAAACTGGGAAATCAATATGGCCTTGACGTAGTGGGTGGAACTACTAGGACGATGGTAATTGAGGCCATCCCATCATGTTGGAAGGATAAACGATGGATCAACAAAAATTTAATGGATCCTCTAATTCTAAGCATATCATACAGATTTTTGTACATCCTTGATGGATTCTTCAGCCACTAATATCGAAATGTAAGTATGTGTAAGGGATGAGAGTTGAAAATTTTGGTCAGCAACTCCATTGTTTTAGTTCCAAACGATTTGTCCTATGAAAGGGAAGACCAAAGACGAAATGCACACAGATTTCTTCCCATAACAGCAAAAGGGCTTTATAATTAATGTAAGTCAATCGGATGCACTAGTCTACATTTCTCTTGCCGCTAACATGGCAAGTTTAGCAAATGGCCACAAATTGCCAAACAATGTTCCGACTTCAAAAATGTTGGGTGGAGCAACTTGCATGATGGCAATTCAGGTCATACCTTCATGTAGGAGGGAGATATTACGGATTGACAAAAATGTCTTGGAACTTTAATTTTGAGGATATTATACAACTTTCATATATCTTTGATGAATTTTTCAGCCACTAAATTTGAAATGTAAGTATGTGGAAGGGCTTAGAAGTTGGCAATTTTGGTGAGCAACTTCTTTATTTTCAATGTAATCGATTTGTCCTTTGAAGAGGAAGACCAAAGAGGAAATGCACACAGATTTCTTCCCATAATAGCAATAGGAATTCACAATTAATGTAAGTGAATCGGCAGCAGTAATTTATATTTCTCTTTCTGCTAACGTGCCAAGTTTAGCAAGTGGACACAAATTCCCAAACAATATTCGGATTTCAATAAAAAGGGGAATCAAAA
The DNA here is from genome assembly GCF_056320005.1 of Nelumbo lutea. NCBI lineage: Eukaryota > Viridiplantae > Streptophyta > Magnoliopsida > Proteales > Nelumbonaceae > Nelumbo > Nelumbo lutea. Next base: position 854,022 of record NC_142685.1, on the reverse strand, counting down.
TGCCTTTCAGTTAGTGGGTGGAGCTGCGTGGATGATGGTAATTCAGGTCATACCATTATGAAGGAGGGACATACTATCGTACAAATTTCATACATCTTTGATGAATTCTTCAGCTCCTTTGTTTTCAATCTAACTGATTTGTCCTATAAGGGGAAGGTGAAAGAGGAAATGCACACAGATTCCTTCCCTTAATAGCAATAGGACTTTATAGTTGATGTAAGTCAACTGAATCCACTGCTCCATATGTCTTTTGCTACCAAATGGAAAGTTTAGCACACTGCCATAAATTCCAAAACAATTGTCAGACTTCCAAAAAATAGGGGAATCAATATGGCCTTGAGATAGTGGGTGGAGCTGCTTGGACGATGGTAATTCAGGTCTTACCATCATGTAGGAGGAACATACAATTAAATGACAAAAACATCATTGAATTCCTATCTTAACCATAGCATACAAATTTCCAACTCAGATGAATTATTCAGCCATTAGCATCGAAATGAATGTGTGTGGAAAGGCTCAGAAATCAGAAATTTATGTCAGCAGTTCTATTGTTTCCGGTTTTTTCTATGAAGGGGAAGTCAATATGGCCTTGATGTAGTGGTTGGAGCTGCTCGGGCGATGGAAATTGAGGTCATACAATCATGTTGGAAGGAGAAACGATGGATCGACAACAAATTATTCGATCCTCTAATCCTAAGAATATCATACAGATTTTTGCCCATCCTTAACGGATTCTTCAGCCACTATTATCGAAATGTAAGTATGTGTAAGGGCTGAGAGTCAAAAATTTTGGTTAGCAGCTCCATTACTTTAGCTTAAACATTTGTCCAATGAAGGGGAAGACCAAAGAGGAAATGCACACAAATTTATTCGCATAAATAGCAATAGGACTTTATAATTGATGTAAGTCGATCGGATGCACTACTCCATATTTCCCTTGCTGCCACCATGGCAAGTTTAGCAAGTGGCCACAAATTCCCAAAAATGTTCCGATTTCAATAAAAAGGGGAGTCAAAATGGCTCCCAATTAGTGGGTGGAGCTGCTTGCAAGATTGTAATTCAAGTACCTTCATATAGGAAGACATACTATGGATCCACAAAAGTGTCCTTGAACTTTAATCTTGAGAAGGAACATACTATGTATCGACAAAAATGTCCTGGAACTTTTATCTTAATATAATCATGCAACTTTCATACACATTTGATGAATTCTTCACTCACTAAAATCGAAATATAAGTTTGTGGAAGGGCTGAGAACTCGGCAATTTTGGTGAGTTGCTCCTTTGTTTTCAATCTAACCGGTTTTTCATAGAAGGGGAAGGGGAAAGACGAAATGCACACAAGTTTCCAAACAATATGGCCACTAAAACAATGGTCGGACTGTCAATAAATAGGGGAATCAATATGTCCTTGAGCTAGTGGGTGGAGCTGCTAGGACGATGGTAATTCAGCTCTTACCATCATGCAAGGGGAACAAGAAATTGAACGACAAAAACATCATTGAACTTCTATATTAACAATAGCATGCAAATTTCCTACAACTCTGACGAATTCTTCAACCATTAGCATCAAAATGAATGTGTCTAAAAAGGCTAAGAAATCGGGAAGTTATGTTAGCAGCTCCATTGTTTTCATTCTTTCCGATTTATCCAATAAAGGGGTAGACTAAACAGGAAATGCACACATATTTCTTCCCATAATAGCAATGCAACTATGAAGTTGATGCACTACTCCACATTTATTTTGCTGGCAGAATGGCAAATTTTGCAAGTTGCAACAAATTCCCAAACTTTGTTTTGACTTCCAATAAATAGGGAAATCAATATGACCTCAACATCGTGGGTGGAACATCTAGGACGATGGTAATTGAGGTCATACCATCATGTTGGAAGGACAAACGATGGATCAACAAAAATTTCTTGGATCTTCTATTTCTAAGCATATCATATAGATTTTTGTACAACACTGATGGATTCTTCAGCCACTAAAATCGAAATGTAAGTATGTGTAATGGCTGAGAGTTGGAAATTTTGGTTAGCAGTTCCATTGTTATAATTCTAAACGATTTGTGCTATGAAGGGAAGAGAACAGACGAATTGGTATACCATCATGTCCTATGTTCGGAATTCAATAAAAAGGGGAATCAAAAAGGCTCTCAGTTAGTGGGTGGAGCAATTTCTATGATTGTAATTCAGGTCATACCTTCATGTAGGAGAGACATACTATGTATTGACAAAAATGTCCAGGAACTTTAACCATGAGGATATCATACAACTTTCATATATCTTTGATGAATTCTTCAGCCGCTAAAATCGAAATGTAAGTATGTGGAAGGGCTCAGAAGTCGGAAATTTTGGTGAGCAATTCCTTTGTTTTCATTGTAACCGATTTGTCCTATGAAGGGGAAGACCAAAGACGAAATGCACACAGATTTCTTCCCATAATAGCAATAGGACTTTACAATTAATGTAAGTTAATTGGAAGCACTACTTCATATTTCTCTTGATGCTTAGGTGGCAAGTTTAGCAAGTGGCCACAAATTCTCAAACAATGTTTGGATTTCAAAAAAAAAAGGGTATTAAAATGGCTTTCAGTTAGTGGGTGGAGCTGCTTGGATGATAGTAATTCAGGTCATACCATCATGTAGGAAGGACATACTATGGATTGACAAAAATTTCTTGCACTTTAATCTTAATCATATCATACATCTTTGATGAATTCTTCAGCCGCTAAAATCGAAATTTAAGTATGTGGAAGGGATTAGAAGTCAGCAATTTTGGTGAGAAGATCATTCTAACCGATTTGTCATATACGGGAAAGGTGAAAGAGGAAATGCACGCAGATTCCTTCCCTTAATAGCAATAGGATTATAGTTGATGTGATTCAATCATATACATTTTTCCAAGACCTGTTCATGGGTCGGGCCGGGCTTCCACTCTGTATTAATAGATTTTTCTAAGGACTGAGCCCGACCCGACCATCGGGCCTACAACTTGGGCCCGAGCCCTGCTCTCATAAAAAGCCCGAAGCCCGAAATTTAGCCCATACTGTTACTACTGCTGAAGCGGCAGAAGAAAGAGAGAGAGAGAGAAAGAAATTATAAAGAAAATAATAAAAAATGTATATAATAAATTATAAATATATATTTCAGTAAATATTATATTATATATATATTTTATATAATATATAAAATACATATTATATATTTTATAAAATATATAATGTTGAGTCAGGCTGGGCTTTTTTGACAAATCCCAAGCCCGACCCGAAACACAGTCAGGCTTATTGTGTTAGGCCCGAGATCAGGCCCACGGGCCTAATTACTTGACCAAGCCTAACCAGGGTGCAGGCCGGATGGAAATTCAGGTCATACCATCAAGTAGGAAGGACATACTATGGATCGACAAAAATGACTTGGAACTTTAATCTTAATGATATCATGCAACTTGCATACATCTTTGATGGATTCTTCAGCCGCTCAAATCGAAATGCAAGTATGTGGAAGGGCTGAGAAGTCGGTAATTTTGGTGAGCAGCTCCTTTGTTTTCAGTCTAACCGGTTTGTCCTATATGGGGAAGGTGAAAGAGGAAATGCACACATATTCCATCCCTTAATAGGAATACGACTTTATAGTTGATGTATGTCAATCGGATCCATTGCTCCATATTTCTTTTGCTGTAGGTGGACATACTATGCATCATGTAGGAGGACATACTATGCATCGACAAAAATGTCCTGGAACTTTAATCATGAGGATATCAAACAACTTTCATATACCTTTGATGAATTCTTCAGTCACTAAAATCGAAATGTAAATATTTGGACGGGCTGACGAGTCGGCAATTTTGGTGAGTAGCTCCTTTATTTTCATTCTTACCGATTTGTGCTATGAAGGGGAAGACCAAAGAGGAAATGCACACAGACTTCTTCCCATAATAGCAATAGGACTTTAGCCGCAAAAATAGAAATGCTAGTATGTGAAAGGGCTGAGACGTCGTAAGTTTTGGTCAGCAGCTCCTTTGCTTTCATTCTAACCGACTTGTCCTGTAAGGGGAAGGTGAAAGAGGAAATGCACACAGATTCCTTCCCTTAATAACTATAGGACTTTATAGTTGATGTGAGTAAATCAGATACACTACTCCATATTTCTTTTGCTGCCAAATGGATTCATGCACATCTTTGATGGATTCTTCAGATTCCTTCCCGTATAGCTATAGGACTTTATAGTTGATCTGAGTCAAAAGGATACACTGCTCCATCTTTGATGGATTCTTGTACAACTCTTATGAATTATTCAGCCATTAGCATCGAAATGAATGTGAAAGATAGTTTATGTGAGTCAACTTTCATAATGGCTTTCAAAACGGCTTTGTTCAGCCATTAGCATCGAAATAATTAGCAATAGGAATTTATAAATGACGTAAGTCAATTGAACGCACTACTCCATATTTCTCTTTCTGCTAGCATGGCAAGTTTCGCGAGTGGCCACAAATTCCCAAGAATTTTCCGATTTCAATAAAAAAGGGAATCAAAATGGCTCTCAGTTAGTGGGTGGAGAGGTTTACATGATGGTAATTTTGGTCATTCAATCAATAGCAATAGGACATTATAACCTAAAACACGAGGTTATCAAAAAACTTTCATATATCTTTGATGAATTCTTCAGCCGCTAAAATCGAAATGTAAGTATGAGGAAGGGCTGAAAAGTCGGCAGTTATGGTGAGCAGCCCCTTTGTTTTCATTCTAACCGATTTGTCCAATAAGGGGTAGGTGAAAGACGAAATGCACACAGACTCCTTCCCTGAATAGCTATAGGACTTGATAGTTGATGTGAGTCAATCGTATACACAGCTCCATATTTCTTTTGCTGCCAAATGGAAAGTTTAGCAAGCCGCCATAAATTCCAAAACAGTGGTCGGACTGGCAATAAAAAGATGAATCAATATGGCCTTGAGCTACTGGGTGGAGCTGCTACGACGATGGTAATTCAGGTCTAACCATCATGCAGGAGGAACATACAATCGAACGACAGAAGCATCATTGAACTTTTATCTTAACCATAGCATACAAATTTCCTACAACTCTGGTGAATTACACAGCCATTAGAGCATCAAAATGAATGTCTGTGTAAAGGCTGAGAAATCGGGAATTTTAGTCAACAGCTCCATTCTTTTCATTCTTACCTATTTGTCCTATGAAGGTGAAGCCTAAGGAAGAAATGCACGCGGATTTCTTCCCATAACAGCAATATGACCACTGAATGCACTACACCACATTTATTTTGCTGGCAGCATCGCAAATTTACCAAGTGGCCACAAATTCCCAAACTTTGATTCATCTTCCAATAAATAGAAAAAATAATATGGCCCGGACATAGTGGGTGGAGCTGCTAGGACGATTGTAATTGAGGTCAAACCATCACGTCGGAAGGTCAAACGTTGGATCAACAAAAATTTATTGGCTCCTCTAATCCTAAGCATATCATAAAGATTTTTGTGCATCTTTGATGGATTCTTCAGCAACTAAAATCGAAACGTAAGCATGTGTAAGGACTGAGAATCGAAAATTTTGGTTTGCAGCTCGATTGTTTTAGTTCTAAACGATTTGTCCTATGAAAGGAACACCAAAGATGAAATGCACACAGATTTCTTCCAATCAATAGCAATAGGACATTATAATAATTGATGTAAGCCAATAGGATGCACTACTCCATATTTCTCTTTCTGCCAACATTGCATGGAAAGTGGCCACAAATTCCCAAACAATGTTCGGATTTCAACAAAACGGGGAATCAAAATGGCTCGAAGTTAGTGGGTGGAGCTGCTTGCAGGATAGAAATTTAGGTCATACCTTCCTCAGCTAAAATCGAAATGTAAGTATGTGGAAGGGCTGAGAAGTCAGAAATTTTGGTGAGCAGCTCCTTTGTTTTCATCTAACCAATTTGTCCTATGAAGGGGGGGACCAAAGAGAAAATGCACACAGATTTCTTCCCATAATAACAATAGGAGTTCAGAATTAATGTAAGTCAATCGGAAGCATTACTTCATATTTCTCCTGCTGCCAACATGGCAAGTTTAGCAAGTGGCCACAAATTCCCAAGCAATGTTCGGAATTCAATAAAAAGGGGAATCAAAATGGTAATTCAGGTCATACCATAATTTAGGAAGGACATACTATGGATCGACAAAAATGACTTGGAACTTTAATCTTAATGATATCATGCAACTTGCATAAATCTTTGAGAATTCTTCAGCCGCTCAAATCGAAATGCAAGTATGTGGAAGGGCTGAGAAGTCGGTAATTTTGGTAAGCAGCTCCTTTGTTTTCAGTCTAACTGGTTTGTCCTATATGGGGAAGGTGAAAGAGGAAATGCACACATATTCCTTCCCTCAATAGGAATACGACTTTATAGTTGATATAAGTCAATCGGATCCACTGCTCCATATTTCTTTTGCTGCCAAATGGAAAGTTTAGCATGCGGCCATTAATTCCAAAACAATGGTCGGACTTCCAATAAATAGGGGAATCAATATTACCTCGAGCTAGTGAGTGGAGCTGCTAGGACAATGGGTGGAGCTGCTAGGAACACGCAATTGAACGACAAAAACTTCATTGAACTTATATCTCAACCATAGCACACAAATATCCTACAACTCTGACAAATTATTCAGCCATTAGCATCGAAATGATTGTGTGTGGAATGGCTGAGAAATCGGGAATTTATGTCAGATGCTCCGTTCTTTTCATTCTTTCCGATTTGTCCTATGAAGGAGAAGACTAAAGAGGAAATGCACACAAGTTTCCTCCCATAATAGCAATACGACTATAAAGTTGATGTAAGCCCACTGAATGCACTACTCCTCATTTATTTTGCTTGCAACATGGCGAAATTAGCAAGTGGCCACAAATTCCCAAACCTTGTTTCGACTTCCAATAAATTGGGAAAACAATATGGCCCTGACGTAGTGGGTGGAGCTGCTAGGACGATGGAAATTGAGGTCATTCCATCATGTCGAAGGTCGAACGGTGGATCGACAAAAATTTATTGGATCCTCTAATCCTAAGCAAATCATACAGATTTGTGTACATCTTTGATCGATTCTTCAGCCACTAAAATCAAAATGTAAGTATGTGTAAGGGCTGAGAGTAGGAAATTTTGGTTAGAAGCTCAACTGTTTTAGTTCAAAACGATTTGCCCAATGAAGGGGCAAACCAAAGAGGAAATGCACACAGATTTCTTCACGTAAAGACCAATAGGAATTAACAATTGATGTATGGCAATCGGTTGCACTACTACGTATTTCTCTTTCTGGCAAAATGGCAAGTTTAGCAAGTGGCCACAAATTCCCAAACAATGATCGGATTTCAGTAAAGAGGGGAATCAAAATGGCTCTCAGTTAGTGGGTGGAGCTGGCTGCTTGCAGGATGGCAATTCTGGTTATACCTTCATGTAGGAGGACATACTATGGATCGAAAAAAATGTCCTATAACCTAAATCATGAGGTTATCAAACAACTTTCATATATCTTTGATGAATTCTTCAACCGCTAAAATCGAAATGTAAGTATGAGGAAGGGCTGAAAATCGGCAATTATGGTGAGCAGCTCCTTTGTTTTCATTCTAACCGATTTGTCCAATAAGGGGTAGGTGAAAGACGAAATGCACACAGATTCCTTCCCTTAATAGCTATAGGACTTTATAGTTGATGTGAGTCAATCGGATACACTGCTCCATTTTTCTTTTGCTGCCAAATGGAAAGTTTAGCAAGCCGCCATAAATTCCAAAACAGTGGTCGAACTTGCAATAAAAAGGGGCATCAATATGGCGTTGAGCTACTGGGTGGAGCTGCTAGGACGATGGTAATTCAGGTTTAACCATCATGCAGGAGGAACATACAATCGAACGACAAAAGCATCATTGAACTTTTATCTTAACCATAGCATACAAATTTCCTACAACTCTGATGAATTACTCAGCCATTAGAGCATCAAAATGAATGTCTCTGTGAAGGCTGAGAAATCGGGAATTTAAGTCAACAGCTCCATTCTTTTCATTCTTACCTATTTGTCCTATGAAGGTGAAGCCTACGGAAGAAATGCACGCGGATTTCTTCCCATAACAGCAATATGACCACTGAATGCACTACTCCACATTTATTTTGCTGGCAGCATCACAAATTTACCAAGTGGCCACAAATTCCCAAACTTTGATTCGTCTTCCAATAAATAGAAAAATCGATATGGCCAGGACATAGTGGGTGGAGCTGCTAGGACGATGGTAATTGAAGTCATACCATCACGTCGGAAGGTCAAACGTTGGATCGACAAAAATTTATTGGCTCCTCTAATCCTAAGCATATCATAAAGATTTTTGTGCATCTTTGATAGATTCTTCAGCCACTAAAATCGAAACGTAAGCATGTGTAAGGACTGAGAATCGAAAATTTTGGTTTGCAGCTCGATTGTTTTAGTTCTATACGATTTGTCCTATGAAAGGAACACCAAAGATGAAATGCACACAGATTTCTTCCTATCAATAGCAATAGGACATTATAATTGATGTAAGTCAATAGGATGCACTACTCCATATTTCTCTTTCTGCCAACATTGCATGTTTGGAAAGTGGACACAAATTCCCAAACAATGTTCGGATTTCTACAAAACGGGGAATCAAAATGGCTCGAAGTTTGTCGGTGGAGCTGCTTGTAGGATAGTAACTTAGGCCATACCTTCAACAGCTAAAATCGAAATGTAAGTATGTGGAAGGGCAGAGAAGTAATCAATTTTGGTGAGCAGATCCTTTGTTTTCATCTAACCGATTTGTCCTATAAAGGGGGGGACCAAAGAGGAAATGCACACAGATTTCTTCCTATAATAACAATAGGACTTCAGAATTAATGTAGTCAACCGGAAGTACTACGTCATATTTCTCCTGCTGCCAACATGGCAAGTTTAGCAAGTGGCCACAAATTCCCAAGCAATGTTCGGAATTCAATAAAAAGGGGAATCAAAATGGTAATTCAGGTCATACCATCATGTAGGAAGAACATACTATGGATCGACAAAAACGAATTGAAACTTTAATCTTAATGATATCATGCAACTTGCATACATCCTTGATGAATTCTTCAGCCGCTCAAATCCAAATGCAAGTATGTGGAAGGGCTGAGAAGTCGGTAATTTTGGTGAGCAGCTCCTTTGTTTTCAGTCTAACCGGTTTGTCCTATATGGGGAAGGTGAAAGTGGAAATGCACACATATTCCTTCCCTTAATAGGAATACGACTTTATAGTTGATGTAAGTCAATCGGATCCACTGCTCCATATTTCTTTTGCTGCCAAATGGAAAGTTTAGCACGCGGCCATTAATTCCAAAACAATGGACGGACTTCCAATAAATAGGGGAATCAATATGGCCTTGAGCTAGTGGGTGGAGCTGCTAGGAACATGCATTTGAACGATAAAAACATCATTGAACTTGTATCTTAACCATAGCACACAAATATCCTACAACTCTGACGAACTATTCAGCCATTAGCATCGAAATGATTGTGTGTGGAATGGCTGAGAAATCGGGAATTTATGTCAGATGCTCCGTTGTTTTCATTCTTTCCGATTTGTCCTATGAAGGGGAAGACTAAAGAGGAAATGCACACAGGTTTCTTCCCATAATAGCAATACAACTATAAAGTTGATGTAAGCCCACTGAATGCACTACTACTCATTTATTTTGCTTGCAACATGGCGAATTTTGCAAGTGGCCACAAATTCCCAAACTTTGTTTCGACTTCCAAAAAATTGGGAAAACAATATGGACTTGACGTTGTGGGATGAACTACTTGGACGATGGTAATTGAGGTCATACCATCATGTCGGAAGGACAAACGATGGACTGACAAAAATTTATTGGATCCCCTAATTTTAAGCATATCTTACAGATTTTTGTACATCCTTGATGGATTCTTTGGCCACTAATATCGAAATGTATGTATGTGTAAGGGCTGAGAGTCAAAAATTTTGGGCAACAACTCCATTTGTCCTATAAAGGGGAAGACCAAAGAAATCACACAGATTTCTTCCCGTTAGTAGCAATAGGACTTTATAATTGATGTAAGTTAATCAGATGCGCTACACCATATTTCTCTTTCTGCCAACATGGCAAGTTTAGCGAGTGGCCACAAATTCCAAAAAAAGTTTCGATTTCAATAAGAAGGGGAATCAAAGTGGCTCTCGGTTAGTTGGTGGAGATGATTACATCATGGTAATTCTGGTCATACCTTCATGTAGGAGGACATACTATGGATCGACAAAAATGTCCTGGAACTTTAGTCATGAGGATATCAAACAACTTTCATATACCTTTGATGAATTCTTCAGCCGCTAAAATCGAAATGTAAATATTTGGACGGGCTGACGAGCCGACAATTTTGGTGAGCAGCTCCTTTATTTTCATTCTTACCGATTTGTCCTATGAAGGGGAAGACCAAAGAGGAAATGCACATAGACTTCTTCCCATGATGTCAATAGGACTTTAGCCGCAAAAATAGAAATGTTAGTATGTGGAAGGGCTGAGAAGTCGGAAGTTTTGGTGGGCAGCTCCTTTGTTTTCATTCTCACCGATTTGTCCTGTAAGGGGAAGGTGAAAGAGGAAATGCACACAGATTCCTTCCCTTAATAGCTATAGGACTTTATAGTTGATGTGCGTAAATCGGATACACTTCTCCAAGTGGCCACAAATTCCCAAACACTATTCGGACTTCAAAAAAAAGGGGAATCAAAATAACCTTCAGTTAGTTGGTGGAGCTGCTTGGATGATGGAAATTCAGGTCATACCATCATGTAGGAAGGACATACTATGGACCGACAAAAATGACTTGGAACTTTATACTTAAGGATATCATGCAACTTCCATACATCTTTGATGGATTCTTCAGCTGCTCAAATCGAAATGCAAGTATGTGGGAGGGCTGAGAAGTAGGTAATTTTAGTGAGCAGTTCCTTTGTTTTCAGTCTAACCGGTTTGTCCCATATGGGGAAGGTGAAAGAGGAAATGCACACATATTCCTTCCCTTAATAGGAATACGACTTTATAGTTGATGTATGTCAATCGGATCCACCGCTCCATATTTCTTTTGCTGCCAAATGGAAAGTTTAGCACGCGGCCATTAATTCCAAAACAATGGACGGACTTCCAATAAATAGGGGAATCAATATGGCCTTGAGCTAGTGGGTAGAGCTGCTAGGACGATGGTAACTCAGGTCTAACCATCATGCAGGAGGAAGATACAATTGAACGACAAAAGCATCACTGAACTTTTATCTTAACCACAGCATACAAATTTCCTACAACTCTGATGAATTACTCAGCCACTAGAGCATCGAAATGAATGTGTGTGTAAAGGCTGAGAAATCAGGAATTTAAGTCAACAGCTCCATTGTTTTCATTCTTTCCTATTTGTCCTATGGAGGGGAAGACTAAAGAGGAAAGAAATGCACACAGATTTCATCCCATAATAGCAATATGACTATAAAGTTGAGGGTGGAGCTGCTAGGACGATGGTAATTGAGGTCATTCCATCATGTCGAAGGTCGAACGGTGGATCAACAAAATTTTATTGAATCCTCTAATCCTAAGCAAATCATACGGATTTGTGTACATCTTTGATCGATTCTTCAGCCACTAAAATCAAAATGTAAGTATGTGTAAGGGCTGAGAGTAGGAAATTTTGGTTAGAAGCTCAACTGTTTTACTTCAAAACGATTTGCCCAATGAAGGGGAAGACCAAAGAGGAAATGCACAAAGATTTCTTCACATAAATAGCAATAGGAATTAATAATTGATGTATGGCAATCGGTTGCACTACTCCATATTTCTCTTTCTGGCAAAATGGAAAATTTAGCAAGTGGCCACAAATTCCCAAACAATGATCGGATTTCAGTAATGGGAGGAATCAAAATGGCTCTCAATTAGTGGGTGGAGCTGCTTGCAGGATGGTAATTCTGGTTATACCTTCATGTAGGAGGACATACTATGGATCGAAAAAAATGTCCTATAACCTAAATCATGAGGTTATCAAACAACTTTCATATATCTTTGATGAATTCTTCAGCTGCTAAAATCGAAATGTAAGTATGAGGAAGGGCTGAAAAGTCGGCAATTATGGTGAGCAGCTCCTTTGTTTTCAGTCTAACCGATTTGTCCTATAAGGGGTAGGTGAAAGAGAAAATGCACACAGATTCCTTCCCTTAATAGCTATAGGACTTTATAGTTGATGTGAGTCAATCGGATACACTGCTCCATATTTCTTTTGCTGCCAAATGGAAAGTTTGGCAAGCCGCCATAAATTCCAAAACAGTGGTCGGACTTGCAATAAAAAGGGGAATCAATATGGCCTTGAGCTAGTGGGGGGAGCTGCTAGAACGATGGTAATTCAGGTCTAACCATCATGCAGGAGGAACATACAATTGAACGACAAAAGCATCATTGAACTTTTATCTTAACCATAGCACACAAATTTCCTACAACTTTGATGAATTACTCAGCCATTAGAACATCGAAATGAATGTGTGTGTAAAGGCTGAGAAATCGGGAATTTAAGTCAACAGCTCCATTCTTTTCATTCTTTCCTATTTGTCCTATGAAGGGGAAGCCTAAAGAAGAAATGCACGCGGGTTTCTTCCCATAATAGCAATATGACTATAAAGTTGCAGTAAGACCATTGAATGCACTACTCCACATTTATTTTGCTGGCAGCATCCCAAACTTTGATTCGTCTTCCAATAAATAGGGAAATCAATATGGCCCTGACATAGTGGGTGGAGCTGGTACGACGATGGTAATTGAGGTCATACCCTCACGTCGGAAGGTCAAACGTTGGATCGACAAAAATTTATTGGCTCCTCTAATACTAAGCATATCATAAAGATTTTTGTGTATCTTTGATGGATTCTTCAGCCACTAAAATCGAAACGTAAGCATGTGTAAGGACTGAGAATCGAAAATTTTGGTTTGCAGCTCGAGTGTTTTAGTTCTAAACGATTTGTCCTATGAAAGGAAGACCAAAGATGAAATGCACACAGATTTCTTCCCATCAATAGCAATAGGACATTATAATTGATGTAAGTCAATAGGATTTGTTTGTTGAAATAGGGCTGTCGAATGAGAGAAGAAGAGGATGAAGAAGAAGAAGAAGAAGAAGATATGAGATGGGCGGCAGAATTATCCTCAGCCAGCCCTAATCTATTATATAAGGACATTACATAATGCTACATAAATAAACAAGAATGCCCCTGATTAGTAATGGAACACCTAGTCAAAATAAACACTAAATAAGATTAGGCCCAATAACTAATGACTTAAGACCCAACAAAGATAAACATACAAATTAAGACCGTCGAACCAACACTACCCCTCAAGCTAAGAATGGATGTCAATCATGTTTAGCTTGCCAAGTAAGTCCACGAATTTCACTGTAGCTAGCCCTGTAGTCAGAACATCTGCAATCTGCATCTTGAAGGGAGTATAAGGAATGCAGAGTTGTTTAGAAAGTAGCCAACAGGATACATTACTCCACATTTCTCTTTCTGCCAACATTGCATGTTTAGAAAGTGGCCACAAATTCCCAAGCAATGTTCGGAATTCAATAAAAAGGGGAATCAAAATGGTAATTCAGGTCATACCATAATTTAGGAAGGACATACTATGGATCGACAAAAATGACTTGGAACTTTAATCTTAATGATATCATGCAACTTGCATAAATCTTTGAGAATTCTTCAGCCGCTCAAATCGAAATGCAATTATGTGGAAGGGCTGAGAAGTCGGTAATTTTGGTGAGCAGCTCCTTTGTTTTCAGTCTAACTGGTTTGTCCTATATGGGGAAGGTGAAAGAGGAAATGCACACATATTCCTTCCCTTAATAGGAATACGACTTTATAGTTGATATAAGTCAATCGGATCCACTGCTCCATACTTCTAAGGTAGATCGTTTATAACGAACTTCAAATCGGATCCATGAGATTTACATGGGATTCGAATTGGATTGCAATCGGGTATTATATTGTACTAATAAATTAAATAAAATATTATCAAGGTATTATATATTAAATTATTAATATTATTCATAGATAAAATATAAATTACTTCGCCTTTGTTTTACAATAACAACATTTTTCTTGACATCTCAAAATATTAAGAAAGCTAAAAAGGCTCCTTCTAGAACTCTTGCCAATCCTATATTGAATCAAAATCATAACAAAAACCTCCCCCATATTTAAAAAAAAAAAAATGTACGTTACTTCCCTTTTGTTGTCTACCCCAACGGAAAATGCTAAACATGCTAGAATTCAATTCTCGGTAAATTGCTGGAACCTCCATTGATTGCTGAAATTAGGGGTGTCTGAGCCTGTTTTTGAAACTGTAATTGAAATCAAATCGAAGTCAATTAATTAACGGATTAATCGATTCGGTTAATTATCAATCTTTTATTTTTTATATTTATAATATATATTATAATAAATATATAATAAAAACTATAAATATTATATTTTAAATTAGTGGCCCCACTCACTAGTCGACGAAGTGGCAAGGAAGGGATCATTGTAAATCGTTGGAAAAATCAACCTTCAGTGCACGGCAATAGTTGGTCTACTAGTTGTTCGTTGGAAAAGGTCCTTGTAGACGGTTGTTTCCCATCGAAAGCTCAACCTTTGTCGGGACATGCCCAAAGATCTTATTAGCGTTGGCATCCAAGAAATATAGATTTTTAAGCCGGGATAGTAGTCGATCTTCTGACCTACAGGAAGCTTAGCTTTACTTTCTTATCAGCGCCCACAATGTGCAGTGCTCAACTGACAGGAACGATTATAGATGTTCATCTTATTGTAGATCCATGGACAAGAGAGTCTCGTGGCTTTGGGTTCAAGAGGCTGATCGCTGCATCAGTGTATGGATCGCTCAGTACTTAATGCCAATGTAGCATGTAAAATCTTATATTTTGTATTATTTTGTATGTATTTATGCTGTTCATATTTGCATTTGTACTGCTTCCAAACTGAGTCTAAGTTATCACTGTGGAGAAGGCAAGGAGAAAAAGAAGTTGAACACCAACCTGTGATAGATTCTGGAGTGAAAATTTTTACCTTGTTTCATTTGGAAAATTTGAAGGAGAATAATGTGTAAAATAGTCTTTTTATTATTTTCCGTTAATAGCATTAATGGCAATGAGGTTTTAAACAATTGTTAGAAAACTAAGGGGTACTCTAAGATAATATATGAACAATAAGGATAGAGTTAGTCGATTAACTAAACCATAAGGATAATTAATTTCCCCTTATATAATGCATATTTATTAATTTATAATATATAGAAAATATAAAACATATATAATATACATAAAAAATATATGGAAATATATATTGGTTTGTTTGGTTAAACGTCGGTTTTCTATATTGGTTAACCGAAACTGAACTGGTACCTTTGATTTTTTTAAAATACCAAATTGACCAATTCAGTTAACTAGAATTTTCAATTCAATTTCATCGGTTTGATTTGGTTTTCAGTTTTTCTTGCTCACCCCTAGCTAAAAAATCCCCTATAGTTTGGTAATTGCAATCACCTCCCCTGAACATTATAACATAGTTGCATGTAGACCCCCTCTGTTAGAATCCTCTAAAAAGAGACATGAAAATGTCCAAAATACCCATGCAATTAGTATTGAGGCTGTTGTATGCAGAAAAATAATACAAACTTTATGAAAACAAAAAAAAAAAATCTAAAGTTGCAATTTTATTTTTGTGCAATTGATATAAAGGGCAAATTTGATTCTCCTTATTTCTTTTCCCACTCCTAAAACCACATTGATGGGAGAGTCAGGCAATTCTTTGATTTTTTTTTTTTTTTTGCCACAGTTAATTGAAAATGCTAGGGCTTGATGTCACAGGGTCAAAATTTTCGCCTATTGAAAAGTCTGCACCGTGCGGCCCAAGTAGCCACTACATAGTCAGCCTATCTGCCACTGAAGTCAGATAGTCAGACCCTCAGTCACCTAGCCCAAAGGCACCCCAACAAATAGTCACAACGCATACAATCGCACACTGGGTCACACACAATCTTATCTAAGGGTTGCCCCCAATATTATTGCTACACAATTTTGGTGTTTGCTCTCACCAAGATTCCCCCAAACATCCTAGATGTAGCCTTAAATAGACCTCAGGTACAAAGTCGTTGTGCCTCGTAAGACATTTGTTACACCGCCTGCAACGGGCCTCTACAACAATTACAAAAAATCAAACCAGACATGTAGGGGCAGAGTCGGGGGTGGCGGAGGGGAGCATGCGCCCCCCCCCCCCCCCCCCTTATGCCTTCAAAATTCCCACAAAACCCATTTAAATCCCACTTATATTTTGACCCCTTACCTATGTGCACCAATTTGTGAAGTTGTTTGCCCAGCCTACATGTGTTGTGCTCCACTACATCCACATGTCCCAATGGTCAAGCAACCGTCTTGCTTGTCTGATCCGGACAACAATCAATTGGCCTGCCTTGCATCAGCCCAGGCGCCCGTGGCCATACACTTGTGTGTCTGCTTCCCAGCGCCCGCGGCCATATGCATGTGCATTCTGTTCCTAGTTCGAATAGAATCCAGCTTTCAGCTCGCCTGCCCTACTGTCACGGGGTTAATCAGCGAGGCCCCGTGCGGCACTCGATGGGGTCGAGAAAGCTTACGAAAGCAAGCAACAACACACACCAAGCAACAAGAATGTACACAGATTAGACAAAAGGTAATTTGTATTGCATTAATCAATGGTAAGCACAAGCACACAGTACAGTGTCGAGGGGATCTCGTGCTTAACCTTTAACCTTTACACGCTTATGAACTCACTCGACTACCTACCTCCCCTCAAAGAGTACGTTAAGCTTTTGGGGGAGTGACATTAAGAAACATCAAAAGAATGAAAATTCATACTATGTATTTACAATAACGCCATTGGCGGTCCCCCCTTACAAAATACATGCGTAGCCCACCCATGACACACATGCTAACACCTTGAAGGCACGCGGTTGGCACTCTGATGGCTCATGGTAGGTGCTTGATGGTGCGGCAAAGGAGTCACTTGTGACATTCTCCCCCACTCAATTCGATCTACGTCCTCGGAGATCGACTTCGGCTGGTCCCTTAGAGTCACTACTGTGGAAGGAAGGTTCTTCTACTGCTCCCGAACCTGCTATCGTCTAAGGCCGAGGTGTATAGTCTTGTAGCATGGTTGGGTTGGCCTATTCTGTTGGGGTTTCCTAGGGCTAAGTCCTTTCCTGGAGGCCTCAAGGTATGTTAATGGCTGATTCGACTTGGTTATCGGGTAGGTTTGGGCCAGATAAGGGTCAAAATGATGGTTTGGATTGTTGGGGTGTTGGTTCTCATGAATTTTTCCCCAAGGGTGACTCACAAGGCTACTACATGATTCAATCTGAGGGATGGTGTGAAAGTGGTCCCTAGGCAGCTTGAGTGGCACTTGCTTTCCCCTTGTGGTTGTGGTAATAGGCGATGTTGAACTTGGACACGGCCTTGGGTCTTCTGCTTTGCTTGATGGTTGTCGACGCGCACGAACTCTGTTGCTGGAGAGGTGTAGATGGCTGGATGGTCTGCTGTTTCCTACTGCTGCTATAGTTGTTGGCTCGAGGTGCGGCTTCTTCAGCTTGTGGAGTGGGGAACTTCTCTACTTCCTTCATGTTGGCGTTGAACAAGGCTTCTCCATGAAAAAGTTATAGTGCAGAAACTTGCTTCCCATGAACCCGGGAAGAAGTCACAACTGGTACCATGCAAGGGGAGCACTCGTCCAAAATGCACAGAGAGTTGATGTGAGGCAGGAGCGCGACTTCTGCTTGTCTCATGAAGTCCATTCCCAAGACAACTCGGAAGTCATCCAGGGATACAACTGAAAGATTAATCTTGTTTGTCCACGGCCCAACTTGGAGGTCAACCCCACGAGTCGTGCCTTCATTTGCCTTTGCCCCGGAGTTCACGGCCTTGATCCACCCTGTCTCTTTCATAGTGTTCAGCTTGAGTCGCTTGGTCTCAGCAACTAAAATGAAGTTGTGGGAGGCCCCTTTATCAACAAGGGCTTGAGTCAGCTTCCCGCCGAAGAGGATGTCTACATACTTCAGCCCCCTTTGGGCTCTATTTGGCCTTCCATGATTGGCCTCTTTCTTCACCATGGCGTTGAAGAGTTGAAGGGCGCCCACTCTTGGTGCCTAAACAGACTTTTCCTCATCACTTTGCTCGTCATCACTGAGCTTGGCGACAAGGGCATTGATCTTCTTCTTGGTTGGGCAGTTGCGAACCAAGTGATTTCCCCCACAAAGGAAGCAAGAAATTGGGGACCCAACGGTCCTGGGCTTGTAATGGTGCTGAGGGCCTTGCTCTCCTTGTGGCTTCTTCCCGTAGTCTTATCTTGCTAGCTTGTTGAAGCTGGAGTTGTCGTACGGAGGGCGTGAATGACTTGCTCCCCCACTCAAATTAGGGGAACGCGGGCTTTCTGGCTTAGGAGCTTCTTCATCTGACAAGCCGGTCTCATTGAGTTGCTCTGCCACTGCCATTGCCGTGGCGAGGTCCTGTACATTGTGGCATTGGAGTTCTAGTTCAGCCCATGGCTTCAATCCGTCCATGAAGTTGAACAGTAGATCCTTGTCGGACATGTCCATGATCTCCAAGGTAAGGGCTGAAAACTCTTTAACATAATCGTGGAGTGAGTCCCCATGTTGGAGTGCTTTCATCTTCTTCCACGCCAGGTACTCCACGTTCTCTGGGTAGAATTGCCGCTTTAGTTCTCGTTTGAAATCAGCCCATGACTCAATGGTGCATGTACCCCGTTTAATGTCTTAGCATCGCCTGCGCCACCATAGCATAGCAATGTCAGTCAAATACACGATCACTGTACGAATTTGCGTTAGGTCATCATCAATGTCACCAGCATGGAAATATTGTTCCATCTGCCACAAGAAGTTGTCAAGTTCTCTAGCATCTCGGGAGTCGGCATAAGGTGTGGGCTCCCGAATCTTCACACGAGCAGGGACTAGTGTTGTGGAGGGGCTTGGAGTGCTGGCCACCAGTCTCTTGAGGAGCGACATGCCTCCTCTTAGTTCATCCACTTGAGTCTGGATGTCGGAAAGAGAGGCCATGGCTACTTTCATGGCCATCCATTCAGCTTTCATCTTTCCCACCTGGTCTTGGATGTCGGATCAAGATGAGCTCCCTTCTTGTCGAGATCTTGTTCCAAGGACTTCCTTGAGGGTTCTATCCAGGACGTCTTGGACCTCATTCATAATGCCATTTAAACGGGCTTCTAGCTCCACCATGGAGCTCTCAGTTGTTTCCACATTCAAGTGGATTTCTTCTACTTGGTCACGCATCTCCCCAACAGTTACTTCACAGCGAAGGATGAGTGTGTCAAAGGTAGCAAGCGTGTCAACTGACTTGTCAGGCTTGCTTGTCTTGGATGTGCGACCCTTTGGGGCCCTCTCTGCAGCGGTTTCATCGCCTAGAGACTCATCAATCTCCCTTGCATGGGTAAGGCCATGCCTAATCTCGTTGGTGAGTTCCTTGTTGTGCTTCATTGCGCCACCACTAGTGTTGCTATGCAAGGGTCACGAGCGTTGAGGAGCAACCTGCTTTGATACCAACTGTCACGGGGTTAATCAACGAGGCCACGTGCAGCGCTCGATGGGGTCGAGAAAGCCTACGAAAGCAAGCAACAACACACACAAGGCAACAAGAATGCACACAGATTAGACAAAAGGTAACTTGTATTGCATTAATCAATGGTAAGCACATGCACACAGTACAGTGTCGAGGGAATCTCGTGCTTAACCTTTACACGCTTATGAACTCACTCGACTACCTACCTCCCCTCAAAGATTACGTTAAGCTTTTGGGGGAGTGACATTAAGAAACATCAAAAGAATGAAAATTCATACTATGTATTTATAATAACGCCATTGGCGGTCCTCCCTTACAAAATACATGCATAGCCCACCCATGAGACACATGC
Organism: Nelumbo lutea; assembly: GCF_056320005.1. Classification (NCBI taxonomy): domain Eukaryota; kingdom Viridiplantae; phylum Streptophyta; class Magnoliopsida; order Proteales; family Nelumbonaceae; genus Nelumbo; species Nelumbo lutea. Next base: position 833,979 of record NC_142685.1, on the reverse strand, counting down.
TGACACCTTGAAGGCACGCGGTTGGCACTCTGATGGCTCATGGTAGGTGCTTGAAGGCACGGCAAAGGAGTCACTCGTGACACTGTGGCCTACCATATGCATGCTAGCCTCATTTGTCTTAGTCATAGCACGTACCATAATGTTGTGTGTGTGTGTCGTCATCAAGTCGCTTGCGCAACACCCTACCACCGAGTGTGTCAGTCCAACTAAGCCATCGTGTCATGTGCACTACTGCTTCTGCACATAGCCCCACCTGGCCTTGGCATGGGAACCCAACTTACCACCGGTGCTACCCGTGGAAAGCCCACACCCTCCCCAAAAGAGTACGTTAAGATTTTGGCCCTAGATAACATCACTTGTCTGAACTATCATCCATAATTACAATAATACAATTGTGCTTGTCAATAGTGTATGCTTGCCCCTTGCGCACATGCCTAAGGCATCTGGCTCGCCTATGGCGTGTGCCAAGCCCTTAGCCACATTCTGTGTTTTGGTCCCCCTGGGCATCACTATGCATCTGTGCAAGTCTGGCCTACCAACTTGCCCCAATGTCCACACCCATGTGCTGCAACATGACTGTGCCACCTATGTCATGGCACATGTCTGCCTACACCTGGGCGTTGGCCCTGTTCTAGCCAAGCACTCGTTGAGTCCCTTTGTGCACTAGGCACCTGCTTGGCCTGCCTGTGCACCAAGCCCATGCTGAGTCCATCAGCCCGCCTGTGCACTAGGTCTTGTCAAGTCTACCAATCCGCTTGTGCACCAAACGCTTCTCTCAGGCACTTGCTTGCATCAACTTGCCTAGCTGTGCCGCCCATGCCCCTGATGGACTGCATGGCCTAATCATCACCGACCGTGCATGAGTCAGCATGCCCGCTCATGCCTTGTCCAAATCTGTAGGCCATGTATTGCATGTTTCAATACATGATTAAGTTAGTAGCCCACGGACCACCTGTGCCACTACCGTGCCAACATGTTAAGGGTAATGCATACAATGAATAAACCAGTGGAATGGCTAGTCCGTAGGCTCTGGACAAGTCATTAACTAGTGGAAAATGGAAATTTAGGAGGCATTCTTTTTTCGGATTTTGAGAGGGGGAAAAGTTGGTCAATGGGATTTTGGTTCCCATTGATCAAGAATCTCATGTTCTTTTTTCAGATTTATGTGGAGATCAGAGAAAGTTTATTTTCCTCAGTATCACTTACCCGAATAATGTAAAAACATGTTTTTTATGTTTTTTCGCTCTCAATAAAAGTTTCACATTTTTTTATCCAATATAATGCTTAATAGCACCTAAGTGTCTTAAATAACAATAACAATAACAATAACAATAAAAAACCATTTATTGGGTTTTGTGCATAATACCCTACTTTTATAATTTCCAAGACACAACTATTGTGCCTCATAAATGGCCATAGTACCAAGCATAGCCTTTATTTCATATGCTTTATCATTGCCATTATTTTATTAACTTGTTTTATGTACCTAAGTGATAACCTAGTACCCTACTTTTATAATTTTCAAAACACAAATCAAATAAGTGATACTCAAGAAAATAAACTTTCCCCTGTGCCCCAAATCAATCAATTTGAAGCATGAGAAATCCAGCCAAGCTTTCATCCCCAAGTTGCTGGGAGACATTGTATTGCCAACTTCCAGGAGCGCTGGACTAGTATGCCTCTTCTGCGTGCTGGAACTGGATTCTCCAGCTGCCGGTCCCAAGTCCAAAGGAAGCGGGAAGCCCCTTCAATATGTATGGTATGGGTTCACTGACGTGAGGACTGAGGCCACCTAGTCCTAGGTTATCAGAAAATTTAAGGCTGTGTTTGGTTTCAACTTTAAAAGAAAAAGCCAAAAGGGTAACGACCTTTTCTTTCAAACCAAACACAGCGCAAAGGTAAATAACCTTCTTACTTATCAGTCTTAGAATTTTTTTTACCACTAGAATATATAAACCTTATTAAAATGTAACAAGATTGAAGACTCGGCTGGGTCCCATTCTATCTCCAAAATCCTGTTGTATCTTAGTTTAGAAAAATAATATTTAAAAGGTTTTGATCCTTTAATAACAAATCAAATATACGTAGTACTGCAGTTTAGTTTAGTTTTTTTTTTAATATTAAATAAATAAACAATTAACACCATAGAAGGCATTTTAGATGTTATATTGGTCTTTTTAAAGTTTCCATCCTTTTAGATAAAGTCTGTTATGTAAAATTAAAAATCCAGCCAGCCTAAATGCTTTCGAAACTTACCGTGTTATTCTGAATCAAACAAACTATTTACGTATAGTTATCCCGTGCTAAGTACGGCATCATTAGCTAGTTTCTAGTGGTTTTTATTTCCTTTTCCACACTGTTCTATAGCTGAAAAAGGTTATTTACTTAAATATATCCCATAATTTACGAACAAATCCGAATTCCTATAAAGTATACAATTGCCAATTTGTCTGCCAAATCCAGATTTCATCTTCACAAATTTGATACTCAGCAGCCCTCACAAACTTTTCAGCCGTGCATCGGGAACATCTTCCTTAAGTACGAAAATGTTCCTAATGCACGGACGAAGATGTTCCCGGTGCACGACTGGAAAGTGTCGTGAGGAGGGTGTGTTGACGAAGAAGAATAGTAACATACAGCAAACCACAATTTACTAACCGGGTTCATGGTCATGGATAACCCTATAAATGACACGTGGCAAAAAAGCAACCTCTGCTGACACTTTGTGTTGAATCTCTTTAGAAAAAATACCGTACTCAGCCAGCCCATCCTTCCCTTTGAGCAAGCAGCAAGCACCAATGGCATCTCTCCTTTCCCCAGCTGCAACTGCCCTCCATTGGAACCCCAAATTTCCATGGCTCTCTCCTACGAAACCCATCTCCCCAAATCACCTTTATTCATTCACAGGATCTTCTACAAAATACCCGGGAAAGTGCAAATATGCATTGCTCGGCACTATCTCTGACGATCTGTTGAAGAATACTCTTCATTTTAATGAACTAGTGACTCTATTCCCTTTCGTTAAATCCGGGCTTTCGCAATTTCAGATAGTTTCTGAAGAATTACCAGAAGCACAGAGATGGAGCATTCTGGTTTTTGCTGGTCTTAGTTGGGTTTACCTGACTGCAAGGCCAGGTGTTCTCATGGGCGCCATTGATGCGTATCTTTTAGCTCCTTTGCAACTGGGTTTTGATAGCTTACTGGGAAGAAGGAGCTTGAAGAGGACTGACTTCGTTATAGGGGATAGATTGGGAGAAGGATCTTTTGGTATTGTTTATTCCGGTGTAGTTGTTCCGAAAAGTTTAAGTATAGAAGATCGAGTGCAGAAGAAGGCAAAAGCATTAGAAATAGATGGCAAAGTGAAGCAAAAGGTCATTCTTAAAAAGGTAATTTCTTTTCAGTAGAAATTCTTTAAAAGGGTAATGTGTCTTAGGAACCGTTAATCTTTAGGGCTTATCTTAAAAATTTCTCATTTTTGGTGCTTGCACATCCTTTCCCAAAAGCTTTTTTTTTTCTTTTCTTTTCTTTTCCTTTCTTTTCTTTTTCTGAGTCTCTTGTACATCATTTCAGGATGAAAATGAGTTTTGTTAATTTTTTTATTGCCTCTCCATAATCCCCAGCCCAGGCCCCCCACCCCGACCTCAAAGAAGGTGCATGCTGGTTGTATTGAAATTTTTGGTGGCCATTTTGAGATTTTCAGGCGATTGTCGTGTCACAGAAATTTTCATTGCTTTCATCAAATTAATAGAGGGATGCTGATTTATTTTCGTTACTTTTGAACTATACCTTTTTTAACCAAGTAAAAGAAATGGGACCCTTAACTTATCTGGATTGTATGTGTGAATTGCAGTTCTTGTTTGTGCAAATTTCTTAATGATGACTAGAGCTCTGGGTTTTTCCAAGGTTCTCTAGTACTGAAGGATGCATATTTGCTCCCGCTGTCATGCTTCTATTTTGCTTATTTCTTATGTTTCAATAACCTAGCAGGTGAAGGTTGGAATAGAAGGGGCTGAAGAATGCGGTGATTTTGAGGAGTGGTTTAACTATAGGCTATCGAGAGCAGCACCCGAAACATGCGCTGAGTTCCTTGGGAGTTTTGTTGCCGATAAAACAAGCTCACAATTCACAAAGGGAGGAAAATGGCTTGTTTGGAAATTTGAGGTACACTTTCAGTCTATCTATCAATTATCAAGCACAGAGGGTAATCAATTGATTCAATTCAATTACAGTATGGCCTCGAAAATGACATTAAAAAGCATTACTGAACATCTAAGTAAGAGCTTTCATTTCCACTGTTTTTTTTTTTCATATGCTTTTCACCCCCCTCCCCCCCACCAAAAAAAAAAAAGTAAGAGTCTTCATTTCAACAGTGGAAAACATATCTCCAATTTTTCATCTATTTAGATTCTATAGAGCTTATAGGATTCCATAAGGCAACTAGGGTAATCATTCCAATTAAAATATGGCCCCAAAGTGACATTTAAAAGCATTACTGAACATCTAATTAAGAGCCTTCATTTAGACAATGGAAAAACATATCTCTGGTTTTTCATATTCAGCAGTTAGCACTGATTGATAACCAGGAGTCTCTGAGTTGTGAGGAGTAGGAGTTTGGTGTAGGCTGAACTAAGGGATAATATTCTAATATTGAATGCTCTGAATTGATGATCATGGACATTTTGAACCCACAAATACAGATATTCATCATCATCCAAGCCTTATCCCTACTATATGGGGTTGGATACATGAATCTTGTTTCACCTATTGTCACATAAAAATTCAGACTACTTTTCAAAGTTTGTAACAATTATTTATTTGCTTTAGTGTTGGTAATGGCATGATAGGGCATCATGTCCAATGGTAAAATGTTGGGCTGAGAAGCATGAGAGTACAGATCTGGATGGAGAGAGGTCAAATTGTGCAAAAAATCCCAAAAGGGTCAAGTCCATATCCAATTCAAGTCTAGCCCTTCAAAACTCTGGATAGCCAGGACCAACATAGGGTAATGGCCCTTATTAATGCTACTATGATCACAGAAAATTTCTATTGTTTCTTCAAGAAACTATCATGTTGTTAAATGCCAAATGCATATGATGTTGTGATGTTTCACTTGCATATTTATACACTCCTTGTATTTTTCTCCTTTCTACAGAATCTGATCAGGCTTCTTTTAACTTTCCAAAACCAAAATATGCTATGTTTATGCAAGTATAGACTGCTTATTTTTGTCATACTTATTATTGAGACACCCATGTGCCAGGGGGATCGATGCCTGGCTGATTATATGAAAGATCGCAACTTCCCTTTAAATTTAGAGTCCATTATGTTCGGCCGTGTCTTGCAAGGATTAGATTCTCTCCAACGGAATTCACTGATCATCAAACAGATAATGCGTCAAATCATAAATTCTCTCAAGAAGATCCATGACACAGGTATTGTGCACCGGGATGTAAAACCATCCAACTTAGTGGTGACAAAGAAGGGGCAGATCAAGCTTATAGATTTTGGGGCAGCCACAGACCTTCGGATTGGGAAGAATTATGTGCCAAACCGTGGACTTCTTGACCCAGATTACTGCCCTCCTGAACTTTATGTGCTTCCTGAAGAAACACCTAAGCCACCTCCGGAGCCCATTGCAGCTCTCCTTTCTCCAATCCTCTGGCAGGTATTACAGTTTTCTGTGCTCTTTCTTCCTAGAGAAGATCTAAGGTGGTTGTCGTGTGTGAGTTTAGATCCTAAGCATCCAATTGGCATTTTGGTGAATGTAGCACTGGTATGCATAGAAGTTGGCTGAGCAGTTTAGTTATATCTAATGGAATTCTATGTTCGAATTTATGTCACATAGATATGATAAGGCCAGGATATGGTGTCAGATATGTAATTTACACTTGAAATTGAAGTATCTGATACATATTGCACCCTTGTACAGGTATCTGGGTATCATAGGTTTAGAATCAACAAGATTAAATGTCCACAATAAGTGAATATGTGAAGAAAGTTCATATAATCAGTACCAATGTTTAAAAAAACAGACAGATCAGCGAACTGAATATGCCATTGATTTGACTATGGTAAACCCTGCAGAAAAAATGGTTAAATGGCACTCAAAAATAGGGTTAATAAATAAAACAAAATGAAATTTTGAAGTCAAGCCACCATCTGGACAGGTGCATTACTCTATTTTTTTTTTTTTTTTGGTTGAACCATCTTGGTTTGATGTTGATCACCTGGCCAGACTACTCTAGTACCTGATCTGTTTTTACCCAGTCTGACCACCTGGTTCTCTCTCGTTTTAAAAACATTGGTCATTCTTTGAGGTACTAAAGTGAGATATTTCATGGTTGATGCAGTTAAATAGTCCCGACCTATTTGATATGTATTCTGCTGGCATTATACTGTTGCAAATGGCGATACCTACCTTGAGGTCTGTGGCAGGTCTAAAGAATTTCAATTCAGAGATAAAGCAAGTTGGATATGATCTGAACAAATGGAGAAAGTTCACTCGGTTGAGGCCTAATTTACAGCTTCTAGATCTTGACTCTGGTAGAGGATGGGATCTAGCTACAAAGCTTATTTCAGAGAGAGGATTCCTCAGACGAGGTCGGTTATCAGCTTCTGCTGCTTTGAGACATGAAAGTACAATGCTTAAAATGATGATAAATTCTCAAATGACTCTATCATGATAAAAGTCTTCTTTGTGGTAAATGATAAAAAGTCATTTTATCTCAGAGGCGTGAGTAATTGAATTGAAAAATCGTTGGTCGGATCTTGGGCCACTTTGATGGTGGTCGTTTTCTTAATTTCATACCTTGTAATGACATGACAAATCCTACATTAAGATGCTCATCACTCAAACACCTCTCCATGCCCTCCTCATCCAGATACTTAGAAAATTAGGAAATATCATTTTTATTTTCATATGTAAGAACTAATAATAAGAGACAGTTTTTGCCTTTTAGTTGTTCTTCCCGAATCCCGATACAGGTAGCTCCATTTCCAATCTGGGTCATACTCTTACCCACTTTTCTGTGGATGATAGTGAATTTATTTACCTTGATCATTCAAACCAAATTCATGGGCTTTTATTACAACTATTTATTCACTCACTATATAAACCATCCAATTCCAAGCTCTAGGAGTTAGATTCCATAAATGAGCATGCATATAAGACTTTGGATTGGTGGCCCACCTATGGTTATGGGAAAGGCTTGGACTAGTTGCACGGCGGGCAGGGCATATCTTCTTCTGTTGCTTGATCCACAAGTGAGTGAGTGACAATATATGCGTATATGGTTATAAACATTCTCATGAATCTTGATGGGCCTAGTATAGTGGGCCATGGTCCAATTGGCTATATATATATATATATATATATATATATATATATATATATATACTGATGCATTGCAAGAGGCTGTTCGAACTGTATAAGCGCATGTTTGCGCTGCCTGAAGTCGAACTTCTCCATCAGAACTTGGAAGTATTTAATGGGTAATTAATATATATATCTTCGGAAGACACGGTTAGAGACTCAGAGCTTTAGCCTTTTAACTCCGGAGGAGAGATTAGAGATTAGAGATGTGATAATAATTAACAAACAAGCAAGATTTTTGGAGGAGACGTGGGATTCTTTTGAGGTGTATTGGGGTTTAATTTTTTTTTATATATCTGGGCTAATTCTCAAAAAACGAAAGAAGAATATTTTGGGGAAACTTGTAAAAATTGTATGACAGAGAAATCTCAACCTTCCAAGCCAAGAGGGAACTGAGTGACTGACTATTCACTATTGCAGAAAATGAAAGGCTGTAAAATTCTTTACTTGTATGGGATTCAATCGTCTAAATAATTTACTATTGAAATCCTAACTTGTAGTTGTATCATATCAAGTTTTAATTTTTAAATACAATGTGCTAGCAAGTATTAACAATTCTGATATCGGAATCATTCGTTGAGGACACAGATACACAACTGTGATGTGGCCAGAGCTGTTGTGTTGCTTCTTAGTTCTTACCAGCAGGTGCAGACTCATAAATTAAAATGCTGCTCTCAAGGCTCTCAAGATGGTCATTCAATTTTTATTTGCTGTTTAAGGGTTAATACTGAAAAAAGAACATAGTAGAGATCAGGATATAATGTACTGTTGAGTTTGAAAAGAGAGAGAGAGAGATTCTTCTTAAGTAACTTAATGTTTCATTTGGATGTATAATGGGAGGTAGGACGACTGCAGGCACATTGACACACATATGATATATGTATAAGTTTGTTTGTAGATAAACATGGATCATTCATCAGGGAATAGAAAATGGTGCAGTGCATTTTTCTTCCTGCAACTCCAACGGCAATTCCAAGAACACAAAGAATTGAAGATCATAAGCCTTGTTGACTGAAGCGAAATAATGTTAGACGTTGAAGGCGACCTGGAGAGAACAATTGCATACCCATCATCCATGTAGTCTGTTCCTTCTGGGAATAGTTGCCATACAAAGGTTCCGCTCCCACTCCCTCCCTTCCTTGTAGAGTCCAACACTGTCTTGTACACCGTACTAATGAAGGTGTCTCTGAACGATGAATTGTAACCACCGTCTTTTGCTGATACACCAAACTCACCAAACACAACAGGCATTCCCAGTGTCTCAGCATCCTCGATGTGGGCTTGCATCCACGATTTCACAAATTGGATATGAGCATCCGAGATTGATTGTGAAATCCTTCATCAAAATCAAACAGGATCCAAAGATGTTTATTAATTATTTGTAGTCTGATCATGAGTCTAGCTCCCGTTCATTCATTATAGCTAGCATTGCATATATTATATAGAAACAATAGTAAATACATGTGTGGATGTCCATGCCTCATTCATTCTTATGCAAATCCCTACTGATCAGTTTTAAATCCCATCGAATTTTCACATATATTTAAGATTGAATTGAAGCTGACAATAATAATAATAATATATAGTACTCACTCACCAAGAATCGGCGTAGATGTGAACAGAAGCAAAATCAACACCAAGAGCTTGATGATTCCTGATAAAATCTGTCCCTACTTGCTGTGCATAAGTGTTGGGGTTGAATTGAACTCTGTCTAGTTTTGAAGGACCGTAAAATCCTTCTACTCCGATCTCCAACAGGTGATTTGGGTCGATGGACTTCACATAGACGGCCATTTCTTGTATCCAGGCCTACAAATTAAACAGAGTCGTCACACCTGGAACCACTCAACAAAACTTATAATATACAAATACAAATACAATACTGCTCGTTGATGCATGCAAGTTTTGAATTCATTATGTCACAATATTGAATTAATACACAAAATTATGAATTGGGAATATTCGATTATGGAAATTGATCGTCATGGATGAGTCGACGACACCTGCAACTTATTCCCGGAGGGATCTGACTCGCATCGTGGTTCGTTCATCAACTCCCAAGCGAAAATCGTCGGGTCATCCTTGTAGCTCACGTTCGTGAGTGTATTGACTCTAGTAAGAACAGTCTGATTGCGAGAAAAGAATTTTTTTTTAAAACGTTACAATTTTATAATAATTCTAAGAGCGTGAAATTAAGATTTGTGCTCACTAGAAATTAAGGAGAAATTAACTTGCCTTGACATGAGCTTTATAATAGCTCTTAAGAGTGGGATTTGAGAAGAAATCATCGTTGGAAGTCAGATTCAACCCAGCATCTTTTCCCCATTTTACATACTGCGCCTTGCCTCCATATGCATCCCAATTGTTAACTAATGACAATATAAGCCTTATCTTATGCTTCTTTGCTTCACTCACCACAAAATCAAGTGCCTGTAATTTCATTTAAAAACAAGACTTTCTTTTTAAAATTTCAATGTCTGTCTGGCACATTGAAGCACAATGGCTCGGATTTGGGGTCCGTCCGGAGTGCCGGCCGAGGGATATTAGAAACCATGCACACATACCTTGAAGACCTCTTCGTCGTAAACCGACGGCGATTTCTGAAGCGCTCGCCACTGGCCGTCGTTGAAAGCCCACGTCCGACAGACTGTAAGACCGACAGAAGAGGCTTGTTGGAAGAGCTCAGTGACCTTACCTCTAGTGGACTGATCCGCTGCGAGAACCATCAACCAGTAGGTATTGAACCCATTTACATAAAAGGGTTGATCATTGACGATGAACTGCTTTCCTTTCTTCCCCACCATTTTCCATTCATCATCACCAAAATCATGATTAATCCTAAGATCAACAAGCAAGTGTTACAAAAAAATAATAATAATAATAAATGGGGGCGGAGCTCAGAAACAAAAATGCAACTTTCATTGCGACTGAGAGAAGGGGGAGGGTACCCATAATTTCGGGTGGAGTAGGGCAAAGGGTCCTCTGAGCCCAAACTCTCAACCAGTGTTTCCAAATAGTCATCTTCACTAACACCGACATGATTGCAGCTTGAATGTTGAGTAAAAATCATCAAAGCAGCCAGCAAAAGAAATCCAAAATTGGGCAACAAATAATAGATGTTTGTAGCCATGTTCAGAGGGAGTTTGAGGCAGGCTTCCTTCTTCTTGTCCCACGCTATATATATAGATGTCTGTGGCATCTGTGTCTGTGCGGAAGTATAAAAGGAATGTACATGGTTGGACTTGGACAGAGAGAGAGAGAGAGAGAGAGAGAGAGAGAGAGAGAGAGAGAGTTGAGGACGAAAATATCTCAAATTCTCTATAGCTTTGAAGTAAAGAATTATCATGGAGTTGCTCTTTATTTTATTCTGTTTTCCTGCACTTCTCCAAATCTGGACGCCAGAAACGAAGCAAATGAAGGAAGGGTAGTTGCCAAGTTTGTTTAGTTGCAAACATGATAGATATATGTCACGCGCGCGGTAAGTGCGTTGACAGTGTAACTCGGAAAAGTGATGAATTAATCGAATTGCCTTTTCTTCCCTCCATATGAGCTCTGTCATTACAATTTACAAAAGATGAAAGGAAGGTGGAAATTGGTATTTTATCAAGGTGACGTTATTAGTAAAAATATTACGGCATTTGCTTCTAAAATATACTATAGAATTGATAAAAGTATCCTTATTAATAAATTATTATCTCATTTTTTTTTATTTTTTTCCTACACGCATTATTAAATTTTCATTTACATCTTAATATATATATATATATATATATATATATAAATGAGGATATTTTTCTTCATATACACGAGGGCATGTTAGTAGAGGGGTAAAATCTAGAAAGACAACTTATAGGCACAAAGTACTCATGGGGTAGGTGTTAAATTGGAATTGATGCCAATTCACATATGCATAGAGAGATGTTCCCAATGCATGGTAAGGAAGTCCGTGTGAGATGCCCCACGCGAAGAGCAGATTCGGTCTCTTAGTGAGTTCAGATCTGCTCCTCAGACTGCACTTTTCACACCAACCTCACAGTATGTCTTGGCCGCACATCAAGAATATTTCCCATCCTTGAATTTATTATTTATAGAGAGATGTTCCCAAATAGTGTGAGATATGGTTGTGAAGTCAGTGTGAAGCATGCTCTGTGAGAAGCATATCCCAATTCAGCCATACATGAGAATATTTCATCCTTGTATATGTTATTATGCATGGAAGATATTTCCAATGCAATTAGGTATTATTTTGTGGGTAGGTGTAGATAGAGTTATTGTGGATAAGAGATCTGGAGCCTATATAAACACCCCATGTCTCATTGTTAAAACTCTACTTTCTTTGGTATAGATCTATTATAGAATGCTCCCAACACTACCCCCAACAAACCATTACAACTGTCAAACATTTCCCTTGTCATTCATGAAATGGCCATAGTGGTTGGTTGGGACAGTTGGGAGCATTAGTAGGTAGCAGAGCTGCACTCCTCTGTAGATGTTTTGTTGGAGGAATTGATTTGTCAAAATTATTTCTGCGAGGAATGTCCTAATAGTTGAGATTGTCACTTGGCCTAATTTTGGGAGTGCTTTTAATTTCCTAACGTTTTTGTTTTATTTATTCATTTTTTCTGTAATTTTCTTCTTAGGTTAGAGAATTCAAAAGTCATTTGATGAAAAGGCATATAATCAGTTAAATATCATTTAATTTTTCACGTTTGAAAGGAGAAATTTTTAAATCAAAAGAGCAAATTACAAAGACCTAGGTCCGTGACAAGGAACCCCTGTATTATGACCGTGAGACAAAGGACCCTTCACAGCTAAATTTGACGGAATGCATTAAATTACTAAAATATCCCTTAAACTTTTTCTTTTTATTTTTTGTCCTTTTTCTATTTTTTTTCTGAACTTTTTCATTCTTTCTCATTTACTCCAACGAGCGCTGCCAGTACTCCAACGATTATTGCCACCGTCTTTCCAATTTGGTCATCGGTGGATTAAGCTTTTTCTCTGGAAAATGAGTCGCTCTCGATCCCTCTCTCCCCACACTCGGCTAAATCCAGATTTTGCAGTAGAGAAGCTGCAATATATCAGAGAGAGAGGGGAAAGGGGAAGGTTAAGCTAGAAGAAGAAAGGGGAGGAGAGAAACATCTGCAATTACCAGCAGTCATTTTCGGTCCAGGTGCCCCTGCGGCAAGTACATGACAACACTCCCTTTCTCCGGCAACGATATAAGCGGCCCCGCACAACATGCCGCATCTCCAAACACACCGCACCCCCACCGCCGACGGCAACGAAGACGACGAGAACAGTGAAGCAGACGTGGGGGAAGCTAAAGCCGACGAAGACGACGGCGACGAAAGCGAAGCAGGTCGACACTCGACCACCGCCGAAGCATTGTCATCATCGTCAGTGACGGTATAGAGATCAATAACGCCTCTCATCAAAATCAGAGCAGCTTTGAAATCAAGCGAAAGTAAGCAGAGCAGCTTTGAAATAGTATAGCTTAACCTACGCACTCCCTACTCAATGTTCTCTGAAGAGTCTGATGGGTCAAAACTCTAATCCACCTCGCCATGCGCCCATACTCCCCTTGAGTCCTCATCCCCTTTTTATTTATTTATTTATTTATTTTATTAAATAATTTTAAATATTAATTAAAATTAATTCACATGAGTAAGGGGAATACTTTATTTATCTTTCTCACTAAAACATCTACAATCAATTAGCATGTAGCAGTCCTTTTCGGTTGAGGCAAAGAAGACGGTTTTTGCAAATGTTTCTCTGCAAGGGGAAAGGGGAAAGGGGAAAGCGGGAAGAAGAAAGGGGATGAGAGAAAAAGAGAGAGAAGCAGTGATGTCTACATTTGCATTATTTGTATGTATGATTGGAAAATATGAACAGTATTTTTTAATTGTATGAATAATTATTATAAGGGTAATATGAGGATTAAAAATTATTGCAACAGAAGATTTCAAAAAAAAACTAATCGGAGAGGGTTTTTGTCTTATGATCATATTACAGGAAGGGTCTTTATAGCAAAACAAAGTATAGGGGGTCTTTTTAATTTACCCAAATGAAAAAGCAGGTAATCAGCTGAATAGCAAGAAAGTACCTTCTCAAAAAGCGCATATAAAAAAGTGGTTTTTCATAAGCCAAGTTAGATGAAAACTCACTTTCAATTTTCCAAATGCCACGGGTTGATGCTTCCAATGCATGGAACTATGGGGCGATTCACATGCTTTCATTGTGCAGAGTTTTTGCTTATATATAGCCTAATCCCATCAATATCACTGGTGCGAGTGAGATTGGATGGCAAATCACCAATACTACAAGTAACCAGAGGCCTTAGCAAATAGCAACAGAGCCTGTTGACATTGCAAATTTGGGGAATCATCTTCATGTGGTGTGGAAATTTTATAAATCAAAATTGGTAAATGAATTTCTCAAAGTAGTTATATCGTCCAATGGGAATTTGGTGGGTTCAATCATGGCAAACAGTCTTTATTTTTTGTTTTGAATATATCTCAGCACTTATGTGCTTTTTTAATGGGAAGATATTCGCAAGATTGCAATAAGCTGTTAAAACGTTGTGGGAACAGATTTGCCCTGATGGAAGCCGATCTAGTTCAAAAGACACTCAGCTAACAACGTCCGTGCCCCTGTGGTGAAATTGTGTAGAAAAGTAAATTAAAAGAAAAGAAAAAAAAAAAAAAAGGAGAAAGAGTGGTAAATGGCGAAAAAGCTTTTATGAGAATGTGTATCCAAAGATTTGAAAAAACTAAAAAGATATTTTATTTTCTGAATTTTGAAGTGAAACGTTCCCTACAATTCATAATCCCCATCCATCATAGCGCGAGGAGGCAGGAACGGTTGAATTATTTTATTTAGCACTTGATAAATCATTACTTTGTAGTCGTAATATCTTTTTAGTTGAAACTTGAAGATTGAAATCACTGTTGAAGTGGTTCTTAGCTTCAAAGCATGTAAAGAATGAAAACTATCATCAAGAAATGAAAGCAAAGAAAAACAATGATAATCTATTGTGCCGGAAGGACTTTTCCCAATTAAAACCCAAACCCCTTGAACTTGATTACCACTTTCGTAATAGTGGTTTATTGGTCACAAAGCTTTTTCCGTATGATAGTGGAGCCCAAAATTTATTTAGGGTGCTTTGTAGTCGGCCCACAGAAACTGTAGTGTGGTCTAGCTGAACCCACTAAGGTGTATATAAAATAGTAGTTTTTCGGAATTTACCACTTCTTTTTTATAATGATGGTGTGGTATATTTTAGAGCATTGGAAATTGAAAAATAAATGCTTTTGTCATAACATATTAAATCAATATTTTGTCTTGGAACACAATTGATGTAACCGTTTTAGGCCACCGACCAATGTTTTGTGATGTAAAATTTTTTGGCAAAGTACCTCGTTATTCGACCCGGTGGTGGCGTACCTTAGTGACGAGCTACTTGGTTGAAACTGCCTGGTGGCGAACTGCTTTGGTGGCGAACGGCCTGGTGGCGAATTGCTTTGTTGGCGAACTGCCTGGTGGCGAACTCCCTGTTGGTGAAATCCCTGGTGGCGAACTGCCTTGGTGGCGAACTGCCTGGGGGCGAACTGCCTTGGTGGAAAACTGCCTAGGGGCGAACTGCCCGGGGGCGAACTCCCTGGGGGCGAACTCCCTGGTGGCGAACTGTCTGGGGGGGAATTGCCTTGGTGGCGAACTCCCTGGCGAACTGCCTGGGGGCGAATTGCCTTGGTGGCGAACTGCCTGGGGGCGAACTGCCTGGTGGCGAACTGCCTGGGGCGAACTGCCTTGGTGGCGAACTTCCTGGGGGCGAATTGCCTGGTGGCGAACTGCCTTGGTGGCAAACTGCCTGGTGGCGAACTCCCTTAGTGGCGAGCTACTTGGTAGAGAACTGCCTGGTGGCGAACTGCTTTGGTGCCGAACTGCCTGGTGGCGAACTTCCTGGTGGCGAACTGCCTGGTGGCGAACTCCCTGGTGGCGAACGGCCTTGGTGGCGAACTGCCAGGGGGCGAAGTGCCTTTGTGGCGAACTGCCTGGGGGCGAACTGCCTGGGGGCGAACTCCCTGGTGGCGAACTCCCTGGTGGCGAACTGCTTGGGGGCGAACTGCCTGGTGGCGAACCACCTGGGGACGAACTGCCTTAGAGAATGTTGGAGCTCCCTGGTGCGGCGCAAACCGACTGCCCTCAGCATGAGGCGTTCTTCTTTCCTTTGTAGGCTGCGGGAGATGAGGGACCTGCGAGAACTCCATCTTTTCCTCCTCTTTGTAGGTGGCGGGAGCTAAGGGACCTCCGAGAACTCCATCTTTTCCTCCTCTTTGTAGGTGGCGGGAGCTAAGGGACCTCCGAGAACTCCATCTTTTCCTCCTCCTTGTAGGTGGCGGGAGTTTAGGGACCTCCGAGAACTCCGTCTCTTTCTCCTTGTAGGTGGGGGAAGCTGAGGGACTTCCGAAAACTGCATCTTTTCCTCCTCTTCGTAGGTGGCAGGAGCTGAAGGACCTGCGAGAACTGAATCAGAGGTCCCGGGGGTACTTTCCCGGTGGGGGCTCTCCGATGCTTAAGTTAGCACTCTTATTGTAGAGAGCTTTGAAGATAATATGAGAGAGCTAGAGAGCAGGGTTACTTCCCTTTCTTTTCCATCCCCTTCCCCTTTGGGGGGTGAGGTCTTTATATACCGAAGTCTTCGCGGGTTAGGTGGGTGAAAAGCCTCCAAACGGTAAGACTCGTCGCATCCGGCCAAAACCGGGGTACGGTGGTGAACTCCTCAAGGTCGTCAGGCTGGCGCTTGTGTCAGGCGGCCAGGTCGGCGCCTGGGCCGGGTTGTCAGAGGGGTGCCTGCGTCAGTCGGCGGGTCAGTGTTTAGGACAGGTCGGCGGGTCGGCGCCTGTGTCAGTCGGCAAGACAGTGCCTAGATCAGGTCGTCAAGCTGGCACCTTGGCCGGATCATGCGCTAGGCTGGTCTAGGTCGGCCAGGTCGCGCAGGCCGTGCACAGTTCGCGCAGGCCGTGCCGAAGAGGCGACCGGTTCTTAAGCAGTAATGTGGCCCGTAGGCTTGGCCTGCATCAGCTTCGTAATGCCGGTCACCTACTCCTACAAGAAGCTACTAGGGGCTCAACCTTCGGGGGCAACACCACTAACTTTAGGTTGCCAGCTCACACGGGAGCCTTGGAAGGCTCTACCAGTAAGGGCGCCTATGTAGTCAGTTGACCGCCAACTCCCGCGGAAGCCACGAAGAGCTCATCTTTGTAGGGGGGACCTTGCGGAGAGGACTGATGTGACATTATCTGAATTGAAAGTAAGGTTGGTAGAGCTACTTAGTCCGTTAGCTCCCTGCATAGTCTCTGAGTTCATAAAAAATGTAAACTATAAAGCGATAGCTTCAGTTTCTAAAATGTGAGGACTTAGTTTTGGCAAGATGAGAACTTAGCTTTTTGTAGCGGGTTCCCACAGACGACGCCAATTGATGTAACCGTTTTCGGCCGCGTACCAATGTTTTGTGATGTAAAATTTTTTGGCAAAGTACCTCGTTATTCGACCCGGTGGTGGCGTACCTTAGTGAAGAGCTACTTGGTGGCGAACTGCCTGGTGGCGAACTGCTTTGGTGAAGAACTGCCTGGTGGCGAACTCCCTGGTGGCAAACTGCTTTGGTGGCGAACTGCCTGGTGGCGAACTGCCTAGTGGCGAACTCCCTAGTGGCGAACGGCCTTGGTGGCGAACTGCCTTGGTAGCGAACTGCCTGGGGGTGAACTGCCTGGGGGCGAACTCCCTGGTGGCGAACTACCTGGTGGCGAACTACCTGGGGGCGAATTGCCTTGGTGGCGAACTCCCTGGTGGCGAACTGCCTGGGGGCGAATTGCCTTGGTGGCGATCTCCCTGGTGGCGAACTGCCTGGGGGCGAATTGCCTTGGTGGCGAACTGCCTGGGGGCGAACTGCCTGGTGGCGAACTGCCTGGTGGCGAACTGCCTGGGGCGAACTGCCTTGGTGGCGAACTGCCTGGGGGCGAACTGCTTGGTGGCGAACTGCCTGGTGGCGAACTCCCTGGTGGCGAACTGCCTGGTGGCGAACTCCCTAGTGGCGAACGGCCTTGGTGACGAACTGCCTTGGTGGCGGACTGCCTGGGGGTGAACTGCCTGGGGGCGAACTCCCTGGTGGCGAACTACCTGGGAGCGAATTGCCTTGGTGGCGAACTCCCTGGTGGTGAACTGCCTGGGGGCGAATTGCCTTGGTGGCTAACTCCCTGGTGGCGAACTGCCTGGGGGCGAATTGCCTTGGTGGCGAACTGCCTGGGGGCGAACTGCCTGGTGGCGAACTGCCTGGGGCGAACTGCCTTCGTGGCGAACTGCCTGGGGGCGAACTGCATGGTGGCGAACTGCCTTGGGGCGAACTGCCTGGTGGCGAACTCCCTTAGTGGCGAGCTACTTGGTGGCGAAATGCCTGGTGGCGAACTACCTGGGGGCGAACTGCCTTGGTGGCGAACTGCCTGGGGGTGAACTTCCTGGGGGCGAACTGCCCGGTGGCGAACTCCCAGGTGGCGAACTCCCTGGTGGCGAACTCCCAGGTGGCGAACTGCCTGGTGGCGAACTGCCTGGGGCGAACTGCCTTGTTGAAGATAATATGAGAGAGCTAGAGAGCAGGGTTACTTCCCTTTCTTTTCCATCCCCTTCCCCTTTGGGGGGTGAGGTCTTTATATACCGGAGTCTTCGCGGGTTAGGTGGGTGAAAAGCCTCCAAACGGTAAGACTCGTCGCATCCGGCCAGAACCGGGGTACGGTGGTGAACTCCTCAAGGTCGTCAGGCTGGCGCTTGTGTCAGGCGGCCAGGTCGGCGCCTGGGCCGGGTTGTCAGAGGGGTGCCTGCGTCAGTCGGCGGGTCAGTGTTTAGGACAGGTCGGCGGGTCGGCGCCTGTGTCAGTCGGCAAGACAGTGCCTAGATCAGGTCGTCAAGCTGGCGCCTTGGCCGGATCATGCGCTAGGCTGGTCCAGGTCGGCCAGGTCGCGCAGGCCGTGCATAGTTCGCGCAGGCCGTGCCGAAGAGGCGACCGGTTCTTAAGCAGTAATGTGGCCCGTAGGCTTGGCCTGCATCAACTTCGTAATGCCGGTCACCTACTCCTACAAGAAGCTACTAGGGGCTCAACCTTCGGGGGCAACACCACTAACTTTAGGTTGCCAGCTCACACGGGAGCCTTGGAAGGCTCTACCAGTAAGGGCGCCTATGTAGTCAGTTGGCCGCCAACTCCCGCGGAAGCCACGAAGAGCTCATCTTTGTAGGGGGGACCTTGCGGAGAGGACTGATGTGACATTATCTGAATTGAAAGTAAGGTTGGTAGAGCTACTTAGTCCGTTAGCTCCCTGCATAGTCTCTGAGTTCATAAAAAATGTAAACTATAAAGCGATAGCTTCAGTTTCTAAAATGTGAGGACTTAGTTTTGGCAAAATGAGAACTTAGCTTTTTGTAGCGGGTTCCCACAGACAACGCCAATTGATGTAACCGTTTTCGGCCGCGTACCAATGTTTTGTGATGTAAAATTTTTTGGCAAAGTACCTCGTTATTCGACCCGGTGGTGGCGTACCTTAGTGAAGAGCTACTTGGTGGCGAACTGCTTTGGTGAAGAACTGCCTGGTGGCGAACTCCCTGGTGGCAAACTGCTTTGGTGGCGAACTGCCTGGTGGCGAACTGCCTAGTGGCGAACTCCCTAGTGGCGAACGGCCTTGGTGGCGAACTGCCTTGGTAGCGAACTGCCTGGGGGTGAACTGCCTGGGGGCGAACTCCCTGGTGGCGAACTACGTGGTGGCGAACTACCTGGGGGCGAATTGCCTTGGTGGCGAACTCCCTGGTGGCGAACTGCCTGGGGGCGAATTGCCTTGGTGGCGATCTCCCTGGTGGCGAACTGCCTGGGGGCGAATTGCCTTGGTGGCGAACTGCCTGGTGGCGAACTGCCTGGTGGCGAACTGCCTGGGGCGAACTGCCTTGGTGGCGAACTGCCTGGGGGCGAACTGCCTGGGGGCGAACTGCCTGGTGGCGAACTCCCTGGTGGCGAACTGCCTGGTGGCGAACTCCCTAGTGGCGAACGGCCTTGGTGACGAACTGCCTTGGTGGCGGACTGCCTGGGGGTGAACTGCCTGGGGGCGAACTCCCTGGTGGCGAACTACCTGGGGGCGAATTGCCTTGGTGGCGAACTCCCTGGTGGTGAACTGCCTGGGGGCGAATTGCCTTGGTGGCTAACTCCCTGGTGGCGAACTGCCTGGGGGCGAATTGCCTTGGTGGCGAACTGCCTGGGGGCGAACTGCCTGGTGGCGAACTGCCTGGGGCGAACTGCCTTCGTGGCGAACTGCCTGGGGGCGAACTGCATGGTGGCGAACTGCCTGGGGGCGAACTGCCTGGTGGCGAACTCCCTTAGTGGCGAGCTACTTGGTGGCGAAATGCCTGGTGGCGAACTACCTGGGGGCGAACTGCCTTGGTGGCGAACTGCCTGGGGGTGAACTTCCTGGGGGCGAACTCCCTGGTGGCGAACTCCCAGGTGGCGAACTGCCTGGTGGCGAACTCCCTGGTGTCGAACTGCCTGGGGGCGAATTGCCTTGGTGGCGAACTGCCTGGGGGCGAACTGCCTGGTGGCGAACTGCCTGGGGCGAACTGCCTTGGTGGCGAACCGCCTGGGGGCGAACTGCATGGTGGCGAACTGCCTGGGGGCGAACTGCCTGGTGGCGAACTCCCTTAGTGGCGAGCTACTTGGTGGCGAACTGTCTGGTAGCGAACTACCTGGGGGCGAACTGCCTTGGTGGCGAACTGCCTGGGGGCGAACTTCCTGGGGGCGAACTGCCCGGTGGCGAACTCCCAGGTGGCGAACTCCCTGGTGGCGAACTGCCTGGGGGCGAACTGCCTGGTGGCAAACTACCTGGGGGCGAACTGCCTGGTGGCAAACTACCTGGGGGCGAACTGCCTTGGTGGCGAACTGCCTTAGAGAATGTTAGAGCTCCCTGGTACGGCGCAATCCGACTGCCATCAGCATGAGGCGTTCTTCTTTCCTTTGTAGGCTGCAAGAGATGAGGGACCTGCGAGAACTTCATCTTTTCCTCCTCTTTGTAGGTGGCGGGAGCTGAGAGACCTGCGAGAACTCCATCTTTTCCTCCTCTTTGTAGGTGGCGGGAGCTAAGGGACCTCCGAGAACTCCATCTTTTCCTCCTCTTTGTAGGTGGCGGGAGCTAAGGGACCTCCGAGAACTTCATCTTTTCCTCCTCCTTGTAGGTGGCGGGAGTTTAGGGACCTCCGAGAACTCCGTCTCTTCCTCCTTGTAGGTGGGGGAAGCTGAGGGACTTCCGAAAACTGCATCTTTTCCTCCTCTTCGTAGGCGGCAGGAGCTGAAGGACCTGCGAGAACTGAATCAGAGGTCCCGGGGGTACTTTCCCGGTGGGGGCTCTCCGATGCTTAAGTTAGCACTCTTATTGTAGAGAGCTTTGAAGATAATATGAGAGAGCTAGAGAGCAGGGTTACTTCCCTTTCTTTTCCATCCCCTTCCCCTTTGGGGGGTGAGGTCTTTATATACCGAAGTCTTCGCGGGTTAGGTGGGTGAAAAGCCTCCAAACGGTAAGACTCGTCGCATCCGGCCAAAACCGGGGTACGGTGGTGAACTCCTCAAGGTCGTCAGGCTGGCGCTTGTGTCAGGCGGCCAGGTCGGCGCCTGGGCCGGATTGTCAGAGGGGTGCCTGCGTCAGTCGGCGGGTCAGTGTTTAGGCCAGGTCGTCAGGTCGGCGCCTGTGTTAGTCGGCGGGACAGTGCCTAGATCAGGTCGTCAAGCTGGCGCCTGTGTTAGTCGGCGGGTCAGTGTCTAGATCAAGTCGTCAATGGCGCCTTGGCCGGATCATGCGCTATGCTGGTCCAGGTCGGCCAGGTCGCGCAGGCCGTGCACAGTTCGCGTAGGCCATGCATAGTTCGCGCAGGCCGCGCACTAGGCCGCGCGCGCACCGTGCAGTTTGTGCGCGCCGCGCAGGCGCGCGTCAGGCCGCGCGCAGGTCGCGCCAGGCCGGCCAGACAGGTGCCCGGGTGGGTCACCAACTTCGTAAGTTTGTTGGTTGGGTGTTTTCCTAGTTGTCATGAGGTGCCACGTGTCACAATTTTACTGGAGGGCCAAATTTGCCCTCATCAACAATATTTGGGTATATTTCAAAATATGTGGTATTTTATGTTTAAAATCAAATTCAGCCAATTCTAGAGTATTGCTCCGATCTTGCCTATCACAGGACGGAGTAGGGATGGGTAGAGTGCCTTGACTACATTGTGGGGATGAGAAGGAGTGACCCATTTCGAACCTGTCCATTTATCATTCCTATATAATTGTTAATTATTAGTGATATAGTAAAAATATTAGCTTTTGCAATTATTTTTATTTATTTAAAAGCGATCAAATTTTTATTTAAAAATAAGGGTAAAATACAAAAACCTCACCTGAAGTTTCTGACAATCATAAAAAGCTCCACTGTAGTTTCATTTTGACAAATACCGCCCCTGAACTTTTGAGAAACTCAACAAAAACCTCCATTCCGTCTGGGACTCTATCACTGTCCCAGACGGAAAATGCTAGATTTATGTACCAGTTTTTTCCAAATATCCATTCTACCATTTTATAAATTATTTTACATACAAAATTACTGAAATAATAACATTTATTAATATTACTACAATTGATTAATAAAATTAAATTTATTACAAATATTTATTTATTTATTAAATTAATCATAATTATTTTTTGTAAATCAACATTAAATAAAAATATAAAATTATTACATTTTTAAATATTAATAATAACTTTAAATATTTTCAAATAATTAACAATAAAATTTAATTGTTAATTTACTAATTAATTAATAATAAAGGAAACCTAACAAAATAAATAGTTACCAAAATATCCAACACCACCGTAAGCATATAATAATAGCCAATTGTGTTGCATTTGAATAACTTTAAAAAAGATGCTCCTATTTCCAATCAACAATGATACCTAGGTTGGAATCGCAACGGGGTGGGGTAGGGACAAGGAATCATTCCCATCTCCATCTCCGTGAAAAACCCCATCTTTATACTCATGGGAACCCAACTTCTTTAGAGGTGTAAAGTGGGCCGTCTGGCAAGTCATAGCCCGTAGGTGGTTCAAGAAATGTGTAGGCTGTGTCGTACCGGTATACGGGGCATTATAGGCCATGCCGCCCTTTTCAGTGAAAAATTTGGGGATCGGACTGGCACAGCCTACAGCCAAGTCCGGGTTAGTCCATGGACTGAGCCTTAGGCTAGGTCGGGCTATGCATTGGACCAAGGCTATTTATTTAAAAGAAATTGACAAAAAACTTAAAATTTTAATTTTATATAAATTTTGTATATAAAATTGCTTATATATGCAATAATTAAATAAATTAGTATAATAAAATTAAAAAATTTTATTTTATTAATATATTATATATAACTATATATAAAATATATATGGGTCGTGCTATGGGCCGTACTAGGCCAGGCTGCGGACTGGGCCATGCCGACCCATGGACGTAAAACCCCAATCCCAACATAGCCCGCATGGTCGTGTCAGGCTTGGCACGGCCCGTGGACCATCATGCCCGGCCAGTCCAAGTTCATGCCAGGCCACGAGTGACACGACCCAGTTTACACCTCTAAACTTTTTAACATTTTCTCATGTTATCAAATTCACTTTATTTTTTATTTTTACTTGATTTTGATGTTTTTAAATAAAATAATTGCAATTAGAGCTGTTTATGAGTTGGATTGGGTTTGTGCAAAGCTTTGCCTCTTTATAACAAAAAAAGACCAGGTCCGAGCCCCAAAGCCTGATCTGCACAGATAATTTATAATTCATTAATTGTAACATATAATACTTTTTCACTACTAATTTATTATTATATAATATATATTATAATTTTATTATACATATTTAAATATATTCAAATGCATTCAAACAAATTGAATGATATTTTTAAAGTTATTAACACCAACTCGTTAACTAATTCATAAGAAAAACACAAAATAGTCAACATAAATCCCAAATAGTAACTACAATAACAAACTATCAAACAAGGATCCCCATAAAATGGGGAGTGCCCTCCTTCTTCCTGCCCTGTTCTCTTCAATGGGATGAAAATTTTTCCCACCCCACCCCATTCGAAGTGAATCTTTATAGAAAAATGAGGAAAATTATCATCATAGAATCAACATCATAATATAACTGCAACATTTATGAATAAGATAGGAATTCTCAAAATCGCTTTTAATTCATTAAGAATTGTCAACAATTAATACTTTGTAAACCTAGGCAAGATAAGGCACTTTTTTTTTGAAAAACAGATGAGGCACTCTAGGTTTATAAAATCATCTACTCTTAATAATATATCCTTACATCATTCAGTGGATGTGATAAGGGAGTCCAGATCACCTGCCAATAAAACACACGTCCCAACCTCCTATCAACATGATTTGACATCACACATCTCAGACATGGCAGGTCCTACTTTTATGATAAGTCCCAGTCTTATGGTGAGATGTGAGATGGCAAATCCCACTCTCATGATGAGATGTGTGATATCAAATAAATGTGGGTAGGGGTTGGAACGTATTTTTTTTGGCAAGATATTCAAAATTCATGATAAGATGATGTTTAGTGTCTTATTTTTTTGGTAACAAAGGAACTAAATTTAATTGCTGCTGCTAAAAAAGGCTGAGTTTACAGGAGGATCAGAAAAACCATCCCACCAGAGAGACAAAAAGGAAGGAGGAAAACCTCTCCACACACCTCTAGCAGAACACATAGGACTAGCCAACTTGTGAGCCAAAACATTACAAGTTCTTTTAATAAACTAATACAAACAAAACTCAAAATTTCTGGCTTTCAGATAGTAAGGAAAGTCGATTAAGAGTTCTAAACCTATTTTTAAAAAATTGAGATTGCAAACTTCCAATAGGAGGTATAGTTTTGCATTAAAGGTTGGGCCTGCCTCTGCATGCACCTCCTTGAGGCTTAGTTTAAAAGGAAATGGAAAAAGTAACGGTAACCATGAAGTTAAAGAATTAATGGCCTAGAATCTGGATTTGTTGTACTCCCTCCAACAAAAGAAATCTCGGTGTAGATAAAAACTTTATAGTAGCTTTCCACAATTTGTATAATAGCAAAGGCACCCACCTTTATATTTCATTCATATCCTCCTTGATAAAATTCTCCATTCTTAACATCTAATTTTTATATTACAATTAAATCAATGAGGTGTCAAGGGAGGCAATGTTGCTGCTTAAAGAAGACTTTTGGTATCCCATCTCTTTGTGCAGGTTAATGGTTTTGGTTGTTTATCATTGGTTCTTATTTATTTTTTCTTTTATATTTTGAGCCTTGTATTGGATTGGGATGAGGAGATCGGCACCAATGTTTACAAGGCCATGCTCATACTATTTATACATTCCCTTGCAGCCTTACATTAAAAATATTTGGATACTTGTATGTTTTTTTTTCATGGGGGAGATATTCTCAATACAAAGCTGCAACTCCTGCAAGTGAAGACCAAATCCGATTTCTGGGATGAGAGGGTGAGGTTGTGTGTTCTGTTGTTGTTGGGTTTCCTTCTATTTTGATTTATCTCTCTTTTGATAAATGGTTAATCAAATTTTGAGTGACTGCCCCTCCAAGAATAAACTCAGGGGTATTAAAACATATAAAAAAAAACCCTCACCATGGGCAGGGTCTACACCATGGGCTTCATTCAAATAAACAGTACTTACCAAGATTTTAAGTTTCACTCATTTTGTGAAGGAATTTTTCCAATGCTTTTTTTTTCTTATTGATTTTTCTTAATTTTTAAGGATAAAATTATAAAGACCCATGTAGTATGGGTCTGTAACAAAGACCCCTCTATACTTTGTTTTGCAACAAAGACCCTCTATACTATAACAGTGAGACAACACCTGTTAAATTAGATAACGGAATGCATTAAATTATTAAAATATTTCATTAAACTTTTTCTATTTTCTTTTTTTGCTCTTTTTCTCTAAAAACCGTCCTATTTTCTGTCGCCCAAACAGGGCGGATTACTAGATCTATGATCGGAAAATACTATACCTGAAACGCAACTCGCTTTACTAGTCTCCACCTTATCAACCATGACGTCCTTTCCTGTGTGAAGGCGATCAGTCTAAAGCAGATGCTCTGTCGACATCCTCTTGTTGCAACATCCGGTTTCAAGTGAAGTCCGACTTAGATCCCCTCTGTTGCGGCATCTCACACCAAGCTACAGCACGACATATCTCCGCTGCTGCCACCATTTCCGTCATTCCCCCCCCCCCCATCCTGTCGACTCAAATTGCCCGAACTCTTAATCAATTCCGGATCAAATTCACCTACCTCAAGTTCCTCCGACATCGTCCCAGTCTCATCCAAAATCCCCGTTTTATCCACCGCAGCCGACGGTGGTGGTGGCGGCGGCAATGTCAATGTAGGTAGTAGTGGTGGTGGCAGAGGAGGATTCACCGTCTCTAAAGTTTAATTGGGTGTGATAGAAGCAAGACCGAACGTTTTGTTGGCGTTGGGAGAAAGAGCCACAGATGGGGTTTGAGCAATAACTGGGTTTTGCTGGCGGGAGCTGAAGAAGATGAGCTGTTGGTACCCATCTGAGTAGTGCCTTCCGAGGTAAATCAGAGCAAAGGAAATGAGAGCGAAAGCTGAGACCTTCGTGAAAAACGAAGCTCTCAGGAATTCCGGGATGTTAAAGCCTTTCATGGCTTCATAAACCCTTCTTCCAGAGAAGAAGAAGATGAAGAATTAGAGAGTGCTTGTTCAGAAGAAGAAAGTTCAGAATATCTTCTAATCTCTTTCGATCCAAAGTTTTGTTTGTGTGAGAAGAAAATTAGGGAAGAGAAATCTGTTGAACGACGTCGACAGAGAGGAGTAGAAAAGGGTTGCAGCAGCGTTCGACGATGTAGCTCGGGCTCATCTTTGCGACAACAGCCGTAGTGAGCACTTGGCGGAGAGGAGCTTGAACGGCGTCGACGAAAATCTCTTTTCCCGTTCGGATGGAGCTAACACGACGCACCACTGTTTTTTCTTTCTCTCCTTCGGTAGGAATTACGAATAGAGGACTGGTGATTGGGGGGTGAAAAAGGATGAATAGAAGGAATGGCGAATGATGTGTGGGGGAGTAGGAAGAAATAGGGAGGAGAGAGATTTTTTGTCGTCGCTAATCTGTTTTTCGCCTCAAGGTGGGAGACGATGAATAGTAACTCTTTGTCCCTGTTTGTTTATTTCATTGGAGAAAATGGGAGAACATGGGAGGGAGATGTGGAAAAACGACGAGAGGTGAGAAGACCGGAGGTGGAGGAGACCGCCGCTGCCGCTACTGTGTGCAGAAGAACCGAAGAAGATGAACAATGCCCCCTTGGGTTTTTCTCATGTAAAGGTTAACAGTGTTTTTTTAAGGGTAGTACGGGGTTTAAAAAATAATGTAACGGCAGATTTCAATGAAAAACTAATGGAATGGGATTTTGTCTCACAATCATAGTACAGGAGGTCTTTGTGGCAAAACAAAATACAGGGTTCTTTCTCACAGACCCCGGACCCCATAGTACAGGGGGCCTTTGTAATTGATCCTAATTTTAATATTATGTAAGAATGTTGGATGAAACGCATAACCAAAATCCTTGAACTTTTTAAATTGTGAGCAAAAATAATTTCACCCAAGTTTTTCTGTTGGCCATATGAAATTAAAACTAAAAGTCCACAAAATTCACGGACATCTAAAAGTTAAAACCATAGTATGTTACCATGAAAATAATGAATCAATTTAGCTCAAAAAATACGTGTGTGGTGGGAGGTGGTATTACGTTGTATACACTTTTAGTGGGGTTCGTGGGCCACTGGTCGTGATGACAGTGTGAGCACTGAAGACTGTTTTTTGGTATAAAATGGGCCCTGCCATCCCAACACAACGTGGGCCATCCGTGTACTACAGTAATGGGCCATGCTGGGCTAGGGTTGAGTCCCACTGGTCAGTACGGCCCACATTAATAATGTATACATGTAAGTTTTCCTTCATGAGAAAGTGCTGATCCACGGGACACATACCCATGGGTTGCAGGTCCAGGCTCATGTCGTCCCCCTCCCTACACTTTTATGTCATACTGACAGTCCATAACAGTTCAGCGGCATAAAAATTGGGCCCACATTATATCTATAGGTGAGTCCAGATCTGTTGACTACGACACATTGCTGGTCACACGTATCCAGCTATACATTGAGAATATTATGTTTTAAAACACAACCAAGCTACTGAGAGAGAGCCCCCTATCAATCAGTTTTATTATCTAAAACTCTTATGTTAAGATTGTTGGTTAATTCACTATTAGTGATTATTAACAAAAATTGTCTACATGTAATTTATATGATCAAACTTCCCCTAATGGCCAACCAAACTTATTGAATATTTCTCATGACATAATTACTTTTAACCCCGAGCCTGAGCTCACACTATATCTACAGTAGTTAAGGATAATTATGTTATATATATAGACAGATAGGCATGGCCAATCAAATAAATCAATTCATAATGTGTTTTGAGCAAGGTTTTTAAAATCAATCCGGATAACGAATCGATCAGGGGTTCTATTTCTGGGTTGAACGGTCTGATTGTTCGAATCAAACGGTTGATCCATTTTGACAAAAAAGTAAAAAAAATAAAAAATGATCAAAACCATTTAAACGATTAACCAACCGAGTCAATGATTTGCTGGCCAAAATCAATGATTTTTGAGAAAATTCAGTTTAGGAAAAAAAAAATAGAACCAATACCTAATCAATTCCCAATTTTTTTGATCCAACCATCTGATCTAATCCAGTTTTAAAAAACATGATTTTGAGTTTAATATTCATGACCAAGCAAAGCAAAGCCTTAGCAAATATTGGATGGCTTTAAAGTCATTTTATATATAGTTGTTTGACTTTTTTTTTCTTTATTAGGATTTAAGAGGGAGCAGACCCTCTCCTCTCCAGTCTCCATCAACGTACTCGCAGCTGGAGTCCGGACTTGGAGATAATAAAGACAATTAATTATGAATTCAAGTCGGGCCTCACCACCTGCACCCATCATCCCTAAAACATAGAAAATTATCTGCAAACCTCTCGTAACTTTAACTTTATTGAATGTCTACATTTTCCCTAAACCTGCAATGGGATTTAAATTCAAATTATAGGTCTGTTTTTTTATAAAACCAAAACGGGCTATACAAGATGGGATAGTACGTTCCCACAAATTAGAAAAATAAATGAAAGCTAAATTCCATTGAAGATCACCCAGATTGAGACAAATTGAATCCTGATGAGAAAAAAGAGTTTAATTGGTGAATCAGTCTGTAGGTAATTGTAGAGAAACTTTTCATTTGCACAGTTATTCAATTCTAGACTTCCTCTATGATGTTTCACAGATACTAGGGGGTCGACGAAACGCTTAATATGGGAGATTACGAGCAAGGAGTCACATTGGATGATGAGGGAGTGATTAGAGAAATTCGCTGCCAAATTATGGGCCTCCCAAGCAAACCAACGTCTATTCGTTGAACTTCATTCTAACTCAAATTCCTCCAACTTTCCTTATGTCAGGTTTATGATGTATTTATTTGCTGAATATTCATTTAATCTATATTTGTTGATCAATTTGTTCAAATCATATTCATATATCAAATTATTTATTTGACTGTCCATTGCTAACACCCAATGAATATATTAAACTAGGCCCCTGTTTTGGGACTGTTTATTTTTAACAACTTATTTTAGATTGAGACCACACCATTAAACACTTCTATGCGATTGGAAAAAAGCTGAAATAAGTGTTTATTCCAAAAAAATAAACCCCATTCTGTAGAAGCCCAACTTTATTGTTTATTTTTAAGCGCTTTTTCAATAAGTGATTATTGTATTTCTGCATTGTCTTGATCTATCACGTAATTATCAAAATACCTATATTACCTCCAATTAAAAATAAATGCATTTTTTTGCTAAACACTAATAAGTATTTCATAGGATAAACACTCCAAACAGGGGTTAAGCTATCTGACAGTTGTAAACATTGATCATATGACCATCCATTTTTTGAGCGAAAAAAATAAAGAGTTCATTCAAGAGGACAGTGGCATTCCGGAACATTAAGAACTTAATGGACAGTTCGTTGTCTTCAGAGGTAATATAAAAAGCGGAAAAGTACAAACAGACCCAATATAAATTTCTGATTTTTGCTAGAGTTATAAATATTCAAAATATCAACAATCCACACTCTATGCACTTGATATAAATTCCGAACTGGCTAATATCCCAATAGTACTTTGGACCTATAATTTTTGCCTGAACCGTCATTCTCCCTGTAAAAGATCAGAAGTGGAAATTTGTTCTTATCATGTTTAAGCTTTTGAGTGGATTCAGTGGCAGATTCGATTCTCTGATGGAATTAGCTCTTTTTTCTTTCCTTTTTTTTCTTTTTTCTTTCAAGGAAACTAAAAAGCTCTAAAAGCATAAAATTATAATACTGCTACATGTCTTTTCAAAATTGAGAAGCAACAACCACAAACCCGACGTGGCGCTGCCGCGCGCGTCTCCTTCAATCCGTTCCAAGTCCTGCTATACGCCCTCGGCACGGGTAAAGACAACGAGGAAACGTTCTGTGCACCGGTGTGTTCACTGGATTCGTGAACCCACCAATCTTAATCGACCACGTTGCCCAATCCGCTGTTTCATAACGTTAATGCGTGAACCCGACGTGGCCCTGCCCAATCCGCTGTTTCATAACGTTAATGCGTGAACCCGACGTGGCGCTGCCCAATCCGCTGTTTCGTAACTCTCACTCTATTTTACAGAGTTTTGCTGTTTTTCCTCCACCGAATCCTATTCACACACCGACGATTATATTACAGCGGACGGTGACCTGTACCAACGGCCATCGGCGGTAAAAACTCTGGCGGTATATTTTCTGACCTTTTTTCTTCTTTTCTCTCTTCTTCTTCTTCTTTTTCCTCTTCTTATACGGTGTAATTGATGCGGTGACCAGTACAAGCTTCTGGCAGGTCAATTAATTATCAGCCTGGCTTTTGGTTTTCGAAGTCAACCCGGATCGAGACCAATAAATAATCCAGACCTGCATGTTGCATGTTGCATGTTGCATGTTGCATGTTGCAGGGTGCAAGTGCAGACCAGACCACCACAACCGTAGCATGAAGACGTAACAGAGAAAATCTAGACTGGTTAAAAAAACTTGGGCAACTTCACGGTCCGTGAGTAGTAGGGATTTTAGGCCCATTAATTCGTTACGAATATACGGACAAATTTGTGACGGCTAGCAATTGGGTTGGGTGAATCGGAATCGGGTTGGGCCAATACACTTCGGGTCATTCTAAAAAATAACTGAAATTAAAAAAATAAAGAAAATTTATATGAAAAATGTCAAAATTAAAGGAATTAACTTAAAGATCCAAATAAAAAAAACTTGAACATTTAACAATTTAAAGAGTAAACAGTAAAGAGTAAAAACTAAATAGAAAAAATTAAAGAGTGAAAACTTCTGAAAATGCATAAATAGCCCCAGTTAGACTTGATAATTGGATCAACGGGTTGGCCCATGACTCAACCCAACCCAGTTTTTTCCGGGTTGGGTTGGATCGGGTCATTCTCACATTTAGGTAGCTCACATTCAGGTTGGCCCCTCACATTCAGGTTAGGTTAGGTCGGGTTCACGGATTGGGTCAACTTTTTGCTAGGTCTAGTGAGAGCCCTTGTCATCGGCAATTTAAGTATGGGTTTCAGTCCACCCCTAGAAATCTTAGCTCTACCATGTATAGGTGGAATGAATCCTGACTACGGATTGATGCCAAAATTACAGGCATGATATGGTTTATAAGGGGCTACTACTAGACTAGGAGGAGGCCATAATTTCAAAATTTTGAGGAGTGCAGTCTACTCATCCGGTTATCCCATACAAGTATCACCCATGGACTTAAAGCTTCCAACAGCTCAGTCCAAAATGACAAAAAAAAAAAAACTTCTAATTGAAATATCACATGTCCAGCACCACCACCACCACCACCAACAGCAGTGCAGAAGAAGAAGAAGACGGTCTCAAAGACAACAATGCATGTGATTTGACGTTAAATGGAGCTTCGAATTCTGAAAATCTTCACGGTGAGGGAGGAACACCTAGTTATTAGACCTATTGATGGGCAGGGCTGAGTCGGACTTTGTTTATATATCAACAGAATACATTCAAGTCCAAGTTTGAGTCCAACCCGATCATCAGGCCTAATTTTTTAGTCTAAGACCAAACCTCATATAAAACTCGAAGCCCAAGCTCGGGTCTAGTCAAATTTTTGAAAACAGATTTTTTTTTTCTTTTTAATTCAATAAAAATGTTTTATTTATATTAAAAGTCTTGAAAACTCAAAAATAATAAAATTTTTCACTATTACTTGAAAGAAAAATAAAGAAAAATATTATATATATTTATTAAATAAGACTTTTTATATAATATATAATATTAAGTTGGACTTGACCTCAAATCAGACTTTTTCGAGAAAGTAAGGTTGAACACGGTGTTTTAGATAATCCTGAACTCAAGAGTCTAAAATAATGTCCATGCCTGACTTATAACAACCCCAACCGGACCGGTCAACTAGTTATATATCGATGGCCCGTTTGAGAGTGCATTTGTATTGATTCAACTGCATTGCCCGAGCTATTCCTAAAAACTAGTTTATGGTAATTTCACCGGAATGTCTATTCCACTACACTGATAAGTAATAACTCTAAAAGTCGACGGTGGATGCAAGAATCTAAGTCACTCTTGGCTCCAGCAGGCTGCGGCAGTGATACGTATAAAATACATATACACATACTTTTTGGAAAAATATACGATATTTGAAAGACAAAGACATGATATGGCAAAAAAATTTGACAAATCAAAGGCTCCAAAGCACCCGTGAATTTGATGAATACCACTGAACTGATCGATCACCTCTATTGCATTATATATTTTTTTATTTGTTGTAAATTTTTTCAATATTTATATATTTTAAGAACAAGAGGGCATTGTTTTTCTGGATTTTGAGAAGGTGGAAAGTTGGTTAATGGGATTTTGATTCCTATTGATCAAGAATCCTATGTTCTTTTTTCATATTTATGTAAAAACCGGGAAGTGTTTATTTTCCTGTGTATCACTTACCCATCATCTCCTAGATTTGTAAATTACTTTCCTATCTGAAGAGAAAATTATCAACACTTGAATGGGATAAAAATACCCTTTTTAATAATAGATTTTTATGGATAAAATGGTCATTGCTTTATTTACATGATAAATAAAAAAATATGAATAAATACACTTACCTTGATAAATCTCTCCTAACAAACACTTACCGGATAAATACACTTACCTAAATAAATAAATTATGAAACAACAAACGAAACCTAAATACATACATAAGTTTCACATCTTTTATAATAGAACCCATAAATTTATTACTGAAATAAAATCTCATCATTGGTTCTAAAACCCGATTCTACGGCCCGCTGAATAATTAAAGTGCTCAGCTAATATTTAATTCGTATTTCAGATATGATAGTCTAACCTTATATTTTTTTTATCTATAGTTTGAATTAATAAATTTAAATGAATAGACTAACTATTTAATCAAATCAATTTGCACTACATTAATTATTTGTTATTGATTTTATTCTTCCTTTAATACCTTTAGTTTTCAATTTCAGGCCTTTATAGACCTGGATGTCGTCATCATTTACAGCTGCATCCTTCTCATTTTGTAGCCAGTGATTCGATTCGGTGGTTGCACGCACATGCAATGATTCAAATGGTTTTTAAAATCTGCCGCTACCACCAAGGTTTTACAGCTCCATCACCCTTAACAGCTATTTACATTATTCTTTGGTGAAACCTGCCGCTACCACCAAGGTTTTTAAAATCGACCCAAACAACAAACCAGTCAGGGGTCTTGATTCTTGGGTCGAACAGTTCAATTATTCAAATGGTTCAATTATCCGAATCAATAATTTATGGATCAATTCAATGTTTTTGGGTAAAAAACTAATTAACTGATCAGTTAATCGATTTCTGGTTTTTAGTTTTTCCGATCCAACCGTCTAATTCAATCCGGTTTTAAAAACCATGTCCACCACCACTACCGCTTTAAGTTTGCTCAACTGTAGTGCAATTTGATTCCAATCTATCTGACCTTCCTTTTCTCGTACTCAAATTTACTAAAATCTCCCTTTTATTAGGTAAAATTACCCCCGGACCCACATTGCACATCCCTCGTACAATGCCGCAGCCGGATAGGTGCAACGTATGCCCACCAACCATTTTTCATTGTTTCGTTGTTGATTTGAGTGGAGTTGGGATCTCCAGCAAACAAAACACACTGTAACAACCTACCAACATTATCACCGCACATCTCATCTTGAGACTGCAATTCACAGTGGATAAAGGTCTAAAACGGGCTGTGCTGGGCCGTGCTTCTTTTCTTTGAGATATTTTGAGAGAGTTGGCCCGGCAGATCCCATGGCCCGAGCCCGTATAGACCCATGCTGTGTCATGTTGTATCAGGGCGGGGTTAGTTCGTGAATTGAGCCTTAGGCCAAGTTAGGTTATGAATCGAGGTAAAACTATTTATTTAGAAAAATGAAAAAAATCTTAAAATGTTTATTTTATATAAATTTTGATGTATAAATTTGTTTATATATATAATAATTAAATAAAACTAAAAATAATTATTTATTCTGTTAATATATAAATATATATATGGATTGTGTCACAAGTGGCATGGCTTGTTTGATTGTATCGTACCAGCCCGACCCACAGACCTGAAACCCCAAACCTGACACAACCCATACAATTATGCCATACCCGACATAACTCATGAACCATTGTGACGGATCAGATCGAATTGACTCAAAATCACGGCAATACCACCTGATTTACCTCTAAAAGTAGAACCTAAGATGTATGGTGTCAGATGATAGAGGAAGGGTGTTGGAACATATGTTGTTGGCAGGTGATCTAGATTCATTTAAGTGAGTGACATACACACGGAGGAGGCGACGACCAACGGAATTGGAGGAGCATCAGGCCGTCCATGATAGGTAGGGTGAATAAACGGTTTGTTCATTTTAAAACCGAACCGGATAAATTGAATTTTCCAAAATCGAACTAGGAAAATTGGCAACCAAACCCACCAAAGTTATGTTAAACTAAACAAACGTACCGAACCAAAAAAATTTTCGATTAATTTGGTTGTTTAGATTAAACCGAAATGGAATAATGCACAAGTTCCTGTCGGGACCTTCCTTCACTAAGTTCACTCAAACTCTCAAGACTTCAGTAGAGTCAAAAAAATTCGGCGAAGAGGAAAAAGAAAATAAAATAAAAGATTAATTCTAAACTTATCGTCGTCTATCTTCACTTGCCACCGGAGTTTGCTGCTTTAGAGATTCACTTGCCGGTCGGAGCTTCAGAGATTCACTTGTTGGTTGCCGTCGTCCACTTGCTGTTGTCTGTCGGAGGTCAGTGCTGGAGTTTGCTGCTTCAGAGATTCAGAAAGTCAAAAGGAAACGGCCAATGAGAAAAAAAGAAAAAAAAGAAATGCTAAATATTACATACTTGAAAGGCTGAGGCTTCACATGCCATCGTCTGTCAGTGGCGTGCCAGAGTTTGGGTTTGCCACGCCAGAAGATGATCACACGAAGAATTGGAGATGGAGAAGAAGACTCGAGTACTCGATAATCAACAGATGAAACTATAAGGATTCGAGCCTTAGAGGATTTGGGGTTTTGGGTTAGAGGCTTATATAATTATTAATATATTTTTATATGTTTGATTATTTCGGTTAACCAAACCTCTAAATACTATACCCAAAACCGAAACCTAATGCATCCAATCAAACCAAACCGAATGCATCAAAATCAGAATTTCGGTTCACTTATTCGATTTAAACCGAACTATACTCGCCCCTAATCACAGTGACTCGCTCCTGGCTCCGTAAAGGAGCCGCGTTCCCGTATCTCCCATATTTATTATTTTAGGTAAATAAATGATATAAAAAAGCTATGATAATGGAGAGAGTTTTGATCAATCAGAATTTACTTTAACGCGTTCGTTAGGCGCGCGTTCCTCTCTGTAATCTGTATCCTCAGGAGTCAGGAGCTCCATTTGCGAGATTGGGCAATTTCTGCAATTAAAAGGGTTGTTTTTGTTGTCAATTGAATCTTGTGTAGGTAGATGTATGAACAGCTCCGATGTGATATATTATTCTTATTATGGCAAATTGGCAATAGAACCAGGGACTGAATAGTCATTTTAACCTTTTACAACTGGGACAGTACGAAGCGTGTAGACAACTCACTCTTTCGGTGCTTCGTCCCTTCCATTTTATGATTTCAAGAATCAGAGCTCGACTGGATCCTGGAGTTTCACAACCTCTCAAATCCCATTCCGCGGCCATTCTGACTTTTGAGTTTGGCGTCCGGTTTTTATACGCCTCCAAGGTACCTTCTTCTGCATCTTTCGACATTTCAAATGCTCCATAACGGCATCAAACTTGCTCTATTAGCAAATTTCTTTTTCTATTTTTTTCGGTGATGAAAACCCATTCTATTCTACTTCGTTCAATCGGATGGAGATTTGAGTGCAGTTCCGTGTAATGTTTTTCTACTTTTTGTCTATTTTCGATCTTAGCTTTTTTTTTTTTCTTTTCATTGTTTAACTCTTAGTTGGATCTTCCGATTTATGTATGAATGGTACAACAGTTCGTTTCATTGATTAACCTCACGGTGATTTTCCAAGCGGGTTTCAGTGAAATCTCCCTCTCTTTCATCTACCGGGTCTTTGAAAACCATTGAAGAGCGGGGTTTTGTCGCCCGTTTTTCTCTGGTTTGGCCTTTGACAATTTAGATCTTCTCTTGATTTCTAGTAAGAACCAAGTTTGGACATCCTTCTCTGGTTTGTCGCCTGCTTGCCTAGGAAAATATCTTTTCTGGGCCTCCCTGCTGTTTTGCCATGAAGAAAAACAACAACTCGAATCATCTTTTTCCCATTTCCACCTGTCTCTGCCTCTCTTTCTTACTTCATCTGATCTCTGCGGCCGATACATACTTCCTAACGGATAAAATCCTCCTCAACTGTGGTGCTGCCCAAGAATCAACAGATTCTGATGGCCGGAAGTGGACTGGTGATGTTGGATCCAAGTTCGCGCCTGCAGCTGCCAACACGTTGACGTCTACAGCTGCTACCCAAGACCCCTCCGTCCCTGATGTTCCTTACATGACCGCAAGAGTATTCCGTTCTGAATTTACCTACAGCTTCCCTGTTGCATCTGGCCGGAAATTTGTTCGCCTTTACTTCTACCCAGCTTCCTATAATGGCCTCAATGCCTCTAACGCCCTCTTCTCTGTCACTTCTGGGCCCTACACTCTTCTCAAGAACTTCAGTGTTTCGCAAACTGCCGAGGCTCTAACATATGCCTTCATCATCAAGGAATATTCTCTGAATGTAGAGAACGAAATTTTGAATGTAACATTCAGGCCATCATCCAATGCTTCTAATTCCTACGCATTTATCAACGGGATCGAGGTTGTGTCAATGCCCGACATCTATAGCAGTGCAAATGGTGCCTTGCTTGTTGGCCTATCGAGTCAGTTCACCATCGATAACAGTACCGCCCTTGAGAATGTTTTCCGGATAAACGTGGGTGGCAACTACATCTCGCCAACAGGTGACCCTGGTCTCTTTCGGCCATGGTATGATGATTCACCATACATCTTTGGTGCAGCTTTCGGTGTGACTGATGTAGCAAACATGACAATTCAGTACCCCACAGATCTTCCCAAGTATACTGCACCAGTGGATGTTTATGCGACTGCCAGAACCATGGGACCAGACGCAAGCATCAACCAGAATTACAATCTCACGTGGATTTTTTCAGTTGATCCAGGGTTTTACCACTTGGTTAGACTCCATTTTTGTGAGATTCAATCCGTCATTAACAAGGTCAACCAGAGGGTGTTTCAGATCTTCATTAATAATCAAACTGCTGAGGTTGCTTTTGATGTGGTTGCTTGGACCCAAGGGAATGGGATTCCAACGTATAAGGACTATGTTGTGCTTCCCCAGAAGGGGAATGCCCAGCAGGATTTATGGCTAGCGCTGCATCCCGCTATAGCATCAAAGCCCAATTACTATGATGCAATCTTAAATGGAGTGGAGATCTTTAAAGTGAGTGATTCTAATGGAAACCTTGCTGGACCCAATCCGATTCCCCCACCAAAACAGGCTGTTGTTGACCCAAGCTTGGCTAGGTCTCATACTTCTGGTAATTCAAAGAATCAAGCTGCAGTCATTGCTGGAGGAGTTATAGGTGGTGTTGTTGTTTCCTGTCTTCTTTGCTTCTTTGTGTTTGTTGTATCCCGACGTAGGAGGCAACGGAAGGATTCAAGTGCCAGTGATGGCTGGCTCCCCCTTTCTCTATATGGAAATTCACACTCTGCAGGGTCTGCCAAAACGAACACCACAGGAAGCTATGCTTCCTCACTTCCTTCAAACCTTTGCCGACACTTTTCATTTGCTGAGATCAAGGCTGCCACCAACAACTTCGACGAGGCTTTACTTCTTGGGGTTGGCGGTTTTGGCAAGGTCTACAAGGGTGAAATTGATGGTGGGTCAATTAAGGTTGCAATTAAACGTGGCAACCCCCTGTCTGAGCAGGGAGTCCATGAATTCCAGACAGAGATTGAGATGCTTTCGAAACTGCGGCACCGTCACTTGGTATCATTGATTGGGTACTGTGAAGAGAACTGCGAAATGATCCTTGTCTATGATTACATGGCCCATGGGACTCTGCGTGAGCACCTTTACAAAACCCAAAAGCCACCCCTGCCCTGGAGGCAGAGGCTTGAGATCTGCATTGGAGCTGCCCGTGGCTTGCATTACCTTCACACTGGTGCCAAACACACCATCATCCACCGAGACGTGAAGACAACAAACATCCTCCTAGATGAGAAGTGGGTGGCGAAGGTATCAGATTTTGGGCTGTCAAAGACAGGACCTACATTGGATCATACACATGTCAGCACTGTTGTAAAGGGTAGCTTTGGGTATTTGGATCCGGAGTACTTCAGACGGCAGCAATTGACGGAGAAATCAGATGTGTACTCATTTGGGGTTGTATTGTTTGAGATACTCTGTGCTCGGCCAGCATTGAATCCAACGCTGGCAAAGGAACAAGTGAGCTTGGCAGAATGGGCATTGCATTGCCAGAAAAAAGGGATCCTTGATCAGATAATTGATCCATATCTCAAGGGGAAGATTGCACCGGAGTGCTTCAAGAAGTTTGCCGAAATAGCAGAGAAGTGTGTTGCCGATCAGGGGATTGATCGCCCGGCAATGGGAGATGTTCTCTGGCATCTTGAATTTGCACTACAGCTACAGGAGAGTGCGGAGGAGAATGGTGGACTCGCAACCTGTGACATGGACGCATATGAGACACCATTCAATGGAAAATGTGGAGGGAAGAAGGATCCAGATGCATCATCGGGTTTTGAGGGCAATGTGACAGATTCCAGGAGCAGCGGGATGACAATGAGCATTGGAGGCCGGAGCCTTGGAAGCGAAGATTCAGATGGGTTGACACCCAGTGTCGTGTTCTCACAGATCATGAACCCAAAAGGCCGGTGAGACGGTGGGACGGGATTTGCCACCTGCCATTTAGATTCAGTGAAACAAATTTGCTTTGTTTATTATTAATTAACAGCCAAGGAGCAGCTAATTAAACTTGGGTTTCTTCTTGTTCCTTCTATTCTAAGTCTTGCTTATGATTAACTGGTTATTGTTATTATTATATATATTTTTTGGGGATACGTTATATCTGTTGTAATTTATTATGTCATCACCCTGGGCCAGGGCCAAGGCGTACGTGTAAGAATAATGTTATTTTTTTGTACTGGTATTGCACTTTGTAAGGTATTCCTTCTTTGCTTTACGTGTAGATCACGGATTCTCGGTCAGGGCCTCAGGGGGGTGATGGCGGTGGTTCCCCCACTGCCACTTACCACTCTCAAGCTCAGGCTGGGGGAATCATTGACACTCATCAGCTTTGCAAATTGACAATTTTCTTTTTTCATTTTTTTTTATTAGAATGAGAGGATATGGTTGAATGAGGTGGCGAGATACCTGGGTCTGGGGGAAGGTGATGTGTGTTTTGTTATTGTTAGGTTGATTTGAAAAATGGAAAAAGGATGGCTCCAGTCCTGACTCCATCCAACTCCAAGTAGCTGTATATTTCATAATTCATATCCCAACCAAAAACTAAATTAGTTACGTTAGCTTTATTAATTTGTTTATCATATAGTCAATGTCGCATAGCGATATGATGACGATGAGTTTTAATTCTCCTTGAAGGGGTATGTTGGGAAATGAGTTTATTAAAATTTGGAGGAGAATTTCATTCATCAAAGTTGAAAAGTCTTTGAAGAAATAGATCGAATAATTTTTAAAGAATTATAAATGTGATGATTTTAAAAAGATTTTGTTAACTTTGAATGGTGTTTCTTGATCATTCATCATACCTAATCGAATTGTGGCATTGACCTCATTGCATCGCATATATGTATTGCATTGTGCGGTGATAAGTTTCTATACCCTCCTCTTTTTATCTAAGATGTATAAATCATCTTTTATTAAAAAATAAAAAATAAAATTTGTAATTTTTCAATATAGGACAAAATAAAAAAAAAAATTGTTTTTTAGTAAGAAAAGAAACTATTTTCAAGACATGTGTGCAGTTATAATTTTTCATATAATTGACCAATTAAACTCATTGGATTTAGTATCTAATGAGATAAAAATCCAACCAGTATATATTTACTTGTCTTTTCTGCCTAATTTAATTAATACCTTTCAGCTGGCTTAATTCTCCTCTCAATGCAAGGATCGTTTGGATAGCTTTTAAGTTTTAAGCATCTAATCTATACTATATTATTCCAGTTCCAATTGAACAATTGAAACAGTTGCAATAATAATAATCGTTTTAACTTGATCTAATCTTTTCATGGTATCACACCATTCTGCAAACTTTTTTTTTTTCTAGTTTTGGTTTTTTTTCATGCACAAATCATAAATCGGATCATGGGCTCGCATAACGTCATCTTTTTATCCAGGTTGAGTATATATGATGGGATGGAGGAGATGTATTCAACTCGCCCTAAGAAACAGTTTTGTGAGGATCAAATCCGATGATAGTTTCAAGTATGAAACCCACTAAGCATCTCATTCTCACGTATTAGAAGACAGTAAATAGGTACTTGTAGATAATAGTAACACTAAGATAAAATTACTCTCTTACAAAAAGACACGTGTTGATTTGCATGATCACTTTTTTTGCTAAAAGATATTTATCACTAAATATGAAAAAGGTTTTCGTTGTCTTTTCACTAGAGATGTATCCGTTTTAAATTCAAAATAGGATGTGCTAAAATCTGCACCATTCATTCACAATGATGGGTTCATGTATATTTTAGGTTTGTACAAGCAATTAATACAGATTATCTTAATTAAACTATAAATTTTTATAGTAGAAATAATAATGGGTTCATGTATATTTTATATAATGTAAAGAGCTATTATCTAAAACTCCCCCTTACCTTTTTAACATTCTCTTAAACTTACCTTGACTTTTTTTTGTTACCTCCACAGACCCCCTAGCTATAAGACACTACTTTCGTTTATGGAATACTATGATATACACATACCTTCTGTCAGCTGAATATTAGTGGCCATAACACAGAAATGGTCTATATGTGCCATGTTTTTTTAATGATAAAATTAACCATAATCAATCAATCTACTCTATTAATTGAATTTTTATGTAATAAAACTACGGTTTGTTTATTTCTCTGACTTGCCAATTTCAGGTTCACCCATCACACAACCCACTAACAGTTCTATTCGCCATCTAACAGTTTAAATTTGAATGAATGGATGGACCCATTGGTTTTAAGTTTTCTACTAGCAAATTTCTG
Source organism: Nelumbo lutea (assembly GCF_056320005.1). Classification (NCBI taxonomy): domain Eukaryota; kingdom Viridiplantae; phylum Streptophyta; class Magnoliopsida; order Proteales; family Nelumbonaceae; genus Nelumbo; species Nelumbo lutea. The sequence goes on along the minus strand of NC_142685.1, from coordinate 792,502 downwards.
ATAGAAGGGTCTCTAGAGGTATCCAAAAGTCAGAGAATCTACGCTCTCCTTTCTTTCTTTACTTTTTTCTTTCGGACCAAAACAGTTTTAATGGAAAGAAAAGTGGAGATAAGTTTTTAGAGCAATTTAGTAACATTAAGGTTGTGTTTGGTTGCAGTGCAATTTTATTTGTACTAGTACAAATATATGGAAGTGCAAATGAAAAAAAAAATGTAAAATTTTATTTAATTTGTTTTGGATTTTACTTTATTATGCTTTAGGTCTTATTTTACTTCATTTATGCTAGAACCCCTTTAGAATCTCTTTACTTTTCATGTGATAGCATGTGCAAGTGCTTTTTTTTAACCTCAAATTTATCCCTTTATTATTTTTCCTTTTAATTTTTGTATTTTAACTTATTTGGTCACCAACAAGATTCACTCATGGATGAGTCATTGGTTAATCCATGATATTTTCCCATAAAAGCTCTTTCTTGATCTGCATATGAATGGCGTTGTTGAGTTTTATGAATTTGTTAGCTACCTAATTGAAACAAGCCTTTTTCTATTTAATTAGATTAACTTCTAGTTGAATGTTTACCATTCAAATGTAATTACACATCTATTTATTGCGTCACCGGATGGATTTAGTAAAAAAGCATTAATCCTCCTCTTCCTAATTGTTGTTATCATCATCATCTTCATCGTATGTGCTAGAATCGACCCTGTTTCCTTCTCACCAATCAGAACTAAGCCTCTCCCTCTCTCCCCCTCTCTCTCTCTCTCTCTCTATGCAACGGACCTTATTAGGAACCTTCTTTCTTACTGTAAGGAGAATCTCAGTTGGCAGATAATCATAATTCATAAGCATTCATAGGAGAAATGGGTCTCCACATTTGTCAAAATTGCCATTGAACAGCTAAGGTTCATGTAATCCAAAATTTAGCCCGTAAGGGTATCTTAGACCTTTTAACTACTCTGTTAGACATCACATGTGACGGGAGAGGAGTCTAATTTAAAAAGAGAGAGGGGTTTCAGTATTTACAAGGAAAAATGAAGGAAGGTTTAAGTATTTTACTTGCCCTTAAAATAAAGGGGAAGCCCTTCCTATCTTTCCATATATCTCCAATACTGCTATACAAGAATATCCTTGTCATCGGTTCTACCATATGGTTTCAATAGATTGCCAAACCAAGACGAAAGAGCTAAATTTGAGTCAATTTTATGAGTGCTCAGATCCACGTCCAAACCAAAGCAAATGCATTAATTCTATGAATGGCTTGTTTTGTCTCACTTGATCGCGGGAAATTGCTTGCTGTGATTTATCTTTGTTGGAACCTGGAGGGAAGATGTTTTTCCATTTCCTATGTCCGAAACGTCATCGCTATTGTAGAGGTCTCATAAATTGTTTTCTCCCAGTGCTCAGCATTACTTCTTTTTGGTCGGCAGTTTGATCCATATGTTTTTGGTTGATCCTTCTAGCCTTTCTAGCCTTTTTTTTTTTTTTTACCGAATGTATTTGTTGGATCAGCATTACATTTTACGAATGAATTTTGCAATTTTGCAACGAATCAGATTCATGACTATTCAAGCATTAAAAAACAAATAGATGAAATTAGGAGAGACTGATTCTATGAAGATGCCTTCAAAATAAGAAGACGTAGCTTTCGTAGCTTTCAGTTTACGAAAATAAGAAGACGTAGCCTTTTCTATTCCTCTTATATCTATCTATCTTAAGCTACAGCTAATCTGCCCTTGTTTCACTTCTTTTCCCTCGGCAGTGTCCCAAGTCTTAACTGAAGCCGGATTAATATTTCTTTATTGATCTATAATATTAATACCATACGGCCTAGAATATAGTATAGGAACCAGAAAAACAAAGCCTTTCGATTCAGTGAGCATCCAACGCAACAGCTTGTACTCCCACATCGGTATCAACTTCATAATAAAATATCATTTTATTCTGGTTTACAAGAAGCCTCCCTAGTTTTACTGTGTATTTGGCGAATGAAATGAAAGGATCCATTAGAGAAATTTGTGATTTTACAAGATTAATACATGGTGTGGTTTACATATACACTCGAAACAAAGCAACCCCTCCCTCACCCCAAATAAAAAGATGTACCGCCTGAAATCAGTAACATTGGCTGAGGGTACGTAGGAACTAGAAAAACTGAGTCTACTCTCTCTCTCTCTCTCTTGGTTGAGGGTATACAACAAAGACAAAACGGCTCTCATGAAGGGTTGTCATTTAGAGGATTTTGTTACTTAGCATGAGAAGCTATCTTCTTCTGAAGATCTGACTTGTTAGCACCCACAATCTGGTCTACTTGCTGACCGTCTCTAAGGAAGTAGAAAGTTGGAGTAGCTCGGATATCCCACGTAGAACTGAATTCCTGCACCACACCCAACCAAATGAATCATTTCTATGATTCTATTTGTCACGAGAAGTTTGATATGTAAACAAATAATCTAGAAAAGCGAATGTCCATTTCTACTTTACAACTCATGGGCATATTTTCTGAAAACTACCACTTGGAAAAGTAAATAATAAAGACCTTGACTGGACTGTAGACACTGTCCAGAGACTTGGATTCATCTTTATTCCTAAGACTAATAACAATATTCACGAAATATGATTTTGTTGCTGCAAAATCATATATCGTGAATACAAGTTCTTGGCTAACAGAAATTCAACAGCAACAATCATACAAACCACTAAAAAATGTTGGGATCTTTTATCTCAGTTTTATATAAATTAACAATCCTTGCTGTGGAGCTTCACTCTATAGTCTGTTCTACCAATTTTCCCAAGAAAAGGATTCCAAAATATTGATTGCTGTAAGGGGTCCACAACCTTTGGTAGTATGCTTTCTGCATCATTACCCTCACTATATAGATCATTAATTTGCTTATAACAAGGATTAGAAAAGGTTCTGTGTGAACTGCAACAGGGATTTTGAGTTTTAGAGAATGTATTTTAGCCTAAATATTATCTTAAAATTGGCAGCGTCCCCTCATCCAGTAATATATTTCCCCAACTCCTAAAGATGGAATAACTAGCTGCTATACAAATACAAGAATGAAAATTAGTATCCCAAAACTTGGATAAAAAAGGTTATTCTAAATAAACTAATTAGCAAAAAACTTAAATCTTGCCCGGAGGCTAGGAATATGACTGGAAAGAATAGGCATTACTTACAGCTAGTTCATCAACATCCACAGATAGGAACATGAGAGAAGGGTATTTCTCAGATAGTTCACAGTAGAACGGTGCAATCGATTTGCATGGACCACACCATGATGCACTAAAATTCACCACAACCTGTTGAACATTAAAGAAAGGACTTTAAGTAATGTTGTCAATCCCCTTAAAAAGAAACTATCAATCATATTTCGAGTTAAAAATAACAGTGAAGAATTTAAGTGACTAGATTGTGGTCTGTATATGAGGGGATTGGTGGTGTAATACAGATTGATAACAGTGAAGAATTTAAGTGACTAGATTGTGGTCTGTATATGAGGGGATTGGTGGTGTAATACAGATTGATGAATCGCATTCGACCTTGGTGCTTTATTACCCATTGAAATTTTGATTAGATCCCCAAATAGATGATAGTCCAGCAGTCTCAATCACAGACTGAAAACTAATCCGGTCATCTTCTCATATGCAATTGCCATACATAATTACAAGCAAACAGATTTTTGTTTCAACCTTCAGGCCCATTCTATGACTTGTTTGAAGAGGAGAGAAAATGAAGGTAACCATCATATTGTCAACTATGTTACAGCCTAGATCATACACACCAACTCCCTCAACTGGACACTTCAATTGGTAGTTGATATAGGACCACCCCTTTAAATCACATTGATTAAATCCATAATCCCATGACATGGACTGTTTCTCAACAGTTTTGTTTATCCATGGTCTTCGTTTGAATTCTTACAGACATTCAAGCCTCATTGACACCTACATTTTGGTTTCTTTGAGATAGTTTTCATTGTAGGTTTGGGTATTCTGATAAGTAGAATTCTCCAACACAATAAGTTGGTAGGAATAACAGAAAAGACAGCTGTTTGTAAATAATTTATGATACAATGCATAGTTAGAGAGCACATCTGCTGCAACTGTGGTTGCAGCACTTCCTTGCAACTCCCCAATTTAACATGGGTATGCCAACCCTTTGTTAAAATTCAGAACATAACATGATTTGCTTTTTATTTCCATCACTAGCATGTCCATGTTAAATTGGGGGATTGCAAGGAAGTGTTGCAGCAGATTTGATCTCATGAAAAACTATAAGAAAATGCAATGGCATGTAGTAACTAGAAGTCTAAAACCAGTCAGGCAGTGTGCCGGGCAAGTTATCAAGTTGATGCAGGCACTGAAAGCAGAAATTGAACTATGAAGAGAAGCTGAAATTTGAGAAAAAGTTTGGAATTGGCAATCACAACCTCAGCATATGCCTAAGGAAAACTCAAACTAGCTGAACAGATGCCCCAGGCCATTTCAGATTGTTCTGGATATGAAGATCTCAATTATGTCATAGTTTCATCAGGTTTTGTTACCAAAGTAATATTCTTGTACATGTCACATATCTTGAAAGTAACAATAAAGGATTCTTTTGCTGAATGAAATCGGTACCCTTTCTCAAAAAAAGTAATATTCTTGTAAATATCACACTTTTTAACCAGTAACAGTAAAGGATTTTATTGAAATAAATGAACGAATGAATGAATAGTTTTAGTATAATCTTGTGCCAGGCGCCTCTATTTACTGGCCTAGGCCATGCTAATCATTCCTTCATGTATTTTTACATTGACCCTTCTTGAGGGACCCCCCACCACCCCCCAAATCAAATACAGATGACTCCATCTTACTCCTTGTCTTACTAAGCCATCCACCAGTCATAAGCTCATAATGGAACCTAGTTCCAGAGCCATCTGCTTCAACTCCCTCATAAAATATCCATATTTCCAAAAAGCAGTGCTGTTTTTCCTTTTTTATTGGTCTGGTGTAGTTTTCCTTTCGCAAGCCCACAACCCTTCAGGAGTCAATGTATCACTTTTTTTAATGATTGGTATCTTTTAGGAAGTTTGCATAACATTCTAAAGATACCTTCTACTTCAGTAGTTGATGAAGGTTTTAGTCAGCTTTACTAGTTTTTCTAAAAAGCAAGTATGATGTGATTTACTGATGTTAGTAAATTCTAATTCTTTTAGTTAATTTTGGGAGCAGTTTGTTAGTAATTTTAGAAAGAGTTTTAATGTATTTGGAATTTTTCAGGTGGGAAAAGTTTGAGAAATGAGAATTAAGTAATTATGTGGGCCTTGGCGCAACGGTTGGATTGTCCCATTGCGACCTGGCTGACCAGGGTCCAAACCTTGGAAACAGCCTCACTCTATGTGCAGGGTAAGGCTGTGTACATCTGTTCCTCCCCAAAACCCACATTGGTGGGTGCCTCATACACTGGGCTGCCCTTTACTAAATTTAACTGTTCTTTATTTATTTTGAAAAATAAGTAGAGGACTGGAAAAACCTGTGATAATCAAAATTTGAGTTTGAATATGGAATCAATTTTGGTTTGAAGTTGTTCTTGTGTGGAACATTGTTGAATATTGCTTTTGAGGAAGTTCATTTTTTTGTCTTATTTTCTTTTATTCCAATATGCTTCTATTCTTTTCTTCTAATCTTACTATTGCTAATATCTGTGATCAGACAACTCATATATGTTCTTTTCTACCACATCTTTCTTTAACTCTTATAGTTTCTGCCAATATCTTCTGCCATTAAATATTCAATATTTTTTACCAACAACCAATTGGAACTTTATTGATAAAGAATAACAAATATGGAAGAGTACAAGAGAGAGGAAAAGGGCCACAAAGCTTACTATCTTCCCATTCTTGCTTGCTTCTGTTAGCTTTTCATCCCAACTTTCTTTGGTATTTATTACTGACACATTTCCACTTCCAAATCCTATCTTATGTTTCGAACCATCATCACTATAGCGTTTCTGCATGCAAAATATAAGGTTTGATTTCTTTGTTAAAATATTTTTTTGATAATTATTTCTTTGTTAAAATAATACAACAAGATAAAATTAAGAACCAGAAAACCAGTCTAATTAGACCATAATTTATGATTTGCACTTTGAAGTATAGGCAGATACTAGATAGTCAAAGATTATAACTGATGTCAAATTAACATTGTCTACCACCTAACAGGATTAAGTAGGGAACATGATGTGTAATTTTCTTCCATGTGTGGGTATGACCAATCCCAACTGTCAACCATATATAAACATACAAGCACACACACACACACACACAGAGACTCACAGAGAAATTGTATCACCAGGTAAACCCAATGCCTCAAACAGGTGGAAATAACAAAATAACAAGGAAACTTTGAGTGGATACTGCATAATTAGAAGACTCAAAAGAATATGGTCACCCTATGTTACATACAATTATATAACCATCCAATAAAACTAGACCTGAGAATCTAATCACCAGTATGGCTAATATAGCTACATCTATTGGATTCCAGAGCAAAATGGAAGTTGCCCATAAAATGTAATGTGGAACAGATTAGACTTGTATAAAAAGGATCCTTACATCGAATATCTAGAGGGATATTTAGGGGTGCAACAAGTGCAGATTGGGTCAGGTTGAAAGTCAACGCAGGCCTAACCCTAAAGGTCCAAACCTCAAGCTTAGGCCTGGCCCAACCCAAGGTTAAGTCCGACTTTATCAACTCAGGCCTAACCCGAGCTTAACCCAACACAACTCAGGTTGGACTCAGGCTAGGCCAGGCCAGGTTAGTCGAGCTTGGGTGGGTTGGTTGGGTTTGAAAGAATATTATAATATATATATATATATAGAGAGAGAGAGAGAGAGATAGATAGAATTGATTGAAAATATGTACAAACTTCATTTACAAAATGTGCATATACATACTTTATACATATACATGTGTACGTATAATTAGAAAAATATATATATTTTATATAAATATAATACACATATGTATGTATTTTTTCAAGCAGGCGGGTTGGGTTGGGTTGGGCTCGGGCTACCTGAGACCTCAACCCAAGTTTTCTGACCAGGCTCAGCCTTCAGCCCTAAAAATCATGCCTACCCATGCAAAAACTCGGATTGGGATGGGACAGGCTCGGGTTGGAGTTGGACCCTTCCAAGTTGCACCCCTAGAGATATTTATACTCATTACAATATTTCACCAACAATATTAACTTATATTTTCTATAATTTTGTAAAGCCTACTAACATTCTGATTAAACAAGCACAGAATATCATTTCATTTTATCCCAATTTGTTTTTAAATTGACCCTAATGTGCTGCCCTCCAAAATCAACATTTACTAGGACATTCTTGAACGATTTAGAGTAAGATGTTTTTGAACCAAGTAAAGAGGCAAGAACAAGATTTTACTCAGTCATGTAGAATGTAGCTTCAATCCATAGGATGAAATAGGTCTACTAAGATCTCAAGTTCTCAACATAGCTAGGATCACTTTTGGAGATTGATATTTATGGAAAAAGCTAGTTCACCAACAAAATGCAGAGAAACTGAAACCATCCATTTCTTCAATTCCTATAGGATCTAGGGTAACTTAAGGTAGCAGTCCACCTTGTCTGAATTTCCCGCTTATATGGCTGATGTAGTGGGCCCATAAATGACCATGTATCCCTGTTCTCAACTGTTCCTCATAAAGTTCAAATTTTCTTTGGACAGAGTATCAAGCAAGGTCTCACCACCTGCATCACTCCTTCAATTGCCAAATTGGCAATTCACAATCACTTGGCAACTCTGGCTCCAATAAGGAGAGTAACAAACTCTGGCCCACATCTCCAATGTGAGCAATCATAGTTGTTAAAATCCTTTTTTGATAAATCATAGTTGTTAAAATCCTACGATTTACAATACAATTCACAGTTTAAATAATGAATTCCAAAGGTTTATTTTCAAATTTAATGATTGAATACTTTCTGAAAAAAAAAATGTTGTATTATTTTTTGAATCTTACCATTCAATTGTGAATCTTGTAATTGTATTCATATGCTTCAAATCAAATTGATTGGCACTTAGTTTTTGTACTTTTGTTTTAAAAAACCCTTGTGACAATATGAATTATTTAAAACCTACATGAAGACTATGTTGAGTTTGTTTTCCATCACATAAAGATTAAAGGAACATTATGTGTGGGTTAATTGATTTCAATATCAAATCTTATCATATCATTTTGCAGATATAACATAAAAGTGGTAGACAAAATGTAGTAAAATCATTTCTCCAACATTCTATCCATCCTTTCTCTCTTCAATTTCTTTTTTCGGATCCAATTGTGCATCTTAAATTAGTCCAAATGGTGACATGTGGCACTATGAGAACCAAAGCAAAAAAACTCAGATATTGATGGATGTGGGTAGTCAGTGGATGGGTTGGTCTTCAACCAGCACCCAACTCAAGCCATCCATTTGCCACCCCTAAATTAATATGATTACAGCTTACATGACATTGAGTACAATAACGTGCTACCTTTCCCATTGATGCAAATCACCCAGCTCATTATATCTAATATAGGGATGGGCATTTGTCTGTCATGTTGTCAAAATTCAAGCAAGAATATCTGAAAATAATGGTAATAATAAAGAACAGATTTGAACCCATACTGTGGCTTAACAAGATGGCAAGTTTTTATGGTAGCGTGTAGGAGAGATGGAAATTTTAAATTGAAAAAAAAAATAGCATTTGTGAGGTTTTCGAAGTACTAGCATAAGAAAGCAAATAAAGTGAAGCCACCACATTAAAAAGAAAAGTTACAACCTTTCTTTTGAAAGAGGATGATCTTTTCATTTAGTCAATGCAATTTGTTAGAAGAGACTCACCTTATGCCAACAATTTCCCATGAAGTATTGGCCCCTGGTGAAATGAACACAAGTGTACCCTGAAAATCAAATGAAACAAATCAATGACTAATTACATAAGATGTATCATTATACACTATCTTAGCCACAAGAAACATCAATTTTTTAGTAACTTGTAAAAACATTATTGATGATAGCAAGAATATACAGTATTTGTCTACAAGAAACCAAAGAAAATCCAAATATCCAATTAATCCAATGCTAAATTTAACTTTTTTGGATAAATAATTTTTACCATAATTTCACACATTAGATAATCAGAAAGAAAACCACATCTATGTGTGCGTGTCTTTTGTGTATGTATCTTTCTGTAAATGTATGGCTCCCTTTTGTTCATTTCTATGCACATGTTGTATTTCTTTGCATGCTACACAAGTATCTTGTATGCAATGTTCATTTTCCTTCCTTTGATAGTAAAAAAGGAAACTGAACATTTCATACAAGATACTTGTGCAGAATGCACATAAGCAACTGAAAATGCTCAGTTTTACTTCTTATTGTCCAATGGTAGTGGGATCGTAGTACCCCATTGTAAGCATGAAATAGGAGTGATCTTGCTGGAGTTAACGAGTCCCTTGTAGGTACCTCGTGCAGCCACTGAGGATTGTAGTAACCTATTGGCATGACAAGAGAAATGGTATCACGTTAAACCTAGCAAGATGCCATAATAAGCGACCCAACCACTTTCTGAGTAACACGTGATCTTGCGCGAGACCCATAATTAAAAGACAATTATTTAGGGGTGTCCATGGTGAGAAGCATGACAGGGGTCAGGGAAATTGTGCTCAACTATACTTGATATCCTCTTGGACACGAGTCACATCCCGAATGGTCCCCAAGAACGTAGTTTAACCAAATCATGATCTCCAGGACATGCATCCTTGCCTGAGAGAAATGCGGGATTTGCTCCCTACTTGTTTGTTAAAGTGAGGAAGATTCTGGAAGGTTCGAAGCTATGCACATTCCATGGCAACCCTGTCCTATAAATAGGGACTAAACCCTTGAATTAGAACCTTTTTCCTTCTTCTTCAGGCCTAATTCTCATATCCAAAACCTTTCTGCTTTCATCTTGGTGTTCAAGCCCCAACTTCAAAGCTCTTAGACCATCCTTGTCCCGTCAGCTTACAACAGATAAACAAACAAAGCCAAAGATGGCTTATGTTTCCAATTAAAAAAATGGAGATTGAAGATACTGTTCTTTAGAAGATGCCAGCTAGTGGCAAAATCTGTGGGGTTCAAACAACTGATTTGTGTTCAAATGTAGCTTTTACCTTCTAACAGGAGACAACTGGCCTGCTTACTTGCCAAAAAGGAAAACGAAAATTGTGTAAATGCCTTCTTGTAATGACTAAAATAAATGTGGTTTACCTCTTTTCAATTTCCACAATATAAAGAAAAACAAGATATGAAATCATATCGGAATATTTCCCTTTCACATTTTATACTCTCATAAAAACAAGATAAAAAAATCAATTTCAACATTCCGGTGGGTAGGTTATTGTCGATATGTCAATGGGTCAAAATGGATTTCAAGATACAGGGTTTTGGTATCCACGTCAACGTATCCCCAATTTTGTTAGACAGTTTTGTATGCCCTTAGCTTCAATCAAAATGATGTACTTTATGAGTTTATTGAAAATGAATAAACGTGCATATTTGATTCATGTTCCCTTGGTATGTTTCTGTGTAATACCCTTTAACTGGACACTTAATGAGACTCGTGTTAGTTTAGAATGTTCACAGCCAGTGGGTCGGTCTGGGGAGACCTATCCTGACAAGGCTGACACTGTGGTGCCACCAAGTCGGTTGGGGTGGCTTCTCTCAACTACTAGGGTGAGACCCTAGGCACATACAGTGTAGGATTAATTGAATCTTTGAACTGGACTAGATTTCCAGTATTGCCCTGGACCTTGGAGATTGATGGGCAAAACTGAAAAGTTACACCCGACCCCTAGACTCGATTATGATACTGCACTAGGTGTCGGATTGGGTTGTCTTTGATGTACCAATCAGTGAGATCCTTAGCAGGGGTCAAAATTTGGGTATGTTGGGACAGTCTGAGAATTCATCTGAGTGGGTGATCATAGTGACAGGATCAGCCCCTTTGTCGGACAAAAGTAATGATCGGGGATGCACTCTCACTGATGGAAACCAAGACTGTCGGCAACTGATTTCAATTGTTGAGATTTGTTTTGCAAAATATATTTTATATGAGATATAAAAGTATATAAATTATGGTTTCGAAATGATTTGCAAAAGGTTTTAATTCCTGGGATCCATAGTTGAGAGAGTGCAACATTGTTCCTTGCAGCCGAGGGAGATGTCCTCTCTTGTCAGGCAGTGTATGATCATTATAGGCTGAGAGGTTAAGTGTAAGACCATTGAGGATAATACCTGATGGGCTAATCTTGCATCTGCCCACAGTCTCTGAGTATTACAAGGTGGCCTGGCCCAGAGACCACTTAGGGTAAGTGTTGGGCCCATAGAGCCCATCTGATGGGTTTCAGGGGGTGCACTGTCCATAACAGTGTATTCGGCCAAGCCTTATAACAAAGGCTGGGCTGAACCCATGTGGCTGATGTATAGATCAATGTTTGGGTCCCACGCCATACAAGGAAGCCCAACTGGGCAATAGTTTGGAAGGCTAAATGAATACATAACCTTAAATGGGCCTTAAGCCCATTTCGAACTGGGCTAATTTGATTAGTCACTTAAGGGGCGAATTCTGAGATAAATCAGCTGATAGGATTGGGCCCACACCCTATCCAATTAGAGAGTCCAAGATCTAAATAAGAGTTAGATTAGGAAACTTCCTAATTAGATTAGGAGATGGTTGATCTAATCTACAGATAAGATAAGGGTTATCCCTTATCTTAAAGGACTTCTAATCCAGATATGATTTGGGTTAGCAACTCCTAATGGGATTAGGAGCTGATCCCTTTAAGTCTATAAAAGGAAGAGGGGGCGACAGCCTTTAGACATCCCAACACAATCATCAGCAACGGATAATCTTGTCTTCAGAGCTGAAATCAAAGAAGAGAGAATTCTGCTCCCTGCAAATACTCTCTAGCCGCCTCCTTCCTGCAGCCACCGCCTACAGCAATTCGATCACCATTCCTTGGGAGAAATCAAGATTCAATCTTTTGGAGAAAAGATTGGTGGGAGTTGTATTCACAAGCCGTCTAGGTGATTCTTGAGAAGGATCAAGTTCTTTTGGAAGAACACTGTTGATTCTGCTCCACTCTGCACTGTGCCATTTTCAGTGGGAGCAGATTTTGAATCCTACCTTGGGCGTGAACACCTCCATTGAGAGATATTATTTCTCTGTATCAGGTATTATCTCTCCCTACTCCTTTTGGTTCAAATCTAGTTCAGTTTATGGTTCAAGAATGATCATTGAAAATATGATTTTCTAAATAAGGAATTCGATTCCCAGTTGAAGGGAGAGAAAAATTTTTGAAATTCGCCCCCTTTCTGCTTTCATCTTGGTGTTCAAGCCCCAACATCAAAGCTCTTAGACCATCCTTGTCCCGTCAACTTACAACAGATAAACAAACAAAGCCAAAGATGGCTTATGTTTCCAATTAAAAAAAATGGAGATTGAAGATACTGTTCTTTAGAAGATGCCAGCTAGTGGGCAAAATCTGTGGGGTTCAAACAACTGATCTGTGTTCAAATGTAGCTTTTACCTTCTAACAGGAGACAAGTGGCCTGCTTACTTGCCAAAAAGGAAAGTGAAAATTGTGTAAATGCCCTTCTTGTAATGACTAAAATAAATGTGGTTTACATCTTTTCAATTTCCACAATATAAAGAAAAACAAGATATGAAATCATATCGGAATATTTCCCTTTCACATTTTAAACTCTCATAAAAACAAGATAAAAAAAATCAATTTCAATATTCCGGTGGGTAGGTTATTGTTGATATGTCAGTGGGTCAAAATGGATTTCAAGATACAGGGTTTTGGTATCCACGTCAACGTATCCCCAATTTAACAACCAACTTACTGACCCTCTTAACGTGTGCCCGGTTCCATCAGGCTCAAAAACCATGACTTCAAATTTAGAGCAACCATCAATGCTGCTAAAAGAATGTATGAAGTTAAAAAAAAAAAATGAATAGATTATAAAGATCTATTTCTTATTTGCTTAGTATACTTAACCGCAGTGTGAACAATAAAATAAAGGAAAAGAAAATTAACATTATATGCTATTGAGAACATAATTTATGCCTTATAATCCTGGTAAATTCAAGCTTCAAGAATTCATAAACCATCATCAACAATTGAGTATTCCAGCAAGGTAATTACCTTCAAATTACAGTGATTAGACGAAATGCTACCTACACCTATATTGAGAGGCACTCCAAATTAATCCTGTACAAAAGAAATCACGCGAAATCAATTCTACCGCCGCAAATTATATAAAATTGTCCTGTAATGGCTCGAATTCCCACGCAAAACGTAGGAATGTATATGATTAAAACGCGAAAAAGGAAGGAGAAACAACCAAAAAATATAATCGTTATTAATAAACCCTAGAAAAAAAAATAATCACATTTGACATTACATCGCCATTAAATGGCCATACAGTGCAACAGGGATTTACATTGAATTAACATGAAACTATTTTGAAGAGAAAAAAGGAAAACGAAAATTACCTTGATTTGAGCTTTTATTCGTATTGATTCTATCCTTTCAACTGTACAGTATTTCAGAATGGAAATTTCTAACTGAATTTCGTGATGAAGAAAGGGGGAGAGAGGGGGGCCCAAAAACGAAAAAAAGGCAACGCTCCAAATTTTGAAATGGTTAAATATAAATTCTTTTCTCGGAGTCACCTGTAACGACTAGCGATGTGTATTTCGAGTGGAATTTGAATTCGGCATCAGCGCCCCACAGCACATTCAAACCCTATAGGCTTATATTGGAACACTCCCAATCCGATCATCCGATGTAAAACTCTTTCGACAGTGCGGATCTCCTACAAAAAATGCCTTTATCTTTATAAGTAAAGCCTACGCTAACCAATCAAAATTTATCGAAATTCACGGAGATCAGAATGGCTGTTGGGGGTAAAAATGGATCGGATCATCATCTTATACGATCCGATCCGATCCTATATTATCGGATTTGGATATCCTTGATTCGGATTTTCGGATTGGTTCGGATTATTCCTATCCGAATCGTCCGATATATATGTTATGAATATTGGTAAATTATAAAGACCCCCCTATATTATGGGATCTGTGACAAAGACCCCTTCCGTAAAAACCGTTACAATATTTTTTAATTCCTATATTACCCTTGTAATAAGTAAACGAGAAAAATACTGTTCATCTTTCCCGACCTTCCAATTTCCGATTCCTTCACATTTTTCTCTCTCCTCTCTCCCCCAATCTCTCTTCTTGCCCTTCCCCTGTACTTTGTTTCTTCTTCTCTTGTCTGTTATCTTCATCAGCTCAGACTAACAACGTCTAAAGTCGGTTGTTGAAACTGTCGGGCATAATAAGTTGCAGGCGGTAGCATCGGAGAACAAGAAGAGGATGATGCCGTTTGATTCCATGGGTTAGGCCTATATCCCCATGGGACCTCGGGTTGAGGAAAACTCAAACTGGTTCTCGGGTGCGGTAAGAACAAAGGCGTACCGATGATACTGGTAGTGGCCGCCACTGCCGTTGGGTGGTAATAGATCGAGCTCCACCAATCTAACTGTTGGAGTGGTTGGTTCCATTTGATTATGCTTAAACTCGGTTCTTCCCGTCACGTAATCACCGATTGCAGGACGTTCAGACCGATTGTAGGATGCATAAGGTGGTGGTTAAGGGGAAAAAGGCAGATCCGTTGAAGGTGTTGGACAGAGTTCAGAAAAAAGAGTCATAGGCATGTGGAGCTGCTTACTCCAATCCCGAAACCCCCGACGGAAGAACCTATGAAGGATGAAGAGAACAAAGAAAACGTTAAATCAGAGGAGAAGAAAGAAGGAGGTTAGTTCATCTTAACATAAAATGGTCGTAAAAGAGAAAGATATTCAGATCTCTCTGATTAGCTTCTAAAGATTCCATCTTAACATAAGTTGGTGTTTGTTTTATGCAGCCACAAGTGATTATAGTAGTTTTGAAGGTCCACATGCATTGCAAAGCCTACGCTCAGGAAATCCGAAAACGCATACAGAGAATGAAAGGTATATTGTTTCTCCGATTTTCGCTTCCATATGGCCTCTGCATTCTGGGACCTTGTTTCCATCATTTCACTGTTTTCTTCAATTCTATTTTGAATTGCAATGCGATTCCTTGGAACTGGAGCAATCTTCATTGAGGCTACTGGTTATGGAGTCATCTTCAGCCATTTGACCGACCACCAGATCGGATTCCGATCCTAAGAACGCTTGGTTACAAGGGTCATACCCTAATATTCGGCTCGTAAGACCAACATAACTCCCCGTATAACAACTTTCTCTACAACCACTCCCACCATCATAACTGTCATAGTGTTGATGATTAAAAAGGTTTTGAGAAGGAATCATGGTCATATTGGAGTACCGAAGAATCAAAATAGCCAGCGTCGATTTCTTGTGTTTTGTCTTCAATCCCATCAATGGGAACTAATGAGGAATTAATACTACATATTTTTTTTATCAATAATGTTTCATTGATTAGTAGACAGAATCCATCAAAGAACACTTCCACATTATATTTGGAAATTGAATATACAAGAAAAGTAGATAAAGTAAAAAGTAGGGAAAAATAAGAACACAATTAAGCATCGGGTATCTAGCAGTTGAGCTCCTAAGAAATCCAGTTAAATCATGGCACATACGTACATTGGCAGGCCATAGCCATATTTATGGCTAGTTAGTAACTCCTAGACCAACACCAACCTCATAGAGGAGGCGCAGTCATTCACTCTTTCGATGTCTTCCTCTGTTTTTCTGAGGAGGGAAAATAAGAGATAGAGGAGGCATAGTTTTCCGAGTTATGAAGTGTTGAATTGAAGGGTCGTATCCATCCTTTAGTTCTCCTCATGGCCAGAGAGAGGACGGTGAGGGAGAGGAAAAAGAAAGACAAAACAATAGGTTAAATAGGTTTTAAGAGAAAAAGGGTAAAAAAATAAAATAGAAAATGTTTGGTGGGGTATTTTGATAATTTAATGCACTCCGTCATCTAACTTAACAAAGGGGGTCTTTGTCTCATGGTCAAGGGGCCTTTGTCACAAACCTCATAGTATAGTGGGGTCTTTGTAATTTACCCCATATATATATATATATATATATATATATATATACTATTCATAAATATATTATTTATATTCCATTTGTAATTTTTTTATATTATTTATTTTTTTATAAAAACATGTATATATATATATATATATATATTGATGATAATAGTTGAAAAAATACTTGTATTTTTATTTTTTCTTTATTTAAATATTTGTATTTTCTTTTCCTTTTAATAATTTATTAATTCTTAAAAAATTATTTTGGACTAGATTAGGTTCAAATATCTAACATTTTGATTGGATTCGAATTCAAATTGATATTTATGAGATCCAATCGGTCTTTGGATCGATTCAAATATACCTTGATTCAAATCCAGTCCAATCTGTTTGCATCCCTAATGGCCTATAACTCTATCTCATGCTCAAGAGGAGTCCAAATTTGCTCTTAAAACAGCACTCTTTATACCAACCTCACAAGCACATCCGACCATTGGGGGTGAGCAAAAAAGAAATCGACCGAAACCGAATCGAAAAAATTGGCTAACTGAACCAGTCAATTCAGTTTTGATTCGGTGTTTTTAAAAAACCGAAGGTACTTGTTTGATTTCAGTTAGCCAATATAAAAAATCGACGGTTAAGTGAACCGACCGGTATACATGTATTTTTATATATTTTATATATTATAAATTAATAAATATGCATTATATATATATATATATATTAATAATAGATTATTTATTATTTAAAATATAATATTTTATATATTTTTATATATTTTTTATAATATATATTATAAAAACTAAAAAACCAAAAAACTAGTGAACCGAACCAATGGTTAACCAAACCAGTCAACCAGTTAATCAACTATTTCGGTTCAATTCCGAGGTTCAGTTCCGATTACCAATTTTCCAAAAACTGGTACTATCGGTTTGGTTAAAAAAAAATCCCATGATTTGGTTACCCGAACCGTGAGCACCCCTACCGAATCAAGAACATCTCTTGTACTTTTGTGTTATTATTGTTGGGAGGTGTTCCCAATGCATAGTGGAATGAGCCTATAAGGTTAGTGTGAGGTGCACTCTATGAAGAGCAGATCCCAATTGGTTCAACTGTTCAAAATGGTTAAACTGTAAAATTTACACCCCCCTCACAATGGGGTTAGTGACAAATACCCCTCTACTTCCACCTTTTAGAGTTTTGTCCGTTAATTTCAAAAAGTATTATCATTTAGCTATTTAAAATTTTTTAAATCTACAAACTATTATTTTCTTAACATAACATTGAAACCCTCTCCATTGCTCCAATATAAATTTGCAGATTTATGGCTAGATTCACTATTCAAATAAAAAGGTAGAGGTTTCTTTTGATGGACATAAATTTATAGTTTTGTTTGGTTTTCTTGATTTAACTAGTTTTGTTTGGAGAATATGGGCATATTTTAAGTCAATTAGGTTCAAGAGAAAAGGGTGAAAAAAAAAAAGAATTTAGGTAGACATTTTGGTAATTTAATACATTCCTAGAGGTGTAAAGCAGGTTGTGCCGCGCTCCCTAGGGATAATTTGGGGGTCAGCCTGGCATGACCCACAGCCCAAGCCCATGCGGACCCGTGCCATGGGCCTGGTTCGAATGGGCCAGACCTTTTTTTTTTACATTTTTTTTCTTTCCTAAGTAAAACTAAAATATTTAACTTTCCGTTGGGAACTATTTGAAAAAATAAGAAATATAATAAAGAAATGAAAAAAATACTTAACCAAACAAGAAGTCAAAGAGACAAAAACTCAAAGTAAATAACAAATTTAAAGAAAAATAGGAATCTTATTTCATTTAAATTTGAATTATGCAAAGCATACAATGGTTGAATGAATGAAATATGAAAATTGGAAAATAGAATAAATTAATAAGATATAAAGAATACAATATAATTATAAATTAAAAATAAAAAATTAAGATTCGTCTTTTTGTAATGTTTTGTCCTTTTGGTGTATTTTTTGTTCATTTATAAAAGAAATGTAATATTTAAATAGAGGGAATTGAATGAGGTGAAAAGTAATAGTTCAATTTACAATTTAAACCTCACAATTAAATAGGGACTAAATTTAAAAATGAGTATTTTAGTAAAAAAAATTTCATAATCTTATTCATATTTTTAATAGTAGTGTAAATATAGAATTATAGATGTGTTCAATTTTTCTGTATTTTCGTGTATAAAAATAAGTCTAATATCCCATATTTACTTTTTGTTTAATATGATAATTATATAATATTATACATGTTCCTAAATGCATTTTTTTTTTGAAAAATTTATGTATTTTTATATTTTATTTATTTATGACATTAAATGTTAACACATTTGACCCAAACCTATTGATCTTTGTCAAATAGTAAAATAATTTCATTTGTGGTGATTTCTAAATTATGTATTTTGTTTTCATTATCAATAAAAATAATTATTGTTTATTACACTTATTTTTTGGTTTTATTAAAATTAATATCATAAATATGTTTATTTTTTCTACATTTTTATAAATTTCTATATTTATTTATACTTTAAAAATTTTATTACCTAACTATGACTTCATAGATTGATCAATATGATTAGGATGGTTAAATTGCTTAGCCACTACTTTGAAAAAAATAATGGTCTTGTTTTTTAATCACTTTGAAAATATATGGGTTTATATTGTTAAAAATATTGACATATATCTAATTAGTAACATTTATTGGTGAAAAATAACTTAAATATAGGGTTTAATAAGAGAAAATGGGAGTTAACACCTTTAAGTATATGACATAATGAGAGGGGATTAAATGAGGTGAAAAATAATAATTAAAGTTACATTTTCAATCGTTACAATTAGAGATGGAATAAATAAACAAATATGAATACTTTAGTAGCCATTAAAACCAGCATTAAAACTGTAATAAAATGGTTTTCATATCATTTCTCAGACAAAGTATAGATATGGATTATTATGAACACAAAATTGTCATTTGTGCCTGACGTTATTTCTTATTCCCTGACCTCACTTTCCCTCTCTAAAACTAAAAAGGTAAATTATAGATTACCACCCTGTGATTTATGGCTACTGGCGGTTACCCTTCAACTCTTATTTTTAACAAATACCCCTTCAATTTGAATGATCACAGAAGTTAATTTATCAAAATACCTTCGTAAGATATTACTATAAAATGGAAATTGCAACAAAAAAAAAAAGGTTAAGTTTGAGATTGCCTATTCAAATATGAGCTTATTTTGGGTTGGGAACACACTGATAAGCACTTATTTGCACCTGAGAAAACCTAAATAAGTGCTTATTCTTGAAAATAAACACTTATTTCAAGAAACTCAAATTTTAAGCTTTTCTTAGGTACTTATTTAACAAGTATTTATTTACTTTTTGGCCCATCTTGACCCACCCCATCATTTTGAAAATACCTATTTGAAATAATTATTGTTTCATCAAACACTCGTGAATACTTCTTTTTAAGCACTTGTAAAATAGGTATTTATTTATTTCAAATAAGCACTCAAAAATACATGGGCTAATATTATTACAAAAAGCACAACATGCAATTAATATCAACAAAATCAATAGTAAATTAAAATTATAAAAAGGGGTGACTTGAGGATTTTGAAAAATTTAAACAGCCATGTGAAAATCATTTTCAAAGTTAGCCAATGGAATGCAAACACGGAGCCTATTTGTCAATATCTCAAAACTCGTGGGGTAGGAATACAAATACAAATACATAAAAAATAATAGAAAATACAATATTTTGCACTCTACATATTTGTATTTGTATTCCTTTCAAACTGAACCTTGTGTTTTGTTGCAATGCAATTTTATTTGCATTAATACAAATAAAAAATATAAATTCTCATTTATTTATATTTTGGGTTTTACTTTATTCTGCTTTATATCTTAATTTACTTTATTTGTACTGCAATAAAATAAAATTTGAAATAAAAATAGATTATAGATTAAAATTTACAGTCAAATCATTTGCACTGCCATAATATTACATCAGTACAAATTTATTTGCATGACAACCAAACACATTAGGTGGTAATTCTCGCTACCCCCAAAGTACATTGTAGTAAATTAGTAATATGTGATTAAATCATGATTTTCCGTTATTACACTAGCCCCACTGACACAACGTTATTACATTGAGTGAGTTTATTTTATCCATGGTCTTTTTTTTTGGTAAAAATCGAAGGCATAATTGTTGCAACGTGACAACGTCAGCTGAAATTGGTGGTGACTAGTAAGTAGACCTAGCAAAAAATATGACCCAATCCACCATCCCGGCTCACAAAAATAGGGTTAGGGTCTCATATTTAGTTATCTGAACTTGAGAATGACCTAACTTGACCTAACCCGGGGAAAATTGGATTGGATTGGGTCATGGGTCAACCTGTTTGATCCGATTGTTAGGTCTAATTGGGACTATTCTTGCATTCTTGGAAGTTTTTTCTCTTTCATCTTTACTACTTAGTCTTTACTCTTTATACTTTACTCTTTGATTTGTTGAATGCTCAAGTTTATTTTTTTTAATCTTATGTTTAGAATTTTAAGGTTAATTCCTCTAATTTTGACATTTTTATGTATTTTTTATTTTATAAAATTTTTGTTATTTTTAGATATGACCCGAATTGACCCATGGGTCAACCATAACCCAATCATTTAAGGTTAGGGTATACCATTTGCTAACCCAACCTGAAATCAACCTACTATATCTTAACCCCACTCGAACCTAACCCACCCAACCCAGTTGCCAGAACTACTGGTAAGAGTCATTTTGAAGAAATGATCACTCCTCACTCCTCAATGGGCCTCATAGTAAGCCATTGCTTACAAAACACAAATAGATCCAATGTTTTAAAAAACGACCCAAAATTGGAACCGTTTTTGGCCATCGTTTTCTAGATTGATGGTTCGACCATCTAGTTCAAATGGACGACTTGTTATGACAAATAAATAAATAAATTTAAAAAATGGCAAAAAACCGTTTACGAGTTGAATGGGTTGATAGTTTGATCGCCTTGGTCAATAAGTCGTTGATCGATTCAACGGTTTTTTGGCCAAGGACCAGATTTGGGGTAGAATGAAACCAGTTGCCTTGACATTCCCAAGCTAAACGGTTTGACTGTTTGGGTCAACGACGGTTTGAAAAACATGACTGAATCTAAAATGATCCCGACAAAAGCATATGACCCTAGGCTAGCTATGGTCACTCCTTAGTGGGCCTTGTAGGAAGCGACTATTAACATTTCGGAGAAGTGAATGAGAAGATGTTAGATAGTAATAGATAGGTACTTGAACTTTCAAAAATAAACACTTGGGTCCATTCATTAGTATTCCATCAATTAAACATTATATAATGTCAAAAATACTTTTCTCGTGTATTTTTAAGATCATTCTCAATTAATCGAACGTCTCCCAATGATGACATTTTCACATGGACAACAAATAATAAATTTAAATTTTCTGACGATAGCATTCTTTGGTGATGATTTTACTCCGTAGAATGATCTAAAAAATACACAAAAAGGGCATTTTTAAGATTATGTAATGTTTAATTGACGGAATACTAAAAGATAGACTCAAGTGTCTATTTTTGCGAGTTCGGGTAGTCAAGCATTAAAATTTAAAGTGCAGGGCAACTATCTGTCACTGAACGAAAGTACAGGGTACCTATCTGTAAGTTACCGTATTTTTTGATTGATTGAAGGATGTTCTAAGTATTTGTGGAAAATCTCAGGGAGGTTGGAGTATTTATCCACTCCTTTTCGAGAAAAGTCAGTGAACTGGTAGTTCATTTGCTATCTCAAATTCAATATCAGCCGTGCTCCACGATACCTTTTCTTCTCTGTATCGCTGCGCTTTAATGGACGGTGCGGCCATGAAACTCCCCTCCTTCAAAATTTTAAATCCAAATCGCTCCACTCGGTATTCTACAACCATCCCACTAGGGTTTCGAAGAATTTCCTCTTCTTCAATTGCTGCTCATGTGTCTGCTTCTTTCGTTAGTGAAGGCGAACCAGCAACCCGATCGGCTTCTCTTGGGCACGTTGTTAGACGAGATTTTCCTATTCTTAACCAGGTAAAATTTTCTGGTTGTTGGATTTTTTTTTTCATCTCTTCTTTGCAAGGCACTGTTTCTTCATCAATTTAGATTTTACTTATTTATTTATTTCTCTTTCACTTGTAATTTTCTAAGTACAGAGTGATTGTAGTCTGGAGGGAGATGTTGAACGTAGAATTTTCATTAATCATCGCAGGAACCTAGATTGTAGACTAGAAAAACCATATTATATTTATGAAGCTTAAAAATTTAAACTTTCTCTATTTAACTTCTTCGCCTTATTGGTCAATACTCGATAACCGCATTACTAATGCAATCATCTTTTGTAGGAAGTGAATGGCTTGAAGCTGGTCTATTTGGACAATGCTGCAACTTCTCAAAAGCCCATTTCTGTATTGAAGGCTTTACAGAACTATTATGAAGCCTACAATGCAAACGTGCACCGCGGGATCCATTTCTTGAGGTATTATTGTTTTGGCTTTTGTAAATTTATTAGGATTAAAAGTAGCAGTCTAACAGACTAGGGGATTGAGTTCTCTATGTACAGTGAGATCAATCCGAAGCATTTGTGCCTGTATAATTGACGAGTTTTCTTGTTTCTGAAAGATTGAATGAAAACTACATCGCATCTTAGCAGTAAAAAGGTTGATCTTCCACAGTTTTCCATCTTAACGATGAAGTGATGTCAGAAATATCACTTAAAATAGGTTGAACTCACTTGAGTTCTGACACACGTATTGGAAGTGTGACCTTTAAAAGCTATGCCGAGATTAACTCCTTAAAAGTTCTGCTACATCCTTCAGGATCAAGACAGCCAAATATGACTTCCATTTGTTTCTTTTTTCCCCCTGTTTGAGGTTTGCATAAAAAATTCAAATTTCTTCCATCTGCAACAAACCTTTGTTTCAGTTGCATGTATATTTGTACATAAAGATATTTACAAACACATTTTTATGGTGCATGTAAATTACTTTACCTATGCATGCATTTATATGCAAAAGAATATCATAGATCATTTTGAGATTTAGGGTGGCACAACTAGGGGTGTGAATTGGACCGGATTTGATCCAATCCGATTCAGACCAATATGAGTCCATTACAGTTGGACCAGGTCCAATCCAATCCAGTAAATAATCTGGATCATTTTGGACCAGTCCAATTCACTGCCTGCAGTCCAAGTCAATGTCTGGACTGTCAATCTGTTTGGTTTTAATTTAGATTGGTTCCAATCCAAACTTGGTCCATTGACACCTATATTCTTATCTTCTATCAATGGACTGGGTATTGGTTCAGTCTGACCCAATCCAATATAAATCCATTATGGATGGACCAGGTCCATCCAATCCAATAAATACTTTGGACCATTAAATCTGAACTGGTCCAATTCAATGTCTTATTGGTCCATCCAATCTGTCCAAATTGATTTTGGTTTAAATGGGAATCCAACCCAAAACCGATCCATTGACACCCCTAGGGCCAACTAACACCTTAATTCTGTGCCTTGGCTGCATCTTTGTGAGTTTTTGTATGTTTCTATTTTCTGCAAAATCATCATTTGTCATATCCTTTTTCTGCTTTACTTTTGGTTGATCATGTGTTATTTTTCTGGTCTAAGAAGCTTATATAGTACTATCTTTCTTTTTCTCCTGAATTTAGTGCAAAGGCAACAGATGAATATGAGTTGGCAAGGAAGAAGGTGGCAGATTTTGTTAATGCATCAGAGTCTGGGGAGATTGTGTTTACACGGAATGCTACAGAAGCAATAAATCTTGTAGCCTACTCTTGGGGACTCTCAAATTTAAAACCTGGGGATGAGGTATGCTATTTTTTTTAATCACTAACAATCAAGTGGCTTTATCATTATCTTTTTGCTAAGTAATTTCAATTTTATTAGAGAAATCAATATATACAGAAGTACAAGCACCTCATGAGAGGTGTAAGTTTCATCTCTCATAATAGGCACAACACATATAAGGAATTACAATGGAGTCCAATATAACTGATCCCTATGGACCCCTTGCTTAGCTAGAGCATCAACCGGCCCATTAGCTGACCTTCTCTCCAACTGGTTTACAAATTAAACAGCTTTATTAATTATTTGAAAAGACTGGTATACCGTATGCATCATCAGGCTAACTCCCTTCCTATGCTACTTACACATCCCCACCTTGTGGAATTAAACCTCTGGACAATTGTATATTGGTTGCTCCCTGTTTTTCTAAACCACCAGCCAGATATTTTCTTATCTCGGTGTCCATCTATAGATTACATGTAACCCTCCAACCAGCTTCTTAGTCTCCCTCATAACATGTCTATATGTCCAAGAGCTTGTCCTATTGCTTTTGTTTGCATGCCATCTCACAGTTACATTTGAGTTCCCTTATTTCTTTCGATTGGTAAAGTTTGTCAACTTTATTGATTTTGAAAATTAAAAGGGAATATCCTTTGAGGACCATTTAAATTGCCTGATTTCATTCAATCTTACTTGAATATGATATAACAATTTGAAAAAAAAGGAAAAACAACTTGCTGATATATTGATTTTGAAAGTTATCTCTGTCTCAACAATTTCGTTGACTGAGCCACTTAGACCACTCTGGAGAAGCTACCTGAGATAGATTCACCAGAAAATTGTTTTTGCAGCTCATGGAAGCCTAAATTTGACTCTTTTTTTTTTTAATCAAACATGACTTCATGGCGTTCCAGGTTTCTCAGCTCATGCAACACCAGAAGCCACCGCGTGAAAGCCCTCCCAAGGGCAGCTCAGTGCACGAGGCTCCCGCCAATGGGGGTCTAGGGAGGGACAGATATATGCAGCCTTATCCCTGCACATACAGAGAGGCTGTTTCCAAGTGAAAGCGCTCCCAAATGGGCACTTAGTTGGTGATTAATACTAAAAAGTATTGTACAGCATTTAAGGTTACTGGATCCAGAAATGGCTCAAGTATGGTTGAAGATTGACACATGGATTTTAAGTGTTTAATATGTGCTTTCAGATCTAGGTTGCTTTTTTGTAATTCCATAAGAATCTATATTGTGCTTTAGTGCTTCCTGTTCTGTTTTGTTGTGGTAACTAGACAATTTCCCCTTCTCCTGCCTTTAAGGAAGAAGCTTCTCCTTTTGGTTTGTTACAGATAAAAAAGGCAGTGCTCATTAACCAAATGAAAGAGAATGAAAGGCAAGACCTGTTTGGACATAGTGAAGGTTGGAGAGGCTCCTTCAAACCAAGATCAAGATTGTTTGGAGATGGGTTTTATTCCTGAAGCTCATAAAGAAGATGTTGTGCTAAGAGAGGAGGCTTGGATGGGGGTGGAGGATGAAATAGAAGAAGAGTTTGAAGAAGGGAAAGAGGAAGGTGAGGAGGTAATTGCTGATCGAGTTAGAAAAGCAGAAAAAAAAAAGGTGGACTTGGAAAAGATAGTGGAAACTGAAGTCCAAGTAAGCAAATTGTTGGGGTGCCTGTTTTAGGAGGGTAAGATTTCACAAGAAAAATATTTCTGGAATTAGAGAAGAATCTTCTAATAAGTGAGGAAAGTTCTATATGGAGTTTTGATTAGTATATGGTTATTGTTGGGGTTGTGTATGTTTGACATAGGGAGCAAGCTTTGGGTGTTTTTGAGGGTAGTGGGTTTTGACAGCAAGAGTGATATGATATTTAAGGGCTAAGGAAAAGGAAAAAGCTTTTGTATTTCAAGGGGCTTGGAGGGATTTGGTTATTGGTTTTAAGTTCTTATCCTTTGTTGTGGGTGATTTCTTGTCACCTTCTCTTATTTCAATAACTTTTTTCATTTATTACCAAAAAGTACAGTTGGCGCAGGGAGGCTGACTTGGTAACTAGATGACTGTCCCATCCATCCAATACTAATAGGAGAAGGTGACTCGGTAAGAGTTGAAATGATGGCAGCAAGTTTAGAGGTACAGAAAGCCAGCAAATTGGGAGCTGCAAGGCTGATTGTTGAAGCTAACTCACAAGTAGTTATTAGTTGTCTGTTGGAGGTGGCAAATGATGCTTGGTGCTATAGGAGCATTCAAGCTGACTCACAAATAATGCTTAGGCCTTGACCTCAATTCATCAGACAAAAGGTTGTGGTTAGCAGATAGCAAAGGCCAGTTTTCTATGAAATCTTTCTATAACAAACTGATCCAAGAAGAAAAGCAGGATCTCCCTATGCATATAATTTGGTGCAATCACATTCCCTGGAAGGTGTCTTTTTTTATTTGGGCTGCCTACCTAAATAAGATCTCTACAAGAGACAACTTGATTAGGAGGGGTGTGTTGATTGATTCTTCAAGGTGTGTATTATGCAACAGTGCAGATGAGTCAGGGGACCACCTATTACTGCACTGTAGCTTCACTAAAAACATTTGGGTGAGGATTTTTAGAATCTTTGCTTTCAGAAATAGCTGCCTAGCATCTGTGGTCACTTTTGTAAACAGCTGGAGAATACAAGGCCTAAGCAAGAAAGGGAAAATTTTATGGCATCTGATTCCAGGTGCAGTGTTCCAGTCGTTATGGCAAGAAAGAAACTTGAGGATTTTCCGAAACAAAAGCTGTCAAGAGGATGAAGTGTGGCAGAAAGTTGTGGGGAATCTGTATTCTTGGTCTTTGGCTCAGTTAAAAGCCGACAGTTCCTTCTATAGTTCTTTTTTGAGTTTGAATGCCTGTTTGTACTTTGTATCTCCCAGTGGGATAGTTGTTTGATTGTTTGTTTGTACTCCTTTTATACAGCTTCTGGTTGTACTTGTTTCTTTAATGAATTGATACTTTACTTATTCTCAAAAAAAAAAAAAAGAAAAAAGAAAAAATCATACGGTTTAAATGGTTCTCAAAGGATATGCAGACTGAAGTTAAATGGGTATAATTGTACAAAAATCAGCTAATGGTTTGGTTGATAGCTTGGCGAAGCAGGGAGTTATTAGACAGCAACTATTTTGGGCTATGATGCAAATTGTATGGGTGGGTGGGACAGTAAGGCTGTAATGTTTTCTCCTTGTTTTACTCACAACCTCTTGTTGTACCCTTCCTATTAATGAATGAAATTTTCATTTGTATTGCTGATCAAATATCTATCTATCTATCTACACACACACATAAGAGGGTACCCCCAAAATTATCTTTTGGGTCCAACCTAGCCCCCAATTGGGTGGTCTGAAACCCCTTGACAGTCGAGACCCAAGACAGGAGTTTTCCAAAGACAAAAGCAATAAGATCTTCTGAATCTTTGCATGTGTTACAGAAAATCCTTTTGTTTCTCTCTGTCCATATGTAGGTAATAACAGCAGCCGCAATTGTCTCCCAGGTGCTGCTTTGATAGTCCCTGCAGCTCCCAGCAATTCAGCAGCTCCTTCACAGTGCTTGGCATGACCCAGCTAATACCCAGTGCTGAAAGAAAGTGATTCCAGATTTTTGATGAGACAGAGCAGTGGATGAACAGATGGCTGCTGTCTTCTTGTTTTTGTCCGCATAGCACACAGACTAATTCCTGGATCTGCATGCCTCTTTTTAACAAATGTTTTTTAGTTAAACATCTGTCTAAAGAAGCAGCCCAAACTAAAGCATTAACCTTTGAGGGGGCTACAGAATTCCAAACTTTTGCAGCTGGAAAATCCACTGGACTGAGGTTAGACAAATGCCTAACAAAAGATCTCAATGGCCATCCGAACTCCAATTCCATACCCAGGGGCTGAAGGGAAATCAGCTCCAGAAGCTCGGTGAAGCTTTCAATCTCCCAATCTTGAAAATTCCTTCTGAAGGAAGGGCACTAGATCACAAAGCCTTCATTAATTTCATAACACTCCCAGATAAACACATCCTGGGGTTCTGCAATCTGGAAAAGCTATGGTAAAGCTTGCACCCTTTCCCCACATGGAGTCACCTCAAATCCTTTCCATAGGCCCTCCTCTCTCACTGACTTAATGAAAATAGTGAGAATTTCCATTACAAATATGAATATTAGGGAGGAAAGAAGGTGTCCCTACCGAAGTCCCTTTGAGCTTTTGAAGAAACCCATTGATTGTCCATTAACCAGAATAGAAAATTTAGGAGAGGTAATACAGACTTTTTATCCAATTCCTCCATTTTTTTGGCCAAAATTCATCCTCTCTAGAACAAAGTCCAAACATCTCCAATTAACATTGTCGTAAGCCTTTTCCAAATCCAGCTTACAGATCACACCTGGAGAACCCTCTCTTTGCTTAGAATCAATTGTTTCATTTGCCACCGAGACAGTATCCAACCTTTGGCGCTCTGGTGGAACAAACGCAAACTGATTTCGAGAAATCACATCAACAAGGACCTTTTTCATTCTCTCAGCTAAGACTTCGGCTAGGATTTTGTAGAAACTATTTAGCAAACTTATTGGCCTGAAGTCCTTAATATTAGTTGCTCCTTCAATCTTCAGAATCAAGGAGGTGAATGTGGCATTCAGACTCCTTTCCAGAGATGCATTCCTATGAAAATTTTGGAAAATCTGCATCACATAAGCCTTTATCACAACCCAACAGATTCTATAGAATAGGTTGGTGAGCCTGTCTGGACTTGGGGATTTTTCTATCTCCAAGTTTTTTATTACTTGCCAGATTTCCTCTCCAAGAAAGGAGCCTCTAACAGACTCTTCTACAGAGATTTTTTTTTTGAAATTTAATCCCATAGGCAACGGTCTTCTTTTCCACTTTTCTTTAAACAAGCCTGAGAAGAAATCAATTACCAATTTCTTTAGCCCCAGCCCAGTTTCTTCACTTACCCCCTCAAACTCTAGCCTTTCAATTGTGTTTACTCTAGATCTTGCCTTTGCCATCTTATGGAAAAAACTGGAATTTTTATCCCCGGCCTTAAGCCATTTCACCTTTGCCCTTTTCCTCCACTTCAACTCATCTCTATAGGCCAGCTTATCCAAAAGTAATTTAGCTTCCTCCCTCTTAATCTTTTCTACTTGAGAGATGGGGCCCTTCTCTTCAGCTGAATCAATTTCTTTAACAACCTCTAGACAACTTTTCTTTTCTACATCTGATTTCTTCCACCTTTCTTCCTTCCAGGTTTTTATTGCCTCCTTTAAAGCTCCCAATTTGTTGGCTAAGACATAAGAACTTGTTCCCTCTACCTGAGTATCTATCCAAGTAGCTTTTAAGAAGGGGAGGAAGTCTTCTTCCTCAAACCAGGCATGTTCCAACTTAAATGGAGATTTTCTATGACCAAATACACCACACCTGAGTTGAATAGGAGAGTGATTTGATAACGGTCTAGGCAAAGGCTCCTGGGCTAAATTCTGGAACAAAGATTCCCATTCCGTATTTACCAAAAATCTGTCAAACTTAACCAACGTTGGAGATTCTTGATTGTTATTACAAGTGAGCTGAGCCCTAGACTGGTAAATCCAATAGATCATGCTGGTTGACAAATTCAGCAAACCTCCTCATTTCCCTTACCCCTCTTCTGCCCCCATTTCTCTCCTCTAAAAATCTAGTGACATTAAAGTCACCTTCCAGCACCCAGGGTAGGGTGGAAGAATCTCTCGCCTCAACCAGGTCCTCCCAAAGTCTACTTTTCTTTGCTTATTCTGAGGGACCATAAACATTAGTGAATAAGCCCCTTACCCCTCTGTCCATTTCTAACACCACTGATACTGAAAAATCCCCAACATGATAATCAACCAACTTGCATCTTGACCGATCCCACATTGTTATCAGACCCCCTGCTGTTCCTCTTGCCGGTTTGCTTACCCATCTAACTTCACCTTGGCCCTAAACACTTCTGATTACTTCTGTCTCTACCACTTCCAATTTCGATTCCTGAAGGAACACCACATCTGAATTCCATTTTTCAACAAATTGCACACTACCATTCTTCTTCTCCCCAACCCCAAGCCCCTCACATTCCAAGGTAAAAGTTTCAGTTCCATAATCCTAATAACACAATGAACTCCCTAAACCCCTTCCCTTCCTCTTGCCCTTACCGTGCCCTCCCCTTTGCCTGCCCTATCATTTAAACCCCAAGACAGACGAAGAACTTCCCTGTTTTTCTTCATTGAACTCCCCCTTTTTTGCATTCATTCTTCCTCTCTCAAACAGAACTCTCTTCTCTATCTCCTCCAAAAATTTAATGGTTTCTTCTTCAGTTCTTCTATTCCCTGCTATCGAAATTCCCAAAATTTTCCCAATCCCAGCAATTTTGAATTTACCCATGAGGAGGTTGGTCCTACCTCCTTTCTACCCTCTACTCCTTCCTTCCCTTTTGAATTCCCTTCATCCACCTCCTTTCCCGCCCTCTTTTGCCCATTCCTTCCCCTCTGAGCATTACATACATGTTTATTGGAGTTTTTAGCCGGAGGTAGCATCGGTAGTGTGATCATCTCCCTTTCTTCGACTAACGCCAACGGGGTAATCTCCTCTTGTTCGGATTCTTCTGATGATAGATCCTTCTCTACTTCCACCGCTCCACCTTGTCCCTCCCCCGAAGGTCGCTTGGGTGTTGAACACTCAACTGTACTGGTTGGATGGACATCTGTGCAAAACTGTTTATTTCCCCCCAAACCCAGCTCTCCCTCTTTCTTGAGCTCCATTCATGGTTTCAAATGTCGCTAAAGTCGCCTGACATATGTCGATGTGGAGGCTCACCAACATGAAAGTGGATGGTAATATAAAAATTACATTATGTCGGTCGACATTTCCGAAATATAGGAAATGTCAACCAAATCAGTCTAAATAACAAAAAAAAAATACAGTTTTTCCTATTATGTTGACAAGATGTCGACTAATGTACATTAAAAGTATAATATATTAGTATATTATATTAATATAATACAGTATATTAATATATATTATTCCATTAATAATTTCTATTTAATATTTCAAATAAAGTATTTATAAAAAGAATTAACAAAATATAAAAACGAAAGAATGAATTAATTACTTTATAATATAAAACATAAAATATTTTTCAAGTAATAAAATATTAACTAGTTAGTATTTTTTAAAATATTTATTCAAATCAGAAAATGTTTATTAAATTTTATAATAAACCATATTCTACATTTAATATAAAAATCAGAAAAAATTTAATAAATTTTATACTAAATCATAATTTATTATAAATTTAGTATTAAAAATTATAATAAATTCATTAAGTTTTATAAGAAATCATAATTTATTATAATCTTAATACTACAAAAAGGAGAATCAGTTTATTAAATTTATAATAAAACATAATGTCTTATAACTTTAATATTTAAAAATCAGAATAAATGTATTTCTATTTACTAGTGTGAAATAAATATATTAGAATTTATAATAAATCAGAATTAAAAATAAGAAAAGAAAATATCAGATAACCTTGTAAAAACATCAAAATGCATAATAAATCCGTAAATCGTCATTTACTAATTTGTTATTGATCTAGAAATATGTATTAATGCTTCTATTATCATTTTTCAAAATATCTTTGCATATTTCCACATATTTTATAATATTTCCACAATGTCTCTAATTTTTACAATATTTCCCCTCGACATTTCTGACACATGTCCTATATTTTGGTAAGCGACATTTCCATCGACATCGACATCGACATTTTAAACCTTGGCTCCATTTGACCTTTCTCCCTTTTGGGAGTAGCCACCTTCGTCCTCCTTGTCCCTTCTGAGTCCTAGTCCCCTGAACCCCTTCTCATAAAAAGTCCCGTCTGAAATCAGGTAGGCATAGGCTGTCTGTGATTTCCCTCCTGGGTCACCTGAGTCCCACAGACCTGCACCGCTATTCCCATTGCTCCCCATCAGGTTAAATTTCTCCGACCTACCATCTTGACCCTGCCTGAATCCTCTCCTCCTTTGTCGGGTCTCTTTTTTGATGAATAATGAGTGATTTTAATATGAGGCTGGATCTCATGCCTCATCGAGGGAGAGGGTCCCTCAACCACGAGTTACCTTTTTTTAAATGGATATACCTAGTTAACTTAAGATTTAGGGAATCTTAAAAAGTTGTTTAAGATGTGAGATTTTGGAAATGCCAATATGGATATAAACCAATCATTAAAAAGTTGTTTTTTTTTATTAATTCCTTTTTTGTTTTAAATTTCTGAACTAAAAGTAGCAAATGGACAAACAAATTTAAAATTTTTTGTACATCTCAAAAGGGGTTCACTGTTCCTTTTTTATTTCGTTATTTTCCCAATATCTACTTTTCTATTTTCTGTTAGTTTTTTCTGCCCTCATTACATGTGTTCTTTGCAGATCATACTTACAGTTGCTGAACATCATAGTGCTATTGTTCCTTGGCAACTTGTGGCCCAAAAGACTGGTGCTGTTTTGAAGTTTGTTACTTTGACAGCAGAAGATATTCCTGATATTGAGAAGATGAAAGAAATGCTTTCAAAAAGAACAAAGCTTGTGGTCATCCACCATGTCTCAAATGTCCTTGGTAGGTACTTTTCTCTTTTCTACTTACTCTTACACAATTTCCCCCCTCTGTTGTCTTAAGCTTACTTTGTTGTTTTTCTCATCGGTGACTGGTATGCTCTAATAGAAAAATCAAGGAAAACAGAGAAACAAGAAGGGGCAAAAGTGCCCATAAAAGGTTTTGCATGATTCCGAAGTGCATATAGACCATCTATCAAAAAAAAGTGCATATAGACCAGACTCCAAATAGCAGACAATCACTCTGTACAAAGTAAACCAAGAACTCCACAAGCAGGTGGACAAAGACAAGAGATAGAGCCACTTAACAAACCTAACTCCAGTTAAATAGAACAGCACTTTTAACTTTTAAGGACTTAAAATAAACTCTCTGCTACAAAAGCCAGCTTAAAAAGTTAATGAAACACCAACAGAATTTACAGAGAAAACTCTGCAGCATTGGCAACATCTGCTCAACCCAGCCAAGAATACAGAGATTCAAGTGCCTCAATAGCATTTGTTCAAATCTAATTATGGTTTTTGTTAGTCATTATACTGACATTTGCAAGGTACTATTTTATATCCTATTGCTGGCTTACTTTTACGTGAAGGCATGTTCTTGTCCACATTAATGACCTGCTTTTATGTCAATAAAAAATTACTCAGTTAGTTGGCCACTCATAAACCGGATAGAAAAACTTGATAGGTTGGGTATCTTGATTTCTTTTCAAGAGAAAAGAATAATGGGCAGCTAAGCTAGTTGCTGTTCTGCACTAGAACCTTGAGGTTGTGGTTCAATCCTAGAGCATTTCTATTTACGTAATAGGATTACTGTGAGATCCAGTTTTGTTGAAAAACAGTCCTAGAAATAGGGACTGTGTTTGAAACAAAGAAAACTAGCAAGAGAAGATTAGAGAAGAAGAGAGAGCTGCGGCAAGAAGGGTTAGAGGATGAGGAGTTCGAATTTAACCTCCCTCTAACTCTCTAATATACTTTTATTAAGTTAATCTTTTAGTAATTACAAGAGAGATCCTTAGTTGGAAAAGAAATTGCAAAAGAGGAACATAAAAGAGTACAGAGAAGAACATAAAGATAATATACAGTAACAGCCTATGGGCCATTCGGCCCATCCCTTGGTGAGAAAGTCTGCCAATTGTCCTTCAGAAGTAATGAATGGAAGGCACACTTCTCCGGAGGAGACTCTTTCTCGAATAAAATGTCTATCAACTTCAATATGTTTGGTTCGATTATGTTGTACCGGGTTTTGAGCAATGTTGATGGCAGCCTGATTATCATAGTACAACATCATGGGTCTGCCATGATCAATCCCAAGTTCTTCCATTAAGGACCTTAGCTACAACAATTCCGAGACCCCATGTGCCATGGCTCTATACTCTGCTTCTGCAGAGGATCTGGCTACAACAAATTGTTTCTTACTCCTCCAAGAGACAACATTACTAGCCACCAGGCTGCAATATCCTGAAGTAGATCTTCTGTCATCCATATTTCCAGCCCAACCAGCATCAGTATAGGCTTCAAGTTTCAAGTGGTCATGCTTGGTAAATAGGATTCCTTTCCCTGGAGAGCCTTTCAGATAGCACAAAATCCGTTCTACTGCTGCCATATGAGTATCTCTAGGAGCATGCATGAACTGGCTAATGCAACTGACAGCATACGCAATATCTGGTCTAGTCATGCACAGGTAAAAAAGCTTCCCAAGGAAGTCTTTGAAAAACCCCTTTGTCTTCCAACAGAGTTCCATCTGTAGCTAAAAGTTTGTGACTCATATCAATGGGAGTTGCAGCTGGTCTTGCACCCAGTTTTCTAGTTTCAGATAATAAATCAAGAACATATTTCCTTTGGGAAATAAGGATCCCATTCTTGGATCTGGCAACTTCTATACCAAGGAAGTATCTCAATTCCCCTAGATCCTTAATCTCAAATTCTGTACGGAGGAAAGACTTAAGAGCCAGAATGCCTGAGGCATCATCACCAGTCATTATAATGTCATCAACATGCACAATGAGATACACTACTAAAGATCTACTTTTCTTTACAAACAGACTATGATCCGATTGTGTCTGAACATAACCGAATTTAACAAGTGCAGTTCTAAATCTCTCAAACCAAGCTCTAGGAGATTGTTTAAGACCATAAAGAGATTTCTTCAATTTGCATACCTTTCCTTGCATATCTTTCCCATACATCCCTAGGGGAAGACACATGTAGACTTCCTCATGTAAGTCACCATTCATAAATGCATTATTTACATCCAACTGATAGAGAGGCCAATCAAAGTGAGCTACCAGAGATAAAAGAACCCTCACAGATGTCATCTTGGCAATAGGGGCAAAAGTCTCCAGGTAGTCAATCCCATATGTCTGTGTGTAGCCTTTTGCAACAAGTCTAGCCTTGTACCTCTCAATAGTTCCATCTGCCCTGTATTTAATGGTGAAAACCCCTTGCACCTAACCGGATCCTTCCCTTCAGGCAAATCCACCACCTCCCAAGTACCATCTGCATGTAGAGCATCCATTTTGGTTTCCATGGCATCTCTCCATTCTGGAATCCCAAGAGCTTCTGAGACAGACCTAGGAATGGGGTTAGAAGCAACAGAAGAGAGATAGGCAAAGTATGAAGGAGAAAGCAGGTCATAAGAAAGGTGTTTGGAAATGCAGTGTGCAGTACATTTCCGCTTCCCTTTCCTTACAGCAATGGGGACATCAAGGTCTGGAAAAGATGATTCCAAAGGAGATGAAGCAGTACCTGTTATCTCATCTGTGATTGGGAATGTATGAGTTTCATCTGTTGTAAAGGAAATCACTTGCTCATTCCTGGATCTCTACCTTTGATACATTTTGGGATTATGGATAGGACGAGGGGGTAAAGAAATAGGGTCCCTGGGACAAGAGATATGAAGTGATTGATCCTCCTTTGACTCATTTGGTGATGATATAGGTTTGTCAAGAGACTCAACTGGGACAGGAAGAGGAAGAGCAAAAACTTGTGACAGACTCTCCCCCTGTGGACAATGTCCATCCTGAGAGGAACCATAAAAAGGAGAAAATTCATTAAAGGTAACATCCATAGAGACATGTCGGGTGCCAGTCTTTGGATCAAAACAACAATAACCCTTTTGTGTGGGGGAGTAACCAAGGAAGATACATTTGTGGGCTTTCGGTTCAAACTTGTGTCTTTGCACACTTGGAATGTGAACATAGCAGGTACAGCCAAACACACGAAGAGGAATTGGGAAGAGATCCTTGTCTGGATGAAGAAGACTGAAGGGGGATTTAAACCCTAATAACCTAGATGGCATACGGTTTATGAGATAGGTAGCAGTAAGTACAGCATCACTCCAAAATCTTGTGGGAACATGTGAGGCAAACAAAAGGCTCCTTGCAACTTCAACAATATGTCTATTTTTCCTCTCAGCAACTCCATTTTGTTCAGGGGTTCTAATACAGGAGCTTTGATGAATAACCCCCACGTCAGAAAGATACAAGGATAAACTCTTCTCAAAATACTCTTTTGCATTGTCAGATCTGAAACCCTTAATTCTGGTACTAAATTGAGTTAGAACAAGCTCATGAAATTGCCTCACAAGTCTTTGGATTTCATCCCGGGATTTCATTAAGTATATCCAGGTGAATCTAGAGAAGTCATCAATAAACAAGATAAAATATCTGTAACCCCCCATAGAGGATAAATGGTATGGCCCCCACACATCAGAGTGCACAATATGAAAAAGAAAAGAGGATCTTTTATTGCTCACAGGGTAATTTTTTCTACAATGCTTTGACAACTGACAAGACTCACAATTGAGACTGGATACACCGACTCCCTTAAACAGTTTTGGAAACAAATGGCTTAAAGCATAAAAAGGTAAATGACCCAACCGACAATGACTCAACATAATTTGACTAACAGACTCTGAAAAAGTAGAACCAAAAGCAATATTTTTGGGATGATCAAAGCATTGGCCAGGCGTGTCGAGCAAGTATATTCCATTCGCTTCATGGCCACTCCCAATCACCTTCTGAGACTTCAGGTCCTGAAACACACAGTGAGAACGGAAAAAAGGTTACACAACAATTCAATGATTTGGTCAGACTACTTACAGATAATAAATTGGTATTTAATTTAGGCACATGAAGAGTAGAAGATAAGAGTAAGGAGTCTGTAGCCTTGACAGTTTCCTTGCCGGAAATAGGGGCAAGAGAACCATCAGCTAAGGTGATTTTGTCACGGTCAGGAAGTAAATCATATGAAACAAATAAAATGGAAAGGTTGGTCATGTGATCAGAAGCACCTGAGTCTATGATCCAAGGGGTTTTGTGTTTACCTGAGGTGGATGCATGGTTAGCGGAAGCCCATATACCTGAGTGAGCAAATGCAATGGTGGCTGAACTTCCAGAAGGGATGGATGATGAAGATACACCTTCAAGCTGACTGATCATCTTTCCAAACTTCTCATATTCAGCTTTCATGGCTGCCAACTATGCACTGGTAGATTCAACCTCTATATCTGTGCCTGTGGCTGCATGTGCACTTCCTGTCTTTCTACTATCATTCTTCTTCTGGAATCTGATAGGTACAAGATTGGGATGCAATTTCCAACACTTGTCCTTTGTGTGTTTCGACTTCTTACAATATTCACACACCACTTCCTTCCTGTGCCACTGTGAGCTTCTGTAACCTCTTTGGGTTTAATTCCCATATTTGCAAAATGATCATTGATACCAACTCCTTGAACCTGCACTTGCCTTCTACTTTCTTCACTGCTGACCAGAGTATATGCTTGTGACGATGAAACATCTTCCTTGGACAAGATGTTTTGCTTTGTAATATCATATTCAGAATTCAGCTCTGTCAAGAACTCAAAGACCCTATTCCGTTCAACCAATTTTCTGTATGTTTCAGCATCCTTAGGGGTATCCCAAGTCACAACCTCTATCAAATCAATCTCTTGCCATATAGATTTTAAGGTTGAGAAGTATGCTGCAAGTGACTTCTCCCCTGTCTTAGATTCTTAACATCACTTCTCAGTTTGTAAGCTCTAGCAACATTCAACTTCTGGGAGTAAGTCTCTGCAACACTATCCCATATTTCTTTAGCCGAATTCATCCACAGATAATGTTGGCTGATCTGTGGCTGCATTGAGTTCACAAGCCACCCAATCACAGTGTAGTTTTCTTGTACCCATCTCTCATAAGATGGATCATCCTCTGAAGGAGCTTTCTTGCTCCCAGAAATAAAACCCCATTTTCCTTTGCTACAAATATGGATTTTCACTGATTGTGACCAAGCCAAGTAGTTGGTCCCATCAAGCTTGACTATAGTTACAGCCAACATAGAATCGGTTGGGGTTCCCAAAATCTACCCATATTCATCAGCATTCTTGTTTTCAAAGTTTGAGAAATCCATCATGCAAAGTTCGGTGGTTGTTCTTTCTTTACTGTTTCAGCCTTCAAAAAAAAGGACACCCAGCAACTTCCAATCACAAGGTATTTCAGATTATAACAGCCGATGACCCAATGAGGAAGACAAAAGACCACAGTCCTTAAGAGACCTTTTGTCGAACACTCAGTGTGCAATACTTAACAGCCCACTGTTAACTGAAGAAACCACTTCAAAGTGTTCAGTATAGGTCCAAGAAGGGGCTGGAATGAAGATGAAACTAGTATCTCTTAATTTTAAAACAGTCTCAACAACTTCCCAACCCAATAATCAGTCGAATAGGACCTCCAAAGCAACCCAGAAATTTCTGAGTAGGAGCAGTCCAGCAACAGTGGCCGAATGAAGTAGTCTCAGCAGTAGTGATTCCAGAGGTATTTCGGCCACTTGACAGTCCAGAAAAGAAATGAAAAAAAACAACCCAGAAATCTCTAGATTAAACCAGACCAGAGGATAGCCGAATAGCTGTACCGTTTCCAAAGAAACTTCGGACTTTTAACAGTCCAGAACAGTAAAAAAAAAACCCAGAAACAACTAAGCAAAGACTTACAGTAAGAGAGTCTCTGGTTTGAACTATAAACCAGGCTGAACACTTGTCCTCTAGGATGACTTCGAAAACCCTTTTATCTGATTTTAAATCAGGCAAAGCAACTTGTTCTCTGATTCTTCCTGGTCACCGAACCCTTCTCCAAGTGTGTAGAAGCTTGGGAACCCTCCAATGACTTCCAAGAATCAGGCGGATGACTGTAAACTTTCAGCCCTAGAACCTCCTCATGTAGTTGGTTGAACTAGAACCACATGAGGGACACGCCAAGCAATGGCTTGCTCTAATACCAAGTTAAATAACAGTCCTAGAAGTAGGCACTGTGTTTGAAACAAAGAAAACTAGCAAGAGAAGATTAGAGAAGAAGAGAGAGCTGCGGCAAGAAGGGTTAGAGGATGAGGAGTTCGAACTTAACCTCCCTCTAACTCTCTAATATACTTTTATTAAATTAATCTTTTAGTAATTACAAGAGAGGTCCTTAGTTGGACAAGAAATTACAAAAGAGGAACATAAAATAGTACAAAGAAGAACATAAAGATAATATACAGTAACAGCCTATGGGTCATTCGGCCCATCTTCTCTACAGTGTGTATATATGTGATATTCCCCTGTTTTCTCTCATTCACTCTCCCATACTTCCCAATGTCTATGAACAGGTTACTGGTGGCAATGTTGTAATGTAGTGGTGTTAGCTAAACAAGGTCTTCATCTTGCTATTGATGGAAAAACTATCTTTTCTAAATAGTGATCTTGACCTTGGAAATAATAATTTTCATACTAATACTCTTCAATTGCAACAAAACTTATGAAAAAAATTCTTTTGACTTAATAGTTTTACAAATATCCACATGCGAAGGGATAATTCCAATTATTGAGAAATCTAATAATTTGAAAT
This sequence comes from Nelumbo lutea, assembly GCF_056320005.1. Classification (NCBI taxonomy): domain Eukaryota; kingdom Viridiplantae; phylum Streptophyta; class Magnoliopsida; order Proteales; family Nelumbonaceae; genus Nelumbo; species Nelumbo lutea. Next base: position 752,982 of record NC_142685.1, on the reverse strand, counting down.
GCTTTTTACCTTCATCTATAAATGACTCATTATTTTTATAGGCTTTCCTTTCATAACTTCTTCATTGACACTATGTAACACTTTATTGCTAGAATATATTGCCAAATTTCAACCATCCTAATGGAGGCTACAATAATGACTAATTGGATTTTATATGTCTCTTGTTTTGTTTGTCCTTTATTTACCCATGATAATTCAACAACTTCATTAATGTGATCTCGTCTTACATTACCTGTCCCAAGGCTGGATAAAGAAGGGTTGAGTCAAGTTGGCAGCTGGCATTAAAACTTATTCTGAACTATTATGAACATGAATCTTGAATTGTCTTTTTGTGCTTGTGCTAGGGTGTTCCCCGTAATTGACAAACTTCACCTTAACCCGATTTGGATAAGGGTGGGTAAAGACTAAAGAAGTTAATCCAAGAAACAAAAAAAATGTTTAGTTATTTGGAATATAGGAACATTAACAGCAAAGACTAAGGAAGTAGTAAAAACAATGTAGAGGAGGATTTTTTTTGGTAGGCAAGTCGTCTACACAACAGAGGTAGCCTTCTCCCAAACCCCTAGACTCCCCTAACACTAGTGAAGGCAGGAATTGATCTTAGGTTTTTGCTTCAACCAGCTATAGACCTTACCAACAAGCTAGCACCTTCAATGCAGCGAAGAAGGAAGTATTGTATGCTTACAAGAAACTAAATGCTAAGGGAAAAAACTAAAGAAATTGATGGTTATGAACTATAGCACATGGGAGAAGTAAATACTAGAAATAAAGTGCAATAGTAGTAGATAAAGATCTAAAAAAAATATAATGTTAAAAGAACTGGAGCTAGAGCAGTTTTAGTTAGACTTGTTTTAGGTGAGGAAATCATTGACACAATTAGTGTTTATACACTTCATGCAAGTTTAGAAGGAAAAATTGAAAGATAATTTTGGGAAAACTTAGACTTATTCAAGAAATTATAAATGAAGAGAATATTTTTATAGGGGGAGATCTATATGGGCATGTGGGAAAAAGAGGTACATATATGGTGCATAGAAGAATTTGGTTTGGAGAGAGGAATGAAATGGGAGATGCAACTTTAGAATTTGCAGCCGCTTATGATATAACAGTAGTAAACACATTCTAATTCAAATCAAATAGATATTTTCCTCATTAGGAGAATGAAGGAATGATGTATAAGGACTATTCCAGAGGAAAACTTTTTTTTTTTTCCTAATCACACAGTTGGATTAATGGTGGTAGATTGGGCATTAAAAATGGAAGAAAAGGGAGAAGAAAATAGATGCCCAATAATTAGGTAGGAAAATCTAGAAGAAGAAAGAAGTAACACAATTTGATGGTAGAAAGAAAGTGGAATTTAGATGAAGAGACTAACAATATGTGGCTTGAAATGGTGAATTGCAAAAAGTAGGACATTTTTAGAGAATCTAAAGGAAAATGCCAAAATACTAAAGAAACTTGGTGGTAGAATAAAGAGGTTTAGAATATAATCAAAGCAAAATGGGCATGTTATTTTTACTTATAAAAAAAGGGCATGCTTTGAAAATAGGAAAAAGACTTAAAGTGTAGAAAATTTGAAAAAAATAAAAATATAAAAAACCACAATAAAGGATGTTAGAAAGAAAGTGCATGAAGCTAAATTTGAGGCATATGACTTAACTCCACAATGATTTAGGTATCAAAGAGGGAAAAATGGAATTTACAAACTAATACAAATGAGAAAAAGAAAAATAATCACATTAGATGCATCAAAGAGGAAGATCAAAGATAAGGTAATGTAACCCTGTGAACTAATGTACAAAATCTCATTGTACAAGGATTTACAGTGCTACTTAATACAATACTTTACCTTATCTGTTTTCAGAAAAAGAAAGATAAAAGATAAGGAAATCAAGGATGGATTGATGGAAAAGCTATTTTGAAAAATTATTAAGTGAAGAACCTACAAATAGTGCTAGTGGAGGGATTAGTAACTCCAGTATTACTAAAAGTAACATGTATCCTTGTAAAATTATATTGTCCAAAGTGAAGGTGTCAAATAAAACGAATAAGAAAAAGGTGTTAGAACCTTAAGGTATCCTTTACAAAAAAAAACCTTAAGGTATCCTAATAGAAGTTTGGAAAGGAATGAGAGAGGTAGTCCTATCATGGCTAACTAAATTATTTAATAAGGGTTGACTATAATGCCAGAAAGACTTATAACCAATCAACTGGTATCATAAAAGTGGTAACCAATTAACTCAGTTTTAATAAGGATTCATGGGGTTTTGATTAATCAAAGCCTTTTTGGTATCATGTCTTTCCGGCATCGTATGTTTTCCCATTTAATAATATAATAAAAACATAAAAGACAGAATGAATGGAGAAAGAGCACTCTGGTACTTATATTTAAAAACAAAGGCAGTATACAAATTTGTAATAATTATCATGTCATTAAATTCGTGAGCCACACTAAAACTTTGTGGGAGAGTAATTGAACAAATGTTACGAATCTTATGGCATGAAGTGATGAAACAAGTATTTCACAATACCAAGGAAATCAACTAATATATGCTATCTTTTCTACTAAGACGATTTATTTATGTGATAAGGCCCCTAGAGAGATAATATGGTTGGTTTTGAAAAAGAAACAAATAGGGTTGTGGATCTGATTAAGGATATGTATGAGAATGCAACAACCAATATTAGAACACTTACAGGTGAGGCATCAGAATTTCAATTATAATGGGACTTCATCAAGGCTCAGCAGTCAAAACTTGATCCTTGTTTATTTGCATTAGTCATGGATCATGGATGAATTGACTAAACATAATATTAATTGATGAAACCAAGGAAGGATTAAATGTAAAGTTAGATTTGCTTATAGATACTTTAGAAACAAGATATTTTAAAATAAGTAAGTATATATATATATAAACTAGAAGACTAGGAGAAGCTCTAGCGTGGTGGGCTTGAGGAACAGGGGGGTTGAAAATGGAGGAAGGGAGGTTTCAGCAGACTGAGGTTTGAAGAAGATCTCTAAGGAAGCAAAGCAGTTCCTATTTGAAAGTTACAGGGTGAAAGGGAAGAAAGCTTTAAAAATCAGAGAAACTAATATGGCCATGGTGTTGCTGGTAGGGGAAGAAGCATTGGTGTGGTTTCAGATTTTCATGGAAGATGCTGTTCAGGTGAGTAGGAAGTCTGAATACAAGGATTCTGTTGAGATTAATGGCAGGAGGTATATAGCAGAAAGAAGGGAGAATCCTAAAGGAAGGTATGTGGTGCTTATGGAATTCTTTGGGGAAGGAAAAAAGCAGATGGTCTGCTTCCCTGAAGGTAAGAAGTGGAATGGCTGGGAAGACGTTTCAGGGATTTTGAAGCACTTCATCACATGGGAGGAAGCTAGAGAAGAAAGTAGAAGGGAGCTAGTAGAAGAAACACAGGGGGTTTATGGAGACTCTACAGTGAGGGAGCAGAAGGAACTGCCAGAAGAGGTAACAGAAATGCAGCTCATGGCTCAAGCAGCAAAGGACTGTAGAATGATTTGCAACATGCACAAGAATGACTGGGAGAAGAAATTTGTTACCTTAACAGCCCCACTGAAGGACTGGAAGAGAATTGCTGAAGAGTTACTCAAGAAGCTGGAGTTAAACAGTACTATTATTTTAACCCTCTTTGAAAAGTGTAAGGCCCTTCTAGAGTTAGTAGAAGAGAAAATAGAACTCCAGACAATGTGTTGTCAATTGGAGTCAGCCTCTGTGAAATGGACTCCTCATTCTAACTCTAAGGATCTGCACACGAGGGACAGAGTAATTGTTCGAATCTTGAGGCTGCCGTTTCACCTATGGATTTCAGATGTTTTTGTCTCAATAGCAACTCTGTGCAAAGCAAGGTTAGAGGCTTTTTTGTTAAAGACCTCCATTCAGCTGCGGTATGTTTGAGTAATGTAAACTTGGAAGATTTCCCACGTTCAGTAAAGGTACTGGTTGATGGAACCTTTTATTCAGCCTGGCTAGTTACTGCCATTGAAGCTGAGCTATTGAGGGAGGGAAGAAGGGAAGAAGATGAGAAGGTAGAAGAAGAATGGTTACGTGGAAGAAGTCAAGTAGATGTAGGAAAGGAGAAAGGAAATTACACTGAAATGGGAAAGCAAAATCTGGGGAGAGGAAAAGATGAACTAAAAGAGGAAGAAGTTTATAAGGAAAGGAAAGAAAGGGATGATACACACAGCTGGTCTTATGCTGAGGCTCTGACCAATGGACCTCGATGTGTGAAACAATCCCAAATTCAAATTTCAAAAGAAGGGGTGTGTCAGTCAGCTGGTGTATCATACTTGAACAGAACTGAGCTATTAGGGTCAAAGGTTAATAACCCATCACGTGGCGCTTTAAGTGATCACATGATGGGTAATAAGAAAAATGGGCCTGGGATTTTGACACAGGGGCTGGGTACCTTGAAACATACTTTGGGCCCAGCTGTTGGGCCTCAAAGGGCAGCGACACATGACATACTTAAAGGAGTGTGATAAAAGACCTAATAAAAAGAAAGGATCCTGATGTGGTAATGCTGCAAGAGACCGAATTAACAGAGCTGGATAGAAGGTTGATCAGTAGCTTGTGGAGACCGAGAGGAATAAGATGGGTTGAGGCTCCATCTTGGGGGCCTTCAGGGAGTATAGTGATATTGTGGAAGGATGAAGTGCTTGAAGCAATGGAAGAATTGATAGGTAGTGTTTGCTGGAACACAGTAGCCGAAGAAGAAGAAGAGAAGAAGAAGAGGAGAAAGTTTGAGAATGGCGGCTCTAAAACCTTTTAGCCGACCCTACTATCTTATATATATGTTTATCACATAGTGTTACATGAATGGACTAGAATGCCCCTGATTAGTGATGTGACACCTAGACAAATAAAATGTTAAACAAGTTTAGGCCCAATAAATAATGACTTAAGACCCAGCAATGACTAACATATACATTAAATCAGCCGAACCAACAGGTAGGTATACCATATCATTAAAATTCAAGAGTGTGGAGGATGGATTCAATTGGGTGCTAACTAAATATCTATAGACCAAATAGTTATAGAGAGAGAAGTGATATGTGGGAGGAACTGTATGCAATTTGGGGTTTGTGGGAAGGTGCTTGGTGTTTGGGAGGGGACTTCAATGTGATAAGATTTTCCAATGAAACTTCTAATCCCAATCAGTTTATCACCACTAGCATGAGGAAATTTAATGAATTCATAGACATGTGTGAATTGAAAGAGATCCCCCTGTTGCAAACTAATTTTACTTGGTCCAATTTTTAGGAAAATCCACTATGCTCCAAAATGGATAGATTTCTGTTCAATATATGGTGGGAAAATCATTGGGAAGGTTTGGTTTCCAGAGCATTGCCTAGAGTCACTTCAGATCACCACTCCATTAGATTAGGAACATAAATCTTTTTTTTTTTGATAATTAAAAAGGATCAATTTCATTAATAAAAACTAGTGCAGTTACAAGTTTCCTTTGGAGAGGCACGAGCTGCGTCCTCTCCTACCAGTAGGAATAAAGACAAAAGATAGAAGACAGATTCAGTCTACAATTGAGCCCAATACAAACTTTCCCTATGTACCCCTTGCATTGCAAGATCATCAGCCATAGAGTTTGCTGACCTCCCCACCCATTGTATTCTTACAGTCAAGCTTCTTATTAGGCTGTTGAACTTTTTAATTTCATTCTTAAAACACCACACAACAGATTCCGGATTTTGTAGCCAGCCCACTACTACCTTGGAGTCCCCTTCTATTATCATTTGTTCCACACCTATCTGCACTGAGGAACATAAATCTTTTTACATGGCCCTACTCCTTTCAAATTTGAAAACATGTGGTTGACGCATCCGGATTTTATTCGGAAAGTGGAGGAATGGTGGAAGGAGGAATTAAGGGGAATAAGGTGGGAAGGAATCAGATTCCATAAGAAATTGCAAAGATTAAGATCTAAAATATAAGAGTGGAACATTGATCATTTTGGAAGGTTAGAAGAAAGGAAACTCACTCTAATTTCCCAGATTGAAGAATTGGACAATGTGGAAAGTGAGAGAAACCTCCATGCGGAAGAGAGGGACTTAAGATGGAAATCAAGGAAAGAATTGGAAGAAGTCCTTAAGAGAGAGGAAATATCTTGGAGACAAAAGTCAAGACAAAAATGGATAAAGGAAGGGGATGGGAATACAAAATTCTTTCATGCGATCACTAATGGAAGAAGGCACAAAAACTTTGTGGCTAGGTTGGAAATCAATGGGGAGCTGATCTCAAAGAAGGATGAAATTGCCAGAATCTTTGTGGACCACCTTAAATACCTTTACAGGAGACTTCTGGAGGATAGGTTGAGTTTAGAAGGATTGGAGTGTCCTTTACTAGATGAGGAGGCAACAAATTGGCTGGAAAGAGATTTTGAGGAAGAAGAAATAAGAAAGGCAGTGTTCTCCATGAATAGGTCTAAAGCACTGGGCCTAAATGGATTCACAATGGCTTTCTATCAGGATTGTTTGGAAGTGTTGAAAGATGATTTACTTGAAGTCTTTAAGGAATTTTCAAATACACATATTGTTAGCCCTGGAGTTAATGCAACTTTCTTGGCCTTGATTCCAAAAAAAGGTGATGCTAGCCATCCAAAGGATTTCTGACCCATTAGTCTAGTGACCAGTGTCTACAAGATAATTGCTAAACTAAAGTCCTATCATTGAGGATCAAAGTAATTCTCCCCTCCTTCATCAGTCAGTATCAAGGAGCTTTTGTTCAAGGCAGACAAATAGTTGATCAAATTCTAATAGCCAATGAATGTATATAGGAGATGAAGAGATCTAGGAAGGAAGGTTTTGTGTGCAAATTGGACTTGGAAAAGGCCTATGACATGGTGGGTTGGGGTTTTTTGAAAGAAGTTTTGCATCAATAGGGGTTCGGGGAGAGATGGTGCAATTGGATGCTTGGGTGTGTACGATCTTGTCATTTTTCTATCCTTGTTAATGGAGTGGTAAAAGACTTCTTCCCATCTTGCAGAGGGTTAAGGCAAGGTGATCCTCTCTCACCCTTCCTTTTTACTTTAGTGGCAGATGTCTTTAATAGACTCCTCTCTAAGGTAGACAACAAAAATGACTTTAGGGGTTGGAGAGTGGGTAGAGACAATGTTCCAATTACTCATCTCCAATTTGTAGATGATATCATTAATTTTTGTGGAGGAGGTATAAGTAAAGTCGGGAGATGGAAAAATCTAATCAAGAAGTTTGAAAAAGTGTCAAATTTGAAATTCAATTTGGACAAGAGTTGCATAGCAGGGATTAATATGGAGGGGATGGTCCTACATAGGATAACAGAATGCTTAGAATGTCATATCACCCCTTGGCCTTTGACCTACCAAGGGCTTTCTCTAGGTGCAAACTCGAAGGAAAGCAGTTTTTGGAACCCAGTTAGGAAGATGTAAAAAGAGATTTGCTTCTTGGAAGAGAAGTTATCTCTTTGGGAGGTAGGATAACTCTGCTAAAATCAACTTTGGCTAACCTACCCATCTATTTCCTCTTTGTTTTTAGGATTCCACCAATAGAAGAAAATAAATTAGAAAAAGTAATGAGGGGTTTTCTTTGGGAGCTGGGAGAGACTAGAAAGGACCATTTAATAAACTGGGAGATTGTGTGTAAAAGAAAGGAAGAAGGTGGTTTAGGTGTAGGGAATGTAAGGAAGAAGAATACAACTCTGTTAGGGAAATGGTTATGGAGATGGCCTCTTGAGAGACAAAATTTGTGTGTTGAGGTAGTGTCAAGCATACATGGTAGATTGGAGAATGGCTGAGACCATGGTTCAAAGTATTGATATGCCTCTGCGTATCGGCAGAGGCGTATCAGTACTTTGAACCACACGGAAATATATATTTTTTTCAAAATTTGGTTTTTGGGTAGTTTAATATCCATATTTATCATTAAAAAATAGTGGGGTCCCGAAACACTTGTAAACAAGCATATGGGACCCAAAAGATACGATTTTTTGAACCTTGGCTGGGACACTAGTGTATCGCATAGAGCTACCTTGGCAGCACCTTGGAAAGCAATTCATAGCCTCCTCCTTCAGTTTCTCAGGTACATCAGGTATGCTATTGGCTCAAGGATTTTAATTCGGTTTTGGGAAGACACTTGGTTTGGTGACCGGTCTTTAAAAGAGGCGTTTCCTTCTTTGTATAAAAAATAAGGTCATTTCAAATTTTCTTGTTCTTCCTTCTTTGTCTTTGAGTCTTAATTGGGATCTCGGATTTCAAAGGGGTTTGAGGGATGAGGAAGCAACTTGTATGTCAGAGCTTTTCCTTCTTCTAGATAGTGTCTGCTTAGAGCTTCCTTGTCCAGATAGAAGAGTTTGGTTCCCAAGTTCTAAAGGTTCCTTTTCTTGTGCCTCCTTTTTTAAAGCTCTTTATCAGTCCCCTTCCTCTCAGTCCTTTCCTTGGAAAGAAGTGTAGTTTTAGCTGATTCCCCCTAAAGTTCAGGCCTTCTATTGGGAAATGGCTCTTGGGAAAATTAACACTCTGGATTATTTGCAAAAGAAGAGGCCCTTTCTGTGTATTTCCCCGAATTGGTGCACTCTATGCAAGTCTGATGGTGAACTTTGTTACCGTTTTAATAATTTTCTGTTCATTTTCTACAGATATATGGGATTTGTTTTTCTCTTTGTTTGGGTGTAGGTGGAATATGCCAACAGAGATAAAAATGCTGTTTGACCCATCTACATTTTCTTTACCGAAGAAGAGAGGAAGAGTAATGTGGAGGTACACTAGAGCAGCACCGGTGTGGACCTTGTAGGAAGAGAGAAATGCCAGAATCTTCCAAGAGAAAGAAAGGAGCAAATGACAAATTATGGAGTGTCTAATGGCTAGGGTTATATACTGGCTACAAACGTTGGAACTATTCAAAAATTTCACATTTGATGATATTTGGAGGAATTGGCCTTTAATGGCTTCTAGCTCAGTGCAGAAGGTTAAGGAAAGGTTGTTTTGGACATTGAAGGATTTCTGAAACTAAACTTCGATGGGAGTAGTCAAGGCAACCTAGGCCCAGCTGGAATAGAGGGGTCATTAGAGACAAGGAAGGAAATTTAAGAGCACTCATCTCAGGATCGGTGGGGAAGGGAGACTCCTTAAAGGCAGATTTGTACGCAGCCCTACAAGGCGTACAGATTGCAAGAGAGTTAGGATTGGAAAATTTGGTGATAGAAGGGGACTCCAAGGTGGTGGTGGGTTGGCTAAAAAACCCAGATTCAATGATTTGGGCTTACAGAAATGAAATGAAGAAATTCAAATGGATAACTCAGCAGATGGATGTAACTATACAATGAGTGGGGAGGGAGGCAAATGCTTTTGCTGATTCTCTAGCTAAACAAGGAGTAACTAGGGATCAGTTGTACTGGGCCCACTTATAACTTTATGATGTTTCTATATTAATGAGTGAAGCTGCACCTCGCGCCTCATATTGGGATGCTTGTAACAGACTCTTTATCATTTTCTTCTAATGAAATCAATTGAATTTTTATCTATCATATATATATATAATGCATATTTAATAATATAAGAGTGCAAATCAGGGAACACTTACAGTTGGAGACTAAGAGATAACTCAATGTTACCTCTTCTGTCACCTTGATAATCCATAACGAAGAAGAGATTGAGGATGGTGTTGGCCACTGAATTAGAGCAAGATGAGCAAAATGGAGGGATGCACCTGAAGTTTTATGTGATAGGAAAATGTTTGTAAGGTACTTATGTTGTATGGAGTAGTGTTGGGCAACCAAAAAACATCTCCAAAAAATGAATGGGGCAGAAATGAGAATGCTGAGTTGGATGAAAGGAAAAACTAGAAAGGACAGGGTAGAAATGAACTTTATAGAAAGGAGCCTAGGAGTAGGTCCAATAGGTGATAAAATGAGGGAAGTAGACTAAAAATGGTTTGGTCAAGTGTAGAGAAGACCATCTACAACACCTATAAGAAATGATTTGTTACAAGTTGAAGGGGCTACAAGAGCTAGGAGTAGACCAAAAGGGAAATGGGTCAAAGTTGTAAGAAATGACTTAAGGGCTTGTATAATTTCACTATGGATATGGCACTGAAGAAACAAAACAGGATTCGTGTAGCCGACTCTGTATGGTTGGGAGTTGGGACAAAGCTTTGGTTATGTTAGAGCTAGCCGAATAAGGGTAGATTAGTCATTTTATTTCTGTTAAGTTATGTGCTTATGTGGCAGTTTTATTAGAGATTTCCTGTCCCATACTTAAGTGGGGGCAGTTTAGTCTTTGTACTACTAATTAGAGGCTAATCCACATTAAGGGTCGACTGATAGGGTTTAGTCTATCAAGTTCGACTGTTCTCTTTATCTTCATCATCTTCTTCTTCTTCTTCTCTTCTCCTGGTTCGAACTACTGTAGCTACAGAACAAACAGGTTATGATGAATTTGAAAATGCTCTATTATACTTATAATACATGGGAAAACACAAAATAAAATTTACCAATGGAGTAAGACAAAAATCTATATTCTCTTGGATTTTGTTACTTTCTAATGATTCATCCAAAATCACATTCTTCTTGACTAATTTCTTATAGTCATAATTCTCACCGCTCTTCCTATCAATGGAAGTAGGAGCAACTCATTCCATAGACCTGATTGTACATGCACTTCTGAATTCAAGATTTATTTGTTGGTTTCCTAAAACACCATCTATAGAATTATTGCTCGAGTTTATGGGTATATTATCATGAAACTCATTAGCTCTTTAAGCATCACTTTCCTTTGCATGGGAACCCCTACAGGGCCGGGGTTTGCTCGCTCACCGAAGCTTCGAGAACCCCCTATTTGGTAATGTTGTTCATTCTTTCATCCTAATAAAATATCTTCTTAAAAAGCAATTAAAACTATAAAATCATTATTTTTTTTGTGTGAGAACTAAGAATTTAAGACCTAACGTGGACTTGTTTGGGCTTGCTTCGAGGGGCGTGGCACAAAGGTGTCTCGTAGAATCGGGAATGTAATATGTTTTACATCACATTAACTACATGAAGTAATGCTGTTGAGAAAAAAAGAGATTGTGGGTTTTATATGTTTGATTTTATTTTTAATTTCTCATTTGAATATGCTTTACATGTTATATTTATGTATTTTAATTTTAGATAATAGGTTTTTTTAAATCATTTATTTTAAAATTTAAGTTTATATTTTTATTAATATTATGTTCAATATTTTTTTATTTTTTGGCACTTCTTTTTATTTTTTTTATTTTTTGCGCCTTGCTTAAAAAGACGCACACCTCGCCTTGTGCCTCAGACGCAAATTGACATGTTAAAAGGCTGTTATTTGTCTAAGTATAGTACCGCAGGGGTACTCTTGTAATTTTCTTTTATTTTTTATGTTCTGTCGCCCTAGTATATATATCAAAGCTGGTGCCGCCAACAGTACCTTTTTGGCTCTCAGTTCCCTCTTCTTCTCTCTCTCTCTCTCTCTCTCTCTCTCTCTCTCTTTTCTCTTGTTCCATTCTTCTCTCCTGCATAACATGGTATCAGAGCGGGACTGTCAGATCTGAAAGGAGAAGTCAAGTGAACAGTTTTTCTTTGCACCAGATTTCCAGATCTGCCGCCCTCATCTGTTGTTTGGCTGATTGAAGATCTCACGCACTGAAATAACTTTTCTCTCTCTAGTTTTTTTTTGTCGTGTGCCAGGGCAGAACCTGTACTAGGTCTGCTGATTGGATTTGCGGTGATCAGCACCTCTTTCTTTCCTTTTTTGTGGGGTCGGCTGATCCTTGTAAAACTGTAGGTCGCGAGGACCTTTTGTGTGCTGCAACAGCAGCTTTTATGGTGAACTGAAGGTCAGAAAGTGACCTGTACTTGCTGTAACAGATTTTGTGCGATGCAACCACAGCTTCTATGGTGAACTGAAGGTCAGAAAGTGACCTGTACTTGCTGTAACGGCCGTCCTGTTGATGCGTAGGTCAAGAGATGACCTGTATGCACTGTGGCAACACTTGTGTTGATTTTGTAGGTCAAGGGGTGACCTGTTAGTGCTTGTAAAAACACCTGTGTTTTTACAAAAAGAGGTGTGTTTCCGAAGAAAAAAGGGGTTTTTCCTTTCTCCCTCAGTGTTAACATTTTTTATAAGGTTGTGTATCCCATTTAAGACTGTTTTTCTGAATCTGAAATTATGAGTGGTGAAGATTCTGCTACATCCAGTGTTTCCTCAATGCCGAATGGAATGAGTGGGGGTGTGGACCTATCCTTTCCCATGGATGTTATTCCTCTTGATGGCTTAAATTATTTAGAGTGGTCAAGAGGGATCAAGCTGTGCATCATTGCAAGGGGAAAGATAGGTTATATAAATGGGAGAATCAAAGAACCCAATTTTGGGAGTGCTGAATATGATAGATGGAACTAGGAAAACAACATGGTCATGTCTTGGCTTTTAGTGTCTATGCAACCTCAAATAAGAAGGAATTTTATGTGGACTGAAACGGCAAACGAGATCTGGGAACAAGCAAAATCAACCTATTTTGAATTGCGTCAATTCGCAAAAATCTACCAGTTACAGCTAGAATCGTCCACTTGTAAACAGGGGGAGAGGTGTCTATCTGTGTACTACTCAGACTTGACCCCTATCTGGAAGGAGTTAGACAATTATCAGAGTGTGGACTGGAAGTGTGATGAAGATGCAAAACTATATAAAAAACTTGTTTCCCAACGGAGAGTGTTTGATTTCCTACATGGTTTCAACCCTACATATGAATCTATCAGAGTCCAGATCCTAGGTAGCAAGGATCTTCCATCAGTCTAGGAAGTTTATACTCGTACAATCAGAAGAAAGCAAAAGGAATTTGATGAACAATTCTGGAGGAGATGCAGTTGTGTTGGCAGCGAAAGGGAGTGTTACTACCGGTGGGGGGAAATACCTTTAAGAAGGGGGATTTTCAAAAAAAAGGTGGATGACAAAGGACAAATTGTGGTGTACTCTTTGCCAGAAACCCTAACACACTTGAGACACATGCTGGGATCTTCATGGGAAGCTGAAATGGGCTCAAGATCTGAATAAGAAGCAAGGTTCAGATATGAATAAAAAGTTAGGACAGCAAGGTACCAGAAAACACACTATGGCTAATAGGGCTACTCAAGGGAGGATATTATAAATTCCTTCAATGACCATTTAGAGTTTTATTGTAGAGCAATTCGTTAGATGGATACTCCTCCCTCAACCTCATTTGCATCTACATCAGGTAACTCTGCCATAGCTTTCCACGTAGCATCTCATACCCCTGACACTCCTTGGATCATTGATTCTGGAGCATCTAAACACATGACTGGTAAGTCCTCTTACTTTCAAACCTCCTTTATGGAAGAGACAAGATGGGACTAGCCGATGGATGATACTCTACCATAGCTGGTCAAGGAACCATTTCTCTTCCTTTTGGCCTTACCTTGTCTAATGTTTTACATGTTCCAAAATTTTCCATTAATTTGTTCTCTATTAGTAGTATTACTAATTCCTTAAACTGCTCAGTAACCTTTTTCCCTTCTCACTGTGTGGTCCAAGATCTGGCCTCAGGGAAGATGATTGGTAGAGGATGTATGGTGGATGGGCTTTACATGCTGGAGAATAAGGCTGGCTTTCAAGTCACAGAGTCTAAGAGTCAGTCTTGTAAGAGTCAGGTCTATTTATGACACAGTCGTCTTGGTCATTTATCTTTTAAGTCTTTAAGAGTTGTGTTTTCAGAATTGTTTAAGTCCGTGTCAATGTCAGAATTTATTTGTTAAACTTGTCAATTGAGTAAGCAATGTGGAGCTCATTTCTCTTCAAAGAATAATAAATCTGAATTTCCTTTCCACATTATTCATTCTGATGTTTGGGGCCCTGTTACTTTACCATTTGAGAGTGGCTACAAGTATTTTGTTACCCTTATTGATGATTACTCCAGATATACATGGGTATATCCCATGCGAATCAGGGATGAAGTACCTAAAATTATCCAAAATTTCCAGTGGATGATCTTCAAGCAATTTCAAACTGAAATCCAAATCTTTCAATTGGACAATGCCAAAGAATATTTTTATAGTGATCTAACGGAATTTTTGCTTCGCGTGGCTCACTTCATTGTAGCTCTTGTTCCTGAACACCACAACAAAACAATGTTGTTGAAAGAAGAATCAACACCTTCTTGAAGTGGCCCGGGGGTTGCTATTTCATACGAATGTCCCGAAACGTTTTTGGCTTGAGATTGTCCTTTGTGCTACCTACCTCATCAACCTCATACCCTCTTGGTGGTTAGATTACAAAGCCCCACATCAGCTTTTTTTCCCTAAGGCTCCTCTTCTTCCTATTCCTCTTCGTGTTTTTGGGTGTCGTTGTTTTGTTCAAAATCTATCACCCACTCGTGGCAAATTAGATCCTCATGCCATTCCTTGCACCCATAAGGGATATCAGTGCTTTGATCCTGTCTCTCGAAAATTGTCTCTATGGATGTCTCTTTTTTGGAGAGTGAGCCTTTCTTCCCTGTTTCTCCTCAGGGGGAGTGTAGGAATGAGGAAAAACTAGTTCAGCTCCCTCTTCCTGATCCTCCTCCCTTTCGTGGTCACAAAGGTCAATCGTGTTCAAGAGCTGTGGGTCACCTAGAAGCTGTACCACCAATGCCATCAGACTCTCTGGGAGCGGATCATACCCATTTAGGTACATTGGTCTCTGTTGATGTTCCTGACCCTATTTCCATTTGACACTTTCGTTGCTAATGACCTTGACCTTCCTATTGCTCACTGGAAAGGTATTAGATTTTGCACCACCAAACACCCAATTTCCCACTTTGTTTCCTATGAAAACATTTCACCCTCCTTTCGAGCCTTTCTTTCTTCCATTGACAGTGTCCCTATCCCTAAGAATGTGGCAGAAGCTTTTTCGGTACTTGAATGGACAGATGCTATGAAGGAAGAAATTAATGTGTTACATAAAAATGGCACATGGGAGCTTGTAGATCTTCCTGAAGGGAAAGATCCAGTTGGGTGTAAATGGGTTTTCACGGTTAAACACAGGGTTGATGGCACCGTGGAACGATATAAAGCTCATTTAGTGGAAAAGGGATTTATACAAGTGTATGAAGTAGATTATGCAGAAACTTTTGCACCTGCTGCTAAGATGAACTCTATTAGAGTCCTTTTCTCCCTTGCTGCTAACCTTGACTGGGATCTACATCAGCTTGACATCAAGAATGACTTCCTGAATGGTGACCTTGAAGAGGAAGTATACATGGTTCAACCCCCTGGTTTTCGGGCTCAAGGTATTGAACAGAAAGTGTGCAGGCTAAAGAAATCATTGTATGGGCTGAAACAATCACCAAGAGCCTAGTTCAACAGGTTCCATGTAGCAGTACAACAAAGAGGATACAAGCAGTGTCAGTCTGATCACACATTGTTTGTGAAGAGAGGGGAAGTGAAAATTGCAGCACTGATAGTATATGTTGATGATGTAGTTATCAATGGTGATTGGAAGGATGAAATTCAGAATTTGAAGAATTTTCTTGCTACCTAGTTTGAAGTGAAAGATCTAGGTCCTCTAAGCTACTTCCTTGGGATTGAAGTGGCCTGCTCACAAAGGGGTATCTTCATTTCCCAAAGAAAGTATGTCCCAGGAGTGAAGCCAGCTGATTCCCCCATTGACCCTAACCACAAACTAGGTGACTGTTAGGGTGAACCCATCAAGGATGTGAAACTGTTCCAGAAACTTGTAGGAAGACTGTTATATCTTTCTATGATTCGACCAGACATAGCTTATGCAGTGGGTGTTCTTAGCAGTTCATGCATGCCCCTAAGACTACCCATCTTGAAACAACATAAAGAGTTCTCAGATATCTTAAGAAGTTCCCAGGTGCAAGCTTGTTGTTCCAAAAGCATGGATATTTGAAAGTTAAAGTGTATACTGATGCAGATTGGGCAGGATCCCTAAATGACAGAAAGCCAACTAGTGGCTACTATTACCTTCATAGGAGGTAATTTAGTTACTTGGAGAAGCAAAAAGCAGAATGTGGTAGCTAGATCTAGTGCTGAAGCTGAATACTTGGCAATGTCTCATGGAGTGGTTGAAAAATTTGTTGGGTGAGTTGGGTTTTCCAGTTGATGGACCTATGACACTATTCTGTGATAACAAAGCAGCCATGAACATTGCTGCTAATCCAGTGTTGCATGATAGAACTAAACACATCGAAATCGACAAGCACTTTATCAGAGAAAAGGTCGTCACAGGAGAAGTGTGTACTCCTTATGTTAGTTCTTAAGATCAACTTGCAGACATCTTTACAAAAGGGTTACACCACTCACGGCATCATGATTTATGTGACAAGTTGGGCATGGTTGACATCAATGTCCCAACTTGAGGGGGAGTGTTAAAAGACTGTTATTTGTCTAAGTATAGTACTGCAGGGGTACTCTTGTAATTTTCTTCTTTTATTTTTTATGTTCTTTCACCCTAGTATATATATCAAAGCTGGCGCCGCCAGCAGCACCTTTTTGGCTCTCAGTTCTCTCTTCTCTCTTCTTCCATTCTTCTCTCCTGCATAACATGACCCTTGTGCCTTGTGCTTTTAAAACACTGGAATTATGTGGAGGACAACAAGGACAATATTGATTTGGATCTTTAATGAGAAGGGCAAATCAAAGGAGGAACTGGTTGAATCTGTAATAGTAAGAACAGCACATTTGGTAAAAACTCTGGACCTCTTTCAGGAATTCTCAACCAATGACATAATAAGATCCTGGATTGATGTGGCACAAACGGTTAGACCTGCAGAAAGTGTAAGAATGATTTGGAAACCTTCATCTTTTAATAAACTGAAGCTGAATTTTGATGGTAGCTCACTGGGTAATCCAGGAAGGGCAGGAATAGGAGGTGTTTTTAGAAACCATGAAGGAGTGGTGGTGGCATTATTTTCAGGACCAATTGGTTTTGGCTCTTACATGGGTTAAGACTTGCAGTACAAGTTGGAGTACGGTAATTGGAAGTTGAAGGAGATTCTCAGTTAGTCATCTCTTGTTCCAAGAGCCTCAGATCAGCTCCATGGAAATACACATTCTTTCAGGGAGATTGATACCCTGGCAAAGAAATTCAACTCTTCTTTTGGGTGGATCAGAAGGGCTGCAAACAAAATGGCAGATACATTGGCAAAGCAAGGAGTTGATAGACCTGGCTTGTTTTGGGCAAAATTGTAAACTGATGCACTTTGGGCTGCTGGGGACCTATTAGCTTTTTTGGGAATCCTATGTAACCGTAGCTTGAAAAATCTTGGGGATGACATCCTAGTCATCATATTGTAATGTTACAGCTTTAATTAATTTTAATAAAATAATTATCTTCTGCTGATAAAAAAAACAAAATGACATCCTAGAAGTTGAAGTATCCGAAATGATAAATCACTCTTGTACAGGTATCCGGGCATCATAGTCCTAAAATCAACCTCGGAGTATTTTGGAAGCTTTTTTTTTTTTTCTCCTGATTTGAGTAATTTTCTGGTTTAGGGTCATCATCATCATCATCCATGCCTTATCCCAACCATATGGGGTTGGCTAAATCATTTGTTCTTATTTAAAGCCATATCCACTATTAAATTATTAGTGCTTAAATCGTTTGTTACTACTTCTACCCATGTCCATTTTGGTCTACCCCTAGCCCTTCTATCCCCTTCAACTTGTAACAAATCACTTCTTTTAACTAGTGTTGTTGATTGCCTTCTATGCATGTGTCCAAAAAGGACATGGGTAGAAGTAGTAGGAAATGATTTAAACACTAATTTTCTGGTTTAGGGGTGTTTTTGGTAATTTTACATATCATAAGCATGTCCTAGTCTGATAGTTGTCATTTGAGTCTTATGTTGTGTCTAAAGTTTCAGTTATAGGATAAGTAGAATAGGAGTTATGATGTTTTCTTTGGGTTGAAGTTTGCTAACAACAATTCTCTAATTTTGGTGAAAAGTAGAGGTGTAAATCGGGTTGTGCCGTCTGCGACCTGGCATTTGCTTGTCTTGACACAATGGTTCGGGCTGTGCTAGGCTTGGGGTTCCAGGTCCACAGGTTGACACAACACGCGGGCCCGTAGCAGGCCGTGCTCTTCAAAGGCATGTTTCAGCTTTTTGGGGTTTTTTTGTAGAAATACCCCCCAACAACTATAAACAACTATATAAGGGGGGTATTTATGTATTTTGGTTTTTTGGGGGGGAGAAAGAATGACACAAATGCCCCCAATAGCTATATAACAACTAGTTTGGGGGGCATTTTAGGTAAAGTGATAAATAACTTTACAATGACCAAAATACCCCTCCTAACAACTAAAAAATGACTAGTTTTTAGGGTATTTTGGTCAATTGAATTATTTTCAATTCCTATAAATAGCTTTATCCTCCACCATTCTCATCACACCAATTCAACAATTCTCTTAAACTCTTCTGTAGTTCTCATACTCTCTCAAGTCTCAATCTCTCATACATTCTCTGATTCTCCAATTCTGAACTTTATTGAAGTTTCAACAAGAAGAAGGCTTACTCAACAGCTCATGTATTTCAAGTTAGCAATTTGGGAGGCTTGGACTCTTGGAGTTGAAAGGCTTCAACTGTTGAAATCAAGTTGGGATTCCGAACCGGCAATCCAGGTAAGTGCAATAAAAAAAATATATTTTTAAAATAAAAAAAATGGCCGGCTCCTCCCGAAACCAATTCCCCAACATATTCAATGTTGACGATATTCAGTTGCAGCATGGTACTATTAGCACTGATATGGATGCTATTGATATTGACGGAACTTCTACCCCTAGTACTGATATTGGGGGAATGAAAAAGAAGGCCACTAAGTTGATTAGCTTGGTTTGGAAAATATTTAAAGTAGAAGAGGTTCAGGGGAAGGAAAAAATAGTTGTTTGCCAAAAATGTAGGAAACACTTTAGCTATTGTACCAAGGGTGGTATTGGCCATTTGGGCAGACATTTGCTCACCCATGAGAAAGAAGAAGAAGAAGAAGAAGGGAGAGAAACAGCACAAACACAAATTGAGCGGGGGGAGGTAGGGGCGGAGTTAGGAATTTTTAATGGGGGGGCAAAACTTATGGGTGGGCTATAGGGGGGCCAACCATTGGGTGAAAAGTGAGGAGAGGGAATAAACTTACATAGAAAAAATATATGGAGTGTGCAAATTTCTAGACCATAGGCAGGGGGCATGGCTCCCCTAGGTCCCCCTAGCTCCGCCCCTGGGGGGAGGGTTGGTACTTTTAAATATTCTGAAGAAAAAAGGAGGAAAGAATTAGCAAAATACATTGGACATGCTAAACAACCATTTTTGTTAGCTGAAGATATTAAACTTGAAAAATGGTTATTGAATTTTGTAAATCCACAATTTAAAAAAGTTTATAGGAATACTATAACATTAGATGCTTTAAAAATTTTTTATTCATATAAACAAAATTTAATTTATATGTTATCAAATCTTAATTCTAAAGTTGCAATTACTTTTGATATTTGGACTTCCAATTTTAACATAAGTTATATTTGTGTTATCGGTCATTTTATTGATGAAAATTGGCTTTTAAGTAAAAGAATTTTTAAGTTTTACTAGGCTTGATTGGTCACATACTGGCCCGGCTATTGCTGCAAGTATTTTAAATACTTTACATGCTTATGGAATTGACAATAAATTATTTTCTATTAGTTTTGATAATGCTAGTAATTATGATTCAACAATAAATATTTTAAAAGCTCAATTAAAACCATGTTTAAATGGTAGATTATTTCATATCAGATGTGCATGTCACATCTTAAATTTATGTATTCAGGATGCTTTAAATATTATTTCTACTCATGTTTCTAAAATTAGAAATTCTATTATATATATTATAAGTTCTAGAGCAAGAAAACAAGAATTTAAATATTTATGTCAAAATTATGGTTTAAAATATAAACATTTTATATTAGATGTTAAGCATAGATGGAATTCTACCTATGCTATGTTAGAAAGTTGTATTTCTCACAAACAATTTCTTAGTGATTTTTATAATGCAAAAATGCCTACCGATATTATATTTGAGGAAGATTGGGAAATGGAAATTTGCATAAGAGATTTTTCAAAACATTTTTATGGTGCAACTAATGAATTATCGGGTATTTATTATCCAACTAGTTGTATTTTAGTTTATCAATTAATGATGATTAGTGATTGCTTTGAAAAATATAGAAAGAACCCATAATTTAAAAGTATTGTTAAAATAATGGAAAATAAATTTAAAAAAACATGGGGAGAACATTTCTCCTCTTTATTGCTTAGCTACAATATTAGATCCTAGGATTAGGAAAGATGGTTTAGATATTTTACTTGAAACATATTGTGAAAAATGAATATTGAAATTGGAAATTAAAAAGAAGAAATTAATATTTTATTATTTGAAATGTATAGTTTATATGAATCTGAAGTAACAGGGAATAATAAAATTTATACAACTTGTACAACTGCATCTTCCACTTCTGAACTTGAGTCCAGTAGTGGAAGAGAAAAACTTTTTTATTTAATAAGAGGTAGAAATCCATTACCTTGACAACAAGTTTATTTTTTGAATTTAATTTTTATTTACAAGCAAATTTTTCTACTTTAGGTGATTCTTCCTTCACCTTGGAGGGAACAAATAATTTTGATATTTTAGCTTGGTGGAGTGAACATGCAAAAGATTATCTAGTTCTCGCCACCATGGAACGTGATCTACCAACCCCTCCGGTGTCCACAGTCCATCGAGTCTTGTTTTAGTGTAGGTACTAGGGTGTTGGACGACAAGAGAAGTTGTATGAATGATGAAAATTTAGAGATGTGCATCTGCTTTAAAGATTGGCTGGATGTTGAAGATAGATTATAAGACAAAGGAGGGCATGACACTACACCTGATGTTTCTCCTAAAGCAGATGATCAAAGTCAAGAACAATAGGAGAAAATGATGAAGTCAATATTTTTTGTATACTCAATAGTTGTATAGCTTTTTTTTCAAATTATTGTAAATTTTGTTTTATTTTTTTAAATTTATTTGATATTTTTAATAACGTGATTTTTTATTTTCAATTTGTAGTTATATTGTATTTTTATATTTTATTAATTTATTCCATTTTCCAATATTTATTTTTCATTCATCCAACCATTGTATGCTTTGTATCATTCAAACTTAAATGAAATAAAATTCCTATTTTTCTTCCTATTTGTTATTCACTTTGAGTCTTTGTCCCTTTGACTTCTTATTTGGTTAAGTTTTTTTTTTTTTTTTTAATTTCTTTGTTAGATTTCTTATTTTTTCAAATAGTTCCCACTTCCCAAAGGAAAGCTAATAATTTTAATTTTACTTAGCAAAGAAATAAAAAAATAAAAAATATCAAAAAAACAAAAAAACCAGTCTGTCTTGGTTTGGCCCACGCCCAAGGCCCGGCCTGCAGCCTGCCCGGCCCAGGTCCGCAACATAGCACAACATGACACGGGCCTGCATGGGCTTGGGCCGTGGTCCGTGTTGGGCTGACCCCCCAAATTATCCCTAGGGAGGGCAGCACAGCCCAGGACAGCCTGCACTTTGCGCGGGCCATAGGCAGGCCGCCGGCCCATTTTACACCTCTAGTGAAAAGTAACTGCAGCCCTATTATGTCTGTATAAATATATACCATAAGCCATGTTTTAAGGAGATAATCAATTCAATGAGCGTTTTTTATTTTGAAGTGGTGCAAGTCTTCCTTGTTTGTTTCTTCTTAACGTAAACCTTTGCCTTTTCTTTTTCTAATTCTCTATTACTAATTTTATCAAGATATTTTGGTTAGCATCTCTTCTAGCTCTCAACAAGGTTACAAATCACTCTTTGGGACCCTCCATACAACCTAAGTAAGTTTCTTCCTTCTCTTTTTCAATTTCCTGAGTTTCAGCTTTCTCAAGCCTTTTCTCCTTGGATTTTTTTTTTTTTGGGTGCAAGATTAGTTCAGCTCCCTCTCAGATTTACTCATTCCTCTTTATTCTCCACTTTTATTCACCTTACTGAGTTCCAACTCAAAATTCCAATCAAAGCTCAATTTTTGAGAAAATTTGGGTTCTATCTCTCTTTTTTATCAGTAATTTGGGTTATCTTTCATGAAGGTGGATTTTTTTTTTTTTTTTTTTTTTGTAGCATCTATTCAAATTAAATCACCTCATACATTTTTATGTTCTAAGTCTGTACACAAGATTTCATAGAAAAGTTCATTTTCTAGATCTGCTTTCTTAGCTCCAGAAAATTTTATTAGTCTAGGGAGAAATCGATGAATTGTTGAATCTGACCTCGAAACCTTTATAGGTCAAATTTCAGCTTTTAGATATATCCTATGAAACTCCTAAAGCTGCAATTTACCTTGAGTTATTCCTTTAAAATTGCAGCATTGTGGAGGTTTTCACTGCTGCGGTGCAACCAGGAAATAAGTCTTCCAGTTAAGACTCCAATATTGGTCCTGAGGGGGAGAAGAATCACACTGGATTTTGAAGTGATTTGGAAATCTCTAGTAGTTGTATTGGGATCTTTAAACTCTCAACCTCCTGCAACTCTTTGGGATCTTTAAACTCTCATCAAAGACTGAATTGATGAGAACTTGTGAACTCTTTACTAAGTTTTTCATCATACTGCTCTGCCCTGATATCACCTCGCTTTTGGAGTTACTCCTGTTTTCTATTTATGCATTCATTTCTAAATTCTTCTTTCATAGTCTTGTTATGTTCTGCAACAATGTTGTCTCAGTTAATCTCATTTTTTAGGGTGCGTGGTATCTTGATTGCCTTATTTTCTGTTCCGTAAATCTTGACTAATTGGTAATGATTTAGTAGTCTGAAAGCACATCTCAACTTTATCCACCAACTTCCAAATGTGATGGTCTTCTCTTTTAAAGGTTCTGTTTTTCCTGTTGCGGAGATTGCACATTTGTCTCATACTATCGGGGCAAAGGTTCTTGTAGATGCTTGTCAAAGTGTTCCACACATGGTGGTAGATGTACAGAGCTTGGATGCTGACTTCTTGGTTGCATCTTCACACAAGGTTTGCCTTCTCCATATTGTTTCTTTTGGTTCTTATTGTATCTCTAATGTCAAATTTGATTATGTACTTTACCAGTTTGGGTTAATATCACAAAGTTAAGGAACAAACCTGTCTCAGATGTGTGGGCCTACTGGCGTTGGATTCTTATATGGTAAAAGTGAGCTCTTGTCTGCTATGCCTCCTTTCCTGGGTAAGATTATCTGGTTATTTACTATTTTGTTTTACACCAGAGAATGGGATATGCTTGTCTTTTCAATGTTGTGTTCTTATTGCAAAAAATTCTTATATTTGTTTCATGAGAGTGGAGTAATTGGCAGCTACCAGGTGCCTGAAATGGTTGTTGCGCATCCCTTGCAGGTGGTGGTGAAATGATTGCTGATGTATTTCTAGATCATTCTACATATGCTGAACCTCCTTCCAGGTTGGTGAACTTGTTCTATTGTTTTATTACCTAGATTCAACCTGTTGGATGCAGCCTAGGTCTGAAAACTGGAGTAGACACAGGGGTGCAACCCTTTCCATGCAGCTCAAGTGGGGATTTGGGATTGATTCACTGAAAAATTCCCAACTGAAAATTCCAAACAAAATCCTAGAACAAAAATGGAGGTCAGACCATCCAAGTATGGTTGAAGGATCCTAATTTTACAGTTTGCACATGATTGTATCCTACTCACCATGTCTTCCTTAGAGGCTTATAAGCAAATTAAAAACTGCCTGATATGACAAGGCATTTATGTAAATAATAGATTATAACAAGTTGACCCTAATTTGTTCCAAGAACCTTCACAAGTTACACAAATCATTAGCAAAGAATCTTATATTAAGATCTTAATTCATGCTAAGAAACAATAATGTTTGGGAGCTCCTGTGATACACAGGAAGGCCATGAGGAAAACCTTGAACCAATATATGGAGAGAATAAAAGGAAAACCTGTTTAATGTAAATCTGAACTTCGAGAGTAACTTTTCAAATAGGTAACAAGTGCAATGCCCTACTTTTTGATGAATTCCTTTCCCTTTGCCAAATGAAATTTGGAGGAAATTAATAAACTACAAAGAAAACTCTTTTTCGGGTATTGCTGAGAAAAAAATACCCTTTGTGTTTGTTGGATAGAGTAAGATTTGTAATTCTAAAGGCAAAGGAGGACTTGGGATTAGTAGGGCAAAAATATTAACAATACCTGCCTAGCCAAGATGTGATAGAAAATTCTTCATGACCCACAAAATCTATGTCTGAAGCAGCTAATCAAGAAAAAAAATACTTACTTGACATAAAATTCTTTGAGGCTATACCTAGACATGACATATCTTAGAATTGGAGAGGTATCCCTGAAGGCAGAGAACTTGTTCAAAAGGGAATTTAGTGGTCAATAGGGTACAGCAAACAAAGTCCTCTTTTGTGTGGACAATTGGGCCTTAAACCAACCACTATACAAGAAAAGTTGCCAAGGATTGAGAAGCAATTTTGTCCACCCTTCTTTTATCAGAAATATCCACCATCCCATTTTGCTCCTTGGAAACAATTTTGTTAAACCACTATACATCAATTTTTTCAAGAACAGGAAACCTCCTGCCCATCCCTCCAATAAAATTTGTCACTTGAAGAAAGTGATCTGTGTTCTCAAACAGTTCCTTGTAGCATTGTTTGGGTGGTTTAGTGGTGCAGTTACATAGATGATAGAAGTCATGCCTATCATGACTTCTATCTGTGTTCTCAAAAACAAGATTTATTTTTGAGAAAAAGTAAATTAAATTCATTAATTCTCAAAAAAAATCTCTGTACAACAAGAGCCTGTAGAAAGGGAGATTACAAAAACTGCGCTTGCAGTATCAGGGTGATATAACATTGCAACCAACAAAAAGGTTTTCATAGACAAAATATGAATTATGAATCCTTTCTCTGGAAGACTTGTGAATGGACAACCATGAATGTCATCTGCCCAAAATCCTATGGAAAACATTTTCTACTGAAGCTTACTTATCCTTGAATATCAAGGCATTCCTTTCCTGCCACAGGCCCTAAAAGACAGCTGCTGGGACCATGTTCCAGACAATTTTCCCCCTCTTGCTCAAACCACTCAGCCTCCATACTTCTTTTACAAGAGTTTTGAAGGTGGTATACTGCAGTTTCTGTAATTTATGTGGATAAAAATTGTTGTTACCAATGATAGTCCCATAAAAACTTGGTACAATAAAGATTTATTTCTTGATAGTCCCCTTAAGTATTTTCTTGGGCTAGGGATTGGTATTTATTTCTTGACAGAAACATGTGCCAAATCTAGTGATGTAGAACTGATAGCTCTAATAACAACTGATGTGGGACTGATAGGTTTTATACTAATTGATGTAGGACAGAGATCCGATACTAATTGTTGTAGGATTTGAATGACTGTGCACTTGTAATTTAACGATGGATATGGCACTGAATAGAATGGAATGGTGAACTTGGATTCATGTAGCTGACCCATATAGTTGGGATAAGGCTTAGATGGTGATAATGATGATAAATCTGACATAATCACTCAATCTGTAGAGGACTTGGAAGGACAAGGAGTTAATTTAGGAGTGGAACAAGATCTGATTGGAGGGGTCATAAAAGATAGGGAAGGGAATCTGGTAGCACTTTTTTCAGGATTGGTGGGGAATGGAGACTCTGTATGGGCTGAACTGTTTGCAGTCCTACAAGGTGTTCAGATTGCAAAAGAGACAAATTTGGAAAACCTGGTAATTGAAGGGGACTCCAAGGCTGTGGTGGGCTGGCTAAAAGACCCGGATTCAGTGTATGGTGCTATCGAGATGAAATGAAGAAGTTCAGATGGTTAACTCAGCATAGTTTGATTATATCATTATACAATGGGTAGGGAGTGAGGCTAATGCTCTGGCTGATCCATTAGCTAAGCAAGGGGTAACTAGGGATCAGTTGTATTGGGCTCAGTTGTAATTCTTGTGCTGTTTTTTCTTTATGAGTGAGGCTGCACCTTGTGCCTCCATTGGGGAAGCTTGTAACAGTTGCTTATCTTTACTGATTTAATGAAATTTTAAAGAATTTTTTTACTTATTAAAAAAACAAGATCTAATACTTGCTGATTGATGCAATAGTGTGGAGTCTTACTTTGAAGTTGAGAGAGGCAAGTGTACAGTTTTAAATTTGCTTGTTTGGAAATTTAGAATTCAAACAGAAGGCTGATACAGATGGAGGAAATTTGTTGGGGAGAGAAAAGGAAGGATTTGGAGGATGTTGGAGAATAAGGACCTATTCGTGGACCTCACCTAACAGCTTATGCTTTTAGGTTGAATGGTTCCTTTAAGATGGTATCAGAGCCACTTTGACCAAGTGATCTAGTGTTTGATCCTTGTTTAAGATGAGCACAAGGTATGGGTGGGCCTGTGCTTGTCCACGCTTCAAGCCCGACGGGCTTTTGTGTGAGGGGGCATGTTATTATAGAATAAAAACGTATTCATAGATCTCACCTAACAGCTCAAGCTTTTAGGTTGAATGGTTCCTTTAACAGAAAGGAGACAATGCTTTCAACTGTGTTCCAAGTCAATTAGAACAAAACAAATAAGTGGATTTCCCTGTTGAAATTGCAGAGAGATTTGAAGAAGGTAAGAAGAATCAAGACGCAATTATTGAGACTACTGGAGAAGAAGGGAGGATACCTAGGGTTCACAGTGATTTTATTTTGGTGGGTGAGGGGAGTAGAGAAGCAAGTAAAGTAGGAAGAATGTAAAGAATTTGCAAGAAGCAACCTGCTTCAAAGTCTATGAAAGGAAAAGAAGTTATTGTTCCAGGTCATTAACAGAAAAAAGGGGACAAGAGGATGATGAACTTGTCATCTGAGGATGTTTTATCAACTATCAAAGGGGAAGAAGAGGGAGATAGCTCAAGTGAAGATGAGGCCATAATAGACTAGACTCATGAAGTTGATGGAACAATATATTTGGAAAAGGTGGTGGAAACAGAAGTGGAAATGGCTAAAACATTGGGGTTAGTTGTTTTTGGAGGAGAGGATTTTGCTAGGAAAATGTTTAAAGCTTTAGAGGAGAGACATCCGATGCTTCTGCATGATAAAGAAGATTCAAGATCAGAGAATGATCAAATAAAGCTAAGTCAGCTTAAAGAAGTTGGGGTTTGGCACTGGACCAGTTTTTTGAGAGAAATGTGGTAATGGAGCTGAAATGAATTATTGATGGCCAACAGACTTTGAGGGTTATGAAGAACCCAAATCCGGTTAGATGATTCAATAGCCAAAACTCCTCGAACAATTCAAGTATCAAAAGTATCGAAAGGGGGATTGTTTGGAATTGAACCTACTAAGATGGTGAAAAAGTCAAATAAGTTAGCAGAAGAAGCAAAGAGATACCCAATTAAGTTCATGAAGAGTTGAGTCTTTTTGCTTTGTGGTTGTAGAGAGGTGTTTGTGTCTTGTTTGTTTGTGGGGTGAATGTTTTTTCATTGTTGGTCATGTTGTGTAATAAGGTTGATTGCATTGGTTTTTTAGAGATTGGGTTTGGCTTTTTGGAGGCATAGGCTTTTGTTCTTTGCTCGGGTGACTGCTGGTCACCTTCCTCTGTATTTTCTTTTAATAAAAATCTCGTTTATTAGCAAAAAGATGATGATTTGAATGATCACTTGGCTCCCACATTTTCTA
The DNA here is from genome assembly GCF_056320005.1 of Nelumbo lutea. Lineage (NCBI taxonomy): Eukaryota > Viridiplantae > Streptophyta > Magnoliopsida > Proteales > Nelumbonaceae > Nelumbo > Nelumbo lutea. The sequence goes on along the minus strand of NC_142685.1, from coordinate 725,264 downwards.
GTCAAGAAATTGGTAAATTGCTAAGAATATGGATACTCCTATGGAGCAAAATTTAGATGGGATGGTCATGGTGCAAACTTATTGAAGATACTGGTATGCATTCAAGGTGGTTGCTAGGCCTATATTATTTATCTCTTACTTACCCAGATATAGAATGTGCTGTCGGGATAGTGAGCCTACTTTTGCGTTCTCCATGCTCTCTACATTTGGAAGCTGAACATTTAATCTTTAGATACCTAAAATCAGCCATAAGCAGAGGATTTCTATTTACTAACAATGTTTACTTGGAAATAGAGGCATATACTCATGGAGATTGTGCATGATCCATTACTGACAGGAGATGCATGTGTGATTGTTGCAGTTTAATTGGGGGAGGGGTGTTTCTTGTGACGTGAAGAATCATGAAATGGTTGTTGTTAGGTCTGGTTTTATGACAGGGTATTGGACTAGCATGCATGCCTTGTAGACTTTATGGTTTATGACTCTTCTTTGAGTTTGGATTTCTAATGTAAGGCCCTATGATTGTATTGTTACAATGCTGTTGTTATTGATATTGCTCATAATCTCAATTGGATTCAACTAAGCCTTACCCCAATTATATGGGGTTGGATATACTGAATACTGTTCCACCATTCCACTCTAGTTTAGCATAATAGGACTAAGCATATTTAGGTGGATTGTCATTTTACTTTTGATAAAGTAGAACACAAGGAGATTTATATGCCTCTTGTCAAGTCTGAAGATCAGGTGGCAGACATTAAAATTGTGAGAGAAGTGTAACTATATGGTCTATTGTTAGCATGATGGGGTTGACCTATCCAGGCCAGCCTGTATTTCTTACAATGACGTATCTAAGTGTTCATCTTGATTTTTGTTCAATATAGAAGGATTTGGGGCTAAAAGTTACTATTGTTATCTAGCATCATCTCAGGGTTCTGCAAGCAATATTCTCACTGTTCCCCCTGTATACATCAAATTTTAAGAAGCATAAAGGGTGGTAATGCAAAACAGTCTGCATTATCATTTCTATCTGTGTAGAGACAAACAACTCTTTATGGGGGGTGGATCAGCATGTAAATGTGCAGCTCAAATCCTTGACACTTGGAAAGACTAATTTGCTTTTAAGGTCGCTACTCTCAACATCTTGCTAACCTCATGCACAAAGTAGTAGGAAAATACTGCTTCTACTTCTGGTGCTTTAACGTCATCTCTTGAAATGAAATTCTCTGACTTGATTTTCTTACTCCATAAATCTGTCCATGTTAAACTTGCATTATTTTGAGAATTACCAATATATTTTTTTTGTTTAGCTATTATGGTTTATGTTTGTATTTTCATGAGTACTGGATTTCAGGTTTTATGCAAATTCTATTCTGTTTTTTGGTGCTTTGGTGATTTTATATGCCGCAGTTGCATTTGGTCAGTTATGTTTTTCTTGATCTGCCTGCTAGATTTCAATTTATTTGTGTAGATACCTGTCACTTTTTTTTATCTTGACAGATTTGAAGCTGGAACACCTGCAATTGGGGAAGCCATAGGACTAGGCGCAGCAATTGATTATTTGTCAGAGATTGGCATGCAAAAAATCCATGATTATGAGGTCAGTGACCTGCCATTTTCATCTTGCCCTTCTCATTATACATATACATATACATATACATATACATCAAGGTTTAAAATGCCGATGTTGATGGAAACGTCGCTTACCAAAATATAGGACATATGTCGGAAATGTCAAGGGGAAATATTGTAAAAATTAGAGACATTGTGGAAATATTATGAAATATGTGGAAATATGCAATGAAATTTTGTAAAATGATAAAAGAAGCATTAATTCATATTTCTAGACTATTATCTTATTCCCAACCATTATATAAAGCTAAGAAATTAAGATCAATAACAAATTAGTAAATGACGATTTACTGGTTTATTATGTATTTTGATGTTTTTACAAGGTTATCCGATATTTTCTTTTCTTATTTTTAATTTTTATTTATTATAAATTCTAATATATTTATTTCACACTAGTAAATAGAAATACATTTATTCCGATTTTTTAAATATTAATTTTATAATACATTATGTTTTATTATAAATTTAATAAACTGATTCTCCTTTTTGTAGTATTATGATAAATTCTGATTTCTTATAAAACTTAATGCATTTATTATGATTTTTAATACTAAATTTATAATAATTATGATTTAGTAGAAAATTTAATAAATTTATTCTGATTTTTATATTAAATTTAGAATATGATTTATTATAAAATTTAATAAACATTTTCTGATTTTAATAAATATTTAAAAAATATTAACTAGTTAATATTTTATTACTTGAAAAATATTTTATGTTTTATATTATAAAGTAATTAATTTATTCTTTTGTTTTAATTTTTGTTAATTCTTTTTTATAAATATTTTATCTGAAATATTAAATAGAAATTATTAACGGAATAATTTATATTAATATACTGTATTATATTAATATAATATACTAATATATTATATTATTAATGTACATTAGTTGACATCCTGTTGGCATCATGTCGACATGATAGGAAAAATTGACTTTTTTTTGGTTATTTGGACCGATTTGGTCGACATTTCCGAAATATAGGAAATGTCGACCGAAATAATGTAATTTTTATATTACCATCCATTTCCATGTCGGTGAGCCTCGACATCGACATATGTTTGACGACATTAGTGAAATGTCACAACATTTGAAACCGTGACATACATATACATATACATGCATGGATAGATTAGCACCATTGCAGAGGCAAACCTGTTCTTGGTTTTTGTTCTGGTAACTTTGTGCTGCATCATGTCACTTCCAACTATTGGATGACACAAGGAGGATTGTGCAAACATTGGCATTATCCGGATTAGCCCATCAACCCATTTGTCACCTCCAGGGTTTTTGATCCAAACCACTGTTTAATTATGGCTTTCTTGGCTCTTTTCTTCTTAAAAATCCTTGCATTTCTTTCTTCCAACATCGTTGAAATGACCACTGCTTTTCTTCTCACCATGCCTTTCAAATAATGGCTGTTATCATTCCCTAATCATCTATGAGTATTTGGTTTTCTTTTTTTTTTTTTCGTTTTGAGCATGTAAATAATGACCTTAAATATAGTGAGTTTTGGACTGTTATGCAATTCCTTACAGTCACTATAATATTTTAATATTCTTTACTAATTATTTTCTTCTAATGCCAAGTTTTAAGCATTGTTTATATAGAACCATAGTAAAATGTTAGCCTAGTGGTAATCACCATTACAACTACTATGAAAGTTGATGGTGGTGGAGACATTTAATCTATATTATTAAAGCTATAAGTAAAATTTATAATGTTACATGGACTCTTTGAAACATTGAATATGCCACAAATAAACATGTTTTGACAAATAAAAAATAAAAAATAAACATGTTTTGGCATTTCCAGGTATAGCACTCAAAGAAGCACACCTCTTGGCTGTCTGTTATGTGTGACCAAAATTTCTCACTCTTGAGCTGATGATTAGTCAATTTTAGATTTTTAATACTCAAAATATCTAGTACAGTCAAGTATAAATTGTTTTCACTGAAATATGCTTTTATGGTTACTTTGTTTTCTTAGAAGTTAGAATAAAAATATGCATATCCACCAATTCCCTAGTCCTACTTATTGCACTAACCAGGTTCAACACTACGCATCTTGCCAGGTTCCAATTACTGTACCTGCATCAATCTAACATCGGTTGCCATGTAGTAGAGTATGAAATTATAGATATCTTGGGTGCAAAATTTTTATGGGAAAAACATTTAATGGCATAATATACATAGCTGTTAATTTAGATATCACCCCAAAGATCGGACCTTATCTTTTTCATTGATTAAACCGGGGTACTATATTTTGTGATTAATAGAGCTTCCAGTTGTATCTAATTATCTGAATTGAAATCAGAACTAACTATCAGATATGGATCTTAAATATCAAATCCACTTATGAGTGGATTGAATATGCACTTACCCCAAATTTGATCTGGTTAAGATGTTATCCAATAATATTACCATACATTTAAATTATCAACAAAGTTGGTTAAGTATTGTACTTTTTTAGTCATCAATTAATTGAAGTTACTTTTAATTCATCCCATTAATAATATATAATATCAAAGTCATTTTTTGTTCATTTTATTAATAATATATCCTATCTAACTCTGACTCCTTGACAGCCTGAGTGGTTAATTTTAATGAGGTCAACTATAGTATACTCTGGCAAAGTTTTCAAGGCACCAAGGCGAGGCTAGGCGACAGGGGGGCGCCTTGTCGCCCTGTCGCCTAGCTGCCTTGGCGATGGATTTGTTTAAGTAAAAATCACATATCCTAGGGTAGTTCCCTAGGTTCCATACCAACTTTCTTTAATAACTATCCAAAATTTTCATTAGAAAATTATAAACTTCATGTTTAAGTCTAGAAAATCAACATATTTATGAGAAAAATTAGAAAGGAATGAAAGTTCAAAAAATATAGGGGCTGAACCCCTATTTTTGTTATAGGAAAAGAAGAAAAGAAAAGGTGGAAGAATGTGTTGATTAGACAAAATTTTAAGTTCTTCCCTTATTGGTTCAGATTTTGAAGTCATCGAGGGTTCAATACAGCAGTTATCAATGTTTGTGTTGATTAAGAAAATAATAAAAAGAAATTAGTTTATAAACACAATGAATATTTTTCTTTAATAATGTCCATTTTATAATTATAATATAAAAAAAGAACAATATAAAAGTATTTTGTTACACAGTATGCAAAAATTCTTGGTGACTGGGTGAGGCGAGCCTCCAAGGGCACCTTGCTGCCTAGGTGTCGCCTTGACAACTATGTACTCTGGCAGTGCATAAGATGTTCTAAGGTGTCATTATTGCTTCTATAAGCTGTTGTAAAAGGTAGAGCTTGAACTTTATGCCATGAACTACATCAGATTTGTTATCAATTTTTGTTGGCAACCATTCTTGTTCAGCAAGATCTAAGAGCTAGGGGAGTCTGGGTGCATATTGTTATTGTTAGAAACAAGATTTGACCTGAAAAAAGCAATGCCTATATCTTTGAAATGTCAACCCGTGTAAGGAACACATTTCAAGAGCTGTATGGTTAAACAGTTCCTTTTCCTAAAATCTTTTTTTTTTTTTTTTTTGCTGTTTCCAGACCGAGCTGGCTGATTATCTCTATGAAAGGCTCCATTCCATCCCCAATATCCGCATCTACGGTCCCATGCCTTCGGAAACTGTCCGCCGTGCTCCTCTTTGCTCATTTAATATTGTCAATATTCACCCAACAGATATTGCTACTTATCTTGATCAACAGGTAAAAGTACTAAAAGACGCTTTTTTTATGTTCTTGTTTTCTATTTTTTTTGTTCTTCCTGAATATAAAGTCAGGTGAGAGTAAAAAGAGACCAGAAAAGGGAAATGACGAATCCTAGTTATTTTGTAGAAAGTAGGGTTCCTCGAAATTTGATTTAGAAATATTTTATGTGAAATTACTGGGCCCTTTGGAGACAATATGGTTGTATGTCCATGTGTGCTTATTTCTCTTTTGGACTCCTTGTCGAAGTGCGTTTACACATTTAGAGTTTTATGCAATTTAGTTAATAAATTTTCAAGATGTGTGGTGCATATATTTCTTTTCAGCATGGAGTAGCCATTCGATCGGGTCATCATTGTGCTCAGCCTCTCCACCGGTTTCTGGGAGTCGGTTCAAGTGCACGGGCCAGCCTACATTTCTACAATACTAAAGAAGAAATTGACACATTCATTCTAGCACTAAAGGAAACTATTAGCTTCTTCACTTCTTTCCAATAGAAGGTATTTCCTCTACCTGGGTGTTTGTATCCCTGTTCAATATATACGATCTATTTGGAAGAAATTAGTGTCCTTGCATCTTTACAAATTAGTGTTACGTGAAACTTTTTTGGATTCGGTACTACAGGACCCACAGTTGTCAATCCCAAATGAACGTAAGAGACTCAGGGTGCTCGTGTGTGGTCAGTGGCCCTATAGAAGAGAGAGTAGTTGCCAGAGAGAGAGAGCATATTGTATTTACTATTTAAAAGTATGTTCTTTGAGTGCGAGAGAGAGCATTTTGATTGGCGCAATCTGATTTGAATTCGGACAAAAGAGATACTGTTTGCAGCTCCGTTTGTGTTAATAATATTACTTAGATTATAAAAAAAGGTATCCTTTTGGTCAAACAAAGGTAGCCTTGTTTGATGGGACTATGGGTGTTACGGTGCATTAAATTAGACAATAAGTGCCATCGTAAGGAGGAGCTAGGGCTGAGACTTTGATGGTGTATATGCTATTGACTATAGATTTGTCTTTTGAGAGCACAAAGCAAGCGGCAATGTTGGCACTTGGAAGAGACGCGGATGGACAAAACTTTGGCTCCCCACGTTCCACAGCCTTAACCATACCATTGTGCTTCATTGATTCCCATCGTACAACATAATTTGTCAACACATCCTAGCTATGTACTTGAATTGGTTGGGGCTGACTGATGATAAATTTTTGTAATATTTGAAGATTTTAGTTTATGATTTTATAAATAAAGTTTTAGATTGTTCAGATAAGAAATCTAAATCTATTATATATATATATATATATATATATATTAAAGTAAGGTTTTCAATCAATAACCCCCACCCTTTAGACACGTGACATTGTAAAATTTCAATAAATAAAATCTTAGAAGGGGTTAAGCTTTCACTATCAAAAAATTCTATCCACTCACAAAAAAGTGATAATTCCACGTTCTTAAAATTTTCAAACATAACATCCTATTGAAAAAATGTGCATCAGATGCATGAATTGGGATGATGATGATGTCTATACATCGAGTGGTTCTGTTATACTATTAAATCACGATATCGGAAGAGAAGATGTAATTGATACATGGGAGGGAGGTTAGATTTGAAATCAGGTGATTTCTCTTTAAACGGTGGATATCAATCATATAACATTGCAATTTGGCCATGGGTGCGGGTCTGCTAGTCCGTTTGTTTGGTCAAAACGGCTCTGACCTGGTCTTGGGCCTGAAACTGAAAGTGAAAGGTAAGGTTTGACACTTTGACCTTAGTCTTAGGCCTTGGCCAAGCAAAGCCAACCTTATCAATGTAATTGTAATGTATGTATTTGATAATTGCCTTGGCCTCACGTCAATATGATCATGGATCATCTATTTATTAATTATTATTAATATGTTTTTGATTTCTGGGCACGTTCTTTTCTTGAACTTGAAACGGGGCGAAAGCGAAGGATTAGCCAACCTAGAGTAAAATATATGTGAATCCAAAAGGGACATTATCAACTTTACCAAAAAAAAAAAAAAGCAGTAGTGGGACGACGTATGACGATCGAGTTGACCCTCAGCCATTCAGGACGCAGGGGATTACATCATTGACAAAACAAAATATCAGCATATATAGTCCGTCCATACTCCATAGGACTGATTTGAGTATTGAGTAAATAAACACTGATGAATGGATGATAATTGAATCCATAAAAGCTTCTCTTCTCTGCTCTTCTTCTTCTTCTGTCAGTGTTCTGTTTGTCTGTCTGTCTTGTCCACTCCCGGTCCTGCCCTGGGGGCCGGGGTTTGGTGACCAACCGTGGGACTCAGAGGACCGCGCCTTTCAAGTTTCAAGCTTCAAAAGAGTTCCAATAATATCTCGTCCAGATGAGATGACTGGATCTCTTGACGTGCACGGTGCATCATCCACTATCTATCTACCTACCTTTTTTTCCTTTTGGTCGTAGCTGACGCCCGACGGCGGTGGCTAGTGAACCAGTCACTTTACCCCCCACAATCTCTCCCTCTCTCTCTCTCTTAATATTCTTTACATAAAAATAAAATTTAAAATGGATAAAAACTTCGCCATTTGCCTTGGATGGAGCGATCCTGGGGCATGTGGTGTGGGACCCATTCCCCCCTGCCCTCCCACATGGCCACATCCACATACATGATTGATACGTGATACCACCCCATTATACAATACAGCATTATTGGGTTTGACTCTTTCTTCTCTCGAGTCCCGACCGGCCACCGCACCGCCTCCAGTAGTAGGTGTAGGTTTTTACTTTTTACCGATTGAGAGGAGATCGAGGGTCTGTGTGTATTTGTGTTTCAGTGTTGTGAATTTGTGATGTAAACGACAAACGATATATACAAAGAATTTGATATGAGGAGGGGAGGGGAGGCTCCTCTCTACCTAGTTTGTGTTAACTGTGATACATTGACTTTGCCTTTGTAACAACTTTAATTCTAAGAAGAGCCAAGAGCCAAGAGGTTGTTACTTGTTAGATTAAGGTTAGGTACTCGCGATTGCTGTAGATCCAGCAGCTGTCAGGATGTCACACTCACACTCACACTGTCATGGCCAATTGGCAAGTGTACAAAATTAGCGGATAAACACGCTGGTGGTGGCCGTATATTCCAAATAATAATTTGGGATAAGTGTACAAACTTTGAATCGGGGTATTTATATACTTAGGTTCGTGTTTGTGAGCGTCTATTTATGCATAAAAAAGTACTGATTATCAGAGGAAAAATATATTTTTAGCACTTTTGTAGTCTAAAAAGAGAATAATGTTGTGCTTTTTTGATAATTAACTTTTTTACCAAAATTAAAGCATTAAAGTATATGATATTTGGAGTATTTAATGATGAACTCGTACTTTTACACCATTTTTGAACAAACAAGATAAATGCAAAAATGGTTTAAAATATAAACCATATTTGTATTAATGAACCGAAAAATGAGTAAATATATGATGTACATATTTGCATTACAATCAAACACAATCTAAGACTCAATTTAGAAAGAATACAAATACAAATTTGTAGAATACAAAATCTTATATTTTGTATATATTTGCCCAGTATATATTTATATTTGTACTCCTTCCCATAATAGTTTCAGTTTGCAAATTCTATTCCCATCATTATAATAAGATCTTACGCTGCTCTAATTTTGTAATTCTGAGTGATAGGGTAGACTACTTTAGAGGAGACTGTAGAGTAGTAGTAGAGATAATCTCTCTCCTATACCGAATCTGCTCCTCACACAGGCGCTTCACACCGACTTCATCCTTCTCTTTTATTCGTTTATTGAAAGATGAAAGGGTCCCACCGTCCCAGTGATGAGCGCGGATGGGATGACAACTAACCCACTCACTCCCATCCCCATCAGTATCACTCATCACTCATCACTCATCACCCACTGAAACCCAGCTCCAGCAGTCAACAGCCAGTATTATCTTCTCCCTCCGCCAACTACCACGTCAGCACATGAATTATCGACCCACGTGTTTTATTTACAGGCTTCCAAGTAAGTATAAGAGCATTTTCTACGGTGAAGATGAAGGTCAAACCCACCAATTACCATTAATCAGCGACTCGGGCTCGAACTTCAAACTTCACGGAGACGGAGTGGCTTTAATCGGTCAAAGACTCAAAAGCTTCCTGATCGGATCTGCTCTTCACACCTGGTGCCTCACTGGCGCTTCATTCAAACGCAATGAAAACATTTTCCATATTTATTATTTTTCAACGGTGGATATGCATGTGAGACGCCCATTTGTGAAGAGCAGATCCCGTAGTATAAAAGTCAAGAGCTTTGCTTAATTGCTTTTCCACGTCTAAGCGTGGAAATCAAGGAATGCACACTACACTACAAATTTCCTCCATCACTCGAACCCTCCCACCTCTATTTCTCTCTCCCTCTCCCCTGTCCCTATTCCCACTCACTCTTATGAATATGCATAAATTAATTAATTATACACAAAAGGTCGTTTCAACACGCTGACAAAATCGCCTTATAAATCGGCTAGCAACCACGAGATACAAGTACAAACGTTCACCGATGATGATTACGATTCGCTGACCATATTAACCCTGAAGAATGACGATAATGACGCCGTCGACTTCGAGTTCGAGGCAAAATATATGGTCTTCCTCGTCAATGTCATAATCGGATTATTTCGAGTTCGAGGGGGAAATCGTCCATGTCAATGTCAATCTCCCCCAATTCTTCCTCATCAAAATATGTCTTAGGCAATATAATGTCGGGTAATGTTAACGGCAAGTCGATATCAAATCCAAAAGCGTCAACGTCACCGTTATCGAATCTGTCCAGTGAGTTTTGTCCGTCATAACGGAGCACTGATGTAGGACAAGTAGCCGTGGCCGTCAGCAACTCACCCCTCTTAACGACCGTTTCTGCTCTTGTGAAAGTTGGGAAGTTTGTAACGGCGTCGGGGCCCCTTAGTCTAATGGCAGCGTTATCATAAACGGTTGCCGCTTCCTCCGGCGTGTCATACGTCCCCAGCCACAACCGTTTACCCCGTGTCGGATCTCGTATCTCTGCGGCCCAACGTCCCCATGGGCGCTGGCGCACACCTCTGAATCTTTTCGGGAGATGTTCATCGGCTTCTTCTGGTACCCGTAATTTTCTTTTCTTCACGGACACCTCATAACCCACTTTAGCAGTTGCATCGATACCGATTTCATGGACGTGTCTCTTCACTCGCCGCAGGATTTCATTTTCTTCCTCGTCGTCGCTGGAGTCCGTGGCGTCGACGTCGGTGAAGATTATTCTCACTACTTTCTGCCGTATTCTACACGTCTGCGGCGAAGAACTGCCGGAAGTAGTCGATTTTTCGTTGGCTTTATGGGCCTGAAGCAGTTTAGATGTTGTGACAACATGTTCTGAAAATTTCAATCGGCACAGGGCGGATGATAACTCGGAATGACAGTTCCGGCACCTGCACAACGTGGGATTCATCGTACAGATGGCGAATCGACTGGGACTGGAGGGAGATCCGTTTCGGACACGGCATCAAAGCAAGCACGGGAATTTAAAGTATATATATGTGTGTGTGTACTAGTAGCGATTAATATCAGTGACTCGGTGAGAGAAGTAATTAGTTAGGCTAGGAGCGGATTTGTCCAGCAGATGAGTTATGTTACAGTAAGAAGGAGATTGTTGTTCATGTAAAGGATAGGAGAAACAGTAGAGCGGACTCAACTAGAAGAAGATCTACATCTAATACCTATATTTGTTGCAACACAAAACTAGGAAAAAACTCAAAATAAAAGAAAAGAAGACAGAGGGCATGATTTGAGAAAGTAGAGATGGAGATTTCTTTTCTTGTTCTGGGTGTTTGGTTTTAGACTTTAGTGGATACAGTTTTATACGCAAAAGGAATCTGGGTATAACGAAGGAGATGAGGGTTGGCTTCCAGCTTCTGATCTGGGAGTAATAAGAACTAAAACTTGGAACAGTTTACCTGTCCTTTTGCCAGAGACCCAGCCAGCCAGAATCAAGACTCTAGAGATATCTCTAAATTCTAGAGAGAAGACGGGAGCAATGAGCAAATTTATAGGTTGCATTCTGACTGTGAACTGGTGTCAAATTCACGAGTAGGATGTGATTTATAGGGGCAGAGGGCTAATAATAGGGGGCTGCAATTCAGAATTCTACATCGATGTGTTTTTTTACTTCTCCCTAAAGGGCAAAGACAAATTTGCCGCTGCCGCTGTCATTCACGTGGCATGCGGTTTATTCCCCTCCTAGCTCTTAGTAGAGGAGGAGGAGGTGGAGTACAGTCTACTCTCCTGTCTCCTCCCGTGCACTTCACAGATCACACTTCAGTTCAACCCTTGCCCTGACTTCGCTGCCCAGTATCAAGCTCTATATGACACGTGGCCCTGATCCATTGGAAATTAACGTCCCACGACTAATATTATCTCGGTTACTCTATTTAATACATTTATTATTAGCGTTTTAGTATATTGTAAGTTGGTGGTGAACACTACAATATAAGTATTAATTTAACCATTTTGAATTTAAGCATCCTCTAAAACATTTTTTAGATGGTATCAGGTTCATAAAAAAATGTTAAACATGTAGATGGTACCAAGGACTGTTGGCTTGAGCATTGAGAATCTGCATACTTGTCTAAGCAGATAAAAGGGGAAATTTTTATTTCACTGAAACCCAACTTACCCCCCATTAATGACATAATAACCCTTAATATTGGCATCATTTCCTCCCTTGTGTCATTGTTCTCAACTGCACAATTATGCAAAAATTTGTAATTAAGATGGGGGTAAATGAAGATTCCCCAAAGATAAAATAAAACAGAATCCAGATATATTTTAATCAAAGCAGTCAAATAAAAGTATAGCTGCCACATGCTTCAACTACAAGCAATTAGACTTGGTGATCTTGCATATGCCTGTTCCATTTGAATGCTTAGATTGAACCTAATAAATATTAAAGTGAATATGTGGTTATTTGATTGCTCTTGTAACTATTTCAAAAAAATACATAGTTTCTATTAGATGGGTAATTGTTGTCTTTAGGAAATTTAAATTAGGCATGCATGTTAATGTTCGATTAGATGCATTCTAATAGCAGAAATGCAACAGAAGATAATCCTAAAATTAGAAATTTAAGAAATGGAAAAAGAACTTTCTATATGTTTCTTCCAAACATTAGAAAATCACATAAATGGATTCACCTGCATGTAAAATTCTCCTTCAAGTGTATGCTCTTGGTCTCAAATTCATCATTCTAAGGTTAGCAACCTTTATTATTATTATTATTATTATTATTTTGCACTAATTTTCTTGCAACCATTATTAGCTAAATATGTATTAAGCATTCATAGATCAAGCACTTATAGGTTTTCCAATATATATAACTCACCATAAAGGCATTTTCAAATTGGGAATAAGAATATATCCTCAAGGGGTACAAGAAAGAATTTTGAATGCTAAAATATATTTAAGTCTTGCAATTCGAAAATGTGTACAAACAGAGAATCAATTTGCTTTAAATTACAAAATGAATCAAATTTTTTACTAAAATTTTCGTAAATATGGTGATATTAATTTCATCACTTTTACAATACAAAATTTTGAATAATGATGCACCATTTGCACTAATTTTACATTTCGTTGAGCATTTGATGAAGTCTAGGGTTTATATCTATATCACTCCTTGTTAGCTCACCTAGTAACTAGCATTCTAGGCCTAATGCTTCCTCATCTTCCATGTGAAAGGATGTCAAAAGCTCCCTTTATTCTTATCCCCAAAAAACATTTTTGTTTCCCTCTCCCATAAATCCTGTCATATCCCTTGTTAGTAAATCCCTTTAAAGCCTTCTTCTTTTCTTGTTAACTTTTAGTTAGATTGTTTCTATACAGAGGAGACTATGACCCGACTCATTCAAGTCCACCAAGTAAATAAGTCACCTGGTTCAAACTGTTTCTACGAGAATTTTGGTTACCAAAAGGACTGATCATCTAGAGGTATTATAACAATGTTGAATGGTTCAATTAGTAAGGCCACTTTTGGCTTTAATGGTAATGCACAAAACAAAGAGTTGTAATAAAACATTGAACTGGTTCTCCAAAGAAAACTGCCCACAAAAATAATAAAAAACTACATTCCTAGCGTATGCTATGACTTGTTAATGATATTTTGACCTAAACCATGAAACAATATCCATCGGCACAAAAAACAGGCAAAACCTCTTGTATTAATCAAGCTCAAAAATTATTGGATTCATTTCATCAGTATTATACAAAACTGGAGTCTACTACCATAATCTAATTACTCAAAAATTACATGAAAAAAAATTAATAATTCTCTAAACCCTGAAAAAAAATATATCAGATCCTTCACTTTCCCTATTAGCCCAAGCCAACAGGAATTCCTTTTTGTCTAACAAAGTGCACAACCTTTTGTTTCTTTTTCTTTCTCCAGATTAACATGAACCAATTTCAGAATTGAAATTAAAAGGTAAAAACATGGAAATCTTGCAGAAACAATCACAGAAATACAAGTTGAAAGGTCTACTATTTTTCCTGGGGAAACTAATAGAAACAATCATGAAAACCAACGTGTACTATTTCATAAGGATGTTAATAATATATTGATATTCCAACAAAGATCAATGAATCTAAAAGTATTGGCATAAAAAAAAAAAAAAAGAAAGAAATATAAAAGCATGAATCATCAAAACAATCACCAATTTTTCATCTAATTAACAAAGCCAAAAAAGGCATTGAACTAATAGAAAACCACTTATTAAATCAAAAGAAAGAAGGTGGCGGGGAAATAATAATAGATTAGTTCAATGATTTTGGATCAAGTTTCAGGTATAGTGCATAATTGAACGAGTGCTTCCCTTCTGATTTGTCTAGTTGATCAGATATTGAGAAGAAAGCTCTAGTGAGTCCAAGTCGATCCCTAGCTCAGTTCAAGTTGATCAGATATTGGAAGCTAGTGCTGCCATTCCACCTAATGACAGACCTTCCATGGCTGATGCAATCTCGACCTTCCTCGAATGTACTAGCTATAGCTTGGGCAATTAGACTAATCACCAATAACATAACCTTAGCCAGAAAACTAAAGCAAACAACCCACTCAGAGGACTCAAGAAAGCCAATAACAATGAACGCCAAACACATCAATTAATATAGAATGCACCTCCCATATTCCTAACACAAGAGAAGCATCTATGACAAGTTAGTCAAAAGAAAATGAAATTTCTGAAAAAAAAAAAGAAGGGCTTGTTCCTCAAACCAAAAATAAATCCTAGGCACAATTTGTTAAAAAACAACAACATTAACACTTGGAAAAACAACTCAAAAACAATAGCAAACGAAAAACAAAACATGAGGGCTTTCCCCCTTTTCTTGATATTGAAGATTACCCCTTGGGGAAGGTGCTCGAGTAGGTTCAATTGGAGGTTTCAAGCTTTCTACCAGTGCTGGGCGTCTCCTCAGAGAAAGCACACAGTCGGCAACACTTGAGTTAAGTGCCTGTAACGGTGCATTTAACAAAGGTATATACAGGTAGCCATTAAAATTAGGGGTATCAAATTTTGAATTGGAGATTTGACAATAATTGAATCGAATTCGGATAAGACTTGATTCGATTTGATAAATATCCGAATTTGATCAATTATTTAATTCTTATATATAATAAATATAAAATTTAAATGTTTTATATAATCTATATATATATATAATAATTAAATTATATAAATAATTTATATTTTTATGTACTTTATGTAAGTAAAATATTTATTTTATATATTTATTAATTACCTAAAATAATTAATTAGTCAAATTCGAATCGAATCAAATATTTGAGTATTTAATTGGATTCGAATTCAAATGTTAATTTTCAATATTCGTCGGATATTGAATCGAATTTGGATATCGATTTTTTTAATCGGATTCAAATTTAGAATGATATTGCCTGGTCTGATTTGAATTTGATCCGTTTACACCCCTAATTAAAACAACCATTAATAATTAGAAATGCCAATAAATGAGAATAATTAGCAATGAAAACACTTGCTATAAAAAAAATAGCAATTAAAATACTTGGTTTACCAAAAAATGATGATTGAAAAACTTGGAACTGCACATGTGCAAGGATTGAGAGTAGAGAGGCCTACATGTGAGAGCTGTGGTGTCAGGTCTTTGGCCCTCACACATTCCTCTTTATTATATAGATATAGATTATTAAACTCCCACGTTTCTCTTCCTCTCTCATCTCTTCATTTCTTCTTCTATAACATGGATGAAAAATTGATGTGGATCGGTCTACATCACACTTTATGACAAAAACCAATATATGCAATATCATTATCTATAGTTGTTTTGAACTATGAACAAAACTATCTTATAGGTGTAGTTTGAACTGGTTCACACTACACTTGTTGATTCTATACATCTTATGTATAATTTGTGGGATAATTTTCACAATTGGTCATGAATAAATAAAAACATAATTTAAGTAAAAAATAATTTGAAATAATAATGGATAAAATTAAACACCAATACATAATTACTAATAACATAAAATAAATACATTTTTAATTATAATATTATCTTTAGTAATAAACAATTTAAAATGAATTTCAATATAAATTAAAATATGTTAAATGATTAAATAAAATGAGGGTAATTGGACCAATGTAACACAAGTGCGTTACATCGAATTTTTCCCACAAACTATCCACCCCATTAGAGGTGGAGCCAAATATATTGGTGGGGTCCTTGGCCCCCGCAAACTTTCTCTTAAAACTATCATTGAGTGGAGGTTGGGTTAAAAATGTAGTAAATAAGAGTTCACATCAGTTCCCCACAAGGGGGCGCCCCACAATGTCATACAGCACATACCAGTCATGTATTGGGAACATCTCCTGGTGATGTCTCATCATTTCTTGTACTAAAGAAAAACTTGAACTTAAATGTTAAGGATCACTCTCTAACCCTAAAAAAAATGTTTATTTTTTCTTTATATATGTAATACATCTAAACTTTCCAACCCCAATTCTCTTGAAACCCTACCTCTTCTACTCTCTATTTCATTTTCTAGTTTAATTTGACTCCCCCAAAAGAAAATTCCTGACTCCATTGCACCCGATGATATGTTACATTCACGAAAAAATACTATGAATGATAAATTGAGTTATGACTCATCCCTATTTATAATATACTCACACTATCGAACACCCTCTTAATTTATACTATTAAAACCAATAACGGCCATCACCAATGGTAACATTAGTGAATCTAAATCAGTTGAGAGAAAGATCGATCATATTCTTACGGAAGAAAATATCTCGCATAAATTGCGATCCATGTTTTTGTGTTCCACCCATGTCCCATGTCCTACCCGAAACAAATACATCCAATTTAAACATTGGCTGATGTATCTTGTCCTATTCTAATTAAACATATCAATTTATCACATAAAAAGTTAAAAGAGCGGGAGGATTTCAGTCTTTACCCATTTTCTTCCACCATAATCTCTTATTTAAAGAGGTTAGAGAGGCTTTGTTGAACTTCCCATCTGTGGCCAAGTAACAACAAAAAATTCATTTGATTTCATCTCACTACAAGTACAGTTCATATCTATTTCAAAATTTAATAAAATGTCAAGTAACATGAGAGCGAGCGAGCGAGAGAGAGAGATAAGTGACCAGTGGGGATGCAAAGGAGAGAGAGCGAATAGGGTGGACACAGAAAAATGGGCCCAAAGACACTAGCCCACCTAGTTTGAAATTGTCATTTTCTACTAGACCCTTGATAAATATCATAAATTTGATGTATGATTTTCTTACTTTCTTATGCTCTAAAGTCATGAATATCGGTAGGGGATGATATTAAGCTAAATTCAATCCTTCTTGATTCGTATATTGAATCTACTAAAATATATCTAATGCATAATGAACTAAAGTATTATCATATTGATTTTGTTGTTGCAAGGTATATGAACTTATTATATATTATCTGTTGAATTTAATAATGCTTTAATTTAAGTGAATTTTTAATCATGAAACTTCCAAATTTATCAATGTTATTTTGTTTATCTCTTATTTACATAAATGAAATTAAATACGGATTCTAGACTTTATTCACCTACCTGACCCGTCCACTCTCAAATGTAGTGTTTTTTGCAACGTTTTTGAACCGTCATTGATTCGGACGGTTGGACTGTTTGGTTTAGGAACTGTCCAGGTAATCGATTTTGTTTTATCCAAAACCCAGAATCTGGTCAAAAACCGTTGACTCAGACGGTCAAACCATCAACTCATTCAATGATTTTTTACTGCTTTTATATTTTTTTAGTTTTGCTGTCAGAACAGGGCCGTCCATTTAAACCGAACTATCGGACTGATGACCTGGAAACCAAAGGCCAAAACAGTTGTGTTTCCGGATCCTATTTTATAACGTTTGTTTTTTGTATTTCCATGTGCTGAGAAGGTTTAAATTCTGAAAATCCCTCCCAAAACCCAGTTCATTGCCATCACTACTAAAATGTAGCAGTAGCCCTTGGATGGTGCGAGATGCAAATATGCAATGAAACAATTAAGTGGTAAGTGTTCACGATCTTGCGTGTTTTGGGTCCAGAGTCGGAAGCAACAACAATTGTTTGCAAAGGCGAATTAAAAGCCCGCCCTTGCCCTTGTTAAAGGATAATTAATCGAGATCACATCAGCGCCCCACATGTACATGTTGATATATGTATTGTAAATATCTTCCATATTTATCATTGAAAGATATTTTTAATACACAGTTGGGATATGCTGTGGCGATGTGAATTCTAATTAATCAGCAGAATATAAAACAGGCCTACATACGTACACTTTAGTCTTTAGTTGTTGAAATTTGGACAATCAAAAAGGCAAAAACAAATGGACCCAATTAACCAACCAACAAGAAGAGACCCCTTTGGGCTTAAGAGGCCATCGAGGATTATATGTATTATTTATTGGATAAATTGTTAACTTCCTCTTAAGTTTTTGACGTTTTTGAAACTTTTTCTGAATTTTGGTAGTAGCAACCACTTCCTTTATACTTGTTGACACAGTTGCAAGTAGACTCCAAGAATACTCTAACAAAAAAACATGAAAATGTCAGAAATACTTATACAATTACTACTAAAGCTCGTTTGTGCAAAATATATATATATATATATATATATACAAACTTTATAAACAACAACAAAAAAAAAAGAATTTAAAGTTGTAACTTCACTTTTGATTGATTGAAAAGTTAAAAAATGAAAGAACTTGGGCTAGTAATTCATGTGAGGAAAAGATTTGAAAAATAAATATTTTGGTAAAAAATAAATACATGAATATTTTAGACATTTTCATGTCTTTTTTTTTTTTTAAATTCTAACAATGGGTCTACTTACAATTCGGCAATTTACTCTTATTTATTTAAGAGTTAAACAAACCAACCACAACTACAACTACCCGATCTCATAATAACTAACTACTTTTTGGTTTTTGGATTTGGTCCCCAGCGGATCTTTCATAATTAAATTAATCAATGCCCATTTTCTATTATTCTTTCCTTAATTACTAATTATTGCATATATGCAATTATGCATCTCGATCGGGTCGGGTTGCAGCTCTGAAAAGTAACAAACCGATTCAGTGTGAAATTATTTTATCATTATGAAGATTTAAAACAGACAAAAGTGGTAGTTATTTTTCATGCATATTTATAATATATAATTCAAATTGTTTTATGTTAATCAAAACCCTGCAGAAGTCAGTCAGCTACGTGTGTTCCATTTAACAATATATATATATTGTTATGCATTTCCCCTTTTATTTGTTGATTGTTGCTGGAGCCCACCCGCATCTACACACCCACAGACACCTTTTTTTTTCCTAGCTGCAACCCACTTTGTACACTTGTCTTATTATTCTAAATTATTAGTATGTAAATAAATAAATAAAGGCATAGATTTAGGTGAAAGGGTTCATTCCCATTTCCTAATGACTAGTTAAAGAGTAAATATATTATTTAATATTATGTAAAGGTGTTTAGGATAAAGACGAATTCGCAACAACATCCCAGATAGCGTGTCCCACAGCTCATTCCAATTATGTATTGAGGATATCTTCCATGACAAATAATGAAATATATTCAAGGGTATATTTATAATCTATCTGTCATTACTAAACGACAAAGTAATAAGTTTTTCAGTTCAATCATTTCAGCTGTTATCAAACATATCCTTAGTCCGTCTTGTTAGTAAAATGTACATGATACATCTTGCGCACATGAAATAATTTCACCAATCTTTACCAAATAGTTTCTTGATTGAATTGAAATTTTTTATTCTGTAGGTTAGGCACCCTTCATGGTAAAAATATCAGTTATTGGAATTATGAAAGCAAGATTCCATATGGTTTCTAATTTGCCCAAACTTCGGTGAGTCAGAATTAGCCTCTAATTATTAATTTCAATAGAAGGTTTAACATGTTAAATTGCAGAAAAAAGAGAAAAAAAAAAAAAGCAAGCAACTTTGACAAAACTATGATGGAAATGAAAATTGAGATGATGCCACGATCCAAAACCCTAGGGTAGTTTCTTTTCTCTACTTTTTTTTTTTTTTTAATTCTTTATAGAGGCAAGTCTCTATGCAAGGTTTTAGCATAGCCACTCCCCCTCCCTAGGTGGGTCTGACCAAGTTCTTTGGAAACAGGAGCCCCAACTTAGATTCAATCACTGAATTATCAAGTTCTTTGGAAACAGTTAGTGAATTTTCCATTCAAGAAAGTTGGGATCATGTTTGAGTGGATATTCTGGTAATCCCAACTTAAATAGAAGAGACAAGGATTTGAGATTGTTAATTTTTTTGTCAACATTTATGGTTGATGAAGAAAAATAGATCACTCGAAGGACATTTATGTCTTTTTCAAATGCCACTTAACGGCTGGTTAACATCTAGTTAATAGCAAGAACTGAATTGTCATGTTTTCAAAGTTCAGGTACTGAATTGTTGCATTTTAAAGTTCGGGGACCAAAGTGACACTACACCCAAAGTAGAGGATAATAATCGGGAATTTTTCCAAGTTAATATCCACAACTGCAACTGATGGGAATGGGAATTAATGGGTCTGTTAACTGCCCAAGGCTGAAGGGCACAAGAGAGGACATTCCTCCTACTCCCCTCTATTTCCATGGTCCATTAGAATTAAATTTAGGGCAACAAGGCAAGTGCCACCCACACCCACATACATATCTGTGTTGTATATAGGGGCGAACATTATTAGGTTAAAACTGAAAGATGGAATTGAAAATTTTGGTTTTTGGTTTTTTTGGTATGGTTATTTTGGTTTTATAAAATTTCAGTTTTGGTTTTCAAGTTTAAAAATTCGATTAACCAAAAAAACCGAATTAATCAAACTTTATTATCTATAATATATATTAACATGTAATACATATATAATATGTATAAATTATATTATATTATGTATTAATATATAATTTATTATATACAATGTATAATATATATTTGTTAATATATAATATATATTAAAATATATAATATTAAAATTCAGTTTTAACCAAAATAACTAAAAATCAAATAAAAATTTCAGTTTCGGTTATTTCGAATTATTCAGTTCGAAATAAAAGGTGGAATGGGGGAGTAGCCGCCCCGCCTGGCCTCACATTAAAGGCAAAATTCATCAACACCAACTCCCCACCTCTACCCTTATTGTTCCTTGATTCCTACACACCGGCCACCACATTCCATAAATTAAACTTGAAACTTGGAACTTAGAAGCAACACTTCTTGTGTAAGGCAAGCTACCGTGCATGTGGAAGTTTTGATAAATTAAAATTTACCCATGAATTTTGATAAATAACACCTGATTGGCTATCACATTTATGATTCCAATTGATTAATCAGAATTTTTTCAGATGTTATATCTTTTTCTTATCATAGTAGAACCCTTCAATCAATTCACCCAATACCCCAAATCACATATTTAACTATCTTCTCGGCAGCAACATCCATCTCTCATGATCTCCCAAAATATATAACTAGGTTTGGAGATTTTACTGTGAAGCAAATTCGCTAGGATTCTTAGATTCTAGTATATTGGTGAGAATGGTATGGGATGAAAGGATTCTTGGAAGCATCAAGGTGGAGCATCTTCGCCAGAGAAGACCAAAAAATCCCTCCAGGGAGATGGTCCCTACAAATCCCCAGCACTTCAAAATTTATACGGTGGATCATTTAATCCATTATCTAATTGTGCAAGTGAAGCTTGTTCCATAGGCGTGCATCACACACCACACACCATATTGTTTTTCCTCTTTGGTCAAGCTAGGATAGGTTGCGGTGTGAGCGTGGGCAAGTGTACGGTTGTACGCGTGCACCACACACCATATTGTTTTTCCTCTTTGGTCGTTTGATTCTTAATCAAATTTTAAATTTAATTTTAATGTTTAAACGTTTTCTTCCTCTTCTATTTGTATCTCTTCCAACTGGTGCTTGTTTTGGAGAGACATTTCTCTGTTTGTGAACAGACATCTCTATGCATGTTTGGGTGACTAAAAACACTTTATAAATAGAATATTGGTCGACCTAGTTACATAGAACCCACAGCATAGTTTTTACATTCTCTGTCATTCATTCATATTTGAGCATTATCTTTGAATAGTTCGTGGAAGTTTGATAAGTGAGTGCATGCCTAATAGTAGCTTGTGGATTATTTTATCTTAGCAATTAATTTACATTCATCTGATTGCATCATAGGGGCAAATGCGACTTTAATAAGAATGACCAAGTGGCACAACTCTTCTGCATTTCGGGTTCGGAAAGTGTTGACTAATAAGTTCCCTTATGCCTTATGTTTATTATTTTTACAACAAATTTGAACTTCAAATAAATCTAGGGAATGTAGGTATGTGCTCAATGGGTCATTTAGATACCAATCCAAAATATTTGGCTTACTCACAAAACATTTTAGGTGCTCACCAAACCATGGGCCTATTTTGCAAACTAAATTGGTAATATCAATTTTTAGAAAACCAGTAACTCAAACCAAACTAAAGTTAATCGGTATTTTGATTTTTATAATATATTTTATAAATAAATATGTATATATATAATAAAAAGTATATCGATCGGTTCGATTAACTATTAATTTTATATAGGTTAACCAAAATTGATTAATCAAAACCGAACTACTGGTACCTTCACTATTTTGAAAATATAGAAGCGGTCAATACAGGAGCTCTAAAATTAACGGGGTGTCCCCTTGATCCGATGAGGTTTGGCTTTAACGGTAAGTGAACCAAACCATGAGATCCTCACACAAGGCACCTCACAGTCACATCCCACTGTGCATTGATTGAAAACATATGTGAGGTCAGTGTGAGGCGCATGTGTGAGGAATAGATCCGGTCTCCCAAACCACACAAACAACTCACCAGCGGAAGCCAGCTATAACAGATGAAGTAAATGAAAGAAAGTGGGGAGGGGAGGAAAGAGATGAAGGAAATGAGAGGGAAAATAGAAAGAAAGATAGTGAGGGGGAAGAGAAGTAGACGAAAACGGACCAAAGAGGCTGGCGATGATGCTTCCTATTGGTCGATTGAAACAAAGAAAATTTCAAAAAATAAAAAAAAGGGAAAATGAGGCAGAAGAGGCGAAAAGAGAAAATGAAATAATCACACAAACTGAATGGAAAGAGAAAATGGAATAATAAATACACAAGAATGGCAAAGGGCAAAGACTGTGCAACCAACTTATGATGGGGAAGAAGAGAAAAACTGGGTGGAAAGGAAGAGAGAACGAGTAGAAACAGAGAGGTGTAATGTATCCAGTGTTCAAGGGCATGATCCAAAGCAATTCGTTAAGACCGGAAGCTGGAACTCTTCCCCACCATTTCCGGCATTCTCAGCTCCGCCACAACAGCAACCCATCCACTCAATAGACCTATAAGATAACTCCATCAACATGAGAGAGCGAGAGAGAGAGAGAGAGAGAGAGAGAGAGAGAGTCCATTTATTCATATACCAACCTTTGGTCTTCGTTCAATTTCCACAGAGGCTCGTTACAACGTTCATGTCTACTGCAACAAGAAAACTCGTGTTCTTAATAAACTCACACCCACGTAACTAGAGAGAGAGCGAGAGAGACGGAGAGAGTAATGAGAAAGAATCATGTTTCCAGAGTAGGAAATACGACAGCCAAAGAGAGAAAAGGAAAAAAATGAAAGAAACTTTATTTCAGTCATCACTACTTCGTGCCTCCTCCCTATCAAATAAGATTTTAGGCCTTTTTATTTCAAAATCAGATGCTTCTTCAGCAGCAGCAGAAATCTAATCTCCTTGTGTTCTTGAGTTTTTTTGTTTTTATACCAAAAAAATGAGAGGTGGAGACGTGGCCGAACTGAGAAGACATGTCATCCACAGCTTTAGCCAAGGAGGCAATACATGGCCAACTGATCTCAAGAAGACGAGAATTTACCGTCTGTTATTTTTAACATATCCATATCTTTTCACCATAAAATATATCCATATCTATACCCGCAATGTCCATATTTTGAACCCTGTCTACCAGTACTATTCATGCGACGACATTGTTAGTACCTTGAGAGACAAAGTTAACTCATGTAAATGTAGTGATGGCGTAAAGTAGTATCTAATCTAATACGCTACAATTGTATGTAATTATTTTCCAATGGAACGGACAAGGTTATCGATCCTTATTGGACCTGGCGAAAAGTTTACCCAACCCAATTCAACCCCAAAAAAAATTGAATTTGAGAATGATCCGACCTGACCCAACCCAGAAAAAACTGGGTTGGGTTGGATTGGGTCATGGGTCAACCCGCTAATTCGGTTTTAATTGGAATATTTATGTATTGTTAGAAATTTCCACTTTTTAATCTTTACTATTTAATGTTTATTCTTTGAATTGTTAAATGTTCAAGTATTTTATTTTATTTTTCAAATTTTAAGATTAATTCTTTTGATTTTTGCATTTTCTTATATTTTTTCTTTATTTTTTAAAATTTAATTATTTTTTTGGTTGACTTGAATTGACTTGTGGATCAACCTAACCCGAACATTTAGGGTCTAGCATTTCTCAACCCAACCTAAAATCAACTCAAAGTATTTTGACTCAAACCAAACCTGACCCACCCAACCCAATTTTCAAGTCTAATCGTTATGGGTAATAATTAGGGGTGAGCAAATGGGTAAGTTCTACCCAAAACCAAATAGAACCAACTTCAAACTGGCCTTGAACCGATGCTACCCAATTTGTTACAGGGTAGGGTCTGGTCCCAAATTCTTGGAACCGACTCCCCATGATTTAAAAGGTGCGCCTAGGTGCATAGGCGAAGAGCATTTTGGGGTTGTGCATCACCTAGGTCCTAGGCACAACCCTTTCAAAAGGCACTAGGCATGTGCCTAATGCATCTTGCCCCTCAACCCATGTGTGCGCCTTTTGAAAATTTGACGCTATTAGTTAAAGTTGTTCGTTCATTCATCATAATAAAATATTTTCTTAAAAAACAATTAGAATTATAAATTTATAATTTTTTGTGTGAGAATTAACAATTTAACACCTAACATAGACTTGTTTGGGCTTGTCTCGAGGGGTATGGCACAAAGGCGACTCGTAAAATAAAAAATGTAATATGTTTTACATTACATTAGCTACTTGAAGTAATACAATTGAGTGAAAAAAAAGATATTAGAGGTTTTACATGCTTGAAAATGTTTTATATGTTTGGTTTTATTTTTAAATTCTCATTTAAATATGCTTTACATCTTATGTTTATATATTTTAATTTTAGATAATAGATTTTTTAAAACATTTATTTTAAAGTTTAAAGTTTATATTTTTTATTAATATTATGTTTAATATTTTGGCTTTTTTATTTTTTATCTTTTTTTTTTTTGTATTTTTGTGCCTTGATTCAAAAAAAGCACACACCTCAGGCACAAATTGACCCCTATGCCTTTTTTGCAACTTTGCTGAATCCCACCAAAGCCGATTTCAGGGTCTAGAAATTTACTCTACCCAAACCAACCTTAATTGACACTTGGTGGAACCAACCTTGTTAAAACCTGCCTTGGAACCAAGCTTGCCTTGAAATAACCCCATTATACTTTTGAATATGTGAAAGTTTGAATCCAAGCATTTATGGTTACAAAGGCCATGATCTCACTTAACCATTAAGTTAATTAAGTAATTCAATCATTTGTTTTCATTTTAATATTTGAGTGTATATAATAAATAGTGTAAAAGGTAATATTTATAAAATTAAAATTTAATTTATAAGTTTTCAACCATATAATCAAGTTTTTAAAAGCATGCTTTTTTTTTTTTGTGAAGAAGAACAAAGAAAGTACAGGTTCCAAGGCTAGAATCATCGAGACCAAAACCAACCCTGAAATCGACCTTTACAAGATATATTCTAGTTCCAAAAACCTGAAATCAACCCCTACAGAATAGATTCTGGTTCCAAAAACCTGAAACCAACCCCTACAGGATAGGTTCCAGGTTCTGAACTTCTGCCATAGAACCAAACCGACCCAACCCATCCTCACCCCTAGTAATAATAAGGGGGTCTTGCGGAAAATAAAATAACATCACGGTTGGACTTTGCTATGAAACAGCCATATAAAGAGATCTGCACCAAATAAAATATAGATTGCATAAAATCAAGGATTTCAAGAATAGACAAGCAAACTAAAAGAAAGCAGCAACAAGGCACCCTTCTAATACAGTTAAAGTTTAGCCCCCTTTTTGACGTCCCTGGAATTACATTTCACAAAGCCCAGAGTCTTTGAGATTTCTAATCAAACTGTCCACGAACACGAATTTTGCTGAAAAAAGAGGAAAAACATATGGTCTGGTCTACACATTCCTTCAGAGACAGGACTTCTGGCATCATCCCATGGCATACTTCTGTGTCCAGCTGCGAGCAGTGGACTCGTACTTGTTTCGATCAGTTTTGTACATGTGAGCAATCTCAGGCACAAGTGGATCATCAGGATTTGGGTCCGTTAGCAAAGAGCAGATGGAGAGCAAGACCTGATTAGCATCAAGTAAAATTGGTGGTAAGATCCAGAAATCCTAAAGCTACTTCTTATCCATAAATCCAGTAAGGCTGTGTTTGGTTTGAGGGAAAGGGAAAGGTTGTAGAGGTTTCCCTACCTTTCCCTTCCTTTCCCTACTTTTTTCTTCAGACCAAAGATAGCCTAAAAGAATTTGTTTTCCCATGCATTTGTATTAGTGCAAATAAAATTGCATTGCAACCAAACGCAGCAAAAGGTACTTGTAATTTTGAACAAGACAGAACTTTGAATACCAAGACTACTATCTGTTATCAATTTTTTATAGTTCAATCTCTCACCATCAATGACAAACTATTTAACCCGCCAGCATCAGATTATGGTTAAAAAGATGTTTACTCTTTTCTAGCATGGCCAAGTTCGATGGTTCAAACGAGGAAAAAAACATCAAATACGCTAACTTGATGATTTTATAGAGGGCGGGAAGGTAAACAAAAGAACAGCTTAATAAAACAACTCCAATAAACGAGAAATGCATGGCATAGAATACTGTTTGAACCATTGATCAGGAACTTCCCCTCACTATATTTCTCCTTAAGTGATGAATACCGTTAAGCGGCACCTTAATTTATTAGCATAGAATAATCCTCCAATTAGTTTCTTCATCACAACTAACATGCCTTTTCTTAACATTTCTCAACTTCTAAGAATTTACATTATCGAGCTCACAGGCCTTTGTGCTGGGCCCATTAAATTTTAACAAATGCTCAATCCCACCCCACGCAAGTTGCAGCCCTAAACATGCATTTTATCTTTTTGATGATACTATTCAAACCTGTCCACTGTTCCAAAGCTAGACATAAAAAGTGAAACCATAATTAAGGCCCCATTTAGGAGAGCTGACGCTTATTTTTAACTGGTTCACAACAGCAGCTAAGGAATAGCAGTTGAAAAGAGTCGAATATACAACTATGGTGAAAAGGACAACTTTGGCTGAAAGACCACATTTGATATGAGAGCCATGCAAGTGGCTGAAAGACTACTTTGGCTCTCCATATTTTTTAAACAGCTACTGAATTAGGGATAACCATAGGCCGGGCCAGGCCTGGTTGGGCATATATGCATAAATAAATGAAATTTTAATTTTTATAAAATTTTAAAATATATGATGTATAATATGTGAATTAAAAGTGCATGGGGCCATACTAGCCAACTAGGCCAAACTTGGCTTGGCTTTGGGCCTAGACAAAAAAATAGGGGGAGGGCTTTCATTCTAATTCCTATGCTAGGCATGTCTTTCATTTTATAAATGAAGTTAATCATTCTAATTCCTAAACAATGTGGAACTGGGGACAACGCTCAATAATGTTACTCGAGTGTGTTGTCCCAAGTCCTAGTACCCTACATTGCTTAGGAATTACAAAGAACGCCTTGACTAGGAGTACAATTCTCATACATGAGTTGACCCGTTTGTCAACTCTTTGTATGTAAAACAAAATATCTTTGCATATATATATATATATATATATATATATATATATATATATATATATATATATATATATATATAATACATAATATTTTATATATATATATATAATTTATTACAAATAGTATATTATATAATATTTTATAATATAAACATATTGTGTATGCATATGTGTGCACACATCCCAGCCAAGCTGGGCTGAAATAATCACCCTTAGTAGGCTACTACTGAATAGTTCAGTTCAACCCATT
The DNA here is from genome assembly GCF_056320005.1 of Nelumbo lutea. Lineage (NCBI taxonomy): Eukaryota > Viridiplantae > Streptophyta > Magnoliopsida > Proteales > Nelumbonaceae > Nelumbo > Nelumbo lutea. Next base: position 697,101 of record NC_142685.1, on the reverse strand, counting down.
CATCATGGTCAACCAATATAAGGTGAAACAACTTTAGAAGCATGGGACCTCTTTTCTGGCATTGATATTTTTTTTTTTTCTAAATATCAACATGATCTAGACAGCATACTTTTCCTAGTCAAAATAAACAAAGTGGTTCAAAAACATATTTCCATCTATCCTTCTCTTACCAATAATGATTCTTCAAAGAAACAATAACAGCCATGTATGAGCAGAAGGCATAGAGTATTTAATTATAAGAATCATGTCTAAAAACAGGATTGACTACAAGAACACTTGGCATAATTGGGAAAACACACAACAAAAGCTGTCTCCCAAAACATACCTTTGAGATGGTAAGAGCAGGACTCCATTGTTCTTTAAGGATGTCTAGGCAAATGCTCCCATTGCTATTGATGTTGGGGTGGAAGACCTTGGTCCTAAATGCAACCTGAATGATGAAGATAATTAGCTTCCTCTAGCAACAGAACTTAATCAAAACCAATGAAATATATGCTATGAAACTGCAATGCAACGATAAAATGTCTATTTATGCCTCAAATGTAATACATAACTGGAAAACAATATTTGCTAGAATTATCCATATATAACATATGGAAAGGGGATCATTGTAGCTCAAACCATTTGTTTCCTTTTCACCCATGTTTGTGTTTTTTTTAATATGCATCAAAATAAATGAAAAGCAAATAAGAGCAGATCCATTGCTTACTGACCTATTGAACTGGGAAAATAAGAATAGATCCATTTTAGCTCAATGATAACTGGTTGGTTTAAAAGGTTTTCCAAGTAAACCAAGAAAAAACAGAATTAGGCTCCTTTCCATATTTTGAAAACCAGACTGAGCTTTGAACTAGGAAAATAAGAATAGATCCATTTTAGCTCAATGATAACTGGTCGGTTTAAAAGGTTTTCCAAGTAAACCAAGAAAAAACAGAATTAGGCTCCTTTCCAGTTCAAAGCTCAGTCTGGTTTTCAAAATATTGACACGGAGTGCATGAATATTCAACAAGGGGTACCAAATATATGAATGTTAGGGATGATAATGGAAATTAATGACTCACTAAAATAAGCCTAATGTTGATGGTAACAACAATAACAACAATAATAATAATAGTGGGTTACACACTGTTATGGGCCCGGGCGTAGGATCTCATCACGGGTCGGTCCACGAGGAGAACCTCTTGCTTTCCCTTGCACCTTCCCTTGTGTGTAGACCCTATTGTGGCAACCGAATGGGTGATTTGTCCAAGAGACCATTCGAACTCTCCTCACTCTTCTCTTAACTGGAAAACTAAATGCTTTATTCCCAAATCACAACTCCTTAAATAGGAGATTACAAGAGGAGACTCCTTATTCCATTCGACTAAGCTAGGACAGTCCAACTTTAAATCAAACTCCTACTTCTAACAGACTTCTAACAGAAGTTAACTCCTATCTTTAATAGATAAGTAAGAACAGAACTGGAATAAGTAAACTATTGGCGAGCTGGCAAGATAAACTATTGGCGAGCAGATGAGCTGACGTGGCAAGATAAGCTGCTATGTGGGCCCCCCTCATTGCACTGCCAGCGGCAGTATGTCCTTCCCACGAATGCATCCATAACATCACACCCCTCTTGGGCAACGAGCTTGTCCTCGAGCTCGAGATTTGGATAGGCATTGTGAAGATCAAACTAGGGAATCCAGGTGGCCTCAGCTGATGGTAGTTCGTCCCACTCCACTAGCACTTCTGAGGTCCCCCGATTGTCACAGGACTGGACAAGAGCCCGAGGTTGGAGAATGGGTTTGCCGTCCTTTAAGGGTGGCAGGGGAGGTATCTTCTCCGGAGGAGTCCCTGTAAATGGCTTGAGTAAGGAAACGTGGAAGGTATCATGGAGTCTGCTATGGTCTGGTAGCTCGAGTTGATATGCAACCTTCCCGATCCGCCGTAAAATCTTGAAGGGCCTATAAAATTTGGGGGCCAGTTTAGGGAAAGCTTTGTGCTTGAGGGAGTGCTGTCGATAGGGTTGGAGCTTAAGCCATATGAACTGTCCGAGTTCAAAGGTTACTTCCCTGTGGTGCTGATCGTAGGCGTTCTTCATGCATGCCTGAGCCTGCTATAAGCGTAGGGAGACTTCGGCGAGGAGGGCATCGCGGTCCTACAGGCCTCGATCCACTTCTTCCAACCGTGTTGAACTTGGTTCGTAAGACAATAGACGGGGAGGGTCTCGACCATAAACAACCCGGAAGGGAGTCATGCCAAGAGAGGAGTGATAAGATGTGTTGTAACAGTATTCGACCCACAGAAGGTACTCCACCCAACGTCGTGGCCGGTCGCCCACAAAACAGCGGAGGTACATCTCTATTGTTCGGTTTACCACCTCCGTTTGGCCGTCAGTCTACGGATGGTGGGCAAAGGAGAAGGCTAGGGTTGTTCCCTGCAGTCGAAATAGCTCCTTCCAAAAGGTGGTAGTAAAAATCGGGTCCCTGTCACTGACGATGGATTCAGGTAGCACATGCAGTCGGAAAATATGGGTGAAGAAGGCACGGGCGACTGAGACCGCGCTATATGGGTGGAATAAGGGAAGGAAATGAGCATACTTGGAAAAACGGTCCACCACCACGAATAAGACCGATTTCCCACCAACCTTGGGTAGACCCTCAATGAAATCCATGGAAATATCGGCCCAAATCTGAGTTGGGAGTGAAAGTGGTTGGAGAAGGCCTGTTGGGTGCAAGTTTTCCCACTTTTGTTGTTGGCACATAGAGCAACTCTAAATGAAGTCCCGCACCGAAGCCCTCATGCCCTGCCAGTGGAAATCGGCGTGGATGCGGTGCAATGTTTTCTGGACACCTTCATGCCTGGAGTTGTGTATGCTGGAGATGACGAAGGGGATTAATGGACAGTCGGTTGGAAGATATATCCGTCCCTTGTAGAGTGCTAACCCGTCGTGCATGGACCAATTTGGGTTGGTCATGTCGGACTGTATCTTTTGGACCAGATCATTCCACTCTGGTGATTGTGGCAGCGTGCTCCGGATGTCTTCCAGCAGGGTGGCTCAGGGCTGGGAGATCGCATGGAGGAGCATACTGTCTTCTTCTGCTCGGCGAGATAAGGCATCTGTTGCACGGTTCAAGGTTCCCGCCTTGTAGTCTACCCGAAAATCAAAACCCAGTAGTTTGTTGATCCAATGCTGTTGCGGCAAGGTGGTAAGCCGTTGTTCCAACAGATGTTTGAGGCTGTAGTGGTCCGTCTTGACGACGGACCTCCCCCATAAGTATGGCCTCCAGTGTTGTACTGCCTTAGCCAGCCCAATCAATTCCCGTTCGTAGGCGAGTAATTTAAGGTGGCGGTCAGCCAGTTTGCAGCTGAAGAAGGCGGCCGGATGTCCTTGTTGTTGTAGTATGGCGCCGATGCCGGTGCCGAATGCATCGCATTCGACTGTGAACTCAATCCCAAATTTTGGCAACTATAGAACTGGAGTGGAGGAGAGGGCATATCGTAAACTTCCAAAGGTTGCATCGGTTGTATGATCCCAGTGGAAGGATTCTTCTTGAGCAGATGGGTTAGTGGTGCCACCAAGAGTCCGTAATTTTGTACGAACTTGCAGTAGTAACCCGTCAACCCTAGGAATCCGCGGAGAGCTTTGGCGGATTGCGGCCTGGGCCATTCCTTGATCGCCTGAATCTTGGACTCATCCACAGTGACCCCTTGCCCGCTGATCACATGTCCTAAGTAAAGGACCCGGCGTTCCCCAAAGGAGCATTTGGATCGCTTAAGGAAGAATTGGTGTTGTCACAGGAGTTCAAAAATGATCCGTAGATGTTGCACATGTTCTACCCACGACTTGCTATAGACTAGGATGTCGTCGAAGAATACCAAGACAAATCTGCGGAGGTGGGAGTGGAACACCTCGTTCATCAGGGACTAGAACGTGGAAGGACCGTTGCTGAGGTCGAATGGAATAACTAGGAATTCAAAATGGCCATGGTGTGCTCTGAAGGTCGTTTTCTCTATATCTTCGGGAGTTATCCAGACCTGGAAGTAACCTGACTGGAGGTCTAATTTTGAGAAGTATTGGGCGCCATGGAGTTCGTCCTGCAGCTCATCTACGATGGGGATAGGAAATTTATCCTTGACCGTCCTGCTGTAAAACTCTCTGTAGTCCACACAAAACCTCCAAGTCCCGTCCTGCTTGGGTACCAACAGAACCGGAGAGGAAAAAGGGGAACGGCTGGGACGGATGATCCCTTGCTGTAACATATCCGCACACTGCCACTCTATTTCATCCTTTTGTCGGTGTGGGTAGCGGTAGGGTCGGATGACAACGGGATCCGATCCGGCTATCAAAGGGATCCGATGATCGCAGGCTCTGGAAGGTGGAAACCCCTTGGGTTCTTTGAATGCTACAGAAAAATCCGTGAGGAGCCTTTCCATATCTGTGGTGCGCAAGTTCTCTCCTTGAAGTGTATGCAACTGCTTCTTTGTTCTTATCCTGGTCCCCTGCCATGTAACTGATTTTCCGTCCAGCTGGAATGTCATTGTCAGGGCGCTGAAATCCCATAGGATTGGCCCTAGAGTGATCAGCCATTTGACTCCCAAGACGATGTCGAATTCATCCAAGGAGAGTACGAATAAATCAACAAGGAAAGATTCTGATCCAACCTGAATCTTGGTGTCCTTGCAGATTCTGGAGCTGTGAACTCTTTCCCCATTTGCCACGGCTACCTGTACCTGCGGCCTGATTTCCATCAGCAGTTCTAACTGACGGGCAACCTGTTCACTGACAAAGTTGTGGGTGCTGCTGGAGTCTACGAGAATGCGCACTGGTTTCCCTGCTACCAGCGCCCTTAGTTGCATTGTTTGAGGTTTTGATCCCCGTGATTGCATGGAGGGAGATCTTGGGGTCTGATGCTGCAGGTTCCTCCTCATCCTCTTTGGGTTCGTCTACCAGAAGACAGAATAGCTTCTTGCACCTGTGCCCGGAGGAGTACAGATCGTTGCAGTTGAAACACTGCCCTCTTTCGCGTCGTTCTGCCATCTCAGCTCGGGATAGTCGTCTAATAGGGGGTGTTGTCCTGCTACTCCTTATACTTGATGCCGATCTGGAAGGATTACCGGTAGGAAGCCTTGGTTCCCTACTGGCGGTTGAAGAAGGAGGCACTCCTGCTGCCTTCGAATGCATCCATAACACACACATATACAAACAAGGTATGCATTGATAGTTAAACAAAGTTAAAGAAACAAGGAAATCATAACTTCATACCAACTACATAAAAGGGAAAGAACTTAATCAAGCCTTTAAGATGATGCCAATGGTTTTCAGTTTATAATATCAGTGAGTTAGAACTGGACAGGAGAATGGATTGAGAGACATGACTGATTTCTAATGCCAATAAAAAATCAGTTAATTTATCAGTTCATTTTTTCAATCTTTTGATTGGGGTGCAAGTTCTGAATTCATTTTTTTTATTAATATCAGATTTCATTAATGAGAAATGAGTGATAATCTCATTTCCCTAGCATGGAGATGAGAACAGTAGCAATATGAAAATCCACTAGAGGCTGCCCCACTCTAATCCATCTCTTGCTGTCTCAGCTCATGCACTGTGAAGTCATAACTTACACTTAAAAGAAAAATGGAACAACGATTAATACAATCAAGTAGGATGGCATCACCATCAAAGTTATTCTTTTTGGGCCTCAAGAATCAAGTAAATACCAATGCAAGTCTTGAACAGTGGAGTTAATATGATACTACAGACCACATTATCTTATAACGTATCACTTAACTAACCCAAAATCAAAGCAACAATGATGGGCATCCTTTGACAGTTGCAGATATGGATGCAGAAACAAATGAAGAACTATCAATTGTAGGAAAAAAACTCAATAATTCTCCTTCTGCAGTGATATAGGCAGCATGTGAAACTTGCAAAGGTGATATTATTCTCAAGAAACAGTGAATAGAATAAATAAGCTTCAAGCAAACTAATAGTATAATACTGTAAAGCATAGATGTCAAACCATCATGCTTACGTTAATTTTTCATGTGTAGTATGTATAGAAAGAAACAAATAACAAAAACTAATAAACATGTAGAGATTTTTCCTTGTTGATACCTTAGGAGGCTTAAAAGGATAATCTGGAGGAAAATGAATAGTAACCAGGAATACGCCTCCCGCATATGGGCTATCTGGGGGTCCCATGATTGTTGCTTGCCAATGGAACATATCTTCAGCTACAGGACCTACGCAAAATGAACCACACAGTTATGTGCAGGGTTGCTTGACAGGTAATCAGACACATCAGGCAGAAAGGAAACATCTAAAGGATTTGTTCCTTGTCAAGGGATGAAAGGATGGAAAGAAAACATCCAAGTTACTAGATGCAAATACTCAACACAGATATCTTTCACAATGGCAACGTCTGTTTAAGCAAAAGCCAAAACCATCACAATTACAAAGGTGACATAAAAGATGCATTAAATACTTTATCAGTTGAACCTAAATCTAGAAATGGAGAATTATCAAACTAGAAGAACGTAACGCATTGATCTAATCGTATATTAGTATCAAAACAGATAATACAAATAACAATTATAACTACTTCTCAATGCTGAGGAACAAGTAAAGGTTTCAATATGAATCAAGTAAACTTCGAAGCAATTGAAACCCTCGACACCTCACCATTTGCATGTACCCAACAATTGATAGACTAAATGACAGCAAAAAAGAAAAATCTGATATACAAGAATGAAAAACAAATAAATAACCTCAGTGACAAACTCAAACATAATAGAAGATTTTATGTATATATTTGGGAAAAAAACACAGGCCCTTGCACTTTCAAGCAGATAAGAAATTTACAACAAATAATAAAGAGATAGCATACCGGCACTGCAAGACGTAGGAGGGTCCTTCTGCAAATCCTTGAGTTCCTTCAGTATACGTTTTGACGCCATGAGAGGAAGCTGGTTCAATTAAAACTTAAAAAAGTCAAAAGACCGCATAGATTCAATATATGATCAAAATCGTAAGGAACTCTAGAATTATGCAGAACCAATCGACATCTCAAGGAGGAACATGCTAAATCCTCAAAGTCAAAAGGCAGAAGACCCTTGCAAGAATTTAAAAAAAAAAAAAAGAAAAAAAAAAGATTAAAATAGGGATCCGTATTTAAAAGGTTTCACGGCCTTGGCAACCCAAAAAAGAAAAGAAAAACACGTGAGCCTCATCAACATGTAACCCTTTTGCTTTAAGCCCAGCACCAATAAGCTAATAAACCCCTCAGAAGAAACAAACAAAATCAGACTATTGATCGATTCAAATTGAAACAATAAGGTTCATACACTGCACAGCAATCCCTAAAAAAAACGAGGGAGATAACAAGAGAAAGCAATATACGGAGAAATGATGCTCACCTGGTAGAAAGTTAGGGTCGTATCACAAGCTTAGAAAATTTGGTGAAGTGAGTTAATACTATGAGCAACGGCGTGGAAAGGGAGGGATTTCCAGCAGCAGCCAACAGATGCACCGTCACCCCCTGACCCTGAAATCACAAATTTCCCTAAATTCGCAGAAAAACCAAAGGCCCTTCTTAAAGAGGAAGAGGACGACCGCGCCGAATGACTATTTTGCCTTTATATACCCTTAACAACTTTTGAAGTGGCATGCTCTCTCACTCGCGACTCGCGAGTCACGGCTCACGCGTATTATCATATAGAAGTTTGGAGGAAGGAACCAGTCCACGTCTCCACGCCCTCGGGCGTCCTTTCCTAAATTCCTATCCTCGGGTTCGACGAAGGAACAATCAACGATGAATGATGATGCACTTCAGGCACTTCTCTCTCTCTACTGATGATGATTAAGCGCACCGCCCCCTTAGACCGGGGGTCAGTGTCAAACCGTCAAAGTCAACAAGTGCATCCGATTCCGCGTTGTTGTTTCTTACCTTCTTACTTTTTTTTTGGGGGGGGGGGGGAATTACTGATTGTTTTATCTGTTTCGCTTTCTTGCTAAACGCGGCATTCTCCTCCGGCCATAACCACCCCAACCCTAGGCGGGCTCAGCCAAACTTTGTATACAGATTAGGTTTGAATTCTCGAGCTCTCAGGTTGTATCTTGGTCTGAAAACGCAGGCTTCACCTCAAGAGGTCCTCAACTCAAGTTAGTCTCAGGTTAAGGCCTTTGGTGTCCGAAATCAAGCTTGGTCCAACCCAACCTATATTCATTCCTTTAATAAAGACACATGCCTCATATGTACGTATGTCAGGGGTGATAATTTTCAGCCGATTCAAGCTTGGGCCCGCATCAAGCTTATAAATTTCAGAGTCAAGCCTTGTTCAAGCCTAACCAATCTTACATAAATTTATTTATGTATAACTTACACATACGTATACATATTATTTTATATTATATATGTAAAAAAAAATTAATACAAATAATATATAAAATATTATATCAATTTAATATTTTTACATAAAACTCATTCGCGTAGAGCTTAGGCTGGACCTAGGCTATAAATTATATCCCTTATGTATGGTTTTTAAAATTGAACCGAACAACAAACTGATCAGAGTTCGGTTATTAGGTCAAATGGTCAGGGTTTGGTTCTTGGGTCAAACGATCTGGTCATTTGAACCGAATAAATGATTTGTTCTGATAAAAAATAAAAAATAATCAAACTGTTAGATGGTTCGAACGATTCCAACGTCCAATCAATGGTTTACTGATTAAATCAATGATTTTTAATGAAATAACGGTTTTAGGGTAAAACATGTGAGTTCCTGGTTTTTCCGATCTGATCCAGTTTTAAAAACCATGGGTGCATGACGTGAAATAGAAACAATTCTAGCTGGCTAATTAGATGAGTCAACGACCACTAAAGAGGAGATGAGAGGGAGGAGGTTGAGAGAAGAGAACCTCGCAAAGATTCCAGCAGCCTGCGGACTTGCTAAAAGAATGAGAAATAAAATTAAGGGCCCATTTGGTTTATAGGAATAAAGATCTGAAGTGGAAATTGGAATAGAGGTCTGAAATTGAAACTGGAATGGATCATTCTAATTTCAACGGTTTGGTTGGGCAGAATTGGAATGCCATTCTAATTCCTGGTGGAATGGTCATTCATTCATTTTCCCTTGAGAATGAAATCCAATTCCAATTGCTGTTAATTTTCATTCCCATTCTTGTCTAAATCAAAACGGTCTATAGAAATAAATCATTCTAATTCCGATTCTAATTATAATTATGACTATAAATCAAACGGACCCTAAATGCAAATTGACTTAAAAAACTAAATAGAGAACACACTATTGGATTAACGGTGGAAGCTAGTGTTGGAGATGATTTGGAGTGAGAATGCGTAAGGTCCAAAAGTGTGGAGATTTTAATTTCGGTTCGGGTTTCAATGGGATTGGCATTCCTCTCTCATGCAAAGGGATTTCCCAGCACACGAAATCCTGCATTAGTGGGTAATGGGATTAAGTGAGAATGGATTAAACAGAGAAGATGATGTCTCCAGTGCTGTTCTGGCCAGTGAAGTGATTTAACCGAAATTCCGTTATGGTCCAATTCTGAACGGTAATAAATACCAGGGCTTTGCAATATTTGATTGTTAATCATAAACTATTTAAAGAAACGTCACTTAATTTATAACTCTTAAGAGCATTTTCTTGTTCTGAACTTCTGACGATCACATAGTTCATGGTGGTGGGTAGGGACGAGATCGATGGATTTTGTCCCATTCTATGTTTTGAATCCACCAGAGGGAGTCAAGGTGTGGAGTCAAAGGCATTTATATTTTATACCATGAATTGGAGTGTTGGGTCACAAATATCAAAAAGTTTTTTTGAGGGAAAATTCCACATCAGTATCCTCTATTTTGGCTCGTGTGATAATTTGGTATTCGAATTTTAAAATGCGATAATCCAGTATCCGAACTTTTAAAATGTGACAATTCAATACTCAAACTTTCAAAATGTGACAATCCGGTACCTACGGTTAACCAGCCCGTTAATCAGTCGTTAAGTGGCATCTGAAAAGTCAAAATTGCCCTTCGAATGCCATCTAATTCTCTTTATCAACCATCCAAACGTTGACAAAAAAACTGACCAGTCCTAAATTCTAACATCTTCAATTCAAAAAAGTTGGTGACTGTTTAGAAGAATCTAAAATTTGGAATTGTTCATTTTTATTGTTAATGTTTGGATGGTTGAAAAAGAGAATTATATGGCATTCTTAGGGCATTTTTGACTTTTCAAATGTCACTTAACGACTGATTAACGGATTGGTTAATGGTAGGTATTAGATTGTCACATTTTGAAAATTCGGGAACTGGATTGTTGCATTTTAAAGTTTAGGTATCAAATTGTCACTCGAGCCAAAGTATAGGGTACTATTGAGAATTTTTTCTTTTCTCTTTTTTTTTTTTTTTTTTATAAAGCGTTTTCAATGATTTGTGGGCTATTTCATTTACTTTTGGAGGAGAAACTTATGGGCTTCCTGTCCACGACAACTGTTGTGGGTGTGGACCTTAATCCAAATTGATTAAGTAAGATTGGTATGTTTTTGTTTCAAGTGTTTTTCTTCTATATTAGTTTTGGTGGTTTTTTCTAGGCTCTATGCTTGGTCCTTCATTGTTGTGGGAGTTTTTGTTGGCAAAGTGATCTTTGTTGGTGTCTTTTGGGCCTTCATTCTATGGTGTTTGCTTGATTTTTTTATAAAGCTTGCAAAGGCCTTGCTCGATGGCACTTTTGGGGGGCGTTTTTTTTTTTTTTTGGATTTGGAGAGGGGGAAAAGTTGGTCAATGGGATTTTGATTCCCATTGATCAAGAATTTCATGTTCTTTTTTCAGCTTTATGTGGAATCAGGGAAAATTTATTTTCTCGGGTATCATTTACCCAGAAAAATGATACCCATCTTTTAGATGGATAAATTACTTCTCCACATAGGAGAAAAGTTGCCAAAAATACCCCTTTTAATAATGAATTTCTATAGCTAAAATGGTCATTAATGGATAAATACACTTACCTGAATAAAAAATTTATCGAAAAACAAACAGGGCCTTAATGTTTAATTTACCTAACATTTCTTTCAACCTTAGTGGTTGCATCCATTGGGCTTTTGTTTGTTACCTTTTTTTTTTTTAAGGGTTACTTACCGTTGAGTTTGTTGGTTGATTCTAAGCAGGGCTGTAGGTCGGGTCGAGTCGATTTAATTTCACCTATTTTTGTCAACTGAACCAATCATCTCAGGTTGACTCATATGTCCACTGAAACCAATCGAGTTTAATAAAAAAAAACGAGCCGAAATTAGATGTAACAAAAGCTTTGAATGAAACCAAATCACCATTGTCCTTTTCTTCATTTTGTAGCCCAAGTTAAAAAGAGCTTTTAACTTTTCGGTTTTCTCACATAATAATCAATTAATTATTTATAAACACCATCTGAAAATTTTCGGTATTGGCAAAAAAAGTTAAATTAGTAGCCTTTTCAGGCGTCAACAATTAAGATTTGGCTGCTGACTTTTTACTTATAGCCCATTTTTTTATTGAGATATGAATGTTTAGATATGATATACTTTTTACTATTTTTAAGGTTTTAGTTTAGCTCAGCTTAGAGGATCCTTATCTTTACGAGAAGCTTTTTATGTATGATATACTATGGAATGTCGGATAGGATTACAACATATAACCCTTAACCAAACCAAATTGCTGCGCTATACCATTATTTAAATTAAAACTGACCGAAATTTTTATAAAACCGACTATCTCGGGTCAAATTGGTGCGGTTTGATAAACAGCCCTACTTCTACGTGGTGTATTTGTTGAATCTGTCGGTGTCTATTGCTTAGTGAATCTTTTGTAATTTGAGCATTTTCAATGAAGATTAACCTTTTAATTTAAATTAAATTAATAAATAAAAAATAACACGCTAAATAAGAGACTACGCTAGCTCAGTGGGTAGAAAAAATATCGGCCACCTGCAGACCAATTGTGATGCTTCTTTGATCAACTTTCGGCTTTGATGCTAATGTAAGGTTTCAGAGAATTACAGGAAAAACTCTATTGGTAAAATCTGAAAAATACGTCATATTGATCAGTCAAAAAAACAACTCAGATCAAACTTTATCCTGACGCTCATCCCAGTCCTATCTGAAAACCACATCTTGAATTTATCTCTCTTATTCCTTCTTGGTACACCCAATCCGAGTTATGTCGAGTTTACATGGTGTTGATTCAGGGGTGGAGTCAGGAGCACGGGAAACGGGGGAAGCATGGCCTAGAAATAGGGATGTAAATGGATTGGATATGATTTCTGATCTTATTTTGTCTAATTCAGATCACTCCTGTTTCGAATTTTTGGATTGGATCGAATAATAGATCTAATCATCTAATCAGAAATTGAATCGGCTTTGGATCACCCCTGTCCAATCTGAAAATATCCGATTCAATATATGTTATATATTTATTTATATAAATAATATATATATATATATATATATATATATATATACTTATTTATTTAGAAATATATTATTTATATTATATTTTTATAAATTTATTATATTATTTAATTTTTTATAAAAATATGTATATATACAATAAATATAATTAAAAAATACTTATATTTTTTCTTTATTTAAATTGATATATTTTATTTTTCTTTTAATAATTTATTAAATTTTAAAGAAAACAAATCGATCCGAAGATTCGATTTACCAATAAGATTCAAATTCATACCGAGACCTATCAGATCCGATCAGATCAAATTCAAATATACCATGATCATGATTCGAATCCAATGTAATCCATTTGCGTCCCTACCAACAAATCCCACATATTATCCCGTACATGTATATTTCCCCCCTCCGGCCTCCCCACTAAAAATTTCCTGGCTGAGCCCATGGGCTGGGTATTGGCAATTGTGGGTTTCAACGTCGAGTTGGACCAGGTTGAAGAAATCTAGGGTAGTAACAAATAGAAATCTGTTACGTTTCAGCCAGCGTAGTAAAACATGGTCATAATACACTGATTGAACACAATAAATCAAATTCACAATAATAAAGAAACAGAGTTTTTACAATAAATGGTGGAAACAAAACCCTCATCTAATGACAACAAATAGATTAATTATTAAAAACAGTAAAAAGAAAAGACCTAAACTAAGAAGAAATCACGCAATTGGGTTACATTTCATGCACAATGAATACATGGAGTTGGGCTTAAAACTTTGTTAGTAAAAAAACAAGCATGTATACGTTATGCATGTTAAACATTACCGTAAGAAAAACGAGTATCCAACACCAACATGCATAGCCAGCAAATAATAATAATAATAATCACGGCGTCTGCACATTCGAATCCTTGGATTTGTTCTCCTCTGAGGAAGGCCGGTTCTCCGAGTCAGATTGCCGGATTTCCTCAATCATTCTGACTACTTCCTCCATCTTAGGTCGCACGTCTGGCACCTTAGCCACACATGCCATCGCAATCTGAAGCATCTGGACCATCTCTTCTTCAATGTTTTGATACCTCATCAGTTCCATATCAAATACCTCGGCTGTCCATTCCTCTCTGACAACTGACTGGACCCATCTGGGGAGATCGACCACATCATCAGGCCCTGGTGACTGGAGTGGAGCTTTCCCTGTCAACAACTCAAGGAGGAGCACTCCAAAGCTGTATACATCAGATTTCTGAGTTGGTTTCCGGGTTTCAATCACCTCAGGGGCGCGGTAGCCTACACTTCGAGATGGGGTGACTGGAAAATTCATGAGAGGCGCCAGCCCAAAATCCGAGATGCAGCCATCTTGGTCTTGAGTGAGAAGAACATTGGATGACTTTATGTTACCATGAATGAATTTTCCACCACCTTCAGAGTGGATATGGGCGATACCCCTTGCGGCTCCAAGTGAGATTTTTACCCTGGAGCCCCAGTCTAGTGGAGATCTTCCTCCACTGCCTCTATTTCCTGTTATTGCATTATGCAAAAACTAAAGTGAGAAATGCATCAAATTTATAATTACTACGTCAGTTATTCGAATGTCTACGACGACGGATAGATGGATGAGAGCATGCTGTGATCTCAACATGGACATGAATCGCATGGCAGGCTTCTTTTACATACTTCAGTAATTGGCTATAAATGTTAACATAAATGATAAAATCATTATCCTACACTTTGCTGAATATTGAATTGCATGCAGTACATTTTCAAAATATACACAAAGGACTAAAAATCTCGATCATCCGTCACAAGAAAAAAAAAATTCCCCATTCCCCACTGATTTCTATCTGATAGCTTTTGCGGTGGGGCTATGAATCAATCATTCTATAGCCAGCAACCGAAATCCTGAATCTATTGGACTTCTTCCGGTGCCACTGGGTATTATTCTCGATTACATTTCAAAAAATAAAGGCAGGAAGACCTGGAATCTTAACTTTGATATGAACTGCATAATCATGTTACCTTTAATTGGAGCTCTAGAAATGTGTTTGTCTAGAAACCATGATTTTGACAGATACAACGAGGGCCTCTCACGTCACGGTCTCACCCTCCTCATATTAAACACAATTTACACTTATCAAGAAAATTTCCAAATTAGGATCTGGTTAGGCTACGGCAACCAGATTGAGAGTGATGCACTGCACTACATGAAATAGAACCAGTTATATAGCATTTGACCCATAGCTGAGCCAAGCTGGAAGGCCACTTATTTGAAAGTTTTATTTTGAAGGGGCTGTTTGATAACAGCTGAAATGGTTGAACTAAATGCCTTCTACAAGTCATAAAGTATGTTGTGAGCTTCATAATGATTGAATGGCATTTTGGGTTGGTTACTGACCTGTATTTTACTATATGACTATTTTATCCACTAAAAGACAAAACAACAAGTCATTCAGTTCAGCTACTTCAAATGTTATCAAATGCACCAATTCCATTTTCTGATTTTATTCATAATAAAAGATTCATTGAGAGAAAAATGCCTACACTACAGAAATTTGGCGTTATATACTGGATGGTTTTCTATTATGGAAGACATTATAGGGCTATTAGTTTACCATCCGTTGTGTAACTTGCTTGTATAAATCAGATTCTGGAACCAGCATCCAGTGAGACCCGTGTTGATCCATCCAGTTCTCCATTATTTTTAGGATAAAGTGCAAAATGCAAAAAGTGCTTCTTGGCAAACATCCTCTGAAAATGTGACTACTTTCAACTAAGTACTTCTTTCCTGTTTTAGTGCTAATGAAGGACTAGAATACCCCCACCCCTTTGCTGAACTCAATTGCTATCCTCAGCTTGTATTCAGGTCTTATACTTCTGACAATGTCAACTTATCACTACCAAAAAAGAAAGGAGAAACATACGGCAGTAAGGCAGCACCTATGTTCTAATAAAAGCAGAAGCAGACGCATCAAAAGTCAAAATGAATAAGTGTCAAATAGAGCATACCATGCATGAGTGTCAATAAGTTTCCAGCTGGTATGTAATCATACACCAGGAGCTTCTCGTCCTTAGAGTAGTAATAAGCACGGAGTGGCACAACATTTGGGTGCTGGCTATCTCTGCCCACAATCTCCATCTGCTGTTCAAATTCCTTCTTCCCCACCACCACTTCCTTTAATCTCTTCACCACCACCGTTGTCCCCTCCTCCAATACAGCTTTGTAAGCTGTCCCATAACTACCTTTTCCTAGCACTTCAGCTGAAGCTCTTAGTAAATCCTCAAGATCAAAATTGAAAGAACAGCCTTCAAAGAAGACCAACTTGTTCTTCTCAGCCTCTTGGACTCCACTTCCAAACTCCTCTTTTGGCTTTTCACCTCTTCCACCACTAGATCCCTTCCCTTTTAAGACACCGCCTTGTTCACTATCTTTTCTCTTCAGACAGCATACTAAGATGATTATAGCTAGAAGAAACAACACTGCAGAACCCCCAATTGCAATGGCAATGATAGCCCCGGTTGCAAGTTTCTTCTTTGATCCATTTCTGTGCACAGTGGGGACTGTTGGTGGCAGAAGTGAGGAAGAAGGGGATGGAGATGATGATGGGATGACCGAAGAGCAAAGGCTCAAAGGTGAGCCACATAAAAGAGGGTTTCCTTCAAAGGAAGAGTTAGGGAATTTTTGAAGGGAAGGCGGAACTGAGCCAGTTAAGTTGTTGTAGCTCAGATTCAAATGCTTAAGCCTTGGGAGGTTGAGGTCAGGGATGGGTCCTGAGAAGGAATTGTTCTGCAGGTTCAACCCAGTCAGCCGTGTCAGATTCCGAACTGTGAGTGAAATGCTGCCTCTAAAGGAGTTGAAGGAGAGATCTATTAAGTTGAGTTCAGGGGTGAGAGATGCGGGGATCTCATCAGAGAGGTTGTTGTGTTGTAAGAAGAGATGATGGAGCGAAGGGAGGGATGTAATGTCAGAAGGAAGACTCCCACTCAGGCGGTTGGATCGGAGGCTGAGGACCCTGAGAGCATCTAACCTTCCGAGAGTGTTGGTTGGGATAGGACCAGATAGTCCAATTCCTGGAAGCCGAAGTGCAACCACACGACTGCCATCTTGACTGCAAGTGACACCAACCCAGGTTGAGCAAATTGGGCTAGATGAATTCCAGTTCAGTTTCCGGCCATGAGGAACTGAATCAACAAAATCAAGAAGGGCTTGTCTGTCCGAATTCAGGTCAGCAATGGCCAGAGAAAAGAGAAACCATAGGAAGGTGATGAAAGGTGTGAAAGAGGAGATAACGTTTTGGTGCTTCATAAGGAATTTCTTAATAGATGTATGAAAGTGACCGTGTCTGTGAGAGTGTAATCTCAACAGTTCTTCACCTGATTCAGTAACAAGGAAGTGAAAACATGTTAGCTGATTTGCAAAATACAGGTGAATGCTTAACATCTAATTAAAAGCTACGAAGAAAATATAATTTCCCGTTTTTTCAGCATGCCTGAATTGCACGGAGAAGCAAACTGGCATAGAGGCCTGTAAGCCTATTAACTACATAGGCATATTCCATCATTCCATGCACCAAGCAACAAGTTAAAAATAAAATAAAATTTGCTGAAAACAAAAAAAAAAAAATAACAACTGAAATCATTATGCAACGGAGGAACCATCTTTTTTGTCTCTTTCTTCATAATACCTTGTTCCGAAAATATTTTGTTCTTGACTTCATCCTTCAGCTCTATGAAAAATTGATGCTAAAGATTCTGGAACTGGTACTACTATAATTTCTTTCGAAGGTTCGCTGTAAATATCCGTAATTTGTTGGCATAGCCGAGACAAACAAACAACCAACCCTTGTGCAGTGCGTTCTGACGCTCAGAAGTCAGAAGCTATTTATGGAGAAATGGAGGGATATTTCCGTCATTTACGGTCAGTAACGCCGGTATAAGAAGAAAGTCAACTATAGACTCGAAACTCATTTGACACACATATCACCAAAGAAATATAAAATAAGTAAAAAAGAAATTTAAAAGAAATACAAAAAGGAAAAATCACTTGGAAGTTGGAAAGGCAAAAAAATGAAAAAAAAAAAAGTTAAAACACCTCTGAAAAAAATTCTTCCAAAAGCAAAAACTGAAAAAAGGACGTATTAAAGGCAAAGGAAAACATTGGATGCCCGAAGCTTAGTAAAAACTAAAAAGTGTGCAATTTTGCTATAATATGACTATATGAGGATTTTGCTAACTTGTGCCCGACCTTTGATGCCAAATCGGATTTCCTGCCCACTGCTCTTTACCTATGTTCTACCCGCCGTGAATTGTAGTCATACATCGCAGATGTGCGGCTGCAATGAACTGTGGGTAGGGTGCGGGTAGAGAATGGGAGTAGGAAATCTGACAAACTTTGAATCTTTGCTGCATTATCAGCATGACACAGCAGTTGTTCATCGGGGGAGGAAAAAAAAATAAAACAAAACAATGGAAGAGCTATGAAAGTCTCACGTGAACCCCGTAAAAATTCATCCACTAGCTTCTTCGCCAGATAAGCAACGAACAGAACAGATAGTGGAGTTCAGAATAGTGCAGCAGCAGAAGCGTGGTACAAACCAGTGCACCACACTACACTACAGACCACAACGGAACGGGATCTGCTCCTTACACAGGGGCGCCTCACGGGCACATCCACCGTGCATTGGGAACATCTCCCGTGTATAATAACTTATAAATACCGGAGATATTCCCGATGTGCGCGTGAGGTCGGTGTGAGGGCCCTGCATGAGGAGCAGATCCGGTCTCGGAGACACCACAACCAGAAAGAGGATTACAATATCCCAGACCTCCAACTCCAAGATCTGGCTAAGAGATTGCAGAGGTTAAGGAATCACCACTCTTCACTCACCAGAGGGTGAAACTGATGGGTTTTCTCTTGGAACTCATGGCCTTCAGAGTCAGGAGACGCCACTAGAGCTGAAAATCTCCCCAAATCTGACAAAACAAGAAGAATGAGAAGTAGCGCTCCAGGGAGAAATGCTCGACTCAAGAACCTAGACTGTCTTACAAACCTTACCAGACTAGAAGCAGAAAGCCTAGTTCTGCACCTCCATGATTTGTCCCCCAAGTAGCATTCTCGGAAGATTTGGATCCGTCATTACAGCTTTCGGCAGTCCCTGCAAGAAGCAGAAGAGCTTCAAGTGACTCGAACCAAAGTTTTGAAGTGAAACCGAAATGAAAACCTGAATAGGAGAACCGAGAACCATAATACGACAAGCCCGGTATAAGGAAGACGGTTCATCAAGGAGTACTGTTGAATGAGATTAACATCCTGTAATCTCAAGCCGGGATGCCCTAATCCCGCCTCATGCCGTGATGCGGGAAAAGAAGATAGTGAAAAAGCCCGCACTAGTATACTTGTGAAATTAGCAATTTCTAGGTGCAAAACAAACTACTGTGAAGTTCAAAGTAAGATGTGGTATTTAAAAGCATAAAAAGGAGATAGGGACCAAACCTAGCAGAAACAATTTGAGTGTTAAATGCTTTCGAAAAAGTAAAGAGCCGCAATGGTTACAAGAGAGAAAAGGAAACTGTGGCTTGAAACTCCAACGGAGAGAATGAACTCTGCTTAGGTTGTACAGCCGTAATGAAGGTCTTGTACTCTTGTTCACCCGTTCTGAAAAAACCGGAGTGAAATGGGGCATAACATGGAAATTCAATGATTAAACCTAGCTAAAATTCAGAATTTCTCACACATTATTTTGGTAGAAAAGTTTTCTCACACAATCCAAAGACAATCCTCAGGAATAAGCTTATTTATATTGGCTTCAGATCCGAAATTGGGCCTCGAAACAGCAGAAACTGGAACATGAAGAAAAGAAACACCGCGCCATCCTAATTTTAACAACCTGTTCAATACTTGCAAAGAATTAAGCTCAAACCTTGAAAATTTCTTTCGCATCTTAAAAGCCTTTCTCTTCAGAGCCCTGTACCGGCCGCTAAAGTGCTAAGAGTTGCCACCTTCCCACTGAAGCATCAACGTAGAAAGTAGAAACACCCGAGGGATGAAGGGTGGTGGTGATTCAAATCATAAGATTTCTCTCCAATTCCAATCGCATTCCCTTATGAAGTCTACTCATGAAAGCTGGGGATTCGCAAACGGAGTTGTATTTTAGCTGGAAGAAGCCTCGTCCGACGCCCTCAGCCATGGAAAAAGAAAAACACCCAAATCTCGAGGTTTCGCTCTAATAAATAGGCGAACAAGTTTCTCCATGTCGGCAACCTTAAAAGCTTAGAATCCGTCATTAACTTCATAAACCAAGCTGCATTTAGCTTTATTGAAACCCAAACCGAGTTTGCGATTGCGAAGAAAAATCATAAGGCAGGCGGGAAGCTGGTGTATCGAATACAGGAGCAGCAGAGCAGAGAACAGAGGTCTTCATTTTTAAAGATGGTGGGGGACAAGACAACTGCTGCTTTTCTCTTTTTTGTATGACTAAAAGTAAACTTAGTTAACAGGAAATGGCGAACATATCCCTCCAGAGTCCAGAGTCCAGTCCAGTCCAGTCCAGTCTCGAGTCTTTAGGATCCTAGCAATGGACGTCGTGTGTCGTGGGTAACGTTCTGTCGGAGTCGGAGTCGGACTTGGAGTCCAGGAGAGAAGAGTCAATAGCCCAACTTTGAGCGAAGTGACAGAAGTACCCATTCCTTTTATTAGAAATGCTTTTGTTATCACGTCACGTGCAGGCAGCTCGAATTCGAATTCACATACGGAATGAACGAAATGGGATTCAGTCGGTGCAAAACCCGTTCAAATAACCATCATAGCCTTGCATTGGGAATAGAAGTACGGAGATGTTCCCGATGCAAGGCTGTAAAAGCTGTGTTTGAAGGGGCCTTGCACTCACTGAAGTCGATCTCGGAATGAACGGCTGGACTTCATCTACTTGGTTTTATTATGCAACCAAATATAATCTTATAATCTATTAGTAGTAGCCCCAATATAAATCGTATTCTGTCCGTTGATTTGGCATTAATCAACGGTCAGGTACAGTGGGATTAAAAAATTCTGACCCGAATTAATCAGTCATTCTCCCACCAATTAACTCTTACTCACACGTGGTTGCCCTTGCAAGTAGATTATCCACGTGTGCCCCCTCTATGCGAGTTCAGATCTCTCATTCACTAGAATTATGTTCACGTAGATAGGCGTAGATAGAGTTCTCGTGGAAGGGAGATCTGGTCCCTTCACGTGGTCTACTTAAAAGAAGGCCTCATTCCGAGTCCGGCTTTTATTAAGGCAGAGTCCATGTTCGCACAGCATGAGGACGTGCCACGCGTCTTTTGATTCACGCGTTGGCTTAATGCGTGCAAAAGGAATTAAACGGAGTTTATTCTTTACGCCGTTAGCTTCTCCTTCGTTCCATTCCACTTCCCGCTGGCGCTCGAGACCCTCTTCAACTGGCGGCGACCAACGGCCATCACCGGCGACCGGAAAAAAACCTCAAGCTTTTGGGTTCATTCATCATCGGCGACTATTTCACCAGGTAGAGCGCTCGTTTAGCATGCTATTTTATTACAGGAATCGATACCCAGTATCTCCACTACTATTCTATTACAATTTTTTTTCCTAACCCGGTGCATGTTCGAAACATTGAATATTTTTCTCTTTCTTTTAATTCATTCTATGATTTTTTTTCTAAATGTCTGGTAAACGAAAAGGAATCAGGAGAACATTTGGTCAAGAAGTAAAACGAAGGAAGTATGAGCGGGTGGATGTGTGTAGATCGCAGACTCTGTGAAGAAAGTCACTCTAGCTCAGTTGTAATGGGTTTACGATGATCGGTTCTGACGGGAAGTTGGTTTTTAGGGTCGACAATTATATGGTTGGTCATAGGGAAGAGATCCTCGTCATGGACGGCTCAGACAATCCCCTTCTCACCATGCGTCGCAAGGTCTCTGTCTCTCTCTAAATTCTTAATTTTTTTCAAGAATCTTCTGAGCTTTAATTCGAGTGTGGTAGGTCATGTATTTACAGGATCTTCTTCACCCAACACCAGATTCGTTTACGTGATTGAAGACTCTTACTACCATAAATTGTGCCAAGTGCTCGATGAGTCGAGGAAGGTGATGGGAGAGATTAAGTGGGTATTCGGTACCGTGGTCAGACGACGATATATTACGTTTTGAAATGCACTAGACTAAAAGAAAAGAAGACATGACCCAAGGAGGAAGAGGAGGAATTTCCTTCTGCGACTGACGAGGGCAGAGTTCGGTAAGTTTCGAGCGGAAAGTAGAACGGAACGAAAGAGAAGCTAACAACGCGGAGTATAGACTCCGTTTAATTCGCTTCGCACGCATCAAGTCCTCGTGCTCTGCGCGAACGGTGCGAGAATGGTCTTTGCTATTACGTTTTGAAATGCACTAGACTAAAAGAAAAGAAGACATGACCAAAGGAGGAAGAGGAGGAATTTCCTTCTGCGACTGACGAGGGCAGAGTTCGGTAAGTTTCGAGCGGAAAGTAGAATGGAACGAAAGAGAAGCTAACAACGCGGAGTATAGACTCCGTTTAATTCGCTTCGCACGCATCAAGTCCTCGTGCTTTGCGCGAACGGTACGAGAATGGTTTTTGCACTGATAGAAACCGATTCCATATTTTATATATGCTTTCTGTCAGTTTCAGATTTCTGCTGACCCTCCTCTTAATTAATTATTAATGGTCCAAAAAAAGGAACCATGTAAAACATCAAAACCCGACGGTCGTGATCCTCCAATCAAGTTGACGCCTATTTGAGTTTTGACTTTTGAGAAACAAAGACGATTACGAAAACTAAAACCGCTTAATTTGGTTTTGGACTCAGAGTCGTTAAATCGTCCATTTTGGAATTGTAGACGATGTAGATGTAATCTAATTTAACTAGAAGGCTCGAATTCGAAATGAAATGATTTCATTTGGGGCGGAGATGATGAGTTTCACACATGAGACTGTCCCACCCCTGGGCCCTGGCCGACCTGCAGGTGCAGGAGTCAAGAGACTTGCTTCTAAATAAGTTTGTGTTGATTGTTGAATGGTCAGTTTCAACTCCCTCCTCGGCTCCTCCCTTATTGGCTAATATCTGTACTGTATCGGACCTGTACGTTACAGATCATTTTAGAACAGGTCCAACCGGTACAGCTTCCTTTGTTCAGCCATTAAGATTTAAGAGACACTCAACTATATATAAATAGAAACACACATTGTTGAATGGTTTCTATTATAGTTGATTGGTATCGAACCATCGATATTCGATATGATTTGATGAATGTGCTTCCTGTTGCGTCATTTGGTCAATTTAACATCAAATAATCTTACGTTACGGGGCTTATGGCGCTTATCTTTCAGTGGTAAATCAAGGTTGCCTCCCTCTCCCTCCCTCTCCCTCCCTCTCTCTCTCTCTCTCTCTCTCTCTCTCTCTCTGTTGGGGAAGATGAAAGGTTTTTCTTTTGTTCTGACATATATAAGCACAACATATAATAATAGCAAGCTTAAAGGGTTTAATTAATGTGTGCTTTCCTGTATAAGCTGTAAGCAAATATTATAATCGGGTCTAATTGTTTAAAGCTGGGGATATGTGTTTAATTGAATGAATGTCCATGTCATAATTAGATCGATGGTGGCATTCTGTCTTGAGCAGTTGGTTCTCGTTAATGAATTATTCTGTGAGCACACAGATGACAGCAGAATTTTCAAATAATATGTAAATATGTAATTAATCACAGACCAGGGTCCAGGGGGATAAGTAATTTTATAAGGGCAGTGCATGCCGAGCTGTAAAAATATATAAGATTAAGTGGGGAAATGAAATTATTTAATTAAACTTGCATCGTTGAATATATCCCTGGGATTGGAAGGAGCAGCGATAAAGAAAGCACCATTGGAGGATTAAAATTTAAAACTCATTGAAATTCCAAGGTTTGGTTCGGGGGGGAGATGTTAATTGTTATGAGAGGAGGGAAAAAGTGGAGCACATGGCCCTACGTAGGGTGTTAATGGACCGGTTTTGCGTTGTACCTTATCCAGATCAAAATTAATTTGTACAAATTAGATGGATCAATATAGACATATTGAATTGGAGTAATTGAGGGTCTTGAGGCTTAATGGTCCAAAGCATTTATTGAACTGGATTTATATTGGATTGAATCAATACTCAGCCCATTAATATTAAATAAGAATATAGGTATCAATGAACCAGGTTTGGACTTATCTAAAATATCTATTGGATTGGATTAGACCTGGTCTATTTCTAACAACATTCATATTGAACCAGATCGGAATGGATCAAATGCGGTCCAATTAACACCCTAACCCTGGGTGTTGATAGTTAATGTTTGACCTGGAGTTAGAAATCTATATACGATTTAAATACACAAAAAGAAAGAAATGCATATAAGAATTAAGACAAGAGGGTACAACAGTACCACTCGGGTGTTGATACTGCTGTATTTTTTTTTTAAATTGCCTACAGACTTTTTTCGTCGTAATTAGTGGGCCAATTACAATTACAATACACGACGTCAGTTGAGTTCCGTATACAAGGATCCCACACGTCAGGCTGACATGTATGATGATTCACCCAGCATCCCTGTAGGTTTGAATGTTGAAATGGACCTACAAGCATGAAGAGTTGCAGACTACAGTACAGTCTCTCTATAGGCAGAGGCATTAAAGTGTTAGACAGATTCCTTGTAGGTCCCACTTTGTTTCAATGTAAAACAAGTAGTTTTTATTGGACTGAAATATTCTAAACTTGTGGCATGAGACGCAACCTTGGGGTTAGGGTAGAGTTTTAATTTACAGTGTGGGTGAAGCTGAGAGGAGTGGGAGCTGAGCTGCACCCATTGACTTTTATATATAACAACTGAACCAGCTGGCAGTTTCAGAAAAGAAAGTGACACTTGTATGACCTTTGGCATTTTTCTTCTGACACCGAGACACTGAATGATTGAAACTAGTAGGTTCATTTGATCCGAAAACCGAAATGGCTTGGCACTCTTGTTTATTAGGCTACCAATTTCCAAGCAAATACCTCCTAAGTCCTATCTATGTGTACTTTCACTAGATGAAAGGAGCCGTGTTTGAATTTGATCTTTGATGGCGTGTAAAACCTTTAACATATCCATGCATGCTTTCCATGGTTTATTTTAATGAAAACACGGTCCTCCAAATTCCAATTTACCTCACAAAATTCGATCAACAAGGCAATCTCTTACTTCTACATCTGCTAAGTGCTAACTGTATATAAATGCGTTCACCGCACCGATGATTGGGTTACGTTTACACGTAGTTCTTTGGACAGTCCTACTTGTAGTACATCCGTTCCCGCTTTTGTTTAGTTTGATCTTTCCACAATTTTCTCTTCCAGGGAATGAGGGATAACCAGACGAAATGGGATTCAGTCATTGCAAAGTCTGTTCAAAGAATTATTATAGTCTTATATTAGGAATATTTTTTTATGAAATAAAGCATATTTTTATGGAGATATTCCTGATACAAGGTTATAAAAGCTGTTCGAATGGGTCTTGAACTAATTGAAGTCAATCTCTAAATAAACTGCACTCCACCTCAGAATTCTAAATTTTATGGCAGATTTACAATAATTCAAAATTTCAAATTTCTTCACCTAAATATCAATGACATTAATTCCAAGTTTACTCCTACCTCAACTGTATGGCGGAGCTAAGATTTATAGGGATAGACTGAACAGTAAAACCCCCTTTCTTCTATTACTCATTTTATTTTTGGCAAACCAAAGGTGCATTCCTTTGTCCTTTGTTGTGACACCCTTTTCTTAGGTATTGACAGATAAGCTATTTAATTACAATCCTGATCTCCTACCCACAAGACACTATAACTGTACATTGAGAATATCTCCTATATTTGCATTTATGAAGAGATGTTCCCAATGTAAAGATATATCTTGTAGACAGGTGTGAGTAATATGCAGAAACAAACCAAGGAATGTACAGCTGTAATGTCTGTGAATAGGTGTTGGTAGGGTTCTTGCGGATAGGAGACTCAAATAATATTACAATGAATTACAAGTTAGAGTGGAACATAACATTCTTTTTTTATCCCACATAATTAGGTTATTACTTATTAGAGGGGGCTTATGCTGCATTTGGCATTCCTTATAAATCCCTTTTTCTGATTAAGTAGAAAAAAATGCTACATCAATAAGGGAAGGGGCTTCTTAGCAGAGTTGTTTAGAAGAGGAGTCCAATCCACCTGCAAGGCTGCAACTGCAAGTCTTCCACCGCGCACGGAATAGGGCGTAACGTGTGTAGACTGTAGAGGACAGCTTACCCTCGCATTGCATTGGCATAGGGATAATAAGTTTCAGCAACACCGAAGCTCTAATCAGTAATCACTCTTCACTGATAACTTGTTCAATGTAACGGCTTCAATCTCTCTCATTTCACCGCAGGCAAATGGCAATGGGCCACATAACGTGGGACAGGGAGGTAGTCCTCCCCAAACCCCAAATCCCAAATCCAAATCCCCAAGCCCCCAACCCCGGCAGGATTCAGGATTCGACGCCAAGGCCCAAGGCTAAAATCTGACAATTTTCCGCTTTGGAGGGAAATATGATAAATTTGAATAAGTCGAAAAAGGGAAACATAATAAATTTGACAATTTTCCGTTTGGTTGCAGAAAAGGATGAGGTGAGAAGAAAAAATTTATTTCCTTAATTCTGTCACATGTGTTTGGTTATTGAGACCAGTTACCAGTCTTTGATTACTGAGAAAAGAAGAGCCTGATTTTGTGACTGGTCGATTAGAGGTTTAGAGTCAAGAGCAAACCCTATAATCCAATGAGATGAGAGCTCAGAAGCAGCCTTAGAAATCAAAAATGCGAAGCTGTAGTCCCAACAAGGCACTGCAGCCGTATATAAGGAGCATCTCACCTTAAAAGACATTGGAGATGATTTAAAGTGTGGCCGTAGTGGCATGTTGGGATGCTTAACTCTATGGAAAGGAAGAACTGGGGTTGCTATGGCCCATCTAGTATAATCAAATTGATGATAGATATATGGGCTTGCTTTCATGTATAGGCCCAGACCCATATTATAAAGGAAAAATATGTATAAAGAATGTTGGAAGGCTTGGTGTTGGATGGTGGAGGGAGGAGGAAACCATGACATGATGAGGCATGAGAATCACCAATGATCATTTCATGGTCTCATGGGTTAGAATTATGGAGTAATCCATCCAAAATTTGGAACTATTAAAGGCAGCAGGCAGAGGCAATGCCAATATGTCAATGTGAATGTGAGGGTCTGGGGGAGGAGTGGAGTGGAGTATACTATAAATAATAATAAATTAGCAGAGCGCAGGCAAACTGCATATCCAGTATTCTCTTATTCAAGGTATGTAGGTCCCAGTCCCATCTTAAATGGGTGCTACTGCTGCTTCTGAGTCAAAAAAAAAAAAAAAAAAAAAAAACGTCAAAGGACTGGTCAGGATAGGGACGATTCATCAAAGAGTCCAAATAGGTCTAGCTGAAGAAACTAACCATCATAAGGATTGAGTTAATTCAGCCTCAGCCGAAATTGGATTTGATCGTCTTCACAGTTACTTACAGCTGTAAATTGAGAATATCTACCGAGGAATAAAAACATACAACCAACCAGATGCGGCGGCAAAAAGCTGTAAGAAGAGTGTAAATAAGGTTCTTTGTTGACCAAACCCGCTGTAGCCCCAGCCCATATTATAAGTCTTCAGCACTAGCACTAGCACTGGGGACCAGCCCTAGCTATAAGCATCCACCAAACCAACCAACTTTTGCCTTGACTTTTTCTTGGGAATATAAAGAAGAGCCAATACAATACATGTCGGGTGGGGCTATATAATGTCAGGAATACATAACTATAATAGGACGAAAAGTTAGCTTCCTAATTGGATCGGATCAATTAGACTTGTTGGCTCGTTTATATAGATCCCATCATCAGGCCATCACATCACATTGAGGAATAATGTAGCTAATCCAAACCATCCATCATCCATATAAAACGACAAAGAAGAGGAGAATTTTCTTTGTGTTCTTCTACATGAAAAAGACGACTGGCCGGGTGATGGGATATTGATGAGGTTATTTGAATTAATTAGTGGCAATTGCAAGAGAGAGGTGAATAGAATGTAAAGACAAGACAAAGGCAATTTCAAAATTTCTATTAGATTTACCTATCTATCTATAAAAAACTAAACAACTAGTGTGCGTATATATCTAGTATCTTTGGTGCTAAATAGCCTAGCCTTGCGTGGTCGACATCATTCACTTCATTTGATTCCGACTAAACACACCATAATTATGGTAATTAAGCCATTTACTACGTTAGACAAATTAAATGACAAAAAACTCTTGTTTGTGAACTGAGCTAGCTACATCCATTTATTGGCCCCCATGCATCTTGAATATTCAATAGACCAAACTGCATCAAGATTTGAATTTGTTAAGTACGTAACGAACATGGTGAATGAAAGAATTCAACAAAGTGTCTTTTTGACAAATACAAATTTCGATCCACATCATCGATCACCTTATTTGAAGGCATGTTTTGCTTTTTTTTTTTTTCTCTCTCTTTTAATTTGGTCGTGAAATTAATGCTTTAAATTCTTAAGTAAATCAAGCCATGACATCGAGAAAGATTACCACCCGACATGCACATCTCACCGTGTATTTGGAACATCATATCTCCGAAAATTATTTTTTCCCCCAAATCCCAATCGCCCTCTTCAACAAAATACCTGTAATTTACGGGAGAAACCAGGGTAACTCTGTGTTACACACTTTGTCGGTTTGCCGTCTGTCCACTACAGATGGAAAACTCCATATATAAAAAAGCATGTGACGCCAGAACAAAACAAGGAATGGTTTTCCTGTTGCTTCTGCTAAGTGCTAGCTCTCCACAGAGCTTTCTGAGCAAAATATTTCAGGCTGGTTGCCAAGGAAGCTTTACAAGAGTTACAGTTAGGGGCTAGATATCAAATATATACAAACAAAGACAAGCTGATCGCCGACAGTCTACAGCCTGGTCGCCGGTAGGGCTTCGAGAAATTTCTCCCGGAAGCACACAAAATAATCTTGCACTCTGGTTGTTCCTTGTCTTGAACATAATGTGTTCACGTCCAACTCAGATCACGTAACTAGTTGGATTAGTTCTGTTGTACAGCCTAACTAGATAACTTGTACATCCACGGGTCAACCAGACTAAAACTCTGAGTTCAGTTCTGTTGTAACTTATCTTCTTATTCATCATTTTAAATACAGCAACTGAATCACCCAATATCTGTGATCGGTTTTCTCTTCAAACTCCTATTGTCATTCATGGTATCAGAGCCTCATCAGTCTAAAACCTTGTTCACTCAATCCGGTGCAGTTGCATCAACCAATGCTCATCCATCTTCGCCCCCCTCTACACCTGTTATTTGAAAACAACAGTTTCCCAAACACCATCTCGGTAAAGATGGATGGTTGTAACTATCTACTCTGCAAATTTCAAATACTTCCAGCATTGGTCGAAGCAGAACTAACGGGGTATTTAGATGGTTCTCACATGTCCCTCTCGGTACCCTTCAGATAACACTACACCCAATCCAGCTCATTCATCGTGGGTCAAACAAGACCAAATCTTGCTCAACTGGCTCCTTGCTACTCTCACCGAACCAGTGATCGCACAGCTGGTTGGATGCTCTACAAGTCAAGATGTTTGACGCGTGTTAGAGAACTTATATGCATCCAAATCAAAGGCTCGAATTATCCAACTTCGGAACCAGCTTCAACATGTCAAAAAGGATGGTGATTCCATGCATGTTTACCTTCAAAAAATCAAAAACGTCACTGACAATTTGGCAGCTGCTGGATCACCTCTTTCAGACTTGGATATTAATCACCATGTTTTAAATGGGCTCGGGGCTGAATACGATGCCTTTGTCACATCCATTCAGACTCGATCCGATGATCTCAGCTTTGATGAACTCCAGGCTCTTCTGATCAATCAGGAGATTCGAATTGAATCTCATATGCAATCTCTATCTTTGTTTCCCTCCGCTAATTACTCGTCCAAGAATTCTAGCCCAAAGCCTCGACAATTTGAGAAAGATTCCAAAGACTCCAGCAACACTGGTAAGTCTAAATATGCCAATAACCCATGTCAAATTTTTGGGGGTCGCAATCATTCGGCTTTCTGGTGTCGTCATCGGTACAATCAACACTTCAAACATAAGTCCAAGAAGACCGCTGCACCCAATGGCTCTGCATCGGCAGCATATAACACGTCTCTGAATGCTTCAAATGGGGATGATTGTTGGTACCCAGACTCCAGGGCAAATAATCACATAACCTCGGATTTAAGCAAACTACAGCTGCATTCAAAGTACATTGGTCCTGATCAAGTCATTGTTGGCAATGGTGAAGGTTTGCCAATATCTCATACGGGTTCCAATACTATATTATCTGCCTCTCATTCTTTACTTTTGGAAAACATCTTACATGCATCTAATATACAAAAGAACCTACTCTCTGTGGCTCATTTTGCTTCTGATAATGACGTATACTTTGAATTTCACCCTCACACTTGTGTTGTTAAGGTTCAGTGATCGAGAAAACCTCTAGTTCAAGGGACAACTAAACATGGTCTTTACAGTCTACCTCTACATATGAATAAAGCTGATGAATCAAATAAAGCTGCATTTCTTGGTGTTCGGACTTCAATAGATACTTGGCACTCTCGTCTCGGGCATCCATCATCAGTAATAGTTAAGCATGTTGTGAGTCATTTTAAGCTTCCAGCATCTAGCATGTCTTCTTCCTTCTGCTCAGCATGTCCACAAGGGAAAAGTCACTGATTGCATCTTCCACAAACCAATTTAGTGTACTCAAGGCCTTTAGAATTAATTATTTCTGATCTATGAGGACCTTCTTCCATCACCTCCATATGAGGCTTCAAATATTTTATATCATTTATGGACTTCTATAGTCGATATTTGTGGATTTTCCCTCTTTTTCAAAAATCAGATGCTCGTAGTATATTTATTAAATTCAAACAACATGTTGAACGCTTGCTTGGCCATCCTATCCGGTTGTTTCAGTCTGATGGAGGAGGTGAATTTTGTAGCTTTCATTCCTATCTGGAAAAGGAAGGCATATCCCATCACTTCTCTTGTCCCCATGTGCAATCATAAAATGGCAAAATCGAATGCAAGCACAGGCAAATTGTTGAAACAGGCCTTACCTTACTGAATCATGTTTTTGTTCCACGCACTCATTGGGTTGAAGCTTTTGAGACTGCGGTGTATCTACTCAATGGACTATCCACTCGTGCTCTCCATGGCAAAACTCCCTATGAAACTCTTTTCGGTAAGACTGCAAATTACAAATTTTTAAAAACCTTTGGTTGTTTATGTTTTCCATATATTCGCCCTTATATGACTCACAAGTTGGACTGTCGATCAAAGCCATGCGTTTTTATGAGCTATAGCCCCTTTCATCATGGCTATAGATGCTTGGATCTTGCAACTGGACGCTACTTCATCACTGTGCATGCCCAATTTAATGAAACTTCCTTTCCTTTCAACAGCTCAAGTTCTTTGTCAAGCCCATCCACTTCAAATTCTGAGAGGCCCACAACACCCTTAGTGTTGCTGCTTTTACTGCCTTCATCACCAAATGGGCTTGTTGCTTCTAAT
Source organism: Nelumbo lutea (assembly GCF_056320005.1). Classification (NCBI taxonomy): domain Eukaryota; kingdom Viridiplantae; phylum Streptophyta; class Magnoliopsida; order Proteales; family Nelumbonaceae; genus Nelumbo; species Nelumbo lutea. Next base: position 665,972 of record NC_142685.1, on the reverse strand, counting down.
AATGAGCCAATGCTTCTCCCAGATTTGTCATCTAGTGAACCACCCACTAGTTCCGACAGTGGGCCTGTAGTCAGCCTAGGTTCATCTTCGTCCAGCTTGGATTCTCCCTCCTCCAATGGGCCCATGCATATCACATGTTGCGTCTCTACAACCTCTACAAACCCAAAATATTCATCCTATGACTACAAGAGCCAAGGCTGGCATTTTTTGCCCCCCCCCCCAAGAAAAACTCATTGGTCTCTACTTGGTATCCTTTATCTGAGGTGGAACCCACATGCTTCTCATCTGCTAATCTCCATAACCATTGGAGAGCTACTGTGCAGGATGAGGTCGACGCACTACTACGGAATGGTACATGGGATTTGGTCAAACCCAACCCCAATGCTAATGTTGTGGGCTGTAAGTGGGTTTATTGTATCAAACAAAAACCTGATGGCACTATAGACCACTACAAGGCACGACTGGTTGCAAAGGGGTACAATCAACGTGAAGGCCTAGATTACAGTGAAACGTTCAACCCACAACCCTTAAGGGTTATTCTCAGTCTTGTTGTTTCTCAGCACTGGCCCCTGCACCAGCTAGACATACAAAATGCCTTTTTACATGGAGAATTATCTAAAGAGGTTTTTATACAATAGCCACCATGCTTTATTGATCATGATCATCCGAATTATGTGTGCCACTTACGCAAGTCCCTCTATGGGCTCAAACAGGCCCCTCGGGCCTGGTATTCGAAGCTCAGTTCATTCCTCACTAATGAGGGATTTGTCATGTCTAAATCTGATGCGTCACTGTTCATCTCTGCTCATGATACTACACCTCTATATGTTGATGACATCATTATCACTAGGCCTAACTCGAATGCCATCTCCACTTTACTTCAGCAAATGGGCTCTCTCTTTGCACTCAAGGATCTCGGCCCACTTCATTATTTTTTGGGTATTGTAGCCATACACACCAAATCTAGGCTCTTTCTCTCTCAAAGAAAATATATGTAAGATCTAATACAAACTCTCTCTATGGATGGCATCAAGCCCATTAAAACACCTATGGCGTCCTCCACTCAGCTCTCTCGCAATGATCGTGACCCCCTTCCAGATCCCACCACTTATAGGCATGTTGTTGGTGCTCTTATCTGCTATTCACTCACCCTAACTTGGCTTATGTAGTCAACAAGGCGTGCCAATTTATGCACGCTCCTACTACTATTCATTGGGCCTTTGTTAAGCGTGCCATCCGTTATGTCAATTATATTATTGATGTAGGCCTTTGCATTCAATCGTGTGCTTCTTTCGATGTCCAAATATCTTCTGACTCCGATTGGGCTGGCTGCCCCGATGATAGGCAGTCACACGGTGGTTTTTGCATCTACATTGGTGACAACATTGTCTCATGGTCTTCCAAGAAGCACACCACTATTTCACGCTCCAGCACGGAGGCTGAGTATTGTAGCCTCGCCCTCACAACATCTGAGGCCATTTGGATGTGTTCCTTATTAAATGAGTTGGGTGTGACACTTTCCCTGGCTCCCACTCTATGGTGTGACAATATTGGCACCACATACCTAGAAGCTAACCAAGTTTTTCATGCACACGCTAAACACATAGAGTTAGACTTTCACTTTGTGCGTGAGAAGGTCGCCACCAAATCTCTACATGTTCGTTACATCTCCTCTCAAGATCAAATTGCAGACATCTTCATGAAACCTCTTGGTTGTCTTAGGTTCTCCTTCCTCTAATCCAAGCTTCGTGTTGTTTCACCTACCATCAGCTTGCAGGGGATGTTGAAGATAATGTGCTCACGTCCAACTCAGATCAGTCCAAGCTGCTCACATAACTAGTTGGATTAGTTCTGTTTGGATTAGTTATGTTGTACAACCTAACTAGATAACTTGTATATCAACTAATCAACCAGAGTAAAACTTTGAGTTCATTTCTATTGTAACTTATCTTCTTATTCATCATTTTAAATACAACAACCGAATCACCCAATATTTGTGATCGGTTTTCTCTTCAAACTCCTATTGTCTTTCACCTTGGCTCCAAAGTTCAGGCAACAGAAAGACTATCAACTCAACTTTCTTAATTCGCAGGGCATTGAATGATAGATGATGAATCAATTTTTGGCTAAGTACCTCTTCATTTGGTCTACTTCCAAGTGGCCGATGACTTAGAGGCCGAAGTGGAGAACTTTTGCTAGATGAGGACCTGGAGGCCGAGCTAACCAGAGTGCCGAGCTGCCTATTAGGTGCCGAGCTGACCAGAAGGTCGAGCTGCGTATTAGGTGACGAGCTGATCAGAGTGTCGAGCTGCCTATTAGGTGCCAAGCTGACCAGAGGGTCGAGTTGCATATTAGGTGATGAGCTGACTAGGCCGAGCTGGGCAGGTTAGGTGCCGAACTGACTGGGGGGCAGATCAGGTGCCGAGCTGACCAGGGGGCAGATCAGGTGTCGAGCTAACTAGGCTGAGCTAGAGGCAGATTATGTGGCGAGCTGACTAGGCCGAGCGGGGGGCAGGCTAGGTGCCGAGTTGACCAGACCGCTGAGCTGGATTGATTGTTGAGCTTCGTAATTCTTTATAGACCTGCAAGGAATCAATGTCAAAGGACCCGGGGTGGCTAACCCGGCGAGGTCGCTCCGATGATTAAGTCAGTACTCTCATAGTAGACTACGAGCTAAAAATCACAAAAGTATAAGAGTTAGAATATGCTTACTTGCCCCCCCCCCATGTCATTGGGGTTGGTGCATTTACATAGGCATTGTTTGGTGTGGGCTTCACGCACCATATCCGAGATTTCCGAGAGGCTGCCTAAGTGGTCTGAGGTTCCCGGAGGTAACCGCCATGCATGTTGACCACCCTCCGGATTGTTTGGTACGTGGGCCAACTTCCAAGGATCGTGGGAGTGTTGGAATATGCATGCCGGATTTGTTGCGTGAGCACATCTCGCAGGTCGCTAGGTCGGCGCCTGTGCAAGGTCGCCAGCTGGGACACCATCATCTTGGCTAAGGCAAGTTGTTGCCTAAGTGGTTCCAGATGTCACCTAGTTGTTCCGAGATGCCATGTGTCACAATGTCATTGGAGGGCCAAATCCTCCCTCATCAATAGATATGGTAACGATGCGAACAGAACATGAGAGAATTCTCATCTTCACCGGTCACCAGCACTTCTTTGTCTATCCAATAAATGATGAGGCTCTGGATTTCTTACACTTCCATATGGACTACCATAATAATAAACTATTAGAATCAAGATAGTGTATAACAAACCTAGATCTCAAGAGGAAATTAGTGAAAATTGGGATGAAATCGGGAAAGAAAAATCTTTCTACCGTCGGAATCAGTTGTCCAACGCTGGAGCTTGGAGAGAAGAGGAGTATAATTTTGGTTCTGGGACGAGATGAATTTTGTAGGGGTGCAAATGGATCGGATCAATCCGAGATCCGATCTTATTTGATCAAATTCGGATAACTCCTATTTGGATCTTTAGATCCCATCGGATCGAATAATAGGATCCGATCCAATATTATTTGGTCGAATATGGGTCACCCCTTTCTACATTGTATTGTATCAACCTATCCTTCCTAAGGTTAGAAGTTTTTGTTGGAAAGCGCTTTCAACAAATATTTATCTCCTCGTTGATTTGCTTTAAAGAAAGACGCTCAATAAATATTTATCTCCTCGTTGGTGTGTTATTTATAAGGCTGATGATGAATCTGATTACCACTAATTAATGGATTCCCAGCAGCATGTAACCAAATTAATAGAGATTCTCTTAAATACAATCCACCATGGAAAGCCAATGTAAAACTTCAATGATAATCAACTCAATAACTTCATACATGGAATATGGACAATCCTACAACATAAAATGTGCGTATAGCAACCCTTAGTAAGTTCTCAGTCATTCATCTAATCCACAACAGTGCTATTAAGATGAACACAAAGATGAAAACACATTGTAGGAGGACTAGTCAAGTTATCAGCAAAGAATCAAATATAAACACACACACACTTAAAAATTGAGGCAGATGACCATACACCAGTTGAACAAAAATAGTGCACAACAGAAACACTATATCAACTGAGAAACAATCAGGAATTTTGAAAACAAAACAATTTTACTAGGTCCAATAAGTAAATATTCAAACCAAGTTTTAAATGTCAATGCCAGTGTAAATATCAGTCTCCAAACATAGGAAATATGTCAAAAATGTTGTATAGAAATATTGTAGAAATTATAGATATGGTGGAAACATTGTGAAATATATGAAAATATATAATGAAATTCTATGAAATCATAAAAGAAGTATAGATACACCCTTTTAAAATATTATCTTGTTCCGAACCATCCAACAAAACTAAGAAACTAAGTTTAAAAGACAATAATATGCTACACAGTTGTTTTGCAAATTTTAAAAAGGGAAGCAAGTCAGGCAGCTGCACTCTGTTTGGGTGAACCTAGGCCAAGACCTAAAAATTAAACCTAAAATCTTGTGCCTAGATGGAGCTCAAGGTCAAGCCTGATCTATCCAACCCAAGCCCTATCCGAACTGAAAATTGACATACTCGAGTTGGGTCCAGGCCAGGTTTGGGTTAATCAATCAAGTATGTATAAAGCACATCCCCCGAGGGCTACACCCAGGCCCAGCTGAAAACATAGGAAAGCCCGAAGTTTTGGCCCTAAGCCCAGCCCCAGTAAGATTACAAGTGGGGTTAGTCCAAGGTCAGGTTAGGCCCGCTCAAGTTGCACCCCTAACTTTAAGAGTCAAAACTACATGACAGAACGAGGAGGAAAATTTCAAACTCATGGAAAGAGTTACTGCAAACAGAATTTGCTTAATAAGCATCATTACTGATGCTGACAGTAGAATTCATATTTGTTGAGGCAATTACCATTATTTTAGTATTTGGATCAATTAAGAAATATATAGTTGCAACTCAACTTGGTATTGAAATCTGTTCTATCTACATTTTTGTGGTATTATTCCTTTTCTTACACCATAATACCATGTTTGTCATTTACCTCGCTCAGACATACTACCAAACAAACTTCATTCAAATCATACAAGGGAAATGTTATTAACTTGTCCCATCATCATCCAAATAACAGCCACCAAAAAAATCAGTCAAATAAAAAAACAAAAAAAGTAAATGCCCCTAGTTTTGCTCTGCTCACCACAAAGAGACTGCAATAGGTTTTAATCGAAAAGAACTCCAAAGAAATTTTCCCGCCACTCTCAAAGGGTCTGATGTTCTCATTCTTACGGGTGAACCTAACCGCACTGTCCCTCTTCAGATGATAAATTTCAGTCAAAACAGATGATAAATGCCCCGGTATAGGCTAATTTCTTAAAAATATATCAAATAAGGGCAACGTATGTATTGATTCCCGATCATGGCTAAATATACACCGTTTTTTTTTCTTTTTTCTTTGAATCAGACTGAATATGCACTGTTCATCTTCTTCCCTATCACAACACCGAATAGAGATGGCTGTGACCCATGAGCTCTCTTCCCCATTTTCTCTTTTTTCTTCCTCTTTCTTCTTCATTCCTACTGTCTCCTTTCCCTCTCTCACCGAACCAAACCACCTGGTCGTCCCTTGTTCATCGTCTACCCTCACTCGACTCGACGCAGGAGTGGAATTCCAACCAGAACTCTCCACCATGACTCCATTTCTCTCATTCATTTTCTCCTTCTTCTTATCTCTTACCCTCTCTCATTCCCTATCTTTTCCCCTCCCCATTTTGATCACTGTTCATTGTCTTCTCGATGAGAACATCGACTCCATAGTGGCGAATATTTTATCCACTTTCTCCATCCTCATCACCAGTGAATATCTCTGTTTTTCATCCTCTTTTATTTATTTAGTTTTCGATCGTCATTGCATTGTTCCTCTATGTTGTTGACCTTCCCAACCATTTACCGGTCTCCCTCGTCCCCTATATCGTTCACCGGTCGAGTAGAGTCAACTACAGTAGTGGAAATCGCGTGAAAAAGATGAAGACCGTTCTAATCATATTCCACTACTCCTACATCGGAAGGCCTGAGCAGAGTGACCTATATTTTCACTCTTACATTGGAAGGGTCGCACTACTCGGATTGATCTCTTGATGAAATTCCACGAAGACCGTCCCTGTTGGACGACTAGCAACCTGAAGCGAGAATCGTCTGAGAAAGATCCCCTTTCCATCGATCAAAACAACACTAAGTTGAGAGCCTGAAACAAGAAATGACAAAAATGACAATGTGGAATTTAGTGAAGATCGTTGGAAGGAGAATGGTAAAGCGGGGGCTTCAACGGAGAGATACATAGGGTTTCATCGTTGACAGTGCCCTTATTTGATATTTTATCAAAAAAATTATCTTATATTAATTATTAGCGGTACCCGTGGGATGCACGGGATTTATTAACCAAATTAGACCAATTATTAAAATACCGTTTATAGTTTCAGGGATTTACTAAAATCTACTCTATAGTTAAAATTTTACTAAAACACCACTTATAATTTACAATGGATTTAATCAATATTCTGTTAGATGACAGTATGACAAATGTTGATCCTAATATTCATTTAAATAAATTTAATCAAAAGAAAATAAAAATAAAAATATCATTTTTGTTAATTTTGTTTTCTATACAAAAAAAAATGTTAAGGGTATTTTTGAAATAAAAAATCATGGGCTAAATAGCAAAACAAGCACTCCTTAATGAATGGTTGATTAATTAAATAAGTTGTAAAATATATGAGATGTTTTAATAAAATGAAAACTATAAGGTAGGTTTAAGTAAATATGTAAAACTATAAGATGTATTCTAGTAAATGACCCTAATAAAAACACATAAGAGTATACAATTGTTTTATATTTTCAACTTTTTAAATAATTAATAATTATTCATATTTTATATACTACTTTTAATAATTTTTTTTATAATACAAAAATAACAATAATAATTTCAATTAGGTTTATTCATCAAACTAATGAAACCAACCAACCCGATCAACAAAACCCGAGTTGGTCGGTTTTCTAGTATTTTAGGTCGGCTTTAATGTCCCAATTCGACCAAGTTGGATCAATTTCACTTTGGCTAATTGTAAACCTACCAAAAACCGAACGATCTAACCATGGATATATATATATATATATATATATATATTAATATTTTAAATTTTAAATATAATTTTTAATATAGAAAAGTGGAAATTTTCTCATATTTCTTAGTCTAAAATGTTATATCATAAATCTAATTTTTAAATTTATTTTTTAATAATTGCACTATAATTTTTAAAATTAAATTTAACTTGAGTGGGTCGGTTTTCACAAAAGGTCAGTCGGTTTCAGCTAACCAAACCCCCAACCTGACAAGGTCAATTTGGTTGGTCAAATAACTTACGACCGAACTGAACCAACTCATGAACACTCATAATTTCAGCTAAATTAATAGTCTAATCTCTAATAAATAACAATAGTTTAATCTCCAATAATTATTGAAAATTTATAGAAAAATACACAATTATTGAAAATATATTGATAATAAAAAAATACAATAAGTACTAAAAATATATTAACTTAGTCAATAAATAGTATAATCTCAAATAATAGTTTAAAATCTAATAAATATTGATCAATAAGTTATAACAAAATACAATAAATTAAATTTAAAATTTTCACTAATAGTAATTTAATCTGAAATAATTATCAAAAGTTTTCTATTAAATAACAAAATAAAATAAATTTATACATAATCATTGAAAATACATTTATCACAAAAACAATAAACAATAATTGAAATACAATAAATATTAATTTTAGTATATATAATTATATAATAAATACAGATTAAGAGTTTAAAATTATTATTATTAGATATTAATTTTTTAAAAGTTATTTTCACAAATTATTACTTGTTATATATGAAATTGTTATTTACAATATTATGTAGAACTATTAAGTTATTATTAATTTCAATATTATGTTATAAACTTTTTTCTACTTTTCAAAAATTTATTAAATTTATTATATAATTTCTTTATTTTAACTATTTAAAATCTAGTTATGTTAAATATTTTTTTATTTAATTTAAAATACGAAATTATTTAAATACTTAAATAATATGTAAAATATTTAAATTTTAAAATATTAGTTATTTATGGAATTTAATTATCCATAAAATTATAATTTATACTACTATTGCATAATTTCATTACTAATTTTGTAATATATTAAATTATTATTAATTTAAATATTATGTTATAATTATTTTTCTTCTTTAAAGAAATTTTTTAAATTTATTACATAATGTTGTTATTTTAACTATTTAAAATCTAGTTATGATAAATATATAGTTATTTAAATATTTAAATAATCTATAAAATATTTAAATTTTTTTATTTGAATTTTATTTATTTAAAGCTATTACATATTATTAAATGTTTGAAAAACATTTAAATCAATGATCTAGAAAAATATAATTTAAATTGTTAGTACATAATTTTGTGATATATTTTCTAAAAATATAAAATTATTTATTAGAGAATTTCGTTATTTTAACTATTTAAAATATAGTTATGATAATTATTTATTTATTTAAATATTTAAATAATCTATAAAATATTTAAATTTTTTTGTTATTTGAATTTTATTTATTTAAAGCTATTACATATTATTAAATATTTGAAAAGTATTTAAATTGATAATTCGAAAAGGCATAATTTAAATTGTTAGTACATAATTTCGTGATATGTTTTGTAAAAATATAAAATTATTTTTTGTCTTTTTAATAAATATTTTAAAGTTATTATATAATTCTGTTAGAATATTTAAATAATTCTTAATCTTTTTAATCCAAATTTTTTAGATAGATATAAATAAAAAGTAGGGGAGAGGATAAATAGGAATTAGAGATGATTTAGGAGAGAAGCTCTCTACTAAATTAGAGATAATTTTGAAGATAAATAGGAATTAGAGATAATTCTGGATAGTGGGGGAGGTAGTTTAGGAGAAAAGATATTTAGGTTATTGGGAAAGTGCATCTCATTGGTTGTTTCAAAGTGACATGGAATAAAAAAAAACTCAAAAAATTAGAAAATTTCTTGACCACTTTGTTTTATTATATATAAATTATTACTTTTATTGGTATTTAGGGATGAAATTTTTCCTATTATATAAAAGGTCTTACTTTTATTGGTATTAAGAATGAAAAGTTACATTTACTTGACAGAATCCCAAAAAATAATAAATTTAACAAAAAAAATGAAAAAAAAAATACTTAACCAAATACAAAGTCAAAGACTCAAAGTGGACAATAAATATGAAAAAATAGAAATTTTATTTCATTTAAATTTAAACGAAACAATGGTCATATGAATGAAATATGGAAAATGGAATAAGTTAATAAAATATAAAAAATACAATATAGTTACAAATTGAATATAAAAAATTACATTGTTGAAAAATATCAAGTAATTTAAATAAAATTAAAACAAAATTTACAATAATTTGAAAAAAAATCTATACAATTATTGAGTATACAAAAAATATTGACTTCATTTTCTTTAAATTCCACATGCACCTCCATTTTCTTAACTTTGATCATCTGCTTCTAGTGAAATATCAGGTGTAGTGTCATGTCCTCATTTGTTGAAAGCAAATGCACATCTTCAAACTTTCATCAATTTCTCTTGTCGTCCAACACCCTAGTGCCTGAAAACAAAACTCTGATAGAACTGTAGACACTGTAGAGGTTAATAGATCACATGCCATGGTGACAAGGACTGAATAGTTTTTTTAATGTCCACTCCACTAGGCTAAAATATTAAAATTATCCATTTCCACCAAGGCAAAGGAATCACCTAAACTAGAAAATTTTGCTTGTAAATAAAATTTAAGTTTAGTAAATGAACTTGCTGATGAAGAGGATGTAGATTTCTACTTCCTACTTATTAGAAACCAAAATTTTTCTTTTCCACTACTGGAACTAGTTTTAGAAGTGAAAGATGCACTTGTACAACAATACTTATATTTTCAATTTCAAATAATAAACTATTAATTTCTTTTTCTTTTTTTTTTCAATTTCAATATTTATATTTTCACAATATGTTTCAAGTAAAATATCTAAACCATCTTTCCTAATCCTAGGATCCAATATTGTAGCTAAGCAATAAAGAGGAGAGTTGTTCTCCAAATATTTTATTTATTTATTTTCCATTATTTCAACAATACTTTTAAATTGTGAATTGTTTCTATATTTTTCAAAACAATCACTAATCATCATTAATTGATAAACTAAATTACAACTAGTTGTGAATTGTTTCTTTTGCCTCAAGTTCTTTTAACAAAGCCTGCGCATCGCACACACACACACACACACACACACACACACACACACATAGGGGTATCACATTTTACTTATGTGCAAGGTTCAAAATATTGTTACGTATCGTATTGGGGCCTTCCTAATATGCCACTATAGGGGGTGTATCAGTTCAGAGGGTAACTGGGACTTAAACCAACCCCTCTGAACTGTTTTGAAAAAATAAATAAAACATAAAAAAAGCACCAATACGTCATACTTGTATCGATACGCCTTACAAGCCGATATGTGATGTAAAATTAGGTGCAAGATTCAAAGTATCAAAATATACAAAGAATATTGAAGATGCAATTAAAAAAATGTATTTAGATTTTGGATATGTATAGATACAATGACTATCTGTAAAGTGTATTTTAATAGTTTACTAGCGGGGAACCATGCGATGCACGAGATTTATTAAGAAAAAGCTAAATAATAAAAATGGTCATTTACTAAAATACCCCTTATAGTTTCATGGATTTACTAAAATCTACCCTATAGTTAAAATTTTACTAAAACACCATTTATAATTTGCAATGGATTTAATCAATCTTCCATTAGATGACAATAGAAAATGACAGTGTTGACCCTAATGTTCATTTAAATAAATTTAATCAAAAGAAAATAAAAATAAAAATACCATTTTTGCCCTTTACAAGACATGGGCAACCACTCTATTGGCTATATTTGGTTAATTTTGTTTTCTATACAAAAAAGTGTTAAAAGTATTTTTGGAATAAAGAATCATGCGCCTAATGGCAAAATAAACACTCCTTAATGAAAGGTTGATTAAGTAAATAAGTTGTAAAATATGAGATGTTTTAATAAAATAAAAACTATAAGGTATGTTTAAGTAATATGTAAAACTATAAGATGTGTTCTACTAAATGATCGTAATAGAATCACATAAGAGTATACAATTGTTTTATACTTTTAACTTTTTAAATAATTAATAACTATTAATATTTTATATACTACTTTTAATAATTTTTTTATAATACAAAAATAAAAATAATTAATTTCAATTAGATTTATTCATCAAACTGATGAAACTAACCAACCTGATCAACTCGACCCGAGTTGGTCGGTTTTCTATTATTTAAGGTTGGTTTTGGTTCAAAATTTTCCCAATTCGACTAAGTTGGACCAATTTCACTTTGGCCATTTGTAAACTAACCATATATATTTTATATTTTAAATATAAATTTTAATATGGAAAAATAGAAAATTTCCCATATTTCTTAGTCTAAAATGTTTTATATCATAAATCTAGTTATAATTGTACTATAATTTTTAGAAATAAATTTAATTTTTAAGTTTAAATCTTTTGAACTGACTGACCAAACCAAAAATTCGACCCAAACCAACACAACTTTAGTGGGTCGGTTTTCACAAAAAGGTTAGTCGGTTTTAGCTAACCAACTCCCCAACCTGACCAGGTCAATTTGGTTGGCCAAATAGCCTACGACCAAACCGAACCAACTCATGAACACTCATAATTTCAACTAAATTAATAGACTCATCTCTAATAAATAACAATAGTTTAATCTCCAATAATTATTGAAATTTTATAGCAAAAATACACAATTGTTGAAAATATATTGATAGTGAAAAAATACAATAATTACAAAAATACAATAAGTACTAAAAATATATTAATTTAGTCAAGAAATAGTATACTCTCAAATAATATTTTAATCTTTAATAAATATTAATCAATAAGTTATAACAAAAATACAATACATACAATCAATCCAATAAATTAAATTTAAAAATTTCACCAATAGTAGTTTAATCTCCAATAAATATTGAAAGTTTCCTATTATATAGCAAAAAAAAATAAATTTATACATAATCATTGAAAATACATTTATCACAAAAACAACAAATAATTACTGAAATACAATAAATATTAATTTTAGTATATATAATTATATAATAAATGCAGATTAAGAGTTTAAAATTATTATTAATAAATATTGATTTTTTTTAAGTTATTTTCTTGAAATATTACTTGATATAAGTAAAATTATTTATTTTAAATATTATTTAAAAATATTAAATTATTATTAATTTCAATATTATGTTATAATTATTTTTCTACTTTTTAGAAATTTTTTAAATTTATTACATAATTTATTTATTTTAACTATTTAAAATCTAGTTATGTTAAATATTTTTTATCTAAAATACCAAGTTACTTAAATACCTAAATATGTAAAATATTTAAATTTTAAAATATTAGTTATTTATGGAATTTAATTATCCATAAAATCCTAATTTATACTATTATTACATAATTTCATTATTAATTCTCTAATATATTAAATTATTATTAATTTCAATATTATGTTATAATTATCTTTTTCTTTAAGGAAATATTTTAAATTTATTACATAATTTTATTATTTTAACAATTTAAAATCTAGTCATGGTAATTATCTAGTCATTTAAATATTTAAATAATCTATATAATATTTTAAATTTTTTGTTATTTTAATTTTATTTATTTAAAGCTATTACATTTTATTAAATGTTCAAAAAACATTTAAATTGATGATCCGGAAAAAGCATAATTTAAATTGTTAGTACATAATTTCGTGATATATTTTATAAAAATATAAAATTATTTATTAGATAAATTCGTTATTTTAACTATTTAAAATCAAATTATGATAATATTTAGTTATTTAAATATTTAAATAATCTATAAAATATTGATTTTTTTTGTTATTTGAATTTTATTTATTTAAAGCTATTACATTATATTAAATATTTGAAAATCTTTTAAATTGATAATCTAGAAAAACATAATTTAAATTGTTCGTACATAATTTCATGATATATTTTGTAAAAATGTAAAATTATTTTTTGTGTTTTTAATAAATATTTTAAAGTTATTATATAATTTCGTTAGAATATTTAAATAATTGTTAAATTTTTTAATCCGAACTTTCTTTGGATAGATGTAGATAAAAAGTATGGGAGAGGATAAATAGGAATTAGAGATAATTTTGGAGAAAGTGGGGGAGGTAGTTTAAGATAAATTTTAGAAGAAGAGATTATTTAGGTGATTGAGAAATTGCAGGTCATTGGTTGTTCCAAAAATGACGTGGGATAAAAAAACAAAAAAAATAAAAAAAGGATAATTTCTTGATCACTTTGTTTTAATATATATATATATATATAACTAAAGTGTAATTTACTATAAAATTGGAATGTATAAACCACCGGAATGTCTAGGGGTGTCAATTGGACTGGATTTGGTACAATCCAATACTGGTCCATTTACAAATGGACTGGACCAAGTCCAGACAAAACCCCATACAAACCGGATCTAGTCTGGTCCAATTGAAATGCAAATGGACTGGATTAGACCCAATCCGGTCCAAATTAATGTTTTCCTCAGAAATCATTTTCCCTAGAAAATATTTTGGTTGCAACTAAAACAATGAAGAAAAACAAAATGTTTTCCTTAGCAAATAATACTCAATAAAGAATAAATTATTTGCCTAATTTCTCAGAAAATAAACAAAATGATTATCAATGCATATGTACAGTTAGTAAACAGTTTTAAGACAATTAATCTGACCATTTACAAGCCCATCAGTTTTGAGTGAAAGATATCACCATAAAGGCAAAAAAAATGAAATTTACAGTTACTACAGTGATTGTCCAGAGTACATTTCGTCTTCAGTAAAGCTCTTTACTATTAATAGGCATAATGTACAAATATTTGTGATCCACTAAACATCTTCATTATCACTCATATTTGGTGTATCAAGGCAAAATTCCGACTCAGCTCCATCAACGATCCTCCCCCTGTTTCGGTTAACAGAGAAAAATACAACAGAAAACAAATTATTTGGTGAGTGGACCATGGAGATCTAAAAATGAAGGAGAAATATAATAGTAAAATAGAAATACTGACAATTGAAATTCCAAACCTGTAAACCGAAACAGAAGTTTTGTAAAACCAAATTAACAGAACTGGAAAAAACAAAAACAACAGAAGTTTTGGTTGAATTCATGGGTCATAGTTTATCATCACACGCTGGGAACTACTTATTTTCTACTGATTGCAGGTTGCCTCCCAGTTTTAGGCAAAGAAGTTCATCAAATTCGGGATATATTCTTAAAGCAAAATAGTAACATTTCCTTTGATCTTAATATGAAATCACTGTCATTGTTACTCGAGTTCGATAATTTTGTCTAAGCTTATACCTAGACATGAGAAGAGAGCTGATTTTGAATGATGATTGTAATGCTGGAATGAGTTAATAAATATTTGTCTAAGCTTTTAAGAAATGGTGGAAGCCACCTGACTACAATTGCAACCAACTTTCAAGGTGAAGTTCAGCTGGTAACATGAAGGATGAACTTGGCTTACCAATGTATGAGAAGTACACCAAGTTGACTGGATTTGGAAGTGCAAAATCTTGTCATCGAGGAAGAACTGGTGGGGAAATCATACGAGTGTTGTAGGAATTGCAATGACAGCATTTGTTCCCAATAATGTGAGAATGTTTCAGTAGTATCATTACAGTCATTACAGAGGATCCACACCTGCAACATACCAATAGTCACTAGATATGTCATGTCAAGAAATCATGGTTAAAGTGCATGCTGAACAATCTGGAAGTGGGGTTGCTTTGACATCTATTCAGAATAAGGGCTAGAAAAAAACGAATTCAGGAAATAATTTAATAGTCAAGAAGTGGGGTTGCATAGAAATACCTTTTGTGTCGATAATCTTCTGGCATGATGGTTGCTGCAATCTGACAATATGAAAGAGTACAAGTCAATAAAAACATAAATTGAAAGGGAGAACCCAAAGGCAAATTAACCAACTAATAATACATTAATACCAGATCAATACAAAATAATGCAGAAAAGAGTATTATTAGAAAAAACTACTGTTAAATATCAATCATTAAGAACATTAACTTTCTTTTTTGATCAGTAACCACGAATTGTATTAATTAAAAATAGAAACTTCTGAGTACCTGAAAGGATGGAGAGAAGACGGTACAAACAGGTAAAGATCTCATGAGTACAAAAAATTATATAAACCAATATACCAGAAGTACATCAAATCTGAAACCCAGACCCTGGTATATTTGCCCTGGTATATAAACCAATATACCAGAAGTACATCAACTGAAGTATTTGCTGATCAAGGTATCCACTTGAACAACCAATTCAAATTGGACACTAACCACTAGGCTTCTCTCATCTCCTGATGGAGTGCCTAAGGGCCTTCATTTTCCATCCAACTTATCACCACCAATCTGCAGTCTCCTACTGCAATCAGATTTGACCAACCAAGTGAGCAATGTTCGTTTTCATTGTCTGTCTCTGTGTCTGTTTGAATGTTTCTCTCATTTATTTTTGTTGCAGGAGATTTACAGGGGAACTTGTGTTTAATATTCAAATAAAATATTGCACTATATGATTAACCCAACAACTATCTGGGCTTTGTTGCATAACACTAACCAAGGAAATATTCCACCATTTCATCTTGTCTCTGTAATTCATGCCAACCTATTCACCTGTACTGTTATAGGCCCGGACGTAGGATCTCATCACGGGTCGGCCCGTGGGGAGAACCTCTAGTTTCCCCTTGCCCCTCCCTTTGCATGCAGACCCTATCGTGGCGACCTAAGGGGTGATTTGTCCAAGAGATCACCCTAACTCTCCTTTACTCTCTTCTCTTCGACTGAAATTTTGGATGCCTTACTCTCTAATCGCAGTTCCTTAAATAGGAGATTACAAGAGGTGAGAGTCTTCCTTGTAGGAAGACTCCTTGTTGAATTCAACTGCTTACAGATAAGACTCCTAACTTGGGAAGGATAAGGCTCCCCTAAGATAAATCAAACTCCTACTACTCTTCTAATAGATAAAGTAAGAAACAGATAAGAGAAACTGCTAAGGATAAGATAAGTTGCTGCTGGCTAAGGATAAGATAAGCTGCTGCCCATGTGGGCCCCTCATCAATGCTGCTGCCGGCGGCGGTATGTCTTCCCCACGAACGCATCCACAACACTACACCCCTCCAGGGGATCCAGGTGGCCTCAGCTGATGGTAGGTCATCCAATTCCACCAGGACTTCAAGAATACCCCGATTGACTCGGGATCGAACAAGAGCTCAGGGCTGGAGAATGAGTCTATCGTCCTTTAAGGGTGGTAGGGGAGGTACTGTATCAAGAGGAGTACCTGTAAATGGCTTGAGCAAGGATACGTGGAAAGTATCATGGAGTTTGTTGTGTTTTGGAAGTTCGAGCTGATATACAACTTTCCCAATCCGCCGCAAAACCTTGAAGGGCCCGTAAAATTTGGGAGCCAATTTAGGGGGAGGCTTGCGTCTTAGGGAGTATTGCCGATAGGGCTGGAGCTTCAACCACACGAACTGTCCTGGTTCGAGAGTTAATTCCCGATGGTGCTGGTCATAGGCATTCTTCATGCGCGCCTACGCTTGCTGTAAGCGAAGAGAGACTTCGGCCAAGAGGGCATCGCGGTACTATAGGCCATGATCAATCTCATCCAACCGCGTCAAACCGGGTTCGTAGGATAGTAGGCAGGGAGGGTCCCGACCATAGACGACCCGGAATGGTGTCATGCCAAGAGAAGAATGATAGGCTGTGTTGTAACAGTATTCGGCCCAGGGAAGTCAATCAACCCACCACCGTGGTTGGTCACCCACAAAACAACGGAGATACATCTCTATCGTACGGTTTACCACCTTTGTTTGGTCGTCTATCTGAGGGTGGTAGGCAAAGGAAAAAGCTAGGGTTGTACCCTGCAACCGAAATAGCTCCTTCCAGAAGATGTTAGTAAAAACCGGGTCCCTGTCACTAACGATGGATTCTGGTAGCCCATGCAAACGGAAAATATGTGTAAAGAAAACGTGGGCAACTGAAACCGCGCTATACGGGTGGGACAAGGGAATGAAATGGGCATACTTGGAAAAGCAATCCACCACCACGAATAAGATCGATTTTCCGCCGACCTTGGGTAGGCCCTCAATGAAGTCCATAGAGAAATCAGCCCAGATTTGTGTTGGGAGTGAAAGAGGCTAGAGAAGGCCTACTGGGTGTAGGTTTTCCCATTTTTGTTGCTGGCACGTGGAGCAATTCTGGATGAAGTCCCGAACCGAAGTCCTCATGCCAGGCCAATGGAAATCGGCTTAGACACAATGCAATGTCTTCTGAATGCCTTCATGTGTGGGAGTTATGTATGCTGGAGATGACAGAGGGAATTAAGGAACAGTCGGCTAGGAGGTATATCCGTCCTTTGTATAGCACCAGCCCTCATGAATGGACCAATTCGGGTTGGTCGTTTCGTACTGTATTTTCTAAACAAGGTCCTTCCATTCCGGTGATTGGGGCAGTGTGCTTTTAATGCCTTCTAACAGGGTGATGCGAGGCCGTGAAATCGCACAAAGGAGCATAGCATCTTCGTCATGTCTGGACAGGGCATCTGCGGCCCGATTTAAGGACCCCGCCTTGTAGTCCACCCAGAAATTAAAACCGAGCAGTTTGCTCCCTCAATGCTGTTGAGGCGGAGTGGCAAGCCGTTGCTCCAGTAGATACTTGAGGCTGTAGTGATAAGTCTTGAGAAATAAGGACCTTCCCCACAAGTATGGCCTCCAGTGTTGCACAACCTTAGCTAGCCCAATCAACTCGCGCTCGTAGGCTGGTAGCTTTAGATCCCGTCAGCTAGTTTGCGGCTAAAGAAGGCTATTGGATGTCCTTGCTGCTGCAGTACTACTCCAATACCTACACCAGATGCATCGCATTCGACCGTAAATTCCAAGTCAAAATTTGGTAACTGCAGCACGGGTGTGCAGGAGAGGGCATCCCTTAAGTTCGCAAAGGTGGCGTCAGCTGCTTCATCCCACTGGAATGCGTTCTTCTTTAGCATATTGGTTAATGGGGCAGGCAATAATCCATAATTTTGCACAAACTTGCAGTAGTACCCTGTCAATCCTAGGAACCCGCGGAGAGCCTTGGTGGATTGAGGTTTGGGCCAATCCTGAATTGCTTGGATTTTGGAGCCATCCACTGTGACACCTTACCCACTGATTATATGTCCCAGATAAAGAACCTGGCGCTCCGCGAAAGAACATTTGGGCCGCTTCAAAAAGAGCTTGTGTTGGCGCAATAGTTCAAAAACAGTTCATAGGTGATGTTTTGTCAGAGTTCGAGGAATACCACTGTCGGAGAGAAACCTTCTTTTTCGTTCAACTGTCGGCGGGAGATGTGGAGCGCTAGGTCTTCGAAGAAAATTTTGTAGGGAGTTCAAACTTCAAACGAAATGAACGGACCTTTTGATTCAACAGTTTATCCAAATTCGGTCCGCATTATATATGGACGACTTAAATTTAGACTGGTCCGAGTCCATACAACTATTTAGACCGTCCAGTCCATCCAAAACACCTTCGGGTTGGATGGGGTCCAACCCGAAACCAGTCCATTGACACCCCTAGGAATGTCCACGGTAACATTGATATACACATATGCATAGCTTAACAAACTGATACTATAAATTTCATTAATAATCATGTAAAAGGTTAGACAATTTAAAATAAACAAATTTTAATAAATAATAATTATTATATGCGATATAAAAACTACATTCGTCTAAAACATTAGTCATAAAAAAGTCTTTTAAATAGATAATTAAGATTATAGAGGCAAAAATATTCAAAGTTGGTATGATTGTGGGATTTATGGCTCGAGAGTCATGCCTTTGCTGATACTTGGCAGTGAAAAATAAATAAATAAAAACTTTGCACAAATCTGCAGTAAGACCTGGACAATTACTCTCTAGTGTCTACCTTAGATTCACTGAAATATTATTTCATCATCCTCCTCTCTATTTACTGTTTTACTTTTTATACAAAGGGTACAAAACATAAAACCCTTATGGTACAAATGAAGTCGTACTACCAAAAGGGACAACCTGAGAGAGAGAGAGACAGTTTGATGGTTTCCATCTTGGAAAAATAATAACTAAAAACAAAAATAAAAGAAACAAAGGAAAAAGGGCATCAACATCACAGCCATTTTAGAGATTATAGAAGACCAAATGGCTCAGGAAGTGGCTCAAACCGGTGATCGAAGGTGATCCCCTTATCAGACTTATCATCAACGTTGTGCAACCAGTTAGTGTTCTTCAGGTCCTCTTTGAGCAGAATTGCATCATAACGGGAGCTCTCGTAAATGTCCATTTGACTCAGTTTTGCTGAAAGCCGACCATCACCTTCCTCAGCCTCATTATGCAGGGACTTATCAATACAGTTTCCATTCTCTGAGATGCCTCCATTACTGCTGGCGGGTGGGGCACCATTACTGCTGAGGAAAGACGAAGCATCCAAGACACGAATAGGTTGGCTTTTTAGGTTACTGCGGATGCTCTGAGGGAAAAGAGTAGTTCCAGACAGAGAACGGACGCTCCCTGTGCCATTTCGGATGTCCTGCGTTATAGAATAAAGGGCTTTTAGTTAAGAGGTAATAATGTAGATTTAACCTCAAAGTTTAATAAATAGATGGGGTAAAAAGTAGTCAACCCCTTTAAAGACCTGCTTGGTCAGAATTTGGATCTGTGGAAGATTTCTAACCATTTTATATATGAGGGATATCAGATATGTTGGCATACATCATATGCACACAAAGATATTTCTTGAGAATTTAAAAATATTACTCAGGAATATCAGCATGGCAGACTGAATGGCTTGGGCTTCAGTCCGACTTTGCATGGAACTTCCATGAGTCAATGACAGCAAAGTCAGAATGGAGTCTCCTGACATCCACACTTGTACTTTCTGTTTTCCTCCTATAACAAGAGATATACCATATGCCTGAGAGCCATGTCAAGTGACTTTTTTGAGATTGTTCTTCCAAATCCAGCACTCTCACTAGTAGTTGTGGGTTTTGTTAGTCTCCGGACTGTAGGCTCCAACACTGGTGGTGTCTTCTGCAATTCAGGTGCCTCAACATCATGTCCATTGGTGTGCAAGCGGCCCCTCCCTGAAAGTTCTGTAAGTCTTCCCCTTGAAACAATAGGTGATGACTGCCTTCTTGGTGGATTCACAGGCCCAGATGTCTCTAAGTTTCCCCTGACCGTGACAGCAACACTTGGCCGAGACCTACCAGCAGAAATGGGCCTATCTGGCAATGTGGTCCTCAGGTTTGGTGGTGTATCATGTGGGAAATCAGGAAGATCAATAGGCTGTGGTGATGGCCGGGCCCTTGGGCCTGGGGAGCTTCCTCGGGAAGCAGGTACTGTGCTTCGGCCATTTGGAAGGACCCGCCCAACAGATGCTGAGCGAGCTACCACTGGAGCTGGCCCTGGAGCTGCTGTTTGGGTTCGACGGGTAGGAGTTGATGGCCATGAGTTTGGTCGAGATGCAGAACTTAAGTTTGCAGAGACTTGAGGCCTAGAACTTGGGGTAGAAGGCCTTGAGTTTTGGGGCCCTCTTGGCTTATCAACTGAAGAGATGTTGGGGCCAGGGTGGGATCTGGTTGGTGTCGATGGTCGCGATGACAATGGCCGAGCAGATGGGGTGGAAGGTCTCGTAGTAGAGCGGGTAGTAGGGGTGGATGGCCTGGATGAAGATGTGACTGATGCTGAGCTTGTGTTGAGAATTGAGGAAGATCTGTTGGAGCTAGATGAATAGGTAGTGTAGTGCATGGTAGAAATGGAAGGACGGGTAACAGAACCACTTCTTGTTGGTCTTGATGAATAGTTGTTCTCTGAGTG
Source organism: Nelumbo lutea (assembly GCF_056320005.1). Classification (NCBI taxonomy): domain Eukaryota; kingdom Viridiplantae; phylum Streptophyta; class Magnoliopsida; order Proteales; family Nelumbonaceae; genus Nelumbo; species Nelumbo lutea. Next base: position 644,856 of record NC_142685.1, on the reverse strand, counting down.
TGTCATAGAAAGCTGAAAGAAAGAGAAAATAAGAAATTAGCCATGCATATTCTATTTACTATTTTTGAGAAGAGGAAAATAAATAAAGCATAGAAACACAAAGAGGTTTCTCTCTCTCTCACAGACACACATTAAATAAAGGAGAAGCTGTACCCTGTTCTTTGTATCTTTTACTTACTATCTTAAATTTTATCATATAAAATAATAACATTTTTTAGTTGCTAATTTGACATGAAATTGCTCCATTAAATGCTGATTATATTGGTATTATTTTTTGAAGTATTGAAATTAGTATATTTGAAGTACTATTGTTAGATATGTTGATTTGCCGTGAGGAAATTAATGTTGTTACTAAATTAAGTAGTATGTATGCTGGATGGTATATAAAGTTAGGGAACTAGGCAAAACTTTTTTTCCCTTTCTTTTATGAAATTCTTAACACCTAGGCACCCCACTGTCTCCTAGAATCGCCTAGACACCTTGACAACTATGCCATTGTAAATAACAGTCTTTGCTGGGAAGGTGGCACCGCTGATGATAAGAGACACTTTATGGGGAGAACTGGACTAAGTTGGATTTAAACCAAAGCCAAAGCAAGTCGAACAGCACAACTTAAACTGGATCTGATCCACTGGAAGGCCTATCTTCGAGTTGAGTTGCCTAATTGAAGACCTCTGCTTAAAACCTTGCTGATCAACAAGGGAATCAAAAGACGGTTTAGTTTAAGTGGAAACTTTTAAGAGGGAATACTCCAGTTAGAACCAATCAGACATGTCACACTCCCCTCCATATATATAGAAGACCTCTAAGGGGTCCCATCACTCAGTAAATCATATAAGAAACTTCACTAGTTTATCAAATTGGAAGAGCATAACCATCAGATATAAAGATTATTTTATATTGCCAATGGTTAAACTAAGTTCTTTTTTATGTTCAAATTTCAAAAGACTGCAGTAGATTAGACGGGTAGTAGCAATTATGACCAGATTGCACTCATGCTCTCCCCTAGGCAACAAAAACAGTCAAGAGGAGGGAGGAGAAACAGTTATGAAGGTGATGTACACCATTGCAGTTTTAGAATAAATAAATTTATAACTTAGATCAAAGTGAATAGTGATGAACAAGAAGAAATTGAAACATGTACCCTTGAAGTCTTAGTTGTGGAAACTGATCTAACCAAGGAACTGCTTCTTGGAGCCAGTAAGGTTGGAGGGGACTCACTTGTATCTGATGAAGAGAAAAGAGGTGTCTCAGGAGGGGTGAGAAGCCTATTCATGGAAATTAAAGGAAACAAACATTAGCTGTCAAATGCTAGTTTGAGTTCAATTTTCTAATTATAAATCATCTATCTAAGAATATACTTACACCTATTTGTTAAGGGAAAGAAGAACATATATACAACCATACTTGTCAGTGGTAAGATTATATCATCAACCTCAAAGACTTAGAAACAAAATAAGTTTGTTTCATTTCCATACTATGCCATTGTGAAAAAAGAAGATTCTTTCACAAAAATGTGATTCCACAACTAGATGAGTACAAAAGGAACTTGCAAAACAGACTCATTTTGGTTGAGAATTGACTCGGGTTTGTTGGGCTAGGAGCAATAACTTGATCATAGCCTCTATAGACCAAATAATACGATGAGAAACACCCAACAACATTCTCAGGCAAGAAGATCCTAGCACTGTCGGAACTCACACTAACAAAGGATCTAGACTTCAAGAGGAATTGAATTCCCATTGTCTCTTACTGGTTAGCACTTAGCTAAATAGAAAATGCAATTAGCGAATAGAAGACCACCATGGCCAACCAGAGAGATGGAGAGAAATTTATTCAATATAGGAATGAGACTATTAAAGCTAGCAAGCAAGTAAATGACAAAAAAGTGATCCGAAAGCTAACAAGCATACAAATTACATCAGGGAGAAAATTATGGACAGAACGCATACCAGTCATAATCATGCTTTCCCCCATCCACTGAAGAGAGTAGATCGTCGATTCCATTCCTCGCTAGTTTTACTGGTCCAACCGATATTCTCCCCAATTTCGTCAACACTGAAGGCATTCATAACCAGAGCTATTAACAAATATGATATTTTTTTTCTTAAGAAAATATCAAAATAACAAATTTGACTTTGACTAATTTCTTCTCAAAAATTTATCAGGAGGAAGTCAAACATTGGCGACTTGGCGTTCCTCCTGAAGTATTTAACTAAGCAACTAGAGTTATAAAGGGCGAAATGACAAACAGAAAATAATAATGATAAATAAATTGTAGAATCAAATAAAAACGAAAAAATGAGAAAAATATTTAACATCATTCTTAGGCCAGAAAATAATACTATAGTAAATATAAAGTTCTAGCGAAGAAATACGGATGCCCTCTAAATTTGCACAGGTGCACCTACAAACATCAACCTAATCCTAATCAACATCAAATTGATCAGTTCCTCTTAACAATTTCTATCGTCTCGCTGAAATAGCAAGACCAGCCTGCCGGAAGCCGACAATTTTGAAATTGAAAAAAAAAATTCAGGATATTAATAGAAAATGACCACAATGCTCCTATATGTGACCTCAATCCCACTACTATCAAAAGAATAAGATAAGTTTAGAGGGGGTATTCTAGTCGATTCAAGTTAGAAAACGGAAAAGATCCGGGAGATTCAAACCGAGAGTCAGGCGGTGAGATCCGTACCGTCTGGTTCGTCAGATGAAGTGATGGGGAGGCTCCGGCGGTTCCTGGAGAAGAGATCCAAGTTTTCATCCGTATCTCTCGAGATGGCAGCGTTGCTCCGACCTCTCCGGAGTTGCGATCCCGCCGGAACAATCCTCCCTCCGGCCAAAGAATCCCTTGAGATGCGATTCATATCGACGAATCTGAAAGAAAGACCATGGATAACACAGAGAGAGAGAGAGAGAGAGAGAGAGAGAGGGGGGGGGCTGTGGCAGAAAATGCAATAGTAGTTACAAAGCGAGAAGTATAGCTGACGATGTTCTGGGAGAGAGAGAGAGAGAGAGAGAGAGAGAGAGTCGTGGATCTGTATTTGGTGCAGTTGTGAGTAGTGACTACGGAGCTCTCGCTCCTTGCCATCCCTATCCCTATATATACGGTTGGTTATGCATATTACATAATAATACATTGTCTTGTCGGTTTATTACCAGTTTACCACATCCACACCTGGGCTCAGTGTGGTTTTAGTTTTACTGCTTGGTGCTTATTGGGTATAAGTAAAAACGATTTAGTTGGTGTCTCCTCTCAATCTCTCACTGACAACTCACACCGGCAATTTGAGCCATCCGATTGAATAGGATAAAATTGATGTTTGAAAAACCCCAACCCCATTAATCAAGATATGAGTCAAAATTACTATGACACCCTTCGTTGACCCTAAGATATTTGTTATTGGGAGTTGGGATGATCGTCGGCCGCCCGGCCGGGTCAGTGACTCTGCATTTATTATTTTATTTTGGTAGACAAATAAATATAATAATAATAATAATAATGATTAGTGAAGAAGCATTACATTATGATCCATGATGATGGTTAGAGAAGAGAGAGAGAGAGCAGCTAATGCCTAATGAGTAATCTATGATCCCAACATTTACACAAGATATATATACATATTTATGCCTCAATCCCATAATGATATAAAAAAATTAAGCCAGGTCATTAGTTTACGATCATTTACCAATAGTTGGATATATGATTAATGAGTAATTAGTTACGGCAATTAATGACCCACCATTGCTTTGCCTGGAGTCCTTTGCTTTCAAGTTTCAAGTTTGAAATTTTGAATACTCTCTTTTTCTTTTCTTTTCTTTTTTTTTTTTTATGATGGCAAAATATGATTAATTCTACATAACATCCACATTGCCTCCCAGTCCCTCTCGGGTCTCCCCCCTTATTTTTAGTTTTTATCAAAGCTTAATTTGAAAAAAGTATAAATACAAATATACATAGTATAAATACATACAAAATATACTCTTTTCAAATTAAACCGATAAAAGGTCTTTCGGAGTGAAAGACGACGTCGCAACCTTTTGTAGATATCTAATCTTTATCTATCAAATCAAATCTGTTTTTTCTTTTCTTTTCTTTTTAAATTTTAGGCTTAATATACATAGATACAAGGCAAAGACGGTAACTCGTCGTAAGGGAATGTGGTCCTACCATTTCCATTGGTCTATGGAAGCACGTGTCCTCGTCAGATTTTGCATTTATTCTATATCTACATATAAACAAGGAGTCGGGAGGAATTACAAACATTAACATTAATTAATTATTAGCATCTTGTATATGTAATGTAACTAAGTGTACAGGAGAGGAGAGTGGAGAAAAGGATAATAATGTGGGCGTTGTCCAATGTCCACCCATCAAACCCGTAAAAGATACAGATAGTACTACTACACTGGATCAGCTAATAGATCTACCCGTCCTCCGGTTCGAGCATCTGGGCTGGGTCTGGGTGAACTGGTCCATTAAATATTGTTGTCTTGTTGGGTTTATTATCATTATTATTATATATGGTTGGTCTTGGTCCATGTCCATGTCCATGAAGTGAATAATATTAAATAAGAAAATTACGCGGCTTAGATAAATTTATTGCAAACTAAATCCTTCCGACTTAAAGCTAAAAGCTAATTGCCTAACGGTAATGGACCACTCAAGCACATGGTCTGCATTTGCATTGCAAGAGATTTACCATCCATGACCATAATATATGGCCATGAGATGGGATCAATGGAATCATGGGAATGGGAGGGAAGGGATGACGATATATATATATATATATATATATGGACTAATAGGCAATAACCACGAATAATACAGAGACCTTTTACAACACAAAGCCTTGCTTTGAGAGTTTGACTACACTACACATATCTTCCATACATGAATCATCATGATATTGCCATTATTAAACCAAACATCCGGATGTTGTAATAATTCAGTAATTCACCCCCAGCTGCCTGTGTTATACTTTTGCAACTGGGGTGTTATTGGTTGTGGGTCGGATAAGGGTGAGCTGACACTCTGGAATCTGAGTATGCCTCCACAGACCCGACTTCAAATTGTGTGAAAATCCGAATTTAAACTTGAGCATCCATGATCCATCCCATTGGAATAATCAAGGAAGGATTTTTATACAATATGCTTGATTTACTGACCCGATGAATAGGGATTGTCTGTGGAGGACCTCCATATAAAATCTGCCACGTGTTTGCTTCCCATGGGCCACGGTAACCATAGAGAATCAAACTAAAAGCCCATCATTGCATTATTTATCCCACAATAAGAGTCCGGATCACCTGCCAATAAAATACATTCCAACAACCTCAGACCATACATCTCATACGACCCAATCTCATGGTGAGGTATGCGGTATTAGATCATGTTGGTAGAGGGTTAGAATGTGTATTGTTGGCCAAAGATCCCAACTCCACAAGAAAACTTGATCACACCTGTGCCCCACATTTGGGAGTAAGGTGTTCCCAATACACTGTTGGAATATCCTGTGGGAAATTTGTGGGGCGCAGATGGGAATTCAATGAGAGAAAACTTGCTAATCTGTACACGGTACACGAGTTCAGATCTGTGCCTCACAACGTCCCATAGCACATCTCCACCGTGTATTGGGAACACCTCCCGATGATGACACCATCATTTCTGATACTATCGTCTCAATACACGGTGGAGATGTGATATGAGACGTGGGGCGCAAATGTGAATTCTACAGTACATTCTGATGTATCGACTTTCAGTTTCAGCTATACCATAATTTGAGGACACGTAGCAAGTTTTTTGGCACAGACACCTCTAGTCTCTAGAACGTATGTACTGTGAGTTACAGTGAAGTGTGTTCCTCCAATATTGCTGGTAAATTTATGATGCTGGAAAGGATTAAAGAATTTTGATCAATCAAAATCCATCCATGAATTTTGATTTTGATAAATAGTATGCATTGATTGCCACGTTTATGATGCGGTAGTAGCATCCAAATTCCAAAGAAAGGAGGATAAGTGCATATATAGCCCAAACAAATTACTTTATCCTTATTTGGTGCGGTAATAAATTGGCATCTGACTGGCTAGTGGTAACAAAGCACCTATCCGTTCAAAAGAGAAAAGACCATCTACTCCATCGATCTTGTATTGAAAAAAAGGAAATTTCCTTTGTCGTCGTTTAAAGTTATATATTTGATAGTAGCTGGTAATAAAACTGGTCTCCATCTGGATGTACATATAGCTACGACTACCAGCCTACGTGTACATATATAGCTATTTATTAGTTAGATGGATGTACATAACTATTTATTAATTAGATGCTGAGGTTAGATGGCTTTGGGTTTACGGTTTACGGGTTACACGGGGATTGGAAATTGAATAAGTAAGAGGATCAGGATTCTCGTCCCTGCTCCTCTACAGGATCAGATCAGATCAGAGATGTATTTGACCAGTGGCTACCACGGCACTACCATCATTCCTTGAAAGCAAACTCAGCTCACGCTTATTGAGATCAATGGGAATAGCATGCAAGTTCCATTTGAGAATTTCGTGAGTTGTCCTCACGTGAATGGGATCGAGCGAGAGAGAGCTTGTTTATTTAAATTATAAAGTAGTAGAAGGCACGTGCTCCCCATATGCCGGCTGTTTATTTAATACTAATTTTTTGGTATTTGCACGCTTAATAATACAACGAGGATAGCATATAAAAGTAAGACTAGCTTTCGTTCAATTGTCCTTGATGAGGGGTGATTTGACATTCCACCGACCTAGTCACACGGGGTGGGTATTATATTCCCTGTATCTAACCTCAACCCTCAAATCATCCCCCATTCCTGACCCGACCCCCAAATCATCCTCCATTCCTATGCCCGATCCCCAAATTGAGAGAGAGACTCCAGACTTGCGACTTGCAGTAGATTCAGATATGTAACATCTCACATTTGTAATCTGTTTAAGACTTCAAAAATCAGAAATCAAATGCATTAAGTAGTTGAGAGAGAAACTAAGAGAGAGAGGACCATTGCGGGCTTGCGAGTTGCGGTGTTGCCTCACCTGAGAGAGAGAGAGAGAGAGAGAGTACCGACAGGCACGGTGGTCGGGAACGATAGACGAAGAAGGAAGAACAAATCAATGGAAGAAAAAGAGTAAGGTACTAGGGTTTTGAGTTTCAAGCTTTCAACCGCCACCTTTGTTTTTTCTTCTTTGTCTCTCGGGTGGTAGTAGAAGAGAGTCTCTCACAGAGTTTTAAGTTTTTGTCTTTTAGTCATTTACTTTTTTACTTTGAGTTTTTGTAAACTGTGTAATGTTTAATTAATTTTTAATTGAAATTGTTATTTGTCAATCAAATAATATATAATATAATAATATAAGTATTATATGAATAATGTATATATATAAATCGGAGTTGGGGCACGGCGAGGATTGCATTTCCCATCCCCGTCCCCAAACCCAATTAGGGATTAAGTGTTAGCCCCATCCCCAATCCTGCCAAACCACTCCCCATACCCAACCTTGCCGGATAGGGGAGCCCGAGTACCCATCGGGGACAGGAAAATTGCCATCCCTATCAGCGCCACGTGGATAGTCGTGTATTTCGCCAAGTCAAGGAGAGGCACCCCAGAATAAGTCTAGGGCACCTCATACACAGCTTGGGCACCTCGGCAGGGCAGCTAGCAACACCTCATCCAGGGCCAACCTGTGGTACCTTTGGTACCTCATCGTGACCGGTTCAAAGGACCTCAGCATGAGAAGTGACCTCCTTCGAGGACTTTCCAACATATGGTAACTCGTCAGTACCAGTCTAAGGGACCTCGGCGTGAGGAGCAACCCCCTTTGAGGACTTGCCAACCTGACTGAGGTCCAGGTAGCAACCTACGAGATGTGCTTACCAACCTCCTCCACGTGCATCCTATCATTCCCGGGTCCTCTAGAAGTTAGCTCCCACACTAAATGTTCCGGAAGAAGGCACAAAGACCTAGTCTGCATGTGAAACTACCTCTAAGGACTTCAAACCAGTCAGCCACATCTTCTCGGAGACTTCGAACATGGTGCATGAAACTCACGCCAAACAATGCCTATATAAAGGTCTCACTTCCAACCTCATGAGGAATGCACAATTTAGCTCTCATAGTACTCTAGCTCTCTCAAAACTCTTTGTTGACTTAAGCATCAGAGTGCCTTGGGTTAAGCAACCTGGACACTCTGATCTCTCTCTTCTTGTAGCTCGACCAGGCGACCTACTCAGTCCAGCATCCTAGCTACTCGCCAACAGGGAGCTACCAAATCGTGAATCATCAATTGGCACCATCTGTGGGAACACTATACAAAGCCAAGTTCTCACCTTTCTCAAATCCTAAGCTCAATGGCATCCTCAAGCAACAATGTCTTCAACAACGTTAATAACAACGCACGTATTGGTGATGCTATCACAACCCAAATAGTCTCCCAGCCCTAACTACAAGGCCGCACTACAAATCAAGCCCTCCATGGCTCCCATGAGAATTGGTAGCTAGCTGATTGTGGAGCCAGCCTCGCAGGTCGAACATCTCTTGGTTCCCATGAGAGTCGGTGTCCCGCAAACAATAGATCTACCCCCTCAAGTTGAACCCCCGCGATAGCATAGATGCACCCGCAGCCTCAATACGACTTATCAGCTTGCGGGGTGAGCGTAGTTCCAACCTGGTCAAGTTAAACTCCACTTCTAGCACTCCAACTAAGGCAAACTCGAGCAGATCTCAAAGAACATCAGCAATTCATGGTCAACCTGATGAACAAAAAAAAAAAGGAAAAGCGAGGAAAGGAAGATTTCAGAAGCCATTTATGGGAGAATTCCCTACAACATATTCAAATTCCACTAACTCGCAAGCTCGACGTATAGCAGTCCTAAAAATGTTTAGTGGTTAGTCCTTGTTTGGATATCATATCTTGTCCATACCATTGTCGAACCCTATATGGAAAGACAGATCCTCCACTAATCATCATTCTCATCACCATCCTCACCATCATACTCAACGTCGTCACCCTCCTCTAGAGTAGTTGCCTCTTGTTCAACCTCTTGGGTCAAATCGTCCGGAACCGACTTAAGCAAGATAAAGCCCAAGTCATGGTCTAGGTATAGGTGTCGAAGAAAGCGGTGGCACAGGTTGAAGCTCCACTTTAGAAAGGGTACCGCCGCTTCAATTCTCTCTTGTTCAAACTCTAAAGATTGGCGAAAGAGCTCAATAGCAACAACTTCAGCTCGGTGAATATTGTCAAAGAGTCTGGCTTGCTGTTCCTAGAGCTCGTCGCTTAGACTGGCAATCATCCCCCTAGATTCTTCTAGCTCGCAGTTCATACTCATGCTAAGGGAATAGAACTGCTGCCAGTCCTCCTTGGCACTGAGACAAGCCTCTTCTAGTTGAGATTGGAGGGATTCTATGTTGGCCCTCGAGGCGGTGACCCGATCTAGCATGACTTGACCCAGCGAATTGATCTGTGAACAGAAAAATGGCTCAATAGGGGATAAATAATGTAGCAAAGCAAGTTTTTCGCAAGGATGCATGCCTGCATGGCATTCTGAATGATCTAGGCACTGACTTCAGAGAGATCAAGCTCATGATACATGCAGACATCTTCTGGAAGGAGAATGCCCCTTCCCATACGAAGTGCCACGTATGGGTCATGAATCCAATCGGTGATAAAGCAATTGACTCGGGTACAAACAGAGAGATCTCCATGCCGTAAGGAGTCGTCGCCTCATCGAAGTGGGACGTGCTCATCGGTGGTATTGGAGCAACGTGAGCAGGGTCAGTCTGCATCGAGTTGTCACCCTCCTCCAGGTCAACTGCATCACGACAACCTTCTGTCGACCTCTCTTCTACCGCATGGCTAGACTCACCAACCGCCCTCCTCTTCTTCTTAAACAGCTTTTGAGTTGCGTTTAAGATCGAAGAAAAGATAGTCATCTATGTGATCAGGAAAAAAAACTCAATTGAGAGACAAGAGGCAAGTATCGTCGTTCAACTAGGAACTCGATGAGCACCGATTCAACTAGGAACTTGTTGACCAAGGAGCTTCATTCAATCAGGAGTCTAAGGTCATTCAGCAACTCCTCGTTGAACTTGATTTCATATCTTCTTGGCTTGCACCTCCAGGTCGTTGACATTGGCTAGCCTTCATAACGACTCAGAAAGAACTTTGTTTTCTAGTTCGTGATTTTGGACAAAAAATTGCCCGAAAGCTTAAACTCAGATTGGTAGCTAATGTAGAACCAATAAGGCTCATTGGGAACCTTCTTTATACTACATAGCCCCAAGAAGACATCTATATCTAAGGGGAAACTGAGATGATAGCTAAGAGAAATGGTCCTGATTGAGTTTGTGTGCAGTTGATCCAGTACCAAACCGTAGCATTAGAGGATTGCATAGATAAACGAATGAAGGGGAAAGCAGATCTCAGCAACGAGGGCTTCCATGAACACGTAGACCTCATTCTGTCCATGGCTCCACAGATATTACTCGTCCATGGGCTGGATATAGTTCAAGTCATTAGGAATCTTATAGGTGTTAATTAGATCCACTATCTCCTCGTCGAGGCCCCTCTAGGGGAACCTCTTCGCTCTTGATCCGAGGACCCCCCCCCCTCCCCGGCTCAAGCATCTGGGTAGCACTCCCTCTCCAACCCTCTAGACATGACTAAGAGGAAATAGAGACTCACCGACGATAAGTGGAAAAAGACGAGTTGCCAAAAACTACCACTGTCGAGCCGGAGATCATCAATGCTTCACCAATCTTCACCCTAGCATAAGTCCAAAACCGGATAGCGAAATGGGGCCCTTGAGGGTCCCCCCAATTTACTTATAGAAGCACAAACCACAGATGGACCATATTTGCCCAATCCAACGGTCCAAGAAGAAGCCCGTGTTCAAAAATTTGAAGGGCGTGCATGCCATTATTCAAATTTTGAAAGCACGCCCTATTTCAAATTTTGAAAAGTCACGACCAATTTCAAGTGCATGCTTGTTTTTAGACTAGAAATGTTGGCTTCACGTCAATAATAGCTCGACAAGTCGACCAACACAAGCGGACTAACTCAACCGACGTCCAGAGCTGGTCACCTCGGGCCTCATCTTCAAACAAGTTACACCCTTCATCGAACTAGTCGTGGGTCGAGTGTGGGGGCCAATTGATGAGGGGTGATTTGGCCCTCCACTGACCTAGTGAGACGTGACATCCGTCTTCACCGCTTAACACCTCAGCGCTACTTGGATAGTTGCGTATCTCACCAAGTTAAGGAAACGCACCCTGGAATCAGTCCAAGGTGCCTCATACACAGTCCGGGCACCTCAACAGGGCGGTTAGCAACACCTTGTCCAAGACCGACTTGTGGTGCCTCTGGTACCCCCTCGTTACCAGTTCAAAGGACCTCAGTGTGAGAAGCAACCTCCTTCAAGGGCTTGCCAACCTATGGTACCTTGTCAATACCGGTCCAAGGGACCTCGACGTGAGGAGCGACTTGCCTGACTGAGGTCCAAGTGGCGGCTTGCGAGACGTGCTCGTCAACCTCCTCCGTGTGCGTCCTATTCTTCCCAGGTCATCTAGAAGTCAACTCCCACACCGAATGTTCTAGAGGAAGACACAAAAACCTAATCTACATACGAAACTACCTCCAAGGATTTCGGACCAGTTAGTCACGTCTTACCAAAGATCTCGAACGTGGTGCGTGAAACTTGTACCAAACAATGCCTATATAAAAGTCTCACTTCTAACCTCATGAGGTATGCACAATTTAGCTCTAATAATGCTCTAGCTCTCTCGCTTTTTAGCTCTCTCAAAACTCTTTGTTGACTTAAGCATCGGAGTGTTCACCCCGAGTCAAGCAACCCGAACATTCTAATCTCTCTTTTCTTGAAGCTCGACCAAACGACCTACTCAATCCAACGTCCAAGCTGCCTGACAACAATAAGCTACCAAATCACGCATCATTAGTGCCGCATGGCATGGGATGGGTACCCATACTTAATTACCAATGCCATGGATGATCATTTATGATCCAGCCCGCTATTGTCTAGGCTTGGCGGCCATATTTCTGTAAAGCCCTGCCAGCCCAGACCTACATCAAATCTGCACATAATGTGAGTTGGGCCCAGGCCAAACAAGCCTTTGGCCTGGCCCAAAAATTATTGTATATATATATTATCTTAAAACATTTTATAATATTTTACTAAATATATATCTATGTAAATGTAATTATAATATAAATGGCATTGGCATGTATTCTGGTATTATATATATATATATATATATATAAACATATACATTTAACTTTTTAAATATGTTTTTCTATAATTATGAACATGAAGTTGAATTAAAATTTTAATTTTCATTCGTACGGCCCAGCCCAGATGTCCAGCCTGGGAATGGGGTGCGGGCTGGGCTCAAGCAGGCCTTTATTCTGTTGATACGTTGTAAAAATCCAGCCCGAGCCCGGCCCACTATCAAATATAGGAACAAATCAACAAAACAATACCCTACTCCTATCCTATTCCAATGTGGACAGAAGTATTGACTATTGAAACAAAACCCAGCTACTGGCTACTGGAGATGCTTGTTCTAGCCTTGTAGGGTTTGCATTTTCCTGCCCACAGGCGGCCCAGATTAAGCATATTATTGCCATTTTCTGACCACGCTAACGACGACGAATGAGAGAAAATTTGTCACGTCCAAAAAGCCATGTCACAAGACAACTGAACCGTGCTCTGTACTCTACAATCTAGATGAGCAGTAGAGAAAGGTGGATATGTTAAAGAAGCGATTGTGAATGGAAGGCTGTTTGCAATTTGCAGTTCTATCCGCAGGGTATTGCTTGAGATATTTATGGATAGGTAGACCGTAGACATCTTCGAGTTGTATTGTATTTTGTATCAGGGTATTCCGGTATTCGTGGGTGGACTCTCTGACGTTTTGTAGACTAATTGATTGTTTACAGTACAGGATTGATTAAAAATAAAACATAATTAAACAATTCAGAGCGGGAAATGCCTGCAATGAGTACGAGGCACAATTATAGAGCTTCAACACTTGGGAGTTGGGAAGGTAAGTAAACATGGTATGATGGTAATAAAAAATACAAAGCAAGTCCGCATCCACTACAACTCCAAAAGTTATGCGTCTGCAAATGTTTACAAATATACCACGAGTATCCAAATGTTCTCCTCCATTCCATGTGGTGGCTGGTTCCAGTTCCACAACGCTTTACTTGTAAAACTCAAAGTCCGTGTCAGGCTTTTTTACGTTTGCCCGGTACCCCTTCTCAAAATCCTTTGGAAGTATAACATACCGATTCTTGCGAACAGCATGCATTCCTGCTTCTTGACAAATTGCCGCGATCTGCATCCCCCACCATGAAAAACAATAGTGGTTTCAGACATTGAAAGACAACCCCAAATCACCATATATTTTAACAACAGATCATACAAATAATACTTACCTAAGTTTGTCTCAACATTATCTGTGCTTTGCTTCATAGACTAAACCTTTGTTGGGAGATTAAAGGGAGGAAAGAGAGTTGTTTTTCTCTTAAATAATTTTTATTTGCTGGATGAATTGACTAAACATATTCAGCAGACAATATTCTGAAAATTGTACCATAAATTGTAGACAAAATTAAATTGAATCAAATTGTGAATCATATCATACATCATAAGATTATTTATGTTTCTTACAAACTTCCCAAAAAAAGGTTGGTTGGTGGTAGTGAGAAACGATTTTGAGGGTCCAGCTTTGAAGAATAGATATGGAATTGAAGAGAGTGGAATAGCAGAACAGGATTCATGTAGCTGACTCCATATATTTGGGACAACGAGGCTTAGTTGAATTGAGTTTTCTTCTATTTTAATGGATTGGATTTCTTTATTCATAAGATATGAACAAATTGAGCTCTGCTTTCAGAACAATTTATTCGGCTAGTTTAAATATCAATTATATTCTCCTAGTATTATATAAACTTTGCAATTTTCATTTTTTTTGTGGTAAACGTAATTGTATTAACTGTAAAGGAGGTGAGCAACTCTCAATCTAATACAAAAAAAGAGTGCCTGTATACATGCACATAACATATACATTCAGCTTCTATACATAGAAATCAAAATAAAATGGATGACCAATGATTAGAAAAGCAGCTAGATGGATTTCCCACAAACAGCCTTGTGTCACCAGCCCATCTCCTCAAGTTCCATTCCACGCTGCTAATAATCACCTCCAAAGATTCAGACTTGGCCTCAAAAGTTCTGCAATTCTGCTACTTCGTAATTATCCAACATATAGAAAAAGGCAGACATTTCCTAAGAAAGTTCCCTTTAGCTGAGAACACACCCATCATCCAAGACAAAACTAGCTCAGCCATTGAATACGGAAGAAACCATTGAATCTGAAATAGTCTAAAGAAGTGACACCAGACATGGCATCCAATGCTTTTTGAGGGAGTCTGAGATTTCCACATCCAAGACATGCCACTTTATCAAAGGACCCCAATAAAGCACAGTAACATGATTTAGTTCAGAAGTGGTCATCTTTTCCCCCCACCCACAACCAAACATCCCTACAGCTAGGATCAACCTTCATTTCATACAACCTGCACAGCAAGATTCCATTTAGTTTGCAGGAATAGGGGTCTGGAATCAGAATCGGAATGGTCCATTCCAATTCCAACCATTTGGTTAGGCAAAATCAGAATCCCATTCCCATTCCTGGTGGATTGGCCATTCCAACCCCTCCCTTGGGAATAAGAATCCATTCCATCTGATTCTGATTCCCCGATGGATTTTGGTTCCGATTCTGACTCTTAACCAAGTGGACCCCAAATCTTCCAGTAATTGTACTTCCCAATCATTTAAGGGCCTGTTTGGTTTGCGAGGGAGGGGGAGGGAATGGCCATTCAGGGGAAAGCCACTCCACCAGGAATGGGAATCAGATTCCAGTTCCTCCCAACCAAATGGTTGGAATTGAAATGTGTCATTCAATTCCAATTCCAGACCCCTATTCCTGCAAACCAAACGGGCTCTAGTTTCTAAGAAAACTAGGAATCTACACTGCTTGGCCACTGAGCATCTCTATAAATTCACTAACCGGCCCATCCTTGTTAGAAGCAATGGCAAATGGAAAAGGAGATTAGGGGAAATCTCACAAAATGGTTGGTTCTAGCACCAAGAATTCTTCCAAAAACAGATACTCCTGCCATCCATTAGTATACTGCTGGAATTTGGGCATTCCAGACATAACCCCTTTCTACACCCTAGTACTGAAGGACTGTTGAGGAATAAGTGCGGTCCAGTTCATAGATGACCTTGTACTTGCAACCAATAATCCTCCTCCTCCTCCTCCTCCTCCTCCTCCTCCTCCTCCTCCTCCTCTCTCTCTCTCTCTCTCTCTCTCTCTCCCCTGTGTTGAGCAGTACCCCAACAGTAAGGCATCACTCACGACCCTTAAACCTCTAATTCCAGCTCCACCTTTCTCCTTAGGCTCGTAAATAAAGGCCCAAGCAATGCAGTGAAGCTTTTTCTCTTTGTTGGCACCTTCCCACAAGAAACCTCTTCTCAACTTCTCCAAAATTTTAGCCACTGACACTTGAATTAAGGTAATTTTCCCCCTTAGACAAATATCTCCCTTTCCAACCCAAAAGCCTCAAAGCGTTATATAACTGAATCTCAGATAGCACTAGATCTGTAATTAGCTTCTAGCAAAAGACCCCAATGTACTAGCCAGTTCACTAATGAGGTACATCCCCTACAGGAATATGTTAGCTCTTCTAGAGATTAGCCTTCAACCAAGAGGCAACCTCAAAGCAAATCAAAAGGCACCTCAAAAACATCAAGTCAACATGGCAAGCCCTCAAAAAAAAGGGTTTCATCAGCAAACTGCAATGAAGACACCAATGGACCATCACTGCAAACAAATAAGCCTTCAATATATCCTCCCTTGAAAACCTTGCTAATTAATCTCCCTAAAGAGTCCACTAGAGAGAAAAGAAATGGGGACAAGGGATCACTCCGGAAATAGTAAAGCAATTGATGACGACTGAAAACATAGGATTAGAAATGCAGCATGTTACCCATTGCCTCCACATAAAACCAAACCAAGTTAACAAAGGGCCAGTGCACATGGTCATAAGCTTACAAATGAGATTGGGATTACCTTGCCAAAGATGGGAATCAATGCACTCATTAGCAATGAGGGTCTCATCAGGAATTTTCCAACCATCCATGAAAGCACGTTGAGAGGGTAGGACCAATTTTCCATCACATTCCTCAATCTGTTAGCCAACAACTTGGAAATGACTTTGTAGAAGCTTCCAGTGAGTCTAATACGAAAATCCTTAATATCCGAGCCACCAATTAGCTTAGGGATCAGGGAATTGAAGTTAGATTTTTCACCCTATGACAGCTGGGCATTCACCTAGAAATCCTTCACTGCTACCATGACATCAGCCTTAGTAATATCCCAACATTTGGTGTAGAATTATTCCATAAGAAAGCTGTCAGGACCTATGGCTTTGTTTCCATAAAGCTCCTGCAAAGCTTGCCAAACCTCCCCTCCTCAAACTCCTCTTGAGCCAATCTCTATCCAAATTATCCAAGTTGATCAAAAATGACTCCATCCAATTCCCATCTAACCACCTCCTCCTCAGCAAAAAGCCTCCTGTAAAAAGATATAATACCCTGTACCACCTCATCTTATTCACTCTACATTGTTATAATTCAATTCATATGCCCTTTGTTCTGTATATCTGGCTTCATTTCTCCGTATATCAATGGCAATTGTTTGGAGTTTCGAGTTACATGGAATATTAGGATATCTAGGACTTCAGTTGCTACTAGTTACTAATAATATTCCTAGGGAATTGTTTTATGATTGGTATTTTCCTAGGGAATTGTTTTTTGATTGGTATATTCCAAGGGAATTGTTATTGTCAAATTTCATCATCTAGGTACCCCAGAGGACAAGGGCCCCCCTCCCACCATGGCCTTGTCATCTTGACAACTATGATTGACAAAAAAACCATTTGTAGTTCCTAATCCATACAAAACTCAATAACCAAGGATGGATCAGTTGCAAGAGTACCCACAGCAGAAAACAAGAACACAGTTTTCTATCAAAACATAAAGAGCTAATATGATGGATCAACTGACCTCAGCAGCACTAATTTTATCTGGCCGAGATACATAGTCTTCCAAGTCAACCTCATCACTTAAGTTCATCTTTGCTGTGCAAACCTGTACAAGAACAAAATGATAGTAATAAGGCTCTTGAAATTCGGATTCTTGACAAATGACATTCATGTTGAACTGCAAAAGCATTTTATGGATATAATGGTGAAAAAGAGTAATACATGAGCAACCTTAGTTCTTTACAACTTCATAGTAGAGAGAAAATTATATATGTGTTCATAATACTAACCTGAAAAACAAGCCTCTTCTGACGTCTATCAGGCAAAGGGAACTCAATTTTCCGGTCAAGCCTTCCAGGACGCAGAAGTGCAGGGTCTAGGGTGTCAGCTCGGTTAGTTGCCATTATTACCTTTACATTCACTGTTTGGTCAAACCCATCCATCTGTAAAAGCATTTGGACCATAAATAAATAAACAAAAGAAGTAAATCTGAATTATATGGGATAGTACAATACAGGAGTGTAACTTGTCCGTCATAATTATAAAATCAGTAATAAGCCCAACAAACAGTAGATTGAGGCATGCAATTGAAGTCATTATGTTCTTCCATCTCTACTTTCAACGATCTTATCTTTTTAATCCATATAATATGATTTCTACCTGGTTCAGGAGTTCCATAAGGATTCGTTGAACTTCTCTGTCAGCACCAGTTTGGGCATCAAACCTAGCAGTAGCAATAGCATCCACCTCATCAATAAAGATAATTGCAGGAGCATTCTCTTTGGCTAGACGAAAAACATCACGGACCATTCTTGGACCCTGACGAAAAGATTAGATGCAATCCATCACTACTGAGTTATGAACCAAATCCAGGAGGGAGCAAGCAGAAAGTAAGAAAAATGAGAATGAACAATATGGCTACACAAAATGACAATTATTATTGTGCAAAAGGAAGTTCTAATAGACCATGTAGGTTTCAATTAAAATATTAAAGCAGTATTATATGGACTTGTGCAGGGTTGGAATCCAAAACATATCTAGGTTCTGATTTGGCAAGCTTTAAGAATAATGTTTGGAAGATATAAGAATTGTAGTTTAAGAGTTCTATTAAACAACAAATTTATGCCGGTAAACAATGAATTTATGCACAACAAACAACAAATTCATGCCAGTACACAATGAATTTATGCACAACAAATGTGTACTATACTTTTCAAAATCACTACATTTTTTGTTGTACATAAAAATGATGTTTTTGTTTTTATTGAATAGGATAGATAGATAAGTTTCCACTTGCATGGGCCAACTTTTATAGTAAAAACAAAATTTACAAAATAAAAAAAAAAAAGTACAAGAAAGCTGATAAGAAATCACCCAAAAAAAATACAACATATGCAGTAACACAATGTCACAAACCCAACCTCCAAATAAACAAATCAAAACCCAAAAAACACCCCTGAACAAAAAGAACATTCCATGATAAAATAATAAAAGCTACTATTGTGTACTCTCACATATGAACCTCAAAAATATTAACAACCTCTTCAACCCACCATTCTTCACTTCATTTCATTATTAAAAAAAAATGCTTTATTAGCTCAAATAGAATCTTTTCCTATTCTCCATTTATGGACCTTCTTATGAGGACCAACCCCAAATAAACCCCCTTGTAGATGAGCAAAGACCTTTAGAACTTGGGTCGCTCTTTGATTTTTCTGACAGTTAAATTTTTTTAGGGAAAATTTTATCAAAAACCCCCAAATAAACCCCCTTCCTGACTGTTAAAATTTGTCCAAAAAAAATCCGCCCCTTAAAGCATCTAGCCACATTAGAAGTCTTCTCTACCTTCCTCTGTTCTCTATCCACATATTTATCAATCAAAGAAGCCCCCTAAAATTCGAAACCCATGTTTCTCACTATCACCTCCCACTGTAACCACCCTCCTCTCACTCACCCCATCATAACAGATGCACTGACCTGTTCTTTCTCCTTGTTTCAATCTCTATGGGTGGTAGGCCCATATTTTCTGTGTATTTCCACCCTATGTCAAAAGGCTTGCTTCTGGTCCAGCCCAAGATACTCATCCCCATCCCCTGCACCCCAAGAAAACCCATGGAAATGGTGCAGCATGCAGCATACTGTTGACATGTATTGTTTTTAATCTTTGATAGGTGAGGCTTATTCCTAGCCCATCTAAAAGAGAAAGCCTTTACAACATGGCTTTAGAGGAAGAATCAGGAAGAAGAACATCATGTGCAACTGCTATACCAAGACTAATCATAGAAGTAAAGTTGAAATGCAAGGAGTGTAGATCTGTCTTCATGTTAGATGTAACAGTGTACAATACTAGCATACCCCCTAGGGTCTACATGTTTGTGTGTGTGTGTGCATGTTTAAAAGAGTGGAATATGATTCAGCGTTTCAGCTAAGGGTGCAACTTGGGCAGGCCCAATCCGAGACTGAACCGGCCCAGCCCAAAATTTTACATGGGCCAGGCTTGGATTTTCGGTCCTTGGGTTGGACTTGGACCCAAGAAATCGGGCATTTTTATTTTTCGGGCCGGGCCCAGGCCTAGCCCTTAGGTAGCCCAAACCCAGGCCAACTATACACATGTATATAAATATATGTGTGTGTGTTTGTGTGTATTACACACACATTTGTATACATATTTGCATAAATACATATATATGTATAATTTTAGAGTGGGTTCATTGACCACCTGAGTGTAACAAATTACAGTGTGGGCTGGGCTCGGGTTGAGAAAATCGGGCTTGACCTTGGGCTCGGGCCTTAAGCCCAAATTTTAGGGCTGGGCCAGGGTTGACCATAAACCCAGCCCAACCCACCTGGCATCCATCACTCATATGGATGCCAAGCCAGATGCTGGATCTTCCTAGTCTGCCACAATTTGAGTCGTAATACTCATATTGAAACTAGTTGAAATCTCCAGTGTAACATTGTTTATAGTGAGAAAAACAAATAGCCACGCATTCATTTGGAGTCAGGAAATATTCTGATATATGTGAAATGTGAATGTGTTTGCTTTTACAGATATGTGCATGACCATAGATGTATGTTTATATAGATCACAATTGAAGCACTTTAGGTTATAGCAACAGATTTCTACATGAGAACCACCAAGGTATAAGGCAGCAAATAAGCAACATGCCAAACTATTGGTTAGAAGAAAGGAAATCTAAAGCAGTTTACCTCACCCAAATACTTCTGAACAAATTCTGAACCAACCACTCTTATGAAGGCTGCAGTCGTATGATTAGCAACAGCCTTGGCAAGCATTGTTTTACCTGTGCCAGGTGGACCATAAAGCAATACTCCTCGAGGAGGATCTATGCCAATCTGTTTATATAGCTCATGATGTGTCAAAGGTAATTCCACAGCTTCACGGATTTCCTGCTTTTGAATGTCACATCCTCCAATATCCTGACCCATCAGAAACATGTTAAGATGAGAGGACATCATGCATTTGAAACGATAGCAGACAGTGCTATCTGACAACATATACATGACATAAACAAATGCTAGCTGACCAATGAAAAATTAACCCAACTCAGACTTAATTCAATAGTTCAGTTTGCAATCAAGTTTATTAACTACCTAAATTTCAATAAAAAAAAAAAAAGTAAAGAAGAACAGCTAGGTCGTATTTTACATCCTAACTACACAAATTCTCCTCGATAATCAGCATTACCCATTTACCTGTAAACTTATAAACAACAACATAGATAACTTCCCAATTCCATAATTTGCAATAAGAGAAATGAGCAAGATGGAAATAACAAGAAAAAATTTTCAACTTACAACAAATTAAAGTAGAAAATGTGCCGAATAACCTAGCATTACTCACTTTTAGCGATGGGATCTCTGAAAGCAAAAACCATGCAATCACTCTGCAAGCATGGGCTTCCAGCCACAGATTGGGAACATCTCCCCATGAATTTAAGATACATGTACGGGAGATATTCCCAATGTGTTGCTGGATTCTGTGTTCCCAGAGTTTATGCCTTCAGAAGATCTGGGCTCTCACTTTTATTTTCACTCAAGATACAACATATTGCTGCAACCTAGCATACCTTTTTTGCTTAAAGCAGCTCATATCACTAAAAAAATACAGTTACAAACTGATGGCCTAGCCAGGCCTTTATCCCACCCTCTTAAAATTTCATAAAATCTCTCAATTTTTTTTTGGGAGAAAGGTAAGGTAATATTGTATTATCATAAGATCTCTCAAACTCTCTTAGTCTTTGATTAAGAGACCTAAACTCGAACTTCCATGACCATATATTAATAATATTTTTTATTGGTATTTTCTTAGTTGATTTTTTTTTGTTTCTTTTAGTACAATATTCCAAATTAGTGAATTACTAGAGTCTATTATGAATTATGATAGATCCTTTATTGAAAATCTAAAATCATGAAATCAGCAATAATAAAACATAAAAGTATGTAATGAATATCACTAATGACAAGTTGTCATTAGGGTAAGAGCTTAAGAGATAAGATAAAGGAATTATGATAGTATGTAGCCCTAGAGCTGTAATGTGGGCATTGCCGGGATGGCACGATGCCTACTTGGCACAAATCTGCCAAGAGGGGAATCCAGCACGGCCGAGAAGTTGGGTTGCAGACCGGCACAAATTTTCTTTCTTTTAAGAAAAACCGAAAAAAATAATAATAAAATAGAAAATTTTAACAAGATAGACAACAAATTGGGAAATGTCTTAAAATTTTATTCGACATGAATTTTAATGTATACAATTGGCCATATATGAAATAATAAAATGAAGTGGAAAATACAATGAAATTGGAAAAATAGTACAACATAATTGAATATATATATGGTCCATGACGAGCTGAGTTGTGGTCCAGGCCATTTTCTCGTGTCGTGTTATGCCAGCTCATGGGCTTGGACCCCCTAAACTTGGCACGACCCAAGGTTTCAGGCCATGCACGGCACAAGTATTGTAAGGCGACTTGACCCATTTTATGTCTCCATGTAACAAGACAATAATACATATTTACATTTGTAAATAGTATATTCGGAGTTGGGTTGGCATAAGTCAACTCTAACCCTAACCTAAACAAATAGTCTGACCCAACCCATCCCAATGTGTTTGGTTTGGATTTGGGTTAAAGGGCCTAAGTAGGGATGTCATCGAATAAAGTACGGCATGGGTTTGACTCAACCCTAACTCGACCCTCTAGCATCCCAACCCAACCTGGCTTAAAAATACACGATTCTCGAACCCGACCTAACCTTATAAGGTTTAACCTGATTCCGACCTGACTTGACCCATATAATTTCAAATGTATTTTTTAACACATTTTGAAGACCTAAAATACATTAATTTAAGTAAATTGTTTTATAGATTCTAAGGTGTTATTTTTTTACATTAATCAAAATCAACAAATAAATAAATTATAAACTTTAAGCCTATAAAGTTAGAAGTCAAAAAATTGCAAGAATACTTGGTACATATGCAGGGTATCATGACCTGGCATGACGGGTCAGCCAAAACCCAAACCCGACTTGGGTCAAAGAATCAAAACCCTAACCCGACCCTATAGTTGGGTTTACCATTTAACCCGACCCATTGACATCCTTAGGCCCAAGTTGCGGCCCTCAATTGACCACAGCCTCATGTTACTAACATAAAGTTTATAGTGTTGTGCATTTAAGTCCTACATAGGTTACATTTTTTGAACTCTAACAACAAAATTATAATTACAACACAATAAACTATTTGTTCAACATCAACTTCTAGGTTAACTCATCAAAAGATAGAAAGAAGCCAGGTGAGACACACCCCTCAAAATGAGCCTTGCCTGCAAGCATAGGCACACTAGAGTTGCACCTTTTAAAACAATGGTGCATTTTTTAAATTGGAAATAATGGTACGGTATTTTCTTATTAGCAATATAAATAGGCCTCCCATTGTCAGAATATTTCTTTCCCCCTTTAGGAATTAATTCAAATATTAAAGACAGAATAGATTCTTCAAGATAGAATATTTACCACAAAAGAAGTTTTTTCATTGATCATGGTCCAAATAGAACAATGTTTTTTACTTACCAAAAATGGTAGAACAATGTTTTAAAGGGGATCTTAGGTCAGTGACTTAAAATAAAAAGGCGCACCTCAGGCACACATGCAAGGTACATTCTAAGGCATATGCCTCACCTAGGACCAAGTATAACCGCTTTAAGAAGGTGCGGACCTGGTGTTCCTTGCGCCTTAGTTAAGTTATGTACTTTTTGCGATTTTTTAAGAATGGTGACTAGGTGGGGGACTCCACCCCCAAACCCCTTGAGGCAAGCCCAAACAAGAACGAGTGTACGTTAGGGTTTTAAATTCTTAATCTATACTTAAAAGAATGATTTTTAAAATTTAGTTATTTACTTTATGAATTTTTTGCATTTTTTTGTGCACTTTGTTGAAATTTTGAAAAATTTTGCTCCTTGCTTCAAAAAGGCATCCCCTTGACTTGCACCTTGTGCTTTTAAAAGTTAAAACACCTCATGAATGCTTAGGTATTCACAAGTAAGACTCATTTCATGCCGTGCACTACACCTGAACCTAGATGTACATCTCCTATTCTGATGCTATGTTTTTTAAGAATTAACCTTGAATTTGATATTAAATATATAATTTATTATATTGTAGGGTGTACTTACAATGCTTAGAGTTTAAATGGTTTATTCTATGACGTACTTGAACGTACAAGGCCACAACATTCCAACAAAATTGAGATGATAGGTTTTCTGATTTTTTTTTCTCAGCACAAAGAGTAATTTATTAATGCTTGAAAAAATTACAGATACTGGCTACACAGTAGCCCAAATACACCGGAAACCAGAATGGCCACCCTGATTACCATGCCCCCATTTTACTAATACAGATTACAACATTGCCCAAAATAGAGTGGATTTGTCCACTCCCTGCTTTGCGAGAACATCTTCTAATCCATTTGTTGTTCTTTTTACCCATCCAAAGCTAGTGTAACAACTTTTTGCAAGGTGGTCAATTTCCCTAAAAGCAAATTTATATTTCCAAGGAGTTGAACTAGTTTGTTTCGCCCAAGAAATAACCAATAAGGAATCTCCTTCCACTTCAAGCTCTCTAACACCCATCTGTGTTGCCAGTTTTAGTCCTTGTAAGAGAGCCACTGTCTCAGCCTTAACCAAGTCACCAAATCCAATTGGCCCAGAGAATAAAGCCACAACTGCACCTAGATGGTTCCTGAAAACTCCCCCCATACCCACCCTCCCCGGATTACCAAGGGAGCTCCCATCAAAATTTAATTTCAATTTGTTTGGCCTTGGAGGTTTCCATTCCATTATCACTACTTTGTGTGTATCTGTTTGTACCACTTCAGACCATTTCGACAATAAGTCATTTGTGGAAACATCTCTAAACAGCTCCAAAGATTTAGCCCGATGTGCAGATCTGATCCTTATGCATTCAATCACTTCATCCATTGACCTACTTACTCTTTTCTTGGAAGATTCTTTGGTTTCTCTCCCCCCAAATGGTCCATACCAAGGCTGCTCTTGTGATTTTCCATAGAGATCTTCCCCTTTTCTTCTGTTGCCTTAAGAAACTGGAGTTAAATAGGCTAGCCACGTCCTGAGGGGGTACCCATCTGCAACCAAAAAAGAGAGCAGAAGTAGTCCCAAATAAATGAACTAGAAAGTAGTAAATGAGGAAGGGTCTCACCACTGGCCTTGCAAAGGAGACACACATGAGAAGAGAGCAATTATTTGGCCTTCTTTTCTGAAGAACGTCCAAGGTGTTTAACTTCTCAAGGAAACTTTCCCAACATAGAGCCTGAACCTTAGGAGGGATTGGTTTGCACCAAATTTCTCTCACCAGGAGATTTACCCCCAAGGGTTCTAAACTAATAAGGAGGTTAAAGAAAGAAGCACAGGAGAAGTGACCATTAGGGGAGGGGTACCAAACTCTACCATCCAAGAGATTTTGATCCAAGAAAACCTTTTTTCCAAGAGAGAGAGTAAAAGGATAAGGGATTCACACTCGTTGTCCCTCAACCCCCTTCTGAACCTGAAATCCCAATTTGAACCATGTGATGAAGGCATGTCAAACCTAGAAACCAATTCGTTCTTGAGGTTTGTTAGAGAGTATAGTACTGGGAATTGCAGTTTGAGTGGTAGGTCCCCAAGCCAAAGGTCTTCCCAAAATAAGACTTTGTTCCCACATCCCACATCATAACGGGTAGAATTTAAAAAAGTAGGTAGTACCTCAGAGATTACTTTCCAAGGGGAACTTGCAGAAGTGTGAGGCGCCAGTTTTGCATCCCAGCCATTTTCTGCAACACCAAGAACGCTTTCAATGATCTTGTGCCACAATCTATCTTCTTCTAAGGGAAATCTTCATAACCACTTTCCTAAGAGAGCTGTAATCCTCATAATCAGGTTCCCAATTCCCAAGCCTCCTTGTTCCTTTGGTTTACACACCTGTTCCCATCTCACCAAACGATCTTTCTTTTCATCTCCTGGCTCTCACAAAAAATCCCTCATCAATTTTTCTAATTGCTATGCGATTTTCACCGGGATTCTAAAGGTGGAGAGGCAATAGGTGGACAGATTAGCTAAGGTGGTATTGATCAACATAATTCTTCCCCCTAAAGAGATATAGTTTCTCTTCCAAGATGATAATTTTTAAGTAAATCTTTCCACTATTGGTTTCCAGAAACTCTCTGCTCTAGGGTTTCCTCCCAACGGCATACCTAGGTACTCTAGGGGACAAGCTCTCACCTCACATCCTAGGATCTAAGCCAAAAGTGACAAGTACTCCTCTCCCAAATTTGCCCCAGCCACACAACTTTTCCCCCAGAAAATGATTATGTCACCCACAAATTGCAGATGTGTCACAACCTCATTTCTTCCGATTCTCCACCCCCTGAATTGGCTTTCGAGATCAGCCTTAGTCATCAATTTACTCGACCTTTGCAATGAGAGTGAACAGGGGGAGGGGGGGGGGAAGAGGGTCTCCTTGCCTTAGACCTCTTTTAGCTGGGAAGAAGTCCTCTGCCATACCATTAATCAGAACTGAGAAATGTGCTGAGCTAATACAACCATTAATCCACTTCCTCCATCTTTCTCCCAGACCTATTTTTACCATCAGGTTCATGAGGAAAGTCCAATCCACCATATAGGCTTTTTCCAAATCCAATTTGCAAACTAAGCCTACCCCTCCCTATCTTCTCTTTTCTGCTACACACTCATTAGCCACTAGAATTTGGTCAATTATCTGCCTCCCTTCCACAAAGGCTCCTTGATTTTGAGAGATTACCAGAGGCAACACAGATTTGAATCTTCCCGCCAACACTTTAGCTATGATCTTGTATAGGCTACTGACAAGACTTATGGGACTGTAGTCCTTTGGAGTTTTGGCTTCTTTCTTCTTAGGCACTAGTGCTAGGAAAGTGGCATTTGCTCACGGTGAGACTTCCCCTTGTTGATAAAATTCCTCAAAAACCTCCAATAAGTCATCTTTTATAATTTCCCAGCAATCCTGATAAAAAACCATTAAGAAACCATCAGGCCCTGGTGCTTTCGATCTTTCCATTGAAAACACTATTTCATGTATTCTTCTGGACTGAAGCTTCTCTCCAAGACTGCAGCCCGGGCTTCTAGTAGCCTAATCCAGTCTAACTCCCCCAAATCCAAAACTCTCTCTCCTAAGGTGGCAAAGATTGATTTGAAATGCTCTAAGAAAGTTTGAGTTATTTCTTCCTCTGAAGTTACCACCCACCCTTCCACGTCTATACTAGATATCAAGTTCTTCCTTCTTCCATTTGCCAAAGAATGAAAGTATTTTGTATTGCCATCTCCTTTCACAAGCCATTTACACCTTGATTTTTGTCTCCAAGAGATCAAGTCCTTAGGCCTTCTTTTTTAATTAGGTCCTCAATCTTTTTTGCAATTCCTTCTTTTGAGTCTTCAAGTCTCCCAAATTCTACCTTATTCCATTCCTTGATTTTTCTTTATTCCATTCTTTGATTAGTAGTAGTAGTAGTAGTAGTAGTACTACTACTACTACTACTACTTTTTTCTATACTTTTCTTATGATAATTATGAATAATTATTAAGGAACTATGGCTATTGTACCTAGGGAACTACCCTAGGATCTATATTTTCTATATAAAAAAGTCCATCACCTAGGCGACAAGGCGCCCTCCTGACGCCCAGCCTCGCCTTGGTACCTTGAAAACTATGAAATCTCCACCCAAGCACCATGGACCTTCCCACAAACCCCTAATTGCAGCTAATTCCTCCCAGTAGGAGTCCCTTTCTCTATATGAGTTTGGGCCATAGACATTTGTCAATACCCATTCCCTTCCATCACTCAATCTCTTTGCTTTCATTGATATTGAAAACTAACCAATTACTTCTTCCTGACACTCCACCTCCTCATTTTTCCAAATTGTGAGAATACGCCCAGAAGCTCCCCAAGAAGGGGCAAAGGACCAACTCAGCCCTCTATTACTCCAAATACTTCTTATCCACCTTTTGTCTAGGTTAGAGAGCTTTCTTTATTGGAGCATTACAACATTCGGTCTCTATCTTTTTAGGACATTCCTGATCATCCTCCTCTTTTTTGCACTCCCTAATCTCCTTACGTTCCAACAGAGAATCTTCATTACAAAGGATTTTTGTAAATCCCTCCCTCTTTTCCAGCCTAATCCCCTTTCTTTTTCTCCTTGCAGATTTCAGTTTTGTCATAGGAGATTCCACAAGCTAACTTCTCCATTTCACTCATTTTCCTCTTCCTTTTTTTATTTCCTCCTAAATCCTTCCTTAGGTAGGTTTTCAAGGCAAGATGATCTTTCCCAGGGGTAGAAGGCTGTTGCTCTTTCTCTTGAGGGAGGTTGTAGGTGGTCTTTCCTTTCCAGGTCCTTCATTGAGTAGTCCTAAGTCCTTTTCACCCAACATTTGGACTACATTCAAGTCTCACAAATCTAGGCTCTTCTCAAGATTCTTTTCCCCCTCCAATAGGGTTGCTAGATTTCTTAGGACTAGATTTACAATTTCCACCTATTTACCCGTCTCTTTACCCTTTCCATTCTTTCCTGTGGCATTAGGATCACTATTCACATTCGGTTAAGCTTCCAAAACTGGATCTACAATAACCTTAGGACACAAGTTAACACAGGAGGCAGGAAAATAGGAATTAGGAGATGGAACTAGGAATGGGGAAGAGGGGGAGGAAAGGGGGGGTTAGAGACTCCCTGACGAAGGTGAGAGGCACCCCACTAGAGTTCGATTGAGTAGGGATAGGCTCCTCTTCAGCCAACGCCTAGACAGCTAAATGTTTTGTTCCTCATGTGTTTCCAAGCTTGGCTCGTTTGGTAGGCCCAGGACCTCAAGACTGTCTTCCTGCTTTTGTGTTTGGCTTGATCCTACATCCTTTTCTCTCTATGATTGTTCTGAAATATCCCCGCATTTTGTAGTTGTCAATCCCACTTCTGTTTCCTTCAACTCCAGGAGCTCCGTGTTTGAATTTGTTCTAAAAAGAAGCTCGATACCAAGGGAATCCAGGTCTTCAAATTTGCAGCCCTTTGTTGAACTAAAGCTACCCACACTTGAAGATTGATCAACTTCATCTTCAACATCCCTAAACTCCTCCCAATCCGTTTCTTCCTCCGAGTCTTCGTGGTCATGGAGATCTCTATTATAGCGCGAATTAGGTTTTTCTGAGGTTGTTGAGTGTTCCACCCCCCACTTCTTCCACGTGAGGTTCATTTTATGAGCTTTGAATCCTTTCACTACTGAAGAAGAGCCGCCTACATAGATTTCTACAATGGAAACCACCGCAAGTGGTTGGGAGCACCTTACAAGGCTCGATTTGGATGATGGTAGACCCAAACTATCATCCCCAGTCGACGTCCATGAGCCAGACACATGATTCTTTAAGTTGTCACATGACCCAGTTTGCACAGGGTTAATTGATATAAGTCGATGGTCCGGATTGACATTTATCTTCACACCATCGATTCCAAAGACACCAGTAGGATTAGAAGTGCCACGTGGATCATCTGGGTTATTTTTCATTTTTAAAATTTGGGCATAAGAGGGTTTCTGGGCAATAGGATTAAATTCAAATACATTTGAAAATTTGTCCATTAAGGGAAAAAATCTCGTTTAGCCATCTTCATCCGCCCCTTCAGCTTCCCACTCTTCTTCTCCCCTTTCACCTTTTGGGCGGTCCACCCAGCTCCTTCCACATGGCCTCCAAGAGGACACGTCAGCTTTTTCCTCTTCCTTCATCTCTAGACACCACAGCATTGCTTTGACCTCCGATGCTACCCAAATCGTTCTCCAGCAATCTTTAGTGAAGGTTTCCACAGCTCGGGGTAGTTTTTCTGGTTTCACTCCTACCACCTTAATCATTGTTGCTTGTAGATCCTTCAGACCACAGTTGTTAAGGCGACACCTAGGCGACAAGGCACCCTTTGAGGCTCGCCTCACCTAATCGCCAAGCAGTTTTCTACTTCCTACTATAAAATACATTTTTAGTCATTCTTTTTTGAGATTATAATTATAAAATAGACATTATTAAACTAAAATAATCATTTTGTGTGTTTATATACTAATTTCTTTTTATTATTTTCTTACTTATTAGGGTTTAATAAACACAAACATTGCTAAATGCTGTATTGAGCCCTCAAAGACTTAAAAACCTGAACCAATAAGTAAAGGAAGAACTTAAAATTTTATCTAATCAACACATTTTCCTCTTCCATATATTCTTCTTCTTCTACTTCTTCTTCTTCTACTACTACTACTACCAATACTTTTTATTTTCTTCTTTTCCTATAACAAAAATAAGGGTTCAGCCCCTATATTTTTTGAATTTTATTTTCCTTCTTCCTTTTCTTCTCATGAATATGTTGATTTTCTATACTTTAATATGAAATTTATACTTTTCTTATGAAAACCATGAATAATTATTAAAGAAATATGGTTATGGTACCTAGGGAACTACCCTAGGAGCTATGTTTTTAACATAAAAAACCCATCACCTAGGCGGGCGCCTAAGCGACTAGGCAATAAGGCGCCCCCCAGTCGCCTAGCCTCGCCTTGGCACCTTGAAAGCTATGTATGCTTCAGACATAAGGCTTCCAGGAAACCACCACAAACAGCTGCTATTTTGTGAAATAGTCTCTCCTGCGAGAGTTTGAAAAGCAGTCCAATCAGCTTGATAGTTGCAGTGCACTCAGTGAGGAGCTTCTCGTTACAGGCCAGCGACCAATTTTCTATTGTCGCCGCACCGGTAGGAGTCTCCACAGTCAAATGATCCATTTTGAGATCCCCAATATCCAGGATTGCCTTTCTATCATTAAGAAACACCTTTTCTTTTGGGCTTATCTTTTCCATGATTGCTTGTAGTATTTCCTTCTAGTCTTTCACTTCAGTCTTTGCCTTCACCAATTTTATTCTCACCCAATCAGTTTTCTTTTCTTCCCATATCATTTTGAAACCAGTTGGTGATGCCATTATCGTTAACTCCCTTTCTTGGTTGCTCATCATACCATGGTTTGTTTTTGAATCTACATGTTCCTCTTCTATAACTATTGTTTCATTTGTTTTCCGGTTTTCTTGAGTCTCTATTTTATTGGCTTGACTATATTCAGTATTGCCTCTCCTAAAGTCATAGCCAACAGTCTCCACCCCTGTCCTGCTTTGCCTTCCGGCAGGCAGATCATTTATCTTTTTCCTTGCCCAAATCCTTCTGTTAATGTGACAAACCATCCATTCTTGTTCCACCTGTATACAGCTGTGAACTTCTTCCCGTCTCTAGTCATTTCATTCTTCCACCCCGTGTCTTCACAGCAAATATCAGTCTGTCCACAAAACCTTTAAACCAGTTTCCAGAATCTCCAAATCCAGTAGAACCATTGCTCTTCTATCTTCCCTGATTTTCAGAACTGGTATACCTTTTGCTTTTGATTCCTCCAGTAGGATCCTCTTCTTTTCCAGTCTCAGTTGTTTTTTTCCATCTGTTCGCCTGAACGAAGGTCTTCTCCATTGTGCTCTGAAGAAGTCAGTTAGCAACTCTTCAACTTATTAGATGGTACTCATGATAGGTTTTGTGAAATATTTCTTTGGGAATTTAGATTTGCCATTCTTTTTTAAAAGTTTTTCTTTTTTTTATAATTGAAATGATTTTATAAATCAGCAATAAAAATAGTACAAAGTCCTCATGGAAAGGTACGAGTTGCAACCTCTCCGGGCTGGTTAAGTACTGATTTCCGAATTAATAACAACTTACATAGAAGCACAAAAAAGATCTTCTCTAGAAACCCCATGTTTGGCTAGAGCATCAGCCAAAGAATTAGAAGACCTACTAACCCATTTTACCTCAACTCTCATATTGCCGGTTAACCACTTTACTTTTTTATGAGATCTTTGTAGACCCAAATGGTGGTATCCAAGTTTAGGAGCCACCTGGTTACCACCTGAGAGTCCCCTTCAACTAGGAGATGTTCCACCCCAAGCTGGTTGGCGATCTGAATTCCTTGTACTGCAGCAAGTATTTCTGCCCTTGTGGAATCCCCCACTCCCACCGGTCCTGAGAATAGGAAAATTATGTTGCTGTCCTTATTTCTCAGGATACCCCCTATACCTGAAGGCCCGGGATTGCCTTGGCTGCTTCCATCAAGTTCAGCTTAATGACACCTTCCAAAGGCGGAACCCATTCTGACAGAATTCTATCCTTCTTTGTTGAAGTGTTGGCTATTACTAGCCAATTTCTCCACAAATCATCAAAGGAGAAGTCATCAAAGATATCCACAGTTTTCAGCCAAAGGATTGCTCTTGTTAGGATACAATCCTTCATTTCATCTAACCCTCTTTCCTTCTCTAAAAAAATTCTTACATTCCTTTCCTCCCAAAGAGTCCACAGAGTGGCTGCCCTGACACATCTCCACATGACCTTACCTCTTCTAGTGTGCCAAACAAAGACAGATGGGTTGAATAACAAGCTTAAATCAGAAGGCAGAGACCACCTACCTCCAAATAGACAAAGGCTCCACCTCCATATAGCTGTAGCAAAGGAACAGAAGATCAGCAAATGGACACAGTCCTCATTCTCCAAAGTACTGATCTTCCCATAGAAGACTTCCCAGCAGAATACAGCAATTTTTGGGGGAACAGGTCGCGCCCAGACTTCTTTGACAGAGAATCCTTGGGAAGAGGGGTTAGAACTGAGGAATTTTAGAAAAGAAGAGCAAGTAAAAGTACCTTTTGGAAGAGGAGTCCAAATCCGTTGATCAGAAGAAGTGGGGTCCAAGCAAACGGATTCTAGTAAATGAATTAGCTCAATAACACAATTCGACTCACCATCCCTTAACCCTCTACGAAATCCAAAGTCCTAGTTTAAAGATAAGGGGTTTAACGGGCTCAGGAGAAAAGTTGCATTTGGCTCATGTTTGTAAAGGGAAAAGGAATAGAGCGAAGGGAAACAATATTTGAGGGGTTGAGTACCCACCCAAATATCCTCCCAGAAAAGAATAGCATTACCAGAACAAGCATCATACCTGATGAATCTGAGGAAGCGAGGGAGAATACCATGTATAACCTTCCAAGGTGTAGTAAGGGTAGCTCGACGAGATATCCCGGAATCCCAACCATTTCCTGCACAACCATGAATGCTTGCCACCACCTCATGCCATAATCTCTCTCTCTCTCTCGGGGCCATCTCCATAGCCACTTCGCTAGAAGGGCCACATTCTTCAACACTATGTTCCTATCCCTAAACCCCCTTCTTCCTTTGGTTTGTTAACTATCTCCCATCTGATCAAGTGATCCTTTTTCACCTCTCCTAGTTCCCATAGAAAGTCCCTCATTCTCTTCTCCAGTTTCGTAGCCTCCCTTAGAGGAATCCTGAACACATAAAGGAAGTAGGTTGGAAGGTTGGCAAGTGTAGCCTTAATTAAAGTTAGCCTACCCCCTATTGAAATGTAATTCTTTTTCCAAGCCGCCAAGCACTTATCAAATTTCTCCACAATAGGGGCCCAGAAACTACTTTCTTTAGGGTTGGCTCCTAAGGGTAGTCCTAAGTATGTCAAAGGCCAAGAAGAAATATTGCAACCTAAGCATTCTACAATGGATTCAATCTCCCTATTCTCCAAGTTTACTCCAGCCACACAACTTTTATTAAGATTTACCTTCAAGTTGGAGACCCTCTCAAAGGTACTTATTAAAATCTTAAGGTTCTCCACTTTGCTTAACTCATTCCCTTCACAAAAAATAACAATATCATCAGCAAACTAAAGGTGAGTTACTGGAATGTCTCTACTCCCTATTCTCCATCCCTTTATTTGGCTCTCCTCATCTGCTTTGGAAATCATCCTACTAAAAACATCAGCAACAAGTGTAAAGAGGAAAGGAGAGAGTGGATCCCCTTGTCTTAAGCCTCTATTGGCTGGAAAAAAGTCCTTAACCATCCATTCACCAGCACTGAATAACGACAAGAGTGTAAGCATCCTCTTATCCACTTACACCATTTATCCCCAAAACCACGTCTTCTCACCATCTCCAGTAGGAAATTCCAATTCACTAAGTCATAGGCTTTCTCCAAGTCTAGTTTGCAAACAAATCCTTTCCTGCCCGATCTCCTTATCTCTTCCACACTCTTGTTTGCAATAAGGATCTAATCTGTAATTTGTCTATCCTGAATAAAGGCTCCTTGTGCTTGGCTAACAAAAGAGGGGAGAACAACTTTGATCCTCCTAGAGAGCACTTTTGCCAGAATCTTGTAAATGCTTGTCACCAGGCTAATTGGCCGAAAATCTTTGGGGTGTTTGGCATCATTCTTTTTGGGAATTAAGGCTATAAAGGTGGCATTGATTCCAAGACTCACAAAATTGTTATCCTCAAATTCTCTAAATACTCCAATTGAGTCTTCTTTGACTATGTCCCAACAATCTTGATAAAATGCCATTGTAAATCCGTCAAGGCTCGATGCTTTAGCCCTATCCATAGAAAAAACAGCTTGTTTAATTTCCTCTCCCTCAATCATTCTTTCCAGCCATCCCTTATCTGTTCGGTTCGAAGTTGGCCAATTCTCCTCCCCTACTATTAACCGATTCTCTAATGGTCTTTGATAGATGGATTTGAAGTGATCCACAATCCTACTGGCAATCTCCTCTTGAGAGGTTATCTCCACACCCTCAACCTCAAGCTTTAGTATCAATTTTTTCCTTCTTCTCCCATTAGCCAAATCATGAAAAAATTTGGCATTCCCATCCCCTTCCTTGATCCACTTATGTCTGGATTTTTGTCTCCAAGAAATCTCCTCCCTCAACAAAGTCTCCTCTAGCTCCTTCTTCAGTTTCCTCCTCACTTCTCTGTCTTGCTCATCCATCATCCCTTGGGATTCTTTTGCATCTAACTCCTCAATCTGAACCAATAATCTAGCTTTTACCTCCTCCACTCTTCCAAAATGAACCTTATTCCATTCTTTTAATTTGCCTCTCAACCTTTTTAGTTTTTTTGTGGAATCTAACCCCTTCCCATTTTACTTCTCTCAATTCTTCACTCCACCATTCCTTAACCGTAGGCAAAAAGTTTTTCTGTTCTTATATATTAAATTTATATTTTGTTTTCTTTTCTATTAGGTTTGCATGTTTTCTTTTGAAAATTTTCAGGTATGTACCTTGGGATCTGCCTTGAGCCTTGGTTCTACATACATACCCCTTGCACTTCACCTGTGCAGTGTTGCATGGACATTGGACACAGATATGGGAATCAGAACCTACACATGTCAAAGAGTATGACTTTTGTTTTGAAGAGGTAAAGTAAAAGTGTATTAATCAAAAGAAAGATATACTCAAAGAGTATAACTTTGCAATACAAGAAAATGTAGACTCATGGACACATCTATGGAAAAGTATGTATTATTAAAATAGTTCATATTTTTAAGTTTTAACATTATATACCTACAAAAAAGGGGGTCTAAAATGTTGCTTTCTTTGCTACGTAATATTTGATATAAAAAAGACATTCATGTTGTGCACTAACTGTTCATTATGTTAAATAAGATAAGTGATAAGAATGAAATGGTTACATAGAACGGTAGAAGCGCCCCTCAAGAACCAATGGAGTGCCAGAACCAAACACATCATCCATTTAGAAGAGTCCATCTAACACATTTGTGCTTCCCAATTTTAAAACAATGTAGAATTAAGAAGGTAAGGGGCCTGATGTTAGACAAGTGGATGTTGTTTTTTGAGTTAATTGGATTTCCTCTCAAAATACCACACTCTAATAAAAGAATTACCTATAATAAAAGAGAGTGACATTCAAGATCCTAATGTGAAGGAATGGAGCAAAAGCCCTCTGTTCTATGTTTATTTCTCTTGATAATCTTAATTCTTAACCTTACTGCAAGCAGGACATACATACTTGGGGGTGCTATTCAGGGTTAACCAAATTGATAGGTATGTTCTTTGTCCCTTGGAGTAAATTCATCCCAATCTGTAGAAATCCACTAGTTGATTGCTATTCCTTTTTTGAAAAAAAAGGTAAAGTAAGATCTTATTATTATGAGGCCAAATGGCACAACAGAAAGGCAGGGCAGCAGGCAGCTCACCAGACAGAACCCCCCACAGGGACATCAAGCATTCGACAACATTAAACCATTACAAAGATGGGTCATGAGCAAATCAGCAAACTCTTTGGACACAGATGCCTAGGATCCAATTCTGCCAATCACTACATTGATCAGATCCTCCACACATCTTGACCTTTGGGAGAAGACTTCTGTTTCTTCTGGACCATATTGTCCAGATGATGGTTGCAGGGACAAGGTGCTAAATGAAGTTTCCTTTGGCAGTACACCCAGGTCTATGCTAGGCCCTTAGTAGCCCCAGCTGGATTCATGGCATTACCTAGGTCACCTATGCTGCACCAATAAAATAATCCCAGATTTTATAGGCTGTCTGGCAATGAAAAAAGAGGTGATTGACATGTTCCATGTCCTAGTTGCAGAACTCACAATTCTGATCGGTAATTTGCACCTCTCTGATTTGCAAAGAGGTCATGATGAGGCATTTCTCTAAAGTGGCAGACCACAACAGGAACCCACCCAACCTTGGATAGAATTAAGGGACTCCAAGCCAGAAGAAAGGGGAAGTGAACATTGTGGGTACTGCTAAGAGTTCTCACAAAAGATTTGACTGAGAAGAGACCACTCTTTTCCCTTTTCCAGAACCACTCATCAACCTGGCCATAAATTCTGATTACCCAACTGTTGGAGTAGATCTAGCAAGTCAGCTAATTCCCAGTCATGACAGTGCCTCCTCAATTTAGGTGCTCACACCACCTGGCCTCCAAACAATTGGTAGGAGTCAACCACTAGAGCTTCAGTTCTCAGTTAACAAGAAAATTTAGGTGCTCACATCACCAGTCCCCACTCAGAAGGAAATACTGTTCAGAAAGTTTCTACTGTATTTCAGAATTCCTTTCTAAATTGAGCAACCATAAGAAGAGTATACCCAAAGTCCAGTTCCCCCTTGGGTGTAACTCCGAATTTTTCTGCAATCAAGCTTCTCCACCACAAGCTTCATTAAACATTTTGATTTTCCTGATGCCCAAGCCCCCCCTCCTTAGTAATAAAAGTTTGGTTCCAATTTGCTTCATGGATTTTCCCTTCATCCTTCATTGTTATTCCTTTTCACATTAGGATCTTGGTACTCTCTTTATAAGAGGGTCTTTTCTATTTTCGTCTCAGAATAGCATTCTATTATGAGAGTTAAACCATATTTACAGAGAAATAGAGTGGCCAAACAGGTCCATAATTTCACTTGTAACTACATTCGAGAAACAGAAAATAGAAAGGACCTTAATATCTACAAATCAAAAAGGCCAAATTCCTCAAGTTTAAACTGTGTGATCTTGGTTATAGAGTAACCACAACACTGTAATAATAATAACAACAACAGCAGCAACAACAAATTTAGGAAATCCTAACAACTAAGGTAAGCCCACTTTGTACCTAGACCTCAAAGCTTAGAGTCTTGAAGGCATCTGGCCTTCTTTCAATCAAAGGGGTCGGCTAGCTAATATTAGGCCATGGTTTTCAGATTCAAATCTCGGTTACCCAAAGCAACATACAAAGGGAAATAGAGGAGAAAACTGGATGGTAGAGTATAGTAGGCAACCACAATCTAGAGGTTTGCATTGGCACTTCTTTCAATTTCTTATATATGTAAAGAAACTTTTCCAAGTATGTGATTCAAGAATGTTTAAACAAATGTTTTTAGATTGGAAAGGTTGGAAAGGTTAACTTTTATTAATTGTGGCAAAAGAATGGATACATACCAGGGTTTTAAAAGGCACGGGAGGCATATGCCTAGAGGCGCACCTCCAGGCGAGGCGCCCCCAAAACACCCTAAGGCGCTGACACCTCTGAGACGAACGCCTCAGGTGCAAGAGGCATACGCCTCATATGCTTTTTTCATGAGGTGTGCTTGAGGTGTATGCCTCATGCGCCTCATGCGCACCTCATATAAAAAGACAAAAAGAAAAGAAAAAAAAAAAGGAAGGGAAGGGAAGGGAAAGAAAAAAAAAAAGAGAAAACGAAAGAAAAGAAAAGGAAAGGGAAGGGAAGAATAGATAAAGGGAAAGAAAGTGCCCCCCCCCCCCCGAACCCATTGGCTAGGGGGCGAAGACCCCCAACCCCCTTTTCCAAAGCAGCCCAATTTTATTCATCTTCATTCTTTTTAATATAAAGATTGTTATTAAAAATAAAGAAAAATGAGATCCTCCTTCCTCTTCTTCCTCTTCCTCTTCCCCTTCCTCCTCCTCATCCCCCTCCTCTTAAGGAGGCTTACGCCTCCTTGTGTTCGAGAGGCTTACACCACTTACATTCTGAACTATGCCTCACACCTCTAGGTAGTGGAACTCCTCGTGTCATGCCACCACACTTTATAACATTGATAGATACAAGAAGGGTCAAGCACCCCTAGCATAGGCCAGCATTGCTATCTATCCCTTCCTTTCACTTAATATAGATATTCAATTTACATAACACCTTGGAATATTTCAGCCTTATATTCCCATCGCCTTTCCATTGTATCAGTCAGTCACTGAGTTTACTGGTTTACAAGTCCATGAGTAACTGACTCCCACTTCCTTTCCCAGCTGTTCAATTTCTCTCACAGCATTTCTGTGCTGCCATGAGCCTTTGGAACCACTTCTCAGCTACTCCATTCCTGCTTCCAAATCTCCCTCCACTGTTGACTGATGTACTAAATTTCAAGCCCCACAGTGGAGCAAGTACTTCAGTTCTCATAGAATCACCAAATGCCAGTAGAGATAAACGTGCTCTTTGATCCTTCTACCTTTGCCTGGCCTAAAAAAGAAGAAGAAGAATTGTGTGCATGTGTGCAAGAGAAGCTCTGATTTGGACAATCTGGGTAGAAAAGGAATGCAAGAATCTTCTTAGAGGAGAAAAGCCGACAAGAATTAAAGGACTACGTGTTGAATAGGGCAATACATTGGTTAAAATCATTGGATTTGTTTCACCAATTCTCCTTCAATGAGATATGGAGGAATTGGTCAGCAGTGGCAAGTTGCTCCTCCATAAAGAATAGAGTAAATTCAAGCTGGGCACCCCCTTCTAAAGGTTTTTTGAAGCTGAATTTTGACGGGAACAGTCAAGGTAACCCAGGCCCTTATGGGATCAGATGGATTTTGAGAAACAAGCTTGGAGATGTTTCACTGTGTTACTCGGGTCCATTGAGAACTGGAGACTCTGTTAAGGCATAATCATTAGCTGCCTTACAAGGAGTACAGTTTGCCAATCAACTAGGCATGGAACACCTACTGATTGAAGGGGATATTCCAAAGTAGTCGTGAGGTGGTTGAAGAACCTTGTGTGGCATTATAAGAATGAAATCAAGAAATTCGAGTGGCCGTCTGGCTGACATGAAATATGTATTTGAGAATACAGTGGGTGGGGAGTTTCAAATGAAATGGCTGATTGTTTATCCAAGCAAGGGTCAAATAGGGATCATCTGTATTGGGCTCAGTTGTAATTCGATATTTGCTTTTCTTACTATTCTCCAGGCGATGTTTGTATTAGCTTGGATATTTGAATTAATAAAATCTTTATTCATAAAAAAATAAATAAATAACTTGTGCAGCCACTTTCCACTCTTCTAAGAAGCCTACACGCCAAAACAGCCCTTTTCACCTATTTTTAAACTCACAAAATAAAACTTCCCTTCTTAGTTTTTCCCTCCTCACTAGACTTGTTAGAGGGTCAGCATTTTTGTTCTTCCTATAAAAAACAAAAAAGGAACATCAGAAAGAAAAACTATGGATTAGATTTCATTATTTTTTATTTTGCCTTTGCTTCTGAGGATGCCGGTATGCTATACACTTATACACAACAGTTTTTTTTTTTTTTGATAGTTTACGCTTATACACAACATCACTCCCATTTTTTTATGATGCACTAGATCAAGAAGACCTAACCAGCCGAAAATGTTCAAGGAAATAAAAGGATTTTCTCCACAAACTCTAAATCATCCTTTAGCTCCATATGCAAATAAGCAAAAGCTCTAAAACAAGTTCTTAGGAAAATGTTTAATTCTCGAAACGATGAGTTTGGGATAATAGGAACTTACATTATAGGTTACATCAGGCTTTTCAGACTGACTCAACAGAGAGATACTAGAGTCAGCTTCGGGCGGCAACACGTCGACAAGGGCGTTCGAGTGGCGATGCAACGCCACCGACGCCGAAGGCTTCAAGAGCTCCCTGTTAATAGTGCTAAGGATTCTGACATAGTAATTCGAGCCGGTCGTCGATCCGACAATGCCGTTATTCTGATCCACCATCTCCATAAACTGACCAATAACAAGCGGAACCGATTGGATTCTCTTCACCTCCTCCTGTGCTCGGAGAAGCTCTCGTTTCAAGTTCTTCTGCTCGTCTTTCACGTACTCCTCCTGAATATCAATGAACTCAAGCTGGCGCTGAAGGGATTTGAGGCGTCCATAGAGATCATCCTCGTCGGAGAAGATGAACTGATTGGAAAAGCCGTAAAGGTCGGCCTTAGAAGAAGGGATCGAAGGCGGTGGGTCCGACGACGAGGGCTTTAGGTCGAGAACCATCGCTGATGCGGCCATGGTTGATCTTGTGAATTCTGCAGAGAGAAGGGGAGAGATGGAGTGAGTTCCAAGAAACAAAAGTTCTTTTCTGCTGATTGGTATTTATAGGACGTTGTTAAGCGGCTGTCTCCCATTTCTAAAATGGAAGTTTACGGACAGACTGTAATCGTCTACCAATTGGGTGACCATGGATGTCCGGACTCTAAATGAAGCCCATTTACATTTATGTGATAAGCCCACCCATTCGAGCTCGGATCTTTTACCCCAATAAAAGTCCGGATCTGGTCCCGAAAACGGATCGGATAAGATTCGGATCTTTTTTATAGTTGTTAAATATAATTCTCAATTTTATAGAAATTACTTAAAGAGTTATAAAAAGTTGTTAATGAGTTCATTAATAACAATATTTATTAATTTTTGGTAATTTATTAATCATACTAATAAGAATATTTAATTTTTAATAACTTACTGTATTTATTAATTTTTTGTAATAGCACTATTTAACCGTATTTAACTATTTATTAATTAATATAAATATTTTAAATGAGGGAGAGTGGATATTGATTGGGGGGTGCATTTTAGGAATTGATTAGGGAGTGGGGCAACATGATAGTTTCCTATTGGTTTAAATGAGATACCTTGGGAGAGAGATTATAGATAGATTTTAAGGTAGTTGGGTGACATGGTTTAATGGGAGTGGTGAGAAAAGAGAGGAGAGAAAGTGAAAGACAATTCAGGGTGGGGATAATGGAGCAAAGAGAGGCATGGTGACGGGACCCGTGCTTTGTTAAGTGAAAGTTAAACCATGGTTTTTAAAAACAAACCGGTGACCGAACCGGTCAGGGGTCGAGTTACCAGTTTGAATGGTTCGACCATTGGACCCGAACAGCTGGCCTGTTCTAACAAAAAAAGTAAAAAAAAATAATTGAAAATTTGGAAAATGTCATAACTATTCAAACGGTTCGAACGGTTAACTGGCCGTTTCAGCGGTTTGTTGACCAAAATCAACGATTTTGGGGGAAAAAGCAGTTTTAGAGGAAAACGGAACCGGTCAGGTGAAAAAGTGAGTTAAACAATATAAATCCATAAGAGTATATAGTTGTTTTATATTTTAACTTTTTAATAAACAATCTGATCAAACTCAACCCGAGCTGGTCGATTTTCTGGTATTTCAGATCAACTTCGGTTTAATAAAGATATATTAATATTTTATATTTTAAATTTAATTTTTTAATACGGGAAAGTAGGAAAATTCTCATATTTGTTAGTATAAACTATTTTATATCATAGATTTAATTTTTGTGATTTATTTTTTAATAATATCAATGTAATTTATGAAATTTAAAGCTAATTTTAAGTTTAAATCTTTTAAACAAACAAACTAAACCGAAAATAGACCCAAATCGATACAACCCGAGTTGGTAGGTTTTCGCTAATAGTCAATTGGTTTCGAGTGACAAATTGCAGATTTGACGAGATCGATTTGGTTGGCGAAACAGCCTACAACTGAATTGAACCAATCATTGGCACTCCTAATTTTAACTAAATTTATAGTTTAATCTCTAATAATTATTGAAAATTTATACCAAATGTATACAATCATTGAAAATAAGTTTATAATGAAAATATAATAGATATATAATAAAAATACAATAATTACAAAAATATAATAAATTAGTCTATAAATATTGTAATCTTAAATAATAGTTTAATCTCTAATAAGTATTAATCTATAAATTATAAAAAATATATAATTACTAAAAACAAAATTATAACAAAAATACAATAAATACAATAAATTAATTTTCAAAAGTTAAACAATAGTTGTTTAATATCAAATAATTATTGATAATTTTCTATTAAATATCAAAAGTAAAAATACATTTTTAAATAATTATTGAAAGCATTTTTATAAAAAAATAATAATTATTTAAAATAAAATAAATATTAATTATAGTATATATAAATATATAATGGATATACACTATTGTTGTAAAACTATTACTAACAAATATAATTTTGTTGATAGTTATTTTATAAAATTATTAATTGATATAAGTGAAATTAGTTATTTACAATATTATTTAGTTATTGAAATAATATTGTTATTTAAATTCTTAAAATGTTAATTATTTATTGAATTTAATAATCTATAAATTTATAATTGATTACATAATTCGTTATTAAGTTTTTAAAATATAAAATTATTATTAATATGAATATTATGAATTC
The DNA here is from genome assembly GCF_056320005.1 of Nelumbo lutea. Classification (NCBI taxonomy): domain Eukaryota; kingdom Viridiplantae; phylum Streptophyta; class Magnoliopsida; order Proteales; family Nelumbonaceae; genus Nelumbo; species Nelumbo lutea. The sequence continues at coordinate 602,305 of NC_142685.1, read as the reverse complement.
TATTATAACTATTTTTCTACTTTTATGAATTTTTTTTAAATTTATTACATAATTTGTTATTTTAACTATTTAAAATTTTGTCATGTTAAATATTTTGTTATTTAAATAATATGTAAAGTATTTAAAATTTTTCATTATTTTAATTTTATTTATTTTAATGTTATTACGTAATATTAAATATTTTGTTATATCATTTAGCTAAACTTAATGTTTTTATTTAAGATTTTTAGTTATTGAAATATTTAAATAATGTTTTATTTTTAATGCTAAATTTTATTATTTGAATAACATTTAAATAGTTCTGAATTTTTTAATTGAAACTTTCTTTAGATAGATATAGATAAAAAGTGGGGGAGAGGATAAATAGGAATTAGAGATAGTTTAGTAGAGAATCTCTCTACTAAGTTAGAGATAATTTAAGAGATAAATAGGAGTTAAAGATCATTTAGGAGATAAATAGGAATTAGAGACAATTTATGAAGAAGTGGGGGAAAGTGGGGCCACTTGGCTAAACATTCGAAAAGTGATTCCCTCTTTCTTTATGGTTGTTAGAAATAGCTAAGCATATGTGATTTCCTTATTGGTTTAATGGGTAACTAGCGGAGAGGGGGCAAGTGCAAGGTAAAATATTAAAAAAAAATATGTGTAAATAAGGGTGGGAATAAGTGCATAAATGAACCAACTCATACCAACCTCGATCCCAATCCAACTTAAGAAACAAAAATATTATTTTTCTCAAACTCGGTTTGGGTTAGGGCTGACATTAACACATCTAGCCTGGCCCAACTTGCAGCCACATCTTTGTGTAGACAATCAACATATGTCAGAGTCCACCAAAATAAGAATCTTCACCAACATCCATTTTATCATGCAATCTGCAGGGGACCTACAACCACTTCTATGGGAGGGAGGTCCTCTACTGTTCTGAACTTCTAACATCACCCTGGCCATGGGTCCCACTACTACGACCACTGGGGGTGGATCGGGTTTGGTGAGGAACTTAGAGCCTGAGACTGAGGGCTTGTTCGTTTGCTTTGACGTCTGATATCTGAAAGTTCAATAATTACATTAAGAGGTATATTGATATTGGTGAACTTTTCATTCTTCTGTAACTCTGAATGCAGGAACATTGTTCTGAATTTTGAAAAAATGTCAAATGTCCGATTTAACCCCATATAAGAGAATTTTTGTTTATCTATATAGTTCAATAAAGAAACAATATTAAAAATTATTATAATAAATATTACCTAATATTAAATATAATAATTATTAATAGTAATTAATTAATAATAAGTTAATGATTAATTCATTAATTATTTTATGATTAATTAATACTTATTATTAATAATTAATATTTATTACTAACAATTAATTAACTATTATTAATAATAATTAATTATTACTTAGTTATGAATTATTATTATTAATTAATGGATGAAATATTATTAATAATTAATAATACTTCATAATCAATTAATAATTAATAATTAACTAGTAATTAATAATTAATGAAACTATATGATGATAATTAATATTGTAATTAATTAATTTCTATTAGAATATTACTATAACATATTATAGTGCATATTATAATATTAATCATTAATTTTTAATGTTAGTAATATTATATGATTATATTATAATATTAGTATTATGAATATTATATTAATACTATATTATTACTATTCATAATTTATAATACTATTTAATATAAACAATTATTTGTTTCATTATAATTGGTGGTGGGTCCGATGAATCTTCATATGAGATGTTATAAATTAATTGAGCATTAGAGGGGCAATATGGGTAAAATCCACTAAAATAATGACCTAAGTCATTTGTACTTTAGATATCATTAGGCTTCAGTGTTAAGAGCCACCAAACACCACTTTAGCAGTGAAAGTGGTACAAGACCACTTCAGTGTTAAGAGATCAGAGGCATCGAATCGGCTGAGAAGGTTGCCCATTTTGTGCCACCGGTTCACCAACCCTCAGAGCGACCCCTTCAGGCCGACTCAAACCTGGTCCACGTTAGTAGGTGTCGTAGGTAAATGACGGATCAGATCTCCTTAAGTCCCTTTCTTAAATAGGAAGCTCTCACCAATCCCCAAACCAGAGACTCCCTCTCTTCTCTCTCTCTCACGATCTGAGTCTCTTTCAATTTACTCATCACACAATTCTCTCTGTCTCTCGTCGCAGGTACCCTACACACCCTTTCTTCTTCTTCTTCTTCTTCTTCTTCTTCTTCTTAGATTTGTTTTCTCCCTCTTTGTTTCTTCTTTATCACTCCATTCCTAGAAATTATAATTATGGAAAATCATGAAAAACCTTATCAAATCTCAACTAGCTTAAAATGAAATTCTGTAATAGTAATATGCGAGATTTTCAGTCGTGGGTCCCATACAGTGCATAATAGCTAGTGGTCTAACACGAGTGGCGCTAAAATAATGTAGCTCAGCGATGGGTACTTTCAGGTGAGGTGATTGGTAGACGACGCCGAAGAAGATGATTATTAGCGTGAAGGAGTCGACTATGGTGCGCCCGGAGAAGAAAGCCTGTGGAACTCTAGCGGTTCGGTTTCGGCCAATTTCTTCGATTGGAAAGTGCTCAAGGAAGCTTTGAGCAAGGCTCTTGTGCCATTCTATCCCATGGCTGGGAGGCTGAAGAGGGACGAAGATGGTCGGATTGAGATCAACTAAAGAGGCTCTTGTGCCGTTCTATCCCGTGGAAGCAAAAACTACTTCAGTCATCGATGATTTCGGTGACTTTGCACCAACCATGAAGCTCAAGTAGCTTATTTTGGCGGTGACATCTCTTGGTATCTACATGCATGCACAATCTGCTTGCACGTAAAACAATTATTCTATTCGCATGAGTAGATTTCATTTAGCGAAAAGAGAAAATGACCCATAATAAGTATACACTAGCGGAGGTACCCGTGTTGAGCATGGATTTCTTGATATTGCCAAAGTGCTTATATAGCAATAAGCTATGAGTTGAGATCGTCTATCCCCAAGTCCCCACCGATAGTAATTAAACACATCATTGGTCTCATTTACCATTTCAAATTGATGGAATTTAGACTTAACGCCTGTCGGACTTCAAATTTCTTTTTGTTTTCGTTTAAGCACCCAACCCATCTCCATTCTTTTTATTTTCATTTCTCTCCTCCGCTCTATCTCACTTCTCTCTTGTTCAACCGAACATGCTACAACCACCGATTTTCAGTTTTGCCTTTCCTCTCCTAATGTTTAGGTTCACCGTGAATAATCTTCTCATCTGAAATGACAGTAGATTCCTCCACCGGTAAATAATCTTTAGCTCGAGAAGAATGAAGACATGGTTGATATGCAATATCTAGATAATTGAACAAATAATGGGATTCCTCCACACATCAAAATTAATTTCATAAATTCCAAATATAGATTTTCTTTTAGTAGAAAAACAAAAAAGTTGAAATGGGAAGCAAAATCTCCATTACCATGGATTAGGAGTGAACCTTTTTCAGGTGATAGAAATGCATGGAATTTGTCTTATAAGCTTCACTAAGTTCTCAATTCCAAGTTCATTAATCTACTACTATATGTATGAAATAGGGGATCCGCCTCATCCTCATTGACTCCCAAAACCTAGTACTCAGGTACAGGTTCCTCTTTTCACTTAAAAATAAAGGAACAAAATCCATATGATTTACCATTTTTTTCTTTTTAATATGTTTGTAGGCTGCATATATCACTTCTCTAGTAAGAAAGAAAAGTGAATACTCGTTTCCTCAGAAGGAGAAACATTAATAGAGCATATATGTTGGAATCCGATAATAGTTATTGCCTTCTTGGTATAACAATACAGAACTATTATGTAAGATGAAAGCTAACAAGATGTTTTATTAAGTGGCAACAGGATGAGGAGCCATTAACTTTTTCAAAGGTACATAGTTTTTCATACATTTCAATTATGTAGAGCCACTGCGTGCCCTGCAATAAACCAGAGGGCACCTAGAAATTGGAATTTGGAAATCTAGAAATAGGGTAAGAGAGAAATGGCACTCAGTTGCTTTCACTTGTTTCATTCTTTCGTTTGGTTATATCATTTACTTCCTTCATCATGTGATAGATAGATCAGAATATCTAAAACCAATTGTTTTCCTATGGATCTATTGGATTTAGAAAAGCCGCCTCCGGGTGCTTCTTTGTAATCTCAATGACTAGAGATGAATGCCAGTGGTTGTAGCATGTTTGCCTGTTTGGTTGAATGAGAGAGAAGTGGGATACAACTTAGGAAAGAAATGAAAATAAAAATAATGGAAGTAGGTTGGACGCCTAAATCAAAATTAAAAGAAACTTGGAGTCCGACTGGGGTTAATTCTGAACTCCGTCAGTTTGAAATATTAAGTGGGACCAATGACGTGTTTGATTGCTATTGGGTCCTTGGGGACAGACGATCTGACCTCATAAGCTACAATGAATGACATCATGCTCTAAAGGCCAAAGGGTCACACGCTCTTATCAGTGAAAGTACACGAATGCCCTTACGTTGTTGTGGTTTGTGAAGCTAAATGGTGAGAGTAGTGGTACACTGGTAGTTAAACTAAGCTTTGACCATTTACTACGTGGCTATAATGATGTTGCAGTATGGATTAAATTAGAAATTCCCATCTAAAGCCTGATTAGAGGGTGTGGCCATTCATGGAAAGCTGAAACATATGGCGTTTGTTTGACTACAATGAAATGGATCTCGGACGGAGTGGAGGGGCCATTAGACTTGTCATCCCCAATCGCTGAAGATCGAAGGATGGAGAGCACCAGCCACCAGACTTCTCTCTCCCTATATATAAATCTTACCTACTCTCCTGTCCGGCTGTCCGAGAATGAGAAAGAGAAAGAGACTGATAACGCTTGCCTCGACCACTTGTTGGCTTAAAGCTCTGCCGCTTAGAATAAGGGAGGGGAGGGGGGGTATGAGAGTTCACAGAACACAAAATACAGATTGGTTGGAAGAAATCCGCGTTAGAAGTGAGGACACCAGCCACATGCCAAAGACAGGTGGCAAAGGTGCACCGAGACGAGACTTGTCTCCTGGTGGTGCTGACTATCGAAGACGTGACCCTCGTATTTGATGGAGCAATTGCCATGATATGGTTTGTGTTGGAAAAAAGGGTCACTGTAACTTTGGAGGAGAAGCCCTGAAGGGTATGACAGTTCACAAAACACATAATACAGATTGGTTAAAAGAAATCCGCATTTGAAGTGAGGACACCAGCCACATGCCAAAGACAAAGGTGGCAAACGTGCACCGAGATGAGACTTGTCTCCTGGTGATGCTGGCTGTCGAAGACGTGCCTCTCGTATTTGATGGAGCAATTGCCATGATATGGTTTGTGTTGGAAAAGGGGGTCACTATAACTTTGGAGGAAAAGCTCTGAAGGGTATGACAGTTCACAGAACACAGAATATAGATTGGTTGGAAGAAATTCGCGTTACAAGTGAGGACACCAGCCACAGGCTAAAGACAAAGGTGGAAAAGGTGCACCGAGACAAGACTTGTTTCCTGGTGGTGCTGACTGTCGAAGACGTGCCCCTCGTATTTGCTGGAGCAATTGCCATGATATGGTTTGTGTTGGAAAAAAGGGTCACTGTAACTTTGGAGGAGAAGCTCCGAAGCGTGTCTAAAAACACTATCTTTAGAACGTTATTTGCCCCCACTCAGTTTCACTGAGTTTGCTGTTGCGTTACAGGCAAATCTATTCCCAGGATACAACAGAGCCTTGGGTGAGAATCTGCAACCAGCAAAGTTAAAGAAATCTCTAGAGAAACCTTCTGTGAGACTGTAGCAGACCAGACAGACAGAGAGAGAGAAAGTGGATTTCGAAAATGTGTGTTTTTGGAGTCTGATTCATGCTCCTTAAATAGTTTATGAAAAGGTATGAAGAAAAGGTAGGTGCTGGTTTAGAGAAGGCACATTGAATAGTCACAAACATTGTGACTGCTTAAAAAGTAGTTAACAGTTAATGACTGTTAACTTTGAATTGCGCCTCTTGATCACACCCGATCGAATCATGACCGTTGATCTCATCAACGGTGATCAACGGTCAACATCGCACCAAAACCAAAGCCGCCCTTCGCGAGCCACGCGGGTACGAGTAAAGTGCGCCTCATAAATCAATAACAAGTCCCACTAAAATCACGGTTGCCCTAAATGATCTAAAAAAAGAATGCACCCATCAAAACCCACTAAACCAACAAAAAAAATACAGAGAAGAAACAAAAACTGGAAGCTTATTTCCTAGAACCAGACCAAACAAGACTATGAATGTCGTTGCACCATCAACACAAAACTCCAATAACTTTAGACATTATTAAACATACCATCCACAAAAAAGAGGAAGTGCTTTAACCTTTGGAATGATTTTCTAAAGCATGAGCTACGCCATGTTCATTCCCAAAATCTCCCTCTTTGAAGACATGAATCCCCCTTGCAGAGACAAGGGAAGCACTAGAACTACAAACAAACACGTGGAGGTCTTTTCTCCCATCAGTTCACTCCAAAAAAATTGTTTGGGACTTATGTTGTTGGCATTCCTTTCATTCACCTTGGTATAGAAATCATTGTGGTTGAAGCTCGAGCTCCTCAGTGTTAGATTTCTGGATGATTGCAGTGAATAAATCTTTGCATTCGTCAAGTTCGATGGTTTGGGAGTGGAGGGTGTGGGAGGTAGAAATGTGACACCTGTTGTACATGCAACAAAGTACTCAATTTTTGAGTGAAGAGCACGATAACCTCAACTAACCGTGTTACCTTCCTCGTCCGAGGTTGAAAGTAGTGAAGGAAAGGAGAAACAGAGTCGGAGCCATGGGAGCCTTGATCATTTCTACAATAAAATTTGAACATAAAAAAAAAAGAATACGGAGAACGAAATTAGGGTTTCCTCATCAAATTGCAGAATCAAGCCCAAAATCAAGCTTCTCTCGTCCATTTATTCAACTGTTTCGACTGAACCGATGGCATCATCAGAGGCTGAAAGTAGTGGAGGAAAGGAGAAATAGAGTCGGAACCGATAGCATCATCTCTGCAATAAAATTTGACACTACATCGACCGAGGCTAAAAGTAGTGGAAGAAACTAGAAAGGAGCCATTGAGCCTTGATCATCTCTACAATAAAATCTAGCACCTGCATTGTCTGAGGTTGAAAGAGGGAGACATGAATTTAGAATTGCATATGTGTGGATACCTTATAATACTACAAGAGATTTTCACACGAAAAGGAAAAAATCACATGCAAATACCCTATCCTGTGGGAAGAGAATGCCACGTTGACTTAACGAATATATATATATATATATATTATTTATTAGATGTGGAGAGACAAAGATAAGAAAGAGAGATGGGAGGAGTCAGTTTGATTTTTGTTTGATTCTTTGTTTGTTTGTTTTTTTCAAGTGGGCACACCTAAGGTAAGGGATAAAACAAGGAGTCTAACAATAGAAGAGATAGAGGGATAGTTACATAAGACGGAGAAAGAAAGAAAAGAGGTAATCTCTTCTTCCCACCTTGTCTTGTTCCTCATATTTAGTGGCATAACCATGAAATTTCTTTTCATTTTTTTTGGAGGGGGGAAGGTAAACAAGAAAATAGAGTAGATGAGGCTGGTGATGAAGCGCGATCAGGTCGCTTCCTGTTGGAAGGCAACTCGGAGATGGCCGACTTGGTCCTACGTTGAGATGTCTATGTGGTGTCGAGGTGTTAAACAATGGTTCAAGGTCTCCATGTGGCATAATATCACTGGAGGGCCAAATCGTCCCTCATCATCTGCCCCTTCACTTAGGAGATGTCAATACGGTGAAGAGAGTAGCTCACTACAAGTCCTTGGCCTGGAATGACTAGTTCAATGAACTCATAGGCATCAAGCCAGTTTGCTCCCCAGGTCGGAAGAGTCTAAGGGTTGAATGCAACATTATGCAAGACTTCACTATCTTGATTATTGAGGAACAGGAGTGAACTCATCTGCTCGAGGAGAGGCAGAGCAGGCACTCCGAGGACATTTACCGTACAAGGGATGCAACCGTCAAGGAGTTCTAAAATTCAGCCAAATACCTCAAGAGCAAAGTTTGGTATGCCATTCTCAAGAGGGGCTTCTAATTGCGTGACTGCCTCCCCAGGTCACTCCACTTATGTAGACTCCAACACAACGTCCCTCAATCCAGCCCTTGAAGGAGTAGCCAACAAGGTCGATGAGGAGCCTAAAACCGAGGTGAAGGACGATTGTGAAGAAGGCCAATTTTGCATGTCTGCCGAGGTGCTGAAAGTGAACTAGTCCTCCTTTGAATCGAAATACACTTACGTTGTTGTGCAAAAAACCGGATTGGCCAATCAGGGTAGCGACAAATTCAAAATCCTACCAAGCTAATTAGATGGGGGTCAACCTGCAAAGACATGTCTCGAGGTTGGCTTGCTATACATCTTTGGCCGAAGTGACTATGTTCAGTTCATCCCTCTATGAAAGCTCGGTACCTCGACATTTGCAGCGAGGTGAATTTCAAACTCCCAAAGATGGGGTGTAAGCTACGTGCGTCAAATTCAAAATTCGATTTAAGGCGTGCAGGCAGCAGTGCACAACCAATTCAAAATTTTATTAAGGCATGTAGAGAGCAGCGCACAAAAAATTAAAAATTTGGTTAAGGCGTGCAGAAAGTAGTGCACAACAAATTCAAATTTTGACTGAGGCACGCAGAATTCAAATTCAAATCACCCGTCATTCTTTGCCTGGGATGATCCTTGAGTCGTCTGATCATTATCATCATAGCCATTCAAAAGTTGGGTCCCTTTCCTATAAATAGAGGGGGGCCTGGGGGTCCCATTCACATTGTGCAATGCGAAGATTGTTTGAGCGTGGGCAAGCTCTACCTATTGCAAGTGAGGTCTTTCTTCTAGTTCGTCATAAAGTTTATTTGTCGTCGTCCTATCTAGTGAGTGGCCTTTCTTTTCCAAAGTGTCTTCTGATGGGGAGTTGAATGTGCCCGCTCGAGACGAGGCCGACACCTCACTTCTAGAGCGGTAAGCCTCTTAGAGGGAAGCCTCTACCTCTTAACTCGTGGGGGGGGGGTTCCTTAGCTCGTTGACTGGCGATGGGGTTGTTGGGATGGTGACGACCTTTTGCATTGCTTTATCTTATGACTGCATCTTGCCCAGCCGTAGCTAATATCCATGCGACCACAACCTGAACCAAGTATGTGTTTTTGGAAAGGCAATGGTCATCGAAATCTGTTTCCCACTTCACCCCATCTTTCGCAAGGTGCTCAGTCTCTAAGGGATCTTCCTAGGACAGCTCCATCTGAACTCAATTCGGTGCATCATGGGGACAATCTCTCTTTGTCACCACCTCGGTATTTCGTTGGGCTTTGCAATATATTAAGAAAATGCCTAGGGTGCCCTATTGTTTTTATATTAGTTACTGCCCTAGGTACAAACTCCTTTATGGCTTCCTTACGAAAGTAAGATATTAGAAGCATAGGTACTTCTTCCTATCATGGGAAGAGGGTTAGCCGGTCGATACTACTTGGTGATCTGAATCAAGGGTGTCGCGTTTGATAGCGAGCTGGATGATGAAGTCATGTTCCTTGTAGTACGACGATCTCTGGCTAAGGTGTTCTTAACTGGGCCAATGCTTGTTGAGGCCGGCCTTAGTCCTATTGGTAGGTCTTCCCTGATATTTTCTTTGTTGCAAGTTGCTTTTTCTGTTGTTTCCAATTCGTCTAACTGTAATTTCCTATGCAAAGATGTCAAGCGCATCCAACATCCTTGTTGCGGCCAAGGCAGTCGGGGTCAACAAAAGGCAAGGGAGGCCGCCAACTCACCGTCAATGAGGAGGTCGGCCGAGCACATCGTGATCGACCTAGAAGAAGGCGGGGATGTAGTGTGTCCTGATCTTGCCCATGTTCTTGATTCAACCTCTAACGCACCCCTGTACCAACTCCTAAGGTTGTGGCAAGGGCCTCCATCTCTAGGGCTTCCCCTTTCATTCCTAGTGTGTCCGACGTCTTCATCACTAACTGGATTCAGATAGTTTGCTACGCGATGGGGAGAGGTTTTCTTCTTCCAGAGGACGCTTGGGCCTATGGGGAGCTTGATCCTCCAACCTGGTCGTTCGGATAGTTTGCTACGCGATGCAAGTATGTTGTGCTTGTTTTTCTTCCTTTTTTTTTCAACTTTCTCTAACTGCTACATTTGCTCCCATGCCAACTCCTTCGAGCAAGTTCTCTTGGAACAGGCTACACGCACAAGGTGTGAGAAACGCAAGATGAGGAATCAGATCACGCTTCTCGAGGCTTAAACTTCAGGATACTCAGCTCACTGTTGAGTACAAACACCGTTGACATGGAGAGACCCAGGAGAGGATGGCTAGTCTGACTATTGAGGTGGAGGCATGAGACCGTCTGCTAGAAGAATGGCGGTCAAGGCATGCCAAGGAGGTCCATCAAGTTGAGTTCAAGATGGAGAAAGCTATTGCTACGGTGCCTTCTCTGTAGAGTTGGTTCAGACTTTGGCGCCGCTTCATCAAGGGCCTCCACCTTGGTTTTGACTTTGATCACATCTCCATCTAGTCGGTCCCCAATAACTTGGCGGATGTAATGGACGTCGAGCCAAACACCTCTGACAAGATTATCGATGAAGACGATCTTGAAGAGGTTGGCAGGAACGACGAAGCCGGGGAAGGGGACACTTAACCAAACATTTTTTTTCGAGATATATTATTTTCTTTCAAATGAAGCAAAGTTTCTATATATATTGTGCCCCTCTTCTTGTCATGTATTTTTAATTGCTAGAAAATAAGCTAAGTCTTGAAAACATCTAGTGTTGCCGATGTGATGAGGTGCACGAACTGCCTAGTTGCCAAAGCAACTAGACTCATAATTTTGGCTAAGTCAAAATGTTATTGAGGTATCAAATTACTGATGTGTCTCAAGATCGACGTAAGGGGCCTTATCTAAATGTGGTTTCGCTTCCCCTTTGAATTCAGTTTGACTAAGTCGCCAAAGCGAATGATCATTCTATAGTAGCTTTAAACACGACTGCATCTTTGCTATCATGTGGGATTGGCCCTCTTAAGTTCGCATTTGTAGGTTAGTGCCGCACATGCATTGCACCTGCCCTTGAAATTGTTGGTCACCCACTCCTACTAGAGTCGTGGGTGCTAAACTTGTGGGGGTAGCTCTACTATCTGCGGGTCGCCTACTCTCACGAGAATCATGAAAGGTTCGACATGTGAGACCAGCTCCACAGTTAGCTTTAAATACGATTGCATCCTTGCCATCACGTGGGATTGACCCTCCTGGGTTTGCGTTTGTAGGTCAATGTTGCACATGCATTGCACCTGCCTTTGAAATTGCTAGCCACCCACTCCTATTAGAGTCGTGGGTGCTAACCTTGAGGAGGTGGCTCTACTATCTACGGGTTGCCTACTCTCACGAGAATCATGAAAGGTTCGACCTGTGAGGCCAGCTCCACAGTTAGCCAACTTCCAACTCTCAAAGAAGCCATGGAGGGTTCAATCATTAGTGAGGCTTTGTAGTTTGGGCTGGGAGACAATCTGGGCTAGATCATTGAAGCTCCCCTGGTGTGTATTGGGTTGTATCAGCCCTTGTTACTCTTTTTTTTTTCTTTGCGAACCTGGTTTAAAGGGGTTGGTTTAATGCCCTTCTACCCCTGAGACGAGTTAAACCCTAAAATACCCCTTCCAAGGGCATATCGGGAGGCTCCCAATATGATATACATCGAATGATACGGTCTGATATGTATTGAAATTTCGAACCTTGGTCCCAAGTACCCATGCAATTACTGTTGAGACTTTTTCTAAAGAGAAAAAAACAATTCAAACTTTATAAACAATAAGAAAAGAAAATTTAATGTTGCATCTTTACCTTTGAGCAATTAATATGAAGGACATTTTTAAAAAATAAATATATTTCATAAAAGAGAATGAAAGGGTTTGGGCTAACTATTCATATGTAATGAAAATCTAGAAAATAAATATTTTGATAAAAAATAATTGGGTAATTTGGACATTTCAATGCCTATTTTTAGAGGATTGAGGATTCTAGCAAAAAGAATCTATTTGCTACAATAATAGAAAATTGATTGCAATTATCAATATTCAGGAAATGTTTGAAACTTCATTGAGAGGTTTTAGCAATTTAACTTAAATTATTTATTTCGTTCCACGTGGTCTCGAAACAGGTTCAATGCTACCATAATTATTGTTCGCCCACCACCGGCCAACCATGTACAACCATTTTTTCGAATCAATAAGAAGTTGTACATGCATGGATACAAATTAAGGGTATTGTGCCGGCAGGAGTCCCCACACACTCCACACGGAATGAACTACTACCAATCAAATTCTTGGTTAAACCGATTCAAAGTCTAGGGTCACTTCAAATTCATTCGATCCTCCTTTATAAGAACAAAATTCTCCAACGAATAATTATCAAAATGGCAAACTTAGACATGATAATCATAAACAGGCCGGAATATTTACAAGAAGCTAGCAGTTTTCTAGCCAACTAACTTTCAACAGTACAGTAGTACATATATATATATATATATATATATATATAGGTATAGCGTATAAGTAAGGCAATAAACTAATAATAGCTTCTCCTACATTTTAAGAGACAGAGAATCTCCTCCTCCTAGGCTTGGTCAAGTCGATGGCACTGTCATCGATATTGGAAGTATCCTTGGATCCGTGCCGGAACGGATTCAGCTTCCCAAGAGTTTTTGATACCGATGAGAAGAAAGTGGGCTTCCTGGAGCCCCCTGACTTGGAGGAGGTTCCTTGATTCTTCTGCAGGTCCGAGATGTACATCTTCATCTTCAATAGCTCCGTCCGCAGGGCCTCGTTCTCTTTGATCAGGGAAACATCTGCTTGTATCTGGTTCCTGGTCATTAACGCGTCCTGTGTTTTACGATCGTCAATGACGCCACTTCGAAGCTTCAACTGGTCGTAGTAAAGTGCATGGAGGACGATCTGAACCGGCAGACGCTTGTTCTGGGAGGCGTGTACCCGAGCTTCGTAAGAAAGCTTGTGTGGGTCCATCACACTGCACACTTTCTCCCGCTCGATCTCGTCCAAGTTTGGATGTGCCTGAATCGAAACCAAAACCAGCAACATGATGAAATTAAAATATGCATCCACAAGTAACAAATGAGTTCCAGGTTGACACGTCAACGTGTAAAAAGTCAACACTATATGCACTCAACCCAGAGCCCTCGGCTTTGATACAAGAATCTTCTCAACCTGACTGGATGATCACAATCGTGGAATATCCAATAATCATCCAACAGGATTGCTTTTCTTCCGGTTTAACTGGGACCAATCAAATGGTACCTTCGGCTCCGGCTGGCTAGACCCTTAAGAGATCAGATCAACCTTCCGGTCTATATTATACTCCACTTTCTAGCCGTTGATTGGAACCCTACCCAACGGCTCAAAGTGACTTTTTTTTTTTGGTAATAAGCTCAAAGTGAAATGGCCTCATGTAATTGCAAGCAACAGAAAACAAAACGATTTATAGGCCAAAATAGAATACAACTGGCATCAGTCTTAGGCCCGACTGCCGGAGTGAACTCACCTTCAAGTAGATATCGATTGCTCGGTAGAGATCATCGTCTACCTTCCTCGCCATCTTGGGCACGAGAGTCGCGATGCCATTGAACTTGGAAATAGCAAGATCCTCGTACGTAGCAATCTCACCGAGATAAGCATCAACCGTCTTAGCAACCCTTTGCATGGCTGTGGAACAAGTTTCGCTGAAGTCACCAGCGTTAAAGACCGCCACGCTCTTCTCCTTCTCCACGAATCCTGAGATGATCCGACGAACGCTTTGCAGATCGACGAGCGTCTCCCCGTCGTAAGTGAACGACAAAACCAATAGATCGTCCACAGTAACGTGCTCCAATATCGCTGAGATCCTCTTCTCGAGCTCGTTCTTACAACTAATCGACGATTTCAAGAAAATCGCCGATCGAAGAATACAACACAGAAAGTTTACAGGGAAGGCAGCTTTTTCGGAGGGAAAGAGCGCAACAATCGACTCAAGAAGGTCCCGTTGCTGGTTCCTGATGTTAGAGTCACCGGGATCCAACGATTTAGTGCCATTTCCGGTGTGATCTCGGACGAGGTCTGGAAGGGCTTTCTCGGCGTACACCATCAAGCAACTCGCTAGGGTTAGTGTCTTCGCGCCGCGAGTTTTCATGGAAGTAAAAACCTTTTGAAAAGAGTTGATGTCTAGAATCGATAGCTCCTCGGTCCACCAATTTGTAGGGGAATGACTTGGAAAGTTTGCCTCCCTACATGCCTGAAAGCATAAAGCGAAAAAAAAAAGAGTTCATAGCTCAGTCGAGGATGACTTTAATTATCCATGATGGCAATAAAACCTCATATAGTTACCCATTCATCTACCTTTGCGCTTGCAACATCTATACATCTTTGTACAACCTTGAGGTCTGCTGCCATGGGAAGGAGAAGCTCGCAAGATTTCAAGACAACAACAGCTCCCGGAAGAGTGGTCAAGGCCACGTGAGAGAGGAAATCCTCGGTCCGTCCGGCGAGGTTGCTTTCGCTGTATTTATCAGTCATTTCGAGATATTCGGCGGCACAGCGAAGTGCGGCGACATTGTGTACTGTTATCTCAAAGTTGACACCATAGCAGAATTTTGCCGCCTTCTCGAAGATCTCAGGCCCTCCAGGGATGTCTGAAAGATCGATCCGAGTCAAATCTGGTTCTTTCGATTCCATGATCTTTCTTCTTATGTAACCGCTCTTAGCCACTAGCATGAACTGCAACAAGTCGACAACCAGCAAAAGACAGACAAAGTACTTATCATTTTGACTTCAAAAGATAACAACTGTGTAATGTTGATGGAAGTAAAGTATCTCTAGCTACGGCGAGGCAAAGTAAATTTGGGAGGAGAAGGACGAGCAAAATAAAAATTCAGTAGTTCTTGCTTCATTTTCGGATAATTTACCATAACAAAAAAAATTAAAAAAATTAAAATATTTTCTGAAAAACGAAAATTTGGAGGAGCAGGAGATTCCCTTACCTTGTGGAGGGCGAAATTCGCCTCGCCGATCTCGATGACTACGTCGGAAGGGATCTCTTGCGAGAAAAGCCTAAAGACAAGAAAAAAAGAAAACAAGTAATTCATTACAGAGTGAAGAGTCTCATGAATAATTAGAAAAAATAGAAAGAAGAACATAGGCACTGCAGACTGCAGTCGGCGGTTATGTTTCTCTTCTAAATTACCATTGGCCAGTTCTCTCCATGGCAAGCGAAACTCGGCTGCTGTTCTTCACGGTGGTAGCCATACAAGCGTTATTTGGACCAAGAAACGGCGGAGGCAGCGGCTTGAGAGATCTTAACAGAGGAGAAGGAACTCTTACTTTTTATTAGTATTAATTAATGTTGCTTTTAAACTATATATAAATAAATATATCATATACCTAATGTTTATCTTTTTCCATTGTAACTGTTTTTTTTTCTTTAACGTACTCGCGCGGCTTGCCTTGGTAGAGTGGGTCTGTGGGTGCTCTCTGGAGAGGGAGGATGGGGTGTGCTGACCAGGAGTGAAACCGGGTCGAGACGAACCAGATTGGCTCGTCCATGAATCATGCCAACCCTGGGTATAATAAAATGGGAGAACTTGTAGAGTAAACTGGTTTGTGTTGGTCGAGTCGTTTAGGGAAGAAGTTAGACAGCAGAACCGATGTTCTAACTTATAATTTGACTCAAACGGTCAAACCGGGAGAAACCAGTAAGGATCGGCTTACGGATTACAATTTACAATAACAAAATGAAGTTTTCTTATCCATTTTCTTTGCTCAATGAGGTGACGTGATCAAGTCTGAAACTCAAAGATGTGGTCAAGGCATCTCCAGACACCGCATGCATAAAATCTTGGATCAAGATTCTCCACGTCATCTCATGCTGACTAGACTCGCCGAGGGTTGTCACTGAACCGTCGTCGAGAGGATAACATGGTGGGCTCCACAGGAATCAATAACCAAATAGAAATTGTACGCGTGTCACTACCCATAAAGATTTGGCATCCATCCCATTGAGAAGAAAAGACATATACCTATTTAAATAATGAATCATTCAAGCATTCAGGGACCGTGGTCCCTACGGTCACAATTGTTCCCAACAATTTATTATCCTCCTCGACTAGACAAAACTGATCCCAATTGGATGAAGAGATGAGATGCTATAAATATGTGTACATGTACGTTTTCTTGTACACTACCAAACAAAGGGTACGTTGCCTTCTATACTCACTCGTTCAAGGAAAATATAATGCAGTATTTACATATAATGTAAAAGTAAAATGCTGTACCGCTATTGTTGTACATTTGTAAATGGAATTTTTTATATAATTAAATAAATTCTTATAATCTTGTGATGTTTTTCTTTTCATGCTTTTAAACATTATCATTACAAATTTCATTAATTATAATGATATCATTGAATAAAATAAAAATAATTATAACTTATTTTTTTTTTCTCTTTCATATTTGATATTAAACATGTAATTATTTATAATGGTGCCGCTGTTAATTATTTGCAATGATGCTATTAAACTTTTATTTTGTTCATATTTGTTAAAAACTGTCTATCTCTCATTTTATTTACAATCAAACCATGTTGGCCCTTGCTTTCCTCCCCTCGGATACTTTAGGGGGTCAGCCCGACACAGCCATCGGACCTCTTAAAATTTTATTTTATATGAAATTTGATGAATATAGTTGTTTATATATACAACAATAAAATTGAACTGAGCCCGTGTAGACCCAAGCCATGCCACATAGGGGTGTCAATTGGACTAGATTTGGTTCAATCTGATCCAATCTAATGTGAGTCCATTAAAAATGGACTAGGTCCAATCCAATCCAATGAATGTTTTGGAGAAATTTGGACAGGTCCAATTCAATGTATGGATCATCCAATCTATTCAAATTCATTTTGATTTAGATTGATTTCAACCCAAACTCGGTCCATTGACACATATATTCTTATCTTATATCAATAGACCAAATATTGGCTTAATCCAATCTAATAAATATTTTGGACTGGATTGGTCTAATCCGTCCAAATCGGTCTATTGACACCCTTAGTGCGGCAAGCCAAGTCTTTGGCCAAGTTCGGCCATAAACTAAGCTAAGCCATGTTTTTTAAAAATTTTGAAAAGAATAATTAAAATTTTAGCATAAATTAAAAAAGATCTTAAAATTTTATTTTAGCCTAAGCCTGCATGGGCTCTTGCTGTGTTGTGGGCCGAGCTGGTTCATGGGCCAAGTCTTAGGCTAGGCCGGGCCACGAACTAGGCTAAGCCTGTTCATGGGCAAAGTAGCTAGTTCAGCCTAACCTATTAAAAGCACTAAACTTAATAATTAAATAATTTGAGATAGCCTTTACCAATCTTGTGTTGATAATACATAAGGCTTGATTGATTTATTTACTTATTTTACTATATTGTTTAATTAGTTAATATTTTAATAATCCAACAAATTATTATTGTTAGAAAAGTAAGACATAGAATGGTGTATATATTTATATATATTTACTCTCTCACTTGATTGTCTATTTATCCCATTTATTTTACTAAAAATATTAATTAATTAAATTAAATTAATTATTATTTAAGTATTTGCAATTATTCCACTATATAAAACAAAAATACAATGACAAAAGTCATCTCTCCCTCTTTCACTCTATTGCTTGATGCTCGTGATTATTTATTTATTTATTGTTTTATTTTATTAAATTAAATATATTATTACCCATAAAAATTTATTTATTTTAAATAGATATTTTTTCCAATAAACTTTTAATTATAAAATTTACCTTTGGTAATTTTTTCCTATATAATAATTTACCTTTGACATGTCACTTACCATCATGTTTTGCCCCTGCAATGTAGGGGCCCCTCCGCTAGTTATATGGAATAATGAATGATTAATTTGGTTGTCAAACTCAAACATCAAAACTTATAGATTAATTGATTTAATGGGTTTCACCTAGACCTATTCATGAGTCAGGTCCGGCCAGGCTCAGGTCAGGCTTTCACTTTTTATTAATGCAATATATTGAGGCTTGAGCCCGAGCCTGGTCCGACCATCGGGCCTAAATCATAAGCCCGAGCCTGAGCCTAAAGATCAAGAGATGATTTGAGAGAGTTACATTTCTGATCCAAATATCGCCGATTTGCTGTAGGAAGGGTTAGTTGCCAGCAAACTGTAGAGAGAGAGATGGAGTTCACTGGTTGTTGCTTGTTGGCTTGCAGTTGTAGATGTCGCCGGTCATTGTTGGGGATGCCACTACTATGGAGTCTGGACCCAAAGCTTGAAGAAATGGAGATGCTATTGAGTACTCAGAGTTGGAGCTCAGAGTTGGTTGTCGGCTTGCCGCGTTAGATGCCGCCGACCACTATTGAGGATGCTACTACTTTTAGGCTATGGGTTATGGATTCAAAGCTCGGAGAGATGGGAATGGTGGGAGGCCGCTAAGTACTTGGATTAGGAGGTCGGAGAGATGCTGTCGTCAGCTCACCGCCTGTAGTATAGAAGGTAGATTAACTATCGCTGATCGCCGCTAAAAAACGGAAGAAGTTCAATTTGTCCGAAGTTCGAACAAAACACAAAATAGGGATGAGGAAGAGTGAAAGACTGTCGATTCAAATGAGTTAGGGTTAGAAAAAAAAGTATACATATATATATAGATATTAGTATTTAAATTATTATCAGATTGGACTGGGCTCGAGCTGGGCTTTTTTTAAAATCCTGAGCCTGATCCGAAATTAAGCCGGGCTTAGATTATAGGGCCTGACCTGGGCACACGGACCTAATAATATGTCCAAGCCCGACCGAATCCAGGCCAAGCCGTTACGCTACTCGACTCTTGAACAGCTAGACTTTCACCTGCATACCTACTTCAGTGATCATTGATCATGCTGGCGGCTAGAGATGTAAACGGATTGGATCAGATTCAATACTATTTATGTTGGAATCGATTCGATCGGATATGATAGGACTCGATTTGAATTCAAATCCTATTGATAAGTCAGATCTTTCGATCTGATCCGATTTGACTTGTCTTCTTTAAAAATCAATAAGTTATTAATAAAATAAAATAATCTAATTTAAATAAAATAAAAACAAAAAATATAAGTAATTTTTAATTATTTTCATCATATATTTATAAAAATATAATATAGATAACATATTTATAAATAAATAAATAATATATATATATATATATATATTATATTTATATTTATAAATATATAATATAATGGATCGAATCTCTCCGATCATATAAGGGTGATCTGAATCCGATCCAATTTATATTCGGATCCTAATTATTTGACCCGAGCCGAAATTCCGAACAGGAGTAATCCGAATTCTGGTGCCAAAAATCGATCTATAGAATTCCTTTCGATAAGTCACTAGAATTATCTCCGTCAAAGATTTGACCAGGAGAAGATGCTCTCGTTATCGGGTCAAAGATTTTTAAGTGCTGGGTTAGGATTTAGGAATTAGGAGTTTTTTTTTTTTTTTTTTTTATAATTAATTAGGATTTAGAAGTAAGAGTTTAGGACCATTTACAAACAGATCTTGCGTGGAACGCGTTAATTAATAACTGCACGTTTGGTACGTAGTCAACAGTCTAAAGTAAAAGTCTATGAGGACAAGAATGGGGTAAGATGAATTTATGGGCCGAGCCATGCATCTGTAAAACATTCCAGGTTCATCCAAGATTTTTGATCCTCTTGCTTGGGCGCTTTTGGAATCTAAAGTTTTCAGCTGCAACCACTTGACAACTATGGTCCATTTGTGTTCACATCTAATGCCATTTTCACAGTGAAAAAAAGGCAAAACATCAAATACGTAAGATTCATGAGTCGTCTTGTACTCCTCTTGAGCTAGAAAGTTCAGATAAAAGTAAGAACACTTCACGGATTCCATCCTAACCTTTTAAGAGGAGGAAAGGGATGTGAAAAGAATATGAGAAGATTCATGGAAAAAAAATATATGAGAAGATTTTGCAAGCTTGGTGAGAGGGACGTGAGAAGGTAGAAGGACAAATTAGGATTTGTTTTGCGGGTTTGGATGTAGTAGGCACGTTAGTTAAGCACAATGAGTGAGCACGTAATAGATGTGTGACACATGGGTCCGAATGTCGTAGGCACGTTAGGTAAATATAATGACTGAGCACGTAATAGCTGTGTGACACATGTCCCAGTTAATGTGTCTTTCATTCAAACGTTTTTGCTCTGTTAGACAGAAATTATCTATTATTTTATTATTTTTGTCAAAATAATTAAAAATAAAAGCAATGAAAAAGAAAAACCTAAACGTGTTGGGAGTTAGAACTCATTTACGTTTTCTTTTTTCAATGTTTTTTATTTTTAATTATTTTGACAAAGATAATAAAATAATGGATAATTTCTATTTAATGGAGCAAAAACGTTTTCATGAAGGGCACATTAACTGGGATATGTGTCACATGTGCTCATTCATTGTGCTTACCTAACGTGCCTAGTACATTTAGACCTGTGACACATGTCCCAGTTAATGTGCCTTTCATCCAAATGTTTTTATTCTGTTAGACATAAATTATTCATTATTTTATTATTTTTGTCAAAATAATTAAAAATAAAAACAATGAAAAAGGAAAACGTAAATGAGTCCCAACTCCCAACACGCTTAGGTTTTCCTTTTTCATTGTTTTTATTTTGATAAAAATAATAAAATAATGGATAATTTTTGTCTAACGGAGCAAAAATGTTTGGATGAAAGGCACATTAACTAGGACATGTGTCACACATCTATTACGTGCTCACTCATTGTGCTTATCTAACGTGCCTACTAAATCTGGACCCCTGTTTTGTTCTTGTGTGAGAATAACACCCGAAGAACACATTCTTTAAGTGAAAAATCGATGCGGTTCCCACGACGTTAACCCTTGCCTCTGCAAATATCAAAGGAAGGAGGGACTCCCTTGTCTCCAACCGGAGGACAAGTGAAAGATAGAAAGCATTGGCAACATTTTCAGCTAAGAACACGTCAATAGGTATGTTGTCTCGTCATCGTACCGTGCTTTGTTTTAAATTCACCTAGGTAGAGAGAGGGGTGGTCGTCTAAAATTTTATTAAAAAAACATTAACAAAATAGATAAAACAACGAACTTGCCTTACCTTGCCATAGAGGTGTAAATTGGGTCATGCCGCTCGCAACCCAATTTCGAGCCAGCCCGGCCTGACACGATTGTATGGGCCGTGCCAAGCTTGGGGTTTTAGGTCTGTAGGCGGCTCGGCCTAACATGGCCCATATATATAATATAAATTATAATTATATAATAATATATAGTATATAATATATTAATAAAATAAATAATTGTTTTGAATTTTATTAACTATTTTATTTAATTATTGTATACATCCAAATTCATATAAAATAAAATTTTAAGATTTTTTTTTCAATTTTTTAAATAAATAGCTTTGACTCGATATGGTCTAAGGCTCGGCCCACGAACCAGCCTAACATGTGGCACGACACAGCCCCATGCATACTCGGGCCATGGGCCACGATAGGATGACCCTCAAAATATCCTAGTAGAAGAAGGCACGGGCAACACGCGAGCCTTGCCGTGCCGGCCCAGCACGTCCCATTTTACATCCCTACCTTACCCCAAAATCCAAATAAGACATACTTCAAATCTTTCCCTTAAAACGCTCCACGCCTCCACCCTACCCAATGCAAGGGGAAGAAGGCAAAAGAAACAAATCACCTAATCATACTTGGAATCGGCAAACCACTGCACTCATCAAAAAACAAAACTTTGGCCTGCATTGTCAAATGGAATCGGATTGGCCTAATTTATTCATTTTATTTTTGTTAAATATTTTTATTTCTCAGGTTAAAATTCAGGAGATTAAGGTTAACTGCTTTTAGCATAAGCATAATTGCATGTGCAAGGTGTTTCAGGAGTACCATATTTTTTAGTTATAGAAAAAATTGCATTTAAATTTAAAAAAATGTTGGTACATAATTCATGGACATATATATATATATATTATATATATATATATATATAATATAAAGACATGTCAGATTTATATCAGAGACGGGATTATTCAAACCCTAACTTTAAACCGATTCAACCTTAGGTTGCATTTGGGTTGGTTCAGGCTATATCCCGGCCCAAGTTGCCCCTCAGAAAAAGGTGAATTGAATTTGGATACGACATAAGGAAAGATGAGTTGTACGTACGCGCTTGATTAATTGAATAAATGGTAATAGGAGTGTTTGGGGGGACAAATGCTCGCTTTTATGCGAGTGCGACAAGGGAGGTTGGCGCGATGTCCTTACCGCACCCAACTTTGTGGATGAGAGCGAACTGCTTTTCCAACCCTTTATAGTCATGAAATCCTTCTTTTCTACTCCATCGTCAGCATGTCATATCCACCGGTAACAAAGTGACGATGCATGTGTTAGTTATGTACATATTATAGAGCAGGCTTAATTATTCTTGGGCTCTGGGCTAAATTTATGGGCTTTTAATCTCGGTCTAGTTTTTAGACAAGTTTGCCTTTGCACCTAAGGCTCCATTTGGAAGGAATATAAATATAAATATATAAAGTGCAAAATTTAAGTATTTGTATTGTTTTATATACATTTGTATTATATATATTTATATCTGTGGTTTAGGCTCAGTTTGGAAGAAGTATACATACAAATATATAAAATACAAAATTTTGTATTTTATATTATTTTGTGTTTATTATAATGTGCTGCATTTGTACTCATTTAAGCATAATTGTTAACTTGTTGAGATTGCAACTTGGAAGGATCGTAATGATGCCTGTTAAAAGTTAAAACATTATTTCGAAAGTGGGCTTCACTGTACCTAAGGAAGCTATCAAGCTAACATCGAGCAAGTCAGTAAGGATTGGATTGGGCCTGCCACTTCTTGAACAAGTAAGCTGTATCCATAAATTCGGAATTTCCTACTCACTTCTTTTACCTACTCTCTATCCGTGGTGAATTGAAACCACACATCTGTATTATGAATTAAAAAATATATGAATTTAATTCACCATCAATAAAAAATGGGTAAAAAAAGTTTGTAAGAAATCTAGGCTCGCACTTACATCACCCAACCCTAGTGCAAGACAGGAAGAGAGATTTAATGCCAAGTCTACGCGACAACCGATATATGTGAGACCTTCACAATTCACAAAGGTCATTAGGCCAGCCCCCGCGTGTGCTTGGGACTGCCGCCTGTGAGTTGGTAATAAAAACACTTTTTTTGGGTAATATTAACACTATTAAAAGTATAAATTGCCATGCATTTAATATAGAGAAGTGGATCATCGGCTGTTATAAAAATAATGTAAATAACTAATTAAGGTCGCGCTTGGCTAAGTTTCAGTACCTGTGCCCCAAAAGTTCAAAAACACAAAACCCTGTTTTACGCTTTGTGCTTTGTGACTAGAAATTGTTTTGGTTTAGGTTATTAATGCTTTTAAAAGCAACTCTCACCTCATTTTTGTTTCCAACAGCTCAAAGTTCAAATTCATAAGCTCATCATTCCCTCCCACGCTTAGGTGTAATTCAGTAGCGCCAGAGCAAGGCATCCTCTCCTTATTAAATTCCCAAAATTTTCTATTCTAACGCACCACTTATTATTACATTAAAATCGAAAGTATTCTAGAAATAAGATTATGAAAATTTGGGATATTATAGAAATTGAATTGTGGAAATTTAGGGTGGTTTAGAAAAGGGATTATGGACACTTAACGCTGTGTTTAGTTTGAAAGAAAACGTAGGAAAAGGTAGGAGAACTCATACAAGATCTATAAAGTTTTTTCTACATTTCCTTTTCTTTCCTTACTTTTTCCTTCAAACCGAACGTACGGGAGAAAACCTGCCCCATTTGGGGTGGGCTGGGGTGAGGCCTCAGTTTTTATGGGAAAAATAATATTCCTACCTTTGAGCACGTTCAAAGGTATGCTTTCCAACCAATCCCCTTAAATGAATTTGAAAACTCAAAAGTGCCATTGCATCATAAAGCTAAGGTTATAGAGGTGTATCCTTCCAATTGTGCATATGGGTCCAATACACGTAGGGGTGGCAAATTTTCACCCAACCCGCTAAACCCACCTAACCCACCCAGTATCTAATCCACCCATTTACTTGGTGGGTTGTGCGATCAACCCATCACCTAATCCACCCATTTAATTGGGTTGGGTTGTGGATAACCATTGGGTTAACCATTATAGACATACGCATTAATTCTTTAGCCTTTTTTTTTTTTAAATTTTCTTCATTTAAATTAAATAATTTATAATTAATGTATTAATTTTCCATTAATTATTGACTAAATTTAGTTTTGTCTTGAATCAACACACTTCACCCAACATAAATCCAAATCAACTTGACCTGAGTTCAGACCAATTCAACGCGGTCTGACCCGAGGTAGAATATAACGATATGGGTCGGCCCGAATCCGAAATGGACCCAGGCGGTATGGTTCGATACTGCTTGATCTACTCGCTTTGGGTCATTTGGTCCAACCAGTATTCACACTGTACGACCCGACCCGGTACAAGCCGATCTGAGTCGACCCGAATCCAAAATAGGCCCTAGGTGGGATGCTTCGTACTGCTCGCTCTGACCGGTTTGGGACGTATAGTCCAACCAATATTCACACAGCCCAACCTGGTACAAGCCTATCCAGCCCAACCTGGTACTGCTCGCTCTGACCGGTTCGGTGTCCGCATGCTTTTTTTGTTTTTTTTTCGGTTGATCGTCAACCCAAACTAAATCCATACCAGCCCGATTTACTTACGTTGACCCACTTTGGGTTGGTCAATTTGGTCCCAAACCCGTGCACAAACCTAATATGGTCCGGTCCAAGTCAATCCACCATTCACTAAACTGGTCCGGTCCAATCGGATTGATACAGATCTAAACGGTTCAACCACCGTTGACGTGATTAGCTCGAAAATAATCCAATTAGATAGTTCAAGTTGTCAGACCGGTTTGAACCCAAGTGGTTCGGTCAAACCCGAAATCCGAGCATAGTTAAATGGCTTCACCGCTAGTGTAAAAATAACATGCACGTAATGTGATATGAACTTTCACCACTTGTGTAAATAGTAACTACAATTAACACTAAGCTATGACCAATTTATTTATTAAGAAAGAGTTAGTTTATTTTTTAAGTCCATAAATATAAGATTAATGGGTTTGGGCGGGTTGGATTTGGTTAAAGTGACTCTGGGTTGAACCTAATCCATTTAATTTTATATAAGTAGGTTGGATTGGTGGGTTAAACCCAACCCAACCCAACCCGCCCAATTGCCACCGCTAAATACACGCAAAGGCATGTTAGACAACAAGAATTTTTCACTCCCTATTTAGAAAAAGAGATGTTGGCATGATTTGAACCTAAAGCCAACTATGCCAAAGACTTAAATTACTAATCCACCTTACATTTTATGATAAAAAACGAAATAAATTAACACTTATTAATTTTAATGTCCACATGCAATTCAAAGAAATAGCATCTATCTATACTCAACGACTCCAACTACGAATAAAAAAGATTAATATTCAAAATCAGTATCTCATAAATTAATAAACTAAATAATCTAAGAAAAAATGAATTTTAGTCTCAAGAAATTTATACACATAAAAATATTAATAATAGAATAATCTTTTCTGATAAATTATTAATTAAAGTTTTAATTTGCATTTAATAACAATACATTTATTATTTACAAAATTGAAAATATTATTTATAAAATATTCAAGAATATAATACAAATTGAATCTATCAACTTCATGAATCTACATTTATATAAAAAAATGATTTTATAATTTAGAAAAATTAAATAAATAAAAATTAATAATAGAATAAATATTTTAGTAATTAGAAGTTATGAATTTTCATATGATTGTATCTTAAAAATTTTTAAAGGTTTTATATATTTTAAGTTAATATTATATATTTTTTGTATAATATTAATTGATATTTTAATTTACATTTTATAATAATATATTTATTGTTCATAAAAATACAAAATATTGTTTACCAAACATTTGAAAATTAATTTTTTAGTTGACATTTTTGTTGATATTAAAAATTAAATAGTAAAATATAAAATAATTGATATAAAAATGTAAATGCAAAATTTGCATACATTTTGTGCCTTGAACTTTACTAAAAAATAAAATAATAATGGCTTTGTGCATGCATTAATTTATAAAAATCTATATATTATGTGTTTTGGACTGTTGAATGATGTATAAATAAAATTGTATGATATCTATGCATTGTGATATATTAATTGTAATGTATTTCTTTATATATGCCATTAAAATATACATTTTCTTATGTATTTATACATTATTTGTAGCAATTTTGATTAAATTTAATTTCATTAATATATTTATAAAGTTTTTATGCATTTTAGTAATATACCCAAACACATTCATATTTTCCGTCTGCATCCATGTGTTTCAAAAACAAGTCCAGATCCGTATTCATATCTAACTTGTTCAACTTGATACTCGAAATAAATACTTTGATCCATTGCATGAAGCCTCCCTCCCCATACTCTAAACCCTTATTTCTTTTTTCCACCATTCTCCCTTGAATAATAGCGGAGACTAAAGATGGATGCAAGTCGGGCGGAGCTAGCTCGGACCTTGGTTTGGCGATAAAGCATAATGCTCAAGTTCAGGCTCAAGCCAATTATACCTTATTCACAATCTTTTGGATCATTGCTTTTATATTGGCTCCACAATTTAACATAAAAGGGGTCTGACGAGTACAATATGGTAGTTGGAATGTGGGTGAAGCATTCTGTCGGGGTGTTTATGCATCGCCATCACCATCTCTTAACACTAATGAGATGGGATTGTCCTTTACGCTGTGTTTTCTATAGGAATCACTTGTCCGGGAAAACATATTAACAAATGAGGCCTAAGAGGGAATTTGAAAAAAAAAAAGGAAGAAAGAAACCAAGGACTAGTAAATCAAGTGAAATGCTTTTGCACAATATAATGACTAACATAGGGCAAGTCTTCGCTAATGTAATTTCATGGCAAAAATGGTTGGTCATCAAGAACCTTTATCCACCCTCCCGATGTGGTTGCTTCCTCCATTATGGATAACCTGTAACTGTACAAACTGGAGGAAAATACTACAAAATAAAAGTTGGTGTGAATTACGACTATTAAGCATTTTCAATGTATATATCTCTGTTGGATAATAGTTTGGTAGTATAGAAAGTTAAAATTAAATCAATGGTGTAAACAATAAAAATAATAAAAAATTTTGATCAACAGAGATCAAGTCCTTAGAGTGAAAGATGTAAAATCTGTAGACAATGCATGGAAGAACATATGCGTGGGAAATTCAATAACAAAGTATAGAAAACTTCTTGGTAATTAGTTGACTTACGGAAAACGCCGTTATCCTTAAGACCGATTTCAATTTTCACCCCCCTGGGTGAGTCTCTAGGATACCACAGTTCCTAGTTCCAAAGAAGTGTGCACTCACGACTGCGAACAACGAACTATAACACTATATGCATGCACAACATGCAGACAAGGAATAGCAACAACAGAAGCCAATGTAAAACTAGTAAAAACCCATGTTTGAGGAAGAAAAGAGAGAGCAAAATAGATAGGCATGGTCATGGGACATTGAGGAACATGTCATCTTCTTAAACCATACTTACAAAAAACCTGCTAGACTGCTAGTGTGTCAAATACACCGATTCACGAACCGGCCGATAGTCTACATCTCAAGCTTGACGATTCCGACTTTCCGACCCATCGCGTCCCATAAATTTACAAGCTGCCAGGAACTTTGCATAGGAGCTATCAGACCTCTTACGACCTAATCACCATAATTCCTTAGCCCAATGTTGCTTCTTTATTATTTATATATAACAAGAATTTGAAATGGAATGTGAGTTTTAGAATCAAATGGAAATGTATCATATTAATTGTATTGCATTGTATCGGTTGATAAGCATTGATACATAGCGTTTTTCTATTAAAAAAAATTAAAACTTATAGCATGATTTGAACCTGAATCACCTAATGCCTAGCACGGAAACTCATAACCCAACTTCAAACAATTAAGCCCTCTCATGTCTTGTGACATCTAATGAAATAAAATAATTTTTATTAACTTTTGTATCCATTCAAACAAATAATAGATATTTATATATAATAACTCCAACAAAGTATTAAAAGAAATAACATTTAAAATTACCAATTTATAAACAAATGGAATAAATAATCTATCAGCTTCACATTTACATCAAAAGATGATTTTAGTCTAAATAAATTTATACAAATAAAATATTAATAATAGAATAATTATCTTAGTACTTCAAATTTATAAATTAGTGCATGACATATATCTTAATTTTTTATATATTTTTATAATTATTAATTAATATTTTGATATACATTAAATAATAGTATATTTATAATTTACAAAAAATAAAAATTTCTTTACAAAATATTCAAGAACATAATATTAAACTGGATCATCAAATCCACTAATTTACATTTATGTTAAAAATGATTTTTAACTTAAAAATTATAAACAAAAATTATTAATGGAATAACTATTTTAGTAATTAAAAAATATGAATTTGAATATGATATATGTCTTAGAAATTTTAACACATTTGACATATTTTATGTTAAAATTATTATACTTATATAAATTATTAAATGATAATTGAATTTATCTTTGAGAATTTAATATTTGGTTAACTTTTTTGTTAATGTTAAAAAGTAAAAATAATAAATATAAAACAATTGATATAATAATTGGGATAAAAAAACTTGTTTCTTAGTCTCTAGGCATTTCGCGACTCCCACTGGTCAAGCGTTCTAAGGCTCCCATGCGAGTTGGCAACCTACAGATAGTAGAGCCGCCCCCGCAAGTTGAGCTCCCTGAAGCATATCGTTGGACGACCAATGTCTTCAAGGGCTGACGCAGTGTAGTCATGGCACCGACCCACCGTTCAAATAGCAACAATGCCGCACGTATCAACTATGCTCTCACAAGGGGGCAGAATCTAAACAACTAGCCTGACCAAACTTCAATGATCTGGACCAGATTGTCTCTTAGCCCAAACTGCAAAGCCTCATTACTGATCGAGCCCTCCATGGCTCTCGTGAAAGTTAGCAACTCGCTGACTATGGAGCTGGCCTTACATGTCAAACCTTTCATGGTTCCCGTGAGAGTAGGTGACCCGCAGATAGTAGAGCCACCCCCTCAAGGTGAGGTCCCCATGGCTCTAGTAGGAGTGGGTGGCTATCAATTCCACAAGAAGGTGTAGTACATGTACGACATTATCCTGCGAGTGCAGACATGGGAGAGTCAATCCCACGTGATGGCATTGATGCAGCCGCGTTTAAAGTTACTATAAAATGACCATTTGGCATTCTGGTCAACCGAATTTTAAGGGGAAGCCAAGCTGCCTTTAGTTAAGGTCCCCTATGCCAACCTTGGGATACTTCAGCAGTTCGAGAGCTTCGCATCGTTTTGATTGAGCCAAAATTATGAGTCTAATCGCTTTGGCACCTAGGAAACTCGTACACCTTGGAAATATTAGATGTTTCGACACTTGGCCTATTTTCTAGTAGATGAAAATGCAAGGCGAGAAAGAGGGGCACAATATATGCAAAAAGTTGATTCCATTGGATAAAAAAGAAAGAGTGCATCGCTTAAAAAATGGCCAATCAAGCATCCCCTTCCTCGGCATCGTCGTTCCCACCGATCTCTTCAACCTCTTCGCCAAGACTGTTCTCATTGATCATCTTTTCGGTGGTGTTGAATCTAGTCAATGATGAAGACGCCGGACACGCTGGGAAAGAAAGGGGAAGTTTTAGAGCTGGAGGCCCTTATTGCAACCTCAAGAGTTGGTATAGGGGGCATGTTGGAGGTCGGCTCAGAAACATGGATGGGGTCAGGACACAATACATCCCCATCCTCTTCTAGGTCAATCACGGTACACTCGGCCTACCTCCTCAATGATGGTGAGTTGGTGGCCTCCATCGTCCTTCTTTGCCTTATGTTTGCCCTGGCTGCCTTGGCCACAACAAGGATGTTGGATGTGCTTAACATCTTTGCATAGGAAATTACAGTTAGTTGAATTGGAAACAAAAGGAAAGTAGCTTGCAACAAAGAAAATATTGAGGTAGATCTACCAACTAGACTAAGGACGGCCTCAACGAGCATTGGCTTAGCTAGGAACTCCTCGGCTAGAGATCACCGTGCTACAAGGAACCTAACTTCGTCAGCCAACTTGCTATCAAACATGACAATAGCGACCTTCCTTGGTTTAGGTCGCCAAGTAGCATCGACCGACTAACCCTCCTTAGGTCGCTGTTGAAGGGAAGCCGTGAAGGAGTTTGTACCTAGGGCGGTAATTCATATAAAAACAATAGTGCACCTTGGGAATTTCTTAATATTGTAGAGCCCAATGAAATCGTAAATGTCCAGGTCAATACCGAAGTGATGATAAAGAGAGACCGTCCCCACGATGCACCAAATCGAGTTTAGATGGAGTTGTCCTAGGGAGATCCTTTAGTGACTGAGCACGCCGCAAAAAAAGGGGTGAAGTGCGAAGCGGAATCTGGTGACCAACGTCTCTTCAAAAATAAATACTTGGTTCAGGCCGCAGTACCGAGGTTATTGGCTAAGGCTGGGCAGGATGCAGTTATAGTATAAAGGAATGCAAAAGGTCATCATCAACCTAACAACCTCCTCGCTAGTCAGCAAGCTAGGGACAACCCCCTGCCCCACGAGTTGAGAGGTGGAGGCTTCCCTCTGAGGCTTGTTGGTCTAGGGCCGAGGTGTCGGCCTCGTCTTGAATAGGCACACTCAACTCTCCGTAAGAACCCTTGGAAGACATTTTGGAAAAGAAAGGCCACTCACCGGATAGGACGACAATGAAAGAACTTTACGATGAACTAGAAGAAAGACCTCACTCGCAACAGGTAGAGATCATCCATTCTCAAGCAATCTTCACAAATGCACAATGTGAGTGGGACCCCCAGGCCCCACCCTTTATTTATAGAAAAAGGGCTGACTTTTGAACAACCATGATGATATTGATCTGACAGCATAGGGACCATCCCGCATAAAGACATGGCAGGCGATTTGAATTTGAACTTTTGTGCCATAATCAAAATTTGAATTTGTCGCATGTTGCTTCCTGTGCTCCTTAAATTGAATTTTGAATTTGCTGTGCATAGCACACCATGTCTTTGGAAGTTTGAAGTCCACCTCGCCACGAACGCCAAGGTGTCGAGCTATCATAGAGGGGCGAACCGGACCTAGTCACTTTGAGCCAAAGATGTATAACAAGTCGACCTTGAGACACGTTGACTGATCTATGCAAGTTGGCCCCCATCTAATTAGCTCGACATCATTTTGACTTTGTCGTTACCCTAATTGGCCTGTCCACTTTTTTGTGCAACGACCGAAGTTACTTCGATTTGAAGGAAGACTAGTTCTCTTTCAGCACCTTGGAAGACATGCAAATTTGGTTGACTTCTTTACAGTCATCCTCCACCTTGGTTTCAACCTCCGTATCGACCTTGTCGGTTACTCCTTCAAGGATTGGCTTGAGGGACATTATGCTGAAGTCTACATAAGTGGAGTTACCTAAGGAAGCATTCACACAGTTTGAAGCCCCTCTTGAGGATGGCATGACAAACTTCGTTCGAGGTATTTGGTCAAATTGTAGAACTCCTTGACATTTGCATTGCAAGTATGGTAGATGTCATCTGAGTGCCTGCTCCGCCTCTCCTCAAACGAATGAGTTTGCTCCTATGCACCGATAATCAAGATGGTAAAGCCCTATGTAATGTTGCATTCAAACCTTACACTCTTTTGACTTTGGGAGCAAACTGGACCGATGTCTATGAGCTCATCGAACTAGTCATTCCGGGTCAAGAACCTACAATGAGCTACTCCCTTTGTCGAACCGACCTCGTCTAGGGAGAGGGTGGGGGGCAATTGATGAGGGGCGAATTGGCCCTCTAGTGATATTACACCACATGGTGACCTTAAACTGTTGTTTAATACCTCGGTGTCATGCAGGCACCTTGACTTAGGACCATATCGGCCATCTCGGGATTAGGTCAGTTAACCCAATTTCAAGTTAGGGACCTCAACATGAGAGGTGATTTCTCTCTACCGACATGGTTAGAACGCGGTTGGCCACCTATAGGACGTTGTGGCCGACTCTCGTTACAAGTGAGTTATCATCTCCGACTTCTCTGAGATCACAACTCTCAACCGTTAGATCTATTTTCTGCATCGTCCACATCAGAGTTGATTGGATGGACTTTATCCCTATGTGGATTAGATATCCAACTAAGAGATCTCCTCCAAACATGGTAGACACGGTTTCTCGGGAATCTCGGATGCATTACAGGAAACTCTCGGTTTCTTACACCTATATAAAGGCATCCCCTCCCTTAGAGAAGATATGTGCGATTTTTCTCTCTCACAGTGATTTAGCTCTCCAATATACTTTACTGATGACGAAAGCATGAAAATGTATATCTAAAGTGTACTCAACAATTGAAATTTGTAAAATAAAGAGTTTAAAAGTAATATTTTTCCATACTAATTTTATAAATGTCAATTTTATTATTTGTGCAATTTTTATGCTGAAGGAATTAATAATTGAATGGAGGAAAGCCCAAACATAGGTCCAAGAAACCCAAACCCAAGTTCCATGACCCAAGTATGAGTGTTGATTCATGTCCCGCTTTAGTCTGAACATGCCGGTATTTTGGGCATATCTTTCTCTACAGATGATTCTTGAGGGGATGGATAGCTAAGAGATAGAGCTACAATTCATCTGTTGATAACTTCCTCTAAATCAATCTCTATCCCGGCGAAAATTGGGGGATAAGACATTAATCTGGGCATAGCAGATTGAGGAGCCTAGCAGCACAATAAAATGGAAAAAATTGACCAAAAAGGGGGACGATTTTCAGAGGTTATTTGGCATTATTTTCTCAGTCTTTCATAGAGGAGAAGAGGAGAGAATGACGTCCAAGCGCGGCTAAAACTTCAACAAGGCTACGAATGATCTTGATCGATGAGTTTTACTTGTTATTTTACTTTGATTCTTGAGAGATTTCAATGTTTAATTTTGTTCTTGAGAGATTTTTTTTATTATTTTGATAAACCCTGAAGATATATTCTTCAATTTCCATATAAGATTAGTCATGCTCTTTTTATGTGCAATTTGTTGAAAATAATTGAGACCAATTAAACAAATCGATCAAGTGAATCTCGAAGCCTTGTTCATCATAATACTACTTTTCATCATTTAATCATCGTTACTTTTATTCAAATATTTTTGCTCTTCTTTTTATTTTTAGAAAATCAATATTTTTTCTAGGTTAATCACTATTAGCAATAACTCTTTTTGTTGGTTTAATCAGCTTCTCTGTGGATTCGACACCTAGAGCTACGCTTCAACAACCGCTTAGCCAAGGGTAATAATTTTGGGCGAGACAACTAACTTAAGCATCAGAGTGCCCGACCCTGGTAAAGAAATGTGAGTACTCTAATACCATCTTTCTGTGGGTCAACCTGATGAACTCACACCTCAACATCCGAGCTGCCTTCCAACAGGGAACTGCTAGATCGCGCATCATCAAAGTCGTGGTTGAGAACAACCCCAAACAAAAACCTTAAAAAATGGATGAATTTGGTCAAGACGTAGGTTCACAAGCGAATATTGAAGGGATTATAGCAGATAAGGGCAATTTTTTTTACATAATAATCAAAATGAGATAACTTTTATTTGAAAAATATCAAAAAAGGGTAGTCACTCGTCTTCCTCCTCTACCTTTGTATTCACCCGCTTCGACAGTGCAGGAGGGGGAAAAGGAGGCATTCCACCTCTGTATCCAGCTCTAAAGAATTGTACATCTCTGCTTCCATTAATGGTTGAAATGAAAATACCCATCCATCGAAGCTATACCCCACTCTATCTTGCGCATTTGAAGAAGAAACCCACTCTATCTTGTACATCTGAAGAAGAAACCCAGAATACATCAATGGACGAGGATGTGCTATACATGGTTGATGAGACCAAAGGAGTGCTCAGGAGATACAATTCTTCTGGGGATTGTTGGGAGGAGCTCATTCAGTCAGTCCATCTCAAAGGAGTAGTGCAAATTGCAGCCGACAGGGGTAAGGTTTGTGCTATTCGTTCATATAGTGGCGAAATTGCAGTGGTTGATGTCGTCGCCAGACCATCACAATTGTGGGTTGTGGATCCACCACTGGCATTGCAAGTTGTTGTTGTTCATATCTTGTCAAGGATGATAAGGCCCGTACCGTGACTGTTGTAACCAACATCATGGCTAGCAAAGGAGGACGATCCTTTTTTCAATGAAAGGTGTCTTTTTTCTTTCTTTTTTTACAACATTTTTTGGTTGGAAATTGAACCCAATAGAACTACTGACATTGAAAGTATCGATGTTGGAGGAAGTACCGACGTACACCGTCATCCCAATTGGATTCGCTGCAATTCCCTCAGCGACAAGTACCAGTGTACCACATTGTCTACATCTGAAGCACAAATTTGTAAACTGTAGGCCATCACCATGAGGAGATCTGTGAACCTGAAGATTACGATCGTCTTTGTCTGCAACTAATACACAATTGTCAAGAAAGAGGATTTACACAGTTTTGGTTAATAGGGTGGTAAGCCATCACCGGAGGACTTACACAACGGCAAAGGAAGATGATGAACAATAACACTGCTTTTATTTGTTATTTTCCAAAAAAAAAATACTTTTTTTTTATTATTATATAAAAATAGTGTTTTTTGTTGATATTAAGGGCAAAAAAGTTGCCCTTATATGCTATTAACCCAATATTGAATTAATTAGTTGGTTCTCCTAGTTTATATATCAAAAGTCACAGCCAGCCGAATTTAATGCGGGTGGCCCGACACTTACCATTGGAGAGGGTGGAGTGGGGACCGAAAACCCTTTCTGTGGTGGGAGTACCAAAATTCCATTACCATTTATGTGACCCATCCCATTCGAACAAGATTTAGCTGAACGCTGTAGTTGTTCAGCGGACTGTGGAACCGGTAATAAATTCATGGGCAGCCTGCTGAACAGCTAAATCGTTCAGTTAATCAGAATTCATCCTATTCGGTATCTTTTAGCAAATTCGGATTACCTGAATGCGGTGGCTGTTGAATGGGCTGTGGAATCAATGATGATGTTCCAGGTCAATGGTAAAAGTTAAATGATCATGACCTCTTGTATCCCACCTCTTAAAGCAATGTCATGGGTTCCACAATTTGCTGAATAATTTATTTCGTTCAGTTAATTCTTTTCCCTTTTTGGTTGTATTTGGCATTCCTTATTTATAAAGGCTTAATGTCATTTTTGTAGTTAAAAGTCCAGTATTGATAAGAGTATTTTAACAGTAAAAATGAGATGAATCCTTAAAATATATAAATGCGAAATGCAACCTTATCTTTCCTAATTTACAGTTTGGTACATGAATCAAATGTCAAAAGCAAGTCGTAATGTGCGTGGTTAGGTATTTCTAAAAATGTGTAGCAATAATAATGAAAAATGGCAGAGAATATTGAAACCAGCAATATGAGTGATCATCCTCACATAGTCGTTTGTTGTCACCCACACAATGTGACCACTGAATTGAAGGCTTTTAAGCTTAATGCTAATTCGCGTGGAGTTTGATTGATTACTAAAATAAATAAAAGATCAATCAATAAATGCTATATGATGAATCGGTGCAAAGTTGCTAACCGTAGACATCACTTGTTGGTGCTTGCTCTCCGGATCCACTCCATGGCCCAGGTAGTGGGTAGGTAGGGATGATATAATGCTCTAACTCCTAAGCCCATCAATTGGTTGGACGGCTACAAAGAAAGGTGTTGGATTCTCTATAATTGAAAATAAAATCCGATGTCCTATAGGTTGGATTTTGCATGGTCATCCACAGATCTCCCACAGTCCCACTTAGTATTTGAGTTGACCACTGACTGAGCTTGCAGTTATAGGTCCCCCACCACTCGGATACAGCAGCCAGCCACACATATATCTGTATATGGTGTGAATTTTCTATTCTAATCTCGTAGGCGGTAGACGTGGACGGAAAAGCACAAGACTAAGCTGGACGTGCTTTTGGTTGGGCTTGGCCCATCCCAGTTATATATGTATGAGGGCTCTATGGCTCTATGCTCTCTGGCGTAGTGGCATCTGCTCGGTGGTGGATGTATTTACTATTTGCTGGTTAGACTTTATATTAGGCTCTATGATATTGGAACGGGACAATAGGATATGCTCTTAATTTATTGGACTAGATGGAATTTGGCTTTCTCCATTTGTCCTGAGAGATGGGAATTAGAGCTTATTGGCCGCTCTGTGGGCCTTTTGATGATCCAATCCATCCATCCAGATTCCACACCCTTTAAAAGACCGACAACAGGTTGGCAGAGGCATCTTCATTTTACATTGAGAGTACAAACGAATCACGTTCGGTTGGACAATGGTACATCAAAGTATCAAACGTTGATTGCTGTTTTAATGGAATTTGGTACACTAACTGAACGTGTAAGAAACCGGTTGGATTGTGCATCGATATGAAGTGTTGTCATTCCTTAATGGGGCAACACTTCCACCACCGAAGAATCCATAGACGTCTCGTTTATCATCATGACTTTTCTGCACTAGGAAGGAATTAACTTTGGGGATTGAGGATTTTGTAACTGTTTGTACGGGTGAGCACTCTGATGAGTCTGAGGAGGACTTAGATGTATCAACATTTGATACCCTCTTTAACAAGTGGATTTTACACATGGCAGTTGAAATAAGCTACCCAACCATCTTTTTGGTTTCAGAATTCAAATGGTAAGTTGGTAACTACCTAATTTCCTTGATGCGTGGAAAGTCTCAGCCCAATCTCTCTCTCTTTCCCTTTTCCGTAAATAATGATATAATTGGCATGATCTTTATCTGGTAAATAAGACTGAACTGAACCTGACTGCACCGGCATTGGTGGGTCTTGAATCCTGGGCTGGGCTGGTTCTTCACGGGGCACACATGGGTAGGCTTTGCTTTAACCCAAGCCCTCTTTTCTTGGAGGCTGGAGCCAGCCCATGACAACGGTGCTAGCAAAATGAAAAAAAAAAGGACTACTCATTCGTAACTTAACACTGATCAAATAGGTAGGTAGTTTGTTAATTGACGTGGCATACTCATTGCATATAAGACTGCCGGCACACTTTTGAGTGTTTAGGGAGGGAAAAGAGAAGTAGGAGTAGGAGGGAGAGGGAGAGGGACCCATCAC
This sequence comes from Nelumbo lutea, assembly GCF_056320005.1. Taxonomy (NCBI): domain Eukaryota; kingdom Viridiplantae; phylum Streptophyta; class Magnoliopsida; order Proteales; family Nelumbonaceae; genus Nelumbo; species Nelumbo lutea. Next base: position 564,839 of record NC_142685.1, on the reverse strand, counting down.
ATGCACGTGATTTGTTTCGCTTTGCTCAGATGAGGTGGCGGTTCCCGTTCCTCCACCACTTTTGGCATTCATTCAAATTCAATCGTGGCCTCTGACGCAATTTCCACTTATATTTATTTGTTCAGTTTTCCTTTTTGAAGAGACTTCCCAGTCCCCACCCCCGCTCCGGCGATCGTCTTCGGTCCCGCAACCGCGAGCGAGGTGGGCCCCACCCCTCGATGTGGCTCTCCACCACAACCACAAAGCAAAGCCCTTCCTGGTTTCCGACGTCACTCGCACCAACCCTCTGATCTGGGCTCCGCTCTTCCCAAAGCCTTCGGCGGCTTAGGGTAGACAACTATAGAGATGCTGATGTGTGATTTGTCAAATCTCAAATTTAAATCAATTGTGAGTGGTTTTTCCATTTGGTTTAAAGTAGGGTTTTTCCTGCTTGAACAAATTTACACCAAAAAAGCATCCTTTCCATCTTCTTTTGGTTTTACTGAAAGATTTTTCATTTGCTTTTGGCGTCCATTCTCTACACAGCTTTCTTTTAATGATCAGTTTGAAAGGATTACAAATACAAATTTATAAAGTATAAAACCTTATATTTTGTATTATTTTCTATGCATTTGCATTTGTATTCTTTCTAAATTGAGCTTAACTTTATTTGTTTGCGATACAAACGTCGAACCAGGGTATTTATGTATTTCGATTCGTATTTGCGAGCATTTGTTTGAAATGTAAAAAAATAATTATTATAAGAGCAAAAATATATTTACACCAAAAAAGCATCATTTCCATCTTCTTTTGGTTTTACTAAAGATTTTTCATTTGCTTTCTTTTAATGATCATTTTGAAAGGATTACAAATACAAATTTATAAAGTATAAAACCTTATATTTTGTATTATTTTCTATGCATTTGCATTTGTACTCTTTCTAAATTGAGCTTAACTCCATTTGTTTGCGATGCAAACGTCGAACCAGGGTATTTATGTATTTTCATTCGTGTTTGCGAGCATTTGTTTGAAATGTAAAAAAATAATTATTATAAGAGCACAAATATATTTTTCGATACTTTTGTACTCTGAGAAGAGAGCACTATTGTACCCATTTTTTTTATATAATTTTGTTTTTTTATAATTAACTTTTTGACCAAAGTTAATGCATTAGAGCATAATATAGTTGGAGCATTTAATGATGGACCCACACTTTTGCACCAATTTCAAACAAATAAGATGAATGCAAAAATGATTTAAAATGTGAATCGTATTTGCATTCATGAACCGAAAATGAGTATATATGTAGTGTACATATTTGCGTTTGCATTGCAACCAAACGCAGCCTAAGGGAAATTTTCTTATTAATACCCTTTATTTTGGGTATGGTGCCATTTTGTTTCTTGAACTTTCTAATGCAACAATTAAGTATCCAAACTTTCAAAATGTGTCAATCCAGTACCTACCGTTAACCATTTGCTAAATGCCCTTTGAGTGTAATTTAATTTTCTTTGTCAACCATCCAAATTTTGACAAAAAATCAATAATCCCATTCTTCTATTCATGAAAGTTGGGATTACGTCTTAGTGAGCATTCTGAATCCAATTTTCATGAATAAAAGAGGCAAGGATTTAGGACTGTTAACTTTTTTTGACAACGTTTAAATGGTTGATATAGAAAATTAGATGACGCTCGAAAAGCATTTGTGTCTTTTTCAAATTCCATTTAACAATTGGTTAATAATAAATACGGTATTGATACGTTTTAAAAGTTCAGATACTAAATTATCGCATTTTAAAGTTCAGGTACAAAAAATGACAGAGACCCAAATTACAGGATAGGGATTCCTTCCTAAAAATATCGAGGGCATACTCTTGACTATCCACTCGGCATGAATCCCATAACCTATCGAAGCAACCAAATGGGCAGCACTGTTTCCATGTATTTCTGTATGTAAACCCGAAGCTGAAGCCACAATGCTAGTTCCAGCAGGCAAATAGCATCTTTCGAAAAGAAGTCTCGGATACAGACATACAGTTGGCTTCGTTCGATGCTCTTGGCAACATTATTTCTCTATTTTAATTGATGAGGTTGTAAATTTGACCAAAAAAGCCCTGCATAGATAATTAATCTTTCCTTTTGGTAATGGATAATTAAGCCGGAGCATTAAGGGGTGGTCATTTTATTCATGAATATTGTATAAAGCCAGTAACAGCCCTCGAGCCGATCTTCTCCAAATTACATGGTTTTGGTACTGTGTCAGTGTTTATCCCCCAAAAATCCTAACCATAGACCACCCACGTTACACGCTTGGCCGCTTGGGTTTGAAAATTCAAAAGGCTATTGAATTATAAGAAAGCATGTTAATTGACAAAAAGGAAATAAAGTTGACAAGTCTTTCCGTTTCATGTCGACTTTAAACCTCATTATTCTTATGTATGAAATTATAATCAGTATGGTAGGGCTTTTATTAGTGGGAAGCACACGCGAGATACTTGTGGGTGATGCCACCTTTCATGTATTTTCTTGGCACTCCTTTTGTACTTTGTTTTTTTTTTGTTTTTTTTTTTCTCTAACTGCATTCCAAGAAGTAAGTATACCACTACTTTTTAACAACAATATGCAGGCATATCAACCACTTATAAACTTCATAGTTGAAGCAGTTGGTGATGATTAATTTATTAAGATTATCATAATTAATTCTCAAATCATCGCACTAATATTTAGGATTATTCAGCTAATAAAAAGGGATCGATCGGGGTCATCTAATGGTCATTAAACATGCATGAAGACACCTTGAGAGGAAACATCATTTTTGGGTTATTAGGTACAACATATAAGCATGGGTGCCATGTAGATGACACGCACCATTGGTGAACCAACTTGTGATGCTTTTTCCTTATAATATGGTGATGAAGTGATTCATCATTCCCTTATCAGTATTATAATGTCTTTGGTTTGTCATCCAGAGCAATATTTATATATACCTTCCTTAGAATAAACCTCGCAACATTGGTCTCGATATTCTTTATTCCAATTCTTCTTTAGTCTTTATATCTAGACTGCATAGGCGTCCTTTGCCTACAGTATATATAGGTGTCGTCGTATGATAATGGTTAAACCTTTATTCCATGAAGATAACTTGATAGGATTTATCTTTTCTTCTACAAGTTGAGAGCTGGTATCTTTTCTTCCATTCAGCACCGCCACCGCAACCCAAAATGCATGATAGGTAGGATAATTATCCATACTTACCTATAGTTTTAGACTACATCACCTCTCTATCTCCCATTCATTCCCAAAGAGAAGAGAAAACTAGTTCGGAAAATTCCTGTAGTTGTGATAAGTGAGAGCAAAAGGACCAGGAGGGTCATTTTTCTAACTAAACAACGAACTACAGAGGGCAAAATGTTTTTCCAAGTAACGGCGTTGCCGGTGCCCTGAGCCGATACGAGCTACATGAAATGAAAAAAGGTTCAATCTCGTAGCCACGTGGCAAGATGGGGAGCGGCTACATCTTAGCACATTCGGAATGCCAAATATGCTGATAATTTCGTTAAATCCCTCTTTATTTTCTCCTTATAAATTTTGACTCGCTCTGCTTAGCTCTCCGCCGGAAAACGACTCCTAACTTACAGACGTCAAGTTTCATCCGGTATACGTTGTCCCTTACCATCGGCTCCACGCGAAAAGGCTCATAGCTATGCCGTGATTCCATTGGTTAACGTGCGCTAAGAATGATGCATTCCGCCCCTTTGCCATAAAGCGGTCGTCTGATCTGCTCTCCGAGTATATCTGGTACTCTCTCTCTCTCTCGTTCTGGGTAGAGCCCCGTCTCGGTTTGAGTAGTGCTTCAAAGCCTCAAGCTCGTTGTAAGATTGGTAATCTTTGTAAGCTCCTACCCGTCACATTTGTTGTTCATATATACAATGCCATTCATCTTGTCAATAGCACACGAGCACAGAATTAATCAAAACCAATCAAGTTGTTACATGATGTTTTCATCTTTTTAAATTTCCTTGTTGTTACCAAATGAATCAACAATTTCAGCTGGGCGATATTAACCATGTACATCCATTTCATCTGTTGTCTTTTGAACCAACCAAGGAAACGGCTTGAACAATCCGCCGTTTAGGTTGGCCTGCTGGACCACTATTTATGCAAATCAATATTAACCGCGACTGTTGATTCCATAAAGAAATATACGTTATTAGGGGAATACCATCCTGATCATGCTTTGGCCGATCCCCTCCCCCAACTCAAATTTGTGCCGCCCTCTATGTTCTCATCACTTCCCAGATTAACTGTTTAGCGAAAATAAAGCGGGAGAACTTCACCCGGGTCCATATTCGGCTGAGTTTCTACTGTTACATCCCTTCAAAATCCAATATTATAAGATGATGCAATATTGACTTTATACATTACAGTACAATTAACTAAAAGAAGAGGTGGAATAAAGGCAGTATAGCCTTGGGTTGATCCATTTCTTTTTCTGCATGTATATATTCCTTTTTGTGGTGTGTTGTTGCTGTTGATGATGATGGCGATGCTTTTCTTTTATTTTATATGGACCCTAGCTAGAGATAAAGGTGTACATGTTTTCAACAATGCGGTTGCTGTGGGAGGTTGTAGTGATGATGCTCTTAGCTCTGTTCTCAAAGGCCATTGGAACAAGACCTTACTCCAGGGCAAGCGATCCATTCGATAGCACGGGCTATTGCTTGAGTTGGAGAGTGGCAGTGGAAGCAAACAATTTGCGTGCATGGCGCACAGTCCCATTCCAGTGCCTACGCTACGTCGAAAATTACATGGTGAGTGGCCAGTATGAGCGTGACCTGGGAATGGTTATAGAGCAGATCTATAGCTACATCGATGATATCGTTTTGTTTAATGATGGCATGGATGCTTGGATTCTGGACGTGGACGATACGTGTATCTCCAATCTCTGGTACTACAAAGGAAAGCGATTTGGGTATGGTCATCCTATTCCTCATCCACATCCATCTTGGACCCAAATCCTGGGCCAATTTTAATTAATTTGCTTTTAGGGGTTCCTATATAGGGGCCTGCTTATTAATCTTATTACTGGACTCTGCACTCTCGCCACCCCCACACACACTACTGTCTCCTGTTATAGTTCCGACCATTATACGGGAGAGCCCATGCCCATCTAATTAGTTTGAATTGAGATGAGCCAGATTTTATATAGATTATCGATGGGGCTATCAATCTTATCCATCAGTGCGTGGAACAATGGCAGTGGATTGCTTCCACAAGTGAAGATAAAATCCGACTGAAAAATATAGGATTAAACGTAACAGTCTTTTTTTTTTTTTGCTAAATCCTTGATACTAAACAACAGTCGCGTCTTTTACTAGAAATGACGAGATGAAATTTAATACTGATGATTCTGTTTCATTCTGTAACGAATTTATAGGTGCGATCCATACGATCCAATAGGGTTCAAATTCTGGGCACTGAGAGGGGTCTCTCCAGCAATTCCCGCCGTCCTTGATTTGTTCACCAAGTTGGTGGAAAATGGTTTTAAGGTCTTCCTTATTACGGGAAGAGATGAAGAGACGCTTGGGCAGGCTACACTGGAGAATTTGCACAACCAGGGATACCTTGGCTATGAACGGTTGATTCTGAGGTACGTAAGATGATGATGATAAAATATGACCCCACATTGGGCTTTTAAAAATTAAAACTAATATTTGGATGGGCCGTCGTCGGGATCCTCCTATTGGGCTTTTGGCCCAAAGATTTTTAACCGTACGTCCCATTAAATAGTGATTGATGATGTTTATTGGTGTGCCTTTATCTCAGAAATCAGGTTTACAAGGGACAAAGCGCGGTGGTATTCAAATCAGAAATTCGTAAACAATTGGTGGAGGAAGGTTACAGAATATGGGGGAATGTGGGAGACCAGTGGAGCGATCTCTTGGGAGATTGTTTGGGCCAGCGTACATTTAAGCTCCCTAATCCCATGTATTTTGTCCCTTGAGTCTCTCAAGGGGTTACACCAACTTGGACACATAAACTAAATGAATTACTGAAATTACTTCTAAAAGAAAATGTTTGCTGCATTGTTGTTCGAAATTTTCAATATATGGTGGTCTTTCTTTGTTTAAACTTTAAACGATGTATTGTATTATATTACTAATTAATGATCTTGCTCTGGTTGTAATAAATTTCAAGTTGGGCTTTTCAATGGTTGGGTTTTGGTCCGACCCACTCCAAATTCATTAACACTCTGGTCCAAGATATCAGGATTCTCTGAACCCAACAAAAAAAAAAAAATCTGATCCAATCCTATTTTGATTAAATCGGGTTGGATACATCGAATTCAATCCAGTAGTTGAATAAAATAAATGGACCACATTTTTTTGCATTTGATCCTATTTAATAATGTTTAATTGGATATTCATACTGTGACTGTGTAATTGAATTGGATTAATAGGATCGGACTAGATCAAAGTATAATCCATTAACACGCCTTTAGGTTGTATAGATTTCCCACTTTCCCTTTCTTTTCCTACTTTTTTTTTTTCGTAAAATAAAAAGTTGTTTGTTGTGAATGCACGCAAAAAGGGCCATTTTCTGTCCTCCATTCAATGCCTGCCACATCGTTTTATTGTTGAGGATAATTAAGGGACAGAAAATTTTCATGAGATGTCTTTCTACGATTTTTATTTTATCAAAAAAATTAAGGTAAATTACAAACATTCCTTGTACTCTAGGTTTTTAAAACCGGTCCGGACAACGAACCAGTCAGGGGTCTGGTTTCTAGGTTGAATGAACAGTCGGTCCATTCTAACAAAAAAATAAACAAAAAAAACAGTTGAACGGTTCAACCGCCCGGGTCAACGGTTTACTGGCCAAATCAAAGTTTTTTTAGTCCAGACTGTCAGGTCCGGTCCGATTTTGAAAACCATACCTGTAATATGGTCCATGACAATTACTCCCTCGAACTTTTACTTGCTACAAATAGTCCTTAGGTTTTATGTCAAATGATTAATTGAATGCATTAAAATTACTAAAATACCCACATCAACTTCTTTTACTTTTTTTTTATTGCCATTTTCTCTTAAACTCTAATTGACCCAAAAACTACAACCATTTTCTTGAAACAAAACCAGCTAAAATAATAAGATTCATTTCACTGACATAGAAAAGCAATTTTCTTTAAATTCTTGTTTCATTTCATTGACATTAATGTTTTTCTTTATCTTAAAATATAAAAATTACCCACTCTATCTTCCAATAAATCATGAAAAACCAAATGAAACTTTAAATTTATATATATTAGAAAGAAACATCCATCATTTGATTTAAATATTGAATCCCACTATTTTCAAAACCGGATTGGATTGGATGGTTGGACTGGAAAAATTGGGAATCGGTCACCTGATCGGCTCCATTTTCCTCCAAAATCACTTTTTCCCCCAAAACCATTGATTTGGGTCAGCAAACCACTGAACCGGCCAGTTAACCGTTCGAACGGTTTTGATCGTTTTGTATTTTTTTATTTTTTGTCAGAACGGGCCGACTGTTCAGGTCAAATGTTCGGACCGTTTGAACCGGTAACCGGACCCCTGACCGGTTCGATCACTGATTCATTTTTAAAAACCATGTTGAATCCAACCAGAAAATGTGCAAGAATCTATTGGAGCAATTGAGAGGACTTCAATGTCATATTTAGAAAACTAGTCGAATCATAAATCATTCAAATAAATAATAAAAGGGTAGCTTGGAGATTTAAAAAAGTTTTTTTAAAGGCAATGGCTAATTTCATGAGAGTACACTCAGCAATAGTAGACAAAAAAATGAAAAGATAAATCCAAATCAAATTACTGATAAAGAAACAAAAGCACCATGAGAATTTCTTATAAGAACTTTGCAAATGACGCGAAAAGATGAAAATGCCAATAACAAAAAGGACCGACCTCCAACAGAGTCAGAACTCAGCAAGAACTCCCAAAAATGGAGATACACAAAAAGAGATTGCCAAAGTCACCCCTGCCATGATAATCACAACTAAAAACTTCTGACTTGATAGGTGAAATCTTTTTTGAAGTTACTAATGGAGAGGGTATTTGTTGCAAAGTAAAATTTCGTGGGGAAATTGTTACCAACCCCATAATATAGGCGGTCTTTCTAAAAAGAAACAAAACTGTACCTTGTATTCCTTTGTTTTCTCCAAAAACCCTTTTATATTCTCTTAAAACCCTCACGGTCCTTCCTCTTTCTCTAATAATCTTCTCTCTCTTAAAACCCTCCTCGCCCATCCAAGGTTTCGTTACTCCACACACCCTTACGAGTCACAAATTCCTGTTATAGAATCAATCAACAAACAGAGAACTGAAGGAATAAGAAAAGAGAAATGTGGGAGAGTGAGAGACATAGAGAGGCAGATCCTTATATTTTCAACAACAACAGGAACTTTTGGAATGTGAAAACACCGCCTCTCGTCTCCTTTTCTATCTCTCTATAATTTCTTCTTTCAAAAATGATTCTGTCATAGATATGTCTAGAAATATGAGATGAACTATTTACCGGATAGGAAGACCTAAGCCAAGATGGTTAGTAGCAACCTAAATTCAACTCTCACTTGTCTGAGGAAAAACAGATAGGAGCAAAGCTCGCAACTTGAGAACATAAATTCCCTTCCTGGACGAACTCTTCAAGTTGGGAAATTGTGTTTTTAATTGACGAAATCTATCAATTGTATTTTACTATTTTTTAACTCAAAAGTTAATAGAATCCCTTTTCCCTGCTTGCCTTACTCGGGAAGAAGTGAAATCCCAATCTAACCAACAATGTGCTTAATTCCTGCAATTTCAATCCATGCAAATCTCAAGAAGCCCACCTCAAATTCATTCGCCCAACTCATTACCTAACAGCCCATTTTACCAATTCACGAAATTTCAATTGAATCATACTGTCAATGAATAATAGAAAATAAAAATACATAACAATATGAAAAGCCTAAAATTTTGCACAACCGCTCTAAGAGACAACGATCATGTATCCAAACCCTTGAGGTTCTTTTAGAGAAAACAGTCTTTATAGAAGATAAAGTAGTCGGAACCCGTGCCATGCGGGATTTTTTTAACCAAATTGAAAATTAGAGTTAATAGGCTTTAAAGAGCCCTATATACTTATAGATAACTTTTTCATTACTTATATCCCTCATTTAATCTTTTGCAACACTGAAATTTTAATTTGGGCTATCTCATTGGCCAAAACATTCATTTCATAAATACCATTGATCATACCATTTATGGACCAATCAAACCCACCAAATGATCCAAGAGACTAATACCTCTAGAAACCCCATCTGTCAATATCTGATATTTGTTCAATTCACCGTCGAATCCCCAATTTACCCCAAACACCAAATCAGACCGTTTTGATCCTTCCGAAGTACCTAAAAATCCCCAAACATTGTCATCAAACCTAAGACCTCCTAAAATATTTACCCCTGAAATTTCAACCCAAGATTCCCCTCCATTTATTCTTTTATCAAGCCAAGATTCCCTTTCGAACCTTTTTATTAGCATGAAGCACCCACAACCCAAATATTCTTGATCTTAACACATCTGAATCAATTAGTCCATACCCTAAATACACAAAAAACATTTACTCATAAATTTTCAACATAAAATTCCCCCATTTGCCCCATTATCGAACAAATATTCCATTTTAAATGCTCTCGTTGACTCAAATTTATGTGATTTTGGCCCTCCAAAATCAATCAGATGTTTCCATAAGATCCTACACACCCTAAAAACCATACCCACAAAAATTCAGCCCAAAATACCTTTGTTTGCCCCTCCATTACATCAAGATTTCGTTTCAAAGTTCCGTACTAACTAGATCAAGTCCTTTTCAAATCTGCCCAATCTCAGCATAATGGGGCCAATTTAACCCTACCAATCAACCCATATTGCTTAAAAACACGACTCTACCAAATTTCAACAAAATATCCCCTCACTTTCCCCTCCATCACACCAAGATTCTGTTTCAAAGTTAATAAATTAACTGAATCATTACCTCTCTAAATTTGCCTAATCTAAGCCTATTTAGGCAATTAGGCCATTCTCACCCCACCAATTGATTCAAAATGCCTAAAAACCCTATCCTATAAAATTTCAATAAAAAATACCCTAACTTCCCCTCTATATAAAAAGATTCCATTTTGTCTAATCTCATTGGTCTGTACATGCAAAACCATTGTATATACTCAAATCCATTTCCACCCTTCATTTTTTTAACCCAAAGTACCCACCATTTAGAATTTTATTTTGGCCTCAATAGACCAGAATTGACTAAAATACATCGAGCTTACCAAAATTCCTAAATCAAATCAATAAATACCATAATTAATTAGGGTATTCTTTTAACGTTTATTTTTGTTATTAATTACAGTATTTTATTTAATTATTTTAATTTATTTAAATAATAAACAATATTTATAAAATAAAATAATTAATTAATTAATACTAATAATTAATTAAATTAATTAAATATTTCATTATGAGAGATGGATAAGGGAGTGATGAAGTGGCTTCATGAGGGAGCAAGAAAGGCTAAAATGAAGAGTGTCTGAGAGTTCTCGGTTGGGGAAAGGGAGAAATTATTTAAAATTATTATTAACAAATATAAATATTTTGAAAGTTATTTTCTAGAATTATTAATTGATATAAGTTAAATAATGTTTTATTTATTAGTACATTAATAATTACAATTATAGTTCTATTTTTAATATCTATTAAAAACTTTTTTTGAGAGATATTACCTTTTTTTGTTATTTGAAAGCTTCAATACCTCTAAATTATTTAATCTAATTTTCATTCTTTCACTAATATTTAAAAATAAATAAATTATTTTTATTTGATATTCTTATTATCAAATATTATTAAATCTGTTATAATTATTTTTGTGTTTTTGATAAAATTTTAAGATTATTACATAATTTCTTTATTTATTCTATTTTATTTGTTTTTAAATAATATTTAAAATATGATTTAATTATTAACTTTTTTATTATCTAAAATATTTAAAATTAATTATTTACAATATTATTCATCTATATAAATAATATCACTATTTAGTTATTCTAATATTACTTATTTATTGAATTTCATAATCCATAAAATTATAAGTTATACTATAATTACATAATTTTGTTATCAATTTTGTAAAATATAAAATTATTGTTAATTAAAATATTATAACGATTTTCTACATTCAATAAAACTTTTAAGTTTATTAGATGATTTCATTATTTTAACTATTTAGACTTTAGTTATTTAAAATTTTTCATTATTTAAATTTTATTTATTTTAAAGTTATTACATAATATTAAATATTTATAATATGTTATTTATAATATTTAGTTACTGAAAACTTTAAATAACATTTTTTATTTTACTTTTTATTATTGAATAATATTTAAATTGAATAATTCATAAAATTATAATTTGTGTTGTTAGTTTTGTTATGAATTTCATAAAAGTATAAAATTATTTATAATATGAATATTATTAAATCTATTTATTTTAAAGTTATTACATAATATTAAATATTTTTCTATATAATTTTTTATTATTTTATTATTTATAATATTTAGTTATTGAATTTTTTAAATAATTTTTTTTAGTTTTAATTTTTATTATTTGAATAATATTTAAATTGAATAATTCATAAAATTATAATTTGTGTTGTTAGTACACAATTTTGTTATGAATTTCATAAATGTATAAAATTATTAATAATATGAATATTATTAAATATATGATATTTTTAAATATGTTAAAGTTATTACATAGTTTTATTATAATATTTAAATAATTCTTAAATTTTTAATTTAAATTTATATATATATATATATATATATAAACAGTGAATAAAAGATAAATAGTAATTAGAGATAACTTAGGAGATAAACTCATGTGACATCATTCTACTTTAATATATATAGATGAGGTGAAAAAAGGGCTACGAGATTGAAGAATTCCCTATTTAAAATTTTATTTTATTTTACTTATTTCGTTTTGTTTAAGGTTAAGAATTTTCTTACGACAGTTTATTATTCGACCACTCAAATTCTAATTTAGGGGGAAGTGGCATGTTATAAATGGTAGACTGAAAATCGCCCTTTTTTTTGGTGTATCCAATTGAATTTAAACACTCTTTCAAATCAAACACAGTCTTCGTTTCAAGGCTTTTGCCATTCTAAGTTTCTATTACAAAAGATGACGAACTTTATCAAATGCTATTCTGTATCACTACCCCAATGTACAGGGTGGCAATCTATAGTTTATCCAATATATAATAAAATTTCATTTTAATGTTATTTGATATTTTCTCGTTAGCCATCAAAATAACTTTTTGGCCCAAAATTCCAATTTTAGTGACAAACGGAAATAGGTACGTACTACGTAGCTTCTATATAGTTTTATGCCACCTGTCCATATATATGAGTCTTCAAAGACCATGTGCACAATTGCATTTGTGATTAATACATAACCATAGATGGATACAGAATTCAGATTTCCGATGTGCTCTATGTCAAGCAGAATATGAAACCTTTTTCATTTTTCTTCTGCTGCGCCCTTCTGCTCCTGATATTTGGTGTATTGTTTAAATTGAGCTTAAATAACATCTAGGTGTGCTCACGGTAACCGAATCGTGGGATATTTTTTTAAATTGAACCAATTTGACCGGTTTTTTAAATGTTCAAATTAAAACCGAATTGAGACAATCGGTTAATCGCGGTTTAATTTTTTGGTTTTTTATGCATTTAAAATAAAAAAAAAGAAAAAAAAAACTAAAACCATTGGTGGTTGATGTCGGTGCCGGATTGATTGGTGTCAGTGATTGTTGTCAATACTGGGCTGGTTGGTGTTGGTGTTTACGTTTGTCAGAAACGCAGAGAGCCTGATGTGAGAGCCTGAGAGCTTGTCGGAGACACGGAGAGCAGAGGTGAGAGAGAGAAAAGAGAGATACAGAGATCAGTCATTGCTTGCCGACGAGGCGGCGGCCGTGGGTGTTGCCGCTTGGTGCTGTCGTGATGGTGGTTGGCACGAGCTGCGTGACCGTCTGGAGTAGAGATTAGGAAGAGTTGAAGAAGAAGATTAGAAGAGAAAAAAAAAATTGATAGAGAAAGAGAGAGAGAGAGAGAGAGAGAGAGAGAGAGAGGAGAAAAGAGTCAAAAGAAGTCTGACACTGGCAGTTTGGGGAAAAGACAAGAAAAATAGAAAATTGATGGATGGCAGAACTTTCAATGAAAAGTTCAATTTTCAATGAAAGTCTCTTCCAATTCTTTTATTCGATTTTCAAAATTAAATAAAAAATAATATATATATATATATATATATATATATATATATATCAGTCAGTTCGATTAACCACCGGTTTTTTAAATAGTTAACCGAATTTGAATCAAAATTAGCGGTTTTTTAAGAATAGGGAACTAAAACAAAATTGACCAGTTTGATTAACTGATTTTTAGATTCAGTTTTGATCGGTTCAGATTTTTTTGCTCACCCCTAAACTTATCTGTTACATCAAGTGATGAGAACGGCTTCTCTTATTACAGCAATAACTCAATACGGAGGAAGTTAAAGATAGATTCTTTCTCCTCATTTAGCTCATTTGGGATACTAGAAAATAGGGGAAAAATACCACAATCAACAACCAATATGCAATGCAGGTCGTCATCCAATACCCCAACATGGTTGCAATTTATGCTAGAGGAATTAAACAATGGGCTCGAGACAATTATAATGTAAAAATCAGAATTATTTTAGTTGAATTTGGGGCTTCATGTTTGAAAATTAAGGTTGTGTTTGGTTTTAAAAGAAAAAGTAGAGAAATGAAAGAAAAACTTTGTGTTTTTGTAATTCAGGGCACCATTAGGGTGGAGGTGGACTGAATCATATTTATGGATTGATGCCAAATTAAAGAGCATGATGCTATTTATAGGTGGGGGAGCTACTAGTAGAGTAGGAGGGGGCTGCAATTCAGATATGTAAAGTGGATTGCATATTTGCAGAACATTTATCCCTAAAATATTCTTACCCAATCAGGTTTGGAGAAGTTGAGGCCTTGAAGGGCAGCCTCATTTTTTCATAGGCGGGGACATTTATGAAACTTCTCTCCCAAGACTTAATGGAGCTCGCATTTTGTGCACCCATGGGTTCACTGCACGAGTGCACCCTCGAATGAGAGGCAAACACGTATTAATCGCGAATTAATGGAAACTTTCACCTTTATTAATCATTTGGCTGGTTGAACCGGTTATTTTTTACTCTCCTTCACTGAATCCAAGCATTAATGCTGGCTCACTGCACACTAGTGAACGCATAAGCCACCTGCAGCGGAAAAAAATCCACCGTCCCCTCTCTTTCATCAAATCCAGAGAGTTCTGTATGCAGGAGCTCCACGAATTGCACATCTTGAGAATTGTCGCAGCTTCTATTGAACAAAGGCTCGCAACCTTTGTTCCAATTACTTGGATCACTTGTTCTGTAACCTGGTGGGCATGAACAAGTCGCCTCTGGTGTGTAAACACAAATCCCATTCTTTCCACACAACCCATGGGCAATGCAGTGTTGCGGATGAGATTACCATAATATTCCATGATCAATCTTCTTCGAATCCCATAACCCAAATCAGAAGCATAAAATCCTGTGTTGTTGCTCGACGAAAAACTACCCATTTCATCGAGCACTGCAATTCTGCTTCTGTTATAACTTGCTCTATTGTTTGTAAACACACCCATTTCCCGTATTGAGGAGCTCGGCTTTTTCTCCGGTGTCGGTGGTGTTGGTGGACCAGACGATTGAGCCGTCGGCATCAGTAAGCACCATTTTCCCATCCCTACGCAGCAAAACTTTGGATTGTCGGCCATTGACGGGTCTGAAATACTTTTGGAAAATCTAGGGTTCCGCCTTGATTTTTGGTTGGTGTTAATGCTTTTGCCATAAAAACAATTGTCATACCTGTTCATCCTTTAGATCGAACCTACCACCAGAGAAGACGAAGAAGAAGAACAATGGAGAGTCGAAGAAAAAGAAGAGAAGAATGATACATCGCCGCTGGAGCTCTGTCGTCATCAATTCGCCGCCGAAGCTCTGTCGCCATCAATTCGCCGCCGAAGTTCTGTTGCCGCCGATGGACAAGGGTTTGTTGTATGAATAGGGTTCGGTGGAAAGAAATGGAAAAAAAAAATCTGAAAGAAGGAATTCGAAAAAATCCAAAATGGGGCTTTTTGCTTGAGTACTCCACCGGTTCATGTTCATGCAAATCGATTTGTTTTCGTATGAACGAAACCGGACCACGTTAACGCTCAAACACGCGATAACATAGCCTGTCGATCAGCTATTCGTGGGTGCACTCGTCGTGGGTGCACAGCACACGAGCTCGACTTAATGATGAGCTTATCACTAGCTGTTACAACCTCAGCCGAGCACTCCGGTTCATTTAATGTTTGGGTAATGCTCGGTCACATTGTCCCTGATTTTAATGAAATAGATAAGTCAATGTAGGTCAATGTGGGAAAATGTTACAAATCTCACCAATTTGACATTCAATGGCTGATTTGATCATTGAAGTCTTTCTCCCTAGAACTATACCCTAAGCCTCTAAAAGCTTTTGTTATTGTGACCCGAACTAGGAGTGTAAATAGATTGAATTTGAATCAAATCAAATAATATCTGAATTGGAATTAGATTAAATATTTAAATATTTAATTTGATTTAAATTTAATCAATTAATTATTCTAGATAATTAATAAGTATTTTATTTATATAATTTAATTATTATATATAAATTATATAAAACACTTAAATATTTTATATATTATATATTATATATAAAAATTAAATAATTAGTTGAATTTGGATATTTATTGAATTGAATAAGACCACATCTGAATTCAAATCCGATTAACTAATTCATATGAATAGAATATCTAAATTCGACCAATTATGATATTCGAATTTGTAAATAATGTTGACACCCCTAACTAAAACAGGCAACTAGTCTTAGTTCCAAAATTTCCAATTTGCCCTTGTTTAACAACACAAACCAATACAAACATGGTATAAGTTTCCTACCTTATCTTTTAAACCAAATGCAATCTAAGATCATTGTGCATTCTGACCCTGCACAGCTTATCTGCCCTGTGAATAATGTGAATAATGTGAATAATGTGAATAGCATGAATAGGTAATACGTGTGGATTTAATAAATACACTTGAATCATCTTCAATAACCTATCAATGTTTTTGTTCATGTAAATAGTCAATATAATCAATTAATTCATATTATTATTATTATTATTATTATTATTATTATTATTATTATTATTATTTTGTTATGATAGCTGCATGATACGCTAGTACACTTTTCTATATGATCAATAAAGTTCCTCTTCTAAAAAAGAAAGTGCATATCTATTAGTGCCTAAATGTTGTTTTGTTTAAAAAAAAACAAAAACAAAAACAAATGTTGTTTTGTAACTTCTGTTACTAATATATTCAACTTTTGTATTCCCCCCTTTGTTTTCAAAAAAAAAAAAAAAAAAAACAAATGTTGTTTTGTAACTTCTGTTACTAATATATCCAACTTTTGTATTCCCCCCCCCCCCCTTCATTTGTAAAGAAAACATTAAAAATCCAAAGAATTTGAAAAAAAAATACAACAAAATACATATAAAAGAATAATAAAAAATATACAGAAAACAATTGGAAATATATAAAAAAAAACAAAAAAATACAGAAAAACATCAAACAATTCATTGATTAGATGAATTCAAAAGGAAAGTTGTAGGTTAGCCCAAATAACTCTAAGATTTTTACCAAATAAGTTCTTTGCATGGAACAATGCTAAGGTTATTGGATTATTTATCAAAAAGAAGAATAACCAAGGCTATAGGTAGGAATTTCAACTGGACTAGATTTGGTCCAATTCAATCCGGTCCAATATGAGTCCAATATAGAGGGACCAAGTCCAATCCAATTTGATGAATACTCTGGATCATTTTGGACCAGTCCAATTCAATGTCTATGTTGTGCAATTTGTTGATTCTATTCAAAATTGATTTTAATTTAGATTGGTTCCAATAATCCCGGTCCATTTTATCTTTATCTTCTACCAATGGACTGGATATTGGTTCAATCTAATTCAATCCAATATAAATCCATCACGAATGGACCAGGTCCAATCCAATCCAATCCAGCACTTGTATTTATACATTGGGAACATCTTCACATGAATGAAAACACTTAAGTATGGGAGATATTTGTGATGTGCAGCTACAACATACTCAAAGCAATGATCAAAATATTAGTATCGAGCATTGTATTAAACAACTCGAATGTGAATGTGCTTTGAAAACACGTGGATACAAACTAAAATATGGAAATGATTGGATACAGTAGGGAAACCAATACAAATTTCATAAATACATTAATAATTCCAAATTTAACCAGATAATATATAAATACATATAAAATATATATATATTAATAATATATATGAAGAAATATACTTCAATTAACAAAACAAGATGTATAAATATCATACATTTTTCAATAATGCATCAATTTTACAAATCAACACATTTATAAAGCCATTATAAGTCAGACACAAGACATGCAACTATCACATCTTTATTATTATATGAGTAAATTACAAAGACCCCGCGTTATAATTAATACTGTTGAGTGTGTTATAATTAATTATAAGCTGCACTATAACGCTAATTGTAAGCTGCACTCGGATCTGGAATGGCCTGTTTTACTCGTCAGAACAGTGTTGGATTAAGCACTTTGATCTCAACATGATCTCATCCTGTAAGCTTTTGCTTTTGAGCTTTGGGCTTGTGAATAGCAAAATTGAGCCAAAGGCAAAACACAAATTGCTTTGTGCTTTTGGGCTTTGAATGCACCTCACCCTTTATGGTCAAATAGTCTCCAAGCTTGAACCCAGGAGTAACCGGAAATCCCACGATCCAATGACGCGGCACCCACCAGCCGGAAAACTCGATGACACTCTCCATGTACAGAGGATGAAATTCAGCTCCTCTGAAAATGGCATGGAGTCAGCTCGAACGCAAAGGCCAGCAAGTGAAGCAACCAAACCGCCTTGGCCATTGCCAAGAACTCTTCGTAAAACTCACTCCTCGGGTGGTTGCCCGTCGAAATCACTCGACGCTGCTCAAAATGTCCGAATAGAGACTCCTCCATCTTGGGGTGAACGAGAGAGAGGAACTTCATAGAGCAAAATTTGCCAAAACCACAAGTGGGAAATATGCTTAGGAGCTCAACCGGGTCCGTGGCCTTCAAATCTCGGAACTGATCCAAATAGTTTCGGTGGAACAGGTCGGGGTGGAGAAATGAAGGGACGTTGTTGTACATGTAGAAATGAATCGAGGCCGTTTCTAGGTATTTTGGATGGCAATGCAGTCGCCGGCAGTGTAGCTGACTCTTCGTCGCGTCTGGTTGGAGATACGATAGATGCTGAATGATGGGTCTGATCCTTTTCCGCCATTAGAAAGTTAGTTCTAGCTAGTGGGTGTGCCTGAGCTAATATAGGAGCTTCTTTGTTTTCTTTTTTCAGATATGGGAAGGAAATAGGGGAACAGTACTGGGAATGGGTTGCAGATAATGGAACAATTCTATCTATGGGAAGGAAATAAGGGATCAGTTCAGTCTCGGCGGAACCTAGGAAATGAAGGGAAATAAGGGAAAAATACGGGGTGGAGAAATGAATCCATGCAGGTAGTTTGGTCCGAGAGAGTTGCGTTGTCAGTCAAGTATGAACAAAGGTTGAGTTTGGACAAGGTTTGAAGATCGACAGGATCAGATATCAATTTGATAGGTTAAATAGGTTTTAAGAGAAAAAGGACAAGAAAAAAAACTAGAAAAAGTTAAATAAGGTATTTTGGTAATTTAATGCCTTTCGTCACCTGACTTAACGGCCAAAGGGGTATTTGTCTCACGGTCATAATAAGGGGAGTCTTTATTGCAAAAGAAAGTATAGGGGGTCTTTGTCACATACCCCATTACCCTTATTATATCAATTATTTTATATTTTATTATTTTTACTTTCTAACATTAACAAAAAACAATTAAATATTAAATTCTCAAATGTTTGTTAAATAATATTTTTATTTTTGTAAACAATAAATATGGTATTATAAAATATTAATTAATAATTTATAAAAAATATAATATTAGCTTAAAATATATTAAATCTATTAAAAATTCTAAAATACATATCATATGCAAATTCATAATTTTTTAATTAATAGAATATTTATTATATTATTAATATTTTAATTTCTATAATTTTTTGAAAGTAGAAAAACAAACCCTTCAATTCCAATAAGTCTCGTTTGGTTCGCAGTGGTAGGGGTCTGAAATCAAAATTGTACCAATTGTTTGATTAAGCAAAATTAGAATCTCGCTCCCATTTATAGTGGAATAGCAGTCCCCGTTTGAAGGATGGATGTCGAGTATAAATCAAACAGACCCTACCTTGTTTTACCTTTTAGAAGAAAAATTATAGTACAAATATATACATAATAATACAAAATACAAGGTTTTACACTATCCATTTTACCCATTTGTATTTGTATTCCTTTCAAATCAAATTTTAAGTTATGTTTTCTTACCAACCAAACTATATCAAAAAATGAGTCCTTTTAAATTTTCATTATATTTTCACAATTAAAGTGTCAATGAATAAATTGGTTTGTGATGAATCCCGTTATCATCATCTCTATAAGAAAAAGAGAATTATGTAATTATTTTTTAAAAGAATTATTATATAATTACGAGATTATCGATATGATATTCTGCTGAGACAGGGACGGACGTCGTAGACTCGTAGATTACACATGCTAGCGTACATGAGGTTCTCTTCGATGCACACTCACATAATCAATTTTCTATTTTACAAAACAGGCCTCAGAGTGTTTTTGAATTGAACGCATCCCCCTCTTTGCTGAGTCATGATTTCAGTAGCGAAATTTGTGGCCATTTGAGTTCCTCACCTTCACGAGTTTTCCGCGAAATTTCTCCTACTTTTAGCTCTCCCCTTCTCTTTCAATAACGTTTCAGCGGAAGCATGAGCGATATGCAGAGAAGAAATTAGGAAGTGGAAGAGAAAGATCTCTTGTTCTGTGCACTTACGAAACCCTAGAATTCGAGAAAGATGAATGACGCAGATGTCTCGAAGCAGATCCAACAGATGGTCAGATTCATCCGGCAGGAAGCCGAGGAGAAAGCTAATGAGATCTCTGTCTCCGCCGAGGAGGTAATTTATCTCCATTTGCTTATGCAATTGGTTTCTCCTCTTATTAATTCATCAAACTTGTTTTTCCGCCCTTTGATGTGAATTTATGCTTATTTGTTCAATTGCAGTCGAATATGTACCTTGTATGTTTCTGTTTCAGTGACTCAATTATGAGCCTCTACTGAATTTCTAAGTTTCATCAACTGTTTAAATGACACTGCCAGAAGCTTGTTTGCGTTCTGGAGTCCATCATTAGGGAATGATTCCATGCACTTTGAACTAAGAAATTAAGGACAACAGAAAAGGCTTGTATTATATAAATATGACATGTTGGCGACATTTATTAATTATTATACTATAATGTCTTGATCCAACACATCCGTACATTTATAGATTGAGATGCGAGTATGAGATTATTTGCTTAGCCGGAAGAAATTTTGAGTAATTTATTTATTGGTCAGCACGTTTTGTGTAATTTATCGTTTTATATTTGATACTTGATGACCTATTGAACCGTGAAATGGGGCTAGACTACCTTTTGTTTAAATTGTGCATCTGGTGCCAACTGATGTTCATAATCTCATTGAACCCTTGATCATTTTTCCGAAGAATGATATTTTCATGCTATATCCTTAACTTGCTCTTATTTTTTGCAGGAATTCAACATTGAGAAGTTGCAACTAGTTGAAGCTGAGAAGCGGAAGATCAGACAAGAATATGAGCGGAAGGCAAAGCAGGTGGAAGTTCGTAAAAAGATGTAAGTCTTTTGTTTTTTTTTTGTTTTTATCAATAAAGAAAGATTTTTTTTTTTTTTAATTCAAAGTAAGGTATTACAGCAAGGTGGAAAATTCTCCACCAAGAAACAATTTTAAAGCTTTCCCAAAATATTTGTTGTCTAACAGTCCCTTGTTTAGCCAAAGTATCCATCATCCCATTTGCTATTCTTCTCACCCATCTAAATACAACATTCATCTCCCTTGATAAACTTTCTATTTCCCGGACTGCGTGCCTATTAATCCATGGGATTTGGGTACTACTTCTTGTCCACAAAATGACCACTTGTGAGCCCTCTTCCACCTCTAGGTTATGAAACCCAAATTCTTGGCAAATTTTAATCCCTGGAGTAGACTAAAAAGCTCTGTTGTCAATGCATCACTGCTTGCCAAGAGTTCTTAATATAAAGCCAACACCTTTCCTTCTGAATCTTGGAAAAATTCCTCCCAACCCAGCCGCTGTCTGATCGCATATATAACTCCCATCAATGTTAAGTTTTACAAAGTTGGCTGCTGGTTGTCTCCACTCCATAATTACTCTTTCCCCTTCTTGAGCAGACAATGCCACTTTCTCCACTCCATAACTCCCATCAATGCCACTTTCCCTTTTTTGAATCCCCTTCAATTACCAACTTATGCATTTGCATGTCCTTAGCTCTCTGAATTCCTTCCAAAACAGCTAAAATTTCAGTCCTCCGATTACCTATCCCAATTGGACCGGAGCAAAATGCAATGATACTGCCTTCTTCATTCCTGAAGGCTCCCAGCTTCCCAGGAACATGCACATTAATTACTGAATGAAAGCCTTAAACCCAACCATATAAGTTGGGATACACAAGTCCTGTTTCTCCATTCCACCCTATCAATGGCCGTATCCCCAGTTTAGTTGTGAATCCTAAGATCATTTCTCAATCTCAACTCAATGTCCATTTTGGCCTTTTAGTATCTCATCTTGATCTGTCAACTTGCATCAGATTACTCCTTGTTGGTGCAATATGTTCTTATATGCATATGTGCAAGTCAACTTGTTCTAGTCTAATTGAGTCTGTTGCTTATTATCCAGTATTTTCCTTCAACTTAAGTCCATTAACTTTGTACTTGTGCTGTCAATATGTACATTATAAATTTAACTGCCAAAGCATTGATATTGAGATGCATATTTGGTTTTTTTATTATTATTCTTCTTTCTTATAATTTCTGAATTTTATATGTTGACACTGAAGTAGTTGTGATGCAGTGAATACTCAATGCAGCTGAATGCATCACGTATTAAAGTTCTGCAAGCACAAGACGATGTGGTGAACTCTATGAAGGATTCTGCTAGCAAGGAGCTTCTGCGTGTTTCAAATGACTCCCATGCATATAGAAAGCTTCTCAAAGACTTGATTGTTCAAGTATCCTCTGAGTATTGATCTGGTTGATTATTGATAGATAGAGAAGCAAAAGTATATTTGTAATGGATCTTAGGTCCATCGCCCTCATTGAAAGAATCTTTGGTAGTCTTGTGCCATGCATGCTGTCACCAATTAAACCCTTCTAAGAGGGTAGATCCTTTTTTACCAAAAAAAGGGGTTAGAAAATTTTTAAAATAAATAATGATCCTCTTGGGGGTGGGGTGGGGTGGGGTTGGGGGGGGGGGGTGCTGCTACCTTGCAATTTGGATTTCAGCTCTAACCATAATGTTAACATCAATATGCTTGATATCTTGGTGCTGTGCTTCACCCTAGAGTAGAGGTTACGTGCTGGTTGGATAATTTGGATCAGTATAGTATTGAACAATATCAGACCTTGTGTTCAATGACTACTAATGGACCTTGTTTCTACACTTATAATCTTTTTAGAAGCACTCCTAGTGTGGAATACAACCAATATTTAACCATAAAAACTTGGTAATGTAATATTTTACTTCCAAGTTCAATCCAATTAAAGGACTTACCTAACCAGACAAAACAGAAAAAGGCATGTCTAATAAACCTGATTTGACTTGGTTGACATTGGTCAATCAGTGAGTTCTTAAACATTGGTTTTATGTCTTCCTTGCCATCTCCTTTGTGCTGTTACTATTCAAAATCATGAAGGCTTAGTGACTGAGAATTTTTTCTTGTTATTCCAGAGTTTACTACGACTGAAAGAGCCATCCATATTGTTACGGTGCAGAGAGGTTGATCATGAGCTTATTGAGTCCATTTTAAATGAAGCAAAGAAAGAGTATGCAGAGAAAGCCAAAGTTCATCCCCCTAAAGTTGTAATAGATGACCGTGTATACCTTCCACCACCTCCCAGTGATGCAAATTCACATGGTCCCTTTTGGTAAATATTCCTACTAGAATTTTGATTTTAAATGATGAATGTGAAGAGACAAAATTCGCCATCTCTTATGCCACAGATGGGGCCATCTTGTTTAATTTCCATGGACTGTGCTGTCAATGAATCACTGTTCTGTGGGGGCATATACCTAAAAGTCAGATCAACTGGAAGGTCTTAATTGTCTAACATAGGCATCAACATTCTGGTTATTAGCTTTATTGGTTTTTAGGTGTCAGAAGCCCAAGTTTTAGCAATGAATTGGTTGAATAAGATTCTCTGATTGGTCTGACCATTGGGTCATATATTGGGGGGGGGGGGGGGAGGTTTCAAGGTCAAATCCTCGTATTGGCATTTTGGATATTGTAACAATTTAGTGATCCAGGTGGGTCGTGAAAACCGGCCAGGTATTAAAAATCGGTTTTCAATGGTTCTGCCAGGTTTTGATCAATTTGATTGGTTTTCCAGATTGGCCATTAAAAAACCGGAATTGCCTCTGGTTCCCAGGTCTGGCAGTCCAACTGGCTAGTCAGGTATGAATCGTACAACACTGGTTATACCTATCTCGGGCCTTGGGAGTGGTGAACTGGATTTGGACTTGACCTCCAGATTTTTGTTGTTTTTTTTTTTCCTTTTTTGCACAAAGCGGTTGCTCTCAGGCTCAAACCCACATTCTCATGCATGTCAGACTGAGATGTTACCATCAAACAAAGCAATGGTCAGAAAATGAACCATATATTTTCTTATATGCAAAGATTAAACTTTTGCCAATAGTTGTTTGTTAGGGAAGTCCACTTATTTTATTATCCTCTTTCCTATACCCCTGAGACTAAATTTGGTTTTTTTGTCTAGGGTGGCAACTTATGCCTTGGCATGAAACATAGCGAAAACCTAATGATTTTTCTTTGATATTTTTGTGTTTTGTTTTCTCTTTCGTATTTTATTTTATTTCTTTTATCTTTCTGGGCAACTCCAGTTTTCACAGAAAGGTTGAGGGCCCAAAAGGACTTGACCCTGTTACTTGTTGAACCATCTGGTTAATGGGCATTCTTATTGTTCTTTTCTCCCCTACCCTTTTCTATTTTTTTTTCCTTTTCCTTTTCTTATTCCTTTTTTTGCCAGGTTCATGTTAGGCTGTTCATATCTTCCAACTGTTTCTTCTTTCTACTAACTCTTTCCATTGTGTCAACAGCTCTGGAGGAGTAGTTTTGGCTTCACACGATGGGAAGATAGTCTGCGAAAACACACTAGACGCAAGGTTGGATGTTGTTTTTCGACAGAAACTACCAGAGGTATTTATTTTCAAACTGTGGAATTAATTGAAAATTTGAACCATAAGAGGATGAAAATTCTTAACTTGCAGATTAAATCCAGTAAATCCTCCTCACAAAGACATTAAACCCTGAGGGCTGGGGATGTCAGGTCCTCTAAACAGCATGCATGGCTCTTTCTATGATCCATGAGGTTTGTCGATGTGCTATAACCCCAAAGCCCCAACTACACCATTTAATCCATGTAAAAGAGAAGTTTTAAAACTTCAACACTAGCTAAAATTTTGGAAAATGTAATGTTCCTACATTTTGGACTGAATTTGTCAAATCAACATAGTCTGGCCAACATGAAATGGGATTTTCTCCTCACAGAGCACTCATCACACCAATCTCACAGCACATCCCACCGTTTAGTGGGAACATCTCCCCATGAACAACATACAAGGACATGAGATGTTCCCAATGTGCAGCTGAGATGTGCTATGAGGTTGGTGTGAGAGCAGATCCGGACTCAGCCAACATGACCACCCTAGTCGTGGGCCACAAACTGAACAGGCAGGTCTATGAATTAGTATTTAAGGTTTTGGAAACTGGTGCTTGAAACTATTGTTCACGTTACTTCTGTCATCGTATGCTTGTTAATAAATTATTGTCCTGGTAAGTAGTATGTAGGTTATATGCACCTAGGACAATCGAACATGTAAATAAAGGGCATCAAAATGGTGTCTTGAAAGATTATGATAAATAACTTTTGACATCATTCTCGTATTTTACTTCGCAACTTATTTTACAGCCACAAAATGTACATCTCGTGCAACATTCCATCTAAGCTTCTAGACTACTAGGCCGCTGTATGTGTGCTTCTATTAATTTTATGGTTGATTAAGATGATAGTTTCAGCAAACTGAGTTTACCTGGGTCAATTTTTGGTGGTGGAAAAGAGTTAGACAGGGCTTATTCCCCTTGGGAAGATTGGCTTTTTTTGGCAGAAAATATCCAATCCGATCTCCAAGGACTCCATACATATTCTGAAATAGGAGTTGATTGTTTATTTTTGTTCACAGTGCATCAAGCCTCATTTAAGAGCTGGTGGCATCCTAACTCGGCATTTTCCTTATATATTCCTATCCATGCAGATTCGGAAACGGCTCTTTGGAAAGGTGGCTGCTTAATCATGGCGGGTGGTATTTCCTCTCTATCTCTTATAAAGGATATGCCTCTTGTTCTCTTAAAAGCGGCTTCAGAACTTGGATGGCTAAAGGCTTAATGCAGCTTGGGCTTCTTCCCCTTTCATTTCATTTTAAGAGACTATATTGTTTAGAGGCCGATCTCTTCTATTCTCGCATGTAGCTAATCTATATTCTATTGCTCAAAATTTGCCTTTTGCTCGTCGTCCATAAGTCTATTCCACTGGTATGTGAGGCTTTTAGCATAGTCACATGCCTTCATTTTGACTCAGTCAAGTAGGGCTGGGCATTCGGTTTATTCGGTTAAAAACTGAACGAAATAAACTGAATCTTTTTAAACCAAAACTAAAACCGAATTAACCAAACTAAAATTTTTTGTTCGATTTTCAGTTATTTCAATTAAAAACCGAATTTAATTATTATTATTATTATTATTATTATTATTATTATTATTATTATATAATGAATTTTAGTTAATTTGGTTTTTTCAGTTAACTGAATTTTTAAATCTGAAAACTGGAATTGTTAAAAATCATATTAATCGAACCAAATTACCCAAAAACCAAAACCAAAGTTTTGGGTTTGGTAATTCAGTTTTAACTGAATAATGCTCACCTCTAGTGGGGGGCTGATTTGAACTCTTTTTGACTCTGGATCTCCTGCCTGCATGTACTCACAACACACCATCTCCGTGCATTGAGAACCTCTCCATGCATAATACTATGTAGGAGGATGAAGCGATCCCCACGTGTAGTTGCGATGAGTGACATGGGCAGGAGATCCAGATTTCTACACCCCCCCCCCCCTTCCCTCAAAAAAATTCATGGCATGGTGGTTATTATGTGGTTAACTTGGTGACACAGATGGTTGTTAATTGATGAAATTGCTCAAAAGCTGAAGAAAAAAGAGAGGATTCTCCACTCGAGGTTTAAAATGTTGGATCTATGAAATTGTCAAGTAGTCCAATTATATGAAACAAGTCAGAAATGTAAAAAATATCGATATAAAAAATTATAAATATATAAACATGGTGGAAATATTGTAAAATATATAAAAGTATAGAATTGTATTTTACGAGATAAAGCATAGACACATCTTTTTAAATTAATATCTTGTTCTAAATTATTAAACAAAGCTAAGAAACTAAAGTTATTGGCAAAATAATACATTTTCAAATGGTCTTGTAAACCTTAATGTTGTGTTTGGTTTGAAGGAAAAAGTAGGGAAAGGGAAAGGCTCCCTACCTTTTCCTTCAAACCAAACATAACCTAAGATTCAAACCTACATATTGTAAAACACATAAAATTTTCTTTTTTATCCATGTCTATTTGTAAGAGGCTAAAAGCAATGAATATCATCACATCATGTAAAATATATCGATTTTTATGTAATTTTTATTTTTTTCAAATTTTCATTAAGAAGACGTGTGTGTATATAAAGAATTGACACATTGACACAAATTATTAAAATAATTATTTTATACTTATTCTTATTTTAAAAATAACAAAAAAAAAAATCAAACCTATTAAATTTTTAACAAAAAAAATTAATTGATTTATGGATATGATAGATCAATATATGTGTACATTATAATTTTTCCTTACTATCATATATCTTTAAAAAATATAATTTTTTCTATTATTTTATATTTTCCTATTTTTTGTGTAAAAATTACACAGAAACGAAATAACATCGGAATTTGAACACTAAGAATAGATCAGTCTAGATTGAAACATTTTCATAACATGAAGTTGAAAAAGTTTGTGAAAATCTTATCATTTTTTTGTTGATCCCACCTAAGACACATTAAACTTCAAAAATCTGAATTCTTGATGGTTTTATCCATTCTTTTTTATATATCCAGGAATTTTTAATCATCTGGAGTACTCTTGCGAAAATTTCAATTGAGCCGATACACCACCAATATGCACAATATGCATTATACACCATTGATACACATGAAAAAAGATGATACAGTAGATCATATGTATCAGTAGATCTTTGGAATTCTGTGTTCCTCGTAACATATATCAGTAGGTCGTTGGAACACCTGTATCACACAATATGCGCTGATACATTACGATTTTGCCATTGAATAAAGTTGTTAGTGTAAGGGTATTTCTGTCTTTATACTTATATTAGGGTTGTTGATATGTAATGTTATGTTAGGATCAATACTCCTTACTTAAATAAGGGCACATATGTCTTTTTCACTATTTTTAATAATAAAAGCATATGTCTGGCCGAATGGGAGTAGGGTTTTGACTTCTAGTTCGAATCAGACTTGTCTTCTTCTTCTCTCTCTCTCTCTCTCTCTCTTCCACCTTCCTACCTCTTTCTACATGACTAATCTCAAACAAACAGAACTCCAAGGCAGGCCAAATCATAACATGGTATCAAAGCCAAACTAAGCAACTCAAATCTGCCTAGATTCCTGTTCTCTGTGCACCCAATCTAGGGTTTTCTCTTGTTTTTCCTGCTATCAAGTGGAGATAAGGGAAAGGGCTCAAAAGGAGTGATCGCCCTCTTCCCTTGGAGGTTTCTATGCCTCTAGTTGTGTCTTGTGTGGCCGGTTGTTGTGGTTTCTAAGAAGCCCTCCCCTAATCGATGAAGAGAAGAGGGTCGATTTGTGTGGTGCGGTGGCTATTTTGTGTGGACTGATTTTCTACTCATGTGGTTGTTCTTCCAGTGATAAGGTAAAAGATTTCTATGCATGTTTTCTGTTATGAATCAAATAGGAAGTACGTTTCATATCATATGCTGGGATTTCATACAATAGCGTGGTAGGGTTTATGTTGTTTTTGTGTGATTCGAAGGAAGAATTGTGATCATATAGTGGTGAGATTTCAGGTAGCCATAGGGGTAGGGTCTGTGGTGTAAAGAGTACAATTCTCAGCAATAAAAAAAAAAGTGTTGAAATCAGTGTGACTACTGTGATCTAGTCGAGTGTAGTGTGCAGAATTTAGTGATAATAGAATTCAGTAAGTGTGCAGAATCGGTGATAACAGAATGGGAGATAACAGTGATAGTAAACATAATGTGATGGTGCTTACTGACTACCTGAACGTTCAAATGACCTCCATTAAACTTAATGGAGAGAATTATGAGCCTTGGGCTAAATCTATCGAAGTCTTTCTGAAGGCAAAGAAGAAGGTAAAACACATAAGAGAGGAGAAACCCTCCACTAACTCTCACGAGTATGAAGATTGGGAGCAAGAGGATGCACAGATTATCATGTGGTTATGGAATAGTATGGAACACAAGATTAGTGTAAATTTCATGTTTCTTGACACTACCAAAGATGTGTGGGACGATGCTAAAAAATTGTATTCGGGTCAGGACAATACAACCAGAGTGTATCAGTTGTATCAGGAATACTTTAATCTGCAACAAGGCAATCAGAGTCTTGAGGAGTACTATGCCAATATGAGAAACATCTGTAATGAGTTGAACGTTTATCACCCTCTCACTTCTGATGTCAAAATTCAGCAACAACAGAGAGAATAGCTTGATGTGACTCGATTTTTTGTGGGATTGAAATCTAAATATGAATTAGTACGGGCTCAAATACTAGGAGGGTCAGCTCTCCCTTCTTTAAAAGAGGTATTTGTTTGACTCTGAAGGACTTCTATTGGATCTACTGAGAACTCTAATATCTTAGATAGATCAGTCTTTGTTGTGTCGAGAGGCTGTGGTGCTAGAGGTGGAGCTCGGGGAGCTCAGTCTGGCCGTGGTGGTAGTAGTGGTCTGGTGTATGGCCGAAGTGGCGGTGGTGGGCCTACTTATAACCGTGGTGGTGGTCATATTAGAGGTAGAGATTCAAGGGGAGCCCGTAATAAAGAACGTGGCTCGGGTCCGATGAGGTGTACTCATTGTGGTATGGATGGACATACCATTAACTATTGCTATAATCTACATGGTCCACCCTCAACCTGGGCCAATTATGTCGTGACTAGTGACACCAGTTCCAGTTTTAGATAGGAGAATCGTTCATCTGATCAGATACCTCCTACACCCATAGATGGTCCCATGAAGGAGATCGTAAGTGTTCCCCGTGATAAGTATGAGAGGTTTATCCAGTCCACGTCACAATAGAACACAGATACTTTCGCAACTCAGGTATGGATTGTTTGGCATCCACACCCAATCCTTGGATTATTGACTTTGGAGCCTCTGATCACATGATTGGAACTCCAAATGTATTTTCTTCCCTCTCTCATTGCTCAACATCACAATCTGTCACCCTTGATAATGGTTCCACATCCTCAATCTATAGTATTGGTAATGTTGGCCTAGACCCTATATCCCTATCCTCAGTTTTGTATGTTCCTAAATTGCCTTTTAATCTTATGGTTGTTAGTAAGCTGACTAAATCACTTAATTGTTCCATTACCTTCTATCTTTCTAAGTGTGTTTTTTAGGATTTCAAGACGGCGATGAAGATTGGTGGAGGGCATGAAGCTGGTGGACTGTATTACATTGATGGTGGTGGAAGAACTTCAACAGCTCTCTAGTCATCTCTTTCTCCACTCCAGTGGCATTGTCGATTTGGTCATCCGTCGCTGAAAGTTTTGAAGTCTTTGGTTCTGTCTTTGAGTCAACCTTCTGTTTTGGACTGTGAGTCATGTTAGTTTGGGAAACACCATCGTATTTCCTTTCGCCCTAGGGTTGATAATCGTGTGTCGAGTCATTTTTCTTTGATTCACTCCGATGTTTGGGGTCCTTATAAAGTGATGTCGTGTAATGGATATAGATATTTTGTCATTTTTGTAGATGATTTTCTAAGAATGATGTGGCTCTATCTAATGAAAGAAATAAGTGAATTGTTTACCATCTTTCAGAAATTTTATGCTGAGATTCGTAATCAGTTTGGTATCCACATTAAAATTTTCCGTTCTGATAATGGTCGTGAATATTTATCTTCATCATTTCAAGAGTACTTTGACCAACATGGCATTATACATCATACCTCATGTACCTACACCCCACAACAAAATGGGGTGGCTGAGAGAAAGAATTGCCACCTCTTGGAAACAGTGCGATCCCTCATGCATCACATGAATGTTCCCAAAACCTTTTGGAGTGATGCGGTGCTTACCTCTTGCTTTCTGATTAATCGGATGCCCACGTCCATCCTTGATGGTCATTCTCCATTTACGATATTGTTTCCCACCTTGTTTCCATTTCCTCTTTCTCCTCGGGTATTTGGGTGTGTCTGTTTCGTCCATAATCTGGGCCTTGGGAACGACAAGTTCGACGCCCGTTCTCTAAAATGCATCTTCCTTGGCTATTCTCAGACCCAGAAAGGGTATAAGTGTTACCATCCTATTTCTCGATGATTCTTTGTGTGTGCTGATGTCACCTTCTTTGAGTCTACTCAGTTTTTTTTGGTCCGGTGATGCTTCTTCCTCCTCATCACCTCCTCCTCTTTCACTTCCAATTGTTGATCCCCTTCCTCTTGTTCTAATCGTGACCAAGTCCTTGCCTCCAGTGCCACCACCTACTGAACACCGGTCACGTGTACCAGCTACTACTACTCCGGCTACATCACTGTCGACAGATCTGACTCTAGACCCGAACCCAGTATCTGATCTTGATCTTCCCATTGCCATGTGGAAAGGTAAACGCACTTGCACCCTTCATCCTATTTCTCATCATGTTTCACTTATTCACCTTTCCGCCTCCCATCACCAATTTGTCACTTTGTTATCATCAGTTGTTGTCCCTAAGGATGTCCAGGAAGCCCTTGCCTCTCCAGGGTGGTGTCTTGCGATGGAAGAAGAACTTTCAACCCTTCATCATAATCATACTTGGGATCTCATCGTTCTTCCTCCTGTGAAGCAGGCTGTTGGTTGTAGATGGGTTTATACAGTTAAGTATTTGCCTGATGGTAGTGTTGAACGCCTGAAAGCGTGACTGATTGCAAAATGGTACTCCCAAACCTATGGTATTGACTACACAGAGACCTTCTCACCAGTTGCTAAGATAGGGTCAGTTCGTGTTGTGATCTCTCTTGCATCTATATATGATTGGCCAATATATCAACTTGATATCAAGAATTCCTTTTTGCATGGTGACTTACTCGATGAGGTCTACATGGAGCAACCTCTAGGGTTTGTTGCTCAGGGGGAGGATGGTAAGTTATGCAGACTAAACAAGGCTATATATGGGCTTAAACAATCTCCTCAAGCATGATCTGGTAGGTTCAGTGAGGTAGTAAAGAAGTTTGGTATGAAACAGTGCCAAGTTGATCATTCCATATTCAGCCATGACTCTCCGGGAGGAAAAATACTGTTAGTGGTATATGTAGATGATATTGTTATTACCGGGAATGATAATATGGGCATTGACAGGCTGAAGACTTATCTACAGGATCATTTTCAAACAAATGATCTTGGTAAACTGAAATATTTATTGGGGATAAAGGTAGCAAGATCTAAGTATGGTATTAATTTGTGTCAGAGGAAATCTGTGCTTCATTTGTTGGAAGAAACAAGCTTGTTGGGTGCTAAACCAACTGAAACACCTATGGAAACAAATACTAGGCTAAGCAGTGATATGGGTGAAGTGTTTGAAGACCCTGGCAGATACCGACAACTTGTAAGTAAACTAAACTACCTAACCATTACTCAGCCATACATTTCATTTGCGGTTAGTGTGGTAAGTCAGTCTGTACAGAAACCTCTAGTTCCTCATTGGAATGCAGTTCTGAGAATTGTGAGGTATTTAAAAGGGGCATCGGGCCCCGGGTCGTGGTTTGATATACAGAAGTGGTGGAAAGCTTGAAATAGAAGAGTATTCTGATGCTTACTAGGTTGATTCTATGTCTAATAGGTGGTCTACCACAGGCTATTGCACTTTTCTGGGGAGTAACCTGGTGACATGGAAAAGTAAGAAGCAAACAATTGTGGTAAGAAGTAGTGCAAAAGCAGAATATAAAGCTATGGCACATACTGCTTGTGAATTAGTGTGGCCAAGGAACCTTCTACAAGAGGTAGGATACAACATCAATACTCCAATAAAGCTCTATTGTGACAATCAAGCTACAACTCATATTTCTTCTAATCCGGTGTTTCATGAAAGAACCAAGCACATTGAGGTTGGCTGTTACTTTGTGAGGGAGAAAGTGCTGAATTGAGTGCTAGACGCTGTATATGTCAATACAGTAAACCAGTGGGTAGACTTATTTACAAAAGAGTTGAATCGGAGAAGAGTGGACTACATATGTAACAAGCTGGGATTGTATGATATATACTCACCAACTTGAAAGGGAGTGTTAGTATAGGGGTATTTCTATCTTTATACTTATATTAATGTTATTAATCTATAATGTTATGTTAGAACCAGTGTTATTTACTTAAATAAGGACACATATGTCTTTTACACTATTTTTAATAATAAAAGCACATGTCTGGTCAAATGGGAGTAGGGTTGACTTTCAATTCGAATCATACTTTTCTCCTTTTCCCTCTCTCTTTCTTCCACCTTTCTACCTCTTTCTACGTGATTGATCTCAGACAAACAGAACTGTGGGCCGAATCATAACAAAAATTTTAGGTAAACGAATCAATCCAATCTAGCCATCGAAGCCATGTTAACCAGGTGATTTGCTTCATATGGTCCACTATTGTCTAGGCAATGGAAGATTGGCAAATTTAGGAGGTCCCACTGTCCCACGGTCTGCAAGGATTAACCCAGCTGAAGGGTCTCATGTATTTTATTATTGGCGTGCAATATTACCATTGGTTCCACAGCCAGCTGAATAGAATAGCCATCACGTTCGGCTAATCTGAATTCCCGGAGAGGGAATTACTATTCAATATATATGGCCCCCACCTATATAGACCGTCCTATATCAAAATCATCTTCTTTATAGTTTTATGACATTCTTTGCACAAATTTTCGGTCTGTAAATATCAGATGGCTAGGTGCTGTGACTAAATTGATATTGGGTATGAATGATGCAAAGTTGAACAACCCAGAGACGACAAAGATAATGGTGTGAACTGTTATATTGGAACCGTAATCTACACTACAATTGTCTATGAAGCAGAATGCTTCCGTCTTCTTCCAGTCTTTCCATCTGATCCCTGTGATTTCCTCCCAGACTTTTGCCTCTTCCCTCCAGGTGGGCTGCTGAAGATCCCAATCCGCCCAATGCCCCTAGACAGCGAGGTAAGGAATGTTTTTCCTTGCCTTGTCTTCTCCATCATACCCTGCTTCATGAACCCCTGTTCCTTCTCCAAATCACTCAGCCTCACTCTCATCCTTGAGATCTCAAGCTTCAGCTCTCGGTTTTCCCTCCTCAGCGATGCATAGTTATCTCGAGGAGACACAGCTGCACTGGGAACACCACTGCTTATCCTCTGTGACAGGAATCCATCCCCTGAGCTTCCAGAAAGAGTATTTTTCAGGCGAAGCTGCTCAAAGTAGAGTACTCGGACAACCATCTGTACTGGAAGGCGGTCATTCTGTGCTGCATGATTACAGGCTTCCTGAGAGAGTTTTTGGCAATCTATGAACTTGCAAAGGTTCTTGCATTCGTTTTCAGTCAGCATTGGATGAGCCTAAACAAGAAATTAGAAAATTAAATTTCAATTTCAAATAATAGAGAAATGTTAAGTAACTACTTCCAGGACATCATAAACAAGCTGCAGCCTACACAGATCAGATGGATAGACAGCCCAATCACAAATCCTGTTTTCAGATCATGATCAGAAGTGTCTATTTTGTTTACTAGTGGTAAAACTTCATCCACCAAGAGTTTGCTGCCTGTAAAGTCATTAAAGATTCTACTACATTCACAGAAATGCAATGCAATGCAATATGGACCAAATATTTTTCATGCTTTTCAGCATTGCAAAAGGTGAAAAAGGTAGACCAGAAGCCATTTATTAGATTTGAATGATATGATGCTCCTACACCACACTGTTCTTTCACCAAAGGCGGGCCTAACTGTCAATCCTAGGCACATTTTCACAATTTGAAACTAACCAATCTTCACTGTACATGGTCCATGATTGGATCATACAGATGCAAAAGGTAGACCAGAAGCCATTTTATTAGATTTGAAGAATATGATGCTCCTACACCACACTGTTTTTTTACCAAAGATGGGCCTAATTGTTAATCCTAGGCACATTTTCACAATTTGAAACTACCAATCTTCAGTGTACATGGTCCATGATTGGATCATACCGGTTTCACAGGATAGCCTTTTTTCACAGAAAAATAGCTATTTGCATCATTTTGATTTAGGTATACCTGGCCAATTTAGTAGGCTGACATAACTGAATAAATAGCTTTATTAGAGTGGCATCCCAGAATCACATTGCTTAATTTAAAGACATTGATTGCCTGGTGCATTATTTTATGGAGGAAAACTTACCTAGGTGACAATAAAATCAGTAACGGAGTGATTGTAGGATTCCAAAGGAATGAATTCATTTCTACACTTCTTTCAATGATAAATTTATTCCATATGGTAAAGAGGGTTTTCAAGAACTGGGGTGCTGAACTTTGTACTTAACTTTGTTTTCTTAGTTCTAATAAAATTCTAGGATACCCATTAAAAAAATGATTCCATATGCTAAACTTGTGCCTCCAAAGTCAGCAATTCCTAATGAAGTCATTTTAGAGTCCAACTGTTCAGTTATTGAATCAATTGGATTTCCCAAAATCGAAAATCAGCAAACTTATGAAATTTGCTGGAACTGATAAAAAAAAAGGCACCAACATGAGGGAAAAAGAGAGTGTATCTTCTTGGTATCTGATGGTCAAGGTGAATAAAACTGCCAGTGCATTATGGCACAAAAGGAATGACTATAACTCCCCAACACATTGAATTATTGGTTCCCCTAGACAATACATGTTTTCTATCTACAAAATACAACATATTGGATAATTTGAAAATCATAATCAGGGCAACCTGGCTGAGGAGATTTAGGTAAGAACCATAGGATGGTAGGATGGTGGTGGTCCAGAGACCATGCATTGCCAAAGTATTCTAATTCTGTTGGAATGCTGTTCCTGGTCTATCAGATATTACCATAATTTGTTTTTCTATTTACTGAGTGCAGTGCTTACCTTCAAATATATATCAACTGCTCTGTAAAGTCCATCATCGACAACACGGGCATAATCAGGCAAGATCTCTATTATTGCAATGAATCTCTGCAGATTCAGATATGGATCAGGTGCAATTTCTGCAAGATATGCATCAATAAGCCGCCCAACCTTCAATATAGCACCATGGCGTGGAGAACCAAGACCTTCAGATCCATAACCATACTGTGATGATTCATCAGGTTCTTCCTCTTCAATCCGCTGCAAGAAATTTACCAATATGCGGTGGACAACATCAACATCAAATAGAGAATCACCAGTCTGCACAGATGGGATAAGCAGGTCATCAAGCGAAACCATGTCCAGCCTGAAACCAATCCTCCTTTCAAGTTCAAGTCTGCAGGCAACAGTGGCATCTACCATGATTGCCATCCTCAGCATTCCAAACAGAAAACTCAGTGGAACAGACAAGCTTTTCTCTGTTGGCAGAAGATTTACAATAGTTTCTACAATGATCCCCTGTTCATTTTCTCCCATGCTGGGATTCAATTTCATTCTTGATGGATCCCATATCTGGCGTTTTCCAATACCCTTCAGGGATGTCTGAGCATAATGCATGAGAGATGTGATAATGCTGTCTGGCCGAACACCTGTTCTTCTCATGGCTAAAATAACTCTTTGATAAAGATCAATTCTTAATACTGATAGGTCTTCAACCCACCACTCAAAAGAGTCCATCTTCAGTTTTCCAGACCCAACATCACATTCCAAGCGAGATAGACCTGATACCAACTGCTCCTTGCAAGTATTCATAGCAATTGCATCTATACATCTGTTTAAGATCCCCACTTCCTCTGCTATAGGGGGCAGTGTCTCATAGTTAGATAGAACTTCAACCGATTTTTCAAGACTTTGAAACACAACTTCATTCAGATATGTCTCTGTCCGGGCAATGAGGTTTTCTTCTCGGTAGTCTTCAGTCATTTCCAGGTATTCTGCCGCACAACGAAGGTAGGCAACATTTGTTGCAGTAATCTCAAAGTTTGTTCCATAACAAAATTTTGCTGCAAGCTCAAAGGTCTTGGGTCCACCTGGTAAGTCAAGTAATTCCAATTTGGAGAGGTTTGAATCCTTGGCATCTGCCACCATTTTCCGGATCTTTCCACTCCGAGAGACCAGTGGGAACTTCAGTAAACAGAAGATAAAAATAATAAAAATAATAAAAAAAAAACAAAGAGATTGGTTGATTAGTATGACCCTCGTACTCTTAGTAAAGCCAGGATGTGCAAGAAATTAATTGTTGTTGATAACCCCTGCCACATGAGACATGCATCTTTACAAGCATGAATACATACATATCTGTGAAACTAAAGCTGGGTGATTCTTAGGATGCTTCGCAGATTGCTGTTGTATACCATTCCTTTCCATAGATTGTTACTAATAAAAATAGTTATTAATTAAAGAAGATAGTTTAAGAATAAACAACACTTTTAATTATTACGACTGAAGGGCATTCCACCATTTCGGTGAAAGTGCTTAACAGGGTGAAAGACGCTTCGTACCCATAATCATACCATCACCAGTACCAGGATTAAAAAAGAAGCCAATTGATGTCTGACTCACTCCTAGTCCTACCACTAGCTTCAAAAATGATAATATACTATTTAGACACAAAACTTGGAAAATCTAATTTGCCCTATCCTTCACCTCTAGACCATAATTCTCAAAAGATGGCATTGGAACATTGCATTAGCACAAATTATGTAGAGGGTAAGAAAATGAACTGAAAGGAACGAAAAGTGACACAAATTCTTAAGAAAGCATCACTTGCATATTAATACTAGTTATAAATATTGAGAAGAACAAATATTCCTACCTTGTGTAATAAAAAAGATTCTCCATCAACAATGATGGTTATGTCCCCTGCAACATCTGAGAAGATCCTGCATATAGATAGCAAACCATTTTTAGATTTAGTATTTAACTATACAACAAACTGAACTTAAAGGAATATTTTTGTTATTCTTCTTTCTGAGATAAAGAACAAAGGGACAGAACATGACTCGTATTTGTATTAGATAGCCATAAAAAACCTTGAAAATGATAACATATTACAAAATAAAATTCAAGATTTACATTTTCAACTCCCAAAAAGAGTAGTAAGTAATGTTTACCAAAACAAAACACGATAGAAACATCAAACATGATGAAAAAAGGAAGAGCATATGAGGAACTATGTGTAATCTAAGTCAGCCAACCCCGTATGGTTCGGATAAGGCTTTGTTGAGATGAGTTAAGGTGCGTGGTTTAACTGTTCCCTGACAGGGAAGCAGTAGGGGAAAAAACAGAAAAGTAAATTTTGAAGTACGGAGTCCAGTTAGGATACTAACAAGGAACACAAGGAAACAAATTCTGTTTAATCTTAACACCTCAAAGAGTAATTTTGGCATTAGCTTACATTACCTCAAACCAGAGAAAAGAGAAGAAAAAGAAGATGAACCGACATGGATAATAAAGCAAGTCGATGCTAAATGCTCCGTTGACGATTAAAAAAATACCCGAAAAAATAAAACCACAAGAGTTTGCACATTTTAGCAGAAATATCAGAAAGAGAAGCAGGACGAAAAAATAAATTTCTTCGCCTTAAACCCTAGAACAAAATGCAGCAAGTCAGTAACAGACTAGCAGCATCGGAAAATGATAATTTACCAACAAAATAATACACTAAAAGTATATATGTGAAAAAAAGTTTATGACAGAACATTGAACAGTTCTAAATTTTGAAGTTGGTGACCTATTAAAAAAGATAAACAATCGACCGAATCACATTTAGCTAACACTTTACAAAGTAATTGTAGTATACACTACACACTACAGAGGAGGGAAAGACACAAATTGGAAAGTGTAAAAAATTTAAACAGACAATCGTTAATCATGTTAAACAACTATTGGATTAAGTAGAACCTCAAGCAACCATTATAACAGAAAGAAAACCCATTACCGATTACTGAAAGAGTTGCAGAACTTAGGGGTGGTGGAACGATTCAAAGAAGGGAAAGCGTTCTCAGTCAGCATTTCACCTTCATTTGTAACGTCTGAGGAGACTGGAGAGAGAAAGAAACTGCGACTTATTATGGAGGGAACATGAAGTGGTCTATTAAATTACAAAGATGCCCATGCTACTTTGAATGATCTACGGATATGCCCTTTTCTTCTTTTTAACCTTTCTCAGTCCTCGCTTTTACTTTTTCTTATCGTTTTCTAATGGAGAAAAGGTCGAAAAGGGGTTCATGCGAACCTGACGAGATTCGCATTCGAATTCAGTGACTTAGGAGCAGAGGCTTTGGGACTGATAATACCCCTTCGCCCCTTCGGTCTACTGACCACTACAGTGATGTCGGATCTATGGCGGTATGGCCAAGACCAAAAGAGGCATCGTCATGATGAATGAGTCTCACTGGGATTGGCGTCTTTTTTTCTCCTCGTGATTCGTTTTATTCTTTATAAAAGGAAAAGATTATGATCGAATGGTCACTTCTATACCCAAGCTCTCTCTATCTATGGTTCCAGTTGAAGAATAATAACACATTAACACCAATGAAATCAGCGGTTATCTTTTATGATATGTGCCTGAGGAGAACTAACACCAATGTTAGAGGGAGGGAACCCAGACACATATGCATCCCACAGCATCATCCCATACTACGATGTGGGATTAATAGATCATAACATTCTATCATGGTATATGCTCTGATACTTTATGTTATGTGACTTAAGAGAATTCATCCCTAAAAAGAATCCAGACACATATACACCCCACAACAGCATCCCATACTACCTATGTGGGACCAATAGATCTAACACTTTACAACTCACAGACCATTGTTCGGGGTGCATTATTTTTCTTTTATAATAAAATATATTATATGCTTTTTCTTTTTAAGCCATTTGGTAAGCCTATGCGGTGATGTGTTGTTTTGTTCTAAACACCCTTTCAAGTTGTGTTTGGTTTGGGCCTTTGGAATGCGGTGTTCTTTTATGGTCACAGTGGTAAATCAGATTGGGTTAGATTGGTTTGAGGTCAATCCTAAGCATGGTTTTCAAATCCAGACCGAATCGGATGATCAGACCGGAAAACTAGGAACCGGTCAGCCCCAAAATCGGCTTTTTGCCAAAAAATTATTGATTTGGCCAGCAAATTGCTGAATCGGGTGATTAAACCGTTCAAATTGTTTGACAGTTTTGACCTTTTTTATTTATTTTTTTGTTACAATGTGCCGACCGTTCAACTCGGGAATCGGACCCTTGATCGGTTCATTATCCGAGTCGGTTTTAAAAACCTTGATCCTAGGTACTACTCGAGTTGGTTCAAGTTAGCATTTTTCATTGTTTTGGACTAAAGCCTCTAAACTGGGCCCATGCACAAGCAGCAAGGGGTCGATTTGGAATGAGTACAAATATAAATATGTAGAGCCTAAAATCTTTTATTTTGTATTATTTTATATGTACTAGAGGGGATCCAATTGATGCACATATTTTGTTAAGCAAAAATTAAATAATAGAAATACACAAGAGTAGATAATTGTTTTATGATTTAATTCTTAAATAATTAATAATTATTTATATTTTATATACTACTTTTAATAATTTTTTGTAATAAAAAATAACAATAATCAATTTCATTTAGTGATATTCATCAAACTGATGAAACTGACCAAACTGACCCAACTTTACCCAAGTTGGTCACTTTCTAGTACTTCCGATCGGCTTCGATTCAGTATTTTCCCAACTCGACCAAGTCAGGTTAGTTTCAGTTTGGGCATTTGTAAAATGACTAAAATTGAACCGACTCAATTATAAATATATATTAATATTTTATATTTAAATATAATTTTTTAATACATGAAAGTGGGAAAATCCCATATTTCTTAGTTTAAAATATTTTATATTGTAAAATTAAATTTTTAAATTTATTCTTTTAATAATATCATTATATTTTATAAATTATCCTTATGGTTTAGTTAATTGACTAAGTGTACCCTTACTGTTTGAAAACTAACTAACGCTAACCCTACTATTTCTGGCAATTGAATAAGTCTACCCTTACCATTAACTTTCCGTTACATATGATATCATGTGACTAATATATTAATCAAAAATTCCAAAAACACCCTTCCCACCTCCATTCCTAAAAATACCCTTTGACCTTTTGTCTTCATCAGTTCACCCAAATAATTGGTCGGCTCAGCAAACTTCGACGTGAGCGAATTCTCATCGACGTCGATATGGTTACCATTGATATCCTGTGCTTGATGTCAAGGTCTTTATAATGGTGGACACAGACAAGGACTTCATAGAGAGAAGTGGTGTATTCCCCCGATGAACTGTTCTCTTTGGTTTTAGAAAACCTAGGCCAGAAAGAGAGGGATGGCCTTTGAATCAAGGTCTTTCCCGTATGACTTATGTGCTTTCATTGCTGATCTTCGACTCTCTAAATCCTTGTCAAGGTTCTCTAGCCATTGTTGGAGTACTGAACTCAGGTTTTTACCCATCTTTGCAATTGAAACAAATAGAGAAGCTTCTAGTTTAATTGAAATTTCAAAGCATAGATGCAGTTTGTGGCATAAAGAACTGAAAGAATGAGGGGGTTTGAATAGAAATCAAATGTGGAGCTTTTGGAGAAAAAAAGAATTGAGAAAATTAAGCGGATGGGTTCTTCAAGAAATCCAATTACAGAATCTCGATTCATCTCACTAATTGTTTCTTTTCAGAGATTTTCCCACATGGGTCTGCCTCAATGATGAAAACACGAGATGACTTTGTAATTCTATCAATTGGGGAGATCCCACGACTTTCACTCTGTAATTGATAATCACTTGTTTGTCAATGTGAGCAAGTTCTTGTTAACGAAGCTGAGACTTTGAGAAGAGGTGGTGCCATTGATTCTACCAGTGGGTGCGAAGATGAAGACGATGTTGTGGTCGGAGAGTTGGGTGTTGTTTGGAGCAATGGAGAAGATGAAGGGTCGCATACGTGTTGGGGGGCTCGTGGGTGTAGTGCTCGACCAATGGTAAAGGCAGCAACTTTCCATGCCAAATCCACCGCTGCAACTTGTAGCTGCTATGGCAGAACATAGATAGTGAAAGAGGAGGGGAGAGAGAAAGAGAGAGGAAAGAGAAATAGCGAGAAGAGAGAGAGAATGAGATATAGGAAGATTAGAGGTGGTGAGAGAGAGAGAGAAGTACCAAATCAATGCAACAGCAATGGTGAAATAGAGGAAGTGAAAGAGGAGGATAGAGATAAAGAGAGAGAAATAGTGAGAAGGAGTGAGATAATGAGAGATAGGGAGACGAGAGGTGGCAAGAGAGAAATACCAAATCCGTCATTGTAACTTGTAGCGGTGATGGCGGAATAGAGATAGTGAAAGAGGAGGGGAGAGAGAAATAGCGAGAAGAGAGAGAGAGAATGAGAGATACTGAGACGAGAGGTGGCAAGAGAGAGAAATATTATTAAATCAATTATACTTAATTTTGTTTCTTTGATAAATTTTTTAAGTTATTACATAATTTTATTATTTAATCTTTTTTTTTGTTTTTAAATAATGTTTAAAATATGATTTAGTATTAATTTTTTTATATTTAAAACATTTAAAAATTAGTTATTTATAATCTTATTTAGTTATTTTTTAAATTATTTACATTTATATTTTATATTTTTTATCAAATATTATTAAATATATTATAATTATTTTTTGTGTTTTTGATAATTTTTTTGAGTTATAAAATGATTTTGTTATTAATTTTGTAAAATATAAAATTATTATTAATTCAAACATTATGAAATTTATTATAAATATTTTTCTACTCTTGAGAAACTTTTTAAATTTATTACATAATTTCGTTATTTTAACTATTTAAAGTATTTAAATAATATTTTATTTTAATTTTAATTTTATTATTTGGATAATTTTTATGTATATTTTTAAAATATCATTTAGTTAATAAATTGAATAATCCATTAAATTATAATTTATATTGTTATTACATGATTTCATTATGAATTTCATAAATATATAAAATTATTAATAATATAAATATTATTAAATCCAATATAATTATTTTCTATGTTTTTAATACATACTTTAAAATTATTACATAATTTCATTATAATATTTAAATAATTGTTAAGTTTTGTTAATTGAAACTTTCTTTAGATACATATAGATGAAATGTGGGGGAGAAGATAAATAGGAATTAGAGATAGAGATAACTTAGGAGAAAGTAGGGGATAGTTAGTTTCTCGATAAAAAGGATATGAAAAAGGGAGATAAGCCATGATGAGGTGGCAACTCCATGGGCTTGTAAAGGCACTTTTGAACTCCCTTTATAATTGCTTCATTGAGGTAATGAAGCGAGGAGATGGCATATGACATGGTATGTTTTACTTTAGTATATACTAGAGGGGACCCATGCGATACATAGGCTTTGTTAAAAAGAACTTGAGGTAAAAAAGAGTTAAGGGTGTAGCTTGAGTAGGCCTAACTCGAGCCCGACTCAACCAAAGATTTTGCATAGGTTGGGCTTAGGTTGAGGCCTTGGCTAGCCTTGTAGCCCGAGCCTAATTCAACCAATTTGAGCCCAACCAGCATTTTTGTGATATACATATCTACATATTATCAATATATTCCACCTAAAAATTGAGCTACAAATCTTAACACGCCTAATTGCAAGCCCAACACAAGATGCTAGGTTAAAGTTATTTTATAATTTTTTAGAATATTTAAATAATTCTTAAATATTTTAATCCAAACTTTCTTTAGATAGATATAGATAAAAAGTAGTGGAGAGGATAAATAGGAATTAGAGATAATTTAGGATGGATACTCAATACTAAATTAGAGACAATTTTGGAGATAAATAGGAATTAGAGATAATTTTAGAGAAAGTGGGGGATAGTGGGGGAGGTAGTTTAGGAGTAATTTTAGGAAAAAATATTATTTAGGTTATTGGGAAAATGCATCTCGTTGGTTGTTTAAAAAATGACATGGAATTAAAAAAATCAAAAAAAAGGAGAAAATAGATAAATAGTTTCTTTCAAAGGAGAGCTATGCTGACATGGCAGGACCAGTTTTAATATATACTAGCGGGGACCCGTGCGATGCACAGGATTTATTAAGAGAAAGCTAAATAATAAAAAGGGTCATACACTAAAATAGCCCTTATAGTTTCATGGATTTACTAAAATCTACCATATGCTAGCATTTTACTAAAACACCACTTATAATTTATAATGGATTTAATCAATCTTCCATTAGGTGACAGTGGAAAATGACAGTATTGACCCTAATGTTCATTTAAATAAATATAATCAAATAAAAATACCATTTTTGCCCTTAATAAGACATGGACAACCACTTTATTGGCTACATTTGTTCATTTTTGTTTTTTTATAAAAAAAGTGTTAGGGGTATTTTTGAAATAAAAAATATG
The DNA here is from genome assembly GCF_056320005.1 of Nelumbo lutea. Lineage (NCBI taxonomy): Eukaryota > Viridiplantae > Streptophyta > Magnoliopsida > Proteales > Nelumbonaceae > Nelumbo > Nelumbo lutea. The sequence continues at coordinate 520,458 of NC_142685.1, read as the reverse complement.
GGCCTAAGGGCAAAACAAACACTCCTTAGTGAAATCGTGGGCCTAAGGCCCTGACCTTGATTCTGAAATTAACCCCCATCCCCGATCCATGATGAAGATGGGTTCCCCATGGGCACCCGAATCCCCAAAATATTTTCAGATAATAGTATTTTTTTTAAATAAATTTATTTAAAATAATAAAAATTTTAAATTATAAAGAATGTTTTGATATATATAATATAAATAATATAATAGCATATTTAATATAAATAATATTTAATACACACATATGTATAATTGGGGCCGGGGTGGGGTAGGGACCTCAATCCCCATCTTCGACCCCAACCCCGACCTTGATCGGGGATTTCTATTAATCCTCATCCCCGCCCCGCCAAAACAATCCCCTTCCCTAGTCCCATTGGGTTGGGGAAATCAAGTTCCCATCGGGGATGGGGAAAATTGTCATCCCTAAAAGTGTGTTCTAACAAATGACCCTAATAGAAACACATAAGAGTATACAATTGTTTTATACTTTTAACTTTTTAAATAATTAATAATTATTCATATTTTATATACTATTTTTAATAAAATTTTTATAATACAAAATTAACAATAATTAATTTTAATTAGGTTTATTTATCAAACTAATGAAACCAACTAACCCAATTAACTTGACCCGAGTTGATCGCTTTTCTAGTATTTTAGGTTGGCTTTGATTCAAAATTTTCCCAATTTGACCAAGTTGGATCAGTTCCACTTTGGCCATTTGTAAACTGCCCAAAACCGAACGACCTAACCATTGATATATATTAATATTTTATATTTTAAATATAATTTATAATATGAAAAAATGGGAATTCCCCCATATTTCTTAGTCTAAAATGTTTTATATCATAAATCTAATTTTTAAATTTATTATTTAGTAAACACACTATAATTTTTAAAATTAAATTAAAAATTTAAGTTTAAATATTTTGAATAGATTGACGAAACCAAAAAATTGACCCAAACCAATACAACTTGAGCGAGTTGGTTTTCACAAAAGGTTAGTCGGTTTCAACTAACCAGCTCCCTAACTTGACTTGGTCAATTTGGTTGGCCAAATAGCTTATGACCACACCGAACCAACTAATGAACACTCATAATTTCAGCTAAATTAATAGTTTTATCTCTAATAAATAACAATAGTTTAATCTCCCATAATTATTGAAAATTTATAGCAAAAATACATAATTATTGAAAATATATTGATAATGAAAACTACAATAATTACAGAAATTACAAAAATACAATAAGTACTAAAAATATATTAACTTAGTCAATAAATAGTATAATCTCAAATAATAATTTAATCTCTACTAAATATTAATCAACAACTTATAACAAAAACACAATAAATACAATAAGTACAGTAAATTAAATTTAAAATTTTCAATAAAAGTAATTTAATCTCCAATAATTATTGAAAGTTTTCTATTAAATAACTTAACAAAATAAATTTATACATACTTATTGAAAATACATTTATCACAAAAGACAATAAATATTAATTTTAGTATATATAATTATATAATAAATATAGGTTAAGAGTTTAAAATTATTATTAATAAATATTATTTTTGAAAGTTATTTTCTCGAATTACAAGTGAAATTAATTATTTACAATATTATGTAAAATATTCAATTATTATTAATTTAAATATTATGTTATAATTATTTTTATACTTTTTAGGATTTTTTTTTAATTTATTACATAATGTATTTATTTTAACTATTTAAAATCTAGTTATGTTAAATATTTAGTTATTTAAATACTTAAATAATATGTAATGCATTTAAATTTTAAAATATTAATTATTTATTGAATTTGATTATCTATAAAATCATAATTTATACTATGATTACATAATTTCATTATTAAATTTGTAATATATTAAATTATTATTAATTTAAATATTATGTTATAATTGTTTTTATACTTTGAAGTGGTTTTTTAAATTTATTACATAATTTCATTATTTTAACTATTTAAAATCTTGTTATGATAAATATTTAAATAATCTATAAAATATTTAAAATTTGTTGTTATTTGAATTTTATTTATTTAAAGCTATTACATATTATTAAATATTTAAAAAACATTTAAATTGATAATCCAGAAAAAACATAATTTAAATTGTTAGTACATAATTTTGTGACATATTTTTTTAAAATATAAAATTATTTATTGTGTTTTTAATAAATATTTTAAAGTTATTTTATAATTTTGTTATAATATTTAAATAATTCTTAAATTTTTTAATTCAAAAATTTTTAGATGGATATAGATAAAAAGTATGGGAGAGGATAAATAGAATTTAGAGATAATTTAGGAGAGAAACTCTTTACTAAATTAGAGATAATTTTGAATAGGAATTAGAGATAATTTTGGAGAAAGTGGGGGATATTGGGAGAGGTAGTTTAAGAGTAATTTTAGGAGAAGAGATTATTTAGGTTATTGGGAAAGTGCATCTCATTGATTGTTATATATATATATATATATATATATATATATATATATATATATATAGATAGAGAGAGAGAGAGAGAGAGAGAGAGAGAGAGAGAGAGAGAGAGAGAGAACACTATACCCAATTTTAACCCAAACAGTTCCAACTCGAAACTTTTTAGGTTGGGTTCGGACTAAACTTTATTGGTAGGTGTTCAAGTTACCATTTGAGGTGGGTTTTTGCTGGGACAATGTCATTGTTGCACTTGACTTGGTGGTTGATGAGGTGAATATCATATGGAGCCCATGAAAAGGCATATTCAACCTTGTATAGAGAGTTGCATAAACTCGTTCTTGAATGTCAATGTTTTTTTTTTTTTTTTCTTTTTTTGCATAGAGGGTTTCTCTTGGATTTGGCTTTAAAATAACTATGAAATGCATGAAAATTGAATCGATCATGGTAAGCCATGTCAACCTTATGTAGGCCCTTATAATATAGAGCTTCATGGCATACGATGATCGGTGTAATAGGGTCCCTTTAATTTTGTGGAGTGGGGATAAGGGTCTAAAAGTGAAGTCGAATAACGAAATCGAACATCGCTAACAAAAGTGTTGGAATAAATATAGATTGCATTTAAAAGACAAAACAATAAGCTTACTTTTCAACATATCCAATATCTATTAAACGCTTATAGAATTTTTCAATTTTGTATTAATCTATTTATTATTTTATTAATAATTTATGAATATGTAATTATCAATTAATAATTAATATTTTACTATTTATCATTAATTTATGAATATTTTATTACTATATTATATTACTTTATTATGTTTTATTGTAAATTTCTCATTAGTTTATTAAATTCTATTATTTTTGTTTATTATTTTAAAAATATTTTATTATTACTTTAATTATGTTATATATTTGTCTACATAATTATTATTATTTAATAAATATTTTTTATTTTTATTATTAATTTATTAGTATGCCATTATATTCTTTTATCTTTGCTTTTTTATTATTAATTTATTAATGTTTTGTTATAGTATTATTATTTTATTGAATAATTTCTTATTATTAAATTATTAATTTTTATTAATGTATTATTGTCTTTCTATTAATTTAATAATATTTATTATTTTATTAATATTAGGATTTAAGGGGCTTTTTGTCATGAGTTGTTCATTTATTGATAGGCTTTGGAATGTGATTCCCATCCCCTTTAGGGGGTGTTTGAATGACCATGTTTTTTAAAAATGAACCGGTGATCGAATTGGTCAGGGGTCCGGTTACCGGTTCGAACGGTCCGATCGTTTGACTCGAACGATCGGCCTATTCTAACAAAAAATAAAAATTTAAATAAAATAAAAAACTGGAAAACAGTCAAAACGGTTCAAATGGTTAACCAGTCGGTTCAGCGGTTTGTTGACCAAAATTAACGATTTTGGGGGGAAAAACGGATTTGGAGGAAATCGGAACCGTCAGATGACTGGTTTCCGGTTTTCCGATCCGACCGTACAGTCGGGTCCAATTTTGAAAACATTGGGAATGACCATTCCCCTATATGGGGACCCTCAAGAATGGGAATTAGACCCCTGTTCCTAGCTTCCTATCAAACAAATAATAGGAATCGAAATGGACAAATTTTGATTCCAAGCACTTATTCCTAAAAAAACTAAATGGACCTTAAATATCTTTAAATTATTTTGGCTCTATCAAATAAAATAGGAGTGTTAATTAGATGGATTGGGCCAAGGGCCAACCTTTATGCCAAAAAAAGTTAAGGGCCAACCCATAATATGAACCCTTGCTTTGACCCAAACTATTGTTGAAACTCAATTTTGCCCATTAATACATGGGGTAACCAATTTTCTGAACCCTAATCTTGATGGCAGTGTATACCAACACAACTAAAGCCATCATCATTTGGTTCTCATGCTAAGGTGTTGTTTGGTATGACTTTCGTTTATTTGAAAAATGTTTGTATTTGATTTATCTTCAAAATCCATAAAAAAACAATTGATAAACGTTTGAAAATTCCATTTTAGTACCCTAAACTTTGAGGGCAGTGTCAAGTTAGTACCCAAACTTTCAAACATATCGTTGCAGTACCTAAACTTTCAAAAAGTGTCAAGTTGGTCCCTGCCATTAACCAACCGTTAGTTATCTGTTGAAAATGTCAAAACTACCCTTCAAAAGAATACAATGTTCATTGTCTTCTACCTTTAGATCTGAAGCACATTCTTGTCTAGTTATTTCTTTGCTTTCATTAATTGTTTCCCTCTATCATACTTCATGCTTTTTTCTCTCTTTTTCTTTGAAGATAACTAGTTCAGTCTCAATGTAGAATACAATAAACAATGTCTTCTTTAGAATGGTAGTTTTGACATTTTTAGCAAATAACTGATGGTTGATTAATGGCAATGACCAACTTGACACTTTTTGAAAGTTTAGGTACTGCAATGACACATTTGAAAGTTCAATTACTAACTCGACACTACTCCCAAAGTTCAGAGTACTAAAGTTGAATTTTCCCTAATGTTTTTCTACTATTGTTTGACAGTTAGGTGTCATTAGACGCCATTAAGTGCTACATATGCAGAACAGTAAATAAACACCTTGTTGGAGGGAAACTTTAAAATGAATCTTACCCCAAGGGTTAGCTTACACATAAACCAAGACAAATATTTATTTGGTAAACAAACTTACCAAATAGCATTTTGGGACAAACACCCACATGGCGATGAGTTGGCACTGTTTTTTCAAATAAACGGAAGCCATACCAAACACCATCCAAGTAATTGATTTATGTAAATACAATTCTCATGTATGTGTGTTTTTCATAAGTTTAAAGCACAATAAGTCTAACTAAAAATAAAAGAAATTTATTTTATATTGTAAATAACCAAAAGTATATAAAAACTCAACAAATTATTATTTCTTCATTTTTACTTTAAAAATACATTTTTAAGAAGTAATACGTGCATCACACAAGCCACTATCAGTAATAATGTAATGTTTTCTTTTTTTTTTTTTTTGTAATAAGTAATAGGGAAAATTCTTGACTAATGCTCGACTTTGGGTCTAGTGCCACTTTGGTCCTTGAACTTTAAAATGTGACAGTTCAATACCCAAACTTTCAAAAAGTGCCAATCCAGTACCTACTGTTAACTAGTCCGTTAACCAACCGTTAAGTGCCATTTGAAAACACACAAATGCCCTTTGAGTGTCATCTACTCTCTTTATCAACCATCCAACCGTTGATACTTGTATTCAAGAGATGTAGTCCTTGCCTTGCCATGTCAGTATGTCCCTCCTTTGAGATAAGCTATTTATCTATTTTATCATTTTTTTTTTGCATTTTCTCCATTTTCTTTTGTTTTAAAAATATAAAAAACAATCATTGTCGATTTTGATTGGATCAATAAAACTGCGCGCTTTTTTACACACACAAGCGCGCACGCAGGCACGCGCATACACACACATTTGGGTTTAACAAGGCCTCTTGTTTTAATGCATGTTATTATTACATTTGTGTGTGTGTGTGTGTGTGTGTGTGTGTGTGTGTGTGTGTGTGAGAGAGAGAGAGAGAGAGAGAGAGAGAGAGAGAGAGAGAGAGAGAGAGAGAGAGAATAGTAATAATATAAATAGGTTGAGGTTAAACAATCAAAAAATTACTAATTTAAAAACCTACTAAACTTTCACTTAAAATAAATATTAACAAAACTTAGTACATATTAAAAATGTGTTTCAAATCCACTTAAAAATCAAACTTAATAAATGCTAATCAAAATAAGATATTTAAATAAAAAATATTAATCAATAGTTTTAATAATATTATAAGATAACTTATGAGTCGAGACCTTTATTGTGCATAATGAAATCATGAAAAATGATAAAAAATTAAAATGCATAACCTGTTTGATTAAAAAGACTTTATTGCAAAGATTACTGAGCAATAATGAAAAATACCAACAATTAATTAAAAATCTAGAAAATTCTGAAAAAGCGTAAATATAATTAAAATACTGAAAATAATTAAAAAAGGTATTTATTGAAAAACACTCATATGCAAAAATTACTGAATAATAATAAATAATACAAAAAATTAATTAAACATCCAAAAGTTCTAAAAAACCTAAGACTTAATTAAAATACTAAGAATAATTTTAAAATTAAATTAATTGTATTTTATTGAAAAAATACTGAATAATAATGAAAACATAATGTGTTTTAATTATTAATAGTAATATAATTAACAAGAATTATATTTAAACTGTAATTAACAGTAATTATAATTTAAGCTATAAATAGCAGAAAGTTACATTTAATTAGTTTTAGCTAAGAAATCAGCAATATTTCTGAAAATATGATAATATACATATATTTATATATTTTAAATAAATACATTAATTTAATAGTTATAATATTTTAATAGATAGCAATATTTAAATAATTATAATATTTTCTTAATAAATAATAGTATATTAATAAATTCAATTTTATTAAAATTTTAATAAATAATGTATTTATTAATTAATCAACAATATTTATTAAAAATAGTGTATTTATTAATTAATAGTAAAATAATAGTTATAGTGCCTTTAAAAATTAACAGTATTTTAACAAATACAATATTTATTAATTAATAGTATTTAATTAATTAGGCATATATTCAATAAATTCAGTTTTTTAATAATTAGTATTATTTTAATAAATACATTATTTATTAAAAATAATATTTTATTATAGTATTAATAATAATTATAGTGTTTTTTAAATAATTAGCTGTATTTATTAAAATATTTTATTTATTAATAAATACAATATTAAAATGGTTCTAGTTCGTCTAGAAACCTATAAAGTTCAATCTATATATAATTTGAAGCCTAATAACTATAATTAACAAAATTGCTAAAGTTAATTAAAATATTAAAATTTAGGAAGTTTTTTATCTAGCAATTATTAAAAGTTATGAACTTTAATAAAAGTTAATTAGTAGTTATGAATTTAAAAAATTGAAATATAATTTAATAGGAAAATTAAAATAAGTATAAAAAGTAAAAGATTATGAGAAATAAAAATGAAACCATTTGCATAATGTCATATGACTCCTACTTAGGGATGACCATTTATAACTTAGATCAACCTTGGGCTCAATCAAGTATTTTGTTCTAAGCTAGGTTTAGCTTAGACCAACACCAAGCCAAGGTATAAATTATTGATAGGATAATTAAATTTTAATAGGTTTATTAGGGGTGAGCACCATTCGATTGATATCGAAAACCAAACCAAAAATTTTGGTTTATGTTTTCTTTTTGGTTTGGTTTTTTGATTTTTGGTTAAATTAGTTATCGGTCTTAGTTTTCAGGATTAGAAATTCATTTAAGCAAATTAACCAAGTTTTCTATTATTATATGTAATATATGATATATAATATGTAAGACATAATATATAATATGTAAGACATAATATATAATATGTAAC